>NC_072408.2:83112500-88112500 GCF_028858775.2 Pan troglodytes
CACTATTCTCAGCCAGGCACGGTGGCTCACGCCTGTAATCCCAGCACTTTGGGAGGCTGAGGCGGGCGGATCGACTGAGGCCAGGAATTTAAGACCACCCTGGCCAACGTGGTGAAACCTCGTCTCTACTACAAATACAAAAATTAGCTGCGCGTGGTCGCGGGTGCCTGTAATCCCAGTTACTCGGGAGGCTGAGGCAGGAGAATCGCTTGAACCTGGGAGGCAGAGGTTGCAGTGAGCCGAGATTGCCCCACTGCACTTCAGCCTAGGCGACAGTAAACTCTGTCTAAAAAGCAAAACAAAACAGGCATTGTTCTCTCTTGGGTCAGTCACTGTGGGGAAAGCTGGCTGTCATTTGAACACATCAAGCAGTCCTATGGAGACGCCCACAGAGCGAGGGACTGAAGCTTCCTGCCAGCAGCTATGTGAATGAGTGAAGTGGATCCTTCAGCCTCTCAGGTCTTCAGTATTTTGACTGCAACCTTATGAAAATCCCTGAGCCAGAACCACCCGGTGAAGTTATTTTCAGATTCCTGACCCATAGAAACTATGTGAGAGAATAAACGTTTGCTATTTCAAGCCACTAAATTTGGGGATAATTTGTTACACAATATAGAACTGAAAGAACCAATGAGGGAAGTATGGCAAATTTGAGAAACTTGTTTAAGGTCCCACAACTAGTAAATGGCAAATCTAGGATCCAAACACCAAGTCAGTGTGTCTCTAAAGCCCATGTTCTCTGTACCATGCCATATTTATGTTTTACTTAGTATGGAAGTACTAAGTATGGCATACTAAAGATGCTTAGTACGGCAAATGTAAAAGTCATTTCACTGTGCTATTATAAAATCTTTGCAGATTGGTTCATGTTACAGTGCCAGGAGGTTGCTTTCTGTATTTCCAAAGAAGCTGCTGACTGGAGGAATTTCTGAGAGAATGGTGAGTAAACCGGCAATTCTAATGAAGCATTTTAATTGTGCTTTACTATTTAAAGCATTTCCATGAAGATGTTTTGTTGGAAGAATAGATCAAATCAAGTTTGTTATGAGTTAGAAAAGAGATAACTTGAAAGTGACTTTTTTCTTCAGTTCATCATTATGGCATTGTAAGATAGTTTTCATAGTGTGAATGGATTATACTAGATTTCTCAGTTTTACATATATTTAATATTTATATGCATTAATATTATATATTATTTTAAAATATATTTAAATACTTACATTTTGCATTTATGCAGAAATTGCCAAAATTCAGTATTTTTCTTAGATTTCTTAGTTACCATTTCAAAGGCCCAAACTTTGGAGTAGTCAAAGATTTCTTAAACAAAACACAAGACACACCAAACTTAAAACTTGTATTCTCTACCACTACTCTGATCATACATGCCCTTTTTTGGACATATTCAATCATAATGGAACCTGGCAGCTTTTAACTAATGAGTGTTTTGATGTAGCTTCCAGTCATACCTAATGAGCCATTGTAAGCTATTTATATGCTTGGTGCTTAGTGGTTTTCTAATCTACCCTAATTAGACCTAATATCTTCATCCCATCACCCTGGAATAACTCATTTCCACTTTCTTCCCCTCTGTTTACCTAATCAAATTCATAAAATATTCCTTCCGTCTAATCTTTCCATCTTTTTACTTTCTTTATTAAAGCATTTTCACTGGTTTCCTTTCTTACAAGTATTAGACTCTTTGAGATAACTTAAGTAGAGGAATTTCATGGCACACAAAAGTAGGAATATTGCTGGTCCTTGACAAGCTTTGGGATTGCAACCTGAAGAGATTGTCTCTGATTTCATCTTTCTATGTGTGCAGTAGGTTTAATCAAGGAGTTTTTATTCAGTGGCACAGAACATGGAACACTGGTTCTTTCAATAATTTGGCTTTTTTAGAGCCTCAACTCATCCTGGAGCTGGAAAAAAATTAATATTATGCCAAATAACAGCATTTGGGTCTCTTTGGCTAAATTAAGCCCATGCCAGTGACTGCTTTTAAAACTGGATTGTTGGCTGGGTGCAGCTCACACTTGAGGCCAGGAGTTTGAGGCCAGGCTAGAAAACATGGTGAGACCCTCATCTCTACAAAGAATTAAAACATTAGCTAGGCATGGTGGTGTGCACTGAGGTGGAGGATCACTTGAGCCCAGAAGTTCAGCCTGCAGTTCAGCCGTGTTTGCGCTCCACTGCAATACAGGCTAGGTGACAGAGTCAGACCCTGTCTCAAAATTAAGGCTGGTGATATCTGTTGATTATGGGATTTTAGAGGAACCAATAAATAACTCTACTCCCATTGGGAGGCAGACAGGGGAGTCAAGCTGAGGGAGTTGGAAAAACTACAGTAACTCTGGATAATGCTTATGCTGAATAGCAGGCCTTAGAGTGCTAAATCGAACAGGCTGGTCCATGCTCCATCTCTAAGTCAGACCAAATGCAGTCATGGTCCTCAACAGCACTGACTCCTGTTCCAGGCCTATGACAGTAAAGCTGACCATGCTTCCCTTCTTTAGCTAAGAGAAAGAAAGTGAATGTTGAGCCAAGCATGTGCTGTTCCTCCACCCAACCCAACAAGTAAGTCCCTTTGCCTTCCCTGGGGGGCAGCGAGTGTGACAAGAAGCAAAGAGGAATCTCAACCAAGTAGGACAAAATCAATCCAAATAAACATATATGAATATGTACGCACATGCTCGTATATGATTTTATAAGCAGCATAGTGAAATGTATAGAACAACACCAGGTAGGTATTTCACAAGACTACTTGGGTTAGGGGGTGGTGGCTGGGGCCCAACGTGAAGGGAGGAGCAGAAAAGAGTGGGGAGATAAGCAGAAAGGCAAAAGAAAACAAAGCACTGAAAAGTAGTATGTGTAGCATGATCACATAAATGTATGTATTATACACATAAACATGTGTGTGCACACACACGCACACCGTATTAAGGAATGATACTCCAAATCCTTAAACCAGTATGGAATGTCTAATACTTTATCAGAGTGGACACCAAAGAACTGAGGCAGAATCCCTGGAAGACCCTCTATTGAGCCAGGCATTAACCTGAATTGTGGGGTAGCCCAAAGGATATGGGGAGAGGAGCTGTAAGGCCAGGATGGCAGGAAAAGATGTGGGAAGGGATGGTGGCACTTGGGAGGCTCAAGACAGTAGCTATTTACAAAACCAATTCGGAAGTATGTCAATGTTTTCACAACATGTGCCGCTTTATCTGTGCATTCCAGCTGAATAACATACTTGCTGACTTACTCATAAGATCAAATTCTTAAAATGTAACAGGAAAGTTTTCTTCTTGTACTAATATAATTATTTTAGGTGGGGACGACAGGCAGAACTCACATGAAGAAAACCTATAAATCCTGGGTGTTGGAGGAGCCACTTCAAAGACTCACTCAAATGACTAGAAAGTTGGTGCTTGGATATTGGTTGGAAATGTTGCCAGGACTGTGAATTGGGACCTTGGTTCCTCTCTACATGGGCCTCTCCTTGGGCTGCTTGAGCTTGCTTACAGCATGGTGGTTGGGTTCCAAAAGTAAGAGGTCAAGAGATGCAGGAGGTTCAATATTCCCATTCATAATCTAAATTACACAGTGTCACTTTCATTATAGTCTAATTGGGCAAGGCTGTCTCAAGGGCTCGTTCAGGTTTAACAGAAGGGGACATAGACCCCACTGCTCTATGGGAGGAGTGTCTAGGTCATACTGTTAAAAAGACCGTGGTGGCAAGGGAAATATGGAGGAAAATAGTCTGCCAAAACACATTTCTGCGGCAACTGTAACATCCATAGTCCACGCTGGCATGGATCTCAAAGGTTTCTACTATTCCCATGATGCCACACTTAGGGCACAGACTAGCTAGTGTAACAAAGACTGGAGGAAGGGGGGTAAAGTTAAAAAAGTATAGTCAACCAAAGGAAGAAATAAAGCTAATATTAAGCTCTTAATAATGTGGCAGGCATTGTGCGAGGCACTTTGTATTAGAGTTCTCTAAGAGGGACAGAACTAATAGGAGATTATATATATATATATATGAATAGATATAAATATAAAGGGGAGTTTTATATATATACATACACACACATATATATATAAAGGGGAATTTATTAAATATTGACTTACATGATCACAAGGTCCCACAATAGGCTGTCTGCAAGCTGAGGAGCAAGGAGAGCCAGTCCGAGTCCCAAAACTGAAGAACTTGGAGTCTGAGGCTCAAGGGTAGGAAGCATCCAGCATGTGAGAAAGATGTAGGCTGGGAGGCTGGGCCCGTCTGTCCTTTTCACATTTTTCTGCCTGCTTTACATTTGCTGGGAGCTGATTAGATTGTGTCCACCAGATTAAGAGTGGATCTGCCTTCCCCAGCCCACTGATTCAGATGTTAATCTCTTGGCAACACCCACACAGACACACCCAGGATTAATACTTTGTATCGTTCAATCCAATCAAATTGATACTCAGTATTAACCATCATACACTTCCTACAAGATATCTTCATTAAATCTTCACCACAGTTATGTAAGGTAGGTACTATCATTGCCATTTCACAGATAAGGAAATAAACGCAGAAGTATTTAGTAACTTGTCCAAAGCTACAAAACTGGTAACTGGTAGAGCCAGGATGGCAACACTGATCTGTTTGACTTCAAAGACTGTTTTTTTTCACTACACCATGCTTCAAAGTGTAGAAGATAAACAGAATCTGTAAAATGTCCCTCTTTTAACTATGCACTTCATTCTATTTCGTCTGATACATATATAAAAGATCTCTCTCTCTCTCTCTCTCTCATTTCTCAAAAGGGTTACAGTAAAATATTGCAAATAATAGAAATTTATTCCTCCAAATAACCAACAAAGTCTTCTCAAGGAGCACATTAGACAACTCCTTTCTCAATTCATGCCCAAGTTATCACTGGTTAATGCTCACATAGGAATTACTATCTGGAAGATTGGTAAGAACCTCAAAATAATTATTAAGACTAACATTGCAAATTAAATTGTAAGACGTATAATACAAATTAGAGGAATTCAGTATGGGAGTTTATTAAGTATAAAAAAGATTGGTAAATTGTGAAGAAAAAACAAGTGAACTCTCAAGAAGTTTGCATAAATATACTCTTCAGAAATGTATGATGATTAAATATACCATGGGAGTTCCCTGCTTAAAGAAAATAGACATTTCTCTTGTCGCAGCCAAGATTTCCCTATATTATAACACAGACAATGTAGTTCATAATGAGAAACCCCCATGAGTAGCTCATAGAGCACACCCAATCGGTAAGTAGGTGTATTTAGTTGAGGCACAAGAACGGTGGCTGCAGTGATCAGGGAGGTTCTCACCCAGATATCTCTTTATAATAAGATCTGCAATTGGTGATGGCAGGGATGAGGATTCCCCACCTCTTTTCCTTGTTGCTAAATACAAGCTTCCAAAAAAATGGTTGTGAATGACAGAGACTGTAAGAATTATGCCTATTTTACCATAGCATTAACCTAAGCAAAGCGTGATTCAACCACAATATGCCATCCATACATGGAACTACAGTGACGCTTTTAGCAAACATTTGGAAATAAAATTTCTTACTGAGAGATACTCTTCAAAATTAACAAATAATTGTTTAGCAACACAGACATGCTAAGTCACCTGTAGAAGACAGAATGGTTTCAAAGCTGGTGGGACTCTGCAGTGATCTGGTATTTTAAAAAGTTGTGTCCTTCAGAATTTAAGTAGCATTGGAAGTATACATAAATGGAGTCACTGAGGCAAATGTTGGTTGGATCCATCCAATTACTGCTCAGAGAAAGGCAGCTTTAGTCAGGTTTTTCAACTGGTCTAGACCTATTAATTCCTTCATTTACTCACTGAACTTTATTGAGTCCTTACTACATCAGGCATTAGCCTACATGCTAGAGATACAGAGGCGAATAAGTCAAAATCCTCATGTTTATATTCTGGTGGGGAAGGCAGTCAATTAAAAAATAAACCATACACCAATAACATCAGGTTTGTGCTTCAAAAAATGCTTAACAAGGTAGGAAGATACAGTGAAAGAGGGAGGTCTTGGGGAGGAAATAAGGTATTATTTTAGATTGGGTGTCAAGGAAGGCACTGCTAAGAATATGATACTTAAGCAGAGATAGCTGCCTAAATTGAGGAAGAGAGCCATACGAAGATCAGAGTTAAAAAAGAGTTCTAAGCTGACAGAACAGCAAGTGGCAAGTTCAGAGGCTGGAATAAACTTGTGTGTTCAGGGAACAGAAAGGCCAGTTTGGCGTTTATGTGTGTTGTTTGCCAAATGTTCTGGTTCTCCGTCCTTCTGGGCACAAGATAGGATTGCACCACTGGTTCTTCTGTGGATATATATAGGACAATGTGACTAGTTCTGGACAGAGTCATAAGCAAAAATAATTTGTTCCATTTACAGACAGAGCCAATGTAAGACGTTCTAGAGCTCTTTTTCCCTCTCTGGTACGATCGATGATTGCTAATGCGTGATAGTAGCTGCTCCATCAGCCTAGATCTAGCAGTAAGGAAGGAAACAGAATCACCAGTTGCCTTCTAGTAGGCATGTAATTTGAGTAAGAACTATTTATATTGTGGTTGTTTTGGTTTTGTTTTGTTTGGAAATGGGCTCTCGCTTTGTTGCCTAGGTTGGACTCAAAACTCCTGGGCTCAAGAGATCCTCCTGCTTCGGCCTCTTGAGTAGCTGCGACTACCGGCACACACCACCATACCTGACTGTATTGTTTTAAGCCTGTGAGATTTGGGGATATTTCAGTATGGTGTAACCTATCCAGACAGAAACAGTAAGTGTAACCGGTGGAATGTAAGCTAGAGGGACTGGTAGACTATGAGATCTAAGGAATAGGTGGGGGTCAGGTGCTAAGCCTTGTAGACTATGACAAATTTGGATTGCATTCTGTATGAGGAAAAATCACTGGAGGACTTTGAGCAGGGGAACATGACATGATTTGCCTTTCAAAAGAATCAGTCACGTAGGGGAAACTTCTTATTCATAGGAAACACATACTGAGGTATTGAAAGATAAAGTATAATGCTTTCTACAACTTACTTTCAATTGGTTCAGTAAAATGTGTGTGTGTGCACGTGTGTACATGCACAAACGGGCTAAAATCTAGATTACTTGGTGAATCTAGATGAAGGTTTCATTGTACTCTTTCACTTTTTTGTGGGTTTACATTTTTAAATAAAGTTGGGGTGAATCACTCTAGAGAACTATAAGACCATTATGAGCTAGTGCAGGTGAGATGAAGTGGTTTGGGCTGGAGTGGCAACGGTGGCAGTGGTGAGAAACGGGTGGATCTGAAACCCGTTTTGTATTTGAAGCCAGCAGGATTTGCTGATAGATTGGTTGTGGAGCATGAAGACAAGTCAATGTGTTTCTTAGGTTTTTGTCCTGAGCAGGTGGGAGGTGGGTGGTACCATTAACTGACATGGGGCAACAGTGGGAGGGCTAGGGTTAGGAAATGGGAAATAGCAATTCTATTTTGGGCACGTTAAGGGTTAGCATCCAAGTGGAGACTGGGTTGGCAGGTGGATAAATGAGTTGAGAATTCAAAGAGGTCTAGGCTGGAAATATATAATTTGGGATTATCAGCATCTATTGGCACCCAAGCCATGGATGGATAGGCTCTCCTAGGAAGCAAGTATAGGTAGAGGAGGGCCAGGACTATGCCATGGGGAACCGGAGCATGAATGGACTGGAAAGAGGACCATATATTTCATTTGATTTCTCTTGTTCTGATTCCACGCTTACTGAGCAAGCACCTGATTATTGTTTGACTTCCCATAGAGATCCACACATAAAGGAAAGATTGGCCAAATGGACTTGGAATATTCTAGTTCCTGGGAGAGTTCTCACTGTAAATAAATTTATCACATTCACAGGCTTAGCGTGAGTTAGCCCCTGAGACAAAGCCATAATCAGTGTGCTCACAAAAATCTGATGGTGAGTCTGCATAAGGGAGAGCCAGACCCTGCACTGTGGAAATTCCCCCGCGAATGAAGCACTGCTTGCTGGCACTCTTCCGCAGCTCACACCTCTTTGCAGCCTGCCTAGTGAGAATGTTCTCATATTTCCAGAACTGGTGAGACAATCCTAAGCCAGGTGTAGCTAAGAGAATATTCATTTTTTTCAGGTGTATATCTTTTATTGTCAAAGTTCTACTTATTTGTCAGGGTGTCTCTCACAGTTTTTCTTCCACGCTGATCTTGCATTTCCTTAGATCAGGGTCCTTATTACTTAATTACTATTTGGAGAGTATTCTCTATGTGCTTGCACTAGATCTATTTTAAAATTTTATTTCATTTTTATATAGGTAATATTCAATTGGTTCAAAAATCAAAATGACATTGAGAAATCTTCCTACCTCCTCCTGATTGATTGGTATCTCCTCCCCCACCCCTCCAAATCATTGCCTCTATCTCTTTGTGAATCCATCTAGCTTTTAGGCTGTTAGCAATCTTTTGCTATGACAAAGTTGCAATTAATAACTATATATACATACATATACATGGTTTGTGAGCTGTAGTTTTTGTTTTCTCTGCTAAGCTGTGAAGATGAGAAAGACATATTCTACTTCTTTTGGGAGGGGATAGGCAATTTCTGATAAAAGTTCAGGCTCAAACTGCATTCTTCTTCCCCTTCCCTTTTAGTCTGAAATGTGGATAACATGGCAATTCCTGTACAATATGATTAAATAGCATCCCTGGCTGAATCAGTTCAAGGATGTTCAAGTTTAACTATTGCTTTGAAAATAAAAATGGCTCATGCTGGCCAATGAGAAAAAATAAGAAGGTCTATAAAGGTTATTGGAGAAAATGTGTTTGTGGGAGGTGGATCGACATGTAACTTAATAATAAAAAGAAACGCAGCTGAGAAGTTAATGCGTATTTGTCTTTTCCCTCCCATGGTGTAGCAGATTGTATTTTCCAAAGATAGCTGCCTCAATATATCCCATCCCACATGCTCTTATGATGTGACACTGACACTGTTCCCATTGAGCGGTGGGGCCTGCATTCTTCTCCTTTGAACCTCAGGTGATGCTTATGACTGCTCAAACAACAGAATGCAGTGAAAGTTGTCCAGTTAAGCCCAGTCAACCCCCAGAACCACAAGTAAATAACATAATGATTCAAAAAAACTAAGTTTTGGGATTATTCATTATGCAGCAGTAAAAAATAGAAACATGATCTTGATTTTGATTTTAACTGGCCTTTACATTTTCCTTGGTCTTGATTCTTTAATTTTCATTCAGATTTTACTGTAATTTTGTCTGTTCCTTTTCTTGGGTGGGGATGGTCTGTTCTTATTGCAGGTCACTTCACATCCTTTGTGGTAGAGGGTATAAGTATAATGTAATTACATTTTTTAAAGTGCTTTCCTATCTAACTCAGTGATGTAAACTCTCTAGTGTTATTCTGTAAATAAGGATAAATCCATGAAAGTTTTACCACCATTTTTGAGGGGTTTCTTTTAATGAAAAGAAAAAGGATTACTTTGTGTAGATCTGTTCTACACTTTCTGCTCCTCCCCAAAATAGATCCTTTGCCCATGAAAGTTTATAGAAATTATAATCTCATCTATGAGGACCAAATGACAGATTCACTCAACAAATAGGCCCTCAATAGGCATCTATTGTGTGTAAGATATTAGACCAAATGCCAAACGTACAAAGACCCAGTCCTACCTCAACAGGGCTCCTGGACTAGTGACTATACCTATTAAATGCTTATCATATGCAAAGCACTGGGCATGTCTGGAAGTCATTAAATGCTTAACAGTAATGGAGGAGTGTTTTAAACAACCACAAAAAAAGCAAAGTGACCAAATGACCTGAAAGGCAATTAAAAAAAAAAATGAAAAAAATTATGCAGCAGTTTTAAAGTTCATTCATCCATGAATTCAGCAAAAGAGCTAATTTATTCTCTCCATAGTCACAGAAACAAAATAATGCATCATATAGCATAAATGTTTAAAAAATCAGAATTACATTTAATATAAAAAATTTTGATATTATAGTTTTAAAAATACATTAGTCAACACTTATTCAACTATAATTAAAGTTTTTTTTCTTCAGTCAATCCCAAGTAAGAATCTGTTGAATAAGTAAACTGGAAACATGTATTTAAAGGAATGAATTAAAGATAACACTGTTTTATTCAACAAGCACTTCTGAATACTTGGAGTAAATACAGCACTGTTTTGGGTATTACAGAGAACTGATAAAGGTAGAAAACACTGTCCTTGTCCATGATAAGATGCATCATATTATTTACATTGACAAGTTTTTAAAATATGAACATTTGTAAATGAAATAAATTAGAAATAAAAATTCAAAATAAAACAGAAATAAACATTAGAAATAAAAATTGTCAAATTATTTGTTACTGTGGAACTCTGGCTATGCACCAGATACAAGAAAAACCAGTAAATACATGAGATATCCTTACAAGCTCTTGGGGTCAGGAGAAAATCAAATTATTAATTGCATATCCTTTCTAGTATTAACCTTTTACTACAGAAATGAAAGAGTTAACAATGCACAGTTATATTTCAGGTAACATATATTCAAAGGTATATCAAAGGTGAAAATCTATCCAAGTTTTCCAAATGAAGTGGCAGTAAACCAATGACCACATAAAAGTAAAAATTAATTTTATGCTTTTTGAAAAAAAATTTGAGCCTTTTACTCACTGCTAATTTAATTTTATGCTTTTTGAAAAAATAATTTGAGCCTTTTACTCAGCTTTACAAAGTATGAGTAGGGAAAATTAATGCAAATAATGTATTCAATATTAAAAACAATTAGAATAAGCCCACCCAAATCAGAGATTAAATGATTCTATGAACTAAACATGTAACGATGAAGGAGCGCTGGAGTGAAAAAGATACAGAAGAGTAAAAAGGAGCTATAAAGAAAAACCCTCCCCTAAACACATAGGCTAACACAGAGCTGAGACACAGAGGCATAAAATAGGGAAAAAACAGACACACTTAGCCAAATCTTGGCTTCCCCTCTAGATTTGTTCCATAAAGTAATTTAATATTTGTATCTGGTCTGGTGACCTTAGTGTGCTTCTTCTAAAGACTTTTAAAATTACGCTATTTTCCTAAGTAGACGGAACTGACTTTAGAACCAGTGGTCACATGACTGCTTTACTTGGCTTGAGTTAGATGAAAAGTTTGGTTAATTAAAAACTTCTGATGTTATAGTTCATCTTCTGAATCTTGATTGTGAACTTTCTGAGGGTGTCTCTTAACAGTGATTACCATGTCAATGGTTAATATTTTTGTCAAACACTGAAGAACTGAAGTTAGTAGCTGGTATTTACCCATTACTGATTCCAAACCTGTCTGACTGCTTACCAAGGGTTGATTGGTTTGCAGTGCATGGACAGCTCTTATATATGTATGTGGAAAGCTGTACTTTCCTGTTTTAGATTTATAAAGGACTTTGGGAATGCCTAAAAGTGCATTAGCTATTATCATACTAACCATGGTTTCTTCTGATTGATGGCATTTTTTGGCATAATTGAGAAGATAGTAATGTAACAAGATCTCAAAATTACCACCTACTGGCAAAACACAACCAGCTGGCATAGATGAGGAAAGGTAACTCTGGGAAGTACCCATATTCGGTAACTTACAGCTCACTGGTAACATACTTCCCTTTCTAGTAATATTTGTGACCTGTAAATTTTCGTAAGAAATTTCTATTCTATTTCCCCTTGTTGAATAAGCAGTGGAATTGTTCTTGAGTAATGGTTCATAATAATCAGTTAGCCTGTTTCTTTCCAAAGACAAACATGTCAGCGTTTCAACTGTTTGGAATCTATCTGTTGGTGTCAGTGTGGGGGTTGAATACGGAATATATGTTTCTAATTCTACATCTGGAATTACCAAATTAGAATGTACTTTTAAATATGTTTGAGTTTTTTCCAATGCATCTTTGTTCTCTACAACTGTGTCCTGATAAGGCCTTTGTATTAAGCCATTACCAGGATCTGGTGCTTGATAACTTTCTCCACTGTTCTTATAAATAAAAAGACTTGAAGTGCCATTTTGGTCATTGGTTTGTGTCATGTAATTTAGATCAAGGTCTTTAAATAATTGCCGAAGCATTTTAAGTGCTCCATGTAAAGCATCCTCATGTTGTTCAATGAGACCCTGCACTGGTCCACAAAGAACTATAGAGTGTGGTATAAATGCACATGTGCTTATCAAGCCTAGATGAACATATCTTTTGGATCTAAGGATAAGAGGTTTACAAAATTTCACCAAAGCAGTGTTAGGTATTTCACACTGCGAAAAGGCCTGTGGTGGTACAAATGGAGAAAGACCAATGATCCTCCGGATAAGAGAAACTTCTTCTGATGATAAACACTCAACCACTGATATGCCATTCACCCCTGCATAATAAATAACTAAATCTGGTTGTTTCACACTAGATATGAGCAATTTTACATTCTGACTATGTAGATGTTTCATTATTGCTTTTGTCTTTTCCATAATCCAAAATTGAGATGTCTGAAACTGTGCTTCTGAATTTAGAATAAACTCTGATCCAGAAGTGGAAAAAAGAGGCTGAATGGTTTCTGTTACTATCACCATTCGCATGTCACCATCTGCTGGGCGGTACACAGAAAAATCTTTCTGAAGCACAAGACCAGCTATGATCCTGGAATCTGAAACAGGAAGGCCAGTGACACCAACATTCAACTCTACAAAATGGTCATCCACTAACTCAAATACACCAATCCCACTTTTACAAGTCATACACTTGAAAAAGTAGTCACACATCAACTGTGAAATAAATTTATGATTATTTCTTCCCACTCTTCCACAAAAGTATGCTTCTAAGAGCAACTCTAAAGAGCTCCTACACAATGTTCTCTCTTTAGCAGACGAAAAGATAGACAAAAAGTGTCTACTTAGGTACTGGTCCATAATACCGTCTAATATTTGTGTCTGAAACGTTAGGAGAGCCTGGGAAATAAATTTCCACCGAGAACAATTTTTCCAATGCCTTCCCTGGGTTTGAATGTTTTCACACATCAAAGGATCCTTTTCTCTGTCTGTGATTGCATGAAGTCCTCTAAGCAAATGGCAAAGAAAGATAATAAATGTTTTTGCACCATCTCCTGTTTTTTTGAGATGACTGGAAACACAGTCCACTATCATCCTGTACAAAAAAGAAATAAAGCAACTCATTTTCAGAAGGCTGGCTTCCCACATCTTAAAACCATGTTTACACAGCCATAAGCATAAAATGAGAATATTGTTCCTTTGACACATCCTTAGTTTTTTCCTTTCTTGGAAAAAACTCTGCTCTATTCCAAGATTCCACCGTTGGGTGGAGTGGGGAGAAGTGGTCTTGGGAATTGGTAAGATTTGGGGTGCAGGAGTGTTCCCTTGGGCAGGGCTCTAATTCCGAGCATACAGCGGTTTCACCCGAGGTCAGTCTTTCTAAGTACGCATCGCCTCAGGATGGGACAAGAGCTCCACAGAGGCTGCCTGGGGTGCCCGGCTACGGGTTAGCGTGTGGGACGCGGGTACCTGGCTATGGGATGCTCTAAGTGTAGCGCCTCCAGGAGGCGGCCTCCATTCCGGCTGAGAAGCACCTCGCCAGTGGGCTTCGTACACAAAACTTGCCGTCCCTCGGGCCCCACGCAGCAGCTCACGATGGCTTCCAGCACCTCGGCCACCTGCAACGCCGCCTTCACAGACCCTGCAGCGGCCATAGAACTTAACATATCTGGGCCGCTTCCCCTTTTTGACCAGCTTGCAGAACACCCGGGACGACCGAAAACAGGGGTGGGAACAGCCGGAAACGGAATAGGCGGGGAGAAAACCCGGAAGCCAGGAGCCGAAGCCGGGGTAGCACGGCTTCTTGGTTGGGCGAGAGGGCTGCCCTTCTGTCCGCTTGGTGGAAAAGCCCTGCAGCTTTGCCAGGTGGGGTGAGCTGGCCCGTTGTACGCGAAGACAGAAAAAACAGACTAGGATTTCCAGCAGCTGTGCCTGGAGAGGCAACCCTAAGCCCCTCCCCGGCTCCCTAGGTGAATTCATCTCCCTCCAGTGGCGTCCGCTGCCCCCAAATCCCTTAGTCTCCCGAGAAACTTTCTTCCTAAGTCAACACGGTAGTGGGGCCTGCGTGAAGGAGAGGGCACCCCGGTTGGAACTCTGCTGGCTTTCATCCCCTGCCAGAAGCTGCTTTTTCCGGGGCAAAACCTCTGCCTTGGATTCACGCATGTTCCTGTCCACATTCTCCACGAGTTGCTCTCCTTACCATAACGGAAATAATTTGTAGATGCAGGACAGGTGAGGAGAGCCTGGCCACAGCCATGAATTGCAGGCTTTAGGTCTGCTGCAGAGGCTTTACCACATTTCCTAGACTCAGGTATCACAATAAAACTCTAGACACCACAAATATATTAAGCAGAAATGATGCGAAGTCTCTATTTATTTTTTGAGATGGACTCTCGCTCTGTCGCCCAGGCTGGAGTGCAGTGGCACAATCTCGGCTGACTGCAACCTCCGCCTCCCGGGCTCAAGCGATTCCCGTGCCTCAGCCTCTCAAGTAGCTGGGATTACAGGCATACGCCACTGTGCCCCGCCAATATTTGTATTTTTAGTAGAGATGGGGATGTCACCATGTTGACCAGGCTGGTCTCGAACTCATGACCTGAATGATCCACCTGCCACGGCCTTTCAGAGTGTTGGGATTACAGGCATGAGCCGCTGTACAGATTTAAATCCATTAATCACGTCGGTGATCAACAGTATGCTTTAAAACACATGGCCAAGGATTATTGTATATAACCCAAAGACAGAAAATACTGTCTAACATTTTTTTCTTTTTTAAGAGATGAAGTTTCACTCTGCCGCCCAGGCTGGAGTGCAGTGGAGAGATCATAGCTTACTGCAGCTCCGCATTCCTGAGCTCGTGATCCTCCTGTCTTAGCCTTCAAGTCGCTTTGTGCCTCACTACGCCTGGTTATTTTCTCTTTTAGTAGAGACAGGGTCTCCCTGTGTTGCCCAGGCTGATCTTGAATTCCTGGCCTCAAGTGATCCTCCCAACTTGGCCTTCCAAAGTTTTAGGATTACAGGCATGAGCCACCTTGCCTGGCCTAAAACACAGGCACTTGAGAGTATGGGCTTTGGATTCAGACCTGGGTTTGCTCTGTCATTTCCTTACCTGTGGCATTCACCAAGTAACCTCTTTGATCTCTGCTTTTCTCATCTTTACAAACAATGGGCCTGCCGCAGTGGCTCATGGCTGTAATTCCAGGACTTTGGGAGGCCGAGGTGGGAGATCACAGGAGGCCGAGAGTTCAAGACCAGCATGGCCAACATAGCAAAATCCCGTCTCTACTAAAAATACAAAAATTAGCTGGGCATGGTGGTGCATGCTTGTAATCCCAGCTACTCTGGAGGCTGAGGTATGAGAATCACTTGAACTCGGAAAGGGAGGTTGCAGTGAGCCAAGATCGCACCACTGCACTCCAGCCTGGGCGACAGAGCGAGACCTTGTCTCAAAACAAAACAATCCCCGCCAAAAAAACCAGTGGAGATAACATATACAAAATAAAAATCTCAAGAGGTTTTGAGTAGGTGGAGAATGTTCACTAAACACTTTGCATAGTGCCTGGCATAGTTAGCACTCAACAGATATTTATACTACACCTGTCAGAGGAAAAGGGTCCCAATCCAGACCCCAAGAGAGGGTTCTTGGATCTCATGCAAGAAAGAATTCAGGACGAGTCCATAAAGTGAAAGCAAGTTTATTAAGAAAGAGGAATAAAAGAATGGTTACTCCATAGGCAAAGCAGCCCCAAGGGCTGCTGGTTGCCGATTTTTATGGTTATTTCTTGATGATATGCTAAACAAGGAGTGGATTATTTATGCCTCCCCTCTTTAGGCCATATAGGGTAACTTCCTGACATTGCCATGGCATTTGTAAACTGTCTTTGGTGCTGGTGGGAGTATAGCAGTGAGGACAACCAGAGGTCACTCTCGTGGCCATCTTGGTTTTGGTGGGTTTTGGCTGGCTTCTTTACTGCAACCTGTTTTATCAGCAAGGTCTTTATGACCTGTATCTTGTGCCAACCTCCTATCTCATCCTGTGACTTAGAATGCCTTAATCATCTGGGAATGCAGCCTAGTAGATCTTAGCCTCATTTTACCCAGCTCCTATTCAAGATGGAGTTGCTCTGGTTCAGATGCCTCTGACGCACCCACCAAATTACTGGAGTTGCTCTGGTTCAGATGCCTCTGACGCACCCACCAAATTACCGTGGTAGGTCACCACTCTCCTGGTTTATTATTCCCACAAGTGATATTTTGTGAGATGCAGAAGATTCAACTAGCATAATGGCACAACATACATCATCTAGAGTTGAAGCATGCCAATATTAGCAAGAAAATGATCTTGTAGATGTTTCACGAGGTTGGACAATGAGGGGCCGTTTTCCTTAATCCTTATTGCTATGAACAAGATAGGAGGAACCGGCAGGCCCTCCCATCTTTTTCTCCCCAATTAATAAAACCAAACCAAATGACAGCCAGAAGCAACTGGACCCTGAGCAGAGAGCAAGAATGGGAAGAAAGGAGGGTGGGGGAAAACCAGAGAGGAATGATGTCTCGGAACTCATCTGATGTTGACTCAGTATGGACTAATAGGTGATCTGAGGGGGGGGGGGGGGGAAACCCTTTCATATGGATTTCGTATATGTTTAATAGTAGGGTTTTTTTTGTGGTGCTACTCATAACAAAGGGGTTACATTACTCAATATAGATTCAAGCAGTGGATTATATTCCTGACATTTAGAAGTGAAGTGCTATTAGAGTTCTATTTAAGTGTACCACGGAGATACAGATTCAAACTTGTGCTTTTACTCTTAAAATAAGAGTCGGCTACCACTCTTACTCTGCAGCTTTTGGAGACTTTCAACCTCTCTGAGCCTCAGCATCTTCATGTATAAAATCTGGCTAACGTCCACTTAAGGTTCTCATAGAGGATTCGAGAAGAATGAATATAAGGCACCAAGCAAAGCATACTTCAGGGATTCTCACTGTTGAATCCCTTTCAAGCCCTTTGCCATCCTTTGCAGCTATCCCTATCCCCACAAAAGGGGGGATTAAAACAAATTAGCAATAATTTAGTCATCATATTGTATTAAAAGTCACTTGATCACCGTTTGCTCTTTTTAAAAATTTTATTTAGAAGCCTACTTGTAGAAGTTAGCATAATTTTACAGATTATTAGAAAAATTCTTTTCTTTCTGCAAACAGTTATAATAGGTTAGGAATAATAGATTAGAAATGTACTACATTACAAAACAGTGGCCTATAACTATCTGTACATTTACTGTGCACCTTAAGGAAAAGAATTTGACAGTGTGCTGTACTTACACTGCAGGTAACATATTTTTATTCTATCACACAAAACTGACCAGTGGTAGTGCTTGAATTTATGAATGGCCATTAAACAGAACATTTAAACTCAGATGTGTATTTAGCATGCTAAAAAGTGAAAAAAATTTCAACTGAAGTTCTGTGGCTCATCAGTTCAAATGTTTCATGGCATTTTTTTTCTTTAAGTGAAAAATTTTGATACTGTAAAACAGTTTTACATAATAAATGCAAAAAGATAACATTTTCTAAATTTTTAGAAAGAATATTCACATTCATTTTGTCATGGGTTTCATGTGGCTCTTCTAAATATATTAATCATATTAATAAGACACTGGTCCTATACAATTTCAACAGTCCATCTTCAATTAAAAACTAACAAAAATAAACAGTATGTAAAGAGTAACAAAAAGTAAATTAAATATACTAAACTCACACAACAGGTAGAATAAAATGAAACCAAATTACATAATGGCAGGTTATACATTTTAAAGAATCTCTTTCCACTTAGTCAAATAAGATAGAAATTGAAATGTAAACTTACTGATTTCTGTGGGATTTTCCCCACTGGTTCAAATTGGAAAATTTGATATAAATCTAATATTTTATTTCTGTACATTTAATATGATTCAATATAATCTGCAGTCTCATGTATGGCTTATCAATAATGCCATCATCACTGTATGTCAAACAACCTCACTGCTTACTAGAAATGCTAAACACTGGAAAAAATGGAATTTTATACATTTGTTTTCTTAAATTTTGACAGATATTCTTCAGAAAGTTAAAACTGCCTTCCACAAAATTTTGTGTGTATATGGCACAAGGTGACAGCCAAAAAGTGTGATTCCATCGAAAAGGCACTGTTAACAATACTCAGAATAATCTGACAAGTCTACATCAATGTCTGAGTAAAGAATAGGTAAATAGACAAACCCCTATAAAAGATAGCATTATTGTTTAAATATACTATAGCTATATAAAAAGAAAGTAACACACAGAAATGACCCTTTTATGACAAGCCTATAAACACCTTGAATCACATTATAGTTCTGTAACACAAATAATGACAAAAAATATTTTCTTAAAGGCACAAAAGCATGAATATTAAATGAGAGTTGTATTTTACAAGGCCAACTTTTCAATGGAATGCAGTTACCAACTGAGCTGTGACAAAGAGTACACTGTACCTTTATAAGTGATATAAAACAAAAAAGTACTAACATGAAATACAAATAAAATATCTATTGCTGTAACTTAACATTTCACATGCCCTATTTATTGTTGTTGTTGTTGTTTTTTTTACATGTCCTGGGCCAGCTACATCTTACTAAATGGTGGATGATGGCATAGTACATTTAACAGCTAAAAAGAAAATGCACATGTGAATAATTATTACTCAATTAAATTTTCATGTAGGAAAATAAAATCTTGGTAAATGAAAAAAATTGGTCATAAGGTCATAAATCCTAGAAACCCTCATGAGGCTCTCAGACAACTGGGAACCGTAAATCACATTATGAATCCATGTGTGAAGGAAGATTAATTTCAGGTAAATAACATTCAAAGTCAATTACATATATGGCTACAAAGTTAGTAATTATGGGTTATAAAGATTCATATAACTAAGCCTAGTACAAGCACTGATCTAAAATTAAGCCACCAATTCCTGAGTTTTGTGTTCAGTTCATAGAAAGAGACTCATACAACTAAAAGCATAATAAGAGGACTATTAGATTAGATGCATGCTTTTAGTGTATAAAGAACAGTCATGAATAACCCTGCTCTTTCTTAAGAAATAGTTTTTGACTCTTTGGGTAAGAACCCATAACATTTGCTCTAAAAAGAAATTTTAAAAATAAAGAACACAACTACCTATTTAGTCTTAGAAGATACCCATACAAATAAAATATTATTTGGACCAAATGAAAACAACATACACGTGGATAAGACCAAAGTCCTAAGAGGTGGGTCACCAATACAAAATGTTAACAAGGTTTACTGATGAAATGATTTTTGTGATAAGCCAATCAATTTGTATGTAATTAACTAATTTAAACCATAAAAAAGATCAAATTGTACAATATTTACAGAATATCATATATCAATGAATAGGCAGAGTGTAACAGAATGTGAATACAAAAATTATATTGACAAATATAAAATATAACCAAAAACCCATTTGTTCTAATATCATGAAAATACTGGGTATAGGTAGATCTTATTTAAGCTTTTATCAATTTAAAACATCATTTCACATGTACATATGGAATACAGCATTATTTTGCCAAGAAAACATGGGAAATGGTTCTTCACAGAAACCTAAGGATACTTAAGATAGCTATATTGGTTAGGGAAAAAAGCAGGCTCTTTTTATCATTTTGATTCTCATAATTTACCAATCAATGTATTTATTTACCAATCTTGTATTTATCATGGCATAAACGATTATAATTTTACTATTTCACAGCCTCCTCCTACTGAAAGGCAAATGTGGTCAGGGCAATTATTCTCTCTGACCTTCATTTTCATTAAAAAAACATTTCAAAATCTATGCTTTCAGGATTCTAAGACATATTTTAGAACAACATATTCCTAAACTGAACTACCTTGGCAAAAATTGCTTTCAAGGAATATAAATATTTATGTAAAAACACAAAATCAAAATATTAAACTGAAGAAACAAACAAAAAAATTTGCCTTAGCCTGAACAATAGGAATCTTAAAGAATTGTGGTTTTGCCACAGAAAGAAGTTACTAAGAAGAGAGGAGGATAATAAAAAAATTAAACTTCAGAACTTGATACTCTTCGTAGATACTCAACTTATTACACGTTTTACAGAAACCAATTTTAATGTACACATAAAGGCCACCACAAAGTGTCTTTTCTTATTGCCTCTTTTTGGCTTTTGAAGTAAAATACTGGTTATATTTTTTTATATTCTACTTATTCACTGAACACACTAGAGTCTAAAGCTAAAATAAGTTTTCATAATGAAAAAACATGAATTATCAGCACTTCAAATGCCCTATAAACATCTCTAGAATTTGGCCTATGTTATGAACCAGCTGACTTAAGAAAAACAAAAATAAGACAAAAGGACAGCAATCAATTTTGACCACACTTTTTTCAGCAAGTGCTTAAGGTGGTATTATAATCAATCCAATTAATTGCACACCAGTGTTTTTATACTGATATACACGTAAGTATATATATTTACCTGGATCTACAAATATTAAATTCTAGGGGTTAAAAAAAACTTATGTAAACTTTTAAAAAAGCAATTTGCCATTTATCTCTCTCGATGTATTCATTTTGACCATTCATACTTTTTCTTTCTTTCTAAGATAATTGAGCTGAGTGCTTTGCAAATGATTTTAACAGTAGTGTATTGAATTAATTATGTCTATTATTCCATCATTTCTCAATCTGTAATTCCTTACTGATAAAACTTTTCTGCCTGTTTTATGAAGAAAATAGATTACATATATTTATAAGATTGATAGCATTTTTTGTTATGAACAATGTTAACATTATATCTCAGAACATACTATAGAATACAAAGACTACTGTCAGGTAGGAGTACATAAGAGACAATTGTGTATACATGTGGGTTTATTATACTCATATGTAGACACATTCTCACAAAAGCTAGAAATGTCCTGGCACTTAACACATAGCTCACTTTAATAATCAAATAGGATAGCTCTTGTTTCAGTGTGAAGATAAAAGATACGAAAAGTCAATACCTCTACATTTATCTCCTAGGTTTTTTTGTTTTTGGAATATTGTGATTTTTAATAAAGACCAAACCAACTTGAACACTGGTCCCAGGCCAAATCAGATCTTTCTAGTTCACTGATTCAATGGTAGAGAACTTCTACTTGAACATGAAGTTTATTATGACTTGAAGCAAAATCAGGAGGAAAATGATGAAGTAGTCTTTTTGTTGCAGAAAATAATCCGTGGCCGGTGTGCTTGAAACTAAATGATTTCGAAGAGCCATAATATTTCTATAAAAATAAGCAACAACAAATTTTGTAATGATTTGCCAGAAATGTTGGCACAGAGCCCACAATTTGATATTAAACAGTCACAGAGCATTTAATGTTAATAATTTTTAGTTGCTGGGTCATGGGGTGGTATGTAGGGGTGGGGGGGGGGCGGGGTCTGGGACTGCAAAGAGGAATACTTAAGGGCTCAGGGAGTAAATATTTACCCAATGTTATGGATGTATTTCAATATTTCAACTGATGCATTCCAATGAAATAACAGCCATGCACAGAGGGGACTATAGAGGCCTTTGTTAACTGACTTTCTCAGAAACAATCCCACCTCCACATGCAACCCAGCTACATTCCTAGCATGCTATAGGAGTAAAATAAAGTGATTCCAATTCTACCCTCACAGAGAAAAAACCACCTCTCCTTCCTTCCCAAGTATTTTAGTGCTGGAGGAATTTCGTAAGTGTCAAACATCAGGTGATAGAGGCTAAACACTGTATTTTAGCTTAGCTGAATGTTATAAAAATATGAAGTCTGCATATGATTTCCCATATAACAGGATTCTTAACTACTCCTTGGTCTCAAATGAATAATCAGTGTCATTATATTATTACCTTTTAATTTCTTCCTGTGTTTGTTTTATAGATTCGATGGAACTCTGAATGTCTCCCAGTTCTATTCCTTTCTTTCTTCTTGTACTTGGTTTTACTGATTGAGCTAAAAAGACATTTAGAATGAAGTTGAAACTATAAAAATAATCTACAGTTCAATTTAATGTGTCTCATGTAATAAAAATTTTCCTGGGTATTTGTTTTTGTAGCCTAGAGATTAGCATAGTAATATGAATACTCTGCACTTTTGAAGTTTCAAACACATCATTGCAATACTAGAACACTACAAATACATTTAAAGTACTACACATTAGTTGAATTTTGGATGGCACCAGTTTTTTTAACTAATTAAAACAGAAATAATTCATTAGAAATACATATCAACTTGAGGAAGGTATTACTCTCTTCTGTTCCTTGCCCATTTGCCTACCTCTGAAGTCAGCTTCTTGAGCCCTTTTTTCCAATTTTTTATTGTTAGTGTTTAGTTACCTAAACTTTAAATCCCTTTCGACACCACTTCTGCAAATTTTTACTGCCAATCAGCAAGCTGTACATGTTTTTCCAAATTCCCTACATATGCATTCCTTCCTTTCCATTTTTGTTCAGATCCTACTTAACCTCTCTACAAGTGTCAGCTTTCTCATTTTAAAAATAGGGATAATAATACCAGACTTCACAGGGTTGTTGTAAGGTGTATTTAACATACAGTCTGGCACAAATTAATTACTCAATAAATGTCTGTTGATACATTATAGTAATATAGTAAAGTGGATGACAGGGTGAATTAAGGAGCCAAAAAATCTGCATATATAACATACATATACCTACTTATGGGGTATGTGACCTTAGGCAGGTTAACTTGTGTCTCAGTTTCTTTTCTCGTAAAATGGGAATAATAACAATACAACCAATACTCTCTTCTAACACACTGGTATGCCACGTGACTCCTGCTTTTAAACCTTTATTCGGTTCATTCCTCTAACTACTCTAGTATGTTACCCCTACCCCACTCCCCAAGCCTAGATTGCTATAATCCATTAGAAATCTTAATAATTCATCAGGATTCTAAGAACTTTCCCTCAAACTGAATTGAGCTCCCTCTCCTTTAAACTCTTTATCACTTGTCATCTAATTTCTTAGTAATCTACCATTTATTCACCTCTAGTGTTATCTTTATAGGTTAAAATGAGCTCCCTAGTTCAGTGTAAACTCAGTAGAGATTATGGCTTAAAGTTTTTTTTTTTTTTTGTCATGTCACAAACATCACTTTAATCCTTTCATGATTATATCTCAATGTAGTTCAAGATACTTTACACATTATCTGACTCGAATAAGAATGGAGTACAATTTAAGCTAGCAGTTGCTAAGTTTTATATTTTTATTGTCTGTCACTTCCAAACACTACAGTAATTTACTCTGGAAATGAAAAACATTTTTGAAGCATGGAACTGAGTTCAAAGCTCAAAAAATGCTTCTGAATTCAATCTAGGGAACCATCAGCAATTTTTCAGAGGTTAACAAGGCATAAGAGGTAGCTACTACTAGAGTGTGGTTCTTTTTTTTTTTTTTTTTTGAGACAGGGTCTCACTTTGTCACCCAGGCTGGAGTGCAGTAGTGTGATCTCGGTTCAGTGCATCTTCCACCTCCGGGGTTCAAGCAATTCTCGTGTCTCAGCCTCCCAAGTAGCTGGGATTACAGGTATGCACCACCGCACCTGGCTAATTTTTTCATATTTTTAGTAGAGACGGGGTTTCCCCATGTTAGCCAGGCTGGTCTTGAACTTTTGGCCTCAAGTGATCTGCCCACCTCGGCGTCCCAAAGTACTGGGATTACAGGCGTGAGCCACCATGCCCTGCCTAGAGTGTGGTTTTTATTTAGATGTCTCCCCTTTTTCATTTTCTGTTTCTTTACCTTGCGTCCTGGTCTCACAACTTATCTATGATCTAGAATTGCTTTTGTATCTCAACCCTGCCCCGACCAAAACTCACATAACTTGAGTTAATATGAAAAACCATATTCATATCAAATTGTGTAGTAATTAAAAAGTTAGACTCTCATTAGTCTGCAATAAATATTTTTACCTTCACTTCCAGAGGAGTCTTGAATGTCAGGTTCTGGGGAGGAATAGCCTTTTGCTACTTTCTTCTGTTGCCTGGTTGGCTTATGTTTCATTTTGGGGACGCTAACCTAAAGAAAAAAATAACTATTTTGTGAATTTGCACTGTATTTTGGACTAAAGACCAACTGTGTACAACTGTCAAAATTATCTGCACATAGGCATGATATTCAGAAATAAAGACAATGATGAAATAGTCTAATTCAAATTTAACAAATGTGATGCACTTATGCAATCAAATGATCTCATTTTAATAGGAAGTACTTTGGCACAAATGTCAAAAAGTAAAATACACAATGAAGAGTATACCCAGTCTCTCTCCCACTAAATAGGTACCCATCACTATTAGTTTATATCCAGGGATATTATTATGTATACATAAACAAATATGAATATAGATCCCCCTACCTCTGACTGCACCAGCTATTATTATTCTCTAGTAGAATGTTAAATAATAGAATGTTAAATAATAGTGTGTATAAATCATATTTATTTTGTTCCCAATGTTAGAAACATTCCCATTGAACAATGCTGGGTTTCCAGTAAAACGGTTTATTTACTTTTAATCACATCTGGGTAGTACAGAAAGTATCTTATAATAAATAAAAATGATACCATTATTTTGTAGAGCATTATTTAAACTTACTGAAAGCATTGAAGTGGATGCACAAGATTCAAAAGTATATGAAACCATCAACTATGACTAAATTTTCCTTAGAATAATAACTTTGGACTCTATCCTATTAATAGATTTGTAATTTTGGTGTTCAGTATTAAACTTAAAAACCTAAATGCAAGAGAAGAAACTAGAATCAGAAAGACAAGATGTATTAGTCAGTTTTTATGCTCCTGATAAAGACATTCCCGAGACTGGGATGAAAAGGAGGTTTAATTTGACTTATGGTTCCACATGTCTGCAGAGGTCGCAAAATCATGGCAGATGGCAAAAGGCACTTCTTACATTGTGGCAGCAAGAGAGAATGAGGAAGATGCAAAAGTGGAAACCTCTGATAAAACCATCAGATCTCATGAGACTTATTCACTACCACGAGAACAATATGGGGGAAACTGCCCCTATGATTCAAATGATCTCCCACTAAGTCCCTCCCACAACACGTGGTAGTTATGGGAGTACAATTCAAGGTGAGATCCCACCAAGTCCCTCCCACAACACGTGGGAATTATGGGAGTACAATTCAAGATGAGATTTGGGTGAGGACATAGAGCCAAATCGTATCATTCTACCCTGGCCCCTCCAAATCTCATGTCCTCACATCTCAAAACCAATCATGCCTTCCCAACAGTCCCCCAAAGTCTTAATTCATTTCAACATTAACCCAAAAGTCCACAGTCCAAAGTCTCATCTGAGAGAAGGCAAGTCCCTTCTGCCTATGAGCCTGTAAAATGAAAAGCAAGCTAGTTACTTTCTAGATACAATGGGGGTACAGGCATTGGGTAAATACAACTGTTCCAAATGGGAGAAATTCAGAAACAAAGGGGTCATAGGGCCCATGCAAGTCTGAGATCCAGTGGGGCAGTCAAATTTTAAAGCTCCAAAATTTTAAAGCTCCAAAATGATCTCCTTTGACTCCACGTTTCATATCCAGATCATGCTGATGCAAGAGGTAGGTTCCCATAGTCTTGGGCAGCTCCACCCTTGTGGCTCTGCAGGGTATCCCCTCCTGGCTGCTTTCATGGGCTGGCGCTGTGTCTGCGGCTTTTCCAGGTGCACAGTGCAAGCTGTTGGTGGATCTACCATTCTGGGGTCTAGAGGACGGTGGCCCGCTTCTCACAGCTCCACTAGGCAGTGCCCCAGTAGGGACTCTGGGGGGGGCTCCGACCCCAGATTTCCCTTCTGCACTGTGCTAGCAGAGGTTCTTCATGAGGGCCGCGCCCTTGCAGCAATCTTTTTCCTGGGTATCCAGGCGTTTCCATACATCTTCTGAAATCGAGGCGGAGGTTCCCAAACCTCAATTCTTGACTTCTGTGCACCACAGGCTCAACACCATGTGGAAGCTGCCAAGGTTTGAGGCTTGCACCCTCTGAAACCATGGGCAGAGCTGTAACTTGGCCCCTTTTAGCAATGGCTGAAGCGGCTGGGACGTAAGGCACCAAGTCCCTAGGCTGCACACAGCATGGGAACCCTGGGCCCAGCCCATGAAACCATTTTTTCCTCCTAGGCTTCCAGGTTGGTGAAGGGTGGGGCTGCCATGAAGACCTGTGACATGCCCTGGAGACATTTTCCCCATTTTCTTGGGGATTAACATTCGGCTCCTTGTTACTAATGCAAATTTCTGCAGCCAGCTGAATTTCTCCTGAAAAAATGGGTTTTTCTTTTCTACTGCATCGTCAGGCTACAAATTTTCCAAACTTCTATGTTCTGTTTCCCTTTTAAAACAGACTGCTTTTAACAGCACCCAAATCACCTCTTCAATGTCTTGCTGCTTACAAATTTCTTCTGCCAGATACCCTAAATCATCTCCTTCAGGTTCAAAGTTCCACAAATCTCTATGTCAGGGACAAAATGCCACCAGCCTCTTTGCTAAAGCATAACAAGAGTCACCTTTGCTCCAGTTCCCAACAAGTTCCTCATCTCCATCTGAGACCACCTCAGCCTGGACCTTGTTTTTCACATCACTATGAACATTTTTGTCAAAGCCAGTCAACAAGTCTCTAGGAGGTTCCAAACTTTCCCACATTTTCCTGTCTTCTTCTGAGCCCTCCAAACTGTTGCAACCTCTGCCTGATACCCAGTTCCAAAGTCGCTTCCACATTTCTGGGTATCTTTTCAGCAGCATCCCACTCTAATTTACTATATTAGTCCATATTTACGCTGCTGATAAAGACATACCCGAGATGGGAAGAAAAGGAGGCTTAATTTGACGTTCAGTTCCACATGACTCGGGAGGTCTATAATCATGGCAGAGGGTGAAAGGTCCCCTTTCTTACATGGCAGCAGCAAAAGAGAATGAGAAAGATGCAAAAGCAGAAACCCCTGATAAAACCAGCAGATCTCATGAGACTTATTCACTACCATGAGAACAGCATGGGGGAAACCACCCCCTTGATTCAAATTATCTCCCTCCGGGTCCCTCCCACAGTATGTGGAAATTATGGGAGTACAATTCAAGATGAGATTTGGATGGGAACATAGAGCCAAACCCTATCACAAGGTAATGTTCATGCTTGGAAAAACAGAGAACCAGTGGTCAACAACTCGTTCTTTCTTGTTCAGCATTGTAACAAGAAGTATTCTCAATTACTTATTTCTTGAAATAATTTTGCAAAATCTTATTCAGGTATTTAAAATTAAAATTTCTATAATATGTAATAAGCAGGCAGGTTTGGCCCATACTCCTACTTCAAATGCTGGAGGCTTAAAATTTTGTAACATTTAAAATAGAAATCCACATTTCTAGAGTAGGTTCAAATTGGAGACTGATGAACACTAGTGAGAAGCTTATTTAAAATAACAAGGCAGAGACACAACAAAAAAAATTTCAGGCCAATATTCCTGATGAACATCGATGCAAAAATCCTCAATAAAATACCGTCAAACCAAATCCAGCAGCACATCAAAAAGCTGATCCACCAAGATCAAGTCGGTTTCATCCTTGGAATGCAAGGCGGGTTCAACATATGCAAATCAATAAACATAATCCATCACATAAACAGAACCAATGACAAAAACCACATGATTATCTCAACAGATGCCAAAAAGGCCTTTAATAAAATTCAACACCCTTCATGCTAAAAACTCTCAATAAAGTAGTTATGTATGGAACGTATCTCAAAATAATAAGAGCTATTTATGACAAACCCACAGCCAATATCATACTGAGTGGGCAAAAGCTGGAAGCATTCTCTTTGAAAACCAGCACAAGACAAGGATGCCCTCTCTCACCACTCCTATTCAACATAGTACTGGAAGTTCTGGCCAGGGCAATCGGCAAGAGAAAGAAATAAAGGGTATTCAAATAAGAGAAGAGGAAGTCAAATTGTCTCTGTTTGCAGATGACATGACTGTATATTTAGAAAACCCCATCGTCTCAGCCCAAAATCTCCTTAAGCTGATAAGCAACTTCAGCAAAGTCTCAGGATACAAAAAAATCAATGTGCAAAAATCACAAGCATTCTTATACACCAATAATAGAGAGCCAAATCATGAGTGAACTCCCATTCACAATTGCTACAAAGAGAATAAAATACCTGGGAATACAACTTACAAGGGATGTGAAGGACCTGTTCAAGGATAACTACAAACCACTACTCAGGGAAATAAGAGAGGACACAAACAAATGGAAAAACATTCCATGCTCATGGATAGGAAGAATCAATATCGTGAAAATGGCCATACAGCCATAAGTAATTTACAGATTCAGTGCTATACCCCGCAAGCTACCACTGACTTTCTTCACAGAATTAGAAAAAACTACTTTAAATTTCACATGGAACCAAAAAAGAGCCCATATAGCCAAGACAATCCTAAGCAAAACGAACAAAGCTGGAGGCATCATGCTACCTGATTTCAAACTATACTACAAGGCTACAGTAACCAAAACAGATATATAGACTGATGGAACAGAACAGAGGCCTCAGAAATAACGCCACACATCTACAACCATCTGATCTTGGACAAACCTGACACAAACTAACAATGGGGAAAGGATTCCCTATTTAATAAACAGGGTTGGGAAAACTGGCTAGCCATATGCAGAAAACTGAAACTGGTTTCCTTCCTTACACCTTATACAAAAATTAACTCAAGATGGATTAAAGACTTAAACATAAGACCTAAAACCATAAAAACGCAGAAGAAAACCTAGGAAATGCCATTCAGGACACAGGCATGGGCAAAGACTTCATGACTAAAACACCAAAAGCAATGGCAACAAAAGCCAAAATTGACAAATGGGATCTAATTAAACTAAAGAGCTTCTGCACAGCAAAAGAGTCTGTCATCAGAGTGAACAGGCAACCTACAGAATGGGAGAAAATGTTTGCCATCTATCCATCTGACAAAGGCTAATATCCAGAATCTACAAGGAACTTAAACAAATTTACGAGAAAAAAACAACCCCATCGAAAAGTGGGCAAAGGATATGAACAGACACTTTTCAAAAGAAGACATTTATGCAGCCAACAAACACATGAAAAAAAATAATCACTGGTCCTTAGAGCAATGCAAATCAAAACCACAATGAGATACCATCTCATGCCAGTCAGAATGGCAATTATTAAAAAGTCAGGAAACAACAGATGCTGGAGAGGATGTGGAGAAATAGGAACACTTTTACACTGTTGGTGGGAGTGTAAATTAGTTCAACCATTGTGGAAGACAGTGTGGTGATTCCTCAAGGATCTAGAACTGGAAATAACATTTGACCCAGTGATCCCATTACTGGGTATATACCGAAGGATTATAAATCATTCTACTATAAAGACACATGCACACGTATGTTTATTTTGGCACTATTCACAATAGCAAAGACTTGGAACCAACCCAAATGTCCATCAGTGATAGATTGGATAAAGAAAATCTGGCATATATACACCATGGAATACTATGCAGCCATAAAAAAGGATGACTTAATGTCCTTTGCAGGGACATGGATGAAGCTGGAAACCATCATTCTCAGCAAACTAACACAGGAACAGAAAACCAAATACCGCATGTTCTTACTCATAAGTGGGAGCTGAACAATGACAACACATGGACACAGGCAGGGGAACATCACACACCGGGACCTGTCGGTGGGTGGGAGGCTAGGGGAGGGATAGCATTAGGAGAAATACCTAATGTAGATGACAGGTTGATGGGTGCAGCAAACCACCATGGCACGTGTCTACCTATGTAACAAACCTGCACATTCTGTGCTTGTATCCCAGAACTTAAAGTATAATTAAAATAAATAAATTAATTAATTGACCATGGATGTGTGGCTTGACATTTAGACACTCAATTCTACTCCATTGGTCAATATGCCTGTTCTTACATAAGTACCACGTTCCTTTGATTACTATAGCTTTATAGTAAGTTTTGAAATCGAAAAGTGAGAGTCCTCTTTATACTTCTTTTTCAAAATTGTTTTGACTATTTGTGGCCCCTTGCAATTCCATGTGAATTTGAAAATCTGCTTTCCCATTTTTGCAAAAAAATAGGCTTGGAATATTGACATGGATTGTGGCGAATCTGTAGGTTGCTTTTAGTAGTACTGTTACGTCCTTATTTTTTTGAGACAGGGTCTCACTCTGTCTCCCAGGCTGGAGTATAGTAGTGCTGTCACGACACTTGACCTCTCTGGGCTCAGGTGATCCTCCCATCTCAGCTTCCCGAGTAGCTGAGACTACAGGCGTGTGCCACCATGCCCAGCTGATTTTTCTATTTTTTGTAGAGACAGAGTTTTGCCATGTTCTCCAGTCTGGGCTCAAGCAGTCCCTCCGCCTCGGCCTCCCAAAGTGCTGAGGTTACAGGCATGAACCACTGCGCCTGGCCAAAATCTTAACAATATTAACCTTTTCTACCTGAGAACATGAGGTGTCTTTCCCTTTATTTAGATGTTCTTTAATTTCTTTAGCAATGTTTTATAGTTTTCACTGTAGAAGTCTTTCAGCTTCTTGGTTAAATTTGTTCTTTTAGATGCTATTATTGAATTGCTTTCTTAATTTCAAGAGTATTCACTGTTAGAAACACAACTGATTTTTGTGTGTTGATCTTATACCCTGCAATTTTTCTCAAGTTCATTAGCTCCAGTAGCTTTCTATGGATTCTTTGGGATTTTCTATATATAGGATAATGTCACCTGTTAATTAGAGATAGTTTTACTTCCTTGTTTCCAATTTTGATGACTTCTCTTTTTTTTCTTGCTCTGGCTAGAACTTCCAGTACAATGGTAAGTAGGAGTGGTGAAAGTGGGAATGTTTGTCTTGTTCCTGATGTTACGGGGAAGGTTTTCAACCTGTCACCACTGAATCTACTATTTGTGGGTTTTTCATAAATGCCCTTAATCATGTTGAGGAAGTCTCTTCTCTTCCTAGTTTTATGAGGTCTTTCTTTTGATTATGAAAGGGTGATGGATTTTGTCAAATGCCTTTTCTATGCCAATTGAAATGACCATGTGATTTTACCCCTCTTAATGTGATATATTACATTGATTTTCTTACGTGGAACCAACCTTGCATTTCTGGAATAAATTCCACTTGGTCATGGTGTATAATCTTTCTAATATGCTACTGAATTTTGTTTGCTAGTATTTTGTTAAGGATGTATGAATCTTATTTATAAAGGTTATTGTTTGTAACTTTATATTCTTGTGATGTCTTTATCTGGCTTTGGCATTAGGGTAATGTTAGCCTCAGAGAATAAGTTAGGAAATGTTCCCATCTCTTCTATTTTTTAGAGTTTGAGAAGGATTTGTGCTTGTTCTTTAAAGTTTTGTAGAATTCACCAGTGCAGCCACCTGAACTTGAATTTTTCTTTGGAGGTTTTTGGTTACTGATTCAATCTCTTTATTGTTACAGCTCTATTGAGATTTTCTATTTCTTTTTGAGTCAGTTTATGTAATTTGTGAGTTTCTAGGGATTTGTTGGCATACAATTATTCATAGCATTCTCTCATAATCCTTTCTATTTCTTTATGATTGTTAGTAACATCCCCACTTTAATTTCTGATTTTAGTCATTTGTGTCTTCTTTCTTGCTTCCTTAGCCTAGCTGATGGTTTATCGATTTTGTTGATTTTTATCAAAGAGCAACTTTTGGTTTGGTTTCACAAATTCTATTTTTTTCCTACTCTCTATTTTGTTTATCTGTACTCTAATCTTCATTATTTTCTTCTTCTGCTAGCTTTGGGTTTAGTTTTTTCTTCTTTTTCCAGTTTCTCACGGAATGAAGTAAGGTTATTGATTTGAGATCTCTCTTAATGTAGATGTTCACAGATATATATTTTCCTTACCTTTGCTGCATCTCGTAAGTTTTGTTATACTATATATTTGTTTTCACTTGTCTAAGTATTATCTAATTTCCCTTGTGTTTTTCTTTGACCCATTGAGTTTTTTTGTTTTGTTTTGTTTTGTTTGTTTCTGAGACAAAGTCTCACTCTGTTGCCCAGGCTGGAGTGCAATGGTGTGATCTTGGCTCACTACAACCTCCATCTCCCAGGTTCACATGATTCTCATGCCTCAACCAACTGAGTAGCTGGGATTTACTGAGACATGTCATATGGCATAACATATGGTCTATCCTGGAGAATGTTCCACGTACACTTGAGAAGAATGTGTATTCTTCCATGGTTGGGTGGATTGTTCTATGTGTCTGCTAGGTCAAGTTGGTTTACAGTGTGGTTCAAGTTAATCCCTTTCCTCCTTATTGATCTTCTATCTAGAGGTTCTACCCATTATTAAAAGTAGTTTACTGAATTCTTCATCTATTGTTATAGAGCTGTTTCTATCTTCCAATTCTGTCAGTTTGCTTTGTATATTTTGGGGCTTTGTTGATTGGTGTGTGTGTGTGTGTGTGTGTGTGTGTGTGTGTGTGTGTGTGTGTATGAATTGACCCTTTTATCAATATGCCATGTTCTTTTTGTCTCTTGTAACAATTTTTGACTTAAAGTCTATTTAGTCTGACAGTATAACCACCTCAGTTTTCCTTTGGTTACTATTGGCCACCTCATTTTTCCTTTGGTTACTATTTGCACATAATATTTTTTTCCAACCTTTCATTTTTCTCTATTTCTGCCTATGGATCTAAAGTGAATCTCTTGTACACAGCAAATAGTTGGGTCATGTTTATTTTAATCAATTTTTACAATCTGTCTTTTGCTCAGAGTTTAATCTATTTACATTTTAAAATAACTACTGATAAGAACTTACCTCTGATTTTGCTATTTTCTATATGTCATATACGTTTTTTGTTTCTTATTTACTCCATTACTGCCTGCTTTTGTGTTTGCTTCCTGTGTAAACTGTTTCAATTCCCTTCTCATTTTCTTTTGTGTGTATTTTTTTAGATATTTCATTTGTGGTTACTATGGGGATGACATTTACACCTACCTCTACAACAATCTAGTTTGAGTTGATACCAACTTAACTTCAGTAGTACATAAAAACTTTCCTCCTATACAGCTCCATCCTCTCTGCTTTTATGTTGTAATGAACTATATCTTTACACATTGTATGTCTGATAACAAAGATATGTAATTAAATTATTTTTCATTCATTTATTTTTTAAGTCCTGCAGGAAATAAAAAGTGGACTTACAAACTAAAATTACAATAGCACTAGCTTTTATATTTGTCCAACTATTTACTAAAAATCTTTATTTCTTCATACAGCTTTGAGTTTCATTTTATTACATATTTACCTTAGCATTTTTTTGTAGGGCAGGTCTAGTGGTAATGAACTCCCTCAGCTTTTATCTGGGAATGTCTTAATTTCTCCCCCATTTTCGAATGACAGTTTTGCCAGATACAGAATGCTTGATTGACAAGTTTTTTCTTCTACCACTTTAAATATGTCATCTCATTGCCTTCTGGCCCCCATGGTTTCTATAAGAAATCGGTTAATCCTATGGATGATCCCCAGTGTATGTGATAAGTTGTTTCTCTCTGCTGATTTTAAGACTCTCTTTGGCTTTTGACAGTTTGTTGTGGTGTGGGTCTCTCTGAGATCATCCTACTTGGAGTTTGTTGAGCTTCTTGAATTTGTAGATTTATATCTTCCACCAAATTTGGGGATTGGGGGGTCTTCTTTCCTTAAATATTCTTCATTCACTTCTCTGTCTTCTCTTTGTGGAACTCCCATAATGCAATGATAACCCACTTGATGGTGTCCCATGGGTCCTTTAGGCTCTGTTCACCTCACTTCATTCATTTTTCTTTCTCCTCCTCAGACTGGATAATTTTTATGGTCTTATCTCTAAGTTTCCTGATCCTGTCTTATGCTTGCTTATATCTGCTTTTGAATACCTCTAGTGAATTTTCATTTTTGTTATACTTTTCAGCTCCAGAATTTGTTTGGCTCCCTTGAATAATTTGTCTTTATTGATTTTCTCAGAGATGAGTGCCTGTGTAAGTCCTTCAGGTAGTATCCTGACAGGTTAGGACAGACATACACAATTGTGTATGAGGTCCACTCTGCTCCTTCTGGAACTAGGGACTTACACTGGCAACGCAGGGGCTCTTCAAGACTGCTACTGCACTGGGATGGACCTGGGGCAAGGGCAGGTAAAATGCCACAAAGCTTTCCTCTCTTTGCACTTTCTTGACCAGTGTTCACTTGGTTGCTGAACACCTCTGACTGTTTTCCAGAGTTCTGGCAAATTGAGTTGAGAGTTTTTGCTTGTTTTCTGATGTTTCTTTGGGGTAAGAAGAGTTCAGAGCTGCGTATTTTGCTCACCCAAAATTTTAAATTTTGAAACCAAATTTTAAATGTTGGTTGCTATAGATACTAAAGATTTAACAGATTTATATACCTAGTGTACCTAGTTTTTTATTACATACCATTGGAGTACGATGTTTCACTTTGGTCTGAATAACACCATCTTTTTCAAACTGTATCATATCATTAAGTGGGTCCCATGGTCGGGTACTACATAAATGAAAAAAAAAAAAACCATTTGCTCAATGACTAAACAAAGAACTTTAAAACTTTCTATTCTATGATCCAATTTTATTAATAATTATATGCATAGTTCTAATAATGAGATTTCCCCATACCTAATCTTCAGATCCTCAACTTATTTTATAGGCTAACTTCTATCATAGAGTCAAGCTTATAATGAATGCAAAACCAAGTTTAAAAATCTCATACTAATATACATGGTTTAATTAAATAAAAACTACTCCAGCAACAAATATTCTAGAAATAAAGGCAACAAACCATGCTAATACATTGTTTGAAATAAACTATTTTAAGTTACTTACTCTGCAAACTTGTAATGCCATTCTCCTGTGAGTGGATCAAGTTCAAATAATTTGCAAGACCACTCTTCATTTTTTGTTTTCCGATCCCTGGCAGCTTGTCTTTGAGCTTCTTCCAAAACATACTTCTCTTGGGTAGCTTCAGTTTGGTCTTTGGCATTTATGGCTCGAGTTACCCGTTGCCAGAGTCTAATACATGTGCAAAAATATTAAAAGTATTAAAAATGCAACAGAAAATAAAATCTATATAGAATAGGCCTCAAATCCCTTGTAGAGAAAATAATGCTCACATGAATTTCTGGCTTTGACAACACTTACGCTCATAGGCTTAGAAATGAGTCAAGATATAAATCCAGTCCCTTGAGTAGAGAGAGACCTGTTCATAAGTGGAGACTAATTTTTTTTACTTGGCAAGAGAAACTTACTACATAGACTCTTAAACTTATGGTAGTAAGTGTTGCTGGCTCAAGATGATAGGAATGTAATGAAGGTAAAGCTCAGGAATCTACGCTTTTAGCAAGCTTCCTAGATGCGTCTTACACTGTTTAAGATTCACTGGCTTCATAAAGATCCATTAATGTAATGCAGTGCTTCTGAAGTTTGGATCCATGAATTATCAGAGAATTTTTATAATCAGAATCTCTGGGGTCAAGCCCAAGTATTGATATATTTTTTAAATGTTTCCCCAAAATATTTTAATGTATTGCTAGTGTTGAGAACCACTGGTTTAACAGAAAAGACTACTGAGGTAAAATGATTTCCCCTACTAGCTCTTTCTTCTGTTAAATAAAAGTATATCTATATCCTACCCATCTAGAAAGGCAGCATGTTAAAACCAGAAAAGGCTTTGGGATCAGATAGACATGAGTCAAGTCCTAGAGCTGCCACTTCTTAGCTGGTGCACTTAAAGTTATTTATCCTAAGTCTCATTTCCTCATCTTCAAATATGCTGAATTATATACTCTCACAAATTATCATATGTGTGCCTTGGCAAAGCTTATCTCTGGAAAAAGAACATCAAATGGTTATGGCTGAGACAGAATTTTTAGAACTGGTACATATACATTCTTCCATCTTTGACAACCTCAAATTTGAGTGTAGAAGGGAAGGTACACACAGACTTGAATTCCCATGACAGAGAATGATATGTATGTGCAAACATGTAGGGAGGACAAAGTTGCATAATAAGTACTAAGTGCCTAGCAAAATATCTCTTATACATAAGTCTCTTTCTCTTAACACAAAGATATAACAACAATAAAATGGGGAATGTGTATACAATATTTCTGATTCAAAAATATAAGCCATCTAGCAAGAAGTTCATGACTTAAGAACAGAAATGATAGCCTTAGTTATTACCCAACTAATAAATCCTATAGAAGCCAGTCCATCCAGTAACTTTACTTTTGTTTCAGAGAATGGAACAGAAGTAGATTCTGCACCACTCCCTTTACCTAGAGTTCTAATGCTTAAATCAGGTTAGAAAACTGTTGCCAGGTAGAAACTAAGAGTCATTAATTAGTCCTGTAATCTTATTTAAACAAAAACGTTCTTTCTTTCTTTTTTTTTAAGGTGCTGGAACAATTGAGAAAGAAAAAAATGAGTAGTTTTGAGCTACAGAAAAGCAAGACGATTTATATTATATTTGACATTCATATACACAAAAACAGAATACTGTCACATTCCACAAATGATAAACTATTTTGCTGAATTAAGATATGACAGAAGGTGACAAAATGACCATATCATTAAGGAATTGAAAAACTACTCTCTGATCCTCATGAAGTTAGCTGTAAAACAGTATACTTACTTCTCTGATTCAAAATCTCCCTGTTCTTCAAATTTTACAGTGTGCCTTATTAATCTCCATTGCTTAATGTCAGGTGTTGGATTCCAGAAAACCTCTGAATTATCAGTCTTTTTATCAGTAATAAAAACTTCACTATCCTATATTTAAAAAAATTCAAAATTAATGTAAAGAATTATACTTAGAAGGCAATTATATAGTATAGTAATATGATGGTGATAATTTCTTCTGGTTAATCCTCCAGTTAAAAGCATTTTTAAAACAAATATAACTAGCACTTTTCCAAAAACTCCAAGTTTCTTATCATTTTTATAAAAACATTAAGATTGACTACGTAATACTAGTTAATTAAAAAGAATTTGGTTGAATATCCAGTTTGTGAAATTTCATAAGTTTTACTTAATAAATTTCAAACATTACATGCAAAGCCTCAATAACCATCTCCAAACTGTCCAAGTAGAGCATAGTATTTGTTGCAGCTACAATGAGATGCTGTTGACTATCCATGGATTCAATATACTCAAACATACACACACACATCCCTCTGAAAGAGCCTTTCCTAGCATTAAAAATTTGAGGTCTATCTCTATCGAATAATCTTTCTATCTAAGACATGGACGGTCTTGCTCTCTCGTGTAGGCTGGAGTGCAGCAGTGCTATCTACCTTATCTATCTAATCTATTTTACCTATCTAATTTATCTACCTGTTTAACCATCCTTCTCCTTCTCTCTCTCTGTCATCTCTCACTCTCATCTCTATCTTATCTATCTGTCTGAGACAGGGTCTTGCTCTCTCGCCCAGGCTGGAGTGCAGTAGCACAATCATGGCTCACTGCAGCTTCCACCTCCCAGGCTCAAGCAATCTTCCTGCCTTAGCTTCCTGAGTAGCTGGGACAGGCATGTGCCATCATGCCCATCTAATTTTTTTATTTTTATTTTTAGTAGAGAAGAGGTCTCGTTATGTCACCCAGGCTGATCTCAAACTCCTGAGCTTCCCAAAGTGCTGAAATTACAGGTGTGAGCCACCCCACCCAGACAGAAATTTCATTTTTTAAAAATGACTGCTGCTTTATCTTTTTTCCAGAAGACTCTCAGATTTAAGGCAATTAAAAAAAATTTTCAGAGTGTATGTGGCCACTTAACGAAGTCCCTAACTTCACTTTCTCATATTTCTCAACATTTTCTGCTTACTGCATGCAGAAAGGAGCATATACTCAGTGCTCATAGTATGGTATATCCATGCAGTACCATGATTCTTTTTATTCATGTAAGCGTCTCTTAACAAAATTACATGAATATGAATTTAGGTTAGCAGAGAAGTAAATAAAAGCCATTGCTCTCACACACCACTATATCCTTTCCATGTTCCACTGAAAGGAATATAACTCTAATTGGAACTATGCCTCTTTCTTCTATGTGAGTAGAGTGCTGTGCATAAAAGCACAGTCCTGGGGCCAGGGTTCCTGGGCTTTAATTCTTGTTCCACCACCTACTTTGAGCAAATTATGTGAACTCTCTGTGCCTCAGTGTCCTCTTCTGTAAAATGGGGATAATAATAAACAATAATAAAATGGGCATGGCACCTATATACTCACCTCATAGCGTTATATGTTATAAATATTAAATCAGTTAATATGAGTAACATTCTTAAATAATGCAGTAAGTCATATATAAGTGTTAGCTATTTCTACTGATTTTAAGTTTTGGAAATAAAATATTACACAAAATTAACTACTGTTGATAACAGATCAACACCAAAATATCTGCTATTAAGATGAAGCTTATGTTAAATAGTGATGTTTTCAGCAACGGAATAAGTTTTAAATTTTAAATGTGATTGTTTTTTTTTTTCCCACAGAATAAAATTCTTTTTGTAAAGCTCATATACAAAATACTTACCCAATGACCTTCCAAAGTAGCTAGGACTTCTTTTCCCAGTTTAAGTTTCCCTGATATTTGATTAACACAGTCACTACTCCCTAGGAATGGCTTTTAAACGAGAAAATGTTAAACATTTTACTTTTCACTTATATTTACATATAATGTAAAACCAAAACAAAAAACCCAACAAAAATTACTTGTATAGTTACAGTACTCTTGAATGCACAAGCAGTAAAAAAAATACTGACTCAAATTTTAGTTAGAAATGTTTAATAAGAAATCTGAATTGCTATGAAAAAAATAGGATAAAACAAGCAGACTATATTAAATCAAAATAAACATATTAAGAAAGATCACACTGATATAACTGACTCATGTTCCATGTATGCTCAAATCCTGTGTCCTCCCCTAACTGTCAAGACTGTGCCCTATCAATGTGACGTTATCTTAAGCAATAACAACTCAATAAACCTAATGGAATTAACAATCCATTGAAATAAATAACACCCCTTCCTTAAAAAACAAACAAACAAAAGTAAAATATATAGCCAAAAAAAGCCTCCAAAAAATAAAATTAGAAGGAATACATTGAGTTACTATAATGCCTTACTAACATCTCTCCTTAAGAGACAAAATTTTGATGCTCCAATGTCATACTTAAAGGCATCATATATACTTAAGAACTCATTCATCATGATCTTCAAACATTATCATCACCGTACAAGCAAAATTTTGCCAAGGTGAAAGAAAAATAAAATAAAAGACATTGCATCAAATAATACTTAAGAGGTCTTTTTTATCAGAGCAAAATTGCTTATCAGCTGGATATCAACATAGCAGCAATTTAGTAATAAATATTACTAGTTCACAGAAATATTTTTATCTGAATATACTATTGTTCAAGAACAATTAATTCACATTAGGTTCTCAAATTTCCCTTTCATTTTGAGGCAGACAAAAATTTCCAAAGATGGCTTTGACAATACGTACCCTCTCCCCTTCAGCCCACATACTCTTCCTCAAGGAGACCTTGCCACTCTCCCAATGAGAAGTGGGGTCTATATTTCTTCTCCTTGAATTTGGGTGGTCTTACAATTCTCCAAATAATAGAAGATGGTGGAAGTGATATAATTTGGCTTCTCAGGCTAGGTCATGGAAAGGAAATGCAGTTTCTGTCTTGCTCACTGGGGTACTTGCACTTTGAAACCCTCAACTGCCAAGTAAGAAGTCTACTTTGAGGCTGTCATGCTGTCAGGAAACCAAGTCACATGGAAAGGCCATGTATACAGGTGCTCAGATTAGCAGTTCTAGTCCTTCAGTCACCCTAGACCAGGTATCAGATATGTAAGTGATAAGCCTTCAGGTGATTACAGTCCCTAACTATTGAGTCACCCATGGCCTACAAAGTCTTTCTGAGACCCCAGACATTATGAAGCAGAGATAAGCTATCCCCAATATACCCTGTCCAAATTTTTGACCCACAGAACTCATGAGGAACAGCACATAGTTATTAAGTCTGTGAGTTTTAGAGTAACTTATTACACAGAAATAGTGACTAATACAACTGTGCCTTGGTTTACACAGCTAGACTGCAAGATGACACATATCTTCTGGTATTTGGTAAAAACAATCCTTTAATTTACTAAGAAATTTCTATCCGATCACTTCTTAAATCTCATCTTCTATATAATACCCACAGTTTTATTAATTAAGATGAAAAACAAAAAATGTCTTTTGTGTTAATTTGAATTTTCCAAGGCTGCTATCTTAGGCTACCTGAAGATACTCACCCAGCCTTGCCCTTATTCCTTAGATGCACTTATCCTTGACATGACATAAATTGTATTCTTACATTTAGTCCTTAATTAGGAAATACATGGTGCCCTTTATTCAATATTTATTGTATGGCTCTCCTTTAGCTAGGTGATACCTACTGTATTGTCTACTAACCTTTAGTTTAAATTCAAGTATTGCACTGTATCCAGTTTTTTGACATGTAATATTGACTGTTCCACCAAGCTCCAATGTCATTGTACCATAAAGAATTCCTAAAGGAAAAAGATTTGACAAAAAATTGAAAAGAGTATAGTATAGTATATGGCTCACAATAAACAGTTTAGTAATCTAATCTTTTAGGAGAAACATAATTCAAAATCACTCTGTCCCACTCAAATGAAAAACTATAATATAGACATAAAGTTGGTTCTGTAGGATATAAATAGATAACAGCTGATTCACATTATGTGCAGATTCCCTATCTGTAAATTCACCTACTCAGTAAAATATCAATACCCACAGTACTTCTGTAGTCATTTGGAGACATGTGCAGAGTAGCGAAAAATTTGAGTCACCCAATGCACACATTCTGAGCTGAGGCTGAGCAAGGCAAACACTCTTGTTTCAGCTCCCACATTGTTAAAAAAAAAAAAAAAAGTGTCCTTTTTGCAGTGTATTTAGTATCATGTTTTCACATTTTGTGCTTTTCACTGGTGGTTTTGCTGTTTAAAATGGACCCACATGTAGTATTGCAGTGCTGTCTAGTGTTCCTAAGTGCAAGAAAGCTATACTGTATCTTACAGGGAAAATGTGTGTTAAAAGCTACGTTTAGGCTTTAGTTCTGTTGGCTGTTAGTTCAATGTTAATGAATCAATAATATGTAATTAATGTTATAATTACATCAGGTTTCTTTAAATAGAAGCATACATAAAACAAGGTTATGTACTGATTAATTGGCTGATGAAAATGTTGGGACAAGAGGCTCACAGGAATCCAATCTCATACTCCCCCAGGAGCAATGGCTCAGTATTTGCTAACTCAGTGGTGACTTTATGTAACATAACTACTGCAAATAACAAGAATCAAATGCATAAGCAAAGCAAACAAAAAACTACAAAATAAGTTCTGTGGTTAAAAGCTGGGGAAACTCTGGGTTTAACAAAGCTAAACAGGTTGTGTGTGTATCTGCTGTTGGTCTAAGATGTTAAGGCAGCCTTTAACATGCAATGTACAATATTATCTTTTGAGAGGGGAACAGACTATGCAATGTTTCTCATACTTACTTGGCTATGGAACTCTTATTTTACAAAACAATTTGTGAGACTAGTGACTTGGGGGAACACACCTTAGAAAACATACAGGGTAAAACATCTTATAAAAATCATTTCATATGCTCATTCGCAAGTGGTTATAACTTCTTTTCTTTTTCCATGCATTGCTATAAAAAATTTTCCCTATTGTAAGCTAAGTAGCGCATGGATATCTACATGGAATATAGTTTTATTTTTTCTAAATGATAGAAAATTTAAAAATATGTGTTCTTATCAATTCATAATTAAAGATATTTCACTCCATGCTTACTTCAAGAACTATACTTGAAGCTCTAAGAATAATCTAGACTAAGGCCATAAGTTAGGCTCTTTTGTACATGCTGGGTTGGCCTTCAATAAGATTCAGCCCTCCGAGATTTCTCAACTATGAAATAAGGCCATATCAAATAATTCCTTTTTTAAAAAATCATACTTTAAGTTCTGGGATACATGTGCAGAACGTGAAGCTTTGTTATATAGGTATACACGTGCCATGGTGGTTTGCTGCACCTATCAACCCATCATCTACATTAGGTATTTCTCCTAATGCTATCCTTCCCCTTGCCCCCCACCTCCCAATAGGTCTCAGTGTATGATGTTCCCCTCCCTGTGCCCATGTGTTCTCATTGTTCAACTCCCACTTATGAGTGAGATCATGTGGTGTTTGGTTTTCTGTTTCTCTGTTAGTTTGCTGAGAATGATGGTTTCCAGCTTCATCCATGTCCCTGCAAAGGACATAAACTCATCCTTTTTTATGGCTGCATAGTGTTCCATGGTGTGTATGTGCCACATTTTCTTTATCAAGTTTATCACTGATGGGCATTTGGGTTGGTCCCAAGTCTTTGCTATTGTGAATAGTGCTGCAATAAACATACGTGTACATGTGTCTTTATAGCAGAATAATTTATAACCCTTTGGGTATATACCCAGTAATGTGATTGCTGGGTCAAATGGTATTTCTAATTCTAGATCCTTGAGGGATAGCCACACCGTCTTCCACAATAGCTGAACTAATTTACACTCCCACCAACAGTGTAAAAGTGTTCCTATTTCTGCACATCCTCTCCAGCATCTGTTATTTCCTGACTTTTTAATGATCACCATTCTAACTGGCATGAGATGCTATCTCATTGTGGTTTGATTTGCATTTCTCTAATGATCAGTGATAATGAGCTTTTTTTCATGTTGGTCACATAAATGTCTTCTTTTGAAAAGTGTCTGTTCGTATCCTTTGCCCACTTTTCATATTGAATAATTTATACGTTTTCATGAATCAGTTCCCAAAATAGAGGATAATTACCAAAAAAGGTATTTTTAAGATTTTAAGAAACCGGTTGGAAGGGAGGATACACATCATGACCACACTAAACTGATGCAAAATAGTTGAAAGTTCAGAGTGCAGAGGTAAACTACCTGGGTTCAGATCCTGACTTGCCACATTTTAGCTGTATGATCTCAGGCATATTAACCTCTCTGTGCTTCATTTTTCCTCTTCTAAAAAAGGGAATAATAATATTTCTATTTTATAGGAGCTGCTGAAATGATTAAATAAATGCATTGAACAGTTGGGTGCCTAGCATGTTGTAATGTTATAGATGACAATTATTATGTAATACCCTTATCTGTATTTTAAATAATGGGGCAAAAAGCATAATACATTAAGAAATTGCCAAATGAGGGTGAGAAAAATCTTTAAAAAACTTGGTACATTAAAAAACAGTAAATTAAAATTTTAAAAAAGCATGGTGGTGCAAAAAGATGAAAATCATCTTTACAGATTCTGAAATAATAGACGGTTTTGTCAAATTTGAAAATTTGCACATCAGGCAAGTGCAAAGAAATTCCATTATGATAAATCAGTCTCTTCTGACTAAAGTACACATCACAAAAAGTCCATTACAGGTGAATTAATTCACCGCAGAAATATTCAGCAAATGATAGCAATAATCTTAAATATCTGTAATCCAAGGATGCTTTCAAACAAAATGTAAGTCTGACTCCATCAATCACAAAGCATAACAAATCACAGCTACATACATTTACTTAAAAGGAAAGCTTAATATCTAATTCAAGTATAGAAAATATTTACCTTTACAATGAGCGTATGGCATTGTCATTACATAATCTTCACCTCTATTCAAGAAAGTTAACCGTGCTTCTCCCTCTAATATTGCAGATAATGAGTTTCCTGAAATAAAATGTTGTTTATTAAATTTCACAAAACTTATTCAACCAATTCAAAACAAACAAAATATATTTAGAACACCTACCAGACATCTACAGTAGAAAGTCTTAAAAATGTCTCAATCTCAATGTGCCCAAACATGTATTCATTACCTTATATCCAAAACATATTTCATCCATATTCTCATTTTTACATAATGACTACTTTTAAAAGATACAGTTATGTGCTTTTTTTTTTTGAGATGGAGTCTCTGTCACTGTGTTGCCCAGGCTGGAGTGCAGTGGAGTGATCTCGACTCACTGTAATCTCCACCTCCAGGGTTCAGCAATTCTCCTGTCTCAGCCTCCTGAGTGGCTGGGATTACAGGCGTGCACCACCATACCCAGCTAATTTTTATATCTGTAGTAGAGACAGGGTTTCCCCATGTTGGCCAAGCTGATTTTAACTCCTGACCTTGGGCGATCTGCCCACCTCGGCCTCCCAAAGTGCTGGGATTACAGGCATGAGCCACTGCACCCGGCCTGTTTTATGAGAGTTACAAGAAAATGAGAAAACATGTAGAATACTTAATCTTAATAAAACACTGTTTCACTGTATAGCCTAATTTTCTTTTTTGAATAAAACCATTATTTTTTAGCTGTAAGTCACATTACTTACAAATCTCAAGCTTTAAATGCTTATAATTAATCCTATAGACAATTTAGAAAAATAAAAAATATATATAAAGCACCAAAATGCAGTCAACGATAAAATACTATGGTAATTTCTTCTAAGTTTTCTCCTGTATGCATTTTCTCTCCTTCTATTCTCAGCTTTACTGAAGTATAAATTTACATACAGTAACTAACCCATTTTAAGTGTGAAATTTGAGTTTCGGAAATTGCAGAGTCATATAACCACCACCACAATCAAGATATAGAACTTCCCATTATCCCCAAAAAGTTCCTCCTTGCCCCTGAGCAGTCAATCCTTCCCCTTAGCCCCAGGACACCAATGGTGCATTTTAAATCACTGGCTTTACCTATTCTAGAATTCTGTACAGATGGCATTATAGAATATGTAGCTTGCTGTGTTTTACTTCCTTCAATTAGCACAATGTCTTTCAGCTTCATCCACATTGTTGTATAAGAATTCTATTCCTTTTTATTGCTAGTTAGCACTCTGTAGTTGTGATTATTTCCTTACTAGTTGATGGTCCTTAAGTTGTGTTTAGTCCTGGATTGTTATGAATAATGTTGTGTATACTTAAGAACATTTACGTACAAGTCTTTATGTAGACATCTATTTTCATTTTTCATGGGCAAATACCTAGGAGTGGAATTTCTGAGTTCATGGTAAATGTATGTTTAACTATGGACAATCATTTCTCCCATGTCAAAAAACAGTTGACCATGTGTACAGGTCTACATCTGAACTCTATTGCATCCTATTAATTTATATATCTACCATTACATCAATTCCACACTGTAATGATTACCTTAGCTTTATTCTAAAATCAGGCAGTGAAAGACCTTTCTTGTTCTTTTTCAAAATTGTTTGGCTGTTTTGGGTCCTTGACTTTTCAACGTAATTTGAGAGCCAACTTGCCAATATCTTCAAAAAAGCCTGCTTAGATTATGATTAGGATTGCACTGAGTCTATGGCTCAATTAAGGGAGCTCTATTATCTTAACACTATTAAATATCTCAATATATAAACATAGTCTATCTATCCATTTATTTGGATCTTCTTTAATTTTCCTCAGCAATGTTTTAGTCTTCAGTATACACGACTTACACATCTTTTATTAAATTTATTTTTAAATACATTATTTGGATGCTACTATAATTGGAGTTGTTTTTAAATTTCATTCTGAGCCAGGTATGGTGATGTGTGCCTGTAATCCCAGCTACTCAGGAGGCTGAGGTGAGAGGATCCCTTGAGCTCAGGAGTTTGAGACCAGCAACATAGTGAGACACTGTCCCAAAAAAAAAAAAAAAAAAAAAAACCCTCTGCAAGTATTCATTTCTAGTATATAGAAATACAACTGATTTTTCTTTTTTGACCATGCATCTTGAGACCTTACTAAATTCACTTATTAGTTGTATGAGCTTTTTTTGTATATTCTTGAAGATTTTCTATGTAATCTGGTATATAAATAGCTTATCTTCTTCCTTTCAATCTGTATGCTATTTTTCCCTTTAATTTGCCTACTGCATTGGCTAGGACCTCTAATACAATTTTGTATAGAAGTAATGAGAGTAAACATCCTTGCCTTGTTCTTGATCTTAGGTAGAAATTATTCAATTTTCACCTTAAAAGTATGAAGTTGGCTATATATTTTTCATAGATGCCTTTAATCTAGTCCTAGTTCCTTGAGGACTAAGAAATAAATAGGTGTTGAATTCTGTCAAATCATTTTTCCATATCTATCAAAATCACACTTTTCTTCTCTGTTATTCTATTAATATGGTAAATTACATTGTTTATCAGATGGTAAACCAACCTTGTATTCCTGAGATAAAATCCATTTCATCATATTATTCTTTTAATATACTGATCATGATACCTTTATTTATATGTCCATATATTATTCTCCCTATCTGTTGATTTGTTACTACTTAAGAATTTTTACATGTATAAGGATATTAGATCTGTAGTTTATTTTCTTGTAATCTCTGGTTTGGGGATCAGGATAATCCTGGCCTCATAAAATGATCTGAGGAGTGTTTTTTCTTCTTCTATTTTATGCCAAAAATTGTGTAGAACTGTTATTTCTGCCTTAAATCTTTAGAAGAACTCAAGACATCTGGGCCTGGAGTATATCCTTGAAGAAATATTTTATATTACTAAATCAATTTATCTGATATAAAGCTATTACAATTTTACACCACTTCTTGGGTCAGCTGTGGTAATTTGTGTCTCTTAAGAAATTTGTCCATTTCAAATTTCTGTCTCTTTTAATTCTGTCTATTTTTGCTTCATTGAAGTTCTGTGATTAGATACACAGGCATTTATGATTATTATGTTATCCTGACGTACTGAACCTTTTTATTTCATTATGAAATGTTCTTTATCTCTATTAACACTTTTTGTTTTGAAATCTATTTTATTAATATACTCACTTAACCCTACTTGTACTTAATACTTGCATAGTTTAGCTTTTAACTTTTACTTTCCATTTACTTTCTTTTTTTTTTTCCTTTCTTGAGACAGAGTCTTGCTCTTGTTGCCCAGGCTGGAGTGCAGTGGCATGATCTCAGCTCATTGCAACCTCTGCCTCCCGGGTTCAAGTGATTCTCCTGCCTTAGCACTCCAAGTAGTTGGGATTACAGGTGTACACCACCATGCCCAGCTAATTTTTGTATTTTTAGTAGAGACAGGGTTTCACCATTTTGGCCTGGCTAGTATCGAACTCCTGACCTCAGGTGATCCACCCACCTTGGTCTCCCAAAGTGCTGGGATTACATGCCTGAGCCACCATGCGCGGCCTACTTTCCATTTACTTTCAGCCTATTTGTGTGTCTACATTTAAGGTATGTTGGTCCTTGCTGTTTTAGCTAATCTGATAATCACTGTCTTTAAATGAGATTATTTGGGCCATTAAGACTGATACAATCATATTATTGGGTTTTGGTCTATCATTTTGCTATGTGTTTTCTATCTGTCCCCTCTGATTTTTGTTCCTTGATTGGGCTTTCCTGTTTCTTTTATACATTATTTAAATTATTGTTTAAATTTTTTAAAGAATTTCATTTTAATTTTCTTACTGACTTTTTACCTATACTTTTTGGTGGCGATTTTTCTTTGTGTGTGTGTGTGTGTTTGCTCTAGTGTAGGGCTTCTCAATGGTAGCACTACTGACATTTACGGGACTGGATAATTATTTGTTGTAAGGGGTTGTTCTGTGCATTGCAGGATGTTTAGCAGCATTCCTGGCATCTACCTACTGGATCTCCCAACTGTGAGAACCCAAAATGTCTTCAGACATTGCCAAATGTCTCCTGAGGAGAACCACTGCTTTAGGGATTACAATATTAATCTTTAAAATGTCACAGTCGGCTGGGTGCAGTGGCTCACGCCTGTAATCCCAGCACTTTGGGAGGCTGAGGTGGGTGGATCACTTGAGGTCAGGAGTTCGAGACCAGCCTGACCAACATGGTGAAACCCCATCTCTACTAAAAATACAAAAATCAGTTGGGTGTGGTGGTGGGTGCCTGTAATCCCAGGTACTTGGGAGGCTGAGGCAGGAGAATAGCTTGAACCCCGGAGGCAGAGGTTGCAGTGAGCCGAGATTGTGCCATTGCACTCACAGTTAATCTTTGACCACTTTATATAGAATAGAAAATTTTGCTATCTCTAGGTCCATTCTCTTCCAGGGCTGTGTACTGTAGTTACATGTGTTAAATCTGCATATGTTATAAAACTCACAAGATAATGCTGACATTTCTGTTTTGAATGGTTACATGTATTAACAGGAAAAAATAAGAAAAAATGTCTTTTGAATTTACCCATATGTTTACCAATTCTGACGATCTTAAATTCATTCTGGATTTAATAGATTCTTTCAAATTATAAAGGAACAGATAGCTCTGATGTATATAAATTGTACTATAACACAGAAAAAAGGCCCACTGATGAAGTAATCCCAGAAAGTGAGCTATGCACCTCGTACTCAATAAAAATTTCTATAAGGGTAGAACACACACTCAGAAAAGCCATTTATACTATAGTCAGGGTAGAAGAATGGAGGGATGAAAGGTGAAGTAGGTAAGAAATATATCAAATATGAAATATAGATAAACTTAAGGGGGAAAAAACAAGCAATCACCATCTTAAACAAAACAAGGTTAAAAAAAAAAAAAACCCAAAACCAAACCAAAACGAACATCAAGGGAAATAAAAGACACCTTGAAGAAATATAACAATACACACCAGGTTCCTGATCAAAAACTACTCTTAGATATCCCTGTTGCAGACTGAACTATGGCTCACCACACGCTCAGGTAACCAGACCTTGGATTTCTGTTTACATACTTTATTTTTCCTTTTTTATCATAATGATTTTTTTCACTCAGGTTTAAAATTCTTTGGTTGAAATTTAATTGTTCTTCTTCATTGAAATATTTTTTAAAACTATATAAAAGCATTTTAAGGTTATATATGTTTTACTGGTATATAGCTTTGGCAATGATTTGTTTGAACTATCAAAGTTTTTATATTAATGTTTCCTACTATAACCATTTCTCTATTTTCCCTTGTACTTGCAAACAGTTTTTTTGGTATGTTATTTAGTCCAAAGTTAAATATATTTACTGACTGACCCTGGGCCAGGTATCGTAACCATACTTGGATTCTTCCTCTCTGTTCAAAGACTAAAATAGAAAGACTAATCCCTTAGATACACTGAGATGAAACACAAAAAACTGGCCAGACTAAAGGCAAAAGAAACACTTTATGCACTAAAGGGCTATAATGGGCAATCATTCTGTCTTTTCATAAGAAATGTTTGTGATATATTTACATATATGTGATGAATACATAAGCCACACCTTTATTTATGAGTGGGCAGAAAAAAGCCATTATTCAAGGAAAGATGATACTTAAAATGACAAACTCCTTGTTGAAAATAGCCCATGACACTGCCTAAATAAAAGCTCACCAGAAAATAATACCTCCCAGGAGAGGGTGCAAGTTGGGACGGGAAAACTCACCATAAAACTTAGACTTAGCCAGGATACTACCGCTAAGGCAAAATCCATCTTTTCGATTACTAACATAAAAGGCAGATATTGGTGGATGATGGGACACCTATTAAACATAAGAAAAACATGCATATATAAAATATAAAAACATGTTTATATAAAATATAAAAAGATACGCATATTATTGTGCCATTATCAAAAGTTCAAGTCTTATAATGAGTAAGAAAAAACATTTAATAAGTAGTAAAAATTAAATACTGATGGTTATAGTAACCAGCCTCCTGTCTCCTAATGAGACCCACCCTCCTGGTAGTCACATAGGCCCCTCTTATATTGTACTGAAGTTGGTTTGTGTGGAAGTGACACTATGTAATTTCTGAGATTAGGTTACAAAGCACCTTCCATGCTGGGGGCTGTCTCTGCCTATCTCTCAATCATTAGTTCTGAAAAGCCAGCTTTGAGATTGTGAAAAACCCTACAGAGAGGGCTATGTGGTGAGGAACTGAGCTCTTCTGTCAACAGCCAGGTGATGAACCTGGACGTGAATCTTCCAGCCCAGTCAAGCGTGTAGATGACTGCAAAGCTGGCTGACAGTTTGACTGCAAGCTCATTAGAAATCCTGAGCAGGAACCACCCAACTAAGCAGCTCTCAGATTCCTGTACCTCATCATATAAGATAATAAATACTGCTTTAACTCAGTTTTGGCACTAATTTTTTAGACAGCAATGGATAACTAATACAGTGATTAGTCTTCATATGGATTACTGAATGACTATAGGAAACAAAAACAAAAAACATGTTATTTAATAATCTAATGCCTTCAACAATATATTTACTTCTAATGTTCTCTTACATGAGACAAACTAAAATCAGCATTTCAAGCTTCTTAATTTCATGAAGAATTAAATCATTGAGTTTTAAAAAATTAATATAGATAAGTGGTTTTGACTTGAGGGGGTTATCAAAACCTCTAGGAGAAGAAGGTTTTTCAAAGAACACATGGTCTTTTCATTCTCCTTACACTCAAAGTGAGAATTACCATAATAAGGAGCCACTGTTATTGAAAGAGAATGTCGTATTCCTCAAGTTTATGCAGACAGAAGACTGAAAATCATGATTATGGATGTATATGAGTTCAAATTAATGAAAGTTTAAAAATTAAAATATTTTCTGTCTGTATACAACAAAAAGAGAGGTATCATAGGGGAGAAGAGGGAATTAAAGAAGCTAACAATTCAATTAGGAAAATAAATATTCTGTAAAAAGGTAAACGATACAGATGTTAAAATAAGAGCTTAATGGATAATCACAAAAAACAATACAGAAGTTTGAGAAGGGAAAAATCACTGGGAGCTGCAGTCATGTGCATCATGAAGGATAAGCGGGTCAGGGTTTGTTTAGATAAAGAATAGCTAAGAAGAAATACTGGAGTGTGAGAATTAAATTTAAAAATGAGGAAAGAAAGTGCTAGATCAGGTTACCTAGTCACGAACTGCACAGGTTTGACTACTGTGGAGAACTAGAAAGGTATTAATTTGAGATAAATTTGGAAAAGATATAAAGGACTTTGAATGCCAGACAAATGAATGCCACACCACTGAATAATTTTGAGCATGATCAAAAGTTGTTTAGGAAATATGAGCTCAGCCAAAAAAAAAAAAAAAATTAAAAAAAGGGCAGGGGGCATAGCAAAGGAAAAATAAAGATTTATTTTTGGTCAAAGGATTCCATGACTGTAATAATAGTACCTATGAATATGATATTTAGTAGTACTTTAGTAGTATTTAATATTAAAAGGTTAAATGTTTACCAAATGTTCACAAATAAGAAAGGCTAAATAATATTGAGTTTACTGGGTAAATATTTTCTATAAAAATATTCCAATAACTTCCAGATCAGTTTTGTTTCTATACATGCATTTCTAATACCTGTTCAGCAATATAAAAAGTTTTGCTGTTTGTTCTGGGATGAATCCATAAACAACGGAAAGTCTCACCAAGTATAGGATTATAAGGTTTCTTCAGTCCCTGGTAAAAAAAAAAAATGCAATTTCAAATTACAAATACAAAGGATTCAAAATAGTTTAAACTAGTCAAAATGGGTTTAACTCTACCATCTGGGAACCATCCTTATAAAATTTCAAAGTAAATAAAATTTACATTAAATAAAATTAAATGACTTCAATCATAATACATGTCTAAATGATCAGGTATTCTGCAATTTTGCTACGTCAAAGAAGCCCAGTAATGTAACTGTTAACAAACAATCTACAGATTACATAAAATATAAAGAATTCATAAAACACTAAAGACAATAAAATGTAAACAAACATTATTACCTTTGGCTTTTTATAGAATCCTGACAAATACCATTTCACTACTTTCTTCAAACGGAAATAAGGATTTTCTTCAAGAGCTGCCCTAAAACACAAAACGGTAAACAAAAATTTTAAAAAATGTATCACAAATTCTCTCTCACATTTATTAACCAATAACCGAGTATGAAACATGATTGGAAAACATAATTCTTATTTTAAATGGATGACAAAACAACCATGTAATCAATTTTCAACCATGTAAATCAATTTCTGTTTTTCTTAACCTGGTCACATTTTCCCCCATTTTCCTATTCTTTGATACACTGCCTGGGTCTTCGCTAAAGTAGTTTTTGGAAACTCTCCAAACCAAGGTTTCTGAATTGGGATTCTGCAGAACCTGAGATGTTGTTAGGGGCTCTGTGAAAATTGTGATTGAAAAAAATAAACATGGATTTTCGATTCAGGCACTGTGTGATTTCTGGCATTTGCAATGTTAGGCAGTGGCCAAGCAGCCTCATTAACAATTTTGTTAGAAGTCTTCAGCCTCACATGTCACTGAAGGACCAATATTTACTTGGTTGAGTCCATTCTCAGTTGTTGATGTTAGAGGAGATCAATGGTAAACTGGTGGATGCTGTAGTACATGGAGGGGAGGACATAGGTTGACGATAGCCTCTTTTGTGCAAAGTACCTATCTAAATATAGGATTTTATGGGTATGCAGTCCTTAGTACAAAACACAGAAGTTTCAAATTACAAATATGATGCAGAGCCAAAATAATTAAATCAATACGGAAGGTTTTAACCTATTTTTATTCTTCAACCTGCTCTTGTGTGCTATCAACTGATTTTCCAGAATTAATAAAAACAACCAGAATAATGGAAAATCAAAGAGTAATTTTCATTTTAAAGAAGAAATTTGTAGGAGCCATGACTCAGCTGCCCTCCATACAATTCTGCTGTTGTTGCAATCGTTGCAAAAACCTGATTGTGTATGTCTGAAGTAAATTTTACTGAGTTGATTTTGTTATTGTTGTTTTCTGTTTGTAATGTAGCTACTATGCCCTTATTTACAAAAAGGCATTTACGTTTCACAAGCATGTCTGACAGTCCAATGTGGTGATTTTTTAAGATGAGATGTGAGACAGAAGAGCACAGACCTAGGCTTATTGACAATGGTGCTAAGTTGAAAGCTTGTGCTTTTCTGGAGTAACAACCCTCTGATTGCTCTCTTTCCATCTTGGTTTAAATTCCCTTACTATGCAATTTTATTTTAAAATTAAATATATATAGTTCAAAAGTCAAAGCAATATAAAGAGGTACACATGTCTTGTTACTGCCCCGTCTCTCCACACTGTTCCTACTTACCCTCTATAGGTAACTTTTTAAAAAAGCTTCCTTTTAAGTTTTCTTTAGGCATAAACAAGCGTATATAAATAAACAGTCTTGTTTTTCTTAAAAAAGGGTTGCAAACTATACATACTCTTCTGTACACCTTGCTTTTTTCACACACAATTCTGGAGGTCCCTACAGATCAGTTTATGGAATTCTTCCTTATATGGGTGGATGTATCACACACTGTTTAACCAGTACACTGTGCTGGACACTGGAGTTATATCTAATGTTTTATTATTACAAACCCTGCTGCAACAATCTTGTATATATGCCATTCTGTATATGTGGCATTATATCTGTAGGAGTTATTCCGAGAAGTGAGATTAGTGGATCAAATGATGAATGCATCTATACTTTTGGTAAATACTGCCAGATTACCTTCAGGGTGCTGTGCTAGTCTGCACTGCCCACGGTAGTGTATGATAGTCCCTGATTGCCAACAGAATCTTGGCAACAGTGTGTAATGCCAGAAAAGTACAATCTTTCTATTTGAGACAGGGGGCATCTCTCAAGAAAATCTTGTGATTCACAGGAATTTGCCTTACATTCTGAGAGAAATGAATTTCTAGACCGACAAAAGTGCAGAAGATATTAGACCGAGGATATAAAAGCTTTTTGACTTTTTGTCAATGTGGTGGATAAACAACAATAACTTACTGTAATTCAAATGTACATTTTCCTTATTTTGCATGAGGTTTTTACATGTTTAAGGACTGTTCCTATTTCTTCATTTTCCAACTGCCCAGTAATTTCTTCCACTCCTTTTTCTGCAAGTTTCCTTTTCTATAGAATCGTTTTCATTCAATTTTTAAGAGCTTTTTTTAGGGAGGTTAACATTTTGTCTACGATGAAATTTGCAAAAATTTCCCAGTTTACCAATTATTTTTTGACTCAGCTTATTGTTTTCAATGTTCGCTCATGCCATTTATAGACAAAAACTGAAAATAAGTCTTGATAAAGATTCTAAAAATCAGGTCGCAGGGCCAGATATCAGTGGCACAGAAAGCACAGTGCCTTGAAACACCATTATTGCTGGAATAGGGGCAGCAGGTAAGAATTGGAAGCATGGACACAAAGTTGCTGTTCCTTGCAAAGTTTACTGGTTTTCCAAGAAATTGCTGGGACAGAGGTGGATAGCACCTCCTCTGCCTCCTTTAGGTGTGCCTTCTTCAAAATTACACCCAGGATCAGCTGGCAGCTTCAGAAGAAAAGCAAAGAAAATAAGGATTTGTTCCAAAAGCTAGCAACTGGCAGGGCATTCTAGTTCTGGTAAGCCGTACATACCTCACAAGCATGCAGACAGACAAGTATGAGCAAAAACAGATGCCCCAGGATGGGACTGAACAAGTGCTTTTGTAGAGGAGAACAAATGATGCCAATCACCTCTCTCTCTCTGTTACGTTAGTGAACTGAGGTTAAGGAGCCTATAACGGCAGTGTTGTTGAGTAAAGGGTAGAATTCTTGTTTTCCTCGAGCTTATGATATCTCAATTTAACTTCATAAATGGCAACATTATAGCAAAGTATCAAACATGCTTCTTACTAAGGGTCAACCACAGAAGTGGTAGAGAACAGAGAGTGATGTCTCATTAGAGCCTGATTTTGGAAACGAACGATAATTGAAAATAGCATTCTTGAGAATTTCTAAAATCATGAAGTATTGTCTATTTTAAGAAATAAAAATCTACTTACTCAGATAGGAAATCTGCATGATAGTAGTAATCTGAAAGTTTATCCAGGAAAGAACGGGGTTCCAAAATAAATGTAGGCAGAACCACCTTGGATAGGTCCATGCCAGGACGGACTTGTTTCAATAGTGTCCAGATAAGGCTTTTGTTTTCTTCAGATACAGTTTCTGTTTGAGAAGCCTCACCTGCCTTTATCAATTAATGAAAATTACCAAAACATTATATTTATTTCAGACAGATATGTAAACAAGCCAGCTAATGTTGAAAATATGAACTCTTCTCAGGACTACTCCAAGCATTCTTTAAATGTGGAAACAAAAAATAATAATAAAATCTATAGCTATAAAACTTAGGTAAAAAAGGGTAGCTGAAAAAGACATCAAAGTGAACAATATATACAACAGATCCACTACAAAAATATTATAGCCTATTATTTTATACTACATTTACTTCTATGATGCACTGGCAATAACAAAGTTATAAACTCACGTTTCCTTGCAACTTTGCACCTGGCAATGACATCAAGCAATATCCTACTTCAAAATCAAGCTTGAAGAAAATGTAAACTTTAAATTTAATAGAATATATTGGTATTTATGTGAGTATATGTGTTTAGTTGTTTGTAAATCCCAATATATTTCATATGTATGCAATTTTTAAAATATCACATTCTATCACAGAAAAATAGGCAATAGATCAAGCAAATAATATCTTCAATTTCATTTAAGAATTCCCAAGAATATGAAAATCCAGAACCTCTAAAAATAGCAGACTTTTACCTCTCCAAGTTCTTCATGGCTCTGTTCAGTGTAGGTAGTCTCCTTTAAAGGCTCAACAGGCTCAGGTTCGATATATGAGTCATCTTGTCTTTCTGATGTATCTGTGTCACTTTCTTCACTTTTCCCCATCACCTCATTATCAGACTCATCATGTTCTTGATCATTTTCTTTATCAGATTTATCAGAATACATATCTTGGTCCTTAAAATGTTGTCGTTCAATTTCACTATCATTTAACCTTAAGGGAAAGAATTTTTAGGAGGAAGAATAAAGGATGTTAAGAATGCTCAATTCATAAATAATAATTATATACAACATTTATTGAGAATTTACTATGTGCCAGACAGTGTTCTAAGTGTTTTACATAGTGTTAATTCACTTAATCTTCAAAATAACCCTATGAGATAGGTAGTATTATTATTCTCATTTTACAGATTAGTAAACAGAGGCATAGAAAAATTAAAAACCTAGAGAAATGCAAAAAGATGACACTCTGAGCTCTTTGCCTCTCTACCACTTGGGGCTAAAATCCTCCAAAACCAAGAGTTTAGACTTCTTGTTAGATATTTTTCTTAGTTTTTCAGACAGCATCACTTGCATCAATCTCACTGTCACTTATGGTATGAAGAAAAAATGCAGGTCCAGATAATCAGATTCTCAACTGAACTCAAATAAATTATGACTTTCCACCTGTATAAGAAGGTTTGCAAAGTCACCTCACATGAGTCCAAGAAAAATATATGAAAATGGTAAATGATAAACAATTATATTAAATTCTATTTGTCTGAAAGGTTTAATCCTGAGCCAAAATCCAGAGAGAATTAAAAATGAAAATTTCAGCTGAAAGAAATTAACCTATGGACTAAAATCAAGTAAGTTTTGCTTAATCTACCCTATTCTCACTTAAAGTGATTAGGGCAAAAAATCTGTACAAAAGGGGGAAAGTCTTGGAAAGAGGTTCCAACAAATACCCATTCCTCTATCAGTAGCCCACCCCATTCCATCCTATCTCATTCGGGCACCAGGTACTTGGGATTAAGATAAAGCTCCAGATCGTAGGTCTGCAAAGAAATAACATAAAAGGTCAGGTAATGGAGATTTTAAAGAGAGTGGGGAAAAAAAGAAAAAAAAAAAAAACCTGGGCAACATAGTGAGACTATGTCTCAATAAATAAATAAATAGATAAGCCAGCCAGCCAGTCCAGTGTGGTAATACAGGCCTGTAGTTCTCACTACTGGGCAGGTTGAGACTGGAAGATGGCTTGAGCCCAGGAGTTCCAGGTTACAGTGAGCTATGATTGTGCCACTGCACTGCAGCCTGGGCAACAGAGTGAGTCCCTGGCTCTAAAAAATTTTTTAAAGTAATACAGACAGAAAAAAAAAAGAAGCAAAATGATAGGGAAGAAATGTCTAAATCAGGCTATATGAAGAAGAGGAGAATAGCAGTCTAACTTTGAGAAGAGCAACCTCAATGCTGATGAAAGTGGTTACAGAGCAGAAGCCAAGGGGTGGGGAAAGGGAGGAAATAGAAAAGTCTGATGTTTTTCCTGCAAAGCAACAAAAAGACCTGAATCTCAAGAAAGTCTTTGCACTACTGCCCAGTTTCCTTGGAGAAATGTTTTCTTAGTGTTAACTACAATAAATGCTTCAGGGAATAAAACCACAAATAGGATACAGTTCCATTCCAAACAGAAATATAAATGAATTTCACAAATACCAGGTAGAGTAAGTCCAGTGCCATTACTAAAAACATGTTACTCTATAGAAAGACAGATTATGTCTCATAGTTATAAGGTTTCACACATGATGTAATATTTGAGACTGATCTTGAAGAATATATAGACAGGAGAAAAGAGCAAGGAGGAGTAGGCAGAAATCATTCTTAATAGAAGGGACATCATGCACAGACAAGGTGAATAATTAGCATGGCTATATTTGGGAAAGATAAAGTAAATCACGTTGGCTGGAATCAAGGAAATACATTTCTACACCTGATTATAGCAGCTAAACAAATTTTAAGCCGGTTCTTAGGCCATATAATGGGAAGATATGCAAATTTCAGTCCTAGATACACTACTAAAATTCTAGGCCTGCCAACTAATTTTGTGAACAGTATGGTCTCTGAAACATTACCAACTCAGCGGCAATATCTACTTACTGGAAGTTATCACCACTGTGGAGATTGTTAGCACGTAGTAAGCCATAGAAAGTCACATGTGTGCTATCTGATGAAACGCTCAGGTCATGTTCCTTTCCTTCTCTGATCATTGTACGTTTAAGAAGACTAGAACATTTCAAAGCCAACTCCAAAGCATCCATCCAGCACCTTCCTAAAAGAACACAGATTCATAAGCACTATAATTTTTAAAACTATGAAACTAGCATGCATCTTAACTTACCCTGTTACCACTATTTCTTTGAGAAACATGCACTGGAAAAGTTAATCTGAACATAACATCTTGCTAGAATTTAATGAAATCTTTCCGTTTTTCAAATGCTTTTCACATACTAAGCACACCACTGATAAATGAATAGTATACAGCATGCATTAGAAACTATACCCAATCTAAAATAAACATACTTTATTTTTCAAACCTTAGAACATTAACATGCAGTATAATTTGAAGGTATCAAGCAAGGTACATAAAATACACTTGAGGATTTATGATTCTACTACAAACAAACTATCTGAAGTAACTGTTTTTGTTAATAGGAGGTCTATCCTCAAGATTAACAACCATTCTACTTGTATGTATGAAACTTTTTAAGTCAGGAAAATGCCTATATAATGCTACCATTAACTGCCATATTAGTTAAGAGAAACATTAATAGTTTTATTTTTTAAGTAAAAATTTAAAAGTGAATTAGCAGAAAACTTTTCATTTATATTTGTTTAGGGCTCTTAATTTTCATATATATCACTTCAAGATTTGCTGGGAATATCAGCCAAGTAAAGCATCTTCATATTGAAAGCTCATACCTATATTTTAATTTAAAAAAATCATCGGCCAGGCGCGGTGGCTCACGCCTGTAATCCCAGCACTTTGGGAGGCCGAGGCAGGCGGATCACGAGGTCAGGAGATCGAGACCATCCTGGCTAACACAGTGAAACCCTGTCTCTACTGAAAATACACAAAAATTAGCCGGGTGTGGTGGCAGGCGCCTGTAGTCCCAGCCACTCGGGAGACTGAGGCAGGAGAATGGCGTGAACCCGGGAGACGGAGCTTGCAGTGAGCCGAGATCGCATCACTGCACTCCAGCCTGGGCGACAGAGCGAGACTCCATCTCAAAAAAAAAAAAAAACTGAGGCCAGGTGCGATGGCTCACGCCTGTAACCCCAGCACTTTGGGAGGCCGAGGCAAGCGAATCATGAGGTCAAGAGTGTGAGACCATCCTGGCCAACATGGTGAAACCCCGTCTCTACTAAAAATACAAAAATTAGCTGGGCGTGGTGGCGTGTGCCTGTAATCCCAGCTACCCGGGAGGCTGAGGCAGGAGAATCACTTATACCAGGGAGTCAGAGGTTGCAGTGAGCCGAGATCGTGCCACTGCACTCCAGCCTGGCAACAGAGCGAGACTCCATCTCAAAAAACAAAAACAAAAACAAAACAAAACAAAAAAAATCAGATAAAAGTAAACTTTGGAAGGTTAGAAGATTCCCTATACCAACCTTGTCTAAACTATGAAACATGAAAGCATGAAAGTGAGGACAAAATCCATTATTAATTATTAAGATTTTAAAGTTACCTTGATGATATTTAAGTTTTTCTCTCTCCATATTTGCTTCATGAATTAAGTGTTAAAGGAGGAATAAAAAAGGTTGTACTCGAATCTCTTACGTAAAAAAAAACAAAACCAAAACAATGTATATGTCTCATAAATGGTAACATTTAGTAGTAAAATATAAAAAGTATTAAATGTATCTTTAAGAGTACCATAAAGACCACTAACAAATAAAAAGGTGTTAATATGTCCATGGAGGATGAAGAAGAAAACTCTGAACTGCTAACTCTTCAGTAAATCACACAATGCTTCCTTTCTATCAGATTTTTGTCTATTAAGTTACTCATATATTTAGCATTCAAAACAATTTATGATTACCATGCTTCTGCTGCAAATGCCATACTAAAAATATATTTCCCCAGAATAATACAAAGTGGCATTAAAAAAACTCTTAAAAATGAAGACCAAAATCCAATCCATCAAAAACTATACTTACCATCTGACTCTGAAGTAGCTCGGATGATCAAATAACTGCTAGGTAAGGGTTGAGTAATGGATCCAACCGCTTCACCTTTTGGACCCTTAATAACAAAATAAACAAAATAAATGGTATAGAGTAATTATTATGAGATCTCATCTTTACACTATCCAATATTATCTGTAATAATCTAAATCAGGTATGGATTATAATCTAAAAGCAAACGAGCTTTAATTTCATCATTCTTGAGAATGCAAATGTTAAGTATTAAGAAAAATTTTCTAACAAATATATCTCCTTAGCAGAAAACTGAACAAATGAATTATCACTTAAATATTATCTCTACATACTGCTTACATACTAAAGAGAACCTAAAGTTTACCATATTAAACCAAATTTTAACAATGTCCATCCCATGGATACAACTAATGAGATAAGAAATACTAAATTTCTAGAAGGCTAAAGAAAGCATGTAGAAATAGAATTATAATTAAAAAAAAGAGAAATGAACTTTAACTGGGTCTAGGGAAAAATAAATCTCCACTTTATAACCAATGACATACACCTGTTTTTAAACACCAACTATATAAGCTGATTTTATTTTTCCAGAAACATGAAAGAAAAAGAAATTCTGTCGTTGTTGTTGGCTAGGGTTGTTTGTTTTAGAAGTATACAATACCAACACTAATTAGTATCACCAATGCTAAACTTAGGTAGACACGAATCTGGAAAGAAAACTAAGTATTGAATTTAAAGTATAATTTTGATACAAAAGCATAATTTTTAAGTTGTTTTCAAAGGGTTCTTTAAAGTTATTAGGTCAAAAAACGAAATAAATTTCCAAAAAGCATAAAACATTAGAAAGTAAAGATGTAGATTCAAAATGAAAACAGAAAAAAAATTTAATATGACTTTAACAAATACCGTAATAATCTGCATTTTCAAATAGCTTTACAATTTATGGGCCAGTTCCTAAAACCAGTATATAGTGGGACATGGAATCAGACTGCCTGGGTTTCAATCATGGCTCCATGCTAGAAAAACAGGGTTCAATCTCTTTATGTGTACAATGGGAAGAAACTGTATCCTCCTTATAGGTATGAGAATTAAATAAATGATTTCATGTAAAATATTCAAGTACCTGACACAAAGAACTCATAGCTGTTACTATTTCTTAATCACAAACACTGGCTTCTAAAACATTTAAACAATATCCTAAGTAGGTTTTGCTTGTGGGAAGTATTTATATAATTATACAGATTTCTCTCTTCTTCCAATATTAAGAATTAAATATTATAAATTTGACATTAAAATCATTAATGGCTTAAAAATTTATTTTAATGCTTGCAATTCCTAAGAGTAGTAGAATACTATATATATATACATATATGTGTGTATATATAGTATTTTTGTATATGTATATATATGGTATTTATATGTATGTTTATATATATATTTTTTGTTGTTTAAAAAGGTTTTGAAAGTCATTTTCTCCACTTGAGAATTGCTTAATATATAAATGTCAGAGGTTCGGGGGGTTAAATTCTTTCCCCTGCAGGAAGCACCTAACCTAAGAATGGAACTAACTCGGTGATCCCAAATTTATTCTCGCTGTGACTCCAGACTACTGAAATAACGATTAAAAAGTCCAAGTCTTTTCCTAGGTGTATGTGTATTACGTTATTAAGCAATACCCTCCCCGCCCAAGAAAAAAGGATTAAGCTACTTTTAGTTAACCGTAATCTCAATTAGTTGGTTTTCCCTAAAGGAGAAATTCTACCTTCTTTATTCTACGATAGCTGGCCTTCTTAGAAACTAAAGCAATGATCATTTTGTAAAAACTTAAACTAGGCTAGGCATGGTGGCTCACATCTGTAATCCCAGCACTTTGGGAGGCTGAGGCAGGAGGGCCCAGGAATTCAAGACCAGCCTGGGCAACACAGAAAGACCCCATCTCTACAAAAAATGTTTTAAAAAATTAGCTGAGCATGGTGATACGTGCCTGGGGTCCTAGCTACTTGGGGGGCTGTGGTGGGAGAACTGCTTAAGCACGGGAGGTTGAGGCTGCAGGGAGCAATGATCATGCCACTGCAGTACAGTCTAGGTGACAGTAAAACCTTGCCTAAAAAACACACATACACACACAAAACCACTTAAACTTGATTCATTTATTCAGTTAGTATAATGCTTGTTTGTTTTTTTGAGACAGGGTCTTGTTCTGTTGCCCAGGCTGAAGTGCAGTGGCACGCTCATGGCTCACTGAAGCCTCCTCGACCTCCCAAGCTTAAGTGATCCTCCCACCGCAGACTCCTGAATAGCTGGGACTACAGGTACATGCCACCATACTTGGCTAATTTTTGTATTTTTTGCAGAGATGGGGTTTCGCTATGTTGCCCAGGCTGGTCTCGAACTCCTGAGCTCAAGCGATCCAACTGCCCTGGCCTACCAAAGTGCTGGGATTACAGGAATGAGCCACTGCACCCAGCCACAGTAATGCTTTGCAGTTATAAAAAACATTAATGCTTCATCTTTAAAGAAACCTGTCTCTTTCTCAAGAGTAAGTAATTAAAAAAAAATTTTTTTTAAGAGTAAGAAAGATTGCTTCTGCTTATAGGCTTTACATCACTACAGTAAAGACCATAAAAATAAATGGCAGTTTCTGTTCCAGGGAATCCTACTTACCATTTTGACAAAGAGAAAAATCACAGGGGGCGGGGAGGGGGGGTGGGGCAGGTGGGTGGGAAAAAAAAAACCAACAACAATAAATATAATACAATGTTACAAAGCCGAGTTAGTAATTAGAAACTGAAAAAAACAGTACAAATTGAATCCCCAAGGGCAAAAGAGATAAAAAGATGCAATATAAAAAGTTAGACCTCAAAGGTAAAGCTTTTTGGTGCACATTTTGTTGTGGGTAGAGGCAGAATGGGGGAATAATGCAATGGAAAGCAGAACAGATTTATAAGTCCTGGCAGAGGACTAAACTCATTTGATTGATGTATCTCAGTTCTATTCATGGATTATCATCTTTACCTTTCACCTATATAACAAGGGCTTACATACCTTCACTGCCCAAATAGATTGCTCCAAAGGATGGAAAAGTTTGAAACAAAAGCCATCCTTTTTTGATGGACGTTCAATGATTTCACAGGCATTCAGAAGAACTGTTCCTACCCACTGACCATTTTTTTGGGTTTTATAGATCAGTAGCACCCCAGGTTTCAACACACACCATAACTTGGTCCAGCTCTTTAGAGTACCACGAATCTACAGAAAGATAAATTTATTTTAAAAAGGAAGATCTGTTCTCCAAGGTCCAAACAAAAAAACTGCAAATAAGATGTTTTAATCTAAAATTTCCATAACACGTACACTTTAAATATTTTATTTAAAAGCTACTACATGGCAAGCACAGCAAACAGACATGAAAATGACATGGCTCTTATTTCTAAGAAACTTAAATTTTAGTGGGAGACAGGCCAACAGTTTCAAAGTAGTGTACTAAGTAGGATAATTTTCCTAATCTCCCTGACCAGGTCAGGGGCCATTAAAATATGCTTTCTTAGTACTGATATTCTTCTTTTTCTAACACTGATCATGGCTGTAATCTTATTTGTGTGCATATGATGATTCTGCTTAAAACAATTTTTCCCCTTCACCACATCAACAGTGCTGAAAACACTGCTGGCACACACTAGGCATTCCCTAAGTATTTGGTGAGTGGTAGGAAGAGAAAATAACTTCCTCCTAGCCCCTAAAATTACCTTATTCAAATTACTTTGTTCCTAGTAATTACATAAAGTATGCCATTTAAATTTATTGGAGGATATTTTAAAATCAAGTTACATGAATCCCTACACTCTCATAAAATGTTCTTCATCCTAGGGTTTAATGCTATGTCAATAGTAAGTCTAAAACCACTTTTTCTATAAATTTCTATTTCCATCATCTATTAAAATTGTGTCTATGCAATTCAGTGAATTCAAAATAGTGAAAGGATGTTAATATTTAGATCAAAAATAAGAATTATACTTTTATTTACTGTAAAACATCTGTTATTTCAATGCACCTACATGAAGTACGAAATAATACAGGATTCCTTAATCCCCCAAATAGGCATATCACAGTAACTCTCAACAAGAAACATTTAGAAAGAAGGAGTTTGGAGCCAGGCATGAAGAAAAGAGAAAATCTAAGATACATGTATATGTAAAAGAATGGTAAGACAAGAGAGGCGAAAGGAAGATAGGTACCCTGAAATAACATTTTGGATCATGGAGATGCAACAGAACACGGAGGACAAATTATCAGAAGGAAGGTAAGGCAGAGAAAGTCAGCCAGGCCAGGCAATGTGTTGGGGACTTAACAGAGGGCAGCTTTAACTCTGAAAAACCTAAGTGAGATCTTGAGCTAATGCACTTCTAAGCAGAGTCAAAACAAGTTGGAAGGTGTTATTAGCACAAGATCGAAAACCCTAGAATTAGTTAACTGAATTGTCAGGGAAACTATCACTAGACTCTCATTTTAGTGAGGGGAGTCCTATGACAGATTTCATAAGGATTATGAGGTCAGAGGCCTTAGTAAGTCTTGGAAAAAGTGGGTTGGGGTGATTCTCAGGTACATGCCAAGTACTAAAATTTTCTGTGAGTCAGAGTCCTACGAGATCACTCTTAAACTCAGGATTCCTACAGCTGTCTTTCAGATAAGAATGAGAAAGAGGATAGAGTGACCAGGATGAAAGAAAAGGAAAGAAAAATAACCAGAGGCCAAAAGAATAGGGTCTGGAAACAGCAATGTGTGCTTGTCTGATAATTAACAATTTTCATTTTTTAAAAATATATTATGTATCCAACTGATTATTTTAAAATAGCTTTTATATTAAGTTTGTCTCATCTTTTCAATAATATACCAAGTATATGGAATACTTAACAATAATTGGAATAGCAAGCAATGTATTTTTTACAGCATATTGTATTAGACAACATATCACACAAACCAAAAAGCTTTTTTAAAAGAACTATACTGTATGTAATTGATGCTATTGTTAAGAAAGACATTAAGATTCCTTCTCTTCATTAAGATGGGAACACAGAACCTCCGGGAATACAATAATAGTTTCTTTGCCAGTGAAAAACATCATTTTAGGAGCTGTTTTTGTCTTGTAGGCGTTAGGTATACTCCAGGCTTTTCCATTCCAGTAGGTAAACATCCAGCAATCTGAATTCATGATTCAAAACACACTGACCTTTAACCAATCAGCCATAACAATAACAGAAGGATCTGTGATTGTACTGAGCAGCTCCTTTGTGGCTCTTTTCTTTTCTTCTCGGTAATTTTTCTTTTGTACCTATTTTATAGAAATAATAGAAAAGATAAAAACTCAACAGAAATGAGCAATTTATTTTAAGTTCAGGGGTACAAATGCAGGTTTGTTATATAGGTAAACCTGTGTCATGGGGTTTTGTTGTACATATTTTATCATTCAGGTATTAAGCCTAGTACCCATTAGTTACTTTTCCTGATCCTCTCCCTTCTCCCACCCTCACCCTCTGAAAGGCTCCAGTGTGTGTTGTGTCCCTCTGTGTGTCCATGTGTTCTCATCATTTTGCTTCCACTTCTAAGTGAGAACATGCAGTATTGGTTCCTGAGTTAGTCTGCTAAGGATAATGCCCTCCAGCTCCATCCATATCTTTGTAAAAGACATGATGTCATTCTTTATTATGGCCACATAGTATTCCATGGTGTACCACGTTTTCTTTATCCAGTCTCTCATTGATGGGCATTTAGGTTGATTCCATGTCTTTGCTATTGTGAACAGTGCTGCAATGAACATATACATGCATGTGTCTTTATAACAGAATGATTACATTCCCTAGGTTATATACCCAGTAATGGGATTGCTAGGTCGAACGGTAGTTCTGTCTTATAGGTCTTTGTGGAATCACCACACTGTCTTTTATCCTAATCTAGTATTCTAAAGAGGTTTAGAATTTCATACTATAATGGTGGGAGTAGAAAAGTCTAAACCGCTTTAGAATTCCAGAATCTTACAATAAAAATACTGTATTTTTTTTTTTTTTGAGCAGGAGTTAGTCTTAGACAACCAAGGTTAGAATCTAGTTTTTCTGATCACTAGTCCAGTTCTATGTATCTTTTAAATAATTTTACCTTTTTTTTTTTTTTTTGAGACAGTCTCATTCTGTAACCCAGGCTGGAGTGCAGTGGCGGAATCTCAGCTCACTACAACCTCCGCCTCCTGGGTCAACGCAATTCTTGTGCCTCAGCCTCCCAAGCAGGTGGGATTACAGGCATATGCCATCATGCCTGGCTAAGTTTTGTATTTTTTGTAGAGATGGGGTTTCACTATGTTGGCCAGAATAGTCTTGAACTCCTGGCCTCAAGTGATCCGCCCGCCTCTCAAAGTGCTGGGATTACAGGCGTGAGCCACCACACCTGGTCAATTTTACCTCTTTTTAATTACACAATGCATAAACACAGCCTCACAATAAAAATTTCAAACATAAAGCTAGAAGCCATTTTTATTATACCCCCAACCTATTCCAATCCTCTGAATTGATGACTGTTAACCTTCTGGAAAACACTGTCTTTTCAGACCTTTTCTAAGTAACAACCTATAGAAACATGTAGATTTTGTGTTTAGCATGCAAAAAGTTCCCCCAATAAACATTTTTTGAAGAGTATTCATGTCTGTATCATTCTCATTATTTTAAATGTTACATAGGATTCCCACTGCAAATTAAAATAATAAGAGAGCTAACCCTGAGGGCATTCTGTGAACCAGCCACAGTTCTAAGCACTTTACTTGTATTGTCATTACATCATTTAATCCTCACAACAACCTTGTGAAGTAGAAGTATTATTATCCTTATTCTACAGACACGAAAACTGAGGCAGAGACAGTAACCTGCTCAGAATCACACATTTAGTAAATTGTAGGGTCGGGATTCAAACAGGGGCAAACTAGCTCCCAAAGCTATTTTTTTAACCACTGGCCTATACTGCTTCTATAATATTTATTAATATATTCTCTTACTGATAGAAACCTTCTCTGTTACCAATTTTTTCAAATAACAAAGAATGCCACAACTGTTTGCAATTGGAAGTTTTGCTCTCTTTCCCAATACTAATATGTAAGTTATAAATAATTAAGAAACCATAACTATAAAATTAATTTATCCAAAATATGAAAGTTTCACCTTCATAAGTTAATTCTGATAATTTGAGGAATCAGCAGTGAACTAATGAGGTCTTATTGTTGCTTTGTTGTTATAATTTGGATGGGAAAAGAGTGATGATAACCTATTAGTGACTACATTTTTAAAAACTAACAAAATCTTCCACCAGAAAAGTTGCATTTAATGATAAACAGACTAGACATAATACAATTTTAATAATTCTATGCCCTCAAAACTTTAGATTTTGGTCTTTATTAACCTATCTGATTTAATATGGGATGCAAATACAAATATATATAGGACCAGGCATGGAACACAAATGGTAAAATAGACTAGTCAGGAACCAGAGCCAGTTGGAAAGCATGTGTTTCTTAAGCTCCAGATTCTATGGCCACTCAGGAAGGTAAGCCCAGTGCTACATATTTCTCAGAGAAATTGGAAATCTGGACTTTTAATTAACTGTTGGGTCAAAATTTTAAAACATTATGCAGGTCAAGTTCAGGCCATGACCGAGGAGTTAGCAATCTCTAATTTCAATGGGTGCCAGAGTTCCCATTAGGAGTTCCACAACATAGTGATAATATACCTAGTTTGGATACAGCTGTATAGAGATAACACATCCTCAGCCTCTGCAGTTGCCATTTGAGGCCTAAAGCAGTCTGCTCTGTGACAGTCATCAATCAATCTTATCAGTTGACCACAGTGTACCATACAAATATTAACATTTTCTATGTGTGCCTGCCTGTCTGTACCACTGGATGTTTTTTCTTTCTTTAGGAACACACATATATATTTATCCTATTAGTCTACTTCCAAACACACATGCAAAGCACAATGTAAATTACCTTTCAGAAACAACTGGAAACTAACCTTAAGAGATTCTTTTTTTGTGAGTTTGCTTGAAGTTGAACTGTCCTTCTCTGAGCCATTATAAAGTTTAGATTCAGACTGAAATCATACAGAAACAAGAGAAATTAAATCCTTCAGATTTTCTACACGTCGCATCAAAATTAATGTTAAAATTATGTGACATTTTTCTCATTTATTGCTATGATTTAAGCAAATGTCAATTTTCAATAGAATTTTCCCTATATGTCTTTAAAAATGAATCCATGTTAAATCCATAAATATAAAAAAGTTAAAACTAATCAGTATACAAACCTACAATGTGAAGTTAAATAAGATCATCTGTAGATTTTACATTCTATTTTTTTAAGAGTATTTCTAAGAACATATATAATTATTTAGTTATTCTTAGCACAAAAGTAGCCAAAGCAATGTTATCTTTTAACAGTTGAAATATTCTAAAAACAAAGACACAAATTCTAACAAGCTGATGCACATATTGCCCTGCTTCTACTCCTCCTTCAATAGGAAGAAATACAAACACCTTTAGAAACTAGTATTAAGCCTCTCTATCTAATTCGTACAGCGTGTAAACACCAATATTTCTAGGATCTACTACTTCCTACCTATCGAGTGAGTAGGATTTCCTCACTAAATTATTCATGTCTTAAATTTCTTTCCAGACTTTCAGTTTACACTTCATATTTTTATTTAATCTTCACAAGAATCTTGAAAAATAGGCACAACAGATTGTTTAATCTCCATTTTACAAATCATGAAAGGGAGGCTCAGGAAGGTTGATTTTCCAAACTAACAATCATTAACATTGCGGAGATCAGAACCCAGGTTTCCTAATGCAATGCTTGTTTAAAGAGACCACATAGGTTTACCAGAGTAGAAAAGCACAAAAGTTAAAAGCTCTATTTATTTTGGAAAAACAAAATTAAACATACTCCTTCAATGTCCATAAGTTTTATTTTTATCTATTGTTAGACATAGGAAAAGGCACTAAAGTTCTTAGCAGTACTCCTAAGCAGTGCCAAGAAAGTATACAGAACTTGATTCAAATGGTGGCTTTCAAATGTTGAGCGGCCAGATGTGCATAATACCACTAGATATCATCAAGGATACACACCTTTGTATACAACTCCCTCAATTTTTAGATTAATAAGAACAGATAACACATTTATTTGTCAATGATACCCAGTGTGTATCACCCGAAGAAAAGAATGAACTTAGTAAATATCTAACGAATTAATAAAATGAAAATAAAATAGGTACTTGCAGCTCATTTCTCTCATCTCTCCTAAAAACACTTCTGCTACTTGGTATGAAAGATGGGCTATTAAGGTGATGGTATTAACTGGCTGAACCAGAAGGGAAATGCAAACAATTCTCAATGTAGAAATCAACCTAGTTAAACTTTTGGGAAAGTTACTCCTTTAAGAATTGGAGTTGAAACATCACATTAATTACTCCAATGATGATGGCATATATTGTGATACCAAAACAATTTCATAACATTCCTCAAGCCAAACAGGTTTCTGTCTTCTCCTTGGCCCTGGGAACACAAAATGGCATGGCTATTGTCAGAAGAATATGATGGCTTAAAATTATTAGGAGATTCTACTTCCCACAACTTAATAGGACAATGTTTATAGTAGTGTACTTTTAAGAAGCTATTAAATAAAAAATACTAATAGTATTAGCTTAAAAGTTAATGAACATTCATGGTTGTTTACTATTTACCAAGTACAGTTAACTCTTCAACAACATAGGTTTGAACTGCGTGGGTCCACTTATAGGCAGATTTTTTTTCTATGGAAGTTACACTGAGTGTACCTGCCTTTCTTGCTTCCCCTACCACCTTCTCCGCCTCTTCTGCCTCTGCCACCTGAGACAGCAAGACTAACTCTTCCTCGTCAGCCTACTCAATGTGAAGATAACAAAGATAGACCTTTCTGATGATCCACTTCCACTTAATAAACAGTAAATATACTCTCTCTTATGATTTTTTAAATAACATATTCTTTCCTCTAGCTTACTTTATTGTAAGAATACAGTATACAATACATATACAAAATATGTGTTAATTGACTATGTTATCAGTAAGGCTTCTGGTCAACAGTACACAATTACAGTAGTTAAGTTTTTAGGGAGTCAAAAGTTATATGCAGATTTTTATATGCACAGGGGAGGGCAGGGTCAGTGCCCCTAACTTCCATGTTGTTCGAGGATCAACTGTATATACGAAATATTTATATACTCAAAGCAAACTTAGGAGATAGTAGTTGTATCCCTCTTTTACTAATGAGGACACTAAAACTAACAGATTAATATCTTTCCAAAGTCACAAAGCTACAAAGTGGATGAGCTGGGATTTGTACCCTACTCTAATTCCCAGCTTCATGTTCTTAGTTATCTCACTATATTAATTTCTTATCTTTTAAAACTGTTCATATGGTATCTTAAAGTTAAGATCTATCTTTATGAACAAGGAGAAATCTGTGGCCGGGCATGGTGACTCATGCTGGTAATCCCAGCACTTTGGGAGGCTAAGGCGGGAGGATTGCTTGAGCCCAGGAGTTCAAAACCGGCCTGGGCAACATGGTGAGACACCGTCTCTATGAAAAATATAAAAATTAGCTGAGCATAGTGGTGTGTCCCTGTAGTCCCAGCTATTCGGGAGGTTGAGACAGGAGAATCACCCGAGCCTAGGAGTTTGAGGCTGCAGTGAGCAGTGATTGCACCACTGCACTCCAGCCCAGATGATAAAGTGAGACCTTGCCTTAAAAAAAATCAAATTTGTTTCCCTAACAATTCTATATGATAAGCTCTAGCGTGGTTATTCCTAAAAGATTACTGTACATAGGGGACCAGCAGGTCAGAAGGGTGTCACATGAGCTTGGTAAACCGCCCTCGAGGAATCTTTAACTCACATATCTCAAGGAATCTCTGCCATAACGTGCAGTCTAGTTCTGTAATACAAAAAGGAATGACCAAGTTCCACAGTCTTTTCTAAATTACTACCTCGGTTTTCTGAATCAAAACACCTTTCAAATGCCAAAAATGTAAACGATTTTTTTGTTGGGGTAGTTTACTAAACTAAGTTTCCCTTCCTTCATAAACTTTATTGACCACTCTCTTAATGATGACCATCAAGATAGGCAGGTTTAATGTATATTACTGCTTGCCTCTTTGTTAAATGGCATTAGAATGCTTAGCATGTTATATATTTTTTACTTCTTTCCTTCTCTTTTTCTTCTTTCTTTTCCCCTTTAACTGCGATCCCCTTATAGGCTCTGTGACTTTGAGAAGTTAATTTAATCTGTCAGTCTTAGTTTCTTCATCTGTAAAATGAAGATACTACTACTAATTTATAGGGTTGCTTTGAGGGTTAAATGATACTTAAAGTGTTTAACTTAGTACTTGGTAATATATTGTTTCAGGTTTATGACTATATCTCAGATTGCAGGTGCTATCAAAAATCTGACCTTTAGAGATTTAAATAATGGGGCATTTATTTATGAAAATACTTTGCAATTTGCTTTGAAAATTACAAAATGCTACAGATACAAGGAACAACAAGGATAATGATAAGTTACTGTGATCACATCAGACATTTTGGTTTAGAAAGGTTTGTTAACTATCCAGGTAAATGTATATTTTAAAGCAAGTAAAAGATGATTTAGCAAACCTACAAGGCAAAGAGTTAAACCGTTGAAAAATCAACTTAAAGAGATGTGAGCTCAAAAACTCCTTATCCTTTTAACAGAATTCCTTTTATCCCACTAGACACATTAGTTATGTTGTAATTCCTTTGGTTGAGATGGATAATTAAAAATTCATTTTAAAATGCTACTTTGTTTGGGATAATCTGATTAACCGACTTTTCCAATTCACTCATTCATACAATGAAAAAGCCTAGGAAAAGGTGCATGAGAAAGAGGAACTGCCTTATTTTTTGAGATGGGTCTCACTCTGTCACCCAGTCTGGAGTGCAGTGGTGTGATCACAGCTCACTGCAGCCTCCAACTCCTGGGCTCAAGTGATCCTCCCACCTTAGCTTCCTGAGTAGCTGGGACCACAGGAACATGCCACCACGTGTGGCTAATTTTTTGATTTGTAGAGTCAAGGTCTCGCTAAGGTTGCCCAGGCTGGTCTCGAACTCCTGGGCTCATGCAATTCTTCCACCTCAGCCTCCCAAAATGCTGGGATTACAAGCATAAGCCACTGTGCCCAGCTCCTTTATTTTTAAATAATGTCTTGGGGATGAGGCAGGTGTAATTCATTGTGTTAATCAGGCTCAATCATGAATTTTAAGAAATAACATTTAACCTAAAATCCTGTGACCAAAATGAGAGTATTCATATTTTTTGCATCAAGTTGGGAAAAGTTAAAACTGTTTGATGTCCTCAGTTACACAATTTAATCATGAAAGGAATAATAAATCTTGTTTTCCAAATTACTCAGATAAGAATAAAAATCTTCAGAATTCCACAAGTATGAGGTTTAATGATAAATGTATAAATTTTACAACTGTTCTGAAAAACAAGAGAGTTGGTTGCATGCTCATATATATACACAAATTTATATATCTGAGACAAGGTCTCACTTTGTCTCTCAGGCCAGAGTGCAGTGGCGCAAACATGGCTCACTTGCAGCGTCAACCTCCTGGGCTCAAGCATCTCCTGCCTTAGCCCCCCAGGTAGCTGGGATCACAGGCATGTGCTACCACACCCGGCTAATTTTTGTATTTTTTGTAGAGACAGGGTCTTGTCATGTCCAGGCTGGTCTTAAACTCCTGAGCTCAAGCAATCTTCCCATCGCAGCCTCCCCAAGTGCTGGGATTATAGGCATGAAACATTGCACCCAGCAGAATGTTAAAATATTTAAAGACAATGTAGCAACTATAGACATCTTAAGCTAACAGAATAAACTAAGATTAAATCTAAATTAGGAGAAAATCAGTAAGTTTCAGCTCTTGGAAAATAATATGATGAGTATAATTTTACTTATATACCAAATAGTTATGTTAAGAATCCCATTCATTCACTCTAATGCTTTATTCATAAGAAAATAAATTCTTAACTATCTACTGTTAATCAGCTTCTTTGTCAGGTACTTTCTGCACCACAGTCTGGGAGGTAAGATCTTACCTCCCGTGAACAAAAAAGAAAACTGAAGCCACTGTGAATTCTAGTTTGAAGACTTACTATTTTGAGTCTTGGGGAATTAATTTGTCTGAGCCTCAGTTTGTTCATTCATAAAATGGGGCCAATAATACCTGTCTTCTAGTATTGTTATGAATGTTAAAATGGCCCAAGTAAACTCTCAACAAAAAGTAGTTATTAAGTTGGGCATGATGGCAATGTGCCTGCAGTCCCAGCTACTTGGGAGGCTGAGGTGGGAGGACTGATTGAGCCCAGGAGTTCGAATCCAGCTTGGGCAATATAGTGAGGCCCTCATCTCTTAAAAAAAAAAAAAAAAAAAAAAGGTAGCTATTAATGGCCGGGCACGGTGACTCACGCCTGTAATCCCAGCACTCTGGGAGGCCGAGGCGGGCAGATCACAAGGTCAGGAGATCGAGACCATCCTGGCTAACAGGGTGAAACCCCGTCTCTACTAAAAATACAAAAAAATTAGCCAGCTGTGGTGGCGGGCACCTGTAGTCCCAGCTACTCGGGAGGCTGAGGCAGAAGAATGGCGTGAACCCAGGAGGCAGAGCTTGCAGTGAGCCGAGATCGCACCACTGTACTCCAGCCTGGGTGACAGAGCGAGACTCCTTCTCCAAAAAAAAAAAAAAAAGTAGCTATTAATATCATTGTAACTAGCAGCTAAAAACTTATAGGTAATAGGAGAGTCAAGATTCAAATTGACTCTTCACTTTAAAGCAGTGCTGCCCAGTAGAACGTTCTAAATGACAGATGTCCTATATCTGAGCTGTCCAGTGTGGCAGCCACTAGCCATATGTGGTTACTGAGCATTTAAGGTGTGACTAGTATAACTGAGGAGCTGGATTTCTAATTTTATTTAAATTTAATTAATTTAAAGATCCACATATGACTAGATGCCACTGTACCCAAAGCATAGTTCTAAAGCTTGTGGGTTCCTCCCCGCCCCCCATTAAGGCACACAGCTTCATTTAAGGTATGCAAAGTTCCTTTTCAGGCCTCCCCCCTTAAAGGGTACATATAGATGGCAAATAGGTAGCTGTGGTATGTAGGTCTTTGTGTTTAGGTGTTTAGGCTTTTGAGTAGGAATACCATTATATCATGTATTCACCAATTCTGGTATTAATTGCTTGAAAATAGATCTTTTTTTAAAAAAAAAACTATAAATCTCATTGTATTTCTAGCTGTGGCAGACCTAAGATAAATTATTTCCTACTTTCTTTAATAATACAGATCATGTAAAATGATTGACAGGGCTCAAAACTCACTACCCCAAAATATAGGGGCATACTGACTCTTCTAAGCTGAAGGAAACTGAGAAAACTTGAAAAGCAGAAAGGTCACTCTCTGACCTTCTGCCTTTCTGCTCTGAAGCAGGCCACAATATAATTCTCTGACCTTGCCCTGAAGCAGGTGCTCTACCTATCCTTAGAAGAAAGAATCCAAACACACAGAGATACCAAGAAGAAGCTGAACAAACAGGCCTTGCTAAATTCCCCTCAGTGTATTAGCATCATATAATACCCCTCAACCTTTGTCCAATCATACTTCTGTGACTGTCTGCTCTTCATCAAACCAAAGCACATAAATACACAGATTTCCCTGTTCTTTTGGGTCTTCATTTCTGAAAGCTCCTGTGTCACACAGAACTTATGTTAAATAAATGTGTATGCTTTTCTCTTGTTCATCTTTCTTTTGTTATGGGGATCTAAGCCATGAACCTTGCAATGGGGAAAGAAATATTTTCTCCCATTGGTGATCCAGGCATTTCTCATACATGTTATATAAATACAAAGTACTTTTAAACTTCTAGCCTAAGTACTTTACACTAATATGATAGATGAACTTTTGTGTAATGTATACATAAAAAGTGGGAATAATATTTATGTAAAATCATACATAAAAACATACTGTGCAAGCCTCTCAACCACTCTCAAGAACAGGAGCAAAAAATGTGGGTTCTAAGAGCAAGCCCAACTGCTGAGAATAACAGAGAATTCAGTCTTTAGAAACAGTTATCTTACAGTCATTGAAGTTTGATTCCATAAACATAAAAGCTCCCCTGCTACTATATCTTACCAGAAAGAACAGCCAAAAGTTGAATTCCTTCACAAATTATAGAAAATCTAGTGAACTAAAAACCCATAGGGAAACTGGTTACTGCATCACATGGCGTTTCTCAAATCTGAATTTTCTTAAAGAAAAAAAATGCTTAACAGGCCTAAGAATGTGTCTAAGTATCCCAGTTTCAGAAATACTGATTCATAAACTATGTCTTATTCTAAGAAAATGTCTGTCAATAGTAGGCAATTACTACTGCAAAGCTCTGGCTTTTAACTGGTAAAATATATGTATTTTGATTGTCATCTGAATGAACTCAAAACACTTAAGATTTTTTTTTTAAAGCCATAAACCCTGAGAATATATCTGAATGCAATCCTCAGACTCAAGTTTGAGAAGTGCTGCTATAGCAGAGATACCAGAAACAGTATTACTCTGGCAGGAAAACTGGTTACCAATCAGCTGTATTTCTAAGTAACCAACAATACTTATATTAGCCCCAATGGAACTTCACTCTTTTAATACACACTACATGGTTCAGATGTATCAACATAAAAACATCACAAAAAAGCTTCATAGGATTTCAGTGTTAGTTCCCTCATCTCAAATATTAAGAATATGTCATAATCATATATTTGCTTATATATGCTTACCTTGCTCTTTGACATAGAAAGTGAAGATTCATCTTTATTTTGAGAAATATCTTCCTTCCCTCTTTCAAAACCTTAAAAAAATAGTCAGCATATCAGTATTACTACTTTTGAACATGTATAATAAGTCATTCATTTTCAAGTATAGACTATATTTGATATAAATCAGTGCAGGAAGCCTGTACACACAGCTTTAAACTATTAAAGATCTCTAGAGGGTCATATCTAGTATAATCCTTTAGAATTAAGGCTTAGAAAAAATGAAGTATTTCCCTGAACCCACCAACATCGTGAAGTATCTCTTCTTTGCTCCTGCAGAACTCTGCATAAATTCAGCGCTTATAGAGCTTTTATTCTAGTGAGCTGGTTTCCAGCAACGAATTCTAACTCACGGAACCAGCTCAACATACTTTTCATACCTCTGGTCAAAATGGAAAACAATTTCAGACGAGGTGATGAAAGACTGGGGAAATAAATCTGGATTGACTTTTTAAAAATCTTATAATGTGCATATGGTGAGAATTAGATGAAGATACATACAAAGCACTTAGCATAGTGTTTTTGCACATAGCATACATTCAATTAATGTTCACCTTTATTATCATCATTTTCTATTCTTATTCTAAAAGGATGAATCTTAAATACAAGAGTGCAGTGAGACAAACATGCATATACTCCTGCAATCATATAACACTTTAATATAGCACTATGCATAAACCAATTAACAAATTACTATTACAAAGGTACAATTATATTGAGACTTGTGTGGCAGGTATAAAAGGAGCAGTACATTTTAATTTTAATGAGGTTTTTCTATTTTTGAGGACAGGTACTTACTCTTCCCTATAATTATTTGTTCAGAGTCCAATAAAAGCCTTTATTTTAAAATATGTATAATCATTCATAAAGCAACATTTTTAAAAAAGTCAAGTAGTACCAGTGCCTAAAGTATTTTAAAAACACTTCTAGCACATCAAGGATAATACCATTGATTCTGCATTTGGTTTATTAATGTAACAGCTAAAAAAACTGTTCTATTTTCTTAATCAGATATTTTACTGAAAATTTTATATGATATAAAAAAAGGGATCTTTTTTCCTTCTCTGGTAAGAAAAAAGATCACTCAATCTCAATACTAAAAATAAAATGTAAAAAAAATGAAACTTTCATAAATGCAACACGGAATTGTAAATGAAACTAGTTAGTGATTTGGGGTAGTGGTCTCTTCCAAGTATCCTCCCCACTCCTACAATGAGACAGAAACCTACATCCCTATTAGAATGGCTAAAATTAAAAGGACTAACACCATCCAGGTACAGGTGAAAACATAGAGCAAATGAAACTCTGTTCACTACTGGTGAGAACACAGAGTGGCATAACAACTTTGAAAAACTACTTGACTGTATCTATTAAAGTTAAATGTACATTCTACACGGAGGAATTCTAATCCTAGATATACCCAACAGAAATGAGTGTGTACATCCATCAAAAGAGAGGCACAAGAATGTTCATAGAAGCTTTATTCATAATAGCCAAAATCTGGAACCACTTCAAATGGCTATTAAGAGTAAAATTAATGAATTCATTATAGTATGGTCACACTATGGAAAATTAGACAGCAACAAAAAAGAACAACAAATATTGAGTGAGAAGCCAACTCTCCCCATTAAAAAAAAGTACGTACCATATGATTCTATTTACAAACAATCTATGGCGTTAGAGGTTGGAACAGTAGTTTACCTTTTGGAGGAAATACTGACTCGGAGGGGTGTGAGAGAGCCTTCTGCTATGGGAAGTGATTACACGTGTCTATACGTAACTAAAAATTCAAAAGCTGCACACTTAATTACATGTAAATTATACCTCAATAAAAATAATTTTAAAACACATCCTTTCCCTACTCTTCCATTTTATTGCGTTTCTCTTGCTTTGACATCCTATGCCACCTAGTCTATATCCCTTTAACTTGTTCTGTATCTGGCTAATTCTGATTCATTTATCAGCAATAATGATACTTATACTAACACAATAATATTAATAAAAGCAATAATAAAGCAACCAATACCTATTTGTGAGAACCCGAGTGTGACACACTATGCTATAGGTTTCATTTTTTTCTAATCTTTAAAACAATGCCACACACACAAAAAAATTAACCATATTTTACAGTTGAAAAAACTAAAGCTCACAGAAATTATGTTGACCAACATCAACAAGTGACTATCAGAGCTGATTTAAACTTAGGTCTACATTTAAAACTCATGCTGTTTCTACAATGCCATGGAGCCTCTCAAGACGCAAGGCCACCCCTTCAGGGAGGCCTTGTTTTGACTTTGCAGGCATAGTTAGCTGTTCCTTTCTATGACACAAACAGCACTTCACACACACTTGTACTACAGTATTTACTGCAGTATACTCCAATTATCTTTATGCTCATGTTGACCGTGAGTTCCTGAAAAGGGTCTAATCTTTGTATATTCTCTGAAACTTAAAAATTTCATAAATTAATCAAAAATTTAATAGAAAGAACTCCATTTTTACTTCTAAAGGTTTTAGAAAATGTGAAATACAGCACATCTTCAGAAAAATGCCTAAAACATAAATGTATAACAGAGAGAATACTTACTTAACAACCTCCCAAATCAAGAAATAGAGAATTGCTAACATTTCATAAGATTCCTCCTCAGTGCAATTCTTAATCACAATCCACCCTTTGTCTCCACAAGTAATTTGACTTGTGCAATAATTATTTACTAGCGTGTCACAGCAGGTACTTCATTCGTTTTCACTGCTGATTAGAACCCTACTGCATGACTATACCACTATTTATCCATTCCACCATTATCAGACACTTGGATTGTTCCTAATTTTCCCCTGATGAACAATAGTGCTATGAATATTCTTGGAAATGTATCGTGGTAGACACCTCTAAGTTTCTCTAAGGTTTAAATCTAGAAGGAGGAATCCTGGGTCACAGAGCATGTGTAACTTAAACTTTATACCAAACTATGCAAAAGTTCTCTTTTCTCCATAACCGTAGTAACTTCAGTATTGAAAAACTTTTAATATTTTTGGCAGTCTGGTGGATGCACAGTAGTTTGTCAGTGAAGTTTTAGTTTGCGTGTCCCTGATTACTAATGGTGTTGAGAACTTTCTCATGTTAATTGGCTAATTTCCTCTTTGTGAAGAACGTCTTCAGACCTTTTGTACATTAAAAAAAAAAAAATCGTCTATCTTTTCTTATTATATAAGAATTCTTGATATAGTCTAGATACTAGTCCTTTGCCAAATGTATTTGTTGTCAACATCTCCTTATTCTGTGGCTTTTTACAGGCTATATGGTTTCTTTTGGTGAAGAGCTTTTAATTTTCATGTAGTCAAATTTAGCAATCTCTTTCTTTAAAGGTTAATGCTTTGGGGTCTTAAACTCTTCCCTAAATCTGCAGTCATAAAAATATTTTCCAATAATGTAGTTTTACTTTTTGCATCTACATCTACAATCCACCTGGAATTGACATTTGAGTACAGTGTGATATACGGGTACAATTTCACTTTCTTTGCATTTAGACACCAACTGACCTGCCACCGTTTATCAAAAAGAACTTCTTTTATCCATATGTGTCAAATGTTCACAAATGTGTAGGTCTGTTTCTGCACACCCTATCTGTTCTATTCATCTAGCACTTAAAGTACAGTATTGCCTGGAAATGGTGAATGCAGGCATTCTTGTTTCTAATCTCAAAACTGTCAATATTTAACCATTAAGTACAATGTTTAATGTAGATTTTTGATATATTTTTATATGTGTATTTTTATATATATTTGGATATAGATATTGATATTGGTACATATATTAATATATATATTTAAGGAACAGGGTTTATTTTTCTGGTTTTTTTTTTTTTTTTGAGACAGGGTCTTGCTCTGTTGCCTAGGCTGGAGTGCAGTGGTGTGATCTCAGCTCACTGCAGCCTCGACCTCCTGTAACAGGCAATCCTTCAACCTCAGCCTCCTGAGTAGCTGAGACAAGACACATGTCACTAGGCCTGACTTTTTTGTTGTTGTTGTTGTTGAGATGAGGTCTCATCATGTTGCCCAGGCTGGTCTTCAAATCCTGGGCTCAAGCAATCCTCCCACCTCAACCTCCCAAAGTGCTGGAATTACAGGTATAAGCCACCATGTCCAGCTGGAACAGGTACTGATACAGATATTTAAGGAAGTTCACTCCTAGTTTTCTAAGAGTTAACAAAACGAAATTTGGATTTCATCAAAACTTTTCCCACATCTATTAAGATAACCATATTATTTTTTCTGCTTTTAATCTGTTAGTGTAGTGAACCACATTTATTTCTAATGTTAAGTCAATCCTGCTTTCTTAGATTTTCATCCAACTTAGTCATAACGCATTGTCCTCTTTATAAAAAGATATTGCTACTACCATTAAGGAGTGTTGTAATCCATATTCATTACTGATTGGAAAAATTATAGGACAATCTCTTTCAGTTGAATTTCATGTCAAAGTTATACTAATACTAGTGTTCTTCTCACTCTCCACTTCCATCCTCTGAAAGCAGTTGTGCAAGACTAGAATTATTCTTTCATTTAATGGTTGGTAGAACTCGGTATCTACCTGAATCCGGAGCTTTCTAGTTTAATTTCTGTTTTTCTTTTTTTTTCTTTCCTTTTTTTTTTTTTTTGAGATGGAGTCTCGCTCTGTCACCCAGGCTGCTGGAGTGCAGTGGCACGATCTCGGCTCACTGCAACCTCTGTCTCCCGGGTTCAAGCGATTCTCCTGCCTCAGCCTCCTGAGTAGCTGGGATTACAGGTGCATGCCACCACGCCCAGCTAATTTTTGTATTTTTAGTAAAGACGGGGTTTCACCATGTTGGCCAGGCCAGTCTCGAACTCCTGACCTCAAGTGATCCACCCGCCTTGGCCTCCCAAAGTCCTGAGATTACTGGCATGAGCCACCGTGCCCATGCCCAGCCTCTGATTTAATTTCTTAATGGTTATTAGGACTATTCAGATATTCCATTTCTTTTAAGAACAATTTTAGTAAACTATATTTACTAAGAATTTATTTCATTTGAACTTTTGAGTACATCAGCATACAAAAGTTCACAATATTCTCTTACATGTTTAATACATGGCTCCAACTATAGTTATATCTCTTTATTTTTGATACTAATTGTATCAGAGTTACAGTTTTAAAAAAACACCTTTTGTCTACTGATTTGCAGTAGCACTCTTTTTCATAATAAATCATACCACAGGTTTGTCTATCAGTCTTTTTCCAAGAATTTTAGGCTTTACTGAAACTCTCTAGTGTGTGTATTTTCTGTTCCATTAATTCTTAGTCTTACATTTATTATAGTCTTTTTTTCTTTTTGGAGATTTTGCTCTTATTTTTTGAACTTAAGAAAGATACTTAGCTCATTAATTTTTCTTCTCCCTTCTGTTTCTAAAATATGCACTTAAGGCTAAACATTTCCTCTTAATCACGATTTTAAAGCTATATTCCACAAATTTCGATATGTAATGCTTTCATAATTGTTCAAGTCAGTTATTTTTCCAATTCCTATTTTGATTTCTTCTTTGATCCATGAGGCATTTAGAAATATATTTTTGAATTTTAAACATAACAGAATTTTTATTGAACTTTTTGTTATAGATTTCTAACATAAAAAATAAGGTCAGATAATATGTTCTGAATACTTTTAATAATTTAAAATTTGTTGAAACTTACTTTATGGCACAGCATATGAGCAATTTTTATAAATATACCATATGTATTAGATAAGAAGGTATATTCTATAGTTGTTGGGTATAAAGTTCTATATTTGTCCATTAACACAAATTTCTTAGTAGAGAAGTTCTATTTTGATATGTATTTACTGATTTTTGTCCTTTTCTCCCTCAATTACAAAGAGAAGAATATAAGTACAGATTTATCTAGTTTCCATGTTGTTCTCTACAAAATTTCCTTATATATTTTGAGGGCATATAATGTACTCATGCTTTTTGCCCCAAAATTTATTCTGTCTGGTATCAATAGATACAGGAACTTTCTTTTCAGTAGTGTTTGCATTGCTTTTTATCCCTAGTCCTTCCCTACCCCAACTTTTCTTTATTCTTTTATATGTAGATATGTCACTTGTAACAGCAGGTACTGGATTATTTTTAATACTAATCTTTAGATCATTAGTACTCAATATAATTACTGACTTACCTAGATTTATATTTATCTTATTTTGGACTTTCTATTTGTTCCTCCCATACTCTATTGTCCTCTACTATCTTGTCTTCTATTTATTATAAACTAGTCAAGATTTAAAAACATAAATTAATCATTGTGTTTAGTGGTTACACTCAGAAATTAAAATATGTATACTTAACTTTTCAAAGTTTAAAATTAATTATTAATTTACTCTCCTTCTGGGAAATACAAAGGCCTTGGAAGAACTTATTTACCTCCCTTCCAGCTTATACACAATAACTGTCATATATTGCAAATCTCTCTCTCTTCTTAACTCCAAAAGACATTATTTGTATTGGCTTTAGAATCAGTGTGCATTAAATTTGCCCATATAGCCCTTGCTATTTGTTTATCCTTACAACTTAAGACTTTCCATCTGAAATCACTCTCCTTTTGCCTGAAGTACACCTGTAGCTTCTACTGTTTCAGTGAAGAAGTCAAACAGGTGTGAGTTTAACTGTTGTTATTCTTGTGAAGAAAATCTGGGTGTTTTCACCCTCTGTCTTTGATGGTCTGTAGTTTCACTATGATGTGTTTAGGTTTAAGTTTCTTTTTAATTTGTTTTCTTGAGAATTTGTGGTTAGTATCTTTGATCAGTTCAATTATAGCCATTATACTTAAAGACTTTTTATCCTATTTTCTCTATTTCTTTTATTTATGACCAAAAAAAGACAGCTTTTTTCCTTTTATTCTGCATGCCTCAACTTCTTTATTTTTCATCTTTTCCCTCCCTGCTGTATCCTGAATAATTCTTCTGACTTACCTTCCTCTTCACTAATTCTATCTTCATCTGTATGTCCAATGTACTACTAGTATGTACACCGAGTTTTAAATTTTGGTTATGTTTAATTTCATTTCTAAAATCTATATCCTAATATTTCACAAATCTACAGGCTATTTTAAATAATTCCATTTTGAAAGTTTGCATTTATGTTTTTAAAAACCGTAAACAGAGCTTTAAAAACATTAGTTTGTATTGGATCACTCTAATATCCAAGAAGCCTTACCAGCCTCTTTCTACTGTTTGTTGTTTCAGTTACTTCTCATTCATGTCATATTTTCTTATGTATCTGGCCATCTCTGACTTGTGTACTAATTGCTGACTTTGAAAAAATTATTTGTAATAATAATTAGAGACCTGGAATGAAAACCCTCTCTCCAGAAAATTATATGATTTTCACTACTTTTTTTTTTTTTTTTTTTTGAGATGGAGTTTCATTCTTATTGCCCAGGCTGCTGTGCAATGGCACAATCTCAGCTCACCACAACCTCCGCCTCCCGGGTTCAAGCAATTAGCCTCCCGAGTAGCTGGGATTACAGGCACACACCACCACGTCCAGCTCATTTTGTATCTTTAGTAGAGATGGGGTTTCTCCATGTTGGTCAGGCTGGTCTTGAACTCTCAACTTCAGGTGATCTGCCCACCTCGGCTTCCCAATGTGCTGGGATTACAGGTGTGAGCCACTGTGCCAGGCCGATTTTCACTACTTTCTTAACAGCCTTTCTCCAAAGTATTCTGTCTCTTGTTTAACTTACATAAAGTAATAAGAGTATCTCTGGGGTACTTTATTGAAGCCAAATTCCTTCCAAATGGTCATTAAGTAGCTAAGTGAGGATTAGAAACCAGGTAGTCTTGCTCCATCTTCACTCTGCAACATACATCCAGGCTGACTTCCACATTTTCTGAGGTTATAGAACCTATAACAACAGCACATATTCAGGTCAGATGAGGTGGCTCATGCCTGTAATTTCAGCGCTTCGGGAGGCTGAAGTGGGCAGATCACTTGAAGTCAGGAGTTCGAGACCAGCCTGGCCAACATGGTGAAACCCCCATCTCTACTAAAAATACAAAAATTAGCCGGGTGTGGTAGCACATGCCTGTAATCCCAGCTACTTGGGAGGCTGAGGTGAGAGGATCACTTGAACCCCAGGAGGCGGAGGTTGCTGTGAGCCAAGATGGTGCCTCTGTGCTCCAGCCTGGGCGACAGAGTGAGACTCCATCTCAAAACAAAAACAAACAAAAAAGCAGATATTCAGAATGATTACTATTTAGATTGACAGATGGCAATCCTTTCAATCAATTAAGAAATAATAATGGATTCACCTCTTATAAATATAAATATTAGGCTGGGCATGATGGCTCATGCCTATAATCCCAGAACTTTGGGAGGCTGAGGCAGGCAGATCACTTGAGGCCAGGAATTTGAGACCAACCTGGCTAACATGGTGAAACCCTGTCTCTACTAAAAATACAAAAATTAGCTGGGCGTGGTGATACATGCCTGTAGTCTCAGCTAGTTGGGAGGTGGAAGCAGGTGAATCCCTTGAACCTAGGAGGCAGAGGCTGCAGTGCGCCGAGATCACACCACTGTACTCCAGCCTGGGAGACAGAGCGAGACTCCATCTCAAAACAAAAACAAGAACAAAAACAAAGTGCATATATATAGTATAAATATTTATAGTGTACCTACCTGTTACATAACACATTGCATTTAGGGATAAAAACATGAAAAGACATTGTTCCCTATCATTCCTTTCTTTTAAAAAGGCTACTGTCTAAAGAGAAGCCAGGTATTCAAACAAAAATTATAATACAGTAAAATAACTGCTTATAATAAAGGCAGAGGGATACCTGCGAATAAGCTATGGGGTCGGACTATCTATCAACCCTGGCGCCACCATTTACTAGCTGTATGACATTGGGCACAATACTTAACTTCCAATGGTTCAGTTTCTCCAATGGGGAAAGGCTTGAAAGTGATAAAGTACTTAAGACTGAAGCAAGATAGTGCTATAATATTCTCTTCATATGAAAAGAAAAAAACATACTAATGAGTTTCAGAAATGCTTTTAGCCATCAAAGCAAATAAAAAAGAATTTCCTAAAGCTCAATCCCAAAACAAAAACTAATGACATTCAAACCTGGTTGAAAAAAGTCTGTCATATCTTTCTTCTAATCTTTTCGTTTTGGAAGTAGTCACAGACTCATAATAATTCCAGTGAATATAACAACTCTTCCATCAAGTAATTATATAACCATGGTAAGTTCCTTAAATTCCAGAGACTTCAGTTTCCCATCTACAGTAAATTTTACATTAGACAATCTCTAGTGTAAGTACATAGGTTTACTTTTTCCTGCTAATGCAATGGAATATTATCGCTGAATAAATTAGCATTCTGCCCTTAACCTCTAATTTGTCCACAAAATGCAAGTACTATCATCACTGATAAGGCGTTATCTTTTTGATATACCTGGTTCATTAATACTGTGATATAATAAAGCAAATTTTATGTTGCTTCAGTCTTATTAAAATGAAATTACATAAACAAATCTACAAATAAAGATTTTATAAGTATCTACAAAATAAATACAGAATTGCTACATTAACTATATTGAATACAGCCAAGAGCCAAGAAAAAAATCTGAGAAGTCAAAATATACAAAACAACTATGTACTAAAATGTACAATCTATAGATGTCTATAGATGCTTTCTTTGTTCAAAGTTTATTTACTCCAATTTGTACGTACTGTTCTAGAGATTAGTAAAACGAGCATACCTAGAAGTAACAGCTGAGATCAAGAGATAGATAATCAGATATGAACTAAATAAAACAAACACATTGCATCATGACATCACTATGGGTACAGGGGCAGGGGTGTCACATCCATGTTATAGCTAATCATAAAGAAAAAGGTTATGCTGACGTATTTATTAAGGCAGGAGTGGCTAAAAGAAAAAAATATTTTTTTCAGGAAAATTAAAATTAAAAAAGGGTTATGCTCAAAGCAGTAAGAAAAAGTTATCTTTAAATATCACTAATGAAGAACAAATCTTTCCTTCTCTAGTTTTGTCAGATAAAAGCAAATGCATCTAAAATAATTTTTTCAATACAACAATGAAGTATATCAGGAGATATTAGATGTACTTTTTACTTTTACCAAGTTACAACAAAAAGCCACTTCTTTGAAGTACTTAATTCCATTCTACTTCTTAGTTGATAAAAGCAGATATTTTATAGAGCTTTTTATCACAGCTGGTTGTATTAAGGAGATGATGGAATCATTCCTATGAATATGATTTTCTCTATTTCAAGAATTAGAAAACAAAGCAAACCATTTACTTTTCTATAGAAACAAATCCATCCAAGATGGCTTTTAATATTTCTTTGACAAGATAAACTGACAATTTTGCCTTTAACTGCCTAATTAAATAAGTACCAAACTTAAAAGCTAAGTTTTCTATTGTTCATCAAGGTCACATGATTATTCTGTAAAGCTAAGTGGACTTGTGGCATGAAGGTCAGCAAACAATATATACTAGCAAGCTTGTTGGCTTAAAAAATGCAAACAAAGAGACAGAAACAAATACAGAAATGAAACTCATTTTAAAATAAAAAATATCTAACATTAAAAAAATCTCAGTATTTTGTATTTGCAAAGCCACTTCTGAATGACAAACGACTAAAATTTACACCATTTAAAACATAAGAAAGACGCATGAGAGCAACCATGCTACACTAAGAAGACTTAATATGGATTGAGTGCTATTTAAAGCTTATACTACTTAGGAAGGGTTCAGGACTATGGTTTCCAATTCTTTTGTGAAACACTGTTAGAAAAGAATGAAATCAGTCAATTTATAATTTATTTAATTGCCCAGGTGAACACTTTCTATGAGGCGTTTCACTATCTCAAAAGAACACATATATCACTTATCAACATGAATATTCAGAAAGCCAAGAATAAAGGTTATTGTGAAAATAGGGAATTTAATTCAACAAAATCTAAGTGTCAGAAAAAATATATAAATACAAGTATCAGTTTCAGTCAATATTTCTTTGCCATCATTATTAAATAGTACTTTTATTTTAAAAGAAAATATAACCCTAAAAGAGTAGACATAATTATATAGTGTTTAAAAATCTGAAAGGAAAAGATTATTTAAACATATTCAAATATTTGCTACAATTTCAAACAATAAAAGATCAATTTATGTCTACATCTCATTGACCAATTGTTTAATGCCTAAATCATAGCTGTCAAATGCCTAATTTAATAAATATAACCCTAAAAATATCATAAATTTTCATGATAAAAATTAATCACACACAAATACATCTAACAACAAGAGGAAGCTAAGGTATTTCAAAAACTATACTTGAGTAGAAAGCTTCACTTTAGTCAGAATTTAAGATAAATTTAAGAATTTAAGATAAACAGATTAAGATAATAAAGTGGTAAGATTAAAGCTTACATTAAACATCAACTTTAATATAGTTACCATTCTGCAAAAAATGAACAAATATCAATATTAATATCTGGGTTTCATTTGGTAAACCCTCAGAGCAATGTGTTTATTTATATAATTTTGTGTTTATCTCAAGTCTAGAAGGGCTTTAATTTTATCAAAGGGTCATAATATTTCTATAATTAAAGCAAAAATTTATGCTGTAAGCACTCAAGATTCCTACTTTACTGAATCATTACTTCTGAAGTTTTAACTGAAGAGACTCTAAGAGAAAATATGGAAAAGCCAAGCTGTTTAGCAGCAGTTACTGAAACCTAAGCTTTCACTACAGAATTGTTTTATTTAAATGAAAGCGGCTTTAAAATGTTAAAATGCCTGGTTTATTTTAATTAAAAGTCTGCAAGAAATTAGGAATGCAAGATTAAACACACAAACCTGGCAATGAAGGAGAAAGTTCATTGTATCCTCCAAATGAAGCATTCCGAACAAGCTTTCGGCCATCAATCCGGGGAGGAAATAAAACAGGCGAAACCCCAGTACAGGAAGAAAATCTACGTTGTGAGCTCTCTTCTTTCATAGCTCAGAAGGTCTATTTAATGTATATGCTCACCCAAAGGCTAATTAGACCAATATGGCAAAGACAGGCTTTTCTCTCACATCCAACTGTAGCAAAACCCACCAGCACAAACAAAGAACACACACATTTAACAGCAAAGGAGAAGGACCAAAGACTGTCAAATCAGCAATAAACAGAGAAAGCCTGACAGAAAAAGCATTAAACCATGCTGCTGATTTTTTAAAAAAAGGAACTGATAAACATGAAAGGCTATTCTACTAATGTTTTACCTTTTTATCAAACCACCCTGCACTGAATTGCTGCTTTAGGAAAACAAAACAAGATCAATACTTAGCAATTCAAGATGAAGCAATAAAGTCATTTTCTCTTCTCAGAAATGCAATCCTTTTATCATATCCATTATGTTTCTGTACTATCCGGCCACACTTCCCACCTCTTCCGACTCCTTCCTTCCCAGCTTTTACTTACTTCAAAGATGGATATAAACATAATGCTTTTTATCTTCCCTGAAGCTTCTAGATTTATATCTAATCTGCAGCTTGCCTCAGCCATGATTAAACATTCATAAGGAAAGATACTCTTTCAAGCACAACGTTGATGGATTCCAACAGTTAAAGCAGAGAATAAACATTTAAGTTTTGCCTCCAGCAGGGATATATGAGTCATTAAGACAGTGTTAGCGCAAACCAATCAACAGAGGAGATTAAAACGACACCATAATGCTGTATGCTCTAACACGTTCCTTGAAGAAAATATGAGCTGCTACTGTTCCTCTTAATTACATTTAAACTGTTCAAAATTTAATTTGAACAGTTTCATTATATCTAAACGGTTCAGTCTATCAATGAGTCTTTCCTGCTTAAAAAAATTTTTTTAAAAGCAACTTTATTATCACAGTGACAAATGTACTATGTTTAAAACTAAGTGACTAGTATTGACTCCACGTCATTAAATCTAACAGGTACTTTCCTATCCTTATAATGATACCATCTGTTTATACCTAATCTTTAAAATTCCAAAGAATTCTCTCCCAATTATACTAAAATCCATATACCTTACCCTACCTTAATTTAGATTTAAAAGCTCTAGTCAGATGCTCTCTATATATGCCGTAGATTGATTTTTTTGGTTATAATTCTTTCTTTCAATCTGAAAATACACCCACTCAGCTGGACAATAACCATCTGGGTTAAAATTTATTAGTGGCTCATTTTTATAGGTATCTTACCATAAGATCTCAGTATCCTTCCTTACTATGCATTCACTTCAACGCTGGTTCTCTATTCATGCACAACATCTCATATAATCTAAGACTTTGTCCTTACTAGAAAGGACACATGAAAAAGCAAAACTCAATTTCTTTTTTGTTTTTTGGGTTTTTTTTGAGATGGAGTCTCACTGTCGCCCAGGCTAGAGTGCAGTGGCACAATCTCAGCTCGCTGCCACCTCTACCTCTCGGGTTCAAGTGATTCTCCTGCCTCAGCCTCCCAAGTAGCTGGAACTACAGGCACCTGCCACCATGCCTGGCTAATTTTTGTATTTTTAGTAGAGATGGGGTTTCGCCATGTTGGGCAGACTGGTCTCAAACTCCTGACCTCAGGTGATCCGCCCACCTTGGTGTCCCAAAGTGCTAGGATTGTAGGTGTGAGCCACCGCATCAGGCAAAACTCAATTTCTTGTATGTGACATATTCTTTCTTGGGCAAAGGCATTTCAAAATCAATTAATGGAGAATAAGTTTACCACTAATACCCATAACTGCAACAAGTTTGTGGGTTTTAGGGGTTGGTTTGGTTATTATTATTTTTTGCTTTTCTCCATATCATAAAATGTACATTATTATTAACTGTAGACAACAAATAATTATAATTCATGTAATGGTGCTTGCCTTTAAAGGCATAAAGAACATCACAAACAGCATTATGCTAGTATAATAGTTAAGCAGGATTTGAAATTAAACTGCATTCAAATCTCTGTTTTATCTTTCCTAGAAATACTTAAACAGTTTAATTTCTCTGAGTCTTTGTTTTCTCACGTATACAATGCTAATAGTAGTACTGATATTATAGGATTGTTATGAGGATTAAATCAGATGATACACAAAGTCTTAAAAGAGTCTAGGTTAAAATGGCAAAATGAAGATACTGAACAAATGCGTTCCCTCCTAAAACTCAAGTAAAATCAAGAAAAGGGGTATTTTAAAAAAATAAACAAATATCTTATATATCCCAAAAGTACATATCCAGGAGAGGATATATTAACAACATAAATTTGACACTGCAAAGCTCGAGATGAACAAGTAGTCATGGTCTTGCAGATCCAAGAAAGCCAAATCACAACAGCAGTAATAAAAACTGAAAGTCAACCCTATTTACACCAAATAACCCTTTTGCACATAATTCACAGCACCAAGTTCCTCTGGATCATGAATCAGATAGGCTATTTACGTCAACAACAATACTGGAAGCAGGCCAAAAAATAACCAAAATCTTCAAAATATGAAAGAAAACAAGTTTCAATTTAGAATTCCATACCCAGCCAAACTATCAATTACATATTAGAGTAAAATAAAGATATCTTTAGACATGCAAGGTCTCAAAATTTTATTTTCTATGTACCATTTAAAATCATTTACTACAGTAGCCCTTCTCAGCTGGGGTTCTGCAATAGAATTAAGCCTAATGTACTAAGGCATCCACTGTTCAAGATGAATTAAATTTATCTCCCATGCATCTATAATGTTTCCAACAATGCACTATATCTTTGAGAAACACAGAAAATATTCCTATAGGACTTACTTCTGTCATGAGACTCCAGTTAAGAAAGGCTGTACTGGAAGATAAAACTGTACCAAAATGTGATAAATCAAGAATGCATGGGGTACAGAAACAGGACATCCAATATAAAAGAGGTGTCATTACCAAAAAGTCCCCCTGCCACTGCACCATCTTTTTTGACACATGGGCAAACTGCTTGGGTGAGCTTTGCCCAAGTTCTTTGTTGACACTGGCTTGTCTGTCTGACTGTATGCTGATAAAACTTCTTCTCTGTTCCTTCAAGCTGATGTTTGGATCAGCTGAGAATACTTCCAAAACAATGAAGCATTCTACTTTTTACCTAATCCTGGTTGAACATGGTGAACTAAAAAAGCAGAATATACCTCTCCTGGTCATATTCCTGCCAGGTATCCAGTAATTAAACCACAAGCAATAATGAATCTTGTGTTCCCCAAGACCCACTAATTATCTTGCCAAATGCTTTCTTCAGTTGTTAAACTCTCAAAGAAATCATAACCAAACTCTGGCTCAGAGACTCTTGCTCAGTTTATCTTCCAGCAATGTTGCCCTTTCCTTACCCAACTAGGTTTGTGCTTGCTACTGTTAAATAAGCAGGAGGCCAATGGCCTGAGGCTGTCTCTGTATTTTTAGTTCCTAATAATGAACTGCAAGCTAACTTTGGTATGTAAATGAACAGAAATCTAACTTAGGAGTCTAATATTTGTAACAAATAGGCTGATCTCAGCCAATCACAGCAGCTGAGCTTCAGACAACAAACTAATCAGGCAACAAACTAATCAGATCATGTTCAAATAAGGCAGAAGCCCAGCTGTAGCCAATCATGCTACTTCTGTATTTCTGAGTTCTGTCTATAAATATTCACTGCTTATGTTTCAGAGTGGTGCTCTCTGGACCTCTTCTGGTTTTGAGTGTTGCCCAATCCGTGAATCGTTCTCACTCAAATACACTCTGTTAAATTTAATTTGTCTGAAGTTTTTCTTCAAACACACTCTCAACAGTGTTTAAAGAAATAACCATAAATTGTCTAGATATGCATACATGATGGTAACATTACCAGAAAAAAAGAAAAGGCACAAAAAAGTGAGGATTCTGGTTACCTGGAGCACATAGAAGGCATGTAAAGGGGAAGAGATAAGGATCAGGAGATACATATAAGAACTTCTAAAGTACTAGCAATGATTTCTTCTAAACCTGATATGCTGGGTACGTAAGTATTGGTTTTATTATTATTATATTAACTGTAAATGCATTTTATGTACTCTTCAGACTGCATGAAACATTTCACAGTACATATACATGTAAATGTTTTTTTCTTAAAACAAAGTTCTCAGATTGTTGCTGGATACATAGAAAACATTTCATTGTAAGCTATTATTATGTCCAGGATCTTAATTAAACAGTTCAGAAAAGGCAGATAAGAAAAACAAAATATTACTAAATACCATAATAGCAGGATTTATTTTCCCTTCCCTGTTAGCCACCTGTTACCACTTTATCCTTCCTTCTACTCTTTGAGTAATCCTAACTCAAACCAGTCATCTGCACTCCTTCTCCCACAAGATGTAATCACTGGTGTTTAATTATTTAGAAATTCAAATAAGAAGGCTATCTTTCCTACTTCATCTGAATGGTGGTAAAATAAATGTGGTTTAGCCAAAGATGTACCATAGTTACACCAACTTCATAAAGCTTCCATTAACATTCTTTACGTTAAAGGTTTTAAAATACTTGGTAAGCTCAAAATGCCTGAGAAACTACTTGGCAAACTAAAAAAGTATTATTTCAAGAGAAGCAGTGGAAACAACATTATATGATAGAATATTTCTGGATCCTAAATCTGTTCAATTATTCTCTACAACCTACCTTGCCTATACATCATAGACTTATGAGGATGAAATTATATATGTATACTCGCACATATGTGTATATGTGTATTGTTTTGATCAATTTGATCATTTATGTTACATAAATGTAAAGTAGTAATAAAATAATAACATTACATTTCACATCTATAATTAAAAGAAAACCATTATATTACAATAATCTGAAGACAAGATGTAACTGCTATAGACTAATTTCACAAGGGAAACACAAATACTCTTTTCTTCAATAATTAAAAAAAACTACTAAAAATTTTAATGGCAACTGTTCCTTCAAAATCAAAATCTAGATTATTCTAAAAAGCTAAAGATGTATTTTTAAAACATTATATATACCTTTGTGATTTCAATTTAATTTCAGAATTACTTATAATCACTACAGATTTTTGTAATTTTAAAGTAATACTAAGGACAAAAGAGCATCAACATTGCAAGATCATCATGATAGTTTTAAGTTATGTGAGGTATTTATGTTAGAAACAGATTCTGGTCTATGGATAAACATATACTTATTTAAAAGTGTTTTTCAGGATACAAGTCACCACACATTGTTAAGTTGAAAAATCAGTTTGGTGGGTCACAAACAGTGCTTCTAAAAATTAAATAGGTCAGGATAGAAAATATCAAAGTGCATCCTACTCTGACATTAAAGGGCAAGTTGTTTCATGTTGTTTTAGGCTTTTTACATAATTATTTACTATGTTTTGGGTAGTGATATAAAATGTATTTATTACAAGAGACCATGGTCCAAATTAGAAAACACTGATGTAAATGATATCTTTCTTCTGAAATTCCTTAACATTAAAAAATAAATAATTATAAAATGTTATTACCACCTTGCCACTGAAGAGACCAACTACGTATATCATATATGGTCTAGTGGCTCTTTCCATTTGAAAATGGTAGACAGAGGCAAATACCATAAAAGGTCATAAGAGTCTCTGGAATCTGCTAAATGCCCAGAGAAAATGCCCAGCCTACATTTCTTTCTATTGAGATAAAAGATTCAGACTGGGGAAGATAGCTCATTGGAAAATTAGAATTTTAATGAGTTGTCTGGACAAATTCCAGACCATCTCTATTTAAGAAAAAAAAATGAATGGCAAATATAGCAGATATTCTGAAATAACATAATTAGTATTTGGAAAAACCCCTTGCAATTCTATAAAATTCTATGTGCACACTCATGATAAAAAACATTGAATTACGTTAGGATGAAAGCACTGTAAGAGTTACACATTTTATCTTGAATCTCAAGATAATAAACCTAGGCTTTAAGAGATTTTAAAATCCTTAAAGCAGCAGGATGAGTTCGAGAAAGATCAAAACATTAAGAACAAAAATCAACCAACACGAATTTAAGAAAGTACTATGTCCAGACACATAGAGAACCACTACTCTATGAAATGAGTATCTGAAGACTGTAGGATACAAATTCAGCAGTAAGTTTCCTTATAGAACATGTGAGTCAAATAAGAGTATAGTTGACACATTAGAGCAGCTCAGGCTTAGTAAACAAGTCTATTCATAACATTAAAATTATCTATAAATCAAGATGCAGCACATAAACCAAAATGGGAGCATATAAATCAAGATGGGAGATAATGAACTTTGCTTTAAAATAGAAAACACAATGATAAGCCTCTCTGTCAATTTGTATCCTCTAATAGAGCAAAGTAGTTTCTTAGCTGTAGTTAGCAAAATCTTACTAATCTTACTAATAATTACATGGCTGCAAATTATACCAAGCAATCTTATTATCGTACATTTCCTCAGAAAACATTGCTGTAGATTCTCCATTATCAGCATTAAATATGTCTCAACATGAAAGCACATGTAAATACACATACAAAAATAAAAGGATAGCTTAAAACAATTTTAGATTAGATAGCATTCTTATCCGTGTACATATATTCATTGCAAGAAGTATACGACCGTACTTTCCTCTGGATAAAAAGTTCTTTATAATTTCATATATATAATTAAAATCATCCAATAAAAATTTAGTGAGCACCTACTATGTGTTGGGAACTATGTTAGGCACAGCTATGTTAGGCACCTTAGTTTCCGCTCTTACTGAGCTTTCAATATGAATGAGTACATGTTCATTATATGTTGACTGAAACACAGAGACATTATTCCCACAAAGTATTAAATGTTATACGAAATGCTTAGGTTTCATATAACAACAATCTATTCACAGGTTTGTGAATAGACTATTCACAAAAATCTATTTAACTAAAAATGTACTAAACTAATAGTACTTATCCATGTAACCATCACAATACTACCTCATAATTAAATAATATAATTTTATAATTTTCATGAGTGTTTCTGTGTATGTTCTCAATAAATTCAAACAACAATGTGACATATAAAAGGAGTATTCTTGTTTTATGTATAAGGTAATCTGGATGAGAGGCACATATTCAAGGTCACACAGCAAATGAGCGACAGAGACAAGATTAGAATTCAGCCATGGGAATAATGCTTACTGTCTCTCTCCTTTCCCTAAGTCAGCCAACACAAATGCCAGTATCAAGCATTTTTTTGTAAGGTGAGACTCACAGACAAGGGTTTTAAAAAAAAAAAAGATGGTACCAGCTGTGACCTGGCTGTAGCCTTACTGATTCATGGTCTACAAGGAGTCGTGCCTGCTCAGAAACTCACTTGGTAGAAACCATGCCCACTAGCACCCCTGGTAACAGGCCTGCTGACTTCCAACACAACTACAGCTCCTCAAACAGCCATGACCCAGCTCCAGCCCCACTCTAGACCTCAAAGACAATCCTGTCCGCTGAGTGACCTCTCGGGGGAACACAGTGGTAATACACCCAACCACATTCTTCTTAATGGACCTACCATCTACAGAATTGACTGAGGCCCTTCTGAATGTGGCCCTATATCATGATTCCACCCCTGCTGAACTGCAGTTCAGAGATAGGCTTGCTTGACCAAGAACCAGGCAGGAACCACATCCACCAATGCCCCAGGTAACAGGCTCACCAATAGCAGATCCGACAGAACCAGCTCCACTCCCACTCAATCACAATGTCAGAGGTAGTACCATGGGTCCAGAAAAATGGCAAAAGGAGGTCTTTATCTGTTGAATTCAGTCTCTAAGGACTGGAGGAGGTATTTGCTCCTTCAAATGCAGACACTAACATCAGTCTACATGAATCACAAAGAATCAGAAAAACAGGACATCACCAAAAGAGGCAAATAAAGCTCTGTAACCAATTCTAAATAAACATCATGAACTGCTTCACAAATAATTCAAAATGATTTTCTTAAAGAAGCTGAATGAGCTACAAGAGAATACAGATAGAAAATCTAACAAAATCAGGAAAACACTGTAAGACTATCTACAACATTTTTCAATGGAAACCTTGCAGGCCAGAAGACAGTAGAATGATATATTCAATGTACTGAAGGAAAATGTTGCCAGCCAAGAACACTTTAAAATGTGAAACTGTCCTTTAAGAATGAAAGGTAAAGACTTTCCTAGACAAACAAAAAATGAGGGGAGCTCATCCCCACTAGACCTGCCTTACAGTAAGTACCAGAGTTCTTCAAGTTAGAATGAGAAGATGCTAAACAACAACATAAAAGCATATGAAAGTATAAATCTGAATGCTAAAGGTAAACATAAAGACAAACACAGAACATTATAATTCTGTAATGGTAGTAAATAAATCACTTTTATTACTAGTAAATAAATTAGAAGACAGAAGTAGTTAGAATAACTATAAAGACAAACTTATTGATAGGAACACAATACAGAAAGTAAAATGTGACATCAAATACATAAGTATGAGGTGGGGGGAGGTAAAATGTGGAGTATCTAAAGACAGCTGAAGTTTGTTATTAGCTTAAAATAGACTGCTATAACTATAAAATGTTTTATGTGAATACCACAATAATCACCCACAAAAAATGCACAATAGATTAAAAAGCTAAAGAGAAAGGAAAGCACACCACTGCCAAAAAAAGAAAAAAAAAACACACAAAAAACAAAAAAAACCCACAAAGAAAGAAAATGAGAGAAAGGAAGAAGAGAACTACAAAACACACAGAAATCAATGAACAATATGGCAAGAATAAGTTCTTACTTATCAATAATTGTTTTAAAGTTAAATGGACTAAAATTCCTAATCAAAAGAAATAGAGTCACTGAATGAATTAAAAACAAGACTCAACTATATGCTGTTTACAAGAAAATCAATTTAGATTTTAAAATATGCCTGGACTTTCTGAAAGGGCAGTGGTGGAGAAAGATATTCTATGCAAAGAGTAGAAGTGGCTATACATGTATCAGGAAAAATGGACTATAAGTCAAAAACTGTCACAAGAGACAAAGGCCATTACAATAAAATGGCTAATTCAATAGGAAGACAGAACAACTACACATATATATGCACCCAACTTCAATGCACCTAAATATATAAAGCAAACATGGACAGATATGAAGAAAGAAATAGACAGCAATATGATAATAGCAATTCAATACTCCACTTTTTTTTTAGTGGATAGATCAACCAAACAGAAAATGAAAAGAAGTGAACAACATTACAGACCAAATGGACCCAACAGACACACAGAATTTCCCCAACAGCAGAAGAATACATGTTCTTCTCAAGTGAAAATGAAGCACTCTTCAGGATAGATCCTATGTTAGGTAACCAAAAAAGTCTTAAAAAATTTAAAAGATCAAAATAATATCAAGTATCTTTATCACAAAGGAATGAAACAGTAAGTAATCAAGTAAAAGTATCAACTACTTACTGTTAAGTAATCGATAACAGTAAGAAAACAGAAAAATCACAAATAGATAAAAACTAAACACACTCGAACAATCATTAGGTCAAAAAGGAATTAAAAGAGAAATTTTATAAACAAGACAAACAAAAAACAGAAATTACTAAAATTTGTGGAACGTAGCAAGAGCAGTACAAAAAGAGAAGTTCATGGTGATAATGCCTACATTTAAAAAGGAATACACTGGCTGGGTACAGTGGCTTATGACTATAATCCCAGCACTTTGGGAGGCAGGAGAATTGCTTGAGCTCAGGAGTTCAAAATCAGCCAGGGCAACCCAGCGGGACCGTGTGTCTACAAAAAATTTAAAAAATTAGCCGGGTGTGGTGGCACATGCCTGTAGTCTCAGCTACCTGGGACGTTGAAGCAGAAAGAGTGCTTGATCCCAGGAGTTTAAAGAAGCACTGAGACGTGATCATGCCACTGCATTCCAGCCTGGGCAACAGAATGAGACTTTGTCTTAAAAAATAAGAAAAAGAAAGAAAACTCAAATAACCTACCATTATACTTCAAGTAACTAGAAAAAGAACAACAAACTAAGCCCAAAATTAGCAGAAGGAAAGAATAAAAATTAGAGCAGAAATAAATAAAAGGGAGAATAGAAAAACAATACAAAAAGGAGTTTTTTGAAAAGATAAAATCAACAAACTCTTAGCTAGACTAAGAAAAAAGAAGATTCACATAAAATCAGAAAAAACAGATATTACAACTATGAACAACTATACACATGATGTATACTTAATAAAATATTGGCAAACAGAATTCAACAGCACACTGAAAGAATCATACACTATGGTCAAATGGCATGCAAGGATGGTTCAACATATACAAATCAATCAACGGGATGAAAGATAAAACCACATGATCACTTTAGTAAATGTGGAAAAAGCATCTGAAAAAATTCAACATCTATTCATAACAAAAACTCTTAACAAAATAGGTATAGAAGAAACTTATGTAAACACAATAAAGACCACATATGAAATGCCCACTGCTAACATAATAAGCAATAGAGAAAAGCCAAAAACACTTTCTCTAAGATCCAGAACAAGGCAAGGATGCCCACTCTCACCACTTCCATTCAACCTAGTATTGGAAGTCCTAGCCAGAAGAATTAGAAAGAAAAAGAAATAAAAGGTGTCCAACAGGAAAGGAAAAAATAAAACTCTCCCTGTTTGCAGATGACATAATCATACACGTAGAAAACCCTACAGGTTCCACAGAAAAGTTTTAAAACTAATAAACAAATTCAGTAAAGTTGCAGGATACAAAAATTAGTGGTGTTTCTATACATAATGAGCTACTCAAAAAGGAAATTATAAAAACAATCCCAGTTACAATAGCAAAAAAAAAGAATACTTAGAAATAAACAAAAAGAGGTGAAAGATTTATACACTGAAAATTAATAGTGATGAAGGAAATGAAAGAAGACACAGATAAATGGAAAGACATCCCATTTTTGTGGATCAGAAGAATTAATATTGTTAAAATGTCCATCCTATCCAAAAGATCCACAGATTCAAAGCCATCACTATCAAAATCCCAATGCCATTCCTTAAAAAATTACCAAAAAAGGCTGGGCGTGGTGGCTCACATCTGTAATCCCAGCACTTTGGGAGGCCAAGGTGGGTGGATCATGAGGTCAGGAGTTCAAGACTAGCCTGACCAACATCGTGAAATGCCATCTCTACTAAAAATACAAAAAAAATTAGCCAGGCGTAGTGACGTGCACCTGTAATCCAGCTACTCAGGAGGCTGACACAGGATAATCGCTTGAACCCAGGAGGTGGAGGTTGCAGTGAGCCAAGATCATGCCACTGCACTCCAGCTTGGGCAACAGAGTGAGACTCCATTTCAAAAAAAAAAAAAAAAAATCCTAAAACTCATATGAAATCACAAAGACCCAGAATAGCTAAAGAAATCTTGATCAAGAAGAAGAAAGAACAAAGCTGGAGGTATCACATTTGCTTATTTCAAAATATATTACAAAACAACAGTAATCAAAATGGTATAGCATTGGCATACAGACAGACATATCGACCAATGGAACAGAAAAGAGAGCCCAGAAATAAGCCCACACATTATGGTCAACTGATCTTCAACCAGTGTGCCAAGAACATACAATGAGGAAAAGATATTCTCTTCAATAAATGGTGGTGGACAAACTGGATACCCACATGCAGAAGAAAGAAATTTGTCCCTTATCTCACACCATATGCAGAAGTCAACTCAAAATGAATTAAAGACTTAAATGTAAGAGCTCAAACCATAAAACTACCAGAAGGAAAAAGGAAAAAAAGCTTCTTGACATTGGTCAGAGCAATGACTTTTGGGATATGACACCAAAAGCCAAGGCAACAAAAGCAAAAATAGGTAAGACTATATCAATCTAGAAAGATTCTGCACAGCAAAGGAAACAATCAACATAGTGAAATGGCAACTGACAGAATAGAAGAAAATATTTACAAACCATGTATCTAATATGGGGCTAATATACAAAATATATTAAAAACTCAACTCAATAACAAAAATTTTAAAAATGAAAACAAACAAAATAACCTAATTAAAAAGTGAGCAAGAGACCTGAACAGGCATTTCTCAAAAGAAGATATACAAATGGCCATCAGGTATATAAAAAATGTTCAACATCACTAATCATCAGGGAAACACAAGTCAAAACCTCAATGAGGTATCACTTCATACCTGCCAGAATGGCCATTATCAATAAAACGTAAGTTAACTTTTCACTAGGATGCAGGGAAAAAGGGACTCTTTGTACACAGAAAATAAATTGGTACATCTATTATGGAAAGCAGTGTGAAGGTTCTTCAAAAGATTCAAAATAGAATTACTGTATGATCCAACAACACCACTTCAGAGTATATATCCAAAGGAAATGAAACCTGTATCTCAAAGAGATATCTGTACTCCCATGCTCACTATAGCATTACTCACAATAGCGAAGATATGGAAACAACCTAAATGTCCACTGCAGAGAATGGATAAACTGAGGTGTTTGTGTATATATCTACGTGTGTGTGTGTGTGTGCATATATATATAAATAGAATATTATTCAGCTTTGAAAAAGAAGGAAATCTTGCCATTTGTGACAACACAGACAATGCTGGAGGACATTACGCTAAGTGAAAAAAGCCAGACATGGAAAGACAAATACTGCATGATCTCTCTTATATGTAGAATTTAAAATAGTTGAACTCATAGATGCACAGAATTAGAATAGTGGTTGCTAGAGGTTGGGGAGTGGAGGAAATGGGGAGATATTAGTCAAAGGGTACAAGTTTCAGATATGCAGTATGAATAAGTTCTGGGGATCTAATGTACGCATAGTTAATACTGTATTAAATACTTGAAATTTGCTTAGAGGGGAGATGTTAACTGATCTCACAACACATGCCAAAAAATGGTAATGGTGAGGTGATAGAAATGTTAAGTAGCTTGATTGTGGTGATAATTTCACAAAACACCAAGTTGTACAAGAAATACATATTATTGATATTTGTCAATTACATGCCAATAAAGCTAAAAAATAAAAAGATAGTTCCAGGCAACAATACGATTTGTGGTGGGAAGGGAAAAAAATGAGTGACATCACAATGACGGTAAAGAAAGGAGAGCCTATAGAACCTAAATCACCCTAGTGGGTCTTCCTTTACATATAAGGGCAGTTTGCAAATCAGGGACTCAACCCAAAACTTTCAAAACATCAATTGTTTAAAGAATTCTGCCACTAGAAATCTATGCAAATGTCATATTAGAAAGGGCCTACTACTCTTTCCAGGCATTATTTCTTCTCTATAACTAAGCTCTCAAAACATAAAGAAAATCTTACTCCCCACCATACATATTCAAATGCTCCAAAGGTAACTGGAGTCTTGCAGCCATTCTCTCTAAGCATGAAAACCAAGCTATGAGAGAATATTGAGAGAATATTGCTTATTCTAGAATGGCAAGCCTGAATACTGGTGTCTCCACTCCCTTTCCTAGCTGATGTTTATATATTGGTGCCAATGCTTGCATCTTTTTACTTACCCACCAGAGACTCTATCCAACCTTATGGGCTTTGTATTTGGATATAAATTACTGGCTGCCACACTCCAAAAATTTCCTGAATGATGAGCCTAACATTGTCCTTAAGAAGCTCTTGGATCCATGGTTGTAACCATGTTCCAAACTAACTTCATGGTTCATTACTTCATCTAAAAATGTAAGAATTTTCACATCTTTAGCATGTACCCATAATCCTCTCATATGGTAAATACCATAAACCAGTGGTCCCTAAATTTTGAAATTTGTGGACCAGTAAAATTCCACCCCCCCGCCCAATATCTATCAGCATTTTCGTCTTGATAAGACACATTCAAAAAAAAAAGAAAACAAACCTGTAACTACTCACATTCTCCATCAATTCATAAAGGGACATTAAATACCATACATTGGAAAAACTATAATCTTATAATAAAGGACAATGTTTTGAATTGAAGGAACTTAATAAAAAACTCATGGTAGTATACTCATTTTTTTCATCTAGTTACAGAACTAGGAAAACACGACAGAAACCAGTAACGGTCCACAAACTATACCTTTGAAAAGAAAGAATAAACATTTATTTTAAATATGATATACACAAGTTTATATAACACATGTGTATTATAAATACCTCCCACTCTTCCAGCCAGAGTTCACCATTTTCCCCAATTCTGTTTATTCATTCCATTGTTTTATCACATATCTATCCCTATTGCCTATAATGCATTAGTAAGTTTTACTTGTTTTTAAACTTCACATAAATGTCTTAACTTTAATTTGTTTCGTAAATTCTTCCATGTTGATTCCTGTAGCTTTAAGGCATTCATTTCATTACTGTATGGTATTCTATTGTATGAATATATTGTAATATTTATTCATTCCACTCATGACAAACATTTAGGTTTAGGTTTTTTCAGGTGTTTTTCTTCTATTACCAACAATTCTGCTGGTACATGTGTGAGAGTATTCCTAGAAGCATAAAAACAAAGGATTAGAGTTTATCTTTAACTTTGCTACATAATGCCAAACTATTTTTCAAAAATGGTTCTACCAATTATGCTTCCATCCATTGTAAATGGGAATTCATATGGTTTCATATCCTTACTGACACCTGTAATTATCAGACTTGAAAAATTTTTTTGATGTGGTGGGTGGGTATGAAATAGCAATTCATTACTATTTGGTGATTCTTAATGATGTTGAGCATCATTTCACATTTACTGGCCATCCATGTTACCTCTTCTGTGAGGTATCTATTCATGTCTTTTGGACATCTTTCTGGTGAACTTTTTGGTCTTTTTGGTTAATCCATAGGAGTACTTAACTTTCTCTGGATATTAATCCTTTGTTAGTTACATGCACTGCAACGCATCTCTACTCCCACCCTTGCCTGGTTCTGCTTTTCTTCAAGAGTATCTTGACTCTTCTTTGCTCTTTGCTTTCCCTAAAGAGTTAAGAATGGTCTTATCAAGTACTTTGAAAAAAATCCTGTTGAGATATGGATTCAAAATGCATTGAACCTATAAAATCAATGAGAAGTGATGTCACACTGGAAAAATGTTGAATTTTCCTATCGTAAACATGGTCTGTTTATTTAGAATACATAATCTTAGTGTTACACTTTCCTACATAAGATAATTTCATGTCTCTTATTAGATTTACTGTTGTGTATCTTATTTTCTGTTATTTTAAGTAGTGTATCTTGAATCACATTTTGCTAACCACTTGTTATAGGCACACAGAACTGCAGTTAACATAAATTAAGTAAAACTTCTTCTTTTTTTATTTTTCATTTTTTTTGAGACGGAGTCTTGCTCTGTCGCCCAGGCTGGAGTGCAGTGGTGCGATCTCGGCTCACTGCAAGCTCTGCCTCCTGGGTTCACGCTATTCTCCTGCCTCAGCCTCTCGAGTAGCTGGGACTACAGGCACGCACCACCACGCCCGGCTAATTTTTTGTATTTTTAGTGGAGACGGGGTTTCACCGTGTTAGCCAGGATGGTCTTGATCTCCTGACCTCGTGATCCGCCCGCCTCGGCCTCCCAAAGTGCTGGGATTACAGGCATGAGCCACTGCACCCAGCCCATCTTAATAACTTTTTTTTTTTTTTTTTTGAGGCAGGGTCTCACTCTGTCGCTCACGCTGGAGGGCAGTGGTGCGATTACGGCTCACTGCAACATCAACCTTCCTGTACTCAAGCAATTCTCCCACCTTAGCCTCCCAAGTAGCTGAGACTACAGGTGTGTGCCACCATGCCCGGCTAACTTCTTAACAATTTTAATGATTTCTGTGTCAATTAGGGGGTCTGTATAGAACAGTTATCAGTTTGTTTCTTCCTTTACTTTTTATTCACTGGCAAAATTTGAAATATTTGAGATGAAGTGTAAATAGTCCACGTCTTTTTCTCCTTCTAGATTCTAACTTCACATGGTTAGGAAAGATCAAGTCTATTCCTAGTTTGCTAAGAGTTTTTATCGTGAGTAGATGTTAAAATTTTCAAATATGTTTTCTTTATTAGTAGGATGATAACAGTTTTCCTTCTTTGTTAAAGTGTTAAGTGGAAATCATAGATTTTCTAATATCAAACCCATCCTTGCACTCCTGGAACAACCCTGATGTGAGTACAATGTTTACCTTGCTAGATTCAGTTTGCTAATAATTTTTGAACTTCTGCGTCTAGGTTCATGAACAAGAAATGTCTTATAATTTTTTTCTCTTGCAATGTCCTTGCCTGCTTCTCATATAAAAGCCTGATTTAAGGAATGTTTCTTTTTTCATTTTATCAGTTCTAAGATTTCACCAACTACAGGCTATATTCCTGACTTCAGAGAGCTCATAAAATACAGGGGGAGGTGGAGAGATTGATGGCAATTATAAGATATATAGCACACAGGCCAGACGCGGTGGCTCACGCCTGTAATCCTAGCACTTTGGGAGGCCGAGGTGTGCAGATCACGAGGTCAGGAGTTCGAGACCAGCCTGGCCAATATGGTGAAACCCCATCTTTACTAAAAATACAAAAATTAGCTGGGCATGGTGGCACACGCCTGTAATCCCAGCTACTCAGGAGGCTGAGGCTGGAGAATCGCTTGAACCCAGGAGGCGGAGGTTGCAGTGACCCAAGATCATGCCACTGCATTCCAGCCTGGGCGACAGAGTGAGACTCCGTCTCCAAAAAAAAAAAAGATATACAGCACACATTCCAAACTCAGAATGATTTTAAAAAACTGTTTAACAATGACAATGACCAAGAGAGATTGTAAAACACCATCAATTTAAGATTCAACTCAATTTCAGAGATGACAGAATATGTATGTGCTGGGGGGGGAGAGTGTTTTTATAATCAATGAAATGCAGTACTAATGTGAAATTAACTTTTTTTTTCCCTAAAGGCTTGGTAGGATTTGTTTGTAAACCTGAGTTTCATGTTTTCTTTGTAAAAGTAATCTGTATTACTAATTAGGTTACTTTAAAGATTATAAAAATCACTAGAATTTTCTAATTATGGAGTCAGTTTTGGGAAATCATCTTTCCAGAAATCTGTTCATTTCATTAAGTTTTTGAAATTTATTGGCTTAAAGTTGTTTATAATATCTTTTAAACATCTACTTGTATTTTTAGTTGTGTCCCCTTTCATTCCTAATGTTTCTTTTTCCCCTTAAGCTTGCCAAAGGTTTGACAATTTTATTAGCCTTTACAAACAACCATCATCTTTCCTGATCTCAACCGTGTCTTGCCTTCTATTTAATTAACTTATTATCTTTATTATTATTTCCTTCCCTGTTTACTTTGGGTTTATTCTATTATTCTTTTTCTAGTTCATTACTTCTGAGCCTTTCTTCTTGCCAAATATCAGCATTAAGGCTATTATTTTTTAGATTTCCTGCTTGGGAATTGTGGGGCCTCCTTAATCAGACAGTTGTTGTCTTTCAAGAATTCTGAAAGATCCTCAGCTTTATCTCTTTTAAAAATGACTCTCACCCATTAAATTTCATTCTGTAACTGATAGTTCCAACTGATGCAGACTTTATACAGCTGCACAGTAGGTACCTCATGTGGATTCTCTCTGATAATGGTTCGTTATCCCACGTATTGATGATTTTTTTTTCACATCACCGCCAGCATCTGGTGGTGACGGTATTTTAGATTTTAAGCTACTCTTTCTTACAGGTGCACAATGGCATCTCATTTTAATTTTTTATTGATTTTAAATTATGAGCTCATATACACTTCTTTGAAGTCTGTGTTTAAAATACTCTTCTCTAAAGAAGATTTGTGTCAGTTCTTCCAGGCACTTGTGTATACTAATAACCCAAACTGTTTTAAACTAAACTGAAGGGTGTTTCTGCCACAGAGATAATATGGATTTTGACCCCAAACTCATATAAATATGTGCTTGTGTTTAGAATTTCTCAAGGAAGACTCTCCCCTCCCATCATTTCACCTAGAATCAAGACCAAGACAGGCAAATATAGTCTTCCTCTGTGGGTATGTTATCCAGTTCATTAACTAAGTACGTTACCCTTCAGGACCTCTAATTTTATGAGGAGAATCTTCAATCCAAATTTCCATCATGAATGGGCCACAGTCTTTTACTCCTTTCTCTTGCTAAAACTCAAGCTTTAGACCTTCAGAAATTAGCAGATGCTGGCTCCAGAGCTCATCACCTCTAGAGTCCCACTTTCTCAATAATTCTGCCCCTCCTGTTAATTCCCTTATTTTACTGACAATTCACATTGTAAATTTCTAAGACATTTTACTTCGTATTTTGATGTTCTTACTAGAAGGATTTTCTCTGAACATCTACTTTGCTATGTTACTGGAACTGAAAGTTCACTTACATTAAGCTTTCATATTTCCTTATAATGTTTCCCTACTTCTTTCCCCTATATTTCCCAATTACAAATTAAACTCATGTGGGCAGGAGCTGCGAAAATCATCTTTGCACTTGCTTTCTACTACAGGACTATTTACAAGCAGGCTAAATGAAAGTCAGCTTGAAAGAGGAGACTCGGAAAATACTGAATTCCCCAGGGGATATTGGGCCATCTGTCAAAAACAACCTTCCTTTACCTGGAAATAGATCAACTTGCCAAGATTTCATTGTTTCATTCTTAAATAAAATTTATGTATGTTCAAAGTTACAACAACCAAAAAAAAGAAAAAATTCTATGAAGCTGTTTACTTTCTCTCAAAAATTATACAAATATTACTTAACAATTCTACTGATATTAGTTGGCTACATATTTATTAAAAATACAGAAAGTCCTCTCTAGGTCTCAGGTAAGAAAAACAAAATTGTAGTAGTCAACTCTACAGATAAAACTTTTACCACTCTTGCTAAAAAGGAGATTTCAATCGGTCCGACTTGCAAAACATAGAAGGCTAAATCCCAACAGAAAAGAGCTAAGAAACGAGTACAGGTAATAGTTGATCATTTTTTAATGTTATGTTAAGTTTAAAAATATATAAAAGAACATTTTTTCAAGGAAAAAATACTCCTTATCTGTGACATCTTAAAATCAAACGATTGAACCCATGGAGATACAGAGTAGAAGGATGGTTACTGGAGGCTGGGAAGAGTAGTGAGAGGGTGGGGTGGGAAAAGCTGGGGACAATTAATAGGTACAAAAAAATAGCATGAATGAATACAGCCTAGTATTTGATAGCATAACAGGGTGACTATATTCAATAATAATTTAATTGTACATTTTAAAGTAACTAAAACAGTATAATTGATTGTCTGTAACACAAAGGATAAATGCTCGAGGAAATACATAACATATTTTCCATGATGTGATTATTAGGCATTGCATGCTCGTATAAAAACATCTAATGTACTCCATAAATATTTATACCTACTGTGTACCCACAAAACTTAAAAATTATAAAAAAAATTCTTTGGTGTTCTTAATGTTCACCTTTCTGCTTTGTTAAAGAAGCAATTAATAAGGCCGGGCAAGAATAAGACAGCTGCCCCCCATCTTTGTAAAGATACTTAAAGCTGAATTATTCATTCTTACTTTTCAATAAATGCTTTCAAAGTATTTCAGTTTCTCCTGTAGGAATATAGGGACAGTTGAACAAAGATACCATAACATTTTATAAGAGATTTAAAAAAAGATTTTATTTTTATATCCTGAATTTGCCAAATATTATATTCTCTTTCATTATGCAATAGGTATTTTCATAGTTCTATGAAGCAACTACCCAAAGACAAGGAACTTCAAAACAGAAAACAACCTATTTTTAAAAATAACTTGAAATCTAAATTACAGATATTTAATGCATTAAGGATTTCAAAACTCAGAAGAAAATTAGCATAATCTGTAATTATACTATTTCTAAAGAAAACAACCTCTGGCTACAAACCAAAGCACAGCATTTTGGGGAGAAATTAAAGATAATGGAGGGGTGGGTCTAACTACAAGCCCTCTTTCAGGTAAAACAATTTTCCAAAATATAACATATTCAAGAACACATTTGTTATATGTGTACAGTCCCACATATGTTCAGAATTGATACTAGAAATGTCTTAACAAGACAGGAGGAACTGCTTCAATTCATGGAGGAAAGTGATTTCTAGGTCTTTCTTATCTGTGAACCACTTAAATGAAGGTATTCCATGTTAGTCACCTCAGATTATACCAGTAATGTGTATAATGTGTAACGCTGTCACCCTGGGGAATCTGGTACAGTATCTTCACATCAGTAAATTGTATGAAAGAAAATCTCCTTTGAAGTTTTCTATGAAGTAGTGGATATTGACTTATCATATTTTTAGTGCTGCTAGAGCATTTAAAGTGAAGGGACTTTGCAGGTTTAAGAGAACGTACTAAGGGATAAGAGACACAAAACTAAAAATAGATATTTTAATTTGAGCCTAGCTAAACCAAGCATAGTCTGTTAATTTTGATAAAACTGATTAAGCAGGTTAAAGTTTTTGTTTTAAAAGTTTTAAAATTTAAAACATTTAAAAACTAGTTTGAAATGGACTCATTTGTAAGTTTTAGTAAAGCAATATTATATATTCTCTCACAAAGCACTATAACTGAAAGATGGTTTTTTAAAAATAAAAACATACAAAATAGCTTTTTACAACCAAGAATGAGAGTAGCTACAAGGTAAGTTATAGTATTTCATGAAGCTTTGATAATAATCTCAAACATGACACAGAAGAATGTGTGTCATGTTTGCCTATTTGCCCATGAGATGAGCTATAATTTAGTCTCCAGGCTCCTTTGGCATTGTCCTTAGTTAAAAGCAGAGGAGGAAAGGGTGAACGCGAGCCTAATTAATCTACATTTCTGTCTTCTTTTTCATTTTTTTGAGACAGAGTCTTGCTCTGTCACCCAGGCTGGAGTGCAGTGGCGCGATCTTGGCTCACTGCAACCTCCGCCTTCCAAGTTCAAGTGATTCTCCTGCCTCAGTCTCCCCAGTAGCTGGGACTATGGGCATGCACCATCATGCCTGGCTAATTTTAATATTTTTAGTAGAGATGGTTTCACCATGTTGGCCAGGCTGGTCTCAAATTCCTGACCTCGGGTTATCTGCCCGCCTTGGCCTCCCAAAGTTCTGCTATTATAGGCATGAGACACTGCACCCGGCCCTTACATATCTGTCTTTCTTAATAAACAATTGAAATATGTTTGGCTCAAATAAATCAAAACAAATACCATCCTCTTTAAGAGACTATAATTTTACTTAAGGTAAAATTATTTTAAAGTAAACTGATACTAAGCCTTTGAATAAGGAACACAATCTGGAAAATACATAATTTTTTGAATAATCTAATTCACCAAAATCTAAACATATAACAAACAAAAATGTATTTTGATGTGTGTGGGGTAAGGAGAGTCAGTCTCCCCAGCTCTTAAAAAAAATCCTGAAACAATAGAACAAAACCAGAGTGCAAAAAACTTTAGAACAGCTTTTAAAGAATGATGAGCTACATTAAGTTGGTATGAGTCAACATACATAACAGAGATTCAGCCAGAAACATGAATGAGAATAGATGAAATTCTTAAATTGATGGTAAACAATCATTCATTTATTATGCATGTAATTTAAGGCATTTAACTCTCTTTACAACACTGCTTGAAGAAATCAAACATACCTATTATAATAACAATATAAAGCAGCATATTGTGAAATCCCCAAAGCAGTGATATAAGAATTTTGAAAACTGAGATAACAATATCACCTAAGAAAGCCTTACAAAAGAGAACAGATTTAAACTACACCTTCTAGAATGAGAAGTATTTGGATAAGCAAGTAGAAAGGAGAAGCACATTCCACAATAGAAGACCAGCACAAATAAAAGTACAGTCTCACTGGGAAACAGTGAAGAAAGCTATCTAGCTGGGTCCACGATGATGAGAAACACAAGATGAAATTGGAAGAGTACGGTAAAATCAGACATACTAAGAACCTTGACTACCAAAGATATGGAAGCCTAAATTTATGCTCTCAATTGCTGGTTTCCACTTGCTGGTCCAGATGTTGCTACATCAGACACACTTGGAGAGCTTTATAAACACATTATGTTACTGAGCCTCACCCTTAGAGATTCTGAAAGAGTGGAGTGAAATCTATATCTAAGCAAAGCTTCCAGGTGACTCAGATATAGCCAGATGTAGGTGCTACTGCTCTAAGCAACAGTAAGCCACTGCCTTTTTGAGAATGAGAGGGACATAAATGTAGCCATCTCATTAGTTTTTTTATAGTTAAAAGCTTTAATAATAAAAAGTGGTACTTTCACTTAAAATTTTATATTTCTCTTTTATTCATATTATTTCCCTCAGAGATCTACTTCATAGGATCCATGTGTTCTCTGGTCATACACACCTATAAGAACCCTGAACCCATCATAATCTCACCAAAATATGTAAAAAATAATTTTTTGTTTGGTTGTTTTGTTAAGAAAGATGAACTGGTATGTTGGAGGGCAAGGTTCTAATAGCAGTTAGGAGGCTGTGGTACTACTCAGTAATGCAGGCATAAAATGATAGAGATCTAACCAAGATGGTAAAAGTAAGAATAAAAATCAAGAGATAAATCAGAGCCTTGACACTTTATAACTTCTAAAAGAAAACACAGAAAGTATCCTTTGCAACTTTAGAGTAGGCAAAACTTTCTTTAATAGGAAAAAAGTTTGAATCATAGAAAAAACTGATAAATTGGGCATCAATGAAATTAAAAACATCTGCTCTTAGAAAGAAAGCATTAAGAAAATAAGAAAGCATGCCAAGACTGGAAGAAAGTACTCTCAATACACATGGCTATCAAAATGATATTAAAATGTATTAAAGAACCTTTAAAACATAATAATACAAACAAGACAATTTTCAAATGGGCAAACATATGAAATGATACTTTGCAAAAAGAAGATGTAAAAGATGGCCAATGAGCATATGAGATGCTCAAACATCATCAGTAATGAGGGAAATGTAAACTGAAACCACAATATACCACTAAACACCTACTGGAATGACTAAAATAAAAAAGATCAAGGATGTAGAGCCACTGGACTGCTCACACACTGCCTAAGAGGAATGTAAGAATGGTCCAACTACTTTGGAAAATGGCTTGTCCATTTCTTATAAAGTGAAACAAACACTCGCCATGATTCAGCAATTGCACTCCTAGGTACTACCCCCAAAAAAATATATCTCCAAAGCATTGTATACATAATGGAATTCTATCAAAATACTCGAGTCAAAGTTTGAAAAATTTGAACCTCCAAAAATATGACAAAATTGACTGGAACTTAAAAAGTCTGAGTTTAAGTTCAAATTTTAGCTCTATTACATACTATGTAGACTTGTAAACCTTACCAACTGCTCAGTTTCCTCATTTGTAAAATGGGGGGAATAATGATTTATATACCATAAAGTCCTCGTAAGAATTCCATGAGCTAATGCATATAAAAGCCCTCAGAGACATGAGGACCTTTAAATGTTATGCACTATATTATCAATAAGCTTTTGGAACTCTAATTCTTTCCATTCAGAAGCTAAAATGCTGATCCTGAGTACTTGAGATAAGGCAGATACATCAGAGGTTTTCTGGACATTGGTTTATCTCCTCCAGCAGTTAATCTTCACCATGACCAAAAGCTAACAGATAATCTTATTTCAAACAAACCTCCTACACATGAAAACTGTGATATGGAATTTCAGTGGATAAACCAGAGGAAGGTATTTTGCTTTACAAAAAGCCAATGACTTTTAAAGAAGTACATCTATTATGTAATTTACTCTAAAAATATTAATTTATTCATAAACTTACCTAGGAACATTTAAGTGCAAATAAAGATATGACTAACACCGTGGCTGCTTTAAATTAGAGGGTTATATATGGGCCATCCATACTAAAAGAAGTTCTAAATGAGCCTCTAAAAGATACTGAAGTATAGCAAAGCCTAAAATGTCAGCCTTCAATCCAAATGGAATCATTTTTTATTTAAAATACTGATGACAGTAATGATAATAATTGTTATTATTATATCAGCGATCATGTGTGGTTATCATCTACCAGGTGCTAGGCTTTATATACATATTAATTCATTTTAAAACTTAATAAAATCCTATGTGCTAAATACTATTATCTTCACTTTACCAATGACTGAAACACAATGAATATATTAAAATCCATGAGTTCCTCATGATATTAAAAAAACTTAAAAGGCAAAAAGAATTTGTCACCACTGGAAGTAGACTTCACATTACGCCTTCAATCAAAAAATTAATACTTTGCAGTAAACAAATACCCACACAGCCTACCTTTTCTGTAGGAACTAACTATATTTCACATTTACCAAGTAACCCTAAGTGATGATCTCGTCTTTAAAGATTTCATTAACACATATAACAAGAATGACAGAATTATAAAATCACCATTTTTCAACTCCTAATATTGTAACTGATTCAGTTAATGATCGTCAAAGGATTCAAACATCTTGCAGTAAAAAGTTGATGGGGGACACGATTTTTGCAAGGTGCCAAATATATCATCTTTATCTTCACTTTCAAGTCATAAAGAATGAAAAGATGCAACTTTCAATGAAGAGAATCAGGCTATCCTCACCTAAATCTACCAATCTTGTATCACTAGCAGCAGGACAATCAGATATTAAGTGAATTCTTATATGATGCAGCATGAAGTACTACACACTCCCTACAAAGTATTCTTGCCAAAAATGCTCTAGCTAGATATAATCGAGCCTTTGCATTTAACTTCTAGTTTACAGAAAATATAGAAGATACAGAAACAAATTAAGTAATACCGCAAAGATGTAATCAAACAATCTAAAAAAGTCAAACACTCTATAGGACATTGGCCTAGATCCATTTTTTTTTTTTCCTGAGATGGAGTTTCACTCTTATTGCCCAGGCTGGAGTGCAATGGCGCGATCTCGGCTCACTGCAACCTCTGCCTCCCAGGTTCAAGTGATTCCCCTGCCTCAGCCTCTCAAATAGCTAGGATTACAGGTGCCCGCCACCACGCCTGGCTAATTTTTTTGTATTTTTAAGTAGAGATGGGGTTTCACCATGTTGGCCAGGCTGGTCTCGAACTCCTGACCTCAGGTAATCCACCCGCCTTGGCCTCCCAAAGTGCTGGGATTACAGGCATGAGCCACTGCACCCGGTCAGCCAAGTTTCTTAAAACCGTCAAAGACACAAAAGAAAACAAAAGTAAACAAGGAGACTCTTTAGGATTAAGGACGTAATGACATAACCAAATAAGATGTATGGACTTTATTTGGTTTCAGCAAGCCTACTGTAGAAAGATTTGGGGAAAACTAGGCAAAATTTAAATATAGACTAGGTGTTAGGTTATGTTAAGCAATTATAATCAGTTTTGTTAGATGTAATAAAGGTTTTATGGTTACATAAGAAAATGTGCTCATTTTTTAGAGACACACTAAGTATTTTGGGGTACGTCATGAGGTCTGTAATTTACTCTAAATATTCACGCTGTACCCTAAATAAATGAAACAAACAAAACAAAAGGTTAATAACTCCTTACATCTACACAATGGGTATATTAGTGTTCACTGTACTCTTTTTTTAACTTCCCTGTTTGCCAGAAAACATTCATAATAAATATAAACAAGTGTAGTTTTAATTATTAGTAACTAACCCTTTTGTTGGTTCATTAACTCCTAAGTTAAAGAATTCCTCTAAATATTCTAGTGCACAGATACATGCATCAGAGAAACCATATCTATTATAGCCAAAATTCTGATGCATAGTGCAAAAAAAAACCAGGTCGGTTGCATTGTTTCAGAATTTTATCTTAATGAAGCTTATTTATACCAGAGTGTGTATCATATATCGTTTTTCAGGTCTTCCAAAAAGCATTTTGGCAACAAAAATGCTAACTTTTCAAAAATACAATCAACAACTAAGCAATATATGTTATAGTAATTATTTTCATCTTGTTACATAAATTTTTATAGTTCCTACCATGCTATATGAAAGTGTTTCCATCTAATATATGACTAGATAAACATTTTCTATTGAAATAAAGTAGAGGATGGGTGCGGTGGCTCACGCCTGTAATCCCAGCACTTTGGGAGGCCAAGGTGGGCGGATCACAAGGTCAAGAGATCAAGACCATCCTGGCCAACATGGTGAAATCCCGTCTCTACTAAAAACACAAAAATTAGCTGGGCATGGTGGCATGCGCCTGTAATCCCAGCTACTCAGGAGGCTGAGGCAGGAGAATCGCTTGAACCCGGGAGACGGAGGTTGCAGTGAGCTGAGATCGCGCCACTGTGCTCTAGCCTGGCGACAGAGCAAGACTCTGTCTCAAAAAATAAAGAAAGTAGAAAATGATCATGTAACTTACTATTTACAAGGTAGTACTCATTTGAAAAGTTACTAAAGCCAAATTTCAAAAGATAATTCATAAAGTTACAACATCAAAACTGACTAATTACAAAGTATGATAGAACTCTAAATTTAATTTTTAAAAATACTCAATAAGCTAAGTATACATTAACTTTCAAAACACCAAATTTCATTTCTCAGTTTTAAAAGCAGAAGTCCTTCCACCACAGCTATGAGTAGTACCACAGGAGATTTCCGTACATTTGATTAAATAAACTTCAGCTGAGGAGCAGAATCCATTATACAAAACTTATCAATTATGAATTAGAAACTGTGATCCCTGAACTTCTGGGAGTACCCAAAGACCCTTCTAGAGGGTCTGCAAGGTGAAAACTAGTTTCATAATACTTTTTCATTATGTTGCCATTTTCATTGATGGCACAAAAGCAATCTTGGGTAAAACTGCTGGCAACTTAGCACAAATCAAGGCAGAGGCACCAAACTGGAGTAGTAGGCACTGAATTCTTCAGTCATGCACTCACAGAAGAATGACAGTTTCACTTACAGATGTCCTTGATGAAGAAGTAAAAATTATTGCTCTTGAACCTTTAGTACGTAAGATTTTAATATTCTGTGCAACAGAATGAGAAGCGTACATAAAGCCCTTCTCTGTACTATATTTTTTAATGTGTCAACACTTGGAAGATCTGCATAATTCAGTGAGCAAATATTTTCCAAATGACTAATGCATGATGTTACAAAATCATGCATGAGTAAAGAGCCATTCAAAATTCAAGAGTGAATTTTAACAGAGTATGAAAAGTGTACTGATAGCGTTTCAGATTCCAGATTGCAATTAACATAAAGAAAATTACTACTAGTCAAGTTGTGGCATATTATCAAAGAATATCTATAATTATGTATAACCCCCCCCATATATATATATGCATGAGACCAGATTTTATTCATATACTTCAATCGGATCATCACATCACAACAGACTGCAGAAGCAGATACAAAAATGCAGGTGTCTTTTAAGCTAGACATTAAAGTGATTTGCAAAAACCGCCAAAAAGCAGTTCTTAATCATGGATGATTTTGTCCCTCAAGGGATACTTGGCAACATCTGGAAACATTTCTGGTTGTCACAACTGGGGTAACTGCTATTGACATTTTCTGGGTAGAGGCCAGGGATACTGCTAAACATCATATAATGCATAGGACAGCCCTCCACAACAAAGAACTTTCCAGGCCAAAACAGTGCCAAGGTTGAGAAGTCCTGAAAATAGTTCCAAGGTTGAGAAGTTCTGGGATAAACCAATACCAACCTTCTCAATCAACTTTTTGGGGAGTAGAGGGAAAGAAAACACTGTAGTTCTTAATAAAAATGTTACTTACATTAACATGTAATGGGTTTATTACTTTAAATGAATTAAATTTTTAAATTTCTAGTTTTAATTTATAATATAATAAAATAGATATAACTCACATAAACAAAAGCACTTCACAGTCTTCAATAATTTTTAAGACTACAAAGGAACCATGAGACCACAAAGTGTGAGAATCGCCAAATTAGATGAATGATATAACTAACGAAGTATGTTGGAGAATATTAAAAAAAATTAAAAGTCTAAAGGAAAGTGTACTCATTTCAAGAGTATTATAGATGACCTAAACAAAACAAACAAAACCCCTTACAAAACCAAATAGTTAAAAAGAAAAAAAATATGATAGTCCCCAAATGTCATTCTCCCCTTCTCCCCTCCAAAAACAAAAACAAAAACAAGACAAAACATGAAAACCACAACTTCCTACCCTGGCTATGAGGACTTGCTGGACTAAGAGATGGCTGATGCAAATCTTTGGTTGGCGTTGGATAAGCTTCTTTTCCTTGGCGCTGACTCATCTTTCCTGGTGTCAGAAGTTGAGATTCGTCACTGTTTGCTACAACAGCTCAAGAAAAGAAGGGAAAAATAATTAGTACTGAAGTCACAGATTTACATAATAGTATAGTTAATAACATGGAATAAGATCAAAACTGAAATGGCCTTGGTGGTTATATTCATTTTACCAACCCAATACTTTAATAAATTATCATAGTCATCTTGTTTTCATGTTGGTTTGTTACTGATCCAAGAAGAACTGACAGGTATGTTTGAGTCAAATATACAAATTATAGACATTATAATAATGAAAATACATATCCAACTGATAATGAAAGGCCTAAGGTTTACTGTGTGCCTTTCATTGTGCTATTTACTCTTTATATTTACCAACAAAACAATAAGCCAGACAGTCATTTCCCCAAAAAAAAAAAACAAATCGTCGATAAACATATAAAGATACTCAGCCTCATTAGTAATCAGAAAAACTACAAATTACTAGCAGTATAAAATAATATTTGACATTCGCTAGAATTTCTACTCTAATTTCTAATTTTCATGAAAAGTCGGTATGATAACTGTTTTAGAGAGGAGGAAACTTGAGGGTCAGAGATTGCCTTGCCTGAGGCTAAACAGTAATAGAGGCAAGATTCTAACTCAGAACCATTTGGTTCCAAAGTCTGTCTCTTAAAGCTTGCTGCCCCAATAAACAATTTAAGTAGTGCTTTGAAGTTGCTTCTCACCCATTTGGCCATCCTACTATCTATTGCTCAGTAATAGCGAGCCATGCCCAGTTTCAGAGAGCAGAAACAAAGTGAAAACACTCAATGAAGAAACAGGGCAAACTGCCAAGTCCAAAGTACCTGAGGATCTCCACATTCTTTCATTTTATATTCCTGTGCTTTCAGCCTATAAAAACTCGAGTTTCATCTTAAGAAAGGACGATTTACTAGCACTTTGGGAAGTCGAGGTAGGTGGATCACCTGAGGCCAGGAGTTCGAGACCATCCTGGCCAACGTGGCGAAACCCCGTCTCTACTAAAAATACAAAAATTAGGCAGACGTGTTGGCGCGCCTGTAATCCCAGCTACTAGGGAGGCTGAGGCAGGAGAATCGCTTGAACCTGGGGGGCAGAGGTTGCAGTGAGCAGAGATCATGCCATTGCACTCCAGCCTGGGCAACAAGAGCGAAACTCCACCTCAAAAAAAAAGACGGTTTAGTCTCCACCATAGGTTTTATTTTTCAATACAGACATTCAGAATTTCACATTCACCTTTTTATCATCACGTCCTTTAAATCTAATTGGTTTAAAATGTTTTCTGTTGCGATAGTTTTCAAAATTTTATTTCAGCTCCTTAGATTCCAAAGTAAAAATACAAAAACACTTGCACTTTTCATCCAAAATATAAAAAATTATTTTTCCAAGTCAATTAAAAAAATGTATAGACTGATGACTCCCAACTTCCTATCTCCCCCTAAACTCAAACTTACATACCCAACTGCCTGCCTTATAATCACCTCTTAATTATTTACAGGCATCTCAAATTTATCTAGAATGTAATTTTTGATTCTGCTCATCCTTCAAACCTGCCTCTCCCCAATCTCAGTTCGTGCCATCACTACTCCCCTCCCACTACTTTCTCAGGCCAAAACCTTAGATGTGTTTTTATTTTTCTCTTTCTCTTACCGAGCAATCTTTTAAAATCATAAATTAGATTTCCAGTATGCAGAAATATCCTCACTGGCTTCCCATTACATTTACAATATAATCCATAACCTGGAAATTCAACACAGTCTGGCCTGCTTCTTGTTCCAACCTCATTCTCTACTACTCTCCTGTCACTTACTTGGCTCCTGCCGTAATAGTCTTCTTGGTATTTCCTCAAGAAAGGCCATCTTTTGCCCAGTCACAGGGCTTTTATCTCTTGCTCTTTCTACCTGGAATATTCCTACCCCAGATCATCACATTAGTAGCTCCTCTCCTTTGTTGTCTGGGGTCAAAGGTCATCTCTTCAGAAAAGCCCTTTGGTTTCTTCATGGTACTTTTTGATACGTTCTTAATTTCAACATGGCACAATTTGGCATTTTTTTTTTTAGGGTTAGTACCCACCACTTCACAGTTATACTATTATCACTTTACCTTACATGATTTTCATTGTAGCTCCTATCATTATCTGAAAAATATAGTTTATTGCTTTTCTTCCTCCATTAGACATTAAATTCCATGAGAGAAGGAAGTTTTGTCTGCCTTATTTTCCCATAAATTCTCAGGTCCTGGTAAACTTCCTGCCCTATTGAAGGTGTCGCATCCTACCATACTAAAGATGTTCAATAAATTTATGTTGAATGAGTCAATAAACCAACTTTATATTTTTATAAAACATCATAAAGTATATGGTGTCTCTTTCAGTTACTAAATCCAAGATTCATTTGATTCATAAAAATAATTTTAAATGTATGGTACTGATGCAGAGAGATAAACTGACCTAAAGAACATAGCAGATAGCTTTCAGAAACAGACACATACATACATGGAGCTCAGATATACAACAGAAATAGGGAAAATAAATTACTCAGTTAACAATATGAGGTTATCAACTGGTCATCAATATTGGAAAAGTAGAGAGAACTCTACTTCTTACCACACACAAAGAATAGTTCTATGAAGACTACAGACATAATGTAAAAAAGCAAAACTGGAAAATCTTTAGAATAAGAGAATATCTTCATAAACTTGGGACAGAGACTCCTTTAAAAAGACACAAAAAAGCACTAACCCAAAAATTAAAAAATCAGTAAGTTCAATATTAAAAGTATAAATTTATTTAAAGGTATCATAAACTGAAAAGGCACAAAATAAGATATTTGCAACACCCATAATTAACAAAAGGTTGGTACCTAGAATGTTCTTAAAAAAAAACTTCAATAAATCATTAGAAAAAGAACATCATAATAGCAAAATAGGGCAAAGACTTGAACAGTGATTCACAGAAGAAAAATGCAAATGGGCAATAAATGTATGAAAAGATGTTCATCCTTTTTTAGTGATGAGGCAAATACAAATCAAAATAATAAATATTTTATACTCAGTAAAATTAACAAAAACTAATGTCTGATAATACCAAATACTGATGAGGATGGGATCATCGAGATGTCTTAAGCACTGTTAATGGAGTATAAGTTGATACAAGCACTTTGGAAAACAATGTGAGCTTCTTATATAAAACTGAATACCCTGTGGGTCCAACAATTCCACTCTTGGATCTAGAAAAACTTTTACAGGTATATACCAAGAGACAAGAATAAGAATGTTCATAGCAACACTGTTCATAATAGCAAAAACCAAAACAACATATTCATCAATTGAAAAATGAATTTTAATAAATTGTGGCATATGCATATAATGAAATAGTATATAGCACTAAAAAGGAATGATCTAGTTCTATAACAAACGACATGATTGAATATTAAAAGTAAAATGTTAATTACAGCCAGGCACAACGGCTTGCATCTATAATCCCAGCTACTCAGGAGGCTGAGGTGGGAGGATTGCTTGAGGCCAGGAGTTCAAGACCAGCCTAGACAACATAGCAAGACCTATCTCTAAAAGAAATAAAAATAAAAAAAAAGTTAGCTGGGCGTGGTAGCTCACACTGTAATCCTAGCATAGCAGGCATCTGTAGTCCCAGCTACTAGGGAGGCTGAGGTGGGAGCATCACTTGAGCCCAGGTGTTCAAAGCTGCAGTAAGCTGTGATAACACCAATGCACCCTAGTGTGGGCAACAGAGCAAGACCCTGTCTCTTTAAAAAATTAAAAAAAAAAAAAAAGGTAACTACAAACAGCAAGTCCTAGAAAATTATATAAACCATGACACCATTCTTTTAAAATTGAAAACCAAGCAAAATCTAGTGATACATACGTGAGTAAAAAACAATAAAAAAAAGACTTTTTAAAAAGCAAAGAATAATAAAAAGAAAAAAATACAACCTAGTCATGCCCTCTTGGGGCAGGCTCAGGGATAAAAAAGCAGCAGAGGCCGGGCGCGGTGGCTCACGCCTGTAATCCCAGCACTCTGGGAGGCCGAGGCTGGTGGATCACGAGGTCAGGAGACTGAGACCATCCTGGCTAACACGGTGAAACCTCGTCTCCACTAAAAAATACAAAAAAAAAAAAAAAATTAGCTGGGCGTGTTGGTGGGCACCTGTAGTCCCAGCTACTTCGGAGGCTGAGGCAAGAGAATGGCGTGAACCCGGGAGGCGGAGCTTGCAGTGAGCCGAGATTGCACCACTGCACTCCAGTCTGGGCGACAGAGCGAGACTCCATCTAAAAAAAAAAAAAAAGCAGCAGAAAGACCTAAGGTACATGGAAGATTCTAGTTCTTAAGCTGAGTGATAGCTCAATAAGGGCTCATTGTATAATTATGCTCTCATTTACATATGACACATATTCTTTTGTATGTATCAGACAGAACATTTAATGCTAATTTAAAATACTTTATAAGAACCACTAGCAGAATTAATGTAGGTTTTAGCATTCTGTCAGTAAAACACAGGTGTCTATGTCTTGAATAACTTTAAAACAGCCTGAACTGTAAAGTTAGCTCTATTCACCCTTTCTAACCCATTTTCGATGGAAGTATTACTACATGATTTTGATAGCCGTGAAGTAACAAGAATATGCAGAAACAGCAGTATACAGAGTGCACCTCTTTACCAAAAAAACCAGAAAGCCCATGTTTCTATTTATTTTCCCTCACCCCATTCACAAGCATTAACAACTATTCAGACAAAAGAGGCTAGGGAATATAAAAATCATTATGATTTCCTACATCAGTTACATAATAGTAGACTATTCAAACATAAGTTTAAGAGGGACAGTGACTTTTTTTCTGTATCCCTTGGCATATAACTGATACTCACTAAATACTCTCTAAATGACTGAATAGATATTTGGCAAATGAATCATTGTGTGACTCCAGTGCAGTTTCACCGTCTCACCTACCAAAGATAACATTACAGTGCCCTCTGCTGTTTCTACTTCAAGTGGAAGTAAAGCAACCTGCTTTGCTACTCACATTACTCATCTTTAGTAGAAATCACACTGAAATAGTTAATATAATTAACATATCTGCTGCATCTAAGGAGAACATGAATCAAAAACATTTTTACCTTCTGAATTCAACTCATCAATATAAAATTTGAAGAATTTTACAAGTTTCAAAGTTTGCCTTTAATCTAAGTGGAAGCTAAAATAAGATGAAGTAATTTTTTAAAGTCATAAATAATAATCTGTATGTAAATCCTATATCTCCTTTTCTTCTAAGGTATACATTTCTTAAATACTCCAATAATTTAAATGTCAGTATAGATCACGTACTTTTTTCATTCTATAGTACATGATACTAATCAAGTACCAAGAAATTACAGCTGACGTTTAAGCAGTCAAAAATGTGTATTTAGGGACTGGGAGTGGTAGCTCACACCTGTAATCCCAGCACTTTGGGAGGCAGGCAGATTATTTGAGGTCAGGAGTTTGAGACTAGCCTGGCCAACATGGTGAAACCCCATCTCTACTAAAAATACAAAATTGGCTGGGCATGGTGGTGCATGCCTGTAATCCCAGCTACTCAGGAGGCTGAGGCAGGAAAATTGCTTGAACCCGGGAGACAGAGGCTGCAGTGAGCCCAGGTTGTGTCCCTGCACTAGGTGACAGAGCAAGACTCCGTGTCAAAAAAAAAAAGTGCATTTAACTTTTGACCCTCCAAAAACTTAAGTACTAATAGCCTACTGTTTGCTGTTGACTGGAAGCCTTATACATAATACGAAGAGTCAACACATATTGTATATGTTGTATGTATTACATATTGTATTATGTAATACAATATATACATAAGCTAAAGAAAATGTTATTAAGAAAATCATAAGAGAAAATACAATTACAGTACTATACCATATTTATTGATACCATAGGTTTATGCCGTCTGTTTACAAGATGAATCATCAGTTTGAAATAGCAGCAACCACAGCTGCAGACCTCAATCTAGAGCTAAATATTAAGCAATTAAACTTTTTCTTGTAATGTCATGGCCTTTGCTTCTTGGGAGCAACCGAAGTATCAACAGTGGTACTTCACATGGGTCCCATAGCGTTATTCAAGGTTTACAATATTGCACGAAACATGATGAAAATAGGCAAGAATGATGAGAAATGACTTTTTAAAGCAATATGCAATTTACTGGAGCAAATAACTTCATACAGAGATGACTAGCATCACACAGCATTTTAAGTAGATATTCGCAACACCTGAGCTCATTGTAATAAAAGGAAGTGGTTAGAAAATTATTACAGTAGTACAGTATGTACTAGTTAATGTTATGTAGTTACAATTTAATATTGTATCTTTATGTTTGTTTACATTTTTCTCAACTGGGAATGGCAACGTGTACGGTGTGTGTGAAAAGTTTTGATAAATTTTTACTTGTGTAATAGATTTGTGTATATTTTAAAGTAGTAAGAAAATAAACTAGTACCTACATATATTTTATGCATTCATGATATACCTAACCTTTCCTTTATTTTTTTCTATGTTTCTAAGGTACAGTTCATCTGTGAGTTTTAAATTGTCACAAACCTCAGAAAAATTTTCCAATATATTTATTTTTAAAAATACACATAGAAGTGGACTCGTGCAGTTAAAAGTTGTCTTGTTCAAGGGTCAACTGTACTTCACTTTAAAAGATATATGGTCTCTAACAAATGATTATACAGACCCAGCCTTTTAATACTTGGCAGAGTACATTATAAAGTCATCTCTAATATTATGTTGTATATTTTTATTTATATATATGCTTGAAATATATAACCTTACGTAAATTTCTTCTATTCGAAGTAAAAAAGATCTCCATTTGTAAAAACCCAGTTCCTAAGATAAAATATTTCAGTTAATATTTAAAATGCTATTCTATTTATAAAGCTCAGCAGTGCCATTCAGTTCACCTGAGTCCATGTCTAAATATATGAGGTAATTAAAGAAACTGAAGAATCCATTGAAATTAAATGCCAAGTAAGTATCACAAGGCTGAACAACAAAACATAAAAATATTTTGAAGCTTGGTGCAGTGGCTCACACCTGCAATGTCAGCATTTTGGGAAGCCAAGGCAGGAGGATCGGATCGCTTGAGTCCAGGAGTTTAAGACCAGCCTCGGCAATGTAGGAAAACCCTGTGTCTACAAAAAATAAAAATAAAAAAAATTTAGCTGGGCACACGCTTGTAGTCCCAGCTACTCAGGAGGCTGAGGTGGGAAGACCGCTTGAGTCTAGGAGAAGTTGTGGCTGCAGTAAGCTGTGATTGTGCCACTGCACTCCAGCCTGGGTGTCAGAGTAAAACCCTGTCTCAAGAAAATCAAAAACAACATTTTGAGATTTGTGTTCTTTTTTCTATTTTTAAGATTTCTACCTCCTAATGATGATTGTATAATAAATAATATTTATAAAATATTTTGAGTTATTGCATTTAAGAATGAAAAAAGGGCTAGGCACGGTGGCTCACACCTGTAATCCCAACACTCTGGGAGGCCAAGGCAGGAGGATCACTTGAGACCAGGAGTTCAAGACCAGCCTGGGCAACATAGTGAGACCACATCTTTACAAAAAATTTCAAAAATTAATTGGGTGTGGTGGCACAAGCCTGGAGTCCTAGCTACTCAGGTGACAGGAAGATCCCTTGAGCCCAGAAGTCCAAGGTTGCATGAGTTATGATCGTGCTACTGTACTCCAGCCTGGGTGACAGAGTGAGTCCCCTGTCTCTAAAAAATAAGAATTTTAAAAAAAAGGATTAGCATATTACTTTAAATCCTCTCTTTTTAGAAAAAAAATTACATACATACTATAACCAGTTAGAGATAAACAGCAACTGATCTAGACTAAAAAAGTTTATAGTTAGAAGAAACCTTTACCATTATCTCATTCAGTTCCTTTCCTAGGTCAATGAAATATGAGTCCCAGAACAGTAAACTGACTTGCAGTAATCAGATAATTGTTTAGGAATCAATAATAAAACTTCCTAAATCAATATAATTTTCTATATTATTCATCAATGAAGTTAAAAATCTTCATCTATGATGCAGTAAAATTTTAACTGTTTAGTTATACTTGAATGCAGCAAACAGTTTCCTTCTATCTTTGAATAACAGTAGAAGGAAGACACACTGGACTAGTAACCAATTCTAACTTCTCGGATACTTGTGCTATCTTAACTTCAGGCTCTCCTCTATAAAATTAATGCTTCATTAGATAATTTCTGAAGTTCCTTTCACCTCAGCAATTCTATGATTTTTAATATAAAAATTGCCCCTCTTACTCCCTGGCTAGACTATAAAAATTTTTAGGGGCAGGAATCATGTTTTATTCATTATGTACCTCCAAAAGTTGGCAGTGTCTGCCACTCCCTGCCCCAAAAAACTCTCAGTAAAATGTGTTGAGGTGAATTGGATATAATTTTCAAGGATACATCTTCTAAATTCCTAAGGTAAAACATGTTTCACTTATAAAATACCCAAAGTATAAAACAATTTTCGTAATCAAATTATTATGTAAAAATTCTGACAAAATAAAAGTGTTTCTCCCTTTCACATGGCAGTGAAATCCTTGTGCTAGATCTATGCCATGTGATAACTGTAGAAAGAAATACTATGAAGAAGAGGTCCCAAATTATGAGTTAGATAATTAAGTAAATAATGCATCTTTAGATAAGATGTAAATATACAAACACTGCCTATGAATCTCAGATGGACAATGAGAACAGATGGGGCACTGGGTACTAAATGACCATTTATATTCTTTACTTTATATTTCAATTCCTGGAAAGAAAAGTAGAAGACTTAATAATTCAAAATTGAAACACCATTTGCCTTTCATAATAATCACACATCAAAATATTATCATGTCCCCAAACATGCCGTTCAAGCTTCAGCTACTTACTTGATGGCCCAAGGACATCTTTGCTATCACCAAGAAGCTTTTAAGGCAGGGTAATTGAGCAGCAAACAAATACAGTCCAAATCAGGAAGAAGCAAAATGCATCAGGACGGAAACAGCAGTGAAACAAAAGGACAAGGAAAATAGCATTAGTTTATAAGTAGAAAGCACATGCACATCAATAGTAATAACCGTAATAATTTACAAGAAACTTCCTTTTCCACACACAAAAAAAGATCTTGGATTAAGCAGTATCAAATATTTGTTTTGTCTTTAGAAAATGAAGGTGGTAAGAGAAAAATGGATCACCTAAGTATTTTGTTTTGAAAATTAAGTCAAAAATTACTTTCAATTACAATTCAAGATACGTTAGTAAAGGTAAAAATTACATAGAAATTTAAGAGACAGCCAAGTTATGCATTCCTTAAATTTAAGGTGGTTTAAAACTATATAACACCCATGCACTATTAAAGATTAGTTCTGCATGCCATGAAAGCACGTGGGATTTAGTATGTTTCTTCTACAAAAGAGTAAGGAACATTTATTGAGTGCTTGTTACATGCCAAGCATTGTGTGAAGAGCATCTACAGAGGCATCAACAAAGTAGAACAAATTCTTTCTCAAATGGCAAAAAAAAAAAAAAAAGAGAGAAACATTAATTAGAAAGAAGTTTTACTAAGTCAGACAAACTTTTCTTAGGGCCCACTAAAAATCAAGCATAATATTTGGAGCTAATGGTCTTTGGGAAGTCAGAAGACCCAACCCTTGAATGAAGAACTTGCAATCAACTAAAAGAAACAGGAAAAAGTCTGCTGACCTTTTGTTTAGTAACTATTTTAACATAAATTACTCTAAATGTTGCCCATGGACAAGTGCTTTGGTTCTGGTAGAAACAGAGTTCTCAGCTCTCCTTCATTTTAAATACCAAATGCAGTAACATACCAAAACAAATGCAGTAACAGAAACAAAAAATTCCCAATAATTACATTATTTGTTGGTCTTAAAGAGACCTGAGGATCTTAATTAGCTGTGACAAAACAAGTTAGCAGTTGTTTGCTTTGGGCTTTTGTCACCTCCTTGAATAAAATCTTGGACCTATTCCTTCCCTAAGTGATGGCTTTTTACAATACTTGAAATGATCTTCTAATGCCTTGAAGGCATTTGCTCTATTCATGTTTGTGCAGTTTCCCATTTAATCTCATTCTTCTGGTTTTACAAACAAACTAAAGTTGGCAAAGTTATATTCTCCTGGGCTGAAGCAATCCTCCAGCCTCTGCCTCCCAAAATGCTGGAATTACTGATGTGAGCCACCACACCAGGCCCTAAATCACCTCTAATGAACAGAATACAGCCAAAGTGATGGGATGTCTCTTCTGGGATTAGATTATAAAGAGACTGTGACTCCCATCTTGCATGCAGTTTCTCAATCTCTTATAGATTACCCTGGGGAAAGCCAACTGTCACTTCATATGGCAGCCTTGTAGAGAGGCCCGCTAGGTGAAAGAACTATGGTGTTAGTGAGGTCGGCAAACACCACTAAGTGAACTTGGAAGCAGATCTCCCACTCCACCTTCCATCCCCAGTCTTTCGTTTTTTGTTTTTTGAGGTAGAGTCTCGCTCTGTTGCCCAGGCTGGAGTGCAGTGGTGTGATCTCGGCTCACTGCAATCTCCGCCTCCCGGGTTCAAGCGATTCTTCTGCCTCAGCCTCCTGAGCAGATGGGTCTACAGGCACGTGCCACCACACCCAGCTAATTTTTGTATTTTTAGTAGAGACGGGGTTTCACCATGTTAGCCAGGCCAGTCTCGAACTCCTGACCTTCTGATCCGTCCACCTCAGCCTCCCAAAGTGCTGGGATTACAGGCATGAGCCACCGTGCCCGGCATAGTCAGTCTTTCAGTTGAGACTGCAGCAATGCCCAATCCCCACTATCCTGACTGCAACCACATGAGAGACTGAGTGAGAGACTTCTAGCTAAGCTACTCTTGGATTTTGATCCACGGAAATCTGAGATAATAAATGCTTGTTGTTTTATGCCACTTAATTTTTAGATAGTTTGTTGTGTACCAATAAATAACATAACACTGGAAAACTGGAAAAAAGTTAAGCTGACAGAAACAACTGTGGCAAACTTTACAAATGCTTCATAGACATCTTCTAAGATCTTCCTGAATTTGATATAAATGATTGCATCGTTTCCCTAGATTTATCAGTAACTTCCTAAAGGAAAGCAGTGGTTCTAATCGTGTGTATACATGGCTGAGAGTATTTAATTTCACAAGGCCAGTCATGTTTGAAGGTTTTACAGTTCATCTTCTATTTAAAGATTAATAAGCTCAACTTTCATTGTACAGTTCTGTTATATTCTCATATTTTGTCAATTAACAGCACTATGTCAACTGCTATACAGCTGTACTCCTTACTTTTTTACTCCCAGAAAATAATCCTTAGCATATACAACTACTAAATATTTGCTCCAAAAATGTCCAAGCATGGTTAGTCTCGACATTACCCTCAAGCATGTCTGTGTCATACAAATCTGATTCTATTGGATCAATCCTATTTTTTTCAAGTTGAGGCACTGAACAATAATCAAAACAAACATCATCTTTTCCAATCATCCATTCATCCATTTAACAAATATTTACTTAGTAACTACTGCTGACATATATCACTTAGACACCAAGGGACATAGCAGTAAGCAAAACAGACAAAAATCCTGCCCTTGGTACTCATGTCCTAGTAAGACAGATGAACAGTAACATAAAAAATGTTAAGTAAAAATTCATGGTATAACATATAGCATAAAAACTAGGGGGGAAAATAAGTAACAAATGGGGACACAAAAAATATTAGGGAAAGGGAGTTAAAATTTTAGATAGGTTGGCCTAAGAAGGCTTCAATACAGAGTTGACTGAATAAGATGAAGGAACCTGGCATAACAACATACAGGGTGAAAGTATTAAAGACAGAGGGAAGAGCAAGTGTACAGGATTATGATGCAAGCAAGTCTGGAATGTTTATGGAAGAGCACGAAGGCCAATGAGGCTGGAATGCAATGCAAAAATAGGAAAGTAGTAGGAGATGAGGTCAGAGGGGTAAACAGATGTCAGGTTGTATAGGACTTTGTAGGGTCTAGTCAAAACTTTGGTTTTACTTTGAATAAGATGGGGAACCACTGGATGGTTTTGAGAAGAGAATTGACACAGTCTGATTATGTTTTAACAGAATCACTCTGATTGCTATGTTGATATCAGACTAGAGAGACAAGGGTATAATCACTTAGGAGGTTACCGCTATAATCTAGGAGAGGGGGAATCGTGGACCAAAGTGTTAACAGTGAAGGTGATGAGAAGTAGCTGAGTTCCAAATATATTTTGAAAATAGAGCAAACAAGATTTCCAAATAGACCAAATGTGAGATAAAAAAGGCAGGAACAAAATGATGTCAAGTGTTGGGGTTTGAGCACCTGGAAGGATGGGACTCCCATTATCTGAGACAGAAAAGATAGTGAGAGCAGCTAGTTTACAGGAAGAAATATAAGGAGCTCAGTTTGGGTCAAATTAAGTTTGAAATGCATGTCAGACATTCATCCAAGTGGAAATGTCAAGTAAGCAGTTGGATATATAAATCTGTAGAGGGAAAGGTTCAGGCTGGTAAGAAAAACATAAATTATGTATGAGAGTTATGTTATATGACCTGAATGGCTTAATCATAAGAGACTGAAAAATGCCATGGGATAAAAGAACAGGCCCTAGAAAAACATATATTATAATGGACAACACAACTAAGAATCACACTCAAACACTGCAAATGCAAAGCTGAAACACAATGAAAAATAAGCATGGCTTCAGAAAACTTCCTCAAAAGGATATGGATACAAAAGCACTGAACTGGGAGTCAAGTGAAATCATCCTTCCAGAGTTGCTTGTAAGTGATGCCAATGGGAAACAGGATATAAGTAATTGAGGATTACATATCAAATTTACAAAGTAACGTATACCACTGAACTCTTCTGCACATGGCTAAACTGCACACTACTAATTTCTTATTCTTACCACTTCTAGGACCTGGGTCAAATTTGTATAGTACCATGTTGTATAACACATGAATAAAAACAATGTGAAATTATTGATGTGGAACCACTCTACACAATTAACTTGTACAATATTTAAAAAGTAAAATGCTAGGCGTTCTTCTTGCTTTTTGTTAAAGAACCTAAATAGAGCTAGAATCTCAGAGAATCCAAGAACAGCTTCTCAGTTTATTCAGAAAAAGGTCATCATGGGCGCCTTGTAGCCCCAGCTACATGGGAGGCTGAGGCAGGAGGACTGCTTGAGCCCAGGAGTTCAAGGCTGCAGTGTACCATGATCCATGATCGCACCTGTGAACAGACACTGCACTCCAGCCTGAGCAACATAGTGAGACCCTGTCTCTAAAAAGCAACAGTTTCTCTAATTGACTCTATTTGAGTATGTTATTGTTTACCATTGTCCCACAGACAATGTCCACACAGTTATCTAATTTTGTTATAAGTACATCGATAAGATATATCAGTAATAAAAGTTTGAGACATACTATCAAAGTATTTAAAAGCATGAAATATTTATAGCCATTACCCAAACATTTACTAATTTTAGTCTATAAATCTCAGAAATAGTGCACAATGCAAAAAAAAGTGATTTTATTTTATTGTATGTCTAAATATTTGCCACCTCATCTATAATTAGCATTAAACAAGCAATCTTGAGGGTATATAAACATCTTCATCCTGGGAAACTTCTCAGTCTCAAATAAACCACGATGGAAGGCCACCCTAATAATAAAGAAGCAATCCCACGCAATCTATAGTTTTGATTCCATCCCTTTGGCACAGCACTTCCCTCTTAATATACATCACGGCTTGATTTAAGTCATCTGACTCATGACAAAGAGCTCATCAAGCACTGATGTAGCTGGTGGCACCTTTTCACCCAATAAAGTTGATCAAGTTGCTACAGAAGCAATCCTACTGCAGCTGGCTCCGAGAAACTACAATTCAGAAAGAGTATACAAAACATCTGAAGAGTGCTCTATTTAGCGTTATCATAGGCCCTTAGAATAAGAAACTTCAGAGAGAGCTATATAGTGCAGCTGAGAACTGTCTGTTCTTCGAACAGGAGTCATCACTCTACACTTAGCTGAATTTTTAATATTCCTGTAATCATCTGCAAAATATACTTGTGCACATTTTACCCTTGAGTTTCATGGGAGAGATTTTAAAGGAGTATTTGTCTCGGAACTACAGCTTATCACTGTTGGATAAAGAATATTATCTGGCCTGCCAAGCAGATATTTAAAAATAACCTAATCGCACTTTTGATCCAGCAATTCCCCTTCTAGGAATATTAATAAGGGGATCATACAAAATGTTCAAAAAGCTGTGTCTGGCCAGGTGCAGTGGCTCACGCCTGTAATCCCAGCACTTTGGGAGGCTGAGGCGGGCGGTTCACAAGGTCAGGAGATTGAGACTTTCCTGGCTAACAAGGTGAAACTCCGTCTCTACTAAAAATACAAAAAATTAGCCGGGCGTGGTGGCGGGTGCCTATAGTCCTAGCTACTCAGGAGGCTTAGGCAGGAGAATGGCATGAACCCGGGAGGCGGAGCTTACAGTGAGCCAAGATCGCGCCACTGCACTCCAGCCTGGGCGACAGAGCAAGACTCCGTCTCAAAAAAATAAAATAAAATAAAATAAAAATAAAAAGATGTGTCCACGGATATTTACCACAACACCATTTACAGTAATCTAAAGAAGTAACCTGTTTTAAACAGGGTAATAAAATACCTTCACACAATGAAATAGCAAGCATGTAGTCATTAAAGTTTCTTTTTCCAGCCAGGTGCAGTGGCTCACACCTGTAATCCCAGCACTTTGGGAGGCCAAGGTGGGAGGATCACTTGAGGTCAAGAGTTTGGGACCAGCCTGGCCAACATGGTGAAACCCCGTCTCTACTAAAAATATAAAAATTAGCTGGGTGTGGTGGTACACGCCTGTAATCCCAGATACTCTGGAGGCTGAGGCAGGAGAATTTCTTGAACCTGGGAGGTGAAGGTTGCAGTAAGCCGAGATCACACCACTGCACTACTGGGCAAAAGAGCAAGACTCTGTCTCAAAAAAGAAAAAAAAAAAGTTCATTTTTCCACCTACTAAAAAAATCCATTATATATTGGCTTTTAAAAGTAGGTTATAAAGAAGCTTGTATGATATGACCCTACTTTTATAAATTTTCTTATACAATACAAACTTACGAAAGATGCCACCAAAATATCAACAGTAGTTAACTTTAGGAGGTAGGATTTTACTTATATTTTTCTGTATTTTTTAAATATGGCATACTAGTATGCATTATTTTTACAGTCAAAAAAGAACTTATTTACATTTTGAAAAAAATATAAAGTTTTTAACTGATATTTTTCAATCTACACTAGCTTATTTCTTATTATGACATAATTATTTATGATTAAGTATAGTGGGAAGTACATTTTAAGAATCCAACTTGAAATCCTAAAAAGATGCAAAAATGTTAACATGTCCCACACAGCACCACATATTACTCACTGTCTCTTGAACTTCAGCAACTTCTGAATATGGCAATATCTAAAAAGAAAACAAATTTTCTTGGGAGTGATTTAATCTCATATACTTAAATCTGAATCTAGAGAGCACCCAGAATTTATCAAATAAATTAAGCGGTGCAATAATCTTTTAAGTAACAGTTATTTTTCAAAAGGTGCAATATTACTTCTACACTGAAAATTGAACCCTTTTTTAAAAATCTTTTTCCAGGCTGGGTGCGGTGGCTCATGCCTGTAATCCCAGCACTTTGGGAGGCTGAAGCGGGTGGATCATTTGAGGTCAGGAGTTCGAGAACAGCCTGGCCAACCTGGTGAAACACCGTATCTACTAAAAATACAAAAAATTAGCCAGGCATGGTGGCAGGTGCCTGTAATCCCAGCTACTTGGGAGGCTGAGGCAGGAGAATCGCTTGAACCCGGGGGCGGGGGCGGAGGCTGCAGTGAGCCAAGATTGCGCCATTGCACTCCAGCCTGGACAAGAACGAAACTCTGTCTCAAAAAAAAAATATATTTTTTTAATCCTGAGTCATCTGGAAATTACAGTTAATTTGCCAACCTGTGGAGTCCTCTCTGGCATTGGCCTGGTAGGTTTTCACACTTTATATCCTTCCTTTATGTATTTAAAGTCTTCTTTAAATGTATGTATCAGTCTTCTTTATGTATGTATCAGTCTTCTCATGTAAGCCTCTTTTGGTTTCTAAGAATACTCCTCTGCTCTGGCTTCCCTTCTATTTTCCTGCCTCCACACTTTGTCCTCCCATTCAGTAAGTGAATGGCCATTACCAGTGCTCAGCTTCAACTATTTGTTGTTCTTCCTCTACCTGCTCTTTTCCTGCAGGTTCCATTGATGCTCAAGGCTCATTTATCACCTATATTCAGATAACTTCCTAGTTTCTTCTTCATACCTAGCATATCTCCAAAACTTCAAAACATTTCTACCTATATGTTTGGACATTATTAACTTCTAGTTCTAAAATTACGTTAACAAAGGAAGGGCTTTACATCTTTGTATCAGAGATAGTACTCAGCTTTCTCTCAGAAACCAGCTTCCACACTGATTTGCCCATCTTTCTTTCAAACACTCAGGCATAAACCCTTGATTCCTCTGAGACATTTCCCCCAACATCTGATTAAATTATTAAATTCTGATTTTTTTGCCTCTATGGTGCCTATTTCACATTGAGTCTTTTTTTTTTTCACTTCCCATTAGTGCCCCCTATGTCAGACCCACATCACCTCATGTGTCAACTTCTGCATCTCCCTTTTGGTAGATGTCCCTGCATACAGTCTCAGCCCACTCATTCATTTACTATGCTACATACCAGAATTTAAAAACATGATAAAAACATAGTCCCTACTGCCAAGATCACCATACACAGAAGACAGTATGTATTACGGTTTAATCAACACTAAGATAAGTGATCTCCAGTCTACCCAACATTACCCATTCTTCAGGCTATCCCATCATTAGCATGCCACTTAACTTCTTTCTGTGAGGTTTCTTTTTCTCCTTTGTAAATGCACTAATTATTAAACCTTACAAATTTCTAGAATTGTTATGAGGCTTAATAATAGTTTACCTGAGTATTGTATATAAATTTGTTTTGAAAATCAGTATATAGACATAAGGCAGAATTACTTATTATTAAAACAAATGACAAAGACTAAGAAAGGACCTAGAAAAAAGTGATTAATTTGCCAACTTAATTTTCTAGGCAGTCACTCTGGCCTCATTTCTCCTCCACTAAAGAACATCTGGTGGCACCCTATTCTTTTAAAAATAAGCCCCAAACACTGATAGTTAAAATATTTTACAATTTGGCCCAATTATCCATCCCACAGAAATAATGATTTTCTATGAGATGGTCTCACATCTCCACTTAACTCAAACTCCACTTAGCTAAAATTCTGTCTAGTAAAACTGATTGCTTAAAGTGATCTGTAATTTTCTCCCTACTTTGTTTCTGCTTTCCTACTCAATAGCTTGAAATTTTTATATGTATTTTCTGTCTTTCTCCACTCAAATGTTAGCTCCACTGGAGTGGGAATTTTGTTTATTTTGTTCACTGCAATATCTCTTAAAACTAGAACAGAGCTTTGTGCCATAGCAGACACTCAACAAACCCCTCACCTTGAGAGCTCAAATTGCCAATTCTGCTACCTATGTTCAAGCTAAAGTTATCGTTCTCCAACTCTGACTTTCTAATGTGAATTCTTTGATATTTCATAATTATCTCACAGTATTGTCTCTCTTGCCATATAAATAAATAAATAATTCAATTGTTATTTAACTTTTCTCCACCATTATAATGGTCTAGTACAGTGCTGTCAAATAGAACTTTCTACGACGATAGAAATAGTGTGTATCTGTGATGTCCAACAGGGTAGCTACTACCTACATGTAGCTATTGAAATCTTGAAATGTGGCTAGTAAAACTAAGGAAGAACTTTTAATTTAATTAGGTTAACTTTAAATTAGTCACATGTGGGAAGTGGCTACACTATCAGACAACTCAGGTCTAGCACAATCTTACCTTTCCCTAGCTCACCTAACACTGACCACACCTCTAGCATTTGCCACTGCTGACCACTCCTTTTCTGAAAACTCTGCCCTCTCTTAGTTTCCAACCTATTTTCTCTTTCTCCTCCCTCTCTCTGCATCCTAGAATCTCTTATTTCCATTCAACATGATTTCCCCATGTGATTCCATTGACTTGATTTTTTAAAGAGCTCAGTTCACTAACTCCCCAAATCAGTTTCCTACCTTAACCACTCCTGAGCTGCAGACCCTCAAGGCCATTCCAATGATTCTCCTGGTGAATTCATTCTTCTTATATAAAGCATGACATCCTTGATAAGGGATTTCCTGACCTCCCACTGCAGGCATAACAAATAGATATTCCATCTGTCTTGTCACTGCATCTTTCTATTATCAGGTCGGATTGCAGGGGAGAGCCCACAGAGCTCCATGTGTTCCTAGCAACACTGACCCTGTACCTCCACCTTCCTGAGTAGGAGGAAAGACCCTTCACTCACCCTTTCCCACAACCCCAAACGCTTACAGACTACCCACCACTGTCTGCCCAACAGATATGCAAGCTTTACACTCAGTTCTTATTTTTTGCCTAGAAAACTTCCTTTAGGATTCTGCTCAAAAGCTACTTCATCACAATACTTCCATAATATTCCCAAAACAGCAATCATCCCCTATTTTGTTACTCTCTATCCTTCTTACCCTGCTTTATTTTTCGTCACAGCAATCATCTCGTAACACAGTTCATATTTATATATTTTTTCTTTCTCTACTGAAATGTTAGCTCCACTGGAGTGGGAATTTTGTCTATTTTGTTCACTGCTATATTCCTTAAAACTAGAACAGAGCCTGGCACCATTGTGGACACTCAGCAAATACTGAATGAATAAAGACAAGAAAAGAAAAAAAAAGGCTTAGTGATTATAACCCTAATACCTAGCAAAGTTTTTGGCCATCTGATAAGCCCAAATTCCATCACTAAGAATTCCCTCATTCTTTTCCTTAAATAGTTCTGTCCTGCATAAAATAACATTGTTACAGATTCACTATCAGTTTTTGGTAATGAAACATGAATTACATTTCTTCTGGCACTGGTGGTCTCTTGCCATGATTAATCCAACCTCCTTTATCAAGGTCTTCACATACAAGAGAAGCTCAAAATTAACCAATATGATTTTCACTTGTAACTAATGGCATGCATCTGGTGAGACTGCTGGCAGACTCTGTGGTTAGGAAACCAGAAACACTTTACTGCCCACTAAAAGAATTAAAGCTATAACCTTGAGCTTTGACTTCATTAACATTTTCCTCTAAATCTGGCCTAACGAGCCACAGTTGCCTGAAAAGGTTATGAAATAGCACAACCGAAACCATATTATCACATCATAATCATGCCAGGTGATATGAGAACTGGTTATATGAGACAGCATATACATGAACATTTCAGGGTCTGATGCTTCATCTTACGACCTGTTTCACGCATTTCAATTGTCAATCTGAAATAAAAGCATCTTACTTGAAATTTCATTTTGGCCAATTCTTTGCATGCTTATATAGAGATATGTGAGCCTACATTCTAGATTAAATCATGACTGAGATCTAAATTAAGACATAAGAGCTGCAAAAAAATACCTTCATTCCTTCTAGATTTCTATTCCATTTCTAACAAATCACTGATTAGTATATCACACTGCACAGCATCAAGCCACAGGCAAGACTGCTAATAATAACATGGAAACGTCAACCCCCATGACTCATCAATCTACCACACATAAGAATGCAGTTAGCAACTGTTCCTCATGTCTCTGCAACTACATGGTGCTCAAATGTCAAAATATTCAGCCTAGATAGAAAAGTCAAAATTATTAATAGTTACAGGAAAATAAAGCTTTGGATTAAATAAAACAGATCACGTATCACATATTTTTCAACGTATACCAAAAATTATATTAGGTAATGAATATAAAAACTAATGAATATAAAAACTTTAAAAAGATGTTTAAAAGTCTAGGTGTAATATAGATGAGTTTATAACCCAAAAAAAGCCCTCTCTTTCGATAAGAATAAGAGAATTAGAATATTTACATTTAGATCCTAGTGCTGCCCACTGTCTGGCTAACTGACTTTATGCAAATTACCCTTTCAGAGCCTCAGTTTCTTCATCTCTTAAAAACAGAGTAACATCTACCTTACAGTATTATAGAAAGGATTAAATGAGAAACTGTATGGGACACCAAGCTTCTGTACATCTCCACTTGGATACACATCTCAAACTCAGTATGTCCAAAACCGACTTCATCTTCCCTTTCTCTGCCCCTGCTCTTCTTCCTATATTTTCTCCCTTAATGAATGGTACACCTCCCACCAAATCACACAACACAGAAACCTGTAAGTCGCTCTAAATTTCTCCTTCACTTTTATTTTCCTCATCTATATTCTCCTCCACTCCTAATATTAAATCCAGGACAAGGTCCTAAAGCTCTACGTAGTCTCTCATATTTACCCTTTATTTCTCATATCCACTGCTACTACCTGCCACCTGAATTTCTTACACTTAAGCAATTTATCTTCCATACCGATATCATAGAGAGCCTTCTAAAGTTGTTCAACAACATGGTTGAATCACTTCAATGATTCTGCACTCCCACAGCCTACCAAAATTGGAGAGAAAAACATTTAACCCCATCTTCAAGGCTCTTCACAATTTTGTCAATCTTATGTCATGCATTCCTCCAAACACCCATCAATCCTACACTTCACAAATGTGACGAACTGAAAATTACTTTCACTTCTTCAAACATACCATGTTGTTGAACAATTTACTTGTTACTCTCACAGCTCCTTTTGCCTACAATGCCATTCTCACCTTCACCAGGCAAATACCTAAGTTCCTTTCAACACTCAGGTTAAGCATTACCTTGTCTTAAAAAACTTTTTTGATACTGACTTTTCAACTCCACTAAAATAACTGACTCTTCTGATCCCCTCTGCATCGTATATGGTCATCTATAACAATGTTATCTCATCCAGTATGAATTAATGCTAAACACATTAATGCCCTAAAACTCATAGAAAGAAAATGTAATTCGATATGCAAAGGCCTGAGTTCAAGTCCTGACTCCATCGTCTACTTGTCATATAGCTCGGGAAAAGCTATATAATTTCTCTTTATCCCAGTTTCTGCATCTGTAAGATGAGGATACCACCATCTTAACATCATTTTTAAGATTCTACATGTTTAATATACGTAAAATTGGTCTTTAGTATCTTCCTGAAACCACACATCCAATCAATCACCAGGTCCTGCTGATTTGCATCTCTAATTCCTTCCACATATTTTCTATTCTGCTACCACTACTGTAGGGACCAGCCCCACAGGGTCGGTGGGTTTTTCTCCCTGTGTGTGGAGACAAGATATTGTAGAAATAAAGACACTAGACAAAGAGATAAGAGAAAAGACAGCTGGGCCCGGGGTACCACTACCACCAAGACGCGGAGACTGGTAGTGGCCCCGAATGCCAGGCTGTGCTGATATTTATTGGATACAAGACAAAGGGGCAGGGTAAGGAGTGTGAGCCATCTCCAATGATAGGTAAGGTCACGTGGGTCACGTGTCCACTGGACAGGGGGCCCTTCCCTGCCTGGCAGCTGAGGCAGAGAGAGACAGGGAGAGAGAGAGACAGCTTACACCATTATTTCTGTATATCAGAGACTTTTAGTATTTTCACTAATTTTGCTAATATTATCTAAAAGGCAGAGCCAGGTGTACAGGATGGAACATGAAAGTGGACTAGGAGCATGACCACTGAAGCACAGCATCACAGGGAGACGGTTAGGCCTCCAGATAACTGTGGGCAGGCCTGACTGATGTCAGGCCCTCCACAAGAGGTGGAGGAGTAGAGTCTTCTCTAAACTCCCCCGGGGAAAGGGAGACTCCCTTTCCTGGTCTGCTAAGTAGCAGGTGTTTTTCCTTGACACTGACGCTACCGCTAGACCATGGTCTGCTTGGCAACGGGCGTCTTTCCAGATGCTGGCATTACCACTAGACCAAGGAGCCCTCTGGTGGCCCTGTCCGGGCATAACAGAAGGCTCACACTCTTGTCTTCTGGTCACTTCTCACTATGTCCCCTCAGCTCCTATCTCTCTGTGTGGCCTGGTTTTTCCTAGGTTATGATTATAGAGCGAGGATTATTATAATATTGGAATAAAGAGTAATTGCTACAAACTAATGATTAATGATATTCATATATCATTATGTCTATGATCTAGATCTAGTATAACTCTTACTGTTTTATATATTTTATTATACTGGAACAGCTTGTGCCCTCGGTCTCTTGCCTGGGCACCTAGGTGGCTTGCCACCCACACACTACCATAGAAGTTTTAATTGCCTTTTATCTAGATTTCACAACAGCATGCTTTGTTCCCTGAACTAACCACCTCTATTTCTATGGTTTTCAACCTTAGATGCACATCGAAATCAACTAAGGGACTTTAAAAGGTACTAATATACGCAACTCACCCTCTGAGATTCTAATTCAATTGAATAGGAGTGTAGCTGTACATCAGTTTTTCAAAACATCCCAGATAACTCTAACGTTCAACTGGTTGCCCCCAATACTCCACAATTTTGCCATGCTGATATTCCTAAACCACAACTCTGAACAGGTTGGTTCCCTGCTCCAAAATCTTCAACAATTTCATACTGTGTTAACAACAAAGATCCCAAACAGTAAAAGTAGTATTCAAGGCCCTGTATGATCTGATTCAAAGAGACGCAATATAGGAAAGTGATTAAAGGTTCACCCCTGGAGCCAAAATGTATCCCAGCTCTGCTACTTACTAGATGTGTGTCCTTGTCTCTGTATCCTTGTAATTCTATCTATCTCATAGGGTTATTTTAAAGATTAAATGAGTTTATGGGCAAGGCATTTTGAATAGCTGGCGGCACACAGCAGAAATTTAATAAACATTAGTCATTATTCATTTCTAATAGCTTTATTTCCTACTAATTCCCCTAACGCAGCCAACAGTTTTACCCATAAGACCTAAATAAAACCTGCTCTAAACACAGTATAGGCATGAACCTAGGAAGGTACTATGTGTAGAATGTGCTTAATGAAGGTAGGTTAGTTTGCTGAACCCAATAAATGTTTAAATAAAATAAAATAAATTTTAAAAACATAAAAATTTTTTAAGTATTTTGATTTAACGTCCAACCAAATCTCCACTTGTCTGTCTAGTGACAGTAGAACAATGAAGGGATTTTTATCCATACCTCAACTTAGTAGGTTTTCATTAACTTGTGACTGCTTCAGAAGTCAACTTAAGTTTAATAGGGTGAAAACAGCAGCAATGGAGCAAGAGCAAGCTTGGGATGGGGGGATAAATTTATATATACGCATTTGCTTATGTACACACATACATATATATATATAATTTAATTTTGTGTGTATATGTATAAAAATAATATTAATCTTTTTGGGGGGAGGCAGAGTCTCACTCTGTTGCCCAAGCTGGAGTGCAGTGGCATGATCTTGGCTCACTGCAACCTCAACCGCCAGGGCTCTAGTGATCCTCCCACCTCAGCCTCTTGAGTAGCTGGGACCACAGGCACATGCCACCACGACTGGCTAATGTTTTTTATTATTTGTAGAAACAAGGTCTCACTATGTTGCCCAGGCTAGTCTTGAACTCCCAGGCTCAAGCAATCCTCCTGCCTCAGCCTCCCAAAGTGCTGGGATTACAGGCGTGAGCCACTGCACCCAGCCCAAAATTAAATTTTATGTCTATATGTATGTGTGTACACAGACAAACACATGCATATAAATTCATCACCCAATCCCCAAGCTTGCTCTTGCTCCATTGCTGCTATTTTCACCCTATTAAACTTAAGTTGACTTCTGAACCGGTGACTTTTGAAGCAGTCACAACTTAATGAAAACCTACTAAGCTGAGGTACGGATAAAAATCTCTTTATTGTTCTACTGTCACTAGAAAGACAGGTAGAGATTTGGTTGGACTTTTAACCAAATTTTATCTTCACATATCTCCAATATGCTGAAATTTGAATCCTTCACATTTCTTTCTGAGGTTTTATGGGACTCCCATGAATTTTTTTATTTTAATCTTAAATTTAAGATTCTTAACATACACCATTTTAATTAAGAGTTAAATGTGGAGCTGTGGGTGTCTAAGCTTTAATTATATCCTACTTATGAGAAGCTCTGGCATGTCTTAAAACTTGGGAGAAAGAGCAAATGACAATACTTTTAAAAAATCTTCATATGTTTAAAAGCTAAGTAGTTGCATTATTTATGGATACTGAAGGAAATAATAAGTATTTAAAGCCAGTTCTCCTCCCAAAGTCTAGATTAGCAAAACAAATAGCTTTGGCTATTCTCCTGTTAAATAATTTCACTGTCTACACTGAGTAAATGACACAGTCTGTTTTTTCAGGTGGTCCCTTAATAGTTCTATTTTTTAGTTTTTAAACTGTGTATCACATGTGACAAAGATCTTAATATGAATTAACTGTGCAACAGTTCTGTTCTTTTAAATCTCTGGTCCACTTTCAGCCTCTCTATACACAGAGAATGCAAAGCCAATAAAGAAGAAACCAATTGCTTTTGCAAGTAAGAACTGAATTACTAGTGAAGTAACAAGTCCCCACCCGACCCTAGCCCCTGAACCCGTCCCTGGAGATGGAGAAAGTGGAGTATCACAGATAAAGGAAAGGCCAGGAGAAGGGAACAGGAGGAAGGGTTGGAAGTCAGCCATCTTTCTATGCTCTTCTCTCTCTAATCATTGAACACCCTGTTTTTACTATGAGCACAAAACATGATTTAATTCCAAACAGAGGCATTAAACACAGTCCTAAGTAAGCATTTTTGCTTTTAAACTGTGCGTGTACACACATGCAGTACTGCTGCAGTACACACATACCAAATGCAGGCAGAGAGGCCAACTACTACCGTCCACTGCGCTTTCTCTCAAATGGGCTGTTTACAACTGAGGAGACAGTTTATGGATAAGAAGTGTGCTCAGAACAGAGATAAAGAAAAGTTCCCTAAGAAACAGAATATATAAGCAACTGGGGAAATGAGGTGGAAGCTATGATTTTAATAAAAAAGATTCTCTACCCTAAGACATGTATTCTCTAGATTGACCAAAATGGTGAAGTTAGTCCCTGGGCTCTTACCTTTCTATGTAGGACAGTATCAGACAAGGCAGTAATATTCCCAGAAGAATATTATTAAGAGAATATAAGCTCACAAACAAAAATAATATTCTAAGGAGCCCAAGTGCTGTGAAAGACAACAAACTGAACAATCTTGGTGAAAGAAAAGAAAATCAGTGAACCAAACTAATCAAAAACTTAATAAACATGTTTAAGATAAATGAGGATATTATAAAACTGAAGCATGAACAAGCAAATATTTTTAAAGCTGATAATACTGGGTATAAAAATATTATAGAGAAATAAAATATAGTAGGCTTGAAAAGCAAAATGAATATGATCCAATAATAAATTAATGAGCTAGAAGAATGATCAAGTAATTCAAAAAGAAGTCATCAGGAAGAAAAAAGATGGAAAATATACATAAGTTAAGCAAGATGAAAGAATGAAACAGAAGTGCCACATTCACAAAATAAGAGATGCAAAAGGAAAGCATAAAAGATTTAAATAGTAACAGAACACTAAATTTTAAATAATTCTGAAAACCTACACAGAATGAATACCTTTCTAGAAAAGACTTCCCAAGTCTCATCGCCAGACATACATTCATAAAACCACAGCCTCAACTGTATAAGGAATGGAAGAAAAAGGGAAAAAAACCTATTATTTGCAGATGATATGAATCAGACAAAATATTAAAACTAATGAAAAGTAAGCAGACATTCAACAAATATCTGTTAAATGACCAAATGAGAAAAGAAAGAAACAAAGTCAAAAAACTGCTGAAAGGTAGAGGTCCTGTCTCAACATAAAGCAGAGTTATAAAAAAGCCAGAGTTTATCTTGGTATCACTCCCTTATTCTTAAAGGCCCTGTCAATTCTTTCTTCTGCTCTCCCACCCCCAAACCTCATCTTCTTGGTTCCTTTTGTCATATCAGGCAGCTGTCAATTATTCTTTCTTAAAGTGTTAGTTGCTTAAGGCTTAGATGACCAACTCAAACTTTTGGGTCTCGAGTTTCCTTTATACTCTTAGAAACTGTTGAAGACTCCAAAGAGCTATTGTATATGTGGATTATGCCTAGTAATATTTTCTGAATTAAAAACAAATTTAATGGGAAATTTACTAACCACCTCAGCCAGGTGATCACGGTCAACAGCAAAAATAAGTTATGCTGACAGAATATACCCTTGGTATGATGTGATGAAAACGGCACTTTATCTCTGTGGTCTTCCTTCTCAAAATCCATTAAACTTAGTCTAATCATGAAAAACATATCAAACAAATTCCAGTTCAGGGATACTATGTAAAATAACTAACCAGTAGCCCTCTAAACAGTCAAGGTTCATTCGAAACAAAGAAAGTCTGACACACGGTCATAATCAAGAAGAACACGAGGAAACACGAGAACTAAATGTAACGTGACGTCCTGAATTGGATCCTGGAACATAAAAAGGACATTACGTAAAAACTAAGTAAATCTGAATCAAGTATGGATTTCTGTTAATAATGTATCAACATGAGTTCATCAATTACATCACATGTACCACACTAATATAAGATGTTCCTAATAGGCGAAGGGGGGGTACAACATATATGGGAACTCTATTATCTTTACAATTTTTCTGTAAACCTAATACTGTTCTAAAACAAAGTTTATTTAAAAATATATATATCTTAGAAAAAATTAAACTAAAAAAAAAAATTGAAAACAAAAGAATTCATGGCCGGGCGTGGTGGCTCACACCTGTAATCCCAGCATTCTGGGAGGCTGAGGAGGGTGGATCACCTGAGGTCAGGAGTTTGGGATCAGCCTGGCCAACATGGTGAAACTCCATCTCTACTAAAAATACAAAACTTAGCCAGGCATGGTGGTGCGCCTGTAATCCCAGCTACTCCGAAGGCTGAGGTAGAAGAATTGCTTGAACCTGGGAGGCAGAGGCTTCAGTGAGCTGAGATTGCGCCTCTGCACTCCAGCCTAGGCAACAGAGTGAGACTCCATCTAAAAAAAAAGAATTCACAAACACACCCTCCAGTAGCCACCAGAGCAATGACATCATGTTTTATGTGGTCTCTGGAAAGTTCTACTGTGCCCTTATGAGGATAAAAAAGACAAATAATATAAAGTACCATGGTATTATTACAAAAAAAAATAATTTTTACCCCTCACAGATTCTCTGAAAGGGTCTTAGAGAGTCTCAGAGTCCTGGGAACCCACTTTAAGAAAATCTCCAAGAATAATAGAAACACAAAAGATGTGTGGCTGGGAATTCTGCTGTTACATTCTGTATGCCACTGGTTATTTCTCTTTCTTTTAAAAAGCTAACGCTTTCTCCAATGAGGCTCCCCAAATTTACTACAGAGTCCAATTATATACCTGAATGATTTTTACATTACTCAAGCCTCTAACAAGAATAACCATCTAATAAGGTAAGAAAAAAAAAAAGAAAAACGACATAATGAGATGGAATCTTTAGTACTCACACAATAGGTAATACTGAGCAATATATTCACACTTAGGAAGTTCAAACAATTACAAATATTTAAGTACTGCTAACAAAACTTTCAGAAGTTAAAGTAATGGAGATGTAAACAAAGTGTAACAGGCCGGGCACAGTGGCTCACACCTGTAATCCCAGCACTTTGGGAGGCCGAGGCGGGTGGATCACGAGGTCAGGAGATCGAGACCATCCTGGCTAACAGGGTGAAACTCTGTCTCTACTAAAAATACAAAAAATTAGCCGGGTGTGATGGCAGGCGCCTGTAGTCCCAGCTGCTCGGGAGGCTGAGGCAGGAGAATGGCATGAACCCAGGATCATGCCACTGCACTCCAGCCTGGGCGACAGAGCGAGACTCTGTCTCAGTATAACAAAGTATACCTATCAAATTATTTTGACCTTTTCTAAATGTCTCCCTTTAATAGAAGTTTCAATAAAGCTATAAAGTGGCAAAAGACAAAATACCTAACAAAATGTAGATTGGATTGTACATTTTAAAATAACTAAACGAGTATAATTGGATTGTAACACAAAGGATAAAAGCTTAAGGGGATGGATACCCCATCATCCATGTGATCATTACGCACTACACGCCTGTATCAAAACATCCCATATATCCCATAAATATATCCACCCACTACATGCACACAAAATTTTTTTAAAAATTAAAATAGATTTTTATTGCATTAAAAAAATGTATGTTGATTGGTTTGCTTGCTCAAAAGGTACAGACTAGTCATAATCATTCTTTCCAGCCTCCACTTTTCTAACCCAATTAGAATTCTAAGGTATACCACTATCGAACTAACAGATCTAGGCAATGATCATCAATGGTTGCTATTACCACATAAAGAGAGAGAATCAGACATTATGTGCCTCCTGACGGTTACATACAACACCATTTATACATCATTATTGTCAAAAAAAATTTGAACCTTGATCTGTGCAAGCCTCTAATTCTAACAACCAACTTGCAGGAAATATAAGGGACTGATGAACACCTTAAACATCACCATGAGGGGAAAACTCATATTGTAGAAAACTCCACAGAATAAACTATCGTGTTTTTTCAATACATTGAAAGGTAAAAATTAACAGATATCAGAGAGATTTAAAAGATTCAAAAAGACTTGTGACTTATCAACTAAGTCCAACACAACAACCTACTATAAAAAGAATATGAGAGGCCGGGCGCGGTGGCTCATGCCTGTAATCCCAGCACTTTGGGAAGCCGAGGCTGGCGGATCACCTGAGGTCGGGAGTTCAAGACCACCATAACCAACACGGAGAAACTCTGTCTCTACTAAAAATACAAAAATTAGCCAGGCATGGTGGCGCATGCCTGTAATCCCAGCTACTCGGGAGGCTGAGGCAGGAGAATCGCTTGAACCCAGGAGGCAGAGGTTGCAGTGAGCCGAGATCGCACCGTTGCACTCCAGCCTGGGCAACAAGAGTGAAACTCCATCTCAAAAAAAAAAAAAAAAAAAAGAATATGAGAGAACTAGGGAAGTGCAGGCACTGAATAATTATCTGACTAAAGAGTTATTAATTTTTAGGAATAATGTATTTATGATCAAAGTTTTAAAGTCTTTATATTTTGGAGATATATACGGACAGTAAATACTTATGAATACAATGATTTATCTAAGATTTGTTCAAAAACTCTGGCTTAGGAAGGTGGGAGTATAGATGAAACAATGTCAACCCAAGTTGATAATTGTTGAAGATGAGTAACGGGTATATTGGGATACGTTCTACTACTCCATTTCAGTTCAAGAATAACTTCTATTAACAATCTTGTATGTATGATTAATACAAACTGTTAAGAGTTAGCAAGCAGCTGTTGGGAAGATGAAGTTATTTTAACATGAGAAAATAAGAATGTAAGTAATAAACTGGTGACTAAAATCTTCACAGTTATTTTAACTTTACATAAGGAGATCCCTACAACTTAAGAATTTTCATTATTTAGGACTTCAATCTAGCTGGCAACTCCTCAGGTTAGATGCCTGGGCAGACCACAGACTTTGGGTTATCCAACAACAGGACCCACTTCCAATAGGTTAGGTTACACCAGAGGTTAATACTGGCTCTGGAGGAAAGAATAATGGCCTCCCAAAGATGTCCACACCCTAATCCCTGGAAGCTGTGAATGTTACCTTCTGTAGTGAAAGGGGCTCTGCAGATGTGATTAGGTTAAGGATCTTGATATAGGGCAGTTATCTGATTTTCTGAGTGGGTTATGTAACTGAGCTCAATGTAGTCATAAGTATCCTTATAAGAGGAAGCAAGAGGGCCTAAATGAGCAGCAGGGTATGTGATAACAAAAGACAAAGGTTGAAGTGATACAAGGAAGGGGCCATGAGCCAAAAAAATGAATGCATTCTCTAGATACTGATAAAAGCAAGAAAATGGATTCTTCCCTCAGAGTCTTCAGAAGGAAAACAACCCTGCTAACACTTTGCTTTTAGATTTCTGACTTCCAGAACTGCTAAGAGAATAAATTTGTGTTGTTTTGAGCCTCTAAATCTGTGGCAATTTGTTACAGTCGCAATAGGATAAGAGCACAACGACCAACGGTAAAATTTAAAGAAGTGCTATTGTACAACAATACTTTCAGAGGATTAGTAATTGGCATATGGATAAATTATCATTAAACTTGAATGCACAAATGCCTTAGAGGCCAATTATTGGGAAGTTGTACATAAAAAACTATTGTTGTTACAGCCTGGGAAACATAGCAAGACCCTGCGTCTATTAAAAAAAAATTTAGAAATTAGCCAGACAGAGTGGGGCAGGCCTGTAGTCCAAGCTACTCTGGAGGCTGAGGTGGGAGGATCACTTAAGCCCAGGAATTCAAGGCTGCAGTGAGCTAGGATCACACGACTACAGTCCAGCCTGGGCAACGGAGCAAGACCCTGTCTCTGCCAAAAATTTAAAAATAAAAAAAATGTGAATACTATTGTTAGAAAGATGCTATCACTAACACCACATAATACACTAAATCAATAATCATAATAATGAAGTTAATCTAATAGTATTTATAACAGGACAAAAACAGCAATATTTTAAAACTGTGACCCACTCAAAATAATACTTGCTGTAGCAAAAAGTGGTGTAATTCCATTAATTTGCATGCACAAGCTCTAAAATGTTGCTAATTTTTATAGATAGCTGGGCTTCTTAGAATACGATTTAAGGCTTTGAATAAACTCTAATAACACAGCAATTTTACTTTATGATCACCAAATCTAAATTATGAATAACTCACCTAGTATGTAAAAATCAGTTACAGGAAGTTGGATCATCTCTAGGCTCTCCAGGAAGACACTCATTGACTATATTCTAAGAATTGCTGAACTAAATCATTTTTGCAGTTCCTTCCACTTCAGAAAGCTTTTGGATTCAAGGTACCCAACCTGAATTAGAATCTTAAAGATTTTCTCAACTGAGAGCATAAAAAAGATTCATACATATTTTTTAAATTGTTGCTTTCTTCTAAAAAATCATTTATAAAATCAATTTTTAATACAATAAAAGATTTTGCCCTCTAATAAAACTTATGAAGCAGTTTCCTTTGCTTCAAGAGATAAAAGAAATAATACTTCGGAAATACTTCAAAAGATAGGCCGGGTGCAGTGGCTCACGCCTGTAATCGCAACACTTTGGGAGGCTAAGGCGGGCGGATTACTTGAGGTCGGGAGTTCGAGACCAGCCTGACCAACATGGAGAAACCCTGTCTCTACTAAAAATACAAAATTAGCCGGGCGTGGTGGCGCATGCCTGTAATCCCAGCTACTTGGGAGGCTGGGGCAGGAGAATTGCTTGAACCCAGGAGGCAGAGGTTGCAGTGGGCCAAGATCGTGCCATTGGACTCCAGCCTGGGCAACAAGAGCGAAACTCCGTTTCAAAAAAAAAAAATCAAGATAGAGTGACTATCCTTAAGTTGAGGAACATATTCAATTTTCTCTAATCTACAAAGATATTTCACTTCTTTAGTCTACCTCAATCAGGTCATAAAACTTTGACTCTTTAAAGCATTTTGAGCAGTTAATTTCTAGAGTGAAAACTGTAAACTTTCAAAAGATAGTTTAAGACATATATTAAAAAGTATTCTCATGTTGTGTGGCATATAAGTACCACATATAGAAAGATAGATTTAATCTATACTTTTTAGTACCTGCCATCTAAGACAAACAGCACTACCAGAAAAATAGAACCATATGCAACTAGAATAACAAGTGAGCAAACGTGTTTTAAAAATATATAGTATTGGGCAGGGCACGGTGGCTCATGCCTGTAATCCCAGCACTTTAGGAGGCCGAGGCAGGCGGATCATGAGGTCAGCAGTTCAAGACCAGCCTGGCCAATATGGTGAAACCCTGTCTCTACTAAAAATACAAAAATTAGCCGGGCATGGTGGCGCTCACCTGTAGTCCCAGCTACTCAGGAGGCTGAGACAGAAGAATGGTGTGAACCCGGGAGACGGAGGTTGCAGTGAGCCGAGATTATGCCACTGCACTCCAGCCTGGGTGACAGAGCAAGACTCTGTCTCAAAAAATAACATATCGTATTGGCTGGCTGCAGTGGCTCATGTCTGTAATCCTAGCACTTTGGGAGGCTGAGGCAGATGGATAGCCTGAGGTCAGGAGTTCCAGACCATCTGGCCAACATGGTGAAACCCCGTCTCTACTAAAAATGCAAAAAAATTAGCCTGGCGTGGTGGCGTGCACCTGTAATCCCAGCTACTCGGGAGGCTGAGGCAGGCAAACTGCTTGAATCAGGGAGATGGAGGTTCCAGTGAGCCGAGACCATGCCACTGCACTCCAACCTGGGCAACAGAGCGAGACTCTGTCTCAATAAAAAAAAATTTGTATTATGTTCAAGAAGGAAAGCAAATGAATAATAAAGTCAGATTTCTTCCACAACCTCACCCCAAGATCACTGTAATAGTCTTTTTTTTTTTTTTTGAGACAGCGTTTCACTCTTGTCACCCAGGCTGGAGTGCAATGGCATGATCTCAGCTCACTGCAACTTCAGCCTCCCGACTTCAGACAATTCTCATGTCTCAGCCTCCCGGGTAGCTGGGATTACAGGTGCCCGCCACGCCACCTGGCTAATTTTTGTATTTTTAGTAGAGATGGGGTTTCACCATGTTGGCCAGGCTGGTTTTGAACTCCTGACCTTAGGTGATCTGTACGCCTCGGCCTCCCGAAGTGCTGAGATTACAGGCGTGAGCCACTGAGCCCGGCCTTGTAATACTCTCTTAATATTCACTCCTCCAAATCATTTTATACACTGCTTTCAGATTCATCTACATAAAAATACTAAATGACAAACCATTACTTGCAGAATCAAATCCAAAATCCCTGGTCTAGCACTCAAAGCCTTCCATAAATTTGGTCTCTATCTGGCATATCCATCATTATTCCTCTAAACATCACTCACTTCCTTCCATCCTGCCTTAATATTTTTTACTAATTATACCCTGAATAAACTGAGCAATTAATTCCCTATTTAGCCTTGCCTCTTGCTATTCTCTCACCTGGCATGCTTTCCTTGCTCATTTTCAATCCTATGATCCCTACGTTCATGTGCAATTCAAAGTTTATGTTCTCTTAAGAAAGCTTCTCCAACTACTCTAGTGTGGAGCAATCACTGAATCTTCACAGGCTTCTCCTGACTTTTAATTATTTATCTTTTTGTAGAGAAGGCTTAATATTAATAGTTATAATAACAATAAAAACAGTTGCTTTTATTTAATGGATGTTTACGTATGTGTAGCCTTGTAATAGGCACTTCATAGACATATTTTCTCAATTAATATTGAAAATAACTTTGGGAGGTAGATATTACAATTATCTCTATTTATAAGGAAACTAGAAACCTGGAGAATTTACTACCCAAGTCATACAACTAAGTGACAGGGCTCAGATTTTAACATGTAGCTACTAAATGTCTTACAGAGCTCATGTTCTGATCCACTTCTCCCAGATCTAAACAGTAACTAGCTTAGACCAAGCAGTTCAAAGGTGATTATTTTATAGTTAACTCAAAAGTGGACCTCAACGTTAGTTTCAAATACAGAATATTTCAGTAGTTTACACTGAAATTATTGGTATTATTTTCTCTAAAATTAGCTATAATATTTCACAGAAGGAACCTAATGAACAAGAAAAGAAAAACTGTTCTCACTACTTGTTATTTCTATTATTTTTTTGAGACGGAGTTTCGCTCTTGTTGCCCAGGCTAGAGTGCAGTGGCGCGATATCAGCTCACTGCAACCTCTGCCTCCCAGGTTCAAGCGATTCTCCTGCCTCAGCCTCCTCGGTAGCTGGGATTACAGGTGCCTGCCACCACGTCCGGCTAATTTTTTTGTATTTTTAGTAGAGACAGGGTTTCATCATGCTGGCCAGGCTGGTCTCGAGCTCCTGACCTCAGGTGATCCACCCGCCTCAGCCTCCCAAAGTGCTGGGATTACAGGTGTGACGCACCGTGCCCGGCCTCTCACTACTTTTCAAACAACTTTTAACTTCTCAATATCAACAAAATTTGGAATAGTAAATGACTAAGACCGGGCGCAGTAGCTCACGCCTGTAATCCCAGCACTTTGGGACGCTGAGGCAGGTGGATCATCTGAAGTTGGGAGTTTGAGACCATCCTGACCAACATGGAGAAACCCTGTCCCTACTACAAATACAAAAAATTAGCCAAGCGTGGTGGCACATGCCTGTAATCCCAGCTACTCAGGAGGCTGAGGTAGGAGAATTGCTTGAACCAGGAGGCGGAGGTTGCGGTGAGCAGAGATCACGCCACCGCACTCCAGAAATGACTAAAACTTTATTACTTTAGCCAAAGGAGTCTGGTAATAAAATGTAATAACATTTACTTGGATACATACTTTGAAAAGTAACAACAAATTTTAAGACACTTTATTCAGAAATATAGGTATGTAGTCAACATCTTAGTAGTAAAGTATTCAGAGACAGACAGATTTCAGTTCTATCGCTTAAGCTGTGAAGTCTTAGAGAAGATAATTAACCTCTCTGAGCCTATTTCCCTACCTCTGAAAGTGAGGATAAACAAATATCTACCTTTAATAGCTGTTATGAGGACAGTCTAACAAAGCATACACTTAAAAACAGCAACTGATATTTTTAATATCACTAGAAGACCAAAAGTATTTGAGTTGAAAGAATCTAAGTCCATTAGATATAAAAAAAGGTAAAGTTTATCATAAAATAAACATTAAGTTCTACAGACAAGGCTTAATATTAACTTTTCTTCTGAAATTATAGTAAAAATAAGGTAACTTACCATCCGTTTTTCATTTAAATCAATGTGACAACAGCCTTCTTCATAAGCCAAGAATTTCCACACCCATTTTCTTCTCTACTAACAATTTATTTTAAAGTTTAACTTTTTTTGATCATTTAAGAACCCCAAACAAGACTGAACCAGGAATTCAAGAAAGGCTGGGACCAAGTTAATATTAGTCAGCAAAACTGCATTTTGCTATCAATCATTAGACTGTTCCTACACTGGAGCCTGAACAAAGGACATTCACTAAACTAAAATTTACAAACACCTCAATCTAATAGTGACTCTCAATTCCATAGCAATATAAAAGACATAAAAGTTGGGCTCTACCTTATTCCAACAATGTAAATTTGTTAAAGAATCTACCACCTAACTAATGATAAAGCTACCAGCTGACTACATTTTACTGAAGGGGGCACCTTTACTTTAGGTAACAGAAATATTTCTAAGACTCTATACATCAATATATAATGGAGTCACTCAAAATGCAACAAGAGAATTGAAAATGAAATTATTCTGGAGTAAAATCTTTTTGTACAGTGAGAAAAAAATGACAAATCATCATTTAGTCCATCCTACTAGTGATTTTTTTTAAATGTATTGGGTAAGGTATACTTTTCCTGCTACCCACTACTTGTTTAATTTCAGAATTCAATTATGATCACAGGGCAGAAATGTTTATTAAATCTTTATATTTTTATAAAAAGAATATATATGGCAATTGCTCTTATTTTAACTGTTTCATTCCCACTATTACTCATAGCTGCATGTGATTTGAGATTTGGAGGCATTTAATTTCCTCAAATGTTAACATTCTCTTGATTTCACTTAAGACAAAGAGGTTTTGGGAGAAAACAAATTATTCTATCAGTATGTCTTTCACTATATGGCTGGAAGGATAGGTAAAATAAGAGGAGGAGGATGGAGCAGAAATATCAGAAAACTGGTGTGCTCCAACAAACTTTAAGCTATTTGTAATTTTCATTTTTTTTTTTTTTTTTTTTTTTAGAGACCGAGTCTGACTTTGTCGCCCAGGCTGGAGTGCAGAGGCGCTATCTTGGCTTACTGCAACCTCCACCTCCCAAGTTCAAGCAATTCTCGTGCCTCAGCCTCCCGAGTAACTGGGACTACAGGCATGTGCCACCACACCTGGCTAATTTTTGTATTTTTAGTAGAGACAGGGTTTCGCCATTGTTGCCCAGGCTGGTCTTGAACTCCTGAGCTCAGGTAATCCACCCATCTCGGCCTCCCAAAGTTCTAGGATTACAGGTGTGAGCCACCATGCCTAGCTAGCTATCTGTAATTTTCATATCATTTAAAGTATCTGTAATTCTCAAGGAGTTAAAGCATTATTTTAAAAATACTTTTTAAAAGTTTGTTTTTAATATATTTTAAAAACAAAACCCTAGCTTACATCAAACACTTCACAGTTACAGATGATAGAACCTATGTCATATTTGAACTACTCACCGAAGTTCGATCAGGTTCTCCATCCGCCAAACCTCCCTCCATAATGAAAGAAGATAGGTTTATGCTTCTCTTTCCATTAATGTGCAGCCATTCTGTAAATCTGCAAATCCTAAAATAAGAAAATCATATTTATTAGGACTGGTATAAATCTGTGACAAGTAGAAATAAAGCATTGAGTTTGTTAGAAGGGAAAAATCATTTTAGTCTGAGGTTATTTGGAAATTCAATAATTAAAAAAAAAATTGACATGGGCTTGAAGAATGGTAAAGGTTCAGAGAAAAATGAAAGAAGAAAAAAACATTCCAAGTGAAGAAAAATAGTAAGAGCAAGGTTAAACATGAGACTGCCTAAAATTTGAAAGGATGCATAAATCTACTTACAACTAATGAAATAAATTAGTTTTTCATTATTACATTGGTAAAAACTAAAAAGTATGCTAAAATCCATCATGGGAGAGAATGTGGGGAAACAGATATTCTCATGTACTTTTGTTATGAGAATATAAATCAGGACAATTTTTTGAAGGACAATTAAAAATATGTATGTTTTAATCCAGCAATTTCAAGACTAGAAATTTCCCCACAGATATACAAATGTCCAGAAATATATAAATAAACAATTCCAACACAGTAATAAATCTGATGAAAAAAACTAGAAACAACTTAAATGTTGATGGCTAGAAGCTTCTTAAATTATATTACAGACATACAATAGAATATCATGCAGCAATTTTAAAAAATGAAGTAGATCTATATATACTAAACTGGAAAGAGGATCACAACACATAAGGTGGGAAATGTGAGTGATGGAACATTTTATATATATAAGATACTCTTTGCTTCTGTATATTTCCATTTTTACCATGAATATGTATATCTACAGGCATGCCTTGTTTTACTGTGTTTCGCTTTACTGCACAAAGAGATACTGCCTTTTTTACAAAATGAAGGTTGGTGACAGCCTTGCAGCAAGCAAGTCTATCGGTACTTTTCCAACAGCATGTGCTCACTTTGTGTCTCTGTGTCATAGTTTGGTAACTCTCAAATATTTCAAACCTTTTCATTAAAATATCTGTTCAGCAATCTGTGATCAATAATCCTTGATATTACTATTGTAATCATTTTGGGGCACCACAAACTGCAGCCATATAAAACAAGTAACTGAACTGATAAATGTATGAGGTTTTGACTGTTCCACCCATCTGCCATTCTCCCATTTTCTCTTTCTCCCGGCTCTTCTCTATTCCATCAGTCACAATAATATTGAAATTAGTCCAACTAATAACACTAAAAAGGCCTCTAAGTGTTCAAGTAAAAGGAAGACCCACATATTTCACTTTAAATCAAAAGCTAAAAATGATTAAGCTTAGTGAGGAAGGCATGTCAAAAGCCAGAAGCATGGCCTCTTATACCAAACAGCCATGTTGTGAATGCAAAGTAAAAGTTCTTGGAAGAAATTAAAAGTCCTATTCCAATGAACACACAAATAAGAAAGCAAAACAGCCTTATTGCTGATATACAGCAAGTTTGAGTGGTCTGGATAGAAGATCAGGCTAATTATACAGGCAAGGCCCTAACTCTCTTCAATTCTATACAGGCTGAGAGAGGTGAGAAAGCTGCAGAAGAGAAGTTTCAAGTCAGCAGAGGTCGGTTCATGAGGTTTAAGGAAAGAAGCCATCTCTATAACATCAAAATGCAAGGTGAAGTAGCAAGTGCTACTTGGAGAAACTGCAGTAAGTTATCCAAAAGATCTAGCTAAGATCATTGATGAACATGGCTACACTAAACAACAGGTTTTCAATATAGACGAAATAGCCTTCTATTAGAAGATGCCATTAAGGACTTTCATATCTAGAGAGGAGAAGTCAATGCCAGACTTCAAAGCTGCAAAGGACAAACTGACTCTCTTGTTAGGGGCTAATGCAGCTGGTGGTTTGAAGTTGAAGCCAATGTTCATTTACCATTCCAAAAATTCTAGGGCCCTTTCAAGAATTATGCTGTAACCACTCTGCCTGTGCACTATAAATAAAACAACAAAGCCTGTATGATAGCACATCTGTTTACAGCATGGTTTACTAAAATTTTAAGCTCACTGTTGAGACTACTGCTAAGAAACAATATTCCTTTCAAAATATTACCACTCACTGACAATGCACTTGGTCACCCAAAAGTTCTGGTGGAGATGTACAAAAAGATTAATGTTGTTTTCATCTCTAACGCAACATCTATTCTGCAGTCCATGAATCAGGGAGTAATTTTAACTTCCATGTCTTATTATTTAAGAAATATATTCAGTAAGGCCATAAGCTGCCAGAGATAGTGATTCCTCTGATGGATCTGGGCAAAGTTTGAAAACCTAATGGAAAAGATTCACCATTCTAAATGTCACTAAGTACACTTGTGAGTCACAGGAGGAGGTCAAAATACCAACATTCGCAGGAATTTGGAAGAAGCTGATTCCAACCCTTACGGATGACTTTGTGCATTTCAAGACCTCAGTGCAGGAAGTTGCTACTGATGTGGCGAAAATAGCAAGACAACTAGAATTAGAAGTGGAGTCTGAAGATGTAACTGAATAGCTGCAATCTCAAGACAAAACTTGAATGAATGAGGACTTACTTCTTATGGATGAACAAAGAAAGTGGTTTCTGAAGATAGAATCTACTCCTGGTGAAGATGCTGTGAACACTGCTGAAATTGACAGGGACAGGGGACAGAGAAATTCTAGGCAGAAAACGGCAGGTCCCTGGCAAAAGCCCCACCCTCAAGTCGAAAAGCGTGAAACGGCAGACCAAAACAAGAACTTATATCCCTGTTTTCCAGCTCGAATGTTGCCTTTTCCTAAACCACCCATGGACCTGTCCTGCCCAACCCCATCCTATGCCTATAAAGACCCCAGACTCAGCCTGAAGAGAGGAGAAGCTGCTGGACGTCGGGGACTATGGCTGGACGTTGGAGAGAAGCAGCTTGACCTCAGAAAGAGCCTGACGGTGTAACTTCAGAGAAGAATCCGGTTGGAGAAGGCTGGGCGTCAGGGAAAGATTACCTACCTGCCCCATCCCCTTTTCAGCTCCCCTTCTCGTTAAGAGCCACTTTCATGGCAATAAAATCCCCCACGTTTACCATCTTTCAATTTGTTCATGTAACCTCATTTTTTTCCTGGACACTGGACAAGAGCTTGGGAGCCACAAGTGTGGATACAAAAGGCTGTCACACTAGCCCCTTGCCCTTATTGGCAGAAGGCAGCCATCTCATGCAAAAAGGCAGAGGGCCCACTGAATTGTTGTTAACACTTAAGCCACCCACAGACAGCAGAGCTAACAGAGCACTGTAATATGCCCTCTGGGGCTTCAGGAGTCACAGGCACCCCACCTGGATGCTGCAGCAGAGCCTGCACGGAGTTCGCTCCTGCCAGTGCCCAAAAGCACTCGCTCTGACTCCTGCACCTGCTCACCTACACACTCCCTCCTGCAAGGGGTGGAACACAGCAGGTCCAAGCGAGTGGAGTTTGATCCTGCTGACACTGAAATGGCCACCCAGTTCCAGTGCTCATGCACTCCATTTCCCACGTTGTTCACTCACTCCCTCTCATGAGGAGTGGAGAATAGCAGGCTGAGTAAATGAGGCACCCCTGTCATGAGTCCCATGAAGGGGTCAGGGAAATATCCTACTTCAAAAAGAAAAAAAGATTTAGAATACTACATAAATTTAGTTGATAAAACAGCGGCAGGGTTCGAGAGGTTTGACTTTTTCACTAACAAAACCTACAACCTGAACTCTCACAGTAACTATAAATATTCAGAGGTCTCGGATAACCTCTCTAACAATTATTCCTTCAAACAGATAACAAAGCCAAAACCAATAAAATCAGTAGACTTCTAATCATTTTCTTGGAGTTTCAAAAACATTTTCTTATTTCTACAAGTATAAAAGGCCTTACTGAAATATAAAGGCTGGTGAAAACATTATTTAATTGGACTTTGTAAGGTTGACATTTGGCTCCTTTGATATAATCAATAGAGTAGCCCAAGAGACTACTCTGACTTTCAATTTAGAAACATTATATAAACTTTCCTTGACTACATGTATTATAATATATGGTAATTATTTGTTCCCATGAGCCAATTCTCTTCAAGGACAGAGGCTATTTTACTGATCTGTTTTTCCAGTGCTTTGCATGGTAGACATTTCATTAACAGTTGTTGCACTTAACTAATACTGCCAACTCAATTATCTAAGTGAATAAATAAGAATCCAAAACAGCAGATGATATAAAAATTATGTCTATGGGATGCACACTGATACTTGTATTTGAATACTGCATTATTATATTCTAAAAATTTGCAATATTAACAACAAAATAACAAAATATCATAAGCAGCTTTTACTTTGAAAAATATTTTACTGATTTTTTTCATGATATCCATTCAATTTTAGGGATCCATCTATTCCTAGGTATTATACTGACCACTTTGAATACATCAATTTGCAAAGCAAACAAACCCTGCCCTCATGGAGCTTATATTCTGGAAGGGGAAGACAAACAATAAAAATAATAAATTAATAAATTATATATTAGAAGATAGTAAGTGCTATAGGAAAAAGTAAAACAGGCTAAGACTACCCAGGGATTAAAGAGTTACAATTTTAAATAGGATGGCCATAGTAGGTGTCATTGAAAAGGTGACATGTGAGCAATGATTTGAAGTAGGGAGGGAATTAGCTATGCAGATATCTGAGGGAAGAGTCTGCAGGTAAGAAGAAGCTGCCAGTGCCAAGGTCCTAAGGCAGAAGTTTGAGGAATAGGAGGAAAGCAATGTAGCTAGAACATATGTGAACGAAGGGAAAAGCAGAAAATGTTTCCCCACAGAGGTAAGGAAACAAAGTGTAAGTAGATCATATTTGGTCCTGTGGGCCAGGTGTTCCCAATGCATGGGCCACAGACTGATACGGGTCTGTGGCCTGTTAGGACCTGGACCACACAGCAGGAGGTGAAAGGTGGGTGAGTGAGTGAAGCTTCATCTGTATTTACAGCAACTCCCCATAATTTGCATTACCACCTGAGCTCCGCCTGTCAGATCAGTGGCAGCATTAGATTCTCATAGGAGCATGAACACTATTGTGAACTGTGCACACGAAGAATCTAGGTTATCTGCTCCTTATGAGAATCTAATGCCTGATGGTCTGTAACTGTCTCCCATACCCTCAAGACGGACCATCTAGCTGCAGGAAAACAAGCCCAGGGCTCCCACTGATTCTACATTATGGTGAGTTGTATAATTATTAAACAGAATACACAATAAGTGTAAATGAGCTTGAATCATCCTGAAACCATCACCGCCCTCCTGGTCTGTGCAAAACCTGTCTGCCACAAAACCAGTCCCTGATACTATAGGATATATATATATATATATATATATATTTTTTTTTTTTTTTGCTTTCATTGTGTGCACGTACACACGTGCACATTCTGGGTCAAAATTTAAAATGCACTTCTTCCTCTAAGTTGCAGTCAAAAATAGTTGGAAACCACTGGTACAGTGCATTTGGAGTAGAATCTCCACTCTGCCACCCTATCATTTTCCACCAGCATGGCTGTGAGCAAGTCCATTATCTTCTCTGAGTCTTTGTTTTCTCATTTGCAAATAGGGAATATTATGTCCTCTACATACTTCACAGGATTGTTGAGAGGACCCCAATAACATAATGTGTGTGTAAGCTTTATACCAAAGCTCCAGACCAATCAATATTTGCTTCACAGACCAAGAAGAGCTCTACAAGTAGCTCACAAGTTTTACTGGTGAGTTTTATAATTTACATGTTTTCATGTTACTAATTAGCACCCTTTCATTTCAGTTTGAAAAATTCTCTTTCATTTTTTTGTAAGGCAGGTTTGCTGGTGGTTAACTCCCTCTGCTTTTCTTTTCTGGGAAAGTCTTCACGCCTCCCTAATTTCTGAAGAACAGTTTTGTCAGATAAAGTATTCTTGGTTTACAATTTTTTTCTTTCAGCACTTTAAATAAATATATTATTCTATTCTCTCTAGACCTGCAAAGTTTCTGCTGACAAATTCACTGATAGGCTAAAGGAGCTCCCTTGCATGTGAGGATCCTTTTTTTATCTTGCTGCTTTTAAAATTCTCTTTGACTTTTGACAATTTGATTAGATATGTCTTCTTTGGGTTGAATCTAGTTGGAGACATTTGAGATTCCCATGCCTGGGTGTTTCTCTCTTTTCCAAGATCAGAGAAGTTTTCAGACATTAAATCTTTAAATAAGCTTTCTGTCTCTATTATCCTTGAATTCTACAAATGTTAGCTCTTTTGATGACGTCCCTAAATCTGTAGGCTTTTCACTCCTTTTCATTCTTTTTCTTTTCTGATCAAATATTTCCAAATATCCAGTGTTTGAGTTTACCAGTTCTTTCTTATGCTTGATCAGTTCTCCTGTTAACAGTCTCTATTGCGCTGTTCTTTTTAATTATTCCAACCTCTCTGTTAAACTTCTAGTTTTGTTTGTATTGTTTTTCTGATTTCATTGAGTTGCCTGTGTTCTCCTGTAGTTCACTGAGCTTCCTTAAAATAATTATTTTGATTTTTCTTTGACAGGCAATTCATAAATCTCCATTTGGGGAGGGTTGATTATTGGAAAATTATTGCATTCCTTTGGTGGTGTTATGTTTTCTTGCTTTTTCATGTTTCTTATTGCATTATGTTAAGGTTTGTTCATTGTATGGAGCAATCATCTCTTTCAGACTTTATAGTGGTTTTGGTAGGAAAAGGCCCTACCCTATGGCTACATTCTAGGGCACTGACTGGGTGGGAGGATATGACATATCTTAGCCTTTTACTCTAAGTGATATGAGAACCCACTGGAGGGTTCTGAGCAAGGAATAACATGATCTGAGATTTTTAGTTTCTCTGTATTGACAATTATAGTGAGAGAAGGAAGGGTAGAAACTGGGAATTCAGTTAAAAGGTTACTGCATTAATCCAGAAGAGAGAATATGATACAAGAATGAAGAAGAGAGCTATAAAAATACTGAGAAGAAGCAGAATTCTACATGAATTTTGAAGGTAGAAGCAACAGGATTTCCTGAAAAACTGAATATGGCGTGAGGATGAGAAAAGATACAAGATGACCTAGATTTCTGGCTCAAATGACTAGAAGGATGGTGATCATTAAATGAGATGGGAAAGACAGCAGGAGGAGTAAGGTTATCTTCTTTGGGAAAGCAGGGCAGAGGATAACCAAAAATTAGAAGTTTAGTTTTAGGAATATTAAGTTTGATATGTCTATTTCATATTCGTGTGGGCCTGTTAAGCAGGCAGTTGGATGTAAGAGTTTGCAGCTCAAAAAAGAGATCTGAGCTGGAGATAAAATTTGGGGAGTTAACATATTGATGGCATTTAAAGCCATGAGACTGAATCAGACCACCAGGGAGTAGATACCAAAGGATGGATTTCAGAACTTCTTAGGCTTATGAGTCTATTTCTTAAGCTTAGGGTCCACTAATTAAATTAAAAATAAAAAGCTCATTACCAGTGTTACCTGCCTCAACAGAGCTGCCTTCTCTCTATTCCAAACTGTTGGCTGATAAGACATCTGCAGAGCAGATAACGAGAACGTATTTAATTTCATTTTGGGTCCACTAATTAAAATAAAAAGGTCATTACTAGTATTACCTGCCTCAATATTCTAGCTATTTCCTTGGATTTTCTATAAACCAGTTATCTTCCAGTTCCTGTAAGCTGTATGTTATATGCAAAAGACATTAACAAAATATACAAATTCAGCAACATTAGGAAGAACATGGTCAGTAAACAATATAATAGCGCAGCATCATTTGACACATTTTTACTAAATGCCTCCCAAAGGAATTCAGTCCAATAAAAGAGGTCTAGCAAATAAATTACTATACAAGTGCTATATAACACATTTGGACAATGTACTGTGGTAGTTCAGACTAGTCCAAAGTGTTTGGGGGAAACTGCATAGTACTGAAGTCTGCTGCTGCCAAATGACTGGCATTTTAAAATACAGAACTATAACCAAAAAAGAATACCAAAATATTACGCAAGTCTGATACTATGTCTCTATTCTCCAGACCTTGGAAAAATCATTCATAAAAGGCAAACGACAATGACACCTACTCTACACAGTTAAACAAGAAGAAAAACCACTGAATGATTTACATATTACTCTTCCATCACCATTAAAATGTCCAAGAATTTAGTTATGACATCACACAAGGATCTGTCTAGGCAAGGTTCATCTTGATTAATCCTGTTGGCTCTAAAAGAGGTCTTTTCAGTCTGAAGACCTATCCTTCTCCAGTTCAGGGAAGTTTCTTCTGCTTTTTTTGTTAACCATTTCTTCCTTTCTAGTCTCTGTTCTTTCTTGCTAAAATTTGTATTAGAAAAATGTTGGAGCTCCATGTTTCTTGATTTCAATGTGATATTTAACATTCCATTTATTTTTGTGTACTTCCTGAAGTATCTTATCAACTTTATTTCCCAGATCACCAACTTGCACATTCTACCAATTTACCATCTTTGGCCCATTTTATTCCTTAGCCCACCCACTGACTTTTAACTTTCGTCTTTTTTTAATGACACATTCTTATTTCCCCATTACACATTAGTCTGTTCTTGTTTCATGTCTGTAGTTTTTTTTTTTTTTTTTTTTTTTTTGAATCTTTCTAACTACACAGGAATTTAAGTGCTCTGCTGTTTGGTGCTCTTCCGTCCAGGGAATCCTCTCTGTTTCCTCTGAAGTCATTTGTTACTTCTTCTTGACCCTTCCCCTTCTGTGCTGTTGGTTTTCCTCAAGTATCTGGTGATCCTGAGTTGTCTAACATGTTGATGAATAAATGCTGTGTAATTTTTTTTTTTGACAGTGTCTTGGTCATGCTGTTGCCCAGGCTAGAGTGCAGTGGCACAATCACAGCTCACTACAACCTCAACCACCTGGGTGCAAGCAATCTTCTCACCCCAGCCTCCTGAATAGCTGAGACCACAGCAGGCATGCACCACCAGACCTGGCTAATACATTTTTTTTTTTGAGACAGAGTTTCGCTCTTGTTGCCCAGGCTGGAGTGCAATGGCAGGATCTCAGCTCACTGCAACCTCCGCTTTCCAGGTTCAAGTGATTCTCCTGCCTCAGCCTCCCAAGTAGCTGGGATTACAGGAACCTGCCACCACGCCCAGCTAATATTTTGTATTTTTAGTAGAGATGGGGTTTCACCATGTTGGCCAGGCTGGTCTCGAACTCCTGACCTCAGGTGATCCACCCGCCTCAACCTCCCAAAGTATTAGGATTACAGGTGTGAGCCACCGTGCGTGGCCTTGGCTAATATTTTTAACTTGTGTAGAGATGTGGTGTCACTCTGTTGCTCAGGCTGGTCTTGAACTCCTGGCCTCAATCCTCTCACTTCAGCCTCCCAAAGTGCTGGGATTACAGACATGAGCCACCAGGCCTGGCCCCATCCTTCATTTTTAACAGACAGTATGAATATTGAGGCTTTAATACCCTTAAGTGTTTGTACCTGATAAAAGAGACTCGGTTATGTACATTTCAGTGATGTGTTCCCATATTCCACAATACATGAACTAAGTAAGGAAATATTTTTATCAAAATTTTTTTAACTAAAGGGAGATAGATATTGCAGTGTATCTGTATAGCTTAGGGATCAGCAAATTTTTTTTTTTTTTTGTAAAGGGCCACACAGCAAACAGATTTTACTTTCGACTTTGCAGATGATAGGATTTCTATTGCAACTACTTAGCTCTGATGTTGTAGCATGAAAGCAACCATAGAAAAATGAATAAACAAAATGAGCCTGATAAACTGTATTTACAAAAACAGGAGTAGGGCATACTTTGGTGATTCCTGGTGTAGTGTTTCAGGTTAACATCGCGTGTAAATAGCACAATTGTATGCATAATAAAGGAATCTTTCCTGGTGACCCCAAATCTTGCCCTCACAGTTTTTCTCCTTTGTTTAGCTCCACTTAGACCTACACCTAAACCCTAAAAGTAGCTTCTTTGCTCAGCATGTGTCTCACTACTAACTTTATCACTTTCTGAAGCAGTATGTTCCCTGTATGTTTTAATATTAGCTTCTTCTGAATTCTTCTCTACGTGGTTTTTATACTTCTGTCCAAACAACTTTTTTCTGACTTTTGGTGCCCTTAAAGCCTAGGCAGCTTATGTAAGGGCTTAAGTGCATAAGGTCCTTTTTTACTGTACCTTTGTAACATGAGGCAAAAGAAGTGTAGCTAAGACAGGAGTTTCTTTTGATTCTCTAATAACAGAAGAGACTCTTATATAACACTTCTCTCCATAACTTGTACAAGCAGTAGTGTGTTAGGATTGGGCATTTTTATATCAAAAATATTAACTAAGGAACACATGAATTTATATAGATTGTTTTTGTTGAACACTTTCAACACTTTTCAACACAAAGCAAGTGTTTTTGTGTGAACATTTTCCTTATCATTCCATTTTAAGGATATGGATGCATTTTCAGTGACTAGCATGTGATAAATGCCCAATAAATGTTTGTTAGTCAATGAATGGCATATAGATATTTCTCAGGCAAATGATTTTTTAAAAATCAGTATTTGGGCTGGGCACAGTGGCTCACACCTGTAACCCTAGCACTTTGGGAGGCCCAGGCGGGCGGATCACCTGAGGTCATAAGTTCGAGACCAGCCTGGCCAACATGGCGAAACCCTGTCTACGTATATAAAGAAGAGGTCACACAATGTCAGGAAACTGGCTCTGATTCCTGATTCTGGTCCTTTTTCTAGCCAATATTTTAAAAAATCAAAAACTGTACATAACAGTATTAATTTAGGGTTTGTCTTGAAACTATGGGTGCAACACTTAAGCAATGACTGATTAGAGCTGAGTAGCAGCCATCCACTTTACAAGGTGCAAGCACGCACCTCTCACACCATGTTTGCATCTGTACTTTCACTGTTTCACTCATTTTTGCTACCTGTCCAGGTTGTGTAAGTATTTGAGTACTGACAACTGATTTAAAGTATCTATACAAGAATCCTTTTTAAAACAAAGAAATGTTCAAATGCTTTGAACGCAGACATTTTATAAGCTCTCATTTGAATTTCTTCTCTATCAGGTACCATCCTTTCTGTGACTAAGTTTTCTATCTATGCTTTTGAGCTAATCCCTCTGGCACTTAGTGGTAATAAAAGCCTCCCCACTTTTTTTTTTTTTTTTTTTTTTTGAGACAGGGTCACCCAGAATGGAGTGCAGTGGTGCCATCACAGCTCCCTGCAGCCTTGACCTCCCAGGCTCAGGTGATCATCTCACCTCAACCTCCAGACTAGCTGGGACTACAGGCACACACCACCATGCCCAGCTACGTTTATTGTTTTTTTCCTTTTATAAAGATGAAGTTTCACCATTGGGATGGTTAACACTGAGTGTCAACTTGATTGGATTGAAGGATGCAAAGTACTGATCCTGGGTGTTTCTGTGAGGGTGTTGCCAAAGGAGATTAACATTTCAGTCAGTGGACTGGGAAAGGCAGATCCACCCTTAATCTGGTGGGCATAATCTAATCATCCACCATCGAATATAAGGCAGGCAGGAAAACGTGAAAGGGGAGACTGGCCTAGCCTCCCAACCTACGTCTTTCTCCAGTGCTGGATGCTTCCTGCCCTCAAACATTGGACTCCCAAGTTCTTCAGTTTTGAGACTCAGGCTGGCTATCCTTGCTCCTCAGCCTGCAGACAGCCTGTTGTGGGACCTTGTGATCATGTAAGTTAATACTTAATAAACTCTATCTATCTATCTATCTATCTATCTATCTATCTATCTATCTATCATCTATCTATCTATCTAATCTATCTAATCTATCTATATCCTATTAGTTCTGTCCCTCTAGAGAACCCTAATACAGCCATGTTGCCCAGGCTGGTCTTGAATCCCTAGGCTCAAGCGATCAAGCGATCCTTCCACCTCGACCTCCCAAAGAGCTGGGATTACAGGCATGAACCAAAGTGCCCAGCCCAGTAAAAGCCTTTACTTCAATATCAATTTGTCAGCCAGGTACAGTAGCTCATGCCTGTAATCCCAGCACTTTGGGAGGCTGAGGTGGGCAGATCACCAGAGGTCAGGAGTTTGAGACCAGCCTGGCCAAAATGTTGAAACCTCGTCTCTACTAAAAATACAAGAATTAGCCGGGCATGGTGGCTAATCCCTGCTGTAATCCCAGCTACTCGGGAGGCTGAAGTAGGAGAATCACTTGGACCCGGGAGCGGAGGTTGCAGCAGGCAGAAATCACACCACTGCACTCCAGCCTGGGTGGCAAAGCGAGACTCTATCTCAAAAAAAAAAATTTTGTCCTGTTAGTCCTTCCATTGCCCATAATGCTCAAGTTTCCCTTACTCTCAATAAGGCCCTTTTCTGTTCTAGTTGCCTCAAAGCTACCCTCCAACGATCCTTTACCTGCCCTGGAAGATTTCTTAAGAGTGTTCAAGCATTCATTTCCTCTATCTTTGCCCCTGCCTTCACGCCTACATATTATATCAGTTTTATACCTAGTTTTATAATCTAATGCACAGAAGTGATCATGTCGACTTAATATCAAAAACTTCAGCTGTGCTTATTAAAGATTTAAGTCCAAATCTTGCCTTGGCATTGGAGGGTAACAATTATTTTGCTTATACTTGCCTTTCTCAGTTATTGCTTGCTTTCTCTGACCCTTTGTGTCAGCCAAATTGAGTTATTTGCTATTCTGCATATACACCAGTGCCTTCATAGATCCTATTCTTATGCCTTCATATTTCCATGCCTTTGCCTGCATTCTTCCTTCTAGAAAATATTTCTCTTGCAAAACCAAACCCAACCCACCCAGTGAAGTCCAAGTCATATATTACCTTCTTCACGAAGGCTTCCTTGATTTCCCCTAACTAGAAGTATTCTCTTGATTCTTGAACTTCCAAAGTTCATATATCACTTAATACTATTTAAGTTTTTAAAATTTGTTTATATAAATTTGTTAAAATTGCATATGTTCCTATCTTCCCTATAAGATTATATTTTTAACAATAATGGATTACAACATATTCATTTTATACTTTCCCCAATACTTTTATAGTTTCTTGCCCTGAATGAGTGGAGCCCATCAGTTTTAAAGTACAAATCTTCCTTCAAGGACTACATGCTGAAGAATTTAAAGATTTTCCTTCTTTTTTCTTTTTTTTCTTTTTTCTTACGACCAGGGTAAGAGAAAAAAAGAATTTCTTAAAAGTATAGATGTTAGAAACAAGCCTCTGCTTTTACAGGTGATCATAAAAACTGATTACCCAGGGGCCACACATATGTTTGGAACCATGTTTTACTCAGTCCTCACAAAGTCTGGCAAAGTCATTCTGCTAACATTTGAATTTACTGACATATAAGCAGTTCAGTTACTACTGTGTACTTAACCACTTCAAAAATGCCATTTTATCTGCCAGGTCCTCGTAGGCATCTGAGTTTGTGCCAGTAACTTTGGTTAATAAACTTATAAAATGTTAGGTGATTTGTAATTATTTATTGAGTAACTGTATGTGTGTGTATCTTTACACACACACACACACACATAGACACATATACATAAGTGTGTGTTTTTATAATACCTTTGGGTGCTTTATTCATGTTTTCTTAGATTTAAATCCCAATTTATAATTAAAATAAATGCAGTGCCTTCCTCAACCCTCATTATCTGGAAATGTGGATTCCTTCCCAATACAATTTTCACTTAAATGAATCTTGCATTTTTTAACATGTAAGCTGGGGGTCAGCAAACTATAGCACACAATGTAAGAATGGTTTTTATGTTTTTAAAGGGCTATAAAGAAGAAGGAAAATAGAAGGGAGAGGGGAGAGAAGAAAAGGAGAATATGTGACAGAGACAATATGTAGTCCACAAAGCCTGAAATATTTACTATCTGGGCCTTTATAGTGAAGATATTTGTGTCCCATGTGAATGCTCACCAACAGGTGATCTTAGCAGAGAGGTATTTTAATGATCAAGGAAATAGGAGAGCCCATTCTGTGATACTAGTCAGCCTCTTTCTCCAGCCACTGCTGTCATTCCACAGTGGGCTCATGAACAAAGTAGCCATGGTGACAGGGATGGAGGTTATGCATGGCTCAGCAACATGGACTTCCACTCACCAAAGCTGACCTGGCTAGAGCCACTGCTGAGTGCCCAACTGACCAGCGGTAGAGATCAACACCAAGTCCTGAATACAGCACCACTGTGGAGGGTCAGTAGCTAGTTGCCCAGTGGCAGGTAGATTACGTTGAGCTGCTTCCATCACGGAAGGGGCAGCATTTTGTTCCTACTTGAATAAATTTCTCTTCCCTCCATGCAATGCTTCTGCCTGAACTAACATCCATAGACTTAGAGTGCCTCATCTACCATAATAGTAATACATACAGCATTGCTTTGGAAGAAGAAACTCATTTCACAGCAAATGTAGTACAGCAATGAATCCATGCTCAGGGAATCCACTGGCCTTACCATGTTCCCCAACATCATGAAGTAACTGGTTTGACAGAACAGTGGGGTGGTATTTTGAAAACTCAATTGTAGCATCAGCTAGGGAGCAATTCATACATGGATCGCCAGAAGGCTGTATATGCTCTGGGTCAATATGCAACATACAGTGCATTTTCTCCTATAGCCAAGGTGCATGGCTCTGAGAATGAGAGGGAGGAATGGAAGTGACATCATCCACTATTACCCCTATTGATCCACTAATACAATTTTTGCATCCTGTCCCCATAACCCTATGCTTTGCCAGTCTGGAGGTCTTAATCCAAAGAGAGAAATGCCTTCACCAGGAGACACAGCAATGATTCCACTGAACTCGAAGTTAAGACTGCCATTTGGCCACTTGAAGGTCCCCATGCCTCTGAATCAGCAGGCAAAGAAGGGGGTTTACTAGGCTGGCTGAGGTGAGTGATCCTAATTACCATGGAGAAACTGGACTGCTACTCTACAATAGAGATATGGGAAAGTATGTCTGAAATACAGGAGCTATTTCAGATATGATGGGATATTACGATGGGATATCTTTTAGTACTGCATGTTCGGTGATTAAAGTCAACAGAAAATCACAACAATCCAATCTAGACAGGACTAGTAATCGCCTAGACTCTTCAGGAATGAAACTTTGGGTCATCCTACCAGGTCAAAAGCCATGACCAGTTGAGGTACTTGCTGAGGGTAAATGAATACAGAAGGGATAGTGGAAGAAGGTAGTTATAAATACCTGCTACAATTACGTGATCAGTTACAGAGACAAAAATTGTAATTTCTGGGATTATTACTTCCTTATTGTTTTATGAATACAGTTGTGTATCAAATATCTTTTCCTTCCTCTCTTATTGCTTTATCATATAAGATATAATGACTTTATTTCATAGCATTTAAGTGTTGTTAACTCTACATTACAGTATTTCAGTTACAGAATAACAAGAAAAATGAACATCACCCAAGGACTTTACATTCTCTTTGGGGAAAAAGTTAGTACATTTTACGCAAGACAGTTGTACCGTTGGGTGGAAGCATGACTTTGTTATTGTCTTTGTTTGGAGATTAACTATTGTATTAATTTTCTAGCGTTGCCATAATAAAATACGACAAACTGGGGGTAGCTTAAACAACAGAACATTATTTCCTCATAGGTCTGGAGGCTAGATGTCCAAGATCAAGGTTTCAGCAGGTTTAGTTTCTTCAGAGACCTTTCTCCTTAGCTTGAGATGGCCATTTTCTCCCAGAGATTTCACATGGTCTTCCCTCTGTACATGTCTGTATCCAAATTTCCTCTTCTTATAAGGAGACCTGTCATACTGAATTCGGGTCCACCCTAGTGACCTCATTTTAACTTAACTATCTCATTAAAGACCCTGTCTCCAAATACTGTCACATTCTGAGGTGCTGGAAGTTCAAACTTCAATATGCATTTTAAGGGGATACAATTCAGCTTATAACAAGTATGTTTTTTTTCTTTTTTTTTGAGATGGAGTCTCGCTCTGCCACCCAGGCTGGAGTGCAGTGGCGCGATCTCGGCTCACTGCAAGCTCCGCCTCCTGGGTTCACACCATCCTCCTGCCTCAGCCTCCAGAGTAGCTGGGACTACAGGTGCCCGCCACCACGCCCAGCTAATTTTTTTTTTTTTTGTATTTTTAGTAGAGACTGGGTTTCACCGTGCTAGCTAGGATGGTTTCGATCTCCTGACCTCGTGATCCACCTGCCTCAGCCTCCCAAACTGCTGGGATTACAGGCATAAGCCACCGCGCCTGGCCTATAACAAGTATGTTTTTAAAGAGATATGGTGGGTGCCAATGTAACAAGGCGTAGACTATAATGGTTCATTTTACGTGTCAATTTGGCTAAGCTATGAGACTCAGTTGTTTGGTTAAACATCAGTATAGATGTTGCTGTGAAGACTTTTTTTTTTTTTAGATGTGTTTAACATTTAGATCAGTAGACTTTGAGTAAAGCAGGTTACCCTCAAAATGTGGGTGGATCTCATCCAACCACTTAAAGGCCAAAAAAAAAAAAAAAACCTGAGGTCCTAAAAAGAAATTCTGCCTCCAGACTGCCTTCAGACTCAAGACTGCAACATCAGCAATTTGGTGGGTTTCCAGCCTGTTGACCTACCCTGCAAATTTCATACTTGCTAGTCCCCATTTTGTGTGTGTATGTGTGTGTGTCCCCACATACTGTTGGTACTGTTTTTCTAGAGTACCCTGACTAATCCAATATATATGTATATATTCATATCTTATCAATATAGGTATAAATAAATTTATTTTATCATTCATTCTGTGCTCTCCTCTGTATCATAGAAGCTAAAAGCACGGAAACTACATTTTGCAAATGTCTTTGCCTTGGGGATTATAGATGTGACTTACATTCAGCCAACGCAATGCATTTCCACAGTATTTGGAAGGTGGAAGAGAGACATAAACCAGACCATTCTTCTTCTGATGGTGAAACTGGCTTTGCAAAAATTTTAACAGTGAGAAAATTATGACAATGAAAGGGATCCAACCTAACCAACTCCATCTTGCCTTTAGCCTCCAAACTGCCCTTGGTCATTCCTGGGCATGGGCCAAGATAACTTTGGGAGAAATTTATAGTTTAAATTATGATAGCCCTTTCCAAAAGTAAACTGCCTTTGTAAAACTAATGAAAAGTCACAAGGTTAGGAGTATAAGTGGCTGAATTCTTATATGATGCCAGCTACTGTTCCAGAGGTCACAAGATTTGCAACTTCCTCAATTACTCCTGAAATAACATTATTATTATAGAACCTAAGATTGGCTTTTTGAGATGTCTTTTCAGGCTTCTGCATTTCTGGTGACTGGATGGCCTCACCTGGATCTCCTTCGTGGCTCTCACCCAGGCGTGGACTCAGCACATGAGGACTATTTTCCCACACCCCATGACTGCATTCCCCAACCAATCACAGCATTCCCCATTCCCTAGCATCCTGCCCACCAAACTATTCTTGAAAAACCCTAGCCTCCAATAGAGGAGGCTGATCTGAGTACTAATACAACTCCAGTCTCTCATTTAACCAGCTCTATGTATATTAAATTCTTTCTCTTTTGCAATTTCCCTGTGTTGATAAATTGGGTTCATCTGGGCAGCTGGCAAGAAGAACCCATTGGGCAATTACAATGGCAATAAGCTTTGACAGACATGAGGCTTTACAGTGATCACCAAGTACGCCGCTGCCAGCTACCCATATTAGTACCAACAGGCAGGTACAATGATCAGCAGCAATGACTAACCTGAAAGCTAGGAATAGCTATCCATATCCATGCCTCCAGTTTTACCAATAAATTTATCACCATCTAATTCCCCTTGTTAATTTTTTTTTTGCTTAAAGTACCTGTAGTAATTTATTTTCCTTGAAGAACCTGACCTGATAATTTTTTTAAATTAAACAATTAAAATATATTGTGTATTATAATAGATACTAGAATAAAAAATAGGAAGGAAGGAGTTGTCTGATATGTCACAAAAAAAAGGTAAAATTTTAGATAGGATTGCCTGGAAAGGCCTTTAGGCTTCATTGAAATGACTCTGAGTCAAGACCTCAGTAACATGAGGGGGTGAGCAATTCAAATGACTAGAAGACCCTTCCAAGCAGAAAAGGAATAAGCAAGCACAGAGACTCTGAAGCAGGAGCATGTGGCACATCTAAAGAATAGCAAAGAGACTACTGTGGCAAGTGGAATAGGGAACAGTAGTGAGCAAAGAGAACAGAAATGTAACTAAGCTGCAAATCACGGAGACCTCAAAGAACAGAAGGACTTTAATTTTTTTACTCTGAATGAGATGGGAAGCTACTGCTGAAAGGAAAGCTGAGAAATGATAGGTTTTTACTTAAGTAGGATCATTTGGGCTACTAATTGAGAAGAGATTACAAAGTAGAATGCTATCACTATAATGCAGGCAACAGACAATGATGGCTTGCACAGGAACAGTAGTAGGAGATGTGATGAATAATGCCAAATTCTTTCTATACTTTGAATATGCAGCCAAAAGAATTTATTGATGAATCAGATATAAGGTGTAAATTTTTTAAAAAAGAGAGGCAGGAACTTAAGCAGAGTTTGTGCCCAAAGCAATTGAGAAAATGAAGGGGCCATTAGCAGGTATGCAATATATTGTGGGAAGACTTGGGGAAGAAAGGGATGGATATCAGGAGCTCCTTTTGGACTTGTTCACTTTGGGATACCAGTTAAGACATCTGAATACAGATATCAAGGAGGCAGCTGAACATGCAGATGTGAGGCTGATGGGGAAGAGGTCAGGCCAAAAAATGTAAACTAGGAGTTAGCATACGGATGGAATTTAAAACCATAACATTGAATGAGATAATTTTGGAAATCTCTGTAGACAGAAAAGAACCCAAGATCAGAGCGCTGAGGTGCTCCAATATTAAAGAATCAATATTTATAAAATGAATGAATTAATGAATCCTGATTTTTTGTTTTCAACTTTCAGAATTACTCTATATATCTATGTAAAAAGAGATTTACTCTATATGAAAAACAAGACATACACAAAATAAAAATTATAAAATCACTAACTAAAAAAGGAAGCAAGATGACAAAAGGTAAAATTAATGATAAATGCCCTAAATTCCACACCTTTGATAACAGTTAAGAAACACTGCTAATAACAAAAAATCCTGGAAGGGGAAAGTGGCTTGGGGCTTAAAGTATAAGTACACCAATCTCTTCATCCTTTAGAGGTCAAAGTCAAAAACATTTAAATAATAATAAATTTGAGAATAGGGAAGCAGTTTTTAAAAGCAAAAACAGTAATTAAAAGCAAACTTAATGGCAGTAGGCTGTAAGGAACAGGCTTCGAGAGAAGAAAGGTAGTCTTCTCTGCTGTTTTAAGTATTTTAAACAGTGTATATTGCTTCTGTTAATTTTTTAAAAGTCAAATAACTTTTTTGTAAAAGAGTATGGCATTTGACAACCATATTGACTCATTTCTCAAAACTGCCAAACTAAAGCCAGGCCTGCATCCTAATTTAAATATAATTACTAGTTGAATTCAAAGTATAAAGAAGACAATGTTCTCTCTATTGTTCCTTTTGTTATCAGTACTCCAGAAGCTGGGGAACTGGTAGCTCACTGTCTATACTTACCCTAACAAAGTTCCTAGAGAAAGTAATTTTTATAAAACTTATTCTCTATTTGGGATTTACAAATAGTTATTTCAGTCACAGGGAAAAGGAAGGAGCACCTACTAGGCAAGGTTAATGGCTTTAATACATATCTAATCATAATAACCTTATAATAATGATTGAATATTGAACATTCAATTATTCAGTAATGAATAATGGCTTTCTCTTATGGCAACAAGTTTTATATGATAAATATGTGACTTCCTATCTCCCAGGATGTCCCAGGAGCTTTTCTGTTTTATTACACTCATATGTAACAAAAAAAGGATTCTCAGAAGCAAAAATGTGCCGGGTGTGGTGGCTCACACCTGTAATCCCAGCAGTTTGGGAGGCCTAGGCAGGTGGATCACCTGAGGTCAGGAGTTTGAGACCAGCCTGGCCAACATGGTGAAAGCCCATGTCTTCCAAAAATACAAAAAAACTTGGCTGGGCGGGTGGTGCATGCCTGTAATCCCAGCTACTCAGGAGGCTGAGGCAGGAGAAATCACTTGAACCCAGGAGGTAGAGGTTGCAGTGAGCCAAGATCATGCCACTGCTCTTCAGCCTGGGCAACAGAGCAAGACTCAATCTCAAAAAAGGCAAAAATGCTGAGCCATGAATACATTACACTTTTAAAGAAGAATATTACTGGAAGATGGCTGGGCGTGGTGGCTCATGCCTGAAATCCCAGCACTTTGGGAGGCTGAGGCAGGCAGATCACCTGAGATCAGGAGTTTGAGATCAGCCTGACCAACATGGTGAAACCCTGTCTCTACTAAAAATACAAAAATTAGCTGGGCATGGTGGCGGGTGCCTGTTATCCCAGCTACTCGCAAGGCTGAGGCAGGGGAATCGCTTGAACCTGGGAGGCGGAGGTTGCAGTGAGCCGAGATTGCGCCATCACACTCCAGCCTGGGCAACAGAGCAAGACTCCGTCTCAAAAAAAAAAAAAAGAAGAATATTACTGGAAGACAACACTATATTCACATCACTTACCTTAATTTTACTCTGCAATTTTGACTAAAAAAAGAAGTCAGATTGTAAATAAGAACAAACTGGTTTAGCTAGTCTGAACTAATCTACACTATAGTAGTCATCAGCCATACCATATAAGGATGTTACAGTCAAGAACAGACTGCATGTATGGCAGTGGTCTCATTAAGATTTACTATGAAGCTGAAAATTTCCCATTGCCTAGTGACATCACAGCCATGGTGACATTGTCAGTTGTGTTTGAACCAGAGGGACTCCATCTTGAATAGGGACTGGGTAAAATAAGGCTGAGACCTACTGGGCTGCATTCCCAGGAGGTGAGGCGTTCTAAGTCACAGAATGAGATAGGAGGTCTGCACAAGATACAGGTGATAAAGACCTTGCAGATAAAACAGGTTGTGATAAAAGAAGCTGGCCAAATCCCATCAAAACCGAGATGGCAATGAAAATAACCTCTGGTCATCCTCACTGTTTATTATATGCTAACTATAGTATAATGTATTAGCATACTAAAGATACTCTCACCAGCGCCTGACAGTTTACAAATGCCACGGCAACATCAGCAAGTTACCCTATACGGTCCAAAAAGGGAGGAACTCTCAGTTCTGGGAATTACCCACCCCTTTCCCAGAAAACTCATTAATAATCCACCCCCTATTTAGCATATAATCAAGAAGTAACAATAAGTATAAGCAGATGAGCAGCCCATGCTGCTGCTCTGCCTATGGAGTAGACATTCTTTATTCCTTTACTTTCTTAATAAACTTGCTTTCACTTTACTCTATGAATTCACCTCAAATTCTTTCTTGTGTGAGATCCAAGAACCCTCTCTTGGGGTCTGGATCAGGACCCCTTTCCAAAAACAAGGTCAATAGTGCAAAGCAGTACCTTTTCTATGCTTAGTCATGTTTAGACACAGAAATACCATTGTATTACAATTACCTACAACATTCTGTATAGTAAAACATGTTGTACAGATTTGTAGCCTAGGACCAATGGGCTATAGCATATAGCCTAGGTGTGCAGTAGGCTACACCACCTAGGTTTGTGTATTAATAAGTACACTCTCTGATACTCACATGACAAAATTGCCTAACGATACATTTCTCAAAATGTATGCCTGTTGTTAAGTGACCCATCACTGTATCTACAGTAGATTAAGTCCTGAAAGAAAATCTAATATAATGAGAGATTATATACATGTGACAATTTCCAAATATCAAGCTAGTACCAACATCCTATTCATACGTACTTTGAAAGAAAAAAAATCTAAGTGAATTGCTTGATTAAAGCAGTCTATTCCAAATGGCTTTCGTCAAAATTATTTCAAAATGGTATAGTACATATGCTTCCTAGAGTATACTAATATTTTGGCACCTATGAATTATGTTAATATTTCTTCCATTCTAATACTACCACTATAATAGTAAGAAAAACAGAAAAATGATGATGATAATAATGGAAGACTGGAAGGCAAACAAAAAGTTGGACAAGAAGAAAGTGGATTAGAGGTGTGCCGTGCAAGCTATCCCACTGTGTACAACTTTAGGAAGATGGATGAGGAAGACATGCAACAGGGGAGCAGAAGAAACAAACTGAACTAATAATATCAACTATCAGAGAGAAGGGGAAAAAGCACAGTAAGTTACCTAAAAATATAAGGTAAAAGGAGAGCAAAAAATCTAGACAACTCCCTTGATCTTGACTACTTTGGAGCACAAAGGTAGGTAGATATTCCCAAAAACACTGCCTCTTCCCAAAAAACTTCGTAAAAAGCCACTTTTCTCATAGACATTAAATACATACTACTGTGCTTACAGGTGTCTATTTCAAATTCATCATAATTTAGTTTCCATTTATTTAATGACTGCCTAACAGCACATTAAAGCCCAATAAGTCACTTAAATTCTGAACTAGAAGGGTGTCCAAATACTTTTCATATCTCCAGATCTGGCAAATCTTATGAAAAACTTAAAACAGAGGTACTGTTTTAGACAGATATATATGTATATACCAATCATCCAACCCAGTGACAAGTTACTAATAAAATGCACAAAGAAAAATGTACTAAAGGTTTTCTTGATCTATTGTTTTATAAATACCTACTACTTATGTAGAGTCCAGGCAAAACTATATCATCAGCATTTTGCCCCGAGGAAACCAGAATACTAACATAAGTTCAATAAAAAACAAGAAATCATTACTATCAAAATTCTCAAGGTACAAAAGAAATTTCATTTCCCATTATCTCTGAACCAACCATTCATAAAATTTACAGTTTATAGACCTTAATACCTATTACTGCGCTTCACTGTCGGTTATATGTCCTTTGTAGGGCTCAAAACACATTCATCAAATATTATTTATGACTGGGTACAGTGGCTCACGCCTGTAATCCCAGCACTTTGGGAGGCCGAGGCAGGCAGATCACCTGAGGTTGGGAGTTCGGGACCAGCCTGACCAACATGGAGAAACCCCATCTCTACTAAAAAATACAAAAATTAGCCAGGTGTAGTGGCGCATGCCTGTAATCCCAGCTACTCGTGAGGCTGAGGCAGGAGAATCGCTTGACCCCGGGAGCTGGAGGTTGTGGTGAGCCGAGATCATGCCACTGCACTCCAGCCTGGGCAACAAGAGCGAAACCCCATCTCAAAAAAAAAAAAAAAAATTATTTACCTCTTGCCATATAAGAAGCACTGTTCTAGATTCTGGATATACAGAAAACAAACATCATTGCTGTCATCCAGGAACTTAGTGTATAGCCAAGAGAAAATGAAGTAAACTGATCAGTATAATATACAATGTAATGTCCCTTAAACAAAGATATGTACATGATGTTACCTAAACCAGTACATAGGGATATTAAATCCAGACTTCTGAGTGTGGTAGAGTGAGAGTCAAAACATTTAGGCAGATTAGGCATTTAGGTTGATTCCGTGTCTTTGCCATTATGAACAGCACTGCAAAGAACTTTCACATGCATGTGTCTTTATGGTAGAGTGATTTATATTCCTCTGGGTATATACCCAGTAACGGGACTGCTGGGTCAAATAGTAGTTCTGCTTTTAGCTCTCTGAGGACTCACCATACTGCTTTCCACATGGCTGAACTAATTTACATTCCCACCAACAGTGTATAAGTGTTCCCTTTTCTCTGCAACCTCAGCACCTGTTATTTTTTGACTTTTTAATAACAGCCATTCTGACTGGTGTGAGATGATTTTGATTTGCATTTCTCTAATGATCAGTGATATTGAGCTTTTTTTCATATGCTTGTGGGCCACAGGTATGTCTTCTTTCGAAAAGTGTCTGTTCATGTCTTTTGCTCACTTTTTAATAGGGTTGTTTTTCTCTTGTAAATTTATTTAAGTTCCTTATAGATGCTGGATATTAGACCTCTGTCAGGTACATAGTTAGCAAATATTTTCTCCCATTCTACAGGTTGTCTGTTTACTCTGCTGACAGTTTCTTTTGCTGTGCAGAAGCTCTTAAGCTTAATTAGATCCCACTTGTCCATTTTTGCTTTTGCCGCGATTGCTTCTGATGTCTTTGTCATAAAATCTTTGCCCGTTCCTATGTCCTGGATGGTATTACCTAGGTCGTCTGCCAGGGTTTATAGTTTTCGGTTTTACATTTAAGTCTTTAATTCACCTTGAGTTCATTTTTATATATGGTGTAAGGGGTCCAGCTCCAATCTTCTGCATATGGCTAGCCAGTTATCCCAGCATCATTTAACTTGTTAAATTTATTTTTATTTTGGGTTTGCTGGTACATGTGAAGGTTTGTTACATAGATAAACACATGTCATGGGGGTTCGTTGAACATATTATTACATCACCCAGGTATTAAGCTCAGTACCCAATAGTTATCTTTTCTGCTCCTCTACCTCATATAACCCTCCCCACTCAAGTAGACCCCAGTGTCTGTTGTTTCCTTCTTTATGTTCACAAGTTCTTATCCTTTAACTCCCACTTATAAGAGAGAACATGCAGTATCTGGTTTTCTGTTCCTGAGTTAGTTTGCTAAAGAAGAGAGCCTCCAGCTCCACCCATGTTCTCACAAAAGACATGATCTAGTTCTTTTTTATGGCTGTATAATATTCCATGGTGTATATGTACATTTTCTTTTTTCAGTCTGTCACTGATGGGCATTTAGGTTGATTCCATATCTTTGTTACTGTGAACAGCCCAGCACAATTTATTGAATATAAAGTCTTTTTCCCATTGCTTGTTTTTGTCAGCTTTGTCAAAGACCAGATGGTTGTAGGTATGCAGCCTTATTTCTGGGCTCTCTATTCTGTTCCATTTGTCTATGTGTCTGTTTTTCTACAGGTTCCATACTGTTTTTGTTACTGTAACCCTGTAGCGTAGTTTGAAGTCAGGTAACATGATGCCTCCAGCTTTGTTCTTTTTGCTTAGGATAGCTTTGGCTGCTGGGCTCTTTTTTGGTTCCACATGAATTTTAAAATAGTTTTTTTCTAGTTCTGTGAAGAATACTGATAGTAGTTTGATAGCAACAGCAATGAATCTGTAAATTGCTTTGGGCAGTATGGCCATTTCAATGATATTGATTCTTCCTATCCATGAGCATGGGAGGTTTTTCCATTTGTCTGCATCTTTTCTGATTTCTTTGAGCAGTGTTTTATAATTCTCATTATACAGATCTTTCACCTCCCCAGTTAGCTATATTCCTAGGTATCTTTTTTCTTTTTGTGGCAATTGTGAATGACACTGATGTGGCTCTTGGCTTGGCTGTTTTTGGTGTATAGGAATGCCACTGATATTTGTATATTGGTTTTGCATCCTTAAACTTTGCTGAAGTTACTTACCCAAAAGTCATTCAGCAGCATGCTGTTTAATTTTCATGTAATTGCATGGTTTTGAGGATTTTCTTAGTCTTGACTTCTATTTGTATTGCACTGTGGTCCAAGAGCGTGTTTGGTATGATTTTGGTTCGTTTGCATTTGCTGAGGATTGTTTTATATCCAATTATGTGATTGCTTTCGGAGTATGTTCCATGTGGAGATAAGAAGAATGTATATTCAGTTGTTTTAAGGTGGAAAGTTCCATAGAGGCCTGTCAGATCCATTTGATCTAATGTTGAGTTCAGGTCCTGAATATCTTTAACTTTCTGCCTTGATGACTTGTCTAATACTGTCAGTGGAGTGTTGAAGTCTCCCACTATTATCGTGCGGGAGTTTACATCTTTTTGTAGATTTCTAAGAACTTGCTTGATAAATCTGGGTGCTCCTGTGTTGGGTGCATATAAATTTAGGATAGTTAGGTCTTGCTCGATTGAACCCTTTACTAGTAATGCCCTTCTTTTTTTTTTTAATCTTTGTTGGTTTGAAGTCTGTTTTGTCTGAAATTAGGATTCTAACCCCTGGGTTTGTTTGTTTTTGTTTTTTTTTTCCGGTTTTCTGTTTGTTTGGTAGATTCTCCTCCATCCCTTTATTTTGAGCCTATGAGTGTCATTACATGTGAGGTGAGTCTTTTGAAGACAGCATAGCACTGGGTCTTGCTTTTTTATCCAGTTTGTTGCTCTGTGCCTTTTAAGTGGGGCACTGAAGGTTAGTATTAATATGTGTGGATTTGATCCTGTCATTGTGTTGTTGGCTGGTTATTATGTTGGCTTGTTTGTGTGGTTGTCTTATAGTGTCACTAGTCTGTGTGTTTAAGTGTGTTTTTGTATTAGCTGGTAGTGGTCTTTCCTTTCTATATTTAGTGCTCCTTTCAAGATCTCTTGTAAGGCAGGCCTGGTGGTTAACAAATACCCTCAACATTTGCTTGTCTGAAAAGGATCTTTTTTTTGAGATAGAGTCTCACTGTATCACCCAGGCCGGGCTGCAGTGGCACGATCTCAGCTCACTGCAACCTCCGCCTCCCGGGTTCAAGCAATTTTCCTGCCTTAGCCTCCCAAGTAGCTGGGACTACAGCTGCCTGCCACCACGCCCAGCTAATTTTTTTTTTTTTTTTTGTATTTTTAGTAGAGACAGGTTTCACCATATTGGCCAGGCTGGTCTTGAACTCCTGACCTTGTGATCTACCCGCTTCAGCCTCCCAAAGTGCTGGGATTACAAGCATGAGCCGGCTAGAAATGAAATTCTTTGTTGAAGAATTTTTTCTTTAAGTATGTTGTAGGCCCTCCTCAATCTCTTCTGGCTTGTAGGGTTTCAGCTGAGAGATCTGCTGTTAGCCTGATGGGGTTGCCTTTGCAGATGACCTACCTTTAACATTTTTTCTTTCATTTCAATCTTGGAAAATCTGATGATTATGTGTCTTGGGGATGATCTTCTTGTATAGAGTCTTTCAGGAGTTCTCTGCATTTCCTGAATTTGACTGTTGGCCTCTCTAGCAAAGCTGGGGAAGTTTTCATGGACAATATCCTGAAATATGTTCTGTAAGTCGTATGCTTTCTCTCCCTCCCTTTCAAAGACACCAATGATTCATAGATTTAGCCTCTTTACATAATCCCATACTTCTCGAAGCTTTTGTTCATTCCTTTTAATTCTTTTTTATGTTTGTCTATCCTATTTCAGACAGCCAGTCTTCAAGATCTGAGATTCTTTCCTCAGCCTGGTTTATTCTGTTGTTAATACTTGTGATTGCACTGTGAAATTCTTATACTGTGTTATTCAGCTCTGTCAGATTAATTAGGTTCTTTTTTATACCAGCAATTTTGTCCTTCAATTCCTGTATTGTTTTATTGTGATTCTTAGTTTCCTTGGATTGGATTTTTCTGTACTCCTGAATCTCAATGATATTCATTCCTATCCATGTTCTGAATTCTACTTCTGTCATTTCAGCCAGTTCAGCCTTGGTAAGAATTCTTGTTGCAGAAGTGGTACAGTCACTCGCAGGACACTCTGGCCATTTACTGGAGTTCTTGAGTTACTGGAGTTCTTGTATTGGTTCTTTCTCATCTCTGCATATGGGTGTTCCTTTAACTGTAGTGTAGATTAAGTAGTCAATAGACTTCTCTTTCAGACATTTTCACAGGGCCAAGGCTTTGTGCAGGATCTTTATTTTATGGAAGCTGATTTCTTATCTTTGGTTTCAGAGGGGTATGTTAGAGAGGTATTTTTGGTGTTGAAGTTATGGACTGCGATCCAGCAGGTGGCACTCAGGTGTACTGGTCAGTTGGTAGAATCTTGCTCGGATGGGTGGCTCCGCAATTTCCTCACAATTGCAGCCACGTTCCCTCTCAACACTCTGAAAGTATAGGTATAGGTTCCTCTTCCCCTTGAGTGCTGGCTGTAGATTGCAGCTTTGCACTCCTGGGCTGCCCACTGCAGTTCTGGGGTAATCTCAGTGTTTATGTTCCTTCCTCAACAAATTCCCTGAGCAGAGGAGGTTCCCCTGCCTCTGTGTCGCTTCTGGGTGGGCCTTCATCCTGTCTTGCTTTTCTCCATTCTCCATGGGTAGAGTTGTTTCCTTGATTAGTCTTGATGCATGTACTTGGATGATTCAGCTATTTACTCGCCCCTTCCATTCCTCCCTGTGAGAGCCACACATATTAGCTGCTTCTAGTCAGCCATCTTGGTGACCCCCCCACTCCCACAATGTGTTCTACAATTAAGAAATATACTTCTAAATAACCTATGGATTGAAGAAGTAATCACAGTGGCAATTTAAAAAATCAAAATATTAGCGAAATGATAATGAAATACTATAAGAACTGAGGTATGCAAAGAAAATGCATAGCTATAAAAGACAGGAAAATCAAACGGCTAATCATCCATTTCAAAAAATCTGAAAAAGCAGTGGAGAAGTTCAGGATTGCCACCCCAAAATACACTGCTATGGAATATTGATTATTTTGAGCTAAAGGTACTCTGACCTTCCTTTTTCTTCCTGAAAGCAGGAGATGAAACTCCCATGTGAAAAGTGCCCTCCTTGTGCCAGAGGAAAGAAAGACATTTTTAACACCAGGGATGAAAAATCAAGACCAAGAGAAATCTGCACACATAAACCTTAATAAACTAACCTTACCTTCCTAGCCTCTTCTCCACAATTAACTGTTCTAGTCAAAACTCCATATTCTTGTCACATTTTCACAATCTGATGCTCTTTGTGCTTCCTCGTATTATAAGTATTCAGCTCTAACTGCTTTTTTGTGTCTTTGTTTTTCTGGCATAAGACAGACTAACCAGAGAAAAGCGTATGACCCTAGAAGGGTGGAGGAGAACTTTGCCTCCCTGAAGCAGCAAATTAAACCACAAAAAAGTAAAAGAAAGGACACAAAGAGCAGTAATAAATGTCAAAGAACACTAAAACACAAAAGAGAAAAAGCCAAAAGTTAGTTCTTTGAAAAGAATACAATTAATGAATACCAAGTGAGATTTAAAAAAGGTAAAAACAGACAGCAGAAATAACCAATAATATGGTTGATGAAGGAAACATAACAAATCCTCTCAACATTATGCCATCAATGTCAATGTCCCATTTCTTTTCTTTTCTTTTCTTTTCTTTTTTTTTGAGATGGAGACTAGCTCTGTTGTTCAGGCTGGAGTGCAGTGGCACAGTATCGGCTCACCACAACCTCCACCTCCTGGGTTCAAGTGATTCTCCTGTCTCGCCTCCTGAGTAGCTGGGATTACAGCGTTATGTCACAGTGCCCAGCTAATTTTTGTATTTTTAGTAGCGATGGGGTTTCACCATGTTAGCCAGGCTGGTCTCGAACTCCTGACCTCAAGTGATCTGCCTGCCTCAGCCTCCCAAAGTGCTGGGATTACAGGCATGAGCCATCATGCCGGCCCAATGTTCCATTTCTTGATCTCATGGGTGCTTATATAAGGGTTGGCTTTGTGATGACACACCAAACTCCATATTTATGTATTGTACACATGTTTAAATATGTTCTCTTTACAATTAAAAAATGTAATCATTCTATAGCAAAAATAAACAAGAGGTGGGGGGTGTGGAGGTAAGAGGCCTTTTAGAGGACTCAAACTCCAAAAAATTTCAGACAAGGTCCTGAAAAATTTTTTATTAGCTACTGTAAAGAAATTTTTAATTATAAAGATAAACTAATAGTGTTTCATCAACTGTGGTTTCACCATCTATGACTAATATTAAACATAAATGTTTATTAATGTATTCATTAATAAATTTATTTTAAGAATGGTAACTAATATCTCGTACATATATATATAAAACAGGCTATAATTTGCTAAAATAGATGACAATGATAAATTTTAAATACTTGGCTTTAAGAGCCTAAAAAAATCAAAATTCCGTTATGTACTAGTCCAGTTTTGCATTGCCATGAAGAAATGAGGCTGGGTAATTTATAAAGAAAAAAGGGTTAATTGGGTTCATAGTTCTACCGGTGATACAGAAGCATGGCTCTGGCATCTGCTCAGCTTCTGATGAGGCTTCACTGAGCTTTTACTCATGGTGGAAAGCAAAGTGGGAATGGGCACATCACATGGCAAGAGTAGGAGCAAGAGAGAGAGGTGGGGAGGTGCCATACTCTTTCAAACAACCAGGTCTCATGTGAACTCAGAGCAAGAGCTCTCATTACCCAGGAGTGATTGGCCCCCATAATCCCATACTTCCCACCAGGCCCTACCGCCAACATTGGAGATCACATTTCAACATGAGATGTGGAGGGGACAAACATCTAAACAATATCATTCTGCTGGCCCCACTAATCTCATGTTCTACTCACACTGCAAAATACAATCATCCCTTCCCAATAGTCTCCCAAAGTCTTAAGTCATGCTGGCATCAACTCAATCAAAAGTCTAAAGTCTTATCCAAGACTCAAGTCAAATTCCTTCCACCTATGAGCCTGTAAAATCAAAACAAGTAACTTGATAGATCAAAACAAGATACATTGGTGGTTCAGGTATTAATCAGCCAAAAGAAAGGGGCAACAGGCCACAAGCAAGTCCAAAACACAGCAGGGCAGACATTAAACCTTAAAACTCCAATATAATCCTTGACTTCATGTCCAGCAACCTTGTGTGAGGGGTGGGCTCCCAAGGCCTTGGGCAGCTCTACCACTGTGGCTTTGCAGGGTACAGCTCCCATGGCTGCTCTCACAGGTTGGACTTGAGTGCCTGCAGCTTTTCCAGGCTCAGGGTACAAGCTAACAGTAGATCTACCATTCTGGGGTCTGGAGGGTGGTGGCCCACTTTCCATAGTTCCACTAGGCAGTGCCCTAGAAGGGACTCTGTGTGGGAACTCCAACCCCACATTTCCCCTCCACACTGCCCTAGTAGAGGTTCTCTGTGAGGGCTCCACCCCTGAGGCAGGCTTAGCCTGGGCACCCAGGCTTTCTCATACATCCTCTAAAATCGAGGGGGAAGCTGCCAAGCCTCCTTTATACTTGCCCTCTTAACACCACATGGAAGCCACTAAAGCTTATGGCTTGCATCCTCCAAAGAAGCAGCCCAAGCTGTACCTGGGCCCCTTTGAGCCGAGGCTGGAGCTGGAGCAGCTAGAATGTGGGGAGGAGTGTCCTGATCGAGCAGGACAGTGGCACCCTGGGACAGGTCCCTGAAACCATTCTTCCCTTCCAGGCCTCTGGGCCTGTGATGGGAGAGGCTGCTTCTAAGGTCTCTGGAAAAGGCTTTCAAGGTCTTTTTCCCATTGTCTTGGATATTAGCACTTGGCTCCCTTTTAGTCATGCTAATCACTCTAGCAAGTGGTTGCTCCACTGCCTGCTTGGATTCTTTCTCTATCACAGGGACAAACTCTAAATTTTCCGAATTTTTATGCTCTGCTACCCTTTAAAATAAGTTCCAACTTTAAGTTATTTGTTTGTTCCTGTATCTGATCACAGGCTGCCAGAAGCAGCCAAGCCATGTCTTGAATGCTTAGAAATGTCTTCCACCAGATACCTTAAGTCATTACTCTTAAGTTCGACCTTCCACAGAACCCTAGGATTTGGACACAATGCAGCCAGGCTCTTTGCTGGGGTGCAAAAGGGTGACCTTTACTCCAGTCCCCAACAAGTTCCTCATTTCCATCTGAGAATTCATCAGGCTAGCCTTCACTGTCCATATTTCTATCAGTATTTTGGTCACAACTGTTTATCCAGTCTCTAAGAAATTCCAAACTTTCCCCCGTCTTCCTGTCTTCTTCTGAGCCCACCAAACACTTCCAATCACAGCCCATTACCCAGTTCCAAAGCTACTTCCACATCTTCAGGTATCTTTACAGCAACGCCCCACTCCTCAGTACCAATTTTTTGTATTAGACTGTTCTTGCAGTGCTATAAATACATACCTGAATCTGGGTAATTTATAAAGAAAATATGTTTATTATGGCTCATGGTTCCGCAGGCTGCACAGGAAGAATGGTGACCACATCCACTTTTGGTGAGGGCCTCAGGAAGGTTACATCATGGGGAAGGTGAAGGGGAGCAGCATATCACATGGTGAGTAAGGGAACGGGTTAGGGGGAATGTCCCAGACTCTTTTAAACAACCAAATCTGCATGAACTGAGCAAGAACTCACTCATCACCAAGGAGATGGCGCTAAGCCATTCATGAGGAATCTGCCCCCGTGATCCAATCACTTTCTACTAGGCTCCACTTCCAACAGTGGGAATCACATTTCAACATGAGATTTGGAGGGTACAAACATCCAAACCATATCAGTACAGAAGGAGCTTATTTAGTAAAACCACCAGAAACATCCAAACCATATCAGTACAGAAGGAGCTTATTTAGTAAAACCACCAGAAACAAGAACAGCAGTTTCCCCTCTCACCTACCTCCCACAAACCCTCCTATAAAATATCTCAGAGACCAGAGATTATAACAACTTTGAATAAAAGGCTACAAAACCCAAAATAATGGTAACTTAATTGTTTTGAAAAGCTTTGTTATAACTTGAACAAATACTCTAAATGCCTTTATGTGAATGAACTTAAAAATGTATATTGATATCACACTAGTTCCTTTAAAAAAAAAAAAAAAGAAAGAAAGAAAGAAGAGAATATGGACTCCATTTCTTCTCTAGTGCAGAGTTCTTTCTTCCTTGGCATGCAAAGTACTTCCAGTACAGAACTGGTCACACTGTATTTCTAAATATTTGTTTATCTATCTGCCTCCCCCCATTAGATCCAAGGCTCCATAATGAAAATCAGTTTACACAAATTAATGTGAGCCTGGTATGGGTCAAGCACTACACTACTTTCTGGAGAATCAAAGTGTACAACACACACATGATTTATGACCTCATGGACCTTACATGAGGTTACAGGATGCTTCTCATAGGAAGTGATGTTTAAGTTGAGACCTAAAGGTTAACTGGCAGTTAGCCAAACAAAGTATGGCAAGAAACATATTCCAAGCAGAGAATACAAGTAAGTCATAAGGTGGAAGGTCACTCCTATATTCTTTATTTCCACTAGCACTACACATTGCATAGTAAATGTGTTCCATCAGAGATAATGAGATGATGGGGAAAGAAAGGTGTGACAAGACGGAAGAATGAAAGAAAAAAAAATTAAGTCAATATAGGAGCAGGCCTATTATATCCAAGTTTGTGTGTTTTAGATTGACAATTTGCATTTAAATATGCTATTTAATTAGGCCTTTATAAAAATGAAAAATAACCACTAATCAAGGGTCCACCCAATAGCTGCTTCCCATGATGCTCTAAAGTACTGTGGAAGAGAAGCAATTTGAGCAGGTAAAATTTTGACATTCTTCTGCTCTACAAGAAAGTGCTCAAAAGAATAATGTATCAGATAGAAAGAGCAAAGTATCTATTTCCATCACCTTACTTATCCAGCCATTTTCTTCCTAAAAGCACTTCTTATATTTTAAGAATCCAACAGCAGGGTCCAAATCTTTCTTACACCCACTAACTCATCACTCAGCATAGTGTGAATAATAATACTCTCAACTGTTCAAAACACATACCTTGGGTTTCCACAACAGTCAAAACTCAATTCCTAATTATGCAAACATATTGTGACTATAAAGGGGCGTAAATAACAAGACTAATGTTTCTCCCTACCAAAATAAGTGTATTAAAAAGTGATGTATGCTATGTGGAGAAACCGGAACTTGTGTGCCCTGCAGGTGGGAATGTAAAATGGTACAGCCACTGCGGAAAACAGTATGACGGTTCCTCAAAAGATTAAAAAACAGAATTACTATATGATCCAGCAATTCCACTTCTAGGTAAGTAAACAAAAGAAATGAAAGTAGAGTCTTGAAGAGACATTTGTACACCCATGTTCACAGCAGAATTATTCACAATAACTAAAATGTGGAAACAACCCATCGACAAATGAAGGCACAAGCAAAATGTGGTATACACATACAATGGAATATTGTTCAGCCTTTAAAAGGAAGGAGATTCTGACATATGCTACACCATGAATAGACATTGAGGACATTATGCTAAGTGAAATAAGCCAGTCACAAAATGGCAAATACTCTATGATTCCACTTTTATGATGTATCTACAATAGCCAAAATTGTAGAGACAGAAAGTGGAATGATGATCGCCAGGGGACAGGGGGAGGAGAGAATGGAGAGTTATTGTTTAATGGACATATAGTTTCAATTCTGCAAGATGAAGAGTTCTGGAAATGGATGATACTGATGTTTATACAATATAAATGTACACAATACCAATGAACTTTATACTAAAGAAGGGTTAAGATGATTTAAGATGATTTATTTTACCATAATAAAATAATTGGGGAAAAAAGTAAATTTTTTGTCTGGAAATACACAATTAGAGATCAAACTGAGGACATATCAACTTGCCTCAAACACAACAAATTGGTCTGGTGCCATTTAGAATGAAATCAATTGTAATACTGTGATCCCCTTCCATGATGTGCTGATTATTCACACTGAGTCACTTAAAAATTAATGCTCTCATCTCATTTGTGAATAAATGAACCTGTCTTTCCTTCTAATAGGTTAATCTTTGAAGTAAAATAGACTACAAGGACAACTCATGAATTAACTAGTTCTAGAACTCAAAGTTTTAAAAGAGAAAAAAAGTGCTTCAATAAAATCCAAAAAATGAAAAAAAAAAGTGATATGGTGCTATGGTTTAGATATGGTTTGCCTGTCCCTACCAAATCCCATTTTGAAATTTGACCCCTAGTGTGGTGGTGTTGAGAGGTGGTCCTGGTGGGAGGTGTTAGGATCATGGGGGCAGATTCTTCATCAATGTCTTGGTGCCATTCTCTCAGTAATGAGTTCTCACTCTGGCAAGATGGGATGAGTTCTCAAGGGAATAAGTCAGTTCCCAGTAAAGTGGGTTGCTATAAAGCCAGGACACCCTTTAGGTTTGGTATCTCTTCACATGTGCCTGCTTTCCCTTTGACCTTCTCTGTCATGTTCTGATGTGGCACCAAAGTTCTCACCAGAAGCTGAGCAGATGTCAATGCCATGCTTCCTGTGCAGCCTGAAGAATAATGAGCTAAACAAACCTCTTTTCTTTATAAATCACCCAGCCTCAAGCATTATTTTACAGAAACACAAAATGAACTAAGACATATGATAAATAGACAAGGTCCTAAGCCAATAGTGTTAAAAGTACTAAAATATAGTAAATTCCTATATTTATTTATTTAGAGGCAAGATGTCACTGTCACCCAGATTGGAGTGCAATGGTGTGATCTCAGCTCACTGTGAATGAGCTCAAGTGATCTTCCTACCTCAGCCTCCCAAGTAGCTGCGACTACAGGCGCATACCACCACACCTGGCTAATTTTTGTATTTTTTGTAGAGACGGGGTCTTGCTCTGTTTCCCCAGCTAGTCCTGAACTCCTGGGATAAAGTGATCTGTCTGCCTCAGCTTCCCAAAGTGATAGGATTACAGGCATGAGCCACCATGCCCAGCCAGGTTCCTATCTAGAGTTTCCAGTAAGAAATTGTTATTTCTACTGTGTTAACCTGTATTATCTGCTCAAAAATTAACCATAAACTTATTTTTATATTTTTTAGAGGAAAACAAAATTTAAAGGAGAGTAGGGAAGGAAAGTTTACTGTTTTGTTCTTTCCACATTTCTAAAGTATTCTTCTTCCCTGAAACCAAGGCTAATGGAAGAATATGGGTGGAGTTCACAGAGAATGTAGCAGCTATCCATAGAGTCAAAGGGAAAATTTAGAGCACTTAAACAACAGGTATTTTATAAAAAGTCAATTCCTCACTGCTATGAACTTGAATATTTATGTCCTCTCCAGTATTTGTATCTTCTCCAAGATTCACATGCTGAAATCCTAATCCCCAATGTGATGACATGTGGAGATAGGGCCTTGGGGAGGTAATCATGTCATGAGGGTGGAGCCCTCATCCTGGGATTAGTGCCCTTGTAAGAAGAGATACAAGAGAGCTTGCTTCCCCTGTTTCCACCATGTGAGGACTCAGCAAGATGACACCTGTCTGCAAGCCAGGAAGACAGCCCTCACTGGAACCTGACCATGCTGGCACCCTGCTCTCAGACTTTCCAGCCCCCAGAACTGCAGAAAATAAATGTGTTGTTTAAGCCATCTAGTCTATAGTATTTTATTACAGCAGCCCAGGCAGACTTAGACATCCATGTACTCACTTCCAAGAAAAAGAAAACTTAAATAGCAATATAACTCTTCATTTAACTCAAAAAACAAAGAAATTATGAATATGACAAATCTTCTCAATGGCAAAGCATAACTTCCCTTTAAAAGACTATGATGACTATAAAACAATATGGAAAAGAGATTATGATACGTTAACTTTTTTAGAAAACAAAATACAGTATATAAGTACTATGAATTAGAATCATTTATAGTACATACATAAACAAAGAATGAAGGAAAGAGAAAAAATGGCACTAAGATGAATGAATCCTTTAACGTTAACAGACTGTTCTCATAATAAATAAAATTGGAGCTAAATAAGATATAGGAATAAAAATGTCCATAAGTACCAAACTATAACCCTAAATTAAAAACTGTCCATGAAAGCAATATAATAGCAGGCACAAAAATTTCATAGAAAAAACTATGTACAAATTTAAATCTTAGAAGATTATAAGTTATTTGTTAGGAGGTGATAATTTCAACTGTGCTGGCCTTTTAGCATCCTATAACTACTGACAGTACAACTAAAAATTTAACTTGGAAAACCAAATAAGAGTAGTAAGAGCAATTAAATTTTTTTTTAAATGGCAGGGCCTTTCCCAAATGTTTTCCATACACCATCACTGATCTTCACACAAATCCTGAAAAACGGGTATAATAAGTGGAAAGTGCTGCTTTTGTTTTAAAAACAAAGAAAGGACAACCAGGTATTACACACTTCCTAATACAAAGTATATTCCACTGTGAAGTTTTTTTTGGCAAAAAGAAAAAAGAAAAGAAAATCAAAATTAATTCATATCAAGACTAGAGATCTAATTACTTTTTTTTTTTTTTTTTTGAGACGGAGTCTTGCTTTGTTGCCTAGGCTGGAGTGCAGTGGCACAATCCTGGCTCACTGCAACCTCCGCCTCCCAGGTTCAAGTGATTCTCCTGCCTCAGCCTCCCAAGTAGCTGGGATTACAGGTGCACACTACCACGCCCAGCTAATTTTTGTATTTTTAGTAGAGACGGGGTATCGTCATGTTGGCCAGGCTGGTCTCGAACTCCTGACCTTAGGTGATCCGCCCACCTCAGCCTCCCCAAGTGCTGGGATTACAGGCGTGAGCCACCGCGCCCAGCCATAATTACAATTTTAAATGACACACGGTGATCAATTTGCAAACTCCAGGCTGTGGTAAACTACAAAACAACTAGGCTTCTTTAACAAACTGCAAAGGGGGGTAAAAACAGGAGAAACCTATGGCTTAAAAGATACTTGAGAGGCATACTAACCACTGAGGTGTACAGACCTTGTTTGAATCCTGATACAAATAAATTTTTAAAAATTTCTCAGTCAGAATTATTTGAACATTTGCTGGATATTTTATGTCATTAAGAAATTTTCCTGATATTTTGGAGGATAATATTTATATAAAGTTTATATATGAAAAAGAATAAACAGAAAAATATACACATAAAGTAACACAATCTCTGAAGGTCTTTTTAAAAAAGTGAGGAAAAGGAATACGTGATATTTTTACCAAATATTTATTTGACATGACCATTACTTATGTAATAAGTCAAAGAATGTTCAAAACTAAATGTGAGGTTAATTACTGGTGTGTGACACAGAATATAAGTAATTTGAGGGAAGAGCAATATTCATTATGCATAAATGGTAACACTGTAGATACATATGCTCTTAACAACTGATAATTGATCTATTTGAACTTTAAAACGTCTACTCTCAAATTGGGGGAAAAACTTAAGACTACAACAAAATTAACTGCAGATCAAATATGACAAATATTTTAACTTTGAATTATTGGAGAGAGGAACTGAAAATTGAATATTTACCTAATACACGACGAAATAACTTATCTTTGAGGGAGTATAAAAAATAAAAGAAAAATGTCCCCAAATGTAATAACATTTTAAACATTTACAAAAATAAAAACAAAGGGAAAACTACAAAGGTAAAAACTGTAATGTACAAAGAACCCATTCAATTATGTAAGATATTAAGACTTCATTTATTTCACTGAACTAGTATTTTTGAATACCTACTACGTGCCAACCATTGTGCTAGGTGCTTATCCCTGAAGGGAGAGTTACTACAGGGGAGCGCAGGAGAGCCTACTGGGGTGCTGGAAATAGTCTATGTCTTCACTTGAATAGTGGTTACTTGGATATATACATAGGTAAGAGTTGTGGACTTCAGTGTAAGTTGTACATGAAAAGTTCATTTGTGTTGCTTTCCACTTCTGCTAACTGTTCTTATACACACTACTTCAATTTTAATTCACAGAACCTTGAAACAAATTTCTACATAGTCAGAGTATTACATGCCGTCTTATGACAGACGTTTTAAACAATCCAGGAGGAGAAAACAGATGTATACATTTAAAAAAAGTTTCCATTAATAGAAAATAATTACATCAGTGGGTTCTGTTTATTGATATATATATCACAAAAGTATTAATTGAACGTTTTTCAAATGTTTATTTCTCCATCAGCCACATACTTTAATTATGCCGCCAGTTATGAATTTAATGATTTTCCCCCATATCAACATTTCTCAGTAGTCAGTGTACCAATTTCATAATTTTTGCTATGCACTACTAGTATACAGTTACTTAATTTTTTTTACTGGCCTTTAACTTTGATTAGCCTCAACTAATAAAATCCATGAATTTACTGGCTTAAGTCAAAAGCTGCATATTTTCTAATATATAATATATAACTGTAAAAATTACACGAGGAGATACACAAATCTTATACTTGCTATCAGTAAATCTCTCTTTTTTTTTTCTTTTTTTTTGAGACAGGGTCTCACTCTGTCACCTGGGCTGGAGTGCAATGGTGCGATCTCGGCTTACCACAACCTCCACCTCCCGGGTTCCAGCAACTCTCCTGTCTCAGTCTCTCAAGCAGCTGGGATTACAGGCGTGCACCACCATGCCCAGCTAATTTTTGTATTTTTAGTAGAGACAGGGTTTCACCATGTTGGCCAGGCTGGTCTCAAACTCCTGACCTCAGGTGATCCACCATCTCGGCCTCCCAAAATGCTGGGATTACAGGTGTGAGCCACCATGCCTGGCCAGTAAATCTCATTTTTAAGTCCAGAGCTCTATTGAGAACTAGGTGTGGACCACTTTACACCTCTGGACCTCAGTTTCCTCATAAGTAAAATTATGAGGCTAAAATGTCAATTACTGACACTCCTTAAAATTCTAATATTCTACAATCTAACAGCCAGCAGTTTTACCTGCTGTCTATATACTGCTGACATAATCACTGCAATGCAAAAGAATGTAAGGTATACGGTACCACCTCAACTTTAAGGTCCATATTAGGACCCGTCTTTAGAGTAATAAATTAGGGAGGGTGGTGGGCCGGGGTGGGGGGGGATTGTGCAACATGAGGCAACTTACAATAACCACAACCAATCAATAAAGTACATTAATTACAGTTTTCTAAGGTTTTTCAACTTCAATTAAAACCCTTTGATCCTACCTAATCAGGAAAAAGTCAGCTCTTCAAAAGAAAAATCAGTTCAAGTAGGAAACCAAAACAATATGTTAAACATTTTATTACAACTGAAATACACATATATCTCCAATCTTTTGATGGAAAGCCTTATCATCGAGTATAAATCTGTCAATTAGAATTACATATCTTCCTTGTTTAAACCACAGCTATAATACATGGGTCTGAGAGCTCTACGGGTAGTTCTTTAAAGTGAAGCAAAATTTAAAACATTTGTAAAGCCATCAGTTTGGAGAATCCTACATGTTCCAATTACTTTCCCACCTTTTCTAGTTATCGAATTATCTTATCCATACCAAGACAGGCCCAGGGAAATGCCTACAAAAAACATTGAGTTGCAATACAGAAGAGTCCTGAGCTTAGGGAACCCAAATATTTTATAATGGACAGCAAGAATGCCTGCCTTTTCTTTTCCTAAGGAGGAAAATACTATCATTATCTTCCAAGGCTGCTCACTAGATAAACATTCTTGAAAAGATAGTCTAGAGTAACAGGCAGTCAGTGCTTTACTTGCAAGATATGCAGAAATGCAAGAAATCAATAAAGACTTGTCTTCCAACTCTCTGTTTATCCCTGTCTACTTAACTGCTACCAAATACAACCCCCTGTAGCATTTTACCTTCTAATATATAAGCATTATTGTTGGCCAGGCACGGTGGCTCACACCTGTAATCCCAGCACTTTGGGAAGCCAAGGTGGGCGGATCATGAGGTCAGGAGTTCAAGACCAGCCTGACCAACATGGTGAAACTCTGTTTCTACTAAAAATACAAAAATTAGCTGGGCATGGTGGCACATGCCTGTAATCTCAGCTACCCGGGATGCTGAGGCAGGAGAATTGCTTGAACTGGGACCTGGGAGGCGGAGGCTGCAGTGAGCCAAGATCATGCCACTGTACTCCAGGCTGGGCTACATGCAGAACGAGACTCCGTCTCAAAAAAAAAAAAAAAAAAAGTATTATTATTAATAACAGAAGATGAAATCATGATTCACGAGCCATTTCTAAGAAACTTCACTCTTGTAAATAAGAGTTAGTTGTGATTACCAGAATTTTTTCTATGTGCTTTTAGACAATTTGAACAATCCTTTTATATATAAATCATGCCTTGTCGAGTCCAGTCTTAATAACCAAATGCCTCTGCAATGAAGTTAGTCATCACCCAAAAAGCTTCAGAAATTAAATGAATCAAGTGAGTACTATAGAAAGGGTACATCCTAAAATAAAAGATAGTTGTCACAAGCCAAAGAAGATAAGGAAGTGTAATAGAATCACACACACACACACACACACCCACACCCACACACACACACACAACGATATAGCTATAGCTATAGAATTAGCTATAGCTATAGCTATAGACAGCTACTAGGGAAGGCTGAGGTGGGACGATCACTTGAACCCAGAAGGCAGAGGTTGCAGTGAGCTATAATGGCACCACTACACTGCAGCCTGGACAACAGAGGGAGACCCTGTCTCAAAAAAATAAAAATAAAAATAAGTAAAGTATAGCAACTTTAAAATTTCATCAAATTTTTCACTTCTCCCAACCTGCTCTCAAGCTATAACACAATCTTATGCCAGAATTAACCAAGGATACCAAAGTCCAAAACAGGGGTAGTGTGGTCTACCTCTGAAAAAGCAGTATGAAGTTATTATGTCACTACTTCATTTCAATCTTAGTTTTGTTTTTTTTTTTAACTATGACAAAGCTAAAATATCATTATGAATTTCAAATGTGAGAAACATTAAGGATTCTAAGCTGTTTCTTATACTAAGGGCTTCTGCTTAGGAACAACAATTATTTAAAGCATTATGAACTAACAATCAGAAACTGAACTAGGATATTAAGGTGCATACTATAAGGAAAATACAAGATAATGCTAAAACTTCAGAAAAATAAATTTAAGAAAACTGGAATCCTTGCTATTTTTCTCTTCTTGGGCACTTGTTACTATCCCCTTCCAAAAACAAATCAGTTGGTGAGTGGATTTGTAGAAACCTAATCAAAGCTTAGAAGATATGTCAGATTACGAAACCCAGCTGAAACCTTTTGAGCCTCTAAACCATGAAGCAACTAACCATTTGTACTTGCCTTAGAATAGCAGTGTCATGCCAGCTCTGGATTACCTACCTGCTACTACCAAACAGAAAAAAAAAAAAAAACAAAAAAATTCTTATTTAAGTCACTGTTCATTTGGCTTTCTATTAAAACAGTAGATCTGTATCTGAATACATCGTTGAAACCCTTTCTGTGAAAAACTGAAGAAGCTAGTGGGGGAAGAAGACTCGAGATGAGAATAGGCTCATTATTCAAAGGCCAGCATGGCTAAAGCATAGTAAGCAATGAGGAGAACTATCTGAGATAAGGCTCTAGAGACAGTAGAGTCTGGATTTTATTCACTGTGAAAGAGGAAACCAATGAAAAGCCTATGCAAGGCAGGAACATGATCCACTTTATACTCGAAGACACATTACTAGTTGCTTTAAATGCATTATTACATAATGTAGTCATCACATAAACCCTATAAAGCAAGTAATTTTTCACTATAGCCCCATTTTCAAAATGAAGACACTAAGGCTCAGAGTAGTGAAGTAACATGCTGATTGCTCATTCTGCACCATCCACAAAAGCCTCTATGATATGATATTCCTTTAACATGTCAAGCAGATTTCCACATTTTTTTCCTTTTCTTTTTAGACACAGGGTCTCATTCTGTTGCCCAGTCAGGAGTGTGGTGGCAAGATCATAGTTCACTATAATCTCAAACTATTGGAAACAAGGGATCCTCAGCCTTACTCAGCCTCCCAAGTAGTAAGAACTATAGGCATGTGCCACCGGGCCTGGCTAATTTTTTTTTTTTTTTGTAGAAAAGTCTCACTATGTTGCCAAGGCTGGTTTTGAACTCCTGGCCTCAAGCAATCCTCCCTCCTCAGCCATCCAAAGTGCTAGGATTATAGCTGTGAGCCACCACACCCAGCCACCACAAGGTTTTTGTATCTGCTGTTCTTTGCCTAAAACACTCTTCCTTATGGTTCACTCTCTCACTTCTTGCAGGTTTCTTTGTTTAAATGCCATTTTATCAAATAGATCTTCCCTGACCATCCTAGCTACAAATAGCAAAATAGCAACTTGCCTCCTCCCATTCTTTTATTCATCTTTTTACCAACTACTTTTTTCTCCAAGACACTTAACACCTGACATACACATTTGTTTATATCCCCACATATAAGTATAGTATATTATATCCCCAAATAGAAGCGCTCCATAAGCAGTTTGTTTTGTTCAGTGAGGTATTCCCAACACCTAGAAGACTGCCTACCACAGGAGGTGCCTATCACAGTAGGTGCTCCTTAGACACTTAAGAATTGTGGACTGGCAGAGATAAGGAGTTAACTTTATCATCAAGCAAACAGACTCTTTATAGTATAATAAAGCAATAAAGGCATGAAGGCTTAATTCACTTCCCTGAAGACATAACTAACAAAGGAGTATTAGACTGAAGATCTTCCACTTCCAGAAACAACATAAGTTCTCATCAATGAACTACATAAATGAACCCAACTATAGACATAATAAATTGCCATCCCTATTATTTTTATTAAATGTTATAGTACCATTGTGTTAGTCCATTCTCACACTGCTATAAAGAACTGCCCGAGACTGGGTGATTTATAAAAAGAGGTTTAACTGACTCACAGTTCCACATGACTGAGAAGGCCTCAGGAAACTTACAATCATGGCAGAAGGCAAAGGGGAAGCAGGGACCTTCTTCACATGGTGGCAGGACAGAGAAGAGTGAGCAAGAGCAGGGAAAATTGCCTTATAAAACCACCAGAAGTGCTTTTTAAAGTCATTGTATCACCTTTTATCACTCACTTAGCATCATAAAACAAGCACAAAGAAAAACAAGTTGTGTTACTTAAGTGACACCATTCTCCTTTTCTTAGTTAGCTTCCAAGCAGATCAGCAATCTAAATTTGACTTTCAGTAATTCAATGGTAATAAAGTATTCCCTCCATCATTCAAGTTAGGTCCAACTCAGGTTATAAAAACTAGTCCCTTCAGACCAATTGCTTGTACATTTCTACAGGCACCTTTTTGGCAAACCCACATGGATTTTAAGAAATGGAGAATGAGGAGACAGGAAAATATTAATAAGATGTATCAAACTGTGACAATATGTGAAGAGTATTGTGTATATACAAATAGGAAACAATTGAAAGCCTTCAACATGTGTGGGTGGGGGGAGAGATAACTGAATTAACAGGCCATGTAGTAAAACTTAAAATCAAATCCAGTAGTCTTGAAGGTATAGTAATTGTTTAGTTTTGAAGGTATAGTAATTAAGTACTGCACACTAAAAAAAACTGACCAAAAGGCCGGGTGCGGTGGCTCACGCCTGTAATCCCAGCACTTTGGGAAGCCGAGGCAGGCAGATCACGAGGTCAGGAGATCGAGACCATCCTGGCTAACACGGTGAAACCCCATCTCTACTAAATATACAAAAAATTAGCCAGGCATGGTGGTGGGCACCTGTAGTCCCAGCTACTCAGGCGGCTGAGGCAGGAGAATGGCGTGAACCCAGGAGGCGGAGCTTGCAGTGAGCCGAGATCGCGCCACTGCACTCCAGCCTGGGCAAGAGAGCAAGACTCCTTCTCAAAAAAAAAAAAAAAAACTGACCAAAAAATACACAGAAATGGACAAATCTGTTCCTTAAAATTTTTCTTTTCTAAACAAAAATTTTTGTTGTGGACTGTATCTGAGGCACTATATTCTCTAAGAAGAAAAAAAAAACTGTGCTCCTTCAGCTGAAATAACATTCTAATTTCTCTGATATTCACCCCCAATTAAACTAGGTGGTATCAGAAAATGAAAAGCACTTAATATATTTAAGAAAATACCATAGTGAAAAAAAATCACTATAAATTATCTATTTTAAGCAAAACTATTTGATGTTGCTCAAACAACATAGCAAAACTAGATTATTTCACTTTATTATTTGTTAAAAATCATCTCCCTTCGTCACACCCTGAATCTATGAAGTAATTAATAATGAATACAATGAATGCTTATATGTATTAGGATCATGGCAAATCTATAAAGGCTGAAAGGCTTGGGTTCAGCCAATGAAGTTAATATTGTATTATAAGATTTCTAAAAATGTTATATCCACCTAGAAACTACGGCAGTATTGGATTTTTGTTTTAACCTGTCCTGACCCATTTCCCCTTCCTCTGTTAACATCCACCTTGATCTTCTTTTGGGAAAGGAACATCCCTCCTCCAACATATGCAATCTTGGTACTCCACGCTCTCCTAGCAAAAAGAGTGGACAAAAAAAAAAGAGCCAGACCAATCAGTCCGTGCCTGTCTCTCTCTCTCTGATAAATGTGAATCACAAGCAGAGTGATCACGTGAATGAAAAACAATCACAAAAAAAACTATCCTAATGGGGGCTCCACAAAGATTGTTGCTTTCTGCTCTCTAGATCCCTAAAGCTGTTCAAATGTCTATGATTTCTAAAACTCCATTTTTCATCTTGGAAGAAAATGAGCTTATCATCCTAGTAAATCATTTAAGTTACCCAAACCTTTCTATTACTTGAACTGAAAAACCCTAAATTGATATAGGTACTATTTCAGACATTTGTAACCAAAATAGTCTACCTTTGAATAAGGAAATAAAATAAAAATTAACTTCAAAATATTTTTAAATGAATTTACAAAAGTAAAATCAATGTCAGACGTAGAACATTTTAAAACACCATATATCCTATAATAAGAAAAAAATACAATAGCATAGTATTCATTTATGTGTTTCTTGCTAGGTTTTTAAACTCCATTACATAAGACCTATCCTATAACCATATGCAAGAACCAGGTTTTTTTTAAGACCAGGTTTTGATAATAATCATAAGGAGAAAAAAATGTTTACTCAGGAATGTAATCTCTTCTTCAATTTTCATTTGGATCCTACTACTCAAGGTGTCTTCTCTGGAGCTCCTGCTTCATTTCTTCTTACCCACTATCAAATGAAGGATTTGCGGTAAACTTCATGATTAGGACTAAGAAGAAAAACATTTCTAAAAATATCTATTTGAGCAGCTGACTGATGTTTCCATTTGTCTGACTGATCTTGCAATCCACTGAAGTCTTTATGAGGCAAATACAGGAGCAGACACAAACAAGTGATGACCAGCCCTCCAAAAGCACTTAACAACGATCAGTCTATATCAACAACTTAAAGGGGAGAAACTCAAGCGCTCAGAAATGAGATTATTAACCTCATCTCCACCTCATTACCTACCGGTTTTCCAAAAATCTAAGCTGTTATCAAGTGCAAAGCTTAGAAATGTCTTTCAAAGGACAAATGTGATTTCAGTAGGAAAAAAAATACATCTATATTCCTACTATAGCCTGGGACTTACTATTCATCAAAACAAGTTAATTCAAATGCATAACCAACATCTATTGTCATTTCCAGTATGTGAGAAATGAGGCAAAATAAACAGAAGATAAAATCTCTATCTAGGAAAGCACACGATTTAATCGGAAAGACCAAAAATACACGTGAAATAAAACATTCATGTATAATCAATATTATAATTGAATATGCTACATTTTACCTTTTCTCCTAATATTTTTACTGTAAACTAAAGTGGTTTAAGAAGGGGAAAATACCTGAGTGCTATTTTGAAACCAGGAATTGTATTCATTAATGAGATTTTTTAAATGTCCATTTATATGTAGTCAGAAACACAATTAAATGCAATTTTTATCTAACATTTTTCTTCAATTCAACATGTTCCCAATTAGCACACACTATAGTTTGGCAACTGCCATTACAGTACCTCAACTGTTCCTGCAAAAGACTGCTTCAGGCAAGGATAGGAATGTTTCTGTTAAAGAATGGGCGAAGAAGGAAAAGAAACACAATTTTAAATTGAAAAGTGTTACAATTTCATTTCCTGTCAAGTATCAGACTTGGTATTTAAACACAGGGCTTCTGGTACACACTTTTGTTGCTGCAACCCCAATTTACTGACCTTGTCAAAAATCATATACTATTGGAATCTAGAGTTGCTTACTACCAATAACGGGCTACAGAAGAATACCAATTGCTGTCTAATTCCTTCCGACTAGCTGAAAGTACTTTGCTTCTTCCTTAATATATACAATATCTGCATTGGAAAATAACAAGCAGGAAGTCCCTGGTGGTGGCAACATCTTAGAAAGCAGAAACTCACAAAAAGAAACAAATGAAAAACAAAAATCAGCAACACATACACACAAGCAATGAGGTCAAGAGAGTCAACTATGCAAAGTTTTTTTTACTATTTTCGAGATGATGTTGGTTTGGAAGATTTACACTACCTTCAAAACTTACAAAAACATTCAAAATAATGTGGTACTAGCATACCGCACATATATCAATGGAATAGAATAAGGAGTCTAGAAATGGACCCATAAACAGAGTCAATTAATTTTCAACAAAACTGCCAAGGAAACCCACTGGGAAAAAGAAAATACTTTCAGTAAAAACTGGATATTCATTAAAAACAACAAAAACAACCACAACAGCCTGGCTTTTATACTAAACAAAAATTAACTCAAAATGAATCACAAATCTAAATACAAAAGCCAACATTATAAAACTTCTAGAATAAAAATGGGAAAATAAAAATTTGTAGACAAAAAGTTCTTAAGATATGCAAAAAATATAAACCATGAAAGAAAACAGATATGCTAAATTTCAAAAAATTAAATTACTTCTCTTTAAAAACAGTTTTTAAAAAAGGCAAGACATAAACTGTTAGAAAATATGCACAACACATATATTAGACAAATGACTCAGATTCTGACTAAAGAACCTTCAATAAGAAATCAATAAGAAAACAATTTTTTAAATGAATAAAAGATTTAAACAATTTACAAAAAAAATACAAATGGCTAATAAATCCAAGAAAAGATGCTTACTACCACAGTCATCAGCGAAACGCAAATGAAAAACCACAATGAGATACTATTACACAACCACTAGAATGTTAATTAAATTTTTTTAACTGAAAATGTAAGTGTTGATGAGAAGGGGAGCAACTGGAACTCTCATACATTGCTGGTGAGATGCAAAATGGTACAGCTACTCTTAAGTATTTACCAAAGAAAAATGGAAACATGTCCACTCAAAAATTTGTACATGGATGTTCACAGTAGCTTCATTTACAATAACCGAAAATTACAAACAAGTCAAATGTCTATCAAAAGGTGAATGGATAAACAAATTGGATATTCATTACAATACTCTAATAGTATTCCTATACCATGGAATACTATCCCAAAATAAAAAGGAATAATCTCAAAAATATGCAGGGCAAAATAAACCAGACAAGAGTACATACTCTATGATTCCGTTCATATGAAATCTTAGAACAGACAAAAGCAATCCACAGTAACAGAACCCAAATCAGTCATTGTCTGACATAGAGTAGGAAAGGGAAAGATTAAGTTCAAAGGGCACAAGAGAATTTTGGGGACTGATGGAAAGTTCTATATCTGTATCTATTGTGGTAGCAGTAACATGGGTGTATACATCTGTCAAAATGAATCAAACTATGTACTTAAAATGGTTTCATTTTATTCAGGTGTAAATTATACCTGAATAAAGTAGTTTGGGTTTTTTTTAGTATTTTTTTTAAGTGATATTGGGGGGGTGTGAGGTGGAAAGCAGGAAAGACTACAGAAGTAGCGAAAGGCAAAATGACGCTGTTTAAGTAGCAATGTTCAAAATCAGAAAAAACGTAAAAAATCTAGCACAACTAGGCCTGGTGTGGTGGCTCACACTTGTAATCCTAGCGCTTTGGGAAGGCGAGTCGGGCAGATCACCTGAGGTCAAAAGTTAGAGACCTGCCTGGCCAACATGGTGAAACTAAAAATACCAAACACTAAATACTAAAATACTAAATATTAAATACTAAAAATACCAAAAAAAAAAAAATCAAGCCCAACTAAAACGAAGAGTGTAACTGAGATAATTAATTTTGTCTGTAAAATGGGAATAACTCACAGGATAGCTGTAAAAAATAGATGAGATAGTTAATCTTATCACTGTACTACTTAACACTATGTATGCTGGTAAATTACAGCAACACAATTCATATTAGTTGAATTTGTATCTACCCATGGTAAGTGTTAAGGTGAAGCAAAGAAAATAAGTAAAAGTAACATGGAATAAATCCTGAAAGAATTTCTAGAGGAAATTATCTTAAGATGCCACTTTTGAAAAGAGAAAAGGAAATGGGTGGAAAGGAAGGAGAGACCTACAGGTGGAGGGAATGGTAATGTGCAGAAGAACGGAGGCGGAAAGGAGCAAGTCATATGTATGAGATGGCAAAATTAGCATGCCTGTGGCAGCAAATCCATATATAGGAGTATCAAAAAAAAAAAAACGAGTAATCTTCCCATCTGACGCAAACACTCATTTAAATGTTACAGTAGGACCCAGAAATGTAACTTCATCCAGTGGATGCTATGATACATGATAAATATATTCAACCATTTAAAACAGAGAAAAATAAAAAGTTCTATCTTTGTGTTTAAAAAATGAGAATGCTTACAATTACCAGCTTCAGTCTCTTGGAGGTTAGCCACAGTTCTTCCCAAAAGAAAAAAAAATTATAATTATTAAAATATAATTATAGCTAAGCAACATATGGACTTGCTGTGCAGCTGTCCCTGTGCTTCTGAAACTATCAAAGCCTTTACATTCTGCAAAGTCTGATTTCTATAAATGACTGGTATTTGGAAAATAAGATACAAGAAAATCTGCCCAAGTAACTAATCAGCTACAACAAGAATTATTTCATAGCATACTACTTAAAAGGTATCAAGACACTAAAATTGTATTTCAACAGACATAGTATGACCAAGATCAGGATTCCTGGGCATTTATAACTTTAAACTGTTTTTACATTTATACATTTAAACGTGTTTAATTAAAGAATGCAGGGTTACCACTGTTATGATGTGCAAACTAACTTAAATCTTAAGATTTTGCTTATAGAACAGTGTTTCATATACAGAAAAGTATTATTTTCAATGTCTTATCACTGAGAAGAGATAACAAAGATAATAGTTATAGTAATAACTCGAGCAAATTAAGTTATCTGAATGAGAGAAATGTACAGAAATGTACGATGAGAGAGATTCACAATGAGAAATAAAATATTAAAGGACAACAGGCCAGGCACGGTGGCTCACACCTGTAATCCCAACACTTTGGGAGGCTGAGGCAGGTGGATAACTTAAGGTCAGGAGTTCAAGACCAGCCTGGTTAACATGGTAAAACCCCGTCTCCACTAAAGATAGAAAAATTAGCTGGGCATGGTGGTGGGTGCCTGTAATCCCAGCTACTCAGGAGGCTGAGGCATGAGAATCACTTGATCCCAGGAAGCAGAGGTTGCAGTGAGCTGAGATCGTGCCACTGCACTCCAGCCTGGGCAACAGAGCGAGACTCCATGTCTAAAAAATAAATAAATAAAATAAAATAAATAAAGACAGTAATACTGACCTTTAAACGCAGTAGCAGCAATGGAGTTTGCTGAGGACAACAAAGCTACAGGGTTAAATTAATTTAAGTCTCTTTATTGAGAAAGGCTGTTATATAGTGGCAGTCAGCTAACTAACAAGGTTTTATCTGCTCCATCTACATCAAGGCCATACCAATTAGAGACCTTGACTCAGAGTAGAGAATGTAGAGGTTAAAGAATAACCTTAACGACTTTTGCTTTTTGAACCCATATATTATACATCAATGTAGTCACTAAAATATTTACAAACACATAAAAATTTGATGTGTTATATTGCTCAGAATCATGAATAATTTTTCTTTTCATGATAGTATTTTACACTATTAAATACTTTTTAAACCACTAACTATATATTCACTAAAAGTATATATTTATTCCTATTTTAAGAAACACAAATTGGAAAACAATTCTTAATAATAAGATTAGCAATAAAACACTAGTCAAGACCTGTCACTAACTTTTGTTTTTTTGTTGAAAGGAGATTTTAGGAATGTGACACAGCTATAGATTATTTTTAAATGAGGATTATGAAATATTTTAAATCAAACACCTGTAAGAATGATTAAAGGGATGACAGGCGACATGAGAGCAAGCCCTTTAAGTATAGTTCAAAGGCTTTATCATTGTAAACAAACTAATTTAAAGGTAAGAAATTTGTCTATGGGACATCTATATTATTCAGAACTTTGAGACCCAGTGCAGTGGCTCACACCTGTAATCCCAGCACTTTGGGAGGCCAAGGCGGGCAGATCACCAGAGGTCAGGAGTTTGAGACCAGCCTGGCCAACACGGTGAAATCCCATCTCTACTAAAAATACAAACATTAGCCGTCTGTGGTGGCACATGTCTGTAGTCCCAGCTACTCGGGAGGCTGAGGCAGGAGGCTGAACCTGGGAGGCAGAGGCTGCAGTGAGCCAAGATCACAACACTGCACTCCAGCCTGGGTGACACACCAAGACTCCATCTCAAAAAAAAAGAAAAAAAGAAAAAAGATTAGAACTTCGAGGATGAAGTTCAAAATTGAAAGGAATAAAAAAGGAATGAGAAGTCCTAAGAGCCTGCTATTAAATAACTGGGGTGGGGGGAGGGGGAGGGTAAGTATCCTGAATCTCTTACTTAGGGTAGGAAGTATATTTTGAACCACCTACCTTAAAACCATGCCACCCAACAGCCACACAGAGAAAAAAAAAAGACAGATATCAACTTTTTTAAAAGTAAATTTAAATTAAAGCTCTGCCTAGGGAAGCCATTGTTGGAGTCATTCATTTTCTCAATATTCTTCTTTATGCGTATTTATGTCTCTGTTTTAATAAAACCCTATGCAGAAAAAATAAGTAAAATTTTTAAGTGTTTAAGCAAAAAGTCAAAAAGGGCAAAGAAATTTAAACATATGTAAAAGTAACAAGAAAATATTAGAAAAATAAATGCCAAAGTTTAAGAATAAGAGTGTACAAAATGTCAATGTACTAAGAAGACTATGGACAAAGATAAAAACAGATAAAAATAAAAGGAAATACAAATGAAAAACTAAAAGAAAATAACATCAGCAACTTAAGACACTGAAAGCAAGAAAACAAAAGCCATCTTTCAACGTAATATTAATAATGTAGCAATGCTAATTCAAAAAATGAACACCTTTACCCAAACACTCTTCAAAGACTGCTTTTCCCTCCTAAGATTTTTCATGAAAACTTTAGTTAGCAAATAATCTCACGATAAAAAGCCGAAGAGTGAAGAGCACAGCTCCTGGTCTCATACCAATGGCTACTATCCCTAGTGCTCCGGCTTTTCTAAGACACTTATACAAGAAGATAGCACGATCCCTCAAAGAATGCTGAGCAGGCCATAAGTCCCATTTGCCTAACTTCCCATGAGCAGTCAACAGGTACAACCAAACATAGACCCATACACATCCCACATCCCCTAAAAAAGTAGTCTGGATTTTCAGTCAGAAAACAGTCGGCTTCAAGGAAGCTTCTTTTTTTAGGTCATTGTTATCTTAAAAGCAGTAGGCATGCCTGCTGAGTATACCAGTAAATGATAAGAAATCATCTTTTTGAATCTTGTTTCTAACATCCTTCCTCCCCTGATCATTGTGTTTTTAACTTGGCAAAGCTTATCCCCTTAAGTGTTCACAGCTAGATTGAGATCATTACTTTTCATATAAAATTCTAGAAAACATCTGCACTTTGAAATCCTGGCATTCCTTAACAGCATTCTAGAGCTATCAAGACACTTCAAGTCAACCTCTCAATAACCATAAATTTTAGAGATCACAAAATGAACACAAAAGGGTTAAGTGACTACTTGCCCAAGATCCCAGGGCAAGAGACCAGAACCAAGGTCTCTTGAGTCTAAGTCTAAGGTTGTAAGAATAAAATACACGCAATCAATGGGAGGAATTATTAGGAATCTGACTTTTAGATTTAAGATGTATTGATTGGTAGAAAAACTGCAAAACAACATTACAATAGAATACGAGTTCTGTTTTTAAAAAAATTATATAGTCGTGTGTGTGTGTATGTGTGTGTGTGTGTGTACAGAGAGAGAAATCTAGAAGAATAACACCAAACTGCTAACAAGGTGGGCTATTTCAGACATAAAGTGGTGGCAACAGAAGCCAACTTAATGAGTTTTTATAGCTGCTGGAATTTATATTGAGCACACATTGATATAATAATCATATTTTTTCTTTAAAAAAAAAAAACTTCAGACAAGCAAACACATTTCAAGCAGAAAATTATCCCAAAATGGCTTAAGTCTCTCTCTCACACACATACACATGCACACAACTCCAAATATATTATTTGTAATTGAGATTAACCTTGAAATTACTTTTCACATCAAATGTGGTCTTCCCTTAAGAAGAGCAAAACCTTAACATGTTAGAATTATTCTAACAAGTTACAGCAATCAAGAAAAGTAAAAGTCTGAATTATAAAATGCATTTAAAAACATTTTTCCTTTAGATACATAGTAGTAACAGAAAAAGAAAACACAGCTAGCAAATAATCTCAGGGTAGACCAAAAAGAGCAGAGCTCCTGATCTTTCATACCAACGGCTACTATCCCTAGTGCCCCAGCTTCTCTAAGACACATAACGCAAGAAGATGGCACAATTCCTCACACCATAATGGTAAATCTACAGTAGCAATAGAAAGTATTTGTAATAAATTAGTATTTGCAATTTAAAAATTATTTAGATGTGGTCAGGCACGGTGGCTCATGTCTGTAATCCCAGCACTTTAGGAGGCCGAGGCAGGTGGATCACATAAGTCCAGCAGTTTGAGACCAGCCTGGCCAATACTGTGAACCCCATCTCCACTAAAAACACAAAAATTAGCCAGGTGTGGTGCTGCACGTCTGTAATCCAGGCTACTCAAGAGGCTGAGGCACAAGAATTGCTTGAACCCAGGAGGCAGAGGTTGCAGTGAGTCAACATTGTGCCACTGCACTCCAGCCTGGGTGACACAGAGCAAGACTGTCTCAAAAAATAATAATAATAATAATTAAATAATAAAAATTATTTAGATGTAAATGCATACTGCTTCAACAGTTTTTACCACATTAAAAATAGGCCATAGGCCAGTTGAGGTGGCTCACACCTGTAATCCCAGCACTTTGGGATACCAAGGTGGGCAGATCACCTGAGGTCAGGAGTTCAAGACCAACCTGGCCAACATGGCGAAACCCTGTCTCTACTAAAAATACAAAAATTAGCCAGGCTTGGTGGTGGGTGCCTGTAATCCCAGCTATTCGAGAGGCTGAGGCAGGGAGAATTGTTTGAACCCGGGAGGTGGAGGCTGCAGTGAGCTGAGATCGTGCCACTGCACTCCAGCCTGGGCAACATGACAAGACTCTGTCTCAAAAAATAAAAATAAATAAAAATAAATAAAAGTAGGCCGGGTGCAGTGGCTCACGCCTGCAATCCCAGCACTTTGGGAGGCCAAGGCAGGAGGATCACCTGAGGTTGGGAGCTCGAGACCCACCTGGCCAACCTGGAGAAACCCTGTCTCTACTAAAAATACAAAATTAGCCGGGCGTGGTGGCACATGCCTGTAATCCCAGCTACACGGGAGGCTGAGGCAGGAGAATTGCTTGAACCCAGAAGGCAGAGGTTGTGGTGAGCCAAGATCATGCCATTGCACCCCAGCCTGGGAAACAAGAGCGAAACTCCATCTCAAAAAAATAAAAATAAACATAAAAAAATAAAGCATAATGCTTACTTCACCACTCCCTCCCTTTAAAGACTCTCCAGTACTTTTAGTTCTTCTGTCTCTTTAACCAATCCTTTGACTCTTTCACTAGCTCTCCCTCTATCTCAGGGTTTCATTCTAGTAGAGATGCTTCTCTTCGTCACACTCTCCACTACCACCTTCAGTGCAGGTACTGTCCATATCACCAGTCTAGAACTTTCTCTTGCATTCAAAAACCATATATCTAATGACCTAGAGCAGAGTTTTAAAAACTTTAGGATGCATCACAATCATCTGGAGGGCTTGTTCCAAAACAGATTTCTGAGACCCACCCCCAAAGTGTCTGATTCTACAGGTCTGGGGTGGAGTCCAATAATCTGCATTTCTACTAAGTTCCCAAGTGATGTACTTTTAGAACCACTGGCCTACAGGATTCTCCCCTTGGATGAACCACAGGTACTCTAAACTGTCTCCCAGCATCTACCCTCATCACCCTCCAAACCACTACTCACTTAGCATCCAGAGAGATCAATCTAAACCTGACCATTTCACTCCTTTGTTTAAAATTCCCTAATAGTTTTCAAGAGACTTGAAGACAAAAAGCAAAATCCTTAACATGGTCTCAGGCCTCACATGATCCAGTCCCTACCTCCTATACCACAATGTTATCTTTCTCGTATTTTTTAAAACACTCCAGTCACAGTGAACTCTTTCAGTTCTTAGCAAAGCCCAAGTTCCTTGATCTTCCAAAATCTTTAAACAAGATGTTCTGCGAGAAATATTCTTTTCTCCTTCAGATCATCACCTTCTTTGGCTCCCCTCCCCGACTAGGTGTGCATATTCTTATATTGCCCTATATTTCTTCCTCTCAGCACTTCCCACAATGGTAATTACATAGTGAATTGTGCAATTAGGAGTTTACTGTCGATCTTCTACCACTTCCCATACAAAAGCTCGAAGAGGTCAGCAAGCACATCTGCCTAGCTCCTACTGAATTTTCAGCCGCTTACATAGTAACTTGCACTGAAATCTATTGAATTAATGGTCTTGTAACATTAAATTATTCTGGAACCTCAAAGGGGAAAGTATTATTAAAAAGGTCCTAGAGGCATTTTTCAGTATCCTTTAATTTTTACAAATGAGGACACTTCATTAAAGTCCACCATCTGGGAGTTTAAAACAAGAAAAATAATACCTTCAAAATAGAAAATGAAATCTCCCTATCACAAGCTCCTCTGCAACAAGATATATAAATATGTTATCATACATATTATATATATATTTCTTCCTCTCAGCACTTCCCACAATGGTAATTACATAGTGAATTGTGCAATTAGGAGTTTACTGTCGATTTTCTACCACTCCCCACACAAGTTTATTATCTACACCAAGTATAGCACTGATATCCAAAAGCCATTCAGTCACATATAATGCTAAGATAATTTTTGCAAAAAAATTTAACTTAGATATAAGCTGCATCAAAGAATGCACTCCAATGGGGTAGCTGCCTGGAATTAAACCTAGCCATGGATAACCACAAACTACATAACTATTAATACAACTAATAATTAAATAAGCTAAGATAATTATTCGCAAAAAGTTTAACTTACATGTAAGTTTGCATCAAAGAGTATACTCTGACAGGGTAGCTGCCCAGAATTAAACCTAGCTAGGGATAACCACAAATTACATAATAAATATTCATATAAACCAGAATTAAATTACCATTCAAATCTATGTAAATATTGTTCTATAGATTTTGATCTTCTTTAACATACGAAGAATAATTCATTCGCCAACACTTTTCTCTACAGCACAGTGCCAAATCACAGTAGCACCAACACGTGGGAAACAGAACAGGTGTAACACTCAGGATATAACTTTAATACAGCAGAATTAACATACAAATAAAGGTCATCTCCATTCAGAGTAGTCACTTTCAGAGACTAGTTTCAAGTTGCCCTCCCACAAAACAATTTTGGAACTCTTCTTTTCTAACCACTTTCTTAGCTACCTTATAAATGATAAAAGAAGAAACAGTTTCACCCCTGCGGTCACTGCTTATTTATACTAAAAATGGCCTTCTTTATTTTGATCCTTAATTTTATGTGTGAGACTTGGTTCAGAAAGACTTGCCACCTTTTCCAAATACCAAATACCAAATCCATTCTCAAAAGATATAATTTGTCACCACAGAATGTAGGTTAAAAGAATGAATGAGGTGAAAGACAGTAAAGAAATGTCAAATGCATTATTCCAAAAGTGTTTGTTGAACAATAGTGATATTATTGAAATAAGGTAACTTTGAACACACTGACCATCTCTTAGAGAGACACATAAGTTCTAGAATAATAATTTTAAAACTGGTCATATTTCTACTTTGGCACAACTCATAGACATGCCTGATACCTGACTTCTGATTTTCCTGAATGACACATGCTATAAAGCAAAAGCACATTTATTATAAACTTCAGATTAAGAAATGTAACAAATTTTAAGAATAAGATCCGATGGTCTAATATAAACAACATGGCTTGGGTGGCAGTATGTTATACTAAAAGAACTTAACAGCTATAGAGTGAAATAGGCGAAGGTTCAACTTCTCACTTAGCTCCTTAGCAGCAACATGACTGAACATGTTACTTAAACACTGAGTCTAAAAAAAAAAACAGGAATAATTCCATCTGTAAAACAGTTAGAATACCATCTATTTATTTCAGAGCTATTACAAGGATTACATAATATACTACCTGATTGGAATTTTAGCCTCTCTAAAGAATCTAAAAGGCCACTGGTTCCAAACTCTCCATTTTACTAGGACCCAGAGAGAGTAAGTGGTTTGCCAAGGTCACACAGTTACTTACTAGGAAAGATAACACTTCTTGCAGGTTTATTTTCCCAGTGCATCTGTTCTCTAAATCAGTCAGCGTTTGTGATACTAGGTCGCATTGTGACAAGGGTGTCTCAAAGAGTAACTCAAGGCCTCTTAAAGATAATGCTTGCAAATATGATACTGGCAACCATATATTAATAATTTAGTCCTATACACTAAATGTCTGTTTTTAAAGTTAGATATTTTAAGTTACAGCTAAAACTACCCTGATTCTATGTAAATTTTGACCATTTTCTTGAAAGGTTATTTTCTAAGAAAACTATGAACACTGTTCTAAGATACTAGAAAAAAATTAATGAATTTCTCATTTATTAAGTATGATATCTGGTTATAATAAACCAGAAAGGTTTGCCCAGTTTTCTACAAGTAAAAAATCATCCCCATACTTAAGCTGACGGTTCATTACTAAGGATCAAAGCTTGAAATGCAAGATCTACAGTTAATTCAAGACAGTCTCAAGGAATTTTATTACTGATATTCAATCCCAAAAGAAATTTATTCATATTTCAATACAGACTAAGAATGGCTATCTTGGGCATGAAACAAAAATGAGCATCTGAGTGCCTAACTCTGCCCAGGATGCTTCTGGGTTTTGAATTCTAAGTATAAATTACCACAACCAGAGGAGTCATCATCTCTAATTTACAATGTAAGTAACCAAGACACTTAATTACACTTCTCTATGCCTATTCAAACAGGAACTGTGAAAACCAACATAATTTGTGAATTAAGAATAACTACCAAAAAATGAGAAACTATGGAGCTAACTCTTATATTGAAAGCCTGTTCCTAAAGACTCTGATCAACATGACAAGGAAAAAATTCTTAGTGATTATTTTTAAAAACATACAGAGTTGACCCTTGAATGACAAGAGTTTGAACTGCATGGGTCCACTTATACACGGATTTTTTTCAGCCAAACAAGGACTGAAAACACTGGATTCGTAAGATGTTAAAACCACATATGTCGAGGGCTGACATTTACAATATGCAGGTTCCGCAGGGCCAGCTACGGGACTTCTACGCACGGATTTTGTGTTACGTTGGGAGTCCTGGAACCAATTCCCTGCTTATAGCAAGAAACATCTATATTTTCTGCATAATCAAAATGTCAAGGAAATGCTAATTTCTACTGTTTACTATTAACCTCTATTAATGAATTATGAAGAAGCTCCTCCAAAATAACCAAATAAACAAAATCTTGCTAGTTAAAATGCATGTTAAATTTATGTTAAACAATCAACCTCTTAAATGGATCTCTGTTTTTACAGAGAAATCTTCCCTCAGTAATGACAGGGTATTTTTTTAAATTCCTACAACCTAATCATAAATTCTTGGGAAAATAATAAGAGCCATCATTTCCCAAATAAACAAATATTTTAAAACATTCAAAGTATTATCTATATAATGCTGAAGATTCTATTTTCTAGCAGCATTATTAAGGTATTGCTGACATATAAAAAAATTATACATATTTAAGGTGTACAATCTGATGTTTGAAGATTCTATTTAAAATTTCAGGGATAGCAAAAAAAAGTATCAAAATTATAAACGTAATAGAAGGAATAAAGGATTCAATCGGTCAAGAAGAAATTAATCATGACAACGGATATCTGAGAGGGAAAATGTTTAGAATACCTGTAAAAAATAAAGCATGAGGTATATAACCACTTGATTCTAAAAGTTTCTTGATCTAAAATCAAGAGTTAGTTTCACAGAATATAGAGAAAGGTAACATGATCATCAGTAATCAGTCCACTACATTAGAAAATATTTAAAACTTTGACTTCCTGGACAATGAGCAAATTTAAAAAAAAATGTAAAGGGGCCAATTATTTTCTAAGCTACTTTAAATTTCAAACAAGTACAGTATTTACTATGAAAGTTCTATAATACCTTATATAATCAGGCCAAATTTGGGGATTTAAGCCTTCCAAATCACAACCCCTCTGACACGATTTTCAACTTCAAAGTAGTCAGCATTTTTTAAATCTGGCGTGTAAAAACCTCTGACTGCAGGAGAATTACGACTCCAATTACAAAATACACACATTCCAATAGTCAAAACCATAGCTGTAGAAGAAAGAACTTCAAAATCTTATGAGAAAAGAATTGAAAACGATTAAACAAGATTAAGAGCAGAATTAAACAAGATTTGCATTCTGCCAATGCAGAAATATCACAGAAGAGAGGGAAATGAGATGAATGTATTTAAATTTATTTACCCAGGTTAATTTACAATAGTATTCTAAGCTCAAACAATATGGAGCCTGAAGATTATGAAAAGGAGTATGGGAAAAGAAGTAAAAGACAAGTTTAAAACAATGCTAGGAACAAAAAAACAAAAAATACAAAACAATAAAAAAGAATAAAACAATGCTAGCAAATTTTTATGAGTAGAAAATGAAAGGAACAAATGAAAATTAAGGCTTCCAATGAACTTGCCAGGCAATCTAAACTCAACATTTAAAGTACCAAAGATAACACAGAAGAGAAGGAAAAGCAATGGAGGAAAAAATATCAACTACTGAACCAAAGTAGCTATCACACATGAGGCAGAGAAGTAAATGAAAAAGAATAACCCCTCACCCATCTAGATACACTTGAGAAACAGAACAAAAGACTTCCAAATAATTAAAATGCCACAAGGGTCATGTGTTTAAAGCTAAAATGCCATTCCCTGGAGCAAAGTCACTATTTTACACACAATTCTAAACAGTCTCATTCAGTTTCCAAGTAGCAAACAAGAAATGGCAAGATAATCATAACAACATGCAAGTTGGGGTAGGGGACAACGAAAGAGGAAACAAAAACTATGAAGCAAGCAAGAATTCAGAGTTCAAGTTTTAGGACCAAGCGGCATAAAGGCACAAACAACTATACAAATCAATAGTGAAGGAACATAAGTGTATTTTAACACTGTATCATGATCATCATAATTTCTATGAATAAATCTGCATTAACAAAAAAATAGTTCAATAGGCTCTGTTTCTTCTGTTTATGAAGCTAGAAGAAGACTTCTAATAAAAGATGGGGCGCTAAATACAAACTTTCCCTCCAGTTACTCCAGATACTCCACTGAAATAAAAACAACTCATAAAAGAAAGAAAATCGTAACAGTAAAGAAATTAAAATTGAGGCTAGAAAGAAAATCCAACAAATTTCTGAGAAATGAAAGTATATGTGAGATTGATAGAAATAACAAGCGGAAAAAGCCACAGCCTCATTATAACCTTTAAGAGTGACATGGAAAGGATGGGAACCAATACGTCTGAGAAGATCCCCAGGAAAGCATGATTATAAAGTAAATGGTACAGCAGAGGGTGGAAATAAATAGTAGGGTTAAAAATAAGAGAACTGAGTATTACTTGACTAACTATAAGGGACAGCTATATCTCCCATCTCCTATTTCCAAGCAGTTTCTAAACAACTGACATTTTACCTCCAGGCAAAAAAACAAGTCAGCTTTTCCCTAAAGAAAGTGAACCACTATCTAGGGAAAGCTAAGCGGAGGTGTGGCACAGAGTAAACACATCTCATCCAGCATTTAAAGGGCCCATACATAGCCTAGCAGCTAGCTCCTCTCTCTTTTACCCTAAAACAATCTGCCAAGAGACAGATCCTACTCTGTACTACCTTGCCCCACAAAGTGCTCTGGCCAGAATTCCTACTCAAAGAAAAAAAAATCTAATAGGGAAAACAGTCCAAGGAACAGGGGAGGGAGGGTGACCAGGAACCTAGTCTTTCTTAACCATGAATGGACAACCAAGAATTATCAGGCACATAAGGAAAACTGAGCATGAAAAAAGAATGATTACAAAAACAAACATAAAAACTGACCGGAGGAGAAAAGGAGATAAATTAGACACAAGGAGACACAAGGTATCTTTAAAAAAATCTAATTTGCACATTCTAAGACTCAAGATGACAATACAACATAGTGTAAAAATGGTAGGAAAAGAAAAAGAGAACAACAAAACTTACAGATTACCCCCAGGAAAATCAGCCAAAATACTAAAGGGGAAAAAAACCCCACAAAATATAAAAGATGAGAGAAGGAAGATCAAGACAGAAAGCAACTGCCTACTGAAAAGCAAAAAACATGATGAAGGGAGGAAATTATTAAAGACAGAGAAGAGTTTCCTGGAATTGGAAAAATAATCTGATTCAGACTGTAAGAGCAACTGAGTATCTAGACAAACAGCCAAACAAAACAAAAATGACCTATACACCTCATTATGACTTTGTAGAAGATACAAAAGAACGGATTCTAGAAGTTTTCAGACAGAATAAAGAACAAATCACCTTAAAAGGATAGTGAATCAGACTGATACATGACTTCTTCTTTTTTTCTTTTGAGACGGAGTCTCACCCAGGCTGGAGTGCAGTAGTTTGATCTCGGCTCACTGCAACGTCCACCTCCCAGGTTCAAGTGATTCTCCTGCCTCAGACTCCTAAGTAGCTGGGATTACAGGCACCTGCCACCATGCCCAGCTAATTTTTAGTAGAGACAGGGTTTCACTATGTTGGTCAGGCTGGTCTCAAACTCTTGACCTCATGATCCACCCGCCTCGGCCTCCCAAAGTGCTGGGATTACAGGCGTTGATATATGACTTCTAATCAGCATCCCTAGATGCTAGAAGACAACAAAGCAATCCTTTCAGGGTTCTAAAGGAAAATTATTTCTAACTAACAATATTGTACCCAGCCAAATTATCAATCATTTGTGAGAATAGAATGGAGACTTTTTTACACAGAATTCGGAAAGTTTGCCTCTCATACATACTTCTTTTTCAAAGAGTTATTTGAAGATGTACTCCAATAAACAGATCAAGCAGATGCAAAAAAAAAAAAAAAGGAAAAAAAAATATGTATAACAGAATGGATCCAATTCAAGAGTAAGGAGAAAGGAAGTTACAAGAAAAGACCTAGAAGAGTCCAAATGGAGGCAGAGTTACAGACAAATACAGATAAATAGAGAATGCAGCACAAAAGGCAGTATGCTGAAGAGTTGGGGTGTGGGGGGGCTGGGGTGTAGGGGAGGCTATAATAGAGGCATATAGTACAAGAAAAGAGGGCAATTTAAGACACTAAGAAAAACAGGAAGTCCTATTCAAAAACTTTTTTAATTCCAAAGTTAGATTTTGGTCATATCCAAATTTTTTTTTAATTCGATGGTCAGAATTGATAAAATAAATAAAATCTACTAATCCTATATATTATCAACATGTTTCTTCTGGCAGCCCAGGGACAGAAAAGGAATAATCATCTAAGCACATTATCTGGCTTAGCATTAAATAATACTTACACAGTCATGGTATCAACACTATTTATTGGTTTTCATAATTTAGAGACAACCTGTGGACATGACAGCTGAGATTACAGGGGAAAAAACGTGTATTTGTTTAGGCCAGGGGTGTCCAATCATTTGGCTTCCCTGGACCACAATGGAAGAGAAGAATTGTCTTGGGCCACCCATAAAATACACTAACACTAACAATAGCTGATGAGCTTTAAAAAACAAAAAAATCTCCTTATGTTTTAAGAAAGTTTATGAATTTGTGTTGGGCTGCATTCAAAACTGTCCTGGGCCGTGCGCAGCTCACCAGCCAGGGATTGGACAAGCTTAGTCTAGCCAATAAAAAGTACAGCTACTGGTTTAGAAGAAATAATCACAAGGTAATAAATGGAAAATTCAAGTAATTTCTAAAGCTGATAAAGAGAAAGGTGAATCAACATTAAGGCTGGGCACTAGGGTTCATGCCTGTAATCCCAACATTTTGGGAGGCAGGAGTTCAAATTCAGCCTATGCAAAATAGCGAAACCCTGTCTGTACAAAAAAAATAAAGTAGCCAGCCACAGTGGCACAAACCTGTAGTCCTAGCTACTGGGGAAGGTGAGGCAGGAGGATCCTTTGAGCTCAGGAATTCTGCACTCCAGCCTGGAGTGCAGGAGACAGGAGGAGACTCTGTCACTCAAAAAATAATACAAACATATATATAGTATATCAAGGAAGAGAGGAAAACACACACACACACACTAGAAACTAGGATGTTTTATAAAAACAACATAGCTTCCTTTATTGGATATACAGAAATGAACTGCTCCCCATGAACCTTACCCAACCCCTAAAAGGGGAAAAAGTTCTTTAATTAAGGATAATAGTTTCTTTCCATTTAAAATCATTTCTTTCAGATTCACTCATTCACTCAATCTTTAAAGCAGTAGTTCTCTACTGAGAGTGACCTTGTCCCCAGGGAACATCTGGCAATATCTTGAAACATTTTTCATTGTCACAATTAAGAGAGATGGTACTAGCATCTAGTGAGTAGAGGCCAGGGATGGTGCTATACATTCTACAATGCACAGGAACACACAACAAAGAATTATCCAGCCCAAAATATCAACAGAGTCAAGTTAAGAAACTCTACTTTAAGAAAACTCTTCAGACTTGTATAGATTTTCTCTGTTCCTCATTCTTATCATGGTGACTGGGCGTAAGATAAAGCTTTCATGGGCATCTGGAGTATTATGATTAGCCTGAATACAGACCCATGGATTGCCCTGGGGATCCTCACAGGCCTCTAAGGTTTGAATATTGGCCCTCACAGAGTCACAATGGCACATGCTGATGAATATGTTGGAACAGTATCCAGAGGATCTCCTAACTTGGCCCCACCCACCTCAGCTCCTGCTGGTACGGATATTATTACAGTCTCGACTACCTCGTCTATCCAATCCCTGGCTTATACTTAAGGCAACACTAGCTGCTTAACAAATAAACCCCAGATTTTCGGTAGCTTCACACAATTAAAATTTCTCATTAATATTACAATCCATTGTGGGTATTCCTATTTGGTATACAAATTTCTTTCACATGGTAAATTTAGGGACTGTAGAACATTCCAATCTTATGGTTTTACTATCCCTTAAGAGCCTAAACCTCTGCATCTGGCCCTTGAATTAGAAAAGAGAAGGTGAAGAAAGAATACCCATTTTTTCTGCCACTTCAACCCAGAAGTGACAACAAATTTATTTCTATTCACATTCACTAGTGAAAAACTAGTGGCAGGCACAGTGGCTCACACCTGTAATGCCAGCACTTTGGGAGGCTGAGGCGGGCAGATCGCTTGAACTCAGCAGTTAGAGACCAGCCTGGGCAACATGGTGAAACCCCATCTCTACCAAAAATACAAAAAATTTGCCAGGCACGGTGGCACATCCCTGTAGTACCAGCTATTCGGAAGGCTAAGGCACAAGAATCACTTGAGCCCAGGAGGCGAAGGTTGCAGTGAGCCAAGATCCTGCCACTGCACTCCGGCCTGAGCAACAGAGCGATACCCCATGTCTCAAAAAAAAAAAAAAAAAAAAAAAAAGGTTGCAAGCATGAGGGAGCACAAATTTTTGTGGGCAATGAAATGAATCTGCCCTTCCCACAACCTCTGTCTACTACATGGTCCCTCCCTCACAATAGCAGCCTAATGACAGGCTTCCTGGCTCTCACTCTACTAACTTCTATTTCCTTCACTAGTCATATGTGAGAACATCCAGATCTCTTTCAGACCATGTAAGAACCATGAAAAACTCACAGAGTGCTATCTCTGGCCCCCTCTCTGCTTAAATATACCATTTTCTTCCCTTTTGGCCACCCCAAGTTAGCATAGGGCCAGTGCAATAGGCTAGTAAGTGGCTGTACCAGTTCTGAACTTTGGCAGTCTGGCTCCAGGGTTCGTGCTATTCTGCCTCTCCAGATTTCTAAAATAGGTGATAAGACAGAGCACTTCCATTACTACCAATGGATATTTGTAAAGCACCTACATCTTGCAAAACAGCCTAGAACTATTACAAACTCCACACTATGATGCACAGCACTGCTTTTCTTTACTTCCAAATTGCTGATCTTACAAGTTATTATAATCATAACAATGCGCAAAATTACACACTAAGCAAAGCTAGTCTCCAGAAGTCCCTCATCCTACTCTCCACTTGAACAATGTACCTGTGCCCTCACATCCAAAGCACCCCACCTCATTACTCTACCCGGTAATAATGTTACTTAGATTGAACTTCTCTCTCTCCAGATCTACCATACTTCCATCCCATCAAAATATACCAACATAGATAGATTCCATAATTTCCACATGGGCCCCAGCCTTCCTTGTAAAAAATTATGTAATCTGACAAACTATTCCTGCTAATATGCAGGCATCTGGCAGCCAAAAAGCAAAAATTACCTTACTGGTGGTCATCTCAACAGGACAGATTTCAACTATACAGATCTGTGTCCCTCAAATATCACTAAATAGGCCTGGCATGGCAGCTCACATCTATAATCCCAGCACTTTGGGAGACCAAGGTGGGAGAATCATTTGAGGCTAGGGGTTCAAGACCAAGCTGGGCAACATAGTGAGACTCTGTTTCTAAAAAAAAAAAAAAAAAAACTTAAAAATTAGCCAGGTGTGATGGTATTCGCCTGTAGTCCCAGCTACTTGGGAGGCAGAGACAGGAGGATCACTTGAGCCTGGGAGGTCGAGGCTGCAGTGAGCCATGGTAGTGCCACTGCACTCCAGCCTAGGTGACAGCTCAAGACCCTGTATCAGAAGAAAGAAAAAAAAAGGCCAGAGGAGGTAGCTCACGCCTGTAATCTCAACACTTTGGGAGGACGAGGCAGGTGGATCACTTTACGTCAGGAGTTCGAGAACAGCCTGGCCAATATGGTGAAACCCCATCTCTACTAAAAATACAAAAAATTAGCTGGGCATGGTGGCATGCACCTGTAATCCCAGCTACTCAGGAGGCTCAGGCATGAGAATCACTTGAAACCGGGAGGCAGAGGTTGCAGTGAGCCAAGATCACACTACTGCACTCCAGCCTAGGCGACACAGTGAGACTCTATCTCAAAAAAAAAAAAAAAAAAACACTAAAAAAAAAAATGCACACCAATTCTGTGAATCAGCCTTATTCTTTAAAACTATTTTTTAATTATAACAACTTAGCTTTAAATACTGTTATCTATTATGTTCTTTAATTTCCAGTTACTCCGAAATTCTCTGAAATTCCCCAGTGAGAAAATGGCAACTGGATGAACAATAAAATAAATATTTGCTTTACTCTAAGTATTTTTAAGATTTAAAAATAGGATGTCAGTCAAATACAAGTAAAATGAGAGAAAAAAAATCAAGGCTATATTCCATCTTCTTATAAAGTAAAGTGCATTTTATAAATGACACAACCAAAACAGACTCAGGAAGATCACAAGGTCAAGACGTATCAAGAGGAGCAACTGCAAATAAATTATACAAGGCAGTATATAATATGATGGTTAAAAGGATAGGCTCCAAAGTCAAAGGTCAGGTTAAACCTCAAGTTTAAATCCTTTTAGTAGGCTCTACCACCTACTACTTAACTTCTCTGTGCCTCAGGTTTAGTTCAAATCCTGGCTCCACCACTTATTTAATCTGTCAGTTGCTCAGATTTAAAAAAAAGAAAATAGCCTGATTGCGGGGTGGTTGTCAGGATCAAATGTGATGACATGTCAAGTACTTCTAGAGTAGTACAGTACCTGGTATATAGCAGTTGACGCACATTAGCTATTAATACGACCTATAACAATTTCCCTCTGAATCTATCAAGTTTTCAAAAACTCTAAATCAAAAAGCTTCTCCTTTTTATTTGAAAAAAGTCAAGCTCTGAAACCATTTCCTCTTTTTTTCAGTCCTTTTTGAATATGGAAATTAGTAGGTAACTGGCTTATCATTTGATGACTCTTCTTAGTCTTTGTATAATAAAAAGGCTCAAGACTCTTCTTAGTCTTTTTATAATAAAATTCTCTTCCAAATATTATACAAAGGACAGACTGCTCCATGGATCAAAAACACTACAAAGAGTTCACAAAGTATAATGAAATTCTGAGATTCATAAATGAACAGCTACTGGCACAAAAAGCTTAGATAAGAAATAATGCAGATGTCTGTTTGTTTGCTCAAGAAATACTGAATTTTATAATAAAACACGGACGGTAGAGATCTTCATGGCTTATAGTCACATCACTAAAAACAGAAAATATTTTTGGTAAATTTTTTCTTAATAACCGGAAAACCCCTTATTTCATCACAACAATGAATAGATAAATGACATTACAGGCAAAGACAATTTCTTCAAAAACAAATTACGTAGAGAAAAAAAGCTTAAAGGCTCAGATTTTCAGCTACACATATCCCTTACTTTGAGCTTCAAAAATTTGAGGCTTCTAGCACTCCTTGTGGTCTGTAACATTAAGCAGTAATACAATTAGGCCTCATTTCTACCAGAAAACATTAAACTGACTGAAAGAAAATTATCTAGAATTTTGATTCTGATCAATTTAAACATAATGCCATGAGTCATCTAGATGAGTCAAGCAAATATTAGAGTTCATGATAAACGAATCAAAATATGTTTTAAAGATCTGCAGACAAACGTTTTAATAATTTTGTATTTGCTGAAGTCCTCCTATGTGTGACACATTGAGGTAGGCACATTCATATTGAGGTATGCACTTTCACATGCATTATATAACTTTGTTCTCCCAACGATCATGGATTATTATCCTGATTTTACAAATGAGAAAACTAAGACCAAGTGATTTGCCGATGGAAACGACGCTTGTATAAGATTCAGTCAGAACACCAATTCAAATTTTCTGACCCTTATTGTACTTCCAAAACTCAAGTACTGTCAATCTCTGCTGTTGCAAAGCAAGTTAATCTTTTTATTTAGGGAGAGGTGAAAAGAGATGGGAGAATAAAAATTCTTCATAATGTTACAAAAAAAGACTTACTGTGCTTTATCTGACATAATTTATTCAGTCTGACTTAAATGCTTTGCTGCACGTTGTCTACCCCCTTAGACACTGCTTATCTTCAGACACACAGCCCACACCAAAAACTAACTCAAGAATCAACTCCTCCAAGAAAGTTTCCCAGATTAAATGACCTGTTCCCCTTCTCCCAAGCTAACATCCTTCCTTTATCATTTCGCTGCTTGCATTTAGTTTGGACTACATTATCAGATACTCCTTTTGTTCTCCAGTCATATATCTGGAAGTAGACTTTTTTCATTCATTAACTATTGAGCATTTGGAGATTCAATGGTGAGCAAAACAGACAAGGTCCTTGCTATCATGGAGAATTTACATTATCTGGATCTTCGACAAAGGTAAAAATAACAGGGTATAAGAATATGATGCTCTAGGACTAGGATTTCTTCCCTATAAGGTCTCCGAAAATAGCTCTCTCCCTTGCAAGCTTGATAACACTTTTCAGGAAGAAAAATTCCTTCTATCACGCCTTCCACATGAGAATTTTATGACTTTGTGAGGATATGTGAGGGATGGGGACCAAGGTGGGAAGAAAGATAGATCTAAAATCTCTCAGGAGTTTCCCACATACTGCCATGAAATATGCACACAACATGAGTCTAGACATCTCTTCCTGTGTCTCATCACAAGGAAGCTATACTTTGGCCACAATTGCTCCAGTCAAGCACTTCTACTAATCTCCTTGTACCCAGCCACCTTCACTAAAAATTGTATATTTCTCAGAGGCTTTTTGTTTTTTTGGTGTTTTTTGAGACTGAGTCTTGCTCTATCGCCCAGGCTGGAGTGCAGTGACATGATCTTGGCTCCTTGCAATCTCTGTCTCCTGGGTTCATGCGATTCTCCTGCCTCAGCCTCCCAAGTAGCTGGGATTACAGGCATGCACTGCCACGCCCAGCTAATTTTTTTGTATTTTTAGTAGAGACGGGGTTTCACCATGTTGGCCAGGCGGGTCTTGAACTTCTGACCTCATGATCTGCCCACCTCAGCCTCCCAAAGTGCTAGCATTACAGGCGTGAGCCACCGGGCCTGGCCTCTCAAAGGCTTTTTTATTCAAGTTGTGTTTCTGTCTTATTTGCAGGTCATTATTTGTAAGATTAAGGCAGGACCTATGTCCTCTTTGAATTGCCTGATGCTCCAAGAACATTGCTATAAATGTTTTTAACTTTCAATATAATACAAACATTACAACATGACATTTCAGGCATTGTTATTAGGATAATATTAGGATAAAAGTTTTCCAAATTAATATTAGAAAACTAGATCTATGTACTGTATCAATTCTTGTCTTTAATGCCTTAATTCAAGTAATCTACTTTTGAAGGATTATTTACAAACCAAAGCCAAGTTGAAATGTACTAACACTGGTTAAAATTCTGCAATTCATACTTTTAAACGAAAGATCCGCCAGACACAGTGGCTCATGACTGTAATCCCAGCACTTTGGGAGGCTGAGGCGGGCGGTTCTTGAGGCCAGGAGTTGGAGACCAGCCTGGCCAACATGGTGAAACCCCATCTCTAATAAAAATACAAAAATTAGCCTGGCATGGTGGCACGCACCTGTAATCCCAGCTACTCAGGAGGCTGAAGCATAAGAATCTCTTGAACCCAGGTGGCAGAGGCTGCATGAGCCAAGTTGCACCACTGCACTCCAGCCTGGGATACAGAGTGAGACAGTCTTAAAAAAAAAAAAAAATCCTTTTGTAATGCATATTTTACAAATTCATAATTTCATCATTTTTCTTAAAGCAAACTAAAACATAAATTCATTATACACAATTGTAAATTTATCCCCAAAGTGTTTTCTAAGGCTTTCAATTTTTAAATGAACCAAGGAACTGAATATTGACAAATGTATAAGTACCCTGAATGTGTTATAAAAAACATATTTGACTGTCTTTAAAATGCAATAACCTTCTAAGGAAAATATAGTAGCATCTTTCCACAGATCAGAGATTCAATAACTATTATGATTCAATCAAAGAGAAATAAACCATGGCCATTTTTAATTAAACAGGCATTTCTAAGCACCTGTGTACACGGTATTGCTGTTCAAAAGGTTGACATGGAATGTGACCGCAATAACTTGATGTCCATAATTAAAGACCCAAAAGGTAGCTTAAGTTTCATCTATTCCCTTTCTCAGCCCTTTGAGCAGGTATATTATAGTCATTCCATACACGGTTAATATAAAAAAAAATAAAAGTAACAAACATTTGAAATTAGTTGTACTTTTATAGAGAACAGTTTTAAATTGCATGGCCTTACTTTTCCTTTTCCAACCTATTTTATAAAACTAGCATGATCTTAATAATTTCACTGCAAAACAGGTTCTAGTAAGCATAGAAACTGATCATAGCCTCTCAGCAAAATCAAGTTTAGATGAAACTCTAGGAAATTAGCAAAATTTAACAATCAATTCACCCACGATTCTCCATAATTCTTGCTCTCTCTAGATACGAAGGGAGGCAAAAACTGTTTTAAAGGATTATTTCAAAAGCAGCACTAATTTTGGGAAAAACTTAACTGCCATGCAGGAGACACTGTATTACTACTCAGACGTCATTTAAGTCTTCTAGCAGCAGAAAGGCAAAAACATCATTAAATTTTTTATTTAATGCATATATACTTACATTATCAGTTAAAGTTTACCCATCTGTTTACGTTGTCCAAGTTATCTATTATTTCAGAAAGCATTTAAATAAAATGAAATTAGGTTACGTTCTGCAACGCAGATGTGTCTCATAAAGAAGAGTGTTAAATGACTTTTGTGAATGGAAAATCTGCATATACTGTTGCTTCGCCTCAGCCAGTCTTGAGTGGGTGGTTCAATGAACCTAAAGCATGCTGCATGGAACCTAAAGCAGGCTCCTTGGAACCTGATTCCACTCTTGAGAGAGGGCTTAGAAACAAACATTAAATTTAAAAGCACAGCAAAGGCTTGGCTTTCCTCCTACGTTACAAGAAGGCCGGGAAAACTGAGGCTTAGAGGAACAACACCGTGTCGCTTGGCTCTGCAAAGGCGGGTGCGGTCTGCGGTGCGCGGCACAGCCTCCTCTGGGGCTGTCACAGGAAAAAAAGGAGCCTCGCCTTAACCGCACCGAGCGACAAAGCGCCAGCTCTCCTGGGCGCGGGGGCTCCCAACGAGGCCCATGCCATCAACCTATCAAACTTCAGGAGGGACAGACACCCGGGGCGGTCGAAATGCTCCAACAGCCTCCCACCCCCGTTCCCCTGCCGCGGCTTTTGTAAGGCTGCAGATGCACCTACTGTGGGCCCCTAAACACTCCACCCTGCCAGCCTTTCGAATCCCCCTACTCCAAAAGGGAACAAAGGAGCCAAAGAACTCCTCGGCGGGGGTGGCCAGCAGTCCCCGACAGCCCGAGCTCAGAACGTGGCAATAAGGGTGCGCAGTCGCCCTGAGGGGTGCGAACCCAGCACCCCAACCTCAGGAATGGAGCAACACTCACCCGTGCGGAGCTCCCAGGGAGGCGGGACGCAAGGAGCCGGTTCCTCCGAGGTCGCCGCGGCGCCGGGGTCCGGGGCCCCGTAAGCGTCTAGTCAGACCCCAACTTCTCTCGGCCGCTGTCGTCGGCGGCAGCTGGGGCGCGAGCCTGGACGAAGGGCGCTGCCCAGTGGCCGCGGAGGCACTGCCGGCTCAGCCCCCGAGCGGGGCGGGAACTTTCGGCCCCGAGGTCCACCAGCCAGGGCGGACCCCCACCTTCCCTCAGTCGGCTTGCTACCGGCAGCGGCTACTGCGGCGTCCAAAGCTAACACTACAGCCGCCGCCTGGCCAGGAGCGCGTCGCGGCCTAATGTTGTCATCCGCCGCGTCGCCGCCTTTCTGGGAACCCAGAACCGCCAAGATCCTTCACATTCTAGCGCCCTCCCCGTGCCCCGCCCGCCCCCCGGATCACGGGCTTCGGCCACGCCCTCTTCCCGTCACGTGACGGTGCGCGGAGGCGGCGGTGGAGTTGCTTCCCCTGCTAGGCGGGCTCGAACCGGGCGGGAGTCACTGTCCACCTTGCTTCGCCAGGGTGTTATCGCCAGCCAGTCCCCTTCCGCATGCCCAAGGGCAGCCTCAGGAAGCGAGCCCACCACCGTCGGCCCAGCGCCTGTTGATCGGCCAGGCCTTCTGGGCCGGTCGTACCGGGCCCTTCCTAACCTGAGGAGATTGCACAGTAGGGCTCCCTGGTCTGGTCAGGGCTCAGTTAGGACCCCTCTCCAGCCTTAGGCTTGGTGAAAGCTTTAGCGAAACAGAAAAAAGAACGCATCGTGGTGTAGAGTGTATGGCCTAAGAAGCATTCGGTAACTAAACTACTTGTTCCTATTTCTAGTGGCACATTAACCGTGGCATTTAATTTACTGCTTTCCTCATTAGAGGTTTTTTTTTTAGGAAACGGTGTATTTCAATCATGTTGGGATGAAAACAGCCTAGCAAACTTATTTTTGTTCCTTGTTATGTTCAGGATCCTGCTGCCAGTTTTACAGTCATTAAGTTTTACAGTGTGTTAGGTTGGTGACAGTTTAAACGGGTACGCAGGAATTTGACAGTTTGTTCCATTTTTTAAAATAAAGCCTAATTCTTGATTTTTTTTCTAATGCCTTAATTTTTTTTTCCTAATTCCTTAACTCTAGGACTTAACCTTTTGCTTTCTTTTTTAGCCATGATCCGAAGAACCCTCTAGCCGCCTAATGAAATAACTATACAGAAGTAAGGGAGGTAGAATAAAGATCATACTCAAACCCTGATCACAATGAAGGCAAATGAGAAAGCTTTCTGTAATAATTAAACTTGGGTCATAACTCATTTTCCCTTGTAGCCCAGAACTAAGGATTTTTTTCTTAAGCTATTCTCATCTCATTACATTTTCTTAACAAGAAATCAGAAGGCATTCTGATAAGCTGGATACATTGAAATGAATAAGCAATAGAGTTTGACCTATATAATCCTTATTATTAATATATTTCATAGCAGCTCTAAAAAAAATCATAGACTTACATTGTTTTATGTTACCCAAGAAAGAAAACAAAGGCTGCCAATGAAACTATGCCATACCGCTGATATGTAAGGCACCTTTAAGCCACATCTTTTTCCTTTTTTTTTTTTTGAGACAGGGTCTCACTCTGTCTCCCAGACTGGAGTGCAGAGGCGCAATCTCGGCCCACTGCAATTTCCGCCTCCCGGTTCAAGCGATTCTCCTCCCTCAGCCTCCCGAGGAGCTGAGATTACAGGCATGCGCCACCATGCCCAGCTAATTTTTGTATTTTTAGTAGAGAGGAGGTTTCACCATTTTGGCAAGGCTGGTGTTGAACTCGTGACCTCAAATGATTCACCCGCCTCGACCTCCCAAAATGCTGGGATTACAGGCATGAGCCACCGCGCCCGGCCTGAGACACATCTTGAATTCAGAGATGTAAACATGTCAGAAACAACGAGTCTTAGAATCTCTGAGATATTGCCATGAACTGGGAAACAACGAGTCTTAGAATCTCTGAGATATTGTCATGAACTTGTGTTCCAAAGAGGAAAAGATTCTACCAGGTTCTGTTCTGAAGCCTGAGAGACTGTAGTACAAATAAATGTGAAGGAAGTTTATTATTCTGTGACATTATTTCAGCAAAGCTAGTAACTTTGGAGTTTGTTAACAGATTAACTTGTCTCCTGTTTTCTAGAGGCATGTTTTTCAACCTGCAACTCAAAAATCAATTTCATTTTTATATGAAATAGGCTAGGATGTAATACAATATAAAATACCACAGTGCATAATGTCTAGTAAGGGCAAAAATTGCTTCCTGAAACTTTTTGTTTCAAATATGGTGGAAGGTGAGAGTATGTCCTATGTTGTGATTTAAACAATTTCTTACTGTGAGTTGCAATCAAATAGATTTGGAAAAGAATGTTCCTAGAGCATAGATAACATGCAAAATACACCATCTGGACCCCGTTTTTCTGGTACTTTTATTTTACTTTGGAAACTGAGACTAAAGATTAGAAAAAGGTGGCAAATTGCCTTGCCTAATTCTCTTCTGCCTCAGCCCCAATTTCATACATTGGCTTTTGAAAATTTGATCATTTGTTGGAAAAAGCAATGTACTGGAAGCAAGGAAGCCTAGGTTACAGACTTAGCTAATGAGATGTATGACTAGATAAATTACTCCGTGCATTTCAAGTTCCAATCAAGTAGGACCACATGCTGTTTGAGAAATGATACTAAACCACCTTTTTTTTCCCGGTGGATGGCAATCACATTGGAAACAAACAGACACGGTATACTCAGGATTATGCAAATTACTGACAGCCTACGTTTAATTTTTTTCAGCTCCACTCAAAAAAAAGAAAGTCCTAATGCAAGTAATCGAAAGTGAAGATATTGCAAAACAAATGTAAGTATATCTTTCACAATCTTCTCTACTTTAATTATCACTAGTATAATAGTTACTTGTCATGAATAACTAATGATTTTGACATACTTAACAACTGATTGCAACACAAAAATATATTAATCCACTACAGTTGAAAAATTGTTTTTTCAGATCCTTTCAAATCTGATATTGTGATTCCAGGAGTGATAATTCAATCTAGCATTTTCAATGTAATGACAACATAAACAGAAACTAATATGTGATCCTGCACTGTAACTGAAAAATATTCAGTAACTCCCAGAGATACCCTGCAAGTTTGCTACTCTTACAATGATTTTAAGAATGACATTTTGAAATAAAGCTTTTTTATTATAACGATCCGATTTTAACTCCAATGAGAATTCATCTCTTTTGCCTACTGCTTTATTAATTATACATTTCTAAGAATGGGAAGTTCTTTCCAAATTAGTTTAAGCACTGACAGGCTTGACAGCTTTCCCACAGTATATTTCAACCCTGACCTAGAATGACAGAGATGTTGCTTGAGGTTGTTTGCTTTTTTCCATTTGGCTTATCCCATTAGACAATTATGTTGCTGACAATTACTAATCAGGATTCTAGACTAAAATCCTTATTTTCTGGAAGAGAATTTAGATTAAGAGCAACCTCAGCCATAAATAAGGTATTCAACACAGCTTTGAAGACTTGTATTCTTGTTGGTCATGTGATTTGCTTTAGCCAGTGCTTTGTGAGCGGATGTTAAATGCTAAATCAAAGCAGAGGCTTTAAATTTGATTGCAAAATTCAGGTCAATCTCTTACTCTTGTGCCACCTGCCATGAGAAAGGTATGTTCCAGATAAGATCTCAGAATAAGAAAATAGATGGAGCAGACCTGAAACTCTCACCCTGTACAGAACTGAAGCAACTGACTTGCAGCTCCTGACATACGGCTACTGATGTGAAACAAGAGTAAAACAAAAATATTTGTTGTTGTGAATCACAAATATTTTTGAGATTGTTTGTTGCATAGCATAATCTTGCAAATCATCTAAAGTGAATTTGAGCCAACAAATTCATGAGTCAAAGGCTAAATGTACTGTGGAACAATAATATTTGTCTATTTAATAAAATAAATAACAGACATCTACAAACTAGTCAACCAGCTATTGGTAAATATCCACCTAAAATTTATGTTAAGAAGCAGTCTTTATAAAATCTATAAATTTGCATGCAAAATATTTGCATGTAAGATATTTGCATACTGATTTTAAATATTTCTGTTTAGTATTATTTGTCTTAAATATCCCTTGAGGAAAATTTGGATGGTAAAGTATAAAGAGAATATAGGATTCCGTTTCTAGAAATATCAAGGACTAGTTCACACTGGTCACACTGAAAACAAAATCCCTGGAAAAAACATTTTTTAAATCTTATTAAATATACTGATTAACTGACAATAGGTTAAGAAATTATTAAGTTAAAAAACTAAATGAAGGCAGGAACCTAGAGTTTAGCAGAGTCAGCCAACTTTTATCTCAAGGGCATGTGCTAAACCCAGTTACTAGGAGCATTGGTTTTCATGACCTTGTAAGAAAGACACAAAACCCATTACCTGCATTATACACACACACACACACACACACACACACACACACACAACTGCAATTCCAAGGATTATTAGTTTGATGTAAGGATATACTAGAAATAAACTTGCTGCTTACTAGCATAGGCACCCATCCCCCAGAATCTACAAAGAAAATTAGCCGTCTTAGACCTTGGCACCTAGTGGACAGGGGAAAAGCAAAATCGTATCTGAGAATTTGGAACCGCAATCCAATTCTCACACAAAAACGTAGCTTGAATTCATACTAGCTGGGTGGTCCCCAAAAACTTCAGGCTAATAATTAAGATTTTTTTTTTTTTTTTTTAGACAGGGATTCTCACTCTGTCGCCCTAGTTGGAGTGCAGTGGCATGATCTCAGCTCACTGCAACCTCCACCTCCCAGGTTCAAGCAATTCTCCTGCCTCACCCTCCCAAGTAGCTGGGACTACAGGCACGTGCCACCACGCCCAGCTAATTTTTTTATTTTTAGTAGAGACAGGGGTTTCACCATGTTGGCTAGGCTGGTCTCGAACTCCTGACCTCGGGTAATCCGCCCACCTCCGCCTCCCAAAGTGCTGGGATTATAGGCATGAGCCACTGTACCTAGGCGTAATTATGAATTTTTGACTGATAATGCTCTCAGAAACCTGGCAGAAGCAAATACGAATCCTCTTTGGAGGAACCCACCTTCATCTTAAGCCATAAAAAATGACTATAAATAAAATTTTAAGGAAAATGAGCAGGTCACATTTAAAAAAAAATAACAAGCACAGAATAAGACACCATTCGTGAGAAACAGTACAGACTTAAGACGGCACAAACAAATTTTAAAAGACTTCAGATCCTGGATTTACAAGTCACGGACTGGGCCAGGTGTGGTGGCTCATGCCTGTAATTCCAGCACTTTGGGAGGTCAAGGCAGGCAGATCACTTGAGGTCAGGTGTTTGAGCCCAGCCTAGCCAACATGCATAAACCCCCATCTCTACTAAAAATACAAAAATTTCACCTGTAATCCCAGCTACTGGGAAGGCTGAGGCAGGAGAATTGCTTGAACCCGGGAGGTGAAGGTTGCAGTGAGCCAAGATTGCGCCACTGCACTCCGGCCTGGGCGACAGTGAGACTCCACCTCAAAAAAAAAAAAAAAAAAAAAGGGTCACAGACTGTAAATAACAATATTAAATATGAGTAAAGGAATAAAAGACAAGTTTGAAAATATGTGCAGAGAACAGAAAACTAAAGTAGGAATGAAGATTTTGAAAAAAGCAAATAGAACTAAAAGAGTTGAAAAACATAAATGATTAGAATATAAACTCAGTGGACAAATTTAGTAGTTCATTTGACACAGCAGAAGTACAAGCCAATGAAATGGAGGATAAAGATGAAGTTATCTCAAATGCAATAAAAAAAGAAAACATAAATTAAAAATATAAAGGAGACTTTAAGTGACATGGAGGACATTGTAAACAGGTCTAAAATCTAATTATGACTTCAGATGAAAAGGAAAGAGCCAGTGGGCCAGAGGCAGTATTTGACAAGATAATGGTTGTGAACTTTCCAGAACTGATGAAAGACTCCAACTCACAGACTTAAGAAGCCTCCCAAATCCCAAGCAAGTTAAAGAATAATAAAATCACGCTGAGATATATCACAGTGAAACTGTAGAACACCAAAAACAAAAAAGAAAACCTTAAAAGCAACAAAGAAAAAATATAGTTAATCTTCAAAGTGTCAGGTAAATGACTTTTCATCAGAACCAGTGAAAAACAGAAGACAGTGGAATAATATCTTCAGTGGACTAAAAGAAAATGACTGTCAGCCTAGAATTCAGTACCCAGTGAAAAAAATATTTCAAGAATGAGGCCAAAATAAAGGAATTTTCCGGCAAGCAAAAGCAGAATTTGCTGCTAATAGAGTCTCACTAAAGGAAAGTCTAAAGAAATTTCTTTTTTCAGACAAAAAGAAAATGATCCCAGGCCAGGCACAGTGGCTCACGCCTGTAAATCCCAGCACTTTGGGAGGCTGAGGCAGAAGGATCACAGGAGTTTGAGACCAGCCTGGACAACATATTGAGATTTTATCTCTACAAAAAATTTAAAAATTAGCTGGGCATGGTAATGTGTGCCGGTGGTCCTGACCTGGGAGGCTGAGGTAGGAGGATTGCTTGAGCCTGGGAGATCAAGGCTGCAGTGAGACATGATCACACCATTATACTCCAGCCTGGGTGATAGAGAGAGATCATGTCTCAAAAAAAAAAAAAAAAAAAAGAAGAAGAAGAAAATCAACTCAAATGGAAGGTCTGAGAGTTGATAATAAACAAAGAGCATTAAGAGTGGTAGATATTTGCCTAAATCTAAATACAATTGACAATGCAAACAAACAGTAAGTATTGTTAAAATTATTTTAATAAGTTTTTTAAAGAAAAAAATAATCACATATCTAACATTAGAAATAGACCCAACCAAATTTGCATTTTATGCCTACTATTAGACCTCATTAGACAAAGTATTTTACAAACTAGTACTATTATCTCCATCTGATACATACCTTTTATTTTAAAAGCAAAAACATGATACATTTCTTCTTTTCTCATCCACAGAGGCAAATTGTATTAATATATTATTGGTATTTTTAAATAACAGCATTTTAAGTGTTTTTCTTCACAATGACATTCTTATTTCAAATTTACATAATGTACCAGTGAAGATGATGTATTATATAATTAGACTAAGAAAGTAGCATGTATTTAGGAGATCATGATTTAGAGTAATAAAAAGCAGAATTATATACTATTTTCACTTAACTATGAAGTATTAATGATTCCCTCCATAGAAGTCTATAAATGAAAGTTCATCATAACCAATTATATAATTATGTATTCACAGGTTAAAGACAATTAAGTCTTATTGAAATGCTCTGCCTACCCTTTCCACCCACATTGCCTATTCAAAATTATGTGCATGCTATGACTTTTAACACCATCTTGGGAAATAGCTAGAAATTTGTGCGCAGGTATAAGGATTGACTCCTGAGTTTTAACTCAATTCAGAGGACACCCTAAATTCAAAATAAATTCTAATAATAATAAGAACCCATTTCTTTCTGATAGCTACTTAGACTACAAATTTCCAATTGTAAATGTGTTTTTCATTTCAATTTTAGGAGAGTGTTTTTTTTTTTAAGTTTATCATGACTATTTAAACATGGGAAGCTTAGAACACATAATCCCTTAGATTTCCAAATCTGTAAGTATAATGCAAATGAATTATACCTTACTTTTTTTAAACCAGAACCTTTCTCTTTTTTCCCCTCAACCACATGAGATCATTCAAAGTATATTTACTTATATACTACTTTGTTTTTGTTTTAGAATCAGGGTCTCACTCTGTCACCCAGGCTGAAGTGCAGTGGCGTGCATTACAGCCTCGAACTCCTGGGTTCAAGTGATCTCCCTCCTCAGCCTCCTGAGTCACTGGGATTACAGGCATGAACCACCACACCCTAGAATATTTTCTTGATAAAACCAAATCTATAATTTTATAGAAGACTGTCCAAATGACTTTTATTTATATCTCTTAATATATGTAAAAGTGTATACATTACTAGTATTCCTATTAGCTGCTAGATTGCTAGCTAATTACAAGATTATTCCAATTAGCTTTGTCCAGCCTGTATTTATACAAGTATATGAAACTCTTGAGAAGTCACAGTAATTAAATTTTCATAAACCAGGTTGTATATTAATTCTTTCAATTTAATAAGTTATCAGTTTGTACTGGGTCCTACACTTACTTACAAAAAAAAATTATCAAGTATCTGTATGTTGTTCTACCTCTTTCCTGAAATGAGTGTAAAGCTAACAAGAGTCCTCACCCTATAAACCAGCAGTATTTCAAAACTCATTGTTACTGTTCTGGGAGTGAAGGTGCCGTATATTCTTACCGCATTATCAGGTAGCAACCATCTACTCAATCCTCCCAACCACAGGTACTACCTAGATGTCTTTTGCCAGATCTCCCAGGTATTTAGTGCCTCTTTTACCTCTACAGAACACTGGTACCCAGAAGTGATATGGTGGAAAAAGAAGGCGCCTACCCTATATTCCAATAAAGTCTGTCCACTACATTCCTGTCACGTTCATTCCTCTGTTCTAGGCCCTGTTGATATTCTCCCCTAGTTGTTTCCAGTCCATTTCTATGGGAGCCTTACTTTTGTCTGGTATTCTTACATGCACAGCTGAGACCAGACTCCCAGTCTCATTCCCTTAATTGTATCCTTTAACCCTTAATCCCTGTAATATCCTCCTGGAACTGGGATTGATACACCTCTATTGAAGACTTTATCTTTGAATGTCAGCTCACTTCCAGACATGGCCACCAACTCCACCCCATGATCCCACATTGTTATACTCCCCACTTCCTTCTGCAGTCAGCAAATAGACTTGGACCTGACATTCTTTGTGTCCTAAGCCCCCCACCCCTTCCTTAAGTTACTAAAGTAGTACACCAAAAGAATACAATTATCTGAACTGAGGGCGGGGAAAATTCCAGAGAAAAATGACCTTCGTGCAACAAACAAAGGCAAGAGAGTGAAAGGGAGGGCACTGTTAGAGATTTAAAATAGACTTATCAGATATATCAACCAAGTGCAATACGTGGATCTTTACCTTTATCAGATTCCAACTCAAACAACTTACAAAAAGATATAATGAGACAATCAGGAAAATTTTAATACCAACTACATATTACAGGATATTAAGGAATTATTGTTAATTGTCTTAGCTGTGATAATGGTACATGATTATGGTTTTTGTTTTTTTAATGTCTCATTTCCTAAAGACATTCTAAAATGTTACTGGGTCCCTGCTTTAGGAAAGAAAAAAAAAGAAGACTTTCAGAGTATGTCACTTTCTTTTTTATACCTGTCGGTCAATTCCATGGGAAAGTATTACTACTTGTTATTTTCTACCCTTAACCAAATACAGTAATCATTTTCTCCTTATCATATCTATTATTATTTTTTAGTAGAAGTGTTCAAATCAAAAGCAGCCCATGCTGCCTACCTGGTATTTGCTCCAAACATCTATTAAACCACTATGGAAGGCCTAACATCATAAGACTGGTGGTAAATAAATCTGATTGAGCATGTTAACGTGTTCAAATTTATATAAAGCATTCTGCAAATACAGATTACTCTAGAGATGCTAAGAAGCAGATGTACTGATCTCGTTGGCATTGGCATTCACATGATTCAGCTACAAATAGAATTTGAACAGATTCCAAATGCACAACTGTCAAATTCATAAAAAGTAGCAAAAAAAATGTGAAATAAAAATTTAGGCTTTGCCTAGAATAGCAGTGACTGTGTTTTAAAAAAATCGAAATATTCTGTTAATGTTTTATTTCTTCAGTGCTAATATTTGACAAGAACTAAGTACTTTGATTTCCATTGAATTCGCAGTGATAGCCCAGAAACTGTTATAAGTTAGTATTACTATTGGGTCCACAGAAAACCTCAAAATACATTTTAACCAAAATTACAAAGTTAATACAAATTTGATTCACTGAAGTAGTATAGTGCAGTGTGTTTGAGTTCTAACACCAAAATCAGACAGATCTCAGTTCTAACCCTAGCTTTGTCATTTACCACCAAGGCTGTCATCTGTAAAATCATCTGTAAAACAGGAGTTTAAAAAAAAACTCTTTTATAATATTATAAGAATTAAAGAACTCAAGAAATATAAACTATTATGGTCACTACCTTTTGGGAATATTATGTTCTATACAATATTACTAACTGTATTTTCACTACACCCAGTTGGAGGAAAATTACACACAGACCATACACTCTACCATCCTCTCATTGATAACAAGGCTTTTGTAGCAACTGGCCTGATTCTGAGGTTTATAGAAGATACATAGGCAGGCATGACTTCAGGCCATTATGCAGCTTTATGTAATAATCTACACAACCCCTAATATGTACGTATCAGGATCTTTCATGTGATGTGAAAATGAAAGCCACTTCCTTAACAACCAGGAAACACTAAATTTCAGAGTTATGTTTTCCATTCAAGTAAATCTCCAGCCAGACCTCCTCTTACAATACATGGAGTTAGCATTCCCAGCCAGTCCCCTCTTACCACACTTATTTCTTAGTATAACAAATTACAGTAAATAAAACTTATCAGCCAGGCACTGTGTCTCCCGTCTACAATCCCAGCAATTTGAGAGCCTGAGGTGGGAGGATCACTTGAGGTCGAGAGTTCAAGATCAGTCTGGGGAACATAGCAAGACCCTGTCTCTACAAAAAGTAAAACAATTAGCCATGTGTGGTGGCACATGCCTGTAATTTCACCTACTTGGGAGATTGTGGCAGGAGGATCACTTGAGCCCAGGAGTTCAAGGCTACAATGAGCTATGATTGTGCCACTGCATTCAAGCCTGGGCAACAGAGAAAGAGGGGACTGGCTCTAAAAATAAAAACAGAAACAAAACTTACATCTAAGGATGATGCAGTAATGCACACATGTCCTTATTATTATTCTTTTGCCTTCACAGTGTTGCTTAGCAACCCAGAACATCTTATCTATGATTTTGGATGTAAAAATGGCTTTTTGAAATATTTATTTGAAATCTTTCTTTGAAACATGTAAGATATAAAGATTTCAGGCGAATTCAAGTTAAACATTTAGGGCTAGAATACTTACAGGTTATATATTTTTATATAGTATCTTTCATGCTATTTGATTAATGCACAACTATTGATATTTAGAATGACAGCTGAATTGATGATATGATGACAGGCTCATCCCTCCATTGTAAACTATGGTAAGTAATTTGTATGGCATTGCTTTGATACTACATAGATGTCCAGTTCCCCTTCAAACATAAACCTTATGCTTTAACACTTATTGAAAACCCTTACATGAGTCAGTAATTTCAATAAGAATTGCAAAACAATTATAAATATATCATTCCTTCTACATTCTGACTTTCTTTGGTAACCTAGAGCTTGCCTTTATTACCTGGAACTATTTGGTTACCCTGAAATATAACTCCTACTGGAAAGGAAAAGTAAATAATAAGTCTTTGCTTTTAATTACTAATTTTCAAAGTAAAGATATTTTGGAGACTAATGGAAAAATTTGAATTTGGGTTTTAGATAAGATAAAAATGTATTCACTTGGAAAGGTGAAGATTGTTAATTTAAAAAAGTAAATAGGTTACAAAACCACACATTGAGTATGGTATCATTTTGGTAAAAATATATTTATATATTTATGTGCATATATAGGAATAAATAATGAACTGGAAAGATATACACCGAACCGTTAATCTCTGGAAAGGGGGTTGTTGTTTTTTATTTTGCTGATATGTAGTTTTGTACTTTCTACTTGCATATGCTGGTTTTATAATAATAAAAGGTTATTTTAAAAAGAAAATCACTATTTTCCGCTGAGCCCAGATACAGCTTCTGAATCACCATCAACATGAGACTGGTACATTCCAGCATGGGAGGCTGCCAGGGCATCAGTCCAGCTGGTTACTTCTTCGAAGAAGTAACTACTGATTTCCTTTTGCCTATTGATTTCCATTGCCTATGCATCTTACCTGTGGCTCAAGATTACCTTGGCACTAAATCCAATTAGCCTTTTCACTTTGGCAGCCCTTACCAATTGGCAACTTCTTTGTCTCTTGGTTTGCTTTTGGGCAAAAATTACCTTCTTCTTTAGTTTTTGAGTCATTATATCCTCTTGGTTTTCTTCCTACCTTTCTGACTTCTCAGTCTCCTTTGAAAGTTTACAGCTTCTTTAATTTCCCCCACAATTCCATACTCAGCCTTCTCTCTTCACTCTATATCTTTTTCCCAAAAAAGGGAGGAGAAAAGAGAATACATTTTATGTTCTAATTCTTGTTAATCTATCAAATAGATATCTCTGGCCTTGTTCTCTCTCCTGAAGAACATAGTCACATATATAATCACAAATTATTATAATCTCCATTTAGACATTTCACCTGAAAAATATATAAAACTTAATTCAATCTGTATGCATTAATTTTTCAATAGTTATTAGTCATCTTCTGAGCATCGGGTTATGCTAGAAACTGAAATATATATTAGCATGAGTAAAACTGGCATAGCTGGAAATTAAGTTGAAGAAGTAAATGGAGGCCAAATCCTATAGGAGATTTAATGGAATGTGTATTAGTCTGTTCTCACACTGCTAATAAAGACATACCCAAGACAGGGTAATTTATAAAAGAAAGAGGTTTAATTGACTCACAGTTCCACATGGCTGGGAGGCCTCACAATCATGGCGGAAAGCTAATGAGGAGCAAAGTCACATCTTACATGGTGGAAGGCAAGAGAGAGAGCATGTGCAGGCGAACTCCCTTTTATAAAACCATCAGATCGACCAGGTGCAGTGTCTCACACCTGTAATCCCAACACTTTGGGATGCTGAGGTGGGCAGATCACCTGAGGTCAGGAGTTTGAGACCAGCCTGGCCAACATGGCGAAACCCTGTCTCTACTAAAAAATGCAAAAATTAGCTGGGTGTGGTGGTGCGCACCTGTAATCCCAGCTACTAGGTATGCTGAGGCAGGAGAATCGCTTGAACCCAGGAGGTGGGGTTTGCAGTGAGCCAAGATCGTGCCACCGCACTCCAGCCTGGGCAACAGAGCAAGACCCTGTCTCAAAAAAAAAAAACAGCTGGGTGCAGTGGCTCACGCCTGTAATCCCAGCACTTTGGGAGGCCAAGGCGGGCAGATCACGGGGTCAGGAGATCAAGACCATCCTGACCAACACTATGAAACCCTGTCTGTACTAAAAATACAAAAAAATTAGCCGCATGTGGTGGTGCGTGACTGTAGTCCCTCAGCGTGAGGAGGCTGAGGCAGGAGAATCGCTTGAACCTGGGAGACAGAGGTTGCAGTGAGCTGACATGGCACCACTGCACTCCAGCCTGGGCGACAGAGCGAGACTGTCAAAAAAAAAAAAAACAAAAAACAAAAAAACCATCAGATCTCGTGAGACTTATTCATTATCACAAGAACAGCACAGGAAAGACCCACCCCCATGATTCAATTACCTCCCACTAGGTCCCTCCCAAGATGTGTGGGAATTATGGGAGGTACGATTTGAGATGAGATTTGGATGGGGATGCAGCCAAACCATATAATTCTACCCTGGCTCCTCCCAAATCTTAAGTCCTCACATTTCAAAACCAATCATGACTTTCCAACGGTCCCCCCAGAGTCTTAACTCATTTCAGCATTAAGTCAAAAGTCCACAATTCAAAGTCTTATCTGGGACAAGGCAAGTCCCTTCTACCCATGAACCTGTAAAATCAAAAGCAAGTTAGTTACTTCCTAGATACAATGGAAGTAAAGGCACTGGGTAAATATACCCATTCCAAATTGGAGGAATTGTCCAAAACTAGGGGGCTACAGGCCCCATGCAAATCTGAAATCCAATAGGACAGTCACTAAACCTTAAAGTTCCAAAATGATCTCCTTTGACTCCATGTCTCACATCCAGGGCATGCTGATGCAAAAGGTGGGCTCCCATGGCCTTGGGTAGCTCTGCCCCTGGCTTTGCAGGATGCAGTCAGTCCCCATCCTGGCTGCTTTCACAGGATGGCATTGAGTTTCTGGCTTTTCCAGGCACACAGTGCAAGCTATTGGTGGGCCTACCATTCTGGGGTCTGGAGGACAGTGGCCCTTTCTCACAGCTCCACTAGGCAGTGCCTCAGTGGGGAATCTGTGTGGGGGCTCCCACCCCACATTTCCCTTCCACACTGCCCTAGCAGAGGTTCTCCATGAGATCTCTGCCCCTGTAGCACACCTCTGCCTGGACATCTATGCATTTCCATACACCCTTTGAAATCTAGGTGGAGGTTTGCAAACCTCAATTTTTCCATGCACCCACAGGCCAAATGCCATGTGTAAGCCACCAGGGCTTCAGGCTTGCACCCTCTGAAGCAATGGCCTGAGCTGTACATTGGCCCCTTTTAACCATGGCTGGGATGCAGGGCACCAAGTCCCAAGACTGCACAAAGCAGCAAGGCTCTGGGGCCAGCCCACAAAACCATTTTTTCCCCCTAGGCCTCTGGGCCTATGAGGGGAGGGGCTGCTGTGAAGACCTCTGACATGCCCTGGAGACGTTTTCCCCATTGTCATGGAAATTAACATTTGGTTCCTTGATACTTACACAAATTTCCACAGCCAGTTTGAATTTTTCCTCAGAAAATGGGTCTTTCTTTTATATTGCATCATCAGGCTGCAAATATTCCAAACTTTTATGCTCTGCTTCCCTTCTAAACAGAAGTTCCAATTCCAAACCATATCTTTGTGAATGCATAAAACTGAATGCTTTTAACAGCACCCAGATCACCTCTTGAATGCTTTGCTGCTCAGAAATGTCTTCCGTCAGATACCCTAAATCATCTCTCTCGAGTTCAGTGTTCCACAGACCTCTAGGGCAAGGGCAAAATGCCACCAGTCTCTTTGCACAGCAAGAGTGGCCTTTACTCCAGTTCCCAAAAAATTCCTCATCTCCATCTGAGACCACCTCAGCCTGAACTTTATTGTCCATATCACTATCAGCATTTTGGTCAAAGCCATTCAACAAGTCTCTAGGAAGTTCCAAACTTTCCCATATTTCCTGTCTTCCTCTGAGCCCTCCAAACAATTCCAACCTCTGCCTATTACCCAGTTCCAAAGTCACTTCCACATTTTCAGGTATCTTTTCAGCAGCACCCCACTCTACTGGTACCAATTTACTGTATTAGTCTGTTCTCACGCTGCTAATAAAGAAATACTTGGGACTGGGTAATTTATAAAGGAAAGAGGTTTCATTGACTCACAGCTCCACATGGCTTGGGAGGCCTTACAATCATGGCAGAAGGCAACACTGCTTCAATACTGGAATACATCTGGACATATGTCTAAAATGTTACAATTAGGTTTTGATGTAGGAGGTAAGTGTAATAATAATTTAAATGCAAATAAATTAAACTCCACAATCAAAAGACATATAGTGGTGAGTGAATTAAAAATGAAAACCTAACTATACACTGTCCATAAGATACTCACTTTAACTTAAGGACACACATAAACTGCACTGAAAGGATGGAAAGAGATATGCCATGCTAACTGGGCACAGTGGCTCATGCTTGTAATCCTAGCACTTTGGGAGACCGAAGCAGGCAGATCAGTTGAGGCCAGGAGTTTGAGACCAGCCTGGCCAAGATGGTGAAATCCTGTCTCTACTAAAAATACAAAAATTAGCCGGGCATGGTGGCAGATGCCTGTAATCTCAGCTACTCAGGAGGCTGAGGCAGGAGAATTGCTTGAACCTGGGAGGCAGAGGTTGCAGGAGCACTGCACTCCAGCCTGGGCAATAGAGTGAGACTCCATCTCAAAAAAAGAGAAAAGAGAAAAAGATATGCCATGCAAATAGTAAACAAGAGAGAGTAGGAGTGATTATATTAAACAAAACAGACTGTAAGTAAAAAACTGTCACAAGAGACAAGGAAGCACATTTGTATTAGTCAGGGTTCTCTAGAAGAACAGAACTAATAGGATATATATATATATATATGTACATATATATGGACATATAATAAACTTCCATATATATTATTAAGTCACATGATCACAAGGTCCCACAATAGGGTGTCTACAAGCTGAAGAGCAAGGAAGCCAGTCAGAGTCCCAAACCTAAGAACTCGGAGTCTAATGTTCAAGAGCAAGAAGCATCCAGCATGGGAGAAAGATGTATGCTGGGAGGCTAGTCCAGTCTAACTTTTTCATGATTTCCTGCCTGCTTTATATTCACTGGCAGCTGATTAGATGGTGCCCACCAGATTAAGGATGCGTCTGCCTTCCCCAGCCCACTGACTCAAATGTTAATCTCCTTTGGCAACACCCTCACAGACACACCCAGGATCAATACTTTGCATCCTTCAATCCAATTAAGTTGACAGTCAGTAGTAACCATCACAACATTGTATAATAATCAAAGGGTAATTCACCAGGAATATATAACAATTGTAAATATATGTGCACCCAATATCAAAGCATCTAAACACATAAAGCAAACATTGACAGAACTGAAGGGAGAAATAGGCAGCAATACAATAATAGCAGGAGATTTCAATACCCCACTTTCAGTAATGGACAGAACATCTGGACAGGAGATTAATAAGGAAACAGGACTTGAACTACAATTTAGATCAAATGGCCATCACAGACATATACAGAATAGTCCACCTAATAGCAGCAAAACACACATTCTTCTCAGGCATATATAGGTCTTTCTTCAGGATAGATCATGTTAAGTCACTAAACTAATTTTAGCATTATTAAGAAGATTCAGGTTAGCCATGGTGTCTCACACCTGTAATCCCAACACTTTGGGAGGTCAAGGCAGGTGGGTCACTTGAGGTCATGAGTTTGAGACCAGCCTGGCCAAGATGGTAAAACTCCATCTCTACTAATACAAAAAAATTAGCCAGGTGTGGTGGCGTGCACCTGTAATCCCAGCTATTGGGGAGGCTGAGGCACAAGAATCACTTGAACTCAGGAGGTGGAGGTTGCAGTGAGCCAATGTCGCACCACTTGTACTCCAGTCTGGGTGACAGAGTGAGACTGTGTCAAAAAAAAAAAAAAAAGAAGAAGATTGAAATCGTATCAGGTATCTTTTCTGAATACAATGAAAACAAATAGAAATCAATAGAAGAAGGAATTTGGAAAATTCATAAACACATGGAAATTAACACACTTCTGAATAACCACTTGGTCAAAGGAGATATCAAAAGTTAAATCAGAAAATTCCTCTAGACAGGCCGGGCGCTGTGGCTCATGCCTGTAATCCTAGCACTTTGGCAGGCCGAGGCGGATGGATCATGAGGTCAGGAATTCAAGACCAGTCTGGCCAAGATGGTGAAACCCCGTGTCTACTAAAAATGCAATAATTAGCCAGGTGTGGTGGCAGGCGCCTGTAATCCCAGCTACTCGGGAAGCTGAGGCAGGGAATTGCTTGAACCTGGGAGGCAGAGGTTGCAGTGAGCAAAATCACACCACTGCACTCTAGCCTGGACAACAGAGCAAGACTCCATCTCAAAAAAAAAAAAAAATTCCTCTAGACAAACAAAAACACAACATATCAAAACTTATGGGCTGCAGCAAAAGCAGTACTAAGTTCATAGTGATGAACAGGTGCATTAAAACATAAGAAAGATTTGAAATGAACAACCCAAATTTATACCTTGAGGAAGTAGAAAAAGAAGAACAAAGTAAGCCCAAAATTAGCAAAAAGAAGGAAATAACAAACAGTAGACTAGGAATAAATGAAATAGAAAATAGAAAAATAATAGAAAAAAATCAGCACAGCTAAGAGTTGGTTTTTTGAAAAGATAACTAAAATCAAACTCTTAGCTAGACTAAGAAAAAGAAGAGTCAAATAAGTAAAATCAGAAATAAAAGAATAGACATTACAACTGATGCCACAGAAATACAAAAGATCATAAGAGACTACTATGAAAAATTATAAGCCAACAAACTAGATAAACTGGAAAAAAATGGATAAATTGCTCATACAACCTACCAAGACTGAATCAGGAAGAAATAGAATGCCTGAACAGACCAATAGCTAGTATGGAGATTGATTCAATAATCAAAAACTTCCCCAAAAAGAAAAGTCCAGGACCAGGCTTCCATGGTGAACTCTACTTTAAAGACAAATTAATGCCAATCCTTTTTGACCTCTTAAAAATTAAAGAGGAAGGAAAGGTTCTAAACTCATGAGGTCAGCTTTATGCTGATACCAAAGACAGACAAAGACACCACAAGAAAACTACAGCTCAATATTCCTAAAGAATATCGATGTAAAAATTTTCAACAAATACTAGCAAAACAAATCCAACAGCACATTAAAAAGATCATACACCATGACCAGGTGTAATTTATGCCTGAGATACAAAGATTTCAATATATGAAATCAACTAATCTGATACAGCATATTAGCAGAATAAAAAATAATCATCACATGATTCTCTCAGTTGATACGTAGGCATTTCACAAAATTCAACATGATAAAAACTCTTTGTTGATGAAAATTTCCAACACATAGTAATAGAGGGAGATGATCTCAACATAATAAAGTATATATGCAAAGCCCACAGCTAACATCATACTCAACAGTAAAAAATTGAAAGTTTTTCCTCTAAGATAAATGAGACAAGGGTGCCAACTCTTGCCGCTTTTATTCAACATAGTACTAGAGATTCTAGCCAGAATAGCTAGGCAAGAAAATGAAATATAGGCTGGGTGTGGTGGCTCACACCCTATAATCCCAGCACTTTGGGAGGCCAAGGCGGGCAGATCACCTGAGGTCAGGAGTTCAAGAGCAGCAGCCTGGCCAACATGGTGAAACCCCATCTCTACTAAAAATACAAAAATTAGCTGGGCGTGGTGGCAGGCACCTGTAATCCCAGCTACTCTGGATGCTGAGGCAGGAGAATCACTTGAACTGAGGAGGCGAAGGTTGCAGTGAGCCAAGATCACACCACTGCGTTCTGGCCTGGGTGACAGAGCAAGACTGTCTCAAAAAAAAAAAAAAAAAAAAAAAAAAAAGGAAAATGAAATATAAGACTTACAATTGGAAAGGAAGAAATAAAATTGTCCCTGGTTGCAGATGACATACTCATATATAGAAAACCCAAAGACTTCCTTTAAAAAAGGTTAGAACACAATTATTACCATGACTCTGATGTAGCGACAATATCAACACATTTCAAAAGAAAATACCCAGATAATTTGTCCTCTTTGAGGGCAGGGAACATGTCTTAGTCATGTTTGTTTACCCAGTATCTACAAAGAGCCTGAAACAGTAGACAGTGAAGGTAAATGCTTGCTGAGAGAAGGTTGTAGTATATTACCATATTGATATATTGTAGTTTTTGAATATTCATGGAAATAAGTGGCATATAGGCCAAGAACTATTATTATATACTTTTATTAATGTAAGTTTAAGTAACAGAGCACAATGTTGATTTAGTTGGTGGTAAATAAAGCTGGCAACTACCTCACAACAAAAAATTTAAAAATTCAAAAATTAAAAAAGGTCAGAGCAAGTAAACAAATTCAGTAAAGTAGTAGAATACAAAATCAACAACAAGGATCAATTGCATTTCTGTACACTAACAATAAACTATCTGAAAAGGAAATTAGAAAAATAATCCCATTTACAGTAGCACCAAAAATAATAAAATACATAGGAACAAACCTACTAAGGAGATGAAAGATTTCTATTCTAAAAACTACAAAACATTGATGAAAAAAGGTGCACAAGACACAGGAAAATGGAAAGTTATCCCATGTTCATGGATTGGAAGACTTAATATTATTAAAATGTTCGTTCTTCCTGAAATGATCTACAGACTCACTGAATTCCTATCAAAATCCCAGTGGCATTTTAAAATAAAAATAGAATAAATAATTCTAAAATTCATATGGAGCTATAAAAGACCACAAATAACCAAATCAATCTTGAGAGAGAACAAAACTGGAGGCACTACATTTTCTGATTTCAAAATATATTACAAAGCTACAGTAATTAATACAGTAGGTACTGGCATAAAGATAAACATAAACCAATGGGACAGGATAGAGAGCCTCAAAATAAATTCACACATACACAGTCAACACACCATTCTCCTGCCTCAGCCTCCCGAGTAGCTGAGACTACAGGTGCCTGCCAACATGCCCGGCTAATTTTTGTTTGTATTTTTAGTAGAGATGGGGTTTCACCGTGTTAGCCAGGATGGTCTCAATCTCCTGACCTCGTGATCCACCTGCCTTGGCCTCCCAAAGTGCTGGGATTACAGGCGTGAGCCACCGTGCCTGGCCATCTTTATTTATTTTTAATTAATTAATTAATTTTTTTGAGACAGAGTTTCACTCTGTCACTTAGGCTGGAGTGCAGTGGCACAGTCTTGGTTCATTGCAAACTCTGCCTCCCAGGTTCAAGTGATTCTTCTGCCTCAACCTCTCGAGTAGCTGGGATTACAAGTGCACGCCACTACGCGTAGCTAATTTTTGTATTTTTAGTAGAGATGGGGTTTCGCCATGTTGGCCAGGCTGGTCTTGAACTCCTGACCTCAAGTGATCTGCCCACCTCAGCCTCCCAAAGTGCTAGGATTACAGGCATGAGCCATTGTCCCTGGTCTATTTTTATTTTTTTTTGAGAGACAGAATCTGACTCTGTTGCTCAGTCTGGAGTACAGTGGCACAATAATGGTTCACTGCAGCCTTGAACTCCTGAGTTCAAGGATCCTTCTGCCTCAGCGTCCCCAGTAACTATAACTACAGGCATGTGTCACCAGGTCCAGCTAATTTTTAAATTTTTTTGTGAAGATGGGGTCTCACTGTGTTGCTCAGACTGATTTTAAAGTCCTGGCCTCAAGTGATCCTCTCTTCTTGGCTTTCCAAAATGCTGGGATTACAGGCATCTGTACCTGGCCCAGTCAACAGGTTTTTGACAAGGGTGCCAAGATAACACAATGGGGAATAGATGTTATCCTAAACAAATGGTGCTGGGAAAACTGGATATCTATATGCAAAGAATGAAATTGGACCCTATACCTGTAATCCCAGCACTTTGGGAGCCCGAGGCAGATGGATCACAAGGTCAGGAGATTGAGATCAACTAGGCCAACATGGTGAAATCCCATCTCTACTAAAAATACAAAAATTAGCTGGGCGTGGTGGTGCATGCCTGTAGTCCCAGCTACTTGGGAAGCTGAGACAGGAGAATCGCTTGAACCCAGGAGGCAGAGGTTGCAGTGAGCTGAGATGGCGCCACTGCACTCCAGCCTGGTGACAGAGCAAGACTCCGTCTCAAAAAAAAAAAAAAAAAGAAAAGAAATTGGACCCTTATCTAACACCATCCACAGAGTAAACTCCAAATGTGGTCTAAGTGGTGGTGCCTATAATCTCAGCTTCTTAGAAGGCTATGGCAGGCTGGGCACGGTGGCTCACGCCTGTAATCCCAGCACTTTTGGAGGCCGAGGTGGGCAGATCACCTGAGGTCGGGAGTTCGAGACCAGCCTGACCAACATGGAGAAACCCCGTCTCTACTAAAAAATACAAAATTAGCTGGGTGTGGTGGCGCATGCCTGTAGTCCCAGCTGCTCGGGAGGCTGAGGCAGGAGAATCACTTGAACCCGGGAGGCAGAGGTAGCGGTGAGCCGAGATCGCGCCATTGCACTCCAGCCTGGGCGACAAGAACGAAACTCTGTCTCAAAAAAAAAAAAAAAAGAAAAAAAAAAAATAAGGCTATGTCAGGAAGATCAATTGAGCCCAAGAATTCAAGACCAGCCTGGGCAACATAGAAAGACCCAGTCTCTTAAAAAAATAAAAATAAAAATAGATTAGAAACATCAGACTCAAAATAGTAAAACTCCTAGAAGAAAATGGTTAAAAGCTTCATGACTTTGGTCTTGGGAGTGATATTATGGATATGACACCAAATGCACAGGCAACAAAAGCAAAATAAACAATAGTCTGGATGTTCCTCAAAAAACTTAAAGTAGAACTACCATTTATCCAGCAATCTCCCTTCTAGGTCTTTGTCCAAAAGAATTGGAACCAAGATCTTAAAGAGATATTAGTACTCCTATTTTCATTGCAGCACTATTCATAATAACCAAAATGTGGAAATAAACTCAATGTTCATTGACAGATGAATGGATAAAGTGGGCAAATACATACAATAGAATACTATTCAGCCTTTAAAAAGAAGAATTTCTGCAATATGAGACAACATGGATGAACCTTGAGGACATCATGCTAAGTGAAATAAGCTAGTCACAGGAAGATAAATACTGCATGGTTCCACTTTTATGAGGTATCTAAAATAATCAAATTCATAGAATCAATGAGTGAAATGGTAGTTTCCAAGGGCTGGGGGAAAGAGGAAATCGGAAGTTACTAATTAACAGGCATAAAGTTTCAGTGAAGCAAGGTAAATAAGCTCTAGAGATCTGCTGTGCAACATTGTACAATTTCAATAATGTATTATTTTCTTAAAAATTTGTTAAAAGAGTCCAGGCGTAGTGGCTCACGCCTGTAATCCCAGCACTTTGGGAGGCTGAGGCGGGCAGATCACGAGGTTAGGAGATCGAGACCATCCTGGCTAACACAGTGAAACCCCGTCTCTACTAAAAAATACAAAAAAAATGCCAGGTGCCTGTAGTCCCAGCTACTTGGGAGGCTGAGGCAGGAGAATCTCTTGAACCTGGGAGGCAGAGGTTGCAGTGAGCTGAGATTGTGCCACTGCACTCCAGCCTGGGTGACAGAGCGAGACTCCGTCTAAAAAAAAAAATAATTTGTTAAAAGAGTAAATCTGCCAGGCGCGGTGGCTCCAGCCTGTAATCCCAGCACTTTGGGAGGCCGAGGCTAGTGGATCACGAGGTCAGGAGTTCAAGACCATGCTGACCAACATGGTGAAACCCCGTCTCTACTAAAAATACAATAATTAGCTGGGCGTGGTGGCAGGCACTTGTAGTCCCAGCTATGTGGGAGGCTGAGGCAGGAAAATTGCTTGAACCTGGGAGGCAGAGGTTGCAGTGAGCCGAGATCGTGCCACTGCACTCCAGCCTGGGTGACAGAGTGAGACTCTGTCTCAAAAAAAAGAGAGTAGATCTCATGTTAAGTGTTCTTGCCACAAAACATGTTTTAAATATAAAAGGGAGGATAGTGCCTAAATCAAGAAACTTGAATTGACACAACTTATTCCAAAATCCCTGGCAGATTTCTAATTCTTTAAAAAGAAATGTGCTATCTGTAAGGTCACTCTTAGCTGCAAGAGAGACAGGATATTTTTAAGTTTACGTTGTCATCCAAACTTGAATTGGATTTCTGTTACTAAGGAAGAAGCAGAAAATGGATATTAAGCAGGTAATTTGTCATAGTCCATTCATTGGACTGTGAATGGCTTAACACACCATATTGTAATATATTTTTTGAAATCTGTTTCTTTCCCTAGACTGTAAGATCAGGACTGATTTTTTTAAATGTCTGTATCCCCTCATTTGGCAAAGTATTTTGCACATAGTATGTGCTAAGTATTTATACATGGTTTGCTATTGAATGTTTCCTGTGGATTAGTTTATTATGAGTAAAAATTAGGAAAACTTTATTACCAGCAAAAAGTAGGGAGGAAGTTAGGAAAAATTATCACTAAAAATGTTAGCATATGTGACTTCTTCTTGATACTTTTAATTTTTGTACTAATTAATTGATTTTTAGTATATCATAAAAACCCTATTTCTTATATAATTATAAGGTAACTTCAGAACATAAAAACTTACAAGAATATCACAAGTATCTTAGTCCATTCATGCTGCTATAACAAAATACCATAGTGTGAGTGGCTTATAAAAAACAGAGATTTATTTTTCAAAGCTCTAGAGGCTAAGAAGTTCAAGATACGATACTGGCAGATGCAGTGTCTGGTAAGGGTCTACTTCCTCATAGACAGCTGTCTTCTCATTCTAACCTCACACGGTGGAAGGGCTGAGGGTTCTCTCTCAGGCCCATTTTATAATGGCAGTAATCTTATTAATGAGGGGAATAACCCTATAATCTAATAATCTCCCAAATGCCCCACCTCCCAATACCGTCATTTTGGAGGTGAGGAGTTCAACATTTGAATTTTGGGGGAACATAAACATTCAGACCACAAGAACAATAATTTATTTGTTTATATTAAAAGGAACCATCTTCTCTGCCTCACAGTTTTCCTACCTGGCTCTTAAAATAGAAATATGTTTCTTTCAGAACTATAGAGTCAAGAGGAAATTTCATCTTTCTTTCTGCCACTTTCCCCAAGTGGAAGGAGTTTTGTATTTAATTGGTGATTTGGGGAGAAAAACATAAAACCCAAGCCATTTCTTGCCATCTTTTTCAAATCTTCCCACCCACAAGAAATTATATTCTGCTCAGTTCCTCAATATATGTCATAAACTAAAAACACACGGATCAGGGCCTATGCTTGTCTTCTAGAACAGGCCTGAGGCCTAACTCTCATTCTTTGTACTGTTGATCTCACCAAGCAGAAACAGTGATTCTACAGAAGTCTATCCATCTTGCAGACTCAAATTCTCCTGTGGCAAGTCATCACCCATTTGGACTTAGGAAGTATTTGACCAGCTTGGCCAACATGGTGAAATCCCGTCTCTACCAAAAATACAAAAATTAGCTGGGCATGGTGGCAGGTGCCTGTAATCCCAGCTACTCGGGAGGCTGAGGCAGGAGAATTGCTTGAACCCAGGAGGCAGAGGTTGCAGTGAGCTGAGATCACGCCACTGCACTCCAGCCTGGGTGACAGAGTGAGACTCCGTCTAAAAAAAAAAAAAAAGAAATATTGAAAAACCTGGTCATGGTTGTATATTATAATACATCCAATCAGCTTTATCTTAGGAAGCTTTTTTGAAATGAAGTCTCACTCTGTCACCCAGGCTTGAGTGCAATGGCATAATATCACTGCTCACTGCAGCCTTTACCTCCTTGGCTCAAGCGATCCTCCTACCTCAGTCTCCCAAGTAGCTGGGACTACAGACATATGCCACATGCCTGGCTAATTTTTCAAACATTTTGTAGAGATGGAGTCTCCGTGTGCTAGGCTGATCTTGAACTCCTGGACTCAAGCAACTCTCCCACCTCGGCCTTCTGAAGTGCTGGGCTTTCAGTCATGAGCCACCATGCCAAGCCGAGAAGTTGGTATTTTATCTTTTTGACTTCCTATCTATTGGGTCTGAATTCAGGGAAGAGTTAAGATGTGTGAGCAGCTATCACTGCCTAAGCCCCATTAATGACAGCATAGTAATACATTTTTTAATAGGTAACTCTAACCAAAAGTAGTTGTTTTATGAGAACCTAGGTCTAGCAAAAGAAATAAACTTAAATCTTGCCAGTCTAACAATAAGGGAATAAAATATCCCAGCAGCCAAGTGTGGCAGCTTATGTCTGTAATCTCAGTATCTTGGGAGTCCGACACAGGAGGATTGCTTGAGCCCAGGAGGTCAAGGCTAAAGTGAGCCTTGGTTGTAGCACCATGTTAAAGCCTGGGTGACAGAGTGAGACCCTGTCTCAAAAAAAAAAAAAAATTTTGTTTATTTATGAATGCCTACTGTGTGCAAGGCAGTGTTCAGAGGAGAAGTTTAAAGAGTTAGATACTAATACTTTAAACAAAAGTTACCTGGTACTCTAATTTTATTGTTTGAGTTTTGAATTGCTATAATGATCAAGGCAAAGAAATATCATAATTATAACATTTGCGTGCTTATAGCTTGTCAAATGAGCAGTTTCCTGCGAAACAATATCTGATTGAATCCTCAAAACAACTCTGTGAGACAATACATGAGAATAGTCTAGGTTGTGCTGCAGTTGGGAGAAAAAGCAAATGTTTAACAAAAAGTTAGCTCTGGCTGCAGGCAACTCTCCAGGCAACTGTCTTCCATGCAACAACGTGATAATCCAGGCAGCTTCAACCTTGCGGTGCTGCCATCTTAAGATGAATCTTTTTCCATGGTTGCCACAGTCGGGAAAGAAAAGAATTTCATATCGACCTTTTACTGCCACATCCTGAAGGTGACACACATAAAATCTACAGTTTTCACTGGCCAGACCAAGTCACATGGCTCCATTCAGTTGTAGGGTCGCTGAGGAATACAGTCAATCCACTGAGTGGCCAGAAAGGAAAGAAAAGTAAATATTGATTAACAAAGCAATATGTAGCATAAATAGCTATTATGACTGTTGTTTTTATACAGGTGAAGAAATGTAGGCTTAGAAAAATTAAGTTATTCATCCCAAGGTACATATAAGGTAAGTAGGGGAGCCTCAGTATATGGACCTATTTGACTCCAGAGCCTGTGCCTAACTTCTATCTTCCATTACCTCCCAGCACCGCACTGGAAACCTGGCAGAACCTAGCCACCACTAGGGATATTTAATTCAATTCATATACATTCAGTTCAATTCAAATCAGCATATATTTGCTAAATGCTTTCTCTTTGCCAGGCATTGCAGCTGCATCTGGAGGAGGGTTGAGCTATTTCACCATATAGATCTCCTACGACTTTGAGACTGTGATGTAAAGAAATAGGCAACTGTGATGGTTGTTTTATTTGACAACTTGGCTGGGCTGTGGTACCCAGATATTTGGTTAAACGTTATTCTGGATGTTTTGGTGAAGGTGTTTTTGGATAAGATTAACATTTTAACCAGTGGATTTTAAGTAAAGCAGATTACTTTCCATAATATGGATGGGCCTCATCAATCGGTTGAAGGCCTTCATAAATCAAAGACTGACCTCCCCAGAGAAAGAAGGAATTCTGCCAGCAGGTTGCCTTTGGACTCAAGCAGAAACTGAGTCCCCACAATCATGTGTGCCAATTCCTTAAAAAAAACATCTATATCTATAATATCTATATGTATACACATTCTGTTGGTTTGGTTTCTCTGGACAACCCTAACTAATATAACAAGCTTAAAAATTAGTTCTATAAAACAGGGCTAAGAAATGATTCTTTATTATACTTTAAGAACAAGATCCTCTGCAATCCCTATTTACTTTTATCTTTGAATGTTAAGTAAAAATAGCAGAATTCTAAAATAACCTACAGAAATAAGTCAAGGTTCATTATATTTTCTATAATACAAGAAGTTTTACAAAGCTATTCATCATAAAATACATAAATTTTTGCAAGGAACCTTGTGGACTGAAAAAACAGCCAAAACAAATCTGCCACATACAGGCCCCAGAATGTGGTTTTATAATCTGTCCACTTAGGAAACTGTTCCAAATATCTTCACAAATTCAGTATTGTGAGAATGTGTCTAGGTGTTAATTATCATTTTAGAAGGAAGTCAGCTCTCCTACACAGCTAAGAATGCTAACAGTCTCCAATTTTAACTTGTTCTCTTATACAAGATGCTGTTTTGGGAAGTATTTAGTTGCCCCCTGCTGGCCATACAATTGCAGGATTCATTTTTTAAAAAGTTCTCAGTAGATTGCAGATGATAATGATAAACTTCTGAAGAGATGCATTCAACTTTTTCATCAGATGAATTCACAATAGACTTCCAATGCTCAATTGAGATATGTAAGTTAATCAAAAAAAATTTTTTTTCCCCACCACCTGGTATAGGGTGAAATGTTCCAGCAGGAAGACTTTAAGCTAGATCAGTGGGAGAACAGGATGAGATGTAGGAGGAGTGACTGAGGGGCTTCACAGGCTCCCTTTCTTCTTTAACTTTTGTTTTAGGTTGAGGAGTACATGTGCAGGTTTGTTATATAGGTAAACTCATGTCGTGGGGGTTTGTTTTACAGATTATTTCGTTACCCTGGTACTAAGCCTAGTACCCAGAAGTTATTTTTTCTGCTCCTCTCTCTTCTCTCACCCTCCACCCTCAAGTAGTCCCCAGTGTCTGTTTTTCCCGTTTGTGTCCATGAGTTCTCATCATTTAGCTCTCACTTATAAGTGAGAACATGCGGTATTTGGTTTTCTGTTCCTGTGTTAGTTTGGTAAGGCTAATGGCCTCCAGCTCAATCCATGTTCCCACAAAAGACGTGATCTCATTCTTTTTTATGGCTGCATAGTATTCCATGGTGTCTATGTACCACATTTTCTTTATTCAGTCTACCATTGATGGGCATTTAGACTGATTCCATGTCTTTGCTATTGTGAATAGTGCTGCCCAAAATTCCTAAACACAATTTTCTTTCTATAATACTCATGTCATATTTTATGTCTCTTCATATCCTTTTTAAAACCATATGGAAATAATTTACCAAATTGAGAGGAAAAAAACACTTGTTCAAGAAGCTTAAAAACTATATTTTTATCCTGTCTCTGCTACTACCTCTCAGGCTAATCTTGAGCAAGACTCTTTAACTTTTGGCAGTGATAAATATGTTTACAAATTTTGATTTTCATTCCCGAAAGTTTCTTCATGCTATTTTGTAATTTCTTCTTCCTGCCACTCTTGGGACTTTCCCATCCTCAAGTAACCACTGATCCACTCTCTGTCACTGCAGATTAATTTGCATTTTCTTGATAAGAAAATTATTTTATTTTATTTATTTATTTTTGTTTTGAAACAGAATTTCGCTCTTTTTGTCCAGGCTGGAGTGCAATGGCGTGATCTCAGCTCACTGCAACCTCTGCCTCCCAGATTCAAGTGACTCTCCTGCCTCAGCCTCCCAAGTAGCTGGGATTACAGGCACGTGCCAACATGCCTGGCTAATTTTGTATTTTTAGTAGAGATGGGGTTTCATCATGTTGGCCAGGCTGGTCTCAAACTCCTGACCTCAGGTGATCTGCTAGCCTCGGCCTCCCAAAGTGCTGCGATTACAGGCATGAGCCACCATACCTGGCCGAAATAAATAATTTTTAAGCTTACTAGCTAAGACACTTTATAAAATGAGATATGGAAAAAATGTAAATGCTTTATAAATATTTTTAAAAATTGAGTTTCCCTATCTTGAAACCTGAGGTGCAGTGTGATGCAGTGGTTAAAAGCTTAACCTTGGGGCCAGGCATGGTGGCTCACACCTGTAATCCCAGCACTTTGGGAGACTGAGGCAGATGGATCACCTGAGTTCAGGAGTTCGAGACCAGCCTGGCCAACATGGTGAGACCCCATCTCTACTAAAAATTTAAAAATTAGCCAGGCATGGGGGTGCGTGCCTGCAATCTCAACTACTTGGGAGGCTGAGGGAGAATAATTGCTTGAACCTGGGAGACAGAGGTTGCAGTAAGCTTAGATAGCACCACTGAAAAAAAAAAAAAAAAAGCAAAAAGCTTAAACTTTTAAGCCAGCAAATGCGAGCCTAGGTCTTGGGTCTTGGCTCTGTTATTTACTAGCTGTATGATGTTGGGCAAGTTACTCAACACCCTGAGGTTAACAGTTTCCCCATGCTTAGAGAAACAGATAATAATAGCATCTATCCTCGTAAAGATGTTGTGCAATTGCATACAAAACACTTAGCTCAGTGCTGGGCCTGTACATACAAAACCTCAGGGTTGACTACCAATGGTAGTCATCTATCTTTAGACATTTCAAAGAGCATCACCTTAATTCTAAGAAAAGGAAATGAGAAATGAGAACCCTGGCCATGCAGCCAGTGCAATCCTAAGGCAATCATTTTAGAAATGTTTTGTGAGGATTATCATAGTTCACTGTGTCAGACATGGTATCCAGCTGACTCTGACTCAAGCCCTTTTCTTAAGCACCCCATTGGTTTTCTTTCCTCATAACTCTTTCTCCAAGTGTCATGGTATCCCTTTCTTTGTAATTCCATTCCTCCCCCTCAAACATATGACCTGACAGTCATCTCATTTCACCTTTGTGATTTGACATATAACTTGGCCAGAGCAGAGTGATAGTCATCACTTGAGATGGCAGGCATGGTGGAAATAGAGATAATTGAAGAAACAAGGCTTATTTGTGAAAAATGTTCTTTAATAGTTTTATCCCTTGTATTCAAGTACTTCTGTTGCTCTTTTTTGAGCTCTGCCAGGTTTACACTTATTAAAGTTCTCTCCCTACAATGGAAACTACTTGAACCCCACTTGCCAGCCTAGCCCAATTTAGTATCTTGGGCCAATTCTAATTTTATGAAAGAGAGAGTTAAGATGCTGTATCTTGAGATTTGCATACAGAAAGCACCTTTAGCATGCTTTCTTCCATGAACTTTTAGCACTGCCTCATTATAGTCTAGAGAAATATATGGGTAGGGGGTAATTAATTTCTGAGAAGGAGAACCTCTTGCCTACCATCCCTCCTAACTTGTAGCATACCATTTATACAAGTTTATTCTCTTCTGCTATCTTAGCCTGGCTTCTTCCCTGAAATCGGAGTCTGAGACAATAACTTCTGTGTGGATAGTTGATTCTGGGAAGAGATCCCAGTGAATAGGAGTGAGGGGCTAGGAAAATTAAGACATGAAAGGAAGGAAAGCTAACTCAAGAATACATTAATCAATCTGAACATTGTTGTAGGTAACTCAGGCTCATTTCTCTGGATCTTTGAATAGCTACCTAGAATTGTCTGCCTTCCCCCAATGTGGCAGACATATCCTAAGGTAACCCCCGTGATCTCTGCCTTCTGGTATTAATGACCTTCTTTATGCCCCTCACCGTAAGACTGGGTAGAACTTGTGAACTGCTTCCAGCCAGAAGAATAAGGCAAAGGTGATAGGATGTTACTCCCATGATGTAATGTAATACATGCATTACAATATATGACAAATGTGATGGGATATCACCCCCATGATTATGTTATATTATGTAAGAATCTGTCTTGATAGCCGACTCACTCTCTCACTTTCCTGCTGGTCTTGAAGAAGCAAGTTGTCATGTTATGAACTGCCTATCGGAGAGGACCATGTGGCAAAGAACTCAGAGGTGGCTTGCAGAAGCTGAGAGCCAACAGAAACAAAACAAAACAAAATCTTGAAGCTCTCAGTCCTGTGACTGTAAGGAAATGAATTCTCCCAACAACTTGAGAGAGTTTGGAAGAAGATTCTTCTTTCTTCAGGCTTTTGGATGGGAACATGGTCCAACCAACACCTTCACTGTAGCCTGGAGAGACCCCAAAGTAGAAAACCCAACTAAGGTGTATCTGGACTCCTGACCTACAGAAAGAGAGATAGTAAATGTGTGTTATTTTAATGTGTTCAATTTGTGTTAATTTGTTACATTGAATTGGAAAACTAATAGAGATTTTGGTGCCTAGAGGTAGAATGCTACTGTAATAAATATGTAAAAATATGTCTATGGCTTTGAAACTGATCAGTGGACAGAGACTAGAAGAATGCTTGAAAAGTATGATAGACAAAGCCCAAATCACTGCGAACAAACTGTCAGTAGAAATGTGGATATTGAAGACTGCTGTTGAGGACTCAGAAGGAAGTAAGGAACATGCTATAGGAAACTGGAAGAAGGGAGATCCTTGTTATCTACTGGTGTAAAGCTTAGTGAAATTATTTCTTGCAATTACGTTGAAAGCAGAACTTGTAAATGGATGAATTTGGTTATATAGTTAAGGAGATTTCCAAGCAAAGTGTTGAAGGGGACAACTGGTTTCTTCTTGCTACTTACAGGAAAATTCAAGAAAAGAGACAAATTGAGAGAAGAACTATTAAGCAAAAAGGAATCAGGACTTGATAATTTAAAAAATCCTCATCTTCCCCAGATGGCAAAAAATATTAACAGTTGGAGATGGCTTTTGGGCACTGTCAGAAAAGCCTACTCTAGAGAAAATGCACTTGAAGTTACTCTATAATCTTTTTTAAAGCCCCCAAAAGATCAAAGGTCAGAGTACTCAGGGGTATTTCAAGAGACGGCCGTTAGATTTGAAAAGATCTAAGGGTATGCCTCAGATCCTCTCAACCACACTATTGAGCCTCTAGGAAGCTTAAAGGAGATGGAATTATTTTTGAAACAATCTGTAGATGTGGCCTTTGTCTGATAAGAGTGAATGCCACTGAAATACAGAAAGAACCACAACATTCTTGAGAAAATTATTTCTGCAGAAACAGTGCCAACTTGGAATAAGACAGACAGAAAGACTAGAAAATGAAAAGAGGCTGTCAGACCTCCAAAATTTTACTGGCAGACAGCAGGCTGATAAAACTACTCATCTGCAAACACATGCTACCTTCCATGAAAAAGGAAGAATGACTCAGATGGTGGAACCAAGAACCCAGAAAGCAGAGCCAAGAGCCATGAAGAATCATTCCCAAGCCTAGAAACTTAATTAAGGAACTTCCAATAAATCCAGTTGTATTTCAAAACTGCTATAGACTAGTGACTCCTTTTTACTACCCATTTCCCCTATTTTTAAACTGGAATGTCTATAGCTATTATCCTGTGTCTGTCCCACCATTGTATGTTGGGTGTGTTGGAGGCAGATAACTCATTTCCTTGGTTTCAGAGGTCCATAGTTAGAGAATAATTGTGTCCAGGAGCTTTACTTAACAGGTTATACGTAGGAGGCTCATCTGCACCTGGACTTGATTCACATGATGAAATTTTAGAATTTGAGCTGATGCAATAATGAATGAAACTCTTGGGAACTGATATGGTTTGTCTCTGTGTCCCCACCCAAATCTCATCTTGAATTGTACTCCCACAATTGCCATGGGTTGTGGGAGGGGCCCTGGTGGGAGATAATTTGAATCATGGGGGAGGTTCCCCCATACTGTTCTCATGGTAGCAAATAAGTCTCACGAGATCTGATGGTTTTATCAGGGGTTTCCACTTCTGCATCTTCTTCATTTTCTCTTGCCGCCGCCATGTAAGAAGTACCTTTCACCTCTCACCATGATTCTGAGGCCTCCCCAGCCATGTAAGTCCAATTAAACCTCTTTTTCTTCCCAGTCTCAGGTATGTCTTTATCAGCAGTGTGAAAACGGACTAATACAGGAACCTTGGAAGGGGAGAAACCATATATTTCATATGGGAGGGCCTGAGGAAAGACTGGCAGACAGAACCTAGGCTGATTCTCCAATGACCCCCACTTTCTGATATCAATGCCCCTGTTAATTACATCCCATGAATATGGGAGGAATCTGTGAAGCATCTAACTTATAGAATATGGCAAAGGTGACAGAATGGCATTCCTATGATAATATTATGTTATCTAAGACTTCATATTGCTAGTAGACTCTTCTGCTGGCCATGAAGAAGCAAACTGCTATGTTGCTGCCTATGGAGTAGACCACATGGCAGGCAACTTGAATGGACTCTAGGAGCTAATGACATCCTCCAGCTGACAGCCAACCAGCACACTAAAGCTTTCAGTCCTATATCCTCAATGAAATAAATTCGTTCGGCAAACCATATGAGCTTGGGAGCAGATGAGCTTCCCAGTGAGAACACAGCCCACCTGATGCATTGACTCTAGCCTGGAGAGACCTGGAAGCAGAAAATCCAAATAAGCTGTGTCTGTACTCTTGACCACAGAAACTGGGATATAATACATGTTATTGTTTTAGGCTGCTAGATTTGGTAACTTGTTATCCAGCAATAGATTACAAGTGCAGTCAAAGATTGTCCCAGAGAGTGTTAACTTCTTTACTCTTCCAGGTTGTACATGCCTAAGCGCAGAGTGGGTTCTCATTGGCATCCATGCCATATCATCAGAGCAGCACAGGTTTTGAAATGATAAATATGTGGTACAGTTGCACAAAACTGGTTGCCATAGCAATAGTTGGTATAAAAGGTAGGCTGAAAGGATGTGAAAAAGATTATTCTAGTTTGTCTCATCCTGGCTACCATTTCAGGGAGTCTGTGTTGCTTGACTGGGTGGGGGCAACGAGATCATCATCTCTGAAGGATCTGAACTCTAATTCTCGCTCTTCAGTGAGTCTTAATTATTACAATTACCCATTTATACTTATCACCAGACATGGAGCACGAAGAAATAACTCAGTGAATCCTATGTGTTCCATGCATCGGACTTCCTGTCTCCATTGGGTAGCAGCAACTCTATTTCATATGGGTAATCAAGGTCAGTTATCACCACCAAGATAGTAAGTGTTTTCATTGATCGTCCACTGACACAAGTGATCTAAAATGATCATGTGATAGTTATAGTTTCCAGTTCAATGGAGACTTCATGTGTGCCCTCATAGAAGTCCCCTTCATACCAAACAAGTGCTTCTAATCCTGAAAAGCCTAAGAATGCACAGATAGGAAGCCCAAATTCTGCAAAGGGGTCAATGGGAGTGTTGGTGAGAGCCATTCCTACAACCACCCTTTGGTTTCTGGACCTGTACATTCTGGCTATTGGAAACACACCACTAGAAATCAGCTATACTTTTTTTTTTTTTTTTTTTTTTTTGAGATGGAGTCTCACTCTGTCGCTTAGCCCAGAGTGCAGTGGCGCAATCTCGGCTCACTGCAGCCTACGCCTCCCGGGTTCCAGCGATTCTCCTGCCTCAGCCTCCTGGGTAGCTGGGATTACAAGCACACGCCACCGCACCCAGCTAATTTTTGTATTTTTAGTAGAGACAAGGTTTCACCATGTTGGCCAGGCTGGTCTCAAACTCCTGACCTCAGGTGATCCGCCCGCCTTGGCCTCCCAAAGTGCTAGAATTACAGGCGTGAGCCACTGTGCCCAGCCATCAGCTATACATTTAATGCACCTATCTTATTCTTGAGAACAATACCCTATCCCTTTGAAGTGTTAGTCCTGCGTGGGTTCCTTGGCTAAGTCTTTATTAGATTATTTCATTGTTCCATTAGGATGGCCAATTTCATGTTTATGCCCCATTATTACACCTATTTTATCATAAAATGGGCTCTTTGATATAAAAAAATAGGTAGAATTCAATGCCAGTAAATTAGGCATTCAGTAAGTTCTTGTACGGTGGGTGGTGCTGACAAAGGCACCTACAACAGTGAAGAAAAATGCATACCCATAATAGGTATCAATTCTGATAAGTACAATTTGCTATCCCCTCCAGGGTTGAAAGAGTCCAATATAATCAATTTCCCACTGAATGGTTGACTAGCCTTCTTAAGGGATGGTACCATAATGAAGACTTAGCATTTATCTTTGCTGCTAATGGACTGGACAAGCAGCAGTGGCCCAGGAGAGAGGGAGTTCATGCTATTGGATCATTCACAGCCTTTATCCCTGCCACCATGGCCATGTAATTATCATGGGCCTGTTGTGTAAACACAGATATTGCTGAGAAGAGAGACTGAATGATTTCTACTAGACAAGTCCTGTTTACTTGGTTGTTTAGTGCTTTCTCTGCAGTGTAGGCTCTCTGATAGGCATTGATGTAGCACACAAATTTCTGCACACTTTGAGCCTACTCCAGTGGTCTACCCATACATTTATTCCTTGGATATTTTTATTTCCCATCTTCCAGTCTTTCTCCTCTAGGCCCGTCTGACTAACCAACCAAGCCAACTGCCGTCATTCAAAGGTCCATGTACATCTATACATCAGGCCTTTTCTTCCTTTATAGAAAGTAGTTGATCAGGTACACTGCTTACAGATCTGCAGTTGAGAGAATTTCCCTTCAGGAATACCCTTAAGTAGGGTGGTTGTGTAGCAGCAGTCCATTTGGAGTTAGCACCAACATAGCACCAACAGATTGAGATGACCTTTCTGTGGTTAAGATTCCATGCACTATTTTGCAACATCATGCATTTAGTCATTTGGAAAATAGTGCTTCATTGAGTTATGCATATCTTCCAAGTGCTGACAGATTTCATGTTGAAATACCCCAAAAAAATCACATGTATTATTGTCACCACTGATCTCATCAGAAAATTTTTGAGGAATCAAGAAGCTGCCAAATTCATAGAGGTAGATATGAGTTTTAAAAAATTCTAAATTTTGTTTGAAAGCTCAAATGTTATCATTGGCAACAAATGCTGTGAGTTGTTTTCCTTGAAGTGACGGGCTCACTTATTTTTGAGAAAAGTTCTGACACATACCTAAGTCTGAATAACTATAGTTTATCTGTCTGTCATTCTTTCAAGTAAAGATAATTTTCCATGTAAAATAGTGGCTTAACTCACGACTCAAGCACAAAAATCATTTTCTTTGAGATAACCTTAGAACTTTGGTGTGCAACAGGAATACAGTATGCATTTTGTCTCACAGAATTTTAAAACATACATAATCAAAGGTTGAGATTTAATAAAATTAATCATGCTATTTTATCAAGAATAATATTAAATGAAACTGTCTTGTTTTTCTGGGATGTAGCAGTAAATAATTCAATGTCTACTAGTACACTTTTGGTACCACTGCCTTAATTTCTGTTAAAGCACCAACAATTTTACCCACCATTGCCTTTGTTTCATAGTGCAAATGTCAACTCACTGAGAAAGCCAAGTAATGTCTTGGTATTATTGTAAAAATAGTTTTGATCTTGTATATACTTGAAAGGATCTTGGAAATTCCCTGGGGTCTGCAGACCACATTTTATGAACCATGGTCAAGAGAAAAATCTGAGTCCTATGTGGTAGCAATCCACTTTTCACACAATTTGCCCCTCTGAGAAGAGTCTATGCTGTTTTCACCAATCCTGGCTTTGACGCCTCTCTCATTGGCCTTTTCTGCTTGCTGATATCATGACCATCATATTCCATTCCGGTTCTAGTTCCGTTTCCCATGTCTAACCATTTGTTCTTTTCATCAAAGTAAAGATTCTTTGCCTCTTTTTGTATCTACTTGATCAAATCTCACACAAATCTTTTAATGATTCTATTTTAATTCTTGATCTTTTGTTACCAAACAGGCCCTTCAGGATAGAACTTAATTTCATTCATTATTCTTTTATTCATACATTATTTATTTATTTAAAAAAAAACATTTTCTGCATACCTACTATGTCATTTCCCAGAGAGACAGCATTTGCTTTTGGCCTTAAAGGGTGACATTATTTGGACAGGTTAAATGAGTTTAAGTTTTTCAAAATATAATAAATAATACCAGATTTATGGAGGTAAAAACAACAACAATAATAGGGAGATTGCTTAGGGAAGCTCAAGGAGAATGCACACAGTGAGTAATTAAAGACAAAGCCAGAAAGGCATTGCAGCGTCATCTCATAAAGTATGTTGAATGCTTGAAGTTTATTTTGGTAAGCAATAGGGAGCTACTGGAGATATTTGAGCAGAAGCAGAAGTAATGGTGTGAAACAGGCTCAATATCAGAGTTTGCTTAAGATTTATATGGAGGAAGAATTTGGTGGGAAAAAATAAACTTGAAGCAAGAAAACCAGGTTGGAGGCCTGAACTAGGTGGGTAGGCACAGAAATGGAGATGGATGGAGTTAGATTTTGAGTGCAAGTAAGATCAGTAGGCAGTGGTGAAGAAGTTTTTGTCAAAAATAATTACAGTTTCAAGCATGAATTACTAGGAGAATGGTGAACTATTAATAGAAATCAGATAATCAGAAAAAGGAACAGTTGGTGTGAGGCAAGATGATGAGTTCAGTTCTCTACCTGTTAGGCATATAAGTGGCTATACTCAGCGGGGGCCTATTTGTAAATTTTCTACCATTTACAAGAACTGGAACCTAACAGATATTAGAAGATTGTGGTTATAGTTACACTGGCTTGATATGTCTCTTTGCAATATAAATATATTAAAGTGCAGTTGTTATTTTAATTTCCTGTGGAGTTTTTCTCTGGACAAATGTAGCAGGGATATATGCTCTTCTGTGGTTCATACGTCACAAAGATTGCTCTTATAAAATGATATATACTTATTGAGTGAGTGTGTATGTCAGTTATTATGCTAAATTTTACGTATTTTACATCAACTAATCCTTACATCAGCTCTTTGGTATTAGTATGTGGATTTTTATAAGAGAAATCAAGATGCAAAGAGGTTAAGTAGCTTTCCCAGGGTCAAACCGGAAGCAATGTAATGACATTTGAACCCAGGTTCTGAATGGCCCTTCTCTTTTGACTCTATACTGATAAAGTACCTATTTGCCTCCTTCCCTTTTCCTTTTCATAGAATGAAAGGACATGGTGCCTGTTATCACAGACTACTGGTCTTTACTCTATGATTGTATCCAGGGATTCATTTAGTGCCTGCTTAGGAGATCTGTCTTAGGAAGGGCTTGTGATCACTGGCTCTTCTTGGGGCAACGACTTTCCTGAGAGAGGTGTTATGTAATAAAATTATTTAACTGAAAAGTCACCCCTTAAAAAGAGCAAATAAAACAGTTTTGAATTATAACTATACTAAAGTCATTAAAAAATAACAAAAAGCTACATAAGGTCCTTTGAAACCACTTTAAATTTAGACAAACAGCAGAGAATGCCCTTAATAGCAAGTCTGAAGATCAAAGTGTGGAACTCTTCCTAAAGGAAACACAGAGGATGAAGAGTCTGGAGATTAATGTTGCAGTTGGCTGATGCTCCAACACAGTGCAGTGAGCAGGGATTCACCAAGAGGAAAGATATATCTGTGCTACAGGCTTTACATTGCACTGCCTGGCACTTGGTGAATTCTTAATATATATAAGTTCCTGTCTTTCTCCCCTTTTGTATTTTACAAAATGTTTTTCCACATCTCATTGTATTTACTCTATATAGTAAAAAGAAAACCCTGATGAATAAACTGTTATCATTCCCATTACAGAGGTACATAAGCCTTTACTTGTTGAAGCTGAGAATGGCTGGATAATTCTGCAGCGCAATCTCTCCAACCTGAGTGTTCCGGTTTTGCACTCTCCCTGTAGGACTTTGTCGTCTGTTCCCTGACCATTGGGCTGTTAACAAAGAGTGAAGGTTTTTCCGGTAGGAGGGGTCTTTCTGGTTGGAGTCCGAACTGAACATAGATCCCACATAAGTAAAGGCCCATGACACTTTTTGTGTAACACAATTAAACTTCCTTCATGCAGTAGCTGAGGGCATTACTGTTAATCCCTTGATGCCTAGGGTTGTGTGGGTGACATCTTTTATAGCAAAGAAATACTAGTTGTTTTACTTCACAGAATTATCAGACAAAGCCTCATGGAAAGTCTCAGACATGAGATAGAGCTTTAAGGACTGGTAGGATTTATATAAACCAGAGAAGCTCTGAAGGTTCGTCAGACATGAAGAAAAGCAAAAGTGTGATGTGATCATGTTCCACAAAGGAGACCTATCTGCCAACAGCATGAAGGGAAATGAAGAGGAGATAAGATTAACTAGATCTTCAAAGTTCAAATGATGGAAGATGTTGACCATGAAAATTTTAAATTTTGGCTATAATCCAGCAATCTCCAACGTTTTTGGCACCAGGGACTAGTTTTGTGGAAGACAATTTTTCCATGGACTGGGGTTGAGGGGATGGTTTTGGGATGATTCAAGCACATTACATTTATTGTGCACTTTATTTCTATTATTATTACATTGTAATATTTAATGAAATAATTATGCAACTCACCATCATGCAGAATCACTGGGACCCCTGAGCTTGCTTTCCTGTAACTAGATGGTCTGATCTGGGGGCGATGGGAGACAATGACAGATCATCAGGCACTAGATTCTTATAAGGAATGTACATCCTAGATTCCTCACATGCACAGTTCACAATAGGGTTCCTGCTCCTGCGAGAATCTAATGCCACCACTGATCTGACAGGAGGTGGAACTCAGGTGATAATGCGAGTGGTTGGGGGCAGCTATCGATACAGATGAAGCTTCTCTCACTCACCCACTGCTCACTTCCTGCTATGCAGCCCAGTTGCCAACAGGCCATAGACCTGTACCAGCCTGGGGGTTGGGGACCTCTGCTGTAACCTTTTGTTTTGTTTTGTTTTGTTTTGTTTTGTTTTGTTTTGTTTTTTGAGGTGCAGTTTTGCTCTTGTTGCCCAGGCTGGAGTGCAATGGTGCGATCTCGGCTAACCACAACCTCCGCCTCCTGGGTTCAAGCAATTCTCCTGCCTCAGCCTCCCTAGTAGCTGGGATTGCAGGCGTGCACCACCACGCCCAGCTAATTTTTTTTTATTTTTAGTAGAGACACGGTTTCTCCATGTTGGTCAGGCTGGTCTCAAACTCCCAACCTCAGGTGATACGCCCACCTCAGCCTCCCGAAGTGCTGGGATTACAGGCATAAGCCACCACGCCCGGCCTGCTGTAACCTATTTAAGAAACATTTGGTCCCCTCCCACCACCCAAGATGCCGAAAGGAAAGAAGACCAAGGGGAAGAAGGTGGCCCCAACCCCTGCTGTTGTGAAGAAGCAGGATGCCAAGAAAGTGGTGAATTCCCTGTTTGAGAAATGGCCTAAGAATTTTGGCACTGGAGAGGACATCCAGCCCCAAAAGGTACCTCATCTGCTTTGTCAAATGCCCCCACTATATCAGGTTGCAGCAGCAAAGAGCTATCCTCTATAAGCAGCTGAAAGTGCCTCCTACAATTAACTAGTTCACCCAGGCCTTGGATCGCCACATAGCTACTCGGCTGCTTAAGCGGGCCCACAAGTACAGACCAGAAACAAAGCAAGAGAAGCAGAGACTGTTGGCCCAGGCTGAGAAGAAAGCTGCCAGCAAAGGGGATGTCCCCCACTAAGAGATCACCTGTCCTTCGAGCAGGAGTTAACGCCATCACCACCTTGGTGGAGTGCAAGATGGCTCAGCTGGTGGTGATGGCACACCACGTGGATCCCATTGAGCTGGTTGTCTTCCTGCCTGTCCTATGTCATAAAATGGGGTTCCCCCACTGCATTATCAAGGGGAAGGCAAGACTGGGATGTTTAGTCCACAGGAAGACCTCCACCACTGTCGCCTTCACAGAGGTTAACTCAGAAGACAAAGGAGCTTTGGCTAAGCTGGTGGAAGCTATCAGGACCAATTCCAGCGACAGATATGATGAGATCCATTGTCACTGGGGAGGCAATGTCCTGGGTCCCAAATCTGTGGCTCACATTGCCAAGCTGGAAAAGGCAAAGGTGAATGAACTTGCCATTAAACTGGGTTAAGTGTGCACTGTTGAGCTTTCTGTACATAAAAATAATAAAAATAATACAAATTCTCCTTCAAAAAAAAACAAAGAAACATTTGGTTCTTAAGAGGTGGAGAAATTATTTACAAGTAAAGCCACATTACCTTTCCCAAGACATGTTCTTGCATCTTTACTTCAGGCTCCTTTAATCTGCAAAAGGAGAGGTGAGGGAAGCACAATGACTGAGTAACACTAAACCACAGGCCTCAAATTTTCTAAAAGAGCGTAGCAAGCAGAGCCCCTAAAACAGTACAGGTGAATTTTTCTTCCCTCCAACAGTGTCTGACAAGAATCCTAGAAACAGGAAAATTTTCTTACTATATTGAATTCAAACCCTAACAAAATGAGAAGACTATATGCATTAGTCTGCTTAGGCTGCCATAAAAAAAAATACCATAGACTGTGCGTCTTAAATAACAGAAGTTTATTTTCTCACAGTCTGGAGGCTGGAAGTCTGAGATTAGTGTGCCTGCATGATCAGTTTCCAGTGGGAGTTCTCCCCTTGGGTTGAAGAAGGCTGCCTTCTTCCTTGTATATTCGCTCACATGACCTGTTCTTTGTTCAAATATGGAGAGAGAGGGAGTAAGCTCTCTGGTATCTCTTGTTATAAAGGCACTAATTCATCATGAGGGTCTACCATGTAATCCTAATGTCCTCCTTAAGGCCCCATTTCCAAATAACATCACATTCGGTGTTAGGACTTCAACAAATGAATTTTGGGGGAAACACAGATGTTCAGTCTATAACACCATATAGCATGAAGTGATTGAATAGTGCCTCCTAATCTCTGTCATAATCACCAATAAAAAACATGATGAGGCTGGGCATGGTGGCTCATGACTATAATCCCAGTGCTTTGGGAGGCCAAGGCAAGAGGATCACTTGAGCCTAGGAGTTCAAGACCAGCCTGAGGAACATAGCAAGACCTTTTATCTATAAAAATTAAAATAATTAGCAGGGCATGGTGGTACTTACTGGTAGTCCCAGCTACTCGGGAGGCTGAGGTGGGAGGTTTGCTTGGACCTGGGAGATGGAGGTTCCATTGATCCCTGATTGTACCTCTGCACTCTAGCCCGGGAAACAGAGTGAGATCCTGTCTCAAAAAAAAAAAAAAATTAACAAATATCTTTTGAGATTTTATGCTAGGTGTAGGAGATACAAGAATGGCTATCTCAAGGAAGTGAAAGTTCTATCTGCCTGACTGTGAAGGCATTCCATTAGTAAAACTTTTCCATTTTTCACCCTTAATGTCTAATAATGCTGTCTCCTTTGCCTTCTAATATAATCTCACCTGAATCCCCCTTCTGTTAGCATCCCCGTTTACCTCTCATTCCACTTGCACCAATTATAGAATACCATCATCTCTTACCATTGAAGGCTATCAAAGGAACCTGTGGGTTTTTCCACTGAAAGGAATTTCTCTGCCATATGGTATCTCAGCTGACATGAAACAGGCCCATTCATTTCTGCTTCAGAAAGCAGACAGCTGCATTTTCTTTGACCTGAGCCTTTATGAAATCACTTGTGAAAACTAATCCACTCCCTTAATAACCCATTAATCCATTAATCTATTAATTTGTGAATGAATTAATTCATTAATGAGGTCAGAGCCCTCATGACCCAATCACCTCCCAAAGGTCCCACCTCCTAATACTGTTGCACTGGGGACCAAGTTTCCAACACATGAACTTTGGGGAAACACATTCAAACCATAGAATACCCATAAGGCTTAAAAATCCTGTTTTAGAATATGGCATGGTAGAGAACTGAACATAAAGACCCTGATCCAATAGCTTTTGGTCTAAGACTTGTCTTTAAGTGTTAATAAGAGATTTGTGTTTAAAAAAACGAATTCAGTCTGGGCGCAGTGGCTCATGCCTGTAATCCCAGCACTTTGGGAGGCCGAGGTGGGCAGATCACCTGAGGTTGGGAATTCGAGACCAGCCTGACCAACATGGAGAAACCCCATCTCTACTAAAAATACAAAAAATTAGTAGGTGTGGTGGTACATGCCCGTAATCCCAGCTACTCGGGAGGCTGAGGCAGGAGAATTGTTTGAACCCGGGGGGCGGAGGTTGTGGTGAGCTGAGATCAGGCCATTGCACTCCAGCCTGGGCAACAAGAGTGAAACTGTGTCTCCAAAAAAAAAAAAAAAAAAAAAAAAGAACAAAAACAAAAAACACACGAATTCAGCCGGGCACAGGTGGCTCATGCTTATAACCCTAGCACTTTGGAAGGCCAAGGCAGGCGGATTGCTTGAGTCCAGGAGTTCAAGGCCAGCCTGGGCAACATGGCAAAACCTTGTCTCTATAAAAAATACAAAAATTAGCCAGGCATGGTGGTGCACATCTGTAATCCCAGCTACCTGTGGAGCTGAGGTAGGAGGATTGCTTGAACCTGGGATGTCGAGGCTGCAATGAGTCAAGATCACACCACTGCGCTCCAGTGTGGGTGAAAAGTGAGACCCTATCTCAAAAAAAATTTAATTAAAAAATTTTAAAAATTAAAAAATGAATTCCCTCACATTTATAGCTTAGGTCCCTTGAAAACAATGTAACTAGTTGTAAGGTTGAGCTGATCACACTGTCCTTAAAAAACATCAGAGGGACTATTTCTGAGTAACCAGACAAATGTGATAAGAACTTAAACTTCTTGAGTCTGCCCCTCTACAAATAGACCAGGTAGGTCTTAAAGCACATATTCCTTCATTGATGTTTATATAGAGCTTTTAGATTCCTGGTGCCAACTTTAGAGCTATATAGTCATTTATAATACCTATAAGCTGAGAGTTATCTTTACCAGAAATCTAAATGCCAGGATTGGTAATGGTTCCACTATAACCCAAATAATTTGAGATATCTTACTTGTATGTAATGGTTTTAATAATAAATAACATATACATTCAACCTGGACTCCTCCAACTAAAAAGGAAGATGTAAAACTCAAATAGCATTTCCTAAAAGGTTCCATTTTCCCCAAGTTTGGAAATGAGTACTTAAACAAAATAAATTGGGCTTTTTAGTAAGTATTCCATGAAAACTTTTCTTTTTTAATTGGAGGAATCAAGAAAGAAAAGAGATATAGGTATATATTCTGGTGAACAAAAAAGCACTTATTTGAAGTGTTTGTTGATTTCTGTAGTGTAAACACTCCCACCATAGCCGATTTCCAGCTACCGACCTGACATCATTGAATGTAGAGTTGGAAAGAGATGCATACATTTGGCTCTCATGGGCCTGTGAAAGCTGGTTCCAGCACTCACTCACTGTTACCGGGGAAAAAAAGAAATATGAACTTATTAGCTGTTAAAGATCCATAAGACTACATCTTTCCTGGATGTAGTTTTTGGATAATCCAGTATTTGGAATTAAATTTATTTTTTAAAATTATGTTTACATACTTAATAAAACTAAAGATTCCTTTGATAAAGTTTATTTTATTTTATTTTATTATTTTAAGAGAAAAGATCTTGCTCTGTTGTCAAGGTTGGAGTGCAGTGATGCAATCATAGTTCACTGCAACCCCAAACTTCTGGACTAAAGCAATCCTCCTACCTCAGCCTCCCAAGTAGCTAGGACTACAGGTGCATTTTGTTATTTTTGTTAGATAATTTTTTTTGTTTAACTAAATAACAAAATTAATCTAATTCTGTTATTTTTTGTAGAGACAGGGTTTCATTATGTTGCCCAGGCTGGTCTTGAATTCCTGGCCTCAAGCTATCCTCCTGCATCACCCTGATACATCTTTTAAATGTTGCACAACTTTGATGTGATTTAGGTGTAAACATGGCAACAAGTTTTCCCCAGTAAGAAATATAGATAAGGATATAAATGTTTGTTAGTAAGACAATGATACAAAAAAGACTGTGTTTCTCATCTTGGCAGTTTCTTTGCCTTCATTGTTTTCATGCCATCGAATGAGATAGACTTATAGTATTCTCCATGACCGTCAGCAAGATGGCAGACATTTCACAGTAACCTTACAAATAAGCAATATCCTCTTCATTTCTGCAAAGCTGAACAATAATATTTGAAGATGCTAAAATAAATAAAAAGTATATTTGATTAAACAACAAAAAATGCAGGAGCACATTTGCAATTTGGATTGAACTTTTTTTTTTCACCTCCAGCCCATATCTCTCTTTGGGGTTCCAACTAATCTTTCCTGATAGTTTCATTCATGGAGACATCTGAATTTGAACATGGCTAAAACTAAACTTTTAATCTTTTCCTCCCCTTCAATTGCACTTCTCTTTCTGCCTTTCCTTCCAGCTGCTCACCCCAAAACTTGGGAATCATTCTTGATAATTTCATTTTTCTTACTTTCCATATCTAATCAATCATCAGTCCTCCTAATTCTTATCTATCATTTCTCCTGGGGTGACTGCCATAGCCTCCTAACTTATCTCCCTTCTATGTTCCACACAACAGATACCGCATTGTTTTAAAAATGTAACTTAAAACATCTTATTTTGTGTAAATCCTTCAATGGCTTCCCTTCTATTTAGGATAAAATCTAGCATCTTTATTTTATTTTTCCATTTTGGGTTTCTTTTTTCTCTTTTAGCAGAATTGTGACAAGAACTTCAAAAACCTTAATCTTTAAAATAGCCCTGCATAATCTGACCTCTTGCTATCTGGGCAACCTCATCACCAGCCACTCTTGCCTTTGTTTGCTCACCCTAGCCTCACGGAATTATATCAATTCCTCAAAAATAGTCAGTGTCTAGCATAAGGCCTTGCTTAAATTCAAGCCCCTCCCACTACTGACTGCCCTCAAAATCAATTGTAAAATGAAATCACATATGAAATACTAACATTAGAAAACTTCTAACATCTTAAAGAAACCTTTTTTAAAGTATTAATTGACTTTTTTCTTGAAAGTAATTGGCTTACTTACTGTAGCAAGGCTTGAGGGTGAAATAGCAAATGTGAACAGATAGAAGGCAAAACAATAAACTACAGTATCCCACTGGATACAGCTAAATGGCTTTGTACTATAATGCAGATGTGTTCAACAGAATATAAGTCATTTTTTTAGTGTCCTCAGGGCAATAATATATGTATGCCATCTACCACAAGAAAATTATCACCTACTTCAGAAATGTTAAAGGCAGATATTATTATTATTATTATTATTGAGACAGAGTCTCACTATGTCACCCAGGCCAGAGTGCAGTGGCATGATTTCAGCTCACTGCAACATCCACCTCCCGGGTTCAAGTGATTCTCCTGACTCAGCCTCCCGAGTAGCTGGGATTACAGGCGTGCACCGCCAAGCCTGGCCAATTTTTTCTATTTTTAGTGGAGATGAGGTTTCACTGTATTGGCCAGGCTGGTCTCAAACTCTTGGACTCAAGTGATCCACCCACCTCAGCCCCGCAAAGTACTGGGATTACAGGCATGAGACACCGCACCTGGCCTTATTTGGAAGGATATGAAAGTTGTTTGGGAGAAATATTTGAAGGGAACTTTGAGATGATGGTTAGGTCTTAAGACAATTAAGTGCTTGTAACTAGAAAATGTTGAGATAAACCTGCCTCACCCTCTCAGGAGAATCCTTCAGTGTTCTGGTATCTATAGCTATATAACAAACCACCTAAACTTAGTAGCAGAGAACAACCGTCTATTTGTTATTATTTTCTCTCGTGGATCTAGGGGCCGACTGTCCTTGTGTGGTTGCAGTCAGATTATGGCTGGGGCGGGAGTCACCTTACAGGTATTTTCATCCGCATATGTGTGGGTGGATGCATGCTGTTGGCTGTGACCTCAGCTAAGGCTTTTGGCTGGAACAGGTACACATGGCCTTTGTATGTGGCTTGGGATTCCTCACAATAACTGATCTATGTGGGAGAATAAAGGTCTAGCCATCATGACCCACGTTGAGACATTTCTGAAGGGCCATTCCAGCTCTAGAGCTCTCTGTGGAGTCAGCCAAATCTGTCCTTGGGACTGGATCACAGCTTGACTTCTCCCGCTGCACAATCCTGCTTCCTTCCCTTCCCTTCCCTAGGTGCTGATACCAAGGGACTCCTCAATGAGCGTCATGCATGCTAAGTTAGTCTTAGAGTCTGCTCTTGGGGAATCTAGCCCACAACAAAATGGGAACCGTAAATTCAGTAGGAAAGGCTAGCTATGGAGACCAAAATAAGCTGGAATCACATGAGGCCAGTCAGTGTTGGTGCCAGAATTCCTACTTGGGGCATTGGGAGCAGCATTCTCCTGTGTATATGTTTGAGGATGGGAGGTGGGGGTGGAATTCACCTTGGGGATTTATTTTGAAGTGGCTTATGTACAAGTATACTATACCTTAGATTATATATTTATTTGTGGACCTGTCTGGGCAGCTTACAGAGATATGGAGATGAGAATAAAAGTTGCATTCTCCCCCACCATGCCCCAGCCATTCTGAGGATAGCCATCTATGGTTGGTGGAAATAGCTGTGGCATTCTCCAGAAAGTCTGAATAACTGAGGCACTTGGCAGAGTAATTGTTTTTTGTGGCCAAAGAGAAGCAAGAGAATAATCATGGAACAGAGCCAGAGCCTGCAGTGGAGGGCTGATGGAGGGTATAGGAACCACTGCCCTCCTTGCCCAAACTAAGATGTCCCATAGAAAGATTCACCTGAAGACTTTAAAAAGCTTGTTAGAGCCTGTCTGGAATCAACCAAAACTCAGTTTCAAAGGCCCTTATCTCTCAAATATTAGCATGGTGGACTCTCCTTTGGTTTATGGTTTTACCCATGTATCACCTTGCCAAAGAGGCTTCCTTGATTGCTCACGATAGTTAACCTAGCACCCTTTTCACTCTCTCTTTTTATACTATTTTTTATTTTCCTTTATATTGATTATCACCACATGACACAATTTCATGTATTTGTTTGTTTATTTGCCATCTCTCCTCCTAGACTGTAATCTCCAGAAAGGCTGAGAGTTTGTCTATTTCACTGATCACTGTATGCCAAGCACCAGGCAATAGCATGAGATTAATACATATTTGTTGATTGAATGAATGAATGGCCATTTTCTTGGGCAATCAAAATTTCTCCCATTCTTTGTATTCTGCTAGAAATTCCAAACTCTCCAGGTATGGAAAAGCTAGGCAACAGCAACTTTTTACTGAATGTTTCCTAAATGACTTTTATTTCATATTTTTGAAATTAAGAAAATAGATTACTATAATAAGTAGAAGAAAATAGATCACTCAGGTAAAAATTAAATATACATGCTCAGAACAATGAAGAGAAGGACTGTGTGGTAGATAGAGCTCCCTCTCCCCTCTCCCCTCTCCCCTCTCCCCTCCCCCCTCCCCCCTCTCCCCTCTCCCCTCCCCCCTCCCCCCTCTCCCCTCTCCCCTCTCCCCTCTTTCCACGGTCTCCCTCTGATGCCGAGCCGAAGCTGGACGGTACTGCTGCCATCTCAGCTCACTGCAACCTCCCTGCCCGATTCTCCTGCCTCAGCCTGCCGAGTGCCTGCGATTGCAGGCGTGCGCCGCCACGCCTGACTGGTTTTCGTATTTTTTTGGTGGAGACGGGGTTTCGACGTGTCGGCTGGGCTGGTCTCCAGCTCCTAACTGCGAGTGATCCGCCAGCCTCGGCCTCCCGAGGTGCCGGGATTGCAGACGGAGTCTCGTTAACTCAGTGCTCAATGGCGCCCAGGCTGGAGTGCAGTGGCGTGATCTCGGCTCGCTACAACCACCTCCCAGCCGCCTGCCTTGGCCTCCCTAAGTGCCGAGATTGCAGCCTCTGCCTGGCAGCCACCCCGTCTGGGAAGTGAGGAGCGTCTCCGCCTGACTGCCCATCGTCTGGGATGTGAGGAGCCCCTCTGCCTGGCTGCCCAGTCTGGAAAGTGAGGAGCGTCTCTGCCCGGCCGCCATCCCATCTAGGAAGTGAGGAGCGCCTCTTCCCGGCCGCCATCACATCTGGGAAGTGAGGAGCGTCTCTGCCCGGCCGCCCATCGTCTGAGATGTGGGGAGCACCTCTGCCCTGCCGCCCCGTCCGGGATGTGAGGAGTGTCTCTGCCCGGCCGCCCTGTCTGAGAAGTGAGGAGACCCTCTGCCTGGCAACCGCCCCGTCTGAGAAGTGAGGAGCCCCTCCGCCCGGCAGCCACCCCGTCTGAGAAGTGAGGAGCGTCCTCCCTCCTCGTCTGGGAGGGAGGTGGGGGGGTCAGCCCCCCGCCCGGCCAGCCGCCCCGTCCGGGAGGTGAGGGGCACCTCTGCCCGGCCGCCCCTACCGGGAAGTGAGGAGCCCCTCTGCCCGGCCAGCCGCCTCGTCCGGGAGGGAGGTGGGGGGGGTCAGCCCCCCGCCTGGCCAGCCGCCCCGTCCAGGAGGCGAGGGGTGCCTCTGCCCGGCCGCCCCTACTGGGAAGTGAGGAGCCCCTCTGCCCGGCCAGCCGCCCCGTCCGGGAGGGAGGTGGGGGGGTCAGCCCCCCTCCCGGCCAGCCGCCCCATCCGGGAGGGAGGTGGGGGGGTCAGCCCCCCACCCGGCCAGCCGCCCCGTCCGGGAGGGAGGTGGGGGGGTCAGCCCCCCACCCGGCCAGCCGCCCCGTCCGGGAGGGAGGTGGGGGGATCAGCCCCCTGCCCGGCCAGCCGCCCTGTCCAGGAGGTGGGGGGGGCGCCTCTGCCCGGCCGCCCCTACTGGGAAGTGAGGAGCCCCTCTGCCCGGCCAGCCGCTCTGTCTGGGAGGGAGGTGGGGGGGTCAGCCCCCGGCCCGGCCAGCCACCCCGTCCGGGAGGGAGGTGGGGGGGTCAGCCCCCCGCCCGGCCAGCCGCCCCGTCCGGGAGGGAGGTGGGGGGATCAGCCCCCCACCCGGCCAGCCGCCCTGTCCGGGAGGTGAGGGGCGCCTCTGCCCGGCCGCCCCTACCGGGAAGTGAGGAGCCCCTCTGCCCGGCCAGCCGCCCCCTCTGGGAGGGAGGTGGGGGGGTCAGCCCCCCGCCGGGCCAGCCGCCCCGTCGGGGAAGTGAGGGGCGCCTCTGCCCGGCCGCCCCTACTGGGAAGTGAGGAGCCCCTCTGCCCGGCCAGCCGCCCTGTCCGGGAGGGAGGTGGGGGGTCAGCCCCCCGCCCGGCCAGCCGCCCCGTCCGGGAGGGAGGTGGGGGGGGTCAGCCCCCCGCCCGGCCAGCCGCCCCGTCCGGGAGGTGAGGGGCGCTTCTGCCCGGCCGCCCCTACTGGGAAGTGAGGAGCTCCTCTGCCCGGCCACCACCCCATCTGGGAGGTGTACTCAACAGCTCATTGAGAACGGGCCATGAAGACAATGGCGGTTTTGTGGAATAGAAAGGGGGGAAAGGTGGGGAAAAGATTGAGAAATCGGATGGTTGCTGTGTCTGTGTAGAAAGAGGTAGACATGGGAGACTTTTCATTTTGTTCTGTACTAAGAAAAATTCTTCTGCCTTGGGATCCTGTTGATCTGTGACCTTACCCCCAACCCTGTGCTCTCTGAAACATGTGCTGTATCCACTCAGGGTTGAATGGATTAAGGGCGGTGCAAGACGTGCTTTGTTAAACAGATGCTTGAAGGCAGCATGTTCGTTAAGAGTCATCACCACTCCTTAATCTCAAGTACCCAGGGACACAAACACTGCGGAAGGCCGCAGGGTCCTCTGCCTAGGAAAACCAGAGAACTTTGTTCACTTGTTTATCTGCTGACCTTCCCTCCACTATTGTCCTGTGACCCTGCCAAATCCCCCTCTGCGAGAAACACCCAAGAATGATCAATAAAAAAGAAAAAAAGAAAAAAAAGAAAAAAAGAAAGATGAACAATGAAAAAAGCTATGGCCATTTTAAAATGTAAGTAACAGAAAATTAAATTACATTTGAAGGCAAAAAAAATAAAATAAAATAAATATACATGCTCAAACCTTGGTAAATTGAAAAATGCCTCTTCTCTCTTGATTCCCCTCCTTTCATTCCCCCAATAAAGCAAGAAAAGATCATTGCTTCTTAGTGTTTATTAGCTTGAAACACTTTTAACTTTTTTAGTGAAGAGTTCACGTGGGTCAGAATGACACATAAGCATGTGAGCCTTTCTTCCAAATCAATCAGTTGAAATGGGAACATGAATTTATTTGAGTGAGGCTATAAATACTGCCTTGAAAACGCCAACCATCACAAATAAGTACTGATAATAAGCCTGAAATATACTGATACAGAGTGATGCAGGGTTTTTTGCTCCCTAATTCAGCTAAATCCAGGTTCTTGTCACATGACCACGAAAAATTAAGCATGTGGACACATTGAAAGGTGAGGAGAGTGAAATTTATTAAAAGAAAGCTCTCAGTGAAGAAAAGGGGGCCTGCCAACAGGCTCCCACCTGACAGACTGAATACCCGGCCAGCACACACGAGCTGAAGAGGCTAGGCTCCTCTGCCGTGCTCAAGGTGCGAATTCCCGGTGGCTCCACCCCACTCTCCCAGTGCGCGGGTGGTCCTCCAGTCAGATGTGGGCATGCCCAGACAAGGCCCTGGGCAGGTTCTCTCATATGCACGAAAAGCATCTGATGTAAACACTTGTGGGGTGAATTGGAGATTCTCAGAGTACCCTCCCTCATCTGCCTCCTGAATCTATCAAGAGTACATTATATTTCCGATGGAATAGGGTGACTTTATTCATGAAAGGCATAAATGCAGTCAACTAAGGTAGAATCATTTTTTAAAGAATCTGCTTATTAATTAGAGAGGCATCCATAGAACATCTTTTGGACCAAGTCTTCTGATTTGCTAGGAACTGTCCTCTTTCTCTGTGTTCTGGGAATTTGGAGCTCACCTCCTCAATCCATATGAAGATACAGTCTTCCTCAACTGTGACACTCTTCTCTCCTCTTAGGGATAGACATTCATTCTAGGGACATGCTGGGGACCAAACTGGGCCAATGAGACTCCTTCCTTTGAGATTTGGAATTGAGACCAAAGATTTCAACTCTTTCGAACATAGGAGATATAATCTAGTGTGGGAGTTATTGATGGTTAATACTTTCTGCTCCATGTCCTGAAAAACAGGGAGAGGCGGTGTGCAGAGACTGAAGAATGAAGGAGACTTGGAGGGGAAGCTGAGGCCTGCGAAGGAGGGCCTCTTGGTTTCCTGATTGTGTGTGGGGCCTTGCTTCCAGCTGGCCATTGAAGTCCTGCTGTATCTCTGTCCTTGGGTTCTGTGAGGCAAACTCATTACTTATTATAAATCCCCCATTCCCCACCAGTCTAGCTCATTTGGGTCTTGAAGACTAAACACTGACTTTTTTTTTTCTTATATTGCCCAAATTCCTACCTAAGGGGCCTGGGGGAGACACACCCTGCAAACCATAAAGTCTCATCAGAGAGGTTTTATTTAACCCTCTATAATCTGACCTTCTTTCTCACCTGACTCTGGCATAACATAACATTTATTTCCTTGTTAAGGAAATAAATCAAAATATTTTAAAACCCAAGTGTATTTCCTTGTCATATTCTTGAAACGGCCCTGCAAAGTTGTCTGTTGTGGGAAAAATCCACATTCTGTAGAGAACCGCCTTTCCCTGCCCTTTTTTTTTTCTTTCCAGATCCAGGAGATAATCAACTAAGAGTCAGGCATCCTTTTAAATCCGATAAGAAAACATTGTACAGCCTCTTCTCTCTGAAGCCTGCTAGCTAAAAGCTTCCTCTACACAATAAAACTTTGGTCTCTGGCCAGACGCAGTGGCTCACGCCTGTAATCCCAACACTTTGGGAGGCCGAGGCAGGTGGATCACGACGTCAGGAGATGGAGACCATCCTGGCTAACACGGTGAAACCCCGTCTCTACTAAAAATACAAAAAAAATTAGCCAGGCGTGGTGGCGGGCGCCTGTAGTCCCAGCTACTCAGGAGGCTGAGGCTGAAGAATGGCGTGAACCCAGGAGGTGGAGCTTGCGGTGAGCCGAGATCGCACCACTGCACTCCAGCCTGGGCGACTGAGCAAGACTCTGTCTCAAAAAAAAAAAAAAAAAACTTTGGTCTCTACACTGCCAGGTGCAGTGGCTCACACTGTAATCTCATCACTTTGGGAGGCCAAGGCGGGCAGATCACCTGAGGTCAGGTGTTTGAGACCAACCTGGAACCCCGTCTCCAATAAAAATACAAAAATTAGCTGGGCATGGTGGCTGGTGCCTATAGTTTCACCTACCCAGGCAGCTGAGGTGGGAGAATCACTTGAACCTGGGAGGCAGAGGTTGCAGTGAGCTGAGATCTTGTCACTGCACTCCAGCCTGGGCGACAGAGCGAGACCCTATCTCAAAAAAACAAAAACAAAAAAAAACTGTGGTCTCCACAATCCAACCCAAACATTTCCTTTCTACCGATCCCAGGTCCTTAGACAAACTCAACCAACTGTCAATCAGAAAATGTTTAAATTTACCGGTAGCCTAGACGCTCCTCCCAACCCCCCGCCCCCCACCCCACAACCCTCCAAGTTGTCCCACCCTTCTGAACCAAACCAATGTACATTTAAAATGTATTTGATTGATGTCTCATGTCTCCCCAAATTGTATAAAACCAGGCTGTGCCCTAACCACTTTGGGCACATGATCTCAGGATCTTCTGAGGGCTGTGTCATAGGCCATGGTCACTCATGTTTGGCCCAGAATAAATCTCTTTAAAATATTGTACAGAGTTTGACTCCTTTTGTCAACAGTCTCTATCACTTGCCATGAAATGTTCTAACAAATATACTTTTTTAAAAGTAAGTTTTAGGCTTCTCAGTCCTGCCAATTTCTCTCCAACTACCCATGAGAAATCTCAGAAAGACAAAGAGGAGGAGGAGGAGGGGAAGTTCATTCTTCCCTAGCAGAGAAGCAGACACTATTTAGCAGCATTAAGGTATTTCTGATAAAGGGATGAATCGAGGACGTTCACAAAAGTCCCGGTCCTAATATTCTGTTCAGTTTAGAGACACTTGTAAAAATGTATAACCCTGTTCTCCTTTCTGTTATTAAAAACTCTCTGTGAAAGATATTTGTACAAAGGAGTCTTTTCAGAGGGGCTATGTCCTCTGAAGTTTCTCTATATCCTCTGGCAGTCTGCAATTCTAATTGGTTATCTTAGAACTTGTTTCCCTAGTAATTGTATTCAAACTGACATCTCCACTATTTAAAAGGCAATTACATGTTTGCCAGATTTCTTTGTTAAGCCAGAAGAGAAGTTTAAAATGGCCTTTCCCTCTGCTTTATGGTCAAATGAAGAGCACATTCATGATTCTCTTGGTCTCCTTTTTCAAACAGGTAGGTGAGAGTTTTTGTCTCATTAACTAGAATCAGTTGGGGTTGTAACTACTTCCCATTCTTATTGCTTCCCATCCTATTGCTGTCATACAATTTATTTTCATTAACTGATCCCTAATACTGGGAAATGCATTTAAATTCCATGAGTCCTTATTTCCTATTCTTTCCCACACCATATTTAAAAGATGAGTGTTTTCATTTCTGTAACATAGGCTTGCTGTGTGTGAGGATTCTCAGGGGCTGGGCATCAGTGCTACTTGAAGAAAAACTAATTTGATTTTTATGGTCTCTTGGGGAAGTGGAAAACTCTCTGCAAAATTTCATTTTGTGAAGAAAGCAAACTCATTTCTGGGTGCATGTCCAAATAATATTTATTTTGTCTGATATGTTTGAGTGGTATCTTCTGGATTTTAGAGGTTTGCCTGGTTCTAGGGGTTTTTGTATGATATGTAGTCCAGGCCTGGGTAACACCAGGGTTTCTCATGCTAATGCGGGCTCACAGTGATTGAAACTGTAAGAGCAGATTGGAGCAGGGAACAGGGAGGACTAAAGCAGCTGTGGGCTGTGTAGACATTTCTCTCTCTTCACATAGCCTCTGACTTTCTCCATTTGGTCTTTCTGCATGAGTTAGTTTGGGTGTTCTCACATCATCATGGCCTTAGGGTATTTGGATTTCTCATATGGCAGTTCAGGGTTACAAAACAGAGTGTTCCAGCCAAAAAGACAGAAGCTGCATAACGTTTAATGACTCAGCTTCAGAAGTCATATAGTGTCACTTCCGCTGCATCCTACTGGTTACAAGCAAGTCATAAGCCTGCCCAGATCTGAGATACTGATGAGGCAAAGTTCTAGGAGTATCAGACAATGTCGTATATTTTTTATTTTTGACTGTCATAGATATTTAAAATAACTGAAGAGGAGAAAGTAGACAACTAAGTAAATATAATGGACTATTTTCCCTTCTCATTTCTGAGGTTCCAGGTTTTGCTATGGTATCATTGTACTCTCATGTGAAGAACTTCTTTTAGTATTCCTTTTAGAGCAGGTGCTCTGGCAAAGAATGCTATAAGTTTTGCTTCATCTGAGAATATCTCTGTTTTATTGTCATCCCCAAGGTATATTTTCACTTGATTTAGAATTCTGAGTTGACAGTTCTCATCTTTTACCCCTTTGAAAAACGTCATTCTACTTCCTTCTAGCTTCCATGATTTCAGAGCAGGCGCTCTGGCAAAGAATGCTATAAGTTTTGCTTCATCTGAGAATATCTCTATTTTATTGTCATCCCCAAGGTATATTTTCACTTGATTTAGAATTCTGAATTGACAATTCTCTTCTTTAACCCCTTTGAAAAATGTCATTCTACTTCCTTCTAGCTTCCATGATTTCTGATGAGAAATATGCAATCATTAAACTTACTGATCCTCCACTTAGATGTATCCTTTTTCCTCTGGCTACTTTCAGCAGCATGATTATGATGTCTCTAGGCATGACTTTTTATCTTTTATTTATTTATTTATTTATTTATTTTAGTTCATCTTGTTTGAGGTTTTCTTAGCTTCCTTTATCCGCACCTTTATATCTTTTACCAAATCTAGGAAGTTTTCAACTTCTATTGAAATATTTTTTTTCTGTGTCACACCCTTCCCTCTCTCCTTCTAATATTATAATGATATAAACATTATAACTTTGGTATTGTTTCACAGGTCCTTGAAGTATTGTTAATTTTTTAAAAAAACTTTTCCTCTACATTGTTCAGAGAGAGTAATTTTAATTCACCTATCTTCAAATTCACTGAGTTTTTCCTCTGTCATCTCCATTCTGCTATGGAAGCCATCTAGTGAATTTTAAATTTTATTTTGTTTTTCATATCTAAAATTTCCATTTAGTGTGTTTTTTTATGTGTTTTTATTTTTATATCTTCTATTCCTCTTTGAAGACCTTATATCTTTCCACTGGTTTAAAGGGAGGGAGTTTACGAATTTGCTAAAGAAAATGTGGTACACCATGGAATGCTACGCAGACATAAAAAATAATTAAATCGTGTTCTTTGCAGCAACATGGATACAGATAGAGGCCATTATCCTAAGCAAATTAATGCAGGAACAGAAAAGCAATTACTGCATATTCTCATTTGTAAGTGGAAGCTCAACAGTGGTACTCATGGACATAAAGATGGCGACATAGACATTGGGGACTATTAGAGGGGCAACAGATGGAGGGGGATACGTGTTAAAAAACTATTGGGTACTATGCTTAGGACTTGGGTGACATGATCAGTTGTACCCCAAACCTCAGTATCACACAGTATATGCAGGTAACAAGCCTGTATATGTACCCTCTGAATCTAAAATAAAAGTTGACATTATTTTTTTTCAAAGAGTGTTTGTCGTCGTCTCTTGAAGTGTGGTTATAAAAGCTGTCTGAGAATTCTAACATCTATATAATCTTGGAGTTAACAACTATTAATTGTCTTCTCTCTTGTGAAATGTTGAGATTTGCCTGATTCTTCATGTGCTAAGTAATTTTGGATTATATATTGAACATCTTGACTATTAAGTTATGTGACTCTGAATCCTGTTTAAATCATATGAAATAGATTTTTTTATTTTTGTAGTTTATCAACCCTTTAAATCCTATGAAATGGATTTTTAAAACAATTTTTGTAGTTAATCAACCCAGTTAGGTTTAGACTACAAGTTCCTACTATCCTTCTGTGGGCTATAGTTCTAATTCAGTTCCATTTTCATATCTTTACAGTGCTATTTGGATTTGTCCCAGGTCTGGGCCACCCCATAGCCAGTCTTGGACTTGTGTAGTGGCCTACCCTATAATTCAGTTATCAAATCCTTTATTATGCTATTTAGGGTCAGATTTATGCATGTGCACCTTGGGGGTTAGCCCAGAAGTTTGTACAATTTTATAGGATTATTTTCTTGAACTTTGTTATTTTCACAATCACCTTGATACTTTCAAGCTCCTAGCATAACCCCTTCCTGGTTCACTGGCTAGAAATCCAGGGCTTTTGATTCCTTGCCCTGCCGTGCACAGCATTTCCATCTGGGGCTAAGCAGTGAGGAAATATATAAAGAAAAATAGAGATATAGAGAAATCCAAATATATAGTCTTACATTCTTGAGACTATAGTTCCTTTGATCACACTAAATAATTCTCTTGGAGTTTTAGACACCAGCCTGGCTGCTTTTCTTGTTACAAGATTGCCAGGGGACGGTACAAGAGAGAATGAAAAATGGGGGCAAAAAACCCAGAAAATTTTCTCTACTATCTCTGACCCATAAGGACCCTCTTTTCCACTCTGTGGACCAAAATAGAGGACTCCTCTTGGAGTACTTTCTTTCTGCACCCATTGTGCAGTTCCAGATTTCAGACTGCCTTTGAGTCCAGGACAGGAGATACTGGAGGAGGGATAACAGAAAGCTTACCACCAGTTCGGCAGTACTTCAAGTTCTGGTTTCCTTCCCTAGTCTGTCATGACCATACACTTTCCAGAGTCCTTAGATAACTGCTCTGTGCATTCTTTCCAGAGTTTTTAGCTGCATTCAGTGGGAGAGAGAGGATGAAGTACACTTACTTTATCGTGACACTCTGTTTAATAGCTAATATCTGCTTTTTCTTCTCTTGGGCTTCCTTTTCCTTTCTATTATTATTTGAGTTAGATTTTTAATCTGGCCTATCATCAAAGCTTGTGGAACCAAATGGAATGATTCCATAATTTGTTGTGTTGGTACTATGTTAACACTACACTGCCATATTGCTGCCAACAGTGCTTTTATTTTTAATTGCATTCATAAGGGTTATTTGACATAGTTTTCTCTAGTGAAACAGCAAACAACAATGAAAATAAGAACTTACCTCTTAATCTGCAAAACCAAACCAAGTAAAAATTCTCAAAAGATTCTTGGATCTGTAAACTATCAGTGTTCCTGGGTCTTATTTGGAAACATAAAATAATGAGACTGCCTAGATTAAAAAGAAAATTATATTGGCTTTTTATGGTTTGAAATTTGTGTCCCCGCCCAAATCTCATGTCAAATTGTCATCCTCAGTGTTGGAGGAGGGTCTTGGTGAGAGGTGATTGGATCATGGGGGTGGATTTCCCCTTTGCTGTTCTCATGATAGTGAGTGAGTTCTCATGAGATCTGGTTGTTTAAAAGTATGTAGCCCCTCACCCTGCTCTCTCGTTCTCTTTCTCCAGCTGCGTAAGATATGCCTGCTTCCTGTTTGCCTTATGCCATGATTGTAAGTTTCCTGAGGCCTCCCCAGCCATGCTTCCTATACAGCCTGTGGAACCATGGGTCGATTAAACCTCTTTTCATTACAAATTACCCAGTCTCAAGTAGTTCTTTATAGCAATGCAAAAACGGACAAATACATGGATTGTTTTTGGATTCTGAAGATTCAGTGCTATGGATTTCACATGAGTTTGGCTATTTTGATTAAAATGTGGCTGTTTGTCTTTCCATCTCTGCTTTGTTTCATATTTCAAACTCTGGCTCTCACTCACTATTTATGTCTCTTTGCCCTTTGAAATCACCATTCTTGGTCCTGCTGCTGTCCCACTACATTCTACCACTCGGTACTAGGGTGATGGTGGAATCATAGGCCTCCAATGAACCTCAAAAGCTATCTAGTCCAATCTCCTATCTGATGCAATGGCTAATTACTCTTGGAAAAGAAGTCTCTATTATTTAATTGACCTTCTCCTTAAATTTCAGTTCATTTTTTTAAAAATGTGAACTCTAGGCCAGGCGCGGTGGCTCACGCGTGTAATCCTAGCACTTTGGGAGGCCAAGGCGGGCAGATTGCCTGAGTTCAGGAGTTTGAGACCAGCCTGGGCAACACGGTGAAACCCCATCTCTACTAAAATACAAAAAATTAGCTGTGCGTGGCGGCATGTGCCTGTAGTCCCAGCTACTTGGGAGGTTGAGGCAGGAGAATCACTTGAACCTGGGAGGTGGAGGTTGCAGTTAGCCGAGATCATGCCACTGCACTCCAGCCTGGGCGACAGAGCAAGACTCTGTCTCCAAATAAACTAACAAAAAAATGCGAACTCTAACAAGTTTATGCAGAATAAATACACATCACTTATTTTTAATAATCATAAATGTTTTTGCTAAAACTACTATTTTGATATTATCCAAAAAACTCAATAATATAATAATAATTATTTTCAATGAGTTGCTGGTTTAAGTGAAACAATATAACTATACACACAGGAAAAGGACAGGCACAGGTCTATACTCTCAATAAGTGCTGAAGGAAAGGGAAGCCTCGGGAATGTTTGGTCAAAAACCTCTGCTGGGTGATGTAGTCTTTAAGCTTTCCCTTGATGAGAGTGGCTCAGCTGGAGAGATGGAATGGAGGGGGTTAGGAGAGGGCCCTTCAGGCAGAAATGGAACAACCAGATCTAGACTCACAATGGAAATAAGAAAAGCATAAATAAGAAAAGCATGAATAACAGAAAGTGAAGGAATGAGAATGAGTGGCACTGATGTATGTCCTACTCTGAAAGGTAAAAAGACACGGAGTTCCAATAGCCAAGCTCTACCTTTCCGGAAGACAGAGAAACACATTTGGAAAGAATACAAAGCATATGGGCCTGGGGTTTAGGAATGAGAAAGCATCACATTTTAGGATGGGTGATGGTTAAATGTTCAGCCTTGCCATAGGACCAACCTGGATTTAAAGTTTAGGTCTTCTTCCTGCTGGCTGTGTGACCTCTCTCAGGAAAGGTTGTGTGTTTCCTCTCTAGGAAAGTTATGCCTACCTCATCAAATAACATGTTTGTAAAATACTCAGAGTAATGGCTGGCACAAAGTAAACACTTAGTAAATGGTAGCTCTTCTTCTTACTATTATTTTTATGGAAGCTCTGAAGTGGTTGAAGATGGGCTTGCCCCCCTCATTTCCACAGCAATTCATTAAGGAAATATTTTCCAACTTGGGAACTTTTGTCTTCGTTATTATTATTTTTGTTATCATTATCTTTTGAGACAGGGTCTTGCTCTGTCACCCAGGCTGGAGTGCAGTGGCGCAACCACAGTTCACTGCAACCTTGACCTCCCAGGCTCGAGTGATCCTCCCACCTTAGCATCCTGAGTAGCTGAGATTACAGGCACTTGCCATCATACCTGGCTAATTTTCATATTTTTTGTAGAGACAGGGTTTCGGGTTTCTCCATGTTGCTCAGGGTAGTCTCAAACTGGGCTCAAGTGATCCTACTGCCTAGCCTCCCAAAGTGCTGTGATTACAGGCTTACAGGAGTGAGCCACCATGCCTGGCCTCTTTGTTATTATTAATTAGCATTCATATAACATATGAATTAGCATTCATATAACTTAATGTTCCAAATGTTCTGACAAAAATTTGTTTGCAACTTTAATACCACTCCTGACAGAAGGTAGGTGCTACAACAAAAGAGGAGTAAGGAGAACATAATTAAAAGAGCATATTGAGATAAGTAATTTATGACCCAAAGTATGGATCTGAACACTGCACCAACCAAGACTGTGTGCTGACAATGTGTCCATTTTTCTAACCCAACTGGTTACCACTAAATCCCCTCACCTGTTGTGCATGGACTGTCCCTTCAGCAGAAGTGCCTGGAATTACTTTGTTTCTACATAAAAATTTTACAGTGTTCAACTGATATCCTGAAATCTTTGCAAGGAGTTACATGCTGTTTCAAAGATTCATAAGGAAATTGACTATTTGAATTTAGAAGTGCATTTTCCCATAAAAACTTGATTTAAACAATTTACTTCTGAGGTGAGTCCACCAAATGAATGCATAATGCAACTGAAAAATTAAATATTTTAAAATAGAAAAGCAGTTTAAAAAAACTGGTATAATATTGGCTATTAAGCAGAATAGGAAAATAGTGTTTGTCAATGAAACAGTAGCCCCAGGTTCAGTCCTCTGCTCGGCTACTCTCTGGTTGTGTGAATCTGACCAGATCATTTTACCTCTCCATCCCACAGTTTCTTCATCTGCAAATGAAAGCGTAGGAAGACTTTTAAAAAGTCTTTCCTATTCCTATACCCACTAAAAGGAACTGAAAGAAGCTAATTATAGAAGGAAACTGTCTACAGTGAAACTAAGAAAGGCTCTAACCTCATGCAATTAACTCATCAACATCATCCACAAAGATGATCATCCACAAAGAACATCATGTGAAGTGACCTAAAAGAGAAGCAGCGTTCTGATGCAGGACTCTCTTGCTCCTGGACACAATGAAAACTAGAGATAAGACTGAAGCACTTTTAATTCTATCCAGTTTAGAGGAACAAAGCCTTCAAAGAAAGGGTGGGCATCAGGAAAGACAGCAAACATTCTACTTTGAAACATTCCCCTGCTTAAATTATCTCCAAGAGGCTATATCTCCAGAAGTCCTACTTAGGTTGGATTTGAGGAGAGATATTTGTTAGAAGGGGGGCCTTAAAGCTGATTTTGCAAAGTACTTTACATCAGACTGAGTGAATGTCAAAGGTCAATATCAAAGAACTGGGGAGAGGGCACTAATAAAATTATGGAACCAACAGTCCCCAGGTACCCCCTGGCTCCGCCATAGATGGAAATAATGGGACAGGAGGAGGAAGCCTTCAACAAAGGAGAAACTGTTTTCTTCTTTGTAGAAACCACTTGGAGGGCAGTCATTGGGAAAACTCTGAAAGGCCACTGAAGCCCCAAGCTCAAATCAGCTGACAGCTGTGCAGCCCTTTGTGTCTCAGGGTCCCTAGTGTGACAAGACGAGGGGAACTTGAGGCCACAGAAATCCAGCAGTTAACCCATCTCATAGTGGGGAGGAGTGAGACCTACCAGAGGGAATAGAAATGTGTCATGCCCAATTATTGAGGGAGCCCACATCGGCTACAAACACAGGCCTTTCTTTATAATAAGAGCAGGGGAAAATTCCCAGTAGACTGGAGAAAAATGAAGAATCAGGAAAGAGGTCAAGCCAGGCGATCAGCAAATGGCTCCCTGTGAAATAGATTTGGGGCATCAAACAGCAGAGAACTGTAAACAAAATGTTGAACTTGAACTCTAAATGATCTCTAAATCTCATTCCAACTCTAATATCTCGAGGATCAGTGCAAAAGAAATCTTTATCACAAATCTTGATACTTATAGAAACACAGATTTAAGTGGAAAAGAATGAAGGTGGTAAGTGAGGACTTCATGGTGATTCTGAGGGGGGCTTTGAGTACTTGCAAACACTTTGGATTCAAGCGTTTTGCTATCATTGATTTTACCTGCATTGTGAAGGCTCTCCTAGTAGGTTGCAGAGCTGTCCAAAGAGGAGCACAACTCACTCTCTGTGGCCTACAAAAACATTGTTGAAGGCTACAGGTCCACCTGGAGGGTCTCTTGAGCATTGAGCAGAAAAACCAACACCTCTGACAAGAAGTTGCAGCTGATCAAGAACTATTGGGAGTGAGCTTCACATCACTGAGAAAAAACAAAAAACAAACCAAAAAACAACAGAAAACTATCAGGAGAAAGTCAAGTCTGAACTGAGATCCATATGCATTACTGTCCTGCAATTTTTGGATAACTATTTACTATCCAATGCAACTAATCTAGCGAGTACGATCTTTTATCAAAAATAAAGGGAGATTACTTCCAGTACCTTCGCTGCACGTGGTGATGGTTGAAACAAATGATAGATAATTCCCAAAGAGCTTCCTAAGAGGCATTTGATATAGTAAAGAGATGTAATCCATATACATGTCTTAACATTTCTGTACTTTACTATGAGATCCTTAATAACCCAGAGCTTGCCTGTGAACTGACTAAAACCACTTTTGATAGGCCATAGAAGAACTTGATACACTGAGTGAAGATTCAAAGACAGCACCCTTATCATGCAGTTGCTTATAGAGACAACCTAACATTATGGCCATTAGACAGTGCAAGAGAAAAATGTGATGTGGCAGCCAAGAGACAGAAAAGTAAATGCATACAAGGCGTAATCTTTCTTCCCTTCAAGAAACTTTTGTACACATCTCCATTGCCTTTTCCACTTGGATTTCCTGTAGCAAAGAAACCCATTCATGATGGCCGGGCGCGGTGGCTCACGCCTATAATCCCAGCACTTTGGGAGGCTGAGGCAGGCCGATCACGAGGTCAGGAGTTTGAGACCAGCCTGGCCAACATGGTGAAACCCCGTCTCTTCTAAAACTACAAAAATTAGCTGGGTGCGGTGGCAGGCACCTGTAATCCCAGCTGCTCGGTAGGCTGAGGCAGGAGAATCGCTTGAACCCAGGCAGCAGAGGTTACAGTGAGCTGAGATCGCGCCACTGCACTCCAGCCTGGGCGACAGAGTGAGACTCCATCTCAAAAGAAAAAAAAAAGAAATTCATTCATGCGTATGGGATCAACCCATTTACAGTCTTTTCACAATGCAGCTTTGGGAAAACTCCATTTCTTTCGTTTGTCCTGGCCCTCCTGGTGTACAGTTACTGCTATAGAAGAGTATTACTGGCTTCATTTCATATAAAATATTAGTAACTTCCACTTATATAGTGGACTAAAAATGTACTTGATGTTTAAGTAATCTGAACTAATGCTGCAAGCAATTATGTTTTGTACTACCCTAAAGATCTGAAAATACAGTTAATTACAATTCGAGAGTATTCCCTATGTAACTTCTTGATTTCTTTATTCCCTCCCTTACTCTTCTTCAAGGGTTTCCTTTCGGTATGGAACTTTTCTGGCCTGGGGGGGAAATTGAAATGTCTCCTATATAATAGTTTATGGAGGTCACGTATATCCATAACAACAAGGTTTTCATTTGCTACTGTTTAAGTTGACAACTTCCCTTCCCAATAAAAATTCATGTACACCTCTTGTCTTTTACTTCCGGTATTCACCTTAACTGTGTAATAGAAGTATCATGTTGCTGCGAAGATACACGCATTGCTTTAGGTAAATTAAAGTGCATATCATTACTTAATACCCTAGAAAGCAGAAATACATTACACAAGTCCAATTCTAAAACTTCAGTACTTTTCTATGCAGATTTGTGCACATGTGAGAGGGTATCCGTTTCATTTAGTGACTGCTACTCAGAGTTGGACCAGCGTTTTGTGTTGCTAATGCACTGTGGTCCCAAAAAAGCCTTGCAAAAATGTTGTGCCCTGTGTAATAGCAGAGAAGCATAAAATAAACTTACACTTTATAAGCCGTTTACTATTGCTTTGTAACAATTGCCTACTCATATTTTAAGGAATAGGTGAGTTCACTACTTTCTGAAGTTTATCATAGTTCCCTTGTATCTTATGCAAAGTGTAGTAATGATACCCATAGTTCTGCATTGTGATACCCTTTTCTAGAGAAACCCAGAGATGTAAAAAATTGTACTACATTTCTCAGAGTGTTTTAACATAGATCAGCATCACAGGCTATCTATTCTTCAGATATAAATTATACATGTTAAGTGTTATATGGAATAAAGTGGACATTTTAAAGCTAGAAATAAAATGGAGTGTATGACAGAATCCTACTCAAAGAAATGATTACAGGGAAGGTACTAGGTCAGACAGTTCCCCATTCTGGTCAGCAGGTGGCACTAGAGTAGCTTGGATGCCAAATGGAACAAAGGGCAAAAATAGATCCGGATCAAAACAAACTTTGGGTGAAAGTGCAGGAGAGGCAGGTGACTGGTTGTTTACATTTCAATATGTCTTATCTCTCTTTCTAAATTGTTCATTGTTTGAAGTGAGGCACACTTCTAGGTACAACTAAAAGTTGTACTGAACCTTTCTGTGCCTTGGACTCTTACCTGAAAATGGATACAATAATAATGCCTACCTCATAGCATTATTGTGAGAACAATGAATTAATGCATGTCAGTGCAACAGTGCAGATTGCAGAGTAAGTGTTCAATAAATGTCAATTATTATGACTCTGCATAATGACCATGAGGCACACATAGTAGAAATTCAAAAGATATTAGTGGACGCGGAATTGCATGGGATGCTCATAAGCCTGATGTTTATAACTCAGAGACCACCTAGTATTAAAATATCTGTAAGACAGATTGGTATGGGAATAATTGGGAATAATTACTTACATTGATAATGTGACTGTTTTAAATGTAACCTCAAGAGTTCACTGAAATGCTATCTCTCTGAGTATCATTTAGTTCACTGAGTCTTTTCAGAGATGTATTGTGAGGGAAATCTAAAACAGTAATAAATATTGCAAAGCTAGGCAAACCTATTCTGGTGTGTTCCTTCAGCAAGAAGTGTCAGTCTCAAACGTGTTCAGCTCAGCCCAGACACAGGAAACGAAGAAAGACCTTCCGCTTTATGAATTCAGTTCCATCATTACCTAGAAAGCCACTCAAGATATACAAAATGTTTGAAGAAAGAGGCTCGTACTGGTCATGCTGTTCTAAGTTTAATATTCAGTGGACTGGGGGGAACTCTCGAATACTTGCTCAGCCATCAAGCAGCACTTTCCCTTCCAAACTTCTGACTCTGCAAGTTCAGATCTTAGAGTAGGGCTTCTATCCAGCTTCCAGGTTTTCATGCCACTTTTTCCTGAGAGTATAGCTCTGCACTCACCCCCAGATAGGCCCTTGACAACCTGCCTATCCATTTCTCACCCTCTTATCCTGTTACCTGAACTATGCTACTGTCCTCCATATACTGAATGAGATCCTGCTTCAAACCCCATGGATCCTTCTGGAAAAATTATTGCTGCTTCTCTGACTATAAGTACTACTGCTACAGCTTAGATTCACCTGGTATTCCCCATGCCACTTTATTTATTTTTTTATTTATTTTCATTTTTTTTTTGAGACAGGGTCTTGCTCTGTTGCCCAGGCTGGAGGCCAGTGGCATGATCATAGCTCACTGTAACTTTTGATTCCTGGGCTCAAGCAATCCTCCCACCTCAGCCTCCCAAGTAGCTAGGACTACAGGCAGGCATCACCATGTCTGGCTAATTTTTAATCTTTTTGTAGAAATGGGGTCTTGCTATGTTGTCCAGGCTGTCTCAAACTCTTAGCCTCAAGTGATTATCCTGCCTCAGCCTCCCAAAGTGCTGGAATTAAAGATGTGAGCCACCCTGTACACCCAGCCTCCACTCCACTTTAGACCCTCCTGTTGGGACCACTGACCATCCCTAGCAGAGGCAGGCCCAGTTGCTGTCTTTTATAATCCTTCCCTTCCCTTGCCTGTGCCCATACTTACCTTCCTTTTTTTTTGTTTTTGTTTTTGTTTTTGTTTGTTTCCCTACTGGCTCAGAAAACCTCATTCATAGCTGATAGGAAGGTAAGATTGGAAGGGAATAAGAAAAAGGCAAATATTACAAGGATGAGGAGTGATAAGAATACTTTGAGCTCCAGAGATGTAAATACTGTGCATAGGAAATAGAAAATAAACAAAATGATTCTGAAATTTTCACATAAGGGAGGAAATATAATTTCATATACAGGTAATATGAAAATAAAATTGGATTTAACTCTGACTCCTGCCTCTTCCACCTACAGGTGATATGACCTTGTGCAAGGTTAAGCCCTCTGAGTCTATTTCCTCACTTATACAATGAGGTTATAAAATGGTTCATTTTGCAGGGTTATTGTGAAGACTAAATACGATGACACATATGAAAATGCTCCATTTATGCCTGGCAACTGTTCTGCCCGTGTCTTAGGTTAGAGGTTGAAAGGTGAAACTATTGGCTGAATTTGGTTCAAAGATATGTTTTATTTTGCCTTGAGTTAGGGTCCCCAAGACCAGCCCCAAGTTTGATGATTCACTAGGAGGACTTATAGGACTCACATATAGTAATACTCATGATTATGATTGGCAAAAGGATACAAAGCAAAATCAGCAAGGAAAAAGGCACATGGGTCAAAATCCAGGATATACCAGCCACAGACTTTCAAGGGTCATCTCCCATGAAGTTCACACAGGATGTGCTCAATTGCCCCAGTAATGAGTTGTGATAAAACATGTGAAATGATGCCAACCAGGAAATTCATTACAGACTCAGAGCTCAGGGATTTTATTGGGGCCTAGTCATATAGGCAGCCTCTGCTAGGCACATACTCAAATTTCAGAGTCCTAGAAGGAAAGCCGGTAGTCAGCATAAACATGTTGTCTACACAAAAAGTTTAGGCACAGCGAGTCACTCTTACCAGTTCTGGGAATGGTGGGAACCCTCCTGAAATCCAAGTTCCCAGATGCCAGCCAAGGGCCAGCTTTGTAAGCAGGCCTTTCCAAGGATAAGCAGTTAGGGCTGCTACCTCAACTTTTTGTTGCACAGACCTGCACAGGGTTTGCCTGTGCAGGTTTCTTTGTTTTGTTTTATTTGTATTTTACTTAGTTGCCATTTTTTAAATATTAAGATATTTCACTCAGGATTTCCATCTTCATGTGAAAAATCAAGTAGTTAAAAAATAGATTCATATTCCCACATGGCAACAATTGGTAGTCCCTTTTAGATAAGGCTTCATGTTCCCTCAAATTCCCCCTAGTCTCTGCCACTCCCAATAGTCTTTGCCACACTGAGCACCAACTGCCATTTACATCCTGCTTTTGCGAATCTGGCCTTGGCCGCTTGGACCAGGAATGGCCGCTTGGACCAGGAATGGCCATTTGACCAGATGACAAGAGAAAGAAGCAGGCATGTGGAATACCACTGAGTCGTGATAATGAACAATGATGCAAACAGGTCATGGTTAATGAATTCCTGCTGTTGAGGTCACCAGAAATGCCATGAAATCAGAACTCCTCTTTGCCACCCTCTATTACAGCAGTTACTTGTGGGTATTCTTGGGTTGATATGACAACACTTTCATTGCTATATATAGTAAGTCCTCTTTATTTAAGCTAACTCCAGTCAGTCTTTGCTCCTGCCCACCTAAAGATCACTGATCGGAAAAATGTTAATATAAATTAATTATTACATATATTTGCCCGTTAGAACTTTGTAACTTGAAGTCATTGTTATTGTCATCCCCACCAAGACTTGTGATCACAGACTAAAATATGTCAACAGAAAGGTAAATCTTGTTCAAAGGAAATCAATCCAATCAAGTAGTTGTATGTATCGATATGACTTTTTATTTACTAACTCAACTACTGTGTGATAAAATGAAATTTCATCTTTATATTCCTAGCATCTAGAAAACTACCAGCTATGGAGTTGGATTCAATAAATGTTTCCTAACTTTATAAAGTTCACCTATAACAAGGTCTAGAAACCCAAGGATAGAAATAATGAAAATCATTATGCTCATGCTAAAAAGGGGAAAATGCAAGTGATATAATTGCAGTAGTGTGCTGCATGCCACCCAACCATACAAATGTTCTAGATGCTTCTTTTCTCATTCTAGTTACAAAACCGGCACAGATACAAGCTCCAGAGAAGGAACTGCAAAGATTCCAATGTCTGTTGATAGGTTCATTCTACTAAAAGCAAAGAATTTGAAAAGTTCTTTACTTGCTTCCTTGATAGTTTCATTTCTCAGACGACTGAGGAAGCAATTAGGGGATTTTATATTCTAGACTTGACTTTCACTAATAAGAAAAACTGAGTTTTTAAAGTTAGTAAAGTAACTAGAAACTACAAGAACACCAAGAAAAAGAGGCAGTGTCATGCAGATTGCGTATCCCTTATCCATTAAGGTGCTAACATAAGAATTAGGCATGCTGGGGATTCATTCATTCATTCAACAAATGTTTACTGAATGCTTACTATACGCATGCCTATTTTAGGTTCTGGGTATATGACAGTGAATAACATAGACAAAAATCCATGCTCTGTTGGACCTTGCATTCTAGTTGGGGGACGGGGATAATAAACAGCTATATTAATAAAATATGTAATAGTTCAAATGGTGATATGAACTATGAAGGACAATGTCAGGGAAGAGGAATAGAAATTGCTAGGGAAGAAGGATGCTGTAATTTTATGTAAGGTTATTGGAGAAGGCCTTGAAAAAGGAACATTTGAGCCAAGGTAGATGGGGGAATGAGCTATGTAGGCACGTGGGAAAAGAGGGAGAGAGAACAGAAGGTATATATGGGTTTGTGCCCTGCTAAGTGAGCCAAGGGAGAGTAGGAGATGAGATTAAAGATTGCAAAATGCCTTGTAGCTATTGACTTTGGTTTTACTCTGGAATGAGAAGCCGGTAGAGAGTTTGAGCAGGGTAGTGACATAATCTAGCTGACATTTAAAAACGCAGGCGAGAGGGAGGAAGCAGGAGATTAGTGCAATAATCCAGATTAGAGATGTTGCTAGTGTAGACCAAAGTGATAACAGCTGACTTGGTAAAAATAGTCAGATTCTCGACATATTTTGAAGGCAGGGCTACCATGATTGAATTATGGGAGAGGAAAAGTGGCAGAAAGAATTGAGGATGACCCTAAGGTTTTGGCAAGAGTGACTAGAAGGATGGAGATGTGATTAACTGAAATGGAGGAAAACTGTGAAAGGAAGAGTTTTGTAAGAGAAGAGGAGTTCAATTTTTAGACATGTTAAATTTGAGATTCCTTTTACACCTCAAAGTGGAAATGTTGGTAGGCAGTTAAATATATGAGCCTGAAATTTAGGCAAGAGTTCTTGGCTGGAGAGTTATCAGTGTATAGGTAATATTTAAAACCATGAGATTAGATGAGATCACTGAAGGAGAGAAAGTATTGGCCAGGTACAGTGGCTCATGCCTGTAGTCCCAGCACTTTGGGAGGCTGAGGCAGGAGCATTGCTTAAGCCTAGAAGTTTAAGACCAGCCTGGGCAACACAGTAAGACCCTGCATAGCAAAACCCTGTCTCTACAATTTTTTTTTTAATTAGCTGAGGATGGTGGCACACACCTGTAGTCCTAGCTACTCAGGAGGTTAAGGTGGGAGGATCGTTTGAGCCCAAGAATTAGACGCTGCAGTGAGCTATGATCACACCATGACACTCCAGTCTGAGCAATGGAGTGAGATTCTGTCTCTAAAAAAAAAAAGAAAAGGAAGGAAGGAAAAGAAAGAAAGAAAGGAAGGAAGGAAGGAAGAGAGAGAGAGAAAGAAAGAAGCATTGAAGATAAGAATATAAGAGTTTCAAGAATGAGGTGTTTCAAAGTTTGGATGTGAGGGTGATGATAAGGAATGAGCAAAGGAGGCTGGAGGCTGAGAGAGAAGTAGCAGCTGAAGAAATAGGAGACAATCTGAGAGAATGAGATGTCCCGGCAGCAAAGGGAATAAAGTGCCTGGAGAGGAGAGAGGTCACTGTCAAGTGAAGAGAAGTCAAGATAAAATAAAGACTTACCTTTGGATTTAACCATGTGGAGGCTTTAACATGGGCAGTTTAAGTGTTGTAAAGGTGAATAAAACACTGTTGGAGTCTGGTCAAGAGAGAATCAGTAGAAAAGAATTTGAAGACTGCAAATTTCAAGCAACAACAACACGTGGTCTATTTCTACATGTTTTGCAATAAAAGGGAGCAGAGAAATGGACAGTAGGTAGAAGAAGAATGTTGGGTCAGGAGGATTTTTTTTAATTGGAGGAATTTGTATGTTGATGGAGTGATCCAATGGAGAGGGGAGGGGAAACTGAGGATGTAGGAGAGTGAAAGCAGAATTGACAGAGCAATGTTCTTGAGGAGGCATGTAAAAACAACAGATGTCTGCTCCAAAAACATATGGGAAATCTTAGAAAGCCCAGATTTTCTAAAAACCCAGAGTAAAGATAACTGCGGTCCTATGACCAACACCATTAAAAAGGGACAGCAGATGCAGAAGAATGGAAGTGTCGAAGGGGTGGAATTCTGATGGAGTGGAGGATTCTGGCTTGAACCTAAATTTGGTCACCATTGGCATTCATTCAGACACATCTGCCTGTGTAGTGACAGGGCTTGAATCCTCTGTTTTCATGCATGAGTGGAAGTCTCCTGGGAAAGAATTTCTTCTAAAAGAAGAGAAAGCAGGGCCTTTAAGTTTGGACCAATAACTGGTCAGAGGGGAGGGGTGTTTAGCACACTGTGATGTCTGTCTCTCAGGTTTGGCCTCTGGTCCAGCCTCCATAAATCCATGTCAGATTACTAAGGAGAGGGACATATAAGAATGGACAACTTTATTTCACTAAACTATGTAAGATACTAGGATCATGAAATTATTTTATTTTGCTACTCTTCTGCTCATGATAACACAAAAAGGAGAAAAAGCTTGATCCCACTGAGGTGCAGCATGGCCTCAGTGCGTTGAAGACTCCAAAAACCACCTTCTGCTCAACTTTAATGCTAAACGGATCTGCAGTGGAGACCACCTCTTATGTCTGTGACCACAATAGAGGCCAGCTCTCATCACACTGCAGCAGTGGAACCAGTTCCAAGAGTGAGAGAGATTTTAATAGTTTGCAGCTTCAGGACCCCTTAGCATGGACACACCACTGTAATAGTGGACACCAGCTGCAGTGGCAGTGGTCAGGCACTACCAAATGACTTAATAGCAAGCAGAGCTTTAAGCAGCAGACATCACGAGGGGGGCCAGAGTGGGGGAGAATCATGGCAGACACAGACAATAGCTGCTATAACTTGTTTACAAGCACCTGTTATATAACCTAACGACACCTAGAGACAACTGGATGAGACTTTGAGGGTAGCTAGAACCACACAGAGGGTTGGGGTAAAACTAATATACAAAACCCTTTATTACTATTAATATAGTTCCATTTTATCCTTAGATTAGTGTGGCTAGGGAAACAGCTTATAAGAAATTACAATCACATATGAAGCTGATAAGGAAGACAATACTAAAAGAAACACATGTGGCTGAAAAGAATGAGCCTCTATTGAGAGACATGCTGATGACAGAAAGAGGCAAGAACAAATATGAAGGAAAAACCTCAGGAAAGATAAAGCACAGAACCAGCTGAGGTTAAAGATAACAAAAACAATTGCAGTTTTTTTTTGTTTTTTTTTAAACTATGGAGCAAGAAAATGGTGTAAGCTGACAGATGGCAGAGAACGTATAACTACTTAACCGTTACTTTATTTCTTTACTTTTTTTAAATGAAGAAAATGGCCTTCAAAGTGGGAGGTGGAAAACATAACTAAGCAGGAACTAATCTGGACAGTATAATTATTGTAGATCCTCTTTATTATTTCTTTTGTTTATTTTTTTGAATTAAAAAAAGCATCCACAGACAGTGTGTAAACAAATGGACATGGTTATGTTCTTTTTATTTTATTTTATTTTATTTTTGAGTGAGAGTCTCACTCTGTTCCCCAGGCTGGAGTGCAATGGCACAGTCTCAGCTCACTGCAACCTCCGCCTCCTATGTTCAAGTGATTCTCCTACCTTAGTCTCCTGAGTAGGAGGGACTACAGGCACGTGCTACCATGCCTGGCTAATTTTTGTATTTTTAGTGGAGATAGGGTTTCACCATGTTGGCCATGCTGGTCTCAAACTCCTGGCCTCTTCAGCCTCCCAAAGTGCTGGGATTACAGATGTGAGCCACTGCTCTAGGCCCACTTTTCTCTATTTTCTAAAAATAGTTTTAGAATGAGTTATTATCATTTTTAGTTTAGAAAGACTCTATTTTATTGAAAAACAGGGAATTACTATTTGACATAAGTAAAAGATTTCTTAAGCATTCAACTCAATGCCTTAGATGATGCTAAGCCCACAAACCCAGATTAATTACCTCCTAAGGTACTAAGAGAGAATAGATGTGATGGTGGGACAAGAGCTGATCATTTTAAAGGCATGATGGAGAACAAGAAAGTTGCTAGATTATATCTAATAAGTTTTACAGTTTATAAAGCAATGTTATATGACTAATATTAACTAGTATTATCTGCTATGTGCTAGGCATTGTGCTAGACCAAGAGTCTGCAAACTATGGCCCCCAGGATAAATTCAGCTTGCTGCTTGTTTTTATGTTAAAAACAGTAAATTAAGTGGTTTAAAAAAATCAAAAGAAGAAAACTTTATGACATGAAAATTAGAAAAAAAATCAAACTTCAGTGTACAGAAATAAAATTTTATTAGAACAGGCTGGGCGTGGTGGCTCATGCCTGTAATCCCAGCACTTTGGGAGGCCAAGGTGGGCAGATCACTTGAGATCAGGAGTTTGGGACCAGCCTGGCCAACATGGTGAAACCCCATCTCTACTAAAAATACAAAAATTAGCAGGGCATGGTGGCAGGCACCTGTAATCCCAGCTACCTGGGAGGCTAAGGCAAGAGAATTGCTTGAACCCAGCAGGTGGAGGTTGCAGTGAGCTGAGATCACACCACTGCACTCCAGCCTGGGCGACAGAGTGAGACTCTATCTCTAAATAAATAAATAAATAAATAATAAAAAGAGCATAACCATGTCCATTTGTTTACATACTGTTTGTGGATGCTTTTGTGCAACTATAGCAGGGTTGGGTAGTTGTAACAGGGACTGTATGACTTACAAAGTCTAAAATACTTACTGTGTAGTTTTTTATCAAAAAAAACTTTACCCATTCCTGGGCAAGATGCATATCTGATGTAATCTCTAATCCACAGCAACTGTGCAAGTTTATATTTTATTTCATTACTCTCTCCAGATCCAGCCCAGGAATGTGGGCTGGGAAGCCAGTATTATCCCTGTAATAAAACTGAAGCTCAGCCGGGTGCAGTGGCTCATGCCTGTAATTCCAGCACTTTGGGAGGCCGAGGTGGGCAGAACATGAGGTCAGGAGATTGGGACCATCCTGGCTAACACGGTGAAACCCCGTCTCTACTAAAAACACACACACAAAAATTAGCCAGGCGTGGTGGCAGGCGCCTGTGGTCCCAGCTACTCAGGGGGCTGAGGCAGGAGAATGGCGTGAACCTGGGAGGCGGAGTTTGCAGTAAGCCAAGATAGCACGCCACTGCACTCCAGCCTGGGCGACAGAGGGAGACTCCGTCTCAAAAAAAACAAAAACAAAAAACAAAACACCGAAGAGAAGCTCAGAGCATTTCAGTGACTTATTCAAGGTCGCACAGCTCACTTGGGACTCATATTGAAAGTGTTCACTAAGTGTAAGTTCCTGCTTTGTGTTTCTATACTATAAAACATTTCATATATTATAAATACATTAAGATATAACACATAAAATTATAAAGAAGGACGTTTATTTTTGTACAGTGCTTTACAGTTTATAAAAGCACATTTCACGAACTATTTTATTTGGGATCTCAGCTCTGCTAGCTTGGCAAGACAGGTATTGTTAGCCCCTTTTGCAAATGAAGCTCAGAAGGGTTAAATGGCTTGTCTAAAGTTATAGAACTAATTAGTGACAGAGCCAGGACCTGAACCCAGATCTTTTGTCTTCCAATTCAGTGCTAAGGGCATAATAAAATTGCTAATTTTTTTGCATTCTTAATATACCAGGAACTGTTCTAAATGCTTTACAGATATTATTTGAGTGTCACAATGACACTATGAAATATTTACTATTATTATTCCCATTTCACAGATGAAGAAACTGAAGCACAGAGTGGTCCAGTTACTTGCTCAAAACCACAGAGCTTGTAGTAGGTGATAGAGCCAGGATCTGAACTAGACCATCTGGCTCTAGAATCAGATGTCTTAACCTCTACAAACTCTGATTTTTCCCAGGGCATCTGACACAGCATCACTGATATTACTTTGAACCAGTTGCAAACCTGTGTGCTAAATGAAAATGCAGTTAGATGATCACGTTGTCAATTAAATAGCAATACTAAGATTTAATGTTTAAAGATCTGCAGTATCCTGAGTGGGAATCCCTCAAAGGAAAGGGATTGGTAGTAGAGTCTTCAGTAGTTTGTTAGTTTTTGCCTGCAGCATTGTGTTGCAGGTTACAAAAGCAAATATGTGGATTTACAGGTTATATTATCTGCTTTTAAGTAAGTAATCCTCTCAAAATGAGAGTATTGCCTAACGGGATCCCTGCAAAGAAACTGTGTATGGTAGGCAGTTTATATTTTCATATGCTAATAATGCAAGCACAATTAACAAGATGATGGCAGAGCCACCACCTGTAAATTCAGGGGCACTCATTCATCAGCTGTGCTGAGACAAAAGTGATTGGTAATAATCTAAGGAGATATAACATATGTAGTCTCATTGCTCTCACTAGAAATATAATTAATAATATGCAAAATAATATACAATCATCAATAAAAATAATTTTGCAATCAAAACAGTTGGAGATCATGATGTACATATATAAAGTCAAGCTGAATCTATGGATGGGGAGCTGTATCATTGAGTGCAATATATACCAGGAACATTCAGGTAGTTAAAAGTTTGCGGCTTGTTCATATGACCTGTTTTGCAAATGTTACCAGCAGAATGTATAATTCAGGTATTGTAAGCAACTTCTTTGAAGTTATTTGCAATCATTCTAAAGCAGCAGTTCAGAGTGTAGTTCTAGGACCAGCAGCATTAAGCATCACCTGAGAACTAGTTTAAAATGCAAATTTTTGGACCCCACCTCAGATCTATCAAATGAGAAACCCTGGGGGTAAAGATAATATATGCTTAAGCAAGCCCCCTAACTTATTTTGTTTATAGTTTAAGAATCATACATTGCCCAGGTCTAGAGCAGTTAGTACGAAATAGCTGAAAGAATAGGCAGGCATTTCTCAATACTTAACGATAATTAATATTGGATAAAGGCCATTTAAAGTGAATCTACCTAAGATCACAATTGTACAGTCTTGATACTCAAAGTCCAGAGACTAACAGCATCAGCATTCCTGGGAACTTATTAGAAATGCAGAATTAAGGATCCTTCTCCTGACCTAATTGAATAACAATCTGTTTTTTGTTTGTTTGTTTTGAGACAAGGGTCATAGCTCACTGCAGCCTTGAACTCCTGACCTCAAGCAATCCTCCCGCCTTGGCCTCCCAAAGCATTGGGATTACAGGTGTGAGCCACTGTACTGGACCAGAATCTGCATTTTTAACAGGAGTTCCAGGTGATTCTTATGCATATTAACATTTGAGATGTTCAGTTATAGAAAATAATTTTTAAAATGTTTGTTTGGAAATTAAAATGACACTTTGGCTTTTTCTTTTGGACAAAATTGTATGATAGTGTGATACAACATTGTTTACCACTTCATGTCTGACTTTTATAGTACTGTCATAACTTTTACAACAAAAATAATTTGAGGGTTTTATTGTTTTCCAAAGGGCTTTATCTTTGATAATCAAATCATTCTCTTTTGAAGTGCCTAATCATCATCTCTGTTTATTTTATCTTAGTAGATGCTCATCAGGCCTAACTTCCTCATTTGTCAATGGCTTTTATGTGATCCAGTAGTTTTCCAACATTAGTTCACTTATTTCATCAAACACATATTATTTTTCAAAGCTCACAATCCACTCAGAGTCAATTTCCATTACATTTGTGGATATTCATATGCAACATTCAGGAAAGAGCTGACTGACAAGCACATTGACAGGATGGGTGGGGAGGGAAGCCAGTGTTAAGCTGGAGGATGTTTGGGTGGGGATAAATTTGATAAGTGGCCAGGTTGTTAGTGAACATGTCTATAATAGGATGACTATTGCTGTCTTGGGTAACATGATAACTGGGCAGGCAGGCAAATAAAATCCAGATAACAATAACCTAAAAGTGAAGATGATTATCTCTGGGCAGTAAAAGTCCAGGCAATTTTTATTTCCTTCATTGTGCTTATCTGTAATTTCTAAATTTTCTAGAATGAATGCATGTTATTTTTGCTATCAGAAAAAAACTCTGTTATTTAACAATTTAAAAAATTGAGATATCATTTACATTCAGTAAAACGCAAAGAGATAAGTATTCAGTTCGAAGAATTTCAACAACTGTATGCATCCATGTAACCACTCCTAACAAGATATAAAATATTTTCATCCCCAAAAGGTTGCTTTGTGTCCTTTTAAACCAGAAATTACCCTAATACAGCACTCCTTCTGTAATTACCCATGGCCTCCAACACTTTCTCACCTCTAAAGTGGTTTCAGTGTGCTACTCTGGAGTGACACATTATATCTAGATTTCAGCAAATATACATTTTTTTATACACAGAGGTAGTCGATGCTGCACTCTGCATTTCTTTCCATATACCCCTCTTTGTGTATTTCTAACTCATACTTTGAGTAGAAAATGGGAAAAAATGTTTTCCTCCTATAATTTCCCCTCCCCCAGGACCATCCTTTTTCCTCTTTCCCTCCTGCTTTGAAACAGCTACTGAGCTGCCAGCAGAGGATTCTATTAAGATGAAAGCTTTGTCCTTGCAGAGGCAGACAAAGGGCTCTAAACAGAGCCTGCTCTCCAGTGTCTAGGAGAAGAGGTTACCATTCTGTCACAATGGTCTCTCCCATACCTTGCCCCCAACAACGCCCACATCTACCTCTCAAATATCTCGTTCTTATTGCTCCAGTTTATGGCAACGACCAAAACACTAAAAAAAATACTGATTCAAATATAATAAAGATGAAAACACACTAATAACTTTTACACATGTTGTCTCATTTTGTGAAGCTGTCTTGGAAAAACCCTCGAGTTCTGTGGGGGAAATACTAGTATTCACTCTTTCTTTTGTTCATTCATACCTGGCACTTTTTTTTTTTTTTTTTTAAGACAGAGTTTTGCTCTCATTGCCCAGGCTGGAGCGCAGTGGCGTGATCTCGGCTCACTGCAACTTCCGCCTCCCGGGTTTAAGCGATTCTCCTGCCTCAGCCTCCCGAGTAGCTGGGAGTACAGGTATGTGCCACCATGCCTGGCTAATTTTGTATTTTTAGTAGAGACGGGGTTTCTCCATGTTGGTCAGGCTGGTCTCGAACTCCTGACCTCAGATGATCCACCCGCCTCGGCCTCCCAAAGTGCTGGGATTACAGGCAAGAGCCACCGCGCCCGGCCCACAGCACATATTTTTATGTAGAGATACTGTGTGCCAAGCAAGATATTAGGCACTACATAACAATGGCAAAAAAGGAAGTGTTCCTCACAAAGCTTATTGTCTAGCTGGGGAGACAAATGAGTAAGTAGGCAAATATGATTTATTCAGAATGTACCAATTCGGGTATGCGCTTATGGAACCCAAGGTCATTGTAATGGTATTGAAAAGTTGGAAACTATCTAACAATAATAAGTGTTAAGTTACTATTATTTTTGAAAGATATATTAGTGATATACTTTTTATTATTATTTTTTTTTAGACAGAGAGTCTTACTCTACAGCCCAGGCTTTGAGTGCAGTGGCATGATCATAGTTCACAGCAGCCTCAAATTCCTGGGCTCAAGTCAACCTCTCATCTCAGCCTCCCAAGCAGCTAGGATTATAAGCACATGCCACCATGTCCAGCTAATATTTTTTAAAAATTTTTGTAGAAACGGTCTCACTCTCTTGCCCGGGCTGATCTCAAACACTTGTTCCCAAGATCTTCCTACCTTGGCCTCCCGAAGTGCTGGAATTACAGGCATAATCCACCACACCTGGCCTTAATGACATAATTTACACTAAATGTTTTGAGAGGGAGGGAGAGAAAAGCTGAATGCCAGAATGCTAACTGGAAGAAATATATTAAAAAGTTGAAAGGACTTATCTCTGTGAGATGGGATTTTTCTCCTTTTCATGTTTCTGTATTTTCCTAATTTCCTATGACAAGTATGTGTTACTTTCATAATTAAATTAAAAAATTGTAAGGTGAAAAATGTAAGATTGTTATAAGTATGCTGGCACCCAGTGATGGTAATATTTATCTTCAAATATACCTTAAGCTAAAATGTATCTTTCTAATGAAATTTTAGTTTTTAAATGTTCCTTTATAACTTTTCCTTCAATATTTTATCTATAATTAGCTTTCTGGTTTTAAAATTTCACATTTAAGGAAGAACTTTCAAATATGTGCCTATGTATTCAGAGATATTTACAGTGCTTTAGTACATTATGTCATTTAATCCAGACAGTAATCCCATGAGGTTGGTGTTGTTATCACCTTTTTACAGAGGAAAACCAAGGTTCAGAGATGTTAAGGAACCAAAATCACAGTTAGTGGGTAGCAGAGACAGAGCTCCAATACAATTTTTTCAAAACTGGAAATTCAGAGTTTCCTGCATTTCACAATGGTGCCTGTTATGTAGCTCTGAAATGATTCCAAACACTTACATAGATTGCTACGTGTGACATATGTTTTGCTGTGATAAGAACATGGAGTGTAATCCCCCTCCACATGGGAATGTTACGTTGCGATGTTATAGGACCAACAGATTCATATGCCTGCTGTGCAGTGACAGACAGGTACAGAGATAGCAGGGTTTGCAGCAGAGAAAGAGTGTAATGATCACAGGGCACCAAGCAAGGGGATGGGAGGAGACCCTTAAATCCATCTCTCCGAGAAGTTTCTAGCTGACGTTTTTCAGGGGGTCATGGAGGGTGAGGGGCTGGGAAATCGGGGTCGTTGTTTGGTCAGGTAATGGGGATGAAATCATCAGGATGTGGAAACTGCATTCTTTGGTGAGTCATCTCTTCATGGGGTCCTTCAGACCAGGTGATGTCAGTAGTTTCACTGGTATACAAAACCTGAAAGAGCAAATGAAAACCTCAAATGGAAAACTTAACATTTTATAATGTTTAAATTGTTCTCTATAGAGCAGTTAAGGGGAACTATAATCTTGTAACAGGGTCTATGTGATTCTAAGGCAAGAGGCACAAAACAACTATGAGGGAGTGGGTCAGAGAGCAGGCTGACCTAGCGATTAATGCTGCATGTGCTGCAAGCTTGGTATATTTTTGTTTCTTCCTCTCACTTCTTCCATGATTAATTTATAAAGTTTACAGGGACGGTTTCAACACCTTATCAGACTAGATATATGAGTTATTGGCCTCAACTACTGGACTCCAAAATACATATAAACCCAAGAATTTTAATTAAGAACAATTTTTTTTTTGACATAGGGTCTCATTCTGTTGCCCAGGCTGGAGCAGAGTGGCACGATCATGGCTCACTGCAGCCTCTACCTCTTGGGCTTACGTAATCCTCCCCCTTCAGCCTCCCAGGTAGCTTGGACTATAGGCACATGCTGCCACACCTGGCTAAATTTTGTATTTTTTTGTAGAGACGAGGTTTCACCATGTTTGCCAGGCTGGTGTCAAACTCCTGGGCTCAAGCGACTTGCCCACCTTGGCCTCCCAAAGTGCTGGGATTGCAGGCATGAGCCACCACGCCCAGCCGAACCCAAGATTTTGACAGAAAGATTGAGAGCTTAGGCGATGGGTGCCAGAGCTAGTCTCTGCCAACCTCCCCACCGACACCAGCATCACTCACTAGCAGTGAGGGGCCTTGTGTGTCACTACGGATTTCCGCCATGTTGGTCAAATCATCTCTTCTGAAAGCCTCCCCTGTAAAGGTATACCTCAAACTTCTATTAGACTTTACATCCGCAGAGGCCTGCTTCCATCCTAAGTAATTATATTCTTTTTTTTTTTTTTTGAGACGGAGTCCTGCTCTGTCGCCCAGGCTGGAGTGCAGTGGCATGATCTTGGCTCACTGCAACCTCCACCTCCTGGGTTCAAGCAATTTTCCTGTTTCAGCCTCCCGAGCAGCTGGGACTACAGGCACAAGCCACCAAGCCCAGCTGATTTTTTCGTATTTTTAGTAGAGGTGGGGTTTCACCATATTGGTCATGCTGGTCTCGAACTCCTGACGTCAGGTGATCCACCCGCCTTGGCCTCCCAAAATACTGGGGTTACAGGCATAAGCCACTGCACCCAGCCCCTAAGTAACTAAATTCTAATAATTGGATTCTAAAGAAAATCAGAACTCGTTCACTATGTGACTAATGTACTTCATTTATGGAGTGCATTCCTGAGATTTGTTGTCATTATTCTCCCCCTCTTTAAGCATTGTAAAAAAAATCTGTTTGTATGTCAATAACCCATGTGATTCATGAAATCATATTCTGATCCTCTTGTTTTAACCATACAAAGTAGTGGCTTGCTAGCATTATTTATATCCCAATGTGCCCTAGACATTTCAATCAAGCAGAGATGTTTGGATCAGCATGGTATAAGTACACGTGTTCTCAAATTTATTTTCACTGTTGCTTCCTATAATTAATTACTGACATAATTTCAAATAGCTAATAGTTGCTTAATATGTAGAAATAACTGAATACAACTCATCTCTGCTCTATTTTTTAAATGTATTTTTAGTGTGTATTTTATTTTCTTGATTATAAATGTAACAACCGTTCATGTAGAATTTTTGTTAATTAGGATTAGTTTGCCATGCTGATTTTTAAAACATTTTTTCCCACTTAATGTGGTGGGTCTGTTATAGAATTGTTTCTAATTTAATATTCAAATTTTTATGAAAATAGGCCAGGTGCAGTGGCTCACACCTGTAGTCTCAACACTTTGGAAGGCTGAGGTGGGCATATTCCTCGAGCCCAGGAGTTCAAGAACTGTCTGGGCAACATGGCAAAACTCCGTCTCTAAAAAAATATATAGAAATTAGCAGGGCATGGTGACGTATGCCTGTAGTCTCAGCTACTCTGGAAACTGAGGTGGGGGAATCCAATGAGCCCAAGAGGTTGAGGATGCAGTGGGCCATGATCGCACCACCACACTCCAGCCTGGGCAACAGAGCGAGACCTTGTCTCAATAAATAAATAAATTCATTTTAACGAAAATGATACATTTATGCAGATTAAAATAGTCAAATACTATGATTAAGTTTATAGTGAAAAATAGCAGTCCCCTTTACTCTTCCTCCCATTCTAATTCCCATTCTTCCACAGATAACTGCTGTTTTAGTCTATTCAAACCGCTCTAACAAAATACCTTCGACTGGATAATTTATAAACAACAGAAATGTATTGCACAGTTCTGGAGGCTGGAGAGTCCAAGCTCAGGGTGCTGGCAGACTCAGCATCTGGTGAGGGTCCATTTCCTCATAGATGGCACCTTCTAGCTCCGCCCTCACTTAGTGGAAGGGCAAAGAGGGAAACAAGCTCCCTCACACCACTTTTATAAGGGCACTAATTACATTCACTAGGGCTCTGCCTTTGTGACCTAACCACCTCCCAAATATCCCACCTCTTAATGTCAACACATTGAAGATTAGATTTCAACATGTGAATTTTGGAGGGACACAAATATTCAGACCATAGCAACCACTTTGGAAATATCTTAGCTATTTTGGTGGTATATACCTTGGTAATCTGAAATAACACGTGAATACTGCTGTTTTCTGTTTTGTATTGTTGTTTTTAAAATTTCAGTATCTGCTTTGACATGCTGGTTTCTATGGGAGCCCTTCATTTCCCTGGTCTTATGTTTCCACTTGGGGCAATGTTAGCAAAAATAACTCTTTGGGCCTCTCTCTCCATTTCTCACTCCCTCCTCCAGGAAGAAGGGACTTACTTGGCTAGCGAACAGGCCTGCCTCAGCCTCTTCTTTCTCTTGGATGAACCTGCCTGAGGCAAGGTGCCTTCAATTTGGCTCTCCCATTTGGTGAGCATATTGAGGCAGTGTCTGTTCTGTGCAATAGGTTAGTGATGAAGGGGCTAAGTCTGCTTAACTCATAGTTGAAATATTAGGAAGATCACACTCTGTGCTCCAACCCAGCATTTGTTTGACAGAAGCTATTAATGCTCCCCTCCCAGGCCCCCACCTACCTCTAACTGTAAGCTCACCTGCTGTGGTGTGACAGCTTCCACCCTGCTGACAGCCTCCCACCTTAAGCTCTAGCATCTTTTTACTTCACCACAGCAGGGCTTTCTTCGGCCCGACAGGAGCTCTTAGTTGTATAAGCAGAATGAGAAATGCAGAGGCGTTTGTCTACGCCATCTTCAACAAGTCGACCAGCCTCCCTGTCCTCTGGTGGGACAATGCAAAGGCGTGTTCCACCCTATTTCTCAGAAGGTCTCCAGTGGGACTGAGCTCACTGACACATTCTTAATGGCTTTTCTCCTTTTCCAGTCTCTCTTTCCCATACCCTCACTCCACTTCCTAGAATCACTTCCCCCAAAACCTTCCCACACCCAAAGCTTGAAGCTGATATTTTGATCTTTATCCATCTGACTCTTATGACCATCTCTCAATTGATTCTGAACAATCTCCTATGATGAAAGATGAGGATTTAAGTGGGGCATGGTGGCTCATACCTGTAATCCCAGCACTTTGGGAGGCCGAGGTGGGTGGATCACCTGAGGTCAGAAGTTCAAGACCAGCCTGGTCAACATGGTGAAACCCCATCTCTACTAAATATACAAAAATTAGCCGGGCATGGTGGCATGTGCCTGTAATCCCAGCTACTAAGGAGGCTGAGGCAGGACAATTGCTTGAACCTGGGAGGCGGAGGTTGCAGTGAGCAGAGATCATGCCACTGAGCTCCAGCCTGGGCAACAAGAACAAAACTTCATCTCAAAAAAAAAGAAAGATGAGGATTTAAGTCTGTTTCTCTCCCCACACTCTCCACTTACATACATGCGTGCTTTTCCAATCTGCATGCCTCAAATATAGTTATACAACCAGTATTGAATTAAATTAGTATTAAATAATTACATGATTATGACCATAAGTACATATCTGATCCACAGATATACTACCTTAAACTTCCTGCATCAACTTTTGTCTATAAAACCCCTCTGACATGACCAAATACATCTGACCATCTATCAGTCCCATTTTTTCTTGGCGTTGTTGCTCCTGCCTCCTGCTCCAGCCTGGCCTGGTTGCTGTCTGACCTGCTACCCAGATTCTGACCTTTGCCACCATCATGGGATGTCCCCTGGCCTCCTCTGGTGCTGGACCTCCATTTTCCTCTTTCTCAGTTTACTCTCTTATTTTAGTGGAGCCCAATAACTCCCAGGAGCTTTCTGAGAAGCAGATATGGAAGGTAAATTATTTGAGTCCTTGCTTGTCTGAAAAAATCTTTAGCTTTTTACTTTACGTAGAGTTTAAGCAGACAGAGAATTTTACTTAGAATCATCTTCTTTTAGAATTTGGAAGTTTTAATCAATTATCATCTAGTTTCCAGTGGTTGCTACTAGGAATTTTGATCCCATTTTGATTCCTGATACTTTGTGACCTTGCTTTGCTTTTCTCTTTCTTTCCTTCTTTCCTTTTCTTTTCCCTCCCTCTCTTCTTTCTTTCCCTTTCTTTCTTTCTTTCTTCTTTCTTTCTTTCCTTTTCTTTCTTTCGCTCTGTCTTTCTTTCTTTTCTTCTTTCTCACTTTCCTTCTTTTTTTTTTTTTTTTTTTTTTTGACAGGGTCTCACTCTGTCCCCCAGGCTAGAGTGCAGTGTCAAGATCTCAGCTCACTGCAGCCTTGACCTCCTGGGCTCAAGCAATCCTTCCACCTCAGCCTCCCGATAGCTGAGACTACAGGCATGTGCCACCATTCCTAGTTAATTTTGTATTATTTGTAGAGATGGGGTCTCCCTGTGTTGCCCAGGCTGGTCTCAAACCCCTGGGCTCAAGCCATCTGCCTGCCTCAGCCTCCCAAAGTGCTGGGATTACAGGCGTGAGCCACTGTGCCCAGACTAATTTTTCCTTTCAAGGAGTTTTCATAGATATGTCTTTTAAAATCTTTTGTCTTTTGAAATTTCATGATGTTGTTCTTTGGTTTAGTTTTTTGACAGGACTGTAACTGAGATGTTTTCATCAGAAAACTCAGGTCCTTAAATTCTGGGAAATTGGTTTGTACGTCTCTAATGCTCTTCCTTACATATTGCATCTGTTTGTCTTGTTTGTGTGTGTGTGTGTTTTGTTTTCTTGTCTTGTTCGTGTGTGTGTGTGTGTTGTGTGTTTTGGTTTTTTTGTTTGTTTGTTTTTAAGACAGGGTCTCACTCTGTTGCCCAGGCTGAAGTGTAATGGTGCAATCATAGTTCACTGCAGCCTCAAACCTCTGGGCTCAAGGAATCCTCCTGCCTCAGCCTCCTGAGTAGCTGGGACTATAGGCGTGCACCACCATGCCTGGCTTATTTTGCTATGTTGCCCAGGCTGGTCTTGAACTCCTGGCTGCAAGTGATCTGCCCCCTTGGCCTCCCAAAGTGCTGGGATGACAGGCATGAGCCACTGCATCTGGCATCTGTTTATCTTTTTGTTCTTTCTGGGAAATACACTTGACCGTATATTCAAGCTTCCTTTTGATTTTTCATTTCTACCATCTTATTTTTTAATGTTGAAGACCTTTAGACTATTCTCTAAATATTCCTTTAAAAATAGTGTTCCTGAGATCACAGCCTTTCTGATACAACCATTTGAGAGAACAAATTTCCACTTTTCTGTCAGGGGAGGGAACGGGTAGCCACGTAGAGAAGGATGAAGAGATGGGGAAGTGGGTCATCTCCCTACTCCTTTTCAAGATTTTTAACCAATCCTTCTGTTTTAGGCCCAATTGTATCCCTACCTGAGCTCTTCTGTGATTCTACAGTTTGCTTCTTATTAGTCCTTTCTATGCAGCCCTCCTTTACTCTGACCTTTTCTTCCCCAATGCAGACTTAAATTTCAATTCTCTGGTCTGCTAAATCAATTACTACTCATACATATGTTTCTAGGAGGTAGAATATTTTTACCATAGAATTGTAAGATGATTGACATATACTTCCAACTACCTCTCTAATAACGGCATGACATTTGCATAGTATGTTGTAGTTTCTTTTTTTCTTTTTTCTTTTTTTTTTTTTTTGAGACGGAGTCTGGCTCTGTCGCCCAGGCTGGAGTATAGTGGCACAATCTCTGCTCACTGCCAGCTCCGCCTCCCGGGTTCAGGCCATTCTCCTGCCTCAGCCTCCCGAGTAGCTGGGACTACAGGCGCCTGCCACCATGCCCGGCTAATTTTTTGTATTTTTGGTAGAGACAGGGTTTCACCATGTTAGCCAGGTTGGTCTTGACCTCCTGACCTCATGATCCACCCGCCTCGGCCTCCCAAAATGCTGGGACTACAGGCGTGAGCCACCACGCCCAGCCTGTATGTTGTAGTTTCTGTAGTACTCTCACATATATGCTCCCATGTCGTCCTTCCATCAGTTTGGTGAAAAAGGGTTTATTATTCCCATTATGCAGGCTCATTTAGCACTTAAAGCAAGATAGTGATTGCCTAATGCCAACCACTAATAAGCCAGCTTTACAGATGATAATTTGTTTAATCCTCAAAACAACTTTTTACGGTAGGAAGTATTACTATCGCCATCTTATAGTTGGGAAAATTGAGGCACAGAGGTTTAGTAATTTACCCAAGTTCCATTAGCTAGTACATAGTGAAGCTGAGGCTTGGCAGTCTGCCTCTAAAGTCCATGATCTTAAATCGTATTTTATGTTGCAAATAAAATGTTAAATAACAGACTCAAAAAAAGTAATTTTCTAGAGTCAGACAGGAGATAAAGGGTTAGAACAAGTACTTGAGCCAGTGTTTTTGACTCCCTGCCTAAAATGCTCTCCAAATTACCATTCAAGGTGGTTGTCAACATTGAAATTTATAGTAGAGCAGTGAGACACCTCAGAGACATAAGTTACTAGGGATTCTGCTCTTCTTATAGAGCTGTGATAAATGCACTTGGTATGTAAATCTTTGATTCTATCTACAACTGGTTTCTTAGAATGGATTTTTAGAGCTGTATTACTGGATGAAAAATACATGAGGTTCTTGGCACAATGTTTCACACTTGTAATCCCAGCTACTCAGGAGGCTGAAGCAGAAGGATCATTTGAGCCCAGGAGTTCAAGGCTGCAGTAAGCTATGATTATGCCACTGCACTCCAGCCTGGGTGACAGAGTGAGAGCCTGTCTAAAGTATAATTAATAGCTGGGCACGGTGGCTCATGCCTGTAATCCCAGCACTTTTGGAGGCTGAGGCAGGCAAATCACTTGAGGCCAGGAGTTAGAGACCAGCCTGGCCAACATGGTGAAACCCCATCTCTACTAAAAATACAAAAAAAAAATAAGCTGGGTGTGGTGGTGGGCACCTGTAATCCCAGCTAATTGGGAGGCTGAGGCAGGAGAATTGCTTGAACCTGGGAGTCAGAGGTTGCAGTGATCTGAGATGGTGCCTCTGCACTCCAGCCTGGGCAACAGAGCGAGACTCCATCTCTAAATAAATAAATAAATGAATAAATAAATAAAGGAGGAAATAAAATACACCAGAACAAATACTAAAATACTTCTCTGGCTTACAGAAAAGGTTTTCTTCTAAATTCTGTTTATCTAAAGATTTGTAAGAGAAGTAAAAATGATACAGTGAACATAAAACCAACCAACCTAAGATTTCCCCTTTTTCTTCTAGCAGAATCCAGTATTCATGGTCTATATTACTTTTAAATAAGAGAGGAAATTTCTATAAAATGCTTTTTACTATAATAATTCCTACCAAGTCCTATAAAATTTCTGGACTTCTGCACCACCAACAGAGTTATTAAGTAAAGCCCAGAGTTTATTGATGAAACAATGCTTTAGCAAAACAGCCACAGGCAGCTTAAGTAAAAGGGAGTAAGCACTTGACTTACAAAATTTACCTGAATAATTTCTGGCTGTTTTATAAATAAATAAATAAATAAATGGATTTTCCTAAAAGGAGAGTTCTAAAAGGAGAGTTTCTAAGGAGAATATTGCTCACAGGTGAATTCCACTTTTCAGAAACAGTGAACAATTTGAACCTGGCTACTGAGGTCCAAATTTCCTCCCACCCCCAGTGATTTAGTCTACTGGCAGGGTGGGAGTTTCCCAGGCACAACTGCAGCTGCCCAAGCTGCAGCTGCAACCCAGGCACCCCTGTGCTCTTGGGAGCCAGGAGCAGGCAGGAGTCCTGCCCTCCCAGGTGCAGCTGCAGCTGCTCAAGCCCTGGCTGTGGACCCAGGCATCTCTGCACTCTCAGGGCTCCGGGAAGGTCCCCCAATCCCCTGCAGGCTTGGAAGTGCCTGCTCCCACTGCTTGGCTTCTCTCTGCTCTCAGCACCCAATCCGGTCATGGAGCAAAGTTGAGGCTGAGCCTGGGCACTGTTGCAATCTGGCCAGGTGTGCACATGCTCAGGGCAGTGCTGACATGCCAGCCCCCTGCCGCCTTGGGCCCCTCTGGACTTTGGATGCCAGTGATCACAGGAGAGAGGCTGGGGGGGTGCTGAGGGCAGCTCTGCGCTGGCCTGCAGGTGCCCCTTTGCACAAACAGCCTGGGCATCATGAATGGCGGCAAGAGGCAGACAGGCTCCTGGGCAGAAGGGGGCGGGTCCCTGGTGAAGCCCCACCTTCAAGCTGGGGAGGGCCTGTGCCTGGGGGACGAGCTGCTGGTCCCATGGACCAGAGTGGAAACTTGTGATGCCTTTTCCGGGCCTGCCCATGGTTGCCCATGGACAAATCAGTGTGCACTTCCTCTTCTCTGAGGCCCATAAAAGCTCTGGACTGAGCCAGACTAGAGGGATGACAGGACCACCAGCTGCAGAGAGAAGCTACCCCCTCTGCTGAGAGCTGAACACTTGTCAAGATGCCCTGCCTGCAGAGAGGAGCTACCCTCTCTGCTAAGAGCTGAACACTCATCGGGACACCCTGGCTACAGAGAGGGGCTGCCCACTTTGGGTCTCCTCCGGGCTGCTCTATTGCTCAATAAAGCTCCTCTTCATCTTGCCCACCCTCTACTTGTCTGTGTACCTCATTCTTCCTGGACACAGGACAAGAACTTGGGACCCCCTGAATGGTGGGGCTAAAAGAGCTGTAACACAAACAGGGCTGAAACACACCCCTTACTCACCACATTGAGGGCAACCAGAAGAGAGGAGAGAAGAGCTGCAACCCTTCAGGGAGCCCAGACCTAGGAAATCCCCAAGCCAGGGCTATGACACCCTCTTTAGGGCTCTGCAGTTCCTGGTGTCTCCAAGCTTTTAGGCACCACCGCGTTCCCCAATGTGAGCTGTGGAAGCTGCTTATGGTACACCTGTTCTAGCTGCAGCCTGGCAGGGAGCCTGCACCCATGCCAGCACCTGGAGCTGCTCGCCCCAACGCAGCCAGCATGACTGGTCATGTGCAGTGGTCAGACCCCACACTCGCTCACACACCCTTTGCTGCTCCATGCCTGGCTTGGCCTTCGCATGCATGGGATCCAGACCAGTAGCATGAGCCTAGTGCAGCCTGCTAGGCCACGTGGGCAGAATGAGTCCAGTGGGCCAGAGCAAAACTCAGGCATAGGTGCCACCAGCCATAGAGGTTTCTGGCTGGTGAAGCAACACCCCAAGGATCCCTTAACAATATGATTACTGAAAACTATCCCTTTTAAATACCAAGAGAAAGATGTGAGTGATTCAGGTGACTTCTCAAGAGAAATGTCAAAAATAAATATTTTGTTTGTATCTTTGAACTTAGAAAGTCATAAATCTCAGCTTGTGAATTGCTATCTTAGCGTATACTGTAGGACAGAGAAACTTTAGCAATACTCAAAGCAGCAGTTGAAAATGCTTCCCTGAGAGTGGGTGGTTCTGGTTGCTTCCTTAGAGTACATTGTCAGCGACCAACCATGAAAGAAAAGTCTTTAGAGATTAAACATAATAATATGAATATTTTTTTAAAAGACAGCAGAAGCAGAACAAGTTAGCTCTGAGTCAAACTGACAGGGATAGATACTGCCAAGTCTTGTTCTTTTATTTTATTATTTTACTCATCCTCATTTAACAGATGGGAAAACAGAGACACTAAGAGGTTGAATAGCTTGCCCAAGGCTACACAACTGCAAACTGGATTTGAACCCAGATGGTCTGACTCCAGAGCTCATGCTGGTAACAACTATGTTATGCTGTGCCCAGACCTGGTACTAGCAATTTGTTTTAGTAATAAAGGCAGTTTCATTTAGTGCTAGTAATAAAGGCAGTTCCATTATTACCTTTGAGCAGTCACTGTCTTGTTAGGGAGAGAAATCTTTTACTTTTATTTTTAACTTTTTTTAAGAGATGGAGTCTCACTATGTTGCCCAGGCTGGTCTTGAACTTCTGGCCTCAAAGGATCCTCCTGCCTCAGCCTCCCAAGTAGCTGGGATTACAGATTACAGGTGCAAGCCACCATACCTGGTGGGGACAGAAATCTTGCATACACAGAGATTATTGTGTTAAGTAATAGTTAAGTAATACTATTACTTAACTCAAACGTTGTGAGGATGAAATTAGTTAATTCATGTAAAATGCTTAGAATATCACTATCCTTCATAATTTTACATATATACTTGACATATATTATCTTTTGAAGTTCTAAAAACCACTTTATAAATACTTACTTATAAGTACTTATAAGTAAATATTATTAACTCCATTTTACAGATGAAAATATCTAAACTTTGGGGCCTGAAACACCTTCATTTGAATTTTACCTCTTAGATGTTTTTCTTTTTCAAGTTAAAAAATAATAATAATCCTGAGCTGACATTCAGAAGAATATGCCTACCTCCTATGCTGACTGTTAGAGTTGAATGAGTCAAGGAATGTAAAGCACCTTGCTCCATGCCTGGTGAATGTTAGCAGGACTGCAGCTTTGTCCATCTCTAGAAAGCTTTGTTCACATTATAATGTATATAAATCGAGCCCCAATTTCCTTCCTGATGCAATAATCCTAATTCAATCATATTTACTTCTTTTGAATACTTTAGTAATGAAGAACTTACTTTACTAAGTGGCCTATTATTTTTGAGGATTTTTAATTGTTAGGAAGTTCTTCATTGTGGTGAACTGAAGTCTGCCCTCTTATAACATGGACCCACTGAGATGAGCTCTACTCCTTTCAAAGGCACAGAAGGAGTCTTATGCAGGGTCCTTACAGTCCTTACACAGGGCGGGTGATGGGGAGGCATAGGCCAAGAATACCTATGGATACATTTCAAGGGTCTATGAATTTAGATGGGGAAAATATACAACATCCTCATTTTCGCTCATCTCTAAATTTAGATTTCCTTCAATTATTGAGTGGAGGCAACAAACCACAGCAGCATTAATAGTCTCTATGACTTTGTCAATTACAGGAATCACAGATATTTCTGTATCATATTCCTGTTGTGCTAAAAATCTTAAAATCTCATTTATTCAGGGTAACTGCAATTTCTGAAGTTTTTAGGCCTGCTGCTACACCTTATTATTTGCATTAATAAAAAACGTACATGTTGCTATAGCACAAGCTTGTTTAAAAAAAAATTTCAAGGACTGTCTTTCAACATAATTGGTTTCTTTGTAATCCTATGCATTATAGTTTCTACATTTAAAAACATTATTAGAATAATGTTTTTATGGAATATGGAAAGGGTCCATAAGCTTCTCTGGATCACCAAAGGGGTCCATGGCATAAAAAACTTTTAGAAACTCTAGTCTAATTTCTTATGTATAAGTCAGGCCTTCAAATATTTGGAAACAGCTTTCTCTTTTTCGGAAAAAAGGTCCCTGGTATCCTATTTCAGGACAATATTTTTCAGGAAGCTGCAGCCTGGGACGGGCCAGCCCAGGAATGAGATCCTCCTGCTGGGGAGATGGAGCCGGCATCACAGGACCAGAGCCAGCTGCCCATGCGGGCAGCAATACCGTTCTGCAGCAATGCATGATGGTGGAGGGAAGGCTAACAAAAATAGGTGGTATTTCAAGAAAGTAGTCCATGTGCCTGGGTGTGCATGGTAGGGGCGGGGGCCGGTAGTGGTGAATGTGATAGTAAGAGAAATTAGCAGAGTCCCATTTAGTGGACAGAGCTCAGAAGCAGAACAGAAATCCCGGGTGTTAGGCATTATGCTAGGCAATTTATAGACATTAGTCGTTTTATCCTCAAAGTAAAGCAGTGTGGTGAATATTATTTCACCTAGTCTCTTTCTGAGCTACCCAAAGTTTAGAAAAAGTTAATTTACCCGAGTTTATCCAGATGTCTAGAAAACTAGGCAAAGAGCTGGAAAGCTTTTGAGGATATTTGGGTAACTAGTGAGCATGCTCTGGGGTGTAGTGAGAGGGTTTTTAGCTATATGGGGTTGGGGTTGGGGTTGGGGTTCACAAGAGCCAAGAAAGACCTTCCTCCTAAAGTGACTTGGGGAATTAGCAAGATACAGAGAAGCACTCCAGTACAGAAACCACTTATCAGAACCGGTACCTAAAATGGCGCACGAGTCTTTAGAACAAGGGGAAGCGTACAGTCACCCTTTCACCTCTATGCCTTTGCTCATGGCATTCCTTCTGCCTTATTCATATGACTTCCTCCCCTATGACAGCCAAAGGCCACCCCTTTCTCCTTTAGACAGACCAAATGCCTGTCAATTGATCATCTGTCTCTGGGGACTTCATCTGATTTATAATACTCTTTTTTGCCTTTCAGTTAGATCATTTCCCCTCTCAACCTGGTGTTATTTAACAAAGGCATGCAGAATCAAAGTGTCAGCTTACCTACGGAAACACGATTAAATGGTTTTAGCAAGAGTGCCAATAAGTGTATCTCTAAATGGATCTTTATTCATTTCAGGAAAAATACTGGTATTTAATCTGAAATATTTAACAGAGTTTTTTAAAAAGATGAATGTTTCTTAGGAGATATACCTAATGCTAAATGACGAGTTAATGGGTGCAGCACACCAGCATGGCACATGTATACATATGTAACTAACCTGCACATTGTGCACATGTACCCTAAAACTTAAAGTATAATAATAATAAAATAAAATAATTAAATAAATAAATAAATAAATAATCTAGAACTAGAAAAAAAAAGATGAATGTTTCATCATGTACTTTCCCCTCAAGTCTTATAAAACCCATTTGTGCAAGTATTGCTTAAAAATATTGTTTATGCAAAAGATTTATTGGGTGTGCATCATCAATGAGCCTGAAATGGTATATAAAAGATAGGATGCATTTTACTATTAGTGTTTGGATGCACCACAATATTGACAGAATTCATTTCAATTCAAGAAGCACTTATTGGACAAATGCTATTAACAGAAGCCACTCTGGGAGATTAATCATTGAAGAAGATATACTCTCTGCTTTCAAAGAACTTTTCATTTAATGGCAGGGACTGAAATAATATACGAATGCTTATGGAGAGTTAAACAAAATGTAGCAATAGCAATATCTTCTTTCCTGCCAGAAGTAATCCTTGGAGAACAGGATTTGTCTTTTTCTTCCTTCCCTCACTCCTCCTTCATTTTCTTAATTCTTTAAATCATTCGTAACATCTAACATACATGCTTCTTATAAGAGATTTCTAATAAATTTCAGGTAAATATTTGATTTCAAGTATTCTCAAAGTAAACCAGTGTGGTGAATATTATTTTTCCTATTCTCTTTCTGAGCTACCCAACATTTCAGTTTTGTAGGCTTCTGTATTTTGGCAGTATATAATGTGGGTCTAGGTGAATGCTATGAGTAATTCTTGCAAGTCACTAATTGATTATTTGCTTTTTCCAATTAAAAGACTATCCTTTTAACAATCTCTTGCATTATTATTATTAGATCAGCTTTTAGTACAGGCAATATGAGTGTTACAAGTCAGATTGATTTCTCTGAGACTTCGTTTCTCTTATTTTAACAAAGAAGGAATATTTTATTGTATGCATACTCTTTTAAAAACTCACAAAAACCAAACCCACAGGTAGAAGCAAAGAAAGTTTTCCACCATCTCTGGGATAGGGCATCATATCTTACAGAGACATAAATAATACAAGAATGAAATTTACAAATTAACATTACCCTTTGCTTCTCCAGTCAAAAAAGGCTATAGAAAAAAACACTTTAAATTGTATTCTAATATAAATTTGTTACACAATCAAACTTCAATTTACTCAAAGAGTTATTTTATTGTAAACTGCAGAAAATAGAGTAGGCATCTAATAATCTGTTCATAATTAACAGTTAAGAGTTAGACACTTAAATAAATATAGCATGTATTACTTGTTAAACCTCATATTTATAATGAGCAGATGGTTTATCATTAATAGTAACTGGTTTCTTACGTTTTAGGAGAGACCAGATCCAGTAATGGAAGTAGAAACTACTTTAATGAAAACTGATTTTAGAAAAATATTTCCATGAGTCTGAGCTACTATAGTATTTATTACATATTTGGGTCCATTTCAACAGTTTAAAAATGTAGATGCTAACAAACTGAATTTTTTAGGGAGAGAACAAAGTAATACATCCTGGAGAAATATTTTTTGTTTACATCCTGTAGGAGTCTAGGTAGCAGGACAGAGCTAGGACACTGTAAACAGAGAATTACAATGTAATGAATAATTAGCTTCTACCTAAGGCTATAGAGGTATTGCTATCACTTGGACTAATAAAAGGCAATTTAAAAACTGTTTATAATGAAGAATTGTGAGCCTAAGTTTCAATGTCAATGACATTGTTGGGATAGATGATCTCCAAGGTCTCAAACAGTTCTAACATTTCTGTGCTTCCTTGACACCTATCAGAAGAGACCCCATTTTCTTTATGTAACCCATCACTTAGTTTCATAATGGTGATTTGGTTCTATAATAGTCACAAGACCTGTGTAAGGAAGATGTCAAGATGTTTTAAGAAGAACCCTATTATAATATGGTTTAACATTAAGAAAATTCTGTGTGTGTGTGTGTGTGTGTGTGTGTGTGTGTTTTATTGGTCAAATCAAAGTCTCTAAAAAATGCTTACATAAAGTAAAAGCTCTCTATAATGTTATTAGCTGATTATGCTGGTAAGCATCCTTTACATAATAATTCTCCTCCCTTGTATTGAATTAAATTAATTCTCCTGCCTATATTGGCATATAAACTTTGGGGTTTTTTTCTTATTTATTATAGGCTTTAGGGGCATATAAACTTTGAACCACATAAATGAAAATTACTTTAAGTATATTTGGAGATGGAAAGAGACCCTTAATATTGAAGCAGCCATGCTTTCATCTTCAGAATATTTAAATGTACATTGTTAAAATGTAAATTGTGAATAGTTTGAAAACTGAAAGTTCTTTCTTAAAAATTAATTTCTTTGATTTAAAATATTACGTGCTTTGGAATAAAATGGGATATATACTGCATACTTAAAGAGATTTCTTCTTGAGGCTCACAGCACTTCACAAGCATGAAATAATGTGCAAATGCATTAACTCTGGTTATTTATGACAAGTCTCTAAGGGGAGGTAAAAGAATGGTCTCCAAGACATTTTCTCTTTAAAAAATTAAAGTTCTTTAATTATTGATATTGAGAATTTCAGTTAAGTGCCATATGTCTGGGTTAAACTTTAACCTTTTTTGTAATGCAGTTAAATCCAAGAGATAGATATAGGCAAATACAAAGCAGGCCAGCCGAGAAGTGTAATAGTGACTTGGAAGCAATGAGAAGTAAAACTAGGAAGAGAGGAAATGCCCAAGCAACCAAAGCCTTCCTCCTCCCAGCCCCAAGTTCCTCTAGTACTTAATCCTTAGGAGCCAGGACAATTCTGATTCAAGAGAACGCACCTAGGATTATCAGTTGCTTACCTGTGCTTGTTAAAGTTTGAAGCTGTAAAATATATACATGTAATGATAACAAGGAAGTGTAATTTACTGAAGTCTGACTATGCCTTAGGCATCATACAAATTTCTAAGCTATAACTCTCTAGCAGGACAATTCTTTACAACTTCCACTTTTGTACCATTTTGCTCCTTGTTGTTTTCCAACGAGGCGCCCACAAGAGAAAAGAACCAAAAAAAAGTGAAGTGTTGCTTAAATAATACTAATATTCAATCATTATTAGAAAGAATAATAGCTCTAAAATATCAGTGTAATGTTAGGTATTCCAAAGGTACTTGGAAATGCAGTGTGAATATCAAACTTTCCCAAAATTTGGAGTCTTGGTAATAACTACATTTATTGTCAATTGAAATAGACAAAATTATCACCAGAATCCCCCCACCCTCCCCCCCAGCCCCGTGTAGGTCAGGTCTCACTGCTGAGTGTGCTGTAATTATGTACACCAAATGAGCTACAGCTTGAGCTAATAATATCATACTGAGTACTAGAAAGCTGTAATTATACAACAACATAATGTAAGGTTGGCAAGATTTTTAGTATTGGGGAATCTAGTGTCAAACAGCATCTAGCAGAGTTAAAAGCTGAACTTGAGGATTAGAATAATTCGTCTACACTGAACTGATACAGGTCATTGTGACTCAAGCAGAATGAATTGTATGTCTATTAGATAGCCAAATGCAGTGATAGTAAATACACCTAGAAATAGTGCAAAGTCTTAAATCACATATTGCATTACTTTACAACATAAAGCATTTTAAAGATTGAGCACTGGCTACATGTCTGTGCACCATGCTGAATGCAGGAAATTTTAAAAATCAAAACAAAACCAAGATAGGAAAAGAGAATTCCTGACTGTCAATTGCTCATAGTGGCACATATAATTATGACACAGGGTGAATTTGTGTTGTCATAAAGATAAGTACAAAGTCCAATGAATTAACAATGCAGTGACAGGTCTGCTGCCTTTAATGATAACTTTACAACAAATCACACTTCTATTGCTTTGCAAAAAAAAAAAGTTTCCCTCACCTGGTACAGTGGCTCGTACCTGTAATCCCAGCACTTTGGAAGGCCGAGGTAGGTGACTCACTTGAGCCCAGGAGCTCGAAACTGACCTGGGCAACATAGTGATACCCTGTTTCTACAAAAAAAAAAAAAAAAAAAAAAAATTGTTTAAAAATTAGCCAGGTGTGGTGGCACGCCTGTAGTTTCAGCTACTTGTGAGACTGAGGAAGGAGGATGGCTTGAGCCCAGGAGGTGGAAGCTGCAGTGAGCTATGACCACACCATTGCACCCCAGTCTGTGCAACAGAACAAGACCCTGTCTTGAAAAGGGAAGAAGATATTTCCCTTAAATTTCTTGTATTTCTCGTATTTCCTGATAGAATAATACAGGATCAGCTTCATAAAGTTGTTTCTGTTAGGAATTTCTTCCTCCTTGATAAACCATTGTATTTTATAATGTGTCCTTCCTACTCTAAAATCAGCAAAGATTATTCCATTGTTACAAACTTGTCTTTCCATCTGCTCTCTTTATCAAGGGTTAATCTTAGTGTCACTTTTCAATGCCTTAACTCTGAATTCCATTCAGCTTACAGAAAGTTTTAGGAAAAAATCTGTTTGGTGGTTTTTAAAATACATGTGCTCTAATTTTTCCAAGTGCCACACTTTTATTTGGGAAGAAATTACTTGTTGGCTAAGTGATTTCTTAGGTTTTTAAGTAATGAAGAAATTTTCAGTCCAATCAATTTGATCATTTTCAGGAATTTGTTTCTCTGAAGGCATCTAAATTTCTTGTGAATATTTTGGGAAATGTAGAGTATATACAAGTATATTTTTGCATGGAAATGTTGCCTGTTTATTTATTTATTTTTTGAAATGGAGTCTCGCTCTGTTGCCCACGCTGGAGTGCAGTGGCATGATCTCAGCTTACTGCAGCCTCCACCTTCTGGGTTCAAGCAATTCTCCTTTCTCCTGAGTAGCTGGGATCATAGGCACGTGCCACCGCACCTGGCTAAGTTTTCTATTTAGACGAGGTTTCTCCATGTTGGTCAGGCTGGTCTCAAACTCCTGACCTCAGGTGATCCGCCCACCTTGTCCTCCTAAAGTGCTGGGATTACAGGCATGAGTTATCATGCCTGGCCATTGCCTGTTTATTCTGATGGAGCATAATTTGATTGTGCACATATTGTTCCGTTCAGGAAATGATGTGTATATTTTATGCACAATTAACCTCTTGAAGCTCTTATTAAGCAATAACAATCACTTTGACTTAGTTATTTTTGATAGATCATCATTTAGGAAATTACTCAAGAGATCAAGAGATTCTTTTTTTCCCCTCTAATACATGTGCTTAAATTTTCTGTTTTTATTTTGTTGTTGTTGTTGTTTGTTTGTTTGTTTGTTTTTGGCAGAGTCTTGCTCTGTCACCCAGGCTGGAGTACAGTGGCATGATCTCGGCTCACTGCAACCTCTGCCTCCCAGGTTCAAGCGAGTCTCCTGCCTCAGCCTCCCCAGTAGCTGGGATTATAGGCACGCACCACTACACGCAGCTAATTTTTGTATTTTTAGTAGGGATGAAGTTTCACCATGTTGGCCAGGCTGGTCTCAAATTCCTGACCTCATGATCCACCCACCACGGCCTCCCAAAGTGCTGAGATTACAGGCGTGAGCCACCGCACCCAGCCTAAATTTTCTTCTTATTGTGAGTACTGGTGAGAATGTTCAGAGGTTGTTAAGCATGACTATTCAGAAAAAGCAAAGAATATTGGTTATTGTTCTGCTTGCTGAGATAAAGTAGTAAAAGTGGTTTCACCCACTGTAACATAAAACATTCCTAAAAATTTATAATTATATAGCCAAAAAAGGACTGAGCCTATGAAAAGGAAGCAAAAGGTAATTATAGGTATTTATTTGGCAGAATTGAACGAGCCGATCACTGAAATGCAAAGCAGATACTACCTGTGCCATTAAACTAGACCAGCTGATTTTTATAATCTGCTCCACAAGGGTTCAATTCACTGTTTCTCTTGCTATATGTAGATCACTAGATTACTGTTTTCTCCTCATCTGTTCCAGAGAAAGTACAGAATTTCTTTTTCTTTTTTTGGTCTTTTCTTTCTTTCCCTTTTTCTCTCCCTCTTTCTTTTTTTGCAGATGAGGTAATCCCGACTGAATCAACAGAAAGACTATAGATTTAATAAGAGAATTCAGCAAGAATGCAAGCTACAAGATCCACTCACAAAAATCAATGTTCCTCTGTATCAACAATAATCAACTAAAAATATAACAGATTCTATAATGTCATTCACAATAGCAATCAAAAGATAAACTATGAATTTAACTGAACAATTCATAAGACCTTTATGAAGAAAAAGTTTTAAATTTATTTGAGGGCTGGAAAGCCTAAATAAATGGAGTGCTATGCCTTGTTCATGGAACAGATGGCAATACTGTAAAACAGGGAAGTTCTCAAAATTAATCTATAAACGCAAGTCAATGCCAATTAAAATTAGAGAAGGACTTTTAAAAAATGAATTCAATGTACTTATCCTGACATGTATAAGAAGACCAAATATTTTATGAATAATTAAGGCAACTTAGAAAAAGGTCAGAGAAAGAGGGCACCTTACTGCCAGATATCAGACAGTTACAAAACTATGGTAATCAAAAAAGTGGGACATTGGCTTAGGAACACATATACCAGTGAAACATGCAACAGAGCTCAGTAACAGATGCATGCATATGCACAGGCAGAGAAAGGTTGATAAACTGTTTCATAGATGGTATTGGTCAAGGTTGCCAGCAGCTGTAGTAAAAAAGTAAAATTTAAAAGAAAAATTTAAAAGAAAAAAATAGTATTGGGAATATGTCACTGTATGAGAAAAATAATGCTGTATTCTTAGCTTATACCAGTGTTTCTCAACCCTTTTCCTTATTATCCTCATAAGAAATCATTTTAGACATTTTCCCCCAATTTTCCTCCTTCTCAATGAAATTTGAATATCACAGGTATACTGTATATCTCTTTATATATTATGCCACTTAGGAGAGCCATAAACCATTGTAATATCTACTTTTTTTTTTTCTACCCCTAAGAACGAATTTTCACTCCCTTGGGAGTGATATCACCCCCTGCCCATTAAGAATGCATGCTTGTACCATATGCAAGAGTGGAATCCAGTTGGATTAAAGTACTAAATGGAAAAGATAAAACTGAAAAGCTAATGGAAAAGAAAAAAAGAGACATGTGAAGTATTTCTTAGGCTTTCAAGTGTAAAAGGTCTTCTTAAACCAGCTCCTTTTTTGCACAAACTCTAAGATAGAAAAGATGACATTAAAATTAATGGCTCTTTATCAAATGTTATAATAGGCAAAGTTTACATAGAGATCACAGTATGGACAAAGATATTTGACACAAGTAAAGCCAACAGGGGATAGATATCTACCTTAGAGAAGACATTCCTGTTAATTAAATGAGAAAATGATAAACCCAAAAGAAAAATGGGTAAAGGATATGAATATGGCATTCGCATAAAGAGAAACTCAAATACCTAACATATAAACTTTGCAAGTAATTAGAAAATAAAATAGAGATTAAAACTACTGGTGGAAAAGAGGTCATGAAACCAAAAAGCCAGAGTACTAAAAGGATAATGAATATACTGATTTCTTCAGAAAATGAGAGGGAGTAACCTAGAGTTTCTATATAATTGCAATAAGAAAGGGTTATCCAGCGATACAAGCTTTATATATAGGGTATTTAGAAAGAAAGGAGAGAAAATTGTATAGGAGATTTGGGAAACAATCCTTCAGTGGTCTTTTATGTTTATGCAATTCTTATGAGAAGACTGCCTTTGTTCTGAACTACCTTTTCAAGGATGTTTGTATAGAAAACACCTTTGGAAGATGGAGATAATTAAGGGAAGGTTTATTTACTGTTCATTATAATAAAAAATATATTTCTTTAGGGCAAAGATCAGGCAGGCTTATTAACGATTTAAAGAGATTTAAGCAGGTTGCAGTGGCTCATGCTTGTAATCCCAACACTTTGGGAGGCCACGGCAGGAGGATCACCTAAGACCAGGAGTTCAAGATCAGCCTGGGCACCATAGCGAGACTCCATCTCTATAAAAAATTTAAAAATTAGTTGGGCTTAAAAGCAATCTACAAATTCAAGCAATTCCCATCAAAATACACCATCATTCTTCACAGAATTAGTAAAAACAATCCTGAAATGCATATGGAACCAAAAAGGAGCCTGCATAGCCAAAGCAAGACAAAGCAAAAAGAACAAATCAGGAGACAGCACAAAACCTGACTTCAAACTATACTATAAAGCCATAGTCACCAAAACAGCATGGTACTGGTATAAAAAAACAGGCGTATATGCCGGTCACAGTGGCTCACGCCTGTAATCCCAGCACTTTGGGAGGCCGAGGTGGGCAGATCACCTGAGGTCAGGAGTTCGAGAGCAGCCTGACCAATATGGTGAAACCCTGTCTCTACTAAAAATACAAAAATTAACTGGGCATGGTGGCGGGAGCCTGTAATCTCAGCTACTCAGGAGGCTGAGGCAGGAGAATTGCTTGAACCCAGGAGGCAGAGGTTGCAGTGAGCCAAGATCGCACCATTGAACTCCAGCCTGGGGGACAGAGCAAGACTCCGTCTCAAAAAAAAAAAAAAAGGCATATAGACCAATGGAAAAGAACAGAGAACCCAGAAATAAAGCCAATACTTACAGCTAACTGATCTTCAACAAAGCAAACAAAAACATAAAGTGGGGAAAGGATGCCCTTTTAAACAAATGGTGCTCGGATAATTGGCAAGCCACATATAGAAGAATGAAAGAAAGAATGAAGCTAGATCCTCATTTTTTCACCTTTAAAAAAAAATCAATCCAAGATGGATCAGAGACTTAAATCTAAGACCTGAAACTATAAAAATTCTAAAAGTGAAAAACCCTTCTGGACATTGGCTTAGGCAAAGCCTTCATAACCAAGAACCCAAAAGCAAATGCGACAAAAACAAAGATAAATAGATGAAACTTAATTAAACTAAAAAGCTTCTGCACAGCAAAAGAAACAATCAGTAGAGTAAACAGAGAACCCACAGAGTGTGAGAAAATCTTTGCAATCTGTACATCCGACAAATGACTAATATCCAGAATCTACAAGGAACTCAAACAAATCAACAAGAGAAAAACAAACCCATCAAAAAGTGGGCTAAGGACATGAATAGACAATTCTCAAAAGAAGATATACAAATGGCCAACAAACATGTAAAAAAATGCTCAACATCACTAATGATCAGGGAAATGCAAATCAAAACCACAATGCAATACCACCCCACTCCTGCAAGAATGGCCATAATCAAAAAATCAAAAAATAATAGATGTTGGCATGGATGTGGTGAAAAGGGAACACTTTTACATTGCTGGTGGGAATGTAAACTAGTACAACCACTATGGAAAACAGTGTGAGATTCCTTAAAGAACTAAAAGTAGGCCAGGCGTGGTGGCTCACACCTGTAATCCCAGCACTTTGGGAGGCTTGAGGCAGGCAGATCACAAGGTCAGGAGTTCAGGACCAGCCTGGCCAAGATGGGGAAACCCCATTTCTACTAAAAATACAAAAATTAGCCAGGCATGGTGGCACACACCTGTAATCCGAGCTACTCAGGAGGCCGAGGCAGGAGAATTGCTTGAACCCAGGAGACAGAGGTTGCAGTGAGCTGAGATCACACCACTGCACTCCAGCCTGGGGGACAGAGTGAGACTCCATCTCAGAACAAAAAAAAGAACTAAAAGTAAATCTACCACTTGATGCAGCAGTGCCACTACTGGGTCACTACCCAGAGGAAAAGAAGTTATTTTATGAAAAAGATACTTGCAGATGTATGTTTATAGCAGCACAATTCACAATTACAAAAACATGGAATCAGCCCAAATGCCCATCAGTCAATGAGTGGATAAAGAAAATATGGTATATATATATATACACCATGGAATGCTACTCAGTCATAAAAAAGGAATGAAATAATGGCAATCATAGCAACCTGGATGGATTTGGAGACCGTTATACTAAGTGAAATAACTCAGGAATGGAAAACCAAACATTGTATGTTCTCATTCATAAGCAAGAGTTAAGCTATGAGGACGCAAAGGAATAAGAATGATACAATGGACTTTGGTGACTCAGGGGGAAAGGGTGGGAAGAGGGTGAGGAATAAAATACTACACATTGGGTACAGTGAACACTGCTTGGATGATGGATGCACCAAAATCTCAGAAATCACCACTAAAAAACTTATTTATGTAACCAAACTCCACCTCTTCCCCAAAAAACTATTGAAATAAAAAAGGAAAAGAAAAAGAAATTAGTTGGGCTTGGTGGCATGTGCCTGTAGTCCCAACTACTCAGGAAGCTGAGGTGGGACAATCACTTGAGCCCAGGAGTTCAAGGCTGCGGTGAGCTATGATTGTGCCTCTTGCTGCAGCCTGGGTGACAGAGAAAGACTTTGTCACTTAAAAAAAAAAAATTGTGTCTCCTAAGTTAGGGTGCCTCTCCTATGATGCATCCCCTGTATGCAGGTGTCACCTGACCCTCTTTGTGTTGCTCTGTAGAAATTGGGTTTCAAGGAACTGGTCGAGGAAAAATGATACTCTAGCAATTGCTGTTTCTATGAGTAATAAATTGTTCTTTGTCTCTGATACAGGAGTCTCATTTCTTCTGCGAGCATCTGTGAAACTGTGTCAGGCTTTTAGCTTGTAAGAATAGTAAACCCTTTCGGCCGGAACCGCCATCTTCCAGTAATTCGCCAAAATGACGAACACAAAGGGAAAGAGGAGAGGCACCCGATATATGTTCTCTAGGCCTTTTAGAAAACATGGAGTTGTTCGTTTGGCCACATATATGGGAATCTATAAGAAAGGTGATATTGTAGACATCAAGGGAATGGGTACTGTTCAAAAAGGAATGCCCCACAAGTGTTACCATGGCAAAACTGGAAGAGTCTACAATGTTACCCAGCATGCTGTTGGCATTGTTGTAAACAAACAAGTTAAAGGCAAGATTCTTGCCAAGAGAATTAATGTGCGTATTGAGCACATTAAGCACTCTAAGAGCCGAGATAGCTTCCTGAAACGTGTGAAGGAAAATGATCAGAAAAAGAAAGAAGCCAAAGAGAAAGGTACCTGGGTTCAACTAAAGCGCCAGCCTGCTCCACCCAGAGAAGCACACTTTGTGAGAACCAATGGGAAGGAGCCTGAGCTGCTGGAATCTATTCCCTATGAATTCATGGCATAATAGGTGTTAAAAAAAAAAAAAAAAGGACCTCTGGGCTATTAAAAAAAAAAAAAAAAACAGTAAAATCTCAGTCCCTTCGCAGTTCTTCATATGAAGGTTCTTAGGTACCTCCAAACCCCATGTTACAAGGTATGTGGGTAAGAAAAAGCCCTACAAGATGTGTAAAATTTGCTCTGCCCAGGCAGACTGTGGTGATTGCATGTGGTGGACGAGGAGGCAGGAGTGTTTCCAGAAGCCTACAGGGTTTTGGGAACTTCTTATTTCAGGAGCACAGGATGTTTTCTTCATTTTGACATATGCACAATTGACAATGAAGCTGTAGAGACCAGAGGGGTGGGGTCCTATCTAAATCACATGGAATTCTGGGTCCTCTCTGTTTAGTCCTTTCCCATAATTACTTAACATAAATTTTGAATTTACAAATTACAAATACAGACACAAAATGATACCACATATTTTACAAGGATATAAACATATTCAACAATGTATATTGCTTATACACTGGAATAGGTCCTTATGATAGAGAAAAGAATAGGAGTGAAAATCAAAGATAAGGGAGCAAATTAGAACAAAACAAGAGAAGATCTTTGCAAAGACTTTGATGATGGTAGCATGCCATAAGTAAGTCAGCTTTCTCCACCTTAGATCCAAAACCAAAATACAATGCAATATAGGTTACATTTTACCATATTTCAGCAAACCACCCGAAATTGGGTGACAGATGTCAACCTCAATTCCCACCAAATCCAGATACAAGGCTTACTTGAGCTTGACTAACTCCAATTTGAATTCTGGATTCTATATCCTTTTCCAAGGGGGTAGACATTTCCAAGGCTTATACATTAGAATGGACCCCTATGATGGAGAGGGGAATAAGGGTGTGGATCAAGAATGAAGAAAAAAATCAAGTGAAAGAGGGTCCTTGCTCAGGCTGATGATGATAGCATGCCATTTTAGGTACAAAAAATTACATACATATATATATGTATGTATGTACATATATATGTGTGTGTGTGTGTGTGTGTATATATATGCATATAACATTCTGTCAAACAACCTGTAATGGTTTGAGACATGTGAATCCAAATTCCAACTCCAATTTGAATAGGTTTTATTCTTTTTCTGAATCTTGAGCTCTGTCATCTATTCACTGTGTTGCTTCTGCTCTTAGAACTAGGCATTTGACTATCAAACTTACTTTTCATCTTTACAACTTTTTTTTCTTTTCCTTTTTTCTTTTTTCTTTTTTTTTTTTTTTTGAGAGAGTCTCATTCTATTGCCCAGGCTGGAGTGCAGTGGTGCGATCTCGGCTCACTACAACTTCTGCCTCTCGGATTCAAAGGATTCTCATGCCTCAGCCTCCTGAGTAGCTGGAATTACAGGCATGTGCTACCAAGCCCAGCTAATTTTTGTATTTTTAGTAGAGACAGGGTTTCACCATGTTGGCCAGGCTGGTCTTGAACTCCTGACCCCTAGTGATCTGCCTGCCTCAGCCTCCCAAAGTGCTAGGATTACAGGTGTGAGCCACCGTGTCTAGCCATCTTTACAAGTTTCTTATTCCCTCAGAATAGGATCACCCTGGTCCTTCAGGGTCCAACAGCTTCTGTCCCTCAGCCCACTTGGCTGGCACCATGGCCAGGTTATATTGGACCTTCTGGTGGAACCACACAGAACATAGAATGTGACTTGGTGGATGAGCAGGAGTCTCAGAATTGGTGGGGAATACGAAAGCCTCTGAGGGATATCGTGAGCAACTCTTTCTATCGTAAGACAGTGGTAGTGGGTGGGCGATGGGAAGCAGTTGTAATGTGGGAGACAAAGGATGAAGAGGTTGAGGGAGAAAGATAAAATAATGAGAGAAGAGACAAGGAGGTGACCATGAAAGAAACTAAAGTTAATTTCTTATTACAATTTATCAGTGTTCAGCATAGGATCTGTGAGTTTCAGAGTAAGTGGGTTGGGGCCAGTGAGGCAGCCATACTTGAATGATCCAAGAGCATCAGATGGAAAGGAAATAGAACATACACCTTCAGCCCTCTTGGAGTTGGACCAATGGATATCTAAATAGTAGATGAGTGGGCTGTGACAGTAATGAATGTCCAAAGGGAAGTCTCTCCTTTTATTTCACAATTATGAACAAACAAAAATGCTTAACGTATTAGAAATTTAATAGTTTATACAAGGAGCCTGCCAATTTCACATACCAGCTACTGACTTACTGTGATTATTTTTTTGTTTGATATTAAACTTCTTCCCATTATCCCTTGTCCAGAGCATTTTCAAGGAATGACAATTAAGGAAAGAAGACTGGTTGTGGGTTCCATGGAATGATTTTTTTTCTTTTTTTTTGTATACCACACACAAGACTAAGTGGCCATCCTCTTATGTTCAATGGTTTGAATGGGATAGAAGTTCATTTCTTCCTCACGTAATAGTTCAGGGGGAGCATTCCAGGGCTGTCATGATGATTCAATGGTGTCAGATCTCAGCCTCATTTTAGCTGGTTTTTCTACTATATCTAGTGTATGTCCCTTGTCCTTAAAGGTACAGATTGTTCATCCCATATCCCTGATCCAAGTAGCAAGATATAGGATTTGGAGGAAAGAAGGTAATCTCCTTCCCTTTCCTGTCACAAATGAAAAGTTGCACTCAATAGTTGGCTGACATCCCAGTGGCCAACACTTCATCACAATACTATAACTAGCTGCAAAGGGGCTTGCAAAATGTGGTATTATGGGCTAAATGTTTGTGTCCTCCCTCAAATGTATGTGCTGAAATCCTTATCCTCCATGTGATGGCATTAGGAAGTATGGCCTTTGAGGGGGTGATTAGGTCATAAGGGTGGAGCCTCTATGAATGGGATTAGTGCCTCTACAGGAAGAGACATGAGAGAGCTCTCCACCCTCTTCCTGCCATGTGAGGATACAATGAGAAGTTGGGAGTCTGCAACCTGGAAGTGGGTCCTCACCCAAACTTGACCATGCTGGCACCCTGATCTCAGACTCCCAGCCTCTAGAACTGTAAGAAATACATTTCTGTTGTTTATAAGCTGCCCAGTTCATGGTATTCTGTTATAGCAGCCTCAACTATGACATGTAGTACTTGCAGGGTTGCCATATGTCCACCTAAAATTTTTATTACTCATGAAAAAGGGGAATATAGGAATATTGGGCAATAACTACCAGTATTAGCCATAGTAAGATATTCACAGAAAATTTGATCTGAGATTTTTTGGGGGGTGCCAGTGATAAGAGCTTATTCTTACAATAATGGCTGGGCATGATGGCTCACACTTATAATTTTAGCACTTTGGGAGGCCAAGGGGGGATATCGCTTGAATCTAGGAGTTCAAGACAAGCCTGCGGAATATGGTGAGACCCTCTCTCCACTAAAAATACAAAAATTAGTCAGGCATGGTGGCATGTGCCTGTAGTCCCAGCTACTTGGGAGATTGAGGCAGGAGGATCACTTGAGTCCAGGAAGTCAAGGCTGCAGTGAGCCAAGAAGAAAAAAAGAAAGAAAGACAGGACTTGCTTACTTTCACAGTAATGAAGACTATCAAGAGTTCAGTACAAATAATTTAAATGTCTGACATGACCTCAGGCCTTGAGGAACTTTTGCTTCACCGAGGGAGATGATAGAAATATAAACCAATTATTTCAATAGGAAATAAGATTGAAGATTAAGTATTCACAAAATGCTATGAGAAGACAAGCATGGAAAAATTGATCCATATATGAGTTCTTTAAAGACTCCTTTGCTGAACACCAAAGATGAATCAAGTCTCAAAGGAATAAAAATATATAGGATTAAACACAAAGAACTACAGAAATTAAACATTCAAACAATTTTCAACAATACCTCCTAACTAATAACTAGAGGTTAATTCCTGTGGTGAAGTTATAAAGTCATCAGTGGCCCCGGCAATATCTTCAGTGACGTTTTCAGTGGGTCTGCAGCCTCCAAAGAGCTGTAGCACATTCCAGTTTTGCTACAGCTGTTCCAAAGAATTCAGGGAACCAGCCCTTGGTGGGGTAGACCTCCTTCTGTCCTTTAAAAGAGAAACAGTTAAGAGGTCTGTATGCTTGGTCATACCCTCCATGAGTAAAACTATACTAAGGAGAAGAATGCAAGAAATCACCTGGTTTCACTGGCTCTCACTCCCACCTACTACAGGATCTCAGGATTCTGCAAGGACCCTTCCAAACCCAGGTATTTCTAAAGGTCCGCAGGGTGTCTCTCCCATGTGTCCCCAAACAAGGCTAGTCAGTTACCTTACAGTGACAGTCATTTTGTTTCCTCTCCTCTCACCCCAACCCTTCTCCCCTTGCTGATTGGTTTTACCTGGAGAAGGAGGGGGATGTGTAAAACCAACCAGCAAGATGATCCTGCCACTTCTCCTGGCTGTGCCTGCTGGACTCTTCTAACTACTTGATGCTTCCAGTACAGTAGAGCCCTGGATATGCCAATGTTGTGTGCAGATTGTCTCTTCTCCTTTTAGAAGCTTACCCATCCAGTGCTGCCGCCTTGCTGAGTTTTTGTGAAAGAACTCTTCATTTTTGAGTTTATCTCTACCTTCCATTCCATGCCCTGTGCTGAAATGCGAGTCTTCAGGGCCTGATCTAATGGCAAACCCAAGTTGAGGACATCATATAGTACTCAGAATTGCCCCTCCCCTCCTGCCACTTTGACATATATTCCCTTTTCTCTGGCAAGATTCTCTCCAGAGGGCTCCTCCTTTACTCTTGCAAATAGACTTCTTGAAGGCCCGCCCCTGCTGCTCACCGGGAAAGGCCTGACATGTCTGAATTCCACTTGAGTTCAAAGTGGGACAGATTCCAACACCAACTTGAGGAAAGAGGAGGTGTGTATTATGCTTCCTCTTTCCTGACATTGCCTCTGAGCCACATCCGCCCTCACCCTCAATCTAACCGTAGAAATCAAGTTTCATCTGAAACCCAGAAGCCCATCTCTTTGGTATTTTGGCACAGAACAGTCATCCAGAGGAGAAGCACTTTTCAGTGCAACAGAGATTTAAGAAATATCTCCTAATGCTGATGTGCTCTCCCTTTTTTTTGTAATCTGGTTGTCTTCCCTGCAGCCCCTTTGCTATTCTAACCCCAGGAAAGTGTGTGTGTGTGTGTGTGTGTGTGTGTGTGTGTGTGTTTAGTGACAGCTCCTGTCAGATAAGAAGGGGAAATAGAAAGCCTCCTCGGTATTGGGTGAGAAGAAGGAAGGAAGCAAAGGTACGCTATGGGATGGGAGTGTCCAGGCGCAATAAGAGTTTACTTAGGTGAGCCAACAAGGGTAAGGGGAAGCATGAAAGAAGTGGATTTCAGAAGGCTTTTTTTTTTTTTTTTTTTTTTTTTTTGCATGCTAATGGGCCCTTTGGGTGGCTGGTGCTTACTTCGGCAGTTCTCCGCTGAGATGATTGCCTGTTGTCTTTTATTCTAGCCAAAGCTGTTGGTTGTATCTGGCTCTTGACTGCAGCCTGCTCTAATATCCCTGATGCTAATTTGAGTGAGGCGGAGGTTAGAGGAAAACCACATTAGTTTAACAACATGGATTCGTGATTTTCACCAGTGGCATAATTCATGCTGGCAAACAAAAATTACTTCACTTGCTTAGGTGATTTTAGAAGTGAGTTATTGGGAGATCGTCAACTCTAGCTCCCGAGGGTAGCCCATTAACATTGTGTGGAATGACAACAGATGCTGGCAGTAAATTGCAAACAGTGACTATGCAATCAGCTGTGGGCTTTTAGAGCTAAGCATCTGTGGGCATTTAACCACTTGCACTTCTGCCACACACTCTTTCCAAGGAGATATTCCACAGCTCATTTAGCTGATCAGCACAACAAGGACCCTTAGCTGGAAAGGAAGTAAATAATGATTTAGGTCATTTGTCTTATTCCTAGTGAAAAAGAAAAGCATTGTATTAATGAATTCAGCATTTGGACCTGAATACATAATGTCATTTCGTGGCAACAAAGAGCAATTAGAGCAATTTTACCTGTTCTGAAAGCTTTGCATTTTTTATCCTCTGAGGATTATAGAGAACTGTATTGGATGATTTACCAGATGGGGGAATCTGAATCCTGTAAATACGGAGAAGAAATAATGGTCTCTGAATTTCATCAATGATCTATATTCCCCAAAAAGAATTAGAACTGCTTCCTATATACAAAAACATATTTACTAAGTGGAAATTTTATTACCTGGGTATTGAATTCAGTGATACCAAGGGCTTCCCTTTGTAGACAAAGGTCCATCTGCCCAGGCTGGGTTTCTATCCTTTTACTAACTAAATGCAATTAAACAATGGCTTTGAAGTAGTATTCAATTTTTGGATGGGTTCGATACTTTAGCTTTTTAAAAAATGCCAGTTGAACCATTTCTTTTGGGGTGTCGGATCTTTAATATAAACTTTCCCTTTTTACCCATTAGTGAGCAGACTTAATAAGGGTCCATCATGTAGGGAACAGGGCTTGCACAGATACTTGGGGATGGGGAGTGGTGAGCACAGTAAAGAAGGCTCATCTCATGGATTTTTTTTTCCCTTGACTTTGTCACTGCTTCCTCCAACATTTTTCATCACAGCCCAAAAAACAGTTATTCTGCAACCTGAAAAACTAGTGAAAGTAAATCACTTTAGGAGAATGCACTCTGGAAGCAGAAGTTCAGCACCTGCTGCTTCACTTTTCTTTCTTTCTTTCTTTCTTTTTTTTTTTTTTTTTTTTTGAGACAGAGTCTTGCTCTGTTGCCGAGGCTGGAGTACAATGGCACGATCTCTGCTCACCACAACCTCCGCCTCCTGGGTTCAGACAATTCTCTTGCCTCAGCCTTCTGAGCAGCTGGGACTACAGGCATGTGCCACCACACCCAGCTAATTTTTGTATTTTTAATAGAGACAGGGTTTCACCATCTTGGCCAGGATGGTCTTGATCTCTTGACTTCGTGATCCATCTGCCTCGGCCTCCCAAAGTGTTAGGATTACAGGCATGAGCCACTGCGCCCAGCCTGCTACTTCACTTTCTGATGCCTCCTGCCCTCTTCCTTCCCCTCCCACCAGACAAGCAAGCCCAACTGTCAATCTTTTTTTTTTTTTTTTTTTTTTTCTGACAGGGTTTCGCTCTGTGGCCCAGACTGGAGTGCAGTGGTGTGATCATGGTTAACTGCAGCCTCAATCTTCCCAGCTCATGAGATCCTCCTGCCTCAACCTCTGAAGTAGCTGGAACTACAAGTGCGTGCCACAATGCCCAGCTAATTTTTAAATTTTTTTAGAGATAGAGTCTCACTATGTTACCCAGGCTGGTCTGAAACTCCTGGGCTCAAGCGATCCTCCAACCCGGCCTCCCAAAGTTCTTGGATCTGTCCTTTTCCTAGCATTGGTTCAAGCAACTAAATAGATGGTATGATTCACTCTGATTTTGGTTTTATTTCTATCAAATAATTTTTCCCTAAAGGTACCTATTTTGAACTACTGTGGGGTAGGGAGAAGATTACTCAACAAGAAATTAATATTTAATGTACATGCTATGGATAAAGTTATAACTGAATTCACAAAACATTTGCCTTCCTGTTCAACTAATAACAGATTTCTGATATTTCTTTAACTGCCTGTGCCTTCTTTTCTTTTAGTCTTGATGGGTCATATTTGAAATCCATTTCTTTCATGCCCCTCCTTGCCTTTGTTGCTCACCTAAGTGAACTGGGTATTTTCTCTTACTGGGTCCTTATTATGTCTATTTTGGGGGTTTTCCAAAATTCCCCTCAGAGAGCTTAACATCTAGTCGTTTACATCACTCCTTGACCTTTGTTGGTACTGCAAAGCTTTTTATCTTCTTTCTCTTTCTTTTCCATGTTTTTCTGTTCCTCCCCTCCCCCAACCTTTTTTTGTTTTGTTTTGTTTGTTTTTGTTTTTGTTTTTGTTTTTTGAGACAGGGTCTCACTCTGGCACCCGAGCTAAAGTGCAGTGGCACAATCATGGCTCACTGCAGCCTTGACCTCCCAGGCTCAAGCAATCCTCCCACCTCAGCCTTCCAAGTAGCAGGGACTATAGGTGCGTGCCACCATGCCCAGCTAAGTTTTGGATTTTTTTGTAGAGACAGGGTCTTGCTATGTTGCCCAAGCTAGTCTCAAACTCCTGGGCTCAAGCAGTCCTCCTTCCCCAGCCTCCCAAAGTGCTGGGACTATAATCATGAGCCACCTCACCTAGCTGCTCCCCACTTATCCATAATCTCTTCTCTCAGAATTGCAGACTGCTGCTACTTCCACTGCTTCTTGCCCCTGCATCCTCAACTCTCCTCCCAGGTGTTCTACTGATTATATGGTTTGTCTGTGTCCCCACCCAAATCTCATCTTGAATTGTAGCTCCCACAATTCCCATGTGTTGTGTGAGGAGACCTGATGGCAGGTCATTGAATCTTGGCGGTGGATCTTTCCCATGCTGTTCTCCTGATGGTGCATAAGTCCTACGAGATCTGATGGTTTTATAAGGGACAACCCCTTTCACTTAGTTCTCATTTTTTCTCTTGCCTACTGCCATGTAAGACATGCCTTTCAACTTGCGCCATGATTGTGAGGCCTCCCCAGCCACGTGGAACTGCAAGTTCATGAAACCTCTTTTTGTGTATAAATTACCCAGTCTCGGGTATGTCCTTATCAGCAGCATGAAAACAGACTAATACAACTGACCTAGGTAACATTCTCGCAGTTGGGTGGAGCTTCTCAGCCATTTCCAGTAGATGGCTGCATATTGCTTCAACATGAAACCCTATGATTTGGATAGAAAATGATGAGCGTCTAAGCTGTGTTTCCTCAAACCAGAACTAGCAGTCTAGGTAGAAAATGTCTTCCTTCTCTGTAGTTTGCTTGAGCAAAGTATAATTTTCAAAAATTTAAAAAGAATTCTCAGACACAGGATGGGCAAGTGTCAGTTTCTGAGCGGGCTTCAGGTAGCTCTGTCAGTGACAGCTTCTCATTGCCAAGGGCCCACACAGACTGCAGGGTACAGGAGCACAAGGGAAGCCTGTGTGTTGGCTCCTTAAAAAACAGGCTTCTGAAGGTGACAGATGGAAAGAAAGCATTATTTTTATAGGACCTACAAAATCCAAACAGTATAAAAGTTTGTTTGCCACATCTACCAGAGTCCTGGACTTAAGAATTCAACAAATACTGTTTTCCTTGAGCCAGATGCACCTCAGGGCACTTAATTGTGACTTCCAGACACAGTAAGTCATGTTTCCTTCTGGCAGTAGGGGAGACTAAATGCAGACAGGAAAGGAATTCTGCTCCCTGTCCTCTGCAGTGAATTCTCCTGTGGGTGTTTGGGGTAGAGGAAGAGGGTGGGAATGATCTCCCTTCTGGGTTTGGTGTGGCAACTTATGAGCCAAAATGTGTACACAGCATAGGAGGGGTCTGGTCCCAGAATTGGAAGTACCTGTGGGTTTTCTGGTACCACAGTCTGTTTCCAAAACGGGCCTTTGCCAAGTCTGTGCCAGAAGAGGGCTGCTCTTTGTAAGGCTCTGCCGTACTCCAGGAGCTGGGATTGACCTAGCCACAAATAAAACAATAACACAAGAAGCTGCTGTGATACTCTGGTCTTTGCAGCACAACAGAGAGGTTAAGAATATGGTCTTTGGAGTTAGACAACCCAAGTTCAAATTCCAGTGACTTTGTTAGGATCTGGAGCCAGAATGTCCAGATTAAAATCCCGGCTCTACTACTGATCAACCCTGTGATCTTGGGCAAGTTCCTTAACCTCTTTGTGCCTCTGTCCATATGTAAAATGAGGACAATCTGTGACTATCTCATTGGCCTGTTTGTGAGAATTAAATGAGTTACTACAGTTAAGGCACTTAGATCATGCAGGGCATGAAATAAGTGCTGGATAAATGTTTGGCTTCTCCTTTCTGCCAGCTTAATTTAAACACCTTGAGTAAGTGGCAGAAACCATGCACAGCAAGCTGAAGGAAAAACAAAACAGGTGGTGGTGGTGGTGTTTTTTATAAGAATATAGGGATGACTCATGGAAATCTAAGAAGAGGAATGCAGATGGGCCTCAGATGAAGAGACAGGGACTGAGTTGCCATTAGAATGCTTTTCCCCAGATGCCTTGAATTCTCTAAAATGTTGTCTGAACCGATAAGTTTTTAATCTGTAATTGACTTATGTGTGTAATATGATCCAGTAAGATTTTTCTCCATTTAGATTGTCTGAGCATTACTTATTGGATATCTTATTCTCCCACTGAATTATAATACTACCCCTGTGCTATGTTAAAAACATATGCATGTGGGCCAGGAATGGTAGCTCACACCTGTAATTCCAGCACTTTGGGAGGCCTGAGATGGGTGGATCACCTGAGATCAGGAGTTCAAGACCAGCCTGGCCAATGTGGCAAAACCCCATCTCTACTAAAAATACAAAACAAAACAAAACAAAACAAAACAACATATGCATGTGTACCTACACCTAGGTTTTTTATTTTATTTCGTTGGTTGTCTATCCCTATCCTAATATCACATTGTCTTACTTATATGGCTTTATAATAATCTTGATATCGGGGTGGGGTCGGGGTGGGGGACAAGGTGGCTCACACCTGAAATCCCAGCACCCTGGGAGGCCAAGGTGGGAGAATTGCTTGAAGCCAGGAGTTTGAAACCAGCCTGGGCAACACAGTGAGATCCCATCTCTAAAAAATCTTTTTTTGAAAAATTAGCCAAGTGTGGTGGCACATGCCTATAGTCCTAGCTACTTGGGAGGCTGAGGTGGAAAGATCTCTTAAACCCAGGAGTTCAAGGTTGCCGTGAGCTATAATCACACTGCTGCACTCCAGCCTTGGTGACAGAGTGAGACTCTGTTTCTAATCATCATCATCATCGTCATCATCTTGATATCTGGAAGTACAGATTTCCCTAGTTGTTCTTTTTTCAGAAATATCTTAGCTATTATTGGATCCTTATTCTTTGGGATACTTTAAAATAAGGCTGTAAACTCTGACATTTCCCATTGAGAGATAGGGTCTCTGTCCCTTCCCCTTGTTATGTAGCATTACTTCAACTGTATTGGCTGAAGTAGTCACAAGCCCATTGTTATGAACAGAATTGTTCCCCTCCGCCTTTCATATATTGAAGCCCTAGTCCTCAGTGTGACTGTATTTGGAGATACAGCCTTTAAGGAGATAATTAAGGTTAAATGAGGTCATCAGGGTGGAACCTTAATCTGATAGGACTGGTGTCCTTATAAGAGAAAGAGACATTACAGATTCTCTCTCTCTCTCCTACATGCACGGAGAGGAAAGTCCATGTGAGGACACAGCAGGAAGGTAGCTATCTGCAAGCCAGGAGGGGAGAAGCCTCATCAGAAACCAAGTGTGCTGGAACCTTGATCTTAGACTTTCAAATTCTGGAACTATGAGAAAATAAATTTCTGTTGTTTAAACCACTCAATCCATGGTATTCTGTTATGGCAGTCCAAGCTGACTAATGTACCCACCCATGCAATGTGTGATCCTGGACTAAAAAGAGGACATTAGTGGGACAATTGGTAAAATTGAACAAAGTCTGTACATTAATTTAATAAGACTGTATCAATATTAATTTCCTAGTTTTAATCATTGTACTATGAGTCTGTAAAATGTTGATATTTGGAGAAATATGAGAACTTTAGAACTCTGATCACCTCCCTCCTGATGTCCATTCATTTTTTTTGTTCATCATTTTGTCTATTTTTTAAAAATTTACAAATTAATTAATAATATTTTTATAGACAATATTTGTTTAGATTTACCAGTATAAATATATGCTGGTTTATATTTACCACTATAAATATATACTGGTAAATCTAAACAGACATGGTCTATAAAATATATACCAGTATATAAATATATACTGGTAAATACTATATATTTACCAATTTGTTTGTTTCTCATTCTTTCTTACATCTCAGAATTTCTTTCTAGAATCACTTTCTTCTTTTTAAAGAACATCCTTTAAAAATTCCAGTGGTGTAGAACACTCATCCCCAGTTTTTATTATCATTGTCTTTATTTCATCCTCATTCTTGAATGATAGTTTTTCTGGGAGCACATTTCTAAATTAGTAGTTAATTTCTCTCAACATTTAAAAAAATGTTTATTATGGCTTTAGTTTTATTGTTGAGATGTCTGTTGTCAGTTTGTCATTTTTCATAGGTTATGTTTTCCCTCTGAGTGCTTTTAAGATCTTCTCTTTGTCTTTGATGTTCTGCAGTTTCATTACACACAAATTTTCAATTTATCATGTTTAGTTTACATTGTACCTTTGCAATGATATCTTTTCTTTTCTGAAAAAAAAATGCAGCCATTATGTCTTTAAAAATTTTTTATTGGCCGGGCACGTTGGCTCACGCCTGTAATCCCAGCACTTTGGGAGGCTGAGGCAGGCAGATCACAAGGTCAGGAGATTGGGACCATCCTGGCTAACACGGTGAAACCCTGTCTCTACTAAAAATACAAAAAATTAGCCGGGCGTGGTGGTTGGCACCTGTAGCAGCTACTCAGGAGGCTGAGGCAGGAGAATGGCGTGAACCCGGGAGGCGCAGCTTGCAGTGAGCCGAGATTGCACCACTGCACTCCAACCTGGGCGACAGAGCAAGACTCTGTCTCAAAAAAAAAAAAAATTTTTTTTTAATTTTATTTCATTAGTTGTTTTCATTCTCTTTATTCTTACGGAACGTCAAGTGGACACCTCCTTTTGTTGCATATCTTTTACCATCTCTACTTTTTTTTCTATCTGCCATGCTGCATTTTTCAGATATGTCTTTTGTTAGTTTTCTTTTGTGCTGTGTATAGCCTTCTATTTAGCCCATCTGTTGAGTTTTTTATTATACAATTTTATGTTTCATGTCTGGTTCTTTTTCAAATCACTTTTGGAGATTTAGTTCTTGCTCAATTTTGTGACCCCTTTCTAATTTTTTCAAATATTTTATATATGGCTTTTAAATTCCTTGTCTGATATTCAATATATGTAGTTCTTATGTTATTATATAATATATATATTATATTATATATATTATATATTATAATTATGTATATAATATATATTATATAATATATTATATATTATAATATGTAATATATACTATATATACTAGTATATATATACTATATATACTATATATTATATATATATATACTAGTATATATATATATATAATATATATAATATATACAAGAAAATGTTGGATAGTGAAAAGTCCCTTGAATCAAAATGAAGAAGTACAGTTTTCTAAGGGAACTTCCCTCTACAAAACAACTAGATCCTGCATAAAAAATAGACCTCTTGGGTTTATAGAGTATGACAGATATGAGAGACACCAAATAAGATTGGCTGCTACAGAAGGAAAGCTAGATACCCTGAAAGCACCTGCCACTATCAGCACTGCAAGGGAGTAGCCATGGAATAGCAGCAAGGTAGGGGCAGTGAGCTGAGACTCTCAGGCCAAACTGAGACCCTGAAAGGGAACATGAACAGTATCGGGTCATTATATTATATCGGTATCGGTATATTATATAATATATAATATATAATATATAATATTATATTATAATATATATAATATAATATATTATTATATAATATAATATTATATATTATAATATATTATATTATATATATTATAATATATTATAAAATATATTAACAATGTTAATTATATTAATTATATCGATTATAATATATAATATATTCTATTATAAAATATATAATATATTCTATTATAAAATACATAATATATTCTATTATAAAATATATAATATATTCTATTATAAAATATATAATATATTCTATTATAAAATATATAATATATTCTATTATAAAATATATAATATATTCTATTATAAAATATATAATATATTCTATTATAAAATATATAATATATTCTATTATAAAATATATAATATATTCTATTATAAAATATATAATATATTCTATTATAAAATATATAATATATTCTATTATAAAATATATAATATATTCTATTATAAAATATATAATATATTCTATTATAAAATATATAATATATTCTATTATAAAATATATAATATATTCTATTATAAAATATATAATATATTCTATTATAAAATATATAATATATTCTATTATAAAATATATATTATATTCTATTATAAAATATATAATATATTATATTCTATTATAAAATATATAATATATTAAATATAATATATATTAATAATTATATTACAATAATATAATATTATATTATAATATTATATTATATATATTATCTTATATTATGTAGTTATTATATTAGGTCCAATGTATGTGTGGTTTCTGCTGACTCTTACTCATGGCGTTGTGTTTATTTTGGGTTTGATAAACCTTATTGTGAGTTAATACTTGAGAGCATGCATTGAGGATCTCCCTCAGAGAGGATCTGCAATGTTCTACTTGGGATCCAGGGGAGTTACATGACCCAATACCGTTCATGTTCCCTTTCAGGGTCTCAGTTTGGCCTGAGAGTCTCAGCTCACTGCCCCTACCTTGCTGCTATTCCACGGCTACTCCCTTGCAGTGCTGATAGTGGCAGGTGCTTTCAGGGTATCTAGCTTTCCTTCTGTAGCAGCCAATCTTATTTGGTGTCTCTCATATCTGTCATACCCTATAAACCCAAGAGGTCTATTTTTTATGCAGGATCTAGTTGTTTTGTAGAGGGAAGTTCCCTTAGAAAATTGTACTTCTGCATTTTGATTCAAGGGACTTTTCACTATCCAACATTTTCTTGTATAATTAGTTGTTTATTGTTTTATAGTCAGTTTACCTTAGTGGAATGTAAACTTCCTGAGGACAGGGACTTTGGTTTGCTGGTATATCTCCAGTGACTGGAATATAATGCTTAGTACATAGTAGAGCCTGGAACTGAATAAATATTTCTTGAATATTAAAATGAATGAATCCCATCTATAAATTCATGTGTATCAGGTGTTACATCAGGTTCTCTAGATACAAAGATGAACCTGAGAAAATGTCTTTCATAGAGGTACTTACTAGAATTAGTGTTGAAAGTAATTAGATATGAAAGTAAATAAATTACACAAAGTACTATGGTCTCAATGTCTTTGACTCCCCAAATTTTCATGTTGAAACCTAGTCCCCAATTTGATAGTATTAAGAGGGGGCCCCTTTGGAGGTAATTAACACATGAGATGAGGGTGGAGCCCTCACTAATGGAATTAATGTTCCTAAAAGAGTCCCGAGGGAGCCTATTCTCCCCTTCTACCATGTGAAGACACATAGAAGGCACCATCCATGAGGAATGACCCCTCACCATACACCAGATCTGCTGGCACCTCAGTCTTGAGCATCCCAGCCTCTAGAACTGTGAGCAATAAATTTCTGTTGTGTATCAGTGCCCCATCCAATGTATTTTGTTCTAGCATCTTGAAAAGACTAAGTACTGTAGTGCACACACAAACATACACATATGAATAAATAAGATAATATCAAGGCATATACAGCCATCTATATCCAGAGCCTATATGTCATGTTCAGTAGTTCTTACCTCATTATGTAAGTTATTATAAGTCATATCTAGGGAAAGCAATATGATTGATTTTATTCTTTGGATACACTCTGGCAGAGAGTGGTGGGTGATCAGAGCAAACACGACTGAAGGCAGGGAAAGAAGATAAGAGAATACTGCAGTTCGTGCTTCATCTATTCAAAAAGGTAGGGTTTTGTTTTGTTTTGTTTTGTTTTTTGAGTGCCGGCGATAAATCAGGCACCTTTCTAGGCACTGAGGAAATACCTATGAATAAGACAATTAAGGTCCTGCTGTCACAAAACTTATATTCTGGTTGACTAAAACTAAATAAATAAGTAAATGAATTAACACATAGATAATTTCTCTCTCTCTCTCTCTCTCTCTCTCTCAATAGGGTCTCACTCTGTCGCCCAGGCTGGAGTGCAGTGGCATGGTCTCAGCTCAGTGCAACCTCCACCTTCTGGGTTCAAGCGATTCTCCTGCCTCAGCCTCCAGAGTAACTGGAATTATAGGCACCTGCCACCATGCCTGGCAAATTTTTGTATTTTTTGATGGCGATGGGGTTTCACTATGTTGGCCAGGCTGGTCTCACACTCCTGACTTCAAGTGATCCACCAGCTTTGGCCTCCCAAAGTGCTGGGATTACAGGTGTGAGAACACATAGATAATTTCAGACAGTAGTAGGTTTTGTAAAGGAAACAGAACCAGGGTTGTTGGAAACAGAGCTGTCAGTGGGGCAGGGTAGTAGCTACCCAAGGAAGGCCTCTTGGAAGAGGCAGCATATGAACAGAGACCTGAACGACAAGAAAGAGGCAAGAACATTTTGGGCAGAGAGAATGGCAAGTGCAACCCTATGTTTTGTGCTTTCAAGGATCAGAAAGTAGACCGGTGTACCTGGTACCAAAGTGATAGAAGAGCATTTGTGGAGTCTGGAGAAGTAGGCAGGCGTCAGACCACCTAGGTCCTTATAGGCCATGGTAATGAGTTTAGATGTTGTTCAAAGGGCAATGGGAAGCTGCCGGAGGATCTGGAGCGGGCGGGGAGGGGGCGCATAATACTACTTAAATCTTTTTTTTTTTTTTTTTTTTTTTTGAGATGGAGTCTCGCTCTGTCACCCAGGCTGGAGTGCAGTGGCGCGATCTCGGCTCACTGCAAGCTCCGCCTCCCGGGTTCACGCCATTCTCCTTCCTCAGCCTCCCAGGTATCTGGGACTACAAGCGCCCGCCACCACGCCCGGCTAATTTTTTTTTGTATTTTTAGTAGAGACGGGGTTTCACCATGTTAGCCGGGATGGTCTCGATCTCCTGACCTCATGATCCACCCGCCTCGGCCTCCCAAAGTGCTGGAATTACAGGCGTGAGCCACCACGCCCGGCCTCTACTTAAATCTTTAAAAGTTTATTCATGTGACTGCTCTTTGAAGAAAGGTCAGCAGTAGTCCAGGAAAGAAGTGTATGAACTACTAGATGGGGCAAGATATGAAGAGGCCCGGGCTCAGGCACGGAGACTATCCAGGCTGACCTCTCCCCTTCCTGGACTTAAGTTCTTCTATAGCTTATTTGCCTCTGAATCCCTAATGCAACCTAGTGCCTGGTACACAAAGGAGATGAAGAGCACTTCAAAAAGTGCTTGAGTGCACAAATGGCTACCAGAGGATTCTGTTCTTAGATGGCATCAGCTGGTAAACTCAGTTACTTAAAGGATAATGTTAAGCTGTGTGCTCAGTTGCAATGTGGGTCAGTTAAATTTAGAGATGCTCCTTGGTCACAAATCATGGTTACATTGTAATCATGGCAATTAGGGTAACATTATTATTTGTTTTTGTTTTTGTTTTTCTGAGACAGAGTCTCCCTCTGTTACCCGGGCTGGAGTGCTGTGGCATGGTCTTGGCTCACTGCAACCTCCACCTCCCAGGTTCAAGCGATTCTCCTGCCTCAGCCTCCCAAGTAGCTGGGATTACAGGCACACGCCACCATGCGTGGCTAATTTTTGTGTTTTTAGTAGAGACGGGGTTTTGCCATGTTGGCTAGGCTGGTCTAGAACTCCAGACCTCAGGTTATCTGCCCACCTTGGCCTTCCAAAGTGCTGGGATTACAGCAAGCCACCATGCCCGGCCCATTATTTGTTTTGCAAACGCCTTTTGCCACAACAAGTCTGGGTAATTCTGTGTATACAATCCAGTTCAAATCTTGTCACCACTACTAGAAATTAATTGCAAAGAAATATGTACTGTGTTTTTTTTTGCCAGTAACATTATCATCACATACAAGAAGATAACGTATGTTTGAGAATTTTTATTGCTAATAAGTATCAGGCTTTAGAGATGATTTCATTTAGAATTGCCAATGGAATATTCTATTTATGTAAAGAAAACTAGTCTCATTTAAAAAAAAATATTTCCAGGAAACAACTACTCCTCTAGAGAAGTAGGAGTATAAAATTCTAGTCAAGAATATGGCTTTGGAGACAAACATGGCTGAGTTTGAGTACTAACACTGCCACTCTTGGGTAAGGAATTTCCTAAATTTTGATTTTTGGAAGATAATTCCTGTGTCCAGAGTTATTGTGGAGACTGAAAAAGATAATACCATTTCTTTAGGCTTCTCAGCATCTAAACTCTTTCTGTGTTATAGAATTCCCCATTTATGGGTAATGGATGGGACAAAGATCCTTCTACTTTGTAGATGTTGGAAGTGCTTAATACTTATTTTCTTGGGTACTTTATTTTCCTTGCAATGAGGACAGATCCATGTAACCTTGGGCTTCATCATTCAGCTGTAATAAAACCAAATTATGATGCAGGAACTAATGGCATAGGAGGGAAGGATCTGGGAGCACTCTCTAAAGGCAGCAGGGGTGGTTGCAGCAGTGGCGACCAGTTGCGTTCTTGGTACAGAAGTAACATCAGTGTGGGCAGCATTAACTGCATTAAAACTGGTTCTTGGTGCAGAAGTGGCATCAGTGCAAGGTGTACCATCTAGTACTTGGTGACAGTGATGGTAGTTTCCTCATTGGCCCAGTTCTGTGGCATTAATCCTGGAAATTCAGCCAAAAGCCTGTTTCTCCAGGCTGCCCAAGCAAGTCTACGAGCATTGATTAAGCTCTTCTACAGTGTAGTCAGCTAGAGTTAGCTTCGGTTGCTGGAACCAAGAACTCTGGTTGATTTGGATTTTACACCTGTGCTCCCAGCACAGTGACTAACAGAGAATACTCAATAAGTGTGGCTATTAGTAGCAGTATTTATAACAACATATTCCTAACTTCACCTGTAAAATGTCAAATTTTATAATAAATTTTAGTGAATTTGATCCAAATTTAAGAGCTATATTTAATCTTGTCTTTATTGGTTCATCTCTTTGAAATCTATTTATATTCTGAATTATACCTTAATTAATATAAGATTATTTCCTAGACTGTAACATTCTTGAAAGCAGAGATTGTCTTTTTCACAAATGAATTATTTGCTGGCATAGAGCCTGACACAGGTGGACCCTTAGTAAATATTTGTGGAGGAAGCACATGGAGAGGTAATTGATGATATAGAAGTGCCATCTCAGGAGCGTGGCTGGCAGACCTCTTAGGCAGACCTCTAAGTTGGCATTATCTCAGTGAGGTAGTTTGGTCCAGGATTGGTTTTCAGATCTATAACCCTAGAAACTTAATATTACACTTTAGCCAAAGGTGATCAGATCACTCTCTTGGACATAGACTCAGACTAAGCAAACTCAGAAGAGACAGATGTATAAGATATAGTTATTTTTGCTAAGAAATATAACTTTGGGGTGTTCTGGAATGCTGCTCACTTACTCATTTAATAACTTGATTTTGATAAGTGTTTAATATGTGTCAGCTACTATTATGTAACTGTATAAACAGTGAACAAAACAGACAAGATTGCTGCTGTCATGCAATTTGCACAGCTGTGTCAACAAAGAAATATTTAATTGTAGATAATGGTAACTGTCATAAAGAAAAATATAGCAGGATAAGGTGATGAAAATTCTTGGGAAGAAGTGTGTACTATTTTAAATTGGATAACCAGGGAATATGCCCCTCAGAAGGTTACATTTAAGCTGAAACCTGAATGAAGTGGAGGAGACTGTAGCAGGTAGGGAAAATATTACATGCAAAGGCTCTAAAGCGCAGAAATAATTTGGGGGTTGGGGAGGTGTTGAAGAATAAAAAGTAGGCCAGTGGCCGGATGCGGTGGCTCACGCTTGTAATCCCAACACTTTGAGAAGCCAAGGTGGGCGATCACTTGTGGCCAGGAGTTCGAGACCAGCCTGGCCAACATGATGAAATCCTGTCGCTACGAAAAATACAAAAATTAGCCAGGCATGGTGGCACATGCCTGTAATCCCAGCTACTGGGGAGGCTGAGGCACAAGAATCACTTGAACCCAGGAAGCAGAAGTTGCAGTGAGCCGAGATCACGCCACTGCACTCCAGCCTGGGTGACAGAGCAAGACTCCATCTAAAAAAAAAAAAAAAAAAAAAAAGTAGACCAGTGTGGTAGGCAGCCTCTAAAATGACTCCCAATGAACTCTGGGAGAGTGAAATTCTCTCCCCTAGAGTGTGGACTGGATTTAGTCACTAGCCTCCAATGAATAGAATGCTGTAGAGGTGATGAAATGTCACTGCCAATGTTAGGTTAAAATTGTTGGCTTCTGTCTTGAGCATTTTTTTTCTCTCTTGTTTTCTTGCTGTGCAGAAAAAGATTAACATAGCAGAACCGAGACTGCTATCCTTAGAAATGCCAGCTTGTAAGGTTGGCCATTGGCTGGCATCTGGGAACTTGACAGGTAAATAGGTCCCTATGCTAATATAACTCTCCCTAATTGATGAGGGAGGCTCACTATGCCTAGACTGTTTGTGCAAACAATATGGCTTATGCTGAATACCCGCTTTCTTCCCAGAAATCTGGAATTTTGGCATGAGTGAGGCACAGGGTGCTTGTGTGACTAGCCTATGACAAGACCTTTGGTTGCTGAGTTTTAATAGGCTTCTTTGGACAGAAGCATCACACAAACATTTCTGCATTTTTGTTGCTGGGAGAAGAATGTGATCTGTGTGAGCTCTTGTGGAATGTGAGAGCATAAGGGAGCCTGCAAATGGATCCGTGCAGACTCTGCTGGGGCCTACTTCCTTTATAATCTGGCTGTTTATCTTTACTATACTGCTTTAATAAATCCTAGTGTGAGTGCAACTTATGAGGAGTCCTATGAGTCCTTCTAGCTCATTTCTTAATGTGGGGGTGGTCCTGGGGACCCCAGACACACTTACTCTGATGAAGCAAGCTGCCACAAGCCATCCTGTGGAGTGGTCCACACGGCAAGGAACTGAGGGAGGCCTCTGGCCTACAGCCAGCAAGAGGGAGCTGAGGCGTTCAGTCCAACGGCCATATGGAAAAAAGGTCCACTTAAGTGAGCTTGGAAGTGAGTCCTCCCCCTGTTGGGCCTTCAGATGAGACTGCAGTCATGGTCAACTCCTGGTCTGGAGCCTTGTGAGAGACTTCAAGCCAGAGGCACTGCCTAAACTGGGCCTGGATTCCTGGCCTATAGAAACTGTGAGAGAATAAGTGTTTGTTGCTTTTAGCCTGTAAGTTGAGGAGTAATTTCTTATGCAGCAATAGGTAACTAATACAACCAACAGGGCTAGAATATAGAGGGTAACGGGAATGTGATAGGTGGTGGCCACAGAGTGGTAGACAGGGCCCAGATCATATACGACCTTGAAGCTTATGGTAAGGATTTGGATTTTCTTCCATTGAAGGATTTGGAATAGGGAAATCTGGTTAGCACATTGTCTTCTTTAGACCACAGGTTTTCAACCCTGGCTGCATTTTAGAACCACTCAAGGAGCTTTTTAAAAATACCTATGCCAGGCCCCACCCTCAGAGATTCTGGCTCCGTTGGCCCTGGGAGAGGCTCCAGTGTTATTATTTTTTAAAAGCTCCCCAGGTAATTCTGATGGACAGCTCCAGCTGAGAATGAGATGTGCTTTAGGGTAGCAAACCTATCTGGAAAACCAGAGAGGATTGCTCAGAACAAAGGGAGAGAGTCACATATTTTCAATACTGAATTATTACATTAAATTAAGCAGGCCTGATAGATCTAGGATGGCGTGCTCTTCTGTGTTCAGTGCTGGAGAAATAGTCACAATTGCTAACCCCTGGATTTTCCCTTTCTGCGATAACTGTCATCCATCTGTTCTTTTCACACAAGGTACAAGACTGTGGATTCAGCTTTAATTTTAAAGATACCAACACAGTCATACAAATATAAATCTTTGGCCTTCAGCTCTTTTGATAAATTCCAACCAGTGGCGACCGAAAGAGTCTTTTGTCCTACATTTACCCAAAAAAGGGGAACAAAATTAATTTTTTTTTTTTGAGACAGTGTCTTACTGTGTTGCCCTAGCTGGAGTGCAGTGGTGTGACCTAGGCTCACTGCAACCTGCACCTACTGGGCTCAAGCGATCCTCCTGCCTCAGCCTCCTGAGTAGCTGGGACCACAGACGCACACCACTATGCCTGGCTAATTTTTTTGTGTTTTTGGTAGAAACGGGGTTTTACCATGTTGTTCAAGGTAGTCTTGAACTCCTGAGCTCAAGCAATTCGCCTGCCTCAGCCTCCCAAAGTGCTGGGATTACAGGTGTTAGCCACTACACATGGCCATTTCTTTAGCCTACTTAGCTCTCTTCTAAAATGACCAGACCTAATAATCTATATTACGTGACTCTATAATCAATATATGCATACAAGAACAAATTAAAAGACATGCAAATGCTTCAAAGAATCTCAGTTTCTTGAAACTTCAAACCCCATAGTGAGAAGTGTAAGTATTAACATACCAAAACAGAACAAAACAAACATTTTCGTGAAACTACAGTTTTGGACTATTATGTGTATTATATTTGTAATCAGTTATCTTTTATATTTTTGGCTAAAGAAATGTGTCTAGGCCGGACATGGTGGCTTATACCTGTAATCCCAGCACTTTGGGAGGTAGAGGCAAGAGAATTGCTTGAGCTCAGGAGGTTGAGGCTGCAGTGAGGCGTGTTCATGCCACTGCACTCCAGCCTAGGTGATAGAGTGAGCAAGACCTTGTCTCAAAATAAAAAAAAAAAAAGAAATTCATCTGAATCTTAGATTTTGATCAACACACTAACATTCTTGACTGAAATATAATTTAAAATGTTAATGACATTTAATTCAGTTGCAATGTAAATGTAAACATCTTGATTCGTAAGGTTTAATATTAAAAACTTCATAGCTTTTTGAGGTGGAGAAGAAGATAATTATGTTTGCTTCTCCTTCCCTGTCAGTTTGGGGCCTGACTGGAAAGGAGATTCACTTGGGGAAAGTGCTGATCATGGTCTTGGGACTGGAGGAGTGAGGGAGTACCCTTACACTCATATTGAAAAGAAACAAAAATGGCATGTTCAAAAGCATGAAAGCCCAATCACTCATTCACTCAACAAACATATTGAGTGCATTGTATGCCAGGTGCCCTTCTAGATGCTAAGGGATATCGCAGCGAGCAATTCATACAAGCTCCCTATTTATGAAATTTCTTTATAGTGGGAGGTCGTGAACTGTCAGATAATAAACAAATGTCAGGTAGTAATAGGTGCTATTATTATAATAAAACATGATGTAATTGGAAAATGGGACAGGATAGAGGATGTCACTTCTGTTCATTTGAACGGTCTGTTAGATATCAAATTTACTGTAGAAGAAAACTATTTGACCCACAGTGTTCCAAGTATTTTTTAATTGCCTATTTTTATTATTTGGGAGATTTCACATAACAATCTGGATTTTTGTCTTCTCTTGAAAAATCAGATGATTATGCCGAACAGGTATTTCTGCATGACAACAGTGTTCTTTCAATAGGACATGTCATCTCCTCTTCTTCATAATCCCTCCTTTCCTAACAGAACAGCTTCCCTCATTTACAAGATCTGCCTGGCTTCTGAATTCTGAAGAATTATCAACTTCTGGGCTAGTAAAAGAATAAGGGCCAAGATAGAGTGTGCAATAGGATTCAAGGCATGCAGAAAGCCACGAGCCGAGGAGCCGAGGGGAGCAGGCATAGATACCTGTGTAGACGTCCGAGATCACGTTTTGCTTGGTACCAATATGGCAATATGGGCTTGTAATGGCATACAGAGTCCTTTTTATTTTGAGACAAGGTCTTGCTTTGTCACCCAGACTGGAGCGCATTGGCCAGAACACAGCTCACTGCAGCCACCACTTCTCGGACTTCAGTGATTCTCCCGCCTGAGCCCCTCAGGTAACTGAGACTATGGGCACACACCACCATGCCTGGCTAATTTTTGTATTTTTTGTAGTGACAGGATTTTGCCATGCTGCCCAGGCTGATCTCCAACCCCTGAGCTCAAGCAATCCACCCACTTGGCCTCTCAAAGTGTTGGATTACAGGCATATAAGCCACCACGTCCAGCCCAGAGTCTATTTTTTGAAAGTGTCCAGAGTGGACTAGAAACTTTAGTATGATGGAATAAAGCAATGAACCAGTGGTCAGGGTCTGAGCTAAATAGCTATATAGTTTTACATGGTCACATGTTTTTACATGACTATATGTTTTTCTAAAATTTGCAAAAGTAGGATAATTTCAGATTTCCCATCTATTAGACATTCCCCAATGTCAGATGGCATTGAAATGGCAGTGGGCATTTTAAGAATCCAGCTAAAGAAAGTTGAGTTGGGAATATGCCACATTTACTGCAATTTGGAAAACCATTTTGGAATGTTCCAGTACAACTAGCTAGAAATTATCGACTGCTAGTTTGGAAACACGTGAAGGGTGCTTTCTTTTATTAACTTTAAATTTAGTTACTAAAGAATTGAGAAAAAATTCTGATTAAAAACAGTAATGGAATATGAAACAAAAGACATACAGGAGAACAGTACAGTCAATGGAGATTATTCTGACACTGAGAGGCAAATGGCAGCAATTTTTTTTTCAGAGCATAACAAAAGCAGTAACTCAAAAAAAAGGAAGAGACAAGGTTATTGGATTGTTGGATACTCCAACCTGTGAAGAAGAGTTGATCACATGGAAAACAATGTAAACTTCTCACTGATTTGACATATGTGTGGTTACTATGTATTGCCTTTTTGACTGCTTTTTGAAAAATGGATGAAGGCCCTTTAAATAATTTTTGCTTGCCAGCTGGCACTGAAGCTTTGCGAATAGAGGGCGCTGGAGAGACATTGCAGGAGGAAACAGGTTTGCTTCCTGGTTGCGATGGGCTTGGATAGGTTCCTGCAGCACACAAGATTTCAGCTTATGCCTTCTCCAGCATCAGACTCCTGCAGTGTATAAGGTTTCTCCAGCACGGGCTCCTGCAGTGCTTGCAGCTTCTCCAGGGCCCAGCCTCTGCAGCATACAGGAGCCTGCAGCTTCCCCTGGCAGCCCCTTGGGCAGTTGTGTGAGAGACCTCTCCATCATCAGCTTTCACCAGCACTCCACAGGGCAGTTTCCTGGCAAGTTCCACTGCTGAGCACCACACCAGCCTCTCTGCATATCTGCAAGTCAATGTCTGTTCTCAGTCCTGGTTGTGGAGGAGGAGGTCTTGGTGGCTCTATCTTAGCCTTGGGGATAGTAGCTGCTCCTATTATCTGTGATTTCTGTATTTTCTTGGTTTGTTCTCTTTACTTCTTTTTATTAAACTTTATCTATTATCTATCAAATTACTGTGTGATTTTTCTCTCCCATTTGCACACAGACTGATACAGCATGAAATTCCAATATCTATGAATATAACACAAATTTACTATATATAAATACAAGAATATTGATGACAAACTGGTTAATGGCTGTCGTTAACTTAAAGAGTATTTAAAATTAGCCAAAAAACATACAAATGCCTCAAGAAGTTTACAGCTCATACATGAAAGAAACTTGATAGAGGTTTTTCCAAATTTGACCATTTTTAGGATTTGACAATCCTAAAAATTTATAAAGCCTTACAAATAAGAATTATAAAACTAAAATAAATTTTTCTAAACTATAATAAAAAACAAACTTTGATCCACTATGCTGGAGGAAAGACCAAATTGCCTTTCAATTCTCTTCAATTAGGAAATATTGTGAAATTATCACATGAAGATGTGATTGAAGAGTATGCAGTCAAAAAAGGCAGGAAAGAATAATAGAGGTGTGTCAAGCAATAGATTAATAATAGTGTTATGATATTTTCTAGACTTTGTAATGTTTATGGTGTTTGTCAGCTTTTTAAAATGTGTAATGTGGCTAGGTGTGTTACAGGAAAGCAGTCCCGATCCAGACCCCAAGAGAAGGTTCTTGGATCTCACACAAGAAAGGATTCAGGGCAAGTCCACAGTGCAAAGCAAAAACAAGTTTATTGAGAGAGTAAAGTGGTCAAAGTACAGCTACTCCATAGACAGAGTAGGGCCTTCCCGAAAGTAAGAGGAGGAACGCATCCACCCTTTGTACAATACTTGTTTATATATGGGATAAAAAAAGGTCATGGGGAGATGTGCTGTGCTACAAGTGTTTGTGATAAAGGGTTAATTTTCTTAATTACTGTATTTTGCAAGAATTGATATCATTATCTTTAAATCAAAATTAGGAATGCATCTGTTCTCAAGCTATCAGGATATCTATCGGGTCCCTCCCAAGTCTGTTTAGTAAACATTATAAGCTGTTCCTTAATTTAACATCTAGAGGCCAGGAATACCCAACTTTCTGGGAATGCAGCTCAGCAAGTCCTAGCTTCATTTTCCTAGCCCTCACTCAAGATGGAGTCGCTCTGGTTTGAACACCTCTGACAGGTGTGGTGGCTCACATCTGTAATCCCAGTACTTTGGGAGGCTGAGGTGGGAAGATCACTTGAATCTAGGCTGGGCAACATAGCAAGACCCCAGTCTCTACAAAAGAAAAATTAAAAAAATTAATTTGGCATGATGACACGCACCTGTAGTATCAGCTACTCAGGAGGCTGAGGTGGTAGAATCACTTGAGCCTGGGAATTTGAGACTGCTACAGTGAGCCAGGATTATGCCACTGCACTCCAGCCTAGGTTACAGAGCAAGGCCGTATCTCAAAAATAAATAAGTAAATAAATAATAAGATTTGCAATGTGTGGCGATTTCTTTTCTCCTTATAGACACTTCTTTGCATATCTAATATTTTATTAATAATTGTGTATTATTTTTCTTAAAGAAGATCTGCCAGTTGTATAAGTTTGCCCTCAAATCTAGATTGGGCCCGGATTTGGATGGTGACCAGCTAGCTCTCTGGTCCCCATCTTGTACTGAGAGGGTTTGTCTGGATCAGAGAGTCTCCACCAGGCAACTCCCTCCCCGGAGAGGTGCTACTGATAAGGCGGTCTGTGCCTGTGGATGGCATGGAACAGGAGCAAAATGTCAACTCCTGGTTTGGATGAATTCAATTCCCAAATTCTAAGATCCCAATGACATAGTCTCTGCAGAAATGTCCTCACCCAATATGCAGGAGGAAGAAAAAAGTAATCCCCGCCCCCATATGTTGGGGCAATTCAGCTTCTGCTGGTGTTAAACATAAAGAGCAGGGCTCTGCTGGCTCTGTGTGCCCGCTGATACCATGTTGGGATGACCGACATTCCCCCACCCAGAGGTCCAAACAACATTTAAAAAGTCTCATCCTACACGTTGTTCTGATGCCTGGAATTCAAGACATCAGAAGATGTCATCATCAAAGAGACAAAGCCTTTATTTCTGCAATAGAAAACAAAGCTGAAGATATAGATACCCTCAGGAAATGTAATCCTGAAGTTCACTCCAAAATGACTGCAATTCTTTCCTTTTCTTCACAGTTTTGTGTGAGGAAAGGAAAAGGGGGAATGATTGGAGAGCAATTTCAGAGAGAAGAGAGTTCCTTTTCCATGTCAAAAGGAGCAGTACGGAGACAAACGATTTCCACATTCAAGTTCTGCCTGAAGCCTGGTTGGAAAAGCTGGCTAAAAAACAGGGGAACATTTTTAATAAGAAAAATATACGTGAATGTATTCATAGTGGATAGAAATAGCCTTAAATATGTAAAGGAAGAAGGAAAACCATCAGGAAATACTTACTGCCAGCCCTCCAAGAAATATGAGATGGAAAATTACAATGAGCTTACCACAAAGCTGCTCCGACTGGAGGGCGTGACTTTTCATATTTAACAGCATGTCTGGTAATGTTTCAGGGAATCTCATTACTCTTTATTCCTTATTTCTCCTCATGGGGAGATAAATTTGGCTGCATTTTCTTTTTTGGAAATGCACTGTTTTAGTTTTGCTTTTGTCATTTTTGAGAAAATACATATATTGTAACATTTGCCCCCTTTATAATTGACAAACATTTTTACATGGATGATAGATCTCTATGAGAAAATGTCTAATGCTGGGATATCCATTAAATATCTTTCATTTCTATAATTATAGGAAGAGTCCAAGTTATGATATGTGTCTCTCCTGTTGCAACTGTCCTTTTTGGGAGGAAGTTGCACGTACGTAATAAAGACAGAGGGTCAATACTTTTATAACAAAGTTTTGTCTGTGAGCATCATTTTACAACTAGAAAGCACTGCGGTGATCATCTACTTTAAGCTTAAGGAAATAGAGGCCCACAAAAGTTAAAATATTTAATATTTGACCATTGGTATGAAAGCTGAAACTAGAATTTAAGTTATTTTTTCTTCATACTGGAGAGTCTCATAGCATGAGTACTTCAGCAGGGGGCCCTCTCAAGTAAAGTGGCCTATAGATATTGGCTGATTGCAGGAAGATCAGAAGGCTGAGTTTTTTGTCTTAGGTCACTGCAACATAGTCCAAAAAATAATACTGACTATCTGGTGTCACATGTTCTTTTTTCTTTCTTTCTTTCTTTCTTTATTTTTGTTGTTGTTGTAGCTGAGACAGGGTCTTGCTCTGTCACCTAGGCTGGAGTGTAGTGGCGCGATCATGGTGCAGTGCAGCCTCAACCACCTGGACTCAGGTGACCCTCCTACCTTAGCCTCCCAGGTAGCTGGGACTAGAGGCATGCACTGCCATGCCTGGCTAATTTTTTGTATTTTTTGTAGAGACATGGTTTTGTCATATTGCGCAGGCTAGTCTCAGGCTCTTGGGCTCAAGCAATTCACCTGCCTCATCCTCCCAAAGTGCAGGGATAACAGGCATGACCTACCACCTCTGGCCTTTTCTTCTTTTTAAAAACAATGTTTTTAACTTTTATTTTGATACAAGGGTTACATGTGCAGGTTTGTTATATGGGTATATTGCATGATGGTGAGGTTTGGAGTATGGATCCCTTTACCCAGATAGACAGCATAGTACCCAATAAGTAGTTTTTTCCACCCCTTCCCTTCCTTCCTCTGTCCCCACCTACTAGTTTGCAGTGTCTACTATTCCTTTCCTTGTGTGCACATGTGCTCAGTGTTTAGCTCCCACTTATTAGTGAGAGCATGTGGTATTTGGTTTTGTTTTTGTGTTCATCCACTAAGACTTATGGCCTCCAGTGGCATACATGAAAAGAATGAAATTGTGTCCAGCTGCAAAGGACACAATTTCATTCTTTTTTGGGGGTATGTAGTGTTCCACGGTGTATATGTACCACAGTTTCTTTATCTGATCCACTGTTGACGGATACTTAAGTTGATTTCATGGCTTTGCTACTGTGGATAGTGCTACAATGAACATACAAGTGCACACGTCTTTTTGGTGAAACAATTTGTTTTCTTTTGGGTATATACTCATTAATGGGATTACTGGGTTGAATGGTAGCTGTGTTTTTAAGTCTTTTGTGAAATCTCCAAACTGCTTTCCTGATGTCACATTTTCTTCTTTTACTAAGCCACATAATGTGCCCAATTATTTTTGAGGTCTTCATTTTATCTTCAGTGAACTCTCGAATGTCTTTTTTTTTTTTTAAGTTCTATACCCTAGAATCTAGAAAGTGGGATTAGCATGGAAAACCAGATTACAGGAACAGTAGAAATTGTGGGCTGAAAGCATACTTATTTCAGAATGTCTCTGGATCATAGTTTCTGTCTGTATTACATCAGCAATGACAATGTTTTGATTAACTTAGGAAAGGTTGAGTTTTTCTTTTTTTTTTTGGCTCACTGCAAGCTCCGCCTCCCCGGTTCACGCCATTCTCCTGCCTCAGCCTCCCGAGTAGCTGGGACTACAGGCGCCTGCCACCACACCCGGATAATTTTTTGTATTTTTAGTAGAGATGGGGTTTCACCGTGTTAGCCAGGATGGTCTCAATCTCCTGACCTTGCGATCTGCCTGCCTTGGCCTCCCAAAGTGCTGGGATTACAGGCGTGAGCCACCGTGCCTGGTCAAGGTTGAGTTTTTCAAAGTTCTTTCTCAGGAGCATGATTTGATTGGCTACAGTAAGTAGTTGTGGGTGATGCTCAAAGGTCTTCTTCATATACTATCTAGGCCCAGGTGGGTAGATGTACAGGTTGTGGCCTGCACAAGGGCACCAGGCCTGGCAGGATGGAAGTGGAGGCTGAGGTAGAGCCGATGCTCTGGTCATCAAGCTCTATACCCTGAAAGGGGTTGCAACAACTAAAAGAAAGGGATGCCAAAGCCTCTCCATAGTCCTGCATTTGACTTCACTTTAGTACCAGCATGATTTGTGTAGACTCTTGTGTAAGATTAACTAGTTTAAGAAGCAGACCACCACAGTGAAGAAAAAGACATCAAAGGAACTAAGAAACATATTGAATCACAATATGTATGCCCTGGCAAACATAACTCCCTCCAAATGCCTCTTTGTATATTTATTCTTTATTGGTTCAAATCAGACATCAAAGAGTTCATTTAGGGCAGTGACCACATTCATATAATGAGAGTGGAAAAATATTTCAATCAAAAATCAGGTCTTGATTATGGAAATCATACAGGAGTGAAATATTATGAATGTAATGAATATTGGACGACTTTCAATTCTAGGTTTACATGACACCAGAGAATTCATACTGGAAAGAAGAGAGAAGGAATTCTCTAGCTGTGGTAAGTCCTTCGGCTGCTGGTCAAATACCTTTCATCACCAGAGAGCACATACCCAGTTAAATATGTGGTGCAATCAATGTAGAAATATGAGGATTTTATAGAATGGAAGATCCCCATTTGATTCAAGATCCTTAGTAGATTTTTAGCTTATTAAGAACAAATTCCATGTTTTTCTAATTCCATTTTGATTTTACTTGACAAAATATCACTCAACAAGGGCTATTAGTTGAAGCGTTGAAGACATATGAGAAGCCTCCTGCCGCTCAGAGATTTTTGTTTTTCCTAAATGTCTGTTGCCCAAGGCACAGTCCCTTGCCTTTTCTTATGTTGTTTTCTATGCCAAGAAATCTTTCTCCATCTCTTCAGCTTAACACTCTAAAATGTCAGTTTCTTTGTCCAGCTGTCTTTGACTTTTCTAGGATGAGTTAGTCACCGTCTCCAGCCCTACCTTCATACTTTATTCATAAACGTACTACAATTCCTGGCATTATTATGGTTTGTTTATGGCTTGCTATGCCAGTGGATTGTGAATTTTCATTGTTGTTTTAGTTGTTGGATGAATGGATATCTTCACAGTGCTAAGAGAAAATGCTTTTATGTAGTTTGATGTTCTCAGAAACATCTGTAGCCAGAATTTAAAAAGAGAAGAGAGTTTAAATCAGTATTTTTTTAAATTGTGCTCATACTATAATAAAAAGCACTACTGAGAAAGTATGAGACACAGTCCTTTTCCCTAAAAGTAGTAAAAACATGCTGGGTGTGGTGGTTCACACCTGTAATCCCAGTGACACAAGAGGCTGAGGTGAGAGGATCACTTGAGCCCAGGAGTTGGAAGCTGCAGGGAACCAGGACTGCATCACTGCTCTCCAGCCTAGGTAACACAGCAAAACCCCCAATCTAAAAAAATAAAAGTAGTAACAACAGTCTAGTAGGGGAGATAAGGCATGTAAATAAACGACCACTGGGTGAGGCAGAAAAAGTGTACTGAGTGTGTAACGCCAAAGGTTCTTTTGTTTGTTTGTTTTTTGTTTTTTGTTTTTGAGACGGAGTCTCGCTCTGTCGCCCAGGCTGGAGTGCAGTGGTGCGATCTCGGCTCACTGCAAGCTCCGCCTCCTGGGTTCACACCATTCTCCTGCCTCAGCCTCCCGAGTAGCTGGGACTGCAGGCGCCTGCCACCACGCCCGGCTAATTTTTTTTTGTATTTTTTAGTAGAGACAGGGTTTCACCGTGTTAGCCAGGATGGTCTCGATTTCCTGACCTCGTGATCCGCCTGCCTCGGCCTCCCAAAGTGCTGGGATTACAGGCGTGAGCCACCGCGCCCGGCAACGCCAAAGGTTCTTGCTTTAGCCACACCAAAGAATTGGTGTGGCGGCTGCCTGTGGTGAATGATGGAGACACTGACCAAGAGAAAAAATGCTGTAAGCTTTATTGAACAGAGTGACAGTACAAAGCTTCCACAGCATGGAAGGGGTCCCCAGCGGGTAGCCAGAGTTAGATTATGCAGTTGCCTTTTAAACTCTTTAAGGCAGGAAATACGTGCAGAGGGAAGATGTTACCATAGCAAGAAACAAAGGCAGTAAATTATTTTGTGACATGTCTTAGATTTTGAGGAAAATCGGAATTGTAACTTAGGTTTTATCTACTTTATGACCTTGCAGTGGCATGGCAAAGGAGACGGGAATTTACAGGACTTTACAAAGTATGTTTACAAGGAATTGGAATTGGGAGCATAGATGAGGTCCACTGGTCACAGAGAAACGGGCAGTTAACATTCCTTTTAGTTTCAGGGGAGAGGGAAGGGAGACAGGGAGAGAGGACACAGGGAAGCTTATAGCAAAATTTTCACTGTTTATAGCTTTCTATAACTATAGAAAACACATGCACAAATCCTGGTGTTAGGAATATTTTAAGCATATGTTTTCAATATTATTCATCCAGGACAGAAGGAAGTCCTGATGCAGGAAATGAATGAGTTTCATAGCTTTCTGAGCCCCTGCAGGACCCAGGAAGCCCGGCTGGTCCCTCCTCTCAGTCCTCCCTCTAGACAGGACACCCCAACTGCTGTTGGGAACTGGGCAGCGGTCATTCTGGCTACTTTTTGCTGATTAGGGGCAAAGAAGGGGCCCTGCAGTTGTGGTGTCCTCCAGAGGGGAATTTTTTGGCTAGTCGAGGGACCAGCAGGTTGATCCAGGAGTCCTCGATAGAAGCCGTGAGTTGAGCTCATTTGAGGTTCCATTTGTAAGACCATTTGTAGCTTGATGGCCTGGAACCTGGAGGAAACAAATTTGACAAGGAGGTTAAAAATGCAAGGCCCAAAGGCGAGTAATAGTAGGATGGCTGTCACAGGGCCTAGAAAGGGGAGGAGCCAAGGTATCCATTGGTTAAACATATTCCAGGGTCCTGAGTGTTCAAGCTCTTTTTTCTTACTTTTTATCCGTTCTTTTATTCTTTTCGACCTTTTTAGTAATGATTTCTGACTGGTTAACGAAATAGCAACATTCTTTTCCTAAGAAGAAGCAGGTTCCTCCTCTTTCAGCTATTAATAGGTTTAGGGCTCTTCGGTTTTGAAGGACTACCGCAGCTAGAGAATTAAGCTGGCTTTGTAGGGTCACTAGGGAGTCAAAATGCCAGGGAATGCAGAAGAAGGCATCTTTGAAGTCTAGAACAGAACCATTCTGCTTTCTCTGGTATTTGAGAGAGCAGTGTATAGGGGTTGGGTACAGCAGGATATAAAGGAAATTACTGCCTTATTGACGATTCTGAGGTCTTGCACTAGTCACTGATCATTTGGTTTTTGTATTCCTAGGATTGGGGTGTTGCAAAGACTGCTATATTTTCTTACTAAGCCTTGAGCTTTTAAATGTCTAACAATATCCTGTAATCCTTTGTGAGCTTTAGGCCTTAAGGGATGTTGCCTTTGATAAGGAGAAGTGGTGGGGTCTTTTAGCCTGATTTGAACTGGATGGGCATTCTTTGCCTTTCCAAATTGTCCTTCCAAGGGCTAGACTTTAGAGTTGATTCCTTTTTCAAGTAGGGAACAACAAATGGGTAAGTTGTTCCCCATAGTCACGTAGATAATAGCCCCAGCGTTGGCTAATATGTCCCTCCCTAATAAGGGTGTGGGACTTTTGGGCACAACAAGAAAGGCATGTGAAAAGAGAAAAGTCTCCCAATTGCAGTGGAGGAGGTGAGAGAAATACCTGGTTACAGGCTTTCCTAAGATTCCTCAGGTAGTAACGGACTTTGAGGGCAGTTGTTCGAGGCAGGAGATTAAAACTGAGAGGGCCGTGCCAGTGTCCAGGAGGAAGTCCACTTCCTGGCCCTCAATGGTCAAACTTACCCAGGGCTCTGTGAGGGTGATGGCATGAGTTGGCGCTTGCCCCGGGCACCCTCGGTCCTGTTGCTGAATCATCTGGTTGGGCACTTCTGGCCCAGAGGGCCTTTGTTCTCTGGGGCAGTGTGCCTTCCAGTGATTGCCTTGGCATATTGGACATGGGCGAGCGGGCGGTTTGTTTCTGGTTGGACAATTTTTCTTAAAGTGTCCTTGCAAACTGCACTGATAACAAGCCCTACTAGGCAGTTGGCCTGCTCCTCTCTTGGTTCCCTCTTAGCCACCAAGGTTTGCCTGTATGAGGGCCATGACTAAGGCTGCAGCCCTTTTTTTTAATCTCGCTTTTCCCTTTTGGCCAGTTCTTCTTGGTCCCTGTTACAGAACACCGAGGTTGCCAAATTTAATAATGTTTCCAAATTTTGTTCTGGGCCTAACAAACTCCAGACTTCTGGAGTTTTCTCCTAATGTCAGCCACTGATTGGGTGATAAATTTATCCTTTAAAGTGAGTTGGCCTTCTACAGAATCTGGAGTTAGGGAGGTGTGCTTTCTTAGGGGCTCCCTTAGCCTTTCTATAAAAGCAGAGGGGTTTTCCTCTTTTCCCTGTGTAATTGTGGATAGCATTGAGTAGCTCGTAGGCTTTTTCCTAGTCTTCCTCAACTCATCTAAAAGGCAAGTTAGCAAATGCCTGCGGCTCCAATCTCCATGATCTGAGTCAGTATCTTAATGAGGGTCTACAGTGGGGACTGCCTGTTGCCCTGTGGGGAATTTTTCCCTCTCCTCCAGGGCCATTCGATCGTTTACCTGGCTAAGATACCACAGATCCCCAAATTGCCGGGCTGCTGCTAAAGCTACTTCTTTTTCAGTAGGACTTAAGGTCTGATCAAGAAGTAACATGATATCTCTCTATGTTAGATTAAAGGACTGCCCCAATGCCTGCAGGGCATCTATATAGTTATCAGGATCATCTGAGAATTTCCCTAAATCTGCCTTTATTTGTTTTAAATCTGAGAGTGAGAAGGGGGCATGCACATGAATGGGCCCAAATTCTCCTTCTACTGCTTGTAAGGGACATAGTTTTGGTGCCTGGCTCGTGGAGTTTATGTTCTCTTTCCGGTGTGCCTTTAACACTTCGGTAGGGCCAGATGGAGGAGAGTCAGTTGGGGAGGAGAGTGGGGCAGAGGGAAGAGGCCCTGAGTATGGAGGCAACTGTGGGCCTCTGTCATTTGGGCAAAGCTTGCAGGCTTGGCACAGGGCAGTATTGTCATGAAGGGCAAAGAAAGCCTGTGCATAAAGGACTTTACTTCATTTACCTTTCCGTTTACAGAAAAGATCTAGTTGTAGAAGGGTGTTATAATTAATACTTTCCTCAGAGGGCCAAGTTTCTCCATTTTGTAAGGAATACTGTGGCCAGGCAGTGGTACAGAAGAAAATCAGCTGCTTTTTTTTAAGGTTTCAGGGTCGAATTTGTCCCAGTTATTCAGGATACATCTTAAGAGAGTGTCTGGTTTTGAAGGTGTGGTGCCCATCTGGAATTTTAAACACAGGGATGCCTGCACCCCTGGTTAGTCCTGGGACCTGTCTTCCCTTAGGGCATCCCCCAAGGGTCAGGTCCAATTGTGCTCATAGCTCATGGCTGCTTTTCCTGAGCCCTCCATCTACCAGATTTAACCATGCTTACCGGTGGGATGGAAACTTCCCTTGCGCCTGCCATGTGCCCATTGACCACTAAATGGGGCACAAGGACCGTTGGATTTATTGTGGTCCTTTTGCCAACGTGTTCTACCTGTTCCAGGGTGGCAAGGCCTGGGTCAGGGGCACCACTGATGCTTGCATGCTAAGGCCCAATTTACATGGGCCTGGCCATAAAACAGTCCTTTAAGGAGAAATCTCTGAATTAGCGACAGGAGGCTTAGTAAGCTTAAAGGGGGTGGTGCATGTCCTCTAGGCCAGGGCCGAGAGAACAGCTGCTGTACTCTAGCCTTCTGTTCCCACTTGCCATCAAAGGAGTAAGCTCCTCTCTCAAGGCAGTACCAGTATCCTGTGACCCAACTGACTATATTTTCTTTCATTCAGTACCAATTATTGAATGGTTGAAATAACAATTCAACGGCTCTAAGAGCTGTACCCATGCACCACAGATTGTACTTGAGAGGCCCCAAGGAAGGGGAAAGTCTATTTGGGGAGTAATGGAGGAAATGCCCTAAGGCTTCTATTATCCACACGAAAATTACAGACCTGTCTTTAAATTGTCCTGATAGGGGGGCCCATACACTATGGTGGGGAACTGGCCCTTTAAAATAGCCATCAAATGGTGACGCTTGCCTAAACCCTGAAGGGCACCATGAACAGGGATCTTCTGGGCACCACCCCAAGAATTTAAGACTTTTAAATAGGGAATTTTGATCCTGTCTAGTGGGAATAACCTTGCTTGCGAGATGAGGAAAGAAGTCTAGTGAGCAGACATTAGGACCCAGGAGGCAGGGGTCAGAAGATGTGGCTGTCTCACACTCAGTAACCCATGCAGGGGGAGCCTCTGGCAGGGCCATGGTCTCAACCAGGAAATCTGGGAAACTAGAACGTTTGCTGAGCACTCCTGGGTGTACTTTGGGACCACCATGGAAAGTGAAAGAGTTAGAACTGGGTCTAGGCTAACCAACGCTCCCAACCCTGAAGGGTTGGGGTTTGTTAGAGAGCCCTTTTCCAGACAGCCTGACACCTGTGTCTTTAGTCTGGTGGCCACACTAATTGCCTTTAAGTGGCCGACAGGTGCCCAGTTTTTAGCCTCATAATTCTAAGGAAGGACAGGACAGAAAAGCAAGTGAAAGAGGTCCAATCGTACTCACCGTGTGACAATCTACATGTCTTTCCTGGATCTCCTGGCTGGCTTGCCAAAATGTAACATCAAAGGTTCTTGCCTTAGCCACGCCAAAGAATTGGTGTGGCAGCTGCCCCCAGCGAGAGATGGAAACACGGACCAAGAGAAAAAAAGCTGTAAGCTTTATTGAGCAGAGTGACAGTACAAAGCTTCCACAGCGTGGAAGGGGTCCCCAGCGGGTAGCCAGAGTTAGATTATGCAGTTGCCTTTTAAACTCTTTAAGGCAGGAAATATGTGCAGAGGGAAGATGTTACCAGAGCAAGAAACAAAGGCAGTAAATTATTTTGTGACATGTCTTAGATTTTGAGGAAAATCGGAATTGTAACTTAGGTTTTATCTACCTTATGACCTTGCAGTGGCATGACAAAGGAGACAGGAATTTACAGGACTTTACAAAGTATGTTTACAAGGAATTGGAATTGGGAGCATAGATGAGGTCCACTGGTCACAGAAAAACGGGCAGTTAGCATTCCTTTTAGTTTTAGGGGAGGGGGAAGGGAGACAGGGAGAGAGGACACAGGGAAGCTTATAGCAAAATTTTCACTGTTTATAGCTTTCTTGGGGAAGAAAACATGCACAAATCCTGGTGTTAGGAATATTTTAAGCATATGTTTTCAATATTATTCATCCAGGCCAGAAGGAAGTCCTGATGCAGGAAATGAGTGAGTTTCACAACTTTCTGAGCCCCTGCAGGACCCAGGAAGCCCAGCTGGCCCCTCCTCTCAAGTGTGTCAAGGGAAATACAAGTGAAGTGCTATGGAAGAGCAGAAGGGAAGACCTTACATCCTGCTTTGAGTTGGGAGTAGGGGTGTCAAAGAGAAGATATTGACCTTTTGTCAATATTTGGCAGCGTGGTTGGATGGTGGTGTTCTGGGTCTCATTCCTGGAGGCCCAGCTTACAGCTTGCTTGCTCTTGCAACCCTTTCGATAAATTTATAAGCACTCAGATTCTCTGAATAAGGTCTCTTTTAAATTAAATAATGAGAGTATTTTATGGCTCCTGTGACTGACCCTTACCTGATACACTTCCAGTCACAGTCAGAATCAATCTAAAGTCCTTACCAAGGCCTACCAGCCCGGAACCATCCAGCCTTAGACACTCTCTTACTGTCTCTTTCACTGACTCTGCTTAAGCTACATGTCACTTTTGCATTTTTGTTCTTCCCTGAACACACTAAGCTTGCCTTACTTAGGGCTCTGGGACCTGCTGTTCTTATCCTTGTGGATGCATGGCATGACTCATTCACTTGTTTTTCATGTCTCTGCTCAAATATCACTTCTTCATGGAGATCTTCTCTGACTACCTATCTAGAATATCACTCCCTGTCAGCTTGTCCCTTTACCTTCCTTTATTTTTCTTCATTATACCTATTATCTATCATAATTTATATGTGGTTAAAGCCTGTCTGCCCCCGTTGAACAATAAGCTTTTTGCTAATTGCTCTATTCTCAGAGGGTCAAACAATTCTTGGCATACAATAGGTGTTTCATAAATATTCTTTGAATGAATTCTCATTTTACAGAAGAGGAGACCTGAGGCAAAGAATGATTAAGTGACTTATCCAGGTTTACACAGTGAGTGGCAGAGCTGGAGTCTGAATTTAGGTGGTCTGACATGGGAGCGTTTGTTCTTCTGCAGGACACTGCACTGCTTCCCCAGCATAGCCAGCCTTTCTTCAAGCCTGTGTGTACCCCATCTGAAGAAAAACTGGTACTGCTGTTAGAAAAAGAAAAGAAAGAAACATGCTTAAGCATTTGCCTGTCCAAGAGAGGGATGTCCTGACCCACAAACACAACTGCCTGCCCGTGGGGCAGCAGACCCCTGTGGTGGAGACAGGTGGCAGAACAACAACAACAAAAAAAGACGTGGCTCAGCACCCTGCCTGTGAGATCCTGCAAGTAACTCCACCCACTCAGCCTGATTCTAAAACCATTCGTCCCGCTGCTTCCCAACCTGCAAATATACGCAATGCTCTCAAAATTACCCCCTCTCTACTCTACACCTGGATATTATCGAGACAGTCGTGGGATTTTTAAGTACCACAGGGGCTAGTTTTTACTCTTGTTCCATTTTCCTCATTCTTTTTTTCCTTTTTCTCCCTTCTTTCTGTTTCTTTTTTTTCTTTTCTCTTCTCTCCTTACAGTTTAACAAACAAATCCATTCAATGATAATTTTACACATTTAAACACATTAACTTAAATACAGAAATAACAGAAAGTGTTAACTTGTTAATAGTTCCGCTTTAGGCCACCAGAGAGGGAGGTTGATGGCTTTGTGTCACGGGGCCCTTTTGTCACCAGCCTAGGGTTAGGGTCTCTGTCATTTTCTCTCATGCTGTGCTGTGTTGTAGCTCCCTGTGAGTCTCCATGGTGTAGTGAAATGAGCAAGGCTCTGCTGTAAGACAAGTCTGGGCTCAAGTGCTGGCCTACCTCTTATTGGGGTGTCCTTTACCAGCTTTCTTACCTTTCTCAGCCCCCTCTGATCAAAGCTCACTGCAGCCTCAACCTTCTGGGGACAAGCGAGCCTCCCGCCTCAGCCTCCCAAAGTGCTAGGACTACAGGCATAAGTGACTATGCCTGGCCCAGCCTGTTTTCTTATCTGTAAAATTGGAACAACAACAAAAAAGTATTCTTTGTAGAGTTGTGTGAGAATTAGAGATAATGTATGTAAAAAATCTGGCACCAGTAATGAAACACAGTAAAACCACAAAAGGAAAGCAAGTTTTTCCTCTGTTTTCCCTACATTAAAACATAATAACATTAAATGATTATTCTGACTGTATGTGGAATCAATTTGCACAATTCATTTTCTGTACATATATCCTAGCTGTTAGAGATTGAACTACTTTTTTTTTTTTTTTCCTAGACGGAGTCTCGTTCTGTCGCCCAGGCTAGAGTGCAGTGGTGCGATCTCAGCTCACTGCGACCTCCGCTGTCCAGGTTCAAGAGATTCTGCTGCCTCAGCCTCTTGAGTAGCTGGGATTACAGGCACGTGCCACCGCACCTGGCTAATTTTTGTATTTTCAGTAGAGACAGGGTTTTACCATGTTGGTCATGCTGGTCTCAAAACTCCTGACCTCCTGATCCACCTGCCTCGGCCTCCCAAAGGGCTGGGATTACAGTCATGAGCCACCGCACCTGGCCTGAACTACTTTTAAAAATCTTTGTTCAAGTACCTGTTGCAAGATATTTTCATTCAAATGTGATATAAATTAACACTCTATTTTGTTCTATATATAAAAGTTTTCTAAAAGCTAAGACTTTTATAAAGATAAAATAGATCTTTTGTCTGAATTTAAATTTAATCACATAATACTGTGCTATTATAGTCCATTTATATTTAGACTGATATGTCTTCTCCAATATGGAAGGCAAATTGTATAAGGAGCTATCCTATTCTAATTATATGACTTCAGTGTCTTCTATAACAATATTTAGTTGTTAACACTCAGAACTTACTAGGGTGCAGGGAAATGGGTGCTCTTAAACATTCTAATGGAAGTTAAATTGAAGCAGTCTTCTTGAGAGCTACTTGGCTTACAGAGTTCTTTAAAAGTTCACACCCTTGATTCCAATAATTCCACTTATACGAATCTGTTCTAAGAAAATAAGGTGTACGTAAGCTATTATTGAATAAGGATGTTTACCAAAACATCACTTTGAAATAGACAAAAATAGTAAACCTCCTGAATGCTCAACAATAGAAGAATGATTAAGATAAATTATTAGCTCATGAAAAATCATTTTGGGCTTAATGGCACTGGAATATTTTGGGATATAATTATAATTTTAAAAAGCAGAAAAATGTATAATATAATATATAACAAAATATAAAACAATATATAACAATATAAGCATATAATACATATAAAGTAGTATAAAAATAATTAATATGCTGCAATCCCAGTTTTGTGAAGGAAACCCTTTATTTATAGATGCATAGAAAAAAGAATGAAAGGTCGGGCATGGTGGCTCACACCTGTAATCTCAGCACTTTGGGAGGTGGAGGCGGGCAAATTGCCTGAGCCCAGGATATATGGCAAAACCCTGTCTCTACAAAAAATACTAAAGTTAACCAGGAGTGGTGGCACATGCCTATAGCCCCAGCTACTCGAGAGGCTGAGGTGGGTGGATCACCAGGAAATCAAGGCTGCAGTAAGCCAAGATTTCTTCACTGCACTGCAGCCAGGGCATCAGGTGAGACCCTATCTTAAAAAAAAAAAAAAAAAAAAAAAGACAACACATATAGGAAAATGTTAATGTTGAAGGCGGTAGGAATTTTATTTTCTTCTCTGCAATTTTCTGTATTTTCTGTATTTTGTACTATGATGAAAATATGTTATTTTGATAACCAAGAAAATCATTATAAAACAAGGAAAATAAATTTAAGGGATTTGATTTCACCCTTAACTGTAGACTTCAAAGCACCAATCAGCAGGTTGGAGCACCCCACAAGCAAATGGTAAGCTATACGTAAGTCCCACACTCACTGTAGATGCTTCCAGTCACATCTTTCTGGTGCCTAACCCTAACCAGTTCCTGCTGTTACCAAGTGTGAGGCAAGATGAGAAAGGCAGGAGTGCCCATGGAGTGAGTGCCAGCCTCTTCCAGGCTCGGTGCCCAAGAACTATCCCTCAGCATGCACACTCCACTGAATGGTCTGCTTTCAAATTTTCACTCACTCTTTCCTTACACTTTCCACTTCCCTGGGAGGCACTAGTGTCAGGCAACTGTACTAGGCACTGGAAATATGCAGATATATGTTTTGCCTTCCTGGACTTCTGGCGGGAAAAAGAGAAGGAACAATAAACCAACATGCCAGCTGCCACAAAGAGCTGCAAGGGCACCGACACCTTAGCCCAGACTGATTACCAGGACAGGCTTCTTGGAGGAGTTGATGTGTATTCCATAATTCTTCCAAATACACACGTATCTGTGGCCCCTGTGGTGCCACAACTTAGCTTCAAAATTCTTTTACTTGTTCTTAGTCAATTCCATCTCCCATTCTGCTCAGGGAGTTCCAAACCTCCCCCACTTTCCTCACCTAGCTCACAACCTCCTCCCCTCAGCAGCCAAGCTCACCCTTCCAGAAAAACTTGCAGTCTTCTTTTTTGTATGCCAATCAGAATGACATAATTGCCATTTTTCCATTTTTCCCTTCACTACCAGGAAACTCAGTGTCAAAATTAGAGCTCAATTGCTATTTTATCCCAGATTCTCTGGAATAAAATCTCTCCTAAAAGGTTTGCAATTTTTAACAGAGATAACACAATTTCATTATCAAGACTAGGGCCCTCATATATCAACTACGTCAACTCTTTCCTAACCCTACTTTTCTATTTCTGTACCTTCTTTCCTTCCTTCCTACCCTCCGGTCTCAGAGGAATTAACTCACTTATTTATTTATTTATTTTTGATATGGAGTCTTGCTCTGTCACCCAGGATGGAGGGCAGTGGTGCGATCTCAGCTCACTGCAATCTCCGATTCCTGGGTTCAAGGGATTCTCCTGGCTCAGCCTCCTGAGTAACTGGGATTACAGGTGCCTGCCACTATGCCTGGCTAATTTTTATATATATATTTTTAGCAGAGACGGGGTTTCACCATGTTGGCCAGGCTGGTCTCGATCTCCTGACCTCAAGTGATCCGCTTGCCTCAGCCTCCCAAAGTGATGGGATTACAGGCATGAGTCACCACGCCTGGCCGGAATTAACTCAAATTTGTAAGTACCGCAGGTGACCTCCAATGGAGTTTCTTGGCTTGACTTCCTTGCCTATCTATAACCTTGCTATTTGCATAATTATTGTCTATAAACATGTGAATAACTCTGTCTAGTGGGCAGACAACCATTCTCTTCCCCACCCTAACCATTCCCATGGAAAAAGCCAGTTTTGCAGTTGTTTATTAAATTCCTTTCAACATTCCTTTACAGTATATAAATTCATGGTTCTCTGATTTCAAATCTGTTGCACCATCTTTGCAATTCCCTCACTAAATAATATACAATAATAGTCTTTAACATGTCTTCTCTTTATTTCTATGAGAGTTATGATTTTCCTTTTTAAAAAATTATTCTTGGCAGTGTGCAGTGGCTCATGCCTCTAATCCCAGCACTTTGGGAGGCCGAGGCAGGCCGATCACCTGAGGTCAGGAGTTCGAGACCAGCCTGGCCAACATGGTGAAACCCCGTCTCTACTAAAGAATACAAAAGTTAGCCGGGTGTGGTGGCGGGCGCCTGTAATTCCAGCTACTCGGGAGGCTGAGGCAGGAGAATCATTTGAACCCGGGAGGCGGATGTTGCAGTGAGCCAAAATCGTGCCACTGGAATCCAGCCAGGGTGACAGAGCAAGACTTTGTCTCAAAAAATAAATAAATAAATAAACACAAAATAAAAAATTATTCTGACACTTAGATAAGCTTTTGGAAGATGAAGTCTATATTTTCTAGTTCCACTTTCTCACTTTCTATTTCAATTTTAGTTACCCACTGAAATCTATCTGTGCAGCCCATTCCCTGCAAACAAACCTCAATAGTGTACTGAAACCATTCTGGAAAGGGTCAAAAATAGCAAATACTTCTCGGTTTTATCTTTCTGTCATTTGCTGCATTTAGTACTATAAAATCTGAGTAATATACTAGCAGGAGAGACAAAGACTATCTCTCATGGCCTCATTTGTGCAACCAAAATTATTCCAGCCACAGATGTTTCTGACCTGTTCCTGTTTCAGTGTTTTACGTGAATTCTTTCTTTTTGCTTTTTTTCTAAATCCTGGGGGAGGAAGCTGAAATTAAACAGTGCAGATGTCTGTGTAATCACAACTGTCTCTCTCTTTCTAAAGTTATAAAAGTGCCTCATCCTGTTAGGGAGAACTTCCCAGTTATGCAGCTGAACATCTTGAAGCTTTATATTTTCTAAAAATAATACGGTCTTTTCCCATAAAATCTTCCAACATTGTCCTTTATTAAAAACAAACAGACAAAATACTTCCTTTAGGTTTTTTTTTTTTTTATTTTTGGACGGAGTCCTGCTCTGTCACCCAGGCTGGAGTGCAATGGTGTGATCTTGGCTCACTGCAACCTCCGTCTCCCGCGTTTGAATGATTCTTCTGCCTCAGTCTCCTGAGTGGCTGGGATTACAGGCGTGCACCACCATGCCTGGCTAATTTTTGTATCTTTAGTAGAGACGGGGTTTTACCACATTGGTCAGGCTGGTCTCGAACTCTTGACCTCAGGTGATCTGACTGCCTCATCCTCCCAAGGTCTCAAATCTCTTCCCTATCTGTACACACTCTTAGAGGATTTTATCTCATCTCAAGACTTTAAATCTGGGCCCTATACTGAAGACTCCTAAATGCATATTCCAGCTCAGACCACTCTTGGAACTCCAGATTTGCGTGACTGATTACTACTTAATATCTCCTTGGACATCTAAAACCACCTCAAACTCAAGATGTCTAAAATTGAGCTCCTGATCTTCTCCCACCACCTCCTAAACTTCATTCCTTCCTCAGATTTACCCATCTTAGCAAAAGGCAGCTTCCTTCATCTTTCTGTTTGCTCAGGTCAAAAGCTCTAGTCATCCTTCCTCCCCACCCCACCCCCTTCTCTTACTCATTATGTCCCATCCCTCAGCAAATTCTGTTGGCACTACTTCAAAATGTGTCCAGACTCCACTATTCTCACCACTGCCACTACCACCACTCTGTTTCAAGCTGCCATTGTCTCTTGCTTGGATTGTGGCATCTTACGTGATTTCTTTACTTTTTACCCTTAACCTGAACTATGTATTCTTAACATAGCAGCCAGAACAATTTTTATAGAACACAAGTCAGATTGTGTCCCTCTTTTGCTCAAAACCCTCCAATGACTACCCACCTCTTGCACAGTTAAAGCCGGAGTCCCCAGAATGGCTTTAAGACGCTACAGAATCTGCCTCTATTTTCTGGCAGGGATCTGGACCTTATCTCCTACTTCTACTTCTTTACCATTCCAGATCAGGGACTCAATTTTGGTCATGTTGAGTTTGATGTGCCTTTCAGATTTCCAAGGGCCTCCTTGCTCTTCCTTTAATACACTGAGCATGCTCTCACCTGGAAGTTTTTGTACTCCTGATCTCTCTACATGAAAGGTCATTTGCCTGGGTATTTGCAGGGCTTGCTTTCTTCCCTTCTTTCAGGCTTTTGTTCAAATATCACTTTCTCAGTGAAACCTGCCCTCACTACCTTGTATAAAATCACAACTGCCCCCCAGCCCTACACTCTGGCCCTCACTATCCGATTCTCTGCTGCTCATTTCTCCATAGCACTTGTCATTGCCTAACATTCTATGCATTTTACTTTTGTTTATTGCCTTTCTCCACAGAGAAGGCTATCTAAGCTGCAGAGTTGACCATGTTCCTCCTCATTGAAAGGCAGCACAATGTCATGTTCATGATCCCAGGTTATGGAGTCTGACGGCCTGGGTCTGAGCCCTGGTTCCATCACTTAACCTTTCCCTGCCTTTTAAAGTATAAATATAAAATAAGAATAAGTAAAATGAAGATAATAAAAGAATCTTTCTCATAGCCTTGAAGTAAGGACTAAATATCACAGTGCGTTTGAAGTGCTTAGAACAGTGCCTGACACATAGAAAGTGCTCAGTAACTGTTACCTATTGTTGTATGTACTGGGTACTGGGGTCTCTGTTCAAGACTCCCTCATCAAGCTTATTCCCCTATCCCAACTGCTGAGAATATTAGCATTCCACCCTGGGAACTGCCCTTAGCATCAAATAACCACTTCAGAGAACAACTTTGCTTAAGCTCCAGTCTCTCTCAGGTAATGGCCAATAGTAAATGACTGGCTCGTGCAAAGATACTAATACAAAGGTCCTGCCCCATTGCCTCAATCTGGGACAACTCTAAGGGTCATCTCACATCTCCTTTTAGAATGAGCTGAGGCTTCAGAGACAACTGCATTACAAGTCAGCTCCTCCTTCTGCCCAATCCTGCCTTCCTTACAGATGTATCTCACAAGAACACTCCCCAGTAAGCTTGCTGCACACCACTTCCTGTCTCAGAGTCTGTTTCCAGGGAACCCAATCTAAGGCACTGTATGAATCTCTCAATGATCCTTGCGGGATAATCATCTCAATCTTTAGGATAGTATATGAGGTTTTCATGAGCTGATCCCATTCTCTCCCTCTCTACCTTCAACTCTCACAATTCCCCATTTTGTACTTTTTCTGTAAGGCCCCCTCCATGGTGTTCACTGCCTTGATCAAGCATGTTATACACTTTACTTATAATGTTATAATGTACTTATAATTTCTTCCTGACCAGTTCTTCCTCATTCTTGCAGACTCAGCCCCTGTCTTCCAGAAAACCTAAATCCAGGCTTAATCCAGTCTGAAAGTCCCTCCTGTATACTCTTATAGCACTTTGTTTATATTTTTTAATCAAACCACTTACTATATTAAACTAAAATTATACAGAATATTATTAATATAGCAACAGTTTGATAGTTATTATAAGGAGGTCTACTAATTCAGCATATGAAGAATTACTTATAATTTTACTGTAGTTTTGGGGAGAGGAAGGAAGAAGGATAAGGATCAAATTTGTTTATCAGCTACAAGTCTAATTTTTTTTTTAATTAAAATGAAGTCTTGTACTGGTCTTAACCACAGGAATGTTTTGGCTTTTAGTATTACCAAACACTGTTCCCAAAGCAAAATAAAGTAGTTTCTAATGAGTGGATCTTGGAAATAAATACATCTTTGCCTGGTGTTGGTGGGGCCAGGGGGGTGTCAGATGATGAGATTCAGACCCCTGCTTTTGTGACAAGAATAAGGTGAGGACAATGTATGAGGATGCAGTCTTGATCACTGGTTTGGGCAAAAATGGGATGAATACTTACTGCTGATGTGCTATCTTCTTTCTCTTCTGATAATGCTCTAAAATAAAAAAAACTCTGTGTCCTGTTCAGAAGATATGGTGAAGATCAAAGAAAAGGAGGCTAAGATTGTATCTTTTGCCAGCCCATCCAACCTAACAAAGAATGTACAAATGGTACTTTATTGCCTTGGTTCCAGGGGATGGGAGATAGGGCAAGAATTTGGTAGTGCTTCCTTCTCTTTTCCTTTTTTATTCTCTTTTATTTTTCATTCTTTCTACATGTCTGGTATTAATTTGGTAATTTGGGTACATAAGGAGGGATCGGCTTGAAGAGCTTCCCCCACCCTAATGCTCTGGCTCAAGGGCACTGCAGAATATTCAAGCAAAAATGTAGCCTACTCTGCTTTTTGCTCCAAATGACAAAATGCAGCTAACAGCAAGTTCCGATTTTATACATTTATAATCCAGGCACTGAGAAGTTGACTTAAATCTCATGGTCCCTAGTCCACTGGCCCATGGGCCAGGTGCCCACCTCTGGTCCAGTCAACTATGGCTAGGGCATTGAGTCATGGAGTATTTATGGGGCAGCTCCCACTGTCATAACATGGAAGTCAGAAGAGACAATTCCTGAAATAAAGGGACAAGGATCAGAGAATGTATTGTTAGAATTGTTCTTGCAGAAAATGTTTGAGATTTTTCCACAATGTTTACCAGATACGAGTTAAAATGGGAAGATGTACACATATCAGCCCTGTGTATTTCTGCTTTCTCAAAGAGACTCCATATTTTGAATATTCAAAGAGACTGTTACTTCTTGCATATTTTATTTACATGGCAAGTCTTGCCCTCTGAGAAGGAATACGTGACTTGGTGAGTTAGTGGGATAGGGGGTTGTTTTTGTTTCATCACTCTATGTTTAGATTAGGAGAAAGCTTCACCTACATCAGGAACACGTGCTTTGGCAGTTGACATTTCTGTGTCTTTCTGCTGATTAATGAACTTTCATTATCTGAATTTTTGGTAAATGTAAATTATAATTTACTAATGTCTTTATGAATACACCCAATTAATGCCTAAGCCAGCCTGGCAAGTAGTACAGAAGCATCACAACCATAAGTAAAACCAAAACTTAAAACAGCCAGGTTGCTGCTCTCCTGCCAGGAAGTTCATAGAAAATAAAATAGAATGATTTATTTCATCTTGCTCAACGTGAGCTTGTGTATTCTTCCCTAAAGAGTGCCAGACTGGGAGTTGTAATTGTTTATAATCTAAGTAGCTGCTAACTAGCTGTGACACTAGACCAGTCACACCAGTCACAATTGCTCTGGCTTCAGTTTTCCCATCTGTGAAATAAACTGATTAGAACAGATGTTTAAGGGTCCGCCCAGCTTCAGAAATCTCATTCCACTAATTGTGAGTTTCAGAGAGGCTCTTTGCCAGAGAATAGTTATTTGCAGGATGAACATCTATTATAAAAGCAGAAGAAAAAGTAGTAAAGAATATTTAACTCTCCAAAATACAACCAGGCAAACTTAACAAGGCAAAACTCAGTTTATCAGAAGTCACTGCAGTCAGGGAGTAGAGCATCTTGACAGAATCAAGGAAGAGGAATCAGAGAATTGTATAGGATTTAGTTTAGGGGATCTGGGCTTAAGGGTCTTATGGGAGATATTTCAAAATGGGGAATACACATGCCTATAATCCCACCACTTTGGAAGGCCCAGGTGGGAGGAGCTCTTGAAGCCAGGAGTTCAAGACCAGCCTGGGCAAAAAAATGAGACCCTGTATCTAATTCTCCCCCAAAAAATTATTAATTAGCTGGGTGCACTGGCCTGTGCCTATAAACCCAGCTACTTAGGAGGCTGAGATGGGAGGATTGCTTGAGCCCAGGAGTTTGAGGCTGCAGTGAGTTGTGATTGCATCACTGCATTCCAGCCTGGGTGACAGAGTAAGACCTCGTCTCTAAAAACATAAAAATAAAGTAACAATAATAATAATAAACACCAAACTGGGGAACAGATCGGGATTGGGCAAGTTTATGAAATAATAGTTTAGGGTTGGTAGGCATAATGAGATGAAACTTTTGAAGTGACTCTTGATATATAAACCATGGTTTGATAAGGGAGCTTTATCCAGGTAAGCAGACTTCTCTCAGATGATCTGATTTGCAGGGATTTCCTGAAGCAAACAGTGAAGTTATTTATTGGTTTATGGTCTTATCTTCTCTGGACAAATTTTCCTGGAACAAATAACTAAGTTATGTTGACAGAGGTGGTCTCGGTTCTTAGGCCTTATAGTTATATCATATTGATGCGGGTGGCTGCAGTTCTCATGAATTTTGAGTTAATATATAGAAGATAATAGCCTGTAGCTATTATAGAAATAGAAGAAAATAGCCTGTAGCAGAAAAGTGTTTGATGAAAGTGACACTTCTGGCCTATTTTGAGTTCCATACTCAAATATTCTACTTTCTGCTCGATATCTTTTCTTGGATGTATTATATATTTATCAGATTACAAATGGAACAAATAACAAATTCTAAAGAGAACTCCCCCGATATTCTCCGTCTCAGTAAACAGTACCACCATCCACCCAGCTATTTAAATCAAAAACCTAGGAGCGGCTCTTTCCTCATACCCCCACGTGCCATAACAAGTCTTATTGGTTGGACCTCCAAAATATATATCCAACTCAACCACTTAACATCTTCAACGTTAAAACCCTAGTTCAAGCCATCATTATCTCTTGTCCAGGCACAGAGTCATTATATTATGATATTCCACACTGCTCTTTATTTTTCTAGAATATGCGTGTTTATTTCCATATCAAGGCTCTTGTGTTTGTCTACCCTGTCTAGGTCACTGTTCCTCTAGATCTTCCTGTGGCTCCTCCTCATTGTTAAAAATGCATCATTGAAATCCTTTATTGAATCACCCTAACTAAAGTTGACATCTCTCCCCTGTCACTTTATCCCGTTGCCACATTTTAGATATTTTAGAGTAGCTAGCAATTTCTGAATCTATATTATTCTTAACTTTGCCTCCTTGTTTCATGTTTGTCTCTGCTCAGCAAATATAAACTCCATGAGGGGACAGAGCTCACCTGCCATATAAGAGATGCTGTATCCCCACTGCCTTGAACAGAAGCTGGCACATAGTAGATTCTCAGGAAATAATTGAATGAATAGATGGATGAAAGTATGGGTGAGCATATGAATTATTTAAAAAGTAATAGCCAAAGATGCTAAGTATATAATCTCTCCAATCTCGTTAATGGCTTAACTTGCTTATCTCATCATTTAAATTATATTAAATGCCACCTCTCATCCAGTGAATCCCAATGTTAAGTAATGAGATTCTTTTCATGATGAAATTGAGTGCTATCAAATTCATAATATGTATTTTTATGGAACTACTCAAAGAGGCAGGAAAAGGAGAATGGTTAGTTATGAGAGATTCTGGGAACATCTGAATGTTTAACTGTAATGAGTGGTTTAGAGCTAAGACCAAAATCACTAGGATAGCTTGCCTTAAAATTTAAGAACCTCTCTGACTTAATAGTATTTATTTGTTTATTTACACAGACACTAAATGTTAAAATAGCTTTCTGGGGGTTCACATGTACATTTAAAATACCATTTTAAAATCTCAGAATGTAAATTGAATTTTAGTAGTTAAAATAAAATATACTAAGTTTTATATGCACTCTACTCATGCAACTTAAAGAGAGTTGGTTTTCACCTGCTGAGGGGCTCCCCCAGACAGTACTCTGGGATGTAGCCCTTGGCTGTGGTCTAACGTCATAGAGTTTCATAAATCAAGAAAGCATAGTGCCACAGTGCCAGAAAGTGAATACTAGTGAAGGTAAATCTCAGAGAGCTGATGGAGAATTTGGGAAGCCTGTCAATTTCATATAAGTTTCAATAGATTGAGAGTATATTTTTCACACTATAGAACTAGGCCAGAAAATTCTTAATAAATATTTATTGAGCACCTAGTACCTTCCAGACACTGAACTGGCAATGAGAACATTAGTATTTTTTTTTAAGTCATAGTCCTTGCCCTTTGGGTTTGCATTGTTAAGTGATCATACATTTGGGGACCTAAACAGGGTCTAAATCACCTAGGGCTTCATGTCTTAACATTTGAAGTTTGAAATTGATTCTGAGAGCAATAAGAAGCTGTTGAAGGATTTAAGCGGCAGAGTAGCAGAGTGACATGATTTGATTTTCATTTTACAAAGCATAGTCGCTCTGTTGGAATTTTAGAGTGTGAGATTCCACCAACGTGGGAGGTTGGTAGTGGAGGTCAGAGGCAAATAAACTGTAAACCATTTAGAAGACTATTGTCATAAACCAAGTCAAGAGATGATGGTGTCCGGAATTAAGAGAGTTACAATAGAGTGATACAACCATGGAAATACTAAGATTGAGAATTTATAGAACCCAGTGAATACCTTCATTTTGTTATATTATTTTTTTAGAGACAGAATTTCACTCTGTTGCCCAAACTGGCCTTGAACTCCTGGGTACAGGTGATCCTCCTGCCTCAGCCTCCCAGGTAGCTAGGACTGCATCCTGACTTCCAGTGAATTATTTGATAAAAGGGGGTACATAGCCAGGGAGAAGAAGGAGTCAAGATTGAAGCCTGGTTTGGCAGAGAAAAGAAAAAGTTCATAAAAAGGATTTTGCCTTTTGTTTATTATTTTTGAAGCTTTACATACTATAGTTTTTGGAGGTAACTTTTTTTTTTTTTTAGATGGAGTTTTGCTGTTGTCACCCAGGCTAGAGTGAAGTGGCATGATCTCGGCTCACTGCAACCTCTGCCTCCCAGGTTCAAGTGATTCTCCTGCCTCAGCGTCCTCAATAGCTAAGATTACAGGGGTGCACCACCACGCCTGACGAATTTTGTATTTTTAGTAGAGACGGGGTTTCACCATGTAGGCCAGGCTGGTCTTGAACTCCTGATCTCAGGTGATCCGCCCACCTCAACCTCCCAAAGTGTTGAGATTACAGGTGTGAGCCACTGCACCCCACCTGAAGTTAATAGTTATTACAAACAAGCATTTAAAAGAAATTGTTACTGTATTAATTTCTTCCAAAAAAATTTAGTGCTGTAAATTATGCTTGTGGTTAGAAATCAGCAAATAGCAAGAAGGGAACTACTGTTTATTACAAATTTCCTTATGGTTCCACTTTTTAACATTTTAAGTGAGTTAATTAATATATTTAACAACAAGACTGGTAAAAATACCGATACTTCACATGTGTACACTGAGCAAACTCTGTGTGGTTGGCAAATGTATAGTTCCCAAGTTTTAAAAGGATGCTCTGCATGTGAACTCAGTGGTAGCAGTGATAAGACCACCCACATTGGTTTTATACAGACAAACTAAATTATCCATATTAGAAATGTTCTAACCATAAACTTTTCTAATTGTTACGTTCTAAAAAAGCACCCTTCAATTAGACAAATAATTGCATTCAGTCAATTCTTTCAAACGTCATCTATACAGCAATTTAAATAGTCTCTGAAATTTAAAAAAATTATGACTCTTCTTTTATAAAAAGCAAATAAGGGAAACAGACCTTTCTATTTTATCCATAGGTATAAAAGAGTGATCATTATTACTGTGTTAAATATTTCTCAGTGGACCTTCTACACCAAGACATGATTACTCAAAATAAACCCATGGTTGCGTGTACTTACATTTTGAGCAGAGTTTTTACAGTTTCTGAATTATTTCAATTGGTATTTTATAATGCAATTACTTTATAAGCCTTTGCTCATTAAAAAGATTTTCTAAGTAAATATTCAGATATTTATGTAATTTGTGTATGGGCAATACATTAGGGTAGTCATGAAGTGAGGCTCATAAACTTAGAAATACTATTGTCATATAGGTATAAATGTATGAACTGTATAAGAAATGGGTGCACTTATACATATGCAAAATAAGCTTTAAAAGACTGTCTCATTGCCTGAGGAAGCCATGGCTATGGTCTAATTGATTACGTTAATATTTTCAAAAGATAAGAATTAATAAACATACAAAAACATGATAATAAAGGTGAGCCTTATCCCTAATATTTAGTTTGTCTCAGTCCATGGACAGTGGGAGCCTGACAAAGACTGTCCTGTTGGGCAGCTCCGGAATTTCCTGTGGGAGGGACTTATGGGGAGACAGTCTCCGCACTAGGAGGAGCTAGAAGCCTGTCTTGAAACTGCATTTGCAAATAGGCACACTGTTTTTATTTCAATCTCGCTGTTATTTGGGTTACTTTAGGGGTGTTGAAGGAGATTTGGAAGAGGCCAAAGTGCTGTCAGGCCATCTTTTGGTGCTACCATTGGCTAACCCTCTATTGTATTACAGAGCTGCAGCTCTTAGGTCTTAGGTTATCCTGGGAGCACTGGGATTTAGAAGAATGTGTCTCTCCAAGATCTTTTTGGATAATTTTTAAAAAGGAAAAAAAGAGTTTTCCTTGGTTTACCATACCTGCTATAACATTTATTGGCATGGCACTTTCATACTATTATACTACTTATCTGTATTTTAGTTTGCTCCTCTGCAAATGAGTATAATCATAACTTGATGAAAGGTTTAGTTTTGAGGATCCAGACTGAATGTCTAAAATGTCTAGTACATAGCAAGCAATAAAAAAAGATAGCTATTATTAAAATACCTCAATAGATTAAACACTTAAGTCGTTTTGTCAATCAATAAATATTTCTTGAATACTTTATTAGTTTTCTATTACTGCTTTAAAAAATCACCAAAAAACTTACTACTTTAAAACAGCATAAATTTCTTATAGTTCTGGAAGTCAGAAATCCAAAGTGAGTCTTGCTGGGAAAAAATTAAGATGTCAACAGGGCTGCATTCTTTCTGGAAGTTCTATCTGATTCTTTGCTTTTCCAGCTTCTAAATACTATACTTGATTTGTAATCCCCAGCCAGCAATCACATATTTGGGCCTCTGCTTCTGCCATCAATCTTCTTCTCTGACTCTGATACTGCTGCTTCCATCTTATCTTTGTGATTACATTGAGCCTACTGGATAATCCCAGATGATCTCCCTATCTCAAGATCCTTAACTTAATCATGCCTGCAAACTCCCTTTTGCTATGTGAGATAATATACTTATAGATGCTCATGGTTCTTCAGAGAAACAGAACCAATAGGATATATATGGGGGTATGGGGGTGTTAGAGGGGGAGAAGAGAGAAGAAAGAGAAACTATAAGGAACTGCCTGACATGATTATGGAGGCTGGCAAGTCCAAAATCTGCAGTGTGTGAGCAAGCAGGCTCTAGATCCAGGAGAGCCAGTGGTGTAGTTTCAGTCCAAAGGCCAGCAGGCAGAGAATCAGGAAAGCCAGTGGTGCCAATGACATCCAAAGCAGTCTGCTGAAAAATTCCCTCTTGGTTAGAGAAGCCAGTCTTTTTGTTTTATTCAAGCCTTCAACTGATTGGATGAGGCCCACTCACATTATGGAGAGGAGCCTGCCTTACTGCATGTTCAATGATTTAAATGTTAATCTCATCCAAAAACACCCTCCAATTTGACACGTATAACTAACCATCACAACAGGTTTCAAGGATTAAGATGTAGACATCTTTAGGAGGGGCTCATTATTCTTTCTACCACAAATATCTGTCCTTTGAGATCTATATATTGAGTCCTGTGCTCACCACTAAGACTACAAATACAAGGTTGCTCAGTTTCTGCTTCTAAAGAACTCAAATTTAGTGAAGAGGACTTATAAATGATAACTCCAATATGATAGAGTAGGTGTAATGATAGTTATGCACAGTATGCCATGGTAATATAGAAGAGAGGCAAGTAACTCAGCTAAGGCTGGGAGGTGCAGGTGTGGATGGAGGGAGTAATAAAGAAAGCTTTCTAGAGGGGGACGATGCGTAAGCTGAATTTTCAAGGACATGTGGGAGTTAAAAAAGGGAAAAGCACTGAAGGCAGAGGAGACAAGGAGCACAGAGGAATAACTACTTCTCTAGGTCTGATTCCTCACACAACTCGCAGCTTTCTTATTATAATTTAACTTCCTGTCTTAGTCTGTTTTGTGTTGCTAAAACAGAAGACCATAGACAGGGTAACTTGTGAAGGAAAGAAATTTATTTCTTACAGTTCTGGAAGCTGGGAAGTCCAGTATTAAGGTGCCAGGATCTGGCAAAGGCCTTTGCATCACCCCACGATGGAAGGTGAGAGGGTGAGAGAGGGAAAGAGCAAGGCAGAGAGAAACAGAGGGAGAGAGGGAGGGAGAGAGAGAGAGAGATAGCAAGAGAAAGCAAGAGCTTGAACTTGCAGCCTCTAAGCCCTTTCATAATTGACATTAATCCATTCATAAGGGTGGAGTCCTCATGACCTAAACTCTTCCCGTTAGGCCCCACCTACCAATACTGTTGCATTGGAGATTAAGTTTCCAACACAGGCTTTTTGGAGGAGCACATTCAAATCATAGCACTTCCCTTGAAAATTTTTAATGAGAAAAGAGTATGTTGGCCAAAGAACTCAAGTGCCCAACTTGTTTGGCAATATTTCTCAGTGTAAATGAATAAATTGACATTCAGATGTATATACTGGTCTGTGTGGTGTGGTAGGCATTATTGGTTTCAGACCAAACATCATCTTACCCTTATTCCTTGCTAACAGAATCCAAGTTCATTCAAAGATTTGGTAACAATGTACTCAGCGAAAGCTGACCCCTCTTTTAGCCTCATGGGACAAATTGTGCGTGTTCTAATTCAATGGATATATTCATTTCTTTTGTTGTGATTGGGTTGGGGAGGTGGGTAAAAATAGTTGTAGTCACTGAGACAAAAGAGAAAACGGAAGTCAGCTGGGGAGCTTCTGGAAAATATTTTCCTCCTGATAAAAAGGGAGATACATGAGGAGAAGCTCTCAGACCTTCTTTCTTGCTTGCTTTTTGACTTTGTTGTTTGAGGATGTGATGTCTGGAGCTGAGGCAGCTATTTTGTTAGCATGAAGGGAAACATGCCATTCATGAGAGCAGAAAAATGAAAAGAGGCTGGGGCCTGAGTGACATCTTTGAGCAGGACCAAAGGTGCCAGAGAAAACTCAATGTGGAGTGCCCTCAGAGATTATCTGCAAAATAATCAAGACTTTCCATTATATTGATTAACCCCCTTTACATTATTTATGTGAAGACAGCCTCTGTCTGTTGATCTTGTCACAGTATAGTATGCCAGGCTCCAGAAGGATGACAGGAGAAGAAAGTCTATTCTGAGAAAACATGGATTTATTTTAAACAATTTCTAAACTTTATCTACAAGCTAGTAAACTTTGGACTTATCAATTGAGGAAAATAACCTCCTCTAACACGCTGTACACATCGTCCTTCAAAGTTTTGGAAGTTTCTTGCTCTAATTAAGTTCTAAGAAAAGTTACGGCCAGGAGTAATGGCTCATGACTGTAATCCCAGGACTTTGGGAGGCCAAGGCAGCCGGATCACCTGAGGTCAGGAATTCGAGACCTTCCTGGACAACATGGTGAAACCCCATCTCTACTAAAAATACAAAAATTAGCCGGGCATGGTGACGCACACCTATAGTCCCAGATACTCAGGAGGCTGAGGCAGGAGAATTGCTTGAACCTGGGAGACAGAGGTTGCAGTGAGCCGAAATCGCACCACTGCACTCCAGACTGGGTGACAGAGTGAGACTCCATCTCAAAAAAACAAAAAACAAACAAACAAAAGTTTTACTTGCAGTATTTTAGCATCATGCTCCCATTATACCTGAGAGTTCAGCTGTGCACAAAATTGTTTTTAAAGACATGCAAAGGTTTTTAAATTTAGATACAATGGACTTTAGTTTTCCTTTAAATTTTGGTTCATACTTATACGTATGAAATTATATCTTCCCTGAGATTATCTAAAAGTAAGTTTCAGGTTTATACACACATACTAAAATCATGGATTTTACTGTTTAGAGTATCACATTAACAAATAGTTAAGAACTAGTTAACAAATAAAGAACTTGAGAATATATCTAAAATGGATACTCCTTTTTTCTTTTTGTTCTGGCCCTTTTCTGTGAGAATAAAATGAGCATTCCATTTAGCATCCTCCCCCCTTTTAAAACTATTTTTTATTACTATTAAAGTATGGTAAATGTTCTGCACCATTATTGTGTATCCTTGCATTATATATTGATTTATGGCATATTTAAGTAGCAATTATTCTCACTGTTGTGAAGTGCTTGTGCTCTGCTCATTCAACATGCAAAAATTTTAAATTACAGTACATTAAGATGTCAATGATAAAAGGGAACATTCTAAAAATAAAGTGATTTTTAAGCATATTATAAAATGACTAACTCTTTACCAGCGAGCACATACTCTACATTCCCTTAAATGCTTCTTAGAATCCCTTATGAAACAAAGAGGACAAAGAGGCATACTAACTATTTTATGTTGGTGGGATCGAGAAATTGCATCTCCTGATTCTTTAGCACTGCTTATCATAGGATTAGACTTACTTTTCAGGCAAGGGTGAGCCTTGTTATAGCCAAAGATAAACTAATGTACATTTTGTTGATCTTCTTGATGACCTTTCCTTTCTATTTTTAGCTAAAGCAGCACATTGATTCAATATCTTTAGGCAAGACTCATGGTGATTCTCTGTTCTCATGAATGAAGGAAATGTTAAAAAAAATACTACTTCTATGTGTCAATAAAATTAATTTGCCTCTTATTTGCTTCCATTGTAGCCTTGAAAAATTTCTTTGAAGTGCCTGTGTATGAACCAGGAATTTCACTATCATTTTTAGAGTCTTCTGAAGGCTAATGGATTTGGTAACACACTCCCTTTTCTGTATGGCTTCTGAAAATATTGTTCAGCTGTATGTGGTGGCTCACATCTGTAATCCCAGCAATTTGGCAGGCCAAGGCAAGAGGACTGCTTGAAGCCAAGAGCTCAAGACCAGCCTGGGCAACATAGTGAGACCCTGCCTCTACAAAAATAAATAAATAAAATTTTTTGAAAAATGAAAATATGGTTTAAAGCAAGTCTGATCCCTGCAGAGCCCAGCTTTCTGAATTGCTTTACTCAGAGATTTGTTAATTTATTATTTTAGCAAATATTTACTGAGTAATTGTGACGAGATGAATGTTAGAGATACATCAGTGATCAAGAGAAAACTGATTCCCTATTCTTCTGAGTTTCAGCCTGGAGGAAAGAGGATGAGGATGAGGCAGGGTGTAAGGGAAAGAAAACAGCATTAACTGAACGGCCGCTCTGTGCTAGTTACTGCATTGTCTGGGTATGATCCCATTTAAACCTCACAGAAACCCTATGGGAGAGATATTTTTATAATTATCCACATTTTACAGATAAGAAACTGGGATTTAGAGAAACATGCGACTTGTTCAAGACTGCAGAGCTTCAAAGTGGCAGAGCCAGAAATTCAGCTCCAGTTTGTCTGAATCCAAACTATATCCGTTTAAACACTACACCAAAATGTCTCTCTATTCTCTCATGGTGAAAACAACGGATAAAAGAAATAAGACTTTATTTTGCTTACTTGAAAATAACATGTTTTCCTTACAGTTGAGTTTAAGCACCTTTTCTACACTCGTGGCAATACAATTGAATGTCTTTGGACGTAAATGCTACCCTTTCTCATGCATAGCAGGTGAATTGTCATCTTCAACTAAGCCAACCAGAGAGGCCTCTTGGAGCAAGATGGCCAAATACAATCCTCCAGCATTTCTCGCCCCCTACCCCAACAGGAAAACCAAATTGAACAACTATCCACACAAGAAACCATCATCATAAGTACCAAAAATCAAACGTGTGATTGCAGTACCTGGTTTCAATATCTTATCAAGGAAGGAGGCACTGAAGAGGGTAGGAAAGACAGTCTTGAATTGCCAACACCACTACTCCCTCATCCCTCGGGAGTGCCACTCGGCAAAGAGAGACAGTCCATGTGCCTAGGGGAGGGAGAGGAGAGTGAGTGTGGTACTTTGCATTGGAACTCAGTGCTGCCTGTCACAGCAGAAAGCAACACAGGGCAGAATTCAGCTGGTGCTCTGGAGGGAGCATTTAGAGCAGCCCTAGCCAGAGGAAATCATCTATCCCAGCAGTCAGAACTTGCTAGCCCCACCATTGCCTGGCAAAGTGCTCTAGCATCCTCAATAATCTTGAAAGGCAGTCTAAGCCATCAGGACTGCAATAATTGAGCAAGTCCTGGTGCTGCGCTGGGCTTGGAGCCAGCGGACTTGGGGTGCATGCCACCTAGGGAGACATGAGCTGGGGCAGCCAAGGGAGTGCTTGCATCAATCCCCATCCCCCAATTCCAGGGAGCACATCTCTCAGCTCTGGCAGACACTCCTTCTGCTTGAGGAAAAGAGAGAAGAGAGTAAAGAGGACTTTGTCTTGCAACTTGGATACCAGCTCAGCCACAGTAAAATAAAGCACCAAGAAGAGTCCCAAGGCCCTCATTCCAGGCCTTAGCTCCTGGACAACATATTCAGACCCACCCTGGGCCAGAAGGGAACCTGCTGCTCTGAAAGGAAAGATCCAGTCCTGGCGGGGTTCATCACCTGCTGAATAAAGAGCCCTTGGGCCTGAAATAAACAGCAGTAGCCAGGCAATGGTTGCCACAGGCCTCAGCCAAGACCCAGTATCATGCTGGCTTCTGGTATGACCAAGCGCAGTCCCAGTGGTGGTGCCACAGTGCTTGTGTCACTTCACCCCTAACTCCAGGTAGCTCAACACACACAGAGAGATTCCATTTGTTTGGGGAAAGGTAAAAGAGAACAAAAGACTCTGACTGGTAATCCAGGGAATTTTCCCAGATATTACCCAGTACCACCAAAGCGGTAGCCCTACGAGTCTGTAAGAATCACAGTGTTACTGGATTTCGTTGCCCCCTAATGCACACATGGCTGCAGTGGGCAAAGACTTAGATCACAGCACTCAATTCCCTTTGAATACTTGGAAAGCTTTCTCAAGAAGGATGGGTGCAAACAAGCCCAGACTGTGAAGATTAGAATAAATACCTGGCTCTTCAATGCCCAGACAGTGATGAACATCCACAAGCATCAAGACTGTCCAAGAAAACATGACCTCACCACACAAACTAAATAAGGCATCAGTGACTGATCCTGGAATGACAGAGGTATGTGACCTTTCAGACAAAGAATTCAAAATAGCTATTTTGAGTAAGTGCAATGAAATTCAAGATAACACAGAAGGAATTCAGAATCCTATCAGGTAAATATAACAAAAAGATTGAAATAATTTTTAAAAATCAAGCGAAATTTTGGAGCTGAAAAATTGAATTAACAAACTGAAGACGGCATCAGTCTCTGAACAGCAGAATGGATCAAGCAGAAGAAAGAATTAGTAAGCTCGAAGACAGGCTATTTGAAAATACACAGGGAGAGGAGAAAAAAATAAAAAGGAATTAAATTGCCCTCAACAGGGCAAATCTAAGAGTTATTGGCCTTAAAGAGGAGGTAGAGAGAGAGACTGGGGTAGAAAATTTATTCAAAGAGATAACAGAGAACTTTCCAAACCTAGAGAAAGATATCAATATTCGGTACAAGAAGGTTGTAGAACACCAAACAGATTTAACCCAAATAAGACTAACTGAAGACATTTAACAGTCAAACTCTCAAAGGTCAAGGAGAAAGAAAGGATCCTAAAAGCATCTCAAAAGAGAAAACAAACAAATAACATATGAAGGAGCTTCAATGTATCTGGCAGCAGACTTCTCAGTGGAAATCTTGCAGGCCAGAAGAGAGTGGCATGACACATTTAAAGTGATGAAGAAAAAAAAAAATGTTATCCTAGAATAGGATATCTAGCGAACATATCCTTCAAACATGAAGGAGAACTAGACTTCCCCAAACAAAAGCTGAGGAATTTCATCAACACCAGACCTGACCTACAAGAAATGTTAAAGGGAGTTCTTTAATCTGAAAGAAAAAGATGTTAATGAGGAATAATAAATCATGAAGGAACAAAATTCACTGGTAATAGTAAGTACACAAAATAACACAGAATATTATAACACTGTAATTGTGGTGTATAAACTACTCATATCTTGAGTAGAAAGACTACGGGATGAACCTATAAAAATAATAACTACAACTTTTTAAGACATAGACAATATAATAAGATATAAATAGAAACAACAAAAAGTTAAAAAGCAGGGAAGGATGAAGTTAAAGTGTAGAGCTTTTATTAGTTTTCTCTTTGCTGGTTAGTTTGTTTTTGCAATCACAGTTAACTTGTCACCAGTGTAAAATAATGGGTTATAAGATGTTATTTGCAAGCCTCATGGTAACCTCAAATAAGAAAACCTACCAGTTTTCCTGCTGGAACCATGGAGGATATCAAAGAGAAGAAGAAGTTTCCTGCTGTGTTAGAATCCCCTCAAAAAAAGTGAAGGAATTTTGCAGAGCTGAAGATAAAGCACCTGAGAAAGAAGTTTGCCCAAAAGATGCACTGAAAGGCAAGGAGGAAGCTCATCTATGAAAAAGCTAAGTACTACCACAAGGAATATAGGCAAATGTACAGAACTGAGATTTGAATGGCTAGGATGACAAGAAAAGCTAGCAACTTCTATGTTCCTGCAAAGCCCAAATTGGCATTTGTCAGCAGGATTAGAGGTATCAATGGTGTGAGCCCAAAGGTCTGAAAAGCATTGCAGCTTCTTCACCTTCTTCATATTTCCAATGGAAGCGTTGCTAAGCTTAACAAGGTTTCAATTAATATGCTGAGGATGGTAGGACCATATATTACCCAAACCTGAAGTCAGTAAGTGAACAGTAAGGAAGTCAGTAGATGTCGGCAATCTACAAGTGTGGTCATGGCACATTCAATAAGAAGTGGGCTGTCTTGACAGATAACACTTTGATTGCTTGATATTTTGGTAAATATGGCATCATTTGCATGGAGGATCTGATTCATGAGATCGATGCTATTGGAAAATGCTTCCAAGAAGCAAACAACTTTCTGTGGCCTTTCAAATTATACTCTCCATGAGCTGGAATGATGAAAAAGACCACCCATTTCATAGAAGGTGGAGATACTGGCCACAGAGAAGACCAGACCAACAAGCTTATTATAAAGATGAATTAAGGTGACTATCATGCTTGTGTTTGTAATCTGATTAGTTAATAAATAATGACTACTTTCAAATTGAAAAAAATACTACAATAGGTACACAAAAAAATAAAAAACAAGAAATTAAAACATGCCACCAGAGAAAACTGCTTTCACAGAAAGGAAGAAGAAAAGAAGGAAGGAAGGGAGGGAGGGAGGGAGGGAGGGAGGGAAAGAAAACCAGAAAGCAAATAACAAAATGGCAGGAGTAAGTCTTATCAATAATAACTTTGACTATAAATGGACTAAATTCTCTAATCAAAAGACATACAGTGGATAAATGGTTAAAAAAAAACCAACAAGACCCAGTGATCTGTTGCCTATAAGAAACACACTTCATCTATTAAGACACACATAGACTGAAAATAAAGGAACAGAAAAAGATATCCCATGTCAGTGGAAACCAAGAAAAGAGCAGGAGTAACTATACTTATATCAGACAAAATAGATTTCAAGACAAAAACTGTAAGAAGAGACAAAGAGATCACTATATAATGATAAAGGAGTCAATTCAGCAAGAGCATATAACAATTGTAAATACATATATGTGTATATATATATGTGAGTATATATATGTGTGTATATATATATGTGTGTGTGTATATATATATGTGTGTGTGTATATATATATATATACACACTCAACACTGGAGCATCCAGATATATAAAGGAAATATTATGAGCGCTAAAGAGAGAGATACATTCCAATACAATAATAGTTGGAGATTTGAACACCTTACTTTCAGCATTGGGTAGATCATCCAGACAGAAAATCAACAAATAAACATAGGACTTAATCAGCCCTATAGAACAAATGAACCTAAAATATATTTACAGAACATTTCATCCAATGGATACAGAATACAAATTCTTCTCCTCAGTACATGGACCATTTTATTTTATTTTGACACAGGGTCTTGCTCTGTTGCCCAAGCTGGAGTGCAACAGCACAATCATAGCTCACTGCAACCTCTATCTCCCAGACTCAAGCCATCTTCCCACCTCAGCCTCCCAAGCAGCTGAGACTACAGGTACATGCCACCATGTCCATTATTTTATTTTTGTAGACATAGCATCTCACTTTGTTGCCTGGGCTGGTCTCAAACTCCTGGGCTCAAGTGATTTCCTGCCTCAGCCTCCCAAAGTGCTAGAATTGTAGATGTGAGCCAGCATGCCTGACTTGGATCATTCTTAAGGACAGATCATATGTTAGGCCATAAAACAAGTCTTGAAAAATTCAAAAAAACAAGAACAAAAAATCCCAGAGAGGCCTCTGATACACAGATTAGATACTTACATGCATACCAGATATAAGATACAAGATGTGTGTGTGTGTGTGTTTGTATAATTATCTATAAAATGAAAAAAATTGACAATATGTGAACTGGAGATTTCAGCAGATAAATGAAAACTAAAAAAAAAATCAAATGAAATGCTAGAAATAAAAAATACGATATCAAAGAATTCATTCCATGGGCTTAACAGCAGTCTTGACACAATAATATCAAGGATTGTTAATAGGCCAAAGAAAGGATCACTGAACTTGAAGACATTTGGGTCAATAGATAATAGACATTACCAAATTAAAACACAAAAAGGAAAAAAGATGAAAATAAAGACTATAATATCCAAGACTTTTGGAACAATATCGATGCTCTAAAACATGTAATTGGAGCCCAAGAAGGATAGATGAAGGAGTATAAGAATTTCCAATGACTTCTCAAAAATTTTGAAAGATATCATCTTATATCAAGAAGCTTAACCAACCACAGGCAAGACAAACACAAAGAAAACACACATATGTATATTATAGTCAAACTATAATATCTTTAAAGTGTAGAAAGAGGCTGGGCGTGGCGGCTTACACCTGTAACCCCAGCACTTTGGGAGGCCAAGGCAGATCACCTGAGTTCAGGAGTTCGAGACCAGCCTGCCCAACATGGTGAAACCTCATCTCTACTACAAATACAAAAAATTAGCCTGGAGTGGTGGCACAGGCCTGTAGTCCCAGCTGCTTGGGAGGCTGAGGCAGGAGAAATGCTTGAACCTGGTAAGTGGAGGTTGCAGTGAGCCAAGATCTTGGCACTGCACTCCAGCCTGGGTGACAGAGTGAGACTCTGTCTCAAAAATAAATAAATAAATAAATAAATACATAAAGTGCAGAAAGAAAAAAAGTCAACCGAGAATACACCAAAATATCTCTAAAAAATAAAACAAGGTCGGGCATGGTGGCTCACACCTGTAATCCCAAGCATTTTGGGAGGCTGAGGAGGGTAGATCACTTGATGCCAGGAGTTGGAGACCAGCCTGGCCAACATGGTGAAACCCCATCTATACTAAAATACAATAATTAGTCAGGCGTGGTGGTGCACATCTGTGATCCCAGTTACTCGGAAGGCTGAGGCAGGAGAATCGCTTAAACTCGGGAAGCAGTGGTTGCAGTGAGCCAAGATTGCACCACTGCACTCAAGCCTGGGCAACAGAGTGAGATCCTACCTCAAAAAATAAAATAAAATAAAATAAAATAATAATATAAAACAAAACAAAATAAAGACATTTTCAAATAAAAAGAGAGAATTTGTTGGCAGTTGACTTAAACTACAAGCAATGCTAAAAGAAATTATTTGGTCTAGAGGGGAATCATATCAGATAAAAGCCAGACCATCTATTTATATTTCATATATGCCTATATGTTCGTGTAATATACATAGATAGATAGATAGATGATAGATAGATGATAGATAGATAGATAGATAGATAGATAGATAGATAGATAGATAGATACAGAGAGAGGGAGAGAGTGCAAGAGAATGAAAGAGAGAGACATAGACTGACAGATAGACTTCTGGAATCTGCAAGAACTGGCAGAAAAATATTATAGAAAATAAGGTCCCATTTATAAGGGCAAGAAAAAAAACACAAAGTAATTTACAGAATCCTCCCAAGAGTAGTATAAAGTCATTATAAATTCAATTTAGGTGTCAGCAGGGGTCCCCCTACCCTGGAATACTGAGTTTCAGATATGATTGGCTCAAATTGTCATTCGCAGGCCCTGAATTTTTGTTCTATTCTCTGCATGATTGTGTGTATTCCTTTATCTCAGCTTGGCACAAGCTGGGTTATAACCCATGCTTTCTGTTCCCTTCTCCCTTCCGAAATTAATCTTGAATAAAAAACTGTACCAAGTAGCAGAAATTTTACTGATGATTTCAAATAACTGAAAATTAATTGTAGAACATTCTTGTTATAAAAAGTCTCTTGTTCATTCCACCAAAGTTTTATCACTGTCCACTTCACCCATGTGCCACTCATCCTTCCACCATCACACAAGCTTCTCTTTTGGCTTTACCATCTTTCTGATTATTTTTTCTCTTCTGTTCTCATTTAAGAAATAAAGCAAACTTTTCTGATGTTCTCATACAGAGCAACTTAGCCTCCCTTCTCATTGCTTTGGCTCCTGGGAACAGTTTCATCTTCCTCCCAGAGTGGCTTCAGTGCATAACTCCAGAGGACTTGTTTACGTTGTAGCCCATGTAAATGGTGCACCAAGCGTTGTGCAGTGCACAGACTGAACAACACTGTGTAGAGGCCCTACCTCTACCTTATTGAGGTATTTTTCTAATCAAAGACTGTTTTGGTCCTAGCTATTATGCGAATAATCTCTCACTTATATTACATAGAAGATCTACAAAAACTTTTTGGGATATTGAAAAAGACCGAATGAGTGAAAAGCTATAAAGCTATGCTGTACATTTGGACAGGAAGTCTAATATTATGAAAATGTCTGTTCTTTCCTAATTACTCCTGGATGTCATAAATTCTAATTAAGATGTAAACAGGTTTTTCTATTTCTTTGGTTTATTACAACAACTTTATAATATATTTGAAAAAATGAATAGGAGAGATAGCAAAAATAAATCTTAAAAAAAGAATATTAAACCCTATAATGAGCCCTAACACATCTGTTTGTCAGCTATATAGTTATCTAATTAACCTGCTTCCTCTGTCTATCATCTATATATCTACCTACCTGCCTATCTATCTCTTTTTTGTCTATTTTTGTGGACATCTGAAGCATTTTTTTTCCTTTCCCTTCCTTCAGGAGAAGGGCATCATCGCCCCAAACACGCATCCCACGTGGTTTTTGTGGAGCTGCCAATCATAAGACTTCACTCCCTGGCCTAAGAGTGGACTTGCTATATAGGCTGCCCACTCCAAAGTAAACCATCCTTTTGATCGTAATGATTGGTCCAGGGATAAGTACATAACAAGTCACTCAGAAAATTTTCCCTGGAAATCTTCAAAATGAAGCTGAGAATATATACTCTTTTTTGGAAAAAATGACTGGGATGATATAAGCCCAAGCTGCTGGCAGGTAGGTTTTCTATCAGTGGAAAAAGCCCATCTGTTATAGGAGAGAATGAAGTCAAGCAGAAGTAAGCAAACATGAGAGGGTGAGAGAGAAAATCCTAGAGATATTGAATCCCAGCTTGAATTTCTGAAGCCCTACAATCTCTTGGGTCTTCTTTAAAGTTCTTTTCCCAATTCTTGAAACTTCCCTAATATACTTTTAGTAATATAAACATAGATCTATAGATATGGATATAACTAAAGGGAAAATTCTGTCTCTCTTCTGCTCACCTCCTCCTATTTAATACCCAAAGCAAGAAAGGAAGAGATACCATTCTGATTGGCCAAGATCCCAGACAAGTTTTAGGATTCTCATTTACTGTTGGATGGTTTCACTCTCATCTAATGGTAGTGGTTATGGTGTTCATGATAATAGAGGTGATAAGAGTATTGGTATTTGTTATAGTGGCAACAGCAGCAACTCTGCTCCTGAGTGTGCCAGAAGGTGCTTAGATATACTGAAGTTTCTTTAGGTATTAAAGTCTTCTGGGCTTGAAGTGGGGCTCGTGGCTCAGGAAAGAAGATGGTATAGAATTGGTAGGGAATAATATATTCTGAGCAGGCAAATGACATGAGTTATTTTATGCAAACTCTCCAAAGTCCTCCTCAACCAGGAATAATAGAATTCCCTCTCTTTGGAGGAAATCTAGATGCACCCCATCTTGGCTTTGAGTTATGTGAATTCTACAGTTACGTATTTCTCTAGGTTATCCTATGTTAGCCAAGTATATAAGGCCCCCCTCAGTGTACCATACATTGAGACAGCTCAAGATTCCCATTCTTATTCTCCCCAGCATGGTTTTCTGCTATTCCCTCTGATTCATGTCACCTGAATATTTTATCCTCTCCCTTCATTTAGGGAGTTTGTACAAGTCGCCAAGGAGTCTTTCTTCTGTCACTCATCTATTGATCCATCCATTTAACCAAATCTGTATTTAATAAGAACCTACTATGTGGCAATCACTGCAATAATTGTATCCCAGGAGCTTTTAGCTTGGTAGGAAGACAGACATGGAAACCAACAACTGCTATACCCAGTTATTTGCAGGGCCTTGATATGGTTGGTCCAGAGATCCTTCCTCAGTTATCTCAGCATTTCCAGCATCTTCTTTCCTGTGTTCTGTATCCAGTACCCTTTTAGGGATATAGCAGAGGACACTTAGTTTATTCTTCTAGTCATAGGCAAAATCTAGCAAGGAAAAGAAATAAAAATATTTTACCTCAGAATACATTTCTCTACTGGGCATGGTGGCTCACACCTGTAATCCCAGCACTTTGGGAGGCTGAGGCGGGTGGATCACTTGATATCAGAAGTTTGAGACCAGCCTGGCCAACATGGGGAAACCAAGTCTGGAAGAAATATTTTTGTAAAAATACAAAAATTAGCTGGTGTAGTGGCGCACACCTGTAATTCCAGCTACTCTGGAGGCTAAGGCAGGAAAATCACTTGAACCCGGGATGTTACGGGTGCAGTGAGCTGAGATCACACCACTGCACTCCAAACTGGGTGTCAGAGTGAGACTCCATCTCAAAAACATATATATCTATATGTATATCTATATATACTTATATATTATATATACTTACATATATTATAAATATACTTATATATAATATGTATACACTTATATATTATATATGTCCATATATATATAATACATATATAATATTCTGTATGTTATGGCTTCTATACCATCTTCTTTCCTGAGTCATGAGCCCCACTTCAACCTCAGAAGACTTTAATACCTAAAGAAACTTCAGGATGTCTAAGCATCTTCTGGCACATATATATATATATTTCTTTGACATATTTTGAGATGGCTGTTCAGAGGGCCAACAAACAGAAGTAGTTAAGCTGTCTTCTGCAGGGCAGATTTGCATCTGTAGAGAATCTGCATTGATGTAGCCGGGCCTTCCCTTGTTCAGATCTAGGAAGGATTAATGGAGAGTCTGACACCTTTAAAAGTCTGGAAGAAATATTTAGCATCATTTACCCTCTCTGAGGGCTGTTACCTGTGAGGTTTCATCTACATAGCAAGACCACCTTTGCTGGCCAAGCCTCCTCTTCTTTCCCTCCCATAACCTGTCTAGCCACCATAACCTGGTTTGCCATCATAGCCTGTTTTTGATCATGCTCTGAGCCCTCATTCTTTCTGTAACCTCAAGATGGTATATAAGCTTCTGCACCCCATTGGGGATTGGGAATAATCACTCTGTGTTTCTCCACCATGTGTATGTTAATAAATTTGTATGCCTTTTCTCCAACTAATCTGCCTTTTGTGAGTTAAGTTTTAGTGAAATTTCAGGAGGGTAAAGGGGAAGCTTTTCCTTGGCCCCTATACAACTTATACTCCCCTTATTTCCCTGCTTCCAATGCAGAAGAAGTACAACTGCCCCCACTATAACACGTAATGTTTTCCTCTGTACACACAGCATACATAGTACCAAGACCCCTGTCCATTACTCCAAATGACCCAGCTTTCTGTAGGGCAGAGACAGGAAGTGGGGAAAATTCCATAGCCCTGGCCCTGCAAAATAGCTTCTACTGTCCTTTCAAAGATGGCAATAGAAGAACAATAGGAGAATATATGGAATTGGAGACAAGGTATAGAAGTAGCTTCACTGTTGGCTTTTAAAAGTAAATTTCAGGCTGGGCTCGGTAGCTCACGCCTGTAATCCCAGTACTGTGAGAGGCCAAGGCAGGTTTATCGCCTCAGCTCAGGAGTTCGAGACCAGCTTGGACAACATGGCAAAACTCCGTCTCTACTAAAAATACAAAAAAAGAAAAAGAAAAAATGGCTGGGCATGGTGCCGCATGCCTGTAGTCCCAGCTACTGGGGAGGCTGAGGTGGGAGGATTGCTTGAGCCCAGTAGGAGAGAGAGGTTTCAGTTAGCCGAGATTGTGCTACTAGCCTGGGTGACAGAGTAAGATCCTGTCTCAAGAAAAAAAAAAAATAGATATACATACACACACACACACACACACACACACACACACACGTATGTAATCACATACGATAAACCTTATCTCATAATATAAAACTGAGTTTAGTAGTTCATTTACATTACTACTTGTATTATCTATATAGATAAAAAGTGACCAAGCTTTACATTTCACTTTTTTTTTGAGACAGGGTCTCGTTCTGTCACCCAGGTGGAGTGCAACAGTACGATCTCGGCTCACTACATCCTCAACCTCCTGGGCTGAAGCAATCCTTCCACCTCAACCTCCCGAGTAGCTGGGACTACAGGTATGCACCTCCACACCCAACTAATTTTTAAAAATTTTTGTGGAGACGGGCTCTCCCTATGTAGCCGAGCTACCCTTGAACTCCTGGGCTCAAGCTAACCTCCCACCTCAGCCTCCTAAAGTTCTGGGATTATAGGTATAAGCCACCATGCCCGGCCTAAATTTCACTTTTCTAGACTTTTATCTGTGCTACTTTCATACCTCAATTCATTGTCATCTTAAAATACCACCCACAGTGACATGTAAGCTTTAATTACCAGTTAATTTTACAGTAGAGTTTAATTGTATTTTAGATTGTTTTACAGATTGTGTAGTAATGCAAAATTGTGACTGAATTAAAAATATTTTATTATAAAAGTAGTGTATGTTTGTATAAATAGAAATAGTTGAGAATAAAAAGAAATTGTCCTGTTTTTTTTCTTCTCATTTAAATTCCACTCCCAGGAGTCACAACAATTTCATATGTATCATTACAGATGTTTAGGCATGTACAATATTTCCCCACAAATGGACTTATGGTACACACACACACACACACACACAATCTTGTAACTAGCATTCTCTACTTAACAATCTGTTGATGCCAAGTAGATATTTCACAGTATGAAACACTGTAATATATTTCATTGTCTCTGGACTACAATTAAAATGATTTTAGATTTTCACTATTACAAATACTGCTATAATAAATAACTTTGTAATATATGTTCTTGCATGCTTATGTGATATATCTGTACGGTAAATTTATAGAAATGGAATTGCTGGGTCAAAGAGCAGGTGTATTTGAAATTTGGATAAATACTATGAGAATGCCATCCAAAATGCTTGTGCCAACCTGTGCTCTTACCAGCAGCATGTGTTGGAGGGTGTTTTTAATCTTTGCCAATCTGGCAGTAAAACATGACATAACATTGTTATTTTAATATGTATTTATTTAATCAAAAATGTGATCTAGCACTTTATCAGATATTTATTAACCATTCATTTTTTTTCTGAACTGTATTTTTTTTGTGGCTGGATTTTTTTGTATTACAGATAATTTCCAAGAAAGAATATATACAATTTTGAATTTGACATTACAATGCCTGTATTTTTTTTTTCAAGATGGAGTCTCGCTCTGTCGCCAGGCTGTAGTGCAGTGGCACGATCTCAGCTCACTGCAACCTCTGCCTCCCAGGTTCAAGTGATTCTCCTGCCACAGCCTCCTGAGTAGCTGGGATTACAGGCATATGCCACCACACCCAGCTAATTTTTTTATTTTTAGTAGAGACGGGGGTTTCACCATGTTGGTCAGGCTGTTCTTCAACTCCTGACCTCGTGATCTGCCTGCCTCAACCTCCCAAAGTGCTGGGATTACAGGCGTGAGCCAACGCACCCGGCCTTTTTTTTTTTTTTTTGAGACAGAGTCTCACTCTGTTGCCCAGGCTGGAGTGCAGTGGTGCGATCTCGGCTCACTGCAACCTCCGCCTCCTGGGTTCAAGCGATTGTCCTGCCTCAGCCTCCCAAGTAGCTGGGATTACAGGCGCCTGCCACCATGCCCGGCTAATTTTTGTAATTTTAATAGAGATGGGGTTTCACCACGTTGGCCAGGATGGTCTCAAACTCCTGAACTCAAGTGATCCACCCGCCCCAGCCTCCCAAAGTGCTGGGATTACAGGTGTGAGCCACCGCACCCAGCTAATGCCTGAAATTTTTAAAGACAGCAATTAAGTTTAGAACTAGATTGTTGCCAAGTTCAAATATAATGAAAAAGTGATTTTTGATATGAGAAAAGATATTCAGTTCATCTGGGTCCCCATGGAGCCTCCCCTTTTCCACAGTGCAAAGTGGCAGTCTACTTGCATCTGCATTGTCATTCTTAAAACCCAGAACTAGAGTCTCAGAGATTGGCATCCTCTTTAAACTCACATTATCTTTCTTTTGTTATATTTATTTTATTTTATTTTTCCATTAAGTTATTAGGGTACAGGTGGTATTTGGTTGCATGAGTAAGTTCTTTAGTGGTGATTTGTGAGATTATGGGGTACCCATCACCCAAGCAGTATACACTGCACCATATTTGAGTCTTTTATCCCTAGCCTCCCTCCCACTCTTCCCCCCAAGCCCCCAAAATCCATTGTATCATTCTTATGCCTTTGCATCCTCATAACTTATATCCCCCACATATCAGTGAGAACATACAGTGTTTGGTTTTCCAATCCTGAGTTACATCACTTAGAATAATAGTCTTTAATCTCATCCAGGTCACTGCAAATGCTGTTAATTCATTCCTTTTTATGGCTGCGTAGTATTCCATTGCATATATATACCACAGTTTCTTTTTTTTTTTTTTTTTTTGAGACTGAGTCTTGCACTGTCACCCAGGCTGGAGTGCAGTGGTGTGATCTTGGCTCACTGCAACCTCTGCCTCCCAGGTTCAAGCAATTCTCCTGCCTCAGCCTCCTGAGTGGCTGGGATTACAGGCGCCCACTACCATGCCAGCTAATTTTTTTTTTTTTTTTTTTGTATTTTTAGTAGAGACAGGATTTCACTATGTTGACCAGGCTGGTCTCGAACTCCTGACCTCGTGATCTGCTCGCCTCGGCCTCCCAAAGTGCTGGGATTATAGGTGTGAGCCACCACACCGGGCCATACCACAGCTTCTTTATCCACTCATTGATTATTGGGCATTTGGGTTGGTACCATGATTTCGCAATTGTGAATTGTGCTACTATAAACATGCATGTGCAAGTATCTTTTTCGAATAATGACTTCTTTTCCTCTGGGTGGATTCCTAGTAGTGGGATTGCTGGATCAAATGGTAATTCTACTTTTAGTTCTTTAAGGAATGTCCACACTGTTTTCCACAGTGGTTGTACTAGTTTACATTCCCCGCAGCAGTGTAGAAGTGTTCCCTCTTCACTGCATCCATGCCAACATCTACTGTGTTTTTTATTATGGCCATTCTTGCAGGAGTGAGGTGGTATCACATTGTGGTTTTGATTTGCATTTTCCTGATCATTAGTGATGTTGAGCATTTTTTCATGTTTGTTGGCCATTTGTATATCTTTTGAGAATTGTCTATTCATGTCCTTAGCCCACTTTTTGATGGGATTTTTTTTTTCTTACTGATTTGTTTGAGTTCATTGTAGATTCTGGATATTAGTCCTTTGTCAGATGTATAGATTGTGAAAATTTTCTCCCACTCTGTGAGTTGTATGTTTACCCTGCTGACTTCCTTTTGCTGTGTAAAAGCTCTTTAGTTTAATTAGGTCCCAGCTATTTATCTTTGTTTTTATTGCATTCGCTTTTGGGTTCTTGGTCATGAAATCCTTGCCTAAGTCAATGTCTAGAAGGGTTTTTCCAATGTTATGTTCCAGAATTTTTATAGTTTCATGTCTTAGGTTTAAGTCCTTAATTCATCTTGAGTTGATTTCTGTATAAGGTGAGAGATGAGGATCTTTACATTATTGTTTGGTTTATTGAAGATCAGTTGGCTGTAAATATTTGGGTTTATTTCTGTGTTCTCTATTCTGTTCCATTGGTCTATGTGCCTACTTTTATACCGGTACCACACTGTTTTGGTGACTATGGCCTTATAGTATAGTTTGAAATCAGGTAGTGTGATGCCTCCAGATTTGTTCTTTTTGCTTAGTCTCAATTTGGCTATGCAGGCTCTTTTTTGGTGCCATATGAATTTTAGAATTGTTTTTTCTAATTCTGTGAAGAATGATGGTGGTATTCTGATGGGGATGGCGTTGAATTTGTAGATTGCTTTTGGCAGGATGATCATTTTCACAATATTGATTCTACCCATCCATGAGCACGGGATGTGTTTCCATTTGTTTGTGTCATCTAGGATTTCTTTCAGCAGTGTTTTGTAGTTTTCCTTGCAGAGGTCTTTCGACTCCTTTGTTAGGTACATTCCTAAGTATTTTATTTTATTTTTGCAGCTATTGTAAAAGGGGTTGCGTTCTTGATTTGATTCTCTGCTTGGTTGCTGTTGGTGTATAGAAGAGCTACTGATTTGTGTACATTAATCTTGTATCCGCAAACTTTGATGAGTTCTTTTATCAGTTCTAGAAGCTTTCTAGAGGAGTCCTTCGCGTTTTCAAGGTAAACGATCATATTGTCAACAAACAGTGACAGTTTGACTTCCTCTTTACTAATTTGGAGGCCCTTTATTTCTTTCTCTTGTCTGATTGCTCTGGCTAGGACTTCCAGTACTATGTTGAAGAAGAGTGGTGAGAGTGGGTATCCTTGTCCTGTTCCAGTTCTCAGCAGGAATATTTTCATCTTTTCCCTATTCAGTATTATGTTGGCTGTGAGTTTGTCATAGATGGCTTTTATTACATTAAGGTATGTCCCTGGTTTGCCGATTTTGCTGAGGGTTTTAATCATAAAGTGATGCTGGATTTTGTCAAATGCTTTTTCTGCATCTATTGAGATGATCATGTGATTTTTATTTTTAATTCTGTTTGTGTGATGTATCACATTTATTGACTTGCGTGTGTTAAACCATCCCTGCCTCCCTGGTATGAAACCCACTTGATCATGGTGAATTATCTTTTTGATATGTTGTTGGATTTGGTTAGCTAGCATTTTGTTAAGGATTTTAGCATCTATGTTCATCAAGGATATTGATCTGTAGTTTTCTTTTTTGATTATGTCCTTTCCTGGTTTTAGTATTAGGGTTATGCTGACTTTATAGGATGAATTAGGGAGGGTTCCTTCTTTCTCTATCTTGTAGAATAGTATCAAAAGGATTGGTACCAATTCTTTGAATGTCTGGTAGAATTCTGCTGTGAATCCAACCAGTCCTGGACTTTTTTTTTGTTGGTAATTTTTTAATTACCATTTCAATCTCACTGCTTGTTATTGGTCTGTTCAGGGTATTTAATTCTTCCTGATTTCAGCTAGGAGGGTTGTATTTTTCCAGGAATTTATCCATCTCTTCTAGGTTTTCTAGTTTATGTGCGTAAAGATGTTCATAGTAGCCTTGAATGATCTTTTGTATTTCAGTATTGTCAGTTGTAATATCTCCTGTTTCATTTCTTAGTGAGGTTATTTGGATTTTTGTTGTGGGAAGTCAGGGACCCCAAACAGAGGGACTGGCTGAAGCCATGGCAGAAGAATGTGGATTGTGAAGATTTCATGGACATTTATTCGTTCCCCAAATTAATACTTTTATAATTTCTTACACCTGTCTTTACTACAATCTCCAAACATAAATTGTGAAGATTTCATGGACACTTATCACTTCCCCAGTCAATACCCTTGTGATTTCCTATGCCTGTCTTTACTTTAATCTCTTAATCCCATCATCTTCATAAGATGAGGAGGATGTATGTTGCCTCAGGACTCTGTGATGATTGCGTTAACTGCACAAATTGTTTGTAGAGCATGTGTGTTTGAACAATATGAAACCTGGGCACCTTGAAAAAAGAACAGGATAACAGCAATGTTCAGGGAACAAGAGAGATAACCTTAAACTCTGACCGCCGGTGAGCCAGACGGAACAGAGCCATATTTCTCTTCTTTCAAAAGCAAATGGGAGAAATATCGCGGAATTCTTTTTCTCAGCAAGGAACATCCCTGAGAAAGAGAATGCGTCCCTGAGGGTAGGCCTCTAAAATGGCCACTTTGGGAGGCGGCATCTTTTATGGTCGAAGCTGTAGGGATGAAATAAGCCCCAGTCTCCCGTAGCGCTCCCAGGCTTATTAGGACGAGGAAATTCCTGCCTAATAAATTTTGGTCAGACTGGTTGTCTGCTCTCAAACCCTGTCTCCTGATAAGATGTTATCAATGACAATGCATGCCCAAAACTTCATTAGCAATTTTAATTTCGCCCTGGTCCTGTGGCCCTGTGATCTTGCCCTCCTCCATTTGCCTTGTGATATTCTATTACCTTGTGAAGCACATGATGTCTGTGACCCACACCCTATTTGTACACTCCCTCCCCTTTTGAAAATCACTAATAAAAACTTGCTGGTTTTGCAACTTGTGGGGCATCACAGAACCTGCCAACATGTGATGTCTTCCCTGGACACCCAGCTTTAAAATTTCTCTCTTTTATACTCTTTCCCTTTATTTCTCAGACCGGCCGACACTTAGGGAAAATAGAAAAGAAACTACGTGAAATATCAGGGGTGAATTTCACCGTATATCTGGCTGAATTTCCCCTGATAGATTTTTCTCTCTTCTTTTCTTGATTAATCTTGCTAGTGGTCTAACAATTTCATTCATCTTTCCAAAGAACCAATTTTTTGTTTCATTTACCTTTGTATTTTTTTTTGTTTCAATTTCATTTAGTTCTGCTCCAATCTTGGTTATTTCCTTTCTTCTGCTGGGTTTGGGTTTGGTTTGCTCCTGTTTCTGTAGTTCCTTGACATGTGACCCTAGATTGTCTGTTTGTGCTCTTTCAGACTTTTTGATGTGGGCATTTAGGCCTAAAAACTTTCCTCTTAGCACCACCTTTGCTGTATCCCAGAGGCTTTGATAAGCTGTGTCATTATTGTCATTCAGTTTGAATAATTTTTAAATTTCCATCTTAATTTCATTTTTGACCCAATGCTCATTCAGGAGCACGTTATTTAATTTCCATGTATTTGCATGGTTTTTTTTTTTTTTTTTTGGAGTTGCTTTCCAGTTTTATTCCACTGTTGTCTGAGAGAGTGCTTGATATAATTTCAATTTTCTTAAATTTAGTGAGGCTCGTTTTATGGCTTATCGTATGGTTTATCTTGGAGAAAGTTCCATGCACTGTTGAATAGAATGTGTATCCTACTTAGGATTGTAATATGTTTCTGTTGGACAAGGCCTTTTACCATTATATACTGTCCCTCTTTGTCTCCTTTAACTGCTGTTGCTTTTAAGTTTGTTTTGTCTGATATGAGAATAGCTACCTCTGCTTGCTTTTTGATGTCCATTTGCATGAAATGTCTTTTTCCACCCCTTTACTTTAAGTTTATGTGAGTTTTTATGTGTTAGGTGAGTCTCCTGAAGGAAGCAGATAGTTGGTTGGTGAGTTCTTATCCATTCTGTGGTTCTGTGTCTTTTAAGTGGAGCACTTAGGCCATTTACATTCAATATTAGTATTGAAATGTGAGGTACCATTGCTTTCAATGTGCTCTTTGTTGCCTATGTACTTTGGTTTTGTTTTTTGTTTTTGCTTTTTAACTTGTATTTTTGTTTTATGGGTCCTGTGTGACTTATGCTTTAAAGAAGTTCTGTTTTGATGTGTTTCCAGGATTTGTTTCAAGATTTAGAGCTACTTTTAGCAGTTGTTGTAGTGGTGATTTGGTAATGGCGAATTCTCTCAACATTTGTTTGTGTGAAAATGACTGTATCTTGGCCGGGCACGGTGGCTCACACCTGTAGTCCCAACACTTTGGGAGGCCAAGGTGGGTGGATCATGAGGTCAGGAGATCGAGACCACCCTGGCTAACACGGTGAAACCCCGTCTCTACTAAAAATACAAAAAATTAGCCAGGCGTGGTGGCAGGCGCCTGTAGTCCCAGCTAGTCGGGAGGCTGAGGCAGGAGAATGGTGTGAACCTGGGAGGCAGAGCTTGCAGTGAGCCGAGACCGTGCCACTGTGCTCCAGCCTGGGCGACAGAGCGAGACTCCGTCTCAAAAAAAAAAAAAAAGAAAAAGAAAATGACTGCGTCTTTCCTTCATGTGTGATGCTTAGTTTCACTGGATACAAAATTCTTGGTTGATAATTGTTTTGTTTGAGGAGGCTGAAGATAGATCCCCAATCCCTTCTAGCTTGTAGGGTTTCTGCTGAGAAATCTGCTATTAATCTTATAGGTTTTCCTTCATAAGTTACCTGGTGCTTCTGTCTCACAGCTCTTAAGATTCTTTCCTTCATCTTAACTTTGGATAACCTGATGACAATGTGCCTAGGTGAAGATCTTTTGGTGATGAATTTCCCGGGTGTTTTTTGTGCTTCTTGTATTTGGTTGTCTAGGTTTCTTGCAAGGCCAGGGAAGTTTTCCTTGATTATTTTCCCAAATATGTTTTTCAGGCTTTTAGAATTCTCTTCTTCCTCAGGTTCACTGATTATTCTTAGGTTTGGTCGTTTAACATAATCCCAGACTTCTGGAAGGCTTTGTTTATATTTTCTTATTAGTTTTTCTTTGTCTTTGTTGGATTGGGTTAATTTGAAGACCTTGTCTTTGAGCTCTGAATTTTCTTCTTCTACTTATTCAATTCTATTGCTGAGACTTTCCAGGGAATTTTGCATTTTTAAAAGTGTGTCCAAGGTTTCCTGAATTTTTTATTGTTTTTCCTTTAAGCTATGTATTTCCATGAATATTTCTCCCTTCCCTTCTTGTATCATGTTTTGGATTTCCTTGCATTGGGCTTTGCCTTTCTGTGGTCCCTCCCTGATTAGCTTAATAACTAATCTCCTGAATTCTTTTTCAGGTAAATCAGGGATTTCTTCTTGGTTTGGATCCATTGCTGGTGAACTAGTGTAATTTTTGGGGGGTGTTGAAGAGCCTCGTTTTGTCATATTATGAGGGTTGTTTTTCTGGTTCCTTCTCATTTGGGTAGGCTCTGTCAGAGGGAAGATCTAGGGCTGAAGACTGTTGTTCAGATTCTTTTGTCCCACAGTGTGTTCCCTTGTTGTAGTACTTTCCTCCTCTTCTTGTGGATGTGGCTTCCTGTGAGCCAAACTGCAGTGATTGTTGTCTCTCTTCTAGGTCTAGTCACCCAGTAAGTCTCTCCAGCCACAGGCTGGTACTGGGGTTGTCTGCACAGAGTCCTGTAATGTGAACTGTCTATGGGTCTCTCAGCCATAGATACAGTGCCTGTTCCAGTGGAGGTGGCGGAGGGTGCAATGGACTCCGTGAGAGTCCTTAGCTTTGGTGGCTTAATGCTCTATTTTTGTGCTGATTGGCCTCCTGCCAGTAGGTGGTGTTTTCCAGAAACCGTCAGCTGCAGTAGTGTGGAGAGGGACCGACGGTGGGCAGGGCCCTAGAAGTCCCAAGATTATGTGCCCTTTGTCTTCCACTACCAGGGTGGATAGGGAAGGACCATCAGGGTGGGGTTAGGTGTGTCTGAGTGCAGACTCTCCTTGGGCAGGTCTTGCTGTGGCTGCTGTGAGGGATGGGGGCGAGATTCCCAGGTCACTGGAGTTGTGTACCTAGGAGGATTATGGCTGCCTCTGCTGAGTCATGCAGTTTGTCAGGAAAATGGGGGAAAGCCGGCAGTCATACGCCTCACCCAGCTCTCACACAAACTGAAGGGCTGGTCTCACTCCCACTGTGCCCACCTCAACAACCCCGAGTCTGTTTCCAGGCAGAGGGCAAGACGGGCTTGAAAATTTGCCTGAGGCTATTTGCCTCCCAGCTGTGAAACAAAAGGGCTCTAGTTCTTCCTCTGCCTGTGAAGTCTGCACACCGGATTCTCACCCTCCCCTAGTTCTGGCCAGGAGGCTTCTCATCCCCGTTCAAATTGTTACAAAGTTCAGCTAGAGATTTCCTTCTCCCTGTGGAGTTTTACCCCCTGCTCCTCTGGCCACCCTCCTGTTGGATCCCTGTGGTGCCAGGCAGGAATGGGCTGCTTGGGGACCCAGCAAGCTCCCAGGGCCTTTCTGCTGCTTCCTCTATGCCTGTATTTTGCTAGCCTCTCTAACTTGACTCAGCTCCAGGTAAAGTCAGAGACCTCTCAGAAATAGACCTTTAGCTTCTCCAGTGGGGGTGTGTGTTCAGGAGAGGAGGGTCTCCCTTTCCCACTTCTGCAGTTGGGGCACTCACAGTATTTGGGGTGTCTCCCGGGTCCTACAGGAGTAGTCCACTTCCTTCAGAAGGTCTGTGGGTCCTTTCAGGATTGCTGGTTTGTTCTTGCAGTTGATCTGCAGCTAAAATTCACAATGCAAGCCTCCGCGTACTATCTAGTCCTGCCTCCCATCCACCATGATGCCCTGAATCCCCTCACATCATTTTTCAAAAGCGGTACAATAATATGATTTTTTGTAGCTTTAAATCTCAAAAATATAAAAAAGAGAGGATGGTTTGTCTCAATGCCAACAATACGGAAAGCATCTTTTCAGAGGTTATGTAAGAACACAAGAGGTAAGAAACAAAATGATTAGGCCATGTGTAAAACTAGAAAGCTGGGAGTGGCCCAGATCTCAGGGGCAGTTGTGAAAAAAACAAAAGATGGTAGTCACATGCAAAGAGAAAATCACTAGTTCTGGGGAGAGTTTAAGTACAGGAATACCACACAAAAATTAAGCGAAAGACCTATTTACCTTTGCTAAAATTCAAAGTAAATTGATCTCCAACATAGAGAAGATCCTGAGTATAACAAACCAACTGTTTTAGTTTTTGTATGCTTGTGGTGGTGGTGGTGGTTTTGGTTGCAAGTGTGGGGGTCAAAGGAGCACTCACCTTGATCCTCTGAAGTTTTATTGAAAAACCAAGTCTCAAAAGACAGATTAATGGGAGAAAAGGCATACAAATTTATTTAGCATGTATACATGGGAGCCTTCGGACCCAAAGGCACAGGGAAATTGTTCATTTTTATGCTTAAATTCACCGGACTATGGACAGCCACACAGAAATACAAGTGGATAGGAAAGGTACGATCCAATGCTAACACCGAGTTGGGAAACCCAGCAAGGCCTGTCTGTCTAGATTCTTTTTGGCCTCTCTGTGCGGCACTCCTTCCCTCCGGGTATGGGGCAGGACCCTCTCTGGCATGGGGGTCTTATAACCTACAGTTAAACAAGCAGGTCAGAGAATTTCTCTATGGCCAGTTTTTACTCAGAAAAGGAGAGGGGTAAGTTAGAATAATATTTTTAGGTTTTATGGCTAGCTTTAGGGGAACAGGGTTCTGGTTGCTATGATGGCCTTGGGGAAGAGGGATTCTAACTTTTATGGTGAGCCTCAGGGAAGAATGAGATTGAGAGACCGGAGGGCAGAAAAGATCAGAGAAAAAACTTTGACTTCTGAAGTCTTCATTTGGGGATGTTGTTTTTTTGAGCCCCAATATAAGCTCACGGTCTTACTTCAACTAGTTCAGGCTAAAAAAGAATTCACCAGTTTATATAAAGGGAAGCTGAGGGATTAACAATTCTCAAGTATCAATGAGACCAAGGCTGACTCTTCAGGGCTCTGTCTTACCTTCCAGCTCTCGCATGCTTTTCTGAGTGTGGGCTTCCTTCTCAGGAAAGCTCTCCCTACCTGGTAGAAGAGAGGGCCATTGGCAATATGTACACGAATAAGACATAATCTGCGTTCTTGTCTTCATCTAATAAAAATTAAGTCCATTTCCAGAGAATTCTATCCCTATTCCATTTACTTAAGCAACTATTCCTAATTTTTTTTTTTTGGCCTATTTTCATTCTCTTTCCACATGTGACCATTGTAGTAAATTCCAGACTATACACAATTTTTTACCTTTTCACTTTATGTGATTTTATTTGCACCTGCCCAATAATATAATCTTTGTATTTTCATATAGCTGCCCATTGATTCAACCTACATTTTTAAAGTACAGTTTTCATTTGGAAATTCTGTGTTAGCTTATGGTGAAAGAGCTCATATCCTAAACAGGGTATCCTGAATTATCATCACAGGAAAAGGAAGTGCTAGGTCATCTAGAAACCTGCCCTTGGTTTGCTTCAGAGCACTTCTCTGTTGACTTCCAGAACATTTACTGATAACCTACTGTATGACAGTAGGCATTGTGCTAGGTGCTTGATAGATACGTGGATAGATAGATTCATATATATGTATACACCCATATATAAAAAAAATACATATCCATTTCTTTTGCCTAAAATTTAAAATTTACATCTTGACATAATTTCAGATATGCCAACCAAAAGCCCACCATGATGGCTAAACTGTAGAAAGAAGAGCTTTATTAGTGATACCAGTTTGAAAACTGAGAAAGGACAGTCTTTGGTGTATACTGAAGGTGCTCTCTTCAAAGAGGGAAAAGTCAGGTTGGTTTTATGCCTCACAGGGTCTGTATTACACAATAGAGTCACACATGTTCAGCAGGTTTGGGGGAATAGCTATATATATTTATGAGGGGAGTTGAGCACACATACAATGGGCAAACATGTATGCAACATATATCTCATGTTCATTTTGGGGAGGGGTTTTAGCATTAGAATTAGGTGGAATTGGCTCTTTACATCAAAAGGTAAACTATAGAACACAAAGACAGTTTGTACGCAGTCTCTATAAACTGGTTGAAGCTGGCTTAAGGTCTGCAGTTGCTTATTAGGAAAGAATGTTTGTAACGCAGATTCTCTGTCCAATCAGCATTGCAGTGGTCTGGGTGGCAAATCAGAGTTAGGAGGGGTCTGATAATTTGCCTGGTAGCTCTTATTATTAGGGAGTTTAGCAAGAGTGTAGAATTTTTGTAGCCATAGGGATTTAGGAAGTTGCCATGCCAGCCAAGCTCTGAACCCTCAACTTGTAGGTAACTTTTGCTTCCTTAACCTTAGGGTCTATCTTGGTTGATAAAGGGGCATCTATTTTGGCCGGTCAGATCACAGATCTTTGTTGCTATAACCATACAAAAAATTGCCACAAGTCCTTTACATTCTCAGATTCCTCAAACATTAACATTTTATTATCATTTTCTCTTTGAGCATTTCAGACATGATACTCCATTATTTTTAAACACTTCATCATATATTTCCTGAAAACAAAGACATTCTTTTACATAACCATTGAATAATTATCAAAATCACATAATTAACATTAATGCAAAAGTATTGTCTAATCTATAGATTATATACACATCCTTTCGTCCCAAAATAATGTCTATTATAACAAAACAAAGTCTGGATTAGATGTTGTATTCAGTTTTTATTTCACTAGGAACAACTGCCCAGTTTATCCTTCATGATATTGACATTTTTTAAGAGTGCAGACTATAAATTTTGTGCAATGTGCCTCAATATGGGTTTATCAGATGTCTCCTCATGGTTATGTTCAAGATATGCCTTTCGCTAGGATTATCAAAGAAGTGACGTTGTCTTCTTCTCAATGCATCATTTCAGGAGGCACATAATGCCAATTTATTCCATGTCCCTTTTTAAAAAGTGCTTAGCATCTAGGATTGGTGACAGTCTCACAGAGCAATACCTGTGACGTAGTCCGATTAGCACAATAAGAGAGGTGTACAAGTTTGTCCAGCATCTCTTATTCCTTCCTCATATTCTCTTGGCTCACCTTTTTGCTCCACACATTGCTGCTGCTGCCAACTATGCTCTGACATCGCCTTGCCTCAAGGGCACGGAGCATCTCTTGCTTTTCTTGCTTTTTGTGGTGAGGCTTCTCTGCCACCACCACGTGGAATGCCTGCAGAAGCCCATCCAGCTATTTTGGCACATGCGCAGACTGGAAGAGTGAAGGAGTGGACATTTCCTGGGGCAATCTTCTACCACTGAAGGGTAGAACTCGTGAATCAATAATCTCTTCTGTGTCAGACAATTCTGACAATTCTGAGGCCCACTCTATGCAGTTTTTCAAAGGGCCCCCAGCAGGACCACGCTCCAGTTTCCCATAGTGGTGACCAGCTCAATAACACACCGTTTGGATTTGCTTTCTTCCTTTCCGTTTACCATTTTCCCCCAGGTCCCTTCTCCTGTCTCCTGGAATCTCTTTCCAAGGTAAGCCCATTATATGCAAGCACTTGTCTCAGACTCTGCCTTTTGGGGGAACCTAAGACATTTGATATAAGGAGTAGACCTAGAAAGCAGACCTCTTGCCCCCAGGAAGGAATTCTGCAATCAGACTCCTCCACTTCTGGTGGAAAGAGTGTGCAGTGTCAACCCCTTGCCTGAATCAGCATCTCCAAGACTTTCACTGGTGGATGATAGGGATGAGGTATAGGTGGAAAGTCAAGCATTTGCTTAGGGAATAGGGATGGCCTTTGAATGGTTTGAAGGCAATGGTAATCATAAGATACGTGGATTGGCTCACTTTTGTTAAGGGCTCATTAAGACCGCCGCCGCTGTCCCCCACCCCCCAACCTTTTGTAAGTGACAGGTACAAGTTACCAACTTCCAAGGCAGGCCATGAAAAATGGAAAGTCTCTAAGGTAGTATTTAAAGAGATGCTTGTCTTCTGTATCCCTAGAGCAAACTGTGTTGATGATGAGACCCAGGATTGACCTTTAAGGTAACATAGCTACAAAGGAAATGCGCTCCCTTGACAAGTCTTCTATGCCAAAGACAAGTCCCTGGTAGGGAAAGAATGGAATCCTGAGACCTGTAGTGGTAGGATTTAGGTGGACAAGGCTGAGAAATTTCCACTCCCAGATTCTTCTGAACTCTGTGTTGGAACAAGTAGCTCCCTCTGTTTTGCCGGAGCAGAACAGCCTCCCCTTGTGTGGAGACCCTGCAAATCCTTCAGATGAGGAATAGCGTATACTTAAACAAGGAATGGGAAAACTGGCTAATATTTGCCTGCAGGAAAAGGGGATACAGGCATGGCAGTAGGTCTTAAAAGTGTTAGGCCAGGGAAGGGAGAATATAAAGGTGGACAGGAGAGAACATATTGACTCTGGAAAACACTTGGACTTTCATGATATGGCAAGGACACATGGAGCTGGACCTAATGTACTGCTGGGATGGTTCCCTGGAGCCTGGACAGGATGAGGGTCTATAGCAAATGAGGGAGAGATTCTAGAAGTACCTTGACTGCCTTGAGAAAGGTATCAGAAGGCTCTAGGAAGTTAGAATGTTTGAGTAAATTTGTAATATATGACCTGAGAGCCCATCATGTGACCAAATATTCCTTCTAAGTGTTCAGAGGACATACCCATCTCCAGGGAAGTAAGAAATACACTGGTGAGGGTGCCATTGGCATCTGTGGGAAGTTCCGTGGTGGCTATCCACTGTAGTTCACAATAAGAGATGCTGCTACTATGGAACTGGACTCCCTAATATCAACTGGGTTGATAAGAATCGAAAATAGCAAAGGCCAGATGGTAGTGCTTGACTGACAGAAGGAAAGAGTACATAATTACAATAATGGGCTGCAAGGCCAGAGTGGCAACCAGAATGCCTTCACCCACAGGGCTCTGTGATAGTGACTAATAAGACCATAGCATTTCTTGGGGCAAGTTAAATGAGCATCCACTATGGTATTACTTGATCTATATGCATAAAAAGAAAACACTGATAGCTGGTGAGCAGAAGGCTGATGTCAGCTGTCTCATTGGAAAATTGCAACCCCTCAGCCAGTTTACAGACCTAAGAGACTTCTCAGAACCAGAGCTAATCACCTGAAAGGAAAGCTGAGTAAATGCCCTGCAATAATAGCACAAGTATATTCACTACATATTTCCCCATTCATTCCACAAAAGGACACACATCTATGCTGTCATTTGCATATTTGTCCCCTCCAAACCTCTTGTTGAAATTTGATCACCAGTGTTGGAGATAGGGCCTATTTGGGAGGTGTTTTGGTCATGGGCGTGGATCCTTCATGAATATATTAATGCCCTCCCTCAGGGATGAGTGAGTTCCCACTCCATTAATTCTTGCCAGAGCTGGTTGTTAAAAAGACCTGGCACCTCTTCCCTCTTCCTTGCTTTCTCTCTCTCCATGTGATCTCTGAACATACAGGCTTTGCTTCCCTTCCCTTCCCACCATGAGTGAAAGCAACCTGAGGCCCTCAGCATATGCAGATGCTGGTACCATGTCTCTTGTACAGTCTGTAGAACTGTGAGCCAAATAAATCTCTTTTCTTCATAAATTACCCAGGCCTCAGGTATTACTTTACAGCAACACAGACTAAGACAACCCATTTATGGAGAAACTGTATGTATTAGTCTGTTGTCACACTGCTATAAAGAAATGCCTGAGACTGGGTAATTTATAAATGAAAGAGGTTTAATTGACTTGCACTCCCTCATGGCTGGGGAGGCCTCAGGAAACTTACCATCATGGTGGAAGGTGAAGGGGAAGCAGGCACGTTCTTCACAAGGCAGCAGGAGGGAGAGAGAGAACGCAGGAAAAACTGCCATTTAAAAACCATCTGATCTCATGAGAATTCACTCACTATTATGAGAACAGCATGGGGAAAACCACCCCCATGAGCCAGTCACCTCCCACATAATCCCTCCCTCGACACCTGGGGATTACAATTTGGATTACAATTCAAGATGAGATTTGGGTGGGGACACAGAGCCAAACCACATCACTGTACATTGAAAAAAAAAAAAGGAGGCTGGGCATGGTGGCTCACACTTATAATCCCACCAGTTTAGGAGACTGAGGCAGGAGGATTGCTTAAACCCAGGAGTTCGAGACCAGCCTGGACAACATGGCAAAAACACATCTTTACAAAAAATACAAAAATTAGTTGGGTGTGGTGGCACATGCCTGTGGTCCCAGCTACTTGGGAGGCTAGCGGGGAGGATTGATTGAGCTGGGTAGGTGGAGGTTGTGGTGGGTAAGCTGTGATCATGCCACTGCACTCCAGCCTGGGAGACAGCAAGACTCTGTCTCAAAAAAAGAAAAAAAAAAGACAAAGAAAAAAGAAAAAAAAAGGAAAGAAAAGAAAAGAAAAATAAAGGGAACCATTCAGACATTTCAAAGCTGGTTGCATAATAGGTTCTGAGCTAATGTTAATACCAGGAAGTTAGAAACATGGCTCCAAGTTGAGTGGGCACAGAGAACAGATGGCCCAGGTTCATCTCACCATGGTCTAACAGAGTCACAGACTCACCCTCTGCTTATATCCCTAGTTTCCCAAGTGAACAATTGGAATGGTTATATTAACAACTGGAAGAACCCTCACTTTGGTTTCCTGACGTGTAGTGAGAGTTATTATGATAGGAACAACCAGGGGAAGTCCCTGAAACTGCACACTCTCACTGGCTAAGACAGTGAATTAGAAGGAATACAACTTCCTGAGAAGAAATGCAAAGATTAATGTCACCTTCAAAGACTCAATGGATGTGGACATGTTGGGTCAATTTGCCTATTTAGTCTGTTTGGCCAGTGCAAAAACCAGATCCATCATAGGAAATAATGGTGGACTATTGTAAGCTTTACCTAAAAATAGCCCCAAATCATACGTGTTATGTAAGGGTTTGTATATTTACTAGAATATAACAACAGTCTTTGGTGCCTGATATGTGGATATTGCTCTAGTGAATAGGTTTCTCTCCATCCCTATGAATAAAAAGGAGCAAAAGAAGTTACCTTTTATGAGGGAAGAAAAGCAGCACACACTCACTGCTTACTGCAGGACTATGTTAACTTTCTTGCTCTGCATCACAATATACATTGTCCATAGGTCACTGATCAGCTTGGCATTCTGCAGAATATTGTGCTATACCGATGACGTCATGCCAATGGACATGCTAGTCAGTGAGTAGCAAGGTGTTTTCACACCCAGTGGTAATCATAAATGAGAAAATGCAATAGCTCTTATCCAATAAAGCCAAAGCAACTAAGGGACCAGTCCCTCCAGGATGAAGAGCTGGACAATCCACTAGGCAAACAACCTAGGTCAAGTAGTGGTGGAAGTGAGAGAGGGTGAATATCAATTATGAAAACAATTACAACATCAAGAAGTGTTGCTTGTTCCTCCAACACTCTTGTATAATATCTTCCATAGGCATTGCTGTCAGTTATCACCTTGAAGGCTCTGTGATAGACTACATGTGATGAAGATTCCTAGCAGATCTGAGTAATACACAATATGGGGTATTTCAGACATCTTTTGCTTATTTCATACCCATAGCTACCAATTGAGCCAGGATGACATCTGATAGCTGCACTAGGTATCTTTTGCTTTCCACCCTGAGGCTTCTCTGCTGTGCAAACACAGGAGTATGAGGGAGCAAACACTCCCTGGTGCAACTGCATATCAGCAGGGGATAAGATTATCCCTTCTGGCCAGGCACGGTGGCTCACGCCTGTAATCCCAGCACTTTGGGAGGCTGAGGTGAGCGGATCTCCTGAGGTTAGGAGTTTGAGACCAGCCTGACCAACATGGAGAAACCCTGTCTCTACTAAAAATACAAAATTAGCTGGACGTGGTGGCATGTGCCTGTAATCCCAGCTACTTGGGAGGCTGAGGCTGGAGAATTGCTTGAACCCGGGAGGCGGAGGTTGCGGTGAGCCGAGATCGTGCCATTGCACTCCAGCCTGGGCAAAAAGAGCGAAACTCTGTCTCAAAAAAAAAAAAAAAAAAAAAAAAAAGATTATCCCTTCTTCTGTGTCTCAGCAAACAATTCTGAATTCTGGCTCCTCAGAAGCTCTCCAGCAGGTCCAAGCCCCCCACTGCCTAAAAAGGTAACCAGTTCAATAATGCACCTCTGTATTGGTTTTCTTGTCACAGTTTACTTCTGGTCTCCTACCCCCAACTCTTGTTCCCTGGTGTTACCTCTCAAAATAAATAAATGAGAGGGAACCCTTGTTCAGGTTCTTTTTAGGCAACCCAAGCCAAGACAACAAAGTAAGATAGAGCCCCAAATGTGGTCGTATAAGGTTTTTCAAAGAAAGTAACACTTGAGTTAGGTCTTAAAGTTTCACCTAAGAAACTGCCCAGGTGGACAAGAAGAAAGGGTGTTCCAAGTGGAAATAATAGCATGGACAAAGGCAATGTAGCAGGAAAAGTCTTCGTAAATTCAGGGAATTTCAAGTGTTTCACGATGGAAGGAGCAATAGAGTCATTTACTTGCGGTGGCAGGGGATGTTGGAAATGTAAACAAGAGTGAGATACAGAAGATTTTATGTGGCATGCCAACTGGGACTTCTTTTTGTAAACAACAAGGAAACAATTACGTTAATCCCTTTACCAAACCTTCTGCCTAACCTGAAGCAATGTGAAAATGAGCTCACTTTCCAACATTGATGCATGAGTTGCTGTTACCTATGAACATTCATTTAAAGATGAATCTGTTCTCAGAGAGCTGATTGAAATTTCTTGAGAAAATGTGTGGTAACATAAAACAGACATTGTTGACTACCTATCCAAATCCATTTCTTCTCCGCCTTTCCAACCTTGCTAGGGAAAGCCCCAATTTTGTTTGTGCTTTACTGACTACATAGTCTTGTGCTCAAGGGCAAGGCTCCTTGGCCTCAGGTGATCATCTAAGCCAGAGGTTGGCAAACTTTTCCTGTAAAGGACCAGAGAGTAAATATATTAGGCTTTGTGAGCCATATGGCCTCTGTTCCAACTACTGAATTCTGCTGTTGTAGTGTAAAAGCATTCTTTAAGAATACCTAAACTTTCTTTATAGATATTGAACTTTGAATTTCATGTAATTTTCTTACATCACAAAGTAGTCTTTTTATTTTTTACCAACCCTTTAAGAATGTAAAACTCATAGCTCACAGGCCATACGAAAACAGGCAATGGGACAGATTTAACCTATCAGCCACTGTTTGCCAACCCCTCATATAAGGTAATCAGGGTGGTTTCATTTCCTTTGCCAAAGATTGGTTTTAGCATGGACGTATAATTAAGTCCTGACAAATGTGATCTGCAGATGTTCCTTAGTTCAAAAAAGAGGCCTATGAGAAGGAACAGTCCTTTTATTGCCTTGGATATGGCTGTGTAATGCATAATGCCCGGAGCTGCTGCAGCCATCCTGAGGACATGCGGTTTCTCACCTTTAGCAGAGAATAGCAGAAAAGAGAAAGGAATCTGACTGAATCTCCATGATATTACTGAGCTGTTGAATTAGCCTGCAGCATACTTGGATCTTTATGATATTATGAAACTGTTGAATTAACCTGACTCTAAACTTCTTGATGTGAGAAATAATAAAGACCTTTATCATGCAGGCCACTTTATTTAACTGTTACTTAAAGCTCAAAATATTCTGAGTGAGATAAAAGGACCCAGGAGAATACTATGCAAGCCATTAAATAGAATAAAATAGAATTATAAGTGCTGCCATGCAAAGATATCTAAGATGACCAGGCTTGTTGGCTCACGTCTGTAATCCCAGCACTTTGGGAGGCTGAGGTGAAAGGATCACTTGAGTCCAGGAGTTTGAGACCAACTTGGCCAACATGGTGAAACTCTGTCTCTACTAAAAATACAAAAATTAGCTGGGTGTGGTGGCGCATGCCTGTAGTCCCAGCTACTTGGGAGGTCAAGGCTGCAATGAGCCATGATTATGTCACTGCACTCCAGTCTGAGTGACACAGCAAGACTCTGTCACCAAAAAAAAAAAAAAAAGAAATCTATCTAAGACAAATTATTAAGTGAAGAAAGCAAGGTGTGGAACAGTTTGCACAGTTAACATATCATGTTTTATGGATATATATGTATATATCTTAAGATTTTGGAAAAACTATGATTAATCATGATGAATTTTTGGAAGTGTTGTTGGAATGAGTGGGGAGGGAAAAAGTAGTTTTATTTTAATTATCTGTGTTACCTTATATTCTTAAAAAAATGTTAATGTATGTGCAGTTATTACTTCTGGAATTAAAAAACTGATGTAAAAAAATCAAAGAAATGAAAAAAAAATTGACTTTCTAGATAGGTAGGTATTTTGAATAGGATCCTGTGGGAATAAGACAATGGGACAACTCATTGCTGATGGCCTAAAATGGAATAAGGCCCTAAATTCAGATAAATGATTTCACTTTTATTTTCTTTTCGTAGCGAAATATCTTTAGCCATGCCATCTTCTCGCTGAGTGAAGCTTAGAAAGGTAAAATTTAGAGTAGAAAAGCAAGGAATACCAGATACTGCAACTACAACAGTTTAGGTCCTCTTATCTCTCTGGGACACAGAATTTCTAACGGAGTGCCTTTGGGTGTTAGTGCCTCGCCTCGTCTCATTTACCATGTGCATTAATGATTTAGAGGTCGGAAAAAGGGGTTTTACTGATGGAAGTGCTTGCTAAGGTTTCACCAGTAAGACTTCACCTGTCTGGGAATGATTTAGGTAAGGAAGATAAATAGACTGTTAAGAGACCTGAGAAAAATAAAAGAAGACCTATAGTAGGAGGGATTTAGGATAAAAATCAGGAAGAAATTTCTGATAGTAAAAACTGTCACAGAACAAAGCAGAGGTTAATTGCAGAAACTGTGGCCTTTCATTATGACAGTTAAAAAGGAAATTATTGTCTATCTAGGATGATATTATTATTTTTATTAGAATTATATAGATGAAAGAGACTTTGGGCCTGGTGCAGTCGCTCACGCCTGTAATTCCAGCACTTTGGGAGGCCAAGGCAGTGGATCACCCGAGGTCAGGAGTTTGAAACCAGCCCGGCTAACGTGGTGAAACCCCATCTCTACTAAAAATGCAAAAAATAGCCAGGCATGGTGGCAGGCGTCTGTAATCCCAGCTACTAGGGAGGCTGAGGCATGAGAGTGGCTTGAACCTGGGAGGTGGAGGTTGCAGTGAGCCGAGATCGTGACATTGCACTCCAGAATGGGGGACAGAGGAAGACCCTGTCTCAAAAAAAAAAAAAAAAGAAAAGAAACTTTGGAGAGCACTTAGAACAAACCCTTCATTTTATAGATGACAACTGAAGTTGAAAAACGAAAGTGACAAAGATCATAAAGTTAATTAACTGTAAAACCAGAACCAGTATTTGGTTTTGTATAATAGACTTTCTTCTACACCATATTTGCTGAGAATTATTTTGTCTGAAGACAGTAGGATAAACTAGATGACTTCCCAAATTTCTTTATAGGTTAAGTACAGCAGTCAAAAACTAAAGCTATAATTTATCATAAGCAAGGATTTTTCATGGATTTTTCCTGTGGGGTCCATGGACCATGCTTAGGGAATCCCTGAACCCTCTGATACTGATGCAAATTTGTGTGTATGTATGTCTGGAAATCTGTAGGTCCCCATGCCTTCCATGATGAACCAATCTAACAGCAAGTATCCTAAAAGTTGAATTTGAGATTAATTTCAGAGACTAAAATGAGGAAAAATCATGTAATGAATGAAGTAACCAGTTATAGAAAGAATATACCTCAACAATGAGTGGCAGATGAGTTAAGGGGACTCTCAGGTTCAGTGACTTGGAAATATTCTCTATAGCACCTGATTCTATCAGCATACTGAAAGCTAAGCAGTTGTGGAGGAAAACTCACATGTTTGGGGATTTCTGAGCTATCCAAGGGGCTAACTACATCACAGACATTTTCTACTTTAATATCTGTTCCAAAAAAAAAAAAAAAAAAAAAGACCCAGAAAATTTACCAATTCAAAAACCAACAAATGAAGGGGACATACCTTTAAGTTAAAAAATGTAACATAAAAAACAGGCACACAAAGACATACTATGAAACGGAGCAGAAGAGAACTAATGGGTTGCATCCTCACTCTGCCCTCTCATCCATTTACCCACTTCAAGCTATACTGATAAATATACCAAATTCTGAGATTCACATGAATATCCCCAAATTTGTAGATAAGCAAACTCAATGGGTCTTCGTACATGTTCCATTTTCCCACTTTACATTGCTAGAAGTGGTTGAGAGGAAGGCAGGTGAGATGGGGAAAGTGAACTATGGGACTGACTCTCATGAAAGTGAAGGCTGTAGGGATACTCATTAAGATGTGGAAACTGATGTCTGGGGATATTCCCTTATGTAAATGAGATATAATTCTCACCTAGATGGAGTGAACAACAACTCAGCAAAGAGAGCAGGATTCAGGTTTTCTAAGGCAGTCTGTGTCTTGCTTGTCTCAGCCAAGTTTATTTCTTCCGCACCCTTTTTCTTGAGGTACATAAAAGTAAACAGAAGATGAAATACTTTGTCCTCAAACAGAAACTAACAATGAAAACCAAAATGGGCTCAGATATGGGGGGAAGAAAGTTAAAAAGTCCCCCACACAGTATTACAACCAATGAAATGGCTATCAGAGCTATCTAAGCCTGATCAAGATGAAAATAAATAGCATGGCAACTATGCAAGCACAGAGAACTTATGTAACTTTCCTCAGGTCATAGAATTAAGATGACAGTGCACGCAGGTAGTGTGTCTAGCCTGAGAAGTCTGGATAGAAAAATATTTTGACTTACTAAACTGTCTCCTACATAAGATAAATCAGTTGGGCCAACTACAGTTAGAACTCCAACTCTAAGTTTGATTCCAAGGTGTAAATAAGCCAATGAGTGGAGCCCCTGGTTCCTGATGAAATAACCTTAGGACATAAACCAGTCAGGATACATCTCTACAATGACGGACCAGGAGCCTGGGGAAAGGGTCAGGGACAGCCAGGCTGGGGAAGATTCTGGAAGTGGTCTGATAACAGTCTAGGCCTACAACAGTTACCATACATCCATACTGTACTAATGAAGTCCTGATTAAAAAAAAGTTTACTCTTTTTTTTTTTTTTTGAGATGGAGTCTCCCTCTGTGGTGCCATCTCAGCTCACTGCAACCCTCACCTCCTGGGTTCAAACAATTCTCCTGCCTCAGCTTCCTGAGTAGCTGGGACTACAGGTGCACGCCACCACGCCTGGCTAATTTTTGTATTTTTAGTACAGATGGGGTTTCACCATATCAGCCAGGCTGGTCTCGAACTCCTGACCTTGTGATCCACCCACCTCGGCCTCCCAAAGTGCTGGGATTACTGGTGTGAGCCACCGTGCCTGGCCAAAAGTTTACTCTTAAGGTCCTCCTCAACAGGAGCCTTGGCAGGGGCCCAGCATAGCTGAGTCAAGGCACTCAACACCATAACTGTCGCCCTTTTCATTCCTAAGGTAAGTGTATTTGACATAAAAGTGACCTGGCCTAGGATCAGGGGTGGGAGGAAAGTAAACGTCAGGTAGGTGGGGCCAGTTCCTTCTTATTCATAACAGCCAAATCAATGGCCTTTTTTCTTGTAAAGACAAAATGCAATGAATACCCAGTTTGTTCCCAATGTGAATTTGGGTGAGTGATGTGTGGACATTAGTTCTGTAGTCCAGGGGTCATTCAGAAAAACATAAATGACCTTAAGTATATGTCAGCATAGAAGAGGCAAGCAGAGAATAGGGAGAGGTGTGGAAAAGATGTGGGAGGTCATTGAGAGCATGTTTTGACTTTTTCACATTTTCCCCTAGTTTATACAGAAGGCTATAGCATAAAGCTTCTCTCAACTGCTTTAATTGCCTGATGGAAGCAATCTAAAAGGTTTATTTTTAATAAAAATTCATTTACTTTCTCTTACAGCTATGCATTAATTATAGCCAATTATAAAAATAGTTTCCTGACATTGTTGAATTGTCATAAAAAAGCTAGTAAATAGTGTATTTGACATTGGATCAGAGGGTTAATCTCAAAGCAACAAAAGTATGTCTTTCTGTCCAGTCATGACACATACTAGCATGTATCAAATTCATGGCCTATTAGCTGTTGTCTACATATTTGATTTCAGGAATTGTTGATGCATCATTAGTTGTTTGCAAACCACCTAATGTGTAGATGTCTACAGACTCTCCACACATTAGAGATCCTACGTAGTCATTATGTTAACTCACTGTAAAGGGTTAACTCATCTACCTCTAAGGCTTCCTATGAGGATTAAATAAAATAATATACATGAAGCACATGACTAGCCAGGAGTTTGAGACCAGCCTGGACAACATGGCAAAAACCCATCTCTACAAAAATACAAAAAAACTTAGCCAGACATGGCTGCACACATATGTAATCCCAGCTACTTGGGAGGCTGAGGCATGAGAACTGTTTGAACCCAGGAGGTGGAGGTTGCAGTGAGCCAATATCACACCACTGCACTCCAGCCTGGGCAACAGAGCAAGAGTGTCTCAAAAAAAAAAAAAAGTGGATTTAATATTTTAAATGTTCCTAGATTTGAGCAACCTTTTTTGGATCACATATGCCTTTGAAACTCCAATGAAAGCTGCAGACTTTCTCCCTTGAAAAAATGTGCATACACATATAAGAAGGGCTTTCACTGATTGCTGTCTCAGTTGGCAGGAGGAGAGGGTCTTAAGCTTGTTCAGTCAAGCCTTTCTGATTTTCTTCTCTTCCCTCCCCATGTATGGGTGCTCAGGGGGTCCCTTTGGGCTTACAGGTGCCCTGGAACATTGCAGACGGTGCGAGTCAAATGGCAAAGAGTAAAACCTAGTGGCACTGCTGCCATGACCACACCTTGAGTTCCTAAGGACTAGTAAAATGATGGAGTGCTAGTGCAAAAGAGAAATTTGCTCTCAAATACAGAATGAGGCAAGGCTCTGGGTGTTGAGAAATCTCTGATTCATGAGGCTTCTGAGGAATCTTGCTCTTGCGGGGGAATCTTGTTTTCTTCTCTGAGTGCATTTGCCATTTCCTGGAAGTAGGATGCATTTTCAGACAAGTTCACATCCAGCAATCCATACTCTTGCTCTCTTCCTACTTTAAAATATATACATTGTTGCTTTAAATACTCATTATTTCTTAACACAAAATCCCATTATCTTCTGTTTCATAAGGATATTCACGGCTCTTGAAGGCTGACCCCAAGTTATTAGCACTGATTCTCTTCACAAATGGGAACCGCTGTCTTCAAATTTCCTGGAGAAAAGAAATTTGCACATACCTCCTCCTCCTCCCGCAACAAAAATATCAACAAAATAGGTCGCACATTCCTTTTAAGGAAGCAAAGTTTAGAAATAAACCAGTTCTACTAAGTCAGGTTAAACATTTTGATCTTGCTGGATTCTTATACACATATAACTTTGTAAATGATTTTGGAGGTTTCAGGTTTTACACAATATACTATATTGTTGTATAACAAATTATTTCAAAATTTAGCGTCTTAGAAAAATACTTATTTTCACATAGTTTTAGTGTGTCAGGAGACCAGGTGCCGTTTAAGTGGGTGGTCCTGGCTCAGTCTCTAATAAGCTCATGGTTGAGAGGTCAGGTGCGGTTGCAGCCATCTGAAGGCTTCACTGGAGCTGGTGGATCCGCTTTTAAGGCAGCTCACTTTCATACCTGACAAGCAGTGTTGGTTCTTGGCAGGAGGTCTCAGTTCCTTGCCAGGCAGACCTCTCCACAGGGCTGCTTGAATGTCTTCATGATATGGCAGCTGGCTTCCCCAACAGCTACGGATCCAAGAGAGAACAAGGTAGAAACCATGATGCCTTTTATGCTCTGTACTCAAAAGTCACACACTATTTTCCCGCAATATCTCATTGGTTCCACAGGTCAGCTCTACTCGCGGTGGGAGGGTGCAAAGACGTGCATACCAGGAGACAAGAGTCACTGGAGGCCCTTTTAGATGTTGACTGTCACATATGCTAAATTCTACATATTCCCTTTAATTCTCTGGTCTTGTTTTATCTATATCACTCTAAAAAATATGAGCGCAAAAAGATTGTCCTCACTTCACTTAAAATAGGATCGTAGAGTACTGTTAGGTGTGACTTGTCAAAATAGCAAAGCTTGTGCCTCATTCCAGCTCTAAGTAGTCAGTATTTATTTTGTCCACAATCCAATGAAACACAGAAATTTGTGAAATGGCTTATAGGAAAAACTTATAATTAAATAACTTGGTTAGAATTCAAAGTGTTATGATTATTTATTTAGTTGAGTCAAATAATATGAGTGACAGCTTAAAAAGTATCTCTGACTATGTTGTGGTGATTCCAACATTTACACAGAACAAATGTTTAATAAATAATTGTTAAATTTTAGAACTAATAAGTGAATACAGGGCCAGGCACGGCGGCTCACACCTGTAATCCCAGCACTTTGGAAGGCCGAGGTGGGCGGATCACCTGAGGTCAGGAGTTCGAGACCAGCCTGGCCAACATGGCGAAACCCTGTCTCCACCAAAAAAATACAAAAATTAGCTAGGCATGGTGACATGCGCCTGTAATCCCAGCTACTCGGGGAGGCTGAGGCTGAGGCAGGAGAATCGCTTGAACCCGGGAGGCGGAGGTTGCAGTGAGCCGAGATCGCGCCATTGCACTCCAGCCTGGGCAACAAGAGCGAAACTCCATCTCGGAGGGGAGGGGGCATTTGGGGGAATGAATACAATAGAGTTGTAGGATGAAAAATCAACATACAAAAATCAGTTGTCTGGCTGCCCCACACTCTCCTGACGCGGCCGCTGTCTCGGCTGCTGTGCGCCACCTAGGTGTCTGGGTGATCCATGGGCAGCAGCAAGGGCCACGATGACAGACTATGATGAGGAGCAATGCAAGAGCTAGAGGCCCAGGAGTCCATCTACCCTAACTCCTTCATAGTATTATCATAAAATCCACCCGGCTTCACCATTACTGTGACATCTGAGGCTGGAGAAAATGATGAAACTGTCCAGACTACCCTCACGTTTACATACAGTGAAAAATACCCAGGTGAAGTTCTCCTTTATGAAATATTCCCTCCAGAAAATCTAGAAGATAATGATGTCTCAGACATTTTAAAATTACTAGCATTACAGGCTGAAGAAAATCTTGGTATGGTGATGATCTTTACTCTAGTGACAGCTGTGCAAGAAAAATTAAATGAAATAGTAGATCAGATAAAAACTAGAAGAGAAGAAAAGAAACAACAAGAAAAAGAAGCAGAAGAGGCTGAAAAGCAATTATTCCATGGAACTCCAATTACAATAGAGAATTTCTTAAATCGGAAGGCCAAGTTTGATGAAGAATTCTTGGAAATTAAAAAGAAAAGGATGAAAGAAGAAGAACAGCAGGAAAAAATAAATTAAGTGGGAAACAACTATTTGAAACAGATCATAATCTTGACACATCTGATATCCAGTTCTTGGAGCATGCTGGAAACAACGTGGAGGTAGATGAGTCTTTGTTCCAATAAATGGATGACTTGGAGCTGGAGGATGATGAGGATGATCCAGACTACAATCCTCCTGACCCAGAGAGTGACTCAGCTGACTAATGGACGTCCCCATCTGCAGAGAGGCTTGACTGCCACAGCATCTGTGGCTATGCTCAGAGGGTTTTATTTTCCTTTCTTTTTTTCTAAGAAAAAATTATTTTCAGGATAATATTCTTCTGATAGCTTTCATCATTGAACTTAAAAAACTGACCTTAAAAGTTTTTTAAAAAATCAGTTTTGTTTGTACACACTAACAATGAACTATTTGAAAAGAAAAATTAAGAAAACAATCCCATTTATAGTAGCATCAAAAAGAATAAAATACTCAGGAATAAATTTAACCAAGGAGGCAAAAGGCTTGTATGCTGAAAACTACAAACCACTGATGAAAGAAATGAAAGAAAACACAAATGGAAAGACATCCTGTGTTCATGGATTGGAAGAATTAATATTTAAAAAGTGTCTATCCTACTGTAAGTGATCTATAGATTCAATGCAACCCCTATTCAGTGGTGTTTTATATAGAAATAGAAAAAAAAATCCTGAAATTCATATGGGACCACAAAAGACCCTGAATAAACAGAACACTCTTGAGAAAGAACACAGAAGCATCACACTTCCTGATTTTAAAATATATCTCAAACCTAAAGTAATTAAAACAGTATGGAACTGGCATAAAAACAGACATACAGGCCAATGGAACAGAATAAAGAGCCTCAAAATAAACCCACACATATACTGTCAACTGGTCTTTGATAAGGATGCTAAGAATACACAAAGGGGAAAGGACATTTTATTCAACAGATGGTGCTGGGAAAAGTGGATATCCATATGCAAAAAGGATGATATTGGACCCTTATCTTGCACCATACAAAAAAGTCAGCTTTAAATAGATTAATGACTGAAATGTAAAATGTAGAACTGTAAAACTGTAAAACACTTAGAAGAAAACATAGGTGAAAATTGCATGACATTGGGCTTGGCAACAATTTCTTGGATATTACAGAAAAAGCACAAGCAACAGAAGCAAAATTAGACAAGCAGAATTAAATTGAACTAAAAAGCTTCTGCACAGCAAAGGAAACAGTCAGCAAAGTGAGGAGGCAACCTACAGAATGGGAGAAAATATTTATAAATCATATATACGATAAGGGATTAATATCCAAATGATTCGATGAACTCCTACAACTGGAGAGCAAAAACCCCCAGAAAATCCAATTTAAAAATGGACAAAAGACTTAAGTAAAAATTTCTCCAAAGAAGAAATACAGATGACCAGGTATATGAAAAGATGCTCAACATCACTAATCATCACGGAAATGCAAATCAAAACTACAGTGAGATATGACTTCACACCTACTAGGATGGCTATTATGAAAAAAAAAAACACAAAACCTAAGTGTTAGCAAGCATGTGGAAAAACTGGAACCCTTGTACACTGTAATGTAAAATGGTTCAGCAGCTATGGAAAAGGGTATGATGGGTCTTCAAAAAATTAAAAATAGACCTACCATATGATCCAGCAATTCACTTCCGTTTATATATTCAAAAGAATTGAAATTGGGATCTCAAAGACATAAAACACACTCTCATGTTCATTGCAGCATTATCACAATAGCCAAGCTATGGAAACAACCCAAATGTCTACTGATGGATGAATGGATAAAGTGTGGTATATACATACAATGGGATATTATTCAGCCTTTAAAAAGAAGGAAATTCTGCCATATGTGACAACATGGATGAACCCAGAGGACATTATGCTAAGTGAAATAAGCCACTCACTGAAGGCCAAAGGTGAGGTATCTAAAATAGTCAAACTGATAGAAACAGTAGAATGGTGGTTGCCAGGGCCAAAGGTAGAAGGATATGGGGAGGTGCTGTTCAATGGGTATAAAGTTTCAGTTATATAAGACGAATAAGGTCTAGAAATCTGCTGTACACCATTCTGCCTATGGTTAACAATACCGTATTGTGCACTTAAAAATTTAAGAGAGATCGGCCAGGCGCCGTGGCTCACGCCTGTAATCCCAGCACTTTGGGAGGCCGAGGCGGGTGGATCACGAGGTCAGGAGATCGAGACCATCCTGGGTAACGGTGAAACCCTGTCTCTACTAAAAATACAAAAAATTAGCCGGGTGTGGTGGCGGGCGCCTGTAGTCCCAGCTACTCGGGAGGCTGAGGCAGGAGAATGGTGTGAACCTGGGAGACGGAGCTGGCAGTGAGCCGAGGTCGCACCACTGCACTTTAGCCTGGGCGACAGAGCAAGACTCCGTCTCAAAAAAAGAAATTTAAGAGAGATCTTGCGTCAGGTGTTCTCACCACAAGAAAATTTTTTTTTTTTTTTTTTTTTTTTAAGACAGAGTCTTGCTCTGTCGCCCAGGCTGGAATGCAGTGGCGTGATCTCAGCTCACTGCAAGCTCCGCCTCCCGGGTTCACGCCGTTCTCCTGTCTCAGCCTCCTGAGTAGCTGGGACTACAGGCGCCAGCCACCATGCCCAGCTAAATTTTTGTATTTTTAGTAGACATGGGGTTTCACCGTGTTAGCTAGGATGGTCTGGATCTCCTGACCTCATGATCCACCCGCCTCGGCCTCCCAAAGTGCTGGGATTACAGGCGTGAGCCACCGTGCCCGGCCCACAATAAAAAAAAATTAAATGGACCAAGTAATAATTCATTGAGGATAATAACAACAGAAGAAACGTGGTAGAGGCAAAGAGTAGTAGATGGGGAAAATTCAGGAGCCTTCCAGATGATTCTGCTACCACCTAGTTTTGTAACTTTAAGAGGGTTTCTTAAATTCCCCATCATTTCCTTTTTTGTGAAATGACTAAATCTGGATAATCTCTATGCTGTCTTTAGCTCCAGTAGTGTCTGAAGTTACATATGAAACCATATTTATACAACAATGCCCCATGCCTTCCAATCTGTTTGCTTCTAAATCCATTTCACAATTATTCTCTAACAAGGTCTATTTTTCTCTTTGAATTTTATTCTTTTTTAGCCACGATTCTGCATTCCTCCGTAATTCTATGCCGTTCTTTTGCCAGTCTATCCAATCAGTGCACTTTCTTAGCCGTCTCCTTAGTCCTCTGAATATATTTTCTCAATTTGAGCTGTAGATAAGAACTCTACAGTTATCAAGATGGACTCTGATTATATCTAAAGGGTTTGCTTCAAGATTCAACTTCAACATGTTTTCCTAAGCATGCCTGCTTCTGCTCTTGATCTCTTTCTTCAGTTCTTCATTTAATAACTATTTATTTTAGTGCTCCAGCAGTAAGCAAGACAGACATGGACCCTGGTTATGTTGTTCCAACTTTTCGGCTGCTTTTAGTATTTTCCTTATATTTGAATTGTGGAATTCTCAGGAGTAAAAATATCCACAGAGCCAGGCAGGTAATGAGAACGAGTAAAGCAGGCCATAGACCTGGTAGAGACTGAGCAAGAAGGTCAAGATGGCTTGTTTGCCAGATGAACTAGAACTCTAGATTTTAAAGTGAACTCTGATTTACTGATTTTCGCAGGGAAGGCTAAACATTTCTTTTATGAATACTCCACATCATATACCTGTACCAATATTCCTAATACATGGGTACCTGAAACATTTTCTCCAGTTTTCCATGCCTAGTTTCTTTACACTCTCACTTCATTCAATGCTTTATTAATATTTATGCCACTTAACTTTTTCAGTCGGTGTCCTTTATTTACTCTAGTCTTCTATTTCTAGTCAATGCAAGACATAAAGGTAAGAAGGGGCAAGATTCAAAATTGAGATTTTTGGCCGGGCGCAGTGGCTCATGCCTGTAATCCCAAGACTTTGGGAGGCCGAGGTGGGTGGATCACGAGGTCAGGAGTTCGAGACCAGCCTGACCAACATGGTGAAACCCCATCCCTACTAAAAATACAAAAATTAGCAGGGCATGGTGGCGCGCCCTTAATCCCAGCTACTCAGGAGGCTGAGGCAGGAGAATCGCTTGAATCTGGGAGGCAGAGGTTGCAGTGACCTGAGATCTCGCCACTGCACTCCAGCCTGGGCCGCAGAGCAAGAAAGACTCCGTCTCAAAAAAAAAAAAAAAAAAAAAAAAATTGAGATTTTTGGCTGGGTGCAGTGGCTCACGCCTGTAATCCTAGCAATTTAGGAGGCAGAGGTGGGTGGATCACCTGAGGTCGGCAGTTCCAGACCATCCTGACCAACATGGAGAAACCCTTTCCCTACTAAAAATACAAAATTAGCCGGGCATGGTGGCGCATGTCTGTAATCCCAGCTACTTGGGAGGCTGAGGCAGGAGAATCGCTTGAACCTGGGAGGTGGTGGTTGCAGTGAGCCGAGATCGAGCCATTGCACTCCAACCTGGGCATGAGCGAAACTCAGTCTCAAAAAAAAAAAAAAAAAAAATTGAGATTTTTGAGTGAAAATGACTTATGTCCATGTTAACATATGACTAAAAACAATTCGATGCTCCAAGGGCCGACCCTGAGACTAGCTGTAAAAGATGACTCCTAGTTTGGGCCAGGACGAACAGAATGAAAATCAGCTCGGACTGAAATGAGAAAAAGTAGTTGTGCTGGGAGGACAGATACAGAAAAAGCCAGCAGCAAAGTTAATTGAAAAACTTCTTTCTCCCACAGCCGTGCAGTAGCTATGACACGCCATATTTACCCCTCTTTGAGTGACTGCTGCTCTTACTAGTGTTGCTACTTTATTACTGGAGGTACCTAATTACTAAATTGCTGTATCCTCAAGACAGCATCCAATCCCTTGTAAATCCCAGCTTTTCTTCATGCCGCCACAGAAACGGCGTCCCATGCAGAACTGATTCTGGCTCTCCTTAGACCCTCTTCAGACTCCTTTGGCGGGAAACTAATCCTACAAAGGAGGCTTCCTCTTTCCTTTTCCAGTGGCATTCCAAGCTTCCTTTGGAGTGCCCTCCCTCCTGATTTACAAATTGGCCTGACGTTATCGGAGTACAGGCTTTTTCCTGGTGGTTTCTGGCCTAACAGGAGACAGATTAGTAAGTACCAGGATCTCTAATAGGTCAACTTTCATGGTCTCTGCTAAATTCTGAGCTGTTTAGACTTACAATTTTTAACAGCTAAAAGGAAAGACAAATGCTATCTAAAACTGTCCCATCAGCCCATTTACAGGGAGCACCTCCCCCATACCGCCCTAAAATCCTTTAAAAAATGGCTTTAGTCATTTTATCTGCCTTGCATTTAAGCGAATTCAGTTTAAGTGGCTTCAGTTCTGAATTCCTGGATTATATCGAAATGTTGCAGATGGCGGTGTGTGGGCTTTGAGCTCGTAAATTTTTTGTGTGGTACTAATTCAAGACGATTGAGAGCAGGTTGGGATCATTTTAAAAAGGGTTCTCGGCAGGGTGTGGTGACTCAAGCCTGTAATCCCAGCACTTTGGGAGGCCGAGGCGGGCGGATCGCTTAAGGTCAGGAGTTCGAGACTAGCGTGGCCAACATGGTGAAACCCCGTCTCTACTAAAAATACAAAAATTAGCCGGGCGTGGTGGCGTGCGCCTGTAATTCCAGCTACTAGGGAGGCTGAGGCAGGAGAATCGCTTGAACCGGGAGGCAGAGGTTGCAGTGAGCTGAGATCGCGCCATTGCACTCCGGCCTGGGCGGCAAGAGCAAAACTCTGTCTCATTAAAAAAAAAAAAAAAAAGCGTTCTCTAGTAGGAAGCCCTGAGTTGTATCCATGTTTTTCCGGGCGTCCCCCGGAGGCACAGGTTGCGGGTGACCTTTTCAAGTGTAGAGGAAAGGGAAGCTGCTTTTGTCTTCAGGAATGATGCAGGTCTCGACTCAAGCCTGACAGGCCCAAACCTCCCTGGAGCTGGCTGACGGCTCTGCCCGAGTTCCTGAAGAGGGGTCCCGGGGGTCCCGGAGCGGAAGTGGGAGCGCGTGGGCGTGGGCCTCCTCGGCTGCCTGGGGCTCCAGACTTGTGCTGCGTGCGGCTCCGGAGCTCTGTTCTCGCTCCTGAGCAGTTGCTAGGTTTCCCAAGCGACTGTCTCAACCGCCCGGCCGCCTCCCCCGGGCAGCCAGAGCTGCACATCTACCTCCAGCCGAGACCCGCCCCCGAGCCGCGGGGCCCACGCCCAGAGCCCTCCGCCGTCCCCAGCGCAGTGCAGCAGAGGGCGATCCAGTCCGGGGCCGGGCTGCGCTTCCGCGCACGCGCGGAGAAACCCGCGCCCTCCGAGGGGGGAGGGGACAGAGGGGGCGTCACGGGGGCAGGAGAAGAAGGAGGAGGAGGCCCGCGTCGCCTCCGGCGGGGCTCGCGCTCGCCCCGCGCTCGCCCTCCGCCTCGCCCGAGCCCCGGGAGGGTGAAACGCTTTCTCCCGGCATGCAGCGGGAGGAGGGATTTAACACCAAGATGGCGGACGGCCCGGATGAGTACGATACCGAAGCGGGCTGTGTGCCCCTTCTCCACCCAGAGGTGAGGAACCGTGCTGAGTGGATTCCTTGCCCTGCGGCCCTCCAGCCTTTCTTCCCCGGACGCCGAGGGCGGCGGCCGACGTGTGTGGGGTAGTGGGACGTGCCGAAGTTGGGGAGGGTGGGGAGGCGAATCCAGGCCTGAGCGCGGCTGCGAGCGGATAACGGGGGAGGAGATAGCGGGGCGGGCCCGACCGGGGCGGGCTCGACCGGGGCGGGCTCTGGGACGCAGTCCCTGGCTGTGCCTGGAGGACAGAGGTGGAGGTGTTGATGGTTCTGCTGTGTCGCCGCGCTGCGTTTGAGAGCAGAGGCGGAGGGGCCTGGTGCTGTTTTTGAACCGCAGCTTAGACCCTAGTCTTGCTCCAAGCCTCTTGGGGCCAGGTGGAAGCGCGTCTGGTTTTGATTTCTTTTTCCTTCGCCAGGGTGAATGACGGTATCTATTGCTTCCCTTTAGTCCACTGTGAGGGGACAGTTTCATGGGCATAGTGATGTCCTTCCAGGTAATGCCATGGGTAGCACCTCGGGCACCTTGTGTCGGGCGTCCTTTTTTGAGCATTTGTCCTTAAGCGATTAAGAAGAGAGGTAGAAACTTTTGGGAATAGACCTACACTCACATTAGCTTGTCAAAGTACCGTTTTTCTAGGAGCTAGGGGTGGACAGTGCAACACGTTTCCCATCACAACATGAGTGTCTTCCCATGTAAGTAAACAGTGCCCCGCTCCACAGTCAGTCAGTCTGTGCTTGTTTACCTCCGAGTTTGTAGCTGAGCTAGTGCTAGTTAAGGCTTGGAAGCAATTCTTGATGCATTCTGATTTTTAGTGATCCACAGTGATGTGTGTATGGGGCAGCGGCACAGTTTGCTGAAGAACTCGGGTAGTTTTCATGAGGTTAAAAGATGACAGTCGTGTTGTAGGATGAACAAACATGGAAGTCTCTACCTGGTTACTTTGCCATAGAGTGATTCTGTTTTTTTCTGGATTTGGGTTTGTACCATGCCACTAGTTTTTGTTAAAAAGTGAATAATGACAACCATCCTTTTATGTTGCATGTTAACACTCAACCACCCTCTCATTCGTCACTTTGGTTTATCAAAAACACATGGGACAGTTCCTTCGGAATATATACCTGCGCCAGTCTCAGTAGAAAAGGCTACTCTGGGTTTCTGATAAACAGAACTATACAGTAAGACTAAACACTTGTCTGACCAAAGTGGTAACGTTTTCAGAACTGGCATTGTAGACATCTCTTTTGGTTCACTTAGGCCCTAACATACGTCAAGAAATAGACAAAGTAGTTTTCAGATGTTGCCTTGAAAATGTTGCTAAGTGATTTCTATTCATCTGTTCCTGTGAAAGTATTTGTGAAAGTATTTCAAACACTTAAGTGTTTATCCAGTTTATTTTTTTGAGACGGGGTTTCTCCCTGTCCCCCAGGCAGGAGTGCACTGACACGATGACAGCTCACTGCAGCCTCTACCTCCAGGGCTCAAGTGATCCTCTCCCCTCAGCCTCCTGTGTAGCTGTGACCACAGGCTCGCGCCACCATACCCGGCTGATTTTTTTATTATTTGTAGAAGAAGAGGTCTCCCTATGTTGTCTAGGCTGGTCTTGAACTCTTGAACTCAAGTGGTCCTCTCACCTTAGCTACTTAAAGTGCTGGGATTACAGGCATGAGCCACCATGCCTGGCCTATCTTACGTATTTTAGCATATTGTTCTTCATAAACCTTTGCTTTGTAATATAGTACTGTTGTTTGCTACTTTAAGAATAATTTTAACTGGCAACAAATCCAGATTATTTGGTGTAGTAGAATGGCCAGTATAGGCTTGAAATTTAGCTACCGATCTTCAGGTTGCCATTCGATAGATAGGATATTACTAGAAAGTCAACCTCCTCATCATTGATAGTGGGAATTGGCATACATAACATATACCGTTCCTTTTTACCCAAGAAGCACAAGGTCTGATTATTTTAATACTTTGGATGGACCTTAAGCTTGTACTACATGGCTGAGGTCTTTCTGCATTTTCTGTGGTTAGTGTGTGCAGCTGGTGCAGACCTGGGGTAGTTCTGCTGCCTCCTAGCAGTGTGTTCTTGGGCAAGCTATGAATACGTCTCTGAGTTCTAGTTTCATCATTTATAATGGATAAAAATAATAGTTAATAAGCTATAGCGAGGATTAACTGAGATAATATGTTTTTGTTGTTAAAATAAGCAGTGTTTTCAGTCTCCTTTGGGAAGAAACCCATTCTCTGTCTTGATAAGTAATGAAATAATAGTACTTTTAACCTCTTTTTGGAGAGAACATAGACTTTGGGTCAGACAGACTTGGATTCTAATTCTGGAAATTCGGTAACTAGCTAAGTGACCTGAGACAAGTGCTTAATTTCTTTAAGCTTCAGTTGTAATCAGAAAATGGAGATCCTGGCTGGGCTCGGAGGCTCACACCTGTAGTCCCAGCACTTTGAGAAGCCGAGGTGAGAGAATCACTTGAGCCCAGGAGTTCGAGACCATCCTGGGCAACATGGCAAAACTCTGTGTCTACAGAAAATACAAAAATTAGCTGAGCATGGTGGTACACGCCTGTAGTCCCAGCTAATCGGATGCTGAGGTGGGAGGATTGCTTGAGCCTGGAAGGTTGAGGCTGCAGTGAGCCATGATCGAGCAGCTGTACTCCATCCTGGGTGACAGAGCAAGATTATGTCTCAAAAAAAAAAAAAAAAAAAAAAAAGAAAAGAAAAGAAAATGGAGATGCTGCCTAGTTTACTTGGCTGTAAGGGATTAGGTGAGGCTATATGTTGAGGGTCAAGAACTGGCACATTGTAGGTGCTCAGTTAATGTTACTTCTTTTTTCTCTACCAGAAGAAAGGGAAGTGTTACACATTTATTTTGGTTTTGGTGACTGATTTAAAACTTATGTGGGTTTTAATTTAGTGGAATAGGATCTTGCAGGAACAAATTTCATTTCACTTTTTATCTTCCAATTTAATACTCTCACACAAAAACAGTTTTTCACTTTAGTATTTGTTAAGCAGATGAATTATTTGTAGGTAAAGAAATGAGCATTGCTTAAATCTCTTATTAGTATGCAAACTGCCCACTGTTAAAACCTTTCTTAGAGGATTATACAATTAGATAAACGCCTTTTTAGAGGTATTTTAGGTAAGATAATCTTACTTTTTAATGAATTAAATCATCCACTCATTTAGTTGGTCATTTAAACATTTGTTTGTCATGTTTGGGTAAGGAATTGTGCTGGAGTCTGTGTGAGACTTCAGGATATTTTTGGTGTTCAGTGAGAGGCAGTATAGAATACTGGTTAAGAGCCAAAGTTGGCCGGGCGTGGTGGCTCACGCCTGTAATCCCAGGGTTTAGGGAGGCCGAGGCGGGCGGATCACCTGAGGTTCGGAGTTCAAGACCAACCTGACCAACATGGAGAAACCTCGTCTCTATTAAAATTACAAAATTAGCCATGCGTGGTGGCACATGCCTATAATCCCAGCTCCTCGGGAGGCTGAGGCAGGAGAATTGCTTGAACCCGGGAGGTGGAGGTTGCAGTGAGCCGAGATTGCACTCCAGCCTGGGCAACAAGAGCAAAACTCTGTCTTTAAAAAAAAAAAAAAAAATCCAAAGCTGTGGTGACAAACTGAAAATGTAGCTTCTGCAGCTTACTGTTATCATGGTCAAAGTACATTTTTCTCATTTGTAAAGTTGGGTTAATAGTGACACCTTTTACAGTTATTGTGAATATTAACTAGGCTAATGTTTATAAAGCAGTTTTCATAGACCTAGGCACATAGGCTGCCAAGCAAATTGTACCTTCTAAAGGCCCTGGCATATAGTGAATACTGAAAGGGAAGCTGCTGTTACTTTGTTTTCTTTTGAAATAGGTGATTATTTGTTTTATTGAAATGAAAGAAATTAAAGGCTCTTTGGATAAAGAAGAACTGATGATCAAGGGATTAGGGTGCTAGTTCTAGCTCAGTGACCTTGAGCTAGTAGATATTTAACTGGTCTCAGTTTTGTTGCTTTTAAGATAAAGTAGCTAGACTAGATGACCTCTAAGATTTCTTCAGACTCAAGTGTTCTGGTTTTAAATTGTGATTTTTCAATATAATCAACTTGAGCATCTGTCTACCAGGTACGTAGCATTGTGTTAGGTTATATGGGTTAAAATAACATAAAAAAGATAGCATATGTTTTCCAGAAGGTAAATAACTAGTTGGGAAGTTGTATGCACGTGAAACACTGGACGATTCAAATAAGTACTGAATTAAGTAATGTAGCTTGTAAGTGGTGTCAGATGCCTGTCATTTAGAATGGTTAGAAGAAAGGCTTCCGTAGAGGGACAGAGACCATATGTTGGTCTACTGGTCCAGCAGACTAGCTATGACCAGCTTCCATTTTACCTACTAGTACATCCTCAGTAAGTCATCTCAGCTCTTTGATAGAATGAGATCACAATATCCCCTTCTGCCACAGTATCATAGGGGCTATTTCAGAACCATCTGACTCAGAGCTTTGAACTGGATTGCCTAGATTATCTAGGGCTTTCATCTCTTTCTTTCTTCCTTTTTTCTCGATTTCAAAACTTCTGCTATTGCCTTTTTTTCTCATTTTCGTCTCTCTTTTTATGGTAACGTTTTTTATTTCACATTCATTTTATTATTTCTGATGATTTCTGTTTGAATATTAAATCGAACTATTGCTATTATCTACTGTCCTCATAGATTTCATAAAATCTACTTTTTTGAATCTTTTGGTTTTTTTCTTTAGTTTGAGATGGAGTTGCGCTCTTGTTGCCCAGGCTGAAGTGCAATGACGTGATCTCGGCTTACTACAACCTCAGCCTCCTGCGTTCAAGTGATTCTCCTGCATCAGCCTCCCGAGTAGCTGGGATTACAGGTGCCCACCACCACACCTGGCTAATTTTTTGTATTTCTAGTAGAGACGGGGTTTCACCATGTTGGCCAGGCTGGTCTGGAACGCCTGACCTCAGGTGATCCACCCGCCTCGGCCTCCCAAACTGCTGGGGTTACAGGCATGAGCCACCGTGCTCGGCCATGAAGCTTTTCTTTAGTGAAAAGAATTTTGCCATTTTCGATTACTTTTTGCCCTATTAAGTATATATATATATGTGTGTGTGTGTGTATATATGTATTTGTACACATATAAGGTAATTCATTTGCTTTCAGAAAGCAAATACAAAATGACTTTGAAAGTTGTTTTTCTTCCCATAGGTTACCTGCAACTCTTTTCCTTCAAAGCATTTCTTTATGCAGTCACCAGGATTTGATGCCTTTTAAAAAATTCAGCAAAAATGTTACAGGTCATATAATAATAATCTAGATTTTAAAATAATGTATATTTTAAAATACTATATATTAAGCTTAGTAACTACTATGCTTAGTATAGTAACCACTGTTAAGCACAGTAACCACTGAGCATTACTATTAAGCTTAGTAATCACTGAGTCAATAGATATAAAATTAAAATGTGATTAATTGGTGAGACTTCATGGATTGTGCTCAAAGCCAGAGTTGAAAATTACTGACCAAAAAATTGTTCTGGTTTTGAGAAATGTCATTTTCCTGATTCGGCTTGTTTTATTTTGTTCATTATTTTTATTTAATTTGGGAGGCTCTCAAAAGTATTTATTAAGAGTGGACTGTGGAGTCGGTGGATATAAGAGTATATAGGTTAAAAGTGAGCAATGGTGTTAGGATTCAAATCTCAATTCTGCTCACTAGCTTGCAATCCTGGGCACGTTATTGAACTCTGCGTCCCAATTTTCCAAACTAAAATGGGGGTATAATAACACCTACTTTATGAGGCTGTTGTGAGGATTAAGTGAGATAATACGTGTGAAGTTCTGTGTCTGGCACTTAGTAAACACAATAAATGTTGGCTATTAATATTGTGGTAAAAAGTAGTACCTCAAATTGATAAACAATTGTAGTATGCATATATTAGAGTGGCTAAAATAATTAGTATTGGTTGTCTCTGGGGATTGAAGAGAAGATGGGCAGAGGACTTCTTATTATAAGCCCTTTTGCCCTATCTGATGTTTTTAAAGACGTGTGCTTTGCTACAGGGAGTGTTTATTGGGAATCCAAGTATGGTCTTGACCCTTTGCTAGGCCCCAAAGTGATAACATTTACAAAATAACACGTTGTAAAATGATGTAAGATTAACTGTAGACCTTCAGATACCTCAGGATAGATGAGGGAGAGTGTGTCTGTGTGTATTTTTTAAAATTAGAAATGATTCGTGGTCCTCCTTTCCTCTAGAGAGGGTTGTAAGGGTATGTTAAGGTAGTCAGCATTGAACAGTTAAGGTGTCTTAAAATGCAGTGTACTGGCCGGGCTTGGTGGCTTACGCCTGTAATTGCGGCACTTTGGGAGGCTGAGGCTGGCAGATCTCCTGAGGTCGGGAGTTCAAGACCAGCCTGACCAACATGGAGAAACCCCGTCTCTACTAAAAATAAAAAATTAGCCGGGCATGGGGGTGCATGCCTGTAATCCCAGCTACTCGGGAGGCTGAGGCAGGAGAATCGCTTGAACCTGGGAGGCAGAGGTTGTGAGCTGAGATCGTGCCATCCTGCCTGGGCAATGAGCAAAACTCCATCTCAAAAAAAAAAAAAAAAAAATGCAGTTTGCTTTTAACAGAACCCACAACAATTACATAATCCGAAAAGATGTTTCACTATTAAGGTTATGTAAAATTCTCTTTCAGCACATTATCTGATTATAGTATTATTTTATGAATAGATTTTATTACAGATGGATAATTTAAGAGTAAAATCAAATATTTTAATTTTGGAATTTGAAAAATAATGATTCAAGACAATATTATATTTATAAAATACATAAAATTTGACCCAGTGGAATAATTATTTAGACCTAGGATAAAATATCTTCTTTTAAAATTTTCTTAAAGTAGAGCCACAGGCAGCTAATTTGAAAGTACAGTGAAACTTCCACAGCCTTCTGTGAATGAGATACTCTGAACTTAGTATCCTGAGTTACAGAGAATTAAACAATACTTTTTTGTTTTTGTTTCAATTCCTGTTGCAAATTTGCCAAATTATTTTCTAGGGTTAATACATACTAAACATAATAGAATCTTTCTTAGATAAATTAGAACATTATAGTGTCCTAGGATCATCTTTCTGATTATCGGTGATACTGTTAGGGATATGAAGATTATAACATTAACAGTACCTCAGACATTTTTTGTGTATATATGGCTTGCATTTTTATCAGTTGTTGTATTCTAGAAAAAAATGAAGTGAAAAATTACTTCTGATTGAGATGTTAGTATACCCTACCCTTGTTTAGTTTTTAAGAATAATTTTTCAATTATGAATACTCATTAATTTTTGAAGGATTTAATGAGGTATGAACAAAACTGGTGGTTACCAAAACTATCCCTATTCTCATGAAAAAAAAAAAAAAAGTTCTTTGAGTTGAAGACAGAAGTTTCTTGTTGTGTAAGGATCCTCTTGTTGCAGATGTCAACAATCTTGTTTGAAACACAGTTGGGCAAAAAGGGGAATTTACTGTCTCAGATAACCTAAACTCAGGATGCAAGGATGCAGTTGAAATCAAGGACAACTGGAACCTGAGCTGAGAATGCCACCAAAACTCTCTTATCTCTCCTCCTCTCTCCCTTTCAGCTTCATTTTCTCCAAATGCAGACCAGTTTCTTTCTTCCATGTAGCCGGGACATAGATGCCAGCAAATTATAAGTATGAGCCAGGCACTATCCTAAACAATTTTGCATATATATTCATTCATTTAATCCTCACAGCTTTTTATACCTATTTTACAATTGAGGAAACAGAGGTATAGAGAGGTTAAGTAGTAATCCAGGTTGCCTGTTTTTATAGCACAATACAGTATGATAGAGATGATAGAGAGTTGGATTTGCTAGGCACTAGCTAGCTGTGGTTACAAATGGTCTCATTTGTGTTTTGTTTTTAAATTTTTTGAACAGACTTAATTTTTTAAGAGCAGTTTTATGTTGGTAGCAAAATTGAGCAGAAAGTACGGAGAGTTCCCATATGCTCCCTGCCTGTACACATGCATAACCTCCCTCAGTATGGACATTCTACACCAGCGTGGTACACTTGTTATGGTAGATGAACCTACATTGATGCATCATTATCACCCAAAGGCCATAGTTTACATTAGGGCTCACTCTTCGTGTTGTGTATTCTATGGTTCTTAACACTTGTTTTTTTTTTGAGACGGAGTCTAGCTTTGTCGCCAGGCTGGAGTGCAGTGATACAATCTCAGCTCACTACAACCTCTGCCTCCCAGGTTCAAGCAATTCTCCTGCCTCAGCCTCCCGAGTAGCTGGGATTACAAGCACGTGCCACCATGCCCAGCTAACTTTTGTATTTTTTTTTTTTTTTTTTAGTAGAGACAGGGTTTCACTATGTTACCCAGGATGGTCTCAATCTCCTGACCTCGTGATCCACCTGCCTCGGCCTCCCAAAGTGCTGGGATTACAGGCGTGAGCCACCGTGCCCGGCCTTAACGCTTGTTTTTGTTTCTTTGGGAGAAGGATGGAGTTTTGCTCTTGCTGCCCAGGCTGGAGTGCAATGGCGTGATTCTTGGCTCACTGCAACTTCACCTCCTGGGTTCAAGCAATTCTCCTGCCTCAGCCTCCCTCCCGAGTACCTGGGACTACAAGCACGTGCCACCACGCCCTGCTCATTTTTTGTATTTTTAGTAGAGACGGGATTTCACCATGTTGGCCAGGCTGGTCTTGAACTCCTGACCTCAGGTGATCTGTCTGCCTCGACATCTCAAAGTACTGGGCTTACAGGTGTCAGCCACTGCACCCGGCGAGGTTCTTAACACTTGTAAGAGTAATGTGTGTCTGCCATTATGTTGTCATGTAGAATAGTTCCATGGTCTTAAAAATCTTTGTTCTGCCTGTTCATATGTCCTTCCCACCAATCCCTGATTTTTTTACTGTCTCTTTAGTTTTGTTTTTTCCAGAATATCATATAGTTGGAATCATGCAGTATGTTGCCTTTTGGATTGGCTTCTTTGACTTAGTAATATTCATTTAAAGTTCCTCCATGTCTTTTCATGGCTTCATAGCTCGTTTCTTTTTAGTGCTGAATAATATTTTATTTTCTGGATGTATCAAATCCATTCACCCACTGAAGGATGTCTTAATTGCTTCCAAGTTTTGTTCATTTAGTTTTCACAGTAGTTCTGCAAAGTGTATATGTTGAGCTGTTTACAGATTAGGAAACAGATTCAAGAGAGGTGAAGTAGTTTACTCAGGTTCACATAATTAGAAAGTTGGCATAGTTTATATTAGAACCTAAACTCTGACTCCCAAGCCCATAATCCTTATATGTACTTTGCTGTATACATGAATAGGTCAAAATACAGTTTATTTTTTACTATATAGTAGAAAAACTTTATTAGAGTTAACTATCAGTTCTTCCTTGTTACTAAAGGAACTAGGGGAGGATTCATTTTTAGCAGTTGCTCTAAGGCCACTTCTTTTAGTAACCTTTTTACTTGAAATAATAAAACTACATTTCCGTAAAAGTCCTTCTCTTTGAAATTTTCTTTTATTCAGTCTATTCTTTTGCTTAGTATACATTAATAAGGTAAAATATACTTCTGGCTGAGTGTGGTGGCTCGTGCCTGTAAATCCCAGCACTTTGGGAGGCTGAGGTGGGAGGATCACTTGAGCCTAGCAATTCCAGACCAGCCTGGGAAGCAGTGGGATCCCTGTCTCTACAAAAAATAAAAGAATTAGCTGGGTGTGGTGATGCATGCCTGTAGTCCCAGCTACTTAGGAGGCTGAGGCAGGAGGATTGCTTGAACCCAGGAGGTTGAGGCTGCAGTGAGCCGTGATCATGCCACTGCACTTCGGCCTGGATGAGAGTGAGACCCTGTCTCAAAAAAAAGAATGTGTGTGTATGTGTATGTGTGTGTATATATATATACACACACACACCCACACACATATATATACATACACACACACACACACCCCCCCCACCCCCAACATCCTTTGAAACGGGTGTCTCTTGTTGAAATAACCCTAGGTGTAGATAAGGATGGAGATGAATAGTCTCAGTATTAAATCTGTGGCAGAGCTGATGAGAGGACAGATAGTGCTGATTGAATTATAGGTGTCTCAAGTTTAAACATTTTTGAAGAGTCCTACTATCATTTGTATTATCTGTAAATCTCTTCTAAAGATTTGTTACTGGACCACATTCTTCTACTTAGTAGAGCTTTTTTGGAATACATTTCAGGGTAGTGTACCTCAAATGCTTCATCCAGCAGTTAGTAACCATATGATCTTGGGCAAATTACTTAATCTTCTGGGTACCTCAGTTTTATTATCTGGAAAGTGGGGTTAATAACACCTACTTCTTAGGGTCCTTATGAGATTAAATGAGTTAATATACCTTTTGTAGATTTTAACCTGTATGTATTTTAATATCTCTGAAATTGGGATTTGTGACTTATAGTTAATGGTGTCTGTTGCATTAGCAAAATTGCAATAGTGACTGTCAGTGCCTGTGCATGTGGCATCTTTGTGATTATTCCTCTTCTGTTTCTTTTTTGAGACAGGATCTTACTGTAGCTGGGACTGCAAGTGCACACCACCATGCCTGATTAATTTTTTTTATATTTTTAGTAGAGGTGGGTTTCGCCATGTTGGCCAGGCTGGTCTTGAACTCCTGGGTTTAAGCGATTCACCTGCCTTGGCCTCTCAAAGTGCTGGGACCACCATGCCCGGCCTCTTTGTGGTTATTCCTGATAGCACAATTGTACACCTGCTGCCCCCATTTCATTAGCAATCCGTTTAAAGAGCATTTTAGAAAGGAGTTTGATTACTGATTGTTTTCTGAAAACTGTTGATAACTTCCAGTAAGATCAAGAAAATCATCAAAACTTGTGGAATGTGTGTCAGTGGCTTGGAGAAGGAAATCCTAGAGATAATAGTGACATTCTTTTAAGAAATGCTATATTTCAGTGTTCTTGGTGGCTCGTAAACAATACTGTGATGAAGAACATGGTATTGAAACTCTAAGTTGAACAGTGATTCCAAAGAGGCTAACCTTGAGCATGAACAAGTTTTAGCAATACAGTAACTGATTTGTTTATCTCCATTTGATATAGCCTAAAGAGTGATATTTTAAAAATCTAAGTAAGTCTGTAAAAGATTTTTCAATTAGTGTAATAATCCTTCAATTAGTAGAAGTAAAAATTTGAAGTGATAAAAAAGCATTCAGTTCAGTTGGCAGTATTTTCTTTCTTAGTGGTACATACAATAATGGTGCATATTATAATCAATAGCATCTTTTGATTTTATGAAATTCTGTCTCTAAGTAAAATTTAGAACAATACCTGGCAAATAGTTAGCTGTTGTTTTATAATCTTTACTTTCTTTCTGCAGTTCCAAGATTTTAAGAGAGTATGTACACTATTGTTAATCTTGTTTTTAACCCTAGAATTTTACCTCCCTATGTTCTTTCACTGAAATTATAAATATTCATTAATCTTTATTTATATTTCTGTAAATATAATCATGAATAAATTCTAGACAGTGTTTTCTTTGGAAATTTTGCTTTCTCTTTGACCACTCACAATGTAAATAGCCAGAATCTTCCACCTGTTTGTGAGAGGTTAATTAGCTTGATTTCAGAAATTCCCATTAAACTTTTTTTCCTTATTTGTGTCCTTTTTCCATTGAATAATTGGTGTAATCAAGTCCCAAAAAAGGGCACAGGTGGAAAAAAAAATTCTTGACAAACTAGAATCTAGTCTTCTAGCATAGCAGACCATATATAAACTTAAACTTTCTGAACATTATTATCCTAACATACGATTTATTCTATACTGTTGAATAATGTATAAATTTTAAAGGTATCAGAAATTTAAGTTTCAGCATGGGTTTTTTTTTTAGCCTTAACGGTGACACATGATTATTGTAAAAAATTTAAGTAGTACAGAAGGATATATAGTTCATGGTGAAGTCCCACAGTTCCCTGTCCCCAGCAAGCACAAACTTCTCTCACGCCTCACAGGTAAATACTACTTTAAAGTACACTCATATGCTTGTACATTTAAATATATATTTTACATACATGTTCATGTATATTTATTTCCTTGTTTTTATTACATAAATGTTATGTTATAAAATCTGTATTTTTCTGAATACAATTTGGACATAGCTGTATTTTAGCACGTAACGATCTTCCCTATTCTTTGTAGTGTCTGGACCTGCATTGTTCAATGGTGACCACCACTGACGTGTGGCAGTTTAAATTTAATTAAAATGAATAAAATTTAAAATTCAGTTTTTCAGTTATACAAGTTACATTTCAAGTGTTTATTAGCTATGTGTGGCTAGTGGCTGTTGTTTTAGGTAGCACAGAATTATAGAACATGTCAATAATCTATATAAAGAAAGTTCAATTGGACAGCATTGTTCTGGACAGTTTTTTTTAAAAACTTGTATGTATTAAAATTTTTTTTACTGTGTAACTTTTTATTGAGGCGTATTTTATGATAAATTGTGCACATTTTAAATGCTCAAGTTGATAACTTTTCTTGAACTTTTTAAAATAATTGTAGATTCACATGCAGTTGTAAGAAATAACACGGAGAGATCTCATGTATCCTTTACCTTGATTCTCCCAGTGGTAACACCTTGCAAAATTATAGGACACTGTAGGATAGGATAGGATAGTATATAATAGCACAACCAGGAAATTAACATTGGTACAGTCAAGATACAGCACACTTCCTTCCCCATAAGGATTCTTCATATTGCCCTTTTATACCCATGTGGTCTTCCTTCCAGCCCCCAACCTCTCCTTAACCCCTGGCAATCACTAACCTGTTCTCCATTTCTATTATTTTGTAATTTTAAGAATGTTACATAAGTGGAATCATGTAGTATGTAACCTTATGGGATTGGCTTTTCTCATTCAGCATAATTCTCTGGAGAGTCATCAGGTTGTTGTGTGTATCAGTACCTTGTTCCTTTTTGTTACTGAATAGTATCCCACAGTATGGATGTACTGTGATGTGTTAACCATTCACCCATTGAAGATTATCTGGGTTGTTTCCAGGTTTTGGTTATTAGAAATTAAACTACTTTAAACATTTGTGTACAAGTATTCATGTAAACATAAATTTTGATTCTTCTGGGAGTGCAATCACTGGGTCATATGGTAGTTGCATGTTAATGTTTGTAAGAAACTGACAAGCTGTTTTCCTGAGTAACTGTACATTTTACATTCCAATCAGCAGTATATGAGTGAGGATGAGGGAGAGCTGCATCCTCACCAGCATTTGGTATTGTCACTTTGTTATGATTTTTATTGTTATATTTACTTTCTAATTGGTCTTGGGATCTCTATCTTGAGAGGGCCATAAGGCAAGTAGCGTCACTCTAGGAGAGCCCTAGCAGGGATTGGGGAACTGAGTTAGGTTTGTGCGTGTGTGTCAGGTGAGACACATTAGGAAGTGAAACCAGAATGAAACGAGATTTACTCGTAGGGCCCAGAGAGGTTAAGGTTAAGGAAGGATGCGGGGAGCTGAGGGAGGGGAGAGAGAAAAAGAGTGAGAGGGAAAAGGGGATATCAGTGGGACTATGCCTTTTTTAAGGTACATGGGCATTATCCTGTAGGCTTTCCTGTGGGGGTTGTGGATTGGCTGGTTTAAAGCAAACACTCGTGAAGGGAGATCTTATTTACATGACTCTGTTGACCATTAGGTTTTTATTGTGGTCAGCAGCTATGGGGAATATTGAGTTTTTGGTCAGTGAGATGAAGAAGTCTATATTGCAGACAGTCACACAGGCAAGGGAAGTTTTTTTTTTGTTTTTTTGAGACGGAGTCTCGCTCCCACCCAGGGTCGAGTAGAGGGGCACGATTTCAGCTCACTGCAACCTCTGCCTTCTGGATGGGTTCAAGCGATTCTTCTACTCTCCTGCCTTAGCTTCCCAAGTAGCTGGGACTACAGGCATGCACCACCACACCCAGCGAATTTTTGTAGTTTTTAGTAGAGACGGGGTTTCACTATATGTTGGCCAGGCTGGTCTCAAACTCATGACCTCAGGTGATCTGCCTGCCTCGGCCTCCCAGAGTGCTGGGATTACAGGCATGAGCCACTGTGCCTGGCCGGGAAGTTTTAACTAGGCCAAGATGGAGGGCTATAGCTGGGTTTCAGATAACTTACGTTAGATCTAAAAATGGATGCTGAGTCAGCAACCATAATAAAGAAATTTTTGACACTTTTTAATTTTAGCCCAGTCTTATAGGTAAGTGATAAGTCATTGTCATGTTAATTTGCACTTCCCTAATGGCAGATGATGTTAAATATCTTTTCATGTGCATATTTGCCATTTGTATGTCTTGTTTGGTGAAGTGTCTCTTCACGTCTGTATGACTTTGTCAGGGCTCCCATAACAGAATGCTACAAACTGGGTGACTTAAACAATGGAAATTTTTTTTCTCCAGTTTTGGAGGCTAGAAGTCCAAGATCAAGTTTCTTCTGAGGTCTCTCTGCTTAGCTTGCAGATGGCTGCATTCTCATATTCTCACATGATCTCTTTATATATCCAAATTTTCTCCTTTTTAAAAGGACAGTAATCACATTAGATTAGGGCCCACCCAATGGCCTCATGTTAATTTGATCACCTCTTTAAAGGCCCTAGCTCCAAATACAGTCTGTTCTGAGGTACAGGGGTTAGAGCTTCAACATATGAGTTTCGGGGGTATACATTTCAGCTGCTAATTGTGTCTTTTGCCTATTTCCTAGTTGATTATTTATTTTACTGTCAAGTTTTGAGAGCTGTTTATATATCTTAGGCACTAGTCACTTTGTTGTGATTTGCAGTTATTTTCTCCCAGTCTGTAGCTTGTCTTTTCCACCTTTGTATTAGTCTGTTCTCATGCTGCTAATAAAAACATACCCAAGACGGGGTACTTTATAAAGGAAGGAGGTTGAATTGACTCAGTTACACATGGCTGGGGAGGCCTCACAATCATGGCAGAAGGCAAGGAGGAGCAAAGTCACGTCTTACATGGTGATAGGCAAGAAAGTGTGTGCAGGGGAACTCCCATTTATAAAACCATCAGATCTTGTGAGATTACTATCTCACTAGAATAGCATGGGAAAGACCCATCCCCATGATTCAATTACCTCCTACCAATTTCCTCCCATGACACGTGGGAATTATGGGAACTACAATTCAAGATGAGATTTGGGTGGGGACACAGCCAAACCACATCAGCCTCATAACAGAGTCTTTCCCAGAGCAAAAGTTTTAATTTTGATGAAGTCTATTTGACCAATTTTTCCTTTTATGAATTGTGCTTTTCATGTCAAGTCTGAGTTTTCTTTGCCTAGCCTGAGATCCCAAAGATTGTCTTCTGTGTTTTTAAGTTTATAATTTTACCTTTAACATTCAAGTTCATGATTAATTTTGAGTTAATTTTTGTATAAAGTGTGAAAGTTAAGGTTGAGCTGCTTTTTTCTTTTTTTTTTTGCCTATAGATATCCAACTGCTGTGGTACATCTCTTCCATTGAATTGCTTTTACATTGTTGTAAAAAATCAGTTGAGCATATTTGTTGTTTTTATATCTGGGTCTTCTGTTTCATTGATTTATGTATTCCTCAGCCAATACTACACAGTCTTGATTACTATAGCTATATAGTAGGTCTTGAAGTTTAGTAGTTTGCTTCTTCTCACTTTATTCATCTCTTTCAAAATTGTTTTAGCGGTTTTTTTCTTTTACTTCCTATGTAAATTTTAGGTTAAACTTGTCTATTGTCTACTTGCTGGGATTCTGATATTAAATTTATATATCAGTTGGAGAATTGACAGTTTTTACCATATTAAAATTTCCAGTCTGTCATTATGGCATGCCTGCTTATTTATTTAGATATTCTTTGACTTCTTTTATTGGTGTTTTGTAGTTTCCAGCATAAAAGATACTGTACATGTTTGGTTACAATAATTTCTGTCTCCTCATGCCCACTTAAGGACACCTCTCCAGCAGTTCTCTACACTTAACATCATTAGTTTTTGGCTCTACCAGATCATTTCTGTTAGTGATCATTTCTTTCATCTTAGAAAACAAAAGCAAAATAAAAAACTTTATTTTTCTTTGATTCCTTGTCACTTCTGGCTACCGCCCAACTTCTTTGTAATAAAATTCTTAAAAAGTTGTCTGTACTTGCTGTTCCCAGTTCCTTTTCTCCCATCTTTTCTTAAGTCAACTGCAGCCTAACATGTGCCCCACTTTCCAAGTAATGTGACCTCTATATTGTTAAATCCAATGATTACTTGCAGTCTTCATTCTTCCTGACTTTTCAATAGCATTGATGTAGTTGATCTCTCTTTGATAAACTTCTTCACTTTTCTTCAGGGAAATGCAAATCAAACAAGATAAAATTAGGTAGCCATTGGATCTCCCCAAATTAAGAAGTCCAATAGGCCAGGCGCTGTGGCTCCTGCCTGTAATCCCAGCACTTTGGGAGGCCAAGGTGGGTGGATCACGAGGTCAGGAGATCGAGACCATCCTCATCCTGGCTAACACAGTGAAACACCATCTCTACTAAAAATACAAAAAAAAAAAAAATTACCCGGGCGTGGTAGCAGGCGCCGGTAGTCCCAGCTACTCGGGAGGCTGAGGCTGGAGAATGGTGTGAACCCGGGAGGCGGAGCTTGCAGTGAGCCGAGATTGCGCCACTGCACTCCAGCCTGGGCAACAAAGCGAGACTCCGTCTCAACAACAACAACAAAAAAATCTGATAAATCCAAGTATAGTGAAAGAGAACTCACACATTGCTAGTGAGAGCATAAATTGTTACTACTACCTTGAAAGATAGTTGAAGATACTTATAAGTTCTATTAAAACTAATACGTACTTACCCTAGAGAAACTTTTACAGATGAGACCCATATAAGATTGTTCATTGCAGTATGGTTTGTAGTAGCAAAAAGTGTTAAGCGACTTGTATTTTAATAGGTGCTTTGTTTTGAATGTCTCCTCTAAAACTCATGTTGAAAGTTAATTGTCATTGTGATGGTATTAAGAGGTGGGACTGCTGAGAGGTGATTAGGCTAAGAGGGCTCTGCCTTCATGAATGGATTAATGTCCTTATCAAGAGAGTGAGTTTGTTACTCGAGAGTGGGTGGTTCTAAAAGTAAGTTTAGTCCTCTCGTTTGCTGTCTCATGCTCTCTTGCCCTTGCACCTTCTACCATGGGATGATGCAGCAAGAATGGCCTTGCCAGATGTGGGCCCCTTCACCTTGGACTACTCAGCCTTCAGAACTGTAAGAAATACTTTATTTTCTTTATAAATTACCCAGTCTCTAGTGTTCTGTTATAGCAACACAAAATGGACTAAGACAGTAGGAGAATATATCTGGCTTATTCATGTAATGTAATACCATTTAGCAATTACATTGAATAAAGTAGAGCTACATGTATCAGCACAGATAAATCTCAAAAACATAATGTTAACTGAAAAATTCTAGGTGTGATAGGGTAAGTACTGTATGATGTATTTGTATATAACTGAGTGTTAAGTGGGTTTTTTCTTGTCACCTTAGCGTTTTTCCTGGAGCCTAAAGCTAAGGATAGTAGCTGATAAAGCTGATAAAGCTGCATTATAAAGAGATGGTGTTGAATTTTTTGGCAAGTGGCCATGATTTGCTCTGGAACTTTAGCACCTCCAGCCTATACAAGATAAAAAAAGAATTTAATTTGAGGAAGGATTCTTTGAAGAGTTATCAGCTCAAAATGGAGTGCTATAGTCTTTACATTATCTTCTCTGTGGGTGAAAAACAATTTCTCTGAGAGATTGGGGGACTTTTCAGGAAGGAAGATGGTCCTTTAGCTGGATGCCTGCTGGGTTGCAGAAAATAGTTAGGCCTCCCTCCCTGGAATGTTACCTGAGTAAAGTGTTAGAGAATTCTTGGGAAAAGTATGATTTGGGTCTCCTGGAGTTATGGAAGGCCCAGAGACTGAGGCCTGCTGCTGCATTCCTGGAGAAGAATAAATGTAACAGATATATAAAATAGCTTTGCAGTGGAAAAGCTGGAAGAGAGGGCTTTCACTTTGTGTCCAGTGATATTGAGTCAAGAGCATTTCCTTTGGGCCAGGCAAACACTTTAGATGTGTTCAGTCTAGTGACATCTTGAAAGAAACTTAACAAAGAAAGTTGCCTGCTCAGCAGACACAACCTCAGATATGTGCCACTGGAGTTGGAGCTGAGGAAGCGTTTTAAGAATTGTGCTGGAGAATGTCTCGTTTGTACCAGAGAATATTACAGAGGGAAGTCTTGTCAGAGAAAGCCAGAAGTGGACAGTGACTGAAGTGATAAACAACAGATTTTATTCAGGAACTTTGCTATAGTGGAAAAGATACCTCAGTGTAGAACTGGGCTCAATTCCAAATACAGCAAGGACAGGTGGGGATTTATAGTCAACAAGCAGAATGAGGGGTAGTCAGCAGATGGAAAATTACCAAGAGAAGACATCAGGGGCAGGGGATTCTTGCTAAAACAACTTAACAGAATTCCCCACCTTCAGTATCTGATGACCTTGGCCTGCCTGACTTAGGTCTAATTGACTTAGCAGAATTCTTGCAAAAATTGGGATATGCAGGCCCCCAAATGGCAAGGGTTGACGTTGAGGCCTAGTTGAGAAGAGGGCTCAGAGGAGCCTGACTAAAGTTTGGTCAAGTAGAAAGTTAGTCCCCACAGGGTGAATTTCAGATCTCTCAAAATGTCCTACAAGAGAGAGCCCAAGGTTAGGTTTCTCCCATGATTGAGGGTATTTGATAGCTAAGAGAAAACTACAAAACTCCAGTCATGTGTATTAGTCTGTTTTCACACTGCTATAAAGAAATACCCGAGACTGGGTAATTTATAAAGGAAAGAGATTTAATTGACTCACAGTGCCACATGGCTGGGGATGCCTCAGGAAACTTGCAATCACAGTGGAAGGGGAAGCAGACACGTCTTACGTGGTGGCAGGAAAGAGGAGAGGGGTACGTGAAGGAGGAACTATCAAACGCTTATGAAACCATCAGATCTCATAACTATTTATGAACTCACTATCATGAGAACAACATGGTGGAAACCGCCCCCATGATCAATCACTTCCCATCAGGTGCTTCCCTCAACACCTGGGGAATACAGTTCAAGATGAGATTTGGATGGGGACACAGAGCCAAACCACATCACCATGGAATACAGATTTTATCTCTTCTCAGTTCGCCACTTTTATTTTCATCCTTTAATAGGCACAATAATGGTTTCCCAAAGATATCAGGTCCTAATCTCTGGAACCTATAAATGTTACCTTATCAGGAAAAAGAGTTTTTACAGAAATAATTAAGTATCTTGAGATGGAGGGATTATTTTGGTTAGCTGAGCCCTAAATGTAATCACATATATCCATATAAGAGGGAGGTGGAGGGAGATTTGAACATATACACAGAGGAGAAGGCAATGTAAAAACAGTGGAGAGAGATTTGAAAATGTTGGCCTTGATTATGCCAGTACCCAAGAGGGCTAGAAGAGACAAGGAACAGATTCTCCCCTAGAGCCTCTGGAGGGAGCAGAGTGTGTGGCCCTACTGACATTTTGACTTTAGTCCCGTGATGATTTTCGACTTCTGACCTCTAGAACTATAAGATAATGAATTTGTGTTGTTTTAAACCACTAAATTTGTGGCAATTTATTAGAGCAACAATACTAAACTAGCACATATACCACCACACAATATATACAGATTTCAAAAAGTTCATGGAAAATGGGTATTATGAAAAAACTATACAGGGATTTCAAAAATTTTTTTGCACCAAAATAAACTTTTAACTAGTTGTAACATGTCTAAACCATATCTAGTTTGAGGCATTAAGGAGGATAAGACATCAGTTTGAAAAGAGCCCCTATCAGAGCAACATGAATTCTACTAAAATCGAAACAAGAACAAACATCAAATTTATGGTGAAGCTCAGGTAGAAGATGGTGAAATCGTTGATGCTTTGTGAAAAGTTTATGGAGACAATGCCCCAAAGAAATCAGCAGTATATAAATGGATAACTTGTTTTAAGAAAGGATAAGATGATGTTGAAGGTGAAGCTGGTGGCAGAATACCATCGACATCAATTTGTGAGGAAAAAATTCATCTTATTCATGCCCTAATTGAACAGGGTGGAAGATTAACAGCAGAAACAGTAATGAACACCATAGACATCTCAATTGGTTCAGCTTATACAATTCTGACTGAAAAATTAAAGTTGAGCCAACTTTCCACGAGATGGGTGCCAAAACCCTTGCATACATATTGGCTGCAGACAGGAGCAGAGTTTTTAATCAAGATCCTGAAGCATTTATTTGAAGAATTGTAACAGGAGATGAACATGTCTTTACTAGTACGATCCTGAAGACAAAGCACAGTCAAAGCAATGGCTACCAGTGGTCTACTCAAAGCAAAAGCAAAAATTCAGGAGTAAAGGTTGTGGTAACAGAATTTTGGATGCTTAAGGCATTTTGCTCGTTGACTTTCTGGAATGCCAAAGAATGACAACATCTGCTTATTATGAGAAGGCTAGCCAAAGCTTTAGCAGAGAAAAATGCCTGGGAAAGCTTTAACAGAGAGTCCTTCTCTACTATGACAATGCTCCTGCTAATTTCTCTCATCAAACAAGGACAGTTTTGTGAGTTTCAATGGGAAATCATTAGACATCCACCTTACAGTTCTGAATTGGCTCCTTCTAACTTCTTTTTGTTCCCTAATCTTAAAACATCTTTAAAGGGCACCCATTTTTTTTCAGGTAATAATGTGAAAAATATTGCATTGACTTGGTTAAATTGCCAGGACCTTCAGTTTTTTAGGGTTGGACTAAATGATACCATCATTTACAAAAGTGTCTTGAACTTGATGGGGCTTATGTTGAGAAGTGAAGTTTATATTTTTAATCTTTTGATTCCATTTTTTTTGCAAACTTTTTGAAGTCCCCTCATACTCGTCACCTTACGATGGGACCACATCCCAGTAAACTCATTAGTCAGAAATGCATTTAGTAGTCTGTTAAATCCATCATAAAGTTAAAAATTATAAGTTGAACCATTGTGAGTCCAGATACTTTTCTACTTATGATGGTGGTTATGTCCTGATAAACCCATCGTAAACTTGAAAAAATTATTGTTCACCATCCTTAGTCGTCTGTAATAATTTATTTGCATAGCATGGGCACACATATTAGGTCATTTAATTGCCTGGGACAGGGAAGGCTATGGTGACTCTTGAATTGTGAATTGAATTGTGATTTGTAAAGGTTTGCCTGAGCCTGAGATGGGGTGTGTCTTCTAAGTAGAATAGCTAACATGAGCACAAAGATACTGAGGTTTTTAAAAGTACATGACTTCTTGGAATGGCTGGTGTACGTAAATGTGTAGGATGTGTAGAAGGGAATGGTGGATACTAAAGCTGGAAAAAGCAAACTGGGACCACTTCATGAAGGATTTTGTATGATTGCCGAAATGTCCTCTCTTTACCCTTATATGTATGATTTTAAGGATTTTAAGTAAGGGAGTGATAGGGACAGTAATATGGGTAGACCATTTGTGATAATATTAATACAGAGGAAGGGACGGATTTATTTTGAGAAAAGAAGCATTGTGACTTGGTGAATATTTGAAGCTGTGGGATAAAGAATCAAGGGGGAATTAGTTTCCTTTTTCTTTCTTTTCTTTCTTTCTTTTTTTTTTTTAAAGAGATGGGATCTTGCTCTGTTGCCCAGGAGTGCAGTGGTGTGATCACAGTTTACTGTAGGCTCAAGTGATCCTCCCACCACAACCTCCTGAGTTGCTGGGATTACAGGTGTGTGCCATCAAGCCTGGCTAATTTTTTTTATTTTTATTTTTATTTATTTTTGAGACAGAGTCTTGCTCTGTCGTCCAGGCTGTAGTGCAGTGGCACGATCTGGGTTGAAGTGAATCTCCTGCCTCAGCCCCCTGAGTAGGTGGGATGGCAGGCACCTGCCACCATGCCTGGCTAATTTTTGTATTTTAGTAGAGATGGGGTTTTACCATGTTGGTCACACTGGTCTTGAACTCCTGAACTCAAGCAGTCCACCCGCCTCGGCCTCTCAAAGTGCTGGGATTACAGGCATGAGTCACTGTGCCTGGCCTTTTTAATTTTTATTTTTAGAGACAGTCTCACTGTGTTCCTCAGGCTGGTCTCAAACTCCTGGCCGCACGTGGTCCTTCCCCATCAGCCTCATGAGTTGTGGGGATTATAGGTATGCACCACTGCACCCAGCTGAATTTTTCTAGCTTGGACATTTTAATAGTTAGAAATGCCTTCTAGTAAATAGCACAGGAAAGGCGGAAGTATAAATTTTGGGGATGGTGAAAAGGAAAAAAAAAATCTTTAGATGATCTTCTAAAATTGCATATCTAATTCTGTTACTTCCTTCCTCAAAACTCCGTGATTGATCTCCGTTGCCTGCTGAACTAGATGCCTAAATGTCTTTACTTATTCTCAGTTGAAGATGGGGTTTTTGCACTTCTCCTAAGAGATAGTTTACAATACTTCTTAGGATTTTCAGTTACGTATCTTTGCCATTCAAATTACATTTTGGTAATTACATTTAAATAATTTACATGTGCACTTGATGCAAACATTTAAAAAACCAAAATAAAACAACTTAAAATACTTGAAGGTACTTCTTCCTTGAAATTTTCCAGAGTCGTTTTATGTCTGCCCTAGTTTTTTGGGCCCTAATGGAAATGTCGCGACGACTTGAGTGTGGGCTGCTGATAAGAACAGTTGGCCTGTGGTAGAGAAGGGAGGTCAAGGGGAAGAGTGAAGGTCACTTTCATAATATTATCATCGACTAGGAGATACATAAAAATAATACTGGTCATAATCTTTACAGGATGAAATTGAGAATCTCCAATGAAATATTAAATTGGCCATATTCTATAATGTAACAGCCTGTTGGCATTTTTATGCCCAATCAAGTGGGCATTTTTATCCATATACAGTGTTATGCATTCCCTGGAATATATTTGAATAAGGATGATTGAACAGCTTTATGATGAAGAAACACTAAATACATTGACTATTAAAAAATGGAGGAAAAATAATAGGAAATAAGGAAGTATTCTCATTTTACTTTTCCAATATTGCATTTGATGTTTTTGCCAATGCCATCGGCCATAGAGTGAAAACACACACTCTGTCTCTCTCTCTCTCTCTCTCTCTCTCTGTCTCTCGTGCGTGTGTGCGCGCGCAGGAGAGTTGATTGTATTCTTACAGTATTCAAAGATATCTAAAATCAGAGATGATATTTTAACATTGTGGCTAGATATAAGATAAATCTGTGAACATTAGTAGTAAAACCATATACTAGTTATAACCAGCTCCAAAATACAATGAAAATGATTTATATAGATCCATTTACACACTACTTACCAAACTAAACAACTCTCAGAATCATATTAGTCTGGATAAGCTATGTTTTGCTGCAGTAACAACCCTAAATTTCAGTGGCTTAGCTGAGTGTGGTTGTGTGCACCTGTACTACCAACTACTCAGGAGGCTGAGACAGGAGGATTGCTTGAGCCCAGGAGTTCCAGGCTGTAGTGGGTGATGATCACGTCTGTGCATAGCCACTGTACTCTAGCCTGGGCAACATAGTGAGACCCTGTCCCTTAAAAAAATGTTAGTAGTTTATGCTACACATACATTGTGGGTGGGATAGTAGGTTTTCTATCCAGTGATTATCTCTACTCTCTAGAACATTGCCAGTCTCCTTGGCAGATGGAAAGAGAGACTGGGGAATTGCATGTTGGCTCTTATACTTGTTCTCTGAAAGCAGCAGATCCTTTTTATTCATATTCCATTGGTTAAGATCACATGGTCAATCACTTGGACACACTTATCTTTCAAAGGGCCAAGGGTGTACAGTTCAACTTTGTACCTGAGAAGAGAACTGAAAATATTTCATGAATAGCACTAATAATTGTAGCAGTATTGAAATATAAAAATGAAAACCAAAAAAGCACAAGGAAAAGATTAATACATGTGACTATAAAGGGTATAATCTCTGAATTATATTGAAAGCATAAATGAACAATTCTAAACATGGAAGTCTTTAGATCAGTATGAAAAAGATTAATATTTAATCTTATATATATAAAAGTGTAATACAAATATATTAAGCAGATTTCAGGAGTCAAGTACAATAAAATGACCAAAAGACATGAACAGGTAATTCCCAAAAGATGAACTAGGATAGGAAAATATATTTAAAGTTGGAATTGCAATTTTTTTTTTTTTTTTTGAGCAGAGTTCCGCTCTTGTTGTCCAGGCTGGAGTGCAGTGGCATGATCTCTGTTCACTGCAACCTCTGCCTCCCGGGTTCAAGCGATTCTCCTGCCTCAGCCTGTCGAGTGGCTGGGATTACAGACATGCACCACCACGCCCAGCTAATTTTGTGTTTTTAGTAGAGACGGGGTTTTCTCCATGTTGGTGAGGCTGGTCTCAAGCTCCCGACCTCAGGTGATCCGCCTGCCTTGGCCTCCCAAAGTGCTGGGATTATAGGCATGAGCCACCGTGCCCAGCAAGTCTTTCTTACTCTTTAAATAGTGGAGAATTTAAAAATAACACCCAGTGCCAGTGAGTTTATGGAGAAATAGTTAATCATGTATTGCTGTTTGGATTATAATTGTTTTGCAAAACAATTTAGATACCATGTCAAGAACCATAAAAATATTCATACTCTTTAAGAATCCGTCTCTAGGAATTTACCCCAGTTAAAATGAAGAAATATTAAATGAGTTAAAGAAAATATTTTTCAGTAGTGAGGAAGAATCCATCCATTTATTCTTTCATTTCATTTAAGGAGACCAGTATTATTTGTGCTAGACTCTGTCCTAAGCACTGGACATACACAAATGATTAAGATAGGATTCCCACCCTGTCATAGCTTAAAGTCTAATGGTGAAGAGAATGTTAGGGGAAGACAGAGAAGAGGAAAGCCTAAAATACACAATCTCAGTTCAGTTAGGACATTTAAGAATAACCTAAAAATGTTCAGCAACTGGGAAATGTTTCAGAACATTTTGATATATTGGTATATGCAGTGGTATATATTGGTATATGCAGAGTGACTAACAGTGGTTGAAAGGAGTACTTACAAAAACTATGTGTAATGGCATAAAGAAATGTAAAAGGAAAGAATATTAAGGGTGTGAGTATTATGATTATAGACTATATAAAAATACATAAACATTTGGGGAAATAAAGATTGTAAAGGAGTGTTGAAAGAAATATGAAAAAAAAGGTTAGATTAAAAACAATAGTTGCCCTTTAAAATACATAACTTGAGTCTAGTAATGAGAAAAACATCAAAGAAATCCCAGTTGAGGGTCATACTACAAAATACCTGACTAGTTATTCTCAAAACTGTCAAGGTCATCAAAAACAAGGGAAGTCTGAGAAGTGTCACAGCCAAGAGTAGCCTAGGGAGCCATGATAACGACGTGTAAGGTGGTATCCTGGATGGGATCCTGGAACAAAAAGAACATTGGACAAAAACTAATGAACTCTGCACAAAGTATGGACTTAGTTAATAATAGTGTATCATTATTGGTTCTTTAAAGGTAATGTATCATACTGTTAGCTGTTGTTAATAGGGGAAACAGCATGGGGAATATGAGAACTACTCTCTTGACATTGTTTTTGTAAATCTGGAACTCTTATAAAAAATGAAGCTTTTTTTTAAAGAGGAAGAGGAGAGAAACATATGCATATAGGCATTTACTTAAATGTTCATCAGGCTGGGCACGGTGGAGCACACCTGTAATCCCATCACTTTGGGAGGCCGAGGTGGGTGGATCACTTGAGGTCAGGAGTTTGAGACCAGCCTGGCCAACATGGTGAAACCCCGTCTCTACTAAAAATACAAAAATTAGCTGGGCTTAGTGGCACGCATCTGTAGTCCCAGCTACCCTGGAGACTGAGGCAGGAGAATCAGTTGAACCCAGGAGGTGGAGGTTGCAGCGAGCCAAGATCATACCACTGCACTTCAGCCTGGGTGACAGAGCGAGACTCTGTCTCTAAATAAATAAATATTCATTCATCAAATGTCTGTGGAAAGACATTATAATACACTGCATACAATACGATACATATATTGTTACAAATACATGTATAGATAGGGATTAATGCTAGAAGGAAATGAAGTGAAAACTTATTTAAGGAAGCTAAGGTTGATGAATATTTTCCCAAATGTTTTCCTAAATCAGTTTTGTTCAGTCTTTCCTGAAAGACAGTTCATCACAAAGTTAAATACCTCATGTTCTCACCCATACATGGAAGCTAAAGAAGTTAATCTCAGAAGTAGGGAGTAGAATAGTGGTTACTAGAGGCAGGAAAGAGGAGGAAGGGGATAGTTAAAGGTTGGTTAAGGGATATAAAAGTACAGCTAGTTAGGAGGAATAAGTCTTAGTGTTCTATAGTACTACAGACTGACTAACAATTTATTGTATATTTTCAAATATACAAACACAGATTTTTAATGTTCTCAACGCAAAGAAATGATCAATGTCTGAGGTGATAGATATGCTAATTATCCTGTTTTGGTCATTGTACATTGTATACCTGTATTGAAATATCACTCTGTATCCCATAAATATGTACAATTATTGTGTCAATTAAAAATAAAAGCCGAGAAAACATGGTGTTTCAGGTAGGTTGTGAGAGTCTGTCTTGAGTATAGTGCCATCTGCTGGCAATGTTAACTAATTACATTTTTAAAAATTTATTTTATGATTTTATAGGGGAAACTGGTTTTTCTTGCCATTTTGTTATTCACTTGGTTATATATTTTTATGCTTATGCCCTCTTTTTATTATGAACAATAAGTATTCCTTTAAAAATCCTTATGATATGCCTAGAATTTAGAAGAAATCACTACCTCAGGTTTTCCTTTGTTGCCAATTTTTTTTTTTTGCCTATTTCTATGGCTGTAACAAAATGCCTTTATTTTGCAAATGTAATTTGGGGTGAAATAATTTTTTTTAAAAGGAGCTTTATATGTATGCTTTTTGTTTTATTTTGTTTTAAGAAGGTTCGTTAGTATTAGGTAGAATTTAGAAATGAATCAAGTACCCGTAGAGACCCAAAATACCATAAATTTAATAGAGTTAAATTTGAAGGGCAAGTCCCTTCCATTACCCTCCTTTCACAATATTCCTGAACTCACTATACTTAGTATACTATACTATACATCTGGGATTAGCATAGACGCAACAAGTCAAGGGCTCAGTCCCACAAGACTGAAGTCCCCACTTCAGATGCCAGTCACAAATCAGGCCTCCAGTACTTCTGGACTGACTGGCTATAAATTGGGTTCCCATGACTCCCTCCTCAGATTTGATAATTTGCATAAGTTGCTCACAGAACACAGGGAAACACTTTACTTACATTTTTCAGTTTATTATAAAGGATACAACTCAGGAACAGCCAGATGAAAGAGATGTATGGGAGGAGGTCTGAGTAGGGGAGTGTGGTTTCCATGCCCTCTCCAGGCATACTACTCTCTCAGAACCTTAATGTCTCCACCAATCCAGAAACTCGTCAAATGTTGTTTCGGGAGGTTTTATAGAACTTAATATTCAGCACCTCATTCTCCTTTCTGGAGGTCAGTAAGAAGAGTTGAAAATTCCAGCCCTCTAATCACTTGGTCATTCTAGTCACCAGCCCCCTCCTGAGTCTATGCTATATAGGGGCTCCACTCCAGGTCACTTCATTGGCATAAACTCTGGTGTAGTCAAAAGGGACCTTTAATGAATGACAAAAAACATTCCTATCACTCAGAAATTTTAAGCATTTTAGGAGCCTTGTGCCGTGAACCTGGGACAAAGACGGATTACACTTATACCACAATAGGTCTAGCATTTTAAAAAGTTAACTAGTTTGCACATAGACACTTGGCGAATAGTTGATTGGTTATATAATCCCATCAAGGTATGCAAATAAACATGTATTATGGCATCTCTCATATTGGCATATAAACTAGTATTTGCCCTATACCTGCTGTATAAGATTGAGTCTTGTCATGTTGATTTCTCTTAGCAGCAGTGTTTATCGCAGCTCAGCTTATCCCAGCTCTTCCCATTCCTGTCTACTATTCCTGTCTACTATCTGCTACCTATAGTAGCAGATTTTGGAGGTAATTTCTCTCCTTCCAGTTCTCTTCAAAGCCAGGACTATTAAAACAAACAAAAAAACCTTCTGACTGTCAACTAGATAATGTTAAGAATCTTCCAAGTGACTATAATTTTAAAAAAATATATGAAATCATTTTATGTTCCCCTTAGAACTTGGAGAATGTCTAATCTAGAAGTTTCAGAACTTTTTTTTTAGAAAGCAGCTAAACCTTTAATTGAAGAAATCTTGTATAAAGCTGCATGTCCTGGGGTTCCTACATAAGCAAACCCAAACCCAATTCAATGAAAACAGTGACATGAAACTTAAGTCTAACTAGAGACATTATCAGTTAGAAATCACCAACTGACCTCTAACTTGGGACCTTTTACTGGATCATGATCAAATAAGGCAAATGCCTAGCTAGCTGTGGCTAATCAAGTAATTGCTTTGCTTCCAAGTTCAGCCTGTTGAAACCCTCTGCTCATGCTCTGAAGCTGAGCTTGCTGAACCTCTTTTGGTTATTAGTGTTGTCAGATTCATGAGTTGTCCTTTGCTCAGATAAACTCTGCTAAATTTAATTTGCTTAAAGTTTTTAATACCCAGTATCTAAAAACAAATAATGAAGTGCTTTGTTTAAGACGGGAATGAGGCTGAGTGCAGTGGCTCCTGCCTGTAATCCCAGCACTTTGGGAGGCCGAAGTGGTAGATCACTTCAGGCCAGGAGTTTGAGACCAACCTGGCCATGGTGAAACCCTGTCTCTACTAAAAATAGAAAAATTAGGCAGGTGTGGTGGTGTGTGCCTGTAGTCCCAGCTACTCAGGAAGCTGAGGCAGGAGAATGGCTTGTACCTGGGAGGCGGAGGTTGCAGTGAGCTGAGATCATGCCACTGCACTCCAGCCTGGGTGACAGAGTGAGGCTCTGCCTCAAAAGAAGGGAATGAGTGTGTGGAGTTTGAAATCTCTGAGCTCTTCCACTTTTACCTTGAGGCACCTCAGAGGAACTTTTTGCTTATTTTATCCAAATCCCGTTTTATGAAGGAGAGATCTGTACCCTATAGTAGTTAATTGACTTGCTAGGTGTACCCTAGGTAGGGGAGTGGCGGACTTTTATTCATTAGCCTCTCAGTCGTGGATTTTTTTCTATTATACCAAGCTGCTTCTAATGGAATTACTGCGTTCTTAAAAGTTACAATGACACACATACATATTTTTAAATTAGTATTGCTTTTCTTGGTAGAAATAGCAATTAAATTGCTTCTTGGTTTCCATTAACATCGAGGAAAAATTACAGGATTTTATTTTATTTTTTTTGAGACAGAGTCTCACTCTGTTGCCCAGGCTGGAGCACAGTGGCGCGATCGTGGCTCGCTGCAAGCTCCGCCTCCTGGGTTCATGCCTTTCTCCTGCCTCAGCCTCCCGAGTAGCTGGGACTACAGGCGCCTGCCACCATGCTGGGCTAAATTTTGTATTTTTTAGTAGAGACGGGGTTTCACTGTGTTAGCCAGGATGGTCTCAATCTCCTGACCTTGTGATCCACCTGCCTCTGCCTCCCAAAGTGCTGAGATTACAGGCGTGAGCCACTGCACCCGGCCAAATTACAGGATTTTAAAGAGTTTAATTAATAAATATTTGTATGTTGAAAATATATTTAATATATAATAGCAAATTTTTAGCTTAAAAATTATTATCTATGTTTGTTAGATATGCTTATTTATATGAACATGTTAAAAATATGTTTTATAATTAGAACTGTTACTCCTAGGCCTATTGATAGTTGTGATTACCTTGATAGAGTGTTGTCATTTGTCACATTGACAAGGTACTAGTCCTAGAGATAAACCAGTATCCAGTCTGTTGAAAAGTGAGAAATAAAGTTCTTTATTACAAAATTTGTTAGGTAATAAAGCAGGTTGGAGATTTTCATATATACCTTTTCTTTAGTGAGTATAACTCTGCCACTGTAGAATTATTTGAGATATGTTTAGTTAAAGGCATATTTTAAAAAATAGATACCTTTTACTAAGGAAATAAAAACAACCTTATCGGAGGCACAAAACAGATACTTATATAGGTTAATTTTAATATGTTACTGGAAAAAAAAAGTCTAATTTCCAGTAACATTTTTAAGCTCACATTTGGCAATGTCAGTGAAACAAACTGAGAATACAATTTAATCATTATGTACAGTAAGTGAGGTCTCTGGGCATGAAAATAAAATTAAAGTTTCTTGAAAACTTTATGATAGTAATCCTCAGAAGGAGACTTATTTTTATTCTATGAATATTATTGGTATGTAAAAGCAATGTATTTGTCCATAGTAAAAAAGAATAGCATTTTGCTGTAGCACATTTTCGAAGTTTTTTCAAGTTATGTTATTACCTTTTGGATATTATATTGTCCTCATCTGTGTTTTTACTTATTATTGGAAGGCTCTTGCTTATAATATTTGACTTATTTCTCTTCTCTACTTTGTCTTTCCATTCTGGATTGGAAGTCCTTCAGGATGACAGGCTATATTTTGTATACATGCACAGTGATGCTCTGAGCTATAGTGGAGCCTGATGCAAAAGGAAGAGTTAGTGATTCTGATGCTGTCTCTGTTTTAAAATGTTGATGTTTGGTTCATGGGTGTGTGTGTGTGTGTGTGTGTGTGTGTGTGTTTTGTTGCATTGGTTTTGTTTTAAAAATATTCCATTAAAATGTTGTTGTTTTTGTTGTTGTTGATCTTGATTACTGCGTTTTTTGACAACCTCTTTAACGTTGCACATGTCTTACCCTATCCTGGGTGGGGTCCCAGTGTACATTGTAGAGAGCTTTATGTATAGCAGGCTCTCAATACATGTTTTGTTGGGTATATTCTGTTCTCCCTGAAAGATGTGATCAAGTTTTTATTCTTTTTCAGGTATCTTACAGCCATATAGATGTCAAAGTTGGAGTTTAAAAAAATTATTTTCCCTGTGGTTGGAGAGAATAGAATCAGAAAAGAAAATTTAGAAATAAGAAAGTGTTACTGGCTTAGAAGTATTTTACTTTACCTTAACCCCACTGAATATAGAGCATAGAGAGATTGAAAACTGGAATTCTGTGGAGAAATTAAACAGAAAAGGTTTAAAGAAATTAAATGGATAAGTCTTATGTATTGGCTTGCTTTGTCAGTTATTCAGAACATTGTGTATACTCAAAATACTAAACCTACTCAAGCTACTCTATTTTAATGGAGTTTGAGAACAACCTCTTAAAAAATCATTTAGTGAACTATCTGCAGTATATTGTGAATCTTGGCTTAAGACTGATGTATATTTCTTTCTTCTAATGTGGGTATATAATTATAAATGTTAAAGTGTATTTTAACATTGGCTATAGCATTTTCATAAGGAATTAAGCATTTACTTGTTGAAAGATTATATGCTAAGCAGAATTTGCTTGTGTAAAACTTTTAAATTCCTTTTCATTGAAAATATTCAGATTGATAGTCTTCTAAATTTATGGTTCAAACAAATTAGTTTTAGAACTTCCCACAAAATTTGAATGGCTAGAGTAAGCTAAATAGCTTTTTCCTCTAGTAAAATACTCTCAACTTGGTATGATTAAGTATCAGTGGTAGGTGGTTTATCAGAGGCAAGAGAGCATATATTGTTCTAAGAATTTCTTTCCAAATCTTTTATGATTTATCCTTTTATTTATATTTACACATATGTTTGTCAAAAATATCAGAAACACAGTATTTTCAACAGATGTTATTGGAACTGAACAAACTCAGTTTTTCGGTTTTTATATAAAAGAAACAATTGTATTTTAGTGCTATGTTATATTGAGGAAATTGACTATATATACCAAATTTTATATTTTTTATAGAAAATTACAGCATGTAAACTTTGAATAGATGTAATATTCTTTGAAACTCATTTAAATTTTTATGTAAATTAAATTTTATGTATATGGATTTTTATATAAAATCTTTTTTAAAGGATATTAACATTTTTAGGCCTATTCAAGCAGATTTACCTTTTATCAGCACTGCTGTATTCCTTATTCATCTAATGGTAGCTCAGAGCATGAAGAAGTTTAGGAAAGGTGATATCTGAGAATAATAGAAAAATAATATCCATAGGTTCCTTCCTTTAGGGCCTTAGAGTTTATCTGAGGAATAGAGTAGTGCATGTGATGAAGGTTTTAAAGTAGAGTGTTAGAGCTGTGGGTCGTACTAGAATAATAGAAAAATTGGTCAGAGAGAATGAGTTGATCTGATGATGAGGTAAGAGAGTTCTGTGGAGCTGAAGATTAGTTTCAGTTGCTAAGTTGTTACTTGTTTCTAATCTTACAGATTGTTTTAGCTTGAGAATGTGTAAAATGGGTAGATCTCTTTGAACAAGCTTTTTCCCTAAAGAGTGTAGACTTGGCCGGGCATGGTGGCTTATGCCTGTAATCTCAGCACTTTGGGAGGCTGAGGCGGGCGGATCACGAGGTCAGGAGATGGAGACCATCCTGGCTAACATGGTGAAACCCCGTCTCAGCTAAAAATGCAAAAAATTAGCTGGGCGTGGTGGCACGTGCCTATAGTCTCAGCTATTCAGGAGGCTAGACAGGAGAATCACTTAAACCTGGGAGGCAGAGGTTGTAGGGAGCCGAGATCGCGTCACTGCACTCCAGCCTGGGTGACAGAGTGAGACTCCATCTCAAAAAAATAAATCAATAAAATAAAAGAGTATAGACTTTAGAATAAGGTAAATTTAATTATTTCAGTAATTAGCATTTCTCAAACAACACAAAAGCACTACTATAAAATATAGAAATATTTTCTGTACCTCTTTTTTCAATTCTTGCCTGTGTGTGATTTTCTTTTTAACAGGAAATCAAACCCCAAAGCCATTATAACCATGGATATGGTGAACCTCTTGGACGGAAAACTCATATTGATGATTACAGCACATGGGACATAGTCAAGGCTACACAGTAAGGTTTTTGTTGTAGTTGTTTTCTTTGGCATGTGTATTTCAAGTGAAATATGAATCTGAATAACAGTCATATTACTTTGGGAAAAACATCAGTATATCTCAATTAAAAAATTAGTTTATGGGCCGGTTGCGGTGGCTCACACCTGTAATCTCGGTACTTTGCAAGGCCGAGGAGGGTGGATCACCTGAGGTCAGGAGTTTGAGACCAGCCTGGCTGACATGGTGAAACCCCGTCTCTACTAAAAATACAAAAAATTAGCCAGGCATGGTGGTGGATGCCTATAATCCCAGCTATTTGGGAGGCTGAGGGGGGAGAATTGCTTGAACCCAGGAGGCGGAGGTTGCAGTGAGCCGAGATTGCGCCACTGTGCTCCAGCCTAGGCAACAAGAGTGAAACTCTGTCACACACACACACACACACACACGAAAATTTAGTTTATTTCCCATTGGATAATTGAATATGTCTGTTTGCTTTTGGTACTTGCTGATCTTTCCAGAAGTATACTATTAGGCCCTGAGAATATTAAGGTTACTTATGGTGAGTTGGAAAACATTGTTGGAATTAAAGCACTTTAAATGGAAACCATCAGTGTGCATCCAATATTCTCCCGCCCGCAACCAGGTACACAGATTAGAAATAAAACGTAGTTAATGTCATATTTACTTATTTAACCCATGCTAAGGGAAATATCAAAGTTTTCTAAAATATCGTCAAAATACCAGATTATCAGTCTTCGAGATAGGCAAAGGAAAAGGACAAATCTGACTTTTTATAATGCAAAGTATATGGAAGTTGAAATAACAACAGTTATTTTCATCTGCAAAGAGGAGAAACTAGTTCATAGATTCTTGAGCTTTAAGAATTGTCTGAAATTGGACAGATGTGGAAGTTCATGCCTGTAATCCTAAAACTTTGGGAGGCCAATGTGGGAACATCACTTGAGATCAGGAGTTTGAGACCAGCTTGGGCAATAGAATGAGACCCTGTCTCTGCAAAAAAAGAAAAAGAAAAAGAAAAGTAGGGCATTGTATTACTCCGTTCTCTCACTGCTATAAAGAAATACCTGACACTGGATAATTTATGAAGAAAAGAGGTTTAATTGGCTTATGATTCTGCAGGCTGTACAGGAAGCATAGCGGCTTCTGCTTCTGAGGATTCTTCAGGAAACTTTACAATCATGGTGGGAGGTGAAGGGGAAGCAGGTACATCTTACCTGGCTGGAGCATGAGGAAGAGAGAGTGGGGAGGAGGTATTGCACATTTCCAAACAACCAAATCTCATGAGAACTCTATGACAAGAACAGTACCAAAGGGATGGTGCCAAACCATTCATCAAGGATCCACCCCCTTGATCCAGTCACCTCTCACCAGGCCCCATCTCCAACATTGGGCATTACAATTGAACATAAGATTTGGGTGTGGACACAGATCCAAACCATGTCAGGCGTGATGGCACACTCCTGTGGTCCCAGCTACTCGGAATGCTGAGGTGGGAGGACCGCTTGTGCCTGGGAATTCGAGGCTGCAGTGAGATATAGTCATGCCAATACACTCCAGCCTGGGCAAAGGAGTGAGACCCCATCTCAAAAAAAAACAAGCAAAAAAAGAATTCTCTGAAGTTCATTGCATCCCACAGAATTAATAGTCATATTTCCTTAGGGTGTGTATTTTTCTTGGTCTTTCTGATCATCTGCATATTTACTTCAAGAAGAAAGCATAAAGTGGTATCTGTTATGCCAGTAGGGCAACTAAGTAAAACAATATTTTTTATTTGTTTTGTGAAATTATGAAATAACTCTTTCTTAATATAAAGACTTGGTGTGCTTTTGGTCTCTTAATATCCATTCTGTAGAGTGCTGGAAACCTTAACACTACTCAGTGCAAACCAAATTTCAGAATAATGTGATCTTTATTACAACTTGCTGAGGACATGTGAATTACTTAACATTCTTACCTGGGCTCCAGGAAGAGCTTCAGACTTCCCTGAATGCCTTGGAATTATATACAGAATTTTGTGTGTTGGAGCATGTTTCTGGGTAGAGTCTGTGACTTTCATTGCATTTTTGAAGAGGTCTGTGATCACCAAAAAGATTAAAAATGATCTGAACAATTTGATTTTAAGGTGATCTCATCTTTTGCATGAGCTTTGAGTGCAACAACATAGAGAAATCCAGTGACAGCTATAAAGATTGTGTTTCTGTTTTCTTTTGTAGGTTTGTTTGTTTTTAGGTTTAAATAGGCTATCTTATCTAAATACAGGTTGAGTATCCCTTATTCAAAATGCTTGGGACCAGAAGTGTTTTGGATTTTGGATTTTTTTGGATTTTGGAATATTTGCACATACACAATGAGAGATCTTTGGGGTGGGACTCAAGTCTAAACATGTTTATTTATGTTTCATATACACATAGCCCGAAGGTACTTTTATACAATGTTTTTTATGTTTTATGCACCTGTCACATGAGGTCATGTGTAGTATCTTCCATGTGTGGTATCATGTGCTCAAAAAGTTTAGGATTTTGGAATACTTCATGTTTTGGATTTTTGAATTAGAGATGCCCAACCTGTACATGGTTTTTATTAGAATGACACATGTAATCTTGTTTTTTCTACACATAAAGCAACAACAGAAACTAGACAGACAAAACCCCAAAGTTTGTGTCTTCAGAATGTAGTTTATTTTGTTCGTAGTCTTCCCTTTTCCACTTGATATTTGCTTAGGAATTGTTAATTATTTACAGTGGGAAGAAGAGGCACAGTACTACATTTTGATACATAAGTTCAATTCACTTTTAAAAATACATGAATCCAGGCTGGCCACGGTTTCCTTAAGTTCTGTGTTTCCTTACTTACGTCTAGTTCTTGCATCCATTATTGAGAGTTGTGGTATTGAAGTCTCTAGCTCTTACTGTAGAACTGTCTGTTTCTCTCTTCAGTTCTGTCAATTTTTGCTTCAAATATTTTGATGATGTTATTAGGTTAAATGTTCAATGCTTTTAATTTATAATTGTTGTATCTTCTTGCTGCATTGAACCTTTTATTAATATGTAATGTCTTTGTCTTTTGTAACCATTCTTGATTTAAAGTTTATTGTCTGATATTAGTGTAGCCACTCTTGCTCTCCTCTGGTTACTATTTGCATGGAATTTCTTTTTTCATCCTTTAATTTCCCACTCATTTGCCTTTGGATCTAAAGTGTGTCTGTTGTAGATAGCGTATAGTTGGGTCTTTTTTACCCCAGTCTGTTCTGCCAAACTGTCTTTGGGTTGGAGAGTTTAATCTGTTTACATTTAAAGTAATTACTAATAAAGAGGGACTTCTGTCATTTTGCCATTTCTTTTTTTTTTTTTTTTTTTTTAGACAGAGTCTTGCTCTATCGCCTAGGCTGGAGTGCCATGGCGCAATCTCAGCTCATTGCCATCTCCGCCTACTGAGTTCAAGCAATTCTCCTGCCTCAGCCTCCTAAGTAGCTGGGATTTCAGGCATGCACCACCACTCCCAGCTAATTTTTGTATTTTTAGTAGAGACGGGGTTTCACCATGTTGGTCAGGCTGGTCTCAAACTCCTGACCTCGTGATCCACCATCCTCGGCCTCCCAAAGTGCTGGGATTACAGGCGAGAGCCACCGCACCTGGCCAGCATTTGTTTTCTATATGCCATATAGCTTTTTTTCCCTCTCATTTCCTGCATTACTGTTTTTTTTGTGTGTTTAGTTCAATTTTTGTAGTGAAATGTTTAAGTTTCTCATTCCTTTCGTGTATGTCCTATAGCTACTTTTCTTTGCGGATACTATGGGTATTACATTTAACATCCTAAAGTTGGGCCGGGCACGGTGGCTCACGCCTGTAATCCCAGCACTTTGGGAGGCCAGGGCGGGTGGATCACAAGGTCAGGAGATCGAGACCATCCTGGCTAACACGGTGAAACCCCGTCTCTACTGAAAATACAAAAAAATTAGCCAGGCATGGTGGTGGGTGCCTGTAGTCCCAGCTACTCGGGAGGCTGAAGCAGGAGAATGGCGTGAACCTGGGAGGCGGAGCTTGCAGTGAGCAGAGATCGCGCCACTGTGCTCCAGCCTGGGCTACACAGCAAGACTCTGCCTCAAAAAAGAAAAAAAAAATCCTAAAGTTATAACACTAATTTGAATTTATGTTACTGAATTTATACAGATTAATGCCAATAACTTAATAAACTGTGCTCCTTTACAGCCTCATCTATACGCTTTTTAGTTGTTGATGTCACAGAACTGCATATGTATACATTGTATTTCCAACAGACATAAAGTAATAATTATTTTAAATGCATTGGTCTCTAAAATTATATAGAAACAATATGTAGACACACAGACCAAAATTAAAATAATACTAGTGTTTAATAATTTTTAAATTAATGTATTAGTCTCTTAAATCATGTAGAAAACAAAAAGCGGAGTTACAAATTATTGTTACGTCATACTAGGTTTTGTAATTGCCCATGTATTGACTTTTTATTGAGATCTTTATTTTTTCATATGCCTTTGAGTTACTGTCTAGTGTCCCTTAATTTCACCTGGCAGGTCTCCTTTGTTCAATTCTTGCAGGGCAGGTCCAGTGGTAACAGATTCTCTCAGCTATTATTTGGGAACATCTTAATTTCTTCCCCTCTTTTGAAGGACAATTTTGCTGAATATAGGATTTTTGGTTGGCATTGGTTTTCTTTTAGCGCTTTGGATATGTCAGCCTGTTACCTTCTGGCCTCCAAAGTTTCTGATGAGAAATCTTCTGATAATCTTATTGAGGATCCTTGTATGTGACCAGTTGCGTCTCTCTCGTTCCTTTCAAGGTTCTCTCTTTGTCTTTGTCTTTCAAAAGTTTGATTATAATATGTCTCAGTGTGGGTGTCTTGGAGTTCCTTTTACGTTGACTTCATTGATGTTTATATTCAAATTTAGGAAGTTTTCAGCTATTATTTTTTCAAATATTCTCTCTGTCCCTTTCTCTCTCTCTCTTTTTCTGGAACTTCCACAATGTGTGTGTTGTTCTACTTAATGGTGTCCCACAGGTCCCTTAGACTGTCTTCACTTTCCTTCGGTCTTTTTTCTTTCTGCTCCTCACACTTGATAGTAATTGCTATTGCTCTGTCTTCATGTTTGCTGATTCCTTCTTCTGTCTTTGAAGACATTTTTGTCTCATTTCTGTCTTTGAATCCATATAATGACTTCAGTTATTGTACGTTTTAGTTCTAGAATTTCTTTCTGGTTTCTTTTTAGGTATTTTATCTTTTTATGAGTACAGGTGCTACGAGCTTACATTGATTTGAGTTTTCCACCACTGCAAAAGTGGTACATATTCAGTAGAAATCATGCTTCAAGTATGACCCATACAGCCGTTCTTTTTTTTGTTTTGTTTTTACTTTCAGTACAGTATTCAATAAATTACATGAGGCCAGGCACAGTGGCTGACACCTGTAATCCCAGCTCTTGGGAAGGCTGAGGTGGGCAGATCGCTTGAGCCCAGGAGTTCAAGACCAGCCTGAACAATATGGTGAAACTCCATCTCTACTAAAAGTACAAAAAAAGAGCCAAGCATGGTGGTGCACACCTGTGGTCCCAGCTACTAGGGAGGCTGAGGTGGGAGGATTGCTTGAGCCCTGGGGGCGGAGATTGCAGGAAGCTATGATTGTGCCACTGCACTCCAGCCTCAGTGACAGACTGAGACCCTGTCTCAGAAAAAAAAAATTACATAAGATATTTATTATAAAATAGGCTTTGTCTTAGATGATTTTGTTCAGTCTGTCATTGTCCTTTCCCGCATTGTGGAGGTCACATCCCAGAGCAATCCCCTCGTTCTCTATAGGGAATATGAATCATTCCTCTTGCCTCTCTAGGCAAGGGGCAGAGTTCAGTAAGCCTGTGGGAGAATTCTCGACTTATACCCACATCATAAACGTCATCTGCTGAGGCAATGGTAATTACTCAGCTCTCCATATACCCTGGGCTGACGTCTGGTGGTATTGTGGGAGAAGGAACCTCTGTAACTTGTTACCATCCAGTTGGACCGGGACTTGTGCTTTAGTCCAATTGGCCATTCCCTTCACCCTGGTATTCCATAAGATAACCATAAATACAGATGGCCACCAAAACCGGAGAGATTTGACAAATTCTTTTAATCCCGTTATATATATGTTGACTTGATAGGAGTCCCTAGGGGGTGCATGATGAATTTAAGGCCCGAAACCAAATAGCTGCTGGGTTTGAATCAGCACTCTTCTGGTGGTCAACTATTAGTGAGAATGTGAATTGGATTAACTCCATCTATTATAATCCACAGATTCATCAGTTATACTTGGGATGCCCTCAAAGGGGTGACTAGCTAGTTAAATGTCATCAGCCGAATGGCCTGGAAAAACCAGCTTGCACTAGACATGATACTAGCAGAAAAAAGGGGCATATGTGTGATGCTGGGTGGGAAATGTACTTTTATTCCCAACAATACTCTCCCAGATAGGATCATCACAAAAGCTTTACAAGGTTTGACAACTCTAGCTAGTGAGCTGGCAGAGAATGCTGGAATTGATGACCCATTTACAGGTTGGCTAAAAGGTTGGTTTGGAAAATGGAAAGGCATGGTAGCTTCAGTCCTTACATCTCTCATAATTGTGGCAGAAGTCTTACCAGCAGTGGGATGTTGTATTATCCTTTGTGTGAGGGGACTAGCGCAGAGATTAATTAAGACAGCTATTAATAAACAAATGCCCGTGACTTACCAGCAAAATAACCTGCTACTATTAAAAACCAAATTAGACTCACTCTCCTGTGAGGAAGATAGTAAATGACTTCTAGAGTGATTCAAGGACCAAAAGGGTTCAAATGAAAATGAAACTAAAAGAAGTAAATAGAAAAGAGAAGGGAATTTGTGAGAAAACATTTTAAATGGTCCATTTTCAAGGCATGATAAACCTAAGCACTGGCAGCCAGCCTGCGAATGTAACAAATTACATGGCTCATGCACCTAGTGGGTCACAATAAGTGAACAGAATGTAGAGGAGGGGTCAGCCCATAAAAGGGAAGAAAGTTTCATTATTGTGAAATCAAAACTTAAGTGTGGAAAAGGACGGGGTAAGGGGGATAATAAAACTTAGGCGGCGTCTGGGAAGATTGCAACCCCATAGTACTTGACCAGTGAGGAACTGGGGGAGGGACTTGTGTGCTAGGAGATAAATTGCCTGCTGTAGCTGCCCTGGGTGTGTCTGCCTACCAGACACCTGATATTACAAGACTGCTATTAAAAGTCTCACTTTCGCCTTTCCTCGTGCCTCTTGGTCCATTCTTTGGGTTTGGACTGATGAGTGTGTTTCTCACACTGGGGCTTATATAACATCCTTTCTTCTTGATACTCTTCTAAATCATTTATATGCATCTTGTTACTGATTTTTATATATTTAATATTTTTTAATATGTGTGTATTTTTTACAGTCTGCCTTTAGAGTTTGGTGGGATAAGTGGTAATAAAGAAAGCAACTGATTGAAATTTTATTTCTGATGTACTTTTTTCTTTCATATAGTGAGATTTTACATTCTTATAAGTGAGACATTTTAGAACTGTAAAATGGATTAGTAAAAGTTTTTGGAATGTTGACATTTTAAAAGTAATATTCTATGTTGAGAAATACATTTTAATTTCCTAGTATCAAAATGAGGAATTATTTTCATCTCAAAATGTTATTTTTAGCTTTACATTTCTTGTTAAATAATAACAATGCCATATTTTCTTTCTTTTCTAGATATGGAATATATGAACGCTGTCGAGAATTGGTGGAAGCAGGTTATGATGTACGGCAACCGGACAAAGAAAATGTTACCCTCCTCCATTGGGCTGCCATCAATAACAGAATAGATTTAGTCAAGTATGTATTTTCTCTATTTTTAATTGTTAGAACTTGACTTTTTATGGTTATAAAATTAATAGAAGTAATTGTTATAAAAACTAATACTTTCTAAAATTCATGGCTTTTAGAAGATAGATTCTGTGTACCTTGTTTTTCTGAAAAAGAAAAATTGCTTTTAACTTATATTGAATGCTTATATTAGCCAAGTACTGTACTGAGTACTTTTCCATATATGTTTTCTTTACTTCTTAATTCTTAATATAACCGTATATGAAATATAACAATTGTTACTGTCCTACTGCTGGCAAAACTGAAGCACAGACAGTTTAAATATACTACCCAGTGACCCACAGCTAATAAAGGTTGGAGTCAGGACCTGAACTCAGGCAGTCTGACTTGGTGTTCACATTCCAAATGTGGATTCTGTGGAGAAAACAGCAAAAGGAAAGTTGAAATGATAATAGGTAATAATAATCTGATTTAACTGTTCACACCAGCATAAGTGATGAATACTTTGCATACTAAGTGTAAAATGATTTTTATCCATCACTGTTAATGTTTGTTTAGTATTAATAAGAAATAGATAATCAAGAGTCAGGATGATAGGAAATCTCAGCAAATCTTGTTTAGTAGTCTTTTGACACTTTGGACACAAAATATTTACAGAAAGACATGAAATTTTGTTGTTGAGATGGGTTCTTACTCTCTCACTCAGGTTGGAGTGTAGTGGTACAATCTTGGCACACTGCAGCCTCGCCTCCCAGGCTCAAGCGATCTTCCCACCTCATACTCCCGAGTAGCTTGGAGCACAGGCGAATACCACCACACCCAACTAATTTGTGTTTTTTTGTTTTTGTTTTTGTTTTTTTTGAGATGGGGTTTTGTTCTCGTTGCCCAGGCTGGAGTGTAATGGCTCAATCTTGGCTCACTGCAACCTCTGCCTCCTGGGTTCAAGCAATTCTCCTGCCTCAGCCTCCCGAGTAGTTGGGATTATAGGCGGGTGCCAATAGTAAATGACTTATAGAGTGATTCAAGGACCAGAGGGTTTAAATGAAAATGAAATATAGGCCTGCGCCTATATAAATATAGGCATATGCCACCATGCCCAGCTAATTTTTTTTATGTTTTTAGTAGAGATGGGGTTTCTCCATGCTCATCAGGCTGGTCTCGAACTCCCACCCTCAGGTGATCCACCCGCCTCGGCTTCCCAAAGTGCTGGGATTACAGGCGTGAGCCACTGTGCCTGGCCCGAATTTTTTGTATTTTTGGTAGAGACAGGGTTTCGCCGTGTTTCCCAGGCTCGTCTCAAACTCCTGAGCACAGGCAGTTCAACTACCCTGGCCTCCCAAAATGCTGGAATTACAGGCATTTGCCTCTGCGCCTAGCCAACACAAATGTAAAATGAACTAAATGAACTACTTGCTATATTAAGTGCAACACACAGAGTGTAGAGACAAATTGGATATTAATGCCAGGTAAGAGAATTCACCCTGAATTGCTACATTTTCAGTGCAGTGTCTCACTGTTCTCTAATTTAATTCCTGAGTCTCAAACTTTGAGGGTAAAGGTGCACTAAACGTACCTCTTGGCAAATGCAGAATGGTTGTGTGTTAAAATCAACATGGGACTGACACTGAAGTCAGAAATTGCCATCATATAATGAAGTTTAGGGACACAAGAATGAATCTGGACTTTAAGAGTTTGAATTTTAACTATAATTCTATTAAAAACTTGAGTAGCAGCATCTTAAGATTTAACATTATGGTGTACAAAGAAAGCGTTCGAGCACTGTCAGCTGCGTGATTGCTTCCATGTCAGTAAAACACTTATTTGTGATGCTAAGTAACTACTGACTTTCAGCGGGAATATATGCTAGAAAACACAATTTTTCTGCAATGTATTTATATTGACTTTCAACCATTGTTTCTGTTTACAGCCCAGGTACTTACTAATATTTGTTGGTATCAGTTGTTCATTGATGGTCCCTTCTGAAAACCTAGGATCATTAGTACCTGCCAGAACATTGTTTGATAAAACCTTCTTAACAGTATATTGAGCAAAGAGGCTCAAGATTAAGAATTGTGCAATCTCAGAAGTTTGTAGTTTTGAGCTAAGGTCTTATAGCTACATGAAATAACATGTTATAAAAATATAATACTGAGAAGTTTACAATGAAAAGTAATAGAAGTTATTCTTTTTTTAGGATGCAGAAAAGTTCCCTCTCCTTGTGAAGAAAAAAAAGTTGTGCCTTAGAATCAGTTTGGAAATTGCTCACTGACATGGACCTAGTGATGATTTAAATTCTGCCGTATGTCAGTAAAAATGAATCTCAGGAACAGTTGACTATAGAGAAGGGGATGAAATTGCTTTAGAAAAATTCTAGTTACGATTTTTAATAAAATATCATTTCCTACGAGAGTGGTTATTTTGGCTGAGCTTTGGGTTCTAGCCTACCCATTCTCAAAGAACATTTTCAGCATTATATATAATGTTTACCAAGTATCTTTAAAATGGATTCAGGAATAATTAAATGTTTGCGTTATTAATAGTTTAATATTCTGGAAATACTTTGTTAGATTACTTTGAACCATTTTGCATGATAGAGTGGAATTGGGCCCTTCATTGCATAATGCTTTAAAAGCACCAATTTAAACAAATACTTATTTGCAGCCACAAATTTCTGAATTAAACACATAAGCATGAATAATCACAGGTTAAAAGCTATGTACATTAAGAGTAAATGCATTACTGATCTAGAGCAGTAATCACTTAGAACAGTTTAAGAGTATACATATGTCAAGTATTTGATATCGTATCCCTTAGAATCATTTATATTCAGGATTTACTGCATTAATTATTCCCAAAGAAAGCATTATAATGAACAGCTAGATCTTGTTCACTTCAGAAGCTATCAAGATGCTATGACAGCAGGGTGCGGCCGCTCACTCCTGTAATCCCAGCACTTTGGGAGTCCAAAGTAGGAGGATTGTTCAAGTCCAGGAGTTGGAGACCTGCCTGGGCAACATAGTGAGATGCTATCTTTCTCTCTCTCTCTCCCCCTCTCTCAAAAAAAGATATTATGATGTTAATATTAAGCTTACTAATCTAATACTAAAGTTGCTATTTCCTTTTCAAGCAACATGGCTTTAAAGGCACAAGAAATAACAAGGCATAGTAAAGAACCTTTATGTTATGTGTATATTATTTGATTTAATCTACAGTGATCTTAAGGAAAGTAAGGCTTAAAAAGCTTAGCTACCCAACGTAGACCATGTCTTGCCTATTCTGCAACTATTCTAATTTCAAGTTTCTATATGCTACTATTCAAATCTTTGTAGTTCCTTGAGTACCTTCTTTTTTACGTGATTTTTTTGGCATTTTTATTCTTTTTTTTTTGTAACTTAAAAATTATTTTTCTTTTCCTTATTCTAGAACAAAAAAAAGAGGTATTTGATATAAAATTCTGCTAAATATGTTTTTTAAACAACCACAAAAGATTATTTATTTTCAAAGGTTCAAACTAGCATGAGATCTGAAATAGAAAACATGTATTTACATATTTTTCACAGAATTTCTTAAAATTGAAAATGAAAGTTATTTAAATTATTATAAATTTTGTCTTATAGATACTATATTTCGAAAGGTGCTATTGTGGATCAACTTGGAGGGGACCTGAATTCAACTCCATTGCACTGGGCCACAAGGTTTAAATTTGCTTCTGGATTTTTTTCCTTTGGTTCCTTTATTAGTATATAAATAAACAACTTTAAAAAAATGATATACTAAAATGAATAGAAGAGCTTATTATGCCGTTAGTTAATATCATAAATATGCTGATGTTTTATTGTGAAATATTACCTGTAAAGAAGCAAAAGTTTATTGTCCAAAGTTTCCCTGGCCATGCTGATATTAGTTCAGTTAGTTATAAGATTGGATTAAACTTTGGATTTCTAAACGTAATATTTTTGCAGCCTGTATATATTTACAATGAAAGAATTAGCTCATTTCTTGGGATGATTGAGATAATATTAGAATGGACATAATAGAATATGGTAATTATTTACTATATATTTAAATAAGTTATGAGTACTTCCATACATTTTCAGACTGTTAATCTAGTTAAGACTTCTAAGAACCATAAAATCCTAAATGTGTTTTGACATGTATCTATTTTAAAATAACTTTTCAAAATACATATGTAATCTTCCCACCATACCTTACTTAAAAAAGCTCTTCCCAGAGGATCCTGTTTGAAATAACTTTATATATCTAAGTGTTTATTCTTTTATGTTTTAGACAAGGCCATCTATCCATGGTTGTGCAACTAATGAAATATGGTGCAGATCCTTCATTAATTGATGGAGAAGGATGTAGCTGTATTCATCTGGCTGCTCAGTTCGGACATACCTCAATTGTTGCTTATCTCATAGCAAAAGGACAGGTAAAATCTCAGTGGTATGGATTTTAATCAGATGTTCTTCATAGTTTAAATGCCTAATATTATTGGTGTTGTAACAAGCCGTTGATATTTAAATAGCACTTTCTGATGGGTGAAGAACATAAATATAGTGAGTTTGATATGGAGATATTTAATGTACCTAACATAAAAGCCAGCATGAAAATCATGAACCAGATAATGATGAAGTTGGGTTTTTTATTTCTAAGAGTAATGGAGATAAAGCTCAGAAATTAAGAGAGAAAATATAAGTATCTATTTTTTCTTTATGTATTTTGAATATATCATCTGAATTCATCCAAACTTTTTTGAACTTATTTATTGGTTATTTTATATATTAAATATCTCTTGAGAGGGATACATTTTTTAAGATCAGTTTCTGCTGTATAAGATAATGCTGCTTCTTGTCAGAAAAACATCATATTTTAAGTGGTTGTTCCTGATTTTTCTTGAGTGTGCAGTGACCATAATCACATTAAATATTATCAGTTTATATAATCATGTTTTTGTAATAAACGTATTTTGTTAAAAGTAATGTCACCCAGTTTTTCTTTAATGTGTTTTTTCTGGTTATATTTGAACATTAATTTTATAAGTAAGGATCTCATCACAAGAATAACTTAAGATATATGTATTTAATTTGTTGCTATCAACATGTATTTATTGTTAATTTAAAATTCTATGCGGATTTAGAATTTGAATACTATTTCTTTTAATGAAGGTTTTACAGTATTTGTTGTTGGCAGTCTCAGGCAGTGGCAGTTGTGTTGTGCATTATAGTTTAGGAAAAGAGGCATAGACTGATTAAGTTAATTGCTGGAAGGGGGGGAGGGTTATTGTCTGTTACTGTGTTAAAAAACTACTGCCAAAATCTAATGGCTTAAGAACAATACCAACCAATTAATACGTCTCACAATTTTGTGGGCTTGGCTGGATGGTTTTTCTCCTTGGCTGGTGGCTGCAGTTGTCTGGCGGCTTGACTGAGCTGGAAGATTGGCTCACATATCTTGTGACTTGATAGGAATGGCTACAAACTGCTTAACTGGGAGGCTGGGGCAGCAAGGCCTCTTTCTTTCTCTATGTAGTGTCAGAACTTCTACTTTTCAATACCAGTCCATGTGGTCTTTCCAGCAGGAGAACTAGACTTCTTACATATTGGCTTAGAGCTCCCAAAAGAACAAAAGTAGAAGCTGTTTTGCCTTTTTAAGTCTTAGGTCTTGAACTGACACAGCAACGTTTTTTCTCCATTCTATCAGTTAAAGTGAGTTAACAAAGGCCATAACCACCGAGGGAAGGAACCACACAAGGGTGTGAATACCAAGAGGCCAGGTTTATGGGGGGTCATCTGGAGAGCAACTGCTATAGGAGATTATTCTTGTTATTCTGCAGTTTTTTCTAGAACAAAGGTTGAAGCAGTAAATGGTGCTATAGCACATCACAAGGTCTTTAGTGGCCTTCCATATTGCAGAATAAATCTACAATACACATTCACTTTTTTTCTTTCAGTTTTTAACTGGGAAAGAAAGGTGGTGTACATTTTTGAGTCTTCATGGTCTTTTTTTTAACTTATTGATTTTGGAGTTTGGATTATTTCATTAATCTTTTTAACCTCTGGTATAGTATATAGGCTATAAAATTCTCAAAGGGCAGGATTTCTACCTGTTGGTGCTTTTGGTACAAAAAGGGCATGATGATGATAATGATGATGATAAATGTCTGAGAAATAGTTTTTTTTTTCCATGAGTAAATTTTTTTTCTGCACACAAAGATAATAAATGTTTATTATGAAATATTCAGGCATAATAGAATATGACTTAGAAGATGAAATCTCACCTCTCCCCTTGGCCATCTGTCTGACTGAGGTTACTTCCTTTAATAATGTAGTATGTATTTTAAGAGATTTTATTCCATGTACAGATTAAGCATCTGTAATCTGAAAATCCGGAATGCTGCGAAATCCAAAACGTTTTGAGTGTCAACATGATGCCACAAGTGGAAAATTTTACCCCTGACACCTTTGCTTTCCAATATAGTTCATTGTACACACACTTTGTTTCATGTACAAAATTATTTAAAATATTGAATAAAATTGCCTTCAGGCTGTATGTATAAGGTGTATATGAAAGATGAATGAATTCCCCATTTAGATTTTGGTCCCATTCTCAAGATTTTATTACATATATGCAAATATTTCAACATATGAAAAAAATACACATATCCAAACACTTCTGGTCCCAAGCATTTTAGATAAAGGATACTCAACATGTATACACTAATATATTGTAAAAGACACTCTTCCAATGTGCATTGCATCATACTGTGAGGGCCCAGAGTTTTTCTCTGTGCTAGAGCACTGTGCCGTTTAACCCCTGGATACCTTTGAGCTCCACTTCTGCCATCTCCCCATCATCACTCTGCTTTAAGTGCACTAGTTTTTTTTTGCTACTTTTTCAGCAACTCTGACATGCTGTTGTCTGAGGGCCTTTTGGTTGCTGTTTCTTCTGCTGGTATATTCTTTCCTCAGATAGTCACACAGTTTCTCTGTCTCTTCAGTCAGATGGTTGCTCAAATTTTATTAGTTCTGATTACATAGTTCCTAATTATAAGCAGTAATAAAATTAGCATATTTTTATTTCTTCTTCCCTTTCTCTTTTATCGACTGTAGTCAATAATATTGTTTTTCTTAATGTTAACTATGTTCTGATAAATTTTTACTACATTTTTATTACTTGATTTTTCAGCTTTAGATAATTTTCTTTGATTCATGGCTACTGTAGATGAGGCTCTCAGCATATTTTCATTTCAACCTTTTTCCATTTTCCCATTTTGTTGTTAATTATATCAATTTTGCATTGTCAGGGTATATAACATTTCCATTCAGTTTTGTCATTCTATTCTTCACAATCGTTTTGTTTTAGTTATATTGTTAAATATATTTAGTGCTCACTACCAATTCTTTTGGATGATTTTCAGGAGAAAAAGGGGAAAATGCTAAGTTATGGAGCCCTGTTGATCATGGAATTCCCATAAGCTTTTGATCTGGGCTTGTTAATTCTTCCTAATAGAGAATACCCATACGTCCAGGCTGAACTTGGAAAAGAAGTACCAAGTTTTAAATCCCGACCCAAAGAGAGAAAAGGTTGAATTTCATTTTTCTTTTAGTACTCTAGAGATGTGCCATGATTTTACATTTTTTATTTATTGATATTTTTAATACTATCATTTTTTAAAAAGGATATGAAAACACAACTAAGAAGAAGGAGAAACTTAAACATAAGAATTTACATGCTTGCTTTAATTAGACCTGAAATTTGGTTGAGGTCCTACGGAAATTAGGAGTAAAAGAAGTCACAATAGTTACTTCTCATATAAGAAATAAGGAAGTTTGTTGTTTCTTCAGAAAACATATTTTTTTTAAGTCACAGGATTATTTTAAAAAATGAACTTGCATATTGGAAATGTTGAGTGAGGTTGCAGAAGATATTCCTGACAACACTATTAAAGTAAATCCAGAAATGGATTTGTAATGGATAAGGCATAACATTCTATGACAGTATGCATGGTGAGTGACTAAGTTAATGACATCCAAGGAAATGCTTTACTTATCTAACGTAGTGGTTCTCAGATTTTTTTTCTTCAATATGCTTGGATAATGTTCACATATGAGACATATTCCTGTTGCTAACAGTGGCTCACAGAGAACTGATGCATAGAGATAGTGTTTTACAGTGTGCTTACTGTAACTCTCTGCTCTCTCCACTGATTGGTGAATTAGGTAACACAGCTTGGATTAGAACTGCTTGCTTAATGTAATTCAGGAATGGGAGATGGGGTAGAGAAGAAGAAGAAACTTAATATTTATTGAATATCCATTATGTTCTCAGCTGTTGACTAGATGCTTTGCATACATTATTTAATCTTCACAGAAGTCTTATGAAGTTATTTGTATTTCACATTTTTTAATGAGGAAGCTAAGACTAAGAATTAAAGTAATTTAGCCTACAATCTCATAGCAATTATATGATGGAGCTAGGAAGTCAAAACCATGTCTTATTCTAAAGCCAAGCCTAGAAAAGTAGATAGATAAGCATGTCTTTTCCTTTAATAAATGGTTTTTGATCATCTACTCTGCTGGGCACTGAGAATACGAAGATGGATTTGAGATGATTTTTATTTTCAAAGTACTCCAGGTTAATGAGACACACGTTTCAGGCATAGAGGATAATCAGTTCAGAATGGAGTGGGTTAGGAAAGGTAGTTTCAGAGCATTGAAACTGATAAGAGTCGCTGATACATCAGAAAGTCTTGCGCAAGGAGAATTAGATAACTAGGAAAGAGTTTCGGTTTAATAGGTGGAAGTTTTAGTTATAATTTGCTAAAAACTAAGTAGTAGTGGGGGAAAGATGGTGCCAGGGAAAGCAAAAAATTGAGTAGAAGAGGAAAAATAGTGGTTTATTACATGGTTTGGCTGGGAATAGTATTTATGCATATTTATAATAATACATATCAAGTATTAAATGTTTATATGAACCAGAATTACAATAGATCTCTTGAGAGGAAAGAATAGGAAAGGCGCGCATTTGTGATGTAGCAGAGAGGAAAGAGAAAAATTCAGATTTTTTATACCAAGGAATTTCAGAATAATGCCTGAAACTGAAAAATCAAGAAGTAGCAATTCAAACATCTTATTTAAAGATATGGAGGTAAATACAAAAATAATGAGCCAAAAAATGGTGAAAATGGTGGGAAGTAAGGCAGGGGGATTGCTTTAGTGTGTTGCTTTTTCCACACAAACTGCAGAATCATTTAACTCTAAAAATGTACATGTGTAACAGTAAAAACTGAGTATATTAAAATGTCAGTTCTTTTTATTTTTTGTTTTGAAATGCCTAGGAATAAACAGTTTTGTCGTTCTCTCTTATGCATTAGTATAAACAAGTTTTTCAGAAACTTAATCACTTAACCTATCCTTTGTGGTTGAAAGGTCAGACATAGGTTAAGAATTTTAAATGTGAAACATTGAAAGGCTGATTAAAACATCTTAAAAGGGAATAATGTAAAAGCATGATATATGTTCACTAGAGTATATAGTGACAAGAGTTTCATTTTAAAGTTAAGAAAGAAAGTTTCATACATTATCCTTGATTGAGTAGTATTATATTCGCTTCTCCTTTTATATATAGATTAGATTTTTCCAAGCAAATTTGGTTAGGAACTTATAATTTAACTGTCTGACTTTTTTTCTTTTTACTTTATCAGGATGTAGATATGATGGATCAGAATGGAATGACGCCTTTAATGTGGGCAGCATATAGAACACATAGGTATGTAATGACTATAAAAAACTTATTTAGGCCATTTCAGCATAATACAATATGAAGTAAGAGAGAGGAAAAAGCAGTTAATACTATACTCACTAATATTTACAGTTTTTATTATGACTATAGTATATATAAATTACCATTTTGGATGTTCTGGTATCTCTGTGCTGTCTCTCCCTCACTGATTAGAGCTTCCTTAATCTGTTTCTCTTTTAACAATATCTAAGAAAAGAAGTTATCTTTTTTTAAAAATTAATTTTTTCATGTGATCTACATATTGACAAATTTATTAATTAGTAAGTTGTCTTAGATCACTTTTGGAAGACTCCAAATTTAAATTTTAAAAAGTGTTATTCTTGAATTGTATAAGTATTAATGCCATTTCTAGGTCAAAAATAGAAAATATCAGGACCAAGTTGCTTATCCCCTGAAACTATTAATATATTATTTTATATGGTGTCATACATACTTAATACTTCATATTAGAATATTGTCTCATTATTGATTTTAAAGTTGTTGAGTAGGTTAGAAGTGTTCCAAAATGGAATGCTACTGTAAGCATAATCAGTTTAGTATTTGTAATGATTTCTATAATTGAAATTAGGGTTGTTGTTGTTGTTTGTTTTTTTTTTTTTTCCTTTTCAGTGTGGATCCAACTAGATTGCTTTTAACATTCAATGTTTCAGTTAACCTTGGTGACAAGTATCACAAAAACACTGCTCTGCATTGGGCAGTGCTAGCAGGGAATACCACAGTCATTAGCCTTCTTCTGGAAGCTGGAGCTAATGTTGATGCCCAGAATATCAAGGTAAAAATATTCTATATTGATAATACTGTATGAAATGTGGCTAATATATGAATTCTGTAATAAAACAAGTTTTTCATAGACTGTCAGAGTTGAAAGAAACTTCTTCAATACAGGTTTACAGTTAAACCACATTATGCATAATACATTTTAATAATTCTTTGACTTGGTTATTTTATTGTCTTATTTTTTTAAAGATCAAGAGATTTAAATTTGATAAATGCCTTTATGGTGTTGATAGGAGGACCCCCACCCCACCATGGTGGACTAATCCAGGAAAAGTTACAACATTATTTAAGAGCCAAGCACAATTAACATTTGCACTCTATAAACATTTAGAAATCAGTAAACATTTTATTAATACACGCAATAAGATTCTATTGCTAGTCTCAAAATTTTGGTTATTTCTTTTCATTTTTAAAGCCTCAGGATCCACCATGTCTTTCAGCAACGAACTCGTTCTGCGAAATTACTTTAAACATCATCTTTTAATCATATGCATTCATAAGTAACTATACCCATTGACAAATGTTCTTTAATTTTGGCTAAATTTATAGTATTTTCTGAGTTATGTTTCTTAAATTTCTAAGGGATATGTGCTAATTAAATATGAAGGGGGTTCAGGACACATACTAATCTGAAATGGCCAATCAAAAAGTAGGTTATCTCCTGCTGGATCAGGGTATCTCTTTATGTTCCAATGAATAGTTTGTTCTTCCTTGATTCAGTTACTTTAAGAGGAGAAGGATAAACTACTAAAATAAAATAGCTTAGGCTAGTTTTATGGAGCATAATTTGTTAAGCTTATCAATTTTTAGAAATAGTCTAATTACAAACATTTAGTTAAAAGTAAATTAATATTGGAAACCATAAGATATTGATAAAATCATGTATATTTTTCTTTCTTCTAAAAAAATTTCAAGTCTTCTTGTCCCTAACAAAAGTCATCAGAATTGTTCCATATCTGCCACTAAACATAGGGAAAGAAGAAAGTCAGCATATCATAGTGCCTGATAAGCGATGGGCACTCTAGGTATTTACTGACTGAGTAAATGAAGATTTATGTAGTCTTGAGTTTTACCTAAGGTAGTTTTCATGACTGCTGGGATACCTCTGCCACTTCAGAAATTATAGAGAGAAATGTTTGCTTTTTGAATGTTTTTAAATAGGATGCTCTTAAAAGTTTATAACACTGGAATGAGTAAATTGGCTGACCCCAGGTCTGAAGGTTAAGAAAAGAGAAGTTTGACTAAACCTGATCAATATACTTAAAAGAAAATTATGTGAGATTACCTCATGTTTTTTTTATCTGAATTAAGAGTGTTACTACTTTTTTTAATCTTTGCTACCAGACAGCCATTCCTAAGGTGATCATGCATGAGGAATACATTTAAAGATACTTAGTATTATTGAAAAAACAGGATTAATTTTAGTTTGGCAAATAGTAAGACTCTGTAGACCTTCTGCCAATAGCCATATCAGTATACTGAAATTATAGTAATACCAAAGAATTATGACAGTAAGATGACTACACAGTTCTGGAGTTTGAAACTAGTAGTGTGTATTTTTAGAGCTTTTAAAAGTATATTTTCTGTTCATATAAAATTAGGTTAAATTCAGTCACAGTCATTGGGATTTGAGGTATGTTTTTAAATTCAATGTCTTTTCAAGTAAATAATGAAGACTTGTACTTCTCATTAGCCATTGCATAAACTTTTAAATTACTCTTAGTAAAAGGAATAATCTACAGCAAATTTCAACAGAAAGTTAATGATAAGAGTAGAGATATTTAAAATTATTTAAATGATTTTGAACTTTGTATTTTTAATGTTTTATAGGTTCAGGCACAAGAATTATTTGGTGCCAAGAAACAATGAAATAGAATGTAGCTTCCTTAACTATTATTGTAGTTCATGCGAATACTTTCCAGAGTCTACAGTGTCTATAATTGAGCTAATTATTGTACCTTAGAGCTTTTACATTCATTTTTTTTCTAGTTATTTTCTTTTTATTAATGTTTTAACTTTATCTGTCACATGTAATCGAGGTTGGCTATTGACAAAAAATTTTTCTCATGTAATTCCCTGGTAGCTTCTGGAGTGATGGTACTTCTAAAGAAAATAAAGTCTAAGGAATTATTGTATTTGCTCAGGGAACATTTATACTTTCAGGGGAAAAATTACCTGTATCTACACTGGTGACAAAGTAGATTTTTGTTTTAAAATGCACTTTGTATGTAATTAAAAAGATGAAATGAGTATCAAATGCCTTTTTTAAAAATGGGGATCTGCCTCAGAGGCATTCCCAACATACTTAAGTCTTATCACCTTCTAATAGAAACCATGTATTTATTCATTCAGCAAATTCTTGTTCAATGGTGGGTGGTGGGGAGTCACATTGTTCAAGACAGATAAGGTCCCTATTCTTTCAGAATGTACATTCTGTTGAGGAAACAGCCAGTAAGTGAATAATAATAAAAGGCAAATGTGATAGAATGACTGGGATGGAAGGACCACATCCAGTGAGAGTGATTTGGGAATGCCTCTGAGGAGATGACATTTGCTTTCAGAATTACGTAATGAGAAGGGATCAGTTATACAGAGACACGTGGGAAAAAAACTTTCCTTGTAGAGGAACATGCAAGTGCAAGGTCCTAAACAGGAGTAAGATTGCAGTATTTGAGGTGCAGAAATAAGGACAGTGTGGCCAGAGTACAGTGAGCAAGATGGTGAAGTCACTTGAGAAACGCAGGTGCTGTATCATGCAATGCGATAATAAAGAGCTTTAATTGTATTCTCAGTCATGGGAAACATTTGAAAGGATTTATGTAGGCTGATTATATGATCTGCTTTTTGTTTTAAATATTTTTTAAACATTACTTTGGTTGATGTATGGAGAATGCATTGAAGAGTTAAGAAAATGGAAAAGATGGAGATCAGTTAGGCTGTTGCAATAAATCAGACAAGTGATAATGTTAGCTTAGCCTAGGATCAGAGGAGTAGAGGTAGAGAGAAATGACTGGATTTGGAGAGGATATTTTAAAGTAGAAATAAGAAGGTAGATTAGGTGTGAGGATAAAAGAAACCATCGTTGATGACTTAGGTTTTGTTTTGGGTAACTGAGCGTCTTGTGATATCATATGTTGAGATTGTGAAGACTGAAGAAGGACTTTTTTGGGATGAAGGTGATAGGAATTGGTTCTGTTTGGTAATATTTAATTTGAAGTGGTGTCTTAGCCGTGTGAACTATTAAGCTAATTAAGTAAACTTAAATTGCTGCCAATTTTGAAAAGGAAACATTTATTTAAAAAAAATACCTAGAATATTTGTCCAGGAATCTAACCAAATTTATTTATACCTATGCTTTTTCCATTTTTAAGTCTTAGGAAAGAATCTTGTTGATAATAGTGGATTGTAACAATAAGATGCAGCCTGCAAATCTGGCTATGGCTTTAAGAGCTATAAAAAGTTATATTTTTCAAAGAATATGAAAAATTACGCTTTGTGTTATAATAATTCTATAAGATCCCCTTTCCCTAAAATACCTATTTTCTATATATGATTAAGTGTCTTAGAAATCTTTCTTTATATTAACTAGAGATTTACCTTCACATATTAGTTCTTTTCATGTATAAAATGTTCCTTTATCAAAACAAGATAGAACCTACCTTAAAGACAATTTATACTAAATGAGGCCGGGCACTGTGGCTCATGCCTGTAATCCCAGCACTTTGGGAGGCTGAGGCGGGCGGATCACCTGAGGTCAGGAGTTCGAGACCAGCCTCAACATGGAGAAACCCCGTCTCTACTAAAAATACAAAATTAGCCGGGCGTGGTGGTACATGTCTGTAATCCCAGCTACTCTGGAGGCTGAGGCAGGAGAATTGCTTGAACCTGAGAGGTGGAGGTTGCAGTGAGCCAAGATCGTGCCATTGCACTCAAGCCTGGGCAACAAGAGTGAAACTGTCTTAAAAAAAAAAAAAAAAGACAATTTATACTAAATGTTAGGTAACTTTAAAATTGCTGTTTTCATCTCTGGAAGGATCAGGAATAGCTGTATACCCTAGGTTTTTTTATCTGGAGTCCCCCCAGTAGACTTTGGTTGGAGGAGGTGTGGGTCCATGGACCCCTGAAATTGTTGAAAAAAAGTTACTTGTATCAGCATTCTTCTGGGAGGAAGAAAAGTGGCTGTCATCAGAAAAGACTCAAAAGAATTTAAGAACCAAGCCCCTAGATAATAGCTACATGAAATAGCTTTAAATCTCTTCTTGTAAAGCAACAACAGGGGAAACAAATGATTTGGAATACTAAGAATAAAAAACAAAACACAATTATGGCCTACCCAGTAATCCCTTTTGTGGTAGTATCTCATTTGTGATTAAAAAAATAATAATCTTTAGCATATGTTTTTGGTTATACTGATAAATTTAGATGAATTGAGTTTGGAAGGAACAGTTAATCTCTGAGTGCTACACAAGCAGTTATAATCTTTTCTTTCTAAAATTATCAAAGGGCATAGTTTTTAGCTTGTACAGAATATAAAATTACTGAGCTCTGTTCATTAATGTATCGAAAGACCTCTTGAAATGAGGTAAGAAACTGTTTTTAGAAAATAGTTTTGTATTAGCTCTTAAATACCTGACCTAAATGGTCACCAAGGAAAAATTTTTTTAAATTTTGACAATGAAATTCAACCTTACGTAGGTGAAACGTTGAGTGATCTTACCCCCAACCATAATGTTTATCTGACCAAAACCTTTGAATGATTTCTTTTATTAACAGTTACATAGTCTATAATTACTCCATGTAGATTCTTGCTGTTGTTGCTATTGTTAATATTATTATTTTGGCTGAGACATGGAGTGATCAAATAAATATAGACTTAACTCAGAACCCTGGTTTTAATATACTTCTTTAAATGAATTGAGTGTTTATTTTACCAGCTGAATAAAAGAACTATACAAAAATAGTTAGATGACTAGAGGAGTAGTTGAAAGATATTTTAAAGCTCCCTCAATCTTTTTGTCTAGGCAATCCTTAGGTGTCACATGGCCCTCTAGTGGAAGGGATGCTCAGCTGGACCGAGGCAACTGCAGGATATTCCCGGGGAGTTGTTACCCAAGGGATTGCTTTTATTCAGGTAATCTTTATAGTTTGGATTAATTAGCTGGTTCTGACAACTTAGGTGATGGAATTTTGGAATAGGTAAGGCAATATTTTAAAGTAAATATCCCTATTTGTGGAAGACTCCTAGATTAGCCCATTTCTTATTAAATACCATTGATCCTTATATTAAAGGATTGGTTGGGCTTTTTGTTGTTTTGTAATAGTTGTTGCTGTTGGTGGCAGTGGTGTGTTTTATTTTGTTGTTTATTTTTATTTTATAATATTAAATAAACTATACTTAATAAGTAATCATCCCTCATAAATAAGGCACCCCAAGGCTCTTTATTGCTTTATTCTTTTTGACCTTGTTTTTGGAAATAAAATTTCAGTGGTTTTACTTTTTAAAAGTAATTTTGAATATTCATCTTTACATTCTTGAAACTTTGGTAAGCATTTAAAGTTTTGCTTTTCTATTTGAAGAAGTAGATAAATAGTGGAACACATTAAATAAATGGAAATGTAGGTGTCTGACTAATTTGCAAAAGGAGAAATAAGATTTTAAATTTTAAATTAGTTAAGGCAAAAAGAAGCATAGACCTAAAATTGGGAATGCTTATTTGTTTCTTACTTTGATACATTTTATTCCTATCATGTAAATTCCCTGGCATTCTTTTTCTTAGGATTAAAGGGAGACACAAATTCATAACTTGAATTTGCTATTTTTTAAAATCATTTCTCGTTTACTTTGGAAACTTCTGGGTGGGTGAATGAATATAAATCAAGAATGCCAGTACAATAGTGGTAGAAGTAGAGACTGACTTTTCCTTTTCTTTCCTATTCTCTTCTGAAGACTCTTATCATTGTTGAAATAAAACTGAGAGATTTCTGGCAACTTGATATTATAGCAAGGTGTTTTGTAGCAATAATTATTACTAATGAAATTTTTAAAGAATATGAAATAACTGATAAACTTAGTGATAGCCTCTGATCCAGCAGGTACTAAAATTTACCTACTTTTTGATTTGCTCTCTAATATGTCAAAATACAGGCAAAAATAAAATCTACAGAATATGATGAGAAAATACATTTTGTGATTATTCTTTGGGAAAGCGTAATAAGAAACATGTAATGATGCAGGTGTTTTTAGTAATTTACACAATGTCAAAACAACGTTAATAGGGCAGTAAATTAATTTTTATAGAAGTTCTTTAAAGGTAACTAAGATAGCCTGCTTTTAAACTTTTAATAGGAATTTCTTCTGTTTATATTATCAGGGCGAATCAGCGCTTGATTTGGCAAAACAGAGAAAAAATGTGTGGATGATCAACCACTTACAAGAGGCAAGGCAAGCAAAAGGATATGACAATCCGTCCTTCCTTAGAAAGCTGAAAGCTGATAAGGTAAACTCATAACTGAAGATTTTTTTTTTTTTTTTTTTTTTGAGACGGAGTTTCGCTCTTGTTGCCCAGGCTGGAGTGCAGTGGCGAGATTTTGGCTCACTGCAATCCCTGCCTCTCGGTTTAAAGTGATTCTTGTGCCTCAGCCTCATGAGTAGCTGGGATTACAGGTGCCCATCACCATGCCCAGCTAATTTTTGTATTTTTTTTTTAGTACAGATGGGGTTTCACCGTGTTGGCCATGGTGACTTCAGATGACTTCACCTGACTTCAGGTGATCCTCCCACCTCGGCCTCCCAAAGTGCTGGGAATACAGGCATGAGCCACCGCGCCCAGCTGAAGATTTTCGATATATAATTTTTTAAGTAGGATTCTTAGGAACACTTACTTAGCACGAGTATTTACAGCCTTTAATTTTGGCATTTCTCAATGTAATTTTTAAAATATTATTATACTCAGAATAAATGAAGGTAAATAACAAAGTTTCCAAGGGCTCTTACCTACGTGGTTGGTGACCTTTTGGGGCTGTCTAATAATTAAGAAGGATGGGTATATATGAAATTATTTAAATCTCCATCGGCTACTCGTGTAAATTTTGGTTCTTTGATTCAACTGGGCTTTGTTAAGTAATAGATAAAAATAAAGGTTTTTCTAGTAAATGCTTGTTTGTTAGTATGATAATAAATTGTGAAATAGCTTAGTTCTAATGCATATCTTTTTAAACTACTCACAACTCCAGCTCTAACTTGAGCTTTGCATTCTTTTGTGATATGTTGTATACCTTTTTTCAGAGAGCTTATATTCTTGACCTTTCTATGGAAAACTCATTTTAGATCATCCATATACCTTCAGTTTTAAGTTGTATGACTGTTGGCTCAGTTGCCTGATTATATGATACTAAAACTTAGAATATTTTCCCCCAGAGAGGGGGTCTAGGTTCTGCACAATCTTATTTCCCACAAAAAAGAAGTTAATTGCCGTAGAGTTTCTTTATGTACCTAAATAATTGTCAAGATGTCTGCTAACTTGTCAGTAATCACAACTTGAGTAGCATTAAGTTTTGAGTACCATCTTTTGTATATCGTGTTTAGGCTGTTCTAGTGGCAATGTTAATTATTTAAAGTTAATATTGATCTATCTGTTACCAAGGCAAAAAGACAAATTTAGGATAAAGAGAAGCACTCTTGAAAGCAGTGCCTCCTTTATTTATAGGAGTTTGGACTTCTTTAATCAGTTGAAAAGTCCCCTGGTCCATTACTTAGAAGAATTAGATTCATAGTTTATAAACTTGGCTGTTTTCAGCCCTATAAGCTGAGAATAATGAACAATTTTTGCATGCCATGTTAACTCTTCTGTTTAATTATTAGATATGATATAGAAAATGATTTATTTTGTGTTGCTCAGTTTTCTAGGATTTAGAGCAGTTTTGCTCAACAGAGTGAAAAATGGCTGTCTTATGATAATTAGGCTAGTAAAAAAAATATCTTGTGTTACTTTGGAAAATCCCACAATATTGGCGCTTTCGTTTTGTTGAATGTGAATATTTTGAAGTTTTATTTTATATATATATATATACACACACACATATAGTCATAAATGACTTACAAATTTTAGATGTTGCATTAATATGTAAAGTTACTTATGGCATTATTAAACTATACATCAGGTTTATGTGTTTGGATATGATTTTTTAAAAAAGAGAACTTCATTAAAAGTTTAGTGCAATTTTAACATTTGTATACCATTGTGGTCAGTTCAGAAATGGAGTTTCTTTCCTGTTTTTTTTCATTGGTAGCTTTAAATATATTAAAATTTTTATAAAGGTTACTTTTAAAGCCTATGATGATTGGGAGAGTGATATTTAAAGGTTGAAAGTAACCATCATATATTTTAAAATTATGATGATTAGGGGACCTGTGAGATTAAGCATCTGTAATTATGTAGACTGTTCTTTCTTTTTCCATGTCACATTGGAAAAGTTTCAGTCATTAACATGTTTTGATTTGCTAGCCTATGAAGTGTGTTTTATATTTAAAACTAAAAAAGAAAGTAGTGACCCCTAAGACTCAATAGTGTTTTATTTTAAAAAGTCATTCCCTTAAGAAAAATAAAAATGTCATTCCAAAAGGGGGAAAATATTTTTGAATAGTGCTGGTAGACAGATAAAGATGGAATCTTTAGCCAGGCGTGGTGGTGCGCCTATAGTCCCAGCTAGTAGGGAGGCAGAGGCAGGAGGATTGGTTGAGCCTGGAAGGTTGAGGCTGCAGTGAGCCAAGATCATGCCACTGCACTCCAGCCTGGGTGACCGAGTGAGACCTTATCTCCAAAAAAAAAGAAAGGGGGACAGTCTTTTTAGAAAACAATTTAAAAATATCTTAGATTTTTACTTAGAATATTAAGTAAAAGGATTTTAAATATCTTAGATTTTTTACTTAGAATATTAAGTAAAAGGATTTTAGACAGGCATATTTACGGTTAAATAAATCTTAACTTCTTAATAAGTTGGAGGGACATCTTTAAATTAGTATTTAGAGGGGATTTGGGAGTAGGAGGGAAGTTGGCTATAAAAGGGCAATATGAGGAATCCTTTTAAGTAGTGGAAATATTCTGTAGCTGGACTATATCAAGGTTAGTTTCCTGGTTGTGACATGCTACTGTTACCATTGTTGTGATGTGCTACTGTGATATGCTAGATGTTACCATTGGGGGACAAAGGATATTTAGGATCTGTCTGTATTATTTATTACAACTGTGTGTGAATCTATAATTATTCCAAAATAAGAAGTTTAATTTAAAAAGAGGCTTCTGAATCTAGGTGGTGGATAGACTTCACTATATAATTCTTTCACATTTACTATATAGTTGAAAATGTTCCTAATATAAGAGAAAATAGATTTCTCACATAGCAGCACATCACCATTATATTTTTATAGTACCATTTTATGTACCCATACACTCTCTGTCTCCTGAGTAGTAAATCTTCTCTAATGTCTTGATATAAAGTTCATACTTATTAGAAAAAAGAATTGGATTAGTTATTTTGCTGCAGCGTAAAATTAAAGCCTGAAATTGATGTTTAATTATTACTCTAAGTTAAAATTACACATTTAGTTCAGAAAATGAATTACAGTGGTCAAATTGGGGAAGACATGGTCAGTTATATGAAAAAAAAAAATCCCACTTATTTCAGTGGAAGCCGATAGTATGAAAGGGGTGCTAAAAATGTGTAATATAACCTTAGCTTTTAGAAAGATAAATATTCAGTAAGGAAAGCAGTGTTCATACTCTGCTTTGTTAGACCACAGCTGGGTTTTTTTTTTTTTTTCTTTTGGTGTGTGTGACAGGGTTTCATTTTGTTGCCCAGGCTCACGACAGCCTTGACCCTTGACTTCCCTGGGCTCAGGTAATCCTCCCACCTCAGGCTCCCGAGTAGCTGGGATACAGTACAGGTGCGTGCTACCATGCCCAGATAATTTTTGTATTTTTTGTAGAGACATGTTTTTGCCATGTTGCCCAGGCTGCCCTACAACTCTTGGGCTCAAGCGATTCTCTCGTCTAGGCCTCCCAAAGTGTTGGGATTAAAGGCATGAGCCACCATGCCCTGCCTTGAATATCTTACATAGTTTTGTGACCTAAGGTAACTGAACAGAGACTTGATAACTGGCTATAAGTTTGTGAAGGGCTCTTACATGGAAGAGGCAGTAGACTTTCTTTGGTTGCTATAAAGATAAAATTGTGATAGAAGTTACCAGGAGTTATGTAGGTTTTATACTTACAAGTATAGACTTTAACAACCAGACCAGTACAGAAATGAAATGGAAATACCTTTGGAGTATTGAGCACTCTGCCTTGATCTTTGTTCAGAGACACATCTCTTCATTCAGTGAACTCTAGGAGCCTATGGATTGTTTGCTTTTATTCTTTATCTCATTTTAAGATTTTAATATACTATTTATCATTTGAAATGTCTACTCCAGGCAAGCATCTTCAGGTTTCCTTATGTGTTATAATTCTTATACTATTAGTCATTCTAGTTGTCCTTGTCTCCCTGGTTATCAGTGCCCCTGTTAAAAAGGGGTGGTATTTTTCATGAACTGTTTGCTAGCCAGTGTATGTGTTAAGCAGGTAGTACTGTCTTCTGTATTTAACCATATAGAACCCACTGCTATAACTTCTGTTCTTATTTTCCACAATTTTAGCAAAGTTATTTAAAATTGTTCAATGCCTGTCTCCAGAAGACAGACACCAGCACCTTGAATAGTACTGATACATAGCATGCAAATTTGAGTGAATGAATTTCACCCGCTGTTGCATGCCTTCACAAAGGTAACAATGATTCAGATTGAGATTACTTGAAACATGCAAAAACTTTTTAATTTTTTGTTTCTATACAGGAATTTCGGCAGAAAGTAATGTTAGGAACTCCTTTCCTAGTTATTTGGCTGGTTGGGTTTATAGCAGACCTAAATATTGATTCTTGGCTCATTAAAGGGCTAATGTATGGTGGTGTTTGGGCTACAGTACAGTTTCTTTCAAAGTAAGTGTGTTGTTTTTAACTATATTTTAAACCGTACATGAAATAATATAATTTGTACTCTTGTATAAAATTAATGTTTGTATGTTGTACATTTGATCTTAATTTATTTAAATAATTTAGACATCTATATGTGAAATCTGAGATTTTTTAAACATTGTTATGTTATTAAAATGATTCAGAGGCACTTTAATGATAAAAGCTAGCATATAATTTTTAACACTAAAACATAGTTTGAGAAATATTTGAAATATTTCAGTAAAAGTGAATTTGAGTCTGTTGAACTCTAACATACATATTGTTAATTTCCAGGTAATTACAATACTTGAGCTCGCCTTTCTATAGGAATTATATTTTCCTGTAGAAAATAAGGCATAAACAATAAGCAAGGAAGAGGTTTTATTTCTAGTAGCAAGGTAAAGTCTAAGCATAGTTGTGAAGTCGGCTGTTTTTAAGATTATTTTCTCCCTCTTTTTTCTTTAAACATCATGATCATTCCGTTTTCTTCTTATTCTTAAGTCTCATTGCTCTAAAGTTACCTATCCAACAAACCTAGACAGGTGTGTGATCTAGAATTTCCCATCTAATTTCCAGTCCTTTAGTATCTTATTTTCACTTGCATTTCAGAAAAGAATTCTGAAAATAATTCACACAGAGATGAGAATGACTAGTATTATAATATGCTGAGTGGCTTAAATCTAGTTAGTGAATCTCATTTTAGTATTTCTAGGAGCTCCAAGGGGTATAAATAGGAAGTCACTAAGACTTCCTGCCTATATGGATAGTTGATTCTGTTTATGTTTAATAAATGGATTAATGTTTGTTTTTCCCCAATTTTAAGTATTAAAAACACAACCCTTCAGTTTCACTAAGTTGGCCAGTTCATTCTACTTGAAAAGATGTGCTCCAACTTTTGCTGGAGTGTTATAGGTAAGGAGAAATAATGATGAAACAGAGAAAAATGTGAGGCTTGGTTTGGATTCATTTGTCAAAATTTTGACACATCTTTGGTGAATAATATGCTGGATGATAGCTACTATATATACTAAAGTCAGTTATTGACTTTAAGAGAATAGGAGTGCGTTAAAATTCTGAAACTGAAAAGTATGTGGAATGTAATTTAAATTTGGGGGGAATTAAAAGGAACTTCAGAATCTTGCTGAGTCTTTCAGCTGTGAACTAATTTTTATTGATGACTATGAAAAATTGAGCATCCTGAACTCTGGATTCTGGTGAAACCAATGCTTACTATACAAAATGTGTGTCATTTTCATTTAAATAAATATTCATTTTTACAATGAAATATAGAGCTCATATTTTATAAAACTTGTGTTTTACAGATCCTTTTTCGATCATTCAATGCATAGTGCATTGCCCCTTGGGATATATTTGGCAACCAAATTCTGGATGTATGTGACGTGGTTCTTCTGGTTTTGGAATGATATCCTTTGGTTATAAAGATCATACCGAAAACAAATTTTGTTCGTTATGTGAACAGATGTTTAATAATTTGACATTAGGACTGATCTACTCATTCATAATACATTAAAATAGTGTTCCTAGAAAATTTAGTAAACTAATATAAGTAATGTTTTAAAATATTTAATAGGTTGCTTTTGAAAGCTGTCTTTAATAACAGCATATAAATAATAGTAGCTATCATTTATTGAGTGTTTAAAAGGCATTTTTTGACTACTCATTTAATCCACATTTCATAAATCAGTATTGTTATCCCCCTTTTCCCCCTTTCTGTTCCATATTTTTTATTTTTATAGATTCAGGGGTTACATGTGAAGGTTTGTTGTAGGGATATGTTGTGTAATGGAGAAAAGAACAAGCATCCTCATTTCAACAAATGGGTAAAGGACACAGACACAGACAGACATTTCTCCAAGGACATACAAGTGGCCAAACGTGAAAAAATGTTGGACATCACTGATCATCAGAGAAATGCAAATTAAAACTACAATTTCACACCAGTCAGAATAGCTATTTTTAAAAGGTCGAAAAGCAACAAGATGTCGAGGATGCAGAGAAAAAGGAACGCTGTTGGTGGGAATGTAAATGAGTACAACCTCTATGGAAAACAGTATGGCGATTTCTCAAAAAACTAAAGATAGAACTAATGGCTGGGCGCTGCATCTCACACCTGTAATTTCAGCACTTTGGGAGGTCGAGGTGAGTGGATCACGAGGTCAGGAGTTTGAACCAAGACTGGCCAATATGGTGAAACCCCATCTCTACTAAAAATACAAAAATTAGCCAGGTGTGGTGGCACGTGCCTGTATTCCCAGCTACTCAGGAGGCTGAGGCAGTAGAATTGGTTTAACCCGAGAGGCGGAGGTTGCAGTGAGCTGAGATGCGCCATTGCACTCCAGCCTGGGTGACAGAGTGAGACTATGTCTCAAAAAAAAAAAAAAAGAACTACCATTTGACTCAGCCATCTCCATTTTATACTTGAGAAAAATTTAGGCTTAATGAGTCTTAGTCTCTAATCAAGTTGGGATTGAAACTTGTATTTTTCTAACTAAGCATATTTTAAGCCTTTCTACCAAATGGTGATTTTTATGTTTTGGTATCAAACTATTTTCGCTAAATATTTTTTTAATACCACTACTTATTTTGTTGTGGTAAATAAGAGTTAATCTTCTCACCTCTTTTGCCTTCATGAAAAGGTGTTTCATCTCTTTTGCCTTCATGAAAAGCATGTAATGCTGTATTTTCACACATTTGCTAACTTGAGCAAATTAACAGTGTAGTATACTACCCTATTTAAACAAAATTTTAATTTTTTTAACCTGTTCCCCAGGTTGGAGTGCAGTGGCACAATCATGGCTCACTGCAGCTTGAACTCCTGGGCTCCAGCAATCCGTCTGCCTGAGCCTCCCAAGCAGCTGGGACTACAGGTGTGCACCACCACGACTGGCTAATATACTTTTTAAAACTAATATAATTGAAATTGTAACTGTGCCTGTGTGCCAATAAAGACAGCAAGCCAATGCCAATTTTTGATATTTTTACATAGAAAAAGTTCAGTCAGGAAGTTAGACTGATTTATTGTAATAAAGGAACATGTTTCGTAAGTGTTAATTAAATATTTTTCAAAACATTACAAAAAGTATATGATATGTTTTAAATGATATGCAGTTTTTGGTGACTTGTAACTGTTCTAAACAATTTTAGTTATTAATACCTGGTTTTGTTTCACAGCCTTGCATATCATAATATTGTATTCTTTTTATTAAGTCTCCTCGTGTTTTAGTTGAAACACAAAATGTGCTTATTTTATTTTTGAGACCTAAGGCACAGAATTGTAACTACACTTAATTCTTAATATTTTTACTGCATTATGTAATTTCAGAAAGTATAGTACCTTTAAATATTTTCTTAGTTTAAGTATCTATTGAAATTCTTCCATATGGCAGTTTTCACTAACAAATTCTAGCCTTTTATTATACTTTGACTTAAAAATTGTTCCTCAAGGATTTATTAAGCATTAGAATTGCCATATTGGAACACTTAGTATGAGTAAAACAGATCTGTTGGTTTTCATTACCTCATCTATTTTAAGCTTACAATAAGCATTGACCTCTGAAATGACTTTAGTATTCCAGACATATTTTCTAACTTTGTGTTTCCTAAATTGGACATTAAAGTTTATGTTTGAGGAAAAAACTCAGAATCAGATCTCAAAATAATGTTAAACTGTTTCTGTACTCCTGTTATGTGTAAGTGGCAAGAAGCAGGAAAATCAGTAACTTACCAAATAATGAAAAATTAATGCTAGAGAGCATTATATAGTAAAATTTCATTTTTTTCCTTTATTCAGAGTTAGTATAAAATAGCTAAAGCTAGGGAAATAGTATAAAATAGCTAAAACTGGGAATTGAAAATAAGAGAGGCAAATTTTGAAGGAAAGACCAGAACAATCAAGTCTATTTAGCTTACCCTATTTGAATACTTCTGCCTTTAAAATAGATTAATATAGTTTTCATTTTGTAAATACATTGAATAAGTTGCATGTAAATTTTTCAAATAAAAATTGCAGTATGAGAATACCAAGTTTTATTCTTACATGTCTGTAAAGGGGAGATAATAGTAGCACTGTCTCCAAGTTCTTGAGAAAATAAACACCTGAGGACATACCTGACATGTAAAAAGTGCTAAATAAGTGCACCTTATCATTTCTGATGACTTCTAAAATCTAAGTTTATAGCCAAATTGATTTTAAATATGGATTCACAATTTTTTTTTGTTTTTGTTTTCTGTTTTTGTGTTGGGTTTTGTTTTGTTTTGTTTTATTTTGAGATGGAGTCTTGCACTGTCCCCCAGGCTAGAGTGCAATGGCATGATCTTGGCTCACTGCAACCTCTGCCTTCCGGGTTCACATGATTCTCCTGCCTCAGCCTCCCGAGTAGCTGGGATTATAGGTGCACACCACCATACTTGGTTAATTTCTTAAATTTTTAGTAGAGACGGGGTTTCACTATGTTGGCCAGACTGGTCTTGAACTCCTGACCTGGTGATCCGCCCGCCTCGGTCTTCCAAAGTGCTGGCATTACAGGCGTGAGCCACTGTGCCCGGCCTGTGGTTTTTTTTGAGACATCGTCTCACTGTGTCACACCCAGACTAGAGTGCAGTGGCACAATCATGGCTCACTACTGCCTCAACCTCCCAGGCTCAGGTGATCCTCCCACTTCAGCCTCCTGAGAAGCTAGGACTACAGGCACAAGCCACCATGCCTGGCTAATTTGCGTATTTTTGTAGAGACTGAGTTTTGCCATGTTGCCCAGGCTAGTCTCAAACTCCTGGGCTCAAGTGGTTCTCTTGCCTCAGCCTCCCAAAGTGCTGGGATTACAAGTGTGAGCCCATGCCTAGCTCACAGTTTGTTTGAACATTTGTGTATGTGTAAATGATACTCATGGAATATGTGATGAAATCACTAATTAATTTAAATCCCAATTATGCAGAGGAAAACCGTATACTTCATGTTATAAAAGAGGTGTATCTCTAGGCCCTCTATGATTTTGGAACTATGTTTTTCTCCCAGTTTTATAAAGCCAGTAAGAGAAGCTTAAGAAACCTTTAGGAAGGGAACAGAAAAGAACACAGAGTAGGTTATAATGGAGGCACAAAGGATGTTAGACAGGAAATAGCCACAAGGCTTATAATATATGGTGCTGATTCAGGTACCTTAAGATAAAATAGCAGTTGTCCAGGATCACTTCTGATGACCTCAGGCTCCTTTCTGTTGCTTTTACCACTTTTCTTGTGCAACTCATGGCTACATATGTAATTAAAACTGATTAGACTAGTTTTGAAAACTAGAATTATAGTTGTTTTTCATTATTCACAGTAGTTCTGTGAAGTTGCTGCAAGCACTGAATTAGAAAATACTGAACCATTGTTCCTAAGAGAAATACAGAGTTAGGTTCCTATGTGGCTCTGGTCACAACAGTATTGATCATCAGTTGATCACTACATAACCTTGTTTACATGTGTTTCTGTTTTAAAAAACCTAATTTAATATGTATTGTTGATTCATTAATATTGAACTTACAGCCAACAGCACTATAGCTCATTCCTGAATGAAGCTTATCTAACACATGTATTTTTTCTGTAAAGCACATCACAGCCTCCTTGTGCTTAAGAGCGTGATAGCACTTCAGCACTGTGCTTGAGGGCCCTTTTAAACAGCAAAATCTACACAAAAGCACAACAGCGTGGCCCTAAATAGACCATGTAAAGGACACTTGTTTATAGTATGAGAACTAAAACAAGACAGAATGTTGCTTTGCTCAGCCTCAGCTGAGAATGTGCGCATTTGGTGACTCAAATTTTTCACTGTTTTGTTCATGCCCGTTGAATTCATGGCACTTTTTCAGTGCCATGAATATTGATTTTGGTGTTACAAATAAATTTTATCATGGAGGTGTGAGGATCAACTGTATAAACTTTATTTTGGTTTCCTACATAATCTGATACCCAGCTTATTAAGTTACTTAATAAGTTTTTATGGTGATAATGAATTTTACATTGATGTAAACTGTTTGTTCTAGTAAGTTCTTACTGTTCCATTCTTTGAATAATTATTTCCCCATAAAACACCTTATGTTTATTTGGTGCTTTTTGGTTTATAGTTTTTCAGATATATCATTTTACTTGGTTCTCCAAATAATTATTTGATTTTTTAAAAAAACTATACAAATCTTAATACCATTTTCTAACTGATGGAAAGACTGAGGCTCTGAGAAGTTGTTATGTCTTGCTCAAAGTCACATAGGTGGGAAATTATTAAGAGTTTGGTGTTGGATTCAGCTTTCTGGCCTGATTCAGTGTATCTTCAAATGTCCTTATATTATACTCTGAATATAATTTTAAGTTCATAAACCCTCCTGGAAAACAGTTTGGAAGCCTCTAGATTGATCTTTAAAAATACCCTTTAATCGGCCGGGCATGGTGGCTCACGCCTGTAATCCCAGCACTTTGGGAGGCCGAGGCAGGCGGATCACGAGGTCAGGAGATCGAGACCATCCTGGCTAAAATGGTGAAACCCCGTCTCTACTAAAAATACAAAAAATTAGCCGGGCATGGTGGTGGGTGCCTGTAGTCCCAGCTATTCGGGAGGCTGAGGCAGGAGAATGGCATGAACCTGGGGATGCGGAGCTTGCAGTGAGCCGAGATTGCGCCACTGCACTCCAGCCTGGGCAACAGAGCGAGACTCTGTCTCAAAAAAATAATAAATAAAAATAAATACCCTTTAATCTCTTGATCATGTGTCAGTAGATAATCAGATGTAAGACCAAAGATTTATTTACAAGGATGTTTCTCTTCGTATTATTTATAGTAGGGGAAAAAATGAAAACAACCTGAATAGCCAATCTAAATAGGGTGAGAGTTTTATCAGTTACGCTACCTATGGAATGGTATTACATAACCACTAAAATACTTTCCTGCCTTAATGATATGGGCTCATATTTAAGATACAATAAGTGAAAAAATACTAAATTATATTTACAGAATGAAGTTTAAAATGCACAAAGGAAAAGAGCTGGAAGTGAATATGTATCATTTTAGCAGTGGTTATCTCTAGGAATTGGACTCATGACTGATTTTATTTGGTTTCTTGCATTTTTATTTATTTTTAAAAAATGTTTCTCTGACTATGCTTCTTTTATTATAATGAAACAACTCTAAAATTCACTGACATAGTATAGTCAACTGCTTATTGTGTTGACAACACTTTTGAAATATTGACAAAAGTTTATTAGAAATTTTATGTCTGAAAATAAGTAATTTTTCAATGTGGCTTTAAGTTAATTGAGCTTCTTTAAACTCAAGAAGGATATAAACTGTGCAGAATCTGGGATGATTACATATATTAAAAAATCAAGAATGTGCAGAATTAATTATCTCCCATGCATTCCCTCTTAAGCATTTTTTTCTGTAGGTTACTTGTTAGACTTCTCTGTTTTCTGTGTATCTCTCCCAGTTTCCTTTTAATACCCTCTAAGCTTTTTAATGTCTATCTTCAGTTATCCAATCACCACTTTTCATGAATTCTAATAATATTGCTGTATATCTTCTTTTCCCACAAGAGTTTCTCTGAGGTTATTAAAGATATTCTATAATTTACATTCTCAATCATGTGCATTTGACTACTGTAAATGAAGATGGATGTGAGGGGAGGGATCAGTATCTTTTTCCCTCCATTAGAGAGGTCCTTGTTCCAGCGCACCTTTTCTTCACTCAGTTGCAGTCTCAACCTTGATGTTCATCACGTTTCCTAGCTACACTGGTTTATTGATCTGTCTGCCTATATTAACACTGTATAATCTAATTACTGTAGTTTTGTTCTTAAATTATATTGGAGCAGGGTAATTTTTCCAAGTTTGTTATTTCTCAGGAATATCTTAGCTCTTTTTGGCCTTTTTATTTTAGAATAAGCTCTTTGAGTTCCGCGAAAAGCCTTAGGCCTTTTTTTTTCTTTTTGGCAATCTTGCTGTGTTGCCCAGGCTGGAGTGCATTGGCGCAATGTCAGCTCACTGCCACCTCCACCTCCTGGGTTCAAGCAATTCTCCCACTTCAGCCTCCTAAGTAGTTGGAATTACAGGCATATACCACCATGCCTGGCTAATTTTTGTATTTTTAGTAGAAAAGGGGTTTTACCATGTTGGCCAAGCTGGTCTTTAACTCCTGAACTCAAGTGATCTACCTGCTGTGGCCTCCCAAAGTGCTGGGATTACAGGCATGAGCTACCATGTCCAGCCAGTCTTACGCCATTTTGATTGAAATTCTATTTGAGCTGTAGATTAATTTACAGAAAGTAACTACTTTTGATACTTAGACCTTTTATGTTTTTTAATGAAGTCATATAGTTTCTTATGTAGAAGTTTATATCTCTTGTTAGATTTATTTTTTAAAGAATTTTAATTTTTTTAAATTATGAATTTTTTATTTTTAATTAAAATTTCTGTTTGTGTCTGGGTTATAGAAATGTAGCTGATTAGTTATTGACAACAACCTTGCTAAAGCCTTTTATTATTTCTAATAACTTGGGGTATTTTGGATATATGACATGGGGTAATCATATGTATAAAGACTGAATTTTGTTTTTCTTTCTACTCTTTATAGCATTTAGCTCCTTTAGTGATCCTATTTTATTAGCTAGGATCTCAGTACACTGTGGAATAGACACAAAATGAGTATCCTCATTTTGTTCCTGACTTTAAAGGGTATCATCTTTAAAAGATTGACTTTAAAGGGCTAGTATTTTACCAGTGAGTGTGATTTTATAAAGTGTTTACTTGGATTTTATAAATAACCTCTCCCTCTACACCCCCCTTTTTTTTTTAACTTTTTGTGAATTGTTTATGTTTTTTTCTTTATGCTTTTAATATTAAATAATATATTAATAGATTTTTCTAATGTTGAACCACTTATGCATGCCTGGAGTAAACAGACATGGGCATAATGTCTTATTTTTCTCTACATTGCTGGATTAAATATGTTACTAGTTTTGCGTGTACATTTGTGAATGAAATTGTCTTATAATTTTTTTGTATTGTCTTTGTTATGTTTTGATATCAACATGATAGCCTCAAAACGGGTGGAGACTTGTTCTTTTTTTATGTTCTTTGAAAGGGTTTGGGTTAAATTGAAATTATTAACTACATGATTATTAGATTTTGTAAAATCATTTTACCTGGAATTTGCTTTATGTTAAAGAATTTTGTAATATATAGTTTATTTGACTCAATTGTATATTTATATATTTTAGTGATTTGTCCATTTCTTTTCTTTTAAAATGTGCTACATTCTCTCTTGTTTTTTAAAACTCAGCTGCTGTGCCCCCCTCTCATTCCTGGTATTAATTAGAGCTATTTTCTAATCTATTTTATTGGATTTTTCAAAGAAACAACTTTAGGTTTTATTAATCCTTTCTATTTTCACTTTCAGTATGTTCTATTTCCTTTTGTCTGCTTGTTTAGTTTTTTCTTTAGCTTATTAAATTGTTTAGTTTTCATTGATATTTTCTATTAGAAACATTTAAGTTTAAAAAGTAACATTTTGTATGCTACCTCAGCTGCATTCCATACAGAAGATTAAGCTTCTTAATTGGGTTGCTCAAGTCACTGTATCATTACCAAATTTTTATCTGTTTGCAGCATCATTTATTGAGCGACCTATGGTAAAATCTTCTACTGTGTTGCTATATTTAGGAGTTTCTCTTTGTGGTTCAGTCAGTTTTTTGCTTTACATATTTTGGAGTTTCATTATTAAGTATGTATAAGTTTAGAATTCTTTCTAATGAATTGAACCTTGTATCAGTATGTAGTGACTCATGGTAAAAAGCATTAGCAATGACTATTTATTTTAATTAGTATTGCTTTAAATAATTTATGGCCTTGAATTTTAGACATATCTCTTGCAAATAGCATATAGGAATAAGCAAATCCTGAAGAGTGGACACTACATTTCTGAACCAGTTTACCTTTAGATTTTGTTTATCATCTCTGGTCTCCATGGGGTTTTCTTACTAGCAGCTCAGCAACACATTTAAAATGATTCAGATTTTTTTTGTTTTTTTGATACAGAGTTTTACTCTGTTGCCCAGGCTGGAGTGCAGTGGCGTGATCTTGGTTCAGGGCAACCTCTGCCTCCCAGGTTCAGGTGGCTCTTGTGCCTCAGACTCTCAAGTAGCTAGGATTACAGGCATGTGCCACCACACCTGGCTATTTTCTATTTTTAGTAGAGACAGGGTCTACAAAAACTAAAAAAATTAGCCGGGTGTGGTGGTGCATGCCTATAGTCCCAGCTACTCAGGAGGTTGAGGCAGTAGGACCCTTTGATCCTAGGAGTTCAAGACTGCAGTAAGATATGATTATGCCACTGCACTCTGGCCTGGGCAACAAAGTGAGACCTTGTCTCTGTTAAAAAAACTCTTTACTTAAGAACACATTTGTTACCATTGAGATTAAAAAACAACCAGTATGTTTCAGAGGATGTTAATCATTGTCCCTCAGATTTTCTTAATATACAGTGTGTCTTTTCAGGATGCAGTATTTAAAATGGAGGTTGTATTTGTATACTATATGTAATTTATAAAAATGAAGGTTTTCTTTTATCTGAAATTTTCTGTTAGGATCTCTGAATTCTGTTTGATGTATTTATTAATTCTAGGATAAAACTATCCATGTGTTGAATTATCTTTGTCATCTGTGTTCATACTTTTGTCTCTACTCTTTATTATTATCATTATTATTATTTTTTGAGATGGAGGTCTCACTATGTTGGCCAGGCTGGTCTTGAACTGCTGGGCTTAAGTGATCTTCTGGCTTTAGCCTCCTGAGTAGCTGGAATTATAGGTGCATGCCACCATGTCCAGTTTTTGTCTCTAATTATTGTTTTGAGTTTTCTTTTTTCCCTCATTTACTGATTGTCAGTCTTTTTATCCTCCTTGTGTTCATCTTTATAAATTTTTAGTTCATATATTGTATAATGGTTTTTGTTTGATCTCAGTCTGTTTTTTTTCTAGAATCACCCTTTTCATCTGGTTCTAATTGTTTTATGATCTTATGTTTAAGCTTTTATAGGATTTATATTTTAATTTAATTATGAAGCATCTTTGGTTAATTTGCCTTTGTTCTTAATTTGTCTTTGTCCAAATTTGCGGCTGCTTTCCATACTGGGTTATTTGCTTTGTGAATGCTGTGCACATTTTTTCTGGTTTATTATTTTTGTTTTGTTTTTAAGTACACTAGCATAGTTGTTATGCCTTTTCTTTTCATCTTTCATCTTGCTCGTGATTGACCTGGGCAAATATATTCAGACTTTTATGTTTTCTCTGATATATTTTAGAGTAATCTTTGAAGTTTTTCCTGTCCTGTTTGGTACAAGGATATTGAAGTTGTATGACTGCCTTCAGTGTTACAGTTTGGCTAAATTTCTATTCATTTTTATGTAGCCTAAGAAAAAGAGAGCTCAATTGTAAATTCTTGCTGAGAAACTTGGGTTTAGCTGTCTTAAGATCTTGCTGAAAGTTTTTCCTGAGGTTTTATTCTACGCAGCCTTAGAGATAGAATGATGTCAGAATTATCCCCCACCAGCCATCCCCTCAATTTTGTTAAGTCACCTTATTAATGACAAGCCTTGGTATTTCTTGATACTTAGTGGAAGCCATGCAGTGGTATTCAGGGACTTATGTTCCTGAAGGGGTTTTCTTGACTTGTTCAAATTATCTACTCACCATTTCAATTATTTTTCTCCAATTGAGTGGGGCTGAGGAGTGGAGTATGTATTAGTCAGTTCAAGCTGCCATAATGATATACCAGAGACTAGGTGGTTTAACAACAGAAATTTGTTTTCTCACAGTTCTGGAGGCTGGTAGTTTGAGATCAGGGTGCCAGCAAGTTTGAGTTCTGCTGAGGGCAGTCTTTGTAGCTTGCAGATGATGACTTTCTTGCTGTGTTCTCACATGGTGAGGAGAAAGAGGAAGAAATCTCTCATTCTACTTTATATAAGGAAGGCCACGATCCTATTGGATTAGGCTCCCACCCTTATGACTTAATTTAGGCTTAATTGCTTCCTAAAGACCACATCTCCAGATGCAGTCAGATTGTAGGTGTTAGGGATTCAACATATGCATTGTGAGGAAACACAATTTAGTCCATAGCAAAGGGCCAAGGTGAAATGGGTGAGAATTCTCATCTACAGTTTTTCATACTGCTAGTACAGGTAGAGCAGGATTAGGAGCTACCTCAGGCAGCCTGCCTCGCCAGAATCATCATCTTTTTTGGCCTTCAGTTTTGAACTTTATGATACATGTGGTCTGTCTCCTTTCTGAAGTTGTTGCCAGTATTTTGAGAGGCACTTGGTTTGTTTGATTTACTGTTTTTAATTCATTTTGCTGAGTATTATGGTAAATAAATTTAGTGTATGAATTTCTATTTTTGAAAGAAAGCCTAGTTAGATAAATTTGTTTAAAAATAAAATGAGAGCTGCATTTCATAGCAGACATCAAGAAAACATCCAACTAGATTAAAGAATTAAATGTAAAAAATGATTCTATAAACATTTAAGTGAAAACATTGATGGTAAATACTTGTTTTATCTTTAATTGGAGGGCTGTTTAAACATAAAAGTAAAAATGTAAATTAAAACGATAAAATAGCAGGTATTTGCCTCTTAAATTGGCAGCATTTTTTCATTACTGCTAATGCAAATGTACTGATCAGTCGTGTTGTTAGTGGGGTTATAAATTGGTATATCTTGCTGGAAAATAGTATAAAAGTGTCTGTGTATATTTATATCTCAAGCCTTAAAAATGTTTATACCTAAATATATTGTTTCCATAATATTTATTGGCATAGGAAATTGTGTTGAGCACTTTGGCGAGGCCGAATAGCATAGGTCTTATGAGTCTGAGTTTTAATACTTGCTCTACCTCTAACTCACTCTGTAATCTTGGACAGTGTAGCTTCTGCTTCAGTTGTATCATCTGTAAAGTGGGGATAATAGCAGGATTTATCATAGGGTTCTTGTGCTGCTTAAATGGCACATAGTTGGTGATTAATATATTATTTTGTTAATAATTAGATACATTATGATACCAGTCATAATTAAAAATGCAGAATACCAAAATTAAAAGAAGTTTAATTCTGGGTTGTAGAGTTCTTGTTTCTGTCTTTATGCTTTTTTTAGTGCTTTCTCATTTTCTCTAATAATAAAATTAATACTGAAAACAGCCATATATTCATAGAGTGTGCCTATTTCCATTAATTTTTTTTTTTTTTTTTTTTCCGAGACTGAGTCTCACTCTGTTGTCCAGGCTGGAGTGCATGACGTGATCTTGGCTCACTGGAAACTCCGCCTCCCAGGTTCAAGCAATTCTCCTGCCTCAGCCCCCTCAGTAGCTGGGATTACAGGTGTGTACCACCATGCCTGGCTAATTTTTGTATTTTTAGTAGAGACAGGGTTTTGCCATGTTGGCCAGGCTGGTCTCGAATTCCTGACCTCAGGTGATCCACCCGCCTTGGCCTCCCAAAGTGCTGGGATTACAGGTGTAAGCCACTGCGTCCAGCCTATTTCAGTTAAAATTTTAAAATTAGCTCGTCTAATCTATTGCTAAAGCTAAATTCAATCTACCATTTGAAGATACCTAATTTCTTTATCATTAAAGAGCAAGGAAAGACATTTTTAAAGTTCATTCAGTATTTAATTCCTTAATATACCTTTCAAATATGTAGTCATATATTGAGCTGACCCCCTGCAAATTTAATCCAGGTCCTGAGAGTTTGACTTATTTATTTACATGTTACGTTGGCACCTTTTCAAAACTTGTGATAAATAAAAGTGCTGCCCCTGAGTAATGTCAAGCCTCAGCATTCTACACACTTTATTCTCCAGAATAAACAGCTGAAAGTTTGACTTCTTATTTACTCTCTGCTGGCTATACCGGTATATTTTGTGGAATAAGGTTGGAAAAAGTTGGGGGAAAAGAGAGGATTGGAGAAAAAAGGAAAAGATAAGTCACTTTTGAATATCCAGGTGATAATAACTAATCTTTTCTTCCGTCTTTTGTTTCTCCTGTGTGTCAAGTGGCTATTGAGTGTTCTGGTATTTTCCAAACAAATATAGAATGATTTCATTCAAGAAGCTGTTCTTTTTCTATCTGTGCTTCATGAGAAATGTAAACAGTGGGTACACATGATAATGTCAAAAAGTCTTATGAAGTTCTTGTATGATACTTGTATCTACATAAAATCTTACAAATGGTATTTGAGTATACCTGGTGTTTTGTGTCTCAGAAATGTATTGCTCTAGCGACATTGCTTTATTTTTTATAGTGTTATTTAAATTGTTTTTTGATAATTTACTTGTGTTTATAAATGCCTAGTATTTCTTAACGTTTTTATGAGATAGAAAAAATGTGAACATATAAACTATTTGTTTTAAGCAAGCTTATATTTTTTCTGAAATCAATTTCAGTGTGTTCAAAAAAAAGGCAAAAGTGAGAATTTTTCTTTTTTGACTTTCCTATAGTTAAAAGCAATCTTTGAAATATACGAGTATGATATCTGTAATATTTGGTAGATGCCTAAAGATTGCAGTGCATATACATAAAGTATATGTTAATAACTTTGAACATGAGAAATCTCTTCATTTTTGTCAAAAAATTAGTCATTTAAAAATTTTCATTGACTTTTTAATATATTCACTAACTTTTAAAGTGTCAGATAAGTCTGCATGATTTAAAATTTATAAAGAAGTCACATTATTTTTACATGTAGTTATAAACATAATGCAGAACAGTTTGTATTTTTTTGACTGGTAGGTGTTTTGTAAAATTTTATAGATTATAAGTTTATATATAATAGTAATTCATTTATCATTGCTTCTTTAGATTCCTTAACCTTAGGCACATCTCAACTTTTTATTTATCCATCTTCCATTCCTTGCCAATAGTGTTGCACTTTTCTACAATTTTGGAAAATCTTGGAAATCAGATCCAGGGATTATTAAAGCAACAGAAGAGCAAAAGAAAAAGGTAGCAAAATACCAACTAAGTCACTTGTATTTAACTGCCAGATTATCAGTATTTACAGCAGACATTAGAGGACAGAGGAATTAACTATCGTTTAGAATGTAAAGAAGTTTTAAGCTAAATTGAGATTATGTATCTTTTATTTGGTGCTCATCCTTGGTGCTCTTGTGATGCCTGTCCATAACACTTCCATGACATTTTATAATTTCATGTTTCTCTCCCTTACAAGACTGCTGTGATTGCTTTGAGGGGTGAATATGGTGTCTTAAACATCTCTGTAAATCTCCAGGAAATAATTTGCATTCAGTAGATGTTTGCTGAATGACTATGTAAACTAGAAGGTTAATAAATTGGTTGATAGTGCAGGTACACCATCCCAGTAGCTAAAATATTTGTATATACCATCCAGGGCATCCCTTTCTTATAATGCAGGTAATTAGAAAACCAATTTTATAATCTAACAATGTTGTGTATTTAGAGAACTGGACTAGAAGCATTTTAGATTATTTTAAGAGCTGTTTTATTTAGTCTCTAAAAACAAGACAAATTTTGATAAGTTATTCCAGTCCACAATTGACTAAGACAATGGCAGATTCTTATGGTCTAATCCCCTTTTTTCTGGGCAGCATAGAGATTGCTACCCTGTATTCTTCTTGCAATGAAATAGCAGTAAATAAAAGATTTTATTTCTCTTTTTGAACTCAAAACATCAGTAAATTAAAGATGAAAATCATGTTTGTTGATTCATAGTGGTGGCAAAAGAGTTGGTGAGCATTGTTCAGTTTTGAATTAAATATTATTTTTTTAATTCACAGACAATAGTTGAACTTGCAGAGACAGGAAGTCTGGACCTCAGTATATTCTGCAGTACCTGTTTGGTAGTATTTTCTTCTTTGTTCTTCCCTCCCTTCTCTTCCTCCTGACAGTGGCATAGCATAGCGGGTATGGGGTGTGGGGAAAAGGAATAATTACTTTCAATGAACACATTCCCTGCTTCTTGATATAAGAGGAAAGATGGTTAAAGGATGTCTGCTTCCCAAGGCGCTTATTCCTCGATGGTAGGCCTTGACTGTACTTTTGATTCAGAGGTGCCATTTATTTGTATTCATTCTCTTTCTCTTTTCTCGCTTAAAATGTTAATAAATTAAAAACTAAGTAATAAAGTATTTCAGATCAAAGATTCATAATGATTCCCTAATAGATTGTTTTCTTTACTACATTTTAAGAAAACTTATACTTGTATTTAAAAGCCACATGGGAAAATCCATTAGATAACTGTTAAGACAACATGGCCTCTAAACAAGTTCAATTTGAGTAGGTGTTTTTTTTTGTTTTGTTTTGTATCAGAATGTTTATGTAACTTTGAACACTGTTTTATCATAGATTTTTAAAGTGGTCATCCTCATCCAGGTCATAGGTAAAGATATATATGAAATTACTAGTATTTATTAATAGAGTCAGGTATAGCACTATTGAGATTGTTTATTATTATAGACATTAATTTTCTGTAGGATAATACTCTTACGTTTAAATTATTTTTCACTTAGTTTTTATAATTAGTATTTGTGAAAAGTATATATACTGCCACAGTGCTTAAATTATGTTTTTCTACATGGAAATTGAAATATTCCAAAGTCATACATAAAACTAAATGCTCTTTTATACTTATACACTGCAAGTGAGCTCATGTCTTAACATCTGATTAATAATAAAGTCATTGACTTCATTTAGGATTATGGAATGAATTTTTGAAACAGTTCTAATTCTGAAAATTCTTTATTACACTTAATATTCTTTGACCAGTTATGATTTTGAATATTCAAAATATATACAGCTTCATGTTTGGTAGCAACTTTAGGATACCGACCAGATTCTTTTATATATTCCGGCATTCTGAAAACAGTTTTTGTTTCTGTGCTTTACAATGGGTAATTTACAAAATTGATATTCTTTTTCTTAATATTTAGAATGTTTTAATACACTGCTGTTCTGTGGAAATATACTGTTCCACAAAGTATGCAGTGCTGATGTACTTGCCATATGGCAAACAAATTATATAGTCATTCAATACAGATAGCAGTTTCATTGTCAAATACATATTTGATGGCAAGAATAAGACTAATTTTGTCATCATAGCATAAATGTTTTATTATATATTATTTATAAGCCACATACTTCTTGTTGTAAAGAAGATTTCCTATTATAAAATCTTGCAGATCAGCAGAGGTAGTTGTCATTATATGGGTATGCTTCACTTTGGTAAGTAGACAAGTCCCTAAGGCTTGTAGATCAGAGCTTTCTTAAAAACGAATTACTTTGTTGATTGCACCCCTGCACTCCAGCCTGGGCCACAGAGTGAAACCCTGTCTCAAAAAAAGAAAAAAGAAAAAAAAAGGATTACTTTGTAAGTGATCCAAGGAACCTTGAGACCAAGTCACGCCTTAACCAGTTAGTCTGTTTTTCAGATTTTTGACAGTGTTTGCAGCTGAGGGTTGGAAGTGGGGATAGAAGTTGTTTGAATATCCTGCTGCCTTCTCCTAAGTAGATTTAGTCTAACAACTGTGGTGAAGAATAACTTACCCTTTTCTTTATTCCACAGATAATTTTGGTAGATGTAAGAACTGTGTATTCACTGTGCCTTTTCCTTGGTACCTCAAAATAGTGTGTAACCTTATGCAAACTAATGGAGAAATGGCAGTGCTTTTGTTGAAACGCTGAAGTATATTTATAATTTTTTTTCTGGCAAGAGTTAATAACTGCAGCTCTTTTATCATATATCTAGCATTAGGACTGCCAGCCCTTTGAAGATCACCAATGAGTTCTTGTATTCACTTGGCTGATTTAGAGTAATGTAGGTTTTAAAAACCATTTCAAAATGCTTGAAAAACAGACATCATAAGCATGAATTCTTTATTGCCTGTCAATAGCTGAATAATGAATTATATGGGGTTTTTTTTTGCAAGAAATAGTGACTTCTTAAGCATGTTCTGCATTCTTAGATATGGTCATTTCAGCAGGAGAAATGCTGTACCTTAATCTGAGATCTCAGAAGGCACTTTACTGAAGAGAAATAGATGTGTACATATGGGTTTTTGCTGGATTTGTTAATTTGGGGAAGACAAATATTTTATTGATGATTTTGAATTTTAAGAGCTTTTTAAATTCACTTTTAGCCTGACCTTCCTAGTAAGGAATAATTTTATTTTATTGAAAAACACCAATATCATGACCATTAATCATAATGGAACATCATTTAGAAGACTGGAGATTGATATGTTTTTATTACTCAGAAATTTGAGGGATGTGAATTAAACATAGCATCATTCATCAAATCAAATTGCTAATTCTTAGCTTTTGTAAATTGATGGTTCAGTTCCATTCTTAAGAGCATATTTTCTAGAGTAGCCTCATTCTTTTATTCTTTGTTTTTGCAGTTGAAATTTTATTAAACAATAGTGACTTTTGGTTTCATTCATTTGGAAACCTTGATATAATCTTGTTTTAAAAATATAGTTTTATTTTTTTGTAATTATATTTTGAGAAAATAAATATTCAGCTTTTCTCTCTTAGTACAATGCCTTTCATAATCCTTTAACATGCCTATTAACAGATACGAAAACCGGTGAGGTCCAAACATTGTGGTGTGTGCAACCGCTGTATAGCAAAATTTGATCATCATTGCCCATGGGTGGGTAACTGTGTAGGTAAGTTGTATTAGTAATTTCTTCTGTATCATTCATTTAAGTTACTTTAGGTAATGAATAAAGTAATATTAAAGTAGGCAATAGAAAGTTTATTACTCCACGCTTCATTTTCTCAGTTATCTTCTGGTTGACAACACAGCAACTCAGTTGAGAGAGGGAGGGAAAAAAATTACAAAATTAGTGGCTGATACCTTTTCTCTGTCAGTTCTATCTGGTGCCTACTCTTGATAAGGAGGCAAAATTTTTTTTTTCTAGTTAAACTAGAGAGATGAAGGCGGTAATATTTGAAATGATATTATGTGCAGAGGCAGAGAGGAATGACAGATAAGAACAGTACACACATCAGTGTTCAAGAATGGTATAAGTCTAAGGAGAGAAACTACATGGTTTGAGACATGCCCCGGAGATTTTATGAGGTGACAGGAAACATTACAAAGATTGTGTACCTCTGTTGAAGAGAAACCTTTGGATTGTAAAGTTTATAAAAGTAGAGATAAAATAGGGCTATTTTAAACCTCACAAAGAATAGGATTAGAGGTCAGAATTGTGATTTATTTAGTTCTTTGGGACTTGAACACCATTGTCATCATTATATCTTTGTGTGTAATTGTAAGCATTCTTATTTAAGATTTTTATTAAAACATTTTTCCTGAAAACCACTTTATAAAATAATGAATGTATGTGTGATTATCATCAAAATTGTAGCACACCTTTCATGGCATACCCCTCAAAGGTGCATTACCCGTTGTTTTTTTCTTAGCTGAAAAACCTTGCTTCTGTGTCGTTCTTCAGGTGCAGGCAACCATAGATATTTTATGGGCTACCTATTCTTCTTGCTTTTTATGATCTGCTGGATGATTTACGGTTGTATATCTTGTGAGTACAATTAGTTTTCGGTCTTTTTAAAACAAATTTCTGCATACTTAGATTATACTTACCACACTAACAAATTACTATAATGACAAAGGTCGTTTAACTAAAATTATGGTTTGGACACCTTATGAAGCACAAAAGGGAAAAAAGATACAGCTCTATCAATTATGTCCAATATACAGTGTAAGCAAACAGTTAGCAGTTAACCACCTTTTAATACTTGTGTCCTCTGAAAAACATATTGGTTTAATAGGCTTTGAGAAGCTTCTGGGTGAAATACATCAACATTTTCCACATCATGTGCTTGCTTTACTATAGTAGCTTATAGATTAAGTGATTGTCTTAGTTCTGTTTCTTACCAAGCGGTTGGGAAAATATACTTAAAATTAAATTTGCAGAGAATTTGAAATATTTTGAAAAGTAAGGTATAATTATTGCCTATTAGAGAATATTAGTAAATATCAGAAGTTACCTTTTTAAGAATAAGTTGTTATTCCATCATGTGGGTTTTATACCTTAAAGGAAATGATAGATTTTTGTTGCATTGAGAATGCAATCTGGAAAGAGTTTAAGTGGATACATGACTTAGGTTGCCTCAGGGCTTGGTGGTGCTTGGCATAAAGATGTATTAGATCCTCGTTTAAATACAAGTCTTGGAAGGATGATTTTCTAGTCTTCCTGCCCCACAGATAGTAAAAATAATCAGTGTTATTGCCCTAATGAACCAAAGGAGGTTACCACCTCAGTTAAAGATTAATGGGAAGATTTGGTCAAAGAACTTGACCTAATTTCTGGCCCAGCACACCTGAGGAGAATACTTTCTTGCCAACAACAGCAGTATTTTATAGCAACTCTCCTACAGCAGGAGATTTTGTATTAGGAAAGGCCTACCTTGGCTGGGCATGGTGGCTCATTGCCTATAATCCCAAAACTTTGGGAGGCAGAGGCAGGTGGGCCAGTTGAGGCCAGGAGTTTGAGACCAGCCTGGGCAACGTAGGAAGAGAGACCCCATCTCTACAAAAAATACAAAAATTAGCCCGGTGTGGTAGCGCATGCCTGTAGTCCCAGCTACTCAGGTGGCTGAGGTGGGAGGATTGCTTGGGTCCAGGAGGTCGAGGTTGCAGTGAGCCTTGATTGAGCCACTGCACTCCAGCCTGGGTGACAGAGCGAGACCTTGTCTGGAAAAAAAAGCCCATGTCACCATCCTATTATGTTATATGCCCTCTTTCAAAAAAAATCTCTTTCATATATCCTCTCATCTTTGTGTAAAGAAAATGTTTTTCTAAGTATTATGTGATGCAATACCAATCAAATAAAATTGTTAATTCTGAAGATACAGTGATTTTTTTTTTAAGATTGGCTGCTCCTTTTCCATTTCTGTGTTTTTTCACTGAGATATAATAGGGTTATTTAAGAGTATAAAGACATTTGCTATTGAATGTCATCAGTTAAATCTAGACTGTTTGACTATGTTTTCTAAATGGTGCCAGCACAAATGCCTATATGAGGTGCTTGGATGATTATTGAGTAAATACGAGTACTTCTATTCTGGCTTTAGACTGGGGACTCCACTGTGAGACCACTTATACCAAGGATGGATTTTGGACATACATTACTCAGATTGCCACGTGTTCACCTTGGATGTTTTGGATGTTCCTGAACAGTGTTTTCCACTTCATGTGGGTGGCTGTATTACTCATGTGTCAGATGTACCAGGTATGTGCAAAGGCATTCTTTGTAGTGCACTAAGTGAAAACTCTTCCATCCTTGCATAAAAGATAATAATATATTCTCTTCCTAACCACTCCTGCTCTTCAAATATTCATTTTATTTTTCAATTTAGTTTTCCTTTCTACCTCACTCTTTTGCCCCTTCCTCTTCTCATATTGTGAACTTTTGAATTTTAGTACTTATGTCAACAGAAATTTTAATCTGTTATTCCTGACTTAAATACATCCAGTTGAGTATGTGTGAGCTCAGATTGATGATGACATTAATTTTGTGTTTTTAATGGTATTTTTATTCACAAATACTAATATTTATTCAAAAGCCTTTTTTTAATTTTTAAAAGCTCATTCTCAGAGAGGCTGATAGGGAGGTTGTCTGTGCATGAATAGCGCCTGTCCATGCACAGTGTCAAGTAACCTGTCTTTAAATATTTTTCACATTTAACTGGCTACTTTTCACAGTCAAATGATACCACGTAAACTAGTTCTGATGATCTCCTGATGGAAAACCAAAAACAGACTTGTTTTTATCTTTATCCTAGTTTTCTTCAAATTAATTTTTTTACATTAAGTATTTAGAAAGAATAATGGTTTGCAGCCTGGCATGGTGGCTCACACCTGTAATCCCAGCACTTGGAAGCCGAGGTGGGTGGATCACGAGCCCAGGAGTTTGAGATCAGCCTGGGCAACATGGTGAAACCCTATCTCTACAAAAAAAAAAAAAAACCCAACAAAAAAAAGAAAATTAGCCGGGCATGGTGCATGCGCCTGTAATCCCAGCTGCTGGTGGGGTGGGGGTTTTGGGGTGGGGGGAGGTGGCGGGGGTGGAATCACTTGAGCCCACCCAAGAGGGAGCTGAGAATTCGCCATTGCATTTTAGCCTGGGTGACAGGGCAAGGTCCTGTCTCAAAAAAAAAAAAAAAAAAACAAGAATAATGGTTTGCTTTTTCTTTCCTCTTAGATATCATGTTTAGGTATTACTACAAATGAAAGAATGAATGCCAGGAGATACAAGCACTTTAAAGTCACAACAACGTCTATTGAAAGCCCATTCAAGTATGTACATATTTATAAATTTAATATTTTACCTGGTCATAAAAATTTTCTTACTAACCAGACTCTTTTACTTAGTGATATGTAAAATAGCTTTTAAACCTTTTTAAGATTTCTGTAGAAATAGCATCAGTTCACCATAATAACAACAAAACAGAATTCATCACATTAACTGTATATAATAAAGTTGTGATATCTCCTTATATTTTTTTCTTTTTAATTTTAAATTTGTATTCAGTCTGGTGCTTAGAAATAGTAGGGTCCTAAGTATATGAAATATTTAAAACTTTGAGTTTTACTGAAGTTATTACCAACTCTTCAGCTTTTGTGGTGCTGTCAATTATGGCATACTTCTGGAAAGCAAGCAGACCTTTAAATAAAAACAGAGTTAGTTGGGTAGTTTTGAGAATTCTCCCATAGGTACAAAAATTATATAAGGCACAAAACTGACTGCTTTTCTTTTCTTTTTTTTAGACAGAGTCTTGCTCTGTCACCCAGGCCGGAGTGCAGTGGCATGATCTCGGCTCACTGCTACCTCCACCTCCTGGGTTTAAGCACTTCTCTGCCTCAGCCTCCTGAGTAGCTGGGATTACAGGCATGCACCACGCCCAGCTAGTTTTTGTATTTTTAGTAGAGATGGGGTTTCACCATCTTGGCCAGGCTGGTCCTGAACTCCTGACCTCATGATCCACCCGCCTCGGCCTCCCAAAGTGCTAGGATTACTTACCGACGTGAACCACTGGTGCGCACCCGGCCAAAACTGACTGCTTTTCTAAAGGTGTTACTGGAGTACTAAAATTTCATGAACTTATCCTTGACGTTTCTTTTTTAAGTTGTCATCCTTAGGTTCACTGCCAGATTCATGCTATTTATAATTATTTTGTCTTTTACTTTTTTTTCTGTTTTAGAGATAGTTTGTCTCCTGCCAAAGAGCCACTAATTAAAGGTTTTTATCAAAAATTGCATATGGAGCCAGGCATGTTGGTGCATGTCTGTAGTCCTAGCTACTTGGGAGGCTGAGGTGAGAGGATTGCTTGAGCCCAGAGTTCGAGGCCAGGCCGGGCAACATAGTTAAGACCTCATCTCTAAAAATAAAAATAAAAATGCATATAACACAGAAAGTATATGCACATTTGAATAAATTTAAAATATAATTGTGTAAGTCTTTAAATTGGCAAAAGAAAAAATCATTGTTGGCAGAGCAGTGGAGAAACATGAAGGCATATATATTTTATAGAGTTATGAATTGGTTCCTTCTTGCAAGTAACCTGAGTTTTTAAGTTTAGAAAAAAATATATTTAACACGAAAATTATATTGAATTCATGTATTAAATCATTTGTACTGACTGACGTGTTTTCTTTTTGGGGTGCCGTTTTTAGCCATGGATGTGTAAGGAATATTATAGACTTCTTTGAATTTCGATGCTGTGGCCTCTTTCGTCCTGTTATCGTGGACTGGACCAGGCAGTATACAATAGAATATGACCAAATATCAGGATCTGGGTACCAGCTGGTGTAGCGACATCTTTATCCTATGAAGCATATTGCTGAGTGGTGCCTGAAAATTGTGTCTGTCCGTGTCTCTCTCACACTCGAATCCACATCCTTTGAACAAGAGCATGCTATGTGTAGGGCTAATGGTGAATTTTACAGTCTTTTTTTCAACACTTTTATTAACAAAAGTAAACATGGACAGAACACACTGCCATTTCTGGGAAGAGTAAAGATGATAAAAAATAATTTTAATGGTTCTTAATGTGGAAATTCACAACATACTCAACTTTTGGGTTTTGTTCTCACAGTATTTTTCACAAAAAAAGGGTAAACTTATTCTATTGACAGACATGGTGTACTGATCAGAAATGTTCAGTTTTAACTAAAACTAAATTTGTTATTTGGCTAAATGTTATGATGCAGTCTAGTACGAGTATTGCATCTAATTCCAGGAGCATTGTTTTAAGTTGATTGACTAGTTATTATGTACATTTTAGAATGTACACATAAATACTGTGATGAAAATCATGTGGTTGGGATCTACTGTGATGTTGTCTTCAAAGGCAGGAGAAAATAATGTTCACAATAAAATGTGCTAACAATGTTTTGTTTCTATCAGCTGTTGCAATGCTGATATATTTCTAGTTCAGTGAAATAATTTGTAGTAACCTTACTCTGAGGTTTTACGGTCTGATAATGAAGCACTTGCATGAGTATAGTAAGTCATGTTTTTTTGTTCAAATTTAAAAGCCCTGCTAATTGCATGACACGCCACATAGAATGTATACTAGCAGATACTATCCAGTGAAGCATAAATTAGAATTTAATTTGATGTTCAAAAACAGTTCCATTTTTAAGGGTTAAGGTGGTATTTTCAAGAAAAGGCAGAACAAATAATGCAAAATTCTCAGTAATAGTGATACATGGATATAATTCTTTTTAAATTCTCAGCTGCAAAATAATTGTAGACAAAATAATGGCATTTAACTAAAGATGGAGCATGATCTGTGTACATAGCACATGTGAATACAAGAAAAGCTGACAGTATATTCTGGTTTCAATAAAATGACCTATCAGAAAGTAGAATTTCATCCCCAAGAGTATTTCAGTTTATCCAATATTGAGTAAGTTCTGAAACAGTTTTAGAAAAGATTTTCTTTTTGTTAAATGTGATGCACTGATCAATTTTTGTCACAGCATTTTCATACCTTCATGGTGGACTACTAGTCACTGCTTCCATAAATATTGTTTACAGGGTAAGATTTGGTTTATTCATCTTAAGTGCTGTAGCAAACTGTGGTTCGAGCAACCTGTGGGAAATCTGTGAGAGGGAATGGGGTGGGAGATGTGGGGGAATGGTGGTCAGACTGATGACAGATCCTAGACCAATGTAAAGAATGTGTATCTGTATATAAATAATTTATCAAATAGTTTTCTCTTTGTGTCTGTATGTGTTAGTGTTTTTAAAGCTGCTCATTTCATTTTGTCCAACCAAAAAGAAAAGGGAGATAACTAATGAGCTTCTAGTGATGTTCAAAATTGCTGTTAATAGGCATTATACCCTGCAAGTTCACTGCATGTCTGATGCTTGGTAAAACTAGTCTTCCCTGTAAAATGCAGATTACAGGTATTAAAGCAATCTAGTGGTATACCCGCCCCTTGCCTTAGTAAGAGGAGCAGTGAAATGTATATAGTTGATGTTCAGTATTTCCAAGTACCATTTTTATATAGTAGCTTATTTGACCATAAGTCACACATCAAAAAAAGATTACCCTTAGTGTATGTGTTTTAATATTAGAAAATTGGCATATGTACTTTATTTTTGAAAAGGGAAGAGATGGGTGTGGGGTGGCAATAGCATTGTGCCATTTTGTCATAGAATGTAAAAATTGGTTAACTTTACAAATGTCAGCTAGTTTTGACTACTAATTGGGGGAAATTTTAGATAATTTTTAAATTCAAAGTTATTTATAAAATGCTAGAATTTGTTTTAATTTTTTGTATTTTGAGCCACTTCACATGAAGACTCAGTTGCATTTTTATCGAATACATTTTTATCAACAGTTAAAGACTATGGTGGTTTTTTCAGAGTTTGGCTAAGAATGTTGTTACCATCTTCTTTGTTTGTGGTACAATATTTTCAGTGCAAAAGAGATGTCATTCAGTTAAAAAGACAAACCTCTAGATGTGTAATTACATGGAAAATACTAGCAATGTGAATGCTTTTGTAGTAACCATCTTGTAGTACCTGTGAAATCTATAACTCAGAAATGGTCAGATGGTCAGGAGCCAGCTATGCAGCAGTATACCATCTGTTTAATTATTTTGTAGGTCCTGTGTGTGGAACCAACTATAAACCCAGTTCTAAAGTTGTGTATGATGGTGAACCTTTGGGAATAGTTCTTATCAACTTAATTGGATACTTTTAGCAAATAGGAACTTAATTCTCAGCACTGAACATGAATTACTTCTTTGGAGTTTTTTTCATTCATATTTTTGTTGTTTCCAGGAATTTATTTGATATTAATGGGCGTAAAACAGCATCATTGTACTTAAGCTATGGATGTTTTTATTTTATATTTTCTTTATTTATAACTGTGCCAAGTATTATTTTGCTACTTACCGTGTTATTCTGTGGAAAGAAAAACCTGTAAAGTGTTTAATAAATTAGCCCTCCTTACATAAATTAAATGTCAAAATTTTGTAAAATATTAATCAGAATAAATACTGACTCTTAAGTGTGTGCTTATGATTTAACTCAATTTACTTCAGGAAATTGATGAAATGTGATAGTGGTACCTATGATATGAAAAGATTATACATTTATATCCTGGTTAACTAGGAGTCAAGTGGCATAAGACTGTAGGAATTTGGAAACATAAAAGATGGTGTTAGTATTCTAAAAAAAAAAAAAATTTCCAATCCTGTGTGTATGCATGTGTGTGTGTGTGTGTAATTTTTTTTAAATAAAGATAATAAATTTTTTAAGAATTTTTGAATTCCATGTAGTTAATTAGGATCCTCAGGGACTGTATGAATCTCCAAGTTTTAAATATGTCTAAAGATACTAAAGAAAAATATTGCAAAATGTACTATATAAAGAAAAATACTGCAGAATGAAACCTACCAAACGTTGATCTCAGTTACTTGAGAAGATATGCGTGGCAGAGAGAACTTCTTTATTTGGGACTTTAAAAGGCAAAAATTATTAAGGAACTGTTTCCTGTTGTTCCAGTGGTTGTTAATGGTTTGAGAACCCAGTGGTATTAAACAGGAATATTTTCAAATTGGACTAATACTCTATCCATAATTTTAGTCTGGAGTTCAAGTAACAATATCTTGAACAACTGTATAAAGTAAAGCCACTAGTTTTCATTCCACCCAAGTATTTTCCTCCTCATTGTCTACTTTTTATCTTTCCTAGTCCTTGCTAGATTGATATATCATACCTGATATGGATGTCTGAGTCTAGGAGTTTTTAGACATAATTGGAAACAAGTGGTATATACCAGGACAGAAAATCTTAACATCTTGTCAGAAAGTAAAGTGCTTGTTATCAGAGTTTTCTATTAAATATATTTATGTGACTTAAAATAGAAAAAGTAGATTGAGCATTCAGAATATTCTTTGGTCTGTGTCAGCTAAGTCAGAAACTCAAGGAAACCAGGTATGCCTCTTAGAAAACTCTTGCCTTTGAATTGGATATGAATGTTTTACCCAGGTAAATTTTTGCTAAAACTGTCACTCATTTACTAGGACTGACAAATATTTTTAATAGATGGCAATGTTTTTAGATTGTTTCCATTCAAAGCATCAGAAAGTCCCATTGTTGCTGCTGCTGCTGCTTGGATCTCTAGGTTTACAGTTTTCATCCAAATTTGGAAGATTTTCAGTTACTCTTTCTTCAATTATTTTTCCTCCCCTCCTTTCAGGAAACTCCCATTTCACATGTGTTAGGCCACTTGAGATTGTCTTCCAACTCATTGATCAATCCTCCGTTGGCTTTTAAGATTCTTTTTCCCAGTGTTTGTTTTAGATAGTTTGTCTTTAAGTTGACTATTTTTGTGTTTTTTTTTTTTGCAATGTGTAGTCAATATCATTCAGTTTATTTTCATCTCATTTTGTTTTCACCTACAATGTTTGATTTGGACCTTTTAAAGTATCTTCAATATCTTAACTTTTTGAAAACATGTAGTTCTAATAACTGTTTTAATGTCCTTACCTGCTAACATTTACATTTGTCAGTTCTGAGTTAGTTTTGATATTTTTTTCCTCATTCTTGCATGCCTGGTAATTTTTTATTGGATGCCAAACACTATGAATTGGGTGCCTGATATTTTTGTGTTTCTATAAACTCTTGAGCTTTATTCAGGATGCAGTTAAGTTACTTGGAAACTTTGATCCTTTGAGGTCTTGCTTTTAAGATTTGTTAGGCAAGACCAAAGCATTGCTCTTACTGAGGTAAGAGCCTTCTCTGTACTCTATCCAAAACCGCAAGGAGTCATGTTTCCCAGTCTTGGTGGTGGAACAGGCACTATTCCTATTCCATGTGCGCACCAGACACTGTTTGCTCCACGTCTTTTGGATGGCTCTTTCCCTGGCCTTAGTCACCTAACATGCATGTTCTATCAGAATTCAGCTGAAGACGTGCATGGTGGGGTGGTGGTCTGTATAATCCTAAAGTTTGCTCTCTCTAATCCTCTCCAGTCCTGCAAACTCTAGCCACCTGGATCTCCCTGGACTCTTAGCTCTGTCTTAACTTATGGTGGCTTCTAGCTCTACCTGTGTTCTTCTTCTTTGTACTACAGCCTAGAAGCTCAAAGCAGTAAGCTTTGGTAGTTGCTAAGACTGATCTCATTTTTTCCCCCATAAATTGCCTTTGTTGCCTATAATGTGCAGTGTCTTGAACATTTTTTCATGTAATTTGTCTTGTTTACAGTAAGACAATAAATCTGGTCCCTGTTACTACATTTTGGCTATAAGTAAGTGGAAGTCTGAATTAAAATTTTAAAAATTTTGTTTAATTTCTAATACAAAATAATATTGATAGAGACAACTGTCATAAGCAAAAGCTCTTTGGAGTCCTCAATAATTTAAGAATATTAAGGGGTCCTGAGATCAAACTGTTTGGAAACCACAGGTTCAGAACATTTCCCAAGATGTTAATGGTTCCATGGACAACTAATTCAGTGTAAGGCTCTCAAAATTAAAAGACTTCAACCATAGGCTCTCAAGGCCTTCAGTTGCTAGTGTGCAGTGTCAGCATACAGGTCTGTCTCATTTCTGTAACAAACACTCCCTAAACTTACTTGATTGACAAGACTTTTTTGGCACTAGAGTTGCCAGCAGTCCTCCTTAAATATACCAAACCAATATAAGGGGGGTAGTTTTTAAAGTATGTGTTTTGTGACATGCAGCACTTTAATACTGCATTCGGATTACTTTGGGGTTACTGACTTACATCCAAATGACCAAGTGATTCCTCCCAAGTCTGGCCCAAAGCCAATTTCCTTTTTCTACTCCTGGAACCACTGGAAACTAATCTCACAGTGTTGGAGTAGCTATTTTGCCATGGCTCTCAATCAAGAATGATTTAAAATATGAATGGATATCTTGTTTTATTTTACCAGACAGAAATCTCAAATTACCAGTCACCTGGAAACTTCATTTACATTGTTTTTCCTCTTGAATATCTACTAGCAACTCCAGTAGAGTTTGGGAAACATGGTAGGAATGCTAACAAACTACCCCAAACTTTGGTGGTCTAAAATATTTTTGTTCGTAGATCTGCAATTTGGTCAGGGCGTAACAGGAATAGCTCACTTTGCTCCACCTGGGATCAGCTGGGATGGCTGAAAGACCAGAGACTAGAATAATCTGAAGGCTGCCTCACTCACATGCCTGATGGTTGATACTGGCTGTTGAATGAGCTCTCAGCTGAGGCCTTAGCTGTAATGCCTACATGTGGTTTCCTCATGTAGTCAGGGCTTCCTCAGAACATGGTGGCTGAATTCCAAGAGTAAGCATCCTAAGAGGAAGAGGTGGGCAAAAGCTGTATTGTCTTTTCTAACCTAGCCTTATCCAAAATAAATACTAAGAATGAGTCACTAAGGTGGGCCTTTATTCAAAGAGAGGGGAATTAGACTATCATTTGATGGGAAGGTCAAAGAATTTGTGGACATGTTCTACCACATACAGAATCAGAAGTTATTCCATAACTCCTCTCCTTCAGCCTCTTTGATTGCCAATTATTTCCTAGACTGCTTAACTACCTCTCCTGCCCCACCATGATGGAACTGGTATGCCTCATAAAACACCTGAAGTTGCTCAAGGCTATGATGTGAAATAAGCACCCAGTACACCCTCCACCAACTTCCTCCCACTTTGTTTCTGCTTATTTTTTTTGATGTCGTACATACCATATCCCCTTTAGCTTTTTCAAAATAAGCAATGTATTGGCCAGGCGTGGTAGCGCATGCCTGTAATCCCAGCACTTTGGGAGGCCGAGGTGGTTGAGTCACTTGAGGCCAAGAGTTCAAGACCAGCCTGGACAACATGGTGAAACCCCATCTCTACTAAAAAAAAAAAAAAAAAAAAAGTTAGTTAGCTGGGTGCAGTAGCATGCCTGTAGTTCCTGCTGCTTAGGAGACTGAAGCACAAGAATCGCTGGAACCCAGGAAGTGGAGGTTGCAGTGAGCTGAGATCGCACCATTGCACTCCAACCTGGGCAAGAGAGCGAGACTCACACAGTGTAGTATGTTCAAATGAACCTTGGAAAAGATTAAGATATGTTCACGGGCTGGTTCAATTTTACTAATACACATTACAAACCTATTACACCCTACTCCTGGGGGTGAGGGAGTTGGATTGAATCTCTAGTAAAGAACTAAACTTTCTGGGGGAATAATGAAACCATACCTTATAAAGTCTAATGCTCCTCTTCTACCTAAGCCAGCTGAATGTGCCCAGACAATGCAACATTCTTTGCTACTTATACAGAATCAAAATGTGTGAAACACCCCAGTTTCCAGGACTTAGTAGGTCACCATCTATTAGATCACAGTGTAGAGTCTTTAAAAAGAATCATACTAAGTCTCTGATTCTATAGTTGCCCATAGGTGTTTGTACTGAATTTTAGGTATAATCAAAAGAACTTAAGAGTACGGTGGGGAGGGAAAGGAGGAGATGCTGCACTGCTGAACACCAGCTTTGAGGAGCTGAAATGGTGATGCCTGTTGCCTAGCAACCTTTTTTTTTTTTTTTTTGAGACGGAGTCTCGCTCTGTTGCCCAGGCTGGAGTGCAGTGGCACGATCTCGGCTCACTGCAAGCTCCACCTCCCGGGTTCACGCCATTCTCCTGCCTCAGCCTCCCGAGTAGCTGGGACTACAGACGCCCGCCACTACGCCTGGCTAATTTTTTTGTATTTTTAGTAGAGACGGTGTTTCACCGTGTTAGCCAGGATGGTCTCGATCTCCTGACCTCGTGATCTGCCCATCTCAGCCTCCCAAAGTGCTGGGATTACAGGCGTAAGCTACCGCGCCCGGCCTGCAACCTTTACTCTTAAGGCACACTTGCCTGCTTGAGAGAGAGATCCTTTTCAACAGCTGTAATGCAAACATTAACCTAGTGAGTCAACTGGGTAATGGGGTAACAAAGGTAGGGAACCAAATGATTTTCCACTAACTGAAATCAGAGCATCTCCTCCAAAAGATTAATTAAAAGACAATGAACACCCAAGTCAAGCTGAAGTTTTATTTAAAATGTAAAAGAAATGTTCCCCCAAAATGCTGGTGAATAAAGCAAAAGGATACCATACAGTGCTCTCTTCCTACGAGTTAGCCAGCCTATCCAAGTACAGCACAATATACAGTACTTAATGCTGGTAGAATTTCACAGTAGTTTAGTGTTAAAGATTATCTGTGCCTAGATTATGAAGAGATTCTCAGTGTGTGATGTTTAGTTCAGGGTTTACATCTTACTGGGCATGAACAAGAGCCCCTGCTCCTTGGCCATAGCCAAATCCCTTGGGCCCAAAGTTCTTTGCATAGCATCCTACAAAGGAAAGGGAGGAAGGATAGTTAGTGCAAGTCCATTAAGCTTTGCTAGCACTGCTTAAGACCCACTCAACAAACCCCCATAAATTAAACTGCTGTGTAAAAGAGCTCAACTTATTTAAGATGTTAAATGTGTCATGTACTAAATATCTTAAAGCTGTAAAGACAAGTCCACACATTCTGGCCCTATAGTGTTGAGCGTGGTCCTGCTGAGTTGCAAGCATGAGTCAGGCCAGGTAAGGTATGTATTTGTCTGTTTTCTTCCATATACTTACGCTTTGCTCAAGACATGAAGGCAAAAGATGGCTATTTGTGGTGTTTTTATCTGGTGGGGAGTTTTAAATGATCAGGAACTTAACTGTGGTTCTCTGTCATCTATAAGCATCTTGGGATATTTTATTTTCAGAAAATAGTGGCATACTTTTCTTTTTTTTTTTTTTTAATGCCAGTGACATTTCATTAAACAAGAACCAGTGTGGAATATTCATATGGACAGCAGTAACTGAAATGAATTTTACCTTTACAATAGATTTCACCTTCTTTTTCAGTCAGAGTTGTTGATTCAAGACTCTTCCCACACTTTGCACATCGGAAACAGTTTTTGTGCCAGGGCTGGAAGAGATGAATGTGTCAGCATGTTTGAGAGGCCTGTTTCCTACAGTTCAATTTAGATGTGTGGCAAGAAGTGGCTCAGGATGATCATCCCAAAGCAAGCTCCTGACTTCTGTGGTTCAGCTCCAATGAGAAGGCTGAAACCAGTCCTCAGTATCTGCACTCTTGATCACCCACAGAAAGGCTGTTTCCCTAAGAGCAGCCTCAGTCCTAACCACAAGCCCAGTCTGCTCCTTTAAAGAGACCATCCTTTTTCTGGCCAAGAACAGCGCAGCTCAAAGAAGTTAGCTGGTAACTTTTCCAAATCCACACACTGAATTCGCATCAGGTGTCCTGATTCGGATTCCTGCTTTTTTCACTATACTGAATAACCTGGAGATTCCCTTACAGTCTGGCCTTTTAAAGTTTAACCTTCAGGAGCGCCCCCTATGAAAACAAGTTCTTTTAAACAGAAAAGTGACTTGTCAAATAAGGGAATCACTTCAAAAAAGTTAATGATTCTGATGGAAATGCATTTAAAGAAAAGTTTCATATAAGACAGTGATTTGTAAGACATCACCCAAGCAAGGAATGTGGAAGGGTTAGGGGAGAAAGGGAGCAGAGAGAAGTCATTTGCTGTTATTAATTCCAAATAGCACTTTACCTTTCCAGCTCCAATTATCTTCTCGGCAGCATATACAGAATCCCCACATCTGGAACACTTCTCAGCACCTCCATATTTCTGAGCAAATTTAGAAGTGTTTGGATTTGTTGTAGGCCTGTGAGGCTGAACACTTGTGAAAAGAGGAAAAAAAAGTAGGCAAGAGTTTCCACAGGGCCCTTTTAAGTACACAAGGCAGGAACAATGGAACTCTGGGACTTAACCGCTACACTGCCTCAAAGCTGGAAGCCTTTGCAGGCCAGCACAGGGGAGGGAATAAAGAAGTGACTCAGGTGCCAGCCAGAGTTACTACTTGAACCTATCTATGGGCTCATTATTATTTCAAAAAACCAGATAGGGACCCAAACGTAAAGATCTGTCCCTCTGAGTCTAAACAGAATTCATTTACTCTTCAGTGTTGGCCTCCCCACTAAGCAATTATGTTATGGTTTATAAAAACTTACCAGAGCATATATTTTTACTCCAGAATAGTATCACTGGAATCATACCTAGCTTTTTACTTCACAGGAGTCGGAAAAACCACTATTAAGTAGTTTAAACATTCCACAAATAGGTAAGTTAACTTTGGTCTGTAACTAAGAAATTTAAGCATGTTTTATAGATTACTTAGTCTCCCAGTATATCTTGAATAAAGAAAAGTGTGAATAGCCAACTTTCTTCATGGAAAAATATTTTATAAATTTTGATTATTACTATGCAATCTGTTTATCTTTCATTTTTCTCTGGTAAGGGTGGTATTTTTGTCACTATTTACAGATCACTGAGTAAACCATATTTCTTGCTATCAGTAGGAACTGTTTCCATTCAGTAAGGTGTACCTAGTATGTGCAGAACACTCTCGGGCTTTGAGAAGACTTTTTTTTTTTTAAGCCCTCTTAGAACCTTATAAATTAGCTGAGCAGATAAAATGATAGCACTCCACAACTGTTAATTTTTCCTACTGGAAAAACAATGTCTTCCTAGCACTTTGGGAGGCCAATGTGGAAGGATAACTTGAACTCAGGAGTTCGAGGCCAGCCTAGGCAACATAGCAAGACCCTGTCTATATATATTTTTTTTTTTAAAAAAAAAGGAGGGTTCACTGGTCTTTGTGCTTTAAAACTATGGCCATAGTCACTGACTTACTTTTGGGGTCATGGATAAATCTGGTTTGGATTGAGGGAGATGCAGGTTGAGTGAGGGGATATGGATTTTGAAAGGTTTTCAACAAAACCTTTAAAACACAAAAATAGATGTAACAAGATGGAAAAGGAGAGCAGAACAAGTAAAATAAATTTTAACAAAGATAAAAAGGTAAGCTGGGCATCATGGCCCAGAAACTCTGAGGGTGGAAGAAGCTCAAAGAACACAGAGGTGAGCCTCAATGTAGTACATACTGCAGTAGGAAGAGAACAGATTTTGGAACCAAATGGACATTGATTCAAATCCTGGCTCCCTCACTTATTTTTGTGACCTGACTCTTAGTGTCGTCATCTATAAACGGACAAAGTATACCTCAGAGTTACTCTAAGGATTATAGAGAATGAAAATAAATGTTCAACAGACAACAGGGACTCAATACATGGTAATTATTATTTTAGCCAAGCCAAGCACCACGTTTCATTCAGGTCATAAGGTTTGGAGTTAGACTAGGTTAAGTTCCAGGCTCTACAATTAACTAACAGTGTGACTTTGGGCAAAGTTTTTACTTAATTTTTCTTGTCTTCATCTGTTCTGAAGAAAGAGAGGAAGCCCTATGTTGTAGGACTGTTGTGAGGATTACACGAGTTAACATATGCTAATGCTGCACGGTGGCTGGCATGGTTTATGGTCTTGTCCAAAGGCCATTTTGTTGGACTATTACACCAATTTTGGACTTCTCAATATAAAATGGATGTGAAAATGTGAAGTTCAAATAGTGGAATCACTGGGCTAAAAGTAGGAGTTAGGAAATTCCAGGTTGGGCACGGTGGCTCATGCCTGTTATTCCATGCACTTTGGGAGGCCGAGATAAGTAGATCACTTGAGGCCAGGAGTTCAGGACCAGCCTGGCCAATATGGTGAGACCCCGCCTCTACCAAAAATACAAAAATTAGCCCGGTGTGGTGGTGCACGCCTGTAATCCCAGCTACTCGGGAGGCTGAGACAAGAGAATCACTTGAACCTGGGAGGCAGAGGTTGCAGTGAGCCGAGATTGTGCCAGTGCACTCCAGCTTGGGTGACAGAGTGAGATTCTGTGACAAAAAAGAAAAAAAAAAGTGTGTGGGGGGAATTCTAAACAAATAAGTTATTTAACCTGAATATGAAATACTAAGTGAACTTTCACAAATTTAGCACCTTGATACGTTGGCAACAAAGCCTTTAAAGTTTAACACTACTCTCTCAAAGAATCAAAAACAAGAAGTAATTTCCATTTTTAAGTAAAAAATTTTAAGTTAGAGAAAAGTGATTTCTTGATGAAAAATGTTTACATAGAAGGAGTGACTTAGGAATTTTCATTGGCTGCTTACATTGCACATGAGAAACACCTCTCATGATTCACACAGCACATTTCTCTACCATTTAATTTCATGACATCCGGTCTCCAAGGTGCTGTGAAATGGAAGTAAATACAAATCACTTGCTTTTGAGAACACGACTCCTTGATACAGCTTGGAATGCTATAAAGCCAGCAGTAGAAATCACTGGAATTATTAATAAGAACTTTGTTAGGTCCAAAACTCAATATTTTGAACTAGTTGACATTAGAAAATCAGAGTCCCATTTTATTTGCTTAGTTTCAACTAAAAATCTGGAGACTGCCAGGTTCCTGTTCAGCAAGCGGCACTAACTGTCGCAACTCATTTCTGAAGGTAACCAACAGTCTCCCAACTCACCTCTCTGGTTTGATGCCCAGCCTCTCGCCACGGTCCATGTTAAGCGTGCCAGCGCCCTGGCCATAACCGTAGCCTTTTGGCCCATACTTCTTTCCGTAGCAGGATTTGCAGTAGATCTCTTCATCGTGGATTGCCACTGTTGTGCTATCTAAATTTTTCCTGCAAACCACTGCAGGGGGAAAAGTTAGACTTTACACATGTTCCAAAGATGCCTTTTTCCTTAGAACAATGGTGGCACAGACACATGGCCTACAAATGGTGAAGGCTGAGGCTCCCTCACATTCCTGGTTTATCCTGTGGCTTCCCAAAAGCCATGAGACAGCATCTGGACTGGCCAACTACATTCGAGGATTATTTACATTCCTCCATGGATATGACAGTTGCTTCAGAAATGTATCAGAATATAACATCCGGAAGCCTCAAGCTTTATTTTTAGTTTGTTTCATTTATTTTTTATTCCCTTTCCTATGGTGCCGATCAAACTCTTACTATGATTTCCCTTTCTGGGAGATCATATTAAGGGAGAAAAGTTTCAAAGGTGGCTATAAATTACTTAAACAAAAGGAATAAAACACCACCTTGCTCCCAACCCTCAACACTCTTAATCTTTTCGCCTTCTCTTAACCAAGTACTGTTAAATCACAACCTAACACAGAACAGAAGGGAAGCTCAGTGCCTTCGGGGACTTGCCTCTGTAGACTTTCCTCCCCCAAAAGCACCTCCTGGGATAATAATAGTTTTAAATCCTGAATTCTAGTTTTCATCACTAGTCTAGACTGGGAAGTATCACACTTTCCTCTCCCCAGCAGCTTCTCCAGCAGTGATGAGTCTGAAAATCGTCAAGTGCTTTAAAGTCTGCATTTGTTTTCCCTTCTGTCCCAAAGGAGAATGCATTCTTTCTTGATGGATCTCTTGCCACAGGACATTTCCACGTGTCCCACTTCATAAAACTGCCAAATGTCATCGAGTTTCATCCAGACATTATTTCATTTTCTAAAACTTCAATTAAGCTTGAGAAAAAAGTAAATTGTGAGGAAACTCACTGGTAGCACAATCTGGCAGCTGGAAATCAAAGATCAGAATTTCTTCCCCTTATTTAAAAGACAATTGTATGATGATTCAGAGTAGAATGATGGTTACCAGAAGCTCGGAAGGGTAGGGTGTCGGGAAGGAAGTGAGGAGAGTTAATGGGTGTAAAAATATAGTTAGAATGAATAAGATCTAGTATTTGATAGCACAACAGGATGATTACTGTCAACAATCATTGTACATTTAAAAATAAGACAGTATTAACTGGAATGTTGGTAACAAAAAAATAATAAATGCTTGAGGTAATGGATACCCCATTTAAGATGATGTGATTAACATACATTGTATGCCTGTAGCAAAACATCTCATGTACCCCATAAATATATATACCTACTACGTACCCATAAAAATTAAAAGTAAGAAAAATAAAAGGGGGGGGTTGAATAAAAAGGAAGGAGGACAAAAGGAAGGACAGCAAAGAGGAGGGGAGGGAAGCAGGACTAGCTGGCTGGTTTAAAATTTAGTCTATTATCTTAAACTGAAGTCTTCTATGGTAGAATGAAATGGCATCTACTCTGGAATCTAACTATTGAGGCTCAAGTGCTGAAATACATGTGCCTAAAGATAACTATATCTTAAACCATAGTTAACCTAACACCATGCACTGCTGAAGGACAACTACCCTTAACAGACAGAATAAATGTAAATACTGTTTTGAAAAACCTGTATGAACCAAAACAAGTGTAGGTATATGAAAGTGTTACTATATAACCACCCCTTTCTTCCCCAGTCCTCATGCTGTTCTCTGCAGTAAAATTCTCATAGGTCTGCAAACTACTCTAAATTATTTCCTTAAAAGGCTTTAGTCAGCAGAGACAGATATTAGAAAGGATTGGTAGAAATGACCAGTAAAGAACTTGACATTTAGTAAAACAAATGTCAACAGCATACACGCATGTGTTACTATGGTGTAGACATTGTGGCTTAACCTAGACAGATGAAACTGAGAGCAATTTCTAAAGTATTTGCATTCTGTTTCCATACTTTCTTGGTTACAAGCCTTTTGAAAAACAGATTCCTTTTTTAAAAAAGTAACTTCTAAAAGCAATGGTTAAACCAAGTCTTCTGAGGAAGGCATACATAGTGAACATTCCTATGTAGTATTTTTATTTTTTTGTAACTGCAACTTTCTGTTGTCTGCTTCTGGTTGTCTGCAAAGCAGTTATGCTATTAAAGAGGTCCAGATACCTTGAATGCTGGCTCCAATGAGGGAAAAGGACAATTCAAATTTGAGAAAGAAGTCTTTTCCTGAAGATTATTTCTCAGTGTAACCAATTTTTAACCTATGGTTTTCTGTAGGAATTTTCCCTGTACAATACTATTGATAAGGCAAACATCTGCCCGTATGGGTGGGTTTACCTGACATAATCATTCATTAAAGAAAATTCTGTCATTAAATCAGAAGATGATTAATGAAGTGCTTTAAGTTGCTACTCTACAGTTTTAAAACCGAAGACTTTGTTGTCATTAAAGGGAACCTGAGAAAGAGAAAGCTGGGGTGGATGAGGAGCAATCATTTACTCAAAAATGGGAGCTAAGCCCTTGTAATGTGCCAGAAACTGTGCTAGGTGCCAGACCACATAAGTGACACCCAGCACTCAGTGAGGTGGGGGAGGCAGATGTGTTAACAAAATAAAGGCCAAAATGGAGGCCAAAAGCTATGGGGATGCAAAGGGAGACTGGGTGTCTTGGGCCACCCCTCCTGTCTTCGCTGCTAGGCTTGGCATTTACAACATCTAAGAAGACAGGTAAAAACCATTCGTGCTTTCAAAATGATCTTTGTTGGCAAAACCACAATTTTTCCTTAAATAGGCATACTGAAGCTCTGTACATACAAATTCCGTCAAAGGTGGAGCACGGAGAGCTACTTACTGCAGAGAAAGCAGCAGCGGTGGAAGCTCCTGCCATCACACTGCACCTCTTCTGCGTGGTACACGGTCCTCCCACAGGCCCCACACTTGTTTCCACCTCCCCAGACAGGCATTCTGAAGGAATAAAGGATTCATTAGAATGTCCCTGTGCTGGTCGTACGGCTCCCTAGAGGGCTATTTAAGCCCAGGGACAGCTGCAGATTTTCGTTTCTTTATGAACCTCTCTAACCACATCTTTCAAAGGCCTGCGTTCCTCCAAAATAACCTCATCTCCTCTTCCAAATCACAACTCTTTCATTAGGAAACTGGCTTGTCGTGCACAAGATTTTTTTTTTTTCCTGCCAGACAAAGGACCTGCATTCAATACAACAGTACAGGTCACCAGGCACAAAACAAGCTATGCCATTAGAATCCACAGGAGTTAAGAAAGAAGCGTGGGGAGGGGAAAGGCAAGCCTTGTCCCCCTCCCTAATATGCCCATTTTTAATAAACATATTTTTTTTAACCCAGCTGAAGATCTTACCCTTGGGTGGAGGTTTTCATTACATGTTTAATTCATTGTAACAACACTAAATTCTTAACATTTAACATATATAAGCTATGACACGCTTTCTAGGGAACAAAGTGTGTTGCCCTGCAAGAACAAGTTTTATATTTGTTTGCTGAAATTACACGATTGTAGCATAAATAGTTGTGTCTGTGACTCGTACAACTGCATGCACGGAACTTTTGCTGTAACCACAACAAACGCCCATCCAGATGGCTCCGGCTTAAGTTTCTATGCTTCACTAACCCCAAGGCCCACTAGTGCAGCCAGCAGTTGGGTTTTCCTCTTTGACAAGTCAGTCAGGCCATACAGAATCTGCTACAAGTTCCCTTCCTACCAGTTGAACTGTTTGCTGAGCATGCAGGAATAGCCTCTGAATAGTATGGCCTGCTGTAAAGGGCAAGCTGGAAGTACAGATCCTAGGGTGTCTCGCTGTCACGTAGGGCCAACATTTTCTCATCTCCCTTCTCAACAAATTAGTCTGCCTCGACCACTTTAAAATGCCTGGTTCTGGCTGGGCATGGTGGCTCAGGCCTGTAATCCCAGCACTTTCGGAGGCTGAGGTGGGTGGATCACCTGAGGTCAGGAGTTTGAGACCAGCCTGACCAACACAGCGAAACCCCGTCTCTGCTAAATTTAAAAAAAAAAAAAAAGATTAGCCGGGTGTGGTGGCAGATGCCTGCAATCCCAGCTACTTGGGAGGCTGAGGCAGGAGAATTGCTTGAACCAGGAAGCGGAGGTTGCACTGCAAAGATTGTACCACTGCACTCCAGCCTGGGCGACAGAGCGAGACTCTGACGAAAAGAAAAAAGCCTGGTTCTGAATGGCCAGCTTCCTCAGATGCCTTAACCAGTATAGAAAGTTGTTCTGCTAAGAAGACATGTTATGTCTGCCCTGCCCTGAGTGGTATCTAAAAACACAAGCGATTGATTCCCCTTTCCCCATCATCTTTTTTGAGCTTCCTTCTGTAGAGTGGCATTTGCAGCCCTTGCCTGTTAGGTCTCCTTAGATAGACTGCTTGCCTCTCTAGGAAATAGGTGGCTAATAAGGCCAAGGCCTCTTACTAACCCAAACCTGGCTAGAAAGAGAAGGGAAACAGAGTGCTACTAAGTAGAAAAGATTAAAGAGTCTCCAATCCTTAAAATCAAAAGGGATGTGGGAAATTCTCATCCTACCCCATTAAGGTGATCCAGAACCTGACAATTTCCTGAACACAAAGATGAGGCCTCTCCAAAAGAAAGATTAATGGAGTTGATCATTGCGGTGGGGAACTTTCCAGCACTCAGTATTCTCTTGCCTCTCTTCTGGTGGTACCTTCCCTAGACTGTCTTCCGGGAAAGCAGCCATCTCTTTCTTAGACCATGTGGTTTAGAGAAGTGCTTATTAAAATGTGGTCTCCTGGTGATGGATGGGCCACTATTCTTGTTACCAATTTGGGACAAACTTCAGGTAAGCATTTAGAAACTTTTACGCCACAAAAACTAAGAGAAGATCAGTGAACTCATCTTGTTGAACAGAGTCATCAGTCTGTACTTGGAAATTAAAAATAACAGTCCTTTACTGATATGGTTTGGCTGTGTCCCCACCCAAATCTCATCTTGAATTGTAGCTCCCATAATTCCCATGTGTTGTGGGACGGACAGGGTGGGAGGTAACTGAATCCTGGGGCGGGTCTTTCGCGTGCTGGTCTCATGATAGTGAACAAGTCTCACAAGATCTGATGGTTTTATAAAGGGGAGTTCCCCTGCACGCGCTCTCTTGCCTGCTGCCATGTGAGATGTGACTTTGCTTCTCATTCACCTTCTGCCATAATTGTGAGGTCTCCCCAATCATGTGGAACTGTGAGTCAATTAAACCTCTTTCCTTTATAAATTACCCAGTCTCAGGTATGTCTTTATTAGCAGCGTGACAACAGACTAATACATTTACCATAGATGATTTGAAAAGCACTGGTTTGGCCAGGCGCGGTGGCTCAAGCCTGTGATCCCAGCACTTTGGGAGGCCGAGGCAGGCAGATCATGAGGTCAGGAGATCGAGACCACGGTGAAACCCCGTCTCTACTAAAAATACAAAAAATTAGCCGGGCGCGGTGGTGGGGGCCTGTAGTCCCAGCTACTCAGGAGGCTGAGGCAGGAGAATAGCGTGAACCCGGGAGGCGGAGCTTGCAGTGAGCCGAGATTGTGCCACTGCACTCCAGCCTGGGCGACAGAGCGAGACTCCGCCTCAAAAGAAAAAAAAAAAAAAAAAGAAAAGCACTGGTTTTAGATGGTACTGACTCTACCCCTATCTTAGTCTGTTGCGTGTTGCTATAACAGTATACCAGAGACTAGGTAATTTATAAAGAACAGACTGAGAATATAAATATTTGAAGGCTGGGAAGTCCAAGATCAAGGTATGGCAGGTTTAGTGTCTGCTAAGGGCCCCATCTCTGCTGCAAAATGGTGCCTCCAATGCAGCATCCTCTGGAGGCCAGGAACACTGTACCTTACATGGCAGAAGAGCAGAGGAGGGTGAACCCGCTCCCACCAGGCCTTTTTATGGTGGTACTAATCCATTCAAGAGAGTGGATCCCTCATGACCTAAACATCTCCCATTAGGCCCAACTCCCAACGTTGTTGCATTGGGAATTAAGTTTTAACATGATTCTCAGAGGGGACAAAAACACTCAAACCATAGCAACCCCCAACTCCAAGGCTGGGCATGTGACTCAGTCACGGCCAATCAACTGTGCCTTATCTTATCCTGCATGCCTCAGTTATGAGCCAATAAATTCCCTTCTTAAGTCATTTGGAATTGGAGCTCCTGTTCCTTAAAACAAACAACACACACACACACACACACACACACACACACGCCCCTGACTGGTATGGCTTGTTATCACTAAAATGTAAGTCTGAATTTGCAAAAAGCCAACTTCTCTTAACCAGACAGGAACAAAGTCATCCCAAGGGTCCACAAATGTTACCAGGCTTACCGTGAAGGCATCCATATAGGATCAGTATCTTGCGACAATAGGACATGTTTACAAGCTTTCCTTTTGTAGCTGCATAAATCTTTTATTCTCCTCCCTGGAGACAGGCACTCCATTGTTTAAATCCAGAGTGAAACATAAGCCTGGCGGTAAAACCTAAGACATAAAGCCTTGGCTCCAACAGCCTGCACTGACCCGTGTTTGTAGCACAGTTAGAGAAACTGACCTTGCCCCTTGCCTCCAAAGTTACCTGTATTCTGAATGCTCATGGATGCAACAGACATCTGCTGGAAGTTCCCTCATGATTCCTGCAGAACCAAAGGCCAAATCCAGGCCTCCAGGTAATGACACTACAATTACTTATATTGGATCCCAAGTATCAACTGGTTCTTGAAATACTTTGTTGTTGTCGAGGCATTTCTATCATTGAAACATTTCTCATATTAGAAAGTGAACTGTTAATACCAACTTGGTATTTTTCATTTTCACACATATTTACTTTGGAGCAATCACCAGTAAGGAGCCAGATTGCTATCACGACTGAGGCTAGACTAGGCTGTCTTTGAATAACACTTAAAAATACATTAAAAGGAAAACCCAACTAATAACCTTGTTATTCTCTTCCATACCATTGAAGAACAGCCTGGATTTTTAAGAAAGAAGGAATATCTTCCCTTTCTTTATGTAATTCAGGGTTTCTTTAAACTTACTTATTCTAAGTTAACTGCACCAGCCAAACGTAAATGTGTCAGCTTTTCAGGAAATACCTATCAAAGTTCCACAACATTCAACTTACTGTGCAATAAGTTTCTGGTCCCTTGATGGTGGGGACCATATCTCTGTATTCTCCACACCATCTATCAGAGTATTTGCATATATCAAAATATTGCAGTTCTATCCAGTTTAAGGGCTTTCCTAAGGATTTCTGAATAACCTTTTCTGTGATAGAGGGAAATGATGTAACAAAAGAACATTGTCAGAAAGCTTCAGTTGGATTTACATTTTTTTTTTTTTTTAAGATGGTTAGGGAGCCAGGTGTGGTAGCTCATGCCTGTAATCCCAACACTTTGGAATTTGTAATTTAGGGAGACGCTATATTACCTATATTTAAAACAAATTTAAAAAGAAATTAGCCAGGCATGGTGGCACACACCTCTGGTCCCAGCTACTTGGGAGGCTGAAGTGGGAGGATTGCTTGTGCTGGGAATGTCAAGGCTACAGTGAGCTATGATCGCACCACTGCACTCCAGCCTGGGCAACAGAGCAAGATGACCCTGTCTCCAAAAAAAAAAAAAAAAAAAAGTGGATGGTGATAGTTGAATATTCCTTATATTGTTCTCTACTTTGTATGTCTGAAATATTTCATAATGGAAGGAAGGAGAGTAAGTTGATTGACTGGTTTAAACACACCTGGATTAACTCCACCGTTATAATAGCTGCGCAACCTTGGGCTTCATTTTCTGAAGCTAAAAATGGGGATAGGTAGCTCTCTCTACCCACAGAAATATTGTGAAGGCAAGATAAAGTAAGCAAATGCCTTGGCAGGAATCCAGTAGCTGTCAGCTTGAAGACAGAGGGGACATCTCACTCTATCCAGCCTGCTATCAGTACTCTAGTAGGAAAACCCACCAACCAACACCTAGAACATAGCTGCAGAGCAACAAAGAAGGTAAGGAAAAAACTGAGCTGATTGGTCACTATAAACCTTCTTTTTTGGGGACATTAAAATGCACTCCAAAGTAAAGCAACAGTTCCACATATGGTGGTGACTGTCTAAGAAACGAAGTTCAAGCCGGGCGCGGTGGCTCACGCCTGTAATCCCAGCACTTTGGGAGGCCAAGGCGGGCAGATCACGAGGTCAGGAGATCAAGACCATCCTGGCTAACACGGTGAAACCCCGTCTCTACTAAAAATACAAAAAATTAGCCGGGCGCAGTGGCGGGTGCCTGTAGTCCCAGCTACTCGGGAGGCTGAGGCAGGAGAATGGCGTGAACCCAGGAGGCGGAGCTTGCAGTGAGCCGAGAGCGCCACTGCAGTCCCGCCTGGGTGAAACAGCAAGACTCCGACTCAAAAAAAAAAAAAAAAGAAAGAAACGAAGTTCAAATTTGCACTTTTAGGCTGAACCTCTAATGGACATTTCCTGAATTTGGCTGGAAGAAGTATGATGATCTTCCATTTCTGTCACTCTTGGCATTGCTGTGCATTTAAAAAAAAAAAAAAAAAGCAAGTCTTCATTTTTCTTACAAGCCTTTGGCCGCACTACTCCACTACAGCTGCCATTAATCACAGCAAACTGGATTTGCACTAAGCAATCTGGGCTGCATGCCTTTCCCAAATCCTAGGCATTAATTTACAGAATGGTAAAAGCAAAAATAAAATCCCACTTTACATGTGATAAAATAGGGCAAATTCTGTTTCATAGTCTTGTTCCTTGTTTTTCAGTGTCTGAAAGAGTTCCAGCACTAGGATTTATCCACTGTATTACATGTTACAACGTGATTTATATCTGAACACCTATGTGCAATTTCTCCTTGCTGCCTCTTCTTAGCCTAAGATGCCACCAAAATTCATAAGACTCACCCATGCAGAAAAACTGATATAGTCTAAGTCTGAGTCGTCTTATGGTACAGTTAGCTCACTCTCTAGATAACTGTGGTAGGAGTTATTAAGAAATTATTTTAGGCAGATAGAGAGGAAAAGGGGTCCTTGGGAAGTTTTCATTTTTTAAAGCATCTCTGGAAAAGTTTCTTGTAAAGCCCTGGCTCTTAGAGCTAGGCCAGCAACCTTTGATATGCAAATGCAGGCCATGTGGGCCATGCAAATGCCCCACCTGTGCCTGGTGACAGGGCAGCCTCCACATATCCCCACGTGTGTAGAACATCATGGCGCCCTGCATTTGCATACTAAAAAGCTAGGGTGTGAGGGCCAGCTTTTTTTGGGGCTACGTGAATGACATGCCTGGTCAAACCAATCCCCTAAGTCCTATGTAAATCAGACATCGCCTCCTCCAGTCTTTGCATATATACCAGGCTGGTATCCATTGCAGGTGGGACCTCCTCTTTGGGCTTTGGAGCCCCCCTCCCTCTGTCTCTGTACCGGGGAGCTTCTTCCTTCTGTCTTCTCCCTTCCTTCTTGCTCATTAAACTCTCCGCTCCTTAAAACCACTCCACGTGTGTCCGTGTTGTTTTATCTAAACCAGCGGCAGGATCAAGAACCCTTGTGTTCCTGCACTCATCAGAGCCGTATCATAATCAAGAGCTGACTACCTGGGCCATTCTCATACCATTAGTGCCGCATTTACTGTCTTACTTTAGAATCACAATGACTTGAATCTATGAAATTCAAATCTATATGTTACCATTTAAAGTTTAAGTTATCTGCCCTGAAACTAAAAGTTTGGATTGAATTAGTCTATATTCTATATTTACCCAGATTCTAAATGCCTCCAGAAGCTTTGACATTTTATTACTACATGTAGGGCCTTGTTATTACACTAGAACCTGACTATAATCCAATTTCCCCTAAAGGAGAATTTATTATAAAATACAGACTCATCTTGAGCCACATCCAGGGGGAGTCGCTTGTTAAAGAATGTAAGTTAGTACCACTGTCCCGTTACGATGACTTTTTAGCAAGGCCAGGATTTGACAGCTGTAGTTAATTGGAAATTAAGCTTTCAGTTGATGCCTGTTCTACAAATTTTTTCTTCTGTTACCCCAACTACCTACTTAGTCTACTTCTCTTACGGAAGTGAATACCACTGAACCAAGGATGAACTCTTCATGTCTTAGTGATCAGCTCCATACTCCATTTGGCTCCTCCTACTGAAGCCAAATCCTCAACCTGGCCTTTAAGTCAGTTCAGCATAAGGGCAAAGTAAGAACACGCGTTTGGAGTCCACGAAGTGTCATTTCTCTCATCCGTAAACTTAGGGCAACAGTACCTTTTTTAGAGAGTTAAGAACAGTACCATCTTTATAGAGTTATAGATGAGGTAACGCTTGCATAGTAGGGACTCAAATGATAGTATCAATATTTAGCAATGTTCTAACCTTTGTTATCAATACTCATCTTGCCCTACCATCTCACATATCTATTCCTTCCTTATCCCCCAAACCCTCCCCATCAAGGCAACTGCCTTACCTCCGTTCTATCCAGCTAACTTCATTTCTGTATCTCAAGTAATTTTTCTAGGGTAGAGGCAGCTTATAAGCACTGTATAATGCTTTACTGTTTATGAAGCTCTCATATAAATGTATTAATTCAACAATATTTCATAAGCCAGGTACTGGGTTAGGGGCTGAGGATAAATGGGTCATAAGGAAAGGCCCGTTTTGCACAGAGTTCTACTGAGGTGGTAACAACATGTGGACAAACAATAGCAATATAATAAATGACACAGAGGCATGCAAAAAGGGCTTTTGAAGGTCTGCACCGTTTACTTTCACAGGCATGACAAAACAGTTTCATCTTGCAGATCCACTGATAGTGGATTCCTGGAACTACGTTGAGAAAGATTCTGAAATTCAGTCCAGGTTCTACAATCAAGAGAACTGTGATTAATTATTTTTGCCATGGAAACCGCAGTACACATGCCACCTTTTAGACATGCCAGATATAAAAGAAACAGTGCAGAGCTTAGAATCAGATAGACACAAGCTGGTTGTCAAAGCTAGTTATCAGCTATGTGATCTTGGCCAAATTTCCTTAACCTCTGAGCCTTAACTTCCTCAGAGGTAACTTGGAAATGGATGAGAACTATCTTATAGGTGGTTGTAAAGATTTAATGAGATAAAGTTTGTACAGTACCTGGCAAAGAGCCTGTACTCCACAAATGGGCGGACTTCCTTTTCCTTTAGGAGCACTCGGGGCCTGAATATACCAAGTTCAGTCAGTTAGGTCAAGGGTTCCAACCCTCAGGCCACAGACCGATGGCTGTGTTTTGTGTTCAGGCTACTTGCTACTGGTCTGTGGCCTGCTAGGAACCAGGCTGCACAGCAGGAGGTGAGTGGAGGGTAAGCGAGCATTACCACCTGAGCTCTGCTTCCTGTCAGATCGGCAGAGGCATTAGATTCTCATAGGAGCGGGAACGCTATTGTGAATTGTGTAGGTGAGGGATCTAGGTGCCCACTCGTTATGAGAATCTAATGCCTGATGATCTGAGATGGAACAGTTTCATCCCAAAATTTCATGCCAAAACCATCCACCCACCATCCATGAAAAAAGTGTCTTCCACAAAACTGGTCCCTGGTGCCAAAAAGGATGGGGACTGATGAGTTGGGTGACTTGCTGAGGTCACAGATCTCCAAAGAAACAAATCAGGCTCATGTTTTGATTCCAGAACCACAAGCTTTCCTCAAAACTCCCATATCTGACAGGCACAGAACATTAAGGGTTGAGACTATTCAAATGACCTGAGAATTCTCAATCCTTGAGTTACCAAATTACACACACAAATTACACACCTTCCTCTCCATCCAACTAGCGGTCAGTAAGTGGTCTCTGTGCACCACTCTCACACCCAAACTGCTACTTTCAACCAAAAAGCTTTTTATCACCCCTCTCTGCTAACCTAAATCTAACCCCACTGAAGGAAAACTCTCTTCTAATCTAGTGAACACTCCTGTGTGTACCTCAGCCTCACCATTCTTACTGCTTCTGTATTCTGCTACCACTCATCTCTTCAACTTAGAGTGCAGCAAAATTCGACACAGATTTGAATCACTATCTGCCAAATCCCATATTGTAATTAAAATGCAACTATGCTATAAGCTCAGTAACCCTGATCCCCGGCATCTGCCATAGCAATCCACAATCTGTGCAAAACTACAAGTTATTTAATTATTCAAACAATTTAATATTTGCATGATTTTTTCATGGAATCAGACCTAGATATATATGCTGAGACTCTTGTTTATTTGCCAAATGATCACAGGTTGTTCATTTGATCTGCTAGTTTTCTCATTTTAAAAATGGGGACAATGCTTATTTATACAATAAGGCAGTTTTTAGATTAAACAATATATGCAAAACACCTAGAATAGTGTCTGCCACATGACAGGTAATAATAATTACAAATACTTCTATAAAGCTTAATATATGCTTTACTTATGTTTATATTACCTCATTTAATCCTCATAACAACTAAAGTAAGCACTACCACTATTCTCATTTTATGAGTGGGGAAACTGAGGCATAGAGCTATTAAATGACTCATAACTGTGAAACCAAAATAAAATTATCAATTCAACTTAAAAATGAATACCAATAAAATTCCAATTCAAAATTATTTCACTGATGTTTTGCTAAACTAAACCCCTGGTAGCAATACAGATGTAGTACCGACCTCCATGGCTATGGCATAGGTTCTTCTTAAGCTGAGTAGTTCCTGCACTGCTGTGTGCTGGATGAGGATTCAATTCTCTCTGCTTATTTTCTTTTGGAAGTACTGTGAAACCACCATGAAGCCCTCTTTCCTATAGTGAACTGGGAAGTAATTTGGCCCTAATGTATTACATGGTGTCTGTTCTTATTAGTCGAAGACAATTAATAGTATTGTTGGCACAATGAGATTGTAAACAAAAAAGCAAGGAACCTGATATCCTTTCCAGATCATTCACCATGTACTTCTATTAGTTCTTCCTCTGTGACTTACAACAATAAAATTTTTAACAATCAGAAATTGTGCCTGTGGTAAAAATGAATTTGAGGAGGAAAAAATATAAAAAAAAGAAATTGTGCCCAGCTTCTCCACTATCCAGACTGAGAAATATTCCCTTAATTCAGGATTCTTAACCCAAAGGCCACAATTCCTTTTAATTCTGGGGGTTGGGGAACTTGGTACCACATACTTTATGTTACGTCATTTTGAGAAGGGGTCTGGAGGCCTCACAGGAGTGCCATGATATAAAAAGTCAGAAACTCCACCTAGGTAATCAAAGATCCAGAGATGTCTGGGGATCCCCACCCAACAGAACCCAAGGGATGGCATGCTGGCAGTCAGGGTAAGGTGCCTTGAGGAAACCTATGAACATCTGCACAGAGAAGAAAGCTGGCCTCCAGGCAAGGTCTAGGAAACGCTATTCAGGTGTGAGCCAGCTCTCTCCTGAAACAGACTTTCACTGATAGCCTTTTCCCACATATATTCAACCAAGTGCACAACTTTGTCTAATTACAAGGAACTATTCCCAGGCTGGGCTGGGCTTTGTACAAGTATCAACAGGCCTTATGACAACCTTGCAAGGCATGTGCCACTACACCCATTTTACATGAGGAAGTATTGAGGCCAAAGAGTAAAGTTAATTTGCCCAAGGGCATCAAACCAATGGGTACTGGAGTTGAGGTGTGAATTTGGTCCTGCCTAGCTTCGTTCCTCCCCCTTTCAGCCATGCCTCCTCTCCCATAGGGGGCTCCCTTTTGGGGTTCATTTGATTCACCTCACTTTTGACAAAGAAGAAAACCTAGAGACCCAGATCACTATAGCAATTTAGTGTCAGAGTTGCCTCTGGACTCAGGCTTCTAAAACTCCTCATTTATTGCTGTCCTCTACTCTATACCAACATTCTTGCTGTTTTAGGATAAAATTCAATCTCCCCCAAATCCAAGTGATTTTGCAATTTCATCAGGACAGGCCTCCAGCAAGTACTGCTTTCAGCACAGTACTTAGCCTATACCAGTATCAATCAATATTTGTTAAATACATTCGGAGAAATGCATTAAAAATTTATGATACGAACTTTAGATCAAATCTGCAAACAAATACCTATTGTGTGAGTCAAATTATATTTTTGTTCCCTATAATCACAACCTTATTCGCTCCTTCTTTCAGTCAATTGTCCAAGGTACCCAAGCAAGCACTGTGAGTTTCAAAGACTCGTGTGATGCAGGTCTGGTTTCAAAGGTAACACAGAACCAAAAGAGCAAAGAAAACTACAATGCAGAGGAGAAAGGACCCAGAGAAATACTGACAAAGTATCAGTGACAATGGACGAGAGCGATGACCCCAGGAGTACTGGGGGAGACCACTTAGTACTTCACAACATTCTTTGTAGCTTGGCATGCAGTTCTGAAACTATGTTAGATTCTCCTTTTCAAAATCTATCACCCAATTCTTTCTTGAAAAACGTGAGTCAAAGTACAGCCAACTTTGTGGCTGTCCTATTTGAATTCTTGGCATTTTATGAGGAGAGTTTTAAAACAGGTTAATTGGAAAAGTCAAGAACTAAATACGACGATTTTCGCTGCCCGGGTTAAAAAATTACTAACTGCCCCCGCCCCCCCCTCCAAAAAAAAATTCTGTACCGAAAAGCATTTATAAAGGGAAAATGTGCTTGGTTTGCAGACTGCAAATAAAACAGGTTAAACATTTTGGGTAGCCATTTAAGTAAAAATCGTTTAACAAATGTCCTGGCTTAGAAGGGGGAAAGGGATCCGCCGGTTTAGAAAGCCTGCCCCCCGCCCCCAGGGGGTGCCTATGTGGAGCTCCTGAATCTGGCTCTGGAGAACCCAGAATGTGATTCTCAGGACCTGTCGCATAATTTCACAACCAAGCATTCTTGCATTCTTCTTTGTACCTGAATCGTAGAAAGTTCTGGAAAAAGCTAGGAGTAAGTGATTGACATTCCCTGCTGTTCCTTCAACATAGAGGGGTTCGGTGCTTGGTGGGCAGACACCACCAAACAATGGGGATGCCAGGAGCCCGGTACGGCGGCGGGAGCAGTACCCTGGGCTCGGGGGGATGTAGAAGCCCCATTCCACCCCTAGGGGACAGAACCCAGTAAGGTAGCCCTCGGTGCTCACCACACTCCGGGCAGAGGGGGCCCTGAGACTCCGACCCCCACCCCAGAGAGAGCCTGCCGCTGGACGAGGGGAACGACGGCTGCTAAGAGGCGGATTAGCAGAAACGCGAAACTCACGACCCGCCTCTCTCCCAGAGAAACCAGTATGGAGAAATTAAAGGTCATGTAAGATTATTTACCTGCCCCGCGGGCCTGGGATCCCAGGGCATGGTCTGGGCGGCCTCGGGGACAAGGGCAGGTGTGTTTGGGGGATAAGAGAGAGAAAATCTGGGGCGCAGGGATGAGAAGGCTGGCAGGGGCACAAATGCGGACCGGGATGGGGATGTCGGAGGAGACCGGGACGCGCCGGCCGGGCGGCAGCACGACCCCGGGAGGCGGTGGAAACCCCCTGCAACTCCCGCCCCGGGGTTGGCGGCGCCGCGGAACCGCCCCACCGCCCCTACTCACTTGAGTCGGAGGCGGGAGCACGTACCGCAGGCGGAGCTAGCGAGGCTGGGCTGGAGGGAGGGTCCAGGGAGTCCGAGATCCCAGGCGAAGCGCGCGCCGGTGCCTTTTAAAGAGCGCTCGGTGGGCGCGGCCTGTGTCCGCCCCGCCCTCCTCCCAGCCCCGCCCGCCGGATTCCCGGAGCCGCTTGCCGGGCTGGGGCGTGTAGCGGGCGGGCTGCCCTCGGCCCCGCTCCGGGCTAGCCACCAGGAGACAAAAGGCAGGAGGCCCGCCTCTTCCTGCAGCTTCCCGCCCGCCCGGCATCTTCCCACGTCCCGGGACCGCTCCCTCCCAAAGGGACCCGGCAGTTCCAAAAGCCACTGGGACTTGGAGAGGGACTTCCTTCCCCTCCAAGGAGGCCCGGCGGCGGGACGGTCCCGCTGGAAAGTGGCCCCCGCCGCCGGGCGTCGGACCTGTCCACCGCGAGCGCCGATCCCCCTCTTCGCGGAGACAGTCACGGGCCGGGAGGCTCCAGCAGTAGAAAGTCAGCCAAACGGGGCTTTCCGCCACCTCCCCCTTGCCTGGTCCTTGTCAGTAAACTCAACGTGATTAACTTCCCTAGTTAACGCATATTCTCTCTTCCGATTTCCAGCTTCTGGGAATCCACAACTTCTTATTCTTAAAGAGCAAAATTCATCTAGACTAAATAAATGACGTTACGAAAACGCCCCATTCCCAAAGTGTTTCGCTCTTCCCCTCCACCAGGGCACAGCACGCGATGCTGAGGGGGAAGAAACCTAAACCCAGGCAGAAACCCCGGGCGCCACAGGGCCCTGCATTTCTATGTGTTGATGTCAGAAAAGCACAAGGATACCGTGACATCCGAAGGGACCTAATGCCTAAGCTACAGGATGATTTATTGTTTTAGATGAAAAGGAAAATAAACAATGCAATCTCTATCTGGTTCATATTCTAGGCCTCCTCATGACCTCTCCTGCCAGAAGCAATGATCCCGGAGAATTGATACTTGCGGAGTGGGGAGTTCAAAAAAGTCAGTGACCAAAACCCCCTCATACCATAAATGCTATTGCCTCCTCTGGTCCAGAGTTTCCCATCCTCCACACCATTGACATCTTGGGCTGGATAATTCTTTATTGTAGGGGGCTGTCCTGTGCATTGTAGGAGGCCTCCACCCACTAGATGCCAGTTGCAACCTGCCCCCGACGTTGTGACAATCAAAAAGTCTCTGGACATTGCCAAATGCCCTCTTGGGGAGAGGGCAGGGAGCACATATCTGCATGACAATGTACAGAACTGACTTATAATATTATTATTGTTTTATTTTATATGCTGGGGCCAATCCAGGATAAACTCACTATAGCTGCCTTGTTCTCTGTCCACCAAGTACTGTCCAAAAACACATAGTGGTGATTGACATCTCCTGATACTGTGGCAGGAGTCTGGAAAGCATTCTTGCATGCTGTGAGCTTTTCTAAATATGGGCAATCCTTATTTCCATGATATCAGCTAGTGTAAGTGACTTGACTCACGGGCCAACAGGAAAATTCAGTCCCTCGGATTCTACATTCGCTTTAGCTCAGCTGCTTACAGTGTTTATTTTTTCTTGTATAAGTTTGCCTAGTGCTTCTACTGAATGAAACTGTATCAGTGAGTCTCACTGCAGCAAACCACTGCCCTTTCTCTCCTACCCTGAGTTCTTCTCAATGCCTCTTTGTGGAAGGGGCCTCCCAAACCTGAGCTGTTTGCTTTCTGTCAAGCTCATGTTGTCCCTAAATTCCATAGCCATGTCTTATCACTTGAAATTGGGCTTGTTGGCCGGGCGTGGTGGCACGTGTCTGTAATCCCAGCTACTTGGAGGCTGAGGCAGGAGAATCACTTGAACCTGAGAGGTGGAGGTTGCAGTGAGTGGAGATCACGTCAATGCACTCCAGCCTGAGTGACAGAGGGAGACTCCGTCTCAAAAAAAACAAAACAAAACAAAAAAGAAATTGGGCTTGTTTCTGACCTAAAAGTATTTCTGCTGTCTGTCCCTGTATGTATTTGTCTCCGTGTATTTCACACTGAGTCTGCGGATGATATACAACGTGTGATTTTGAACAAATCTGTATTTGTATTTATCAACATTTAAAAAATATTTATTTTCTTTAAACATCTATTTAAACTGTTGACTCTTTTAGTTATGAACATGAAGAAATTATTTAAGAGTCTTTAGACAGAGTGGTGCAAAAGAAAGAGTATGGGCTTTGGAATCAAACACACATGATTTCAACATACAGCTCTGCCACCTATCAGTTTTGTAAGCTTGGGCTAAGTACTTGACCTCTATGCATCTGTTTCTTTATCTGTAAAAAGATAATTCTACACATCTTTTAGTGTTGTTATGAGGATTAAATTGGGTGATGTATGTAAAATGCCAAACATAGCACCTGGCACATGGTAAATACTGAATAATTGATGGTTGTTAATGTTAAGCAAAGATATCTTGATGTCCTTTTTGCCTCTCAAGAAAGAAATAAAATTGTGCTTTGTTAAGTACTCATGTTGCCTTCTTGAGGGCTTGCTATTAAGAAGGTATGGAGTGTTTTCCAAAACAATTAAGAGTCTTCAGTAGGAAGCATCTGCGCGCCTGCAGAAGGATAGTGGGAGAAATGTGTCCTCAAGGAGAAGGATAAACCCTTAAGTCCACATGGTCCTAGTCTGTTTGACACCTTCAACCTTGTAATAGGCAGAATCGAAGGTTAAATGTGTCCAGCAGGCTATTTCTTTTTCCCACTCAAAATGTGTATTATACTTGTAACAACTCCATTCTCTGGAATTCATCAACCAATTTCAAATCAAAGCCCTCTCTCAAGGTCACTGTCCTAAGGCAAGTTGAACCAAGGTTGTTGCCTTTTGTCATGACCTTGTGCTTCAAACGTAGATTTTAAAAATATTTTTATTATTTTTATTTCATGCCCCTTTTTCTTAACAAAACTCTGAATCAGATGAATGTGAATTTAAACACAAAGCCTCTTTATTTTAGGGCAAGGCTTTCTTCCCAGAAGGCAAGAAAGCTATAGTGAAGAGGAATGTCTTATTATAATGATTTTAGTATGAAAAAAAGGGAAACAATTTGCACTTTGCTAACCTACACATTTAATAACACAAAAAGAAGCAGTTTTTCTACCTTATTTCTTAGCTAAGATTTAGCAGCAGTTGTGGGAATTAAAAATTACTCATACTTAACCCTAATACTCTGTGATGTATTATCTGACAGAGAAAAGAATAATGTAAGTGATATATGCTTAAATGTTGGAAGGTAGATTAGAGTATCTTATTCTTGATATTTGTCATAGTTGCTTTTTTTAACCTGCTATAAACTCCTACTTTCTTATACTTGCTTCATTTCCTAACTCTCTTTCTCCAGTAGGCATTATTTTCATTCAGTGCTATTATCTTCTATTATGATGTTATTTATTTCTTCTTTTCAACCAGAGCTTTCTATCTTTTCGAGCTCTGCTTCTGCTTTCATATTATAGCAGAGTTTTTCTAGCTCTACTAGTAAGAAAGACACCATTAACCTCCCAGACAGCATATTCTATCCATCTTATCTTAACCCCTTAATTCCTTTATCTCACTTTTCTCCCTCTTTTTCAGCTGGTGACATCACCTTCTTCTCCTTCATTCACATTCACAGCCAGTCACCAACATTTCCTCAACCTTCCTCCACTTTGCCTCGAAGCTTCCATGTTTTCTCCTATGTTTGTACTTGCTGTCCCTGATCTTGGAGGAGCAAATGGTTCTCCCACTCCCTACCAACAGTGTCCACTCTGCCTAGGCTTTTGATCCATTTCTTTGGCATTTTTTAGTTATACAGTCATGTGCCACTTAGTGATGGGAACAGGTTCTAAGAAATGCATCATGAGACAATTTTACCATTATGCCAACATTGTAGAGTATACTTACACAAACCTACACCATATGGCCTATGGTATAGCCTATTGCTCATGGGCTACAAACCTGTACAGCATGTGACTGTACAGAACACCACAGGCAATGGCAACACAATAGTGTTTGTGTATCTAAACATATCTAAATATAGAAAAGGTACAGCAAAAACACAGTATTGTAGTGTTACAGGACCACCCTCATATTTGTGATCTGTTGTTGATTGAAAATCTTCATGTGGCATGTGATTGTACTCCCTTGCTCTTCAATTTCTGGCTCTATTGTTTTCTTTCCTTTCAAATGACAAAAATTCTGCTCACCCCGTATTTTTAAAAGCTGACATAAATATCCCTGAGTCGTGTAGTAGGTATTTGTGATTGCCTCTCTAGCATCCATTCCTCTCTGTGTGGTTTCAGGCATGTGAGTTCATGGTCCTGTTTCAGGCTGCAGCACTGGATCCAGTCAAGGCATTTGAGGCCCCAGCTTGGGGATGGTAAGCACGTGACCTAAGCCCATCCAATTAGAGTGAATCTCAGAACTCTGCTGGGGTGCGGAGTCAGAGCCAAGCTAGACTATTCTGGAATGTGCCATGTGCATGGAGGAGGCCTTAGAGTGGTTGCAGTCATTTTTGCTAGGAACCTGGCCAAGGATGACTTGACACAGACAAAAGGACAGAGAAAACAGAGCTCTGAACAAGTATTCACCAAATTTACCTACCTGCAAGGCTTTTTCATTATGGGAGCCAATGAGTCCCCATTGCTGTTTAATCCATTTTGAGATGGATTTTCTGTTACTTGCAGTTAGGACTCCCAACAGATTGTGATGGCTTAAAATCATGTCCATGGATTCTTTGTTACTCCCCCCTTCAACAGGTAGAATTTAATTCATGCCCTTACCCTTGGGTGTGGGCTAGATTTAGTGCCTTGCTTCTAGAAAATAGAATGAAGTGCATGATTTTGAGACTAAGTCAAAAAACGCTTTGTGACAACTTTTTCCTCATTCTTCCCCCACCCTTTTCTTTTATCCATCCTCCCCCATCTCCAACATCCTGCCAACGTGTGTGTGTGTGTGTGTGTGTGTGTGTGTGTGTCTCATCACTGCTATGGGGAAAGCCAGCTGCCATGTCAGGAGGACACTCAAGCAGTTAAGAACAGTGGCCTGTGGCCAACAGTCCCAGAGGAGCTAAAGCCTTCTGCCAACAAAAATATGAGTGAGCTTGGAAGGAGATATTACAGTACAGTACTGTCAAGCTTTGAAATGACTCCAGCCCTGGCTGACACTTTGACTGCAACCTCGTTAGAGATCCTGAGACTCTCACTGTGGTCATTGGAGAGTTCCTAATTGCCAAACCCCCAACTGCTATTTTTCAGTCCTTACCCTACTTGACCTCTTGGTAATTGGACAACATTGAGTAAACATATGATTGTGTATACATGCACAGAATGAAATATTTTAGAAGGATGACACTTCTGAAATTTCTCACAAATGTTAACTTCTGTCTCTAGCTACTGTTCTGATGAGAAATGGAAAGAAATTTTGAAAGCTACCACTACTAGAAAGCTTAGTTTCTCCCCTAAAAAACTGTAATGTGAGCAACAGAGGATGCGTTAAACAATGTTTTTTATTATCTCACTTGTGATAAGATATACCATTTTATAAATATATATATATGTATTTACTTTCTAACTTTTACATAGATTCCAAAATCCTTGCTAAAGATTACATAAAAATAAATGTAGGCTGGGCACAGTGGCTCACGCCTGTAATCCTGGCACTTTGGGAGGCCGAGGCAGGTGGATCACATAAGGTCAGGAGTTTGAGAGCAGCCTGGCCAACATGGTGAAACCCCATCTCTATTAAAAATGCAAAAATTAGCCGGGCCTGGTGGTGCGCACCCGTAGTCCCAGCTATTCAAAAGGCTGAGGCAGGAGAATTGCTTGAATCTGAGAGGCAGAGGTTGTGGTGAGCCGAGATCCTGCCACTGCACTCCAGCCTAGGCAACAGAGCAAGACTCTGTCTCAAAATAAATAAATAAATGAATGAATGAATGAATGAATGTATACTCATCCATCCATTTATTCAGGAATTAAAAATTAAGTGTATATTTTATCTTAAATGTAGTTAATGACGTTTCCGTATATATATCTTGATCATTGAGCATCTCCAGAGAAAACCTCATAAAAATTTCCACTTAAAACAGTGTACGTGTGTGTGTCTGTGTATTTCTCTGGGAAATGATGTCAAGAACGAAATTCTGGAAACAATACATAATGCTATAATTGATTGGCAGTTAATCATTTACGGCATATGCCTGCCAGGATTTTTGTGTAATCCTCACATACGGGATTAAAAATCATTCATAAAATAAAACTTTTCTTGTAAAAGAAAATACAAACTGTCACGTCTGTAGCTCTCACCTCATGAGAACAGTGTTAAGCTATGGGAAAAAGGTTAATGCCTTTAAAAAAAAAAAGCTTGTATAAATCCTGTATTTACATGTTTTTAAGGAGTGCTGGCTTAGATTTTACTTTAAACAGTTTTTACTTCTGCTGTTTCAAAAAGATTTTGGGAACCTAATTCCCATACCTAATTCTTAAATGATGTTATATGTTTAAAGACTCAAGCTATTACTTTGGGAGGCTGAGGTGGGCGGGTCACATGAGGCCAAAAGTTCTAGACCAGCCTGGCCAGCATGGCAAAACCTTGTCTCCACTAAAAACACAAAAATTAGCCAGGTATGGTGGTGCACTCCCGTAGTCCCAGCTACATAGTCCCAGCTACTCAGGAGGCTGATGCATGAGAATTGTTTGAACCTGGAAGGCAGAGGTTGCAGTGAGCCAAGATTAAGCTGCTGCATTCCAGCCTGGGCAATGGAGTGAGACTCTGTCTCAAAAAACAAACAAACAAACAAACAAAGACTCAAGCTGCTGATTTATTTGTTCCTGTGTTCACTTCAATTGTAAGAGTTCAGAGTGCTACTGCAGAACCAAACTCCACTGACCTGTTAGTGGCTGGGTATGAGCTCAAATACCGTGTGTGTGGTGTGTGTGTGTATGTGTGCACACATATATAAGTACACACACGTACATATATGTGTATGTACAAACATACACACACACAGACTTGCAAAATGATCTGTATCCTCTGTGAAAGGGTATTGGGTTATCGTGGAGTGATCATCCATCCAAATTCAGCTGAAAAACTATAAATGAGAAAGGGTCAAAGTACACGCCATTGGCTGTTCTTCAAGCCAACATGTGTTTCAACCAAATAGCAATGACTATTGACTGAATGTTCCTTGCATGTTAAACATGTAGGAATATTGTTTTCTTGTCCTTGTAAGGTGATTATCTTTCTTTCCATTTGACATGTGAGGGAAGTGAAACTCATGGAAATTGAATAACTTGTCCAACTCCACATAGCTAGTAAGTGGCAGAACTGGGATTCAAATCCAGTCTGGATCCAAACCTCACACTCTTTCCACTGCAGAATGTGGCCTTTTAGCAATGATCCTTTCCTGTTACACTAGAAGAGTGAAGAAAATACCTTTGCTTAAAGACACTAAAAGACTGATAGCTCCTTGGGAGCAAGTCTTTGAGCAAACCGAACATAAATCTTTCCAATCTGAGGAGACCTCCACAGCATAGCTGACTAAGATGAAGTCTAAGACAAGTAAGAGTACCATGCAGAATCCGAGCTGGTCTTGAACCAGGGGAGGAGGGCTGGGGTGGGGCCTCTGCTGAGAGGAGGTAGGGGTGCGGCATAAGGTGGATGCCAAGAAGACGCAAACACATTTAAAGGGCATCACATTTTGATGATCCTCTTGGGGCTAAAGCCTGCCAGATGATGGATGAGCATGTTACATTATGCTAACACAACAATACCAAACTCTAACTTAGAGAACAGCCAGGCCGCCATTTTGTCCCACCTCCTTTTTGGGACATAATGTTGGTATAAATTCCTTATACAGAGTGGGAATGGGGAGATGTACATGTGGTCTTGCCTCGGATGAGTCACTTAACTTCTTTAAGCTTAATTTTCCTAAGTCTGGCTGATCACTCAGGTCCCATTCAGCTCTAGGATTCTATGATTCCACTAGTAGCAATTGTACATCACATATTTTTTGACAAGGAAAGTGTTCACATGTATCCATCAGGGTTCTTAGTGGAAGATAACAGAAAGTACAAGAGGAGCAAGGAGAAAAATGGTGCTATAGAGTCAGGATCAGTGCCTGACCCCAGAGTGGCACAGCTGATGCCTATACTTGCCTCTTAACATCTATTATGCTAGGGCCTGAGAGTAGAACTTCTACTTCAGCTACTAGATCCGCCATCCTTGACCATGCCAGCCCCTTGTGCTGCTTATTTGCCTTCCAACTCTGGCTCAGGATATCTTCCATTAGGGCTTGGTGGAAATTATGTTATGTGTGGAACTCAAGCTGCAAGAGAGTCTTAGAAATGTTTACCTGTCTAGCCTCTGGAGTACAGGAAGCCTTGTTCAAAGAGTCAGTGGGTGTTAAGTGACCCTGTGTGTAGTGTCTGCAACATCATGTTACATTGCTGTGCAAACAGGGAGGGATCAGGTCAGGCGCGGTGGCTCACACCTGTAATCCCAGCACTTTGGGAGGCCAAGGTGGGCAGATCACCTGAGGTCAGGAGTTTGAGACCAGCCTGGCCAACATGGTGAAACCCCATCTCTACTAAAAACACAAAAATAACCCGGGCATGATGGCACACACCTGTAATCCCAGCTGCTTGGGAGGCTGAGGCTGGAGAATCGCTTGAACCCAGGAGGCGGAGGTTGCAGTGAACTGAGATCGTGCCACTGTACTGCAGCCTAGGCGACAGAGCGAGACTCAGTATCAAAAAAGGATCATATGTATACCATAAGCCTATTTTTCTATCTGTAAAAATACACTCTATAAAAAAGTCTGAAAAGTGTACACTAAAATTTTAGGAGTGCTTTGATCCTCCTAAATTGTTGTGTTTTTATCTTCTTTTTGGTTCTCTGTATTGACCAATGTTTCTGCCATGAATGAGTATTACTTGTATAATTTCTTAAGAGTGATGCTTATTATTTATTGGCCTATGATTTTACCTGACATAAAGGTGGTATCCCTGCCCTTTTGTGTCTTGAAGATGTCTGTCTTCAAAGTACAGGCCACAGAATTAGACCTTGAAAATAACTTTAAAGGGCAAGTAAACCATGTTCCAATTCAGATCACATTATCAGACTTCTAGACATTTGAATCAGTTTCTTCTTGGAGACTCAGACAATACAATAATGTCAGGAGATTATCTGGAGAAGTCTTTTTTTCTCCTTGGAGTCTTTTCACCCTCTCATCTCATGTCTCTCATTGCTCATATTAAAACAATGATAATTTTCTTATGAAGTCCACAGCGGCATTAGCCAGTTTTATTAATAAGCAAAGATAAATTTGAATTACAGATTATTTGCATGAAGATCACACAATCTCATACACAGGAATAGTGAAACAGAATGAAAGATAAAGCTGGAAAAGGAGGTGAGAACTAGACCCTAGCGGTCTTTGAATACCATGTTGAGGGATACCGAATCACTTAAAATCTCCTCCGCTCAAATTCCCTCAATGGGTGCTGATGTTTTTCAAATAGAAAAAGCTAAAATATATTCAACCTATTCTTCACCTTGAAGTCTCTTTTTGAACTTGGATCAGTAGTGTATGAGATTTTGAAATCAATATATAATAATGATTCATAAAACTTGGCTTAAATCATTCCATTTATTTAATGCCACATAGAATGCTGTGAACTATTTCGGTGTTGGGTTTCTATACTGTCTTTCTTCTAAAAATTCTCAGTTTGATTAAACCTAGTTTTTTCAAGCACCTGCTATGTGCAACGTACATTGTTAGGCTTTGAGGAATACAGCAATCAAAGGTTTCTGCTCTCAAACAGTTTGCAGTTTAGTTAGGAGAGCCAAGACATTCACAAAACCCTGCAATACAGAGGATAATGTGGGACATAATATGGGAACAAAGGAGCTCAGATGGGGAGATGATCTCTATACTAGGATGCAAGAGCAGGCAGTTTGGTTTGGGAGGTTAGGGAGGCAGGGGGATGGGAAGAGTAAGAGAAGGCCAATAGGGGGTGTGTTGTCAGGCCAGTTGCCACTGTGGCTGCCTGGAGCTTAATCCCCTGAGGAACCTGGGAAATAATATGGAGACAAACTTAGAGTTATTCTACCCAAGGAGCAAAGCGGCTGAGGTCTTTATTTACCAGCTTCCATCAGGGGCTTTTCTGGAGGGAATTACTTGTCAGTGTTTTTGGTCTGTCAAGCAAGTGAGCAGAGGGGTCTCTCCCAGGTGTGGAGGAAGCCCTCAGTCAAAGACAAAGTAGTGAAGGCAAAGTTGGAGGCATAAGAGTGGGGCTTACCGGCATATGCTACAGAAAGAGGTTGATTCTAAGGGCAGAGGGATGTGGAAGTCTTGATACTTCAGGGAGGATGTGGTACTTCAACTGAGCCTTAAAGAGATATGGCATCAACAGATATTGGCAGGGAAAAGCCATTCCAAATACAGGGAGCAAAGACCCAGAGAAGCCAAGTTCAGAATATTGTCCATAACCGATATAGTTGGTATAGCGCTATCTTGTCTGTTTCTCCCACTTAATATTATTTAATTCTATTTTCATTGCTGCCTAGTATTTCATGGTGTTAATGACCCTTAGCCATTCCACTATATTTAAACATGTGGGTTGTTTTCAAATTCATTATTAAAAATACTCATTTAATCAATAGATATGTATTCCACAAATATAAAGGTGAGCAAGATAGATTAAATACCTGCCCTTATGGAGTTGGCATTTTAGGTGGGAACACTATTGAAACCTATTCATGTCAGATCAGTCAGGCTGCAGTAGTTCACAGTGGTTCACCCTTGGGAGAGCAGGCAGGTGAATCAGGGAGCTGGCTGTGAGCTCCTCGCAGGCAGGGAACTGGCTTCTTTACACTGAAAACCTCTTTAACTATCACACCACCTGGCATATAGTAGATTCTGGGTAAAATTTGCTAATTATGGAAGAAAAATCCCTAAGCAGGGTGTGAAAGGGTTAATAAGGAGAACTCAAGTTTAGAGTCTTGTAAGAGAATCATTGTGATTCACAGCACTTTTTTCCTCTGTAATTTTCTGTGTGTCCTAAGACATAAAATTTATGTCTCAGACATTTTCTTTTGTGAAGTTTTTAGCTCGGGAGGAAATGTTTCCTGTGGCTAAGGACACATTTTCCTCGCTTGTTAACATTATAGTATGTAAAGAAAGCTCTTCTTTAAATTCTAGAAGCAAACTATACCACATGCACGTTTTTACCACCTGTGTCTTCAGAGAAACACCTGCCCAGGCTTCTGGCTTTCTCTTGAATTATGTATCAGTCAGCAGTTGCATATATAATGTTTTATCTTGCTAAATTTTATCTCTTACTAAAACAGTTCATGAATCACTTCTTATGGTTTTCATATAGGCTACAGGATGGCTGTATTCACATTTAGATCCAATTCTCTGACAAATCTAGGAGACTACCTTTAAAATTTACCCCCAAACATCTATTTTCTTGCTAAGACTTACTTTTAAAGATCTCTCCCCCACCTCCTCCTATTTTTTTTCTTCTTATTCTAGTGTATTTCCCTCTCCAGAACCAACAGCTAACTTTTTTTTCAGGTTTATTTTCAGGAATTAAATAAATTTATGTTACTATAAAAACTCCCTCATGATGAACAGCAAACGAGGATGCCACGTTGGAGTGTGTGTTGTGGGCGGTGGGCGGGGCTCATTCTTCATCAGCGGAGTGACTCACTCCCCACGTGTGCCCCCTTGCTCCCGCAGAATCACAAATTACTACAGCAATGGAGCAACTTCTCATAAATAGCTAACATTGAAAATAGTAAACTTACAAATGCTAAAGGTCTGCATTAGTCTTTCCCAAACTGGCTTCAGAGGAGCATTAGAGTTCCTCAAGTTGATAATACGTGTTTTGCAGAATAAAAGGTTCTGTTGTAAAATAAGTTCAAGGAACACTTCAAATTGTATCTTTCTCTTGGAAAGTTCATAAAACACACCAACATTACAGCTTCCGAATCCTACTGAACTATACAAACCCTTCGCAAACCACCTAGTATTACTAACAATACATAGAGTACTAATGTTCTACAGAATATCATTTAGGAAAGAATTTTTTTTTTTTTTTTTGAAACAGGGTCTTGCTTTGTCACCCAGGATGGAGTGCAGCTGCATGATTACAGCTCACTGCAGCCTCAACTTCCTGGGCTCAGGTGATTCTCCTCCTCAGCCTCCTGAGTAGCTTCGTACCACAGGTGGTTAAATTTTGTAGCAACGAGGTTTCGCCATGTTGCCTAGGCTGGTCTCAAACTCCTGGGCTCAAGGGATCTTCCGGCCTTGGCCTCCCAAAGTGCCGGGATTACAGGCATGAGCCACTGCACCCAGCCATTTGGGAAAGATTGATCTACATGATTTCTATGGAGCTGATTTCCTGTATTAACCGGATAAGAGGATATGAACAGCTTCAAACAACAATATGTAAGTACTTAGGACTGTGTTTCTATGACTAACAGGTTTCCTCTTGACTATGAATGTGGTTCACGCTATATGATTGATTAATAGATGAACATCATATGAGATATTGTTAGTTGACTAGTTTAACATAGTGGTTCTGAAAGTGTGGTCCTGTACCAGAAGCTTCTGAATCACCTGAGAACTTGTTGGAAATTCAAATTATCAGCCCGGGCAACATAGTAAGACCCTGTCTATAGAAATAAAAAATATCAGCCATACATGTTGGCAAGTGGCTGTTGTCTCAGCTACTCTGGAGGGTGAGGTGGGAAGATTGCTTGAGCTCCTGAGTCTGAGGCTGCAGTAAGCTCTGATTATGCCACTACACTCGAGCCTGAGTGACAGAGACCAACCCCATCTCAAAAAATTGCAAATTCAGGCCCCACACGCATTAATTAGAAACTCTAGAGAGTTACGTTTTAACAAGCATGCTGGTTAATTCTAATACATGCTAAAGTTTGAGAACGCCAGTTTAACACAGCCTAAGACGTCTGCTTTCTGCTTAGAAGGGATAACAGGGACCAGATTTACCCTCCTACCTGAAATGACTGAAAAGCTAGACAGAATATACAAAACAGATATTGAACATGAGGCAGCACAGGACAGTCATCCCTGAGAAACAGTAAATAAGTGATTACTGTGAGTCGGCCAACTTACTACCTGGGGAGAGTTTCCAGGGTGATGTCAGGGAGAGGAAAGCCAGGAAGATCCTGGCCATCTCTTTGAGTTAAGGAGATGGATTAGGAGTCCAGGGAGACCAAGGTGGCTAGAATCTGCAGGGCAGAGTGCCAGACAAGAGAGAGCTACAGAGAAAGAAAAATCCAGAGAGCTGCAGAGGGTCCCCTCAGGTTTTTTATTGAGTACTAATCAGGGCATGACTTTTAGGAAACTAGCTGAGGCTAGAGAAAGACCCACCCAACCACCCAAATGGATCAGAGGAAATAATCTCTACAGCCTACAGAGGGCTGGGGATAGTTTTAGTTCCCACCAGCCAGAGAGGATGAACCTTCTAGTTCACAGAACAAAGGTAGAGAACTCATCAGGTAGAATACTCAGAGGGTATTATTGCCTCGGTAGAGGAGCAAAGTTAAGGGCTTCCCCGATCCTGAATAATAAAGCTTAAAATTTTGAAAGGCTCAAACTATCTCTAAATAACATAATTGCATCCCAGAACAAAGCTCAAGAATATTGATAGAAAAATTCATAATGACTGGTATCAAATAAAAATGTACCTGGCATACAAAGAAACAGGAAAATACAATCCACAATGAGGGGCAAAATTGATAAATAGAAACAGATCCAGAAATGATACAGTTAATAGAATAAGTAAACAGGGACATTAAAACAGTTATAGCTATATTCCATAGAAGTTCATATGATAAAGTAGAGAAATCCTTGTGTATGTTAAGCAGATACATGGGATATACATTTTTAAAAGACCCAAATTGAACTTCTAGAGATAAAAATACAAGGTCTGAGATGAAAAATGCAATCTATTAAGATATACAAAATAAAATACTAACTTAAAGACATAGCAACACAAACTATCTGAAATGAAACACAGAGGAAAAAAACATGGAAAAAAATGAATAGAGAATTAGTGAGCTGTGGCATAATTTTTTTTTTTTTTGAGATGGAGTTTTGCTCTTGTTGCCCAGGCTGGAGTGCAATGGCGTGACCTCAGATCACCGCAACCTCCGCCTCCTGGGTTCAAGCCATTCTCCTGCCTCAGCCTCCCGAGTAGCTGGGACTACAGACACATGCCACCATACCCAGCTAATTTTTGTATTTTTAGTAGAGATGAGGTTTCACCATGTTGGCCAGGCTGGTCTCGAACTCCTGACCTCAGGTGATCTGCCCACCTCGGCCTCCCAAAGTACTGGGATTACAGGCTTGAGCCATTACACCCAGCAGCTGTGGGATAATTTTAAGTGACCTAATACATACACTTAAAGTCCCTAAAAATGGAGGGCAGAAATGATATTTGAAGAAATAATAACTGAAAAAGTTCCAAATTGCATGAAAACTATAAATCTACAAATCCAAGAAATTCAACAGACTCCAAGAACAAGAAACATAAAAACTACACCAAGAAACAGCATAATCATACTGCTTAACCATTTTCCCATTTAGAAAAAGTGCAGCTCGCTGCCAGCGCTCATTTAATTTTACGTAAACACGCTCTTGAAGGCTGAAGAAAATCTCACTGATTTTCAATGTGAAAATAAAATATGAAAACTGTTCATGAAGCTATTTCTAAACAGAACTAACATCAGAATCATCCAAATCATCAGAATTGTCTATTTCAGAAAAATCGGATTCATCAAATGAATCTTTGACCAATGACTGTTCAAGAACAACATTAACATCACACAAAGGAATGCTGCATTTTCTAGGATTTGACATTTTCAGTGATTGAGAATTACCATATTTTGTAAATGGGAGTATCAGTACTAAAAACAGAATGCTATAAATAGAATGATGTCTTTTGTTTCCAAAGTTGATATACTAGAGTGATGCAAAAATAATAATAAAAGCGAGATTTTCATGGCAAAACTATCTTGGGTAAACGCTGCAGCTGCAAGTGCTGCCAGTGAGTATTCTCAGCACAAACAGGAAAAGGTTAAAGCCAGTGATAATGAGAAAATCTGAAAAGCAGCCAGAGGGAAAATGCCACAGAGGAAAAAACCCAAAATGGTAAGATTGACAGCAGAATTCTTGTGGGAAACAATGCAAGCCATCAGACAGTGGAGCAATGTCTTTAAAGTGCTGAAAGAAAAAAAAATCTGTCAACTTAGAATTCAAAAACCAGGCTGGGCATGGTGGCTCATTTCTGTAATCCCAGCACTTCGGGAGGCCAAGGCGGGTGAATCATGAGGTCAGGAGATCGAGACCAGCCTCACCAACATGGTAAAACCCCGTCTCTGCTAAAAATACAAAAATTAGCTGGGCATGGTGGCGTGTGCCTGTAGTCCCAGCTACTCGGGAGGCTGAGGCAGGAGAATCACTGGAACCTGGGAGGCGGAGGTTGCAGTGAGTGAAGATCGTGCCACTTCACTCCACCCCTGGGCAAGAGAGCAAGACTCTGTCTCAAAGAAGAAAAGAATTCAAAAACCAGTAAAAATATCTGTCAGTAATGAAGATAAAATAAAGTTTCTCTCAGACATATGAAAGCTGAAAAAAATCATCACAGCCGACTTGAACCAAAAGAAATGTTATAAAGAAATCCTTCAGGCAAAAGCAAAATGATACTAAAAAGGAATCTGTATCTGCAAAAGGAGCAAGGAGGAGGCAGAGTAAGATAGCTGAATAAGCTCACCAGTGATCATCTCCCCGCAGGAACACCACTGTGAACAACTATCCACACAAGAAAACACCTTCATAGGACCCAAAACATTCAAGGCATGCTATCTAGTGCCTTGAGTGAGTGATCACACTACCTGGTTTGAACATAATATCAAAGAAAGAGGTATTGGCTGGGTGCAGTGGCTCACACCTGTAATCCCAGCACTTTAGGAGGCTGAGGTGGGTGGATCATCTGAGGTCAGGAGTTCAAGGCCAGCCTGGCCAACATGGTGGAACCCCATCTCTACTAAAAACACAAAAATTAGCTGGACGTGGCAGTGCATGCCTGTAATCCCAGCTACTTGGGAGGCTGAGGCAGGAGAATTGCTTGAACCCAGGAGACAGAAGCTGCATGCAGTGAGCCAACTGCATTCCAGGCTGGTAACAGAGTGAGACTCTGTCTCAAAAAAAAAAAAAAAAAAAAAAAATGAAAAAAAAATAAAAAAAGAGGCACTGAAGAGGGTAGGAAGGCCAGCCTTGCACTACCTGCATTACTTGTCCCCCAACTCTAGGCAGTGCAGCATGGAGAGAGAATCTGTGTGCTAAGAGAGGGAGAGCAAAGAGAGTGTGGAACTTGGCATTGGAACTCAGTGCTGCCCTATCATAACAGAACATAGCACAGGGCAGAATCCTTTCAGTGCCCACAGAGGGAGCATTTAGACTAGCCCTGGGCCAGTGGAGAATTCCTTGTCCCAGTAGGAGGAACTGAAGTCTCAGCTGCCTTTACCGCTGGCTAACAAAAGAGGCCTGGGACCCAGAGTACATGTGAGTGGCAGTCACGCCACAAGGACTGCCATCTTAGGGCAAGCCCTGGTACTGCACTGGTCTGGGAGGCAGGGGACTTGGCGTACAATCCTGTGCAACACTAGCTGTGGTAACTAAGGGAGTGCCTGTGTCACCCCTTCCCCAATTCCAGGCAGTGCAGCTCTGGGAGAGACTCCTATCACTTGGGGGAAGGAGAGATGAGAACACAGAGAACTGTGTCTTGCAACTTGGGTACCAACTCAGCCACAGTAAAATAAAGAATCAACCAGATTTCTAAAGCCCTGGATTCTGGGTCTTTGCTTCTGGCCAGTGTTTCTAGACCCACCCTGGGCCAGAAGGGAATCTACTGCCCTGATGGGATGGACCCAATCCTGGCAGAATTCACCACCTGCTGACTAAAGTGGTCCTGGGCATTGAATAAACATCAGTGGCTGTCAGGCAGTAGTGGCTGCAGGCCTTGGGTGAGCCCCACTGCTGTGCTAGTCCACAATGCTTCAAGTGTGACCCTGCACAGTGCTAGCTATGGTGGCCATGGGAGTGTCCATGTTACTCCTCTCCCAACTCCAGGCAGCCCAGCATGGAGAGAGACTCCTGACTGGAAAAAGAGAGGGAGGAGAGCAAGAAACTGCCTGGTAACTTGGAGAATTTTCCTTTATCTCACCCAAATCCACCAAGGCAGTGTATCTAGGAGTCTGCAAGAATCGCACACAGCCTTCCTGGGCTTAAGGTACTCCTAGTGTTGAAACAGCTGCAGTGACTGCAGGCTTAGGTCACAACACTCAATCCCCTTTGAATTTCTGGAAAGCCCTCTCAAGGAGAATGAGTACAAGGAAGCCCAGACTATGAAGTTTGAAATAAATATCTAACTCTTTAATGCTGAAACATCAACCAACATCTACAAGCACCAAGAATATCCATGAAAATATGACCTCACCAAACACAGTAAACAAGGCACAAATGAGCAATCCTGGAGTGAGGGAGATACGTGACCTTTCAGGCAGAGAATTCAAAATAGCTGTCACAGCTGGGCATGGTGGCTCACACCTATAATCTCAGCACTTTGGGAGGCCAAGGTGGGGAGGTCACTAAGGTCAGGAGTTGAAGACCAGCCTGGCCAACCTGGCAAAACCCTTTCTCTACTAAAAATACAAAAATTAGCCAGGCATGGTGGTGCATGCCTGTAATTCCAGTCACTCGGGAGGCTGAGGCAGGAGAATCACTTGAACTCAGGAGGTGGCGATTGCAATGAGCTGAGATCATGCCACTGCACTCCAGAGTGGTGGGTGATAGAGTGAATGAAACTGTCCAAAAAAAAAAAAAAAAAAAAAAAAAAAAAAGCTAGCTTGCGCTAGCTCAGTGAACTTCAAGATAACACAGAGAAGGAATTCGGAATTCAATCAGAGAAATTTAACAGAGACTGAAATAATAAGGCAAAGTCGAGCAGAAATTCTGAAGCTAAAAAATTCATTGACAAACTGAAAATGTACCAGTCTCTCAATAGTAGAATTGATCAAGCAGAAGAAAGAATTAGTGAGATGAAAAACAGGCTATATGAAAATACATGAGGAGAAAACAGAATAAAGCACGCCTACAAGATCTAGAAAGTAGCCTCAAAAGGGCAAATCTAAGGGCAAATCTAAAACCTCTCTACATCTAAAGAGGGTGTACAGAGATAGATCTGGGTAGAAAGTTTATTCAAAAGCCATGTGTTAATGAAAAGCCATATACATAAAAAATAGATAAATATAATTTTTAATTTAAAAAATCTGTTTAAAAGATAATTGACTTTTTAAATTTTTTATTTTTTATTTTTTAGATACAGTCTTGCTCTATAACCCAGACTGGAGTACAGTGGCATGATCACAGCTCACTGCAGCCTTGAACTCCTGGGTTCAAGCAATCCTCTTATCTCAGCCTCCCAAGTAGCTACGACTACAGGCGTGCACCACCACGCCCAGCTAATTTTTGTACTTTTTGTAGAGACAGGGTCTCACTAACTAGTCAGGCTGGACTCAAACTCCTGACCTCAAGCAATCTTCCTGCCCTGGCCTCCCAAAGTGTTGGGATTACAGGTATGAGCCACCACGCCCAGCATGATCGACTGTTTAACAACAACAAAAAAATTAACAATATATACAATGTATTGGAGAGTTTCTAATGTATATAAAAGTAAAATGCATGACAATAATAGTACAAAGGCCTGGAAGTGGGAACAGGGAGTATATTGTTGTAAGGTTTATATACTATATGTGAAGTGGTATATTATTACTTGAAGATTAATTGTAATAGGTTAAGGATGTATACAAACCCTAAAGCAGCCCCTAAAACAAAACAAATAGTAATAGCTAACTATAAGCCATCAAAAGAAATAAAATTGAATCAGAAAATTAATCCAAAAGAGGGCAGAAAATATGAAAAGGGAAACAAAGAACAGATGGGTCAAATAGAAAACAAACAGCAAGAAGGTAGATTTAAATGCAACCATATCAATAAACTCTTAGTCAACGCTCTCAGGCAAGTAAACAAGTTAACTTTGATCTCCTATCTGCATTACATTTCTGTCAAAAAGTTGTACAGTGAAAGATTAGACACTTGAACTAATCATGGTTATAACAGCAAAATGATCTTGGCAGGGATTCCTTTTCTGACTTAAGCAGATCACAGAATGATGTCTAGCAAGTTCAGCCAAGAGACACTGTGCTGAAGGCGCTTTTCATTTCTTTCTTCACAGAGCACTTACATAACTCAGTTTGCCATAGTGTAACAACAACCCAGGCACAGAGTGCTGGAAAGAGATTTCTGCAGTAACAATTCCCTTTCTCACCAGGCAGAGGCTTAGGAACAGTATTAAAGGGACTTTCCTTTGTCCTCAAGAGACTCAAAAAAACCTGGAGACCTTTTGGGTCAAACTCTCTTGTTTTAGTCATTGGTATCTGCTCCTTATAGTCCTGCTTGAGGATTACCTGGGCCCACTTGCTACCTCATCTCGTGTCGCGCTACCTTACTCCGAACACACAGCTGCCTTCCTTCAGGATCAGCGTCCTGTCTGATGATGTCTTCTTCCTGGAATAGTTTCTCACCTGCCAGTCTTGTTCATTTAGTTAATTCCTTTTCATCCTTTAGATCTTAATTCAAAAGTCTAGGCCGGGCATGGTGGCACACGCCTGTAATCCCAGCATTTTGGGAGGCCAAGGCAGGCAGATCACCTGAGGTCGGGAGTTCCAGACCAGCCTGGCCAACATGGTGAAACCCCACCTCTACTAAAAATACAAAAAATTTAGCCAGGCATGGTGGCGGGTGCGTGTAATCCCAGCTACTTGGGAGGCTGAGACAAGAGAATCGCATGAACCTGGGAGGTGGAGGTTGCAGTGAGCCAAGATCGTGCCATTGCACTCCAGCCTGGTCAACAAGAATGAAACGCTGTCTCAGGAAAAAAAAAAAAAAAAAAAAAAAATCTGTCCCTGCTCCTCCCAGCCCACTCCCACCCCAGATTCTTATCACATTTTGAAATTATAGACCATGGGATATAATTGCATGGCAGATGGAAGCAAAGACATTGTAAGTATATTTATCACCTCCTCAGATTAAAATAGTCTAACTTACTTATTATTTATTTATTTATTGCCATTGGGCCCTTCTGCCCCCACATTTTAAGGGAATTTCTGAACTTATTATGCAGGTTGGGGAAACTAGTGGAGGAAAATCTTAAGAAACAGTTAAGCCTAAAAGATCCACATGGATCCGGAAAGTACTAGGGATGAGGAAAAGCTGACTCAGACAAAAGTTGTTGAAGTACAATAAGTGAAAATGGCAGGGATGTGAGCTAAGGTTGGCGTTTTGGTAAAGGATGAGTAATAAGGTGTGCAGAGAGGCACTGGGACAATTAAGGGATGACAAAGCCATTAAGACTGAGTGAAGAGGGACAAGGGAATATCCAGATGTGTGTCTGTAGGTTACAAATCGAATCCCCTTTGGCAGTCTTTTGAGAGGCACAATTAGAGTTGGAAACTGCTCTAGTGGATACAAAGTTTTAGTGGCTTTAAACAAAAAAAAATTATTCCTCATTTATACAAAATGATTAATGAGATTGCCTTTCTCACCTAGGGTCCTTGAGTTTACTCTCTAGAACATCGCTGATTATGGTAGAAAAAAGCAAGAACCTGTTTGACCTTGTCCTGTGTTACTTTAACCCATAACCATAGATGCATTGGTTGCTATATTTGTCTCCAGGAATAGGAAGGCACAAAGAAATTGGACCACAGAGGCGTTGTGGGGGACAGTGGCTAGCTGCTATGACTGCCAATGTCCATTTCCCTTCCTTTTGTAAGGCATCCCAATTTCTTCTGGGAACTGAACCTCTGACCCTCTCAATTCACAAACTTCTCCTGGAATTGGCTCCCCTCCAGCTCTAAGGAAGAGCATGTGACTTAGGCCTGGCCTATCAGAGCACCACATTCCCCTGGCCAGGATTAGTTTAGGAACGTGCATGTGATCTACTTCAGACTAACGAGAGTCACACTAAGAATATTTGTTGGAAGGAGCGAAACACTGTTCTTTTATCACTGGATTTGAACATGAAGATGAAACCAAAATGCAGATGAGTAGGGCTGAAAGGAGAGGCACCAGGTCCTGGTGACACTGTTGGAGCCCCTACAACAACGGGTGCTGCAACTAGCCCTTGAGCCAATGAATACTCACCACCCCCCTTCTTTTTTGGCTTATGTGAATGTGAGTTGGGGTTTTAGCTGCTTAGAATGGAAAGAGTTCTAAACTCTATAGCATTAAACTTATATCTGTGTTACATATGATTAAGACCTAGCTCCATGATTTGCCTTCATGAGGACAGGGATTATGCTTTTTGTTGTTGTTGTTGTTGTTCTCTAGTGTATCCTTGGATAAACACATTGTCTTGTGACTGGTTACTGTCTGTTTCCTTGTTGAACTTTATACTCTCTGCAGGCCAGAAATTTTTGTCTTACTAATCTTGAGTTCCCAGACTAATGCACAAGACTTAAAATAAGAATGAAAAAATACAGGAAAAAAAAAAAAAAAAAAAACCAGAGCAAGGAATTACAATGCCCATTATGAAAAGGCCAATTAACTTGGTTTTTATAAATTGATCTCCCAGATGCATATATTTAATGCCAATACAGTAAAACCTTGTTTCTTATGATAGATTTAGAAAACTGGAAATGAATCAGACGTTTAAAACTACTGTTATTTTCTTCTTCATTATTTTATATTATCAAAAGAGAGAACTTTTTACAAGTAGACTTTTGCACTCCTTTGATCTAAGAAGGCCTAAGGATATGTGTATAAGACTTAGAGTAATGGTTAACATATCATTATACAGTTTATACATTTGCAGTATCTGAAGACAAACAATTGAAACATTATGGTATTTACAATGTCAGAAGTTAAGATAGAAATTTAAGCTACATGTTATGTTTCTAGGTTATTTAAAATTCTAACTTATTAAAGACATAAAAGTAAATATCCAGTAAAAGCCCTAAAAAGCCCACAGGTAATTCTAATCCCCACTTATGGATCTGTGCAAGCAATGAGTTTATTCTGAGACCAGGAAAAAAGCTTTTTCATCATTTCCTTTTCCTGCTCAGGAAAAAAAATCATTGTACATAATTTAACAAAGAAAGTAGAATTTTCTACTTTCTACTTTAGTGAATTCCCTCAACCGTCTTTAGTAGTGGGGAGAGAAAGCTGTGTTTTCAGGAAAATGTGGTTTGCCAGGCTCCCTTTTTTCTGTCACGGCAGTGATGCTGAGCAGGCTCCTGATAGGAGGGAAAGCCTTCCTCTTCTCCAGCAAGACTAAACCAAAACCGCATCAAAACCCAAGGAACAAAACCAAACAAAGAGGGAACAAAACAGGACTTCCCTTTGCTAGTTCCTGACATAGTTCTCTCTTGTCTGTTCCACCTGTTTTTTCCCTCCTAAGTGAAATGACCCAGTAAGTTTACCAAATTGAGTATGTCATGCACAGGAATCTCAGATTTCTTAGGCTGGTTTTATCAATTAATTAATGCATGATGTTGTTGGAAACTGTGGTACTCAATTCCAATTACAATGAACTCTACAGAATATAAACAATTTTAAAACAAGAAACAGTTTTAATAGACATGGTTAGAAACAGGTTGAAAGGAAACCACATTCATTGACTTTGTGGTAACAAGGAGAAAGGATTAAACTCAGAAGGAAATTCTTTGTTTTTTATGTTAACTTCTAGAGCGATGATTTGAGAATTTGTACAACGTGAAAGGAAGTGTTTCTTTGACAGCAGGACAAAAGAAATATGTGGCTTTTAGCTACCATCCAGCTTAACTCTTCCCTCTACAGGAAATAATTATAAACCTGTAGAGTAATTCTTTTTTTAAAAAAGAGACATGGACAAGTATTTACTCTGCAACACAAGAGTGCGTTGTAATCAGATTGTCAGAGGTGTTCAAACCAGAGCGACCCTATCCTTTTTTTTTTTTTTTTTTTTTTTGAGATGGAGTCTCACTCTGTCGCCCAGGCTGGAGTGCAGTGGCACAATCTCGGCTTACTGCAAGCTCCGCCTCCCGGGTTCACGCCATTCTCCTGCCTCAGCCTCCCGAGTAACTGGGACTACAGGCGCCCGCCACAACGCCCGGCTGATTTTTTGTGTTTTTTAGTAGAGACGGGGTTTCACCGTGGTCTCGATCTCCTGACCTCATGATCTCGGCCTCCCAAAGTGCTGGGATTACAGGCGTGAGCCGCCGCGCCCGTCCCAGGGCAACCCCATCTTAAATAGGTGCTGGGTAAAATGAGGCTCAGACCTGCTGAATTGTATTCCTAGGAGGTTACACATTCTTAGTCACAGGATGAGATAAGCGGTCTGCAGGACTGATATCAAAGGATACAGATAATAAAGACCCTGCTGAGGCAGGGTACAGTGGCTCACACCTGTAATCCCAGCACTTTGGGAGGCCAAGGTGGGTGGACCACTTGAGGTCAGGAGTTTGAGACCAGCCTGACCAACATGGTGGAACACTGTCTCCACTAAAAATACAAAAATTAGCCAGGCGTGGTGGCACACACCTGTAATCCCAGCTACTCAGGAGACTGAGGTGCTAGAATCACTTGAACCTGGGAGGCAGAGGTTCCAGTAAGCCGAGATCATGTCAATGCACTCCAGCCCAGGCAACAAGAACAAAACTCTGTCTCAAAAAACAAAACAAAACAAAACAAAAAAACCCTGCTGATAAAACAGGATGCAGTAAAGAAGCCAGCCAAAACCCACCAAAATTAAGTGACCTGTGGTCATCCTCATTGCTCATTATATGCTAATTATAATACATTGGCATGCTAGATGGCACTCCCATCAGTGCCATGACGGTTTACAAGTGCCATGACAATTTCCCGAAGTTACGCTATATAGTCTAAAAAGGTGAGGAACCCTCAGTTCTGGGAAACTCATGAATAATCCCTCAGCATAAATAACCATAAAAATAGCCAACCGGCAGTCCTCAGTGTTGCTTTGCCTATGGAGTAGCCATTCTTTTGTTTCTTTACTTTCTTAACGAATTTACTTGCACCTTACTCTGTGGACTCGCTCCAAATTCCTTCTTGCATGAGATCCACAAACCCTCTCTTGGGGTCTGGATCAAGACCTCTTTCTGGTAACAAGATCAATAGCACACTGAAGTTGTGGATATTCTGCTGTGATATTAAATATATTATATAAAATCCTTCTTCATAGTGGTATTTACTATAATAATATTTTATTTGTAGTATTAAAAATGCTACAGGATCAATCATTTTTACGTTATTTTATATGTATCCTACATAGCTAGTGATATGGTTTGGCTATGTCCTCACCCAAATCTCATCTTGAATTCCCACGTGTTGTGGGAGGGACCCAGTGGGAGGTAATTGAATCATGGGGGCAGGTCTTTCCCATGCTGTTCCTGTGATAGTGAATAAGTCTCGTGAGCTCTGATGGTTTTATAAAGGGGAGTTTCCTTGGACAAGCTCTCTTTACTTGTTGGCCACCATGCCTGACGTGCCTTTTGCCTTCTGCCATGATTGTGAGGCCTCCCCAGCCACGTGGAACTGTGAGCCCATTAAACCTCTTTCTTTTGTGAATTGCCCAGTCTCAGGTATGTCTTTTATCAGCAGCATGAAAACAGACTAATACAGCTAGTATACTGTGGGTACTTGGTATTTGTACCAGATGTATCATAGGTGTTCATTAACTGTTGAATAAAAGAAGGTTGATTTGTTTTAGCAAGCCTGTATTAAATAGTTCCTCTAAATTCTTATGTGTTTTTTTTTTTTTGGTAAGACTTAAATGATAATTTAATGTGTTTATCTCTTCCCAACAATGTACCTAGAGATCCCACAGATGTCTAGAACCCATTTGGCAGCTTTCTTAATATTACATTGAAGCACTATTAAGATTAATTCACCTTTTTTTTGTTTTGTTTTTGAGACAGAGTCTCGCTCTGTCTCCCAGGCTGGAGTGCAGTGGCATGATCTCGGCTCACTGCAAGCTCCGCCTCCTGTGTTCATGCCATTCTCCTGCCTCAGCCTCCCAAGTAGCTGGGACTACAGGCGCCCGCCACCGCGCCAGGCTAATTTTTGTATTCTTAGTAGAGACGGAGTTTCACTGCGTTAGCCAGAATGGTCTCGATCTCCTGACCGCATGACCGGCCGGCCTCGGCCTCCCAAAGTGCTGGGATTACAGGCATGAGCCACCGCACCTGGCACCTTATAATCTTAGAAGCCTTGGATACCAAAATTAATTAATAGTGCTTCCCATGCTTCATATATAGGAAAGATTGATTCTCTATAGGTCATTTTTCCAGAGTGAGTTTTCCAAATTAAAGAGAAAAAAAGCCTTATTAAGCTTTTATCAACTAATAATTCTCCACATTAATCCATGGGATAAATATTAGAATTAGAATACCTGGCTATTCAATTGTCAGTTCTTTTTTACTAAACAGAAACTTTGAGATGTGTTATTTTAGAAAGGCTCGATAGTGACAGAACTTTTCTCTTAAACTTACAGTGGCCCTGAAATTTGCTACCACTGACTTTAACCATACATATTAAAGGTGTAAGGAGATTGAGATATGTGACAGATTCCATTTCCCAAGGATGGTCACACACTATATCCCACCCCATACGCTCTTACAGGGTAATGTTGATACTCCTCCTATCAAGGGGATAGGATTTATATTTCTTTTCCTTGATCTAAGAGGCTTGTGACCATGGTAGAAGTGTCCCTACATGACTTCTGGGGTTAAGTCAGAAAAGGTGATATAGCTCTGTCTAGTGCTTTTGGACACTTGATCTCAAAACCTAACCACCATGTTGTGAGGAAGCTCAGCCACATAGCTGGATGTGGGTGTTCCAGACTGCCACTTTGACTGAGATCCCAGATGACAGCCAGAATCAATAGGACCTGTGGGTGAAGAAGCCTTCAAGATGACTCTAGCACCAGAAATTGTCAAACTGCACGGGAAAAAAAAATCCAAGAGCGAATTATCCTGCTGAATTGAGTAAACCTCCAGAATTGTGAATTAGTTATAAAAATGATTGTTGTTGTAAGCCCCTAAGGTTTAGGGGGATGCTTTATGCAGCAATAAATAACTGATGTTAAAGCAAACTAAATACGGCTGGAAAAGGACCCCATATTTCTTTTCTTTTCTTTTTTTTTTTTGAGACTGAGTTTTGCTCTTGTTGCCCAGGCTGGAGTGCAGCAGTGTGATCTCGGCTGACTGCAAATTTCACCTCCCGGGTTCAAGCGATACTCCTGCCTCAGCCTCCCGAGTAGCTGGGATTACAGGTGTGTACCACCACGCCTGGCTAATTTTTGTATTTTTAGTATAGATGGGGTTTCACCATGTTGGTCAGGCTGGTCTCGAACTCCTGACCTCAGGTGATCCCCTGCCTTGGCCTCCCAAAGTGCTGGGGTTATAGGCGTGAGCCACTGTGCCCAGCCAGGACTCCATATTTTATATTTGAGTCCTTGTGGATGAACAGCAACCTAACAGACTGAAAACTTAGCATAGGAGTATGCGTCTGTAACAATAGCTGAGTCTTGGCCAATTCCAGCAGTGTACTTCAACCACTCATATGCTGCTGAGTGTTCAAACTGTGTTCAAATAAGGCAAATGCCAACCTGTAGCCAATCCAGCTGTTTCTGTACTTCACTTTTGATTTCTATATATTACATTTTTTGTCTATAAATTTGTTCTGACCACGAGGCACCCCTGGAGTCTCTGTAAATCTGCTATGATTCTGGGGGCTGCCTGATTCGCGAGTCATTCATTACTCAAACTCCTTTAAATTTAATTCAGCTAAAGTTTTTCTTTTAACACTGGGATAAGATAAAATGAAGTTCTATTTCATTCCCTGAGTAGGCTTTGTGGTCTAAAGAAATTCAGAGACAGTACTCTTGATTTTTTTGAGAGAAGATTTTCTTCTGATCACATAGCAACAAACTATGGAAAGAGAAGTCAGGCTGGACTGTTAATTATGTAGCAGTCAGAACTCATCTCTCAGTTCAGTCGAGATTACTGGGAAAACCACAACAGCCTGACAAAATTAGGGGGATACTTCCAAAACCTAGGACATAGAAAAAGCCAATTACAAACTACAGATATGCAAAATATGGTATAATTTTTGGTTTTTAAAATGTTCTTTTTTGTACATAATTGAGCTCATCGAGGGCATAGATTTTTGTTGTTGTTGTTCTGTTTTATTCATGTTGTACTCTCAAGGCCTGGGATCATGCCTGGCACAGGGCTCAATAAATGTCAAATGAATAAATAAATGTAAACACATTTGTCAGAATAAGCACCAAAATTTATTTCTGGCAGATAGGATTATGTGTGAGTTTTTTTTTTCTATCTTCTTTGTTTTTTCTAATTTCTCTTCCATGATCATAGATTACTTATATAAAATACTTGTAAAAGGCCATAGAGTTTTATTTTAGAGTAACACAAGCTTTAAAATACCTACACATGTACATCTATCCAAATCTATTTCTGAGCAAAATATCCTTTTAGGAAGAATAAAGGCGCATAATAACAGATCTCAAGAGAAGGCTTTGTGTTGTGTGGGCAGGGCTAGAAATACACGAAGATTTTTTTTGGCCACCAAATGACTTCTCTACAGGTGATCATTGAAACACAGATTTCTGTCAATGGTTGAAGTATTTCACTTATTTTATTTTCTTATTATAATCTCTGTATTTAGCTCAGCTGGGATTCCTTTGGTCTGCCAATTTTAAAAAGTCACATCATCACCTTATTCCAAAAAATGCCCCTGAGAGAAAGTCTCTTGCCCTCACAATTGTTCAAATTTAGGATGGAAAATAGATTTTAGTTTGCATGCCAATTTGATTAATTGTACTCACTGGTGATTCTTAGCATACTCTGTGTAAGATCTGAGGTTATAGTTATACCTGGTGGATTTGCAATGTCTACCATAAATTAAGTAGAGAGGAGAAGAGGCATGGTTGCCTTGTGAGTGCATGATTCAGTGAGTTATTGTTATCTTAATTTGTTGTGTATTAGATGTTACTTCTTTATAAACTATTGATCCTATTTAGCTTCTCAGGGGCCCCCAAAGATGCCCACATCCTAATCCCTGGAATTGGGATAACAGTGAGTCTTCACTGACCTGAGAGATTAGATGATCACTGATATGTAATTGGCAGTCAAGTTTGACTTCTCTTTCCATTGTTGTTGTTATGTAAATATGTCACATGGCAAAGGAGAATTAAGATGGAGTAAGTTTGCCAATCAGCTAAGGTAGGGAGAGAAGCCTGGATTGCCTATGTGTTACCAGAAAAGGGATCTCATCCCAGACCACAGGAGTGAGTTCTTGGATCTCACATAGGAAATAATTCAGACTGAGTCTCAGAATATAGTAAAGTTAAAATAGTTTCTTAGAAAATACTCTATTACAGAGTAGGGCTTGCTGAGAAAGCAAGAGGAGGAATGTCCCTACCTCAGACATAAGGCTTACTTACATGGGATATTAAGGCTAAGAATAGTGTACTTTATTACAAAGGGTTGTGTTGAGCTTATGACAGACTTAGTATTACTATTCTCTTGTGTAATTATTACTTTTAGCAAGAATTTATGAAGATACTATTACCTTTAGAGGGAAACCTATTTTTAAACTAAGAATGCCTTTTCCCATTAGCTCGTTTCCTCAACCATAAACATCTTGTGATCAATAATGCCTAACTTCCTGGAAATGTAACCCAGCAGGTCTTGCTTTATCTGGCTTTTATTCAAGATGGAATCACTCTGGTTAGGATGTCTCTGACATAGGTGGGCACATTGTAATCACAGGGTCCTTAGAAGTGGAAGAGGAGCCGGGTGCAGTGGCTCATCCCTGTAATCCCAGTGCTCTGGGAGGCTGAAGCTGGGGGGATCGCTTGAGACCAGGAGTTCAAGACCAGCATGAGCAACAAAGAGCTCTCCCCCATCTCCCGCCCCTTGTTCCTCCCACCTCACCACCCCCCTCCCCCAGGCTCTACAAACGTTAAAAAAAAAAAATTAGCCAGGCATGGTAGTGCACCTGTGGTCCTAGCTACTTGAGAGGCTGAGGTGGGAGGATTCCTTGAGCCCGGGAGGACAAGGCTGCAGTGAGCTATAATCACACTACTGCACTCAGCCTGGGTGACAGAGCAAGACCCTGTCTCAAAAATATAAATAAATAACAATGAAAGTGGAAGAGGAGACACAAAAGAAGTCAGAGGGACTCCTTTTGTGACAACAGGAAAGAGACCCACAGAGTTGGTAGCATAAGGACGCTGCTTGACATTGCCAGCTCTGAAGACTCATGGAGGGAGCCAAGAGTTAGGGAAGGAACTCTAGAAGCTGGAAAAGGCAAAGAAACAGATTCTCCTCTTGAGTCCTCAGAAAGGGATGCACCCTGTTGGCACCTTGATCTCAGCCCAGTGGGATCCATGTCAGACTTCTAATGCACAGAACTATAAGATAATAAACTGGTATGTTTAAGCCACCAAGTTTCTGGTAATTTATTAACAGCTGCAAGACAAAACTAATTCACAAAATATGGCTTATTCTACCTTTAAAAAGGAAAATGTGACTCAGTCCTCTCCCAACTGCTGATCCATTGGCTTTTCTGGATGCTACTTTCAAATTCATTGCTAGTTTCTTCTCATAATTGTAGGATCAAGTCTCTCAACCTAAATATTACTTTTAGTGGCAAAAACCGCAATTACTTTTGCACCGACCTAATATGTTGTAGTAAATTGTATGAGAAGCAAGCAGCTTTTATCATTGCTGATAAATGGCCTTTTAATCTCCCTTCTTTCCAAATAATTCTTGTCTATCTAGTCAGACCACAAGTCATTAAGCAATTAAAAGACAATATAAAATAAAGCATTTGAAATTCAAGCACTCTAGGCCAGGCATGGTGGCTCACGCCTGTAATCCGAGCACTTTGGGATCGCTGAGCACTGATTGCTTGAGCCCAGGGGGTGGAGGTTGCAGTGGGCTGAGACTGGGGCACTGCACTTCCAGTCTGGGTGACAGAGCAAGACTCTGTCTCAAAAAGAAAAAACAAACAAACAAAAGAAATTGGAGCGCTGTAATGTAAAAAAGGAGAGAGGTTAATATTAGCTAGAGTTACTAGCTATGGCTTTAAGGAAAAACTATAATCACTGAATATCAGATTTATAAAAAATAGTTATTAAAAGAACCAACTATCAGTTCATAAGCATTATCTTATATAATTGATAGAACAACCTTATAAAGTAGGAATTATTGTCTCTATTTTACACATGAGGATATCAAGGTCTAGTCTAGGAATTAACTTGTTCAAGTAGGATTATAGAAGTTCTTTGGATACAGTTAGATAATATTTTCCTTTGGCGTAAAAAGATTTGATTTCTGACCTGTTCTCTCAAATCTGTAGTTTAATGACATGATACACTTTTTGGAACAGTGGGAATATGTAGATGGTTGCTTTAATCTCAGGAACTATGATTGCTTTTTAAGAGGCAATAGCCCTAATATTTAGTAATAACCAAAGCAATGTCTATAGCAATGCTTCTCAAATTATGTGGCATTTTAGGAGCACCCGAAGAACTTTAAAGAGTCCCAATGTCCAGGCTACTCTCCACACCAGTTAAATGCAAATGTTTGAAGTGGATTTAGACCTCAGTGTTTTTTTTTAAAGCATCCAAGGAAATTCCAAGTTTTGGAACTCTTGATCTATAACCAGGGATTGCATTTTTGTTAGTTTTCTCCCCAGCATTTAACTGGTTTATTGTATGTAATATTCAGTTACATGAGATTACATTTTTTTTTAACCACCCTGTTTTGAGGAGTCACCAGAAAGTTGTTTCTCGAGATTAGAAGCTTAATGAAATTCAGGTTGTGTTCAACTATAGATTCATTTTTAATGGGTTTTGGATTTCTGAGCCTGCTGGTGATATTTCCTAACATTTTTTCTTAATTTGTGTGATATATATATATATATATATATATATATATATATACACATTTTTTTTTCCATTTGGAACCCTTCCAATGCCTTCACTCTCTGTACTTTCTCTATTTTTTTTTTCCCCCCTGTGGATTTCATCTGACTGGAAGTACTTTTTCATTTATATCGCTAGTACATGTTTAAAGAATGTCTATCATTCTAGTCTATTACTATTAAGTTGGTCATATTATATTGACATTAAGACAAAAACTCAGAAGCAGGAAAACCTTTTAAACTGTATGGTAAATAAAGGAAATCCAAACAAAGACACTACCAGTCTTGTGATCTGAGTTCCTACAGAAAGGGTAGAAAACTCATATCCCAATGGGGCCAGTCAGGAAGTCTAAATAAATGAAATGGATCAGTGTTTGAGGAAAGAATGAGAGGGAAAAAGATAGAGAAGGAAGCTAGAGAAAGAGGGAAGATAGAATAAATAATGTCCATTGTTGCCAGATTTTCCAATTTTTAATGAAAGGCCAGTTAAGCGTCTATATATATTTTTAATGTCTGCTCAAAAAATCTTAAACCACTGTGTTATTCAAACAAAATATGTCTGTGCTTGGAAGTCAATCCACTGGCCTCCCATATGCAACATTTTAAGCACAGACAGTAGCGCATCTAAAGGGGTGAGCAGCCTCACGTGAGTCTCCTTGGAATCTAGCCTTAAGTAGAATGATAGCAGATGATGCAATCCTAATTTTCTTTTTTTGAGATGGGGGTCTCACTATGTCACCCAGGCTGGACTAGAACTCTTGGGCTTAAGGGATCCTCTTGTCTCAGCTTTTCAAGAAGTTGGGACTACAGAAACACGCCACTGGACCTGGCTGTCTGATTTTCTTTTTAATTTGAAAGAAAAGATCATTGGCTCTGTGACATCAGCAATGAATTAAGATTATTTAATGTGACTATTTATCATGCTTTGTTTATATTACAGCATGATAAAATATATATATTTTCTGAAGCATAATCGTTTAATCTTATGACTAGGGATACTATCATAATACAACAATTCTGCATTAATTAGTGTAATTGCCTGGAGTACTATTTTGTTTGTTCTGTGTAGCTAACATTTATTCTCTATTAACAGTATCGATCAGTAAAGAATTAGGGAACGAAGACTAATCCATGGCTATAAAAGCTGTCTTGGAATTGTGATGACAGTGGCTTTTCGGGTAGAACAGTTATTGAGGGACAGGATTTAAGAGTGAGCAGAAGGATAAGAGTCCAGGAAAACTGAGTTCATACCTGATGGTGGGAAACTGGTGGAGTTATTTACTTAAAAGAGGCTTTAATATGAATGGGGGAATTCAAGATTCCATTTTTATGAATATTTTTATCTCTTGCTTTAGTCATTATCTATTAAACTTAAAGAAGACATTCCTTCTTTCTTCGTTGTCTTATTATTGGCAAAACGTGTAGAACAAATTCACCATTTCTCTGAGATTCTTCCCCTACTGCCCTTCAGCTTTCGTTTCCTTTGTGCTAGATTACTAGAATTACAGTAATAGTAGACATTGGCTGTAGTTGATTATTTCTGATATTCTAAAGAGTGTTAAGATGCATTACCTGCAAGCCCCCATGGCTGGAAGCATAATCTTTTTTTCTTTTTGCTTAGCCACTGACTTGCAAAATGTGATTTCTCAATAAATTTATTGACACTTTCCTTTCAGCTCTACCCTCTGGTTAGTTTCCTGAAGTTTGCTAACAGTAAACTCTTTATTCCACAAAATAAAAGTAATACGCCAAAAGGCCAGTTTATTTTAGCTCCTTGTGTAACCAAGGTGAAGAAGAAGTGATGATAATAATCCCTCATTTTCTAATATCATAAAATTTGATAGCTGGCAGGGATTAAAAACATAGCTGGGTGAGCCCTTCTGTTTACAGGGTGGGCTAGTGATTTGGCAAGGTCACACACCTGGGCAGTGGAGGTGCTGGGCCCTAACCCTCAGGTCTTGACCTGCACTTCATTATAAAGCTCCTCCAGGTTTTCAAGGCATTTCCACATTTGGTCCTTCATAGGCAGGGTGGGAATTACTAACTCATTTTAGAAATGATTAAACTGGGTTTCCAAGGGATGGAAATATATTCAAGGTCAAATCATCAGAAGCCAGAGTTCTTCATCATATCCAGAAGCTCTCAAAGGTTGAGAATGCCCAAGCCAGTTCCATTTCTTAAGTCTCCCAATATCTTTAAAAATGAAGAAATGCCAAGCAGGATCACATTTATTTGAAATGCTTACATTTAACAAGCCGACTCTTCTAACATGACTCCCAGCCTTCAAGGCAACTGTAAGTTCACCTGGACATAATGTCTAAAGTCTACCTTTCAGACTTTAGTGAATATGAGGGACAGGTTAAATTGTCCTTGTGGATGAATCCTGACTTCGTGGAGGGGGATGTGATCTTTGGTGGGGGAAGGAAGGAGAAAGAAAGAAAAAGACAGATAAATGGAAAGACAGTGAGACCATAGCACCATCATCTGATACCATAGCACCTGCCAAAAATAAAACACTCAACACTTTGGGTTTCTTATATAGCTCCATAATTTCTATGCAGAAGAGGTAACAGTAGTTGCAATCTTTGTCTTGAAGCTTCATTTGCATAGTTCTTTAAGATTAAGGATAATTTATCAAAAAATGAAGATGTGGGTGGGGGTAGTAATTGGCAGAGATTATTAGGCATGGATGAAAGGGTGGGGTACAATGAGAAATAGATATTTGGCATTTGTTCCCAGTTCCTGGCATACAGTCCTAAAACCCTTGGAATCTCTGCAATGCTAAGAGTGATTTTTGTTATGTTAGTGAGATGGCTGGTGGCTGAGGACCCCTAAATAGCTTCAAGATGGGGACTGCTTGACAAAAAGACCAAGGCATGATCTTGGGGAGGGGAGAGGGACTGGAGGTTGAGTTTAATCACCAATGGCCACTGATTTAATCAATCATGCCTACATAATAAAAACTCCATAAAAAACCTAAACAACACGGTTCAGATGGCTTCTGGGTTGGTGAACAAATCAAGGTGCTGGGATCCGGGAGAAGGCGTGGAAGGTCCTCATCCCTTCCCTATACCTGAACCTATGCATCTTGTCCACCGGGCTGTTCCTGAGTTACACTCTATAATAAACCAGTATTAGTAAGTAAAACACTTTCCTGAGTCCTGTGAGCTGTTCTAGCAAGTTATTAAACATGAGGAGGGGATTATGGGAACCTCGATTTTATAGCCTATCAGAAGCGTCAATGGCAACTGGAGACTTTTGACTGGTGTCTGAAATGAGGGCAGTCTTGTGGGACTGAACGTTAGTCTGGGGTCTGAGCTAATGCTGGGTAGTTAGTGTCAGAATTGAATTGTATCCTAGAACACCCAGTTGATGTCTGGAGAGTTGGAGAATTTGCTGGTATGGGAAAAATCCCGCACACATTTGGTGTCAGAAGTGTTGTGAGTGAAAACAGTTCAGGGGGGTTGGGTGGGAAAGAGCATCTAAATGATCCTTGACTCTCTCACCTGTTTTTAATTCAGTGTAGACTGAACCACCAGCTGACTTCTTTCAAAGGGAAAGGAATTAAATCTCAGCCCAGACATGGGATATTTTCCTTTTCCCCTTCATTTCTTCCTCCCTCCCTGCTTTCTCTCCTCTCTCCCTCCATCCCTTCTTTCCTTCCAAATATATTTATCAAGCATTTATTATGTTCTAGGCCTTGGGCTATGGAGTTGAGCAGGACCCACAAGGCCCTACTCATATGGGGCTTAGAGTCCACTAGGGAAAAAGAGAACAAAGAAATGACATAATATAAGTAATCAATAATATAATGAAACCAAAAGTAAGATGGTGAAATAAAAAGTAATTGCTACAGTAGGATAGGCAAATATTTCCTAGTTTCCTGGGATACCTCACTTATCCTTTTTACTCTGATAAAGCATTGGGCAGAGACAGTAAAATTTTCATCAGCCATTCCAGGTAAAGCAGCAGCATGCCAGGATTGACATGTACGTACACACAGGTATAAATATGCACACTTGAGCATATAAACACAAATGCATGAGGCAATATAACATGACTGATCAACAACAGAACAAAATCAGGGCCGGGGCAGTGGTTCATACCTGTAATCCCAGCACTTTGTGAGGCCAAGGCAGGCAGATCATTTGAGGTCAGGAGTTCAAGGCCAGCCTGGCCAACATGGTGAAAGCCTGTCTCTACTAAAAAAACACAAAAATTAGTCAGGTGTGGTGGTGCACCTGCAATTCCAGCTACTCATGAGGCTGAAGCATGAGAATCACTTGAACCCAGGAGGTGGAGATTGCAATGAGCTGAGATCAAGCCACTGCACTCCAGCCTGAATGATGAAGTGAGACTCTGTCTCAACAACAACAAAAAACAAAAACCAATAGAACAAAATCAGAACTTGGTCAGATAGTCTCTTGGAGGAAGTTCCTTCGGGAAGTTATGCCAGTATTACATTGAAGATGCTATTACTAAAACAGCTTAAAAATTCTCTTTTGTGATTGCCTGTGATTAAGTACTCTATGATAGTTTCTTTTGAAGAATTTCCAATCCTAGCAAAATGTTTTTAAAGATGAATTTAAATTTTGTCAGCAACCAAATATGTTTGGGGGTCATTTCTGGATAACATCTTTTTGGTTTACAAACCAAGTGTGAAGCAAATCTAAAAATATTTTGAACTGGGGGTGTGAGAGAGGCAAGCATAGTAGTTGGAATAAATGTGTCTTTTTTGAAGATGTGGTTATCTTGAGGGAAGCAACATTTTATTTGAATAAGTAAATTTAGATGTATTTGCTATAAATCTGTTTTGTTTATGCAAAGTAATACTTCTTAATATTTGGCTAGACAAACCTAGATTTCTATAAAACAGAAGTTAGCTGCTTTAGAGATCACCAACATACTACTTTCGTTTCATTTTTGCTTTATTTCTAGCAAAGCCCACTAAAGGGATTCTGTCCTCTTTTTACTGACTGTGGCCTTAGATAAAGAATTCTTCGAATTCTCTCCTCTTTACCATCCCTGGCTCTTTCCACATCAAGCTGCAAAGCCTAGGAACATAGTGAAAACTGGTAGAAATGTCTCACTGTGCAGAAATTCTCATAGTTTTCAAGGCATTTGCTGGTTTTGTTACTCTAAAGCCTCATAAAATAGGCAGGGTAGAAATTATTGTGCCATTTACAAATGATTAAACTAGTTCTCTGAAGATGTGGAACTGTATACAAGGTTACACAACTGTAGCATGGAATTGGGTACATTATTTCTATAGTCTTATATCGATTCTATAGACTCTCTAGAAGGACACTTTGCTGAAGGCTTGGAGAGAACTTGGAGAAAGCTCACGTCTGGTTTTAAAATTTGGGATATTTTTATCATGTTTATCATCATTTGTTCAAATAACTTCAAGAGTTTTATGTGTTTGTGTTTCAGTGTTTATGAAATCATGCAGCTATTTTTAAATGGTTCGGTATTTATTTTGGACTGTAATCCAGATTCTGCTCACAACTGCTGTTTTTCACTGGTCAGCTCTTTCAGTGTTGTTAGCTGTTTATCACGATTATGATCAGTTTAGGAGAGATTTGAGGACAACTCAGTAATTATTGATGTCTTTGCTATTCATCATTTGATAGATGGTTTTTAAAGAATATTTAAGGAGATAGAACTTGCTACTGATGAACACTCCACTAAAATTACAGTCTTTCTTAAATCACAGGAAAACCATTTTTTTGTGTGTGACATAAAACAGCTCTTCTAAGTGCTGGAATGTGTAATTTAAGGCTCTGACTACTACTTAGTTTTTCAGAGAATTTTCACATATGTTATCTCTACCAAGCCCTATGAGTGCGAAGATAATGTAAATTCCTTCAGTTTTCAGATTAGGAAAAAGCAAGGCTAAATCTGCCTAGTGTCATGTGGACACTAGTGGTGGAACAAGAACCCTGACTAACTCCCAGTTTGCCTTTTGACCAGCCTTTCTACATGCAACGATTGTGGCCAACCAGCTAATGTTTCAATATCTGAGAAAAATAACAGTTTGTATCCTCTCCTGCTGTGCCAAGCCACACTTACCAGCTCCTTTCTATCTTTGTCCACATAAAAAAAACCCTCAATCTTAGATTTTATGTGCTCCTTTTGTTCATATATATATTTAAGGTATACAACGTGATGTTTTGAAATATAGTGAAATGGTAACTGTAGTCAAGCAAATTAACATACCCATCACTTCACGTGGTTGCTTTTTTGTGTGTGGGGTAAGAGAACCTAAAACTACTCTCTTAGTAATTATCCTGAGCATGATACAATATTATTATCTATAGTACTCATGTTGTACATTCAATCTCTAGACTTATTCATCCTATACTTGCAAGCTCTTTTTGATTTAAAACATTGGCTGCTCACTAGCCAGAGTCCTCATTATCTGTAATACATATTCCTCCACTTGGTTTTTATTTTATTTAACTCTCTAGTATGCTATTTAGTCTGATTTTTAAAATTCTTCATGTATTCAACCCAAGTTTTGCCAGTATAACTAGGTATGTATGGATAGGGACAGACATATTTTTCCATGTACAACTCAGCTACGTATTTTATTTTTTCCTCAAAGTTTGTTGATTTTGGCTTTGCAAGATCTATATTAAAGGGACAGTTTTCCCCACCCTCTTTCTTATTAATTAAGTCATTCCTTTCCTGAAGTAAAGACCATCAGAAAGGACCATTGCTAGGTGCTGGTTTCTTTTTCTTTTCTTTTTTTTTTTTTTTTTGAGACATTGTCTCGCCCTGTTGCCCAGGCTGGAGTGCACTGGCGCGATCACTGCAAGCTCTGCCTCCTGGGTTCACGCCATTCTCCTGCCTCAGCGTTCTGAGTAGCTGGGACTACAGGCACCTGCCACCACGCCCAGCTAATTTTTTTGTAGTTTTAGTACAGATGGGGTTTCACCATGTTAGCCAGCATGGTCTCGATCTCCTGACCTCGTGATCCACCCGCCTCAGCCTCCCAGTGCTTGTTTCTTTTTACGTCTCACACTTTTAATTTTTCTCCCTATTAAAAGGATGTCCTTTTGTTTCGAACTGATGTCCAGATTCCAATGAACTGCCTTAGTCCATTTTGTGCTACTACAACAGAATATCAGAGACTGGTTTATTTATTTATTTTTAATTTTAAATTTCTTTTTTTACAAAGACCAGGTCTTGCTCTGTTGACTAGGCTGGTCTTGAACCCCTGACCTGAAGAGATCCTCCTCCCTCAGCATCCCAAAGTGCTGGGATTCCAAGTGTGAGCCCAGCTAAGGCTGAGTCATTTATAAAGAAAAACAAATTATTTGGCTCATGGTTCTGGAGGTTGGGACATCCAAGATAGAGGGTCAGCATCTGGTGAGGACCTTCTTACTGGGTCATCCCATGGTGGAAAGGGGATGGGCAAAAGAGCATGTACCAGAGAATGAGCAACAGGGACCAAACTTGTTTTGTAACAAACCCAATCTCTCTATAACAAACCCACTTCCATGACATTAATTCATTAATGTCATTAATGTCTGCCTCCATTGCTCTGTCCTCATCACCTAATCATTCCTAAAGATCTCATCTCTCAACACTTGCACTGGGGATTAAATGTCCAAAACATGACACATTCAAACCATGGCATGACATTTCAAATAACTGTTTTCAGGGCCAGATGTATACTTTGTGGGGTGCAGTCTATAAAAAATACGTGGGGCCCTTTGTTCAAAAAAGAGAATAAAAGTACCATTAAAGGTACTAAACTATAAAGCTTTCTTCTTTAAAAATATTTTACCATTTATAGAACATTAAAGGAGTAATAGTGACACATGAGTAACAACATAAACTTACCAATTACAAAAAGCAGAATATTTTTGGTGTTGTAATTTTTTTTTTTTTTTTTGAGATGAAGTCTCGCTCTTTCGCCCAGGCTGGAGTGCAGTGGCACTATCTCAGCTCACTGCAAGCTCCGCCTCCCGGGTTCAGGCCATTCTCCTGCCTCAGCCTCCTGAGTAGCTGGGACTACAGGCGCTTGCCACCATGCCCAGCTAATTTTTTGTATTTTTGGTGGAGACGGGGTTTCACCGTGTTAGCTAGGATGGTCTCAATCTCCTGACCTTGTGATCCACCTGCCTTGGCCTCCTAAAGTGCTGGGATTACAGGCGTGAGCCACCGCGCCTGGCCTGGTGTTGTAATTTTATATAATAAAATTAATAATACTACTTTATTATTGTAAAATCTTAATTGATTATAAGACTTTTCTGGCTTGCTTTTCTGCAAATTCATTTATTAGATCATCAAAATTTGTACTTTTCCGTCAATCTAATTAAAAGCAATTCTGGTCACTCTTGGCAAATGTAAGATGGCAAATAATTTTTTGTAATTTGTAATTTTGATAAGATTCTTTCTATTGATGCTACTGTTATGGAGTTATTAAGACTATTTTTTGACTGTGATAACATTGGCATAAATTTCTGATAAATTGTTGTGATACATATATTTTAGTATATCCAGGGCTGATAATTCTTGGGGAACAATTTTTCTAAAAATAATTTAACTCTTCATAAATTGTGTGTTTGAATTTAATTTTTAATGTAAATGTATACAATGGCATTTATTTTTTTCCTCTGGTATTTTCTGTAACTTGCAGAGACCAATACAAGAAACTAGATAGAGGCTTTATGTTATGTATATAATTGAAAATGCCCTTTTATGAATTCTATTGCTGTACCTTTAATTACAAGAACAAAATTAATTTAAAAACTTTTTCCCTTGTTAATAATTGTTTCAGCCAAAGCTTCATATGAAAATAGAAGTCTCTCTCATTGAATGTGACAATTTTTGAGTGTAATTTCCCTTTTTAAGCCTGTAGATATTTACTTTGCAATATTGCAGCAGTTTTCAAAAGCAGAGATTCTAAGCTCTTTCAATAATTCTAATCCCTGACATGCTCCAGTTCCATGTCCATGTGTACAGACTTTTATTTTGTAATAATTTACTGTCGAAATTTACTGCCTGAGTGCCCGCAATTATAGTCCCAGCGCTCTAGGTAGAGGGAGAGTTAATATTTGTGCAGATGTGGCAAGGATAGGCTCTGGAGACACAGGGCAAGCTGGCTTTCCTCTGCAGGTGCTGCATTTATATAGAGCCCATTCTCTCTCCTGTATCTGCTGCCATTTCTCCTGCTCCACTACTTCTGCTGCTGCTGTCACTGTTGCTATTGTCAATCTTGGGCCAGGTCCCAGCTCGGTTGTCCCCACAAGCCCCCTGGACTTCCCAGAGGGACTGCCGTGCATGCCTGCTGCCCGCCGGGCTGGTGGTGGTGAGCCCTTTGTGGATGGGCTGCTGGACCACAACAGGTTGCATGCAAAGTGGTCCAGCATCTAGCCTCTAGTTATGCGCATGTGTCACTGTCCCCTCAGCCTTCACCACAGAACACAAGTTCAAAGATAAAATAGTAAGAGTTTTAAGACACCAGGACAGAGCATTAAGCCAAGTGCAGGCCTTGCGCAAATGCAGACTACAAGCCCTTGAAGCCAGTTCTGATCATTATGCCTTTCTGAGCAATTACTCCACCCTGAAATCAGATTACTGCAAGACAGTTAGAACTTGTCAGTCTCCATTGTTCTGCCTAGCTTTATGACACTGTCCAATATCAACCTCACCCATTCTTTTCTCCAGACTTGCTCCAACAAGGCTTATTGCCCTCACTCTTGCATACTACCTACCCTTGCTTACCTACTGTTAGTCCATTTGCGTTGCTATTAAAGGAGTACCCGAGGCTGAATAATTTGTAAGGAAAAGAAGTTTATTTTAGCTCACAGTTCTCCAGGCTGCACAGGAAGCATGGTGATGGCATCTGCTTCTGGTGGGGGCCCCAGGAAACTTACCATAACAGCAGAAGATGAAGGGGAGCCAGCGTGTGACATGGCCAGAGACAGAGCAAGAAAGAGAGGAAGGAAGTGCCAGGCTCTTTTAAACAGTTAGATCTCACATGAACTCATAGAGTGAGAACTCACTCATTACCACAAGGAAAGCACCAAGTCATTCGCAAGTGATCCATCCCCATGACCGAAACACCTCCTACTAGGCCCACCTCCAACACTGGCGGTCACATTTCAACACATGATTTGGAGGAGACAAAATATCCAAACCATGTCACCTACTAACACTGTGCTCCCTTTAACAGTTACTGCCTTCCTCCCTTGTCCCTTTCAGTAACATTTGTTTATTTCACTGCTTTTTGTCTTTCACTCCTACCTCATTCCTGATGCCTGGGGTCAGTTTGCAAATAAACTACCTGCATGCCTGCCTTTGTCTCAGGCTCTGCTTTCAGGAGAACCCAGATCCTAATAGTTGGTACAATGCTTGGAGATGTGATTTTGGATGGGACTACTTTTGCTCATGAGATGATTAACTAGGCCACTAACCATGCCTGTAGCCCCATTTTCAGATATCAGCTTTTATTCATTAACTCATTTAACGAATATTCATTGAGCATGTACTCTGCTGGGCACAGTAAATCGGAGACAAAAGACAAAAATCCTTGCTTTTATGGTGCTCACGTGATAAGTGTTTGGAGAAAAATAAAGCAGAGGAGGGAGTTTTTGATGTTAAATAGGGTGTTGGGAATGGCCTTGCTGAGCAAAGACTTTGGGTGGTGGAAGCCATGTAATGTAGCCTGAGAGAAGAAGGTTCTAATCAGAGGCAAGGACAGCTGCAAAAGCCTTGAGGTATAGCATGCCTGACTGTGCTCTAGAAGCAGCAGGATGCCAGCCACGGCTGGAGGCAGTGGTTGAGGGTGGAATTGAAGGAGATGAGGTTGAGAAGCTGGCCAAAAGGAGCACGACCTTGAAGGCTTTTGTGCAACATTAACAAATTTTTTTCTTTTTCAAAAGCTTGGCATGGTCTGCTTTACAATCTAAATGCAACAGTCTTGCATTTGGAAAGCCATCTAAACAGGGTACCACAAGCTCAGCTAACTTTCTGATTTCCTTCTCTTGGTTTTCAGAAAAATTACAAACAGATCCTTCAAAATGTTTTATTTGGTAAGATGCTCAAATTTTACTCTTGGCATTGGTATGACCATCTTTGATTTCTTGATTAAACAATACATTTTGAAACATTTATTTATTTGTATTCAGCCGCAAATGTAAATTACATATGCTATTGTCTTTATTCTAAAGAGACATTTTGTTTTCTGTAGAAATACTTTACATAAATCATTGTCTACATTCTTTGAAGACCAGCTTATGATGCTGTACATATAATTATTCTCCTTGTTTGAAATGCAGTTTCCACTCACTTGAATTTGCATTTTGATTTTCTTTCCTTTGTTTTGCAATCAAATATTTTCTTGTTAGCCAAGTATGTAAGAGAAATCTAAACTGAATTGTTTTAGTTGAGAGGTATGACATGAATATAACATGAGATTTTATATGGAGTCAATTATTCTTTGCCATAATTAAGTCAGGATGGCATAAAATTAGTTTTCTGGGTCTTTAGTCAATAGTGTTTTTGTTCAAAAGTTTTGAAGATCATTTGAAATACTCACTGACTCATTCAAAGGAGGCATCTTTCCCAAGACTCTAAATGAGTCTTGGGAAAGATGCTGACAACAAGCAATAGACAAATATTTATTCGTGTCCCAGGAGGCACAATTTAACCTGTATCACCCACTCTTTTTTTCATTTGTTCCTCCACCCACCCTCCCGTTTCTTTTTTTATGCTTCTGGCTTTTTCTTCTTTCGTTTAAACTCTGCTCCCTTCCTCCAAACCACCTACCCCTAAAAGTCCACCAAATTGCAGTTGACAGGGGGATGAGGTCCAGACTGCAGGCTTGACAAATTATTCCAGTTCCACTTGTTCTTCCATCAAAAGTCCTGTCTAAACACTAGTGACATGTTCCCCAGTGACCAGAGAACTTTCCCACAGGAACAAAATGTTCTCCTTGCTTGGCCAGATTAATGACCTGTGTGAAATCTGCAGCCCGAAATGCTTTAAAAAGGGCATAGAAGTAACTCATACACTTGAACAGTTGAAAATCTATTCTACTCTTAGGCTCACTACTGTCAACTCCATGAGGGCAGCAGTCGGGATCTTTGTTGTTTGCTTTAGCTCCCCAACCATAAATGAAATGCCTGGAACATACTCTCAATGAGTATTTCTTGAATAAATGAACAACAAACACACTTAATGCAGAGTACTGTGCTGTTTTTAAGTCAAAAGATTCTGTTTATTAAAGTCCTACCTGAAAATAGCAAAGTGATTTAGGAATTGACTTTAGGAAATTCTTGAATCTGCTGGCAAATTGCTGTTAAAAACAACAAATCAGTATCAAATTTGCCCAAACCCAAATAGTACCTTCTGGCAAATGGCCTGTTGAATTTAGGCAAAGTAGATAGTATTGAATCATTTCATGCAACAGATCAAATTTAGTTATGCAGGGGGACATTTGGCAATTGATTCATCTTGGTGAGCTCATAGGGCTGGAACTCTGTTTAAAATAAAACATTTGACTGAAGTCATGTTGAGATGCACATCTGTTGTTTGTGCCCTACAGCAGTCATTCACTATTCTTCTCTAACTGCACTGTGATTTTGGTTAATGTGCTACCAAAGGTGTTAACTCCATTCCCTGCTTCAGCAGAGAAGTGATTCAAACTCAGCTAATCTGAACATCACATTCCCTGGCCCACAATGACTGGATTAGAGATAGTCTCATGAGCCCATCAGAGCCAACGACATGCAATGGTACATCTATTGAGACACTGTGAAGGCAATCCTTTCCCTTTTGCTTCAGATTGTAGTTATGAAGATATTGGCTTTAGCTGTGTTGCCTTTCAAAGGGACAGTGTGTTTGATAATAATGGAACTAACACGAAGGAGAGTAGACTTGGGAGACTGAGAGAAATAAGGTCGAACTTAAACTCTCCATTAGTGTACACCTCAAGCCAAACCTATCTCTGCACTCTTCTGTAATAAGTTCAATATTTATTTAAGCCGGTTTATGCTGATTTTATTTTATTTTATTTTTTGATATGGAGTCTCTGTTGCCCACATGGGAGGGCAGTGGTGCGATCTCGGCTCATTGCAACCTCCGGTTCCCGGGTTCAAGCCATTCTCCTGCCTCGGCCTCCCAAGTAGCTGGAACTACATGCGCCCGCCACCACGCCCAGCTAATTTTTTGTATCTTTAGTAGAGACAGGGTTTCACCATGTTAGCCAGGGTGGTCTCCATCTCCTGACCTCGTGATCCTCCCGCCTTGGCCTCCCAAAGTGCTGGGATTACAGGCGTGAGCCACTGCGCCCGGCCCATGCTGGGTTTTTTATCCTTTATGACCAAAAGAGTTAAAACTAATGCATATGATTAAAAGAAAAAGTCTATGGATCCTTTTTAAAAATTCCTAATATAACATATTTGTGCTATTTTTTCTTTTTCTTTTTTTTTTTTTTTTTTTTGGTCTCCTGATCAAACTTGCCAAGATTTTTTGTTTGTTTCTATCTTTTTAGCCTCACAAAAATTACCCGCTTTTGGTTCTTGTGATCCTCTAATGTTTATTTGTTTTCTGTTTCAATTACTTCTATGCTTATCTTTATTATTTTCTTTCTTGTACTTTCCTTGGCTCTACTCTTTTGTGTTTGTATTTTTTTTTTTTACTTCCTGTGTTGAAAGCATTAATTTCCAGTCACTTGTCTTTTCTAATCTATGCATTTCAGAGTGTAGACATCTTTCTAACTACTATTTTTGTTGCATCCCTTAGGTTTTACCATAGTTTAATATTTTTATGTTCAATTTTAAAATATTTTCCAATTCCATTTTGATTTATTCCTTGATCCATAAACTCCTTATAATTATATTTTAAAATTTCTGAATGTAGGTATTTGAGGAAGTTATCTTTTTACTAATATATTCTATTTTTACTGAATTGTGAGTAGGCAATATGGGTTAAGTATTATGCTGATTTTTTGGTAGTTCTGAGATTTGCTTTATGACTCGGTATAAGGTCAGGTTTTATATGTTTGAAAATTTGTTATGCTCAGGATTTATGTATACATATTTCCATTAGCCCAAGCTTCATTATTATTTTGTTTAATTCTTAATATTCTTACTACTTTGTGTTTGCTTTATAAACTAGTGAGAAGGATGTTAAAATCATACATTATAATTATGAATTTGTAATTTTCTTATAATATTGTCAATATTTGAACATATATTTTAGCCATATAGTTAGGTAACTATATGCTCAAGATTGCTATATCTTTAGGTAAATTATTTCTTTGTCATTATATAATATTTTTATCTTAAAATCATATTCATATGACATTAATATAACTGCACCAGTTTTTTTCTGGTTAGTATGTACTTATTATATCTTTTCCAATCCCTTTTCTCTGAAATCATCTGTCCTTATGTTTATTTTCCTTTGTAAACAACATGTATCTTAAAACAATTTTTAAATTTTATTAATAGGATGATTAAAAAAGAAAGATAATAGAATACCTAACTAAAAAGCTAATAGAGGAGAAAAATGGGATAATAAAATAGATGATTAATCCAAAAGAAGAAGTGAATTGAGGAATAAAGGGACAAAGAACAAACAGGACAAATAGGAAACAAATCATATGATGAGAGATCTGACAGCAATATCAATCATTTTAATAATATAAATAGAATAAATATTCCAGCTAAAAGACGAGGATTGTCAGACTGAATAAAAAACAACAACAACAACAACTATATTCTCTGGATTCTTTCTTTCTGTCAAGTTGGATCACCAGAGAGCTCTGTTTGAACTGCCTTAATCTAGTCTATAAAATGCTTGCTTTGAGCTGTACTGTAATATTATATTGTCTGCTTATAGTGTTGGTTGATATAAAAAATGGCCAAATAAGGAATATTTCTGTATTATCTGTAGACCCCTGATTAAAGACCTGACGTACTATGTGGTTCAGTGTCTCATATGAGGTTTCATGCAATAAATCTCTCCTGGAGTTAGTGCTAGGGAAAGTTTGGCCTCCTGACAGACTGAAAGCTTTCTCTTATTAGAGTTGTATAAAGTGACATTTTCCTTTCCTGTCTTGTTTACAGTAAGCTTAGGGGTAAAATTTGTGATTATTTTTAGTGATTATTCTTAGTCTGTTTTTGGTAGAACTATTTCTCCCTTCCAGTTAATCACCACAAATTGAGCACTAAGTCTGCTTGAAGACTAAGGAAACAAAGGACACAAAGATACAAAACAAAATTGCTAAAGACAGATATATAAACAAATAATGATATTATAATAAGGTAAGTGCCATGACAGAGGTACATGCAAAGTGCTCTGGGGACACATGCAGAAATGATTAATTTTACCTAGAATGAGGGAACTGTGAAGGCTTCACAGAAGAGGTGGCATCTGAAGCAGGGTTTAAGCACAAATTAGATTCCACCAGATGGACAAAAACAGACTACAGCAGTGTTGTCCAATAGAAATATAATGTGAGACACACAGGAATTTCATATTTTCTAGTAGCCACATTAAAATAGTAAAAAAAGACTAATTAATTAATGACATTAATTAAATTAATAATATATTTTAACTCAACATATCCACTCTATTATAATTTCAACAAGTGATAATTTTTCAAAAACATTAATGAGATATTTGACAATAAACTTTTGGTACAACCACTGAAAATCCGGTGTTCATTTCACACGTACATCACATCTCAGTTTGCACCAGCCATGTTTCAAGCACTCAGTAGCCACATGTGCCTGGTGGCCACCATACTGGACAGCATAGAACTAGAGCATTTTCAAGGACAGAAATGAAATAGCATGTCTGGGAAACTACAAGTGAGCCCATGTGGTTAGAGCATGGGGGAGTGAGTGTGTGTGTGTGTGAGTGTGTGTGTGTATTTTGGTGGATTGTGGGGTAAATGGAAGAAAAAGGGACCAGAAAGGTAGATGGAGCAGGAATATGAAAAATGTTTTGACTTTATTACATTAAAATTATTGAAGGTTTCAGCAGAGGAATGCCATTTTCATATCTGTATTTTAAAATTATAATTTGGGAAGCAGTGTGAAAATAGATTTAAGGAGGGCTGGAGATGGGAGCTAATTAAGGAATGTAAGTGACGATTCATTGAAGCGATGAGAACTTGGGTCTGTAGTTCTGAGAGGGTGAGGAAATAATTTGACAGATATTTTTCACTTAATAATCACAGGACTTGGCAACCATTTGGATGTGAGGCATGACAGAGTAAATGAAAATGACATTAGGTTTTGAGCATGGGTAATTGTGAATGTCATTAAGTGAGAGGGAACTTAAAAATAAAGCCAAACTTTGAAAGGGCAATAATTGGTTTGACCTGTTTTGTGGATATTGAGTTGAGGTTTGTAAAAAGCATTTGAAAATACTGAGTGGTACCATGTTCAATAATGAGAAAACCTGTATCATAAAAATGACCAAATTGATATACACATTTAATGCAATATTAATGATAATTTTAACTTTTTAGAACTGACTGGATTATTTCAAGTGGAAAAATGAACATGTTAAAATCTCCAAGAAAATATTGAAAGGGCAGAATACTGAGGTATTTGAACAACCAGATAGCAAACTGAATATGTGATAAAATACATTCAAGCTGCCATTATCACATTTTATAAAATAGGAACAAGAAAGGACAGTAATCTAAAAACAAAAGGTACAGGCAAATATGAGACTTAGAAGAGAATTTAGAGGAGTGTCTATCTGCAGAATTTAGGCAGAGTTATGGGAACTAATAAGGAGGTTGAAGCACTTTGGTGACTCTGCAAGGAAGGCATGGGGGAAGAAATAGTCAAACCCCTTTGTCTTTCCAACCTGCTGGCGCCTCCTGTTGGCCAAAGCCAATTTTAAGTCAGGAAACAAGGGGGCCTGGCTCTGGGATACAGGACTGGGGAGATAATGAATCTGAGAGAGCAAAGGAGCATTAATGACACATATGGAAAACTAACATATGACAGCTGGCATTTCAATTCCCTGGGGAGAAAGGCTTTCACAAAATGGCACTAGTTCTACATTTAAAAGAAAATGGTTGAATCATATACTTTAAAAATAAATTCTGGAGGATTAAAGATCTAAATGTTAAAAGTAGCATTTTAATAACTTCTGGTTGAAAAAGGACTTCTTAAGCAAGAGGGGAAACCATAAAGAAAGAGATAGAATAATGTACCTACATTACCCTGCCTCCGATGTGGTATTGCTAAAACAAACAAAAAATTTTTGAATGACAAAAATAATTATCAGCAATATAAAACAAAAAATAATTGGGAAAAATATTTAATACATATTATAAACAAGGGGTAATATTTCCTATATTTGAAAAGCTACAAAACTTAATAAGGAAGTTAACTCAATTTAAAACATGGGCAAGTGATATTAATAGGCATCTCATCGAAGGAGTGTAAATGACCATGATACACATGAAAAAAGTTTCTCATGTTCAGTCTCACTTTTACCCAGGAAAATTTATCATTTATTTATTTATTTATTTATTTTGTGAGACGAAGTCTTGCTCTGTTGCCCAGGCTGGAGTGCACTGGCGCAATCTCAGCTCACTGCTACCTCTGCCTCCTGGATTAAAGCAATTCTTTTGGGATTATAGGCGCCCACCACCACGCCTGGCTAATTTTTGTATAAGCCATAATGGCCAGGCTGGTCTTGAACTCCTGACCTCAAGTCATCCGCCCCCCTTGGCTTCTCGAAGTGCTAGGATTACAGGCGTGAGCCATCGCACCCAGCCAACCCAGGGAAATTTAAAGCCCAACAATGAGTATAATTTTCATCCATCAGATTGGCATATTTTTTCTCACTATTTTTCTCTTATTGAAAAAAAGACTACATTCACATGTTAAAAAATCAAATCTACTAAAAGGTATATAATAAAGCAAGTCTCCCTCTTATTCTAAATGAATAGTCACCCAGACTCCAGGGCAGCTACGATGGAGAATTTTCTTGGTTGTCGTCCCAGAAATAGCCTCTATATATCAAGTATAGAGTGAAGAAATACACACACGTGTGTATACATCCACATAGTCCACGTATGTGTGTAGTATAGAGTGAACATATATGTGTGTGTATTAACAGAAACATGCATATTCATTCTGGACATGGTTTTTCATTTCCTATCAATCTACTTCATTATATTTTAGAGCTATATAGTATCCTATACTTGATATGCACCATTAATCAGGCTTTAGGCTGTTTCTGAACTGTTGCTACTATAAACAATACTATGAAGATTATCCTGTGTGTTTGGGTATACCTGTAAGACAAATTCTAAGATATGTAATTGCTGAATCAAATAATTTGTACAATTCAGATTTAATGGGTATTACCAAATTGCCTTCCAAAGTGGCCACACCAGTTTCACTCCCTGTAACCACAGGTGTTGAAGGATATACATCAAACAATTAATACCAATTACCTTAGGGGTTGGATGGGTAAGAAGCAGATTTTAACTTTTTTTAATACAACTCTGATTTGTTTTACTTTACTCATGAATTATTTTGTAATTATTATTATATTTTAAAAAAGTAAATACCGGTATGAAATTCAATGGACATATATGAGAACAAGCCTCAAGTTAAGCTGACAGCTGGCTATAGAGAAAATAGCTCTATTTAAATGCATTTTTTGTTGTGAGCCTTTTTTGGAAGTAGGAAGCCCACAAATGAATGTAAATATGAAATACAGGAACGCCTGGCTAAAATGGAAACCCTAGACTTATCTTGGCTTACACAAGCCCCTAGAGAGGTGAAAGCCCATGATCTCTACTCTTTACCTGCAGGATGTTTTTTTTGTTTTGTTTTGTTTTGTTTTGTTTTTTTGCACTCCACTAAAAGATTGGAAAATGTTAGCGGCTCTTCGCAAATGCACACATGAACTCCTCTTGAAGAAGGTGATTTATCTGGGCCATTAACATGAATGTGCCCCTGACCCTTTCTCATTAAATGCAGGTTATGCTTTAAAGATCTTTAAAAATGTTTACCTCCATTTTCAAAAATTTTCTGTTCTTTTGCATTCCCTACCAGCAGCTCCTTTTCAAGGTGGTGCTGCAGACTTCTGGAGGGCTGAGGCCCTGAAAGGGTGCAGCACAGAAGGAGGGCATCGTTTAGCAAGGGTTCTGTGTGCATTCCTGTCCCTACAGGCAAGAACTCTGTACTAGGGCCAATCAAGGAGGGCCCTACAACTGTGAGTGAGGGCTGGGGCTTCAATGAAAACAAGAAGTTCCTGTAAACTCCTTGGGAAGAAGAAAAAAGGAGTACCTGGGATTTTTGAGAGAAGGTTGTAGGAACTAATGGGAAGGCTGGATAGAGCTATGCGGAAGAGAATTAAAGACTGGGATGCTAAAGGATTTCAGAAAAGAGCCACATAATAAGAATTTTTAAAAATATGTGAAAGTACTGAATAAATTATGAAACACTCTAAAATCCACATGAATAAACATTTGCATTTTAGACTAATTTTTTTTTCTTATGGAAAATTTTTTATGTTTATCATTCTATTTGCATAAAAGAGCAAGGGGGGTGGGAAAGGAGGGGAGAGAGAGAGAGAAAGAAAGAGAAACAGAGAAAATAATTTCTTTTTCTCTATAGGAAAAAAGCCAAACTCTTCTTAACTTGACACACAAGTCATTTCACAATATCCTGACTTTACTGAATGCCAACCATTGTCAAGCATAAAATATACTAAGAACGAAAATGTATATGAATTATTTTCTCCAAGAGCTCATTGTCTATCAGTGAGGATAGAATTAAAGCTAATGATTATGACATGCATGATAAATATAACATTAGAAGCCACAGAAATAGCTCCACAGAGGGGTGATTCATTCTACCTGTGGTGTCAGGACAGATTCCTTGAGGTGGTGCCATTTAAGGGGGGTTTTGCAAGAGGACCAGGAGGCAGACAGGGGAGAGGGTGAGAGAGCATTTCAGGCACATGCAAAGGCAGGGCAGTGTACAACCGCTTGATGTCTGCCAGGAGCAATGGAATTATACATCCTTCCTGGAGTTTAAAGTGGAAAGGAGGAGTAGAAGGAGATCAGGTGAAAAGGATGGGTAGGGATTAGATTTTGGGGGTCTTGTAGGACATGCTTGGGAGTTTAGGCTTTATATATAGGGGATGGGAAGCTTGCAAAGGGTTTTTGGTAAAGTGGAGACTTGCTCCTATTGTGTTAGACAGGTCACTTTGGCAGTGGTGTGGATGAGGGTTGGAATTGGTATGTGCTATAATAGGGGCTTGTTGGCCCAGGTGAGGTTTGATGTGGGCTTATGAGGCAGTAACAGAGGGAATGGACATGAGAAAACAAATTTAAGATTTTTTCAGAATAGGCAGAATCTTCAGGACTTGGTGATTGTTGGGATGGGAGGGTGGAGAAGTTGTCGCTGGAGTTTCAGGTACCATCTGCTGCCCAGTCTCTATATTTACCCTGTGTTCTAACCAGGCCCAACAATTTATGATTCTCCAAGCACCCCTTTTCTCCTCAGGCTTCCAACATTGCAGGTACAGCTTTATTTATCCCTCTTCCCCTGGTAAATTCCCAACCATCCTTCGAGTTGCTCATCAACGGTCACCTCCTCTTTGAATTCTTCACTGCTGCATGCTGTGTCTACTCTTAATTCGTATTGATCACACATTATTATAATGATGTATGTAGCAAGGTCTCCAGCTTGAGATTCAGCTCTTTATACTCTGGGAGTCAGCTATGTCTGATAATCTTACGGGGCAGGCAAATCTTTCAGAAATAAGGGGCTGAGGATCATCCTGGGAGAAAACTCAACTTGAGGGAAGAAAAGCCAAGAATAACAAGTATGTTCTATAAGAAAGCCTTAGTTGTTACCAAACAGGGCAATTTGAGGACCACCTTATGTCAGTGTGCCATTATTAAGCTCTTAGCCCTCAACTCCAGATTGATGCCTTTTGTACCTTTCTTTGTGATTCTGGGGCTGGGATTCTGCTCTGCTAATAGGAAGTACTAGAGGGAGAGAGAGGGCAACGAGAGAGAAGAAACTCGCTCCATTCTAGTTGCTCTCTGTTCTGTGCCTAAATAATAGTGCTTCACCCAGGTATGCAGTTGGTTACCAGTTCTCCTCAGGTACCAGTGGCAGCTGGGTGGTACTTCAAAGGTCCAATCTCAGCTTTGCAGGTCTCCACTCCAGGCACCTGTGTTGGAAAAATACCAGCCTTTCTTCTTTGTTCCCCAGCCCTAGGGACAATGGCTTCTTTCTGCAGTTACTTTCTTTGAATTATCTCGGTGCCCCCTTTTGCTTTTTTGTCCTCCAATATCTGCTTAATCAATTCCCTATATTAAATTCTTTCTGTTAAAATAACTAATGTGGCTTCTGTTTTCCGACTAGACCCTGACTGCTACACTTCCACTCAGATCCATGGACCTATAGCTGAATCCTATGGGAAATAAGTTAAAGAGTGAAAGGTTTTTGGTTTTCTTTTTCCAAAAGAGTACTGTTTTTCATTTCTCCTAGAGAGCATGGCAAAAAATTAAGAGTCTTTCTATTTGACCACAGAATTTTCCCATGATTCTCTTGCATAAAGATTTTCCTGCGGGACTTAGCAGAATCATTAAGAGTTAATACAGGGCATAGTGCAGTGGTAACCGGTTGAGAAGATCAGAGCTGGAATAGAGGAACATTTGGCTGATGGCCAGAACAGGTAAAGTAAATAAATAAAGTAGGTTAAGTCAGTGAAACAAGAGACAGAGGTAGGTTGTTGATAAACTGGATACAATGTACCTTGTCTACAAAGGACAATGACCACTCAGTTCCAATCTATTACTGCCATGTAGGAATATGGGGCCAGTATCTTCTACATTTTTAAGAAATCTCAAAATCTAAATTTTTAGGTGAAATTAGCTAGCAATGAAGTCTAATTAAAAAATATATAACTGGGCAGATTAAAACCAGGCAAGTCAAACAATATTTTTTATCATTACAGACCATTGGCCACTATTTCTCAAATTTGCAGGAGCTAGTAAGACTTATTTATGAAACTTGTAGGAGCCTTAAGAATACTTGATGATCTTGGGAAATATCTTTGCAGGGCACTTTGTTCCTGTCATTGTAGATGTGGGTAATAGCTAGTGACACACAGTTTATATTTATTTACATGTCTTCTTCCTTTTTAGATTGTGAGCTCTCTAGAGGCAAGGATTTTATCTTATTTTTATATATCTAGCTCCTGACATAATGCCTGGCATGTAGTAGGTGCTCAACAAGTTTTAATGAATGGCTGATTGGATGAGTAAGTTAGTAACTAAGAAAGATATATCCAGAATCCACAAAGGCTTAAATTTACAAGAAAAAAACAAACAACCTCATCAAAAAGTGAGCAAAGGATATGAACAGACACTTCTCAAAAGAAGACATTTATACAGCCAACAGACACATGACAAAATGCTCATCATCACTGGTCATCAGAGAAATGCAAATCAAAACCACAATGAGATACCATCTCACACCAGTTAGAATGGCGATCATTAAAAAGTCAAGAAACAACAGATGCTTGAGAGGATGTGGAGAAATAGGAACGCTTTTACACTGTTGGTGGAAGTGTAAATTAGTTCAACCATTGTGGAAGACAGTGTGGCGATTCCTCAAGGATCTAGAACTAGAAATACCATTTGACCCAGTAATCCCATTACTGGGTATATACCCAAAGGATTAGAAATCATGCTGCTATAAAGACACACACACACGTATGTTTATTGCAGCACTATTCTCAATAGCAAAAACTTGGAACCAACCCAAATGTCCATCAATGATAGACTGGATTAAGAAATTGTGGCACATATAAACCATGTAATACTATGCAGCCATAAAAAAGGATGAGTTCATGTCCTTTGCAGGGACATGGATGAAGCTGGAAACCATCATTCTGAGCAAACTATCACAAGGACAGAAAACCAAACATCGCATGTTCTCACTCATAGGTGGAAACTGAACAATGAGAACACTTGGACACAGGAAGGGGAACATCACACACCGGGGCCTGTCATTGGGTGGGGGTCTAGGGGAGGGATAGCATTAGGAGAAATACCTAATGTAAATGATGAGTTAATGGGTGCAGCAAACCAACATGGCACATGTATACCTATGTAACAAACCTGCACGTTGTGCACATGTACCCTAGAACTTAATAATAATAAAAAGGAAAGATAGTATGTTGTATAAAACACGGCTTGGAAATTAGACCTGTGTTCTAAGTCCTGTCTTTACCATTAGCTGTGTGACTTTGAGAAATCAGTGAACTTACCTGAAATTAATTTTCTAATCAGTAAAATGGAGATATTGGCTGGGTGCGGTGGCTCACGCCTGTAACCCCAGCACTTTGGGAGGCCGAGGTGGGTGGATCATGAGGTCAGGAGTTCAAGACCAGCCTGGCCAACATGGTGAAAACCCATCTCTACTAAAAATACAAAAATTAGCTGGGCATGGTGGTGCGTGCCTGTAATCCCAGCTACTTATAGGAGGCTGAGGCAGGAGAATTGCTTGAACTGGGACCCAGGGGGCAGAGGTTGCAGTGAGCTGAGATTGCGCCACTGCACTCCAGCCTGGGCTACAGAGCGAGACTCCATCTCAAAGAAAAAAAAATGGAGATATTAATAACTACCTTCTAAGGTTTTCTGTTATTATTTATTAAGAATCTTCATTCCAAGATTTTAAATTTTATTCTCAATTTATTAAGATAATAAATGTGAAAGTGACTTTTGCAGGGGGATTAGCTAAGAATGGGAGTTGGGGAGGGGTTTATATTTTTTGTCCTTCTTCAGTAGTTTGTTCTATATCTGTAGGGGAACTGGTACCAAACCTCAATCTAAAGTATTTCAGTTGAGGGATATTTCACCTGTACATGCTGACAGTCGATAGGCATGTACTGAAGAGAATTCTATTATTTTATTAACAATGAATGCATTTTCCTCAGAACGACTCTGATGTGCTGAACATTCACCCATCATTCAATGAGGAAAACCTTAAACATTATCCACATTTGAATGGCTCAGATCTTTTCTAGTATTTTTTTTACAAGATTTATTTTTGATTAATTTTCCTTTTCTGAAATACCTAAGGTTATGATTTGAACAAATAGAATTGCCTTAGAAATATACTATTTGGATTTCTTCCCAGAAGTCACTTAGTTTCCCTATTTTCAAATTATTTGAAGCAATGAAGCTAGTGCTTTCATGTAGTGCCAGTATTTAATGCACTTGAGGTGTTTATGTGATGAGATGGGCTCTGGATACCACCAGACAGAAAGTGCCTCTTCCCTATTAACTTCTTGTTGCCTCCATCCAAGACCTCCATAGCGCCTCTATTAAATATTATGTCCCTAAGGTCGGTCTCTTTCTCTCTCTCTCTCTCTCATTTTTCCCTTGTGCCTCTCCTTGTCTGTCACCCTTCAGCCAAATGTGAGTGTGGTCAGTCGACAAGAGAGCAAAGGCTACTTTACTTCATTGTGTGCAGATCCTGGGAAGACAAACTTCATAGTTAGACTGATTATAGGTGCACCTGTCTGTTATTCAATTAATTCACTTTGACCTGACTTTGTATACATGTTAAGCTTTTTAAAAGATACCCTATGTTTTACTTCCAAGTCTTTTACTTTGCTTCTCTGCCACCCTCTACTTCTATCCTTAAATCCAAACTAGGATTTAAGAACTCTCATTTTCTTTTTTTAAAATTTTATTTTATGTTATTTTAAGTTCTGGGATGCATGTGCAGGACGTGCATGTTTGTTACATAGGTAAACGTGTGCCATGGTGGTTTGCTGCACTTATCAACTCATCACCTGGGTATTAATCCCCACATGCATTAGCTGTTTGTCCTGATGCTCTCCCTCCCTGCCACCCCCGGACACACCCCAGTGTGTGTTGTTCCCCTCCCTGTGTCCACGTGTTCTCACTAGAACTCTCATTTTCTTAACTTTCCTAGACACTAAGAAAGCAGACCTTTAGTTTCCTAGGCACCATCATTCTACGGGATTTTCAGCTGGGATGTGCAATTCTTGTAACCACTTGACACATAGTTGGTCTTCGTTCTTCAATTCTCTTGAACTAGAAATTTTTCCTAGTGAACTCTGCTTCTTGTGACTCAATATTTTATCCTTTAATCTCAGCAGAGAAAATTAATTTATGGGTCTGGAGAACTTCTCTCCTGGTATGCATTCTTTTCCTAGATGGTCTTGTCTGGCCAATTAATGCCATAAGTTTATTGATTTCAGCCCAGTAACCATTTATTGTATATTGGTGTAGCCAGGCTCTGTGCTAGGCACTGGGGCTACAGAGTTTATTCAAAGCTAGATTTTGTCATCAAACAGTTCACAGACTCAATGGGGAGACAACCAGGAACATGAATGTGAACAATCCACTGAAGTAGAAGCTGCAGAAGAGATAATTCTCCCTGTTTGGAATAGAAGAAATGGAAGTTAGGAAATTTTCGAAAAAAAAAAAAAAGATAGTTTAGTTTTGAAGGGTAGTATTACATAGTAGAAGGAAGAGAAGGAAGACAGGAAGGAAAGAAGGAAGAATAGTTTTTGAAGGATTTTTAGCAGGAGAATGATATATTTTGATTAGCCAGGTGTGGTGATGCACGACTATAGTCCCAGCTACTCCAGAGGCTGAGATGGGAAAAACTGCTTGAACCCAGGGGATTGAGGCTGCAGTGAGCCATGATTGCACCACTGCACTCCAGCCTGGGTGACAGAGCAAGACCATGTCTCAGAAAAAAAAATTAGGAATAAAAAGGGGCAGAGAGATCAAATCAATATGTGCAATTCAATATTCTAAATCATTTCTGAAAGATTCTCCCTCGGGCCTGAAAGCTTAAGGGAATGAGTAACTCCTCCCTTCTCAGGCCCAGTCCCAAGGCAAAAGACCACTTGCACCAGCAGAGTGCGTCAGCAAGATAGCAGAAGCAGGAAGAGAGCTGGCCGGAAGAAACGTACCCCCTGAAGACTGAGAGGCCATCCAGGTACCACGTAGCAGTTACATCAGACTGAGACACTTCCTGTTTACAGAAGACTCTAAAACCCCTGCCCCGTCCTCATTTGCTACTGACGCCATTTTAGGCCTCAGCCCGCCTGCACCCAGGTGCTCATTAAAAATAGCGTGTTGCTCCACACGGCCTAGAGTTGTTCGTTGGTGCACTCTCAGGGTTCGAACCGATACAAGAGCCTTGCAATCTCTATAATCAGTTTTCTGATTATTGATGAGTCAACAAGGGTAACACAGTTATAGATGACCAGGGTACTGAAGTATATTCTAGGGTGGACTTCAGGTTTAGGAGCCTGGAGCCTAATGGTAATGCTTCACATCTCCAGGCAGCATTTTTCTGCTTTAGTCAAGTTCACTTTTAATATTTTGACATAGCCAGGGAATATGCATTCTCCAACTTGCTGGAGGAGTAAAGAGAGTAGGAAGAAGGAGAGTACCCTTCCAAATTCTGATAGCATCAAGCTGATTCTCAAATTTATATAGAAATGCAGAGGGTCTAGAAAAGCCAATACAATTTGGAATAATAAAAAGCAAAGTAGACGACTTATATGATCTAAATTTAAGAATATAAAGCTACAGGAAGCAGGATAGTGATTATTGTCATAAAAATAAAAATGTAGACCAGTGGAATAGTAGCACAGAAAAAGAGCCACACATTATAGCTTGTTCATTTTTTAAAAAAATTTTATTTTAAGTTCTGGGATACAAGTTTACATAGGTAAACTTGTACCATGGTGGTTTGCTGCACCTATCAACCCACCACCTAGGTTTTAAGCCCAGCATACATTAGCTATTTATCCTGATGCTCTCCCTCCCCCAACAAGCCCCAGTGTGTGTTGTTCCCCTCCCTGTGTCCATGTGTTCTTATTGTTAAGCTCCCACTTGTAAGAGAGAACATGAGGTGTTTGGTTTTCTGTTCCTGTGTTAGTTTGCTGAGGATAATGGCTTCCAGCTCCACCCATGTCCCTGCAAAGGACATGATCTCATTTCTTTTTATGGCTGCATAGTATCTCATTCACTTTTGACAAGGGTGTCAAGGCAATTCAATGGGGCAGAGGGTAGTCTTTTTAACAAATGGTGCTGAAGCAGCTGGTTATTCATATGGAATAAAATACATTTCAGCCCTTATATCACACCACACATTAGCTTGAAATTATCTTGAAATAGATCATAGACTTAAATTTACAAGATAAATATAAAAAACTTTCAGAAGAAAACATAGGAGAAAATCTTAAGATGTTGAGGTAAGGAAAGACTTATTAAATAGGACACATGAAATACCAACCTGTGATAGTTAATTTTATGTGACCTCTTGGCTGGGCCACAGTGCTGATATTTGGTCAAAGATTATTCTGGATGTTTCTGTGAAGGTGTTTTTTGGAGAAGATTAACATTTAAATTAATGAAATTTGAATTACCCTCCATAATGTGAGTGGGCCCAATTCAATTAGTTAAAGGACTGAGTAGAACAAAAGACTGACCTTTCCTGAGCAAGAGAGAATTCTGCTGCCAGAGGTGCACTTGAATTGCAACTCTACCTTGAGTCTCCAGCCTGCCAGCCCACCCATGATATTTGAGACTCATCAAGCCTCCACAGTCATGTGAACCAATTCTTTAAAATTCCTCTCTCTTTTTCTCTATCTCTCCAATCCCACCCCCCAAAACACACATCCAGTTGGTTCTATTTCTTTGGAGAACCCTAATAGAAATCCATGAAAGAAAAATGTATACATTAAACTTCATCAAAATTAAAAACATTTGCTCATCAAGACTCCATGAAGAAAACGAAAGGTTTGCCACAGACTAGCAGAAATCATCTGGTGTGCGTGTGTAGAAAAAAGGACTTGTGACCAGGCATGGTAGTTCATGCCTGTAATCCCAGCACTTTGGAAGGCCAAGGTGGGCAGATCACTTGAGCCCAGGAGTTCCAGACCAGCCTGGGCAACATGGTGAAACCCTGTCTCTACAAAAAATACAAAACAAACAAAAACCCTAACCGGGTGTTTTGGCACACTCCTGTAGTCCCGTCTACTCAGGAGGCTGAGGTGTGAGGATCAATTGAGCCCGGGAGGTCAAGCTACAGTCAGCCGTGATTGGACCACTGCACTCCAGCCAGAGTGACAGTGATCCTGTCTCAAAAAAACAAAACCAAACAAAACCAAACTTGTATTCAGAATATATAAAGAATCTTACAACTCCATAAGAAGAAGGCAACTGAACAGGCACTTTGCAAAAGAAGATGTATGAATGACCAATAAGTGCATAAAAAGTTGATTTGTACAGAAAGTGGGCATTTTAAAGGAAAGCGAAGGAGTAGGGAGTGGGGAATGGTGGGGGCTTGAGCAGAGTCAGGGAAGTGGAAATTTACAAAAAGCAAGAGGAGAGTGGGGTAATTAACATGACCAGGCCATCTTAGTTTGTTAATTGGTTCTTGTTCAGAGGAGAAACAAAGTTCTCCTATCTTTGTGACAGTAGGTAGTGGTGTAAATTAGAACAGGGTGCCCACCTAAGTTAGACCCTTATCTTCCCACAGGAATTGGAAGCAAAACCAAGAGTTTCAAACAGATGGCTCTCAGCTCCCTGAGAAAAACTGTTTTAGGTGGTAGATTTATATCTCAAAATTCAGAGAAAAGATTTAAAATTGCAAACTTTCTAAAGTAACTGCTATACAACATAGATATGTATTGAAACTTCAAATTGTACTCCATAAATACGTACAATTTAAATGTGTCAATTTAAAAAATTAAAAAAAAAATAAAGTTACTGCTCCAAGGGACCTGTCTACCTATTGCCAGGTTTTGGCTAAAACAAATACTAAATTCTCCTGGCAGCATTGAGCTTTCTCAGGCAGGCACTTCAAGGGAGGCTGAGGTCATTCTAGGGATGCAAACTTTAGCTGCTAGAAACGATGCTAGTGTTTGTTCAAGTCTCTTAGTGTGAGGGACTGGACAAAGTCATTCATGCTGAGAGTCTGCAGTTTTTATAGGTCAAGCTTCAGGCCTTGTCAAGAAGAGGACTCAGAAGAGCTCAACTAGAGGTTAGTCAAGAGGAGAGTCTTTGTCACTAATCATCGGGAAAATGCAAATTAGCACTACAAATTAGCACTAAGATGTCATTACACATGGAGAGGTGCTAAAAATATGACAGTGACAAGTGTTAACATTTGAGGATTGCTGTAGGGAATGTAGTGGTACAAATACTTGGGAAAACAGTTTGGCAGTTTCTGCATAATTAAGCAATAGTTACCATACTACTAAGAAATTTTGCTTCTGCATATTTATTTAAGAAAACTCCATCAAAAAGTGAATGCATAAATGGACTTGGTATATCCATACAATGGAATGCTACTCAGCAATAAAAAAAAAGAAACTACAAATAAATGCTACAAATAGATGAATATGAAAATCATGCGGAGTAAAAGAAGCCAGACAAAAAGTGCACAGACTACAATTTCATTTATATAAAATTCTATAAATTCAAACTAACCTATGATGGCAGAAAGCAGGTCAGTAGTTGTCTAGGGACAAAGGTGGAGGGAAAGATGAATTTCAAAGAGCATGAAAAAACTTTCAGAGGTGATAGAAATGTTTCTACCTTGATTGAGATAATAACTTCCTGGGAAAACTCATCCAATCTTTTACTTTATGTGCAATTTATTGCATGTAAGTATACTCCAATAAAGTATTAAAAATAAAATTTCAAATATCCATTCATACAAGCATTTATTTAACACCTTAATTTAAATTGAAGAAACAGGAAAGCTATTTTGAAATTTACCTTGGTTTTGCTTTTAATTGTGGTATCTAGATCAGGGGTTGTAAACTTTTTCTGTAAAAAGCCAGGTAGTACGTATTTTTGGCAAGTCACGTACAGTTTCTATAGCATATTTCTCTGTCTTTTTTTTTAATGACACAAAAAATGTGAAGATCATTTATAGCTTGTGGGCCATACAAAACAGGCTGCAGGCCAGATTTATTTAGGCCCAAGTGGGCCAACTTGACCTTCATTTTTTAATAATCCATTTTATTTTATTATTGATTTTTCAAACTAGACTCACTTTCATGATCTTGTTTGATGAATGATAATACATTTGGAAGGCTGGGTGAGCAGATGGTTCTTCATCTTAGCACAAGCCAGAAACTGACTACCAGGGAGCTTAAGTGGATTGCTACACAGTCAATTAGTGCCACAAAACTTTATCTGTAATATTCCGTGTTTAGGAGGATCTAACAATTTGGGAAGGGAATTAAGAAAATATAAACAGAACCTGGCCTTGTTGTGCTTAAAATCGAATTGTCACCTCAGAACCTTATCATTCATATCATGAAATAATCTAAGCTTCCCTTCTTCTCTAGGAAATGCATTTTACTCGTTAAAAGAATTTGTAGAGAAGCAAAATTTGTAGCTGTTTCTTATATTACATCTTGATGGTATTTGAACTGCAGGAAACCTGCTTATAGCATTCCTTTGCAATAGCTATGTCACCACAACAATTTTTTCAATATGAAATTCCATAGTACATGAATGGCATGTTCGGGGTTAACATTTATTTTTTTCTCAGTAAAAGAACACAATCATACACAATAACTTCCCTTACAAAAATGCAGACACCATCTTTAATTCTTTAGATGATGGATCCCCTTCATTTTGGTGATAACTTTACAGGTGTGTGTATGTGTTCAAACTAAACAAATTGTATACATGAAGTAAGTGGTTTTTGGATCTCCATTATAGCTAAATAAAATTGTTTTTTAAAAAAGAAATAGAACTTTCCAAAATCAATTGCAAAGAGGGAGGTATACATTTACATAGTCGAGTTTTACTTAGTATAAAATATGAGGAAAACAAACTTAACTGAATATTTCCATTTAATAATTCATAAAATAATAAAAATAGTAATATAAAGTATTTAAAAATCTGTATATATAAACATACATTTATATTTTATATATCACATATATCTCAAATGTTTATATATTACATATGTCCCAAGGTAAAGAAACATGTATCGAACCTTTTTTTCACCCAGAGAATTAAGAAAACAAACCAGAACCTCCTGAAAAAACCCCAATTCTTTACAATTAGTAAACAATGGAATCAAATCTCATCTTCTTAGTTAGAAAATTGGAAAAAATAGAAATGTTTGGGTAAAAGCATTTTTCATCCTGTAAAATTTTATTTATGAATAATTAAGAAAATGTTTAGAAAGTTACATGAGAAACTACATACTCTAAATAAAATGAATTATTAGATGTCCTCACATGAAAACTCAGTGTAATTTTCTAACGATTTCTTGTTGACTATGTTGCTTAGATTAAAATATGAAAATCAAAATCACATTTTGGAAGAATGATGAGTTACATTATTATTATTAGTTTTTGCTGCTTTCTTGGTGCGATTTACTTGGGCATGTACATAAACCAGGGATAATTTATCTAGTTTACACAGAATAGTGATTTCCCATATGATTTTACCCATTTTCTGCAGGAACTCATTTTGAGCTAACTGCAGTGGTTAATAAATCATTAGAGAGAATTCACTTTGGGATAGGAGGAATTAATACTCAAGATTTCCAGACCCATTGCCTCAAAGGCCTCTCTATTAATCAAATGACTAACATTTCTAAAGGCAGCAATAGGCACCATATGTACTTTTGCAGGATATAGAAATTGTATTAAGCATTGTGCTTGCAAGCATAACGATGTCTTTTCAAATGAGTTTGCACTTCTCTCTGACTCACAGGGTAATTTGATGTAGAGATTGAGTTAAACAGTTATGGACTTCTTTAAGGCCATTTAATTCTGAAGAATGCAAAATAAAGATGACAAACCCTGGAAAAATGTGAAAAAAGTTTTAAATGTCAGTGTTATTGGGAACAGACAGAAGGGAAAACGTATTGCAGGATCTTTATTCAGGGAATGCATTGAAGAATCTTGTATTCTTATAATCCTTCCTTTCAAAGCATACATTTTAGAGTTTCCTGGGGGAATCAGCCCTCCAAAATGCATTAATGATCCATCTTACACTACGGAAAATTGGTGTAGAGCAGGCCAGGTGCTCCTTTCTTGATAAGGGTTGATTTGAACTTCTCTCAGAATTTGGTTAGTCCTAGGAAAATTTGTAACAAAGACATTCTTGTGATAATTCTGATATCTCTTGTGTGTTGGGCCATACACTATAGATCTGCCAGCAGAATCATAGTCATAAATGTACAAACTGCATTGTATAAATGTTCACATGTACAAATGTGTAATTCTATCATCCGGAAAACCACTGCAGATGCCAGCTGCCACCCTCAGTGCTCTGGACACTCTGAGACCCAGCTCTGGTTGTTTTTGCCTCACTTTTGCTCCACATGGGAGCTCCAGCTTCTGGTGCCAGCAAGCTAAGTTTCCAGCCTTGCAGTATGGCATGTTAGGTGGATGGTCTGTGCTGGTGAATTTGCTTCTTGAGGCAGAAGCTACCAAGGCTGCAGGGACAGTCATTAGCACATAAGGAGGCTGTCCCTTCCTGCCAGCTGGTCTTATGTCACTGTGGCTTGGTGCCTCTGGAAAAGAGGTTTATTAGGCAGCCAATGTTACTAGTAATTTTTGAATATATTCAGATAGCAAGATATCTTAACAGAGTACACACATACTTCTACATACCTCACATTCACACACACACACTCATACACACACACAGACACACACACAAATTAGAGACAGATAAATCTTTCCCATCAATCATAATGACAGAAACTTTATAGACGCTAAACAAATACTAGGTTATAAAGGCAGAATTGATTATTCACCATAGTTTTAATTAGGCAGGAGAAGAGAGCTGTTGAGTCAAGTTTTAATGCAAGCATTATGTCTACAAGTATAAAAAACAAAAACAACAAATACAGAACCTTGAACAAAATACCCTCAAGCTTGATTTCCAACTGAATAAATTGATAGCTAATTTTGGCAGATGCACTAGTAATCCACGATTCTAAGTCAGCATACAAATTTCTGTATCCCAATTTTTCTCATGCAGGCAAGAATCCTGCAGACAAATGACCCAAAGAGCCTTCAATGGGAAGCTTATAACCTTGTCATTCAGGATCATCAAACTGGTCCGAAGAGCGAACAGCACTAACATATTTGTCCTTTTGACTCAAATATCTAATTTCTTTATTTGCAACTTAAAATGTTGCCATTGTATTTCACATTCATCCATACAAATGTCAAGTCTTCTGAATTTTTCTAAAAAAAAAATAATGCTCCAGGAGAAAGAATAATGATACAAAACAAATTCTAAGATAGACTTGATAAATACTGGAACAAATTTCCCTCCAGGGCGTACATACTTCCCAATGCTTGACTAGTGGCTTTTTTTTAAAAATTTTTTAAATAATGCAAAAAACAGCATAGCCATTGACAATAATGACAAATGTCTCTAAAGGCCATGATGGGGTCAACATACTCTGGACTGTGTTTACTCACATATTTCTGATACTAGATGTGTGGAGTTTTTTTCCTCCCACCAACCAGGCCTCCAACTCTCTGGACACCAACTAGGTGTCCTACAACTCCATTTAATTCTGCCCCTAGCTACCTGGGACTATGCAGATCCCACAGGTTAAGGACTCAGTCCCAGAGGACTGCCCCCACTTCAGATGCCAATCTTAAGTCCTGGGTCTCCCATGCTTCTGAGTGACAGGCTATAAATCAAAGGTCTCCATGACACCCCCCTTCTCAGGTTCAATAATCCTCTACAACAGTGGCTCATAGAAGTCAGAAAAACAGTTTACTTACAATTATAAAGGATGCAACTCAGGGACACCCAAGTGGAAGACATGCATAGGGCAAGATATGGGAGTGGGGTGCAGAGCTTCCATGCCCTCTCTGGCGCACCACCTTCCACCAACCCAGAAGCTCCCTGCACCCCATCATTTAGGGGTTCTTATGGAGGTTGCATTACATAGGCATGATTGATTAAATCATTAGCAATTAATGTTTGACTCCGTCTCCAGCCCCTCTTTCCTCCCCTGGAGGTGAGGGAGCGGAGTTGATAGTTCAATCCATCAGTCACATGATTGATTCCTTTGGCAACCAGCTTCCATCCCAAAGCTGTCTAGGGGCTCACCAAGAGTCACCTTGTTAACATAAACTCAGGTATGTTTGGAGGGCACTTATTATGAATAGCAAATTATGCTGTTCTTGCCCCCATCATTCAGGAAATGCCAAGGGTTTTAGAAGCTATGTGCCAGGAACCCTGGACAAAGATCTAATATACATTTCTTTTTTTCTTTTCCTTCCTTCCTTCCTCTCTTTTTCTTTTTCTCTTTTTTCTTTTCTTTCTCTCTCTCTTCCTCCCTCGCTCCCTTCCTCCTTCCCTCCCTCTCTCTCTCTTTCTCTTTTTCTTTCTTTCTTTCTCTTTCTTCGTGCTCTGTCATCCAAGCTGGAGTGTAGTGGTGCAATCTCCGCTCACTGCAACCTCTGCCTCCCAGACTCAAGCAATCCTTTTATTTTAGCCTCTTGAGTATCTGGGACCACCGGTGCATGCCACCATGCCTGGCTAATTTTTTGTATTTTTGGTAGAGGCAGGGTCTCATCATGATGCCCAAGCTGGTCTCAAACTGTTGAGCGCAAGCAATCTGCCTGCCTTGGCCTCCCAAAGTGCTGGGATTATAGGCGTGAGCCACCGCGCCTGGCCTACATTTCTTATTATGTGCAATATCACACATATCATCCTCTGCAAATGTCAGGTTCAAAATTTCTGCCACCACTTAAGATTAAAGCATGTGGAGGGTTCTCTAAGGTTTCCATCTTTATTTATTTATTTATTTATTTATTTATTTATTTATTTTTTTGAGATCCAGTCTGGCTCTGTCGCCCATGCTGGAGTGCAATGGCGCGATCTCGGCTCACTGCAATCTCCGCCTCCCAGATTCACGCCATTCTCCTGCCTCAGCCTCCCGAGTAGCTGGGACTACAGGCGCCCACCACCACACTGGCTAATTTTTTTTTTGTATTTTCGGTAGAGACGGGGTTTCACCGTGTTAGCTAGGATGGTCTCCATCTCCTGACCTCGTGATCTGCCAGTCTCCGCCTCCCAAAGTGCTGGGATTACAGGCGTGAGCCACTGCACCCAGACTATTTTTTTTTTAAGTCAGATATACTTTATTCATTCATCCAGTTCAAAGTACAAGTGAAGTTTCCTATAGGGTGTGAGAGATTTAATATATAATTACATACAGTTTTATTAAATTCCATTATGCTGAGTTCTAATTGCTTCCTATTGCATTAGTCATTGTGGTTTTTCCATTAAAAGTAATGGCAAAAACTGCTAATTTTGCACCAACCTGATATTTACAACCACGTCAGCTTGGCTCATGGGGTCCTCCGGGATCTGCCTGGCATCCAGCTTTCCAGCCTCAGCTCCTGCTCAGCTTTCTTTCTGTCCATGGAAACTAAGCTTGTTCTCACCCTGGGCTTTTGCTCTTCCTCTTTACACTGATCTTTATGTGGCTGGCTTCTTTTTCATCATTCCATTCTCAGCTCAAAAGTTGCTGGCCATTAGAACTGAAAAGGCCTTCCTGTCACCTTTTATCAAATCACCCAGTTTTATTTCTTCATAGCATTTTTCATTATCTAAAATTATGAATGAATTAATTCATTAATTACTAAAAAACTTATTAATGTCCATCTCCAACTGTCCTTCCTGAACATCTTGAATAGAAGCCTCCTAACGGCAGGTACTTTTCCATCTAGTCACTGCTTACCCCAGCGCTTAAATCAGTGCCTGATGCACAGGGAAAGTAGGATTGAGAGAGCAGAGACACTTCATTCAGGGAATGTGGATTGAGGGAGCAGAGACAATTCATTCCAGGAACATGGCCAACTTGTAAAGCATTAAATGATCTTAGAGACACTTTCATCACCATCTATGCCTCCGCCTATGCCTCCTTCCTGTAGATCCTGGATCAGCTAGGGTAACACTGCCAGGTGTATCTTATTCTCAGTGCCTTGATATAAGACAAGTCTGTTTCTTGCTCATGTCATGGTGCGATGTGATTTTCTGTTGGGTGGGCTCCCGTGTGCTCATTTAGGGACCTAGATTTCTTTCAACTTGTGACTTTCTCTGAGTCTAGGAATTTGGTGCTCTCTTCATTCAGTTAGCAGATGGGGAAGGAGACCATGGAGAAGACATGGGTATACTTTAACGATTTCACCCATGAAGTGGTACCTATCATCTCACTCTCATTCCTCTGGCCAACTTCAGCCACACAGGCTTCTTGTAACTGCCATGGAGACTGAGGAAAGCACTCTAGCTGTGAGCCCAGGAGAAAAGGAAATGGGATTTGATGAACAGAGCATCATCCTCCAGGAAAGACTGCCCTCTTTCCCTCACTTGATCTATGGCCCAAACTCTTCCTAAGAAATCAGAATCTTTCTTTGGGGGCCACTTCTGGTTGTAAGCTCTGATTCAATTCACCGGCTTTCCTCAGAAATGCTCCACCAGCCCCCTGAAATCCTATTTTCTTTCATTTTCTTTTAGCCAGTCACTGTTCTTGCTGCACTTACTAAACGTTAATTTTAGAGCCTCTGAGCCTCTGATATTGATTCCCTTAGTCTTGGTCCACTTCTTCTTATTCGTAGATTCATCTAATAGCTTGTGCCTTTGATCTGTATTTTCTCATCTCCCTGACTCATCATATCCATGTCTGCCTTAGCTTTGCACGGCGCTATCACTCCTCTAATCCTTGGCACCAGTTTGTCTGCATTCAGCTCGCTCTAGTCTCTTTGCAATATCTCCATTGGGAGAGGTTCTATATGCTTCTTCATATTAACTGCCATTCCTGTTTTCCCTGGGAAGTCTAGACAATATAACTCTCTTTCACATTGAAGCGTCATCTTTATGACAATTGATCAGGACGCTTTTGGAAATTTCCCACAGCCATTCATCAGAGCCTACTCTCATTATAGCCACATAGTAAAATTATGAAAGGAAAAGAGCATGTGCCTTGGGATTAAATAGATCTGGATTTAAATTCATATTCTCATTTATTAACTGAATCATCCCATGGAGATGGTGGTAATACTTAGGCTTAGGTTTATTGTAAAGATTAAGTACAATAACAGAGTGCTTGTTGTTATCATTACAGCACTCTGGCAGATAGTAGTTTCTCAATAAATATTGATGGGTGACCCCACTACTCTCAGATATTATTCTTACTCATAAATGGGAATTCTGGAATAGATAATACAATGTCTGGCAAAATGGAACAATGTTCTAATTTGACTTTATAATGGCAGGTAGCCTCTGAATGAGAATTTTGCTTTGCAGAATGTGGAGTAGATACTGAGGGATTGGTTCGTTAAGCCAGCATCCGGACAGTAGTAGGCTAGAAGGAATCAGGGCCACCACATAGGACTGCAGTCTGTGTACTGCATAACTCAAAGGGGTGCCATTCTTAGAGCTAGTAAGTGAATGACACCTCTGGGAGCTATTCAATGGACAACCCTGGGAAAACTGATTAGACTTGGTTGAAATAACTTCCTTGGCTTCCTTCATCACAGTTCAGAGAAATAAGTTTTCCCAGCTATATGCTTTACATGACTCAAGCTCCATTTAAATTATTTTTGTTCAGATTAAAAAATATATATGACATATGATACTAACTGAGGATCAAAAAGTCACCATTTAAATGTTCAAATAATTGTAAACACTATTTAACTGAATTTAATTATTTCTCAAACTTGGTAGATTAGGCTGCATGTTAATACAAACTCACTGTGAAGAGAAAATGAAAATAAGAGCATTTTATTTCTTGATAATTCTTAGATACTTGATATTCTTTGAAAACAATGCATAGAATGATGATTGATACACATTGTCTGGTTCAACAAACAAAATGTATTTTTCTCCTCTTACTGCCCATTCTAACATACTCAAGTTAAGGCTCCCCTATAGCATAGATGTAATTTCCTAGACCTGCTTAGACAAGTACCAGAAGGGAACATGTTTCAGATTTATAGATATTAGTGTGCTGTAAGTACCATGGAAAAAGGCAATGTGTTACTTGAAATTATAAATTCTCACCAGAAGTACTGGTGTGGTTTTATATAGTTGCTGCCCTGATACCATACGGTTGTGAATGTTTTACAGATTTTTTATGTAGTCCAAAGAAAACAAATTACAACAATTCCCTCCTGCACTGTCAATTAGGTGAGCAGATGTGACTGCTAAGAGGCAAGTTCTTTGGGGAGCCATTGCTGTGTTACCGAAATTAAAATTGCACCGGATGTTAGGGGCTCCCAGTCCAAACCCCCTAATTACATTTACCAAAGCAAATCATTTAAAAAAAATGACTGCTGCTTTACTGGAAAAGATTTAGAAGATATCATCTAACAATCCATTAAGGATGAAGGCAAAATGATCAAATGTCAGTTACTATGATTTTTACACTTCCTTAAAGGTGTCAAGGTTCTTTGGAGGTGCTCCTATTTTAATTTTCTCAGTTCGGTGAAAATGAACTTGCCCCCACTAAGGCTGGCTTTGCTATTTGGCTCATCCTCTGACATTTTTATAGCTCCCACGTGTCTGACTCTTTCAGATTCAATTTAAGTGGAGAAGAAATAAAATAACTTGAAAACGGTCTTGTTAGCTTCATATTCTATCAAATTAATAAAAGGTCTTGTCCCTGTGTGCAGCCCTCCCACGGGCTGCCCCCACATTTTTATTAGGAGTGAGGATTTCTTTGTCTGGCTTGGATTTGTGTGTGTACTGGCCAGGCCAAGCTCTCTTCATTTGCTAAATAGAAATTTAATGCACATAAAATTAATGACAAATCTGATTATGGTGATTTGCATAAATTAGAAGACATTTTTATTAATTTCTGAGGGCTTATCTCTACAAGAGAGGACATATAAATTTGGACGCTAATTAAGCCAAGATTACCTTTGTTAATGAATATAAGCATTCATTAAGCTTTCTAATGAAAAGAGGGGTGCACACTGGTGGGGGAAGGCACTGTACTGTAGGCTCCAGCAGAAATAATAAAGTTGTGTTGTGATATTTTATAACACCAGGGTGGCCCACTTGTATTAAGAATATGCTTGTTAGTTTGGAATTTTTTCACAACAAATAAAGCCCAAAAAACTGTACACCTATTTCCTTTGAAGGAAGAGGGATTTGAAAGGGAAAGAATGTCTTCTGTTCTTGGTAAAAAATTAGAATGAATAATTTGTCGCAAGGATAAATCAATCTGCATTCTTAATTAGCTCCAGATTATAGTTATCTTGTTCTTCAATTGATCTTAATTTTAGATACACTTTCTTCTCTGTTTCTTCTACGTTCGTTGTTTCTCAATTTTATTGGCTGGCTGCATTTTATCGATGCTAAAAAGAGATGTGGAAAACTGGGAGCAGGTCAAAAGCAAAGTTACTCAAGAAACTTATGGAGTGTAAAAGACAAGCAGGGTCAACCCTGATCAGGATTTTGAAAAAGGTAAAATTTGCTTCTAGGATTTAATCTCTTGTTTCTATTCTTTCCTTTTATTCTTTTTTTTTTTTTCTTTTGAGAGGGAGTTTTGCTCTTGTTGCCCAGGCTGTAGTGCAATGGCAGGATCTCAGCTCACTGCAACCTCCCACTCCCGGATTCAAGAGATTCTCCTGCCTCAGCCTCCCGAGTAGCCAGGACTACAGGCGCACAACACCATGCCCGGCTAATTTTTGTATTTTTAGTAGAGACGAGGTTTCACCATGTTGGCCAGGCTGGTCTCGAACTCCTGACCTCAGGTGATCCGCCCGCCTTGGCCTCCCAAAGTGCTGGGATTACAGGTGTGAGCCACTGCGCCTGGCCTTTCCTTTTATTCTTTAGCTTTTTTAACATGCCCACACATTTTGTCTTCTTTCTATGTTTTTCTTTTACCTTCTTCCTAAGGTGTCTCGTGCTTATCCTCTCTGAGTTCTCAGTGTGGGCTTACTTCAACTAGGAGTCATTCTATACTCCGAACCTCTCCCTGTCTTCTTCCATTCATCAAACCTACTTGCTCTATGGCCCAGGGTTTGCTCAGGACCTTGCTGGGTGACAGGTTAAACTGATGAACAGAATCAGAGCAAATGTTCATGGCCAGAAGGAAGTTTGAATGAATTACTTCCCTGAAAGTAGAAGCAACATGTCACACTGTAAAGCACACAGGCTTAAGACTCATGTTCAGTTCCTGCCTGTAACACTTTCAAGGTATTGTGACTTTAGACAAGTCATTTAAGTTTTCCCCTTCCTTCTTTCCTTCCTTCCTTCCTCTCTCCCTCCCTCCCTTTTTCTCCTTCCCTCCGCTCCCCTCCCTTCCTCTTTCCTTTCTTTCTCTCTCTTTCTTTCTTCCTTCCTTCCTTCCTTCCTTCCTTTCTTTCGAGACAGGTTCTCACTCTGTTGCACAGGCTACAGTGCAGTGGTGAGATCTCAGCTCATTGCAATCTCTGCCTCCCTAGTCAAGTGATTCTCATACCTTAGCCTCCTGAGTAGCTGGGACCACAGGCACACGCCGCCACACCTGGCTAGAGACGGGGTTTAGCCATGTTGGCCTGACTGGTCTCAAACTCCTGGCCTCAAGTGATCCACCCGCCTTGGCCTCCCAAAGTGTTGGGATTACAGGTATGAGCCACCATGCCCAGCCTTATTTAAGTTTTTTAAGTTTCAGTTTCTACATCCATTAAATGGGGCTAGTTGAGGGATTCAAATGAGACCAAATAATAGCTGATATTTTAGTGTTTGCTATATGCTAGGCACTGTTCTAAAGGCTTTACATCTATTAATGCAGCATCACACTGCCTACCCAGAACAATGAGCATTACTATGCCCATTTTATAGAGGGAAAAAAACCCACACAGAGATGTTAGTTAATATAAACCATCTTGTTTCTTGCCTGGGTTATTGCAATAGATTCCCAACTGGTCTTCCTGTTTTCATCGTCTGTCTCTTCAATGTATCCTTAACACAACAGGCAGAATAATCCTGCTGAAACTTGAGTCAGATCTTGTCACTACTCTACTTAAAATCTTTCCACCTTATCCAGAGTAAAAGCCAAAATCCACCCTATGTTCTACAAGGCTGCCTCTCTGGCTTTTTCTTATCCCACTCTCTCCCTCACTTGCTCAAGTCAGTTACTGTGACCTTGGACACCACCTTTCCCCTTACTTAGGGTCATCACACCGGGCAGCTTTTGCCCCTGGATGTGTTTCCCCCAATTATCTACATGATTCCTTCCTTTGAGTCTTTTTTTTTTTTTCCTCAAAATTCATCTTCTTAGTAAGCCTTCCCTGGTCACTACATGTAAATGTGCAGCTCACACCTCCAATTTTTCGGCTCCCCCTTCTCTGCTTTATATTTTTTCTCCTTAGCACCTATTGCGGTCTAGTATGCATGTGTCTACTTATTTGTTCACGGTCTACCTCTTCCACTGGCATATGAGATACATGATACAAAGAAGGGCTTTTGTTTGGTTCATTGTTATGTTTGTAGTGCCTGGTGCATTATGGTCATAAGTGTTTGCTGAATGGATGAATTACCTTGCCCCATGTCACACAACCAGTAAGAGGTAAGGTTCAATCTCAGGCTCTCTGATTCCAGAGTCTTAACCATGGAGCTTTATTGCTTTGTAAACTGTAAAATATTAAGCAAATAACCATTATGCATTATTTAGGGAGATAGTGATGGTGCATGGGAAGATCACACATACCCCACTTGTCTAAGCTCAGAGTCTGGGATGATATGACTCCCTGCCTACTAGCAAAGAACTAATTGGGGATGTAGGACTCATGAAAAGGTAGACCAACATTTTCTTTCTTTTCTTTTTTGATACAGGGTCTCACTCTGTCACCAAGGCTGGAGTGCAGTGATACAATTATAGCTCACTTCAGCCTCAAACTCCTGGGCTCAAGGGATCCAACCACCTCTGCCTCCCAAATAGCAAAAACTACAGGCATGTGCTACCGTGCCTGACTAATTTATTACTTTTTGTAGAGACAGGGTCTTGCTATGTTGTCCAGGCAGGTCTCAAAGTCCTGGGCTCAAGCAATGCCCTTGCCTCGGCCTTCCAAATTATTGGGATTGCAGGCATTAGCAATTGTGCCTGGCACATAATTTTCTGTTATATCTCTAATATCAGGTCACATGTCGAATGGCATAGGTAAAATCTAGCCCAGGGGTAGATATGGCTTCGAGTCACAGACACTGTAAGAAAGTCTTACAACAATTATTGTAGCTGCCACTCTCCACTGCAGCTAATTTCCATTGTTCTTTTCTGCCTTCCCTTTCTCTCACTTTCCTTTCCAGCCAGTTTTTCCAGTTCTCCATCTGTTCTACAGCCTGAGGGTGGCACTCCTGGTCTTTGTCATGCTGGTGTCATCCTAGTGAAGAGATGACTGACTGTTCTAGTCTGAACAAGATCACCCCTCCCCAAATCCTTCCCAGCTCTGAAATTATACTTCTGAAATATAAAGTACTTCTACATTAATAAATTGCTGTGTTCACACTATTATGGGTTTCAGGCTCCAGACTCAGAGACTGAAATCAAGAGAGAGAAAGAAATCTGGAAGACCAGAAGTGGAACAGATTAAAGGTTACATATCCTTACCAGCCAGTTGTTAATTTCTCTCATCATTAGATGGTTGGCTCCACACAAGCCCTACTTGGCACCCTGAGACCCCCAGCCTTGTATAAATGAAGCCATCCACCTGCCTCCTACCACTTACCCTCTTGGTCCCATTGCTTGCTTTATTGGCCTAGTTATTCAACAGTCTATAAACCACTAACTACAACTATATTAAGTTTTAAGAATCAATTCCTAGGATTCCAGCAAAGAGTTTATTTATAACTGTTGCCAGTTTAGACATTGATAGGGAAAAAATGTCAGATATTTTTAGGAAATCCAGCTTAGACATTTTTAGGAAAAAAATGTTTCAGGTATAGCAGCTTGCCAAAAAAAAAAAAAAAAAACAAAATCCTGGCATGTCCATATGCTTTTCAAAAGATGGAATTCACTCAGTGCGTTTTAAACATCAAGCAAAACAGCAAAAGATCCGTTTTCATCTTTCTTAGAGAATAGGAGGTCCCTTCCTTTGTGACCTTCTTGTTTTGCTTTTAGTCTTCCCTGTAAGACAACTTTCCTTCCAGCCACAGAGGACTGGCAGCTTTGGCACTCTGGAAGCCACGCTCCATGTAAGAGAGATGTGAGTGTTATTTATTGGCCAGGGGGTGAAGTCCTACTGATCTTGGTGATGGTCCAAGATCATTCATATCATTCATGTTGCAGATTGTTCTAATATTACCTTTTTTCTGTTGCCTGTAGGCACATCGTGTGTGTGTGTGTGTGTGTGTGAGAGAGAGAGAGAGAGAGAGAGAGAGAGAAATCTCTTAGAAACCAATCTTCTCAAAGAACACAAGAGGAATACAATAAATTCTCACTCATTGGTGAGCACTGATTGGGGCAGGGAAAGAGAAATAATTAGAATAATCATGATGATGATAATAGTTAACAGTTTTGAAACTTACAACATGTCAGTCACTATAGCTAAGTACTTTTTATATTATATCATTGAATTCTCACAGTCACTTATCTTACAGATGAGAAAACTGAGACTCACATGTGAAGTACATTCCCCAAAGTCACTCAGCTAGTTAGCAGTGCAGCTACCTTTCCTCTAACAACAACGATAATAAAAAAAAAAATAGTGTGGTTCTTTTTTTTGCCTTCCTTATACAGAGCAACAAACCTCCCTTTTAATTTCTGATTATTTATCTTACAAATTTCATGGAAATTCCCATCTAAGGAATTTTTTTTTTTTTCCTCTCAACCCTGTTTGAATCTGCCTCTTTCCCAGAATTTTTTTTTCTAGGCCACATAGCATGGTATTCTAGTAAAATCTACAAAGTATTTTGGATATACTTTGGCAAAGTGTGTTCAATTTCCATTGTGCAACTTTCCAAAGGTAAAAGCTGAGGCAAATATCTTAGTCCTTTGAGCCTCAGTTCCCCACTTAAAAAAAAAAGATAATAGCTCTTTCATAGGGTTGTTGTGATGATAAAATATGATAATGCATGTGTAACTTAAATATTTTGGCCTTCCTGAAGTTGCCTACAGTTTCTGCTTTGTACAGCATTTCATTCAATAGAAACATACATCCACTTCTAAGAGTTCTTCAAAATGATACAAATCATTATTGAAGTGTCTAAAATAGAAAGGAAGGACCAATCCCATTATTCAACATTTATCAAAGCTTCCTAAAAATTCTCTTCTCCCCCAAATTCTGCTTCACAAGGCTACCACAACCTCTTTCCCAGGGCATTGGCTCTTCTTCATTGCTTTCTCTCCCTAAGGTCCCTACTCCACTACCATGTTGTCTAGTACTGCAGGATGATAGTTTTGTTGTCTGGTTGCTAAGGAGACATTGTCTCAGTTATTTCTAAAGCAGTCTTGCTGGGGGCGAGTACATACAACAGCAAAAATATTGCCATTTTTTTACTGTCCTTCTTTACTCACTTATCTCTTCTTTCATTATTTCCTGGATAGAAATGATTTATTGGAAGCCAATAGCATTTTTTTCTTTTTGTCTTGTATTTTATGACTATTTTGTCTAATTTTTCTTTTTTTTTTCCTTTTCTTTTTTTGGAGATGGAGTCTCTCTCTGTCACCCAGGCTGGAGTGCAGTGACTTGATCTCAGCTCATGCAACCTCCACCTCCTGGGTTCAAGTGATTCTCCTGCCTCAGCCTCCCAAGTGGCTGGGACTACAGGTGCACACCACCATGCCAGCCTAATTTTTGTATTTTTAGTAGAGACGGGGTTTCACCATGTTGGCCAGGCTGGTCTTGAACTCCTGTCCTCAAGTGATCCACCTATCTCTGCCTCCCAAAGTGCTGGGATTATGGCATGAACCACCTACCTGGCCTATTTTGTCTAATTTTTCAAATAGAGTGAGTTCATTATTTTAGTTTGGGATGTGTTTGGCTGCAAGTAACAGAAAAATGGACGCAGTGTGGCCTAAACAAATAGAAGTTGTTTTTCTTATATACAAAACATCAAGATGAAAGAAATTAGCTGCTACCATTGGTTTGGCAGCTCATTCTCTGCAGAGCCAAAGTCTGCTCTGGCTAGGTCTTTCATTGCAGCCAGAAAGCTTTGCTAGAAACTTGAGCTGATTTTTTTTCTTATATCTCATCAGCCTGAACTATGTTAAATGGCCATTTTTGGCCTCAGGGAAACCTGGGGAGCTGGGAAAGCTTTGTGGGGGAAGTGGACAAGAGAGAAGGGAATTGAGATTAGGTCTTATGTCTGCCCCACTCCTTAAAGACAGAGTATGTAACTCGTTCAGTCCTTCCTCACTGTGCCTAATGTACTTCTGGGACATAGAGAGTACTCAATCAATATCTGTTACATTAATTAATTTATTAATAGGTAATGGATGGATGAATGACTTTACAGCTGCAAAGGGCATATAAGGCCTCAGATAGTAATCTTTAAAGTACTATCTGGAAGTCAGAATGCAGTGCAGATAATTTTCTCTGCCAGCATTAGGAAAAAATAACTTCTATGACCCACACCTGAATATTTGGAAACTCTTCAAAAGGCTTAGGAAAGTTCAAAGGACTGCCGCCCATGAAGTTTTGTAATAATTGTATTAGCTGTGGAATCAGGGAAAATATTTCTAAAGAAATCTGGAGAAGTCAATGACCTAAAATAGATAAAATGATGACTTTTTATTGTTTGTTCCATTTAAACATTTACTTGTTTTTAACATAAAAGTTTTGAAGTCATAGAATCTATGAAAGGCTGGAAGAAGGCAAAGAAAAGATGAAGGTCTGAGTAGCAATGTTCACATGAAGCCAATGCCACTTGGGTTTATTCAGGGATGTCCTTGAATCTTAGAACAACCTCTTCATGCATGGTCAGTACCCTCCTTGGAAAGTATGTATAGATGCACTTTTTGTGGACTAGCTTCATTCTTGCCTTAGTTTTATATCTTCATTGCTTTCTCTTTGTTTTTTTTCTCACTTATTTCTAATTTATTTACCTTATTTTATGTATCTTTAGAAGCTGTCGTAAGTCCTTTATGAATAAGGCAGGTTACAAATAACTAGTTAGTGATCAAGAATGGTGCTATTTTCTGTGCCTATTTCTGAAATCAAAAGCTGTAATGACTTGCATTTTAAAATAATTAAGCATATTCAGGAATAGTCACAGATTCTGAGACAGAACTGACATCAGAGATAATCCCAGAGTGTTAAAGATTACACTTGAAAATGAATCTAGGCTTCTTTGAAGTGTGACACATTGTAAATTCATGGGTGGTTTGTGATGTACTGCCAAGCTGTGAATTTGGGTACCTCATATGGTGTTCATATTTTTGACTGGCAAATCTGTTGTGTTCACAGTTGCCACCTCACCCTTCTCCAGCACTCACCCTAATATTCCTTAGTGATTACAAATTATGATTATTATGTCATTTGAATTTTTATCTTCAATTAGGTGTATAGGAAAATAAGTTTTTGTAGGACTTGGTTTGGATCTACGAAACAAATGTTATATAAATGTTTCTTTTCATTACTGCTTGTTAGACAAGAAATGAATCTTGCCAAAGCCTTATTTTAAAAAGAGCTAGTCTTGGGAACAATTCTTCATTTAGTGTAAATTCTCAGTCTGCATTGTCAAGTGAGTAGTACTGAATACTTAACAGGTGGCTTAGCAATTGACATGCAGAAGAAAAGAATTATTATAACACCTTAACCGTTTGCAGATGTCCTGGGTAGGAATATACATGCTTCTTTTGTTTCATAGTGCAGTCTTTTGTTTTCATGTTTAGCAATTTTTTTTATTCTTAATGGACCTGTCTACAAATGAATCCAACTGGCTTTTTATTATGACAAGGAGAATTTCAACTAGAGGGGGAAATGTCTATCAATATAAGGAAGAGAATGAGAATTGACAGAAATTGAATAAATTTTTAAATTTCTATTTAGTTAAACTAAGGGAATGTGATTGATAGTGAGCACAAAGGAAGTGACGTAAGGATTTAAGAATTTTCTGTTTCATGGTAGAACTGCTCTGGAACCTACATTTAAATCTCTCTATTCTCAAGTTAGGCATTGGTTTTCAAGTATCACAATTCCGTTGTTAAATGAGATTTACTGGTGCACTTAGAAACATTACAAAGCTTTATTGTAGACTAGCTAGGTAAGCTGCTGTGTCTCCCCTTCCTCACTCTGTGGACCCTAGCCCCAGAGTATTAGGAAATATATGGTAATAGGAAATATTGCTTCCCCACAAAAAAATACAGAAGAATATGAATTCTTTTTGTGAGATTTGTTATAAGCCTCTAAAATACAAACACAAACCCCTAATGAAATAATGAATCAAGGTCGTCATGTTCAATGATTGCTGACATCACAGAGGGGCAATAGAAAATCATGTAACACCTACTGGAAGTTTACAGTGCCACCTATAAAGTTTTTTTTGGTCAAAAAATTAAAGTTACATCATGCTTCTAGTTATAACTGCCAGTTTATAGTGAATAAACTAGAAAGAAAAATATATCAAAAAGCACCAGAGAAATTTAATAATCAAAATCCAGAATATGAGATACTCTGAGGACAAACAGTCGTGTCATTGACAAATGAATTGCAAGGAAAAGTGGGGGACAACTGTGGATGAGAGACTTAAAATAAATATCAAACAAAAACAGTATGTGAGGCTCCTTGTTTAGAAGCTGATTTGAAGCCAACTATAGTTTTAAAAAATTGATACAAATGTGGAACTCTGAATGCTGACTGGTTGGTTGTTTAATGATATTAAAAAATTATCAAGTTGTTCTGTGTGATGATAGCATTGAGATTATATTTTTAAAGTTCTTGCCTTTTATAGAGAATAAATGACTTTTATTATAATAACTGGAGCCCTAGATTGTCACTTTATTTAAAAAGACAAATAATAATGTACAAGACAGTACCATTGCCATTATGAGGAGAAATAGATTACAATCCTTACTATATACATATTAGCTATGTTCCATATGGTCACAGGATTTTCCTAAAACTCTATCTGTCTGCTTTAAGTAGAATTGTGTTTGCTGAGAATGGAATGGCTTGTTTGAGTCTCCAGGATGACATTTTATAAAGATAGAACTGAGTTCTGTAGGAAAATAAAAAAGACAATTTTTAAATTGACTAGATTCACTGTTACAATCTTATACTGTGAAAGTCTAAGAAATCAGGCAACATTGTTTCCTAGGTTTTTTCAGATATATTATTATGGATTTACAAAGGTTTTTTGTTTTTTTGTTTTGTTTTGTTTTGTTTTGTTTTTGAGACCGCGTCTCACTCTGTTGCCAAGTCTGGAGTGCGGTGGCTCAATACCGCTTACTGCAACCTCTGCCTCCCGGGTTCAAGTGATTCTCATGCCTCAGCCTCCCCAATAGCTGGGACTACAGGTGTGTGCCACCATGCCCAGCTAATTTTTGTACTTTTTTTTTAAAGTAGCGATGGGGTTTCACCATGTTGACCAGGCTGGTCTCATACTCCTGACTTCAGGTGATCCGTCCGCCTCAGCCTCCCAAAGTGCTGGGATTACAGGTGTGAACCACTGCGCCTGGCCTACATAGAATGCATGAAGAACACCACTAAAGTGCCTTTCTTTCTTCAAAGCAATATTATTTCCAATTATATTAATTTTTTAGAAAACTTTCCCATGGGAAATATTGTCAGTTACCTGTACTGTAACAACTTATGTTCAGTATTCAAAATTTTCTACATAGATATAAACCACTCTCATGTGCTCTCAGTAGGAGGCATTAGATAAACATACACAACAGTTGGGTTCCTTTGTACAAATGTGGGATAAGAAATACTTTCTTGACATTTTTCCATGGCCAAGTCTTCCCATTAAAGTAAGAACAAGAATTGAAGAGATATTTTGTGTATAGAAAAATTTTCATTTAAAAAATATTATTGGTAATCTTGAAGGCATAGATAATGGGCATGTCATAAAATTATCAATTATAACTGGCATTGAGGGGCTGTCCTTCCAAAACTAAACTGAACCTTACCTGGTTACAGATGTAGAACTAGATCACTCCTTTTTCAAATATAGTGGAATCATCCAGTGCATATGTATACAAAGGATCTTGTGGATCATGTGATGATCACCTGCCTTCTTTGATTGCATTAATGCATCATGCTAAACATTCAGCACAGGTTAACAATTCCAGATTTGTTTCTTCTTGAACAACTCAATGCTCTAAATTTTACTATGTGTTTAATAAGACCTTCCCAAATAAAAAATAATAATTTGGAGCTTTTCCTCTGCCCTCTACCATACATTTGCACCAGGAGGAAAATGGAATGAATATGCAGTGTTAAGTTGATGTATGTGAACAGTGATTTGACATTATGCCAAAGAGAAATCTGCCCCACTTAAATTCGGTTAAGTAAGATGGCTAAAAGTAAATAAGTTGAAACACTGGAAATTATTTTTCTTGTATTCTCTTGAGGCAATGAAGGGAATATGATACTACAGTATATGAAGTTGTTGGTGTTATACTATGCACAACATATTTTGACTATTTGAATAAATGTTAAATTTTTAATCAATTTGTACCTTAATAGTGACTGGTTATCTGTAAGTACAGAATAGATATGGATTGTATTTTTGTGTGATTTTTTTGTCCTTTTAGTGATTTTTTAAAATGAGAGATGGAATTAACATTGAAAATGGGAATTTTTTCTAACCTAATCGTTACATGAAAAATTTATTTATTTACTTATTTAATTTTCGAGATGGAATCTCACTCTGTCACCCAGGCTGGAGTAGTGCAGTGGTGCAATCTTGGCTCACTGCAACCTTCGCTTCCCGGGGTCAAGCAATTCTCCTGCCTTAGCCTCCCTAGTAGCTGGGATTACAGGTGCACACCACCAAGCCTAGCTAATTTTTGTATTTTTAGTAGAGATGTGGTTTCACTATGTTGACCAGGCTGGTCTCAAATTTCTGATCTCAGGTGATCTGCCTGCCTCAGCCTCCCAAAGTGCTGGGATTACAGGCATGAGCCACTGCGCCTGGCCTTATTTATTTTTTGGGGGCAGAGTCCTGCTCTGTCACCCAGGCTGAAGGGTAATGGGGCGTTCTTGGCTCACTAAAACCTCCGCCTCCTGGGTTGAAGAGATTCTCCCACCTCAGCCTCCTGAGTAGCTGGGACTACAGGCACGTGCCATCACGCCCAACTAAGTTTTGCATTTTTAGTAGAGACTCTGTTTTACCATGTTGGCCGGGTTGGTCTCGAACTCCTGATCTCAAGCCATTCTCCTGCCTCGGTCTCCCAAAGTGCTGGGATTACAGGTGTGAGCCATCATGCCTGGTCAAAAATAAATTTAGATAGCCCCTCTGTATTGCTAGAAAAGTTCTTACCTTTCAGAAATATACACTTTAATACCTATGAATGAAATGATAAGTTTGATTCAAAATAATTTGGTCCTGAGAAGATAGCATTTAAATGAGGTAAGTTTGGCTATGATGTGAAGATGGATGCAACTTGGTGATGCACTTGATGATGGCTGTTCATGGTGCTCTTTTTTTTTTTTTTTTTTTAAAGAGACTGAATCTCACTCTGTCGCCCAGGCTGGAGTGCAGTGTCACAGTCTCGGCTCACTGCAAGCTCCGCCTCCCGGTTTCACGGCATTCTCCTTCCTCAGCCTCCTGAGTACCTGGGACTACAGGCACCTGCCTCCAGGCCTGGCTAATTTTTTGTTTTTTTGTTTTTTCAGTAGAGCTGGAGTTTCACCGTGTTAGCCAGGATGGTCTCGATCTCCTGACCTTGTGATCGGCCTCCCAAAGTGCTGGGATTACAGACGTGAGCCACCGCGCCCGTACCATGGTACTCTTTTCTGACATTTATGTTTTGAATTTTCTGAAATCAAAAGTAAACAAGCCAATTTAAAAATCCCCACAACACACACACACACACACACACACACACACACACACACACACAGACACACTCACACAGAAACCCCTTGTAAGAACTCAGATTTTATTCTGACAATTTCAAGCCTTGACCTGAAGTGCTCTTCCTCTGGAGCCTTTTATGGTTCGCTCACAAGGGATGATCTGGCCTTCATTTGTATGCAGGTAGTGCTCTGGGCTTCCTTCTCTTGTTTTTGACATTGTGTTGTAATTGCGTAGTCACCTGTGGAGTGGAATAATATTTTCGAATGAATCTTTTGTTTCCCATATTTCTTCTTATTCCTTGGCCTTTGCCTGATTCAATCAGCTGAGCATTTTGTGTTCGCTGCCAGCGGGGAATGGGTGATGGAGTAGACAGACAGGGACCAAAAAAGGAGTTGATTCTATTTATTTACCTAGAAGTCGATTTTCAACCTTTGAGTTCCAAAGCCTGGGCATCCTGGTAATAGGAAGAAACCATGTGGAGTAATAGATTTGGTACAAGTTGTGAGGAGTTAGAGAAGAGCACATTTGTAACCAGAATTCTCTAGACTGGAGTAAGGGGGAGAAAGGGGAGAGGGAGGGAACATAGCCTAGTGGGAGACAAAAATAGGTGGGATCTAGAGAAAGCCCAGATCTGGAGGGTTCACACAGATAGGTCCACAGCCAGCCTCCAGAGAGAGCTTGGCCCCACCTGCCCATCCTCTCGAGTGAGTGTTGCTTGGCATCAGCATCAGGGACCCGAGTGTGAACAGTTAGCAGCCACAGACAGTCCTGTCCCCATTCCAGTGTGGCTTAAACATCAGCTTAGCTGTCCTTCTCAGTGCTGGCGTCTTTTATTGTGGAGGAGGGGTGGAGATGGAGGGAATATACGCTGGTGGGAGGCAGAGATAAGTGGGATCTGGGATGGCAGGAGAGACCTGAACTCTGAACAAATTGAGGAATACAGCCAAGAACTGACAAGGGCTACAGTATCACCATTCTTATTGATAAACTTCAGGGTTGGAGATGTAAAATAAAATGGATTTACAGAACCCCAGATGGGAGGGCCAGATGCACCTCTTTGTCCCACTGGCAGTGCTGGATGAAGGGCAGGCTCTCTCTCTGGGGCTGGTGGAAGGTCCCGTGAGGTTTTTGGCAGCTCCTACCACTCATCCTGGCAATCAGGTTTGCTACCGAGAGGAAAAAGGGAGAAGATGACATGAGAATACCTGGTTTGTTCTTCCCAATTTTATCAGATAGAGAAGTGACTGTGTTCACTCCTGTGATGAGATTGGGCTGGAGAGCCAGCAGTATTACACTGGTAGTGCTTTTCTCAACATGAAAGAAAATGCCAGGAAAGGGAAAGACACTCTCCCCTCTAACAGTCTGCAGCCAGCACGTCATTTGTTGCTCATCTGGTAGAATGATACCCACCTGCACAAGACTTTGAGCAATACCCAATCAACTGACCCAAGTGAAACCACCACCACCCCCAAATCCCAGGACCCTTGGAATAATGCAGTAGAGACTGCGAGCATTAAGCCCCAAAGGGGCAGTGGTGGCTGTAGGTGAAACTTTAAATTCTCCTACTTACCCATAAAAGTGGTGAAATTCATTTCTATCACATATCTTTTTTGTCTTTACCACAAGTGTATAAATACTTTTTGAGGGCAAAGATGAAGCTTTATTCACGGCTGTATTTGTGTCCATCAAAAAGTAGAGACTCAGCAAATATTTACTGAACTGAATTGTAGTAACACTATAATATAGTATCATTTTATTAATGATATTTTAATCAATCAGCCAGATAACCTGATCGCTGTGATCAATCCTTTTTTTCTTATGGATTAATCTCATAATTATAACCTCACATATACTCAGTTACAGATTGCCACACATTACCTAATTTTGCCAGTAGATCTTCAAAACAGTTACTGTCTTGCAGTGTTAACAATGACCTCATTCTCTTCAGTAGTTAAAATAGTTAATGAAGGCTGTTAATTTATGAGTATTTCTTCCCTTTCATGCCCTAGTTATGGAAATTGATTTAAGTGTTCTAACCATATTTCTAATTCAATGTATTATTAGCCAATAAATCAGTCCTTAACTGCTCATGTCACTTTTACAATAGACACACAATTTATCAACTTAATAAAAGAATATTGTGCTCAACTATCAACATTTATAGGATTCTAATTTCTAAAATGTAGCTCCCATTTCTCTTCAAGTTGTACAAGTTCTCATGGATATATTTTATCTTGTTTCAGACATTTGTCAGTTGTTGACTGCTCACACAAATACCCCTTTCTACCTCTGCCCTGATTACATTTAGGAGAATTAATTATCCCCCTTGTGTGAAGTCTTGGTGGGGTGGTAAATCCACCTATTTGTTTTTCTATTCTGAACTATAAAGGGGAGGCTCCTTCCATAAGATTCTCTTTTTTATCACTCAAGAACAACCAAGAGGCACATAACATTATTAGAGTCTTGTGTGACTTTAAGTTTTGAGTAAAATTATGCAAGGTCAGAAATAAATTGTTGGGAACTCCTTCATGCCAACCACAGCATCTGGACAAGGTTGACAGCAGTTCCTGTTACAAAGACTCTCTAAAGTCAGCCGGTTCTATCTGTTTCAAGACTTTTCTTTACAATTTGTGGCTCCCCTATAATCTCCCAATTAATCCCTCAATTTGTGTTTCCATTTGCCAAGATAGTTTCTGTTGCTTGCTACCCTAGAAGCTTAACTGATTCATAAAGCTTTGGAGAAAGCATCATGAAATGAAAGAAACCCTGCGATAAGAGGCCTGGGATATGAACTATAGTTGTAGCTTTACAGTTAACTTGCTTTGAGATCCAGTAGCAGTTCCCTATCCTTTCAGATTTTAATTTCCTCATTATAATGCTAATAGCCGAGGCAACCTTGAAGCTTCAGTTTTTAAAGCTATACTTTTATGACTTGTGTTGCTATTGGTTAGGAACCACTATCAGGATATAGTGATTATATTACAGTGGCTACATTATCAACACTGTGGTTAACTTAAGAACTTTCATAGAAGTTTTACTCGATCTTTTAACACACAGGAGTATTCCCGATCTGTTAATCCTTGACTGAGCATTTACTCTGTTGGTCGTCTCTTGGGTGGGGTGACCAGATATTGGAACAGATGCCTACAGCAGAGAAAGTAAAGGGGCATGTAATTACCTGTTCTTGGGAAGTATTACCTCAGTTCACTGGGGTGTTTATGACAGAGCTAGCCTCAAAGATGATTGATGGGATTTGCTTTAGCTCCAGACAGTAAGAAATGCTGACACATTACATTAATGTTAAAATAAAATCTAGTCAGCAAATACTTACTGTAGGTAAGGCACCCTCCCTTTGTGAGGCCTCGCCTTTGTTGTAAATTTCAGGATCTCATACACAGTGTCTAATTTGGAAGTGGTTGTCACTGAATGTTTCCTAATATTTCTAGGCTTTTCCTTGGCTCTGGTATCATCAAAATTGGGCTATTACAATGTAGATTAGTACTTTCAGTGACCCATGGATGGTACTAACACCAACTGCCAACTGCTTCGCATTCGAACTAGACTTTGGTTATTACACTTGGTCTGTATTTCACAGCTCAATAACTCAGTAAATAATACTATAGCACCGCAGCATTTAAAGGAAGTTTGACAATTACCCAGGTACTTCTAATGATTTCTAAAATTAATTTGGATACTATAAAATACCTGTGAAATGTACTTTGAGATCACCATGAATGACTGGTATGCAGTTTGCTTGACTACGAAGGTCAAAGCATATCCAGTTCACTTGGCCTTGTATGGCTGCCTACTTGGCTTAGAGTCTTATCTGAAGCACTTACTTCAACCAAGCAGATGATTTTCACTTCTCAGCTTCCTGCAATGACTCTCCATCCCATTAAAATAAAAATCAGTAGTTGTAGAGTAAGCTGATAGGACCCTCCCATGATTTGGTCCTGTTACTTCTCTTGCTTCACTCCTCCCATCTTCCCCTGTTCACCTCACTCTAGCCACACTGGCCATCTTGCTGTTCTTTCTCAGAGATCTTGACCTGCTTGAATAAAGAGCCCTCCAGCACCCTCAGAACCAGGTGAAGGAGCTCTTCACTGCCACTGGAGGCCACCATCAAGACACTCCTGCCACCAGCACTGCATTCTGTTGCTGTGAGAATCAAAGGGTCTCATAGTGCTAGCAGGCCTGATGGCTGCCAGAGTTTTGATTGCAGGAGTCTTTGATGTGCTGGTTGTCTACCACTCATCAAAGCCGACTCTGTACCATTTTGCCGTACAGAAGCTAGACACCACTCCTACTGGTGCCATCCCCGTAAGGCAGAGTGCAACACCGCAGCCCGTTGATAATAGTATCTAACATTTGCTTAATACTTACTATATACCAAAAATGATATTCATTTAATATACATAATAACTTTGCGAGGTGCGCACTATTATTATCCATATTTTATAGATGACCAAAAGAGAGCCTTTGAAAGAGTTAACAGTATTGTGCAATGTCACACAGGTAACAAGGATAGAGGCTGAATTCCAACTGAGGCATTATAATTCCAGAAACTATGAATTTAATGACTCCAGAATCAAAACATTTAGCCTCACCACTATATTTGGTTAAAGTGGGAAGTAACCCATTCTCCCACCTTTTTGCCACTTTAAGCTCAATGTATTCATGTAGTTTTCATTTAAAAAATATAACTATACTTTCGTGCAGTTTTTACTCACCGCACCAGGGGACAAATCTGAAAGTCAGGCTTTGTGCTAAAAATCAAAATTAGAACAAACTTGAGACCACCTGGAACATTATTATTGGTTCTCACATCACTCCTACAACTTTTAGCCGAATGCAGGAAAGCTTGTCTGTACGATCTAAATTAAAACAATGATGAAGGTGATGATTATTTTTGAGATGACACAGGATTAGGTTGGGAAAAGTAAGGAGTCAGCAACCCAGGCCCTCGCCTCAGCCATTCTTATTTAAAAGCACCTCTACTTCTCTCATTTTATTTGTTTTACATTTTGGACTTCCTGGTGTGATTTCTTTTAAAGAAAGATTCTGGTGCTTAAAATAAAGAAAAGGAAAAAGAGGAAAATCCGAAATCCAGAGTCACTACTGATGTTCCTTCCTCTTCTCTTTTTTTGGTTGGATATGGTGGGGTCTGGTAAGAAGCATTAATTCAGGGTATGGACTCACAGGGATTTGTCAACAAGGATAGTATATTTTGACAAGGACCAACACGGAGGCCCTGTTTCCTTGGCCGTCTGGACACAGGGGTTGACTTCCGGCAAGGATGCCTTTGAAATGTTTTTTCAGGTTTCTCTTTTGAAGTACAAGGATAAACAGGTCCTCCTTTAAATTCTTTCTATTGTCTTTGATGGTTTCTCTTTTCTCTGTGGATAAAAATAAAAAATTTAAAGAAAATATCAGCTATTTCTGAGACGAGTAGTTTAAAAAGCTCGAGTGTCTCCACAGAGAGCAATTGTGTGGGTATTCGGGCCACATGAAATTCTGATTCGCCAAGGGGATTGTGGCTCAGTCTGAAGCTTTGCCAGGACTTGCACGTCTGGGTGGTAGAGGGGTGAGAAATTCTGCTACAACAGCTGCTGTGCTTTCAACACTGTGAGAGCAACATCACCTTAGTATTCCCATAAGCCTTCTCTCCCACTCCTACTTTAGCTATAGAAACTGCATTTAAAGAGAAAAAAATTATGTGCAGGTATAAAGTTGAAATTATTTTATCGCTTGGTTAGATGATTTCCAAATTGAACATTTTATGAGTCCAGAATACAATATCCCTACATATACAAGTGTAAATACTTATTTACATTTAGAAATAACCAGCTCAACAGGTACGTGTGAATGTGGCATAAAATGTAACATTAGAAGAAAGAAATCTCAGCATAGTTCAGGCCATAAAATACCGGAGAAAGTTTTCTTACATTTCATCTGTTAAAGTAGTAACAGAAAAACTCTCATATTCTGTTCCCATGGTTAGGTTGTCTTGCACAGGATGTAGTTATTGAAATGATCTTTTTATAGTTCTGAGTTGATATCTCATAATTATTGACCCGACAGTTTCTTTGCTTTTTTGCAAAATCATTGTAGTCTGCAGCCCATTATCTTTCAAAGAGGTAGAAAATGAATTTCTCAGTGCCTGGCCCTGTAACGACCCATGGTAAACTCCAGAAATGTTTGCTGAATATATAAATGAATGTAGGCATTTCACAGTTCACCGAAAATGAGCACATTGAAACATTTATTTGAAGTCCATTACTTCAGCACTTTTGAAATAGATTTCTATTTTCTGACCTGGGAAATCTTTTAAACTCTGGATAAATGTGTAAATTCTCACACTTTATATACTTTATGATTCTGTTCAATTTATGGAAGAAACAACAGGTTATTTTAATATGAAGCTCATTTATTTTTGTTTAAATTTTTCCGTATGTTATTGTGGTATTTTGTTACATGAGTAAGTTCTTTAGTGATGATTTGTGTGATTTTGGTGCACCCATCACCTGAGAAGTATACACTGTACCCTATTTGTAGTCTTTTATCCCGCGTCCCCCTCCTACCCTTCCCCTCAAGTCCCCTAAGTCCATTGTATCATTCTTATGCCTTTGCATCCTCATAGCTTAGCTCCCTCTTATATGTGAGAACATACAATGTTTGATTTTCCATTCCTGAGTTACTTCACTTAGAATAATAGTTCTCCAATATCATCCAGGTCACTGCAAATGCCGTTAATCATTCCTTTTTTATGGCTGAGTAGTATTTCATTGTATATATATACCACGGTTTCTTTATCCACTCGTTGATTGATGGGCATTTGGGTTGGTTCCATGATTCTGCAATTGCAAACTGTGCTTCTATAAACATGCGTATGCAAGTTTCTTTTTCGTATAATGACTTCTTTCCCTCCGAGTGGATTCCCATTAATGGGATTGCTGGATCAAATGGTAGTTCTACTTTTAGTTCTTTAAGGAATCTCCACGCTGTTTTCCATAGTGGTTGTACTAGTTTACGTTCCCACCAACAGAGTAAAAGTGTTCACTGATCACTGTATCCATGCCAACATCTATTGTGTTTTGATTTTTTTGATTATGGCCATTCTTGCAGGAGTAAGATGGTATCATATTGTGGTTTTGATTTGCATTTCCCTGATCATTAGTGATGTTGAGCATTTCTTCATACGTTTGTTGGCCTTTTGTATATCTTCTTTTGAGAATTGTTTATTTATGTCCTTGGCCCACTTTTTGATGGTTTTTTTTCTTACTGATATGTTTGAGTTCATTATAGATTCTTGATATTCGTCCTTTGTTAGATGTATAGATCGTGAAGATTTTCTCCTACTCTGTGGTTGTTTGTTTACTCTGCTGACTGCTCCTTTTGCCATGCAAAAGCTCTCTAGTTTAATTAAGTCCCAACTATTTATCTTTGTTTTTATTGCATTTGCTTTTAGGTTCTTGGTAATGAAATCCTTGCCTAAGCCAATGTCTAGAAGGATTTTTCCAATGTTATTTTCTAGAATTTTTATAGTTTCAGGTCTTAGATTTAAGTCCTTAATCCATCTTGAGTTGATTTTTATATAAGGGAGAGATGAGGATCCAGTTTCATTCTCCTACATGTGGCTAGCTAATTATCCCAGCACCATTTGTTGAAAAGGATGTCCTTTCCCCACTTTACGTTTTTGTTTGCTTTGTTGAAGATCAGTTGGCCGTAAGTATTTTGGTTTATTTCTGGGTTCTCTATTCTGTTCCTTTGGTTTGTGTGCCTATTTTTATACAAGTACCATGCTGTTTTGGTGACTATGGCCTTATAGTATAGTTTGAAATCAGGTAGTGTGATGCCTCTAGATTTGTTCTTTTTGCTTAGTGTTGCTTTTGCTCTGCAGGCTCTTTTTTGGTTCCATATGAATTTTAGAATTGTTTTTTCTAATTCTGTGAAGAATGATGGTGGCATTTTGATAGGAATTGCATTGGAATTGTAGATGCTTTTGGCAGTATGGTCTTTTTAATAATATTGATTCTACCCATCCATGAGCATGGGATGTATTTCCATTTGTTTGTGTCATCTGTGATTTCTTTCAGCATTGTTTTGTAGTTTTCCTTGTAGAGGTCTTTTGACTCCTTTGTTAGGTATATTCCTAAGTATTTTATTTTATTTTAGTTTTTTGCAGCTATTGTAAAAGGGGTTGAGTTCTCGATTTGATTCTCCACTTGGTCACTGTTGGTGTATAGAAGAGCTACTGATTTGTGTACATTAATCTCATGTCCAGAAACTTTGTGGAATTCTTTTATGAGTTCTAGGAGCTTTCTATAGGGGTCTTTAGGGTTTTCAAGGTAAATGATCATATTGTCAACAAACAGTGACAGTTTGACTTCCTCTTTATTGATTTGATGCCCTTTATTTCTTTCTCTTGTCTGATTGCTCTGGCTAGGACTTCCAGTACTATGTTGAAGAGGAGTGGTGAGAGTGGGCATCTTTGTCTTGTTCTAGTTCTCAGAAGGAATGCTTTCAATTTTTCCCCATTCAGTATTATGTTGGCTGTGGGCTTGTCATAGATGGCTTTTATTACATTGAGCTATGTCCCTTGTATGCTGATTCTGCTGAGAGTTTTAATCATAAAGGAATGCTGGATTTTGTTGAATGCTTTTTCTGCATCTATTGAAATGATCATGTGATTTTTGTTTTCAATTTTGTTTATGTGGTTTATCACATTTATTGACTTTCATATGTCAAACCATCTCTGCATCCCAGGTATGGAACCCAATTGATCATGGTGGATTATCTTTTTGATATGTTGTTGGATTCGGTTAGCTAGTATTTTGTTAAGGATTTTAGCATCTGTGTTCATCAAGGATATCAGTCTGTAGTTTTCTTTTTTGCTTGTGTTCTTTCCTGGTTTTGGTATTAGGGCAATGCTGGCTTCATAGAATGAATTGGGGGGGGGGGGTTCCTTCTTTCTCTAACTTGTGGAATAGTGTCAAAAGGATTGATACCAATTCTTTGAATGTCTGGTGGGATTCTGCTATGAATCCATCTGGTCCTGGACTTTGTTTTGTTGGTAACTTTTTAACTACCATTTCAATCTCGCTGCTTATTGTTGGTCTGTTCAGGGTATCTAATTCTTCCTGATTTAAGCTAGGAGAGTTGTTGTTTTCCAAGAATTTATCCACTGCCTAGGTTTTCTAATTTATGTGCATAAAGGTGTTCATAGTGGCCTTGAATGATCTTCTGTATTTTGTGTTGTCAGTTGTAATATTTCCTGTTTCGTTTCTTAGTGAGGTTATTTGGATTTTCTATTTTCTTTTCTCGGTTAATCTGGCTAATGGTCTATCAATTTTACTTATCTTTTCAAAGAACCAGCTTTTTGTTTAATTTATCTTTTGTATTTTCTTTTGTTTCAATTTCATTTAGTTCCGCTCTGATCTTGGTTATTTCCTTTCTTCTGCTGAGTTTGGGTTTGGTTTGTTCTTGTTTCTCTAGTTCCTTGTGGTGTGATCTTAGAATGTCAGTTTGTGCTATTTTGGTCTTTTTGATATAGGCATTTAGGGCTATGCACTTTCCTCTAAGCACCGCCTTTCCTGTATCCCAGAGGTTTTGATAGGTTGTGTCATTATTGTCGTTCAGTTGGAAGAATTTTTAAGTCCCTTCTTGACTTCATTTTTGACCCAATGCTCATTCAGTAGTAGGTTATTTAATTTCCATGTATTTGCATGGTTTTGAAGGTTCCTTTTACAGTTTTATTCCTCTGTGATCTGAGAGTGCTTGATATAATTTCAATTATCTTAAATTTATTGAGGCTCATTTTATGCCCTATCATATGGTTTATCTTGGAGAAAGTTCCATGCGCTGTTGAATAGAATGTGTATTCTGTGGTTGTTTGATGAAATGTTCCATACTTGTCTTTTAAGTCCATTTGTTCCAAGGTATAGTTTAAATCCATTGTTTCTTTGTTGACTTTCTGTCTTGATGACCTGTCTAGTGCTGTCAGTGGAGTATTGAAGTCTCCTACTATTATTGTGTTGCTGTCTATCTCATTTCTTAGGTCTATTAGTAATTGTTTTATAAATTTGGGAGCTCCAGTATTAGGTGCATATATGTTTAGGATTGTGATATTTTCCTGTTGGACAAGACCTTTTACCAATATATAATGTCCGTCTATCTTTGTCTCTTTTAACTGATGTTGCTTTAAAGTTTGTTTTGTCTGATATAGGAACAGCTACCCCTGCTTGCTTTTGGTGTCCATTTGCATGAAATGCCTTTTTCCACCCCTTTACTTTAAGTTTATGTGAATCCTTATTTGTTAGGTGAGTGTCCTGAAAGCAGCAGATAGTTTGTTGATTAGTTCTTATTCATTCTGTAGTTCCGTATTTTTTTTTTTTTTTTTTTTTGAGACGGAGTCTCGCTCTGTGGCCCAGGCGTGAGTGCAGTGGCGCAATCTCGGCTCACTGCAAGCTCCGCCTCCCGGGTTCATGCCATTCTCCTGCCTCAGCCTCCCAAGTAGCTGGGACTACAGGCGCCCGCCATCACGCCCGGCTAATTTTTTTTGTATTTTTAGTAGAGACGGGGTTTCACCGTGTTAGCCAGGATGGTCTCGATCTCCTGACCTCGTGATTCGCCCGCCTCAGCCTCCCAAAGTGCTGGGATTACAAGCGTGAGCCACCGCGCCCGGCCCCGTATTTTTTAAGTGGAGCACTTAGGCCATTTACATTAAATGTTAATATTGAGATGTGAGCTACAGTTGCATTCATCATGTTATTTGTTGCCTGTGTACCCTGGTTTTTTTGTTTTTGCTTTTTAACTTGTATTTTGTTTTATATATCCTGTGTGATTTATGCTTTAAAGAGGTTCTGTTTTGATGTGTTTCCAGGGTTTGTTTCAAGATTTAGAGCTCTTTTTAGCAGTTCTTGTAGTGGTGGCTTGGTACTGGTGAATTCTCTCACCATTTGTTTGTCTGAAAATAACAGTATATTTCCTTCATATATAATGCTTAGTTTTGCTGGATACAAAATTCTTGACTGATAATTGTTCTATTTGAGGAGGCTAAAGATAGGGCCCCAATCCCTTCTAGTTTGTAGGGTTTCTGCCGAGAAATCTGCTGTTAATCTAATAGATTGTCCTTTATACATTACCTGGTGCTTTTGTCTCACAGCTCTTAAGATTCTTTCCTTCATTTTAACTTTAGACAACCTGATGACAATGTGCCTAGGTGATGATCTTTTTGTGATTAATTTCCTAGGTCTTCTTTGTGTTTCTTGTATTTGGATGTCTAGATCTCTAGCAAAGCTGGGAAGTTTTCTTCAGTTATTCCCCCAGATATATTTTCCAAACTTTTAGGCTTCTCTTCTTCCTCAGGTACACCGATTAGTCTTAGGTTTGGTCGTTTAACATAATCCCAGACTTCTTGGAGGCTTTGTTCATATTTCCTTATTCTTTTTTCTTTGTCTTTGTTGGATTGGGTTAATTCAAAGACCTTGTCTTTGAGCTCTGAAATTTTTCTTCTACTTGTTCAATTGTATTGCTGAGATTTTCCAGAGCATTTTGCATTTCTATGTATGTGTCCATTGTTTCTTGAAGTTTTGATTGTTTTTTCTTTATGCTATCTATTTCCCCCTTCACATCTGGTATCATTTTTTGGATTTCCTTGCATTGGGCTTTGCCTTTTTCTGGTGCCTCCCTGGTTAGTTTAATAACTAACCTCCTGAATTCGTTTTCAGGTAAATCAGGGATTTCTTTTTGTTTTGGATCCATTGCTGGTGAACTAGTATGATTTTGTGGGGCTGGTAAGGAGCCTTGTTTTGTCATATTATCAGAATTGGTTTTCTGGTTCCCTCTCATTTGGGTAGCCTCTGTCAGAGGGAAGGTCTAGAGCTGAAGGCTGTTGTTCACATTCTTTTGTCCCACAGGGTGTTCCCTTGATGTAGTACTCTCCCCCTTTTCCTATGGATATGACTTCCTGTGAGCTGAGCTGTAGTGATTGCTATCTCTTTTCTGGGTCTAGTCACATAGCAACTCTACCGAGCTCCTAGCTGGTACTGGGGGTTTTCTGCACAGACTCCTGTGATGTGAACCATCTATGGGTCTCTCAGCCATGGATACCAGCACAGTATTCGGGGAGTCTCCTGGGTCCTAAAGGAGAAGTCTGCTTCCTTCAGTGGGTCTGTGGGTCCTCTCGGGATCTGTATGAAGCTCTTGAAGTTCAAACTGAGATATAAAGGTGAAATAGGTCAATGCAAATATGGAGTATCTAACTTACATAATTTTTAATGTTTGTCTATTTTGAACTGTAGTAACATTTACTTTTGCTTTAGGTTAACCCTTTAAAGCCTTCAGTTGCTCCAGTGGGAGATAGAATCATTCCCCCAGTTTTCTGAAGGAATAACCACTTTGAAATAGGAGCCAAGAGGAGAATCTATCCTCCCTCTGAGTGTTTATTGTTTTGAACACAGATTTCTGAGATATTATGTGTCTGGAGAGGACCAGAGTGCTGACATCATTTTTGACTTGAAAATATGTCTGTGATAAAATAGGAGTCAACACATAGAATTGAGGTTCATAGAGTAGGCACACAACATTTTCATATAAAGTGATCCATCCCCTCAAACCAATATTAGGTTATGATATATTTACTTAACATACTGTAAACAGAGCTTTTACTTCATCAGTGTTAGAACATTAACCTTAGAAAGGACCTTAGAAATCTAGTTGATGTGTGACTTTTCAGAATCGATATCCAACCATTCTATAAATTACTGTGCTCTGTAACTTCATCTCCTCATGACATGGCCAGTCTAATTTAGGATAGCTCTATTAGTTGAATAGGTCTTTCTCATAAGGAGTTGAAATTCCTTTCTGTATCTTTGGATAGACGCTAGTTGCATTGGTACCTTTTGTAGGGATCCAAGGGATAGAGCTGTGACTGGTGGGTGAAATTTACTTGGAGGCTGATCATTATTATTTAAAAAAATTTCCCTGGTGAAAATTATCTTGGCATATAGAGTGGAGTGCTTCAGGGTGGTGGTGGTAATGAATTACCCCTCACTGAAAGAAAGAGTTTGAGTTAGGCTGAGTAATCAATGGACCAAGAATACTGCTCAGGAGAGTCAAGTATCTAAATAAAGATTGAGATAGGTGACATTTAAATGATTCATTTAACCCTGAGACTTTATGATAGACTTCTTTAGATGCCTCTTCAGGAATCCATATGTGTACACCCAACTGCCTGCTTGCCATCTCCATAGATATCTGAATATCATTTCAAACTCAACATATCTGACATTACACTCTTGATTTATTTTTTCAATTCTGCTTATTCAACTATCTTCCTCAATTTTCATGTCAGTAAGTGGGTCCTCTACATAGCCATCAAAATAATTCTTTAAAAACTCTCCTATCCCTTCTCATCTTACCTCCTGTTCACTTTGCCTGGAATGTCACTCTCTCCCTTCATATATTTGCATGACTAACCCTTCATTTTCTCTGCCTCTGCTCAAATATCATCACTTCTGAAATGTTCTCCTGGACCACAATATCTGATGTAGCACTCCCTGGCACCCCTCTTTATTATTCTTTATCTCTCATATCTACTTTATTTTTCCATGGTAAATTGACATCATCATCTAATATTTATTTACTTGCTTAATTGATTATTGTCTGTCTCCCCAGTTAGAATTTAAGCTTCTTTGGGAAAGGAAATTTGTTGTATTCATTGCTATATCCTCAGTGCTAGAACAATTCCTGGTCAATATTAGGTATTCAATAAATATATGTTGAAATGATGTTAATGGATAATAATAGAGATTTAGTGTAAACAGGAAAATAAAGAGTAAAAATGTAGCATAAGCTAGCATATACAGGAAAAGAAAAGAAAGGTTCTTATTAATTTTTCATAGCAAAGCAAAATAACTTAAGGGCTTTGATGCATGCTCACAGAATCTTCCGTTCAAACCAGCCATTTTCCTATGAACCTTGAATGGTCATTAGTCCATACATTCACTCTTGGCTTTCATTTCAAAAGGAATGGAGACATTGCAAACGTCATCAGCACTGATTGTGACCAGTTTCTGTAGAGAATACAGATCCCCAGACATACCAGATACCAGAGTTGGCTGACACTGAAAGATAGCCAGGGGTGAGAAGTAATCATTGGTTTTACCCCTAAATCAGTTTTATAGGTGGAAGACAAGATCTGTCTTTGTTATCTACAGGGAGATCCTTATTTGCCCCTTCCACAGATACAGTCTTTCTAATTCCAAATCCTCTGGGTCTAGGCTTTCTAACCTGTGCAAATTATAAGTTTTAACATAACAAACAAAGTATTTGTTTAAACATAACAAACCTCCTATCTCAATTAAACTTAGATGGGATGACAGTCACTTTCAATTTTGCCACAAAAAATGTAATTACTTCTCTGTTTTGCTTTAATAAAATAGCTTTGTTCTAAATAATAATACATAATGATTTGTACATTTTTCTAAAATTAATGTTACTATATTTTACATCTATTTTTCAGTTTCTATTAATAACAAGAAAATCAATATTCTCTGAGTGTATACATTTTAAATCTTTCCTATGCAACAATACTTTTCTTTTTCTTTTCTTTTCTTTTTTTTTTTTTTTTTGAGACAGAGTCTCATTCTGTCACCCAGGCTGGAGTGCAATGTCGTGATCTCGGCTCACTGTAACTTCCGCCTCCCAGGTTCAAGTGATTTTCTTGCCTCAGCCTCCCAAGTAGCTGGGATTACAGGCATGTGCCACCATGCCCAGCTAATTTTGTATTTTTAGTAGAGATGAGGTTTGACCACGTTGGTCAGGCTGGTCTCGAACTCCTGACCTCAGGTTGTCCACCTGCCTAGGACTCCCAAAGTGCTGGGATTATAGGTGTGAGCCACTGCGCCCGGCCCACAAGAGTTTTAAATGCTAGTGGGGAAAGCAGTGGATTTTTATTTTTCTTAAAACTTGAATACATCATCTTATAACTATTATATCATAGAATTTAAATTTGTTGAGAACAAATTTTGTGGGGATTATTTATTTAAGGTCTGGAAGACTTCTATTTTAATGAGAAATGTATCAGAGAAAATAAAGAAAAATGTTTCTAGATTCTTCAAGGAATGAAGTTGTTTTCTTAATGAGTCACACTTAGGGTGATACATTAAATGAGAGAAACGTGGTTGTCAATCTATTCTATTCTGGAACAGTTTAGCAACTTGTGAAATATCAGACCGTTTGGACCAATATCCCCACTTCTATGCATTTTCCCTATGAGGATGATCATACAAGAGTGAAAAGACGTAAGCACATGAATGTTTCTTATAAATCTGTTTTTAATATAGAAAACTTGGAAACATCCCAAATAGTCACCAGTAGGGGACTGATTAAGTAAATTACTGCACATACAAATAATAAAATTCTCAAGTCATTAAACTTGATGTAGCTCAACATTTATTGACATTAAGTGATATTTGTGACATACTGTTGAGTCAAAAAAACAAGTGAAAAATGTCTAAGTATGTTCCATTTATGTAAAATTATATCCTTCTCTTTAGAAAGACATTCATTGAATTTTTTTTATGATTATTTATGGGGAATGGAATTTTGATTTTTTTTTTCCTTAGGCTTTTTTGGTTTTTACAATTCTATTAGGTATATATATAATTTTAATAAAAACAATGTGAGTTTATAGGCAGATTTCTTAGAATGAAGTAAAATGTAATTGGAAACATACTGCTTGGAACTATTTATGGAAGCAAATCTAACTGAAGTCAATTTGGAATCAGTTTGTTTAATGTAAGAAAAATATTGGAAATAATATTATATAAAGAATTTCTTAATGAAAATAAAATTTTAAAAAGAATTTTAAAAGATAATATAAACACCATAACCTAAAATGTCATTTTTCCTAGCTTCATTGAGGTATAATTAAAGATGAAAATTATATATCTTTGAGGTGTAAGACATGATGTTTTGATATAGGATACATTAGAAAATGTTTACCACAATCAACCTAACTAACATATCCATCACCTCACCTAGTTATCATTTCTTTTTTCTAGCGAGAACACTTGAGATCTACTGTTTTGGCTAATTTCAAGTATACAATAAATTATTGTTAGCTGTAGTTATCATGCTATACATTAAGTCGGCAGAAATTACTCATCCTATAACTGAAAGTTCTATCCATCAACATCTTCCTTCACCCTACTCTCCTGCCTCAAGCCCCTAGTAACCTCCATTCAACGCTCTGTTACTATGAAATTGACTTTACTTGCCATTCTGTGTATGGCTTGTTTCATTTAGCATAATGTCCTTCAAGTTCAACTATGTCACAAATGACAAGATTTCTTTCATTTTAAGGCTGAATAATATTTCATTATATATATAATATTCATATATGTATCCTTTTCTTTCCATTCATCTCTCAATGGACAATTAGGTTGTTTCCATATCTTGGCTACTGTGAATAATGCTGCAATGAACATGAGAATGCTAATATCTCTTTGTGATAGCAATTTTATTTCTTTTGGATATATACCCAGAAGTGGGATTTCTGGGTCATACATTAGTTCTATTTTTAATTATTAAGAAACTACCATACACTTCCCATAATGGCTCTTCCAATTTATATTCCCACCAATGTTTTATAAGGGTTTGCTTTTTTCTTAACATCCTAACCAATACTTGTTTTCTTTTGACTTTTTTTGATAACAACCATCCTAACTAGTATGAGGCAATATCTCATTGTGGTTTTGATTTGCATTTCCTTGATAATTATTGATGTTCGTATACTTGTTGGACATTTGTATGTCTTCTTTGGAAAAATGTTTCTTAAGATTCTTTACCTATTTTTATCAAGTTATTTGGTTTCTTTTTTTTTCTATTGAACTGTAGGAATTCCTTGTATATTTTGAAATATATGATGGTATTATATTTTATATACTTTTTATGTATTTTGGACCTTAACCCCTTAATAGATATGTGCTTGCAAATATTTTATCCCATTCTGTGTGTTGTCTTTTCATTTTGTTGAATGCTTTCTTTGCTGTGCAGAAACTTTTAAGTTTGATATAGTCCGACTTTGAAATTTTTGTTTTGTTTCCTGTACTTTGATGTCAAATCCAAAAAAATCATTGCAAAGACCAACGTCATAAAGCTTTTCCCTTATGTTTCTTCTAGGAGTTTTACAGTGTCAGGTCTTACACTTAAGTCTTTAATCCATCTTGAATTAATTTTTGCACATGGTGTAAGATAAGGGTCCAATTTCATTCTTTTGCTTGTGGATATTCAGTTTTCCCAACACCATTAGTTGAAGAGACTGTCCTTTCCCCATTGTTTATTCTTGGAGCCTTTGTCAAAAATTAGTTGACAATATGTGTGTAGGTTTATTACTGGGATCTCTATTTTGTTCCATTGTGTGTCTGTTTCTATGCCAGGATCATACTGTTTCAATTACTATAGCTTTGTCATACAACTTGAAATCAAGAAGTGTGATGCTTCCAGCTTTGCTCTTTTTGCTGAAGATTGCTTCAGCTATTTGGAATCCTTAGGGGTGCCATATGAATTTTAGGATTGTTTTTCTATTCTGTGAAAAATGCCACTGACATTTTAGTAAGAATTGCATTGAATCTGTAGATCAGTTTGGGGCATTTTAAAGAACATTATTGTATGAACATTTTAACAGTATTCTTCCAATCCATGAACATGGATATCTTTCCATTTATTTGTGTTTTCTTTAATTTTTTTCATCAATATTTTACAGTTTTCAGTGTATAGGTATTTCACCTCCTTGGTTAAAATTGCTCCTAAGTATTTTATTCTGTTTGATGCTGTTGTAAATAGGATTGTTTTCTTAATTGCAACAGCATCAAACAGAATTAGTTACATTGTTACTGTTAGTGAACATAAACATAACTAATTTTTGTATGTTGATTTTGTATCCTGCAAGTTTACTGAATTCATTGATTAGTTCTAACAGTTTTTTGGTGGAGTATTTATGGCTTTCTATATATAAGATTATGTCATCAGCAAACAGAGGTAATTTTACTTTTCTTCTCCAATTTAGATGCCTTCTATTTCTTTTTCTTACTCTGGCTTGGATTTCCAGTACTATGTTGAATAGAATTGACAAGATGAGCACCTTTGTCTTTTAGTTTTTCACTGGTGAGAATGACATGAACTGTGGGTTTGTTATATATCCTTCAGTATGCTGAAGGACATTCCTTCTATACCTAATTTGTTGAGAGTTTTTATCATATAAGGATGTTGAATTTTGTCAAATGCTTTTTCTGCATTTATTGAGATGCTCATGGAATTATATTCTTCATTTTGTTAATATGTGGTTTTACATTTATTGATTTGCATATATTAAACCATCCTTGCATCTGAGGAATAAATACCACATGATCATGGTGAATGATCCTTTTAATTTGATGTTGAATTCAGTTTGCTTGTATTTGTTTGAAATTTTTGCTTCTATGCTCTTCAGGGATATTGGCCTGTAATTATCTTTTCTTATGGTATCCTTGTCTGGCTTTGGTATCAGGATAATGCTGACGTTGTAAAATGAGTTTGGCAGTATATCCTTGCCTTCAATTTTTTGGAAGAATTTAAAAACAATTGGTACTAATTTTTCATTAAATGTTTGATACAATTCATATGTGAAGCCATTCAGTCCTTGACTTATCTCTTTTTATGTTGTTTTTTTGAGATGGAGTTTCACTCTTGTTGCCCAGGCTGGAGCGCAATGGCGCAATCTCGGCTCACTGCAACCTCCGCCTCCCAGGTTTAAGCGATTCTCCTGCCTCAGCCTCCAGAGTAGCTGGGATTACAGGTGTACACCACCACACCTGGCTAATTTTGTATTTTTAGTAGAGACAGGGTTTCACCTTGTTGGTCTGGCTGGTCTCGAACTCTTGACCTTAGGTGATCTGCCCGCCTCAGCCTCCCAAAGTGCTGGGATTACAGGCGTGAGCCACTGCACTCGGCCCCTTGACTTATCTTTTTAAGGAGAGTTTTAATTACTGACTTAATCTCGTTTTTGCTATTGGTCTGTTCAGATTTTCTATGTCTTCATGATTCAGTCTTGGTAGGTTGAATGTTTTCAGGATTTATCCATTTCTTCTAGGTTATTCAATTTTTTTGGTGTGTAATTGTTCATAGGAGTCTCATGTATTTCTATGGTATCAGTTGTAATGTCTCCTCTTTCATTTATAACTTTATTTGAGTCTTCTTTTCTTAATTAGTCTAGCTAGACATTGTCAATACTTACCTTTTCAAAAAATAACTTAGTTTCAGTGATCTTTTGTATTGTTTTTCTCATCTTTATTTTGTTTATTTCTGCCTTTTTTAATTTTCTTCTATCTGCTGACTTGGGGCTTAGTATTTTCTCTAGTTTCTTGAGGTGTAAAGTTATATTTTTTATATGAGATCTTTCTTTTTTTCTTAATGTAGGCATTTATCACTATAAAATTTCCTCTTAGAACTGCTCTTGCTGCATCCTATAAGTTTTAGTATGCTGTGTTTTCATTTTTGTCTGTCTTAAAATACTTTTTGAGTTCCCTCTTGATTTCTTCTTTTATCTATTGGTTTTCAGGAGTGTGTTGTTTAATTTCCACATATTTTTGAATTTTTCTATTTTCTTTATACTACTGAATTCTAGTTTTATACCATTTTGGTTAGAAGAGACACTTGATATAATTTCAATCTTCTTAAATTTGTTAATCCTTGTTTTGTGGCCTAACACCTGATTTCTTACAGAGAATTCTATGTGTGTTTGAAAACAATGTATATACTGCTGCCATTAGGTCAATTGTCCTATATACGTTTGTTGGGTCTATTTTGTCTATAGTGTTATTCAAGTCTGCTGTTACCTTATTGATTTTCTATCTGGATAATCTTTGTATTGTTGAAAGTGGGGTATTGAAGACCCCTATTATTATCATATGGCCATCTATATCTATCTTCATTTCTGTTAATATTTCATTTGTATCTTTAGATGTTCTGATTTTGGGTACATATATATTTACAATTGCTATGTATTCTTGATGAATTGACTCCTTAATCATTATGTAACACAATACTTTGTCTCTTATGGCAGGTTTTTACTTAAAGTCTGTTTTATCTGCTGTAAGTATAGCCTGCTCTGTTTTGCTTACCATTTGCTTGAAATATCTTTTACCATTCCTTTATTTTTAACCTATGCACACCCTGAAAGCTAGTCTCAGGTGCACAGTGTGTTATTGGATGTTTTTTTTTAAAATAGATTTGGCCACTTTGTCTTTTGATTGGGGGATTTGATCCATTTACATTTAAAGTAATTATTGATAGCTAAGGACTTACTACTGCTATTTGTTAATTATATTGTGACTCTTTTATAGTTCTTTTGTTCCATTCATTCTTTCTTCCTGTATTTCCTTGTGACTTGATACTTTTCGTAGTGGTATGCTTTGATTCCTTTTTCTTTCCCTTTTGCCTATCTACTACAGATTTTTCCTTTATGGTTACCATGAAGCTTACATAAAACATCTTAAAATTATAGCACTCCATTTTAAGCTAATAATTACTTAACTTTGACCACATACAAATCTCCACATTTTAACTTCTCTTCTCCAAACATTTTATGTTATTGATGTAGCAATTTATTTTATTTTATTTTTGAGATGGAGTCTCTCTCTGTCACCCAGGCTGAGCAGTGGTGTGATCTTGGCTCACTGAAACCTCTGCCTCCTCAGTTCAAATGATTTTCCTGCCTCAGTCTCCTGAGTAGCTGAGATTACAGGTATGTAATCTCACCATGCCCAGCTAATTTTTGTATTTTTAGAAGAGATGGGTTTTTGCTATGTTGGCCAGGCTGGTCTTGAACTCCTGACCTCAAGTGATCTGCCCACCTTGGCCTCCCAAAGTGCTGGCATTCCTGGCATAAGCCACCATGCCCAACCCTGAAGTTTACAATTTTGTGCGTCATGTATCCATTAACAAATTATTGTAGCTGTAGTTATTTTTAATACCTTTGTCTTTTTATTTTTGTACTATACTAGAGTTAAAAGTGATTTTATGCATCACATTATTATTCTAAATTTGACTATATTCTTACTTTTAGAGTGAGTTTTATACTTTCTTATATTTCCATGTTGTTAGTTAACATTGTTTCACTTTAATTTGAACTACACCCTTTAGCATTTTTTGTAAGGCAGGTCGAATGGTGATAAACTCCCACAGGCTTTGTCTGGAAAAGTCCTTACCTCTCCTTCATTTCTGAAGAATAGCTTTGCTGATTATGGTATTTTTGGTTGATAGGTTTTTCTTCTTTCAGTACTTTAAGCATATCATTCCACCCTCTTCTGACCTGCAAGGCTTCTGCTTAGAAATCCCCTGATAGCCATATAGGGGTTCCTTTGTATGTAATGAGTTGCTTTTATCTTTTTGCTTTAAAAATTCTTTGTCTTGACTTTTGACAATTTGATTATAATGTGTCTCAGTGAAGATCTCTATAACTAAATACAAATTTAATTTACTTAGGGTTCTTTGTGCTTCATGGATGTAGATATTCACTTCCCTCTTCAGATCTGGAGATTTTTCTGCCATTATTTCTTTAAATGAGCCTTCTACCCCTTACTCTTCCTCTGCTCTTTTGTGACTTTCACAATACACATATTGGTTCACTTGATCCTGTCCCATATGTCCTGTAGGCTTTCTTTATTCTTTTCATTTCTTTTTTCTTTTTGTTTTTCTGGGTTACTTCAAATGGCCTATGTTCAAGCTCACTGATTCTTCTGCCTGATAGAGCCTGCTGTTAAAGCTTTCTACGGTATTTTTCAGTTTGGTCACTGGTTCTTTAGCTTTAGAATTTATGTTCAGTTCTTTTAAAAATCATTTCTATGGTTGAACTCCTTGTTGAGCTTTTCATTTTGTTTGTATATTGTTTTTCTGATTTTTAAAAATTTTTTCCAGGTTCCAAATGTGTTTTTTATTCACTATTTTTAATGACTATAAATAAGTGTTTCCACTATGGAAAAGAAAGTTAGCACAGTACATTTTCATGACTGGGGAATGGATTTTCTGAAGTCATCTTCAATAGGGCAAAAACTTAGAAACAAAAAAAAAACAACCTGAATGTTGAATTCAGTTCTTTATATAACATCCCTTGTAAAAATGAAAGAATAAACCGAAAAAGAGGGGCAGGGTAAAAAATTTTTTTTAAAAAAGAAAGGAAATAGAGGAAAAGGAAATAAAATAAGACGATTTACTGCTTCTCCTCAGCATCCTCCTTGGTCTCCTCCTTCACCGAGAAAGCTTCTAGCTTTTTCGCCACTTTTTTGGTATGATCGTTTTTGCCTGATCCTGCTTTCTTTTCTCTCTCTTTGATCTCTTTCCTGCATTCTTCAAACTTTGTTTTGAATTTCTGTGCATTCTCAGCATTCAGGAAGCAGATGGCCAGCAGCTTCGGCTCGGGTACTAGCCGGCGAAGTCAGCATGGGCGTTCCAGACCCAGGCACGGTCACTACCTGCTTTGGGCTTCAGCTCCATCATCCACGTGATGTAGTGGTTGGCACAGATATTCTGGGTCTTGTCCCTCTGCGTGAGGAGGCGGATGGCCCCTTTCTCCTTGTGCTTCAGGAGCTTGACGTCAGCAGTGCCTCGCTCCTTCCATTCTGGGAGATCGTTCTCTGAGGCAAATCAGAACAGTTTTGCCCGCATTTTAAAAAGTTCCTCTTCATCATCTTTCAGCGTTTTAATTTCTTGCTCAGGAAGACAAACTGAGGGTCATGGTTGTACTCGTCTGTATTCTCAGTGGAAGTATCATGGTCCTCATGAGTGTCCTTGGCGGCCGCCATGGGGGTGCAGCGGCAGTCGCTCAGCTGGGTCGGTTATCAATGGCTCCGCGGCCTCTCGGCGGGTACTCGTAGCTCCTTCCCGCCTGCTCTTCCCTCCGCCCCGCGACCCGAACCTCGACCCCTGACCCCAGCGGCGGGAAACGCACGGCGATTCAAAACCAGTACAGCTTTATTGGCTCAGACGGTGGACATTCTCATTGTCCGGCCCGCTCCGCGCTTCCCGACCCTGATTTTTTTTTAAATGGAGTTTCACTCTTTTTGCCCAGGCTGGGGTGTGATGGCGCGACCTTGGCTCTCTGCAACCTCCACCTACCAGGTTCAAGCAATTCTCCTGCCTCAGCCTCCTGGGTAGCTGAGATTACAGGCGCCCACCACCACGCCCAGCTAATTTGTTGTACTTTTAGTAGAGATGGGGTTTCACTGTGTTGGCCAGGCTGGTCTCAAATTCCTGACCTCAGGTGATCCACCCGCCTCATTCTCCCAAAGTGCTGGGATTACAGGCGTGAGGCCACTGCTCCCAGTCTCTGATTTTTTTTTTTTTTTTTGTATACCTGTGTTCTCTTGTAGTTTACTGACCACAGGTGACTGCCTGGCACTAAAACAGGCCTAGAGGTTGGGTTTGCAGGGGCAGACCAGTGTTCTGGGGCCACAAGGGCCAGCCTAGAACCTGGGTCTACTGGGATAGATATGAACCATATGTCTGCTGGAGTGTGGGGCTGCGGTGGCTCCTGGTTACTGGTTGGGGATAGAGCCTGTATTTGTAGGAGCTGGCCTGGAACATAGGTACATGTGTGCTGGTTTGGTGACTGGAGTCATGGCGGCTGACCTGGAGCTGGGGTTCATGGGTACCAACCTGGCACAGGAGTGGGCCTGGAGGCTAAATCTGCTGGGATTGGGACCTTGGAGGCCAGCAGCCAGCCTGGAGCCTGTGTTTGCAGGGGGCTGACCTGACTCTGGTCATGTCTAGAGCCTGTGTCTTAGGAGGGTGGCCAGCTTAGGTCTGTGTGTGCTGGTCTGGTACCTGCAGCCACAGTAGTGTGTCTGGAGCCAGAATCCACAGCAAAATCAGGTGCTCACTTCACTTTTTTCCTCCACTGGAAGAGTTTCTTTCTGCACACTATGCTGCCCAGGCATGGGAAAAGACAGTGCATCTTTTCTTATTTCTGTGCTACACCAAGGTGTTGCAATTTTTCACTTGAATCCTTTAGTTTGTTAAAGGTATTTTTGGGCATGGATAGTTGTTTGTGATGTTTCTCTAACAGAATAAGTGCTGTAAAGTCCTATTCTGCCATCTTGCTGATGTCACTCCCCCATATTTCTTGACAGTAGATACTGCCTTTGCTTATTTAGTTTCTCTCCCTCCCCTTTTACTTCTTCTTTATACCCCTCCACTGTCTTTAATGTGATTTTACTTTTAACAGCTTCTAACCTGTCACTCTTCTTCAAAGGACTGTCCTTAGGCCACTGGAACAGCTTTACTCACAGACACAGAAAACTAGAAGAGTCTGGGAGTTTTTGATCCCCTGCAATGATGCTTAGCCAATGAGTAATCACTTTGGGAGATGAAAGTCTACCTTCCTTGCCTTAGGATGCAACGACTTTGAGTCTGTAACTTATACTTCAGAATCTCCTATGGAATCAGACTGAAACTACCCACCTAGGAATTTGCTAAAACCATAGCATCCTTGGTTTCATTGTTTTTCTTTTTCTTTCTTTTTTTCTCTCTCTTTTTTTTTTTTTGAGATGGAGTTTCGCTCTTGTTGCCCAGGCCAAAGTGCAATGGCGCATCTCAGCTCACTGCAACCTCTGCCTCCCGGGTTCAAGTGATTCTCCTACCTCAGCCTCCCAAGTAGCTGGGACTACAGGTGCCAGCCACTATGCCCGGCTAATTTTTGTATTTTTAGTAGAGATGGGGTTTTGCCATGTTGGCCAGGCTGGTCTTGAACTCCTGACCTCAGGTGATGTGCCCACCTTGGCCTCCCAAAGTGCTGGGATTACAGGCGTGAGCCACTGTACCTGGCCCATTGTTTTTCTTTGTTATGTTTCCCCCTCTTCCTTATCAGCTTCTTATGGAAACACTTCCTTGCACACAAATCCTCATCTCAAAATCTGCTTCAGAGGAATACAACATGACATAGGTCCAACATTGCTTTCCAAATATTTCTAATGAGTTTCCAGAATTGAATTTAACAACACAATATCCATATCTTCCACATTAGACTAAAAGCTCTTTGCTCTTTGAAGGCAGACAGAAATGTTTGATTCTGATACTTATTTGCCATTGAACCTGAAAATAAAAGTTTACACTCAGTGAGCCAAATTAGTGAATAATTGGAAGGCATAGGGTCAGTAGTCAGTAATTTTATTTAGGATTGTCCCTAGATGAATGAAGTGAGAAGTCTATGTCTCTCATTATAATCCTTGTGACTAAATTAGTCTGATGTCTCCAGACAAAAGATGCTTCATTTCTATCAACCACTGTTAAGGATTGGATGATCAAATGCATTCTACCTTAAACATTTCTTAATTCTAAAGAACCAGATGAATAAGGGCAGTACTTCCTCTTCACTCAATTATGATAAATTACCTTATCTTTCATATTGTGTTGGAGAGCCAGGGGAGTGATTGAAAGTTCTTTTTGTTGCTTTTCAATTTGTCCTTGCTTGCATAGTTCTTGAAATTAGAGGACATATGTGGTTTGTAGAAGTCAAGCTGGTAAGCTTGTAATCAGTGTAATATAATGAAAGTCATCTAATTGAGGTCTGTTTAGTTTTCATTTTCTACATAATGGGGGCATAGTAAGTATTATGGGATATTAAGTTAACTAGTGATATTTTACTATTCATGCCTAGCATGAAAATCAATTTCCCATTGATTTGATTTAGTTCTGTGCATCAGGAAGTAGATAACTAAAGAAAGGGATTAAAGTATTAATTAAATTTAGTTTCTTTCCTTAGTCATTCATCCTTAGAAACCATTACATTATTTATCCCCCACTCTGTGGAAAAGTAAAATCCTCTCCTCAGATAAGTTTTATTTTCTATAAGTGTTTTTTGTAATCCCAGTATATATTTGCTGTTCAAGAAATAAGTGGTCAGAACTATAATTTGTCTAATGACTTCATTATAAATAGAAATGTAATTTAGATGTTCATTCTCTTTTACTTCATTTTTTTCCTTTCACAGTTATTTTTCACAACTTGGTAGTATCAAGAAAAATAAGACGTAGCATAAAAAGAATTATTTTCTTTCGCTCTAAGCATCAGTTAATGAATATATATGCATAACCCTCCTCACAAGGAAGATTAACGATTTTGAAACTTTTCCTTACCTGCAACAGGGACACTTGAAGCACATCTTTTCTGAAGGTGGACCCCTGAGATTTGGGTTCTGCCAGGTAACATGGGACGAGAGATCAAAATTAGTCAACAGCTGGATGTACACTAAATATTTGTTTCCTTTTATTATTTTTCAAGCTCTCTTGGATTGCATCTTTTAGAAACACCACAGTTGTGCTTATTAAATTGAACAAGTTAACAAATATAAAGTACTTAGAATAGCTCCTGGAACATTGTAAGTTCTCAGTAAATATTAATTATATTGTAGGTCCCCAAACCCTTCTCTTAAACCTTTGGAGTCAGATGTATTTTTGGGATTCAGAATTTTTTGGATTTTGAAACAGTATGCATAGTATCTCTAGCACCCCAAAATCAAACACATTGAAATTTCTGCATTGAAACACATGAATGTTCACACAAAGTATAGTATATACTATATAACAAATAGTCTCATGTTAATTCAGGTCAGATTTTACCACTGAATACATTATTTGAAAACTTAGGGCTTTTGGCCTGGTGTGGTGGCTCATGCCTGTAATCCCAGCACTTTGGGAGGCCGAGGCAGGTGGATCACTTGAGGTCAGGCGTTCAAGACCAGTCTGGCCAACATGGTGAAACCCCGTTTCCACTAAAAATACAAAAACTAGCCGAGCTTGGTGGCACACGTCTGTAATCCCAGCTACTTGGGTAGCTGAGGCATGAGAATCGCTTGAACCCAGGAGGTGGAGGTTGCAGTGAGCTGAGAGCATGCCATGGCACTCCAGCCTGGGAGACAGAGTGAGATTCTGTCTCTAAATAAATAAATAAATAAACAGAAAAACACTTTGGTTTTTTAAAGCTCTTTGAGTTTTGTCATTATAGATAGGAATTATAAACTTATATCATCATCATCAGTTTTTCCTTAAAACTTACTTCTAAAACATACCTCCTTTTTTGGCACTAGATAGGGCCTAAATAAATAAGGAAGCAAACAAAATTCTTGGAATCCTCTTGTTAAAAAAAATTATTTCAAAGAGATTTTAATTGCATGAAAAAGACTTTACCAGAAACATAGTAGATAATTATTTCATCAGAATTTTCTCTGGGAAATTATATATTCTGTCATTTTTCTGATCAAAATGTCTTTAGCTCCAAACAAACCTAAATTTCAATTCTGGTCCTGTCCTTTAGGGAGTGGGCCAATCAACTTCTTTTTGGAATTTCAAGGAAAAGCAGTTCAACATCAGCAAATAGTCAGGACCAAATGAATATATTTACCTAACAGCCCTGAAAGAATATGAGACAAAGAAGGGCATCTTTATTTTAGACATCCACACAGAAACATCAAACCTTTAAACTAAAACAGTCATTTGAATTTTATTGTCATCACTTTGAGATTTTACCAAGAAAAAATTTCTGAAGACTCTCAAAATGACAGTCCATATTTATCCATATATTAATCATTCTAAATCACTTTATTCCTTTGTGTAGAAATGAGTTTCCATATGATATCATTTTCCTTCTGCCTAAAAAATGTTAACATTACTTGCAGTGCATTTGTGTTAGTAATGGATCCTCAGATTTTGTGGTATGAATGTCTTTATTTACTTTTATTATTAAAAGATATTTTTACTGGCTATAAAATTTTAGGTTGAGTTTCTTTCAGAACTTTAAAAATGTCATTCCATTGTCTTTTGGTTGGCATAGTTTCTTATGAAAACCCATGGTTTTCTTCTGTAGTAATGTGTCCTTTCCTCCAACTGCTTCCAAGATTTTCTCTTCATCACTTGTTTTCAATAATTTTGCTTTCTTTGTGTTTATCTTGCTTTCACTGGCTAAAATCTCTTTGATCTGGTATATGGTGTTCATCAAACTTAGAAACTATTTGGCCATTAATTCTTCAAATATTTTTCGAACCCTTCCTCTCCTTCGGGAACTCCAATTACATGTGTTAGACTGCTTGATATTGTCAATGATGCCTCAGTCTTTCTCTCAGTGATTAATTTGCAATAGTACATGTCTTCAAGCTCTTTCTTTCTGTATTATCTAATCCACTGTTAATTCTATCTTTTGAGTTTTTCATTTAAAATATATTTTTCAGCTCTAGAATTTCCCTTGCTTCCTTTTTATGTCTTCCTTTTCTTCTCCTCATTGGGTCATATTTTAAATTCTTTAGAATATTGAATATATTTTTAATAGTTGTTTTAAAGTTATTATCTGCTAATCCCATCATTTGTGTCATTTCTGGGTCTCTTTCTATTGACTAATTTTTCTCCTGCTATGGGTCACATTTTCCTGCATTTTCATATATCTGTCAATGTTTTATTGGATACTTCACCTTGTGAATTTTATATTGTTCCGTGGTGAATATTAATGTATTCATTTAAAAGATGTTGGATTTTGTTCTGGTAGGCAGTTAAGTTACTTTACGATTGACTTGAGCCTTTAAAGTCTTTATTTATAAATTTTCTTAGGGCAGGTATAGAGTAGCATTTATGACCAGGCTATTTTTAGCCCCACTACTAATGTGTAACCCTTCTCAGATGTCTACTGAAGACATTTGTATTTCACAAAGTCTCCACTTTTGCCATATGTGAACCATTTGTGAGCCCTGATAATTGCTCGACTTAACCTCTCTGGTAATTGTTCTTTCCCTAACACTTATTCTTTGCTTGGCTTCATGGAATTTCTCCCTACATGAGGGTAGACTGGCATTCAGCCAAAATCTCAAGGGGATGCCCTAGCAGATTTCCAGAACTCTCTTTTTTTAAAAAAAAATTTCCTCCTCTCTACTACTATGCCCCATTAATATTAGCCTCCAAAGTCAAAACTTCAATCTCTGTCTTCTCAACTCAGCAAGATTGCCAAGCTGTTTGGTGTCTGCCTCTCTATACTGAAATCCAGAACGTGCCTCTAGGCAGAGAGCCAGGGCATTCATGGACTCACCTAATTTGTTTTCCCTCTCTCAAGGATCACAGTCCTGTGCTGCCTATTACTTAATGCTTAAAGATAATTGTTTTATATATTCGTCTAGTTTTCTAGTTGTGTATTGCAGAGGGTAATTCTGTAGCCTTGGCCACTTTTTAGCTCTGTGACCTGGGCAAATTACTTTGTCTGTCCAAACCTCACTTTTCTTGTTAGTAAATGAGGATTATACTCTAATGACTTTTAGTGTGGTGAGTATTAAATGAAATAATGTGTCGAGTACTCTGCCCATTGTAAGTTCTCAGTAAAAGGTCGCTGCTGTCAACAATTTAAAGTCAACAGTCACACAAAAAAACTTTATGGAACCAATTAGGCCTTTTCAGATTGAAATGTTCCATCTTATTGAGTGATTTATTTTTCCATTTTGTTTTGTTTTGTTTTCCTCTGTACTCATCCACTCACAATAATTGGCTAAGGTCCTTCTAACTTGAACAACAGAGAGTGAAGATAGGCCAAAAGATCATGAACTTGAAGGTTTATATGTGACTGTAAACAACAGAATACAATGTACCTAGAGCAATAGCTGGAAAACTAGCTAAGCCTGGCTGAACATCAACAAGAGAGTCATGTATGAAATGAGAAAGAGGTAGGGAATGAGTATAAGCAAACAAAAGCCATAGCAATTTATGGGACTGATGAGTTTGTAATAAGGATGATTTCACCTTCAAGTAATGGCAAACCCTTATTCAAAGTGCTTAAAACAATGGTAAATGTATTATCTCATATGATACCTTTATAATACATACCTGTCCAGGGGCAGGGTAGATTCCCGGTGCATTGTATCAGTGCCTTGGCTCTGCCTGTGCTTCTCTGTGATTCTTTGATCTCTGCCTGACTTTGTTAGCTTCATCTTTGGGTTGTCATGACTTAACAACATCTGGAAAATGAAGAAGAATCTTCTCATCCAATTCTCTTTCTTAGGAGTAGATAACTTTTTACTAGAAGCTCTACCTGCCATCTCCCAGCACAGTTATGTACTCACCTCTCCTTGGCTAAATAAGGTTAAGTGCCTGTTCCTAAACCAAGGAGGGAGTGGATTAACTGATTGGCTTATGCTAATCATGTGAGGTAAATGGATGTTGGAGGGTCAACTACTATGATCACCACACAAAAAAGAGTAGGTGTTTTAGGGTTTAAAGTAAGCAGGGGTTGCACATATCATTTTGCTTCATATGAAACAATTACAGATGTTCCTTGACTTCTGATGGGGTTATGTCCTGATAAGCCCACCATAAATTAAAAATATCATAAGTAAAAAATGTATTTAATGGCCCAATAAACCTATTGTTAAGTAGAAAATCTGTAAAGTCAAACCATTGTAAGTTGAGGAATGTCTGTATTAGTGTCATTTTGGTGATTGGTGAAAGAGTGTAGAATGACACGTTAAGGAGTAACAGATCTACAAAGTACTGCAGGGCTTGGCCCTGGAGACCACCTCCTCACTGTGGAACCTTAGCTCGAACAGTTCTAGGTTGCTGTGGAGTTAATGACCATTCTATCTTGTGGTGCTTCTAACTCTAACAGGGAAGGCTGTGGTCTTGGTTAAACTGATATTTATTTATTGGGTTAGACTCAACCAACTTGGAAGCTTACTTTTATCCTAAGTTTATTTTAAATTGGTCACAGCAAAATTTCACACAAAAAATTAGTCAGTTAATGAGAAAGAGAAAATGATATTTTGGTCACAAAGTTGGGAAGTCCATCAGCCATTTCTTAGTTGGCATAATCTTGAAAGCATTTTACTCTAGATAATTATGGGCAAATTGTAAAAGTAGTAGGAACGACTGAATTTTGAGATAAGAATCTGGCCATACCATACCCAACGAGAGCTCTTTTACTAAGTGGAAATATCAGGCAGCTTTAGGAGCTGGCAAAGATAATTTTTAGTAGAAAATGAACTTTAAAACTTTCTTTTTTCTTTTTAAGACAGGGTCTCACTTACAGGCTGGAGAGCAGTTGCGAGATTACAGCTCTCTGCAGCCTTGACCTCCCTGGGCTCAGGCAATCCTCCCACCTCAGCCTCCTGAGCAGCTGGGACTACAGGTGTGTGCCACCATGCCTGGCTAATTTTTGTATTTTCTTTAGAGACGGGGTTTCGCCATATTGCCCAGGCTGGTCTCAAACTCCTGGACTCAAGCCATCTGCCCACCTTCGCCTCCCTCCCAAAGTGTTAGGATTACAAATGCGAGCCACTGTGCCCAGCCAAAACTCTTTTTTTAAAGTTCAACTACTCCTGACTAAAAGCATTAATGCACTTACCTTTAATGTAAAGAGTATTTTCTGAAGCTCAAATTTTAACTAAACATGAAAAGTTGTTGAATTTTGTCAAATGCTTTGAAGTTTTTCATGAATACTCTCAACAAACTAGGAATAGAAAGAAATTACCTCAACATAATAAAGGCAGTATATAAAAATCCCACAGCTAACATAGTACTCAATGGTGAAAAATTAAAGCTTCAGCTTTAAGAGTGTGAACAAGGCAAAGATGCCCACTCTCACCATTTCTATTTAACCTAGTATTTGAAGTCCTGACCAGAGAACTTAGGCAAGAAAAAGAAATAAAACATCCAACTGGAAAAGAAGCAGTAAAATGATCTCTGTGTGCAGATGGCATAATCATATATACAGAAAACTTTAAAGAAAACTGTTAGAACTAATAAACAAATTTAGTAAAGTTGCAGGATACAAAATCAACATAAAAAATTAGTTGTGTTTGTACACACTAACAATGGACTATTTGACAAGGAGATTAAGAAAACAATCCTACTTATAATAGCACCCAAAAGCATAAAATACCAGGAATAAACTTAATTAAGCAAGTGAAAGACTTGTACACTGAAAACTATAAAACTTTGATGAAAGAAATTAAAGAAGGCACAAACAAGTGGAAATACTTCTCATGCTCATGGATTGGAAGAATTCATATCATTAAAATGTCCATACCATCCAAAGTTACCTGTATATTCAATGCAATCTCTACCAAAATCCTAATGACAATTTTTACAGAAGCAGAAAAAACAAACCTAAAATTTGTGTGGAACGACAAAGGTCCCGAAATAGCCAAAATAATCTTGAGAAATAAAAACAAGACTGAAACATCACACTTCCTGATTTCAAAATATGTTACAAAGGCCCCTTCTTTGAAAATAAAAAAAAAATTACAAAGCTGTAGTCATTAAAACAGTATGATACTGAAATAAAGATAGACATATAGACCAATGAAACAAAATAGAAAGCCCTGAAATAAACCCATGCATATGCAGTGAACTAATCTTTGACAAGGGTGCTAAGAATATACAATGGAGAAAGGATAGTCTCTTCAACAAATGGTGCTGGCAAAACTATGCAAAAAAATGAAATTAGACCCTTATCTCACACCACACACTAAAAACAACTCAAAATGAATTAGAGACTGAAATATAAGACCTGAAACTGTAAAACTCATAAGCAAAAACATAGGAAAAAATTTTCAGAACATTGGTCTTGACAATGATTTCTTGGATATGACACTAAAGGCACAGGCAACAAAAGCAAAAATGAACAAGTGGGACTATATCAAAGCAAAAACTTCTGTACAGCCTAGAAAACAATGAGCAGAGTGAAATCACAACCTAGGGAATGGGAGAAATATTTGCAAGCCACATATCTGATAATAGGTTCATATCTAAAATACATGAGGAGGGGTGGGGAAAAATTTAAAAAAATACATGAGGAGCTACAATCCAATAGCAAAACCAAAACAAAACCAAAAGAAATAATCTTGTTAGAAATGGCCAAAAGGACTTGAATAGACATTTCTCTAATGAAGACATACAAATGACCAATAGATATATGAAAAGATGCTCAACATCACTAATTATCAGAGAAATGCAAACCAAAATCACAATATCACCTCATACTTGTTAGACTTGCCATAAAAAATCATAAGATAAGAATTGTTGGTAAGGATATGGAGAAATTGGAACCCTTGTACACTGTTGGTAGGAATCTAAAGTGGTACAGCTATTGTGAAAAACAGTACGGAGTTTCCTCAAAAAAATAAAAATAGAGTTATAACATGATCCAGCAATCTGTGTCTGAGTATTTATAGGAAAGAACTGAAATCAGGATCTTAAAGGGACATTGGCACTCCCATGCTCATTGCAGCATTATTCACAATAGCCAAGAGGTAGAAACAACCTAAATATCCACGAATGTATGCATGCATATAGAAAATGTGGTATATGTAAAGACAATGGAATATTATTCAGCCCTAAAAAAGAAGGAAACCTTGCAATATGTGACAATATGAATGAACCTGGAGAACATCACGCTAAGTGAAATAAGCTAGTCACAGAAGGAGAAATACTGTATAATTCCACTTATGTGAGGCATCAAAAATAGTCAAACTCATAGGATCAGAAAATTAAAAGGTGGTTGCCAGGGGCTGGGAAAGAAGGAAATGGGAGTTACTGTTAAACAGGTCTAAAGTTTCAGTTATGCAAGATAAAATAAGTTCTAGAGGTCAGTTGTACATCATGCTTATAGTAACAATACTGTACTATACACTTAAACATTTGTTAGTAGATCTGATGTCAAATGTTTTTACTGCAATAAAAAAAAACTTTACCTAACCAAATGTGCAGTGATTTCTTTAACCATGTTTTCATCAATTTATTCAGCCTAAGAGTTCAGTTGAAGAAAAATTAAAGTGAAGACAAGAAGAAGAATATTTATCATTCAAATGTTTCATTAGAGGATTTTATTTCTTTACACTTTTAGATATGCTTTGAGGGAACTGGTAGGAGATGATAAGTGGGCTATCTTGTGTATTTTGATATTTTCAATGCTCTTCTAAGATGTCTAGCATATGCTAGCATAAAGGTCAACCTTTTAGGGGGCATTAATTATTTTTGTATGGTGACATTTATCCATCAATTTTAATATATAGCATGTTCCAAAATAATATTGAGCTGGCTGTTTTCCCAGTTTGTAAATATCAAATATCCCCTTAGTCAAAAGCATAAGGCTAGAATTAACATAAGAGAAATACCTTCCAGTAATCAGCTAAATCAGAGCTACAGAATTAAAAGAATAAATATACAATTAAAAAAAAGTCAAGTGTACCAGAAGGTATAAATAAAATATGCCTTGACTTAGAGGTGCTGTCTGGCTAGGGTTTAGTTAAGTTAAGGTTGGCATTAAACTTAAGCTGGAAATACATCTAACACACTACTTAAAATATACCAGGCAATGTTCTAAGCAATTCTCATCTAAGAGAATTGTTCATTTAAGCCTAACAACAACCCTATGAAGAAGGTACTATTATCTCCATTGTGTAGATAGAAGAACTGAGATACAGCAAAGTTAGGTGATGGGCACAGGGTCACCTAGCTGATAAGTGTTGAAGCCAAAATTTGAACCCCAGGCAGTTTCACACTGGTGCTCATATACACAACCAATAAACAATTTGACCCTGGAAGTGGGGAGATAACTTTCTGAGGATCTCAGCTCCTGCTACACTCAGGATCTTCAGTAATGCAGTACTAAATAGAGGACTGCTTAGAGGTTAAGGGCAGAGGTTTAAGAGCCAGTCCCTGTTGCTTAAGTTGCCAGGTAATCGTAGATAGTTTACTTGAATACCTCTGTTTCCTCATCTGTTAAACTGGTCTAATACAGATGCTCCTTGGCTTATATGATTGAGTTATGTCTTGGTAAACTAATCATAAGTTGAAAATATCATAAATCAAAAATGGATTTAGTACACCTACCAAACATTCTATCTTAGCCTAGCCTACTTTAAACATGCTCAGAATACTTTTATTAGCCTACAGCTGGGAAAAAAAAATCACCTAACACAAAGCCTGTTTTATAAAAAAATTGAATATCTCATGTAATTTATTGAATATTGTACTGAAAGTGAAAATCAGAATGGTTATATGGGTACTTGCTGTGGTTTGAATGGTCCCTTCCAAGTTCATATTGAAATTTAATTTAAATTCTGCCCACGTGAATGGATTAATCCCATCATTGCAGGAGTGCATTGGTTATCACGGGACTGGGCTCCTGATAAAAGGGTGAGTTAGGCCTCATTTCTCTCTGTCTCACACATTCTCCTGCCCTTCTACCCTTCCACCACGTTTTGACACAGCAAGAGGCCCTTCATCAAATGCGGAACAGATGCTGGCCCCATATTCTTAGACTTCCCAGTCTCCAGAGCTCTGAGCCAAATAAACTTCTGTTCTTTATAAATTACCCAGTCTGTGGCATTCTGTTATAGCAGTAGAAAATGGATTCAGACAGTACTTGAAGAAGTATGGTTTCTACTGAATGCATATGGTTTTTGCATCACCTTAAAGTCAAAAAATCATAAGTAAGTCAAACCATTGTTAAGTGGGAGACTATCTGAAATTGCATGTAGCTCTTCCCAAAATTTACTATGCATTAGATCCCCAGAATGTTGTGATTCAATAAAACTGTGGCAGGGCCCAGGCATCTGCATTTTAAATAAGTGTGTCAAGTAATTCTGATATATTCTGTTCTTGAACACCTTTTGGGAAATACTGAGAGATGAGATCATGCCTGTGAAATAATGGGCACAATCCTGGCACATGACTGGTGGGCAGAAGTGCCAGCTCTTGTCTATTTCAGTGTAACACAGACAGACGTAGGAGGGGTCTCAGATCTCTGATGATATTGCAGATGAAGGAACATATTATGCTAGGATGATGACAATGGCATCAACAAAGATGATAATGAAAATAATCAATATTCTGGTATCCTCTATTTTGGAACAGATATCATAAGCAGGAGAAAAGGAGGTTACCAGTTCCTTTTATTCCCATCCCCAAATCTCCTTAAAATGACTTAATTAGGTTTGCCTTCAGGTTTAACAGAAGAGGTTTATTCTAATTTTAAGAGTCCTGGCCAGGCGTGGTGGCTCACACCTGTAATCCCAGCACTTTGGGAGGCTGAGGAGGGTGGATCATGAGGTCAGGAGTTCAAGACCAGCCTGGCCAACATGGCGAAACCCCATCTCTACTAAAAATACAAAAATTAGTCAGGCACGGTGTCAGGTGCCTGTAATCCCAGCTACTCATGAGGGAGGCTGAGGCAGGAGAATCGCTTGAGCCTGGGAGGCAGAGGTTGCAGTGAGCTAAGATCACGACACTGCACTCCAGCCTGGGTGACAGAATGAGACTATCTCAAAAAACACAAAACACAAAAAACAAAAGAGTCCCTTGGCTAATTCTCTTCCCATGTTTCCTTACTTACTGGTTATGCCAATTTTCTTTACTGGAAATAATCTTTCACTATACAATTCAATGTAAAAAACAAAATATAAATGTCTAGATGAAGTAATGTTTAGTTTGAATATGCTTCAGCAAAATGTCATTAGCCATTCAACAAGTTCATATACCTCCTTAATAAATCCTTCTTTGTTTTGGTAGAGCAAAGTAGTGAGGGAAACTTATGGTACCTAAAACAAGGGAGGGAAATCCACGAGGATGGGGAAGTGGAGTAAGGTGCAAAAAAGTACTGAATATGGAATACTAATCTATGTCTAGCTTTAATTGACTTTGTTCTTTTAGTTGGTCTGGTGCCCGTTAGAGCTCTGAAGGGTAATTTGTCATACAACTGCAAATACAGGCATCTGTTTTGCATAGTTTATGAACTTTAATTAAACACAATGTTTATTCAATTTTCTTAAACTCAGTTTTTAATGGAGGCAGGGTTATATTGTAGTGTAATGTCCGGGTCACAGAAATCTAGTCTTAAAATAGGCCCATAACCTATCTTATCATAACTAAATGTTGTGGATATGCTTCAATGTAACAACTTTTACACTACCAACAAAATACCTTAAAGTAGAAAATTTATAAAGGTGCTCCATTCCCTTAATATATGTTAGAAATCATGGTGCATAAACATAAGTTGGAAGCGTTCAGGGACTGTAGCTTGGATTTTGGTGTAAAGCAAAAGGAAGGCTCCATGCCCCTGAAGGAAGGTACAGCATGAAGTTTGAAATTAGACTCACTGGGTGTGGGGTTTGTGTGACCTCCTGAAAATCACTTAACATCTCTGAACCTCAGATTCATAATGATGAGTCATGAGAATGGAATAAAATAATGCATGTAAAATGTCTATTACAATGTCTGGTACATAACACAGAGACATTCAAGATGCAGTAGCTCTTATTGCAATTCCTTAAATGTTTATTATATTTTCTCTGCCTTAGAATCTCAATTTGCATGTGCTCAGAAAATTATTGTATATTTAAAAAGCTAACTCTGTTTTAGTTTCTAAAATTTTGTGTGTAAGGTGATTTGTGGTATTTAAATATATATAACAAATGCCATAGTCAGCACTTATCTGATTTTCAGCCTTAGAATCACTTAGAAAATGACCTGATGCTTGAAAGTGCACTTAGAAAATGACCTGATGCTTGAAAGTGCAGCAGGCATTTTGTAACCGTGAGACCATACACATGAGAAGAAAAGATACCTAATAATAGTGGAACAAAAAGACTGAGAGAGCCTGGGATTCTGATGGAATTATTGAGCCATTATTTTAGTGCTGGACTGCTTATCTCTGCACATCTTGTTATATTAGAAAAGTAAACCTCTATTTGTGTAAGTAACTGTAGCTTAATTTCTGATACTTGCAGATAAATGCATTCCAGTCAATTAATAAAGACTAAACAATCCTGAATGAGATAAGGAGAGCACCTGAGACAGATGAATCAGCTGACAGAATGGGAGTATGCTTGTCACTAAATAGAATCTAGGATCATTAAAACTCATGGGAGTGGAGTGGCCAGAGGATCTTGTAAGAAGGATAACATCCAGCATTCAGTGCTTTAGTAGCCAGAGGCTGCTAAATTCAATGCATTTAATGCTTTAGTGTCCGGAGTCTCTGGTAAGAACTGTGTTATGTTCTTAGACTTTGCAATGCAGGATTGTTTTTAGTAAAGTGTATTAATCTTATTAATATTTTGTGAGTGGAATCTTGTAGAAATTAGAGAAGGGTTAAATTTCTCATCTGGATCAAAAAGTACATAACAGAGGCAGCACATGTGGAAGTAGGAGTCGCAAGGTCAAGTTGAATTTAGGAACATAAGTTCATGTGAAATTCACAGATATTTTGGGGTGAGCTCTAGGCTTGCAGGTTGTGGTATCCAGGGTTGGAGTTTGAACCAATTTTGCTTGGGTATTTGGGGTTGGAAGGCTTCTGGCTGCATTTGATTTGTATATCTTTAATCCAATGACTTTACAGTAAATTGGCCAAATCAAAGAATCCTAATAGTATACTTTTACCACTAATATATCAGAATGCTTTAAAACACGTTTTGTTTTTCCTCTTGTAAATAGAGGAAAATCTGAACATAAAATGGTGAATTGATTCTTGTGAGTCATACTACATAAAAATATAAACAACAAAGGATGCCATTTGTGCTAGATACTATATGTTAGTTCAGATAACCTGTATTCCATCTTTTCTTCCAAGAGGAGAGGTTGAAAAGTGAAAACTACATTTCCTAGATTCCCTTGCAGCTAGGGCTTTGGATATAAATTCAATTTTGCCAATTAACGTACCAAATAGAGATTTGAATCAATTCTTATGAATCTTAAGAATTTCAGTGAATCTGAAGACATTTTTGTTATACACCATATTTCTTGGACTAGTTATTTTTAAAGGTTATTTTAATATATCTCAATTATGAAGCAATTATTGCCCCTGAACACTGTGGAAGCTAGAGAATGAACACTAGAATTACTCTACTTTCAAGGCTCCTATCTCCACATTCAGAATAATATTATATCAGAAGTTACAATGCGTTACGCATAAATTTTTAACTAGTCTTTTGATTTCTGCTTTATAGGTGAGGACAATTAGGCTCAGACCTATGAGAAACTTACTGAAGGTCACACAGTTAGATGCTAGTTACAAAATTTAAACGCAGGGCTTAACACTGTTTCTTCATGTTCCTGTTTCATAAACACAAACACAAGATATGTAAGTGAACAAAGCAGAACAGAGTTCCTGACCATTCAGTGCTTACATTCTATGGGGGAAGATGAAATAAATAAATGAATATAAGTGCTAGTGAGAGACAGGACTAGCTCATTTCCTAGGCTGACTGAGAATTTCTAAGTCTAGCTGGGGAAGGTGACCGCACCTACCTTTAAACACCGGGCTTGTAACTCAGCTCACACCTGACCAATCAGGTAGTAAAGAGGGTTCACTAAAATACAAATTAGGCTAAAAGCAGGAGGTAAAGAAATAGTCAAATCATGTATCTCCTGAGAGCACAGGGGGAGGGACAACGATTGGGATATAAACCCAGGGATTCCAGCAGGGAGCAGCAACCCCTTTGGGTCCCCTCCCATTGTACCGGAGCTCTGTTCACTCTATTACATCTTGCAGCTGTGCACACTCCTGTGGTCCGTGTTTGTTACCGCTTGAGCTGAGCTTTCGCTCACTGTCCACCACTGCTGTTTGCTGCCGTTGCAGACCCACCGCTGACTTCCACCCCTCCGGATCTGGCAGGGTGTCCTTTGTGCTTCTGATCCAGCGAGGCGCCCATTGCCGCTCCCGATTGGGCTAAAGGCTCGCCATTGTTCCTGCACGGCTAAGTGCCCGGGTTTGTCCTAATCGAGCTGAACACTAGTCACTGGGTTCCCCCGTTCTCTTCCATGACCCACGGCTTCTAATAGAGCTATAGCACTCTCCGCATGGCCCAAGATTCCATTCCTTGGAATCTTTGAGGCCCAGAACCCCAGGTCAGAGAACAAAAGGCCCGCCATTATCTTGGGAGCTGTAAGAACAAAGACCCGCCGGTAACACTAGGAAGGAAAATCATGGTGAAGAGGCTGCAAAAGGACTAGGCAAGGTGTGTGTGTGTGTGTGTGTGTGTGTGTGTGTGTGTGTGTGTGTGTGTGTGTGATATGAGGTGGCAAGGGAGGGCTTCCTTAACAAGGTATCACTTCAGCAGAGAACTGAAGGCAGTGAGGGAATGAGCAATGTACACATCAGGGCAACAGCGTTCAAAGCAGAAGGGAAAGCCCAGTGGGGAGAGAATGTTCACTGTGTGGTTCCGAGAGATAGAAAATGTGAACACTATGAAAGCATACACTTTCTTAGTTGTCTGATTTCTCTCCTTTAATTTTAGAATTATTTTCCCTTTTCTTATCTCTACCATAATCCAACCCTCACTAACAAAGTTGAAAAATTATTTTATATCATCTTTATATATATTTAAAATTTCCTGGGCATCAGTGACCTACAATTGCATTAGTTACTTGGTCTTCCTTTCACAGTAAAACAGAAAAGTAGTCTAGAGACGTCACAGTCAGAATGTCAATTAAACATGTATTAGATTCCTAGAGCTGCTGTAACAAGTTGCCACCAACTGTGTGACATGAAACAACAGAAATGTATTCTCCAATAGTTCTGGCAGCCAAAAATCTGAAATCAAGGTGTCAGCAGAACCACGCTCCCCCTGAAGTTTCTAGGAAAGAGTCTTTCCTTGTCTCTTCCTAGCTTCCCATGCCTGCTGGCATCCTTGGCATTCTTTGGCTTTGGGAGCATCACTCCAGTCTCTGCCTGTGTCATCACATGGTCTTCCTTCAAGTGTGTCTCTTCTGTGTCTCCAAATCTCCTTCTTCTTATAAAAACACGTGTTGTTGCATTTAGGGCCCACGCCAATTGAGTATAACCTCATGTTAACTTGGTTACATCTGCAAAGACCCTATTACTAAATAAGGTCACTCACATTTATAGGTTCCAGGGGACATGAAGGTGGGGGACTCTATTTAATACAGGAGGGAAATCTCAAGTATAAACTGCCTTTCAGTTAAATGGAAATTCAATTCTATTCAACCCAATACAGGAGGGAAATTCTATTCAACCCAATACAGGAGGGAAATCTCAAACTGCCTTTCAGTTAAATGGAAATTATCTCTTTCATCCCATCCCCAGCCTCAAACACATAAATTGATTCACTTAAAGTCTTTCGTCTATAGCAAGAGTCAGCAAACTTTTTCCGTACAGGACCAGATAGTAAATATCTTAGATCTTGGGGGCCTTTAACTCTGCTGTTGAAGTGTGAAAGCAGCCACAGACAATACGTACACACATGAGCAAGGCTGTTTTCTAATAAAACTTTATTTGCAAAACAGGCTGCAGGCTAGATTTGGCTTTGGGCTTCAGTTTGCCAACTCCTTATGTATACTACTGAGAAATTGCTTAAAAAAAAAAAAAAAAAAGAAACACATACGGCTACCTAAATTCCTCTGAACTTTAGTAAAGAGTCCAGTAAAACTTTGGTTTAATTGTAGATCAGAAGAACATGAAATGTGTAACTTTTCCAAGAAATTTAATTTACTGATTTGAATAACTCTTGCCTTTCCTTTTCTATCTCAGCTATTGAAGAGCACTAAAATGGGAGAAAAGAGAAAGGAGAAGTTTAGGTGTGCCAGGCATATTGGAGTTAAAGTGCTAGCTGAATATTACTGTGAACACAATGTGGTTTGTAGCATTTTACAATGAAATAAACGTTGAAGTCATTCCAGGAAATACTGTAACAGTCATATGGGGTAAGCAAGTAGTGCCAATTTAGTCAAGTAAAAATAGTGCACTGGAGTACAATTTAATATGTTATGGAAGATATTCATGAACTTGGAAGTCTGGTTGTGACCATGATATTAGACCCCAGAAAAACCTAAGGGACTTGACTCAATACTTGAAAAGATGGAAAAGAGCCGGATTGCCTTCATGAATAATCAGCACTCCTATTGATTGCGCTATCTAGTACATTATAAGAAATACTGACACAAAACAAAGTAGAGATACTTAAACAGCATTCAACAATGAGAATGGTACTTTACCTTTGGAGAATGACACACCACTGAATGGCCTGAAGTGAGATGGCACTAGTGGGATATGTGTAGGGGGAAGGCAGCAGAAAGGGGAGAAATCCATGATTTAACCCTCCTTGCCTACTCTGCAGACTGCTATAAAACTATGGTACCCCAAAAGTCTAGCAAAAAGTGGAATTTAGGAGAAAGGAAGTCTTCAAGATCCAGGGACGTTCTCCTCATGGCAGCAGCAGCCTCAGTGAGGAGATGTATGTCCCTTTGAGATCGTCTTTTTGTCTGGCTGATCCTGAGACTCTCGTCAGGACAAATGAAGACAGATGGCAGCTTTACATACATCCTCATTTCAAAGTGATGTAGAGTATATAGATGATATAATTGCCAGGTCTGATTTAGAAAATTCAAATGGGGCTATTTTCTCTCTCTTTCTCTCTGTCTCTCTCTCTTTTTGAGTCAAGATTTCACTTGGTCACCCAGGCTGGAGGGCAGTGGTGTGATCATGGCTCACTGCAGCCTCAACCTCCTAAGCTCAAGTGATCCTCCCACTTCAGCCTCCCCAGTAGCTGGAACTACAGGTGCATACCTCCACACCTGGTTAATTTTTGTATTTTTGGTAGAGATGGGGTTTCACCATGTTGTCCAGGCCAGTCTCGAGCCCCTGGGCTCAAGCAGTCTTCCCACCTCAGCCTCCCAAAGTGATGGGATTACAGGTGTGAACCACTGTGCCTGACCAGATGAGGCTATTCTCTAGTGGTAGACATTACTTGTCAGTGTTGCTGAGAGTTCTTCTCACTCCATGGAATATGCTAGCTGGCTTGTGAAAATATTTTCCATCTGGGCTTCCTCCCACTGATAAGTAATGTGAGCCTTGAACTGAATATATGTGATTAGTGCTTGGGGCTGAGAATAAAGTCATTACTTGTGTATTAGAACTGGAAGTATGCATCAGAACATGGAAAAAGGCAAATAATCTTGCTCTTAGTGTTCGATTAGTAAAATGACACAGATAACTCATCATGAATGAATATGTTAAAGAGAAGTGCAAAAGTATCATAGGAAGAATGACAAGGACTGGAAATCTAATCGAATCCAGATGGAAGGTGATAAAAAGTGGTTCCCTAATTATTGTTACTGTTACATCTGGAGGACTACTCTTGGAACAAGAAGGATAGGAGAAGTAAGTCAGAGACAAGAAGGAAGACTGAAGAATAAGGAACTGTGTGGGTATCACCAGCTCAGCCCATTAGCAAGGGTAGGAGCATTCCCACCTATAGGCTGGCATACTGACATAGCATTACTGTTATGAAATCTATTAATTGTGCTAAGTACTTTGTGTCATAACATCATTCAATCCTGGCAAAACCTCAGGTGATTATTATCATCCCCACATTACACTTGGGTTGGCCATGCCTCAGCAAGGTTAAATGATATAACTGCTACCTTACAGCTAGTCAGTGGCAGAGCCGGGGCTTCAGCCAAGTTTGTCTGAAATGAAAGAGCATGCCCTTGGCTCCTTGTTCTATTGCCTCTTACATACGTTTCCCTCCTGGAGGTGGGATATTGGGCCATCACTGATTGATCCCACTAGCATTTCACACCATTCAACTCACATATTTGGCTTTTTACTCTGCACTTGTCAGCTGTATTGGTTGGGGCAGATCAAACTGCTGTACCAAATAAACCCAAAAGCTTAATGCCTCAAACACAACAGAAGATGTCACACGTTTAGTACAGTGCCCACCCCAATAAATATTAGCTATTTATTATTACATACCTGGCACACTTTTCTAAAGATATCTCTGTGACATAAACATTATCCTCATTGTACAGAGGAGAAAACTGAGGTCCCACAGCAAGTAAATGGCAGAGCCCTGGAATCCCAAACCCATGCTCCTAACCACTAAACAATCCCTTCTCATGTTAAGTGGGGGAAATAATTGGCTTCTGGCATGAGAGAACTGAGCTCTTTACACTCTGTTTAAATGTTTTCCATGTTAATTAGATCTAAAATGTAACTGTCAGAATTATTCTCCATTTTTCCATCCAACCTGGGTCTGAAGAAAGGCAGTCTGCCTTCAGTTAGTTGTATGGCACCAACAGCCTGCTGGCAAACAGTATGTGCAAATACTTGCTGACACAGACCAAAAGTTTGAACTTGAATAACTTTATTTCCAGAGAAGACTTTTAAAAATACTTCCCTTTAGAGAGTAACCACAAGACAAGGTTATACTTTAAGAAAACAAGTTGAAGTAGAGAAGATAGTTTTTTAAAAATATTATTTTACTTTTTATAAGTCAGAAACCATATGGAATTTCCACTCTTGCCTAGCTCGTAAATGACTTCACCTGGTTTTCTTGAAACTTGACCCTCCAAACTCCAAACTCAGCAAAGTCTAAAGATGAGTTGGTATCTGGAATTGATATTCTACAGGCCAGTCTCTTACACAGGGCAAGTTGTTCAGGAAGGGAGGGAGACTTAAAGATAGGGAGGAATGAGACATCCTTTTCAGCCATCGCATTTTGACCTGATCTTACCTCTCAAAGCCCTAACGTTTCTATTTCTGGACTAGAAAAGTACTTCTCTTGTCATTTGCTTTTGATATTTTTCGAGGAAATGAGGACAATTAGTATACTCTTCTAGGAGCATTTTTATACCATGATCTATATATACAAAGCAGGCGATTGAACAGAAACATAGGGGCACCTTCGGCATCTGATTACTTGGTGCCCTTTGGTTTAATATTTTTAGATATTTGGCAGGGTGTGGTGGCTCACGCCTATAATCCCAGCATTTTGGGAGGCCAAGGCAGGTGGGTCACTTGAGCTCAGGAGTTCGAAACCAGCCTAGGCAACATGGCGAAACCCTGTCTCTACAAAAAAATACAAAAAATTAGCCAGGTGTGGTGGCAGCGCCTGTGGTCCCAGCTGCTTGAGAGGCTGAGACAGGAGGATCACTTGAGCCGGAAGGGGACAGGGGACAGAGTTTTAGTGAGCCAAGATCGCACCACTGTACTCCAGCCTGGGTGACAGAGCGAGACTGTGTCTCAAACAACAGTAACAACAACGTTTTTAGGTATTTATTAAATGTTTATTTAACGGTGGTGTGGTTGTGACTAAAAGGAGTAATTTTTGTTTTTTATGTAGTAATAATTTCTACTTTCCCAGAAGCAGGAGCAATGTACATTTTGCTAGTTACAAAAGATAGCTGTGGAAAGTAGAGGTAGTTGGTATATATTTCGTCTCCCTCTCTCACACACATATATGTTCCTGCGATACTTGGGTGAATCTTTGTGGATTTGTTGAGCTAGCCTGATGCTCAATCTGGCTCTGAATGCCAGGTTTCCCTTGTATCAGTTAGCAGTTGCTGAATAACAAACTACCCCAAAATGTAGTGGCTTAAAACAACAACTCTTTATTATTATTCACTAGTCTATTGGGAATAGACAGTTGGTAGAACTCTAAGATAAACAGACCCGCCCAGTAGACTAGGGAATAATAATAAAGAGTTTTTGTTTGTTCTTTGAGATGGAGTTTCGCTCTTGTCGCCCAGGGTTGGGATTACAGGCGCCTGCCATCATGCCCGGCTAATTTTTGTATTTTTAGTAGAGATGGGGTTTCGCCTTATTGGCCAGGCTGCTCTGGAACTCCTGACCTCATGATCCGCCCGCCTCGGCCTCCCAAAGTGCTGGGATTACAGGCGTGAGCCACTGCGCCCGGCCAAGAGTTGTTGTTTTAAGGGCTGTGCTTTACTAATTTAGCTGGGCTTGTTCATGTGTTTTCTGTTATCTGGTTGAGGAAGGTTGCTCCTGGCATGAATTTACTCCACTCTAAGTAGTCTCTCTCTCATCTTCCAGTTGGCTTAGCCCAGACAGTTTCTCAGGGTTGAGGCAGAAATCCAAAGATGAGAAAACTGAAGCACATGAGTTCTCTTGTGGTCTGGCTTCAAATTGATGTCATCATTTCTGCTACATTCTGTTAGCCAGAGCAAGTCACAAAGCCAGCCAGGTTTAAGAGGTGAGGAAATAGACTCTACCAGCTGATAGGAAGAACTGCAAGTCACATTGCAATGAGCATGGATAAACGGGGTGGGTAGAGAATAGGAGCCATATTTATGATCAATCTATCATGGTCTGTAACTGTGAAATCATGACGTGAATAGAGTTTGTCTTTGGTAAGTCACTTTTCAGTTTTTTAAATAGTATATGTTAGTGGAAAGATTGGTGGATTTGGGGTCAAGGACCCAGGGTCAAGTCTCAGCTCTGCTTTTTTATTTGGCAAATCATTTTGCTCTCTATGCATGAATTTGTTTGTCTTTAAAATGGCATGATGACATTTATCTACCTGTCTTCTAATTTTTTTTTTGCCATATGAACTCTGGTGTTTAATAAATAGGGTGAAAAAGACTCTCCTTCTTAGCTATTCAGAGCCTTTATGCTGGCTCTTGGCTGCTGAAGCTCCATCCACCACCACCGCCACCATCTTGTCTCATCCCACGCAAATATCTCCTGTTCCCCTTAGGTTTGCTTCCCCAGTCTCTTCTCCCACCCTGATCTGGACTTTCATCAATTCTCACTTTATTTCCCTGTCAAATGTGAACTCTCTTGTTTTTCTTGCTTTAAAATTGTGTAGCTAATTTGATAAATGACTTCAACCAAAAATGAGATTGTTTCTAGATAAAACTGGTATTTTTGCATCAGCCTACTGAGGAAATCAGCTATGTCCATGCTTCTGTTAAGCTGCCCTAGATTTGCAAAGCACTTTACATGTGCCTCTTCAATAGTTATCACCATCTCTGGAGCCCTGATAAGGGCTTTAGATACATTTTCCTCATAATCTTGACCAAAAGTTAAGAGCCTCAGCCCTGCCACTGACTAGCATTGTGATTTTAGGGGTGTCACCTCCATTTACACTTATTTTTTTCTTACCTCTAAACAGGGAAAATTTGATAAATTGATCTTGAGAGGCCCCTCAAACACTTGAACTTATGACATTCTAGAATATTTACAAAATAAAACATGGAGAATCCAGTATTGTTTTGAATATTTCTTTACTTTGTAGTTTAGCAAGTCAAGTATTCTGTAGCCAATGATGTCTTAGAAAAGAGGTAATTATGATCATAATTAAAATAACAAATATAAGTAGGCCTAAATCCCTTCTTGGCAAGAGGTTGTTTTTTATAAAAATCATCTCATCTCTGTTTTGCTGTTCTGATATCATTTGAAGAGTTTTTATTCTGTGATCAATGGTAATATCTGACATGAGAAATATTATTTATATAGTAGAATGGATGATAGCAAGAGAAAAAGTGAGAAAGGAATGAGAGAAGGGAAGAAGCTAACACTAACTCAACTCTTATTCTGTGCATAGTAAGAAATGATTACAGAAACATGACCCTTGGCAGAGATCGCTAGGTATTCTCCAAATTCTGGGTTCCTTTCTTCTGGGCACTTGGGCAGGTTATATCTCTCAGCTTCTTGCAGATGGCTGTGTCTCTGTGCCTGAGTACCAGCTGATGGAATGTGAGTGGAAGTCGTGTCCCATCTCCTGGTCTGACTTCCAAAAGCCTCTCAAATAGGCTCCTTCCCCTTTTCCCTGCTTCCAGCTTCCCTGGGTGAAAATGATGCCTAGGTGATCTTGAAAGTCCTGTGTTGATGACCGCAGAACTGCCATCAACCTGTTCCCCTGAAGCAGAGGCATGCTGCTGATGAGGTATGCCTGCCTTGCCCTGCAAGGTGAGCGAGAAGAAAACCTGCATAGTGTTTGAACCATTATGCACTTTGCGGTCCATTTGTTACAGGAGTTTAACATACTCCAATTAATATACAACATTAATCTTCAAATCATTCCTATGAGGTAGATAGTACTTACCTTTATTTTTACAGAGGAAAAACTGAGGCCCCAAATGAGATGGGGACTTTCTCAGGTTATACAAGTGGCAAAGCAAGATTCAAACTGGGGTCACAACTCCCCTCATACCACAAACATTTCTTTCATGCATCAAGAGACTACCAGAATTTTAATGTAGAAATTTTCATCATATTTCTACATGTTGGGCAAAGATGTTGAAAGATAGTAATTCCCACATCATTCTGTGTCCAATATGAGCAAGAGGCAACGTGCCACAATGGCGTTAGGTTCTGACAGAATCTAGGCAAGTCATTTAACTTCTAAGGGCCTGAGCTTTCCAATCCAGATAATTAAAGTAAAAATTAAGATAGAAAACTGGCTGGGTGCGGTGGCTCACGCCCGTGATCCCAGCACTTTGGGAGGCTGAGGCAGGCGTATCACGAGGTCAGGAGATTGAGACCATCCTGGCTAACACGGTGAAACCCCGTCTCTACTAAAAATACAAAAAATTAGCCGGGTGTGGTGGCGGGCGCCTGTAGTCCCAGCTACTCTGGAGTCTGAGGCAGGAGAATGGCGTGAACCCGGGAGGCGGAGCTTGCAGTGAGCCGAGATCGTACCACTGCACTCCAGCCTGGGCGACAGAGGTAGACTCCGTCTCAAAAAAAAAAAAAAAAAAAAAAAAAAAAAAGATAGAAAACCAGATTTTCCTAAGACTAACTGGCAAGCCAGTTTCCATTCCCATTTCCCCTTCCTTAAAACAACAATTTACCTTTTGTCCAACTCAATCTTAAAAAGTTGTCCCATTCTGAGGCAGAAAAACCTTCAAAAAGTGGGGTTGAGTATTAAAATAAATAATGCATGTTAAGCACTCGCATAGTGCCTAGCATATAATAGGTGCTCAATAAAATCATAATCTTTTAAATAAGGCAAAATTGGCCCTTATGAGTACAGTGTTTGTGTACTATGTTCAGAGTTGCTCAAGCATTCTGGATTTCCTTTTCTTGCATTTCTCTATTGGGATGGGATTTGCCTTATGATTAGCATAAGTTATAAGCATCTTGGTCTGTTCTTCAGGAAAAGGAGGTAATTTGGGCTGCAGGCATGTTCTCATTAGAGAAAATGAGGGCAGTTAATGGTTAGTGTTCAAGAACAACAAAGCTCTTTCAGTTGCTTAGCAACTGAAGCTAAGGGGTGGGCAGACAGTGTGTGAACAGTGGGGAAGAGAGAAGCAGGGAGGAGTGTAAAAATGGATTTAACGTCCGGCTCATTCCCAGGTGGGTGAAAAGTGATTTATGTAGCTCTGGTATTTATAGCTATTTATTTGTTACATGACTGGAAATTTTAATGAAATATTTTGAAATTCAGCAGTGGTAAGTCACAGTGGACATTTATTGCTCTAATGCAAGGGAAATGTAAACTGTTTATTTAACACGTTGATTGCAAATGAAATATAGAAATGGTTTAGAAGTCTTCTAGCTTTGGAAATCCGTCAGGCTGCACAGACACTACTGCCACCGTGTGGACAATGCGGGGAGCCTAGCGGGAGCTGAGAGATGGGAATAAGAAGCTCTATCTCTGAGACCTTCCGATGGTTTTGCTCACGTGCCCCTGAAATAATTTTGAAAACTTATGGCACATTTTTAAGTTGATATGTAAACATTTTAATTATAAGTTTAAATGGTTGTAAATAATATAATCTCTTATGGTTCATGAATATTGACATTTCAAAATAAAATTGCTATATTTCTCCTTTAAATGTATAGAAGGGAATTTAAATACCAGTGGGATTTGATATTCACCATCAGCTATTTTTAAATTACACAAAAAAGCTTTTTTAAAACAGTAATTTTCACAGAATTCCTTTTCCTCCTTGGTCTTATATTTGAATTCCATTTCCCCGATAGACTTAAATTCTGTTTTACACACATTTATGTTTTAATATATAATGCTATATTTAATATTATGTATATATAAAACACTATATATATTTCTCTGTAACAAAAATAAATATGAATTAAAGTTTAAGTTATAATTTTTTCTGTTGACCACAAGGCTTTAGTTATCTACATTTTTAAGTATACAACTGATTGAAACACAAATGTTAAAATATTTATTGAAAATAATTTTATTTACTTTATTTAAATTTATTTAAAATAATATTTAAAATAATTATTAAACATTAAAAAGTAATTAATACTTGAGATATATGAGGCTTTAAAAAATTAGTTTACATATCCATGATGAATATTCATTATTGCTAGAATGAGACAAGGGTCAGCATCGATACTATTCATATTTATCATTTTTCTCTAGTTGTAAGCCTCAAGAAACTTCAGTCACAGAAATAAGTATGGAAGAAATTTTATTAGGCAGCATTAACTGAATTTTTAGAACAATTTCCAAGTTATTTGCCCTAAATGATGTATACTTTTTAAAAACATTTATTTTATTTTTGAGACAGAGTCTCGCTCTGTCGCCCAGGCTGGAGTGCAGTGGCGTGATCTCAGCTCACTGCACCTCCACCTCCCGGGTTCAAGCAATTCTCCTGCCTCAGCCTCTTGAATATCTGGGATTACAGGTGCCCACCACCAAGCCCGGCTAATTTTTGTATTTTTAGTAGAGATGAGATTTCGCCATTTTGGCCAGGCTGGTCTCGAACTCCTGACCTCAGGTGATCTGCCTCCCAAAGTGCTGGGATTGTAAGCGAGAGCCACTGTGCCCAGCCGACTTATACTTTAAATAATTTTCTTTTTTTAATGACCAGTAGACACCTTGATTAGGTTTTGCTTCAAGGTTGTTGACAGCCAAGGAATCGGAAACTACAGGACCTGCAGCAGGATTTGGTGCCCAGTCATCAGAATCATTTACTCTTTCAGCACAGACAATAATATTTCAAATCATCCCTGTGATGGATGTTCTAGAGGTTTCTATACCCCAGACAGGGAACGTTTGTAACTTTCAATTGCATGGGAGGTGGCTCTTCTTTTGCAATGAGAGGGAAAATTTAGAGAAAGGGGCAGTGGGAACAGAGAACTAGCTTAACAGTTGACCAGAGATTACCTAGGCAAATATATTTTAGAGATGCACCCAGATGGAATTTGAAGATATAAATAAATTAATCCCCTTAAAATTATCTGTATAGATCTATCCTTTGAAAAGTCTTTCCACACTGATGCTGAAATCACTGGTTTATCCCAAAACTTCTCTATAAGGAAGCTTTTCATAAGGCTGATGCCAAAATGAGCTGCCATGGTAGGGGTCGAGGGGGCATAGTTAAGGTTTCAGTGTTGGATTCACTGAGTTTAAGTCACTATTATTTTGCTAGAATAACTTCTGCACTCAAAAAACCCCGAAAAAAGCCAAACCAACAACAAAAGATGGTGTTGGAAAATGTTAGCAATGATTTTGAAAGCTCTGACTTTCTAAAATCCCATGTTGGCCATGCTGTGTTGGTCCCCTCACTTATTATTATTATTAAATTATGCCAGTCAGGATAGCCTAAATTAGGTCGAGGTAGCAAACAACCCCAAAACTCAACAACTTGAAAACAAGTCCTTGTTCATTGCAGATTGGCTACAGCTCTGCTTCTTGCCCAAGACAGTAACAGAGCAGCCCATTTGGAGCATCTGGTTTCTTGGCAGAGAGAGAAACAAGATCTTGTAAACCATGAGCAGTCTTTCAAAACTTCTGTTCCAGGAGAACACACATCATTTCCATCTAGTTTCTTTAGAAAAAGTAAGTTCATGGCCTCTCTTGAGTTCAACATGGTAAGGATGTACACACTTCCTCCAGGAAGAGATCACAGGTCTTCAAGCCAATGTAATAACTTGTCACAAAAATCCAAAATCTAGGAACTGTTGATAACCATAGTAAACAGATGGTTATCATTTTCTAAAATTGTTAAAAATACAGTTGACCCTCGAACAACATGGGTTTGAACTGTGTGGGTCCACTTATACGGGACTTTTTTTCAAAACAGTTACACGCAGCAAGACTGCTTCTCCTGCCTCCCCTTCCACCTTCTCCACTTCTTCTGCCTTTGCCACCCCTGAGACAGCAAGACCAACCCTTCTCCTTCCTCTTCCTCAGCCTACTCAATGTGAAGATGATGAGGATGAAGATCTTTATGATGATCCAGTTTCATTTAATGAATAGTAAATACATTTTTTCTTCTTCATAGTTTTCTTAATGACATTTTCTTTTCTCTAGCTTACTTTATTATAGGAATACAGTATATAATGCATACAACATGCAGAATATGTGTTAATCAACTGTTTATGTTATTGGTAAGGCCTCTGGTCAACAGTAGACTATTAGTAGTTAAGTTTTGGGGAAGTCAAAAGTTATATTTAGATTTTCGACTACATGCAGGTCACAGTCCCCACCCCTTCATTGTTTAAGGGTCAACTGTATTCATTTTAATTTTACAACTTATTCCATCATACAGAAAAGTACAGAGATCAATACAAAAAAGACATGAGAATTTATATCCCAAAATTACCAACTGTTAACATTTGCTATATTTACAGCTTTTTCCACTCAGCAGTATATATTTTAGACATATCCATGTTGTTACATATAGATCTAGCTATTTCAGTTAAACTATTTAGTAGTAGTACATTATGGAAAGAGATCACAGTTTATTTATCCCTGTTGTTGGAACTTCAGTTTGTTTATATCTTTTGATTGTTACAAACAATGGCACAATAAACACTGTTATACCTGTCTCTCTGTGTACAAGAGTTTCTCTAAGATTTATGCCAACAACATAATTGAAAGGCTTCACAGAGTGGCCTTGTAGGGTTTAAAAAGCTAATTGCTTTTCAAGTTGCAGCTTTAGAAATGGTGGCTCCAAGGGGGCAGACTTCACAGGAAATGAAACTGTGGCTTAGTCTCACCCTAGACGATTTTCTTGGCAGAAAGAAGCCAAGACAGCCTCATGAGCCTCTCCCGGGCCCTGGGCGGTGAGTAAGGCAGTAGAAAGCTTTCGTAGGGGCTGTGAGTGCGGTGGTAACATTGAACTGAGAGCCAGCTGACCTAGAGTGGCCTTGCCTTCCAATGAGGGGGGCCGAGCAAGGCCCGGCCAGGTATTCCAGTGAGTGGATTTGGCGCCCAAGGAAGTTGCCGTGACATCAAAAGGGACAACTGGGGCCAAAGAGCAGAAGGGAAAATGTACATCTTAGCTGATGACAATTTGAACAGGTAAGGACTGAGAACCAGTCTGCCCTTGCTCATGGCTTGATGTGTGACTGTAGGAAGCGGGTTCAGGGCTGTAGTGAAATTGCTGTTGCTAGCTAGCATCTGTTTTATGCCTTTTCCATTCTAACAGAACCTGATTTTTGGTCAAGTGTTACCCCCCTCCTCCCCCAGCTTCCAGGAGCCCGTGTGCTTCAGTTCCAGGGTAGGTCTACATGGAATAAAGATAATCCTATCTGGACCTAACTGGTGTAGAAACGGGTACAGAACCCAGTTTGGACCAATAAGAATTGAGGAGAGACTTACTGGGGAACTCTGAGAAAGTTCTTACCCCTCTGGAAGAACTTTGATAAGTTGTTTTCTTCTCTTCCTTTGAAGAGAAGGCTGCAGCCTGTGGATTAAACTGACATATGGAGCAAAGCAGAACCAAATGAACTGGAGCGAAAACGAGCTGGAGTCCTTGTCCTACCTCTGTGCTTTTAGTGATGTAAGCCAACAAGGCCCCTTATTGTTAAGCCTGTTTGAATTATGTTTTCAAATACTTGCCACTAGAAGTACTTCAACTGCCTCTAGAGAGTTTCAGGGAGTTGTGTGTAGAGTGGAGGCTGAACTGAATGAGACTAATTTCTGCCAGAAGGTAGAATGAGGGCTTAAAATAGAAATTAATTTCAATCCCAGAAATATATATATATATATATATATATATATATATATATAGGCAGCCCTTGCTTTGCCTGGTTCTAATATGCATGTATGTCAGTTGTCATGGGTTAAATAATATCAATCTTCTAATAATATGATTCAGATTTTAGTTAGTATGGTACACTCTCTACATAAATAACAGATGCCCATCATGACCAACAAGCAATCATGTCATTTCTTTCTTCTTTTTTTTTTTTTTTTTTTTTTTTTGAGACGGAGTCTCGCTCTGTCACCCAGGCTGGAGTTCAGTGGCTCGATCTTGGCTCACTGCAAGCTCCGCCTCCTGGGTTCACGCCATTCTCCTGCCTCAGCCTCCAGAGTAGCTGGGACTACAGGCGCCTGCCACCACGCCCGGCTAATTTTTTGTATTTTTAGTAGAGATGGGGTTTCACCGTGTTAGCCAGGATGGTCTCGATCTCCTGACCTCGTGATCCACCCGCCTCGGCCTCCCAAAGTGCTGGGATTACAGCCGTGAGCCACTGTGCCCGGCCGTCATTTATTTCAAAGTCTGTTGTTGATGCACAAAGTCTCTCTTCATGTAGACAGCAAAGCATGGAGTAATGTTGCCTGTTTGTTTCCTAGCGATAGACACATGGCATTTAATAAAATGAATAATCAGAAGAGAGAATTGGCCAGTAAAGATGAAAGTGAAGTACCATATGAGAAACTGTAGATATGCAGTTACGGAAACTTAGGGTGAATGTATCAACCTGTGAGGAATGTGGCTGTGATGAAAACCGTGAAGGTGCCCCAGAGGAAGAGATGTCTGTAAAAACTATCCATTAAATGAACTCTTGGAGATATTTTCTGCAATCAAAAGTGTAAAAGATAAAATGTTGGAAGCTGATCCAAACTTAGAAAGGAACATGACAACTCACCAAGGCATAAAAAAGATGTTCAGTACTTATCATAAGTTATATGTTGATGAGAAGGTAAGAGTTCTTCAAGCTGCTCTTGATAAGTTTTTACAAAGAAACAAAACACTTTAATTCTCAATCTCTCTAATACTATAAATTATATACTAAATAAATATTAGTTTTAATCTTTTCATTTCTCTATAGCCAACAGTAAGAGAATTTTTAATATCTTGATAAAAATTTAAGAAGTCACAGAACAATTATGCATGCATGCTTTTGCAGCAATCACTTGGCTTAAAATGCCTCCCACCCAGCAATCTAATAGGCATCTTTCAAGACCAGTTCAAATGTGAAGATTGCTTTGCACACTTTCAGTATGCATGACTGTTTTTATGGTCTTGCATTACTATGTAAAGAGAGGATTGTCTGCATAATAAAATTACAACTTCCTGCACATACAAGTGTGTGGTCTGTAAAATGCATACAATTTGAGAATTGTATGGATCACCTATTTGATGGGTTTGTATGGACTACACCTATTACATTTTGTTAAAACAATTTGTCTTAGCTTGGTAAGTGGCATAGCATAGGAGTGAGGGTGCAGGACTGGGAAATTTGGAGTTTTGTGCTCTAGTCTCAGCTTTGTGGTTAAATTACTGTTTAATGCAGGGCAAGTTACTTAATTTCCTTGTTTCGATTTCCTCCTTGTAAAATAGGTGCACAAATAAGACAATTTTTAAAGTTCCATTGGGCATTAAGTTTCTAGAGTTCTCTACCGTTATTAAAGAGAAAAAAAAGAGGGTAGAATGCCCTCCCACCAAGGCTACTTCTGTTTGCATAGGAACCATGAATGTTTATTGAGTAAATAAATAATTAGCATGACTATGGTGCAATAGAGCTATGCATAAAATGTTTGATTTTGGTGAGAAGCTTCTGTTTATTGTACTCACTATTTTCATGTTGCCATTGCATATTAAACTACAGCTACTCTAATAAGTCAAGGTGCACTATTATGTATCCTTTTCAGCCTGGTTGACTATTTGTTCATATACTAAGCCCAATGCTGGGCCCTAGATGAGAAAAACTTAATTCCTGACTTGAAGGATCTCACAATGGGGTGAGGAAAACAACTTCTTCCTGAGGGATGGGCATTTGAAATGGGTTTGGGAAGATGTATATGAGGTAGCCTGACAGAGGAAGAGAAATGGGGATGTCAGGGTATGTTAGAAAAAGGGAATGGCTGGCACTAAGGCATGGATGAATAAAATAATATGAAGAATGTGACCACCAAGAGTAGAGTGACAGGATGGGCAGAGGAGTGGGGAGAAGAAGGGAGCAGACGTGGGAGATAGCACTGCAGGGTTCTGTGTAGAAATTAGAAAACACTCTAGGTATTTCTAACAGGAAGGTTTTAATACAGGGAATTAGGTGCTTACACAATTGTAGGAAGGGAGGGAAAGTGGAAATTAAGGGGCTGCTGTGAAATGTTTTTGGATCATGCCACCGTGGCTGCTACTCAGAGGATGGGGAGAATGCTGCTGCTGCACGATGGCTGGGAACAGTGTAAAACCACTACCAGTGTCACAGCTGATACACAGTCCTGGACTAGACAGTAGAATAAAGTATGGCTGCTGCAAAAACTGAGCCTGCTGCAATTTGTGCATGAAGTGCTTCTACTGTAAGGAAGCCTCAGCTTCCTTTCTATCTACCAAATCTTGCTTAAGTCTATTTTACTAACAAAATCATTTGTAGCAAGGGAATGTGGGAAATGTAGTTGCCTGCCTTGTTGCCCCTGTGATTAAAAAAACTTAGAAAAGGAGTGAAAATCAATGCTGAGGGTCAATAGGCAATATCTTGCATAGCTGGCAGGCAAGTTGAGAGCCAGGGTAGACTCTGTAGGAACTGGAAAGGCATGCCTAAGAGGAAAACACTGCATGGCATGCCACTAAAGTTTAAATGCAGAGGCCAGGCACAGTGGCTCATGCCTGTAATCTCAGCACTTTAGGAGGCCGAGGCAGGCAGATCATGAGGTGAGGAGTTTGAGACCAGCCTGACCAACACGGTGAAACCCCGTCTCTACTAAGGCAGGCAGATCACGAGATCAGGAGATCGAGACCATCCTGGCTAACACTGTGAAACCCCGTCTCTACTAAAAATACAAAAAATTAGCCGGGTGCAGTGGCGGGCGCCTGTAGTCCCAGCTACTCGGGAGGCTGAGGCAGGAGAATGGCGTGAACCTGGGAGGCGGAGCTTGCAGTGAGCCAAGATAGTGCCACTGCAGTCCGGCCTGGGCGAAAGAGCGAGACTCCGTCTCAAAAAAAAAAAAAAAAAAAACAAATACAAAAATTAGCCTGATGTGGTGGCGCGCACCTGTAGTCCCAGCTACTCAGGAGGCTGAGGCAGGAGAATTGCTTGAACCCAGGAGGCGGTGGCTGCAGTGAGCTGAGATTGTGCCATTGCGCTCCCACCTGGGTAACAGAGCAAGACTCCAGCTCAAAAAAAAAAAGTTTAAATGCAGAATTATCATGATTAATTTTATGAACATTGGTGATGCTGTGGAGGCCATTCTAAAGTAAAACAAACCAACAAAAACAAGGAAAACAAACAAGCTATGTACATGGAACCGTGCAATGAAAGAGCCCTGTAAGGTTTTTTAAAAACAATGTTTGTGCTAACTAATCCATCCCATATTCTTCCCCCTAGTTTTTTATTGAGTACACATTTTGTGGTGGGTATGGTGAATACAGATATAAACCACCTAGGGGCTCTGCCCTTAAGAAGCTAGTACTGTTTTTCTTTTCAGTGAAGAGTAAGTAATTTCAGGGTTTTTAAATGGGATTCTTTGCTTCTTGGCGTATCTTCTGCTGCTTGTAAGACAGTCTAAGAAAAAATGGTCTCATAATCAAACCAGTTTAAACAAACACATTGTATGTATATTTCCTCTTATAAGCTTATGTCTCTAATCTTACAGTGAAAAAAATAACTCTTTTACCAGTATTATCCACTTTTGATTCTTACTATTAAGAATATTGAGTTAATATCTTAATATTAAGAATACTGAGTTCTTCAGAGCACAGTTGGGGCAAGACTGGATGTTTCTATATTAATAGAAAAGACAGTCAAATTGGAGACTACCAGTGGGTTAGTTACAAAAAAAGGATTTTGATGTAAGAGTATGAAAATAAGAAAATAATCTTAGCTTTGGGTATGATTTATTAATTTCAGAAGCATTTTCGAGTAGAAAAGGACATCGAATTAAACTGATTTTCACACTAAAAACAAGTTGATAGCTATCAAAAGTTACTCTGATAAGTGTGAAATATGGAGTGCCACAACTGCAAATCCTGGACAATGGCAGCTTGTAACTATTGTAACAGGAGACTGAATGGCAAGTTTGGCTACAGCACCTAGTCACAGGAAATGCTGCATTCCAAAGGTGTTGGACTCTGCAGAATTGATGGAGGAAGTTTTACAAAACTAGTGAACCAGGTATTGAATGCGTTCACCTACAAGTCTGTGAAAGGGTTGAAGGGATGGAAAAAGAAATGGATTTAGTGAGGATCTCTTTGAAGTTATGCTGTAATTCTTCACTTCTGCCACTTATGAGCCAATAAGGGGAGGTGTTCAGGGTGATGCTTCTCTCACACCTCTTTCGTGCAGTGAGAGGTATGCTCTGGTGTCTGACTCACCTGGGGGACCTAAGGGAGATGAGTGGGCCAGCAGCTTTGGCAGTGGAGGGAGAAGCCTGTGTGCTTGGCTGGGTTTTCTCTCCTAGAATCAAGGCAAAGAGCACTGGATGTGGTTGATGGGAGATAGGGCCTGTATTAGTCCCTTCTCACGCTGCTGATAAAGATGAACCTGAGAATGGGTAATTTACAAAGAAAAAAGAGGTTTAATGGACTCACAGCTCCACGTGGCTGGGGAGGCCTCACAATCATGGCGGAAGGCGAAAGGCATATCTCACATGGCAGCAGCCAGAGAGGGAATGAGAGCCAAGCGAAAGGGGTTTCCTCTTATAAAACCATCAGATTTTATGAAACGTATTCTCTACCATGAGTACAGTATGGGGGAAACCACCCCCATGATTCAATTAACCACATCAGGGCCAGACTAGGACCATTCAAAATCCTGCGCAAGGATCTGTGTGGAATGGGCGGCAGGAGAACCAGCAGCAGAGAGAGAGCTGCAGCTGGAAGAATATGTATTGCTTGCATCACAGTTCGGGCAAATGCTCCCAAGATGAGGCCTTCGAAGAATTCTCCACGTGAATCAGCTCAAACATCTCCAAGTGTCACCTCAGAATTTAGCAGGGGAGTCCGACAACAGTGCAACATAGATCACTCTGGAGATATAAAGAGCTAGGGGGACATCAGATTAAGTCTTCTTGCAGGTCAATTTAAAAGTAAGGCTAACAATAGAAATTGGCTCTCAATGAAAGGTGGGCATTAGCTACAATGAGAAGCATTTGACTTAATGGATGCTACAAGAAGTTGAGGGGTGGTCTGCATTTACCTGTGATTCCTAGATTGGATAAACATCAGAATCATCTGGAAGCTCCAAACCTACAGAGATTGGGACTTAGTAGAAATCGGAAGCTCAGTTACACAGTACCTCAACCCCTGCAAGCTCCCATGTAATTCTGATGCACTAAGATTCAGCATTTAGCAACCACGGGGTGATCTCAGCAAAAAGATCTGACTTGTGTTTATGAGGGCCTGGTTGGCTATGTTGTAGCTGTTAATGGTTTTACTCAAAACAGTATGCGAAAAAAGCCTACCAAAAAATACAACCACCATCTCTTCTTAAATGAATTATTTTTTATTGCTATTTTATAAAGCTTAATATTTTCCTAAAAATATTAGAAAAAAAATCAGAACAAAAAATCAGTTTACATGTAGTACAGTTACAAGTAAATAGCTATAGATAATATAGCCATTAGGAAAAAGAGCAGAGCTAAATAATAAGAAAACAAAAGCAGTAAGCAGCAATAAAATTAATACCTACATACAACTAGCAGTGCAATATGATAAGCAGAAAGCAGCTTTACGTTAAAAGAAAGTTATTTAAATACAGAAATAGCACCTTACAAAAAGGAATTGAGAAATGTAAACTTGGTAGGTAGATTCAAGTATAAAAGTTATACCCCCGACTCTTGTACCAGAATGAAAGGGTTTTACAAACCCTGGTCAGTGTAGGGCACACACAGCCTCTGTGACAACTCAAAAAAGCTGCATTCTCTTAGTAGGACCACCAACGATTATTTTTTTCTTTTACTAAATTATACAATAATAGACTCAAGATTGCCATTGCTTCTTCACTACCCAAAATATCCAAGTCTAGCGCAGCAGCTTCAATTCCACCAGTTGTTCTGTAAGATTTATTTTCCTGACAGAAACAACCACTGCATTATTATTTTTTACATATAAAGCCACATTAAGAAGTGGATACTGAATACAGAAGCAATTGTCCTTGGTTTTCTACTCCTAAGAATGGTCACCAAGTCATAATATCCTCACCAATGGGACTGCTTCTTAACACCCCTCAGGAATTATGAATTCTGAGGTTAAATGGTCATATCATGATCAGAATAATAAAAAAAGATAGCAAAAATGTTAAAACAAGTATAGAGCATTCAGGAACAGTGAGGGGAAAAGCAATTTCTGTTTCCGTCTAAATGCAGACCTCTCCATGAAATATTTTGTGGAAGTTCTTAAGCATGGTAGAATTAACATGCATATACCCTGCACAGATTGAAACCTGAAAAAGGTATATTTTTATTCGTTTTGATAGGGAACCCATCGGTTTTAGTTCAGGGTCATTTAACCATGCAATTGTTGATGGTTAGAACCACATTTTTAACCTAACTCTATAGAAGACTGTGAAAAAGAAAAAAAAAATCTTGTAAACTTTAAAAGTTTAGTGTTGATAAAAATTTTTATATAAGTAGCAAATTTATTTAATGTAGCTACCTACCTCAAGTTTTAAAAAATCTTGTGGGGGTAATAAGGCTAATATTATCCTGTAGTTAATATAAAGCTACTTTATTCAGACTCCCAGAGTCTCTTAAATTAATATTTTCATTCTTTCATATAACATTTTATTGGGTCAAAAAATAAAAATAAAATAAAACCCTACACCAGGATTCTACATCTAAGATAGTTTTAAGAGAGGAAGAGGAAGGAAGAAAAGAAGTAGGAAGGAGGGAAGGAAGAGAGAATGAAGGAAAGTAGGAAGGAAAGAAGGGAACCATTTACTCTGAAGAGACGAGAGAGGTAAATATCAGCAAGTCTAGGAATACAAAGAACTAGTATAGTTTGGCGACTTAATGCACCCCTAAAGTAATGTGGGTTAAAAAAGGGAAATTGCATAACAGTTTCCAGAATTGTATTCATGCTAGAACAACCAACCCGTGCGCTCACCATTCTCATTTTTCAGAGGTACCAACTAACTACAGTTTGAATACCCTTGGATATGAAACATATGTCCATTTTCCCTCTTACTCTTCCGGACATGAAGTAGAAGAAAAACAAAAGAATCATCTCTTGCCCTGTATCAATTTTCACATCATTACTCTTCAGAATTCAACGAAAAGGTCTCATCCAGGTTCCAATTTTCCATATAATCACTTTCTACCATCCTGATTTATTTTTACAAACAGCAATTGTTAGAAGGCATCCATATCTGATGGCGCTACAGCTAAACATTTAAATAAAAAATGCAGGGCATGTAGTGAAGGAAACTGGGCACAGGAGGATTTTTAGAAACAAACAGTAATATCTCACTGTTCACACAGTTATTTGAGAAGCAGCAGTTAGGCTGCTAGAGTTCTAGAGTTCATCTTTGTTCTCAAGCCCACAGTCAGGGTTAGCACAGTTCATTTACAGCAAGGTGTGTCATTCACAGTTATTTTGGTCTTGACATGTGTCATGTAGATACATTTATCCACATTATTACTAGGTTGTAAAATAAGTGCAGGGCAAATTATAGAATAAAAGTATAAACATTCAAGTCGTCATACCCTGAAAAAAATGTGTTAAAGACTGTAGTTGTAAACTTTTTGCACTAAATCCCATTTCAGGAACAAAATAAATAATACCATAGGATTCACAACTGAAGGTGGCTTCCTGATGAAGCCTAAGGAAGCAGTAGCTTTTTTAAACTGCAGAAAGGAAGCTTCTCTCACCACAGATTTACTCAGGGCAAGTGGAAATACATGTTAAGAATGCTTACCCTAGTTAAGTGCTAGACAGCGCCCCCCTTTAGAAAAACAAGGCTCCGGTAGCCTATTCAGATCTACTTCCAGCAATAAGACGATTCTTGAATCAAAACCATAAGTCAGTCGGCGCTTTCACTGTGACACCATGCAGAGTCGGAACTCTAACTGGTATTAAATGCACAATTAATTACTTTCAGGAAATCAGATGATTGATGGTGGTGGGAAGTTAACAGAAGTGTGGATGAAAGAGAGAGGAAGGACCCGTGCTCAGGACGGATGGTTTGCATCCCGCCGTGGACATCCGGGACTCTCAGGGCGTTTGATCCCACCCCGACCTGGCAAAGCGGCAGGTTAGTCAGCGCCGCCGCTGGGGATTTCTAGTCTCCTCTGGGCCGAGCTGGTGTTTCGTGACTGGTTCCTTTCTCTTCTCTTCAGGACAGGGTCTCCAAGGCTGCCGGGTGTCTTGAAAAACGTCTCACGATGTGTGCGTTGGATGCTCTTGGGGGTCACTGGAACTGGTGACTGAAAAAAGAAAAAAGTAAGAACAGAAGTGAAGTCATATTGTTTCTGATCTCTGAGTAGAAAGGCAGCCCTTTCTTGACCTGTGTGTTAGGATCCCAAGGCAGGTGTTCCTTCTTCTTTGCTTTCTTATCACACTTACCCCGTTTGTCTCCCCTGCTTACCACAACTGAAAATTAAATTCATATTTGTTGTTTTGGGTGCAGAAAGGCAGTCTACCAAAGAGGTATCTTTGGTATGTGGAGCCAGGGACTGGGCTCTGCCACTGTGGACAAGTTACTTAAGCAACCTGTCCCTCAGTTCTTCCTCCATCCAACGGCGATGGTAAAAGTACTGACTTCACAAGGTTGTAGGAATTAAATAAGATAATTGTAAAGCACTTTAGAGCATGTGAGGCCAACATGGTTTGTGTGTTGGCTCTTTCTCTTTACTTGCTAATATTTATCCCCTAATATTAAATGTTAAATATTTATTCCCTTAATGTGCCATAAAATGGCAGGGACCATTATCCTGTTCACTGGTTCACTGCTCTATCTTCACTGCCTAGATCGGTGCCTGGCACATGGTGATAGAAAATTCTATGTTATGCTATAATCAACTTGTTTCAAACCTAACATGTTCATTTCAATGTCTCGCAAACTTTTGAGCCTCTGAATAACTTGTCTAAAATATTTTTGGCTAAACATAATTCTTTGTCTGGGAGAGTAAGTAATCACTGTGAACAACCTAATGTGTAGTAGGAATTCAACGAATACTTGAACTACAAATGGAGGTTGGGGGACAAATATAGACTCATTAACTTATATGGATAACATATCTTATGTATATTTGTATGTTTTCTGCATATGTATAGATGTATATACATCTATGTATTATAGATGTATATACATACAGACATTGTACACACACACAGTCTCTAAACATCACATCTTAAGAAACGACTGACAGGCTAAGAATCTCTGAGTTACTATCAAGACTTCTGTTTCCTTTGATTGTTTTTATAGCTGTATAATTAAAATTTAGGGTACCTTGTTTTATTGACCTAGTGAAATAAAAGCTTGAAGATCACCAAAATAATAAAAATATTTAGCATTCCTCAAAAATCCCCCCAAACTGTGCCTAAAACAGGTCCCTCTAATTGTAAGAAACAGAATGACAACTAAAAACATACATTTTTGTCTTTAAAGCACAGGATCTCTCACCTCATGTCTCAGTGCTTTATAAAAGGAGCAGATAACTCTAGGTCTACAACGGAAGCCAGGTGGAGCCTGACCTAGTGCCTCTGTCCGGCAGTCATGTGGCTAAAATGAAAGCTAAACACAGGCATACCCCTTCCCAGAGTGACAGTGTCTTCAGGAAACTTCAGGCCTCACCTGATGTAATTTTACTACTGAGACTGGATGTCCCACGTAAACGGGGGACTCAGGTTGTTGGACGACACTGTGTGACCTTGACATCACTGGACTCAGGTTTAGTGAGGGCTGACTCTGAAGCTGAGGGTCTGCAGAAGGGAGTGTGGACGACTTTGGATTAACCACAGCTGTGGGGCCGACGAGAAGCTGGGCTATTGATCCAAGGCCAGGCAAGCTGAAATTCACAGGTCCTGTGTTTGGGAGAGCACCAAGAGTAGAAGAAACCGGGCCCGGCATTGCAGGAGAATAGAGAACAGGAAAAGGGCCCAGAGATGGAGATGGTAAGACCATGCAAGGGACACTGAAAGACGGCAGCTGACCTGAGGACGGGCCCACAGTAGGGGGGGTTTGACTGCCAGATAAAAGTACATTGAAACCATTTAATCCTGAAAGAAAAGCAGAACAGGCGAAAATCAATATATGTCATCATGAGGATATCATTCAAGCTCACATTTGTCATGGCCCTTTCAAACGGGAGTCCACAATAAATCAATGAATGATGAGACCTTCCCCCAGCTGACCAGGCCAAACAGCCCACACCCTGCTCCTTCACAGCTGTGGCCAAGATTGTAATCCCACATTTATCTGTGTGATCATTTAGTTGGTGCCTGTGAAGTTTTTAACATGAGTTCCACTGAATCCAAACTGAGAAGGCAAAAAGCTTAGATGGGAAAGATTACATCTTTATTTTTATTTATTTACTTATTTTTTGTTGTTTTGTTTTGAGACCCAGTCTTGCTCTGTTACCCAGGCTGGAGTGCAGTGGTGTGATCATGGCTTACTGTAGCCTCACCCTCCTGGGCTCAAGCAGTCGTCCCATTTCAGTCTGCAGAGTAGCTGGGACCACAAGCATGCCACCACACCCAGCTAATTTTTTTTTTTATTTTTTGTAGAAACAGGTTCTTCCTATGTTGCCCGGCTGGTGTCAAACTCCTGGGCTCAAGTGATCTTCCCACCTCAGCCTCCCAAAGTGCTGAGATTACAGGCATGAGCCACTGTGCCTGGCCAAAATATCTTTATAAGTTCCTAACTGAAAATTTTTATTTCCCTCAATTATCACAGGCAACAAATTTAACAATTTTAACAGTACCTTGACTTTGTCATTAGGAAATAGTACAGATATGTGCATATTACATTAAACCTATTACAGATTTCTTAATATACTGTTAAGCTCATCACAACTTGGAAATTTTGACACTATTGGGCTTGCTGCCAGGTCTTTTTATTACTATCAGTAATTTTAAAAATGATTTTTCTAGTTGCATTCAATATAATTGGCTTCCTTTGTAATCCCATGTATTTAATTCTATGCATCCGTAACATTCTGAGGAGGAATCCATGGCCTTCACCAGACTGCCAAAAGGTCCATGGCACAGAAAAAGTTAAAAACCCCTGTGCTGGGCTGTAATTTTCATTCAGCAGGGGCTGAATCTATTTTTGTTCATTTGTGTATCCCCAATACTCAGTGCTTAGAGAAAGCACTAAAAGATACTTACTAAAGAAATAAAGAATTTTTTCTAGATAAGTGAATAATCATAAATACTAACCTAACCTGTTCTAGCAGGTTAGGCTTAAGCCAACAAGGAATTGAGGAAAATCAATTTAGATATCTTTGCATCAAGAGCAGCTTTATGTACAAAGTACATATTTTTAAAATCTGGCATCTGTATTTCGGCTTTAATACAAAATAGTAACAGCATTTATTGAGTCTTACTAAGTGCCAGGTGCTATTCTTCTAAGTGCTTTAGATGTATTATCTTATTAAATTTAATTCAATTTTCACAGCACCCATATGAAGCAGGTGCTATTATTACTGCTGTTTAACCAATGAGGATGAAGAATACTTAAGTTCACGCAGATAATAAGTGGTTTTAAATGTCAAGCCCTCTTACTCCAGACCTGGCACTTGGCCACAATGCTATATACTCAGTACCTCTAGATGTTCAAGACCTCAAAACACTAGCTGCATGCAATGGCCAACAGGTTCACACTATTATACTACACCAATGCTAGATTCAGCTGAATTACCGTGCTTTTTCACCAAATAATGTTTAACGTATTTTTTTTGAATCACCTGCCTCAATTATTTTCCCATTACTCCCGAAGTTGGTGAAAGTAGAAGCAGCTTCTCCCTTCATTTATAGATGGAGAAAACAAAGGGGCTAAGAGTAAAATGACTCAGGCACATCAATAAGCCACTTTGGGTCAGGTGACACAGACAAAAATTTAAAAATCCAATTCTTGATCTGACTGCCGCAAGGGACTCTAAGACATGATGACATCCCTTACCTGCAGGAGACTGCACACAAAGATATTGTAGCAAAGAAGGCTCTTTGGTGCTTTCATTTTCTTTTGAAGGCTTTTCAACATCTGTATTTCTTGAAGGATTTCCCCACTCAGAAGAAACAAAACAGTTTGCTGTTGCCTGTCCTGAAATCTCTTCTGCAGCAGGGAGTTGGCCATTCACATGAATGTCTTTGAGGGGTATAGATGCCCTGTTACCCATAGTCTTGGGAGAGGCAAGGTCTGTGGAATCTGAGGGTTTCTAAACACAACCAAACCAGGAAGCAAGAAAGTAAGTTAAAATTCCAGTAGTAAATCTCTCTCTTTTTTTTTTTTGAGATGGAGTCTCACTCTGTTGCCCAAGCTGGAGTGCAGTGGCACGATCCCAGCTCACTGCAACCTCCGCCTCCCAGGTTCAAGTGATTCTCCTGCCTCAGCCTCCCGAGTAGCTGGGATTACAGGGGCATCCCCCATGCCTGGCTAATTTTTGTATTTTTAGTAGAGATGGGGTTTCACCATGTTGGCTAAGCTGGTCTCGAACTCCTGACCTCAGGTGATCCGCCCGTCTCAGCCTCCCAAAGTACTGGGATTAGTAAATCTCTTTTTTTTTTTGAGACAGAGTCTGGCTCTGTCACCCAGGCTGGAGTGCAGTGGCGCGATCTCGGCTCACTGCAAGCTCTGCCTCCTGGGTTCACACCATTCTCCTGCCTCAGCCTCCTGAGTAGCTGGGACTAGAGGCGCCCGCCACCACACCCAGCTAATTTTGTTTTGTGTGTATTTTTAGTAGAGACAGGGTTTCACTGTTTCAGCCAGGATGGTCTCGATCTCCTGACCCGGTGATCCGCCCACCTCGGCCTCCAAAGTGCTGGGATTACAGGCGTGAGCCACCACGCCCGGCTGGGATTAGTAAATCTTAATAACAGCTTTCTTAATATTGCTAACACATAAAGGTAGCATATAGCTGCGTGCCACACTGATTTGTGTATGTCAGAGGTTTCCACTGTATTTGTAGGAATGGACTGAAAAGGTCATGTCCTGTGCATTGATAGTATTGTGATTTTGAAGTAGAGAAATGACAAGAGATTTTAGCAATGGAAAACTGGCCATGGTGGTTAGACTGTGAAATATATTTCCGAGCTAGTAATACACATAAAGGGTGTTGATACTAGTCTTTTCGGGTCTTATAAGAACTGTGGGCTGGCCCAAGATGTCTTGGTTACCTAAGACATATGCCAGTCAGTCTTTCACTTCTGATCTGCAACCCCAGGCTATCTACAAAATGAGAAAAATTCATTCTGGTAAGAGAAAAAAAATAGAGAAAGGTTCTTAATTATTGTAATGATTTCCACGAAGTGTGCCCAGCCTACCCACTGCAAACCACTGTAATGACAGTGCTCCTGCTTTCTGGATTTACTGGTCATATCTCATTAACCTCTGAATGGCTACTAAGCAGGAGATGTGGACAGCTCATACTTTTGTTCTTTTCATTTTGAAGCTAGGGAAACAGGATCACTGAACAGTGAAGAGAAGTGACCAAGCATAAGATCTGATAGCCAGACAGCACCCACATTCCTCCCTCTGGAACTCAGCTGCATCCTGGATTAAGATGTTTATTTCAGTGATCCTAATTTATTTTAAAAAAAGGATGTAAAAAAGACTGGATGGAAATATATAAACATGTTAACAGTGATGCCTCTATGTGGTGGGATTCTGGGTAACTCTTCTTCTTTATACTTTTTAGCATTTTATAGAAAGTGTGAGTTTTATAAAAATCACCTTTCTTATGCACTATTTTAAGGCAAGATTTTTGGCAGAGCCACTCCAGTGCTTAATTAATTATGCAAGTGACATGAAACAGCCCCATATTCCAGACTCCATTGCTTATTAATATCAGTGTATCTTCATTAGGAAGAAGCTCAGGGCTAACAGGATGTTACCAGACACATCCACCTGCACTCCCTTACCTTGGGCATGACGAGCGACAGCGGGCCGTCTTCATATTCCCTACTTTGCCTTTTAGTGGCTGGCTCATCCTCCTCCTGAGGTTTCCTCTCCTCACAGAGGCGCTTCTGAGCTGAGGGTGCAGATGACAGCTCTACTGTGGCTGGGGCTTCTGAGCTTCTGTCATCCCTCTCTGACCCTGACCCTGACGCTGGTCCCTCCTGCAGACTTCCATACAGCATGAACAGTGAGGCAGAGGGCACGTACACTAGAGGCTGGCCAGCAAGGAGTGCTGGCTTCAGGCTCTCCACAGCAGAGGCTGCAGAAGCAAGTGAGACATCCACTTGTCCATTCAGACCGTTCTGCATGGAGAATGCCTGCAGGTCCGTCTGAGCAACAGAAAATACTGGGTGGGCTAAAGGATTAACACAATATTCTGGGTCAACAGAGAGGACAGGGAAAGGAGCAACAGGGTCCAAGCTGCTTGATGGAGGCACCACTCTCTTACTGGCAAAGGCTTTTCCCCTATAATAAAAAAGAAACGTAACGAAGTTAGCACATTCTACCAACTCCTGACCCTTTACTTTCCCAAAGACAGCCATGCCAAATCAGGAATGAGATAATACTCCTCAGGCAGATACGAAAGCGCACTTGCTGAGCACGTGTTAGCTCATCCCAGAGTTAGACGCCCAGGTATGGCCTGGATAAATGGTTAGGATGGGGTGGGAGAGCCGAAGTGGGAAGAGCCATTGGAATCTCAGGTGAGAGTGGACATTCATTCCTCCTTCATCTCTTCCACATCTGATAGTTATCAATTATCAAGCACTTACACCCTTGCCAGGCATGTACATACTATTATAATTAGCATTAATAGTATAACAATTTTATGCAATTATTATAATAATAGCTACTCTCATTTCCCCAGTTTACTAGCGAGGAAGACTGAAGCGCAGAGGTTGATCACCCTGCCTCGGGTGAGCCAGCTCTGAAGTGAGAAGCTGGGCCCCATGCCCACATCTGTTTGATGGCAAAACCCATGTTCTCAGTGACTGTGAGAGACGCTGGGAGAGTAACAGAGACTGGACTTTGATTTAAAAAAAGATTAATCTCATTTGTCTCATTTCACAAATCCAGTATGAAAGAAATGAAGTGGGCAGTGAGGAAACAAACTTATCTTCTAAATTATTATTTTCTGTCATTCTTGTCCCATTCTGCTCGGTGTTATTAACAAAATTTTAGGCAGCACACAATCAAAATTAAGTCCCATAAATGTACAAGTTTATAGGCCAGCAGGGTGGCTCATGCCTCCTGTGGGGGGCCTAGGAGGATTGCTCGAGCCCAGGAGTTTGAGGCTGCAGTGAGCTACGATCACGCCACTGCACTCCAGCCTGGGCGACCCTGTCTCTAAAATAAGAAAACGAAATAAATAAGATATAAACAATGTTTGGGCCTTTTGTTTGGAAAAATTTCCAAATATTTAAAACCATGTTTATGTTCTTAGTATATTTTTAGGAATAGAGAAGAACGATCCTTTAAGAAATAGTAGGAACAGAGGGCCAGGCGTGGTGGCTCACGCCTGTAATCCCAGCACTTTGGGAGGCTAAGACAGGTGGATAACCTGAAGTCAGGAGTTCAAGACCAGCCTGGCTAACATGGCGAAACCCCGTGTCTACTAAAAATGCAAAAATTAGCTGGGCATGGTGGCACACGCCTGTAATCCCAGCTACTCTGGAGGCTGAGGCACAAGAATCGCTTGAACCCGGGAGGCGGAGGTTGCAGTGAGCTGAGATCATGCCACTGCACCCCAGCCTGCGCAACAGAGTGAGACTCTGTCTCCAAAAAGAAAAAGCAAAAAGCAGAAAACAAAACAAAACAAAACAAAATAAAAACACACAAGAAAAAAAACAGTAAACAGAGGACCAGGATTTCTTTCCGTCTTTCTGATGGAATCATGGAAGACCTGTTTTGCCTACCATCTCACTGCCTACTGTGCTGCTGAGAATAAAATGCAGTACCCTGGGCCGCAGAGATGAGTCATCTCTCCAATCAGCTGCCTCTGGTTGAGTAATGGGTATTGCTCAGCTCTGTGAAACTGAACATGCCCACCCTGGGTATATCACCCACCATCCCTCCACCCAGCCATCCACCTTCAACTTCTCCATCTCCACCAATGACATCACTATCACCTGACATGCAGACATTCTTTCTGATGCCTGTCTCCTTTAGCGAGCCCTGCCAACTCACTGTCTCACACTGGTTTCCCTTTCTTTCCACCTCCGGTGAGCACAGCTCAGCTCTGCCCTACAGCAGACCAGAACGACTACAAATGCTCTGTTCTGTGGCCTGCCTTTCTCTACTCCTAATCCCACCTGCAAAAAGTAGCCAGGATGATCTTCATCAGTGAACCTCCAATAGCTCTTTATGGTTTCCCTGATGAATCCAACTCTTCCCTGGCTTTCAAAGCTTTTTGCCAACTTGACCTACTTGCCTCCAACACCTAACCTCTTTTGCTGAATGATTTTTCCTTTTCCTGTCCTGTTTGGACAAACCATGACAGCAAAACGAGCCAGGCTTTGGTGTCTTCTGCTCCCTGGCCCTGCCTCGTAATCTGCTTCTTCCCATATCTGTCGTTAAACACTTTTCTAATTACTCTGTTTAGCGTTTCTTCTGCTTTCTCTGGTGACACATGATTTCTTTCAAAATTGGGCCCCAAATTTAAGTCAGACAGCCTGGGTATGAATCCCAGCTTTGTCACCTATTAGCAATGTGACTGGGCAAGTTACATAACCTTTTTGCACTTCAGTTTCCTCTCTGTAAAATGAGGGTAATACCTCTCTGTAAAACCTCAAAGGATTGCTCTTATGATCAGATGACTCAATATACACTAAGGCTCCTGGAACGGTACCTGGTAGTTAGTGGCAAAACCAACTATGATAATGATGAAGTGATTCATGGAACTCTGATGCATCATTTCTCAGGGTCATGTTAATTATGAATTGTCTCTTTTCCGTGTTGGTCTTTCTATCTTGTTCCTATAAGCCATCATAGCTTACAGGATACATTTTTCATACTTTTGTGTCCCTGATGCTACTTCCTGCACAGTGTAGGGCACAAAGAGAAAGCTTACCAATTCCTAACAAATAAACGGCTGACCTAAATTTTTTCTTTTGATGGGTGGCACTGCAATTTAGTCAAAGTTAACACTAGGAGATAGAAAAGAATATACTCTGAGCTTTTATAGACTACTTACTGTGAATTGTCTTCTATTTTCTGTCTATAGACAGCTGCCAGGCTTCCAATTTCTAAAGAGTAGCCACCTGATCCTGAAAAGGAAGATGAAGGCTTAACAAATATAGCAAGAGACTTATACATACCAACTATATACTGAGAATTATCTAGGTGAGAATTCATTATTCTCAGCTCAAAGATTACTCAAATCTCCTATGGTTTTGATTCAAAGAGAAATTTTCAGAAGCTAGCTGTTCATGAATTCAGGTCTCATTAAGAATGCAAAATAAGCCTGGGCAACACAGGGAGACCCCGTCTCTACAAAAAATGAAAAATTAGCCAGGCATGGTGATGCATGCCTGTGGTCCCAGCTACTTGGGAGGCTGAGGTGGGAGGACTCTTTAAGTCTGAGAGGTCAAGGCTGCAGTGAGCCGTGATCATGCCACTGTACTCCAGCCTGGGTGACAGAATGACCTTTCTCTCAAAAGAAAAAGAAAAAGAAAAAGAAAAAAGAAGTATTTAAAACAAGCATTGCTTTAAGTCTAATGAATTTCTGAGATACATCAAATAGGGTCAACTATGCCAAACCAATTGGTCTACAAGGTGACTAGGATCAATTTTAGGCAAGGGGTCATGTTCATAGACTGTGATATCAGCATCTCCTTTGCTTCCAATAATTGTTTCACTTCAGCTAAGTAAAAAGTAGACCACTGGAAAAAACAGGCAGGGCTGAGAGAGTCAGTTTGTTTTAAAACGCCAGCATGTGGGTGCTGCACTGGCATGGGCTACAGCTACATGGCAACTGATGGACTCCATAGATTATGCAAGGGCAGATACCTTGTTCTTCTCTGTACGGGCTGCTCGGTTCTGAGTTCCCTTTCCTCTGGATCCTCTCAGAAGCCTGAACTGTGTTAAAAGAACCATGGCGAGCCAGCTTCTGTTTTGCACAGACTTGAATCTGGCCATATGTTTCTCTTTTCAATTCTGGTAAGACAGATGCAGAAACATCCACCAGTTCTTCATCTACATAAACGAGAGAATTGGTAGTGTTGTTATACAGCTGTAATTCAGGATAATTTTCGTCTATTTAAGAGATGGCTTTGAACCTATAATTGTAATGGAGCTACCACCCTATAAATCAAAAACTAAGACAATCAAAGGAATTTTATGAGCCTTGTCTCAAACCCCCATTTCTTTCAATGTACTTTTTTTTTAAGTTAGTGGATGACTATAAAATGAGATTGAATCCATATATATTCTAAAATTATCTGAATTGCAACAGAAGTAGAGCAAGATGTTCTTCAACCTGAATTAGAATGAGCCTCACATTTTAGATGCTCTATTTGAGCAGAGTATCAAAGGAAAGCCCGACCATGCTCAGCCCAACATGCATATTTTGAGATTCACTTTCAAGATTAATTGAGATCAGCTTCCTATGCCACAGACCTACAGCAATGAATAGGAGAATCTCTATTTTCTGTGATGCTTTATTATTTCTTTCTTATGCAGTAGGAGGCTCAGTTACTACGTGACCAAAGGAATAAGGTCAGCAGAAACCTCATGGTTGAAATGCTGCAGAACAGTGAGATAATAAAAGGTTAGGCCCTGGAGACACAGTTTGTGTTTAACGGAGTATATGTGGGGTTAAGACACAACTTTCTATATAGACTGAGGCAGCTATCCTTGTTGTACAGACAGTCATCTCTACCATATTCATTTGTGCTGATGTTTTTCTAAGTTCAAAGCATGCACATTTTAGTTAGAGGATTGATTTAATAAACTGAAAGGCCCAGCTGGACTTATATTTTCTAAAACATGCGCTTTCACATTAATGCAACTTAAAAATGAAAAACAACAACGGTTTTCTTTTTCTTATAACAAAAGCCCAATTAGAAAAATCAGAAATTATGAAATCAAAAAGAAAATAGGTCAAGTCAGTAATAGGGGCCATATCTGCCTCCTTCTTGAAACAAAATATTGGACATAATGCATAAAACTGTGGCTCTCAACACATTTGGACATCAGGACATGAAGGACAGTGATCTCTGTGAGACAGGAATCGAATAGGGTGAGCTCTATAACGATTTTTGCTTACTGCCTGGAGAATGTTTCTAGGTTGGGATGAAGGGAGGGGGACCTAGACAGAGACTGTAGGTCTCCCTAAGTTGAGGATAGAGCTGGGAGTCCTGGAAAGTCAAGGCAGCTAGGGTTTGCAGGGCAGAATGCTGGAGAGGGGAGCTATACAGAAAGAGAATGCTGGGGATTTGCAAAGGTCCAAACTGAACCTTCAGTGGAGTACAGATGCATGTGAGAAAGATACCCAAGGCCAGGGAAAGAACCATTCAAAAGCACTAGAGGGTACAATGCAGCTCATATAGGACTGGGAAAAGTGCCTGTTGCCAATGGCTACAGTAGAGAAACCTCCTAATTCAGGAGGCATTTGTTAGAGTACTAAAAAGGGTGTTGCCCCAGTAATGGGGAAAACGTACTAAAGACTAAAAGCTGATAGAGTCTTGCTAAGCCAAACTTAAAAGCAAGACCCAAAAGGATCACTGTTTCCATGTAACTTCACCACATCCCAGAACAAAGCCCAAGAACATTTTTAGGAATACAGAAATGTCTATCACCTAATAATGTATAATTCTCAGTGTCTGGTATACAACTGAAAATATTACCCACAATGAGGAGAAAAATCAATTGAAATGGACCCAGAAGTGACGCAGATGATAGAGAAGTAGACCAGCACACTAAAACATATACTAGTATTGCATACCATAAATTCAAGACACTAGGGGAAAGACTGGATATGTTAAGTCTTAGAGACATCAAAAATATAAAGGCTCAAATCAAACTTCTAGAGATTAAAAAAAATACAGTGGGGGGATGAAAAATACAGTGTATACATTTAATGGCAGATTAGAAATTGTAGAAATAAAGAATAGAGAACTTAAAGACACAGCAATAGAAACTGTACAAAAATGAAACAAGAGAAAAAAGACAGAAATGAACAAAGCAAACTGTGGGACAACTTTAGGTAACCAAAAGCAAGCATAAGTGGAATCTGTAAAAACAGGAGGGGACAGGAAAAATACTTGATTAAGTAATGGCCGAAAATTTGCCAAATCTGATGAAAACTTTAAACCCAAAGATCCAAGAAACGCAACAAAACCAAGTACAAGAAACATGAAGAAAAGGACACCAAGTCATACATCATCAAATCGCTTAAAACCAATCATAGAGAGAAACTTAAAAGCAACCAGGGAAAAATGACCTGTTACATATAAAGAATAGGATGATGGTTGATTCCTTGCCAGAAACTATGCAGGCTAGAAAACAGTGGAGCAACTTCTTTAAAGAACTAAAGGGCTGAGTGTGTGGGCTCACACCTGTAATCCCAGCACTTTGGGAGGCTGAGGTGGGATGATTGCCTGAGCCCAGGAGTTTGAGATTGCAGTGAGCCATGATCATGCCATCACGCCACTGCACTCCAGTTTGGGTGACAGAGTAAGACCTTGTCTCCAAAAAAAAATAAAATAAATTTAAAAAAAGGAACAAAAGGAAAAAAATCTTCAACGCAAAATTCTTTTATTTATTTGAGACAGGGGTCTTACTGTATTGTCTAGGCTGGACTCGAACTCCTGGGCTCAAACAATCCTCCCACCACCTTCCTCCCTAGTAGCTGGGACTACAGGCATGGGCAATACCACCTGGTGTCAACCTAGAATTCTCTCTTTTTTTCTTTTTTTTTTTTTTTGAGACAGAGTCTCGCTCTGTCGCCCAGGCTGGAGTGCAGTGGCATGATCTCGGCTCACTGCAAGCTGTGCCTCCCAGGTTCATGCCATTCTCCTGCCTCAGCCTCCTGAGTAGCTGGGACTACAGGTGCCCGCCACCACGCCTGGCTAATTGGCTAATTTTTTGTATTTTTAGTAGAGATGGGGTTTCACCGTGTTAGCCAGGATGGTCTCAATCTCCTGACCTCGTGATCCACCCACCTCGGCCTTCCAAAGTGCTGGGGTTACAGGCGTGAGCCACCGCACCCGGCCCAACCTAGAATTCTTTACCCAGCAAAAATGTTTTTCAAAAGCAAGGGCACAATAAAGACATTCTCAGACATACAACAGCTAGAAGAATTCATCTTTGGCAGGCTTGCACTAAAAGAAATGTTAAAGTTCATCAGGCAGAAAAAAAATATTAGATGGAAACTTACATTTACAAAAAAATGACAAGCACTGGAAATGGTAACAACATGGGTTAGGGTTAGACAATTTTCTTATTAAAGTTTCTTTAAAAGGTAATTAACTGTGGGCCAGGCATAGTAGTTCACACCCCTAATCCTAACACTTTGGGAGGCTGAGGCGGGTGGATCACTTGAGCTCAGGAGTTTGAGACCAGCCTGGGCAACGTAGTGAAACCCTGTCTCTACCAAAAAAACAAACAAAAAAACCCCAGTAACACACTATGGGGTTTGTAACATATATAGCAGTAAAATGTTTGACAACAATGGCACAAAGGCCAGGCAGGGAGAAATGAAAGCAAGTTATTGCAAGATTCTTGTACAATACATGTAGTATACTATCACTTGAAAGTAGACTGGGACAAATTAAAACTGAATACTATAAACCCTAAAGGAACCATTAACATAACACAACAAAGAATTATAGCCAAGAAACCAACAAAGGAGATAAAATGGAAGCATAAGAAATACTTATAAATCCAAAAGAAAGAAAAAGAGGAAAAAGAAACAATAAGCAAATGGGACAAACAGAACACAAATAGCAAGATGACAGATTAAAATCCAAGTAGATCAAGAATCACATTAAGTATAAAAGGTCATTAAATAACCCAACTGAAAAGCATAAATGGTCAGATTAGATTTAAAAAAATTCAACTATATACTGCCCACCAGACACTCACATTAAATAGAGACAGAAATTATTTAAATAAAAGGATAAACAATATATATTATGCTAACTAATAAAAAGAAAGCTGAAGTGACTATATCACTATGAGACAAAGTAGATTTCAGAGCAAAGAATTATCTCCAGGAATAAAGAGGGTCATTTTATAATGATAAAAGGGTCAGTTCATCAAGAAGACAGTGATCCTAAATATTTATGCAGACAGAGTTCATGATAGAGCTTCAAAATCCATTCCACAAAACTTTAAAGAACTGCAACAAGAAACAGACAAATCTGCAACTATAATCAAAGATTTCAATATCCATCTATCAATAATTGCTAGAACAAGTAAACATAAAATCAGTAAGAATATAAAAGAACTGGACATTTATAGAACATTCCACCAAACAACAGAATATATACTCTGTATATTTGTGTATATTTACCAAGATGGACTCTATCTGTACCATAAAACAAGTCTCAATAAATTTAAAAGATTCAAGTTATACAAAGTATATTCTCTGGTTACATTAAATGAAATTAAAAATCCCTAAGAGAAAGGTATCTGGAAAATCCCAGAATATTTAGAAACTATATGTTACATGTCTAAATAATTTGTGGGCCAAAGAAGACATCAAAAGGGAAAATACAAAGTATTTTGAATTGGAAGACAATGAAAACACACATATCGACATTGGTTAGATACAGCTAAAGCAGTACTGAGAGGAAAATTTATAGCACTAAATGCTTATTGGAAGAGAAGAAAGGTCTCAAATTAATGATTTCAGCTTCCACCTTGAGAAACTAGAATAAGAACTCAAAGTTAACTCAAAGTTAAAGGAGCTATAAAGAGATAATCTGAATAGCTCTATAGCTATTAAGAAATTGTAATCTGTAGTTAAAAACCTTCTCACACAGAAAGTTTTTAACTACAGATAAAAACCAGACCCAAATGACTTCACTGGAAAATTATTTATTTATCAATTCTTCACTGATAAATTCTTCCAAACATTTAAGGAAAAAATAGTAAGAATTCTACACAAACTCTTCCAGAAAACTGAAGAGGAGTAACTACTTCCCAACTTGTTTTAAGAGGCCAGTATTAGCATGACACCAAATAGACAAATAGATCAATGCAGCAGTTTGGAGAGTCCAGAAACATTACCATATATATATGTCGTCAACTTGTTTTTAATAAAAGCACAAAGGAAATTTACTAGAGAAAGGATAATATTTTCAACAAATGGTGCTGGTACAACTGGATATCCATATGCAACCTCCCATCCCCTCAGAAAAGCACCCCATTGATCCATACCTCACACCACATGTGTGATCTTGTGTTAGGCAAAGATTTCTTAGATAAAAACTGAAAGCATGTCCCACTAAAGAAAAAATTAATAAAAATTAATACATTAGTGGACTTCCTGAAGATTAAGATCTTCTGATTTTCAAAAGACACTGTTAAGAAAATGAAAAGACAAAGCTACAGATGGAGAGGAAATATTTGGAAATCATGTATCTGATAAAAAGACTCATATGCAGAATGTATATACAACTCTCACAATTCAGTAATAAAAAAGCAAACAACCCAATAGCAACAAATGGACAAAAAAACTGAGCACACACTTCACCAAGGAAGATAAACAGATGGCAAAACAGATGTTTAACATCATTAATCACTAGAGAAATGCAAATTAAAACCAAAATGAGATACCACTACACACCTATCAGGATGGCTAAAATTAAAAAGACTGACCATATCAAGTTTTGGCAAGATATGGTTGAACTAGAACTCTCATATACTGTTGGTAGGAATGTAAAATGCTATAACTGCTTTGGAAAACAGTTTGGAAGTTTCTCAAAAATTTCAAACATCCACCTACCATACGATGCAGCCTTTCCATTCCTAGGTATTTACCCAAGAGAAACGAAAACATATGCCCATACAAAGACATGTACACAAATAATCACAGGAGCTTTATTTATAATAGCCTCTTCAGTAATAAAAATAAATTACTGAAACATGCTACAATATGTATCAATCTCAAAATAATTATGCTGAGTGAAAGGAGCCGGACCAAAAGAGTACAGGTTATAGTTGATTCTCATTATTCACAGTAGTTATGTTCTATAAAGTCACTGCAAACACTGAATTAGCAAATACTGACCCATTGCTTCTAGGGGACATAAAGGGTTAGGTTCCTGTGAGCCTCTGGTTACAATATTTTCATAAGCTGATCAATATATGACCTTGTTTATGTGTGTTTCTTTTTAAAGAAACCTTGTTTAATATTTGTTGTTGATTTATTAACATTGAACTTGGCCAACAGTACTGTAACTCATGCCTGATCAAAGCTTATCTAACACATGTATATTCTCCATAAGGCACAATGCAGCTTTCTTGTGCTAAGAAACACTAGACAGCAATATTTGGGAGCCAAAAAGCACAAAGATGTGAAAAAGTGGCACTAAAAAGACTGCAAACAGAATGCTGGCTTATGGTATGAGAGCTGGAACAAGAAGGCAGAGTACCGCCTGATTCGTCTGGGAACAAGTGCTTTGGGAGACCCAAATTCTCCACCAAGCTGTGCATGACCACAACTGACTGTGGAAACACCCTGAGTACCGACTTTGGAGTTAAAAGTACATTTTAGTAAGTAGACAGATTTGCAAATATGAAATCTGTGAATAACGAAGATCAACCATACATGATTCACTTACCAAAAAATTATAGAAAACACAAACAAACCCAGAATGACAGAAAGCAGGTCAGTGGTTGCCTGGGGATGGGAGTGGGGACCAGGAGGGAGGAATTACAAAGGGGGCAGGAGGAGGCTTTTGAAGGTAATGGATATGTTCATTTTCTTGATGATTTCACAGGTACATACATATGAAAAACTTATCGAATTGTAACTTTAACTTCCTGCCATTTATTGCATATCAATGATGCCTTGATAAAGCTGTTAAAAAGAAAACACTATTCGTAATACACTGTACCCTGCTGGTAGGAAAGAAGAGGAGAAAGACATTTATGAAATTTGTGAGAAATTGCTAGCCAAGGGATGAAGGAGAGTGGCTCAAGGAATCAAAGGAAACTTGATGTTATCAGTAACGAAACTAGGGAATACAGAAAGATCAGGTTTCTGGAGGGCAGAGAAAATACGTTCAGTTTAATGTTCCTGACTTGCCTCCAAAGTCTTTCTCTCATGTCAAATCAGAGTTCTCCCAGTTCTGTCCCTCCGTGCAAATACACGAACTCCTCGACTTCTCAACAGCCGCTCATCTTCCAGCTATCTTACTTTCTTTTTTTTTTGAGACGGAGTTTCGCTCTTGTTGCCCAGGCTGGATTGCAATGGCGCGATCTCGGCTCACTGCAACCTCCGCCTCCCGGGTTCAAGCGATTCTCCTGTCTCAGTCTCCTGAGTAGCTGGGATTACAGGTGCATGCCACCATGCCTGGCTAATTTTTTATTTTTAGTAGAGATGGGGTTTCATCATATTGGTCAGGCTGGTCTCGAACTCCTGACCTCAGGTGATCTGCCTGCCTTGGCCTCCCAAAGTGCTGGGATTACAGGTGTGAGCCACTATGCCCAGCCCAGCTATCTTATTTTCTTCAATGGTACGACCACCTTTGAGTCCTTCCTCTCTTTTAATCATTGTCCGAAGACTCTTGGTTAATTCTGTCTATCACATCTAGTCCAAATTTCTTGCCCTCAATTTTTGAGGCCTTCCAAAAATGCAGTCCCCACTGATCACATTGTATCTCATTATTTTCTATCCCATGTTCTCTTCATCCCTCCAAAATCTAACAGCCCATCAGAACTTAACCTGTATCCTCTCTGAATGCCTACAGAGCCAGTACCACCCAGTCTAGCATGTAATTGCTCTAACTTTCAAATGTATGCTAACTATATGCCTAATTATAGAAGCCCATTAACCAACTAAAGTGAGTAAGGCACTGTTCTGGATACTATGGGGTAATCAAGGATGAATAAAGATAATGTCTGGTCTCAAATGTGTAGGGCAGGGACGACACCACCATATCTACCTCACCCAGCACAAACAGCACAATACTCAATTGCAGTTGTTCAGATGAGACACTCTGCTCTGGGCTATCAGGAAAACTTCATAGAGGAGTTGACATTTGAGCCAGATCTTGAAGGTTGAGAATATTTTCATGTTAAGAAGAGGGCTTCACAGGTGAAAAGAACGGGAGAAACGAGAGGCAGAAAGGAGAAAAAGGCAAAGTTGTATGCTTCATGCAGGTAGGGACTGTGTTACCCACATCTTCAATCTCTCAGGGCCCTTAATATAGTCATTGGCACACCGTCCACACTCAGTGTGTACGCACTGGGTTGAATTTGTTATACTTGATTTTAAGTGGTTTCATCTAGATCCTAAGTGAATAATGTGCTACAAGTGAGGTGGAGAGCTATATATTTATACGCCTGGGTTAAGTGGCTCACATTTATACCACTAACACCAAAATTGGAAGGGTAATTTAAAAATGACTTTAATGGCTTTTTCCCAGGCAGTACAGCTGTATGTAAAATAGCTGGTGCAGTTGGATCTAGTCCCTGATTGCTCATATATTACCCATGAAATAAGTAGAAGATTAATATCCTCTTTGACTCCAGTTTTGTAAAATTATGATATTTATAACCTTTTAAATAAAAAAAGTCCATTACATCCATACTATATTTAGATGCAATCTTAACCACATATTAGTTTTGTGATGGTAACTGATGTGATTTTTACTCATAATTTTACTTATAATTTTTACATTATGTAGAATTTGAAAGAGAAACCACGTTTTACTCTGCTAATGTAGCAACAACTGGAGTTCAAAAGAGGTGTCATTTTTAATTCTCGGTCCCAAACTTTCAGGAAAAAGCTTCAGAACAAAGAGCTGCAAATTAGTAGTTACAGAAACTCCCACATCATAAACACTCAGTATTTCCTTTCCTACCATGTGTGGGCAAACCAGCACGCACAATTTGTAGGCTAATGTTAACTGTTCCAAGAGTGGAGTCACTAGTCTATTTTGTATGTGACATGGGAAAAAGATCAGTCTCACTGTGTAGTAGATGTGAGACTTGGAAAAGGAACTGAGAATTCTAAATAAAACAGCCTGCTAGCAAAACCACGCCACCTTACCACTTGAGCTGAAGTCCACAGGCCCGATCCACTTGAAGGCTGGTTTACGGCCTCGCTCTTCTGTTACATGCACTTTCTTTATCAGAGCCAAGCTGGTCAGAACATTGGCTATGTCATAGAGGCGTCGTACCTTTGCTTGAAGATATAAAACACGATTACGGTCATGCTGCCTGTGACACCATGACAGTTTAGTTTATGTGACAGGTAACTTTTCTCGGCTGCCATATAAACCTCAGGTGGAAAGCAGCAGGTTGGGATGAGGAGACCAGTGGCTCTGTCATAAAATCACCCAGGATTTATGTACCTGCAGTATCTGAAGGCTAAGGGAAGGTCAGTGTGTCCTTCCATTTCCACAACTTCACACCTCTTACAAGAGGCACCTGGCGACAAACAGGGAGCACTGTGATTGCAAAAACACCAAGGGAGGGAACGGGCTGTAATTAAAAGCTTAGTAAATGTAATTCTGACATGGCACGTCAAAAGCATGCCCTGAGTTTCTCCAAGCAGGAGACTGTGGCGCCAGCTCCACAAGGCAGCTGGTCTGTGAAAATGACAAAGATTCCCCAGAGCTTCCTGCCAGGCTGCACTCCTGGGCACACAGGATGCTCAAGGTCAACAGTACAACTGTACTAAAGACAGGCAGCTCCTCACCTGAAATTGTAGCATTCTAGCCACCCAGTGAGAAGGGGTTGGATGGGCCTCGCCTGAATCTTAAGTGGCTTTGGGAGAAACACTTAAATATATACAAAGTACAGGAAATACTCAGAAGGGGTGGTAGCACATGAGACAGGCAGGATAATGACCACAAAGTATTTTCTATTCAAGAAATTGATTTACAGGTAGGAAATCCACTTGACCTCAGTGTTAAGATCAAGCAAAGGAGTTTGAATTATCATCCAGAAATAGGAAGCATTCACCCTGGATGCAGCTTTCTTCTTCCCAATCCTGATTTTATCTAGCCATTTCACCCACAGGGTGACTGTAATTTCAGCTGGAAACAAAAAATAGCCAGATGTTGCAGCTCATGGTTTCCCAGGGCTTACAGGCTACCAGCAGCCCAGGGCATTTGGCTCAGTATCCAAGCTGGACAGAAAAGGAGGATGCACTGGGTGTGATGCTTGGAAACTCTCTCCCTGTCCATGTCCCACCACCCTTACCCTGGCCATTCTTCTGGTTCTTACCTGTAGACAATTTTCATCTCCACCCTTCAGAAGAGTATGCAGGGGGTGGGGAAAAAAGGGGAAAGAAAACTCAGACATTCTGTCTTGGATACAGCAATACTAAAGAGAAATGCAAAATAATTCACACCCTCCCTGACCGGAGTTCTCAGGATAGTGTTCTGTTTTTCACTCTACTGAAACCACCGAGGAAAAGGCACTGACAGGACTCTAAGCTGAATTCTAGTAGGTGACTAACTTACCTCTCACAGCACCAAAAACCTTGATGAATGCAGGAAAGGAGTATGTATGTCAAAAACAATATATATTTTTTTAATCTTGGAAGCAGAAAATATCAACACATGAAATCCCACCCTTTATGTGCTAGTAAGTTGATGTAGGTGAAGATTCTTACTTTTAAATTTACTATGGTCCGGGGCATCTTGGCTTTCTTCTATCAGTATTTTGGCAGCCACATCCAGAGTGACAATCTTGGTTTTGGAGACGAGGAACAGCATGACAAACTTCTGGCTCATAATTCTCAGAGACTTGTCTTTTCTACTGTTTGCAGATGCTACACAAGGAATGAAACAAAAGCATCAAAGCATATGATTTTCTACAAGAAAGACTATACTTGCAGCTTGCCAAAATGATCTAGCCCTATCAGCAGATGGAAAGATCACCCTTGTCATTGGCAGAAGCTTACTGGATACACATCACAGAAGTCAGCTAAGGAAGAAATGAGGCAGATTTTCTTGTGGCTCATAAAATTACTCTATAGTAGGCATAAACTCTGAGATGCATATTTTAAACCACTCAATGCTTTATACTTATACTTCCTATAATAGAATCCATACGGTAGTTTTCCTGAAGCAACTTCTTGGAAAGATTAATGTAGAAGGATAAAAAGATAAGGCGGGAATACAGAATTGTTTTCAGAGCCTCAACTCTCCTCTCAAAGGCAAAAACTCCATTTTTATTTCTCTGTGTCCGCAATATCTAGACTATACCCTAAACATAGAAGATGCCCGCCTCTTCCACTTCTTTTCAGAAATATGTGAATAAATGAACTATATATAAACAGGAGACAGATTAGATATGTGCTCCTGTGGATGGCAGGCAAACCATCCCCAACAGATGGCTGTCTTCTCTGGTTATTAAGATAAGTACTGGCTCATGGGGTGGAACTAAAAGGCAGGAGGCAGTAACTCTAAAGAAAACCAGGCCCACCTTTCTTTCCATTTCTTATATTTGCAAGTGAGACGTGATACTTGTACTTTGTCATCTTAGCAACAGGGATGAAGATCAATGGCTAAAACAAGAGGCTAAATATCAATCGGGAAGAACGATGCCGATGTAAATAAAAATTCTGCACCAAATGAAAGCAGAGGTTGTCTGTCTTATCAACATTTTCTGTGAATGGAGTTCTTTTCTAAGTAGTCTAAGTCTACTCCAATATATAATTAGATAAAATTCTTTGAAAATATAACTTTTTCAAAGTAAATCTTACAGTTGCACAAAAAGAACCAGCATGGGGCTGCCAATCTAAAAATGGGAGTAATGCTAGTGATCTATTCTCCCAACAGGCCAAACTCGAGTGAACTGCCATGAGCCAGGTTTATTTGAATGAGGTCAAGTGGGCAGTCCAGTTGGGGAGCCATCTGCTTCTCTTTCTTCAGTGAGGAGAATAAGAGAACATCTCCCTCCAGGGTTGTCAACCTGGCACTTCTCATCTGAGCAGTGAATCTGCAGAAGATACCATCACTTGCTCTTTCTCTGCCATTACTCATGAAGTTACAATGGACTCACAAGAGGGACAGTCGGGTTCAGAGAAATCCAATAACTGTTGTTCCTGGGAATCTGGATCACCATCTTTTTTACGTTCTCCAAATTTATAATCTATCAGGTCCAGCTCTTTCTGTTGGAGGTAGGCCATTTGCTCTTCATATTTCTGCTCCTCTCCTAGTCTCTGGAGGTTCCTCAGGGTTTTTGGCAGGCTGTGCCGTCCATGCCAGCCATACTGATTCTTAGCCACCCGGCTGACCAGATGCAGCGACTCCAGCACATTTACAATGTCATAGATGCGTCTCCTTTCCACACCTGTTTGAAAAACAGAGGCTGATGGACATCATGCAGACAAACATTTTTGAAGAGAAGTTCCTTGAGGGCCTGGACTATGTCTGTGAACTACTTTGTCTGATCCCCAATATAATGCCCACTGAGTGGATGCTCAAGAAATTCAACCTGTAAGGATGCAAGCAATAGAAATTATTTTTCTTTTTCCTTCTTGAGATCCAACCCTTAAAAAAATCTAAGATAAAACATCTATCTAGAGATGGTGACATTTCCATCTGTCTGACAAACAGTATAGCAACTGCTCTTTAGACCCATTAGGGAAACCACACAAACATTTCAGCAGCTGAAACTGGTGGCCTGAGCAATACGTGTAACAGTGTGCCTAATGGACACTTGATGAATGGATGGTTGACTGTGACTTGTGTTCCTAATTATGCAGACTACAAAATCAACTGTGTCCAATAACTGACACTTCCCTATTAGACAATACTATCTATCCTTTCATGAAGTTCCAATGATATAAAAAAAAAACCTTGATAACGCTCTCAATGGACCAGTAAGGAAAATGGATGCAAATATTATGTTTTCTATTTTGAACTGGAAATGCAGGTGTCAAGGGCTTGAATACCCTTCTCATATTGCTGAAAGAAGCCAGAGCTGGGGTTGGAACAACATGGGAGTCTCCTTTTGTTCATCATGGCTATTGACAATTCTCTGTGTTCTCATTTACCATAACCCGGCAAACAGCCCAAAAGTGAAACACAGAGACTCCAGTACAAGCTGACCACGAAGCTCGGCAGCTCACTACTCACTTTCCCAACACTCCCAAGGCAGCTAGGATTATAAACTGTCCATTAAACCTAGCAAAAATACTTATAGTTGTTAAGGGTGGGGGGCTCTTGGGTCAGACTGCCTACATTTGAATCCCTGATATATCCCTTACTAGCTGAGTGATCTTGGGAAGTTATTTAACCTTTTTGTGCCTTTGTATTTATCTTATATAATAATGAGGATGAAATGTAACTGTAACTGTAGAGTCCCCAGTTGGTGTTAATTTTAAATACATACTTTTGTCATTCCTTTTGGCATGACATTGGTTATACCTAAAATCCCTGCTAGCATAAGAGGTCATAGTAGAAACAGATTTTAAAAATCTCACGTCTGTGACTCATTCTGTTATCCAACAGGCCCTTGGGCACATAGCAAAAGCCTCCAGGCATCTTGCAGAAAACCAGCCCAGCTACAAAGATGCCTTCTTTCATTTCACTTGCCAGGAGCTGTTATATAATCAGGGCAGACTTTGAATGTAGCTGTTGGCCCTTCAAAAATTTAACATGAGAAATATACCAAATTACAATGAGAACTCCAGAGCTGAGAGGAAGTTCTATCACATGCATGAAGAGGCATTTCACAGTAAATCAGACCATTTCAGCTCATGACCCTGAAAGGCTTGTTACCCTCACAAGCTCAGGCTTCGGTGCCAGATGCCTGCTGGAAGGTGCTGGCAGGAGCAGGCAGCAGCCCCTTGTCCAGAACTGCCTGCTTCTTTATTCCAGTCTGTTTTCATGTATTAACACATCTTGTTTAGAGCATAGCATTCTATAAACCTTCCCATTAGAAATGTCATGTGACCACAACTGACACCCCAGGGCCAGCCATATGCCCGGCTGTTTTGTTAGTTGATATCTGATAACAAGCTGTTAAGTCTCCATCTAGTGGCTAGACATCCCAAGAAGGGAAAACAAAATAAGTTTCTGACCACCTGGAGATTCTCAGTATGATTCTCAGGATGCACAGTGAGTGTTTAGTAGGTGCTTTTGGTGAAAACCAACACGAGAGCTGCCTGTCTGCACAATCCCTTACCTCTTTCATCTGAACTGAGTTTACCCATCCACTGGCTGGTGCACTAAAAAGTTCCATTTCACAGGTCTCAAGACCCGTAGGTTACTCTGGGGGCTTGCTCTGTCAGAACAGTTTTCCCTGCATTCAGTCTTCTTTTTCTTTTGTATTGAGGTCATTCTATTAATCCCAATCATGGCATTAGTTATATGGTCAAGGATTTACTAATTTTTGCTATGCTTCCCTTAGTTGCTGATGGGACTTACTAAGAATTCTCAGCCCACAAAACAGTTTCCTAGGCTGTGCTATTAAGTCACTTCCAGTTCTCTAAACTGTTACCCATGATATCCAGTGTTAAATCTACATGGCCCTGGAATCTGGAAAACAATGCAATTTGAATGCTCTGCACGTCCTTAGTTAAATACAGTCCTGCAGTCTGTAACCTGGGATGTAACACAGACTTCAGACTCAACCCCAAAAGATAGTCGTCAGTGAAACAGCTTCCAGCAAGGGACGCCATTTTATGATGTCACATGAAAAGATGGCATGCTTGTTTGGCAGGTCTGGGTGATCAGGAGGCATTGGGAAGCTGTGGAAAAATCTCTGGAGTTCTGCTCCAGGCAGCCATAACATGGGGATGTGCACAACGATCTGCAGCCATACAAAAGTAGGAGTCCACTTTTCTGTCCTCCCTGGGATGTAACACAGCCCTCCAACATCTAATCCTTTGTCTTCTGCAGTGACACCAGTGCAAGACTCCTCAATGGAAGTTGGGTACATGGAAGAAGTAGGCTTCATGAACCCCAATGAAAAGGATATCAGATGATCTTTCATTTTACCTTCATTACTGTAAGACCCTTTCTAGGACCCTGGACCCAAAAGCCCTCAACTGGATTTTCACCATGCCTACTGAAGATGCTGGCAGGAGCAGTCAGCAGTCCCTTGCCTAAAACTGCCTGCTTCTTTATTCTAGTCTGTTTTCATATATTAACACATCTTGTTGAGGGAGTATAACATTCCATATACCCTCCCATTAGAAATGCCATGTGAATGCAACTGATACACCCAGGGCCAGCAAGGGGACCCAATTTTTTGATGTTCAGTTGGCTCACTTTCTCTTTCTTGATTAATTGCCCCCAATCCTAGAATACTATATTATACTTCTGGGCTCCAAATCGGCCCCCAAACCATAGCATTCTACTTCCTCTTCCTATAGAGATGGACAGGACAGCTAGGGTATCAACATTCTAGTAAGAGCTGACTAGAAACTGTTCCACATAATAAGAGCTCTCCATGCCAGCCATTGAATTTGGCATGTTACTGACATTATCCCTAACTTTGCTATATCTCTGCAAGGTAGGTGCTGCAGTTTCTAAGTTATAGACCAAAAGAAGGTTAATTCACTTTTTAAAGCTCTTACAGCCTGTAAATTAGAGAGCTGGGCTTCAAATCCAGCCCTATGTGACCCAAAGCCCAGCCCATGGTCTTCTTATCATAACCCACTGTCTCTTCTTATCAGTTTCCAACAACCAAAATCTGTTTAGCTTTCAGCTTGAATAATTCAAGTAGATCTTCCTCTACTTGGGCACATTTCTCTAGGATATGGAAGAAATAGAACTAAGAAACAAACTAAAAATTATAATCTATCATTTATTTATTTAGCTGATTTCTTAAGAACTTTTTCTTTTTTGTGTGTATGTAAAACCTTCCTATTTTTAAGGGGACACCCTGACACCTTCATGTCATTGTGATTTCTGCTTATTTAACGAGTGTCAACAATATGTTCACTCTGGAACTAACTGCAATGTCCACTAGGGGTCTCTATTCTGAAGCAGGTGTATACATATTTCCAGCACACACACCCATCTCACATCATACACTCATGCACATGAACACACGGATTCTTCTTTGTTATAAGGTTTAGTTGTTTGAGTTATGTCCAAATGACCTTTTTCTAATTTGACCCACTTGCTGTGCCAATCATTGTATAGGGCTTTAAACATAATGCTCTTCCTCTCAAATCTTGCTTTACAAAGTTGAAATAACACTAGTTCTGAACTCCTGGAAGCATTATTAAAAATAAAAAGCAGGCTATTTCTAAATAGTTTTGCGTCTGTCTGAAGTAGGATGAATTTAAAATATGAGATACTAATTTGTAATGTAACTCTATTATAAAAATATTTTTTAAGGTTAAAAAAGACTGCAGTCTCATTTGGTCCTCAGATCTAAAAGGCTCCCTGAAATTCCATGTATAATGAAAACAAATTTGACGATGACAAAGGAAGCTCTGCCTGTTCCTCTGTCTTCACCCAATTGAGGGGCCCACTCTACCTCAGGCCTTCAGCCTGCCCAAGGAAACCAGTTTCCCACTGTAACTGGAGACAGACCTCCAGGTAATCTGATGATACATACCAAGACTGACAGCAACTTCATCTAGGGAGATGGTAGTTTTCTCAGTTGACAAGGGATAACTTGGATAGCGAGCTAGAAACTTCTGGCACAGGAGTCCTAAACTTTTCTGTTTTCTGCTTGGCCTTTGCTTTTCAAATTCGTCCACAGCACTGTCCCCAACAACATCAAGCTACAGAGGGCAGATAGAAGGGAGGGGGAAGATGTCACAGTTAACATCCTAATGGAGAAATGGCAATGGCCAGTGTTGGCAAACTGGGGGGACATCTCAATCCATACCATCCTAGATTCTAGTTAAAATACATTTCCTAATCTAATTCCCTGAATGTTTTATCTATTGTCTTCTCTGGACTGATTTTTTTCTCCTTTATAATTTGAGGCTGAGTCTATTAGTCAAAAGTTTGACAAATGAAAAATGAGAGTCATTTACAGGTTGCTACAGTCTAGCTACTAGTGTGCTCGCTAGGCCTGTGGAATCAGCATCACCAAGAGCTTGTGAGATGTAGAAGCTCAGGCATCAGCTGTATCAGAATCTGCCTTTTCATAAGATTCTAGGTGATTTCTAATGACGTGGAAGTTTCAGACGCACTGGCCTGCATTCTGTCACCAAACTGTTTTATATTTTACAATCGACCAAAGGTTGATGAAAGTGAATGAAGGCAGTCCAATCATATTCTTCCTTATCCTTTTATTTGTAAATACATTAAACTAGCATCCTGTCTCCTCAACCCACATTTGAAAGGGGCTCCATTCAAGCCCCAAGAAAGTAAAAGGCTTTTCGACAAACAGATTCAAAAGAAAAGTGATATAATTATTTCTACAGATTCAGAAAAAGCATTTGATAAATTTAACAGTCATTCATGATTTTCAAAAACACCTTTAAAAAACTAGGAATAACATACCGGGGCCTGTCGTGGGGTGGGGGCAGGGGGGAGGGATAGCATTAGGAGATATACCTAATGTAAATGATGAGTTAATGGGTGCAGCACACCAACATGGGACATGTATACATATGTAACAAACCTGCACACTGTGCACATATACCCTAGAACTTAAAGTATAATAAAAATACAATTAAAAAAACCTAGGAATAACAGAGAACTTCTTCAATGAAAGGTATTCATGAAAACACAACAGCAAACATCTATTTGTAAAACCTTGGACGTGTTCCCTTAAAGTCAGGAAACAATATGGATGCCCATTATCACTTTCTCTTCTATATCATATTGAAGACCCTAGTCAATGCATGAGGACAAGAAAAAGAAACTGAGGCACAGGGACTGGAAAGTAATCAGCTACTTTCCTTCTGCAGAAGATGTCACTATTCATACAAAAAAACTCAAAAGAATTTCAGACAAATCATTAAAAATAGTTTTAGAATTTAGCAAGGTAGTTGAATACAAGATAATATGTTTTGTAAAGTCTGCTGCATTCCTATACAACAGTAACAGCAAATAAATTGAAAAGACATCATTTACGAAAGCAACAAAAATGATAAGGATTTTAGAAATAAATCTAGCAAAAATCTATTTGCATAAAATCCTAAAACTTAGATTTTAAAGAATACTTAAAATTTAGTGAAATATATTGTCTTCATAGATAAGAAAACTCAGTATCTTAAAGAGGTTAATTTTTAATCTCTAGATTAAACGCAATCTCAATAAAATCCAATCTAAAATACACATGGAAGAACAAACAGCCCAGAGTAGCCCACACACTGAAGAAAAATAAGTTGAGGGTCCCATTTTACCTGATATCAGTGCTTATTACAATAGGGTATTAGGGCAGGGATGGACAATGGAACAGGAGGAGTTCAGAAACAGACACACATGTAAATGGAATTTTAATATGAAAGCAGTTGCACTGCCAGCTGGGGGGAAGAGAAAGACCTCCTGAATAAATGGTGCAGGGACAACTGATGACATATATAGAAAAACAAAGTTGTATCTTGACTCACACCATACACAAAAAGCAATTCCAAATGGATCAAGGATTTCATGTAAAGCAAATTTTAAATGAAGAAAATGAAGGAGAATATTTTTCTAACCTTGGAATAGGGAAGAGCTTCTTCAGACACAAAAAACATTACCCTTAAAAGGAAAAAATGAACTATATTAAACTTAAGAACTTTTGTCCATCAAGAAATAACATAAAGGGAAAAGACAATTACCGAACTGAAAGAATAGATACATAACACATATAATAAAGGTTTAGTATCATTATATAATCAACCCCTACAAATCAATATGACAAAAAAAAACCAATTAAAATTGGCAAAGAACACAAACAGGCATTTCACAGAGGAGCAAAAAACATGGTGGCCAGTAAACATGTGGAAAGAAGCTTAATCTCATGAGTAATCAAAGAAAAGCAAATGAATATCACAAAAAGATACACACTGTATAGACATGAGATTAGCAGAAATTACTAAATTTGACAATTTCAAGTGTCAGAGAGGATATGGATGACTAAAAGTTTATATATTTCTGGGGGGAGGCAAATAGTACTTTGGAAAGCAATTTGGCATTATCTTGTGAACATCTGTATATCTAATGACGTAGCACCTATACTAGTAGGTATGTACCCAAAACAGTAGTTCTCAAACTTTTTGCTCCAAGGACCCCTTTATGTTCTTAAAAACTACTGAGGACTCCACAGGGCTTTTTGTTTATGTGGGTTATCTATTGATAGTTAGCATGTTAGAAATTAAAATTGAGGCAGTTAAAATGTTTTGTGAGAAAGGGGTATTTTATATATTATTTTTCAAATCTCTTTAGTTTCTGGATTAATAGAAGAGAACTGATTCTTGTGCTTGCCTTTTGTAGTCAGTCTGTTGCAATATTCACATTGTGTACTTCCTGGAAGACTCCAGTGTACACTTGGGAGAGAATGGGAGTTCAAATGGCAAAGGTCTTTGTATAATTATGAAAAACAGTTTTGACCTCCTGACTCTCTGAAAGACTGTCTGTGGACACTGAGGTCCTCAGATGACCCTTTGAGAACCACTGCCCAAGGCAAACTTGTATACGTACACCAGCAGACATAAACAAGAACGAATATCATAGCATAGTCTGTATTAGCCCTAAACTGCAAACAACCCAAATGGCTATAAACAGGAGAATGAATAAATTGTGGTGTAGTCATGCAATGGAATATCATACAGCCATGAAAGAACTACAGCTACATGCGAAAACACAAATGAACCTAAAGGATGTATGTTGATTGACAAAAGCAAGTCCTCTAAGACTATAAATACAAATTCAGAAGAATGGTTATTCTGTTGGGGAGAGAAATGTAAATTAATTACATCACATCCATTTTTGGGCTGAGAGGTAGATTCATGGTGTTAAAGGTACTGCAAAGGATAAGTGTATTTTACATGATCAAATAGTCTATCAAAAGGTAATAAAGACTAGTTTTAAAAAGGTATTAAAAGTCTGTTTTAACACTGAGTACCCCAAGACAGTAAGAAGGGAACAATAGACACCAGGGCCTACTTGAGGGTAGAGGGTGAGAGGAGGGTGAGAATTGAAAAACTACCTATTGGGTATTATGCTGATTACCTGGGTGACCAAATTATCTGTACACCAAACACTCGCAAAATGCAATTTACCCATGTAACAAACCTGCACATGTACCCACTGAACTTAAAAGTTAGAAAGAAAAAAAAAACTACTTAAAACACTTGACTTTGATCTAATAAATCAGACATTAAAAGCATCAGTATAGTAAGTTTTCTGGATACAAGACCAATACACACACACAAAAAATCAATTGTATTTGTATATACTAGAAACAAACTATTGGAAATTGAAACTAAAAAAAAATACAATTTGCAATAGTATCAAAAAATTTGGAAACCTAGAGATAAATCTGACAAAAGATGTATAACACCTGTATACCAAAAATTGTGAAACACTGCTGAAAGATATTAAAGCCCTAGATTTTAAAAGAAAGTCTGTTTTAAATCCACCGAAATTTTAGGCATTTACTTCCTACAGGTGGTGAACCTTTCTAGTGACTGATCAGCTAAAATCTCTCTATAAAGCCTGGGTAGAAAACCAAAATTTTAATTGTTTTAGGGGCGTGTTAAACAACTAGTTCTGCCAAAGTAAGAGATCAACAATGTTACCTTGCGAAAGAGGTCACTAACGATTCCCATTGGCTGATTTTCACTTTGCTATATTTTTGTCAAAAAAATTACAAAAAATCTAATACTTACATGCCTTTGACAATAAAAGGCACATTTAATCTTATTTAGTTTTTAGAACCCCAATAAAACCAGGACAGGTACCACGACCCTCATTTTACAGGTGAGTAAATTGAGATGCAGAGATCCTGAGTGATATCCCCCACTCAGCCAGCTAGTGATTTGAACCTAAGGCCTTAGACCAGCTCCTTGTGTGATCCACATCAAACATAAGACGGAAAGGAAGCCAAAGAACAGCCCAGACTTAAAAAAAGGAATTGTGAAATTCCTCTGGCTTCAAGCACATAGGAACTACTGTGTGATTTGTATTTAGTTACATGAAAGAATCTCTTACTACTACCGCTAATCTACCACTGCAAGATATATAACAGATTAAATTCATTTTGTTCTATGAATTTCAAGTTGTAATTCGAGACATCTTTTTTCTCTCTTCCCAATTTCTTCATTTTGGCAATTTTTATAGCTTGAAAAATCCGCCAAAAAGAGAAAAATGGTTAAGAATACTGAAATCTGCAAAACTTTTCTTAGGAAGTCTGAGAAAAAGCTTGATGGGAAGTGAAAATAATTAACTTTTTTTTTTTTTTTAACAAAGTATAGACATGCTGCTTATTCAACAGCACTGGTTCCCCACAGAACAGGTAATTTAAAGATGGCTTAACTTCAATAAAGCCCCAAACTAACCAACTGAACATATATAAGAATAATGGAATTTCCTCAATCAAAAATATTTACATTAATATTATCCCTAACATCTGGGCAAAATTAAAATTCACAGCAGCATTAAAAAAAATCCAAATTCCTTCATTAAATAAAAATGATTAAATATCATTACTTTAAAATAATTTATCATTTTTAAATGAGCCCTGGTCCAGGGAGTATCATACAGAAAAGAAAGCATTCATTATGAAAAATAAGATAGAATGAGAATTCTACTACAAATCAAAAGATATTCAGTTTGCCACTGCTTTTGGCTCAATAGGAGCTGAAAAGTTGACAGTTCTATGATTTTTTAATAATCAAGTAAAATTGTTTAAGTTCTAAAAAATCCCTGAGGAGCACAGTCTGTTTACCTGTAGAGAATCTGTAAATGCATCGTCCTTGTTTTCAATGGGTCGGAATAGTCCCTTTTTCTTCTCCCGGTCCCTTATATCTGGGCTGGCAGCACTAATGAGCATCTTCAGGTTAGCTGTGGGTGTCCATGGTTCCGCTTGCTGTCTGTCAACAAGCTTAACTGGAGTAATGGGATTTCTTTCTGGAGTAAATTTTTTTTGCTTCGATAAATCAATTGGTTCATTTTTTATTGGAGTCTTCGGGGCCATCCTTGATCGATCAACAAATATATTTTCCTATTTTAAAAAAGAAACTTTTAGCAAGAATGAGAAAGGGCAGGTATCAGCTAAGAGTATACTTTGCTCCCACCATTCACTAAGACTTGAAAATACAAATAGGACCATATGTTTAGGGCTGAAAAGTAACAGGATAGGACTAACGAAAAGTAGTCATGGGAATAGAAGAGTCGCTCCAATGAGAAGTAGATTATACTCTGCTACTCCTTTTACACCTATCTTTCATGGTATCTCTGTAAAAGAAATCACAATGTATCTGTTACTGTTGCATGTTTATAACAGATGAGGACTATGAGGGCCAATGTGGGTTGAGTCCATATTGTTTCTAAGTGTCATCTTTTTTAAAACACTACTTACAAGTTTGCATTGACTAGTGAAGAGCAACAATGCTTCTGTAGTTCAATGTGCACCAGTGCTAATACAGCACTTAGTAGCAGGACCAGTTAATGGAAGAGCATCCAACAAAATCCCACATTTTAAGCCAATCTAGAGAGCTCTCTAATGTCATTCTCCAGAGCAGTGCATCTCAAACTACCCATGGTAAAGGACTCGTTTTTTTAGATTTCCAAACTCCTGCAAACTGATATGTGACCTTACTTCACAGGACTAATGTGCAACACAACTCCCACCAGATGTGATTTGCCATTTGAGTTTGTCACTCAAACTGACCCACAGCTTCTTCAACAAGAAGAGACCACTAATCATAAGCTTAGATATGGTGGCAATACTGAATTGCTACTGAGGTTTATTTTTCTTCCTTTTTTTTTTTTTTAAAAGATAGGGTCTCACTCTGTTGCCCAGCCTGAGTACAGTGGTGTGATCATAATTCACTATAGCCTCAAACTCCTGGGCACGTGCAATCTTCTCGCCTTAGCCTCCCAAGTAGCTGGGACCACAGACATGCACCACTACACCCAAATACTTATATTTTATTTTTTGGAGATAGGGTCTCACTCTGTCACCCAGGCTGGAGGGCAGTGGCATGATCACAGCTAACTGCAGCCTCAAACTCCTGGGTTCAAGTGATCTTCCCACCTCAGCCTCCCAAAGTGCTGGGATTTCCAGTGGTGTGCATACTACAGTGGTGTGCACACCACTGCACCCAGCTAATTTTTAAAATTTTGTGTGGAGACGGGGTCTTGCCATGTTGCCCAGGCTGGTCTTGAACTTCTGGCTTCAAGTGATTCTCCTGCCTCAGCCTCCCAAAGTGCTACAATTACAGGCATGAGACACCAGGCCTGGCCTTTTTTAATTTTTTGTAGAGATCGGGATCTCACTATGTTACCAAGGTTCATCTCAAACTCCTGGCTTCAAGTAATCATCCCATCTTGGCCTCTCAAAGGGCTAGGATTACAGGCATGAGCCACCACATCTAGACTACTGAGGTTTTTAAGTGCTTAACTCTCAAGTTCCGTTCTTAATTTTTTGCACCCTGGTGATAGTTTGTGGAATAGCATCTGCCTCCAGACCACCCGTTGATGTAGACTGTCTTAAATAATTCTAAGAAAAGACTAACGATGGGCCCATTGTAAAAAAGGACTAAGTATATAGAATCCACCTTTGGAACTAACAAGTAATTAAAATGTATCTTTCTCCTAAAAAAGTTTCAAAAATTCAATATGAGAATTCGATAATTCAATATTCAAAAACAGAAAGATTCTGCTCTTTCTGTAGTATTCCTTTCCAGTCAATAGTGTGTCATATAATTACAAAGGTAGATGAGTTCTCTGTCACTCCTTCCCTGTACATTCTGTATAGCTACTGAATGCTTGGGTTTTGGTTGAGCAGGGGGTTACAGTAAGTGTTTTCCTATAAATGAGCAACGTGTGAAGAGGTAAAATGTTGGGAGAAACTGGAGTTTGTGTAGGCAAGGCAACTCTTGCTCCTTGGATCAGCAGAAGCTGCATGCTAGCCATGGCAACATTCGGTCCTAGTATAAGAGGAAGGAGAGGAGTCAGTGGAAGTGGCGATTTCTCATACTACAGTAAGTACTCGGCCCAGAATGCTGCATCTACCCACCTCTTTTAACAAGTCCCTGTTAGTGTGCTATTCTGATAAAGGCTTCTACAGGTGAACTCTCAAGGGAAATTACTGTTTACTATGTGCCACGCTCTGTTTCATGTATTTTGCATGTATTGACTCCTCATCCAATCCTGTGACATAGGCACTAATATTTTTCCGTTGTATAGATGAAGAAACTGAGGCACAGAGAAGTCAAATAACTTGCCTGAGGTCACCTATGACCTCATTCAGTGTAAAATCATTGGTATGCAAGAAACAGCTGAAGGCAGAACTTTCCGAAATTCTACATCTAAAAATGAGCCTGTGTCCTAGGCACAAACTGGGAGGAAGTTATCTTTTCCACAGCTCCAACCAAAGGTACCCAGCAGGCCACTGATCCCCACTAGTACCTAGCGAGAGGCAGCATGGGGAAATAGTTATATACGCAGGATGTAGGGCCAGTTAACCTACCCCTGCTGCTTATCAGCAGGGGTGAGTGTGGCAAGTTCCTGTACCTCACTATACTTTATTTCTCTCAACCAAAAATGAAGTTCATAAAAATACCAATCTCAAGGGTTATGAGATTAGTTCCTGGCATATAGTGAGCGCTCGATAAAACTTAGCTATTATCTTTTCCCTCTTTTCTATTCTTTATTACCATTCACTCTGGCATTTCGAGCTAAATATACTACAGCACATCATATTGCTATTTAACTTCCAGGATGTGTGTCTTGTCTCAGTAACAAGACTGTGCCCTTGAAAAGGTCAAGAAGCAAGTTCCACATGTCTTGTTCATCGCAATTTTTGGCACAATGCGTTGCCCACTGCAGATACTCAAAGAACACTGTGCTTTGATGAGTTATTCCAAAAGGTATCCTCATGGTGGAGGGTGTGGTCCAGGCATGCTGGGTGGACAGAGATTTACATGCCTTCTCCATTGCTTCCAAAAGTTACTTTTTCTCTAGCGAGGGAGCAACTGAGAATGGATTATTTCTTCATATACTTTGATATATTTTCACTGTAGTTTACTGAATACTTAAAGTAGGAGGGGAGCTAGGTCATGTGGTAGGTTATGATTGTATTACACCTCTACATCAGGAGAAAAAAATGCCAACCCAATTGTTTTCTAAGGTCTCAGGTGGACAGAAAGTCAACTGCAATCTAGTCACACCTTGCTCCATCTGTCTGTCCTGCTATGCTGACAGCATATATGGCTGTGGAAAGGGCACTGCAATGGAAACCTGATTTGTGTCCCGGCTGTTTGTATCTTTTTGATCCTGGACAACTGTTCATTCTGTCTGGGCCCAGATTTCCGTATGTATAAAATGAGGAATTTAGATGAAAGTATCTATCTCCAAGGTTTTCTAGCAAGGCTGCCTAGCTGTGGAGTGGATGCTGGGATGTACCCTGATCTCTTCAGACATGACTCATTCCCCAGCTGCTAGAAGTAATGCCAACAGTCATCCCATAACTGGACTGCTTTGGCTGAAGACAGCTGACTTGTCCAAGATCACACCACTTCCTGGGAAGCCTCTCCTGTACTCATTGGCTGGTAGAAGTAGCACAGACATATAAAAGCCAGGACTCTGGGAGGCCAAGGCGGGCGGATCACGAGGTCAGGAGATCGAGACCATCCTGGCTAACACGGTGAAACTTTGTCTCTACTGAAAATACAAAAACAAAAATTAGCTGGGCGTGGTGGCGGGCGCCTGTAGTCCCAGCTACTCTGGAGGCTGAGTCAGGAGAATAGCGTGAACCCAGGAGGCAGAGCTTGCAGTGAGCTGAGATCATGCCATTGCACTCCAGCCTGGGTGACAGCAAGATTCTGTCTCAAAAAAAAAAAAAAAAAAAAAAAAGCCAGGCCTCCTTGCCCCAACTCTGGACTCCTCTGATGGCTGCCCTAGAACTCCCCAGAGGGTCATTTCCACTGTGACTGTATTGCAGCTCCACTTTTCCTTCTGTCCAATTCCATGCCTTCCTGTCCCTTCCCTAGGCATTGATCCCAAGAGTACTTCCTAAAAACTTCCTGCACACTTAACCTCTGGGTAAGATCTGCTTCAGGAAATCTAACCTGCAACACCCTGGAAATCACTCCCTCCATTAGAGTGTCCTGTGAAACGGCCCTCTAGTTCTTATATATAAATAAAGGTAATATACCTTGGCTTACCTACCATAGAGTTGCTGTGATAATGAGCTCAGAAGGTAAAAGCACTCTGTCATCTGTGAAGTGCTATACAAATGTTCATTATTATTACTAATAACACCAGCACACTGACTATAGGTAAACTAGTTTATGCTGCCAAAGAAAGGTCTTCGTTGTCTTGGTTCTAGTCCTGCTCCTGTGTCCGATACAGCTTTGATCATGTTATCTCAAACAATATACACAGTCAAGTGTATATATTAGCTCTGGGCCATATTTAGCCAACTTCTTTTTCAGTTCCCTCTCATGCACATCCCACATTCTGCCCAAACAGTCCCCCTGCTACTCAAACCTGCCCTGCACTTTGTCACAGCTAAGCTGGTGCTCACACCACCACTTCCTCTTTAATGCCACTGGCTTTGCCTGTTGAAATTCTGTCTACTATTTAAGTCTCATTGCAACGACTACATGTTAGAAAGTGTCTCCTTCTAGCTATGGACCAACAACTCTCTTTCTTTCCAGAGCACACTTTCTAGAAGCAATCCACACTGAGGGTTTCCTCTGCCTACCTCCTAGGGGTCCCTCAAACTACCAGTCTGTTCTGATCCACTGCTCTTACTTAGGTCACCTCTCAGTTGCCAGATCAAGTCAATGGCAAAATATCTTACTTGACCTCACTGCAGCAGTTAAGACTGTTGACTATTCTTTGTTCTATAGAACTCTCAGCCCTTAACTTGTGAGATACCACTGTTTCTTTCTCTCCTGGTTCTTCTCATACTTCTGATTGTGCCTTCTCAGCCTCCTTCTATTTTCACTCTTACAAACCAAACCGCAAGAGTCCACACACAACCCTCTGCCGCTCTCTCATTATTTGCCACTCCCACGTATAAAGCTTTAAAATCAACCTGTATGCTGACAATTCCTGTTCGGACCTGATTACGACCTTTCATGAATTCCAAAATCAGGCTACCTGCTGCTTTCTGCACATATTTATTTACCTATAAACCACACAGGTACAAACATATTCCAAACTGAACTCACCTTCATTCTCACCCACTCCCAAGAGAGATGAATGACATTCAAAGAACACCCATGCCCATTAAGTTTGGGCATTGTCCCCAAATATGCCATGCTCATTTCTACTTCTTCACTAACTCCCCTCCTCTCTACTTGCCAGAGACTCAGTATTCCTTCCTTCCAGCCACAGCTCAAGTGCTAGCTCCTTCACAAAGCTCTCCTAGCCTCTTTGGCCCAGACTGTTTTGCACTTTTGTTGTCTCAAGTGCATTGTAAACAGGTAAGAGGCATAGTAACTTTGGGTAATGAAGTTGGAAACTCCTTTATGTTTTAAAGAAAAGTTTCTCCATGACTGGTAAGAAGATGCATGCATAATACAGTACTCACAGACCTTGACCAACGGGCAAATGGCCAAGAAAGAAATCCTCTAAATGACCGCTGATCCAGCAAGACACCACTCCAGGTATTCCCCGGAGAGATTCCAAGAAGGAACAACTCAGCACCACTAGCTTCCAGCCACTCTTGATTTCTTGAACATTTTTTTGAATGCTCACACCTCATGCTGTTACTTCTGCCTAAAATGTCCATCTCGTTCACTCTTGCTTTCTTGTAGGTTGAGCTTCCTCATCCACTAAGGCTTAGCCCTAATGTTCCTTCCTCTGTGAAGCTTTTTAACTCTCTCTGAACTTCCCATGAATTTATTTCCTCCTCTTCTTTCTGCCCAGGTAATTTGTTCCTACTCCTAGTATAGCACTCACCAAATCACAGTATAGTTTTACATCTGGGCCCCTGAAAGTCTCCCTGGTAACTGAGGGCAGGGTGGACATCATGTTCATCTTTAGGCTATCAGTCTGATTCAAAACAGTGTGAAGACTATGTGCCTATGGGTGCTTTACAAAAACTCAATGTGGGGAGTATTATATATTGATTCCAATTTATGGAAGAAAAAATGGATTTAGGGAGATTAGGAAACTCATTAAATCACCGTATCCCCAGCATCTGGAACAAAAATATTTGTTGAAAGACTTTCTAAGTATATTTGTTTTAGGTCACATAGCTAATAAATGGCAAAGTAGGAAATCAAACCCAGGACCTCTTGGCTCTTAAACCCCATGTTTTCATTATCCCTAGAAAGCATCCTTCCTTTACTTCATAGCAGCATGAAAAAGACAGACAGAAGCCCCTCCTAGTAACTCTGTGGAAGCACCCTGTTCTCATCTCTTGCCTTCTATTTGAGTTGACATAATCCCTGCTCATAAATGCTATTTCAAACATTGTCACTGCTTTCCCAATCTCTTTAAGTCACTTGAGTTTTTTTTTCCCCACACACATTAGAATGTGAAAGCTCAACTGGACACAGTAGCACTTGCTGATGCTAGAGGAGAAGGGTCTTTGTTGAAGGTACTTGATAAAAGTCATTGACCCAGAGGAAGAGAAGTAAAGCACTGACTTAGACGTGATATAAATGTATGGATGTGTATTTTTTCAAGGCTGAACCATCCAAATTGGAAAGGAAAACAAAGTTTTGCTCTAAAACTCTCAAAGCCAAAACTCTGAATATATACTTTAAGTCTGGGCATTTCCACCCTCATGACTTAGATAATTAAAAAAAAAAAAAAAGGCCACTTTAAATAATCTTCGCTTTATCTGTGGTTTCACTTTCAGTGGCCAACTGCGGTCCAAAAATATCACATGGAAAATTCCAGAAATAAACAATTCATGAGTTTTAGATTGTGTGCAGTTCTGTGTAATGAAATCTCACGTCATCCTGCTCCGTCCTGCTTCGGATGTGACTCACCCCTTTGTCCAGCGTATTTGCACGGTAGATACTACCTGCTCGAGCAGCCACTGTGTTTTCAGGCTGGCTGTCACGGTATTGCAGTGCTCATGTTCGAGTAACTCTTATTTGACTTCATAATGGCTCCAAAGCACAAGAGTAGTGATGCTGGCAATTTGGATATGCCAAAGGGAAGCCATAAAGTGCTTCTTTTAAGTGAAAAGGTGAACGTTCTTGACTTAAGGAAAGAAAATCGTACGCCAAGGTTGCTAAGATCTACTGTAATAATTAGTCTCCTATCTGTGAAATTGTAAAGAATGAAAGAGAAATTCATGCTAGTTTTGCTGTCATACCCCAAACTGCAAAAGTTATAGCCATGGTACATAAGTACTTAGTTAAGATGGAAAAGGCACTAAATATGGGGGTGGAAAACATAAACAGAATAAACAGAAATGTGTTCCAACTAATGGCAATCTGGTTCACTATTATCCACAGTTTCAGGTACTCACTGCAGGTCTTGGAACACATTCCCTGTGGATAAGGGGGACTACTGTATTTCTTTACCTAATAAAAATAAATCAAAATGCCGGACAAAAAAAAAATCCCTAGATGGGGGAGCATACAATTTCGCATCTATCCTAAATTAGCAATTATCAAGTATTCTTCAAAGGCTCATATGAGCCTGGGTTGCTTTGCAACCAAGGAGTTTCACTGTTGATGCTAAGCCTAAAAATAAGACCAGGAGCTCAGAGAAGTTCAATGCCCAAGTTGCTACTCACAGATTTATATTCAAAGTTTCTAAAACTTGGTTTGTTATTTCTATTTGCCTGTGCCTAAAAATGCTCAGATAGTTTAGACATTGTTATGGCCAGTTTACTTTGTAATGTTCTTGAAAACAAAATCTTGGTCTTACAAATCACAAGGGGTGCAAAATGTAAGGGAATGGCTCAGTGCAAAACTAGCAACAGTATGGTAAAATATTCAGAATATACTGATGAGTTCAGCCACTTTATCTCCCTATATAGTAGGCACAGGTCTACTCTTGGGTGAATGGAACAGTCTCTGGGAGCTAGTTCATTGGTATGAAGACATTTCACAGCACTTTAATAATCCAGCATTTATGCCTGCAAAGGTCTATTTTCCTGGGAACTGAGGCTTAGCATTCCTACAGAGCACTAGCTACACCACCCTTGACAACTGTATTATAAACTTTGATTGCTGTAGCCAGCATATTTTTGACTTATATAAATTGGTTACAACATTACATGTAACCTTGCCTATTTTTCCCACTATATCTGAGAGTAGAATTCCAACAATAATGGTTTGGATGGCTCTAGTTTTAAAAAAGAATGTTTCTATAATGTTTATCAATATTAATTATTATGCTTAAATACAAATACAAATGGCATGTTGGAACACTTAATTGAATTCAACATCACCATCCTTAATATATTAGAAACTAAGGTGTTTATGTTTGCTTACCTTTTGTGCATTTTCCCCATCTTCAACTGCAAAATCTAGTCTGGGCTGCCTGGGGCTGATCAGGTCTTTTAGTGTTAAACAATTTACCTCCATCTGTAATGCACAATTACACTAGAAAATGATTTTGCAATTAGGTATTTTTTCCTCAAACAAAAATATCTACATATGTGTTCCTTGTTTGTCAATATGAAATTCCTCCTTCTCTAAGCACATCCTGGGCATTTCCAGGAGTTGTAGCCACCCTCAACTTTCTAAAACTCACGCGAACAAACTCAAACACCTAAAGTGTGCTTAGTAATACTGAAAATCTGGGAAGAAAAAAATCTACAAAAATAGTAACTCCTTATGAAAAGCTAGATGGCAAAATAAAGTTACCAAGTCGGAAGGGTGTTGGGCAAATCTGTCAGAAAAGTACAGGGTCTCCCAGGTCAGTTAATTTTGGCGCAAAGAACTGAGAGGAATTCGGCTTTGAGGGGTTTTGAATCGGGGGAAGGAAACCCGATCGCTAGACCAAACCCACTCAGCGCTGAGCGCAGCCCCTTCCCAGGCCTCCAAGCAGATCCCCCAAATAAACTTCTCCAATGAAAGCTCCAAGTTGTGGGGAAGGGCAAATCCCCTCTACTGCCGGGCCGGAGTGAGAGCTGCACCCGGCACACCCTCTGCGCACCGGGTTCCCCGGCAGAAACATCTCGAGCCCTCGCCAGCCGGGGGACGTCAGGAGTGGCAGGCTGGCAGCCGGGGCGGGAGTGGGCCCTGTATCCCAATTCCCGCCTCCCCACTGGCGCTGGGGACGCACGCTTACCCCTGCTTTCCTAAGGAGGCTTCCTGCCTCTGCAGGGACCTCCACGGACCCAAGCCGATGAGGGAAGGTGGTGCGGCGATCAGCAGCCGGGCGGCGGCATCGGGAAGGGAGAGCGAGGCGCGCAGATCCCCGCGCCGAGTGCCCTGGGCTGGCGGGGACCCCGTGGCGTCCGGGCAGCGCCAGCGCTCAGACCGGCCGAGCGCAACTCCAGCCTGGATCGTAGTCCCCGCTAAAACACCTCCTCTGGCGCCTTGAGACCGAATTTGAGAATCCACCAATCAGCGGCGGCCGGCGGGGCGGCCCCGGCCAATCGTGCGGCGGCACGGCCCGGGCTCACCGCCCCTCGGAGTCTTGGCGCTCCGAGCCGCGCGTTTTGCCCTCACCCGCCCAATTGTTGCCGCCTCGGCCCCCTCCCCCTTCCGGGTACCTGGAAACCTCGGGCCCGGGAGCCAATTCCTGCTGGGGACGCGGGCCCCGGCGGCCGCGGGAAGCCAAGGTGGGGGCGGCGCGGGGCGGCGGGAGAAGGAAGAGGAGGAGGAGGAGGGCTCTTTTGTTATGCATAGAAGACCCGCGCACGTCCCCGCGGCTTGCCGCGCCCGGGGACCCCGGGCACAGCCAGAGGAGAGGAAAGCAGATGGGGTTTGGAAGAACGATCTACACCCTCTGGATGCTGCTGCCGCCATCCCCGCCCGCCCTCAGCAACCTGTGCGGAAGCGGAGTTGTCCAGACTTGCCGGGGCAAACTTCTTAACATCGCACGCTGGTGTGACACATGGTTACCGCTCTGCTGCGAGCAGATGGCACGCCAGTTAGCCCTGGAGACAAGACTGGAAGCCAAACCAGAAGTTTTTCTAACTTTTGTTTGTTTGTTTGTTTTGTGTGTGTGGCAAATCCGGAAATGTTTTTTGGTGTTCCCTTTTCAGCAAATTGCAAATAATTAGGAGGGAAAAAGCTTTATATAAAAAAGTAGTTCTTTGCAATAGGGACTAGCATTCTGGGAGACAGTCTAGAAAATTTCCTCAACACCACTGATCTGTATTAAATGTTTCACTTCTTTCATCCTACAGTTTCTTGTTTAAAATATGAATGTTGGTAGAGATAGACTTTTTACAAAATAGACTTTATTGTTTAGAAGTTTTCAATTTACAGAAAAATTGAGATAGTACCAAGAATTCCCATATATTCAGCACCCAATTTCACCCACTATTAACATTTTGTGTTAGTATAGAATATTTTTTTAAATTAATGATCTAATATTGGTACATTCTTCTGAGCTCAAGTCATTACTTTATTCAGATTTACTTAATTTTTTCCTAATGGCCCTTTTTTCTGTTCAGGATACCACATTACCTTTAGTTCCTATGTCTCTAGGCTCCTCTTGGCTATGACAGTTTCTCATACTTTCCTCATTTTTGATACCTGGACATTTTTGAGTAGTATTGGTCAAGTATTTTGTAAGATATCCCTCAAATGAAATGTGAGACAGCCTTCTTAAAGCATCAGACATTCTTAAATGTACAGACATGTCCCTACCCCCCATATACTTTACAGCAAAGGTGTCATTTTCCTTTCTATACCAAGACTCCATTCTTCACCACTTACCCTCCAAATATTTTTATTTTATTTTATTTTTGGAGACGGAGTCTTGCACTGTCACCCAGGCTAGAGTGTAGTGGCCCGATCTCGGCTCACTGAAACCTCCACCTCCTGGGTTCAAGCGATTCTCTGCCCCAGCCTCCCGAGTAGCTGGGACTACAGCCGTGCGCCACCACGCCCAGCTAATTTTTGTATTTTTAGTAGAGATGGGGTTTTGCTGTGTTGGCCAGGCTGGTCTCGAACTCCTAACCTCAGGTGATCTGCCTGCCTGCCTTGGCCTCCCAAAGTGCTGGGATTACAGGTGTGAGACACCGTGCCCGGCCTCAAATACATATATTTTAAATGAACTCTCAGCAGAATTCAGAATGCTCAATCAAGTCCTTCACTTCGTACTCTAGATTGCTGGTAAATACGGCCTAAAAAAAAAAAAATCACTGCTAGGTCATACATTGAAAAGAGAAAAGTGTGCAAAACATTAAACAAAAGAAAATAGTAATAAAAATCTGACATTTTTTATAGGAATAACATTTTGAACTGAAATCTCTTTTGTAGGTAGAAACCTAATGAGAAGTTTAAACAATAAAAAATTGCAACTTATTAAATTTTGCACATATGTGGAAGCAGAAGTTTAGATAAGGAAATACTTTTCCCAACAGTATTCATTTTCTATGGCTGTTGTAACAAATTACAACTGGCTTATAAGGACAGAGATTTAGTCTCTCACAGTTCTGGAAAGTTAAGGTATTCCCAGGGCCACACTCCCTCTGGGGCTCTTGTCCTTTTCCTCTTCCAGTTTCTGGTGGCTGTTAACAGTCCTTGACATATGGCAGCCTCACTCCAATTTCTACCTCCATAGTTAACGTTGCTTTCTCTTTTGTCTGTTAAGTCTCTCCTGTGTGTCTCCTATGAGGACACCTGTCAATGAATTTAGGTCCCACCTGGATAGTCCAGGATGATCTCATCTTGAGATCTTCAATTTAATTGCATCTGGGAAGATCCTCTTTCCAGAGTAACGTTCCTTCATGGGTTCTGGGGATTAGGACATGGATACACCTTTTTGGGGCCCACCATTCAGCCTTCTAGACCAACATTCAAATTATTAAAGTCCATTCATTTCTCTGATATTTAAAAATACTAATGATCGTTTCTTTGAGGTTAGACAGTTTCACGGTACCGGGCTTTTCCTAACATTTTTAGAGTAAAAGTACTTTTTCTATTTTGATACAAATGTAATTTCTATTCAAGTTACAAAAAAAAACTCAGTTGGATACATCACTTCAGGCACTTATAATTTCATTGATTATAAGAGTTATCTTAGATTTGGAGGAAAACTGGAAAATAAATGTTTGATGGACAAATTCAGAGACATTATTCCAACACACTTATTTATATTGATGTTTTTAAGTCCCAGAATGCATACATAACCTGTTAATCTCTCGGTAATTCAGTTGACACTGATGTTGGCTGGGAACTAGGCTGGAGTATCAAGAAGAGTCTTGACATGTGACCTCTCCATATGGCCTGGTCTAGATATCCTGGTAGCTCAAGATAGTTGGACTTCTTCCAGGGTGGCTCCTGGGATCCAAAATGAATGTGTCATGTAGCAAAGTGGAAATAGTATCACCTTTTGTGACGTAGCCTAAGAACTGATAGCATCAATTCCACTACAGTTTTTGGGAGGAAACAGTCAAAAATCCATCCATATTCAAGGGGAGAAGACATATACCTCACTCTCAATGGGAGAAATGTCAAAGAATTTGGGGCCATATTTCTCTCTCTCTCTCTCTCTCTCTCTCTCTATATATATATATAAATAAGTTCTGGGATACATGTGCAGAACATGCAGGTTTGTTACATAGGTATACACGTGCCATGGCATGGTGGTTTGCTGCACCCATCAACCGGTCATCTACATTAGCTATTTCTCCTAATGCTACCCCTCCCCTTGCTACCCCTAACCCTCCCCTTGCCCCCTACCCCATGACAGGCCCCGGCATGTGATGTTCCCCTCCCTGTGTCCATGTGTTTTCATTGTTCAACTCCCGTTCATTAGTGAGAACATGTGGTGTTTGGTTTTCTGTTCTTGTATTAGTTTGCTGAGAATGATGATTGCCAGCTTCATCCATGTCCTGGCAAAGGACATGAACTCATCCTTTTTTATGGCTCCATAGTATTCCAAGGTGTATAAGTGCCACATTTTCTTTATCCAGTCTATCATTGATGGGTATTTGGGTTGGTTCCAAGTCTCTGCTATTGTGAACAGTGCTGCAATAAACCTCTTCATGTGTCTCTATAGTAGAATGATTTATAATCCTTTGGGTATATACCCCAGTAATGGGATTGCTGGGTCAAGTGGTATTTCTGGTTCTAGATCCTTGAGGAATTGCCACACTGTCTTCTACAATGGTTGAACTAATTTACACTCCCACCAACAGTGTAAAAGCATTCCTATTTCTCCACATCCTCACCAGCATCTGTTGTTTCCTGACTTTTTAATGATCACCATTCTAACTGGCATGAGATGGTATCTCATTATGGTTTTTATTTGCATTTATCTAATGACCAGTGATGAGGAGCATTTTTTCATATGTCTGTTGGCTGCATAAATGTCTTCTTTTGAGAAGTGTCTGTTCATATCCTTTGCCCACTTTTTGATGGGGTTGTTTGTTTTTTTCTTCAACATATTTTAAAACTACCGCACCAGGTTTTGTGCCAATTGGAGTATCCTATGACTCTACCTCAATAATTTCTGCCTGAGACATCATTGACTTTGAAACAGTATAGTGTTACCTACATGGCAGCTCTCCCTACATTTCTGTATTGTGCTAATCTTGTAGTTCTCAACCTTGTCTATTCTTTATAGTCATCTGGGGGAGATTTAAAAAAATACCAGCAGCTGAACCCCACACCTAGAGATTTCTAATTTACTTGATCTGGAATTGGCCCTTGGGTATCAAGTATTTTTTAAGTGCTTAGTGTGTTGTTCCTTAGCATCTTGCTAGTTGTACTCTTCTTTCATTGATTCTTTTGGATGCTTCTGACTCAGTGATTTCAGAAATGGATCCTCACGTCCCATCAGTGAGGACAGGAAGAGCCGGACAGGTGTGCTGCCCTCCAGAGTAGGCACAGAGGTTTCAAGGGGCTGCATCTTGCTGGTTTGTGGCAATGTCACTGGTTTTTGGAAGGAGTTGAGGCTGTAAATGAGGAATCTGATGAGCAGGGTGGAGCTGTAACAGAAGAGTGAGTAACAAAGGCTGTGCTCAGAAGGATGTATATACAGACTATGTCTGACATTCCTGTCTGCAAAAATCTCCACCACTTCTCAAACCTGTGAATAGTCTTTTACCCTTTTGGGGTTTCAAATCCCAAGATTAATCACACTTTACAGAAAAAAAGAGATTTATCACATTTTACAGAAAGAATATACCGTAGTAAAAGTACAATTCATGTCAGTCAGCTCTAGGGCAAGATAGTGTGAGTTGTTCGGTTAAAGTATCAGCCTTCTCACATACTTTCCTTTTCTCCCACTACTGCAAGTGCAGTCATCTTGGTGTGACATCTGTTCTCAAAAGTGCAGCCACAGAAAGGAATTGGTAACTGATTTTTCACCACAAAGGTAACAGGGATCTTGGCTTCACATCCTGGCAGTTCTCAAGTTTCTTTGCATGGACCTGTTCAACAGTTCTTAAACTGAGTCTTGCCATTTAAAATGCACTTTAGTCTTCAGCCATTTGTGGGTCTGAGAATGTGATGCATTTGCTTCTCTATTTGATAACAACTTCAGAGAAGGCAAAAAAATCTATTCTTGGAGCAACTATAAGCAATGTGAGGAGAATATGAGAAACCAAAGTGATTGGTTCCTGCTCATGACCTTAGCCACAATAAAAGAAAATAAGGCCAAAGGGCATTTATGGCTCCCATCTCAAATGACATCCAGATGTCCAGCTATTTAAAGGGAGGTGCCTCAGCTGTGATCAAATGTCCCATAAGGAATGGAGGGAATTCATTCTTTAAGTTTTAGACTCCTTGTGATCGTTAGCACTATGGAGCAAGGTCGGGGTTCTTAAAATAGTCATGTGATTTGCATCCTCGCTGAATGCATATAGTGTATTTGGTATGCATATGTGTGTATGTGTGTATTTGTGTGTCCATGCTGAAGGCAGAGGCCGGGGAGGAAGTTGTGTTAAAGCAAACATTCCAGATCACAGTGGACTGGGTGAATTTTAAGTTGGGTGTTTCTGGGAAAAGTATGAGAATGATGAGTGTATAATGGACCACTCCTTTACATAATGCTGCATTTATGCTGCAGGTTTGGGCAAGGTTATTTGGAGGCAACACAGTGCACTCACTGGTGCAATAAAAATGGGATGGACTACTGCCCTGGACGTGAGATTCTGGAGAAAATGGGGAACACAAGCTTCCCTCTAATCACCAAAGTCTTATCCAGACGGGAAGGAATTCACTTTGAGGAGTAGAGGGACATAGATTCTAGGTCAACCTTGAGAATGAACTTCCTGAGTACCTAGAACAAAACATGTTCCCTATATAGGCCTTAGTTTTCTCTGTGAAGTGATGGGCTGACTTGGAAGACCTCTGTAGAACCTGTGAATTCTTAATATTTAATGCTTAATACTTAATTATTCTTAATATTTAAATATTAAGTTTTATTATAATACTTACTTGGATACTTAGTATATCCCTTAAAATGATTTGCTATTGACTCCTAATCACTCAGTGTGGAAATGTAAGAATATTGCTAAAACCACTTTCTTATTTTCATGTTTGGTGAAACTGAACACATTCTCACTAAATTACATTGTGTACATTTATACATTAATAATGAGAATGTTAAATATTGGGCCAAAGTGACCTTTGTGACCTTCATTTTTAGAAGCTTAGAATTAAATGGCTGAAGGTAACTTTTAATACCTACCAAATAGCATTATTTTAATAGCATTTTTTTTTTTTTGAGATGGAGTCTTGCTCTGTTGCCTAGGCTGGACTGCAGTGGTGCAATCTCGGCTCACTGCAACCTCTGCCTGCCGGGTTCAAGCAATTCTCTGCCTCAGCCTCCCGAGTAGCTGGTATTACAGGCACACACCACCATGCTTGGCTACTCTTTTTTTTTTGTATTTTTAGTAGAGACGGGGTTTCACCATCTTGGCCAGGCTGGCCTTGAACTCCTGACCTTGTGATCTGCCCACCTTGGCCTCCCAAAGTGCTGGTATTACAGGCGTGAGCCACCGCTAGCATTTGTTTATTATGATACATTGTAGGATGAAATGAGAATTTTTTCAGTTTGCAGTGGAAAGAGGAGTTTGGAGTAAGGGGTGATGGAGAGAGGAGTTTGGGGTTAGCAGCTCAGGGACTGAAAACTTAAGTTCAAATACAATGAATGCATTTTTCTAACCTAGAGCCACCTCATCGGATGTAGAGCTTTCTACCTTGAAAAAACTAGAGATGTGGGATATTGAACCCACCATCTCCTCACTAAACAATCCGAGGGAAATATTAATGGACAAAGGTTAAAGTATTGTCTGCACAAAATCAATGTTAAAATACAAACTTCCTGGAAAGAGTAATCATTTAACCAACATCATCTATGTAGCACATAAGACATCTTTACTCAAAACATACCTGGGGGTTAACTTTAAAGTAGGAAACAATGTTTTCTCTGTAACATCTTATATATAGTACTGAAATCTCTAATCTTGTTCAAAGACTCACCCTGCCTTCCCAGTAAATTTTGGGAGTCCTCAATCATCCATACTCCTGTAGAAGTTCTTTCAGCCTCTGTGACACCCCAGGACTCCACTGACATGTGTTGGCTTCTTTCTGCCCCACTGCTGATGCATGACATCAGGCATCTCCAGGTAGCACAACTCCTTCCTGCTAACTAAGCTGTCATCACTCAGAAGGGCAGGAAGCTCTGTATCCTCCATCAAGGGAGCCAGCTGCTGCTACTGCCATCAGTCTGGGTCTTTGCTGTGTCTAAGACTGGGGCTCCTGCTGCTACTGGTTCTGCAGAGTGTGGAAGATGGCACTGACCGCCCTCTCAAACCCTCACACTGTCTGCAAAGTCATATCAGGCCAGCACATCTCTGATATCTAATATTTTGTTGCATTTATTTCTTCCCTCTTAGGCCTACATCTGTTTATTAAGCTGGTCTAATATTCTTTTTTTCTCTGTGTCTAATTTCTATTTATTTAGCTGATGAAGTTAAATTCTTCCTATTGTTTTGACTCAAGGAGGATCTCTTCCTGTTATCGCATTCGGTTTTACTGGATGTCTCATTGTTTAATAATGTTCCCATGTGGCCACTTCTGCTATTTTCTTAAGCTTGCTGAAATTTGCACTAGGAATTTCTTTTTCCATTTTACTGATTTCTTTACTTTTCTGATGATTATTAAATATTTTATTGATGTTTGCAATTACAATGACATAATGCTAGAGTATCCTTTTAGGGTAGTTTGTTTTTGTTCTTTTCTCTAATTTTTTTGGTAATCTTGTGATTTTATTTATTTATTTATTATTTTATTTTTTATTTTATTATTATTATTATTATTTGAGACAGAGTCTCACTCTGTCACCAGGCTGGAGTGCAGTGGCACGATCTCGGCTTACTGCAACCTCTGCCTCCTGGGTTCAAGCGATTCTTCTGCCTCAGCCTCCCGAGTAGTTGGGACTACAGGTGTGCGCCACCATGCCCAACTAATTTTTGTATTTTTAGTAGAGACAGGGTTTCACCATGTTGGCCAGGATGGTCTCCATCTCTTGACCTCGTGATCCACCCACCTCCACCTCCCAAAGTGCTGGGATTATAGGCATGAACCACCGCACCTGGCCATATTATTATTATTTTTTTTAGAGACAGAGTCTGATGTGGTTTGGCTATGTCCCCACCCAAATCTCAGCTTGAATTGTAACTCTCACAATTCCCACGTGTCATGGGAGGAACCTGTTGGGAAGTGATTGAATTATGGGAGCAGGTCTTTCCTGCGTTGTTCTCGTGATAGTGAATGAGTCTCATGAGATCTGATGGTTTTAAAAGTGGGAGTTTCCCTGCACAAGTTCTCTTTTTGCCTGCTGCCATCCATGTAAGACGTGACTTGCTCCCTTTGCCTTCCACCATGATTGTGATGCCTCCCCAGACACATGGAATTGTAAGTCCATTAGACCTCCTTCTTTTGTAAATTGCCTAGTCTCAGGTATGTCTTTATCGGCAGCATGAAAACAGACTAATACAAGGTCTCACTCTGTTGCCCACCCTCTATGATGGTGGCAGTGGCCATATCATAGCTCACTGTAATCTTGAACTCCTGTGCTCAAGCAATCCTACCACCTTAGTGTCCCATGTACCTGAGACTACAGGTTCATGCCACTATGCCCAGCTAATTTTTTAATTTTTTGTAGAGATGAAGTCTCACTATGTTGCCCAGAATGGTCTTAAACTTCTGGTGTCATGCAATCATCCTACCTCCCAAAGTGCTGGGATTATAGGCATGAGGTACATTGCCTGGCCTATTTTTTTTTAATATTTAAAAATATCAAGAAGATTCTACCTTAGTCTCTGTCAACATAAACCAAGCAAAATAGTTAGTTGAAAAATAATACAGTTATGTAGACAATTTTCTTTTCTTCTCCATTGACTCTTTTAAAGGAGTAAAAAATTATAAGCTCATATGAAGCATTTGACAACATATTTTAAAGAGAGGAAAGCAGACAATTTTGCCAATATGAGATACCACATGTTATAACTATATGGCTATTTTTTTTAAAAAAGCAAGAGATGAATTAACATTTTTACAATAGTAAGAAAATAATTGGGCTTTCACCATTATCTAATGATTTTTTCATTAAATGTGCAATTACACAGTGAAGAAAGGAAATCACCATAGAGTCTGTGAGGCTGATAAGAGGCAAGATTCACTGAATTTAAGAGCTGTTAAAAGGACATCTTGAAGTTTTCTAATTAAAGTGGTAGTCTGATAGTTAATTTTATATGTCAATTTGTCTGGGCCATGATGTCCAGATATTTGGCCAAACATTGTTCTAGAAGTTTCTATAAAGATACTGCTATGGTTTGGATGTCTCCTCCCAAACTCATATTGACATTTAATTGCCTTAGAACAGTAGGAGTGTTAATACAAAAATTTTTCAAAAAATTTAATCACCATTGTAAGAGTGCTAAAAAATGGGGCTTTAAGATGAAGCGATTAGGCCACGAAGATTAATGGCCATGAGGACTGGATTAAAGCCATTATCTTGGGAGTGGGTCAGTTATCTCTGGAGTGTGTTCCTGATAGAAAGGTTCAGCTCAATTTTCTCTCTCTCCCTTACTCGCTGTCTGTGTGATGACTTCTGCCCATTATGATGCAGCAATAAGGCCCTCACCAGATGTAGTCCCTTGATCCTCTACTTCCCATCCTCTAAAACTGAGCCAAAAAAAGAGAAAAAAAATTGTCTTTATAAGTTATTCCCTCTTAGGTATTCTGTTATAGCAGCAGAAAATGGACAAAGATGGGAGCTTTGGTTGAGATTTACATTTAAATTGGTGGACTTTGAGTAAAGCAGATTGCCCTTCATAATCTGAGTGGTCCTCATCCCATCATTGAAGGCCAAACAAGAACAAAATGATGACCTTCCTCGAGCAAGAATCAATTCTGCCTTCTGACATCATCTGCAATCTCTGTTCTTCTTGGTTCATACAATAGACTGCCTTTGGACTCAAAGTGTAACTCTTCCCTAAATTTTCAGTCTGCCAGCCTCCTTCATCAGATTTTGGACTTGCCAGAGTGCCATAGATCACATGAGACAATTCCTCAGAATAAATGTCTTTCCGTATATACACCCTATTGGTTCTGTTTCACTGGAAAACCCTGGGTAATACAGGTAGTCTAATATTTTTGTTTGTTTGTTTGTTTGTTTTGAAATAATCATAGTTGGCTGTTTGAAAGAACCCAAAACAATCTTGTCCCTCAGGCCAATGGCAATCTCATGGTTAACCTGAAAGATGGCACCGAGATGAATATATATTAATAGCATTCAATCTCAATGAAAAGTATTTATGACCTAGGTAACTCAGAAAGCATTCATAAATCCTTCAGCTAGTTTTATTTACTCTTTGCACATTAATTATTAATACTTGTAATGAAACAATAACACTATTATGCATTGGCAGAGCCCTTTCGGTACAGAGGACACCAGGCACTTTATGAGGTGCTGGGAGCCAGTTTCTGCTCTCAATGCGTATATAGTTCTCTGACTTGAGCCAGCCAGAGCGTAAGTAGCATTTATGCCTGAATTACAGACAAGGGGTTACCTTAAAGCTATATTCAGAATTCAAATACTGCTTATCTCCTCCCACGCAACCACCCAATTTTAAACCCCCTTCATCTCTCCCATGGATCATTTTAATAGTCTCAAAACTGATCTCCCTGCATGTTGTCCCTCTGTAACTTGTTCCTCAACAGCAGCTACAGGAATCCAATTAAAATATCGGGTTGTGTCCCCTCTCTGCTGCAAACACTCTCTTTTCTCCAACTCATTCAAAATAAGAGCCGAAGTCCTCCCAGTGGCTTGAGAGGCCATAAGGATTTGTCTTCTTTTTACTGCTCTCATCTTATCACCTTCAGTTATTCCCTTTGTTTTCTTTGCTTCAGCCACACTTGGCTCTTTGTGGGTCCTTGGAAACACTTGTTATTCTTCTGCTCCAGGAATATGCATTTACGTGCATGTTCTCCCTGCCTGGAATACTTTCCATCCAGTATTTCATCAAGGGCTGCATAGCTCTTTCCTTTTCTTTCAGAAGCATATTCATTAAGGTAATGCTAGATTCTATACCAAGAAAACCTCAAAATTTCAGTGGCTTAACAAAACAGAAGTTTATGTCTCATCCATGCAATGGTCTAATAATGATGTTCCTGGATAGCAGGTGGTTTTCCTGTATGTGGTGACTCTAGGACCCAGGCTTCTTCCACCATGTGCTTTGCAGTGTCTTTACACAGGCCCCTAAGTCCGCTGTTTCCAGCTCGAACAAGAGGAAAAAAGACAGTATATAAAGCATACATCACTCTACTCACATCCTCTTGAAAGAACAACCAGTCACATGGCCACTCTGGATTCAAATGGAGCTGTGATTGTAGTCACTGGCTCTGCAGCACATTCCAGCAAGAAACTAACACTATGCATAGAGAGAAAGAACTCATGGGGCAGCTAGCCATTGCTGCTACAAACTGCCCTCTGGCCACCAAATATCTGTGTGGCCCCTTCCCTAAAGGAGACAAAGTTCCAGCTACGACAAAGTCCAGCAACTCCGGCTAATGTGGCTCCTTTGGTTCAGAGATCTATGAATTTAAAGACACATTTTATTTTCCACTTTCTGCATCCACCAATCTAATACAGCAAATATGGACCCAGAACAAGATAACTAAAATAAAAACTCTTATTTGGACAGGGGAAGACTGGAAGACCTATGGCAGCAACTGGTCCATAGCCATGAGGAATCCAACTGGGTAGACATTATAAGGTCTCTCTGCCCTTGGATAGAGCAGATTTCTTCATTAGAGCATGGTCCTGCTTTGTGGGAGGAAGTTCCTTTTCCCTGTTCTCTATGTTCCTCGGCTGTGCTCTCTGTGATGTTCTTTGTTTGTCCATTATACTTCCTGGCAGTATCTGAGATTGGCATCAAGGAACATGACCTCCTTGGAGCTTGCACAGCTTTCACACCTGCTTCCTACTGGTAGATATTTGAAATCCTGGGGAAATTTTTACAGCCACAGGTGTTTAAGACAGAGTTTACTGTTTCTGTGAATTTTTGGGAAACACGATTCCCTTGATTTCCATTCAGTTCAGTGTGACAGTAACCATATCCAAAGTTCTTTCCCAGAAATGATGCTTAAAGACTGCTCTGTTTCTTTCCTTGTATTTGCTTGTCCCTACACTTTTCTCTCTTAATTTAATGCAGTTAACTTGAAGCTCCTTGAAGAAGCAGGGTTGGTAGAAAAAGAATTGAGTTACTATGATGTGTCTGCTTCAACCTTGCAAACTTCTGCTGAACCAAGACAACTCAAGAGCGTTTTGGCTGAATGCATTTTAGGTCCTATCGCCTACTGCTTGGTGTCTAGAAGCAGTCAGTTTTCCAAACCTGCAAGACCCTAAACTCATCTTGATTTCTAGATTCTTTTTATCTTTTATTTCTGCTTGCAAACCAGCCAATTGTTTCCTGATCACTTCTTTCTTATAACCCTTGTTCACTGCAGAAAGGAGCATTCAGCATATTTTATGGCCTTAGTTATGCCCTCCAAAATTCATATGTTGAAGCCCTAACCTCCAATGTACTGTATGTAGAGATAGGGACTTTAAGGAAGTAACTAAAGTTGCAGGAGGTCACAAGGGTGGGGCCCTAATCAAATAGGACTGGTGTCCTTATCAGAAGAGGAAGATGCCTAGGAGTGTGCATGCACAGAGAAAAGGAGGTGTGAGACCACAGTGAGCAGGTGGCCATCTGCAAGCCAAGGAGAAAGGCCTCACCAGAGCCAATCCTGCTGGCATGTTGCTCTTAGACTTTTGGCCTTCACAACTCTGAGAAAATAAATTTCTGTTGTTAAAACCACCCAATCTGTGGTATTTTGTTATGGCAGCCATAGCAGACTAATACTGAATCTAATGACATTCTTTTTTATTTTATTTATTTTTTTATTCCCTGAAACTGAGTCTCACTCTATCACCCAAGATGAAGTGCAGTGGCGCAATCTTGGCTCACTGCAACCTCTGCTTCCCAGGTTCGAGTGATTCTCATGCCTTGGCTTCCCACATAGCTGGGACTACAGGTGCCCGCCACCACACCTGGCTAATTTTTGTATTTGTAGTAGAGACGGGGTTTCACCATGTTGGCCAGGCTGGTCTTGAACTCCTGACCTCAAGTGATCCACCCACCTTGGCCTCCCAAAGTGCTGGGATTACAGGCGTGAGCCACTGCGCCTGGCTGACATTCTGCCTTTCAAAGCACTTACTCTAATGCTACAGCATCACTAGGTACTTGTTCTGTCTTTCAAGTGTCCATAGTAAAACTGTGAAATTCATTTTAACACAGCTCTCTGCTTTCCAGATTCTAATGTCTATTTAGAACCACCTGTTAACTGACTGCTAAAACAATGCCTTATGTTTTAGTTTTGAGTTTTAAATATACCACTTCAAGAAATCAATTTCTGCAACCAGCAGACCTCAACATTTTGGAAGCTTAATGTAAAAAAGTTTACTTCTCACTCATGTAATAATGCAATGTGGGTGTTCCTGGTTGACGGTGGCTGTCCTCCATCAGGGACCTGCCCCCTTTAATCTCATTGCTGTACGGTGTTCTAGACCTGCACTAATATGGTGCCACATGTGGCTACTGAGTTCTTGGAAAGTGGCTGGTAGCTATTGAAATGTACTCTAAGTGTAAGGTACATAGTGGATTTTGAAAAAGAGAATAGAAATTATCTCTAGTATTTTTCATGTTGAATACATACTGAAATAATATTTAGAAATATTGTGCTTGGAAAATGTATTGTTAAAATGAATTTCATGTGTTTCTTTTTACTCATACAGAAAATACAGAAGAACATATATGGCTCACTTTATATTTCTGCCAGATAGAACTGTTCTGAAGCCTCAGAGTCTTCTGTTTCAGCTGGCAGAAGGGTAAAGAGAGAGGAGAGAAGGCACACCTAATTCATTAAAGCTCCAGTCTGGAGGTAAGATAAGGCACTTCTGTTCAAATTCCATTGGTGATAATTAGTTACATAGCTATGTCTACATGCAAGAAGGGCTGGGAAATGCAGTCTTGGCTCAGAGGCCAGCTCTTAGCAATAATTCTGCACTAAGCAGGGGAGCATAAATTTTTGTGGGCAGCTAGTTCTATCTACCACAAGGTCTTTGCTCAAACACCTCCTCTGTGAAGTCTTCTCTGACCGCTACAACTATCCTGAGCGCTCACTCTCAGCATTCCCTATCTACTTTGTCTGTTTTGTCTTTCTCTAGAATGCTTTCAGTATTTGGCACATTGCATACTTTGTTTATTTTTTCATTTTCTGTCTTTCTTTTTATACGTATAACATCTATGAAGTCATCCTTTTTTGTCTGTATATTCAGTGCTGTGTGTCCAGTGCCTGGAACTGTGCTGCCATGTATGAGACACTCAAGGACTGTATGCCAACCCAAAGATGATGACCCTTATTGACCTGCTAAACCACAAATAAAGCTTTGAGGAAGACATTTTGGGTCCTTGTGATAACAGTTCAGAAACTCATTAGTATGGTTCAGATAATTGATGTACTATGTTCTATCAGGACACGTAATTGTGAGAAAACCAGAGTTAGACGTAATGGCAATATCAGCTTGCCTCACAGATGTGAAACTGGCTGTCCTTGAGCTGAAATGACACCCTGGTGTTTTATGTTGTTGTTTTTGTTCTTCACAGTGTTATACTTTTTTTGAGAATTTTAATTTTGTATCTATTTTTACTAGTGGCTAACTGGATACTTTTACATTACAAATCAAGATTCTATTTTTAATTTGGCTGTTTTGTAAGTTATAAATTCTACTTATACCCTTTAGTTATTATTTTTAAAATTGTATCATATCAGCATACTATTACTGCTGCTACTACTCCTCCTACAAAATACTTTGTGGGGTTAAAAAGAAGGCAGAACATAACTTTTCACAACAAATCTATGCAATCTGGGAGGAAGAATATCAGAGTCAAGTTTCTAAATTCCTTGTATTGTTTGGAGAGAATTAAAACATTAACGTGTAGACTGTGTTATCATTTAAAAGATAACCAATAGACTAGACATAGAGTCTGTAATCTTTAACCAATAGAATGGGGAAAAATCAAGTGAGAAAGCAAATTACTATTCCAATCCTAGGTTTATACCCAAAAGAACCTAAGGCAGGGATTCAGATATTGTAAACCCATGTTCCTTGAAGCATTATTCATAATAGCCAAAAGGCAGAAACAACCCAAGTGTCCATCAGCAGATGAATGGATAAATAAAACATGGCATATACTTACAATGGAATATTATTCCATCATAAAAGGAACAAAGTTCTGATACATGCTGCAACATTGATGAACCTTGAAGACTTTATGCTAAGGGAAATAAGACACAAAAGGATAAAGATTGTATGATTTCACTGATATGAAATATCTAAAATAGGCAAATTCCTAGACACAGGAAGTACATCAGAGCTTACCAGAGGCTGGGGAAGGGAGGAATGGAGAGTTATTGCTTAATGGTTACACAGTTTCTGCACTGGGTGACAAAAAATTTTGGAAATGGTGGTGATGGTTGCCCAACATTGTGGATATAGTAACACCACTGAAAGAACATTTGGAATATTGGTTGCTTCTCTCTTTTTCTTTGAAAAAAAAAATGGCAAGCTTATGTTATGTATATTTTACCACAAATTTTTTTTAAAAAGATGGCAAATTAACAATTTACCTGAAGAAAGAATGAGAAAATAGAAGAAAGCACAATAAAGTACCAGCAAGATGATAGAAACAATATCAGGTAACAATGTCTGTAAGTCAGCTGAACTCACCAGCTAAAATATAGAGATCATTAGATATAAAAATGCAAAATCCACTTGCATGTTTGTAAGGGACATACCTGAAACATAAGGAAGAAGGAAGGTTAAAAGTAAAAGAATAAAAAAAAGACACACCAGGAAAATGCCAAAAAAAGTTAAGATTTTTGTAGCAATATTAGCTAAACTTTAAGATAAAAAGTACTCTTAAAGATACAGATCTTGGTGAGGATGTGGAGAAAAGGGAATGCTAATTCACTGTTGGTGGGAATGTAAATTAGTACAACCTCTGTGGAAAACAGTATAGAGATTTCTCGAAGAACTGAAAACAGAATTTACCATTTGATCCAGCAGTCTCACTACTGGGTATCTACCCAAAGGAAAAGAAATTATTACATCAAAAAGGTACCTGCTCTTCTATGTTTATTGCAACACTATTCACAATAGCAAAGATATGAAATGAAACTTAGTGTCTGTCAATGTCTGTCAATACATATAATGAAAATTATATGTATATATGTGTGTGTGTGTACAATAGAAAACCACTCAGTCATAAAAATGAATGAAACCACGTCATTTGCAGCAACATGGGTGGAACTGAAGGCCATTATCTTAAGTGAAACAACTTAAGTGAAACAACATGAAATACTGCATGTTCTCTGGGAGGCAGAGGTTGCAGTGAGCCAAGATTGTGGCACTGCACTCAAGCCTGGGAGATAAAGCAAGACCTTGTCTAAAAAAAATAAAATAACAAAACAAAAACAAAACAAATACTGGAAATTCTCACTTATAAGCTAAATAAGGTTATAATGTTACACATGAACATAGAGTGTGGAATCATAGACAATGGAGACTCAGAAGGGTGAGGGCGGGGAGGGGGTGAGAGATGAGAAATTACCTAACGGGCACAATGTACATTGTTTGGGGGATGGTTACACTGAAATCTAGACTTTACCACCACTACACAATATATCCACGTAACAATTCAGCACTTGTAGCCCTTAAATTTATTTTTTTAAACTACTGTTACAGATAAAAAGAGTCACAATGCAATGATAAACAGTTTAAACAGAAAATTCTAATAATTCTAAATTTGCAGGACTCAATAAAATATATAAAACACAATCAAAAATTTACAAAGCCTTAAAATACAGAGAGTGAATTTGATATAACTAGAGAAGAAGTGGATAACTCTGATATTCAAATGAAGGATTTCAACACATATCTCTCAATTAAAGTTGTACAAACCAAAAATGAATATATGGAAGACACGAATCATATATTTAATAACCTTGAGTTAATGTATATATATAAAACTCTGTACTCCACAATTAGAAAGTATGTATTCTTCTCAAGAACATAAGGAACATTGAAACAAAAAACCAAATCTGATCATGTGTTAGGCCATGAAGTAAGCTGTAAGAAATGAGTAGGTATGACATAACTTATATTTTCTGTCAACAATGCAATCTAGTATAAAATCAATAGCAAAAATATTTCTAAAATGCAAAATCTCATACATTTGAAAATTTAAAAATATGCATATCTAAGTAACTTAGTGAAAAAGGAATAATAGTCAAAAAGGAAAATATACTTAGACATCAATGATAATAAAAATGCTAAAAATAATTACTGGAACAATGAGTGAGAACATCATTTAGGGGAAATTTTTAAAAATAAATGCTTCTTTTTTAGAAAAAAAAAACAAAAAAACAAAAAACAGTTGGCCAGACATGGTGGCTCATGCCTGTAATTGCAGCACTTTGGGAGGCCAAGGCAGAAGGATCAGTTGAGGCCAGGAGTTCAAGACCAGCCTGGGCAACATAGAGAGACCCTGACTAACAAAAAATAAAATAAAACAATTAGCCAGGTGTGGTGGTGCATGCCTGTAGTCCTACCTACTCAGGAGGCTGGGAAGGGATGATAACTTGAGCCCAGAGAGTTGAGGGTTCAATGAGCTATGATTGCACCATTGCACTCCAGCCTGGACGACAGAGTGAGACCTTGTCTCTATTTAAAAAAAAAAAAAAAAAAGAAAAGAAAAAAGAAAAGGTGGATTGAAAATCAAAATGCGAGGTATAGTTAGAAAAAATATTGAATAAACCAAATGAAAGTAAAATATAAATATCAGACCAGAAATTAATGTAAAAGGAAACAGAGACGCAATGGAGAAGACAGGCAAAGCCTCAAATTCTACACCTAGGTATATATCCCAGAGACAGTCTTACACATGTACATCAGATAAAATAGACATAAATGACTGTAACACATTACTAAAATTGAGATAAAAATGGCATTAGCAAAAGTTACAGATAATAAAAATTGACTCAAAGAGAAACAGAAAATCTGAATAGCCTTCTATATTTTACATAATTTGAATTAATATTTAAAAGCCTTCCCATAAAGAAAACTCTAGTCTCAGATGGACTTACTAGTTAATTGTACCAAAAATTTCAGAAGTAATATTTCCAGTAATACATGGCAGTTTTCAGAAAACAGAGATTAAAAAAATCACTTCCCAAGTCATTTTTAATATTTTTAAGTCAGCATTTCCCTGACAATAAACATATTAAAAGATAAGAAAACTAAAGACAAGAACATAGACCAAAAAATTTTAAACAAAATATTAGCAAACCAAATCTAGCAATATAAATAACACCTCATGACCATATCTGATTTATTCCAGAAATGCAAGGTTGGTTTAGCCCTCAATGATCAATTAATGTAATTCACCATATCAAAAGAACAAAGAAGAAAAACCAGATTATCATCTTCATAGATGCAGTAAAAATATGTTTTAGAAATTCAACTCATTAATGACTAAAAAGAACCCCTGGAAAGCTAGAAATAGAAGAAAATTTCAACCTGGTAAGTGGAGCCTGTGAAGAACCTACAACCAGCATCATACTTAATAGTAAAGACTGGGCCAGGTGCGGTGGCTTACATCTGTAATCCCAGCACTTTGGGAGGCTGAGGCAGGCAGACCACAAGGTCAGGAGTTTGAGACCAGCCTGGCCAACGTAGTGAAATCTGTCTCTACTAAAAATACAAAAATTAGCCAGGTATGGTGGTGCATGCCTGCAGTCCCAGCTACTCAGGAGGCTGAGGCAGGAGAATCACTTGAACCCAGCAGGTAGAGGTTGCAGTGAGCTGAGATCCTGCCACTGCTCTCCAGCTTTGGCAACAGAATGAGACTTCATCTCAAAAACAAAGCAAAACAAAAATAGTAAAGATTGAATGCTTCCCCTCTAAGACTGGGAACAGGCAAAGGTGTTCACCACTGTGATACAATATATTTTTTCTTTCTTGTTGTTTATTATACTTTAAGTTCTGGAATACATATGCAGAATGTGCAGGTTTGTTACATAGGTATCTATGTGCTTTGGTGGTTTGCTGCACACATCAACTCGTCATTTACATTAGGTATTTGTCCTAATGCTATTCCTCCCCTAACCCCCAGACCCACAGGCCCTGGTGTGTTATGTTCCCCTCCCTGTGTCCATGTGTTCTCATTGTTCAATTCCCACTTACGAGTGAGAACATGCAGTGTTTGGTTTTCTGTTCTTGTGTTAGTTTGCTGAGAACGATGGTTTCCAGCTTCATCCATGTCCCTGCAAAGGACATTAACTCATCCTTTTTTATGGCTGCATAGTATTCTATGGTATATATGTGCCACATTTTCTTTATCCAGTCTATCATTGATGGGTATTGGGGTTGGTTCCAAGTCTTTGCTATTGTGAACAGTGCCGCAATAAACATATGTGTGCATGTGTCTTTATAGTAGAATGATTTATAATCCTTTGGGTATATACCTAGTAATGGGATCGCTGGGTCAAATGGTATTTCTGGTTCTATATCCTTGAGGAATCGCCAGACTGTCTGCCACAGTGGTTGCACTAATTTACACTCCCAAAAACAGTTTTAAAGTGTTCCTATTTCTCCACATCCTCTCAAGCATCTGTTGTTTCCTGATATTTTTGTAGAGATCCTGGCAAGAAAGAAGAAATAACAGGTACATAGATTGGAAAAGGAGAAGTAAATTGTTCCATTTGCAGAAGATGTGATAGTTTAGGTAAAAAAGTCCTAATGAACCTTTACAAAAGCTACTAGAATTAATTAGTGAATTTAGTCAGCTGGCATGCTACAAGTTCAATATACAATACTCTTGAATTTTTTATACTAGCAATGAAACACTTGGAAAATCAAATGTAAAAAATTGAATACTATTTACATAGTATAAAAATAAAACATCTAAAAATATATTTAATAGATATATGTAATACTTGAACACAGAACAGTACCAAACATTTCTGAGGGAAAGAAAAGAAAATCTAAAAAGAAAAAACAGAGATATATATCATGTTCGTGGATTGGAAGACCCAATGTTAGTAAAATTTAAAAATGTTCCAAATTGATATATCAATTTAACATAACCCCAATCAAAATTCCTATAGGCTGTCTTTTGTAGATCTTAGCAAATTTATTATCAAATTTATATAGAAATGCAGGTGACCTAAAATATCCAATACAATTTTAAAAATTAAGAATGAAGAGAATTTATACTATCTAATTTCTAAGTGCCATAAAGTTAAAACTCAAGATCATGAATATTAGCATAAGAATAGGCATACAGATTGATGGGCTAGAATAGAGAGTCCAGAAATAGACCCATATATACAATTGCTTGATTTTTGATAAAAATTTCAAGATAATTCAATGGATAAAAATGGTAATTATTTTCAACAAATGGCATTAAAATAACTGGGTATCCACATGGAATAAAACAAAATCTCAGCATATACATCACATTATACACAAAATTATCTTGAAATGGAGGATCATAAACCTAAACGTAAAAGCCAAAATGATAAAAGTTCTAGAAGAACTTATAGGAGACAATCTTTATGAACTTGGAGTAGACAATAGTTTCTTAGGTAGGACACAAGAAGTACGAATCATAAAATTATGAAAGAGGAGAAATTAGACTTCCTCAAGATTAAGAACATTTATTCTTTGAAAGAAATTATTAAAGAAATGAAAGCCATGACACAGATTGGAAGAAATGATTCTCAATACACACATATAAAAAATGTACTTGTATCAAGAATATGTAAAGAACTGTCACAACTCAAAGACAAGACAAACAACTCAATAATAAATGAGCAAAATATTCGAAAAGATACTTAGCCAAAAAAGATATACCAATGGCCAATAAGCACATAAAAAGATGTTCAGAATTATTGGCCATCAGAAAAATGCAAACTAAAGCTACAGTGATATACCACTATTCATCCATCGGAATGCCTTGAAAAATGAAACATACTAACAGTATAAAACGTTGGCAAAGATATGGTACATCTGTAATTCTCACACATTGCTGGAGGGAAAGTACAATGGTACACACACTTTGAAAAACAATGTTACAATTTCTTATAAAGTCAAGCATGTAGTTATCATTTATCTGGCAATTCTACACCTAGGAATTTACCTAAGAAAAATGAAAGTATATATCCACATAAACCTTTGTTTATGAAATTTGTAGCAACTTTACTCATAATAGTGCCAAACTGAAAACAACCTGAATGTCCATCAAGTAGAGACTAAATAAGTAAGCTATGGTATAGTCATAGAGTGGAATATTTCTCAGCAATAAAGAAAAATAAAAAGGAATACACAACACGCAAGAATCTCAAATATATTATTTGTGCAGCAAAAGAGCCATTCAAAAAAAAAAAAAAAGGATATACTGTGAGACTCCATTTACTTGGAATTCTAGAAAATGCAAAATAAACTTTGGAGACAGAAAGCAGACAAGTGATTTCCTAGGGCCAGGAGTGAGGTAGGATTGATTGCAAAGAGACATAATGAATATTAGCATAAGAGTAGCACAAGACGAGGCAGGGAGTTTCAGATCTGAGCATATGTCCGAGAGCAAGCCATGCCAAAACTTGCTGGATTCAAACCACAACAGCTTATTATTCTCAGTGTTGGCTTGAACTGTGGCAGGGTGAAGCTCAGTGTTTCCTCTGCTTCATGTGATTGTATCTGGGGTGATTCATGTGGCTGGATTCAATGGGTAGCTCAGCTGGGAGCTGCAACATGCAAGGCCTTTGTCTCTCAGGGCCACTTTCCACATCATTCAGTGTTTAGTCTGGACTTTCCTACATCGTGGTGGCTAGACAACAGTTTAGTTCATCTTTTCATCTAACCCTTGCTTTATCCCTTCAGCCCATTCCCTAAACTCCAAAGAAACATAAGACACAAGACCTGCTCATGAAGTTCTTTCTTGCTCCTCTGCTTACCTTCTACCCATCAACATTTTTCTCATCTTATAATGCCATCTCAACTAGCACTTTCTTGATGAAGTCTAGGGCATTTTCACATACCCTTTAATAGCAGCACCTCAGTTACTTCTTGGCTCTCCACAGAATGCTATTTGTCCCCCTGTCTTGGTTTATCTTGTTGTGTGTTTTTCATTCTGTCTTCCGCCTTGTGTTTTGTTCAGCTGTTTAGTTGCTCTAGGAAAAGCCTGGCTTTACCCCATGAGTACTATTCTGGGAACTACTTTTGTGTGGTCTTGAGAACATCTTCTCTTCAGACACATGTCCTATTTAGGTGTCTCAACTTTCATAAGAGAATGTCAACTCTTTCCATTTGGACTGACCAATGAAACATATGAAATTGAGCACTGTAAAATAATTTGTACTTCAAATTCTTGTCAGAGGTTATAACCTACAAATCTCTGCTACCTAGAACCTATCAAAAGCTCACTTATGAAAAGTAATATAGATGGAGAATCGCCTGAAGGATATGCAGTCCATCCTTTCTCTAGACACATTCAATTTTATTCCTGGATTAAGCCAAACCAAGAGAGAACTGCAGCCTGAAATACTTTTGTTTTAGTTTCCTAGAGAATTGCTTTAATGGAATTGCTCTCAGCATTATGCCATAGGCTTTCCTTTTGAAGGACATTATGAGGAAAAGCCTTTTTACCTTTTTGCCAATAAATTCAAAAATCTAGATGAAATAGGTGATTCTAAAAAATTGTGAATTATTAAAATGGACTCAAGTGGAGTCAGAGAAACATGAATAGACTGATGACCATGACTAAGGAGGGAATTGTGAAGATGGCTGAAGATCTATTCTCCGCTAGAGCTAAGCCCATTTGTTTTTTTTAGTCGTTATCTACTGTGTTTATTTAGCTAGCAATTGTGTGTCTCTCCCTATCTTATTCTCTGTTTTTTTTTTCTTTTTTTTTTTTTTTGGTATAAATACTATGCCGTCCTTTGGGGATGGATCCTCTCCTACCCCAATTATATGATACTATGATAGCAGAAAACAATTGTACACTGACTCAGGTATGTTTGAGTATAGTAGCCTATATCCTTGTATATATTAATCCAAGGTGGGGCAGGTGACCCAACAAAGTTAATTGAGTCCTGTCTTGTAATATGTAGTATTGTATTTATGGGAAAAGGTCTCTTCTGGGTTGCTAAATGGCAATGGTGTAAGCCTAGAACTGGGTATGGTCACAGCTACCCTCTCCCACATAGATGAAGCTGATCTGCAATAAGAGAGAGAGAACTCAGAGAGGGATAGGGGGGTGGGGTTGGTATACAGTGACAAAGACAGACACACACACACACATACACACACAGTTAGAAACCTCTGACTGACCAAGAAATGGAGACTGAGACAGGCAGAGATGCATAAGGCATAGAACTTAGACGCAGACATAGAAATAAAGAAAAAGAGGAAAAGAGAAAGATCGAACATTGTCTATCAGTGCTACTCCTGTCCTTCCTATATGTGAGATAATAATTTTTTTAAATTTTTTTTTTTTTGCTAAAGCTAATTTTATTTAGTCATCTTTCACTTGCAGGTGAAATACTTCTGACCCAAATGGTTTTATCGGTGAATTAAAATAATAATTAAGGAACAGATAATTCCTTTGTTCTTTTTGCTATTCCAAAGCAGAGGGAAAAACACCCATAACATTTTTCCACCTCTTTTATAAGGCTAGTGTAACTATGATATAAAAACTGAAAAGTCACAGCACATGAAAACAATGAGTATAAGACTATAGATGCATGTATCCTAAATGTAACAAGAAGACATCTATCTCTTTATCCTCACAGGCTGGTTCCATTTGGCCCTGCATTATTCACTGCAGATCTTACCCTCTTCTCTGGTTTCCACAGAAAATTCAGTCACGTTGTCCCTGTCCAGATAGACAAGGTTTTGCTGTGGTAATAAATAAACCCAAGTTCTCAATGGTTTTAAACAATGAAAGCCTATTTCTTGCTTGCTCTTCCCAGGGTCAGCTGGGGATTTCCTCACTGAGGACTATACAGGCTTTCAGAGTATCAACCATTTGGCACATTACTTAGTGATTGCTACAAAAGGAAGGAAACATGGAGGATATTTGAGCTCTTGAAGCATATCACAGAGATGATATACTTAATATTCATTTACATGTCACTGGCCAAGGGAAGTCACATGTCTGCATCTATCTTTTAAAGGTTGATTAAGAGCAATCCTACTTTCACTCCAGAGGTAGAAAGAACTGGAATATTTGCAAACATTCTTAATGATTACCAGAGAACTCTTTCTTTCCTTCCTTCCTTCCTTCCTTCCTTCCTTCCTTCCTTCCTTCCTTCCTTCCTTCTTCTCTCTCTCTTTTTCTCTTTCTCTCTTTCTTTCTGCCTGCCTGCCTGCCTGCCTTCCTTCCTTCCTTCCTTCCTTCCTTCCTTCCTTCCTTCCTTCCTTCCTTCCTTCCTTTCTTTCTTTCCTTTCTTTTATACTTTAAGTTCTAGGGTACATATACCGAATGTGCAGATTTGATACATAGGTATACATGTGCCATGTTGGTTTGCTGCACCCATCAACTCATCATTTACATTAATTATTTCTCCTAATGCTGTCCTCGCCGAGACCCCTACCCCCCCACAGGCCCCAGTGTGTGATGTTCCCCACCCTGTGTCTAAGTGTTCTCATTGTTCAATTCCCACCTATGAGTGAGAACATGTGGCATTTGGTTTTTTGTCCTTGTGATAGTTTGCTGAGAATGATGGTTTCCAGCTTCATCCATGTCCCTGCAAAGGACATGAACTATTTTTATGGCTGCATAGTATTCCATGGTGTATATGTGCCACATTTTCTTAATCCAGTCTATCATCGATGGACATTTGGGTTGGTTCCAAGTCTTTGCTATTGTGAATAGTGCCACAATACACATACTTGTGCATGTGTCTTTATGGCAGCATGATTTATAATTTTTTGGGTATATTTATATTTTTGGGTATATTTAAAATTTATAATTTTTTTGGTATATATCCCAGGAATGGGATCACTGGGTCAAATGGTATTTCTAGTTCTAGATCCTTGAGGAATCTCCACACTGTCTTCCATAATGGTTGAACTAATTTACACTCCCACCAACAGTGTAAAAGTGTTCCTATTTCTCCACATCCTTTCAAGCATCTGTTGTTTCCTGACTTTTTAATGATCGCCATTCTAACTGCTGTGAGATGGTATCTCATTGTGGTTTTGATTTGCATTTCTCTGATGGCCAGTGATGATGAGCATTTTTTCATGTTTGTTGGCTGCATAAATGTCTTCTTTTGAGAAGTGTCCATATCCTTTGCCTACTTTTTGGTGGGGTTGTTTGATTTTTCTTGTAAATTTGTTTGAGTTCTTTGTAGATTCTGGATATTAGCCCTTTGTCAGATGGGTAGATTGCAAAAATTTTCTCCCATTCTGTAGGTTGCCTGTTCACCCTGATGGTAGTTTCTTTTGCTGTGCAGAAGCTCTTTAGTTTAATTAGATCCCATTTGTCAATTTTGGCTTTTTTTGCCATTGCTTTTGGTGTTTCAGTCATGAAGTCATGAAGTCCTTGCCCATGCCTATGTCCCGAATGGTATTGCCTAGGTTTTCTTCTAGGGTTTTTATGGTTTTAGGTCTAACATTTAAGTCTTTAATCCATCTTGAATTAATTTTTATATAAGGTTTAAGGAAGGGATCCAGTTTCAGCTTTCTACATATGGCTAGCCAGTTTTCCCAGCACCATTTATTAAATAGGGAATCCTTTCCCCATTTCTTGTTTTTGTCAGGTTTGTTGAAGATCAGATGGTTGTAGATGTGTGGTGTTATTTCTGAGGGCTCTGTTCTGTTCCATTGGTGTATATCTCTGTTTTGGTACCAGTACCATGCTGTTTTGGCTACTGTAGCCTTGTGGCATAATTTGAAGTGACGTAGCATGATGCTTCCAGCTTTGTTCTTTTTGCTTAGCACTGTCTTGGCAATGTGGGCTCTTTTTTGGTTCCATATGAACTTTAAAGTAGTTTTTTCCAATTCTGTGACGACAGTAATTGCTAGCTTGATGGGGATGGCATTGAATCTATAAATTACCTTGGGCAGTATGGCCATTTTCAGTACATTGATTCTTTCTATCCATGAACATGGAATGTTCTTCCATTTGTTTGTGTCCTCTTTTATTTCGTTGAACAGTGGTTTGTAGTTCTCCTTGAAGAGGTCCTGCACATCCCTTGTAAGTTGGATTTCTAGGTATTTTATTCTCTTTGTAGCAATTGTGAATGGGAGTTCACTCATGATTTGGCTCTCTGTCTGTTATTGGCGTATAGGAATGCTTGTGATTTTTGCACGTAGATTTTGTATCCTGAGACTTTGCTGAAGTCGCTTATCAGCTTAAGGAGATTTTGGGCTGAGATGATGGGCTTTTCTAAATATACAATCATGTCATCTGCAAACAGAGACAATTTCACTTCCTCTCTTTCTATTTGAATACCCTTTATTTCTTGCTCTTGCGTGATTGCCCTGGCCAGAACTTCCAACACTATGTTGAAATGGAGTGGTGAGAGAGGTATCCTTGTCTTGTGCTGGTTTTCAAAGGGAATGTTTCCAGTTTTTGCCCATTCAGTTTGATATTGGCTGTGAGTTTGTCATTAATAGCTGTTATTATTTTGAGATATGTTCCATCAATACCTAGTTTATTGAGAGTTTTTAGCATGAAGGGCTGTTGAATTTTGTTGAAGGCCTTTTCTGCATCTATTGAGATAATCATGTGGTTTTTGTTGTTGGTTCTGTTTATGTGATGGGTTATGTGTATTGGTTTGTGTATGTTGAACCAGCCTTGCTTCCCAGGGATGAAGCCAACTTCGTTGTGGTGGATAAGCTTTTTGATATGCTGCTGGATTTGGTTTGCCAGTATTTTATTGAGGATTTTTGTATCGATGTTCATCAGGGATATTGGTCTAAAAGTCTCTTTTTTTGTTGTGTCTCTGCCAGGCTTTGGTATCAGGATGATGCTGGCCTCATAAAATGAGTTAGCGAGAATTCCCTCTTTTTCTATTGATTGGAATAGTTTCAGAAGGAATGGTACCAGCTCTTTGTTGCACCTCTGGTAGAATTTGGCTATGAATCTGTCTGGTCCTGGACTTTTTTTGGTTGGTAAGCTATTAATTATTGCCTCAATTTCAGAGCCTGTTGAATTCAGAGATTCAACTTCTTCCTGGTTTAGTCTTGGGAGAGTGTATGTGTCCAGGAATTTATCCACTTCTTCTAGATTTTCTAATTTATTTGCGTGGAGGTGTTTATAGTATTCTCTGATGGTAGTTTGTATTTCTGTGGGATTGGTGGTGATATCCCCTTTATCATTTTTTATTGTGTCTGTTTGATTCTTCTCTTCTTCTTTATTAGTCTTGCTAGTGGTCTATCAATTTTGTTGATCTTTTCAAAAAGCCAGCTCCTGGATTCATGGATTTTTTGAAGGGTTTTTTGTGTCTCTATCTCCTTCAGTTCTGCTCTGATCTTAGTTATTTCTTGCCTTCTGCTAGCTTTCGAATGTGTTTGCTCTTGCTTCTCTAGTTCTTTTAATTGTGATGTTAGGGTGTCAATTTTAGATCTTTCCTGCTTTCTCTTGTGGGCATTTAGTGCTATAAATTTCCCTCTACACACGGCTTAAAATGTGTCCCAGAGATTCTGGTACATTGTGTCTTTGTTCTCATTGGTTTCAAAGAACATCTTTATTTCTGCCTTCATTTTGTTATTTACCCAGTTGTCATTCAGGAGCAGGTTGTTTAGTTTCCATGTAGTTGTGCAGTTTTGGGTGAGTTTCTTAATCCTGAGTTCTAATTTGATTGCACTGTGGTTTGAGAGATAGTTTGTTGTGATTTCTATTCTTTTACATTTGCTGAGGAGTGCTTTACTTCCCACTATGTGGTCAATTTTGGAATAAGTGCAATGTGGTGCTAAGAAGGAATGTATATTCTGTTGATTTAGGGTGGAGAGTTCTGTAGATATCTATTAGGTCCACTTGGTGCAGAACTGAGTTCAAGTCCTGGATATCCTTGTTAACCTTTTGCCTCGTTGATCTGTCTAATATTGACAGTGGGGTGTTAAAATCTCTCACTATTATTGTGTGGGAGTCTAAGTCTCTTTATAGGTCTCTAAGGACTTGCTTTATGAATCTGGGTGCTCCTGTATTGGGTGCATATATATTTAGCATAGTTAGCTCTTCTTGTTGAATTGATCCCTTTACCATTATGTAATGGCCTGCTTTGTCTCTTTTGATCTTTGTTGGTTTAAAGTCTGTTTTATCAGAGACTAGGATTGCAACTCCTGCTTTTTTTTGCTTTCCTTTTGCTTGGTAGATCTTCCTCCATCCCTTTATTTTGAGCCTATGTGTGTCTGTGCATGTGAGATGGGTCTCCTGAATACAGCACACTGATGGGTCTTGACTCTTTACCCAGTTTGCCAGTCTGTATCTTTTAATTGGGGCATTTAGCCCATTTACATTTAAGATTAATATTGTTATGTGTGAATTTGATCCTGTCATTATGATGTTAGCTGATTATTTTGCCTGGTAATGGATGCATTTTCTTCATAGCATCAATAGTTTTTACAATTTGGCATGCTTTTGCAGTGGCTGGTATCAGTTGTTTCTTTCCATGTTTAGTGCTTCCTTGAGGAGCTCTTGTAAGGCAGACCTGGTGGTGACAAAATCTCTCAGCATTTGCTTGTCTGTAAAGGATTTTATTTCTCCTTCACTTATGAAGCTTAGTTTGGCTGGATATGAAATTGTGGGTTGAAATTTCTTTTCTTTAAGAATGTTGAATATTGGCCTTCACTCTCTTCTGGCTTGTAGGGTTTCTGCCGAGAGATCTGCTGTTAGTCTGATGGGCTTCCCTTTGTGGGTAACTCAACCTTTCTCTCTGGCTGCCCTTAACATTTTTTCCTTCATTTCACCCTTGGTGAATCTGACAATTATGTGTCTTGGGGTTTCTCTTCTTGAGGAGTATCTTCGTGGTGTTCTCTGTATTTCCTGAATTTCAATGTTGGCCTGCCTTGCTAGGTTGGGGAAGTTCTCCTGGATAATATCCTGAAGAGTGTTTTTCAACTTGGTTCCAGTCTCCCCATGACTTTCAGGTACACCAATCAAATGTAGATTGGTCTTTTCACATAGTCCCATATTTCTTGGAGGCTTTATTCATTTCTTTTTACTCTTTTTTCTCTAACCTTGTCTTCTCACTTCATTTCATTAATTTGATCTTCAATCACTGATACCCTTCCCTCCACTTGATCGAATCAGACATTGAAGCTTGTGCATGTGTCATGAAGTTCTTGTGCCATGGTTTTCAGCTCCATCATGTCATTTAAGGTCTTCTCTACACTGTCTATTCGAGTTAGCCATTCGTCTAACCTCTTTTCAAGGTTTTTAGCTTCCTTGCAATGTGTTAGAACATGCTCCTTTAGCTCAGAGAAGTGTGTTACTACTGACCTTCTGAAGCCTACTTCTGTCAGCTCATCAAAGTCATTCTCCGTCCAGCTTTGCCCCATTGCTGGCGAGGAGCTGCGATCCTTTGGAAGAGAAAAGGAGCTCTGGTTTTTATAATTTTCAGCTCTTCTGCTCTGGTTTCTCCCCATCTTTGTGGTTTTATCTACCTTTAGTCTTTGATGTTGGTGACCTACAGATGGGGTTTTAGTGTAGATTTCCTTTTTGTTGATGTCGATGCTATTCCTTTCTGTTGTTAGTTTTCCTTCTAATAGTCAGGTCCCTCAGCTGCAGGTCTGTTGGAGTTTGCTGGAGGTCCACTCCAGACCCTGTTTGCCTAGGTATCACCAGCGGAGGCTGCAGAACAGCAAATATTGCTGCCCAATCCTTCCTCTGGAAGCTACTTCCCAGAGGGGCAGCCACCTATATGAGGTGTCTGTCAGCCCCTTCTGGGAGGTGTCTCCCAGTTAGGCTACATGGGGGTCAGGGACCCACTTGAGGAGGCCGTATGTCTGTCCTCAGAGCTCAAACGCCGTGCTGGGAGAAGCACTGCTCTCTTCAGAGCTGTCAGACAGGGACGTTTAAGTCTGCAGAAGTTTCTGCTGCCTTTTGTTCAGCTATGCCCTGTCCACAGAGGTGGAGTCTATAGAGGCAGTAGGCCTTGCTGAGCTGCAGTGGGATCCGCCCAGTTTGAGCTTCCTGGCCACTTTTTTTTTACCTACTCGAGCCTCAGCAATGGCTGATGGCCCTCCCCCTGCTAGGCTGCTGCCTCACAGGTCAATCTCAGACTAATGCACTAACAGTGAGCAAGGCTCCGTGGGCATGGGACCCACTGAGCCAGACACAGGAGAGAATCTCCTTGTCTGTCAGTTGCTAAGACCTTGGGAAAAGCACAGTATTTGGGTGGAAATGTCTTGTTTTTCCAGGTACAGTCTATCACGGCTTCCCTTGGCTAGCAAAGAGAAACTCCTTGACCCCTTGTGCTTCCCGGGTGAGGCAATGCCCCTCCCTGCTTTGGCTTGCCCTCTGTTGGCTGCACTCACTGTCCAACCAGTCCCAATGAGATGAACCAGGTACCTCAGTTGGAAATGCAGAAATCACCTGTCTTCTGTGTCAATCACGCTAGGAGCTGCAGACCGGAGCTACCCCTATTTGGCCATCTTGGAACAGCCAGAGTGCTCTTTTCTATTCACCAATTATTTGGTTAGCTTTGCTTTCTACATTCAAAATACAACTGTCCCCATTGTAAGGGAGACTCAAAATTCGCATAGTGTAACAAGACCAGACTCAACATCCAGGATCTCTGGGTGATGTGTGATGGTCTTTTCATGAAGACAAAGTAATGCCTAATAGTCTCTATCAGGCGTGGGATGTGGTTGCTTTTCATCTGGAAACTTATGAATTAAAATGTTGTCTGCCCTTCACATACTCAATATACACAGGTGTTGGGCAACTCAATAAACACTTTTAGAGGAATAGGAAAAGAGCCTGTTTTCTGGATGTGGGAGTTATTCCTTGATCAAGTCCTGATTTGCATCTCTTGACCATTATTCTTCATTGTTCCTAGCTTCTATCTCTAAGAAATGCTTCCTTTTTTTGATTATTGTCTTCAGTGACATCTGCAATGAATATTGGGGACTATGTCTTTTATTGGGGCAATTGGCTTTATCAGTCCGTTTTCTGTCAATAGAAGATTGGAGTCTATGGTTGTCTTAAATATAGAATAGTTATAATCATTTTCAGTCCAAATTGTTGGTACTTTTGCCGTACAAATCACTTAAAGACATGGATTGCTTATTTCCTATTAGATTTCAGTAAGCTCCATGTGCCAATAGGTGTAGCCACAATTCTTTTCAGGACATAATTCTGATAATTGCTATATGCCTTGTTTACTTGATCTCATGCCAAATGATTTCTCACTGTACAGCATGGGTTTTCATCTTTTCATGATCTAGCATTGTTTTCTTCACCAACTATTTTCCATTTCTTAATACAATGCCAAATATTTTATTTTTTTAAAATGTGGCAACAGTCTACGCTATCACTTTCCTTATCCATTAGGATAGACTGGGTTATGCTGTGATAACAATCTACAAATTTTGGTGGTCTAGGACAGCAAGGATATTTTTTCCCACTCACACTATGCTTATCACAGGTTGACTATGGGTTGTGTTCTATATTGTCCTCCCTCAGGGACATAGGTTGTTAGAGATGCTATTATCTTGAACATGCCTGTGTTAGTCTGTTCTCATGCTGCTAATAAAAACATACCCAGAACTGGGTAATTTATAAAGGTAAGAGGCTTAATTGACTCACAGTTCCACATGGCTGGGGAGGCCTCACAATCATGGCAAAAGTCGAAGGGGAAGCAAGACATGGCTTACATGGAGGCAGGCGAGAGACAGCATGTGCAGGGGAACTGCCCTTTATAAAACTGTCAGATCTCATGAGACTTACTCACTTATGAGAACAGTGTGGGAAAAACCTGCCCCTATAATTCAATTACCTTCCACCAGGTCCCTCTCACAACACGTGGGGATTATTACAATTTGAGGTGAGATTTGGGTGCGGACCTAGAGCCAAACCATATCAATGCCAGCAGCCATGTCAGGGGAAAGAGAGTGTGGGAAGCACACAGGTGCTTCAAGCTTCTGTCTAGAAATGACCTATGTCACTTCCACTTACATTTATTGATGAATGCAAGTCATAACTAATTTTAAGAGGTTGAGAAAATTAAATTCTACCATATGTCTGAAAGGACAGAAAAATAGAGTATCAGTGAACACATCCAATGGATAGCATACACACACACACACACACACACATCCCAACATTAATAACCTTTGTGGAATTTATTGAAAATTTGTGGGGACCAAAAGAGGAATTATATCATATTGTATATAGAATTTTGCTAGAAAAATCCTCATCTGAAATTTCTCTTTTTCCTACTTCGTTTTCAATGGTGGTAATGCTTTGTTTTTCTCTTCTTCTTCCCTCATGCAGCCTCCAGCCTCACTGGCTCTACTCACTTTGTCCCTCTCAGTTTTTCCGTTTGGGACTTAAAATTCCACACTCCTTCATCACAGGAAACAAGTTCCATTATCCTTGTTATTTGCACATCCCCTCAAGGTCTTATATACCACCCCAAGAGGCTTTTGAAGCATTTCTTCTGAATAAATATAGTGCTTTCTCTAATAAGAATTCTGGTGGATGCAATTTTCTCCATCTTATTACATTAATAATATATTAGCAAGTCAAATATAGCATTACCATGTAGGTTTTGTTTCAGATATGAAAGATGGTTTAGCATGGTTTCATTTCATATTTATGAAGATACATATCTTTATATTAATAGATTTAAAGAAACTACCTATGTGATCATCTAGATCTGCTCTGAACATACCCAGAACTGGGTAATTTGTAAAGGAAAGAGGCTTAATTGACTCACAGTTCCTCTGACTTCACAGCTGTGTCCAAAATGGTAGACACTAGCCATATGTGGCTCTTTCCATTGAAATTTGAATGGTTGAAATTAGGTTATTTAAAAAATTTCATTTCTCATTCCTATTAGCCACTTTTAAGTGCTCAGTAGCCACATGTGACTAGTAGTTACGGTACTAACACAGATAATGGATGCTTCCATCATTGGGGAAAGTTCTATTGGATAGTTTTGCTATAAATCAATGCTGCAGAGTCATTTGATAAAAGTAATGGTCATTCCTGATAAAAAACTTATAGGCCGGGCACCATAGCTCATGCCTGTAATCCCCACACTTTGGGAGGCCGAAGCCGGAGGATCACGAGGTCAGGAGATTGAGACCAGCTTGGCTAACATGGTGAAACCCCGTCTCTACTAAAAATACAAAAAATTAGCCATGCATGGTGGCTGGTGCCTGTAGTCCCAGCTACTTGGGAGGCTGTGGCGAGAGAATCGCTTGAACCCGGGAGGTGGAGGTTGCGGTGAGCCAAGATTATGCCGCTGCACTCCAGCCTGGGTGAAAGAGCAAGGCTCCATCTCAAAAAACAACAACAACAACAACAACCAACAAAAAACAAACAAAAAAACTTATAGTAAATTAGGGTTAGAAGGAAACTTTCTTGATATGAGAAACAGTATACATAAAAACCAATGGTAAATATAATAAGTAGTAAAATACAAGTGGCATTACATTATATTCAGGACAGAGGATGACCATTACTATCACAACTATGTCCATTAGAATTAGGTTTGGTTTTGATTAAAATAATTTTGTTTCTCTCTCTTTTCAAGAACACTGAAGAAAGGCAGTAAAGGGTGGCAAAGTGGGTCTAATCCATTGCCTATCCGGGGACCCAGATTCATTCTATCACTGCTAAGGTGTGGTCTTCATTCTCATATTTCAAGGAATAATTCAAGTTCAGCATATCCTTATTTAATTCAGAAGGGCGGGGAAAAATATGAGGACAAAGAACAAAGGAGGCCTAAGTCATATCTGCTGTTTTGTATATAATGCTTGTGGAAGTTACGGCATGATAGTTTTGCTGGCATTAGCCAGTAATTGGTCACATGGCCACACTTTGTTGCAAGGAATGTTGAAAAGTGTAGCTTTAATCTGGTTAGCCATGTGCTTATCTAAAAACTAGGGTTTTCTATGAGTAAAGAATGGATACTGGGGAACAGCTAATACTTTCTGCCTTACCACCTTATTTAATATTGTTCTGGAAGTCTTAATCAAAACAATAAAATAGAAAAACAAAGAAGTACAAATATTGGAAAGAAACAGATGCAATTATGTTTCTTTTCAGAAGATATAATTAAATGTTCCAAAATCCAATTGAGTTAACTGAAAATCTATTAGAAACAAATAAGATAACTCAGTAAGATGTGGGAAATAAGATACAAAAATCAAGAGGTTTTCAATGATGTTTTAACCCATGAGAGACTAGAAATAGAATGAAAACATATGGAAATAAAAATGTAATTCCTATAGGTAAATAAGAAATGACTGTAACTCATGTGATGAAAACTATAACATTTTATTGAAAGGCATAAAAAGAAAACTGAGGTAAATGAAGAATCATGGCAGGTTCCTGGATGGGATGATTTAGTGTTGTAAAGACATTAGTTCTCCCCAAATCCGTAAATTTCATATAATTCCATTCAAAATGTATTTTTTAAGTTGATAAGTTAATGGTGAAATTTATGTTAATGATTGACTGTATTAGAACAGCAAGAAAACTGAAAATGAACAATGAAGGGTATGTGCCCTGGTAGATGTCAAAACGAACTATAAAACTATGGTAATTAAAAGTGTAACACCAAGGTGGGAGGATCACTTGAGCCCAGGAGTTCAAGACTAGCCTAGGCAACATATTGAGACCTTGTCTCAATTTTTTATTAAAAAAAGTGTGATAGCAGCTGCGAGATTGTTAAGGGGACAAACTAGAGTCCAGGACAAGGTATATGTGGCAGATGAGAGCAAGGTAGTGTGTGGTTCAGTGCACAGATTCTGGAACCACACTGTCAAGGTACAAAGCACAGCTTTGCCACTTAACAGCTTGTGACCCTGGACAAATTATTAAGCCCTCCGTATTTCAAATTTCTCATCTAAAAATTAGGGATAAAGTGGTCCACACCATTTACAGTTGCTGTAGGGACAATAAATGTAAAGCACTTAGAACATTGCCTGGCCTGTTGTAAACACCGAAAAAGTGTTAGCTAATGTTAATGCTAGAATTTAATATATAATAAACATGACACTAAAATCAGTGCAGCATGAAGGTACTATATAATGCATAGTGTTGGGGCAATTGGCTTGCCATTTGGAGAGAAAGAAAGAAAAGAAGAGAAGAAAGGAAGAAAGAAGAAAGGAAAGAAAAAAAGAAAGAAAAAAGAAAGGAAGAAATTAGAACTCTGACTCACATTCATTATAAATTAAACAGTATAGATTAAATACTTAATTATAAAAATTATTATAAAAGTACTGGGAAGGTGAAGAAGAATATAAAAAGTATTCTCGGTGCATGTAAAGTCTTTTCATATATTATTCCGATTTTTAGCGTGATACCAATGCAACAAGCCAGGAAAGAAAACATTGGCAGTTGTTACTTTCAATCAAAAAGGACATTGAGATAGGATGAAGGGTAGGGTGGTGGGGGTATGAGGCAGTAGTTAGGCAGATGAGAGACGGTGCATCAGAACAAGTTTGTTTAAAAGCAATAAATATCTTTTATGTCTTAATTTTTTTTATACACTGTGCTGCATATATGGTTTAGATTTTCATTTTGAAATGTGGCCCTTTGGTAGCAGAAAATGCCAATGAACATAATAGCTTTTACTTTTTAATTTTCAGGAATATTTACTTATGCAAGTAAGTGTTAAATGATTGCTTCTTCTTTGAACTGTGTATTCAGGAGATGCTTACAGCTTTAAAAATTAGATGATAATGATGGGGAAAACATAGCCATTATAAATCAAATGTGTAAGATAGCAATATTAGAGCACCTTGGCTGTTCCAGATTCTAAGTTGGAAGTGGGTTGTTTCATGAAAGAAAGAGGACAATATCGTTTTTTACATTATAATTGTTTTTATAAAGCACGTTTGTGTTGGAAATAACCATTGCAACTCTCCTTTTTTAGCTTTATAGTAAATGTTATACTTAGAAAATTACCTAAATATAAAAAATTATAGCAAAAAGGACACAGCTTGATATTGCATTGACTACACGCCATTCATTATGATGAGAGCTATAAAAATGTAGACTCTACAAGGTATAGTTTTTATGCAAAAATTGATATAGCAGGTTGAAGATGTATTTGGCAAATAGCTACTGACTTTTACATTTAGAAACATTAAGATTTATTGTGTCAATCTGGCTGCCACCCATATTGTGCAATATTTAAAGCTCTGAATTAAAACTCTGTAAGATGAGCAAGTGATGATATACAACATAAAATCATCATTATAGAAAAATCAGACCACTTGGGTTTTTTTTTCCTCTCAAATGCCCAAGAGTTTAAATCCTACGTGAAACATTAATGGACTTCTATTTCCACTTAAAAATGCTCTCTGAGGATTATCAGAACATCAAAGTGACTGTAGCTACTAATAGGTATTTTCTTTAGCTGTGGAATGTGAAAAAAAGCTGATTTCTTTTTTTGAAATAAAAGTTGTAAGCAAGACAATTTTGTATATTTGATATCCTCTGGTTTATGAAAGGATCCAAACAAGTTCAGTCCCCCCGCCCCATCAGATGAGTTCTTCATATAATTCATTCCCTGTGAGTTCCAAAGGGAAAGAATTAGGTGTCCTGTGTTGCTAATTAGAGCTGCTAATGTATTAATGCACTTCTGAGAGCATTGCTTTCCTAAACTCTCACCCAGACAAATTAGACACTTACTAGTGATGTGATCATCTTATTCATCCCTCTCTTGCCTTCTTCCTCTTCCAAATAAATATGAAGTTTTGCAGAGTGAGTCACATCATGATAAGCATTGTGGCAGTTGTTACTGTTTTTGTGTTGGGAGAAGCTTCCATTTCTTCAGCATATCAAATCTGCTTCTCAGGCTCAACACCCTTGAAGTGGCATCCAGGTATTTATTCAGAGGCTGTGTGCATTGAGGTAATCTCCACTTCTCAAAAAAAAAAAAAAAAAAAGTGGGGGCGGGGCAATAAATGAGCATGAACTCTTCTCTTGTAAGTCACATCTCTAAGCTTTCTCCAAACAATAACCATCAGAATGGGCAGTTAACCTCCCATTTTTTTGCCCTAATGAATTTCAGCTTTCTTCAGTGTGGGTGCACTATGAGGCAGCATGAGACTTTTCAATATTGCCATTGACTGTGGCCAATCGTGTCTCTTTCACTTTCAAGCAATGTCCCTTTCCCTTTTGGACTCTGCCTCCTGTCCATACACTGTCCATCTAAACACTTTCTGACTGTCATTCAATCTAGGTCACTCCTTCTCATTTGTTGAGGATGTTGGCATATGGATCACCATCTTCCAAGTCACGCCATTATCCTAATTGACTTTACTATCACCATGGATGATAAATTGAACACTTTACTCTCAGAGGATCTTGAATTTCCTATATTTCAGCTACCTATATGGCTACCTGCTGGGTCCAATCAATACCACCTCTGAAATCTTTAACTCAGTCTTTGTCCCTAATTCAGTCACCCTAAACCCACTGCATTGCTTTATCTGCCTTTTCTGTTCTTTTATTCTATCCTCTTAATTCAGTTCTTCCCTGTGGTCTTAACAATTCTAGTCTCTTTTATGTAAAAATAACTTCTTCCCTGATCACAAGTGAGCCCCTAGCTGTCTCCTTGTGTCTTCCATTCACTTCTGCATCAAATGCCTCACAAGAATTATCTTTATTTTCTGCCTTGACTCATTCTGTGGGAGTCAGGAACTGATTCCATCATGTCAATGAGATTGCCCTGGCCATCATCTCCTAACCATTCTCCAAGGGACTGTTTTCAGACTTCATTATAGTTCATCTCTCTGCAGCATTTGGCCTACAATCAACTTTTCTTCCCTGGTTTCTGTGGCACAATTCTGTCAGAATCCTCTCATGATTTCTTTTCAGTCTCCATTGCCAGTTCCTCTTCTTGTTCCCACCCTAAGATGTAAATAATCTATTCTTCTCTTCTTTTTGTAAGTGCTCAGCCTGGACATCTCATCTTCTCCTATGACTTCTATCTATAGGCTGAAAATCCATGAACTCAAAAGAGGTGAATAAATGAATAATTACTTTTAAAATAATACATCTTGTCTTAAGAAGATTTAAAATGGTTAAGAAGGGTACAAACATCTACTGAGTAGTACAAAATTAGTATGAGGTAAAAGAAAAAAAAATAAGGGTGAAGACAAAACATAACCCAAGTAGAGTGCAGCTAAATGTGAGTACTAAATTTGAAAATTCTAAGCTTTTGAGAGGCCAATGAGAAGAGGGTGACATCTCATCATGGTTACACATCCAATTGTCTAGAAATACAACCATTCTTGCTACTGAGATGAACAAAGGTTTCTCTCAGGGTGGGGTGAGGAGACCTCCACATGATATGAATCACATCCTCCATGCCATCCTTCCAGAAGATGCACTCATGAGTTCTCAGGGTCTGTATCTTATAAACATCTTCCATTTAGGATATAGATATGAATAAGATTAAATTTAGTTAAAGCAATTCAGTTATAGGCCAATATAACATGGTCTCTGTTCCTATGGGAATGTTGTAGAATATGTTTTTTATTTTACTTAACTTAGGATGTCTTGAAGTGATGACAGCTTTATTGTCTTGCAAGCAATTCTCCCTAAGTATTCTTTAAAACAGCTTTTGATACTTCTTGAGGACATTGAGCATGAGATTCTACTCTGTGACAAGTATTTAATCTCATATACTTATATTTCTAGCTTTATTCTAAATATTTAGTAGTTATCTGTACCTTGATATCCCACAGATATTTCACTTTCCAAAACTGGATTCATTCTTTCTCTCCAAACCGATTTCTCCTAGTCCTCTGACAGGAAATGACATCATCATGCACTCAGTGTTACTGAGAAATCTTTTGCTTTAGTCATTTGTTTCCTCATTCCTCACAGCTAATCAATACCCAAGTCCTTCTGATATAGCCTCCTTATATCTTGAGTCTGTCCCTGCTTTCTAGCTCCACTGTCCCTGTTTTAGTTCATTCCGGACCTTATCCTTTCTTGCCTGAATCTACTGTTTCATTGTCTTAACCGGCTTCTTTGGTCAAAGCCTGTCCCTTCCTCCTCTGATCCAGTTACTATGTGGTTCACCTTTGTATCTTGTGTTTATCACAGTGGCCAGCACTTAGGCAAGAAAAGTATTTTTATCAGATGGATTCATGGATGAATGAACGACTGTACACACATGTGGGTCTTATGAGGGGCACTAATATAATGCTGCTTTGTAATACTAGAATTGTTCCTATGTGCATTCCTATGTTGTCAGGATTACGGCAAATAGTTGTGCATAGTGGTATGTAACAAAGTGTTGTTTCCCAGATTTAGAGCCTTCTTTTTATCTTTCATGTGGGCAAACAACTGAGGAGAAGAACAGAAAACTCTCCTCTGACACTGTTGTTAGAAGAGACTTCAAGAGGCTGGGCATGGTGGCTCATGCCAGTAATCCCAGCACTTCCCGGAAGGCCAAGGTGGGAGGATCACCTGAGGCTGGGAGTTCAAGACCAGCCTGGCCAACATACAGAAACTCTGTCTCTACTAAAAATACAAAAATTAGCCATGCATGGTGGTGGGCGCCTGTAGTCCCAGCTACTCAGGAGGCTGAGGCATGAGAATTGCTTGAGCCTGAAAGGTAGAGGTTGCAGTGAGCTAAGATTGTGCCACTGCACTCCAGCCTGGGTGACAGACTGAGATCCTGTCTCAAAAAACAAAAGCATCTTCTTGTGGAAGCTTAATTACCTGTCCTAATTCCTCAGCCCTTACATCTCCTTGCACTAGACACACTCATTTACAAACTCTATACTTCTACTGTTTTTTAATATATATTTATATATGTATAAAATATACATTTTTTTTATTATACTTTAAGTTCTAGGGTACATGTGCACAACGTGCAGGTTTGTTACATAGGTATACATGTGCCATGTTGGGACAAGGAATTAAGCTTCCACAAGAAGATTCATTCCTTTCCTTAAAATGTGTCATTCTATGATAAGGGGTTAATATCTAAAATATATAAAGAACTCAAACAACTTCATAGCAAGTAAACAAATAACCCAATTAAAAAATAAGCAAAGGACCTAAATAGATATTTCCTACAGGAAGAGATACAGATGGCTAACAAGTACATTAAAAAATGTTCAACATCACTAATTATTAGGGAAATGCAAATTAAAACCACAACGAAATATCACCTTATACCTAGCTATAGATTAGCTATTATCATAGATTAGTTATTATCATAAAGATAAAAGATAAGTATTAGCAAGGATGTAGAGAAAAGGGAACCCTGGTATACTGCTGTTGGGGATATATCATCTAGCCATTATGAAAAATAGTATGGAAGTTCCTCAAAAAATTAAAATAGAATTACCTATATGATCCAGTGATCCCACTATAGGGTATATATCCAAAGGAAAAGAATTCAGAATGACAAAGAGATATCTGCACTCCAACATTCACTGCAGCAGTATTCACCTTGGCTAAACATACAGAATCAACCTAAGTGTTCATTGACACATAAATGGAAATGGAAAAAGAAAATATGGTATATGTACACAACCAATATTATTGAGCCTTTAAAAAGATAAAAATCTCCTAATTTGTAACAACATGGATGAATCTTGAGGATATTATGTTAAGTAAAATAAGCCAGGCTCAGGAAGACAAATACTGCATGACCTCGCTTATGTATGAAATCTAAAAAACAACAAACTCATAGAAGGAGAGAGTAGAACGGTGGTTACCAGGTGCTGAGGTGGGGTAGTGGGGTGGGATTAGAGAGATGTTTGACCAAAGGGTACAAAATTTCAGTTAGATGGAACAGTAGGTTCAAGAAATCCATTGTACAATATAATGACTACAGTTAATAACAATGTATTTTATACTTGAAAATTGCAAGGAGAGATTTTAATTGTTCTCACAACAAAAAAATAAGTATTTGAGGTAATACATATGTTAGCTTGAGTCCACTATTCTAGTGTATACATATTTCAAAACTCAATGTTGTACACCATAAGTATATATAATTTTGTGAATTAAAAATAAAATAAACTGTGACATTCAAAAAAACAAAACAAAAACAAAAACAAAAACTTCAAGAGAGGCCTATAAAGAAGGGGAAGGAGAAGGAGATGAGCGAGCAGCCTTACAGCGGCTGTGTGGCAGCCAACAGCCCCGGCGGTGGGAGATAGGAATAGACTCAGAAAAACAGTCAAGATTTAACTAAAGACCCAGGTGTGGAGACGCTCAGGTGGAGATAAATTCACCTCTGATGGGGTGGCATTTGTTGGGAGAGGAGGAAGGGAAGGAATTTATATAAATCTTAGGAATATTGTGTGGGAATATGTGAAGGAAGCTGTAGGGAAAATGGCAAGGTAAGTACAGTACGTGAAATGGTAATTGGTGGAGGGTATAAAGCAGCATTATGAGAGGCTCTTGAAGGGAGTAATTGTGTTAAGGCACTTGATAGCTACAACCCATCATCTGCTAGAAGTAGGGTCGCTGTTGTGTTTACAATCAAGTAGAACAGTGCCATGAGTACGCTAATAGAAGGGTGTCAGAAATGTATGCAAACTGCATTGAGGGGGAGCCCTCTTTCTCAGTTCCCATGTGAGAGGAGGGAATGAGCTAGAGTAAATTGTTTCAATAAACATCACTTTATTTATGATGCTGGTCCTGGCAACTCAGAGGTAGCAGTGCACACCCTTCAGTACTGCATCTTACCAAAGGACTGAGCTAGTCAGGAAAATAGATTTCACATGAGGTATTAACTCCTGTTACATACTCAGGCTGTGACTTACACAACAAGCTCTGTCTTAGGGGAACTGTACGCTGATTAGCAGAGAAGATCTCTTGGAGCAAAAGCTTTTGCTGAAATCTCTTGAATCATGAAACCATTTCTTTCCACTTAAAAGCATATTGATCTCTCTCTTCCTTTCCACCATGGGAGAAGAGAAAATAAAAAGAAGTCGATGTTTCTAGCTTATTGAATATCTACTGACACTAACAATCACATCAAGAGCTAACATGTACTGAACACTCATATGTTGAGGCACTGGTCTCAGTGCTTTAGTTTATTATTTTCTTTTATTTATTTAATCCTTGAAACAACTCCATAAGGTAGATATAATTCCCCATTACCAGGACATGTCTCCTTCCAAGGCAGTGGAAAATCTTACATATCAACTCAGGGAAGATGGGGGTTGAGCAGGCCACACTGCTTCTGTGGTGCCTTTGGAGATCTAGGGAAGACTGCATTACTTAGAGCCTTGGTGTGCTCATCTGTAAATTGCAGATACAATAGCTATCTTGAGGAGTTATCTTGAGAATTAGAGATCATATTATATAAAGGGTCTAACACAGTGGCCAACACAGAGAAAGTACCCAGTGAAAGGGAATTAATGTCATATACTTTCTGACTAAACTCTTTTCTATGCTCATATCTTAAAGTCAGAATAAAATTAATCATCACTTTTCCTTTTCCACACCCTGCTTTAAAAAAAATCTGTAGAAAAGGGAGTTCTGAAGCAGATCATAAGAGCAGCTCATAATGAAAATGAGCTGACAGAGTTCTTTCCTCTGGATAATATATTTAAGCCACTTCTATTAAATAATATCCAAATTTCTAGCCCAAAGAGTTAATATTATAAACAAGTTCTCAGTTTTCCATAAGTCTGTATCTGAATGTCCAGTAGAGACTGAATTAGAAAGAAAAGTTCCAGGAATCCAGGACTAAACCAGATTATTTTAAGTTAATATTTGACCTTCCAAGGGGCAGGGCAAACCACAAGCAAAAGAGATCAAGCCACAGGTGGTCCTGATGACATATTTCCCTAACTAGACTTGAATAATCTTAGTAGAATGAAATGATATAGGCTGGTTTTTGATCACTTCAGATGGTCAAAGTTTATTTGGGTGCTTTTAGCAAAACAAATGGCAGAAGTGAGAAACACTGACATATGGTGGAAATGGTTCATGAAAAAACTAATAACACTACTAATTTCTGTCATTAGCATCCTGGGGAAGCTACAGAATTATTCAAGGCTTGGTCTTAATTATCTTCTAATGAAGATTTGATTTAATTTGCTCTTTGTAATCTCTCATTCTTATTTTTCTTTCCATACCTTTGCCTTGTTTTTTAATTTCAGAGTGTTAAAATATTCCATGCTTAGTGTTCTCAGTTCAGCAGCTGAGCTCTTCAGAGAGTCCTGTATCAATCAAATATTCCATGCTTAATGTTCTCAGTTCAGCAGCTGAGCTCTTCAGAGGAAGTCCTATATCAATCTTACAAGTACTGTAGCTACTTATGAGGGGACCCGCGTTACTGCAGCTAGTCATATTTTTATGTGCTACCTCTACTCAAGGAAACGAATGAGGGAGGGGTTCAGAGAGAAGCAATGTGGAATCCACTTCTATAACTCTGTCCAAATACTGCTCTGTCAGTTTGCTTTAGCTTTGTTAAAAAAATAACTTTTAGGCTTTCTTTGTATTTGTTAAATTAAAATTTTCTTTCTTTTTTATTTTTCTTTTTTTTTTTTTTGAGACAGAGTGGTGCTCTGCTGCCCAGGCTGGAGAGCAGTGGTGCGATCTCGGCTTAGTGCAACCTCCACACCTTGGGTTCAAGAGATTCTCCTACCTCAGACTCCTGAGTAGCTGAGATTACAGGCGTGCGCCACCACGCCTGGCTAATTTTTTATATATTCAGTAGAGATGGGGTTTCACCATGTTGGCCAGGCTGGTCTTGAACCCCTGGCCTCAAGTGATCCACCCAACTCGGCCTCCCAAAATGTTGGGATTACAGGCATGAGCCACTGCACCTGGCCTAACATTTTCTTTATGTAAAAGTACTACATTCACATTGTTCAGAGAGTCAAACAGTTCTATGAGGGTCATTAAAATAAACACCAGCCACTAATGCCTCCCACATTGCTCATTACCCAGAGATAAGCACTTTTGTCTGTATTTAGATGTTTTCATTGAGGCTTGATATCTGGATATCTTTAAATAACTTTAATGTATTGCTATTTCTTGCTTTTTCAGTTTTAGCCCTTATTTACTGCTTTCCTACAATGAAAGGTAACAGTTTAGCTCTTTCACTTGCCTCCCTGTCCACCCCAAATGCACGCATGTACTTCCCATCCATCCATTCTGTCATCCGCTCAATATAGTTTTATGATATTTAAACATTTGTTTGGATCTATATTTAGCATTTAAATAAGTATCCCTATACAAATGCTGGTTATACTTGAGTAGTGTGTTATACTCTATGATTATTTTTTTCTTACTTGGTGATATGGTTTGGCTGTGTCCCCACCCAAATCTCATCTTGAATTGTAGCTCCCATAATCCCCACATGTCACGGGAGGGACCCAGTGGGAGGTAATTGAATCGTAGGGGTGGGTTTTCCCATGCTGTTCTCATGAAAGTGAATAAATCTCATGATATCTGATGGTTTTATAAAGGGCAGTTCCCCTGCACACACTTTCTGTCTGCTGCCATGTAAGATGTGCCTCTGCTCCTCCTTCACCTTCTGCCATTATTGTGAGGCCTCCTCAGCCATGTGGAACTGTGAGTCCATTAAACATCTTTTTCTTTATAAGTTACACCGTCTAGGGTATTTCTTCATAGCAGTATGAAAATGGACTAAGATACCTGGCAATACTTTGGTTTTGGGGGATTAACAATGATCTTTCTTGATGATAATTATTTTTATGTATTTACCACAAATTCAACCCCAACCATCCCCCCACCCCCATTGTCTAAACCTTTTATTAACACAAGAAATATTCTATCAGTTTCATCTTTTGGAGATGACTTTCCTGAAAACTTCTAATTCACTCAATTTACATGGCAACTTTCAAGACCTGCTGCAGAGCTATCCCCTAGGTTCTCATCCTGGAAGTTTCTTCTCTTTCTTTCTTGTGTTAGAATCTTTGTTTCTTCAGTTCTGAGTCTTTCTCTTCATTTACTTCCCCATTTTAGCGGATCACATTCTTCAGGAGCCTCTGGAGAATGAAAGATGGGAGGTAAATTTTTGGATACTTGTATACCTTTAAGTGTATTTATCCCATCTTCACATTTAATTGACAGTTTTGCTGGATATGAAATTCTAGGTGGCAAATCATTTTCCCTCACAAGTTTAAAGTCATTGCTCTGTTGTTATTTTATAGCTTCAACTGTTGTTGATAAGAAACCAAAATGCCATCATTATTTTGGATTGTGTGTAAAACCTATTCTTTCTGGAATTTTTTTTTGTGTGTCTGCTCTTCTTTCTTATGTCCTGAAGTGTTACAATAATGTGCAGTAATGTGGGGCTGTTTTCATCCATTGTGCTCAGCATTCACTCTGGAAACTTGTCTTCAGTTATGTTCACATTTTTCAAACTTGGTTTTAATTTTATCCCTCAACATGATCTTTTGAAACATGTCTATTACACCGCAATTGGATTTCCTAAGTTAACCATCTGATTTTCTTATTTTTGTTCTACTTACTACTTCTGTCCTTTTCCTACTTTCTGAGGGGCTTCCTTATTATTTCCTCTGTGTGTGTGTGTGTGTGTGTGTGTGTGTGTGTGTGTGTGTGTGTTTTGAGACAGCATCTTGCTCTGTCACCCAGGCTGGAGTGCAGTGGTGCCAACCTGGCTTACTACAGCCTTGACTTCCTGGACTCAAGTGATCCTCCTGCCTTAGCTTCCTGAGTAGCTGGGACCACAGTAGTGCACCGCCGTGCCTGGCTAATTTTTTATTTTTTATTTTGTAGAGAGAGGGTCTTGACATATTGCTCAGGCTAGCCTCAAACTTCTAGGCTCAAGCAATCCTCCTGCCTGGGCCTCCCAAGCTGTTGGGATTACAAGCTTGAGCTGCTGTGCCTGGCAATTATTTCTTTTAGTCTTTCTGCTATTTTAAATTTCTACAATCATCTTTTAAATTTTTAAACATCAATTTTATAGAGGTATAATTTATACAAACAAAACACACTTATTTAAGGGTACAGCTTAATAAGATTTGACCATGTATACTCAATCAATACATGGACATTTCAATTACACCAGAATGTTTCCTCATGTTCCTTTGCAGGGTTTTATTGTACATCTTTTTTATCTGTTTACTTTTAACCTATCTATTTTTATATTTAAAGTGGCTCCTTGTACATAGCATATAGTTGTGTTTTTATTCTTTATGCAGACTGACAACCTCTGCCTTTTAATTGGCATGTTTAGATCATTTCATTTAATGTAATTATTTATCTGGTTGGATTTAAATAGACCATCCATTATGCCATTGGTTTTCTATTTGTCCATCTAATAATTGTTCATTTTTCCTATTTTTCTACCTTCTTTTGGATTAATTGAATATTTTTTTACTGTTCAATTTTGTTTTTACTCTTGGTTTATTCACTATAATTCTACTACCATCTTTTAATTTCTTTCAAGAGATTCTTTTTGATTTCTGAGTATTCGTTTTTATGCCATCCTATTTTGTCTCATAGGTACATTTTTCTATAAAAAATATTAATACATTTTTGAGGTTTTCTTTCCATTGCACAGTCTTTCCAAGTTTCTTGCCTCTGTCTATTTGTCTTCCTTAACAAATTTTTGTAAACATTCGTGGTATACAACATGATGTTTTGAAATATGTGTACATTGTGGAATGGCTAAATCAAGCTAATCAATATATGCATTACCTCACAAAAGTATCAGCTATTTGTGGCAAGAATATTTAAAATCTACTTTTTAAGCAATTTTCAAGTATACATTATTATTAACTATAGTCACCATCGTACAATAGATCTCTTGAACTTATTCCTCCTGTCTAACTGAAATTTTATATCCTTTAACTTACATATCCCCATTTCCCCTCTTGTTACTTCCTACCTCTTCCATGAGTTTGACTTTTATAGATTTCATATATAAGTAAGATAATGCAGTATTTGTCTTTCTGTGCTTGGCTTATTTAACTGAACATAATGTCCTCCAGGTTCATTCATGTTGTTACGAATAACAAGATTTTCTTTTTTTAAGGCTGAATAGTATTCCAGTGTGTATGTACAGCCGATTCTCTATATCCACAAGTTCTGCATCTGCAAATTCAACCAACTTTGGAATAAAAAGATTTTTAAAAATGACAGCAGTAGAAAACAGAAACAAAAAACGATACTATATAACAGCTATTTACATAGCATTTACATTGTATTAGGTATTACAGGTAATCTAGAGAGTTTTTTTTGTTTGTTTGTTTGTTTGTTTTGAAACGGAGTCTCGCTCTGTCGCCCGGGCTGGAGTGCAGTGGCGCGATCTCCGCTCACTGCAAGCTCCGCCTCCCGGGTTCATGCCATTCTCCTGCCTCAGCCTCCAGAGTAGCTGGGACTACAGGCGCCCGCCACCATGCCCGGCTGATTTTTTGTATTTTTTAGTAGAGACGGGGTTTCACCGTGTTAGCCAGAATGGTCTGGATTTCCTGACCTCGTGATCCGCCCGCCTCGGCCTCCCAAAGTGCTGGGATTACAGGAGTGAGCCACCGCGCCCGGACTAGAGATGATTTAAAGTATATGGAAGGTTATGTGTAGGTTATATGCAAATACTATGCTATTTTATATAAGGAACTTGATAATCTGAGGATTTGATATCCTTGAGGTATTTGAGAGACAATTATATATTATATTTTCTTTATTAATTTATCTATTGATAGACACTGAGTTTGATTCTGTATCTTGGGTATCATGAATAACACTGCAATGAACACAGGAGTACAGATATCTCTTCAATATCCTAATTTCATTTCCTTTTGATATATACCCAAGAGTAGAATTGCTGAATCATATGATAGTTCTATTTTTAAATCTTAAGTCTCCTAAGAGACTTTCCTCAATGTTTCATGGCATACCATAAGGGATTCCAGTTTAGATATTGACCTACCAACCAAATGGAATCCTTTCTCTTTTGGAGTTTATAAGGTAAGGCACACAGCAGGAGAACAATTAGGCAGCAGTAGGACAGCCACATTGAAGAGAGGCTGGGACAAAGGGAAGCTGAGTCACAAGAATGAGTCAACAGCTCATGACCATTTCAGGGGATGACAAACAGATGCTGTGGGGTCTCTGGGACTGTGGATGTCTATTGTTTTCTGAATGGGGATGAATAACTTACCAGGTCCATGAAGGCGAACTGAGCGACTACTGAAATAAGTTTCTGGGTTGTCCATTTCCTTGTACATCCTTGCAACCAATTCCTACTACACGGTTAAACCAATAATACTTGTGTCTTGTAACCTAAAGGATTGTATTAGGACTGTTTGTATCCTGAAGGAACCCCTTTAGGGTTCTCTAGAGAGACAGAACCAGTAGGATAGATATATATGTATAAAGAGGAGTTTATTAAGTATTAACTCACATAATCACAAGGTCCCACAATAGACCATTTCCAAGCTGACGAACAAGAAGAGCCAGTTCCAGTCCCAAAACTGAAGAACTTGGAGTCAGATGTTCAAGGGCAGGAAACATCCAGTATGGGAGAAAGATGTAGGCTGGGAGGCTGGGCCAGTTTAGTCTTTTCACATTTTTCTGCCTGCTTTATATTCTAGCCATGCTGGCAGCTGTTTAGATGGTGCCCACCCAGATTAAGAGTGGGTCTGCCTTTCCCAGCCACTGACTCAAATGTTAATCTTCTTTGGCAACACCCTCACAGACACACCCAGGATCAATACTTTGTATCCTTCAATCCAATCAAGTTGACCCTCAGTATTAACCATCACAAAGGCCTTAGCACACACAAACAATACAAAGTTGAATTAGAAGAAATAATTAATATAAAGTTAAAATCTGCAGGCTATAGATTTTTGGCTAACAGTTTCACAAAATTCCCATTTTCTCTGGGTGCCTGTAAGGCATATAGACACTAAGAGTGTGTACTCTGTGAGGAATGCTATGTGGATTTGAATCCTGGTTGTGTGACCTGAGCTTCTCTGAGCTATATTTCCTCATCTGCAGGGATAATAATCAAAGATAGTTCCAGAATTTCTTTTCAGAAGAGGCTTGTGCTGGCAATCTGGCTGAAAGGGGAGCTTTACACTGAGCTTGCATTGCACTTTTCAAAAATGTCAATTGTCCACATCAAAGAGTCAGGAATGGGTAATGGTGATTGTTGGTGTGTGTTATGCGTATGTTAAAGACACCCAGTTGTACCATCATTCATAATAACAACACTGGTTTCTTATGAAGGCTAAATTAAATCATATATTTAAAAAGTTTAATATAATGACGAGCAATAAAGTATCCTATACATTACTAATGATAGTATTAAATTGTTATAATAGTTTTATTATCAAGCAAATGAATGAATGAGTTATGACTAGGAAGAGCAAGAATGTCTTGAAGTAAGAGGTAGAAGCAGGTTCTGGTGTTTCTACATTGGTTCTTACCAACAGGCTTAATAAACATCTAGTACAAATCTAGAATTGAATGAGTATTAGTTTGTTTGCTGTACTAAATCGTATCTCTTTAACTCTCCAGAGAACTCCTCCTCTGTGGTCACTGCCTGTGTTGAAACTATCTGCTCACTGGATCTTTGCTCTGTTACTGTGTCATGCCCTCTTACAACTGCATTTCTAGGGGACTGCCTTTATAGTGTGTACAATGATTTGCTCCCCAAAGATGCTGCTTCTGATTTTTATATTTTTGTCCTGACAGTCAATTCAGTTTCAGCTCCTGATGGCCAGGCACCCTATTGTTTTTCCTGGATTGTTTCCTGCATCAAGTCTTTATTTACTTTGCAAATCTCATATACCTATAGGATAGGGCTGAGACAAGGCACATGGAAACAACCCCCAATGTAGATACAAAAGATATAGTAAAATTATACTGTTAAGCAAATCTTATAAAATGTATTTCTCTTATTTTTGCTCTTTCAGAACTTCCCATGAATTATCATCTAAGTTGAGACATAGTTTTAGGAAGCCGTTGTTGCTGACGCTTGAAGAATTAATGCTCTTTGAGGCAGAACGGGGGCATCTATTTGCCTGCTCCAACTGTTTAAGATAACTCAGCATTCCCATGCACACACATATAGAACTAAATTTGCTTTGATGATATCTCCTTTTTCATCACTGTCATGCTTGCTTCTACTTACATTACTTACTGCTTTTTCATGCTAGATTTGGTGTTGCTTTGGTTTGGCTTTTCTGAACAGGTTTCAGCTTGATTTGTCCCTTTATCTCCATGCGGCCCTTAAATGCAACTCCATTGTCCACAGCTTTGACTTGTGGTCTTTAGGAGGGGCCTCTCCCTTTGACCCTTCAGTGATTCATCCATCCTTCCTTGGTCATGGGTTGGAAGTTGGGGAGTTGGATATTCTCCAGATTTTAAGGACTTTGGCTATCATCAGGATGGCCAGCTCTCAACATTTATTTCTATTAACACACAGGAAGGATGACTTTCACATAAACAACACATTCCCACTGGTGTAGCTGGGTTTACTAAAACTCCTACCACACTAGAAATATCTTTAGTCTTTTTCTCCAACTCAAGAATGCAACTAGAAGTGTTAGCAAGAATGGCATTATTAGTAGGATATCTTTAAGTTGACTGTGATTTATAAACATCATTACTTTTAATACAAAATAATACTTCAGATGTAATTCAAAATTGGATAAGATACTTCAGTTATTTTTAAGCTTTTTATTTTTAAAGCAATGGAATTCTTTTTTATCAGGGGCCTTTAACTAAGAAGCCCAACATATAAAAAAAATTGAGAAAATTTCACTGATTGGATTAGGATGGGGTCCAGAACTTGATTCCTTCAGTGTTCTGTGAACCCTAAAGCCCCTCAATAAAATCCTTTGGGCTTTGCACTGCACAATTTGAAAACTCAATGGCCTTGCTTACATTGTAAATAACAAGCAATGATTCCGTGGAGTTGGAACCACTGAACTGTGACAGCATAGTACCACTTGGAATATTGGAACTGAACTTCAGTGCACTGCCCTATTCCATCATTACCATGTTTCTCCAGGCCATTTGGTAATTTTCAGACTCTTCTTGTGACTCATGAAAATGACCTAGGAGACAAGGATGCCTGGACTCCTGCCCTCTCCTAGGCTCTCAATGCCATCTCATCTTCATCCAACTCACCCTCTTCTGCCTGGCTCTTGTTTTCTTGAGTGCCATCTGTCCACTTTGCCGTGCCCTCTGGAACCCTCTTTCATTGTCAATATACTCCATTATCTACTCCACACCAAGTTTTGCTCTTTTCTGTATGTTTCCTTATCTTAGTTAATGACAACACCATCTTCCCCCTGCTCTCTAAGTCATCATCCCTGATTACTCCCTCTCAAGTACCCTCCACTTCAAATTAGTCACCAATTCCTATGAATTCTATTTCTGAAGTGTCTCACAAATCTGACACCATCATCTCTCCTCTAAGCTGTTAAAATAACTCCTTGAACACACACCTTTGAATATAGTCTGTACTTTAAAAAGTTTTCTAAATGCAGTGCTTATTAGTTTTAATCTTTCCCAAATGTCTGTGCCATCATTCTTGGCTTCACCCCTGCTTGTTTATATTCTTCCTGGCTTTAATCTCATATTTGGATAAAGATATTTAAGATGTTTTTCTATGCAATGTTTATAGTGGGCTGTCTTTTGAAAGACCAATAGTCATAGCCTTAAGGTAAGATTTATATATATAATATATATATATAATAAATTTTAGCAATTTTACTTACTTTTATTTTCTTTTTTATTATATATATTTTTATTATACTTTAAGTTCTAGGGTACATGTGCACAATGTGCAGGTTTGTTACATATGTATACGTGTGCCATGTTGGTGTGCTGCACCCATTAACTCGTCATTTACATTAGGTATATCTCCACTTACTTTTATTTTCTAGAGAAGAAGTTCTCAACCTTGGTTTTATTTTGATCAGGTAGTTTGGAGATCAAAATACCAGGGAGAAGTAAAATAATAGCATGCTTGGAAGCGTGCATGACTCAAAGTAATTTTTACATTGCAGTTGGTCAAAAATCTGAGTTTTCTCAAGGGAGGGTGACATGTTTGATAACATCATCTGATGTGTATAACTTAAACCTCCCAGTGTCTCAGTTTCCTCGTTTGTAAAGTGGATATCTTAATGTAATCCAGATCAATGATACCCAGATTATAGGAAGGCAAAGTTAATTGTATGATTAATGCAGAATTCCTAGCACAGGGTGTTACTCAAAATGAACTTTCAATGACTAGGAGGCATTACAATCAATCCAGAGAAGAGACGTCAGGAAATTTTACAGCTTATAGGTCTTACCTGACCCGGAGATGTATTAAGTTTTGATTGTACTGTGTTTTTTATTCTTTTAAGGTGAATTGGTTACCAACATTAACAAACTGGGGGGATATTATATAAAATACATATTTTAGTTTTCTTTTGAAACACTTGAAGATGTGGTAATACTAATTGATAGTGGTCAAGAACGCTATAAAGTTAATCCTAGTCACTGCTCTATCTATTACTTTATACCAAAGGTGCTTTATTCTTTCACTACCAGTCTGTTTCCACCTCCTGGTCTGAATAATTTTGGTGGACCTGTCCTGTTACTTTAGGGATTAATAAATTTGATTTAAATTACATCAACTTTTGCAAATGATAGTACTCTCTCTTCAAAGAGCAAGCATGAGTCATGCTCTTCTGATGGCCTTTCTGATGTAGTTTAAAGAGTTACAAAGCTGTTCATACTCGGTAAACACGTCCCATTTGAAAAACTGTGGTAGGCATGAGTGTCTCCTTGAGAAACACCCTGTTGTTTCTCTCAAGGATTTTGTTATCTAGTAAGAAGGAAAATACAAGGACATGTGTAATCATACATCAGGGAATAATGTGGTTATGTCCAATAATAGAAGTACAGAGAGCTGTTGTGCCACAGAGAGAAAAAGTGTATTTGGATGAAATCTGGGAAAGAACAGTGCAGTCTTCATGAAGCGTTTCATTTATTCAGCAAATGCATTTAGCGACATTACACAGAGGAATAAGTGGTGTGTATTGGGCATACAGAACCTGCTCTTAAAGGACAGGGAGTCTAATAAGGGAGAGATGAGCAAGTGAGACCAGCAAAGTATTATAGGGAAAGACTATAAGGGAAGTGGATAACAAATAGTTTAGTGCAGTGATTGATTCTACCTGAAGTTAGAGACATAGGGAAATTTATCTTGGGGGACTCCAAAGAGGATATAACTCTCACATTTGGAATTTAAATGGTGAGCAAGCACTCAGGTAATGAAGAGGAGATAAGAGTGAGTTTTAGGTAGATTAAGCCAAAGAAAGTAAGATATGTTAATTGAATTTTAAAGAAAAGATAGGGTTTTAATAGTTATACATGGAAATTTGGTGTATTAGGTAGAGAGAAGAGCCATAATTAAGGCATGTGGTTTAGGGCATATTCAAGATTGATCAATAACTCGCTTTGACCCCATCAGAGTGTAGTGAGAGTTTAGAGTAGAAAGCAAGGTGGGTTTTTGATTATGGAAGGCCGTGGGAGCCAAAGCAAAAAGTTTAACTTTAGGAAATGGGGCGTGCCAGAATGTTCTCGAATGTGGAAAGACAGGCCCAAGGCTAAACTGTAAGAGGAGAATTCTGGTGACAAATGTGGGTGCGGGTGGATCATAGTGAGGAGAGACTGGTGTGTGTGTGGGAAGGGGAGGTGAGATTAACTGGACTTGAGACTGCTGAGTCTCTTAAGGATTATTGAAGATTTTGGGGGGGGGCAATGCCCAGATGTTGCCATAACCTTATCTTTTGTTTTAAAATGAAAGTATTATGTAAACAGAGAGGAGAATAAAAATATTATGTAAAAAGAGAGGAAAACTACACAAATAAACGTTGTACTGGGCACTGTACTGTTTGATTTTTCCAGGAGACCACTGTTGCTGAAAAGCCTTGTTTATTGTGAGGAGGAGGGGAGAAACTGGGGTGAGAAACGTTGCTACCTGTTGTAGCAGCTACCTGATCACCCAAGAGATTTGCATAATTTCTTCCTCCCACTATATCCCATTCCAGCAGCCAATATCTTAACAAAAGGGAAGCTATTATGGAAGAAAATTTAATAAAAATATTATCTAGGCATTTTTTTTGCACTATCTGTAGTCAACATTTTATGGATCCTGACTCATTCAATCCCCATAACAACACTGTGTGGTAGATTATTTATTCCATTTTACAGTTGAAATAACCAGGACTTTGAGAGGGGAAGTGACACATGCAAGGTCATGTAATGAGTAAGTGGCAGGGCTGAGATCTGAACCCAGAAATATCCAGATTCAAAGCCCATTATTTCTCCAACAAATCCATCCTATTATTTTGCATTTTTGTATTATTTTAGAAAATGCTCTTATAAAATATTATTGTTGATATATGTCTCCCAAGTTGATATCACACATCTCAAATTTGTACATTAAGGAAAGAAGCAAATTAAGGAAATTCAGATAAACAGAATACATTCCTTTCCAATTTTGTTCATGCAAGCTTAACTTTTACATACTGAAAAGCCTACTATTACAAAATTAGGCAACCACAAATGTAAATGTTATTTAGTTTTTTCTCATACTTATTAGACTGATTGTAAGAGTTGATCTCACCTAAGATTAGAAAATAGTTTTGTACATCACCTCTCACAGGAATATAAAAAATTAAACTGATAAATTTTTGTGCCATTGTGAATTCTTTATGACTGACTTGTCAATTGCTTTCTTTAGGCTATGAGCCAATGTTTATGAAGTAGCTACAATGGGCAGAGTGCTTTGCCAGGATCTGTGGAAAGTTTCAAAAGATGCAGCTGTAGACATGATTTTCATCACAAGAGAGTTATGATCTAACAAAGAAGATGGACAAAATATATAAAATAGGGGAGAACATGAGCACATATATAACTACATCTCTATGACATGAGATCATGTATGCATTACTAGAAAACAATGATGACTATAACAGTGATAGATACATGTCTAGGGACTACAAAAATGGCCAGAATTAAGCAGGAGTGCTTCTCATAGACTGAATATGATAAAGTAGTCAATTCTGAGAAAAATTTGGAAGAAATTTTATAAAATTAGAAACAAAAGAAGTCTGTAGAATTCAAATACTTTTTAGACTTTTAATCTTTCCAAGTTGTACAGTCTGTGACTAATAAGTGATATAAAATAGAAAAACTTGAAACCAATTTAGCATGCAATGTTTTACATTCTCAGTAGAGCTTATAAACTTCATTCGTTTTCAAAGTTGCTCAAATTTAAACAGAAGATAACTGGAAAGCTAGTGGGTAAAAATGAAACAGTACACAGAATCATCAAAACAAATATATATGATATTATGATAAAAGTTGCTCATATTAATTCATGATAACATTCATTATTTTAGATTTAACAGTAAAATAAGGTATTATATTGAAGTTATGATTCAGTGAAAAATCCATTGAAGTAGCAAGTATTCTCTGGGTCTTCCAGTTTTGAATATAGTTGTCAATAATTATTGATTAAGAATAATAGTCATATTCACAATAGTTTAATCTGTATTAGTGATAGCCTATGGTTCACATTAGTCATGGAATGTGGCAGTTTTGAATTAGGGGTTTGAATTCTGAAAGTCCTTAGTTTCTGCCATTCTACTCTATGTATAACCAGAAAAACAATCCTTTATGCTCCTTGAGGAAAAGTATAATACAATGGCTCAAGAGCTGGATGAAAACAGAAGGAATTATGGTTTTATTTCTGACTTAGAACAGGATTAGCTCCTACTTTGAACAAATGTTGTATATAGTAGTCCCTCGTTATCTGTAGGGGATATGTTCCAAGATGCCTGCAATTGTGGATAGTAGTGAACCAGATTGCTGTCAATTGGAACAAATTTCTGTTTATGTCTTCTACCTACAGATTTAATGCCTTTTCTATTTTGCCTAAGCACTTACGCACTGTGGATATAATTTTTGCAGTTTGAGGTAGGACAGCAAAACTAGCATGAATTTCTTTTTCCTTCTTCACAGTTTGACGAATAGATTTGTTCTTACCGTAGATCTCAGCAACCTCAGTGTATGATTTTTTTCTTTACTTATTAAGTCAAGGGCTTTCACCTTTTCACTTAAAGGAAGCACTTTGCAGCTTCTCTTTGGCATATCCGAATTGCCAGTATCACTACTCTTGCGCTTTGGGGCCATTATGAAGTCAAATAAAGATTATTTGAACTCAAGCACTGACATACCACAACAGTTAACCTAATAACTGAGGCGGCTGCTCAGTGACTAACAGTCTGGTTGATTAGGCAGCAAGGATATGCTGGACAAAGGAATGATTCACGTCCCTACATGAGACAGAGCAGGATGGCCTGAGATTTCATCATACTACTCAGAATAGCACACAATTTTAAACTCATGAATTTTTCTTTCTAGAATTTTCTATGTAATATTTTTGTACTGCAGTTGACTGCGAGTAACTGAGACTGGAAAAAGTGAAACCACAGGTAAGGAGGGACTACTACATCTTTGAGCACTGATTTTTTTTTCGTTTGTCCTTTCATTCATTCATGTTTTTATGAGGGTCTACAATGTGCTAGGTACTGTTATAAAGTGGATCAAAACAAAACTAGTCCTTGCCTTATTAGAACTTATATAATGGAGGGAAAAGAAGTAAATACTGATAAAGATGAAATTTCAGATTGTGAAAGATCTTTGAAAAAAAAGTAGGATGCTGTGAGAGAGAACCAGGGGCTGGCAGTGAACCAGTTTTAGGTTGTCTGGTTAGGAAAGTCTCTCTGAGGTAGTGACATTTGAGCAGGGACTTGAGCTGGCAATTTCAAGAGAAGAAAATGAGAAGGCCATGCCAGGCCCAGGAAACAACACTTACAGAGACCCTAGTGAAAGGATGTGGCAAGTATTAATATGAGGAAACTAGAGGAGGCTGATATGAGTGTAGCTTTGGAAATAAAGAGGAGAGTGGTCATGGGTTAGAATAAGTTTTGAGAAGCGAGATCAGCACAGGGCTTCTTACACCTTGGTCATGTTAAGGGCATTGGATTTTTATTGTAAGGACAGGGGACGCCATTGAGTTTTAGTTGAGGAATGACAGGAGCCTCAGACTGTTGTATGGAGGGTGGATTGAAGGGAGACAAAAGGAATCAGGGAGAACAATGAAGAGAAAGAACTTTAATACATTGCCTAGTTGATAGATGATGGTAGGAGACTTTCCCACAGGGATGACAGTCTAAATGAACGGAAGGGGAAAATCCCAGGATGTATTATGGAAGCAGAATGAATAAAACTCATCAATAAATCAAATGTGGGATAAGGAGAGGTGTAAAAAATGACAGGAGCTATTTATAAAAATTATATTCTGGCTTAGAATAATATACTAAACATCAAGGGCATTGCTACCAATATTATAAAGGTAGTAACTTTTTAATTAGACTTTATTTTTTGAGTAGTTTAATTTCACAGCGACATTGGGTGCAAGGTACAGAGATTCCCCAATACTCTCTGCCCTCACACATATGTAGCTTCTCCCCATATTAACCTCTGCCACCAGAGTGGGACCTGTGTTATAACTGATAAACCTGCATGATGCATCATTTCATCCAGACTTCATAGTTTACATGGCCCACAGTTTACATGGTTCACTCTTGGTGTTATACATTCTATAGTTTCAGACCAATTTATATTGACATGTACTCACTACTATAATATCATACACAGTAGTTTCATTGCCCTCAAAATATTCTGTGCTCTGCCCACTTATTCTTTTCTTACTGCTACTCACTGTAAACCACTGCTTTTTTTACTGTCTTCATAGTTTTGCCTTTCCCAGAATGTCATTTAATGGGAATTATACAGTATGTAGCCTTTTCAGATTGGTTTCTCTTACTTAGTAATATGCATTTAAGTTTCCTTCATGTCTTTTCATGGCATGATAGCTAACTGCTTTTGGCACTGAATAATATTCCATTGTCTGGACAAATTACAGTTTATCTACCGATTCACCTACTTAAGGATGCCTCAGTTGTTTCTAAGTTTTGGCAATTATAAATAAAGCTGTTTTAAACATCCATGTGTAGGTATTTGTAGGGACATGGTTCCAGTTTCTTTGGGTAAATACCAAGGAATGTGATTACTGGATCATATGGCAAGAGTATATTTAGCTTTGTAAGAAACCACCAAACTGTCTTCCAAAGTGTCTGTGCCATTTGCATTCTCACCAGCAGTGAATGAAAGTTCCTGTTTCTCCATACTCTTGCCAGCATTTGATGGTGTTAAGGTTATGGATTTTAGCCATTGTAATAGCTGTGTAGTAATTGTAAAGAAAACAACTGCTTGTTTGTTGATTGTTGCTTTTATTTGCATTTCCCAACATCAAAAAATTCAGATAATGATTTCATTTCTTTTTCCACGTGGAAGAAACATCTTGAAAAAATTTGAATGTTAAACAATACATCCTACTAAATTGTAAGAGAAACCATGAATTTAGAGATAAACCTTTAATCCAGAAGTAGCAAACACTGAAATAATTTGATACTTAAATTACAATTTTAGACCAAGAAAATCAGCCAAAGGGACTTAAAAGTATAAATAAATTGGCCTAAGAATCTTTTTTAGGGACCATCCTGCTCTTTCCTTGAAGAAAAATTACCAGTCTTAAAGACACTTTGGTTTGGAAATACTATAATATTTGAGGTTAATCACCCTTCCAGAAAAAAGTCCCTATGGGGATAAGGCAACAGTGTGGGTTACTAGAGAGAATTCAGGGATGAACAAAGAGATGGTTATTCTGAGTCAGAAAGGACTTGGTCATATATTCAGTTCTGGAAACATCAGTCATCCTTGCTGTGCAAATCAGTGAGAACGAGAAATATCTCTTGTGTTAGAGAAAGGATCTTAGTAAAAACGCCCACATGGGGCATTATCTTTGTCATAGAGAGAGACAGAATTCTAATAAATAGCATTCGAAGTAGATGGATCCATGGCGACATGTCAACCTCCTTTGGTGCCCTAGGACCATTGGTAAGTGAAGGCCCAGAAGGCAACCTAAAGTGGGAAGCAAAGAGCAAAAAAAGCTCAGATTTCTTAATTTTAACTATTACCTGATAAATGTAGTTCAATGAAATGGAATGAGCATCAACAAATGCTCCAGGGGCGCATAGAATTTCAGAGATTTCAGTAAGCTCCTGGAAGCTGACACAAAATCTGGAAGCTTATTGTAGGAGGGTCTGACACTCAGATGTAGATCTTTGGAGTCGTGTAGATAAGGGCCTTCTTCAAGCAGGACCAGGGGCTGGGAGGGATTGGAGTACAGCAGTCATTGTAGAAAAAGAACAATGAGGTCTGGGGAGCAGGAGGGAGCCTGGGGACTTAGACTTGAACTCATTGAGAATCAGGTGTGCAGAGGGCTTAAGTATCCCACAAGACTTAGTTGATGCTATCAAAAATGTGACTCAGCTCACAATAAATTACCACTTCACACCCACTAGGATGGCTAGAATAAGAAAGACAGTAAGTATTTTCAAGAATGTTGAAAAATTGAAACCCTCTTAGATCACTGGTGGGAATGCAAAATAATACAGCCACTTTGGAAAACAGGCTGGCAGTTCCTCAAATGGTTAAACATACTTACCATATGATCCAGCATTTCTACTCTTACGTATATAACAAAGAAAAATGAAAACATAAGTCTGCATAAAAACTTATATTCAAATATTTATAGCAGCATATTCATAATGGCCCAAAAGTCTATCAACTGATTAATGGATAAGTAAAATGTGGTGTATCGATACAATGAAACATTATTTGGTGATTACAGGAAATTTACTTCTACATGGTACAACATGGATGAACCTTGAAAACACTGTGCTAAGTGAAAGAAGCCAGTCACAAAGGAATACATATCGTATGATTCCATTTACATGAAATGTGCAGAATAGGTAAATCTATAAAGATAGAAAGTAGGCCAGGCACAGTGGCTCACACCTGTGATCCCAGCAATTTGGGAGGCTGTGGTGGGAGGATCCCTTGAAGCCAATAGTTCAAGACCAGCCTGGGCAAAAAGCAAGATTCCTACCTCTAAAAAGAAAAAAAGCTGGACATGGTGGCACTTTCCTGTAGTCTCAGCTACTTGGGAGGGTGAGGTGGGAGAACTGCTTGAGCCCAGGAGTTTAAGGCTGCAGTGAGCAATGATTGTGCCACTGCACTCCAGCCTGGGTAAAAGAGTAAGATCCTGTCTTAAAAAAAAAAAAAGAAAAGAAAAGAAAAGAAAAAAAAAGAAAAAAGAAAGTAGATTAGTGGCTTCCCAGGGCTTAGGGGGCGTGGAAGGGTCAGAGACAAGAGCTACGGGGTTTGTTCTTTTTTGGGGGGGGGGGTGACAGAAATCTTCTGAAATTAGTTGTGCTGACAGATGCACAACTTTGTGAATATATTAAAAGTTATTGAATTATACTCTTAAAATCATTGAATTGTGTGGTATGTGAATCATAACTTCCCCACTGCCTCCAAAATAAATATGTCTTCACTAACATCCTATCTTTGTTTCCAGTACCTTAATCTGACAAGAGTGGGCAGGGCTGATTCCCCAAGAAGGGATTGAAGATAGAGGACAAAACCAGCCCCATTTTTATTTCAATAAAAACAAAGTAGAATTATAGGTGTTAATTTTGCAGAGTTTTAATGGGTTGATTGATTTGGTGTAAACTCTGGGGCTACTGGCAATAAAAATTCTTTGGAAAAAAGACAAAGTTGAAATAATGTCAGAGAGAATACATCAGGAAAAAGGTTGAGAATGTAAGTTCTATTAAACACAACATACTTAGAGGGGGAGAAAATCACAGAAGAGCCAGCTATGGCAGCTGAAAGAGGGGCAATGCTAAAGACTCACATTTTTAATTTAAAAATCAGTGTTCCCTGGGCAGCAAGAAATTTTTGCCTATACTATATACAAAAAATTCATTCAAAGAGAATAAAAGACCTAAACCTGAGAGCTAAAACTCTAAAACCTTTAGAAGAAAACATAAGGGAAACGCTTCATGACATTGAACTTTTCAGTGGTGTCTTGGATATGATACCAAAAGCATGGACAATGAAAGAAAAAAAACCACATAGATTTCATCGAAGTAAAAACTTCTGTGCATTAAGTAACATTCTCAACAGAGTGAAAAGTCACAGAGGAAATATTTGCAAATCATATATCTGATAAGGGATTAATATCCAGAATAAATAAAGAAGTCCTACAATTTAGCAACAAGAAACAAACAACCCAATTTAAAAAATAGACAAACGGCTTGAGTAGATATTTCTCCAAAGAAGATATACAAATGAACAATAAGCACATGAAAAATGCCCAATATCACTAAAAGCAGGGAACTGCAAACCAAAACCACAATGAGATACCACCTCATATGATTAGGATGACTAAAAAACCAGAGAATAACAAGTATTGACAAGGATATGGAAAAATTGGAACCCTTGTGCATTTGTAGTGGGAATGTAAAATGGTGAAGCTGCTATGGAAAATAATATGGCAGTTCCTCAAAAAATTAAAAATGCAATTACGATATGATCCAGGCATCCTACTTCTGTGTATTGAAAGCAGGGACTTGAATGGATTTTTATACACCCATATTTATAACAGCATTGTTCACAATAGCTGAAAGGTGGAAGCAATAAAAGTGTCTAGTGACAGATGAATGGATAAAAAATAATGGCATATACTACATACAATGGAATATTATTAGCCTTAAAAAGGCAGCAAATTCTGACACATGCTATAACATGCATAGATCTGGGAGACATTATGCTAAGTGAAATAAGCCAGTCACAAGAAGATGAATATTGTATTATTCCATTTATATGAGGTACCTAGATTATTCAAAAATCATACAGACAGAAAATATAGGCCGGGCACAGTGGCACATGCCTGTAATCCCAGCACTTTGGGAGGCCGAGGTGGCGGATCATCTGAGGTCAGGAGTTCGAGACCAGCCTGACCAACATGGAGAAACCCCCTCACTACTAAAAATACAGGCGTGGTGGCACATGCCTGTAATCTCAGCTACTTGAGAGGCTGAGGCAGGAGAATTGCTTGAACCTGGGAGGCGGGGGTTGTGGTGAGCCGAGATTGCGCCATTGCACTCTAGCCTGGGCAACAAGAGCAAAACTCCATCACAAAAAAAAAGAAAGAAAGAAAGAAAGAAAGAAAATAGAATGGTAGGTTTTAGAAATTGGGTGAAAGAGAGAATGGGGAGTCATTGTTTAATAGTTTTGGAGTTTCAATTTGAAATGGTGAGAAAATTCTGGAGGTGACTTGTGGTGATGGTGGCACAACAATGTGAATGTACTAAATGCCACTGAATTACAACTGAAAAATGGCTAAAGTGGTAAATTTTTTGTTCTGTATATTTTATCTAAATACAAAACAGAAACAGGCCAGGCATGGTGGCTCACGCTTGTAATCCCAGCACTTTGGATGGCTGAGGCAGGTGGGTCACCTGAGGTTAGAAGTTTGAGACAAGCTTGGGGAACATGGTGAAACCCTGTCTCTACTAAAAATACAAAAATTAGCCAGGTACGGTGGCACGTGCCTGTAGTCCCAGCTACTCAGGAGCCTGAGACAGGAGAATCGCTGAAACCTGGGAGACGGAGACTGCAGTGAGCTGAGGTCATGCCAATGCACTCCAGCCTGGGAAAGACAGAGCAAGACTCCATCTCAGAAAACAAACAAACAAACAAACAAAAAATAGGTAGTGGGCTGGATTAGGTCTGTGAGCCATAGTTTGTGAATACCTGATCTAGGTGCACTCTTGATTCACACCAATTCAATAGCAGTGTGCCTGCCGTGGTTTGAATGTGTTCCCTCCAAAATTCAGGTGTTGCCAATGTGATGGCATTAAGAAGTGCAGCCTGTAAGAGGTGATTCAGCCCTGAGGGCTCCTCCATCATTAATGGGATTAAGGCCCTGGAGGCATTACATAGCCAGCCAGTATTTGGCCAGCTTGCCCTTCTGTCTTCTGCCTTCTAGGGACACAACAAGAAGGTCCTCATCACACCAAATACTGGCACCTTGGTCTTGGACTTCCAGCCTCCAGAACTGTAAGAAGTAAATTTCTGTTCTTTATAAATTACACAGTCACAGGTATTCTGTTATAGCAGCACAAAAGAACTAAGACAGAGACCTTGGCAAATAAGCTAATCTAAATTGTGTTTTCCTTTCAGGAATAGTATCTGTCTTTATAGGAATGTGGTAAGATAAAATAAGATAATGCAATATTTACCAAGCTCCCTGAGGATAAAAATTCCCCAGAGTGCTGGTTAAAATAAGTTTGTAGACCCAGGAGGACAAGGGGTCTGGGAAGCTAAACAAACATTAGAAAAGCCTGAGAAGCAACAACAACAACAACAAAATGCACTTGTGCTTTACTATGCTTGTACTTTACTTTTTTTTTTTTTTAAAACCACAGCCACTACTGCCCATAGTAAGTGGTCAGTAAATATACATAGCTTGTTTTTAAAAATTTATAACACCTTTGGTCAAATTTCCTTATTAGAGCTTTTTGCTATTATGCTACCTCCCCTGCCCCTAAAGTCTAGGGTATAATATGAATTTTCACAAAGGCTGAGGAAGTGCATTCTGTACACTGTTGAATAGTGAGCTTGATGCCTCTGGAAAGTCTCTGAGACACAGGTTATTTTCACAGGTGTCATTTATTAAGAATGATCAGACTTACCTCCCCAAGTCAAAGTTGGCTAACTGGAAGGCCTTTTGGGGACCGCCAGTAACTCACCTGGGTCAAGCAGGCCCTGCTGGAATTAAGAACTAAAGAGTGACTGACTTTCTGCAAGGGGACATCTGCCACTTAGCTCTTGCCCTTTCTGGCTGTGTGCAGCGTTTTCAAGAGAATACAGGCATTTGAACTTTAAAAACGTTATCAGCAAATTTTCATGATTTTTATTAGCTTATCGGCCTCCAGGTTTTCATTTTGGATCAATTCATTCAATGATGGTTAGGCTCTCACTTCTCTGGCTGAATCTTAGAGGTAAATGACCAGTGAAAGAGCAGTGCTTGCTCCTGGGAACTAAAGATGTTTAAGAATCCAAGTGTTCTAACCTGCACAATGTGCACATGTACCCTAAAACTTAAAGTATAATTAAAAAAAAAAAAAAAAGAATCCAAGTGTTTAGTATTATGGACAATGAAGGAAGTTAAACTAACTACCCAACTCCCCATTCCAGATAGCCTATGTAAGGTTTTCCCCGGGTGGCCTCACAGTTGAGGCATTCTCCCTCAAGAGATGAAATGTTAGTAAGTCCCCAAGGTACAATGTGATGTGCTTGGATTGGATTCCTGCCAATGGCTCTGTCCGGGAAAAGCAGATGGGGCTGAGTTAGGTATTAGGGCATCTTTCAACTGAGAAGCTTGTGACAAAAAGAGCAGTCTCACCTCCTGACCAAAGCTCAGTTTTCCTATAGTGTTGCCACTGCCCTCACCTACCACCATCACTAGCCTCGCTCAAATTCCTGTGCACCAGAGCGGGGAATTCATGCAGAAGCAAGAACTTCTCTTTCACTGGTTATTTACAAGGAATTGGTGAACCCCTTATTGTGTTGGAAAAGTAAACACAAAACCCGTCATTTAAGTTCCCAAATTTATTCTAATTATCTGGTATTTTGATTTATGAAGAACAGAGGCTACACTGATAAAGGACTGGAAAAAACACTGGGCTGGGAGCAAATGCCAGACCTGCTATGTAATGGATATGAGGTTTTGGGCAAATTCCTTAATGGCACTAAATCTGCTTTTTCATTTGTAAAGTAGGGATCATAGTCCTACCACAAGAATATCTTTAAAGGTCATATAATATTTTCTTCGCTGAAATGTCTTCTATTGTGCCTAGAGCTCAGTAGGCAGTGAGTGAACATTGATAGAATCAGAATGATGGAATTGCTGCTTTTAAAATAGCAGATATTGTGAGTTGAAAGGTAATGAAATAAACCACTTTTAGATTTCCAATTTTTAAGTTGATGTTTTATATAATACCTTAATGAAAGTTCTTAGGTATACTTTTTCATAAAATTTTTGTCTTGAAATAATTGTTGATTCATGTGCAGTCTTAAGAAATAATACAGAGAGTTTCCATATCCCTTTTATCCAGTTTCTTTTAATGGCAACATCTTATATAACTATAGCATAGTATCACAGCTGGGAAATTGCTATTGATAAAATCCATCAACCTTATTTAGATTTTATCAAGTTTACATGCACTCATTTATTATCTAGTTCTATGCATTTTTTATATGTATGGATTATAAAGCTCGAGAGCCAAGATACAGAGCAGTTCCATCACAAGGGTTCCTTATGATACTCTTTTATAGTCATATCCATTTCTCTCCTTCCCTCAGCCTCTAGCAACCACCAATCAATTTCCTTTCTATAATTTTGTCATTTGAAAAATGTTATATAAATGGAATCATATGGTATATAATTTGAGATGGACTGTTTTTCATTCAGAACAATTCCCTTGAGATTCATCCAAGTTGTTGCATTTATCAACAGTTCATTTCTTTTTATTGCTGAGTAGTATTTCATGATTTGGAAAGACCAAATATAGTACTAAGTACCATAGTTTGTTTATCTCTTAACTTATTGAAGAGCATTTGGCTACTAGGAGTTAATTTCTGGCTATTAGGAGTAAAACTGCTGTGAATATCCATGCATAGATTTTTGTGTGTGTACGAATCTAAATTTTCACTTGTACCTTATTTTTTTATTTTGTTAATTCATTATTTAGTGGTGCCCAGTATTTTTAGCTAATGAATAAGGAAAATATACAAATTAGCAGTGAATATTCTACATTTGTTGGTAGAATTTTTTTGGTTGAAATAGGTATAAATTTGCCATTTTGTTGATAGAATATAATTATATTATATTGCTTGACACACAGGACCTTGTATATGAGCTACATATATATATAATTTATAAATATCATATATCTGTGCCAGCTGCTGGTTAAAATGCATGGCTGCATTTACACAGGAAAGATGTCTATAGGCCAATAAACACATTTGCTTGCAAACTAGCTCCCAAGCAACATACTCTTACAATTGTAGCATGTGCTGGAATTAAATGCCGTATTACAAATAAGTACAAATATTTGCACAGTTTCCTTTATATATCCTATTTCTCCAATTCAGATTTCACAGAAGTGTTAAGTAAATATAATACTTGGCACATGCCCAGACCACATCAATTATTACTCATCTAGTGCCACTAAATGAGAAGCTCTTTGCATGGGTGATAACTGATAAGGTTACAGCAAATAAACAGTTGTTTAATAATATTAGCAAATCCATATGCAATGCTTATTTTATACCAATCACTGTGTTGATGAGTTTATATGCCTATGCTGCTTATTAATGTGAAATAATCTTCACTAAAATCCTAGGGTATATATACTATCACTAAGTTCATCTTATAGCTAGAAACAGGGAAGCACAGAGTGATAAGTAACTTTTCCAGTGTCTCATAGCTAATAATTGGTGGAACTAGGATGAACCCAGATAGACTTGTTCCAAAGACTATCATTTAACTACTATACTCTTTACAAGATTAGGATTAGCAAATCCAAATAAGCAAACAAACCAAAATAAGATTTTTTTTGAGACAGGGGTCTCCCTCTGTTGCCTAGGATGGAGTGCAGTGGCACAATCTGGGCTCACCACAGCCTCCACCTCCTGGGCTCAAGCGATCTTCCCATCTCAGCCTCCTGAGTAGCTGGGACTACAGAAATGTGCCACCACACCTGGCTAATTGTTATTGTATTTTTTTTGTAGAGACGGGGTTTCACCAGGTTGCCCAGGCTGGTCTCAAACTCCTGAGCTCAAGCAATCCACCTGCCTCGGCCTCCCAAAGTGCTGGGATTACAGGTGTGAGCCACCATGCTTGGCCACAATAAGATGTTTTAATTAAAATTGAGGACCTGGATTCTTTGCTTGTCAGGATGAAACAAGAACTCATTCTCTCAACTAAACTAGGTTTTTAAAGAAATGTGGTGTAGTGGGGATTTTCAAATACAGCCTGAGTCTTGCTTATCTTAGAATGAGAGACATCAGGGCAGGTTCACTCATGGTCTGTTAGGAAGAAGGCCTGAGAAAACTCTCCAGAATGAGCTTATTTCAAGAGAACAGACAATTAACAGGCAAGCTGGATAATTAGAAGTGGGAGCCAATTTTAAATACAACATATTGTCTGCTATTGAGATTTGCTTTTCTGCATAATGCTCATGAATTTATCTCTAGGAAACTGAGGACTAAAGATGAAAATGGGAAGAACCCATTTTCACCAAAAACTTAGTAACACAGCAAGATCAGTAAGCAAACTGTATTCGTTCTGGTTAAAGAAGCATGGTACAAAAAAAAATGAAGGGATTAAAAAGGTGAGTACAGAGAATATGGAACTTTGGTATATTTAGGGCACCAACATATTAATAACACTTGCAGCTTCAACCAAACCCTGCCCCCAGAACCATGAGAATAGTCAATATCTTTTATGGGAGCATCTGGCAAAATCCAGAATGAAGCTCTGGCTCTGATGTCTGGGGCCAGTGGTTTTTATCAGTAGTATGAGGCCGTGCTTTTTGTCATTAGGTTATAGTGCCCTTGGCACAGATATCAGCACCACGGACAGCAGACGCTGATGGTGTACTAGGGTACCTCCCTTACAAGACTTCGCAAGTCAGTGGCAGGTTCAACACTGGACACTCCAAATGGGGGCTGAAGAAGTGTTGAGAAAGAATGAGGGGGACCAAGCAGAAGTGGAGAAGATGGTTTTTTGCCTGCTCATTTAAGAGAAACCTCAAAAGGGCACACAGAAAAATTTGAAGATAGAGAAGGAGAGCTTTTAGAGAATGGAGACTCTAAAAAATGGTGGGGCTGCATCTGGAGAGGTACTGTTTATTATCATTAATTTGATATCATTGTTATTATTTGTGTGAGTCTTGTACGTTGATGCAGCAAGGGAAAATCCAGGTTACAAATGTAGTTCCCTTCTCTAAGAATAGGTTAGGAAGCATTTTGTTGTGTATATTTTTAATATAGTCTTGTCTAAAGACACAGAGGAGTGTTTGATTTAGAGCTCAATGGTGTAATGAATGAAAGTGTATTTGGATTCAGAAGCAGTACTCTACATCTTCTTTATTTTGCCTTAAGTATGAGAGGGATGCAAAATACATACAAGCAGTATTTTCCAGTGATTTAGAGAATTCCTTAGAAAATGGCCAAGTAACAGGAAATGTTCTGGTTATCTATTGCTGTATAACAAACAATTCAATCTTAGTGGTATAAAAAATAACCATTTGTTTATTGTTTATGGTATTTTATGGCAGGCCAACAGAAAGACTAGACTGGAAACGAGGTTAGCAGCTGAAACTTCCATCCACAGGTAGAATTTCTTCTTTTTTTGGAAAACCTCAGCTCTGTTTGTAAAGCCTTTTAACCAATTGAATAAGGCTAGCCTAGGTTATCCAGACAATCTTTACATATAGTCACCTGATTATAGATGTGATGTTAATCCAATCTATAAAGTTACCTTCACAGCAACATCTATATTAGTGTTTAATTGAACTGGGTACCAGATTCTAGCCCAGTTTGATACACACACACACACACACACACACACACACACACACACACCTTGTCTCTGCTCCATGATGCTTGCAGTTTCACTTGGGAAAGCTCAAATTGTTGGAGTGATCCACACTGCTGGGGAACCACTGGGGGGCTTCTTCATTCATGAATTTGGTACCTGACCTGAAGGCTGGGCTCAGCTACACCTGTTATCTGGAGCTCCTGCAACTGGCTTCTCCATCTGGCTTCAGCTTCTCACAGTGTGATAACTGGGTTCTGAGAAGGAGTAAGTGGGAGCTGGGCAGCCTCTTCTGATCTAGCCTCAAAAATGCAGCATCACTTCTACACATTTTATTGGTTATAAACATGTCATCAAACCTGGCCCAAATCCAAGAGGAGGGGAATTAAACTCCACCTTTGATGGAATAGTGGCAAGGTCACATGGCATGAGAGTGTGTAGGACAAAGGATATTGGTGTGGCCATCTTCTGAAAATATAGTCTGTCACAGGATAGGAAAATCAACAATGATTCTGCCAAATAAAATAAAAGATATTGTTAGACATTTACTAACTGTTTACCAACTCTCCTCAGACACTCAAAAATGGCTGAAATTAATAGCACTAGAAATTGATCTCTGTAAACATATTGCTGTTTCTTTGCCTTCAAATACCTATCAAGTTAGAGGCTTGTTATTAAAAATGTGACAATTTGAGACTGGTCTAGAATTGACCCACTTAACTTTGGTTACCATTTGCGAGTGGGGCAGACATTGGAAACTATATTAATGATCTGCTGTATAACATATTACCATAGACTTAGTGGCTTAAAATAACACACATTTATTAGCTCACAGTTTCTGTGACTCAGGAGTCTAGGCATGGTTTGGCTGGGTCTTCTATCATAGGGTTTCTTGCAGGACTACAGTCAAAGTGTCAACCAGGGCTGGGGTCTCATTTGGGGCTTAACTGAGGAAGGATCCACTTCTAAGCTCACATGATTATTGGCAAGATTGGTTCTTTGTGGGATGTTGGACTGTGAGTTTTGGTTTCTATCAGGTTATTTGCCTGAGGTCACTTTTAGTTTCTTGCCATATGGATCTCTCCATATGCAATTTCACTACATCAAAGCCAGCAAGAGACAGAGTCAATGATAAGAGTCTGCTAGCAAGATGGAACATAAGATTCTATGTAACCTAATCACAGAAATGGATCCCATCACTTTTGTCATATTCTATTGATTAGAAGCAAGTAGTAGTTTTCACTCATACTCAAGAGGAGGAATTATACATAGGTATGGTTGCCAGAAGGTGGGAACAATTTGGGGCTCTGTCAGTATTTTTTCATTACAGAAACGTTAGACGAAATTGCTGGAGCTTTGGAGAAGTCCCCTCTTCCAGATCAGTCTCTGTGTCAGGAAGCATTTGATATAAAGGTGAGGGTGGGAGTTCAATCCAAGATGATAAACAATTCTAAATGCATCATTGGGGAAAAAAATGAATCATCTGAAATTCCAGGTGGGTAGACAAATAGGCAGCCAGAAAGTCAGACTAATAGACAAGAAATTGGCTTGAAATGTTTCAGCAACGCCTGACAGGGATTAAGGGGCAGATCGTGGTTCCTGAAAGGAAGCTGACAAGAGCAAGCCAGAGAAACCCCATTTCTATAGGAACTGTGGGTCTGAGTGGTTTACTGAAGTGGAAGCTCACAACTAGGGGAACAAAGCAAAGGCCCATTTACTAGAATTGTAGAATAATGGAGCTTAAAAATATCAGAGTTTCCATCTAGGCTAAGAATTCTGTGAGGCCAGAGATAATGTGTCCTGGAATATATGACTTAATATGTTAAATGTTGATTGTAGGAGGTGACAGAGTGGAGAACTTGCCCCTCTCTGGGAGGAAAAGCACCTATGGGCTCTCTGCTTATTGTCACTGGCTGAGGCCACCCTACAATAGCTGTGAAAAGAACCCATGTGGTACCTGTATGTGAGGAAGCATGGTGGTGAGGTATGGGTGCTGTTGGCTGCTGCACTTTTTAACTACAGATAGAGGCAATAGATGACCATGAGGTGGATACCAAACTTCATCTACTCAACTCATATTCCTTCTGCTATTCCTGCTGGACCACAAGCTGAAGGTGGCCCATTTGGATACCATTTTTTTTATTATACTTTAAGTTTTAGGGTCCTTTGTAGGGACATGGATGAAGCTGGAAACCATCATTCTCAGCAAACTATCGCAAGGACATTTGGATACCATTTTAACCTCTCAGTTAGATCATCTAACATTGACCTAAAGTTGATAGTTAACCTGTTTCCTATTTTTAAAGATGAAAGCCTCTTAATATAAACTCTTTCCTGACCTGGAAAGACACCTGGAAGCTGTTGAAATATTTTCCGGCCTTTTTAAAAGGCATATATTTGTCTGTGTAGTCCTACTCTGCATCAGAACATAAGGATAAAAAACCCTGAAGGTCTTCTAGGTACACATAGACAGTGAAAAAGTTTGTAAAGGGACAGTTAGCTAATGCATGGTCCAGGAAAAGCCTGCAGCTGCCTCTAAAACAAATGAAATTTAAAAGGAACTTTCTGGTGATGTCAGCTGGAAAAAACAACTGAGAATCATCTTTGTTTTCACCTTTCTTTGAAAGCTAGAGCATATTTTATGGAACAAGTAGCTTTTTGATTGTATCTAAGTAAAATTTCTGCATGAATTCTTTGAGATAGTAATAATATGTTTGTGTTGGATACTTATTTGTGGTTGGTAGTTCTCCAGTAATTTAGTTGTAATAGCTTTTTAAGGCATCTATACTGAGACACCTAGTTTCTCCAAATTGTTTCTTTAAAATATTGCTTTATAGTTATAACCCTTTTTCAATTGTACATAATACTATTTTCTATTTAGTTATAGATGTCCTGTTTTTTTTAAAGGGAATTTTTATTGATGTATAACACATACATCAAAGTTTGTACAAATTGTAAATATACAGCTGGACAAATGATCATAAAGTGAATGCTCCTAGTTAAGCACTATTCAGATTAAGAATTAGAATATTACCAGAATCCAATTATTTTTATTTCCTGCTTTCTCTACAAAGAAAATCAGTATCTGGACTTTGATAGATGGGACTCAAGAAAATTATTCTTATGAGTTGCAAAGAGAAATGGGGCCTAAATTAAAAACAAAGGAACGGAGTCAAGATGTGTATTGATGGTTACGTTTGTAAGAAGAATAGAGAAGAAGAAAAAGTAACACATGACTGCCTGGTTTCTCACTTGGGTAATGAGATGGGTGATGTCAATACAGCAGGAGGGGGTCTCGGGTTAGGAAAAGGGGGAGGACATGACGAATTCACTCTGGACAATGTTGATTTTGAGATGTCTTTGGGAAATACAGGTACCTGCATGAGTATGGAGCCTAATGATACCATTAAGGGCTGGAGATGAATAAGATTTATAGTTATCAGTCTGAAATAGGTGGTTGTAGAAACCATGAAATCAATAGCTAACTCAGAGGAGATAGTGCATGTAGAGTGGGGAGGAGAGTGGGCCAAACACAAGGCACCAACATATAAAGGACAAACAAAGGGAGAGGGAATAATAAAGGAACTCAGCAAACTATTATCAGAGACGTAGGAAGAAAAGCAGGTCAGAGAACCATAATCAAACCAACGAGATAAGTATTTTGAGGAAGGAGACACAGCAGTGTTAAAGTTAGAGAAAAGATTTCTTAGAAAAATGTATTCATTACATTGGGACATTAGAACCTCATGGTTTCTGTTGAGTAGAAGGGAAAGAAGCCAGATTTCAGTGATCTGAGAAATGAATATACCTTGCTCTTGAGATGTTTAGATAAGAAAGAAAAGAGAAAAATTGCAGGGCTTAAAGCGACTGAAGGACCAAAGTACATTTAAAAAATTATGGGTGTTTCACTGCACGTAGGCTGGAAAGTCAGGGCTGTATTGTGGCAGAAGGAACTGGGGCTGGGCTGATCTTGAAGAAAGAGAGGTCAAAAGGTTAATAGATTGAGAAAATTTGAAGCTGTGCTCAGAGATTGCTAGAAGAGTAGCAATTCTAGCTAATTGCAGGATTCTTTGCTTTCTGTATAATGCTTTTCTGAAATATATGAATTTTTATAGTAGTACAGTATAGCATTATTCTTATAATCAGCATAGCATTATAATCAGAAAAGCAATAAAGATTAAAATAAAGATGTGATGAAAAACACTGAATTTTCTGTAATGATTTAAGAAAATCAGAGGAAGTAAAGTCCTGAAAATATGAAATTAGATGACTGAATATTCTTCCTACACATTTTTTACTTAAATGAAAAATGCTTATTTAAAAACCAAGAATTAATACTATTTGTGTAAGGCATCATTCTGATTTTTTTTAAGTTCATAAAGGAGCATTCCTTGGTAGGAAGACAGTTTTCTAAATATCTAGATCATGTAATTCATTAGAAAACACTATTCTAAGAAGACTGCATTGAAGCATTAATCATCTATTATTTTCTTTCTCTGCAAAGTATTATTTGTAGCATAATTTGCTTGATTCAGTACTGTGTTTAATAATTCCAAAAATAACCAATTGATTCTGGCAAAAATTTGACAAGGGAAAGGATTTGGCAGAAAGTAATGTTATACTTCATGAACTAGTGCCTCGTACCACTCAATCATTTGTTTTCCCTTTGCTAGGTTGTCCCTTTTGGTCTAGCTCTGCAGCTAGAAAATGAAACATGGAAAATGACAAACTATTCATTATACATAAATGATGGTAAAAGCAAGACCCTTAAGTAAAGTCACAGAATATTATAAAATCATGCAAAGTTCTAGTGACCTTTCTCCACCCTCCTTTCCTTTCCTCTTTCCTCCTTCCTGCACTGGACAGAATTGGGACAGAATGTCCAATGTCCTGCTGAGCAGCGTACTAAGATAATTGTACTAAGTCTGAAGTAGTCAAGTCCAGGCTTTGCTGTTCTGAGATGGACACTGTGATACCTCCATGATCCCTGTATCCAGGATGGCCAACAGTCTTTATTTTGGTTGCAACTCTGATCACTTGGTCTTGGCTGCTTGCGGGGACACTGTAACTAATGGGCTGAAAGTAGAAAGAGTGTTGTGATTGTGGTCATGTCTGGCTAAGGCAGATGGGGTAATGGTGATCTGTAAACTGAAAGGTAAAAATCACAGTGCCTCTGCCCTGGAAGACAGCACACCATGGAGATACTGCTCCTTGGACCAGCATAAGCTCATGATGGGCACAGTCTGAGAGGTTTGGGATCAGGGGATCTTCTTGGGTGGGAGAAGATGTGACAGGAAATTCCCTGGATCTGGGCTCAAGTCTTGGTGCTGCTACCTTCCAACTGTGTGACATTGAGTAATTCATGTAATCTTTCATCAGCAGTAAAGAATGAGGGTAATAATAATTTTCTTTTCTTATGTATCAAAGTATTTAAAAGGATTACTTGGTTCTGTATATTGGTGAGACATGCCTTTGTAAACTCTCAAGCACTATTCAAATTAAAAAACATACTAGTAATGGCATAGCTATGACATTCACAAGTAGCATTTATTGCATTTTGCATTAAATTATAGCTATATGAGGGTTACATAACAAGTGCTTTGAGAGATCATTTCCTGTTGAAGAGGCAAGGAAGGCTTCATGGAAAAGACAGTGTTTCAGCTTGCCCTTGAAGTTTAGATAGGAATTTGGCAGTTGCAGATAGAAAGACTCTTCCAGTAGAGAAAACTGTGTGAGCCAAGGCCTAAAGTAAAGAAAATACAAACTATTTAAATAATAAACAAACCATGGAAGTTTATATGGTTCTTTATGATTTGCAATGTATTTTCACTGATTGGGAACAATAATTAATGCAATTTTTCTATAGCATGGAGTGGAGATAGATACAGGCTGGAGATAGATAAGGTTGGAGATCAGTTTAGGATCAAATTTTGAAGAAATGTGAATGTGTTTTAAAGAAATTTACATAGAAATGGACATCTAGATAAAAAATAGAATGACAAGAGATTCAAATTCTTAGTTGTTACAGTGGAAATACAGTATTGATTTTGTATGTTGATAGGTTATATGTTTCACAGGTTTTATTTACATCTCTTTTCTAAGATACTTTCTTATAACTGCACAGTTTGCAAGTCTTTAATGATGCCTTTTGTACCTAATCCTTCTTCTTTACCTGGGTATATGTGCTTCATACCTTGGTACTTTGCCAAAGGGCTGCCAGATTCACTTACTGCTCTGATCATCCCATTTCAAACTCCTGCAAGGATTTTCCATTGCTTTCTAAATAAGGTTTGGACTTCTTAGCTTAGCATTCAACTTATCCCACTGCAACTTGCCTTTCAAGTCCCATCTCTGATTATTCTGACCCTGTATTTCAACCATTCTGTTTTCCTTCTCTCTTCTCAAAACACAGCTTGACCATTCATGCCATTCTCACCTATCCACACAGTCCCTTCACGTATGTCTAAGTTGTACCTATTATTTAAGAATGAACTCAAATGCTAGTTGCTTCCCTGGCTGTCACACCTGGAATTGATTACTCTTGCCTTTAACCCATAATAGCAAACACTTATAGATAGCTTACTATGTGCTCGGCACTATCCTCAACCCTTTACATAAATCAACTCATTTCACCCTCACAATGCCTTCTATAAGTCAGATATAATTGTTTCTAATTTACAGATGGGAAAACCAAGTCATATCACCCAAGGCTACACAGCAAATAACTGGTGCAGTTGTCTAACTGAGACACATTGACATCAGTATTTGTGCTGCTAAATGCTATGTTATGCTGTCTCTTCTGCAGTCTTCTTTCTTATGAAACTTAATATTTCTCATTTGGTTGCTTGTAGATTTACCCTACTTGTCTGCTTTTCCTGATCCCAGGCCTTTTACCTTGGTGAATTCACCTGTAGTAATTGGAAATGCATTTATTATGAGAGAACTCTGATATCCTGTTCTGATGATGGCCAAAGTCCTTGTAATTTTTGTCGTAGTCTCACCTTGGTCCTTAACTCTTGCTCCGTGGCTGCATTTACCTTACCTTTGTCTTTGTCTCATATTTTGGCATTTGTATTTGCTTCTTGTACCTGTTGACAAATTTAATTTCTCATATTTTTTCTTCTTTTCTTTGGGCACATTTTGAGACATTTCGGCCCTTCTTAAGTTGCTGTTATATCTGGCTCTAGCCCACAGATCCTGGGCTGACACGGGCCCACATGGCTGGCACTTCCTCCTCATCTTTTCTTGGGAGAAAGAGTAAGAATCTGCTAGACTACAGATTTCTAAAGGCAGGGATTGTGTCAGCCTTGTTTCCCACACAATAAGGATGGTGTTTTGTACTTAGAAGCTCAATAATCTTTTGTTGAATGAAAGAATGAGCAAATGAAAGAGGCCACTGTCTGCATAGTCTTCCTTGACTGCCAGTTGAAACTTCTCTGAGGAGTTTCACTCTTAACCTATTTCTTGTGTTACCTTTATGTTTAACTCAGATTCAGCCTCAGGTCTCCAAATCTTGAAGATCCTGCTATTAGAAAGCGGAGTTAAAATAGCAGGTTTTACATTCTCACCAACAGTGTACAAGGCTTCCAATTTCTCTGCATCCTTGCCAACCCTTGTTTTCTTTTGTCTTTTTGATAATGGCCATCCTGAAAGGTGTGAGGTATATCTCATTGTGGTTTTGATGTGCATTTCTCTGATGATTAGTGATGTTGAGTGTGTTTTCATATACCTGTTGGCCATTTCTTCGGAGAAATGTCTATTCAAGTCCTCTGCCAATTAAAAAAGTTTTTTGTAATTGACACATAATAATTGCACATGTTTATGGGGTACATTGTGATGTTTCAATATATGTATACATTGTATAATGATCAAATCAGGGTAATTAACATATTCATCATCTCAAAGCTTTATCTTTTCTTTGTGGTGATAACTTTCAGGATCCTCTTTTTTTAGCTATCTTGAAATATATGATACATTGTTATTTGCTATAGTTACCCTACTATGCAAAAAGATGCCAGAATTTATTCTTCTTTTCTAACTAAAACTTTGTATCCATTGACTAGCCCCTCCTCATTCTCTTCTTTCCTTTTCCTCGCAATACAGTACCGAGCAAAACTATCCTTCAAATATGAAACAGAGATAGACTTTCCCAGACAAACAAAAACTAAGGGAATTCATCAACACCCAACTTATAAGAAAAGCTAAATGCGCTGGGCATGGTGGCTCATGCCTGTAATCCCAGCACTTTGTGAGGCCGAGGCGGGTGGATCACCTGAGGTCGGGAGTTCAAGACCAGTTTGACCAACGTGGAGAAACTCCATCTCTACTAAAAATGCAAAATTAGTTGGGCATGGTGGTGCATGTCTGTAATCCCAGCTACTTGGGAGGCTGAGGCAGGAGAATCACCCGAACCCGGGAGGCAGAGGTTTTGGTGAGCTGAGATTGCGCCATTGCACTGCAGCCTGGGCAATGAGAGCGAAACTCTGTCTCGAAAAAAAAAAAAAAAAAAAAGAAAAGCTAAATGGATCTTTTTTTCAATCTGAGAGAAAAGAACATGAATGTGTACCAAGAAAACATCTGAAGGTATAAAACTCACTGGTGAAAGTAAATACACCAACAAATTCAGACCATTCTAATACTATAATTGTGGTATGGATATCTTTATACACTTATATCTTGAGTATGAAGATTAAAAGACAAAACTATTAAAGAATATCACTACAAAAGTTGGCTAAGATATACAAAATGTAGAAGTTGTAAATTGAGATATCAAAAAGTCAAAATGTAGTGGGAAGGAATGGTGTTAAAGTTAGAGATTTTCTTTTGTGATAAAAGTCAACAGTTAAAAATAACAGAAAGCATTTTAAAATCAGGTTGTTAGTTTTTTGCTATTGCATTGTAGGAGTTCCTGACATATTTTAGATATTTTAACCCCTTATCAGATATATAGTTTGCAAAGATTTTCTCCCAATTTATAGGTTACCTTCATGCTTTCCCACCCCTGGTAACCACCATTTTGCTTTCTGTTGCTTTGAATTTGACTACTTTAGATACCTCACATGTGCAGGATCATACAGTATTTGCCTTTTTAAGAAGAAGGTAGATTTTGAGCTAGGTCTTTAAAGACAGATGGGACTAAACAGGCAGAGATAATAGAAGCTAAATAAGGTAAATAAATTAAGATAGTATGAAAAGGTATGTTTCCCTAACATGTGCTGAGAGAGGTAGGAGCCCAAGAATAATGCTTCTTATTCATTTTCCTCAGGGCAAATTTCTCTTAAGTTGTGCATATTTTGGGTGCTGTTCACTGTGTCTGCCTATATCTGACTTTACCCGGAAGTTCTTAATTCAGGGAGAATGATCATTTGGGCATTAGTTATATCTAAGGCTCATTAGTGTAAGTCATGGTCTAGAGGGCAAAAAAGTACCTGCCTAGGGCCAAAAAGCTTCGATACTTGGGTTTCTTATATTTAAACATCAACTGTTACAGAATGGAGTATTTTGATTTGGCTTTGAAATGACAGGTTATGTTCTATTGTTTTAAAGAAAAAAAGCATTGCTATAAGCAATCTACATACAGGTTTATGTAATAATGAATGCAGGTACATGTATAACAAATTTCATCAGGTGTTTTACTGTTGGATTGTTCATTTAATCATCAATTCCACGTCATTAGGAATTGGGAAATATTTTTATTTATGGTTTGCAAGAGACAAGGCTTTGACATTGTTTTGGTTCTTTTAGGCACAATATCTTCTCCTTGAGTTTTGTGCTCAGTCCTACTGAACCGCTTATGTGATTTCCCTTCATGTTACAGCAGAAATAGACCTCACATGTGGGACTATCAGAAGTTGTTATGTTGCCTTAGTGTGAATTAGAAAATACGGATTCTTCATTCCCTTTGAAAACTGGCACAAGACAGGGATGCCCTCTCTCACCACTCCTATTCAACATAGTGTTGGAAGTTCTGGCCAGGGCAATCAGGCAGGAGAAAGAAATAAAGGGTATTCAATTAGGAAAAGAGGAAGTCAAATTGTCCCTGTTTGCAGATGACATGATTGTATTTCTAGAAAACCCCATCGTCTCAGCCCAAAATCTCCTTAAGCTGATAGGCAACTTCAGCAAAGTCTCAGGATACAAAATCAATGTGCAAAAATCACAAGCATTCTTATACACCAATAACAGACAAACAGAGAGCCAAATCATGAGTGAACTCCCACTCACAATTGCTTCAAAGAGAATAAAATACCTAGGAATCCAACTTACAAGGGATGTGAAAGACCTCTTCAAGGAGAACTACAAACCACTGCTCAATGAAATAAAAGAGGATACAAACAAATGGAAGAACATTCCATGCTCATGGGTAGGAAGAATCAATATTGTGAAAATGGCAATACTGCCCAAGGTCATTTATAGATTCAATGCCATCCCCATCAAGCTACCAATGACTTTCTTCACAGAATTGGAAAAAACTACTTTAAAGTTCATATGGAACCAGAAAAGAGCCTGCATCGCCAAGTCAATCCTAAGCCAAAAGAACAAAGCTGGTGGCATCATGCTACTTGACTTCAAACTATACTACAAGGCTACAGTAACCAAAACAGCATGGTACTGGTACCAAAACAGAGATATAGATCAATGGAACAGAAGAGAGCCCTCAGAAATAACGCTACATATCTACAACTATCTGATCTTTGACAAACCTGTCAAAAACAAGAAATGGGGAAAGGATTCCCTATTTAATAAATGGTGCTGGGAAAACTGGCTAGCCATATGTAGAAAGCTGAAACTGGATCCCTTCCTTACACCTTACACAAAAATTAATTCAAGATGGATTAAAGACTTAAATGTTAGACCTAAAACCATAAAAACCCTAGAAGAAAACCTAGGCAATACCATTCAGGACATAGGCATGGGCAAGGACTTCATGCCTAAAATACCAAAAGCAATGGCAACAAAAGCCAAAATTGAGAAATGGGATCTAATTAAACTAAAGAGCTTCTGCACATCAAAGGAAACTACCATCAGAGTGAACAGACAACCTACAGAATGGGAGAAAATTTTTGCAATCTACTCATCTGACCAAGGGCTAATATCCAGAATCTACAATGAACTCAAATAAATTTACAAGAAACAACAAACAACCCCATCAACAAGTGGGCAAAGGATATGAACAGACACTTCTCAAAAGAAGACATTTATGCAGCCAAAAGACACATGAGAAAATACTCATCATCACTGGCCATCAGAGAAATACAAATAAAAACCACAATGAGCTACCATCTCACACCAGTTAGAATGGCGATCATTAAAAAGTCAGGAAACAATGGGTGCTGGAGAGGATGTGGAGAAATAGGAACACTTTTACACTGTTGGTGGGACTGTAAACTAGTTCAGCCATTGTGGAATTCAGTGTGGCAATTCCTCAGGGATGTAGAACTAGAAATACCATCTGACCTAGCCATCCCATTACTGGGTATATACCCAAAGGATTATAAAACATGCTGCTATAAAAACACATGCACACGTATGTTTATTGTGGCACTATTCACAATAGCAAAGACTTGGAACCAACCCAGATGTCCAACAATGATAGACTGGATTAAGAAAATATGGCACATATACACCATGGAATACTATGCAGCCATAAAAAATGATGAGTTCATGTCCTCTGTAGGTACATGGATGAAGCTGGAAACCATCATTCTTAGCAAACTATTGCAAAGACAAAAAACCAAACACCGCATGTTCTCACTCATAGGTGGGAATTGAACAATGAGAACACATGGACACAGGAAGGGGAACATTACACACTGGTGACGGTTGTGGAGTGGGGGGAGGGGGGAGGGATAGCATTAGGAGATATACCCAATGTTAAATGAAGAGTTAATGGGTGCAGCACACCAACATGGCACATGTATACATATGTAACAAACCTGCACGTTGTGTACATGTACCCTAAAACTTAAAGTATAAAAAAAAAGTTAAAATACAAAAAAAAAAAAGAAAAGAAAATAGGGCTTCTTCATTAAGATGCAACTTTTATCTGATGGAATATTGTCTTGATAGAGCAAAAACACTTGTTGCCATCTGCTAGAACATTATATTAATAACTCAGCCAACTATGTGAATGATGGCCTCTAGGGTTACACAGTGCACATTGCACAATTGTATCCAATTATCCTTCAAAAGCACAATGACAGCAAACAGCAAATGGAGCAGCCTACCTGGGTCAATTTCTTTGGAGTCATTGGGATTAAGAGGAGTAGAGTTGTATCCTTTAGATGTGTCAAAGGGCAAAGACAAGATGGAAAGCCAGAACTTGAGTCTCAGTATTACAGGATACACAGAAAATAAGAACTAAATATGGGACCAAATGGGGAACTAGGATATTGAAGTTGCCAAGAGCCAGGAGTTGGGTAGACAAATGTAATTCATTTATGCAGAAATTTTGAATAAGGAATGTAGCTTGCCCATTTAGCCCTGAATTCCATCTTTGCTCAGCTACTGCTGCAGCCATCTCCATACTTTCCCCACTCTCTTGAGTCATTTCCACCAGCAGACCCACCTGTTGTAATCCCGTCTTACAAATTCCTCTCTTGATCCCACGTCTTTTAGATTCTGCCACATTTCTCCACTCCCTTTTATAGCAAAAGTCCTCCAAATAGTTGCCTGTATGTACAGTTTCTACCTTCACACTCTTGAAAGCATCCCAGCCAGCAAAATCTTTCTTAGGAAGTCAGCAATGACCTGCATGTTGCCAATCAAATGGATCCACTCTTAGTCTACATGTTCTTGAACCATCGTGTGTAGTTAGCATATCTGACCACACTCTCCTTGGAACAATTTATTTTTAAACTTCTCAGCCACCACAGTCTCCTACTTTTCTTCCTGTTTTATCGATCCTTTCCTTCTCAACTTCCTTTCCTGACTTCACCTGCTCTACTTCACCTCAAATTTTGGGGTACTCCAGGATTTGTGTCTGGCCCTTCTCTACTCTCTGCATACATTTTCTCCAGTAATTCCATCTGAATCACTTTCTAAGTGATTTCATCCAGCTTTGTAGCTTTAAAATATCACTCATGATTAACTCCCAAGTGTATACACCTGGCCCACACATGGATGCCCTACTGCCTATGTGCCCATGTAACAGGCATCTCAAATAGCCCAGCAGGCAGGGGACTGGACACAGTACTAATTGCAGCCTGTGCCCTATTTTCCAACCACTCTGGCAATACTGGTGAAGGAATGAATAATAATAATAACAATATTCAGTGCTTACTTTGTCCTGGGTACTTTACATATAAAAATATTTAATCCTCACAGCAAATCAATTAGGTAACATCATTATTTTCATCTCTGATTTACATAAGAGGAAATCGAGGCTCAGATAGGTTCAAGTCCAATGGGCAGGGTCAGTGTTTGAATGGAATAATCAGAAATTAGCAAACATTTTTTGTAAAGGGTCCATTCATAAATATTTTCAGCTGTGTGGTGAATTCTGCCTCTATTGCTATAACTCACATTTGCTCTTGTAGTGTGCAAAGCAGTCACAGACAATATGTAAATGAACACAAAGTTGTGTTCCAGTAAAACTTTATTAATGAAAACCAGTGGTGAGTCACATTTGACCCACATGTGACCCACTACCTGATTTCATTAATAAAGTTTATGAAACTTTATTTATGATTGTAATAAAGTAGTAGATTGCCAACCACTGCTTGAAACCATTATTCTTGTATTGCTTGGATTAAATGAATGACTGAACAAGTGAAAGGACCAATGAATGAATGAATGACTCCTCTTTGGTCTCCTCAATCCTCTCATGAGTATTCAGAAGATTGTTACAGAATCACATTACTACCAAGGGTGAAAACACCACAATCTGTCTTTAGGGTGAAATGAGGAATACATGAATGACAAACCTTACAGGTTTACTGTTTCGGCTCCTGAGTTGGGTCAGGTCAGCAGTGTTCTAGCTCCCTGAGGCTCTACTTCCATGACAAAGAACTGCAAACTATAACTTTCTATTTGGGGATCCTTTTCCCCCTAGGGGAAAATATATGTGAAAAGAGCTTGAAATGATTGTGGAAAGAGCTTGACTTGGAGTTAGACTAAGTTCACATATCATTTTTTTCCCACTTTTTAACTTCTCTGAGGTTCCATTTCCTGATCTGTAAAATAGGGATAAGAATACATATGCTGCAAGATTGTATCAGTACTGAAAGGGGTTAGAGTTCATTTGCCCAGCATAATGTCTTGATCTGGTAGGTCATAATCACAAATAGTAGCCACCGTCGTTAAGTCCTATCATAACCCTTTAATAACCACTTTAAGGGACAACAGTATGTAGGGCTGCTCAGAAAGCAAAATGTCTGTCTAGAGTGAATTTAATTACAACATCAACTTGCATCCTCACAGCAGCAACTTCACATGGGCATTGTTCGTCTGCACTGGTGGATTTCTGATCTCTAGTAGCGCTGAGGTAAATGTACAAGGCTCTAAAGTTCCCATAAGCACATTTTCTCAGGTCAGTCTTTGCCATTTAAATGCAAAGCATGCAATCCTCCCTCCCTCAACACACACACCAGAGAATTTCTCTATTTATTAGGTTTTACGTTAATTTGCCATTGTTTGGGAGTACACAAGGTGTGACAGCCTGATTACTAAGTCAGATTGTATATACGTGTGTGTGTGTGTGTGTGTGTATTTGAGATGAAGTCTCCCTCTGTCACCCAGGCTGGAGTGCAGTAGTGCAATCTTGGCTCACTGCAACCTTCACCTCCCAGGTTCAAGCGATTCTCCTGCCTCAGCCTCCTGAGTAGCTGGGATTATAGGTATGTGCCATGACACCTGGCTAATTTTTGTATTTTTAGTAGAGACGGGGTTTCACCATGTTGGGCAGGCTGGTCTCGAACTCCTGACCTCAAGCGATCCACCTGCCTCAGCCTCCCAAAGTGCTAGGATTACAGGAGTGAGCCACCCTGCCTGGCCAGATAATATTTTTTTATTACAAAATAACACCGGGATAAGTGCTATTGTTACTTTCAGCTTCTCCTCTTTAATATTGAAATTCACTCAGAAGTTAATTGGTTGACAGAAGAGCTAATCACCCAAGAGGAGTGTTTGAGCAAGGGTATTCTTCCTCTGGTGGTTGGCTGTGAGGCTGGGGAGGAAAGCATTACAGGTGTTTTCCATGGTTGCCAATTTCCCTAATGTCTTGGGTGCTGCAAACTGATTTTCCTCTGCCAGCACATTTAGTTTACAAGATGATTCTTGCATAAAACCCTGCTGGTTACATTTATGAGAACATACACAAAATTAAACCAGTGACCCAGTAGTCAAATAAAATTTCCCATAAATTGTTGAGCTTGTTCTTTGCTTTTCTTAAAGCAAATGAGCACTTTGTCTATTAATTTTCCAAATAAATGCTCTTGTAACAAATATAAGCTTTATGGGTCCAGAATGGGGTGCAAGCAACAAAACTGCACCCTCCCAGTGAGATCAAAGACCTCCCTCTGTTTACTGGACACAGGTTAGGGCCCCCACGCCTGGTTCTACTAACACAGGCCCAGCATCTGTGGCAGCACCTCGGGACATTGCTTAGTACGCCAGAGCTCAGAATAAATTGGACATAAGGTCTCACAATAATTTCACTTCACCCAGGCAGGACTCAGGTAGTACCTGCTCCATATGGTGACTTGTGTTAAGCAAATAAGATGCCTTATTTAGCACCAACAGGAGCCTCTGCATTTCTTCCTGGGTGCACTAGTAAAGAATACAGATGTCAGTCAACACTCTGTTAGGATACTGGGGGAAGAGAGAATGAGAATATAAATGCATAGAATGTATTTAATTGTGCTATCCAACCAGATTTTTCACAGAACTTTTGGCTCATGGTAAAATCTTGGGATTCTACCATTCTAGTCACTTTTGAGGAGTTCTTGCATTTGTTGTTACCACCATCATCATTATCAATCATTTAATGAACTAACCTGTAAGGTGTTATGGCAGGAACTGTGGAGGATCCCCAAAAAGAAATAGGAGACATAATCCTTGCCAGAGATCCCATCCTCACCTAGGAATGGCCATTGCTGAGTGGGGGCTGGGGAGGCTGCAGGAAGATGATAGTGAGAAGGGAGCTCTTCAGCTCCTTGAACTCAGATAATTTGGGATTTTGGGACATATGTCCAAGAATCCTATTTACGCAGAACACACATATCTCTTTGGAGACCTGGGTGGGGAAAAGGGGACTGTGGTACTGGTGAGTCAGGGTTCTAAGCCCTTGAGTATTTCTAAGGCTGGTGAATGAACACCAAAGTGAAAGAAATATCTCTAGTGTGAGGCAGCATATCCCGTGTATGTAGGTGTGCCCATGGGTGGCACCCAGCAGGAAGCTACATTCTGGCATTTGCTATCTGGCATTTGAGTCTATACCTGATGGTTAGGGACTAGCCTACTGCAAACAATGCTTTGATCATGAATCAGCCTCAAGTTGGCCTGAGGCCTTTTCCTTCATTCAGTTTTTCATAACATTTCCTACATCTTGCACAGAAAGATAAGACTTTCAGGTGCCTTTTACAGCAGGGAGCTGACGTGCTCAAGCACAAGAGTAGAACGTTTCCCAGCCGTTCACCCTTAGAACTAACTTTGAAATGACAAGTTCTTTCTTTTTTTTCATTTTTTCTATCTCAGCATTTATAATACTTCCTTGCACTTCTGATTTTAATCTTTCTAATAGATTATACACTTCTTGAGGACAGGAACTATACCTCTTTTCTCTGCTGTATATTCTGATTTTGACCTTCTTTCTAATAGATTATAAACTTCTTGAGGACAGGAACTGTACCTCTTTTCTCCACTGTATAGACCCAGTGCCTAGTAGAGGGGAATCCTCTTCCTCCCATTCAGTATGAATTAGCATTTAGGAAGCCTTCCCAGAATATGTAAAGGAGGCACTTCAGCCCCATTCTCCCCGATTCTTCTCGACAAGTGAATATTTCTACATTAGGACATGCAATTAAATGTGCACATGTACCCTAAAACTTAAAGTATAATAATAATAAAATTAAAAAAATCAATCAATAAATAAAAATAAATAGATAAAAATTAAAAAAATATCAGCATGAATTGAGGAAACAAGGAATGCATTGATTGTTGATTCTAAAATTATTATATGGCAATAGCATGGCTTTGCTTTCATAGTAAGGTTGATTAATATTAATCAGCTTCTCTCTCCAGAATGCATTTCAATTAATGGAAGGAGAAGAAACTCTCAAGTGTATTGGATGAGGGACAAACTGGACTGTTAACATTTCAACTGAAGAATTTACAAGTATGTGAAAATCTACACTATATATGCCTTGATAGAATACATGTTTACTATTTTCAATATTTATTGGCTGTTTACAGAGTGCCAAATAGTTTCTTGACAGGATGTTCCCTGAATAAGCCTATAATTTACTTTAGGGGTTTGACTATGGATGTAATTTAATGTGATAGGACAGAAAAATGACTCCATTAATCAGAATGATGTATTTGTAAATTAAAATAAATAAATCAGGATGTATGCTCCTATAGTACATTTATTATAAATAAATATTAGGAGTCTACATATAGACTACATTAAAATAATAAATATTTTAAAGAAAAGGTCATACAAAAAGTTCACTTTCAAGTTATTTAGCTTACAGAGTTTGTCCTAAATCTTCCCATAACTAAAGAATATATTCAATATGTAGGTTGTGTTTTCTTTGGAATTTGTTGTGTTAAATGATTAGTAATTGAAACAGTACAGAACTTCCTTTGCTTTGAAGTATGTATATGTCAGGGCATATTTCTGCTGTCATAGTTTAGAGTGATTTTTTTCCCCCTTTGCTCTTACATGATTACTGCAGAATTTTTTTTTTTAGTAAGAGAAGCTGGTTGCAAGTCCAGCAATAAAGTAGGCAAAGTAGAACTTTCAGTGAAAAACAAAATTCGCTTCTATGTGATTGACCAGAAGGAGGCTCCCTTCCACCTCAATGTGTAAAGTTAGAACAAAAGCTTCTAAACTTACATCTTCCCAGGCAGCTCTAGTTTTTCCCAAGCTGTATCTGTTGTTGGGGGTGGTAGGAGGGGGCACCCTGAAATTTTCCCTGGAGGAACAGAATTTAAAGATGCATCACTGGCAAGAAGGCTTCAGCAATTGCAAAGTACCCTTCCTTGTGCCAGCTCCTTCACATAATTTTCTCTCTTGGTTGAATAACTATGGAAGTAGAATGATACTTACTAGAGACTGGAAACAGGGTATGGGGGAGGGAGAAGGGATGAAGAAAGGTTGGTTAATGGGCACAAACATGCAGTTAGATAAAGTTCTAATTTTGGATAGACTAGGGTAACTACAGTGAAGAATAATGTATTGTATATTTCAAAACAGCTAGCTGAGAGGACTTGAAATGTTCCCAACACATAGAAATGATAAATGCTTGAGGTGATGGACATTCTAAATACCCTGACTTGATCAATACATATTCTGTGCATTTAACAAAATATCACAGATACCCTATAAATATGTACAAATATTATATATCAATTAAAAAATGAAATTCTCCTCACTAACTTTGAATATCACATTATTCCTTAACTTTGTTGCTACAGTATTGTTTTTTCAAACTTGTTCTTGAATCTCTAATACAATATTTTAAAAATTAATTTTTTGGAATGAATCAAAGCAGTTGGATTTTAAAAAAACATATAGTTATGGCTGCTACTTACCTATTTGTGTTAGTCTCTGTATCTATAAGAAACACTTCTCGTGTTTGTAACATAGGATAATCACAATTCACTCCAAATGCTCTAATTACATTGCATTTTCCAATGAAGAAGATACCAGGAGATTCTGAATGTTGAACAGTAAGTCCAAAATCTTTGGAGAGTAAAGAGGGATGTGAAGATGCACTCATCACTGCAGGCACATTGTCCACCATAAGATGTCACGAGATCATTTTCAATCAATTAATCTTCCTGTTGTTGTCCTTCATGGTCAAGAAAGGCAATTTGTGTGTTTATTGCAAAAACAGCATTGTTGCTCTTTTGAAAAGCCTTGCCCTTTAACAACAGAGCAGAGCTGGTTATGAAATAGCCAACTGTGACTAATTTTGGAGGAGTAACATCTCAAATAAATTGTCTTCTGGAGATGCTGATGGAGTCAGAGAACAGCAGAATGATGACGAGTTTATCTGTGCTAATTGTGCCTTTGAGGGTTTGTTCATACGCAGGGTACAGAGCAGATTGGTGCTGTACTTTAAACCTCTGATTGGCATGAAGATTCTGGTTTTGGAGAACTATGGAAGGCAGAATAATGTTCCCCAAGGATGTCTGTACCAAATCCCTGCAACTTATGAATATGTTACATTACATGGCAAAAAGAGCTTTGCAGAGGTAATTAAGGTGTGGTATTAAAATGGAGAGATTATCGGGGGGGACTCAATTTAATCACATAATTTTTAAAAGCAGAGAATGTTCTCCAGATGGAGGAAGATGTAGTGGAAAGAAGGGTCAGAGAATTCAGAGAGTGACAAGTATTTGATGCACTCTTTCTGATTTTGAGATCTAAGGGGTCACATGTGAGGACTGGAGAGAAGCCTCCAGAGCTAATGATGGCCACTGATTGACGGCCCGCAAGGAAACGGGGACCTCAGTCTTACATCCCCACAGAACTGAATTCAGCCAACAACATGAATTAGCTTGGATTAAATTTTCCCTCAGTACCCCCAGTAAAGAATGCAGCCCTGCCAACATCTTGATTTCAGCCTGCTAGTACTCATGTTAGATGGATACCCTACAGAAACTGTGATAATAAATTTGTGTTGTTTTAGGTCACTAAATTTGGGTATTTTGTTACAGTAGCAGTAGAAAACTAAAACGTGGGAAATGTTTTGAGGGAAATGATGCTTATATTGCATTATTACTTTGCTGTAGACTATTATGATAAACCATGGCTTTGTGAATTCAGTTCAATGACTCTAGGCTTTAGCCATGCAGTATTAACAAATGGGATATTAACAATATTAACAAATGGGATAAACACCAAGACTTGACAAATGTGTTAGTTTCCTATTTCTGTTTTAACAAATCACACAAACTTACTGGCTCAAAACAAAACAAAAGCATTAATTTATAGTTCTGTAGATCAGAAGTGTCATTGGGCTAAAATCAAGGTGTCAGCAGGGCTGCATTCTTTCTGGAGGTTGTAGGGGAGAATTTCATTGTCTTGTTCAGCTTCTAGAGAATGCCTGTATTCCTTGGCTTGTGGCCCTTTCTTCCACTTTCATTTTCAAAATCAGCAGCATAACGTGGACAAATTTCTTACTTCTACCTCCCTCTTATAAAATATTTTTTTGATTGCATTATTGGGTCCACCTGGATAATCCCAGACACTCTCCCCGCCTCGCCTTAACTTAATCACATTGCAAAGTGCCTTTTGCTATTTAAGGTAACATATTCATAAGTTTGGAAGTTTTAGAGCATAGATGTCTTTGGGGGGGCCTTTATTTTATTTTATTTTGCTTACCACAGTAAGTGTTTGCATGTTGGGTTAATACTGTTGAAATACTCACTATTACAATGCTCTTTCTTGGAACCAAATTGCTGTGCTGTGAGAATTTAAGTAACAACGTACAATGGCCTCTATAGAGTAGAAGAACCAAGACCTCTTGCCAACACATCCAACTGAGCTCCCTACCAGCAGCCAACAGTAGTGCCTACTATATAAGTGAGAGCACTGTAGACCTTCCAGCTAGCTCATTGCCCCAGTCATCAGCACAGAAGCCGAAATGTCTAGTCAACACACAGAACCATGAGAGATAATACATGTTTGTTGTTATTTTAAGCTCCTGAATTTTGGGAGTAGTGTGTTATACAACAAAGAATACTTAAAATAACACTGTAGCCTGTTTTGTAAGTGAGCTAACTATTAGAAATTAAAGAATTCTGCTTAGAGTAATATAGGTTCTTCTATCACATATTCAGGATGAAATTGATGACATAGGTCAAAATATGTAAAGTCCTTAGCACAGGGAATGGGCACATAGCAAGTTCGCTGAGATATTAGTTACTTTTTCCCAGACAATCTTTTTGCTGCAGAGATTACCACCTACCACTCCAATAAAAAGGAGAGGATTCCTTTCTGTTAGGTATATATTTAATTTCATACGTAACACAATATAGTATATTGTCTAATAATTTTACTTGGTGGTCTGTGATTTAAAGTTATGAAGCCTTAACTGAACAATACTTATTTGCTCCAAAAAATCATTTCTCTGAAAATATAACATCATAACTAAATTTTATAATATAAAGTAGAGCCTTGCATTTCATATTGTTTAATTGCTCTGTCACATAAGAATCTTAGAATTTTTCTTAGTTTGTTCAATTGCTGTAAATGACTTCTGAAAGTAATATAATTATAACTTGTAATGGTAAATGCATTCATAGAATTCATGGAGCAAGCTGAATATGTAACTGTTCATTTGGAACTGAGTTGATTACCATTTGAAAACAGTTAATGGAATAGCTGATTAGAATACATTGCAAAGAATCATGATTTAATTTTACATCACCTAGAAAAAATCTGATGCCATGCGTGTTAATGGCAGTTTTGAGGGACATAAGGATTGACATATTTTCCTGAGCTAAGCAATATACGCAATGCTGGCTCAGTGAAAAACTTATATTTCAAAGTACATGAAGTAAGTTATACAATATAACTTAATGTGATTAAATTCATGTGAGTATTAAAAATGTGAGTGAAGTTTATAAGTAAGGTTTAAGCTCATTTAAAGCAATGCACTGTGTGATTTGGGCAGAAATCTAGCTCAAAGGTGGCTTTCAAGTATTCACGGAAGACTATTTGAATAGATTATGTTCACTTCATTTTCAACCTGCTTTTCTCCTCCCCACCTTGGAATTTCTACATTGAAGTTACAGAGACTTTTTTTTTTAAACCCACAAAACTGTTATGTCATTCCATGCTTAAAGTGGTTTTCCCCTTACCTCCATATAAAGTCCAAATTCTTTAACTCAGCATAAAGGCTCTGTCTGATCTGCCACTGATGATCCTGCAGACTTAATCTCTTAAGAGTTTCCTCAACTTCTGTGGTTTCAGTCACGGAGTAGTACTTGTAATTCCCTGAAACTCTTTCCTCTCTAGGTAATGTGGCCTGGCTATTTCCTACACACCTATAAAGCCTCATTTAAGTGTCACTTCATCTAGGAAGCTTTTCTTGACCCCTTTTCCCAAGTAGCAACTCTCTGTGCACCTACGGCACCTGAGTTTCACTCATTTGATGACACTGATCAAGCTATATCACAATAGCATGTTTGTCTTAATTGAGCATGTGCACCCTTAATTGAGCATACGCACCCTGCAAGAAGTACTGAATGGAGTCATAATTGAATTTAATGCCAAGTACCATACCAATTATGTAGAGGAGCTCAATACAAATTTGTTAAATAAATAATGGATGCATTTGTTCAAAGTGAGCAGAATATAAAAGAACCTTTATCAGTGCAAAGCATTTAGTAGGCACTAGGTATATGTTCATTCATTCGTCCCTCATCATGGATCAATACCGCAGGATCCATTGTTAGTTGTATGCCATTTCCCACTGGTTTACCATGTGTTATTTACAAAGAAGTAAGCTGTTTAGTTGTATGGTAACATTCTATAGAGTGATTTTCTTGGACTAAAATAAGCTAGATTCCATGAAAATTGAAACTGTAGTTTCTGATCTCAAGGCTTTTGCATAGTCTTATGACTTAATGCTTTCCCTTTCAGGCTTGGCTGGCTTCTTATTCTTTTTTAAATTCTTTTGTTCTGTTCTTTTTTTATTCCTATAAATCTAAGGGGTACAAATGCAATTTTGTTCCATGGATATATTGCATAGTGGTAAAGTCTGGGCTTTTAGTGTAACATCAATAGCATAATTTAATGGTGAGATAGGGTCAATCACTCAAAAAGTATAAATTGTACCTATTAAGTAATTTCTCAGGTCTCACCTCCCTCCTACCCTTTTACTCTTCCAAATCTGCAGTGTCTATTTATTCCACACTTTCTGTCCATGTATACACACGACTTAGCTCTCACTTATAAGTAACTACATGTGGTATTTCATTTTCTGTTCCTGAGTTGTTTCACTTAAAATAATGGTCTATAGTTCCTTTCATCTTGCTGCAAAAGACATGATTTCATTTTTAAATGGCTGAATAGTATTTCATTATATATAATATATATATATCCATTATATATATTATATATATACACACACCCACATATATAAAATATATAATTTTAAAAATCCAGTCATTCATTGATGGACACTTAGATTGATTACATATCTTTGCTATTGTGAATAGCGCTGTGACAAACATATGAATGCAGGTATCTTTATGATAGCATTATTTTTTTCTTTTCCTTTGAGTAGATACCAGTAGTGGGATTGCTGGATCAAATGATAGTTCTGTTTTTGGTTATTTTGGTTATTTGAGAACACTATATACCGTTTTTCATGGGGGCTGTACTAATTTACATTCACACTAAAAGTGCATAAGCATCCTTTTTTTCTGTGCCCATTCACCAAGATCTGTTGTTTTTTGACTTTTAAATAATAGCCATTCTGGCTAGGGTAAGATGATATCTCATTGTAGTTTTAATTTGTATTTCTCTGATGATTCATAATATTGAGCATTTTAAAAATATGCTTCTTGGCCATTTGTATATCTTCTTTTGAAAAATGTCTATTCATGTCCTTTCCTCACTTTTTAATGGGGCTATTTGTTTTTTGTTGTTGTTGAGTTGTTGAATTCCTTGTAAATTCTGGATATCAGTCCCCTGTTGGATGTGTACTTTCCCATTCTGCAGGTAGCCTGTTCACTGTTGGTTATTTCTTTTGCTATGCAGAGCATTTTAGTTTAATAAAGTCCCATTTGTCTATTTTTGTTTTTGTTGCTTTTGCTTTTGAGATTTTAGAATCTAGAATTCTTTGCCTAGACCAGTGTCCACAAGAGTTTCTCCTAGGGTTTCATAGTATTTTTTATAGCTTTAAGTCTTACTTTTAAGTCTTCAACCCATTTTGAGTTGATTTTTGTATATGGTGGGAGACAGGGGTCCCATTTCATTCTTCTGCATATGGCAATCCAATTTTCCCAGCACCATTTATTGAAAAGGGTATCCTTTCCCCAGTGTATGTTTTTGTTGACTTTCTCAAATATCAGTGGACTTTAAATGTGTGACTTTGTTTCCGGGTTCTTTATTCTATGTGTCTATTTTATTCTAGTACCATTCTGTTTTGGTTACTATCCAGAGATGTCCAATCTTTTGTCTTCCCTGGACCACATTGGAAGAATAAGAATTGTCTTGGGCCACACATAAAATACACTAATGATAATTGATGAGCTAACAAAAAATCACACAAAAAAATCTCATAATGTTTTAAGAAAGTTTACAGATTTGTGTTGGGCTGCATTCAAAGCTATCCTGGGCTGCATGCAGCCTGTGGGCTATGGGTTGAACAAGCTTGTTATAGCCTTATAGTATAATTTGAGGTCAAGTAATGTGACATCTCCAGCTTTGTTCTTTTTATGTAGGATTGCTTTGGCTATTGGGGCTCTTTTTTGGTTCCATATGAATTTAAGAATTTTTTTTTTCTAATTCTGTGAAAAATGATATTGGTATTTTCATAAGGATTGCATTGAATCTATAGATTGCTTTGGGTATTATGGTCGTTTTAATGATATTGATCCTTCTGATCCATAAGCATGTGCCTCTGATGTTTTTCATTTGTTCGTGTCATCTACAATTTCTTTCATCAGTATTTTGTATGTTTCCTTGTAGAGCTCTTTCGCCTTCTTGGTTAAATATATCTTGATTTGGTTCTCAAGTTGATCATTACTGGTGTGTAGGAATGGTACTGATTTTTGTAGGTTAATTTTGTGTCGTGAAATGATACGAATTCACTTACCAAGGTCTCAGCTCCAATGGTTTCTCTTAAGGATTTTCTTGACCACTTAACCCAAAGTCCTCCCTTCTGCAGTCTTCAATTGGTGATTTCAAGTAATTATCACATGGAGTAGTTTTAGTGTCTATTTATCACTATATAAAATGATCTTGCTTATGTATTTCTTTTACTCATTGACTATAACTGTCTTCTTGAATGAAAGTCTATGAGAACAGGGCCTTGCCTGTTGCCCTAGTACTTTTAACACTCCCTGGTATGGGTTGGGTGAATACATGTGTAAAGTAACCTTATAAGACAGCTTCCTTAGTATTATCACATGGGCCAGTATTTCTCAGGATCATTTCAGTTCCTTAAACAAACAAAAATTCTCGTTAGACAAATATTCAGATGCCCATGTGTGGTGATACACTTGATAAAATTTGCACATCCTATGTTGACTTTTCATCAAGTCAATAGAATAGATGGCTAATTCTATCATCGTAACTATTAGTGGCTTTCATTGGGATTGAGAGAAACTGGCCAAGTGATTTTGTATAACCTATTAATTTGGAAAGTACTGTGACAAAACAATGGAATTTTAATTTTTTTAAGAAAAGAACATAAGAGTAATATAAACACAAAATAAATTTTGACAAAATTTGTTTCTCAGGGAAATGTTAGTTGACTTTTCTTTGATTTTTTTCTTGAGTGGGATTGTGTCCTAAACTCTGAAAGGAGGGCAGTATTTGGGGGAAAACATTTTGATTTTTTCTGTACCCTTCACTGAACTCCCTCTACATGAGGGAGAATGACATAATTTAATGGTGAGATAGGGTCAGGAAGTTATTCACTGGCTCATGATTTAACAATAGGTAAAGGTACCATGCACAGTCTCTCTCTGGCATTTCACAGGTGCTGTTATACAGTCCATGATGCTCCACACAGATGGTTGAGTAAGAGATCTTTGCAGATTCAGATTTTCCCAAGATAGGCCCCAAGGTCTAGTACTGGGGAGCTTTACTACTGCTTGAATAGAGCTAATACCAGAGAGTGCTAAATACATTTGATAGTTTATTTTGATCCCCATCTGGTTTCCTTTGTCAATTTTTCAACTCATTGGAATTCATAGGGAAAAGAATAAGACAGTGGGCTTTCTAGAACCTCCAACACCACAATTCCCACTTCCTTCTACAAATGAGAAAACTTCTTTGGTTTTTTAGGTGAAGAAAAATTTAGAGAATATGAGAAAATTCCATGTTATCATCATCAAAGAACAACATGAGAATAATGCGTTTTTTAAGTAAAGTAAAAATATAGGATTTAGAAATGACTTTTATTCAGAACCTGAAGTTGTAGCAGTTAAATGATTCCTGTGGCTCTGTGGTATTCCTGCCATGTGAATCTGGAGCCCAGCTCAGTAATACGCTTCATTTGGCTAGAATCAGCAAAGCATTAACAAGTAAACATTTCTGGTTGTCTATTATTAAGCAATATACTGTTTTCCTTTATTTTCACTAATTCTATACACTTCTGCAATGAAATGGTGAAGAGTGCTTGTGATAATTGCTGGGTTTCTATATTTGTCTTAGAAATTGATACTTCATAAACACCAAAGTGCTATTTTATAGGTGCTATGTTTGCACATGTGTAGAAACTTAATAATTGTCACTACAATAATTTGATATTCTTTAAAGGGATATGGAAAGTAGAATAGAATTTTTAAAAATTTTCATTTTAATTTGACCCCACTCTAAGCTCCTAGGACTCTAACAATCTCATCTGACTGAAATTCAGATTTAAACAATGGGCCAACATACTTTGATATCTAAGAATAAATATTAGAGCCTGTTCTAAGTTGACAATAAACTCTACTTGTGTATAAAGATGCTCAAGAAATGCCCTTTTATGCTTAAGTAATGACAGGGCATTTCCATTAAGAGATGATAAAGGAGCAGAAAGTGGCAAATACTGTCTTGTCTTAGGAAAAAAAGCTATGGATCTTTTAAATGTCAAGAATGGAATTTACCAAAATTGCCTAAAATTTTGGAAAGTAAAAAATTTTAATACAAACCACAGTCGTGATTATTTCAGCTTGTGGCATTTCTTAAATAACCTTTAACCGTTATCATCTTCTGACTATGATATGCAAGAGGACTGATAAATAATGATGCAGATTTTTGTTTTTTATTTTCCTAGGCTTACAGAATCAGAAGTCAAACCTACCCATTTTGTGATCTAATCAATTTTCTTTGGTTTAACACCAAGACTAAGGCATTCCCTTCTTAGGCTCTTCCAGCTTATCTGAACTTAGAGTTTTAGTCATTCATGTAAAGCCTTTCATGCTGGTTTTTTATTTGAAAATGGGTCCCAGCTGCTCTGGCTTTCTTAATCCCTCCCAGGAAGGCATATGCGACAGCGTCTCCCCCTGGGAGACTGCAGCTCCAAAGCTTTTTCTCCTAGGTGGGGAAAGTGCAAAGCCAGACACTATTATCATGCTTACTTCCCCAGCTGGCTAATTAGATCAATATATGGTTTATATTTTGATGAATAGACAGGCTTATAAGAATAGTGTGTGTGTGTATATATATGTGTGTATAATATATAAAAATATATAGAGAGAGATAATGGAAATTGTTATTTAATTAGCATTTTTAAAACTTCTATCAGGTTCTAGCATATAATAAGGATTCAACAAATATTCAATGAATACTTGAAAATGTGAAGAGATAAATGTATTACATAGCCAGTACAGGAAATTTTGTAAGTTTAAATACTTCCCCATATTTTGTCTTTAAAATAAGATTGAAAGCTAAGTATTTGACTTATATGTTTTAAATCCAATCAAAGAACTAAAGACTATGAACTCATTCTCTAGCTTCTTTTTATAATTATATAACTTTAGTTTTGAACCTGCTCTCTAAGAACTTTTAAATTATTATCTCTTATCTGTATTTGATATTATTAAATCATTCACTTTTACATTTAGAAATTTTTAAACCAAATAATTCATAGGATAATTTGTATACCTTTTATATATAATATATAAAATTTTGTTCCTGAGTAAAGTTATAGACTCTATTCTTATATCCTATATTATGCCAGTGATGTATAACAATATATACTTTATTTATACTCAGAGTAGATACTTACATTCTTTTTTCTTTTCACACGTCAAGGGTAATGTGCTGACATCATAACAAGGTTGGAGGGAGGCCCGTCTCACAAGAATGTGGAAACCCAATCATCATGCTTATGAACCACAAAAGGATCTAGATACTGATGTTCCTATACACTTATTTCTTATGTCGAATAGTGCAATTCAAATTCTATTCTTGAAGCTTAAAGATAACATTGGAGCTGGCCCAAACTAGTAAAATATATGATTGTGAATGGAGTTTATCAAAATGTAGACACAGTAAATATCCTAAAGCTTTAAATCTACTTCTGAAACAATGACAAGCAGGCATTTTGCCAGTGCTAATTTGCTTTACTCTATTGATTCAAGCTTTATTGGGCATTCTATTGTCTCTTCTAGGGAAGGCATAAGTGGAATACAGAACAGTGAAGGCTTATTCAAGATAATGTTATACTCATGAATCACGCCACCTAATACCTGCACTGCTTAGACATGCAGAACATAAAGCGTCTTCTCAAGATATCTCAGTAAAAGATATCTCTTCTTATATACAAAAGTGGAACTTGTTTTGTGCAATCACTTCTTGGTACAGTTACAATAGAAAATTCTCAGATGTACTCCACTACTTTAAATAGATTCCTGCATCATTGAAAAAAATTTTCCAAGTCAACATAGTCTTAAAAACTAGTCAATCTTTTCTTGAACATCTTGAACGAATAAAAGCTCACTCCCCTTATTACTACTTATTGCTGCCTCTCTGTCTCTAATTGCTCACCCTCTTTGAGCACATTACTGAGTGAGGATAAAAAAGCATGCATTGTTTTTTTGTGTAGTAAAGTCATCAGAATATTACATGTTCAAGGGAGAAGAAGAAATTTTTGAAGACAAATGGAATGGTGATCTCATTTTTCATCCTTATTATAAGCTAAGCATAACAGTCATGGTGTGACTATGGCTGTCTGAGCAACTGATTTACATTTCTCCTTTACTGCATTTCTTGCCCTGGTTGAATGACATAATGGGTATTTGTCTAACTCATTGTTCTTGGGAGAGTTGGCTTCTTATTTTCTGTGCAGTTAGAAACACCAAATCTTGTTTTTATACATTAATATCATCTACTAGGTGTCAATACAAAGCCTTTAAATATAGGGCTTTGCAGAAGAGGGATTTAGATTCATGGTTTCTAGAGTTTCGAAGAGGATAACCCTATGTATGCAGTTCAAAATTTTACATTTGTTTCTTGACACAGGTATTGATCATGATTTTCTATTTTGGTAAACTTTAGATATGAAGGTAAAATAAGCTGACATCTAGCTTCTTTGTGTGTTTGAAAAATGGCTTAAATGAGGGAGGTCTGTTGGTTACTGCAGCAGAGTGAATAGAACAGCAGGATAGCACAGAAGCTGAAAAAATGTTCTCATAGCATCTCAGTGGGGTTGAAAATAGGTACTACTCTTTTATCAAAAAAGAAAATAGGACATCATAAAGTTCATGATATCCACTTAGAGTTATCTATTATTATTCTTTAATATCTTAAAATGTAAAATTTGTAAATAGATCACTAAACAGGTGAAATATTTAAAGCTATTCCCTTTTCTTCTTTATTAAAGAGATCAAACCTAAAATAAAAAATAAAAAATAATAATAAAAGAAGAGATGAGCCACTGCTCTTCTTCTTGCTGGGTGAGTCATTTTACCTGAAGGACAGCCTTGCTTTGGTTCTTAACTGTTTTGTTAGGTCTTCCTCTTACTCATGGAAGATGCTCCCTTGTGGTAAGCAGGGTAAACTGTAAACTTAATTAAAAACCAAAAGTAAACTGTAGATTTATCTTTAATCAAACCATAGGGCAACTTTGACTAATCTATTTTTACCAGGCAGTACCTTTAGGCTAAAAGTAGGGACAGCCAGTATAATGGCTAAATACTGAAGAGAAGTGGACAACATGGGAAGAAAAATCTGAAAATTCACTAATCGGTGGTATAATTGTGAAAGACAGGCTTTTAGGATCACATGGTGTTAGAACCAGGTCACTTAGTTCAACCCACTGATTGTATAGAAGTAAACCCTGATCCCAGAGAGATGAAGTGGTACCCACTCAAATGTAAATGGGCTGGCCATTGGAGGCTGGGGATGTAGGGCACTGACCTCTTCTCAGGTCCAGCTTGTTGCTGGTAGGAAGCAAAATGGGACCAGTACTACCAGTCTTCAAAGGAAGGCATAAATCTAGATGTTAATGTAAAATTTTCCAATTTTAAAATATTGACAAGTACATAATTCAAAAAGTTTGAAACATTAAGTCATACAATATGTCTGTGGGTCTCAAGCTTGTAACTTTTGGGTGAAAACATGTGACATAGTCCATAAAATTCTTCTTTAATAACTATAACCATAAAATAAGAGTTTTACAAAATTATAACTACAGTAACCAACATAGCATGGGACGGCTACAAAAACAGATACATACATCAATGGAACAGAATAGAGACCCAAGGAATAATGCCACACATCTACAATTATCTGATCTTCAACAAAATCAGCAATAACAAGCAATGGGGAAATGACTCCCTATTCAATAAATGGTACTGGGATAAATGGTTAGCAATATGCAGAAGATTGAAACTGGACCCCTTTCCTACACCATACACAAAAATCAATTCAAGATGGATTAAAGACTTAAAAATGAAACCTAAAACTATAAAAACCCTGAAATGTAAGGTAGGGAATACCATTCTTGACATAGGCCCTGGCAAAGATTTCATGATGACACCCAATGCAATTGCAACACAAAAAGTCTACAAATGGGACTAATTAAACTAAAGAGCTTCTGCACAGCAAAATAAACTATCAACAGAGTAAACAGAAAACCTACAGAATGGGAGAAAATATTTGCAAACTATGCATCTGACAAAGTTCTAATATCTAGCACTTATAAGGAACTTAAACAACTTAACAAGCAAAAAGCAAACGACCCCAGTAAAAAGTGGGCAAAAGATGTGAGCAGTTTTTGAAAGTAGACACGTGTGGCCAAAAAGCATATGAAAAAATGTTCAGCATCACCAATCATTGGAGAAATGCAAATCAAAACCACCATGAGATACCATCTCACACCAGTCAGAATAGCTATTAATAACAAGTCCAAAATTAACAGATGCTGGTGAAGTTGCAGAGAAAAGGGAACACTTATACACTGCTGGTGGGAATGTAAGTTAGTTCAGCCATTGTGGAAAGCAGCTTGGCCATTTCTCAAATGACTTAAAACAATTACAATTTGACTCAGAGATCCCACTATTGGGTATATACCCAAGGAAATAGAAATCATCCTACCATAAAAACACATGCACACGTATGTTCATCACAGTCCTGTTCACAATAGCAAACATACAGAATCAACCTAAATGCCCATTAACGGTGGACTGGATAAAGAAAATGTGCTACGTATACACCATGGTATAATGCAGCCATAAAAAAAACAAGATTATGTTTTTCACAGTAATGTGGATGGAGCTGGAGGCTATGATTCTAAGTGAACTAATGCAGGAACAGAAAACCAAATACTGCGTGTTCTCACTTTTAAGTGGGACCTAAACAATGAGAACACATGGACACAAGGAAGAGGACAACAGACACCAAGGCCTACTTGAGGGTGAAGGGTGGGAGAAAGAAGAGGATTAAAAAACTACCTGTTGGGCATTATGCTTATTATGTGCTAATGAAGTAATCTGTACATCATACTCCCATGACACATAATTCACCTATATAACAAACCCTCACATATACCCCTGAACCTAAAATAAATGTTAAAAAAGTTATCATTCAATGAATAGTTGTTGAGTACTTTCTGGGTGACTTACAGTTTTATTTGATGCTGTGGTGGATATGGAAGAAATAATTTCACTTATGTCTTCCAAAAGATTATAATTTGGCTAGACAGAAGAACCCAAGTATTCACAAAACAACCAGAAGACAAAAATGCTTCACGACTTTGAGATGAGTAATCATGTTGCCTACACTTTAGAAAAAGGAGAGAATGATTCACTAAATGCTCAGTGATTTTATGGATGCCATATTTAGAGGCATAAACTGTGAAGGTCTAACTTGCTGTACTCTCTACAATATGTGTGTACACTCAGTACCCAGTCTGGATACCAAGGGTTGGTCCTTTCTAGTTTCTATGTTTCAGACCCATAAATCAAGAGGTCTAGACTCGTATTCAGCTCTCTCACAAAATGAGACTTCAGAGGTTTTGTCTCCTAAACCTGTCTTCTTCCTGTATTATTTAGAATGCTTTCTTACTCAAGTAATGAAAAGTTCAACCTGAGCTGGCTTCAACTATAAGGACACTTATTACATAACATCCTCATTGGGGATGGTATGGGGGAGAACAGAGGTTGTTTGATTCAGCAGATCAGTGATGTTGCCAAAGTCCTATTTTTTCCCACTATTTTGTTTTTTCATCCTCATTGGCTTTGCCCTCATACTGGCCTCCCTCGTTTTCATGAGGTGTCTGCTGAAGGGCGTGTGCCCTTCTGGACGTCACATCCAAACTGTGTTCAGAGGAAGAAAGGGGCTGTTTCCTTCTGTGTCTCTGTCTTATGAGTGAGGAAACCTCTCATGGAAGCTCTCTGAAATATTTTGTCGCAAGTCTTAGTGGTGAGGATGGAATCACAAATCTATTCCTAAGCTAAACATCAGTGAGTGGAACGAGATTATCATAAAAGGCTCAGGCCAGTAATTCTCAACAGGATGGACTAGTGCCTCAGGTAGGATGATTCCAATCTTTGTTTCGTGTGACTGTTTCATACATCTCAGGATGTGTATCATAGTGAGTGAAAAATACCAGTAATACCTCTCGATCACCAAAAACTGATAACTTTTAGTGAAAAAAAAAGATGATGGAAGGAAGACCAGTAGTGACCTCTCAGTCACTAAAAACTGTAATTCTCAACAGGGTTGTATTGATGTTTCAGGTAGGATGATTCCGATCTTTGTTTTTGTGAGACTGTCCCATCCATCTCTGAATGTGTATCATACTGAGTGAAAAATACCAGTAATACCTCTCAGCAACTGAAAACTCTCCTGCCCAACATTTCGCAATAACTCCCAAGGGGGAGGGAGCATGCCCTGTTGAGGACAACTGGCTTCAATTGGTCATGTCGAAGGAATGAACTGAGGGAATTAATCACAAAGTCAATGATACTCTTCGCAATGGGTCTGTTTCCCCATTTCAGCATCATCATCTTTGTTATGTAAGTCAGAACCTCAAGTGGCATCCTACACATGTGCTTCTTTCCCACTTATAACATCTGATAGTGACCAAGTCTGCTAAAATATACTTTAACTCTCTTTATCTCTCTTGATCGCCTTGGTCATCACAATAGTCCAGGTCACTATTATCTCTAGCTCAGACAATTGTTAAGAGTTTCCTAACTGGTATCCCTGCTTATATTCTTGCCCCTTATTCTCCCAATAGCAACCAACATGATTTTATTTTTATTAATTTATTTTATTTTGAGACAGGGTTTCACTCTGTCACCCAGGCTAGAGTGCAGTGACGTGATCACACTGCAACCTCCACCTCCTTGGCTCATGTGATCCTCCTACCTCAGCCTCCCAAGTGGCTGGGACTACAGGCATGTGCCACCACGTCCTGTTAATTTTTGTATTTTTTGAAGAGTCAAGGTTTTGCCATGTTGCCCAGGCTGGTCTCGAACTCCTGGACTCATCACCTGCCTCAGCCTCCCAAAGTGCTGGGATTACAGGCATGAGCCACCACACCCACCCAGTGAATATGATTTTAAAATATATTCAGTAAATCTAACTTCATTAAAAATTATTGAGTGAATTTCCATCGAGCTTAATAATTATGTTTACTTTCTCTGCCCCCTCACTTAAGCCTCGTGAGCACAGTCATGTATTTGTAGTAGATTATATTATTTTCCCAAACACTTCTCTTCCTCCTGTGTGAGAATTATACATCCATGTCTTCTGCCATGTGACTTTTCAGCTCCTCCCACTGGAGTAGGAACATCATATTTCCTTGTTGTACTGATGTTGGGCTTGGCCACATGCCTTCCTCTGGCCAATGTGAAGTGGGTGGAGGTGAGTGTTTCCATAATGTGCCATGAGAGACATGGTGTATTTCCACTTGCCCGTCTTGTGGTTGTCTGTGTGAAGATTGTGCTATAGGTAGCTTCTGATTTTTGAATGAAAATATTTGGTGCACATCAGAACCCAATACAACCTGGACTCAGGCCCAATTGCACTCCAGCTGAAGTCTTGGCAATCTGCAGACCTGTGAGCAAGAAAAAGAAGTATCTGCTGTTTTAAGTCACTGAGATTTCGAAGTTTTTTCTTATGCAGAATTATTGCAGTAATAGTTAAGTAATTATCGTTAGTAATAATAACAACAGTTGAATAATCTTATTCAGAGTTTCAGGATAGTACATTGGCATACAAGGTATTAAATAAATTTTTTTTAGTAAATAAAAATACACTTGGTAAAACCAATTTTATGATAGGTGACTACATTTGAACTTATTTGAACTGTTTCTTCCTATTTGCTCTTGAATGAGGCCATGTCAGATTTCTCTAAAAATGTTACACTGTGGATCATATTGATCCTTTGGAAAATGGGAATTCTAAGACTTTCTTGAATGAAAGTTCACATTTTCAGGTCTGCAATTCCAGGGTCAATTATATAAGGGGTATAGCTTCATTAGGGGCTGTGCAGAAGCATGGGAATTGAGTTGTTCCACATAAAACTCCTCATCTTGAAGTTCTGCCACTCAGTATGCCTGTTTCCTGCCACAAACTGTATACCCCAGTCCTGACTTTGGTAGATACCTCTATATTCTGGCTTTAAAGATGATAGAATGACAGATGTGGTGGCTCCTACTTGTAATCCCAGCACTTTGGGAGGCCAAATTGGTAGTTTTGCTTGAGCCCAGGAGTTTGAGACCAGCCTGAACAACACGGCAAGACTCCATCTCTACAAAAAAAAAAAAATTAACTGGGTGTGGTGGCACATGCCTGTAGTCCTAGCTACTCAGGAGGCTGAGGCAGGACGACTGCTTGAGCCCAGAAGGTTGAGGCTGTAGTGAGCCATGTTAGTGCCACTGTACTCTAGCTTGGGTGATAGAGTGAGACCCTGTCTCAAAAAAAAAAAAAAAAAAGATGATGGAAGGAAGACCAATCATACATTCAATCAACAAGCATATTATTAAAGATGTACTTACTAAGTGTAAACTGTGCCCATGTCTGGGCAGGATGTTCAATGGGAAGTGATATGAAATGCTACCTCTGCCCTTAAAGAGCTCACAAATCTCATGAATGATAAGCCCTATACCAAGGTACAATGCAAAACAGTTTACTTGCAAAATAAAACCATAGTTTTTTTCATTTGGGTATAGCTTTTTACATTGCATAATTTTCATTATACTAATGCTGGTGACTTTGTTTAACAGGGCCCACTGTGCTGATGGCTGTCTTGTAGACGGTATCAAAGGGATTTCCTTATTTAATGTTTACAGTGATGATTGCAGATGGGGTTCTCTGCTTCAATGAGGCTGCTGGGAATTTTGTTCAAATGGCTTCACTCAGGCATACTTATTTTCTAATTGAAGGATCAAGGGAAACTTAGCCTAGAGGACAGAAGACAAAGGGGGCATGATAGCTATCAAGTATTTGAAAACTTGTCATATGGAAGAAGGATTGAATATGAGGTAGGGATACCAGACTGAGAGTAAGTTGTGTGCATCATAGGATTCAGCATTTTTCAGGATGCCTGGAGGACTTTATGGAGGGGGAAGTGGAGGATACTGTTCAGTGTTCATTTGTAAGAGTATAATCATGGTTTTCACTCCTCTCTGCCCTTGGTTTGGGGTACACAAATGTCCTGAGTTTGGCCCCAAAGTCCTGGACTGTCTTTCTCATCCTTTGACAGGTAGAGCTACAGCTGTGATGTACACCTCCTTCCCTCCCTGTTAGGTGTTGATGGGAAGAAGCATATTCTCCAGGAGAGATAACGATGGGGTGTGCTGCAGGAGGTGACTAGGGAATTCATGTGAGTGGCAGAGCAGAAGGCTGAGTCCCTTTTTCTAAACCAAGGCACAGGCAGGGTCCTCTGGGCTGTCCTCAGCAGGGGGTCACTACAGAATCGTCTTATTTGTGGCAGTTGCAGTCCTTCCCATTGTTCATTCGTGCACATTTCCCATGCCCTGGGTGAATCCCAGAACTGGTCTCAGATTGTCTGCTGCCTCTCAGATCAAGAGCACCACTCCTTCTCCTTCTTCCCATCTTCTTCCCTGGGTAGCACCTTGCCACTGCTGAGTGACACTAACTCATCCCATTCCTCTTTAACAATTGTGCTGTTTATCAGAAAAAGTACAGAGATTAGAAACCACACAAAGCCTTACTTACTCTTCCCTTGTTGGGGGAACATCTTACAGGTTTCTCATGGTTGCAAGAAATTTCTGATGATTTATTTCTAAGCAGGGAAAACAAAATAGAAGCTAAGTCTTTATCTGGAACTCTGCCTCCCACATGAGGATTTTGGGTGCTTTGGGGGAAAATTCATCCCCCGAGAAGATAATTGAGTTATTGACATTTTCTTAAGGGTAACAGGATATGGCTGGAAAGAATTAGATGGGAGGCTTAACAAGACGACTTGTAAGGCCCATAGTTTAATGAATTAGCTGAGATTCTGTATGGATTGTTCTGTGACTCAACCTCTACAGGTTTATAATCTTCATACTCAATCCCTTAGGGATGGAAACCAAAAGCATGAACTACTAGAGAAAGACTAGAAAACTACTTGAGTTATACTGTCAACATCTTTGGTGTAAGAGGCTTCTACACGAGGTGAGGAGGTGCTGAGAGCTTTGACAGAGGCGAGTGTAAGACCCTCAGAGCAGACACCACAGTGTTGGCCGTCATATATGAACAACCTGGCACTGACACCAGTGGGCAATTGCTGAGGTAACCTTGGCTCTGTTGCATCTAAGCAGTGATGTCACTGTTAGTGTGGACCCTAAACAGGGCTGCTGATTTTGGGCAGTATTAACGGATGTAATTAGAGTCAATTGAAGCATGAAAGGAAGAAAATGCCGTGTGCCACAAAGTGGCAAAGAGGACTGGTCCATGGAGTCTGTTTGATGTCTGTCTGGGGAATCCAGGAGGAATTTGAGGCTTTTAGATTTCCTGTGGGATGCAGCTAGAGTCAAAGAAAAACTGGTTGGAGACAGGCTAGTGTGGCTTAGGATGTATGAACTGCAGACTTACTCTGTTTAGCCTAACAAGAGAGTTAGTGTCACTAGTTTAGATGAGAAAGATGTTCTGATGACTAGGTCTATCCTGGTATGAAAAAAGGCTGCCTTAAAAATAGTGTTTCTTTTATTCTTGCATTTTATTTTGGATTAGTGAAGAAGTGAAGAGAATTGGATTAATCATAACCTTTTGTTCGTGATACCCACACCAGCATTCTAGTGCACAGCCATAATTAACTAATTAATTAAACATAAACAAGATCTGAGCTTGTAGTTACTCCAGATCCCAAAAATAGAAGCCTGACAAAAGTTTTTTTTTTTTTTAATCACAGGAATGGTTCAGATAAAAGATAGCTGAGTACTCTCAGAGATATTTTAGAGAGTGGGTTCTTGAATTAAATGGGACACTAAAGATGATCTCTAAGAGATTTCTTTTTTAATTTCAGATTTTCTGGGTGACATTTAGTCATGTGGATGGAGGAGGTGCTACTTTTCAACACAATAGGTATATTTCTTATGAGAATGTCTATAAACTGAAAAAATTTGCTGTATGAAAGGACCATTGTGAATATGAATTTACCCCCAGAAACATAGGTGTGTGCTCTACAAGTAATTAGACAACAAAATCATACTATTTAGGTTTTTCATGGAAGAGAAAAATTGAATTCTCCATAAAAGTGACTTGTCGGTTGGGCATGGTGGCTCACGCCTGTAATCCCAGCACTTTGGGAGGCCGAGGCGGGTGGATCACGAGGTCAGGAGATCAAGACCATCCTGGCTAACACGGTGAAACCCCATCTCTACTAAAAATACAAAAAATTAGCCGGGCGTGGTGGCAGATGCCTGTAGTCCCAGCTACTCAAGAGGCTGAGTCAGGAGAATGGTGTGAACCTGGGAGGCAGAGCTTGCAGTGAGCCGGGATCACGCCACTGCACTCCAGCCTGGGTGACAGAGCGAGACTTGGTCTCAAAAAAAGAAAAAAAAAAAGTGACTTGTCTAATTTTGAAAAGAATTTTAGGTTAGCTTTTCTCCATGATTTTTCAAGTAGACCTCTTTCTTCTGAAAGATAATGAAATGAAAATACTGTCCTGACATTTTAATATCTGTGACATGTATATCAGTTATCTTTTGCTCTTTAAAAATATCATCCCAAAATGTGTTCACCTAAGACTATAACCATTTATTCAGCCCATGGATCTGAGAGTTGCCTGGGAGGCTCTGCAGGTGGGCTAGGCTCAGCTCTTCCCAGCAGGGCTGGCTGGTGGGACTGTGAGCTGTTGCCCCATTGACTGTGAGCCAGCTGGCCCAGGATGGCTTCAGGTGGGGACAGCTCCTTCCTGCTCCATGAACTGCCTCATGGTTTCCAAGAGGGGTAGACTCATGCAAGGGTCTCTTGAGGCCTAGGTCAGAACTGTCACAGCATTATGTCTGACACGTTTTGTTGGTCAGAGGAAGCCACAAGATCAGCCCAGATTCTAGGAGTGAAGAAATGTATGTCTTGACAAGAGAAGCTGAAAATTCAAATTGGAAAGAAGCATGGGTACAGGGAAGGAGAAAACTGTGGTCATTTTTGCAATTTACCATAGTATGTTACACACTGTCAAGTGCTCTCATACACAGTATCCTTTATGATCCTCCCAAATAACACAGTGAGATAAGTAGTACAGGTATTATCATTCCCCTTTTACGTAGGTGCAAATTGAGACCAGCAATAAAGAGAGATTTTCAATGGGTCACACATTCTGGAAGTGGCATGAGCTCAAATCTGTTTTGAAAAGCATACAAGTGAAGAGAGATGTTAGTATCATCAAAGGGAGGTAAATTAATGTTTTTTAATGCTTTACCCCATGCAGACTCATTGAGCCTTTTTTAAATAACTTTTGGGAATTGAGGCAACAGGCAATTTAATGTTGATTTTTTTTTCTAAATACTGTCTTTCAATACTAAAGTGAGAGTGTAAGTCCAAATAAAGGCGCTTCTTGAAGTCTAGTTAGTGTGGGGGATATTGTGGGATTTCAAGGTCCTTTGGCCAATCCACTTTATTTCTAACTGTAATATTTTTCTTTACAGTCTCCTCTCTTGAGTTGTGTGAACAAAACACTTGAAATAAAACCGCTCACTAGATTATACCTAGGCTGTATCATTCTGCTAAAGATTGGTGTGGAAGTTATAATGGAGGCAGAGGTCAAAAGTAAAGAAAACCTCCAGGTCTTTTTTTTCTTAGAAGCAGCTGAATTCTACCTACTTGTTCTTTTCCATTCACTTTCATACTTAGAAATGACACTCTCTGGACAACCATCAATGACCAAATTCCATGTGATATGGTTTTACAAAAAATACAAGTTTTCAAGGAACTGAAACCTAAATTCTTGTTTGTAGGTTCTTGATATCTTAGTTATCAAGGGACACAGGAATGTCATAAAGTGGCCCAAGTTTCTGGACACACAAACTGAAGTGTTACCTGTAGAAATTTATTCTTTTTTGAGTAATTAAATCATTTAATTTCTGTGAAATTCCTTAATATACTTCCTGATTCACGTAAAAACTTTTTAGTTATAAAGCAAATGACTCAGGGAAAGTTAATTTCTCAAAACATTTTTAATTTAAATTTTCTCATTAACTACCATATTTGAAGCATGATATTCAGATATCATTTAATTTTTTAATTACTTAATTTTCACAATGCCTTCCTGAAAGGTGTATTGCCTTAGTTTTATGAAAGAAGAAATTGGACTTGGAACCCCCTTGAGACACATTTTTGTCCCAAACTCAATTCCAAGCTTTGGGTCAAAGCCCTAGGAAGGAAAACCCAATCAGGAATTCAGAGGCAGATGGCAACAGAGGTTAAAAGGCACATCGCAGGTAAGCATGGACTCCTTATAATAAGCCAAAGGCTAAGGTGAAGCTGTGGAATTAATCCGTCCTCCAACAAGGGAGAGAAAAGAATGTCTTGTGACACACCAGGATAACTGGTAGTTATGCTGGCTAGGATTTGGGTGCATGGTGCTTGGCTTTGGTTAACCCCCTTAGTCTTACTTTCTCAAAAGGAAACTTCCAAGTCATGAGCATTTTATTTATTCTCATCACCTGGCGGGATTTGCAGGATAATTGCTCAGAACCAGAATATTGATCCAGAATTTTATATTACCCATCCCTCTTGTTCTTTCTGAGCTGCAGCCAGGGATTGCTGGTTGGTTTACAGGAACAAGCAGAGTTAGTCTAAAATGTAGGCAAAAACTTAAAAAAAAAAAACTGGTGAGTTTGGAACTTAATGACAAATATATGATAAGCTTTGGAATATGATTTATCTCTCTCCAGTCCTCATGTTTGTTAAAAAACAAATTATCATAGGACTGAGTGGTTTGCAAAATAGACTTTAGTCTTATATTTGGCCTGATTATTTGCATAAAATGCAGCAGAAATAATTATTTCTACATAGACCTTTTGGATTGGCTTTGATGGACGTGTGTTCCTCAAGGGATCACAGATAAGACCTTTTAAAGCCCAGCCCAGCCATGGGTTTGCATCCTCAAATGCCCGTGAGTTGGGGGATTCTTTCCTCTTAAGGTCCCAATATAAACTTGGAGCTCCTGAATCTGTTAGAAAGTGACATTCTTTACTGACCACAGGTCAGAAACCTCATACAGGGACTGCATAGACAAGGGAATGAGGCCAGTTTCCCCACTGGGCTTGTATCGGCTCTGCAAGTTGAGCTTGACTCCTTAAAGGGAAGCATACCCTTCCAGTCAAAGCCTTGGTAAAATAACCAGTTTTTCCAGTTGCATCCTGTTGCAAAAGAAAAAATAGATTCTTATTGAACTGATGCAAACAACTGTATCACCATAAGTTAAGAATTCTTGGCCGGGCGCGGTGGCTCACGTCTGTAATCCCAGCACTTTGGGAAGCCGAGGTGGGTGGATCACGAGTTCAGGAGATCAAGACCATCCTGGCTAATGTGGTGAAACCCCGTCTCTACTAAAAATACAAAAAATTAGCCGGGCGTGGTGGCGGGCGCCTGTAGTCCCAGCTACTTGGGAGGCTGAGGCAGGAGAATGGTGTGAACCCAGGAGGCGGAGCTTGCAGTGAGCCGCCAAGATGGTGCCATTGCACTCCAGCCTGGCCGACAGAGCAAGACTCTGTCTCAAAAAAAAAAAAAAAAAGAAAAAAAAAAGAAAGAATACTCACAGATAGTTTCCAAATTCTAGAGGAACTAGGAAGAGAGAAACAAACATGCTCCAAATTTTGATCCCAAGAGTATACCCTACTTAATTATTAAAGTCTGTGAATAGTTCAAAATAAGTTTCATTGACTCTGAAAACAAGAATAAGCAATATTCTAAGCAAAAGTCAAAAGGTTGCTTCAGCTTTCTGAGTTCAGTCCATTTGGTTAACTCTGGTTTTGCTTGATATTTGTAAACATTTCAACTCTTCATGAATCTTGTACATTTTCCTTTATTCTAATATTACAATCTCCAAAGTTATCAGAAGCCTGTATTTTAGAGTACCTGTTATAGTTCCATAGCTTATTATAAACCATCTTTTGAAAAGAATTAAAACAAGACAACAATTTTCTGTGAATAACAAAATGTCCAGGGTAGTTACAGTTAGAAACACAATTGACATTTTCTTTGTCCATTCATTTGTTGATGAACACTTAGGTTGCTTCTAAATCTTGACTATTGTGAACAGTGCTGCAATAAACGTGGGAGTGCAGATATCTCTTCAATATACCGATTTTCTTTCTTTGGGGTGTATACTAAGCAGTGGAATTACTGGATCATATCGTAGTTCTGTTTTTAGTTTTTTGAGAAACCTCCAAACTGTTCTCCATACTGGTTGTACTAATTGACATTCCTACCAACCATATACAAGGGTTCCCCTTTCTCCACATCCTTGTCAGCATTTGTTATTGCTTGTCTTTTTGATAAAAGCCATTTTAACCGGGGTGATATGTGTATTAGTCTGCTTTCACGCTGCTGATAAAGACATATCTGATACTGGGCAATTTACAAAAGAAAGAGGTTTAATGGACTTACAGTTCCATGTGGCTGGGGAGGCCTCACAATCATGGTGGAGGGTGAAAGGCATGTCTCACATGGCAGCAGACAAGAGAAGAGAGGTTGTGCAGGGAAACTCCTTGTTATATAATCATCAGATCTCATAAGACTTATTCACTATCATGAGAACAGCACGGGAAAGACCTGCCCCCATGATTCAATTACCTCCCACTGGGTCCCTCCCACAACACATGGGAATTCAAGATGAGATTTGGGTGGTGACACAGCCAAACCATATCATGGCTACTATGAAACAAACTGATATGAACATTCTTATGCAAGTCTTTTTGTGGACATTGGATATACATTTTTATTTCTCCTGGAAAAATACTTGGGCAATGGAGTAGATATATTTTTAACATTGTAAGAAACTGCCAAACTACTTTCCAAAAGAGTTATACCATTTTATAACCTTACCAGCAATATACGAGTGTGCTAGTTGCTCCACATCATCAGTAGCCTTTGGTGTTGTCAGGATTTTCTATTTTAGACATTCTCATGTGTAGCATGTACCCATTTGACTTATTTTGCATTTCCCTAACATCTAACGGTATTGAACAAAATTCTCTTTCTTATTGTCATTTTTATACCCTATTTGTGAGGTGTCTATTTAAGTCTTTTGATCATTTTTATTGTATTATTTGGGTCTTATTGAATTGTAGGAGTCTCTAATATGTTCTAGATATATATACTTCATTATATGAAGTATTGTGCATATTTTTTCCTAGTCTGTGGCTTATTTATTCATTTACTTAAATGAGATCTTTTGATGAACAGTAGTTTTAAGTTTTGGTAAAGACCAATTTTCCAATTTTTAATTTCATGATTAATGCTTTGTAAAAAAATATTTGTTTGCCTTGATGTTGTGGAAATATTCTTCTATGTTTTCTTGTGGAAGCTTTATAATTTTAGCTGAAAAGTTCAGGCCTATTATCTATTTTAAATTATTGTTTTTATATAATAATACAAATGATAATCTTGAACATAATGACCAAGATTCATTGTTTTTTTTCCTATGAATATGCCGTTATTTCAGCTCTATTTGTTGAAAATGCTTTTATTTCTTCCATTGAATTGATTTTTGCCTTTGTCAGAAGTCTTTTGAACATATAAGGGCGAGTCCATTCTGGACTTTCATTCTGTCCCAATGCATTATTTTTCTATTCTTACACCAATAGCATGCTGTCTTGATATTGTAGCTTTATAGAAAATCTTGTACTTAGATAGTATTAATACTCCAAATTTATTATTTTTCTCTTTGAGCTTTTTAAGTCCTTGGACTAGTCATATAAATATTAGAAATAGCTTGTCAATTGCCACAAAACAGTCAGACCTTTCTTAATCAGCAAATTTTTCCTTTATTGCTTTGAATATTGATATTTTTTCTTTCTGGAATTTCCTATTAATCAGAGGTTGAAGTACCAGGATCTATCTCTGTCTCTCTTCTTTTCTGTTCATAGTTTAAATTATTTAGGGCTTTCATGAGAGTTCTGGGTGTCTTTCTCAAATTTATTTTTTAGTTTACTGATTTCATTTTCTGTATTTTTAATTGCTTCTATTGTGGCTTTAATTTGGTTTTTATTTTCAACTAATTCTTAATCTTAGATTTGCCCCTCTTACTTATTTATTTATATTTCTCAAATATAAATCAACTCAGTGTTCCCTGGAATCTTTCTGACACATGGATTAGTTATTTTTAAAGATTATTTGATTCTGGTAGCAAATCAAAAGAAGGAAGAAGTCAGGGTTGCTTTATTTTCTCTTTTTAACCTAACACAGTGCCTGACACATGGTAGTTACTCAAAAAGTTCCTGTTGAGTCACAGGATAAATGTAATTTTTCTAAGTGCTTCCCTTTATTTATACTCCCCCAATTTTTAAGTGTATCATGATTTTTCAGTGTTCTTTTTCTTCCAGAAGGTTGCCTATGCTTGCCAACCTTTGTAGGAGTTGAGTGGGTTCTGTTAGAAACTGGTATGCTTCTTGTTCTCCCTGAATGTTCCACAGAGGTCCTTCAAGTCTAGACAGAGGGAAGTACAGAAGAGCAAACAACCAAATCAACAAAAATCTCACAGTATGTCACCAATATAAGAGGATCAGGGAGGGAGCAGGTGCAGGTCATCGTGGCCGGGAGATATGTCACTGCACTACATTGTGGATTAATTTTCTCCCATATTCCCACTTCTTGCCTGCATTGGTTCTGTCTGTGCTAGAAGAAAACCATGAAGCCTTCCAGTGTTGGCTGCCAGGTCTGGTGCTATCAGTCTGGAAAGACAGGAGAGCAGGAATCTACCCATGATCATGTTTCCTGCCTCTGGTTCTGGATGTCCCTGTAGTGAATAAGGGTTGGTTGAAGTATCCTTTTACTTATTGCCTAATGTTTTGATCCCCACAGGACTTTTCCATCCTTACCAATTTCTGGTATGGAGAGCTGGAGCACCCTTCTAGTGTCTGATGCTGAGGCAGTGTTTTCCATTTGAATATTCCATTGGTCACTTCAGTAGGAATTTGGGAAGAAAGCTAGACAAATATGCTCATGGTAGCTACCTTTTGCAGAAGTCACTCAGATTCTAAATGCCCTACTGTAGTACAACATATCATTTAATAGCTTGAAATGAATGTCCAGTTTCAAGTTCCTTTGTGTCCCCAGCTGTTCCAGAATAATTGAGAGGTTTCCTCTGTTCCAGACCTAAAAGTATTACTCTCCTAATGATAGGGCCTATGTTTTCAACCAAGTATTGTCTGAGCTCATAGTTTGAAATGTCCCCTACCAAATGTTTTTTTTCTTCCACAAACTATTATTTTAAATCTGAAAACACAGATATCGATAAATCAGTGACCTATGCCACAGATATGTACATTTAGTGACATTTGTCTGATGTACTGGGAAAAGAAATAGAATCATCCTTTGCTAGGTTTCTTCAGTCAAGAAAGATTGAATGTCAGTACGTTGGAGTTCTTGCTGTTTTTTTTTTTTGACTTTTTGGCTCTCTTAGTATATCTGTGCTTAATGCAGTAGGAGTAGCAGCAACAAAATAAAATGACTGTGCTTTGCAAAGAAGGAAAATGCCCTGTACAGCTTCATCATAGAGCACAATAGATGGGTTGCCTTATAAATGCTTTTAGCTAGAAAGGGTTCTGGTTCTGGGCTGCTACACCACTGCTCTGCTCATGAGTAGTGTCCCTGAAATGCACTTTATTATCAGTTTCTAGCACCAACAAATTTAAACAATTAGAACTTAAGCTTGGCAATTTAATTACTTGACAGCTAAAGAAGATTGCATATTGCAGAGAGAGCAATAGATCTATTTTATGTGGCAAGTGGATGGTCTCACTCGCCATGATTCACTTACCTGCTGTTTTGTGTGAACAGTCTTTGTCAAAGTGATGGGTGACACAAAATGCTCAGCTAACACAAAACACATATTACTATTTTAACACAATATTCAGAGGCAATCTTTGTTCTTTGTATATACAAATTTCATGCAGATAAAGATCAATTAACAAATATTTATTGAACCTCCTAGGTTATGTTCAGTTCCTTGCTAGACTCAGCAGAGGATAAAAATATACATAAAATAGTTCCTTATAGGAAAGTTTGAGACAAAATCATTCATAGAAGAAATCTATGTAGCCTTATCTGTTCTAACACATCTTAATAAGTTAAGTTCAAGTGTTTGTTGGAATTCTTTTTATGTTGGCCTTTTAAAAAACCCGTAGTTAGGGTTGGGCATGATGGCTCATTCCTATAATCCCAGCACTTTGGGAGCCCAAAGCAGGGAGGATTGCTGCTTGAGCCCAGAGGTTGAAGACCAGCCTGAGCAACATAGTGAGACCCCATCTCTGCAAAATAAAAAAATAAATAATGAATAAATAAATAAATAAATAAATAAAAGAATTAGCTGGGTGTGGTGGTACATGCCTATAGTCCCAGCCACTCTACAGTCCCAGCTACTTGGGAGGCTGAGGTGAGAGGCTTGTTCGAGCCCAGGAAATAGAGGCGGCAGTGAGCCATGATGGCACCACTGCACTCCAGCCTCGGGGACAGAACAAGACCCCCATCTCTAAAAGGAAAAAAAAGCCAACACTGTTTGAAAAAAATAGAATTGGACTTTTGCATTTAATAAATAGAACTGATTTTATTCAGTTGTACTAGATAAGTAATCCCTACACTTCAGTGGATTCTGTTTTAATGAGTGAAACACCAAGTAAATGAACAATTGCAGTGTGATTAGTAGTTTAATAGAGGTCTGTATAGTTTTTTATGGGCATATTGCCTTATCTTAGTTTTGATTATTTGGAAAGATTTCTCAGAAGCAGGAATATTTGAGCTCTGTCTTGAAAGTTGAGAAGGCTATGCTCAGGATTCCATCATTTGCCACCCACTCACGAACCTCAAGCATTTGAACATACTCTAGAGGAAGCCAGGCTTCCTCTGCTCCCATTGACTCTTCATTTCAGCACAATTTGCTTCCACCCATACCACTTCCCTGATTGGCTCTTGTCAAGACCACCAAGAACCTAAAGACTTCAAAGGACAATATTCAGTTCCCACCTTACTTGAATGCTCTTCGTATGTTTTATCAGCTCTTCCTTCTTGATAAACATGCTTCTTCCTTGCCTTCCATGAAATTAACATTTTCTGATTTTTCTATCGCTTTGGCTACTTTTCTTCATTTTCCAAAAGTGATTTCTCCTTTCTAATCTTTAGGTGCTGGTGCTTCTTATGGCCACATCCTAGGACCCTCTTCTCTTGCCTCCCTGGGAAATTGCATTCCGCCCCAAGGACCATACATATCATGTGTATTTTTAAGACTCTATCCCAGACTTCTCTCCTGAGAACTTCTCATAAATGTTGAAGTACTCACTTTGCATCTCTATTTGAATGCCATATAGGCATCTCAGATTAAATTGTTCAAAACCAAATGTATGATCTTCCCCTTGAAATCTATTCTTCCTTCAGGTTTTTTGCTTAAATCAATTTCTCAAATATAAAACTTTGGATTAATTTTCAATATCTCCTCCCTTACTCCACACAAACATCAAGTCTTAAGGACTTTGCATCTAAAATATATTTTGAATCTGTCTTCTGTTTTCTAGTTCTGTATCCTCTACCTTGAATTTAAGTTCTTTTTCCCCCTTCCTATATTGTCCTCATAAAGGAAGTATGATCTTTTAAGAAGACAAATCAGATCATGCAACTTACTTGCACAAATTGCTTCTCTGGATTCTCACTGGGTATGGGTCCTGCATGATCTGGATTTGTTCCTGGTCCTGCTCTCTCTGTGATGTCAAAAAATCTAGGTAACTATCTTGAAATATCATGAAAATATCTTTCATCCAGATTTTAATATACATAACCAGCAAATAGTTAGATTGAGGCTTTGAGGAACATCCTCTGAATTTACATTTTGGCAATACTAAGAGGGTGCTCACTGTGTGGTTTCATATTCCCATATCTTTTATTACTATTTCCTCTGCCAGGAACCTCCCTCCTTTGCCTGGCATTTTCTCCCTGGGATTGTTCCTATAACATTCATGTATGGCAAAATTTCTCACTTTTGTCTGTTCAAAAACTCTATGCAATTAAAAAAATCATCATAACCCACAGTTATTGAGTATTAACTCTACACCAGGGGTCATTCTAGGTGATTTAAATATATCTTCTCACTTAATCTTCACAACAGACCTGTCAGTCAAGTATAATTATCATTTCTATTTTACAGATGAAGAAATTGAGGAAGTTGGAATTTAAGTAACATGAAATTACATGATGGTGTTAGAATTTCAACTCAGACTTTCAGACTTTTACTACCTACCTGTCTGCTAACCACTGTGCTTTTTACACAATCTTAGGGGTTGTAGTCACCACTAGACTGTAAGTTTGCAGACTTAAGGAACTCTCTTATTTACTGCTATATCCTTATCACCTACATGAATGTCTGGCATATAGAAAGTACTCTGTAAATAGTTGTTTAAACAAATTGAATCAATTGGCTGTCTTGATATTGTATAGACAGAATTTCATTTCTCTTCTTGGCTTAGAGCTCAGTGGGTATTTAGTGCTAATGGAATTTATAACCATTATGGAATGTATGTGGTAGAAAAAACCCCAGCATCCGAAGATCAGAAGTTCTTTGTGAAACATTATCCATTTGGCTGTGGTTTGCTTAGTCGTGTTCAAAGGTCTGTGATTAGTTCTCCTTGCTCATCTCTTAGGCCGCCTTAGGCTGATGTTACAAGGGCTTTAAAGCAATCATCTTTGGCAGCTGAGCTCTTAGCTGGTAATCATCATACTATTAAGAAGTACTTGGCTCGATGAGTATCAGAACAGAGGGAAGAAGTTATCAGATCTCTTGGCTTTCTAATACATATGAGAGGAAATTGATATGGTTCAAGAAGATGACTCTATGATATGTCATATGTATGTATTTTTTTAAAAAACAATTTCCGCTGTACTTAACGTTCTCTAGTATTTTGGGTAGCTAAAGAAAATTAACAGTGATAGTAATTTTAGTGCTTATAATTACTGACTCATTCCCACTTCCTGGGAACAGTAAAGTTTTACATTCTTGCAACAATGCAGAAATAGGATTTTTTTCCCCCTTAGCTATAGATCATGAGCCACAGATGGGGAAAGATTTCAGGTTTTTCTTTTACTCCAAAGAAAGCAGAGATTTTAGCACAGAAAACACACATTATGAAGCACTTCGGGTTAAACGAAGGCTCCAACATACCCAGTAATTTATTGCAGGCAGCATGTTTCATTCTATGTGAATGTGATTGCAGTCCCATAGCATCAATGGCGTAATGGTTTCTCTGCATACCAAAATGTTTAGCAAAGCCACTTGTTTCCCTGTCCTTTTATCTTATGCACATGGGATTGGTCAACTGTGAGCTGAGAAAAGAAAGACAGATTTTCATAACTAAATTGCATTTGACTTTGTTAACTTTAATTTATGAAATAGAGATTATGTTTAATTGGAAAAAGAGGTCTAGTTTTGGAACATTTGTTCAGTGAGATTAATAAAAAAAATAACTTCAACTGCACTTTTGTCGATTATAAAAGTGTGTCGTAAGTCACAACACAGTTGTGTTCTTTCATTTATTCTTCTATTTAGTTAGGGTGGCATGAATTTCAGAATGAAAACCAGCATGATCATATTATTTAAGTACTGCTAAATCACTTATTATTAAAAAAAATCATATTATTTAAGTACTGCCTCATATCATTTTCAAGTAGCATATAAAACTAAGGCCTGACCTTTTCATGCCCGTTTGAATTTGCTGTGTCTCTTCATGCAACACTGGGGCTTCCATTTCTGCCATTGTGGCCCAAATGGCCAAGCAATCCCCCTGTAGTTTTTTCTCACTTCTGTTACCACTGTGTAGCTATTATATTTGGCTGAAAAAATGACTGAATTTCAAAAAGCTCAAGGTGGGAGTCACATGAAGCAATGCTTCTTTTTTCATAAGAAAGCTTCAAGAGAATTCAACAGTAAGGACGCCTGGTAAGCCGTTGTGTGACGTAGTCCAAAACGCTGATAGCCATGTTAGAATGCAGGATTGCTCTGCAGTGAATTCCAATGTAACACTGGCTTTCAAAAGACAGAAGTTCATTTATTTTACAAGAAATAGTCCAAGGGTAAGCAGACAGGGCTGAAGGCTACCCTTCATCCAGGACCCAAATTCCCGCATTGTTGTTCTGCTGTTCTCAACCTGTGGCTTCCATCTTAATGGTCTAAAATAGCTGCCTCAGCTCCCACTGTCATGTCTGCCTTCTAGCCAACAGTAAGGGGAGTAGGTGAAGTGGAGACAATGCTTTTTTCCATCAATATCGTGACAGAGAAATTCCACCCATCATTTCACTCACATCCCATTAGTTGTATGAGCTAACCTAGCTGCCAGGAAATTTGGGAAATATAATCTTTGATTGAGTGGCCTAATTAAAATCAGGGGTTTTGCAATTCATGGAAAAAGGGAAGAATGGATTTTGGAAAATAATTGATAATGCTATAATCACTGCCAGTAAAAAGAAGTCATAGAGAAATAATATGGTGCAAGGGTAAGTAGATGATTATCCTTTAGTTCTGGCAACCTGTAAGTGTATAAGATACAGATACTAATTACAGTTATTTAAAGCTGAAAACCTATGTACTAGATGGACATCAGGTAAATCATAGAATTGATGAAAATGTTGGAGAACTAACTAGGCATAGATCTAGGCTCAAGACAGACATCCAAATCACAGCATGGGATGGTCTTCTTATAACCAGTACTACTGATGACACCACCTCTAGATTCTTGGCTTCTTGATTTTGTTGCCAACATCATCACTGGAAACTAGCTACTGGCCGTTGCCAAAGCTGGAACCAAATTATAAACTGTTTCTCCTTTGAATATTCATGCCAGACTCAAAATCCTAGATAGGACACCAGATTTGTTGAGTTTAGCACATGAGTCTTTATCCTAGCTGCCAGGGGCTAGGAACAAAAGTATTGTCAGTGATAGGTGAAATTCTGTCTTGCATGAAGACTGCCCTGTTCAGTGGTGAACCTAAAGCACGGAAAGGGGTTCATTTTCTGAGAAGCCGTTTTTTAAAATGCCAAAATGTACATTATAGTGACCAAAGTATTTTTCAAATAGGGCAAAAGTAGTTTAAGTCCTTAAGTGCATGGTTTTGGAATTAGAAAAAATCTGGGTTGTAATCATTGCTCTATAAAATGGGGGTATTAATAATGGCTAATTCCTAGAGTTTTGTGGATAATATAAAGTACATGCTTAATAAATTCAGGAAAAAGGAAAATATCTTAATTTTTAAAAATATCTTCAGATTTGTAAAATGCTTTCTTCCTATCTAGACAGTCCTCATGTTATAGTTTCATCCATATCATTAGCTTAGTAGCCATATTTCAACCCAGTTAACAAATAGATGCTGACATTCTAAAATTAACTTGAGATCTGTAATAAACCAGATTAACAATTGGGGTGATTTGGTACTCATCCTAAAGTTACCCAGATTTATAAGCTAGGTGAAGAAAACATTGTATACTACCATTTTGTTTATTTATTTATTTATTTATTTATTTATTTATTTTTGAGATAGGATCTTTCTCTGTCACTCAGGCTGGAGTGCAGTGACACAATCATAGCTCACTGCAACCTCAAACTCTTGGAGTGAAAGTGATTCTCCCACCTCAACCTCCTGAGTAGCTAGCACTACAGGTACATGCCACCACTCTCAGCTAATTAATTTTTTTTTTTTTTTAGAAACAGGGTCTCACTATGTTGCCCAGTCTGGTCTTGAACTCCTGGCGTCAAGTGATTCTCCTGTCTCAGCCTCTGAAAGTGCTGGGATTACAGGTATGAGCTTCTGTGTCCAATCTGTATACTACATTTCACAGTTGATTAAAGTCAGCAAACTTGTCCCTAAAACTGAGAAGTACCAAGAATAACATCTCAAACTCGTATTCCTGTAATAGTTCTCCAGAGATTTTTTTTATTTTTATTTTTTATGATATCTTTTTTTTAAATTATACTTTAAATTTTAGGGTACATGTGCACAATGTGCAGGTTTGTTACATATGTATACATGTGCCATGTTGGTGTGCTGCACCCATTAACTCGTCATTTAACATTAGGTATATCTCCTAATGCTATCCCTCCCCAATCCCCCCATCCCACAACTGGCCCTGGTGTGTGATGTTCCCCAACGAATGGCTTTTGTTTCCTTCTTTCAGAAGGGAATTCTCCTTGACAGTACGTTTGCCCTGATAATACAAGACATTTGAAACTTTTTTCCACCAACTACTTTAAACTTTTACCTCAAAAAACATTGTAAGCAGCATTAGGAAGAATGGCAAAGGAGACTTAAATACCTCTACAGGTTGCCAAAAATACAGGTTGGCTGTTGTTCAGCACCTGGAAAATTCGTTGAGACCATATGGACTGTCAAAATTTCAGTGTACTGGAGAAGAAAGCTCCCTGCAGTGACAGTATTGAATTAAAAAAATTATTGTAAACAGTGGCTCTAGGGGATTACTGTGGTCATTCAAAAAGCTGCACATTCTGCTGTTAACAGAGAAATTATCCACTAAATTATAAACTCAGTTGTGGAGCAAGCAACCAGAGGCAGAACTGGAAAGAGTTCTTTGGGCAAATGAGATCAACGTCCTTTTACTTTAACTCTTAGGTGTCTTAGACTTAGACATATACTATGTCCTTGAATATAAAGGAGCAAAGTCAATGTAGTAAAAATTAAAGTCTTTTGGTTTGCTTTCTGTGATTGTTTAAAAGTGAGATTACTATCTGTTCAAAATGTCTATAATAGTAAAATAGACACAAATTATGAATGACCTAAAGTTATGAAAATATTTTAAAGTATCTCGACAGCTTTTTAAAATTAGAATTTGCACACCACAATTTGAATAATCGTTTTTGAGATTTATCAACCAATTATAAGTTCTATGAGTATTGGTTTTATATATTCCTGAGGTAAAACTGATTTTATTCATTTTCTTTAGACTCAGATGAAACTTGCAAATCGATGCAGGAAATCTACCCGCCAACCTATTTATCTTTCTCTCATCCCAGGTACTGTATGATGTTATTAAGAGATTGGAAAATAAATCTGCTTTTATTAAGTTTCAGAGATTATAAAAATATTGTGATAATATATATTGGCTAGGTAAATCTAGGATATTATTATATTTCTCTCCTATCAAAGAGGAAAAGTGATGAAAAATTTGTAAAATGAAAGACAAGAGGCAAAATGAAAGAGGCCACATATATAATGTGTTAAAGGAGGGTTTACAAAATACTTGACTGTTCCATCGAAAAAGAAATCCTAATTTTAGATTTCAACAAGAAGGTATAGTGTAGGGTATGTGTGTGTGTGTGTGTGCATGTATATTGTTAAAGTACTAGGTGCTCTATTTCTTTAAGTGAACTGACCAGCATCATCTCTCTCTTTATTCTCACTACAAGGAGTAATAGAAATTTTGCCAAATCCTAAATATTCTTAAAATGATCCACAACAGGATGGTGTTACCTATAAAGAGCTTAGCCTCAAACAATGAAGAGTAAGAATATTTTTCTAATTAACTTTATTTTTTAAGTATAAAACTAGTACCTTCTAATTATGGAAAAATTTGTAGAATACAAATAAATAAATAAATGTTATAACATATTTGCCACTCAGAGTTAATCACGATCAATATTTGGTTCACTTCATTCCAATCTCCCCACTGCCCAGTATACATAAAATGATGCAGAGCCATTAAGATGATGTCCATGAAAAATTGTGGAAGCCATGGGAAATTGCTCAGAAAATAAAAAAAAAATTACATGATACAGAACTATGTGAACAAGTTCCAGAGTATCTTTAATACTTACTGAACATTAGACAGCAGCAGCTCTTTATTTACACACAATCAGCGGGGTCGTTTTTACTAGGTATTCCCCTCTTCTTTATTTGTTTGCACATCTAGACTAGATGATTCTTTATGGGTCCCAATGCCTGGATTTGGTTTTTAAAACAGTTTAAATTGGGGGTAGAATATGCTATGTGGTTAGGGAAAAAATATCATCTCAAAATTATTATATAAATAAAGGAAATTAACTGATAGCATGGGTATTTCTTTGCTTTAGAAGGCCTGGGATTTACATAGAGAGGTTCAAAACGTGTACAGAGTAGAAATGGCAGGTGTTGAAAAGTGAGTTTTGAATTTACATTGCCTGTTTCAAGCAATAGCATTTCACCACAGGTTGCCTTATGAACTTTTATTTGATGACAGGAGATGTTCCAAAACAAGTTCTAACTTCTCAAATGATGGAGATGTTAATACGAAATTTATCACAGTTCTAGTCATCCTTGTTTGCTCATGGGTGCCTCTGGGTAACATCTACAATGGCTAGTTACAATTCCTCATTTATTTGGCCTTAGGATTTAGGTATCATATAGAGCTGATCTTTTCTTTCAGAGTTCTAATTTAATCCTGATATTTATCTTAATAAAATTAGCCCTGGTGTTTCTCCATTTATATCAAGACTGGTTCTTTCATGGTGATTCTCCAGTCTGAACTGAAAATATTATAGGCCCAGTCTGGGGCTCTGTAAAATATGTATTTATGGTTTTTCAGATCTCTAGGTGAAAAATCATCATGACTTGAGGATATTATTGTTATAGAATGGTGGATTTTCTGCAGAGAGGTTTCATCACAACACAAAGATATGAACTTCATTGTGGGAAATACTTTGATGAGTTCAAAAGAGTAACTCAGGATGAATGCTGCTGTCTGGTCAGTGTGTCCTGGAATGGCACGTCAGCTTAGGTTGCCTTTTGAGTGTGAATGTTAGTGATAATCAAAGCAAATTTCCTACAGCAGCTGTTGAGTTCCTGCATTGCTTTCAGCTTTGTGATGGGAGGACTATATTAGAGTCATAGGATGGGTACCTCTTGCTTTCAGGTGTCAAAGCCATAACTCATGACCCATAAGGAAGACTGATTCTACATTAAAATGTGGAATTAATTACATGTGAAATAGGAGCTCACCAAAATGAGTATTCATTGTGAACCCAGGTATTTGAGGGAAGGCTTTTTGGTTGAGGTAGAGACTGAACTGGGCCTGGAAGAAAAAGCAGATTTGGAAAAGGCAGAAAGAAGAGCAAAGAAAATCTTACTGGACAGATGGGCAGGGAAGGGTGTGTTTGATTTTGGAGGATATAATTCCCAAAGGAATTTGGATTTGATATTGTAACTCTAGGATGTTAACTAGGTATCAATTTGCATGTCAATTCTGTTTGAGTGGTAGTGGTTGTTAGGTGATGGCTGTGCTGAGAAAGATTCTAAGCCTGGTCAAAGGCTAAAGGACCTGGATCCTGAGATTAGTAATATCTGCCAAGGGGAAGGAGGGACAGGTTTGGCATAACTGCTACATAATTGTCTAGGATGCAGTAGAAAACACAGCAGTGGATTTTTTAAATAGCCAAGTTACCTTGAAATATAAAACCTTCAGCAAACATTTTGTATTTCGACTGTAGAAAACGAAGATATGAACAATATTTGTCAGTAGAAATATTGTTTAACATGACACAATGAAGTTCAAATCACTATTTCTTCGGTTGATATAGAGAACTTAGTTTTGAAACATTTTTTCTGGGGAATAACTTGTTGGACACTTCTAAAATAAATTGAATTCATCAGGCAGGAAGAAAGTAATTTTTTCCAAAATTTATTTATATTAAGATTTTATTTTGCCTATAAATTTAAAATGCTAAGTATTAAGTATTATTTCAGCCTCTTTAGTCAAGTGATCGCTTGGGAGAAGATATTCATTTTTCCAAATAATTTGTTTATTGTAATTTCTAATTGTTCATTGTGGTATTTTGAAAGTTAGTTGATTTTTACATATTGAAATTGTATCCTGTGTCATTGCTAAGCTCACTCATGAGTTCTAGTAGCTTTTTTTTTTTTTGAATCTTGAATCCTTTGGGATTTTATACAAAGACAATCATGTTTTCTGCAAAGAGAGAACTGAGACAGTTTTATTTCTTGTGTTCCAATCTGTATGACTTTTAGCCATTTTTCTTGCCTTATTGCACTGCCTAGCACCTCCAGTATGATGTTGAATAGAAGCAGCAGAAGTGGATATGCTTGTCTTTTTTGTAATTGTAGAGGAAAAGCGTTCAGTCTTTTCCCACTAAGTATGATGTCAGATGTATCTCTGCTCATTTTATGTTTACTTGTTCTATTGATCACTGAGAAAGGATTGTTGAAATCTTTAACTATAATTATGGATTATCTATTTTTTTCTTGCATTTTTAACAGCTTTTTCTTGATGTGTTTTGAAGCATTGTTTTTAGGTGTATTTCCATTTAGGATCTTTATGATGTTTTGTGAATTGATCCCTTTATTATAAAACCCTTATCTTCATCCCTGGTAATATTATCATTCTAAAATCTACTTTGTCTGGCCAGGCATGGTGTTTCACGCTAGTAATCCCAGCACTTTGGGAGGCCACAGTGGGTGGATCACTTGAGGTTAGGAGTTCAAGGCCAACCTGGCCAATGTGGTGAAACCTCATCTCTACTAAAAATATAAAAAATCAGTATATACATATATATATATAATTTTTTAACATATATGTTGTCTAATATTAATATAGCCATCTCCAGCTTTATTTTGAGTGTTTTCATGGTGTATCTTTAGCCACCTTTTACTTTTAACCTATGTATGTATTCTTACTTAAAATGGATCTAATAATAGGATCTTGCTTTCTTATCCAATCTATTTCTTTGAATAGCTATATCTAGATAATTTACATTTAATTTTATAATTATTGATATGGTTGGATAAAAATATCTATCATATTGCTAGATATTTTCTTCTTGTTCTGTATTTTTTTGTATCATTTGTATTTTCTGCACCTTTAAAAATTATTTTTATGATTACGTTTTATCTCCATTATTGGCTTGTGTTTTATACCACTTAAAAATTTGTATTGATTTCCTTAGGTATTATAAAAATATGTATCTTTAATCACAGCTTGCCTTCAAATAATATTATATTACTTCATGTGAAGTGTAAGAATCTTATAGCAATGTACTCCCAATTCCTGCTGCTCTCAACACTTAGAGCTGTTGTTGTCATGCATTTTACTTTTATGTCTGCAATAAACACATACAACACTGATTCCATTATTGCTTTAGATGGTCAGTTATCTTTTAGAGTAAGTAAAACCTGGGGAAAAGGAACCATATATTTTCCTGTATTTGTTTTCCATAGCACTGTACTTCTTTATATAGATCCATGATTCTGCCTGGTATCATTCTTTCTTCTGCTTAAAAATTTTTCTTAATTTTTTTTTCTGTAGGAAATAAATCCTCTCAGTTTTTGTTTGTCTAGAAAATTTTTCTCCTTCACTTTTGAAAGTTATTTTCACTGGATATAGATTTTGGATTGGCAGTTAATTTGTAATTAGCACCTTAAAATTGTTATTCTATGGTTTTTTGACTTGCATAGCTTCTGATAAGAAGTCTGCTATAATTCTTACTTTTGTTTTCTCTGACTGTCCTCAGGAATTTCTCTTTATCTTTGGTTTTCAGTGGTTTGAATATAATGTATCTAGGCATTTAAAAATATTTCTTTTGCTTGATGTCCTCTCAGCTTCTTATATCTATGCTTGATATCTTTAATTGGGAAATTCTGGATCATAATTTCTTACATTATTATTACTTAATACTCAATGCTTGTTATCTTGCACTATTTCTTCCAGCGTTTTTTTTTTCTGTATCACTCTATCTCTTCTCCTTCTGAGACACCAATTACATAAATTTTAGACTTTTTAATATTGTACCACAACTCTTGGGTTCTCTATTTTGTTTTTTTGTTTGTTTTTACTTTTTTTTTTTAATCTTTGTGCTCCAGTTTGAGTAATTTTTATTGGCCTATCTTCAAGTTCATTGATTTTTTTTTTTTTTTTTGACAGAGTCTTGCTCTGTCACCCAGGGTGGAGTGCAGTGGCATGATCTCGACTCACAGCAACCTCTGCCTCCCAGGCTCAAGTGATTCTTGTGCCTCAGCCTCCAAAGTGGTTGAGACTACAGGCATGCACCACCATGCCTGGCTAATTTTTGTGTTTTTTAGTAGAGAGGAGGTTTCACCATGTTGGCCAGCTGGTCTCTCACTGATTCTTTTCTCAGCTGCCTCAGTTATACCAATCAACTCTGCAATGGCATATTCGTTTTGTTACCATATTTTTTATTTGTGACATTTATATTTGATTCAGTTTCATAGTTTTATGCTTTCTGCTGAAATTTCCTAATTGTTTATGAACATTGTCTACTTTTTTTCACTAAAGTCTTTACCATGTTAATCATATTTTAAATTCTTTAATAATTGCAAGATTGAGGTTATATCTGAGCCTAGTTCTGTTAATTGCTTTGTGTTTTGAAAAGGTGTTATGTTTTCTTGTCTTATTGTATGTTGTGTATTTTATCTGAAGGTTGGACATTTTATGTAGAACAAGAGAGACTGAGACTAATATTATTTACATTTGTAAATGTCCACCTTTTCTTTTGCTAGGTTTTAGAATCAAGATGTGAGGGAAATTGAGTCAATCTAATCAGGAGTGGAGCCAGGAGTGGTTTTGTTGCAATTGTTAACCTCAGCATGCCACAGCCTTCAAATTCCTTGTCCTTAGATTAGTGGCTGGTTTGTTGGAGAATTTTATCAATATCTGTTCCACCTTCAGCTTTAGGCTTTCCCTGCATACCTGTGCCTCAGACTGGGTCCCTTTCCAAGCTTTTGGGCCTCTCCCAGCAATAGACTACTATTACTTTTTGTGCAGTGCTTGCTGTCTTGGTTGTACTGTGTGAGGTGCAGGACATTTAGGCTTTGTTTTACTAGTTCAGCCTCAATTATAGGAAAGTACTTATGTTCCTGAGGATGAGACATTTTCAATGATTGTTTCACTCTCCCAGGTGTAGGAGAGCACTAATCATCTGAGTTTAGGATGACTTCTTGCCTTTCCTGGAAGAGCATAAGAATTTTATCTATTCTCTTTCTCTAGCTGCAATAGATCTTGGCTTTTTGCCCAATAATAAGTGGGTTTGCTGAATCTTCCCTCAGCAGTGTAAGGCTTTTGTTGCCTAAGAAAGATGGAGAGAAGAATCCAGGTGGAGTTTTGTAATTTTGCTCGAGTGGATAATATTTTCCTCCCTCAGCTGACTTTATAAGAAAGGCTTTCTTACCTGTAGTCCCAGCTACTTGAGAAGCTGAGTTGGAAGGAATACCTGAGCCCAGGAGGTCAAGACTGCAGTGACCATGCCTCAAAAAAAAAAAAAAAAAAAGTCTTCCTCCTAACTCTTTAGTTGCCCCACATCTCTCTTGTTAGTAAGTAAGGTCTATAGAGGAGTTCCTGTGAGTGGGTGCAAATTCTCTTTGTGTTTGTGATCCCCAAGGTTTCTATTCTCTCAAATTAGGTAACACTTGGCTTTTAGCAATTTGTTTAAAATTTTGGTTGTTTTCTTCTCATCTTGTATACTGTCCAGTGTATTCTCTAGCTAAGTAAGGACTTATACTCTTTATCTCCTGTCTTTCTTTAGATTTTGTGTTTGTTTGTTGCCCTGAGATTGTAAATGTCTGGCAAAAGTTATGAATTTGTAGATTATTTTACTTTTTTTTGTAGAAAGAGTGAGAGCAGCACTCTTTCCAGATTTCTAAATTCAAAAGAGAAATCTAAATTCAGTTTATTTTGAATTATTATTATATAAGACAAATCTCTTATCACTGATTTAATCATGATATCATATACAATATGTTTATTTTTATGTCATATACAATGTGATACAATATCATATACAATAAGTGATACAATATACAATAAATATATAATACATATAATTAGAGATACTTGAACATGCATTATAAATATTATAAGTTTTGGAATCAGATAGACCTGGGTTTGAATCTTAGACCTGCCATATTCTTGCTATGTGACTTTGGAAATATATTTTTTTGTCTGAATCTCCAATTCTCTCATCTGTAAAATGGAAAGAGAAGTACCTATGCAATACAGTTCTCTTTAGGATAGTATAGAACATGTAACAGGTGCCTATTAATGTTTTCTTGGTCAAAGATTACTTGGTTACAAAAATAAAAACTTCTTGTTCAGCATTGAATAAAGGCAGTTTATTGCAACAACTAAATGATTAGGCCTCTCCTAGAAGGGTGGAGAGAAGAGGTATTTCAATTGTAATACATGGACTTTTACTTTTGTGCTCTGCCATTAATGTGACTTAACCACCAATTGGCTTAGTCACCATATTTCTTTAGATTTTAAGAGTGGACATCTGCTTCATTCAGCTTAACCTAGCACTGGTTTCTTTTGGATTGTTGATTATCTCTGGGCTCATAGTTGTGGCTAGGGAGAAGGAGGCAGGTGATATGGTTCAAACAAGGTTCTGGAGACTTTGGGCAGAAGAAGCTTATTTGGAAGAAGCTATGAACAGCTGGACAATGACTACTGTCTCCAGTTCAAGACTAATTTTTTTTACTCTTCCTTTTCAAATAATCTTTGCTTAGGATGAAACAGCAGATTATTTAACATCTATGAAAATTATTAAATTAATTTTATAATTCAGCCTGAACTTCACAAATTAACATGGATCCTTTTCTATGTACATAATACCTACATTTGACACAAATATGGCCACCTTTCCCTAAACCATTATATTTTTACGCCCCCAATACAACCTATAATAATAGAAAGGAAGCCATCTTTGATTAATCTCAATGGACCAGGCTCACTTCTTGACTGTGTAAATGCTTCAGGTGGATGAGTAGACAGACTGTTGTGTTTGAATACCAGCTCAGCCATTGGCTAGCTATAAGATGTAAATTACTTATCTTCTCAGTTTCTTCTTTTCTAAACTGAGAATAACAATAATAACACTTGCCTCACAAGGTCATTGGGGGATTAAATCGGATGACACATCTGGAGTACTTAACACATTGCTCAATAAGTTATAGGTACATAATAAATATATTTTTGTTCTTATGGTAGTGGCATGCCTCACCAGAGATTACATTTGAGTTTTTCCTCATGAGAGGGGATAGAATAGTGGAAAAACCAAAGACAGTTCTTCTGCCCACCCCTCAACCCATAAGGGTGGGCATGGTATGTTTAGGGGAGCATATTTAGGGAAGACTTCGTTAGAGAGTAATCACCTTTGAGTCACAGAAGGCAGCTCCTTTATGAAGTCTCCCTCGTTGGAACAAGGGAGTGATCTGTCAGAATTATTGAGAAACCACATTTTCCAAAGAAAAGAGATGCAATCACATCTTTCATGTGCCATAAACTTGTGATTTTAAAAAATCGTCTAGACTGCTACATGGATCTCCTGTAGGAAGCAAAAGGGGCAGCATTTAGGGTCTTTGAAGGGGTAACCATCCGATCCACACCTAATCAAGCACTGTGAATGCTGGCCATTACTCTGTGAGAGGGTAGGGAGTGACCCCTAATGAGCTGATAAGGCAAAACTGCAACCCTGGGGGCCCAAGTGTAGGACATTCTTTGCCAACCTTAGCTCTGAAGAAGTAGCGTGGTTCTACTCTAAGGAACTGAGGTGTCCTGCATGTTAATAGCTGGTGGCATTTCACTGTAGAGTGGGCAGCTTCATCTGTCAGACTTCGGAGGACAAGTTTTCAACAATAACACCATGTGGCAGATGGAAGCAACATGTTAATAGCTGACATCTATTGTGCATTGACTACATACTGCACCATTCTAATCTGTTTTCATGAATTGACTCATTTAATTCTCATTACATATTTTATAGGTGAGGTAACTGAAGCCAAAAGAGGTAGTAAATTACCCAATTGAAAAAGTGACAGAACCAGAATTCAAACCCAGGCAGTCTCTCTGGAGACTCTGTGACTAGCCACTATATATGATGTGGACATAAATGATCTTTCCAATAGGCAGGAGAAGGCAGACAAATCTCCTCTTGCACTCACTGCATGTATCTGCAGGAATTTGGATGATTCAGAGGGAGAATGAGAGCCCCATGAGAAAGATTTCTTGCTTTTGCATCAAATGTGACCATATTAATAATATTATTATTGTAGTCTCTAGGTAATTTTCTACATATGATTTTCCAATTAGATGTTAACCTCCTTGAGGAAATAGACTGTTGCTAATTTGTTTTGTAAACCATATTTTCTTTATAATACTCTGAAGAGCATTCTCCTTATAGGAGATAATTGGCAAGGTTTCTGTGACAGAAAGATAAGACTAGGCCTAAAAATTAGATTTAGGCAAATTGAACGTGGAATAACACCTAAGAACTCATGATGTATTTAGGTTTCTGGTGACTGAAGCCTTCAGTTTCACTATTGCTAGGAAATCATTTATAAAGAAAATTCTGAAACCATGGTTTACAAGTTACCCTCCTGAGAAGCACCTTAAGTGAGTAGTTTGAGTGGCACACATTCAACCTCCTTTTGTGGGTAGAAGTGACCCAACGTAAGATGACAGTGACTATTTGTCAATACAAACATTTTCAAAATATAGGTCAACAGGAGAAAGAACATTCATTTTCATGTTACCTGGGTTCTTCTATCTCTTGGGAACATGTCTGTTGATGTGGAGCTTGACACCAATGCCATCTGAAATAGTCCCTGCTAAAATTTTCAGGAAAAAAGCCTATTATCCTTGCATTTTTTGTGTACTGAGAGGTAATTATTTAACTATCAATATATCCAGAGCACTGTAGTATTTTATAAGCAGTCTCAAAACAGTGACAGACCAAAAATCAAAGCATGATCATTTTCCTCAAGATATAACAGAAATAAAAAATGACACTTTTTTACCCAGCAATAAACTCTTTTAAAGAAAAAGTTAGGAAAGAATGATGGTATCTTACTATAGATTCTTAGAGAAAGCAGCAAATGTCACTGCACCACAAAAGAGAAATTCATTGGCACTTTTAACAGTACCTTATTATTTTCTCATTATAAAAATTATACTTTATTGTTTAAAAGTATAAATTGTTCATATTTGCATATAAGTGAAAAAATGAAACTACCTGTAACCTCACTATGCAACAATAACCACTGTGAATATATTATTTCAGGGTTTTCTTTATTCATCTAGATTGAGATGTAGATCTACATTAATATCTACGTAACCTTTCCCACCTCGCTCTCTCTCTAGATCACAAAAGTGACATCACACTGGAGATATTTTGTTGTGTGTTTTCTTCTACCTAGGCTAGAAATTGAAACATTCTCCATTGTGGCAGAAATGGCTGGTTGAGTTACAAAGACATGAGCTCCCCTTCCACAGTGTGGAGCTGTTGCTGAGAAGCAGTTGCCCAGCCAAGAACTGCATCTTCCAGCCCCTATGCAGCTATGTAGGCGGGATGTTACCGCTTTTGGTAAAGTGTAACAGGAACTGAAGTGACGTGCCACTTCTGGGCCAAGGAGATTAAGTATGTGCTTAACTATGTGCTTCCCCCATACTTTCATTCATTTCATTCATTTCCAATTTAACTCGGAGGCCACTCTTGTACTTTTCCATTGCCATGAGAAAACATGACATCTGGATAACCTGCTGGTCCCAGGAGGAGAACAAAAGACACATGGAGCAGGGCCACCCCAGCCTCCCCATGATGTGAAGCTGCACACTGAAGCAGAGCTACCCCAATTGGCCTGCAAACTTGCGATTAAGATATAAATGATTATTGTTGTATTGCATTAAGTGTGCAAGCTGATATACGCAAAGTACATGTAATTGAGTATGGAAAGAGAGATGTGTCTCAGAAAGAATTGTGCCTGCTTTATTTCTCTTAGCATTTTGTCCTCTAGGGATGTCCATATTGTCAAAAATGGCAGGAATTCCTTCTACTTAAAGGCTGAATGATATTCTGTTTTCTTTATTATTCATACATTGATGAATACTTCAATTGTTTTTATGTCTTGGCTATTGTGAATAATACTATAATCAACAAAGAAGGGCAAATATCTTTACAAAGTGATCTCATTTATTTTTTTGAGTGGGGTGGGTATTGATCCAGAATAGAAAGAAAAATACTCCATGATCTCACTTACATGTGGAATCTAAAGAGAAAGAAACTAAATACATAGAAACAGAGAGTAGAATGGTAGTTACCAGGGGCAGTGGGTGGAGGAAATGGGAAATTGTAGGTGCAAAGCTGCAATTATAAAGATTGAATAAATCTAGAAATCTAATAGTAGCATGAGGACTGTAGTTAATAATATTGTACTATACACTGGAAATTTGTCACCGGGTAGATTTTAGATACTCTTAGCACCAGAAAAGAAAAAAGTAACTATATGAGATGATGGATATGCTAATTTCCTTGACTATAGTAATCACTTTACTGTATGTGTCAAAACATCATGTTGTACACCTTAAATGTATACAATAAAAATTATGCATGTGGTTTTTTTTTTACAAAGAGCCTTTATTATAATCAAATACATGGAAAGCCTCCAGAGTTTATGAGAAAATGGTATTGGCAAAACAACCCCAGCCTAGACTAAAACAAATTGATACTTTATGAGGTAATAAAATAACTCCTTAAGATTCTGTAGGTAGAAAACAGGCTAAGAAAGCTATTCAGGGTTCAAGAGTGGTGAATTCTCTACTGCTCTTTTCAGAAGTGACCAAGGAAGAGAATGTAAAAGGAAAGCTCTTCACCTGTACCCACGAAGGGCTTTGTCAACACCTTTGGAAAACAATGCACTAGGCAAGAGACTCCCAGGGATCAGATCTTGGGTCAAATCAAAGAACATATTTTTCCCTCAGAATAAAATGGCAACATATTGACAATGGGCTTTCAGAATTGCTAAGGACCAGTGAGCAATTGCCATGTGCCTCTCATTCTTTCCTTTTTCAAGTGCGAGTGTTTATTGTGGTTATCTCGTCCCAGTTCCACTGTTGTATATTGAATGCAATGAGGGACGGTAACTTATCTGTTTAGATCATGGGTCTCTGGATCACACAGGGAGCACAACAGGATTTTATGTTGGCCATGAGATCTTGAACTCTGAACCAAATGTTATCAATGGACAAGACACTTTTGGAGACTTGAGATGGGGGTGAGTATATTTTGCACAGGAAAAGAATATAAATATTTATAAACAATATAGAGAACTGTGATATATTAGACAGTTGCTTAGAAATATTTACTTCCTTCCTTCACCCTGACCCTTCTCATCATTTCACCCTGGCCACATGACTTGGCCCTGGCCATATGACTTGCTTTGGCAAATGGTACATTGCCAGCATTGGCTTGGTTCAAGCAAATGCTTGAAATATGCTTGAGTTATAAGTCTTACCTTTTTGTGCTTCTGTCTTTGTCATGAGATGTACAAACCCCTGGCAATCCACTGGTCTCAGGTGAAAGATAAGGGACACATAGAGAAAAACCACCCCAGTGACTGCCACCTGAAACAAAGCTACACAGATCACCCACAAAATTGTGAGCAAGAAATAAATCTTTTGTATTCACATGAGTTTGAAGTTGTTCTATGACATACCTATGTGGCTTTGTCCCTCACCCATTTCATGTTTCTGCTAAAATGTTACCTTCCTAGTGACTGACTCATCCTACTTAAAATAACAACCTTCACTCAGGCCAACACATTGCATCCGTCTTCTCTGCTATATTTTTCTCCATAGCACTTACCATCTTCTAATATACTATACAGCTTATTCATTTTGGGGGTTTACGGTCTGTTCTCACCATCTAAAATATAAGTTCCATTTGGTTAGAAATTCATGTCTGTTTTCTTTACTGTTGTATCCGCAACACCTAGCACATTGCCTGGCACATAGTAAGTGCTAAATTTTTGCTAAATGAATAGACTAATCAGTGTAAACATGGAAAAAAATACCAGAAAGAAGTATAGAAAATATCAATGATGGATATCTCCAGTTTCTATGAATGTGGGTGATTTCTACTTTCTTTATATTTTCTATAGTTCCTAAATAATTTACAACATATATGACTTGTTTAATGAAAACAAAACAACTTTAAAAATTATTTCAGGTAGGCATAGAAATCTCAGAGGGTTTTTTCTGTTTATTTTAATATTATTGGGATTGTCCATTTCTTAGCAGGCAGAATTTGTGTCCTAGTATATCTTGTGGCATAAGGATATGTGGGCAGGGGAGAGTCAAAACAGAAGACAAGTGGGCCAAGGAGAGGAATTTGAGAAGCTGAGAGTTGAGAATGGAGACTGGGTATGGGAATCACATCCTAGAAATCAGTTCCATACGTCTCTGCACAAATCTGGGCAAATTTTATTTTTCATCCTCTCTCAAGCTAAAGTGTTGCCAAGGACTCCCATTTTCTCACTATTCTTGAGCTTTAAGATGAGTTCAACTTTTACTACTTCTTTAGACATTTTAATGAATTATTTTACTGCACCTGTAGATTTATGATGAAACCACAGTAAGGAATCTAATTAATAAGCCCCTAGTTAAAAAAATGTTGCTGTCCTATTTCGTAGGGTACTGGTCAGGATACTGAAACAGCAGCAGTAACAATTGTAGCCAGAATAATACTAGTAGGACATCAGGTATTTGCCAAATTATTAAACTCTGGTTAGAGGAGCTGGAGTCATTTCAGAAGTTGCTTCTCGTAGACTGAATGATAGCTTTGAGTCTGAGATGACCATCACAAGTTGTAACAGGACTATGGATGAAAGTAGCACAGGCATATCTCAGACAGATGGTGGGTTTGGTTCCAGACCACTGCAATAAAGAGAATATTGGAATAAAGTAAGTCACATGAAATTTTTTATTTCCCAGTGCATATAAAACTTATGTTTACTATACTGTATTTTATTAAGTATTCAGTAGCATTATGTATTAAAAAACAAAATACATATATTAATGTAAAAATACTTTACTGCTATAAATGCTAATGATCATCTGGTTCTTCAGCAAGGCACAGTGTTTTTGCTGGTGGAAAGTCTTGCCTCAATTTTGATGGCTGCTGACTGATCAGGGTGATGGTTGCTGAAGGGTGGGGTGGGGTGGCTCTTGCAATTTCTTAAAAATAAGACAATGAAGTTTGCTGCATTGATTGACTCTCTCTTTCATGAAATATTTCTCTCCAGTATGAACTGCTGTTTGACAGCATTTTACCCACAGTAGAACTCCTTTCAAAATTGGAATGAATTCTCTCAAACGCTACAGCTGCTTTATCAACTATGTTTACATAATATTTTAAATCTTTTGTTGTCAGTGGAACAACGTTCACCACATCCTCACCAGGAGTAGATTCTGTCTCAAGAAACCACTTTCTTTGCTCCTTCACTTTTGTTCACTCCTCTTCTGTTCAAGTTTTATCATGAGATTGCAGCAATTCAGTCACATCTTCAGGCTCCACTTCTAATTCAAGTTCTTTTGCTATTTATACCACATCTGCAATGTCTTCTTCCACTGGAGTCTTGAAGCCCTCAAAGTCATCAATGAGGGTTGGAATCAACTTCTTTCAGAATCTGGTAAATGTTGATATTTTGTCCCCCTCCTATGAATCATGAATTTTCTGAATGGCATCTAGACTTCTGATAAATTCTTTCCAGAAGGTTTTCAATTTACTTTTCTTAGATGTGTCAGTTGAATCATTGTCTATGATAGCTATAGCCTTATGAAATGTATTTCTTAAATAATAAGACTTGAAAGTCCAAATTACTCCTTGACCCATGGGCTGAAGATGGATGTTGTGTTAGCAGGCATGGGAACAACGTTAATCTCCTTGTACATCTCTATCAGAGCCCTTGGGGGACCAGGTGCATTGCCAGTGAGCAGTAATATTTTGAAAGAAATGTTTTTTTCTTGAGCACTAATCTCAACGATGGCCTTAATCTATTCAGTAAACCATGCTGTAAACAGATATGCTATCATCCAGACTTTGTTATTCCATTTATAGAGCATAGGCAGAATAGATTTAGCATAATTTTTAAAGGCCCCAGGATTTTCAGAATGATCAATGAACATTGGCTTCAACTTAAAGTCACCAGCTGTATTTAGCCCTTAACGAGAAAGTCAGCATGTCCTTTGAAGCTTTAAAGCTAGACTTTGACTTCCTCTCTCTAACTATGAAAGTCCTAGATGACATCTTCTTCCAATATAAAGCTATTTTGTCTACAATGAAAACTTGTTGTTTAGTGTAGCCACCTTTATCAATTAACCTCAGTAGGTCTTGGGATAACTTGCGGCAGCTTCTCCATCAGCACTTGCTGCCTCATCTTGCACTTTTATGTTACAGAGACAGCTTCTTTCCTTAAACCTCACGAACCAACCTCTGCTACCTTCAAACTTTCTGTCTGCAGCTTCCTCAACTATCTTAGGCTTCATAGAACTGAAGAGAGTTAGGGCCTTGCTCTGGATTAGGCCTTAAGGGAATATTATGGCTGGTTTGATCTATCCAGACCACTGAAAGTTTCTCTATATCAGCAGTAAGTCTGTTTCATTTGCTTATCATTTGGATATTCACTGGAGTATCACTTTTAATGTCATTGCAGAACTTTTTCCTCTGCGTTCACCACTTGGCTAACTGTCTGATCTAAGAGGCCTGGATTTCAGCATATCTCAGCTTTTTACATGCCTTCCTTACAAAGCTTAATCATTCCTAGCTTTTGATTTAAAGTGAGAGACATGTGACTTTTCCTTTTACTGGAATGCTTACAGGCCACTGTAGAGATATTAAATGGTCTCATTTCAATATTGTTGTGTCCCAGGGAATAGGAAGGCCCAAGCAGAGAAAAAGACATGGAGAGGAAGAGAGACTGGGAAATGGCTGGCTGGTGGAGCAGTCAAAACGCACACATTTCTCAATTAAGTTTGCCATCTGATATGAGTACAGTCTGTGGAGCCTCAAAACAATTATAATAGCAATATTAAAGATCATTGATCACACATCACCATAACAGATATAATAACTGACATTTTTGAAATATTACAAGAATTACCAAAATGTGACAGAGACACCATGTGAGCACATGCTGTTGGAAGAATGGCACGAGTAGATTAGATTTGCTCGATACAGAGTTGCTACGAACCTTCAATTTGTAAAAATATGCAATATATGAGAAGTGCAATTAAGCAAAGCACAATAAAACAAGGTGTGGCTGTATAGCACGGGGTTAAGGGCATGGGAATTTGGAGTATGATGGAATTTGATTTAAATCTCAGCTCCATCACTTACTAGCAGTATTGTCTCAGCAAGTAACTAACTTTTCTGAACCTCACTTTTATCACATGCAGTTGGGAAAAATACAGTTGAAAAAAGATGCCATTTGTAAAGTGCTCAGTATTTAATCACTAGCAAGTACTTAATAAATTCTAGTTGCTATTACTACTATTACTACTCCTATGACTATAATTTTCTTAATTAATACCTGCTTAGCTTGCTAGAAAGCAGGCTGGCAAGCTGGCCTTTCACAAAATGAGGAGAGGAAGAACCTGTGAGAAATCTTTAAAAAAATTTTTAAACTTAAAATTTTTTATGGGTACATAGTAGGTATATACTTTGATAAGGTACATGAGATATATTGATACAGGTATATGGTGTGTGATAATCACATCAGGGTAAGTGAAAGATCCATCACCTCAATATTTGTCATTTTGTGTTACAAACATTTCAATTATACTCTTTCCACTATTTTCAAATTTACAATAAATTATTGTTAACTGTAGTTGCCTTGTTATGCTATCAAAACTAGATCTTATTCATTCTAACTATATTTTTGTACCCATTAACCATCCTCACTTCACCCCTCTTCCCCGCTAGCCTTCTCAGTCTCTGGTAACCATCATTCTATTCTCTCTTTCCATGAGTTCAATTTTTGCTTTAATTTTTAGCTCCATCAAATGAGTGAGAACATGCAAAGTTTGTCTTTTCATGTCTGGCTTATTCCACTTAACATAATGTCCTCTAGTTCCATCCATGTTGAAAATGACAGGATCTCATTCTTTTTCATGGCTGAATAGTACTCCATTGTGTACATGTACCACATGTTCTTTATCCATTCATTTGTTGTGAACACTTAGGCTGCTTCCAAATCTTGGCTATTGTGAATATTGCAGCAGTAAACATGGGAGTGCAGATATCTCTTTATTATATGATGTCCTTTCTTTGGTGTATATACCAAGCAGTGGGATTGCTGGATCATGTGGTAGTTCTGTTTTTAGTTTTTTTGAGAAACCTCCATACTGTTCTCTATAGTGGTTGTACTAATTGACATTTCTACCAACCATGCACAGGGGTTCCCCTTTCTACACATCCATGCCAGCATTTGTTATTGCTTGTCTTTTTGATAAAAGCCATTTTAATTGGGGTGCTATGATATCTCATTGTAGTTTTGATTTGCATTTCTCTGATGAGTAATGATCTTGGGCACCTTTTCACGTACTTGTTTGCCAATTGTATTTCTTCTTTTCAGAAATGTCCATTCAGATCATTTGCCCATTTTAAAATCAGTTTTTTAGTTTGCCTATAGAATTATTTGAGCTCCTTATATATTCTGGTTATTAATCCTTTGTCAGATGTATAATTTGCAAATATTTTCTCCCATTCTGTGGGTTGTTACTTTACTTTGTTGTTTCCTTTGCTGTGCAGAAGCTCTTTAACTTGATGTGATCCCATTTGTCCATTTTTGGTTTGGTTGCCTGTGCTTGTGGGGCATTACTCAAATCTTTGCCAAGATCAAGGTCCTGGAGAGTTTCTCTAATGTTTTCTTTTAGTAGTTTCTTAGGTTGAGATCTTAGATTTAAGTCTTTAATTCATTTTGATTTGATTTTCATATATGGTAAGAGAGAGTGGGCTCAGTTCATTCTTCTGCATATGGATATTCAGTTTTCCCAGCACCATTTATTGAAGAGACTCTCCTTTCCTTGGTGTGTATTCTTTGCACCTTTGTCAAAAATGAGTTCACCATAGATGTATGAATTTATTTCTGGGTTTTGTATTCTGTTTCATTGATCTATGTGTCTGTGTTTATGCCACTTCCATGCTGTTTTGATTACTATAGCTCTGTAGTATAATTTGAAGTCAGTAATGTGATTCCTCCAGTTTTGTTCTTTTGTTCACAATGGCTTTGGCTATTTTGGGTCTTTTGTGGTTCTATATAAATTTTATAATTCTTTTTTCTATTTCTATGAAGAATGTCACTGGTATTTTGATAGGGGTTGCAATGGATCTGTAGATTGCTTTGGATAGTATGGAGATTTTAACAATACTAATTGTTCCAATTCATGAACATGGAATCTGTTTCCATTTTATTGTGTCCTTTAACAATTTCTTGTATCAATGTTTTATAGTTTTCATTGTAAAGTTATTTCACTTATTTGATTAAGTTTATTTCAAAGCTATTTTATTTGTAGTTATTGTAAATGAGATTACATTCTTGATTTCTTTTTTAAATTGTTTGCTGTTGGCATATAAAAATGCTACTGATTTTTGTATGTTAATTTTGTATCCTAGAGAAATACATTTAAAAAATACTCCTAAGATTCCCAACTTTGCACTAAGTGGTGGCTGTTGATTGTATTATCTTTTTGAAATTTAACAGCAGAGCATTACTATATAGCTTCCACAGTGTCATAAAATTTGGTACATCTTGAACTTAAGTGATGCTACACTGGCACAAGCTGTTGTTTCTTGAGTGTTCTAGCAATCAATACCTATCCTGAATCACAGCTGTGTTGATCAAATCTATCTATCTATCTATCTATCTATCTATCTATCTATCTATCTATCTCTTTTTAGAGACAGGGTCTCATTATGTAGCCTATGAACTCATGGGCTCAAGTGATCCTCCTGTCTCAACCTTCCAAGTAGCTGGGACCATATTTTTTACGGGGAAAAAAAAACTTAGATCAAATATTGTATGTTCTCATTCATATGTGGAAGGTAAAAAAGTGAATCTTGTGAAGATAGTAGAGTGGTGGTTATGAAAGGCTGGGAAGGGAGGAGAGAATGAAGGAAAAAAAACAGAATATAAATATATTTATTACCACTGAACTGTATGCTTAAAACTGGAAAAGAAGGTAAATTTTATATGTATATATTTTCCTCATTTTTTTTTTAAAAAGAGTCTAGAGCACCACCAGGATGGAGGATTGCAGCAATTTCTCCTGATAAATATGTAAGACATAAAATTCAGTGGATGGACAGCAGAGAGTTATGAAACACTCCCCTTGACTGAAAAACAGTACCGGGGAAAAGCTAATTCATTCACATTACACATTTTCTTTTAATCAGGATTTCCTCAAATTAAACATACATTGATGGGCAACGTAAACATCTCATGTGATATTGAAACAGTTGTCAACGTCCTTAAGGAATTAACCCCCCTCCCTCCATGGTGGGCCTTTGCTGCCCTGCTGGTCTTTTTTTGTTTTTGAGTCTAGCCTCATTACATTAATAGCTCAAAACCTTCTCAGGCGTGTTAAAAATAGATTGCAAGAGAATTGAATGCAGTGTTTCCCTCCTCCCACTTTTTTTCTTGACTCTAATATAATGGCACTCCTCAGAAACAGTCCACGGAAATCCAGATTTTCTCAGTGGCTTGTGTGGGAAGTGCAGACTATTGTGTGCAAGTGTTGCAGCCTACTGCTTGGCAGGAAGTCGTTTTTCGGAAAAGTTAACTGAACAAACACCTTCCATTGTCTACAGAGGTTGAAAGTCCAATGAAATTTCCTTATTTCTATCTCTAAAGCAATTTGGTGGCTGTGATTACATTTAACCCTTTGTTTCTAAAGTCTCATTTTTATTGAAGGCTCTTCCCTTCAGTGATTCTTAACCTTTTCTGATTCTCAGACTCTTGAGAATTTGGTGGGACAATAAACTCATGTATTCTTTTTTAAGGGGATCGACAATTCTTTCTCTCATCCTCTCTCCCATGTGAAACTGTAGCAGGTCTAAGTAATTAATTATCAAGGGAAAAACTCTAAAGAAGAGAAGGTGAGGATCCAATGCATTTCTCGTTTCTTTTATTGCAAATTAATTTTTTTAAAGGCTGAGCTTTGCTGTGAACTATTTTAAAAGCTGTTAATCACTTTCATAGTCTCATTTATCAAAGTGATAATAATACATAGGCTTAGTTTTCCTGTGCTGTAATACAACTGAAAAAATTAACATTATAAATGAATATACAAAGAGTTAGACCAGAAAGGCAAAAATAAAAAATAGGCTACATTAAATTTGGTGATGACTGCTTTCATACTCTAAATATTTCACATTGCTTCAAAAGAGAATTTGTGAAAAAGTCTTTAAACAAAAAAACACATCTTTTGGTTTAATTTAAGATTGTAAGATTTAACTATTCCACAGTGGAATTTGTTGACTCATAAGATAGTGAGTTTGCTGTCATTGGGAATATTCAGTAAAAGCATACTTACATTATGTGTCAGGTATATCAAAGAAAACCTTTCTGTTCTGTGGCCAGATAACTTCTATCAGGCCTTTGCATCAGAAATCCTACGAGTTGAAACAGAATTTAGTTGGTCTATAGGAGGAAAACTTTTGAGATGTATTTCTTTTTGTTTTCTTTTTTCCTATACATATGACCAAGGCAATGGTTTTAATTAGTGCTGAGATGGAGTTCCAACTTTCCAGTATCATTTACTTTCTGTATGGTCTTGGATATCTATGATGCTATTACATGAAAACTACAACCTTTTCCCCAATGTCTAGAAAGTGACAAATTGTCCTATTATTCACTGGGAATTGATTTGGGAAGAGGGAAACTATTGTGTTACCTTCAGGGAAAGAGTACATCTGAATGAACTCTTTTTATCAAGTACTTCGATTTTTGTCCCAAGTATTTTGATTAACTAAAATTTGAGAGTGTATATATAAAAGTATTCTTTTCTCATCTAATCTGTTGTTATTTATGTTGAATGTATGGGTTGTGAATTGCCAGGTCAAGTAAATGTGATGGCATTTAGCATCTATGGCTATTTTCCAAATGGATTCCTCATAACAAAGCCTTTGCACAATCTGAAATCCATTATCCTGAAGCTTTCCTATAGCCCTAAATTTGGTATATGTATTACTCAGCTCAGGCTGCCATAACAAAATTCTATAGACTGAGTGGCTTAAACAACAGAATTTGTTTTCTCATGATTCTGGAGGCTGGAAGTTCCCTACAGGGTGCCAGCATGGTCCAGTTTTAACAAGGGCTGTCTTCCTGGTTAGCTTCCTGACTTCCTGCTATGTGCTCACATGTCCTATTCCTAGAGAAATCTCTCTCTTTCTCTCTCTCTTTCTTTTTATAAGAAGAGCAATCCTATCAGATTAGGAACCCATGTCTATTATCTCTCTTAACCTTAATTATCTCCTAAAAGCCCTATTTCTAAATATAATCACATTGGAAATTAGAACTTCAACGTATGAATTTTGGGGAGGACACAATTCAGTCCCTAGCAATATCACATATGTTGATATGGTTTGGCTGTGTCCCCACCCAATTCTCATGGTGAACTATACTCCCATAATTCCCATGTGTTGTGGGAGGGTCCTGGTGGGAGATAATTTGAATCATGGGGGTGGTTTTCCCCATACTGTTCTCATGGTAGTGAATAAATCTCATGAGATCTGATGGTTTTATCAGGAGTTTCTGCTTTTGCTTATTCCTCATTTTCTCTTGCCACTGCCATGTAAGAAGTGCTTTTTGCCTCCCACCATGATTCTGAGGACTCCCCAGCCACATGGGACTGTAAGTCCAATTAAACCTCTTTGTCTTCCCAGTCTCAGGTATGTCTTTATCAGCAATGTGAAAATGGACTAATACAGTAAATTGGTACCAGAAGAGTGGGGTATTGCTGAAAATATACCTGAAAATGTGGAAGCACATTTGGAACTGGGTAACAGGCAGAGGTTGGAACAGTTGGAGGGCTCAGAAGAAAACAGGAAAATGTGGGAAAGTTTGGAACTTCCTAGAGACTTGTTGAATGGCTTTGACCAAAAGCCTGATAGTGATATGGATAATAAGGTCCAGGCTGAGGTGGTCTCAGATGGAGTTGAGGAACTTGTTGGAAACTGGAGCAAAGGTGACTCTTGTTATGTTTTAGCAATGAGACTGGTGGCATTTTGCCCCTGACCTTGAGATTTCTGGAACTTTGAACTTGAGAGAGATGATTTAGGGTATCTGGCAGCAGAAATTTCTAAGCAGCAAAGCATTCAAGAGGTGACTTGGGTGCTGTTAAAGGCATTCAGTTTTATAAGGGAAGTGGAGCATAAAAGCTCAGAAAATTTGCAGCCTGACAATGTGATAGAAAAGAAAAACCAATTTTCTAAGGAGAAATCCAAGTCAGCTGCAGAAATTTGCATAAGTAAAGAGGAGCCAAATGTTAATCCCCAAGACAATGGGGAAAATGTCTCAAGGGCATGTCAGAGACCATTGTGGCAGCCCCTCCCATCTCAGGCCCCGAGGCCTAGGAGAAAATGGTTTCGTGGGCTGGGTCCAGGGTTCCCATGCTGTGTGCAGCCTAGAGTCTTGGTGCCCTGTGTCCCAGCCACTCCAGCTGTGGCTGAAAGGGGCCAATGTAGAGCTCAGGCCATGGCTTCAGAAGGTGCAAACTTCAAGCCTTGGCAGCTTCCACATAGTGATGAGCCTGTGAGCACACAAAAGTCAAGAATTGGGGTTTGGGAAGCTCTGCTTAGATTTCAGAAGATGTATGGAAATGCCTGGATGCCCAGGCAGAAGTTTGCTGCAGGGGCAGGGTGCTCATGGAGAACCTCTGCTAGGGCAGTGCACAGGGAAATGTAGGCTCAGAGCCCCCACACAGAGTCCCTACTGGGACACCGCCTAGTGAAGCTGTGAGAAGAGGGCTACTGTCGTCCAGACCGCAGAATGGTAGATCCACCAAAAGATTGCAGTGTTCACCTGGAAAAGCCACAGATGCTCAATGTCAGCTCATGAAAGCAGCTGGGAGGGAGGCTGTATGCTGCAACACCACAGGGTCAGAGCTGCCTAAGACCATGGGAACCTAACTCTTGCATCAGCATGACCTGGATGTGAGACCTGGAGTCAAAGGAGATCATTTTGGAGCTTTAAAACTTGACTGCCCTGCTGGATTTCAGACTTGCATGGGCCCTGTAACCCTGTTGTTTTGGCCAATTTCTCCCATTTGGAATGGCTGTATTTACCCAATACCTGTACCCCCATTGTATCTACAAAGAAACTAGCTTGTTTTTGATTTTATAGGCTCATAGGTGGAAGGGACTTGCCTTGTCTCAGATGATACTTTGGACTATGGACTTTTGGGTTAATGCTGAAATGAGTTAAGACTTTGGGGGACAGTTGGGAAGGTGTGATTGGTTTTGAAATGTGAGAACATGAGATTTGGAGGGGCCAGGGGCAGCATGATATGGTCTGGCTGTGTCCCGACCCAAATCTCATCTTAAATTGTGTTCCCATAATTCCCACGTTTGTGGGAGGGACCTTGTGGAAGATAATTGAATCATGGGGGTGGTTTCCCCCATATTGTTCTCGTGGTAGTGAATAAGTCTTATGAGTTCTGATAGTTTTATCAGGGGTTTCTGCTTTTGCTTCTTCCTCATTTTTTCTTGCCGCCTCCATGTAAGAAGTGCCTTTCACCTCCTGCCATGATTCTGAGGCCTCCCCAGCCATGTGGAACTGTAAGTCCAATTAAACCTCTTTTTCTTCCCAGTCTCGGGTGTGTCTTTATCAGCAGTGTGAAAATGGACTAATACATATGTCTATTCTAGACCTTTTTCAGAAAAGTTTTGGACACCTGTCAATGAAAGAATGGGAAAGAATTTCATTATAACATGATGTCACCTATACGTGTTATATATACCATTATAACATGATATCACCTATAATATGTTCCTGTGACATGGGCTATGTATGAAGACATCAAATTTCCAATATAATTGAGACAGTTAAATATGTGCAGATGATATATGACACACAGAATGAATTAAATCAATGTGTGATTTTAAACTAATTTAAGTAAGTAAAGTGAACAGCTAGATGTAATGAAAGATACATCTTTTTTCCTCTACAACAAACAAAACCCAGAAAGGTATTCACTCTGTCCTCAGGGGTTCTGAATTTATTTGGGGGAGATTAAAAACTATACAAACAAATTGTACATTAAAAAGGGAAACCCAGTTTGTGTTAAGCATTGAGTAATCAGATTAGACAAGAAGTATAGTGTTCACAGTGTCATGGTAGGGTGAGAAGGTAAGGGAAGATGCTGATCTTATGGGGTGTAGGATGTAGAATAAGCTGGGTAGTGATGAAAGTTGAGGATTTGAGGGGATCAGAGAGGGCTTCTTGGAAGGGGCCCTTGGCTAAGCAGTGAAGGACAAGAGACTGGGATAAGGGAGCAGGCAAAGCAAGCAGACACGTGCAGCAGCAGGAAAGAGTGCAAATAGTGTGTGGGGTAAACCACAGGCAGGGACTGTAGCTGGAGGGGGAAGGTCACGCTTGGAGGGAGAGAGAAGAGGTGGAGTAGCTTGTCAGAATTCGCATCCCTGAGGGCCTTGTGGGCCATGTTTTACCATGTAGACCACAAGACCTTTTCTCAAATGAAAAGCTTATGTGAAAGCTTAACATACATGACCGATAAGGGCAAAGCTGCTCTAGTTAGGGCCAGAGTGGGGGTTAGAGTCTCGCCTCCTCCTCACCACCTCTGTCTGTTGCCATCCCTGCAGCTACCCTGGTAGCTCAGACTGGCATTTCCTGTCACCTGGATTATAGCGACAGCTTCCTACTTCCAGTCTTGTCCCATTTCATCTACCCTCCACACTGTACTAGAGAGCTTTCTAAAAGGTAGTTCTGATTTTGTTGTTCCTCTATTTTAATCCCTGCAGTGGCTCCACACTGCCTTTGAGGACAAACCTAAAATTCCTAGACCCTACCTACTGCTTTTCTTTCCATTCTTGCATCACTTGCATCACACTTGCACACAGCTTTATGTTCCACCCATCCTGAAGGGCTTGAAATTTGTCTTGCTGAGCCCTTGGTTTTGTTGCTGTCACTGCCTGCCAAGGCCTCCATGCCAACCTCCGTTTAAGCCTCTGCTCAGTCACCTTCTCCAGAAGGTATTTCCTGACTTCCTTTGCCCCCCAAGTGGATCTGACCATATTTTTCTTTGTTTCAACTGTATCCATGAGTACAGATCTTTTTTTTTTCTTCACATTTTGGCTAGTTTTGTTTTTTGTTTTTGTTTTTCTCTTTCAGCTTTTATTTTAGAATCAGAGAGTATACACACAGGTTTGTTACAAAGGTATGTTGTGTGATACTGAGGTTTGGAGTATGATTGAACCTGCCACCCAGGTAGTGAGCATAGTACCCAGTAGGCAGGTTTTCACCCCTATTATTGTAACTCTGTGTGGGGACAGATATGAGAGATGTTAAGAAAGTCAAACTGACAGGATTCTGTCAGGGAATGGATATGGGTGAGGGAAGGATTTGGAGGTGTCTGGAAAAACTCCCAGGCTTCTATCTGGATTGACATGCTGCACTGTCAGAGAGAACACGGGAGCAGAAGAGTTTGGAGAGGGAGAGACAATGATTTTTGCTTTGGTAAGGTTAATTTTGGTTTGTCTGTGGGGATCCAGGTTGAGTTGAGCAATAGATTGTCAGATATATCAGCTTGGAGCATAGAAAAAATATCTGAAGGTACACATTTGGCAATCAACAGGCAGGTGGTAGGTAAATTTATTGGTGTAAATAAGATGATTCCAGGTGAGACTTATGTGAGAAGCTAAGAGAGATGTGGATGAAGTGGTTAAAGAAGGTGGAGTGGAAGCAGATGTCAGAAATCATCCTGGTTTCATTTTCTCCATCATTTTGGTCTTTGGGGCCACAGAGATAACAGAGCAACTTCACAAAAGGCCTGCAAACAGAAAAGTTATGTGTATTATTCAGGCCTGGGCTACTCCAAGACTCAATGAGGTGGCCAATCTTATCAACGGCCAGATGATTTATCCTGACTACCACAATGGGGTAATCTCTCTAATTTCATTATATAGTATTGCATACAATACCAGTACAATTATCATTCAATATTTAGAAAATATAAAATATAGTAATATTAAAATAGGGCTTTGAGCTTTGGGAAATTTCTGATTATTACAAGTTGATTCCTTAAGTAATTTAGACACTATTGAAGTAGTGTCTAAATTCTCTGAATGTAGGAATTCTGTAAATGTTGTTCCTAGGCATAGAAGTACATTTCCACTAGAAATTATTTGTTTTTCCAAATTAACATATAAACAAATAGATAATACATTTTACAGCAAGAGAAAAGTAAGTATGGACACATTATCCCAAAGATTCTCTGTATTCTTTACCAAGAAGAAAAAAAAGTCTTCTTAGTCACAGGAAAAGAGAATAATAAATGTCTAATCATAATGTGTGGACTAAGTGACTTCATCTTGTGATAGATGAAGGTGATAGATAATTCCCTTGATGTCAAATGTGTGTTAAGTTAAATCATTCAAGCTATCTATGATGGCTGCTATGTTATTCGGTGTGGGCATTTCCTAGAGCTAACACTTTTTATTTATTCAAACACTGAAGAAGAACTTTTTTAAAACTAGAATAAGGGGGCTTTTTAGTTTTCTGGAGTGCTATATTTCATTAAATACTAACCTGTAGAAATGGTACCAGTTTCTACATGTGGGTTTTGAAGGCTGGTCTCAGTTGTCCAGGGCACTGGACTCATTTTCTTTTTTGGGAGGAGTGTTCATTTTCTACAAGGTGTCAATGAATAGGCAGGATGGAAAAACAGAGCAGCTGCCTCTCAGCCAGAGCAGTTAAATCAAACTTGGCCCACCGGGTAACTTGTCTCAGCCAGGCTACTCTTATCTCTATGTGGTCAATGACAGGAATATCTCATGAGAAACGAAGAAGAAGAGAAAAGAATGATGTAATTTCCCTTATACCCTTCCTGGCAGGATTTCTATGAATATTCATTACTGCACGTGGGACATATATATTTTATCAGATCTGGGCTTAAACATAGAGGTACCTTTGTGCAGAAAGAATAGTTCAACATGGACTCTGCATTTTTCTTGAGGTATGAAATATTCAGAGCTTGTATAAATTAGGGACATAGGCGTATGCTAACTTGTTTCCAAATGTTTATTTTCTGCTATCTACCCATAATGGTCTAATTTGGGCAGTAACTATTTTTGTCTTAAAGTGAAAATATGCCTTCAAGTCAAGCAAAAATTATGTGCAATATGTTTCAATTATTTTATAATAGGAAATATGTATTTTCATTAGGTAGTATACTTATTTTTCAGAACTTTCTTGTTTTTTAAACTAGAATTTGATAAAGATGAAATGTTTATGCTATCATTTTCATTGTACCATCTGTTTAATTGTTTATTTTTACAAAAACAAAGATTTCCCATGTCATGTTTTTAGATATCTTGGGGGAAGAAATTTCAAAAAGCATTTTAAAGCACTGGTAAATATGTAACAAGTTATATTTTACATATTTTAAAAATATCTGGCTGGGTGTGGTGGTGTGTGCCTGTAGTCCCAGCTACTCAGGAGGCTGAGGCGGAGGAAGGCTTAAACCCAGTGGTTCAAGTCCAACCTGAGCGACACAGCAAGACCTGATCTTTATGAAAAACGTTTTTTAGAAATATATTTCAAAATAAATTAAATCAGAGAAATTTAAATGATATTTCAAGGTCAAAAATAGAGTTAGAAAGAAAACTGGGGAATACTTTCAGGTTCTCTTTAGCTCTAACCTCTCTCCAGCTCTAGCCCTGTATACAAACTCCATTTAGATGTCTTTAAGCTCCAAGTAGAACCCATCTTTATTTCTACCAGACCTGTTTCTTCATTACCTTCTCCATTTAGGACAGGGGTATCATCAGTCACGCAATTGATTAACCCCCAAACTTGGGTTCATTTTTTATTCTACTTCTTTCATCCATCCATCCTGTGGCAAGTCCTGTTGGTTTGACCTCCAAATTACTTTTCACTATTCTGCTGCACCCAAACTCATCTGAGGCACCAGTACCTCTCACTGGGATCACTGCAATAACCTCCACAATGGCCCATTGGTATTACTTTCTCCCTTCTACCATCGATTTTTTCTTATTGAAACAAACAAACTCAGAACAAAACACTGCTCCATTTAAAAACCTCTGTAGTTAGAAGAAAACTCAACACTCTTAACCCAGCCTGTGTGGTCTGTCATTTGCTTTTCCCCTCTGGCCCTGTCTCCTCCTGTTCTCCAAATAGCCCAAGTGCTTTCTGACTTGTTCATCAGTCTATCCACAGCAGAGTGCCAAGCTCACGAGTAGGCACTCAATACATCTGTCAAATTTATGAGCAAATATTATACGTATATTTTTCTGAGCCTAAAAAGAAGTTCTCTTTTGCCTCGGTGATAATCAGAACTCAAACTAAATCTTTAGGTGGATGTTCTTGTGAAATTGTGGGATCAATAATCAATAAATGAAAGTTTAGTGCAGTCAGGGCCTGTTGTGTCACCTGTACTCTGGTCTTTCCTATAGGCTTCGTTAGCTACAGCCAATGCTGAGTTAAGATAAGAGTGATTCAAGGGCCTGAATTTTATCAGCAGGTGACTCAACTTGATGTTTCCTTAATACCAGCCCAACCCTGATCTTATACCCTTACACTTGAATTTCTGTCTCATTTCTGAACCCAAGTTCATCTCTTGTGCCTTGGTTTGGTCACTGAGTTTCTGCCTGTTTCCTTCTGCCTCAACAACTGCTCAGCACTTCCTTCCTTCCCAGTCCAGGACTCTCCTATATTCTCATGTCTGCTTCACTCGACCTCTATACCCAATGTCTTACTATATGGAACATTGCCATAGATCTCCTCTAAAACTGATCCTAGTTGGGGCCCAATAGTACCAGAGCTATCCATATGATGATGAATGAACAGCCACAATATTGAAACTAAGCCTTTAGAAAACACCCAGAGCTATTTATGCATAATCGTGTGAAATCTCTCAAAAGTAATTAAAAAACAATTACAACAAAATCCCCATGGTGTTCAGTATTTGCATAGTCCTCAAATATTTCTAGCTTCTTTAAAGCAAGGAAAAACAGAAGTAAGGAAGTAATGTAGAGCAGCTTCTCATGTCCTGAAACATCAGTTCTAGTTATGGACCAAGTGGGCAATGCTTAAGATAATGCCCTTATAAATTACTTTTCAAATATTGGAACTCACCATTGATTCTATCAGAGAACCTGGATCCCACCGTGACAGATAGCAAATTTTTTTTTTCTAGAAGGATATTTATATGTTTAGAGGCATTCTACTATTGGAGATATAATTTATGCCTTTTAAAGAATTTAAAATTATAAGGATAAAAATTGTAAGGTTATAATTATAAGGAAATCAATTATAAGAATATAATTTATACCATTGCAGTTATCTTGTTGGGAGTTTCTGCTAAACTTTAATGCACAAACAAACCAAAATAATAACTCTATTACTGTTTTTTAAAATTGAGATAATACTTTGGAGTATACATTTAAATGTTATGATAACTTGGAAAACACAAAAACAGTAAGTTTCAGTGCTATTATTAGGGATATATTTTATTGTTAAGGTGGAAATAGGAGAAAACACAAATGAAAATAAATTTTATGAAAAATTTTCATTTAATCTAGTAAACTTCACATTCCACAATTGATAATGTACTATCAGCTGAGAACCACTAGTCTAAGAATTATTAAGTTACTGTTGTGGGTTAACTTGTGTTTCCCTAAAAGATGTCAAAGTCCTGACCCCCAGTACCTGTGAATGTGACCTATTTGGAAATAGGGTCTTTGTAGATGATCAAATTAACGTGAGGTCATTGGGGTGGGCTCTAATCCAATATGACTGGTGTTCTTACAAAAAGGGGAAATTTGGACACAGAGACAGGCACATTCAGAGGGAGAATGCCATCTGAAGTTTGGGATGATGCAACTGCAAGCCAACAAACACTAAAGGTGGCCACAAACTACCAGAAGCTAGGAGAGAGACAGGGAACAGATTCTCCCTCACAGTCCTCAGAAGGAATCAATCCTGCCAACACCTTGATCTTGGATTTCTATCCTCCAGAGCTGTGAGTCAATGAATTTCTGTTGCTTGAAACACCCAGTGTGTAGTACTTTGTTATGGCAGCCCTAGCAAACCAATGCAGCGAGTCGGCTAGTTCTATGCATTATTGCACGTGCACTCTCTCTCATTTAAATACCATTGAGCAACAGTAGAATGAGTTCTTCCCCAAATTTCTACCTGACAGCTGTGCTATCTTCTGTTTACTCCTCCTGGTCCTCTCCTTTCCTGCCGCTCTATGCTCTAGGAGGCGTCTCTATGAACAAAATCAATGGACTCCCTTGCCCTCTGGATTTCACTAGGGTTCATCCAGTGGGAGGCAGCAGCAAGTGATGCAGAGACAGACAGAAAAGTGAGGTTGAGGTATTCTTTGCCCTGGTTCCTCCTTTTTCTCTGGCTGAAGGTCACAGTTCCTGTCAGGTCTCACAGGTGTCCTCTCCCTACAACATGACTCTCTGTGGCCACTCCCTCCATTGCCCCTACAGGCCCAGCATGCTGCCCCAATCCCTGTGGTTCCCCCCACCCTGCCGCCACACATTAAACCTTCCTCAAATCATCTCACCTTCAGTGAGCCTTCTGTTTCCTTCTGGGAAGCTTGGGCTATCAAACTCAGTATGTAAAAACATATGAAAATGCTGATGATTGGTTTAAGGTAAGAGGTATGGTCTAGGGCCCAGTTTCCTAAACTTTTAAAACAAATGCCTTCGAGACTTTATAGTAGTTTTAGTTTTCTGGATCCTTGAAGCCTAGAAGCATAAATTTAAATGCCCCCAAGGACCAGTCAGGTAGCAAAAGCAAGTGGAGTGGGGGCAGTGGGGCGGGACTTTGGGGACTTGTGGAAGAAGCCGCAGTTGAAAGGGCTGCAGCTACCCAGCTTAAGCTGACTTTTTGCCACTTGGAAATGTGAACCCAGTGTGCTAAGACTGATTTAAAAAAAAATAGAAGCCAGAAATCATCACTATTTTTGTGTGGATGCCATGGTTATTCAATATTATCAACCAGTCAAACACTATGAAAACACAGTAGGCTAAGAAAAATAGTGCTGCAATCTAGATTTGGGTCACAGGCCACAAATCTGTGCCCTCTGCTCCGCTCAGTCATTGCATCCTCTTGGATGGCCAGGAACCACCTGGACCACATGACCCTAGACCCTCTGGAGGAATTACAATATAACAATATGCCTAGGTTGTATTAAATTCAAAGTTGATGCAGAAGAAAACATCCCTACCATTTGTGTAATGCACTTTTGAAGACTTTTTTTTTTTTTTACTAGATTGTCATTCTTTCCTTAAAGATATACAAAATAAAATTTTCTCTAGAATTTAGCTCCAGAAAAAAAGTCTATACTTTTCCTTAACCAGAAAAACACACACCTCGTTTTTCTGGTTAAGGAAACAAGTAATAGAGTGGCTCCTATGTCAGGCATCACACTTGGTATTTTATTTAGAGCAAGCTAAGCTCTAAACTCTGAAATCCCATTGACTAAACACCAAAAGTTAATCTCTCACTTACACAGAGTCCTCTATGGGTCAGGTAACTCTGCACAGCCGCTATTTCCTTTGTGATCCAAGCTGTCTGGATGGGGTGGCGCCACTGAATCAATATGTCTGCCTCACAGAGGTGGTGCGGGGCTTCTGTGGCCTCAGTCTGGAAGGAACGCTGTGTTGCTTCTCCTCACAATTCATTGGCCCTAACTAGTTTCGTGCCCCTGTAGAATTGTCAGGGTGCTGAGAAATGTAGTTTTCCATGCACTCGGGAAGGAGGGGAGATCACAAGTGGTGAGCACTAGCCATGTCCTCTATAGAGTCATCTTCAATCCATTATCTGAATGCTATGAAAGCTATTATAGTTCTCCTTTTTTGCCTTTGATGACAGAAGCTCAGAGCTATTAATTGTAGTATAGAGTTTTCCTAAATATCCTTCAGACATTTTTCCTTCTTCCTTCCCATATTAGGTATTCTTTTTTATTTTAATGTCCTTATTGTTTGTATACTTTTTTTCTTTAGGTAAACTGCTTCTGGGTCATTGTGGAAGAATAGTAAAGGAATTAATTAATGGAAATAAATAGGAAAAAGTGAAATATACAGATGTTTGCTTCATAGCTATTACTGATGCTTAACCAGGGTTCTTGAGTCTAACAAGAGGCATGGATACTAACAATGGTGATGGTAGAACAAAACTAGTCCTCTACTCGGCAGGGCCTTTTCTCTCCTGTTTGATCAGTGTTCTCCAGAAAACAAAAACAAAAACAAAAACCAGAATCAATGGGATGTGTATATATAAAAATAGAGATTTATTTGGCAAAAGTGGCTCATTCAATTATGGAGGTTGACAAGTCCAAAATCTGTAGTTCCAGTCTGCTAGCAGTCAGGAAGGGCCTGGGGACAGGCCTAGGGAAGACTGATTTTGCAGTTCAAGACAGAACTGCTGGCAAAATTTCCTCTTGCTTCAGGGAGGTGGGGTAAACAACTAATACAGCAGGACAGCTGGCAAACAAACAGACATCTGTGAGCTGTCCAAGAGTGTGTTATTGCTATTATTCTATTCAGGCCTTCAACTGATTAGGTGAGGCCCAACCACATGATGCAGAGAACTCTGTTTTACTCAGAGTCCACTGATCCAAATGTTAATATCATCCGAAACACCACAGAAACATTCAGAATAATGTTTGACCAAATTTCTAAGCACCATGGCCCCAACAAGTTGACATAAAATTAACCTTCACACCTACCATGCCCTTTCCTGAGATGGCCCTTGTGAGCTCACTGTAATCCTACAGTCTTGCCTCCTTGCGGGTCCCAGTATGCATTGACAGCCGTTGCTATATTCCTGCCTGGTTCTGACCTCACACTGCTACCTACTGTCTTCACCCAAGTCTCCCTTTTCATTGTCATTCTTTTCCCAGGTTCTCAAGAATGGTGGCCCTGTTCTGACAGTTTTCTTACAGTACTTTGCCAGAAGAATTTAAGATAAGCACCTCCAGAGGCTTTTTGATACCCAGTGATAAGCATCTTGGAGGATATTTCAGTAGCTTTATTTATTTATTTTGAAACGGAGTCTTGCTCTGTCACTCAGACTGGAGTGCAGTGGCATGATCTCAGCTCACTACAACCTCCGCCTCCTGGTTTCAAGTCATTCTTGTGTCTCAGCCTCCTGAGTCAGTAGCCTTATTTATTATGGTCAGGAGTTCTCTTTCAGTTGCTACCACTTCTCAGAATCCCAAGCCTGTTGCAGCTCAGGGTGACTTATTTGACTACAGAGTGTTCTGGGGGATTTGATTTCCTCTCATTTTGAGACCTTGTCAGTCCTAACGAATTCTCTCTCACAGTGGACCATTAAGTTGGCATACAGCCTGGGTAACATGGCAAAATCCCATCTCTACCAAAAAAAAATAATAGATACATGAAATTAGCCAGGCATGGTGGGGTGTGTGTGTTCCTACTTACTTGGGAGACTGAGGCAAGAGATGCACCTGAGCCCCGGAAATCAAGCCTGCAGTGAGTCATGATCCTGCCTCTGCATGCCAGCCTGGGTGACAGAGAAGACCCTGTCTCAAAAAAAAAAAAAAAAGGTGGCATAGATATGGAGCTAGAGGCAGGGTAGCTGTAACCAAGTGGTGAATGTTTCTGGCAGAACGTTAAAGGTTTTATAAACGTTTTGTTCTAATGATCGAATGCATATTATGTGGCAGGTTCATGTGCTATTTAATTTCTCACAACAACCTATGAGATTTACAGTATAGCCCACTTTACAGATGAAAAACTGAGTCTCAGAGAGGTGGATTCACTTATAGATAAACAGCTAAGACAATAGCACAACTGGGAAGGGAACAGTCATCTGAGAGATATTTAAGAGTGCTCTGTTGGCCGGGCACGGTGGCTCATACCTGTAATCCCAGCACTTTGGGAGGCCGAGGCAGGTGGATCACCTGAGGTCAGGAGTTTGAGACCAGCCTGGCCAACTTGGCGAAACCCTGTCTTCACTAAAAATACAAAAATTAGCCAGGCATGGTGGCTGGCACCTGTAATTCCAGCTACTCAGGAGGCTGAGGCAGAAGAATCCCTTGAACCCAGGAGGTGGAAGTTGCAGTAAGCCCAGATCGTGCCACTGCACTCCAGCCTGGGTGACAGAGTGGACTCCATCTCACAAAAAAAAAAAAAAAAAAGAGTGCTCTATTGCCACTCTACTTCCCTGTCTCCCAGACCGAGGAGTCCATGTACAAGATGAACCTTCCTCTGAAACTCCAGCTAAATGGCAATTGTTCAGAAATGGATTTATTCCATATGCAATAATTAATAATATTCCACGATGGTCCATTTATTGGTAAGTTGTCAATGAATCAAATTCCTCAAGATCTCCACCTTAAGGGGATTAAAGAAAAACCAGCTCTAAGGAAGGCATATTATTTATAAAAAGCTGAGGTAGGAAGCAAATGAACTTATCTCCAGAGATAATCTCTTTAAGCATGAAGGAAGCACCTACCTTGACTTCTTAGTTCCTTCTCTAGAGCTACTTTCCTGACTGAGATAGGAATGTAGGATAAAGTGAGGTGTCCTCTTCCTGATGCTGCAGCTAAGATTTTCATCTTGCTAGGGTATACAAAACACTCTCAGGCTCAGCAGGAAAATATTGAAGTTAAGTTTTCTCTCCCCTCATGAGCTTTATCAGATTTTCATGCTACAGAGAATAGTGAACATGCTGGAGTGGCAGCGATAAATGAAAAGTCCCCATGGGTGAAGGGAAGACATGATCACCACCAGCACTCTACTTTTTCATTTCTGCTGAACAAAAAAGAAATGGTTTAGCAATCTGTGGGTAACTATTGTGTCATAAGGAAAACATGCGATTGGATTTGCACTTACTTCAAGGATAAATGAATCTCTTCTTAACACTCATTGACTTCATTCTTCAACTTCATCATTTTCAGTTTTCAACCTTCTTTCTCTCGAGGAAAAGAAGAGGAACAGCAAGAAATAACATTTGGATGCTCTTTTACATAAAATAATTTGATGAGACCTTTTGATAACACCTAGGAATGGACAGACATCAAGATAGTTTTAGACATCTCCCTATTATTTGCAGGTACCAAGAAGCTAGTGAACAGTGCAAGAGCAAAATTAATACAAACTCAAAAAATTATAGATTTCAAATGAAATGTTTATTTTTAAAGAATAGGATCTATGCCTTGAGAATGATATAAAATTGGGCCACTAAAATCTTTTTTATTTCCTTATCGGATAGCATTTTAAAACCAAATTTACATGGACACATAGTTGAATTGGTCAATTAATCCTGTAAGATGTATGAAGACCCCAGTTTCCTTCCTCAATTTAGGGGATGCTGGTTATGTTAATAGATTTTAACAAATGACAAAAGAAGCGGAGCTAATTAACTCCTATTTTGTTTTCATCTTCTCTAACAAAAACGATACTCTTAAAACAGGAAAGCATTTATCAAGCAACATACAGGATAAACTATAGTTTAACATGGGTTAAGGTGTAAAGAGAAAACAACCTACTTTGGATGAACTCAAATGTTCATGCCTTAACAACTTATTTCTAAGGATGCTGAAGTAACTTTTTAGGTTCATTTTAGAACTCTGAAATTCCAAGCCATCACCTGGAGAATGAGAAAGTGTGTAAGAAAGGTAAATGTCCTATTTAAAAACAACAACAACAACAACAACAACAGGAAATGGCTGCTTAAATTCCAAAGTGACTTTGCAAAAGATAATTCACAGCATTTAGAAGCAAATGAAGTGGTCACTAAAAGGCACTCTGATTTTCCACTCTGGGTTCCCAGGATATCTAGTGTGTCAGTGAGTACAGAGGGTGGCATTGCTGCCTTTCCCTTTCCTCGTCTCAGTAAGTTTGGGAGCATATGCTACAACAATGTTATAGCTAGCTTTCAAAAACCATTTGAAAAAACATTAGAATATCTTTGTGAATAATACGGAGAAAGTTAGGCTGAATGACAGTATGGCACGGTGATGTTGTGGTTGTTTGAGCAGTGCTATCTCCTCCTTCTCCTCCCCACGTCAAAAGGTTACTATAGAGAAATGTCAAGCATCAGCATAACTGAGTGAATTAAAGCTGTTGAAATTTCAGGCATCAGCGAGGCAATGGGGAGATGGTTTCTGCAAAGGTCTTTTTGGCATCCCCTCAAATAATATCAAGTTGGCAACTTCTTGGTTATAGTTCCTGACGATAATATCCCTTGAGTAAATATTTTTAAAGCCCAAAATGAGCTTTGCAAAGAATGAGAAAAGCAAAACAAAGGACTGTTTCATATTTAAGATTTAAATCTCTGTTCTTGGACCTGTGCCTAGTTCTATCAAAACAGTGATATCCATCCAACAAATCCCATACAAACTTTCTGCAGTGAATATCTACAGAAATGCTGATTTTCCAAATGAACTATTGAAAAACTACTTTATTTTCTTTGTATTTTAAAGCTCTTTAAAAAGCTAAATGTGCCTAATAAGTGTCACTTCAGAAAACTTATTTTCACCATGAAGTAAATAGGAAGATGGTTTTATTATTTTTACAAATGACAAATAAAGCCCTTATACATGAGTTGGACAAGATAACTGACTGAAAAAACTGGTGTCAGACCAACATTTCTCATCTCCTTTCCTTGTGCAACTTGCATTAACTTTTTTTGAAATGAAGATTTTTATTAAATAAAATTTGTATCTGTATTTGTATTTGTATCTGAATTATTTTTATTTTTATTTTGAGATGGAGTCTTGCTGTATCACCCAGGCTGCAGTTTATTGGGGCGGTCCTGGCTCACCGCAACCTCTGCCTCCCCGGTTCAAGCGATTCTCCTACCTCAGCCTTCCGAGTAGCTGGTATTACAGGCACATACCACCACACCCGGTTAATTTTCTGTATTTTAGTAGAGATGGGGTTTCACCATGTTACTCAGGGTGGTCTCAAACTCCTGAATTCAGGCACTCTGCCCACCTCAGCCTCCCAAAGTGCTAGGATTATAGGTGTGAGCCGCTGTGCCTGGCTGTATCTGAAAATTTGATACTGAGGTAGAAAAAGCTTCTTCACTGTGATATTTCACTAGGTTTATGGAAGTCTTGCATCTATGCTCTGACAGTTTGAAAGGAGGAAAAATGCAGCTTGGTTCACTGTTTAGGGTGCTACTTTGTTCAGTTGTACAGATTTAATAAATCCTGCCATGTTGTGGTTCAGCTTTATTTGGTTTTGTGCTCATCCAAACTCTTGAGAATAAACTAAATCACTTTCTCTCTCTAGTACTGTGTTAGCTCTGTGCCTTGAATGGAAATGAAATGCAAATGCTTTCATTGCACTATTCCCTTGTTAATTTATCACGTTTAAACACAGCAACATATTGGAAAACCTTGTTATTTCGTAATCTTCAGATTCTTTGCACAATGATATTAAGAACAGAATAATGAGTAGAGATAAGCCAAAGGGAAGCACATTTCTACAGGGCGACTGGCAGCGGTCCCACAGCCATTAGTGTGTGGTATCTGGTGAAATTGCTGGAGTTGGCTTGCCCTCCGACTTCATGACAGAGCAAAAAAGAAGGAAGAAAAAAAAATCCCCAGAATTAGAGGAAGTGAGTGAAGCACCACTTTAGAGTCTTAATTATGCTCTAAAATCGTTTATTCTCTCCTTCAAAAATGTATGTTTTGGTAATGCTCATGCTGTGTAGATTTTTAGTTAAAAGTTAATAACAAATACTAATAAAAAGCAACACGGAGTTTCAACTTCCAGGAAAGGATGAAGTGAAAGAAGTGTTTAGCAGGGTATAGCATAAACTCTTACACCAGAGGTACCCAATAAACATTTGTGGACTTGACTGATGCTTCATGAGTGGATTTAGAAGCTGTTCTGTTGTAGTCTTGACATAGCAGGAGTAGAAGTGCTAACCACAGCCAGATGTTGGGGATCATCCAAGAGGCTAAGTTTGTGGGTGGGAATAGGCACTCAGAGATGATTATACACACATGAAGGGAGAGATAAAAGGTGTTGGAGCTTCTTCCTAGTTGGCTCTTCTTTCTTAGCACATCTTTTTATCCAAGTTGGAGCTCTGACTCATCAGATTTGGTTTCAAATCCCGCCTTAGAATAAACAAACATCACTCAACATGCATTTAGACAACATTTTACAAATGGTTGCAACCTAAACCTACTTTCCTTCACATATGCCATTGTTCTGGACCTCATTCTCAAATCTCAACAATCGTGTTTCAAAAATAGCTGGTATGGTTTTCTGTAGAATTTTTTGACCTCAGGAGAACATTGGTGAGCTTGATTGCACATGAAGTCATAGAGACATTTTACATGGCATTTGCTGACCATATATATCATCCAATTTGTTTTATAAATTTTGACCCTCTGTGATGCCTGTCTCCAATTCTTAATATGTATTAATAGTTTAAAATTTGGATCAACAAATAAAGCCTAAACAACCCCTGAGGCAGTTTTTGAAAGTATTTTGTCCACCAAATTTCTATTTTAAAATGTTCATGTCTGTTTATATATTCTCCAGTATCATATTATCCTATTAACCCGTTGTCTTACCTAATTTTCTACCTCCTTTTCTCCCTTCCTTTTTCCTTCCTTCCTTCCTTCCCCCTCCCTCCCTCCTTCCCTCCCTCCCTCTTTCCTTCCTTCATTCCTTCCTTTTTCCTTTCCTTCCTTCCTTCTTTCGTTCCTTCCTTTCCTTCTTTCTTTCCTTCCCTCCCTCTCTGATATTTGATAATGTACCTTACTTGACCCACCTTTCCTTCCTTCCTTCCTTCATTCCCTCCCTCCCTTCCTTCCCTCCTTCCCTCCCTCCCTCCATCCCTGATATCTGATCATGTACCTTACTTGACTCAGCCTTAGAAAGCCCCCTTCCTTCCTTCCTTCTATTCATCCATCCATCCATCCATTCATCCACCCATGGGGGGTGGTGGAGCTATTTACTAAGATTGGCAAGACTGAGAGAAAGAGGGGTAATCAAGAGTTCAAGTGCAGACATAAACATTTTATATTTGAAATGTTAGCAAATGTCCAAGTGAGGATGTCAGGGTACAGGGTATATGAGATAGGAGCCCAGAGGAGGGGGTTAAGCTATAGTTAGACATTTGAAAATCAACAGTGAATTAATATGCTTATAGCCACAAGATTCAATAAAATCGCTTAAAGAGTGAGTGCAAGTAAAGAAAAGAAATGGCCAAAGACAAAACTCAGGGCATTCTAACATTTCAAGTTCAGGTAGACAAAGAGGTAAAATAATATTTAAATGTGTTAATGCAATTTTATTTTAAAAAGTCACTCATCCCTGTTGACCTGCTATTTATTTAGAGTTCACATAATGCATAGTTATCTCTTTGGAGAACTTTTAAAAAATTGCTGTTTTTAGTCTAGAATGTCTGATGGAAGTTGTTTGGCCCAGGACTGTGAAGGTGATCATATTAGTATTAGGAGTATTAGTTGCGAGGCCAATTCTTAGATAATGGGGCTTTCCAAGGCTGAGTCAAATAAGGTACGTTATCAAATATCAGAACTACAAAGGTGTCAGTACCTGTCACGGGGAAAATGTAAAATGCAATTGGGGAATAAGATAGGAGTGTCTAGAACTGGGGATCTCAGAAAAGTGAAGGTAAAATTGGGAGGAAGCAAGATAAACAAAGGTAAAACTAGTAGGTCAGAATAAGGCTGTTTGAAATGAGGCTGGAGTTTGAAGCCAGTTCAAGAACCAATCTCCTAAACACTTTCTGCCATATTCCTTTTAAGCTGTGCCTGAAACAGCCAAACCACATCAGACAAAAGCTACCCTCCCTCCCGCCACTTTTTTTTTGGCATTTCTAATTTTGAAATGCACAGTCAATTTCTCCCAAATGTTCTCCTCATTTTCAATTCTAATGATTAGAATCATGCCCAATGCTTCCTTCTAAGAGTATCACTCAGATTTAATCAACATGACTGAGTGTTAGCTATCCACCAGGCTCCAGGCTGGTCAACTGCACAAACACTGGCTTATTTTTAGGGATTAAATTGTCATCTCAGAAAAGGCAGAAGTTCATTTTAATAGCTTACACTGCCATAGTTTAGAAACCATGTGTAAATTTCCTAAATCCTCTTGTGTGCCATATTCACTTAATAGTTTGTCTCATCTGGAATATTTGAAAATTTAGTCCTGTATGATTTAAATATGGTGTCAGGGGAAGTCTTCACAGTTAATTTTCTTCTCCCATGCAGAGAAGGACACATCTGACATAATATAACAAGTCACATTGCCAGAGTAAGAATAAATAGCAAGCTATAAACCAACAAATAAGAAACCGAGTCATAAAATGAAAGTGCTTTAAAAATGTGGCCAAATACTGTTATTGTGAAGAAGCCTGAATCTGGCATTAAATTACGCCAAGTGGACCTTTGGCTATGTTATCCAAGTCATTGTCTTTTTTGAGACCAGATTTTTTTTTCCCTGGGTTTTCTGGGTTCTTAAGACCCTCAAGTGAATTAATGGGATTAGAGAATCATTTTCAAAATTTTAAGAACTTAAAGAACATTTTACACTTACTCATCTGGGACAAAGCTACACCAGTTCAGTAAAACTTTGTATCTTTGCCCTTACCTTCATTTTCCAACTGTACCATCATATCATTTCTGACAACCTTGTCAGACCCAGAAACTTCAATGTGTTCATCTAGTCTCAGTTCTTCATCCCCTTTCCAATGGGATGCTGGTTACTTTATCATGAACAGATTCTATTAATATATCTTCAAACCAACACACATGAATAAATTGGTTACCCACTAAATGGTATGCACTCCCTGTCATGTTTTCCACTTGGAGTTGATCTGTTCCTCTGGAGAGGCAGGATGGGCAGGAGAGCAGCCAAGCTTTCCCATCCCCAGATGTTAGGAGACTGAGCCTCTACTGTGTCCCATTCCAGGGTTCTCCCGATCCCTTCCTGTCAGGGACGCTGCTGTGTACATCAGATGGATCAGTGTCATAGGAAAGAGCATGATTTGTTACTTGACTAGGACCAGTAGCAGAAAAAGAAACTCTTGAGGTGCACAAGCTTAACTCTTTTACTTAACGTCATCTTCTTCCCCTTCAGGACAGTGCTCTTTGTCTGTGGTAGAAACTTCTCTCAGGAGACCCCCAAACCAGTAATTAAAAATATTAGATATCTATTAGAATCACCTGAAGAGTTTATAAAACTCAGTTTTTTAATTTTTTTTGTCTGTTTTATTTTTATTTTTTTGAGACAGAGTCTCTCTCTGTCACCCAGGCTGGAGTGCAGTGGCACGATCTCGGCTCATTGCAACATCCATCTCCTGGGTTCAAGTGATTCTCCTGCCTCAGCCTCCGGAGTAGCTGGGATTACAGGTGTATGCCACCACGCTTGGCTAATTTTTATATTTTCAGTAGAGACATGGTTTCACCATGTTGGCCAGACTGGTCTTGAACTCTGGCCTCAAGTGATCCACCCACCTCAGCCTCCCAAAGTGCTGGAATTACAGGCATGAGCCAGCATGCCCTGCCAAAACTCAGCATTTTTTTTTTAAAGCTCCCAGGTAATTCCAATGTCCCTCTAAAGATATCCACCCCTGCAATATGCCTTCTCCTAGGTTCCAGCTAACAAGATCAAAAGAACTCTGCCTCTTATTATCATCTCATTGTTAATTTGCATTTTTTCCTAGCATAATGTCATTATGATCAGGTGGAGGCAGCCAGGAGTAGAATAGGTACAACTGAGTTTGACTAAGACTTTTGCCTCTACTTGGTAAAACTCTGTGTTCTTGGCTGCTCCCACTCTTGAGGTTAAAAGAATGCAAGCCACTTCACATTTCTGCCAGTTTGCTTTTGTTTTATTCTTCTCTCTCCACATGGTTTGGCTCTCTCTCTCTCTCTAGAAGTAGTTCTGGCTGATCTACAAAATTTCTCCAGAATTTGATATTTAATAGTTTGATGTCCTTCCCATCTTTTAAATACTTGATTTCCCCTCTCTGGTCAATATTTGCCTGTCAATAGTAGATCATATCTTATAAAACTGGGTCTTATGGTGAAAGAGAATGAAAGAGACTTTGGTGAAAGAGTGGGTGATTTAGAAAATGTCTGTGCTTGGGTCAATGGTGGAGATTTTAATCACCACGTGGTGAAAGTTGAAAGTATCTTGGGCTCACTGTTCAGGGTAGCAGAGACAGCTCCCTGGCCTGCAATTTCTGTTCAGGGTACATAGCAATGCCTAACTGGGGTCTTTACCAGAATCAACCTGCAAACCACAGACCAGGCTCCATCCCTGAAAGGAATTGGCTTGCCCTGACATTAGTGGTTTTGAATTAGGTCAAATATTGCTGGCTTCACAAGGTCTCCAACTACAGCTGGGACCTCCACTAGTATTTGTACTGAAGTCACATCAGCATTCTTTTTGAAACATCAGGGTTAGCTCATCCTTTATGGGCCAGGCATATTCATTTCTATGGATATCTCTTGCTTGACATCATGAGTTGTGCCTCCCGTCTAAAAGAAGACCCCAAATTCACCGGTCCCTGAACCAAATTTCATTCCATGATAAACCAGCTTCTGTATATTCTCACTTTGTTTACAGAATGCTCTTGTTATTTCTTTACCAGAACTAAAATATGACTTCCTCATGAATGTATGTCATTTCCACTGGATCTCCTCAAATTCAGGGACCGTAAAGTCAAAAGATGGTGTCAACCTTCTGCCTTCTCTACAAAATGTAATTTCATTATTCTTCCATCTTCATGAGGAAACATTCTGCCATTCTGAAGATTCTGCCATCTAGGATGATGTCCTTTCTCTCTCATCCCCAGCATCTACTTCCCTTGGTTAGTTCCTTATGTGAATTATAAATGTGGGCAACTGTTTCACCATCATCATGTCCAACACAAATTCTAGCATTATTCTTGCTATATTAGCTATATTTTGTTTGTGAGTAGAGAAGGGTGGAAATTTGTATATTATACTTCATCTGTGCATAAAGTAGGATGCTGTTTAAAAGATAATTCATCTCATCTTGCACTTTAGTCTCCATTTTCCTCATAGTGGGAAAGATAATGATAACACCAAAAAGAAAAAAAAAGAAAAAAAAAACACCAAAACTAAAAAACCCAAAGCTTAAGCTTATCCTTTTGAAGTATGCAGTCTTTTTGAACTTTAAAACATATCTTTAAGGTTGTTTCAGGTTCGTCATTTGGATAAATGATCATTTAAGTCAATGTTGCATTCTTTATCAGGGTAATTTCTCCCCTTTCTTAAAAGGAGTTCTCTTTTATCCTCTTTCTCAAGAGAAAGTACAAGAGATGCTAATAGACCTCTTAGCACTGAGGCAGAGGTTCCTGGTCTGAATCTACCTGGACCATTGCTGGTTTTGAATGCAGTGGGCTAAGCTGATCTTACCCTAGGCATTGGCGTTGGCTGGGGTGTAGCTAATCCTGCTTGATGCTTTGGGGAGTGTGTCCTGGTATTCATATAAGTTAGAGGCACCCACCACAAATTCCTTGCATGCTGTGGCCTTCTCATCCCTACCTAAAACCCACTTCTGGTTCACTGGTTCTCTTAGCACCTCTATGTACCCATTGGGGGTTCAGAGACAGGGAACCCTCAGCCAATTACTTTACACCATGCTGGAGTATGCGGTGCTCTGTGTTACTCTGTGCCATAATGGAGTATGTGGTGCTCTGTGTGAACTACCCTTGACTTGAACAGCTAGTTACCTTCCTCAGACCCTTCTAATCCCTTGTCCACAAGATCTCCACTCACACCTCCAACCAGAAAGTAAAACACAAGCCTTTTCTGTTTATAACTTTCCCTTCAAATCCCCTAAGATTTCTGTGCAGCTTTCTGCCTTCTGCATCTTCCTTTCTTCTCATCTGTATTTCTCAAAACAGAGGCTGCTGCTCCCAACATGGTACTGAAACTGCTCCTCATAAGGCCACAGGAATTCTTCTAACTGCTCAGGCTTTTCTGTATTTTCTTACTGTGCCTCTCTGCTTCATTCAACATCCTGGTCCCTTTATTTTTTAAATGCTGCTCTTTCCTCGTTCCACTCAGAACCTTTTGCCTGTTTCCTATATTGTTTTCCTTTCAGTGCTGGTGTTTATGGAAACTCCGTCCTTGAATTGTTTCTATTCTTATTACAGCCAAATCCAGGAAGAGAGGATATTCTCCCTGAGTGACTGCTTTTATTGTCATGTTAAAACACTTTCTTTATATGGCTGCTGCAAAAAAATATGTGTATCTCCAGCTCAAAACTTTTCTCCAAGCTTTAGACTCAATATTGAACTACCTCCTGGATAGCTCCAGGCCTCCCAGACTCAACATATACAAACTGAACTCATCATTCTTCCCTGCTTTTAAAGATGTACTATATTTTAAATCTCAATCCAGCCACCAAAGCTAGAGAACCTCATCTTTGGTTCCTTTAACTTTTTAAAATCACATATTTATTAAATCCCAACAAATTTCTTCTTCTTCTTCTTTCATATCTGTCAATGACCTGTCAGTCATCTACCTATCTATCATCTAGCTGTCATCTCTCTCTCTCTACTATCTATCTATCTATCATCTCTCATCTATCCATCTGTCTTCCACCATTATTTGTCTACAAAGAAAATTTCCTAAAAGTTTACATATAGTAAGATGGTTAAATGTTAACACAAATAAAAATTTCAGAATAGGGTAAATATACATTTTCTAGAAGGGGAAAAAGAAATATGTAAATAATTAAGACCCAAATTGTTAGTTATTGTTGCCATAATTAAACCTTAAATTTGGCACCAAACTTTTGAGCAGCTAAAGTAAAAGTAAGACTAGGTCAGTTAGCTAACTCTTCTTATTAGAGAAAACAAGGGAATCTTCGTAACCTAAGTTGAAAACTCTGATTAGCTGAAGCTTTATGCTGAGAAAGCTTTTCTTATCTTTTCCTTTTACTTAAAGGTCACCTGAAATTAGCCCTTTAGCCAATTCCCTGTGGAAAATGTGCTTTGAGTATTTAATGCTGTCAAACCTCTCTCTGAAAGAAAGATCTTTTTCCATTTTTCCGAGCCTGACTGTCTGAAGCTGAGGACCTGTATTCTCTGTAGTAGTTCCTAGTCCTCCTGTTTGACTTACAGTTGTTGTTTCTCTTTCTTAAAGTTCAGGTTTCTTTGCAACTCGCATTTTCAAACCATCAAACTAGTTTCAAGCAGATTTACATGTTTAGAGATTTTTAGTTTGGGTCTAAGTTGTGTTCTCTTTTGAATTCAGATATGTCTAGACAAGCCCATGGGCCCAGTGGGGCTGACTCACTTGCCAGGGCCATATTTCATCAAATGATAGTGGAGTCTTTGAAAATTGTACCTGCATTAATGCCATTAATGGGTAGTGAGAGTGCCTCTTACAGTTATGATTCATGAATGAAGCAATATCTTTACAATGGATGCTTGTTAGCCTACATCTACACTGAGAAGAAGAATATAGTAGTATCTTCCGGCACTAGAGCAGGGATGCCACACACAATGTTTCTAGTATTTGTGCCATCCCTTCACTGGGAATAGAGGTGGCAGTGGTGTGTTGTGACGGAGGCTTCCAAGTACACAGTGCAGTGGTGAAGAGCTCAGGCTGGACTAGAATTCTGGATCTGCTTTCTCATGTAGTGGCCATGGGGCAACTTCCTTTGCCTCTCTGAACCTCAGTTGCTCTGAGGATTAAAAATAAGGCATGTGTCACGCCTGTCATCCCAGCACTTTGGGAGGCCGAGGCAGGCAGATCACCAGGTCAGGAGATTGAGACTATGCTGGCTAACACGGTAAAACCCCGTCTCTACTAAAAATACAAAAAAACAAAATTAGCCAGGTGTGGTGGTGGGCGCCTGTAGTCCCAGCTACTCGGGAGGCTGAGGCAGGAGAATGGCTTGAACCCGGGAGGTGGAGCTTGCAGTGAGCCGAGATCGCGCCACAGCACTCCAGCCTGGGGGACAGAGCGAGACTCTGTCTCAAAAAAAAAAAAAAAAAAAAGGCATGTGAAGTAGTTGGCACAAAGTAAGTGCTCAATATCAGATATTCCCATAGAAATGTGGGTGAAGGGAGGGGGAAAATGACATGCCATCACAGGTGAAGGATAGTTTTGGACAGCTCAGGTGAGATACCCTGTAGGGGCTTCATAAACCAATTGAGGAAAGGTTTGAGGAGGGCTGGAATTCTTCGACTATATAATATATGGAAGCTCAATAGACCTGTGTGGTCTCATTTCCTGTTTGCAGAAATTGGGTCCTGACCCAGGGATATGGTAGTTTATAAGAATTAGGATGAGAAAGTCCTTTCTTGAGCTTCTTTCCACCTCTGGATTTATTAAAGTCATATAATCTAGAGTCCTTTATATAAGGTTTAGAACTGTTTCTAAGCTTGGGCTTTATCCTATAAATATTATACAGCTATATTTGACCTTTCTGTAATATTTTACAGAGTTGACAGCTCCCTTTTTCTTGAAGTTGTCTTTTCCCTGGACTGCTATAAAACCAACTTCTCCTGGTTTTCCTCCAGCCATTCAGATATTTCCTTCTTGGTTTTCTTCTTGGAAACTAAGATTTTTTTCCCTTGGCATTTCTCCATTTTTAAACCTCTTAAGTATCCATATTTCCCAAGATCGTATTCGATCTTTAGAGATCTAATGGTCTCTAGCATACCGCAAACCCATAGCATAACCCACCATTTATAGGCAGATGACTTCCAAGTCTGTTATTGAAGCTCAGATCCTTCTCTTGAGCTACTCGGTCTATATACCCAACCGTGGCAGCATCAGCAAAGATGGCTTAAAAACACAATTGCTGGGACTGAGCAGCAGCCATTGAAACAAATAGGGGGGTTTCCATTCACACAGGTGCCCACTTGGCCTCAACCATTTTCCAGCCCCAGGTCTAGGTGCAATCATCTCAGTGGGAAGAGTACAGACACTGGATCAGAGAGCTGGGTCAAATGATTTCTACTGCTTTTTAATTGTGTAAACTTGAGAAAGTTAACTCCAAGCAGACTTCATTTCCCCATCTTTAAGATAGAGATAGTGTATACTTTTAAGAATTTGTTATCTCGCAGCCTAATGTATGATTCTGGGATGTACATATGTTCTTGCTCTTTGTTAGATTTTATACATTTTCTTCTTGGAGTATTTTATTTTAAAGGGGGAAAGGGCTCCATATATACAATTATGACAATGTTAAGTGGTATTTTTCCAATATTTCATTTTAAATTACCTCTTCCCTACTGGTTTGATCCAGCTTGCTAGAACATGTATTGTAATGTTACCTTGGTAACCCAGCCTTCACTCCATTGGTTAGAATGTCCCAAGGTTGTCCATTATATTCCATCTCCTTTCTTACCCTCAAGAAAGCAAATGTCCACTATATTAGAATTAGCCTTTAACCCTTAACAATCTGTTACCCACATTTTAAAATTTGTTATGGGTTTTTTATTCCTAAACTGTTAAATAGACTTTTTTTTGCATGGAAGCAGATTTTTTTCCCCCACAGTTTTGCTCTGAATGCCAAGTGTTTGTGGTCCATAGTTTTATGATCGAGAAGTATATTTCCTGTTGATAAAAGAAAGAATCCAAAGTTGCTTCCTTCCTTTCAGTATGCTTGCTTTAACAATTTAAGATGGGTAGGGAGATTGTCCCTCTGGAGTTGCTACTGTGCTCAAGCAATAAATAGATTGAAAAAAGAGGGTTTTAACCTGCCCTCTCCAATTGACATAAGCCAGATTTTTCTTCTTCTTACTACTCTGCCTTCTTAGGGAGTCTGGATTACTTGATCTCAGTTAAGAGATGATGATAGCCTTTCAGACCCTCAATATTAACTTTCCTGATGTCATTACTAAATCTGTTTGTTTGCTCTTATCCTAAGCTCTACAAAGCTGGGTGATCTACTGGTGTACATGATCTCTATCTCATTGCTCTTGAGAAAGTCACTTTCTTCACTCATAGTTATTGGTATAATGAAAAATGGACATTAAACAAAATAAAAAATCAAGTTGAAAACAATGTTCCACTAGGATATGCCTCTGAATTACGTTAACATTATTAATATATCTATTCTCATTTCCTTGTAAATGTAGTCTACTCAGTGCTTTATTTCTAGTGATCTTTTCTTTTCCTAAATGAACATGTAAATTAAACTACATATATAACGGTCTCCAAATATGTATATATATGTATATATTTTTTTACCATTTGGTTACTTTAAATAGATATAAATTTGAAGCATAACATTGCTACTTGGTTGGATTAAATGTGATATTTCTTATACTCTAAGCCAGATTTTTTGTTTTGAAAAATTAAGTAGTACATAAAAGAAGTATAAGGCATACACACGGCTAAGTATAAAATTGCTTTTGAAGTTTTCTGTATTATCGTGTCCTGTAATCTAGAGAAGAGAGTCAATGTGGAATCAGAGAAAGAGCATTGCTCTGTGAGTCAGCACATCTACAGTATCCCAGCTGGGCCATGCACCAGCTATGTGACCCTGAGCCATTCCAGTCACCTTCATAGGCCTCAGTGTCCTCACTAATAAAATGAGCATAGGCTGGCTGGATGTGGTGGCTTATGCCTGTAATCCCAGCACTTTGGGAGGCTGAGGCAGGCGGATCACTTGCGGTCAGGAGTTCGAGACCAGCCTGACCTACAGGGTGAAACCCTGTCTCTACTAAAAATAGAAAAATTATCTCGGCATAGTGACACGCACCTGTAATCCCAGCTACTTGAGAGGCTGAGGCAGGAGAATCTCTTGAACCCAAGAGGCAGAGGTTGCAGTGAGCCGAGATTGCACCATTGCATTCTAGCCTGGGTGACAGAGCAAGACTCCATCTCAATAAATAAATACAAATAAAATAAGCATAGGCTAATAGCATATTTCGAGTTTACTGTAATAGTTATTATGAAGAACGAGCTAGTAGAACCGTAGAAAAATACTTCAACTTCAAAAAGAATTTGGAAAACTTGCAGAATTTCTTATAGAAACAATCCTTATTTCTATAAGGATGTTTGGCATAGGCCAGATGATATAATAAAGAGTTTTACAAGTCCAGAGAAGAATTATTATATAACCCTTACCATATAAGCTTCCTTATTGTTCAGAGGAACTGAATGTGTGTTGGAGCCAGCATATATGTCTTTTGCTTTCAGCATCTCAACTCTTCTCCGGCTTTAAGGAGTTTTCTTATAAACTTGTGAAACACAAAGCTGTTGGCTACATTTGCTTTTCTACCATTGGCAGAAAATGCCCTTTCTGTTAGTTCTGTTTGTTGTCAGCATCGGCTGGAGAGAATTTCCTGTGTTTACTCTTTTCTTCTCTCTACACTTAACCTGTACTTGGAAGGCAGAATGATATTGTGAAAAGAGCACTAGACTGGTTGAGATCCTTGAAGTAGGTTCTAGACACAGTTCTATGAGTAACTAGCTCAGTAGCAGTTACACATCATTTAATTTATCTTTGCTTTATATTCGTAGAGTTGTAGAAGCTCCAGGTTTGAAAAGGTAAACATCAACAATATAAGACAGTTGATTTTGGCCGGGCGCTGTGGCTCACGCCTGTAATCCCAGCACTTTGGGAGGCCGAGGTGGGCGGATCATAAGGTCAGGAGATCAAGACCATCCTGGCTAACACGGTGAAACCCCGTCTCTACTAAAAATACAAAAAATTAGCCGGGTGAGGTGGCGGGCGCCTGTAGTCCCAGCTACTCGGGAGGCTGAGGCAGGAGAATGGCGTGAACCCCGGGGGGCGGAGTGTGCAGTGAGCCGAGATCGCGCCACTGCACTCCAGCCTGGGCGACAGCGAGACTCCGTCTCAAAAAAAAAAAAAAAAAAAAAAAAAAAAGATAGTTGATTTTACCTGTCCCTTAAAAAATAAAGACCTACTTAAATCTTTTAAGCACCATCTCCAATGAAAGAATGTATAATAAAATAGACTTGGGAGTCAGAATTGAACTTAAATCCCTGTTTAGCTACTTACTACCTGTGTGACCTTGGGAAAATTATTTATATTCTCCATGCCCCAGGTTCTTCCCTCTAAAATGTAAATAATAATATGCCACATAAAGTTGTGGTGAGGATCACATGAGATAATGCATGTAAAGCACTTAGTATGGGGCCTGACAAATGGTGAGATATTCAATAAATGGTTGATGATGACAATGGTGATGACGGTAATAATGATGATAAAGAAAATAATAAAGATGATGTTGCTCAGACTCAATTTGAGCACTGATAGTGATGGACAACTATTACTATCTAAGATAGCACACTCTAATTTGTGAAATTATAATGGCTAGAAGTGTTTTCTTCTAGCTAACCAAAATTACATCTTCTTATCTCCAGATATTCTTTGTCCAAGTTCTGCCTTCTAGGATCATAACTGCCTTTTATACATTTGAAGATGGCTATCACATCCCCTACACTACCCGCCTGTTGTCATAACTCCCTTGATTGTTTTTCTTTTATTTTCTTCCTTCCAATTTCTTTCAATCAACTTCTATTTAACTATCGAATTTTTGTCATCGACCCCAAACCAACTCTTTTAATCAACATTGATATACTAAGATGTAGTAGTCTTCATTTCCAAGACACTTAGTAATTCTTCAGGTTAATATTCCTTTTCTGCATCTGAAGGAGACCAGAGGTCACTCAGGGCATGGGCCAGCCTTTATGTGTACCACAAATTCTGCTCATTTATTCTGCATCTGGGAGAAAACTCTATTTTATTTATGGTTACAGTGTACTTTACAAAGTTTATGGAGAATATAGGTTAGTAGTCCCAATCCAATGATGATTTTTAAATACAAACACTCATAACATTTTTAATTACCCTAAAGGGTTAGATTGGCTAATCAAATTTCATTTTAGTAACATCCCCCCTGAAAGTTGAGCCTTTTAAAATATTACACAACTCATCCAGAGAATAAGCCTGTGCAACAGAGAGACTGTAGAATTATTTTCTTCAACTTTACAGAGATATAAAACCAGAATTTTCTCAGGGACAGTGACCAAATTGCTTCTAATTACAGGTATTTCCCAACCAACTGGCCAATGGATGGGTTTGTATATATCATGGCAGACTGGCCAATTTTGAAAACATATTCTCTCCTTTTATACAGAGTTGTCCTTTATACAGTTGAAGACAACTTTGTATCTCACTCATTTGCCTTGTATCATTGTACTTGCCTCATCCACCCTATCAGATCATAAGCTCTTGCAGGACAGAGAATTTCTCTTATTCTCCCTGGTGTGTCTTGTTCTGCCTAACATAGCACCCTGTTCCAAATGTCACTCAATAAATCTTGTTGAATGGAATTGAAATAAGGACTATAAAAGCTGAGTGAGCAGGTGAGTTTAGTTCTGAAGGAGACAGAAGATACATATAGCCATATGGTGACATTGTATATTCTGAAGTTTTAAGAAATTTATATTCAAGTTTCCAATTTATATTATTCATTTTCATCAGTTGCTTATAGATGGGTCAATTTTGATCATAGTAAGGGTCAAAATAATTCTCTAAATTATGTTAGAATTAAACATTTATTACCATTAAAGATAATTGAAATGCAATAATTATAATTGCATTTTTCACTTTTGTTTTCTTCACCCATTATTAGTGGTGATTATAGCATTGCTTAGGAATCAAAGATGACTAGTATTGATTCTTGTTGACAAAATTTCATTCAACCATTTGTTTCAACATTTATAGAAATACTTATTGAAAAGCCAATCCCCCAAATGGATGTTTTAAGTATGTGAATAATTCTTCTCAGCTCTTCTGCACTAATTGTGCTATGATCTTTTTTTAATCCCTGTGATATTGTAATAATCCATAGTAAATCACACTTACACTCTTTTCTGTCTTAAAAGCAGGTAATTAAAGTAGGATATGACAGAGTGAGACAGAAAGAGAGAGAGAGAGAGACAGAGAAAGGGGGAAAGAGACACACACACAGAGAAGGGAATTGGTCTCCAGTTTTTCCTTTAATCCACATTCTGCCCAACACCTTCCTGCCATCAGGGATCAATTTGTCATCCCTTCAGACTGAGCTCCAGGCAGGATTGATTCTGAGAATTAATAATTGCTTGGATGATCTGGTTCAGGATCATTTTTCATCAGCACCTCTCAGAGGCTGGCTTATTCTATTTATTCAACATTCAACAATATATATTAAACACCTACCATGTATCAGACACTGTGCAACTTTAGGAAACAGGAACCTTTCTGTAGTGTGCCTGTATAATTTTTGGCTGCCCAGTATCCCTTTACAACTCTCAACAGCATCGTAATATTTTGGGGGCACCATCTCTCTCTCATATGTGTAGCTTTGCAGGACAGAAGAGTCTAGGTTGGTGCCTCTTACCAGAGAGCTCAATGGGACTAGAGACTCTGAAGAAGGCATACAACCTCTGTTCAACCAGTCGCAAGGTCTTTACTGGTCTTTTGAATCTTCAGTAATTGAACTAAACACAGGAGTGACCTTGGCGTTCACTCATTGCAGCAGTGGTATGATGACATGAATGTCCATAATATGAAGCCACTGCTAAAGTTTCTCTTTCTCAGCCCTCCATACTCCCTTTCCTGTCCAGAACAGAGCCTGTACCTCTGACTTTCTGTCAGTTCTATGAATATATTAATTCGCTCCCATATTCTTCTAATACATTTCCTGTGTTTAAGTAAGGCAGAATTTGTTTCGGCCAAGGGCACTCAGTGATGCACCTTGGCCCACAGCTAGTGACCATTCCAGCATCCCAAAAACTCCAAGGACCAGGCATTGTTTAGATTAGCTGAAACTATTGAAGATCACCTGGTTTGTATTCATATCTGAGCCCACCCAAATTGTCCTAGACTCTGGGTGGTGAGAGCTCAGAGCTTTACATGCTATTTCATTGACATCATATGAAAATTTAGGCCATTACTTATTTTCAGCAAAGAAGATAAAAAGGAGCTCTGTGTCATAAACAACTACCAGCAGAGGGAAGGAGGGAGAGGTGAGGATATACCTTACAGGCCTGTGCCAAAGGAAAGAGCAGCAAAACCTAGCTCAGCCCCAGGATGAGAGAGGCCATAGGAAGTGAACACAGATATCCCAATATTTTCCAGATAAGAAAGAGAGAAAACGGGAAAATGAAATTCCCACAGGTTTGAGAGGGTTGTGTGGGAATGTAAAGGAGATAACTGCCAACATTCAGTGACATGCTCCAGGCCTTATCCCAGGGGAACCCATGAGACTAATCGTGCTTTCTCAGGAACATTCACGTCCACAAATCTTGGCTCCACTTATCTGCCCACACACATGCTGGAAGGCCATTTTTGTCCCAGGCCAGATCCTAGAGGGTTTATAGGACAGGGTTATCCATGCCTCTGTGTGTGTGTGTGTGTGTGTGTGTGTGTGTGTGTGTTGTGAGTGTGTAAGGAGAGAGACACACACACAACTAAGTTCTAACTTTGTCAGGACATCTTCTTCTTAGAGAGAAAACCCTCTTTGGAATGTCTTATTCAGTCTCCCTAAATCTCCTCTTCCCCTCGGCCCCTCCTATTATCTACATGTTTACTCTCCCTGCTCCTCCAAACCCAGTGTAATGGGCGCTTCTTTAACTGTGCATTTTGATCCTGTCTCCAGACCTTTCCTTTACCCTTTTTTTGGGGGGACTTAGATATACACAATCCTTCTTATTTCTTCTGCAAACTGAATAATTATCCTAGTATTTTGTTCAGTAAGAAAGCTATTCTGGAAATCTAATTTTCCTTCCAAGAGTTGCATAACAAATTTGGGAGCTTCAAACATCTGTAATCCTAAGAAAATTTTAGGGATTTTTTATAAATCCCCAAACTCAGACATACACAATTTTAAAAACCATAAAGTAAGTTTGCAAAGTGAATGTCTTCTCATTCTAGGTATTTTTATCTCTCCAGTACAGTTTCGCAGGAGTGTTTCCTTACTAGTCTTTTCAAAGTACTTCTTGCAGTTACTGATTTTCAGGCTTAGTGTCTTTTCAAAGATGCTTTTCTGGGGACTGTTGATTTCAGGCTGTTTCAACTGCATGAGTTATGCAAGTGTGATAACTTTTTCTCCTTCTAAAAAGAGATGCTCCAGCCTATTTTTTTGTGCTCATAATAAAAGCAAAAGATAAAGACCAGCATTGGGGATTAGTGTAGACTTTGCAGAGATAGGAAGAGCTAAGAAAATTTATATCCCAAATCAATAGCACAATCAAAGCTAGGAATAGAGGACGGATGATAAAAATGAAGCTTCAAGTTAGGCAAATAATTACATCTTTATTGCATTTATAATTACATTTTTATTAACATTACCCTTTTATTTGCTTCTTCAGATATTTAGGGAAACACAAAAAGTTATTCTGACTTTAGGAGTAAGAAGTTATGTAAGATCTAGCTAATACAATGTGTCTGCTGTATGAAACAAGTATTTATTGAATTTTGAAAGTTCTCTTTTTGTCAAGTGATATTAGTTCCCCAGTAAGTGTGTTGCACTGTGGACTCTTGCTGAGTTTGAGAAATTTAGAATCTAAGGGGAATTTAAAATTTAACTCCTATTTTTAAATACAATCTGTGCATGTGTATATATATACATAAACACATATTTAAATAAAACCATAAACATATCTGAGGTTAAATACACATGAAGCAAAATTTGGTGAATTTCTATGCATCACTGAATTCCCTGTTGTCTCTTGGAAGTAAAGTGTCTGTTTCTAATAAACTTATTGATATGAATGCCAAATGAAACAAAATGTCATAGGCAAGACAAAGAACTGATTGAGGAGTTGGTTGACTGTTTACCAGTGTTTTTTTTTTTTTATCTCCAGTATTACTGCTATTAATGAAGAACATGTGTCCTCTCACACTTGATTGTGGGAAACTTTATTACTAGAGGTAGAAAGAGCATAGAGATGTACCTCTGAGCATGGCTTCCCTCTTCTCTGTTGACCAGCAGAACTAATCTCTTGGTTTGTCTCTTTTCCATGGTAGCCCTGACAAAGTGGGCTATAACTCTCCATAAATCATGGGATGATTGTAGTTTTACAATCAAGGTCTGTATCAGGTAAGACTCATTCAGCAGCAAGTAATACAATTCTCAACTAACAGAGACTTCTAAAATAAAGATCTTTAATTTTAAAATAAAGGACTTCTCACTTCTCACAGAGTGAGAAATCTTAGAGTAGATGATTCTAGATTTGGTACAGAAACCCAAAGTTCATATCAAGGAACCAGCACTTTTCTATCTTTCTGCTCTCTCATCTTCAGTTTTTTTATGTTTTAGTCTTCAGGTTACAAAGTGGCACTGAGGAAGCATTACGGCCTCTGGCCACCATGTTTGATTTAGTGAATAGGCTGGAGGAAAAGGGCTTTTGTGTGTGTGTTAGGAAAACAAGTCTTTCCCAGAAGATCCTTATTAGACTTCCTTTTGTGGCTCATAGGCAAGAATTGGGTCACATGTTCCCCTACTCTCATAGCTGCCTGGAATACTGGCAAAAAATGATTAACTAGCAAAGGATAGGGCTGCTATGATTTGCTTAGACAAACCAGGAGTCATCTTTACAGGCTGGGCACATCGACTCCCTTCCATGCTACAACATTGGCAGGAAAAGCGGGAAAGGCTGTTGCGCAATTAAGTTTTCCAATTTCCCAGGCTGTGACTTCCATGACATCTCCCTCAGTCTCCTGTGACTCTGCAGTGGGCATCCTCAGAACCTGACTCTTGCTTCACCTTGGGTTCTAGCCCTCCAAGCAAAAAACCTCCCAATCTTCGATTCATAGAGAAAGGCAGCTTGTTTCTTGTGACTAGGTCTAACTTACCATCCCAAGGTTTGTCACATATAATTCACAGCTTCATATTTCTGTGCTTTTCCAGCTATTTTTAAATTTTAAACCTAAGAGGTTCCAGCTTCAAAATATGCCTTTATTGGGCCGAGTACCGTGGCTCACGCCTGTAATCCCAGCACTTTGGGAGGCCAAGGCGGGTGGATCACCTGAGGTCAGGAGTTTGAGACCAGCCTGGCCAACATGGCGAAACCCCCATCTCTACTAAAAATACCAAAATTAGCCTGGCGTGGTGGTGGGTGCCTGTAGTCCCAGCTACTTGGGAGGCTGAGGTAGAAGAATTGTTTGAACCTGGAAGGCAGAGGTTGCAGTGAGCCAAGATAGCACCACAGCACTCCAACCTGGGCAACAGAGTGAGATTCCATCTCAAGAGAAAAAAAAAGAAAAAAGAAAAAAGAAAAAAGATGCCTTTATCCTTTTTTCCCTCCACTATGGATGCTTTTATCTGGGTACGAAATAAAAGGAGATATAAGTCTGTTGCTTATCTTCTCTAATTTCTGGACCCATAAGCCTCTGCCAGAGGATAGCTTGTGATGTATGGCATCTATGTTCCCTTGTTTCTGCTATTAAATACGCTCCTGGCTGTTCTACCTCTCCCATAAATGTTTAACTAATGTGTATAATGGTTCTTTCAGAATGGGTTTTTCATTATGGAAGTTATTTTTCACTAAAGGTGTGTCACTATTTCTAGAATAGTATTTTAGTATGTTTTAAACTCAATTTTTGTACTAGTTTCTTCACAGAAGAAAGGGGGTAGTTTTTAGACATTTTACATAATTTATATGTTGGAAGGTATGCAACTATTCATTTAGACTTTATTTACACTTAACAACTGATTTGAAAACAATTGAAAATGCAGATAAACTGGTGTTATTTATGTTCATGTTTGAGCATACTAGGTGATGTTTACAAGTCAGAAATTTACCCTCAAAATAATATTGTTGTTACAGATAATGAACAATATTGAATACTCCTGCAATCCAAGATGAAGAAAAATGAAGTTAATGAAATTAATTTCTCAGTTTTGAAACAGTTGCTTCTTTTAGTTTTTTTTTTAATATTAGAGGTCTTTTTATGTGGAGTTTAATTTTTCTTTCTTTTCCCATTTTTAGTCATCTTTAATTTAGCAATAATTGCTAAATGAGTAATTGTCACAATAAATTGCCCCATTGTCTTGATCACCTAAAATCCAATACAGGTGTCAATTGGTTCACAATAGGGAGGTTCAGAAAGTGGCTAGTGTTGAAGAGAGAAATATGACTATAGAGGAAGAGCCCAAATTGCCCACTATAAAAATTTAACTTAATATTTTTAAAAATTAAAGCTCTTGTAATATGGGGAGGGCCCATCTGTATCCCCTATTACTCCACAAAAGAAGCACTCAAAAATACCTCCAGAAAGGAAAGAAAGATAACAGTTATGCTTCCTTGGGCCTGAAGTCTTGTCTGGCAGATCTTTATAATGAAATGAAGGCGGAGACAACAAGTCATTTTTTTTAATTTGCTTCATTTTCTTAAAAGCCATATACCCCAAGATACCATAGAACCGAGTAAAATAGCTTAGATACTGATTGAAAAGGCAGACTCAGAGTCTAGAAATGCAAAATAACAACCCATATGCCAAACCACTTGCATTGTAAGGCTGGATACTTCTGAAGGAAGATTTTAAAGGCGACAGAGAATTCCAAATTTGGAACCCACAGAGACATCTGGTATCTTAGAACTTTCCATTTTCCTTTGGCAGATATTTCAGTGAATTTCCCACCTTGGTCAGAGTGTATAATTATTTTTTAAGCTTATTCTAATTTTAACATATTCTATTTCACTGTTACTGTGAAATGGCCCTACTGTCAGGACCAACCATTTAATTTTAACACTTAGGTCATTTAGCAATTTCTTAGAAGAGCCAAATAAGGGGGTGGAATTTAATTAACACAATAGGTACACTATTGACTTTTGTGGGTATTTGTGGCATTTATGTATATTTCCAACTTTTGGTCTTCAAACAGATGTATGTGAAATAAATAACAGATGAATCAAAATACAGAAATGGCATTGCATTCCAAATGGCAATGTTCATCATCAGTGCTCATGAAGTGGCTCTACCAAAACGGTCTTAAAAGGTATCATCATGATAACACTTGCTTCTTGCAAACCATTTGTTAATGGCTGGTCTGTGTCTACTTGAAGTATTCATTAGTTTGGATCCACATTTGCCCAATGTGGGTAGTAGGATGGGATGGGAACTTGAGGAGATTGATGAGGCTTTATTACTATGAAGAAATGTACTAACACGTGCATACAAGGATTACTGAGCAGCAATGAGGGCTCAGTTGAAATTGCATAGTATGAATATTTAATAGTGTCAACCATATCTATTTAATGACTCAAACAGTATCATAGAATTGTGTCCATTTTAGAGTGGAAAGGGATCATCTTATCCAACTCTCTCAATTGGCAAGTGGGAAAACTGAGGCATAAATAAGCTAAGTAAGTGGCCCAAGTCTACATAGTAAATGGCAGGGCAATTCTAATTTCTAGACCTAAATGTAAGACCTGAAACAATAAAACTCCTAAAAGAAAACATAAGGGAAATGGTTCAGGACATTGGTCTGGGAAAATATTATATGAATAAGACCTCAAAAGCACAGGCAACAAAAGCAACAATAAACAAATGAGATTATATCAAGCTAAAAATCTCTGCACAGCAAAGGAAACAATCAACAGAGTGAAAAGACAACCTCCAGAAGGGGAGAACATATTCGTAAACTACTAAGCTGACATAATTAGTATGTAGAGACTATACATGTCTACATATCTAATATGTTCAACAGCAAAAAAGCAAGGTGATTAAAAAATGGGCAAATGATCTGAACAGACATTTCTCAAAAGAAGACATACAAATGGCTAACAAATATATGAACAAATGCTCAATATCACTAATCATTGGGGAAATGCAAATCAAAACCACAACGAGGTATCATCTCATCCCAGTTAAGATAGCTATTATCAAAAAGACAAAAAGTAACAAATGCTGACAAGAATGTGGAGAAAAGGGAACTCTTATAAACTGTCATTGTTAATGTAAACTAGTACAGCCACTATAGAGAGCAGTATGGAGGTAGCCCAAAAAACGAAAAACAGAACTAACCATATGATCCAGTAATTCCACTCCTGGGAATTCATCCAAAGGAAAGTAAATCATTATATTGAAGAAACAACTGCACCCCTGTGTTTATTGCAGCACTATTCACAATAGCCAAGATATGGATTCAACGTAGGTGCCCAACAGCAGATGAATAGATAAAGAAAATGTGATATATAATCACAATGGAATACTATTCAGCCATATGAAAGAATGAAATTCTGTCATTTGTTGCAACATGGATGGAACTGGGGTACATTATGTTAAGTGAAATAAGCCAGGAACAGAAAGTTAAACACCACATGTTCTCACTCATCTGTGAAAGTTAAAAAAAGTTCATTGCATAGAAGTAAAAAGTAGAACAGAGGATACTAGAGGCTGGTAAGGGTAGGGGGAAGGGAGGAATAGGGAGATATTTCTTTGAAGGGTACAAAATTACAGCTAGATAGGAGGAATAAGTTCTAGTGTTCTATAGTGCTGTAGGATGAGTATAGTTAAAAATAATGTATTCTATAGCTTCAAATGGCTAGAAGGAGGATATTGAATAGTCCCAGCACAAAGAAATGATAAAAGTTTGAAATGATAGGTATGCTAATTACCCTGATCTGATCAGTATATATTATATGTATTGACACATCACTATGTACTCCATGAATATGTACTATTATTATTTGTCATTTTTAAAAAAATAAAAAATGAATATTACGTTAGAAAGACACGGTGGCCATACAATATTCAAAGATGTTTGAAAAATCTAGGCTTGCAGAACTATAGATTGGTCCCGCTGGAATTTTCTCTATTAGTGAATTTCACTGACAGTATACTTATGCTTCTTATTCAAAAGGAAGCACAGCATAAAGTTACTGGTATTCAGATTCTCTCATTTTATCATTAGTGAAGCAAAAGTAATAAATTGTTTCTTAGGCAAAGTAGGTTAAAGAATTATTGGTCTTTTTATTCTTCTGCATTTTTTATGGGGTAAATTCGCAATTAGTAAGGATTATTAAAGTCTCAAATTGCCAATTTGGGGGCTGAAAACTGCTAGGAGCCCTGCTATATTTGCTTTGTTTTTTTGAACCTCCTGAAGTTGTAATAAGGCTTTATAATTTGGCAAGTGTAATGGCTGGTCAAAATACAACCACTTAGTGCCTCTTACCTTACATCTGTCCCTGTTCATACTTTTATATCACCTGTTTGGCTCTGGTGTATACTTAGAGACAGTCTAGTGTGACTGACCCTTTGATATAAAACCTAGTTTATTTCCTAGAATGAGATATCCTGTGGGCTAAATAAAGTGAAAACAATGATGGTAATCAATGCTATATTAAGACATGACTCAGAGACTCCCTTGTAGTAGCACTTAATATAGAAGGATGTTTTAAATATGGAAAATATTGTACAACATAGCCCATTCAATATCCCTTTAATTAAAAATTTAAAAATTTATTCATCATTTCCGGATAGTGTGATCATAAACCTTTTTATATATTTTATGTGTATATTTCAAAATGTCTACAAAAATAAGTCACTTTTTAAGAAAAATACAAATATCCTTTTTACTCAAAGAATAGCCAAGTAACCGTAAAAATTAAAGCATAAAAAAGAAGTCTCCTTATTCAATGTAACAAAGTTAAAACATATTGTGGCTTAGAGGATTTGGATGTTTTTAAAAGGAGGATGGTGGTAGAAGTAAACTTTTATACTTTCCTGATTGGTGTTACAGAGAATAATGAGAAGAGATAACAAGTAAGAAAATACATAAACAAAATTACAATAGAAATGATTTTAAGGATAATAAGCATTCAAATGCTATTGTCATCTATAATGATAAGGTACCTCTTTTTTAATGTGGCGACTGAGTTGATACTGAACTTTCAACACACAGGGAGTACAAATAACCTAACCATCAGATGGAAGAATTAAACAGAATAATAATACTTTACATTTATGAAGCATTCTCTTGCGTTTATTTCCTCACATAGAATAGTTTACGCAGACTGTGTTTTTATAGGTCATAACTGATTTAATACTTACAGTGTTATAAGATGAGCAAGGCAGTCATTTTTTATGCCCATTCAATACAGAAGAGGAAACATACTCCAAGAGGCAAAATGATTTGCTCAGGCTGAGATGGTGGCTTGGTGTCTTTTCATAGCTTGATGGCAAAATACCTGTTTGTCGAGCTACATCTTTGTAGATGGATTTAATTTTTGCCCTTGTGTAATCTCTTCTTGTCCACTGAAACATTAGCCTTGCTCTTGATGTAGTTATGTTTCTAAACACTAATTTATTATTCAAACTCTTTTGATAAAAAGAAAAGGTTATGTTTAAAATATTTTAACAATCAGAATAATATGGGTAGTAACCAATCTGAATGGTTGCTGGATCAGGCACTGCTTCATCAGGATGTCCCACAATCAAAGGTCATGGCCGTATGGGTGTGTATCAGCTGCAGATCAGTGCTGTGACAGAAAATCCAGCTCACACTGTTTTAGGGAATTCAGGAGAATTTTTTGACATACATAACTGAGCTGTCCAGATATGTCCTTATTTAGACACAACAGGAATCAGGGGTGCAAATGATGTTACGTCTTTCTCCACCTCTTAGTTCTTCTTTTCTCTGCACTGACTCCATTTTCAGGAGGCCTCTCCCTCCCTGTGGTACAAGGCGACTTACAGTGGCTCCGAATGAATTTACATCCTCTTTCCTTGGCAAAAGTGAGTGTCTCTCTATTGGTTGCCTCGGCCAATGCCTTGGACAAACTTTAAATTGGCTGTGACTGTTGTAAGCACTGGGGATGGCAGTCATCTCCACCCAAACTGTTAAACTAGAAATGGAGGAGGAGAGCTCCTGAAGGAAAACCTGTGGCTGTAACCCAGAGAAGGGAGAAAAGTGACAGGCAACGACTATAAATGTCTACTCTACTATCTCTTTCATCAGAACTTTCATATAACTTTATTACGTTAAATATTTTTCTAAATTATAAAATAAAGGTATTCTCATTTGGAAAATTTTAAAGATGAAGTAAAATATAAGAACAAAATCTATAAAGAAAAATGTAAAAATAAGACATGAAATTGAGTTGGAATTAAGGGTTTATTTCTAATTCATTATGACACTGAAGCACAGCCTGTGGAATAGAAGTTTTCCTAGGATCATTTACTAGGTTCCTAACTCTGAGAGGCCCAAGACTCTACCTTGTGTTCTCAGAGAATCTCACGCAGAATTGAAGTGAAATCACAGCTTGTCTAGAGGAACAGCAGAAATCTTCAGGGCAATAGCTGCCGGTTTTGGTGTCACTCTCCTTGTAGGGTTTCAATGTTCAATGAGTTTTGAAGACCTGCAGATTCTTTGCTTTTGTGCTAGTGCAAAAATATGCTCAAATATTTTCTTTATATTGTATCCAGCATTTAGTTGTTTCAATCAGTGGATCATTTAGTGTATGGAATCTGCCATAATGTTAAAAAATAAAGTGATCTTTTGTTCCTTTGTCTTGTTTGCTGTTCTATCTTTTATTCCTTACCTATTTCAAACATAGTTATTTCATAGTTTATATCCAGTAATTCTGATATCTGAAATTCTTGGCAGTCTAATTCCGTATGGTGCTGTTGTTTCTGTTGACCCTTGTCTGGGTGAGTCTTGTTTTTTCATGTATTTTGCAAGTTTGGATTGTGAAGTCATGGTTACTGGGACTTTGTATGTGAGAATCTTGGGAAGAAGCCATCCTACATGGAAGATTAAGACTTGCCTTTGTCAGGAAGCTCAGCCTTTTTTCATTCTGGGACCACTTTAAGCTAATGTGTTGGTTTGGGGTTTCTGGGATGACACATGTTGCATAAAATCAAATAGCCTTCCCAGGTCCGTGATGTGGTCCCAGCTGCAACTCCTGCCTTGCCAGGTCACAAGGCCTTTCTTGTTTCCTGTTGCTCCAGTGGCCACTAACACCTGAACCTCTTGGTTTCAAGATCAGGAAAGGCTCCAAGATCAGCCATGGCTTTAGCATCAGTCCACTTGCCACCCTCCCTTCCAGCAATCTGGTCTGTTTAGCTTTCTATTTCCCTTCAATTTCTCCTTGCTTATCTCCTTTCCCTTTTAAATTTTAGAATGAACAGATTTATCTGTTCAATTCCTCTCATCCGAGTATCAGCTCTTAGACTCTAATTTTTATCCTATTGTTCTGCTGTATTTTGAATAATTTATTTCTGCTTTTAGTTTTACTTTTTAAAAATTCTGCTCTCCACTGGTTTGTTTTATTGTTATCTTTGTTGTTATTCTTTGTTTTTCTTATTTATTTTCTTCAGATTTTCATTTGCAAGTTTTCTGTGTCTTTCTCTTTTGTATGTCTTTTGTTAGCATGTACAGGACTTTTTAGTTAGCATATATTATATATTTCTAAGTTAATTCAATAATAAATGTATGTTATAATAATAAAAGATGAAAACATAATAAGCAATAAAAAATAAGTGACAGTAAAAAAATAAAAGATAAAAAGGGACAAATCATAAAACCTACTCTCATTGAAGGAGGAAAAAAGATTCATTATCTACAAATAGTAGATATAATATTCAAGAAATTTAAACTATTTATATATATATATCTGATATATTTCTTCCTTTCTGTCCTTCTTTTTGTTGCCTTATTTATTTTGTTTTCAGACCTTTGCTATGTAGTTTAACTATTTAGACTATATTTTGTGACTGACAAGAATATGAACATTAAAAAATATATCCCCTTGACATTTGAAAATAAAGATTTTTACATGGGTAACTCTATAACTATTTGTTCGAGCCAATTAATTGTATTATTTATTTTCTATCTTTTTTAATATGTCAAAGGTAGAAAGAAGTATATTTTAAAAAGTCTCTCTCAACAACTGTATTTTTGTCTCTTTTTCTGGTATTTCAACTAGTTGTGTGTGTGTGTGTGTGTGTGTGTGTCTGTGTGTGTGTATGGGGTCATACCATGCAGTCTGTTAAGGTTCATTATTTTCAAATCTTTATGGAGTATTGTGCCTTTTAATCATCTAAATCTTGAATTACATAGTATGTTACCTAAACCAATTATTCAACTTCTATTTATAGACAATTATAAATGTTTGAAGTAAATCTTTTAATTTTTCCCTATGAAAAATGGGGACTTCAAACCACTTTTACTTACTTTCATTCATTTAATCAAAAAATAATTGTTGATACATATCGTATTTCTCTAGGCACTGTTAAAGTTGTAAAAAATAAAGATAAAAGTCCTTACCTTCTTGGAGCTTAATTCTAATGGGGGAAACAGGTAATAAAACAAAGTAATAAAACAGGTAAATAAAACAAACTTTCATGGATTTAAAGAAATACATTTTTTTTTGGCCACAACTTATCATCTTTGAGATAAGGATGCCTCTTAATAACTGATGATATATCATAGTTTAGTTGGACATGTCTTCTTTGGTATAATATTTTTAAAATGGTAAGCCTAGTAATTAGTGACATCTTAAATGAAATATCGTAGTATGTCGAATAAATGTTATGGGGAAAATGAGGCATATAAGGGGGATGGGAATTTCTGGATAAGTTTTGCATTAAAAATATTTTGATTGTTCTATAATATTTGTACATATTTTGGGGGTACATGTGATATTTTGATAACTGCATGCAATGTATAATGATTATATCAGGTTAGCTGGGCTATCCATTACCTTGAACATTTATCATAAATATTTCATTTTTAATAGGATGGTCAAGGGATGTTTTCCTGAGAAGGTAACTTTGAACAAAGACCTGGAGATGAGAGACTGAGTAGAACCATAGTATTAGTCCGTTTTCATGCTGCTGATAAAGACATACCTGAGACTGGGCAATTTACAAAAGAAAGTGGCTTAAGGGACTTACAGTTCCATGTGACTGGGGAAGACTCACAATCATGTTGGAGAGCAAAGAGGAGCATGTCAGGTCTTACATGGATGGCAGCAGGCAAAGAGAGAAAGCTTATGCAGGGAAACTCCCCCTTATAAAACCATCAGATCTCGTGAGACTTATTCACCATCATGAGAACAGCACAGGAAAGACCTGCTCCCATGATTCAATTGCCTCCCACCAGGTGCCTCCCATGACACATGGGAATTCAAGAAGAGATTTGGGTGGGGACACAGCCAAACCATATTATTCTGCCCCTGCCCCTCCCAAATCTTATGTCCTCACATTTCAAAACCAATCATGCCTTCCCTTCAGCCCCACAAAGTCTTAACTCATTTCAGAATTAACTCAAAAGTTCACAGTCCAAAGTCTCATCTGAGACAAGAGCCCGTAAAATCAAAAGCAAATTAGTTACTTCCTAGATGCAATGGGGATACAGGCATTGGGTAAATACAGCCATTCCAAATAGGAGAAATTGGCCACAACAAAGGGGCTACAGGCCCCATGCAAGTCCAAAATCCAGTAAGGCAGTCAAATCTTAAAGCTCCAAAATGATATCCGTTGACTCTATGCCTCACATCCAGGTAATGCTGATGCAAGAGGTGGGCGCCAAGGCCTTGGGCAGCTCCGCTCCTGTGGCTTTGTAGGGTATAGCCCCGCTCCTGGCTGCTGTCACAGGCTGGCGTTGAGTGTCTGTGGCTTTTGCAGGATGTCAGTGGATCCTCCATTCTGGGGTCTGGGTGATGGTGGCCCTTTTCTCACAGATTCACTAGGCAGTGCCCCAGTAAGGACTCTGCATGGGGGCTCCCACCCCACATTTCCCTTCTGCACTATCCAAGCAGAGGTTCTCCATGAGGACCCTGCCCCTACAGCAAACTTCTGCCTGGGCATCCAGGCATTTCCATACATCTTCTGAAATCTAGGCAGAGGTTCCCAAACCTCAATTCTTGACTTCTGTGCACTTGCAGGCTCAACACCACATGGAAGCTGCCAAGGCTTGAGGCTTGCACCCTCTGAAGCTGTGGCCTGAGCTCTATGTTGTTCCCTTTCAGCCATGCCTGTGACACAGGGCACCAAGTTTCTAGGCTGCACACAGCATGGGGACCCTGGGCCTGGCCTGGGCTCTTTTTTGGTTCCATATGAACTTTAAAGTAGTTTTTTCCAATTCTGTGAAGAAAGTCATTGGTAGCTTGATGGGGATGGCATTGAATCTATAAATTACCTTCGGCAGTATGGCCATTTTCATGATATTGATTCTCCCTACCCATGAGCATGGAATGTTCTTCCATTTGTTTGTATCCTCTTTTATTTCATTGAGCAGTGGTTTGTAGTTCTCCTTGAAGAGGTCCTTCACATCCCTTGTAAGTTGGATTCCTAGGTATTTTATTCTCTTTGAAGCAATTGTGAGTGGGAGTTCACTCATGATTTGGCTCTCTGTTTGTCTGTTATTGGTGTATAAGAATGCTTGTGATTTTTGCACATAGATTTTGTATCCTGAGACTTTGCTGAAGTTGCTTATCAGCTTAAGGAGATTTTGGGCTGAGATGATGGAGTTTTCTAGATATACAATCACATCATCTGCAAACAGGGACAATTTGACTTCCTCTTTTCCTAATTGAATACCCTTTATTTCTTTCTCCTGCCTGATTGCCCTGGCCAGAAATTCCAACACTATGTTGAATAGGAGTGATGAGAGAGGGCATCCCTGTCTTGTGCCGGTTTTCAAAGGGAATGCTTCCAGTTTTTGCCCATACAGTATGATATTGGCTGTGGGTTTGTCATAAATAGCTCTTATTATTGTTAGATACATCCCATCAATACCTAATTTATTGAGAGTTTTTAGCATGAAGGGCTGTTGAATTTTGTCAAAGGCCTTTTTTGCATCTATTGAGATAATCATGTGGTTTTTGTCTTTGGTTCTGTTTATATGCTGGATTATGTTTATTGATTTGCGTATGTTGAACCAGCCTTGCATCCCAGGGATGAAGCCCAATTGATCATGGTGGATAAGCTTTTTGATGTGCTGCTGGATTCGGTTTCCCAGTATTTTATTGAGAATTTTTGCATCGATGTTCATCAGGGATATTGGTCTAAAATTCTCTTTTTTTGTTGTGTCTCTGCCAGGCTTTGGTATCAGGATGATGCTGGCCTCATAAAATGAGTTAGGGAGGATTCCTTCTTTTTCTATTGATTGGAATAGTTTCAGAAGGAATGGTACCAGCTCTTCTTTGTACCTCTGGTAGAATTCGGCTGTGAATCCGTCTGGTCCTGGACTTCTTTTGGTTGGTAAGCTGTTAATTATTGCCTCAATTTCAGAGCCTGTTATTGTTCCACTCAGGGATTCAACTTCTTCCTGGTTTAGTCTTGGGAGGGTGTATGTGTTGAGGAATTTATCCATTTCTTCTTGATTTTCTAGTTTATTTGTGTAGAGGTGTTTGTAGTATTCTCTGATGGTAGTTTGTATTTCTGTGGGACTGGTGGTGATATCCCCTTTATCATTTTTTATTGCATCTATTTGATTCTTCTCTCTTTTCTTCTTTATTAATCTTTCTAGCGGTCTATCAATTTTGTTGATCTTTTCAAAAAATCAGCTCCTGGATTCATTGATGTTTTGAAGGGTTTTTTGTGTCTCTATCTCCTTCAGTTCTGCTCTGATCTTAGTTATTTCTTGCCTTCTGCTAGCTTTTGAATGTGTTTGCTCTTGCTTTTCTAGTACTTTTAATTGTGATGTTAGGGTGTCAATTTTAGATCTTTCCTGCTTTCTCTTGTGGGCATTTAGTGCTATAAATTTCCCTCTGCACGCTGCTTGAAATGTGTCCCAGAGATTCTTGTATGTTGTGTCTTTGTTCTTGTTGGTTTCAAAGGACATCTTTATTTCTGCCTTCATTTCATTATGTACCCAGTAGTCATTCAGGAGCAGGTTTTTCAGTTTCCATATAGTTGAGTGGTTTTGAGTGAGTTTCTTAATCCTGAGTTCTAATTTGATTGCACTGTGGTCTGAGAGACGGTTTGTTATAATTTCTGTTCTTTTACATTTGCTGAGGAGTGCTTTACTTCTAACTATGTGGTCAGTTTTGGAATAGGTGTGGTGTGGTGCTGAGAAGAATGTATATTCTGTTGATTTTGGGTGGAGAGTTCTGTAGATGTCTATTATGTCTGCTTGGTGCAGAGCTGAATTCAATTCCTGGATATCCTTGTTAACTTTCTGTCTCGTTGATCTGTCTAATGTTGACAGTGGGCTGTTAAATTCTCCCATTATTATTGTGTGGGAGTCTAAGTCTCTTTGTAGGTCTCTAAGGACTTGCTTTATGAATCTGGGTGCTCCTGTATTGGGTGCATATATATTTAGGATAGTCAGCTCTTCTTGTTGAATTGATCCCTTTACCATTATGTAATGGCCTTCTTTGTCTCTTTTGATCTTTGTTGGTTTAAAGTCTGTTTTATCAGAGACTAGGATTGCAACCCTTGCCTTTTTTTGTTTTCCATTTGCTTGGTAGATCTTCATACCTCCCTTTATTTTGAGCCTATGTGTGTCTCTGCATGTGAGATGGGTTTCCTGAATACAGCACACTGATGGGTCTTGACTCTTTATCCAATCTGCCAGTCTGTGTCTTTTAATTGGAGCATTTAGCCCATTTACATTTAAGGTTAATATTGTTATGTGTGAATTTGATCTTGTCATTATGATGTTAGCTGGTTATTTTGCTCATTAGTTAATGCAGTTTTTTCCTAGCCTTGATGGTCTTTACATTTTGGCATGTTTTTGCAGTGGCTGGTACTGGTTGTTCCTTTCCATGTTTAGTGCTTCCTTCAGGAGCTCTTTTAGGGCAGGCCTGGTGGTGACAAAATCTCTCAGCATTTGCTTGTCTTTAAAGTATTTTATTTCTTCTTCACTTATGAAGCTTAGTTTGGCTGGATATGAAATTCTGGGTTGAAAATTCTTTTCTTTAAGAATGTTGAATATTGGCCCCCACTGTCTTCTGGCTTGTAGAGTTTCTGCCAAGAGATCAGCTGTTAGTCTGATGGGCTTCCCTTTATGGGTAACCCGTCCTTTCTCTCTGGCTGTCCTTAACATTTTTTCCTTCATTTCAACTTTGGTGAATCTGACAATTATGTGTCTTGGAGTTGCTCTTCTCGAGGAGTATCTTTGTGGCATTCTCTGTATTTCCTGAATTTGAATGTTGGCCTGCCTTGCTAGATTGGGGAAGTTCTCCTGGATCCTGCAGAGTGTTTTCCAACTTGGTTCCATTCTCCCCGTCACTTTCAGGTACACCAGTAGATGTAGATTTGGTCTTTTCACATAGTCCCATATTTCTTGGAGGTTTTGTGCATTTCTTTTTATTCTTTTTTCTCTAAACTTCTCTTCTTGCTTCATTTCATTCATTTGATCTTCAATCGCTGATACCCTTTCTTCCAGTTGATCAAATCGGCTACTAAAGCTTGTGCATTGGTCACGTAGTTCTCATGCCATGTTTTTCAGCTCCATCAGGTCCTTTAAGCACTTCCCTGCATTGGTTATTCTAGTTAGCCATTCGTCTAATCTTTTTTCAAGGTTTTTAACTTCTTTGCGATGGGTTCGAACTTCCTGCTTTAGCTCAGAGAAATTTGACCGTCTGAAGCCTTCTTCTCTCAACTTGTCAAAGTCATTCTCCGTCCAGCTTTGTTATGTTGCTGGTGAGGAGCTGCGTTCCTTTGGAGGAGGAGAGGTGCTCTGATTTTTAGAATTTTCAGTTTTTCTGTTCTATTTTTCCCCCATCTTTGTGGTTTTATCTACCTTTGGTCTTTGATGATGGTGACGTACAGATGGGGTTTTGGTGTGGATGTCCTTTCTGTTTGTTAGTTTTCCTTCTTACAGTCAGGACCCTCACCTGCAGGTCTGTTGGAGTTTGCTGGAGGTCCACTTCAGACCCTGTTTGCCTGGGTACCAGCAGCGGAGGCTGCAGAACAGCGAATATTGCTGAACAGCAAATGTTGCTGTCTTATCGTTCCTCTGGAGATTTCGTCCCAGAGGGGTACCCGGCTGTGTGAGGTGTCAGTCTGCCCCTACTCGGGGGTGCCTCCCAGATAGGCTACTCGGGGGTCAGGGACCCCCTTGAGGAGGCAATCTGTCCGTTCTCAGATCTCAAACTCCATGCTGGGAGAACCACCACTCTCTTCAAAGCTCAGCTGGAAATGCAGAAATCACCTGTCTTCTGTGTCACTCATGCTGGGAGCTGTAGACTGGAGCTGTTCCTATTCAGCCATCTTGGAACCACTGGGTATATTTTCAATAGCACCCACTCCTGGTACCAATTTACACTATTAGCCCATTTTCACACTGCTGATAAAGACATACCTGAGACTGGGCAATTTACAAAAGAAAGAGGTTTAATGGATGTTCAGTTCCATGTGGCTGGGGAAGACTCACAATTATGGTGAACCTCAAGGAGGAGCAAGTCACATCTTATGCGGATGGCAGCATGCAAAGAGAGAGAGCTTGTGCAAGGAAACTCTCCCTTATAAAATCATCAGATCTTGTGAGACTTATTCACTGTCATGAGAGCAGCATGAGAAAGACCTGCCCCATGATTCAATTACCTCCCACTGGGTCCCTCTCAGAGCACATGGGAATTCAAGATGAGATTTGGGTGGGGACACAGCCAAACCATATCAATCACCACATGCAATTGGGCAGGTCATACATACTCTGCTTAATTTTAAGGCTGCCATTCATGCAAATTATGTGAAAAGCCTCACAACTGCACTCAGTGGCTATGAGACAGAGCTATGTAGATATCAAGAAGGGCATTCTAGGCAAAACTACATTATGTACAAGGATGTTGAGTCTGAAGTGCACCCTGGCATGTCCAAGCACAGAGTAAGTGTGAGGGAGAGTAGTAAATGAGACTGGAGAATTAAGTAAGGGTCAACTTTATAGAGTCTTATGACCACTGTAGGACTTTTGACTTCTACTCTGAGATGGGAAACAATTTTAAGATGTGGAAAAGGCAACTGACAACATCTCACTTACATTTTCAAAGGGGTTCTCAGAGTCTAGATAGATTTTGAAGGTGTGTAGGACCAACAGGGTTTGCTAATGAATTACATATGGTGAGTAAGTGAAAAAAAGCCAAGGATGTTTCCAAGGTTGGGGACCTAAGCAATTGTTCTCACTCCTCTGTTTCTTTGTTTTTATAGCCTATAGTTTAAAACCCAAATGGTCCTTATAAAAATTGTTGATAACATGTATTTTTAAAACGTATTGTCATTTATATTTAGACTCAGTTTTGTAACCAAATCTATTATTATGTATACATGTCACAGTTTAACTGGTTTAGTTCTCATCTGCTTTATTACTATTCTTGGGTTCATGTTTTGAACTATCTTTTGATTCCCAGGACTATTACCACATCTGACCTCTGCCCACAGCTTTCTACTCTGTAGTTTCATATTTGCAATTTCCATTTCGATATGGGATATGATGTGTAGGCAACACAAGCAAGAACAATGACTTTTTTCCCCCCAATATCTATCCATATGATAGAGAATGGGTATGACAGAAAGATGACTACTTAGTTTTCTGCATGCAGAAAAACTTTGTATTTCTGAACCAGGGGAAAGATAGAAGATGGAAAAGTGTCACATACCTACTTACAGGAAGGCAGGTCTGCCCTTTTCTAGGGGTGCAACTTGGGTGGGCCACTGATTTGGTCTTTCAATCTGGTTCCATTGACTTTGTGGAAAATGTATTTCCCTGATTCTGGAAGCAGAGTGATTATTTGGTCTTGTTTTCAGTGTTTCTGTTTATTTTTCTCTTGCTCTAAACCTTCATATATTTTAGGGGGCGCTCATGCAATGTATGTGTCAGGGATAATTTGTTAGGCATTATTTTAAGCAGCATACAGTGCCTTTAAATTTCCCATTACTAGATTTAACAAGTTGCTTTAATTGGAGAAGACGTCAACTGAGAATAAGTTAATGTACAAAGGGAATATATTTCCATTGGAACAGCAGCATTCTGACTTTTAATAACATTTTAAAAGGGCACCATTGCCCTCACATAGAATTACCACATGGAACATTTGTGAAAAATGACGTCTTGTGTGACATCATATGTAACATCCCACTCTTTTCTCTCATATAGACTTTCGATTTGTGTTTCTCTTGAGTAGAATTTTAAAACAAAATCCCTCGCATATATTCTTTTATTTATTTATTTATTATTATTATACTTTAAGTTTTAGGGTACATGTGCACACTGTGCAGGTTAGTTACATATGTATACATGTGCCATGCTTGTGCGCTGCACCCACTAACTCATCATCTAGCATTAGGTATATCTCCCAGTGCTATCCCTCCCCCCTCCCCCCACCCCACAACAGTCCCCAGAGTGTGATGTTCCCCTTCCTGTGTCCATGTGTTCTCATTGTTCAGTTCCCACCTATGAGTGAGAAAATGCGGTGTTTGGTTTTTTGTTCTTGCGATAGTTTACTGAGAATGATGATTTCCAATTTCATCCATGTCCCTACAAAGGACATGAACTCATCATTTTTTATGGCTTCATAGTATTCCATGGTGTATATGGGCCACATTTTCTTAATCCAGTCATTTTGAAATCTAATGGAAGAATATTGTTTTCATCTGGACCAGAAAGTAAAGAAGCTTATCTAGAAATGTAGGATGCAACATTCGAACTGTGATGATGTGGTTTTGGGTAGTGCCTTGCTCTGCCTTGGTTGCTTTGTGCATCGTCATGTTGAGGTATATTTGTGGAAACTGCTGGTATCTGTGTTCATGTGCACTTCAGTGGAACACCAAGATGTATTGCCTCTGTGAACTTCCTAGAATAGCAGCTCTAAGAATGCAGCTTTTATAGTATATATAGGAATGGCCAATTCCTATATATTTTGTATGTATTTTTCTATATTATATATAAAATATATAATATATTATATATAAAATATAATATATTATATAATATATATAAAATAATATATTATATAATATATAATATATTATATTATATATAAAATAATATATTATATTATATAATATATTATATATTATATAATATATTATATATATAAAATATATGTGTGTGTATATATATCCACATATATAGTTATATATTATATATAACATATATATTATATATAACATATGTGTATGTGTATATGTATGTGTATATATGTATAAGTATGTATGTATGTGTATATATGTGTGTGTATGTGTAACATATATGTATGTGTATAGATATAACATATATATGTATGTGTATATATATAACATATATATGTATATGTGTGTGTGTATATATATATGTATGTATTCTGGTATAAGTCCTTATAGGCAAAATAATATCGTCTCTTTTTAAATGTTGGACAAGGCTAGTGCCAGCCCATCAGGAAGGCCTAAAGCCTAGCCATCTGTTAACAGAAGGAAAGAAGTGCTACCAACTGAAGAGAAATGGCCTTGCACTGAAGGGAGTTTTCCTTAGGATATTCTAGTCATCATTTGTGAGTTTTGCTTCATTGAACAATAAAAACAAAAGCTGTTTTATGTTTCATGTCCTGCTTAATCATGGCTTCAGAATTCTACAATGAAGAATTTCTTTTATGGGTGATGGTGGGTTGTCAATATTCTACTGAATGATATTTTAATATAATTTAAACTTAATAGGGTTATGGAATTTGCAGATGTATACCTAGCATTGTTATTCCCAGATAACTTTGATAAAATATCTTAATATCTTATGGAAAGAATAAATAGTCCATGGTAGAAATAGAGAAAGTGGTGAAGACAACTTACTGGTATTTCTTTGTTCTTCTCCAGGAAGGGCCATATGGGGTAACTTCTGGATGTTGCCATGGCATTTGTAAACAGTCGTGCTGGTGGGAGTGTCTTTTAGCATGCTAATGCATAGTAATTAGTGTATAATGAGCAGTGAGGATGAACAGAGGTCACCTTCATTGCCTTCTTGGTTTTGGTGAGTTTGGCTGACTTCTTTACTGCATCCTGTTTTATCAGCAAGGTCTTTGTGACCTGCATCTTGTGCTGATCTCCTGTCTCATCTTGTGACTAAAAATGCCTAATCTACTGGGAATGCAGCCCAGCAGTTCTCAGCCTTATTTTACCCAGCCCTTATTCAAGATGGAGTCGCTCTTGTTCAAATGCCTCTGATAATGTGACATGCCTCTTCCTGCTTTGCCTTCTGTTATTAGTAAAAGCTCCCTGAGGCCTCACCAGATGCTGAACAGATGTTGACGTCATGCTCCCTGTACAGCCTGCAGAACCATGAGCCAATTAAATGCCTTTCTTTATAGGTTACCCAGCCTCAGGTATTCCTTTATAGCAATGCAAATGGACTAATAAAGGGCCTCTTCTGTGTATTGCAAGAAATTAAAAGAAAGAAACAAATTTTAATACAGTAGGGGAAATGACATGTTCTGTCCAAACCATGGTAGAAAACAATCAGAATCAATTTGTCTTGTCATTCCTGTCTAGTTGCTAAAGAGATTATTCTATTTTGTTGGTGGGGATTGGGGAGAGCTAATATTTTATAGTCTTTCTGTAGAATGTGATTAATTTTCTTAAAAAAAAACCCAAAAACTTAAGAGCTAGTGTTAAAAAATCTATAAATTACTTTTCTTTTTATTGTGTACTATAAGCAACTATGCATAATCTTCCACAAATGTCTTTTAACTTCTGTAATATTTAATATATTAAGAAGTTATTTAATTTCAATATTATACTTTAAATATTTAAAACCTAATAAATAACTCGACTAAGAAAAAAAGCATGTGCCATTGGACACAGTGTGGCTTATTCTATTGTCAATATTAATTGGAAGGGTTGTGGGAATGGTCAAATTAGACCAGATTTTTCAAAATAACAGAAACTATAAGAATAAATCATATTTACCTTTGGGAAGTATTGAGGTAAATGCTTAGAAAAACAAGGCCATTTATTTCGTTATTCTTCGTTCTGAGTCTCTGTTGGTGCTTTTCCTGGCTGTCATGCCCTAGTAACCCGCTGAGGTCTCAGGTGGGGAAGCCACAGTTGGCCAGCTGTTCTAAATAATCTGCAGAATTCATTATCTATCTGTGAACAGTGTTGAAGACTATAAGTATAGCCTTCTTTTAGAAAAACCTGTGCTACAAAGACTGAAACTCACAAGGCAATCTCACAGATCATTATTCACGCAATAGAGAACTTTTTTTTTTTTTTTGGTTTACAAAAGGAATTACCCTGAGATCTCTACAAAAATCAATATCCATGTGCACCAAAACACAAATTGACTACCACAATTTATTTTGACACAATTTTCAGGAAGACTCATTGAGAAAGTAAGTACATTGAATTCTTTCTAGGGATTTTTAGAAGGGAATTTTTATTATAATTGAAGAAATTCTCAAAATTGTTATTTCTGCTAATTTTTTTTTGCCATTCAGATCTTGGGCAGGAGTTTTAAGTCCAGATATTAAATATTAATGTACATTTCTCTGTTGAGTTGCTTCCATTACCAACAAAGGATGGATTTTTCTTCTGGAAAGTGATCGTTACAGCTTTTTAGTGGAATGCTTTACTGGTTTATAATATGAAAAGGAATCTTTGAATATTGGGTAGCTATTCTTATAAATGTTACTTAAGAAGATAGGGGATTTTCATACCTAAAACCTTAATATTGATGTCAATGGGGTACACACATGAGAATGTGAGCTATAGAATTGGGTCTTTTATTAGCAGTTACCTGATTGGAATACTTTCTATAGCCAGGTTTAAATCTCTTTTAAAGCAAAGGAAGATGATTGCCTTAAGAAGCTAAGTCAGTCAAGCTCAATAGGAGACTGTTTGCTGCACAAATAAATGCTAATGCTGTGGAATGTTATTTGTGGCAATCTACTCCTAAATACCTTAACTTTCTCTTTTGCTATTCCAAATGCTCAATTAAATTCTTCAGTTTTTTTTTTCTTGTGGAGAATAACTTGAACATACAATTAGTTCCATCTGAAGCAAGACTATATTAACCTGTTATTTCTAGGCTGCATTTGTGTATTTTATATACTAGCTTTAAAATGATTCAATAATGAATTTTCAAATCATGACAAAGTAATTCTATTAATGCACTGAGATATGTGGTTGAATGAGTGCCAATTTTTAAGGCAGTATTACATTATAATGGTTTCCAATTAAGATTTTCCTTACTATAAATTTTTTATAGCACTTTTTTCTGAATCTATTTTCATAGTTTATGCTACTGTAGCAGGACAAGCCACAGACAAAACCCCTCAGACACCGAGTTAAAGAAGGAAGGGCTTTATTGGGCCGGGAGCTTTGGCAAGACTCATGTCTCCAACAACCAAGCTCCCTGAGTGAGCAATTCCTGTCCCTTTTAAGGGCTCACAACTCTAAGGGGGTCCACGTGAGAGGGTCATGATCGATTGAGCAACCGGGGGTACGTGACTGGGGGCTGCATGCACTGGTAATTAGAATGGAACAGAACAGGACAGGGATTTTCCCAGTGCTTTTCTATACAATGTCTGTAATCTATAGATAACATAACTGATTAGGTCAGGGATCCATCTTTAACTACCAGGCCCAGGGTGTGGCGCTGGGCTGTCTGCTTGTGGATTTCATTTCTGCCTTTTAGTTTTCACTTCTTATTTCTTTGGAGGCAGAAACTGGACATAAGACAATATGAGGGGTGGTCTCCTCCCTTACTGCTACTGAGAAACCACACTAAATAGAAACAAAAATGGATTTCAAATAAGACCCAGGAGTAGGACTATGCTCATTAGAGATATAAGAAGATAGCACAAATGTATATCTTTTCTTATAAAGCCAGTGGCAAGGAATTTGAATTTTATTGTGCTTTTATTTTATAAATTAAAGGACATTATTATTTGGATAGTGCTTTGGAAAACATGACTTTATTTTGAAAAATTTTTTTTTTCTACAAAATGTTGAGTTAGCAGGTTTATGTGGCAATAGAGAAACAGAAAAATAATGCAATGAAGAGCCAGCTATCATTGAAAAAACTCTCCTTTTGAAAGCTTATAGTGGAAAATATGAGACAGTGATGCAAACGTTTTCTGTAAATACTAAATTTATTATAGAAATTATACATTATCATTTTATGAAATTAAAATCTAATCTTGAATTTGACGTCAAGGAGGGGAACTTTGAATTGGAACACTGTGCCCACTCTGTTTAGTAAGACTGAGGAACTTGATTCCTTTAGCCTCTGATGAAGGAAATTCAGTGCTTTATAGAGGAATTTAATGCTCAATGCAACCATGAAATTCTTACATATATATATATACAAAGCAAAACTTCTCTTTATAGTTTAGCTATGAAACTTAAATTTATGACAGCAATGTATACAATTGTACATATTTTATTATTTAAAGCAAAAATACCTATTGGTTAAGATTAAAAGAATCTTCAGAGAGAAGTGCGATGTGTGGACTTTGTTTGGATCCTAACAACCACATCTAAAAGGACAGTTCTGAGATAACTAGGGAAGCTGAATGTGGATTAGAATGTTGACAATATTAAAAAGATTTTTGAAAGTTTGTTGGGCATAATAATGTTGCAGGACTTTTCCTTAGTTCAGCTAAAGACGAGGTCCTTTTCCGTCCCACGACCATGAAAATTTAGGCTTGCAGATGGGTTGAAGGGTGAGTAAGACAGGGTTTTATTGGGTGAAAAGGGAAAAAAAGGTGAAACAGGGATCCTCCGCAAAGCCAGAGTCCCTGGTAGAACGCTCCTGCCCACAGCTTGAATTCCAGGTTTCACACAGGAAGAGGAGGCGGGGCCAGGCTCCTCCCCACGGCAAAGGGCGCAAACTTTCTTAGGCTCCACCGCAGTGCGCATTCTCAAGGCACTGGCCAGTTGGAGTTTTTCTGGGGACCCCCTCCTACCTGGCTGTCTCAATAATAGAATTGTGTTTAGTTTTTCTTTAATTTTCTTTTATCTGTTAGAGATAATTGCCAGAGTATTTCTAGGACAAATAATATGGATTTCAAATAATATAGCATTTTCTTTAAAATACTCCAGGAATAAACTTGAAGGGGGTTGGTAAAACAAGAACAGCAGAAAGTTGATTGTCAAAGCTGAACAAAATTGTATAAAATCTTTCATAATAAAAAGTTGAAAAAAGTAAAGTATTTATATCAGAATATATTCATTCAAGGGAGTATTATCCTTAAGAGTAGTCACCTTGGAAGGGTTTATGCTTATTATGTATGATTCCAATAGTAATAGTGTTAAAGTAGCTCTGAAACACATCTTTTGGAATTGCACTCATAACAGTGGAATTCTCAGGATTTGAGCCACATGGCTTATGTTGGTGTGTGGGTTTCAGAAGGAGCAAGGTAGTGTAGTCTTTGTCAGTAAACACAGTGCATTCAAAGACAAGAGAAAAATTTAAAGTCAGAGTTTATTTGGAAAAGTAGTAGTTCAAACATTGGGAAAATCATTGCTAACACCTGGTTCAAAGACTCAGAGGTAGAATCAAATGCTGGATTCAAGATCTACGAGTCTGGAGTAGAATGAAGATGAGATGGAGATGAGAAATACTGTTAAACAAGCTGAGGGCAGAGGAGTATGATTAGAGAAGAGCTATGACCATTGGTAGGTGTCCATTGCTCCCCTAGGTGGGCAGGTGGGTGGGCAAGAGTATAGGCAAAAAGCCCACACGGGAAAATCAGGCACCTTATCTTAGAAGTGCACCTCAGCGTGGAGTCTAGATTTGATCACCCAGTTTGGTCATCTACTTTTAGTCATTGAACTCAGCTCTGAATGACTTTTGTCTATATTTACAAATGAGATCTACCCTGAAGAAATGCCACTCTGGACAATATTAAAAAAAAAAATATGCCACAGGTTCTGAAGGTCATTCCAAAGTAAGAATTTGCAAAAGACTAGCCAATAGAGTCCTTGAAATAAACATGTGGCTCCCTTTCTTAAAGAAGGCAAAACTTGTTTATATAATGTAAACATTCATTGTGGTTGTTAAAAATTCAGCCATATTACTTTGTGGTTATAGCTCAAAACTGCTATTGCTTTGTACTTTCTAACTTAAAGATGACAAGATTAAGTAGTATAACTAAATTATAATAATTCAGAGAAAAGGGAAGGGTGTATATTTGTGTTTGTTCATATATTTGTTTGTGTATATGTGTGTGTGTGACAGAGAAAGTGATAGATAGAGAGACAGAGAAAAAATGAGAGACATTTATTTCTACCTCTGAGCAGCCGCCAGTTCTACCTTCCTACCTCCTACTTTAATGGAATCTATCTTGGCTCTTATAACAATTGACTCGGTCATTGATTCATGTGAGAAGCAGCACTGATTCCTCTAAAAGGTTGTCTATTTATTCATTAAATGTCACCCACCTTGTCATATACCATAGCATGAGAGCACCTTACCTGACCCTTGGGAACATTGAGATAAATGCAGTCACTTCATTTCCTCCTGCATGGATCCCTCACCACCTCGCCAAACAAAAATGAGGATGTTGTTGATAAATGCAAAGTTGATGCTGACACACATTCCCACTCACACACAAAGCAGACAAACAAGGCCCCTCATGATTGCCATCTAGACAGAAATCATTGCAAAGGAGCCCTTGATGCTGCAGGATCCCTCTTCTGTCACCACCCATATGAACTGGAGATTGCTCTGCTAGTGACACTACCCTGGGGAGAGGAGGGAGGAAGACATTTGCAAACATTTCTTCTTTTCTTCTTTGCACATCTCACAGTCATACTGTATACCTGACATCTGACACATGAATGCATTATCAAATCATTAGTCCCCATCAAATATGTGGTGATTGAATCTTCTGTCAGTCAGTGCAATATAGATCCAGAAGAGAAGTAGTTAAGTGGTAATGGATTTGCTCTAGGCATTTCACAACCTATTGGTCCTAATTGGACTGAAAAAGGGTTGCTACAAAAGACTTGAAAATTTAAATAATGCATTTTATAGTTCTCATATATTTTTCCTAAACAAGCCAACATGAACTAGGAAAAAGAAAGATTTCTCAAAGCAATATCAGGTTTGGTTTTTCAAAACATATAGCTGAAGTTTTATTTGTAATTGATGAAGTGGCTTAGCAAATCTTAAAATGGTATTCTGGGCATAGTGCATGCAAGAAGTTTATAGTATGTATTACCTAAACGATGTAGTTGCAAAAGAAATTTAAACTGATCACTAGAAACACAAAAAATAAATTGTAGAAAAGCACAGATTTCCCAAACAAGGAGCAGGATGTGATCTGAAATCGGCATGGGTCCTGTTGATGTTAAACTTGGAGAAAGAAGAGCAGAGAGGTCATTTATTACACAAGCTTTAATGAGCTCTCTTGCAGCAGCAACGGTGGAGGTACTCTGAAATATCCAGAACCCTCAGATGCAACGTTTGGAGAGACACACAGACATTTGCAATAATCTATAGGAACAGTGGCAAAAGCATTAATTAAAGCTGTTGCAGTTTCTTGCAATCCAATGAGATTGAGATTTCAGCTAGTTGTAGTACAGTAAATGGAGGAAAGAAACCAAAGCTGTTTGTCTCATATGCAGGCCAATTTTGTATGCACAATCAAATTTTACTTCTTATATTCTCTAACAGCTGCTGAAACCCATTGAGGGTTTGGAAGTCATGATACAACATTAGTAAGAAGATTAGAGTGGTGGCAAATCATAAGTTGCTTTCTGAGCAACACAGTAGGAGGTCAGTTAATATTAAATATCCACAGCCTGTGTGCACAGTCACATTTCCTAGGAGAGTCTAAGCAAAATACAGCCTTCGGGGATACACACTTAGTAGTTTTTGCATAACAATAACTAAGATGCTGATGCCAGCTAATGAAATTCTAATACTGAAGAAGGGCCCCCAAGGCTTAGAACAAAGCTCTCTAGGAAAACAAGGATAGACTCCCTGTTTAGAAAGTAAACAGTCAATGTCATGTATTTATTAATTCAACATAAATTTATTGAGGGCCTTTCCTCTGTCAATTTTGGATAGGCCCTGGAGATGTCCTAGTGAGAAAATACAGAGTCTATCCCTTAACCCATAGAGTTTAACAACTAGAGGGAAACAAATTTTAATGAAACATCCACATAAATAAGTGTATATTTGCAAACTGTGAAAATTGCTTAGAAGTAACCGTACCTAGTACTACAAAAGCATGTAACAGAAGAAACTGACCTTAACTGGGGAGGGTAATCAGAGAATATGAGGAGTGACTAGGAATTCTAGAAGGAGAATGCAAGATAACTCTTTTTAGTAGGAAATGTGCAAAAGGTCTTGACCCAAAGAAGCATAGTGCTTTTGAAAACTGTTGAAGAGCATAGAGCAAGGAGTGTGATATGAAATGAGATAAAGATGGAGATGAATATACATAGGCAGACACCGTTTGGTGGCCATGGAGGCCACAAGAATTTTTTATCCCACAAACAATAGGAAACCACTGAAATTTAGGCAGAGGGGTGTCATAAGCCTATTGATGTCATCACTTTGGGTAAAATATTAATATTAAAATATTATTAACAAAATATTAATATGAAGAATGGATTTGAAGAAGGCAAGAAGATTGATATAGCCAGTGGCCCAGGAAAAGAGGACGGCAGGTTGGACAAGGATGGTAATGAAATACTTGGAGAGCCATGAACAATTCATGGAGAGATATTTAGGAAGTAAAATACACCGGTATTAATACAGTTTTAGATATGGAGGAGGGAATAAATGAGAAGGAGGTGTTAAGGATGACTCCTTGATTCTGACTTCCATAAGAAGATGGATAGAGAACCTGGAAAAGTAACTGGTTTATTACAAGTTCATTTGGGGGCATACATTGAGTTTGGGCTAACTTCGGTGCACATAAATGGAGGTTTTCGACTCCCATTAGATCTAGATCTAAGCCAAGAAGTCTGGGATGAATATATAAATTTTTGTGTCATTAAAATGTGGTAACTGAAGCTATGGGTATACATGAAATCATCAATGGAAAGAGTAGAAAGTGGAAAGAGAGGGCAGATAGGACAAAACCTGGAGGAACTATAATATTTAACACAGTGATTCTCAAAGTATGGTTCCCTGTCCAGTAGCATGAGAATTCCCTGGGAATCTATTGGGATTGCAAATAGACCTACAGCATTATAAACCCAGGGGTGAGGCTCAGCAAACATGCTCAGCAACAGGCCTCCTGATGTTTCTAATGCCACTGGTATCCGGGAGAATAAAGGAGGACATGTTTGTGAAGATTACTGAGACTGAGCCACCTGCTAGATGGTAAAAAGAAAACCAGAAATGTATGGGGTCATTAGGGTAAGGGAAGAGAATAGTTCAAGGAGAAGGTCAAGGTCAGCAGGGTCAAATGGTGGTGGGAGATCAAGTGAAATTGAGACCACTTTTGACTTTAGAGAAAGCTGTTTCGGTCAACGCTTGGTATGAAAACAAACTGGAGTGAGTGGGATAGGAAGAAAGGGAATAATGAATATAAAAAATTCTTTGAAATTTGAATAGGCTAGGAATCTGGAGGAGAAAAGGGGATGCATTTTATGATATTAATGTCATGAGCATGTTTAAATGCTGATGGAAAAGAGATGTAAGATTGAGAGGAATATAGAGGAGGCAGATGTAGTCCATTAGTAGCGAGAGTTCTTGGGAAAGTAAAGGGCATGGTCCAAACCCAGACAGAAAGATGCATCTAGATCTACTTCTCTCTTGTAGCTTCAGGCATGAGTGAACAGAGCACACTGTTTCATACCATTTTCTCCTGCTTATGCTCCAGCCACATGGACTTTTTTTTTTTCTTCTTTCTTTTTTGGGCTCCTTGAACCTGTAACAAATGTGTCCTTCTTTGGGACCTTGGTTCTCCTTTTCCCTCTTGATCTTCCCATGGCTGACTTTAGTCATTTCAGCCATAATTTAAATGCTAGCTTCTCAGAGAGGCTTTCCCTGAGCACCGTATCTTATGTCTCACTCCCTATAACCATCCCTAATCATTGCCTACTCTGTTATCCTATCTTGCATTCCTTACAGCACTTTCCCTCTCTGAAATTATATTATTTGTTCGCTGGTAGGTAACTTGAAGGGAGAGAGCTGTGTCCTGTTCGTGGGTACAGCTCTAGTTTTTAGGATGGTATCTGGAGTATAGGTGGTAAGCAATCTATAAGCAAACATTTGTTGAAGGAAAGAATAAAAGAATGAGTTTAGATACATCTGTACATTTGATACAGGGAGGTAGAGGAGTTTTCTTTGGCTGGATTCTATTTTCTCTCCAAGGAATAAAAGGGAGATCATCTTCTGAGACCAAAGTTAGGGGAAATGAGGATATTAGAAGTTTGTTGATGAGTGGAGAAGGTTTTAACTAGTTCAGAACGTGGTGGGGTGAGTATACCACAGAAATCCAGAAAAAATCCCAGGCAGTATTAACAGTCAATTTGAGGATGATAAGCTTGAAATTTGACGGGTACAAATTGCTCTGCGGGGTGACTTTCCCAGTGATATTCAGATAAGTGGATGAAGACATGGGAAAAATGACAATTGGATGAATTAGTGTTGGTATTTTTCTAGGTGGTGTAACAAAAACTCAGGAAGCCCAGGAGACTTTGAAGTACTGGTAGGCATGTTATTGGTGTCCTAGACTTCAGGGCCTGATGAGTTTAAAGGAATAGTTGAACAAAAAACATCAAGGTTGGGAAAGTTGTAATCAAAGAGTTAGATGCCTGAATTGGAGATGTTATAAGAGTCACTTCCATCATACCAAGGATGAATGTGTGGCTGAGGTGGAGATGGAAGAAGTCCATCTAGAAATGAAGATCAGTGAATTGGGTTTTTAACTCCTAAAGTGTTTTGACGTCGTGAAATATTTCATAATCCAACCAGAAATTTCAAGTCTTAATACTTAACTAAAAATAAGAACAGATAATAATTAGCTTCCAAATCCCAACCCGTGAGTGTAATTAGTAGGCGTAATCATAATGGTAGCATGTCATTTTTGTGCAGGCCGTAGAATTGCACCTCTGAATTGTGAATGATACAATGAAAGCTTATTACTTCATTACACTAATTAAGAATTAGTGATAATTTGGTTACCAGCTAGACTGATACTTTGTTTCATTAGCGAAAGAGTTATAGAGTAAGAAGAAATGTATTTGTATATTGATTCTGTCACTTTTATCTATGTGTATGGCTTCAGGCTAGCTTATTTACTAAGTCTCTTGTTTTTGCATCTGTGAAAAAGAGAAAATTAAATGTCTTACAGCATTATTGTGAAGATTAAATGAGAACATGTAGGTGAAAGGGTTTGAAAACTATTAATCCTCATTCAGAACAAAGGCCTTATAATCTACAAAAATATACGTGTTAAGGAAATTCATATTATCATAATTTTTAATAAGCAGTCAATAAAATGCTTTTTTACAAGTAATTGTTAAAGTATTATTACAAATAATATATCAAATTACAATCATTCTTAATTACATATTAAAGTAGACCAAAAAGAACTGGCCAATTTGCCAACTGTATATAAAATTAATAAAAACGCATTTATTGAAATTAGTTTAGAATCCCAATTTTCCAGTTCCCAGAGTATACATTTGCTTTGTTATTTTAAAGTATAGCAATTCTAGGACCATGACTCTGTGTGTGTGTGTGTGTGTGTGTGTGTGTGTGTGTGGCATACCTGTAACTTCTATAACTTTTTTCTTTTTAGAGCAAAGTACACACCCATAATTATTATTTTCATCTGGATCTCAACTAGTTCAATTGTGGAAGCATCAGTTTCTTATACCAATAATTAAATTGATCAGTACAATTTGTCTATTAAAATCACATACTGTATTTTATTATAGTTTTGTGGTATTTTTATTTGAGGAGACATGCAGTGGCTCAACCTAGTATTTGATGTTATGAGCAGAAAGAGACAGATGAAAGAGGTAATTTATTTATTTGTATCAAGAAATGGGGACAAACATCATTTTTACAATATGATCAATGAGGCCAGGCGTGGTCGCTCATGCCTGTAATCTTCACACTTTGGGAGGCTGAAGTGGGTGGATTGCTTGAGCCCAGGAGTTGGAGACCAGCCTGGGAAACATGGCTGTATTAGTCTGTTCTCATATTGCTATAAAGAAATACCTGAGACTCAGTAATTTATAAAGAAAAGAGGTGTAACTGGCTCACAGTTCTGCAGGCTGTACATGAGGCATGGCAGCATCTGCTTTTGGGGAGGCCTTAGGGCGCTTTTATTCATGGTGGAAAGCAAAGTGGGAGCAGCTGCCTTACATGGCAGGAGCAGGACAGAGAGAGAAGAGGAGGTGCTACACACATTTAAACAACCAGATCTGATGAGGCCTCATTATCAAGAGAACAGCACCAAGGGGATTGTGAGAAACCATTTATAAGAACTCTGTCCCCGTGATCCAATCACCTCTCCCAGGCCCCACATCTAATATTGGGGAATTACAATTTGATAGGAGATTTGGGCAGGGACACAGATCCAAACCATATCAATGGCAAAACCCTGTCTCTACAATTAAAAAAAATACAAAAATAGTGGTCATGGTGGTGCACGCCTGTGCACTTGGGAGGCTGAAGTGGGAGGATGGCTTAAACCTGAGAGTTGGAGGTTGTAGTGAGCTGTAATCACACCACTGCACTGCAGCCTGGGTGACAGAGCCAGATCCTCTCTCAAAAAGAAACAGCCAACCAACCAACAAACAAAAAACAAAACCCAGTAGGAACAATGACCATATCTTCAAATCTTCTACTTACTGACTTGACGATACCTGCAGTTAACCCCTCCCATGCTTTTTACCTGGTTGCTCAATGGGAATCTAACTACTCCTGTGGATGAAAAATTATGACTGTATTCTCTAGTGTGTATCTAGGCACTGCCTAATGAAGACACCACTTGAAAATTCTATGAATATTTATTTTGATTGCTTACATCTAGGTTGTCTCAAACTATTAAGAGAAGGAAGCTAGGTTCTTTATTTTCCCATCTCAACTCACTGAAGTCCAGGCTCACCTGTCTATCGAGTAAAAATGGTATTTAATTGGTGGCTGCTGAGAAAGTTTAACAAAAAGTCACCAATACTATTTCCCATGCTGTGGATGGTTTCTGAGTTTAATTTGCCAGGGCACCAGCAAATATGCATACATTTTCAGTAAATATTTTGTTATTTTACAATTCTTGGAAGGAAATTCTTAATTTATGTTTTTTCCTTCACTTGTTGTGGAAAACATTACTCAGGAACAATACAAATCATTGTACCATAGGTAGGAGTAAGGGAAGTAGAATATTTGCAAGTTGCATGTAATAAAGGGGAAACAGGTCAAATATAATATTTGTAACAATGATGCAAGTTTTTTTCCCTTCAAGTTGGATACACAGGAAGAAATGTAATTAAGCAAACTAAGTTTGTGATTAATGTTGCCTCCTGATTAAAAAAAACCAACACAATGATTTGAATTCTTTTATGTTTTTCCATCTTCTGGAAGATCATAAAAGTCAAACCTGGGCCATGTGGCTCACAAAGAAAACATTCTACACACACTGTCTTTCAAGGAAAAAGTCAAAACTTAATTTTTACCAAGAAATGAGGAGAAACCTCTCATTTTTACAATATGATCAATGATCACAAAATAACTCCAAATACTCTATGTTTTTTCCTCCACTTGTTACAGTGCCACCTTTGGTTACAGAGACCGGGAAACTCATTTCCTTTCTACCCTTGAGTGGCACTAGCATGGGGGCCTGGGTGTGCCAACATGTTCTTTAGTGTCAGTGACAGGTGGGGACTCCTGACCAGGCAATGAACAGGGATGGATGTTTCAGGGACTAACCAGTCAAAGGGGCTAGTGTCAAGGCAGGGCAAAGACCAAGAAACAGAAATCCCAAATAATGTCTGGCACTCTGCAGTCCTTGTCATGGCTTACCTCACTCGCTACATGCTCCTCACACTTTGATTTTCAGCCACATGGAGCTTCTTTCATTTACTAGAGCAGTAGTGTATCTAGAAGCAGAAAGAATGTGGTGGGACCAGGGGAGACACACTGTGCATGAACACATGCTTCAAAAGCAGTGCTGTTTCAGAATGAGAGGTGGGGAAGGAGGTTGAAGACAGGCTCCATATCACCTGGGGGCAGACCCTGACTACACTTACGATTCAAGAGGCCACTCATATACTCATTCTCTCTCTCCCCAATCTGTCTACATGCAGTTCCTTTCCCTGATCTTCTCTTTTCTCTTGGATGACTGTTACTCATACTCTAGCCCTCAGCTTAGACATTACTTTCAATAGGAAGCTTTCCTCCATCTCCCCCAGTCTGGGCTAGGTGCTTCTTTTCTATGTCCACAGCCTCATTCTGTAGCTCAGCATTCATCCCACAATTTTATAATAGCCTAGTGCCTGGATCCTTCTGTAATCCAGGTACTCTCTAAGGAAGGACACCCTGGCTGTCCAGTATTTCCTGTGTCTGCCAGACCTCCTGGAACATAATAGTGATGTGACAAATACTTGTTAAATGGATGAATGAATGATGAATGAACTGCAACAACATGCATCCCATCTCCAGTGGATTGGAACTACAGTTCTGTTCTAATGTCACCGTCACATCTGTGTCAATGAAACATCGGAACTGCCATGGAAGAGGGAAGTACATGTGTTTTGTTTTTGGTGTAACCATTAATTAGGAGGCCTTAAAATAAGTCTTAAAAGATTGCACTCAGTTAATTGATTAAAATATCAATATCTATGTACTGACTTTATTATTTATAAAATAGTAGAATGTACATGCATGATGGTATAAGTTAATGTTTATGCAGCTTCCATAACTATTATTTATGGCAGTGAATATAAATCTGAAATGACAAACTTTTTTTTAAAGTCTGAAATAAGTCACATACCTACAAAGCCATTTGAGGATGGTATGGTAGCTGTCTTACTGCTTTTGTGTGAGAGTAGGTGGGAAGACACATTCTAGAAGTGTTATCACTTAAGACAACACAAGGAAAATTTCTGCTGAGGGTCAAGTTTGAACTTAAATATGATGGGTGAAAATAACTTTGGTAACACTCAAAAGAGGCTAATTATAATGAATTTGAGCTTCCCTGGGAAATTCCTAACAGGGATTTGACAGTATTAACTTTGAGTGGGGCAAAGGTTTTTATTTTAGTAGTTTGTCATACACATAGAATGTGGGAGAAAGGACCATTTTCATATTCTACTATGTCCTCAGCACCTCTTTTGGGAGGAAATTTCTCAATTGTGTTAATTCCACTGTCTAAATAGCTCTTTAATACACACCCCACTTTGTTTCTTCCTACCTACTGCAACTAATTTGAATTGCTTTCCTCTGTATTTTTAACCTATTAGGTTGGTGCAAAAGTAATTATGGTTTTGTGATTAAAAGTATTACATAATCACAAAAACCACAATTACTTTTGCACTAACCTAATATTGCTGGGCAGCCCTCTCATGGGCTCTTACTTGATTCTAGTCTCTTCATTCTTAGTAAATTTGCTGCATCCATTAAAGCAATAATCTAAAGCAGGGATTGGAAAATCTCTTTCTTTAAAGGGCAAAATATTAAATATTTTAGACTCGTGATCCATATGACCTATGTTGCAACTATTCAACTACCTGTAGTATTGCACATGCAGCTATAGACAATACATAAATGAATGAACATAGCTGTGTTCCAATAAAACTTTTTTATGGGCACTGAATTTCATGTAATGTTCACATAAATTATTATTATTCTTTTGATTTTTTTTCCAGCCATTTAAAGATGTAAAAATCAGCTTGCTCACAGGCTATACAGAAAGAAGAGGTGGAGGTGGGTCAACTTTGGCTTATGGGCCATGGACTTTTTTTTTTTTTTTTTTTTTGAGATGGAGTCTTGCACCGTCGCCCAGGCTGGAGTGCAGTGGTACGATTTTGGCTCACTGCAACCTCTGCCTCCCAGGTTCAAGGGATTCTCCTGCCTCAGCCTTCTGAGTAGCAGGGATTACAGGCACCCGCCAGCACACCCAGCTAATTTTTTGTATTTCTAGTAGAGATGAGGTTTCACCATGTTGGACAGGCTGTTCTCGAACTCCTGACATCGTGATTCGCCCTCTTTGGCCTCTCAAAGTGCTGGGATTACAGACATGAGCCACCGCGCCCGGCCAGGCCATAGTCTTAAGTGTGACTGTGACTTTCTCTTGACACACTTAAGATACTGATTCACCTGCTGTGACAGGTGGCCACTATACATTGGCTTAAACTAGATGGCACTCACAATGGAGGCCCTGTTCCAATGTCTTCAGTCCCTGTAGATCTCCATTCAGTTTTAAACATCTTGGAAAGAGAGAGTGACTGGCCTAGTTTGAATTGAAGACCACCTTGTAGACAGGATATGGTGGCATATTGTCAATGATACATCCAACAAGGTAGCATGAAGTGGGTGAGAGGCAGTTCCCAAAGAAGGGGATACCTTTCCACACAAGAAAAAAACCAGATATCTGTTACAAAGGTTTGGGGAAGATATGCTAGATAAAAGTTGATATTTGTTTTTGCATAACTGTCCAAGAGTAATTTATGTGTGGAACACGGAACTGAGGATCCAGGAATCTTCAATCTATTTGGTCCCATCCTCAAGGCTTTGCACTCATTTGCATGATCCAAATTGCCTCACCATCACTGTGTTTACATTCCCAGTAGAAGGGGAAGAAGGCAAGGAGATGGCAAGTACCTCCCCTTTAAGGGTATAGCCACAACTTGCATGTATTAATTTTGTTTACTTCCTAGTGGTCAGAATGTGGTCACATGGCCATATCTAGCTATTGAGAGACCCTGGGAAATGTATTCTTTATTCTGCGCATTGATGTGTCCAACTTAAAATTGCAAATGCTAATGCATAAAAAGAAAGAAAGAATATGGAGGCTGGGACATCTAGCAATATCTGTTCTTATCTATCTTTAGCATTCTGAGAGAAAAATCTGGCTTTACTAATCTAACATCTTTAACCATTCCCGTCCAATTTTCCATCACTTCTCAATTTGAATCTGGGTTCTAGTTTAACATGTGTAGTAGTTCCCAAAGGCAAGACGACTTCTTGCTTTTGCCAAAGCTCCTTTGCTTAGAGTACACTCCCTGCTTCTTTCTATCTGGTAAAATGCATATTCTCTTTCCAAGAGAGTTCACATTCACATGTTGCTTCTGAAAATTCTTTCCCTAAATTTAAATTTGTGTTGTATTATCTCATGCTGGGATAGAAGCTGCTAAGTGCAGTAGTAAAATCTCAATCTATGTTTGTTGAGTGAATAAATGATAGGATGCCTTTACCCATCATTATCCAGATGGATTTTACTGCCTGTCAAGAGTCTGTTGGACTCAGAGAGGAAAAGGAGGCAGGCAGGGAGTGAAGGGGTGGAGGAAGGAAAGATTGGTTAGGGTCCTCTGATTTAAAGAAACAAAATTCAGTCTCAAAAACTTAAACAAAAGAGGGCTTACTAAACACATACTAGGGAGCTCCAAATTAAAGAAACACTCACAAAACAACTGGGTCTGAGGATGAAAAGGAAACAAAGGAGCACAGGAGAGCTTCTCAAGCACACACAATGGATGCCCTGTTCCAATGTCTTCAGTCCCTGTGGGTCTCCATTCAGTTTTAAACACCTTGGGGAGAGAGAGATGGACTGCCCTAGTTTGAATTAAAGACCACCTTGTAGTTGCGATATGGTGGAATATTGTCAGTGATACCTCCAACAAGGTAGCATGGAGTGGGTGAGAGGCAGTTACCCAAAGAAAGGGATACCTTTCCCCACAAGAGAAAAACAGGTGTCTATTACAAAGGTTTGGGGCAGCCATAATGTATTTGTGCTCCACCACTGCTCCTTGGAGATGTTTTCTTACTCTGCTGTGGAGGTAGCATGCTAGTCTTGGAACTCTACTCATGGCATGGTGGCTTGAGGTGGTAGGGGCTTTTCCATCCTGTGGTCTGTCATGGGAGTCTTAGCTTACAGTGTTGACAGGCTCTATCTCTGTGAGTCTTTTCAGGAGTAGAAGAGGAGGACAAGGACGTAGAAAAATTCCTGATGACATTCCAAGTGGAGAAGAGAAAGACAAGAAATGTAGGCTTTTTTTTTTTGTTTTTCAAAGAAAGATGTTTTTCCTGAATCTAGTTCAAAATCATTGATTCACCTTTTTGATTGGTTAATCTCCCCCACAAAAGGAATTAGAAATGAGATTGAAAAACTACTTTGTTTTTATTATTACTCTCATTCCAGAAACCCAAAGCAGACGGCTTTACTATAAAATTTATATATACCCAAGATAAAAGAAAGAAGATATAGCTTCATCAAAGTTACAGAAATTATGTATCATTAAATATCTTGAACATAAACGTGGTATTAGAGTTGAGACAAAGTAGTATATGTAGGAATATATAGTAAATAACATGAGAGACTACACTGAAATTAAAAAGATTTGGAGGAGAAAGACCTTTGACAAACACATCCATAGAATATCTTGAACAATGACAGAACATTGGCAGTAGAAGCTTTGGAGGGAAACAAATTATTCTGAGGGAAAATGTGAGCTGATTCTTAGGAAGTCATACCAGGTGCCTTTACCTATGAGGGCTTAGCTGAAACAGCCAGCACAGACACAGGCAAAAGAACTACATGGAGAACAGTTTAAGACACTGAAAAATTGCATAAATGTCATGTGTTGCATCAGGCAGTGTTTAGTGCAAGAAACAAAAATACTCCATGTCTTTTTATTAGGGATCTAGTACATGAAATTTGATGCTTATAAATTATTACAGGGAAAGAAGTGGGTTCTAAGGTGGACCTCCAGGAAAGACTTCCAGAAGAGTTCATAATTTATTTCAGGATCCTACCACCTGTCACATCATGAGGGGTGCTATGAGTTCAGGCATATATCCCAATGATCTATAATAAAGCAAATCTGTAATAAAGCAGCTGAAGCAGACAACTTCCTCTCATCACCTGGGAATCTGGAGAATGGACCCACAGCTGTGATCCAAAGATTAGAAAGTCAGAAGTAAGAAACTGATGCAGTCATCTCTTGGCACCTAGACAGCTGACAAACAAATCCTGGATCACTGCCGATTATTGCTGATACCAGCTCCCATTTCCATGGCACTGTATGCCGACAAGGAAAAACAAAAAAGAAACAGGACAAATTTTTCACCTTAACGTTTTTCTCCCAAATTGTGCATAGGTGCATCCAATTGGCATAATCTAATTTGCATCAAGAATCTTAGATACAAGGGGATCTAAACATTTAGTTTTAAGCTTTCTAGTCCCCCCAACTGTAGGAAAGATAGAATGGAGCTTAAGAATGCCAACCTTACTGAGCACCTGGGGAAAGGGGTGGCTGTGGGTGCAGCTTCAGTAGACTTAAACGTTCCTATCTGCCGGCTCTGAAAAGAGCAGTGGATCTCCCAACACAGCGCTTGAGTTCTGCTAAGGGACAGACCTGCCTCAAGTGGGTCCCTGATCCCCATGTCTCCTGACAGGGAGACACCTCTCAGTAGGGGTCCACAGACACCTCATACAAGAGAGCTCCAGCTGGCATCTGGCGGGTGCCCCTCTGGGACGAAGCTTCCAGAGGAAGGAGCAGGCAGCAATTTTTGCTGTTTTGCAGCCTCTGCTGGTGATACCCAAACAGGGTCTGGAGTGGACCCCCAGCAAACTTTAGCAGACCTGCAGAAGAGGGGCCTGTTAGAAGGAAAACCAACAAACAGAAAGCAATAGCATCAACATCAACAAAAAGGATGACCACGCAAAAACTTCATCTGAAGGTCACCAACAGCAATGACCAAAGGTAGATAAATCCACAAAGATGAGGAAAAACTGGGCAAAAAGGCTGAAAATTCCAAAAACCAGAATGCCTCTTCTCCTCCAAAGGATCACAACTCCTCACCAACAAGGGAACAACACTGGATGGAGAATGAGTTTGATGAATTGACAGAAGGCTTCAGAAGGTGGGTAATAATAAATTCCTCTGAGCTAAAGGAGCATAATCTAACCCAATGCAAGGAAGCTAAGAACCTTGAAAAAAGGTTAGATGAATTGCTAACTAGAATAACCAGTTTAGTAAAGAATATAAATGACCTGATCGAGCTGAAAAACACAGCACGAGAACTTCGTGAAGCACACACAAGTATCAATAGCTGAATCAATCAAGCAGAAGAAAGGATATCAGAGATTGAAGACTAACTTAATGAAATAAAGCAAGAAGACAAGATTAGAGAAAAAAGAATGAAAAGGAACGAGCAAAGCCTCCAAGAAATGTGGGACTGTGTGAAAAGACCAAACCTATGTTTGATTGGTGTACCTGAAAGTGACGGGGAGAATGGAACCAAGTGGGAAAACACACTTCAGGATATTGTCCAGGAGAACTTCCCCAACATAGCAAGACAAACCAACATTCAAATTCAGAAAATACAGTGAACACCACCAAGATACTCCTCGAGAAAAGCAACCCCAAGAAACATTAATTGGCAGATTCATCAAGGTTGAAATGAAGGGAAAAATGTTAAGGGCAGCCAGAGAGAAAAGTCTGGTTACCCACAAAGAGAAGCCCATCAGACTAACAACAGATCTCTGCAGAAATCCTGCAAGCCAGAAGAGAGTGGGGACCAATATTCAACATTCTTAAAGAAAAGAATTTTCATACCAGAATTTCATATCCAGCCAAACTAAGCTTCATAAGTGAAGGAGAAATAAAATCCTTTACAGACAAGCAACTGCTGAGAGATTCTATCAGCACCAGGCCTGCCTACAAGAGCTCCCGAAGGAAACACTAAACATGGAAAGGAAAAACCGGTACCAGCCACTACAAAAAAAATCCAAAATGTAAAGACCATCAACACTATGAAGAAACTGCATCAACTAAAGGGCAAAATAAATAGCTTGCATCATAATGACAGGAGCAAATTCACACATAACGATATTAACCTTAAATATAAATGGGCTAAATGCCCCAATTAAAAGGCACAGACTGGCAAATTGGATAGAGTCCAAGACCCATCTGTGTGCTGTATTCAGGAGACCCATCTCATGTGCAAAGACACACATAGGCTCAAAATACAGGGATGGAGGAATATTTACCAAACAAATGGAAAGCAAAAAACCAAAACCAAAACAACAACAAAAAAACAGGGATTGCAATCCTAGTCTCTGAATAAACAGACTTTAAGCCAACAAAGATCAAAAAAAGACAAAGAAGGGCACTACATAATGGTAAAGGGATTAATGCACTAAAAAAGCTAATTATCTTAAATATATATGCACCCAATACAGGAGCACCCAGATTCATAAAGCAAGTTCTTGGAGACCTACAAAGAGACTTAGACTCCCACACAATAATAGTGGGAAATCTTAGCACCCCACTCTCTATATTAGACACTGTCAGTATTAGACAGATCAACAAGACATAAACTTAACAAGGACTTGAACTTAGCTCTGGACCAAGCAGACCTAATAGACATCTACAGAACTCTCTATGCCAAATCAACAGAATATACATTCTTCTGAGCACCACATAGCACTTATTCTAAAATCGATCACATAATTGGAAGTAAAACACTCCTCAGCAAATTCAAAATAACAGAAATTGTAACAGTCTCTCAGACCACAGTGCAATCAAATTAGAACTCAAGATTAATAAACTCACTCAAAAACACACAACTACATGGAAACTGAACAATCTGCTTCTGAATGACTACTCGGTAAATAATGAAATTAAGGCAGAAATAGCAAAGTTCTTTGAAACCAATGAGAATGAAGACACAACGTACCAGAATCTCTGGGACACAGCTGAAGCAGTGTTAAGAGGCAAATTTACAGCACTAAATGCCCACAGAAGAAAGCAGGAAGGATCTAAAATTGACACCCTAACATCACCATGAAAAGAACTAGAGAAGCAGCTGGGCTCGGTGGCTCACACCTGTAATCCCAGCACTTTGGGAGGCCGAGGCAGGTGGATCACGAGGTCAGGAGATCGAGACCATCCTGGCTAACACGGTGAAACCCCGTCTCTACTAAAAATACAAAAAATTAGCTGGGCGTGGTGGCGGGTGCCTGTAGTCCCAGTTACTCGAGGGGAGACTGAGGCAGAAGAATGTCATGAACCCGGGAGGCAGAGCTTGCAGTGAGCCAAGATCATGCCACTGCACTCCAGCCTGGGTGATAGAGCGAGACTCCATCAAAAAAAAAAAAAAAAAAAAAAAAAAAAGAAAAGAACTAGAGAAGCAGAGAGCAAACAAATTCAAAAGCTAGCAGAAGACAAGAAATAACTAAGATCAGAGCAGAACTGAAGGAGATAGAGACATGAAAAACCCTTCAAAAAAATAAATGAATCCAGGAGCTGGTTTTTTGAAAAGATTACCAAAATAGATAGACTGCTAGCCAGACTAATAAAGAAGAAAAGAGAGAAGAATCAAATAGACACAATAAAAAATGATAAAGGGGATATCACCACTGATCCCACAGAAATACAAACTACTATCAGAGAATACTATAAACACCTCTATGCAAATAAACTAGAAAATCTGGAGGAAGTGGATAAATTCCTGGACACACACACTCTCCCAAGACTAAACCAGGAAGAAGTCGAATCCCTGAAGAGACCAATAACAAGTTCTGAAATTGAGGCAGTAATTAATATCCTACCAACCAAAAAGCCCAGGACCAAATGGATTCACAGCCAAATTCTACCAGAGGTACTAAGAGGGGTTGGTACCATTCCTTCTGAAACTATTCCAAACAACAGAAAAAGAGGGACTCCTCCCTAACTCATTTTATGAGGCCAGCATCATCCTGATACCAAAACCTGGCAGAGACACAACAACAACAACAACAACAACAAAATTTCAGGCCAGTATCCCTGATGAATATCGATGTGAAAATCCTCAATAAAATACTGGCAAACCGAACCCAGCAGCACATTAAAAGCTTATCCACCACAATCAAGTTGGCTTCATCCCTGGGATGTAAGTCCAGTTCAACATATGCAAATCAATAAACATAATCCATCACATAAACAGAACCAATGACAAAAAACACATGATTATTGCAACAGATGCAGAAAAGCCCTTTGATAAAATTCAACACCTCTTTATGCTAAAAACACTCAATAAACTAGGTATTGATGGAACATATCTCAAAATAATAAGAGCTATTTATGACAAACCCATAGCCAATATCATACTAAATGGGAGAAAGCTGGAAGCATTCCCTTTGAAAACCGGCACAAGACAAGGATGCCCTCTCTCACCACTCCTATTCAACATAGTACTGGAAGTTCTGGCCAGGGCAATCAGGCAAGAGAAAGAAATAAAGATATTCAAATAGGAAGAGAGAAAGCCAAATTATCTGTTTGTAGATGACATGATTGTATATTTAGAAAACACCATCGTCTCAGCCCAAAAACTCCTTAAGCTGATAAGCAACTTCAGCAAAGTCTCAGGATACAAAATCTATGTGCAAAAATCACAGGCATTTCTATACATCAAAAATAGACAAACAGAGAGTCACATCATGAGCAAACTCCCTTTCACAACTGCTACAAAGAGAATAAAATACCTTGGAATACAACTTACAAGGGATGTGAAGGACCTCTTTGAGGAGAACTACAAACCATTGCTGAAGGAAATAAGAGAGGACACAAACAAATGGAAGAACATTCCATGCTCATGGATAGGAAGAACCAATATCGTCAAAATGGCCATGCTGCCCAAAGTAATTAATAGATTCAATGCTACACCCCTTAAGCTAGCATTGACTTTCTTCACAGAATTAGAAAAAACTACTTTAAATTTCGTATGGAACCAAAAAGGAGCCCATATAGCCAAGACAATCCTAAGCAGAAAAAACAAAGCTGGAGGCATCATGCTACCTGACTTCAAACTATACTACAAGGCTACAGTAATGAAAACAGCATAGTACTGGTACCAAAACAGATATATAGACCAATGGAACAGAACAGAGGCCTCAGAAATAACACCACACATCTACAACCATCTGATCTTTGACAAACCTAACAAACACAAGCAATCGGAAAAGGATTCCCTACTTAATAAATGGTGTTGGGAAAACTGGCTAGCCATAATGCAAAAAACTGACACTGGACCTCTTCCTTACACCTCATACAGAAATTAACTCAAGATGGATTAAAGATTTAAATGTAAGACCTAAAACCATAAAAACCCTAGAAGAAAACCTAGGCAATACCATTCAGGACATAGGCATGGGCAAAGACTTTATGACTAAAACACAAAAAGCAATTGCAACAAAAGCCAAAATTGAGAAATGGGATCTAATTAAACTAAAGAGCTTCTGCAGAGCAAAAGAAACTAACATCGGAGTGAACAGGCAACCTACAGAATTGGAGAAATTTTTTGCAATCTATCCATCTGACAAGGGACTAATATCCAGAATCTACAAGGAACTTAAACAAATTTACAAGAAAAAAACAAACAACCCCATCAAAAAGTGGGCAAAAGATATGAACAGACACTTCTCAAAAGAAGACATTTATGCAGCCAACAGACACATAAAAAATGTTCATCATCTCTGGTCATTAGAGAAATGCAAATTGAAACCACAGTGAGATACCATCTCACACCAGTTAGAATGGTGATCATTAAAATGTCAGGAAACAACAGATGCTGGAGAAGATGTGGAGAAACAGGAATGCTTTTACACTGTTGGTGGGAGTGTAAATTAGTTCAACCATTGTGCAAGACAGTGTGGTGATTCCTCAAGGATCTAGAACCAGAAATACCATTTGACCCAGCAATCCCATTACTGGGTATATGCCCAGTGGATTATAAATCATTCTACACATGCACACGTATGTTTATTGCAGCACTATCCACAATAGCAAAGACTTGGAACTAACCCAAATGTCCCTAAATGTTAGACTGGATAAAGAAAATGTGGCACATATACACCATGGAAAACTATGCAGCCATAAAAATGAATGAATTCATGTCCTTTGCAGGGACATGAATGAAGCTGGAAACCATCATTCTCAGCAAACTAACACAGGAACAGAAAACCAAACACCGCATGTTCTCACTTGTAAGTGGGAGTTGAACAATGAGAACACATGGGCACAGGGAGGGGAGCATCACACACCGGAGCCTGTCAGGGGGTGGGGAGCAAGGGGAGAGATAGCATTAGGAGAAATACCTAATGTAGATGATGGGTTGATGGGTGCAGCAAACCACCATGGCACATGTATACCTATGTCATAAACCTGCATGTTCTACACATGTATTTCAGAACTTAAAGTATAAAAAAAGTTTTACTTCTTTCTTTCCAAAAAAAAAAAAAGAATGCTAACCTCCAACACCCACTGTATATGTGTGGTGTCTATTTACATGTATTGACTTCCAGTGTGATTTATTTACTTAAGTTGACTTTCTGTGTAGCTTAATAATTAATGTGGTTATACATAAAATATACACATTTTTAAGAAAAATTTTCAAAGTCAATAACCTCTATCTTCTTTGATTCTTAGACTTGTTTATTTATAGGTTGTGTTTTGCACTTTCTTATTTTTTCCCCTTACAACATAGAAACTCTGGCCTAATATAAAGTGCTTGATCCTTGCAAGTTACCAGCTTGCCCTTTTGTTGGCTGTCTCCTTTATGCAGCAATATAAAGAGAATACAACCACAGTGAGCTAATTTTTACCTAATTTCCTTCTCCTGGGGAACAAGACAAGGGAATGTAGTTTGACCTCAATAAAACAAAATGGATTTGTACTAATGGCATACTAGAGAAAATCCATTAAAGTCGTTTCAGACGATAAAAAAATTTGTTGAGATTTTTCAGACCATATTAAGGTTTTTAATAGAAATAACTTTAATTATCTTATCATTGAAATAAAATTAAAGTGCAATTTTTTCTCATTTATCTGGCTGGAAAAAAGTGCAAAGGTTTGAGTTAACTGATCTACCGAGCTGAACACACACAAATACAAGTGAAGCTTTTGAAGATGCTAGGGCAATTTATCCAAGACACAGATTCATCTAAGGCCATTCTGTATTAGTACTTTTTGAACCTAAAGAAGCAGTATATTGGGGAAGGAAGAGTCATACTTTAGGACTAAGGTTTCTTAGAGGTCCCAGATAAAAGCAAGCAAACAAACATGTAAATATTGGTCATATTTTGTAAGATGAGGGGATAAGATAATTAGAAAGAAATACTTTGTGGTCATTGCCACTGGGGGACATTTTAATGGATTTTTCTATTCAATGGGAGATAAAGTTCATATTTAGCTCCCTTTCTCCTGCCGAAGAGAATGTTTCAAGCACCCTCTACTTACTACAGGGCAGGAAAGCACATGAGGCCAACTCACAGCAGAGGTTGTCAGACTTAGCGAAAAGCCATTCCTGGTTAATAACTAATTCGTGGCAGGCATTTTACGAAGCACAATGGTTGGAGAAAATATTCTTAGGAATAAAAAACAAATACATTAATTATAAGTTGAATCAACTTTCAGCAAGCCCATAAATAGAGATTGAAAATAATATCTTTGATGCAAAGAAATAACATCTCAGAGGAATGTGGGGTCAGGAGATGTGGACACTATGGCCGAAACTGGCTAGCTATTTCAAATTTTCTTTTTTTTTTTTTTTTTTGGTATTTTGCTTTTCTAAACTTCCTAACCCCCCTTGCATGTGACTGAGTTATGACCAATGGAATGTGAGAAAAGAGACACAGGCCACTTTCAGGCCTTGGCCCATACCTATCTCAAGAGAGCCTTTAGGGTGTACAAACAGGATGTTTATTGGGCCTGAGCACAAAGGCAAGTCAGAGGAAAATATGTTTTCATACACAGGTTTATAAATATTTTCCTTCAAGTCCAAATGTTGAAGCAACCTTTGTGCTACGGGCATTTTTGAATGTGAGATTGAGCTTTTGCTGCTTGAAAGGAAGAATGAGTCATTTTAAACAAATGACCTAGCAAAACACCAGGGATCTTGATATAGAATCATCAAATCAACTTGTACCTGACTACTTTGCTCTCCAACAAAATTGCATAATTTTTCTTCTTTAAAGCCGATATTAATTAGATTTCCCTTTGACTTCTGTTAGTGTTCTCCTCCAATGTCTTTACTGGAAAGAAACATTTCTCTATATCTTGTAATTTTCCTTGCATAGGATTTCCACACTGAAGTTTGTTCTTTATGTAGGTTAAAGAACATAAAAACTTTAAAACTTTTAGTTTCTTGAATAAATATATGTATTGAACACTATGTGACAGAGGATGTACTGATGAGCACAAAAAAGTTATGGTTTTTGCCTTATGGAATGGGGAAGATGATATTCATCAAAGAATCACACAAATATAGTAAAATTACTACTTTGATCAGTGTAGTTAAGGAGAAACAAATGTCAAAATGAGACCTGATAAGACCTGGTATATTAGTCCATTCTCATGTGGCTAATAAAGACATACCTGAGACCGGGTAATTTATAAAGGAAAGAAGTTTAATAGACTCACAGTTCCATATGGCTGGGGAGGCCTCACAATCATGGCAGAGGATGAAGGAAGAGCAAAGTCACATCTTACATAGTGGCAGGCCAGAGAGCTTGTACAGGGGAACTCTCATTTCTAAAACCATCAGATCTCATGATACTTATTCACTACCAGGAGAACAATATGGGGAAAATTGCTTTCATGATTTAATTATCTCCACCTGGCCCTGCCCTTGACACGTGGGGATTATTACAATTCAAGGTGAGATGTGGGTGGGGACACAGCCAAACCATAACACCTGGTAAGAGCTTTCCTGAGGAACATGATCATGGAGCTGGAATTTAATGGAAGAGTATCCTTAACCAATTAAAGAGTAGTGTACCTCTGGGGGTAAGAAGTGGGGATAGATTTTCAGCATATTAGAAATACCTATGGTAGGTAGAAGCAAAGACTGTGGAGAAATCAGAAGTAGGCAGGTATGGGGTATGGTGGATCACAGAGAATTGGGGAAGGAACAGCAAGATGTCCTTGAAGGGAAGGAGATTGTGAGAGCATGTGGTACCAAGGTATAGAGGCACAGGTTTGTTTTTTTCCCCCAATAATAATGAAAAGCCATTGACATAATTAAGAAGGGATTTGAAGTTGGAAGGTCCATTTAGAATGATATAATTTGTCTTTGGCTTATTTTTTTCAGTTCAAGTTAATACTTATCGGAAAATTAATTATGGTATTTCCTGTCATTACATACAGGGAAACACATTAAAGTATCCAAATAGGAGCTATGCAAGACATCAAAAATAGGGTCAATTTTACTCTCCACAGGAACAAGAGTATTCTGTTTTCAGAAACAATAGGATTCTGAATTGAAGGATGAATGCACAATTTGCACATAATGAAACCTTCTCCCAAACAGAGAGAAATCAGCCTATTCTAAAGGTATTAATTGCTTCTGTGAAGGACCTTTGAGGTCTTTTTATTATTATTTTGCATAAGATCTTTCAGCTTGATGAGAGACTGAGTGTTGGATCTAAAAAACACTTTGAAGATGGTAATATTATATTCCCAGTGGATTGCAAGCCGCAGTTTCCATTGAATTATGTAAAATGACATATCAGAGAAGCCTACTGTTCAGAGTGATCTATACCCACAGATTAAATTTTTAAAATCTGTTCATGTGCAGTAGAGAAAAGGGATTGAATCATGAATTGTTGATATTTCACACACAAGAAAATGCACTTTTAATTTATCAGTTGCCTAAATGGCATGAAAATGTAAGCAGGGATTGGAATCTTATGATGCATGATTTCTACTTAGGAAGAGAAAGTAGAGGGCTTCATTTCTTTGAGAGTTTCAGCCTTAGCAAAGGACTTTGGTTGATATCAGGGACAATGACCTGGCAAAATGAATGTCTTCAAATCTAATGCCTAAAACCGTACAAACAGGTGGCAATGCTTGGGAACACCACAGCAATAAGATTAACAAAGAACCAAAGAGAAGAGCCTGACACTATCAGGGACCGTCTGGAATTATGTGCATAAACAAGAGGTGATTGATCTTCTTTTACTTATTTTTTGAGCATTTGTTTATGTGTGTGGTGCATAGTTTGTTTTCTTCTTCTTATTCCCTAAACTAATTTATATGTCCACATTCTGTTTTTCCTCAAATGCTGTTATCATATATGCAAATAAGGTGCTTATATTTTTCATGTAAATGATTTTTCAGAACTTCTATCCATTACCCCACAAAGAGTGAAAATCTGGTTTTTAAGCCTGTGCTATTTGAGAAGGGGAATGTGTTCAAAGTCACCTTTGGATTAGCTTTTAGTTTCTTGACAGACTTTATCCCAAGGGACCTTTTGCTCATTAGTCACAGTAGGTTCTCTCCTGCATTCAAGGACTCAGAACTCTCTCTTTGGTAATATAAGGTATTGTCAGATAAAATTTCTGTTCTTTTCCTTTAAAGGTTTGTACTGAGCATAGACCCATGGAATCCTAGCCTTTCTGAATTGAACAAAATCTTAGAGGTTATCTTGTCCAGTCTTCTGGTTTTAAAAATGAGGAAAATAAGGTTTTAGTATATACTGCCTAATGAAAAGACCTCTGATCCTGAAGCCAAAAGACTTGGCTTGGATCCACCCACCCATTCATTCATTCATTCAGTCATTCACCATCGACCGTCTGCCTGGGTTTTAGTCTGCAGGATGCTTGGCAGTGAGGGTATTAAAGCAGGAAGGTAATAGTCTCTCTTTTCCAGAAGCCAAAAACTAAGGGATGAGAAAGACACACTAATCTGGGTGATCCTAGACAAATAAGGGAAACAGAGACATTCTGTTTCCTTGTCTTTTAATTGGCAGTAACAGTAATAGTAACAATAACAATCTCCTAGGGTCAAACTGAGGAGGTGGGAAAAAAAAATGAGGTTGACATAAAGCTCCTTTTGGGTATCCCAGATAGGTAACTAAGAAGCATCTGCTTAACAAAGTCTTTTTTTTCCCCCCGAAACAAGGGGTGGAGCTGAAAAATATACTTGGGAAAGATCTCTAGGGAAAAGCTGGTGGTCTTTCACCCTCCTCTTCCACAGTGAATAGAGAAGAGATTGCCACTGTGTTGTGAATCTCTCCTGTTTTTTTGCCTCTTGTCTCTTGCCAATGGTTAGAGCTGGGGTTACTTCAGTGCTTTGGAAGTTTCTTTAGGAAGAAGACCATTGGTTTTGCTGTAGAGGGAATGGAGCTGGGTTTGAATTCTGGTTGCACTTATCAGCTGTTTGACTTTGGGCAATATTTAGTATTTCCTGAAATCTGTTTGCTATCATAGAATGGGGTATTGGAGCATCTGCATGCTTTGGCTAGAAGAGATAGATACGTGAATTATTTCTCTTAGCACTGCCAGTAACTCTCTTTTATTTAGCTGGGGTCGATTTGAGAGAAGGCCTAAAATATCATCTGATACTTCTTAAATTTCCACCAGCTATGGAGTATAAAATTACACAAACATTGGGAAATTCTTCTCCTATGAAATAAATACACACTCCCTTATGACCCAGATTGATCCCCCCACAAATAAAAGTATGTTCACACAAAAACTTCACATGAATGTTCAGAGGAGCTTTATTCACAATATCCTTAAACTGGAAACAACCCAAATTCACCTGCCTATCAACAGGATAGAATGGATAAACAAATGGTATATCCATACAACGGTATACTATTAGACAGTAAAAAGTAAAATACTGACTGCATTTGAAACAACATAGATGAATCTCAGAAATACGGTATTAAGTGGGAAAATAGACACAAAAAAGTACTGTATGATGCCATCTATATGAACTTCCACAACAGGAAAAACTGATTTCTGCTGATAGAAATCAGAACAGTGGTTGTTTCTGGGAAGTTTAGAATGGACTGGAAGCAGGCATGAGGGAGCTTTTTGGGGTGGTTGTATGAATGGATATCATATCATCAAATTTTATACTTAAGATTTGTGCATTTTCTTGTATTTCAAGTTTACTTCAATAAAAATACGTCCACCAATGAAAGACCCATTCAGCTTGGCAAGTTAAAGCTTCTGGAATAATAAGCAGGAAGCATAGAAATCATTCTTGTCTTTTGCGTGAATTAGCTTAATCAATTGCTGTCTTGACAAAGAGAAATCTGTTTACAGCAACCTGAGAATTGGAGAATTATGCTGAAACTCTAAAAACAAATATTTTCAATATATACATATATGGATCTAGAGATCAGCCTAAGAGATATTTGCAGTAGTGGGTCTCATCTGAGAAGTGTGTGTGATCGCCAGGAGAATGAGCTTCTCATATTGCCAATTGCAGGGAGCATCATTGACTAAGGACTCCAATTGCTGGACTCTGAAATTCATCACCCAGTTTGTGCTGAGGCCACATTTCCCACAGCATGCGCCTGCCAATGACTGGGCGCAGCTGGGTTACTGAGGCAGACCTGTCCAATTAGAGATGAGGGCTTCCTTTGAGAGGCAACTTTGGCTTGAGGACTTCTCGCCTTCCACTATCTCTATCCCCACAGCCTCACCAAACGTTCTTAGAATGTACTAGACACTAAGATACATCCATCCAATCTTCCTCTCTCTCTCCTTCACTTGTGGTCAGACCTGCATCAAGATCTGACTGTCCTCCCAGCTTCTGCCCCTTTTCTCTTGCAGGTAGATCCCTGGTGCATGTCTTACATGTATCATTCTGTTTTGGTATTTGCTTCTTGAAGGATCTGACTGAAAACATGTGTGTGCAATGTGCGTGTGTGGGTGGAGGGAGGGAATCAGAATCAGGCCACATTTTCTAACCACACCCAACCCTCTTGTCCATCTTTGCTGGACACTCATGGGCGTGCAGCAGCCATAGCATTCAGGCACCTTGGCAAGATTACAAAACATTTGCTAGGCCTTCTCATGCTCCTTTTTATAATAAATCTATAGCAAAAAGCACAAAGCAGCTGTAGCCCAGGAACAGTTCTAGTGCCATTCGTAATATTAATACTTGTGATACTACTACATATCATGATACTATTAGAACTAAACCTTCACTGCTTTGAATCTTGCCTAATTTATTTCAGGCCCTGTGTTACTTCCTAAAGTTGTAATGTGCAGCTTTATTATGATCTAGTATAAATCTGAATCTGACCTACGAATATCTTTAGATTTTTTTCTTTAATAGGTAAGATCATTAACAACCTTACCCTTAAAAATCAAAGTAATGGTAAGAGTTGAGTGATCTCTCAAAATATATCATAGAGAATGCTGCGAATATTTTATCTTTGAAGGAAGAGATTTGTCATTTGGAATCTGATTTTAAGAAGATACATTATTTTGCTCTGAGAATAAAACTAAAAAGGCATTTACAAAGTTTGATTGAGCTGACTATGATACACAGGACATTAAGGGCAAGATTTGCTGAATATTATTCATTAGCAATATATTTTTTTAAATAGGCTTCTTTTACCATGTAGTGAGATGTTGCCTACTGGGTCTAAAAAATGTAAAATCTACTCAGAAGATTTGGCATAGGTTAGGGTTAATCTTGTCAGAGACTGTGGTCTAATACAAAAATGTGAGAACTCTATGATTAAGTAAGAATGATTTGTGCTTTGGTGAAAAGGGCTTTCTTTAAAGGGAGACTTCAGTATACATAAAATATTTCCAAAAAGATCCGCTTAAAGCTATTAACACAGATTGCTTCCCAGGACTGGGACAGAGACTTGGGCTTGGTAGGCAACTTACTGTTTGCATCCTATGCCCCTACATGCTGTTTAAACAAATTTCAAACCATGTGACTATGTTACCTTTTAATAAATAAAAAATGTTCAGATAAAATCTAGGACATGTGACAAAAGATATAATAAGGATATAATTTGGAGAATACAGCTTACGGTTGTAAATGAATATAAGAAAAATAAGCAAGTGACTGGCCATCTTCATGTGAGCCTTTGGAAGGCAGAGTATGACTACTGCAAGAGAAATCAAGAAGGAGATTGTTCAGTTATGATATATTTAAAAAGGCTTTTTATACACATCATGGTTGTAATTCTATAACTGAGTCATTTGGTGTCTGCTGGTGATTCATAACTTACTGGATATTCTGGTTAAAATGTCAACATTGCTTAGAATGAAAATGCAGAGGTATCAAAAAATCAAATGTAATATTTTGGGGGAAATCAGCAGACCATTACTCTGTGACCAAGCTCTGTTAAGTGAGCATTATCTCATGGTGTTTTTGCAGAATCAGTCTTGGTATATGAGAGTGTGATTAATATTGTGCACTATGAAAGCTAATGCTCTATATTTTTGTTCATGGCTCTATAACCACAGGTTTTTAAAAAATTAACATGCAACACATACAGGGAGGAATTTTAAAGGACACTTACATGTTGAGAAGCAACTTTATTATATGGCTTTATGGAGTTCTATGTTTGTTTTCTTTCACCGGGTGTCAGAAAATCTTGTTGATATTAGAAGCCTACAGCTGAGTTTTAAAAAAATCAACACAAGGATTTGAAAATCCAGCTATGTTCTCTTTTGCTTTTCAATTTCCCACCAGAATTCCCTGTAAATTTTATGGTTCATACAGCAGGAGGCAAGTCAGGTGGTTCTTTTCACCATTCTGCAACAGACCCAGTGGAGGAAGGTCCTGAACATAGACTCAAAGGTTATTTTAGTAAATCTGTAACTCACTGACTTTAGCAAATTTGCCCTTAATCTCTGTGTCTCATATTCTGACTTGTATCCTCCTATTTTCTAGAACATTTATGAACTTAATGTGATGATAGATTATCCAGAAAGTGTTTTGACTTCTTAGGAAAAACAGTATAATCTATGTAGTGAGTTGAATGGTGGCTCCCCAAAAAACACCTCCAACTGGACCACCTAGAACCTGTGATGAGACTTTCTTTGTAAGATGAGATCATGCTGGATTCTTTGGTGGGTCCTACACTCAATGACAAGTATCCTTATAAGAGACAGAAGAGGCAGGGACACAGAAGGGAAGCCCATGTGAAAATGGAGGCAGAGATTCGAGTTATCCAGCCACAAGCCAAGGAAACCCTGGAGTCACCAGAAGCTGGGAGAGGCAAGGAAGGATTCCCCTCTGGAGCTTTTGGAGGGAATGTGGCCCTGCTGACACCTTGATTTCACTCTGTTCTCCAAAACTGTGAAGAAAAAAACATCTCTTGTTTTAAGCCACCAAGTTTGTGGTAATTTGTTACAGCAACTACAGAAAACTAATACACTTTGATTGGAAGTACTCATTGCTATCTGACCTTAAATCATATGATCAAGCACAGGAAAGTTATTTATGAAAAGTTATATAGGTACTAGTATATATAGTATATAAGGGGGCGGGGGTGAGCCGGGCGCAGTGGCTCACGCCTGTAATCCCAGCACTTTGGGAGGCCGAGGCGGGAGGAATGCTTGAGACCAAGAGTTCACGACCAGTCTGGGTAACATGGCAAAACCCTGTCTTCATAAAAAATACAAAAATTAGCTGGGCATGGTGGCATGCACCTGTAGTCCCAGCTACTCAGGAGGCTGAGGTGGGAGGATCACTTGAGCCCAGGAAGTTGAGCTGCAGTGAGCCATGATTGCGCCACTGCACTCCAGCCTGGGCAACAGGAATGAGACCCTGTCTCAAAAAAAAAAAAAAAAAAAAGAAAAGAAAAGAAAAAGTGGTGTGATTTATGACAGATTCTCAGCTGGGGGCAATTTTGTACCCCAAGAGACATTTGGCAATATCTAGAGGCATTTTTCTTGTCACAATATAGGGGGATGTGCTACTAGCATCTGGTGGCTAAAGCCAGGGATGCTCTAAACATCTCACAATGCATAGGGAAGTTCCCCTAAAACAAAGAATTATCCAGTCTATAAAGTCAATAGTGCTGAGGTTGAGAAATCCTTGTGCACGAGAAAGCCTATAGCACTGTGTGATTAAAACCTTAGCTCTGCCATGAATTTGTGAGCAAGACAATTTATCCTGGGAAGTAAACCTTTTGAAGCTTTAGTTTTCTCATCTGTAAAACATGTTGATACCTGCCAGGCCTTTTTAAAGTTTCAAAAAGATAATGTTGGTCAAGGAATTTTATACTTTAAGAATCCTTTAATAGTAACAACATGCTTTCATTATTACTATTCCTATGTCTTTAATGCAAACAAAAGCAAATCTTTGATTTTTAGTTAATATCGTAGGAAGTCCACAATAGCGAAGTTCACTGAGCCACAGGGGAGCCACTTTTATACTTTTATGGTTATTATCTCCAATAGAATAGTTCTCAGAAATTTCATGAGTATTATTGTTTAATGATGTTTTTCAGTGGCAAGGATACTCTGGAGGTACTCATAAAGTTTCTCTGGGGAGCTTATAGTTTATGTCAGATAAATAACAAAATCGAAGCCAAATGGAGAGTTGAAATTTTAAAGTAATACGCATGGTAAAAGCAGGGCTAGCACTATGTAGCCTTTACAGTGATTTTGGTATTTTTTTTCCTAATGGTTATTACAACAACCCCATGAAGCTAGTTGACAAGTGCTGTCTTCATTTGACTTAGGGGCAAACTGAAGCCCAGAGCAGCAAATGTGCTTAGACAGCAAATGGCAGGGCTATGATTAGAACTCAGATGTTCTGCTTGTTCCACTACGAGGCGTCTGCAAACACCAGCACGTTGAAATAGGGTTTTAGTAATGATCACTGGAGTATGTCATGAAAAGTGAATATTTATTTGAAACTCAAAGGCAAAAATTCTTTGATAGGCATTTCTAGGAAGAAAATTTTAGTTATAATACAGAACGTGAGAATTAAACTTGTTTCAGAAGCAGGCTGGGAAAATTCCTATGATGCTCAATCCCAGGCCTTCACCTAAGAATTTTTATTGAACACCTAAAGTATAGAAAATGGTGTTCTAAATGCTGTAGGAAGGGCAGAGGGGAGAAGAAATAAACATGATGTGTAATTCAGAAGGGTTGTATACTAAGAAAAAAACAAATCTTTTAAATCAATTTATGCCAAAATGTAATGGCATATATTGATTATTGATTAGTGGCAAAGAAGGAATACATTAAAGCAGGGGTTCCCAACCCTTAGGCCGCAGACCGGTACTGGTTTGTGGTCTGTTAGGAACTGGGCCGCTCAGCAGGCGAGCAGCAAGTGAGAGAGAGAGTGAAGCTTCATCTGTATTTCCAGTCGCTCCCCATCACTCACATTACCACCAGAGCTCTGCCTCCTGTCAGATGAGTTGTGGCATTAGCTCCTCACAGGAGCATGAATCCTATTGTGAACTATGCATGTGAGGGATCTAGTTTGCATACCGCTTATGAGAATCTAATGCCTGATGATCTGAAGTGAAACAGTTTCACCCCAAAACAGCCCCTCTGCCACCATGCCCCACATGTCCGTGGGAAAATAGTCTTCCATGAAACTGGTCCCTGGTGCCAAAAAGGGTGGGGACTGCTGCATCAAAGAGACAATTTACCAAAAATAAGATTCATTCAATACTAGTCCATTGAGACGGTTCTTTAAAAAGTGAGGGGTTCTTTTTTGGTGAAACAAGTATGGAGAAGACATTGTATCCACTGATTCTAAAATGGTGTGTGTGTGTATGTGTGTGCATGTCAGTGTGTCTATAAGCAGCAGGTATGACATAGCTGTACTTGTCTACATATCAATGAACATAGTTATTATTCTTGGAATAATGAAAACTTCTGGATGCTTCAGTCACTTTACAGACCATTTGAGTCCTTGCCTGATCTCTGGAAACTTCTTTGACATCTTCTAGTCAAGAAAGTGCCAATATCAAAACTTCCATAATAGATACAAGTAGCTTGAGATGATATTCTAGGGACCATAGTAAAACACTCTTAAATATTGTGTCAGCAGTGCTCTTGATGACACCAAAAAATATTGTATAAAAAATGATAGTGAATCTTAGTTTGAAAAGTTATTCAGAGAGTCAGATTCTAAATGTGAAATTTTGTTAATAGTATAATCAATTACCTTTGCCTTTTTATATACGCATGTGGCTGATACACAACTAAACTCTACCTATAAGTTTGCAGCACTGTCAGTATTTAAAAAATTATAAATGACTAATAAAACATCATGTCATATTTGGTATTATTATTTCTTACTTAACAATACTTAAAATGATATATCTTAATAGTATTATATGGCAATTTAAATTCAATGAATATATTTACCTCTTGTAATGCATGGAAGGATATATACCTCTACATATCAGCATATAGAAATGCTAATAATTATGATATTAGAGGCCCTAAGTTTTACAGTAGAGAAGTAGATTAATTTTTATATACATTTTATGATAATCCTTCTACTATAAAACGTATGTCTTGTATGACTTAATTTTATATTTCTAATATCAGTTCATAATACAACTTTCATAAAGACATGCAATATATGCCTACATTAGAACTATGTTAACTTCTAAAACTGTTTTTGAGATAAATATTTACTTTCTTTAAATAAGAAGGATTATTTTAATTATTTTCAAAGGCAGGTACTCTAATCAACCAACATTATTCATGTCCTTAACTTACTATACGTCAGTTCATAATAAATTAGGCATTTGAAAGAAATTCTTTGAAATTAGATTTCAAAGATTAAATAATTTGATTAAAATTATTTTAATTAGATTACCACTTGACTGAAATAAACAACATATGTGTTAGAGTAGCAATAGCACTTAGGATGGTTAGTTTTATGTGTCAACTTGACTGGGTCATAGGGTACCCAGATATTTGGTCAAACATTATTCTGGGTGTGTTTGTGAGGATGTTACTGAATTAGATTAGCATTTGAGTTGGTAAACTGACTAAAGCAGATTGTTCCCCCTAATGTGTGTGGCCCTCATCCAATCAGTTGAAGGCCTGATCCAACAAAAAGGTGGAGGGAACTCCTCTTCCCTGGCTGCTTGAGATGGAACATTGGCCTTTTCCTGCCTTGACCTTGAACTGAAACATACTCTGCTTGGGGCTCCAGCCTACCAGCTTTTAGACCATCAGCTCTCCAAGGTTCCCAGTTTGCTGACTGCAGATCTTGGAACTGCTCAGCTTCCATAATCATGTGAGCCGTGCATATATAAATATACAACCTATGGTTCTCTGGAGAACTCTACACCAAACCTTGATAATTCTTTTCTTTTCTTTTTATTTTGGAGACAGGGGCTCACTCTCACCCAGGCTGTAGTGCAGTGGTGTATTCACAGCTGACTATAGCCTCAACCTTCTGGGCTCCAGTGATCTTCCCACCTCAGCCTCCCAAGTAGCTGGGACTACAAGCGGGCACCACCATGCCTGGCTAATTTTTAAAATTATTGTTTGTAGAGATGGAGTCTCACTCTATTGCCCAGGCTGGTCTCAAACTGCTGGGAACAAGTGATCCTCCTGCCTCAGCCTCCCAAAGTGCTGGGATTACAGGCCAACCTTGATCATTCTTTTTAGCCTCTCACTACTCAAAGTGTGACCCTGGACCGGCAGCATTGACCTCACCTGAGAGCTATTAGAAATGCAGAATCTCAGGCCCCACCCAAGACCTACTGAATCAGAATCTGCATTTTGACAAGATCCCCAGGTGACTTGTATGCACATTACATTTGAGAAGTACTTCTTTAGACTATTTTGAAGTCTTTGCCTATAATTTGTGTTACTAGAGTACAAAAGAACCTTATAATTATTTGACATTAATACTTCAAGGGAGGCACAATAGGGAGATTGTAACAAAGGTTTTTTTTAAGAATTTTGCATAATATTTGATGAATAATTTTGGAATGACAAGAGGAAAAAAATTACCTTTGAAATTTATATTCCTGGAAAATTTTAAGGTTTACCAATTTCCAAATAATAATATACTACAATTGACATCTGGTTATTCTGTAGCAATAACAAGCAGATTTCTATAATTAACATTACAAATAAACCTTGTTGATACCACTGTGAACACCTTCAAACATTTTAACATTGATTAAGAGTGGATTGCACAACTGGCCTGTGATGCACTGTGGCTAATAGTAATAGTAATATCTTGAATTTTCTCATGCAAAGAATAACATTAATATAGCACTTCAGAATTTTCAAATAAAGTTCACATACATCAATAGCCTATAAGATTCTTTTGATAAGCTTGTGAGATAGCTATAGGACATTTCTTCTGAAATACTTTTAAAATTATTACTTTTCTTATATATTTACCTTTTTCAAGTCAGAAAAGCCAGTTTAAATTTAAATTTAATAAATATATTTTTTGATACTGGCTCAATTTTATTATTTTCAATTATTATTAGTACCACTCCTATTGCTCAAGCAAGACTAGATTTTGTTGTTGACTGAGTTTTCCTCTTATTTATATTTTTTGTGGCAAAGAAATCAAGCACTATTGCTTCTTTCCTTGGCAGCCCACTTCCCTCCTTTCTGAGTGCAACAGGGAAATGGCCACGTGTGATTCATTTGAGAGTCTCTGCTTTTTGTTTCCGAGGAAGTAACTCTACTTAGTTATCATCACCCAAAAGTGTCTTGCTGTTGGGCAGAGATGAAGTTGCTACTGTATCTGCATGTCTAAGGTAGGATTTAATTGTGAGAGAAGAAGATATCCTATCACACTGAAATTTTATCTTGCCCAAGGGACATTTAGGCATGGGAGGTTAGCCAAGAGATATCAAGAGAGCAGCTGATGCAGCTGAGACTGGATCTCAGTCCTGGAGAATTGGGCTGCTGGTGCTTAGAGGAGTGAAGAGGACTACAGGGTACTTGTCTTTTGGTTTAGATAAGACAATATTTTACTCTGAATACAGGAAATAAACTGCCAGTTTTGAATATTGCATTATAATAACTTGGTGTATTTGAAAGACAGTAATGTAAGAAATGAGAAAATTGCTTTCTGGTAGTTATTCCACTTCACAGACACATTTATAGAATTTTCAGACAATGTGTTAAGAGGAAAGATAACTTGAGGGTATAGAAGTATCACTTCTATGAGATCAAACTTAAAACTGTTTTTACTATGTTATGTGAACAACATCCAGTTTTTTTTTTTTTAAGATTTGAAATTCCCTGGTTGGGTTAAAAAAATAATTCATAAATGTAAGATTGGGTGAACAATTAGGCTGATTAGTCAAAATACATATTTCTTTCTAAAACTAATTAACTGTTCACAAGAATATAATATAATGAAAAAGACTTTGTTTCTAAGAATTCAAAGCCATAAAAGTAAAGGGCAAAGAGACAAGGAGAGGTGATGTAGAAAAATGGACTCATTCCATGCATAATTAAACAAAATTAACTCTTTCATGAAGATTCAAGATTGCTAATTAATACTAAAACTTCGACTTTTCAACATTTGCCATTGCAATCACTTAGCTTCTATCATACTCCCTCTAATCTCTCTCTCAAGAGGTTTCTTTCTTCCTGCCTTCAAACAAGCAGTTTGCTCTATCTTGACACAAGAGAACAAAACAAAAAAAATTTCTAGCTAGGCCTCGCTATTCCCTCAAGGCACCACTTTGTATTTATTGTTCACTCCTTTCCTGCCAAAATTCTCTTTCCAAAGTCACTGCCACACTCTTCGTTCTTAAAATATTTAACATAAGGAAAAGCACTGAGCATATAGCTGGTACTCAGATATTTGTATCTTTTTTCCTTGTATAAATTCCAAGGGTTTATTTTCAGAGTCTTTGCCTCCTTTGATCTCTCCATAGTAGTTAATACTCTTTACTTCCAGGTGAATTTCCCCCTTCAGGTTTTCCATGGTTTCTCTCTGTTCAGATTTCTGTGTTACACTGGCATTTGTCTCCATTTGTAAGTCACACACGACACTGTTCTCTCTTTGACCACACTTGCCTTGACTTCTTTGATGACTTATCTTTTTCTTCCCACTCTTTCCCCTTGATGAGCTCATCCACAAGGCTACAACCCATGCTCTAAGATGCGAAAGACTCCCAACTCTGTATTGTAACTACTAATCTCCTTCCCAAACAAAGTCAAATTGTTTGTTAGATATTTCCACTCAGATGTCCTACTGTTAGCACAAAACCAATATTTTTCAAATTCGATTAATTATATTTGATGCTAAACCAGCTGCATTAACTCCCACTTCCTCTTGGCATCAGTATTATTCTCATCACTTAAAGTCAAAACTCCTGTTTTTTGCTTGATTTTTTTCCCTTTTTTATTTTTTGGTTTATTAAGAAGCCTAATCAATCTCTACATTCAGTAAGGCTTTTCTTAGAAAATGTCTCTAGTTGCTATTCCATCGTTTTCATAATTTCTATAGCCAACACAAATATTACAATCTTTTTCCATGTCTTTATGGATCACAATGATGCTCACTTGGCAAATAGGAGACACATTTCAATTTTACTAATCTGTGCATAGAAGAGTATCCCACTAGAGTTTAGCTTTTTAAAAAAAAATTTCTCTCAAGAGACGTGCCAAAAACTTGCTTTGGAATCAAAAAAGGTATCCTCAACCTTCATCATCCCCCAAAGATATAGGGGTTCTTTCATAGTAGGGTAAAACCACCTTTGGTTGACAGAGGCCTACATTCCTCAGAAGAGTAACAACCTTGTGTTTGGAGAATATAAAATGAAAAGCTCCCCAACAACCTGGGGAGGGAAAGGGAAAGTGGTCTCTGAGTGGCTCACACTGAACCAATCCAGACCCCAAAGAACTGAGAGCCAAGAGCTACAGCACTGGAAACTCAAGTAAGGGGTACCCTTGCCCTTGTGTTAGCACTGAGGGAACGGGCTCCTGCTTCCATGCTGAACGACCATAGCCTGGAGCCGGGTTATCAGGTCATTATTTCAGAAATGGGTTGGCATTGACTTTTGAGTGTTATAGAACCCAACTTCCATAGTTCCAACCTCACAGTAACAAGAACCACAGTGTACTAGAGTCCAGTGTTCACCCTTATTGGATGTGCAAATTGGGCCTTGTGGATGCTGAGGGTTTTGGTTGATGAAAGGAGGGTTCTCAAGAGGAATATATGTGACTATTTACTAATAAAGATACTAGGGACTCAAGATATTATGGGGAAGGTGAATTTTTTTATTATTTATTTATTTATGTATTTATTATTATTATTTTTGAGACCAAGTCTCACTCTGTTGCCCAGGCTGAAGTGCAGTGGCGCGATCTTGGCTCACTGCAACCTCCACTTCCTGGGTTCAAGCAATTTTCGTGCCTCAGCCTCCTGAGTAGCTGGGACTACAGGCATGTGACACCACACCCGGCTAATTTTTGGACTTTTAGTAGAGATGAGGTTTCACCATGTTGCCCAGGCTGGTCTTGAACGCCTGACTTCAGGTGATCCACCCCCACTTTGGCCTCCCAAAGTGCTGGGATTACAGGCGTGAGCCACAACACCCGGCCAAGGCATTTTATACTAATTTCATACGTAAGCATACTATACTTTATAGGATATCACAGGTTTACTCAGGATAATCTCAGTTTAAACCTGTTATCCTGGTGTAATTTTGAATAGTTTTCTCTTTATCTTCAATGGTGTCCTAGTTTGGGTGATGTATTATGTGATTTCCCTTCCTATAAATCCAAAATTCTGAGGTATTGGTTTGAGGAGGGGCCTCTTACCTCCCATATGAATTAATATTGGGACTTTGGTCCTCAGACACACACAAAAACTATGCATTTTTTGAAATACTTGACCAATCAGCTTTCCCACAAAGACCACGGGCTGCCTAGTATGTCCATTTTTATATAAACTAGAGAAGAGAGTTGTAGGCTTCCTCTACCCCTTCACCTTCCCCTCAGTGGGCAGGATGTACAATGTCTGCTCTGCTGTGCATATTCCACAAAAACAAGAGGGACAGGATAGTTCTTTCATGAAGGAATAGAATTCAGGCTCACTCGCAAGACAAAGCTCAGTGAATCTCAGACACTGATCAATTGGAATAGCTTCTCTCTTTTGGGTGCATGCAAGAATGTTGCTTTTAACTCTTTTTTTTTTTTTTTTTTTTTTTTTTTTTAATAGGAGAGAAAACTCTTACATGGGCAACTCCCAAAATGAATGGTGTGACTCCTTCAGCCTATGGTTTTCTAATTGGTCTCTTTGTTCCCCACATATCTCTTCTTTAGTACATTTTACACTTGATCACTGCAAAACACAAACATGAATTCAGATTGAACTCTCAAGGCCCATTACTATCTGGACTCCGACTCTGAATTTAACCTCATCTTTTTAGTTTTTTCATGTCCAGGTCAAGTATTAACTTCCTTCATTACAGAGCAATCTCAAATGTAATGGGCAATATGAATGATCCTGGGATCCACTGAAAATGAAGATTCTGATCCACGGGTCTGGGTTGGGTCCAAGATTCTGCATTTCTAACCAGCTTCCAGGTGATGTATGTATTGCTGCTCCTCTGGGCCACATTTTTAGTATCAATACTCTGTAAGGCCTAGTTAAAAGTCTCAAGCTCAGTTTAGACCTTTTTCTTCAGGACGTCCAAATTAAGAGTTGCAAAATTGTCTTTGATTGTTCTTAATGACAGACTACTCATTTTGAAGCATATAATCTCTAGGAGTCCTATTTAAGTGTTTCATTATCGTATGCTGTCATCCCATGTAGATAGAAACTCTTTTAGTGCAGGCATGGTTTTCTATAACTTTTGCAGTCTTCTGTAGTGGGGTTACACTGCCTTGCATGTGGTAGGTCAACAATAAATATTCTGATTATTCTTGAGAGGTGACTTCTAACTGTTCTATCACATGAGATCCTGAGATACATTTAAGTGTACAGTTTGGCAACAAGCAAATATTTTAAGCAAATTATAAAATATATTGAAGTTAGAAAATCTGACCCATCTGAAGAAAATACTTATTTAAATTATGAAGTTACAATGACAAAGCAAGGAGTAAAGTTCTTTGCATATTAAAGGTGTTACAAATTTCAATAGATTTCAAGAACTAGGTTAGGGAAGAATATGTATTATTGGTTTGATTATACTAGTTCTGGAAAACACACAAATCACAAAATTATTGGTTATCATCCTGAAAATTATTTCTAAACTCATTTATGTAAAATTCATTTATTGGCCACAAGTATAATAAACTGTTATGGGTAGAGTATATCCTCACAGTGAGTTCCTATTAAAGAGTTTTGAAGCATTTCAAAAGATAGACGGTCTACAGAAATAACATGCTGTAAACATTCTTCAGAACTTTAAAACAGAGTTGGAAACCTCCCACAGACATCAGGATGTAACAGCCTGTAGAAAGGCTGGTGGAAATTTTAGGAAAATAAAGGAATAAAATGGTCATAAATCTTGACTAAAGACTTTGAATCTCAGTTTTCAAATGAATATATTGATTGAGTCATCTCTTAAAGTTCTCAAAGGAAGTCATATGTTCCTGAGTAAATTTTATGGATATAGATGTTTCAAAATATGTGCTTTGCCAAGGGTTTGCACTTGCCTTCAGTGGAGCAAATATATGTCTGCAATAACTTTAACCTTTTCCTCATGAAAATCTCATCACTTCTTTAGGATCTCATGGTTCAGGAAAGAAATTGAAAGGACCAAATATTTTCTTACCTTTACCTCATTTTCTATGGGATTTTTATTCAATTTTGCTTCATTTTCAAATTAATGAAATATTATTTGGGTATTCCCCACTTATATTCTTTTTGGTAGCATTGTTAAGAAAGAAATGGTTCTTATACAAACGTTCTTAAGATGTGTCTTACTCTGTTTTGTGTTGTTATAACAGAATACCACAAACTGGGCCATTTATAAAAAATAGAAATTAAATTCTCACAGTTTTGGAGGATGGGAAGTCTAATATCAGGTAGCAATATCTGGCAAGGGCCCTCTGGCTGCATCATCTCAGGCAGAAAGCTGAGGGGCAAGAGAACACAAGCGTGAGAGAGAGGAAAGGGGCCAAACTCATCCTTTTATCAGAAATCCCCTCCAATGATAACGAACATATTCCCTAAATAATGGCATTAGTTCATTGAGAAGGGCAGAGCCCTCTTGATCTAATCACCTCTTAAAGGTCCCACCTGTTGACACTGTTGCACTGGGGATTAAGTTTCTAACACATAAACTTTGGGGGATACATTCGAATAATAGCATTCCATCCCTGGCCCCCAAAATTCATTTCCTTCTCACATGCAAAATACACTTATTCCACCTCAATAGCCCCAAAACCTTAATTCATTCCAGCATTAACTCAAAAGCCTATAGTCTGGAGTCTCATCTGAGTCAGATACGAGTGAGACTAAAGGCAAGATTCATCCTGAGGCAAATTTCTCTCCAGCTGTGAACCTGTGAAACTAACATTACATATGCTTCCAAAATACAATGGTGAAGCAGGCATAGGATAGACACTTACATTCCAAAATGGAAAAATAGGCACAAAGAAAGGGGTAACTGCTCCCAAGTATACCTAAAACCTATTGGGGAAAATACTATTGTCTCAAAGATGGATAACAGTCTCCTTTGACCCCATGTCCTGCATCCTGGCACGCTAGGGCAGGGTTTGTACCCCAAGACCTCAGGCAGTCCTGCCCCTATGGCTTAGCTGGGCTCAGTTAATGCAGCAACCCTCATGGGCTGGAGTCTCATGCATGCAGCTCTCCCAGTCTGGAGTTGCAGATTGGCAGCTCTATAGTTCCGGGGTCTCTGAAGTGGCCTGTCTCCTACAGCTCCACAAGGCCTTGCCCTAGTGGGGACTTTCTGCAGTGGCTTTACCTCTGTGACAAGTTTCTGCCAAGACCTTCAGATTGTCTAGTACATCCTTTGGAACCTAAGTGGAGGTCACTTTGGTGCCACAGCCTGCATAGTTGGCATGTTTGTAGAGTCAGCATCACGTGGACACTGACAAGGCTTACTGCTTGTGCCCTCTGGAGCTGCAGCATGAGCCACACTTGGCCTGCTTGGACCACAGCTGGGGTAACCAAAGGGAGTTGTGCCAGAATTCAGGGAGCAGAGTCCCAAAGTAGCATAGGGTAGCAAATGCTGAGGTCCCAAGACACCTCTCTGGAAACCTTGCCCTCCTAACTTGTCTCGAAGATCTCTGAAATGCCTTCAGGGTCATTCTCCCATTGTGTTGATGAATAGAACCTAGGTTTCTTCTATTCATATTAACCTCTTTAACAAAAGGTAGCATGGTCATGGTCTCAGCATTCCCTCCCAAACATTCTTTTTCATTCTTTACATGGCCAGCCTGATAGTTTTCCAAATCTTTCTGTTCTGCTTCCATTTTAATTATAAATTCCATATTTCAATTTCTCTCTTTCCTCATTTTATTGTGCACAGCTACAAGAAGCCACACAGCACCTAGAACACTCTGCTGTTTAGACATTTCTTTGGCCAAATATCCCAGTTCATTGCTCTTAAGCTCTGCCTTCTACAAAGTCCTAGGACACAGACACAATTCTGCCAAATTCTTTACAACTATATTACAAGGATGGCCTTTCCTCCAGTTTCCAATATGTCATTCCTCATTTATTTCTAAGATCTCATCTGAAAGGCTTTTACTCCCCATGTTTCTACTGGCATTCTAGTCATGACCACTTAATTAATCTCTAATAAATTTCGGAATTTCCTTACAGCTCTCCTATTCTGATCCCTCACTAGAATCGCCATTAACACTCCATTTACAGCAATCTAGGCTTTTTTCTAGCCTGCTCCTCCAAATTCTTTCAGTCTGTACCCATTACCCAGTTCCACATATTCAAATATTTATCACAGCAACAGCCTCACTTCTCAGTACCAATTTTCTGTCTTAATTCATGTTGTGTTGCTATAACTAAATACCACAGGCTAGGTAATTTATAAAAAACAGAAATTTATGTCAGTTATTAGAGGTTGAGAAGCCCACTATCAAGGTATCAGCATCGTGTGAGGGCCTTCTTGCTGTATCATCTCAAGGCAGAAGGCAGAAGTGCAAGGGAGCACAAGTGTGAGAGAGAGAAAAGGATCTAAATTGATTCTCTTATCAAGAACCCACTCCTGTAATAACTAACCCACTCCCACAATAATAGCTTTGCCTTCATGATTGAATCTCCTCTTAAAGGTCTCGCCTTTCAACAATGTTGCATTAGAGATTAAGTTTCCAGCAGAAGAACTTTGGGAGACATATTTAAACCATAGCAAGCTATTAGTGCAATTTTCTTATACAGGATATAATTATTTATCTTTACCAGCCCCAGTAGCTGACATTGTAACTGGATACTGGTTATAATTAAGGGTGGGGACTTAAATAAGCTTTGATTCTTAGGTTGATTAATGATAATTGGTATTAAAATAGGACAAACACAGTTGTTTGACACAAGTAGTAAGTACCCCCTTTTGGGGTAGGACTCTTGATAGAGCTGATAATGAAACTGGCTTTGTAAGTGCTTACAACTTCAACAAGTTTATAAATTACCAGGAAAACCTCCTAGTCTGCAAAACATCAAGGAGACAGACATTAGCATTTCACATCTGCTCTTCTGTGACAGTTATTATAGGAGCTGAGATATGACTCTGCATTTCACATCACATGATTCTGTTTCCATCCATTCTTGCAGTGTCTTGGATTGTGGATTGTGGCTTGAGTCAGTGTTTATGCAGAAGAGTTACACAGTGAACAAAATGTCAGGGGGTCCAAAATGAAGTGCCACAATTTGTCACAGAGTTGGGGTCCTAACTGAGCTAAATTATGGACTCTTTTTAGTAAACAAAATAATTTTTGAGAGTAGAAAATCAAACTAAACCTCTGCACACACATACTGTCTCTCATACACATGTATACATACTTTTGATACTATTTAGGTGCCAATAAGGAAGCATTTAAATAATGCTTTTTAATGATTTTAATGAAACATATGCAGATCAGAAATATGATAGCTCATTCTTATCAAACATGTAGAGTGAACACTTACATGTACATTTTAATATATTAGGAGCTCGGAGGTTTAAGTTTTTACTCAGTAACTCAGAGTTAGAATATCGATTAAAATACCTTTATATATGTATGTGTGTATAAAATTTGATATACATAACACACATATATATTACATAAAACATAATATGTTTTGAGTATTTGGGGATTATATTCATTGACAAGTAGCTTTAGGTTAGATGAGATTATGGAGAAAAGCTGTCTTCATGCTATTTTTAATGAGTTATTTTAGCACTTAGTACCTATTTGCCCATTATCCACATTATTTGTAATATGTTGACTTTGCTATGTTTGAACTTCCAACATCTACAGAAAGGGGGCATTCTACGAGTGGAGTAAACAAATCAATAAGCCGGTCTGTGTTAAGTTTTTAGTTCCCAAAGGTACCTTGCCAAAAGCATTAATGGATGCCTATAACCAATAGTTGGAAGCTAATGAAATCTCTCCCCAGCTGGCCCTTTCCAATCCCTTAGTACGAGAAAAAGGTACGCTCTTGTTACTATGCTTGATGGAATGAAAAGTAAAATTGTATGCTCTATCCACCACTAGTTACTACGAGAGTTCAGGACTGTTCCTTCTCTCTTTTTATTCCATATAACTTCCCATTTAAAACTAGGAACTTTGAATGCATGGAAATAAACAGAATTTTCTTCAGAGGAGAAATTTTATGAAGAACTGTTGATCTGAGGCACAAAATTCTCATGTTTATGAACTTTTCACATATTCAATTAGACTCCCTACAGGGCTGAATGAGGGGTGATACTAGCTTTCCATTTATAATATTTTATACTTATTCAGTGGCTCTATATTCACTGATAAGGATAATTCAATGGATAATTCCTTTTCCTATATATTGAGCTACTGAAATAGAAATTCCCCTACCTAATTCTGGATTCCTGAAAGAAAGTGGAACAACAGTCTTTTCTTGGAGTCTCTACCTAGCAAGTCCCTCTTGAATTTTTATTTGTACTGTCTCTGTGTGGCAAGAAATGCTTCCCTTTTTCTAACTTTATCTTTTCTCTGTATCATCAAGCTCGTGAAAAAAATTATTCTCCATTCCGTTTTATTTTTATGCTAATTCTCCTATTTTTGCTGGTTTTTCCCAATAGATAAGAAATCTGTGTAAGGGTTGACCAACCACTAACTTTTTTTTTCTCTCTACAACTAGAAAATCAGGATTGTCCTAACAGAAACAAGGCAGCTAGTTTGAAGAAACTGGATATACTCAGCTTGTTTTGATTCTATATTTATTGGTTATTTATGGGAATATATGTCTGCCAGGGAATTCCAAGTCACAAAGCTTAAGGCAGGTGCCAACCTCCTCTTATTTCATTACCTCAGTTTGATGTGAGAGGTAGGGATTGTTGTAGAAGTTTTAGACCATAGCATGGATTACTGTGATCAGCATTCATATAAATTTAGTATAAGAAAGGGCATTTTGATAGATTAAAAAAATCATGAAAATAGGTAAAAGTGATTTAATGCTAAAAAAGATAATAATCTGGATATATTGTGGTTTCAAACACTAGATATATTGTCTGTCTGTATTGTGTGCACTCTATGTTTTGTAGAGGTTTGTAATTCTACTGTCATAGTTTACAATACAGAAAAGTATAAATCTGCTGCTACTGGTGTTCATTCAATCGAGTACCTCTAAGGAGTCCACACAACTGCTTATAGCTCTTAAACTTGTCCTTATTGAAGATTCTTGGTGCTGCTGCTCTCTAGATCAACAGTAAGCGTTGTCATGAAACCTTTGGGAGAGAAAGAAATGTAATTCTGAGCACTGATGAGAACAGAAATGCAGGAATCACAGCTGGCCAGTCTCATTTTCTTCTGGGTTACCAAGGCTATAAACAAGGGAGAGTGGGAATGGCCTGGAAATCAATTTGCAGAATATTTAAAAGGTCACCGTGGTCCAGAGTAGTGTGCTGCATTACTTGGAATGTATGATGTGCACAAACGTGTATGCCATATCTCTAATGACAACAATTGTGATACAAGAGAGGAACACGGTGCCCGTCTCCTGCTAATGGTTTTAGAACAGACTGAAACATATTTTCAGGACTCTAATTTAAGCTCACCTTATACCATGTTTTTGGGTAACTTATTTTGTAGCGATTTTATTTATCTATTCTTCTTTAAACTTTTTATTTTGTAAAAGTTTTAAACCTGTGGGAAAGTTACAAGTCTATTACAATTCACCTATATTCACCTCTCACTAACGTTTAGTCACATTTGTATCCTCTCTCCTCATATATGTTTATAAATGTATACATGTTCACAGACATACATATGTAGACACACACATTCTTTTTAAAAAATATTTTTAATTTAGCCGGGCGCGGTAGCTCACACCTGTAATCCCAGAACTTTGGGAGGTCAAGGCAGGCAGATCACATGAGGCCAGGAGTTCAAGACCAGCCTGGCCAACATGGCAAAACCCCGTCTCTACTAAAAATACAAAAATTAGCTGGGCATGGTGGCACATGCCAGTAATCCTAGCTACTTGGGAGGCTGAGGCACAAGAATAGCTTGAACCCAGGAGGCGGAGGTTGCAGTGAGCAGAGATTGTGCCACTGCACTCCAGCTTGGCTGACAGAGCAAGACTCTGTCTCAGAAAATAAATAAATAAATAAATAAATAAATAAATAAATAAATAAATTTAAAACTTTTAAAAACCTTCTTGTAGAGATGGAATCTCACTATGTTGCCCAGGCTGATCTCAAACTCCTAGCCTCAAGCAATCAGCGTTTTAAAGCACTGGGATTATAGGTGTGACCCACTGGGCCTGGCCTCTTATATAAAAATTTATTTTTTACCCATGTCGGTGTAAGTTTAGCTGAAACCTCCTAACAACAGGTATATTCTCTTAAGTAACTTCACTGCTACTTTTTTTCAGCGGCACGATCTCAGCTCACTGCAACCTCTGCCTGCTGGGTTCAAGCAATTCTCCTGCCTCAGCCTCCCGAGCAGCTGGGACCACAGGCATGCGTCACCATGCCCGGCTAATTTTTTTGTATTTTTAGTAGGGACAGGGTTTCATGAGGCTGGCCAGGCTGGTCTCGAACTCCTGACCTTGTGATCTGTCTGCCTCAGCCTCCCAAAGCGCTGGGATTACATGCATGAGCCACCACGCCAGGGCCCTTTCAAAGACAGGTAGTAATCTAGTCTTAAGATTTTTCTGATTGGAAAATTTACCTTTTCGTTATTTTTTTCCAAGGAGATCAACTCCATAATGAAACAGCCTCAGATGTCGGTCTATAATGGACACTCTCCACATAAAGGCCTCCTTGTTACTCACAGCAACCTCCTTTCCAATTACTCTTACATGCCCTTTCTTTTCATCATCTTTCTTTACTTTTTGTTCTCTTTACATTTTTCCTTCACAATTGATATTTTAAAAAGCCACTTACTGCCGTTCTCTGTTCACCTAAACAACTTAATTACATTTCTGCGAGTTGCTTGGCATTTTTAAGTATGCATGCCTGAAAAAAAGCAATCTAGGTGACATTTTGTAGTTTGGTGATGACTATTATTTCCTCCAGCCTTGGTAGGAGATTTCAAACTTTAAGATCTTTCCAGAGTTAGTTCAGTAGCTGATGTAGTTATTAACATTGCAGTTATTTGAAAAAACACAGGCAAAACAAATACTGATAATTTACTCTTAGAAAGCCTTTTCTCTTGTCGGTAACAGCACCTGATGCTTTGGCTGGCAACTCCGAACTCTTTTAGGATATTTTCCTGAAGCCCTCCTCTATTAAGTAGAGAAATTCCACTGATCCCAAGGAAGTCTCAGGGAAAAAGAATGCAATTTAGTAGTCTATTGCAGAACTTTTCAAAAGCAATTGCCAAGTAGAGGCAGGGTCTCATACTATAAAAAGAGCTTATCCCTGAAAGATCCTCCCTCAAGGGTCCAAGTTAGTAGCCTGAAATCAATTCAAGCAGCTGAAAGGATGAAAGAAGATTTCATGGTCTAGGGTGTCTTCTTTTGAGCGCTCTGGTTGGGGTTTTCTTTGGCCGCTTGACTAGAGGCAAAGATTAGTGACACAATGCTGGCTTTCAGTCATCTAGGCTTCTATGCCTGTGGAACGAAGCTGAGGCTGTGGAAACTAGGGGTCCTGTTAATGTCTAGGTTTGGATGGGCAGGACTTTCATAGTTACATTCACACCAAGTCATTAAGAAGAGCACTTGCCTTTTTAAGAATAACCAGGCTCTTCTTTCTTCTAAAAGCAGTGACAGGAAGAAGAATAGCGTCTTTGGAAGGCAAATTGGGCTCATTTGTGTAGCCAGACAAAAACAAAGTTTTGATTATTTTTTTCTTAGGCCTTGGATCTGGTGGTTTGGTTTGAGAAAAAAGGCAAACATCTTTCTCTCCCACCCTGAGATTTTCCTGCAATCTAATATAGTAAATGAACTCTTCACAACCATATTCATAACTAAGATGCCCTTAGCTTTTAGTTCTGAACGATTGTTTGTTTGTTTGTTTGTTTTTGAGACAGAGTCTCGCTCTGTCGCCCAGGCTGGAGTGCAGTGGCACGATCTTGGCTCACTGCAAGCTCCGCCTCCCGGGTTCACGCCATTCTCCTGCCTCAGTCTCCCCTCGAGTAGCTGGGACTACAGGCGCCTGCCACCATACCCGGCTAATTTCTTTTGTATTTTTAGCAGAGACGGGTTTTCACCGTGTTAGCCAGGATGGTCTGGGTCTCCTGACCTCGTGATCCGCCCGCCTCCGCCTCCCAAAGAGCTGGGATTACAGGTGTGAGCCACCCCGCCCGGCCGATAGTTTTCTTTTTTCTGATCAAGTAAGTAGGAATAGGTTAAAAAAATAAATAAATTAATTAATAAAAACTACATGCGATTTTTCCATAATTTTTTAGGGAAAAGGATTTTCCAAAAACTCAACCATTTTCTAAGTTGTTTTCTTGATGGAGCCACACCACATTGGTATGTTGTAATAGGTTCGTTTTGAAAACAAAGTAACTCTCAAGATTCTTAATATTTAATTGCAGGGCCCTGGCGCATGACAGGACAGTGGTCCTCAAACTGTGATCTCTGGGCCTGCAGCAGCACCATCTGGAAACCTGTTAGAAATAATTGTTAGAACTTCCATAGTAGGAACTCGACAGATGTTTGCTGAAGATAATGTGGGGTTCTCAATTGTAAAGGAGAATAATATCACTAATACCACGTGGCAAGGCAGTGACTCCCAAAGTTTCGCGTGCATCAGAATCATCAAGAAGACTTGTTGAAATGTAGATTGCTGAACGCTACCTGCAGTGTTTCTCATTCAGTAGATCTGGAGTGCATTTCTTTCTTTTATTTTTGAGACAGGATCTCAAGCTATTGTCCAGGCATGATCTCCGCTCACTGTAACCTCTGCCTCCTAGACTCAATCAATCCTTCCACCCCAGCCTCCCAAGTAGCTGGGACTAAGGCGCGTGCTACCACGCTCAGCTAATTTTTTGTATTTTTAGTAGAGACTGGGTTTCACCATGTTGCCCAGGCTGGTGTCAAACTCCTGGGCTCAAGGGATCTGCCTGCCTTGGCCTCTTACAGTGCTGGGATTACAGGCCTGAGCCACTGCAGGGCCTCTGGAGTGCATTTCTAATGAGTTCCCAGGTGATGTTAATGTTACTGTTCTGGGGCCTCCACTTTGAGGACCATTGTTCTACAACAGTGATTTTCAACCTTACCTCAAATTAGAATCACCTGGGGTTGATTTTAAATGTATTGAGGAGTTGGCCCCACCCCAGACCAAATCAATCACATTCTCTGTAGGTGGGTGTAGGCACGAGAAACTTTAAAATTTGTTCAGGTGATTCTAATCAGCAGCCAGGTCTGAATTCCACTGACGTTCATCTCAACAGAAGTGGTCCTCAATCCTGATTTCTCATTAGAACCACCTGGAAGGCTTTAAAAACCTTGTTGCCTAGATCTCAAATCCTAGAGATTCTGATATAATTGGTTTGAGGTGCAACTTGGGCATTGAGAGTTTTGAGAACTCCTCAGGTGATTGTAATATGCAGCTAAAGTTAAGAACCCTTGCCCTAAATATGCCTTCCAGCTATAAGAATTTCATGTTTTAGTAAAATCCTATGTAAAAGATACAACATTCAAAGAAAACAAACATTCTTATACTGATTTAATCTATAGACATTATACAGGTTCTAAGTTTATCTTGAGCTGATTTCATTAACTATAAAAGTTGGTATATTTATAGCAAATTAGCTAAGTTTTGAATTAAAGCCTTATCCTAAATGGCCATAAAATCCATTTACTTTCCAACACACTCATTTTTTGTTCACAATATATTTTTTGTTTGGAAAGATATCCAAATAATTTCATCAATCATACTTTAATTTATTCACACATTTTCTTGCCAGTTAATGGTTATCTCTGTTATAGTAAGATACACTAGAGCAGAAATATAGACAAGCAAAGGAGTCTGGCCCCATCACCATAATGGATTACTATACTTGTCTGCTTTGCTTGACTCTTTTACAAATTTACACAGCACTAAGGATATGGTACAAGGGTAGAGCAAGACTGCACAGAAATGACAGAGGCCAGAGGAGCCCCTTACATCAGCTGAGGAGACTGCACTTCAGTAGACTACTGAGTCAGGGAAGCCACAATAAAGCTTTAGAGGTTCCTACCCTAGGCTGTGAGGGAGACCCCTTCTGGGAGAGGGGTGGTGAGAGCTCAAGTAATATTAACCAAAGTAACAAAATGCTCATGAATATTTACAATACGCATGAAACTTACTTATACCTGTGGAAAACTGCCTTTGTGCTGCTTATAGTAAATCAAACAAATCATCCCTCCCTCAGTTCTGCAACAGCCACCAAACAGCTGTGTGATGTTGAGCAAGCAACTTCACTTTTCCAAGTCTTAGATTTCTCATATGTAATATAATATTTGTCTTGCAAGGTGTTTTAAGGAATAGATGAGGTAACATGCAAAGCATTTAACCCAGTACCTGATACATACAGTACAAGGGGTTCAAAAATATTAATTCTCCTTTCTATCTCTGTCCTTTCTAATACTATCACGAACTTTGTCTTTGATCATCATCACAATCATCAACAACCAAAAACCTTGTTTCTCTTCTCCCGCTCTCATTCTCTTTCACTCCCCTACCTACCTGAACATTTATTGAGCTGCTACAAAGTCTCAGCCAATGTGCTAGACCCTTGGGAATACAGGGATAAATAAGTTGCCATCCTTTCCCCTAGTACATACATTCTAGTGAGGAAGCAGACAAATAAATGTACTATTATTATTCCTAATGTGTGAAAAGTGGGTATAGAGGCAGCACAGAGAAATGGCATCTAAACTTTGTTGTAGGATCTGGGAGTGTTTGTGGAGGCATTCCAAAGGAGTTTAGTCTCAGGGGTTGAGCAAGTGTTACCCAGATGTGGTGGTGTGGGATGTGGAGAAGAGTTGGGTTGGGAACGTGAGAGAATTCCTGGTGGAGAACAGCACATGAACAGATGGGGTGAGAACAGCATATGTACAGGTGGGGGTAAGCTGGTGCTGTACGAGAAAGCATGGAATAAGTTATTAAGTTTGACCTGCTTGGGAACTGAGGGGCAGGTGTGAGGGATGAAGCAGGAGTAGGTAGGGGCTAGATCACAAAAGATCTATGCCAGTGTTTCTCACAGTGTGATTCCCAGCCCAGTAGCATGATATCACTTGGGATCTTGTTAGAAATACAAATTCTTATACATCACCCTGGACTAGACCACCTGAATAAGAAAAGTTGGGCATGAGGCCTACAAATTTTTTAAAAAGTCATACAGGTGATTGCAATGCATGCTAAAGTTTGAGAAACACTCTTTGCTGTGGTTTGAATATTTGTGTCCTTCCAAAATTCATGTAGAAACCATCTCCAATGTTATAGTATTAAGAGGAGGGACCCTTGGGAGCTGATCAGATCATGAAGTCTCCTTTCTTATAAAGGGGATTAAAAGCCTTGGCCCTTTTACCCTTTGTCCATGTAAGGACACAGTGTTGGAAGCAGGGACTGGGTTCTCACCAGAAACAGAACCTGCCAGCCTCTTGGTCTTGGACTTCTCAGCCTCCACAATTGTGAGAAATAAGTTTCTGTTGTTTATAAGTTAACCAGTATCAGGTATTTTGTAATGGCAGCACAAAGGGGCTAAGAAACTGTTCTATGCCCTAACAAGAAATGTGGTCACTTTCCTGAAGGAAATGGGGATATATATAAAGATTTTATATAAGACTCATAATATTTATTTGGAAGGCTTGCTCTGCAAGCAAGATGGAAGAGCAACATGAAGGAAGCGTGGTGGAGGTGAGAGGACTGGAGGTTAAGTTGGTAGGGAGATACAGGAAAGAAGCTTAAGACACTTGAGTTAAAATGTAGCATCCTTCCTATGTGTAGGGCTCATAAAAATGTATAGTCTAAGATAGAACACAGAATACTCTATGAATCCTGCCCACAAGGTGTTGGTAATCTAGATTCACTTTTTTTTTCTGATAATGCCATCCATATGTATGGAGCGTCTACTACTGTATGCCAGAGTGACTCTGGAATCGGTTTGGTTGATCTAGACAAGACCATAAGGAGAGTCCCCTTACTACCTCTTCTCCAGGGGAGGGATTCAAGTTGAACTAGTACTTCAGAGACTGTTTAGTAATATAATGCATGAAAGGTGATGGTTAGGACAGAAAAATAAATGGATTGCATCGTAATTCCTCAGGTTCTCCAAATATGTGGTGGTCTCAAACCATGTGAATTGGTCTGCACATCCTGTTTGGGTTGCGTGTCAGCAGTTGAGATCTGAGCCTTATTTGTAACAGTGAAACGGTGAGAGACCTGCCCACTGAAAGCTGTTTTTCAGCTAGGAATAGAAAAGGGCCAGGCTAGACTCCTCTTTCTGCTGGATCTTGCTTCTTCTCAGCAACAGAAGTAGACCTGCCTTCCTAGCTGTAGAGAAAAGGTGCCAGTAGGCGGGCAGGTGAGCCTGTGGATAATCCTGGAGTAAAGGTTCAATAGACCTTCAAGTCTATCCTACAGGATTCGGAGTGAGGGGAGAGAAAAGGAGACGCTTCTTTGGCTGAGAGAGGAAGAGAAAAAAAAATCCCAGATATTTGACAGCTATATCTTCCCATCACCACCTTCCTCTAAACCCATGCCTCTCTGCTTCGTAGGACATAAAATGAAGAGTGACCCACCCCCCAGCCCATCCCCCGTTTGTAGGTGTGCTTTCAATGAAAATAAGTCGGTGTTCATGGACGGAAACTAGAGCAGCTGAAAATAGATGCAAGACTTGTTGAGCATACAAATCATTTCCCCCTTAGTCTCTAAGGGAGGAAAAAAAATCCCTCTTACTCTCCTTGCAGCCTGTGTTCTGCATTCTGGAGAGGAAGCTGAGGCTGGTCCTCAGGCGCTCCTCCCGCCGTTCCCGCAGGAAACTTTTCTCGCAGGGCCCGCTCCGTCCATCCCGCGCGGTTCCAAGACGGTGGGCCTCCCGTGGGCTCCTCTCCTGGGCAAGGGCCCAGACCCCGCGACGCGCCTGTCTCTTTAAATTCCAGCTGCGCGGCTGGGAAACAGCGCCACTCGCCGCCCAGGCCGGCTGGAGGCTGAGAGCGAGCTCGCGCTTTCGCTCCCGGCTGCGCGCCGCGGAGAGCTCGGCTCGGCCCGCGGGCTGCTAGGTGGCGGCGGCGCGGGGCGGGGAGGCGCGGCCCGGCCGAGGAGGGAAGAAAGAGCGAGCCGGGCCGGGAGAGGCGCCGCGCCCGGTCCCGCGCCCGGTCCCGCACCCGCTCTCAGCGGCCCGAGCAGTTTCTTTCTGGGTGACAAGGATGTGCCTCGGTTGGTTTTTCTTTTTTTTCTCCATCTCCTTAAGACGATTTCCATAGTAACCTGATCAAGTGGCTCAAAATCGCAAACCTGAGGATTTCCGCGGCCCGCCGGCAAGACCTCGGCCAGGTAACGCTGCGATCTCCTCCTCTTCCATTGCAAACCGCTGCGCTCCTTGCAAAGTTCCTTTTGTGGAAAATCGCCCAGCCCAACGGAGCCCGGGGTATTTGCAACAGCGTGTTCGTTTCCAGGTGCCTGTCACGGGTCTCCTCCCTGCTGCTTCTCCAGGACCCATGATGAGATTATTTTTAAAAATTGTTTTTGGTCGTCTCCCCCGCCCCCTCCCCTTCTTTATTTTTTTCCTCTTCGCTGCACTCTTCTCGGCTTTTCCCCTGACACTACTGATGGGGGTGCGGGGGGACGTCGGGGATGGGGGTGGCCAGCGCGGTCCTGGGAGTGGCGGGTTCGGATGGGCTGGCTGCGGTGGGCCACTTTGGGCATCTCGGCGTGGCCTGCGCCGGGGTCACGGGGAGGGCTGTCAGCGCCAGGGCGGAGGAACCCGAGGTCTCCAGACGAGTGAGGGAGGGATGCAGGCTTGGGGGTGATGGAGCGCTTGGCTGGTGGCTGGTGAGCGTCCATACATCATAGCTATCCTTCCCACTCCCCCGCCCCTCTTCGGGATTCTCTCTTTCTCTTTCCCCGTCCTCATTTCTTTCTTCCTTTACTCACCACTCGCTTCATTCTCTTCCTTCCATTTCCTCTTTTTTTCTCCCCTCATTTCCTTTTTTTCCTTTCCCTTTTAAAGAAAGGGGAATCGTGTGTAACCCTTTCGTTCTACCAACGTGGAATAGCTGTGAAACCTGCAGCGTGGTCACCTCAACCTGGTCGTTTTCAGACCCGTCCTCATCCATCAACATATTTGTTTCCCGAGTCTATTGATCTCCCTGAATTCCACAGAAATGCATTCTAAGCTAGGCGCCTGTATGTCAGAATCAGTTCTGCAGCTAGCTTCCGTGCTCCAAGTATGACATGTATTGTAAGGGCTGCATATGTTTTAAACCCACATAAGCCATGGGTATAAATAAATGTAGCTTTGAAAAAAAATCTGGCCTTATTCTAGATAAACTTCCCTCTTAAATTACTGATATACTCTTCTCCCTCTTTGACATTTAATTTTAGGAAAGTTGGGAGACAGGTTCTTGTCCTCCAGTTTTTAAGGAGCAGGCAACTTCTATTATCTTAATTTTCTCGTCTTTGAACATCACTCACGTTTGCACTACCCAGTCAGTGGAACGAGTGGGTCATAATTAAGGTTCAGATTTCTAGCTTCCAACGTCCAAGCTGGCTGGAGTGGCAACCTCTGGTACAGGGTCCTAAGAAAACTGGAGAGCCAGGCAGACCTTGCCAAAGAATAAAGGCATAGCAAGTCTTTTGTGAAATATCGAAATTCAGACTGTAGTACTGAAAACATGAAAATACAATGAAACCAGGCTTTTAGTTTGTTTTTGGTTCTTAGCATGGGTACAACTAGGTAGGTATAAATTAGTACTTCTTAAAAATGATCCACTCTAGTTTAGAACCTATTCTGCCTTGTTTATGTTAAGGCACTTCCTTACTATGGTTACATATTTTTTTCTTTGAAATATAAGATGTCTGTATCATGTGAAAACAAAGGCAAAAACCAGGAGGACTTTTATTTGTCCATAAAAATTTTATTTCTGATTTTTTTATTTAAAAAAAATCTAGTTGTTTTGCTCAAGTTTTCCTGAGGTCAAAATATTTCACGTGGAAAAATGATTCTAATCAATGAGGTTCCTCTGCTCTGTTTTAGAGGTGCATATAGTTTATATAGAAAAAAGTCTCAGTTTGAGAGAGCTCTATTTGCCTCTTTTCCTTTGTCTGCACATTTGTCTTTTAAATTCAACTATTAATATAGGATAAAGGATCTTAGGGCAGAGAATAGATCAGGCAGAAGGGAGACTACTGATATAATAGAAGATATGTACGTAAACCAAGAGAAGTAATTATTGGCATGCCACTCCACACAGTTGTTGTCTTTGTTTTTAGCCAATTTAAAGGCTGTACGCTGAAAATGTATTATTTTCTGAATTCTGCACCTAATGCTGTTCGTACCCAAGATCATATTTATCCAGTTCAGTTGAATATTTACAAAAGACTTAAAATTCCCTTGCCGCTGAAATCCAAATAGCATGTTTTTCTTCTAAAATTTTTTTTTCTAGTGAACAGTGATAGTAGTAATGGTCCCGCATTATTGTTTTTATCTGACTTCCAATTTTGGTGTTCCCTGGGTGGGTGGGTTTTCCTGACACATTTACAAGATGCTTTTGGCAGGTTGGCTGGAATTTGAAGGCACATTTAATTGTAGGTGCAATAAAATATTCATTTTCTCTTGTTCTTGGTTTGAGATGTCATGCCCTTTTGGTCACTTATATTTTGGTGTGACTGTGTGTGTGTGTGTGTGTATGTGTTTGTGTGAAGGATTTAACAAAGTCTGTTCTAATTGTCATGTGATTTGAAGTTAAAAGGTATGTTAGTGACAAGCCATACATTTCTCTTATTTATAGTACATTGATCCTGAAACCATTTTTTCCCTTGTGATTTCTTCTGTGCATGGATCATTTAACGAAAGGTTGGCAATGATGAGCTATTTTTTTATAATAGGAAAAAAATTCCTCAAGTTTACTTACCAAGTCAGATTTTTATACAGAGGGATTAGCAAATATTTCTGATCTAATATTTTAATGGACTGAATTGCTGACCACTGCTAATTACCAAGAATATATTTTCCTAATTCTGAAATTGCTGTACCTCTCAAGTTGTCTGGAGGACTCCAAGTGACCCAACTTGTAACTCATGGCAACAGGAAGTGGTTGTTCTGGGTGCAAGCTGAAGTGTGGACGTGGACCCATACTTTGTTAGCACTCGGGGACTTGATATGGAAAGAATTAATGTACTGGCTTTTTTGTATAGATGAATGTTAACTTTTTGACATTAGTCAGAACTACATCTCCCAAGCCTTGTTTTGCAGTGTCTGTCCCTTTGCTCTTCACTTACAGTAAGTCCTTACTTAACTGACTTGATAGGTTCTTGGAAACTGCAACTTTAAGCAAAAGGAAGTATAATGAAACACTTTTATCACAGGCTAATTGGTAGAAACAAGACTTAAGTTCCCATGGCATATTTCTGGTCACAAAAACATTTCCAAACTTCTCAAAACACTTTAATATTAAGCATTCAAATACATGTAAACTATGTATACATGTAAGAAAGGTTACTATAAACCAGATCAATATTTACCCAATTATTTAAGTTCAGGGTCTTAGGTGGCTGGAGCCTATCCGGGTAGCTCAGGGCACAAGGCGGGAACCAGCCCTAGACAGGACACCATCCTGTTGCAGGGCACGTTCACACATGCCCACACACAGGCTGGGACCATTTACATGTGCCAATTCACCTACCATGCACATCTTTGAGACGTGGCAGGAAGCAAGAGTACCTGGAGAAAATCCATACAGATATGGGGAGAATGTACAAACTCCACCCAGACAGTGGACCCAGCCAGGAATCAACATTTGGGCAACATTATAACGAAACGAAGTTGAATGAAATGATGTCGTTCCGCGACCTGCTGTACTTGAGGGGTGTTATAAAATTCTCAGAAGATAGGTTTAATGCTATCTTTTTAATAGAAAATAACTTATAGACAAGTGTGCACATGTGACTTTTTGTGTAGCAGGAATCATTAGGATGAGAATCAGACGTAAGAGGTGGTGCCAACATGAGGAATGTTGAGATTCAGGGAGCTGTGGATGGAAGTAGAAGCCAGAAGGCCAGGGTTAGGTTCCTACTTCTTACTGTTTCAGTTATTGCAGTGTTGGCCTGTTTATTCACAGATGTCACCTAGCTTTGTTTTCTCAAGAAGAAAAATGAACATAATCTTTCCTGTTATGAATTCTTAAACACACATGACATAACCACAGACACAGAGGTGCACATATGTAGCAGTAATGGATACTAAATGACACACTCGGAGGAAACAGAAAAGACTTCTGAATAGAGACTGGAGATACTTCCTTGGACCATTGATGAATGGGCAATGATGCATTTTTGTCTTCCATTCAGAAGGCTAATATATTGCTCTCTATGTTCTATGGATAAAGGCAGTATATGCTCAAGGATGAATCACATAATATGCATAATAAATCCAGCAAGCATTACCCTTTTACTTACGTGACTGCAAGTAGGAATACATTTCCCCCACTCTAACCATGTAAGATTTCTTTCCCTTCTCCCATTTTGTAAGCAAAAGTAAGTTCCTGAAAGGTTAAATGGACCTCAGGATGGGAAAAATCCCCAGAGCTATCTTTCTGCACAGACTTCATTTTTTCTCCCAAGTCTGACTGTCAACTACGATATCTGATACGAGGCTCTGGTGCTGATGTTTCCATAGGTCATCATCCTTCGGTGTCCCAGATGAAGTCTCAGGTCGAACATTGCAATAGCACAGATTCTGAATTTAATGCATCATTAAAGTTGGTTATGTAACCCAATGGCCTTGTTAAACTCCAGATTTTTAAAATTATATGTATTTACTATTCTCTTATTTTAGAATGATCTCACAATGTTCACAAGAAATAAGCCCGGTCCCTGCAAAGACTTCAAAAACTGCTTGTTCACATCATTAGATTGTACAACGCTTGTACAATGACACTTTTTGCTAATCTATGCAACATTTTTGTAACAATTGTGCACATTTTAACTACTTCAGATAATCAGGACCTAGAGACTTCAAGATCTGGAAGCATTGCTGGTGACATAGAGCAAAAACTTTCTTGAGAATAGGAAGTCAGTGTTTTGACAAGTGATTTATAACAGTTCAGGTATAGCCAGGAAGGTTTGAAACAAACCTTAAGTATTATTTCTTTCATCTTGATTAGTATATATTTACATGTGATCTATTTATGTATATTAATAGATTTTTGGGTCTTATAGCCAGCTTTCATTTTTCTCTATTGGAAAAGATCTAAGTCCCCATCCTTCCTTGGTGACTTTTGGTAGGTTTGTAGACAAAACATTGAAGAATCAATGGTACCTTTTATACATTAATACTGCCAATATGACCATAAAATCATATTTTTTGGGAATTTATTCCCCCGATCAAAAGAAGCATTTGTTATTGAACACAGTCTTATGCTACCTTATTAAGATGTATCAAACACCCTGATTGATCAAAAACACCTCAGTCCATTTTAAGGCAGTATTGCCCAGCAATTAAAGATGTAGCTTCTGGAGGAGTCTTTCTGAGTTTGAATTCCTACTCTTCCACCTACTATGTAGGTGATCTTGGGTAAACTTCTTGAGTCTCAGTATCCCCATCTGTAAAATAGTTGTAGAGAAGAATTTTTGTGGTGATTAGGTGAGAGAATATATTAATATAATATTTAGGAGAGCAACCAGCATGTAACATATATTCATTACATATCAATTTCTATATTATTGATGTTCATACTGCTGATGTTGAAATGCACAGGAAGGCCACAGTTATTTTCTGTTTAGATTGATTTTTCTTTTAAAGTCTGAGCATAAACTGTAATACTGTGCTTATTTATATAGGAACTGTGATCTCGTCTCCTCCTTTTCCCATCTCCCCCTCTCTACCTTAGTTTTTCCTTATAGTCTCAAGCTGAAAACAATGACCAGGTGCCTAAGAGATAAGAATACTCTTTCTTTTGAACTCATGGCATTAGCAGTGACCTGGATGAGATTGGGGGCTATTATTCTAAGTGAAATAGCTCAGGAATGGAAAACCAAACATTGTATGTTCTTACTTATAAGTGGGAGCTAAGCTATGAGGATACAAAGGCATAAGAATGACACAACAGACTTTGGAGACTCGGGGAAAGGGTGGGAAGGGGGTGAGGGATAAAAGACTACAAATAGGGTGCAGTGTATACTGCTTGGGTGATGGGTGCACCAAAATCTCACAAATCACCGCCAAAGAACTTACTCATGTAACCAAACACCACCTGTTCCCCAGTAACCTATGGATATAAAAAAATTAAAAAAAAAAAAAAAAAGAAAACTCTTTTTTGCAGGGGGCAGGTAAAGGGTAAGAGGGGATCCCATTTTTGAGTTTCTAGAAAAGCTTATCTTAACCTATTTTTTATATATATAGTATGAAAGTTATCCATGAATGGCCGGGCGCGGTGGCTCACCCCTGTAATCCCAGCACTATTGGAGGCCGAGGTGGGTGGATCACAAGGTCAGGAGATCGAGACCATCCTGGCTAACAAGGTGAAACCCTGTCTCTACTAAAAATACAAAAAAAAAAATTAGCCGGGCGTGGTGGCGGGCGCCTGTAGTCCCAGCTACTCAGGAGGCTGAGGCAGGAGAATGGCGTGAACCCGGGAGGCGGAGCTTGCTGTGAGCCGAGATCGCACCACTGCACTCCAGCCTGGAGGCAGAGCGAGACTCCATCTCAAAAAAAAAAAAAAAAAAGTTATCCATGAATTTTTCTCGAAAGTTGAAATCAGGATTAGCTATAGTATAATGTGTTATAAAAACAACAAATACATGACAAACATAAATTTCTGGCTTTACTATTACAGAGCTGTTCACTTACAAGCTGTGACTGCCTACTAAAACCCCAATGTAATCCAATACTACGGGTTTGCTAAGGAAGGTTGTGGAATAATTTTTTTGTGAAGTCATTTGAAGTCTTACTTATGAGAAGATGTCATTTGGTAAAAGATGTAATATTTCATTCTTAATTTATTTTTCTTTGTGTGCTCCAATATTCTAGGCTTCATTGCATAAGTAATTTTCTTTCATATTGAGATGGCCTTATCTGAAAAATGAATTATTGAATTATTATACCTATTTAAAAAGTTTTATTATGGAAAGTTTTGAATGGACGTGAAAGTAGAAATGATGACATGATGGATTTCAATGGATCCATCATTCAGTTTCAACAAGTTAGGTAACCTCTTCAGATCCTTTCCTGTGATTCTCTGACTATAGAAATTTTAATTCACTCTGGTTTTGAGAATCTAGAATATCTGCTTTTTAAATAATATTGATCTACTATTGATAATATTGATGCTAAACTGATATAGATATTAACACCAAACATTTAATGGCAAGTCAGTAAACTAATATACACAAAATGATGAGTGAAAAATGTGTTAGAACTGAGCAAATATAAGAAATCAGGGTTAGAAAACACAAGATTAGTTTGATTCGACATTTAAGCATCTCCTTGAAAGAGCTCATAAAATGTCATGATCAATATATTATCATATGTAAGAATACTTTTCAGGAAATTGTACAATAAATAGTTCTAAAAGTATGTTGAGCATTAATCTTTCATCAGGAAGCTCATCTCAAGATTGTAACTGCCAGACTCGGAGATAGTCCCCAGTGACCTTTCCCTATTGCTATTCATGCTTTGTGAAGTCCCCTCCCACGTTATATATTCTGTGTGATCAATAGAAGATGACGGAAGTGATGGTGTATGACTTCTGAGGAAGTATGACTTCTAAGGCTGTCATAAAAGATATTACCATTTCCACCTTCCTCTATTGGATCACACACTCTGGAGAGAGCCAACTGCCGTGTCTTGGGAAGACTCAAGCAGGCCATGGAGATTCATGTGGCAAGAAAGTGAGGCCCTCTGCTAACAGCTCCAATTTATTAGTTGTATGAAGGAGCCACCTTGGTAGAGGGTCCTCCAGCCCTGGAACTCTTCAGATGACTGCAGTCCTGGGTAACATTTTACATCCTCTTGGGAGCCCCTGAGCCAGAACCAACCAGTTAAGATATTTCTGAAATCCTTACCCACAGAAGCTGTGTGAATTATTAAATGTTTATTGTTAGAAACTGCTAAATTTTGGAGTAATTTGTTATGCAGCAGCAATAGATAACTAGTACTTATAATTACAACCCTGAGGCAGTTTAAGGTTTTTGTATTAGTTATCACAGTTTTATAGATATGTAGAAGTGCCAGTTAATAGAGTTCTAGTTGACAGAAGGCTATTTAAATCTGTATTTGCCACAGTGAATAGCTAACATTCTACCTTGTTTTATATTTTTAACTCCTGGGAATGAATACTCTGTAGACATTATCTATAATGAGTGCAGAAGATACAATATCTGTTCTTTCATTAGTTGCTAACCTGGATCTCAATCTTGATTCTTCCTTTTGGCAATATATCTGTTAAAAATTCAACTCTTTTGGAATTTTGAAAGAAAGCAGTCCTGGAGGGTTGAGGACTGGGACATATTTTGGCAGAAACTTGGGTAAACTTTTGAAATGGTATTATAGTTTACCTTCAGGTTATCCCCAAAATCACCCCTGTCCCCAGCATACACACTAAAAGGCCTTTGCAGCATGGGCTTTTATTGTCGTAGAAGCTTTTCTTCTGTTTTCCAGTGAACTATGTAAGATTAAAGTGCCCCAAATATTATATGACCCAAATAAGGCTCTGGTGAGATATTATGTTATATCCATTCTTCATCAATTTGTACTTTGTTCTTTTGTGTGTATTGCTAGGTTTTCCTTCTTACGCCTGGTTCTGGATGGTATGTGTCAACCTGTTTCTCTCATTGTTGTATTACAAGGCTAATAAAACCTAAAAATTGGGTATCACTGTGGGCTGAGAGAGATTCTGTATACGTACAAAGTTCTGATACATCCTTGCAGGTAAAATGGTGTGGACTGGAGAACCAAAAAAGACAATGACCTCACTTTTTACTTCATGGATCTGTTTAATTTTATATAAGTAAATTATCCCATAAAAATTTAAATCATGGCTCAATCTTTAATATATATAAGCACCAGGAACCTTTGATAATAGAATTAAAGTTTTTTAGCCTTTAGATTAGTGAGATTACTAGGTCATTTTCCTAAATGTGCCACCACTTGTCTTTTGATTTACAGCATAAGGTTTTTGTATGTTTGCTGTTTAATTTGTTAGGTAGGGTAACTAACTGGAACCTTGCCTCCAATAATTTTTTCAGTTCCAAGGTTATCTTGATATAAAAACAGTGATGTTGTTCACTGATCTATGCCAATCTCATGCTCTCTGGGAATTGAAATTGATTTTTTTGCTTTTTTTTTTGGTCGTTGGCATACACATTTATGTACCCTTTGAACAAGCATGATGCAAAAGGACTCAGGAAAACCAATAAGTAGTCATTCAGAAATTGGTTTTCAGGACATCACAAATTAGTTGCATCACAAGCCTCAGGATAAAACTAATGAAGTCACTAGTTCTTCCTGGTATTTTTATGTTTGAGCACACAGTGTGCAATAAGAACTGCCTTTAGAATTGAGAACAAACAACATAGATCTGATTTTTCTGGTCCTCATGAAATATGTAGAAATTAAACGACTCCTAGTTGTTGGGGAAAAGGATAGATGGCAGATGTACATAGAGCCTGGGAGTATTTTCTTAGGTGTCTTTTGATAAGCATGCTTTTGTTTGTTAGTTAGATAATGGGTCCCATCTTGTGTGCTTGTTTTATGTGCATCGCACATGGGGCATTGCATTCATTTACTCCATGAAGTAAACATGATGTTTAAGCAAAAATGAAGTTTGTAGATATATAGTAATGGTCATATATACTATAATGAAGGTAACAGGTGTATAAGAATGAATAAAATATGCTTGCCCTTCAGAAAGTTGTAATATATTTAATTTTTAATTAAAAAATTTAAAACTTATTTTTCAGAGTGTTTGTTATTTATAGCTAGACTTTACAATTTATTATGGCCAGGCTGTGCTCAACACAAGATTCGGTTGGATCATGTAACCATAATTGAGCATTATCCTGAGTTCTACACTGTTAATGAATGCTAATGCTCTTTTGAAGATCTCCTATTTATGGCCTCAATAACCACAAAGGCTTTTCTGCCTATAGCAGATAAAGTCTGAATAATGTCACAGGAAGTTGCATGAGAAATTATGCCGTTACCTATAGCTTTTCCCCTTTTTGCCAGCTAACTAAAAATGTTCATTTGGGATATTCCCATAGGGTAAATGTCTGTATCATAACTCAGATTTTTTTTTTTTGTCAGAGTGGTAAAAGCATTTCATGCACTTTTGAGTAAGTTTCCTGATATTAGTGCTTATTAATTGTATATTAAAAATTGAGGTGGAGTTTTGATAGTAGTATGGTTAAAGTCTCAGAAATACCTGAACCTGCCCTGCCAATTACCTCTGTCCCTGTACAGAGTCCCCAGGGAAGATGCATGCAGGCAAGAGCAGCCAAATGATAATCAGAATACCACTTTATTAATAGCTTGAGATGGTGCCAATTACCCATAATGCAGGGCTCTTTGGTAAAAGGCCATTTGGAGCACATATTTTTGGCTTGTGTCTCTATATGTACATTTTCAGTATGGATTCCCTCTAGCCTAGCTACAGTTCAGGAAAGAAGTCAAAAAGAGAAAGAAATGGTCATGCCCCTAGAGGGGTTCTAATTTCAACTTATCAGGCATCTTCAACTAAGAAGTTAAAAGAAGGCAAGAGGGAGTAGACTTTAGTTTTAGGCTCTTCAATGTATAGTGACATTGTCTGCTAATATTTAAGGTCCAGTCAGTGTTTTTGGATCTGACATATGAAAAGAGCAACTGCTCCTTTGTAGAGGATGGACAGAGGTTGACCTGAAGAGGAGAGACAGGTCCAGTAGGATGGATAAATCATGGTACAGGTCAACCTGAAACCCTTGGAGTAAGAAATGTTTCACAGTTTGGACTTCTTCATATTTTAGGAAAACAATAAGGTGTATGTTTGTTTTTATGTCTGTATACAATTATATGTAAACATATACACACATACGCCTATGTACAGTCATATGTACACATATACACACATATACACTGTACTTAATATATCAACCTCAGTGTGGGCTAAGGAAGCACTCCTTGATTAAAAATATTACTGTTTCCTTAAGAAAATACATGAACATGCACAATAAGTGGCTGTAGTGGAATATTGCCCCCTACCCCATGTCCACATCTCAATCCCCAGAACCTGTGAATATGTCACTTTTCATGGTGTATTAGGATGTTTTCACATTGCTAATAAAGACATACCCAATACTGGGTAATTTATAAAGGAAAGAGGTTTAATGGACTTACAGTTCCACATGGCTGGGGAGTCCTCACAACTATGGTGGAAAGTGAAGGGGAAGCAAGACACATCTTACATAGCAGCAAGTAAGAGAGAGCATGTGCAGGGGAACTCCCATTTATAAAACCATCAGTTCTCATGAGACTTATTTATTACCATGAGAACAGTATGGGAAAGCCCCACCCCCATGATTCAGTTACCTCCCACCGGGTCCCTTCCCCGACACATGGGAATTATGGGAGCTAGAATTCAAGATGAGATTTGTGTGGGAACACAGCCACACCAGATCACATAGTAAAAGAGGCTTTGCAGATGTGATTTAGGTTTAAGGACTTGAAGATGATGATATTATCCTGGATTATTTGAGTGGACCCAATTTGATTACATGGGTCCTTGAAAGCAGAGAATCTTTCCCAGCTGTGGTCAGAGGATATGATGATGGAAAAATGGTCAGAGAACTGTTACCTTCCTGACTTTGAAAATGGAAGAAGGGAGCTCTGGTAAAACAAATGCAGGTGGCCTCTAGCAGGTGAGAAAGGTAAGGAGACATATTCTCACCTAGAGGCTCCAGCACAGAAAGCGGTTTTTCTGGCACCTGGAATTTTAGCCCAGTGAGAACCCTGATGAACTTCTGACCTCCAGGACTGTAAGATAACCGTTTGTGTTTTAAGTCACTAAGTTTGAGGTAATTTATTACAGAAGCAATAGAAAACTAATAAAGTGGGATAAAGAGCTGTAATCTTATTTTATTTCAGGTGAGGTTATGAAAAACCTTTGGATTTTTAGAGCTTTGGGGTTATGAATTGCACTTAGGGATTGTAGACCTGTAGAAGGAATCGGGAATCTTGGTATTTTAACTGAATGATCTTATTGGGTGTGTATTTTTAATTCTAGCAGAAAGCGTTCCTTATAAAAATATATTTTGGTTGTTACCTTCCCAATACTTCAGCCTTTGCTGATTTTTTTAAATTTGTATTAACTTCCGTTGCCTTTATGGATCTTATGCTGGATGATGATTTATCCGACCAACTTGGCTGATCATGGGCCTTGGTTCACTGTAAATCAGATTAAGTAATGTATATGAAGGGCCTCACACTCTAAAGTACTGTGCAAATATACATTAGTGCTTGTTGATTATTTTTATTATTGAGCACCTGCTTTCTGTCCCTCCTTCCTTCTAGGATGGTTGGGGGTTGGAGGGGAGGAAATACTGCAGGGTGATTTTGTGAGTGTGGCAGTGGTACCGCCCCTTTCTCTGGCTGCCAGAAATCCCTTCCTGTACTCAGTCTTTACACTGTGTGTGGCTCCAACAGAGGTGGCGACTGGAATGAATGCCTCACCACAGAAAGACTGGATACCCTTGGGCTCACCCATGTTCCTCATTGTTAGCCACCTAATTGCATGAACATTTTAAGTGAGGAAGAGAGATTATCGATGTTCTGGTTCTTCTCTTGGCAGAATCCAGGGCAAAGTCCACATACTGAAACTTGCTGAAAAATTATACCGTAAAGTATAAAGCATATTTTACCATACAGGTCAGCTGTTCACATTACAAATGCAGTATTTGTTTTTCTTGTAATGCTGTGCCATTGTAGTATACTCCATTATTATGAAATGATTGTGGTTGTCTGATTCATGTTTGAAGTTTATGTTTTCAGTGATCTATTTCAGAATGATGATATTACCTTTGATTCAAATTAAACTGCCAACTCTTGTACTGTCCTTAATCTGTAGCTGAATCTTCAGGAATGTCAATTTTCCTATTGATCCTTTTGATGTCCAGTCACTGGAGGAATGTCATACTGTGCCTGAAAATTATGCGTGTGGTTGCATTATTGTTTTTCCTTCATTTTTTTTAAGAAAACTGATAGGTTTTGAGCTATAGTTTACAATCAAATAAGTCCAAACTTTTTTCCTTGTTAAAGACATGTATCTTCTCTTTGCCTTAATATTCTCATTGTCCCTGCCCCCAACACAATGCTTTGTCTTTACAACATTTTTGGTATGATACATTTGAAATCTTTTCTTTGCTTTTGATGAAAGTGATTGCAATTCAAACACAACTTGACAACTTTCTCTAGACAAGTCATGTCTTTGTAATCAATAACAAGATAGTTGGCCAGGTGCAGGGGATCATGCCTGCACGTTGGAAGGCGAAGGAAAAAGTATTGCCTGAGCCCAGGACTTTGAGACCAGCTTGGGAAACATAGTGAGACTCCATCTCTACAAAAAATAAAAATACATTTGCTGGGTATGGTGGTGCACAACTGTATCCCTGCTACTTGGGAGGCTGAGGTGGAAGGATCGCTTGAGGCCAGGAGGTTGAGGCTGCACTGAGCTGTGATAGCACCCTTGTACTCCAGCCTGGGTGACAAAGTGAGACCGTGTTTTAAAAACAATGACAAAAAACAAATATGGCTATTTATGTCAAAGTTTTAAATAACTTTATCTAGACCATGGGCTCAAGTAAAAAATTTAGCATATTAGGAATGCTGTAGAGAAATTTTCTCACCTGAAATCTATCCTGGAATTGCTATAATACATAATTATGATTTTGTTTCAATGCTTATTGATTCCACTGAATTCTAGTTGAAGTATTTATTTAAAAAGTTGCAGAACCTGGAGAGTGCCTTATTCTTCACACTACAATGTATTAGGTTCAGGCTAGCTGCTGGGGGTGAGTTTGGAGGGAAAAAGGATGTAGACCTTAATAAGTTTATTTCTAGTATGTGAAGTAAGACTTGTGCAAAGGTGTAGTGCTGTAGAAAAGTATGAGTTTCTGTAGAGAGGAGCAGATTAAGGAGGAGAAATCTGGGTAGGAAATGCTGAACGCTTAATGCAAGAAGTGGCATATGAACTATGAAGGGTGGCATTTGGATGTGCAGAGATAGAAGGAAAGATATTCTAACTGGGAAATGGGGTAGTGAATTATTCAGGCAAAATTCTGTTTACTTTATGGCAAATGGGCCTTTAGGAGTCACCCTCATCCTGCCCTGCCTTGCATCCAGTTGTCTTCACCACACCTTCCAGCTGTGTTGAGCTATAGGGAGTGTCCTGCAGGTGTCAAACTCTTTCCACTTCGAAACTGTGTGAACAGATGAATTTCTGTACAATGAGACTTTCACGTGGAGTTTTTAAGACAATTCATATTAAGGTGTGGGAATTGCTGTTTGTAAATGACTTCTTCATAGTTGTTTAGTCTGGCCAACCACAAAGTCCTAGCTTTCCAGAGCTTGTATTTAGGGGATGTGTATTGCCTGACTCCACTAATGCCACTTGTACATTCATTCCTCTGCTTATTCTCAAAGCAGGTCTATTCTGTTCAGTGCTCAAAAGACATGGATGAAAGACAAAATAGTTGCTTCTGAGCTCACCGGTGATGAGAGACTTTTTTTTTTTTTTTTTACTTTTTTGAAAATATAAAACAATCATAGTTGTACTAAATGTATGAAGAAAGTGTGTGGAAACAGAGGTGGGTGTGACAATTCTGCCTGGTGGCTAGGCATCAGGGAAGATGCCCAGAGAGGAGATGCTTGAGCTGAGTCATGAAACATGAGTGGGGGAAACTGCCAGATGGACACAATGGAGGGGGATGTTTCAGGATATGACTGCAAGTGTACAAAGGGAAGGGAACATGAAAAGTTTGGGGACAGTTAGTCCTCAGGAACAGAACTGTGTGCATGGGACATGTAGAGCATGATGAAGCTGGAAGGGTAGGCAGCCCATGTAGTGTATAAATTCTAGATCAAGGGTTTATGCTTTATTCTGGAGGTAGCAGTGATCGTTGAAGGATGTTAAACAGGGATGCCATATATATATTCCCTTTGAGAACAGGTGTCAGGATGATAACATCTTAATATAAAATTGTTCAATGCAGAAGCAATACTAGGTGTCAGCTAAGAGCTGAGGCTTCACAATATAACATTTCTTATAGGCGGTATGAATGGGGTCAAATGAACTTCTCCATATCTCAGTTTCTTTATCTGCAAAGTGGGGCTAATAATAGCAGCTGTCTCTGAATTGGTATGAGAATTAGATGAGCTATTGTTGCCAAAGAATCCAACTATTATAGTAAATGCAATAATCATGTGCATTTACTATGCATTCTAATTTTATTAAGAATAGTGACTAAGTGTCCAATGAGAAGTTGGTAGAGTGAGAACTGAAAGGCACTTGAAAGTCAATTGGAGTCTGCATTTTAACTTACTAATGAAGTCCAGAAGCTATAAGATGAATTTTAAATATTTCTTAATCTGAGGTTGTTTTGTTTACTGGACTGAGCAAAGACAACTGGAAAATGAGAAAAGGTAGAAATTAAAAATGCATTGCTAGTGTGGCAAACAAACAGCATATGGGACCCTGACTGGTATTAGCCTGATTCAGGTGAGGTTATTGATACTCCACTGCACAGTTAATATTATTGTGTCCCCATACTGGCAAAGGTAGAATCATCACAGGGAAATTTACAAAACAAAGGGAATGCTGAGGTTGGAAGAGCTTTACCACCATGACTCAATTGGCCCAGGTCAATGTGGCCTGAAGTCTGGGCCACCAAAATGGTGCAAAGGTTTCCTATGACGTCTGCTGGCCTTTTAGGGATGAATACTAATCAGTAAAATGTGGATAACCATAAAATTGTATGTTTGAATACTCAAAAATCTCTCATATACTATACTTAGTAACTTATATATTTAATGAAAAAATTTCAGAAAAGAATGAGGCACAGATTTAGTGCTTCAGCTGGTAAAAGCGTATTAGTGTGTGCAAAGTATTTCACAAACTGCCATGCACATTCTAACTATGTGATAATACCTATATGTTAAATATATATATTTGTATTATATATATTACATCTATATCTATATATCATAGGTCTTTCTGTTATTAAAAAGCAAAATATCATTTTTAAGAAGGAAAGATAGACTGATACTTCATAACATATCTGTGGTTTTGTTAATTATAAGTATATTTTCTTTGCTATTTAAAAAGATGTTTTGATTCATCTCCCTAACACTTTAGCAAATTTTAAGGTAATAACCATTAAAATTTTTGGCAAGAGAGTGATTTTATTTCATGGGATTTCCAGTTAATATTGAAACATTCTATTTTATTGGATAGATAAATCTAAACAGCAGGTCAGGACTTTTATTTTTGTGTTTTGTTTTTTTGAGACGGAGTTTCGCTCAGTTGCCCAGGCTGGAGTGCAGTGGCGAGATCTTGGCTCACTGCCACCTCCGTCTCCTGGTTCAAGCAATTCTCCTGCCTCAGCCTCCTGAGTAGATGGGACTACAGGTGCGTGCCACCGTGCCCAGCTAATTTTTGTATTTTTAGTAGAGATAGGGTTTTGCCACATTGGCCAGGCAGGTCTCAAACTCCTGACCTCAAGTGATCCACCCACCTTGGAGGACTTTTAAATGTTTACAACTTCTCATCTAATCTCTCCAATGTTATACAAAGCAGCAGTCAGACCTTGGCCCCTTTTGCTGAGCATTTACTTAAAGATTAAAAGATGAATAATTGCTACTCTCCCAGTCATGTGAATCACTAGTACCAAAGGAAGGAACAGTGGAAGTTTTTAATGAGTTGGTGCTGTTAATAAAAAAAGAAGTGAGTGGTAAATTATGTATCCAAGCCCTTGAAAATTAACCTCCAGCACACGTTATTAGTTTCTTTCTTTTTTTTTTTTTGCTTAGAGTTACAGTTTAATTTTTTGATAAAGCAGTTTATTGCCCTCTAAAAGATACTTAAGTTAGAAAAAAGTGTTGCTTATCCGAAAGGATCAATTTATCAATGGCCGTGTTGTGCTGTTTTTTTCATTTGCATTATGAACCCCCTTTTAGGGCTCTTGTTAGAAACCTGTGTGGATTTATTTGTAGAGTAGCACACACTGAATTGGACTTAAGGATTAAATGAATTCCGTGAACTAGAAGGATGACCTTGTAAACAGGAAAAGATTTCATTATATGTTTTCCTTGCTATCAGTGTAATAGAATTTGTGTTGTATGCCTGATGTTCAGACCTTTCTTTTTTATTTTTGCATGAATTATATTAAAAAAAAGATTGAAATTTATCATCCAGACAGCAGACAATAAATTGGCTGAGTTCTAATTGTGAGGATTATAGCACTACATTTTATTTTCCCTCTGTCATGCTCAGCAAATAAATAATCCCGTTTACACTTCAGCCTCCAAAACATGCTTGCATCTTTGGGCATGATGGGAATACCACGTGGGCACATAGTTTTATGGTCAGAATCCTAGTTATGTGGATTTTTATTTCTTGTCTATGTAGCCAACTAGTGTAAAGTCTGGTATTTTGTGCAGGTATTAAAGCTTTGTTAGACTGAGAGAAGATAAAATAGAGGGGGATGAAAGAATTTAACTGTCAGTTTCTGTTTCTGGTGGAAATACAGCCCACTGCTGCTGTATGCTAGAGAGGGAAGCTTTGGAAGCCTCAAAATGATCAAGCCAAATGGTAAAGTTCTAACAGTTTACTGCTAATTGATTAGCTTTATGTATAAGAAGGTGCAATTATATGCTATTCCAGCCAACTCTCTTTTTAAAGTTTGTCTGACTTTTAAACCAGATTAATTCCGTCTGTTCAAAATATCCGCCCCCCACCACCTCACCCCCGCTTCCGTACAAGGGCCTGATTCATTTGACCAAAGACCTAGGCCATGACAGCCAGCTGTGACAATAGGGGGTAAATTAAAATAGCCTATGGCCAGGGTCAGACCATCTCTGAGAGATAATAGAAGAGTCCCTAAGGCCTGGTGAATGAAAGTGTTCAAATTCTATTGTGTACTCTGGTTAAGAACAATCTATAAAAAGGTAGCATTTAAAGTACATGAGAAGCAATAAATCGTTTCCTCTTTCTACAAATTGGTTTAGAGAAAATCTCTAGGACTACCAAAGGATATTTTACTGTTTCTATGGCAGTTTAATATTAATAGGAAATACTTATTTGGTATATATTGTGTTGTTACATTTATATAATTCTTTTGATATTTTTTGGAAAGCCTTTATCATATGATAGCTTCAATTTTGGAAGGTACATAGTATATGTATTTGTCACCAGTTTACATGTAACTAAACTGAGGCTTGTAGTAAAGTTCAGAAGTGTGAGTTCCCAAGAATGATTAGTGGTAGAATCGAATTAGAAGCCAGCCCTAATTTCTATACTTTTGAATTGACATCTATGATTCAGAAAAGCATGTAGTTGCTTAGGCAATGGGACAGGGATTGTATTACTCATTACTTCTGGGGCATTCTCAACTATGATAGAACTTTAGTCATACCTCTACAATGTTGGGAGGAGAGATACATATTTAAAAAGCAATAACAGCAGTTCAAGGGAAAAAACATAATCTACTTGTTTTCTTAGGGGGGCATAAATGGAAGGAATTATTTTTACAGAAAACACATCTATCCCACTTGTTTTGGGGATACTGTGTCTTATCTTTGAAATGGGCTTCTGCAAAGTCAATAGTGATGGCGAATTAGTAGTTGCATGATGCAGTGTTTTCTATATATCATAAATTGGTCAAGTATGATGATTTTTATTTCCATTCTTATTAGAAATGATCATTGTGAATAATCTGCCCATTTTTCTCAGGAGTGTATGATTTAAAGTGTCATCATGTTTTTCATTCTCAAAATGGACTAATAAAACCTACCTCTGGAATGAATAAATACCTTATTATAGATGTTGAAATTGTATAAATAGGAATGTTCATCCTCTCCTTGAGTGAAGATTTATTATTCCAAACACAAACATTCCCAATCGAAGGGTTTGAAAGTGTCCTTCAATCAACTCAAGATCATTTTGTATAGCCAGGGTTCAATCAAATACCACTTTTTAATCAGCTAATTACATGAAGCAGAACAGGTTTTCCTGCCAAACAAATGACTGGGGAGGAATAATTCTCTAAGTGCATATCCTTGAATATTTTTTTCCCCAACAAAATAGTCCTGTCAGGAAACCAAGCTCACAAGGTTAAAGTGATACATGCTTTGGCCAGTTTCTAGGTTTGCTCTTAAACTTCAGTTGGAATTACATCTTGTGGGCACAGGCTTGCTGGTTTTAATTTTGAAATAGTTTATCATTATTTTAGGAAGAATATGGGAACATTTGAGTGTGTTTGGGAAAGAAAATTAGTTCCTCATTACCTCCCCTGTCCCTGCCAATAAATTCATGAATCTTCATGTTTCTCATTCTGCGTTAACCTTTTCTCTCCATCATCCAGATATACTGAGGCTCAGGAAGCCAAGAACAGTCTCCTATTGGACATCATCAGTTCGTCATAGGGATAATTTCCTGGCCTTCTTAGATAAGAGAGTTCAACTTTCCTGTGGTCTTTTTCTAAAGCCATATACTACTTGTATATGGCTTTAGATATTTCTAAAAGATCTTAACTTGTAATCCTACAAAGTTAATAGTACATATGTTTATCTCATGGAGGCCCAGGGAGCCAAAAAGATTTGCACAAGCAGGTTAGTGTTAGAATGCAGAGACAGGAATGTAGGTCTTTTTTCCTGCCAGATCTTTGGATTTAAACTAGGAAACTCAAAAGTAATGCAGTTGCCAAGGTGAAATAATCTATTCATCTTCCTACTTACAGTGCAGTCTCAGTTACAATAGGAAGTCATATCTCAGTTAGGCATCTATTACACTGAGCACACACAATAAATGTTTTTAAAGCTTCAAGAGTTGAGAAAATAACATACTGTTCCAATCCAGGGACTACTGGAAGATATGCTATAGCTTTTTTCCATCGCTTTCCATTGTTTATTGCCTACTTCTACTACTTAGGTTTTGTTGTTGTTGTTGTTGTTGTTGTTGTTTTCTGACACCAGTAGTTTTCATCTGAGCGTTAGGAAAATAGCAGAGGTTGATAAGATTTTCTCATGTCAACAACCTAGCATATTGCTGAGAACCTGGGAACATACAATATTTGGGCACATGATATATTGATAAGGGGCTTGATATAATGCTTGTTCTTTTCTCTCTGCATCTGCATTTTGTAGGCAGGCCTCTGGATGTGGAGGCCACATGGCTATGCTGAAGTTAATGTGGCTGGGTCAGCATCTGTGGGACTTCAGTGAGTTTCAGAAGTCCTTTTCCACTAGCTAGCAAGAAGCCTGTTTGGATGTTGATAGCCCAAATGGGGCTTGGCCCTAAAAGTTAGGGGAAAAGGCAGAGTTCATTTCAGGGAGGCACAGAGAAGATCTCATTCTGAAAAGCAATGATAGTGATTACCATGGCAGGTCAGGGATGTCAGCCACAAATCCTAAAGTGTTAACATGGAACACCACTGTAAAGCTTATCAACTTGCAGTGCTCCTAAAAATGGAATAAGACTATAAATACATGCCCTAAGGTTCACGTGGCAGTCTACAGACACAAGTAGGAAATTGCTCTGAAATCTCAGATTTCATACTAGAAATGAATGTGGATTCTGTACTCCATAATTTTTGCTATATTATCCAAACATAAATAAAACAAAACAAAAACATCTAGAAACCAGGACCTTATTTATACTGGGGTATTATTCTTGTGTTCTCTGGTATACCTCTCTGGATCAGTTCCAGAGAGTTTTCACATCTCAGTTTTAGTCATAACTCTACTGAAGAAGAAAAAAAACCTAAATAACTTTTCAAAAGGATCATACAAACAAGCTCTACAGTGTTTGGTTCATATCCAAGGCAAAGAATCAGTGTGGTATAAAACAGGAAAAATATCCAGCGACAATTTAAATGTTTTCCAAGCCTGCTATTAGGTTTTAATGGAATTTTTCCCCTGCTGGTGAAACAAATAAAAACAAAAAGTAAATAAGTGAAACATTTTCTGTTGACAAGAGAAAAATACTGTGTAGTAGAAAGAATCTTAGGAGGCACGTTCTGGTACTGGCTGAACTTCATATGAACGTGGGACCCTAGGCTGACTTGTAATGTCTCTAGCTTGGTGACTATGTAATTTATTGTCTCTTTGTGGAGGTGCTATTCAAACCTGGAGTGTCCTGGTGTCCTGGGCAAATTGGGCACCCTGTCTTCCATTCTTTTTATTTGTTGGCGAATGAGAAGTTTACATTAGGTTAGATGTTTTTAAGCATTCTTTTGTCAGCAAACTCAAAATTAAGACAAAGTTCAGTTTGAAGCATGGACGGGGGCAGGATTCCAGTTCCCCACCCTCTCTTCCACACACACCCCACCCAAGGACTCTGAGGGATCCTTGGCATGCAGTTTAAAAATTATGGCATTCCATGGTTTATTCCACCCATTATTAGCCTTCAGTTGGAATCACATGCCACATCTTCATGTACAGATGATGTTTAGGTAAATGCAAATCCTAACAGAAGAAAGAAGGATGCAATCTCATCTAAGATAAAAGCATCTTCTTATTCAGCTTTGCTTGTTTATGCCTTTCCTTTCTTAATACATATTTTGTCTATTTGGAGGATGAGTTTGAGTCAGACTTCATTTCTTATATCCTTTTTAATGCCTTTTATTTGAAAGACTTAAACTTGAAGAATATAATTTTAGGGGTGGGCCCATATAGAGAGAGCATTTCAAGACAAATATCACATCAGACATTCTTCTGGGTGCCCAAGAAAGCAACTGTGTTGTTACCTTACCCTCCATAGTCACCAAGGTGACTATTCCAGGGCTGAGACCTTAAGCAATATGCAGTGTAAAAATGAGGCTATATTCAAGAAGGTATATGCAGGTCCTCAAGAAGCAGCCCTGACTGGCATTTCCCCAGTGTGAATAATCAGTTGATTGTGCCATTTATTCTGTCCCCTTGTTTCTCTGCTGTATTCTTTCCCATTCCTAGTCTCTTTATTGCAGATATCTCATCCATCTTCCTGCACCTGATTTGGGAGTGTTGTTCCTAACACCACTCTAACCACTGTGTCTGTATAGTACTCTCAATTAAGCTGCCTCTCCTCTACACATATAACATTCAGGCAGCAGGAAGCCAAGTCCCTTGCAGAGGGAGTGGAATGAACTTGCCACCCCTTCCCATGTCACTGATGTACTTGCAGACACACTGCCAAGAGAGATTGTAATATTCCGTGCACACTGGACATCAGCTGGAACAGGAGGGAGGGGAAACAGCTTTTATGATAGCTCCTATGTTAGTGCTTTTCCTCAATATTGGCTGGTGCAGGCTCTTGAAATTTTGTGTCTCACACCTCACTGGGGATTATCTGGAGGCCCCTTATTATGGATGCTATCAAATTTGTAGGGTTGGTGGTCTTAGACCTGACCCAAGGCACGTAGAAATGCTTCTTTTTTTAAATAACATTTACTGGTTTACTATAAGGGATATTACGAAGGATATAGAAGAAATGCATAGGACAAGGCATAGGGGAAACTTCCATGCCCTCCATGGGTGTGCCACCATCCAGGAACCACCATGTGCTCAGCTATCTGGAAGCTCCCTGAACCCTATTCTCTTGGGTTTTATGGAAGCTTCATGACTCAGCATTCCTTCCTCTAGGGTATGGAGCCAGATCCTCTCTGGAATGAGGGTCTTATGACCCACAATCAGAAAGGTAAGGAAGATTAGAGCCCTGCCTTGGGACAGGTGAAAGGAAGGCAGGAGAAAGTCAGAGCGGCTCTGTTTCCTGAGGCTGCCCCTGAGGCTTAACACATCCACCATTATAACAAAAGACTGTAACAAGGGCTATGGAAGTTATGTTCTGTGGCTTTCTTCTGTTTAGTTACAAGACAGCCTTGGGCCTAATGACATTCCTGTGTAGATCTGCACATCTTCAGAATTCAGCTGCTTCTTGGCTGATGGTACTTCCCCTTCTGGTTCATTTAGTTACCTGGACTATTTCAGGCACAATTATCTAAGAATGAGTGGTTAGAAGACAGTATCTATCTCCAGCTGTTTGATATACAGTAGGAAGCATACAGGTTGCAACAGGTAACAAGCATTAGCTGCCATGGCATACTAGAGGGCTGCTGTATTAGTCCATTCTGGCACTGCTATAAAGAAATACCTGAGGCTGGGTAATTTATGAAGAAAGAGATTTAATTGGCTCACGATTCTGCAGGCTGTGCAGAAAGCATGATTCTGGCATCTGCTTGGCTTCTGGGGAGGCCTCAGGAAACTTACATCATGGCCGAAGGCAAAGGGAGTGCCAGCACTTCACATGGCTGAAGCAGAGGGAAGGGGGAGGAGGAGGTGCTACACACTTTCAGACAACCGGATCTCGTGAGAACTTACTCACTATCATGAGAACAGCACCAAGGGGATGGTGCTGAATCATTCGTGAAGGATCCACCTCCATGATCCAATCACCTGCCACCAGGCCCCACCTCCAACACTAGGTAGATTACAATTCGACTTGAGGTTTGGGCAGGGACACAGATCCAAACCTTATCACCTATGGTTCCTTGGAGAGGCTTGGAGTCTCCCTGAGTTACTGCCATCCCTCAAATATAGCTCACCAACCATCATTTATTCAGTGCCTACTATGTGCCATGTGTTTTCCCCACACTTGCCTATTTTCTATATTAATAAGGTAGTATGTTAGTATCCTATTGCTGCTGTAACAAATCCTACCAATGTAGTAGCTTAGAACAAGACAAATTTATTATCTTACAGTTCTGGAAGTCAAAAGTTCTAAAGTCAAGGTGAGGTGTAAGCAGGGATGCATTCTTTCCAAAGGTCCCAGGTTCTAGAGGCTACCTGCACTCTTTGGCTCGTGGCTCCTTCTTCCATCTTTAAAACCAGCAGTGTGCCATCTTCAGATCTCTCTGTCTGACCTCTGCATTTGTCATTCCATCCTCTTCTCTTTCTTTACCTTATGAGGACCCTTGCAATTACATTGAGTCCATCTGGAATAATCCAGGATGATAATCCTATCACAAGATACTTAATGACATCTGTAAAGTCTCTTTTGACACATAGAGTAACAGTCATAGGTTCCAGAGATTATGATATGGGCCTCTTTGGGGATGGGGGCCATTCTGTCTACCATCGATGGTAATAACTGTCACCACCAGAATGATAGCAATAGCCAACATGTATTGTGTTCATATTATACAGGCAAGGTATTGTCTTATTGTAATCTTCACAACAACTGTAAGGAATAGGCAGCAGTATCCTTATTTTACAGTTGAAGGCACTGAGAGGCAAGTAACTTCGGAGAGGTTAAGCAACTTGCCTAAAGTCACGCAGCTAGTCAGCTGCAGAAAAAGGATTCAAATCCAATGCATAGCATTGTCACTGCTAGGCAACCCTACAATTATTACTTCTGTAGCACAGATAGGCTTAAGTGAAAAGAAGGCTCTTTCTCCAGATCACACAGGCACTCAGTAAGGGAGTTGATATTCAAGTTGAATCTCTTGGACTCTGAAGCCTCTGCCTTAAACACTGATCTACGTGTGCTGAGGATATCAGAGGATTGTTCCACCTCTGATTTTGCTTTCAGCTGTGGTTTCTCTGACCTTTGTTTTGCATCTTTGTTTTGTTTCCCTTTGTGGATAGTGCTGGTCTATCGGTGAAGTCAGCTGGAGTAGGTTGCCGCTTTGGTCATGATGTCACAGGCTGAGGGTTAATGGGAGAAGCCCTTTGGCTTAGAGCAGCTGAGCTTGCTTGTTTGTGGCAGCTGCTGTGCTCTGCACAAATGGAGTTCATTCTTGGCGTGGTTTATTGTAGGTTGAGGGGACCACTAGCTGCCTCATTTGAACTAAAGACCTTGACTTGCATTGAATTTTAAACATGGGCCCTGGGATAGAAAAGCTAATGTTTTATGGAACCAGCTACAATTTAGTTACCATAACAACTTGGTAACCCTTATTCTATCTTGGCTTGCTGCCTCTGAGTGTGATGTACAGCAGTCATTCTGGCCAGCTGAAATGGGCTCTCACCTTATTCTTGTTAGGCTTATTGATAAATAGCTTGGTTTCGTGATACACATTTCAAAGTCATCACCTTTTCTTATGCTGCTGACCTTCCCTTAAGCTGCAGGTTGTATAAGGAGAAACTGCAGGAGTAATGCTGTGCTGCTTTTCTGTTCCTGAGATATTTTATCATGAAATTGTATGCCTGTGTGTGTTGAGAGAAAGGGGTAGTGAGGAGGGAAATAGGTAGATGAATGAATTCGTGTTTGTGGAGCAGAGTATCATAGTAGTGTATTTCTGTCATCTGCAAAAGAAAAAAAAAACCTTTTGAAATAACAGCAACAGTAATTTAATCTCGTTCTTTAAACAGTGAATTTGACATACTCTGAAAAAGTTGTGGGCAATACAATTGAAGAGGGGATTCCTTTCTTTCATTCAAGCATTTTGTTATTCACTAAACTATTTAAATGTGAAACTTCCTTGATAAGTAACCTGAAGTAGAGTTTAAATTTTGTATATGGGAAAATAGTCAGGGGGCTGGTGGGAATTTGAGGGAAAACTTAGATCAGCTTTTTTTAAAAAAAAAAAAATTCTAGTAGGTAGAAGAGTGTTCTGTTTCATAAAGGGTTAGTAGGTATTTCGGTTGTGGGGAGGCAAAGGTAGGGTGTTGATGCCTTAAGTATTCCTCCTTGGGAGATACAGATCTATATTTGTACTACATGGCTATGAAAAGGTCAGCAGTGGAGAAACCTATTTAAGTGTTTCTTTCTGCATTTGGTCCCAGAGCCCCGTTTTCAGATAGGCAACTGTGAACATCTCATAGAACAATGTTTGGGAAGTGGTGCTTTAGAGGTGTAATAATAAAGAGGAAACCAAAGTCAGGATTTCACCTTCTATTCCTAACCCTCTCTGTAGTGATTTGGCTATAGAACAGATTCAGTACTTTTATTCTTTATTAAGAACTGATGCATTTTCTGTACTTCCCTCCCCAAATGTTAAAAAGGCCATTTCTTGTGGTTTGTGTTAGCCAAGACTCCATCTATGCATTGATTTGAGCAATTTGTATAACATTTTATTCTGCTTTTTCTCCTTATCTAAATATGACAGTATATTGCTAAGGGACATTATAAAGTCACCTTTGGAGAATTCTAAAGGAAAACAGTGACCACCATTTTTATAGGATAGCTAGAGTTCAGTCTTCCAGTGGATAAAATGTGCATTCACTGAAATCTGTATTATCTTTATTCTAATTTGTTCACTTTAAAAAGTAATAATAAACTCCAAGCTGTTTTTGTACACTGGAGATAATTTAGACTAAGCTACATACACCTTTCTTTTTTTGACAATGAAAAAACTCTCATCTAAAGAAGTGAGAAACCCAATGTCACCATGTGAGAATACTGGATGTAGCATCTGAATCTCTGACTCCCCAAGAATGCATTTCCTTGTTTTGTCATTGGTAATCTTAAGAAGTTGAATTAAGCAAAAATATTTAGGAAAGGGATATTAAACCCCTCTTGACAGTATCCCTCCTTTAAGAGGTATGGCTCTCTAATACTTTGCCTGTTGTTTAAGATACAGACCTCTTATTAAGGAGGGAATTTTTGGGATTACTTTCTTGATGTATGCCTATCCATGATGTTATCCAGTGTTAAATTATTTTCTTCCAATACAAAAAAGCTGGAAGACAGCATATTTGAGTAATGAGGTGGGCAGGAACCAGGTCATTGACTACTGTTTACTACATATATGTTCTGACATTTATTTCTGGCCCAGTTAGCTTGCTGAATACTTAATCCTTTGTGTGCTAGTGGCCAGTATATTGTGTGTGATTTAGCAGAGTCAGTAGCTTTTCTAATTCTGAACAGCCTTTGTGTACTGTGGTGTCTGTCCATGGTTAATAGTATTCAAATAACAATGCCACTTGATGATTTTGAGGCAATTGTTAATCTCTGTCTGAAGCTTCCTCAGGTCCCATTTGCTAGAATTTTGTTGTCTTTCTCTTTTTTCCCTTCTCTTTTCTTTAAAAAATTTTGGCTGGGTGCAGTGGCTCATGCCTGTAATCCCAGCACTTTGGGAGGCTGTGGTGGGTGGATCACGAGGTCAGGAGATGGAGACCATTCCGGCCAACATGGTGAAACCCCGTCTCTACTAAAAATACAAAAATTAGCTGGGCGTGATGGCACGTGCCTGTAATCCCAGCTACTTGGGAGGCTGAGGTAGGAGAATCGCTGGAACCAGGGAGTCAGAGGTTGCACTGAGCCGAGATCTCTCCACTGTACTCCAGCCTGGCAATAGAGTGAGACTCTGTCTCAAAAAAAAAAAAAAAAAAAAAAAAATTCTACAAGAACATTGTATGAAATTTTGACATAACTGATTTTTGCATTTATGTTTAGATTAGAAAAATGTATGTCCTAAGCAAGGGAGTTAGATTCATCCAGCACTGTCTACATTATTACCCAAAGGAATTGTATGCTAGGAAAACTTGATGATGGAGGACCCAAATGTATAGGTTCATTTAATATTTTCAAGCAATATTCTTTCCTGCTGATATAAAATTAGAGTTAGTGGCAATCAACAACAGATAATACCTCAAAGTGGTATAACATGTTTTAAAATATTTTGGTCTTATACACACCGCAGGCAAAAGAAATAGCTGCTCGTGTGTATTACTGCTGAAATTCTGACTTTGTTTATTTTCTATAAACATAATAACTAGTTTCATGTGAGTACATAATTTCTAGGAAGAAATTAGAAAGAGTTGGAGTAAAGTGGAACATACATAAGACATATTTACCTACTGCAAATATACTTCCTGGTATACACTAACTCAATTTTTATTTTTAGGAAGGAAATCAGATAAAGACAATGTGTTAAATCCTTCTTGGCTTCAGAAATGTTAGTAGTTTGCATATTTTCTTAGGTGCTGTTAGCACGATTACTCATTTTCTGGCATGATGTGGCGAAAGCATGTCTTTATGAAGATTAAAATGAAAAGGAAAAGATATAAGGATTTGGCTTTTTGAAAATCATCTCCCAAGGCAGGGCAGACAAAGAAATGATCTATCTTGCCTCAATAAAGCTATAAAAATAAGGCATGCTTCAGGCATAAATAGGATCAGAACCTAATGTGAATCAGATATAATAAAGACAAAAAGAAATGTGTTGACACTGTCATTTCACATGCTTTTTTTGCTGCCCCGATTAGCTGATGAGCTAAAGACTACATATGTCATTTACTACTTGGTTAGTGAGTATGAGTTGGCTTCTCCATTCTGGTCAACTCTATCACTGATGGAATTGAGCTACACTAGACTGTGGTGAAATTAACTGAGTTTAAAGCATGCCCTTGGGGTGGGTGTCCAGCCTTTTCTGTTCAGTCCCCCACACTCTCACCAACTGACTTCCACAGAATGAGCCATGTGCTTTGGAAGTGTGAAGAATACATGTCTACTTTTAGGCTGCCATTTCTTGACAGGTGGTGATTGCTAGGAGGTGAGGGTTTATGTCATGGAAATCTTCACAGAAGTGATGTTTGAGTTGAGTCTTGCAGGGTCTATAACAGTTTGCAGGAGGCATGGAGAGGTAAAGTGACATGGCCTGTGTAGGGTACTAAAAATACGATGAAAGTGCTGCCTGGCTGGAGCCTAGAACTAAAGGTTGGAAGGGGCAGTAAAGTCTTGAAGGGCAGATAGGATCTATATTATGCAGAACTCACATGCTCTGCTAAGGGTTTAGAACCCGTGGCACTGGAAAGAATGATAGCTTGCATTTATAAAGGTAAGTCCACCAGCAATATGGGGGAAGAGCTGGAAGAGGGCTGAGACTTGAGAATAGGAGTTTAGTAGGGAAATGCATTCACTGGTTTATGTTAAAGGGGAGGAGGGCCCAGTTTAGTGTAGTGGTAATGGCGATGGAAAGGTGCAGTTGGCTGGAGAGAAATTTAGGTGCTATAATTACCAAGAGTTGGTAACATTCAAAATGGGGAGTGAAGGATGGTAATGAGAATTAAGTGAGATATTAGATCTTAAGTGCTTAACACAGTATACGGCACCTGGCACATTGTAAGCACTAAAGAAATGGAACATGTAATTCTGCTGTTACCCATAACAGCAATAAGAAACATCTTGGAGATTCCTGTCTGTAATAACAGTAACTCAGGACTTCACCTCTATGTAGCCCCATCTCCAAATACACATGCTACCTTACAGATTTCATACTCTTGCATTTTTCTTTCTGTGGAGACTTTTCTTTATATGATGGCCTGACAATAATATTGAAGTACTTTATAGTGCTAATAACTTAATTTTTACATGCCCTTACCCAGTGACCTGCTACATTTTAAAAATGCACTCAGATGTGGACCACATCTGTTTACCTCTATGCTATCATTAAGAGAGAAAGCCCCAGCCTCCAATTCAAATTTGATTATTTGCCCAGGGTATTATTCTGTAAGTATTTCCTTTCTCTTTGTGTCTTTAGAGTTGTATTTTAATCCTTGTTTCAGACACAGTATTTTTTCCAATTTAGTAAGTTATGAAATGAAGCTATTCATAACTCTCCAGTAATACCAGCAAACAGTTCCTTGATAGTATGGTAAAACTGGGGCTGAGAAGTTTGAGAGTCTGTTGGTTTATGCCCTGCCTTATACTCTACCATTTATAGACCAGTCTTGATTGTCTTATGCTGGTAGTGTCTGTTGTTTCAGATATGTCAAAGAGTCATTGCTGATTCATTAAACAAGCACTGAGCTAGGATTCAGAAGTCAATAAGATATTTTTTGCCCTTAAAACTTATAAAGCACAACTGTGGTTTCCAAAGTGAAAGGAAAAACAAATGCAAGTACAGATTTTTGTGGGAGTAATTGTCTCTTAGGGGATGGCAAAATTGGGGATGGTACAAAATAAGCGTCTGAGTAAGGATGCTTTCCAAGATCACTTTCAAGGTCAGTATGGTATTTTATGTGCTGCTGAAATTGACATTGCATCATGGTGTATTTCTCTCTGGTGATTGAGTTAATCTTCATTGCAAGCATAGATAATTTTCCTTCAGGTATAGTCGTTTATTTATAGAAAGCTGTTAATTTAATTACTTTTAGTTAGTATCATTTCTCTTTGATGCTAATAAACAAATTTTTCCACATTTTAAAATCTCTCAAATCTTTACAATTAATAATGCATCTTGGTTAATTGGCACTCTTCTCTTTTCCTCCCTAGTTAAATATGTTATTCCTTTATCATTTTTTAATCTATTGTTTCCTATTTTCTTGTTATAACATGATAGTGTATTTTACAATTGGTGGCAATGAATATTCAATTAATACAGTAGTGTACATTACACTCAAAATTCCTGACTTATGCTAGTTTTTAAACTATATTATATTATGATTTCTATATTTATATGTTGTCTAATTTTGGCTAGTATACTCTGAACCACTTGAAACATGGGACTATGTATTTTATCTTCATATTCCACCATGGAACTTGCATATAGTAAGCACTTAAAGGTAGAATGAATGGTAGAATTTACAGCTATTAGACACCCAATGCTTGCTTGTTGATTAAAGGCTCATATTAAATAGAAAATCACTTACAGGAAGTAGTTTCTGATCACATCATCTGTGCCTGATGATGAGTCCATGCATCTAGGCATTGGAATAGTACTCTTCAGCTTTTGAATAGTTATTACATACCTTTCTGATCCATCTAGTGCTTAATCTATTAAGTTTTCACAGAATTGTGCTGTCTCTGAAAATTCTTAGATCATATTTTACTATATGACTTATACATTAAGTATATATACATTATACATTATATAATCTTTATGAATGAATGTTTATAATAGCTTGGGTTTTTTACAGTTCAAGTATTTTAGAGTGTTCAAATGTGTCACTATTTCTTTAGTTTATTGCTGTGGATTTCTTTATTTTATTGCTGTATGCCTAGTTCCTAGAACAGTGTTTAGCACATAGTAGGTATTCAGGTGTTGAATGAATTAGAAAGTGTAACACACTCTGTCTTCTTGGGGAGAGGAAAAATATCAGTATTTCAAAAATCTTTAGATTTGGTGTGTTGTTTGCAGTTTGATTCAGCTTTGATTTCCAAGTTGCATAAGTTTATCAGCTCTTAGGTTTGAAAGAGAGCTTAAAGCTATCTAGTCCAGCTTCCCTACAACAGAATAGCTAATGAATAGGTATCATATACACATCAGTAAGTAGAAACGACCAGTCACATAGCTGCGAAACACCACTGGGGAAAGGCTGATTCCTTAAGCACTTCCCCGCACTTAGCCCACCACTTAAGGCATTGTTTATAAAGGAACTACAGAAAATTATATTAAAGTGATTTGTGATGTCAGCTCAAAGGGCATAGAAGTGGCTTGTTGATTTGGGAGATCAAAACCTATTTTTCTATTGTGTTTATTCAGTCTGTTCTATCTTCTCTGCCAGTGGAAAATGGCCTAGGGATTAGAAGGAAAGAGGAATAAAGTATTTGAGCTGTGTTGGTGCCATATTGAAGGTTTTGAGTATTTTCTTGGTTCATTTGCTTAGTCCTGTTTTGATTAAAACCATATTTTGAGAAAAAGGAAACAAATGTTGGTAACTTAAATTTTGGATGACCATTTGGCATTGGCAGCAAGCAACTCAGTTGCTAATTAGTCCTTAGAGTGTTTCTGAGTAGTGCATGTCATTATTCTATATGTGGTTAACATTTCCAGTGATCTCACAACATAGTCTATCTGGTCCAAGAGGCCCTGAAGTATTATGGAGTCTAAAGTGAGACTATAACCATCCTTCTAGGTATTCTTTCTAGACAATTCTTACACACTAATTTATGAAGCTCTTCCTATCTTTAAGTCATGGTAATTTTTCTAAATAAAAATTTTCATTTTAAGTTGATATCTATTTCCCTAAACCTCCTAACCATTGTTACTACTTTGATATCTGGTGCCATCAAGAGCACATCTAATTCCCCTCACACATACCTATCTCTTCTTGAGTTGAGCTGACCTCCCCAGGCTAGATAATCACCTTCATTGGCTTTTCACATGCCATGGCCTTAGGCCTTACCATCCTGATATCTTTAGATTAGCTGTATCTCTTTCGTCACATGCTATTTTTAAAACTTTAAGAAGAATATAATATGATTATAATCTTGGATGTACTTATAGAGGATGTTTTTTGAAATAAGTGAAGTTTTATGCATTATGAAGTAAAATTTTTTTCTTAACAGATAAAGCCAACCACCTCTGTTCAATTTATAGTGTTTGAAAATGATCACTAGGTCTCTGTACCTAATATTATGATCTTTATAAAGACTCAATGATCATTGCTTCTCCCTCAACTATAAACATTTACAAACAAGACATAAACCTGTAATTGTATAGCTAAGACAACACTAGAAAGATTGTTTAATAATGTATTTAGCATATGTAAATGAGATTAAAAAGTGAGAAGCTATATCATGTGTATTTGTTCCAGTCCAATTCCTGTTCATTAAAATGAAAGACAGTGTATTCTATCTTGGAACATTGCCATTATAAAAATAAATGTCAATATGTTTCATACTCGCAGAATTTTCGCACTTGTCTACAAAATGCCAAAGGATGACTACACCAGTACTTCTGGGTGTGGGCAGTATATTCACAGTAGAATGACATATATCACAAAAATGTAAGATTGTGCTCTGTTTTAGGGGAGTTTCCCAGTTGCAATGGTTGATTATACCAAATGTCTTCTTGATCGTTGTATTCTTTTTCTTTCTTTTTTTTTTTTTTGTTAGATGGAGTCTCGCTCTGTCACCAGGCTAGAGTGCAGTGGTGCGATCTCGGCTTACTGCAACCTCCACCTCCCAGGTTCAAGCGACTCTCCTGCCTCAGCCTCCCAAGTGGTTGGGACTGCAGGCACGTGTCACCACGCCCAGCTAATTTTTATATTTTTAGTAGAGACGGGGGTTTCACTGTGTTGGCCAGGATGGTCTCAATCTCTTTACCTTGTGATCTGCCCGCCTTGGCCTCCCAAAGTGCTGGGATTACACATGTGAGCCACCGCGCCCAGCTGATTGTTGTATTCTTAGATGAAAGGTAGGGACAGTCCATGTGTGGAAGTATTTGGTTTTTCTACCACTTACTTCTTATTCGTTTTTCATTTCTGCTCTGGCTTTTCTAACTCTGTCTCTTCAATCATATCCCCCTCTGCCTTGCTCTGAGCAGTGTGGGCATTACTTAGTCCTAGTGGCGGCATAGAGATTTAATAAGATTGGTGACCTCTGGGCCACAGTGACTCTTGCCTGCCTGACAGTTGTTAACTCCTAGTGGGCTACATAGGTAAGAAAAGTGAAGGGACAGGATTTGCAGGAGCTGCTGAAACAGAAGGTGTTGAAGACTGCAGACCTCTCCGTCAACACCTTTTTTTTTTTTTCTTTTCTATCACTGGGTTTGGATGGGTGGGTGCTAGTTGGTTTACAATTAAATGACAGGAAGGAATTGGTAGATTTACACTCTATTTTCCTTTAAAATTTATTCTTTTTTTTTTTGAGGTGGAGTCTCGCTCTGTAGCCCAGCCTAGAGTGAAGTGGCGTGATCTCGGCTCACTGCAACCTCTGCCTTCCAGTCCCGGTTCAAGCAATTACAGGCTTGTGCCACCATGCCCAGCTCATTTTTGTGTTTTTAGCAGAGACGGGGTTTCACTGTGTTGGCCTGGCTGGTCTTGAACTCCTGACCTCGTGATCTGCCCGCCTCTGCCTCCCAAAGTGCTGGGATTACAGGTATGAGCCACCATGTCTGGCCCTAAAATTTATTCTTATACCTTTATTTATTTATTTGTAGAGACAGAGTCTCACCATCTTGCCCAGGTTGGTTTTGAACTCCTGGGCTCAAGTGAGCCTCCTGCCTCAGCATCCCAAATGGGATTACAAATGTCAGTCACCATGCCTGGCCCAGTTTTCCTTCAACAAAAATGAAACCAAACCATAAGTATAGATAAATTTTATTACTAAAACTCTGTATTTATATACACACTTTTTTTTTGAGAGTAGTTTTAGGTTTACAGCAAAACTGAGTGGGAGGTACAGAGATTTTTCATATACCCTCTGCCCTAATAGATGCATAGCCTGCCTCATCATCAACATCCTCCACCAGAGTGGTACATTTCGTTATAATAATTGAACTTATATCCACACATCACTTTTATCTAAAGTCCATTGTTTACATTGGGATTCACTTTTGGTGTCACACATTCTGTGGTTTTGGACAAATGTATATTGACGTGTACCCAACATTATGATATCATGCAGAGTAGTTTCATCGCCCTAAAAATTCTCTGTGTTCTGCCTATTCATTCCTTCCTCCCTGCTAACCCTGTCAAATCTCTTTACTGTCTCCATAGTTTCACCTTTTCCAAAATGTCAGAGTTGGAATTATATAGTATGTAGCCTGTGTAGTAAGCAGATTGGTTTCTTTTGCTTAGTAATATACATTTCAGTTTCTTTCATGTCTTTTCATGTCTTGATAGCCCATTACTTTTTAGGGACGAATAATATTTCATTGTCTGGATGTACCACAGTTTTTCCATTCATCTACTGCAGGACATCTTGGTTGCTTCCCGGTTCAGACAATTATGAGTAAAGCTGCTGTAGCTATCTGTAGGCAGGTTTTTGTCTAGACATAAGATTTCAGCTCTTTGGGGTAAATACCAAGGGGCTGCATCATATGTTAAGAGTATGTTCAACGTTCCAAGAAACCACTAAACTGTTTTCCAAAATGGCTGTACCATTTTGCATTCTTGCCAGCCATGAACGAGAGTTCCTGTTGTTGCACATCCTTGCCAGCATTTAGTGTTGTTGGTGTTCTGGATTTTGCCATTCTAATAGGTGTGTTGTGGTATTGAATTGGTGTTTTAATTTGCATTTTTCTGGTGGAGCATCTTTTCATATGCTTTTCCCCCATCTATACAGCCTTTTTAGTGAGGTGTCTGTTAAGGTGTTTGGCCCATTTTTAAATCAGGTTGTTTTCTTATTGTGTTTTGGAGAGTTCTTTGTATAGTTTGGATAATGAGACTTTAATCATTTGCACATATTTTCTCCCAATCTATGGGACAGCAGAAAATTTTAATTATAATGAAGACAAATTTATCCATTCTTTTTCATGGATTGCGCCTTCGGTATCATATCTAAAAAGTCATTGCTAAACCCTAGGTTATCTAAATTTTCTCTTATGTTATCTTGCAGGAGTTTTATAGTTTTGTGTTTTACACTTAGGTCTATGATTCATTTTGACTAAATTTTTGTGAAAAGTGTATGATCTGTGTCTAGATTAATCTTTTTTTATTGCATGTGGATGTCCAGTTGTTTCAGCACTATTTGTTGAAAACACTATTTTTGTTCCATTATATTGTCTTTTTTCCTTTGTCAAAGATCAGCTGACTGTATTTATATGGATCTATTTCTGGGGTCTCTATTCTGTTCCATTGATCTATTTGCCTTTTCTTTCATCAAACCACACTATCTTGATTACTGTAGATTTATAGTAAGTCTTGAACATGAGTAGTGTCACTCTTGCAACTTTGTTCTTCATTTTTAATATTGTGTTGGCTATCCTGGGTTTTACCACTTTGATTTTGATCACCTGTCTATACTATACCTGGTGGCTTAGTGGGGGTAAGGAGGAAATAGAATGGAATCAGAGAGCCTGTAAAAACCAGTGTTTTTCTTATCCTGTTCACAAATTGTTCTAGTTGGAGGTGCAGATGTAAAGCCACTGTATTAGTGATAAGGATTGGGACCTGTAAAGTAGGTTTGGAGTACCAGGTTCTGGGAATGTTAGGGCTGATGCCATAGCTTCAAGGAGAGTAATGAAATGGAGATCTATGTAAAAATGCTAGTTCACTGTTTGCACAATTAAGGCCAAGCCAGATTTGCAAGTTATGTATTTGCCTAATTTTGCTCCTGTGCAAGGTAGAAATGCTATGAGGTACATAAATTGCTTTTTAACTTTGGGACTTCTTAATATCAAATACATGCATATAGTTTTTAAAAATAATATTTTCTTATAGATGCTAATATCTTGTGACCTCTCAATACTTGATCTGATTGTCTGAATTCTACTTCTTGTGTATCTGGTCTGAAATAAAAAGATATTAGTCCCATACTGGTCTCATGTGTGTACAGTACCAGTGAATTCCTAGTGAGAATTAGTAAGAACAGACAGGTCATATTCAATTAAATAGCTTGCAATGCTTACAGATGTGTAACCATTTGTGATAAGGAGCTGGGGGTCATTATGGGTGGAGGAGGAGGTGAAGAGTTGTCTGTATTCTATTGGTTTTCTTTTCCCAGTACAGAATCAAACAGCTAATTCAAAGCAGTCAATTTCTGCCTTCCCCCATGCCCCAAAATATGATTTGTAATTTGAAAGTAGTTCCTGAAACTATTTGGCAAATATGTCTGTATTCTAGTTGTTTGAAAATGAGAGGTCTTTTGGCTTATTTGACTTTTCCACTACCCCATTTACCAGTAAAACAAAGTAAGAGTTAGTATCAAGTAAGTCTTTGGTTAAGTCAGCAGTGATTTATGAAGAGCCCATTAACGTACTACACAGACAGAAATTGCACAGATTTGATGAATCAACAAAGCAGAAAATGGAAAATATATTTCAACCTCTGGGTTTTGTGAGTCAGGAAGAACACATCCCTGGCTATGGTTATGCTTTAATATTTGCAAAAAAGAGAGTAAACTGGTCTTCATTTGTGCTGATCTAAGCTGTGAAAATACTGTCTGTGTTTTCTTCCTTCGAAAAGATTTCTGCAAACAAATCTCTAAGAACTGTACATAAATGATTGTGGAGATTGTTTTATTTATCCTAAAAGCAATATCCTTCCTGTCAAGGCCAGGGAATTAGATGGCAGAATCAATAACTTGGTAGCCATGTGGGACTTGCTAATACACAAATTAGTACACAGTGCTTATGAGCATGATAAGCTTGCAAGGCAGTATTTCATTGCCATGCAGTCAAATGAAAGAATAGAGAGAAACAAGGTAATGGTATCAAATGATATATGTCATCATCTTTCTAGGATGTTAATTCACACGTGCACTGGTGACTGCTGGCATCTATGTGCTACCTAGTTGTGTGACAAACTTCTGTGACAAATATCTGGTGTTGTGTGTGGTGTTTCCTAAGGCAAAAATCAGATAAAACTGGGTAGTTTTTTTAAATAAGAACTCATTTCCTTTGGCATGTAGGTAGGAAGCATTGGCAAATGGACACCCGACTGTGAGATTTATCTTCTGAAATGTTCTTTTCAGGGTTCTGTGTGGAAGCGTTAGCTGTGTCAATTAGTTGAGATGAAATGGCATAATTTATTGACCGGTGGTGATAACTTTTCTAAATACATTGCACATTTGGCGCCATATAACTGAATGCCTCACTAATTGCTTAGACTCATGCCTGCTTTTGTAATCAATGTGCTACTTGGGCAAGCCTCAGCAGAATTCATTGCCTCATTTTCTGTTTCAGACTGCTTAAATATTCGCTGGGTGGTATCCCTGAAAATGACAGTCCCCAAGGAAAAGAATCGCTGTGTCAGAGGCCAGAGACCTCCCGTTTTCATGGCCTTGGAATTACTCTTTCATATTCTAAGAGGAAGGCAAAGCTGGCAATTTGCATTTAAAGCACTGCTCTCCAAGGTTACATTCTGTTGAGTATATCTTTTAGATAGTAGACATTTATCATAGTGTAGCTCTCAAATCTGAAATAGCTGCTGAAGGTATAGCCGAAGAGCTATCACAGTCCTGGGGAACAAGGTAATAAATCAGAAGCTGCCACATGATCACTATGGTAACCGTCAGACCCTGTCACACTGCAAGCATTATTGAAGGGTAGGTGCAACGTTCAGCTCATCAAGTGTTTGTGATCATAAACCTGTTGACATTATAGATTTAATATGACCATTTCATTGTTTTTTGTGAATTGAAAGGTACTGCTATCAGACCCCATTTTTTGGGGAAACAGTACCATATTTAAGGGACAGTTTCATTTTATTATTGTAGACCTGAACTTGTTGTCAATGTCAATTGGCATGATACGATAGTGTGTTCTTTTTCTTTTTAAAGGTGAAACCTAGTATTTCAGCATTGAAACTGAACATCTTTTCTAGTGAGACATTTTATGTTGAGTCGTACATGTAGACATATGTAATTAGGTACCCGCATTGATTTTAAAAATCTAAATTATATTTTAACTATTGTAACACTTAGCATTCAACACTTCTATTTGACACAATTTCGGTATGCATAATTTTCAGAAATAGAAATATGGCATCTTGGGATAATGCTTTCAGCCTCCCCTGTTTTTAAGTGTATGTACAAATTGTGTTTTGAAAATCTGATAACTTGACATTTAGATTTAGATATAGGGAGTATCTTGGTAAAATTGTTGATGAATTTATTGTGAAGCAATTATAAATATAATTAAATATAAGGCCAAGATTATTAAAGGTAGTATTTTCTATTATAAGAACTAATTGTGTATTCTCAGATTTGTAATCACAACTTTAGGTAAGTGAAATCATATATTTCCTAAGAGTGACATTCATATATCCAGTACACTTTTTATAAAGGTAATGAGCATTTTCAATTACATTTACTTATAATAAAAGGTAGTTTCTCAAAACTTTTAATAATACAATTGTTTAGTATTTTATTAAATCACATATATTCAAAAGTAAGGGGAGGAAAACCCCATGTTTACTGTAATGAACTTGTTAGTATTTTCACAATCATTACTGAATTTTTACCTCTTTTCTCCAACTGACTGAAAGGGCATTACAAAATGCTACTGGCAGTAACTATGGTAATCTCCTTGTGTGTCAGAGAAAAATTCATTAAGATCATAATAAAGCAGTCACTTCTACATATTCCTCATAAAGATCTGAAATTTTTTCCCTTCCTTTCCCTCTTTTTGAAAGAATGATCCAACATTAATGTGCACGTATTTGTCATTATATTCTTCAAAACATCATATCCAACTATAGGCAGGAATAATCCACTGTAAAAGTGTTGGAAGGCAGGAAAGGAGGCAGAAAAGAAGAGGGGGCAGAGGGAAGGATGGATGAGTGTTTGAGCATTTCCTATCTCTTTGCCTGCACACTGCTTGAGTTCTGAATTAATGATTTAGTGCCTAGAAGAGGAAGAGGCACAGCAATACTTAGCAGTTTATAAAAAAGACTTCTCCCTGCCATACTTCTTTTTATTTGAATGGCAAGCCTGCCGCAGGGGCCTGCTGCTACTGAAATATAGTGGAAGTTGGTGATATGGCCAGCACAGCAGAGTCTGAACTGGGTTGTGAGTGCTATTTCATGTGGGATGCTAAGCAGCTGTCAGATAGGGAACTACGTTGCACTACTTATGGACTAGAGTTAAAGCAGCAGGCTGGAGGGGAAAAACTTGGGCCAGTCAGCTAGATTTGGAGGCTCCTTCTGAAAGGGTATTTATAAAGGCTGCAGTTATCTGTTACTTGTTATTTTCACTCAGTTCACCTTTCCTTGTCTGTTTCCATTATTCTTATTAGATTAAATTCCTATTCAGAGGCACTTGCTCTAGCAATCACATAGTTTATAAAAACAAGTTTGGGGAAAATACATTATGAAGGAAGGGGAGTAATACTGCTCATTTTCCATGGGCTAGGTATTCTGGTAGGTGTTTGCATATGTTCTTGCTTTAATACTGAGAGCAATGCCAGGAAGTGTTATAACTCCCATTTTACTGACTAGGAGGCTGAGCCGAAGAAAGATTTAAATACCTTCAAAGTGGCAGAGATGGGTTTTCCACTCAACATCCCCTGACACCAAAGCCTATGCTGCTTCCATTTTTGTCTGTGTTATTTGCGTGAGTGTTCAAGAAGACATAATTTCTTCCAGTTTCATTGGTGTATTTTTGGGTGTCTATTGTGTAGTTTGTCACTTCTTAGAATTGCACTCAGTTTAGTAAATTCTTTGGTTCTGGCTATGTGCCAGACACTGCCTGGTGCTAGAAAAATCTATCAAAATTTAGGCCTTTGGAATTCTATTTGCTGTCACTATTAAGATAACTAAAGACAGGCAAGTACCCTTTGCTCTAGTGGAGGCAGATTGGGGTAAGAAACACACTCTGGCATCATATTTGGGGTTTGATTTCAGGTCCCACTCTGTATTAACTCTTCAATTTTGAGTCAACAATTTAAGTCTTTGAACTAGTTCCCTCATTTGTTCAGGAGAAGTGATAACATCTGCTTCATAGTGTAGTCGTGAGGATTGAGTAAGGTAATGGATGCGACAGACCTGGTGTGGAGTGGGTACTGCTCGTCTTCATTTTTATTGCTGACACTTCTGGTTAGAAAACAACTAGAGGTTTAGGTTGGAGTATGCAAAAAAATTTTAGGTCAGTATTCATCTTCATGTGACTCTACTGTATACATTCATTGGTTATGTATGTGACATTCATACTAATAGTATTGTATTGATATCTTATTTCTCATTAGAGATTCATTTCTCTGAGTTTATACATTTGAAACTAAGCAATTATCTTGAACACTGAAGGCAAAAGTGGAAGAGCAAATGAGAAATGCTATTCTCCCCAAACCTAAATCTGACATTAAGCCCTGAGGGTCTTCCACCCTCCACCCTAGAGTCTGTGCAGAAGAGTCCTGTTGATGAATCAGGAAAGCATATGCTAATGCGTTAATCCCTAGCATTTCTCCAGGAGTCAGATCACGCCTCCCTGTCTGTTTCTGTTGATCTGCTTGCTTTTGTTTTCCGGTTCCTCTGACTCTTCAGAGCAGATTTATACATTTCACCTGCCATTACAGCGCAGTGTCAACCTGGCCTTTCAAGGGTGGGCAATTGTTTCATTTCACTGGGTTTGTTATTATGTTGGCTTTTTAAATGGTAGGCTTCTGATTCTGCAGCCTCAACACCTGGGCAACTCCAGGTAGTGTGTAATAAAGGCTCAGCTCTCTACTGGTATGAAGAGAAGCAGGTGGCCTGCTGCCAAGGGCCACTGTACTGAGGTATTTCAGTTATGGCTTCATGTTATTGCCAGAGTGATTAGCATTCTTTTGAAAGGATGGTAATTGATTAACTGAAAGATCTTTCTCATAATCAAGGGTTAGTTTAAAAAATATTAGAAAGGCTTCAATTTTATAAAAACTTTAATAAAAGTTATGTCCAATGCTGTCAATTTTCTGTGATTGCCTGTGTTTTGGGGTTTTGGTGTGTGTGTGTGCTTTTAATTTCAAAGGCTTATGGATGTGTGTAGAAAGCAGGTAAAATTCTGTAGGTTTTGTTATTTCAGGTAATGCTTAAACAGAATTGCCACGGTGAAGCATGTTTTGGTAGAAATTCTGATGACATTGACTTTTCCTTTATCATCCTTATTTAATTATGAACAACCAGCAGCAGCTTGAAATTCTTGTTTCTATTAGATGAAAACTCACCCTTGTACTGAGATGTTTTACTTATCCTGGCTTTGTGTTTCCAATAGTAAACAAATAAGCATTACTGTTTTCAGAGCCAGACTAAGATTAAAGCAAGGCTTTATGTTTAGGAATCTTGATGTCTTAGTCATACTAGCACATTATATTTTGCTTCACTGCCTTCTCCGAAGTTGAAATGAAAAAAAATGCACTATTGATGAATTGGGGAATTATGCGATGAAGTGGTTGGGGTGTGTGTGTTTTCTAGTTTCATAAGGCAGAAGCTCATATTAATGATTTGTGACCTTTCTCTATAAGCATTCAATGGTATTAACTTTGCACACTTCTTTAGCTGAATCCCATAGTTTTTGTGTGGTAATTTCATTTTGTTTTTATTTAGTTCAAAGTATATCCTAATTTTCCTTGATGCTTCCCATTTGACCTGTGGATTATTTAGATATGTGTTTAGTTTCTAAATATTTAGTTATTTTCCAGATACCTTTTTGTTACAAATTTTTAGTTTACTTCTGTTATGGTAGGAGAAAATACTTTGTAAAGTTTAATTTTTTATTTGTAAAAATGTTTGATTTTTAAATTTTTATTTCTTTTAAGAGATGGGGTCTCACTCTGTTGTCCTGGCTGGAGTGCAGTGGCTCAATCACAGCTCACTGTAACCTCAACTTCCTGGGATCAAGTGATCCTCCCATCTCAGGCTTCCAAGTAGCTGGGACTGTAGGCACTTGAGACTGTACCTGGCTAATTTTTTTTTTTTTTTATACTTGGGGGCCTCAATTTGTTGCCCAGGTTGTGTAGGACTCCTGACTTCAAACAATCCTCCTGCCTTGGCCTTCCAAAATGCTGGGATTACAGGCTGAGCCACCATGCCCAGCCTTTTTGTTTGTTTGTTTTACGGCCCAGGATATGGTATCTTTGTGAATTTTCTGTCTTCACTTGACAAGAGTACCCAGTCTGCTGCTGTTGGTATAGTGTGCTATAAATGTCAGTTAGGTAAGGTTAATTGGTAGTGTTGTTTAGTTTTTCTATGTCTTTCCTGATTTTACTTTTTTCTGTTAGTTTTTGAGAGGAGTGTTGATATTTTCAAATATAATTATAAACATTTATATTTTCTGTTCTATCAGAATTTGCTTTATGTATTTTGGTGTTCAGTTGTTAGATATATATACAATTAGATTTTTGTCTCCTTGTTGAACTGATACTTTCATCATCATGAAATGATCCTTTTTATCTTCAGTTTTGTTTGTTTTGGTATGTATTTTGTCTAATAGTAGTATAGCTACTCCAGATTTCTTTTGATTAGAGTTTGCATGGTATATATTTTTCCCTTTCACTTTTAAACCACTTATATAATTATATTGAATGTGGGTTTTTCTAGACAGCATATAATTGGATCTTTTTTTGTTGTTGTTCAGTCTCACACTCTATCTTTTACTTCATATGTTTAAACCATTTACATTTAGTATAATTACTGGTATGGTTGAATTTAGGTATAATATTTTATTCCTGTTTGTGCCTTCTGTATTTTCCTTTCTCTGATGGTCCTTCTTGCCTTCTTTTGTATTATTTGAATCTTTTAGTATTTTATTTACCAACTGACTTTTTGGCTTTATCTCTTTACCGTCATGCACTGCATAACAACATTTTAGTTAGTGATAGACGCATATATGACAGTGGTCCCATAAGATTATAATTATATTTTTACTGTAGCTTTTCATGTTTAGATACACAAATACTTACCGTTGTGTTACAATTGCCTGCAGTGCTTAGTACAGTAACGTGTGATATAGGTTTGTAACCTAGGAGTAGTTACATCATCTAGGTTTGTGTAAGTATGCTTTATGATGTTCACACAAAAATGAAATCCCCTAACAATCTATTTCTCACAACGTATCCCTGTCATTAAGCAATGCATGACTGTATTTTTTTTTGTTACTGTATACACAGCTGACTTTGGCAATAAACTTAGAACCCTTACAACCATATTGTTCTTTTTCCTTTCTACCTAAACAGTGTTAGAATCTTTGCTTTCAAGTGTCATATATATTTTTAAATCCTTTGAGGAAAAAAAATCTATTCTACTACTTATTATTTCTTTGCTCTTCCTTCATTCCTTATTTTCCTTTAACATGAAGAACTTCTTTAAGCATTTTTCTTATCACAGGGCTGCTGGTGACAAATTCTATTTCCTTTCCTTTGTCTGAGAATGTTTTATTTTGAGTTTATTCCTACAGTATATTTTCACTGAATAAAATCCTGGTTTGAGAGTTCTTTTCCTTCAGTGCTTTACAAATCTTGTTTCATTTTCTTCTGGCCTCCATGGTTTCTTATGAGAAATCTATAATAATTTGGATTCTCCTTTATCTGTAATGTTCCTTTTTTTTTCTGCTGCTTTTACCAATTTGATTGTAATATGTCTGTGTATGGTTTTCTATGAATTTATCTTGTTTAGGGTTCATTGGGCTTATTGAATGTATTAATCAATGTTTCAACAAATTTGGGATGCTTTCAGTCATTATTTTTTTTAATCTTTAAATCTTTTTTTCTGCATCAATATCACTTTCCTTCTGAGAACCAATTAACACAGTAGTTTGAACTTTAGATATTGTCCCACATACCTCTGAGATTCTATTCATGTTTTCAAACAGTCATTATTCTCTCTCTTCCTCAGACTAGATAATACCCATTGATTTATTTGGAAGTTCACTGGTGATTTCTTTTTTCATTTCAATTATTCTATTGAGACAATTCATTAAATTCATACATTTCAGATGTTGGATTTTTTTTGTTTATTGTTTTTTGCTCTTGGACCCAAACAAAGAGATAAGGAAGAAAACAAAACTTGTATACTTACTTATTTTGTATTTTTTATCATTGTTACAATTATTGCTCTAAAATCTTTGTTAATTTTAACATCACGATCATCTTGGGACTAACGCCTATTGTTTGTTGACTTCCTTGTGAAATGGTTAGATATTTTTAATTCTTTGTATGTTGGGTGAGTTTAGATTATATCCTTGACTTTTTGAATATTAGTTTATGAGACTCTGAGTCTTATTAAAATCCTCTTCAGAATGTCGATTTCTTTTCTTAAAAAATACTTTTTTATACTTTAAGTTCTGGGGTACATGTGCAGAATGTGCAGGTTTGCTACATACGTATACACATGCCATGGTGGTTTGCTGCATCCATTAACCCATCACCTACATTAGATATTTCTCCTAATGCTATCCCTCCCCTAGCTCCCCACCCGACAGGCCCTGGTGTGTGACGTTCCTCCCTGTGGCCATGTGTCCTCATTGTTCAACTCCCGCCTATGAGTGAGGACATGCGGTGTTTGGTTTTCTGTTCTTGTGTTAGTTTGCTGAGAATGATGGTTTCTAGCTTCATCCATGTCCCTGCAAAGGTCATGAACTCATACTTTTTTATGGCTGCACAGCATTCCATGGTGTATATGTGCCACATTTTATTTATCCAGTCTATCACTGATGGACATTTGGGCTGGTTCCAAGTCTTTGCTATTGTGAATAATGCTGCAATAAACATACATGTGCATCTGAAACTGGACCCCTTCCTTACACCTTATGCAGAAATTAACTCAAGATGGATTAAAGACTTAAACGTAAGACCTAAAACCATACAATCCCTAGAAGAAAACCTAGGCAATACCATTCAGGACATAGGCATGGGCAAAGACTTCACGTCCAAAACACCAAAAGCAATGGCAACAAAAGCCAAAATCGACAAATGGGATCTAATTAAACTAAAGAGCTTCTGCACAGCAAAAGAAACTATCATCAGATGGGAGATTTTTTTTTTTTTTCAGCAAGCAATCGACTCAGATTTCCCCACTTCTATGGGCAGTTTGCCCATTGTCAGTTCTGTTTTTAAAGACTTTGCTGTGCTGTTTTGGGTCTACTTTACACATTCATCACTCTGGGATTTATGTGGCACTTAGATGGTGACTTTTATTCTCATGGTGGCTCTGTTCTCAGTCTTTGCTGGATTTGTTTGTGCAAGTGCAGGTTGACTGGAGTGAGCCTGGGACACTCACACTTAGGTCTTCTAAGCATTAGAGGATCCCCTTCTCCAGGAATTTCCTCATTGGATTTTCCCCAGTACTTTCTGATTCGTAGGGGTCTGTTTCACTGTTTCTCTGCCTAAAAAAATGAGTGTTTCTCTCAATTTAGCACCCTGTGCTATTGTAGAGTTCTGCCCATCTGGGACTGCCCTTGAGATGAAACAACGAGACAGAGAACAGGGTGGGTGGGAAAGTGAAATGCTGATACCCTCACATTCTTAAGGCCATTTGGGTTCATTTTCCCAGTTCCTTTGAATTAGGAGATGGGTTTTCTCTCCAGATTTTCAATGCTGTATCACAGCTGTGGCTATAGTGCAACTCTGTGACTGCAGGTGGCTTCTGAGCAGAACTGGTAGAGACAAGAGAGAGAGAAAAAAAGGAATCCCCTTTATACTGTCCTGTTTGTTGAAGTTCATTTTCCAAGTCTTCTGGGCAGCAAGAGAGGGGCTTTCTCTTGAAGTTTTTTGCCATATATACACAAAATGCATTTCTGGGACTCAGGCACACCCCTAAGTGAAAACAGGAATATAAAGGAGGGGGGGAATACAGAAAACCACCACTGTACTAGCTGTCCCCAAGTTTTGGCTTGTCTTTATAAATCACCTGCTATTATTTTTGTCAGTTTGCAAGCAGTTTTATTTTGTGTTTTTCCAGAGTTTTTAGTTACCAGTGGGAAGAGAGAGAGGGTGTGGGCTTACTCCACTTTGGCCAGTATGAGAAAACCAAAATAATGTATTTAAAATTAAAGATTATTTTGCCAATATCAAAATACATGTTATACAAAATTTTGGAAATATAAAATTAGAAGAAGAAAATGATCTGTATTCTTACAACTTAAAACTTAATACTCTTAGCCCTTTAATGTATATCTAGTTCACTTTTTAATGTACAAGTTACTTTTACAGAGGTGACCATATATATACAATTTCGTATATTGCTTTTTTACTGCAAAAATGGAAGCTTTTTTGGTGTTATTAAAATTTTATGTAAAGTGAGTTTATAATGAGTATGTAATAGTTCATTGCATAAATTCATTATAGTTTATTCAATTATTTTTCTACTGTTGGATTAAAAATATTTTCTACCATAAAATTACTGTGATTAACATCTTTGTGCATAAACATTTCCATAAGTTTACTTTTGAGGATATTTTTATAGATGTATAGTTACTAAGCCAGAAGGTATGAATGTTAAAGAATCTGTTGCATAATTCTAAATTATATAATGCCACCATCTTACCAAAATACTATTCTACTAGCAATGTGTAAGAGTGCCTAGTCCTGGCGATTGAGGTTGCTTCACACATCTTTCAGTAACCCATATCTTAATCAGGGCTCTTTCATACCCGAACCCCATGGACTTAATCAGGATTCTACTTATTACCCAGAACACTCACATTGCTGCACCTTGTAAGTTACATGCTGTTCTCACCTTCTTTCTCAGATTAAGTTACTCATTGACCTGTTGCAATAATGACTTGTGCAAGAGTTGTACTATTTGAGCCAGTTACCTGGCAAGCACAATTAGGACCACCTCACTTCCCTGTTTAAAACCTTGTTAGCCCTCCATTGCCTATGGGAAAAAGTCCAAGTGTCTCAACATGCCATGAAGATGCTTCACCATCAGCCTTATCCATTTGTGATGTTCTCTTGCTAGTTTTGCCCCCGCGATTTGTGCTTTAGTCATACTAAAACTGTTCATATCATGCTGTTTCCCACCTTCATCTCTTTACTGTGCCCTTTTTCCCCATGTCCTCCCATCTCCTTCGTCCCCCCAACCCATGCCACATAATTTGCAACCCAGACAGAGGCATAGACACACACTTGGAAGCTCCTCGTTGTCATGCTTCCTTCGGGGTGTTCTTTTCCTGAACAAACCCTTTGTACTACTCCTCTTACCACAGTAGCGTATATGTTTGTTTTAGCTGTATTCAAATAATCTGGCTATGGGTTCCACCCCCCTTCAGTGGATTATGAATCTGTAAACTAGAAATGTTTTATTTTATAGCCTCAGAGACCAAAACAATGCCTGGTACATGCCAGAAATTTAAGATTGGTTAGTTGAATGAATGCATATATGCATACATGAATGAATATCTCTGAAATGTCCTTGTTTCAGATAATTCTTAATGTGCAGTAGTGCCTTATAGGAACATTCTATTTTTTATTGTTTTCCCAAGTGCAAATGTCTGTCACTGGTGATGGTGGTCAGATATGTAGAGACAGTTCTCTCAGCACTGCTTTATTATAAACCACAGTTCTTGATCTACAGGGTTAAAATGGATACAGATTCATGTGGCTTGAACAGTTATTTCTGGCTCTGGAATATGAAAACAGAACATAAATCTTTGCATATTTTATATTAACTGATGTTCTATGCTGCAGAGTCAATGATTTTTGTCTTTCTCTTTATTCCACACTTACTAGTCTTCTACCCTTTGAAGTTCTACATTTTGTGCCTATGAAAACAGCAATATTTATGATTGAGGTTATTTTATAATTGGCCAGTTGAAAATTCTAAAAATGATTTGGCCTCACTCTTATAAAGCAAAAAACAGATTAAAAATGTAAAATACATGAGTGGCCATTTGGAAAAGGGCATTTGAGGCAATGTAATTGTTCAGCTATCAAAATATTGCTTATGTTTTTTTTTCCTCTAGCCCCAATCCACTAGGGGAAAAACAAGGCACATCCTTGTTTTTCGTTTAAATACATATTTAGTTAAATACAGTTAAATACATATTTTAATAATTTTCAAATAGGAATTCAATTTAAGGTAAACAAGTCATGAAATAAAATGCAGATGAATACATAAAGGAGAAGTAAAGTGGGACAAAATCTCACCAGATTTTCCAGCTGTGTGTTTTCTCTCCAGATCTTAACTCATTAATGTGGACTAAAAGTTATTAGTCAGCATTGTCATCTTCATTCTTTACCCATTTTTCTTCCAGCATTCTTTTCCATAATCATCCTTCCAGAAGTACCATATCTTAGGGTAGATATCTACCTTTGTCTTCTCCTAATTCCTAAAATAGTTGTAGTAGCTTTGAATTGTTTTTAGGTGGTCACAGGTTGCTAAGGATCTGATTCCAGCTCGTGCTACTTTTGGATTTTGTAGTAGTCTGTTCTCACACGGCTATAAAGAACTACCTGAGCCAGGGTTGTTTATGAAGAAAAGAGGTTTAATAGACTCACAGTCCTGCAGGCTGTACAGAAAGCATGGCTAGGAGGCCTCAGAAAACTTGCAGTCATGGAGGAAGTTGAAGGGGAAGCAAACACATCTTACCATGGCAGAGCAGGAGTGAGAGAGTGAGTGAAAAGGGGGAAGTGCCCAAACTTTTAAACCATCAGATCTCACTTACTATCATGAGAACAGCAAGGGGGAAATCCACCCCTATGATCCAATCACCTCCCACCAGGCCCCCCCGCTGACGTGTGGGTATTACATCTCAGTTTGACATGAGATTTGGGTGGGGACACAGAGCCAAACTGTATCAGATGTCAATTTAAGTTTGGGTTTAGAATCTGCTAGGTGATTTGGACTGTAGTACCCATCCAGAAATTATTCAATACCTATAATATGCCAGATATAGTACAGGCCTGGAAGATACAGGTGAGAAGACAGTATATGCTCTTTCAAAACTCACATGGGAAGCAGCCCAGTGAGGACATGACCAAGCCAACATGCAGTTGCAAATCACACTGTCATGTAAACTATAAGGGTGAATGAAAGGTTTTTTCAAGGGCACGTAGAGAAAACTTAATGGATCAGGGATGATTTCAGTGGTGAGAACTTCAGCTGTTGATGTTACTGACACATAATTTGGGATATTAAAAATCCTATGCTTTTGGATATGGGTATTCAGCTCTTGGCGCGGGGTTTCCAAGTATGTTCTTGCTACTGTATACCTTGCTAATCTAAAATCTGTCCTCTCTTTCTGGCACTGCATCTTCAACATTATAGAGCATCCAAATAACTCTTCTTGGAATCTTTGATGAAATGCATAAGGCATATTTATGCAGGCCAGCTAGCTTGGTTCCCCTCCCTCTCTGTATTCTCAGGCCAAGAGGGAACAGTATTGCCATCCGTGTTTGCTGAGAGCAACTGCCAGAAGGAGTATTATAGGAGTCATGTTATTAAGGTGTGGTTACATGCAGCCCAGCTAACTCTGGCTATTGACAAATTGTAGTTTAAATTACTCAGGAGTAAAAGAGGGAACTTTTGCCAGCAGTTTTGAATAGGGGAAAAGTGTTGTCTCTAGATAAATTAGAATTTAAAGCATGCTGCTTTTCCATTTTAGAACTGGTCCTTGTAGCTGTGTACGTTTTGTTTCTCTCCTAGCCAGGTGAATGACACTCTGTAGCACTCCAGGAAATTGGGGTGAGTCTCTTGGATCCAGTCCCATGGTTAACACTGAATAACTGCAGATGCCGTGTTGGTTCCACATTCTCCCCTTGAACCACCCATCTGTAGTAGGAATCACATCTCAAACATGAGTCTGGTTTTATGGATCACTTCTAAGATAGGTTCTTAAGATACAGGTTATTTGTTTTCCTTTGTTGTGGGGATACATTTAAGCCATATAACCTATTTATTCTTTGGTGTAGTCAGGAGTGGTGTGGACTTTAAATTCAGAATGTTGGGTTCCAATTCTGGCTCTGTATAACCTTGTTAAGTAACTTAACCTCTCTATGCCTCATTTTCTTGATGAAGTGGGAATAAAGTAATCACTTACTGTAAGAATTAAGTAAGTTGACATTCACAAAATACAAAAAACAGTACCCAACATGAAAAAGTGCTCAAGAACTATTAGAAATCATCAAAAATTAACCTAACCTGAATTACCTGGCATCAAAGAGAATAACAGACATAGGTATGATTAGAGTTTTTTTTTTTTTTTGATAAATGTCTGCATAGCTATTGAGAATTGTTTGGTTGGAGACATTGTATATATAAAATTGAGAAAAATGTGATTCTGATTGCAATTTTTGCCCATTTTCCTCCAGACTTTCATCTACACTGTCCCTGCTCCATTTCCAGGGCAGCATTTCTCCCCACTCTGAAATCTCACATTCATTTATCACAGTGAATAATTACCTAAGTCAGTTAAGATCACCTTTGAGATTTTGTACTCCAGTGGTTGTCTGTGGCAGTTTTTTGAAAAAGTCTCATCTTAAACATGTTTTACAAATAAAACTTGCTTAGCAGAGTCTTGGTTTGTGTGCACTTTATTTCTTTGGAGTGCCTTTTTCTTTTTGCTCAAAATTACCATTTTGTGAAATGAGGCTCTGCCTTTGTTTATAAATATTGCTTTGTGATGCTTTTTGCCCTTTTCTTTTTTCTGTGTTTCATGTCTTACCAATTGGAGAGGATAATTTTTCTTGATAATAAAACTAAAGGCTTTAAGCAAGTTTAATTTGGTTTCTACACGGTCTTATCCTTGCATTCACGTATGAGCAGAAAGTGAATCTTAGGTCCAAGGGCAATTGTTGCATTGCATACAGTGAGCAGCTTTAAGAGCAGTATAAAGCTAATTTTCATTTGGTGAAATTTGGCTGATTTTTAGCTCTATAATAATTCTTTAAAGTCACTAGATTAGCTTCTTTTCTGAGTGCATTGTTATATATGTGGGTTGTGAATCTATGATAAAGCTTTTTGCATCAGTCTGTCTCATTGTATAAACTGTTCAAACTAAAAGGAACTTTTTATTATGTCTCATTTTAGTGTCCATTCAGGAAAGCCCAGGAAATATGTCCTTTGATTCACTTGAATACATCTCATATCAGAGTTAATAAGCCATCCTTGTAATGCCCTTGCCACAACATATATGGTAAATCTCACTTAAAAGATCAAAGGATGCTTAGTAGGGAGACAACATTACATAGCAGTTATTCTGAAATTTTCGGCAAGGGGTCACCATAGTTGCAGTACAATCTCATTCTTTATGCATATATGAAATTCAGTATTCATAAATGCATCTTCCCAATTTTTTTAGATACTTTTTACCTAAATTTAAATATATTCTTCTGTGTCTTCTTTAATATGGACTTAATTTCTATTGAGTCCCCTAAATTTTCCACCTCTTTTGCACCTCGCAGCTTTGAACACACTCAGCTTATGTTTGAATGATCCTTGGTTTCTCCAGTTTTTCTTTCCTTTCTATAGAGTATATTGTTAGATATTGTTGCTGAGTTGTTATTCTACTAAATGGGTTAAAGTTGACAGTGTTTTGTTTTGCTGTTTTGTTTACCTCAACGTTTATTAAATATTATTCTCTGCCATGATGAAAATGCACAAAAACATAAGATGGGTCCCTGCTTTTGAGATTCAAAACAGTGGTGGAGATATCTGTTAAGGTATCATTTCTGTGCATGGTAGTAAGTGTAATGTTGGAGGCATGCATGGAGTATGCTGTGAGAGCTCACAGCAAGGTCTCAAAGGTGGTCAGGCTAGCCAGTCAGGAAAGCCACTCGGAAGGAGTTAAGTCTTAAGGGAGAGCTGGAACGAGAGGAGTGAGATGAGCCTAAGGCCTGCTGGAATGTTAGCCAATGGGAACAGTATTATGTGGTAAGATAAAAGAGTACAGATGGGTCACTACAGGATGTGGTTAGTTTTGCTATAATGTTCCTAAAAATCACTATTGCAAAATTGTACAAGGTTAAAAAAAACCCATGTGGCATATGGGGAAAAGGGAGTCAAGGGCAAAAACATTAGAAAGTTGGTCATTGACATGAGAAAACATAATAAACATGATAGCACAGTTTTGCACATGTGTGTGTGCTTTTTTTTTTTTTTCATATTCCTACATGGTTTGCTTCTGCAGGCACAGTTTTCTTTGTTCACCTAGGTGTTTTCCAAAGATGAAATTGCATATGAGCAAGTGCGAAATTTGGTTATGCTTCAATTGTTGCCTAATATAACAATTGCATTGGAACAAATTCATGTTTTCAAAACAACTGCTATAGCAAAAGTGTCTGCATCTTGTATTGTTGCAAGGTAACAAGGGAGATAGGGAGTGGCAGGAAATGAGTTAGGGTGGAGTTCCAGGCTAGGGCTTCCATTCACATCTCCAACATCTTTTTAATACTTTGTCATTTAAAAAGGACATCAGGGCTGGGCACGGTGGCTCACACCTGTAATCCCAGCACTTTGGGAAGCCGAGGTGGGCAGATCATGAGGTCAGGAGATTGAGACCATCCTGGCTAATAAGGTGAAACCCCGTCTCTACTAAACATATGAAAAAAATTAGCCAGGCCTGGTGGCACATGCCTGTAGTCCCAGCTACTCTTGATACTGAGGCAGGAGAATCGCTTGAATCCGGGAGACAAAGATTGCAGTAAGCTGAGATCACACCACTGCACTCCAGCCTGGGCAACACAGTGAGACTCTGTCTCAAAAATAAATAAAATAAAATAAAATAATAAAATAGTTTTTAGGATTGCTTTAAACCTCTAGCAAGTCCTTTTGATCTTTCATGACCATACTGCTTTTCCTGAAGAGAAGAGAAGACCGTTCTCTTCTCTTCAGCATTCTCACATGTACTGCAATGGGAATTTTTACCATGATCCTAATATCTGTTTCTGACCCTTGTTACTCCTGAGAGTTGCCCTCTGTTGTCTGTAGCCTGGTCTTCCTTTGCTTTTTCATCATTTCCTGTCAGGTATTTTCTGCATTAATGTGGGAGCTGCTAAGAATTCAGTTCTGTGCTACAACTGCTACCCAAATCCTGATTTATCTTGAGTGGTTATTTTGCTGTTGAATGGTTTCTAAGCAAATTGGTCACTCATACTTCATGTTGCTGCTGGCACGTTTAGATGGAAGAGGTCATACTTTTTGAAAATTTATCCTTCAGTACTCCCTGTTTGAATTTATGTTTAGCAAGTAAAATTAAGTAGACCTGAGAGGAATTAGACGTTCTTTTACATCCACTTACCTATTTAGAAAAATAAGACCTTGCATATCTTAGTTGATGATCAGTCGATTGTAATAGATAGCTGTTAGTATTTCCTGAACATGTAGCATAATGTCAGGTACAGAGTTACATACTTTACCTGGATTATCTCATTTCTTCCTCATAATGGCCTTAAGAAGTAGGTACTATTATCTTCATTTTACATGAGGCAGCTGAGACTCAGGAAGTTAAGTGACTTGCTGAAGGTCGCATAGATACTTGTTCAAGGTCACATGCTGGAGCATCCGTAAGAACATGCATAGCTTGATCCAGATAACCCAGGCTTTTACCTATTGCAGCATAATTGAAATAGTGTGCTTCAGACATTATGGGCATCTTGAGCTTGTATTGGGAAGTGGGCACACATCAACGTGAAGGGCCATGATGTTTGGGTAATTTTCAAATCAGATCTACTAGCAACTAAGTCTCTATACTTAGCTACATAAATGTAGCATTCATCACATTATATGATTGAGCATTCACTCAGAATATTTCAATAGTGCTTGAATTGCTATCAGCTAAATTTTCTATTCGTACTTTTGCTAGGCATTTTTGTTAGCTAAACTCTCACTGGTAGTAGCAGCATAGATAGAGAGGGGAGAAGCCTGGCCCCTTCCCTGTTACAGGTTTAGAGTCCTTCCATATATCAGAGTATAAAGTCACACTACACCTGCTAGGGTGAGGATGGGGGGCATTTGTGCAATATAACTATAAGAAATGTGCTCAAAAATGAAATGTGTGACTGTAAATAAATAAGGTAGCTACTTGGTTCTGTGGCTAAGAAGCAAAATAATAAAGATGGAAATTGAAAAAGAGGAAGCTCCAGCACCATCTCTTGGAGGGATCACAGGGATCAGGTTTTGCCCCTTCAGTGTCTGTGCTTCTACTGGTGTGGCACTTGGTAACGGGGCATTATGACATGGATGGGGATGTTGTGATGTGCTGTCTACTAAGTACCTATATTTCTAACCAAAGGTTTGACCTCTAACAGCTAGACATGGGTGAAATTGGATACCAAGCTTAATGGGTAATCTTGACAGTTTACAGTGCCTTTCCAGGTGTATTATTTTAGTTATTGCGATTCTGTGGGGTAGGCAGGAAAGCTATTATTCTCATTTAATAGGTGAAGAAATGGAGATTCTGAGAGGGTTAATTGACTTGCCCAGGGTCACAACCACTAAGTGATAAAGCTGTGACTTTTGAAATACTATCTTTTATGTCCTAATCCAGGGGATTTTCTTGCTCTCCTATGTTCTTCATAATGTATGAGACAGTTCATGTACAGGTGGCAGCTGTTTCATCAGACAACTGTTTCTGCAGCCTCTTTATTATTTTGTAGCATTTTGATACCTCTCATCATTCTCTGTGTGATTGGAGGTCTGGGATATGAGAACTTCAAATTTCCTGTCAAGGATGTCCTAAACCTATTTTCTCTAGAGCTGAATGGATAGAGAATGGCAAATTCTTATGCATAATCTTTGTTTGGAATTTTCCGTCAAATGATTTTTAGTGGGGAGAGAGCTCTCTGTCTGAAAGGGAGAGAGAGGTTTAATTTTGGCTTTTAACAGAGCAGAGGACTCAGCACATGATTAAACTGTGTTTTGGGCTTAGTGAAAGAAAAAAATTACTTGAATAAATAAAAAGCTCCTATTTCTGCCTTTGTGGAATTTAGGGACTGATTGGAGTCTGATGGATTCTCATTCTGGAGATTCTCTATCCCCACTGGTTTGTTAGTTCTCTGTGACCAAGGCACCTGCCTGTTTTCTTCATTGTTGTGCCCTCAGCTCTTAGAAGGCACTCACGTAATTGAGGGATAAATAAAATAATGTTGACTTTATTTCTCTTGGATCAATACACTGAATCATTAGATTAGCATGGGAAGGTGCTTAAAGCAAGACTTTGGAGTCAGATGTAACTTGGCTTGGCTCCTGAATTTGGCTCTAATTATTACCTTACCCTTTTGAGTCTCAGTTTTCTTAACTGTAAAACTGATAGTTTACAATGACCACATGATATTCTGCATGTAAAGAACTTACCGTAGTACATTCATCTGATCTCACGCTGCTAATAGACATACCTGAGGCCAGGCACGGTGGCTCATGCCTGTAATCCCAGCACTTTGGGAGGCTGAGGTGGGTAGATCACCTGAGGCAGGAGTTCGAGAGAAGCCTGGTCAACATGGCGAAACCCCATCTCTACTAAAAATACAAAAAAAAAAAAAAAATTAACCGGGCATGGTAGCATACATCTGTAATCCCAGCTACCCAGGAGGCTGAGGCGGGAGAATCACTTGAACTCGGGAGGCGGAGGTTGCATTGAGCTGAGATCACACCACTGCAGTTCAGCCTGAGTCACACAGTGAGACTCGGTCTCAAAAAAAGAAAAAGAAAAAAAAGGACATAAAGGACATATCCAAATATCTGAGATTGCATAATTTATAAAGGAAAGAGGTTTAATAGACTCACCATTCCACATAGCTGGGGAGGCTTCACAATTATGGTGGAAGATGAAGGAAGAGCAAAGGAACATCTTTTTTTTTTCTTTTGTTTTTGAGATGGAGTCTTGCTCTGTTGCCCAGGCTGGAGTGCAGTGGCATGATCTTGGCTCACTGCAACCGCCACCTCCCAGGTTCAAACAATTCTGCCTCAGCCTCCTGAGTAGCTGGGATGATAGGAGCCTGCCATCACACCGGCTAATTTTTGTATTTTTAGTAGAGACGGGGTTTCACCATGTTGGCCAGGCTGGTCTTGAACTCCGGACTTCAGGTTATCCACCTCTCTTAGCCTCCCAAAGTGCTGGGATTACAGGTGTGAGCCACTGCACCCAGCCCAAAGGGACATCTTACATCTTACAAGATCTTGTAAGATTTATTCACTACCATGAGAAAAGTATTGGGGAAACTGCCCCCATGATTTAATTATCTCCACCTGGCTCTGCCCCTGACATATGGAGATTATTACAATGCAAGGTGAGATTTGGGTGCAGACACAGCCAAACCATATCACGCGGTATTTAGCACATAGGACGTTTTAAATCAATGCTGGCTGCTATTACCATTCTCAGGATTCACTTGGACCTCCACACTTTTCATAGGATGGGCTGATCATCCTAAGGTTGTAATATCTGCTTTTGTTTCATCTCTAAATCAGGATGCAGTTCTTAAGATTTTATTACCTCTCTAACCCAGAACTCTATCTTATCACATCTCTTTGCACATTTGGGTGCTAATACACTGTCTTTTCTCATATTCTTTGGTTAGTTTGGGCTGAAGTCTTGGATATCATTTAAGCACTTCCACACTAGTATCAACATTTGTCTTACCAAATTTTTGGAGAAAACATAGGCCTGATCCTGGGCTATGCAGATTAGAATAAGGAAAATGAGCTCTCTGGAAAACCTTTTTGTACCAGGGAAGAGATCGTTGCTTAATTGCTCCTACAACTATTTGTCATCTTTTATGTAAGTCTAGGCCAGAGTTTCCCAACCTCAGCACTGCTGACATTCTGGGCTGGATAATGCTTTATTCTGGGAGGCTGTCCTATGTACTGTAGGATGTTTAGCAGTATCACTGGTCCCATCCACGAGACATCAGAAGCATCCTCCTACTCCCAGCAACCAAAAACATCTCCAGATTTGCCAAATGTTCCCTGGGGGACACAATTACTTCTGGTTGAGAACCACTGGCGTAAACCTTAGTCTTTTGTTTCTCTGATGGATACTGCCCCCTTTCAGGTAACAGTGGACTTTTCTCATTTATTCTTTCTCACTGCCATTCATTCTCTTGGCTCCCTCCTTTTCCCTCTTGTACTGAGAACAACCATTTGCTCAGGTTGAAGTAATTACTAAAGTGCTCTCTGTCAGTGCAAAGATCTAGAATAAAAGCTATTTTAAAAGTACTCAATGATTCTAAAATTCTCAAGGGCCATAACAATCCTCAGAAAGTCAAAGTAGTAAGTATTCTTGCTCTTCTTTAGCTTGTTGAGGGAATGATTAGATGTTGTCAAAATTGTGAGGCAAGTGATATTTAAGACAAATACCACCTTTACTTTTTCTTTACTTCCTCATGTCTTGTGATGCTCCCTTTCTAAAACTTCAAATTTATTTATCATTTATCCTCTGTATGCACATTTTTCTTTTAGTCCTTATCTCAAGAGTCCCACATGTATGGGATCTTAGCTCATTATTAGGAGAAACAGGTGATCAATCTAATTTATTTAAAATTGGAAATAATTCCTAGGATTTACTACATTGCTTCTCTTTGCATTTGTGTTTTGTTAAGACAAAACTTTGTAACTAAAAGGAATGAGTCTCATGGACTGTACTGAAGTGAAACGAATTTTCAGCAGATGGGAAAGATAGTTTTAGACATGAGTCTTCATTTACCTCTTAACTCATGTGTCCCAGACAACTACTTTCTCTATATAGTGATGACCAACATACATTTCAAGAGTTTCAAAATAGAGGTTGCCCTACCTTCTTATCATCTTTGCAGTTCTTTGGCGTTGTCTCCTGTTGGATATAACCCTCTCTTCTGAGGAAACTAATTTTCTTGTTGATGTGGTTTTTCCATATGAAATGGTCTGTGAGAGAATAAGGAAGTTAAGCAAAGTGACAAGTTGTGCATTGATGCAAGCTGCTGGAAGATGGAACTAAGTTTCAAAATTGTGTGTGTAATTTATGTGAGAGGCTTTGGAGAGGATAGTGGTATAATTCTGGTTGTGGGAGACAGTTAATTTATTGTGAAGATTGAAAAAACTTTATAAGAGAAAAGACAGCTAGAAAAACATTTTATGTGGGAGTGATGAGGACACTATAAAGAGGAAGATTTGGGGAAAGATTAGAGAGGCTGTAGGAAAACATTGGAAGCCTTTCATATAAGAAGAAAGCTATGTAGATTTATTTATAATCTGTAAAAACAAGAGTGTTGGCTCAATCCCTTTCAAGTTTAATATTCTTAATATGACATTCTTGAGAATACTTGTTTATATAACATCCAGAAAATAAAACCAAATTCTAAGATATTTGATCAATTATATGAAAATATATTAAATGATAAATACACTTTTGAATCCAATTCAGATATTAGTAAGTCATCAATCTATGGACATAGAATATACTCAAGCATGAAAGAGGAGGAGGTCATATGTCCACGTCTTTGTCTGAAGTAACTCTCATACTCTCTGTGGTTGTTTCTGTTACACAATGCTCTCTGTAATGTGGTACAGAGAGAAGAGTCCTTCTATTCTTTTTAAATAGCCAACAGTGCTGCATTCTCAGCTTCTCAGGAGTTCAGGGGATCAATATTCCTTTCAATATTTTGAGAGTTTGTATGGGATCATCTTTAGGAACATGTCAACAGAGCCAGTACAGATGCCGTCAAAACAGTGTATGGGGACTATAATCACAAATAGAATGTTACACCCAAAAAATTCTCCAACAATCCTTTATTAAGTGCCTACAATATGTGAGGCACTTTATTGTAGGCACTTAATAAAGGATTGTTGAAGAATTTTTTTTATGTGTTACATTCTGCTTGTGATTATAATTCCTATACACTTGCTATGTGCTGGGGCTGTTAAGAAGAAAAAGAGGAAACAGACACCCGAGTGCAACAGCAGCCATTTCCAAATTATAGTTTTTCTCTGTTTGCAAAAGCATAGTGATTAGAATGGAGCCAGTACACAATACGAGAGGCCCACAGGTTTGGAATACAAATGACATGTGAGAGCCCTTTGCTCTGGACATATCTCCACATGGGGTCAGCTGCAGAGAGAGTTAGTGGGGTGGGGGCTACTACTGAGAAGCAGACTTCCTCCAGCTTTAGAAATGGTACTTCCATGTGGAGGAGTGACCCAGAAAGCCTCTGGATTCATTTTTTGTTAGGAAAGATTTTTGAAATACTCTGCTCCATTTAAGTTTTTCTGGAAGATTGGCATTGGATTCTGGAAACATCTGGGGGGTGCAGAAAACTCCTCTGGAGGTACAGTTCTTGGATCTTCTATGTAGTTTGGGATTCGACACAAAACAGATTGAAATTCCAGGGCAGGCTCTATTTTCATGGAGGGCTCTCCAACCTACAACCGGCTCACCTGCATGCTTTTGCTTTTGTGAGTTCTTCAGGCTGAACCTCACACCCTGCAATCTTCTTTAGGGATGTTCTGGGGATTATAAATGGCTCAAGCTTGGGAGACAGGTACAGGAAAGGAGGGCTGGGGTAGGTTGTTAAGGATAGTTTAATGAAATCCATTTTTATCCAGCTAAAATGCCTAGCGGATAAAGAGACTTAGTTCTACCTCTGGCTTGAATCTCCCTCTGTGACTTTGGGTGAGTCACATTTCCTGTCTGGGGCTTTGTTTCTCCATCCATAAATTGAGGGAATGGACTAGATAATTTCTAAAGTTCTAAGTCGATCAAAGTTGATCTAAGTTTCTAAGTTAATCAAAGCAGAAATGGTTCCTAATTATATCTCCTGTTGCTATTTCTAAGTTCCTTTAAAAAAAAGAATAAAGCCATCTCATAAGACCCTAATTAACTGGGTTTTCCTTATAAAATTATGTCCTTGCTTTAAAGAGGGTACAGGACGAAAATGAATACCCACAATCCTTCTTGCAAATGAGATACCCTAATTAGTCCTATTACAAAGAACAAGATGGATTTTTTTTTTCAGTTTACCTACAGCATCATAGGAAAATGGCAATGATAAAATGGGAGAGAATGGATTGATTATTGCTGCTTGAGCCCATACAGAAATAGGGCCTTGGAGTTGCTGGATGCCATTGATTGCTATCTAATCATTCTCACAACAACTTTAAGGAAAATGCAGCCAAGAGGAGATATACTCCCAGGTTAGAGATACAATGGGTAACTTCCAGCAAATATTATTTCTGTGTAGAAATGAAAAAGTAAAAATGAGGGATGATATCCATTTTCAGAAAATGCAAGACTGGTATAAAATTAAAACATTATAATGTCCAGAAAGATGATTATGCATAAATGGCATATCCTGACTGAATTTGTCATCAGCCACAGTGTTCGATTCATACCTACCTCTTTTACAGGAAAAATAAAAGATAAGTACACATTGCTGCTAGCATCAAAGAAGCAATGCAACTCTAAAGACAGAGCTGGAATCTTTTTCTTGCATTAACTTCAAATCTGTCAGTGGTATAAATTATGATTGCAGAAGTTATATTATTGTGGCAGTATTATAAGCAGGAAGAATATGGCAGTATTTTCAGATCCCAGGTGGAACATATACGGCTGGCATTTATATCCCAGTTTATGATTTATAAAGCAAGAACAAAATTATGAAGGGAATGTAAGTGCTGCCCCACCTAATCTGTCATTTTGTTGCGTTACATCCAATTTCATAACTACTTCTTCCCTTATTTCTTATTTAGAAAAATGAATGCAATGCTATCATTTTTAGAAGGAAAAGACCAGAGTTCATTGTATTTAGAGACGATCATGAATGGTCTATTTATATTAAGTATGAGAGTTTCCAGAACAGCGATTAAAAATGTTTTAAAATTCCAGATTAGAAATGTGGGATTTTCCTTTTGTGCTAAAAAGCACTCTTTAAAAAGTTACAATTATACAACTCACAGGAATGAATTAAAATTAGAAGATTTGCATTTATTCTCCTCTCTTCATGGCAGTATAAACTTTATGTGTTAGGGTTTTGATTCTTCTTTTCCTCTTCTTTACTTGCAATTAGAATTCTGAACATTTATTGGTATTTAAAATGGTAGTTATCCCGGACTTAATGTAGTTGATTCCATTCCTGAGAGACACATTTCTTATCCCCTGATTAAACTGAGTTTTACTTCTACCTCCTTATGCTACTCAAGTAAAGTTAACCTTGGTGTGACTTCCACCTTCCTCAGACTACTAACCTGGAAATAGGGATTTTTAAACAGGAATCTAGCACATGGTCATCACGAGGTAATCCTTCTCCAATATTCCTTACTGGAAACATCTGGAACATGATTAATAGTTTGGAAAATAGGTTATGTTAGTAAAAGGTAATAATAATTGAAAATGATTTTTTATGTAGATAAATGTGATTTTAAATACAAAATGTAAGTTCATGAGAAGCAGTTGGAAGAAGGGCAGTTACCTGTTATTCATTCTTTTGAATATTAAAGAAGATCGTATATAATAGCAGGAGAAATTTGTGTTAGGAATAATGATCCAGGTTTGTAGAAGTTGCCCAGAGAGAAGGTAAATTCTATAGTGCGAAAGAAAAAAGATAAATAGTTAAATGTCTATGAAGTGTCAGAATTTTGAGCCCAGAACAAAATTGTCCCCATGTTTGTTGCAAGCTTTTTTTCACTTACCAATGAAGTGGTAAATATATATTTATATTATTTACATTTGTATTACTTGTATCCATTATTCTGCTAAGGTGTAATGAGCTACAGGTTTTCTTGGAAGCAAATCTGGGATACATAGAATTGATTGTTTTAGAATGCAAATTCCAGTAATCAGGGACTATTCTGGGTTCTGAGTATGTGGAAGTATTCTGGCAAGAAGCAAACTACAATAAGCTGTTTATAACTACAAGGAGTCACCAGCGTCATGAGACATGAAAAAAATGTGATGAGGGAGGCATAATTTGATGTAGAAGAGTCGCAGGCAAAGAGAACCCATTTTAAAACATCTTATTGGAAAATGTGAATTGTTTATTTGTCATCAGACTGCCAATGCTGAAAATACGGCCCAAATTAGGGGCTCAAATTAAAACATACAGAGCAAGAGCAATACGTTGGACACAGTTTTCATATATTTTTGAGAAAGTATTAAGAAATACAGTGAAGGTATTTATTGATTCAGTGGTATTTTTCTGTTTATTTCTTAGAACTATATTTTATGCTGCATTCTTTTACTTCATAAGTATCCCCTTTCTTCCTCTATGCTTTTGTCTGGGATTGAAATAAAATAAAACATTTAGGGCTATCCAAGGCTGTCAGGTCCATAATGAAATCTGGCTTTATTTATGTGTGCTTAGAGGGTTCAGAGCAGTCGGAGCTGCTAACTGTTGTGTTAAACATTGGTTGGCATGCTCCTCCTTTAAATCCTGTGAAAAGAGCTGATTTTTTATGTTCATGCAAAAGAGTCCTCAGAGGATAGTGAGGGTGGAATGTGGTCTGCTCATACATGAGATTATCTTATTATACAACCTATGCCATTATTAGAGGAAGAATCATTTGTGGGGTAAAGTAATATGGATCTCTTTCCTGTAGTGTGAAGAACAGGTGTTCTACGGCCTAGGAAATTTAGAGGAAACTTCAATCATGCCTGTAGATTTCAGTAATAAAAATGTATGACTGGTGTTTGGCATAAATGGCATCATAGTATGACAATCAAATCTGGATTGTATATCTTAGTTTGTATATCTAACACACATTATATTGATTTAAGTAACTGGGAAAATTAGTATTTTTTTTAATGTCCCAAGTATACATAATGATTAGGATAAGTTTTTTAAATGGGGAATTATGACCTAAAATAATTTTTTCCATGGAGAATGGATGCCTTGGTATTAAGTAATCATAGCTTTATGTTTGTACCAGGATGTTATTGATAACTGTGAGGGAAGTGGTTTGGGCACCTCACCATTAGCAAGAGCAATATTTACACTGGAAGAACAAGTGAAGTCTACAAGGAATGTTAAGGTCCAGGAAACTATAGGGTCATTATAGAGATGTGGTATTCAAATTAGCAAGACCTTCAGCATAGGCATCACCTAGGAGCTTATTAGAAATGCAGAATCTGAGGCAGTGCCATGGACCTGCTGAATCTACAGTTTAGTCAGCTCGTAAGGTTGTTGGTGTGCACGCTAACATTTGAGGAATGCTGGTCAAGAGTCTCAAATGGAATGGAGCCAGTAATTGAAATTGAAAAACAGAGTACAAAGAGTGAGGGATCATGAGCCTGGGGTGCTGAAATAAATCAAAGGGATCAGGATCAAAGGAAGTTATGAGTTTTGGTTTGTTTTAATGATGGGAGGGTGGGGTAAGAGAATGGATGGTTGGTATCTTGAGTGATGGCCATAGTTAGAACCACCATTGATGCTTCGAGTTTTATGAAGTGTGCATGAGATTACCTCATTTATGATTATGGGTGGAACAGACACTGGGTACTGTGGAATCTGGCAGCTATTAAACATCGAAATATATCACAAACTTGGAAGCCTGGTAAGGTGGAAGACTTGAGCTGAGTCAAGTCTGGGGAAGTGATTGTTGTTGTCTGAAGATGAATCAGTCTCCTGGGGTTGCAAAACCAATCAAACCTTTCCCTAAGAGCAAAGGCATTGTATTGATGGGATGATTATAAAGTTGGGCTTAGCTGTATTCATTTCTGAAGTCAGGTGAGTATTGCATGTGAGTGTTCTCTCCAGATGGCAGTGACAGATTATGCAGGCAGGCCTAAAGATGGAAACACTAGTAAAAAGAATGAGATTTTGCTAAGTTGAGATTTGAGGAGCAGTTAGACTCACATTCTGTTGGAAATCACTGGGAAGCCCAACCATCTCACAGTTGAAGAAATGTCAGTAATTATGTTTTAATTTCTAAAATTTAAATTAACTTTTTTACTAACACTAAATATTTTAACATTAATTTTTATTGATTTACTTATTTTCCTCTAAAAAACAGAAATACACTCATAAAAAGTCAAAAGAATATAGAACAATGATTAAAATCAATCTACAGTATATAATATACACATATTTAATAGGCTGTAGCATTTTATATGTACCCTCTCTCCAACTTCTTTCCCCTTTCCTTCCAATTGGTAACTGTACTTATGGCTTAGCATGTTGTATTCCATATCTTAGGAGGAAAAAAGAATTTTTTAGTCATGATAGCATCTGAAATTTTGGAAGAGAAGAAAATTTGTTTTAGTACCAACGAATCTTTTGAATAAAAATTGTATAGGGCATTTAAGGACTATAATAAGGCCCAAAAGACAAGATCTTTCTTTGAACTTACTAGCACTGTAGGCAGGAAATGGGCTGCAATGTATTTTAGTCCCTGCCAATTATGTCAGTGAGATCAGAGGTCTATATACAATATATTTTTAGTGGTGACCAGCACTTAAGCTGTGGCAATCCTCATCCTACACTCTTGTGGCTTAGCTTGGCAGATCTGAGATGGGACATAAGCCACAAAGTGCTATGGGTCTTAGGACATAATGAAGTCATACATTACGGTAAAGGGTGGGGAGGGGGAAGAAACCCCAACATTTTCCAATAGCCAAGCTCTTTGCACATAGATGCTGCAATACATTTTATTATTTCTGTATTTATAGCTACTTAAACTATGTAAAGATTGCCTTAATTTCTTTACCTATAAACTTACAGGACTAAATGACTTGCCTTTATTTATGCCACAGGGCTATTCAATGCCATCTAGAATACCCTTCAAAGCAAGTATCCCTGGCTCCTCTCCGTACACAGTAGGTGTTAAATGATAGAACTCTGTTCATGGGTATCTTGTTAGGTGCTATTGGGGCTCAGAAACAGATACTTCAAACTATGGTGCATTGACATGCTGAACTGAAGAAGCCTCAAGGTCTTTTTGATTCCCCATTCCCATCTCTCAATCTTCTGTTCCCCCCCGCCCCCAAAACAGGATGAAGTTGTTCTTTGAAGTTTCCTTATCTGCCTAAAGACTGGACCTGCCAAAAAGAAAACAATTACTGCTGGTCCCTTCCCTGAGTTTTCAATAACTGAACTCACATGACAGGAGGAAACACTGAAGTCAGTAAACACACCTGGATAGACTTGTCACAAACCATTGTAGGTTCTGTGGGCCCAGCAGATTTTGTCCCAGGCCTTTGTATGTTCTTCGAGCCCATTGACTTCCCCTAAAAATCATTTACTATACCCCTAAAATCATCCAGACTTCCTCATCTCCCTTTTCCCCTAAGAAGGGTGTATAACCTGTACCCCATTGCATAGTGGGGTAATCACTCTGTGATCTTCTCTCATGCACATCAATAAATTTATATGCTTTTTTCTTTTAATCTGCCTTTATGAGTTGATTTTTTTTTCCAGGAAACCCTCAGAGAGGGAAGGCAGGACTTCCTACAGTACCCATGGCCCCTACAGTACCCATGGTTAGAACTTCTTGACACTTTACCTTGGCTGCCAAAGTCATTAGGTTAACTGGAGTGTGGTGAGTCTGGGGTGAGAGGTAGATGTGATGAAGTGAGGAGGCAGTATGAGTAGACTGCAGCTAGACTTGGGAGGACAGCACCTATACCAGCCTTTTGTGACCAGTCAGGTGATGGCTCAACCTCCCTGATCCTCACTCCTTGTGATGCCATCAAAGGCAGGGCATGGGACATGAGAGCGGGAGCTCCTGGACTGTGAACAACCAGGATGACTAGAAGACCTTTGGTTTAAGTTCACACTTCAAATTGGAAATCACCACCAGAGTGTAACTATCCCTAGTAAAAGCGTGCTTTGTTGAAATAAGTTAATTTTGCTTGTATTTTAATTACCTATAAGTGTTAGAATGAGGTCATATGTGATAATTTAAAAATGAATGGAATGGTTCATTTTTTTGTTGGTTCCATTGTGTTTTCCATTCAGAACCATAATTATGCCATATTAAAAAGTATTAATTTGAATTTTTAAGAAAAATGGCCACTTTTAATCCTTTTGAAAATGTGAATGCACATTGGTCTTTCCCAAGGGATAGTTCGGTTGGTCTGGAAAAACATCTTTCCATTTGATATATTTTCTTCTCATATGTTTCTTATTATTTTAGCTTCATTTGACCCAGTGATATGTGCTCTGCAAATTTATGGATTATTCCTTTTGATTTGGGGCATGTACTCCTAGGCTTAAATCAATCTCAACTGTGCACGTTTATTATGGGTTCAGGAAGGGGAGCCAGAAACCATCTTCTGAGTAATCAGAATTTTCTGTTGTTTCTTTCTTTTTTTTTTTTAAAGCCACTAAAGCATTTCCTGAATGATCTCCACTAAGATTGAATTGTTTTTTCTCTGGTGGTCATATATAATTGAAAAGTAATACAGTTAATATTTAAAGAGGCATCGTTAATATTCACCTGGAGATATTTTTCTAGGAAAAGCAAGCATTATGATTTGCTCTTTGAATAGCTATCATAGGATTACACTGCACAGCAAGTAATACATATATATATATACATAGTGTTAAAAACTCAGACTACATTTGTATAGTAGATGTCCAATTATTTCAAATTAATACCTCTGATTATTTTTGTTGTTCATGCCAGTCACAATGTTTAAATCAGTTGCTCACAGAAAGGGACTTTTTATGAGAAAGAGATATAGCCTTTTGTCTTTTGTAAGTGAATTCATGGAAGGCATTTTACAAATGGATTTTCTGCGGCAAGACTTTATCCCATACATTGTTGAAACTTTTATTAGTCAGGTCTTATCAAATTTCCACTTAACGTATTTCCCCCTCCATTTAAACACCAGGACATGAAGATAATTTAAATGGCCTGGGAAATTTACATATAGCTATTCATAGGATCAAAATACTTTCTTTTAAACTGTTAATTTGGATTCTATTAAAAATTATGTGGTAAAAGACAGTAATTGTTAGTACGACAATGCAGAGTAATGGTACTATAAGAGGAAAAATTTCGGTGTGGATTTTTTAGGAGGAGTAATATTTACGGTTCTATTTTTTTAAAGGGCTTGACACGAATTATTAATTCATTTATGTTTGTGCCTAAAACCTGTAGGTGTAATAAATAGCAAGCCAAGCCCAGGAAAACTTCACCTTATGTAAATACAAAGAGCCTGTGTGCGCATGTGCACACGCATATATTTTTGGGGGTGGGAGGATAGGATCTTTGCTCCTGAAGATACTCTGTAAATATCTTTTGTTTTCGTATGTTTCCCTTTCCCTTTGTCTGCAGCCAGTTGGATTCTCCTCTGCACCAGCACCCTAAGTGACAGCCCCTGGCAGTAATGAGGCTGCACACTCTGCTATAATTGAACCCTGTCAGCGCTGCCCATTAAGGCCGTGGTGTGTATGCCAGCTCATTAATCCAAAGCCCATTTCTTCTCCTCTCTCATTTCCCTTTTATACTATGGCACTGTTTCAAGTCCTGATCCCCTCATTGTGCATATGGAGGTTCAGGAATAGAGAGTAATTGGTGTTGTTGCACCCGTCTTGAGGAATAACCCTTTTAATAAAGACATGTTCACATCTGCAAACTAAGACCATTGTGTCATGATTGCGTATTGTTTGGACTTCTAGGAGAGTCTATTTGCAGTAGTCTAGATGGTCTATTTGCAGAATTTTTCTTTGTGCATTCAGACCCAGAATTTCAAACTCTCACAATTCCATGATGTAAAGGTACATATTTGTGATTAAAGATACACATGCATTTATACATATGTAATTTGCTTTTATAATAAAATTAATGATGTATTTTGACTCTCACTGTGAGTAAGAGTTAATTATCTCCCATGTACCAGCATAAAATACAGTGGGCTTCTGTATAATCATACTCTTGGTTAGTCAAAATTTCAGAGAAAAACTTTCCTGCTTTCTTCAGCTATTTTAAAGTGTTATGATATTAACATAAAAATAATAGCATTTTTTGTAAAAACAGAGTCTTGCTTTGTCACCCAAGCTGGAGTGCAGCGGGGCAATCTCAGCTCACTGCAACCTCCGCCTCCCGGGTTCAAGCGATTCTCCTGCTCCAGCTTCCCGAGTAGGTGGGATTACAAGCAAGCGCCACCATGCCTGGCTAATTTTTGTATTTTTAGTAGAGATGGAGTTTCTCTATGTTGGCCAGGCTGGTCTCAAACTCGTGACCTCAGGTGATCCACTCACCTCAGCCTCCCAAAGTGTTGGGATTACAGGGGTGAGCCACCACGCCTGGCTAAAAATAATAGCTGATTAATACCAGCATGCCTTTATCTTGTTTATTTTTCTGTATGTAAATAATGCATTCAAATTTTATAATTGTTTTCATTGTTGTATTTTGCATATGCAATCCTTTTGGATGTTATTCTGTGATAGTACAAGTAGAGATGACTTAATTATCACTTACATGATAAAACCTTTCTAACACTATTATGTGTAACTTTGCTTGGAGCCTTTCTTTCATTTCATCTTGCTAGAGAAACCATTTTTTTACACTCAAAAAATGTAATTAAATGAAATCCCTCTTTGGATAATTTTGAATCTGTAATCGAATTGAAGCTTATCTTTTAATGTGCCTTCTAAGTAGGAGTCAAAGAAAATATACTTTGGGCCTTAGTAGAGAAGGCAATTCAAGGCAAGGTATCATTAAATTGAAATGCAGATGTGAGAAAATGGTCTAGCCTATAGATGGAGAATGTGGTAAGGAGTGTTAAAGGGATGGATGGGAGGAGGTATTGACAAAATTGATCAAAGATTCAGGTGAGTCCTCTAGAAATTAACAGCTCTAAATTGAGTCAAAGTTATTTAACATTATCACTGGTAAGTTGCAAATCTTGTATAGTTTTGAGGTAGGAACACATAAAAATAAAAAAAATGAATGGAAATTCTTGATATTTGGTACTTAAATTATTACTTGGTATGATATTATTATTTGAGACAGTCTAATTAGGGTCTAGGAATCCTAGGATTCACTTTCTATACAAGTAAATCACTTTCTGTAAAAGTAAAATCAAGAAAAACAACAATAAACAGGAAAAAACAAGTACATTTCAACTTTTTGAGTGTGGATTGTGTTTTATTCATTGTTATATACTTGTTTGGTTCAATGTGGTGTTTAGTTGCAATCAACATATAGTAGTTTTCAAGCAACATTTAGTACAAAGAATGAACATCCTGTATGAACAGAGATAACTTGTCACTTCTGGTCTGTACAGTACCTGTAGTTCTCAGACTAGTGCTTGGTACAGAGGAAGTGCTCAGTAAGTATTTATTGAATTCATGAATCCAGCTTGGAATGTGGAGGAAAAGATTACTATTAAAACAAGGGTTTTTAACCTAACTTCTTTATGCTATTGAGTATGGTCGAAAGCAAAAAGGAAGCTGTAGTAGAATAACAAAATAAAATATGTTTTTATTATCAAGAACAGTGTATCTAGGTTGAAGCTCAAATCTCCAAAGCAAGACTTTAAACTCTACTTAACAAACAGACTGGAATTTAGTCTCTTTCCTTATACTCACTGTCAACATTTTGGATTTAAACTCTTTACATTTTTCCCATAAGAACTTGTTTTATTAAATGTCAGGAAAGATTTTAAAAATTTCATAATGACTTAAGAGCCAAATTAATCTCTATTAAAGGCAACACAACATATATTCCTTTCTTTTTAAAATTTTTTTTTTAGAGAAACAAAGTTAAGAAAAGACTCATTAAAGTTATACAACGAGTGTGAGCTATATGGAATTTGGCACAGTTTTTATGACAAACAGAACAGTTTATATCTCACTTCCAGATTATGGGATCAGAAGATAGTTTATTTATTTTTTATTTTTATTTTTTTCCGGTTCTGCATGTGTTGGTGGGGGGAAGGGGAGAGGGATTTGAAGGAAAATGAAAACATGGATATCTGTCCTAAATAAATCAGTCAAGGAACAAGAGTGCTTAAAGTATTTTTTATTTGTTTGTTTAAACTGGAAAAATGGATTGAGGTAGGTATGGGTATCAAATGGACCCCACCCTCTAATTTCATTGATTTTCTTGTTATTAGCAATTTGACTCTTGATTATAACCATGTGGCTGGGAATTTTTATTAAGATAGAGAGGCAGTCCAACAGTTTTTTATGAAAGCGCAATTACAGTGAAAGGAAAATAAACATGTTATGTGTTTTTAAAAATGCTTGAAGAATTTGTAATCGTGGATGTTTTATACACCATTTAAATGAAAACTCAGTATTTGAATCTGGTGGTGATTTAAATATTTATGTAAAAGAGGACATTATCAGATTGTTTTCCTGTCATTCTTATTCCTCTATAATTTTCCCCAAATTTTTGATATTGGCCACTTTTGTACCTCCTGCAGATGTCAACAATACAAGGGTCCTCATGTATTGAAATACCCACTTACGGATATTTCAGAGACTGAGCCGCTGGAAGCCCTTGGCAGTGTTTTCATAAGGGCTGATGCATTCTCTTATGGGTAGAGGCCATGGCTCTTACAGAAAAGATTATTAGTCTTAAAAAAAATAAAAAAAAAAACACAAAAAACAACCTTGCCAACTGCCCCCTTTTCCTGCCTTCATTTGGGCTCAAGTCGGATAATACCACCAACCTCTCATTGAATCCCATTTCCTAAACTTATCTCATTTCTCTTAGACCCTTTAAGACCTTGGTGGCCTCCAAATTAGCTAATGGTGGTATCCTTAACAAGTGTGACCTACGCTCTTGGGACCGTTAGAAAGATCTGATAAATCAGAAGTAACTGCTTGCTAGTAATTTAGTTGGGGTGGAAGGTGAGAGAGAAGCTAATGCTACTGTTACTAGGAGATGACTTACATGAGGTATGGTAGAGACCATGAAATAAACATATGAATAGATGGAAATTTGTGTATCATGCTCTAAAGAGCTATCTTGTCCATTGACATGAATTAGCTCAACATCTACTGCATACATTTATGACTTGAAATTTTGAAGATCCTTTTCCTCCTGAACTTTCTAGATGCTTGCACCCTTTTGTTTAAGGTGTTAAGATTGATGTTGCCCATTAACTTAATATGATATGACTGTTTTTTAAATTTATCTGAATTCTAATTTTAAAATTTTCTTGAGAATATCTTCTAATATTCCATGCTGAGAATATTACCCACATGTGGTCATGTGGACTCCCTCGATCTCAGAAAATACTGCCCTTTACTCCTAAGCACCTGACCTCTACTCCTTCAAACGTTATGTAGAACCGGACTCCACGTGAGATAAATGCGTAATGTTTCACTGTATTATTATCTTAATAGTCTCATTGGCAGAACAAATTTTAAAACCCACATTTTACCCAATATAATCCTTTCCTCTACTCAAGTTTTTCACACTATATGAGCTCTGGGATTTTTCACCTCCTGTGTGCTTAAGGACACATCTTTGTTTTATATAGTCTTATATGGTTGGTTTCCTGAAAGAAACATTAGGTTTTTAAGTCTCTTGTAGTGGTTGTCACAGCCATGTTGTTATTTGATGGATGCCATTTGTTGAGGTTGAGGTAGAAGGTGATGAAAGTGGAATTCTTGAGTCATAGCCTCTGAGTTTCAGTTAGAGCTTTTTTGAAAAATAGTTTGGAAATTCATAACAAAGACTGAAATTTTGTCCTTTCGGGAATATTACCTAAAACCAACCAACAAACAAAAAGGAAAACAAAAAACTATTAGGGATATGCATGAAGATTGGACCAAAGGAGTATTTCTTTCCAGACAAAAGGCAATATAAGAGGGGAGAAGGAGTATATTACTTAAGTTTTCAATAGTAGAACATTTCCTAAGTTTTATATATTTGTAAGTGACTATGTAGTCATTTATAATGAAGCTGTGTATTTTTATTTATTACTCAGAACCTTAGCAAAAATGCATTATGGAGTATGGTTTCATGTTTACTGAAAAAAATAAGTGTCTTTTTTATATACCAAGGTGCAAATGGATGTTAAAGGTAACCTGTGAGGATTATGAGTATTTTTGTTTTTGTCTTTATATTTTGTGTCTTTTCTAATCTTTCTACAACAAATAGATGCTCAATTCATATTACAGTGTTGACGTTCATATAACAGCCCTGCATATTTATCAAAACATGTTTTGTTGAAGACTTACTATTTGCCAAGTACTGTCCTAGGTCCTAAGCATGTACAGTATTGGTGAAATAACATTCTATGTTCTTGTAAACCTCATAACTATAGTGAACTTGCTGCAGCTATTATCAGTCATATCCTAAAGCACCAGGAAAAACAAACAAGACTATTACTTTTATTGACCTAGCAAAATGAACGTGAATATTTTAAGTTAATTTGGCAAGATTCACACAATTTATTTATTTATTTGGCCAAAGATGTTCCTGCTGCCGGTGGTAGTTCAAACAAAAGATGTTGAAGACTATCTTTAGTTTATTATTGTTAGAGCATGTTTCTTTTTTTTTGTATACATTTAACGGGTACAAGTGCAGTTTTGTTACATATATATTGCATAGTGGTTAAATCTGGGCTTTTAGTGTAACCATCATATAAATAGTTTACATAATATCCATTATGCTTTCAATGTTTTATCTGTGGTCTTCAGCTTCATTCTATGTTCTCAGAGTCCTTAAGACATGGAGGTAAAATTTGATAAGGAATTGAACAGATATATCACATCCTACTGATTTAGGCACAACTTATATATTAGTCTCTAATTGTTTACAAAGTAAGAAAGTTTGATTTTATAAAAAGAGAACTTAGGCTAATTCAAAACTTTGTATACCAATTGGGGTGGTAGTATTTCATTATGGATTTCATTAGTGGGTGAGAAGGAGAGATTCTGCAATTGCAAATATGTTATCTACATTAAATTCTAAATTAGCCTTATAATAAAATAATAAATGATAATATGCTAAGACCCTACAATACTGTAGTATCATGTTGGTGTGTGTGTGTTTTTAACAATTATGGCAGGCGGATCACGCGGTCAGGACAAGACCATCCTGGCTAATGCGGTGAAACCCCGTCTCTATTAAAAATACAAAAAAATTAGCCGGACGTGGTGGCGGGCGCCTGTAGTCCCAGCTACTCCGGAAGCTGAGGTAGGAGAATGGCGTGAACCCGGGAGGCAGAGCTTGCAGTGAGCCAAGATCGCGCCACTGCACTCCAGCCTGGGCGACAGAGCAAAACTCCATCTCAAAAAAGAAAAAAACAATTATGTTTCATAGTGATAAATTTAAATGCAGAAAGCCATTCTGCTTTTAATAGATCAAATCTCATCTTAGAGCATAAATAACATTTTGCAAATGAAAATTTCTTGAACTATTCAGGGTCATGGCAATTAACGTATCACAGGTTAATTTCAATTAGTAATTGATCAATGTTTCTCAAATAGCTGAAAAAGCAAGATACCTGAAATCATTTAAGAGAGCAATTTCATACACGGTATGTGACAAACACCATTCCCTGAGATGTGGTAATGGTGGTGGTGTACGGTGAAGGGTTTGATACCAAAAACACTTGGGAAATGCTGTATACTATTTTCTCTTGGACATACAAAGGCACATGAGCATATTGAAGGCTCTGACCAGTACTGCAGTAAAGAAGTCAATTTAATTTTGTTTCATCTAGTGTTTTTAAAATGTTTACATCAGGAAATTTTCATATTTCCTAATATGACATATTCTGGTATTCTATGAACCTTCTTTGACCAGGATTGTCTACACTCTAGAGTAGTGCTTCTGAAACTACTGTGGACAAAGATTAAATTTTAAAATTCTAATCCGTCATAACAGGCCACTAGTGATGACTAATTTCAGCTTGTACCACGTTAAGTCTGACAACATTCACACTGGCCTGTATCCTGTTCAACATGTGTCCAGTGGTCATGTAGTTGGGTGTTGTAACAATGTTAACGTACTGTAATAGTTTCTAAATGCTTACCCTGTTTCCTCCATTCTTACCTGTCTCCCTTTGGACCAGCACTGGCAGGAGTAACTACTTTTGAATAGGACAAGTCCAGAGCCTCACTTACTCACAGTGAGGTCTGCAGACCCGGTGTATCAGGATCACCTGAGAACTTGTTAGAAATGAGGTACCTCAGGCCTTCCCGAGATGTGTGGAATTACGAATCTTTATTTTAGCAAGATCCCATGTGACTTCTGTGCGCAGAAAATTTTGGGAAACATGAATCCAGAACCATGCTGTTCAGTAGAAGTAGAATGCAAGCCAAATATGTAATTTTAAATTTTCTTGTAGACATGTAAAAGTGGAACTAATTTTAATGTATTTTATTTAACTCTCTATATAATTTCAACATACAATTGATATAAAATAATCATAAGACATTTTGCATTTTTTAAGACTTTGAAATTTAATGTTTTTATACTTAAAACAGATCTCATTTCTCATTGGCTACATTTCAAGTATTTAGTAGCTGCATGTAGCCATTGGCCGTTACATTGTACCCCTCAGAACCTAGAATGTTATCTGGCACATAGCAAGTGCTTAGCAAATATTTATAGAATTAAAGTAGAATTAAAGAATTACTGAAGGCAAGCAATGTATAAGCTACATTGCCTCTTTAAAACTTGAAGGTGTTTAGGTGGAAAAACATTTAAAACCAGGTGTCTGACTCCTTGGTCCATTTTCTTTTTACTTCTTTACTGCTTTTTATTTTTTTGTGAATCTCTAAGTACATTAAGTAGGATTTTTTAGTTAGCTATTTAAAATCCAGTTTCCTAAATACTCATACATCTGCCTCAACTCCTTTCTGGAAAAAGTTCAACTGTAAGTAGATAAATAATCAAGACCGAGATTCTGGGTTATTTGTTTTTTATTTTCTCCTCTACTAATTTCCTGACCATTTTTCCTTTTTATTCATTTCATTTTATTATTTAAATCTACTTTTAGAAAATTGCTTAGATATGTATTAAGATATCCTAAAATTTCTTTTTTGATGAGAGAAGGATTAGAAAATTGAAATTTGATTGAAATTTGATGAGAGAAGGATTAGAAGATTGAGAGCAATTGGTCAAAAACAAATTTCAAATTATAGCACTTGTCTATGTAATATGGGACCTTAAAATAACTATTGACTCCTGGTGTCCAGGAGATCTAGAACCTTGCAGTCCTTGGACAACAGAACAATCACAAGATGCTGAGGTAGTGCTGTACCTACCAGTTTCATTATCATAGGTTGGGGAGGGTAGGAGTTGAGGTCTCCTGGTACAGGAGTGCAAAGGGCAAGTGCTTAGGAGTCATTTGCCCCTAAGTGTGGTGGCTAGATTTTTTGAAAGAAGACAAAACACAAAATTTTTTCTTGTACTATCTCCTAACTTGGTCTCCACTGTTTCTACTCCCATTTTTAAGACTAACGAAATCAGAATATTGGTTCTAGGTACCTTGTAAATAGAAATACTTTTTTTTTTTTTTTTTTTGAGGTGGAGTCTTGCTCTGTCCCCAAGGCTGGAATGCAGTGGTGCGATCTTGGCTCACTGCAACCTCCACCTCCCAGGTTCAAGTAATTCTTGTGCCTCAGTCTCCTGGGTAGCAGGAATGGTAGGTGCTGTCTGGCTAATTTTCATATTTTTAGTAGAAAAGGGGTTTCATCATGTTGATCAGGCTAGTCTCGAATTCCTGGCCTCAAGTGATTCACCTGCCTCAGCCTCCCAAAGTGCTGGGATTACAAGCATGAGCCACGCCTTCCTGAATCTAAATAGAAATTCTGAAACTACTATTGTTTCTTAGTCATCTACTGTGTGACTTGTTCAGTGAAACCTCCCAACATAGCTGGTGGGGCAAGTTCCAGAATTTTAATTAAGAACTCATTTAATTATGTTAATTCATATGGGAGCTAGTAAACTCAGAAGAAAATGAATGTAGGAACTGGACCCCCCAGTTTTTAATCTTGTTTTTTCCTCAACTCAACTTTTCCAAACTTCAGTTTCTTCATCTGTTAAAATGAGGATAACAGGAAAGCCCTAGGATTGTATTGAGAGGAGTAAATAAAACAACATGTTTTAAGATGTTTACATGGAGTTGGGCCCACATATATTAGTTATCCACCCTTTCTCCTGAGTGATAAGGGTGTGGGGAAATAGGAATTTCACATGCCAGTGGTTGGTAGAAGCATTAATCAGAACAAGTTTTATGGAGGACAATTTGGCAGTCTTGACACAGCAGTACTACCAATTGTATACTTGTGCAACCAAAGGATAAATTCCTAAGAAATAGGAACAACGGTGCTCAGATAAAATTATTTCGTAAAATCCAAAACTGCAGACAACTGAAATGCTCATAAATTAGGAGCTGATTAAATTATGGTAAATCCATATAATGAAATGTGTAGACATTACAAAGGATGACATAGATATCCTTGGGAAGATGTCCAAGACCCATTACGTGGGGAAAAAATGCAGGATGCTCTTCTTTGTACAATGTATAAAAGAATTTGCAATAAATTATTAAATGGATCAACCTGAGAAGTAGAAATGAGATCTGAGAGAACTTTCCTTTTTTCTCTTTCTCTGTAGTCTGAAATTTTTATTATGAGCAGATATTGCTTTTCCAAAGCATTTATGTCAATATTTATGATAGGGAATGTATTGCCTTGTGGCTCAGTACCCTAATTCTGGGATACAAAAACCAATTTGGTGGAAGGGGCTCAATATCTGATAGTGTGGTAGTTTTGGAGTTTTGCCAGGCACATAATTTAAAATCAATTTAAAAGCCCATGTATTCTGAATTTGATTCAGTATGTCAGTTTGGTCTAGAATTGATTGTTCTGGCACTTTTATATTGCACAATCCAGTGTTCTATGTTAGGATTCATAACAAGTTAGTTTACTATTTTGCAAGGATTCAGATGGTTATAGTACATATGAAAAATGCAGCCTTAAAAAAGTCATATTGACTCAGTTTCTCCCCATCCCCCAATATAATATAAATTGTTATATTGTAGATTAAGTCTGACTTAATCTTCTTGGGGGAGATCAGTTTGTTATTCATTTTTTTGCACTGTGTAAAAGAACACGAAAGATAAAATAAATTCAAATTGATTTATTATAGGAGGGGCATATTCTGAATGAGCTTAGCTAAGTACATACTAAAACAAAAGTAGCTTATAAAAAATGTGATAATGTAAGGATTTTTTCTAATCCTGATTAGATTTTAAATTGTCCCTTCAGTAGTTTGCATAATTATAAGGCACTGCTATAGAATGAGTAACAATAGAAAATAACTCATTAATGCCTGTTTCTCTTTGGCACTGTTCCAGGGCATGCAGCTTGATGTTTGCAGAGGAGACAGTCTAGCATTTCCCAGTCTGATATGGAACATCAAAGATTGCTAGGATTTCTCAGTACTCAGACATTCCTCATTTTGTCTGAAGTGGTAATATCCTGAAGAGCCAATAGTTGCATGGAATTTAAAGTATTTTGGCACTTATTCTTATAGTATTTTCAAATGTAGTTTATATTAGAGAAGTAGATTGAGATTTCTTGGCTTTTAAGCAAAATGAGTTATTGCAAAATCTAGTTTTTGAGCCCAAGGTTATAAGGTAATTGCAATGCTGGTGACTAAACCGGATTGCTTTTTAGAACTAGGTTTTAAATACCTACCACTTACAAGCCATAGTGTTTGATTATCACTAGTGCATTTTTAGTGTGGTGCCTAGACATTAGATATGAATCCCTAATTAATGAATAATGAGATGTTGAATCTGGAGTACTGGAATTTTATTCTTCATTGTAATATTTTCCAATATAGGTTGTGCTCAGCCATAGTGCATCAGGATTGGCTATATATACACACCGTTGATGACTTCCAAACACTTACAAAGTAATCAGTTTCTATCTTAATATGGTTAAACTATTGACAGGCCCTATGGGTTTAGACTGATCAGACCCCTTGATAAAAGGAATTCTTTTGATATATAAACATGAATACAAATGGGGACACTAAAATACATACTCTTCTTGGAACAGACACTGTAGAACAAATCCACTCATCTCCTAGTCATTCAATGTGAAGATATGGAGTAAATACTAAGACAATCTTGACCAGTTTGTCATGTAATAAATAATTCTTCACTGTTATTTCTTATGGATAAATGTTTAATAACTGGTTTATGTTAAAAAATGGTTCATGATAAAAAAATTTTTTTTCCTATCACATGAAGAATTTTGGGCAATCAGCAAGGATTGCATGGTTTGATAGTAGATTTTAATAAGATAAAATGATATATCAGGATGTGTGCATATATAGTACCTTCACACAATATTACTAAAATTTATCTTGTTAATATGTTGGTATGGTATTAATATTAAATTGCTATATTAGAAATATACCAATATTATTTTCTATTAAGTATTATTAAATTTGTGTATTAGAAATTATAATTTAAAGATGCCAGGGCATGAATATTAGTTGAAAATTGGTTTTATTGAATTACTGGAAGAAAAAAAGAATCTCTTTGGACAGTGAATAGTGAACTTAGATATTTGTACAATGTATTGTTGAGAATAGAAGAAAACTGCCCTTTACATTTTTCACCCAGATGTATGCTTTCCCCGTGGCTTCTGACCCTTTCCTGGCCACCATGGTTTGAGCGCTAAGTCATCTGGGTTCTAAGCCATAACTAGCAGAGCCCCTATTTACTGGTGTCTTCCCTAAGATTGGAGATCACCATTTCTGAGGTATGACGAGTGATGCACTTGTCCATACGCAAATACATGGAAAGGTAACAAATTCAGGAAGTATTTTTCCTTATAAGCTTTTTTATTTCTGAATTTTAGACTTACCTTTTTTGCCTGGATGCATGGACTCATCAGCTGTAGTATATATGCTGGCTCCTGAATGGCCTTAGCCCTTAGTTCCTCCTGTGAGGAATTTCACTGTGTGCATTAAAGTGAAAGGAACACAATTGATATGAAGTCATATCTCCTTAAAAAACATATGGACAGTTTTAGTTGCAAATATATAATTGTATTACTTTCATGTCCATATTCAGGTTGGCTTAACACAAGCTGATCTTAACTTAGAACTTCAGAAAGTGACAATTCTATCAGCCTTCTGAAATGTCCATTGCAATATGTAAAAAGAAAAATAATTCTTGTACATAAATTTTCCAAATGAGAGTATCAGGTATAGTATATTCAATTAAAGTGCCATGAGATCATCTCTGTAGAGATTTTTCATTTCAGAGTAATGCTCATTAGACATCGATCTATTTTTCCTTTGATTATCATTTTGAGTCTAGATTTTATCCAAAGGATATGGATTTGCTGAATGAAACTCAAAATTCAACTTGTAAAACAATACATAGATGACCCTATTATGAAAGATGCCATTAAAGAAAATAACTTATTGGCTGGGTGCAGTGGCTCACACCTATAATCCCAACACTTTGGGAGGCTGAGGTAGGAGGATTGCTTCAGGTCAGGAGTTGGAGATCAGCCTGTGCAGCAGGAGTTTGAGGCTACAGTCAGCTGTAATAGTGCAACTGTACTACAGCCTGGGAGACAGAGCAAGACCTTGTTTCAGAAAAAAAACAACTTACTGCTAACCCATTTCGTTATATTAAGCCAGCATATAAAAACAGATATAAAGCATGTGCAGATGTACTATTTGTAAATGTTTCCTAGGCCTGTTATAATAAAGTGCATACAACTAGGTGGCTTAAGACAACAGAAACCTATGTCCTGGAGGCTGGAAGTCTGAAATCTGGGTGTTGGCAGAGTTGTGTTCTCTCTGACAGGCGAGAATCCTTCCTTGCCTTGTTCAGCTGCTGGTGTTTGCTGCAATTCTTGGTTCTTTGGTGTCAATCACATGACCATCTTCTCCCGCTGTGTCTTTGCATCATTGTCCCTCTGTGTGTATCTGTGTCCAGATTTCCTATTTATAAGCAGATTAGACTATACCCTAGTGACTTTGTTTTAATGTTAATTACAAATAAAGTCACTTTCTGAGGTATTGGTGCTTAGGATTCAACATATAATTTGGGGAGGATACCATTCAGCACAAAACACTTCTGATGTTGGGAATATAGAAGATACTTATTCAGTTATTACATATTTACTGAACATCTCCTAGGTCATCGGAATGTAAAATTGAGGAAGACGTAGGCAGGGTATGGGGCTCCTACCTGTAATCCCAGCACTTTGGGAGGCCGAGGTGGGCAGATCACCTGAGGTCAGGAGTTCGAGACCAGCCTGGCCAACATGGTGAAACCTCCTCTCTACTAAAAATACAAAAATTAGCCAGGCATGGTGGCAGGCGCCTATAGTTCCAGCTACTCAGAAGGCTGATGCAGGAGAATCGCTTGAACCTGGGAGGCAGAGTTGCAGTGAGCTGAGATCACGCCGTTGCACTCCAGCCTGGCGACAGAGCAAGATTCCTTCTCAAAGAAAAAAACAAAAGTGAGGAAGTTGTAATCCTCCCCCAAGAGGAGCTGGCATTCAAGGTATGGGAGACAAATAAGCCAGCTAGTTACAAACAAACCTCTGAATAATCTTTATTATTATTCATAATCTATTCAGTTATTTAAATAATAGAGAAATCTCATGGATTAAAGCAGCAGCAGTTGGGGAAGTGTGTGTTTTAGGGACACTTGGGCTATAGGCTATAATCTTATGAGAGAGATATGAGAAAAGGCTTCTGTGGCTACTAAATATGCAAAATGCTAGGTTAGATGGATAAACAGGGTTCTTCACTGCAAGTCTTCTCAGAGCCTTGAATATGCTATTGTGCTTTGTGAATATAGAGCTGGTGACTGTGGTGTTTCCCACACATACTTGACCACATGATTCTTCTTAATGGATCATTTCAAGTAATTATGTTCCTAGGAAAACACTGGAAACTAGTGTTGAACCATGTGATCTTATTTCAAAAACCACCACAGAGCTAGCATAATATAATGGTTGCTAAGATAATTCATCACCCTGAGGATGGGAGCAAAGGTTTTCAGAAATTTATAGACCTCTTATGTAGATATAGCCAATCCTTCTCAAGACAGTGTGTTTCTTTCATAACGGTTGCAAGAAAATACTGATCAGTGGATTGAATTCTGTGTTTCATCCAGCAAATTTAGTGACTTTGGAATCTGGTTAAAAGCAAGTGACCTGTTCTTAAAGCAAAGTAGCATGTTTGCGTCACTTCTATGAATGCAGTATTCATTGCCATATTTGAGACAATAAGCATTCGAACAGCCAGTGTTAAACTCTGCCTGAAATGCCCTTGGGAAGTTTTATACCCCATCCTACTGTGGTTAGAAAGTATGATACACAGAATTTATTCTGGGCCTTGAAAGCATGTACATCCTGTACACTTTTGAGACACTACCACGTTAGTGATTATGTATAAACTTGAGGAAACTTGAAGCTGTGCATCAAATTCTCCTAGGAAAATCTTACAGTGAATAAATCACTTGCATTAGTAATTTACAGTTTGAATGATATCTGAAGGCCTCTTCTCTATGAGAATACTGGAAAATGCGGTGGTGGAGCGGTGGTCTTAATAGCATTAAGAGCCACAGATAAGCCAAGAGATACCTATGTGAATAGCCTGGCCCCACCTGGCTCTGATGGATTAACGGGACTGGGGAAGTTCTAGATCCTGCAAAGAAGAGTAGATTATTTATTTACTTTTGAGACAGAGTCTCACTGTGGTGTCCAGGCTAGAGTGCAGTAGCACCATCGTAACTCACTCTAACCTTGAATTCCTGGGCTCAAGGAGTCATCCCACCTCAGCCTTCTGAGTAGCTAGGACTATAGGCATGTGTCACGGCACCTGGCTAATTTTTTATTTTTTGTAGAGATGAGATCTTGCTATGTTGCCCAGGCTGGTCTCAAATTCCTGGTCTCAAACAATCCTTCTGCTTCAACCTCCCAAAGTGTTGGAATTATGTGCACGGGCCTAACCTACTCCACACCCAGCCTAATAGTAGTTTTATTACGGTTATTTGTTCCACCTTTTGGAAACCCATTTAGAGTAATGAAATTATAGCTAATCTGAGGCCTTGTAGAAACTCTCAAATCTGTTTACTTTCTCAAAATAGGGGAATGAAAGTTAAATTTTTCTGCAGCTTTCTAGTAACAGACTGTCCTGAGAATCACTATATTTCCTTGCATATATGTTCTTAATTATTGGGCCCCTCTCCTAATTCCTTTACCTGCAGCGTTCCATACTCAACAAATAGAGCTTAGTGATGCCCCTCCACCTCAGTGGTTCCATGAAAGAGGAGATGACACACGTACTCTCTAACCGTGGGCCAAATAACCGTGCAGGACTAAACATTAGTTCTTTTCACTTCTAAGTCTCAGAATAACGTTTTTTCTAAGCTTCCAGACTCAAATATCTCATTAAAGGTCTGTTTTGAGTTTGGGGTATTATTTGTTTGCAGAGTACATCTGTAGGGTTTGATGAGTTCCTCTCTTCTGCCTCAGTAATGGCTCAGTTTCAAAAATGAATGTAGAGACTCCTGTGTTTCTTAAAGGTTTTACATTCTTTTCAGATTAACAGCCATACAGAATAGCCATTATTCCATTATTGTCATTGATTATAACCTTACTTGGGGTTACTCCCTGTTCAGAGAGAAAGCCCAGCACTTTCTATTCAAAAGTCTATTAGGAACAAGCAGTGTTGGGCAGTGGGTGGATCTCAGGGATGGATGCAAACTTGCCTCTGCAGTGGTGAGCCCATGTTCTCTTCCAATCCACTAAGCTCAGCCAACAGATGTTCTTAGTATTTGGCTGGTAAAAGGAAATGCAGTTTATCATTTAAAAACTGCACATTGTTGACCAGTGTTCAAGCAATAGTGTCTGGGTGGAACTTTTTTTTTTTTTTACAGATTGCAGGCATTTCCTGATATTTCGGAGGTGAGAAAGAAGGCAGATTTGAGAGTATTTTAAGGAATACCATTGTGGTATATGCTGTTTCTCGGAGGAATAACCTTGTAGTTGAGTCAGTCCCAAGCATGAATCCACAAGACACTGTTGTTTTTATTGAGATCATATGCAAGAGCTGTTGTTTACTTAAGTTATCCTTATTTAATTGGAGCAGCTGTGAAATGTATTTGGTTCACCCATCCAAGCTGGGAGCAAACTTTTCATTAAAAAATTTCATTGATGACTAGAGTTGCTGTTTTTCTCTTGAATCAAGGCTTCCAATTTTACATATAAATAAGTAAACGGTGACTTTCAAAGCTGCAGGTTTTGTTTTATAGATGTAACTCATTGTCACCCAAGGCAGTTGTCATCAGACAACTGAATGTTTCTTTGGGCAGCTAATTAAGGTGCTTATTGCAAACAACTTGGTGTGTCTTCTGCCCAAACCAGAATGTCTTAAAGCATTGCAAGATCACTTTCCTGGGGGAGAGTGATACTCTAAGTCATACCAAATTGGGATGTAGCACTTTTGTTTGGCAGAGCTAAAACCATTTAAATGTGTAGAAACTTTTACCAGAAAGAATGTGTCCTAATATAACCTTTAAATGTATTAAGTGAAGAAAAAAGGGGAAGCTGATCATATTACATTTAAATGATTTGTTTTCCACCTCTGGGTCATGAGTTCTTTGAGGATAGGGATGCCTGTTATCAGCTGGTAATGGCTCATGTAGTTCAGCTTGAATAACATTCTCAGCAGTTTTGAGGGGCTTTTTCAATAACCATGAAGTGAAGTTTTACATATGATTTATTACAACTTTAAAACTTTAGTTACAGATTTATAGGATATGAGTATAATTTGGCTGTATGCCTGTCACAATCTTGTGAAGAAGGAAAGACATGTTTTCCTCTTTTTTTTTTTATAAGAGGAAGGAAACAGGAACAGAAAGCGTACATGATATTATCAAAGCTGCCACTAAGATTACTTATAAAAGGAGGAATCTAAGATTCTGACTGCCATCAGACATTTTGTCAAAAAGAATAAACTTAAATTGCCTTTAAGTCTTTGGAATTACCTGTGAATTATGGGAAGAAATGAATTCTGATAGGCTTGTCAATTTTAAACTTGCTAAAATTTAGACAAGTAGAATGATGCCAAATTAGAATTTTATAAATAATGTTCTAATTTTAATATATTGACTTTTAATTATATTTGAAGTTCATTATTTTGCTATTTCTGCCTGCTTCTACTTATGAAATATTTGGATGATAACAATTCTACTTCCCTTGCAGAATTGGAGTAGATTAGGTATAATGCATATGGAAGCAGCTGGAGAAATATAAAGCATGTCAACATTTCTTATTTCTGAGTAGTGGACACAGTGATGTCACATGTTTAGCCTCAGTATGTTGTTTGGATTTAAACATTTTCTTTTACAGCTGAAAAATAAAAAGTATAGTAATATAAGGCATTATTATGTTAACTTTACTTGGGTATATTGTATATGCACTAAAATTCACTCACTATAGTATATAATGGAATGATTTTGAAAAAATGTATAGAGTTGTGCCACAAACACTGCAATTGAGTTTTGGAAAAATTCTACCAACCCCCAAATTTCTCCAAGCATATTGGTAGTAAGCCTCAATCTGAGCAATCACTGATAGGCTGTCTTGCATTTTCTGGATACTTCATATGAATGTATCACATAATATGTTGTCTTTTGTTTATAGATTCTTTCACTTTACATAATGTTTTGAAGTCCATCCACACTGTAGCACCTGTCAGTAGTTCATTCCACTTTATTGCTGAATATTCCATTGTGTGGACCTGCCACATTTAACTGTCCATGTTAAAAGAATGGATATTTGGATTCTTTCCATTATTTGGCTATTACGAATAATACTGCTGTGACTATTAGTGTGCAAGTCTTTTGTGAACATTTGTTTTTATTTCTCTTAGATTTCTAGAAGTGGAATTGCTGGGTCTTACATCATGTATATGTGTAATTTTTAATAAACTGCCAATTTGTTACCCAAGGTGGCTATGCCAATTTTCACCAGAAATGTATGTGGTCTGGTTTCTCCACATCCTCATCAGCATTTGATATTGTCTTTTTATTTTAATCATTTTAATGAATGTGTAATGGTATCTCATTTTGGTTCTACTTCACATGCCCTAATGAAAAATGATTTCAAGGGCTTATTGGCCATTCTTACTGCTTCTTTGGTAAAATATCTATTAAATTATTTTCCATTTTTTGAATTTACTTTTCTACTTATTATTTGGTTGTAGGAGTTCTTTATGTATTCCAGATATAAGTCCTTCATCAGATATGATTTACAAAGAAGTTTCTTACTGTCTGTGGTTTGTCTTTTCATTTTCTTATTGGAACCTTTTGAATTGAAAAGTTTTTTAGCTTCAAGTCCAGTTTATCAGTTTTTAAATTTCATGATTTGTGATTTTTGGTGTCAAGGCATTATTAAGTGTTTTTATTACTATATTTGTTTAGTTCATTCCTACTAACTTCTGTTGTGACTACTGAAAAATGAAACTTAAGTGAGATATGAAAGATGTTTTGGGAGAAACTTTCTTTCTAAAAAATATTAAGAGAAAGAGGCCCAAACTGGTAGTTCAAGTGAATGATTGTGAACTCTGTTATCACCTGGGATCAGTGGGTACCTGGGAACATGGTGGTGCCTTAGCACCATGCTAGTTTCTTATAAGGAATAAGTCTTTTTATTAACATTGGCTTACCTGAGAAAAATGATAAAACTTTTGTGGGAAAAAAAATCCACCACATGAAGTCACTCGAATTAACTCATTAACACTCTTATGTTCTATCTAGGTCTAATACATGTGAGGTTACTTTTATACAGAGCAAAATACTGAGCTTAACACCTTGCATAGGTCATTTGATTAGAATGTATTGGCAAGAAGTCTGTGTTTTAAAAATCATCAAGCTTTGTATTGTTTGCATAGATATTAAAGAAGAAAGAAACATATTAAAGATATTCGAAGCTTTCTTTTCTAAAGTAAGGTATTCTATGATTTGATTTAACTTCACCTCCTGCATGTCTTACACAAGACTGTAGATTTTTTTTTTTCTGTTAAAAAGCACCCTGGTATTAATCCCAGCATTGACTTATGCCATGCTAGAGAGGTCAGGAAGGAGGCTGCTACAGAGAAGAGAAAATATATCCTCTCATTGCATCTTCTCCCTTATCCTTCCTATGCCCATGTCACAACTGGTCTGACTCCTTGGTCTTTGGGTGAGGGCTTTGAGCTAACTTTGATTTGATTTCTAGCTCTTCTAGTTACTAGCTGAATGACTTTGGACAGGCTATTCAGTCTTCTTAAGCCTGTAATTTTATTGTCGGTGAAATGTGATACTGATACTTATCAGTACTGGGTTGTTTCAGGAAGGAGGGAAAATATCCATAAATTGCCTAACATTGTGCTTAGCATATGGTAGGTGCTTTATAGGGGATTTCTGCTGTTACTATTATTGTTAATGTTATTTTCTAGATTCTTTATGATCCATAGAACTCTTACATATAGAAATAAGAGGAAGAATAATCACATTGTAGCTGGAACAAACAGGCTAAGCATGACAATGAAACTTTAATTTGCAAAAAGGTGTATTTTTCCCTAATGACCAACTAATTCATGCCCTTTCTTGTAATATATATTTTTCTTATATCATCAGAATAGAAACGAAAAAGTTTAGTTGGAGACAAAAAGACCCTAGTATGCATGTGGCCTATAAATTGAGCAATTTGAGTCTTCTGTAAAAGCTGTAAGGTGTTCTGAGGTCTGCAGAATTCCCATATTTTTTTTCTCTACTAAAGGACTCTGAAAAATTCCACAGTCAGAAGAGCTAAGACTCAGATGTTTGCTTTTTTTGAAATATCACTTCATTTCTGACATTGAATATGTAGCATTTTAAAGCCTAAACATGAAATTTTATCTCTATTTATTATCAAACAGTGCTAAGATCTTGTAGCTTTAACATAAAATCTAGTTAAAATCATATTGTAATAGTCAAGGTTCAAACATCATTAGGTATCCTAGACATGAAGTGAAAAATTTCTCTTGATATCTATGTATCATTCATGATTAAAGTCAGTAATTTAATAACAGCTGCTTAAAGGATTGGTTTTTCTGTGTCTTTCAGATTAATTTTACTGAAAATATAGAAAACTGCAAGATAAAATGACTCTGTTCTGTGTGTTCTCATGCTTAAAATTCTTAATTTCTCTCCAACATCTATTTTCGCCTTATAATTACACATCTAAATTTCTGAGCTCAAGTACAGATTCATCCACACTAACAGAAATAGGAATCTCCCCTGTAGCTGAACTACTGCCTCATATTAAATATTATAAGGCATTTCATTAGTTCTTATGTCTACCATTAAAAATACTGCAAAGATATCTTGACAACTAAGCCACTTTATGTGGTTAAAAATTCCCAATTTGTATGAACTTAATGCGTCGGCAGTCTTAAATATTAAAATTAGTTAATGTAACACGTGTTTCACCCAAGCAGGAGCAGGCCTTGTACAGGTGCCACTCTACAGAAGGGTTGCAGGTGTTGCTTACCTGGTCTGCACACTTGAGGCACAGAGTCTGAATAGTGATTTCCACTTGGCTGCATCTCCACTTGGCTCAGGTGGCTTTCCTTAAGGATACCTAAAAGAGTTACCTTAATATTGAAAAGAATGGGGCCAACATATATTGACTAGGCACAATATAAAATGGATGGGAGAATTGTGGTATTTTATTGATAAAAATGACTAAAATTATTAAGCCTACATTTGGTATGGAATGGTAAAGAAGTATGCTAGATAGCTTAAATGTAAAGACATACTTAGAAAATTAAAATGAAAATATAATGTGATTTTGATTTATATTCAGATCCTCTGTCTAAGAAATGGGTGAGCCTCAGCCTCACTTGGGTTCATCTAGTCTTGTTGCTTTTCTTTCCTTATTCACCTGCCTTCTGTTTCTCCCTGGCTCTCTTCTCTGTACCGTATGATGTTTTGTTCCAGGATGAGGTTTCCTAGATTTTCACTCTCTGATATGGCAGCCACTGGCCCTGTATGGCTACTAGAATTAGGTTAAAATTAAAGAAAATTAAAAATTTAAATCCTCAGTTGCACTAGCCACATTTAAATTTCTCAATAGCCATGTGGAGTTAGTGTCTACCATATCAGACAGGGCAAAATAGAGCCTTTTCATCATTATAAGAATTTCTACTGGGCAGTGCTTCTCTAGGCCAATTGTGTCTGTATGTTAGAGCTAAGACACTAACTGCAGAATATTTTTAGATTTTTACTTTCCGAAATCAATCACATTTTAGACACTGGTCCTCATTAACTGCTGTTTTATTGTCTTACCTGCTGCTCTATGTATTTACTGCACTGCTCTGTGGAATGGTGGAAATTAAGGTTCTTCATTCTTCTCTATGCAATGTGATTGCTGCCATATAGCCTGATGTGCCATATAGCCTGGCCAAGTCTCCCCCACTGGCCAGAAGAATCTAATCTTTGTTTATTCCCTGTCTCCCCAAAAAAGATATCTTTGCATTGAAGAATACTTCTGATCTTTGATTTTTAAAAATAATATTCTTAATGTGTAGCACTTCAGAAAAAAGACCTAGGTGTCATATTATATATTTTTGCTTGTAATTGAGACAGACAAAGATGGGAGAAATGAAATTTGCTATTGTAAGTGGATGATGGACAATTTTTAAAAATGCCTGAGCAGCAACAATTATAATAAATTAATATACACAAAACATGAATTGTATAACATGTCTGTTTCAACACCACCTGGTGGATGTCAACAGATCACCAATGTCCATTGAACATATTTTGATAATCGCTGCTTCAGAACATCAAATACCTCAGAAATAGCCCAATTTTATTTAGGTTTAAAAATATTCTAACAAGGCCAGGCGCAGTGGCTCTTGCCTGTAATCCCAGCACTTTGGGAGGCTGAGGTGGGCGGATCGCTTGAGCTCAGGAGTTCAAGACCAGCCTGGGAAACATGTCTCATTTTGTAGAGACACTGTCTCTACAAAAAATTTAAAAGTTAGCCAGATGTGGAGGTATGCACTTGTGGCCTCAGCTACTCAGAAGGCTAAGGCGGGAGGATGGCTTTAGCCCAGGGGGCAGAAGTTGCAGTCAGCTGAGATTGCACCACTGCACACCAGCCTGGGAGGTACAGCCAGACCTTGTCTTAAAAAAAATCTATCCATCTATCTATCTATTCATATTCTAATTGGTTATATAACTGCCTGCCATATTTGCAAGTTAAATTGATTACTGGACTGCTCACAAGAATTATGAAGCCATTCATATTGCATGTTTAATGTTAAATTTTGCCACTCTGATATATTTATTTTTTTTGATCTGAGCTAAAAAACTTTCTAGTTTCTTCTGAACAATCCTATATATTTAATTTACTCCATTTGGTCAGTACTGTATTGGTAAGCTTTCTTAAGCTGACTCCTGAGAAAACACCGATGAGCTAAACATTGTAACGTGAAAATGAAACTGAGGACACCATGCAATAAATAACATGGAAGACATAAAATGGCACCAGGAATGGCTATGTTTTCTATTTGTTGCTGTGTAGTTGAGATTGAGCTAGATCAAACTCAGTCTAGAATCACTGTTACTTTAACCGTTAAGCTTTAATATGTGATGCCAGTATATGAAGCATCCTTTCAAGAGGAGACATTTTAGCAAGTTTTACACTATCAAGCAATTTGCAGGCACATGGTAGAAAGAGATAACTTGATAATATTTGTAAGAGTAAGGTATTTTATTAAAAAGGCCATTATGGAGCATACCATAATTCTATAAATTTGGATCTAAAAAAGATAGTATAGAAGAGTTAAAATAATTTCCCATGTTAAATTATTTCTGGCAAAGCGAGTCAATGTTTTAGACAGATGAGTATAACTTTTGTCCTGAAAATGAGTATTATAGAATTAACAGAATTGCATAAAAATGAGGTTTGCGGTTTATTGAGCAGTTAATACTCCTGTCTTGCTTTGGAAGCAGAGCCATAAATTGCTTAGAATTTATCCAGTGGTTTAAAATATATTCTCCAGCAATATTGCCTAAATTTCTTTGTCATTTTGGAGGAAAATGTCAATGTTTTCCTGCAAAGAAAATAACCACCTGCATAGGGATGGTGCTTATTAAAATCATGTTCACAAGATTACGTAGATAACCAGAAAGAAGTTTCCTCCAGTAAACTTTGTTCTCTGGGCTATGTACAGAAAGAATGTAAACAAAAGTCCCTTAAGCACCTAAAAGGCATGCTTAAACCCAATTTATCTGCTTTTTCTTTCCCCAGATGTGGGTCTCCTGTTAGTTCTAGAGTTTTGCTATAAGCACTTTCAAGAAACCATGTCTTAAAACACATTATACTTTTCCAAAGAAACAATGCTTTTGAAATGCATTGCATTTCTAAACAAGAGTAGATAATTGTAACAAGCAGAAAGGTATAAATCACATTGAGGTTCAGCTAAAATTCACTGTCATCCTCTAAAATAATATTCTTCTAAGCCTGTATACTGAATAAAAATATTGTATCTCTTAGTTATATAGAGAGGTTTAATACATTAGAACTTAAATATTCCGCTCTTAAAATTTGACATGCTTAAAATAAATATGGCGAGTATGGTTGTTATGATAAACATTTGATTATTAATACTTTCCATGCCAGATAATTTAGAAGGATGTTTTCTTTAGGAATGATTTGAATTGCTCCTCTGAAATTTCTTTCAAAATTGATTATTCTCATGTACTTGCACATATTCACACTATTGGAATCTCACAACAACCAAGTAAAGATGGTTTAATCCATTCTGCAGTTTTGACTCAGGGTCAGAGAGAAATTCACTTAAGGTTCACATGTTTTAATATATTTTTATTGCAATTTTTTTAAAAAAGACCTTTCAATCTAGCATAAGTAAAGAGATATTCATTATAATGCAACCTCATAGACATTGAAGGCTTGGAAATGGAGTCTGTTTGTGCTGTGTGGTGCCAGGCCTTGCAGACTGGGAGCTGGTGGTCTGACAATATTTGGTATAAAGATTGACCATTCACTTGTACATACATGGCAGCGCTTGAGCAGGGAAGGTAAGATGGAGTCACTTAAAAACAAATAACTGGATGGTACTGGCTTCTCAAAATGTAGCTGCTAGAGAGCAGGACCCAAATGCATATGCAGGTCTTTTGATTCCAAGCCAAGGCCTCTTTTCGCTATATGTATGGTAACATTTAAGTGATTACTTAATAATTTTAGATAGTTGGAATGAGTTCATCCTATAATTTTAAGTTTTGATCATCCTTTTAAAGCAAATATAGGACCTCAACATTTGAAGCCTTTCAAGATTTTTTTTTTTTTTTTTTTTTTTTTTTAAAGATGGAGTCTCCCTTTGTCGCCCAGGCTGGGGTGCAGTGGAGCGATCTTGGCTCACTGAAAGCTCCACCTCCTGGGTTGACACCATTCTCCTGCCTCAGCCTCACGAGCAGCTGGGACTACAGGTGCCTGCCACCACGCCCGGCTAATTTTTTATATTTTTTAGTAGAGATGGGGTTTCACTGTGTTAGCCGGGATGGTCTTGATCTCCTGACCTTGTGATCCACCTGCCTTGGCCTCCTAAAGGGCTAGGATTACAGGCGTGAGCCACCGTGCCCCGCCGACTTTCAAGATTTTAAGTGTGAAAGTTTAAAAGTAGTTTATTTTTTCTTTGACTTTATTTTTTTCCCATAAATGACGTTAATACAACTTAAGAAAGTGAAATTAAAAGGGCAGAGAAAAGAGTCAAGGAGTCATATTTCTTTGTCACAGTGATTGTGGCTGTGGTTACGGAGCATGTGTGTAAGTTAAAGACAATGGCAGGGTTATGCAATGAATATATACTTATTAACCTGCTTTGATGGAAGTACTGCTATATCAGTTAGCATAGGCTAAAGTATGCTGCAATAGCCACCCCAAAATCCACATTTTCTAAATCTGGCTCTAGAACCACATTTTCTTCAATTGATTCTCAGGCTGATAGGTAGTAGTATATTGTTGTGTCAGAAAGAAAAGAGACCATGTGCAATGCATTGGTTCTTAAGACCAGAAATAGCTTACGTCACTTCTGCCTACATTTCATTGGCCAAATCAAATCACATAGCTATAGCTCAATTAAACTAGGTGAGATGTAAAATATTCCTGCAGAAAAGGGGCACCATAGAGGGTGCCATAGAATATGAGTGAACAGAAATCTAACCCATCACAACCTCCTTCTAACCTCTTCACTTGTTTCCTGGAATCACCAGAGGGAAGGTGATTGTATTTTTTGTTACATTAATTAGTCAAAATGTGTCTGTCACAGACACACACACAGAGTCAGCCCTCTGTAACTGTGGGTTTTGCATCCATTGATTCAACTAATAAAGGATCAAGATTTTAAGAAAAATCCGTATTGAACATGTACAAACTTGTTCTTGTCATTCCCTAAATAGTAATAACTATTTATATAGCATTTACATTGTTTTAAGTATTACAAGTGACCTAGAGATGACTTAAAGTGTACGAGAGGAGGACGTGCATAGGTTGTATGCAAATACCATGCTATTATAAAGGATTTGAGCATCCTCAGACTTTGATACCTGTGAAGAGCCCTGGAACAAATCCCCCGTGGATACCAAGGGACATCTGTGTGTATGTATATACATATGCATGTATATGTATATATATCATATGTACATATATACACACACAGATACACATTTAACAGCTGTCTTTAATTGAATGGCAACTCTATATTAGTCATTATGTTAGATAGTTCATATATATTAGGCCTTGTAACAGACAGAGTTAAGTATTAGTAAACTTGTACAAGATGAGAGATTTAAGATCGAGAGCTTAAGCATGACTTCCAACCAAAGTTACACGGTACCAGCAGGAGGTTCTATATCTACTAGGGAAGAGTGCAGGCTCTAGAATAAGCAGCCTGTGTTTGAATCCAAGCCTTGCCACTTTCTAGCTATGTGGCCTTGGTTATGTAGCTCTTAGTTTTCCTCTTGGTATAATGTAGGTAATAATCATGCCTATTTTATAGGGGTTTTGTAAGACTTAATGCATATGAAGTGTTTATCACTGGGCCTGGTGCATATTAATCGCCGAATATACAAGATGTTAAATATCACTCAAACACAAACATGTCAATTCTTTCCATCTGGTAGATCATACTGGTCTTGAGAAGTGAAATAGCAGTGACTTAGGCCTTAGTTGTATAGGTGGAGCTGTGAAAGTTGAGAGGAAAATCTGCCCATGTCATGTCACAGGACATGATACTCACTCTCCTCCAAATGGAGGCGTAAAGTAATAAAAGTGGTATATGATATAGTATAACATTTTGAAAACATATGTTGCCACAGTGAAATAATGAAGAAGGAAAAGTGAAAACTGCAAATGGAGGATTAAAACTCATGTCAACATAAGACACATCTGTCCAGATTGTAGTACAACTCTGATTAGCCCATTTATCATAAGAGAACCCTCATTTGCAAGCAATTACTGATTGTTAGTGTGCTATTCCACCAAAGCGCTTTGTTTCATAATAAACTGACAAAGGGTATCTTAATCTAATCTTTTGTTTGGGGACTCTTTTTGAAATAAGACATAAACATAGTGGTTTTACCTGTGGTCAGCCTAGAGAACCTTGAGTAGTGTCTGTTCAAAATAGTAGTTGTAGTAGCTCACCTTTATGGAGGACTTCATAGCTGCCGGGTTGATCAAGTGTTTGTTTACTCATTTCATCTTCCCAGCAGTCCTACAAGGTAGGTGCTACTAATACTCTCATTTTACATATAAGGAAACTGAGATACATGATCATATTGTCCATGATCATATATCTGATATGTGATTGTGGCTGAAATAGATTAATACCAAGATTGTTCAGACTTCAGAGTCCATGTTTAACCATTCTATGAGTACATACATTATTTTTAATCTTTCAAAAACCCTTATTGAAGTAAAATATTCATCATTATCATCGCTGCATAAACTATTTAAAATGTCCTTTTCTTTGGACTGAAAGGACAACAAATTTTTTTTAAAATAAAGGTCTGAGAGGGAAATAACAAATTTGAGATCTTTGGTGGGGAACTGAGATAAAACTAATATTTAAAGCAGAACCTAGGAATTGAAACCCATATAGGCTGAATCCAGTTTATTAAAGTGTTAGTTTACACCTAACATGGTTAAACAAAATAAAAACAACAAAAAAAACTTGCAAGTTGGCTATCTTTGGTCAAGATGTGCAGTTGCTAGCTCATTTCAGTTTCCATCTACCTTACTTCCTCCTCATTGAGTGTGTCGCCCCTGGCTTAAAGAGAAGCTCCAAATTAGTTTCCTGAAGTCTTTGTTGCTGTTAGTATTTCATTCAAAATCCAGGATTTCTTTTGTCCTATTTTCTGTTTACTGCACTTTCTTCCAACAATATAGCTTTAAATACTGTGTATGGTATCTAGTTCTTGAGGTTAGGAAGTTGTATTCACCATCTCTTCTGCATTCAATGTGATGAACCAATTATTATCATGACCAGCTAATCCATTCAATAGTAGTTGATCTCGGGTTCTGTAAAAATTTAGCCTATAAAAGGGTGTTATGATTCTAACAGTTGAAGCTGGATAATGAATTCTTACATTCTTTCAAGGAAGTGCTCCTACTGTGCCTTGTTCATCACTAAACTAGTTTAGTAGAATGTAAATACAGTCTTAAAATTCATTAAAACAAAATTTTTATGTAAAAGTCAGGAAATATTTTTTATCACCAAGCATTTTGAATATCAGTGCCCATTAAACATATTAATACAATGAGTAGGTAAAACTATAGATGTTAACATGAAATGTATGTTTCACTGCCATAAGTCTGATATATGAAGCAGTTGTTGAAAAATTATTTGGTCATGCTATAAGATGATAGTTTCTTGTGGCACCATGTTTAAGCTTTGACTTTATTATAGAAATGTTACTAAATAGTTTTGTAGAAGATGTGTGTTCAGGAAAGGTGTTGGGGTAAATACTCAATGATTGTAGTTATAAAGAACCTTTGATCTATAAAGTGTTCTCATGTGATTCTTCAATTTAGTACATTTGATGGCATAGGGGTGGCATTTAGGGTGCTGTTGAGAGGCATAGGTGTGGAATTAAGGGCATAGACTCTGGACTTATGTTGTCTGAGATTGAATCCTGGCTTGGCCACTGCCTTGATGTTAATCTCTGTACCTCAGTTTCTTCAACTGCAAAATGGGGATAATAACAGCATCTCTCCACATGTAGTTGTGGTGAATTAAAATGACTTAATCTGTGGAACATGCTTAGAACAATGCCAGGATCTAACGTATTAAGCAGATCTGAGTGTGGGTCTTTATCACTAACATGATTCTCATTGAGAACATCCTTGATTCTTCAATACCAGAAAAAAATTTAAACAAAGCAAGTAGACATGCAACTGAAAATACTTTATTTATTTATTTTTTTTGGAGACAGTCTCACTCTGTCGCCCAGGTTGGAGTAAAGTGGTGCGATCACGTTCGCTGCAACCTCTGCCTCCCGGGTTCAAGCAATTCTCGTGCTTCAGCCTCCCAAGTAGCTGAGACTACAGGCGCATGCCACCAGGCCCGGCTAAGTTTTTGTATTTTTAGTAGAGATGGGATTTCGCCAGGTTGCGCAGGATAGTCTCAAACTCCTGAGCCCAGGCAATCAGCCTGCCTCAGACTCCAAAAATACAAAGAAAGTATTGGCTACAGGCTTGAGCCACCATGCCGGCCAATACTTTCTTTTCAAACTTTTCATATTGAAGAGTCTCTAGGGAAACAACCTCTGCACAGTGCTTGAGAAGGAGCTTGCATTTAGCCAGTCCCAGTTATTGATGAAGTTTGAGGTCAAGGTTTTTGCCTGCGGGAGTGTTCCCATTCATCACATTCACACAATGTTCAACTCTTGAAGTACTCTGTATGCTGTAGAAATGAATTGAGACTTTTTATTTTTTTCATATCATAATTAGCTTTTTCAGAAGCAACATTTGATGGCAAAATACTCTCTATTTGTTAAATGAATGAAGTATGAAGGGAAAGACTTTCACTCCAGGCACATCCTGGACGTTGGTACATTAATTGTTCCACACTGACACAGAGTTGGTGTCATTACTAAGAGCTGAGGGTAGATCTGAAAAGAGTTAACCATTATATAATTTTGCAGGTGCTCCCTTTGTAATTGGTAAGCATTACCTCAAGTTTATAACAGGCCTGTGATACAATCAATACAGCTGGAGTTGGTGATTGCATTTTCTTATTAAACTTTAGATTTTAGATAAATGGCAAGACAAGAACACTCCACCTCCTGAAGACTGACAATTGTCATTACACGTTTCTGCAAACTCCCCAACTTCCTGTGTCACTATAATTGACCTTGGTCACAGGAATGCATTAAAGCTCACTATGAGAGGGATCTGTAAGTCTGTTTTCCTTTGGGCCCTGGCTTGTGTATTAAATGGGAGAAGTAAAACATTTCAGGACAAAGTCGATTTCTTTCTCTCTCGCTCTCTCTCTTTGTAGCAAAAATCTAAGAGGCCTGCATGGTAGAAAAAAATAGGAGCTCTATTTTTACCTCCAGCTCCTTGTAGGCTCCTTATAGAAACAAGGATACATGGAAAAGGAGCTCATTAAAATTATATGTATTATGCTTTTCACTCTCCATCTGCACCCTTTGGTAGAGGAGTTGAGGGAACCCAGCAATGCCACGAAAACAACCACTATTAGTTCAAATCTTGCATTCATACATATTTACAATAAACTTAGAATGTTCATCTATTCATTCCTACAGTTGGATTGATGACAGGCTATGGATATTTTTTTCAAGTAAATTTTTCAAAAATTCTCTTAATTGAGTTTGTGTGAAACCTTGTTAATTGTGGGTAGGTCAGTGTAAACTATGACAACTTTGCAATGCCTGCCCAAAATAGAAGTTAGAATTTTTAGAATAGTTACTGTTTGTGCTGCATTTATTTGCACATCATTACTTATAAAGTTATTCCTTAGTAACTTGTTTCTGGTCTTGTTTTTTCTTGCATTCAGCTAGATATTTGGAAGAAACTTGTTAGTGTCCTGTAGGACTAATAACAAATAACCTTTGACTACGATTTCATTCCTTAAAACACATAGCAGTACTGGGAATTTAGTGGGTATTCGGTAAATACTTGCTGATTAGTCAATTATACTTTCCTAGTTTTTTAAAATAAGGGAATAGGGATAACTGTTGCCTAAAATTGTATCCCAAAGAACTGATTATTTCCTTTTTTTTTAAATTTTACTTTAAGTTCTGGGATACATATACTGAAAGTGCAGGTTTGTTACATAGGTATACAAGTGCCATGGTGGTTTGCTGTACCAATCAACCTGTCATCTAGTTTTTAAGCCCTGCATGCATTAGGTATTTGTCCTAATGCTCTCCCTGCCCTTTTTCCCCACCCCCTGACAGGCTCTGGTGTGTGATGTTCCCATCCTTGTGTCCATGTGTTCTCATTGTTCAACTCCCACTTATGACTGAGAACATGTGGTGTTTGGTTTTCTGTTCCTGTCTTAGCTTACTGAGAATGACAGTTTCCAGCTTCATCCATGTCCCTGCAAAGAACATGAACTCATTCTTTTTATGGCTGCATAGTATTCCATGGTGTATATGTGCCACATTTTCTTTATCCAGTCTGTCATTAATAAGCATTTGGGTTGGTTCCAAGTCTTTGCTATTGTGAACACTGCTGCAATAAACATACATGTGCATGTTTCTTTATAGTAGAATGATTTATAATCCTTTGGGTATATACTTAGTAATGGGATTGCTGGGTCAAATGGTATTTCTGGTTCTAGATCCCTGAGGAATCGCTACACTGTCTTGCACAATGGGTGAACTAATTTGCACTCCCATCAACAGTGTAAAAGTGTTCCTATTTCTTCACATCCTCTCCAGCATCTGTTGATTGCTGACTTTTTAAAAAAATTATTATACTTTAAGTTCTGGGACACATGTGCAGAACAGCCAGGTTTGTTACATAGGTATACATGTGCTATGCTGGTTTGCAGCACCCATCAACCCTTCACCTACATTAGGTATTTCTCCTAACACTATCCCTCCTCTAGCCACCCCCATCTCCTGACAGGCCCCAATGTGTGATGTTCCCCTCCCTGTGTCCATGTGTTCTCATTGTTCAACTCCCACTTATAAGTGAGAACATGTGGTGTTTGGTTTTCTGTTCTTGTGTTAGTTTGCTGAGAATGATGGTTTCCAGCTCCATCCATGTCCCTACAAAGGACATGAACTCATCCATTTTTATGGCTGCATAGTATTCCATGGTGTTTATGTGCCACATTTTCTTTATCCAGTCTATCATTGCTGGACATTTGGCTTGGTTCCAAATCTTTGCTATTGTGAATAGTACTGCAATAAACATACGTGTGCATGTGTCTTTAGAGTTGAATGATTTATAATCCTCTGGGTATATACCCAGTAATGGGATTGCTGGGTCAAATGGTATTTCTAGTTCTAGATCCTTGAGGAATCGCCACACTGTCTTCCACAATGGTTGAACTAATTTACACTCCCGCCAACAGTGTAAAAGCATTCCTATTTCTCCACATCCTCTCCAGTATCTGTTGTTTCCTGACTTTTTAACGATTGCCATTCTAACTGGTGTGAGATGGTATCTCATTGTGGTTTTGATTTGCATTTCTCTAATGACCAGTGATGATGAGCTTTTTTTCATGTTTGTTGGCTGCATACATGTCTTCTTTTGAGAAGTGTCTGTTCATATCCTTTGCCCACTTTTTGATGGGGTTGTTTCTTTTTATCTTGTAAATTTGTTTAAGTTCTTTGTAGATTCTGGATATTAGTCCCTTGTCAGATGGATAGATTGCAAAAATTTTCTCCCATTCTGTAGGTTGCCTGTTCACTTTGATGATAGTTCTTTTGCTCTGCAGAAGCTCTTTAGTTTAATTAGGTTCCATTTGTCTGTTTTGGCTCCCTGGCTTCAGTCCATTTCTAGGGGAGTGAACCGTTCTGTTTTGCTGGTGTTCCAGGCATCACTGGGGTATGGAAAAACAAAACAAAACAAAAAACAACAAAAAAAGCAAACTCCTGCAGCTAGCTCGGTGTCTGCCCAAATGGCCACCCAGTTTTGTGCTTGAAACCCAGCGCCCTCGTGGCGTATGCACAGGAGGGAATCTCCTGATCTGTGGGTTGCAAAGACAGTGGGAAATGTGAAGTATCTGAGCCAGAGTGCATGGTTCCTCAGGGTCCATCCCTCACGCCTTCCCTTGGGAGGGGAGAGAATTCCCTTACCCCTTGTGCTTCCCAGGTGAGGCGATGCCCCACCCTGCTTCGGCTCATCCTCTGTGGGCTGCACCCACTGTTCAACCAGTGCCAATGAGATGAGCTGGGTACCTCAGTTGGAAATATATAAATCACTCTCCTGCTGCTTTGATTTTGCTGGGAGCTGCAGACGGGAGCTGTTCCTATTTGACCATCTTGCCAGCAATCCTTCCTGACTTTTTCATGATCACCATCCTAACTGGCTTGAGATGATATCTCATTGTAGTTTTGATTTGCATTTCTCTAATGACCAGTGACGATGAGCTTTTTTCAATGTGTCTATTGGCTGCAAAAATGTCTTCTTTTGAGAAGTGTCTGTTCATATCCTTCACCCACTTTTTGATGGTTTTTTTTTCTTGTAAATTTGTTTAAGTTCTTGTCAATTCTGGATATTAGACCTTTGTCAGATGAAAGGACTGCAAAAATTTTCTCCCATTCTGTAGGTTGCCTGTTCACTCTGATGATAGTTTCTTTTGCTGTGCAGAAGCTCTTCAGTTTAATTAGGTCCCATTTGTCAGTTTTGGCTTTTGTTGCCATTGCTTTTTGTGTTTTAGTCATGAAGTCTTTGTCCATACCTATGTCCTGAATGGTATTGCCTGGGTTTTCTTCTAGGGTTTTTATGGGTTTAGGTTTCAAGTCTTTAATCCATCTTGAGTTAATTTTTCTTTAAGGTGTAAGGAAGGGGGTCCAGTTTCTCATTTCTGCATATGGCTAGCCAGTTTTCCCAGCACCATTTATCAAATAGGGAATCCTATCCCATTGACTTGTTTTTTGACACGTTTGTCAAAGATCAGATGGTTGTAGATATGTGGCGTTATTTCTGAGGCCTTTGTTCTGTTCCATTGGTCTATATATCTGTTTTGGTACCAGTACCATGCTGTTTTGGTTACTGCAGCCTTGTAGTATAGTTTTAAGTCAGGTAGTGTGATGCCTCCAGCTTTGTTCTTTTTGCTTAGGATTGTCTTGGCTATACGGGCTTTTTCTTGGTTCCATGTGAAATTTAAAGTAGTTTTTTCTAGTTCTGTGAAGAAACTCAATGGTAGCTTGATAGGAATAGCATTAAATCTATAAATTACTTTAGGCAGTATGACCACTTTCACGATATTGATTCTTCCTATCCATGAGCAAGGAATGATTTTCCATTTGTGTTCTCTCTTATTTCCTTGAGCAGAGCAGTGATTTGTAGTTCTCCTTGAAGAGGTCCTTCACATTCCTTGTAAGTTGTGTTCCTAGGTATTGTATTCTCTTTGTAGCAATTGTGAATGGGAGTTCACTCATGATTTGGCTCTTTGTTTGTCTATTGTTGGTGTACAGGAATGCTTGTGATTTTTTCACATTGATTTTGTATCCTGAGACTTTACTGAAGTTGCTTATCAGCTTAAGGAGATTTTGCACTGAGACGATGGGGTTTTCTAAATATACAATCATATCCTGTGCAAAGAGAGACATTTTGACTTCCTCTCTTCCTGTTTGAATACTCTTTATTTCTTTCTCTTCCCTGATTGCACTGGCAAGAACTTCCAATACTATATTGAATAGGAGTGGTGAGAGAGGGCATCCTTGTCTTGTGCTGGTTTTCAGAAGGAATGGTTCCAGCTTTTGCCCATTTGGTATGATACTGGCTATGGGTTTGTCATAGATAGCTCTTATTAGTTTGAGATATGTTCCATCAACACCTAGTTTACTGAGTGTTTTTAGCATGAAGCAGTGTTAAATTTCATCGAAGGCCTTTTCTGCATCTATTGAGATAATCATGTGGTTTTTGTCCTTGGTTCTGTTTATATGATGGATTACATTTATTGATTTGAATATGTTGGACCAGCCTTGCATCCCAGGGATGAAGCTGAATTGATCATGGTGGATAAGCTTTTTGATGTGCTGCTGGATTCGGTTTGCCAGTATTTTATTGAGGATTTTTGCATTAATGTTCATCAGGGTATTTGCCTGAATTTTTTTTGTGTGTGTTTGTTTTGTGTCTCTGCCAGGTTTTGGAAACAGGATAAGGCTGGCCTCATAAAATCAGTTAGGGAGGAGCCCCTCTTTTTCTATTGTTTGGAACAGCTCCAGAAGGAATGGTACCAGCTCCTCTTTGTACTCTGGTTGAATTTGGCTGTGAATCCATCTGGTCCTGGGCTTTTTTTCTTAGTAGGCTATTAATTACTGCCTCAATTTCAGAACTTGTTACTGGTCTATTCAGAGATTCGACTTCTTTCTTGTTTAGTCTTGGGAGGGTGTATGTGTCCAGAAATTTATCCATTTCTTCTAGGTTTTCTAGTTTATTTGCATAGAGGTGTTTACAGTATTCTCTGATGGTAGTTTGTATTTCTGTGGGATCAGTGATGATATCCCCTTTATCATTTTTTATTGCGTCTATTTGATTCTTCTCTCTTTATTAGTCTGGCAAGCAATCTATCAATTTTGTTAATCTTTTCAAAAAAACAGCTCCTGGATTCATTGATTTTTTGTCGGGTTTTTTGGGTCTCTATCTCCTTTAGTTCTGCTTTGATCTTGGTTATTTATTGTTTTCTGCTAGCTTTTGAATTTGTTTGCTCTTCTTCTCTAGTTCTTTTAATTGTGATGTTAAGGTGTCAATTTTAGATCTTTCTCACTTTCTCTTGTGGGCATTTAGTGCTATAAATTTCCCTTTAAACACTGCTTTAGTTGTATCCCAGAGATTCTGGTACATTGTGTCTTTGTTCTCATTGGTTTCAAAGAACTTTGTTATTTCTGCCTTAATTTCATTATTTACCCAGTAGCTATTCAGAAGCAGGTTGTTCAGTTTCCATGTAGTTGTGCGGTTTTGAGTGAGTTTCTTAATCCTGAGTTCTAATTTGATTGCACTGTGGTCTGAGAAAATGTTTGTTACGATTTATGTTCTTTTCCATTTGCTGAGGAGTGTTTTACTTCCAATTATGTGGTCGATTTTAGAAGAAGTGCTATGTGTTGCTGAGAAGAATGTATATTCTGTTGATTTGGGATGGAGAGTTCTGTAGATGTCTGTTAGATCCGCTTGGTCCAGAGCTGAGTTCAAGTCCTGAATATATTTGTTAATTTTCTGTCTCATTGATCTAATATTGACAGTGGGGTATTACAGTCTCCCACTATTATTGTGTGGGAGTCTAAGTCTCTTTGTAGGTCTCTAAGAATTTGTTTTATGAATCTGGATGTTTCTGTATTGGGTGCATATATATTTAGTATAGTTAGCTCTTCTTGTTGCATTGATCCCTTTACCATTATGTAGTGCCCTTCTTTATCTTTTCTGATCTTTGTTGGTTTAAAGTCTGTTTTATCAGAAACTAGGATTGCAACCTCTGCTTTTGAACTGATTGTTTCCTAAGGTTCTCATGACAAATGGATTTCACTTCGGCATCTGTTGTTGGGTGTAAACCTTTGCTTGTGGTTATAGTCTTTCCTATTAATAAATTACAAAGACTTGGACCATGTTCTTTCATTACAGTTATGTAGTTGCTTGTCTCAGCAGAGGCAGTATTCAGTAGTGGCTAAGAGCATGGGCTAATTCTGTTTCTGCCACTTAGTAGCTATGTAACCTTGGAGGTTGTAATATTACCTACCTGTTACTGGGAGAGTTAGAAAGATGTAAATAACTTAGAAAAGAGCCTAACATAGTATAAGGGCCCTGTTAGTGATAACTTTTATTAATAGCTTTAAAAATGTGAGTTTCTGACAGTACTTTCAGAACTATCGAAATATGTGGAATTTGACAAGATATCTGGAGATGGAACTGCTTATTTTATTTGGAGAAGTTTGTAGCTGTTTGCACTGGGTTTATTTTCTGACCGTGGACTCCTTTCTTCATCATAAGCCTTTTTCCTTAGATATTTTACTCAAAAAAGACAATCTTTATGTCTAGAGGAGACAGGCAAAATTACAGACAAATACTGCTTATTTTCATCAGGTTTTGTCAGCACTATATTGAATATATGTAATGGGCGTATTAATGGGTCTAATCAGTGTCTAATGGGTTGATATGACCCTTGATAATACTAGTATGTAACCAATTAGACTTTAAGATGATGTTTTTTAACGAAAAGGGAGTTTGGGGTATTTCTTTTTAGCTAAAACTGGTTTACATATGAAGAACAGTAACTTGCTCTTTAAGTCCTTTTTTATTTTCCTATGTCTTGTTTTTGTAGACTTAGGGGGAAAAGCAGTCTATTACGTGGCTATATTGTGTAATGGTAAAGTCTGGGCTTTCAGTGTATCTATCACCTGAATAGGGAATATCGTACCCATTAGGTAATTTCTCATCACTCACCCCCTCCCACCTTTCCAAGTCTCCAGTGTCTGTTATTTCACTCTCAATTCACATGTATACACATTATTTAGTTCCCAATGACAAGTGAGAATGGGCAGTATTTGACTTTCTTAAGTACTTTTAGACTATTATATATCTTTCTTAATTTTTGATACTAAGGTATTATAAAAGAATTCTTGAGACTTTAGCAAATATAATAACATTCAAGCAAGCACTGTGGAAAGATATTAAACATTACATTTTAAGAGTCTACAAACCACTAGCTAAATATTAAAATTTTGATCTCATAGGTTAAAAAAAGTAACTTTTTTCCCCATTGGGTCTACACAGATTTAAATAACTTGGTTCTCATACCCTGATGTTTTTTGAAATGTATTTATTCAAATCTGTTATGAGGATAAGGGTTTGTAAGGTCTTTCTCTTTAATTCCAGGGAGATTGGCCTAACTTTACAACTCATCAACAATTCCAAGTTATCAGTTAGCTGCCAAGTTTGCTGCTTTAGACATAAAATAGCCTCTAAAATCCAACTCTAAATCTCAGTAGATTTCCTTCTAACCGCATCTGAATCATGGTCCACTGTTGTAAAGTGCTGAATTAAATCAACCAGATACTATTTCTGACTCTACTCCTCACTGTCAGAATGAAACTTCTAGTGGATCAATTAGGGAACATTGATTTTTTTAAAAAAGGCTTGTATTCTAGATAGAACTTATTAAACCACAAGAGTATCTCTGTATATTTATATACAGACTTGATCTGTAACTCAGATGGTCCCCCTCCCAACTTTTGCCAGTGTGATGTTGGAATACAATTTGCAGGGAACTGTAGTCTATTTTAAAAAATGGGCTTCCATGAGTATTCATTGCTTAATGCAAGCAGAAAATACAAACACCATATTTAGAGTGTGCATTTTTTTAAAAGATGCATTTCAACATTAGAGACTGCAAAGGGTTTTAAATAAATCTGCTTTGCTTACTTGCAATAATCTGCTGTTAATTATTGTCAATTTTTTTGTTTTTGATTTTTGAGATAGGCTCTCACTCTGTCACATAGGCCGGAGGAGTGCAGTGGCTCCATCGCAGCTCATTGTAGCTTTGAACCCCTGGGCTCAAAGCAATCCTTCCACCTCAGTCTCCTGAGTAGCTAGAAACACAGACATGTGCCAGCACTCTTGGCTAATTTGGTTATAGTGTATCTTGAGTAAATCACCTCAATGAGAATTTTAGGTTACATATAATCCAAATTAGAGAAAAGTTCCTATGCTCTGTGATAGTATTTGCTTAAGAACTCCTTCAAAAGCATTAACAATCTAATCAGATTTGTAAGTATTTAAAATAGAATTTGTCCAGGAACAAACTTACTACACAAAATGCAGAACACCATTGGCTTGATTCCATATGTTCTATTTCCATTCCAAAAGTGGTGCTTTTTCCCAGGTGAGCTCTGGTTTTATGTAATGACTTTTTATAATGAACTGTCAAAACTAAAATATACAAGTTAATGTTGCTTTAAGATAATCACTACATTAGAGGTTACAAACTTATTCAATTAATGTTGCTACTATTCCAGACATTGTTGTCCTGACTGTTTTTCAATTGCATACAGATTTTGAGTCATACAAGTTAGCTTTGTAGAATTAAGTTTTTACTAAGTGCAGTATTCCCCAAACTGATTACCAGCCACATTCACCAACTACCTGAATGATTTACCTGTATCCCCAAATTAAATCCGTCTCTAAATAATGAAACTAATTCATGTAACAGTGAGTCAGAGCCTACAGGTAGTTCTGCTTTGGAGCCATACTTATTGCTAACTTTGGAGGCTTCTATAAACATAAACATCTTTGCCACTGCCAGATGAGCAGACATCAGAAAGAAAGGCAGAGGTTTGCTGTTTGCTAGATAGGGTGGAAGAAGGAGAGATTGCATTGGTACTTATTCTCTTACCCCAATCCTGATTGTTTTCACTTTCCTTCTTTCAAATATGTATTAATGCTATTTCCTAAATTCTCGGAATTGGTTTCAGGTTTCCTAATGAAATTCCAGCTTTGGGGTGGTAATGAGGTAGTCAAAGTAAGCCTTTGTGTCATATGGAACTCAGGTGTGAGGAGTTGATGACTGTAGGAAGAGATGGAGTATAAGGTTATTTTTTCTTGTGATGACTGTGTGATTAAACAGTTAAATGAAATAACTAAACAAATATTAATGCCAAATTGTTCTGGTTCTTGTTGAAAACTCTCACAATCTGGGAATCTGTCTTCATATGATAAACTTGAAGATCTGATGGAGATGCAAACATGTAAATCACAGTGCAAGAGATAAATAGCAATAACTATAACAGAAATATCAGAAGGCATTTCATGATTTATTGATAATTTCTATATTTGTTTTGTATTCTACAATTGTTAAAGCATGTCCATGTGCATCATCTTATTTGCCTTTCAGAAAAACCAGGTACATGGACTAGATATTATGCTAATTAAACAATGAGAAACAGGCTACAGATTAGGAGACTCATGTGAAGTGATAATTACTAAATGTAGTACTGGGGCAAAATCAAGATATTTCTAGAAAAAAATAAACCCTAGGATTAAAACTGACATTGTCCAGAAGAAAATTTTAGGTTTTGAAATAGAAGGTGGATCCTGAAGAAGAAAGATACGGGTAGGATACTCTGGAAAAGTACGAAAATGAGAACCATCAGGCAATAGTCTAGACTGTAACTGAGCAATTGATTTTCCCTGGATCAGAAGCTTTATGTGGGGGTGTGTTGATAGAAGATTCCTGGAAAGGTTGTTTGGCGCTAGATCAGTGATTTTTCACCTGGGGGTGATTTTGCCCTTCAGGTGACATTTGGCAATGTCTGGAAGACATTTTTGGTTGTCACAACTGGAAGGTGTGAAGTGGTGCTGCTGGCATCTAATTGGTAGAAGCCACGATGTTCACAAACATTGTATGATACACAGGTCAGCCCTGCACAGCAAAGGATTATCTGGCCCAAAGCGTCAATAGCGCTGAGGTTGAGAAACCCTGGTCTAGGTTAAGGAGGGCCAAAAATGTAGATCCAAGAAATTAGAACTTTAATTGTATATGCATTAACGAAGCCATTGAGGTTTTTTTGTTTTGTTAAGGAGGGAGTGGCTGTGTGCAGTAGAAGTAGGCCAGAGATGTCTATCTATAAAATAAATTTGATTTTATAAATTCTTTCGCAAAAATAAAACTCGAAAATGTTACCTTGTACAAGAAGGAAATTACAAAATCAGTTTGTTTTTTTTCAGGAGCATCTCTAAGAGAAGAGGTGAGGCATTTGGAAGATACTGAATGAAACCTTGTAGGCAAATATGGCTGGGCACTGTGGCTCATGCCTGTAATCCCAGCACTTTGTGTATCACCTGAGGTCAGGAGTTCGAGACCAGCCTGGCCAGCATGGTGAAACTCTGTCTCTACTAAAAATACGAAAATTAGCTGGGCATAGTGGCACACGCCTGTAGTCCCAGCTACTCAGAAGGCTGAGGCAGGAGAATCGCTTGAACCCAAGAGGCAGAGGTTGCAGTGAGCTGAGAACGTGCTACTGCACTCCAGCCTAGGCGACAGAGCAAGATTCACACACACACACACACACACACACACACACACACACACACACACACACACACACACAAATCTTATAGGCAAATCCTTGCTAGGTGTGTGAGATAATGAGAATTCAGCTGCCAGGAAGATGGAATTGAACAGCAAATGAAAGTTTCTTTCACCTAGATGACTTGGGAGGCCTCCTGTTGCGTGCAGCAGAGCTGAAAGGGCACAGTCAGGCCGCCCAAGCCTATAAATCACCAAGATGGTTTACAGCAAGGACAGTCTGTGCTGATGTGATCGATGCTCTCCAAAGCATCAATGGGACATTTATCACTGTGATGAGATGTGAATGCTGCCAGGGGTCATGAGAATCCTGGATTTATCAGACTATTTTCAATTCTGAATAGCTTCGACAAGTGAGTTTCCACACCCCCAGCCCCATTTTTAACCTTCACATGCACGAGATTTCAAGTCTATGAGCTACACATGATGCAATTTAGAGGGGAACATCTGCTACTTTTGTAATGCTCTCCTAATTGCTTTTGCAGCCTTTTACTTTTCACCTATGTAATGCTTGTTTCATTCTCCCATTGAGTTTCATGTAATAAAAAGCTGGTCCCTCTCTTTGCTGTTTTGCATATTTCTCTGTAAGACATTCTCATGTGAGAGAGATCATACATTAACAATATAAGGTGTCTGTTGCTTTAATAGAATACTGAGAAATGAAAGATAAATGTCAGATTGTCATTTGATGGTGTACTCTATCCCAGGATTAATTAATGCATTACTGTGCTTATGCAATACCTATTTGGATGTGCTGTCTGGGAAGAATATGATTAACATGATGCAAACTTCCCCCCGTCTAAAACCTGTAGGTTTTAAGTTTTCTGGGACAGGCTACCATTTGCTCTAAGCAAAGACACACATTTGCTATAGCTGTAAACTGTCTTGAGGGCCAGGAAATATCAAACCTGATAGATTGTTTCAAACTAACTCAATCCTGGAAAAAGGTCAGTCTGCAAAAAAATTTATTTTTCAAAATCATGTGGCAGAGACTGTCTATGTCCTGAGGCATATTCATACTAGCTCCAGGGCCAGGGGATCATCATCTTTTATTAATATTCTTGGTTTTCTGTGGTTTTCTTTCAAGCCTGGCCAGATTCATCTTCTGGACCAATGCCCATTTGCAAAGGGGAGCGGGTCAGGGGGTGTAAACCTATTTTTAGTTTGTTGCATGGACTTAGAGTCTTTAAGGGAAAAGAATGTGACTATTATTCAGGAAGCTATTTTAAACCTTTTTAGTTGAAACATTACTCAAGGAAACCACAAATGCAGTTGGAAGATGACTTAGAAAAGCATGGAGTATGGTGGGTGACCTCATTTTATTGATTTGCTGCATCAACTCAGAAGAAATATGTTGTAAATACCAAACATTAAATATGAGATAATGCAGAGTTAAACCTAAACGTAGCTATTAGAATGAAAATACTTCTGAATTTCCATTACTTTCCTTTCTTATTGAATACATATCTGTCATTACAAAATATCCTTTAAATGTAAATGTACAGTACTGGTTGGATGTTTTTCTTAATAGTATGGCCATGACATGTCCCTCATATTCTGAACATATACATATCAATATATATACCTGGAATTTTTTGGTTAGGTTTACATTTTATTTTGTTTGCTACTTTTACTTTCTAATTTTCTAGCTCAATAAATTTAAGTTAATGGTTTAGATAAAACCCAAATGTAACGAGTTAGAAATTTATAGGCCCACAATTACTTGGAAAACTTAAGATGAAAGTTATATACATTGCATAGCCAATTTTGAGAAGATTATTTTTACCTTGAATAGGATTGGAAAAGGCTACACCTTGATCTGGAAAATATAAGTTTGCTATAAGGAAATTTGTCACAAAAAGAAAGTAAACTTGCCTAGGAGAAGTCTTAAAAATTATTAAGAGACCTGGAGTAATTTTGGTACTTTTTAAAATATTGCTGAAGAGTTCTTTCTGAAGAGAAAAATAACAGAAGAACTTTATATAGCCCTCAGATCATATTAAATCATATTTAATGTTCTTGGTTACTGAAGTCCTTGGCTTCTATAAGCTTTGGAAACTTTGGTGCTACATAGCACTGAAAATGGTTAAATATAGTATTTATGGTAATTTCTATGAAAAGTGAGGTATTTGAACCTTGAACTTGGATGCAGTTTCCAATTATTGAATTATCTTCATCTTGCTTAATTTATGATTATAGGCCCTTCTTTAGAAAAGCAACTAGCCAAAAGAGTGTATACTATGTATTTTTTTATTGACTTTGGTTTTGGGTTCTAAAATCTAGAATCTTGTGAGAGATCAATATACTTAAACTATGTTGGTCTGTTTGGTTTAAACTATGATAAGATGATCTAAAGCTATTAGGTAACACTTCTGTCTACATAGACCTTTATGTGTCTTGTAAGAGTCATTAAATGAAAACAAAATTTTAGGCAATTTGTGCCTGTAGAGACTTGATAACTTAGTTATACAATAAAGTCCAAATTGTCAATATCTCATATTTAACATCCTATCTTTCATAAATAATAGACTTCCCTATCTAATCACTTGCTAAATCATGTTTGAATGTTTGCCAAAGTATAAGTCAGTTTGAACGAAACACTTTGCCCTTAGACTGGCTTGATTTATCTTTGACACACCCTCTCAGTGTTTTTCACTGGGAGAAGATACTATTTTCTTCCCGTGTATTCAGTTTTATAAACCAGTTTGTGTAAAACAGTTATAGGTTTAATTACTATTGATGGTAATATCAGTCTGAGCTCATACTTGTAATGTCTTTCTCTATGGCCAGTCAACAACTGGAGTTGGCCAACATCGCTTTTCACAGGGATGGCTATATTTGTTTTCTGTTGATGACATAACAAATTATGACAAATTAGGTGACTTAAAACAGCTTGCTTTAATTACCTCAAAGTTCTGCAGGTAGAGATCAAGGTCTAGCGTGGCTCAGCTGGGTTATGTGCTTAGAATCTCAAAAGGCTGAAATCAGGATGTCAGGTGGGCTGTGTTCTTTTCTAGAGACTCTGGGGATGAGTCTGTTTCCAAGCTCGTTCTTGGCTGTCAGCTGAATTCAGTTGCTTGCTGTCTGAGGTTGCTCTTTCTTTGCTGGCTGTCAGTTTAGGCCAGTCATTCTGCTGGTGCCTGTCTGCCTTCTTTCACAGGCTTTCCGTGTGTCTTCACCCTCTACCCTCAGCAACACTGGGGTAAGTCCCTCTCACATGCCAAATCTCTTCACCTGTGTTTGTTTGTTTGTTTTGCCACAACTCTGTGATTCCAGCCTGAGAAAGTTCTCTGCTTTCAAGGGCTTCTGTGAGTAGATTTGGTCCATTTGGGTAATCTGGAATTATGTCCCTATTTTAAGGGTTTTAACTTGAAAGTTCCCTTGGCCATGTGACATATTCATAGTTTCCAAGGATTAGGGCATATGCATCTCTCAATTGTCATTCCATCTCTTAGAATGGCCATAAAAACAAACTAAAAAACTAGCATAAATTCTCTTTAGTCTCCTGCAATAGCCATTTATTTGTCACTGATCTTTATTTGCTCATTGGATATGTTGGATCATGAAATCCTACAAGTCTTCTGGATGTTTACACTGTGAAAGCTTGAACCTATCTCTACTTTCTTTCCTTCTCTGTCTCTATCCTTTCATCTTCCCTTCCTTATATCATTTTATTTTTTCTCAAACCTTTTCATTTTCTACATCTACACACTTTTCTTTGCTTCTGATTTCTGCAGTACTCACATGCAACTCAAGTGATTGTTGACTGGTAACAGAAACGTTTTTATGTCTCATTTAGCTATAATACTAAACCCAAACTGACATGAGGTGATTTATAGTCCTTATTTCAGTTAATGAGCGTTGTGTGTTTCACTTGAGGAGTATGAAGTGTCTAATTATAGCATGATGTGCTAACTCCTCAGAGTTGTGTAATATGTGGTATTTGTACCCTACTACCTTTTTAAGATCTGAAAAAGTTTTAGGTTTTTGTTGTTGTTGTTGCTTTTTAGACAGAGTCTCACTCTGTCACCCAGGCTGGAGTGCAGTGGCATGATCTCAGCTCACTGCAACCTCTACCTCCCAGGTTCAAGTGATTCTCCTGCTTCACCCTCCTGAGTAGCTGGGATTACAGGTATCCACTACCATGCCCAGCTAATTTTGTTGTATTTTTAGTAGAGATGAGGTTTTGCCATGTTGGCCAGGCTGGTTTCGAACTCCTGACCTTAAGGGATCCACCTGCCTTGACCAGCCAAAGTGTTGGGATTATAGGCATGAGCCATCAAGCCCAGCCTGAAAAAGTTTTAGTTCTGAAATGATCTGATTTCAGTTGTCTTGGATAATGATAGCTTCCCAAGTGCTAGCATCCTGCATTCCAAGATGTAGCGTATGGTTTTATAATCTTCTTTCCTTCTTTAAGGTGCTAGGTATCAAATAATTATTTGAAATTTAAATGAATCATATTTGACTGTGTTTTGTTCAAAGTACTTGTGAAAATTGCCCACCCGTTATGCTAATAACACACGTCACTTTGAGAACCAATGTCACAGAGCCCAACCATAGAATTGCAAACTCTAAAATTTGTTGCCAAAACTATTGAGAAGCAAAATGTGCATTAACTATGGAAGGGGGAGATATCTTTCAGGGATGTGTCTGGTTTTCAGTTAACAAAAAATTCTGGGCATTTTTCCAGAGTTTAAATTTACAGAGGCGTTAGCAACACACAAATCTGAAAGTTGGAAGATTATGCTAATTGCGGTGGATTTCCATAAGATACACTGGACTTCTCCCATGTAAGATACAAACTGTAGTGGGAAAATTTATTGTGTATATCTAGCAGCCTTGCTAGTTTACTAATTTGTTTAATTTGGTGAGAGTAAAAATAATGCTTTTCTTTAACTTACTGTTTTATCTTGAATTTAGCTACTGTTAACACTTCATCTGGTTAATTTCTTCATTTGGTTTTTAGAAAGATAAAATACTTAAAAAATATACCTATATTTGACTTAAAAGTGGTTAATTTGAACAAAAGTAACAGCATTTATTTTCTGGCAATATTATGCTTTTAATATTTAAACCAAAAATCTCATACATTGGAGGAACTATGAGTGTATTGACATTGAGTTAACTATCACCCAGAATAAGGGGCTGTTGAGAAAATTCCCTGCTCCCACTCCTATACCTTCTGGAGCTTTGTCAGATAAACTCCAGGTTAGTTATGTTAGCATAACATAATTCAGGCACTTAAATTTCTATAAGAAGTTATTCAGATCTGGCCCAGAGAATGTTGCTTTCCCACCCAGAGGTGTATGCTCAGGGGATGAAGATGAACTGTGAACTTGTAGCTGTTCCTTATTTGTGGTTTACCATGATTATTATTATGATTCTTCCTTTATTCCCCTGGGAGTAAAGGGGTGGTGGTAGTGGTGGTGCTGTGGTGGTGTTATGTTTTTTATATATTCTTATTGATTGATTTCTGCTCTGAAATACTTTTATTTAGATACCAAGGACACATATGAATTAAGATATTCATACTGTGATAAATGTTTCTTGCCTAAAATATGTCCAATTCAATTTGATCAGAATACCAAATCAAATTTGCAATTCAGTTATAGAACGTCATGATTTTCCTTTTCTCAATTTTTCTCTTTCAGAGGCGGTAAATAGTAAAAGGAGATATAAATTTCTTTCTACTTATGCAGTACATTTTCACTTCTTTGGGAGGGGAAAACTTACAGGAATGGAAATTTCTTTATATTCTTTAGCCAGCATGATTTTTATTACCTACTAATATTTAAAAGTTATTGGAATCAAAATTATCTAATTTCTTTTAAAATGTTTATTTATTTACCTTATTTTATGTTTATCACGTTTTTGTCCAAAAAAAACATATCTTTTAAGCTCCAAGATGAGTGTGTTTGGGGTGGGTGAAAATTATGATTCTGGCATTCCATAATTTCATTAATCTTGAAATTACCAAACAATTTTAGCCTGTTTTCATGTAATAGATTTTACATTTGATCAGATTCTTCCTCAGGTTTTGAGAACAAAGAATATTGCCTATATCAGCAGTTCTCACCATTTGGTCTGAGGATCCTTGGAGATCTCCACAATCTTTCTCAGGTCTGTAAGGTCTATGAATCTATGTGAGGCCAGATTATCTTTATTATTCTTCAACCAAAAGAATACATTTCAGCAGAATCCATCTGGCTTTTATGAAGCCAGACAGTGAGGAAATTTACAGAGATGCAGAACAATGCCACTCTTCTCACGAATTATTTATGGTTTTAAAAATGTTTAAATGTTACATGTTAGAACATAGGTACTTGTGTTCTAAGATGCAATGGCTATGGTAATGTTATTTTAAATGAACTATCAAATATTTAAAAAGTGTGTGTTTGTTTTAAGTCTTAATAGGTGTTGATAGATATGACACATATAGATCACTGTGGTCCTCAGTTTTTGAGGGTTCACGGGAATTCTAAGACCAAAAATTTGAGAAGACCTGCCTTATACCCTTTTTATGAGATCTCTTTAACTTTCATGTCAACTATTTTCTTTACGCTATAGCACCTGAGTATTGGGGGCTTTATAAGGATTTTGTATGTAGATTATGATACTTATATGAGAAAACAGAGCATTGTGTTAAATGTTGTTCCAGCAACATTTAACTAGCTTAAGGGGTGGCAGTTCTGATGGAGAGATTGATGCAGAATATTGGATCTGAAAGTACTGGAATCATCAATGATTAAAGGAAGTAGAGTGGTAAACAACTACATACTTATCACCTAACTTTATCAAATCTCATTATTTTGTGATATTTGCTTCAAATTTTCTTCAGGCCAGGATGCCCTCTTGTTCTCAGAAATAATCATATGCTGAATTTGGTTTTTTAATCATTCTTATGCATATATTATTTTATTTCTGTATATAAATATATTATACAGACATGCAATATATATAATTAATGTTTTTAATTCTAATTTAAAAGATAAACTTTTTTTTTGCTAAATGGTATGTTTTAGAGCTATATCCATGTTATTACATGTAGCTCTACCCATTTTCCCTGTTGCAGACTGCTCTCTTATATGATCATATCTCAGTGTGCTTTTTCCTGACGATGAACATTTAGGAAGTTCATAGTTTTATGCTTTTATAAAAATGCTGCACTAAGCATTTCTGAATAAGTTTTCTTGTGTATATGTGCAAGATTTTTCTGTAGATCAATATCTCTGAGAATGAAATTTCCAGGTAAAGGGTAGTGTATTAGTTTTCTATTGCTGCCATAATAAATGACCACAAACTCAGTGGCTTAAAAGAACACAGATATACTGTCTTACAATTTTGGAGGTCAGAAGTCTAAAATTGGTGTCACTGGGCTAAAGTCAAGGTATGGGAAGAGCTGTGTTCCTTTCCGAGTCTGTAAAGAATTGTTCCTTTGCTGCTTTCAGCTTCTAGAGGTATTCCTTGGCTTGCAGTCCCTCCTCCATTTTCAAAGCCAACTGCATCATGTCTCAAATTTCTCTTTGACTCTGGCCTTCCTACTCCTGGCTCTAATGAGGACCCTTGTGATTATGTTGAGCGCACCTAGATATTCTTTTCATCTCAGATTCTTAATCAAATCTGCAAAATCCCTTTTGTCAGCTAATGCAATTTGCACATAAGTTTTAGGGACTAGGACATGGACAGCTTTGAGAGGCATTTATTCTGCCTATCATGAGTCTAAATATCTTCAGCTTCACTGGATGTTAACATGTTGTTCTCCAAAGTTGTTTACCAAGATTTTCTCCACTAGCAGTGCAAGAATTGGTCAACTTCCTTGTCAACATTTGGTATTTGAAGACTAATCTTTTTACTCTTTTTAGGTGTAAAAGATTTTATGTTTTTCTTATTGTTAGTAATGTTGAGCATCTTTTCATTGGTATATTGCTCTTTTGCATAATATTTTTCTTCTTACATTCTAAATGACTATCATACAAATATAGTTTGGATTATTTCAGCTAAGAATATTTACTCATATTTCTGCCCACTCACATAGCTTTGTGTGATCTTTGTACAGTTTATTTCTGAGACTGATATTATACTACCCAGAAATACCTGGTATCATCTGCAAACTGAAAGACATTTATTAAAATGTAAAATAAAACCAATCTCAAATTTAATACTAATTGATGTTAATTCAGAGATTTGTCAGCAAACTAGCTGTGTATGTAATGCTATTCTTAAGTGTATCCCTGGTTATTAAAATGCATACATATTCTTAGGCCTATTACTGTTATACATTATTATAGCAAGGATATTGTTGCCCATTGGATTTACCCAGTAGGGACTCTTTTGTTGAGCTTCTCAATTTGATGGGAGTGCTGTTTATGTCATTTTTATGGCACTTCTCATAGTCTCTTACCTGATTTTCTTTTCTTCAGTATCATGTACTGTCTGCCTAATCCATATACGGTCCAGGAGACAGACTCATCTCTTCCAAGCACCCCTTGAGGGAAATTCTCCTATACACGCTCCCATTAGATTTTGTAACCTTTCTTCATTCATGAACCTTTTTAAGAATTTACAGATGTTTATAAAAATCCTTTCCCAGTATGTATTACCCTGCAAACACACATGCCATATAATCATAGTCTCAGAATGTTCGTATTCCACATATGTGGTCTATGTTTCCCAGATTTAAACATCTGACTTGCTGGATGATAATGAAACAGATTAGCCTACACATCAAATCACTGTGCCCTTTATGCTCTGACCCCTACGCACCTGCCTCTCCAGATTAATTTCCCACTACGATAGTCTGCATAAACATTCCACTACTTGAAATTCTTCAAACATACTATGCTCTTCTCAGTTGAAGTTAACTCTGAGATTCTGACTACAGGATTCTGTCATCTATCTCTTGATGTCTGATAAGCATATTAGTAGGTAAAATATTGTTTATGTCTTTACCAAATGCTTTAGTTAGCTTTCAATGATTTTAGTTTCTCTTTCTTTGCTCTTAGTAGTTATTTATGTGTATGAGCTTTGAAGCACTTTCATGCCAACAGCTCTGGACAAGGGAAGACTATTTCTTCTGTAACATGTAAAAACTTTTGGACAGTTATTTGCCAGTATTTAAAAATCCTATTTCTTGATTAAGTGTTTCACAAATTATAGCTTTTTAGCTTTTTTAACATCTATAAGTGTTAGGGTTTATGAAGTATAGTATAGTATAGTATAGTATAGTGTTAGGGGTTATGAAAATGGGTTCTAAAGTTAGGTGGACTGTATTAATCAGCAACCGGACAGTTGCAAGGTTCAGAAGATACACTGCTAGTTGGCTTACTTAAGGGTATTTTTTAAATTATGCAACCAAAATTCCAGCTGTATGTTCCCTTTAGGTATGGTTTGATCTGGGTTCCAGCACTTGTTTTTTTTTGTTTGTTTTTTTTTTTGGAGACTGAGTTTCACTCTTGCTGCCCAGGCTGGAGTGCAATGGCACTCGGCTTACTGCAACCTCTGCCTCCTGGGTTCAAGTGATTCTCCTGCCTCAGCCTCCCAAGTAGCTGGGATTACAGGAGTGTGCCACCACACCTGGCTAATTTTAGTATTTTTAGTAGAGATGGGGTTTTACCATGTTGGCCAGGCTGGTCCTGAACTCCTGACCTGAGAAGATCTACCCACCTCAGCCTCCCAAAGTACTGGGATTACAGGCGTGAGCCACCATGCCGGGCCCAATTATCTTTAAGAAAAAAATAAGTATTGCACATTTAAAGATGACTTTCTGGATAAGAGTATTTAAGATCAAGCCAGGGGCATAGATTCTCCATACATCATTCATACCTGGACTCCTAACATTTAGACATAGCTTGATTGACCAAAAAAGTAAATGAATAATTTGATACCATAATTTATGTGACAAAACCTCAGTTTCTTCATCTGAAAAGTAGACATTGTAATATCTACCCTAGAGGATTATGAATGCCAAGAGATGTGACAAGTCTGATATTTTACCCTACTTGTAAGCTAGTCAGTTAGCCCATCACATATTTGGCAAAAGAAAGACTTCTGATTCAGATACAAAGGATTTTTTTTTCACTCAAAACAATAGCAGTAGCAGTAGCAGTTTAGCATCCTCACTAGTTTCCGAACCTCTATTCCCGACACAATGCAAAGAAGGCCAAATGATACCTGTGCATGCAGTGGCTTGCATTATAGAAAAGGAGCCTCAGCCAAATTAAGGAAAGGGAATCTTTTATGATGTACTCTAAGCAAACCTGCCTGACCTTTGCCTTGGACAGAAACATTATCTTTATTATACTGGACAGTAAACAAATCTGCCCTTTGCTTCAGAGAGAGGGGGAGTACTCTTTCTATCTTCCAAGGCTATTTTCTACCAAACATTCTTGAAAAGATGGTCCAGAACAAAGCCTGTTAGTGCTTCTGCTTGTAAGACAGGCATAAATGTGAAGGACCAGTGGAAAATTGCCTCCCAATTATATCCACCCCTTATTTCTATACTATCTTAGTTTTTTGAATTTTCACATGATTATGCCATTCCCTTGGCCATTCTATTTAATCTGGCTGGCAGAAGCTGGCCCAAATCTGTGTCATTTGTCTCATACGGTATTTAAGGTGAATATTAATAGGATTTCAAGTGGTTCCCACTTGAAATAGGATTTCCAGGGTCCCTACCATACCCTCCAGGACCCCAGGCCTAGCTAATCAAACCAACTCCACAAAACATCCGGGTTTATCTTAGAAAACCTAATGGCTTTCTTCTTGAGTTTCTGCATGAACCTTTCCATTTGATTTAAGGCATTAATTCAGCCACATCAGGATGCATTAATACTGAAATGAGTAAGTCTGGGACACTGCTGTCATCCATAGCAACCTTGGATACTGAGCTGAGGCAGAGCTGAATAATTTCCAGGACCTACCTAGGCTGTGTCATTGATGACTTCAACTAAAGTCAGGAACAAATTTCAGACCACCTTTCTCATTAGATGGTTCTTGTAGAGAAAACTGCCCACAGGTTGTGCATAAATAACAAGTCAGTTGTGCTTCTGGGAAGATCCCTCAAATAATAATGATAACCTCATTTTAGGTAGATTTCTGTAGTTATTTGAGGGTCACATGATCTTATTGGTGGTATTTCTGTAATTACTTGTCTCAAAACTCCCTGTGACTTCAACAGAACTATAACTCCAGATGATCTGGTCTTTGCTTATCTTTCCAGCTTTATATTGACCCAGGCTTTCCCTTACTATTTATGTTCTTTAAGTCCCTTATGTTTACAATGCTCCATCTAGCCACATAGCTGTTGCAGAAGTTGGGCTCTCAGTATAAAATGCTTTTCCCTACCAATCTCTACCTAAGAAACATCCACTCACCCTTTGTCATTTCTATCCTATCCTTAGTATCCTGTTGTACCATATATCTTGTGCTTTTGAGGTATCTTGTACTGCTTCATAGCACTTTCCACAATTTTGGTTTACATCTATTAGAGTTAATTGATTAGTGCCTGTCTAGTGCTAAACTGTATGCTTTATGGTGCCTGGGAGTGCATTTGTTTTTGCTCCCCTTTATATTCCTGCAGCTGTCTAGCACAATGCCTGGGAAGTAGTCAGCGTTCAGTAAATATTTATTAAATGGATTAATTTTTTGGTTTATTTAATACTGTTTGAACAGGATATTAGTGTCAAGCCCTTGGGCAGTTATCCTTCATGCATCAAAGGTAGCTCACCAAAATTGGCTGTGGCTTGATTGACTAGGAAAGAAGATCCAGTAGTAAGGCACCAAGTAAAACTACAGGATGGTGTGCTTAGCAAAAGAAGCAGCAAATAAGGTGGGGGAAAAAAAACCCAGAAGCACTGGGAAAAACACAGCTTGAGGCTAACAAAGATAGCATTTGCTTACCTGAAATGAGCAGCAGTCCACTCAATGGGTAGGCATCAATCAATCGAGAAGTGACTTACCTAGAGTGGTCAAAGTTATAAAGACAAGGTGTAATGGTGGTGGGCTACGGAAAAGGGAAAATAGGGAATTATTGTTTAATGAATTCCGAGTTTCAATTTGGGAAGATGAAAAAGTTCTGGAGATGGATGGTGGTAATAGTTGCCTAACAATGTGAATGTATTAATATTTAATGCCACTGAAATGTACACTTAAAAATGGTTAGGATGGTAAATTTTATGTATGTTTTGCTTCAACAAAAATTTTAGAAAATATTTTCAGACTAAGCAACTATTTTAAGATAAAGCTAAGTTTGTATGTACTGGCTCTACCACTTGTGAGCTATATGACCTTAGGAAGTTATTTAACCTCCTTGTCTCTCAATGTTTTGTCTCCTCATCTGGAAAGCCAGATAATAATAATACCTGTCTTATGGGATTATTATAAGGATTAAATGAAAGAATATCTATAAAAAGATTAGAACTTTGGAACATAAGTGCTTAAGAAATGTTAATTACTACTGTCATTTTTATTATATGTTGTACAGTAAACAAGTAAATTACAGAATCCTATGTTTTTCTTAAAAAAGAAAAGTGATTTAACATATAACTAAACTCCAGCCTGCTTAGAAGGTTTAATAGTCCTTCAAGGAGCCACAGTATGGGAAATGGTGTTAGAGGATTCAATTTTTCAGTTCCTCAAGGGTTTCAGGTTGGGGAAGGTCTCAGGATGATGCCTATGAGTTGGTTCCATTCAGTCAATTGGAGAATAGTGACAATGTCCCCATGAAGTACCAGATTTCCTGGAAGTTCTTTTTATTCCACTTGTATTGTTTTAGTTTTTCATTAGGGTAGTTCATTGAGTCCTTGAAATATCAATCATTTTCCCACTTGGCTGTAAGTTGCTAAAAGTCAGACACTCTATTTATTCTCTGGATCCAAATTGGCTAGCATAGTTCCTGGGATGTACTGAATAGGAATCCCATGCACTGTTGTCATGTGAGCTCTGTAGAGAAACTTTCAAGTTTCAATCAAGCACTGCCTCTTCTTGCTGTATAACCTTGGAACTTTATTGCATTTCTCCTAGCTTCAGATTCCTCATAGAGATTATAAAGCTCAAGGTCTTATGAGAAATGTATGAGATAATGTTTAGTAGCACTTAGGAAGTGCCTGGCATATATTTAGTGCTCAATGAATGTTAAATTTTATCTTTAGTGTCCTAATAGCACATTCTCTCCTCATTTTGGTTAGAGATTGAGAATTGTGAAAACCTGTTGGAACATTAATAGCTATGTGTAATAGAAAGTCAGAAGACTCACCTGGATGTTTTTCCTTCCAGTGGTGACTCAGGAATCTAGAATTCTATCTTGTGGATCCATGTCCTAGAGTCTCCTTGGAATTTGTAACTGTATCCTAGGGGTCAAGTATAGGAGTAATATAATTCCCATGTAATTCCCAGCTCCCCATGTTCTATTAGCCAACATTCAGTCACATGACCCCATATAGAAACAGGTACAAGAATACTAAATAACTAGTCTTATGTGCCCAGAAAATAGTATGAGGAATTGTTTCTATTATAATAGATTTCATCAATAATTACTAAATGTCATCTAAGATTCACTTATAATAATATGTTCACTGCACTTAATATAGTTTTATTAATAATGTTTTTTTATTACCTGTGTTTCACAAATTGACTGGTATGGATATATCCTGCCTATGGGTAGATTCAATCTGACAGCTGAAGAACAGCGGGAAAGATGACAAAAGCTAAAGACCTGCTTCCAAACACACACCATGGAATTGCTGAAGCTGTTTTTGTCTTGGAAACCATAAGAACTGCAGATATATTTTATTATGAACTCTATTGATTTTCTTTAAACTCTCCTTTGATTTAATTGTACGTTTAAATAGATCCCATTTTAGGCATTAATAAGCTTCAGAAGCTTCATATTTGACTTTGAGATTCTAGTTAACCTAAAGCTTTTTCTAGTAAGAACATACATAGTACATCTTATTTGTTAGCTAAACGATAAGCTTTTAGCAGTTATTTCTCAAGAGACTCCTGCTCCATAGGTCAGAATTTATCTATATTCCACCAAGTAGAGGTACTTAATTCTTACAATAAGGCAGTTGACTGTGTTGGTTTGACATCTGCTACTTCTTTGACATTATTTTTAGTCATTCTTTATTCTTTATATTCTTAATTCATTTGATGAACAAGGTTTTGGATTCCCTAAGCTAAGGGGAAAAAAATGCCTGAGTGTCCTCCTTATTGCTTTTAAACCTCAGGGATTATCAGATGCTTTACAACTCTGCTAAGCTCAAGGCAATTTAATAACTTGCATACTCCAAATTATAAGAACATATAAAACAAATAGGACAGTAACAGCTTAAGTAGGACATTTCCTTTCTAAATACTCAGAAGTAGCCACATTAGACTGAGTTAAAATAGAACTAAGACTCTACTCTATGCCTTACCCTTGTAATTGCTTAAGACTCTGTGAAACTATTTGTAGTGATTGTCTCATTTACCTTTGAGTCTTATCAAGTGTTTTCTGGCATATCATCAAAAGTATATATGATATGTGTGTATTGGAGGAGGGGAGGCAGAACAAGATGACCAGATAAAAGCCACCACTGATCATCTTTCCTGCAGGAACACCAGACTTAACAACTGTCTACACAAAAAAGCATGAGAACCAAGAATCAGGTGAGGGATCAGAGTACCTGGTTTTAACTTCATATTACTGAAAGCGACACTGAAGAGGGTAGAAAAGACAGTATTGGATTGTTGACACCACCCCTCCCTCATCCTCCAGCAGTGGCTGCATGGAGCAGAGAAACTGCACTTGAGGGAGGGAGAACAAAGCAATTGCAGGACTTTGCATTGGAACTTAGTGCTGTCACAATGGAAAGCAGCACTGAGCAGAACTCAGCCAGAGCCCATGGAAGAGCATTTATACTAGCCCTAGCTAGCGGGGCAACATTTATCTCAGCGGTTGGAACCTGAGTTCCAGCAAGCCCTACCACTGTGGGCTAAAGGGCTCTGGGGTCCAAAATAAACTTGAAAAGCAGTCTAGGCCACAAAGACTGCAATTCCTGGGCAAGTCCTAGAGCCATGCTGGGCTTGGAACCTGTGGATTTGGGGGCCATGTGACCTAATGAGGGACCAGCCAGGGTGGCTTGCATCACCTTTTCCGCAACCTCAGGCAGCACAACTCACAGCTTCAGGAGGGAATCCTTTCTTCTGTTTGAAGAGAAGAGAGGGAAAAGTAAAGAGAACTTTGGCTTGCAACTTGTGTACCTGCTTAGCCACAGTATATAGGGTATCAGGCAGAGTCCTTGGGCCCCTATTCCAAGCCCTAGCTCCTAAACATCTCTAGACATACCCTGGGCTAGAAGGTAACCTGCTGCCTTGAAGAGAAGGACCCAGTCCTAGCAGGATTCATCACCTGCTGACTAAAGAGCCCTTGGTCCCTGAATAATCAGCAGTGGTATCCAGGCTGCATTCATCACGAGCCTTGAGTGAGACTCTGAGATGTGTTAGCTTCAAGTGTGACCAAGCATATTTCTAGCTGTGGTAGCTATGGGGAGGGAATCCTTCCACTTGGAAAAAAGGAGAGGGAAGAGTAAAGGGGACTTTGTCTTGCAGCTTAAGTACCAGCTTGGCCACAGTGGGGTAGACCATTAAGTGGGCTCTTGGATGGCATTTCTGGACCTGCCCTGGGCCAGAGGGGAGCCCACTGCCCTGAAGGGAGTGTTCCAGGCCTGACAACATTCATCACAAGCTGACTGAGGAGCTCTTGGGCATTGAATGAACATCAGTGATAGCCAGGAAGTGCTCACTGTGGGCCTGGGGTGGTGGTGGCCATGGGAAGACACTTCTCTGCTTGTGGAAAAGAGAGAGAAGAGTGGGAAGTACTTTGTCTTGTGACTTGGGTGTGAGCTTAGCTGCAGTAGAATACAGCACTAGGTAGATTCCTAAAGTTTCCGACTCTAGGCCTGGGCTTCCAGATGAAATTGTTGCCCTGAAAGGAAGAAGGCAAGCCAGACTGGCTTCACCACTTGCTGATTGTAGAGCCCTACGGCCCTGAGTGAACAAAGATGGTAGTCAGGCAGTGGTTACCACGGGCCTGAATGAGACCCAGTGCTGTGCTGACTTCAGGTATGACCCAGTACAGTTCCAGTGGTGGTGACCACAGGGGTGCTGTGTCACCCTGCCCCAGCTCCAGGCAGCTCAGCACAGAGAGGGTGAAACTCTATTTGTTTGGGAGAAAGTAAGGGAAGAGAGTAAGAGTCTGTCTGGTAATTCAGATAATTTTTCCAGATTTTATCCAAGTCCACTAAGGCACTACTTCTATGAGTCTGCAAGAGCCACAGTGTTACTGGGCTTGGGGTGACAGCTCATGCAAATGTGCGGCAGTGATCAAAAACTTACATCAAATACCCAAGACCCTTTGAATACTTGGAAAGCCTTCCTAAGAAGGACAGGTACAAATAAGACCAAACTGCAAAGACTATAATAAATACCTAACTCTTCAATGCCCAGACACTAACAAATATCCTCAAGCATGAAAGCCACCCAGGAAAACATGACCTCACCAGTTGAACTAAATAAGGCACCAGTGACCAGTCCTGGAGAGACAGAGATATGTGATCTTTCAGACGGAGAATTCAAAATATCTGTTTTGAGGAAGGAAACCAATAAAATTCAAGGTAATACAGAGAAGGAATTCAGAATCCTATCAGGTAAATTTAACAAAGAGATTGAAATGACTAAAAAATAATCAGGCATAAATTCTGGAGTTGAAAAATGCAATTGATGTGCTGAAGAATGCACCAGAATCTCATAATAGAAGAGTTGACCCAGCAGAAGAAAGAATTAGTAGCTTGAAAACAGGCTTTTTGAAAAGACAGTCAGAGGTGACAAAATAAAAAAAATGAAAAAGAGTGAAGCATGCCTGAAGGATCTAGAAAACAGCTTCAAAAAGGCAAATCTAAGAATCATTGGCCTTAAAGGGGAGGTAGTGAGAGAGCAGGGGTAGAAAGTTTATTTAAAGTGATAGTAACAGAGAACCTCTCAAACCTAGAATAAGATATCAGTATTCAAGTATAAGGAAGTCATAGAACACCAAGCAGATTTAACCCAAATAAAACTACCTCAAGACATTTAATTATCCTTGATATTTGGGAGTTTGATTATGAAAACATTCTAAAAGCAACAAGAGAAAAGAAATAACATAAATTGGAGCTCCATAATGTCTGGCAGTAGACTTCTCAGTGGAAACTTTACAGGCCAGGAAAGGGTGGAATGATGTTATTTAACGTGCTGAAGGCAAAACACCTTTCTCCCAGAATAGTGTATTCAGTGAAAATATCCTTCAAAAACAAAGAAGAAATAAAGACTTTTCCAGACAAACAAAAGCTGAGGGATTTCAACACCAGACCTGTCCCATAAGAAATGCTAAAGGGAGTCCTTCAATCCAAAAGTAAAGAATGTTAATAAGCAATAAATCATCTGGAGGCACAAAACTCACTGTTAATGTAAATACATAGAAAAGCATACAATATTATAACACCATAATTGTGGTTTGTAAACTACTCATATCTTGAGTAGAAAGATGAACCAATGAACTGGACAAAAATGATAACTTTTAAAGACATAGCCAGTACTATATGATATAAATAGAAACAATAAAAAGTTAAAAAGTGAGGGGGGGGATGATATTAAAGTGCAGAGTTTTTATTAGTTTTCTCTTTGCTTTTTTGTTTATACAATCAGTGTTAAGGTGTCATCAGTTTAAAATAATGGATTATAAGATACTACTTGCAAGCCTTATGGTAACCTCAAATTTAAAAAAATGTACAACAGACACACAAGAAAGAAATTAAAGCATACTATCAGAGAAAATCACCTTTATTAAAAGGAAGACAACAAGAAAGGAAAGAAGAAAGAGAAAACCACAAAATCACCTTTACTAAAAGAAAGACAAGAAAAAAGGAACAGAAAACAACAAAATGGCAAGGATTTATTATTATGAAGTTCTTATTATTGATAAGGACTTGTTCTTACTTAATAATAACATTGAATGTAAATGTACCAAACTCTCCAGTCAAAGGATAGAGAGTGGATAAATGGGTTCAAAACACAAGACCCAATGATCTGTTGCTCACAAGAATCTCACTTCACCTATAAAGACATGTGTAGACTGAAAATAAAGGGATGGAAAGAGATATTTCATGCAAATGGAAAGTAAGAAAAGCAGGAATAGCTATACTTATGTCACATAGAATAAATTTCAAGACAAAAACTATAAAATGAGACAGAGAAGGTCTTTATAGAATGATAAAGGGGTCAAGTCAGCAAAAGGATGTAACAATTTTAAATATATATTCACCCAACAATGGAGCACCTAGATATATAAAGCAAATATTACTAGATCTAAAGAGAGACACCCCAGTGCAATAATAGCTGGAGACTTCAACACCCCAACTTCAGCATTGGACAGATCATATAGACAGAAAATCAATAAAGAAACATTGGACTTATTTTGCACTATAGACCAAGTGGTCCTAATAGATATTTACAGAACATGTTATCCAACAGCTGCAGAATACACCTTCTCTTCAGCACATGCATCATTCTCAAGGATAGACCGTATGTTAGGGCACAAAATATATCTTACAAAATAAAAAAGCCTGGATTGATTCCACATCTCTGCTATTGTGAATAGTGCTTAAAATAGAAGTTAAAAAATGGAATAATATCAAGCATCTTCTCTGATCACAATGGAATAAAACTAGACATCAATAGTAAGAGGAATTTTGGAAACTATTTAAACATATGGAAATTAAACTATATGCTCCTGAATGACCAGTGAGTCAATGGAGAAATTAAGAAGGAAATTTAAAAATTTCTCAAAAGAAATGACAATGGAAACAAAATATACTAAACCCTATAGGATACAGCAAAAGCAGTACTAAGAGGAAAGTTTATTGCTATAAGTTCCTACATCAAAAAAGTAGAAAAACTTGAAATAAACAACCTAGTGATGCATCTTAAAGAACTGGAAAAGCAAGAGCAAACCAAATGTAAAATTAGTAGAAGAAAAAAATACTAAAGGTCAGAGCAGAAATAAGTAAAATTGAAACAAAGAAAACAATACAAAAAACCAATAATATGAAAACTTGGTTTTTTGAAAAGATAAAACCAAAAAACCTTTAGCCAGACTAAGATAAGAGAGAAATCCCAAATAAATCAGAGATGAAAAAGGAGATGTTACAACTGAAATTAACAGGATAATTAGAGGCTACTATGAGCAACTATATGCCAAAAAATTGGAAAACCTAGAAGAAATGGATTAATTCCTAGACACCTACAACCTACCAAGGTTGAACCATGAAGAAATCCACAACTTGAACGAACCAATAATAAGTAATGAGAGTGAAGCCATAAGAAAAAGTCTTCCAGCAAAGAAAATCCCAGGACCCAATGGCTTCACTGCTGAATTTTACCAAACTTTAAAGAACTAATACCAAATCCTATTCACACTATTCTGAAACACAGGGGAAGAGGGAATACATTCAAACACATTCTATGAAGCCAATATTACCTTGATACCAAAACCAGTCAAAGACACACCCAAAACAAACAAACAAGCAAACAAACAACACACACACACACACACACACAAACCAAAACAACTACAAGCCAATATCCCTGATGAAAATTGATGTAAAAATCCTCAACAAAATACTAGCAAACCAAATTCAACCACACATTACAAAGATCATTCATCATGACCAAGTGGGATTTATCCCAGAGATGCAAGGGTGGTTCAACATATGCAAATCAATTGATGTGATACATCATATGAAGAGAATGAGGGGCAATAACCATATACGATTATTTCAATTGTGCTGAAAAAGCATTTGATAAATTTCAACATCAATTCATGATAAAACCCCTCAAAAACAGGATAGAAGGAACATAACACAATAAAAGCCATGTATGACAGACCCACAGCTAGTATCAAACTGAATGGGGACTTTCAAGCCTTTCCTGTAAGATCTGGACCATGACAAGGATGTCCACTTTCAACACTTTTATTCAACATAGTACTGGAAGTCCTAGGTAGAGCAGTCAGACAAGGGAAAGAAATACAGGACATCTAAATTTGAATGGAAGAAGTCAAATTATCTTTGTTTGCAGATAATATGATCTTATATTTGCAAAAACCTAAAGACTCCAGCAAAAAACTATTAGAACTGATTTAGTATAGTTGCAGAATATGAAATCAGCATACAGAAATCAGTAACATTATTGTATCCCAACAGTGAACAATCTTAGAAATCAAGAAAATAATCCCATCTACAATAGCTACATAAAATTAAATATGTAGTAATTAACCAAAGAAGTGAAAGATCTCTACAATAAAAATGATAAAACATTGAAAGAAGTTCAAGAAGACACAAAAAAAGCAAAAATATTCCATGTTAATGGATTGGAAGAATCAATATTGTTAAAATGTCCATATTAACCAAAGCAATCTACAGATTCAATGCAATCTTCATCAAAATTCCAATTACATTCTTCACAGAAATAGAGAAAACAATTTTAAAATGTAAATGGAACCAGAAAAGACCCAGAATATCCAAAGCTGTCTTGAGAAAAAGGAACAAAACTGGAGGAATCACATTATCTGACTTCAAATTATACTGTAGACCCACAGTAAACAAAACAGCACGGTACTGGCATAAAAGCACACACATAGACCAATGGAACAAAATAGAGAACCCAGAAACAAACCCATACATCTACAGTGAACTCATTTTCAACAAAGGTACTAAAGAACATACACTGGAGAAAGGACAGTCTCTTCAATTAATGGTGCGGGGAGAACTGGATATCCATATGCAGAAGAATGAAACTAGATTGCTGTCTCTTGCCACATACAAGAATCAAAAATGGATTAAAGACTTGAATCTAAAACCTCAAACTAAGAAACTATTAAAAGAAAACATTGTAGAAACTCTCCAGCACATTGAACTCGGTAAAGATTTCTTGAGTAATACCTCTCAAGCACAGGCAACCAAAGCAAAAATGGACAAGTGGCATCGTATCAAGTTAAAAAGCTTCTGCACAGTAAAGGAAATAATCAACAAAGTAAAGAGACAACCCACAGAATAGGAGAAAATATTTGCAAACTATCCATCTGACAAGGGTCTAATAATCAGAACATACAAGGAGCTTAAACAACTCTATATGAAAAAAGTCTAATAATCTGATCAAATCATGGGCAAAAGATCTGAATAGACATTTCTCAAAAGGAGACATGAAAATGGCAAACAGGTATATGAGAAAGTGCACTAAATTGGAGAAATGCAAGTGAAAACTACAATTAGATACTATCTCATCCAAGTTAAAATGGCTTTTATCCAAAAGACAGGCAATAACAAATGCTAGAAAGGATGTAGAGAAAAGGGAACCCTTGTACAATGTTAGTGGGAATGTAAATTAGTACAACCACTATGAAGAACAGTTTGGAGGTTCCTCAAAAAATCTAAAAATAGAGGTAGCATATGATCCAGCAGTCCCACTGCTAGGTATATACCCAAAAGAAAGGAAATGAGTGTATCCAAGAGATATCTACACTACTATGTTTCTTGCAGCTATTCACAATAGCCAAGTTGTGGAAGAAACCTAAGTGTCCATCAAAGATAAATGGATAAAGGGAATGTGGCACTTATAGACAATAGAGTACTATTCATCCACAAAAAGGAATAAGACCTTGACGTTTGCAACAACATGGATGGAACTGGAGTTCAATTATGTTATGTGAAACAAGCCAGACATAGAAAGAGAAATTCTGCATGCTCTCACTTATTTGTAGGGGCTAAAAATGAAGACAGTTGAGCTCATGGAGATAGAGAGTAGAATGATGGTTGCCAGAGGCTGGGAAGGGTAATGAAAAGGTGGGGGATGGGAGGATGGTTAATGACAATGGGCCCCAACATTTTTGGCACCAGGACCAGTTTTATGGAAGGCAAATTTTCTACTGATGGGGGAGGGGGAATGAGAGGGGATGGTTTTGCGATGAAACTGTTTCACTTCAGATACCTCATATCATCAAGTGTTAGATTCTCATAGGGAATGCACAACCTAGATCCCTCACATGTGCAGTTCACAATAGGGTTTGCCATCCTATAAGAATCTAATGCCGCTGCTGATCTGACAGGAGGCAGCGCTCAGACTGTAATGCTCATTGACCCGCTGCTCACTTTCTGCTTTGTGGCCCAATTCCTAACAGGCCACGGACCAGTACTGGTCCCTGGCCCCTGGGGATTGGGGACCCCTGGTTTATGGATAGAAAAATACAGAATGAATAAGATCTAGTATTTGATAGGACAATAGAGAGACTTTGGTCAATAATAATTTAATTGTACCTTTTAAAAAAACTGAAAGTGTATTATTGGATTGTTTGTAACACAAAGGATAAATGCTCTAGTTGATGAATATCTTATTTTACATGATGTGATTATTATGCATTGCGTGCATATATATATATCAAATATCTCATATACCCCATTAATATATATATATATACCTACTGTGTACTCACAATTTTTTTAAGTATATGTGATGCATGGATAGTTAGAGTTATATGTGGGAGAATTAGATCTGATTTATAAGGTTATGTTAATATATCCCTTTCTTAGGGGCATACATATTTGTTAACACTAACTCCTGGTTGAGGAATTTCTGCTCTGGGATCAAGCGGCACAAGAGTTTGGTGTAAGCCTTAAGTTTTAATCTCGTTGATTTTGGTGAGCTCAAAATCTATATGATAAAATTGCAATATGCCTGGTGGGTGTTCTTGTGTTAAGGTTTGTGAAATTAGGATTAAAGACTCACATTTTTGTATATATTTCCCTCTAAGCCATATTCTTATTATTTGTCCCAAGAACTCCCTTTCTTTGACTTACATCTACCCCATGCCCTTGGTAACCACTGTGTGATAACGCAGCATTTTGCTTTCTATGTCTGGCTTATTTCGCTTAGCATAATATCCTACAGGTTCATCCATGTTCTGGCAAATGCAGAATTTCCTTTTTAAAGGCTGAATAATATTTTAGTGTGTGCATGTTTGTGTGACTATATCTCAAAGTTTCCTTATTCATTCACCTGCTGATGGATACTTTGGTTGTTTCCATATCTTGTTTATTGTGAATAGTGCTTCAATGAACATGGGAGTGCAGATATCTTTACAGGATGATTTTCATTTCTTTTGAGTATATATCCAGAAGAGGAATTGCTGAGTCTTACGGTAGTTCTAGCTTTAATTTCTTTAGGAACTTCCATATGCTTTCCATAATGGCTTCACCAGTCTACATTCTCCCCAACAATGTACGAGGGCATCCTTTTCTCCACATTTGTGCCAATACTTTTTACATCTTATCTTTTTGATAATAGCTGTCCTTACTGGTGTGAGGTGATATCTCATTGCAGTTTTGACTTGCATTTCCGTGACATTTAGTGATGTTGAGCATCTTTGCATGTAACTGTGGGCTATTTTTATATCTTCTTTAGAGAGATGTCTATTCAGATCCTTTGGCTTACTTGTTTTTATGCTATTGAACAGTGTGAACTCATTATATATTTTGGATATTAACAATTTATCAGATGTATGATTTGCTAATATTTTTTCCCAATCTGTAGGCTGTCTTTTCATTTTGTTAATTGTTTCCTTTGCTGCACAGTAGGTTTTTAGTTTGATGGAGTCCCATTTATTTATTTTTGCTTTTGTAGCCTGAGCTTTTGGTGTGCTATTCAAAAAATCATTGCCTAGACCAATGTCAAGAGGCTTCTCCCCTGTTTTTCTTCAAGGAGTTTCATGGTTTCAGGTCTTAAAGTTAGGTCTTGTATCCATTTTGATTTTTATGTAATGTATAAGAGCAAGAACTCCTGAAAAAGGGCTGAAGTTGAAGTTCAAGTTTTCTAAGTTTTCTACTCATGGTTGCCAAGTATCTCTTTATTCGGTTGTATTTAGTGACCACGTCTAGGAGTTACAACATGTAACTAAGATAATCTTAAAGGAGGTTGTTTATCAGCAGGAAACTTACCATCCAGTAAGATGTCATGGGCATATTTTTGTCAATAGGACCTTCCTGAACTGTGGCTAGAACCCGAGGGTTCAGAAAGAATGGCAGTGTTGTTTTTCTTTTATTTATTTTTTTCTCAACATGTTGTATTTTTGTGTTTTATGTGCGCTTCACAGCTCTGTGTGCAGTTTTATTTACTTCTAAACTAAGCAAATAGAACAAACTCTGGGATAAAGTGCTAAGGGAGTGAGCCACAGGGAACACATTATACTGAGGTGCTTCACTCCATGGGCTCTGGCTGCCAATTTGCTTCCAAGTGCAATTCAGGAAGCTGGTTATGGTCTATCAAGCCCTAAATAATCTGGGCCTTGTTCACCCCGATAATTAGCTCTTTCTTTTTATACCATCACCACAATTAATCATGACCCATCATTCTCATGCAGTATATGGGGATGTTCTACAGTACCTCATTCGATGAGCTCTTTGTACAACAATGCTCCACTTGTTTGTAATGAGAGGCAGTGTAGAGTAGTGGTTATGAGCTGGACTTTGTGATACTGGGGTTCCAACTTCAGCTTCAACTATTATGCGGTAACAGTTGTGGGATGTTGGTCAACTTATTACAGTTACTGGTACTGTTAACTATAATAGCAAATACATACACTACTATGTGTGAGATACTGTTCTACCTTTTAACAAACATTAATTTTTAAGTTATTACTCCCAACCCTATCTCACAGGAATTGTTATTATTATCTCCATTTTATAGATGATAAAACCAAGAAAAATTACTGAAACTCTGATTCTTAGATTCTTTAACTGGAAAGTGAGAATAACAAGAGTACTAGTACTAACTTAATAATAATGTGATAACAGGAACAGAAAACTAAACACCTTATGTTCTCACTCATAAGTGGGAGTTGAACAATGAGAACACAGGGACTTAGGGAAGGGAACATCACGCACTGGGGTCTGTTGAGGGGTGGGGACAAGGGGAGGGAGAGCATGAGGACAAATACCTAATGCATGTGGGGCTTAAAACTTAGATGACAGGTTGATAGGTATGGTAAACCACCATGACACATGTATACCTATGTAATAAACCTGCACATTCTGCACTTGTATCCCAGAACTTAAAGTAAAATAAATAACAATTATGTGATAAGGATTAAATGAGATTTTAAAAATATGCTGCCTTTTATTAAACATGTACTCAATATTAGCTATTAATGTTACAGTGTATCTGGTATAAATATTATGGTAAATATATATTTTCCCACTAAATATGTATGTATAAATATATATAATATATAATTTTTATATATTATAAAAGCTTTTAAATCTTCTTGGAAAAGTGACCAAGTCTGATGTATTTTGAATTGATACTTTGGGTGTTCTATTATCACTTGAGATAATATAAAAGTATGTGTATGGATGTATGTTTTGTACCTTGTTTTTAATCTAAAACCATCCATTTCATCCATGTGGACAAGGAAATTACTTTTTTTTTGCTTATTTGAGGGGAGAGTCATTGTTAACTCCCAGATTCATGGGAATTTTGGCATCTGTGAGGGTTTTTGAGCAGTGATTCTATTTTGCTCTAGATATGACAACCGTCAGAGGAAGATGTCCATTGCATGAGTGTGTTCTATGGCTGAGACCTAATAGAGCACTTTTTATGGAAATATATTTAATATTTGGAAGAGCTCAGATGAAACACACGCATTTAATAATCTACCGTATTTCAATTCTTCTATTTTAGTTGTTTAAAAAAGGAGAGGAAAAATACTTGCTATTTGGAAAACTCTTCATGTTTTACCATGCCCTTGTCATTATAATATTGTCCAGTTATTTCACGTTTTGGAAATGGACCATAGAAGCAGTCATTTAACTGGATTTGTGTATAAACATTCAGCAACTGTAATGAAATCAATGTTTTATCTGGTTTTCTAAGATCACATGATATCTTTGTATGTGGTTAAAGTACTTAGAAAGAAAACACCACCTAATCAAAAGAAATCTGATAATCATTTCCCATATCTGAATTTTCTGCCCCAATTTGTTTGCAAAAATTAAGGCACCCGAACGTTCATTTTAACTTTGTTTGGTTCATTGTTTAGTTGCACATTTTCAATGCTAAAGCTGCTCTTTAACCTAACCTCTTATGTGATAATTATTAATTATTTTCTCCAAGTTGTTTGTGGACCCACAGATCCATGATAATAATTAGATTGTTGATAGTAAGAGAAAAATCAGAAGGAAGGATAAAATATTGAAAATTTGACTCCCTATAGCAGATTGACCCACTTTATTGAGAATAACAATACACTGTAGAGTGAAAAAATGGGGAGGTCACTATCATACACTGGGGTGGCCAGGGTAGAAAAAATATAAAGGGAAGATGGTCGAATAGGAACAGCTCCAGTCTACAGCTCCCAGCATGAGCAATGCAGAAGATGGGTGATTTCTGCATTTCCAACTGAGGTACCGGGTTCACCTCACTGGGGCTTGTCAGACAGTGGGTGCAGCCCATGGAGTGTGAGCCGAAGCAGGGCCGGGAATTGCCTCACCAGGGAAGCGCAAGGGGTCAGGGGTCAGGGAATTCCCTTTCGTAGCCAAGGGAAGCCATTACAGATGGTACCAGGAAAATTGGGACACTCCCACCCTAATACTGCGCTTTTCCAACCGTCTTAGCAAATGGCACACCAGGAAATTATATCCCATGCCTGGCTTGGAGGGTCCCACACCCACAGAGCCTCGTTCACTGCTAGCACTGCAGTCTGAGATTGAACTGCAAGGCCGTGGATGAGGCTGGGGGAGGGTTGTCTGCCATTGCTGAGGCTTGAGTAGGTAAACAAAGTGGCCGGGAAGCTCGAACTGGGTGGAGCCCACCACAGCTCAAGGAGGCCTGCTTGCCTCTGTAGACCCCACCTCTGGGGACAGGGCATAGCCAAACAAAAGGCAGCAGAAACCTCTGCAGACTTAAATGTTCCTGTCTGACAGCTTTGAAGAGAATAGTGGTTCTCCCAGCACGGAGTTTGAGATCTGAGAATGGACAGATTGCCTCCTCAAGTGGGTCCCTGACACCTGAGGAGACTAACTGGGAGGCACCTCCCAGTAGGGGCCAACTGACACCTCATACGGCCGGATGCCCCCCTGAGATGAAGCTTCCAGAGGAAGGATCAGGCAGCAATATTTGCCGTTCTGCAATATTTGCTGTTCTGCAGCCTCTGCTGGGGATACCCAGGCAAACAGGGTCTGGAGTGGACCTCCAGCAAACTCCAACAGACCTGCAGCTGAGGGTCCTGACTGTAAGAAGGAAAACTAACAAACAGAAAGGACATCCACTCCAAAACCACATCTGTACGTCACCATCATCAAAGACCAAAGGTAGATAAAACCACAAAGATGAGGAGGAACCAGAGCAGAAAAGCTGAAAAATTCTAAAAATCAGAGCGCCTCTTCTCCTCCAAAGGAATGCAGCTCCTTGCCAGCAATGGAACAAAGCTGGACGGAGAATGACTTTGACAAGTTGAGAGAAGATGGCTTCAGACGTTTGGTAATAACAAACTTCTCTGAGCTAAAGGAGGATGTTTGAACCCATCGCAAAGAAGTTAAAAACCTTGAAAAAAGATTAGACGAATGGCTAACTAGAATAACCAGTGTAGAGAAGACCTTAAATGACCTGATGGAGCGGAAAACCATGGCACGAGAACTATGTGACCCATGCACAAGCTTCAGTAGCCGATTTGATCAAGTGGAAGAAAGGGTATCAGTGATTGAAGATCAAATGAATGAAATGAAGTGAGAAGAGAAGTTTAGAGAAACAAGAGTAAAAAGAAATGAAGAAACCTTCCAAGAAATATGGGACTATGTGAAAAGACCAAATCTATGTCTGATTGGTGTACCTGAAAGTGATGGGGAGAATGGAACCAAGTTGGAAAACACTCTTCCGGATATTATCCAGAACATCCCCAATTTAGCAAGGCAGGCCAACATTCAAATTCAGGAAATACAGAGAATTCCACAAAGATACTCCTCGAGAAGAGCAACTCCAAGACACATAATTGTCAGATTCACCAAAGTTGAAATGAAGGAAAAAATGTTAAGGGCAGCCAGAGAGAAAGGTCGGGTTACCCACAAAGGGAAACCCATCAGACTAACAGCAGATCTCTCTACAGAAACTCTGCAAGCCAGAAGAGAGTGGGGGCCAATATTCAGCATTCTTAAAGAGAAGAATTTTCAACCCAGAATTTCATATCCAGCCAAACTAAGCTTCACAAGTGAAGGAGAAATAAAATCCTTTACAGACAAGCAAATGCTTGTCTGGCCCACAATACAAGAGCTCCTGAAGGAAGCACTAAACATGGAAAGGAACAACCAGTACCAGCAACTGCAAAAACATGCCAAATTGTAAAGACCATCGATGCTAGGGAGAAACTGCATCAACTAATGAGCAAAATAACCAGTTAACATCATAATGAGAGGATCAAATTAACACATAATAATATTAACCTTAAATATAAATGTGCTGAATGCTCCAATTAAAAGACACAGACTGGCAAATTGGACAGAGTCAAGACCCATCAGTGTGCTGTATTCAGGAGACCCATCTCACGTGCAGAGACACACATAGGCTCAAAATAAAGGGATGGAGGAAGATCTATCAAGCAAATGGAAAACAAAAAAAAGCAGGGGTTGCAATCCTAGTCTCTGATAAAACAGATGTTAAACTGACAGAGATCAGAAGAGACAAAGAAGGCCATTACATAATGGTAAAGGGAATCAATTCAACAAGAAGAGCTAACTATCTTAAATATACATGCACCCAATACAGGAGCAACCAGATTCATAAAGCAAGTCCTTAGAGACCTACAAAGAGACTTAGACTCCCACACAATAATAATGGGAGACTTTAACACCCCACTGTCAACATTAGACAGATCAATGAGACAGAAAGTTAACAAAGATATCCAGGAATTGAACTCAGCTCTGCACCAAGTGGACCTAATAGACATCTATGGAACTCTCCACCCCAAATCAACAGAATATACATTCTTCTCAGCACCACATCACACCTCTTCCAAAATTGACCACACAGTGGGTAGTAAAGCACTCCTCAGCAAATGCAGAAGAACATAAATCATAACAAACATTTTCTCAGACCACAGTGCAATCAAATTAGAACTCAGGATTAAGAAACTCACTCAAAACCGCTCAACTACATGGAAACTGAACAACCTGCTCCTGAATGACTACTGGGTAAATAACGAAATGAAGGCAGAAATAAAGATGTTCGTTGAAACCAATGAGAACAAAGATACAACATACCAGAATCTCTGGGACACATTTAAAGCAGTGTGTAGAGGGAAATATATAGCACTAAATGCCCACAAGAGAAAGCAGGAAAGATCTAAAATCTACACCCTAACATCACAATTAAAAGAACTAGAGAAGCAAGAGCAAATACATTCAAAAGCTAGCAGAAGGCAAGAAATAACTAAGATCAGAGCAGAACTGAAGGAGATAGAGATACAAAAAACCCGTCAAAAAATCAATGAATCCAGGAGCTGGTTTTTTGAAAAGATCAACAAAATTGATAGACCGCTAGCAAGACTAATAAAGAAGAAAAGAGAGAAGAATCCAATAGATGCAATAAAAAAATGATAAAGGGGATATCACCACCGATCCCACAGAAATACAAACTACCACCAGAGAATACTATAAACATCTCTATGCAAATAAACTAGAAAATCTAGAAGAAATGGATAAATTCCTGGACACATACACCCTCCCAACACTAAACCAGGAAGAAGTTGAATCCCTGAATAGACCAATAACAGGCTCTGAATTTGAGGCAATAATTAATAGCCCACCAACCAAAAAAAGTCCAGGACCAGACAGATTCACAGCTGAATTCTACCAGAGGTACAAGGAGGAGCTGGTACCATTCCTTCTGAAACAATTCCAATCAATAGAAAAAGAGGGAATCCTCCCTAACTCATTTTTTGAAGCCAGCATCATGCTGATACCAAAGCCTTGCAGATACACAACAAAAAAAGAATTTTAGACCAATATCCCTGATGAACATTGATGCAAAAATCCTCAATAAAATACTGGCAAACTGAATCCAGCAGCACATCCAAAAGCTTATCCACCATGATCAAGTGGGCTTCATCCCTGGGATGCAAGGCTGGTTCAATATATGCACATCAATAAATGTAATCCAGCATATAAACAGAACCAAAGACAAAAACCACATTATTATCTTAATAGATGCAGAAAAGGCCTTTGACAGAATTCAACAGCCCTTCATGCTAAAAACTCTCAATAAACTATGTAATGATGAGACGTATCTCAAAATAATTAGAGCTATTTACAACAGACCCACAGCCAATATCATACTGAATAGGCAAAAACTGGAAACATTCCCTTTGCAAACTGGCACAAGACAGTTCAACGTAGTACTGGAAGTTCTGGCCAGGGCAATCAGGCAGGAGAAAGAAATAAAGGGTATTCAATTAGGAAAAGAGGAAGTCAAATTGTCCCTGTTTGCAGATGACATGATTGTATATTGAGTAAACCCCATCATCTCAGCCCAATATCTCCTTAATCTGATAAGCAACTTCAGCAAAGTCTCAGGATACAAAATGTGCAAAAATCACAAGCATTCTTATACACCAATAACAGACAAACAGAGCCAAATCATGAATGAACTCCCATTCACAATTGCTTCAAAGAGAATAAAATACCTAGGAATCCAACTTACAAGGGATATGAAGGACGTCTTCAAGGAGAACCACAAATCACTGTTCAAGAAAATGAAAGAGGACACAAACAAATGGAAGAACATTCCATGCTCATGGATAGGAAGAATCAATATCGTGAAAATGGCCATACTGCCCATGGTAATTTAAAGATTCAATGCCATCCTCATTAAGCTACCAATGCCTTTCTTCACAGAATTGGAAAAAACTACTTTAAAGTTCGCATGGAACCAAAAAAGAGCCCGCATTGCCATTACAATCCTAAGGAAAAAGAACAAAGCTGGAAGCATCATGCTACCTGACTTCAAACTATACTACAAGGCTACAGTAACCAAAACAGCATGGTACTGTTACCAAAACAGACATACAGACCAATGGAGCAGAACAGAGCCCTCAGAAATAATACCACAACCTTCTGATCTTTGACAAACCTGACAAAAACAAGAAATAGGGAAAGGATTCCCTATTTAATAAATGCTGCTGGGAAAACTGGCTAGCCATATGTAGAAAGTTGAAACTGGATCCCTTCCTTACACCTTATACGAAAATTAATTCAAGATGGGTTAAAGACTTAAATGTTAGACCTAAAACCATAAAATCCCTAGAAGAAAACCTAGACAATACCATTCAGGGCATAGACATGGGCAAGGACTTCATGACTAAAACAACAAAAGCAATGATAACAAAAGCCAAAATTGACAAATGGGATCTAATTAAACTAAGGAGCTTCTGCACAGCAAAAACAAAACAAAACAAAACAAAACAAAACTATCATCAGAGTGAACAGGCAACCTACAAAATGAGATAAAATTTTTACAATCTACCCATCTGACAAAGGGCTAATATCCAGAATCTACAAAGAACTTAAATTTACAAGAAAACATCAGACAACCCCATCAAAAAGTAGGTGAATGATATGAACAGACACTTCTCAAAAGAAGACATTTATGTAGCCAACAGACACATGAAGAAATGCTCATCATCACTGGCCATCAGAGAAATGCAAATCAAAATCACAATGAGATACCATCTCACACTAGTTAGAATGGTGATCATTAAAAAGTCAGGAAACAACAGGTGCTGGAGAGGATGTGGAGAAATAGGAACGCTTTTACACTGTTGGTGGGACTGTTAACTAGTTCAACCATTATGGAAGACAGTGTGGCAATTCCTCAAGGATCTAGAACTAGAAATACCATTTGACCCATCTATCCCATTACTGGGTATATACCCAAAGGATTATAAATCATGCTGCTATAAAGACACTTGCACACATATGTTTATTGTGGCACTATTCACAATAGCAAAGACTTGGAACCAACCCAGATGTCCATCAATGATAGACTGGATTAAGAAAATGTGGCACATATACACCATTGGAATACTATGCAGCCATACAAAAGGATGAGTTCATGTCCTTTGTAGGGACATGGATGAAGCTGGAAACCATCATTCTCAGCAAACTATTGCAAGGACAAAAACCAAACACCGCATATTCTCACTCATTGGTGGGGATTGAACAATGAGAACACTTGGACACAGGAAGGGAGACATCACACACCGGGGCCTGTCATGGGGTGTGTGGAAGGTGGAGGGATAGCATTAGGAGATATACCTAATGTAAATGACGAGTTAATGGGTGCAACACACCAACATGGCACATGTATACATATGTAACAAACCTGCACATTGTGCACATGTACCCTAGAACTTAAAGTATAATAATAATAATAATAATAATAAATACATATATAAAGAGAAGCAGGAAAAAAGAACGAAAATCTTACAAAAGCAAAACAAAAGACCCAGTAATTCAGGAATTCTCTCATTTCCTATTTTATGTCAAATGAATCTGACTAACTCTCCTTAAATATTTCCATAAGTAATTACAGGAAGAGAAAAGACAAAAAGACACTGACTCTACGTAAAAATTCTCTCTCAAATATATAATGCCTAATTTCTTTCTCTCAGAAGCAATATGGCGCCCTTCTGTGACTTTCTCTATGTTGTAATTCATGTGTCAGGAATCCCAGTTGATTTCACTTTGTAGTTGGCCATAAAGAATATTGAGTTCTTTTGAGACTGTGGTGAGATGCAGGTTTCAGACACAATGCTTGATGTGCCTTGGGGTGACGCAGCTAATAGTTCTACTCCTTGGCAGTCACTCTGGAAGGAATGTTTTTACAATCAATCACTGGCTCACTGTGAGTCCTTAATGATGTGGACCCTCTGATGTTCAAGTTCATGGTCCTGAGTAAAAACTAATCCAAGGGTTGAAACCAAGCAAAGGGTAGATAGAGCAGAATCCATTTTTATTAGCCCTGCTTTTTAAAAAATGTCTGGATAGAGAATTACCCCACAAATAACTGAACAAGGTTGACTTCTGCTGCTGACCTCAGAAGTCTTCTTGACAACCATCTCTAACAATGAACTTTGGGAAAATCTTAATAGTCTCTTCCCCATTATGTGTTTGTTTGGATAAAGTCCCAGTGCACCAGTTTCCTAAATTCAAATGTGGTAGGTGTATGTCCATGATGAGAAAAAACAGTATATGACTATTGGTGAGGTGAGATTGCTATAGAGGTTTGAGATAGAATAAGCACATTGACCCATTTCGTACACTCCACTATAATGAAGAATGATTATGCTAACTGATGTAGGTTCTTGATCAAGGCTTTGGGCTCTACATATAGCTACAAGAAGCAGAAACCTCCCTGAAGATCCATGTTGCATATTAGCGAAGCAGTTTTTATTGGTACCTGCTGTCCTGTTATGACAATTTTGAGAGAGAAACTATTCTGGAGGCCCCTGAGGCTCCTTTCTACCTTAAGGCCTCTGAATTTAATATTCTCTCCCCCAGAAGCTCTTGACCCAGATCTTCTCTAGACAGGAGCCTTTCCATTGTTTGGAGACCTGCCTAAATGTCTGTTTTTTCAGAGGTTCCTCCTTTCCTGATATTAAAATAAAGCAGTACTCCTGTCACTATCACCTCAGCTGTTTTGGATAACACTGTCACTCTGTTGATTTGTTTGTGTACCTGTTGTCTGTTTTTCCATCTTGCCACTAGAATGAAAGATCCATGGAGAAGGAGAGATCTTGCCTTTCTGTTTGGTGCTGTGTTCCCTACGTAGATAATAGGTGCTTAAAAAATAAGTATTGAATGAATCTGTTGACATGCAGATAACAGCCAACTCGAGGTTTTCATTTATAGCTATTTATAAGTAATAATAGTAATAATAACAACACTCTAAAATCTTTTGAGGGCTCTATGCCAGCACTACACCTCAGCATAGTGCTTTACCTACATTTTCTCATGTGAACTTCAAAATAATCTGAAAATGTAGATGCTCTCATTATTCCCATTCTGTAGATGCAGAAACTGAGGTTTCTGAAAGGTTCCTACCACTTGGAAAAAGCTTTCATAGCTGGTAAGTGGCAAAGCTGGGATTAAAATGCAGACAGCCTGATTATAAAGCCTTCGCAGCTATGTACTCCAGGCCCTGAGGCATTTTTCTCTGGAACTTGATACAATTTCTGAGCATTTCTTTCAGAACTTTCTTTCATGTGAGTAATTAAGAATATCTGATGGTTGACAGTGTGATCTGCTATGATAGTTTAGGAATTCCACTTACATTGAATGACCAGATCTCTTAAGGTGGCTCTTTTTCCCATACAGACTGCATTCCATATTCTTAACATTTGGCAGACTGTAAAAATGTTAATTTTTATTGTTCAAGTCATATGAAACGTTTCTTGTTTTCTATTGTCTATTGGCAAAGTTTTTACTATTATTATTATACTTTACATTTTAGGGTACATGTGCACAACGTGCAGGTTTGTTACATATGTATACATGTGTCATGTTGGTGTGCTGCACCCATTAACTTGTCATTTAGCATTAGGTATATCTCCTAATGCTATCCCTCCTCCCTCCCCCCTCCCCCCACCCCACAACGGTCCCCGGTGTCTGATGTTCCCCTTCCTTTGTCCATGTGTTCTCATTGTTCAATTCCCACCTATGAGTGAGAACATGCGGTGTTTGGTTTTTTGTCCTTGTGATAGTTTGCTGAGAATGATGGTTTCTAGCTTCATCCATGTCCCTACAAAGGACATGAACTCATCCTTTTTTATGGCTGCATAGTATTCCATGGTGTATATGTGCCACACTTTCTTAATCCAGTCTATCAGTGTTGGAAATTTAGGTTGGTTCCAAGTCTTTGCTATTGTGAATAGTGCCGCAATAAACTTACGTGTGCATGTGTCTTTATAGCAGCATGATTTATAATCCTTTAAGCAGTCAGGAAACAACAGGTGCTGGAGAGGGTGTGGAGAAATAGGAACACTTTTACACTGTTGGTGGGACTGTAAACTAGTTCAACCATTGTGGAAGTTGGTGTGGCGATTCCTGAGGGATCTAGAACTAGAAATACCATTTGACCCAGCCATCCCATTACTGGGTATATACCCAAAGGATTATAAATCATGTCTATTGGCAAAGTTTTTAAGCTTAAATGTATTGTTTATACAAGATGCTTCTTTACTTTTTGATACATGTGGTAGTGTTGTTTCGTTGGCTAGCAGTTTCTTTTTAGTTGTTGTAACTGTCAAATTTGGTTCAGTCAAGGGCTTTCAAAAGTGTTTACCTGTGATCTCCACATATAAGCAAATCAAAGGTAACATTCTCTTAGAAGTCTCTCAGTTCTCAATGTTGAGACATTTGCCATGTTTGTGTCATATATACACAGTAGTGCCCTATAGTGGTGACTCCATTTGAATGACAGTGCAAAATAAAAAGTATACCTTCGGCTGGCGCGGTGGCTTATGCCTGTAGTCCCGGCACTTTGGGAGGTCAAGGCAGGCAGATCACGAGGTCACGAGATCGAGACCATCCTGGCTAACACGGTGAAACCCTGTCTCTACTAAAAATACAAAAATAATTAGCCAGGTGTGGTGATGGGCACCTGTAGTCCCAGCTACTCGAGAGGCTGAGGCATAAGAATGGCGTGAACCCGGGAGGTGGAGCTTGCAGTGAGCCTAGATCGCACCACTGCACTCCGGCTTGGGTGACAGCGAGACTGTGTCTCAAAAAAAAAAAAAAAAAATATATATATATATATGTGTGTGTGTGTGTGTGTGTGTGTGTGTATGCGTATATATATGTGTATATATGTATACACACACAAACACCCCCCCACACACACACACCTTCAGTTGACCCACAAAATGATGCCTCAACTTTCTGTGAGGCTGAGGTTGTGAGGGGTCTTCACATGGCAAGTATTTGATTTTGACAAGCCCCCAGAAAAATATCAAACCAGGTAGCTTGTCTGAATCACAGTCTATAAACTTAAGTGTACTGATAATACTGTGTTTATTCATATTTTGTCAGTAACTGAATTCCAATTTGCAGATCCCAGTGGTACAGTGGGAAATTCAAGCTCATTTATAAATGTTGTGTGCTCTCCTTCCTTCAGAGCTGTGCTGAGGTCCCAGGCTTATCCATACCCAGAAACACAATGGTGCTCCCTCATGTCTTCCTTCGTCATTGTGCGGTGGTGACACTGAGGGATGCCACCATTTTCAAGCCAAATGTTTTCTTTGGGTTCTTATTCCATTAATTCCATGCCATAATTTGGGCTCAGGAATCTTAAGCGAAGTTGACAATCCAGGAGCCTTAGTAGCTAGGATCTTCTCTACCTTTGTGTATCTCGAAGCAGTCCCCCTACTAGGCTCTGACCACCTCCCTGATGCAGAGTGGATGCCAGTCCCTAGATCTCTGTCCTCTTCCTAAACAGGCATTCTTCCTTCCCCCACCTCAGGGCTTCACAAAATTACTTTCGAGGAGTCAGTCCAAATCTCCAAAATAAGAAATTGCAAGGGAAAACAATATTTCAACAAATTTTTGTCACAGTAGAGTGCCATTTAGAAGATAAATTTTAGGAAACAGCCTGACTTATGTCCATTCATCTTATGTAACTAGCCATTTTGAAGGCCTATTCTAAGATGATGTCATCATCTAAAGTGATATGTAGGTTGGACTCTATCCAAAATTGTTTGGAGCAGGTTTCAGGAGATTCTCTTCAAAAATGCTGTTGTCATCAGAGCCCGATTCTCATTGTGAGAAAAATGATTAGTTGGGTAGCACTAAAAAGCAAAGCAAAGAAATAAGCACAGGTCTTTTACCTGGTGTGTGCAGGGGCGGGTGGGGGGCACTTATGGCTCCCATACTATTTTGGCTTATCCTTGTTTCTGCAAAATAGCAGACAATTAAGGAATTCAAATTGGCTAACATTCCTCACTGATACTGAATCATAGCACTCATGGACACATATCAGAGCAGCAGGATTGGTGAGGTGGGAGGAGAGCCTCCCAATGTACCTTCAGGCCTCCTCAGAAATAGCATTCCTTAGAGGAGCAATTTTCTCCATTTGGATAGTAAAAAGGAAAGGCTTGCATATATCTGACCATTATAGTACCACAAACACCAGCTGGCCATAGATAAATATAAAATAGACCTAGAAAGAGAGCTTTCTACTTGTGTTCATGTATAATTTGTTAGAAAAGTATCTCTTTTTTTTTCACCTTTTTTCTTGTTACTATCATTGTGGATATGCTTTAGATATTTGGCATTTGGATAAGAATAAGTGTCATTCTCATTGTTTACTTGTGGCAATTCTCTTGTCTTGCTGCAACTGTTATTGAAGCCTTATTTCCAATTTCACTTTGAAAAGCACATAATAATGGCATTAATTTTGCTTTGATCTGAGGCTTTCTCTGATGACTGAATACTATAATTTGCCCAATGCACTGACTTTGATATGTTTTTCTTGATTAAGCTTACATAGGTATTGCATGTCACAACTGGTGGGCTATAATAATTTTATAGTTGACTGAATGTCAAATTAAAAATGTGTATGAGATAGTTAAGGATCCTATCCCAGTTAATTATTCACATGGGATTCCTAAAATTTTGTGTTAATGAGCTGAAACATTCTGAAGACCAAATGCCTGGAATGTTCTAAAAGGGAGAATGAGAGAACCTACAAACTAGAAAATTCAAATAAAGAATAACAGAATAGGCCAGGCATGGTGGCTCATGCCTCTAATCCCAGCACTTTGGGAGGCTGAGGCTGGTGGATCATGAGGTCAGGAGTTCGAGAACAGCCGGGCCAAGATGGTGAAACCCCATCTCTGCTAAAAATACAAAAATTAGCCGGGCGTGGTGGTGGGCACCTGTAATCCCAGCTACTCAGGAGGCTGAGGCAGAGAACTTCTTAAACCCGGGAGGCAGAGGTTGTAGTGAGCTGAGATTATCCCACTGTACTCCAGCCTGGGCAACAGAGCCAGACTCCGTCTCAAAAAAAAAAAAAAAAAAAAAAAAGAATAACAGCTCACTTTTAGGGGTAAGGGAAAAAAAGAGTAACAGCTCACTTTTAGGGGTAAGAAAAAAAAGAATAACCGCTTACTTTTTGGAGTAAAGAACATTCTTGCTATTAATCAGTATCATTTGTGTGTGTGGCTCAAGTCATGTGCATTGATATAGCTTTTCGGCAAAAATGGACCTAACCTGCTCATTGGAATTCAGTACATAGTAATTGGTGGATGAATGAATGAATGAGCCAGTAAGTTATTTTTTGTTCTTTGGCTCTGATTCACTCTTTGACTGATTGAAACCTGTGATTCTAGGGAAGATCATGAGCAGTGATGTCAGAAATCTCAAAATCTCTTGTTCAAAACTAGGGCAAGTCATTTACTTCTCTGAATCACTATTTCCTCATTTATAAAATAAGGAAAATTATTCTTACCTCTTAGTAGTTGTTTGGGGTCCAAATAGGTTGATTTTATATCTATATCTGTATCTGTCTGTCTGTCTGTCTATCTATCTATCTATCTATCTATCTATCTATCTATCTATCTGCTGTATACATTCTAAAGTGCTCCACAGTATTGGGATTCTATCTTCCCATTTGAGACTGTTGCAATTTCCCAGCAGTCCACAGCCATTCTAACTCAATTGAAAGAGTTTTATAGAGATTTTGTTCTGTGTCTTTGATTACTTCTCAAGGTCATTGAAGGACAGTCTGATAATTGCTTTTTCCATTTAGATATTGGAATAGTTTATTGTGAAGAGTAGCTTTAATAATCTATTTTTGGAGAGAAAAAAATAGGCTGAAAAAAAGAGTATATCATAAGAATCCTAAAGACATTATGGAAAGTTTGAGCTCAGTTGTCATGGTGATAGGATTTTTCTCTAAGCAGCCAGGTGGTCCCATATGGCAGAAGACCACACTAAATGAAAGCTTTATTTTTTGAAATTGCAAAGAATCTTTATTTTAGTCTTTCATTCATTTTATCATATGAGTCCCCACAAGCATTACTCAAAAATTTGTAGATGCCTATGCTTGGCTAGATTTCTAAATTATACAGAATTAAATATATAGCTTCATTCTGAGAATAAATATGGCAAATGGGTTATATGATATAAGCTTGTATTTACAGTTTCAGGAGTACTGAAGGTTTTGTAAAAATTCATTTTTATGAACTCTGAAAATTAATTAAAAGCAAAAGGATAATAGAAAAGTTACATGTGCTAGAAGTATTTAGGAGGAACATGGGGAAAAGGCTGATAATATCTTTTATGTCCCTGGTTTAATGTCTCATTTAAGGAAATCACTTGGCATCCAAATAGAAAGGAAAAAGTGAAATTGTCTGTTTTTTGATAGCCTGATCTTTATATGTCAACAACCCTAAAAACTTTACTAAAAAAAAAAAACCAGAACTAATAAACAAATACAGTAAGGTTGCAAGATACAAAAGCGACATACAAAAATCAGTGTTTCTTTAACAACCAACTATGTGAAAAAGAAATTAAGAAATCAGTCCCATTCACAATAGCATCAAAAACAATACTTAGGAATAAAATTTAACCAAGGAGGTAAAAAAAATTATATACTGAAAACTATAAAACATTGATAATAAACAGCAGACAATAAAAATATATGGAAAATTATTCGTGTTCATGAATTAGAAGAATTAATATTGTTAAAAGGTCCATACAGCCCAAGGTGATCTACAGATTCAGTGCAATCCCTATCAAAATACCAATGTTATTTTTCACAGAAATAGAGAAAACAATTGTAAGATTTGTATGGAACCACAAAAGACTCCAAATAGCCAAAGCCATCTTGAGCAAAAAGAACAAAGCTAGAGGCACAGCACCACCCAACTTCAAATTTTATTACAAAACTATAGTAATCAAAATGGTACTAGCATGAAAACACACATTGACCCATGGAACAGAATAGCCTAGAAATGAACCCATGCATTTGTGGTCAATTGATTTTTGACAAAGGTGCTAGGAACACACAATGGAGAAAGGACAGCCTCTTGCATAAATGGTGCTGGGAAAACAGGATATCTGCATATAGAAGAATAAAATTAGTCCCTTATCTCATACCATATACAAAAATCAAAAATGGATTAGATTAAAACGTAAGACCTGAAACTATAAAACTGCTATCAGAAAACATAAGGGAAATGCTCCATGACCTTGGTCTGGGCAAAGATTTTTTGTATATGACCCCCACAAAATACAGGCAACAAAAGCAAAAATAAACAAATGGGATTGCATCAAACTTAAAAGCTCCTGCATAGCAAAGGCAACAATAAAGGGAAGAGACAACCTTTGGATTGGGAGAAAATATTTGCAAACCATACATCTGAGAAAGAGTTAATATCCAAAGTGTATAAGCAACTTAGTGAAAAAACAAGGAACCCAATTAAAAAGAGGGCAAAGGACCTGAATACATATTGTTCAAAATAAAACACATACAAATGGCCAATGGATACATGGAAAAATGTTCAACATAACTAATTACCAGGGAAATAGAAATAAAATGCATGATGAAATATTGCACACCTGTTAGAATGACTGTTATCAAAAAGACGAAAGGTAAATGGCAAGCATGTGGAGAAAAGGCAATCTTTGTGCACTATTGGTGAGCATGTAAATTAATACAGCCACTGTGGGAAACAGTTTGAAGGTTCCTCAGAACACCAAAATCAGAATGACCATGTGATCCAGCAATTCCACTTCTGGGTATATATCCAGAGAAATTGAAATTAGTATGCCAAAAAGATATCTGCACTCCTATATTCATTGCAGCATTAATCATAGTAGCCAAGATATGGAAGTAACCTAGATGCCCATTATCAAATGAATGGATAAAGAAAATGCTGTATATGTATATACACAATGGAATATTATTCAGCTTTTTAAAAGGTGGAAATTCTGTCATTTGTAATCACAGGGATAAACCTGGAAGAAATTATGCTGAGTGAAATAAGCCAGGAACAGAAAGCCAGATAGCACATGATCTCACTTATGTGGAATCTCAAAGTCAAACCCATAGAGGTAGAGAGTATATTGGTGGTTACCAAAGGTTGGGGAAGGGGGTAGCTGAGGGAGGGAAGATGTTGATCAAAGAATATACAGTTTTAGTTAGACAGGAAGAATACACTTTAGTGATCTATTGCACAGAAAGGTGACTATAATAAAAATGCATTTTATATTTCAAAGTTACTAAAATAGTAGATTTTAAATGTTTTAACCCACCAAAATAATAAGTATGTGAGCTGACAGATTTGTTAATTAGCTTCATTTATTCATTCCATAATGTAAATTTATATCAAAACATCACATTATATCAAATAAATATATAATATATACAATTATTTGTCAGTAGTTGAAATCAAAAAGAAAAAAATTACTTGAAGATGTTTTTTGTATAGTCTGAGTTATCTGAAAAGAGGATCCTAGCACTTCTTGAGTTTTTTTGTACTTATAATATCCAGTCTGCAGATGTTCTGCATGGACTATTTTTCAATGACTTTAAGCTACATCGTTACCTCGGTTCTTGACTCTGTGGCATCCTCACTCCCTTTTAATTTATGCTGCATTTTGTGTTGCTTGGTACTTTATGTGAACCTTCATTTAATCCTGAGTATGCCTATGGATACCATGAAATCGTCCATCTCTTTTTAACTTGTCTGAGAAAGTTTCCCCATCTATATTTTCCACTGAAATCTTGCACCCATTTGGAGATGGATCTCCATGAAGCTACTGAAGCTTAAAATTCAGGGCTTCTCATTGCAGATCCTTTCCTAGGCCTTCATGGGGCCTATTGGATTTTGCATTCATAGTTTTATTTTTTAAATGGGGACTCCAAAATTGGTTGATTTTTAGACCCCCACAAAACTTGGACCCGCCCTAACTTCTGTTGCTGTAGACTACTGAAAGGTCAAAACTATCAGTGTGTAAGTTTGTAAGTTCTTGTACAAACACTATTTGTTGGAATTCCTTGTACAAACACTATTTGTTAATCTCTTTTCCATGAAAATCTCTTTTCTTTGGTTTCTGCTTTTCCCCCGTTTTTGTGTTTTCTTGACAATTTCTTCTCATCTCCATTGTAAGCTGTTTTTCTGTCATTTCTACTGGCATTATCCAAGGGCCTATTCTTAGTCCCATCTCTTCTTCTACTTGAACTTTCTATGTAATACATCCCTACTCAAGCCTTCAAAATATTCACAAGTCTGCACTGTATAATTCTGTAGCCAGTAGCCACATATGGCTACTTAGCACTTGAAATGTGGCTAGTGCCATGTGCTAGAAAGAAACTTTATAGACATTGGGTACAATCAAATATAACTCCTTTTGTTCCTTTTTACTTTTTAAAATGTTACTGTTAGAAAATATAGAATTTCTTAGGTGATTTGCATTATATTTCTGTTTGACAGCACTAAAAGCTGCTGATAGCTGCAAATCTCTATCTCCAGTCCAGATGCCTCACTGGGATTTCCAGCATGAAAATCCTACTGGATATCTCCCCCTGAGCATCTCATGAGGTCTTGGACTGAACCCATCACTTCCTTAGTGAATTGTTATTTCTGCTTATCTTGATTGGAGGAATCCACTATCTTTCAATTCACCAAAACTAGAAACTGGCATATCATACTTGCTTGATTCCACCCTTTTGCTCATGCAGATATCTAAGCAATCACAAATCTTAATCAATTTGATCTTGTAATTATATTTTAGGTACATTCTTTTCATCCTCACTGCATTTAACCCGGTTTGGGCTCTTATAATTTCTTGCCTGAAATACTGCAAGAAACTTACAAGTATTTTGTCCCCCATTCAATACCCCTAAAACATATTTTCTGTTGCTGATGGTTTATATATGACAAAATGTAAGCAGACTTCTAAAAAAAAAAAAAACCCACCGAAAACAGGTGGCTTCTTTGGAGAGGTTGCTGTAACTTTAGGAGGGGAGAAGTACACTATTTTAGGTATAGAGCAAACACCTTATATATATGGAGTTGATTGCTATATCACATTATCAATCCCTACCCCCAAACTGCCAACTCCATCAGAAGATATGCAGGATTCTCAATTTTCACTGCCTAGTAAAGTGACTCTGAATTCTCTAAGAATGTGAGTGAAGTCACAATGATCTTACAGTTTTTTAAGTTTTTCCCTTTACTATTCTCTTTGATAAACTCACAGTAAATAGGCAGCTGCTTGTGTATAGGACAACCTTATGCCTTAACATCCCTTTGCTGCTTACTCTTCTATATCTGTTTTGGTGACTATTTTAGATTGCCAATACTCAGAGTGTAGAAAGTGAATTTACTTAAACAACCTGGTGCATGTTGGAAATCAATAAATTTATTTTTAATTATAATGATTATGTTCCCATATTAATATTTATGAAGGTAAGTTCTAAGGAAAGTGACTATTAATCTTCCAATAGCAGAAGGTTAGTGGTGAGACAAATTAAATTACAAATTAACCAAATGTTTTCTTTTAATTGTTGATTCTGCTACATTAAAATTCCTGTCTTCTTTGGCAATGCATGAGTTCATCAACATCTTTACTATTTTTTCTCTTTAGGGTTTGTGCATATTATATAAAATTAGTATCTGGCATTTAGTGATTCAAACTTTGAGGCAGACACACTAGAGATACTATACCATTTAGCTTATTTAAAGAGGGAATTTTTTTTTCATAGAAAATGCCCAGCATAGCATAAAACATTAAAGAGAAAAAGGAGCCGTCATCTTCAAATGTAGAAATAAATGATCTTGCTTGTGTCATGAGTCCAGTGATACATGGCTAGAATCATGTTTTGTCTTTCAGAGGTATAAAGGATCTCTGTTCTCCACTGACAGCTCTCTACTTTGGTGTGATTCATTTCCATTTAAATTTTATATCAAATATGCATTCAATTATTTAGATTTCAATACAATTTAATAAGTATTCTTATTAAAGTTCTCTATTGCGAACCCTTCAATTTTACTTCTGATGCTGAACAAGGCTTGTCGGGATGATTACATTAATAATACATTGCTATCCAAAATTAAAGTGCAGAGTAGAGAACATGCTAATAGGTTTCATTGATTTCAACTTGGAAATGGGTGCAGGCAATCAGAAAGCAGGTGCAAACCTGACTAGCAATGATCTACTGTGAGAATATTGAGCCAGGATCAGTAGCAAGATTCATAGTTGTGATCTGAGTTAGAAAAAATGTTAAATATAATGAAGCTGGAGCAATTAAAGCCTTTTGGGAGAAATGTGAATGCTTCATTATGCTTTTCAGATGGTGGTTTCATGTGATGAGTTCTAAACTCTGAGGGATTTTATTGGTTGTCTTCTATTTTCCTAGATGTTAGCTACACATAGAATTAATTCTCATTTTAGCTTTCTAAAAAATTATTCAAATTAGAGGTTAAGGACACAGCTCAAAATATTCAAAAGGCATTCCGCCCATGCACTATTTGTTTAAGTTAAATTGGATTCAATTTAAACATTTGTAAAACTGCTCTGTCATTAAGACGACTATGCTGTAGTTGAATATACTGCTTTATTTCTGGCCTTAAATACCTGAAAGAAAATATGATATTTTCCAAAAATTGCTTGGAGTTATTTGGAGGGAAGGGCCTCTTAAAATACAAGGCAAACAGTAGTAATATTTGTAATTTCCCCTTTGTATTTCTCAATCCTATTTTCCCTTCTTTTTGAAGTATGCCCCTTCTGCTTGATTTGCACACGTACAGATACTGTACTTCTTGATGGCCCTATACAGGAAATAATTCAAGTGATGATCATCAGTAACCTTCAATAACACATAGAAATTGGACTCACTGGAAATCAAGAGGTTCATGTGGTTTCTTCAGACAGCTTACAATGCATGGTGGAAGTAGTCAATATCAAGGATTAGGCCTCTGTGTTCTACACCTGAAAACATCACATGTGGCTGAGGGGCTGCCATATGGGCAAGTCTTTGGAATTTGTAGCCCATGGTTAGAATAGAGTTGTTGCGAGGATTATTTGAGTTAATTTATTTAAATCTCTTGGAACAAGACCTAGCACATAGTATGCATCCCATAAATGCTAACCTTCATTGTTGTTATTATTGCAAAATCCTGGTACCCACTTTCCCAAGAGTGGCATTTTAAAGCAGGTTGTTGCCCCATACTGACATAGCCTCCATTGTGATTCATTCTAGCTGAATCTCTTTCCTTTCTTTTGCATTCCTGCTGCAACACCATGCTGCAACTAGTTTCTTTTCATTCCTTCCTGGGAAATTTGATTTTGGAGCCACTATCCACCAAATTCTATTTTGTTGTTTTAATTTTTAATTTTCGTGGGTACATAGTAGGTGTGTATATTTATGAGGTGTGTATATATATGTAGGTGTGTATATTTATTGATACAGGCATGCAATGTCTAATAATTATATCATGGAAGATCGAATATCCATCCCCTCAAGCATTTATCCTTTGTGTTACAAACAATCCAATAACACTCTTAGTTATTTTAAAATGAACAATTAAATTATTACTGACCGTATTGTGCTATCAAATGCTAGGCCATATTTATTCATTCTAACTATTTTTTGTACCTATTAACTATCTCCCCCACCCCACCCCCCCAACCTACTAACCTTCTAGCCTCTGGTAACCATCCTTCTATCTCCATGGTTTTAATTGTTTTGATTTTTAGGTCCCACAAATAAGTAAGAACATGCAATGTTTGTCTTTTCATGCCTGACTTTTTTGCTTAACCTAATGACCTCCAGTTCCATCTATGTTGTTGCAAATGACTGAATCTTAATCTTTTTTATGGCTGAATAGTACTGCATTGTGTACATGTGCCACATTTTCTTTATCCATTCATCTGTTGATGGACATTTAGATTGCTTCCAAATTTTGGCTACTGTGAAGAGACACACAATATTGGAGTGCAGATATTTCTTCAATATTTTGATTTCCTTTCTTTTGGGTATATACCCAGCAGTGGGATTGCTGAATTGTATGGTAGCTCTATTTTTAGTTTTTCAAGGAACCTCCAAACTTCTCCATAGCGGTTGTACTAATTTACGTTGTACTAATTTACACCAACATTAAACGTGGGTTCCCTTTTCTCCATATCCTCTCCAACAGGATTGTTTATCTTTTGTCTATCCACCAGTTTAAGAGGAGGTGTGGGTAATGTCAGAACATGCATTTTATTCACTTTATTGAGTGGGAAGACTGCTCTTACTTGAGCAAGGACCACGTCTACCTCTATAGCCGATTCTTATACTGGAAATGTTGGAAGTACGTAGAAAGGACAAAAGAGAATCTCACCGCTGAGGCTGCCTTCTTAAGTCATCTCAACTATTATTTTACTGGTACAGTTTTAGATTTTGATGGTCTTTCAAGTTTCAAAAGAATAGGAGATCTCTTCTATTGCTCATGAGCCTTACAATTTGTGTGATTTTAATCAAGTTACTTAACCTCTAAGGCTGTTTTTAAATCTATAAAATAAAGATTAAAAGGGTATCTACCTTACAAAATTACTAAAATTTTTAAATTCAGTGAATTTAATGTGCCCGGTTTATGATATGATCCTAATAACTTATTATATGATCCTAATTAGTTGTCACTGTTAACCCAGAAATATTCTTTATGGTAGATATTTGGCAAGATTCTGACACGTTCTTCAGGCTAGAGCTCTACTTATGACTGTAGCGCTTGGTGAAGTGGCATTAGAGCCACATGTGGGAAACGCACCAAGGCTAGCCTCAGACTGAAGTGGGAGTAGTGCCCATTCCATGGGCCACACCATCAGCAGCTGCCTCTTTCTAGCCTGTCACCTCACAGGGCTAAGAATTGTCCTGCTTTCTTCTGCTTTCTTTATACCCAATGATGAAAATTAATTTGTTAATCTGTCCAACTTTGTTGCCTGCATAAGCATTGGTTTTGGTTAGCCAATGCTCAACCTTTGATTTCTTCAGAAAAGGACATATTTTATATAAAATAAATCGAGAAGGAAACATGTGAAGAGCAATTATAAATGAAGTTGTGAAAGGCAATCATGTTATCTGGTTGCCAGTAATCTTACTTGTTGCATAACAAAGAGCAGAAAAGCAGATGCTCTCCAATCCCTGTTCTTGATTAATATCTAATTAAATGGTAGAGCCATCATGGTAAAAACATTCACAGTGTTCTGCTGCCCATTGTACCTGCTGATGACTAAATAACAGTGAAGAATTTGGGGCCTTTTTTTCTGTATACAATTTTTGCTAGAGTAAGTGCAAAACCAGAAATTCAGCCATTAATTCACTGTAACCAGATTATTCCCTTGTGAATTTTGTTTTCTATACTGGGAAGTGTTTAATGCCATTATTGAACATCTTATGAAACCCTGTATCATTGTTATTTGGTTTATTTGATGGTAGTGTTCATTAGAGAGTTTGCAAGATATTGATAAAATGTGAAATTATCTGGTATTAAGCTGTCAATACATAATAATAAGCTTTCAATTATGTAATAAACTTTGTAATTATTCATTTTAATTTTCTAAAGCATGGGTCACAAGACAATTTTCCCTGAATGAATAAGCACTAGAGAAATCATTTGAGGCCACAGTGTTATAATAAACAGCAATGGTACTTTAATTTTCTTTTACTAGTTTAGAGAATCTAAGAAGCTTTGGGAAATAACTTTGATTTTGTTATGGATATTTGAAGAAAAAAAGCTTGCAAAGGATTGTCACGTATTTCATTAGCTATGCTTTGGAAAGAAAGTAAACTTGGTGAATTATGGATACATCAACTCTTCAGAAATATTGTTCGTATCAACTAGATATTTGTAGATGTATTCTTAATTTTGTAATACCAGTCCATGAAATGAAATTATGGAGAATACCTCAGTAAGCCATACTCACTATTAGGAAAAATATTTATTACATGACTGTACATAAATTTATTTCCAATTTTACCTTTCCTATTTGAGAGAGGGAGAGAGAGAGAGTGCACGTGTGTGTGTGTGTGTGTGTGAGAGAGAGATATGGTTTGGATCTGTGTCTCACCAAATCTGATGTCGAATTGTAATCCCCAGTGTTGGAGGTAGGTCCTGGTGGGAGGTGATTGGATCACGGGGGTGGAGTTCTTATGAGTGGTTTAGCACCATCCCCTCAGTTCTGTTCTTGTGATAGTGAGTGAGTGAGTTATGAAATCTGGTTGTTTTAAAAGTGTGTAGCACCTCCACAACTTCTTGCTCCTCCTCTGGCCATTTAAGACATAGTTGCTTCCCCTTCACGCCTTCTGCCATGGTTGTAAGTTTCCTGAGACCTCCCCAGAAGCAGAAGCCGCTATGCTTCCTGTACAGCCTGTACAACCATGAGCCAATTAAACCTCTTTTCTTTGTAAATTACCCAGTCTCAGGTATTTCTTTGTAACAGTGCGAGAACAGACTAATACTGTGTGTGTGTGTATTTGTGTTATCTTTATCACCTTGGATTCTTCTCCTCAACCACAATTCAATTGAAGTAGATTTATGTATCTCTGTTTCCTATTCATATTTGACTCTATACCTCTCATTTTGGTGATCCTCACTAGTGTTTGTAGTGGTATGGCTAGAAGGTGTCATGTGCAAAATTTGTTTTTTTTCCTAATCATTCAATTTAAAACATAAAACAACAGACCTAAAGCTGATTTGCTGGTGAGGCAATCATTGCTACAGGGAACAGATGTTATAAAATTGACTTGATGAATCATTCATCCTTCTAGCCTCCACCCCTCTTCATACTCATTGATCTTCAGTTAACAGTATGTCTTGAAAAATTTCTGCACCAAGTTGTCTAAAGTGAAAGGAATATGTGAGAATCTACATTGTGCCTGAATTGCATAATGGATTACTAGTTTTTACTACGAAGTGGTTGAAGAAAAATTCAGGATTCTGTACTTTGATATTTATTCATTCATTCAACAAACAATTATTGAGTACCTGTGTGTCCAAGCATCATGCAGGTAAAATCATATTTATAAGATACGGCTACTTAACAATTTGCTTGAAAATGATTTCAGTATGCCAATTCTAGATTTAGTTTACAAAAACACATGCATTCAAGTATATTCTAATATAGAAAAATATACAGAAATTCTAATACAGAAAATGGAAATACAGAACATAGAAAAGGACAGACTTCATGCGTCCAGTAACAAGTAATGTACTCTTACATTTTCTTGTTAAATAATTTTTCAATATGTACTCATAGGATATTGTTATGATTGATATAAAATTGTCACATTTATAGATTCCAAAAACTGGAAATAATTTATTTTGAACTTTTTTCCCTGTTATGTTTTTATCTTGAAGTGTTTGTAGTTTGTTGCTTTTATCGGAATTCCTTTTATATGAGTATCTATATCTTGACAACTCCTGTTATATTCCCGAGTTCATGGATATAGATTCTATGCAGACTCTTGCAGATACTTCAAAATGAAAATAGTGAAAATAGGAGATGATGTGTGAAAGCTGCAGCAGTATTGATTGCCCTGCCACATGAACAGAAACAAACCAAATTACTGCTGTTATCCAGGTCTTTTAATAATTATGGGCAAAGGCCAAGGTTAAGCTGGAAGGTGAATTGCATTCAGAATGTTATATGACATGGATTTTCCAGAAAGGATGAAGATTTAAGACCTGGGGACATGGTGAGCTTTGCCCTGTTATGTGGCACACATTTGTATGACCAAGTTTAAAAATCTTTTGTATCAGGCAGACATGCTTCCTTGTCAAATGCTATCTTTTGAATTGTAAACAAGGTGGTTGAAAAATCATTACTTAAGAAAGTCACATAGGCGTTGATTAATACACATTATTGACAGAAGTTTGTGAAGCTACACCAGTTGATCGATTTTTAAGATATACCATACCAAACACTGGAAAAATATTTCATCCACTTAGATCAGTAGCAATTGAAACTCTGGCTCATATGCTTCTAAATGTTTCCTCTGCTTTGAAGTTTCCTCTGAATTGTTTTCTTACAGTTCTCAAGGACTTGAATTTTTTTTTTGAGACGAAGTCTTGCTCTGTCGCCCAAGCTAGAGTGCAGTGGCGCGATCTCGGCTCACTGCAAGCTCCGCCTCCCGGGTTCACGCCATTCTCCTACCTCAGCCTCCCAAGTAGCTGGGACTACAGGCGTCCGCCACCATGCCCGGCTAATTTTTTTGTATTTTTAGTAGAGACGGGGTTTCACTATGTTAGCCAGGATGGTCTCGATCTCCTGATCTCGTGATCCACCCGCTTCGGCCTCCCAAAGTGCTGGGATTACAGGTGTGAGCCACTGTGCCCAGCTAAGGACTTGAATTTTTGACATGTAAATACTCCAATTGCTTGCAAGCAATTAAAAAAATTGAACTTGTATATGAGTATATGACATCTGAGATAATATCCAAGCCATTGCTTACAGTCATCAAAATGTTGAACTTAAATATATATTTGTTTTCTTATAAAGCAACATTTCCCCAATTGACTGAAATTGACATTTCAGTCAATTACTTTGGCGCTGTGTAGATATAACTTTGTTGACTCTGTTCCTGTTGGTGACATTTAAGAGAGAAAACTTGTTAGGCAGTAATTTATGCTTTAAATTTTTTAAGAAGCTATTTATAATCCTCCCCACACAGTTCATCACTCAATTGCATTTTTCCTTTTAATTCTGTCATTTTATGTTTGAATGTCTTGACTAATACATGAATATAAACTTCTTAAAGGAAAGGAGTATAAAAAAAATCACCAGAATTATCTGCTTTTCTGAGGCTAAAGCTCCATAGCACAAATCAGGCTGTTGTGAGAAAAAAATAAGAAAGAAAATGAAACAATATTAAGTTCAACAGTGTTAGGAGGCCACGTGGCTTGATGCGAAGTGATCTTGTGGGCAGGGAATCTTCTAGTCTTCTGGTACTGGACAGTCATGGCAGTGACTGATGGGAAACATGGTCAGGAGCAGATAGTGATGGACGATGCAAAGTTGACAGAGAAAAAGAAGGCAGAGGGGGCAGTGATAGTGGAAGTAATGGAGGAAGGAGACAAGGCAAGGAGCAATTGCAGTTGTTTTAGGTCTGTAGATCAGAAGTGTTAGCAGGGCGTGGTGGTGCGTGCCTGTAGTCCCAGCTATCTGGAAGCTGGGAGGTGGGAGGATCACTCTGAGCATAGGAGTTCAAGCACAGGAGTTTGGGCAACGTAATGAGAGGCTGTTCCCCAGCCCCCCAAGAAAAAAAACATAGATAAGAAATGCATTATAAATCTGGTATGTAATTATTCCCTGTAGGTAGAAGATTTTCAAGTCCCACTACAGGATTATGTACATAGTGAATAACTATTGATTTATATTGTCTAGACCAGCAGTTTTCAATGGAAACATATCACAAGCCACATAGGCAATTTTAAATATTCTAGTAGCTACATCTGAAACATGGAAACAGGAAACTAATTTGTCAGTAATTAATTTTATACATTACTTCCAAAATGTTATTTTGACATATAATCAAATGAAAATTATTAATGAGATACTCTATAATGTTTAGAACTAAGATTTAGAAATCTGGTTAATTAACACTTAATGCATATCTCAATTTAGAGGAGTGACATTACAAAGTGCCCACTATCTCCATGTAGCTAGTGATGACTGCATTGGACAGTAAAGGTTTGGATTTTTTAAATGTATTCTTGTCTATCTCTTAAAAATGGAAATACATAACGTTTCTGAGCATTTCTCACATTTGTCTGTTGCCATTTATAATTTTAGAAAAGATTCCTAATGTCTAATGTAAAAGGGCATTTAGAAATTTTAACAAAATAATCCAAGTGTTATTAAGGCTACACTGTGGTCCTTGGGATCTTACCCCAGCCATGAACAATTAGCTGTGGGAAATATCTAAAATCACAGGTAAAATTCTGTGCTTGTGTGATGTATGATGTGTACTTGCATAGGTTCTTATATGATTTTCCGGGTAGAGAGTTAAGTCTTTTATCCAATTCTTAAAGAGGTCATGCCTCCCCCCACCCCCAAAAAAGTTAAGCTCTTTCCAGTGCTTTTCTTTATGTAAGGAGTCCAAATATTAAAGTAACACTGGTGAAATAAAAACCAGGACTGTCATTAAAAATTGACTGGAAAGCCTGCCATGATGACTTAAATACATGTTATAGCAAATATGTAATTAGGAATCTGTGTTTCTGATGCACAAAATGAACTAAATGAACTAAATGAGATTCTACAATATTGTATTAATTACGAAAATATGACAGGTAACTGTTTAATCCCTTACAATTTTAAATGAGGTATTTACATAACTTACAAATGACACACTATTATAACTTTTCTGAATGCTCCACAGTTTTGTTCTTTGATAACATATTTCTGGCCAAGGCTACCTAATCAAAAATTGTAATGAAAATAACTTCAGTTCATCTAGGATGTTTCATGTCTGGTTTAGGTTACACTATATGATTTTTGTTTTAACTTTTTTGGAGAAGAGGGGAAAAAAGCAATTTTTTAGTTCTAGTTTATGCTCTAAAATCCATTCTTTGGTTTTCAAGAAAATATTTTATTTGTTTAAAGAGGTCAGAACTACACAATAGTCCCACCTTGAAGTATTCTGGGGTGACAAGAAGCTGTATTCCATTATTTGTGTATAAGAAGTATTAGGTGATGAAGCCTTATTTTCCTTTTCTAAATACGTCTCTGCATTTGAATTGCAGAGACTAGGAACACATTTTTTTTTAACAATTTGCGATTGTTAATTGATTATCTTTAGATGATGCAAACTCCCTAGAGACTTGGCTGGAGACAACCATAATAACTCCCAGCATTAACATAAATTAATCATGAGGGAAAATAAGATGTGTGAAGAGCTGAAAATAAGATTACAGGTGACATTTCCTCTGGAAAATACAAAAGGAGAACAAAGGTTTTAGAGCGAATACAAGTAGATAATCTCACAGGCAAAGAAAGATGAATAGTAAAGTGGAGAGGATTGGTAATGTGCCTGTGAAGAATGAGTGGAAGGAGGAGAGAGGGCCAGGTTGTAAGAAAAGGCCGCAAAGCAGATAAGGGAAAGTGAAAACCCAGTTAGTGGATCAAAGGGTGAGAAGTCAAGTCTAATACAAAGCCATTTGGAAAGGATTAGAATGCAGCAAAGATAGCTGTAATACAGAAGAAAGAAAATTAACAGAATAAAAGAAGAGAAAATTTAAGACATCGGAGCTAAGAAGCACAGCCTGGCCAGGCTGGCTGTGCTAAAGCAGGGCTTTGTCACAAGGGAGGGGGCTCTTCAAGTGGCCTGTGTCTTCCAGCTTTCTATGAAAGACAGAGGCTGAAGTCACAGCTGTGATGACAAGTGGTTTTAGAGTAATGTGTGCTATTTTTTCCCCCTGTAATTCTACTTGAGGGGTTAACTTTGAAAATCATGTTGAAAACAGGGACACAAACATTCTTATGTGCACAAGTGCTGAGATTTTCTGGGGTTGAGTGGGTTTGAAAGGCACACCCCTCAGCCATGCTGTCATGCCTGAATCTGATGGACATTGACAGAGTCCAAGAGCCAATGTGGCAGGGCCTGTCCTGGAACGCATGCAAATTGATTCATGGAATATAGGCTATGGATAGAAAGTTAGAATTATGTACAGAGATATGGGTTTGCTTGATAATTTAGACATTGTTAACACCCTCACAGTCTCTCTTCTGCTGACTATTCCTGTGTGGTTGTGTAAATAATGGCTTGGAAAGAAGAATGAGTAGCTACCTGTGAAATAAACCATCAGTTAGATAGATCGACAGTTTGTGTACTGATTTATTAGGAAAGGTTTAATAGGCCAGGCCCTAATATTTTTTACAGCAAATATTGTTCTGTTAGAATTACAGCCAGAGAAGTCTGAGTTCAGGTAGTTCCTGCAGGAGCAGTCAGAATTGGTGCTCTTATTTCAAGGCAGAGAGAAGGGAGGTCTGGTAATAGTAGCTCTGATAGCATTGTGCTAACATTGTCTTTACCCCTCAAATGCTGGGTTTGCTTCATTTTGATATGAGAATCCAACAGGAACCTGAATAGATTCTTTTGCAGTGCTGTCCTAGAGGTTCTCAGCAAAACTTTGGTTAACTCTCCCATGATGAGCATGAGATTTGTCTGAAGCTCATGGCACCTTTAAGACTCCAACAACAAGGTCCTGAGAGACAGGATATGTGGATAATCTGTTACAACTCTCTTAAGCATTAATTGACCCAGCTGCTGTCTATCCAGAACTTTCCAGAGGTATTTATATGCACTGAATTTGATAACAAGATGTCAGTAAATTTTGGATTATTTCTTTGGTTGTTTGTTTTCATATTTTTTCTAACTGCAAATTTTTTGAGATATAGATTCTTAGCATTTTCTGGAAGGTAAGGCTTGTTAAATTGCCTAATATATGAACATGTCAATAATCCTCTGCACTATTTATATATTTGGTTAAATATACCCAGGGATGGGTAGTGAAATAGTGTTTTATTTTTAGCTACTATGTAGAATTTCAAGAAAGAAAACATGCAGATGAAGTCTATACATTTTAATAACGCTATAACAAAGTAAGCTTCTGTTAATAACAACAAAACTAAACAAGTTCAGATTTTCTGGTACACAGAAATAGACCGACCTTTGACAGAGCAGCAGAAAAGCTATTTTGTTTTTCCTGTGGTCACAAAGACTGATGTGACCAGGTAATGTGTGTCATCTTTAAATAGTGGTTTAGGCCATAAAATGCAAAGCCTGTCCATACTATCTTTAATGTCAAAGATAACGAGTTACTCAATGAAATAGGAATTTCTTTCCTTTTTACTTGGTAAATAGAACCTGAGTAGAATATAAAGTAGTCTTAATAAATAAGATCAGTGAAAGTTAGTAATCAGGGCATCCTACGCTAGATTGTAAAGTTTACCAGTTGAAAATTTTCTTTCCAGTAACCTTGTCAAAATAGTTTTTATCAGTCTTCCTCACGCTCATGGTTATGTGCCATGGGAAAATATTTTCTGCTCAATACTGCAATAGATTACATGTTCTCTGCTCAGCATGTGGTAGATTTTAAGAGAATATTGCTTTTGCAATTTTAAAATATCATATGTCTATAAACAATATAATCTTTCAACTTGAGCCAAAATATTTGCATTTGAGAAATAGCCCATTTGTTTTATTTATTGTCTCCTATTTCTTCCTGACTGTGTCTGGTTACAAGCTCAGGGGGAAAAAAGTAATGATGCTGAAGTCTTGGATGTAGTGTATTCAAGCTGGTTGGATTTGTGGCTATTTGCAGTTCTTTAGACATATTTTTCTTTTGCATGTCCAATTGTGGAGAAAGGAATGAAAAGAATTTTTTTGTATGGTGGGTGAGAACAGGATCTTACTTCTCACTCTGTCATCCAGGCTGGAGTGCAGTGGCGTGATCCTGGCTAACTGTAGCCTCAACCTCCTGGGTTCAAGCAATCCTCCCACCTCTCAAGCCTACCAAGTCACTGGGACTACAGGCACATGCCACATTGCCTGGCTAGTTTTTGTGGTTTTCTTTTCTTTTTCTTTCTTTCTTTCTTTTTTTTTTTTTGTAGAGATGAGGTTTTGCCATGTTGCCAAGGCTGGTCTCAAACTCCTGTGCTCAAGTGATCAGCATGCCTCAGCCTCCCAAAATGCTGGGATTACAGGCATGAGCCACTGCATCTGGCCAAATTTTAAATTTGGATGGTATAATTTTCCTTCTGAGACAAAAAGTATGATCACTCACACAATTTTTCTTTCACTGAACAAGGAAAGACATTGAATGTACTCAAGGTCTGAACAATCATTGATCGGAAAAAAAAGTAATATGAGTTTGTAGTTCCCTTCGTGTTTCCAGATTTTTTGGGACACTCTATGGTATATTGACAATTGTACTCACTGTTTTAAACTTAGAGATACTTTACCCAAAATGATTTCTAATGGAAATAAAATGCATTAAGCATGTTATAAGTGTAACTAACAAACTATTTAAAAGTAAGTTTTTCCTATGTTTTCTGACTTTTCAGACACCCCATTCTTAAATACAACTATGTTGCTTGATGCTGCAAAGTTGAAACATAGGAATAAGTTCTGTTTAGACAGCATGTAAATGGTAACTATAAATTTGAAAAATTAGCTCCAAAGATGTTCTGGGCTGGCAGACAGCATGTGGCGTAGAAGTGAATTAAGGTTTAGACAAAAATTTTGTAAGATTGGGATACAATCTAGGGGAATGTTTCTTCTGCATCCAACTGCGCATATAGTTACATCTGTGTTTCCTACATGCTCTACTCAGCACTATGCAACTCCTCATGATAGGAGGTTTCCAGATTCCCCCAGCTGTGCTTACTAATGAAACTCTAGATCAGATATTTACATAGAACACCTGACAGCAAGACATCCAGCCAGGAAGCTTTTGTGGAGCTGGAGAGAATTCAGAAAAAGAATATACCCAGAAATTCAAGAAACAGGATGAGTGAATATAAATTCAAGGGCTAGGGTCATTTTGTGCCAAAGCTTCAAGTTCACTAGGAGTCAGTGAAGCAAAGTTACAAACAATGGCAAACTATGCAAATTGCAATTCTGGCCACAAGGCAAGAGGCCACCCTCAGATGTGTTTCTTGTGGATGCATCTGTTGATAATACAAGAGATTCTTGGACTTCACTACATTATTGCAAGTACTAGCATCATTTCCGACAGATCATAATTTAGAATTTGGAATCAAGGTTTTCTCCCCCGTGTGTTTTCCATCATCTATTGTCATTTTTAGATAATAAAGATATTTACTTGGGTAGAATAAAAAATATTTTCTTGTATTGCTAATTATCCCTCTGGGACCCTGCTCAAATAGAGCTTAATATTAAAATCGGCAGCCTGGAAATCATCTGGAACTTTGTAAAGTGATATGAAAAAAGTTAGTTGAATGAGAAAATTTGGAAAAGTGAATTAAAACTTTACATCCTACAACCCTCCTATATAGGTCAGTGTATTTCTGGTAGCCAGATATATACTGAATGATGCTGCTGTGATGTTAAATAAAGGACTGGCTTGTATGGGATGAAGTCCAAGGAGCATCTTTTGTTAGCTTTTTCTGAAGAAAAATTAGGCCAAATCTTTCATATTGATGTTTAGTTGAAGATGTATAGGATGCTACCCTTTGGGATCATACTTGGTGTAAGCTGGGATTTGCAAACTTGAGGCCGAGAGTTCCAGTTTGTCTCAGGGAGATGTTTAGAAAAAAAAATTAGGTTCATATTTTTAAATGGGAGGTTTTAGCTTAAGAACTTGTATTTCTGACTTCCTAGAAGACTTGGAAGATCAGCTATGATGAATGTGTATTCTGATGTGGCAATACTTTTTAAGGCTCAGTGTCACTCTCACCTTTAAAGGGAACATGTTCTCCCTGATTTGCTACACCTCATCATGTTCTGAGGCCATATGCAGTTGTGTGCTGGTTGATATTTATGATGACCTGGCTCCCCAGAAAATAAAAACCCTGACGTGTAGCATTTGATGATTTTTCACAATGGCTAATTGCAAATTAACATAAAAGAGTATGGAGGACACTCATACAATCTGGTATGAGCTGGATCTAGCACACCACTGGCAGCTTTTATTTATTACCACACATACTGCTTTTTATGCTAAATATTTCACCTTTCTTTGCTCCATCAGAATTGGAAGTATGAAGGACAAATCAAATGACCACGTTTCAAGAAAAAGGGGAAGTTGCTCTGTTGTGGTCTAATATATAAATAACTGGCACAATTCATAATTTACTAGTTTGGAATACTTATCTAGGCCCATGTAGATATTTATTTGCTACCTGTGGCTTAAAGCAGGGGTCCCCAACCCTCAAGGCGTGGACTGGTGCTGGTCCACGGGCCTGTTAGAAACTGGGCCACATAGCAGGAGGTGAATGGCAGGAGAACCAGCATTACCAACTGAGCTCCACTCTTGTCAGATTGATGGCAGTATTAGATTCTCATAGGAGCACGAACCCTACTGTGAACTGTGCATGAGAGGGATCTAAGTTGCATGCTTCTTATGAGAATCTAATGCCTGATGATCTGAGGTAGAACAGTTTCATTTCAAAACCACCCGCCATCCCCAGTCCATGGAAAAATTGTTTTCCACGGAACTGGTCCCTGGTGCCAAAAAGGTTGGGGATTGCTGGCTTAAAGGACTGTGGATACAATAGAACTTGAGGGAAATCTTAAGGAAGCTGTTCTGTAGTGAAAAGAATACCGAACTAGTTCTCCAGAGTTTTGAGTTTCAGTCTTGTGCTGCTAACTTGCTGTCTGATCTTAAATAGGTCATTAACCCCACTTGGACTCTTTAAATCATAGGCTGTTAGAATTAGAAGGATCATAAGAATCTCCTTCTAACCAGTATACTGGACCCAGCATTGTGCCTGCCTGGGCCTTGGTAACTTGCCGAATGAGAGGCTTTGCCACCATTGCCATCACTTTGTCTCATAACACATCATTTGCTGGGGTGAGGGTTGGCCACAGTGGCTCAACACCAGGTCCAAACTCTAGGTCCAAATTGGCAAGACCCACAGAGGACCCTCTTACTGCTCCCAGGCTTAGAAAGAATGCTGCTTGCACAGGACACAGGGTCTGGCTTCTGTCCCAGCAGATATGCAGAAGATAGGATAATGCAAACAGTAAATATTAGAGGGTTGCCCTGTCATGGGGCAGACTATGACCAATGACTAGGAAGTGACTGAAAGAAGGGTGTAGATTTCCCTCCTGACTGATTGTTCCAAGGTGGTTTCACATGGCCTCTCTGGAGACATCACACGTGCCTGAGCAACTGACTTCCTTGTGAAGTGCCACAATATCCCTATCTCATATTTTTTCTCCTTTCTTTGTTGTTACCCTTTTATTCCTCATTCTTGCTGCCTTGGAAATTGCAACTTCTACTGATGACTTAGCATGTACGATTTGCCTCAGACTTGGATTTTTTAAGGACTCAAGACTACGATACCAGTCTCACATCAAAACAGGAATTCTAGTAGAAGGTCAGGTGACTTCCACTTGAGTAAATCTTTACTGTATTTAAAACACAGTTATTAAGTCAGCCTCTCAAAAGGTAAACAGAAGAAGTGTAATTCCTATTTTACATGCACTTAAAGATGGAGGCAGTATTGTAAAATGGGTAGGGAGCATTGGAATCAGGGAGACCTCAGATCAAATCCTCTTTTCAAACGTGCTAGGTGTGAGATCATGGGCAAATGTGCAAAATCTCTCCCAGCGTCAGTTTTCTTAAAATATAGGCCTATAACTATTTGACTCTGCATCCCTGGTTCTTGACTGAATACTGCCATGGCCTCCAGGAATGGAGGGTGTTAATGAAAGTAGAGAACAAGGGGCTAGGAGTGAGGGGTGAACGTGTGGTCCAGTTTGGTGCCTGCGTGCAAGGTGTTCAAGTAAGGAGAATGACAACAGAATCTGTACTGAGGACTGGACATTAAAAGAAAATTGCAATCAAAACTCGCAACTGCATTGGACTCTCTAACTTGTGAGCTGCAAAACAAATGAGGTTGGTAAACTGCGTCCAGGAATGTAAGACAAGATTAGATGTGACAACTTTGCCAGCAGGGCTTCTTGGGGCTGTGGATAAAGTAGAAGCAGAAAAACACATTTTAGTTTCTCTCCTGCTCTGTTAGACATAGCCTAGGGAAAGCTTCTGTGTTGGAAACATCACTTCCAATACTGTTTGGTTTCTTCTAGGCAATTTACTAGTAGCTGCTTTTCATTTTGCAATATCAAATATTTTATTTAAAAATATCCAAAACTCTAACAGGAGAAAAGATAAGAAAGAAAAAATACTTCAATATAAATTTATTTTTCTTGCCACGTGATGTTAGTTAAAAAAAAATTTTTGTTTGTGAAAAATGAACTCCATTATTGTATAAGGTTATTATGGTTTATGAATTGGAGCCTTGTGATATGACAAAATACATTTGTGGTTAAAAATATCTTTTGAAGAATCAACATATCTTCTGAAGAATCAATAATGTGTGTGTGTTAATCTATAATATATAACAGATTTTTTGAACCACTGTCTATTATGTAATATTTGCATTTGCAAAGAAGGAAATTGAGGTTCTAATGATACTTATTGGTTGTGATATTAGAATGTCCTTATTATTAGACAGGGTTCTCAGGTACTACCATTCTGGTGGAAAGGGATTTATTATAGGATATTAGGTGGCCCATAGAACATTTGAGCAGCTGGAGACAGAACTCAAGGCTGAACTTTCTAGAACAGTGACTGAAGTCAGGCTGCTTCATTGGCCTGTTAAGGAAGCTGCTGCACCAAGCACTACATGCCAGAAATGTGACCTCATTGCACTGATGCCTCTTGGATGTCAGGAGCTTGACCTTGTAATCACGGGAGCCTCAGGAAACTGGGTACCTGCCATTCCCAAAGGCAGCAAAATGGAAGCTGCCCGCAGGGCCTGTTTCCACATATTGCTCAGTGGGTGAATCTGATGACTGAAGCACAGGTCACATGTATCTGGCTGCAATTTGAGTTCGACTTCATCACTGGGGCCATGGAACTGGTTACATGGGAGTTCCTCCAAATGTGGAAAAGTTATTCAGAGGAAGGTGGATGATCACAAACATGCCAAGTATTTAATGCAGTTGGGGAACTATAATTCTAACCTATATGTCTAATCCAAAGCTTTTACTATTAACCAGGATGCTGTGCATCCTCAATACTGCCTCTGCTTTACGCCAGTGCTTCTGAAAGTGTGGTTCTTGGACCAGCAGCATCAGCACCACTTGAAAACTTACAGAAATGCAAACTCTTGGCCACTGTCCCAGAACTACTGAATTAGAAAGTCTGAGGGTGAAATCCAACAATCTTTACAAGCCTTCCAGGTGATATTGAAGCCTTTAAAAATTGAGAAGTTTGAGACCTGCTGCCCTATGCAATACTCTACTATTTTACCATAGCTTCCTCTTGAGGGACTTCCAACTGTTTTGGAAGCTCAGGGAAAAAAAAATTAATAAACAGTAGAAAGCAAACATAGTTAGAAGCCATGAACAATCATTTGTGTACTTTTGCATGGCTCCTTTGTGATACTTACTTACGTGAATATGATTTTGTCATTTATAAAACTTTATAAAAGCTTAGTAGCTTACCATAGTTGAAATATATCAAATCAGATGTGTTTACTTGAGCTTTTAAATGAAGATAATGGAGTGCCAGAGATTTTTAAAATTTTCCATGTTGCAGTCTATAATTTCCCTCTTGAATTAAAGCTTAGATGACACATCTTTTAATTTGCATAAAACATTGGGAGGATTCTCTAGGCTGGCTACTCTCCGGTCTTGCAAAACAAAGGGCACTTGCCTCCAAAGGGAGGGTGTATGAATAAGTGTTGGAGTTAAGCATGCCTCTTACATTGATCAGCCTGTGTGCCCTGGTCTTTCTGAATTTGAAAGTGCTGGTTTACTATAAATTCTTAGCCATATCTACAATGAAGGGGAGACGAGATATTAAAGCAGATTAAAAATTCTTCAGTGATTTTTTCATTTATCTGTCAAATATTGATCAAGCAACCAGTATTTGGAAAGAATAGTGCTAGTGGTAACCTTCAGGCTAGTATTGCAAAGCTGAATTATCCCCATCTATATCATACATGATTTACCTATGTCGAAAGAGTCAGAATCAAGTAAAATACTTAACCTTAAAAACAAATGCTAAGAGCTTTGCCCAGCCTTACTTGGTAAAAGAAGAAAAGGACGGTATTATTTGAGGGGCACTAATAGTTATTGAGGGTCTACTTTGGACTGAGATCTTTACTTAATTTTTAGACACTGTTGAATGTGCAGACCGTGGGAGGTAAGTGTGCTGTATGATGAGCACTGGTGGAACAAAGATGATGACCAAGCCACTGCCCTTGTCCTCGAAGCATTTACAACTGTAGCGGGGAGTGGACAAGGAAAGTTATAACATGATCTAAATCCCACAAGAATATTAGTCCATGCTGTCTTAGTCTTTTCAGGATGCTATAACAAAATACTATAAACTGGGTAGATTTTGAACAACAAATTTTACAGTTGTGAAGGCTGGAAAGTCCAAGATCAAGGCACTGGCAGAGTTGGTGTCTGGTGAGGGCCCATTTCATGGTTCATAGAAGGTGCCTTCTCCCTCTGTCCTCACATGGTAAAAAGGACAGAGAAGCTGTGGGGGTTCTCTTTTATAAGGGCACTAATTCCATTAATGAGGGCTCTGCCCTCTTGATCTAATCACCTCCCAAAGGCCCCACCTCCTAATACCATCACTTTAGTGATCAGGTTTTCAACATAAGAATTTTGTTGGGATACACATATTCAGACCATAGCACATACCTATAGATATATAAAGCGAAGGTCACATGCAAAACACACCTGGCTCTCAATCAGGCTTAGTCAGGCACAATCTATTTCAACAGAATAGATGTGTATGGGACTAAATAACTTGTGCAAAATCAGTGTCTCAAGGGGTATTCTGCTATTTGGATTCTGGACAATGAGAAACTGGTGGGAACAAGTGCAGGTTCATTATTTGACATCTACAGAAGGTCCGACGATGTGGTCTGGGTCAGCCAGGTGGGTGCCCAGTAGATGTGAAACAATGACAAATTTGGGACACATTCCCAATGCAGTGGGAGTCAGGGTTGTAATGGATTATCTACCTGTCAGGTGATTTTAGATTCAAAACTAATAGACACCCCTCTGACACAGAGATGAAGTGACTTGCCAGAGATTACACAACCAGTAAGGGCCAGAACCACTATGATGTAATTAACCATTCTATTAAACTGTCCATTTAGTCACCAGAGAAATCCTGGACCCATTTTACAGAAAATGACTTTTAGAGATATTAAGTAGCTTGCTCAGGGTGGTGCAGTTCTGGAGTGTTAGATCCAGCTGGGCTTAATTCTGTATTGATTTTGCTCCACCGCCATAGCTTACTTTGGCTAATTATTGTCAGGGAAAATGCTTGTTGTTTCAATTATGCCAAGTGTAGGTTATTGTTTCTGGCATAAATTGTCCAAATTTCACATGTACAGGATTAAATAATTATTTTCAACAGTGCAGCTGGGAAAACAACTTGAGTGTAGCTTTTGGGGTTAATGTATTCTGGCAGGCTCTTCAAGAGGTGGTATTGCATGCTAGAGGAGTGATAATAAAGGATATTAACATTTTACAGGCCAAGAAAATGTTTTCTTGTGTTCTCTGATAGACAACTATGCCGTCTTGGGGTTAAGTACTAGTCCCATCACTGGAGTGATTCAAACTTTTATTTCCTTAGAAAAATTTTGGACTTTTCTCCCAAGGTATCTCTGCTACCTTTTGAAGGCTGAAATAATCTTCTATCTGGTTATGGAACCTTCCACTGGGGGATGGATCAAGCCTCACAGTTTTGCTGTGAAACATCTATTTGCCGCTTCCTTCTCTCATTTCTGAAGGGTTCACTCTCCTCTCAATGGACAGTGTCATGCTTGTACTTTGGGCACTCACTCTAAATGAAATCCTGAATTGACTGCTGGGTAAGTTCCCATGAAATAAATATGAAGTTCACAGGACGCGAGGCAGGATTGACTATATAATTTGCAGGGCCCAGTGGAAAATGAAGACCCTGAGCATTTTGTTAAAAATGTATTAACCATTCAAGGTGATGACCACAGAGTGTTAAACCCCAAGCGAGAGGCCTTCTGAGTGCAGGGCCCTGTGAGACTGCACAGGTCACTCAGCCATGAATCTGATGCTGACTTTAGCAAAATTGTCAAAGGTGGTGATTTTCAAATAGTTGTGTTTTAGTGCTATTCTGTGGCAAATCTTTCATCATTTATGGCAAATAGGGAAAAAAATGTAATGTTCTCAACATATGTTTCATTAAACGTACTAAAGAACTAACGCTTTAAGTTAATGTGCTATTTTTTTTTTTAAGTTGAGGTTTTGCTCTTGTTGCCCAGGCTGAAGTGCAATGGTGCAATTTCGGCTCTCTGAAACCTCCGCCTCCTGGGTTCAAGCGATTCTCTTGCCTCAGACTCCCAAGTAGCTGGGATAACAGGCATGCGCCACCATGCCTGGCTAATTTTGTATTTTTAGTAGAGATGGGGTTTTACCATGTTGGTCAGGCGGTCTCAAACTCCTAACCTCAAGTGATCCATCCGCCTCAGCCTCCCAAAGTGCTGGGATTACAGACATGAGCCACTGCACCTGGCCTATTTCCACCTTTTTTACTAATCAAGATAGTCTTTCCTTTTGAAGGGATCATGATGATAGATGTTAAAAATAGCCTTATTTGACAAAAGTGACACTTGGCCACCTCTTGTCCTTGTGTTGTCTTCTCTCTCCTACCTTCAGTTTTACTCATTAGAAATTCTTGATGTATTGGAACCACAGGTCTAAGATATGTGATGAGAATCTGTTCCATTGATTTCTTTCTCAAGTCGTATCTTCAGGGAGTGTTTAAGCTTCATGAAATTATTTATTGTATCCTTTGTGTTTATCAAAGACTGTTATAAGAAATGGTCATACAAAGATACTTTTGCTCTCTCATATTCAAAGGATACTTTTCATCCCATTTTCAGCATTCTTCTAACATAAAAGGACCTACAAGATACATTATTCGTAGGATTTAATGCCAGCAAAATCTGCCTCTCAAATGAGCTTGCTTGCAGACAAAGAGAACTGTAAAATACATCACAAAATGTAGCTGAGTACTAAATTTGATCTTCAATTGCAGAATTGTTTTACACCATTTTCCTAGGATCTCTCTTCCCTTCCTCTAAATGCCTTCTGATCTTTCTTAGAAAATTTGTATTTTAACTGCTTTTACTGTTTTAAATGTTCTTACTGTAAAACTTTTCAAATCTATTCTTTTTTTAAGTAGTAGGTTGACTACATTTTGTAAATAGTCAAAAATGCTAGATACTGAGTGACAAGATCTGTATGTGTAGAGAAACATTTTGATGAGCTTGTAGAGTTTTATCACCTGAAAGTGGTAATACTCAAAGTTATGCACTTTTTCCCCTTGATACCTTGTATATCTGCCTCATTTGTATTTTTCTCATATAACCATGCCAATTGGTAGTAATAGAACCAAGATGAGGATGACTTAATTTCTTGATGGACATGCCAATTCTAGGTTCTGTGACTTTGACAATGAGGCTGTCATTTTTTTCCCTCAGATTTGTAGTCAGTGAGAATATTATTTCTTTTCTCTGGAACATAAGCTGCTTCTCAAAGTTGTAATTTCAAACATGAAAAGTAATCCTGAGTGCAGCCTGGAGATGTTTGGGCAAAAATTGACATGTCTTTGGAATACTACAGAAGAGAGTCACCAGTTAGCTTGTGTTACCTCACCTACCTGCATCTTAAACATAGCTTTATGAATGCTTTCTTTCATTTACTGAATGATTTATAGTTAAATAGATCAAAATTCTGGAATCAGTGCTCTGTATTTTTATTATTTTCATGATGCATTGCCATGTGATATCCATTAGGAAATGCTGTGGAATGGCAGTTACACATACCCAAAACGGTTGAACAATTTTCATTGAGCAGCCTACTACATGTCAAGAATTGCCCACACATTATTGTATTTTATTTCAATAATAGCTTCGTGAAACAATATTTATTTTCCCTATTTTAAAGAATATATTAGGAAAATGAGGCTTAGAGAAGTAAATTTCTCAGTAGGACAACAGTAGTTTGCAGAATCGGGATATGACTGTAGATCCGTCTGATTCTGAAGGTTATGCCCTTTTGCTTCACCATCTTGAATTGGATACCAAAGGTCTTTGGGGAACTTACAAGAAAGGCACTTGGAAGATCATAATGTTGGCTATTGTATTATCAATCTTATCACCAAGCTATACTTGCTGTATAAAAATTTCCCTACCGGAGTCATCTTTTTAGAATGTTCAGAGTTCATTGGGAACAACAGTTGTCATCTTTGACAAAAACAAAGTTTGGATGCCTCAGATTTGAGAGAAGGCCCTTTTCTGCGTCCAATGGCCTATAGCTGTAACATCCCATTTATTCATTCATTTGACCAAAAAACAAATCTTACTATGTGTAGAGTACTGTGTCACTGTAGGGATACTGTACTATAAATAAACAAGAAGCACACAGTCTCATTTTTCATGGAGTTCACTGTTTACTCTATAGTTAGCTAGTCACACAATTAATTTGTTCATTAAAATTCTATTACATACTTCAATGGAGAAGTACAGAGTATTATGAGTGTTTGAAAAAGGAGAACTAACTGGTCTGAAGCTGAGGAGTGGTCAGCTAAATGAAGGGGATGGGATGCACCAAACATTCCAGACAGAGGGTCAAGATAGGTTGTAGAATAATCACAGGAAAGTAAGCAACACATAGGTTGGGTACAGTAGAAGTGAGCAGGGGACAATGATTACCTGGGGCCCTCAGACACTTTCAGTCAATACTGTGGTAACTCTGAATCCCCTCCTTACCCAAAGCAGTTTTGTAACATATAGCACAACGTTAGCACAGCATGTATATGTATGTATATATATGTATATGTATATATGTATATGTATATATCTGTATATGTATATATGTATGTATATATGTATATGTATATGCATATATGTATATGTATATATGTATACATGTATGTGTGTATATATATATATATGACCCCATGTGTTTTTCCTGAATCTTCAAGTTATCTTTTGCTGTGTAACAAACTATCCCCATTGTTACTGACAAATCATCAACTTATTATTTCTCATGGTTCTGTGAGTTGACTAGGCTCAGCTGGTTGGTTCCAAGAGGCCAAATAGAAGCAAGGATTTTTATAATCTAATCTTGTAAACCTGAGAATTTCACTTCTGCCATATTCTATTTGTCAAAAAAATATTGAAGTCAGCCCAAATACAAGAGGAAGAGAATTAGACTTCATCTTTGGCAAACACCTCTGCTGTGCTGAATAAAGGAATTGGATGTTAGTCAGGATTCAGATACACTTTGGAAGACTAGTTCATTTTCCTTATGTCTCAAGCTTCTGATTTGGTTCATATTTTAAGAGCTGCCAAGATTAGATATATCTTCCTTCTCTTAATCAGACCTTACTCTTATTCATTTAATTTCTATGAGATAGCATTACATAATACATCATTGCCAAATAGTTTTGGTCAACTTATCTTATTTCTCTAAGCCTCAGTTTAAAAAAAGTCTAAAAATATAGACTGTAAAAGCTGCCTTATCTGCTACATTAGGTTGGTGTAAGATTGCCAGTGAATCATTCATTTATGCAACAAACAACAATAGTATGACAGTAACACTTAGGATACTTAGCATGTACCTAAAACTATTCCACTATTCTAAAGAACTATATGTTAAACCTTCATAACAGAACAAGGGCCAGCTTTTTGCCGGATAGCATGCTATAATATGTTCTGGGGATATAAATACTAATAGTGTTACCCTCAGGAATTTCTAGTATAAAGGAGGGATTCGCCATTAATCAAATAATCACACAAATATGAAATTAAACTTTGGATACAAAACATGTAATGGGGAGAACAACATGTTAGTTGAACAAAGATATACAAGTACCTACTTTGTGCCAGGCATGGGGTGATTTAAATCCATAGATGATAGTTCCCACTATGGGTGATGTGTAAATATCATTACTTATGTGAGTGGTTTGGGAGTTTTGGAGTGACCTGAATAATTGTAAGCATCTGGCTAAGTAAAAAGAAGCTGAAATACAGATTTGATGATGATGAAGTTTCTTCAAGTGGTTTTGAAGAGTTTGCTCCTCGTGGTTTTAATTTGAATGGACAGATGTAATGGAAGAATTATTGAAATTGCTTAAAAATAGTAATTCTTAGAAAATTCTGACTTTTTTTTCTGACAAAACAGCCCACTTTCTCCTCCTAGAGAATAAAATAAACATAAAGTTGTCCTTCTGGTTTCATAAGTTAGAGAGGAATGTTCCCATCCCATAAAAGTAATAAGAAAAGACACTTATTTAATCTTTTTGCTAAAAATACTTACAAATATTTCCCAAAAGTCACTTGAAGACATTTATGCAGCCACCAGACACATGAAAAAATGTTCACCATCACTGGCCATCAGAGAAATGCAAATCAAAACCACAATGAGATACCATCTCACACCAGTTAGAATGGCGATCATTAAAAAGTCAGGAAACAACAGGTGCTGGATAGGATGTGGAGAAATAGGAACACTTTTACACTGTTGGTGGGACTGTAAACTAGTTCAACCATTGTGGAAGACAATGTGGCGATTCCTCGAGGATCTAGAACAAGAAATACCATTTGACCCAGCCATCCCATTACTGGGTATATACCCAAAGGATTATAAATCATGCTACTATAAAGACACATGCACACGTATGTTCATTGTGGCACTATTCACAATAGCAAAGACTTGGAACCAACCCAAATGTCCATCAATGATAGACTGGATTAAGAAAATATGACACATATACACCATGGAATACTATGCAGCCATAAAAAATGATGAGTTCATGTCCTTTGTAGGGACATGGATGAAGCTGGAAACCATCATTCTCAGCAAACTATCGCAAGGACAAAAAAACCAAACACCGCATGTTCTCCCTCATAGGTGAGAATTGAACAATGAGAACACTTGGACACAGGATAGGGAACATCACACATCGGGGCCTGTTATGGGGTGGGGGGAGGGGGGAGGGGTAGCATTAGGAGATATACCTAAAGTAAATGACGAGTTAATGGGTGCAGCACACCAACATGGCGCATGTATACATATGTAACAAACCTGCACGTTGCACACATGTACCCTAGAACTTAAAGCATAATAATAATTAAAAAAAAAAAGTCACTGTGGTGCAGTTTAGAAAACCAAAACCTGGCCGGGAGCAGTGGCTCATACCTGTAATCCCAGCACTTTGGGAGGCCGAGGCAGGTGGATCATGAGGTCGGGAGATCGAGACCATCCTGGCTAACATGGTGAAACCCCGTCTCTACTAAAAATACAAAAAATTAGCCGGGCGTGGTGGTGGGCGCCTGTAGTCCCAGCTACTCAGGAGGCTGAGGCAGGAGAATGGCGTGAACCCGGGAGGCAGAGCTTGCAGTGAGCTGAGATGGCACCACTGCACTCCAGTCTGGGCGACAGAGCAAGACTCCGTCTCAAAAAAAAAAAAAAAAAAAAACAAACAAACAAACAAAAAAAACCTTTATATTTGGAGTAAGATCTGACTTTGAATTTCATTTCTACCCTTTAACCAATCATCATTGATTGAGTTATTTGTACTTCTAAGCCTTAACTTCTACATCTGTAAAGTTAAGGAAGTGATCTCTTCTTGATACATCAACTGTAAGACACTACAGAAAGCATTATAATTTTACCTTGCAATTATAGTTTAATAGTATTTGGCATGAATTAGGATTGTAGAATCTCATGTTTCCAGCTTAGACAAAAGCCTCTGTTTCTCATATATATCCAATTTAGATCAATACTTGATTTCAAAATAATATTGGTCCTTGAGATCAGTTTTTATTTGGGCTGGTGGCTATTTTGTATATGTATCTTTTATGTGGTACTTTGAGTAATTTACTACTTTGATCATTATGATTTTAATGACTAACCAGGTTATTCTGCTCCATGATAACAATTTTAAAATAATATTAATACATGGAGAATCCTTGTTACCCACTTATAAAGTTGTGTAGGGAGCAAAAATTTGTGTAACATGAAGCTATTTACTGATATTCACCTGAGAAAGTAGGCTCCATTCAAATATTTCTTACGCTTAATAATGTCATCTTCTCCTAGATGTGGTATTAGTGTCCACAATGGGCATTTGCTTGCTGAAATATAATACAAATACAGTGTAAACCATTGGAAAATGAAATGATCTCGTTTTGAGTGAATCAGAAGTGAAATGAAAAATGTCTTAAAATGTTTTCATGAATTTTTGTCAGAAAAATAATGCCTCAAATTTATATTTGACCCCTTTTTAAGTTCATTTAAAAATGATGACAAAATAACATTTTCTTTATTTGTAGTTTTTGTTTTCAAGGAATGCTATTAATCCAATTTTTCTCAATCATTTATTACGAGATTACAGTTTCATTTTATGTATTTGTTTTTTAAGCAAAATAGGAAATTTATTAACCTACATAAATTAGAAGTCCAAGAGCAGAATGAGCACTGGGCATGCTGGATGTTGGGGCTTAAGCCAGATTTCAAGGACTCAGTCTTGCCCTTTCCATAGCTCAGCTGTGTTTTCTTTTGTGATTGCCACATTTCCAGGCAAAATCTCCTCTTCTGTTGGAATAATGATTGCCAGCAATTCCAGGATTACATTGTTTTCTCTCGGCAACTTCAGCAGAAGGAGAGATTCTTTGTACAGTCCCATTTTAATTGGCTGCTTTTTGGTATCAACTATCCTATAGCACACTGTACCCATTGTGCATTAAATTAGAGGCTGAGATCAGTTTAGCAGAAAATTTGCTGAAGAAATGATAGAGATCAAGAAAATACATTTTGAAATCTAAGTTTATTTTTAGGAATTAAAAATGGATTTCCATTTTTTACTTGTTTATGTGTACTTAAAAAGGTCAGTTTCTTAAAGATAGCTACTAGCTTAATATAAACGATTGTTCGTTAATTTAGATTGTTATTCAGTAATCTGTATTTTTCGATCATGACTTGGAATTAAAAGAAGTAATGATAATTTGAAGATCCAGGGAGGAGTGGATAGAATATAACCTTTAGTTTTTCTTCTAATTAATTCTACTTTCTTATATCTTTCTCTGGTCCCAAACCTTGTAGTTAAAATTGCACCTTGATTTCTGTTCACTCTTGTTAATGGTTCACAAAAGAATTTTGTAAGGTTTAGAATCACCTAGAGTACTTTGTAAAAGTACTGATACTCAGGCTCAGTCTGACTTCAATTAAGTCAGCATCTCTGCAGTGGAGGGCTCAGGACTGCTTAGGTTTAAAGCATGCCAAATGACTCTAACATATGGCCAAGGTTGAAAAGCACCGGCTCAGATCCTCACATAGCAGTCACTCAAAGGTGGACGTGGGATGGCAATTCGCATTCCTTCATCTCCTGAAACCCATTGATTCAAATATGTAGGCAGCGGTATTCTCTTCTCCATTCTTAGCTTTTCTTCCCATTGTGCCCCCATAGGAGATACATGTATCATTATTTAGAGCACAACTGGGCCCAGGATGCAGTTTTAGCAAGATTCCAGCTTGGCTGCCACTGTGGACTAGAATTGTTTTCTATAGAGCCAAGCCATTTTTCTCTCAAACAACTTTGAACTTAATATCATCATAGACTGGCCAGAGTGAACCAGCTGTCTAATTTTTCTCTATACCCTCAGACTCTGGTGAAGCTTTTAGCTATTTTATATATAGCCCTTGAAATGGACCAATACGAGGTCATGTTGGGAATTTTGCTGATTTTACATCAAGGAGCCTCCCAGACAGGCTGTGAAGTAAGGAGACCCAGCTGCTGAGAATGATAAGGCTGCCAGGAACAGCTTTGGTGATGAAGCGTGGAACCTTGTCTGCCGTGTTCACTGCTGGATCCCTGGCTCCTAGAATAGTATCAACCACAGAGTGGGCACATGATGAAAACTTGTTGAATGAAGGCATAAAGCATGAAAAACATAAGTGCTGAATGGCTTGGAAAAGGCTTTTAAATACCAATGTGCTCTCCTTCCTCACACAACTGAATGATTACAAGAGTTTATAGAGTGCTTACTTATATCTCAGACATTGCACTAAGATTGCATATACACAGTCATATATACATGCACATGCACACATAAATACAAACATATTCTTTTCTGTTTAAAATATAACAGCTTTATTAAGCAAGTACTACTACCCTCATGTTACAACTGCAGAAACTAAGGCTTAGAGAGGTGAAGTAACATTTCCAAAGTGGCACAACCAATTAATAGCAGGATTGGCATAAAAGATTAGGTCTTCCAATTGCAAGCCTTCATGATAAAACCATTATATGATATTAATACCTCTTTCTATGTCTCTAGCTTCAGGTTCCTTAAACATGCTAGTCATGACCAGCAGTTATCACTTTGAGAAGTTATGTTATTCCTGAATTTGTTACTTTCCTGCCTCTCTCTATTAGAATATAAATTCCATGAGATTAGGGGCATTCGTTTTGTTCACATTGTTCACATTTGTTCACGTGGTTGTTCTCTAACATTAGCACTTACAGAATGGTTAGGAACATGGTAAGTAATTGTTAGATGAATGAATAAATGAGCCCACTCTTCTGGGTTCATTTATCCATTCAAGGTGCCCAGTCTTATGGGCTCATTTATTCATTCAAGGTTATTCCTTGTTTGAATGATTAGCTCACCATCCAATTGCTCAATTGAGATATTGGACATTATCTTTGATTCATGGTTCAACCTCACTCACCACCCGTAATTGATCATGTTGTATTTACCTCTCAAATGTCACTCAGATCCATTTTTTCTTCTATTTCCTGGGCTCCTGCATTAGTTCAGGCATTGTTAACTTCGCTTTTTTGCAGTAGCATTCTAAACCATCTCCCTGCTTTGAGTTTTACCCTCCTCTGATTCACAAAACTTCTAGTGCAGTGGTTTTCAATTGGGAGAAATTTTGTCTGCCAGGTGAAATTTACCAATGTCCGAAGGAGACATTTTTGGTTAGCACAAGTGAGCATTACTACTGGCATCCTGTTGGGGGAAGCTAGGGATGCTGTTAAACATCCAAAATGCATAGGGTGACCCCCAACAACAAAGAATTACCTGGTCAAAATGTCAACAGTGCTGGTGTTGAAAAACGCTGTTCTAGAGAAAGCTTCCTATAATCTCATTCTAATTTACATGTAGTCAAACCCTCCCAAGGCTGCCCTCTGCCAATAGTGTAAAATACAAAGGTCATAGTGTAACATGGGGAATACATAATAACTTGCCTCCTCCTTACCATTTTAGCTGAATCTCCTCCTCCTTTCAAGTGTTTATGAAATTTCAGGCATTTTGAGCAATTTGCATGTACTCAAAAGTCTTGTTATGTTCCATTGTTCACTTATTTAAACTCTTACACAATCTTCTGAGATGTCCTCTCAGACTATCCTAGATAGAGTCATTCAATAAATACTTACTAAGCCCGTTTTATTTGTGGGTGCTGTGTTAGGTCCTGAGGATACAGCAGGAAATAAAATAAACATGGTCCTTCCTTTCTTGGAGCTACCCATCTTCATGTACTGTAGTTAGATCTTCCCCCTTTAGAACATGTGGAGCTATCACTTTGTCATTATTAGGCCACCAAATACATAATCGCAATTCAATTATCACTTCAAAGAAAATGAGGAATACTTAAGGTCATTCTCAGTTCATATTCAAATTCACCTTTACTTGATTTTCTAAAAAACAAACAAACAAACAAACAAACACACACACAAAAACAAAATCCTGTTCTAAACAGTTGGTTTCTTCAAATCAGCTTCCAAACAAGATCCATTCCTAGTATTTGGTTACCTCTTGCCTCTTGGGTTCTTTTTAATCTAAGAGCCACCTCCTTCCCTCCCTCCTTTACCCTCCAACCGTCCTCCATCCTTTCTTTCTCCCATTCCTCTTTTTTTCTTCCACCCCTTCTTCCTATCTCCCATTCCATTGACTTGTAGAAACAGTAGGTAATTGTCCTGTAGATAATCCCATATTTCAGAGTTTAGAGTTTTCTGATCGTTCCTTTGAGGTATTTAACTAATTCCCCTATTTCCCCATTTAGACTAGAAGTTAGATAGAAAATCTTAATTAGATGTATGTGTATTTTTTTGCAAGACTAATTCCTGAGTGATGTTACATATTTCACATTTCACAACATTGGTGGTAAACAATATCTTTGACTTAGAATTGCTGAGATGAAGTTCAGATGGTGACAGGTGACAGCCTGGTCTCTTAATTGTAAACTTTTCTAACAACTTTGCACATAGTGGTTTTGCCACTCATTGATGACTGCTTGAATTAGTTATTTTATTAGATGTTGGAAAATAGTGGCGGTCTAATTCTTTCATTCTGTCTCTATTTACTAGATGAATTCTTCTATATAGGACTCATCTCATGGTTGCTGTGAAATATAGTTCAAATTGGAACAGAAGCATACATCTCGTTTTTTCTCTTTAATAATCAATTTTCATTAAAATAAGTTGGTGCTTTAACACTCTCCAATGTTCATACCACTCTCCAATGGTATCCAATTAGTTTTACTTTTTTTTCCTTTATCCTTTTTTAGCTCCCCTCTCCCTGTATTATTACAAACTAATGGCCCTTTTATGCCTACTCACTCTTTTAAATGCAAGAGACTCTAGTATTTAGTGTGGACCTTTTTATACAAGCAATAGATGTTTGTAGTTTATTTTCTAATTATTAAAACAGATCTGTGTTTTAGAATTTGGGCAAAAGTCTATTACAGAATGCAATGGAGTAGGTGTTGTATAAGACTATATGTCTTAATGTACCTGTTTTCCTGCCTCCCTCCAACAGACACTTGTTGAGCACCTATTGTGTGTCAGGTACCAGGCTAGACAGTATCTTTCTCACAGACTTCCTTTTGCTCATAATATCTATGAGTTATCTAGAATCAGGTACCATTGGAGCATGGAACTTACTGGATAACTCAGAGATGTCTCAGAAACCTCACCTTTTACAGGACACCTGGGTAGAATCATGGGTCACCAAGAAGTCTCTCTAACATGTAGACAGACCCTTGCGTGAACATGTGTAAAAAGTTCTTGGACAGAGGCATTTTCTAGACACGCCAATTAGAAAGGACTTAGGCAAGTTACAACAGGACTGTGAGCTTGAAGTATTAACAGTTATTTCAACTTTTTGTTTTGCAATTAATTTCTTAGACTTTCTTGATCAGATTTTTCAACCCCCAATTTTCCCAATTGCTCCACTTTAACAAATAATGTGTATGCTGATCTGCTTACTTTTCCAAGGTATGGTGTAGGTTAATGAGTGTCATACAGAATGCATAAGTTAAAACTGAATCTTTGGTATCCTATTCCTGTGTATGTCTTGCTGCCTTATAATTTAACCTGGCTGATGCACACTTAGAGCTTTCCTGTGCTGTCAGTGGATGCTTATGTAGTTTATTACAGCTTAAATTATCATTTACTATTGGAAATTGGATCACAAGGAAAAATCTAGCCTTTTTAATTATCACGTGTCAATTTTAAAAATTATTATGAAGACAGTAGTTACATGAACTGGCAGTAATGATGGAATTTCTGAACGGTGCTAGTCTTTGTCTAATCACTTATCCCAGCAAAATTCTCTTTTGTATCTTTTAATTTCTTGTTGATTGTGATTAACTATATATTTGGGTTATCTTCTTTAGAACATTTTTACAATGTATAAAATCATTTTAATACTATAACACTTTAATGTATTGATTACTTGCTATGTTCTGGGTTCTAGGATGCTCTACTAAGTTCTTTAATATCTTATTTGATTTTTAAAACATCCTAATGGGCATCGAGAAGAAAATTGGGTCTTATACAGGTTGAATAATTAGCCTGGTGTATATCATGAGAAGTAAAGTTGGGACTAACTGAACTCTGCCTGACTCCAAAGATTATGCTCTTAACTATAAACTACAGTTAATCTCTTAAAAACACGTGCACACACACACACAAATTCTTTTTCCATAAGGAGCTATTAAGTAATCTTTTCTAATCATGATAAATGTTTATTTATATAAGTGGGCATATATTTGTAAATATGCACATATGTGCTTTTAATAACCTAGAAACCCATTAGTGTGAATCAGAGGAGTATGCAAGAAGCAAAGTTTGTATGCCCAAATAATTAAAAATATATATTCTATTATTAACTTAGTCTGATCTTCAACAGACATTAAAAGAACTTAAATATGTACCTTACAATCACCATTTATTAAACTTTCCTTTTCTCTGTAATTCACAGCTCTTCTTGTTTCAAATTCATTCCCTTAATTCCTTCTTCACAATCTGCCTTTTAAAAATATAACTTTCTCCCTTTTTCAGTTCCTTAAATTTAGGAAAGAATTCTTCCCATTTAGGAAGGAAGTAAAGGAAAATCAAATTTGTAGTTTTAGTATGGCTTTCAAACTTCCTTGAACCATCACTTATAGAAAGAAACACATTATACTTTTCAATTCAGAGAAATATACATAGAAGTGAAAAGAGATGAAAAAAATATTGCAGTGGACTGTAACATTTTCACTATATCCTCTTGCACTTAAAAAAATTTTGGTTATGACTCATCCAGTTGATTTTATTATCCATTAATGGGTCATGGGTAGCAATAAGAAACTCTGAATTATACAACTTTCTATAATGGGTTGGAAAAAGAGGGAAGTATGTTAATATGGCTAGATTAATAATTTTGTTCTCATCATGTATAAATGCTTGTTCCATTAATTTCCAGTAATTAGTGGGAGTTTATATTATGAATACTCATATTAAAGTAATAATAAGGAAAGAAAGGGTAGTAATTAGGTCAGAGGGGAATGAATAAAACCCTTTGAAAATAATAGATTAAAATGGATTATGGATTTAGTACAATGTAGGCTGTATAGCTTTTAGTATACTTTGTCTTATTAAAAATTTGTTTAATTGTTTTGTGGAGTAACTTGACAACATAAGAATTTCACTTGGAAAGGGGAAGGGAACACATGGTGTCTCTCTCTCTCTCTGTCTCTCTCTCTACATGTCTGTCTTTCATTCTTCTCCTGAATCTCTTAAAAGAAGAGGCAATATTTACTTCTTCTGTTTCCATCTGCCGTTTTCCCTTAATCAGTTTTACTCTGACTTCTGTCATTGTCTCTCTACTGAAACTGTTTATGTCAGCAATGAACTCTAATTTTCAAATCAAATGTACTCTTTCTCCTATTGGAGTTTGGCAGTAGCTAATATACAATATACCTTTAATAAATATTAGTTAATTAAATGTTGAAGGAACTCTGAATACTCAGTTAAATATTAGATATATAAAAACACTTTTCACAGTACAGTACTTCCTTAATTTGTTTCATTTGTTGTAACTAATGATGTCTTCCTTTCTGTACTACCCACTGATGCATCTGAATGGGGCAGGAATGTCTGGTATTGTTACACAATGGAATAGCTTTTTCAACGCATATCTGACTACTATCTGATTTTAATTAGTTCAACATTATTAATTTTAGTGACTAGCTTATAGCCTGTTTGTTCAGGCTGTGACCCTCTTTTCTTCAACCACAGTGCCTCTTTCCACTGTACCCTTCGGATCCCCAAAAGCAAATTTGCATCTGGTCCGGGCAATAGAAAATTGGATGAAGAGGCATTGTCCACTTGTTCTCTTTTCTGAGAAAGATCAGTTGGGCTCCAGAACTTAAAAAACGAGGGAGTAGTGCTCCTTGCCGGTCATCTAATGAAGGTAAAGAAAGGTCACAAAGTAAGAAAAAGTAACCAGCCATAATGGTTGAAGGTTTTGAAGCAATACAAATTTCTTGCTGGTCAACCTTTAACTTGAGAAATCTTTCCCCAGCCCTGAATCCATACCCACAGAGAAGACTTCTGCATCTTTATATCAGGCTAAGGTGCTTTTCCCAATGGAGTTCAAGCCATGTTTGTGGATTCCAGAGGGTCTGCTCAGTGGTTAACTCCGTTTCTTCTCTCATAATTATATCTTCACTTAAACCCATTTTATTTCTGGGCACATTGTAGAGAGCAGTGGTATAGTATGTCCCCCAATGGAGAGAGGCGCCTAGCTGTCAGCTCAGTGTTGTCATCATTTGGCTGTGCCCAAAATAATATTAATAGCATTAATAATATTAATTAATAGTAACAGTGACAGGATCAGCGACCATTTTTTGAGCACTTCCCATGTGCTTCTGAAGCCATGAAGGCATTTTGCAAAGCTTTTGAAGTCAGGAGCCATGTTTCTCTCATTCACTGCTGTATACCCTGCCCTTGGCAGAGTCACTGCCACATAGAAGGCAGTTAAGAAGTGTTTATTAAGTGAATGTGTTGTTCTAATCTTCAGAACAATCCTAAACCGATCAATTATTATTTCTCTTCTATTGAAACTGATGTTTACAATTAACTAATTAGTACAAGGTCGTTCAATTGGTACTTGGTAGAGTCAAATTTGAGTTGAGTTGTATGTTCAAATTTGAGCTTCACTATATACTCGAGCCTTTCAGCTTGACAGGCAGAAATGTTCCCACTGTATCATGATGGTGAGTAGGTAGATGGGTAAATTAATAAAAGAATGAATAGATGAATGAATTGCTCTAGCCCTATCTACTTTTATTTATTACCAGCCATTTCTAGTCTACTTTGCTTATGACATTGTTCCTTTAGATAGAAGAATAGGATTGCACTTGCCACCAGAAAAATTAGGATTCTGATGGTTTTGAATTCTGTTGTCCTCTTCTCAAGATGCAAAGCATCTGAGAAGGTCATGAAAATCCCATGATACCTTTGGATTCTAGGTTCCCAGATGTTTTCACACTGTGAAGGCCAGCCTGCTTGGGTAGCTGCAGGTCACCAAGCTTTCCTCTTTGTGAGGCATGAGAGCTTGTCCAAAGGTGCTTCGGTGTATTTTGTCACCAAGGACAGGGGAACATAGTGAATGATCATTCTGTCAGGCAGTTGCCTCATTCTTTGGACCTCATGAATGAGTTCAGATTCTAAATACATTGTACTCATTTACTTCTGCTCTGTGTTTCATCTGGACCAGAAATCTGGTTAGCTATTCAAACTTGGGGAGCTCAAAAATCAAAACAATTTCCAAGAAGAGTGGCCCATCTAAGTTCAATTCCAGGAAGGTGGTGAAATCAGAGGGAGGTCCGTAATAGGGCAACTCAGAGCAAAAGACTGAGATGGGCAGGCACAAGGGGGAAGGCATTTCAGGCAACGAAAATAATAAGTTTACTAACACACCTGGGTGACTTCAGTTTTTGACTCTTGTACTTTCCCTTTCTACTTTTCTCCTAGAAATTGCTAAAGAAATTGACCAGAAAGTATGGAGAAGGGAAAATGTCATAAATGATCTAAATTTAATAATTCATATTGGAGTTTGCAAATTTTCTTGAGATATTGGAGAGATGGATTACAATATGAAAACAAACTAAAGGACCCAACAAAACCCTCAGAGTGCTTTTGAGTTATTTAGCAAAAAGCAGGCTTTTGTATCTTCTGGAGTGTTGCAGATTTCCAGCCAAAGAGAATTCTGGTGCTAACAAGGTATATTACTACCTGTTTTTTTAGAGAGTTGTCATTGTTTACCTGGAAATATAGTACTTTAGTTGCCAGGCAAAAGATGTCTATCATAAGCAATAATTCTTTTACATAAATTTATCTGAGATTTTGAGAAATTCAGCTGATCCTCATTTACATCTATAATGTTTTCCTTTTGACTGCGCTGATTCTAAAACATTGGTTATGACTGTGTTATATTGTTAATTTATACAGTAGCACACTTGTTTATACACAATTGGTTCAGCTGCCATGTGGGGCAGTTTGAAGACGACCATACTGCTACACTTTCCATAAATTCTTGTTTAAAACAGTAAATTATTTTTAGATTGCTGAGGTAGTAGGACTTTTTCAAGATGATTGAATATATCTTATTTTGTGTTAAATCATTGGTGTTTTGTTTTTGTTTTGTTTTGTTTTTGAGGCAGAGTCTTACTCTGTCACTCAGGCTGGAGTACAGTGGCATGATCTCGGCTCACTGCCTCCCAGGTTCAACCTCCGCCTCCCGGGTTCAAGCGATTCTTCTGTCTCAGCCTCCCAAGTAGCTGGGATTGTAGACACGCGCCACCTTGCCCAGCTAACTCTTGTATTTTTCATAGAGATGAGGTTTTACTATGTTGCCCAGGCTGGTCTCAAACTCCTGACCTCAAGTGATCCACCCGCCTCAGCCTCCCAAAGTGCTGGGATTACAGGCATGAGCCACTGTACCCAGCCTCATTGTTGTTTTTATGTCTTTCTTCATATACAATCACACTTAAGTAAAAAGTATTTTCCCGAATTTTGTTTTACATCACTTTATGTCTATTCAGCTTAACTTCATATAAATGAAATGAAGCTATTTATTTTATGGGCACAGTTAATACTTCATTAATGATGTTTTGGTAGTAGTTAAAAGTGGGTCCTGAAGATTGACTTCCAGGATTCCCATCTTACCTTTGCCATTTACTAGCTGTATAATTTTAAGCAACTTGTAAACAGTTTTGTGCCTTACATTTTCAACTTTAAATGGAGATTATATTAATATCTAACTGCTAGCCTTATTCTGAATATTAAATTAGATCCCTCTGATGAAGTTCATAGTTAAAACAATTTCTGGGACATAGGACACTTGATTTTTATTAAAATTTCTGTCCTTGATGTTTGATAATTTCTGTATAGTTTTGATTGGTAACTACATTTCTAGTAATAAGAGTATTTGAATTAGTCTAATTCTTGATGAGGCAGGTTTCCATTTACTGTGTTTATTTTGGGCTCTTATTAGCAATTTGTAAAGAATATGGTTTCAAAGAATCTAAAGGTATTGTACATGTGAATCATGTGTGTGTGTGTGTGTTTGTGTGTGTGTTAGCACTTAGCATTTTTGTATTTGAAATGTTGGAGTGTTTCAACCTGTTTCCTATTTGGGAGATTGTCAAGTTAAAGTGCTCTACTATTTTGGAAAATTGTGTTAAAACTCTATGCTGTTCTATTTTCTTATATTCCTAGTTTATCTAAGTCATGCTTTCAATAGGTGGACACTTCACAATTATAAAATCACTGAATTAGAACCACGAATCTTTCATTATGGTAATTTGTGTTTTCATATTTGTGTCTAGTATTTAGGATAATGTTCCAAACTTTATAGAGCATATTTTTTGTTTTATTCTAATAAGACATGAAGCACAAAACTCAGAGATATGGTAATACCTTGGTTTTTCTGACATGTTGTCAGAAAATGATGCATTCCAATAAACACAATTTTTAGGTGATTTTTTTCCTATAGTTTGTCTCTCCCATCTTTGTGTTCTGAAGAAGTGCAGAGTAAATATAATATAAACTCTTTATGATAAAGGGCCACCATTAGAGATATGTATTAACTTACTGCCCAGTGAGTGACACAACACTGTCCTCAAGGTATATTAGAATATGTAGCCCCACTCTACTATGTAGTAAATGGATCCAGACAGCTGTCTTTTTTTGAATTCTCATTTCTACTCTTATTCCTTACTGCTGGCAATGTGCCTACTTCTAGAAAGCTAATCTTTATTTACTGATTCTGACGGTAAGCCATGCATGCCAGAATTGTGTCTAAATAACACCAGGATAGTGCTTGAGTGAGGACTTGATATTTTCCCAAGCGCAGTTCATGAGATGAGGGAGGTGTTATTGTATATAGTTAGGCTACTGGCTGTAGGAACTATTTTTGACTTTTGGTACAGTATTCTAATATACAGTCAAAGGACTTATATATTTAATATTTTTAATGTATGCCTAAATGAAGGACTTGAGTGCAAATGTAAACATTACACAGATATTACTGGGTAGATCTGCTAAATCCTTAAAAAGGAGGAATAGAATTCTGAATTTATAAATTAGGCATCTTAAATATAACAATGATTTTCATAGGAACAAGATATAAAGCAGGTCATGGTGGAGTCCCTATCCCTGGAGATACTTCACAACAAAACTGAAAAAATGACTGTCAACTTTTTGGTAGTGAAGATTTCATGGGCTAGGTAACCATTTGAAAACTCTCTGGGACCTGCTTCTGTTCTCTACTTCAGATATAAACATTGATAGATTGAGTCATTCAGCAATCATTTCTGAATTTATCTACTAAGTCAGAGGCACTGTGGGAGGTTCTGGGGAGGTGAATAAAATAGACATTCGCCTTGTTCCCCTGGAAAGACAGGAATAAAATAATCACACAAATAAATATGTATTCATCAATTATGATATCGTATGAAAGAAAAGTACTGGGTGCTGTGAGCAGTTATTAACAAGAGGAGGTGATTTAAACTGATAATGCAGAGAGGAATTGATAGTCAAGTTGAAATCTAAAGAATGAAGATAAGCTGGAATAAAAGAATCCTCTCTATCAGAGTAAACAGTTCAGGAGAATTTTTGGAGAAAGGGAAAATCTTGGCATATTGCCGAAACCAGAAGACGACCAGGGTAACTGGATTGCATTGAGCAAGGTAGAGTGTGTTGTAAGATAAAAATGAAGAGAGATGTAAGTGCAGGGTCATGAAGGACCTTGGAAGCCATTGTGAGGATTTGGGGTATTTTTTTTCCAGTGTGAAAACATTCAGAGTTTTAAGTAGGAGATGGGCATAATCACAGTTGAGATTGTAAAAATATTATTTTCTCTGCTATTTATTGATTAATGAAAGCTAGAGAAGAAGTCAGGTGGAAGTGTAGAGATGGGCTATGAGGCTATTGAAGAAATACAGCTAAGGGTGACTAGGAAGCAATGGATAGAAGTGGACAGATTGAAGACATCTTGACCAGTCCTTCAGTTTCATTATCTGTAAACTGGGGATCATTGCTGTGTTTGATGTAGGGTTGATATCAGTAAATGTTGGCTATGATTATTTATGTTACCTAATGAAATTTGTACTAGTTGGTTGGTTAATTGAAAAACTTGTTAAAGAAGGGAAATACTGAATAATATACACTTATCTTAAATATTTCATCTCAACTTAAAGCATATAAATATTTATTGTCAATCTTTTGATGCAGAGTTGGGACCATTCGTTGAACGTGAATATATGAGTTGAAGTTCTGAATTGATTTTTTTTGGTTTCATTTTGTATGAACCATACCCATAGTTACATCCTCTGTGATTTTTAGTTTTAATTCTGTTGAAGAGAAGCGAGAATTTAAAAGACATCTGTAAAGGTTTTTATGACACAAGGATGAGGTTGAGAGCCCAGAAATTTCTATTTAAATATTTTTTTCCAATTTTGCACATATGTGATTTAAAAATAACTCATTTAGCAATTTTTCTTTGTGGTTTTCCAAAATATTCTACCTAGTTTTTCTAGAACCAAACTTTTTAAAGTGCAAATTATACCAGTTTATGTAATGGTTCATGGAAATACATAATTTCAATAATAAGTACAACTGGTATAAGCAGGTTTGGAAACAAATACAACTGACTTCTGATAAGGATATCATTTGACTGGAAGAAGTGAAAATGTAGATAGGATAATACTAGAAATTAATTTCATATTAGCTGCAAGCACTCAGAGTGCCATGGTCCTGAGTCAATGTGCTCTTCTAGAGGAAATGGAGAGTATTGGTTAATGTAGCAGCTAGGTAACTGGAGAATGCTTTTACTAGTTTTTGGAGATAGGATTGACAGACCTTGATGTGGGGCAAGGAAAGGGAGAATCCCAAGGATAAGCAACTATGAGAAGAAGGAACCATTGATCAAGATGGGTGGGAAGATGCAGATGGGATCCAAATGTAATTTTAAGTTTAAGATGCCTGGAAGACATTCAAGTGGCAATGTTAAATGGGCCATTGACCCTGTTGCCCTAAAACTTGGAGTGGTCTTAGCTAGGCTTTGCCTGACAAGCTGGAATGTGATGAGGGCTTGAATCAAGAGGAGGGTGGTCCAGGTGCCCAGCTGGAGTTTGTAGAACATGGAGTCCTGGGGATTGAAGGCCATGTGGTGAGAGGGAAGGTCTGAGTTACGCTTGAGTAAGGAAGTAGAGTGATATAGCTGGAGAAGTGGTGCTGATTTTCAGGGGCGAGTGTCAAGGTGGAGCTCTTAGTGCAAAATTAGAAAATCACAAGTGTACAGAATTAGGAGATTATAAAGTATGGCAAAATTAAGGTAAATGCGTCAACAGTAAGACTGAAAAATGCCAGGGTGTTAGAATACTATTTATATGCAGTGCTGACTGAATAGTACGTGGGCCAACGCGAGAGCTACTGATACAGTCGCCCGGGTATAAACACTAATTTGATTTTCTAGAAATGTCAATGGGCTTTTCATAATGCAGCCTTGATGCAAGGACGTCCTCATAATCAGCGATACACATTTATGAATGTATTGGCCTCTGTTAGGCTGAAGAAAGCAATTTTACCTTCCCTAGAAAGGAACTAAGCTCTTGATCTTGGCCTTATTAATGATACTCTGTAACAAAATAAACTAACTCTGATCCTACCAATTTATCAACTGCATGGGCAACAATACAGATGTTTGATATCACCAGTGCCCTAGACTTGTATTGATATGTGAATTATCCAATTGTGATGGAATTCTTAATGAAAACACAACATGTTCAGAGACTGTTGGAAATTGTAATTAGATCTGAAAATATTTTGTCAATCAAAATGAACATTGTGTTGTTTCAGCTAAGTGGGAAATTGTGGCAAGGAAGGAAGTGTTTATTTTTAGTTGATGAGTATAGCAAATCTGGCCTCTCAATGTAGGTGTGTTATATTGTGATATGAGGGATAATTTGGCTGGCTGGCCATGTGATGGCTTGCTAAGTAATTTCAAACTCAGGAGACTGAAGATTTCCATTTCCTTAAAGACTAAACAGCTGAGTCTTGGTGTCTTTTCTTTTGAAGAGGCAGTCTCTTAAAGGATAGGTTCTTCCTTCTGATGGGAGTATTTATATATTGAATATAAAAGCTAGAAATAGCAACCATTGATTATTTTTGGCCTTACTGCTTTCCTGCAAGGTGAATTTCTTAATGCTTTCATCTTTAATGTACAAATATGCTTGCTTTTTGTTAATGTTTTTCTTTAAGCACCTATTTTTTAAAACATCCCTGAAGAGATATTCTCATATGAGAAATTAGTTTCTCATGCTTATAATATAATTTTTAAAAATTTTATATTTATAGGGAGCCAAACATTTTATTGTGATTTACCATATTCTCTCACTAGCTGGTCTTTTTGGTTCTCTTTGTCAAAGGTTGATGCCACCATTCAATCACTTGCCCAAGAATGAAACTGGGCTTCCTTTTTGATATCCACTGTTTCTTACTGTTTAATGTGTTCTAAAATCTGTTTAGTACTCTTCATCTCTATAGCCACTACTAAGCCCACTAACTGTCTGCCCTAGATTGTTCTAATAATGGCTTTCTGCTTTGTCTCTACTACCTCTTAACCCATTCTTCCTACTTTGTCAATGTAATATTGCTAAGCTTAACATATAATGCTACCTCCCTGCTTAAAACATCTTGGTCTTGCCATTAGGATAAAAAACAAATTACTTGGTGTGTGTTATATAAATTGTTTCAAGTCCTGATTTCCTATTTATTTAAGAATCTAAAGATTTAAGAATCTTCCTTTCCTTGCATTCTAGGCTCCAGGAATATAGAAACTTAATTTATGTTCTCAAATATTACATGAATATGTGACCCCCAAGCCTTCCTACATGACCTTCCTTTGGTTTAGAACATCCTCTCCCTTCCTGTTAGCCTTCAATTGAGATGTTATTATTCAGAGGAAAACGTCTCAGCACTGCAGATAAGGTTAGATGCTCCTACCCATTGTGGCCACTTCAACCATATTGTGACTCTTTTAATTATTTATTGCTATTGCATATTTACTCATCTATACCTCCCTATAGACTGTAAATTTCATTAGGCATGAGACCACATCTCTTCTGATAATCTATTGCTATGTATTTTGGGTTTGTTATGGCAACACCCACTACCAGAAACCAAAGTCTGTTCCAATTGCTGTTTTTCAAAAAAACACCTCAAAACGTAGTGGTATAAAACTACCAATATTTTGTATGCTCATGGATTACATGTGTTAGGAATTTGGACAGGGCATAGTCCAAATGTAGGCATACATTGCCTCTGTCCCATGGTATCTAAGGCATTACCCAGAAAACCTAGAAGGGGAGAGGGCTATTTTAATGGCTAGGGGATAAAATCCTCTGAAGGCTTCTTTATGCACGTGTCTAATGCCTAGGCTGGGATAACTTGAAGTCTTAACTGGGGCTTCCAACCAGAGTGCCTACACATGGGCTCTCTCTGGGGTCTGCAGTTATCCAGAGTGTGGTAGAATTGGAATGTTTAGATTTTTTACTTGGCTACCTCAGGACTCCAAGAGCAAGTCAGAAGAAAGTAGAAGCTAAACAGCTTTTTATGGCCCAGTATAGGAAGTCACCTAGCATCACTTCTACTGTACTCTATTGGTCAAAGTCGTTGCGTTAGTTTCCTATCATTGCCATTACAAATTAGCAGAAACTTAGTGGCTTAACAAAACGCAAATTTATTTTCTTACAGTTGTAGAGGCCAGAAATCCAAATAGGTCTCAAGGAGCTCAAATCAAGATATAAGCAAGGCTGTGTTCCTTTTGGAGGGTCTAGCAGATAATCTTTTTCCTTGTCTTTTATAACTTCTAAAGATCACCTGTATTCTTTGGCTCATGGCCCCTTCTTCCATCTTCAAAGCCAGCATCATAGCATCTCCAAATCTCTGACTTCCCTGCCCTCCTGTTTCACTTTAGGGACCCTTGCTATTACGTGGCCCACAGAGTTAATCCAGGATAATGCACCTATCACAAGATCAGTTGATTAACAACCTTAACCACCTACACTCTTAATTCCCTCTTGCCATGTAACAAAACATATTCACAGGTTTCAGTGATTAGAACTTGAACATCTTTGGGGACCACTGAGGTCAATCTCATCCAGATTGAAGGTGACTCTTAGGAACAGGGATTAGATTCTGAGACTTGGTATTGCACAGAAGGCCCTCACATGCAAGGACACAAACTCGTTGCTCATACAGAGAAAAAATGACCACTATGAAGAGACCAGAGCTCCAGACTGGATCCTTTCTCCACTGAACAAGGCAAAGGGATATAGACTCTACTTCTTGATGGGAAGAGAGTCACATAATTTACAAACATATGTTAAAACCACCATATATATTTTGCTCACATTACTGTACAGTTCTGGCACGTTGACAAATAGACAATTCATGATTTTAATGCACTTAATATCTGTGTAATGATAGAATTGAATAATGCTAAATATTCTACAGGAAAACCAGAAAAAAATAATGTGAAAACTAACAGTATAGGAGATACTAAAATGAAGTGTGTACATTTTAAGAATTCTAGATTTTTTTTGGTTGCTAGCTCTCTATTTAAACAAGTATACTCAGTGATTGCTAATGAGAAGCAGTGATGTGTCAATGTTAGTATTGTGAACACCCTAGGGAGGCATACTTATGTATATGTTGTGATATCTCTGGGCTATAAAAAGCTGAAGAAAATAAGAAGTAGAAGGGAATGTGTAATGAATATAACAAATGATAAAAAGAGAGAGGAACCAGAGTGGCAGTAAACACAATGAAGGCTTCAAAATAAGTGTGAGTTATGGAGCGAATTGTGTCCCCGAAATACATATATTGAAGCTATAAATTCTCAATGTGACTATATTTGGAGTTAATGCTTTTAGGAAAATAATTAAGGTTAAATGAGGCCTTAAGGGTGGTGCCCTAATCACATTGTACTGACATCCTCATGACAAGAAAAAGATATACCCGAGATGGATTTCTAAGTGTGCACAGAGTAAAGGCCATGTGAGGACACAGCGAGAAGGCAGTCATCTACAGGCCAGGAAGAGTGGCCTCATCAGAAACCAGCCCTGATGCCATCTTGAACATCAATGCCTAGCCTCCAGTACTATCAGAAAGTAAATTTCTGTTGTTTAAGCTGCCCCATCTGTGATATTTTGTTATGGCAGCCTGAGCAGACTAATACAGTGTGCTTAAAAAGTAGATGAATGGTTTGAGTTAAACTTTCCATAGTATTAGTTAATGTCGAGGGCTTCATTAACTGATGATCATACACACAGTTCCTACATGGCAGTGCTTGCTTCTTGTTTTTGGGAGTACATGGGAAATATGACCCTCAGAAGTGAGGAACTTTGCATCATGAATACCATTGATTAGTCACCCAGCAACAGGTCACTTCATCCAGTTAATGTGGTAGTTCCCATATGTTTGGGCAGGAAAAAAATCTCATAACTCATTGTTTTTCTTACTTTTGAATTAAAAACTCATGTGAAAATCCAGTTCTTTTTCTGGTTTTGGCATCTTCTACTAATTAATATTAACTTGAAAAGTGCTTGGAAAACAGCTTGGCTAACTTCAGTCAAAAGCATGTAAGGAATGTATTCATGGACAGAGATCTGTGGAAGTAGTGGGGTGGTGTCTTCCAGGCAAGAAGACAAGTTATGATAATATTAGTGATGTTAAAATCCACCTGCTAAAACAAGCCCATTAAATCAAGCAATTATGTAATTTGTATTGATCCAACTATTTAACAGACTGAGAAAGCTGTTTATTTTTCATTCAAGGAGAAATCATATTAGAAAACAAAATAAAAATCTTTAGTAATATCTTTGGAACTGATGATATAAGTGAGGATTTTTTTTTTCAAGCATGAAATACTGTGGATACTTTAAGCAAATACATGAATTTGAAGCTTATGGTGTAGTTCCCAGGATGAAAGGAATTCTATAAACAAAGCTTCCAATAGACAGGAACCAGGAATATCTATGTCGCTCTTGGGAGTAAAATCACTTTAATCATCTCTTTCCTGGCAACTTTATGGAGATAAATGAAGTGAAATGGTTTATTCTGCCCTTGCATCACCCTGCTTGAATTTCTAAGAGCCAATATTTCAAGTTGCCCCTGCATATTACCTGTATATGAATGGCAAGAGAAAAGAACCTAGAGGAAACCTTCAGAAACCCCTTGGGTAGTGGAAGGGTAGAGTATCTTGATTTACTGTTCCACCAAGATATTACATAGGGAGGGAAAGTGATTTCCTAAAATGAAACTGCATGTTATTAGCAAATCAAATGCCTATCAGGCAGCTCCAAGGCAAGACCTATCTACTACATGCATTGTTTTATCTTCATGAATTTAAGGGCTTAAAAGCAGTCTAATTTTGCATAATTAGTCCAGTTATTGCTCACAGATTATCTTCCAATGAGTGAACAACTGTAAGTAAAGCTTGTAACAAACTGAATGTGTGCATTAAAACTGCCTTCATAGTGTTATGATATGCTTAGCAAAATACCTAGCAAATAAAGATTAGATCTTAAAAAATCATTATCTTTGAAATGAAAATCATTTTGGAATTGGTACCAGCTTAACAGAATTTGGAGTGAGAACCACAAGAAACTCTTATAAAGATAAACTACATTAAAAAATATCTAATAATAGAAAAATTAGAAAATTTGGTCGCAATCTCAACAGATACTATGTTTGCCTTTAAGAAGACATAGAGTGTTCAAAAACGATAGTAAGCCAATTCAGTGGTGAAAAAATACTATTCAACAAGTGGGGCTGGGACAACTAGGCAGTCACATGCAAGAGAATGAATTTAGAACCTACTTCATGCAGAAATTATGAAATATACAGAAGTTAACTCAAAATATAGATCTAAATGTAAAAGTTAAAACTACTAAAAGCTTAGAAGAAAACAGGAGTAGATTTTCACAATCTTGGATTAGACAATGGTTTCTTAGGTATGACACCACAAGCACAAACAACAAAAGGGGAAAGAGATAAATCGGACTTTATCAAAATTAAAAACTGTGGTGTTCAAAAGGATACTGTCAAGAAAGTCAGCCAACAAACCACAGAATGAGAGAAAATATTTGCAGTTTATGCATCTCATAAGGGACTTGTACAGGTTATATAAAGAACTCTTATAACTCAATGAAAGGATAAGTAACCCAATTAAAGAATAGACATGAGGCTGGCAAGATGGCTGAATAGGAACAGCTCTGGTCTGCAGCTCCCAGTGAGATCAATGCAGAAGGTGGATGATTTCTACATTTCCAAATAGGGTCCCGGTTCATCTCATTGGGACTAGTTGGACAGTGGGTGCAGCCCATGGAGGGCAAGCCAAAGCAGGGTGAGGCATCACCTCACCCAGGAAGCTCTTGGGATTGGGGAATTTTCTCCACTACCCAAGGGAAGCCATGACACAACTGAGCCTGAAGAACTCTGGCACAGATACTGAGCTTGTCCCATGGTTTTCGCAACCTGCAAACGAAGAGATTCCCTCCATTGCCTACCCCACCCGGGCCCTGGGTTTCAAGCACAAAACTGGGCGGCCATCTGGGCAGACACCGAACTACCCACAGGAGTTCTTTTTTTCCATACCCCAGTGGCACCTGGAATGCCAGTGAGACAGAACTGTTCACTCCCCGGGAAAGGGGTGCTGAAGACAGGGAGCCAAGTGATCTGGCTCGGCAGATCCCACCCCCACAGAGCCCAGCAAGCTAAGATCTACTGGCTTGAAATTCTCGCTGCCAACATAGCAGCAGTCTGAGATTGACCTGGGACTCTCAAACTTGGCCGGGGGTGGGGCGTCTGCCATTGCTGAGGCTTGAGTAGGTGGTTTTACACTTACAGGGTAAACAAAGCTGCTGGGAACTTCTAACTGGGCAGAGCCCACTGCAGCTCAGCAAGGCTGCTGTGGCCAGACTGCCAGATTTCCCTTCTCTGGGCAGGGCATCTCTGAAAAAAAGGCAGCATCCCCAGTCAGGGACTTATAGATAAAACCCTCATCTCCCTGGGACAGAGTACCTGGGGAAGGGGTGGCTGTGGGCACAGCTTCAGCAAACTTAAACGTCCCTGCCTGAAGACTCTGAAGAGTGCAGTGGACCTCCCAGCACAGCGTTCGAGTTCTGCTTAGGGTCAGACTGCCTCCTCAAGTGGGTCCCTGACCCCGGTGTATCTTGACTGGGAGACACCTCCCAGTAGGGGCCAACAGACACCGCATACAGGAAAGCTCTGGTGGCATTTGGCAGATGCCCCTCTGGGACAAAGCTTCCAGAGGAAAGATTAGGCAGCAATCCTTGCTATTCTGCAGCCTCCACCAGTGATACCCAGGCAAACAGGGTTAAGAGTGGACCTTCAGCAAACTCCAGCAGACTGGCAGCAGAGGGGCCTCACTGTCAAAAGGAAAACTAACAAACAGGAATAGCATGCCCACTCAAAGACCCTATTAGAAGGTCACCAACATCAAAGACCAAAGGTAGACACATCCACAAAGATGGGGAGAAATCAGCACAAAAAGGCTGAAAATTCCAAAAACCAGAATGCCTTCTTCTCCAAAGGATCACAACTCCTTGCCAGCAAGGGAAAAACACTGGACGGAGAATGAGTTTGATGAATTGACAGAAGTAGGCTTCAAAAGGTGCGTAACAGCAAACTCCTCTGAGCTAAAGGAGCATGTTCTAGCCCAATGCAAGGAAGCTAAGCACATTAAAAAAAGGTTAGACAAATTGCTAACTAGGATAACCAGTGTAGAGAAGAACATAAATGACCTGATGGAACTGAAAAACACAACACAAGAACTTCGCGAAGCATACGCAAGTTTCAATAGCTGAACTGATCAAGCAGAAGAAAGGATATCAGTGATTGAATATCAACTTAATGAAATAGAGAAGGCAAGATTAGAGAAAAAAGAATGAAAAGGAATGAACAAAGCCTCCAAGAAATATGGGACTATGTGAAAAGACCAAATCTACGTTTGATTGGTGTACCTGAAAGTGACAAGGAGAATGGAACCAAGTTGGAAAACAGTCTTCAGGATATTATCCAGGAGAACTCCCCCAACCTAGCAAGACAGGCCGACATTCAAATTCAGGAAATACAGAGAAAACCACAAAGATACTCCTCAAGAAGAGCAACCCCAAGACACACAATCTTCAGATTCACCAAGGTTGAAATGAAAGAAAAAATGTTAAGGACAGCCAGAGAGAAAGGTTGGGTTACCCGCAAAAGGAAGCCCATCAGCCTAACAGTGTATTTCTCTGCAGAAACCCTATAAGCCAGAAGAGAGTGGGGGCCAATATTCAATATTCATAAAGAAACCCAGAATTTCATATCCAGCCAAACTAAGCTTCATAAGCGAAGGAGAAATAAAATCCTTTACAGACAAGCAAATGCTGAGGGATTTTGTCACCACCAGGCCTGTCTTACAAGAGCTCCTGAAGGAAACACTAAACATGGAAAGGAACAATTGGTACCAGCCACTGCAAAAACATTGACACTATGAAGAAACTGCATCAACTAATGGGCAACATAACCAGCTAGCATCATAATGACAGGATCAAACTCACACATAAAAATATTAACCTTAAGTGTAAATGAGCTAAATGACCCAAGTAAAAGACACAGACTGGAAAATTGGATAAAGAGTCAAGACTCATCAGTTGCTCTATTCATTCAGGAGACCCATCTCATGTGCAAAGACGCACATAGGCTAAAATAAAGGAATGGAGGAATATTTACCAAGCAAATGGAAAGCAAAAAAAAAAAAAAAAGCAAGAGTTACAATCCTAATCTCTGATAAAACAGACTTTAAACCAACAAAGATCAAAAGAGACAAAAAAGGCATTACATAATGGTAAAGGGATCAATGCAGTAAGAAGAGCTAACTATTCTAAATATATATGCACCCAATACAGGAGCACCCAGATTCATAAGCAAGTTCTTAGAGACCTACAAAGAGACTTAGATTCCCACATAATAATAGTGGGAAACTTTAACACCTCACTGTCAATATTTGACAGATCAATGAGACAGAAAATTAACAAGGATATTCAGGACTTGAACTCAGCTCTGGACCAGGCAGACCTAATAGACATCTAAAGAAATCTCCACCCCAAATCAACAGAATGTACATTCTTCTCAGCACCTCATCACACTTATTCTAAAATTAACCACATAATTGGAAGTAAAACACTCCTCAGCAAATGCAAAAGAACGGAAATTATAACAAACAGTCTCTCAGACCACAGTGCAATCAAACTAGAACTCAGGATTAAGAAACTCATTCAAAGCCCCACAACTACATGGAAACTGAACAACCTGCTCCTAAATGACTGCTGGGTAAATAACGAAATGAAGACAGAAATAAATATGTTCTTTGAAACCAATGAGAATGAAGACACAACATACCAGAATCGCTGGGACACATTTAAAGCAGTGTGTAGAGGGAAATTTATAGCACTAAATGCCCACAAGAGAAAGCAGAAAAGATCTAAAATTGATGCCTTAACATCAACATTAAAAGAACTAGAGAAGCAAGAGCAAACAAATTCAAAAGCTAGCAGAAGACAAGAATAACTAAGATCAGAGCAGAACTGAAGGAGATAGAGACGCAAAAAACCCTTCAAAAAATCAGTGAGTGCAGGAGCTGGTTTTTTGAAAAGATCAACAAAATCGACTGCTAGTCAGACTAATAAAGAAGAAAAGAGAGAAGAATCAAATAGATGCAATAAAAACTGTTATAGTGGATATCACCACTGATCCCATAGAAATACAAACTACCATCAGAGAATACTATAAACACCTCTATGCAAATAAACTAGAAAATCTAGAAGAAATGGATAAATTCCTGGACATTTACACCCTCCCAAGTCTAAACCAGGAAGAAGTCAAATGCCTGAATAAACCAATAACAAGTTCTGAAATTGAGGCAGTAATTAATAGCCTACCCACCAAAAAAGTCCAGGACCACACGGATTCACAGCTGAATTCCACCAGTGGTACAAAGAGGAGCTGGTACCATTCCTTCTGGAACTATTCCAAACAATAGAAAAAGAGGGAATCCTCCCTAACTCATTTTATGAGGCCAGCGTCATCCTGATCTCAAAACCTGGCAGAGACACACAAAAAAAGACAATTTCTGGCCAATATCCCTGTTGAACATCGATGCAAAAATCCTCAATAAAATACTTGCAAACCGAATATAGCAGAATATCAAAAAGCTTATCCACCACAATCAAGTTGGCTTCATCCCTGGGATGTGAGACTGCTTCAACATATGCAAATCAATAAACGTAATTCATCACATAAACAGAACCAATGACAAAAACCACATGATTATCTCAGCAGATGCAGAAAAGGCCTTCAACAAAATTCAACACCCCTTTATGCTAAAAACTCTCAATAAACTGGGTATCGATGGAACGTATCTCAAAATAATAAGAGTTATTTATGAAAAACCCAAAGGCAATATCATACTGAATGGACAAAAACTGGAGGCATTCCCTTTGAAAACCAGCACAAGACAAGGATGCCCCCCCTCACCACTCCTATTCAACATAATATTGGAAGTTCTGGCCAGGGCAATCAGGCAAGAGAAAGAAATAAAGGGTATTCGATTAGGAAGAGAGGAAGTCGAATTGTTCCTGTTTGCAGGTGACATGATTGCATATTTAGAAAACCCCATCGTCTCTGCCCTCCTTAAGCTGATAAGGAACTTCAGCAAAGTCTCAGGATACAAAATCTATGTGCAAAAATCACAAGCATTCTTATACACCAATAACAGACAGAGAGCCAAATCATGAGTGAACTCCCATTCATAGTTGCTTCAAAGAGAATAAAATACTTAGGAATCCAACTTACAAGGGATGTGAAGGACCTCTTCAAGGAGAACTACAAACCACTGCTCAATGAAATAAAAGAGGATACAAACAAATGGAAGAACATTCCATGCTCATGGATAGGAAGAATCAATATCGTGAAAATGGCGATACTGCCCAAGGTAATTTATAGATTCAATGCCATCCCCATCAAGCTACCAATGACTTTCCTCACAGAATTGGAAAAAACTACTTTAAAGTTCATATGGAACCAAAAAAGAGCACACATTGCCAAGTCAATCCTAAGCCAAAAGAACAAACCTGGAGGCATCATGCTACCTGACTTCAAACTATACTACAAGGCTACAGTAACCAAAACAGCATGGTACTGGTACCAAAACAGAGCTATAGACCAATGGAACAGAACAGAGGCCTCAGAAATAACACCACACATCTACAACCATCTGATCTGCAACAAACCTAACACACACAAGCAATGGGGAAAAGACTCACTATTTAATAAATGTTGTTGGGAAAACTGGCTAGCCATATGCAGAAAACTGAAACTGGACCCCTTCCTTACACCTTATACAAAAATCAACTCAAGATGGATCAAAGACTTAAATGTAAGACCTAGGACCATAAAAATCCTAGAAGAAAACCTGGGCAATACCATTCAGGACATAGGCATGAGGAAAGAGTTCATGTCTAAAACACCAAAGGAAATGGCAACAAAAGCCAAAATAGACAAATGAGATCTAATTAAACTAAAGAGTTTCTGCACAGCAAAAGAAACTATCATCAGAGTGAACAGGCAACCTACAAAATGGGAGAAAATTTTTGCAATCTATCCATCTGGCAAAGGGCTAATATCGAGAATCTACAAATAACTTAAACAAATTTACAAGAAAAAAACAACCCCATCAATAAGTGGGCAAAGGACATGAACAGACACTTCTCAAAAGAAGACATTTATGCAGGCAACAGACATAAGAAAAAATGCTTCATCACTGGTCATCAGAGAAATGCAAATCAAAAACAAAATGAGATACCATCTCACGCCAGTTAGAATGGTGATCATTAAAAAGTCAGGAAACAACAGATGCTGGAGAGGATGTAGAGAAATAGCAATGCTTTGACACTATTGGTGGGCACATAAATTAGTTCAACCATTGTGGAAGAGAGTGTGGCAATTTCTTAAGGATCTGGAACTAGAAATACCATTTGACCCAGCAATCCCATTACTGGGTATATACCCAAAGATTTTAGATCATTCTACTATAAAGATGCATGCACACATATGTTTATTGCAGCACTATTCACAAGAGCAAAGACTTGGAACCAACTGAAATATCCATCAACAATAGACTGGTTAAAGAAAATGTGGCACATATACACTATGGAATATTATGCAGCCATAAAAAAGGATGAGTTCATGTCCTTTGCAGGGACATGGATGAAGCTGGAAACCATCATTCTCAGCAAACTACCACAAGAACAGAAAACCAAACACCTCATGTTCTCACCCATAAGTGGGAGTTGAGTCCCACTTATGAGAGCACATGGACATAGGGAGGGGCACATCACACACTGGGGACTGTTGGGGGCTGGGGGGCCAGGGGAGGGAATAACATTAGGAGAAATGCCTCATTTAGGTGACAGGTTCATGGATGCAGCAAACCACCATGGCATGTGTATACCTATGTAACAAAACTGCACATTCTGTACATGTACCCCAGAACTTAAAATGTAATAAAAGTATATACACATATATGTAATTTTTAAAAATAGGCACAATATTTCAATAGATGTTTCTGTAGAGAAGGTATACAAATGTCCAGTAACCACCTGAGAGCAATATTAGTAATTAGAGAAAAGCAGGTCACAACAATAATGAGATACTACTGCACATCTCCTAGGATGGCTAAAATAAGGACAATAACAAGTGTTGTGAGGAGGTAGAAATGTTAGAACACTCATACATCACTGGTGGGATTGTGGAATGGTACAGTCATTTTGGGAAACAGATTGGTAGTTTTTTCAAAATGTTAAACATAGACTTACCATATGACAAAGAAATTCCATTCCTAAGATAAATGCCCAAGAGAAATGATAACCTATGTCCACACAAAAATCTGTGTGTGAATGTTTATAGTAGTTTTATTCAAGTAGCCAAAAAGTAAAAAAAAACAATTATCTATCAGCTGATAAATGGATAACAAAATGTGATATATCCATACAATAGAAGATTATTTGACAATTAAAAATGAAATACTGATATATTTTACATTATGGATGAACCCAGAAAACATGGTAAGTGAAAGAAACTAGTCACAAAAGATCACAGAATATATGATTACTTAATCATAAGTAATCTTGGATTAGACACCCTTGGCCTTGCTTTTTTTTTTTTTTTCTTTTTTAGAGACAGGGTCTCACTCTGTTGCCCAGGCTAATGTGCACTGGTACAACCTCAGCTCACTGCAGCCTCGACCTCTCAGGCTCAAGCCATCCTTTCACATCAGCCTCCTGAGTAGCTGAACTTACGGGTGTGTGCCACCATGTCCAGCTATTTTGTTTTTTAATTTTTTTTGGTAGAACTGAGGTCTCACTGTGTTGCCCAGGCTGGTCTCAAACTCCTGGGCTCACAAGATTCTCTTGGCTGGGCATGGTGGCTAATGCCTGTAATCTGAGCACTTTGGGGGGCCGAGGTGGGTGGATCACCTGAGGTCAGGAGTTTGAGACCAGCCTAATCAACATGGTGAAACCCCGTCCCTACTAAAAACACAAAAATTAGCCAGGCATGGCAGCACGCATCTGTAGTCCCAGATCTCAGGAGGCTGAGGCAGGAGAATCGCTTGAACCCGGGAGGCAGAGGCTGCAGTGAGCTGAGAGTGCACCACTGCACTCCAGCCTAGGCGACAGAGCAAGAAAAAAAAAAAATTCCTGCCTCAGAGTCCCAAAGTGCTGGGATTACAGGTGTGGGATTACAAGACGCCTGGCTGGCTTTGATTTTTAAAAGTGAATGTGGCGGTACCTAGAGTGATTTCTGCCTTGTGCTGGCTCTGGCTGCTGTGTATGGAAGATCTAGGCCTTCCTTCTCGTTCTAGAGTCATGACAAAAGGTAGTACAAAATATTATGTAATAAGTATCTGCTATGGTGGCGGGTGTCTGTAATCCTAGCTACTCAGGAGGCTGAGGGAGGAGGCAGGAGAATCACTTGAACCTGTGAGGCGGAGGTTGCAGTGAGCCGAGATTGGGCCATTGCACTCCAGCCTGGGTTACAGAGTGAGACTCAGTCTCAAAAACAAAACAAAACAAAACAAAACAAAAAAAGCTGCCGTGCTTCAAGTCAACAGCGTTTATTGAGTACCTGCTGGTGTGATGGCTTGCGGGCTAGACAAAAATACAAAGATGGCTGTGAGGCGTTTTCGTTATTCAAAAACTCATTTGCTTATAGTCTTAGTTATCACTCTGCTGACAAAATTGCTAAAGGATAGAGAACAGGAGGGATTCTCTCTATTCTGAATTTTAATGTAGATACTATACTATATAAAAATTAATGGGAAGCTATTAATTTCTGTATTAAGAATAACTTTAGCCTGGGTGTTGGCTCATGCCTATAATCCCAGCAATTTTAGAGGCCGAGTTGGGAGGATTACTTGAGGACAAGAGTTTGAGACCAGCCTGGGCAACATAGTGAGACCTCATTTCTTCAAAAAACTTTTTTAAAAAATTAGCTAGGCACTGTGCTGCACACCTTTACTCTCAGTTATTTGGGAGGCTGGGAGGATTGTTTGAGGCAGGGGTTGGAGGTTACAGTGAGCTGTGATCATGCTACTACACTCCAGCCTGGGTGACAGAATGAGACCTTGTCCTGGTCTCTAAAAAACAAAAATAATACAAGGATCTTTATTCACTTAATTTGATTATTTAATGCTGTAGCAAATTAGCTATATAATTAAATATATTAAATATTAATTAAATAGCAAATATATTAAATATTAATTAAATAGCAAATTAGCTATCTAGAGAAATGTGACTGATAATAAATGAGAATTTTTGGCCTACTTTATTTTGTATATTATATTTGCTAATAGTAGAAATAATCTACCTCTAGATATCAAAATGTTAAAAGTTATGATCTGTTTTCAACAGATATGCTCAAAATATTTCAAAAGTAATTCTGCATTTGCAATAAAATAACATTCTGTGATATTTTACTTTGGAGTAATTAACATCATCATGCATTGTAACTTAATTCAGCTAAAGGCAAAAAATCTATTTTGTGTGGATGTTTCCTTCCCATTGTCATATTTCCCTTTTGGGAAAAAATGTATGCACTGTTCTCAATATAACAAGATATTAAAAGAATGAGATAAGAGTAGTTTATTTCAACACATGTATTCAGTATATAAAATACAGTTGTCAAGGAAGGGAGTAAAAGCAAGCAGTGTAAATGAGTTCAGGACAAATAGGAACAACGAGTTAAGATAAATGAAAAGAACAGATTTTGGGGGCCCTTTGATATATTTCCATGTCCTTGGTTCCTTTCAGTCGCTATTTCTGCTGATGAAATTTTGTAACTTTGAATTGTATGGATCTGTGCTACTCAATAATGTTTCCGGTAAAGGTTAAAAAATGAAATATGCTCTCTTTAATGTGTTTTAATGAAAACTGTGTAAGTATATACATATTACTCTTGTCATAGATAGTTTTATTTAAAAATACATGAAAACTCCAGAATAATTCCATTATTTAATATAACCGCATGTCTAATTCTATTGGCAAAAAGGAAAAAGTTGATCACTTATTACAGATAAATGATTCTTCCAGGTAGCTAGACTGTTTTATTTATCATAATAATTTGATTTACTAAAAATATAAACATGCCCAAAGATGCCACATTTACTTCTTTTCTATGGTTATCCTAATCTGGCTTATATTAATATAACAATGGATTACATTTTCATCTTTATTATGAGGCATAAGATCCCTTTGAAGTCATTTGTCAAGAGTAAAAGGAAGACCTCAGTATTATTTCACCACCCATGTGATGTGATTTTTAAAAATACATTGAGTGTCTACAACTCCATAATTTAAAGCAAATGTTATGAAACACATATATAACAGATTTCCAGTTCTAGATAATTTGGCAATTATCACATATTTATTACAGAGGCAAAAACATTCTTGAAAATTTTGTTCTGTTTTTTATATTGTGGCATTTCCTTGGCACACTTCTTAATGATAAAAGGTGAATTTAACCAGTAATAGAGTCCCCAAACTTAAAAGTCTATTCAAGGATGGTTTAAGGGCAGATATATGTGAACATTTTGAGAAGGATGCAAATGTCATTCTATATTTTTAATTGATGTGTTAAATAATTTCTTGGATTCTGATCATGGCAATAAAATATCACAAAATATTTTATAGAAAATAGGATCAGAAGTATATTTCATGTTTTTCAACATTACATGAATATGATTTGAAGGGAAGAAGAGAGAGACAGATAAGGAGAGGGAAAAAGAGAAAGGAGGAGAGAGATTTTACTACTCTGCGTTTTAGAGTTTAATACATGGTTATTCAACCTGAGGCTATAACGCTTGATGTATCTTAAAAAACATTATTTTTTATATAATGGTTAGTATAAGCCCTGCAAAATTTAGTCTAACCAGCTATATTCTGGAATATATATGTTCAGTGATACCATTTTTTAAAAATGAGGATGCTAGTATAGTCATATTTTTACTTTATTAATAAATTGGGAGATTTTTGATAGAGAAAGGAAGGCACAATGTGACCTGTTTTATTGCATGATATAAAGAAAAATCTTATTATACTATTACTCAATATATGTCTCTGCCACAAATTTGCATGATAATTTCAGCTAGAAACATCAGTACTGTAAAATTTCTGATCAGTCAACAGTATATTACTAAATTGCCACTTACACACTCAAGATGTATTAAATATGCAAAAGAACTGGAAACAGAATTTTGAGATGTTTGTTTACCTATGTTTGGTGCGGCATTATCCACAATAGGCAAGATATAGAAGCAACCTAAATGTCCACCAACAGATAAAGAAAAGGTGGTAAATACACATCACTGAATATTATTCAGCACTAAAAAGGAAGTTTGTCACATGGTGAAATAAGTGAAATAAGCCAGTCATAAAAAAAACTTCTTCATGATGCTGGATGATTCTGCTTATGTATCTGGAATAGCAAACTCAAAGAAACAGAAAATAGAATGTGGTTGTCAGAGGCTAGGGAATTGTCACTATGTATAGAGTTTTAGTTTTGAAAGATAAAAAATTTCTAGAAATCTGTTGTATGGTAATATGCGTATAGTTAACAATAATGTACTATACACTTAAAAATGACTAAGATTGTAAATTTTGTTACATATTTTTATCACAAACTCCTCCCACCCCAGCACTCCAAATATACATACACAAATCCACACATATGCTTGGGGCATACAGAAGTAGTGTGACATAGTATTTAGATCCAGCCATTATCCCAGAGATGGATAGAGGTGGATGCTAGAGAAATTTTCTTCAGAAACTTTGGTAAAATTGGGTATTTTAAAGGTCAGCAGTAAAAACAACGTGTGAATCAAACTTTATTATAACAATTTAGAACTGCAAATTTTGAACTGGAAAATTTTTACTTGACAGAGTAATGACCAAAAAGCAGAAGCTGTTATGCAGTTTTATTTCTCCAGGAAAATTTTCTATGATCAAAATCTGATGAATAAATAATATCTCTATTTAAAAAATTATCAGATATCGACAGATAGGAAGAATTCCCTGACCTTATCTTGCATAACATAGGGAGTGGAAGACAGATGTCTAAATGAATCCTGGTGATTGCAGCTTCTGCAGGGAGAGCTTAGCTAAAGATGTACTGCTGGAGCTCAGGGGAATGAGTGACTGACTCTGCCCAAGGCTTGCGAAGGAGATTTTATGGAGGAGCAAGGATTTAAAGGATGAGCAGTTGCTTCCAAAGTGGAGAAGAATAAATGCTTCTAGGTTAAAAAAATAAAAGCACAAATAGAGTCCTAGACTTGTGAACGTGGAGCATACCTTGAGGATGATGAAAGGCACAGCATGTCTGGAGTTCAGGGTGCATAGGTGAGAATATTAGGAGCCAAATTATGGTTCCCTTTGATGGGAAATCTTATACATTTTGGACCTTATTTTTAAGGTGTTGAGCAGTTGTACTAACAGTGATATAATAGCAACCACTTATTAGGGACTAACCATGAGGAAATAATTGCTTATTTGCATATATTATTTTATTCTCATTTGGTAAACATGAAAACCGAGGCTAACAGAGGTTAAATATAATAACTTAACTAAGGTCACATAGCAAATGACTTGAGCTAGATTTGGAACCAGACACTGTCAGATTCCAAAGCTTCTGCTCTTAAACAATATAGTACTCTGTTGGCCTTTATGGCATTTTTTAAAGAGGGAAAATATAAATTGATATGAGATGTGTTTTAGGGAAGGTATGATAGTGATAATGTGGTAGAAGATCCTGGACATAAGGTAGATTATGGCAATAATGCAGGTGGAAAATCATGAGTCTGAGTAAAAAGCATTAGTGGGAAGTTGTTGAATCTGAAACTGTACGGATCTAAGATATCAGTCTTCTGGGAAACTAACAAGCCACAGTCATGTGTGTATATACACTACTAGAAACACAATACTTCTGGATCAGAGAACAGAAAGTTTCTTCACAGAGCGTCTTTGCAGCACTGGTTCCCCATGTTCCATTCCCCATGAGACAGTGTGTTGAGGGCCAGATATGTTTATGCATACTGGGGTTGCAACAAAGGAGAGGGCCTCCAAAATTATGAAACTGAGAGCTTATGTAGGGCAGCATGGCTGTCTGCATGTCCTCCCCCACTGTGAGAGACAAATCCTGTTTGAGGAAAGGAAGGGAAGGTCCCTAGATTTTTATTACCCTTATAATGTAAGCAAATACTTCTGAATAAGAGTTTAAATATCTGGAAAACTTCCTTATCTCTAACTTTGAATGTTTGATTATCCCTCAATCATCCTCTGACCCAAGCTTGTCCAACCCATGGTCTGTGGGCCACGTGCAGTCTAGGACAGGTTTGAATGTGGCCCAACACAAATTTGTAACCTTTTTTTTTTTTTTTTGTAGCTAATTAGCTATCATTATTGTTAGTGTATTTTATATGTGGCCCAAAGCAATTCTTCTTCCAGTGTGACCCAGGGAAGCCAAAAACTTGGACACTCCTGCTCTAACTCCAGTTACCAGTAACTTTTGCCTAAAACGTCCTGACTGTGGAAATATGAAAATATGATGGAATGTTGTTTCCTAACAGTGGTATGAGCAACCGATAGAAAGCAGATAGAATTGTCATACCTTTTAAAAGATGTTGAAATCAGCCTATCACAAGCTTAGAATGCCTACATATGTAAATTGAATAGGACTGTTGTTGAGGTCAAATTACCTGTAAAAATCCATTTTCAATGGTAGTCATTAAATCCTCTGGATTACGCAAGTGATAATCTTAGTATGTACTGTCTTAGTATGAGTGCCAATAAATTTGGTTTGAAAAGAATCTTGCTTCTTCCATATTTTGAGATATTCTAAGAAGTACTGATTAGTGATCAACAGAGAGCCAAGGAACCTTGCTTGTATTCAGAAACCCAGGTAATTATTACAATTTTTGGAATATAGCAGCATAATTCTAGAATAAATTCCATAGAATAAAAATTGCATTGGGTATGAAAATTTTAAAACTATTTAAAAATTTTAGCTGATAATGTATAAGTTTATCCCAAAAACATATAATGGGACTCAGTCCTGTTTTCCTAAAAGAAAAAGAAAAAAGTGAGAACAAATTCCTTTTATGTGTTTCACAGAGATTGTCTAGGCACGTACCAAAAAGAAGGAATCTAATAACAGCATTAAATCAAGAGCATATTGAACCTAGCTGAATCTGACATTTTGAGAGTTCAAAAAATGGTTACATTTCCAGAATAATACAATGTCATTTATTTCCAACACTTTTTCTTTTGTTGGTGTGTGGGTGTTGGTTGAGGGTTGATACAGGGGACACAGGGAGAACAGGAAATAGGGAGGAACTATCCAAGGATCTTCCAGTGCTGGCATTTGACATTGAGTAAATATTTTCAACATGTAACATACAAAATGAAGCTGTTAGAGCTTTGTTGTTACATTTCTCCCCAATTCTGTCATTCTCAGAGATATTAGCCTTGATTCTATCCATTACATGCCAGAGAGAAGAAGGATATCAATACAAATCATCAAGAAGAGCACATGTACCCTAAAACTTAAAGTATAATAAAAAATAAAAATTAAAAAAAAAAGAAGAGCAACTAGAATATATATACTTCAATATATAGATCTTTTTACTTTTTACATTTTTAATTGAAATGTGATAATATCAATAAAAAGTTGTTTTAAAAGGTTTCATTGTTCTGCCACCATAACACAGCAGTTTGCTTCTTTACATTACCTTCTATCTCACACTCACATACACATAGAAACATTTTTTTGCAAAGCTCTGGTACATGTCAGGTACTTAACACATCTTTCCTATTAGCATTATATTTGTTTATTTACTTAACTAGTGGAAAAGAACAAACCAAAAGACTAAAAGTGAGTCAGGTGCAGTGAATCTGTAAGCTCGCCAGAACTACCCTAGGCTGACATTTGTCCTGCTAGTGACAAGACTGAAGGAGTAAGATGATCTCTTCTCATAGCTGTTAGGCAAGATGCAGTGCTAATTTCACATATTTATGTTGATTGCCTCATATCAGCAATTTCACAAGTCCCTTTTGAAAGCTTGATTGTTGCCTCATCAGAATTATGCAGTTTACAATTTAACACATCAATTATTATTGAATGTATATTCCTACATCCTTAATAATCATTTTAAATAAAACGATTTTGCTGCATAAGTCAAAAGGCCTTAGAACTGTTGAGAGCACTCATATATCAGTATGTATTAAGTGAAGTCTCAAATTCTATTGTATACCTGAAAATGCTGCTTCAAATGGAGGTTCTTACTCATCCCTGAAGAGTCTGGTTTAGTAGTCTGGATGTGAGTCTATTAAATTTGTATTTTAAACCATGCCCCAGGTTATTTTGGTGCATATGGTTGTTGGACCACATTAGAAATTAGTCTGGTTCAAGCACTTATTTAACAGATGAGTGAACTGTGGACCAGGCAAAGTAAATGACTATCAGGGAGGCTGCAGGTAACAAAAATACAGCTCATACTGTGCGGGATAATAAATTTTACTGGCTCACACAGGAGAAAATTCAGCAGCAAGGTGGGCTACAGGTGTGATTCAGTTTGGGCCCAGCTCTAACTCTTTTTGGTCACTAGGCTCTTTCCTTCTCTTTGTTTGGCATGTCACATGATTGCTTTCATGCAGTAGCAAAATGGTTGCAATGGCCATTGGAATTGCCTGCTCCTCGTTCATATTCAGCAGCCACTTCCTATGACTCTCTTAACCCTTCCGGAAGCTTCTCAACTCATTGGCTAGAGTTGAGTCACAGATGCATCTCTAAAGTAATTACTGGCAGAGAAAATAGAATGGCCATGATTGATACAGACTAATTCTTTCTTATTCTTGGAGCTGAGGTTAAATCTATGATTTGCCTTGCTACTTAAGGTGGAATAAATATAGAATTTGAAAGCTACAATGCCTCATTTTAAAAAAGGAAGAATTATGTTGAATTAAATTTTTGAATGAAAGTATGCAAATAGAAGTTGTCTCTTCTGCAAACTCTTTTTGGTATCATTTTCATTCCTTTTCCAAACATTATGCTTAGTAATCTTATTCTAGAATAACACTGTAAATTCTATACTTAAAAGCATGTTTAATACATAAGAAAGCACAAACAAGGAAGCTTTAATATTATTTAATGAAGTTTCTATTAGGACATTTAATTAACTGTGTCACATTCATGCACACTCAACTTGCTATTTTCAGCAAGATTCATTATTAATTATACACTGCTTATGTCAGAGACCATATCAGTGCTAAGAAAATGGTGTTGAACCCACATAGACAAGGCTTCGTGCCTGTGAAGTATTTCCAGTTGTGGATGTTGACATGTATGCTCGTAATTACAATATTGCTTTAGTCAGTTTGGGCTGCTATGACAAATGCCATAGACTAGGTGGCTTAAATAACACATATTTCTGCTCTGGAGGCTGGAAGTCCAAGACTAGGGTACCAACATGGTAGAGTTCTTAGTGATGGCTCTCTTCCTGGTTATGTCCTCACATGACCAGCCTTTGGTGCATGCAAGCAGAAAGAGATCTGGTGTCTTGTCCTTTTTTTTTTTTTTGTAATGGCATTAATCCCATCATGGAGCTCCATCTTTATGACCTTATCGAAACCTAATTACTCCCCAAAGCTTATCCTTCAAATACTATCACATTATGGGTTAGGGTTTAACATGAACTGGGGAGTGGGACTCATAAACACACAGTCCATAGCAAATATAGTGTGGTCAGTGCTGTGATAGGAATGCCAGAAAGATACAGTGGAAACTGGGTTAGAAGGACTACCTAACCAAGAGTGGGAGGACAGTGTGAAGAACCTGGAGAAAGTAATATTTAAGCTGAGGCCTGAACTTGGAGCAGCAATTAGGTTAAAAGAATGGAAAAGAAAGTTTCCCAAAAAAATGAAGCAGTAACATTACCTTTATTAAACCCTCGGGAGTGCCTTACTTTCTGTTGCTTGGTTTGGGAACTTGGCATTCGGCATTTCAGTGCACTTGGAGCACATGTGGTAGGTGGATGCTTGGTTCAGACTTTTAAGGGACTTTTTAAATTATACTAAAGAGTTGCAAGTGAATGCTCTTTGAGGAGGGAAGTGACATTATGGAATCTATATTTTCAAAGGGTGACTCTCCTCTGTAAATAGTATATTGTAGAAATGTAAGACAGGGAAGGTAAAACCATTTGAAAAGTTCTTGGTGATCCAGTTAGGAATGAAGGCAGCCTGAAGTTAGGCTGAAGGTAGCAGAAATATAAAGAAGTCAGGTTGAAGAGGAATTTAGGAGATTGAATCAGCAGGGATTTGTAATTAAGTGAATGTGGTAGGTTAGGAAGAGGGAGAACTTTAGGGTTAATGCATAAGTTTTTGACTTGAGAAACTGACCAGTTGGTGGTGCTAGCCACTGGGATGGCTATAAATTGAATGATGCCTATGAACCCTTCTCAATCAAATAGCACCTCTGCGACATAAAGATAAACATATGTGAGTCTGACAAAGTGATACATTTTATATTGTCAACTCTTTTACTCCTAAGTTTTACGTTTTGTCAATGCTGCTAATGTATTTAAACGTTTTTAAAAAGTGTTCATATCTTGTCAACTTTCTCTTGAAGCCCACCTGACTCCATTACTATTTAAATTATTGACTATCACTTTGACACTTAAACACAGATTAGCGCAGTTACATCATTTTTGAATTGCATAGGTGTTTTGCTTATATTTTCATGTGTCTTTGGTTTTTGTTTTTCTTTATTACTGTGATCATAAACACATGAGAATGCCTTACTATCTATTACTTCTGTATTTATTAATATATCTAAGTGTGTTGATTTAATATAATTTGATTAAAATATATGTAATATAGTCAAAAGATGGCTCACTAGATGCAGCTGGGATGCACGTCTTCTATGGAGAGGAACCAAAATGTCAAGTAAATCTTTACACTTTGAACAGATATTTCAAGAGAAAACACTGAAATTTGATAGAGAGGTGTTTAAAAAAAAATACCATAGTTAGAGAGAGAGGAAGTAGGGCTGCCTGCTCAGTGTCACTGGGTGCTGGGACTGGTTCCTAGACTGGATCCAAAGATATGATGAGTGAAGGAACCCCAGTGTGCCACATTACCACCATAGACCTCTGAGATCATAGCTACAGGAGTTCCCACAACCCTCACAGACCTTTAGGCTGGCAGGGGGAGCTGCCTGGAGAACACATAGAGACACTGCTTAAACCTATGTGGAGCCCAAAAGGCTTCAGTGTGCTGGGCAGCTGCAGCAAAACACCACTCTGGGTGCCTACTCCCCAAGGCTCTGTGTCCTGCATCTAGCAGCTGCAGATCCAGTGGTTTGCCGGGCCAGAAGAGAATGGCACCTGGGCATGGTCATGTGACCAAGTCAGTCATCCTCACCATTGCTGTGGGTTTGAGTTACATCTGAGCCATGCACCCCTACACCTGCTAGTCCCTCCCAAGACTGCATGCCTGGCCATTTCCAAAGTAGGGGGTCCACAGCACAGCTTTTATTGCCCTTTCTAAGTGTTTTGTTGATGACCTGGGAGCAGTTCACTCCCATGTCATAGTGGGTATTTTACTCTGAGGGGCCAGAGGACAAATCTACTGGTCTGGTCCCAGTTCCCCAGGACTGGAGCACACTGCTCAGGGCTATGGAGATGAGATTTATGGCCTGATTTCAAGAAAGAGAGGGACCCTCTTTGTCAGAACAGACATGAGTGGTGTGTAAGTTTGCATGGTGGTGTGGGAGTTGGGTACCTCTCCCTTCATGAGACTAGACCAGGAAGGGTATGGCCTGGTAGCCATGGTTTCTGCCTCAGGCAGTCTTGTGATCCAGAACACCTGAATTGGCTTGGTGATCTGGGTTGGCTGGTTGGGCCTGTTGCCAGGCCAGACACTTGAAGGAGACTTGCCTGGTTGGGACTATGGGAGCTGGGTGGGCACCATGGCAGCTTGCTGGGCTGAAAACCCTGGGCTGCCCCTCTTCCCTTGAGTGGGTTTTGTGGTAAAGGAAAGACACTTCCACCCCTACCTGGAGAGTTGTCCTGCAGCCTGAGAGCTGCCTCTAGACTCCCATTAAGGGCAATGCTTGCACCAGCTTCAGAGAGCCTGGTCATGAGCTTGCCTGACCCAGCCCTGACCAACTTTATCTCTTCTAGCTACTTTGGTGGCAGAGTACTGGAGGGAAACCCTGGGAGCCCCATACCCTGCCCATTACCAGGGGAACCCTGGTACTTCCATTGATCAAGGAAGGCCAAGTAAAAATTCTACTCTCATCACAAGTGCCTCTGGCCTGCTAGTGCTACCTACTGACTGGGAGGATAACCTGCACAGCTCATCACAACTTCTGCTGATGTAATTGTACAGTGCTTAGCTGGCTCTTATCCATAAGTGCTACCTACTGACCTGTAGGGTGTGCTGCACAACCCAATATAATTTCTGTGGACAGAAGTGCACAGTGCTGGGGAATGAGATAAGCTTCTCAAGACCTCCACCTCCACGTCTCTGTAGGAAACAGTGAGCCTGACCAAATGCACAGCACACTGCTACTACAACCTACAAACAACTAACATTTGAGAAAACTATTACACTAAGACTATCTGTAACCAAGGAATTCATACAGAGCTGTGCCTCACTAAAACTACATAGAAATAAAGGCAAAGTACTCCACCCATCATACACAACAGTAACACTATCAAGAGGGGGTAAATAATCCACTCAAATGAAAGTAAATTAAAAAGTAAGAAGTGACAGCTTCTACAGATGAGAAGGAACCAGCACAAGAACTCAAACACTATGAAGAAACAGAATCTTGAGATATGCCCAGAGGACAACACTAGCTCCCTAGCAGTGGGTCCTAACCAAATTGACAACTTTGAAGTGACAGATAAAGAATTCAAAACACGGATTGTGAGGAAGCTCAATGAGATCCAAGAGAAAGTTGAAAAGCAACACAAATCAGTAAAACAATTCAGGTGATGAAAGACAAGGTAGATACATTTTTAAAAAGAAACAAACAGAACTCCTGGAAATGAAAAATTCAATGAAGAAATTTCAAAACACAATTGAAAGATTTAACAATAGACTAGAACAAGCAGAAGAATACATTTCATAGCTTGAAGGCCAGTCTTTCTAATTGACCCTGTCCAACAAAAATAAAGAATTAAGAAAAACGAACAAAGCCTTTGAGAAATATGAGACTATGTAGAGTGATCAAACCTAGGCATTCCTGAGGGAGAAGAAAAAGTCAGTTTGTAAAAGTTATTTGAGGGAATAACTTAGGAAAATTTCCCTGATCTTACTAGAGACATTTACATTGAGACACAGGAAATTCAGGGAGCACCCAGAAGATACTTTACAAGATGACCATCATCACCAAAGGTATATAGTCAAAAGACCATCCAAGGTCCATGTGAAAGAAAAAAATCTTAAAAGCAGCTAGAGAGAATTGTTAAATCACCTATACAGGAAATCCCATCAGACTAACAATGTATTTCTCAGCAGAAACCTTACAAGCCAGAAGAGATTGGGGGCCTATTTTTTAGCCTCCTTAAAGAAAAAAACGCCAGCCAAGAATTTTATATCCTGCTAACTAAGCTTCATAAATGAAGAAATAATCTTCCCACACAAACAAACACTAAGGAAACTCATCACTACTAAATTATTCCTACAAGAAATGCTCAAAGGAGTTCTAAATATGGAAACAAAAAGCCAATACTCACCATCACAAAAGCACACATAAGTAAAAAACTCACAGATTCTACAAAGCAGTTGCACAATTGAGACTCCAGGGTGACTAGCTAACAACGCTATGATGAGACCAAACCTCACACAGCAATATTAACCTTGAATGTAAAGGGCCTAAATGCTCCACTTAAAAGATACAGACTGGTAAGCTGAATAAGAAAAGACCCAACCACCTGCTGCCCACAGGAGGCCCACGTTATGACTAAAGACAACTACAGACTCAAAAGGGTGGAAAAAGATATATCACACAGATGAAAAACAAAAGCAAACAAAGTAGCCATTTTTACAACCATTAAAACAGACTTTAAACCAGCAACAGCAAAATAAAGGACATTATATAATGATAAAGGGTTCAATACAACAAGAAAATTTAACTATCGTAAATATATGTGTATCCAACATCAGAGAACCCAGATTCATAAAACAAATACTATTAGATAAAGAAAATAGATTGACAGCAATTCAAGAATGGTGGGGGAGTTCAACACTCCACTGAAAACATTAGGCATGTCATCAAGGCAGAAAGTCAATAAAAAAACTGTGAACGTAAACTTGGCTCTCCACCAAATGGAACTAATAGACATTTGCAGAACATTCTACCCAACAACCACAGAAGATACATTTTCCTTATCTGTGCACAAAACATTCTCAAAAATTGACCATATACTTATTCATAAAGCAAACTTCGACAAATTCAAAAAATGAAATCATATCAAGTATATTTTCAGACCACAATGTAATAAAATCAGAAATCAATAACAAAAGCAACTCTCAAAACTATACAAGTACATGGAAATGAAACAACTTGCTCCTGAATGACTTTCAGGTAAACAATGAAATTAAGCCAAAAATTAAAAAAAAATTCAAACAAATAAAAATAGAGATACAATATACCAAAACCTCTAGTGTACAGCAAAAGCAGTGCTAAGAGGAAAGTTTATAGTGTTAAATGCCTATTTCAAAAAGATGGAAATCTCTCAAAATAACAACCTGATGTTAGACCTCAAGGAACTAAAAAAAACAAAACAAAAACAAACAAAAAAACAAGACAAATCAAACAGAAACCTATCAGAAGAGAAGAAATAACAAAGATCAGAGCAGAACTAAATGAGATGGAGACCAAAAAAAACAAAAACAAAGGATCAATGAAACAAAAAAGTTGGTTCTTTGAAAAGATAAACAAAATTGACAGACTGCTGGCTAATTTAATGACCAAAAAAAATTCAAATAAGCACAATCAGAAATGATAAAATGACAGACAGCTGATGTCACAGAAATACAAAGATCATCAGAGATTACTATAGATATCTATGTGTGCCCAAACTATAAAACATAGTGGAAATAATAAATTACTTGAAAAATACAACTTCCCAGATTGAACCAGGAGGATACAGAAGTCCTGGACAGACCAACAATGAGTAGTAAAATTGAGTCAGTAATTTAAAAAATCTTCCAACAACAACAAAAAAGCCAAGGACCAGATGGATTCACAACTGAATTTTACCAGATGTGCACAGTAGATCTGGTAACAGTCTTACTGAAACTGTTCAAAAAAATTGAGGAGGAGGGATTCCTCCCTAACTAATTCTGTGAAACCAGTATCACCCTGATACAAAAATCAGGCAAGGACACACAACAAAAAAATACTACAGGCCAATATCCCTGATGAACATAGATGCAAAAGTCTCCAATATATGCTAGCAAATTGAATCCAAGAGCACATCAAAAATAATTCACCATGATCAAGTGGGTTTTATTCCAAGGTGCAAGGATGGTTCAATGTTTGCAAATCATTAAATGTGATTCACCACATATACAGAATTAAAACCCAAAAACATATGATCATCTCAATAGGTGCAGAAAAAAATTCAATAAAATTCAACATCCCTTCATGATAAAAACCCTCAACAAACTAAGAATCACAAAAAACATACCTCAAAATAATGAGTCATCTATGACAGACCCACAGCCAACATAATATTCAATGGGGAAAAGTTGAAAGCATTCTTTCTAAGAACTGGTAAAAGACGAGGATGCCTACTCTCACCACTTCTATTCAATATAGTATTTGAAGTCATAGCCAGAGAAATCAGGCAAGAGAAAGAAATAAAAGTCATCCACATTGGAAAAGAGGAAGTCAAATTATCTCTGTTCACTGATGACAGGATCTGATATCTAGAAAACCCTGAAGACTTCTCCAAAAGACTCCTTGACTTGATAAATAACTTCAGTAAATTTTCACAATACAAATTCAATGTAAAAAATTAGTAGAGTTTCTATATAATAACATTCAAGCTGAGAATCAAATTAAGCACTCAATCTCATTTACAATAGCCACAAAAATAAATAAACTACCTACAAATACATTTAACCAAGGAGGTGAAATATTTCTACAAGAAGAACTGCAAAATGCTAATGAAAAAAAATCATAGTGACACAAACAAATGGAAAGACATCTCGTGCTCATGGATTGGAAGACTCAGTATGATTTAAATGGCCTTACTATCCAAAGCAATCTACAGAGCCAACATAATGCCTATCAAATTACCAATGTAATTTTTTACAGAATTAGAGAAAAACAATCCTAACGTTCATATGGAACCGAAAAAGGGCCCAAATAGTGAAAACAATCCTAAGCAAAACAAACAAACAAACAAACAACAACAACAAAAAACAGCCAGAGGCATAACATTACTTGACTTCAATATGACTGCAAGGCTACAGTAATGAAAACAGCATGCATGCTACTGGTTCAAAAATAGAAACACAGTTTAATGAAACAGAATAGAGAACTCAGAAATAAAGCCACATACCTATGACCAACTAATCTTTGACAAAGCTGACAAAAATAAATGATGAGGATAGGACACTCTATTCAATAAATGGTGTTGGCAAAACTGGCTAGCCATATGCAAAAGTATGAAACTGGAACTGTATCTCTTACCATATTCAAAAATCAACTCAAGGTAGATTAAAGACTTAAATGTAAGACCTGAAACTATAAAAGTCCTAGAAGAAAACCTAGGAAAACCTCTTCTGGACATTGATCTAGGCAAAGAATTTAAGACTAAGGCCCCAAAAACAAATGCAACAAAGACAAAAATAGACAAATGAGACTTAATTAAATGAAAAAGCTTCAGAACAGCAAAAGAAACTATCAACAGAGTAAATATATAATCTACAGAATGGAAGAAAATATTTGCAAATTATGCCTTCAACGGAGAACTAATTTCCAGAATCTATGAGGAACTCAAAGAATTCAAAAAGGAAGTAACAACCCCCATTAAAAAATGGACAAAGGACGTGGATGAACAGTTTTTAGAAGACACACAAGCAACCAACAAAGATCCGAAAAATTATTCAACATCACTAATCATCTGAGAAATGCAAATTAAAATTACAATGAGATACTATCTTACACCAGTCAGAACAACTATTACTATAAAGTCAAAAACAGCAGATGTTGGCATGGATGTGGAGAAATGGAAATTGTTACACACTGTTGGTGGGAATGTAAATTAGTACCTCTATGAAAAACAGTATGGAGATTTCTCAAGGGACTAAAAATAGAAATACTATTCAACCCAAAAATCCCACTCCTGGGCATCTACCCAAGGGAAGTCATTATGTAAGAAACCTGCATTTATATGTTTATGCAGCACTATTCAAAACAGTGACTTTATGGAGTCAACCTAAGTGTCTATCGGTGATCAAGTGGATAAAGAAAACGTGGAATATATACGCCATGGAATACTATGCAGTTATGAAAAAGGATAATACATCCTTTGCAGCAGCATGGATGGAACTGGAGGCCATTATCCTAAGTGAAATAAATCAGAAACAAAATAAATATGACCTGTTCTCACATATAAGTGGGAGCTCAACGATGGGTATGCATGGACATAAAGATGGAAATGATGGGTACTGGGGGCTGCTTGAGTGGGGAGGGTAGAGGGTGAGGATTAAAAAGTTACCTATTGGGTACAACGTTCACTATTTGGGTAATAGGTACACTATAAGCCCTAACCTCACCATTATACAATATATCCATGTAATAAACCTGTACATGTACCCCCTGAATCTAAAATTTAATATATATATGTGTAACATAGAATGTAAATGTGGATGATAGCAAGGATGAATGTTATATAAAGTTAAAACAGCAAACATATAGTCCAGGCCTAGAAGGTTAAATATGCTGGAAGCTATTTCTATTCTCATCATTAATTTGTAAAGAAGTAATCATGAAATTACTATAGTTGTAATTTTTGTTATATGTCAACTATATGCAGAGGACCAATATGTGAAGAGAGTATTTGTTGATGAAAAGCTTTTGCATGGTAATTATTTTCTCATTACAGCAACAGATAGAACTTTCTGAAATAAAACATAATCAAGTCTCTATCAATAAATCCATACCAATCAGATTCCTCTCATTCAACTGTTTCCTATTTCTGATGGTGAGCTTGAAATTCTTGCCAGCTGCACAAATATTTTGCTGTAGCATGAAGAAAACTATATTAAAATGAAACGTATGATAATTTCTTCAGTTTTCTTAGTTGGGCATAAATGTTGACAGAGCTGACAGTCTCATATACACAAACTCTTACATGCAAACATGTCTGATTTAGTCAAACACTCGAGTAGTTTTATGCTCTCAAGTTTTACAATCACTTTTCCTTAAAGGGTCTCTTTTTTTGTATTTTTATAGAGTACCTGGGATTCCACTTTAATTTATAGTCTAAGGTGTTTTATAAAATTAATCAATAGGAAAAATTTCTTGCTTTCCTATACATTCAGTTGATATTTAATTTTTAGAAAAACTTGCTTTATGGATACAGATTGGCTCAGTATTTAAAATTTTGAACTATAAGGTAATACTTGACATCCTATTTATTTCTTATATTTTATAATGTATTAGCTTAAAATAAATGTCTATGTCCTGACTTTCTTATTGTGTTTCTTATCTTTTTTTTTTTTTTTTTTTTTTTTTGCCTGTATTGTTACTGGGATTCTTTAACCCTATTCAGCCCAATTATAATCTATTAATTTTAACTTGCATGTGCTGAGTCTTTTCATGCAGGTCATTATTTAACTCTGATTTTTAAATATATGAGGTCATATTTATTTGTCTTAGTCTCATCAAGGAAATACTTCTCATTCATATTGAAAAATCAATAATTTTTAATTTTTATCATCAACTCTTATTCTAGTCAACTTTATATTTTTCCTTTCTATTTTTGGAAAGCCCATCAAAGTTGATCTGTAATTTCCACTTTGAATGTTATACTTATTATTTACCATCTCTAATATTTTAAATTTCACCATACCTTTATAAATGATCTGTCATTCTTTTATATAACCCCTTGGTATGTTATTTTGACACACCAGCACTTGTGCTAATCAGAACGGAGTAGCCTATGCTGCAGGAATAAACAATTATGCAGGAAAAATGTTCATATTTTTTTTCCCATACTCACAATACTTCTGACACCAGGTGCATGGGGATTTCCCCTATATCAACCAATTCTTTAATCCTTTGCAGACATCAACTAGGTGTCCTACAATTCGATTCAGTTCTGATAATACCTACGTGGTGTTTGCACAGACCCCACAGGTTAAGGGATCTGTCCCACAAGACTGGCTCCACTTCCAGTGCCAATCGCAACTAGTGCGTGCCCAGATTACCTACAACTTCTGTCTAACTTAGTGACAAATTAGATATTTCCACAACACAATTCTGAGATAAGATCATTTGCTAGAATGGCTCACAGAACTCAGGAAAATACATATACCCATTTATTGTAAATGATGTTACAAAGGATACAGATGAACAGCCAGATGGAGAGGTACATAGGGTGAGGTTCAGAAGGTCCCAAGCACAGAAGCTTCTGTTCCCATGGAGTTGGGGTATACTACACTCTGAGCACGTGGATGTGTTCACCAGTCCAGAAGCTCTCTGATCCCCCGTACTCAAAGATTTTTATGGAGGCTTCACAACATAAGCTTGATAGATTACTAACTTAATTTCCAGTCCCTCTCTTCCCTGGAGGATGGGGGAGGGGCTGAAAGTCCCAGGCTTCTAATTATGGCTTGGTCTTTCTGGTAATCACCAGCTCCCATCCTAAAGCTATCAGGAGGCCACCAGGAACTGCCTCGTCAGAAAAAAAGACACTTCTGTCTCCCAAGAAATTACAAGGGTTTTAGCAGCTCTGGACAGGGGACTGGGAGCAGAAACCAAATATACGGTTTGTATTATGTCACAACTGCTAACCCTGAAATCTTTAGCTCAATGAAACAGAAGTGTATTTATTTTCATGTTACATATTCAACTTGAGCTGATAGAGTACACTGCTCCACACAGCCACTTGGTGATCCAGGCTAATGGAGCCCCACACTCTTTTAAACACGTCGTCTGTGATATGTCACATGTTTAGTCACAGCATTGCAACTTCATACTTCTGCTGATCGGCTACAAGTGTTCACTTTGCCCACCAAATGTATGTGCCTGAAAGCAGAGGAGAACCAGACATGTGGTAAGCACTAGAAATTTCTACTAGAGTGTTTCTGAAGTCAATAGCTGTATTTTAAAACGATTTTGAGTGTATAAAGAAGAAACTTTCTACAGTGGCAAAACTTTTTTAGAGGTACGATTGTTCGCTTCCTTTGCAGAATCTAGAATTCAGAACATCAAGATATTATGCTTTAATTATAATCAATGTATTATACTAAAATAAGATTTATATCATACAAAACATTGACTGACATCTTAAATTGTTTTCCCCAGATTGAATATTAACCAGTTGCCCCTATACCACTTATTGAATACTTCTCATAACTTATTTGAATTATCATCTTTGTATTCTAAATTCTGATGTCTTTTAGGAAGCTGGTAGAACAAATTACTATCTTTTTTCTGTATTTTCCTTATTATTCATATATGTTTTTTTAGCCTTCAAGTAAATTTTAGAATCATTTTATTGGTCTAAATTAAGATTTGTGAAAAGATGTATAAAGTGGCTTCACCTTATCGGTATTTTGCATATTAGTAGAAACTCTTAGAATTATTCTTCGTGAAGACAAATTCCTAGCTTCCAGTTTCAGCTTTGCTACTTAATAGTGGTGTGACCTTAGGAAACTACTAGGCTGTCAATTGTGTCTCATTTCCTTCATCTGTAAAATAAGGATAGTGATGGCAACTACTTTATAAGGTTGCTATGAATGTGAGATAATATTAATGCTCTGGGTACAATGCCTGATATGTACTAAGTTTTGTATTCATGTTTTTAAAATACAAAATAAATTAAAAATAGAATTCCAGAACACAATAGAAATGTGAGGTTTTTGAGAATACTATACAAAAAATCAGTTGTTCACAGCGGAAAAATGCATCATATGCAAATGTAGGTAGAATCATTTTTTCCAGTGTTGACCTTCAAGGTGGATGTCCCATCAGTGTACCTGATGTGATGTGTGAGGTCATCTAGGATGAAAACTTTTGGTATTCTTGAAGAAACATTAAAATTCTTGTCAGGGAACCAGTATCCAACTCCCATCAGGAAAAGCTACCTAGCCTCTGTCCCCAAAGCATTGTTCTTCATAGAAAAGCTCAACTCTAAAAGTCTTTACAAAGACTCATCTTTGGCAAAAATAAACTTGTAGGTTGTGAATGTTTTTAGTCAAATATAGCAATTTATTAAAAACAAATTAGTGTGTGCAGGCAGTCACAAACTAATATTCTGAATGTTCTATATTTATGACTATTAGAATATGCTAGAAATTTTATTTTGTAATGCTGTTTGAACGTAGGGCTTTTAAATAATTAGACTTAATATTTGAAGAGTAATGAGATCTGCAAAGGAATAGCAAGATCTGACTAATTTCCTCTATAAAGTAATATTAAGACATGAAAATGTATGAACTGAAATGTGAGCATTCTATTTACACTGCTAGCTGCAGCATCACATGAATCATTTTCATTTTAAAGTGTGAAGAATCCCTTGCCTTCCACTGAAATAGCAAGTAGAGGAGATGAACTATTATTGCAGTACTAGCATAGAGTGATGCACCTTTTTTATTACAGAATCAGGGAATAATCCTCTGAGATTCTTTTTTGAAATAGAATGGAGTGAGTTTTTATTGATTCGTTATTTCATTTGAGACATGATTTTGCCCTCTTACTCTCTTGTAGTATGAATGTTCAATAAATAATACATTCTCTCTTCTACATGTTGCCACCTAAGAAATTGTTTGGCTCAAAAATAAGCCAGGTGCTTCCACAGCACACTGTTTGGCTTCTCTGTTGTTTTGCATAACAGCTGTAAGGATTGGTCTTCCTAATTGTTTTATGTGATGTGAATTCAGGTTGTAATATCAACAATGGTATGTGGTTACCAGCTGATTGCCTGTTACCCTGTTGCCATGTTATGGACATCTGTGCCTCATTTTGTCCCTAGTTGATGATGGTGTCTGACCTCTGCCTTTTTTGTGTGCTTAGCAACTAATTGATCAAATCCACCTGTGAATGGTGATCAGTAGTCAGGCCGGTGAGGCTGACAACAGCCAAATGCAATAGCAACACTGCAAGTTAGATGCTCAGTTCATGGACAGATTCAGCAGGGAGTATGGTTGTGACACAGTCCTTATTTTCATAATCAGGAAGACAAATGACAAGAAAAAAGTCTTTCCAGACAGGGTTTATTTATAGCTTTCATCACTGGTTCTTTTGGTTTTAATTAGAAATACTAGCAACATCACTTTTAGATTGTTCTAGTGGGCCTAATAAGGCAGTGTGCACAATTTTAAAATGGCACATAATAGGATTTCCGTGGGTATTTAATTAAACTCAGGATTAAATCAGAAAGCATCTTTGCTTATTTCCTGAAGCTCATTCCTCTCTTAAACTGCTGTCCTCTATAGTGGAACTGCCTGGATAGAAATAAATTGAAATGAGAAGCGTCACTACTTTCTCCTGTTGGCTCTCACAGTCCCCCCATATCAAGCCTGCCTTCAGGTAAAGAGTGTTGATTATGGAGAAGAGGTTGTGATTGGCATTACACTGACTGCATCAAACTAGAGGTTATATTTTTGTTGTCAGCTAACTACATTTTGGAGAGAATATATTCATTTATATTCTTTGTATCACACTTGGTCTTTCCTTACCAACAACACCATTTACTATACTCTGTACTTGATCCCTAACACACATTGGCCCAAGCCAGAAGAATGTGATTGAGTATGTGTGAATGTAAGTGAATGATATATGAATGAAAGTGAACGTACATTCTTTTAATGACACATTTGTAATGAGGGGCCTCTCTGACAGTCTACTTATCACAGATTACCCTTTGTTTCCCAACAGGTAGCCACACTTGGATTCAGGTAGTAGCTTTAGATAAAAGCTCATTTTACTCTATATTTCATGTCTCAAAATTAACATAAGGCTTAAAGGGGCATGGCATTATATCTTTTGAAAAAATATTTATTTCAACCCCCAAATAGCACTTTTGAATGAAACATATATTTTGAAACTACATAGTGAATTGCAGATAATTCTCAGTAGGTTTTAAATAAACAAATACCTTAGATCATGACTGCCTCAACATTTGAATTTTTTTTTTGATTGCTCAAAGGAGGTATAAACAGATCCTAAAACATGCAGACACTGCTAATGTGAAGCAGAGAGGGCAGAAGGAAAATATACATCCATGTATAAAGGAAGAAGTATTTCATAAGTATCTATATTTCCTGTGTTCCTTAGCACAATTCAAAGCTCTGCACATCTTTCCAAATTGTGAACATATAAAGAGGTATAAAGATAATTGAAATAGAAAATTTTAATAAAAAGTCTCCAATGCCAAGGCAATAAGTATTATAATAATGAGCCATATTCTTTATTAAATTAAAATTTTAATTTAGCCTTTAATAGCCTCTTGGTCCTGCTTTGGATTTCATAATTTTGTTTGATAGCATTCACATTTTTTTCTAATGTAAAGTAAGTATTCATATGGAAAACATTGGAAAATACGTAAAGTAAAAAATTAATAAAATGCATTTGTAATGAAATATGATAGGATTTGATTAAAAATAGTTTCTAATGGGAGAGGAGGTGGGGTCTAGATGAAACTATATTGACCGTGATAAGGATTGGAACTGGGTGAACAGAGATTCATTATGCTGTTCTCTTTACTTCTATATACTTCTGAAATTTTCTGTTAGAAAAAGGAAAAAAAAAACACTTGTTGTCATACTTCTCCGAGACAACTAATTCTTCTCTACATATACATATGCAGAGAAATACACTTACACAAACCTACATTCTTTAATTTAAGACAGTGGAGCTATCCCACAGTTGTTAAACAGAGACCTAAGTTGCTCTTCTAAAATGCCCTGGATAGGCTCAAGTACAGAGCGTCCATTGGAGATTATTGACTCTTTATTAGATGTTTAGGTTTGGTGAGTAAAAAAGGTACTGTGTACTCAATTATTGGGTTTCAAAACACAACTGATCTGTATACTGATGCTAAACTATGACAAATATTTAGGATACACTTGTTTTTTGTGCTGTGTTTAGACACAGCTTGAGTATCTTCTATAGGAAGAGATGTGGGGAAAAACTAGAAAAGATATAAGAAGCTATCTCATTCTCATGTGTACTTCGTACTATTTATTCTCCCTTCATTTATCCTCCCTTCCTTATTCTCCCTGACGGTAGAAATGGGGAGAAAACTGAGCAGAACTTAGAGTGGTTTCATTCAGAGAATGAGGCAAAAGAACTGGACTGCCTTTTGCTTCTTTTTCCCTAGCCTCCTCTCCATAAGCTCAAACATATGTCAATTTGACATAAGCTCAAGCATATGTCAATTTCATATGTACATGTTTCTTTCCATTTCCCAGGCTGATAACAAAATTTTTTTTTTCTAAAAATAAAACTTCCAGGACAGATCCTTTGGTGACGTGGTTTAAGGGATCCTCCAGGTGCTAATAAACTTTCTAAAAGATAATTCCTATACAGACATTTATTACAAATATCTAAAATTCTTTTAACTTAGGTCCTTGACAGAAATACACATGATTCCAACTTTGTAGGAATGAGTTTATTTCCTACAAGTGTGTGAGAAGCATTCTTGGTCAGTTGGCCCTTATCACTTCTACACTGACCTTCAGAAAACTAGAGGAAGATACAGGTTTAGGCACGGAAAACAGCAATCACACTGATTATGCGAAATACATCTAGATTTATGAATCAATTGCCTGTGTAATTTTAAAGTATTTTTCTCAGTATAATCCATGTCCCTGAGTGCTGACCTCCTTTGCACAGTCATTCTTGATTATTTCTTCCAGGACAATAGAGAGATACAAAGTTCTCAATACTCATAGTATACTTTTCCACATAACTCTGCATTCTCTTAATGCCCATTTATTTTAAACATTTATTCCCTGTTAACATTTGAGTGTTTTTTTATTTTTCCTACCCTGTGATAATAATAAATCTTGATACAGCACCTGTAAAGCAGTTCTGAGCAGACACACAAAAGAAGGGAATTATGATACTAAGCAAAAACATTTTACTCTGCAAAAGTGTCAGTGAGTTCTGTTGTAGAAGCTTGGAGCAAACACATTTGTGCATGTTCTTAAACTCGGTGACCTATGTTGGTTCACTGATATAGGGGCAGGAACTTAGAATATCTTAATAGAATATTTCAAAGTCTAACCTGGTTTTTAGAAAGCCAGGCATTTTAAAATTTAGGTTTATCACAAATTATACTATCAGGTTAGTTGCCAGTTTGGTTTTGTTTGGATAGAAATGTTAAATGATATCACTGGGCAAACATAGTATGTGGCTAATGATATTTTCATTAATGCCTACTTTAAAACTTGCACTTGGTTGTCTACAACTAAGTGGTGTTTAGTTCTTAGTATTTTTATATTGTGTCATATTCTATACTGACTTTTGCTATAATTCCAGAAATATTTTTCCAATAGGATATATCTCAACATTTATTAAAAATCTTAATGTTTCTTCCAATTGTTTGATGTTATCAGTGTTTTGTCTAATTACATTTTAATTATCCACCTTAAAGCCTGTAAGAAATTAGTTAACCATTGTGCACTTTAAGTTTTTATTTGCTATATAATAAGTAAATTTCTGTTGAAAATTTTTACTGATTACTGGACTCATTTCTAAATTGTTAATAATTTAAAAAGTACTGTCAAACCAAAGTAAAACACTCATTAGCCAGCTCCTATTAGGTCCGCAGACCTGGACTACTCTCAACATTAAGTTGGTAGCTTTCTAAAAATAAATGTTTGCTTGAAATTCTCATTGGAAAATAGGAATTCCTATTATTTCGAAGGAGTGGATTTTTAATCCAAGTCAGATTCTAAACCACCTTTGGAGGATTCTGTACTTCATTTCCATAGGTTAGATTTCTCAGACCTAGTTCCTTTAAAAATATTTCTCCTTTCTGAATTTGATTTTTCTTTACAAGGGGAAACACATTTCTTTCTAGTATTAAAGGTTATTCTGGAAACCAGAATGATAAAGGAATAAATATTTCTATTCCTCCAACATGGCCAAGAAAATGCCTTTATTTTCTAATCTTTGGGTCAGTAAGGTATTTTTTTGCTTTCATAGAAAGTGGAACATTCTCACTTACTGAGGAGTCACTTCTTTTTAACTTTCTCAGGCCAGGTCCTGGTAAGAGATCTTTTCTGGGATGCAAAAGCCATACCGTTTTTTCTTAAAATTGCCTTCAGTTTCCTTGGAAATGGAGGAATTTGTGGAGTATTTTAGTTATTCCCTTTCTGGCTGTGGCAACAGAGGGGCAGATCCATTTAACTATTTATCTGCCCTCTCAACATATCTTCTAGTTATATTTGTTTTGTAGGCTTCAAACCTGTGAAGAGCCTTGACTGAGGGTTCTCATTTCTCCTTTACTTCTCTACCCTGTCCTCCACCCCATCTGCCTCTCTCCCCTGGTCTCTCCAAATCCTTGCTGTTTTCTCTTTCCACTTTTCTTTCCCTGCTCTCTCTGGCCATCTTGCATTTCCTCCATCTCCTTCCGCTCTACCTCTTTCTTTCCCCTCTGTACTATAAAGTGCAATACCATGACAACAATGACTAGCAAAGTCAAAGCAAAACTGTAGATCATTAAATGCCATGGCCACTTAAACTTAACTGCAAAGAGCTGACAAATGCTGAAACTACAAACATGAAAATGAAACTGCCAAGAGTCTACCTTACTTCTCTTACTGTAGCAATTTTCTTTTGTGGTTGTAATGTATTTATATATGCACTAGGGAAAGAGGTTCAGTGGAAAAAGGAGTAGGGAAAATGTGAGATCCTAAGGCCTAGAAAGATGAGGCAAACTTCTTTTTTGAGGAAGACTGTGAAAGCATCACAGCCATATTCAAGCTGGGACATTGCTGAGAGCAAGTACATATCCAGCCAGCATGACCCAAGAGAGATTGAGGATAGTGATACAGAATATAAGGCCAAATCAGGATTCTAAACTGAGGCATGAAAACAGGTTTATCCAAGAAAAACTAGGAAAGAGAAATGTGGTTAAACTTTCTGGAAGTTGGGGGTAGTGAGAGTAGAATGAACCCTAATCCAAAATAGGACAGGACAGTCACTGGATTACTCTTAGGGTGATGTCACATGGAGTAAGGATGAATATCAGTTAAGGTACAGTCCAGGTTGCTGTTATAAGTAATCTTGCCCACCTCCCAAAGAGATAAGTGTTTTGGTTTGTGTGATTCATTCTTATGTTGTAGTCCAAAGACAGTCCAGGGCTGGTAGTGTATTGCCACTCACATAGCCACCCAGGGACTCAGACTCACTCAGTCTCATTGGTATGTCCTTCTTAACATGCAGCTTTCATGTCATGGTCCACAGTGGCTGCTCTGGTTCCTCCTGTAGCATTTATACTCTAGCTAGTGGGAAGGGAAAGTTCAGGTGAGCATATATCCGTTTCATCTACAAGCAGTGGCACGAATGAATTCCGCCTAGATCCCACTAATGGAAAATGTGTCATGTGGTCATACTTAGTTGCAAGGAACACTGGGAAGAGTCTCTAGCAAGACAGTTCTTTGTCTTTTTAATTTGCAACTTTTAATTTGGGGTATCCACAACTAAAGGAAGAAGGGAATGATGGATGGTGTATATTCATGAAAAAAACAGTGGTGTCTGTCAGAGATATCTGGTACACTAACCCAAAAAATGCATTGGATGAGCCCCAGCTTCTGGTTCTCATACTCATTAGGCCTGAGTAATGTTATTTACCACATGCTAAAATGCGGTCTCTCCATATGCACAGGAGGAAAAAATGATGTGCAGAATATGCAGCACAGTCTCTTCTAAAACTGTGAATAGTAAAGTATAAAAATACTCTGCTGTATCAAGAAGAAAAGACACACAAGGCAGGATTTGTATGGGACATAAAATACTACTCACTGTTTTCTAAAGGCCTTCTCCCCTCCCCATCCTTTTACAAATTGTATTACGTAAAGGAATAACTCTACTGAGGGCTGGTTTTTCTTTGATCTCCCTCTCCAAAATATACCATTGGTTTCTCTAGTAGAAAATTTCTACAGTTTTATATGCTGGCTAGGTTTCTTATTCTCTACTTAATTTGGAATTTTTGATATTGGATAAATAGCATTTGCTTCTTTATTGGTGTTGGACTAGTGCCGAAAGGTTGGCTATAATAGGAAGTAAAATGTAGACCGCTGGGTTATAAATGGTAGCAAATCATGGCTTATGATTATCTGAAATCAAGGAAGGATGAGAACATCTCTTAACAAGGGGAATGTGCTTCTCTGCAGAGTATCTGTAGGTTGCAGCACACTAATCAAGGTAATGAAAGGCTTTGGCTAAGAAAGTGGCAAAAATTAGGAAGCAGTGTATAAAATCTTAGAATATTAAAACTGTAAGGATTCTTAAAATTGTATAACCCTTTTATTGGAAAATTAATAAATTGAATTGAAACCATGATGAGTCACATATAGAAGTTTTTAAAACTTCTAATTCAAAACTTATGAAGTCCAAATTGTTTCTTTTGATATGTCATCAGTTTTTTTTTTCAGTATTTATTAGGTTTGCTTCAATAATGTTACCTAACCTGGCTCGATCACCTATTTTGTTGCTATTGCAATAAGAAACAGCCATGTGTTTGGGGAAAAGAAAGAAAATTGTAATTTCCTTTTGAAATTATGTCATCTGAAAGTGGCATGTGCATTCTATTGGCTACAGCATCATCAAATGGCCAGATCTTGCAAAGAGGGAAACTGGGAACATAGTCTCCCATTTTGAGACCCTATGTGCAGCTGAAACCTTGAGGATAAATGGAGAATGGATCTTGGGTGAAAATTAGTAGTCTCTTCTATCAGGAGAGTTTAAACAGATGATATATAGGGTGAGGTCCTGAGCATGGGTAGAAAAGGTGAGAAAGGCTCTCTTCTCCCAAGAGAGAACTATGTATTATTGATAACACTTGAGCAAGGAGACTAGAAATCAATTTTTGTTTTTAATTTTGAAAAACTTTACTTAGTGTATTTACTTTTATGACTATCTAGATAAAATGATTGTCTATTTAATGTTGCAATAAGAAACAGCCATGTGTTTCAAATCTTGCTTATGAGAGCCTGTATTCTCTAAATAACCAAGTTCATATACAAGACTAAATGTAAGAATCTGATCAAATAATAGGTTTGATTAAATTACATAATAAGGCAATGCATGTTTGCAGGCATACATCATAGTATTATCCACATAATGTGTGCCATATCACCTGGGTTGTGACCTGAGTTATTGGAAATATTGTGTGTGTGTGTGTGTGTGTTTCCTTCTCTTCTAAGCATAGAAACTCCATTTAAGAACTATTACTGAAGATCGAATTGATGTCAGCCAGGAAACTAATTTCCTGTCACTTGGCCTTGAATTACTACATTGACTTTTCAGGAAATAAACAAATTTAGCTGAAAGATGCAAGCTTTTTTCTACTTATCATTAGTACCTAAGAATATAGATGCATTATACTGTTCAATCTCCATTACACATACAATTATTGTCTCAAAATGATATTCAACCTTCCTTGCATCCCTTTATCTTGAAGTAATGAAGTCCAAACTTCATGCTGAAAACCAGTGTATGTTCTTTTAAATGTGGCTGCAGAGCCAATTTATCTGATAAAGGCAAATAGCCTACCATTTGCAGGCTACAGAAATGAGGCAGAGCAGCCATGTTGCAAGGAACATAATGTTTTCCCCTGCTGTTTTTATTTCTCCTGTGTATCACAAGTGGGAAAGATGGAATTTTGCAAGAACTTAGTTTATAAAGCACGATGCAAGGCAGTTTTAAAAAATACCTTTTATGAATACTTAGTATACAAGAGAAAAGCTTGTTTTGTCTTATATTACAGTTACAGTTTTCTGAAAACTCACCCACAAAATTATATTGCATTAGTGTTTACTTTCTGGTTGTCTGATTCTTCATGATACCAAAAAAAGGAATACATTTGTGTGGAGGGGCATTTATATGGCAACCAATGGCACTGAGATTTTGTTTGATTGTGTGCATCTGAATCAGGTGGCAATAAAGATTTTCTGGGGTTGACTTCATGGAGCCCAACACTTTAGCTGAGAGGGTGAGGTAGGAATTCAGCTTACGGGGTGGGTATTGGGGCAGAGCCTTATGCATCTTTCTCTTCCTGATCCAAGAACAACCTCTGACACGTAGGAGGCTCTGGGGAAAGTAATGTTATTAAAGAAAGGATCCCGAGAAATAAGCCATCTTCTCATGGTGAGGGGCTTGAGGTAAGTCTGTCGTCAGGTCAAGTATGTTCTGAGGCAGATTGATGTGGTGGCTGTGTCTGTCAATAGGAGATCTGTGGGCAATTTTTATTGGTCCTGGATTGTACCAATGCATTGCAAGACATTTATCATCTCCCTCCCCCAGTAAATGCCAGCAATACTCTCCAGTACAATGAAAAAGAGAGTCCTCCAGCACATTGCCAAATGCAACATGAAGAGATCTTATCCCTGTTGAAAACCACATGTTATAGTCTAATGGTTGGTTGGTTGATTGACTTATTTATTAAAAATAATTTTGCATTCTATAACTTTTTTTAACATTTATGGGGAGCTATTTTAGGTGTTAAGAAAAACAGAGTGAATAATAATGATTAACTTTCATGTACTCAACATTTGGCTTTGCCATATTTTAACATTTTGCTTCAGAATTTTTTTAAAGATATAAAATAGTGCAATTCCTAAATGGAATACTGGAATTACTAAATGCTCCTGTTGTAACTCTTTTTTTATTTCCATGTTCTCATTCCAGAAAAGAACTGCAATCCTGATTCAGGATTTGTCATTTGTAACACATTTTTAATGCTTTTACCATATCTGTATTTTTATCCAAATGGTATTTATTACTGTTTTACATGTTTCTAAATTTATAAGTGACATCATTCTCTATTCTTGTGCAACTTGTTTGATGCATGATTATATTAAGATTTGTTGGTGTGGGTAAGTTGAAGTTTAATACATAAATTTTAAATATTGTAAAACATGCCATTATACAGATACATGTCATAATTTACTGATCTAGATACCTGATAATGAATATTTAGAATATTTCAAATGTTTTACCAATGCCAAAGAGGCTACAATGAACATTCTCATTCATGTCTTTTAGTGTATGTATTTCTCCCGAGAAATTCAATGGATACCTGATAAGGTGTGTTGACATTAAATTTTACTGGATTTTGCCACATAACTCACTAAAAGTATTTGCATCAGTTACATACTCACTGGCAATTTATGGAAGTTTTAGTATTAGCCCATGTTTGCCAACAGTTGATATTGGTAACATTTAAACTTTTTAAATACTCTTTTAGATGGGACTCTGCTAGTATCTTTTTTAAAAAAAAGATGTATAATTTGTCAATTACTACTTTTCATGTGCTTATTGGCCATCTGTATTAATCCTTTCTCACACTGTTGTAAAGAAACACCTGAGACTGGGTAATTTATGAAGAAAAGAGGTTTAATTGACTCACAGTTCTGCAGGCTTAACAGGAAGCATGGCTTGGGAGGCCTCAGGAAACTTACAGTCACGGCAGAAGGTGAAGGGGAAGCAAGTTCATTTTCACATTGTGGAACAGCAGAGAGAGAAGAAGTGCCACATACTTGTAGATCGTCAGGTCTCATAAGAACTTATCCACTATCAGGAGAATAGTGAGGGGGAAATGTGCCCCCATGATCCAATCACCTTCCACCAGGCCACTCCTCCAACATGTGGAGATTACGATTCAAGATAAAATGCGGATGGGGACACAGAGCCAAACTATATCACCATCCATATTTGTTCTTGTGTGAATTGCTTCATCATATATGTGTATATACTCCGCTTCTTTTTCTACTGGGTCACTTGTCTTCTTTGTTTTTAGTTACTTTGTAAGAATTCTATTTTTAGTGCATACACACATATATATGATGGCAGTGGCAGCCCGTCTAGAACGGCCACTGTGAGGACTTGGGCTGCAGCTGGGAAGGCGTGTCTGGGGCTGCGTGCCCCATGGGGAGGGGGATGGGGGGCAGGAGTGGGGGATCCATCCCCTTCTAAGTTGGCGGGTCAGGGTCCGTCTGCTCACCAGGCAGAGATGCAGCTGCCCTGTTGCAGTTCCAGACCCAGGCATCCCTGTACTCGCGGGCCAGGAAGCCCCTCTTCCCCCACAGTCTCAGAAGTGTCTGTTCCCGTGGCCTGGCCTCTCCTCTCTCCCAGTGCCTGCTCTGATTTTGGAGCAAAGTTGAGGCTGAGCCCAGGCTGGCACTGTCGCAACCTGGCTGGGTGTATGCTTGCTCAGGGCAGTGCTGACACATCAGCCCCCTGCCTCCTCAGCCCCCTCCGGACTTTGGGCGCTGAGGAGCATGGCGGGGGGCACAGGGTGGGTGAGGGTGGCTTGACATGCCCTCCACTTGAACAGCCTGGGTGGATGCTGTGGATGACATGATTGATGGCAGCAGGAAGCAGACAGGCTCCTGGGCAGAAAGGGGTGAGTGAAGCCCCATCTTCAAGCCAGGGATGGCCTGAAGCATGGGGCCCAGGCTGCCAGTTGCAGGTGGAATCTGTGCCAAGAGCGAGAACTTACGGTGCTTTTTAGGGCCCACCCATGGTTACCCATAGACCAATCAGCATGCACCTCCTCCCTTCTGAAGCCCACAAAAACCCCTGGACTCAGCCAGACTCACAGAGACACTGGGACTACCAGCTGTGAGAAGGCGCTACCCACTTCAAGTTTTCTCAGCTCACCTGCATGACCTGCCTGTGGAAAGGAGCTACCCACTCCGGGTCTCCTCTCCACTGAGAACTGGACTCTTGTCTGGATGACCTGCCTGCAGAAAGGAGCTACCCACTTCGGGTATCCTGAGAGCTGTTCTTTCTCTCAATGAAGCTCCTCTCTGCCTTGTTTCCCCTCCAGTTGTCTGCATGCTTCCTTCTTCCTTGAAATAGGACAAGAACTTGGGACCTGCCGAGTGGCAGGACTGAAAGCTGTAATACAAACAGGGTTGAAACATGCCCCCCTGCTCAGCATGTTGCAGGCGAAGAGAAGGAGAGAAGAGCTTTAGCCCTTTGGGGATCCCAGAACTAGGGGCTCCCCAGGCCAGGCTGTGACACCCTCTTTGGGGTTTTGCGGTTCCTGGCATGTCCAAGCTTCCAGGTACCACTGTGTTCCCTGGCCCCCTCTGTGGAAACTGCTTTCTGAATGCCTGGTTCACCTGCAGCCTTGCATGGAGCCGAGCATCTTTGTGGGTGCCTGGAGCTGCCTGCCCTGCCATAGCCAGCAATCCTGGTTGTGTGCACTGTGGCCAGACCTTGTGCTCACTCACACACCCCTCACTGCTGCACTTCTGGCTCGCCCTTGGCAGGCATGGGATCCGACCAGTAGTAGGAGCCCATCCCAGCCTGCTGGGCCAAGTGAGCAGAAGGAGCCCATAGGCCCAAGTAAAACTCAGGGAAAGGCACCACCAGCAACAGAGGTTTCCGCCTGGTAAAGCGACACCCTAAGGATCCTGTGACACATATACTATATTTTTCCAGTCTCTAGTTTTTCTATTTTATATGCTGACACTTTGTGGTACATGTGGATATAGTCAGTTTTATCTGTCTTTTTCATTAGGGTTTGTATTTTTTTATGTCTCATTTAAGAATTATTTTTTGTTAGTCTTATTTTCCCATGTGTTTAACTAATTGTCTCAGAAACATTTTTTAATTGTCAATTTTTTCTCATTGGACTGCATATTAATAATCTCTGTGTACTGTGTTTCTGTTTCTGAGCAATATAGTCTATTCTAATAATTTATTTGCCTTTCCCTTTGGCCAGTTCCTCCCCAGTCTTAAATATCATTGTTTTTTATAAATCTTGATATCTTGAAAATCTCGAAAGCATGCATTTTTCAAAATGGTCTTGCCTATTCTTATTCCTTTGCTCTTACATATAAATTTCATAATCAGCTTTTTAAGTTACATTAAAAAGTTACATATGGAGATTTGTATTGGAATTGAACTTAGGGAATTATAAAAGACCACTGGCACCTTTATAATATTGAATCCTCCTATTCATAAACATGGTATATCTCTCCATTTATATAAATACTGTTCATATCTTTCAATGAAAACAAAAAGATGTTTCTTGTAAAGGTCATATATTGTTCTAGTCTTATCTCTAAGGACATAATTTTTGTTTCTCTTACTAATAGAATTTGTTCTAAAATTGCATTTTATTTTACTGTTTTTATCGTTGCTGATACAAATGTATATTTTGTTGGTGTATCATAAAAGATAACCTTGATTATTCTAAACAATTTGTTTATTAATTTTCCTGTATTGTCTGTAGTCAATAATACATACAAATTTTTTTCTACCTTTTCTATTCTTATATTTTGTATTGATTTCTCTTTGTCTTGACATGGTGATAAGCACCTATAACATCGTGGTTTATTTAAATGGTAGTGTTAAGCATCTTTATTTATTTTTGACTTTTAAATTATCATTGCATACATGTTTTTCTACTTTTACTACATTTGTATGTATTTACACACAATATTTAGTAATGATTTTTAAATTTTATATAAATGGTATCATACTCTGCATATTCTTTTGATAGCTTACTAGTAACTACAATATTTTCTGCTGTAGCTATTTGACTTTCTTTTATTCCTGTTTCTATGTTTTTTGCTTTTTAAAATATTTAAATCAGAAATAGATGTTGATGTTTAAATAACCTTTTAAAATAATCCCTTTAAAATATTTTTAAATTTTTTTAAAAAATATATTTTTGAACAGTCATATTATTCCGTTAGGCTTCTAATATTTTTACTGTGGGTAGAGTACTTTGTTATGTGTAACAATGAGTCTTGGATCTGGGGCATGGTAGGAGGCCAAGTGGAACCTCTGACCCAAGGCCCTGGGTCTGCTAGAACAGCTTCTTAACCCTCCCCATTTGGGCTTGGATCCTTTGCACTTTAGACATGCTGATTTAGCCACATAAGGATGAAGCAACAACTCAATATGAGAATTTAAAGAGTAAATAATGACCATATCACCTCTGACTAATAGTGAAAATTCCTAAATAAATTTTCAGTCATTTTTTTAATAGTTTCTGGATTTGAGATTTGTTACTCTGTTAACAGTCTGGTAACAGGAACTGTTAATTTCTTGTATTCTCTTGACTTGAATAGAGATCACAGAGCCTGGGAAAAAATAGGTTAAGTAAAATGAACTTCTTTGTTTTCTTCATGAAGAGTCCAGAAAGCCTGAATTAGGATACAGAATTCAGGATGATTAAAAATTCCAGTTTAATTGAGCATTATTTTGGTCAGTTACATGAATTGGGACATATGGCACAACCTTCTCCTCCATAAAGGAATAAAAAAGAGTGAGCTACTGCTACTTGTAACAACACAGACACAACTTCCAGATTTAATGTTGAGAAAAGAAAAGAGGAGAAACAAATGAGTACATACTGTAGGCACTGTAGTATTCGTTATATTGAAGTTTCAGAAACAGGGAAAATATGCTGATAAAACTCAGAGTAGTGGATACCTTTAGGGCTATTATGTGAAAGAGTAAATAAGGAAGTCTTCTGGAATTTGGGAAATGTTCTATATCTTGATATGCGTGGTTGTTAACTCAGTAGATGAATGTGTCATAGACTGTGTACTAAAGATTTTTGTACTTTTTTGTATGCATGTACTATCTGAAAGAGAATATGGCTAAAATAATAAGTTCAGAAGGGGCCTATGGTCTCTCTCTCTCTCTCTCTCTCCTTCTTTCTCTCTGTCTCTCTCTCTTTCTTTGAGATGGAGTGTCACTTTGTTATCCAGGCTGGAGTGCCGTGGTGTGATGTTGGCTCGCTGCAACCTCCGCCTCCTGGGTTCAAGCAATTCTCCTGCTTCAGCCTCCCAAGTACAAGTGTGTGCCAGCACGCCCAGCTAATTTTTTGTATTTTTAGTAGAGACGGGGCTTCACTGTGTTAGCCAGGATGGTCTTGATCTCCTGACCTTGTGATCTGCCCCTCTCAGCCTCCCAAGGTGGTGGGATTACAGGTGTGAGCCACTGCACCCGACCTATGGCCTTTCTAAACTATAAATGTATTTTTGCTAGAATGAGACAATTTTGGCATAACCTTTTCAGCCTTATAGGCAATGATTGGTGTGCGTGTGTGTGTGTATGCTTGTAGAACATGGGGATAAAAAGGCCTAACTTGTCTGGTTGAGTGGGGATACAACGTGAAGCCTTCAGAGAGGAAATGAGTTGAGGAGACTTTTTAAGCATGAAGTAGGAACTTTCCAAGTGGATTGTGTGGCATACATGGATCTATAAATGTCCAAGATATGAAATGACAATTTATATTTAGGTATTATAACTTGTTTTGTATAGCTACAATAAAATAGGAGCTGGGAAGTTAAAAAAATAGAATGTGTAGAGTGTTGAATACCATGCTAAGAAATTTTGATTTTTGTTTTCTTTTGGGCTCCAGGTATTAGAGAACCATTGATGAATTTTAATTAAGTGGTATGATTAAGTTTGCTACGTGGATAGGATTAAGAGCTAATTTTGAAAATAGTACCTAAGGCAATTTGAGTCTTTTCAAGAGGCCTGTCTTTGGTACTTTTCTCAACCCATGTAACTTCTATGCATGATCTCCTTTTGAGACTGATGACTCACAAATCTAAATCTCTACTCCTAACTTCTTTCCTGTTTCTTTAAACTTCTTCAGAGAATTAATTGCTTCTCTATCCATGGATGTGAATTTGGATCATACAATTGTGTTTCATTCACTTTTACATAGTGTAAGATTTATGATTGGCTGGGCCCGGTGGCTCACGTCTGTAATCCCAGCACTTTGGGAGGCTGAGGTGGGCGGATCACGAGGTCAGGAGATCGAGACCATCTGGCTAACAGGGTGAAACCCCGTGTCTGCTAAAAATACAGAAAATTAGCCCGGAGTGGTGGCGGGTGCCTGTAGTCCCGGCTACTCTGGAGGCTGAGGCAGAAGAATGGCGTGAACCCAGGAGGTGGAGCTTGCAGTGAGCCGCGATTGCACTACTGCACTCCAGCATGGGAGACAGAGGGAGACTCCATCTCAAAAAAAAAAAAAAAAAAAAAAAAAAAAAGATTTATGATTACTGTCTCACTGTCGGTCACAAAACAGGTTTCAATTCAGAATTTGAACATTTTTTTCAATGTATCTGTAAACACATCTTTATTCAAAAACTTCTTCCTCTTTACACAAACCAAGACCAGAGACTAATGCCCTGTGCTACCACACTTCTGCTATTTGGAAAGGTCTTTCTCCTTTCACCTCCTCCCCGCTCAATAGGGTGTTTGCAGGGTAGGTGAGGAAAAGAGGAGAGCTAAGAAAGTCTTAATGTTGTAAGATGGCTCATTGACTGTAGGCCAGGGGGATGTTTAAAACTGACTTTCCTGGTTATTTGTCTGAGAATTTTGAAAACTGTACTGCTAGACCTCCCTCACTTCATCTCCCTTGAACTGGATAGTAGCCTCTCTTTGAGCCAAATATTCTGGATGTCTCCTCAGCTCCTCCTTCCAGCTATAGTTCCCACAGCTTCCTCCTTCAGGAGTTCCCTTACCCTGGCTAATTACCCTTTTGAGCAGGATCGCTTTTACTAAATGAGTTCAGGAAAATATTTTTACCACACATTCTTTATCAGGTCCCTAAGATGTGCACATTTTGATTCACGATCAGAGAAGACTGCAAGTTACTTCTCAGGTGTGTCATTGCCCTGTGGCCACAGGCCACTTCACCTTGCCTGGGTACTAGGTTTCTGTGTCCCCTCAACTGCAGAAAATATCCATCAGTCTGTCTGAGTGGTCCCTGTAAAATCCCTGTCAGAGACTGAAGATCACTCTGTAAGTAATCTTCACAAATCCTTTCAAAATCTCACTGAAAACATTTATCCTTTATCTGATGAGAGACTCCTGGGTGAGTCTGAGCAGTATGGAAACATTCTTTTAAGCTATAAAAACATGAAACTTTATACATAAAGTCACTGGATTTCACTACCAAACCCAACCACTGTATTATATTGAATAAAAGTGGTAGAGAATTAATACTACGTATTGACAATTACCTTCGTGTGAGCGAACAACTTTTCAATATCTTCATGTACATTCCAGCAGCTTTGTAGTTTTATCATAAATCATTTTTATTCTGCAAAAATAAGGATAAGTCATCTTAAATTATTAATTTAAAATGAATTGAAATCATATTGAAATTAATTTCTATGTGCATAATTGTCCATAATTTGTTCTGTCCACATGAAATTGCCTTTTATCATTGGTGTAAACTCATTGGTATTCTAAGGTTTTGATATTTGACAGAGTGAAAAAGAATATGCTGGTGCTCCTTTGTTTTCATTACATCTGACTCCCTGCTGGACTGTAAACTGTATAAAGACAAGGATGAGTATTTAAAATCTGATGATTTGGGGCCTGCACTGTGCTGCACACACATTAGGCACACAGTGCTTTTTGTCTTCCGTACGTATTTTTCTACTATGAGGAAGGTATTAGGTAAGGTAGATAAATTTGAATAATTTAGAACATTAGTAATGCTTCTGGAAAAATTATTTCATGCTAATATAAAATAATGTGTATGGAAAATATGGTTGACAGAATGTAATGCCTTACTACTCTAAAGAGAGGGGGAGGCCAGGCGCGGTGGCTCACACCTGTAATCCCAGCACTTTGGGAGGCCGAGGCGGGCAGATCACAAGGTCAGGAGATCGAGACCATGGTGAAACCCCGTCTCTACTAAAAATACAAAAAATTAGCCGGGCTCAGTGGCGGGCGCCTGTAGTCCCAGCTACTTGGGAGGCTGAGGCAGGAGAATGGTGTGAACCCGGGAGGCGGAGCTTGCAGTGAGCCGAGATCGTGCCACTGCACTCCAGGCTGGGTGACAGAGCGAGACTCTGTCTCAAAAAAAAAAAAAAAAAAAATTGGGGGAGATATTTTGAAAGTTAGGAGATAAATCATTTTCTGACATTTGATAAACCATGCTATTGGTAAGCTTGACATTGTGCTATGGCAAAATTCTATGCCGTAATGAAACAGCTGGTCCATAACCTTAAAAAATAAGAATGACACCCAATAATAAAAAGTTTAATCAGTCCAACTTTTTTTTTATTGTTGCTTATTGGAGAGACCATTTATGGGAACACTAAACTCATAGACATGTCTAAGTTTTTTCTTAGCTTTTTTTCTAATCATGAAGCATACTTTACATAGAGAAAACCATATGAAATTTTAATTTACAGCTCAGTGAACTGTTAAAAGGCTAATATTAATGTATCGCCCACCCAAATCAAAAAAAATGAACATGGGTAACACTGTAATCAAATTGCAATTAAAACATCATTCCCTCCCACTCACCGAAGGTCACCAGTATCCTGACTTCTAACACTATTGGGTTAGTTTTGCCAGTTTTTGGAACTTCATATAAATGGAATCATGTAGTATATCTATTCCTTTTGCTTTGGTTTTGGCTTCCTTAATATTTGCAAGATTCATACATATTGATGAGTGTCCATAGTTTGTTAATATTCATTAATGTACGATTGTCTGTTGCATAAGCGTACCATAAGTTATTTATCTATTCTAACGTTGGTGAACTTTGTTTCCAGATTGTTTTGAGTTTTTTTTATGATTATGTTGAAAGTACTTTGCTGTTGTGTCTCTTGATGCACATATGCATATATTTCTGAAGAGTACATACCTAGGAATATTATTGCTGGGTTATAAAGTATGTGTATCTTTAAACTTAGTAGGTAATACTAAACATTTTCCCAAAATAGTTATACTAATTTACATTTTGACCAGCAGTGTTCTTGTTGTTTTATGTCTTTGCTAACAGTTGATAGTGTCATTCTTTTTATTAACTTAGGTAGATGAGATGTTATATCTCAGGTAGTTTTGATTAGCATTGTACTGATTACTAATAAGAGTATTCTTTTTTTTTTTTTTTTTTTTTTGAGACGGAGTCTCGTTCTGTAGCCCAGGCTGGAGTGCAGTGGCACGATCTCCGCTCACTGCAAGCTCGCCTCCCGGGTTCATGCCATTCTCCTGCCTCAGCCTCCCAAGTAGCTGGGACTACTGGCACCCGCCACTACACCCGGCTAATTTTTGTATTTTTAGTAGAGACTGTGTTTCACCGTGTTAGCCAGGATGGTCTCGATCTCCTGACCTAGTGATCCGCCTGCCTCAGCCTCCCAAAGTGCTGGGATTACAGGTGTGAGCCACCGTGCCCAGACAAGAGTATTCATTTTTACATGTATCTACGGGCCATTTGTCCATCCTTTTTTAACTTTTCATGTTTAAATTATTTAAATCATTTTAGAGTCACAGGAAGTGTCAAGATAAGCCAAAAAAGGACAGGGAAGTTCTGTGTACCCATTACTTAGTTTACTACAGCGTTAGCATCTTGCATAACTATAGTATAAGATAAAAACTAAGAAGTTGGCATTGGTACAGTCCACAGAGTGAGCAGATTCATATTTCACCAGTTTTATAGATACTGAATTGTATATGTGTATTGTCTATGCAACTTAATCACATAAGTAGACTCATGTAACCACCCTTACAATCAAGATACAATGCTGTTCCGTACCATAAGGCTCCTATTTCCTGCCTCTTTTGGACACATCTCACCCTCATCCCTAAGCCATGGCAACAATTAATCTGTTTTTCATCTATATTATTATTTTTGAAAACATCTATTCAGATATTTTTGTCTATTGTATTTTTATTATTGACTTTTAGATGTTTTTATATGTAATTATATATATAACAAGTGACTTTTCCTAGTCCATGAGTTGAATTATATTTTCTTATTGGTATTTTATGATTAATAAGTTTTTGATATTGATATAATTATTATTTTTCTTCATGTTCAGTGCTTTTGAACTCTTGAGAAATTTTCCCCTACCCTCAGTTAATGAAGGCATTTTCCAAGAAGCTTTATTTTTTGTCAGATTTATATCAGCAGTCCACCTGAAATTGTTAGTATGAAGTAAAAGTCAGGTTTAACTTTTTTCTATATGGCTATCCAACTGACCTGGCATTCTTTTTTGAAACTACTTTTTCTCCATGGTTTTGCAGTTCAACCTTTATATCAAATAAAGTGGTCATATCTGTTAAAGCCTGGTTCGGGGATTTCTATGTTCCATTGGTTGATTTTTCTACCCTTGTTATTATCATTTTATTTACTGTTGATTTAAAATATGCCTTAACATCCAGTAGAGCAAATAGTTTCAACTTGTTCTTCTTCATCAGTGTCTTGGATTTTCTTGATTGTTTGCATTTCCATATACCTTTTAGACCTTTTAGAAGCATCTTCTAAAGTTATAAAGAAAAACTGGGGATTTTGATAGGTATTGCATTGAATGCAATAAATATTTTAGGCATGAGTTATTTCTACATTATTGAGTCTTATTTCTGAATTTCTGAATATGGCACAGCCCTCTATTTATTTAAATCTCTATTTTCTTTTGATGCTGTTTTATTGCTTTATCATAAAGTTTTTACAGTCTCTTGTGAGATTTATTCCAGGGAATTTGATATTTTTAATGCTATTATAAATAGTATATTTTCAATGTTTCATTTTCTAAATGTTTGTTGATATTATAAAGAAATATAAAGGATTTTTATATATTGACTTTGTATACAGAAACTTACTAAAGTCACTTATTGATCCTAGTAATTTATCTCTTGATTCTTTAATATATTCTGTATATATTACCATAACATTTTCAAATAACAATTTTATTTCTTTCTTTTTAGTGTTTATACTGCTTGTTTGCTCTCCCCATCTCCCTCCTCTCCCTCCCTTGTCTCATATTTTCTTGTCTTACTGCATGGTTAGACTTTAAGTACAGTGTTAAATAGAAGTCATATTAGTAGCCACTTGTGTGTTGTTTTTGATCATATGAAAAGTTTTTAACTTTTCACCAATATGTTTAATGTTTGCAGTAGTTGTTTTTTGGTGAATACACTTTATCAGATGAAGGAAGATTATGAAAGTCCCCTTCTATTCCTCATTTGCCAAGATAAATTTTAGGTCATGAGTCAATGTTTAATTTATCAAATTATATGTCTACACCCATAGAGATGGGCATATAATTTTTCTTGTTTTGTAAATGTGGTGAATTACACTGATTTATTTTTAAATCTTAAGCCAACCTTTATTCCTGGGATAGTATCAACTTGGAATTGATGTATAATTCATTTTATACATTCCTGGATTCAGTTTGCTAATGTTTAGGATTTTTGCATCTATGAACATCAGTGAGATTATCTTATAATGTCCTGGACTTTAGCAAGCATTTTTTGTTTTACCATGTCTTTCTTCTTCTCTTGTTCAAAGTGTGTCTCTCATGAGTTTGCTGTGTTAGGTAATGTTCCTGCACCCTTAAACCACACACTCAAACTCATTTTCAGTCAATTACCATTTCTGTCAACTCTGCCTCTTACATGATATATCACTCAGTTTTGTCATTCTTCCCACCTCGTCGGCTCCTACACTAGTTCAGGATGCTATTGTATGTTTCTCGGATTGCTCTAACAATGCCTATAAGGTTTTTCTGGCACAAGTTTGGCTCCCTTCTATTTTCTGTATGACAGTTCAGGTGAACTGTTAAAATCACAAACCCTATTATAGTGCATGCCTTCTTACAATTTTGCAGTGACTCCTCATTGGATTTCTTTCAGCTCCTCAAATTGATCATGTTCTTTTATGCCAAAGCCCTTGTCCATGTTGTTTACTGTGCTGAAAACTTTCACAGCAGTGCACAAACTAAAATATCTGCATGACAGAGCAGCGTTGTTGAAGACAGAACAGGGATTGGCAAAATGATGCCAGATAAGAAAAAAAAAAAACGTATAGAGAAGTGCAAAGGGCAATTTAGAAGCTGATTTTTCATACTTACTAACATTTAATTTACTGTTGACTTAAAATATGTTTATCAGTTGTTTTATGCTTATCATGGCATGTGTTGAGGGACCTGGAGGTGAATTCTTAAAGGGACCAAGTTGTGCTTGACCCCTGTGCTCAGTGCTGGGCAGCACAGTTTATGGGCCTCGTACAAAGTGCAACCTCTTCTGAAGGAAGTAATCATGGTGGTAAGGAATTTTTGGGGTGCTAGGGATGGTTAACCTGGCTAAGGAGATATTGAAGAACTGTCATATAAAACAAACATATTTTGTGCACATTGATGACTATGAAGATTATGAATAATTACAAATGGACAGAAGTATAGAAATACAGATTTTGTCTCCAAATTAACAAGAACTATCTAAAGATTAAAACTGCCTCAATATGAAAAGGGCTGCCTCCTGAGATGATAGGTTTCTTCAGGAAGTAGTTGGTCAATTATAAAGAGAATTTATATATTGAGGCAGTGGTGCCAAAGCACAGTATCTGGGGCTTCCAGTAGTTTTGGAAGCCTCCTATGTGAGTCTAATGTGCAGAAAAGTTTAGGAAGTCCTGCATTAAGGGGAGATTTCAACAGTGGTTTTTCTATATCACAAGTATCTAAAAGAGATGAAAAGAATACAGATGTCCAAGCACTTCTCTATAGCTTCTAAATTAGCAGAGATAAGGGCGCACCCCAGGAATCTATATGTTTATGATTATTCTCAGGTGATTCTATTATCTAGCTGGCCTTGGAAACCACTGGATTATATGATCCCTTTAAGAAGTACTGTGCATAGTGTATCTGTAACCCAGTAAGGCACTTGACAAATTTGTTTATGTTATCCTTGTGGGACAAAATACGTAATATGAGTCAAGAAGAGTACAACTAGGAGAAATAATGGGTTTTGACGTCAAAGCAATTTGAATTCTAATTCTAGTTCTGTTACTTATGAGACTTACGAAAATTTACCCTCTCAATCTTAATTATGTCATCTTAAAATGGAATGATAATAACCATTTTACAGATCTTTTTTGAAGTCTAAATAAAATTATCTATGAAAGTTATCAAACTACAACATAATATCTGGCCATATTGGCCCCTCTTCTAAAATTCTGTGGTTCTATAAATGCAGAAATTCAAGAGTGGAACAGTAAAGCATACATACATGTTTGATGAGTAGTTGTGTCTTCTTTGTTACTTTTTAGCTTGGTATTTTAAAGGCCATAAGGGTGAAGAATAATGCCATTATTTTTAAGTCAAATATTGTTTATGCCTAAAATATTTTGAAATTTTCAAATAATAATTTATTTTACTAATTGTAACAAAAGGTGAAAGAGAATTAACTATGTGCTTATTTTTTTAAATCACAGGTTTACAGGAAATCTGTCATTTTTTATTAAAATGGAAAACTGTGAAGAAAGAAAAAGATAGCAGTTGAAGTCAAAATTCTCGGATGACTATTTTGCTTTTGAGGAGTCAGCATTTAAAAACGATATGCTGATTTGGAAGGTCCTGGGAGTAAACTGCAAACTTTACTTTTTCCATTCAATCAATGGATTTTTTAGTCATTCCTTGGAGTCGATGAAGTTCGGAAACGGTGTGTGATGGGGAACGTGGCGGGCCAGTGTGTTCCTAGAAATTGCATCTTGGATTAGTTTGCTGCTTTTTTGAAGAGATTCCATTTTGAAGGGCAAGAACCTAATGTGATGGATTTATCTTCAGAAATGAACAGACATGGGAAGAATCCAGTGAGTCACAAGCTAGAAGATCAGAAGAAGGTAAAAGAAATTTCTCTTTGCTTGGTCCTTTTTGTTTACGCTTAAAGAGAATTTTTGAAATTGAAAATGAATGCACCTTTTGAGATAAAATAACATACTATTTCACAGAAATCAACCTTGCTGTATAGCAATGTGTTTCTGTGGGTCTGGATTTCATTACCAGTTGGTGATTTTGTTTCTAAGGTCCTCTGAATTTATCTATCCAGTGGGTTGGCAAGGATTCTATTGTGTTCTCTTACTCTTGACTTCATACTAGTGACCTGTTGAACTGACCTTGTAGGAACAGTTCTCTGAGACCCAGGGTGAGGCATGAGTCACAGGCACCTCTGGAGTAATGGAGCAGGCTAGAGCTCTCCTTAAAGAGAACACCTGCCTTACTGCCATTAGAAAGCATAAGTGACATTTTAAATTCTCTAATTTCATATCCTTGGGACACATCAACTTAGGCCTTCTGAATTATACAGCTGGCCTGGAAAGAAAGTTGTGAGGCAACTGCGAGCTTTGTTTTGATTCTACATGATGTCAAAAGAACTGATGGAAAAAAGAACTGTGCTAACTTTATTTTAAAAGAAAGGGTTTAGCGAGCTTTTTAGTAAGAAGTGGGGATTGAATACTAAGGGATGTACTTCAACTTCATTTTTCTAGCTTTTTAGAAACTCTTACCTGCTGAATTGCTCCACTGGAGTGAGAACCACCTAAAGAACACTTATCAGAAGGGTTAGAGATGGCGTCTAGGAGAGAGAGCCCCACTCATAATGAAATGTATCATCTTTTGCAGTGCTCTTATGGACTCTGCTAGTACAGGATAGGTGTGTGGGGACCCAGTAGCGATGGTGCTGGCAAGAAATGGGAGAAAAGGAAGGAAATTTTTAGTTAGATGTGGATCTAAGGGCCATAATTAAGCTTTGTTTTTACATCTGTCTTAGAAATTTTGTTTACTGTTCACTTCTCACACCCTGAAAAACAACTAGTTAGGTCTTTCACAGCGGTGGAGGTAAGTTTAGAAGAGGCTGTGCTGAGTCAATGGCTTATTAATTTTGTTTTGCCAATATGATTAATGCAACTGGCACGGGGCTACAGTAATCCTTTTGTCATTAGTAGAGGCAGAAATGCATAGATTGTTTATTCCCAGTTTGGTTCATTTATTGTGCAGTGTTAAGTAAATCTCAGAAAATACTAAATACTATAAAATTCAAGGTGCCTGAAATCAATTTTTGCTTTAATGTGGTTATAAATTTCTACACAAATGCTTGTGTTACAAATAAGTTTGTTGGTGTTACCAAATGTTCAGCCTGCTCTTCTTCCTGCTGGCACTGGAGTGTTTACCCAGAGGAGATGTCACAGTAAATTTCAATCTAAAGCGTTCTCTGCAATTTAACTACTAAGAAGCCATTTAATCATCTTTTTCTATCTGCATTTTTATAACGTCCTTAACTCTGGTGCTAATTTGGGTACTATATTGGGTGGGTAAAGAGGGAGGGAGGTAATAGGTAAGTGATTAATTACGGGGTTATAATTTCTGATGGAGATGCTGCTTTTATGACAAAAAAGATGAGTACCTCTGCAGGTGCTGCCTTTTCATTCCCTGGCTAAGGGAGATTTTCTGCAAACACCAAAGGAATTAAAGTTGAAGAATGGAACGAATTCTTAGAGTCATTCTCTGAGTTCTTTGTGTGGAACTGTAAACAATGGTTTGTAATCACACTTCGTTTACTAGGCCAACTCACACAAAACTGCTCAGCTCATACATAACATACTAATAGTAATAGAATTTAGACAAACCATGGAGAACCGTAATTCTGTAAGAAATGTAAAAATACTAACTTGGTGATGTGGCGCAGGAAGACCCCCATCTCACTATAGCCTCGCCTTCTCATCGGTAAAGGAATGGAAGAGGAATGAATGTTTTCAATGAGCAGTATCAGGAGTGGAAAATGGAGTTCTTATGACCTCTTGGCTCCCTCACTGGTGTGGGCACCTAAAAAGTAGCCTTGATATGTAAGATCTGCAAATAAACCAGAAACTTGGTATGTATAGATAAAGGTTTAAGATTCAAAATTTTTGAATCTGAAATGTCAGCAGGAACACCTAGTCTCAATGACACAATGAGTCACAATGAGTTTAAATTAAAGAAAAATTGAAAGGTAATGTCATAAATCTTTGTAGATGAAGTGCTGGCCATGGCCCTGCCACCAAGTAATCGCTAATAGAGATTAGAAGGTCATTTATTTAATTACTTCAAGTGTTTATAGTCCTTCATGATGAATTAATTTAGCAGGCATAGGTGAAACAGAACGCATTTAGCCTGACTCCTGCTTCATTGAGAGGTGAAGCATCTTTTTAATGTTACTGAAAAAGTGTCATCTTTTCATGGTGTTTGGCATATTGTACACATTCAAAGCAAGGTACATTGAAATGGATTGAATAAGCACCTATTCTAAGCACTACACAACCGATCTCTTATTCAGCTTACAATAAATCACTAGCTTTTGTTAATTTAAGATGTGTAGATTTGTACTTATTATGTTCTACTTCTAAGTACAAACTCTTAGGATCCTGTTTATATGACTCTGTGAGTATGTGTTCTAATGAATGAGGAGGTGAATGTCAGGGATGAGGTTGGTCATTCATAGGGTGCTTATCATATGTCAGGAACATGCATGATACCTTTTGCTTTATTAAGATAGTATCTTCCTACAACAATAAAAGCTGCTTTTATCTCCTTAAGAGTTTGGGTCTTGTAAATATAATTATCCATTCCTTAAATATATATATATATATAATATTTATATATATGTAAAATATATATGCTGTTATTCAAAATTAAAGCTTCAAAAGTGTTTGACTTTATTGGTTTCTTTTAAATAATGCCTCATCCCCTTACTAAATCTTAACAGAGGATCACATACTTGAAAGTTACAAGCTATATCCACAAATTCTATCTGAAGTACTCTTCATTACAGATAAACTACAGATGTGTATCTTATAGGACTTAAAGAGAATACTTCTAATAATCTTATAGAAGTTGAAGAAAATACTTTTAAGGATCTCAAGTCAACTTGGATTAGTGTAGGACTGGGTGAAATTTAATGGCTTTTTTTTGAGTCTTGTGATTTATTTTTTCAGTAGAACTTTCAGCTGGTATTGGGCCATAACCCAGCTCTTGGCATTCAGGTTCTGGAATGTCCCAGATGGGAAAATTATCGTGGCATCTCAAACCACCTGAATGCCCATAATGGAGTGTTTTATTTTTGATAGCATGACTTTTTGACCTTTGTTTGCACAATCAAATCCAGTGAGGTTTGCATATTGCTGCCAGCTAATTTTATTGCTTTGTGGGATTATTTCTGCAAAACAAACCCAGAACAGTGAAAGCTCAATAGTTACAAATGATACTGCTATGTAATTAATCGTGACCTTGAACTGAAAAGCAGAGCATGGTAAATTTTACTGTCAGTCTAATTGCAGCAGTTTGCAATTCAGACAACCCTGGAACACTGTTTTATTGCTCCATGAATATTTTGTGTATTAAACCAAAGCATTTGTCATAGTCAATATTTTACTAGGTAGTGATAAAAAGATAGTAGGATACACACTTCAGAATCATGGCACAAAGGTGCAAAAAGTATTTGGTGATCTGTTGGATGTATTTTGTTGCTGTATTCCGTAAACCAGAAAGACATGAGCAATATTATTGTGTATGTTTAGAGGTATTTTTCTTTTATGGAAATGTTTTAAGATCGGTACAATCTCAGTTTTTCACTTCCCCAAATCACGTATTTTACATATTCAGTTTGCCAGAGTTATTTTCACCTTGCCATGAAAAAGCTCACGATAAATTCCAACACATCACATCTGTCCTTCTGTCCTTCTATGAGACTTCAGATTACTTCAGAAGTGACATATTCTGGGTATAGTGTTTGAGATGTGAAGAGTTATGTAAAATGAGAGAAATTATTGTATTAATTGATAGGAATAATACTGATATAGAAAAAGCCTATTATTTTGGGCTCCTGTGATTTTTTTTTGGACTGAAAATCAAGTTTAAGCGGAGGGTTAGAGAAAGCATCACCTTCAAGTAACAATGAGTGCTTCATCAATGTCAATTCACATGGACCTGTTTTATTCTTTCTCTTTCAACTGACATCAAACAGAAGCGTGGTCTGGGCTTGGTGTCTGCATGTGACTGTGTTAGGTTACTTTAATAATTTTCCTGGAAACATCACCCACTTACGATTGCCAGAGCTCTACAGAGTAGAAGTACTTTGTCAATTTAAAGCTAGCCTAGTTCTTATTTTGCTATTTATTTCATTTAGTGTGCTGATTCTTTTCATTTTATTTTTGCATTTTCTTGCAGTGATGATAAAATAACATCGTATACAAGTCAAAAAGTGTTCTTCAGATTATTCTTGCAGGTGTAGACTACTTAAGATTGTTTATGTTGGAAACGAATTAAAAATCTGTTTTCTTTAAAGAAAATATGAGCATAAATCAATAAAAAAAGAAAGTTTAGTGAGGATAGGTCTAGCCCTTATATTTGTTGATTTTCTTAAAGAATGGCCTCATTAAATGAGGCCATTTGATTATTTTTATAAATCTACCTGACTTCCTTTTTTAATGTATATTACATAAGTTATAGGGACCATGAGGGATGATGAGGTTTCTGAAACAACATCGTATCATTTATTATCAGCCAATCCTGAAGCACGGCTCTAGTAAGAATGAATTGTAGTGTCAGTTTCAACAAAAGTGGTTAGTCATTCAACTGTTGATTATCTAAACTTTTCATTTTTGAAACATAGCCATTTTATAATGTTACTATATAAATCTGGAATTAATGTGTAGACATAAACATGAACATCAAGTTCCCAAAGAAACTCGTGCTGTGATTGTAGCATACTCAGATGCAGATTAAGACTATCCCTAATTTCTACCTCTGCTTCATACTTCTATAAGATGATTCCACAAACAGCTGTCTCCCAGTTATTTTATCTGGCATCCTCTAAGGATGAATTAGATAAAGTGACTCTTTTTCCACTCAGAAGTGATTCTAGAAACTTCTTTCTCAGATTTGAACTTGGATAGAACCTCCTTTCATTTTTTCTCCACCATATCATAGAAATCTAAAAATTCATATGGCGGCCTTTTTGCACCTGGCAGCACACATTTTTGAAGTATTTGGACTTGGTATAACAGAAAAAACTGGAAATGGATAAAAGTGAATGGGACATATGCATACTTTATGGTTCCACCATTTTGTTCTAGACTAGACTATGTGCTTTCTCCTGATTGGTGGATTTAAGACGTCAATAGATATAGTGAGCCTATATCTTCATATAAATGGATAAAATATACAGTCCCAAGATATATAACACTCAATATATTTTGAACATTTTGAAGGCAGAATTATATGAAAATCTCTGAGTATTAGTTGCCATTAATTATGACTGTAATTATAATGATACTAATTATTATTAACATATAAAGTTTTCTCCGTTTTAATTCTGATTTTTCTTAAATTCTTTCCTCTGTCTTGATACTAACATGTGAGTTCTGGCTTTTATCATTTCATAAAGGAAAGAATATACTAAGACTAACATTTTTCTTCTAAAATATGTCCCATTTGTTTCTCTGGATAGCAGGCTGCCTGCTAGCGAGCCGGGCCATCTGATTTAATAGCAATAAGACAGGGTGGATAAAAATTTTTGTGGTTTTCTTACAGAGGGACTGACTAATTGTCTCCAAAATTGATTCTAGTTCAGGAATATGCAATGCCTGGGATAAGAATTAAATGAAACTAAGCCGATGTAAAGATATGTTACAAAAGTGGTAGACATAAGGAATTCTGCCTATTTTGCATATAATTTTTTACAGTATGACTGCAAAGTTAAAAAATCAACATATTTGATTTTCTGAGTATATTCTGAGGACCAACAGCATCACTGTCATCTGGGAGCTTATAAGAAATACAAAGTCTCAGGACCTACACTAAACCTATTGAATGGGAATGTGCATTTTAAGATCCCCCGGTGACTCTAATGCACAGCAATATTTGAGAACCCTTGCCCTACAGACAGTTTCTGAGAGCACCCCAGGAGGATTAAGTTTTAGTTACTCACCATTGTGATGTGTTCAATGAAGTGGCCTTTATTTTCTATCTTCTGGTTTCTGTCTCCCTAACTCCCTTCCCAGTATTTCCTGGAATCATCAGCCAAATAAATTACTTGCACTTGGATCATTGTTTTGGGGTCTGCTCTCCGGAAACCTAAACTATGACACTCTATATCTACAGTTCTGGTATTCGTATTTGTTTCAGTCAGCTAATGTTGGACTCTGTTAGCACAGCTGTTTGGAATTTAAACTTTTCAAGAATTATTTCATCCTTATTATTCATTCCTGTTTTATTCTTGGATATCCTAAGTGCATACCCAGACTAATGATAATATCAACACTTGTTCAGTGTGGTTGGTCATTTTTAAAAATAAACAGGCAATTTATGGGTGACCCACACAAAGAACAGCTGCTGCCATCACCCACGCCCTCTCCATTGTTGATGGCCTCTGCAACTGACATTGTCCCAAGCAGCTGCTGACAGAGCTGCCAGTACCTGTTTCCACGTCCAACCTTTATTCTATTCGTTAAAAAAAAAAAAAAAGACACAATTAGGAGACATTTATTGAATCAGATATTTGGTGCTTGGAATCTGGAGTGGGTTTTCAGGCAAAATTTTTCTATTCATTCCCCTCTTCTTCTTACAGTTCCCTGTGAGGAAGCTATATATACATGAAACAGTGACTAAATGGGAAAAAATGACTGGCGTTATAAACAGAGTATGTGTATGAATGTCTCTACTCTCCTAAAAGTGGATCATTTCTAAAAAGCTTTAGTACTTTAGGTCCAAAAGCCAAATCTGGGTTTTTGAGTCCCTCAAAGCTGGAATCACCACTTCACTGAGCAAACCAAATACTAACCAAATTAGTTGTGTGGCTGAAGATGGACAGAGCTTGCCCAAAGATGGGAACCCTGTTAGTTGAGCTTATCACAAATGAGCAATACATTGAAAAGACATGGTGGTGCCCATGACTCTACCTTACTTCGTTTTGTGCTGCAATAACAGACTGGGTAATCTATAAGAAATAGAAATTCCTTGGCTCACAGTTCTGGATGCTGGCAAGTCCAGTGTTGAGGTGCTGGCACCTGGTGAGGGCCTCTTGCTGCATCATCACAGAAGAAGCAAGAGAGAGCTAGAAAGAGCAAGTGGTGGCTGAAATCACTCTTTTACAGCAGCACCAACCCAACCATGAGGGTGGAGCCCTCAGTACATAATTACCTCTTAAAAGTCCCATCTCTTAATACTGTAATAATGGCAATTAAATTTCAACAGGAGTTTTGGAGGAGGCTAACATACAAACCATAGTACTACCTTTAGCAGAAACAACCACTGCCTCCTAATACAACATGGCTTACTATTTCACTCAAGACCTGATGAAACTAGCAATGTCTTTGGGAAGATCCAGTAAAACATAGTACAGCAAAGAGTTAAAAGCACAGAATCTACAATAAGACCACTTGAGTTTGGTTCTCGAATCTGACACTTCGTCAAATTACTCAACTTCTGTCTTCCTCCAGTTTTCTCATTTGTGTTACTTCTTAAAATGATAGTTACAGCAGTTGAAACAGTGCTTCACATGTGAAAAACAATAACTGGTAGCTATTGGAGGTGGGCTAAGGAGTTGGTTGTGTTCTGTCTTCTGGGGGCAGACTCATTACTCCTTTCTCATCACTGACTTACTATGGGGCCCCAGCAGTGCTAGTGTTGAATGGCTTCCTAGTTTGCTCAAATCACGGCACTCCATTTTAGATTTCCCTCTCCAAACTGCATATAACAAATGATTTAAGCGCTTTTAATACCTGGCTCCCCTAAAAGTGAAGACTTTCTTTATTTGGGGGTGGGGTGGGAACACACACACACACACACACACACACACACAAAGATGGAAGTGTAACTAATAGACCAATCCTTGATTCTCCACCCTAGCCCCAGGACAGAATTTCCCTGTGGGTCTGGTCATTCTTCCTGGCTTCTACTGAGCTGCATCTTAGTGGTTCATTTAGGCCATGACGCCGTCTGCTGGTTCCCTGGAGAGAGTCAGAGGGAGAATTAGTGCTCATGATATTTCATCCTAATATATGGATACAACATCAATCACCTGTAACTAGAACTCAACCCTAGAGCTAGTCAGAAGAGAAGTCTATGTTCAAAGATTTTATTTCCCTTAGGATGACACATTTGTTAAATCAAAATACTTTATGGCCATGGCATATTGACAAGAGCAAGGTTACCCTTAATTCATGGCACATTTTAATAGTGTTTACTCTCTAAACCCTAAATATTAGAGTTTTGTTTCTATTTTCAAGAGGAGAAAAAGAACATTGAACATGGGAAAAATTCTCAATACATGAACTGACTCATCTTTTATCTTTACCATTTCCAAAGTGAGATAAGGAATGTAAAAACTACGTGATAAAGCAAACATAATAAAATGTTAATTATAGACTCTAGTGGCAGTCACGGAGATGTTCACTGTAAAATTCTTTCACCTTTTCTGTATATTTGATAATATTTATAAATCCACATGGGGAATATGTTAGTAAGATGTAATGCTTGTTTTCAAGGTATTTAGTAGCATAGCTATAGTTCCCCTGCCATACTTCTCCAAACTTGATTCTCCCTAACCATGTAACTTGGGGATCAAGAGGGCTTAGAGGATTTTTGAGAAGTTAAGGGAGGCTGGCCCAGGACTGCTACTACTTGCCTTTAAGCTGTACTATGTAGTCTTTTCAGTTGTACTGGAATGCTAACCAGCATTTGTTGCATGATCTATATGGAAAATTTACTATGAATTTTCAACAACTTAGAAACCAATTTTAGGACTCCATCCCACATCTATTGCTTTTTTTCCTTAAGTATTTTATATATTCAATCATTTGTACATTCCATAGAATACTTTTATTGTGCTCTGATTTAAATCTGGGAATGTCAGTTCCAAGCATTAAACAAATAAAAAGAAATGACTTTTTATAGTTAGTAATTCTTCATGATCAATTTTTCATCTTTCATGGGATGAACTATCCTTTATAAATGTTTCCTGCCACATATTACACTGAATAGTGTAGTTGATTAAAAATCAATTCAAAATGTGATGTTATATTGCTTATTTAGAATCAATTTCTTATGTGTATTTTTGTATAATGGTAAAGTAGTTCTTTAGTGCACAGTAGGTATAGCTCTTTGCTAAGAATGTTCTCCAGTATATTCAGACATTTCTACATATTAGCTTGCTAGTTTCCAGTAAACTCGCCAGGTTTTGTTAAGTAATTGTCTCAGAACTTGAGATAGTTTTGATCCACTCAAATTAGTAATCCTGCTCTTATAATGTGTTTTATATATTGGATTTTAACATAATATTTTGTTTGAAGAAGGAAATCAAAATAATTGCACACAGATTTAAATGATACAATATTTTGGCTGAACTTAATGTGTTTTGTGCATTTATGGGGTACCTACTTATGCTCTGTGGTAGGTAATAGTAAAACTACCATGTTAACTGCATTACTAATGGGTTTATTCATTTATACTCACCTCTTGTCCTTTGCATAACAGTGTGGGTTAGGCTTCTAGGTAATATGTGAATAGCAACATACAATTACAAAGCACTTTTCCTTGCATTTTCTTCCATTCTTACACTTTACAATTCTGTACAGCTATAGATCAGGTAATCTTTACGTCCACATGAGGGACAGGGACTTTCCCAAGATCATACAACTCACCAGGTTGCATCTTTTTATTTTGCTTAGTGGTTTCTTTAAATCCACTTGTATTTAGCACACTTTCTATGTGCGTTGAAATTACATATCAAATTATTTCTTCCTTAATAACATCTAATTTACTAATGTGTTGTTAGAAGTATGTTTAAAGGACATTAATCTACAAAGCCTTTCTAGTGTTTCTATTAAATTTGTATGCCACATGCGTTGGCATATAGTATACTTTCTTTGTGCAAATGTTTTTCAAGAGCTACTCCCCAAATGACTTTGAAAAGGTGTGAAAAATAGTCCAGATTTGGGAAACCACAGTTCTTTGATGACATTAAACCGGTTTGATCATGTTACACTTGTGGTACCTGAGAATTTAGATTTAAGTTTCTCCTTCTATCTTATTAGAGCTGACAGATTTTGGAAAATTACATTAGGAAGTTTTATTAATTGTTAGGAAAATGTATTGTAGAAACCCAGGTTATATTTAAATTTGATAAGCTACACAAAGAAACTTCATCAACAGTCCACACAGGTAGGGCCATGAGTTTTTGCCAGCCCATCAGCCACCAGATAACCCACAAGGCTTGGCTCCCTGGTCTCTTAGTGGTGCCAGTGACACATGTGAGTACACGCATGTGTGTGAGCCACCTTGCTCTCCTGTAGTGAAGCAGGATGTTCTATTGGACCACATTCACATTTGTTATTTGTTCACCATGGTGGAAATGAATGGGAACTGGGGCCTGTCACAGAGGTGAGACTGCTAGCCAATTCAAGGCATATCCACACCATTTTTGAGGAAATATTAAATAAAATACATATGTGACCGTTTAAGTGCCTAATTTACAGCACTTGATTTGTCTGACACACAATGAAGGTAAGAATAGTGTTCTATATAAATGGCTCCTTTGTTTTTCCACTTTGATAAACATTCTTAAAAAGAGCTTCATTTACAAACATTACACTTTCCTAACATTTGTGTTTTTGCAAATGCTTAGAGTTGTAGAATACTCCTCAGAATGTATACATTCAGTTCCAAGATGAGGCTGCCTCTTAAGAATGTCACCAAACCGCATCAATAATTCTGCCTGCTTTTCAAATTTTGCTGCTGGTAATTAATTTCTACTTAATATTTTTCATTAAAATTAGATGTTCTCCTTTAAACTCTTACCAGCTGCTTGATTAGACAATATTGTTAGGTACTATGTAGCAATTTTACCTCATACTATCTCAGTAAGTAAGGCCTCCATCTTTTAACAGTTGCTGGTATTGGCAAATTATAATGTTTGTAAATGACAGATAAGTAACACCTTGTATGTACATGTTATTTTCTAATTAACATTGGAAAATGATCTGGGGTTATACTTTTAAAACAATGTGAACATCGTAATTAATGTGTTAATCTGCTTTGCTCTGTAAAATATTTTTAGGTAATTATGAATTAATGTAGCGTACCATGTTGTTTTGGGGGAAAACTACAAAATGAGGATAAATAAAGATGTACCCAGACATTTCCGAAGCACTTACCATTTTATGAATTTCTTCCATATCCATCATCAGGTTCTAAATTAGTGGTTTGACTAAATATATGATACTAAGAATATATGTGGATATAGCAATGACCTTTTAAATGCCTGGCACATCCAGATTTATCACTCACTTTCCTAAAACTCTGATGACTTTTTAGCACAATCTGAGCTCTTTAACATGGCCCATGGGACCCGGCATAATCTCATCCCATTCCCCCTCCAACCTGTCTCCTGCCACTCTTTCTTCAATTCATTCTCTTCCAGACATATTGACAACCCATCTCTAAGTTCCTTGAACAATGCAAGTACAGTACTACCTATCTTCTTACCTTTAGGCCTTTGTACTGACTACCCCTTCTGCCTGGAATACTCATTGCTCTATTTTTTGCATGGGTGGCTGTTGCTTCATCGTTCATGTATCCAGTATTACTGTAATTTCCTCAAGAAAGTGCTTTCCCACCACTCCATCATTATGTTCTATAATAGCACCCTGTTGTCTGCCTTCTTAAGAATGATTGTTTGTATTTTTACTCATGTATTGTTTGTTTGCAGTCAGCCTCTACCAGGTCAGGGACATTGCTTGTCTCATTCATCCTCGTATTGATGCCTTGCATATGATACGTACTCAGGAACTATTGCTATGGCACAAAGAAGAAAAGCCTATGTGGGTACATAAAATACCATTAATTCAGCAAATGTCTTATGAGGACTTATCAAATTGGGTTGTGATTTTTTTTATAAAAGGTAAACAAAAAAGATAAGCTAAACACTGAGCTTGCTCCAAAGCAGCTCTCACATAGTATACCAAAAAAAAAAATTATTTTTTAATGAAAATCTTAAAGCAGAGTCTCTTTGGTTAGATTAAATGCTTATGGGTATGCTGTCTTTACATACCCATGTACCTTTATTTCTTCCTATGAGGGAAGGGGAGAACTTTCAAAGGGCAAAGCTATCAAAGCAGCCTCCTGCATTTTCCATTGACTCTCCATATCCTTCTGACTCTTACAAGTGAGAAAAATGACAGGTTTAAATGTTTTATAATTTCCATTACAAATTACCTAGCTGTTTAATTATAAATTCATCCATGATATTTTATAGGCAGAAGTGATGGCATACTTAGGATTTAGAATTTTGGATACAGACAGTATGTGCTACTTGGACTCTCAATCTATATATGGGTTGTATAAAAAATTAAAGGCTAAAGTTATTTAACATTTAGTATTTGATTTCCCCCCTCAAAAAATGTAGGGTAAAAGGATTGTCAAATTCTGTTTAGGTTTTGTAATAATTATGCATGCCTCCAGCTACCATGTTAGCACAGAGTCTGGTATCTAATTCTTGAGTGGCATTCAAGAATGCCTGACGGATGATACAACTGAAAGTAGGGAGGGGCAGCCTCAGTCCTGCTACACATCCAAGACAAGATAAACCCCGTTCTCACATGTCTATGCCATTGTTTTTTGCTGGCAGATGGTGCTGGCAGGTGTTTCTGCATTGCCTGACTGGTGATGCCTGTCTATTGCTGGTCCAGGATGGTCTCAGAGAGAAGATGATCCTGCTTCCTAGGGCTAAGCTGGATGGTACTTCAGCACCTGTAGCTGCAGTGCTCAGCGTTCATCCTCTTCAGGTCACATAACCACCTCCAAGGTATCAGCTGGCACCAGAGATCCTGCATTAGACCTGTTTCCAGGGTCTTCACTCCTAAACGTCAGCAACCATTTTTCTTTTCTACTCTCAAACACAGCCTGTTTGATTCTATTTCTTTTACCTGGGTAGCAGCCTTCTAGGAAAATTTCCTAGGACCCTGGACAGAGTTGGTTTCAATAACTCCAAGATAAATTCCCAGAAAATCTCTTGTTAAGAAAGGAAAAAGACAAAAATGAAAACACATTATTCTCTGATAGGACGGGGGAGGGGTATCGATGGTTTAGGGATGAAACTGTTCTACCTCAGATTATCAGACATTAGATTCTCATAAGGAGCTCAGAACGTAGATCCCTTGCATGTATAGTTCACAGTAGGGTTCGTACTCACTCCTACGAGAACCTAACACCTTGGCTGATCCTACAGGAGGTGCTCAGGCAGTAATGCTCCTCGCCTGTCACTCAGCTCCTGCTGTGTGGCCCAGTTCCTAACAGGCCACAAGCCAGTACTGGTCCAGCCTGGGGGTTGGGCACCCTTGATATAAAGTATATGATGTCAATAGGCTTTTCTGTCTCTTTACCTCTGAAATATTTACATGTCTATTCTTAAAAATTTGCTGGCCGGGCGCGGTGGCACATGCCTGTAATCCCAGCACTTTGGGAGGCCGAGGCAGGAGGATCACGAGGTCAGGAGATCGAGACCATCCTGGCGAACATGGTGAGACCCCATCTCTACTAAAAATACAAAAAATTAGCCGGGTGTGGTGGCGGGTGCCTGTAGTCCCAGCTACTCGGGAGGCTGAGGCAGGAGAATGGCGTGAACCCGGCAGGCGGAGCTTGCAGTGAGCCGAGATCTCGCCACTGCACTCCAGCCTGGGTGACGGAGCGAGACTCCATCTCAAAAAAAGAAAAAAAAAATTTGCTGGGAGATTATAATTTACACTGATAAATTGCTCCTGGTACTCTATTCTGTATCTTCTTATCATTGGCCAATATTAAGATTTTTCCCTGGAAGAGAAACTTTATTTTTGATGCTTGGGAAAGCACTTTCCCAGATAAGAAAATGAATATTATAATCAGCTTTTTATATGCTTCTTTTACATGGTAAGATTCTTTCCAAAATTCAGAAAGACTAGGGTTTCATTAGCACACACTGTTGTTTTATTTTTACTCAAAGATAATGGGCTTTTCATATACTTGTTTACAAACATAATTAAAAATGGGCTTTTGTAGAGAGGAATTCAATTCTAATAGAATGTTGATTAACTGAAGTGTTATTTGTTTTTTTCTTAAAGCCTTAGAGAGCATCTACTAGAAGTTTAGGATTTTTTCCTAAGAGAAAGTAAATCTAGAGCAACTAACTATTGCAAAATAGGAACAGGAGCTTGGCAAAGATTTGAAAGATCTTTTCGTGCTGACTGATACAGTATCCACTCGTCACTTGTGGCTATTTAGATTTAAATTAATCAAAATTAAATTAAAAATTCAGTTCTTCAGTTGCAATAGCTGTTTCAAGTGTTCAATCATCATGTCTGACTAGTGGCTGTTATGTTGGACAGCACACATATAGAACATTTTCATCCGTGCGGAAAGTTCAATAGGCTGCTGAAATGTTCTGGTGAGAATACAATGTAGAATGGGAAGTTAGGAGAATGAGAATCAGAGTTTGATCAATGAAAGTCAGAGGAACAAGAACAGTTGTGGAGTGTTTGAAAGGATTTTAGAGGTGAGTTAGACCCCATTACTAAATTAGTAAATGAATTATTTATATTGCTTATTTTTCCTTATGTGAAAGTAACCAGAAGCTCCCAACCTTAAGAAGTATATACACAAGCAATGAATGAGATAATCAGTTTTGCATCGTCTATGTAAAAAATTGTATTATAAATTATTATCTATAATAAATTATTTGATAATAAATTTTCACTGTTGAACTAATGTGCAGACTTTCCAAAAATGCTTTCCATGATCTCATGGGGGATGAAATGCTGTTTCAAATTTTCAAACACAATAAGATCAGCCAATAAATTAGTATCAGGACAAAAGTATTGAGGTAAAAAGAAACCATAAAATACTTAGAAGAATACATGCATAATATTTTCCATCATTTTAGCAAATGATTTAAAATTGTGATTATATCCATTTATATGATAGTGCAATTCATCTGTCACATATACTTATTGTTTTCTTGCCAAATGATAAGATCCACAGAGCCATATGTTTCGTAAGCTCTTTTTGGACAGAAATTTTGCTAAAGCTAGAACAAGTAAAATGTTAATCAGCAAAGGAATCATTAGTTACGTTTATATTCCAAGCAGTGTTCTTCAAAAATATATATTATAGAAGTTCATTTTCATTGAGTTAGACAACTTTAGTTACAAAATGTAAAATTAAAGGAGTCACAGAAAAGCTTGGTGAAACTATTACATTCATTAAGAATGAAAGATTAGCATGCAGTTTAATGATACAAATAAGATGCATGAATAGTTAATTTGCCAGGAATGTTAAGATTTGGTAGACTGAAGTAGAAGCGTTCCATGTAATAGTTACAGAATTTTAAAGCCAATGAAAACCTTAGAGATTACATAGATCACTCTGAAAATGAGGAATCTGGGGCCCACAGTGGCTATGTAACTTTCCCGAGGTTAACTGCTGGATAATGTTAGAGTTGTGATCAAAGACACATATATAATAGTTTCCAGTCCATCAAGTAGGTTCTATTATTTTTAAATCAGGCTAATATAATGTTTAACATCTTACAATTTCCATATGTATTTTAAACATTAATTTGTGCACATCCATCATTCCCAAATTTAACATACTTAGAAAAGATAGCCATAATGTCATGGGTCAGTAAAAATATCTATTTTGTTGAGATGAGGTCTCATTCTGTCACCTAGGCTGAAGTGCAGTGGTGTGATCACAGCACACTGCAGCCTTGACTTCATGGGCTCAAGTAATCTGCCTCAGTCTCCTGAGTAGCTGGGACTACAGGTGCACACCACCATATCCAGCTGATTTTTTTTTTTTTTTTTTTTTTGGTAGAGAAAGGGTCCCACTATGTTGCCCAGGCTGGTCTTGAACTCCTGAGCTCAAGTGATCATCCTGCCTTGGCCTCCTAAAGTGCTGGGATTACAGGTGTGAGCAACCACACCCAACCAATAAGTATTTACTGTTATATTTGACCAGTAATAGGTTAGGAATAACCCCGTGGGGCACTTAAATTGAGCTTCTTTTGCCTTCTTGGTGCTTTCTCATACTGGTGTTCATGCCACACCTGATGTTGCATTTTTCATGGATACCTTTTGTTTCTAATCACAAGGTTTCAGGCACCTTAAGTCCCAGGCCCTAAGCATCCCTGTGTCCCCAGTACCTAGCCTAGGGCCTAGTGCAGACTATCTACTGTGTGTGTTGAATGAATGAGTGATTATAATCTCCTTATAATAGGGACCTTAATTTGGCAAGTACTTATAAAGAAAGTAATTCACATGAAAAGTACAGGTATGAATTGTGAAAATACATTTTTAAGGAAAAAATTATAATTTTAACAAAATATTTTTATTTGAGAGGAACAAAATTCTATAACTTTGATTCTGTTTGTAAAATGTTAAATCCCTTTTGGTCTAGAGTTTTAGTGGGCTCTCTGCATACTGAGCACTAGGGAGTGAAGGCAGTGGTCTGAATGTTAGGACTGGACACAGCAGAGCTATACTTGGGAATGAGTACTAAGAGTCCTGTACCCTGGACTGAGCTTTTAAAGTGTTATAGAAACTTCAATCTCCATCAAAGCCAAAGCAACCTGGATTCACAGAGGATACAGATAAAGGATCTAGGTACTAAGACAAAAATTACTCCAGGAAGGAAACATTTTATAATTTTTCTCCTGTAGGAAGACCTTGGCAGCATGAAATAATAGGAAAAACACTTTGGGAAGAGGAAGACAATAGTTCAGATCCTGGCTCTGTGAATTTTGTTCAGTGAGTTAGTCACATTGAACCACAACTTCAGACCTCCTGTCTTCTTCTGAGCCCTCCAAACTGTTCCATCCTCTGTCTGTTACTCAGTTCCAAAGTCACTTCCACATTTTCAAGTATCTTTATAGTAGCAGCCCCCTCTCTGTTGTACCAATTTACTGTATTAGTAGTCTGTTCTCCCTCTGCTATAAGGACATACCTAAGGCTGGATAATTTATGAAGGAAAGAGGTTTAACTTGACCCACAATTCAACAGGGCTGGGGAGGCCTCAGGAAACTTGTGATCATGGCAGAAGGGGAAGCAAACACATCCTTCTTCACATGGAGGCAGGAAGGAGAAGAATGAGAGTGAGTGAAGGGGGAATCCCCTTATAAAACCATCAGATCTCATGAGAATTTACTCACTATTGTCAGAATAGCATGAGGTAAACCGCCCCCATGATTCAATCACCCTCCACCAGTTCCCTCCCACCACATGTGGGGATTATGGGAGCTACAGTTCAAGATGAGATCTGTGTGGGGACACAGCCAAACCATATCAGACATCTTAAATTGACTCTGAATTTGATTGTCCACCAAGTATATTTTCCAAAGAGTAGAGGTGAAGAGCACAGGCTTTGGCGTTAGCCTGGATTTGGACACCATTTCTGCTCTTCCCTAGCTGTATCACCTTGATCAATTTGCTTAATCACATTTCTCTGTAAAATTGAGACAATAACTCTTTTCCCATAGGGTTTTTTGAGAACACTAAGAGAGATAACTTACGTAAGCTTGGAACAGAGTAAGCCTCCATTAAAGATTAGTTTTATTGGCTACTGTAACTCCTGCATGGTACAACTAAAACATAACCTTAAACCTCTAAAAGGAAGAAAAAGTTGTCTATGTATACATTAGAGTCATCTTTCCATATCATAAATGGCAAAGGAACCCCAGTAGAGGCTGTGCACTTAAATTTGCACTCAGCAATTTTGGTCAGGATTTAGGACAGAACTTGGATGGGTGGAGGACAGAGCTATGGATGATTCATCAATGATGGACTAAGCTCCTGGCCTGCCTTTTGCTTCAACAAAAGCCCAATAAAGTGAGATGGCTTAACAGCAAATTCTCCAGCAGAAGGAATGAAGTTAAGACCCCCACACCAAAGTTGGAGGCCATTACCCTTAGCAAACTAACACAGGAACATAAAACCAAATACCACATGTTCTCACTTGTAAGTGGAGCTAAATGATGAGAACCCTTGAACACACAGAGGGGAACAACACACACTGGGGTTATCAGAGGGTGGAGGGTAGGAGGAGGGAGGGGATGGGGAAAAATAACTAACGGGTACTAGGCTTAATACCTGAGTGATGACGTAATCCGTACAACAAATCCCCATGACATAAGTTTACCTGTGTAACAAACCTGCACTTGTACCTCTAAACTTAAAGACCCGCACACTTGTGGTGGTTATTATTCACACAAATATGCTCATTCATGGAGATTATAATCAAGAGTTTATACATAAAAGCTGAAAAATAATTTGTGTATAGACACAGGTTTTTATAGTTATTAAGAAAGCAGGTTGTAGCGTCCTACAGATCTGGGTATGAGTGCAAAGATTACTCCTTTTTCTTGTGGTTGTAGTTCTTTTAGCTTCAGTTTATTCATTTGAAAGATGGGAATAATAATAATACTTGACATCATTAGGTGGTTGTGATAACAAAGGTGATAAACCATGTGAAGACTCTTGTACAGTACCTGCTGTGTAAGAATGGCTCAGGAAATAGAGAAGGAGGAAATACAGTTTTCAGACAGACAACTCGTCTTCTCACCAAATTAGTTTCCCTGAATGCTGCTAATAGTCATTCAACTGGAAAATGTTGGGAGAAAATAAAATATGTGAGATAAAAACTGCTTCCTTTTGTGTATTTTGCATAAGCTTACTGCTCATTAAAATTTGTCTTCTTAATAAATTCCCTCAATGAATCATTTTCCATTTGAAACCTTATTTCTAAAAAAAGGTAGTGATTTGTTGGAAAAATCTGTTACTTCTATCTGTCTCAAATATGTTAACATATTCATCTGTTTTATTTACTTCTATGATTGATAGGATGAATCTTCACTGCTGTAGTTCCTTTTCAGGTTTTTAGGATTATTCCCTATGGGGAAATTTATAGTATGAGAAATATTTGTGATGTTCGTTATTTAATTGTTTTACACAAACTCCAAAGTTGGAGACATTTCTAGAAAGTGTATAAAACATACAGTTCATAGTGTTATCTCTACACAGAAGGAAGAAGCTTGTAGCTGGAGAATAACTGATTTCTTGAGTCTATAGAACCAACCAATACAGATAAATTGAGGAACCTGGAAACATTATCCATAACAATTTGATCAGCCATATTCAAGTGTGTCAATTGATTTCAAAACCATTTAAACATATAACATGTTATTCTAGATGCGCATGTTAAAAAATGTGTGTATCCAAGAGGCAATCCCATATAAATATAAAGATGTATGCACATGTATTTATATTAAGATTGAATTTATGTATGTGTATGTTTGTATACTTATATATGTATGTGTATCTATCTATATCCTAATGTATACATATATGTTTAAGTCCATATGTCATATTAACTTTACTACTGATTAAGTAGAAAGTCTATCTGATTTATGGTAAAATTAAATGTTACAAATTTCTGAGATGATTTGTAAATTGTAAACTATATTTTTCATTCTGATGAAGCAAAGCATGTTAAATAGAATTCAACGGTAGGTTGCTTCATTGTTGTTAGAAACTAGAAATTCTGGGCCACTTAATGGGCAGGCACCACAGGAGCTTCGCACAGTGTCTGTCTCCAAAACCAGCTTTGGATTCTGCCTAGCTCATTCGGCTTCCCTCCCAGGTTTCCCGATCAGAGAATTGAAGGCCAGCTGCTGCCTGTCATTAGGAAGCTTAGTGAAAGTCAACATGGGGCTGGAGACTGGCTGGCTGGGGCTGAAAGTGCACTGTGTGCACTCTGGCTAAAGAGCCACCTAGAGAGGGCTTTGCTAAGGCTGCCTAGGACTAGGTACATATGTTCCTAATCTACAGCAGAGAAGAAATATCAGTTTCGGGATGTTATATATTTTTTGATACATGTCAAAGCTGGGGACATTTGGAACAAAGTTCAGAATAGGAGAATGGTCATTCTTTGGTTTCACCTAAGCCTTTTTATGGCTGAAGCGAGGGGCTCTTTTTGTGTCACTCTGAAGCTATAATCAAAGTAGCTCCCTGCCCTTTACTTTTCCTACAGACATCCAATCGTGCTCACACAATCCTTTTTATAATATTGTAAAGCCTCAAGGGGTGATTAATTTTTTAGCCTCCCTTAATGGAGATAATCATATTATGTCCTGCAGCCTAGCAGTTGTTACTAGTCATTTGGTGTGGTATCTTGGTCAGTGCTCCTGCATGTGTTGTACTTGTTCACGTACGCTAAATTGCTAAATTCTCCTAAATTCCTCCAAATGTTTTGGCTGGATGATTTCTTCTGGCAGTCGATTACCCAGGTTGTCTGTATATTGGGCATTCTGAATTTGTCCTACATTTATCAGATCATTTCATACAGTGGCGTATTTTTGTTTAGCAAAGCCTATAGAATAAAAAGAAAAGGCTGACATTTAAATGGAAAGGCCAGAGGCTTTAGAAAATACCAGAGGAATTCTACAAATATCTTTTCTCAGTGGCCTAGACAATTGGGATCTAATTCTTCTTGTGCAGCAGATGGAGGTGGTGAAAACTGAGCTTCTAAATGGCATGAGTCTCTAAGTTAAAGGGCTTGGTGCTGTGCCACGCAAACAGCCCTGCTTTTTTCCAGCCTGTAACGAGCATACAAGCCAGCTTTCAGGGAAGAGTGGGCCTCTCAGAGAAGAGAAACCCAAATCAACCCATGGGTGTCTAAAAATGATTATAGTTTAAAAAATAATGAATCTGCTTAAAAGAAATGCTACTGTTACACCAAGACTATTAACACATTAATTCTATGGTATGTATATGTATGAGTGTGTGTGTGTGTGCGTGTGTGTGTGTGTGTGTGTGTGTGTGTGTGTGTGTATTCCTTAGGGTTTAAACAGTATAAAGCTGATTACAACTTATTTTTAACACATTTGCCTCTTCGCTCTCCCCTTGTTCTCTCCCTGTCTTTCTCTCTTCCAAACAGCCAAAGTGTTGTTCTCCCTTGTGTTTTTTTAATTATTATTATTTATTTTATTTATTTTTTAGACAGAAACTGACTCTGTCGCCAGGCTAGAGTGCAGTGGCGCGATCTCGGCTCACTGCAATCTCCACCTCCCAGGTTCAAGCGATTCTCCTGCCTTGGCCTCCCCAGTAGCTGGGATTACAAGTGTGTGCCACCATGCCCAGCACCTGTAATCCCAGCTACTTTTTTTTTTTTTTTGTATTTTTAGTAGAGACGTGGTTTCACCATGTTGGCCAGGGTGGTATAGATCTCCTGACCTCGTGATCCGCCTGCCTTGGCCTCCCAAAGTGCTGGGATTAGAGGTGTGAGCCACCACGCCCAGCCTCTCCCTTGTGATTTTTTAGAGGAGGAGAGATTTATTTTAGATGAAAGGAAGAGAAATTAACTGTGTAGAGCTTACTAGTTTGTCAAATGTCTTAATGTTCATTTCTCAATATTTTTCTCTAAAGTCACATGATTCTTCTACCTTTGCAATCCTAAACACGTGAAATTTACATATATACTGGCCCAGCTTCTGTCACATGGTGTTTACTACTAATTTTTGAACAAATTTAACATAATATATATTTGTTCTCATTTTCACAGGTCTACTTAATGCCAATGACTAAAAAATTTATAAAATGAAAATCTAAGTCCTCATGCTTCTTGTAACAACAACAAAAAACCCTAATAAATTTCACATCTTTTAGCAGAGGAATTATGGATATTATCTCACATATTTACAATTGTAGGCACTTTATTTAATTATTCCTATTACCCGTGGGGGATGTTGAGGTGGGGAGGAAGTATCTGGTCTTCTGTATTGAAAGTATTATCACAGAGAAAAGAAGATTCACTCAAATTTTCATAGTTATCTATCTGTGCTAGAAAAAAAAAAAAAGATCAGTTTAGCCCTTCTTCCAGGGCTTAAGTAAATGTGCCCAATTATTTCAACCAGTTTCCACTGACCTGTCAAAAATCCTTGTGTGTAATAATGGTCTGCCAGCAGCAAGAGTGGACAGAAATACTGTACACTAATTGATTTTGTTAGTTGAACATCTGGCAGAACAGCCTGGATATTTACTTGGAAGGAATGTTCCCCAACTGGACTAAGTTTGCTATTGGGTTTTAGGGCATTAACATGCGAGATTAGGGTTCTCTGGGCATAAAACACATAGATGACAACAGGCGAGTGAGTCATAAAAGAAAATGAAAAAGAGATGAGACACTTTTCACATATGCACCAAAGTTAGAAGACCGTTTTTCCCCCCCAGGATCTCCTTATTGGAGTTCAAAATGGAAACCAAGCAACATACAGTAGAATAATCATTTTACTTCATAGAATTTGTAAATAGCCATTCTTTTTCTTAAATGGAGTTTTGCTTTAATAAATTTCAGTAGGTAAATCTCCATTATGAGGATAAAATAATTCATTACCAATAACTATAATACTTTTAAATTGCTTCTGTGGTAGAAGATCCTGTCGATTGGAATGCAGTACTGAGAAAAGGGATAATGTTCTTACATTGTTGGTGCACATATAAATTAGTGGCCATTATGGAAAACAAGTATGGAGGTTTCTCAAAAAATTAAAAATAGAATTATCATATGATCTAGCAATCCCTCTTCTAGGTATATGCCTAAGGAAAATGAAATCAGTACCTCAAAGAGATATCTGCACTCCCATGTTGATTACAGAATTATTCACAATAGCCAAGATATGGAAATAACTCAAGTGTTCATTGATGGGTTAATGGATAAAGACATTGTAGTATGTATATATTATGGAATATTGTTCAGCTTTAAAAAAAAAGAAAGAAGATTTGGGACAACCTGGATGAACATTATGCTAAGTGCAATAAGCCAAACAGAGAAAGACAAATACTGCATGATCTCACATGTATGTGGAATCTTATAAAATACATAGAGGCAGACAGCAGAAAATTGATTACCATGGTTGGGAAGGTGGGAGAAATGGGGAGATGTTGATAAGAGGGTAGAAAGTTGAAGTTATCTAGAATGAGTAAGCCTAGAGACCAAATGTAAGCATAATGACTATAAATAATCGTATTGTATACTCAAGATTTGCCAAGAGAGTAGATTTCAGTTCTTCTCGTCACACATATAAAAAATAACTGGGAGAAGATGGATATATTAATTAGCTTGACTGTAGTAATCATTTTACTATGTATATGAATATCAAAACATCATGTCATAAGCCCTAAATATATATAATTTTCATTACAAAAAAGAACATATCTTACCAATTTTTATCTTCTAGTCTAGTTACTTAAATATAGTAGATTTTAAATGACTATTGAGCAAATACCTTCATAATTTATACTTATTTTGCCACAGTTTATAGTGTCATGCAAAAATTTATAAAGAAATAAACCAGAATATAAAAATATGAAGTATATTTGCTTTGCCATGTGTATGTTTAACTTGAATATTTATGTTCACATTGTTCTAATTAAATCTATGACTGATGCATTTGCCTAGACGTAAATATTATGAAAGAAGAATTTTAAATTGTGTTAAGTAGGAAGACAATTACCTTAAATTAAGAACATTGTGGATTGACTGGACTTATACTTGTCATTCAATTATCTGGTCCATTCTAGCAATCTGTGAGCAATGTGTCATTTTAGTCAGATAACTAGTAGTGACAATGAGGTTGGGCTCTGGGACCAAGCAAATCTGGGTCCATATCACAGCTCTGGTACTTTCCTCGCTGTTTGACCTTGCATAAGAGGCTTGATCTCTCTGAGTCTCTTGTATTCAATGAGGATAACAATTACACCAGTTGCTGAGGAGATAAATGAGGCAATGTGTTACATTTTTTGTAAGAACTGAAAAATGGTAGTTTTTGATTATTTGAGATCACATTAACTGCTTTTATTTTTTTACAGACACTTGTTTAATCAAAGTGTAGCCTTTTATCAAATGCATCTTAATATTTATTGCTAGATATATTAGAACATAAATATTTTGCTCATTAACAGTGACACAAATACTTAAGGTATATAAATCATGGTTCACATTTCTAAAATATCAAGTAAAATTGCATAAAATTTTATTCTCAGATTTATTTTTGATAATCACATGTTGAAATAGTTTTATACAGGGTATATCAGAATATTTTAGCATATATTTTTATTTTAAAATAAAGGTTAGCACAAATCCATTAATGAAATAATAATGACACTTTCTCAGCTTGCAAGGCACTCAAAGAACAAGAGAGAAAAACATTTTAATAGTTTTAATACAGAGTAATCAATTAAATGAAAGAAGTTTCTATAATGTACAGAGATAACATAGAGGAAGTAGTCATTAACTATCGAAGGAGTGGGCTTGGGTGACTTTTTGCGGGAAAAAAGTCATGGTTGTGTTTAAAGATGCAGAAACCTGAACTGGGTTGGCATTTTGGGGCATCCATGTGCAGTCTGGCTTTGTCAGAAAGTAAAGTAAATTGGTAGCGTGGAGAGGGGTACAATAAAAGTTGTTGGTAATAGTGAAAACATGAAAAGTCTTATAGTCAAGGCTTGAGTACTTCTATGTGCATCCATCGAGTCCATCCTTTGCCAAGCCAAGAGAATGGAATAATAATCACTTTCTTTAACTCAAAGAGCAGCATTCTGATAGAGATCCAAGTACATTATTACTCAAAATTGATGCACATTTGCTGGGTTTTAGGTATATAGTGATGTCTCACATGCAATGTTGAAGACCTCGTTTGAGGTGGGAGTCCTGAACTAAAGTAACAGTCCCTTTCTTCAGCCTGTTTTCTCTTTGTTGCTATAAGCTTGGCACCACCAACAAGATACCGTATGTTATTGCTCACTTCTCTGTATTCCAGTATCACATTGCAGTGGCCTGTAATCAGTATTACTCATATGATGTGAAATGACTTGCTTCTAGGCCTGTCTCTTCCAGTAAGCCATGGAGCCTTGATATCCTCAATGCAGAGGGCAGGTACTCAATAAATATTCAAACTCTTTATCTTCTAGGGCATAGACGAGGCTTAGTAATTTTCAGTGACACTAAGAAAAATATCACTATTTTATCAATTGAATAAGATTTTTGCTAGCATATTAAGTATGTAGGTGTTTATAATTCAAAAGATCTTGAGTTATTGTATTTTCAAGGAGGAATTTTAATAGACTTTTATTCAAAATTCATTGACCAAATATTGGGTGTTTGGCATTTTCCTGGGTGCAGGAGATTTAACCATGAAAATGCATGCTTTCTGATATTAAATAGCTTCCAGTTTTTGCTCTCTAGTATATGCAAACAGTTGAAATGGAATAAGAAAACAGAAGGATGTACAAAGTGCAATAAGATAAAGCAGCACCCAAGTCAACTTGAGATGATTTAAAAACCGACAGAGGAAGTAACATTTTACGTGTAGCAAGATACTATTTTTCAGGTAAGCCTACAGTTTTATGGTGCAGACAGTCTTAAAAAGGAGAAAGCAAGCCTCCCTATATCTCTGACCAGGTGGAAGAAGTAAAACGGGGAATGGAAGAAACAAGAAAGGTGCAGATGGAATACATTTGTGGAAAAGGCTCTGAACACTGAAAAAAATACATCCCTAGTAATCACTCTATTTCAATTGTATAACAATGTATGCCACTATCCTAGGAATAGTTTAAAATTGTAAAAATAGATACCCATATACATTTACTGTAGCTAGAACATTGTTTTGAGAATGTTATCTTTGAATAAATTTATATGTATATTTTCAGCAAATTTGTGATCTTAAGTGCTATTTTGTCACTGGAAATTCTCATTTCATGAGAAAGTATCCATATTTAAAATAAATATTAGTTTACAAGATCATTTGAAATGGCTGAATAATCTTTGTATGGATGTATCCCAATCTATTGACCATTTCATTATTGTTGAGAATTAAATTGTTTCTATTTTTATTTGGTCCAGTAATGTATCATACCATTGACAATCTTAATAACTCAACAGTTGCTAAATCCTTCTATATATGCTTAATTTTTTAGGATACATTAGCGGAAGTGGAATTGTTAGATGACAGTACACTCATACATTTGAAGCTTTTTGTAGTAGGGTCTGATTGTCCTTCAGAAATCCTGTAACAATTTTAGCTTGATTGACTTTATTTGTTTTCACCTAGCTTTATTGAAGTATAATTGATATGCAAAACTCTGCATATCTTTAATGTGTACAATTTGGAGAATTTGGTCATATGGATACACCCGGGAAACCATTACCAGAATCAAGGTAATAAAAGTACAAATTTTGTCTGGTGTACCTACCTGTAAAGTGACTTACAAGAGTAGTGCTCATTTTGATTTTATTTGTAAAAATATAATTTGCATACCATATAATTGTCCATCACCTCTAAAAGTTTACCCATGTCCCTTTGGGTTTTTGTTTATTTTTGTGATAAGAATATTTAACATAAGATATACCTTCTTAACAATTGTTTAAAATTGCACAATATGGTATTGTTAACTGTAGGTACTACATTGTACAACAAATCTCTAGAACATATTCACCTTGCATAACTGAATGTTTGTATACATTGATTAGCAGCTCTCCATGCCATCCCTCCAAGTCCCCATATCCCACCTACCCTACTAAGCCCCTGGCAACCAACATTCTACTCTCTGCTTCTATGAGTGTAATTTAGATACCTCATGTGAGTGGAATCAGGTAATATCTGTCCTTCCATAACTGGCTTGTTTCCCTCAGCATTATATCCACCAGATTTATCCATGTCATCACATGTGGCAGGATTTTCTTCGTTTTTAATGCTGCACAATATTCAATATTCCATTGATACTATCTATATTATATTTACTATGTATGTGATTATAATTCAGATGATCTTGAATTATTCAATTGTATCTTCAAGGAGGAAATTTAGTAGACTTTTATTCAAAATTCATTGAAGAAATATTGGGTGTTGCGCATTGTCCTGGGTGCAGGGAATATAACCATAAAAATTATGCTTTTCAAAAGTATCACTTTTGAATATTGTACTTTGTGACCTTTTATCTGGTATACTTACCAGTACAGTGACTTCTGAGAGTAATGCTGATTCTGTTTGTTAAAATATAATTTTAATACCATGATCTCACTGGTTTAAGATAAAACAAAATTTTGTAGGCTGAAAACCATTCCAAGATAGATTTCTAAATTTGGGGTTAGTAGATATATATATATATATATGTGATATATATGTGTTCAAGTATTTTCAAACCCTTTTTTTTTATCATCAGTTATCATAGGTTCCTTAACAATGATAATTTATAAGGTTTCAATAATTAAGTAATCTTATTTTTTAAAAATGCATTACTATTATTAAAATCAGGTTTTCTTCTATTATAAAATACTGTGAGACATATTTGAGACACTGTAAATTTTTAATCCAGCTTATTTTTCAGTTTATGGGAAGTCAAACACAAACAAATACTAAGAAATATTGTACAGGAAGGCCTGTTAATGATTACCCAGTTTTTAGTCCAATCCTCTCACACTGTGAATAGAAAGTCAATTTGCAGAAATATTTTGCCACTAGGCCAGTATAGCAGCTTTTTAATTATTAACGAAGCCTGTCAGATCTTTGAAGAACTGCACAACATCACAGATTTTCTTCTCCTTTGTAGCTGTGCTTGCTGTCAGAATATATTTAGAAACATTGATGCTTAAGCAAATGTGTAAAACATGTGGTCAAAGTAATGCAGCATAAATGTAAGTTTACCTCAGGGAATGCAAAACCAGAGTTTTGATGTTTATGCTTAAATATTTAGTACCTGGACCAGCTCTAGGCAGAATTGGTACAGCATATCTTTGGCATTCTCATCTTATTTTAGCTCCTTTCTATATAGAACCACTGATGTGCTAGGCTTAGGTCTGTGATCTTATACTGACTACTGACTGGCCCAGGACATCTCAACTCTCTCTCTTACTAAAGTTTCTAACCCAGGCCCTTTTGTCTTCCTTGACTGTAACTTCTCTCCAACCCATCATTTGTCACCTTCAAGTCTTCCCCAAGCTTTAGTTCCTCTGATGCAGGAAGTAGGTAAGATAATTGCATACAGGCTGTTCTCACCATGGGGAAAAGCCACATTGTATATATGGTCTTGAGATCAGACCAGGAGAGAAGAGAACTCATCAGAAACACACTTGGCAAGTGCATTATTTCAGAAGGGGAAAAGTGCATGTCATAAATCAGGGAATGAGTGTGTCTCACAAGGATCTAAAGGAAAAGCATGTGTTTTAGATGACAGAGCTAGAGAGAAATGAATAGAAGCATGGTCAGAGAGGGTACAGTAGATTCATCCCAGGACAAATGATAATGGATGACCTTTAGATAGGGGTGAAGGGTCCAATTCAAGGCCAATCTGGCAGACATTGGGCTCTGGCTCCTAGTATCTTTTCAGGCAAATTTATGGGTATTTTTACACATTCTGAGCCTTAAAGTGGCAGGCTTCTGCTTAAAATCTAGTACATAATCTACATAATAATTAGTTGGTTTTAGAAATGTATCTCTATTAGATAATGATGAAAGAAGATACAAATTATCGGCTATCTCTACTGGTCACTCAAATCTTCCAGGACCCTCCTGAGCCTTTCTTGTACCATTTCCTTACTGAAATTGTAATAATAGCTAATGCTTATTTAGTGCTTAGTATGGCAGTGCTTGATTTAAGTGCTTTATATGTATTAACTCATTTTATCCTCACAAATACCCTCTGATGTAGGGATGTAGGGATAATTATTATCTGCATTTCAGGTGAGATAACTGAAGCTTAGACAGGGGAAGTGACATGCCCAGGGTCATCAGCTGATGAGTGGCAGAGTTAGGATTTGAAACTAGGTACTGTGGTTTCAAAGCTCATGTACTTTACAATTGCTAAGCTACAGTCTGAACTAATGCTTCTCCCTTTTATAACCAAAAGGAAGTATATATGATGGGGGAAATCCAGACTGAATATAAGGGAAGGTTATAACCATTTTATATTTTCACACTGGCAGGACGCTTTCTTACAAGCACTAAAGCAAACCTTGTAGGCCTCCTTGAACTTTTGAAGAGACTCTGTGAGCAAAGGCATCATATCATAAAGGCTGAGATCATTTCAGAAGTAATGGGACTTCTATGTAGTAGGAGCATGTGGTGCATAGTAAGGAGTGGTAAGAAGTAAGAAGGATTTCAAACATGTACCTATGTCAAGCTGAGGGATTTGTATTGTACTTGGTACATAGTAGGAAACGTTCAGAAGTTTTGATGCAGAGGAGTCGAAAGACATGTTTTATAGAAGATTATACCTTAGGCTGCTGAAGAATAGACTGTATTTTGAGGGACATTCCTTATGAGACATAGAAAATTCTAAGCCAGGGATTTTGGGAGCTAGGGCTCAAGCAGTATCCATGCAATTGGACAAAAGAAATGGATTTGAGAGCTTTTTCTCAGGTAGAATTGACAAGATTTGATAAGTGATTGAAGGTAGGGGATGAAGTTTTGTGAGGAACAATGCCTTTGAAATTCTGGCTTGTTTAGCTGCTGTACCAAAGATCCAATTTAACTGTCATATTTTAAATAGTCTAGTTTAAACAAGGCAGAAGTTTATTTCTCTGTCAGCCAAACACTGCAGGTTTAGCAAACTATGGATAATAGGGAGTTCTGCAGTGTTGCAGAGACCCTTATATTTTTCTTTTTGCTCTACCTTCCATTAGGGTGATACTCTTATGCATCTGGTTGCATGAGGTTTTATCCCCAAGATTGTCAATTCCATAGTCAATCAATGAGGAAGGAGCAAATGTGAGAAGAAACATGATCTGGTAGTTTTTGCTCACATTCTATTGCCTACAATTTAGTCACATAGCCATTTCTAGGAGTAGGACAGTCTGGGAATTATAGTCTCTAGTCTGGATGGCAATGTACCCAGCTAAAACTTGGAAATTGAATTATTAAAGAGAGGGCAAATGAGTATCAAGGTAGCAGTTCAGCTACAGAGTGTCTGATGACCACACTAACAGAGATCTGAGATGGAGGAGGTAGAACAGATTTAGAGACATGGTGATATAATGAGTTCCAGTTTAGATATATTAAGTTTGAAGTTTTTGTCAGACCATTTGATAGCTATGTCCAATAGGTTGTTTGAAAAAGGATTTTGGTTGTGATAGAGACATAGATTTGACAGCCATCAGCAATTTGAAGCTATGTCCAATGAACTAAAGAGGGGATTAATAGCAGAGATCTAAAGGATAACATTGGGAGGAATGGTAGGAAATAGGCGCAGAAAGCCAATAAAAAATGTTGTAAAGAGAGCAGAGGGGGAGATGGGCAGACAGATAGGGGAGAATGTGTTAGGATTCTCCTTCTAAGTTTTGGACCCCATTTCACTACTCTACTCCCATAATAGCAGTCTTTAACTTCATGGCATAAATTACCATGCCCATAAAAGTGAGTCCACTCTCAGCCTCCTACCTGTCAGAAGACAACTTCCCAATTCCCCAAGGGTCTAATCACAATAACCTTCAAATATATCTTTGATCTACAGCTCACTTTATTCATGGGAATCAAAGACCCATGCAACAGGGAATTCCAGGAAATTGTGAAGCTCTTGCCCTTAATTCAGAGAATTGAATGATATACTCTCCCTCAGTTTCTTGCAGTAATTCACCACTTAGCATCTCTAAACACAGCCAACTCTGGCAGGGAGTATAAGCATGCTATCTTGACATTACCTTTTGTTATTCTTCTCTCTAGTTGTTCTTATTAAGGGAATGGTAAAAACAATGTTGGGTGCACCCTGAACCTTCTGATGATGTCCATGTTGACTTTAGAATTGACTCAGAGGTGTGCCCTTAGGTTTACCCATAAGCACAACAATTCATGCTCTTTGGTATGTGGAAACTAAGAAGTGAGTGTTCAGATGTAATAAGTAATAAAGAGAGAGCAAATAAGATAATAACTAAGATTAGGGGCTGCAGTATGACATGAATGAACTCTTTGGTGATCTCATCAAAAGACATTTTAGTACACTGGTATAAGTAGGAGCCAGAGGATCATAACTTGTGGAATAATGCACCTTGATCTATGGATTAATAAAAATTGAGTAAGTGAAGTCAGAAAATGTAGATCTGCTTTCAAATAAGGTAATAACTAAGATTAGGGCCTGCAGTATGACATGAGTGAACTCTGGTGATCTCATCAAAAGACATTTTAGTACACTGGTATAAGTAGAAGCCAGAGGATCATAACTTGTGGAATAATGCACCTTGATCTATGCATTAATAAAAATTGAGTAAGTGAAGTCAGAAAATGTAGATCTGCTTTCAGGTACTTTGATGAGCAGAAGCTGGATGGATCGTCATGATGAAGGGAGAGGCAGGATTGAACCTTGAATTGTGGGTGGATCGATAATGAATTACATTCTTCCTCCCTCTCTCATTCTTCCTTCCCTCCTCTCTCCTTTCCTTCCTTTAAATATGCTTATAGGCTGAGGGAAAGAAGCCAGTACAAAGGGAGATGCTTAAGTTATAGGAGGGAGATATGTAATGACGAAGTCCTCATACAAAATTGACGAAGTCTTCATACAAAAGCTAGAAGCAAAGGGTATAAGTAAAGAGTCTGTATTGGATAAATTTAGAGATGGAGTTTGCAGAGACAGGTTTGGAGAGTTCTTGGTTGATATTCTATTTTTATTTCTGAATCAGAAAGCTGATTTATCAACTGAGAATAATGTGATCAGTGGAGTGAAGGACTTAAGAGTGATAGGCTGCAAAGAGAAACATGAAAAGAAACTCACTAAGGATAAATATGATGAGGGCAGAGCAGTGCCAAGACCCAGATGGAGTCAGAAACCATCAATCATACCACCAATCTGCATAGACAATTTTCTTCAACAATTGCAGTTTCAAGCATTCAGGACAGACTGGATACTTTTTTTTGTAGGGTGAAAGGATCAGTGAGTGTAGCAGAAAGACAAAAGAAAATTGAATCAAGAATGCTGGAAGAATTGATCTAGGAAAGTAAGTGTAGTTGTAATGAAAATGAAAAAGTAATAGGAACAAAAAGAGGATTAACATTCTCAGAAAGATGAAGAACATTTAAAATCATGCATAGAGATACCTTAATAAAACTATGATACAGAACCTAGACCAGGGCCTGGCACAGAGCAGCCATAAATATTTTATATATAAGTAATTATTATTTTCCTGCTAGGAAGCATAAATTAAATCTTATGTAGTTTTTTTTTTGGGAGGGTGCATTTGGGAAAAAATATTTCTTTAGAATGCAGTTGAGATGCAAATTGGGCACTGAACTGTAGGTTTCTTTTTTGTGATGACTTTCCTTCCTTTCTGTCTAGAAAGCTGTTTATGTCAGCTGGTGCTCATATAATGCTCAGTTCATTTCTGTTTCTTGTGCCCTTATTTAGATAGCCAAGTTTAAATGGTGCTTTTTGGTAAAGTTCCAATTAGCTTGGGGATATTTAGGTAGCTTAAGATTTAATCACTGTCTGCATAGAACTGTACTTTTGTGTTAACACTACATTGTTTGAAAACACTAAACTTTCTTCCATTAAACTCTAAACAAAAACAAATGGAACACTGCAAAATGGTTTGCTTTAGACTACATGTTGCCATTCTTCATTCAACACTTACTGAGAGTCTAGTATTTAAATCAAGCTTAAATTATGAAGGATGGACTGAGGATTCAATACCAAGGGGACTGGAGAAAAGGGGCTATATCTTGACTCATGATGAGTCATTCCAAAAGCACTTGAATTGTCTATGCTGTAGAAATGTCCCTTAGCTACAGCAATTCTAAATAATATAAGATAAAATAAAATCATGCCTTGCAAAATGCCCTGCAATCATTCATTCAATCATCTCAATAAAGCTTCTATACTCTCAGTTTACTCTTCTGTAAAATGGAAAAATCATCCCCACAAAGTATTATAGGTATTATAATTATGAGACTCAATAGCACTTGCCCGATCATAATCTCCTCTAATTACCTATAAATATAAGTTCCTTTGCCCACTTTTATTTATATGAGAAGGTTCAACCAATTGGTTATCATCATATTTTTTTCTCAATGACTAAAAGTTGGGGAACAAAGCTCCAGGCCATTTAGTTGTATTTGTTCAAACCCAAGTAAGAAGAAATATAACAGTTCTTTATTTCAACACATTAATGTGTGTTGGAACTTCTTTAACATGTTATTTTGCTCTTTAAGATTAAAGATAACTTGTATTGAGAATTCTTTAATGTGTTCATTTTGTCCTGTAAGATTAAAGATATAATCTTTTCTTAGAGGGAAGTGCACAAAGTAATCATACTTCTTGGATCTTTGATTGTAGTAAAAGAGTACATCCTATGTGGTGGCACATGTCTGTAATCCTGGCTACTTGAGAGGCTGAGGCAGGAGAATCACTTGAACCCAGAGGCAGAGGTTGCAGTGAGCTGAGATTGGGGCATTGCACTCCAGCCTCAGCAACAAGAGGGAAACTCCGTCTCAAGAAAAAAAAAAAAAAAAAAAAAAAAGCACACCCTAGAATAATGGCATTAACTGGCATTTGTCTTAAGTTCTTTATAATCTTTGCCTTGCCTTGCTTTCATATTCTTTATTGCATGCGATTCCACAGGGAACATTTTGCATATACAGGAATATATTTTAACATGCAACCACTATTTTACTACCTTGGTTTTTTAAGACAGCAGTTAATTTTTCCCTCCCAGAATTTGTTGAGTTTCAGGTCTCTAGAGATACCGTCTGAAAAACCTCATAAGTAAAAATGAGCACTTGGTAATGGCTTAAGAGTTAATATTTTGTGTTTTGTCTAATGGAAAGTCTTTATCATGACACACAAGAAATGACAATTCTTGTTTCAAGAATAAGTTGGTTATTTCAATCAAGTGGCTCAATGCTGGGTGAGAATATTAGTGTTTGCCATTTAAGCCACAGTCATTTAATGCTGAATGCGAAGGAACAAACCATGCTATTAACTGGCCAATGGTTATATATAAAATAATGGTGTAGCTTAGCCTCACTTGTTATTGTTTTTTAAACTTGTTTTTGTTGTGCTGATTTAGGTGCCACTATTTCATCATGTCTCATTATCCTCTGTTTGTCCTTCTTAGTTAATTATCACACTATATTGATTTAGTCTGTTAGCTTTTTTAACTTTTCTGCTACAATGTGAGTAACTTCAGGACAGAAATTATGTCTCACTCTGCTGCAGTCCTAGAACCCTGCACATAGTATGAGCTCAATAAATATTTACTGAGTTCATTTGTTATATGTATATGTATGTTAGTTTCAGGTAGAGGAAAACCCCATGAGAAATGTCTTCAACAATAAAAGAATTTGATGCAATCATTTAGGCTTGCTTTGATGAAGACTCCCATCATATTTTCTACAGTGCATTTAGTTCTTTACATCACATGTCAAAACTTCAACCTTATGCTGGCTTCCCTTAAGGGAGCAAAATGGCTATAATCCGTTAGAGCAAGAGAATCTATGTCCCAAACTTCTAGGAACAGTCTTGAAACCCACTTTGATTGCATTCCTTTAGGTCATAAGCCCTTCTTGAACATTAGTGGTCAAGGTATAGAATATGTTGATTGACTTTGCTGAGATTATGTGTTCTACTCCTGAAAACTGATTGGATCCAGGAGACAAATAAATTCGAGGAAGCAATGAAAAACATTCACTATAATTAATGAATGGAGTTCTGAGCCTCTAGTACATTTTAATAAAGTGTATGTATAGAAATGAGACTACATTCTTTCAAAGTTTTCTTAAAGACGTCTGAAAAATACTGCCCTTTAATAGTTCAAAAATACTCTCACACATTTATGTAAGAATTTTCAAATCTGTTGGTAATAACACTGGCTGTGTACAATTAGCCAAAGTTCAAGAGTTACCTATGGAAAAGTTATAATGGGCAGTTTTCTATATGCTATAATTTAGGAAGAATCTTCTACTACCCTAGACCCTACCGGGCTATCCCCTTAACTCAATGAGGAATTTTAGTCTCAACAAGGGATGCACTTTCTTTTGATAATGGGAAGATGACTGAACAACTGGATAAGGAAAAGCAAACATGGAAAAGACAAAATAAAGGGAATCAAAATTTTCAGATCCACAGTTTTTGCCTAGAGCTATCCCTGATGTTTTTGACATCTCTAAAACTTGAATTTGTGTGTGTGCATTTACATTTTGAAAGGAGATGGACGTTTCTTAAATTGCCTAAGAGAGGGGATTGTAGCCAGGTAGCCAAAACCAGTATGGTGGGGTGGTGCTGATTGTGTATAAAACTCAAGTTATCTTGTAGAATGTCTAATTATCAAGCATTCAATCCCAATTGCAACCTTATTTTCTTCTGTCTTAACCCCATACCGTTTCTATTGTCTGATCCATTCTCCTCTTAATCCCAGACTGCCTTGCAAAATCATTTAACTGTTTTCATTTGCACATCTTGTCTCCTTACACAGAATGTAAACATTTTGAGAGCACGAACTGTGTCTTATCTTCCTTTGGAATTAGCCCCAGCATTTTGTAAAGTTGCCGCATAAATAATTGGTGCCGAATAAATGTTTATGGGGATTAAATCAAATGATCTATTATTTCACAGTGATTTGTACAAAGGTGGTTGAACTATAATGATGTGAAAGTGTAACTTCTTTTTGCTGAGAAACATATTAAAACTTAAATATTGACAAGCAAAGTAAAAGATCCAATAAGAAATGAGACTTGAAAGACTTTCAAAGGGAATAGAACCATTTGAAAGGTTTTCACTGCTTTTCTAATGCCAGATTTCTAATGATTTCCAAATACATGATAAGGAAGAAACTTTATGGGTATGTCACTGCATTTATATTACTTCCATAAAATCCATAAAATTGTCAAGATATGGACATACTGTAATGTTATTCGAACATTCTTCTTAAACAGATCCAGGAAAATGAGGAAAGATGTGCAATCTCATTATTGTTCCCATATTTGTTGTTGTAAACAATGAAGTCCTTGTCTTTTGTGAACTGTCAGCTTAGAACGTTCTGCCAAAAACCTTCTAAAGCAAGTCCTTAGTAGAATTAATCACAAGTGTCAGTTGAGACAGTATTATCCTTTGCATGTAATTTAAGCAGACTGTTATATCCTATGTGCAAAATATTTGCTTTGTTTTAGATATGGAGTTGGGCTATAACAAGATGCTAATAAGAGAATGAGAATCTTCTGGTCTTACTGAGGCTCAAAATGCTAAGCAGCTGAGGTCACACCTTCTTATATGCAGTAAAAATATTTTCTAGGTCTATAGCCTAATTTGTCCAAGCTGGTAGCAATATTTCCTCAGTTGCATAGATCCAAGGATTTTAGAATGAACTGGGAGTTCTCTATTTTAAGTCTCTTCATCTGGTCATTTGTCAAGTCCCATCAATCCTCCCTTTGAAAATCTTGGCTATATTTTTTCTGGCATGCAGTGTGACACAGGAGAACTACCCCTAGACTGGGAGTCAGAGAGTCTGGCTTTAGTTTAGCTTTTTCTCCAGGCATTTGTATGACCTCCATCAAGTCACCTAACATTTATTGGCCTCAGTTTCCCCATTTTCAAGGTTCTTCCAGATCACATTCTGTGATTTTTCCTGAAAACATATTTTTAATATACATACATAGAAGTGGTAATCACATTTTTATTTGGTGTCTCTACCTGATTCTCTGCCTTCTAATACAGGACCTCTGACCACTGGCATATAAATATTTTGGAAACATTGCTTTATCTGCTTCCAAATCTTGCAATACTATTTATGTTCTGGTAATCCTTTGAGTTTCACACAGATGATTTGTGTACAATTCTATGCATGGGTGTCATGCTTCAATTAAAGAATCAAAACCAAAACCAAAAAACTCTTAAATGCTTTCAGTGGCCTCCCGCTGAAATCTGATACATCAGACTTGCATTTAAGGCCCCCTCAACAACCTGGCATCACTTTAAATTCCCATTTAAGCTCCTACAACTCCAGTAGTTCCAGAGCCTGGCTACAAAGCAATATTACCTGGAGAATTTTTTTCTATGGATTAAGAGACATCAAATGTGGAACTGAAAATTTCTTTTATTCCTTCTAGTTGATTCTGATGCTGCTAATCCACTGTTAAATGTTTGAAGAGCATTGTATCTACCTCAGTATGTCTTTATGACAGTGATGCTTAAACTTCAGTCCACACGATAATGACCCAGAAGGATTATTAAAAGTTAGCTTATAGGGCCCGATCCCTGAGTTGCTGATTTAATAAGTTAGAGATGGGGCCTGAGAATTTGCATTTTGAACAACTTCCCAGGTGATGTTGATGCTGTTGGTCTGCAGAACACACTTTGGGAGCCACTAGTTTATGCCAGTATCTTTCCCTGAGTGACGAGTTGTAATCATCTTTACCTACCAACATGTGAACCATCATTCAGATACTGCCTTCACAAGGCAATCCTCAAGGTCTCAGGAGCTCTCTGCTCAGGATGCTGCTTGACACTTTATTTAGGCCTTTCTTATCATATTATCACATACTTTAAACAAAGTTAGATTTGTAAGCTCCTTGAGCCCTTATTTCATTTCCCATACAATATCATATCCCCACTTCTGTGGGCCAATGATTAGTACAATCATTGGGAAAGTTCAATATACATTTTTGAATGAACGTCAACCACAGGAAAATTTATTCTTTCCTAGTCTTTTTGATATTTTACTCATGGCCTTACATTTCCTTTTTCAATGTATTTTTGCTTAATCTCACAAGGCGTTCTTGAATAGTCATTGTTTAAAATCTTAGAAGGCTGCCAAATACTATTTTCAGGAGGATAAATGATGCTATTGAACTATTGGTTTCTGAGATATGCTAATACTTGCCTACCTTCTTTGAAAAATGCTCTTTTCTTAGTCACTCTTAATTAACCTCAAGTGCTGTCACGTAGAAAACATTTGTCGAAGTTATCTTCCTGCCGTGTCTCTGATATATATACATTTAAGTACACCTTTTACTTAATCTCGATGTCCTCTTTGTCAGGTATCTGTGTGGATAAGTGCCTTTGGTAGTATATGGCATTTTGTTCTATTTGTTTGCTAATGGGCAAATAAATAGGAAGCAGCTACTCTGGTTCCCTCAGAACCAGAATTGCAATGTTGAAAGAGATGTGTCAGTTTGTGGAATTCATCCCATTTCTCATTTATAGATACGTAGACAAGCCATGTACATTCAGACTTGTGCTGGTTGCACACAGATAGACGTGGTCACAGAGCTGTAATTCTGTGGTTAAGGTCTAATTCTAGAGACCTGGAATCAGCCGGACTCCATTTATTGACACTCAGAATTTCAAAGAACATTTCATATGTGACTGAACTATGAGGCTTTCTGTGTCCCCACAGCACTGAAAGAAGCAAAGTTCTGCTGAGTAGGCTGCAAATGAAAGTGAGCCTGGTCTCCATGTACAGAGAGAAGCAAAGCAGCTCTTTTTTTGCCTTTTTATTTGCAAAGTAAGATATTTTAAGAGTCCGTGTATGTTTGATGAAGATGTGTGTGATTGATAAACCTTGAGAAATAAAATAGACAAGAAAATAGAGTAAGAGAGAAGTAAAAACTAAACCTTTGGGAATACAGGATGTCCAATCTTCAGATAATATTGAAAACGTCCATTAGAAAAAAAAAAAAAACCTATATGGAAAAAAAAACTGTTTAGCTCTGCTTAATAGTTACATTTATGTTTGCTAATTTTGAGTGTTTAATAATATATATTTTATTCATTTGAAATGCCAATGTAAAAAAAGATGAGCTTAGTTTTATATCTAATAAGCCACATCAGAGAGTAAAAACAAAATTATGTTAACTAGGGCACTCTGTAAGTCAGTGCTTCCTAGCAAAATCTCCATCCTGACAAGCAATTTTGTTTTCTAATTTTCTATTTATTTTACTGGACCATTTTGTTTATCTTTTCTTGTTGTCAGAAAGCTTTTCCTTGAGTTGGAAAAAAATTAGTTGCAAGGCCTAGATTTTTATGTCTTCACTTTCTGGAAAAAAAGAAATTATAATTTCGAGTGAGTTTGGTGAGGACAGGCAAAATATTGATACATTAAATGTAAATACTAGCTATTTTTTCTCCTATAAAATATTTTCTTAAAATATTTTAAAACCAATTTTTATTTCAAAAGAAATATGTGCACACAATAGAAAATTCAAATGCATAAAAAATATAAAATGAAGTCTTTCAGAAATTTCTTCTCAATCACCAGTTCTACTCCCTAGAAGCAACTATAGTTAACAGGCCCTTGTGTATCCTTAAATAATTATAATCTATTTATATATATCAGAAATAGAATCATGCTATATATATATATTACACAGTCTTAATTTTCCCTGAAGTATTTTAAAAGCGCATACTTTACAATGATGAGCAAAAAGTGCTTTAATAAAAGTAAATAATTGAGTATGGGTTATTAAGTATAATTTTTTTTACTTGAACAAATTAACAGTGCTCTGCCCATTGGGAGAAAAGGACCAAGCTTCTCTTCATGCTTTAATATATTGATTGAATAAGCTAGTATTCATTTATTCAAAGATGTTTGCTACTATTCATTGCTTTTTGTTGTCCCGTATAATGTTGAGCTCAACAGATAATGATCCTGCAAATATTGTGCCAGATATCTGGGGAAGTATTTATTCATATGATTTCATTGTACATGTCTAGTTTCGTTGCTTAATGAACTGTTAGAAAAAAATGCTTTTAGGTTATTTTTCAGAAAAGACTAGACTGCATGAGTTCATAATCCTAGAGTAGAAAGTGTGAACAGACTTTTTAAAGTATGGCATAATTGTTGGATAAATTATATTATAATATTATTTTAAATACACTGTACTATGTGACTTGCATGGAAATACAGCCATTATTTGACCCTACTTGTGGAAGAATCAGTTTTCATAAATGTCTCCAATCATTATGTGCACTTGTAGATAATACACAATTTTGAATTTTTATAAAGTGGAGATTAAATATTTGATCCATTGCTGGATAAATCTGTAATTTCCAGGCAGAGGTACTTGAAGGCAAACGATGTGTTCTCACAGAAAGAGGATTTGTCAACTTGCTTTGCACTTTTCAGTCTTTTGTCCTCAGAATTAGTGTTTCCTTACACACCCTGGAGGTGAGAGGCAGCAGGAGAGACCAGGTTTCCCTTTGGTAGTATCTGCATTGCTTTCCCCATATAATTTGGCTTAATGGGTATGTGCCTTTATCTAAACTTAACACTACACCTTGTAGATTCATAAGGCACCACAACAGATTTTAGAACAAGAAGATATTTTTCCCTAGCATTGCTTTATTTTATAGAATTACAGTTTTCCAGAAGTATTCTCATAAACTGTTATTTCTTCTCAATTTTAAAATGCCAACCCCTTCAGTAAGAAAAGTGATATGATTTGGCTGTGTCCCCACCCAAATCTCATCTTGAATTGTAGTTACCATAATCCCCATGTGTTGTGGGAGGGACTTGGTGGGAGATATTTGAATCATGGGGACGGTTCCTCCATGCTGTTCTCATGACAGTGAGTGTGTTCTCATGAGATCTGATGGTTTTATAAGGGGCTTTTCCCCCTTTTGCTCAGCACTTCCTCTTGCTGCCTCCATGTGAAGAAGGATGTATTTACTTCCCCTTCCGCCATGATTGTAAGTTTCCTGAGCCTCCCCAACCATGCTGAACTGTGAGTCAATTAAATCTCTTTCCTTTATAAATTACCCAGTCTTAGGCTTGTCTTTATTAGCAGCATGAGAACGAAATGAAACAAAAATAGTCTGCCTTAGCAGCAATTATCAATCTCATTAACCTATAGACATGTTTGTTGGATAGTTGTTGGCAGAGTTTGCTCAGAATAGAATTCTAAACAGTACAACGAGTGCATTTTATGCACATATGATTCTTCTACTTTTCAAATGTGTTCTTTTTTTAAAACAGAACTCAACAACTTTCATTTCACTTGACCAGCGTTGCTGGTGTCTAAATCAGTCGAACACAGTGGTGCATAGTTTGAGGGCATTGAGAGCATTGCAGTGAAGAAAGAGGTATGGGAAATGAAGAGTTAGCAGCAGGGCCAGTGTCAGTGAAGGGTAAACAGCCTTTTTACATGAAAATCATGTTTCAAAGACTCAGGGTGTCCTCTGTCCTTGAAGTCTGCCGTCTTGTTTCCTATTATTCTTTCTTGTCATTATTTGATGTTTGCTTTACAGAGTACAGCGAAGGGAAATTCTTGGTATTCAAGGCAGCCAGTATTCTTCTAGCACTCCTGCCCGTAAGTTAGAAAAGCGTATTGTTCTCAGTGTTTGTGGGTGAGGCTGGAAGGGTAGTGTGTGAAGAAAAATGGCCTTTTCATAATATAAACCCCCACACACTGCCATTTGTTTTTCTGTTTCCTTTGGCAATTTACTGAAGTTTTGTAACTTCCCTTTGGGGTTACCGTTTTGTCCATTAGGAACTTCCAAGTTTTTCTCTGAAACACCATTTATTTAACCACAAACCAAGTCTACCTGACGGCCCTTGTTTGATCTGATCCATGCGATGATGAACCCGTGATTCTAGTTTTCTCTTCTGCCTACTGGACTTCCCCCTATAACATGAAGTGTATGATTACGTAAAAGTGGGAATTGTCTTTCAACACGTATGGATGTGGGCCTTGCTACTGGACCTGTGATTCTAGCAATGCCTCTTTGACTTTGCCTTTCTTTTCCTGCTTTCTTTTCTTTCTCTCTTTTTTTTTTTTAACACAGGGTCTCCCTCCTTCACCCAGGCTGGGGTGCAGTGGCGCTATTCAATGCCTTATGTGGGATACTTACTCTTAGCAGCATCCCTGGCCACTACCCACCAGATGTTAGTAGCACAACCCTCCCGGTAGTGACAACCAAAAATGGACCCAGACATTGCCAAATGTACTCTGGGGAGTGAAATTGTCCTTGGTTGATAATCACTGCTCTTTAAGGAAAGGAAGCCTGGGCACAGACAACCTCTTCAACAGATAGCTTTTTGTAATGAAAGTGTCACCCTTTCAATGTGGATGTTAGTAGCCCTGTATTTTCTTGGCCCCTTTTGTCCTCAGCCTGACTATCCTTGCAAAAAGACATTTTAAAAAATATTTTAAATATTTATCACTAGTATATAATATATTTTAAATCGTTTATTCTTTGAAAAATGGAATTGAGTTCCTATGTTGAGCAGGCACTGTCCTATGCAATCAGTATTCAAAAACAAATCATATGAGGCAGTGTTCACTTAGCATTTAAGACCACGAGTTGTAGAGTCAGACTGCCTGAGTTCAAAGCCTGGCTCTGGCCCTTCTGGCTGTGTGACCTTCCACAGTGAGTGCCTCAGTTTTAACCTATGTAAATGGTAGTAGTAAAACTATGTGCTTTCACATACTTGTTAGGATTGAACACAATCATAGATATAAAGTACTTAGCCCAGCGATTGGTGCATAGTAAGTACTTTAAGAATGTTCGTTGCATTATAGTGGATGTCGTCATTATCTTTATCAATAGTATTATCATCAATGATGTGCTCCTTCAGGAGAGCAGCTACTAATCCTGAATGGAGAGGTGGTAGCAACATCTGGAGACTTACTGGAAAATATGAGCTCTAAGCTGAGCCCTGGATGAGAAGGTCAGCCAAAAGATAGCTAGGTGATGAAGTATGGCAAGGACATCACATGCAAATGTTGCTTTTTCTTTATATGTATAATTTGAGATATAGGAGCAAGTAAATATTTCTTGGGTTTTTTGAAATATTTTAAAATGCAATCAATTTTCTTCAACTTGTATTTCTGAAGCCACAACTCTATAATTTATAAAAGTTTATTTTGTAATTAGAAAAATTTCATGAAGGATTATTTATACCATTTTAATGAAGTATTTATTTTATTTATTTATTTTTTTGGGTTCGGGAGTACATGTACAGGTTTGTTACATGGGTAAACTGTGTGTCACTGAAGCTTGGTGTAAAAATGACCTCATTACCAAGATAGTGATCATGATAGTACCTGATCTATGGATCAGTGTTTACAGTGTCTATTGTTCCCATCTTTGTGTCCCTGTGTATTCAGCATTTAGCTCCCACTTAGAAGTGTGAGCATGCAGCATTTGTTTTTCTGTTCCTGTGTTAGTTTGCATAGGATAATGATCTCCAGCTGCATCCTTGCTCCTGTAGGGGGCATGATTTCATTCCTTTTATGGTTGCATAGTATCCCATTGTGTATATGTACCACATTCTCCTGATAAAGTCCACCGTTGATGGGCATCTTTATTGATTCCATTATTTGCTATTGTGAATGCTGCTGTGATGAACATATGAATTCATGTGTCTTTTTAGTAGAACGATTTATTTTCCTTTGGGTATATACTAATTGAACCAGTTGAGATGTTTATAGTGTGGACTCTTGTTTGTGCTGTTAATTGTCAGTCTTCTTCAATTAGGGCACAGAAAATTTAATTTTTTCTTCTCCAATTGGTATAGTTCCCTCTCTCTGCTGCTGTGGCATTTCATTTCAACATCATCTCTTCCCTTGTTTAAATGAGTTATCCATTTGTACACTAACTTATTTGCGGGGCAGAGGGGGACATTATCCTCATAAACTTTGTATAAAGCATCAGTGATTTCACTATTCTTTCACCAAAGCTTCACCATAAAATTCATATTAGTTCTTCCATTTTAGCAGAATTCATGTTGGAGTGTTTTTTCTAACTGATGTTTTATCCTTCTTAGTGCCTCAAACTATATCGTATTCAGACATAAGAAGTTAGTATGAGGCCAGGCATGGTGGCTCACTCCTGTAATCCCAGCACGTTGGGAGGCCAAGGTGGGTAGATTACCTGAGGTCAGGAATTCGAGACTAGACTGGCCAACATGGTGAAACCCCGTCTCTACTAAAAATAGAAAAATTAGCCAGGCATGGTGGTGGGCACCTGTAATCCCAGCTACTCGGGAGGCTGAGGCAGAAGAATCACTTGAATAGGGAGGCAGAGGTTGCAGTGAGCCGAGATCACACCACTGTACTCCAGCCTGGGCAATAAAATAAGTTAGTATGGGTATTTTGGTGCAAAAATTTGAAATCCCTGCATAGTTTTTTCACAATATGCATTTTTCTTGAACTTTTTGAAGACCCTTTGTATATATAATGTGGTGCAATCACCAACATATACATAGGCTTCTGTGACTCACAGATAACCAATGAGGTAGGGGGGACCAGTTTACAGGTGAGGAAATTGGGTTCAGAAATGTTAAGTTACTTGCCTAAGTTGACTCAGTAAATATCAGAACTGAGCTGGGAGACTAGATCTTCCTACCTCCAAAGCTTGCTATTTGTACTACATGCACACACAAAACCTGCTATTTGTGCTACACACAGGCACACACACACACACACACACGATTATGTATTAAAATATGCTCCATGCAATTAGTCACCTCCTCTTTAAAAACCTCTTGCTAGCTGTGTAGGTGGAATGATATTCTGCAGAAAATCTCAACAACTTTTCTACATTTCTTTTATATTTTATAATCCTAAGAGACTGCTAATAGACTTGAATTACTGATTATTTTAACTTGTCACTGGTTTCATAATTTTTTGCAGCTCTAAAAGAATATAATAGAATTCGCTATAGCATTGACATGATACTAAATAGTCATTTATCTTTTCTATTCTTGTGAGTTTCCCGAGCACATCTTCTGTGACTTTCTCTTTAATACATTTCACAGTTTTTCTCATTGAGTTTCACATGTATTGGAAGCTCTTTGGACAGCTGAATATTGTTTTGCTAGGGTATACCGGACAATTTTTAAATTTTGAAATTTTGGTAAATTATTGAAATGTGAATTTTGATATTTTTAAAGTTTTGATAACTGTAGTAGCCAGTCCCCAGATGTTCCCCAGTGATCCCCACCATCTGGTGTTCATGCCTTTGACATGCCTTCCTAAATGGAGTACAGCTGACTTGTGTAATGAATGTGACTTCAGGGATAGGTTGTAAAACTCACTGAGGCCCCTGTCTTGTTCCTTTGGATTACTTGTCCTGGGGAGATTCCTGCTGCCATCTTATGAGGTGACTTAAACAGCCCTATGGAGAGATGCATATGATAAAAAACTGAGACTTCCTTGTATAGAACCACCAGGTTTGTATGCCCACTATGCAGTAACATACCAATATACTAAGACAGCAGGGTTTGCAGCAGAGAAGCAGTCTAATGATTTCAGCGCGGCCAAGCAAGGAGACAGGAGGGATCCTCCAATCCACTTCCCTGAGGAATTCTGGGCTGGGGCTTTTAATGGTATCGTGGAGAGTGAGGCCCTGGAAAATTGGATCTATTGATTGGTCTGGGTAAGATAGATGAAATTAACAGATGTGAAAACTGCATTCTTTGTTCAGCTCCTAGTGGGTTCCTTCAGACCAGCTGGTGTCAGTAATCTTACCTCAGTAGTTTCACCAGTATGCAAGACCTGAAATAATATCTCAAATGGAAAACTTAAATTTTACAATTTTCAAGTCATTATCCACAGAGCAGTTAAGGGAAACTATAATCTTGTGACAGTGTCTATGTGATTCTGAGGCAATAGTCAGCAAACAACCATGAGAAAGCAGGCCAGAAGCAAGCTGTCCTAATGATTAATGCTGAGTGTGCAACAAGTTTGGTTTGGTTTTGTCTCTCCCCTTCTTGCCTGATTAATAGTATAGAATTTTTGGAGATGGTTTCACTCCTATCTAGACCAGGTGAGTAAACCATCTAGGCAATGGATTCCCCAGCCCCAGTTGAGCCTTCAGATGACTGTAACCTCAGCTGACATCTTAACTGCAGCCTCCTTAGAGATACTAAGCCAGAATCATTTAGCTAAGCTACTAACAAATTCATGACCCATAGAAACTACAAAATAATAAATGTTTACTACTTTAAGCCATTAAGTTTTGGAATAATTAGTTACCCTGAGCAATAGTCAACTATACAGTACTTCTTTGGAATGATTTTAAATTTATAGATAGGCACTACTAAAACACAAGCAAAATATCAATTACTCTTCATAATGTTTTGTCTACTAGAAATGGCATACATTTTTTGTTCATGGACATGCAATATTCAATTGAAAAATAATTATATTAGTTGATACTATTGTTAGTATTTTAAGTTTAAAATAAATGAGATATGTGGAAAGTATCAAATTAAAATGTTATATAACTAAATACTATCTAATTAAATTTATTTCTAAAATTTTGCAGTGTGTTTAACACGTATATATATAATTTCTCATAATATCAACAAAATAGCTTGAATAGATTCTACTTTAATAAAAATGGTAGTAATCCTTGAATATTACTTTTATGTCAGTATTTTATAGAATGTATTCATTGATTTTTGTAACGCTCCAGAGAAATAGAGAAAGAAGGAAGAAGATAGGAAGGAAGACAAGGCTGTACTTTGTTAGCACTCATCATCTACAAATTCAGAATTAAAAGCACACAAAATCTAAATAAATGGATTGTCAGTAGCCTACTTGAGATTTCTTCTAATATCCAAAGGGCTTATGTTTCTTTCAGTTTCATTGTCAGTATAAGCTTTGTGTTATGCATCCAGAAAATATAGCTTTGAAATCTAAAGGACATAAGAATTGCCTTAGGAGATTTGCTTCCAAAATAAGAATCTTCTTGTCATAATCATTGAAAAGAATATATTTTTATAACCCAGGTTAGTACTATATTGGACATTTAGCATAATATTCTTCTATCATAATAGCATTTATTATACTTTGTCATATTTTGAAAAGTTTCTTACATTGGCATATTATCACTGCCAACCATGATTCTTTGGGCTTCTTCAGAAAATAGGGCTCTCTCGTCAACCCCCCTTAGGTTTATTAATGCTATCGGAAGCCATGAAGCTTCCTGAAATATTTAAAAAATAATTTATGTCCATCAGTAGTATTTTTTAGCTTCCTTTAGCTTCTGCTGCTTAAGGCCATGAATGACGTCAGGCAGATCGAGAAATCAGACTAAATCTTTTCTACTGTCCCTTTGTTCTGACCAGAACAATTGCATTTCATTTTTCCATTTGCTTTGACAATTTTCTCTATTGGTAAAGTAAATAAAACATATGTGTTAAAAATCTAGCTGTGACTCTCAGCACACTTTCTTGTCTTTGAGCTTTGATTGCAGGTGTGCTTGGCCTTCTAAGCAGGCATTGCATGGGTGCTGCAGATGGTGTGTCCTGTCAGTCTGATTCACACATGATGTATGGCATTAATTGTTTTTGGACTATTGAAGGGATAAATGCCTTTGCTATCACAGGGGACACGTGGGAAAGAAAAATGAATAAGTAGAGTTGTCATGGTGTGAATTACTTTCTGTAAATCACCATTTATCTTCACGTGTGTCTCTCTCTTTTTTTTTAAAGCAACATGAGATATTCCATTCTCAGAATGACTTTGGAATGAAAGTAATTATTTTAGGGAGAGGGAAATTGCATGTTAATGTGACAAAAAGTCTCTCTCTCTCTCTCTCTCACATACACACACACACACACAAACACACACACTCTTTGGAAATTTTCAAATGTTTAAATGTTCTATTTTAGTAAAGGAGATATTAAAGGATATAAAAGGTAGATCATTATGAATTTACTTCTATTGCCCAAATTGCAAACAAACAGATTTTCTTCATTGTAAAATTAAGGAGTCTTTTCATTGGGAGAGGACTTTTTAGAACAAGTAATAAAAATAAGTATAATTTTTGGAAAGACTACAAATGATGTAGTCATACTTCTGAGATTCAGCTTTCACCTCCTCCTGTCCCTAACTTTGCCACTGATTAACTAGCTGTGAAACCTTGGGCAACTTGTCTCCTTGAGCCTCAGTTTCCTGATCTTTATAATAGGGTTTTATGAACATTATAAAATGATGAAAACTGCTTATCACATGCTACTTCATATATAGTAGTTGCTCAATAAATGTAATAGTTTTTGATAATCATGTCGATGCTGGACAGCGTTGCTGAGGAAAAAATGCAGTTATCCCAGTGGAATTCATTCATGTAAAAACTCCTTACTTATGCTTGTGTCAAGTCTTCAAATTAACACTTTTGATTTGTGATTTGAACATTTTTTTTTTTTTTTGAGACTAAGTCTCACTCTGTTGCCTAGGCTGGAGTGCAATGGCGCGATCTCGGCTCACTGCAACCTCCGCCTCCTTATTCAAGTGATTCTCTTGCCTCAGCTTCCTGAATAGCTGGGATTACAGGAGCATGCCAACATGCCTGGTTAATTTTTGTATTTTTAGTAGAGATGCGGTTTCACCATGTTGTCCAGGCTGGTCTTGAACGCCTGACCTCAGGTGATCCACCCCCCTCAGCCTCCCAAAGTGCTGGGATTGCAGGCATGAGCCATTGTGTCAGGCTATTCCTGTGCTGCTAGGAAAAAGGAACCAAGATAGCTGGCTGCTGAAAGAGTACAAAAAGAAAATATTTTGGCATTTATACAAAAAAGTTAAATGCGAAGTTGAAAATTTGGCAAGTTACAAAAACTAATAGACATAAAGTATTTGGAATGAATTAAAAGAGCTCAGAAACATCGGTGACATTGTGGTAAAAGTTTGAAACAATGAGCAGATGTGGTGGCACAAGTGTTAAAGAAGTTGGACAAACTGAGAAGGGGTGAAAAAGTAGCTCAAATGTTTAATGCATCAGATAAGATATTCTTGAAGAAGGTTTGAGTTTGTGATTTGTTTGAGTTCATCCTGAGGCTCAAGATTTCTGTGATATGCATTAAAATGATAAGCAAAACAACTCTGTTTATCTTCTACAGGTTTACCATTTATAAAATGATTTATCCTATATTTTCTAGATCAAGCACTGTTAAATCCCATGGGGTAGTTAACACTAGAAGCTCTCCTCTAGCTGCTAGGCCCTATTTTGTTGCTGTGATTACAGACTCTAACATATGTAGAAGCAATGCCCTCCTACCCATCAAAGTTCTCAACATCCATCAGCTCTGAGAAATGAACCACTGTGACCTCTGAGTAAAATCTGACACTCACTTTGTTGAACTTCTGAAGAAGAATCTAGAAGCTAATACAATAATAGCCAGTGAACTCTACCTCTTTTTTTTCTCTTCTTTTTTTTTTTTTTTTGCTTTGAGATGGAGTCTCACTCTGTTGCCCAGGCTGGAGTACAGTGGTGTGATCTCGGCTCACTGCAACCTCCACCTCCCGTGTCAAGCGATTCTCCTGCCTCAGCTTCCCAAGTAGCTGTGACAACAGGCACAAGCCACCACGCCCAGCTAATTTTTGTATTTTTATTAGATACGGGGTTTCACCATGTTGGCCAGAATAGTCTTGATCTCCTGACCTTGCGATCCGCCCACCTCGGCCTCCCAAAGTGCTGGGATTACAGGCATGAGCCACTGCGCCCGACCTGAACTCTACCTCTTAACCACATAGATTGATTACATACCCTCCTTGATCTTAAGAAGTCCCAGCAAAGGAAAATGATACTACAATGACAATCATATAATTAATATTTCACTACCCAATATTTTATCATTTGATATCTTAGAGGAATAATAAGTCTTGGGTTAATATAGTATATGAGCATCTATGATGAGGACTGGGGATGGTAGACATATTTAAATTTATGTTTTATGGTTTTCTGAGGAGAATGTTCTGCCTTTCTTATCTTTCTAGCAAAGTACTTGCCCCAGTTATTTGTATTATTTCATTATACTGATGAGAAAATTGAGTAGAAAAGGCAGGTATCATAGCCTCTGATACCAAGCTGTCTGTTTTTCTGTTTTCTGTTTTCTTTTTTCTTTTCTTTTTTTTTTTTTTTTTTTTTTTTTTGAGACAGAGTCTCACCCTGTCTCCCAGGCTGCAGTGCAGTGGCGCAATCTCGGCTCACTGCAAGCTCCGCCTCCTGGGTTCACGCCGTTCTCCTGCCTCAGCCTCCCGAGTAGCTGGGACTACAGGAGCCCGCCACCACACCCGGCTAATTTTTTGTATTTTTAGTAGAGACCGGGTTTCACCGTGTTAGCCAGGATGGTCTCGATCTCCTGACCTTGTGATCTGCCCGCCTCAGCCTTCCAAAGTGCTGGGATTACAGGCTTGAGACACCGCACCCGGCCCCCAAGCTGTCTGGTTTTCTACACCACCACATTGATCAAGGTCCCTAGTGCTCTGCAGCGTGTTCATCCATATGGAATTTTTTTTTTTTTTTTTTTACTGGAAGTTGAAAGAGAATGATTATGTAAGTATCCAAAAGACAAAAGACAGGAGACTTAAGCTAGTTGTACTTGCTCCAAAATATGTAGAAAAGCAATAAAATCCTCATATCATAATTCCTGGTTTTGACACATTATATTAATCACTGTGAACCACTGTGACCTCTGAGTAAAATTGTGTTCCATTTATTAATTTTGATATAGAGAATTTATGAAACATAAGGTTGGATGACATATATAAATGCATATCTATAACTTATATAGTTTAAAAGCTTTCTAGTAAGGACATTATCTGGTATCTAAAACACTATTGAGATTAGATGCAGAGGTACCAATTCTGTTGTCATCTAGATTGGTGCATAAAATGCATATTTGTATGTGTCCAGAGAAGGTGGTTTTCACAGTGACTTTCAGTCAGTAATACCTGTAATACAATTTTTTGTTAGACAGTGTCACATTAGAAAGTGATGGATACCAAACCATGTTGACAGAAGTGTGACTTGCTAAACATCAAGTGATAGAAGTGAATCATCAGTGTCTGTTTTGGATGTCTTGGTATAGGATGGACTGTAAACTAGAACACATTTGTAAGAGCATGAATATGTCCTTTGCAAATTAAAATATAATATTTTTCTGTAACTGAGAAAAATTGATTTTTTATATTAAAATTAGATAAGATCAAAAATAAAATAACAAAATTAGTTTAAAAATAAGAAAGGCCTGTTTTTACCCAGTGTTTCTTAAGGCACCAGAGAGCCATGGGAGCATCTTGATTAGAGATATACTTCTGATTTTGAATTGGTAACTCTGGTTTTGAATTGGTTTTGAATTTGTAGAATACCTTTGGTTTTGAATTGGTAGAAGTCAGGAAAATGAAGCCTCCTGCACTGTGACAGATCTCCTGTACGACAGAGAATTTCCTTTCCAAAGTGCCCACACAGCTCTTGCACAAATTGTGTAACAAAATCAGTAAGAGTTTAGATGCATATTATCTAAGAGGCAGCATAATTAGAGATAAAAAAATATTCACGGAAATCTATTTTACCGCTGCTCAGCATTATTTGGGTCTAGCCTGTTCTCTGAGGGAAAGGTATCTTTATACACTTGTTGTCTCGAAGAATACTAAAATGCCAGGATTTTCCTTGAGTTTTCTCTTGAAAACAATGAGAGAGATAAGCCTTATCAGTATCATAAAGACGAACATTTCAACCTTTAAATCCAGAGCATTTCCCAGGGGAGAATTATAGATGAAAGAATCTGTAAAAAACTTCAAAGCATGAATTTAAGAATCAATCTCCTTAAAGAAAATAAGATTACAAAGAACTAGATTCATTTCTTACCACACTAGTAAAATGATTATAGGAAGTAATTCTGTATCTAAACTCATCCATTCTTTCAACAAATGCTTTTTAAGCATCCATTGTGTGTCATGCACTGCTCTAGGAATCAGGCATACAATAGTGTCAAGGGAACCTACATAATAAAAGGAAGATGGGAAGAAAAAAATGTCAGATAGCTCAGTAAGCACCAGAAAAGCAGGATGAGTGGGTTGAAAATGACAGAGTATGTTATTTTAGAAGGGCTAGCCAGGAAAGGATTGTCTGAAGAGGTGACGTTTTGAAAAGTAGAAATGAAATAAAGGGCAGATACAAGCATGTGAATATCTGGAAGGAAATCAATTCAGTAGAGCAATCACTCAGTGCAAAAGCTGTAAGCATAATCGTTCATGTGAGGAACAGTAGGGGATGAGAGAACTAGCGGAAAGTTGCAAGAAATAAAGGTGGAGAGGTAGCCCAAGTGCCAAACACGTGGGAACTCTGTGGTAACCCATAGAAGCAGCTTTTCTCAGAGTCACCTCAGAAGCCACTGGAAGATCCTAAGTATAAAAAGGATCCAGTCTGATGTTTCAAAAGGAACACTCTGCACTCTCTATTAAAAAGCCTGTGGTCTGGGAAGAGTGAAAGCAGGTAGGCTAGTGCCATAGTCTATGAATGATGAGGTTGGACTTGGACCAAGAGGTGGACATGCAGAAGGTATGAAGTGGCTGTTGAAGGTGGAGTTTACAGGATATGCTGCTGGATGAAATGTAGGCTGAGAGAGAGAGAGAGAGAAGAATGACTCCAAAGTTTATACATTTTCTTCAATTTATGGGATGTTCATTTGAGAAAGTAACATTTATCCCAAAATTAAAATTGACATTAACCATCAGATTTAACCTCTTCAAGCCCTTTCAAATACTGTAGTATAATTCAAGGCAGCCATCCCTAATTCTTAGTATTTCAGTGGCTTATTTTAGATTGTATATTTTTCCAGCCTTTGATTTTGCCTTCCATAGGTTTATAGTAAAAAAGTCAACACATACAGTGAGGTTTAAAAATATGTATTTAGCTAATGGATACTGGGCTTAGTACCTGGGTGATAAAATAATCTGTGCAGCAAACAACTATGGCACATGTTTACCTGTGTAACAAAGCACACATCATGCACATGTACCCAGAACTTAAAAGGTGGAAAAAATTTTTTTAAAGAAATTTAAAACTTTTAAAATGGTAAAAATATTTGCATTAATATCTTCAATAAAAGTAATTACTTAAGTCTTCAATAAAACTAATATATATATGTATAAAATAAATGAGGTTCAGTATCTCTACATATGTTTAATGGTCACTTTTATTTTCTCTTCAGAGAATAACATGTTATATGTTTATTATTCTACTGAGTTTTTAATTATTTTTACTCATTTCTAGGAGTACTTTATGAACCCTGAATATGAACCATATGTATTTAATAACTAATTGTTTTTAGTTTTTAAAATATATATGAAAATACTTTGTGGAAGAAAGAATTATAGTTGAAAGTATCTGTGAGAAACCCCAGGGTGTGAATTTAAGGCTCGATCTCCTTAAAGAAAATAAGATTATAAAAAACTAGACTTGTTTCTTATTATACTCGTGAAATGATTATAGGAAGAAATTTTGTGTCTTAACTCATCCACATCTGGCCCACTGCCATTACCACTAATGCCCAAGGAATGATCCACCTCATTTCCCAGTACCCAGCAAAGCCTCGTCACAGCCTTCACTAACTACTGCAGCCTAAGCTACTGAGAAACAAACAGACACCACTGGTGCTGATTACAGCAGAAGAAATCATATGGAGAATACACTATTGCACCCATCCCTAATCAAAGCCAAAGTATCCTACTCAACCAACACTATAGATAAATCTGTAGGAAAAAGTTTTCCCCTGTGAAATCCAATCCTTAAAATTGAAAGATGCAACTGTTACAGCAAGTGCTTATATATCAACATAAGGACACAAGAAACATGAAAAAGCAGTGAAACATGAGACCTCCAAAGGAACACAATGATTTTCCAATAATGAGTAAACACACACAAAAATCTATAAAATGCCTGAAAAATAATTCAAAATAATGAAAATAAATTAACTCATGAGATACAGGAGAACACAGATAAATAATGCAAAGAAATCAGAAAAACAACTCGTGATCTAAATGAAAAATCAACAAAGAGATAGATATCATAAAAAGAAGCAAACAGAAATCCCAGAACTGAAGAATTCAATGGTAAAAGTAACAAATACAACTGAGAGCTTCAGGAAAGATGAGATTAAGTAGAAGAGAAAAATTTCTGAACTTGAAGACAGGTGTTTTGAAATAATCTAGTCAGACCAGAAAAAAAAAAAGGTAAAAGAGTATGAAAAAACAGGACATGATATATGACATATGGGCCTATGGGACACCATAAAGTGACCAATTATATGAATTTTGGGAATTCCAGAAAGAAGAGAGAAGGGCATAGAAGACCTATTTACAAAATAATAGCTGACAAATCTTTAAGTTTTGCAAGAGATATAAACATCCAAATACAGGAAATTCAAAGATTCCGAAATAGTCTCAATCCAAAAAGGTCTTTATAGCACAACATAGTCAAACTGTCAAAAGTCAGGGAGAATTCTAAAAGCAGCAAGAAAAAAAGCATCCAGTCACATATAAGGGCATCTCCATCAGACCAACAATGGATTTTTCAACAGAAACTACACAGGCCAGGAGTGAATAGTATGATATATTCAAAGTGCTGCATAAAGAAGAAAAAAACCTGCTAGCCAATAATACTATTCCCAGCATTGCTGTCCTTCCAAAATGAAAACTATATAAATAAAGTCTTCCCCAGACAAGGAAAAACAGGGAACTCATCTCCATTAGACCAGTCATTAGGACTTAAATGTTTAAGGGAGTCATTAGGACTTCTGGACGTAAAAACATATATAATGAAAACACACAAAAGTATAAAACTCACTAGTAGAACTGATACACAAATGAAAGAGAAGGGAGTCAAAAGATATCACTACATAAACATACCAAACTGTAAAGCCAAACAATAAAAGAAAAAGGGACAAAGGATATACAAGACAAAACAATTAACAAAATGACAGGAGTAGCCCTCACCTATCAGTAACATCCTAGAATGTAAATGGTTGAAATTTCTCAATTGAAAGATACAGACTGGCTGAATAGATTTATAAAAACAACAACAACAACAACTATATGCTGCCTATAAGAAATACACTTCCCCTGCAAAGATACACATTGACTGAAAGTGAAGGGATGAAATAAAAAGTTTCATACAAATGGAAAACAAAAGCGTGCAGGAACAACTATAGTTACATCAGACAAAATAGACTTTAAGTAAAAAATATATGAACACATATGTTCCACTATATGAAATAGTGACTAAAAATCAATACAATCATTAAACAAAATACTTTTTGTAAAGATGAAATTGATAAACTACTAGCTAGACTAACCATGACAAAGAAGACTCAAAGTAGAAAATGTAAAAGGATGTATTACAACTGATAGTACAGAAATACAAAGATCACTGGAGACTATTACAGGCAACTATACCCTAACAAGTTGGAAAAAGAGCAAATGGATACATTCCTGGACACATACAACCTTCCAAGACTGAACCAGGAAGAAATAGAAAAACTAAACAGACCAATACTAAGTAATGAGGATGAGTTAGTAAACAATGTGAAGGTTTCTCCGAACTCTAAAATTAAAGTAAAATATGATCCAGCAATTCCACTACTGGATATTTATCCAAAGGAAAGGAAATCAGCATATCAAAGGGATACCTGCACCTCCATGTCTATTGCAGCACTATCAACAATAGCCAAAATGTGGAATCAACCTGAGTATCCATTAATGGATGAAGGGATAAAGAAAATGTGGTGTATATATACAATGGTAAGCCGTTAAGCCATTAAAAGTCTTTTGCAGCAACATGGTGGAAATTGAAGGTTATTATGTTAAGTGAAATAAGCCAAGAGCAGAAACGAAAATATCACATGTTCTCACTCATATGAAGGAGCTTAGAAAGTTGATGTCATGGAGGTAGAAAGTGGAATAATGGCTACCAAAGGCTGGGAAAGGTAGGAGGTGGTGAAGAGTGATTAGTTATTGGGTAAAAACAAATAGGAGGAGTAAGTTCTAGTGTTTGATAACACAGTAGGGTGACTATAGTTAACAATATTTTGTTATATATTTCAAAATAGCTAGAAGACTTACAATGTTCCCAACACAAATAAATGATAAATGTTTGAGGTGATGGATATCTTAAATCCTCTGATGTGATCATTACATATTGTATGCAGGTATTAAAATATCACATGTACTCCATAAATATGTACAATTATTATGTATCAATAAAAATATTTTAACACCCCAAAATATGAGGAAAGAGATGGTTTCAGAAGCAAGAGGCTTCAATAACCCATGAACTAAAGAAGCCAAAGTGAGTAACTGGAAATAAGCTATACTTAAAATTAATGATTAAAAGGTTAAAAATAGATTATTGTTGCTTAACAACATGATTTAGATTTGTAACCTGAGAGAAGAAACACAATTATCAGTAAAATATGTGAATTTTTCATTAGTAATTTTTATAATTAAACTATTAATTATGTTATCTATTTTCTTTTCTTTCCTATTTGCAAATTGCTTTTCAAGAATCCAAAATCTGTCCAGGTGTGGTGGCTCTTGCCTGTAATTCCAGCACTTTGGGAGGTCAAGGCAGGCGAATTGTTTGAGCCCAGGAGTTGGAGATCAGCCTGGGCAACATGGTGAAACCCTATCTCTACTAAAAAAAAAAATACAAAAAATTAGCCGGGCACGGTGGAGCATGCTTGTGGTCCCAGCTACTGGGGAGGCTGAGATGGGAGAATCCCCTGAGCCCAGAAACTCAAGGCAGCAGTGAGCCATGGTCTCATCACCACTGCAGTCCACAGTTCAGCCTGGGCAATGGGAGTGAGACCCTGTCCCCCCCCCCCCAAAAAAAAAAAGAATCCAAAATCAAAATGTATCCTCTGCATTTTACAGAATTACAAATTTCTTAATGCATTCTCAAATCCATTGGAGATACTAAATTTAATGTGCTTAGTAGGTAAACCTTAATTGCTCATACAATTAAAATAATTTTATGTTGCAAAATGTTAAGAATGTCTAGAACAGTTTTTCAAATGTTGTCTAATATCTGTAATACTTCATAACAATTTATCCTGGCATGAAAGCAATAAAGTTGTAAAAAATGAGAGTTGATTTATTTTTAAGCCCATAAATATTGTCTTTCTTTACAGTGTAGTAACAGGATCCCAACTGGCTTGGACATAAGTATTCAATAAATATTTGCAGCATGATTTATCTCTAATTATAAATTTTATGTGCTAAATGAAGTGAAATAGAAATTTTGAGAATGCTGAATTAATTATACAAACAGAGCAGAAAATAATGTGGCTTTTAAAGTGTAATTGTGATAACTGGCCTTTCATTTGACATTTTTAAGCTGACCTGGCAATGCTGAGATCATCCACAAATATTTATTCAGTGCCCATTATTTAATGTGCATTGTGATTGGAGCTTAAAAATTTCACTTGTAAAGTTTTGGGTAATATAGCTCTTTTCTATTTGGTTCTCTTTATCTCTTGCTTAGACTAGACTATTGCAATAACTTTTCACTCTAATTTTTCCCTAAAATAAAGTCCAAAACATTAAATGTTCTCTGCAATGTGGCACCAACCTACCTGTCTAAGAATAATGTTTTATGTAGTAATAGCCTATATTACTCTCATGATGTACTATATTTCTTAAATATATGCCATGTAAACTTTTGTACATTAGTTAAAAACTCTCCCCTCTGCTGAAAATGACATTCTGAGTGCTACTTCTGCCTTTTGGATAAGCTCAGAGTGCCTACCACGTTGAAAATAGGAACAAAGCAGGCTTGGGAGAAGATAGGTTGGACGAATCCATAAAAAGATGAGTCCTTGATAGGGTACTGCAAACAAATACTACTACCAACACCAGCATCCTCAAAATTTCTATTATGGCATAACCAAGGTCTTTTCAGAGGAGTCTGTGTTGGGGTCAATGAATGGCAACAATTGTTACAGAGTAGTTTTTGAAAGAAGTCCCATGGATTTAACTTATGAGGCTAATGAAAGCAACATCACAGAAAAATGGTTAGGATCTGGACAATGGACTCCAGGAGTCAACTGACTAGGGTTAACGTAAGATAGGGAAGCTACAGCTACATTCTCTTCCAGAAATTCTGGGGAGGAGGAGTGTGAACAGCAGGCCACATCATTTTCAAATTCCTCTCGGTGGTGGTGAGGAACCTCCTAATTCAGTGTCCATACCGTCTTGCTGGTTGAGTTCAGGGCGAGACTGTGCCTGTAGATTAGCAACTTTTTATGAACTATTCCTATAGATTAGCAAATTATTACTTCTAACCACTATGAGCACCTGTCTGCCAGGAGTTGCACCATCCTTCAAGGATTTCAACTGAAAACTATTTCCTTTAGTTTCCTGGGTTTAATCTGCTTATCTTCTGTACTCTCCGTAGAATGTATTGCTGTAACTCTTTTTTGTCACCTGATATGGTCAGCTTTGTAACAGAATAAATCATGTGCCTTCAGATCAGCTTCTCCTCCTCCCCAGTACCTTGCCCGTACATGTCTTTTAAGTATAACTGGCTGTGTGAAATATATTAAAGACGTGAAGGAAGAATAGGGTAGTTTTCTTTTTTCTTGGCGGTATTTTCCTATTACCTTGATGGCTTATATTTAAGGCTTTAGGCTCCAGTATGTCTTCCATCCTTGCTAAGATAGATGGGAGAAAGACAAATCTTTTGTTGCTTTATTTCAATAAAATTTGCAGATTCACACCTGAGGATTTACTCTTCTATTTTTAGGCTTCTTTCACCCTCTGAATGCTAGGTGAACAACTTGCTGCTCATTAAACAGATTGTACATTAAAAACTATAGAGTACAAAAGCAGAAATATCATACGTTTGGTGATAATTAGTAGTGTTCATTTCCTCACTAAGTACTAGGGCATACCACACTGTTTCCATAGCAACTTCTAGTCTGTTCAATTAACTGCCTAATGTGAATATATGAATAAGTTTCTGTGTTTAAGGAGAAACCCCCAAACAACAGGGTGATTTAAGAGTTTGCAGTTACAGAGGTAAGCATGTCAAGTTTACCTTATTTTCTACTTTATTTTTGGAAATACATTTTTGGTGTTTTTAGGTTCTGGACATAACTATTGGTGAAGCTGAATAAATTTTAATGAATTTCTAAATGGCCTACTGAACCAGATTCTCCCAGTCCCTCAGCTACTCCCTGGTTGTAAATTATGCAAATGTACAAGCTGCCTTAACTCTTTCAGGACACCAGGGTACCATTTGGCAAGTAGCTACTCCAGGGAACAAATCCATCATGGAAAAAGAAAAAAAGAAAGAAAAGAAACAAAGGCCATTTTATAGCGATTAAATCAGTGTTGCTTTAATTTGTAAAATGTCCCTGGAAAGCAAAATTGGCATTATGTTAATCTTTTGGAAAAAAAAAAAAAGCTTAGATCTCATTAGCAGAGTCTCAGAAACTGTGGCTGACAACATGCTATAGAGGAGACAGCAATGCCTTTGGAGTCAGAGATCCAAGTTCAAATCAAAGCCACTCCACAAAAAAGCTGAGACTGAAAACACCAGTTTCCCCTTCTGTGGGAATGATAATAATATTGACATTGACATTCTTACTCTGTGCTACCCCTTCACATGGATTATGTCAGAGGCAAAAAACCTTATTAAATCGTTAGCATTCAACCATTTTTAACCTTAAAAATAGTAATCTAATATAATTCAGCTTCATAGATAGGAGAGACACTGGGGCACAGAGAGGTCAAGCAAGAGATCTAATGTCACAGGATCCATCAGTGGTATACCAGGGCCTATTCCACTTTCCTAAACCACCAAAATGTACTGTTTGCCTAAATAACCCATGTTGCCTGACGCATTGCAGGCACCCGGAAATCATTAGTACCTTTTCCTTTTCCAGTCATTGACTGGGTAGTGGTAGAACATACAGGGGAACAGAGTTATGGGCAGCTGCCCTGGTATTTATTGCTTTCTCAATTCAGAGCTTCATGGAAGGATTGAGTTGAGGTGGGAAATCAAGAAAATTGTTTTATATCCTACTCATTCCACTGAGAGACATAACCTGGATGCTTAATCATGCTATTCTTCTGCTTATCTAGCTACAATCAGAATGGTGATGTTTGCATGTTTTTCCCAAGGGGTTGTGAGAAAAAATGAAGTATGCTTTTGATGTTCTTTGTAAAAAAGTTTAATATTAATATATATATATATATATCACCAATCTGTATTAGCCCGTTTTCACACTGGTGGTAAACACATACCCAAGACTGGGAAGAAAAAGAGGTATAATGGACTCCGAGTTCCACGTGGCTGGGGAGGCCTCTCAGTCATGGCGGATGGCAAGGAGGAACAAGTGATGTCATACGCGGATGGTGGCAGGCAAAGATAGATAGCTTGTGCAGGAGAACTCCTCTTTGTAAAACCATCAGATCTAGTGAGACTTATCACTGTCACAAGAACATCAGGGCAAAGACCCACCCCCATGATTCATTTACCTCCCATCGGGTCCCTCCCACGACACGTGGGAATTGTGGGAGCTACAATTCAAGATGAGATTTGAGAAGGGACACAGCCAAACCATATCACTGTCAAATGTTTATTATTGTTACTATCTTTACTGGGTAAGTCAAGGACACAGTTCTGGAATCTGTCTCTTATACTACTATAATATTAATGAGACTTTTAAAAGTAATACATCAATTTTTGTCTTTTTTCTTATTCTATCAATTTATATGTATATTGATTTTTAAATAAGGCAGGTATAAGTGTTTTTAGATAATTATATAGTGGATGTGGCAAATACAGAGATATCTCATAATTTAAAATCTTTACTAATGTTTAGCCTTGTGCCTGATAGGTACCTAGAAATATTAACTATTATTGCAACTGGTCTTCTCTTTCATATAACACTGATTTGAACAAAATTATTTTTCAAGATATTTGCAATTTTGATTTAGGGGTTCATATTCTGAGATGAAAAAATGTTTCTATTAGAGTATACTCAGTTATTAGGTGAATTTTAATGATTTTTAGATAATATGCTAGGTAGAACATTGAATACTTTACAAGTATTATCTAATTATATTCTCACAATATTCCTAACAGTTGTGTGTTCTATTATCTCCATTTAGTAACTTAAGTTAGATTGCAACTATAATACTCCTGTAAATCTGTAAATATTTGACTATATTTTTCACTTAAGCAGAATAGAGTTTCAAAGATTAATCATCATTACCATAATTAGACTCTTAAACACTTAGTGTTTTCATAATACTCATTGTTAAAGCAAATATATACCTAATGTAAAATAACATTATTTTTCTGAAGCTAATCTATAATTGTATATCAAGTGTTATTCTTGATGGATACATTAAATGAATAGCTAAAACGGGCCTTTTTCCCTTAAAATGAACATTCCAATGAGATTCATAAAGTTATTTATTAAAGAACTGTATATTGTATTGACACTTGTGCCAGAAATACAGTCTAAAAGATCTCAGACAGTTTCAAAATATTAAATAGTTCACTTAAAATATTTAAGGAAAAACCAAAACCAACTTAAATCCAAAAAAATACTATTTTATGTTAGCAGTGAAGTTGGTAATAGTAAATAATTGTTAGCAATGAGTTATTTTTAAAGTATTAGATAATTCTTCTTGTAAATATGAAGTTCAAAGTCGAGACATTTCAACCATACACTACAATATTACTGATCGAGTTTGGGAAGAGTGTTAAAATATACTCACTTTATTTGGAAAATGTATTATTAGAATGCTAATTAAAATTGCATCGAATTCATGTATTTATTTTGGACAATGTAACATTTTCGTGTTAAATTTTCCAATGTTAGAATATAAAATGTGTTTCTAATTGTTCAGATCTTATTTTATATTCTTCAAAACATTTTGGTGTTTTATTTCTTGAACCCTACCTTCTCTCGTTAAATTTATCAGTAAGTGTTTAATAAATTTATTGCTAAAGTAAATGGAATATTTCTATTTCCATTTTTTATATTTTTGTGTGTATTTTAATCTTGTTTCCAACCACCTTGGCAAATCTCCCATTTTTTTTTTTTACCAGAGTCCTTTGGGATTTTGAGAACATTAAAATGAAGACACTGTTAAATAGCTTAACTGGTCCCTGACATAAAGCAGGTGCTCAGTAAACAGTGGCTCTTTTAATAACTTCTGATTGTACTTTCAGACTGCATTGTCCTTATCTATGGATCATCCTCACCAGCATTCATTGCAGGCTTTGCTACTTTATGATTTAAGCAGTTCATCTTAATTTTTCTGCAATTATATTAGTTGATTTTACATAGAAGGTAATTTTTGATAATATTTTGAAGTAGCCTATGTAATAATTTCTTTGTTTTAAATGGTGTCATATCATAAACATTACTACAAGGGACCAACTGCAGGTTAATCTTAGTTTGGGACTGCAGTCAGTTGTAAGCAGGATGGTTATAAAAAAAATGTTGAAAAAGAGACGTTCTTCCTTTTGTAGCATCTTGCAAGAACATTTATATTTTAATATGTAAAACGTGAAACTTCATAGTGTAAAATTTTAGAACAGGTGTCGCCTATTTCCATTTTGAAATTTCCTTAAAAATATTATCTGTGCATATTAATGATGGGAATTCTATGTTCTAGTCTTATGTATTAAAAAAATTTAGTGGTAATTTTTTAATTCTTATTTTTAACAGTAATTTTAAAAAATGTATTATCTATATGACTGATAAATTTAATAAGATGAAAGTCTAAAAGGAAAACAATGAGAAAATATATCATTTATATTTAAGGATTTATGAATAGTGAGCTTCATATTGTAACTCTAGCAAGTATTATTTATTTATTTATTTTTTAAGAAATAGGGTCTTGTGGCTGGGCACGGTGGCTCATGCCTGTAATCCTGGCACTTTGGGACGCCAAGGTGGGCAGATCACCTGAGGTCAGGAGTTCGAGACCAGCCAGGCCAACATGGTGAAACCCTGTCTCTACTAAGAACATAAAAACTAGCCAGGCGTAGTGATGTGTGCCTGTAGAACCAGCTACCTGGGAGGCTAAGGCAGGAGAATCGCTGGAACCTGGGAGGCAGAGGCTGCAGTGAGCCAAGATCACACCATTGCACTCCACCCTTGGTGACAGAGCAAGATTCTGTCTCAAAAAAAAAAAAAAAAAAAAAAGGAGAGAAATGGGGTCTTGCTATATTGCCTAGGTTGGCCTCATACTCCTGTGCTCAAGCAATCTCCCTATCTCAGTCTCTTGAGTAGCCGGGACTACAAACATGTACCACAGTACCCAGCTTCTAGCAAATATTATTTGAAGGACAAATTTGCCTTCTAAAAGAAGGGAATGTTTTATGTAAGATGAGAAATGTAATAAGTCGGGTAAATATATGTAAATAAAATTTTCTCCTGAAATCTTTATATGTTTTTAAAGGTATATTCTGTGTTTTGTGTCAACAGCAATATATGATTAAAATATAAAATACGGGGGATGTTTTCAGATGTCTTAGGTCTTCATAACAATGAGCTTTACTTGGAACTTCCTGATAAATTGGGACTGATTAATTTATCTGGCTTACTGAAGAGGCACCTTAAAATTAATTAAAGAGCATTTTACTGTAAAAACTAATAATAACAGCTAACATTTATTGAGCACTTACTATGGTCTAGACTCTGCTATAAATATTATCCTTAAATTACTTCATTTAATCTTCTAAAAAAAACCGCTGTGAGGTAGGAACAATTAGAATTCCTATTTTGAAGATGAGAAAATTAAAGCTCTGTGAAACAAAATAAACTTCCCAAAGTAACGGAGTTAATATAAAGCAAGTACAATACTTGAATCTTAGTTGAATTCCAAAGTCAGCCTCTTACTCTCCATATTATAAAAAAAGTAGCAGAATTAATTTTTCTTTAAAAACATTCAACCAGTTTATAAGCATACAGGAATGACTTAATTGCTTTAATATGTAAAATAAATCCAAAAGAAGACATTTATGCGACCAGCAAACATATTATAAAAAGCTCATCATCACTGGTCATTAGAGAAATGCAAATCAAAACCACAATGAGATACCATCTCATGCCAGTTAGAATGGCGATCATTAAAAAGTCAGGAAACAGGCCAGGCACGGTGGCTCATACCTGTAATCACAGCACTTTGGGAGGCCAAGGCTCCCAGGATCATGAGGTCAGGAGATCGAGACCATCCTGGCCAACATAGCAAAACCCCGGCTCTACCAAAAACACAAAAAATTAGCCAGGCGTGGTGGTGGGCGCCTGTAGTCCCAGCTACTCAGGAGGCTGAGGCAGGAGAATGGCGTGTACCTGGAGGCAGAGGTTGCAGTGAGCCGAGATTGCACCACTGCACTCTGGCCTGGGCAGCAGTGCCAGACACCGTCTCAAAAAAAAAAAAAAAAAAAAAGGAAACAACAGATACTGAAGAGGATGTGGAGAAATAAGAATGCTTTTACACTGTTGGTGGGAGTGTAAATTAGTTCAACCATTGTGGAAGACAGTGGGGCGATTCCTCAAGGATCTAGAACTAGAAATACCATTTGACCCAGCAATCCCATTACTGGGTATATACCCAAAGGATTATAAATCATTCTACTATAAAGACACATGGACACGTATGTTTTTTGCAGCATTCACAATAGCAAAGACTTGGAACCAACCCAAATGTCCATTAATGATAGACTGGATAAAGAAAATGTGGCACATATACACCATAGAGTACTGTGCAGCCATGAAAAAGAATGAGTTGCTGTCCTTTGCAGGGACATGGATGAGGCTGAAAACCATCATTCTCAGCAAACTAACACAAGAACAGAAAACCAAACACCGTATGTGCTCACTCATAAGTGGGAGTCAAACCATGAGAACACATGGACACAGGGAGGGGAACATCACACACTGGGGCCTGTTGCGGGGTGGGGGCTTAGGAGAGGGATAGCATTAGGAGAAATACCTAATATAGATGATGGGTTGATGGTTGCAGCAAACCACCATGGCACATGTATACCTGTGTAACAAACCTGCACATTCTACACTTGTATCCCAGAACTTCAAGTATAATAAAAAAGGAAAAATAAATAAATAAGTCTAATAAATGTTTGACTTTGGGAGATTATTAATGCTTGTGACAAAAAAAAATGACCATAGCAATTTGCTATGGTCCACAGCAAAAAATTGACCACAGAATTTGCAAACCATCACTGAGGTGTAAAAATTATTTATGAAACTTTACTTGCAATTTTAAAGATTAAGTGTTTATTATAGTATTAGGGGAAAATATCCCCATGATCAGGAAAATTGCAGAAATTCTATACTTCTTTGTCTTCAGGGCCAAACTGAACATAATTTCTAATACTGAAACATAATATAAATGTTTCAAAGATACGTATTTTTAAAGTTATTTTTATCATATAGATATATAAGCAGCTACTATGTGCAAGTAATTGTCCTAAACACGTTATAAATATTAGCTTATTTAATCCTCATATTCACCCCATGGAGTAGGCATTATTATTATCCCCATTTTACAGAAGTGGAGATGAGGCATAAAAATTAGCTCCTATTTAAATAGCTAGCAAGTACAGCTTTTGAATTTACATCTAAGCTAATTCCAGAGTCTGTGCTAAATGCTGCCTCTCACAAATATCTTCTAAATGCCTAATTTAATAGTTCAGTCAGTATTCTTATTTTAAATGTATTACATTATGTTTCATAATGTTATGTGTTCTATTAAGAAACTGATGTATGCTAGCCATAATTCCAAAGAAGGTAATTACTTTGTAAATGGTACTGTGATATGGCAGTCATGGCTTTTAAATAGTGTTTCCTTATTTGACTAGTGTCTTAGAAAATTTCTGAATTGACATTTTAATTAACAAGTCAAAGGTTCTCAACAGGCACTATTTGATGCATCATAAAGCAACCTTTGTGATGTGCTTTGATGGCATTTGCCATCTTATTTGTGCACTAGAGCATAGAACATAATGTTTCTTGTCTATAGGGATTTCTTTAGCAATTGATCATTAATTGAGAAACATAGTGTAGCTAAGTCTTATGAGGAAAATTAATGTCTTGTTCCAATTAGATGCATTAATTAAAAACTAGAATCTTTGAATAAATTTTTTCGAATTGTCAAACTTCACTTCATAATGCAGGCTCATTCTGGGAATTAGGAGGGAATGGCTCCCCCCTGCTTTGAAAACAAAGGATAAAATATTGGGATTTCTCTTCATAGATCTTACCACCCTGAAGAAAGATAGGCTTTGCTTTACTTCATCATTATTTTTGTTGAAGACTAGAAATTCATGCAGTGTGCTTATTGTCAGTTTACTACTTTCTCATACCCGTTCTATTCTTTACATCTCATCTTCTTTGATGCCCCATCCAGCAAAGCAGTGCTGCGTCTGCTTTCTATGAGAAGTCATAGTCTGATGTCTGTAGTTAAGTATGCACAGTCTTTCAGAAAAACCTACAGACTTACTGCACGAAGTGCAATTCTCTCATCTACTAAGCACCTAATCTGAATATTGGGGTGATTGGAGAATGGAGCAACTTAAGAGGATTCATATACTATTTTTGAATTTGTGACAGTTTATATAATAATTATTTTGTCATTGTACTTGAATAGATTAAAATTCTCCAAACAATAAAATCAGTAATATTTATACTGTCATCACCATAGTGATATTGCATTGTCTGCCATGGCCAGGTCATAGATATGTCATATGAATTTGTTAATTCTTTACATGAAGTCACTATTAGAATGGAACTATTTGCCTTAAATGTGCTTTCTAATGCACTTAGGAGACAATGTTTAAACATTCTGTAGGAAGGATGCAGTATTTATTTGGAACCATGGTATGTTTTTTACCTCCACTCTATTCCGCAGAGCATGGTCAAGGTTCTATTTAAAGATCTTAGGGGTAATGGTATGTATATATGGCCAAAATATTTTACACGTTGACAATTAGAGATGGGCACAGAGCATACTCATTTTGAACTACAGAGTTAGATGCAGGCAAAATGCCTGTTGAGATTATGTTTGGGGTAGCTGGACTATCTCCATTTGGATTTAGATTCCCAATAAATCTAGAATCTGTAAACAGATTTTTAAATTTTTTTTTTATCCTCATCTTGTATGTTTTAAGGACTACATGAATGTCCTTCATTCATTAACTTAGCCAACAATTTAGTCAGGTGTACTTGTCTAAGTGCTAGTGATTTAGAAATGAACAGAATAGACCCACTCTCTGCTTTTATGTAATTCATAATCTATAGTGGAACAATGAAGCAGAAACTTCATTAATTTATTGAGCACATTTAATTTTTCTCTATAGCACTCATTATGATCTGAGACATTATATCCTCACTGGTTTATTTATCAGCCATCTCCTCTAACCAGAATGTAAATTGTATGAGAGCAGAGATTTTTCTACTTTGTTCATTAGAATTGACGCCACTCCCATGTTAGAACAGTGGTTGGCTCATGCTGCAAAGTTGATGTGAAGGAGAATAATTAAGGTACACACATTTATTATTTGTCTTTTAAGTATGAGGGTGCTCAGTGTTGGCTATAGAAAGACAAAGGAACCACAGGGAAAAGGGAAGCTGGTGTAAGAACATACAGTCTACTGAGAGGTGGTTACAGGCAATGGCAGAGACAGACATTAGGTGCCTGGAGAAGCGCAAAGGAGAAATAATAACCTTGTGCTTCAAATATGAGGAATAAAGTTGCTTACACAGAAATGTGGCACATGCACAGTTGCTCTGATGGCACAGAAGAGGCAGAGACTCAAGTCTGACTGGAGGCCTAAAAAGATTTTGACAAGGAGAAACATTCAGCCTGAGCTGTCAAAAGGGGGGCACTAGTTTTAGAGAAGAGTTTAGAGCAATCTCCATGGCGTAGGGAATGACCCCAGACAAAGATACTTCTATGTAGTCTTTCTGACCATCATCCAAATTCTTAGATCCAGATCTTAGAGATTAAGGCTTGTTGATGATTCTTATATCAGACATCTCCTCTGTTATACACATGTAGTTTCTTTGTTCCCTTTAACAAAATTATGGTATTAAACTTCTAGAAAAGTAGAAGATTGTAATTGCCAAGTGTACTGTAAAAAAGAAATGATGCAGTTAGAAATCTAATCACAGAGACATACAGCAGAGAGAGAGAGGGAGAGAGAGAGTGTGTGTGAGTTGTGGTGCAACACACAGGAAGAAGCAATTTCTTGGTGAATTAAGGAAGAGTAATCATTTTGCAGAGAAGAACTAAATAAAGCAAAACTTTCTTTAAATACTCATTTAGATAAAACATAAATTGATATCTTTTCACCTACTTCTCTCCATTTCCATCCCTTCCCCATCCCTGGTAACCATCATGCTACTCTGTGTTCCTATGTATTTGACATTTTTAAAGGATTATGCATATAAGTGATATCATACAGTATTTTTCTCTCTGTATTTTTGCTTATTTAGCATAATATCTGCCAGTTTAATCCATGTTGTCCCAGATGGCAGTTCAATAAAAGAAATAAGTCTAGAATCTAAAATACAGCATGAATACATAAGTTAATAATACTGTATACTGAAAATTTGCTGAGAAAGTAGATTTTATGTGCTCTTATCACACATATAAAATGTAGCTATGAAAGGTTATAGATACGTTAACTTATTTAAATGCCTCAACCTAAAGGAAGAAGCTGAGACACAAAATATAATTTAAAAGAGTTTACTGGAGCCGAAATGAGGGCAGCTACTCTTAAGACTCACACCCAAGTAAACTTGGATATGAGCTCCATGCAATTTTTGTTAAAAGCAGGTTTTTAAATGCAAAGAGAGGTATGAGAAGTGGGCTGATACAAAGTTATTTGTCAGAAATTCTCATTGGTTTGTGGAAATGACATTGACTAGTGATTGGCTATACAAGACTTTACATAGCAAGCAGCTTCTAGAGAGGATTCCTTATTTCAAGGGTGGGGAGTAGGATGTGATTGCTGTCTCATTCCTATGCCTCTCTGGGCCTGATAATTTAGAGGAAGTTTACATTCCTCAGATCAAAAGTTTTTTTTCTTTCTCATTTCCCCTTTTTGATCAAAATCTTTTTTTCTCAAAAGCATTGATAGGCAAAGTCTGAGTATCAAGTTGCCACCATCTCTGGGAAGGCTCATTCTTGGATGGTCTTGTCCTATGTTGGTGGGGAGGAGGAGACATCTCAGTGAGAAATTTTAAGAGTGTCCCAAAGCCGAATTGGGATGACATCACAGAGCGGCAGAAATAAGACGTCAGTCAAGACTTATTAATTTACAAGGCTACTGTTACTTGTTGAATCATCTCTAGTTTTCAGAATACTGTGATTTTAGTTTTCTCAGAAGAAGTAAAACAATGAGAGATATACAATTTTAATAATTGAAATAGTAGAAACAAAATGTACAAAAAATTATAATAAAAAGGAATTTGTACGCTAGAACAAAAAATAACCTATTCCATTAGGGAGCCAACTAAAAACATTATGAAGAAAATTATATCCCAGTTCTTCTTTAGAAGCTTGTAACAAAGTGGCTTCTTTTCTAATTTTTCCTGGTTTCTATTTCATGGGAAGTATTTATGAATACATAACAAGAGGTATTTTCCATTATACATACACCTCCTTCTTCAACACATATATGATCTATAGCAATGCAATTGTCTGTACAACCTTAACCAGGGAACCCATAGCTGTTTGTTGAGCTGCAGTTGAGGCAAGCTGTTTCATTGGCTATATCCTACATTTATAGGAATATTTCCAAGTATATGCTTGGGGAAAGCAACACCCAACCAAGGCAAAAGCATTCTCCCAAGGAAATGCATGGAGCTATCTTGTTAGGCAGAATTACGGGCAGGCAGATGCTTAGTAGATTCCCCCAAATAGAATCTCAGTCTTAAATAGATCGGCAGCCAGACCTAGAGAAAAATTTGAGGGAAATAGTTTAGTGTTGGATTTCTTCAGAGCTATGTATAGATAGAGGAATGACCAAATATCCTAAGAGACACTGCCGTTCAGTTTAGTGTCACAAAGATTGGTCAACAGTACCTGATATGGCCCCCTTCCAATGGGGTTGGAAGGAATCTTTTATTTGATGGTGTTTCCAGTAAACAAAATCTCCAGGTTGGAAGCCATGATCTGTGATGTCTTTGTCTCCCAAGAGCTCAGTGTTTTAAAAATCTTTAATTATTATTTTTTTCATTAACAGCTTGATATGGCCTTGGCAATAATGAAGAATATTGCCTTTCAGGAGCGTTGGTTTGTAGACTCCTTCGATCAGCCACATGGGCTTTCCTGTTATTATTTTAAAGGGAGAATGCAGATGTTTCCCAAATGGGATAGAAGGTAAATTACGCAATTCTAATGGAAGAAACCTCAGCCAGGGAAGGTTAAAACTTTCTGTAAGCTTTGTTAATTGATTTTTCATTACCCCTTTTGTGTGTTCCCACAGTCTGGAAGACTGAGGGTAGTATGCACTATGGGAATGCTTAAAAATCAGTCACATATTACAAATAGATTGAATTACATGACCTGGAAATGGGTTCCTTGGTTGCTGTGCAGTTTAAAAGGAACTCCTCCAGAAGGAATAGGACAAGACATAAAATGGCAATGACTAAAGATGCAGTTGACAAAGAAATTTGATCATTTTTTTTCTTTTGTAGTTTACTCAAAAAGTGAAAAAAAGTCTTTAGTTATATCTTATTAATACTTCATGAAAATCTTACTTCAGAAAGAAAAGCAAGTTTTACTCTTATACTAGTTTATTATTAATATGAAAGCTAATTTTAATAAAACCTTATAAACATATCCATCTAATCGCAATCAGCTTTGACCCAACAGGATAGGATTTTCATAAATCTTTTATAACCTCTTGTAATTTTTCCTATTATCTTTCTTTTCCAAACTTTCTATATCCATTAAGTTTTATGTCACTTTTTTCTCTTCTTTCATTTGTTCTGGACAATCTTCAAATAATCTGTAATCTAGACGAAATCACTCTTTTTCTCAACAAAAACATATTCTCATACTCTATAACCTCCTTGATAAAACATGTCTTAAATTCCTCATATGTTCTGTGTACAGAATTGTTTTACTTCTTATGTCTAGCTTTAGTTTCATATATTAGTTAGAATTGTAACTTTTAATAACCTAAATTCATATAGAAAACCTAAGAAGCAAGCAGTGTTTAACTCTTAGTCACATACTTTATGAGTTTATAAATACATATTTTATAAATTTTAGAAATGAAAGCTTTCTAATGGAACAATTTTTCAATGTGGAGCAGGACATATTTACTAACAGATCTAAATATCTTTTGTTTCTCTGAAATAAGAAGCTAAAAGTATATAAACTTAAACTCATATTTAGTAATTACTGTCTTAGCATCATATCTTATTTGGAAATGACTTAGATGTTCAATGAATATCATTCATTTAAATTAGTTGAGCAAAATTCTAGTGGTATAGTTACCAAAAAGATTTGGGAAACCTTATTTGCCAAAAAAAAGATTTGAGAAACCTTTAAAGTAGACATATTATAAAATCTAATTATTAAAATTTATTTATAAATTTTTATCCTATTTACATTTACTTAATTTATTCATTCTTAACAATTATATTTGGAAAATTTCATGAGTTATTAGATAAACTTAACCATTGTCTCAAGTTACATTTCCTATTAATCATTTTTATGTTATTGCATGTTAGGCAAGTATCATAAAAGCAAGAACCTTCAATTTAAATACATGTGTATTTTGCTAATAACTCAGATACATAGTTGTTTTTATTAAATCAGCAATATTAAACTAGTCTTACTTGCCAAAAGATTTATTCAAGTCACATGAACTTGAAAAATATTTGAGCTTACTTATTACTTTTATAAGCACTAATTTATCTTTAAGTTAATTTGGTACCATGTAGACAATACATAAACACATGTATAGACATATGCATACATATAGAGACAACATATACACATGTAGGCATGTATTCATCTAAAAGCTGGAGATCAAGGGGTTCAATGTAAAAGAAAGTAGAACTTTAGACCTGAGAGACACCTGTCCACCCACAATTCTTGGGGCTCCATGAGGTCAAACAGAGGTCCCCCCCAAAAAGAGGAAAGTCTGTGGAACCTTTTCTGTTTTCTTTAAGAGGTTCCCGAGATGTTAGAAGATTTCTTTATGTCCCCTCATGTGGTATCTAAGGTGGCAAGAGGAAGGAGGGACAGATAGAAGTAAATGAAACAACAAGTCTTGGAGAAGCCTGTTTGAGATTTTGTCTTCCGAAAAACCAAGAAAGTTTTACATTATTCTTGGTAAAAATCATATCCAGAGGAGGAACAAACAGAAGGAGTGCACGGAATTATCAGGGGCTTAAGAAGAAAGGAATTCCTAATAGACTGGGAAGCTTCCATAGGACAGAGGCCTCAAAAATATATATGTACATACACAGCCTAAATGTCAGCTTTTAATTGTTGACTTTTGACGATAAAGCTCTTAAAAAATATTTTTTTTATCAGGTTTTAACTGGGCAAATAACAAGCATTACTGTGTCTTGGCTTTTCCTGTCTGAAATTTACACCAAGAAGGAATGTTTGAGGTGGGGCATGTTTGTTTATTAGAGGTCTTGGGTAATCATTGTTTAAAGCCATTTGTCTCTAAAATTTTTCTTTTAATAAACTGGGTCCTTTCTTTCTGAGTATACGGATTTATTTAGCTTAGAAGAGTAGGCTAAACAAACAAAGCAACAAAAAAGTTTCTATTACATTCTAAATATAAACCAAAATTTTAAGTCAAAGGCATACCTGAATAAATGACTAAAAACCAGCACAAGTAAGCATACATAATACCAAAACGATTAAGTTCGTTATGGCTTTACCCAAGGTCTCTAAAAAGGGAGCAAAAATTTGCAGTGCTTCCAAGATCCTGACCCCTCCCAAAAACAGCTTTAAAAAAGGGAAAGTTTTGTTCACTACAAGTTGGGTGAAACCCACATCTGTTAGGCCATGTTTTCTGGGATCTCAGCTTCTCATGGCCATCTACCCACAAAGGCCAGATGGAAGATTAAAAGAGATGGTAAAACAGCAAAATAAAAGCTGCTGATGGGGGTAGGAAGGGTTACAAAAAGTTGAGAGTCACACAAATAATTCAAAATGAATAATTTAAATCTTATGATTTTTTTTTTCTTCTGAGCTAAAGGTATCCATTGAGAAATGGAATTTTGTGGTAGGTCCAAATAACTTTAACTCTGTTTCAAATTATACCTCAGCTGGAATTCTGCTTAGTTAATTCCCTGGATGTTAATACTTCAAAGACAGTGTAAGAGGCTGAGATTTACATCTCTAAGGGACTGAAAAAGACCTGGGGAAGCCTTTAAGTCAAGTAGGCAGTTTGAGCATTTAAGGGCTTTCTTGGGGAATTCATGGAGAGCTCTCTCTCTAAAAAAAAAAAAAAAAACTTTCAAATCTCTTATTTTCAGGTATTAGCCAGGACAAACAGAAAGCAGTCCTCCCATCCCATTATGTTCTAAACCTGCTTTTTCTATGTCTGTTTGCAAATATATTAATTTTGGAATTTCAAAAGACCCTTATTCTTGGTTATTGCATTTTGTGGTCATATTAAGTAATGTCTCATTTACCTAGGTTATTTGCAAGACGGAAGCTCCATAGGTGTTATACATAAAACCAGCTAATGTTTCCAAGAGAGGGTTGTACCTTAAGGGAAAGCTCAGTTTTGAGGAGGAGTTTCTCATAAATTTTAGAATTTCCTTTTCAAAAAGTGACCAAGGCTAGGACACTGTATCAGGCAAAGTGATGCTTTGTGGGCATGTTGGAGTAACATTTTAGGAGTGGAACTGAGGGGTGACCTTAGGATTACTAGATTTTATCAAACTAATCTCCAAAATGGTTTTGCCCTATATGTATTTAAATTTATTTTGTATTTACTTAAGGTATACAACATGGTGTTTTGATATGAGCATCATGGACAAACGTCTTGGCATTTCTGGATAGTCTCTAGTCACTTAGAGCATCTGAATGGGCCAGAGGGAGCAAATGCCTGTTAATTTCGGAATGAGAGAACTCACTCTCATTCATCTTTCTGTTTGAAACTAACAAGAATTGGTCACTAATTAAAAGACAAGTCCAAATTAAAAGCAATAGGAAGCAGCTGCAATTTTTAAAGCACGCTATATAATTTTAGGTGAAAAGGAGTGAAACCTGTGGAGCTTTACTGCCAGCACTGTAATCCAGCCTTCCTGCTGTGAGACAGAGGCAGAGAAAGCGGAAGTTTTCTGTTGAGCCCTTTGTGTGACTGTGACCCAAACCTCCTGTCCTGAAGCAGAGGTGAAGAAGGCGTTCTCCTCTCTCTTTCTTTCCCTTAAACCCAAATCTCCTGCAGGTAGGCAGAGACAGACCCCTCTGTTCTATAAAGGGAGGATTGGAAAGAAGAGCTTGAACAAAGTCTAGGCCTTACCAAAAAGTAAAAGGTCCAAATTCAGGTAGACTTGCCCCTTACACTCAACAATACTCTCAGAGATGGAAGAACTCCAAGGGTTTGGTTGTCCAGGTGCGAGTCTGGGAGGAGTGCAAGATGTTGGGGTTGGGGGGGTGCAGGATAGGAGGGTCGCTTTGAAGCCTGCTCAACTGTAGTAATCATTTCACTATGTATATCAAAAGATCATGTTGTATACCTTAAATAAATACAATAAAAATAAATTTAAAATGTGTATGTAAATGGCAAAATCATTTTGGAGATTAATTTGGAAAAACCCAGTAATCTTGAAGTGGCCCATCAATTCCACTTCTAAGTACTAGTTTGAACCATCCGAGCTTGCTGATACTTGACTTTTACAGTTTTCGTTTTTGACCTATAAAAATGGCAGTTTCATAAGGTTTAAAATATATATACATGGACATACACACACACATATATACATGGTGTATGTGTGAACATATATATATATATATATATACACACACACACGTATATGTACCTTAGAGAGATTTGTCGATGTGTACAAAAGGTAACGACGGTAGCAGCAAAACTTTGGAAATATCTCAGTGCCATTAATAAGAGAATGGATGAATCAGTTATGACATATTTATGCAATGAAAATAGTTAAAAAGCTAAGCATATAACTTATTTACAGTTAGAAAAACATAGAGGAGTAACATTTCTTGGTAAAAGGAGAGCAATTCCCCATGTAATAGAAAGACTTTAAACGCCTTAGCTGGTACACCAAATTACATTTTATCTTGTTTCTGCATCAGCTAAAATCCCAATCATCTCAAGTAATTCATCTTCTGAAACAGCTCTGTGCTACAACCAGCTGCAGATTTGTAGCATGCTTTTTGTTTTGTTTTGTTTTTGTGTTTTTTTTTTGCCCAAACTAGATGAATTTTTTTTTAATCTCAGAAATTTGAGATTAGGACTTGAGATATTATGTCTATTTTAGCCTCCTTGTATCATTCTAGAAACACTTGAAAAGACCAGTGAACAAAATCAAGTCACTGTTTAGTGCTGTTTTGATCATATTCTACTTCATATAAAATAAAGTGATTTATTAACATTTTACAGTTAGTACTGTTGTTATGCTATATCAACTCTCTCTAATGTATGGAACAATGTATTATAGATGTACCACTTTTTCCCATTGACACTACTCCTATATTATGTTTTACTGTGTTACCTCAGAAAAATAAAGCCTGCCACTCAGGAAATTACTTGATTTTAAAGCACAGATCTACCATTCCTATAACATATAAAATAAAAATGTGGTTTTCTGTACTTTAATTTGCAGTGTACATCTCTACTTCTCCTAAAACAGATGGGAAAATTCAATAATATTACATTTTGGGCCCTTCAGACCAAGGAAGAACCTGGCAGCAGTTCAAAAATAATGACACAACAAAGAGAAGAAAACAGGTTCTGATACTTCCCTGATGTTGGACTCCCTATCAATGGCCAAACAGATTTTGGTCTGTTTGAAAAATCATGCCTATTTGGAAAGTCATGCAAAATAAAATTGAATATTTCAACTTTGTCCAATAAAAGTAAAGGCCTGGTTTCAAAGAAATTTCTTTAGGGGTGTATAAGAGCCAAGAACCTGCTGGAATTTATTGTCAAACAGTCTGATCCTGAATTGTGCTATAATTCTGCTATAGTTAGAGACCTGATCTTTATTATCTTTTCAGAAGCACACATACTCGTACACACACACAGAGACACCCTTAATTTTGCTTAATTAATTGGGCTCTTGGTTGGAGACTTTAAGTCATGTATGGTGTTTTACGTCAAAAATATCAAAGATAGTTAACATTGCACACCAGTAGTTTAATAGCAGTATTTATATCTCTCAAATTACAGAGTCTTAGAATAAATTACTGACTGGTTATTAAATGGTACTAGCTGAATCAGGGCCAAACTGATTATTCAAATATTTCTGCTTCCTGCTTATGGCACAACACTCAGTGGAAGAGCTATCCTGAACTCCATATTGCTCATTCAGTTATGAAGGAAACTACGAAGATATCTGTAACCAGTGGGTCCTCTAATATCTGCCATTGTAAAAAGATGGTGACAATTTATTTTATTTGCTTGCAATAACTATCTCACTTTTGCCTCATGTGAAAGAGTAGAGCTCAAGAGGTCTTTTAAGATTGTTTTTAATGGTAATTTCTATGATTCCAGCATCCTGAATTTTCTACTTTTGCCAGAAGATTTCACTGGTCAGGGTGCCTATTGAGTAAATATGGGATTTTTTCTGGAGCTGATTAGAAATGCTCTGACTGTAACATATATTGTTTCTGACATAATTCATTCTTCTGGCAAGTCATAGAGTGAGTCATTGGGAAATAGGACAGTATGAGGAAGGTGGTCCAGATAGAATCAGTCTTAGGAGATCTGCTGTAATCATAGATTATTCTCAGTAGCTGGGCTTCTTCAGTGATCTATTTTTAATTTCCTAAATAAAATGTTATAATATAGTTTGAATATAAACTATATTCTTGGACTTTGTTTAAGCCAACAGCTTTACAGAGAGACCACACTGCTCACAGATGGACCCAGATTAGAAATGAAATATTCATTCACTTATTCAACCAATGAATATTTCTTGAGCTTCTACTATATGGTAGACATACCGCTAAGCATTGAGGATAATTTACTGAGTATTACATAGGTGGTCATTTGATCTGCGGCTGTTCACAGTCTTATAGTATTTGCGTATTTCTATTTCTGTGTAGATTTTTAGTAATAAGAGAGGTAATTGGTTAAATGTAAACCCTGTATGGTAATACATCATACACTATATTATTTTTTATTCCATTCGTTCCATTGGTATTTCAAGTCTTAATTTATCTTGTTTAATTAAAAGGCATAAATTAGCACATCATGCTGTTTGCATCTAATTATACAGCTGAGTTCTTGGATTATCTTTGATTCTAAAAGTACAGCTCAACATACTAATAAGAAGAGTAAATCAGAAATAGAAAGATAGTCTTTAAATTTTAAAATAAAAGAATGAAATTCATGTTTACTGTAACATTATTGTGACCTTCATATTTTAATCTTATTTAAAACTGATTTTGTAATAATAGACTAAATTTGAGCAGTTAATCTTGACAAATATAAGATCATTTTGCCTGTATCACTTCCTTTCTGCTATATTTTTTATGACAAAAGATTTTGAAATATGCCTTTGAAAGTAAATGATTTAATCTATTTTTTTAAGTGACAATCTCTACTTTTGTTTATACTTTGCAATAGTTTTATTTTCTTTACCAAGAAGACCTTGAGTTGCTATTTTATTTTGGTTAGGGTTCCTTCATGAATCATTTAGCCAGAATAAGCTGAAACAGCAATCTTTTTGTTCACATACAGTGAGATATGTTGTCTCATTTCAGTGGTATGGCCCCGGTGTCCTTTCTCCCTGTGTTCTTTTTATCTTAAGTTTGCCTTCCCTAGATTTGACCCGTGTCATACCTTCTATTGCTCCCTCCTGTTTTAGATTAGTATTTCCTAAGTGCCTCCAAGGTGCCAGGCTTTGTGCTGGCTTCTTCAGATGTAGCCATAAAGCAGTCAGTTGGATCCCCATGAAACTTGTAATAAAAATGTTCCTTACGCAAATAATCACACACAGAGTAGTTTAATTTCTTGCTTTATATCTTTAAAGAAGAAGCATGGGATGTTTTTGAGAGGTGCAATCGGGGAAGTTAACCCTCTACTGAGTTGGAGGAGAGGGTGAATCAAGAAAGTCTTCCCTAAAGATCAGTATTGAAGCCAAATCTTGATAAATAGTTGGAGAGACCAACAACCAACCTGAGAAAAATCTCTGATTGCCACTTCTCTGCTGTCATGAGGTAGTTTCATTTGATGTTGAGTTTCAGGGAGGTACAGTTGGAAGCTTTGATTTTAAATATATTTAATTAGCCCAATGCAGGATTTTAGAAGATTTAAATGTAAAAATCTGATGCAGAAAAGAATATTTTACATGTATTATGAACCATTATACTATTTCTATATGTGCTTGACTTTAGTTATTTAGTGTGGTTTATTACTTCAATTTAAAAACTATGTATATTATAAAATTCATTTTTGTAAATAGATTTTTGTTTCATGGATGTTATAAACCTGAAAGTGTCTTGGAGCCTGATATCAGTTGCATGTAAACATTAGTTAATGACTTAAATTTCCTTTTTATGGTATTGTCTAAAACAGACTTATGAAAATCATAGAGAAAGTCTTATTAATATCTATTATTAGTTCAGTGACAGACTTAATAAAAATGAAGATACTGATAATGATAGGAACAGCTTCAAAGCTCTCTACCTTGCTTTTAAGACATTGATCTGATTGAGCACGGAGGATAAAAATTCCATTTTTAATAAATATATAGCAACTATTTTAAATCTAGGTAAATTAATCCTTATAATGACTCAGTTATTAAAACTGGCTGGTCAGTATTTTAAACTCATCAAAGTACAACTATATCGCACATTGCTGATACATCATCATGAAAAATGTGTGAGACTATACCTTCCTTTTGACTCAGGTTAATTATAAAAAAAAAATTCTACTTTTCAGTCTAGCTGCTTGCATAATTGCTTTTTTGGCAAATATTACTTCATCAATTCCTTAGAAAATTTTGGCCTTTAAAACCCAAGAGAACATCCTACCATGTTTATACTGACTTTAAAAAGATTGGAGTAACATTTCAAATGCTTTTTCTCTGTGAGCCCTTAATCCTTTCAGACTTATTCTGACTGATCTATTCTTGTGTTTTATCCATTTTGTTGTTGATTTAGCTTGTTACTCCCCAAATATTTTCCCATGCCTTTTTTTTCTTCAACAGCTCTTACTGCTTATATGAATGATGATTGGAATAGATCATTTAATAGCCACAGGGATATTGAAATACTTTAAGTCAAAACAAAACAAAACCTCTTAAGCCTTGTATGTTATTGGTACAGTGCTTGCCTCTGCCCTTAACTGCCTGAGACCATGTTTGTGAGGCTGCTTCATCAGAAAGCCAATGATCTTTCCATATTTTAAGGTTTCATGGGCTAGAATTGGAATTTTAGCCAAGCTGGTGGTTATTATTTTTTAGTCTACGTCAGTTGTATACAACAGAGTAAAATGTGACCATTCATGGAAAAATTAAATTTACTAACTCATGTCATTAAATTGGTAACTCATGTAATAGAAGTACAGCTGAAGATCCAGGCTTTAGAAAAGAAAGAGTCAGAGGTGCTGGGCTGTGTGTAGCAACAACTGGTGTCCTGGGCTTGGGAATCTAATTTCAGAGAAAATCTGGTCAGCTTGTGTTTGGTCAGTTCTCCAACTGTGTCTAGGGAAAGGAAGGGTACTAGTGGGAAAAGCAGAGCTTTCAAAGTAATAGTGGTGGGGGTGTGATGACCAGAAAAATGTAGAAAAATGCAGGGAAGGCAAAAAATAGCAGCTTTCTACTCTGCTTTTTGGGATTTAACATCACTCTACTGTCCTTACCTATAAAATTGTAATACTACTACCACCTATTTCATAGGTTGCTAACAGCAGTGAAACTGGAAGTACTCAGAACAGTATTTAACAAATAGCAAATTCCCAATATCATAATTATCTCCATTTTACAGATGAGAAACTGTGGTTCTGAGAGGTTTAAATACCCTGCCCAAGGTCACACTGATAGGGATTGGTTAAGCTGGCAGTCAGACACTTTCATTATAGATTCATTCTAAAACACTATGCCGTGTTGCTTCAAAGTCCATAGAGCCTACTCCCAAAAGTTCACCTTTCTCTTTATTGTACTACTTCTGTCTTCCTAGTACCTAATAGCTGTCATTTTAAAGAAACATTTTAATTCTACTCCTTCACTTTTTACAATCTCAAATATTCTCTCTTTTCAAAGCAATAAAGATGTAAACAACTGACAGGAACAATCAAAAGCCAAACTAGAATACTAAAAAGATGTATGCCTGTAATACCAAGAAAAAAATCATACATTTATCAAAATGTACCCAAATTCATATGTCCAGATTCATTGCCATTAAAGACTTAACTAAATACCTGAGACAAAAGTATAATAATCCTTGATTTTGGAAAAGGACAAAGGATAGACCTAAGGGATAGTAAAAATTAAGTAGATCCATCTTTAATAAAAGAATGATTTTTAAAATTATAGATTGTTCAAGATAACTCCCATACTTCAGCACTGGCTGGAAAAATAGTAGAGCCCATTATCAAGCAATCAGGGTTTGTCAGTTTACAAATACTGTAATCAGCATGTGTCTGTGAAGTGAAAGCAATGCTAGATATGTCTGTTTTTCTTTTATAAAAGAGTCATTGATTTTATACAGGGAATTTACAAAGCTTTTAGTATTTTTCAAAGTGTGTTCAATGGATGTTAATAGGGTTATGTGGCTGAAAAATATTACCTAGTCAAATAAATTTAAGAAACTGGAATACAGAAGATAAAACAGATTTCTTTACTGTAAAACGGGTCAGAGTCTTTAATATTGCTGATTTTCAAGAAGGGTTATAGAATGCAACATAGCAAAAGCTGATTCTATGATGAATCTTGAGAATCTTATGTTCTAAGCTGGCAAAATGCTCAGGTAGTCTTACGTAAGCACCTGCTTTGGCTGTTCAAGAGCAGAACCTGTCCCTGTTCCCCTTTCTATCACTGGTACCTAGCAGAGTGCCTGATACTGACAGGTGCTAATTGAGTATTTGTTGACTGACTGAGTGAATAAATAAATATTCAGTAGAACCCTAAAGAAAAAGATAGACTAATATCTTGATTACATGATCATACATGTATTTGAAAAGAGGAGGCTGTCTCAAATCTGACTTAAAATTATGCATATATTTTAATTGTTCTTTTTGATTTCAGAAAGGGAAGTTAATAGTTCTAATTGGATTTGAAAATCAAATTTAAATTAACTGAGAATTAATGAATTCCTTGATATTATCGTGTGTTCGAAAGATTTCACAGAACACATTTTTTATAGCCATATAACACTATTGATTTGTGCAAAACAAAGTATTGGATCATTTTCTTGAGTTTCTTCTTGACATGGGATGTTGCTGGGAGGAGTTTCCAGAAGATGCTATATTGCCAATGTATAGTGCAGTACTTCTGGGTGAATACAACATAATGCTCTATCTTTATATTTATACATCAATGGAAATATATTCTTATATATAAACACATATAATATACACAAATGCATTACAGCTCTGTACACATACACACATATTTGTTTTTATATTTGAACATGTAAATATGCATATACGTGGGACAAGTAATGAAAAAAATTCTAGTTTTCTTAACCAAGAAAAAGCATGCAGATACCCCCTGAAGTAAAGAATATGAGATAGTCAGGGGAGGAGCCAAGATGGCCAGATAGGAACAGCTCTGGTCTACAGCTCCCAGCGTGAGCGACACAGAAGATGGGTGATTTCTGCATTTCCATCTGAAGTACCAGGTTCATCTCACTAGGGAGTGCCAGACAGTGGGCGCAGGTCAGTGGGTGCAGCACACCATGCACGAGCCGAAGCAGGGTGAGGCATTGCCTCACTCGGGAAGCGCAAGGGGTCAGGGAGTTCCCTTTCCTAGTCAAAGAAAGGGGTGACAGACGGCACCTGGAAAATCGGGTCACTCCCACCCTAATACTGCGCTTTTCCGACGGGCTTAAAAAACGGCGCACCAGGAGATTATATCCTGCACCTGGCTCGGTGGGTCCTACACCCACAGAGTCTCGCTGATTGCTAGCACAGCAGTCTGAGATCAAACTGCAAGGCGGCAGCGAGGCTGGGGGAGGGGCGCCCGCCATTGCCCAGGCTCACTTAGGTAAACAAAGCAACCGGGAAGCTCCAACTGGGTGGAGCCCACCACAGCTCAAGGAGGCCTGCCTGCCTCTGTAGGCTCCACCTCTGGGGGCAGGGCACAGACAAACAAAAAGACAGCAGTAACCTCTGCAGACTTAAATGTCCCTGTCTGACAGCTTTGAAGAGAGCAGTGGTTCTCCCAGCACGCAGCTGGAGATCTGAGAACGGGCAGACTGCCTCCTCAAGTGGGTCCCTGACCCCTGACCCCTGAGTAGCCTAACTGGGAGGCACCCCCCAGTAGGGGCAGACTGACACCTCACACGGCCAGGTACTCCTCTGAGACAAAACTTCCAGAGGAACGATCAGACAGCAGCATTCGCGGTTCATGAAAAACCACTGTTCTGCAGACACCACTGCTGATACCCAGGCAAACAGGGTCTGGAGTGGACCTCTAGCAAACTCCAACAGACCTGCAGCTGAGGGTCCTGTCTGTTAGGAGGAAAACTAACAAACAGAAAGGACATCCACACCAAAAACCCATCTGTACATCACCATCATCAAAGACCAAAAGTAGATAAAACCACAAAGATGGGGAAAAAACAGAGCAGAAAAACTGGAAACTCTAAAAAGCAGAGCACCTCTCCTCCTCCAAAGGATTGCAGTTCCTCACCAGCAATGGAACAAAGCTGGACGGAGAATGACTTTGAGTTGAGAGAAGAAGGCTTCAGACGATCAAACTACTCCGAGCTACAGGAGGAAATTCAAACGAAAGGCAAAGAAGTTAAAAACTTTGAAAAAAATTTAGATGAATGTATAACTAGAATAACCAATACAGAGAAGTGCTTAAAGGAGCTGATGCAGCTGAAAGCCAAGGCTTGAGAACTACGTGAAGAATGCAGAAGCCTCAGGAGCCAATGCGATCAACAGGAAGAAAGGGTATCAGTGATGGAAGATGAAATGAATGAAATGAAGCGAGAAGGGAAGTTTAGAGAAAAAAGAATAAAAAGAAACGAACAAAGCCTCCAAGAAATATGTGACTATGTGAAAAGACCAAATCTACGTCTGATTGGTGTACCTGAGAGTGACGGGGAGAATGGAACCAAGTTGGAAAACACTCTGCAGGATACTATCCAGGAGAACTTCCCCAATCTAGCAAGGCAGGCCAACATTCAGATTCAGGAAATACAGAGAATGCCACAAAGATACTCCTCGAGAAGAGCAACTCCAAGACACATAATTGTCAGAATCACCAAAGTTGAAATGAAGGGAAAAAATACTAAGGGCAGCCAGAGAGAAAGGTCGGGTTACCCACAAAGGGAAACCCATCAGACTAACAGCAGATCTCTTGGCAGAAACTCTACAAGCCAGAAGAGAGTGGGAGCCAATATTCAACATTCTTAAAGAAAAGAATTTTCAACCCAGAATTTCATATCCAGCCAAACTAAGCTTCATAAGTGAAGGAGAAATAAAATACTTTACAGACAAGCAAATGCTGAGAGATTTTGTCACCACCAGGCCTGCCCTAAAAGAGCTCCTGAAGGAAGCACTAAATATGGAAAGGAACAACCGGTACCAGCCACTGCAAAATCATGCCAAAATGTAAAGACCATTGAGACTAGGAAGAAACTGCATCAACTAACGAGCAAAATAACCAGCTAACATCATAATGACAGGATCAAATTCACACATAACAATATTAACTTTAAATGTATATGGACTAAATGCTCCAATTAAAAGACACAGACTGGCAAATTGGATAAAGAGTCAAGACCCATCAGTGTGCTGTATTCAGGAAACCCATCTCACGTGCAGAGACACATATAGGCTCAAAATAAAAGGATGGAGGAAGATCTACCAAGCAAAGGGAAAACAAAAAAAGGCAGGGGTTGCAAACCTAGTCTCTGATAAAACAGACTTTAAACCAACAAATATCAAAAGAGACAAAGAAGGCCATTACATAATGGTAAAGGGATCAATTCAACAAGAGGAGCTAACTATCCTAAATATATATGCACCCAATACAGGAGCACCCAGATTCATAAAGCAAGTCCTGAGTGACCTACAAAGAGACTTAGACTCCCACACAATAATAATGGGAGACTTTAACACCCCACTGTCAACATTAGACAGATCAACGAGACAGAAAGTTAACAAGGATACCCAGGAATTGAACTCAGCTCTGCACCAAGAGGACCTAATAGACATCTACAGAACTCTCCACCCCAAATCAACAGAATATACATGTTTTTCAGCACCACACCACACCTATTCCAAAACTGACCACATAGTTGGAAGTAAAGCTCTCCTCAGCAAATGTAAAAGAACAGAAATTATAACAAACTATCTCTCAGACCACAGTGCAATCAAACTAGAACTCAGGATTAAGAATCTCACTCAAAGCCGCTCAACTACATGGAAACTGAAGAACCTGCTCCTGAATGACTACTGGGTACATAACAAAATGAAGGCAGAAATAAAGATGTTCTTTGAAACCAACAAGAACAAAGACACAACATACCAGAATCTCTGGGACACATTCAAAGCAGTGTGTAGAGGGAAATTTATAGCACTAAATGCCCACAAGAGAAAGCAGGAAAGATCCAAAATTGACACCCTAACATCACAATTATAAGAACTAGAAAAGCAATAGCAAACACGTTCAAAAGCTAGCAGAAGGCAAGAAATAACTAAAATCTGAGCAGAAGGGAATAGAGACACAAAAATCCCTTCACAAAATTAATGAATCCAGGAGCTGGTTTTTTGAAAGGGTCAACAAAATTGATAGCCCATTAGCAAGATTAATAAAGAAAAAAAGAGAGAAGAATCAAATAGACGCAATAAAAAATGATAAAGGGGATATCACCACCGATCCCACAGAAATACAAACTACCATCAGGGAATACTACAAACACCTCTACGCAAATAAGCTAGAAAATCTAGAAGAAATGGATAAATTCCTCGACACATACACTCTCCCAAGACTAAACCAGGAAGAAGTTGAATCTCTGAATAGACCAATAACAGGAGCTGAAATTGTGGCAATAATCAATAGCTTACCAACCAAAAAGAGTCCAGGACTAGATGGATTCACAGCCGAATTCTACCAGAGGTACAAGGAGGAACTGGTACCATTCCTTCTGAAACTATTCCAATCAATAGAAAAAGAGGGAATCCTCCCTAACTCATTTTATGAAGCCAGCGTCATCCTGATACCAAAGCCGGGCAGAGACACAACCAAAAAAGAGAATTTTAGACCAATACCCTTGATGAACATTGATGCAAAAATCCTCAATAAAATACTGGCAAACCGAATCCAGCAGCACATCAAAAACTTATCCACCATGATCAAGTGGGCTTCATCCCTGGGATGCAAGGCTGGTTCAATATACACAAATCAATAAATGTAATCCAGCATATAAACAGAACCAAAGACAAAAACCACATGATTATCTCAATAGATGCAGAAAAGTCCTTTGACAAAATTCAGCAACCCTTCATGCTAAAAACTCTCAATAAATTAGGTATTGATGGGACGTATCTCAAAATAATAAGAGCTATCTATGACAAACCCACAGCCAATATCATACTGAATGGGCAAAAACTGGAAGCATTCCCTTTGAAAACTGGCACAAGACAGGGATGCCCTCTCTCACCACTCCTATTCAACATAGTGTTGGAAGTTCTGGCCAGGGCAATTAGGCAGGAGAAGGAAATAAAGGGTATTCAATTAGGAAAAGAGGAAGTCAAATTGTCCCTGTTTGCAGACGACATGATTGTATATCTAGAAAACCCCGTTGTCTCAGCCCAAAATCTCCTTAAGCTGATAAGCAACTTCAGCAAAGTCTCAGGATACAAACTCAATGTACAAAAATCACAAGCCTTCTTATACACCAATAACAGACAAACAGAGAGCCAAATCATGAGTGAACTCCCATTCACAATTGCTTCAAAGAGAATAAAATACCTAGGAATCCACCTTACGAGGGACGTAAACGACCTCTTCAAGGAGAACTACAAACCACTGCTCAATGAAATAAAAGAGGATACAAACAAATGGAAGAACATTCCATGCTCATGGGTAGGAAGAATCAATATCGTGAAAATGGCCATACTGCCCAAGGTATTTTATAGATTCAACGCCATCCCCATCAAGCTACCAATGACTTTCTTCACAGAATTGGAAAAAACTACTTTAAAGTTCATATGGAACCAAAAAAGAGCCTGCATCGCCAAGTCAATCCTAAGCGAAAAGAACAAAGCTGGAGGCATCACGCTACCTGACCTCAAACTATACTACAAGGCTACAGTAACCAAAACAGCATGGTACTGGTACCAAAACAGAGATATAGATCAATGGAACAGAACGGAGCCCTCAGAAATAATGCCGCATATCTACCACTATCTGATCTTTGACAAACCTGACAAAAACAAGCAATGGGGAAAGGATTCCCTATTTAATAACTGGTGCCGGGAAAACTGGCTAGCCATATGTAGAAAGCTGAAGCTGGATCCCTTCCTTACACCTTATACAAAAATCAATTCAAGATGGATTAAAGACTTAAACGTTAGACCTAAAACCATAAAAACCCTAGAAGAAAACCTAGGCATTATCATTCAGGACATAGGCATGGGCAAAGACTTCATGTCTAAAACACCAAAAGCAATGGCAACAAAAGCCAAAATTGACAAATGGGATCTAATTAAACTAAAGAGCTTCTGCACAGCAAAGGAAACTACCATCAGAGTGAACAGGCAACCTACAGAATGGGAGAAAATTTTCACAACCTACTCATCTGACAAAGGGCTAATATCCAGAATCTACAATGAATTCAAAGAAATTTACAAGAAAAAAAACAACCCCATCAGAAAGTGGGTGAAGGACATGAACAGACGCTTCTCAAAAGAAGACATTTATGCAGCCAAAAAACACATGAAAAAATGCTCACCATCACTGGCCATCAGAGGAATGCAAATCAAAACCACAATGAGATATCATCTCACACCAGTTAGAATGGCAATCATTAAAAAGTCAGGAAACAACAGGTGCTGGAGAGGATGTGGAGAAATAGGAACACTTTTACACTGTTGGTGGGACTGTAAACTAGTTCAACCATTGTGGAAGTCAGTGTGGCAATTCCTCAAGGATCTAGAACTAGAAATACCATTTGACCCAGCCATCCCATTACTGGGTATATACCCAAAGGACTATAAATCATGCTGCTATAAAGACACATGCACACATATGTTTATTGTGGCACTATTCACAATAGCAAAGACTTGGAACCAATCCAAATGTCCCACAATGATAGACTGGATTAAGAAAATGTGGCACATATACACCATGGAATACTATGCAGCCATAAAAAATGATGAGTTCATGTCCTTTGTAGGGACATGGATGAAACTGGAAAGCATCATTCTCAGTAAACCATCACAGGGACAAAAAACCAAATACCGCATGTTTCCACTCATAGGTGGGAATTGAGCAATGAGAACACATGGACACAGTAAGGGGAACATCACACTCTGGGGACTGTTGTGGGGTGGGGGGAGGGGGGAGGGATAGCACTGGGAGATATACCTAATGCTAGATGACGAGTTAGTGGGTGCGGTGCACCAGCATGTCACATGTATACATATGTAACCTGCGCATTGTGCACATGTACCCTAAAACTTAAAGTATAATAATAAAAAAAAAGAATATGAGATAGTCATCTTATTTTATGGTGATTACATATATAAAATTAATGTATCAGAAATTACTTATAGTGGGTGGAGAAAAGTTTAACTGAAGTTCTTTAATTCAGCTACTACCATCAGTTTAAATATATGGTTTGTTAAATGGAACAGAAAAATTTTACCAAGCAGATCTTGTTCCTATTTTCCCATTTTGAATCAAATTTGTTTTATCTGAGAATTTAAGTCAAATATTGTAGTATCATAAACTAAATTATTAGAGCTGGGAATTTGGCAAAGAAATCGGGAGATTCACTTTTATGAACCAATTGTGTGTTTTCCAATGGATTAGACATACTTCTTCATTTTTATCTTCCAAGTGTTTCTACACAAATTATCTAAAGGTATCCATTTTATTGTAAATAGCTTTTTATAGTTTATAAACCACAAAATTCACTATTATTAGTTTACAAGTTAATAATTTTGAGGAAACAGGTATGATTGTGTGCATATATATGTATGTATATTATATACGTGCATATATGCAGACATGTTTATGTATAAGTATGTATATATGTATACCATTACTTTAGTCTAATTTGAGAATGTATCTAACTTCACCAAAAGTTTCTCTGTGCCTGTTTGAGAGTCATTTATTGTTTCCATCCCAACCAACCATGGAACTAGCTTTGTCTCTATAGTTTTACCTTTCCTATAAATATTGTAAAATGAAATCATACAATACACAGTTTTTTGCATGACTTCTTACGCTCAGTGTAATATTATAAAGCCTCATACATGTTGTTGCATGAACTGTAGTTCATTTCTTTTTATTGCTGAATAGTATTCCATTGTCTGCATATACCATTTTGTTTATCCATTCACCAGCTGATGGTCATTTGAAATGTTTCCAGTTTAAAGCTCTTATGAATAATGCTGCCATAAATACTCACCTTCAAGGCTTTAAATGTGTCTAAAATATATGTTCTAATTTTTTCTGGAGAGAGATTGTTGACTAGTATGCTAAGTTTGTATTTAACTTTTTGAATAACTGGAAAACTGTTTTTCAATGTGGATGTACCATTTTACATTCCCGCCAGCCATGTCTGAGAGTTCAAATTTTGCATACCCTCAACAACTTCAGTTTGTCAGTCTCTTTATTTTAGTCATTCTAGTGTGTGTAGTGGTATCTTAATTTTGGTTTTAATTTATATTTCATAATGACTAATGATGTTGAAAATGTTTTTTTGCACTAGTCATTTATATATTGTCTTCAATAAGATATATGCTTAGATATTTTGCCATTTTGAATTGAGTTGAAAGAGTTATTGATATATTGTAGACAGAAGAGCTTTTTTAGATATATGAGTTGCCAGTGTTTTCACTCACTCTGTGGCTTGTCTTTTCACTTTCTTAATGGCATTTAGACATAGGTTTATAATTTTGGTGAAGTTCAGTTTAACCATTTGTTTCTTTGATGGATCATGCCTTTGCTATAATATCTAAGAAATCTTTGCTTAATGCCAGGCCACCCAAATTTTCTCCTATTTCTTCTGGATGTTTATAATCTTAGCTTGTACCTTTAGAAATATAATCCATTTTGAAGTTCTTTTTTGGTGCATGGTGTGAGACTACATTCTAAGTGCTTTTTTCATACAGCTATCCAATCATCCCAATATTATTTATTGAAAAGGCATTCCTTGTTCTCATTGAGTTGCCTTGCACCTTTATAAAAAAACAGTTTATAAAATGTGAATATATTTCTAGATTTTGTATTTTGTTTTACATGTACATACAACAAAATTATAAAAATTGCACATTGTCTTTATAAAAATTGCACATTGTTACTTGATTACTGTAACTTTATATTAAATTTTAAAATCCTCCACTTTTGACTTTCTTTTTCAAAATTATTTTAACTATTCTAGGTTTTTGTCATTCCATATAAAATTTAGAATTAGCTTGTTAATTTTTACAATAATTTTTGCTGGGATTTTGACAGGGAGTCTGTTGAATTTGTAGATCAGCCTGAGGAGAATGACATCTTAATGATATTGAGTCTTGAATCGATTAAAATCCATGAAAATGGCATATCTCACCTTATTATATATCTTCATATCTATCTGTCTATCTATGTATCTATCTATCTATCTATCTATATCTCACCTTATTTTAGATCTTTACTTTCTCTCAGCAGTGCTTTATAATTTTCGGTTTATGGGTCTTACACTTCTGTTAAATTTATTCTGAACTATTTTATCCTTTTAAATTATAAGTTGTTTCTTAATTACATTTTCAGATTGTTCAAAGTATATAGAAATACAACTGATTTTTTTATATTGATCTTGTAAACTTGCTGTATTTATTAGTAACTTTTTTGTAAAGCCCTTAGGACTAAAAAAAAAGTCTAATTCTGAAATTCTCCCAGAAACAGACTATATGCTACTGGGAAACAGATACCTGTGCCTAGTACTTGTTTAATAAATGCTTGTTGGGTGAGAGAATGGATTTTTGCATAAATTTCTCCAGAGTATTATGCTTTTCCTAACTATGATTAATATGTATTTTAACTTTATAAAAATGAGACTTTACACATAGGTTTGATGATTATATATTTACATTTCCTGAGGACTAAAATTGTAAATGTTTCATGCTTTAAATACCATTCCTAGGCTACTTAGACAATGTGCAGAAAAAAAAGAAAACAGAAATTGACAATTAAATATTAATAGATTTGTTTTATCCAAGAGCATGTTGATGATAAAATTCACCTTTTCTGTTTTTTCCCCAGAGGATGAGTATTTAAGTGAATATGTGATCAATGCTAAGTGCATTAAGGATGCATTTCTTACTGTCAGGCTTTGATTTCATTAAAGAAAAATGCTTATGCCTTATTATGTTTATTGCATAATTTGTAATTTACAACAATAATACATCTATTTAATTTTCACTTAAATGTTGTAAATTACAGTCTTTAAGAATACATTAAGCACAAATCTTTTTTATTATCGTTTTTGTTAAACTAACAATCAGAGTCATTTTAGACATCTCACACTTAACTAGGAGAATATTTTTTCTTAAATAATTTTTGAATTAAGATTTTTAACTACATAAAATACAAATGCCTGTTTTCCCCACAGTAATAACTGATATAATGATAAACATATATCATATTCTGACTACTGTGTAAGGTATATGAAAACATCCCTCGCTTTTTAAGTCAAAAACAGGTTTATGGAGTTTTCAATTTGTCAGTTCTGACACTGAGTGCCTCAGTTGGAAACTAAGGACACAAAGAAAAAAATATTCACAAAACAAACATACAAACAAAAAGATATAACCTGCAAAGCTAACTTTTTCGACTATGAGTGAGGATTATACTACATATAAAGCAGTATTTCTTTCTTCTTCTTCTTCCTCTTTTTTTTTTTTTGAGACAGAGTTTTGCTCTTGTTGCCCAGGCTGGAGCGCAATGGTGCGATCTCGGCTCACTGCAGCCTTGGCCTCTCAAGTTCAAGCAATTCTTCTGCCTCAGCCTCCCAAGTAGCTGGAATTACAGGCCTGCACCACCATGCCCAGCTAATTTTGTATTTTTAGTAGAGATCAGTTTTCTCCATGTTGGTCAGGCTGGTCTCGAACTCCTGATCTCAGGTAATTCGCCCGCCTTGGCCTTTCAAAGTGCTGGGATTACAGGCGTGAGCCACCACTCCCAGCCAGCAGTATTTCTTTTAAGTGAGCATGAGTGAGCCAATATATGTGTCTGTATATCTATGTATATAGTTATATGTAGATATATATGTGTACATATTGTTTTGAACAATAGTCCCTGGTGTATAATAAGCAATCAATATATTTTTACCATTATTATTAAACCTGATTGAAAAGTCCTGGTGTAGTCTTTGTCATAGTCAATGTCATGTAAAACATTTCTACATATTAACCCTTTAGCATGGTACAGTTTGATGACCATAACACGACGGTAAACATGACATTAACCAAAATTAAAAATTATGAAATTATTCAGGTTTTGGCATGTGCCAACGGTGAAATACTTACATGAAATAGCTAATAACATTATTAATATTTAATGGAGATGTTTGGATCTAAATTATTTTAGCAATACAATAAGAACTGAAAATAATTCCTTTAAATATCCATGAAAATCTTCCTACTTATATATCAGAACAGTTTTCTAGTCCTGCACCAAATAATTGTGATATTCAATGAAGAATGAGGTACTGCTTAATGTATTATTAATTTTATTTCCTGGAAGAGTTGGCTAAATATTCAATAGGTTGGTATCCAGTGCTGCCTCACAATGTTTAAGGATATTTAAATACTTTTTCTTTTTGACACTTTTAATGTGCACTTGTAATTACGTTAAAGTAGTCGATAATTTGACAGTATCATTAATAATGACATACATGTTCTAGGGAAAATATATTATTTTAATAGTACTCTGCTAAAGTCACAGATGATAAGGTTTACACTTACAGTTCTATTATAACTCCTAAGTCATGAATTCTGTTGAACTTCAAAAGTTAAGTGCTGTATTAGTCAATAAATCTTTGTTCAAACTTGTCAGTTAAAATGTAGTATCTTAACCCCACTTTGATTTATTTATATTTGTTCAGATTAAAAAATGAAAGAAACCAAGAAAACCTGACCTTCAATTTATTCATATTTGTTCAGATTAAAAAACAAAAAAGAGAAAACACTCTAAAATCTTAATCTGCATGTAATAGATTCTTCTGTGACAACACATTATTTTTGTACAGTAAACACAGATTTTTATTTTGCTTATTTGTTTATTTATTTTCTAAGAGACAAGGTCTTGTGATGTTGTCCAGGCTGGAGTTGCAGTGGCTATTCCTGCCTCAGCCTCCCAAGTAGCTGGGACTGCAGGTGCACACCCCCTCGCCCGGCTAAAAATAAATATTGATGAAAGTTATGTAAACAAGTTTGTGCTACTTCATTGTTCCTCACTAAAGAGTTGTAATTTATATCAACACTTTTGGAGTGGGGATACTTGACCTTTTGTAGTTTATAAACCCCTGGAACTTTTCATCTGAAAAAAGCATGTAGGTGCATATGCAAATAAAATTGTGTTTACAGTTTGACTGAATTACTTGATCCCCTAAGCTCAGTCAAGGACATATCTATATTATTAAACTCACTTCTTTAGGAAACCCAATTCTAATACTTCCATGTAAACCAAGGAAAATTATCAAAACTCCATAATTATATTTAGCCAGCATCACAGAATTCTTATTTCCTTTTCTCTTTCACATGAGGGCCTTATGGTTTTATTTCATGTTAATTTTTGTATAAGAATTAATACTTTTTAAAAAGTTATGCTTTCCAAAAAATATTTTTATATGAAGATAATATTTATTCTCTTTTGTTAGAAAGTTGTGAGAAAGTCTCTTTTATCAGTAAAAAAGTCCCGTATCTTGGGAAGATAAGGACTGAGGAGATCTCATAATGTCTTTAAAATCTGATATGATTTTTTTGAGTTATAAATATAAACTATTAAACATCTACTTTATACCAGGCTTAAAGCATCATTTCATTCATTCTCATAAAAACACTAGAAGTATACATGATTATTTCTAATTCCTATTTATAGTTGAAGCAACTGAGGCTCAGTCAGTAATTACTCAAAGAGGGCACACTGTGATCCCTGTCAGTCTCTCTGAATTTATAGCTGCTGATCCTAACCATTCCACTTCAAGTTAATATAGTTTGCCTGGAATCACAAAAGAAATGTTATTTTGGTAATTTTTCAAATGAGGAAAAAGTACACATTGTGTGACATCTCAAAATCTTTACACATTTCGCTTTAATTCATTTACTCAAAATTATCTAGTGCCTAGGATAAACTCTTTTTGACAGATTGCAAAAATGAGAAACCTATGTAATTATGACTTTAATTAGTTTATTATCTGTTAATCATAATTTATATGTAAAATTTCTTCTAATCTCTTCTGTTTTTATAAAATTCCATCTTCCACTCTTTCAGGTATACTCATGTAGACATACCCTAATTGCTTCCAATAGCAACATGTTTACAGTTTTTTTTTGTTTTTTGTTTTTGTCTAGTCAGGGGTGTCTCTACTGAGTCTTTCAAATCACTCATTAATAATATCTCTTCTAATTATTGGCCAAACAGTAGATCTTGATTTCATTAACTTGTGTTTCAGTAACTTCTCATTTTGAAACCAAATGCCTTGTACATAGTAGACATGCAACAGATACTCATAGAATGAATGAATGAATTTATAATGGCTAGACCACAAACAAAAATCAGATTACTTGAATAATATGAAGAGAGACACTATTTAATCTAATGTCTATTAAATAAAAAGCCAAATGTTGCAAAGTTTATCTATTAGAAAAAAAAAGAATACTCCACAAGAAAATGGCAGATTTAATTTAACGCATTCTGAGAATAAATTCAAAGATTGTAAAGCAATTGGCTTGTGCTAAGTAAGTCTAAATATTCTGCTCAAGGTATTAAATTGAATTAGGAATTAAATCCTCTCATTTAAAGGGATGTATTGTGCTTCTTTGAGGTTTACACTATCCAGATTAGCATTTTATTTAATCTAGAATTTTTCTTTGATATTCACATCAGATAGGAGGAGAAAATTTGTTTCAAAGTTTTTCTTTTAAGGTTGATTTGATTAATCGTACTTCTATTGAGTATTTTCTATCTGCTGCTTGTCGTGTTGGGTAACAATGGCTTTCTTTTGGAAGTAGATTTTATGGATGTTTCATATTTAATTTCCTAAATAAGTCAAAACATTTAATGGCTACCTTAAAATAAGGCTATCTTATAAATGAGACATTTGTTACAAATTTTATGAACTAAAATGGAGTGTGTGTATGTGTATACTTTTTTTAGATTTATCAGTCCCATGTCCAAATCCGAAGAATACATTTCTAATTGTACATTCCTAATTATGCAGAATGTAAAGTCTGAATGCAAAAATTTTTGCAGGAGATGGAGTTGTAGAGATTAAGATGGCGAGTAGGAGGCAGGACTAGCTTGCAGCTCCTGCTCAGACAGACAGAGTAGCATGTGAAGACTCACATCATGAACTTTTGCTCCAAGAAATACCGCAGGAACATACCAGGAAAGGCGAGAGAATCCACAGACCCTTTGAAGGAACTGGATTGCTGCCGCAGGCTCCCTGAGATGCCAAAAAACTGAGTCAGCTTGCTTTCTCAGGTGGTGGTCTGGGGCAAGTTCTCAGCCCTGGTCACAGGCTGCCTGGAAATAGACTCCATGCTGTTGGTCGGGCATGGTGGGAGTAAGACCAGCCTTTATGACTGCTGGCTGTATGGAAGTGGGGTGAGGCCTGTGACTTCTGGCTTCCCCCCACTTCCCTGGGGACCTGTATGACTCAGCAGAGGCAGCCATAATACCACTGGGAACATAAGTCCATTGGCTTGGGAACCACAATCCCATCCCCCACAGTAGTCACACAGTAAGCCTCACCCAGGGAGACTCTGAGCTCAGACATACCCATCCCTGCCCCAACCTGGTAGTCTTTCTCTACCCACTCTGGTAGCTGAAGACAAAGGATATAATCTCTTGGTAGCTCTATGGCCCTGTCCACCACTTGAGAAACCTGAATACTAAACCAGGCACCCCTAGGGCAAATCTGCATCCTCCCTGTACAACCACATCTGATGCACTCTTGAAAGCACCACCTTCTGTCTGGAGGCCAACCAACACAAAACTGGTGCACTAAACAGAAATACAACCAAGACTCACAGAGTCTTCTTCACTCCCCTGCTACCTCCACCAGAGCAGGTGCTGGTATCCATGGCTGAAAGACCTGAAGACAGATCACATCACAGGGTTCTTTGCAGACACTCCCCAGTACCACCTGGTAGCTCCACTGGGTGGCTAGTCCCAGAGAGCAAAAACAGTTGCTGCAGTTTGGCTCTCAGGAAGCCCTATTTCTAGGGGAAAGGGGAGACCACCACATCAAGGGAGCATCCCATGGGACAAAAGAATCTGAACAGCAGCCCTTGAGTTCTGGATCTGACCTAGTCTACCCAAATGAGATGGACCCAGAAAAACATTCTAGTAATATGACCAAACAAAGTTCTTGATTACCCCCAAAAGATCACATCAGCTATGGATCCAAACCAAGATGAAATCTCTGAATTGCCAGAAAAAGAATTCAGATGGTCGACTATTAAGCTAATCAAGGAGGCACCAGAGAAACGTGAAGTCCAACTTAAAAAAAATTGAAAACATAATACAGGATATGAAAGGAAAAATCTTCAGTGAAATAAATAGCATAAATAAAAAATGTTCACAACTTCTAGAAATCAAGGACACATTTAGAGAAATGCAAAATGCACTGAAAAGTCTCAGCAATAGAATTGAACAAGAAGAAGAAAGAACTTTGGAGCTCAAAGACAAGGCTTTTGAATTAACCCAATCCATCAAAGACAAAGAAAAAAGAATAAAGAATAATAATAAAAGATGAGTAAAGCCTCCAAGAAGTATAGGACTATATTATTGTCCAAACCTAAGAATAATTGGTGTTCTTGAAGAAAAGAGAAATCTAAAACTTTGGAAAACATATTTTAGAGAATAATGGAGGAAAACGTCATCCTTGGCCTTGCTAGAGATCTAGACGTCCAGTACAAGAAGCTCAAAGAACCACCTGGGAAATTCATTACAAAAAGATCATTGCCTACACACATAGTCATCAGGTTATCTAAAGTCAAGATGAAGGAAAGAATCTTAAGAGGTGTGAGGCAAAAGTATCAGGTAACCTATAAAGGAAAACCCATCAGATTAACAGCAGATTTCTCAACAGAAACCCTACAAGCTAGAAGGGAATGGGGTCCTATTTTTATCCTCCTTAAACGAAACAATTATCAGACAAGAATTTTGTATCCAGCAAATTTAAGTTTCATAAATGGAGAAAAGATACCGTGTTTCCCAAATGAAGGAAAATTACAGTCTTTTCCAAATGAAGGGAAAGATAGTCTTTTCCAAAACAAATGCTGAAAGAATTTGCCATTACCAAGACAGCACTACAAGAACTGCTAAAAGGAGCTCTAAATCTTGAAACAAATCCTCAAAATACACCAAAATCAGACCTCCTTAAAGCATAAATCTCACAGGGCCTAAGTAACAACACAATGAAGAAAAAAACAACGTATTCAGGCAACAAATAGCACGATGAATAGAATAGTACCTCACATCTCCATACTAACATTGAATGTAAGTGGCTTAAATGCTCCACTTAAAAGATACAGAAAGACAGAGTGGATAAGAATTCAACAACCAAGTTTCTGCTGTCTTCAGGAGACTCACCTGACACATCAGGACTCACATAAACTTAAGGTAAAGGGGCAGAAAAAGGTATTCCATGCAAATGGACACCAAAAGCAAGCAGGAATAGCTATTCTTATATCAGACAAAACAAACTTTAAAGGAACAGCAGTTAAAAAACACAAAGAGGGATGTTTTATAATGATAAAAGACTAGTACAACAGGAAAATATCACAATCCTAAATATATATGCACCTAACACTAGAGCTCCCAATTGTATAAAACAATTACTACTAGACCTAAGAAGTAAGATAAATGGCAAACAATAATAGTAGGGGACTTTAATACTCTATTGACAGCAGTAGACATGTCATCCAGACAGAAAGTCAACAAAGAAACAGTGGACTTAAACTATACCACAAATGGACTTAACAAATATTTAATGAACATTCTACCCAACAACTGCAGAATATACATTCTATTCAAGAACAATCCAAACCCAAAGCCAGCAGAAGAAAAGAACGAAGATCAGAGCAGAATTAAATGAAATTGAAACAAACAAACAAAATACAAAAGATAAATAAAACAAAAAGCTGGTTCTTTCAAAAGGTAAATAAAATTGATAGACCATTCTTGAGGTTAAACAGGAAGAGAGAATATCCAAATAAGCTCAATTGGAAACAAAACGGGAGATATTACAATTGATACCACAGAAATACAAAAGATTATTCAAGGCTATTGTGAACACCTTTACATGCATAACCTAGAAAACCTAGAGGAGATGAATAAATTCCTGGATGTATACCATCCTCCAAGGTTAAACCAGAAAGATATAGAAACTCTGAACAGACCAATAACAAGCACCAAGATTGAAATGGTAATTAAAAAATTACCAACCAAAAAAGCCCAGGACTAGATGGATTTACAGCTGAATTCTATCAGACATTCAAAGGAGACTGGTTCCAATCCTCCTGACACTATTCCACAAGATAAAGTGGGAATCCTCCCTACATCATTCTATGAAGCCAGTATCACTCTAGTACCAAAACTAGGGAAAGACAGCAAAAAAAGAAAACTGCAAACCAATATTCCCTATGAACATAGATGCAAAAATCCTCAACAAAATACTAGCAAACCGAATCTAACAGCATATCAAAAGGATAATCCACCATGATCAACTGGGTTTCATACTAGGGATGCAGGGATGGTTTAACATACATAAGTCAATAAATGTGATACACCGCATAAGCAGAATTAAAAACAAAAATCAGACGATCTTCTCAATAGATGCAGAAAAAGCATTTGACAAAATCCAGCATCCCATTATGATTAAAACCATCAGCAAAATTGGCATAGAAGGGGCAAACCTTAGGGTAATAAATGCCATCCGTGACAAACCCACAGACAACATTATACTGAATGGGAAAAAGTTGAAAGCATTCTCCCTAAGAAGTGGAACAAGACGAGGATGGGTACTTTCACCACTTGTATTCAACACAGTACTGGAAATCCTAGCCAGAGCAATCAGATAAGAGAAAGAAATAAAGGACATCCAGATAAGTAAAGAGGAAGTCAAACTGTTGCCATTTGCTGATGATATGATCATATACCTGGAAAACTCTAAAGACTCATCCAGAAAGCTCCTAGAACCAGTAAATGAATTCAGCAAAGTTTCAGGATACAAAATTCATGTATACAAATCATAGCTCCGCTATACACCAACAGTGACCAAACTGAGAATCAAATAAGGAACTCAACACCTTTTACAAGGGCTGCAAACAAACAAAAAACAAAAACCAAAAACAAAAACAAAATACTTAGGACTATACCTAACAAAGGAGGTGAAAGACCTCTACAAGGAAAACCCTGCTGGAAGAAATCATAGATGACACAAACAAATTGAAAATGGCCATATTGCCAAAAGCAATCTACAAATTCAATGCAATTCCCATCAAAATACCACCATCATTCTTTAAGAAACTAGAAAAAAAGATCCTAAAATTCATATGGAACCTAAAAGGAGTTTTCATAGCCAAAGCAAGACTAAGCAAAAATAATAAATCTGGAGGCATCATATTACCTGACTTCAAACTATACTATAATGCCATGGTCACCAAAACAGCATGATACTGGTATAAAAATAGGCACCTAGACTAAGGGAACAGAGTAGCGATTCCAGAAATAAAACCAAATACTTACAGCCAACTGATCTTTGATAAAGCAAACAAAAACGCAGAGTGGGGAAAGGACACCCTATTCGACAAATGATGGGATAATTGGCAAGCCACATGTAGAAGAATGATACTGGATTTTCATCTCTCAGCTTATACAAAAATTGACTCAAGATGGATCAGACTTAAATCTAAGGCATGAAATCATAAAAATTCTGGAAGATAACGTCAGAAAAACCCTTCTAGATACTGGCTTAGGCAAAGACTTAATGACCAAGAACCCAAAAGCAAATGCAACAAAAACAAAGATAAATAGATAGAACTTAAACTAAAAAGCTTCTGCACAGCAAAATAAACAATCAGTAGAGTTAACAGACAACCCACAGAGTGGGAGAAAATCTTCACAATCTATGCCTCCGACAAAAGACCAATATCCAGAAGCTACAAAGAACTCAAACAAATCAGCAAGAAACAAACAAGCAATCCCATCAAAAAATGGGCTAAGGACATGAATAGACAATTCTTAAAAGAAGATATACAAATGGCCGACAAGCATATGAAAAATGCTCAACATCACTAACGATCAGGGAAATGCAAATCAAAACCACAATGTGGCTTGCAAGCATGGTCATAAGCAAAAAATAAAAAAAAATTAGATGTTTGCATGGATGTGGTGAAAAGAGAACACTTTTACACTGTTGGAGGGAATGGAAACTAGTAAAACCATTACGGAAAATAGTGTGGAGATTCCTTAAATAACTAAAAGTAGATCTACCATTTGGTCCAACAATCCCACTACTAGGTAGATATCTACCCAGAGGAAAATAAGTCACTATATGAAAAGGATACTTGCACACGCATGCTTACAGCAGCACAACGTGCAATTACAAGAATGTGAAACCAACCCAAATGCCCATCCATCAATGAGTGGATAAAGAAAAGGTGATAAGTGTGTGTGTGTGTGTGTATGGCTGAGTAGTATTCCATGGTGCATACACATATACATATGTATGTATATGTATAAGCTATGAGGACACACAAGCATAAGAATGATACATTGGACTTTGACGACTCAGGGGAAAGGGTGGGAGTGGGGTGAGGGATAAATGACTATACATTGGGTATAGTGTACACTGTTCAGGTGACAGGTGCACCAAAATCTCAGAAATCACGACTAAAGAACCTGTTCCCTAAAAACCTATTGAAATAAAAAAGAAATTAAAAAAAATAAAAAAATTGTGGGAAAGGAGCTACTAGTTTTAGTTAGTGTAAAATTGATTTTAAAACTATATGACTATTTTGAAGGATAGTAAGAGATGAGGAAAATAACAACTAAGGGCTTCCAAAGGAAATGTTTGCCTTTTGTTCTTTTTGTTATTTTTCTCCACTTTTTTCTTGATATGTATTTGTACATTCAGAATTCTTAGTGTTGTAGAAAGTAGTTATTACTTGTATGTCTGTTCATATTTAGAAGTAATCAAATGTATTTTGCTATATACATTTTTACTTTTTAAAAATGTTCACACTCAAACATTACACCAGGGATATAAACTTGTGGAAATATCAGCCTTTTTTGCTCATCTTTTTTTGTTGAGTATTTCTCTCAAAACTCCATTAACAATGAATTTGGCTTTACTATTCATACATATATTACATTTAAAATGTCCTCTTTTATGATCAGATTGCATTGCAAGAGATTCATACTCAGGGTCTCATATGAATGATTCAACAGAGCTTAATGAACATAATAGTAATTTCTTATTATAGTATATATAGTAATTTCTTCTTATTCACTGAAAGGAGAAACATTAATTGAAACTAGTAATAACTGTTAAGGTTTTCTTTTAATATTATACCTAAGGTATAACTCACATTTTCAACTTCCTACATTTATATTAAAGCAACAAATCTTCCTTGAGCCATTGAAGACATTTATTTTGATAAATATGAAAGATGCAATAATTTTTTGAACACTCATCCAAGTCATCTGATACACAATGACATCAAGTTCATTTGAAAGCAAATACCTATTCCTGAACTTTTGTATGGTGTTTGATATCAAACCTTTCCTAAGATTTATCCATTTAAAAAAAGAAATAGGTGAGGAGGAAGTTACATACCCTTCTCTTATGGGAAGAATTTTCTATAGAAAATATTTCATTTTATAAACTGTAAAATACCTATAATAATTATAAGTTCTATTGCATATCTATTTTTCTTTTACTATGTTGTGATCAACACACAATGAACTGTTGCTTTTTAAAGTGGTAATTGATATTTAGATTCAACTTTTTTTAAAACCAAATGAACAAGAATTTGGTTAGCCTTCAGAGTCTTAATACACTGCATATGTTTTTGTTAAAAATATTAACTCCCTGAATTCTCATTACCTAATTTTAACTTTCAAACTAATATCCCAGGTCATGAAATGAATCATCATTTCCAAAGGAGTCTTAAAATACTATTAAGAATATTATAAAATGTTGTGCCATTTTGCTGTCTTACAGAGCCATAATATCAGTGTTTCTATATAAATGTAAAAATAGCAAACCATTTTATTAGGTTTTCTTCATACAACTCTGGCTTTGGGCTATCTTTAGCTCATGTGGTTTGGGTCATCTTAACTAAAAAGAAGTTTGTAATATTCAGTGGGCTGACTACATAGGCAAATCTAAATGACATTTGCATTTCTTGCCCCTTAATTACACATTCTGAATTCTACCCACATGTTCTTTGGAAGATATAGCTGAAGTTCAACTAACACCAAATGGAGATATTTTCAAATTATACTTTTTTTTTTTTGAGATAAGGTCTCACTCTGTTGCCCTTGAAGTGCATTGGCACGATCATGGCTCACTGTAGCCTCAACATCCCAGGCTCAGGTGATCCTCCCACCTCAGCCTCCCAAGTAGCAAGTAGCTGGCACTACAGGCATGCACCACCACAAGTGGCTCATTTTTGTATTTTTTATAGAGATGGAGTTTCACCACATTGCCCAGGGTGACCTCAAACTCCTGAGCCCATGCAATCCACCCACCTCAGCCTCCCAAAGTGCTGAATTATAGACATTAGCCACCATGCCCAGTCTATACTCCAATTTTAAACTCAGTGGTTTTTGTTAAGTTGCACATGCATTTATATCCATGCATTCATTCAATTATTATTCATTGAATACTTACTATATGTTCTAGGCTTGATAGTGAAGATATATTGGTGACCAAATCAGACCTGACTTCTGTCTTCATGGAGCTTAAACTCTGGAGGAAAAGAAAGTTGAGTGCCAAACAAATATTCTGTATTTGTATTTGAACTGTATTAAGTGCCACAAGAGAGAACAAATGTCATGTCTCTAACAGCAGGATCTGAATTGACAGATGGGTGGTCAAAGAAGGTATTCTCAAGGAAGTAGATTTTTAGGTGAGAACTGAAAGGATAGAGCATACAGTAAGTGCATTTCAGGCAAAGACAGGGACCATGAGTGACGTCCTTGAGGTACACAGGGCTTATTTACACATACTAAATAACTCATGCAACAAATCAGAAGTAAAGAAAAATGTAGCATTTTACATTGTTTGTTATTAATTCAGTCTTCTTTGTGAATATTCAGTTGTAGCAGTCAGGTTTCAACCAGAAAAACAGAACTGTTAGGAGATATATATTAAGAGATTTATTGCAAGGAATTGGCTTACATGATTGTGGGGACGGGCTAGGCAAGCTGACAGTTCTTAGAGTAGATTTTCAAGGATAGGCTGGAACTCTCCATCACGAGCTGAAGCTGCTATTCAAAGGCAGAATTTCCTTCAGCTCTGCTTTTAAGACCTTTCAACTAAAAGGCCCACCCGGGATATCGAGGATAGTCTCTCTTACTTACAGCCTACTGATTATGGATTTTAATCATATTCATAAAATACCTTCACAGCAACACCTAGATTCCCATTTGACTGAATAACTGGAGACCACCTAGAAAGATTGTCATGTAAAACTGACCATCACACCAATGCAATTTAAATTTTTCCAATTTGAACATTTAGGCAATCCTCTTAGGTAAACATCAGCCTCTCATTTAGATAAAAATGTGCTCCTCAGACCACCTTCCTCTCAACCACCTTCCCCTGCTGTGATGGTGTCCAGTTGTCAGTGGGTGAGTGTTCTGGAAAGGTTGTGCCTTGTGAGATCTGAGGTCCTGGGAGGGCCTCAGGCTTCCTCCTGTGCTGGTCCTTGTGTGTTTGTGGACTATAGGTTCCTGGCCCTGATCTACCTGGTTGACACATGACCTTCTGTCCTGGACTTTGATCCTGGCCAGTACTGCCAGTCTCCCCTCCGTGGTCAATGATGTTGACCTCTGGACTTCTGCTCTCTACTGCATTTGGCCCTGCCTGGGAATTTCCACAGTTCCTCACCCACCAGAAGGGCTGTCATCATATCATCCACTTCACATGGGAAGCAAGCAGCTTTGGAGTGCTAGCTTTTTTTTTTTTTTAATTTTTTTTATTTTAAGTTCTAGGATACATGTGCTGAACCTGCAGGTTTGTTAAATAGGTATACATGTGCCATAGTGGTTTGCTGCACTTATCAACCCATCATCTAGGTTTTAAGCTCCGCATGCATTGGGTATTTGTCCTAATGCTCTCCCTTCCCTTGCCCCCCACCCACCAACAGGCCCCATTGTGCTAGCTTTAAGGCTACTCTCTCTTCCTGAAAGGAGTGCTCCACCTTGATATTGCCACTCCCTAGATCCAGAGGGTGGCTTACAAGGTGGTGTCCTCCATGGCCTCTTCCAGGCAGATGATGGGCTGTCCTTAGCACCGCTGGCATAGCTGACAAGCATGTCTTATAGTGGTTTTTATCTTTTATTTTCCTTCCACCAATCTCCCAGGGTTAGAAACAAGTGGGCTTTCTTTTCTTTTTGCAGAACTCGTCCTGTGTGGCTGGCAAGCCTACCCCTTTAAAGCCTTTTTTTTTTTTAATTTTTAAAAAAATTTTACTTTAAGTTCTGGATACATGTGCAGAATGTGCAGGTTTGTTACATAGGCATACATGTGCCATGGTGGTTTGCTGCACCTTCAACCTGTCATCTAGGCAAGGGGAGGGAGAGCTTTAGGACAAATACCTAATGCATGTGGGGCTTAAAACCTTTAAAGTCTTTTGAAAAGCACAGTTTAAATATCAATCATGTTGTCCTTCACCAGGCATGGATTGAGGAGAAAAGGCCGCCTCCCTTCCAAAAAAAACCCTATTTATGAGGGAAAGTTAAGGACCTAGGGTTAGGGTAAGGGTGAGGTGTATGAGGAGGAAGGGGAAGTGAGCACAGCATTCTTTAAGCTTTGCTTAGATCCCCAGAATTGAAATGTTGACTCTAGATAGACATGATAATTAGATTTTAAAATGGTTCTCACAGTCATTAAAACTCCTAAACCAGCACAAAGGAACATGAAGTGTATCTACCAGTAGTGGGGATTGATTCCTCATGATCCATTTATCTCTTCTTAACCCATCCCCACATTTAACCAGAGGTGTTTTCAACATGAAGTATTGAAGAGATAGTTTCAGTTTGAGGCTAAGAAGTAATTCACTTATGCAACAAATATTGATTTAGTATATCTAGGCACAGCCTATAATATGAAATAATGAATGCATGAATAATATGAAATAGTCTCAGTTTATAATTGGCTATTTATCCATTACAAAAACTTATTCTTTTAAAAAGATAACTTAAATAGATGAAAAAATGGAATGTCACACATTCTGTGCCCTGATGGTAGGGATGGCTCCATGGATATGCTTAGAAGGGCCCTGCACTTGGCTTAATGCCCTGTTGTTGTTGCCATCTTAAAATTCTTAATTTTTAAACAAGGGTCCCCACACATATTCATTTTGTGCCAGCCCAGCAAATTATGTATCTTGTCCTCAACAGAATAATTTGACTTCCAATCCTGACTTCACTTACTCGCTCTTAAGCAAGTTACTCAACTACTCTAAACTTCATTGTCTTATCTGTAAAATGGGCATGTACCAGTGCCTGAAAGGGATTGCTGAGAAGATAAAATGAGATGTGTGAATGGAGTAATTAGCGCATTGCTTTGTAATTAGCAAGCGTGCAGTAAATGTTGGCAGCTGCTGCTGCTGTTACTACTACATAAATAAATGTGTTTTGGAACCAAACTATTTTTTTAGGTCTAAACAACCTACTAATGTAACAAATACATTTCGCTGTTCAAAAATAAAAACTACATAAAGTCATTTTTAAAAATTCAAGATATTGCTGAGACTACCAGCTTTATTTTTCTAGTCACTGGTTAGTTTTCTTATAGTAAATAGATTTTTTTTCACAGATGTATTAAAATTGAAATAATTTTTTTCTTACAACTTTAAGACTCTTAAATAGTATGATTTTCTAAAGGACAGATAGCAGGCTCTGATGTTACGCCTTGTTAGCACTGATTTGCTCTTAGGAGTTTGACAATTTAGCTTCTATTTTAAGGCATTAATATTTAATATAGATTTATAAATAAATGAAGTACACACAAATTCCACTAAGTAAAACCAGATGAAGCACATGGACAAATGGAAGTGGTACATTAGGAGGAAGCAATATGTATAATACAGTAATGTTATATTTTAAAAATGTACAACCAATCTTATTTGAGAAAGGATTGGAGCAGAATATTTCACCTATTCAGCATCATCAGAAGAATGGATTGACTGTTGTTTTTTTTTAAATAACTGAAGCTTAAGCACTTAAACTTTTAATGTTTACTAACATATTTTAGTGGAAATTATTGTTTCTATGGAAATCTTAGATTTTGCAGGCATCTGATTCCAAAAATAGAATGTATTAAGCATAGTTTTTTATTAATGACTCAAGGTCATCATTCTATCATATCTTTATAGTGCTTTCTCTTTGGGGACTTGAAGGGATCATAGGAATTCCCTACTTCCTTTACAGGAATTTCCTCAACTTTCCGCGGAATGCTAGCTGGTGCTTACTTGTTCCATTTGCTGGCATAGCTTCAAATTTCTAATGACCAGCTCAATTGTAGGAAGGCTGTTTCTGCTGTTTACCCCTTTCTCAAGATTTTAAAAATATATTTGATTCTTGTCAGTCTCTTTATGTGGTTAGAATTAGTAGATCTGTAAAAACTCAGGAGCATTATCTCAGCCATCTTATACCATATGGTACCCTAAGAAGTAGAGAAATCTAATCCCAGAGCGATCAGAAGGAGACAGAAGGACAGAGAGGAAAGAGAGGAGAAATTAAGGGGAGTGTGCCCAGTTCCTGAAAGCTTTCTGGCTTCTGTTTATCTAGAAACTTTATGATTAAGTATCTCATTATCCTTTGAAAGTCTTTAAGTATTCCATTATCTTTTAAGTAACTCCAAAACTTTCAAAAATGTAGTTTGAATTTGTGTTATTTTACTTGTGAACAAAAGCATCTTAAGTATGACTATGTCTACTTTAGGCATAGTCTACATTAGTTACTATGCAATGTTAACTCATTTTGAATTTGCAGGTTACTAACTCTGGATTTTTTAACCTCGATTCAGGACTTTATATTAAGCTCTGTTAAGTTGCAATATAACTGGGGTAATATAATATACCTTTGAATATCATAATAGTGCAAGAGCCACTGAAGGCCTCTACTAGGGCACTAACAGGTTATCGGGGAAACAACACGAAGGATAGGAAGACTTTATGAGAAGGTTTAAAAGGATGTGGTGCTGACTGGATGGAGGGAGATGGATGAGAGATTGAATCCTTAAGATAACTTACAAATGAATGGGTAGAGTTTGATGCCATTCACGGAAATGGAACATATAGAAAGGGATGAAAGGGAAGATGAGTTGTTCCCTTCTTGTCATGTTGAGTTTGCTTCACTTGTAGCAGGGGTACATACATAAGTCTGGATCTCAAAAGAGAGGCCCAGAGGACAGTTAAAAAAAAAATCAATGAGTTGTTTATTAAGTGATAGTTTACTCCAGGATGCTGAAAGGGCCTACTCAGCAAGGATGCAGAGTATGAAAAGGGAAGGCTGGAGATGGGACTGGGGAGAACCAACTAGTGGAAGAAGAGAATGAACTCTGAGAAAATTGAGAAACAGCAGCCTGAGAGGCAAGAAGTAGTGGGAAAAGACAGCGTCAGAAAAGACAAGATGCATTTGAGAAGCAAGAGCGATCAACAGTGTCAAGTGACCCAGAAAAATCAAGTTGGATTAGGAGTGCCGTATGCCCATAATCTTGGATGACTCAGAGGCAATTGCTGACTTTAGACAGAGTATTGTCAGTGGATCAGTGGGTAGGAAGAAGGCCAGCTTACCATCGAACCAGAAGTAATGGGCAGTGTGGAGGTACGCATCATGTCCTTGCCTTTCATAAGCTGAACTGAGTGAGAATGAAAAGAGAGGATTTATAGAAATAAGAGGATGCACAAGTGAAAGGGAAACTTTTGAACAATAGAGATTGCATGGTGTTATACTGAGGGAGGAAGAAAGTTAGAAGGCACAGGGAAAGGGGGGTATTGACTGATGGAGGGACAGACAGAAGAATAGGATCCAGAGTTCCAGTGTCTGAATTTGCTTCTGATAAAATTTCAGAACAGACACTTTTATGCCTGTGGGGAGTGATGTGGGCATGGGCAGGAGGGTAAGGGACTGGGAATTGAGGTGTACTTTTTTCCCAACCTAATGCTGATTTTTTTCCTTCCTTGAAGAAAGAATATCTATTAGGGTAATGCTGTTTGCATCTTTCCACCTCACCCACACTTCGCCTAGGGGAAGAGGGAGGCATCATTTACTTAACTGTGGATTCACGGGCTACCTTTTCTCCTTTCTTCCTGTCAGGAATTCTCTATTTCTCTGTTAGAGTTGTGAATGGGTTAGTAAGACTGTGTAGCTTTCGTTTTCAGTATTAGGAGACTTATTCCGCTTTCACACTTAAGCCCAGTCGCCAATGTTAGCATCAACAATAAGAAAGATGGTATTTTGTACTTCATTGCCAAATTCTTTTATCCTGTTTCTCTGTTGGCCCAGAATTCAAGCAAGGAAGAAGAATGCTGTCTTCTTTGTGCCCTTTATTGATTTTCAGGAAAATTTTCTTCTATAGTATGTGCAAAGTAGGTGACAATATAAGAAAAATATCTCTATACACACAAGAATGGAAAGTTAAGAGAGTCTTGGTTTCATATAGGAGACAAGAACCAATGCCAGGAGTCGAAAGTGGAGTAGAAGCTGAAGGAAGAGTCACATATGGACACCAAGAAAGAGTACTCAATAGCATTTTTTATCCAGTGGAGATGAGAATCTATTAAAATAGTTTTCCCTTTTATTCCTCAGTAAAGTTGACTGTGATCATGAGATCTGATTTTGGGGGGAGGGGCGGAAGTCATTCTTTGTTAGATTTCTGGCCCTGGGATCTTTAACTTTTTCTGAAGTCATTGGTACATACTTAAATTTGCCTAGTATTTTTTTATCTTTAGGGTTAGCAGCTCGAAGATAGCTTGATCACTTCTCCGATAAGCTCTTTAACCTATTACATCTTTTAATTTTGAAAAGATTTCAGTCCAGAATTTCAGTAAGTTCTCCAACTTACTTCATCTCCCTTGTGAGCAATAAAATTAAAAGTCATGTTAAGAACATTCAATTCAGAAAACATGATTTGGATACCTACTTGATGAAAGGCAAACAAGTAATAGGTAATTATTTTGGTGATGTTAAATATGCCAAATCTTTTGTGTATAGTAATTCTCTAATATTCCCAGGAAGTCTTTTTTAATATTCCTTTTGTTTCCTGTGAGTTCATGGTAAAAGAGTATCAAAGCCGAAGGACAGTAGTCACTAGGTATTTTCAGTAAGGTGAAGGTTACTTTATTACAAAAATGACTGTTTTCAGATTTAATTTAAAAGAGAATCACACCTAGTTGAAACATCTGCATGTCAGCAACATTTGAAGTTTGAGAGAAAGGAATCACAAACCGTGCAGTGTTAATAATCAACTTTTTTTTTCAATAAATTTCTGGCACAAGGTGTTCTGTGATGCTGATTTTCCCTCCCTTTTTCAGGTATAATTTCCAAAAGCAAGACTCACAAATCTTAAGTGTATGCTTTGATGAGTTTTTATAAAAGTATTAAACTCATGTAACTAACATCAACCAGGATTTCTCTTTCCAATTTATACCTCTCTCTCCCAGAGGAAATTACTCCTTTAATTTCTAGCTTTATAGAATGTTATCATTTGTTCCTTTTTTAAACTGACAAGTAAAAATGGTATACATTTATGGTACAAAATGATGTTTTGATATATTTGCTTATTGTGCAATGGCATCGTCAAGCTATTTACACATGCATTATCTTGCATGTTAATTTTTTGTGGTGAAGACACTTAAAATCTGCTCTGGTAGCAATTTTCAATGATGGAATTCATTGTTATTAACTGCAGTCACCATGATGTATAATATGATAGATCCCTTGAGCTTATTCCTCCTAACCAAAATTTTGTGTTCTTTGACCAACCCACACCCTGGTCCCCTGCCACCCCCCACCTCGCCCCTGGCCACCACAATCCCCAGCCTCTGGTAGCCACCATTTTACTCTCTGTTTCTGTAAGCTCAACTCTTTTAGATTCTACATATGAATGAGATCATGTGGTATTTATCTTTCTGTGGCTGGCTTATTCCACTTAATATAATATCCTCCAGATTCACCTACTTTGTCACAAATGACAGAATTTCCTTCTTTTCAAAGGCTAAATAGTATCCCATTGTGTATAGGTATTACATTTTCTTTATTTGTTTATATGTTGATGGATACTTAGGTTGATTTTATATCTTGGTTTTTAGGAATAATGCTGCAATGGACATGGGAGGACAGATATCTCTTCCACATACTGATTTCATTTCCTTTGGGTATATATCCAGTAATAGAAATGCTGGATCATATAGTAGTTCTATTTTTAGTTTTTTGAGGAACCTATATACTGTTTCCATAGAGGCTGTACTAATTTACATTCACACCAACCATGTGCAAAGGTTCTCTTTTCTCCACATTCTTGCCAATACTTGTTATCATTTGCCTTTTTTGATAATAGTCATTCTAATAGTAGTGAAGTGATACTTCACTGTGGTTTAGATTTGCAATTTCCTAATCATTAGTGATACTGAGTATTTTTTTCAAATGTCTGTTGGCCATTTGTATGTCTTATTTGGAAAACTGTGTACTCAGGTCCTTCACACATTTTTTAAATTGTATTATTTGTTTTGTTGCTGTTGAGGTGTTTGAGTTTCTATTTATATAACATATTTGGGATGTTAATCCGTTATCAAGTGTATGACCTGCAAATATATTCTTCCATTTTGCAGATTGTCTCTTTACTTTGCTGATTGTTTCAATTGCTATACTGAGGCTTTTAGTTTGATGTAATCCCATTTGTGTAATTTTGCTTTTGTTGCCTGTGCTTTTGGGGTGATATCCAAAAAATATTGTCAAGACCAATGTCATGGAGCTTTTCTTCTATGTTTTCTTCCAATAATTTTATAGTTTCAGATCTTATATTTGAGTTCTTTAATCCACTATGGGTTGATATTTTTATATGGTATAAGGTGAGGGTCTAATTTCATTCTTTTGCATGTGGTTTTCTAGTTTTCCAAGCACCATTTATTAAAGATACTGTCTTTTTCCATTGAGTATTCTTGGCATCTTTCGAAAATTAATTGATCATAAATGTATAGTTTTATCTCTGGATACCGTATTTTGTTCCATTGTTCTTTGTATCTGTTTTTTTGCCAGTACCATGCTGTTTTGATTACTCAAGCTCTGTAGTAGATTTTGAAAACTGGTAGTCAGGTAATATGATGGCTCCAGCTTTGTTCTTTTTGCTTAGGATTGCTTCAGCTATTTGGGATCTTTTGTGATTCCGTATGAATTTTAGGATTGGTTTTTATATTTCCGTGAAAAATGTCATTGGAATTTTGATAGAGATTGCACTGAATCTGTAGATCACTTTGGGTAATATGGGCATTTTAACAATATTATTTTAAACAATATTTTTAATTATTATTTGTTCTTAAACATTGCAAAAATGGGTTAGACAGTAGGTGTGTTTTACGTCTGGCTTAGTCTGCTAAGCATAATGTTTTTGAGATTCTTTTGTTTACTGTGCATCAGAAATTCATTTCTTTTTATTTCTTGAATATTGTTCCATTGTATGCATATGTTACAGTTGTATATCCCCCTCCTGCTGATGGACATTTGAGTTTTTCTCAGTTTTAGATTATTATGAATAAAGTTACTCCATACATTTGTGTATAATATTTTGGGGGACATATGTTTTATTATTTCTTTTCAGTAAATATGTAGGAGTAGAATTGCTGGGTCATAAGGTAAGTATACTTTTAAAAGAAACTGCTTAATGATTTTCTACAGATGTTGAACAATTTTACACTCCCACTAGCAATATCTGAGTGATCCCAGTGATCTGCATTCAGACCTACATTAGGCATTATTACTGCTTAATTTTAGCCATTCTAATGAGTGTGAAGTGATGAAGTGATAATCTTATTGTGGATTTAATTTGCATTTTCCTGATGACTATGTTAAGCATGTTTTTATGTGTTTATTGGCATTCACATATACTCTTCTGAAGGGTTTGCCCAAGTCTCTTGCCCATTTTTAACTATTATTATTATTATTATTTATTGTTGTTATTTAGATAATATAGATACAAGTATGATTTATGTATTATAAATATTTTCTCATTTTGTGGGGTTTGCCTCTTTCTTCATTTCTCTCTGTCTCTCTCTCTTTCTTTCTTGTTTTTTGACAGTGTTTTACTCTCTTGTCCAGGCTAGAGTCCAGTGGCAAGCAGTGTCCAAATCCTGGGCTCAAGTGAACCTCCTATCTTTTTTATTTTTTTATAGAGACAGGGTCTTACTATGTTGCCCAGGCTGTTCTTGAACTCCTGGCCTCAAGAGATTCTCATGCCTCAGCCCCCCAAATTGCTAGGATTACAGGCATAAGCCACGATGCCCAGCCTACTTTTAATTTTCTTAATGATGTGTTTTAATGAGCAGAATTACTACATTTGAAGAAGTCAGATTTATTATAATTTTTTTCTGATGATTCCTTTTTTTTGTTCTAAAAATCTTATATAACTCATTGCCAAGATATTCTTTTTATGTTTTCTTCACTGAACTTCATATTTTGGCCAAGGTCTGTAATCTACCCTGAGTTAAATTTTTGCATATGGCCTGAGGTATAAATCATGGTTCCGTTTTTTTCCATACAGATATATATTTAACCCAGCAAAATATTTTGAAAAAATTTTCCTTTCACTATTGAATTCCCTGTTGCTGACACCTTCGTCAGAATCATTACGGACTCTGTAACCTGTTCCATTGGTCTATTCATGTATCCTAATACCAATGTCACACCGTCGTGATTATTTTATGTTTATACTATGTCTTAATGTCAGATTGCTCCTCTAATTTCATTCTTCCTTTTTAAGATTCTGAAGCTGAAATTTTTAATGAGTTGCTTTGAGTACTTACATGAAACCTATTACTGTTCCTATGTTCTCATAGAAAAATATTTTTATGAATGGGTTATTGAAAAAAATCAAACAGATAAATATGCATAAATCTTTTAACCAGGCTTCCTATAAGCGGTGTGTAACATGCCACGAAATTTGCTAAGCGCCTTGGAGCAATTCTTTTGTGCAGTGAAACAAGTTTCCTGACATGTGCGCCATCTGCTGATCGACATTTCCAATGGCATCATATCATGGTGAAGAACTCTGAACTTCATTTCTCTCTTTGTTCATTCACTGTCTTCAATGACAGATTCTCCAGCTCAAATCTTTAAGATACTCCCAACGCATACACATGCACACACACACACACACACACACACATACCCACACGCACACCATTGGTTTTATATTCCATTTATATCTTTTTGCTTCCTATCCACTTTTATCCTTCATATCTAATTACCAATTTTCCCGTTTTCAAGAGCTTTTTGAAATGAATAGCCCGGAAGATTCTCATCTCCACCCAGCAAGCCTCAGAGAACTGTAAGAATGGCTGTTTGTCAGGTCATTGCCAACCCATTTCAAACCTCATTAAAAATAATTAGTTTTAGTGTTTATTTAACTACCCTGTGTAGTGTCTAAGGCTAATGGGGTCCATTAACAGCTTTCAATGTTGTGCTTACATATGATAATTTATAAATAGAAAAATTTAAACACAATGAATACATTTTGCCTCACTATGCTGTTGCCATTTAGAGTGTTTAGAAATTTTGACAAAGCATTGAATGCATATGCTGTAGGCACAGAGCTATTCTTAGCCAGTATAGTAGTGTCTCTTTAACATTGTCAACAGAAGTGTCTAGTTTTTGAAAGCTGATGTTTTACTGGAATAAAATGGATGGATTTGACTCTCTAGATGTGGAATTCCTCCTCCCCCATCATGCCTGATTTTAACTGTCCTGATATATTCAGAGCCTAGATATAGTGATTATTAAGGGATGGATTTATGTATGTATGTATGTATTTTGCAATCTCAGTTCACTGCAACCACTGCCTCCTGGGTTTAAGCAATTCTCCTGCCTCAGCCTCTCGAGTAGCTGGGATTACAGGCCTAGGCCACCACACCTGGCTAGTTTTCGTATTTTTGGTAGAGACGGGGTTTCACCATGTTGACCAGGCCGGTCTTGAACTCCTGACCTCAGGTGATCTGCTTGCATCAGCCTCCCAGAGTGCTAGGATTACAGACGTGAGCCACCGTGCCCCACCGGATTTTTTCTTTTCTTTTCTTTCTTTCTTTCTTTTAAAAAAAAATCAGAGGCTTTGTTCTAAAGTTGGTTTCGTAGTTTGGCTCTGTTTAAAAAATTGTTTTATACTTTTCCTATATATGTAATATTTGACTTATCAGACTTCGATTTGTCAGGATATTTTAAGCCTCAATCAATGATGCATCCATGACACACAGCATCCATAGGTGCTCAGTACTTTTCATATATTATTTCATTTCATTATTATGCCCATTTATAGATGAGGGAACTGAGCACAAATGGCCGAAGTAACTTATTCAGATCATAAGCATATGGTGAGTGAAGCCACGAGTTTACCTAGGTTCATCTGACTTTACAGTACAAGGTCTTAACATACACCACTGCCTGTTTCTCTATTTTAACACCTTTCCAAATAAAAGCTCTGAGGAAGCTTTAAATTAATAGTTTCTTTTTTCTAATTAAGATTTGTATTGTGATATGCAAACAGAGTTGTAGAAGAATTTTTTAAAAAAACAAAACAAGCCTAAACATGTGTGCATGTCCATGACTCAATGCTGCCTCTCGGTGGGGTCATTTTTCCATAACAATCTTTACATCTTCACTATCCCATTAGCTTCTGGGCAGGTTATATTAACTAAATCTGTAATTTCCTTCAAGTATTACCATATGCATATTTCTCGCTGTTTACAAGGTTTGATTTTTCTTACTAACATTTTCTAATGTCTTATCCCTGGTCTATCTAGTTTACTACTTCTTTTATACTATCAGCCCGGAGAACTGTGAGTGGCTGATGTGCAGCATTCTCTCCTTTTGTATGAAAGATAACCATTTATAAAACAGAAAGTAGCCTGGCACATTTTATTGCCTGAGATCTGATACCTTGTTTTTATTAGGAGTATTATTTCATTATTTGGACACACTATGTGTGCATGTGTAAGAATGCTTGTTGTGGGGTGGTAGGAGGGCATAAGAAAGCCGTATTAGAGCCCATATTCATCAGTGAGTCCTTAAGTATACACTTGATTTTTCCTCCTCTGGGTCCATCCCAAACTCATTTCTGAGAATCCAAGATCTAAAATGCCTGAATCTGTGGACAATCCAGAGTTTGGCAATGAACCCAAGAAATGCCTGGAGATAATGCAAGAAACTTAATTAATCAAGCTTATATCTGCCAGAGTTTTAAACGCACTATTGAGTTGCTCAATAACAGATCAAATTTGAGCAAAAAGAACAGCATATGGAAGCGTTCTAGCCTAATAAAAAGAGAAACTCATGAGAAAAAACTGGACTATTAGACTAAGTTCACAAGTAATATAAACTTAGATCGGTTCCATAAGCCTCTCTCTACAAAAGAAATGGCAATGCCTCTCTTGAATATAAGCCATTTGAGGATCAGGATAGAATCTTGCACATTGTCTTATGGCTTAATAGCAAATTTTAAATCAATATATCATATAGGGATTTTAACCTTTTTGACAGAATAGTCCTTCAAAATACTTTTATAAACAATTTAATCCATGTCTTGTTTTCAATGTGTACCATAAAGATAAAATTGTCAGCATTTTGTATATATTAGTTGTATGTAAAGACATTATATCACACTTTTTACTGTATCCAACAGAATATAAATATCATAGCCAATTAAGACCCACAGATTTCCTTTTAAATAGTGTAAGTACAAGCTCAATTTTAACACATGGAAATGTTAAATTATTCTGTTTGGTTTTTGAATTTTTCATTTCAGTTCATTACCCATTAATATTAGTACCGAAAAGTTAAAAAAATTTAAAATTTGTATCATTGCTAAAAGTTTATCTGAAACATAATTCTTAACAAGATAAAGAGATGGCTCAAATGGTGTTTGATAAAGGGGACACAGACACTTCAAAAAGACTACCCCTGACCCCCTAGATTAGGTTAGACATGCTTACTATAGGTACACATTCTACCCTATGCCACTTCTTTCTTAATATTTTGATTACTTTTTTATTGTCTACTTTCCTCACTAGGCTGTAAGTACCATGAGGATGAGGATAAGCATCTTGTTATCTTATTGTTTCATTTCCAAGGACTAGTCTAGGGACAAAATAATAGTAGGTGCACAATGAATATTTGTTCAACTGATTTTGGTTGAGGAATCAGTAAGTGAAGGAGACAGAGTATGAGGTGACAGAAATATGACTAAGAGGGTGGAATAGTTCAAATACCAGTGATCAAAGTACAGTTATTAGAAATAATTTATTGCAGTTGCATTGGTGATGGGCAGGCTATTTATGACTTTTGAGAATAAAGTTTTAATAGAATAGTGTAAATGAGAGTTAGATTGTAGAGTATCTTAAAGACGGATAGATAATGAAGGAGAGGCTGTAAAAAATGAGAAATTCAATGGATTAGAGATATACAGGTGTAGGGAAAAGGGAGGTTATGTCTAAGTTCTCTGAACAGTGTGCCGCATGATTTATAAGGGGTAAATAAAAGGATTACTAAGAAGTGATAAGCCAACTGAAATTGGAAAACCTGAATTTTCAGATGGCCAAATTTACATAGTTTTATAACTTTCTCTGAAACAAATCAGCTGAAACCAGGATAATAGGAAGTGGGTAATGGAGGCAGTCCAGGATTTAGGACTGCATAAGCAGAAGGGTTAAGGAAGTGATGGGGTTGAGAGTCCTATTAAAGATTTTATCAATAGGACCGAATATGAAAGATCTCAACACACTCAGCAGATATTTCCAAGCATTAACAAGTCTAAAAACGATAACATTTCCTGCTGAAATTGCCTCTTTTCCAGAGCAAAATATGTTATTCTCATGTCTTGAACATCTGCTGCTAGGGGAAAGAAAAGTCTCAGAAAGCTCAACATTATATGCCAGTGTTCAAGTCAAAGTAGCACTAAAATCACTGAATGAATCAAGATGAACTCATCCAAGATTCCATTTTAGAACATATCTCGTCTTCTACCAATGGTTGAAGTGCAATGAAAATTGTAACTAAAAATATCAGCCTCTTTTGATGCCATATACTACCATCCAGTCTGAGATTAAAACCAATGCAAGAGAACCCAAATTTCTCTAGGCAGTGGCTTTTATGTTGGATGTTTCAGGAAGGTGTGTTAAGATCTCTGTGAACTCAAAACTTTTAAAGGAGTAGCAGATGGTGGTTACCTTAGCAACTGTTGCAGTGCACTATACTTAGATGTTTTTCTCTGAAAGCTGATTGTAGAAATACTATTCTAGTGTTCACATATAGTGAAAAGAAAAAATTAGAAGGAACCTAAACTGAGGTAAAGGTTTATCATAAAGGTGACATCATCAAATCACCATTACTAAATTGAAGTTTCATTTTTAGGTATTTTTATTTAAGGCAATAATTAAAATGGGAAGTAAACATTTTACATAATGCATATATTTAGTACTACTAGAATTTCATAAACTTTAATATTTTAATATTTTTAGAAATCATACTGGAAGTAATTATTGCAAAGTCAGCAATTAATGATAGCATGTTAAATATTTGTTACAGTACCCATCTGTAAAAATAATGATCATATGAAAAATAAATATAATCACAAGGAGTTTTTTCCATTTTTCATTCTGGAATGAAATGGAATAATTACCAACATTAAGCTATTTTTTCCCTCTCATAGGTAAGTGGTTCTTTTACTTTAGTGTATAATGACATTCAGCTTTAACAGGTTCATCAGGTCATCTGCATCAGAGTAATCTACGGTGCCTGAAAAAATGCAGATTTTCAGTTCATGTTCTCAAACATCCTGATTAACTGGGGCTGAATAGTTTCAGTTTTACAAGTTGTTCTGATGCATATGGTTCCTACAAAATACTGAAGAAACGAACTGTCTCAGCTTGATACACCAGGGAAGTCTTGGGTCACTTTGACAAATGAGAGACTCCAAAGGATACAGATAAATTTAGTAGTGATTGTGTGAATTTGGAACATTAAAAGGCTACTAACATTTTCTAGAAAATTCATTGTTTAAAAAAGAATAATGTCATTACTAACAAAGTAATTAAAGTCGTATTAATCATTTAAAATGTTTTGGCACTTTGTAAGCATCATTAAAATATGTTTTAAATTTCTAACACTTAATATTTTTACTTCTTCTTACTGTCAAAGGCATATTTATCCCATCTCTGCTGTAAATGGGGTAATATAATGAAATGAAAAGAATTAGGTTTTTGTGGCCAGAAATCTGTGCATTCCAAGCTCAACTCTGTCATATAATAAGATCATAGGAAGTTATTAGTGATTTTCTAGAGCCTCAGTTTTCTCCTCCATTAAAGTGGGGATTATTCTAAACTATAACCATGGATGATTGTAAATGATTTTATATATATATTTATTTATATATATGATTATATATATATTATATGTATTCATTATTTATGTATAATCATTTACAATCATCCATGGTTGTAGTTTAGAATAATCCCCACTTTAATATATATGTATATATAATATATATATAGTGTCTAGAATAATATTCACTCAAAAACTGCCTCTTTTCTCTCTCTTCCTAATATAAAAAGGAGCACTTATTCAGTGTTAACAATTTTCTAAGTTTCTGATTCTTTAGTTTTGATTGCTAAAGTTAAAACTAAAGTCTTTAAAATGCCTCAAGATTAGCAATAAATTGTGCTCTTAATTTTTCTTCTATATATTTTTATGGCATCTTTTATTTCTGCTTGATTTATTTGAAACTGTGTCTTTAACAGTTTAGGTGTCAAATGGCAGTTCTGATGACAGGATCTGACATCACTGTATGGAAGGTTGAATATTGCTGTTTTACAAGAGGAGGTAACTACGAAAATTATAAGATGGGATGTTGTTTCACAAAAAAATTCAGTAATTCCATCTCATAAATATAATTGAAACATCTTGTGAGTCTATGGTTTGGAATTTTTTACATGCATTTCTGGGAATTTTCTGATATCAAATTTTCATATTGAATTAATCTAGAAAAGTTGTGGTAGAGGAATCTATATAGTCATATATAAGTATGTGTGTATGTGTGTGTATATATATATATATATATATATATATATATATATCCATTCTTGTACTTTTTCTGCTCAAACATAAATTTTATTTCTTAACCAGAAATTATTATTTACTAAGTGTTAAGTCTCAGTGTTCTGGCCAATCTTCTCTATCATAAAAGATGACTTTTTTCCTTGCCATTTCTTGCAAGTAATCCTTATTATAGTTATTCAATATTATGCTTTATTTCCATAATGAAAGAATGATATGAACTTCATAGTATAGACAGATTTAAAAATACTTGATATGAATGACCAGACATTAATGACAATGACCCTTTTTAACAAATGTTTTTTCTTCGTTGAATTTTCACAAATGGTGTACCTTTATTAAGGTGTATCTTATTGTTTTCATTTTTGAGTTACTGCTTTATATTAGATATGCTTTAAAGTTGATTTCCTCATATCATAATTTATATGTAATGATATACTATTTACATATTGAGGCTCAGAAATTAACTTGTCCAACGTTACACAGCTAGTAAATGGAGGATTTGGGATTTGAACTCAGATCTGTCAGAAATCAAAGCACTTAGGTTGTTACCCACATCACTTTCCTATGTTATATAGGAATTATATAGATATTCCTCCTTATTAAAAGGAGAGAATATTTAAAGGTAGAGACTATACTTTTAACCCTATGGCATCACCATTAGCAATGACATTATATGTTTATCTGTGGATGCCAGATGATACCCTGTATTTGTATAAAGGTTTCTCTAGTGATTCTAGTGTACAACCAAGCTGGGAAGTTCCTATGTTTATAATCGTTGTGCAATAAACATTGATATATATAAATGGGAGACAAAAAGAAGAAGTACTAGGAGTACTAAGCATGAAATATATCTGTTTATACAGTGAATATATTATTTCATATAGGAATACAATGACTATATTTTAATGTTCCATGAAGAATCCATAATAAAATATTTTACATTTATGATTTTACTATACAAGAATTTATTTTATAATAGCATTTTGAAGGGGAAATAGACCAGGACCCAAACACCTTGGGTCAAAGGCACTGTTCTACCATTTAATAGCTTTATTCCATTAAGGAAATCATTTCCTTTCTAGCCCTCAGTTTGTCAATCTGTAAGATGGCAATGATGTCACCAATAGGCTGTACTAATGACTAATTTAATTTGTCAAAGTGCTTTACTAAGCATGGGGTATGATACAGTAAACCTCGCTCTATGCACTAATCATGATGAATATAAAATCTCCTTGTCTTTACCATCTAGCACCATTGCTTAATAAAGGTGCTGAGCTGCTACCAATGCCTAGAGTAAAGAAGCATGTTTAGCTATTTAAATAAAGGTATAGTAATTATGTTTCATTGTTCAGTCATTTATTTTTTGTTCTTGAGTGCTGTTAGTTTACAAAAGAAATAATAGTGTGCAAAAATACCTTTTTAAAAAAATATGTTTCTGCCCTTATAAAGCTTAATAGTCCATTGAGAGAAAAAGATACACACCAAAGAAGCCCAGAAATTATAACTACGATAAAGCTGTGGAATAGAATAATATAATACTAGAAACATAACATCAGGGAGACCTGACCCAATATGGGAGATCAGTGAAACCTTCCCTAAACAAGTTATGTCTGAGTTAAAATCTGAAGAATAGGAGTTAACCAAGCAAATGTGGTGGATAAAGATGGGAACATTCCTATTAGGGAAGCAGCGTGTATAAAAGCCCTCCAAAAGATAGAAAGAAAGCCAAAGTGTCCAGAGCACAGAGAAAGGAGAGAAAAGGGGTAGTCAGTGCCAGTCCATGCAGAATCCTGACTTCTGCATGACTATCTAAGTAAAGAAGCATGTTTAGCTATTTAAATAAAGTTATAGTAATTATGTTTCACTGTTCATTCAGTCAGTTATTTTTTGTTCTTGAGTGCTGTTATTTTACAAAAGAAATAATAGTGTGCAACTTCTAGATACCTGTAGCCCATGACCAAATACCACCATATCAATATCTCAACCCAGTAACCCGACACTAGGCCATGATAAAACCTCGTAGTCCTTGCTATGTACAATATTCTGCACTTTATAATCCAGTCTGTAACCTAGAAATCATTTGCTCCAACATCCCTATCTAGTATCAGCTGAATGACTACTTTGTGAAGCTCCATTCATGCCAACCATGGAATTGCTCCTAGATTGAGGTTTATTTTATTGACAACTTGCTACTCATTATAGCTTCTTGTTACTTGCAAAGGACTCTGAGAACTTTATTACGGTTAGACTTTCATATTGTTGTGGTGAAATCTTGGGGCTAAACAAATTATTCCACCAGTTCTTCTGACATGAGGCAACCCCTGTTACCATTTGCTATGCCTGACTGGCCTTGAGGGTGCCAAGTTCACAGCCGGCTTGTGCTGGTAGTTAATGTTCATAAAAGACCCCCTTTTTCCTCTGCTCTGGACTTTCACTCTTCTCTCAAGTCATCATGCTGCATAACTTTCTGGACTACCAAACTCAGTTTATTTTCTTTTTTGTGTGTGCCATTTTTAATGTTCTTCATATACAAAGACATCTGCCTGTGTTTACAATCTTTAATCCCAACTGACACGATGATCTGATAGGATATAAAATAAATACTTATGATCTCATGTCCCTTATTAACAGAATCACTGGGACACCTTGCATATTCCTGGGGGTTTTGCTACAGTAATGCAATCCCCTATTCCATCCTTAATATCAATCTTTATGATACCTGTGATCTCTATTCCTATATATCTCTATTTTCTCTTCTATAATCCTAGAGTTCATGATGGTTGTATATCATCATGGCCAATAATTTCTATCCTAGGATGATTATAAAAGAAGTCTCTTTGGCCGGGCGTGGTGGCTCATGCCTGTAATCCCAGCACTTTGGGAGGCCGAGGTGGGTGGATCATGAGGTCAGGAGATCGAGACCATCCTGGCTAACATGGTGAAACCCCATCTCTACTAAAAAAAAAAAATACAAAAAATCAGCCAGGCATGGTGGCACACACCTGTAGTCCCAGCTACTCAGGAGGCTGAGGCAGGAGAATCACTTGAACCTGGGAGGCGGAGGTTGCAGTGAGCTGAGATCACACCACTGCACTCCAGCCTGGGCTACAGAGCAAACTCCATCTCAATTAAAAAAAAAAAAAAAGGCAGTCTCTTCTTCCTTTGAAGCTATAACATTTAATGCACACAAACCTTAACAACCAAGTTCAGTGTCCAGACCGTGTATAACAGATGACAGCCTACTACCAATCTACACTTCACATGACTAGTATCTCCTTGAGTTATCTCCAGTCTTTGTGGCCCTTCTAGATACTTAATATTGTCAAAAAAGTATTCTGACATTTGTTAACATAGTAGAGAAGGATTTGTTCGGACCTATTGTGATCAATGTCAAGACTATCACAATAGAGAAGAGAGATTGGGTCACTTGTGAACACAACAAGGATACCAGGCAAATCTACCTTTCTAGGCTTTGTCCATAATTATGCCAAGACATTTTGGAGATGTTTTGAGTGTCAAATCCATGAGATAACATGTTGCCTGCACATGGAAGAAGACTAAGATATAGGAATTCAGGGACACAGCAAGGTTCTTTCCAATGGAAGTTGTATTACACCACTGGGTGGAGGATAATCCTTACACTAACAACAATGGCTGGCATTCGCTGAGTACATAAGTGCCAGAAGCTGCTCTAAGAACTTTATAAGCCATGCTAAAACATTCTCAAAAAATCCTTTGTTAATCTCATTCTGTGGGTTGTCTTTTCACTTTTTTGATTATATCCTTTGCTGTGCAGAAGCTTTTTAACTAATATGATCCCATTTGTCCATTTTTCTTTGGTTGCCTGTGCTTGTGGGGTATGGCTCAAGCAATTTTTTTCCCAGACCAATGTCATGGAGGTTTCCCCAATGTTTTCTGTAGTAGTTTCATGGTTTGAGGTCTTAGATTTAAATCTTTAATCAATTTTGATTTGATTTTTGTATATGGCAAGAGACAGTGGTCTAGTTTCATTCTTCTGCATATGAATATCCAGTTTTTCCAGCACCATTTATTGAAGAGACTGTCTTTTCCCCAGTGTATATTCTTGGCACCTTTGTCAACAGTGAGTTCACTTTAGGTGTGTGAATTTGTTTCTGGGTTTTGCATTCTGTTCCATGGGTCTGTGTGTCTGTTTTTATGCCACTACCATGCTGTTTTGGTTACTGTAGCTCTTTAGGCCAGGACTTGTTTAAAACTTGGCCAGATGACTATTCTTTGTTCACCTGTATGGTACAAAATACGATGAATAATTACTGAGTATGGTTCCTAATTTATCATGTACAAAACTCTAAATGCCCCTCTCCTCCATTCCCCATCCCATATATATTGCAAGATGTTGAAGGGAAGTATAAAGCTGTGTAAAGTTTTTATGAGACTTTCTCTCTGACCAGAAATTATACACATACTCCCTTTTAATATATTAAAGGGAGAACTTTTAAAAAATCCTACCCTCAGTGCCTCAAATAAAGAAAGGTGAGAATTTTGTGATCAGATGTCACCATGGCCCATATTTTCTACCCCAGAGAAGATTATGAAAGTACTTTCTCCTTATTTTGAAGTTGTAATTTGTCATGTCCTTGGTTCAAGGTATGCAAAAATCCTTTTGTGTCCATCCTTATCTTTAGAGGTAGGAATAACACTACATCAGTCCAAGAAGAGAGAATAAAAAGTACAGTAGAAAGATTAGCTACTAAATCTTACCTAATTCAATCACACTGAGATGCCCCAAACTACATGTGGCAAGCAGTCTCTAAAAGGATCCCAATAATTTTTCCTCTTGGTACCTATGCCCTTATGTAATCCCCTTTCCTTGAGTGTATGCTGTCCTAGTGATTTGCTTATAACCAATAGAATATGGCAAAGGGGACAGTATGCTATTTCTATGATTAGGTTACATAAGACTGTGACTTCCGTCTTGCTAGCAGAGTCTCTTCCTCATTGGCTTTGATGAAACAAGCTGCTATGTTGGAGAGACTCATGTGGTGAGAAAGTAAAAGAGACCTCTGGACAACAGCCAGGAAGGAACAAGGCCCTCAGTCTAACAGCCTACAAATAACTGAATTTTGCCAATAACCATATGCGTTCTGAAGCAGATTTCTCCCTAGATAATTCCTCAGATAAGACCAAAGCCATGTCTAGCACTTTGGAGAGACCATGAAGCAGAGGATGAGGTTCATTTGGGCCTGGTCTCTTGTTCCACAGGAATTATGAGATGATAAACATGGGTTACTCTAAGTTACTAAGCTTATGGCAATTTGTTAAGCTGCCACATATAACTAATATACCAGACTAGCCCTTGGGAAAATTGGGAGGTTAAATAAATAGAACAGAGTTGCATTTGCTGAATAAGTCAATAATGACAAGGCTTCCTACATGCATAGGCTTCCTACTCTCATTGTTCACCTGTTTATAATCTAATGCTTGAATATAAGCATACTAGAAGTGATTGTGCTTCCTCAATAACTTCTACTTGGTTAAAGAGTTTGACTCATGTACATTTACTAATTATTTCCATCTACTGCCAGTTCAAAATCTTACGCTTCTATAGCAGTACCTGTTTAGTTCATTAGCTTCATCTTTGGTGATATAGTTGAAAACCTTCTCTTGCTGGCATGTTCCTTCTGGCAGCTGGATGCTTCACCTTATTATAGAGCTGTGTTTCTCTGTTTCTGACCCAGTTTCCTTCTCCCAGAGAAGTCAGCACATCTTCGTATCCTGTGTAAATTCTCCTGGACTGGAGGAGCCTGGGATGTCTAACTAACTCCTTCAGCCCTGTTACTTTCCAGTCACCTTTCTCTTCAGGCTTCCCTGAGTCCATTTCTCTCCCAGCCCTACCTGGGCCTGTAGATGCACTATCACCATGTAGTCATCCACCCCCCTCTTCCTTCTCTCTACAACTATCCTCAGGCTTGTAGTGGGGCATCTGCCAATAGTGATGGGCAGGTCAAAATGGCTTCAACTAACTGCCTAAGCACAGTGGCTGAAAGCACAGATGTTAGAGTAAGACAGTCCTAGATGTAATTCCTGATTCATTATGAGCTATAACCATAAGCAAGTTGCTTAATCTCTCTTTCTCAATTTTTAAATCTATAAAATGAGTATGTTAATGCGCTGTTTGTGTGAGCTTTTTTGCCCCAATCTTTATTTCTCATATTAAACTTCCAGAAATATCTTTTTCATTTTACATTTTCATCATTTCAGAATTGTATAGACTCATGGCTCTGAATTTCACTCTGGCTCATTTTATTAATCACTCATGCATTAAGATTTTAGTAAGTGGTTATATATAGCAGATTGTATAACAAACACCCTGAATTAAAAGAAAAATGAAATTTTATTCCTGACCTCAATGTGCTTATAGCTAGAATGGAAGGAATACAATTATAAACAATGCCATTGGTTAAGAAATAAAATATGTGCCAAGAGCTTGAGAAAATAGACGTGTGAACGATTAGCTTGGAATCCAGGGATTCCCAGAAGAAGTGACACTTGAACTGAAACTTGAAATATGAGTAGGAATTTATAAGTTAAAAAGCAGTGGAGATGATAGTGTAGAGAAAACAGAATCTGTAAAAGTCACAGCATTATGCAAGAACTGGCAAGTTAGAATGTTAGCTAAAGAATTGAGAAGATAATTTTTTTTCATGCAGGAAGGGGATAAAGGGATGACAAAATAAACTGTCATCAGATTGAGAATGATCCAGAATGTGGTATCTAAAGGCGATAGAGAAGTGGAGGATGATTAAAGTTTTTAGCTTAAACAACTGGCAGCTGGTTTCTTGATTTACCTGCCTGTCATTCAGCTGCATGTTACTCCATCTCATCCTGTTCCATTCTTCTATGAGATCAACCACAGCGTTAATATCTTGGCTAGCTTTTTTGGCTTTGGGAGGCCCAGTTGAGTATATCTTTCTGTCAGCTGGCTTGCCTGCGAATCATTTCTCCATTTATTTTTCTAGGGCTCAACTATTATTCCAATTATATCACCTATCACTGGAAGAAGAATGACTGATAGTGTCAATGCAAATAGAGCATACAGGTGGAACAGACTGTGGGCTGAGGAAGAGTGTAGATAGAAAACAAGCTATGATTTTGTTGAATTTGGGTATAGGGGTCCAGTGGATCTCTAACCAAATGTGTCAGCCAAGCAACTGGAGATCAAAGCCAAGAGTTGATGAGAAATGCCTGAGATTATTTGTAGATTAAGTAGATTCAAAGTGGGAATGCTATTAGTTGAAGCTGTGAGAATGGGTATGGTCACCCAGAATATGTAGAAAGTGAGACCATGGAAGGATTAGAGACACAACCCTCAAGATAATTACTATTTAATGGATGAGAATACGGTTGAGGTATCCTCCTGAAGGCTGGTAAAACTCTCTGTGAATGGCATGGCTATTGATGTTCAAGCCCTAACAGCTGGAATTTACATATGCTAGTAAATAATTTTAAAATGATTCACTTATCCATCAACCCTATCAGGTGAGGTTGGAATAGCAGGGGTTTGGTTTTTTATTGTTTACTGTTTGTCCTAGAATACTTGTGCGCAATTTCTTCCAAGTGCTTCATGTTAGAATGTTTCATCTCCACATAGTCAGAATATTCTAAATTAAATCATAAACCTAACTATGTAGCATACATATATACTCTAGATTCAGGATACCCTGTTAGTTCTTAGAGGTTATATATCTGATTTAGTGTTTTATCCACTTTTATTTGATATATTTCACTGGCATGGAATATAGAATTATTTATTTCATGCCTAAGAATCTTGCAGGACATGAAGCAATAGAAGACACGCTGGCTGTCTAGGGAGATAACTAACAGGGTTGTCTGGCCTTGAACTCATATTCTATCCTGGGTACTTTTTGCCTGAATGAGGAACAGACGTTTGTGCATTATTCTCAATGCCCTGGTTCTCACAAGTGCCTATTCCTACTGTAGTATTCTAATATGATTCCCCAATGAAATCTTGTAGTTGTCAAATATTCTAATATCAATTGCTGCAAAACAAACCACCTGAAATGTAACAGAGTAAAACAATGACTATTTTATTACATCATTGGATTCTGTAATCAGGAATTTGGACACAGCATGGTAGGGATGTCTTGTCTCTATGATGTCTGGGGCCTAAGCTGAAAAGACTTGAAAGGCAGGAGTTTACTTGAATGGCTGGGGGAAGGAATCATCTAGAGCTTCGAGCTTCCTTGTTTCTAAGTCTGGTACAGGTCTGGTATGACTTTCAGGCTGGGCTCATCTGGAACTCAACCAGAGCACTTACATGTGGCTTCTATATGTGACCTGGGCTTTATCACAGCTAAGTGGCTTCAGGGTAGTTGAACTTCCCTGGTGGCTCAAGGTACCAAGAGTGAATGTCCCAGTGAGCAAGGCCATGTCTGCATGGCCTTTTTTTTTTTTTTTTTAAATGAACAAGCCTCTGAAATCAGTCACCTCTACAGCACTCCATAGATTGAAGGAGTCTACCCAAATTCAGGGAGGAGGGATATAGAACCCACTTGTAGATGGAACAAATGTTGAAGAATTTGCAGCTATGTTTTAAAATCAGATGGTATGAGAGCTCATGAAATTCTGACCCAGCCAGTTTTGTTTTGGCACAGGCCTATAGTCTAATCTATGGATGTAAACTGCCACATTACTTGGATACCTCATTCTTTTCTTTCTGAAATTCTGTAACTTGATTTCTGTGCTTCGATACAAACCTAATGAGATCAAGACCTTAACTCCTGTGTTATAGCTAATTTGTATTGAAATGATTGATTAACACTCAGTCATCTTTGAAGAAAGAGTGAGAGGTGGGCAAACTCTGGCTTTTAGATAGTGTAGGATTAACATACAAAAATCTCATCCTTGAAATGACCTTGGAGTTGGAAGGGATCTGCATCATGTGCTGTATTCACAAAATAGAGGATATCAATGCTAAGCAGAAATGGGAGCATGAAGGAGAGTTTGTGAGCAGTTGGGAGAGACAAATAAGCAATTTGATAGAGAGAAAATAAATTAAAATTAAAGTTGTGTATGTGTTTCACCCTAAAATTTTCCATAAAAACAATCACGTTATTTGAGAATACAGACAGTTTAAATTCTTTTTGTCTAGTCTTCATGATTTTAAAGTTTATTCTTCCTGTATCACTGTACTGGTGAAGATATCTATTACAATGTTGAATAGAAATAGTGAGAACAGATATTCTTGTCACATTTGTTATATTAGGGAAAAACACTTAGTCTTTTACCACTGAGTATGATTTGTACTCTTTTACTATTGAGTATGATTTGTACCTATAGGTTTTTAATGAATGTTCTTTCTCAGATTGAGGAAATTCCTTTCTGTTCTTATTGAGAGTTTTTATTATTTATTATGAATGGGTATTTAATTGTGTCACATGCCTTCATATGTCTATGGAAATGACCATATGACTTTTTATTCTATTAATATAGTTAATTGCATTTATTGGCTTTCAAATACAACCTTGTATTCCTGTAATAAACCCAATTTAGTCATTATATACTATGAACTCTTTCATATTATATATTATAAACTCTTTTATATTTAACTTTCTAATATTTCATTAAACAATTTTATATTAATAATGATGAGGTTTATTGTCCAAAATATTTTCTTGTAATTATTTTTTGCATGTGAGGTTTGGTATCAGGATTATATTGGCCTGTTAAATGAGTTGGGAGTATTTCCTGCTTCTCTGTTTCTAAAAGTTTGTGTAAGACTGATATTGTTTCTTTCTTTGTCTTGATGGAATTCACCACTGAAAACATTTGGAAATGGAGTTTTCTTTGTAGAATATTTGAGTACAAATTTATTTTCTTTAATGATACAAAGCTATTTAGTTTTTATCTTTGTATTGTATTATCATTTTGGTAGTTGTATTTTCAGGGAATTTGATGACGTAATCAAAGTTGTCAAATTTATTAGCAGAATGTTAGCCATACTATTCTCTGTAAGCTCCCATGAACATATTTGGCAGTGTTGCTTCTTTTATTCCTGATACTTGTGATATGTATTTTCTCTTTTTTCTTGATCAGTCTTGCTAGAGGTTTATCAATTATATTAATGTTTTCAAGGAAACAACTTTTGACTGTTGTTTTCATTTTTATTATTTTTTCATACTCTTCACTTTAAGTTGCTCATTCTTTTAGATTCTTAAGTTAGAAACTTCAGTTAGAATTATCTTAGTTAATTTTTCTAATATAAGCATTTGAATGTATAAATTTTCCGTAAACGCTATTTGAACTGCACCTCACTAATTTTGATATGTTGTGTTTTCATTATCCTTGAGTTCAAAATATTTTCCAGTATCCATTGTAATTTTGTCTTTGACTCATAGGTTGTTTTAGTAGTGTGTTCATTCCAAATCTGGGTGGCTTTGCTTTATATTTTCTTTATTTCTAAAATTTCATTATTTTAGTGGTCAGAGAACATGTTTTGTAAGAGTTAATTTTTTCGAAATTTAATAAGACCTATTTTATAGCCCAGCCTATGGTTTACCTTAATGAATGCACCATGTGTACCAGGAGCAAGATATGCACTCTATTGCTATTGGGCATAGTGTTCTAAAGCATCAGTTGTCAAATTGGTTCATTCTTTCTTATAGCTTTATTGATTTTTCTAGTTGTGTTATAAATTACCGAGAGAAGGATATTAATATCTCCAATGATAATTGTGAAGTTATTAATGTTTCCCTTTATTTATCAGATTTTGCTTTGTGTATTTTGAAATTCTGTCATTAAGTGCATACACACGTGGGATTTTTCTGTCTCCCTGATGAATTGACTCTATCATTAGTGCAAAAGGTCCTTCCTTATCTCTTGTAGTACTTTCTGTCTTGAGGTTTATTTTGACATCAGTATAGCCACATCTGCATTCTTATGCTTGCTGGCTGCATGGTGTATCTTGTTATCTTTTTATTCTCTAACTTTCTGTCCTTTTCTATTTAAAGTCTATCTCTTGCAGAGGATATAGTTGGGTGTTGTTCTTTATTGTATCTGACAATTTCTGCTGTTTTATTTGGAGTATATTAAAATATTTACATTGTATTTATTCTTACTCTGGAAATAAGTTTACCATCTTGCTATTAGTTTTGTATTTGTCTTGTGTATTTTTTGTGCATCTTTTCTTTCCTGCTTTCTTTCATAAAAACAGATTTGAATTTTTTAGTATTCCTTTGTTTACTTTTTGTTTTTTGCTCTAGGTATTACAATATTCATTCTAAGCTCTCACACTCTACTTATGGTTAATATTATATCACTTCATATGAAATGTAAGAAACAGAAGTATTTTTCTACTTACCCCTGTTCTTTTACTATTGTTATATTTCAGTTTTATAGACATTAGAAATTCCACTATACAATATTATTATCATTACTTTAAATAGACAAGAGTCTTTCAAATAAGTTAATAGAAGAAAAATAGATAGTATTTTGTATTTGCCTCTATATGAAATATTTTCATTTCTCTCTATTCCTTCTGTAAATCTGATTTTTCCTCTGGTATCAATTCCCTTTAGTCTGAAGAACTACCTTTAATATTTCTTGTAGTGTGATGGTCTGCTGCTGACCAATTGCCTCCATTTTTCTTTATTTGGTTAATGTCTTTATTTTTTAAAATAATTTTTAATGCCAGGTTTATTGAGGCTTAATGTACATTCATAAAAGTCACTTATTTTATCATGTCGTTTGATAAGTTTTATAAATCTGTCCTGCTCCACCACAACAATCTGGATATAGAACATTTCTTTATCTCAGAGTTTTCTCAGGCATCTTTGAAGCCAGACCCCTTTTCCCTTTCTACTCCTGGCAAAAGCTGATCTGTTTTCTGTCCCTAAAGTTTCTCTTATTCCACAATTTGATGTAAATGGGATCATATAGTACATGATCGTGTGTCTGTCTCCTTTCACATAGCATAATACTTGTGAGATTCATCCGTCTTATTACATGTATCAGCACTTCATTTATTATATTGAGTAGTATTCCATTGTATAGATTAACCACAATTCATTTATCCATTCTTCAGGTGTGAGGCATTCAAGTTGTTGCTGGCTTTTGGCTATTCTGAATAAAGCTATTATGAACATTTGCATACAGATTATTTTGTTGATAGATGTTTACATTATCATGATAAATGTCTAGGAATACGCTTACTGAGTAATATGAGAAGTTATATGTAACCTTCTAAGAAACTGCCTAAATTTTACAAAATAGTTATAACATTTTCCATTTTCACAAGCAAACTATGAGGGTTCAAATTCCCTCCCAAGGGAACCAGTCCAATTGGCCTGGCCATATGTGCACACCTTGGTCAGGAGAAAGTAAAATTTCTTTTTGACAATTCCACAAAATTAAATTCTGTGAGAAGGTAGTCATTTTCAAAATGAAAATAAGATCCTGTCAGTAGAAGAATGACTGTGGAGCAGATAAAAACAGAGATATCTTTTGCAACTTAAGTTAGTTAAAATGCTGCAGAAGTGAGAAGATGGTTGGACCACTGATTGTGTCTTTAATATGACTCCTGGCTTGCCAATAATCATTTCATGACCTTCTATACCGCATTTGACTTCTCAATATAACATTGTTCTCACTTGTAACGCTAGCGCAAAGAAATGGATGATCTTGTTGAGGTCACTGCCGTCTTTAGCTTCTGTGATTAATCTGAGCCATAGAATATTAATTAAACATATATTGAGTAAACACATTTAAAAGGCTGAGGAGCCTAAGGCCTTTTCTATTCTATTTTAATGCCTTTTGTTTACTGCCATTTCTAAATTAGATAAAAAGCTTTCTACTCCATTAGTTTTAATAATAGTTAAAGTTATTAAAACGCTTTAGGATTACAAATATGCTTTTGTCTGTGTATGGGTGTGTGAGTGCGTGCATGTGTGTGTGGCATTTATAAATAATTGGCAAGTGATTTACATAGATCACATTTGTAGCAGAAGTGCCAATGTGAAGTTTTTAAGATATTATTAACAGAAATTACATTTTGAAGAACAAATGAAAGCTGCCGTATCCCAAATGCTACTCAGTCAAGCAGCCCTGATTCCTACTTGCTTGATATCCAAAATAGTATTGTGTACGTATGGTCTAGAAATCTTATGACAATCCAGCAATTGTTGCAGTTAAATCCTTTAACAATTTTATGCTATTCTATAAAAATTATGTCATATAAAGCAAAACACATAATCTTTTTTTTCTGGTGAAAATGTTCCTATTAATGAGTCTTCAGATTTTCCATAGTCCTTAATTGCTAAGGGAAATAATAATTTAAAAAGCCAACATTCAATCATTGCTAAAGTGGAGTGAAATGGACTCCACTTTAAGAGACTGGGCATTAGTAAATTAGAGTGGTTAAAAGATATGTTACAAAACATAACCTAAGTAGATCAGAGAAGGCATATAAATGGTTTACTTCTCACATTTTGAATATTTATTCATATTTCTCTTCTCTCTGTCTTGTCCAATTACTTCAAAGGCCCTTAGCATATGTGCTAGCTTCCCACTTCACTGTGGGTTTCCCCTAGGATATTGGAATTTCAAATCTAGTTTATAGTTGTGAAATAAAAGATTTTATGATACTATTTTAGAAACTCTGTGTTATAGGAAATAGTAAGTCATTTTTTAAGATGCAAGAGACACAGAGAAGCAGGATGGAGTAGTCTCATTTTAGCTCTGAGAGAATATGTCTTTGTAACATTCATGTATTGTATTAATCAAGACCCTCTTTTAAGAATAAAACAAAACAAAACAAAAAACAATCTCAAGTTGGGCGCAGTGGCTCATGCCTGTAATCCCAGCACTTTGAGAGGCCAAGGTAGGTGGATCACCTGAGGTCAGGAGTTCGAGACCAGCATGGCCAACATAGCGAAACCCTGTCTCTACTAAAAATACAAAAAAAATTAGCTGGGTGTGGTAGTGGGCACTTGTAATTCTAACTATTTGGGAGGCTGAGGCACAAGAATCGCTTGAATCCAGGAGGTGGAGATTGCACCACTACACTTCAGCCTGGGTGACAGCACGAGACTCTATCTCAAAAAAACAAACACACAAAACTATCTCAGACTACCCTGAAATTAAAAGGGGATTTTATGGGCTAAAAAAATAGGGGATCTTAAAATTATGAAATGGCTTTCGACCTTGTCCCCAAAGTTATACTCTTAGGATACTGTCTCTCCATTTTTTGGCATTGCCTTCCAGTGCATGGCTGCATCAGGCACACTTTCGAGAAAAGGACAAAATAAATATGACCATCAGCAGCTCTAGCCAGATGTGGCATATTAGTTGATTTCGCCTGGATTGTTTGTTCCCCGGGGGTCAAAGATGAATTCAGCCCCTCCAAAGTCACTTGAGCTTTCTAACGGCTGGTAATTATATAGTACAAGTTTATGCCATCAAAGGGGTTTTGTCCTGACCACAGATTGAGGTATCACTCTGTTATTATTAATGAAAAGAGTTATTATGGCTGGATTACAGGTGATTTTTTTTCTTTGTCTTATGTTTTCAGATATTTTATAATAAGTATCTTATTTCTGATTGCAAGTTGCATATTTTTAAATGTATTTCTTTCTTAAATTAGAATAAACATTTGATGTGTTCATCCATTATAGTTGTGTTTTTCCCTTCACAGCTATTGTAATAGATGGTGATCATATAGTCCATGATATCTAAAGTTGAGGAAATACAGTTCTTTTGTAAAGAGAGGAAAGTTATTAAACAAACTCTAACTTTTATGATGCATACTTCAAATTAAAAAAAGATTTTTGGTAGCTAAGAGATATGAATTAATAAAAAGTTAATGAAATTCAGGTATACTTATCACCATGCAAACTACTCCAAAGAGCCTAGTTAATCATTTGGGGAAACTAAATTAACATTGATAGATCTCCCTTATGAATGCTGAAAAAATAATGCTATAATGTTAGTGAGTAAATTAAACTTCTAGGAGTACATACTATATTTCTCAATAGTTATTCAAAGACTATGAGATACTTGTCTCTTTTCCACATAAAAAGACTTTCTTCAAATTAGGGATCCATTCAATACATTGCTCTATGCCTTCAATCCACTATTGAGACCTACTTTGAAACTCTACTTTTCATGTGTATACTCTAATGTCTGCCAGTTGGTAAGTTATGATTATCTTGGCTGATCGTGATCAATAATCCCACGGTGAAATTCAAAATATATGAGAGACCCATAATTGAAATATCTGGGAAAGGCTGGGTGCGGTGGCTCATGCCTGTAATCCAGCACTTTGGGAGGCTGAGGCGGGCGGATCACGAGGTCAGGAGATCGAGACCATCCTGGCTAATACGGTGAAATCCCGTCTCTACTAAAAATACAAAAAAATTAGCAGGGCGTGGTGGCAGGCGCCTGTAGTCCCAGCTACTCGGGAGGCTGAGGCAGGAGAATGGCATGAGCCCAGGAGGCGGAGCTTGCAGTGAGCCGAGATCGCACCACTGCACTCCAGCCTGGGCAACAGAGTGAGACTCTGTCTCAAACAAAACAAAACAAAACAAAACAAAAAACTAGGAAAAAAAGCATGCCCTCTTGACATACTGATATTAAACAAGTCCATGCATATTTCACCTGCTTGGGCTGTTTTCCTTTCTCTTGTCTACCTACGAAATTCCTACTTCCTCTTCAAGACCCAGCTTGAATTGCTACCTTTTTCTTTCTTTCTTTCTTTCTTTCTTTTTTTTTTTAATTATACTTTAAGTTCTAGGGTACTGCAGGTTTGTTACATATGTATACATGTGCCATGTTGGTATGCTGCACCCATTAACTCGTCATTTACATTAGGTACATCTCCTAATGCTATCCCTTCCCCCTCCCCCCACCCCACAACAAGCCCTGGTGTGTGATGTTCCCCATCCTGTGTCCAAGTGTTCTCATTGTTCAATTCCCATCTATGAGTGAGAAGATACGGTGTTTGGTTTTTTGTCCTTGGGGTAGTTTGCTGAGAATGATGGTTTCCAGCTTCATCCATGTCCCTACAAAGGACATGAACTCATCCTTTTTTCTGGCTGCAGAGTATTCATTCCATGGTGTATATGTGCCACATTTTCTTAATCCAGTCTATCATTGATGGACATTTGGTTGGTTTCAAGTCTTTGCTATTGTGAATAGTGCCACAGTGAATATATGTGTGCATGTGTCTTTATAGCAGCATGATTTATAATCCTTTGGGTATATGCCCAGTAATGGGATGGCTGGGTCAAATGGTATTTCTAGTTCTAGATCCTTGAGGAATCACCACACTGTCTTCCACAATGGTTGAACTAGATTACAGTCCCACCAACAGTGTAAAAGTGTTCCTAATTCTCCACATCCTCTCCAGCACCGGTTGTTTCCTGACTTTTTAATGATCACCATTCTAACTGGTGTGAGATGGTATCTCATAGTGGTTTTGATTTGCATTCCTCTGATGGCCAGTGATGGTGAGCATTTTTTCATGTGTCTGTTGGCTGCATAAATGTCTTCTTTTGAGAAGTGTCTGTTCATACCCTTTGCCCACTTTTTGATGGGGTTGTTTTTTTCTTGTAAATTTGTTTGAGTTCTTTGTAGATTTTGGATATTAGCCCTTTGTCAGATGGGTAGATTGCAAAAATTTTCTCCCATTCTGTAGGTTGCCTGTTCACTCTGATGGTAGTTTCTTTTGCTATGCAGAAGCTCTTTAGTTTAATTAGATCCCATTTCTCAATTTTGGCTTTTGTTGCCATTGCTTTTGGTGTTTCAGACATGAAGTCCTTGCCCATGACTATGTCCTGAATGGTATTGCCTAAGTTTTCTTCTAGGGTTTTTATGGTTTAGGTCTAACATTTAAGTCTTTAATCTATCTTGAATTAATTTTTGTATAAGATGTAAGGAAGGGATCCAGTTTCAGCTTTCTACATATGGCTAGCCAGTTTTCCCAGCACCATTTATTAAATAGGGAATCCTTTCCCCATTTCTTGTTTTTGTTAGGTTTGTCAAAGATCAGATGATTGTAGATGTGTGGTATTATTTCTGAGGGCTCTGTTCTGTTCCATTGATCTATATCTCTGTTTTTGTACCAGTACCATGCTGTTTTGGTTACTGTAGCCTTGTAGTATAGTTTGAAGTCAGGTAGCGTGATGCCTCCAGCTTTGTTCTTTTGGCTTAGGATTGTCTTGGCAATGTGGGCTCTTTTTTGGTTCCATATGAACTTTAAAGTAGTTTTTTTTTTCCAATTCTGTGAAGAAAGTCATTGGTAGCTTGATGGGGATGGCATTGAATCTATAAATTACCTTGGGCAGTATGGCCATTTTCACGATATTGATTCTTCCTATCCATGAACATGGAATGTTCTTCCGTTTGTTTGTGTCCTCTTTTATATTGTTGAGCAGTGGTTTGTAGTTCTCCTTGAAGAGGTCCTTCACATCCCTTGTAAGTTGTATTCCTAGGTATTTTACTCTCTTTGAAGCAATTGTGAATGGGAGTTCACTCATGATTTGGCTCTCTGTTTGTCTGTTATTGGTGTATAAGAATGCTTGTGATTTTTGCACATTGACTTTGTATCCTGAGACTTTACTGAAGTTGATTATCAGCTTAAGGAGATTTGGGGCTGAGACGATGGGGTTTTCTAAATATACAATCATGTCATCTGCAAACAGGGACAATTTGACTTCCTCTTTTCCTAATTGAATACCCTTTGTTTCTTTCTCCTGCCTGATTGCCCTGGTCAGAACATCAAAAAACTTATCCACCATGATCAAGTGGGCTTCATCCCTGGGATGCAAGGCTGGTTCAACATATGCAAATCAATAAATGTAATCCAGCATATAAACAGAACCAAAGACAAAAACCACATGATTATCTCAATAGACACAGAAAAGACCTTTGACAAAATTCAGCAGCCCTTTATGCTAAAAACTCTCAATAAATTAGGTATTGATGGGACATATCTCAAAATAATAAGAGCTATTTATGGCAAACCCACAGCCAATATCATACTGAATGGGCAAAAACTGGAAGCATTCCCTTTGAAAACTGGCACAAGACAGGGATGCCCTCTCTCACCACTCCTATTCAACATAGTGTTGGAAGTGCTGCCTTTTTCTTTAACAGACTTGTAGTAGAGTAAAAGGAAAACATTCTGTAAATAAATTTAATAAACTATTATGGGTGCCATGAAGATGCTTTCTAGATATACGAAGGAATCATATCAAACAGTGTTTTAAATTATAAAATTTCCCTAAGTATAAAATCTTTGCTTACAAAATGATGAGTTAAGTATATTCCCATTTGACAACTTAAAAACTAAAGTATTGAGAAATTACATAACATGCCCATCATCATAGTCTGGCAAACAGCTTTTGGATACAAGCACTCCTTATTTGCTGTCTTCTGTCTCCCTCATCAAATTGCAACCTTTGTAATATTGATTTGTATTTCCAGCAATTAACATTGTGCCTGGCATAGAGTAGATACTTAGTTAAAAGGTTTATTTTCCCTTCCATATGTAGTTTCAAACTATCTTTTAAGCTATCTCTGTGCAGTCCGCCAGCACTGAAGACTGAGCCAAACCCTGCAGACCCAGTTATACAACATGAACCCAAATGAGCTATTATGGAATCATAAACTCTTCTAAAGTGGGTCTAATATGAGCATCAGCAGAGAAAAATGTCAGCTTGCATTAGCTTTAAAAGTATAGTAATCTGTGTCTTAGAAATCCACATTTTGAAAGCCAGTATTTAATAGATTCTAATAAAAAAAGCCAATGATTATTCTTATTAGGGCGTGCACTTTTTTCTTTTAAATATCCAGCTGTATTCCAAACATAATAAACTTCAAATCATTAAAAGGTTCTGCTCTTTCCAGATCACTTAAAATTATTTCGGAAACAAAAGGATTTTGCATGGATTCTCTCAATTATGAAGCAAAATTACGAATCCTAATGTAGGCTTAGATTGTTAATCGAAAACTGTTGAGTTTTCCTGGACTTGACTCTGGGCAACTGTTACCTGTGTGGAGCTCTTCCAGATAACTATTATTTTGGATGCTCTACAGATTGCTGCCTCAGCAGATTAAAATAAAAATAAAAAACTGAGTTCAAATTTGAATCTACCAATGTTCTTGTGATGTTGAAACTCACTTGTATTTTTTATACCAGTTTTTTAATTGGGAAAATGAATGTTAATTTGATTTATGCACGTTCTCCCCAAAGATGTCAGTAGAAATTACTTAAAAGTGCTTAGAAATATAATATATGGCATAATCATTATTTAATTAGCATATCAATAGAAATGATGTGACTTTTTGAGAACTAAGTCATGGAAGAGTATCTCAGACATGCACACAGAAATGGACTTGAGTACTTTGTTTCTGCTGTCTTGAATTTGTATATAATTCTGACATAATAGAAAAATGGCACTTATTTGTATTTCTAGAAAAAAATTTAAGTCCTCTTTTTGATCTAGCTCTTGGCAATAGATTAAATGAACTAATCTATTTGGTAAAATTTATTTGAGCTTTTTTTGGCAGCTACTTTTTAACATAATTTTTAAAAATTGTTTTACAAATTTTAAAGTTATTTAATTTTTGTTGGTCGGAACTTTTGTACCATGATATTTCTTGATCTCATCCCAAATCAATGACCTTATAAAGCAAGCTGAATTAAAACACTCTTTAAGTATTATGTCACTTTGCACTTCTCAAATAAATGAAGCAACTGGAAATTATGTATGTTGGAAATAATTGCCAATTGAATCGACTCAGTACACAACAAAATTATTTGAGTGCTTTGAATTTTGTGAAATATCAGACCCACTTAGATTTTCCCAATGATCTGTAGTCTTTTTCTTACTTTGCATCAGAATTACCAGGGTGATCCTCAAAGACTCACGTGGTCTTCAGTCTTGTTAATGTGGCCTAACCCCACATTTGTGGATTGAAGTGGAGGCTTTTTCTGCTTATGGCCCCTGCCCCGCCTTTTGCTGTCTGTGCATCTCTAGTCCCATAGGAAATTCCCAGTCTTTGTTATTCCTGTTATGATGTCCTTTCCCTGACTTCAGGGGAATTGGTCAAAGCTGAGAGAGTGTTGTGCTGATTTTCTTTTTAATCTCTTTATTGCTGAAAATGGGAAAAGGGTCAAGAACTTTGCACTGGTCTCAAAATTATCACTTAAAAACTGGAAGAAATTACAAACAGGATCTGGTCCTTTTTTGGCCATGGTATGGAATGTGGTTTCAGGAGCAGCTAAAGGGCAGGTGCCCTGATGTCCTGTCAGTCCTATTCAGCTGCCCTGAGCAAGATTAGGCAGGGTGTCTGTGGAACAGGGGATCTCTGAGGGAGGTGGGCACCCACAGACTGGAAGATTTTGACTGGAAGCTTTTACTGGTATCCCACTAGGAACTAAGCAGCCATTAAGTCTGCTTTTAGGAAATTTTCTGCTTTGTGTTTGACTACCAAGCCCCTATCATGACCCATAGAGTTGAGGTTGTTTCCCATTTGTCTTGATCTTCCTGCATCCTATTTGTGTCTCCTGTATTTGGTTTTATGATTTCTCTGGTGGGCTGTTTCTATAGCCCTCTACTTCCAATGAACTCACTATGCTTTTTCTCTTCTTTTTCTCAAAACCCGCAACTTCATAAAAAGCTTAGCTCTTTTGAATTAAGTCTGTGCATGTCTGTCCTTTAAACCCCGGGTCATTTAAACCACCTGCAACTTGAGCATGTTAAAAGACAACAGGAGTTTTAGCTGTTTTGTATGATTTTTCATTATTGCATATTATATTGTCTAACTTTGGTCCACCCCTTAAGCCACAATCTCCCTTTCAGAGCGAAAGGGTTATATTTTTGTGAACATAATCAACAGAAATTAAGGGGAAGCAGAGAGAGACAGCAAAAACAAAATCACTGGACCAATGAAAGATTCTACCATTTACATAGAGGGAGGATATCATTCTATATTTATCGTATATTATTTTTCCTTCATAAATTTATTCTCCTTGTGAGAATATACACTGTTTCCAGAAAGCACCAGTTTAATGCACATGGGCTCTCTCTATGGTGAAATCTACTGGAGACCCTATCCTTAAATCAAAGCTTGTGAAACAAAAAGAGGCCAGTCTTTAATGAGTTAGGGACCAAAGTATTTGGGGTAAAAAAGTGGAATCATTATCATTAGAAATGAGATTTCAATAAGATAAATGTTAGCCTGATATCCTAACCAGAACATGTTTATAGTGACCATAGTGACCCAATGGTTCTTATAGTCTCTTGTTTTGCCTGTTGGATTCTTAGCAACTGATAACTGCAGTAAGTCCCCAACTATTGATTTTTCTTTACAAATGGGGTTTATTTTAATGAATATAAAATGCCAACAAATTCACTTCTCTCAGAGATCGCAATCATTGCCTCAGAGTTCTGTAAACCAGATTTTGTGTAGAAACAAAAGAAATTCATACAAACAAATGACTCTTATTGACATACAGGCAAGCAAGTTAGTGGAGACCACTTAAGATTACATATGCTCACATTTTACAGATCACACTCCAAGGCTAATAGCTGGTTTTCTCAGCAAGGTGAGCAAGTGACTCAGTTCTTTGTGGGTGTCTGTGATGACTGCAGCACTCACAGCCACTGTCTGATGTTGACCCCCTCTGATACTAGGGTCACCACAAAAGCTAGCTTAGGCCCAGACCTCTGCAGCTAGCATAACTCAGTTTCTACCAACCGAGAGATTGCCAGGCCCAAGAAATGGCTTTTTCAATTGATCACACTTCACTTAAGGGCCACACCTGTGCACGCCTGCTCTGTGCGTTTGCACATTTATTTAGGTGTGAAAAATATCAACAAGTAATTTATCTTATTATAGAGAGAGTTTGATGTACAAGTGTACTGGCTTCTGATTTTTTAAGTATTTGTGTTTCTCTCCATTTATAAAATACCATTTTCTTCAGTGGCTAAAGTATGGTGTAAGCAGAAATTATCTGACTATGCTATACAACTGTACCTACATATTGCCTTATTAATAGAGTTTTCAAATTTGGTTTTATACTGTGTATTCAGTTGTATATACTGTTTGTGACTTACATAGTGAATACTTTTCTTATAATGAAACTTGATTTTGATAATGTATCCATTCTTAATTATACATTTAAGTGAAAGTGAATGAATTCAGAAGTAGAAATGGTGTTTAATGAGATCTGTAGAATATATGAAGCTTGTTAAATGTTGAGCAGAAGTACTACTGCTTATTCTGTTTATGTTTTCAAGCTTCCTTTTATGATCTTCCTTAAACTTTTTGTGTATGACCTTTGATGTCTTTATTTCCCCTATTGCACCCTTGCATTTTATCTCTCTCTGGTCTAAGATCAGTTATAAAAATGTACCAGCAAGAACTGAAAATAAAACAAACGTGTATAATATCTAGTAGTGGCTAAGGTCATAGACACTGTGCATGTGAATCCTACCGCTACACTTACCAGTTTCTTGGTTATTGTGGGCTAGGTAATTACCCATTTAGATTCATTTTTATCATTTCTGAAATTAGGAAGATATTATTTCCTGGCAAAATTATGTGCCCAATAAACATTAGTTGCTAATATTATTGTCATCATTACTTTGTATAATATTATTACATTGAAGATACATTTTCTGCATGGTAGAAAATATACATTTTTTTGCAGATCTATATATTTTCTTAGCTTCTTCTGGGAATATAGAATAATATTATACCTAGAGGGCATGACTTGTGACTGGCATTTTGGAGAAATTGTAAATAAATTAATGTTATAGGCTCTGTTTCTCAAAATCTTCCTCAGAGGTTGGGGATATAAGGCACAGAGATGTCAGATCTCAGTAACTTAGAAATTTGGGAAGTGAAGCTGTGAAGAAATATCCAAAATAGCTGCATGAATGGGTAAGAAAGAGAGTTCAAAGCAACTCTATCCTATACAAAAATTTACCCTACACAATTCCTCAGTTCAGGCTATTTTGTTGTTGTTGTTGTTTCTAGCTTGCTAATTATGTGCGGAACTGTGCTGAGCCCTGTACAGAATCATAGGTTAATAGATCTGGTTCTTGATCTGTCTGACTTTATCCAACTTTGTGTCCTACAGCCCATCAAATCTTTTTAGAATTGAAGGTACAACCTTGCTCGAGGTTTGGTTTCATTCTTGTCTTACTCCGCCAGTAATTAATTCCTTTAGAGATTTCTGTAATAGGACCTCTCGTAAAAGGCATGTGCCCATTAAATATCGAAAAATTGTTAAAATGTATTAGACTTCATATGATTTACCTACAGTTTTGCTTATAATTAAATGTCTACTAAACATCTATGAATTTCATTTTTAATTTTGGCATTAAAAGGTTTTGTTTCTAATCTTATGTCTTTCCTGGAAGGAAATTTGCAAAGACATTTAATCTATTCCTTTTATACAGTATCTCTAACAATTTGGGAATCTTTGCCATTTCAAATAGATTATAGAAAAAAGTACATAAGTATTATTAAAAGTCTTACTTGGCATAAAGAGTTAAACATTTAAAAATACATAACATAATTTTTAGATTCACGAAGTACCTTTACTTAAAAATATGATATTTACTTTTCATGATTTATTTAACTCACAAATATTTAATTTAGCTTAAAGTTAGGGTATTAGGTACCCTGTAAGTGTAGATGAATGGCAGGTTAAATTTGGTATTGATTTGGTTCTCCCATTGAAGTTGTAAAAGCAAGAACTATAAAAACTTAGTTATAATACTTTGTGTCCATATATTTGTCTTGGTAATCCAGAAACTGTGATATTAAATCCATAGAGCAAAGAAGAAATATTTAGTAGAAAGCATAATTTGACAATGAAATTTAAATAAAATGGACCCAATCTTTAGTATAACGTTGAAAATGACACCTTTAGTTAGTTAATATATTGTTGGTATACAATGGAATCAAATCTTAAGTAAAATTGTACACATTTTAGGTATTAAAATTATCTTTAAAACTATGCTTTCTGTGTCTTTTTTGTATTATATCTCTATCTTATTTGCATTGCTTTTTCAACATGAATGTCTAATATTTTTAAAGTTGTCTAAAACAACAAATGTTTATTTATATATACATACACATTTACATACGTTAATAAATTATTACAATATAATTTTCAAAATTCATAGTGGATAAAATATAATTTTTACCAAAAAATAAATAGGGTTATTAAATTACTAGGATAAAGATATTTTCAGTGAAATGAAATATATAATTACTGAGGACACTATTTTTAGATATATTAAACTAAACCATTTATAATTTTTGAAGCAGAGTTCTTTTTTCAATATCTTTTGTAGCTGTGCCACAGGGTGTGTCATTACGAAACAGGCACATACAGGCTGAGTATCAAACCTCTGCTGATTTGGTCATTTTTTTACTTCATGTTGTGTATTTTTCTGCACACTGTGCTATTTTGCTGAGAGTAAAAAAAAAGTTATTGTAGCTTTCAATCATTGATGCAGAATGCCATTTATGTACATCATGAGAGCATGGGGTCTTTATAAAATTATCCCTCAGGTACATTGCAGGTACTGCTTCATACCTAGAACAAAATTTTCAGTGCTATATAGAGTTGGGACCATTATCAAGATTTAAAGGCAAAAGGAAAGTCATTTACTTCTCTTGTAACATATATCTATGTGTTAGATTTACAATTGTGCAAAATCTATAACTGTAACTTTGAATCTCTTAGAATTTGTCATACTCCTAAGATGAAATTTAAACAGTCTCATTTTCAAGTTTCTTTCCTATCTATGTAAATCTTAAGGTCATAAATATTTTTTCTAAATAAGAGTTTAAATTAAATGTCATGATATCTTAAGTGTTTATGTTTTATAAGTTTTGGACTTCAAGAAATCTAATTACATGTCCAGAAAAGTAATAGCAATTTTTTTTCCTTTGGTATTTTTGGAAATTATTTGTTACACTGCACTTGTGCTAGATATAAAAATAATGAATAAGGAATGTACCATGTTCTCAAGAAACTCACAGAGTTTTAAGCGAAAAATTATTAAAAATAAATGATACAAGTGGCATAATATTGTTCAGAGTATATTGTACAAAAATCATAATAGTTAATTTCATGTTTTATGAAAAAAATTTTCATAATTTTTCTAAAGGATTAGTTGTAATAAACATATTTTTATATTTTTAATCCTTATATAACTCCTTGACTTTATATATTTTGCTTAAATTTTTTGCACTATAAATATAGAAGTACAAATGAAGTTATTTTCTTGCCCAGGATCTCCTAGTAATAACTCAGATTACAAATGATCAAAATTCCCAATTATTCTCTTGGATTATAATTCTGGATAGTATTCTAGATGTTAGGGTTTGACATATCTAATTTCAGCCTAAATCATACCATTTAGTCTCTCTTAATATTTTTATGCCTTATTTTCTTACCTATAAAAAGGGTTCGGCAAGTCCCACCATACTAAGCTATCATGAATATTAAGTGTGATATGCATGAAGCAAAAGCTGTCTGGGAGGCAAATTAGACAAGTTCTGTTGAGAGCAGAAATCCGATAGGACAAAGCTTTCAGGAAATTTCCTGTAATGTTTTTTATAGGAGAGCATCATGGTTAAAAAAAAAAGATGTAAACCAATCATGCTTTGCAGCTTGCTAAAAATTAAACATATGTCTGTGCCTGGGCTTGTGGGTGTGTGTGTAGGTGTATGTGGAGAATTATCGAGCATCTCTGACTTTTTATACTTATTTTTCTATTGGGGTAAAAACCATATAACATAAAATTACCCTGTTGACAGATGTTTAAGTGTATGATGCAGTACTATTAACTCTATGCATATTATTGTACCGCAGAAATCTAGAACTTTTTCTTCTTGCATGACCAAAACTCTATACCCATTGAACAACAACTCGCTATTTTCCTCTCTCCTCAGCTGCTAGAAATCAGTATTCTACTTTCTCCTTCTATGAGTTTGACTACATTAAATACCTTATGTAAGTGGAATCATGCAGTATTTGTCCTTCAGCAACTGGCTTATTTCACTTAGCATGATGTCCTCAAGTTTCATCCATGTTATAGCATATTATAGAATTTCCTTCTTTATTAAAGTTCAGTAATATTCCATTGTGTGCATATACTACATTTTCTTTATCCACTCATTCATCAGTGGACATTTATGTTGTTTACATATCTTGGCTAGTGTGACTAATGTTGCAATGCTGCAAAATATTCATAATTATTTTGAATAAATATCCAGCAGTGGGATTGCTGCGTCATATGGTATTTTTATTTTTATTTTTAAAGGAACTTTCATACTGTTTTCCATACTGGCTGCATTATTTTACATTCCCACCAAGAGCACACAAGAATCTCGATTTTCTACATCCTTACCAATACGTGTTATCTTTTAACTTGTTGATAACACCTACCCAAACAAGTGTGAGGCGCTGTCTCAGTTGGTTTTGATTTGCATGTCCTTGATTTCTAGCGATGTTGAATGACTTTCATACACCTGTTGACCCTTTTGTCTATTGAAACCCTTTGCCCATTTTTAAATTGAATTATTAGGTATTTTGTCACTGAGTTGTAGGAGTTCTTTATATATTTTTGATATTAACCCTGTATCAGATATGTGAATTGCAAACATTCCCTCCCATTCCACAGTTTGCCTTTTTACTCTGTTGTTTTCCTTGCTATGCAAAAGCTTGTTGGTTTGATATAGTGACAGTTGTTTTATTTTGCTTTTGTATCTTATGCTTTTTGTGTCATAATCCATGAAATCAGTACCAAGACCAAATTTAGGAAGATTTCCTCCATTTTCTTTGAGAGGTTTTATGGTTTCAGTTCTATGTTCACATCTTTAATCCATTTTGAGTTAATTTTTTGTACTGTGTACAATAAGGCTCAAATTTTATTTTTTTGCATGCGGATTTTCCACTTTTCCCATCACCATTTGTTTAAGAGACTGTTGTTTCACCATTATGTAGCCTTGAGACCCTTGTCAAAGATCATTTGACCAATTTATGCATGGATTTATTTCTGGCCTCTCTATTCTGCTCCATTGGTTTATATACTGGTCCTTATGTCAGTGCCACATCATTTTGATTACTGTAACTTTGTAATATGTTTGGAGGTTAGGCAGTGTGAGGCCCTTAGCTTTGTTTTTCTTGCTCTATATTGTTTTGGCTATTTGGGGTCCTTTGTGGTTCCATAAACATTATTTCTATCTCTACAAAAATGCCATTTGGATTTTGATAGAGATTTATTTGAATATCCAATTCATGTATATAGGATGTCTTTTTTTTTTTTTTGAGACAGAGTTTTGCTTTTGTTGCCCAGGCTGAAGTGGGATGGCATGATCTCGGCTCACTGCAACCTCCGCCTCCTGGGTTCAAGTGATTCTCCTGCCTCAGCCTCCCAAGTAGCTGGGATTACAGGCATGCACCACCATGCCTAAAAATTTTGTATTTTTAGTAGAGATAGGGTTTCTGCACGTTGGTCAGGTGGTCTCAAACTCCCGACCTCAGGTGATCTGCCCACCTCAGCCTCCCAAAGTGCTGGGATTACAGGCATGAGCCACTGCACCTGGTCAGGATGTCTTTCCACTTATTTATTCCTTTGTTGATTTCTTTCAGCAATGTTTTGCAGTTTTCATGTACAAGTCTTTTCTTCCTTAGTTAAGTTTATTCATAAGTATTTTATTCTTTTTGGTACTATTGTAAATGGTGTTGCTTTCTTAGTTTCCATTTTGGATTGTTCATTGTTAGTGTATGGAAATGCAACTAATTTTTGCATGCTGACTCTGTAGTTTGCAACTTTACTAAATTTGTTTTTTCTAACATTTTTTTGAAATCTTTAGGGCTTTTTACATTTATGACTATATCATCTGCAAAAACAGATAGTTTTACTTTTCCTTTATGACTTGGATGCCTTTTCTCTCCTTCTTGCCTAATTGCTTTATGAAAACTTCCTGTACTATGTTGGATAGAAATTGTGAGAGTAGGAATCTTTGCCCTTTTTCTAAGGCAAATCTTTCAGAGTTTTTTTTTTTTAACAGTTGAGTATGATTTTAGCTGTGGGTTTTTATATTGCTGTTTATTATTTTGAGGTAATTATCTTATACACCTAGTACACTGAGTGTTTTTATGAAACGGTGTTGAATTTTGTCAAATGATTTTTCTGCCCCTATTGACATAATCATATGACTTATTTTTTGTTCTGTTAAATAACATTGATTGAGTTACATATGTTGAACCCACCTTGTATCCCAGAGATAAATTTCCCTTGGCCATGGTGTATGATCCTTTTAATATGTTGTTAAATTCAGTTTGCTAGCATTTTGTTGAGGATTTTGGGATTGATATTATTCAGTGATAATGACCTGTAGTATTCTTTTCTTGTAATGTCTTTGTCTAGCCTTGGTATCAGGGTAATACTGGCTTCCTAAAATGAGTTTGGAAGTGTTTCCTCCTTTTAAAGTTTTTGAAAGAATTTGGGAAGAATTTTCATTTTATTTAACGTTCGGTAGAATTCTTCAGTGAAGCCATCTTGTTCTTGGCTTTTCTTTGCTGAGATTTTTAAATTTATTTTCTTTTATTACTGATTCAATGTCTTAACTAGTTACAGATGTTTGGATTTTCGATTTCTTTCTTGTTCAGTATTCATAGGTTGTGTGTTTCTATGAGTTCATCCATTTCTCCTAGGTTATCCAACTTATTGGCACATAGTTGTTCATAAGAGCCTCTTGTTATCTTTTGTATTTCTGGCATCAGTTTCTTACTTTACTTGAGTTTCTCTGTCTCTCTCTCTCTCTCTTTAACCTGGCTAATGGTTTATCAATTTTTTTCTTTGGTTGAGTTATGTGTTCCTGTTTCTTTATGTGCCTTGTAACTTTCTATTACGATCTACACATTTGAAAAAACAGTCACTTTTCCCAGGCTGTTCACAGAGGAAGGCCTTTACCCATCAGCTGGCTAGTGATTCTGGGGGCCACTCAAGCGTTTTCTGTGGGTGTCTTCTCAGGAAGTGTGCACATAAATTTCCAATTAGAAGGATTTACTGGCTTCTTTTTGCAGGAAACTGTACTCTCTTTCTTCCTCTTGTGTCTGTTTGAAGTACTACAGGTTATCTGCAGCTGCCATATGTTGCTCAGCTCTCCATTCTTTTCAGCAACTCCCTGGCTTCCAGAGTATGCCAGTCCCATCAGCACTCCAAAATATAATAACCAGACCCTTGGGCAGCATCCTCAAAAACCAGAATGTTAGATGCAAGCTCCAATTCTTTCCCTCTCTAGGAAGAAGCTGAGAGTTTTTCCCACTTGTTCCATGTGGAGCCAGTAAGCAACTATGGCCAGGGAGTACAACACGTTTTTCTGCCAGCTTTGATGCAGTGGTTTCATGCTCACTGAGGTGTAGGAGCCTCTTAACTGGTTTCTGGATTTCTCACAAAGGGAGTGTGTCCATGTACTATTGTCCATGGAGGGAAGGAGGGTCTGGGACTTTCTCTTCTGTCATGTTGATAATATCACTTCTGCCTATGATTCTTAAAATGTTAATTAACAGAGATATTCTGCACATCAGTTTTTATTCTTCAGGGCCATAGATATAAGCTCAGCAGTGTGGTCTGAGTCTGCTCTAGAATGGTTTGTGTTTTTTATTTGTTTGCTTATTTTTGTTTCTGGTAATGGGAGGAGCATGTGCTATTGAGTGAGAGGACCACAGTCCATATCTGGACCCAGTGGACCCACGGTAAGCTGAGAAGCTAGGACTATTCATTTCACAGCTCCGAAACTCTATTCTTTCATTTATGAAGTGTGGATATTGTCGAATATTCATCTGGACCTTTGTAAGTGCATTGTAAATCTGTAAAACAACAAATTAAGGTTATTTATTATATATAATAACTACAGGACAGATCCAAAAGATGTAGATGTTGTTTTTTACCAACCTAATTCGTACAGCTGGTTCATTTTGACTGGTTACTACTTTTTCCTAAGTATAATGAGCACAGCAAAAAAAAAGCATATTGAAAAATCTGGGTAATTAACCTTTTTGTTTTATCTCTTCTTTGTATTTGGCTTACTTCTCTCATATATCTGAATGTGTTTATAGCCATTTAAGATATGCTGAGAACCTGAAAATTCAATTACTTATATAAATGTTTTACACTTAAATTAGTTCTAGATATTTGGTAGGAACATGGGTATAAAAACATGAAATATAATCAAAGGTGAAAAGAATAGCCTCAGTTATTTATCTTATAAACTAGTGATTTTCATAATTTATTTTTTATGTTGAGATAACTAAGACAATAATTCAAGGTCAATAATGCTGAGAGTCATATAAGCTTCTAAACAGCCATTTTTGGAAAGTACTCTATGGGAATGTAGCAATTTACATGGCACATTTTCCCAAGGAATTTAGAGCAGTTCGTGACCCTTACGTAATTTGTGGGAGGTAAAATACATGTGTCATTGTTTGAAATCCCAAAGTCTATGAATTGAATCAAGAAGTCTCTTTATAGGCTTTTCTGATTCAGAACAGCCAACCCTAACCAGACCTGGAACACACAATACTACTCACGGTTTTTGTCAGAAGGAAATTCAAAAATAGCACACCTAGAAGAATTGTCATTTTACACTGAGCCAATTGTCATAAACTGTGTGCTCCATGTGTTTCAATGGAACTGAAAACCCCAACTCAATTTTCTGCTGAACAAATGTTTAAACTGAAAAAAGCAACAAAGCCCACAAACAACCCTTTTACTTGATGCATATTTTTCTTTATCCTCTTGTTGGGTTGTTAGAATGGGAATTCTATATAGAAGGAAAGGTATAAAAATGAATTCAATCGTGTTTGGTAGTATTTTCTACACTGTGTACTGGGCTGTGACTAACATACTTTATTTGATAGGGGTTATAATCATCCTTTTTTCAGGAAAAGATGAATTCAGGACTTTCTATAATTAGTATACTCATACTCTTTCAGGAAAACTACATGCTGTGTATTTATACGTTAAAGCAACAGGTACTATAAAAATCTTGTTGATATTGTGTGTGGTAGTTTTCAGCTTTTTGATACTTAAGCCTTTGCTTTTACAAAGCATTATGCTGGTATAGCTGTTTAGCAATAACTTTTGATTATTATGGGCCTAGTTGTGGTAATTTTACAAAATGGGCAGTATTCAGATTGCATATAAATTGCAGTGATAGAAAAAAATAAAAAATATTCTGCTACAGTCTGGGAGAAATTTTGTTAAATCATGTTATTATATGGGTTGTTAAGTTCTTTGGAGTCTTTTGAAGAGTGTCCAGGCTGTTTCCATGCTTTGTTTATATAGGGAAATGATTGGAATAAAAGCATGAACTGAACTATTCTTGAATTAATCCAAATGTTTATATTATGGCATTATTGATAGAAATTTTGTCTTGTTACTTGGATATCATGCAGTGTTTATGAGGATAGCAGTTTTCTAGCCAGAATCTCACTCATGAAGTTCAGCTCTCCAATTTTAGAAATGATTTTTCTTTTTCTTCATGCATACATACTTGGCACAAACCTCAGTAAAGTTAGGCTCAGGTGAATGTTTACAGATTATCATTCTGAATATAATTTTTTGAGGGGCATGATTGTAGCTTTTGTGTTATCAGCTATAGTAATTTTTACAAGTTTTTTTTTGCCTTTTGGGTTTTTACTAAATGTTTTTCTACTAGGTTATTAATTTTCTGTAAAATATGTTTATAGTGTCTCTATTCAGAGAGACAGAGACAGAGAGAGAGACAGCACATGCTCTCTCCACGTAGAAGTGACAATGGTACTGGGAGATGGTGTGATATACCAAACATTTCCTCAGTCCTCTTTCCTTTACTAAGCCCTACATTTTACAGAAGTGACTGCCAATAAAGTAAACCAAGGAGAAGATCTCTGTATGCCTTAACAACTTTTCAGTTTTGCAAAAGTATAATAATTAATTCTTACAATAATGTTATTGAAAAGTTTTTTTTTTAAATTTGATTTATGGAGGGATTATGATGAGCCTCCTTAAAGAGGTTGGCATGCTGCTTAGACTACATGGAGCCACTGAGCAGATACTTAGTCAAGCTATGTGAACAGCACTCTGCTGGCTATTGAGAAGCCAATGACAAACAAAATAAATAGGATCTCTGCCCAGTTATACAAATACATTTCAAGTTATGACAGATGCTATGAAAGGCTTGAATCTTCTGGTTCACACACCTTCTCCCTGCCAGAAATCTGGGTGCAGAGCCAACCTTGTTTGCTTACTGGTCATGAAAATAAAGGAGGGTCAATTGGAAGATCCTGATCCATAGTTAGTTGATGCCTTTTCTGAGTCTCCACACAGATTTCGAGGAGTTTCTTCTTGGCAATCTTGACTTTTTTTTTTTTTTTTTTTTACATATATCTCTATTATAATAGGTCCCATGAGTTAGAATTGTTCTATTTCAACCTTCTGCAACTTAAACAGTAAGTCCTTGCAGGATAGTGAAAAGCCTTTTTCATGTTGAATTGCTTCATACATATGAGATTTAAAGTGATGAATATGCGTGTTCATTCGTTTGTTCTTGAAAATATGAAAGTACATTTGAGTTTTTGTATTTTTCTATTCATTAATTTTAAATGCCAAATAAATTATTACTTTTCTACATCCATTAAATGGGGATAACTCTTATCTCATTAGTTTACTGTGTAAATAAATGAGATAAAGTATATAACATATTCTAGATGCACATGTAAAGTATCAAGACATGTTAGATATTACTAATACTAAATAATACCACATTCTCTATTACAAATTTCTATTAAAATTGCATTTTTCATGTAAAATTTTGGCTGTGACCATATATGTGGGCACTTATGTATTTGTTTACAGACCTATCAGTTGATTATACTTTTTCTGTATTTTTTTCTGAGAATAGAAATGTTAAAAAACTTTCATTCAGTGCCTGCAAATAAATTAACTCAAAGATGTTCAATTCTAGAAGGAAACTTACAAATTATCTTGCCTGATATGCTCATATTATGAATATATAACTGGAGGAACAAAAAAATTAAAAAACATATTTAGGCCACTTTGGGGGGATTCAGTTTATTAAATAATATCTCAAGTGCTCAATAATATTTGCGATATCCTTCCTTTCAGTGCTAGAGGATTCAGCAATATACTGTGTTTGCCACCAGAAGGTGCTAAAGGGAAATAAAACCAGCCTGTTTGAATGCTTTGTACTAGTATTTTTCCATTTGCTCTTGGTGGTGTCCTCTCTAGATCATTTCCTCCATTCGGTAATAGGTTTTCATATGGTATCAATATCCTATCTATGAAATTTCAAGGAGCTGACCATGGGAAAAAAAAGCAGGAAATAGAGAAGTCTTTAGAAATAGCATTATATGAAATATTTGAGAACATAATATTCATGTAATTGAAGATACTGTATAAATTAAGCTTTACAATTTCTGTTAAAGTCAACTTCATAAAGAAAGTTTATGTTCTATGCTAATTCAGATGTCAAATCTTTCAAAAGTGAATTTACACTCCCTTTAAAATATGGTAGAACTGAGAATGCTATTGTGGAATGCATAATTCTAGAGTGAGTACATTTTATAATCTTGTCAGTAAATTCACTAACCTTAAAAGGTTTATTGTCTTTAAGCTTTCCTAAGTATAAAATACCACCAGGTGTCTGTGTGTATTTTCTTCACATCGTTTATTTCAAGATAATTTAAGCATCTAGGCGATACTGGTATTAAACTTTTTTCCGTTGAGGATTTCCCTTTTCTTTTCCATTTGGGAAATACAACATGCTTCCCAGATTCCAAATTTCACTGCTTATTTTTATGACTACTATAAAAGGATAAGAAGAGGATAAAATAGTAAAAGGGTAATAATATTATCCCGGGAGCTATTTCTGTATCTCAGTGCTAAAAGCCATCAAACTATATAGACATTTTTAAAAGTTCTTTTGTAACATTAATATAACTGACGAAAATGTGTTCATTTATCATTTCAGCAGGAAAAAGTATAAAATTTCTCTGGATACTTTTCTGGACATTTGCCGTGTACATTTTCATTTAACATGCCTTTGCAAGTTAGATAGTTTCCCCAGATTTTTTTTTCTTTTAATTTCATGTGCTCAGTAAAAATGTGGCAGTCTTAAGCCCAGTGCTGCAAACTATACTGGTAAAATAGGGTGGAAATCAGAGAAAGTGGTAGTTGTAGAGAGCTTGCTTGCAAACCGTACAAAATTTGGAAATGAAAAAAAAAAGTGAACTCTTCTATACTCATGTAAACTATTGTATTAGTTTCCTGTTGTTGCTATAACAAAATCCCACAAACTTGATGGCTGACGACCACAAAAATGTTTATCTTACTGTTCTGGAATTCAGAAGTCCAAAATGGGCCTCACTGGGTTAAATTTAGGTCTCTACAGGGCTGCATTCCTTCTGGAAGATCTGTGGGTTAATCCATTTCATTGCTGTTTCTAGCCCTAAAGGCTGCCCTGTCTCTTGGCTGTGTTTCCCTTCTATCTTCAAAGCCTTCAATGGCTGACTGAATTTTTTTCATGCTGCATCACTCTGAATCTGACCCTTCTGCCTCATCCTCCACACCGAAAGAACACTTTTAATTACATTGGGCCTAACCGGATAATCCAGGACAAACTCCTTACTTTGAGGTCAACTGATTAGCAATCTTAATTTTCCCTTTCCATCTCATATATTCACAGGTTTCAAGGATTAGAATGTGGAAATCTTTGGAGAGGGGATTATTTTTCTGCCTTCCACATCTACCTTCTGTGCATGTTTCCAGAGTTGAAATACTATGTATGTAATTTGTTTAGCATTTTTCACCTACACTTGTGGTTTGGATTTTCTCGTGTTAGTGCTTTTCAGTGAATATCTTTTTCACAGCCACAGAACACTACAAGGAAAGAATTCACCATCATTTTCCTACCCATTCACCTAACATTGGCCACTTAACTTATTTAAAAATATTTATTATATATCAGTTGTGTGACAGGTGCCCTGCAAATAAATGGGATTTTAGTCATTTATAAGACAAAGTTTCTGCCTTTAGGGGAACTAATGGGAAAGAGAGTAGGAAAGAAAGTAAGGGATTAGTCAGAGTATGAATTTATTAAAATTCTGACGTGGGCATGACAGTGGAGACAGGGTACCATAAAAATGGAAAGAATAAAAAAAAATGGAAAGAATATTTCTTCAATGGAGAGTCAGGCATGGTTTCCTAATAAAGTGACATGTTTGCTGGGTCTGGAGGGTGGAGATATTTATCCACTTTAGAAGCTAGGGAAAGAGTGTATGAGGCAAAACAACAAAAAACAACAATAGCAACAAAAAGGACATGAGTAAAACAACAATAACAACAAAAAGAGCACGAGTAAAGACCCCAAGTCAGGAAGCTGCTTGGCACAGTGGATGATTGTGAAGTGAGACAAACTGACAGGGGTTTGGTGATAAGAAAAATGGCTTGGGATGAAGACGGAGAGGTGAGAAAAGCCATTTCATGTAAGACTTCGTATGCCAAGGTAATAATATTGGATTTCATGTTAAAAACAAGGAAAGGTATAGAAGAGTTTTAATCAAAGGAGAAACACAATATGCTTGTATTCAAAATGATCCCTCTGGCTACAGCACTCATCATGAATGAAGATAGCAGAAGGAGACATGAGGAGGTGGGGACCATAATGAGGAATATCTACAGATTTGTCGATAGAGGAGATGGTCAGGATGGTAGGAGCCACTGAAAGGTTGGTGATGCCATGATTCCATTTACTAGGACTGGTATAGGCTGAGAGAAAGCTGTTATAGTGGGAGGACTGAGTTCAATTTTGGAAGCATTGTATTTGAGAGGTTTTTGGGTCATAAACATGGAGGTTCCAGTGAGAATTTTATGAGTGTAGTCAAGGCCTGATAGTTTGTTGTGGGCTGGAGCTTTATCTGTGGAAGCTTTGTAGACAGCAACCATAGGCATGGGAGAAAAGTAAACAGGAAAAAGGGAAAAGGTTGCTTCTTATTTCAGCTCTTAAGAGGAACAATTTTTTTTTAAAATTGCATGAATCATTGACCCCTTTTTGTATCATTTAGAATATTACCAAGTCGAGGGTATAAATATTTTTAATGTTGAAATGAAACGTAAGTGAAAAACAGGCAGACAGATTTAAGGAAGCGTATTCCAGGGAGACAGAATAACATGGGCAATGGCCAAGAGGCATGGAGCTGCACATTGTTCAGTAGAGTTTAGAAGTGTGATATGACAGGGCCCAGGTTCTAAAAATTCTGTTCTAAAAATTTTACACTTATTAAATCAACGAGTCTGTGAGGTAATTACTATCATTACCTCATTTTATGTATGAGACAACTTAGGCACTAAGAAGATAAGTAACTTTTCCCAGTTATACTGTTAGGAAATTGTGCTAGAATTCAAGCCCAGGCAGTCTGTATTACATAATGGACAACTGCTATTGCCAAGTACTCTTCTAATTACTCTCATTTAGGGGTGGCTATTTCGCTTTTCATCCTAATGAAGTCTGCCAATATTATCCATCCCCACTGGCTATAGGAGTGGGAAAAACACCCAAATTGGCCTCATCAGTATTTTTTTTTTAGATGTTTTAAAATTGGAAATAAAGAGCAAAATATTTCTGCTCCTCTGATGGCAAAGCTAGTGAAATGTGTACTCCAAACTGCAAATGGCTACGATTCCATCCTAGTAGACATACCCATGGTGAGTTTATAAAGAGATGAGATCCAGTGAGCCTCCTGGTGGTACTTAAATCCCCAGCTCACTCCAGTCCTGTTAGGGCAAGACTTCCTTTTCAGCAATTTGGTCATGTGAATCACAAAATGCCTAAGCTTGTCTGAGTTGGTTATGATGATTTGTGGTCAAAAGTGTTTTGAGTAATATATTGCTGATTTATTACAGTTAAAACAGCAAATGGCATGGGTAGACTCGTGTTTAAGAAAGGTCACACTTGCAAGAGTGTGAAAAGTGCAAGACTAGAGACAGAAAGAATAATTGGACTATTTCTGTAACTCCAGTGAATACTGAAGAAGTGGGCTAAAGCATCAGCACTGAGGAAGCTTTAGTTTACTTCTTCAATATTTAGTCCACTTCTTCATTTTCTACACTGAGGAAATGGACAAAATGATATAAAACACATCAATATGGTAATACCGATTGAATTTTGTTATTGGACGGAAAGGGTAAGAGTGAGGGAGGAAATGCACAGGTTTATGGCTGGAGAAGTACAGTAGATAGAATATTATTTAGGCAGTAATAGTTTGAGGGTGGTAGAGGAAATGATGAATCCAATTTTGTAAGTGATGTCCAGAACACACTTACATATAGTTGACCCTGGAATAGCATGGGTTTGAACTACACGGGTCCGCTTATACATAGATCTTTTTTTCAACAAAAGTTATACCAAGTGTACCTGCCTCTTCTCCTGGCTCCCCTTCTACCCGCTTCACTTCTTCTGCCTCTGCTACCCCTGAGACAGCAAGACCAACCCCTACTCATCCTCCTCCTCAGCCTACTCAGCATGAAGACAATGGGGATGAAGACCTTTATGATAATTTGCTTCCACTTAACCAATAGTAAATATATTTTTCTATTTCTTCTGACTTTCTTGATATTTTATTTGTATTGTAAGAATACAGTATATAATACATATAACAAGCAAAATATATGTTAATTGGCTATGTTATCAGTAAGGCTTCCAGTCAACAGTAGATTATTAGTTGATAAGTTCTGGGAGAAGTGAAAAGTTATATGTGGATTTTTGACTGTGTAGGGGGTTGGCACCCCAATCCCTGTGTTGTTCAAGGATCAAGTGTATATTGATGTGAAGAGAGACCTAGGCTTGGTATATATAGGTTTGGCAATCATCAGTGTGTTGGTCTTAGAATGTGGAATGTCATTACTGATCCTTCCTAAAGTAGTTTTAATGGCAAGGAAGGCATAGAAGCCTGATTTCATACTTGAAGAGTGAAGGGAAATCTACTTAGACATAGAAGACTGAGTTCATATATGTGTGTTTACTTCCCCTCAAACCCCACTAAAATATTAGCGAAGAATTAAAACCTACAAGAAAAAGGCATGGGAAAAGGAGGAAAAAAGTAAGGTCTATGACATTTGAAAAGTGAAATGTAAGAGAAACATGGTGATCAGAGCATAGGAAGCTTATAACTAACTGAAGAAGAAAGGTCCTGCAAGAAATAAACAACGTTTTACCTCTGGGCCCTGGAATTGGAGGCAACAAAAATCACTGAAACAAGGAAGAGGAGAGAAGGCTGAAATTCTGCAGCAGCAATTCATCCTTCAGATTTCCTCCACAGCCAAATGACAACTCCTCCTAAATCCTGATATAAGGCAGGAGACTTACCTACTGGTAAAATTAAATCAGAAATATTCTAGACTTCAGGATATCAGACACAATAGAGGGCCTGAAAACAAGATAATTGATGAAAAATCTAGATACCAAATAGAGAAGCCATCAACTCCTTCTTTACCCAGGATGCTATATCCAAGATTTAGCTCTCTAGGCAGGAGCATAATAGATTCCTATTTCAAGGAAGAGGTGTGTATATGGGAATGAGGGGTATAGAATTAATTTCTAGATATTGACATTTGAAGCTTGTTGAAAACATTCAGGCCCTACCCAATTATTCTAAGACCTGTGAACAAGTAAACTCTACTTAGTAACACAAACCTCACTCTCTACTTTTTAAGCCTCACTTTAACATATAGATTGCTAAGTATCCCAGGGAATTTGAGAAATTCCTTTAATGTAAGACAAAGGAAAATGGGAAAATCAGGAATAATAACTCAGAAGAAATTGAAACATTCACAATACAGTTAGCAAAAGAAAAACTTTTTAAAAAGCAATAAGTGATATGCTCAGAGGAAAAATAAAAGACACAGGAAAGATGAATAGGATGAAATTTAAAAAGAACATTTAATGAACAAAAAGATTTTTAGAAATGAAAACACGTGATTCCGGAAACTAAAAAAAACAATAATGTAAGGATTGGAAATTAAAAGTGAGAAAAAGTTAGAAACAGCTAAAAAGAAAACAAAGGAGAATCATAATAGGTAAGAAAATTGAGGAAAGTAAACCAAGTAGTCTAGTATTCTAATTTATATATTCAATAAATGTTTATTGAGCATTGTTATGTGTCTTGCATTGTTCTAGGTGCTGAGGATATCAGAGCAGAATAAAATAAAATCCTGTGATCAGGAGTTCCAATAATACAGAATTGAGAAAATGTAAGTGAAATAATTAGGAGTGAAATAATGCCAAAAGATAAAACAAGACTCTCTGAATTACTAAGTTTCCAGATTAAAAGTGCCCATTGAATGGGATGGCATAGTGCTTTTTTCTTTTTTTTTTTTTAAAGAAGACAAAAAGACACATAATCATGACATTTTTAAATACTTGGGATAAAGAGAAAATCTTAACAGCTTTCACAAGTAAAGGGCACATTTGAAGCTGAATATTCTTAATAGAAGTACTAGAAGCTAGAATAAAAACAGAACAATGCCTCAAATACTCAAAAGGAAAATGATTGCCAACCTAGAATTTGTATTCAGCTAATTTCTGAATGACGTAAGGATTAAAAAACAAAGATAAATAAAAGTATTTCAAAAAACACACGGTTTCAAAATTCTTCCACTCTTATAACTTGTGGTTCATCAAACTAAGGGAATAAATCAAGAATGAAGATAGCATGAGATTCAGAAATTGGAGGATTCAGTGCAGAAGAGAGGCAAAGGTAATCCCAGAACAATGAAGTTGAAGAAAGGGATAACACCTGAATACCAGTCCCATACAGCAGCCAGTCCTGAGTTTTGGAGGAGAAGGGAGGATTCCAGGGGAAGGTCTTTCAGAGAAAAAAGATAAGTTGCAATAATGGATTATCCTATATGTTCTATTGTAGAGAGTTATAGAAGAATTAATGACAAGAACACAGAAAATTGTGCAGTTTTCTTGAAGAGGTGCTCAATTATACAAAAAGAAAAAGTTGCTCACGAATGTAAATGATTTTATGATACGATATATAACCCAGCAGGAAACATATTTACCTAGTTAGTATAACATAAACACTGAATGTTAATTACTATCCAAATTGTGATTGGCAAATTCTAGCCAGGGTATAAAAACTAAGACTAAGAGAGAGAGGAATCTTCATTTTCCATATACGAATTCAAGAGATTGTTGAGCTTTTAATGGGAAACAGCATGGATATCATTTATCAACTTGAGAAAAATTCAAGAAGACGGAGCTAAAAGAGTTAAAATGGTGGCCTTTCAGGAATGAAACCTGATGGTGACACAGAGTAGTGCTGTTCTTATTAAAAATCTTTCCAAAATGATTCAACTTTTAAAATGTTTATGTGTAGAATTTTCAATATAAAATTATATTTTAATTTAAAAAATAGTGATTAGGTGCTGAAGAAGCGGAGATTGCAAATGTAGCACAATTGCAGCAAGACTTAAGTTACCAGGGGCAGAGGAAAGACAATTGAGGAACTGTTACTACATTTAGCATTGAGGGGAAGGACAGTTTTCATATGGGAGGAGCTCGAATAGGTTTATAGGCTACAGAGAACGAGTCGGTAGAAAGGAAGAGTTTGAAAATAAGGCAAAAACAAAACAGAACAAAAAAACTTACAAGATAAAACATGTATTTGGAATCACTGGAAAAGACTGAGGTTGCTGCTAATTTATGTTCTTTTTCTTCATCAAGGATTCCTAGTGCCTTTTCCTTCTCAAATTTAATGGCCTACTCAGCAGCCCATGTTCAGAAGTTATGAAGTGGGGCTGTTTATCTGTTGGTGAAGAGTTTTCAGAGAAAGATCATGGTGTTGGGTTGCTGACATGGAATGAATAAGAACAGATGAGGAGGGACTTAAGAAGGGAGGTAGACATTACTGAACTTAGAAGAATTTGATACACACAGGGAAAATTCCTATACAGAGGGAGATTTGAAGAGGGCTCTTCTCACTGCTTTATGAGGTGCTTCCGTTGGTGGGTGATTCCAAGCTATAGGACCTCAGCAGTGCGTGTGAGCTGCTTAATTTTTTTGTGAAACACTCCCAAAAATAGATAGAATTAAGTACTTCCTATAGACATTTATTACTTATAGTTTTGGTAATCATTGCTAACATTTACTGAGAGGTTATTGCTGACCCTAATTTAATTGTGAAAGATGGATTGTCTCACCTGAGACTCACTACAACCCTGCGTGGCACAAATTGTTTTCATTCCCATTTTGCAAATGGTAACAATGAGGCACATATAGTTTAACTGGCAAAGGTCACTGAGCAAGTGAGCAGTGAAGCTGATATTTGCACCTAAGTAACCTGACTACTAAGCCTATGTAGATTAGTCATTATCCTGTATCTGCAGTAACTACACTGTAGATGATGGAATAGCTAATGCACATGGCATTTGTTGAAAAAGCGGAGGAATTGAGAGTAGCTAAGTAAGGCTGGAGCATAGATGTATGATGCACATTTAAAGAGTACATGTGGGGAATTGGTGGAGGAAGAGTGTGAAGACATAAGAGAAACTGGTTCATGAAGAGCCTTGTCATAGTGAAGACCTTTGGGTTTTAGCCTGACAGCTAGAAGAAGACATTGAAGGATTTTAACTGGGAAAATAATATGATTGATTTTTTTTTCCAGAAAGCACCTTCTTGCAATATTATAGAAAATTAATTGGAAATATCAGAGGAGGGGATATAGCAATGAGAACATTTATGAGACTGGCATTGGTTGAGGCAAAGTGTGCTAGTAGGCACAGAGAGGAGGGAACAAATATGAGAGGCATTAAGGAGGTACGTTTAATAAGATTTAGTGAAAGATTGGAATAGGGCATGATGAGTATTTGTGGCTTGGATAATTAGATGAAAACCCATTTATCAATAAGAGAAAAACAGGAAGAAGAGCATTTGGGAGATAAGAAAAATATGAATATACTTTGAGATAGATATTATTTGTGTGATCTGGAGAAATAAAAATGTGCACTAGGTACTTGGTTCAAAGCCAGAGAAAGAGAGAGAGAGAATATGTGTGACCTTTATTGATCTGGCTTTGGGTTTCACCATATAAATTACCTGTATAAATTGGAAATGGTTGCAACCATCTCAGAGAGATACAGCAGAGTTCCAGAACATCATCTGTGATCACTTGACAAATGTAAGCTAAATGTTGAAGCAGAATGTGGTTATGATTTTGGGGAAAAAGTTACACTTAAATGGTGGCTAGAAACAAAGACCACAGAGAAGACTGAAGAGGGGCCAGATTTCTGAGGGAAACCAACAAAGCATGGCTTCATGAAAGCAAAGGATACTGTGAGTAGTTTCAAGGAGAAAGTGATCAAATTTCACTAATAGGCCACTCAACTGTTTGATAATTAGCAAGCCCTAATTGATTTGGTTTAGATTTTTTTTTTTTTTGGAAGAGGTTGATTTAAGAGCTTGTTTTCAGTTTTCTAAATAAATGAGAGGTGAGGGAGTAAACTCAATTTGTGGAGAAACTAGATATTTAAGATGTTAGGAGACAAAGCAAGGAAAGATAAGTCAAGATTTTTGTTTGTTTGTTTCAGGATCAGAGAGACTTAAGGGAAAGAATTAGAAAAGAGAGACAAAAAGAGAAGACCCTGAATGAAAAAGAAATAATGGAGGAACATTTCAATGGGATAGCATCCAGAGTACAGACTGAGCCGTTTGAAGTGAGAATATTATTATTCACTTATGCTATGAGGATAAAAGTATAGGTTGGTGCCGAAAATCTAGCAATCCATCAACTTTGTGGACTCTGCTTTTGTTACATTCTATTTGCAATGAACCAGTCATTTCTTTTTTTTTTCTCCAATGCTTGTTGTATTCATGGTCTTTTTCATTTGCACACTTTTAAATCTTTATGACAACTGTGAAGTTGAAATCACAGACCTTGCCTGTTTGTCTTTCTAATTTCCAGGTTCTGTGTGTATGTTAGCCACATGAAAATCTTTGAAGAAAATTTTGCAGATAGCTCAAACTATACATGATTAATACCCGGTCTAGAATGAAACTAAATTTTGAAGCATTGGCTGATGACCCTTATAGAAGTTAGACAAATCACAACAACTAACTTTGAGGTTTTAAAGATGCATATTTTGTTGTAATTTTACAGCCTGAGCAGATGATCTACAACCTGGCCTCAAAATCTGCATGCAATAAATTGCAAAATGTGCCTCATTTATTTATTTATTTTTTTAAACCTCCAAATGTGGAAGGGATGAGTCAGCCTATCTGAGATTTTAAACTGCCAGTTCCAGGGACACTGCACAACCCCAAGCCATTGCTTCCAGCAAATTACTATTAAAAATATTTTCTGCTAGGCAGGACTGCCTAATGTGTTAACCTTGACCAGTTTCTTTTAAGTGAAAGTAAATACTAGAAAGCAAAAACAACAGAATTACTACTGAAGGGCAGGAGCAAGGTTATTTCCTTCATTTGCTTTTGAAAATCTGTTTGTTTTAATAGCCTTGATGTTTTACAAGAAGAGTCAGATATAATTCATTTTACCAAGGACAAGATGAAGTTGAATCAATTTTCTCTCTAAAAAAAGCTAATAATATGCAAATTGATATATAAATGTCAGTGAATATACTGTGTATAGGCTCTTACATAGTATTGTGTTTGTACAGATATCAAGGACATGATATTGCTCACATAATTGTAAGTATTTATGTACAGTAGAATGAAGAGGATATTTAAAAATATAGGAAAGCATGAAAATTTTGACATGATATTTTAAAGTCTTCTAAGATACATATTGCAAATGAGTCCGCTGATCATTTATTTATATATCATTTCAGTAATGAGAGTACTAGAAAATATTTGCCTCTGAGTATAAACATTTGGTTTAATAATTCTTAATTAGAATTTGAATTGCAATACAAATGGCTATGTGTAAAGAATATCATTAATGAATTAGTTAACATAAAGAGGAATGTAGGTCACTGCTCATAGTAGGAGCTCAGAAATGGTTAGCTAGATTTGAACAACTTAAAGATAAGAAGAAAAAGGTTTTAAGCCCTCCTATAAACAAAAGTTACTCCCTGACAGGAGCACATTCTTCCTTTTAGTTTGATTAAAAGATCTTCCTAGGCTTTGGGGTAGTTGCTTTTCCTTCTTTAAATTTTTCAATATTCCTTCAATTTTCTGCATTATTAGATATTATTTTATCACTATGATCAGAAAAAAATGATTTTGGAAAGACATATTGTAAAAATTTACTTCTTTACATGGGATTTTACTTTAAAATTGGATTTTGCATGGAGCATAGAAATTCCCATTGCTTGAATCCATCTATTATTATATCTCCAGACACTTCCCTTAATAGAATGAATGGAATGCCACATGCAATACATAAATGCGCAACACACCATGAGCTTAACAATAAAACATATATTTAGAAAGAGTTACTAAAATTACAATAGAACATTTTTAATGCTACCATTCATGGGTTTAGTCTCCCTGCATCTTTCTGATGTCTGCATTTCCCCTCTGCTATCTGAAAACAGGTTCTAAACTGCATTTATCAAACTTGTTAACATGTCAAATAACTTATATTGTCTTTCAGTGTATCTTTACTACACTTTGTAAAAACTTGTAAAAATATCTGTAATTGTTGACCACTGTTACACACTTTGTGAGATATAGACAAGTAAACATATTTTAGGCCATATGCATTAGGAGTTATTTCTTTAAAAACCAACCTTATTTGTTCTGTCTTATCAAATACTCAGTCAAGTTCTATTAAACCAATTTTATTCTAGTGAAGGTCAATGTATACACACACTTATATGGGGAATAGATACAAAAACCCTTTCCGGAGCCAGAAGCAAACTGTTTCAGTTTTCTATTATTTCTTAACAAACACCTCAAGAGAGAATTTTCAAAACACTATCATTTTATTTGCTCATGATTCTGCAACTTTGGCTGGGCTCAGCTGAATGGTTCTTATGTCGGTCTTGCTGGTGGTAACTTATGTGGTTGTACCAGTTGAAAGATTAACTAGGGGTCTGGGATCCACTGGCCCTTGAGACAGCATGGCTTCTCTCTTTGCCCTGCGATGTAATCCCAAAGCCTCTTCTTTCCATGTGGCCACTCCAAAGGGGATAGATATATTTCTTACATGGTAATTTAGGGCTCACAGGAGTGCAAAAATGTAGACTTGGCACTGCTTATGGTTAAAGTGAAGTGCAGATTCATGGGGAAAGAACTATACAAGGCCATGAATACTGGAAGCTGTGATTTCACTGGAGGATGCCAAAGAAACTAAGTTCAAGCTACAGTGTGTATTCTCACTGCCCTTAGGGGGCACTATATGTCACCACAGGAATGTTGGTTATGCCCAACAAAGTGGATGAACCCATTGCATGAATTTAGATAAGTGAGTGAAATGGTCAGGTAGGACTCTTGGGCAGCACTGTGGAGAATGGATCTCAGAACAAGACGAGAGACAATGAGATCAATTCAACAGTAGTGCCGTAAATGAGATGAGAAATGATTTGAGCCTAAATCTAGGTTACTATTTTCCCCCTAAACTTTCCTTTGGCCTCCTTCTAACTTGAAGAGGGTAAAGAAATAAGGATATAGGGGAAAAGAAAAATTTAGCACAATTCTGTGGCTAGTAACACTGTTCACTCAGATGAGGGAGTCAGAGGGGAAACATTTTTTTAAAAATATCTATTAAAGTTGATGTTTCTGTCAGTGTTCAGGTAGAACTATGTAGGAGTCAGATGGTTATGTGGGTTTGGATCAAGAGAAGGATCTAGGATGCAGGTGAAGACTGAGGGGTCATTAGTCTTTGAGGCCTTTGGAAATGCTGTGCTCACCAAAAAAATGCATAGAACAGTGTTTCTTAAAAAGAAGGGTGGCATGTATCAGGGTCCAGTAGGGAAAATGGCCAACTCTAAGTTCTAATACTCTCCCAGGCCCCCAACATTGCAAGGGTAGGGTAGGAAGCAAGCGTACTTGGAACAAGCTCCTAGGTGCTGCTTTACTTTTTTCTTCCAGGGGATATAGGCGTTGACACAATTTTAAAAGCTCCCCAGGAGATTCTGCTGTACACCGAGGATTAAGAGTCACTAAAGGAAAGTGAGGAGGGAGTAAGGGTGAGCATTTCATCCAGGGCAACAAAAGTCAAAAGAGCAAGACCAAACCTGATAATGTAATATTTAGATGGCAGCTACAACTATTTAAATAAAACAAAACAAAAACCTGTCACAGATTAAAGGACAAATTTTGTATATGTAATTTCTGGTAAGGTCTCATGGCCATTCATTGGGCTTTTCAACAATTGGTCTACCTTCCACCATGTAAGAATTCAACAGCCACTGTTGTTCTAGAGATATGTGTGTTTTCGGTATTTCGCATTGGTCTAGTGATGGAATATGATCATATCCTGGAGTGGTTCAAACATGCTTTTTTGTGTTTCTTTAGTTTCCTTTTTGGTGACAAATTTACCATTTTTCAATCATGCAGCATTTGCTGTTCTTGCTCCTTTCTCTTTTCCTCCTTTGACATCCCACCCCATCCTTCTGAATTTGTGCATCCTTCAAGAATATTTCCTGTCTTCAAGTCATTTTCCTCCTCAGGTTTCTAGATGTCTACTTTAACTTTAGCTTCTTTCTGTTTGTTTAATAGTGAATCACTTACTATATGCATCCTGTCCGGGTCTAATTGGATTCTGGATGGCAAGTTAAATTTAAAAGGATAATGGCAGAATTCTTTCTTGGGTTTTTAAGATTGCTCCTAATAACCTTCCATCTTATCATCTCTTTTTACTTCACAAATTTAATCAATCAGTTAGTGGAGTGAAAATACTAAATCCTATGGATTTCTCCTTAACCTCTCTGTGCTTCAGTTCTTCATCTGTAAAATGGAGACAATTTCAGCATCTTCTTCACAGGGTTATAGGAGACACTAGATGTAAAGCACATAGAACAATAGCAGCCAGTTAGTGAGTGCTCAACAAATATTAGTTATTATCATGACTTCTTAAGTATAACTCTGCTTCTTCCAAAGTTTAATTCATTTTTCTAAATAAATTGACTAGTGTATAATTAACAGAAGGAAGTGTTCAAGCACATACACACTCTCACATATACTCACATACACACACACGTTGATTTGAATGATGATTACACAGGCATATGCATTTTGTGTACTCACAATTTATGCTTTCTATATGGAAATCATACTTCAATAAGTTACTTGGGAAAAAATGTAATTAGAGGCAGAATAGGAGAGTGGTTAAGACTACAGGTTCTAGGCTGGGCGTGTGGCTCACGCCTGTAATCCCAGGACTTTGGGAGGCCGAGGTAGGCGGATCACGAGGTCAGGAGATCGAGACCATCCTGGCTAACACGGTGAAACCCCGTCTCTACTAAAAAATACAAAAAAATTAGCCGGGCTTGGGGGCGGGCGCCTGTAGTCCCAGCTACTCAGGAGGCTCAGGCAGGAGAATGGCGTGAACCTGGGAGGCGGAGCTTGCAGTGAGCTGAGATCGCGCTACTGCACTCCAGCATGGGCGACAGAGCGAGACTCCGTCTCAAAAAAAAAAAAAAAAAAAAAAAAAGACTACAGGTTCTGGAACTAGACTTCTGTTCAAATCCTGGCTCTAGCCCTAACTAGTTTTGTGATTTGAGGCAAGGAGTTAGCCTTCGTTATCCCAATTTCCACAGTAGTTAAATCTGGATAAAAGCATGTATCTCAAAGAGTTGTTGTGAGTATTAAAAGATATGATTTAAAATACTGCCTACTACATCTTATATAGTATATAAATGTCAGCTGTTGTTTCTATCATTCTGTATCCTGATAAACTGCAACATTAGTTTGACAAATGTATCAATGCTTTAAAAAAGATAGTATATATTTTCTTAAAATAAAGGCATTATACATTTCTGGGTTATGTATCCTTTGCTGTGTATAGCCCATATCTATACTTAGTTAGTATGTTTCTTCATGAAGAGAATAAGATTTATACCTTTTTGTTAATTCTGTGTATCTCTAGCATTTAATCTGATGCCACATTTAATAAGAGCAAAATTAACATTCATTGACTATGACTGAACATTAATGTCATATCAGATAACAAGAAAACAGTTTTTATTAGAAAAACTGATTAAATTGAGTATTCACAACTAGTAGTGAAAATTGTACCTTACTGATTTAAATCACATCCACCTAAAGCATAACTATTCCTTTAGCAGCAAATATTAAAATTTTATGAAAATAAGTTTGTGAGAAGTAAACAGATTTCATTCTAACCTCAACTATTCTACTCAACTCTTCAGATCCCAGAAAATTACAGTAATACTAAATTGGAATAATGTCAGATGATGGAAAATTCAGATCCACATGGATAATTGTCCCATAAGTAGAGAGTGGCTATGATTCTGGAGCTTTAAATATTCAAATCTAAAAGACAAATGTCCCAGTGTTTTATAATGACTCACACAGTAATTTTTTTGCTATAAATTTAAATTATTTAAATTGAATTCTAATACAAAGTGCAAAATCAGATTTAACAGTTATTTATGTGAATTAGAATAATTTCTTCAGTGCTTTAAAAGAAAATGTACAAGCTTTGATATTCTTCAATTAAGTTATCAAATAACAATGTTGGCAATTCTTTCAATTTTAATATTAGCTGTAAAATAAAGGGTGAAAGAATGCCACTTTACTTCCAGTTTTGGGACTGAGAACTGAACATGACCATTATACCCTTAGCATTTATTACATGCCATTACTATTTCTTATGCATACCAACAACTTTTCAGTTCCTATATTTGGAATGTGTGGAAATTTTCTTCTTTAATTTGACATTTCTAATGTGGGGTAAACTATGGAGTATCAGAATGCTATAGAAACAGCCATCTAGAAAGTGATAAGATGATATGCAACAGAGAAAAGGGCAATTTTAGACATCAAAAAGCTTTTTCTTGGCTATTGATTGAAGGAAACCTGATTTTGAAAAAAAAAAATCCATAGGAAAAAATGTGTGGTGTTTGTGGGGTGGTGGTGGGCCAGTTACTCCAGTACAAGTTATTTTTGAGACAGTATTGTAAACATTATAGTTCACAAAAAGAATAACAATGGAATTAGAGCTCATCAAACACTAATAAAGATATGTTTCCTAGTAAAGGATGTATTTCACTCATGGTACTGTAATGATAAATCCCGTTTTCAGGTTAAGACTGCATCTGGAGTATTGAAACTTGGAGCCACTTTCTAAGAGGGTAAATGGGAGGATAAGAAATCTTTAACCATTTCTATTGAGGATAGGCTGCTGTAATTACTGTGGAAAAGAGAAGGCTTACTGGGGGGCTATGAGAAGGCAGAAGTAGAACATTTGTTCTACTTGGGTGATGAATTAGAAGTGGAAAAAGATGAGAGGCAAAGACAAAGACAGCTCCTAGAATTGAAGCCTCTTACACCAAGCATGGTGTAAGTTGCCCTGCAAAGAAGTGAGTTCCCAAACGCTGTGAGTACTTTAGCAGAGGTGGCTCCATACCAGGGACTAAGGATTCCCGCTTGGGATAAAAGAGTAGAAGTATCACACTCTGGGGACTGTGGTGGGGAGGGGGGAGGGGGGAGGGGGGAGGGACATCATTGGGAGATATACCTAATGCTAAATGACGAGTTAGTGGGTGCAGCGCACCAGCATGGCACATGTATACATATGTAACTAACCTGCACAGTGTGCACATGTACCCTAAAACTTAAAGTATAAAAAAAAAAAAAAAAAAAAGAGTAGAAGACTCTTGAGCAACTTTCTGATGGATAATTTGTGGGGAAAGTATTCCTTGATATATTCTTTCTAACTAGGTATAAAGAATTGGAGCCACTATTTGTTGATTTTAGAAAGAGTCAAAGAATAAAAAAGACCAAAAAAAAGAAAGAAAAGAAAGAAAAAGAAAAAGAAAATCCAGTTGGCAAAGATAGAGAAGGAAGCGGGGGGAAGGAGAAACAGAAAAAAAAGAGAATCCTTATAAAGTTTTAATCCCCTCACACATTTTTAAAAAACTTATTCTCATCAATTTATCCACTACATGTTATTATTATAAATATGATAGTCTGAGGATTGGTATTTAGATTGTTACTAAGTTATTTTTTACATACATTTTACATACACACACACATATCCTGGTCACACAAACATTCATTTTTGTGTGTGTGTGTTGCTTTCAGTTTTCTGTTTTTGTATTTGATATATTGACAACAGTTAGACCAGTTCATTTAACTAGTTTGTAGTCTCACTGCCAGTATTCTATGCCCCTACTTCCTTATTCAAGACTTGTCAATTTTGATTCATTACTCAACCACATGGAATGTATTTTCAAATAGTTTGTCTGATAAATAGAAGATTTGCATTATTGAAAATGTCTTTTTCTTACCTTTATATTTGAATAAAAGGGTGGCGCAATATAAACAATTATTGTTTGTCCAGTTATTTTCCGCTTAAAATTGTAGACACTGCTCAATATTTTCTTAGGAATGTAGTTTTTACAAATGAGTGTGATGACAAATTTATGTTGTTTTATCACTGCTCACTAATTCCTTTTCCTGTCTTAATGCTTTTTGGCATTAATTGATGCTTACACAAAAGAAAATCTAAGATGTCCATGGGTATATAATCTCATTTAATGAGAATCTTATGTAATTAGAATCCTATTTATTTAATTTGTATTCCTTTAACATGACAACAATCTCTTTTGACCTTCATATACAGCTTCACAAAGTTTTCTTTGATTATTAACTTTTTCTTTAATTATTACTGTGTACTCAATTAATATTCATAATATCTTATTGCTTATTTTTATGGTTTCTTCACTAGTATACCTAAAAATCTTTGATTAGTGATCCATTTTTCATCCTCTGTACAAGTTGTCTTATTGCATAATTCTTAGGTCTTTGCTTTTTTTTTCTGTTAACTTTGGGAGAGTTTTTCAAGTTTGATGTATATATTAGGGTTTTATCCACAGGATAAGTTGTGCTCCTTTTTCATCTGGTACAACTTTAGTTTCCTTGCAGTCCTTCCTCACTGAATTCATCCCAGCATATTGTCTTTGCTGGTGGCAATATAAAGTGTTGCAACATCTTTAGATTTGATCCTTGAACAACACAGCTTTGAACTGTGCGGGTCCACTTTTACACAGATTGTTTTGACAAATACATTGGAAATTTTTTGGAGATTTGTGACAGTTTGAAAAAATTGCAGATGAACCACATAGATTAGAAATATCAGAAAAAATAAGAAAGAGTTAGGGATGTCATAAATGTATAAAATATATGTAGATACTAGTCTATTTTATCATTTACTACCATAAAACACAAAAAAAATTATTATAAACAGTTAAAATGTATCAAAACTTGTGCACACAAACACAAATTGTACATGGCACTATTAGGAGTCCAGAGAAAAATAAACAAATATAAAGATGCAGTATTAAATTAAAACTGCATAAAATTAACTGTAGTACATACTGTACTTGTTTAATAATTTTGTAGTTACCTTCTGTTGCTATTGGGATTAGCTCAAATGTTGCAAGTATTTGCTTAAAACATCACGTGACCCTGAGCCATTCATCTCTCCAGTCAATTGCAAATAAAAAAAAATAAAAAGTGATCTCTCATGGTTCTCATGTATTTATCATCATGTTTAGTGCAATACTGTAAACCTGAATAATACCATGGGATCCAAAGTGCCACTAGTGATGCTGGAAGTGCTCCCAAGAAGCAGAGAAAAGTTATACAAGAAAAAGCTGAATTGCTTGATACTTACCATAGATTGAGATTTTTGCAGTTCGGGTTGCTTGCCATTTCAGACGGATGATTCATCTTGTAAACAGACAATATAAACTTACAGTATCAATAAGTATAGTACTGTAAATGTATTTTCCCTTCCTTGCGATTTATAATATTTTCTTTTCTCTAGCTTACCTTAGCATAAGAATACAATATGTAATGCATATAACATACGAAATATGTGTTGAATGACTGTTTATATTATTGGTAAGTTTCTAGTCAACAGTAGGCTAATATTAGTTAATTTTCTGAGAAGTCAAAAGTAATATGAGGATTTTTTCAACTAGGGGTTGGTATCCCTAAACTCCATGTTGTTCAAGAGTCAACTGTACAAGTTAAACATATACCTACATATGACACAGCCAATTTACTCCTTGGTATTCACCCAAGGAGATATAAAAACATATGTCCACACAAAGAGTTGTACTCAAATATTCATAGATACATCATTCAGAATTTTCAGAAACTAGAAAGAGCATAAATGAATGTTCATTCATAAGTGAGTGGATGAACAATTTGTGATGTATTCATAAAATGAAATACTACTCATAAATAAAAAAGGAATAAACTGCTGATATCCATAGCAAAATAAATAGATCTGAGAAATATACTGAATGAAAGAAACAAGACACCAAATAGTACATCTATATGATTCCATATTTATAAGATATTATAATAAAGCTTATTAATAAGCTTTCATATCTTATAAATAAGAATAGGATGCAATAAAAATTAAAATAATGACCATATATCCATAATCATTTGCTGTGGAAACAAGAAGTATATTTCTAAAACACTGTTTGGCATCATCAGTATAATACGAGAAGAAGAGGTAGAAACTGTAAGGAGACATCAGTAGAGATAAAAGGATGGTATTACTTAATGACACATGTTCATGGACTGTCAGACTTAATATTATTAAGTTGTCATTTTTAACTGAAATGATCTCTAGAGCTAAAACAATACCAATAAAGATTCTATGTTATTTTCTTTTTGTAAAAGTAGACAATAATTATTTGGAAATGCAAATCACTTAGGGTAACCAAATCATTTTATTTTTCAAAATAAGAAAGAAAGCTATTTCCATACATTATCTGATTATGAGTTACTATAAAGCTACAGTTATTAAAACAGTGTGATATGATGAAAGGATAGATATGTAGATCAATGGAAGAGAGCAGAGAATGCGGAAGTGGACCCACACAGATATGGTACATTGATTTTTGACAATGATGCCAAGGCAATTCTATGAGACAAGGAAAGACTTTTCAACAAATGGTTCTCTAACAATTGAAAAGCTTTTATTTATTTTTTAATAGAGACTATTGCTCCCAGAATGCATACACATTTGTTTCCCATCTTTATTTTCTGCTTGGACTTTGACTACAAATGCAATATGAAAGACTGGAGTGAAGGGTAGATGGTAAAGGAAGACATTACAGGTATCTACCTGATGGAAAATTGTTGTGTAGTTCTAGTTTTTCAAGGCTTTGATTTTCTGAACAGGAAGTAGAGGGGTAAACTAGAAAACTCATATTTTACAAACTTCTTTCAAGGAAACAACTTCTGTTTAATCAGTGGACGCATATATAGAACACTGAATGCTTTTTTGCAACCGAATTTTAAGGAGATTATAGAGTATCAAACCTCCTGTAATGTTCTAGATAGGTTCTTTGCCATAGTCTTTTAATGTGGTTTGATTTTTTTAAAATTTTCATTAATTTAAATGATACGCTAATAAAAAGCTGAGGGAAGATGTGTCAGGAAACTAATAACAATAATGTTTAGTATATTTATGTGTTTTATTTAAAAATCAGAAGTTGTAGTGAACTTTTTTTGAAGATGTAAACTTAAAAGAGTACAGTGGTCCTAAAATACATCATAAGAGTGTTGTTTGGTACTAGATAACTCTATCTTTCTGTGAAATATTTGCATTTCAAAGGGTAAGCCATCACCTTATCTGTGTGTCTCATTTTGGACAGTGAGGTGCTGCTACATAAGTGTGATAAGGAACACTAATGTCACCTCATGTTATCTTAAAAATTAATGATCTAGAATGGAAGTGTTGTCTTTTGGTTTAAACCTAAGGGTTGCAGTAATTTTTGCTGGTTTTAATATCTGAGTATCAAATTAGTCATTAAAACCAATACTTTGTTAATGGTAAGTATTGTATCATTCTTTCTGCATGCAACTGAGGTTTTCTTTTGTCATCTTATATAGCAGTTTGGACCACTTAGCCAGGTGGCATTCATTGGTTCTTGTAAAAACTGGGAATATTTGAGTCAGTTTGGTGACTGAAAGAGACAATGATGAAGGAGCAAAGACCAATTGATAGGACAGATTGCCTAGGGGAAGACTGGGGGTAAGCAATGAACACAGATAAAACATATTGCCTTAGAAAATGTGGTTGAATGTAAGGACACATGGATATGAAGATAACCAGATAGTCAGGTGGAGAGAAAGGAGATAGTAAGACATCATGCCCAGGACCATAATCTCTGGAAATTAAGAAGCAGGGCCATCTGCTTAGTAAATACTCCTTGATGAGTTGAAGGCATCTTGGGAGGGAAGGAAAACTGAGGACATTTTATGACAGTAAGAGAGCTTGGGGTCAATTGTGGTGAAGAATGCAATAAGGAGTCAATTAGGACTGAATCAAAGGCTTGTGAGCAACAGCGAGGTCTCGGTGAGGTTACATGTGTATTCTGAATCAATCAGCATGACTTTGTAACCCTCTGGTAGTCCTTGACAGAGAGGGACAAAGAAGAATACACTTCCAAAATAAATGGAATAACAGTGAACTCTCAAGTGCATAGGAGACCAGGGATTTATCTGGGTAAATGGCACAGGGGTCAAGAAAGCTCAGCTATAAAAACAGACTAGAAATCCAGGCAGACCCACAAAATTGGTTAAAGACTTAAGGTAAAAAAAAAAAAAAAAAAAGAACATGTCTATCATATAATCCAGTAGTAAATTATGGTAACCTGATGCGCAGTCAGCAAGCTGATAATAATAACTGTATTAAAATAGCAGTCAAAAGAAAAAAAAAATTCTCTAGTATGGTTTCTACCATTGGCTGATGGCTACTCTGAGCTGTGTACTTTACCTACATCAGGAGTTGGCAAACATTTTCTCACAGGGATAGATAGTAAATATATTTGGCTTAGCAAACCATATGGTCTCTGTCACAATTACTCAACAGTACTCTATGAAAACAGCCTTAGACAATACACAAATGTATTAACATGAAAACCACAAGTGGTTGCCTAGAAACACTAGTGGGAAATCCCCATCAGAAGTCAACACAGACAAGCTGCACCTGTTTCGTATAAACAGTGATGAGGGCATTGTAAAAATGGGTTTCCTGGCCTACTGGGATGTTAAGGAGCTGTTTTCAATTTACCTACAAGTACATCTATATGTGTGCATATATGTATGTGTATACTATATTACATAACTAATACTGTGTTGGGCCCTATGAGAATTATGTAGAAATTAAATAAATAATCTTTGTCTTCTGAGAAATGTCATTCTATTTGGAGGAAGAGATGGAGAAAGGAGGATTGAGGGAATGGAAGTAATTATAACATTTGATATAGCTGAACAGTGGATTTACTGATAAAAAGTGACACAATGACTTTGAATACAGAAAGCTAGTACATTAGGAAGGAATATTTCTCTGCCCTTGAAGTTGAGGTGATTCAAAGAAGTAGCCAACTGGGAACTCTCTTCTTACATATATCATTTCAGCTACTCTCTTTCTTTGGAGAGATGAAACAATGGCTTATTTTTCCTCTGTTACTATTTCTACTTCTTAGTTCTGCTGCATGTCATATAGTCTCAATAGTTATTAAAATGCAAAGAAAAATGAAAAATTAGAGGGACACTTGTCAAACTCAATTGCACTTTGACAGGTATGATTTTGGTCTCCTAAAATGTTTTAGGCCTTGAAAATAGTATCTTGCTACATTTGATATGGACTCTTTTTCTTCTCAACTTTAAGTAAACATTTTATTGAATTATAATGTACATTTACATAACAATAGATTCTTGAGTCTGTTGTTTATGTTTTGTGAAATTTGTCTAAAAAATAGTGTAGTAGATAAATTTTACTGTTTGCCAGATTAAAACATTGATTTTTTCATGTCTTTTGGCTGCATAAATGTCTTCTTTTGAGAAGTGTCTGTTCATATCCTTCACCCACTTGTTGATGGGGTTGTTTGTTTTTCACTGACCATCAGAGAAATGCAAATCAAAACCACAATGAGATACCATCTCACACCAGTTAGAATGGCAATCATTAAAAAGTCAGGAAACAACAGGTGCTGGAGAGGATGTGGAGAAATAGGTACACTTTTACACTGTTGGTGGGACTGTAAACTAGTTCAACCATTGTGGAAGTCAGTGTGGCGATTCCTCAGGGATGTAGAACTAGAAATACCATTTGACCCAGCCATCCCATTGCTGGGTATACACCCAAAGGACTATAAATCATGCTGCTATGAAGACACATGCACATGCATGTTTATTGTGGCACTACTCACAATAGCAAAGACTTGGAACCAACCCAAATGTCCATCAATGATAGACTGGATTAAGAAAATGTGGCACATATACACCGTGGAATACTAAGCAGCCATAAAAAAGGATGAGTTCATGTCCTTTGTAGGGACATGGATGAAGCTGGAAACCATCATTCTCAGCAAACTATTGCAAAGACAAAAAACCAAACACTGCATGTTCTCACTCATAGGTGGGAATTGAACAATGAGAACACATGGACACAGGAAGGGGAACATCACACTCTGGGGCCTGTTGTGGCGTGGGGGGAGGGAGGAGGGATAGCGTTAGGAGATATACCTAATGTTACATGACGAGATAATGGGTGCAGCACACCAGCATGGCACATGTATACATATGTAACAAACCTGCACGTTGTGCACATGTACCCTAAAACTTAAAGTATAATAATAAAAATAAAAAAATTGATTTGAAGTCTTAAAAATTATGTTTCAAAAGTAATCAGAAAGTAGCATGTGAATATAACAATGGTATATATGTGCTTCATTTTGATATCATAGAAAAGCATTCTGGAAGGGTCCAGTGCTATCTCCTGCTACTGGTGATTTTATAATAAAATACAATCTGTGATTTTTGATGGAAAATTATATCAGTCATTCAGTGTCATGGTGGTTCCTCTATAAAGCTGCTTGAGCAATTTGGTTGCCACATTCATTGTGCATGTTCCATCTGTGGTTTGATTTACTTGCTGTCAAATCCAAGATTTACATTATTCTATATGACAAAAATAAATGTATACATCAAGCTTTCAAGATTATGGATAAGATTCAAATTGCCCTTTTAAATTACATTATACTTTTAAATTAAGATGAATGCTGGCAAGACATGAAAACAACCTCAGTGTCTGTTGATGGATAAATGGATAAAGAAAATGTGGTGGACATGTATACAATGGAATATTATTCAGCCATGAATAAGAAAATCCTAACATTTGTGACAGCATAAATGAAACTGAGGGCATGATGCTAAGTGAAATAAATCAGGCAGAAAAAGGCAAACACTGAATAATCTCACTTAGATGTGGGGTCTACAAGAGTCCAACTTAAAGAGTAGGATGGTGGTTACCAGGGCCTAGGGCTTGGGGGAGATGGGGAGATGTTGGTCAAAGGGTACACACTTTCAGTTATAAATAAGTTCTAGAGATCTACTGTACAGCATGGTGACTCTAGTCAATGATATTGTATTGTGTGTTTGAAACTTGCTAAGAGAAAAGAGCTTAAATGTTCTCACCACAAAATAAAAATAAAATTGACAACTAGGTGAGGTGGTGTCTAACTGTATAATCATTTCACAATATATATGTGAATTAAATCATTACGTTATGCATGTTAAATGTATACAATTTTATTTGTCAATTATACTTCTGTAAAGCGGGAGAAAAAAAGGTAAGTGTGATGTACAAACTCGTACTAGAAACCATCCACGTTGTTGGAAATGAGCTATCCATGCCACCAAGTGAAGTAGGAAAGATTCTCCCACCTTAGTTTTACCCAGAACTACTGGAAAGATGTGTTATTGTTCAACAGTGACAGACATGATAAAGGACTACTTCATATGAACTACATTTCTAATGAGAACAGAGTCCAATGAACAGAAAAAGAAATATCATTATATATGGAAGGGCAATGACACATTTCTAACAATTCTGTTACGTTGAGAGATATTCAGGGATCAAACCTAGAAGGGTTCAGCCCTGTAATGGGGCTTAACATTTAGAACAATTTAAAAATATTAAAACTTAGATGAAATTTTAAAAGATGTTACAGATGAGAAAAAGATGAAAATGAGTATTAATATGATGGATGAGAAAGGCCATACACAAAGTTAATCTGATGAGTTGATGGGTTGCATCAAAATTATGGGACTGAATTTAAATGTAAATATTTTTAAAAATCTATTTAGACAATTTAACATAGTGAAGATATAGCTTGATAACAAATATTTTTTGAAAAGGTTCAGCTAGGCTTTTTAAAATGTCTATAAGTTTAATATGAGCCAGAAATATGAAGTGCCTGCTAAAAATAAAAATAAAAACCTTAGGCATGATAGCAATACAGTAAAGATCAAAAGAAGTCATGCACTTGTTGCGTTCTGTGATATTTAGACCACATCCAGCAGGTTGTGCTGCTGTCTTTGGGCCATATTTTAAGAGAGTGCTCGCTCTGTATATCAGAGTCGGTCTAAAAGAGGCTGACCAGGTGTTTTCTAAAATATTTGATTTACCAATGTAACAGATGCTAGAGTTCTTTTCTTTCAAGTTAAAGCTTTAAGGAGTAGACTTGAGTCCCCTGGGAAGTCATGGGCAGCTGCTGCTAGAGAGATACATTTCAGGTGATTCTGCAGTTCAATAAAGTCAAAGATGCCAAGTTATTTTAATACAGTATAAATGAAAATTATGGGAAGGAGTAAAGATAACCTCTGTTGGCCAGGTGCGGTGGCTTACACCTGTAATCCCAGCACTTTGGGAGGCCAAGGCAGGCGGATCACAAGGTCAGGAGATCAAGACCATCCTGGCTAATATGGTGAAACCCCATCTCTACTAAAAATACAAAAAATTAGCCAGGCATGGTGGTGGGTGCCTGTAGTCCCAGCTACTCAGGAGGCTGATGCAGGAGAATCTTTTGAACCTGGGAGGCAGAGGTTGCAGTGAGCTGAGATCACGCCACTGCACTCCAGCCTGGGTGACAGAGCAAGACTCCATCTCAAAACAACAACAACAACAAAAATACAAGAAAAAAACATAACCTCTGTTGGCTTGCACTTGTAGTCCTAGCTGCTTGGAAGGCTGAGGTAGGAGGATTGTTTGAGGTCAGGAGTTTGAGTCTGCAGTGTGCTCTAATCATGCCTGGGAATAGCCATTGCACTCCAACCTGAGCAATAGAGTGAGACCCTGTCTCTAAAAAAAAAAAAAAAGTAAAAAGAAAGAAATATGAAAGATAACCCTGGGTAAGTACAGAGCTGGGAGGGATATAGGACATGACTGTCTTGTTTGGCTTTCTGGGCCTTGTAAGGCAAATGGATCTCAGGGCTCCATTTAAAGTCTGAAGTGGATTTTAATAATTGTGATATACAGTGACAAGTGATACAATAGCATATGGCAAGGCATGCTGTTAGCATTAAAAAGGGAAAGATAAATACTTTCATATTGATTTTATTCCAAATCTGGCAAAAAATAATTTAAGAAAGGCAGAATGTGGCACTCACAAGAAGTGATAATCAATTTTCAAAGTTTTTAGGAACTAACAGAATGGCAGTTTTTAAAAGTATAATTTGCTTAGAATTGAAAATGAGGGTGCCTCTGGCTACAAGACTTATTCTTATTTGCTATAGATTCCTGCAGTCTCACAACTAACGGTGAGAATTTTCTTTTTCTCTTTTTGTTTTGTTTATTAACGAGTTGGGCTAAAGGGTGTTGTTATGTATAGTTTCACAAACACATAGATCTTAGTTTGAATGAACTGGTCCTATTTCTTTAGAATCCTTTAGGCATATGAAAGTTGAGTTTGGTGTTGGTCAGGACAAGGTAAACATAAGTGCACTGGATAATAAAAGGCACAAAAAAGTTGACTAATGGGTTATACTCTTATGAGCTTTTCTACTTCAAAAATACTAGCCTCTTTGTAGCCTCTTTTCGTAGAGCTATCTTTGAAAGGACTTCTTTTTCTCCTCAAATCCAATATCTGCCCCTGCCTAGGCATATCTACCTATACACATTGATATGGTTTGGCTGTGTCCCTGCCCAAATCTCATTTGAATTGTAGTTCTCATAACTACATTTGGGAGAGATCTGGTGGGAGGTAGTTGAATAATGGGGGCGGTTACCCTCATGCTGTTCTCATGATAGTGAGTTCTCACAATATCTGATGTTTTTATAAGGGACTTTTCCCCCTTTTACTCACTCACTTTCCTTCCTTCCACCATGTGAAGAAGGACGTGTTTTCTTCCCTTTCTACCATGATGGTAAATTTCCTGAGCTCCCCCCCAGCCGTGCCTAACTGTGAATCAATTAAACCTCTTTCCTTTATAAATTAACCGGTCTCAGGTATGTCTTTATTAGCAGCATGAGAATGGACTAATACATACATTGTTCCTTTATAATCTAGAAGCGTTATGAGCATATACATTTTGTATTCTTAAATTATTCAATGTATTCAATGTGAGCATATACATTTTGTATTCTTAAATTACACAATACAATTTACACATTGTTCAATTGAAGTTTTTTTCTTTCATAACCGAGCTTATACTCAGTTGTTCTATGACATTAACACATTGAAGTTATTCTTGGTTTGTTATTTAAGAAAATATTGGAAATATTAGATGTCTTCAGGGAGATATTTTTTAAAACATATTACCAGATGGGTGAATATTTCTCCTTTCCAAGAATATAAAATTGGTGACTCATTTTTATCTTTGGTTTTCCACTGTAAAGAATGGGTGTCAGCTTCCTATGTAATTTTGATTTGTTTATCCAGCAGTTTTGTTTGTCTGTGCACTTTTCTGTGTGCCAATTGTGGTCAATATTTGGTTTCCATAAAAGGTATGAGTTTTCTTTGAGGCTATCTTTTCTTACCATTGCCAAACCCACAACTGATGCACCATTACTTTGACTTTTGTTCTTAATTTAAACTTGGCACGGATCCTGTCTTTGGTGTAAAACATAAAACATACTCCGTTTTGACATGGAAGCTGGGAAGGAAACTATTTGTTTGACATTTTCTAAAGGGATCTATAGACAGGATGTTTGTGTCGCTTTTGTAGGGACGCACCTACTACCTGAATGTACTAATACCCACGAGTTCAGGGTTGGCACAGCTATTAACAAATAAAAGTAGCCGAGAGTCCATTTTTCTTAGTTTATAGATAAAAACAGATAAATACACATCAAAATCACTCAGTTTAATGGAACGCTGGAATGCAGAGCAATCAGGACAGATACTAGTCTCAAGTCCAATGGCTTTTCACTGCTGCAATTCTACCGAACTGACTCCTTACTGTATAGACCAGACCACCTGAGTATGAATCCTGGCCCTACCACTCATATGTCTAGGCAAGTTATTTAGCCTCACTGAGCCTTTTTTTCCTCAACTGTAAAATGAGATATTAATAGTCTCTACTTTATAGAGCTCTTATAATAATTAAATAAGGCAAGCGACTTAATACAGTGACTGACAGAGTATCATGTTCCTCTTCCTCCTCCTCATCTCTCAAAATTGAATACACAAAAAATACAACTACGTGACAATAAAATTGAATGCACAGGTTACATCCCTTTTTGGTGAGACTGTCAGGTTAGGGTTCCTTAAAGAGCAGGCTTTGGGCATTCTGGGTTCATTACCATATAGTTCTAACTCACTAAGCCAAAGATACAGTCTTAGACTTTTTATAAGGTAAACTGAACAGGAACTCCATGACCTGAAGGTGCTACTAAACCTCTAAGCTGTGAGACTTCAGTCATATTTTATGAAAAATTTAGGTTTTGTAAGCTCAGTTCATCCATATTTTGGAAGCTTTTCAGACCATCTTCTGTAAAAATTGTACAGAAAGAAACTGACAACACATAGAAAGTAAAAAAGAATTCCTACAAACTTTACCTGCCAAATCAATCCATGTATTCATATTTATTGAGTGTCTAGAATCTACACAGTGAAGAAAACTACTTACCATTCTCATGAGCACCCTGTCTTGCACATTGTAGGCACCTAATGCATTTTTTTAATTGAAATTTATGACAGTGTTTTTCACAGTAAATGTTCCCTTTAAAATATCCTCTAAATCACTTCTTTTAAAGTAGATAACCAGTCAAAAGTGGGGCAGTAGCAACTGTTGAACTTAGCAGTAGCCAAAAGCCACCTTCATCCCGAAATCTAATGACAGCTTCTTGGATGCAGCACATGTGTGTTCCATCTCCATCTCTCTCTTTAAAGACAATCCCTAGGTCTACATCTACTGCTGATTTTGCAGTTTTTACTAGTTAGGTCATATTGAGAATGATGATAGCATTAAAAATGAGGTGTTGTATTCTCTCTTATCCCTTGCCACAGTCAGTAGAAAAAGGAGGGGGAAGTAGGAAAGCCCATCACTATTGTTCCACAGCACTGAAATCATTGCTTTTTAAGAAATGGCACACAAGTGGTACCATTTATCAAGTGGTACTATTTATGTCTCTGTAAGAAAAATTCCTGTCTAATGCAAAATTGTTTTACAAATGAAGATTATTGGTACTTACTGAGGAAAGGATAAGTTGAAATACGTTCAAAAATATTGAATGAAAGATGTTTTGTCATTCTACTCATGGTTTACTAAGAAAGATTTAAATTTCTTCACATTAATCAGACTGCCACCTTTAGTGCAATTAAATGTCACATAATTGACTGTTATCTTGAATCTTGTCATATAGAAAAAGGTAGGCTAGGTATGCCCAAGTTTGTTTCAGAAATAATTAATACTTTTAAATTATGAATTAGGTGTATTACTGATGTTATTTTATACGTATTTTCGAATAGCCTCTCCAAAGAAATCACAGGCATCTCATAATTTCATATAATAATGAGCAAACCTTTCTTCCAGCTCATCCATTTAGAGCTCCGATTTTGGCCATTTACTCTCAGGTGCTCCACTCTCCTCAAGCTGATATTGGCATGAGATTAGGGAATACCAACGCCCCAGTCACATGGAGCCAGTGTTGAAGAGACTAATTGGATTACTCACTGGCTTAATTCCCCTTGTATGCTAAGGTGGGAAAGGGATAACAATGTATGTGAAAGTCCAAAGTCCTCTTCAAGCTACACTCCAACACTAGCTATGACTATTACCATTTCCCCACATTGGCTTATTATGGTGACCTTCATTGCTCCTGAAGGACTACTTTACTTAGTCTTCCCTTTTCATGTTATCAATTCACAGCATAGAATTATAGTTCTCTATTTCTGTATAGCCCAGAATTTGAGTTCAGTTGAATTTCTCATTCTTACCCGTTAAAACTTGGACAGCTGCAGAAAACATGTTTCTTAATACAATTTTGTGTTTCTTGCTGCTACTAAAGCAGAAAGAATGGCAGCCCCATTGACTAGTATTAGTGAAACTTTGTGAAAATCTTACGAAGATGTTAATGTTCCTTTTGGCTGTGCTTCCAGTGGCTTAGCTGTTTATGCGAAACTTTGCCTGGATGTCTTACGAGACCAGTGATTCTATCAGGTTTTGTTTTCCTCTGCCTTGGGATAGATGTGTTGCCAGAGTCATATTCCTTATAATACTGTTATTTTGCTCCAGTTTTATACTAAAACCAAGGTCATAGTCAGGTAATGATTTGTGAAAGAAGAAAATAAACTTATAATTGCTGGCAAGAATAGAAAATCTTTTATCAAAATATTTAAATATGATATTCTGAATAATTTTTATCAATATTGGAAAAGTTTTTTTGCTGAATTAAAAACAATTCCAAACCCGAATAATTTAATTTTCCTTCTTTTCTCAGTTAGTGATGAAGCTCAGCCTACAGGTGGACATTTTCATATACATATGAATCTCACCATCTTCATGTTTCTAGTCTTTTCATTTGTTCCTGAAACCACTTATGCTTACTGTTTTTTTAATCTCAACAAAGACTATTTCTGAAATTTATACAGATCACAGATCTCTTAAATCACAATTAATAATTTCTAGTTTATAGCTTTCTAATATGGCTCTTGTAAGATATGAATGAAATACATGACTTTAATTTAATAGAGGCCACATATATTTTGACCTCTTTGCTCATTCATACCTACTCTGTACCAACTGTGTGCTGGGGATACCAGGGAGCACAAAGCCCTCTGCTTACGTTGATGGGATCTTCTTTTCTTTTCTTTTCTTTTTTCTTTTCCTTCCTTCCTCCCTTCCTCCCTTCCTCCTTCCCTCCCTCCCTGTGCCTTTCCTTTCCTTTCCTTTCCTTTCCTTTCCTTTCCTTTCCTTTCCTTTCCTTTCCTTTCTCTCTCTCCCTCCCTCCCTCCCTCCTTCCTTCCTTCCTTCCTTCCTCTCTCTCTCTCTTTCTTTCTCTTTCTTCCTTTATTTTCTTTCCTTTTTCTTTATTTTCTTTCTCTCTTTCTTTCTTTTCCTTTTTCTTTTCTTCTTCAGGGTCTTGCCTTGTCACCCACGGTGGAGTGCAGTGGCGTGAACACAGCTCACTGCAGCCTCAACCTGATAGGCTCAAGTGATCCTACCACCTCAACCTTCCAAGTAGCTGAGACTATGGTTAAAATAATGTCGAATTCAAAATAATTTTAAGAAATATTTGAAGATAAGATGTCACTTTAAATATCTTATTGTCCTGTAAGAAAGCACAGAAAAAGTTCTAAAATACTAACTTAGCATGGTCTTTGAAATAGATCAACTTTTGAATCCTCACACTTCACTTGTTTGGCACAAATTACACTTATCTTTTTGTACTCATTTTGTTCTCTTTAAAAAATAAAGATAATAAAAGTATCATCCTCCTAGAAGTGAGTGAGGACTATATGATATAATATATACAAAGACCACCACCAGGTAGTTTTTTAATGCCTGTGCCTTTTTTTAGTATCATTATTAATGTTATCATTATTGTTATTAAAAGCAAGTGTTTATAGAAATAGGGTTATGGAAATTTGAAAATCATAGGTATAAATAAGCTTTAGCCTATGGCTCAGATGGCTTTTACAGTTTATGCATATCATGCTGATTTAACTGACACTTTTTTTTTCCAAATTTTAATTCCTTCTCCTATTTTCAGTGAGATGTATTTTTATTTTTCTACTCAGTTTGTTGTCCTACTCATTATTCTGAACATAGGAATGAAGGGGTACTTGGAAATGTCTAGATTATCTTGGCCATTCTCTTGTTATATTCAGTGATGTCAGTAAGACGTGCTCCTTCAGGAACTGTGTGGTTTATGAGCCTGGAATGTCATATGCAAAAGAAATATTCCTAACTCTATATTTTATGGCTAAAGGTTATATAAAGATTATTAGTTGACTTTCTTTTGAGATTGAATATTTTAGTCATGCTTTAAAAATGAGATTCTAAATTATTTTTAATTTTCTTATTTGAAAGTAAATAGTTTCTAATAACTAAACTATGAAATTACTTTGTAATTCTGAGATATACAATATACATATCCACCTATATTTAGTTCATATATTTCAGCTGGGTTATTTATTGAACTATTCCTTGCCATTAAAAAATTATATATAGTAGATTTTATCTTTATGCTAAACAGATTCTTCTTAGTCATTCAACTTGCTAGAATCCCCCAATCTCACCCATAGCATAAGACTTTAGTTACTACTTCCATAAGAAGAAAACCTTCCCATTTTCAATATATTCAGTTTTCACTTTTTACCTCTATTAGGTGGCATTTGCTAGGTATAACAGTAACAACCCCATCAAAGCAAAGTTTTATTTCTTGCTCATGTTAAATATTATTCGAGGATCCTCTTAAAGTCTTTTTCATCCTGAGACTCAAATTGGGGAATAATCCTTAACTAGGGCTTGCCAAGATAATGGCAGATGGAAAGAGAGAAGTTGTGAGACTGCACATCGGTTCTTACACCTTCTGCTCAGGGGAGGCACATGTTTCATGTCTCTCCTACTCACATTTCATTAGCCAAAGTTAGTCACATAGTCAAGCCTGAAGATAACTTTATGGGAAAGTATAATTTTCCTGTAGCAATGGGCCTGTGGGAGGGGTGGCACTAAAATATTTAGACAAAACTAGTTTACCACACTACCTTCATATTGCTGTCTTTGCATGTTGAAATGTGCCTTCTTCTCTCTAATTCTACAATATCACCTGTTCATTCCTTAAACATATATTGAGTATATATTACAGGTGCCACATAATTAGTAATTGTGCACACTTTAATATCAAGGGTTGTAACCTGAAAGAAATATCTACTGACATTCTTAACTCTTCTCCTGGTATGTCTATACATACTGAATAATTTTTATAATGTTTTCCCTGAAAGTTTCACCTCACTCCCCTTTTATGATTCCAAATTTCAGAGATGATTTGGACTTTTTAAGTAAGAGAGATATGATTGGAATTCTAACTCTGTGATTTATTAGCTATGTGATCTTGGTCAAATTATTAATTTTCTTGGATGTTTAGTTTCCTCAAAGGAATGTGGAACTATTATAACCTCAGACATTAAATTGCATAGAATATGTGAATCGCCTGGCTCAGTGCTTGATGCATTATAAAACCTTATGCAATTCATATCTTGTCTCACTTTCATCAAAACCTTCTGAGACCCTGTTTCACTCAGAATTAAGTAGAAGTTCTCTTTGTATCCTACAAACTTCAAAGTGATCTGACCCTATGACTCTTTTCCTTGCTTACCTTTGCTTCAACTACCTTGGACTTCTTCATGATCCAAAATGCACAAAGCACACTCCAGGCTTGGTGTCTTGGCCACTGCTGTTCCCAGTAGAATATTTTTTCTTAAGTATCTGAGTTTTGCTTTATCATTTTATTCTGAATAAATTGCATTTCGTCAGAGATGCCTGTGACCATTCTACTTAAGATATCAATCTTTTCATCACTCTCTATCCTTTTACCTGGATATACTTTTTTTCTGTTTTGATTTCTTATCACCTGACATGCATATTTGTTGTTTACTGGTTTATGCACTGTCTTCCCTCTAGAATTTAAACTCAAAAAAAAAAAAAAAAACAGAGACTATTTTGTTCATTGTACAGCCTAGTACCTACAATGTTAGTTGGCCCTTAAGTGGGTGGTTAATAAATGATAAGTAAATACATGAAATATGTAATCTGTCACTCAAGAAAATCAACAACATGTTTGGCCAGAGAAAACAAGCACAGGGGCCCCATATCTTCTTTTTATCACTGCATACACCAAGTTTGTCTTTGGAAAGTTCCTTAATACATAATTTTTGCATTTATACATTTATTGCCCAAGTAACCAGTTATACGCAGTCTAAATAGCTAGAAATTGCTGATAATACAAAGAGCCATATAAAATATGTGTTACAATTCTTTTTCAAAAAAGTCTTTGAAATGTTCTCTGTTATAGGCAGAAATTGGTCTGTTTAAAATATAAAATACACTTAGGCAAATGAGCTAGAGGTAGGGGAGAAATTACCTGTTTTTGGAAATAAATGAGAGAAAATATCAAACTTTGAAGTAAGAGCAATGAATTCAGTAGTAAAGAAGTGAAATAATTTTGCAATATTTGAAAAGTTTCAGAATTTAAGGTTTTTTATTTAAGAGGCTAGGATTTTTCATTTAAGCCAAAGCATCATTTCAATATGTTCTTAATCTCAAAATTGTTAATGAAATCATTTACATTTTTTCATAATTATTCTTTCAAAGCTGATGTGGTCTCAATTTGGGCTGGCCCCATTCTGAGTGCCCAGTTGCGTTTGTGGCTAGCAGCTGCCACATTGGACAGCACAGTCCCACTGCACCCTGCCACCCCAGTCTATATGAATGCTTCCTCATGGCATCCTTAATCCCTATATTGGTTATTGATTTTTTCTATGTTTAATACACAAAACAATGTTTCATTGATTTTAATTTACATTTTTTATTATTACAAAGATTTTTCATAACTGTTATTTATTGAGTCACCTGTGTACTAGAACTGTAGTAGTTGCCTTACAAATATTATTTAGCTCTTCATAAAAGACAAAAAGATGTTAAAGGGAAAATGGGGTACAGAAGTATTACAAAACTTGCCTAAATTCACATGGCTTAAAAGGTGGAGCTGGTATTCAATCTCAGGTCTTTCTTTTTGACTGATTTAGGAATTTGTGTAGGGCTAGTAGGCCTGAGATTCCAGGAAACTATAAATTGAACTTTATCTGATAATGAAACTATGTTAATTGAAATACATGTAAAGCTTTAAATATCATCCTCTGATGCCTAGATAACTTATCAAATAATTGTCACTACCAAAGGTAGCTGAAGTTAACCTGAGAAGTGTGCTCTATATGGATTAAATTTCATTAATATAGTTACCTGTTATGTTAGTTCAGTGGAACAAATATTGACCACCATGGTGTGGTTATTCAGCACTCTACTAACAAATGTGTGAGTGCTAAATAAAGTTGCTCATTGGTGAAGACAGTCTGATTTTTATTTTATTTTATTTTTTAATCATTTCTGGATCATATTCCAGTTTGATTCCAAAAGAGCTAATGACTTTTTCCTAGTAAATTAGTTGATCTGCCCCTTATTGCTGTTTTCTGGATTCTGAAGATCTGTATCATAACTTTGGTTGAAGTTATGGTTCAATATGCACTGGGTTTCTGCTTGCAGCAGATACCCAAAGAGTGGAATTAAAGTAGCCTCTTTGTATATTAATACGTAAGTGTTTTCTTTCTAGGATCAGTTATAAATCTGAGGGAATTGGAATCTTCTCAATGGTGATTTGACTATTCGAGACTTTTGAACATTGTGAGCACCAGAATGTCTCTGGTGTTAGAATATGCTCGATATTTTGAATCTCATTTGAATATTAAATCCAGATATGGCAGGAAATATCCATGTGTGTAAAGCAAGTAGTGTTTTTACAGTCACTGAGTAGCCATGTAAAAACTTCCAAAGAATTTTTCAATTGTCAGGATTTTAGTTTCACATCCAGGTGGAGATCAATTTTATGCTGAGGCAATATCTTGGCCTTGGTACCACTGTCCTAAGTGGAGTAGGAATGGGAAGATTGAGTTCTGGAGAACCACAGAGCAGCATGCAAGTTTGTTTTGGAGACAGAGTTTCTTGCCATACATGTGAATTTCGAAGGAGAGCGCTAAGCTGCATTAGCATCTCTAAGCCTTCACTGTTGATTTTGGCTATTGTTTAGTGTCACTTGTACTAGTAGCAGTTGGAGAGTTTGAAAAGGCATCTGTAGCCTTGTTTTTAATATTAGTCTAGCTGTCAGTAAGTAGAACGTCAAAGCCATCATTGTGAAGAAGTTGCATTGAAAATGAACTCCATTTTAGATGAAATTCTTGGTATAAATTAAAGAAACATTATCAGTCATATAAGGCTTCGTATGTGACTTTTTTCAGTGTTGAGTTACAGGGTAGGCTTTAGTGTCTGTCTGGAACAACACACAGCATACAAAGAGGGGGAAGAAGGTAGAAAATCAAAGCTCTCAGCCACAATGTTTCAAAACTTTTATCAAGCTCAAGTGTGAGTCAGGCAATTATGAGTACTGGGAGGCAGGACCATCATGAGTTTTGAGTGATAGCATTTTGCACAGAGAACTAAATTTCTAGAAAATAAAATTAATGTGAAGTAATCCCTGACCACTTTAAAAGCAAAAGAAACCCCACCCTATTTCTGCTGTCTCTCCACTTCGGGAATTCCACTGTCTCTCACTGAAAGAGGAGAGATTTAAGACCATTGAGCAGCATCTTATTTTATTTTATTAATTAATTTGCTAATTTTTATTTTTTGAGATGGAGTCTCATGCCATCACCCAGGCTGGAGTGTAGTGGTGCTATCTCGGCTCACTGCAACCTCCGCCTCCCGGGTTCAAGCGATTCTCCTGCCTCAGCCTCCCGAGTAGCTGGGATTCCAGGTGCCCACCACCATGTCTGGCTAATTTTTAAAATATTTTTAGTAGAGATGGTGTTTCACCATGTTGGCCAGGCTGGTGGCCTCAAGTGTTCCACCCACTTCAGCCTTCTAAAGTGCTTGGATTACAGGTGTGAGCCACCATGTCCAGTCAGTATTTTAAAGATCATCTATGTCAAACTGCCACACAGTTCAGCTGCTATCTCCCAACATTGTTTGTATTTAATCAGCATTGCTTAAATTCTCTTATCATGGAAAATGTTTAAAACATGACTATTCCAAGTGAACAGGCAACCTACAGAGTGGGAGAAAATGTTCACAATCTATCCATCTGACAAAGGATAATATCCGGAATCTACAAGGAACTTAAACAAATTTACAAGAAAAAAACAAACAACCCCATCAAAAAGTGAGTGAAGGATATGAACAGACACTTCTCAAAAGAAGACATTTATGCGGCCAACAAACATATGAAAAAAAGCTCATCATCACTGGTCATTAGAGAAATGCAAATCAAAACCACAAGGAGATACCATCTCATGCCAGTTAGAATGGCAATCATTAAAAAGTCAGAAAACAACAGATGCTGGAAAGGATGTGGAGAAATAGGAATGCTTTTACACTGTTTGTCGGAGTGTAAATTAGTTTAAGCATTGTGAAAGACAGGATGGTGATTCCTCAAGGATCTAGAACCAGAAATACCATTTGACCCAGCCATCCCATTGCTGGGTATATACCCAAAGGATCACAAATCATTCTACTATAGAGACACATGCACACATATGTTTTTCACAGCACTATTCACAGTAGCAAAGACTTGGAACCCACCCAAATGCCCATCAGTGATAAACTGGATAAAGAAAATGTGGCCCATGTACACCATGGCAGACTATGCAGCAATAAAAAAGGATGAGTTCATGTCCTTCGCAGAGACATGGATGAAGCTGGAAACCATCATTCTCAACAAACTAACACAGGAACAGAAAACGAAACAGCACAATTTCTCACTCATAAGTATGAGTTGAACAATGAGAACACATGGACACAGTGAGGGGAACATCACACATTGGGGCCTGTCGGTGGGTGGGGGGCTAGGGGAGGGATAGCATTAGGAGAAATACCTAATATAGATGACAGGTGGATGGGTGCAGCAAACAATTATGACACTTGTCTACCTATGTAACAAATCTGCACATTCTGCACATGTATCCCAGAACTTAAAGTACAATAAAAAATAAAAAAAATACAAAAAAATATTAGCCGGGCATGGTGGTGTGCACCTGTAGTCCCAGCTACTCAGGAGGCTGAGGCAGGGGAATCGCTTGAACCCAGGAGGCGGAGATTGTAGTGAGCTGAGATTGTGCCATTGCACTCCAGCCTGGCAACAGAGTGAGACTCCGCCTCAAAAAAGAAAAAAAAAATTAAAAAGATGACTGTTCTGCTTTCAAACAGGGATCGTTGTTATAAAGTTGTATTTAGTCCATTGAACTCCTTCTCAAATTTCCCCCCAGGCTTCATGGTTTTTTTTTGTTTGTTTTGTTTTTGTTGTTGTTGTTGTTGTTGTTGTTGTTAAATGTGTAGTTTCTGGCTGATGGTTTTCCATTGTGAGAAAAAGGTAGTAATGTTGTTACTACTCTAGACAATACTACTCTTCAGAGCCTATTTATATTGAAGCAATATGGACTTTACCTCTCCAGTAAAGGCTTCCAGTGGCTCTCTGAGAGGTTGTTCCTGCGCACAATTGTAACCACACATGGATAACTTACACAGAGTATGGAGGGAAATGTGAACCTTAATTTGTTTCTAGTCATGTTGCATTTCCCATTCAGAATTTTAGAGCATGAACATAGAATAACACATTTTCCAACCATATCTTGAACTTTTTTGTTCTGTAATATCTGCCTTCATGGAATGTGATGTCTGTAAATATAGACTGTACCCCTGCCTTCTACATGCTGCCTTCAGGAGAGAAGAGGTGACTGGTCCTTGGGTGGAGAGAGAAGAGTGGTCTCATTTATGCAAGGAATATTGGTCCCTTAACCATACAGATTATAGAAGGTAGGAGAGGGCATTGATCAAAAGGGCCATTAGCGTTAAAGAAAAAATGATTTTTAAAGGCCTCTGAGGAGCAGGTAAATATGGTCATCACCAGAGAACTTCCTCACTGTTAGCACAGAACCTGCAAAACAGGAGAGGTTTCAGCTTTGGTTTTTGTGGGTCAGGGGCTCACAGGATAAAGAATGCCTGCTGCAACCCTTGCTGCCCTCAACTTCTGTAGACCAGCATCATCATCATGGTTAGGATATGGGCAGGTGAGAGCTGAGGTGTGAACTCATGAGGCTCAAACCCTAATATGAGTAATGCACCATTGGTTGTGCAGAGGTCTGAACTCATCCTCTGTCCAACCTGAATGAACATCAGTCAAAACTAATTATGTATGCTTCACTTTTGCAGCCTAATTTTGTGTAGTTCTCTGAAGGAAATATTACACTGCCCTGTGGGAGGGACCCCTTGCCAGGATGCTCTCTTGGAACTAGGACAAGGTCACCAAATCCTGAGATAAGTGTGTGTCATTAAGCTCCTTGGAGCATCTGGTTGACCTCATACTTGGGATAAAGTGTTGGAGAGAGCTCTAGACATAATTAGGAATGGGTCCCACACAGTTCCAGTCTGAGTTTGAAGCACCCCATCCAGATAGTACTACAGATTTTGGCTGGTCCAGCTATCAGAGAGGGACAGTGAATATATCAAGTAAGGCACTCAAAGCATGGAATACTCCGAGGCCTGGGATCCAGGAGAGGGGCCTCGTTTTCCTGGTTGTGAAGGGGACACTCCTGCTACAGATGTTCAATTATGTGGAAACAGTTTTCTTCTCTGCCCTAAGTCATCTTTTCTTTTCACTAAATTTGTCCTTCTCAACTTCTTTATTCCCACAAGTGGATGAATGCCTTCTGAAGTACAGCAACATTTTTAGATGCAGTTCTCTTATATGTGTTACCATCTGTGCACAGGCAGTGTCTTTTCTAATTATGTTGTACATTGTATCATCTGCATTGTTTATGTGTTTATTTGGTATTCATATACTGAGTAATAGAATCTGTTCAAAATCAATAAAATCACCCTGCTTGCCACTTGTCAAATGCAAATGTTACCACATAGGCAATCATAGTCATTTTGTTGCATGTTTTAAGGGTCATTTACAGGACCCTGGCCATCTTGTAATTGGTACCAGTCATTGGTGATTTTGAAAGGAATATGAAAATAAACTAGGTTTGAACAATTTTGATTTAGGGATTTAAAGACAAATTTAATTTAGAAACCTTTCAAGATCACTTTAATCAAGTTCCAAAATAGAATTCAACTACATTTAAATTGATATATCATTGATTTGAACAGGAAATTAATTTTCTATATTACTTCATAGGATTTTTCAAAAGAGAGCCTCATTTAATAAATTAGTTCTACAGTGTTTTTAAAGCCAATAGAATGTTTCGTTATTGTTAGCTTCACTGAATTTTATTATTCCTTAACTATTTTACTCTCTTGTAGGAGATCTATGCTTGTGAATTAGCTAAGAGATCTGGAGTAGCTAATTACATAAATGTTTATGTATATTCATGTCAGTGTATAGGTGACATTTGCGACAGCAAGTCTAGGTCATTGTTTTGGAAACTATCCCAGTTTGTGTAACATATATCCATCCCATTCAGGAAGCATCTGGGTATGTAGCTGCATGGCAGCCCTCTCCATGCCCTCTTGTAAAAATCCCTTAATGGTGCATTATCAGTTGTGTTATAGAAACCTGCTTAAAAGGTTTCATGAATCGTAAAACATTATGAAGGCTATTAAATTTTTAAAATAGTATTTGGAAAGGGGAAGTCCCCAGAAATCCTGATCTTTTCAACTTCCTTCTCTACTAAAATCTTTTTGAAAGAACATAATGTTTTCATAACCTGGGCTGAAGGAGACTTCTGACTTAGTTTTGCTACCAGATCTGAATTCCTCATGCTCCAAGATTCTCTGATCTCTTTGAGACCCTTTGGCCAGCCACTTTGGCCTCAGTTCTGTTCTCTATTGCCTCTCAAAATATCACTGTCTGCTGTTTGCTCCATAACTCCAAATTTGTTCACTGATCAAAACCTAATTGTGAAAGGATCCCCTGAAATCTAGGTACCATGCCAGTTACATATGCTATGGAGATGAATGATCAGTTTCAATGAGGTGCCTTCAAAGCACACATGCTACTGGAAGAGAAGTCTGTTACAAAAGAATATGGTAGGTGATGCAGAGACTCACAAGAGCACAAAAGCAGCAGCAGATGACTATCTGAGCCACTCAGTTAAGGTGATTTTTAAGCTATTTATCAGGAAGCCAAAGATGAAAGGGGCCATCCAAATGAAAGAAAGAACATGAACAAAGACATGCAGTCCTAAAGGAACAGGAGGTATTAGAGAACAACTATGACTAGAGCCTAGAGTTCATGTGGGGGATGGTGAGAACTGAGAATGGAAAAGTAGAGAAGGTAAAAAGTTGAAGAAAAGGAATTGAAAGATCACTCAAGTTAGGCATGCAGACTGGGAATAGAAGTCAGAAAAAGAAGCCCGGAAGAATCCAACTAGATATGAAAAGAATACTGAGATTAAAATTAGAGAAGAGGGACAAGCAAGATAAAATTATAACACAAAAACAAGAAGAAAAAATATATAATAAAAGAGGAGGGAGTCAGTGGTGAAATTTGCACGAGGGACATGAAACCAAGTGAGAAATGTGAAATTATTGTTGAATTTCAGAGCAAGATCTGTGTCAGTGGATGGGCATGAGGGAGAGGCAGAAATTGCCATCAGTTAAGAAATTTAAGGGATATGAGCAAGAGGAGATATTGAATGGTCAAATTTCTTGATGGAGAAGAGAGAAAGGAAGTGGCAAATGAAGACTTATCCAGGCTGTCTATTTTTTCCCCTCCCAGCTAATAAAAATAAACTTAGCTCACGTTTATCACACTAGGGAAAAGAAGGAGCTGGAGGAAAAGGAAGACAGTGAAGAGACAGGAAATAGAAGAAATTATAATTACTTTAAAAGAAGGTGTGAAAAATCTTTCAGTTCCTTTCACACATGAACACCACCTTTTTCTCTCTCTTCATTTCCTCTCAAAGGAAAACTTAACTCCCACTTTGGTACAACTCTAAGTCACCAACAAAGCTATTCTTTTTATCTTAGTCTCAGAACTTGGCTCACACTTTCTCTAGTGGCTGGCCAATTTTATTTCCCAACTATCTTGGCCTAAATACACATTCATCAACTTGCTGTCTAATGGGGATAATGGCCAAGGGAATGTTTTTAATATTAGGAGAGGATAATTTTAGCATTTAAAATGTATTGATAGATTTGTATTGAAGAAAAATAAAAGGATAGTTACACGGCATCTGACGAGTCACTTAAATTCTCAACTTCAGTCTCTTTCTATTTTTTAAAGTGGTGGTCTTGACCAGATCATATCTAGGGTTTGGTCCAACTTAAAAATTCTAGGATTCTAAAAAACAGGCAATTAAGATTTTTTTTTTTTTTTTGAGATGGAGTCTCACTCTGTCACCCAGGCTGGAGTGACCTCCGCTCACTGAACCCTCCACCTCCTGGGTTCCAGCAATGCTTCCTGCCTCATCCTCCTGAGTAGCTGGGATCACGGGCACCCACCACCACACCCAGCTAATTTTTATATTTTTAGTAGAGACAGGGTTTCACAGTGTTGGCCAGACTAGTCTCAAACTCCTGACCTCAGGTGATCAGCCCACCTTGGCCTCCCAGTGCTGAGATTACAGGCATGAGCCACTGTGCCCAGCCAAGAATTTTTTTACAAGGGAAAAATGACTATTAAGAAGTGCGATGGAAAGTCAGAGAGTCAGAGAGGTAGGCCCAAACCTTGTCTACTTGTATGATAGTTTTGTATCCTTATTTAAGTTACTTGAACTCACTAAGTCTTAACTTTGATCTTTCATAATGGATAGACTTAGGATTTCCTAAAGGATTGTTGGGAAAATCATATGAGATAATATTTGTAAAACAGGCAGTTCAAATGTGATGTATGATGGATTCCTAATGATGTCATAGGATCCTTAGGGTGTCGCTTTTCCAGCTGGAAACCTCTGTGGCCAGTGTTGCCTTAGCCTGAGTTTTACTAGGGCCCACAGGGCTTGTTCTACCCACTTGGCCTGGTAGTCTGCACTTGGCCTGGTAGTCTGCACTTGGCTAGCACTACCAGCCCAGATCCCATGCCTCTGAAGACACTGGAGCCAGGGATGGAGTGGCAAGGGATGTGTGAGTAGGTGAGTGTGGGGTCCGGCCACTGCATACAGCCAAGCACACTAGCCACTGTGGTGGGGCGGGCAGCTCCAGGTGCCAGCACAGACACCGGCTCCGTGTAAGCCTGCAGCTAAATCAGATGCATGACAAGTGGCTTCAGCTGTGGGCACCTGCCTCTAGAGGAGGGGAACACAGTGGCGCCCAGGAGCTTGGAGACACCAGAAACTGCAGAGCCCCAAAGAGGGGGTCATAGCCCTGGTTCAGGGTGCACCTAGGTCTGAGATCCCCAAAGGGCTGCAACTCTTTTTTCCTTCTCATTGCCTGCAATGCAGTGAGCAAAGGAGGTGTGTGACAGCCCTGTTTCTGTTACAGCTCTTTCAGTTCCACCATTTGGCAGGTCCCAAGTTTTGTCCCACATCCAGGAAGAACAAGGTATGCAGACAACTGGAGGGTGAGCAAGGTGAAGAAGTGCTTTACTGAGCGACAGTACAGCTCTCAGGAGACGTGAAGTGGGTAGCTCCTTTTGACAGGCAGGTTGTTCCAACAAGTGTGCAGCCCTCAGTGGAGAGGAGTCCAGTAGAACCTATCCACAGGTAGGTCATCCCATCATCTGCCCAAATCTGGCTGAGTCTGGGGTTTTTATGGGCTTCAGAGGGAAGGAAGTACATGCTGATTTGTTCATGGGTGGCCATGGGCAGCTTGGAAAAAGCACCATAAGTTCTCACTCCAGGCCCTGGACTCCATCTGGAACTGAGTGCCAGGCTACCAGGCTTCAGGCTGTCCCTGGCTTGAAGGTGGGGTTTCACCAGGCACCTGACCCTTTCTGCCCAGGAGCCTGTCTGCCTCCTGCTACCATTTACATGTCATCCAGGGTGCCCAGGCTGTTTGTGCCAGAGGATGCCTTCAGGCCTGCACCAAGCTGCCCTTAGTGCCCCCTCGGCCTCCCTCCTGTGCTTAGCATCACCCAAAGACTGGAGGGGGCTGAGGCAGCAGGGGGCTAGTGAGTCAGCAGCGCCCCAAGCACATGCACATCCAGCTGGAATGAACACAACAGCACCTGGGCTTGGCCTCAACTTTGCTCTGAAATCAGAACAGGTGCTGGGAGTGGGGAGCTGCCAGGCAGAGGGAGCAGGCACTTCTGAACCTGTGGGGGCAGGGGGACTTCTGGGCCAGGAGTGCAGGTGCCTAGATCCATAGCTACAGCTGGAGAGCTGCAGCTATGCCTGGGAGGGAGGGCTCCTGCCCTGCAATCTCAGAATGAGGTAGGCAGGGCTCCTGCCTGTTCCTGGTTCCTGCCAGCTCCATGGAGTGTGCAACCCTGGCAGCACCTCCCCTACTGCAGCCAGTGTCTTTTCAGCAGCTGCTCCAGATGAGCCACTGCAGCCATCAATGACTATTTATTACTCTCTTCTTCCTTAAATTAATTTCACTCATCAACATTGCCCTTCCTCAAAAAATAATAGCACTTAGGGAATCTTTACAGTGAGTCATACATTAATCCTTTACGTGAATTGATATATATTTAATCCTTGTAAAAAATCAAGGAGGCAGGTATTTTTTCATTGCCATTTTAAAATTGGGAAAACTGAGGCATGGAAAGGTTCAGTAATTTGCTCAAGGTAACTTATATGGTAAATAGCTGAGTCCAAATTTAAATCAAGGCAGGTCATTTCCAGGGTGTGTTTTTAAGTACTACAATATAGTTGCTGCATGTTTATGAAACAATTCTTAGTCAAGACTGTGTTTGATATAAATTACATTTGATATAAAGCTCAGCCAAATATGACTTCCAACCTTTCAAATATAATTTCTAGTATAACCTTAGACATATGTAAAATGCCCATTTTATCAGTAATAGCTAACAGAACAGTACAGCTCCCAGAGTGGTCATGCAATCTGTCAGAAGCATTTTCTGATAGCACAATAGTGACTGTATTTGAAAAGAGGAATGTTGATCTGTTTTGTAAAGTTGGCCCAATAAATACTTGTAAGCTTTCTCTATACTTTTTTTTATTCTAAAAGAGTAAATAGTATCAAACAAAGTCATAGGAATGTTTGAAGATACAATTCTGTGCAACACAAGTTGTTACAGACTTATAAATTAGTAAACTTGAATCATTAAAATAATTCAGTAATTATCTCATGTGGATTACTTTTGTAATTTAATTAATGTCTTTGATGCCAAGGTATGAAATAAACTGCCATTATGGAAAGTCGAATTTGTCAACAAGGAAGTGAACAGTTACAGTCTTTATTATTAGACAGTAATTGAGCAGATCCTGTATTGATATCTTTTAGTTAACTAGGCAGTGAATATTATTAATTTTAAAAATTCATTACTTTCTATTATGAGAAAGTGATGTATTATAAATAAGTATGTTTAGTGAAATGAATGTTTGACCAGGTAACTAGGATTTTTTTTTCTTTTTCAAATACACAAAATGTATGTTAAATTTATAGGTCAGACATTTCTGTTTACAGAGTTAGAGAAATAAGTAAGATGAAAGGAATATCTTTTTAGAAAAAATGGTGGCTTTGTATTTGGGTATGTTGTATTTGAGATACCAGTAGGCATATGAAAATGTAAGGCTAGAGCTCAACAGAGTGCTTGGGGCTAGAGACCCAATTTTTTTTTTCCCCCAGTGCTGTTAAAAACCTAGGGGGAGTTGTTCTTTACTTTATGATAAGGAATAATGACACTGAGGAGAATATTTGTAGGAGTGATGGGTGAAATCCCAAATGAGGAAGCTAAGGTACCTGTGGCAGGATAGTAGATTGTGAACTTGCAATCTTAGAGGTATAGCACTTCTGGATGAACAGACGGCTGAGTTAGAGACCTCCCAGAGGTTTGCTGCTGAAGTAGCCTTGGAGATGGATGTCATTGAGTTTGGGCATGTCATGAAACCAGGCCAGTAAAAAAGCTGGCCTTCCAAGCAGCCAGAAGAATATTATGAAGTAGGGATTTTTGCCTAAACTTCTTTAGAGCTCTTAAGAAATAGACCCAGAAAGCTGAATGTGCCTTAGAGGCAGCTTGCCCCAGTGGTTGCCAAGAAAATCAGCTCTGAATAGTTTATGATAGACTAGCAATTGCACACCTACACCACAGCTTTTAGAGCTTATCCAGCTGTTCCCTGCTTTTATATGAAGTCTAAAATGTAACCATTTGGGTGCTGGGAAAACTGGCTAGCCATATGTAGAAAGCTGAAACTGGATCCCTTCCTTACAACTTATACAAAAATTAATTCAAGATGGATTAAAGGCTTAAACGTTAGACCTAAAACCATAAAACCCCTAGAAGAAAACCTAGGCAATACCATTCAGGAAATAAGCATGGGCAGGGACTTCATGTCTAAAACACCAAAAGCAATGGCAACAAAAGCCAAAATTGACAAATGGGACCTAATTAAACTAAAGAGCTTCTGCACAGCAAAAGAAACTACCATCAGGGTGAACAGGCAACCTACAGAATGGGAGAAAATTTTCACAACCTACTCATCTGACAAAGGGCTAATATCTAGAATCTACAATGAACTGAAACAAATTTACAAGAAAAAAACGAACAACCCCATCAAAAAGTGGGCGAAGGATATGAACAGACACTTCTCAAAAGAAGACATTTATGCAGCCAAAAAACACATGAAAAAATGCTCATCATCACTTGCCATCAGAGAAATGCAAATCAAAACCACAATGAGATACCATCTCACACCAGTTAGAATGGTGGTCATTAAAAAGTCAGGAAACAACAGGTGCTGGAGAGGATGTGGAGAAACAGGAACACTTTTACACTGTTGGTGGGACTGTAAACTAGTTCAACCATTGTGGAAGTCAGTGTGGCGATTCCTCAGGGATGTAGAACTGGAAATACCATTTGACCCAGCCATCCCATTACTGGGTATATACCCAAAGGATTATAAATCATGCTGCTATAAAGACACATGCACATGCATGTTTATTGCGGCACTATTCACAATAGCAAAGACTTGGAACCAACCCAAATGTCCAACAACGATAGACTAGATTAAGAAAATGTGGCACATATACACCATGGAATACTATGCAGCCATAAAAAATGATGAGTTCATGTCCTTTGTAGGGACATGGATGAAACTGGAAACCATCATTCTCAGCAAACTATCGCCAAGGACAAAAAACCAAACACTGCATGTTCTCACTCATAGGTGGGAATTGAACAATGAGAACACATGGACACAGGAAGGGGAACATCACAATCCAGGGCTGTTGTGGGGTTGGGGGAGGGGGGAAGGATAGCATTAGGAGATATACCTAATGTTAAATGACAAGTTAATGGGTGCAGCACACCAACATGGCACATGTATACATATGTAACAAACCTGCACATTGTGCACATGTACCCTAAAACTTAAAGTGTAATAATAATAAAAAAATTTTTTAAAATGTAACCATTTGGATTTAGGTTATTTCAAAATATGACCAAGTATGAAAAATTAATAATATTTGATATTGGTATCTACTAATAACAGCTAATATTTATCATCCTTTTATAATGTACTAAACATGGTGCAAATTTGATAACATTATTAACTCCATTTATAGATGAGGGTACTGGGGCTTAGAAGGGTTGTGTAGCTTGGTCCAGGTAACAGTGCTAATGAGGGACAAAGCTAGTATTCAAACTTAGACCTGTCTGATTTCTATGGCACACTGATTCTGTCAAGGCATATCAAGAACTTTGCATGTTTTGTATGCTCTGAGCAACAAATAATAAAACATAAAGATTATTTCAAATAAACAATAAAGGAAAATTATATTTGAAATATTTTAGTTAATTAGGAAAAAGCAATGACTTGCCATCAAATTAAATATTTTATTAATAAACTTCAAATCTACTGGTCACTTTTTTATGAATATATATCTTTTTATAAGGATAAAAAAATTCATGCTCAGAATTAAATTCATGCTAAGACTTATGATAAATAGTGCTACCACTGACACTGACTTCACTGAGCAAAACTAGCAAGGAGATGCTAGTTAGCAGGTAAGGATTTTTATATTTTTATATTATTTTGAAGCCAAACTTAATTTTTAGTTTGGTTATCCTTTTACTTTAAATTTCAAATTCTCCTTGGTTGGTTTGAGAGGTTCTATTTCTGTGGGTAAACTCATGGTCACACGAGAACCTGTTTTAAAAAGAAATTCCTTGATGGCTCGAGCAGTTGGAATCTGTGTTGAATTTTTACTGTGGTTTAGGATGACCGTCAATGGCCAAAATGTACTTTTGGGACATGTATGTTACATGATATCACTCAGACCTGACTTAACGCGCTAAACAGATTGCTAGTCTTTCCTACCAGCTGTTCCTCTCTCCTTTCATTGTTGGCATTATGACTTGTCATGAATAACAGATAAATCTGGACATTTCAATAGCATATATATTATGTGAATAAATCATCATAGTGAAAAAGTAGCTTAGGTTCTGAGATTCTATCATCCCAATTTTTTAATCATCCTAAATGACAGAAACAGATGGGTGCTCTCATTGACTACAAGGACATCCAGTAACATATTCATGACATCATTCTGTGAGATTTATTTGGTTGGCATGCCCTTCAGTAATAAACAATCAGACTTTTGTTTTTCCCCAAAAGTGTTGATCATTACTGAATCATCTTTTCAGAACCCCCTTTGCTAAAAGCATTGTTTTTTTTTTTTTTGGTTGGTCTAGTGATAATTGTCACAGATAAAAAATGTATTGAAATGATTGTAGACAAAAGCAAAAGGGCTAGGACTGTTGGTACTAAAATCTCAAAAGAAAAGCAATATCAACAATAACATCTTCCATTGGAAAAACTCTAATGTCCCTATTATTTGTGACTGTTATACATTTTAAGGAAAATCAACTGCAAATGATTTGCCGGTATTTACCGAGTACTTACTAAATGGTAGGAACATTTATACATGCTGGAGATATTCAACCTCTGGCTCAACATAGTAGAAAAAGAATTCTTGTCCTGATGGAATTTAAAATTTAGTGATGGACTCAGTAAAAACTAAGAGAAATAAGGAAGATACATAGTATATTAGATAATGATAGGACCTATGAATAAATATAAAAATCAGGAAAGGCAAAAAAAGAATGCTATTGAGGAGTATGGGGATTACAATTTGAATAATGTACATCTCATTGAGTAACCCGCAAATATGTATTTTGACAACTTTATATGCAATTTTCCCAGTATACATAATATATAGTTTTGATGTATTCATCCACTTAATTGTGTAATTACACTATTTCCTACTTTTTTAGGTCAGCTAATCCCTGTGTTCATTTAATGGATAAAAAAGCAGTAGGATTTCTTGCATTCATAGGCTACCCTTCTGTATCAGGAGCTGCTGGACATTAGTATGATTATTTTAGTATTAATCACTATTATACTTTTTATTATGTGCCAAAAAATTATGTTTTTTATACTGACCTTGCCTGATGAACTCATAATCAGAAATTACACGAGCTAAAAATGATTGTGTTTACATTTTTTTACATTAATACTACTGAGATAATATGAATGAAATGGTTTCCTTTGAAGATTAAGTATCAGTTTATAGTTGTGAATTTTATGCCCATATAAACAGCATATGTAAGTTGCCCAGCTGTTGAGACTAGAAAGAATAAACATGCCATCTTCAGATATTCAGTTGGTTATACTCTCCCAAATTAGGAAAGGCCCAATAGGAAGTAAAGTGCCTTCCATTATCCAATCCTTGCCTTCCTTTGATCCGCTTCCATGAAGCAGTAGGATGGACTATTTTAGCCTTCACAAGTTGATGCTGATCATATCCCTGCCTACTTTTCTGTATAATCACTACTCAGTCAGCAATATACAATAGCTACATTCAAGGCACTTCTCGGAGGACATTATTTTGAAGTCACTTTTCCAAAATGTTCACAAAAAGCTGAAATGAGACAGGGTATACATGGAGGATTCCTTGAAAGAGAGGCAGGGTACACACCCCTCTAGATTGGGGATTATGATCTTAAAGGACTAGAGAGGTGTAGAAAATAATAAAATTGAATTAAGGCAATTATGTGGCCTGTGGCATACTGGAGAGCAAGTACTTATGTAGGGGACTGTCATCCCTCAGCTCTGCAAAATACTCTTGCAGGTCAATTCCTGAAAGCAGATGAGCACTTTGCCACCCCCCATTTAAAGACATTATAATCTCCCTCTGATTAACATGGGCTGGCGAAAGACTATATACCCAAAACGTGTTATTCTAATCTCTCTTAAAATACAGTTTTTTGAATTGTAATTGTACTGTGAATTCAACAGTCTGTATAGAAGAAATTAGGAGACAAAGACTTATAAAGCCAAGGCTTCCATTTAGTATATTTCTGTATCATAGTGTCATCCCATGAGGACCCATTGGATGAATATCTGCCTGGTCATAGTATGAGGAATTTGTGCTTCCACTGTGAACAAATGGCTGACTTGTATTAAGGATAAAATAAGTAGGCATGGACGTTACCATTTTATGTCAGGAGCTAGTTGCTTTAGACATGGATATTCCACTTAAAAGTGTGTCATTTTGGCTGGGTGCGGTGGCTCATACCTGTAATCCCAGCACTTTGGGAGGCCAAAGTGGGCAGATCACCTGAGTTTGGGAGTTCGAGACCAGCCTGACTAACATGGAGAAACCCCGTCTCCACTAAAAATACAAAAATTAGCCAGGCATGGTGGTTCATGCCTGTATTTCCAGCTACTCGGGAGGCTGAGGCACGAAAATTGCTTGAACCTGGAGGCGGAGGTTTGCAGTGAGCCAAGATTGCACCATTGTACTCCAGCATGGGCAAGAGGAGCAAAAGTCCATCTTGAAAAAAAAAAAAAAGAAAAAAGTGTGTCATTTTTTGGCTCTTTAAGCTGTATCTTGCAAACCTTAATCTCAATTTATGACCAAGATCTAGCCAATGGAGCTTATCTTACAATATATATTCTGTCTTCAATTTATTTGTGGTGTTATCTTATCCTTTCCTCATTCATTTGTTTTAAATCTTATAATAGCCTGTTACTTTATCTTGTTTCATTATATATAATTATGTATACCACGTTAGAACTTTTGGGAACAGGTGAGATTAAAAATAAAAAGAAAAACAACTTCCAAAACCTGTAGTGATCACAATTTTTCTTCTCACAATGACGTTGCACATTAGTGTACTATGAGGTAAGTCACAAATGACAATCCTTTTTGTCACTTAATATAATAAAGCACGATTCTTATAATGAGATCTAAATGGGACCATTGTTCACTTTCTTGAGTGTGATAAAGGTAAATTTACATCTGAAGCTGGGAGTAGCATGTAAATAAAAGTTTATCCTTTGTGTACATGCATGATTGGCATGAGCCTTTGCAGTATCTTTTCATGAATTAAGAAAGAACATTTTATCTTCCCAAGGGATATAGTCCAAGATCAGCGTTCATGCCTTTGTCCTCAGAGCATGGCAAGGATTCTAGCCCCTATCTCCCTCAGGCCAAGAATTGTTAAGTATTGGGGAAGGCACAACCTGCTGGACCATTCATAGAAGCCCAATTAATGTGTTACTTATAAAATTCATCTGTCACATGTGCCTGACCAAGAAAAACAACATTGAGAGCCAATGGAATAAATTCTAGGTGTTTATTTACCTGATTTTACATTTGAAAAATGTAAAACATTTTAAAAACAGGTAAATAGAAATAATCAGCTTTAATTTTACATAAAAGGAAGACAAGACCATATAAGATAGATATATCCCCCATGAAAACTTAAATTTTTTGGATACATGTTGAAATCTTTCTGTATTTAACAGCTCCATACATTTTGATTGGTCACAGACCAATTGAGAACGTAACGAAGGCTGTGGTCCCTCTATAGGAAAACACATAAAGGCATAAGCAAACCTTTTTTTACAGAGTTTCTGTCAAGTTATTCAATTTTAGGTAACAAATTCCAGCTAATAACTGTAGAGAGCTCATTTATTCATTCAACTTTTTGTTCAGTAGAAGGACGATCTTATGAAGATCTGCACTCTCTTGCCCTGTACCTCAAAACACACTACTATCTAGGCTTACTAAAAGCATGCTCTGTCATTGTACCACTGACAAACATGGTTTCTGACCAAATCTAAACAAATTAGAGAGTTTTACACTACTCAAACCATGATTAATAGGAACGAATATGCAGGGAGGCCAAGGTGGGCCGGTCACCAGAAGTTGGGAGTTTGAGACCAGCCTGACCAACATGGAGAAACCCCATCTCTACTAAAAATACAAAAATTAGCCAGGTCTGGTGGAGTATGACTGTAATCCCAGCTACTTGGGAGGCTGCAACATCTTTATCTATCCAGCCCAGTAGTTGAGATTTTGCTTAGTATATTCTGATGCTTAAGCATACGTTTAATAGGAAAGCAAGAATTGAGTAAACCATTATACATTTATTCAGTGAAATATTGTATAGTAACTTAAAATGATGTTTCAAAAAATTAGTAATCACCTAGAAAAAAATGCTTGCTTATAAACTAGTCTCGCTTTATCTGTGGGGACTTGTTCCAAGACCCCTAGTGGAAATATAAAACTGCAGATAGCACCAAACCCCATATATTTGTTTTTTGTTTTCCTACACATACATACCTTTGATAAAGTTTAATTTATAACATAGCCACACTAGGAGATTAACAATAATAACAAAATAGAACAATTATAACAATATAATGAAATATATATACAATATAATGAAAGTTATGTGAATGTGATCATTCTCTGTCAAAATATCTTATTATACTATGCTCACCCTTCCTTGTGATGATGTGAAATAGAATGCCTACATCATGAGATGAAGTGAATGGAGTAGGCATTGTGACATGTTAGGCTACTATTGACCTATCAGGTGTATAGCATCTACAGTGTGGATACACTGGACAAAAGGATGACTAACATCCTGAGTGAGACACAGCAGGGTGGGCCAAGACTTTATCACGCTACTCAGAATGGAGTGCAATTTAAAACTCATGAATTGTTTATTTTTGTAATTTTCTGTTTAAGATTTTTGAGCTGAGATTGACCATGGACAACTGTCCCACAGAAACTGAAACAGTGGATAAGGGGTACTACTATATCGTTAGGATAATAAAGTAGACTACAAAATAGTTCCATCAGTATAACTGCAACTTAAACAAATACTACACAGAGAGGGGAGAAAAGACTAGAAGGTACCTCACCAAAAATGTTAGTAATTTTCTTTACTTTTTTTTTCTTTTTTCTTTTTTCTTTTGAGACGGAGTCTTGCTCTGTCACCAGGCTGGAGTGCAGTGGCACGATGTCAGCTCACTGCAACCTCCGCCTCCCAGGTTCAAGCGATTCTCCTGCCTCAGCCTCCCAAGTAACTGGGACTACAGGTACGCACCACCATAATGGGCTAATTTTTTGTATTTTAGTAGAGACAGGGTTTCACCATGTTGGTCAGGCTGGTTTCAAACTCCTGACCTTAGGTGATCCATCCACCTCGGCCTCCCAAAGAAATGTTAATAATTTTCTTTGGCAAAATTATAAGTTTCCTCCTTCCTTTCCTTCTTTCCTCCCTTCCTTCCCCCTCCCCTCCCCTCCCCTCTCCTCCTCTCCTCTCCTCTCCCCTCCTCTCCCCTCTCCTTTCCTCTCCTCTCCTTTCTCCTTTCCTTTCTTCTTTCCTCCCCCCCACCCCCCGTCCTTGCTTCCTTTCCTCTTTCTTTCCTTTCCCCTATTTTGTTTTCCAAATTTCGTAATGAGAATGCATTTATAGGCCGGGCGCGGTGGCTCACTCCTGTAATCCCAGCACTCTGGGAGGCCAAGGCAGGTGGATCACGAGGTCAGGAGGTCGAGACCATCCTGGCTAACACGGTGAAACCCCGTCTCTACTAAAAATACAAAAAATTCGCCGGGCATGGTGGCGGGCGCCTGTATTCCCAGCTACTCGGGAGGCTGAGGCAGGAGAATGGCGTGAACCCAGGAGGCAGAGCTTGCAGTGAGCTGAGATTGCGCCACTGCACTCCAGCCTGGGCGACAGAGCGAGACTCCGTCTCAGAAAAAAAAAAAAAAAAAAAAAAAAGAAAATGCATTTATATTAACAATGGGAAAGAGACTTTATTTTTTTAATAAAGCAAGAGCTTTGCTGGAGAACAAATTTTATCTATTAGTCAAATGGAAAATTGTCTTTAAGGGAAGAGTTGTCAATCCTCACTAATAAATGTTCACATAATTATAAAACATCAAGTATTCTCTTTGGTAAAAGGCAGAATATTTATGCAATTTGAAAAATCAGAGGATAAGTATTGTCTTTGGGACAAAAAGAAGCTGAATCCATTTGTTTAGTGATTATTGAGATTGAATGTCTCAAATGACTAAGTTGTGGTATGTAATGTGTGTGTTGGAATTTGTAATTTTCTCAAGTTATTAAGGAAAACACATTAATGGAATTTGAAAATATAAATTTAAAAAAGTTTTACTTGCAAGCCTTGTGCCACTCTGTAAATGTGAAAATAAATTATTGGCATCCATACTTAAATTTTGTTTTGTAATGACACTTTTGTGGCAATCTGTCATATTTCTTGTTTCCGCTACAAATATTGGTTTGGGATAGATATTATGAAACCACTGAGATTTGTGGTTTGGATTTGAAATTTTGTAACAACACTCAAAAATCTCACCCAAAGGATATAAATCAAAATTTTGGCTTCTGCACATCAGTTGGGTGAAACCAGCACTGAAATAACATCTCAAAGGGTATAAAACCAACCATTCCAGTAAAATGGACATATTCCAAAACCGAGTTCTATATAGCTTACATATATTCAGGTCATCTAGGACCGCTGAAGAAGAGAAATTGCAACTCCTTAAAACTGTTAGTAAGAACTAATACGTACAGGTAGGCCACCATGTTGTACAACTCCATGAAGTTCAATGTGAATAAAGTATGAATGGTTCCCTCATGGAACTGAGCAAACACATGGGGCTATGCATCATAATTTTCCTTTTTCTTTTTTTCAGGTTTTATAACTTATTTATATAATTTAAAAATTGTACATTCCAATAATTAAAATAAGTTAAACACCAAAAAATAGCACTCTGATTAAACTGTATTTTAATATCCTTCAGGACACCTTGGGCCAGCTTGGTTGTAATTCTAGATTTTACTGTCATCCTACCCAGCTTCTTCCTTCATCAACATGCAAGTTCTTTTCTTTCTCTGTCAGCCAAATAAAGCAGATAGGAGAAGCAGGAGAGGCCTGCGTTGTCAGTGGTTTTCAATTATTTGATATGAAAGGGGCAGCGTGGTCGTTTAAACTTGATTCAGCCTCTTTGCATCTTAAAAAGTTGAATAGCTACAAGAAGCAATGCTTGTGGAAGGCACAGTGCATGTTATTGGTACATGTCCCATCACGACATGCCCGCTTGCTTCTCCTGTTGGATAGTTTCTTTGGAATGCAGTGTTTTAGATTTTTATTTTGTGTATCTTTTTTCTTTTTCTTTTTTCTATCTTATTTCAGTTTCTACTTACTGAATTTCTAGATTTCAGCCATATAGGGTTTGTCAGACAAAGTTGCAGAGGAAGTGGAGCAAGGCGCACGGGTGAGCAGAATATATCTGTGCAGTAGACACTACCTAGTCATTGAGATTTTCTGTGGCACTCTCCCTGGTCTTAATCAAAGCCAGTAATCCCGAGGACAAGTGGAGCACTTTTGTACCCCTTTATCTAGAGCCCTCACAGGTTAGGCAAGAGCCATTGTATTTCCCCCTATTGAACCCTCTTTTTAAGAACCTCAATATGTTAAAATCTTCTTATAAATCAACTTCTCGTTATTTTGACTATTTCAAATGTCAAAATACTCAACAAGCAAGACAGATTTTATTCAAAATGATTGCAATAAGGGTCGAGACTTATTGCAATAAAGGTCAAGATTGTACAACAGAATAGATTGTTTCAACCCCACTGAAACAAAAGGCAGGAGAGGTTTTAAGCTCAGATGAGCTAGTGGAAAAGTCCTTAAGCAAGTTTGTGAGAAGATTGGTCAGTGTGTTTGCTACGAGGCAAGTTATTGAAGTTAGGCTCCTGGGTCCCCAACCCCCAACAGGGACTGTGATAGGGGCCTTATCTTTCCTGATGATTGCCTTACAAAAAGATGGTTCCCAGGCCCTTCACAAAGGTTCCTGGGTTGTAAAACTGGCAAGTGATCAGAAAAAGCTTTACATCGCAAAGTAGTAAGTTTTCTTAAGTAAGTTCTCTAAGAAAAGGGAGGTCAGAGACCTGTAGGGGAAGAAACCTGTGTAAAATTTAGCCAAGCTGAGGGAAGGTTTAAGGCTGTTTTGGTTACAATTCTTTTCCTGGGAGGCAGCATGGAAATTGAGAATTGTATCCATGAGGAGCGGTTGTATCCTTGGCTCTGGCTTAAGTATACTTCCTAGGTGTTGGTTCCCTATTATTAGTTTTCTGTGCTGCATAACAATAACCACACATTTATTGGCTTAAAACAACACAGGTTTATTTGTTTCATGGTTTCCATGGGTTAGAAGTCTGCTAAGGATCTCACAAGGCTGCAATTAAGGTGTTGACCAGGACCAAGGTTTCATTCTATAAACCCGAAATAAGATTCTGAGGCCTCCCAACCATCTGAATGGACCTCTTTTCTCAGCCAAGGGCATTCCAAAGTTAGCCTGAAAAGAGTAATTCAGGCCGTGATGAGAATAGGGGATGGAACATGCCTCTTTTTACCCTCCTCCCTTTCGGAATTCTGGATAAAACACTCTTTAAGTCTGATAAGAAACATTTACAATCTATTCTCCCTGAAGACTGCTACCTGGATGCTTCATCTGCATGATAAAATCTTATAACCCTTTATCAGAACCCAGACATTCCTTTCTATAGACAATAACTCTTTCAACCAATTGCCAAGCAGAAAGTCTTTAAATCTACCTATGACCTGGAACCTCCCCACCCCCTGCTTTGAGTTGTCCTGCCTTTCCAGACAGAACCAATATACACTTACATTTATTGACAAATGTCTCATGTCTCCCTAAAATGTATAAAACCAAGATGTACCCGACCACCTCAGGCACGTGTCATCAGGACCTCCTGAGGCTGTGTCATGGGCATGTCCTTAACCTTAGCAAAATACACTTCCTAAATTGATTGAGGCCTGTCCCAGACACTTTTGGTTTACAATCTGGAAGTTCAATTAGGGAAGCAACTTTGTGCCCACAAGCATGGTTCTTGGCAATATTTAGTGAATTCATGACATCTACTTCTTCAAAGAGAGAAAGAGAAGAGAGAATGACTAGGGCAAGTGTTTGGCTAGCAAGAACAAGTTTTCTGTAATATAAAATAATCATGAGAGTGACACTGCATCACTTTTGCTATGGTCTATTAATTAGAAACAAGTCCCATGTCCCATGCACACTGAATCAGAGCATTTACATGAAGATATAAATAGCAGGAGGAGATCACTTGAAGCCACTATAAAAATATATGTGCCACATTCTTCATTTGCCAAACTAAAGCAATATTATTAGTAATAATTTTCTTAGATTCCTAAAAGTCTCCTAACAAGAGTCACATCTGGAGCAGTTTGGTGATTGAAGTAGGCATTCTCATGTTATAGAGCTCTGGGTCCCTATCTCAACTTCAGCCTAAGCAGCACATTGAGATTCCTCATGAAATTCCTCCCCTCTCCTCCCCTCCCACTCCCCCTTGCCTCCCTTCCCCTCCCCTCCCCTCCCCTTCCCTTCCTTTCCCTTTCCTTCCTTCTTTTCTTCTCCCCTCCCTCCCTCCATTTCTTCCTTCTTTTCTTTCTTTTGATGTAGGTCTTCCATTTCTTTTAAAAAATTAAAAATGGATTAGACCACATAATAACCATGATCACATTAGTTAGAAAAGCTTACGATTCAAATAAAAATTTAAAATTAAAAACTTGCTTCGTGAATTAATGCTTAACTTCATGAATTTGACCAGTTATAGTCATGATGCGACTTGTCCTGGGGAGAACTTGGATTCCCTATTTGAGCAAACAGCCTGTACACTGGTAGCTTACTTTGCACAGAGGCACATAGAGAACAATTCAAACCTTTTTTACACAGTTTTTATCCTCTGCATACCCTTGAGTCTTTCATAGCTGTATCTTTTCCAAAGGGATCATCACACTTGTAATGGGAAAGTCTAAGAAAATCCTAGTGAGCTTAAAGTAGTATCCATATGCAATGGGAAAAAAATATCATGTTGCTATTATACTAGAATATTTACTGCTTATTTGGGATTTCCACATTTGAAAGAATACTTTAATTTTTTTTCTCTTTTCCTTTGCAAAGTTATCTTTCCCTTCCTCTTAGTGTGAAAATTGAACATATGCTGATGCAATGTCGCAGGCTGTGTTTACAGGCTCTCTGGGGGGAGAGGTGAAGGTGGGAGGGAGCTTGGGAAGAAACAGTTCCTTAGCAATTGTTTTTCTCATTATGTTGTTTGGCATCTCATCACAAGCATCTTGAAACATATTTTTAAAATTCATTTGTACCATCAACTGTATATATGATTGCTTTTTTTTCCATTTGTAGTATTAAGAAAGCCATTTAAAAGGTTCTGATTAACACCAGTACTGGCTATAGATTCCAGTTGCTGTTTGATGTTTTGCTTATTAGAACTGCGAGCATTCTCCTTTGTATTTGTAAAATGTAAGCATATGACCTTTCCAGATCCAGCAAGGAGCCTCCCAGATGGAGTACATGGAGACCGTGACTGTGAAAGATGAGGATCAAGTGCAGATTTGGTGGCCTCTGATTGCCAGTATCTGGCAGCCACATTCTCTTCCCACAAGATGTGCTGGAAATATGACCAAGCAGAAGTTCACTTAAGTGAATCCAACAGTTAAACCTACCATGGAAGGGTGTGGTGCACAGAGGGCATGTGGAGAAGAGAAGACCACAGTGGGAACCTCCAAGGAACTAACATCTAGCTGGGGATGAGGGGGGATTTGGCTATGTAGACAGTAAATAAAGTGATGTGAGAATTAAAGTAAGGGGCCAATTATTTCCAAATGGGGAAATGGGGCAGGCTTCATGGAGAAGGGAACGTTTAATCTGGGTCACATGGAATGAATAGGACTGGAAATGGAGTTTATAAGAGCGAGAATATTTTACTTAGAGGAAACTACATTTAAAGAAAGGATGGCTGTGTAGGTGTATTGCTTCTTTGCAGATACATACAATTTAATATGCCTGGAGTGCAGATTCTATGTGACTGAGGTGAGTAGGGACAAAGGGAGAGATGATTCAGAGAGGCAGATAGAGGAAAATCATGCAGGGCTTAATTTCTAGGATAAAAGTTGGTGACTTTTTCATGGGTGTGTGTGTCAGGGAAGAGGGTAAAATTATAGTGGGTAAAAGCACAGACTTTGGGATCAAAGTAGTGGGTTTCCATCATGACTCTGCCTCTCCCTGGTGATATCAACTTGTGTGAATATGTAATGACTCTGACCTTCAGTTTTTTCATCAATAAATGATAAGCAATAATACTAATTTAATAGAGACTTTCTGAGGAACAAATAAGACTATGTACCCAAAGGGCTTAGGTTAGGACCTGCCACTCAGTAACAACACTCAGTAACTGTGATCATGCTATAGAGGACAGAAATTCCTCTAATCCCAACACAGGCACTCTCTTTAGCTGCAGATATGATGTCCCCTCTCCCCTAGATAAGGCAAACTGATCCTGCTGGGCCTAGCTGGTTGCCAGATGGATTAGAACACTGGACTCAGAACAGACTTCCATGATATCTTTAAGAAAAACTCACATCAAATTCATGTAGAATGTACAATAGAATTATCAATGAGGAAGGGAGAATCTGGAAAGAAGGCAACCAAAAGCCAAAGGGAAACTAAAGGAGATTGAAAGACTGTGAAATTGAGCCTAGAATAAGTTCATTGAAGTGGCAAATCTGGGAGAGATATTTTAGAAGTCTGTTGCTTTGGGTAGGGCAGGGAAAAATCTATTAGGACACTTCACTGGCTTGGACAGAGAAGACGGATAGTTCTTCACCTCTCCTATAAATCTGTGATTGTCATTCTGAATAACAGAACATCATGACTGGAGGATCAGATTATACCCTCATTAAAGCCAGGATCTGAAAGTATGGTCGCTGATCAGATATAAGTATTAGAAGTGAGGCCATTCAGGGAACACAAAACCAGGACAGTACATCTAAAGGAAGGACAATATAACTAATATTTTGTCATAGAAAGCAGGCAGTTATCTGCTAAGGGCATGACAAGGATATAGGTATAGGTAAGAGTCAGCAGTAGAACTCAGTCCACACCAGATTCAGCCCTTTGGTTACTGAAGCAGTTCTGTGAATTAGAATTTTGTGTTTTCTAAGGTTCTTGTATGGCTGGATAAGCAATACATTGGAAGGATGAATTTGGGTACAGTTGACATTGGGAGAAGTATCAGTCAGGGATCTTAGCATTAAGCCACAGAAGCTGACTCACAAAAGCAAAATGAGAATTAATAGAAATAATGCAGGTCAGTGAATCCATGGAAAGCTGGAGGTTCAGACTTGGAAAATAGACAGGAACCACAGGCACACAACAGGGCAACTACAGAAACATCTTGTAGTCCTTATGCCTCCATGCTGTGCTCCAAATATTAAGCATGATATCACTTGTTCAGCATTTGAAAACACTCTCAGAGAGCCTCTGAGACTCTGGACTCTGCCCATGTGTTTCCTCTGTCTGTCCTGTACAGGGTAATAAAGATATTACACCTTTGGCTTCCTTCCTGGGAGACACTATTTCCCATGACAATGTACAGTGCCAGGAGGTCTCCTAAACAGAGATTGGGATCCTAATTGTAAAAGAGCTTGGATGTTAGGCAGACAGATGTCTTCCTAAGAGGCATTAAGGTGAAGAAATAGGAGGAGGGAGGGGACAAAAGAAGGTAAAGGGACAAACAAAAAAGTAAGCTTCCAGGAGATTAATTCCAGTACTGATAACAAATTGCTGTATTAGGGATAGGTTCAAGGAGAAAACAGAAACTGAACTGATTTTCGAGGGTCAAGAGAGAACAAACAAGAGAACATTGCAGATATCAGGACAAGTATGAGTAGAAGCACAAAGTCTCATGATAATTGCTACCTTGTTTGTAAGCATTAATATTCTCGGAGTGGTGGTAGGCGTGGGCTGCCTGCTTCATGGTCTTTCTCATGAAAGGAATAATGTGGGCTACCGCATTAATTTCAAGATGGCTTTTATGAGAAACAATTTGCAAATGACATGCTTTGGAAACCCAAGAAACCTGTGGTCATCCCTCCTTCAATTTTACTTCTTGTTACAAATTTCTTAGTAACAGAGCCTATGTATGTGAGATGAGGAGATGTTTGTTATATTCAACCTTAAACAAGTTATGGCTTAGCAGGAGCTGAGTGATCTTATTTGATGAGTGTAGATTTATAAGAATTTTGGCTTGGGGTTTGGGATCAAATTCTCTCACCTAAGCTGTGGGGAGCCCATGAAGTCTTTCCAGTAAAAATCCTTGCAGTTAAGCTTTTTGCCAAATAGTGCCTCTTAAAAAAATCCCTATTTAAGTCATTTCTCCAGAGTAATTGAAAGTGTCTATTATATTATGCCCCTAACTGCTATGTGGTACTATTTATTTCTTTTAGAGAAGTATGGCAGAGAATAAGATAATTCTGATTACAGTGAAATAAGAGAACACTGATATTATTTTGCTTTTTTTCCTAAAGCTTGATGTTTTTGAATTGTTCATCATACACCCCTTTGCTTGCTATCATTTCCAAATGGTGACTGTTACACATGTATTTTAATATTTTTCATATGTCATTTTAATATTGTTCATATGTTAAAACTGAAGTGACTTTTTTTTGTCTTTGTAACACTAGGATAATTTAAAGGGAATGTTTTTGAAACATCATTCTATTTCATGGTAAAGTGAGCCAAATAAAATATTTTTGTTCATTTGGGCAGCATGTCAACAGCCATGTTAACTCAAGCAATAAGCATAATTTCTTTTAACATTTTGAAACAGTTCAGATGGAGGTAGATAGGAGGTGGACACTTGAAAAAGGTATTCTCAAAATTGATGTTGAGTGTGAGAGTGACGGAAGGATTATGTGGAAGGAATTCCTGAAGTTTTAAATCGCCCTCTTTTCTACTCCTATATCCAGGTAGTCACCAGCTTTTTTCATTTCTGACTACTTGGAATCTCTCTTTCCCAGTCTCACCACCATGAGAATTAAGGCCTTGAAGCCCACATTGTTCTTCAACAGGATGTCCTGACCTTTAGTCTCGCTGTACCTCATCCCCAGTGCTGTCATGCCTTTCCTCTGCTCGGATTCCACCCATTGTTTCCCATTACTTAACACTATCCAAGAAAAAGAGCCTTGTTGTTTAATAATTATTAATTACTATAAGTTCGTTGAAAAGTACTCCCTTTAACCCCCTATCTGCTTGAACCTCTGATCTGATATCCCGAGGTTGAAGAGAGGATAAATGCCATGACAGCTGGGAAGAAGCAGAGAAGTTCTTATGTGGCTCACCTGTCCCACTTGTCCTTTAAGACCAGCAGCTATTGCTTAGATGTCTAGAGAGTCATTTATATAAAAACACTGATGTGACCAACATATTTTACTGGTATTGCATACTTCATGATATATTCATTTTTGAATGGTTCTGATTTCATAAGCTTCCACCTACTAACGATTCCTTGAACAAAGTTAAATAGTTTTTAAAAGCAGCCTTCTTTATTATTTAGAAATTGTGGGGTGTATTAGTCTGTTCTCATGCTGCTAATAAAGACATATCCGAAACTGGGTAATTTATAAAGGAAAGAGGTTTAATTGACTCTCAGTTCAGCATGGCTGGGGAGACCTCAGGAAACTTACAATCATGATGGAAAGAGAAGCAAACACGTCCTTCTTCACATGGTGGCGGGAAGAGAAGTGAGTGCTGAACAAAGGGTGATGCCTCTTAGAAAACCGTCAGATTTCATGAGAACTCACTATTATGAGAACTCACTATCATGAGAACAGCAGCGAGGGGGAAGCTGCCCCCGTGATTCAGTTATCTCCACCTGATCCCTCCCATGCCACTAGGATTATGGGAACTACAATTCAACATGAGATTTGGATGGGGACACAGCCAAACCATATCATGGGGAAAACTGTTTATTGTATGTAAATGTGACTTACCTAGTTTGCTTTGCAGATCATCAAAAAGTTAACATGGGTATAAAGTCTGATAAATCTGTAAATATGTACATTTCAAAATTATTCACAGACTTATGACAATTATTAGGTCTAGATTTAAATGGCAGCATATTTAAAAATATTTTCACTATTATTACAATGTTTTATTAGTCCTGTTATTTGGAAACAAACAAAAAAGGTGATTAAGAGACAGTGTAGTATAGTGGTAAAAAATCCAGTCTCTGGTGCTGGATTACCAGTGTTGGGGTCTTGACTCCACAAGTTATTAATTCTGTCACCATGAGTAAGACATTTATCATCTCTGTGCCTTTGTGTCTTCATGTATAAAATATAAATCATCATCATGGAATTGTACTGAATATCAATAGACCCAAATAACATCTTTATGGTGGACTTGATTGAAGTATATAACATGTATACCTAAATTTTTCTTTCCTTTGTGAGAGATTATTCAGAATGATGTTGAGATGTTTATAGTAAAATTGGAGATCCTGAATGCAGTGCAACAGGTTTAAATGTGGCATTTACTTCTCATCTGTGGCAGTGTTCGCCTTAAGTCAGTGCTAAGTGTGGCCAGTAGATGCAACAGCAAAGCCCGCTGGGACAACTATCCTGTGATGGGCTCCCTTGTGTGATCTTGGCCAAGTTTCTTAACCTCTCTGCACTCCTGTGGCCTCATCCATAAAATGCTAACTTGGATTACATGATCTCTACGGTGTCTTTCAGCTCTGAAAGTCTGTGAATCTGTCAGTATACTTTGACTTAATGAGTTTTACACATGGAATACTCTTAAAAGCATTTGGTGCTTTTTTTTTTTTCTAAAAAAAGATTTTTTCAGGTGTTTCCTCCTCCTCCTTCCCACCCCCCTTTTCTTCCTTCTTCCTTCTATTATGTAGAATTTGTAGAGATTCCAGGCATGAGTACTGCGGTCATGTTGGATAAATAATAGGATTTCCATTTCTAAGACACAGTAATTGAGATTCCAAAAGATTAAGTGCTTGTACTAGGTTAAAACAAGACAAAATAAAAACAGAAAGGAAGTTTAATTCTGCCTCCTAACTGAATTATCTTCTCCATTCCCTAGCTCCCCAAACTTATTTCTTCATGACCAGTTTCTCCTCTCCTCCATCTCCCCCAGCAAGAGCTCTGAAAACCAACAGAGATGCTTTCCTCTTATCTCCTACCCTACTCATAGTAATTCATTAACAAAGTCAGCCTACTTAGTTAACAAAGACTCTTCTACGTACCTAACATATCTAATCCTTCATCCTCTACTTTCCATTCGATTGCTTCTGCCTTAGTTCAGGCTTTAATCATTATTTTGCTTGGATTATTCTAACTAAACAATTTCCCTTATCCAGATCCAAAATCCCTCCAGTAAATTCTCTACTTCTTTGCCAGAGTGAGATTTCCTTGAATGCATGTCTGATTGTTTTGTCCAAGTTCTTACCAACCTTTTAACAGCTGCCTCCTGCCTGCATCACTTGGTTTATTAATCTTTAGCCCTTCCTTCCCCTTACCAATGACACTCCAGCTACTGCTGAACTTCTTTCTTTTCCCCAAAACTCCTTGCTATTACCTGCTGCCTGGTTTATCCTCCTGTTTCCACTGTCTAGGACAGGGGTGTCCAATTTTTTTACTTTCCTGGCCACAGTGGAAGAATAATTGTATAAAATACACTAACACTAATGATCGCTAATGAGCTAAAAAAAAAAAATAAAGTCAGCTGGGTGCAGTGGCTCATGCCTGTAATCCCAGCAACTTTGGGAGGCGGAGGCGGGTGGATCACCTGAGGTCAGGAGTTCAAGACCAGCCTGGCCAACATGATGAAGCCCCGTCTCTACTAAAAATACAAAAAAACATTAGCCGGGTGTGGTGGTGGGTGCCTGTAATCTCAGCTACTTGGGAGGCTGAGGCAGGAGGATCACTTGAACCTGGGAGGCGGACGTTGCAGTGAGCTGAGATCATGCCATTGCACTGCAGCCTGGGCAACAAGAGCAAAACTTCATCTCAAAAAGAAAAAAAAAACAAGAGGAAAGAAAAAAAAAGTCACAAAAAAAGTCTCATAACGTTTTAAGAGAGCTTACGAATTTGTGTTGTGCCACATTCAAAGCTGTCCTGGGCCGAATGTGGGATGCAGGTTGGAAAACCCTGGTCTAGAATATATTTTCCTCATCTACCTAGTGACTACCTGGTGAGCACCCAGTAACCTTTTGAGACGTGGCAAGTCTGTTTAGCAGATTCCACCCCTGTGAAACTTCTCTTACCACCACAGCAGCTTACACTACCAGTAATAAGCCTCTTACACTACCAGTGATAAGCCTCTCAGTGCCCCTACTGTCATTTCTAATACAAATAACAATTTTAAAAAGCAACAAATTTATTCATACTACAACTGAGATGCACAGTGGGCATATGCCATATTAAATTAAACTTGTTTTCTTCACAAAACTTCACATCTTTTGACTCACCAGAAAAAAATAGTTACGATATGTTCAACTAGCTCTTTAGGTGGTACTCAGCATGTCTAAGAGAAGACATTCAATCTCTGATTTTGAAGACATCTGCCCTCATTTTAGGCTTCTTTCCTAGATTGTTCTGGGTATAAGGTGTCATGGAATGAGTAATTTTCATAATCTTGTCATGAAAGAACTAGTTTTGGATACAGAAGCACCTGTTTCCTCTGATCTCCAGGATGATGATCCTTGTCCAGCTTGTTGCTGACCTTTGCAGGTGAGATCAAAGGCTTGTGTAATTTGCAATCTGGCTTCATGGTTTGATCAGGGCCCACCTTTGTACCCTAGTTTACTAGGACTTCTCTTAACTCTTGCTTATGTTGGAGGCTTGCTAGACTTTCAGACTCTGCAACATCTGTCTGGCTCTGAGAACCTGGCCATTTACCTAAACCTATGGGATTCATAATCAAGAGGGCACTTCAGCAGGCCCAGTGACTCTCAACTCAGTGTCTAGGTAATATAAGAACATTCAGGAGTGCAAACCAGAGCCTCTCCTCTCTCACCTGACCACTTCATTCAGGGCGATCTGTGCTGACTGAGGTGTATGTATCTTCATGCTTTCCTCTGCTGATGGTTTTAAGGGCATCCCTCTTACTACTCTCTCCTCCCTACTCTGCATATACCCTTTTAGTGTTTTCCCTCAAAGGAGAAGGAAAACGAAACAACAACAACAAAGCAGGAAGCTTGATCTCAAGTTGGTGCTTTCTTTGTTCCTGTGGGACAATAAAAATATTTTCCATTTGGCCAGGCGCGGTGGCTCATGCCTGTAGTCCCAGCACTTTGGGAGGCCAAGGTGGGTGGATCACGAGGTCAGGAGTTTGAGACCAGCCTGGCCAATATGGTGAAACCCCGTCTCTACTAAAAATACAAAAATTAGCCGGGCATGGTGATCGGTGCCTGTAATCCCAGCTACTCAGGAGGCTTGGGTAGAAGAATTGCTTGAACCCGGGAGGTGGAGGTTGCAGTGAGCCAGGATCGCACCATTGCACTCCAGCCTGGGTGACAAGAGCAAAACTCCGTCTCAAAAAAAAAAAAATTCCCTTTTATTTCATTATTATTTTCTTCTTCACTCAATCTTATGGATAGGCCCTAATGATAAAATAGGGCATTTTCCTGGCTTTATTAAACAAGACCCGTGATAAGATCCAACAGGCTTAGCTCTTAGAAATGTATATTGGTGGTTTGAGTATATTGTCTCATTTAAACCATATAACTCCCCTGTGGCATAGGTGCTATCTTTTTTCCTATTTTACAGAAGAGGAACTGAGGCTCCGCAAAGGGTAATCACTATCCCATTGTTGACTTCAGGCATGTGGCAGGGCCTAACACTCCTTACATCTCTATATATAGTGAGCCCTCCATATCCAAGGACTCCCCATTCGTAGATTCAAACAATCATGGATAAAAAATATAGTTACGCCTATGATGGCTGCATCTGTACTGAACATTCACAGACTATTTCTTGTTCATTCCCCGAACAATACAATATAGCAAGTATTTGCATAGCACTCACATTCTGTGACTTATTATAAGTAATCTAGAGATGATTTAAAGTATGCCTGTAAGGATATGCATAGGTTATATGTTAATACTACATCATTTTATATCAGAGACTTGAGCATCCATGGATTTGGTATTTGGGGGGGTTCCAGAACCAATCCCCTGTGGATATTGAGTGACAACTGTACTTCTATTCTAAAAGCCTGTTAAATACAAGGCATCTTAAAGTCTTTCATCATTATCTGTGATTATTCCCTTCCTCACTCTGTATGCTGCAACTGGACTTATTTTCTTCCAATTCCTCCAAATTGTCTTTTTAAAAAAACTCTCTGGATTTTTTTAAAAAGCATTTCACTCTGTTTGGAATGCTGTATCCTCCTACATGTAGCAAGTATAAAGCTCAGTTCACAAACTCAGGTGGGCAAGAAATAAAACAACCTTTGCTTTATAAGTCATTTTATTTTCTGTTTTAACCAACATTCTGTCAGGTTGGTGGAGAATTAATCCTAAGCCTTTTTAAAGGTTCCTTTATGTGCCCACCTACCATGGTGCCCAAATATCAGGTAGTTCTAAGGCATTGGATGTCAGTCATGGTGGCCATGAGTATGTGTCACTCAGACCACAAGCTACAGGGAGCATCATACAAGGAACCTGCTGCCCTGCTCTGAAATCCATTGCCACATTTACACATGCTTTCCAGGGGCTGCTCCCAGCCATATCAAGCATGGCTAAGGGATACCACGGGAAGTCTGTTTCTGGAAGACACAGGATTCCTTCGATGGGCAATTTTGGTTCAAGTACTCCCAGAAAATTTTGCAGAACTTTCCCTAGATTACACAGTAGCCTGAGACACATTCATTTCAGCCTTCTTTCCTGCTCTGTTCCTTTGGGATCAGACTTGTATTACAATCTGAAGGCACTCTATATTTTCTCTTATGGGTGTTTCCCTTAAAATCTTTGTACACTTAATCTTATCTTGATGTCTGCCTCTAAGAAGCCCACACTAATAGATGGGAGATTTGGCCAGTAAATAATCTGATCCCCCAATTACTACTGAAAAGCATGTCTCTCAGTGGACATGTTACTATGGCCCTTCAAGTGTGCTGGGTCATGGCTACTTCATTGCATGATTTCAGTGCGGGATATTCTGAGAGGCTTCCCATGGTCCCACGTGCTTAGTTATCCCAGGAAGCTAAAAGCTTTCTTCTTGCAAAGACCAAATTTCTCCCACCCACACAGCAAATAAAAATACATACAGAGCATGCACTGTAGTTGAAAAAATATGAACAATAATGGCATGTATGAATGAGTAAATAAAAAATATTATAGCTATTAACCTTAGAAGAAAAAAGCAGTATAGTTATAAAAAATTGGGCAATGTTACATTGAGATCAGGAAGATTTCATTGAAAAGGTGGTATTTTGCTTAAGATTTGAAAAAGAAGTGGTAAGTATTTCTCTATTTTAATTTTTTTATTTTGCTTTATGTTTTGGGATACATGTGCAGAACTTGCAGATTTGTTACATAGGTAACAAATACATGTGCCATGGTGGTTTGCTGCACCCATCAACCTGTCATCTAGGTTTTAAGCCCCACATGCATTAGGTATTTGTCCTAATGCTTTCCCTCCACTTGCCCCCGACACCCTGACAGGCCCTCTGGTTTGTGATGTTCCCCTCCCTGTGTCCATGTGTTTTCACTGTGCAGCTCCCACTTATGATTGAGATCCTGCAGTGTTTGGTTTTCTGTTCCTGTGTTAGTTTTCTGAGAATGATGGTTTCCAGCTTCATCCATGTCCCTGCAAAGGATATGTACTCATTCTTTTTTATGGCTGCATAGTATTCCATGGTGTATATGTGCCACATTTTCTTTATCCAGTCTATCATTGTTGGGCATTTGGGTTGGTTCCAAGTATTTGCTATTGTGAATAGTGCTGCAATAAACATACATGTGCATGTGTCTTTATAGTAGAATGATTTATAATCCTTTAGGTATATACCCAGTAATGGGATCGCTGGGTCAAATGGTATTTCTGGTTCTAGATCTTTGGGGAATCACCACAATGTCTTCCATAATGGTTGAACTGATTTACACTCCCACCAACAGTGTAAAGCATTCTTATTTCCCCACAGCCTCACCAGCATCTGTTGTTTCCTGTCTTTTTTAATGATCACCTTTCCAACTGGCATGAGATGGATCTCATTGTGGTTTTGATTTGCATTTCTCCAATGACCAGTGATGATGAGCTTTTTTTCATATGTTTCTTGGCCATGTAAATGTCTTCTTTTGAGAAATGTCTGTTCATATACTTCACCCACTTTTTGCTGCAGATGTTTGTTTCTTTTCTTGTAAATTTTTTAAAGTCCCTTGTCGATTATATCATCTATTTAAGGTATAGTTTTGTTATAGTTTCCAATGTATTATATTAGGGAAGAAAAGCACTGAATTTGAGGTCAGAAATCTGTTCATAGCCATCTTGTTTTCTAGCTGTCAGTAACATTTTGATCAAATAAGTAAACTTTTTAGGGTCTTCTTTTGCTTACTGCACTTATACTAAGTCATTTTCAAGATCCCTACACCCTTACCAGTCTCTAGTCAAGATCCCAGTCAACTGGCAGTTGATCTAGAAGATTAATCTAGCCAGTTATGTATCTAAATTCATGTTATTTTAACACCAACTTTAATATTTTTCAAAGCACAATGCGGCAGAGCCAGAGATACAGGCATACTTCCTTGTATTGTGCTTTGCTTTATTGTGCTTCACAAACATTGCATTTTTTAAAAAAAACAAATTGAAGGTTTGTGGCAACCCTGCATCCAGCAAATCTATGGGTGCCATTTTTCAACAGCATGTGCTCACTTTTGTCTCTATGTGAGATGTTGGTGATACTCACGATATTTCCAATTTTTTGATTATTATTGTATTTGGTATGGTGATCTGTGATCAGTATCTTTTGATGTTATATTGTAATTGTTTTGGGACAGCACGAATCCTGCTCATAAAAAATGGCAAACTTAATTGATAGATGCTGTGTGTTTCTGACAGCTCCACCAATTGGCCATTTCCCCATCTCTGTCCCTCTCCCTGGGCCTTACTATTCTCTGAGACACAACTGTATTGAAATTAGGTCAATTAATAACTTTCCAGTGGCCTCTAAGTGTTCAAGCGAAAGGACAAGTCACATGCCTCTCACTTGAAATCAAAAGCTGGAAAAGATTAAGCTTATTGAAGAAGGCACATTGAAAGCCAAGATAGACTGAAAGCTAGGCTTAATGAGCCAGTTAGCCAAGTAGCAAATGCAAAGGAAAATTAAAGTAATTAAGTAGCAATTAAAAATGCTACTCCATGAATATATGCATGATAAGAAAGCAAAACTGCCTTATTACTGATTTGAAGAAAACTTTGCTGGTCTAGATAGATCAAACCAGCCATAACATTCCCTTAACCCAAAGCCTAATCCAAAGCAAAGCCCTAACTGTCTTCCATTGTAACAAGGCTGAAAAAGGTGAGGAAGCTGTAGATGAATTTTGAAGCTAGCAGAGATTGGTTCATGAGGTATAAGGAATGAAGCAAACTCCACCACATAAAAGTGCAAGGTGAAGCAGCAAGCGATGATGTGCAATCTGTAGCAAGTTATCCAGAAGATCTGATGAAGATGGCTACACTAAACAATAGATTTTCAATGTACAGTAAATGAAATTTACTGTACATTATTATGTACACATATATGCAGTATAACTATATGTATGTGCAGTATAGTTATACTGCATATAAGTACATTGAAATAGTCTTATATGGAAGTATATGTCATCTAAGGCTTTCATAACGAAAAAGTCAATGCTTGGCTTCAAATCTTCAAAGGGTAGGCTGACTCTAACGTTAAGGGCTGATGTAGGTGATGACTTTAAGTTGAAGTCAATGCTCATTGACCATTCTGAAGATCCTAACTCCCTTAAGAATTATGCTAAATCTACTCTGCCTGTGCTCTATAAATAGAACAACAAAGCCTGGATGGCAGCACATCTGTTTACAGCATGGTTTACTGAATATTTTAAGCCTACTTTGGGGACCTACTGCTTGGAAAGAAAAGAACATTTTCAAAATATTATGACTCATTGACAATCCACTCAGTAATTCCGCAGCTCTGAAAGAGATGTACAAGAAAATTCGTGCTGTTTCCATGCATGCTGACACAGAATCCTGTCAAGATCAAGTAGTAATTTTGACTTTCAAGTTTTATTATTTAAGAAATACATTTCATAAGGATATAGCTGCTATGGATAGAGATTCCTCTGATGGATCTAAGCAAAGTAAATCAAAAACCTTCTGGAAAAAATTTGCCATTCTAGATGCCATTGAGAACATTTATGATTCATGGGAGGAGGTTGAAATATCAACATTAATGAGAGTTTGAAAAATGTTTATTTCAATCCTTATAGATGACTTTGGGGGTTTCAAGACTTCAGCAGAGTAAATAACTGCAGTTGTGGTGGAAAAAGCGCAAGAACTAGAATTAGAAGTAGAGCCTGAAGGTGTGACTGAATTGCTGCAATCTCATGTTAAAACATAAACAGATAAGGAGTTGCTACTTACAGATGAGCAAAGAAATTTGTTTCTTGAAACACAGTCTATTCTGGGTGAAGATGTTGTGAACATTCTTGAAATGACAACAAAGGATTCAGAATATTACAAAAACTTAGATATGAGGCAGTGGCTGGGTTCAAGAGGACTGAGTCCCATTTTGAAAGTTCTACTGTGGATAAAATGCTATCAATTAGCATTGCATGCTACAGAGAAATTGTCATGAAAGGAAGAGTTAATCAATGCAGCAAACTTTATTAGTATCTTATATTAAGAGATTACCACAGCCACCCCAACCTTTAGCAATCACCACCTTTGCTGATCAGTCAGTGGCAGTCAATACTGAGGCACGACTTTATACCAGCAAAATGATTAGAACTTTTTGAAGGCTCATATGACTGTTAAGACTTTTAGCAATAAAGTATTTTTAATTAAGGCTTTTTTTAATATAATGCTATGGAACACTTAATAGACTACAGTGTAAAAATGACTTTTACATGTACTGGGAAACTAACAAGTTTGTGTGACTCACTATCATAATATTTACTTTATTGTGGTGGACTTGAAATGAATTCTCAAAATCTCTGAGGTATGCCTATATCTGGATTTGAGCAGTGTCTTGCTTTTCTCTAAGATGTGTAGCCTTGGTAAAAATTATAGTCCACTTTCATGCTATTTGTGAGAATGGAGATAATGGGTGTACAATGCCTACCACAAACGAACTAAATGGTAGATAAACAGTAAATCTTATTGTTTTTTATTCATTTGCTCCTCACAAAATTGTCACTGAATATGCATTATTGTCTCCATTTTACTAATTAGTAAACTGAAGCAAAGAGCTCAAATTGCCCAGTTACCCAGTAGCAGAAATAGTAAGAGTATTACTCAAGTTCTTAGGCTCTCATTTGTTTTTCCTATAATTTACTTTCTACATATGGTTTTATATAAAACAGCCCATTTGTGACTTTCAATATATTCATGTATGTATATATTAAACTTAATAGAAGTTTGTTATTATAGATTTTATTATATATTTTGGGCAAATTGGTAAACACATTAGTTTCCTTATTTACTCTTCTTTACCTAAGTATTAAACATAGAATCTTTAAAAAGTTTTTTGTTTTTTTTTTTTTAAAGTAGCTTAGGCCGGGTGTGGTGGCTCAGGCCTGTAATCCCAGCACTTTGGGAGGCCGAGGTGGGCGGATCACAAGGTCAGCAGTTTGAGACCAGCCTGGCCAATATGGTGAAACCCCGTCTCTACTACAAATACAACAATTAGCCAGGGGTGGTGGTGCGTGCCTGTAATCCCAGCCACTCAAGAGACTGAGGCAGGAGAATTGCTTGAACGGGAGGCAGAGGTTGCAGTGAGCAAAGATTGTGCCACTGCACTCCAGCCTGGGTGACAAAGCGAGGCTCTGTCTCAAAAAAAAAAGTACCTTAAAGATCATTTATTCAAATAGCTTTGTTTTACCCGGTACAGTGGCTCATGCCTGTAATCCCAGTACTTTGGGAGGCCAAGGCAAGCAGATCCCTTGAGGCCAGGAGTTTGAGACCAGCCTGGGTAACATGGTGAAACCCTGTCTCTACTAAAATTACAAAAACTAGTGGTGGCACACGCCTGTAATCCCAGCTACTAGGGAAGCTGAGGCAGGAGAATTGCTTGAACCGGGGATATGGAGGTTGTAGCTCACCAAGATTATGCCACTGCACTCCCTCCTGGGCCACAGAGTGAGACCGTGTCTAAAAACAAACAAACAAACAGCAACAACAACAACAAAAAAACCCCAAAAACAAATGACTTTGTTTGATGAGTGAGAAAGAAGCTTGATTCAGAGCAGGTAACACCAACTGGATATTTAACTAAATTTATTTGAGTAAAGGCAAGCTGAAATTAAGCATTTCCACTAATATTTTTTGAAACTCATTGTTATTAAGATATATAAATAAATTTGCTAAGTATAATTTAATATAATTTTACACTTATAAACTTACTGGAATGCAAAAATATAAAATATAAAGTTGTAAAACTGTTTATAGCAATTATGAAGCGTATTTGATTTAATAGCTGTATAATGTTAGACAAATTATTTAATCCTTGAGCCTCACTTTCCTCACATGAGGAAAGAGAATAAGAGTAAAACTTCTTTTATGGGCTGTTGTGAGGACTAAATGAAATAATGTATGATGCCTTAATATATAAATGTTAGTTTTTAAATTATTTTTATTTAAATTATAACAAATGCTATAATTATTGTTGGAGGAAACTTCCTGTTGTCTGACCTCACATTACTATGAGGAGGTTCTTGAGGCCAAAATTCACATAGGATTAGGCTTTGTTTGTTACTGTGTTTATTACCTCTGTTGATGTGACATAAATATGTACCAATGAAGGCACTAATAAAATGGAACTACTGTTTCACCCAAATGAGTAATTTAGAAATTACGTATTTGGAGGAGAAATACTGTGTTAGCTTTGCTGCGGAACAAAACACCCCCAAACCATTTATTAGGAAATAGTTCTGTGGCTTGGCTGGGATGGCTTTTCTCTGCTCCATGTATTTTGATTGCACTTATGCATTTGCAGTCAGCCGCTGGTCTCTGATAACCTTGCTCACATGTATGGCAGTTGGTACTAGCTCTCAGTTGGGCCACATGTCTATAGCAGCCTATCTTGAACCTGAGCCGCAAGAGAGAGGGAATACCCCAAAGTTCAGGCACCATGAAGGTATCTTTGTATAGTATTTGCTGATTTTCTATTGGCCAAAGCAAGTGTGGAAGAAGTCACTGTGAAAAGAGACAACACAGGGATGTAGATGATAGGAGAAAATACTTATTGGGGTTCTTTATTGTAATCATCTACCACAAATATAACTTTTGAGCCTCCCTCACTTTAGTGAATTTTTAATTTATGTGAAATGCTTTCATTAATATTCATGCTCATGAAATGGGCATATAATGGTATCTGATTTTAAAGCTTTAATCAACATACTTCCTTATTAGAATTATTGCCCAATTTTAACTTTTATGTCAGAATGTGAATGAGCCAAATATTAGTAGCTATGATTGGTGATAAATATTAAGAAGGTTTATTCCTCCCTTGACAATGATGATTATGCTAATGATGGTGATTACACCTAATTTTAAAGGAGCCCTCAAAGTGTGTCACACACTGTGCTGAATTCTTTACATACTATCTTATTGTGTTCCTGCCATAGCCCTTTTATTTTTTAAATTCAAATTGGAAAATGAAATACCAAGAGGCAAATGAACTTCCCTGGGTTGTGTACAAGCAGATGGTGGTGATAGTTCATATCTGTTGTTTTGATGCCAGAACACATACTTTTGACCACTATACTGTACCATATCACAAATGTTACATATGTGGATGTGAATGTATATATCTTTACATATGTATATATATAAAATATTCAATAACGGTATGTAGTTATAATCTTTTATATTATCTTATTAGTTATAACGCTACTGTAGTTTTTGATTCCCCAGAATCTCAACAGTAATTTCAGTGAATACTGGGAGTTGATGTTGCAAAAACTTATACAATTAGATCAATGTCCTAAAATGTATCATTTTCACCATAGCCTCTACTTGCTTTCATAAAGATATAACTTAGTGAAAACATTCAAATTATCAGTGAATAATAGCTTAATAATAATAGTCTCATCCTGTCATGGAACATCAATGGTAGCATTAAGAAATGGCTCTTGAGCCTTGAACTTGGCAGCCACTTTTAAGATTCCATTTGGCTTGCTAAGCATAGTAAAGGCCAAAAGGGAAAAGGGGAGAGCAGGAAAGGACTTTGTATTTATGGGTGGGCTTTAGAAATGAAAGTGTTCCTAATGCAGAAATGGAACATAAAACTCATTTTCCAAAGCTAAAGATCTGAGGGTTTTTAAACCTACAAATCACACCAACTTCAGTCAGGCTGTCGTTGTAGGAAAGTGTTTTTTCCTATAGTGTAAAGTTAATGGATCCTAGTGATTGTACAATGGTTCAATGTTCTTGGTGCTCACATTCTTCCTGGGGAATGTGGATTTTTTGATAGTTACTAAATATTTATAATTTCATTTGAGTCTTAGTTTTTTAATACTTACAAACAAAAGAAAGAAAATAGACATTTTGTTCTTATGGATTTTAAGTACAATAGAAGCTACTATAGTTTACAAGTTTACTGTTTAAAGTTTACTGTTCTACTTAGAATTGATTGTGTAACTGCATCTTTACGACACACTGGAATCTGTAGAATTGGCCTATATATGTAAGCTTATACCAGAATGAGTTGTGATGATTTAGTAGGGGGATTATTTTTAAGATCTGCTTTTTAGGAGATACAGTTTTGTAAGGTAAAACACACAAACAGAAAACTCCTCATTTCTTTCTATGCTTTTTTTTGAAAGATAAATGCTAGCAATTATTAGATTTTTCTTTCCTTTCAAGTCCTTTATTCATCTAGGACACTCTTCATCACTTTTAAGAACATTAGAACTCTTCAGAGAAGATTACAAGATTTTATTAAAGAAGTAATTAGGGAAAAATATCACAACCATATTTTCTCCTAGAACTGATATCTATTTCTTTGATTTGTGTACCTGAGATTGAGAGTCTAAAAAATTATTTTCTAATTCAGGTTCTAATCCAGATAGACCTCAGGTACAATACTTAATCTCACAGTTCCCACAACAAAAACCTTATATGATAATGATACGCTATCTCAAACTGTGGTGGTGAGGGTTCAATGAAATAAATATAGGACAGCAACCTGGCAGAGTGGGTATCTCATAGAAATTGCTCAATTAATATTAGTTTCTTTTTCCATTTACATTATTCCACAGCATAGATTAAATATACTGTCTTTTATAGCAAAATTAAACCTCAACTGACAGTAGTTTTAGGTACATGCTGGGTTTAAAAAATAATTATTACATGAATTTTGATTTCCTCTTCTATTTTTAAAATTCATATATTTAACATTTATTGCATCTCTCTCTCACACTATACATGCTGAGAAAGAGGGGAGTGTTTGTTTTTTTCCATTATTTCAGGATTTCTGGAAATTTCTGTTTAGATAGTATGTTATTACAGTACACATTTTCAGAGATGTGCAAAGTAATAATATGTTTTTTCATTCTTTCTCTGGTGAATAAAAACAGAACTTGGGATATATTTTATTACACTACGACCCTAAAGAAGTAGTGTGCTCCATCCAAATTGGAAAACTTGGTATATAAAACTTAAAATATTTTTCTTGAGTTTTGTTCCAATACAGAACCCTGAATTTTTTTATATAACTCGACCTGCAATGCCCAGTTTATTGCCTGGAAAAATTAAGATCTATTCCTGATGTCCTAGCTACCCCATTCCCTAACTCTCTGCCTGTAACTGACTTGGTACATCAGAGACATTCATCTTTATTTTTTAATGATTTCTAAACAAAATGGTTCTTGTCTTAGCCTCCCTTTCAGTTACTAAGCTGATGAATGAGAAACACCATGTATTACATCTCTCTACTCTTCATAGTATTTTTGCTTATAGTTGCTGCTGACTAAATATTTGATGAATGAACGAATAAATGAATGATCATGTAGTCTCTTAGGGGCCCCATTTTGAACATCTTTGGATTATACATATAGATACAAAAATGGATTACATCATGATTTAAAAGAAGCTATCTTCTAGAAGGAGCCTTTGGCCTAAAGTATTTACATAAATAAAAGAATGTAAGAAATAATTATAGCCCAGAAAATTTGGTATATATTTCTGTTTATATTTTGGTATATATTGGATATATCACCTTTTTCTGCCATTCTCTCCTTTTACAACTTAGCTTAGATGTTCAGGTGTTACTGGACAGGAACTGGCAAAAGAGACACGAGTAACTTTCTAAAGCAATACAATTTGTCTTTCAACTATAGTTGATTCTAGGAGACACAAGCATGAAGTTATTTGAGAATTTAGATGTATCATGAATTTCATATTAGGTTAATTGTGTGGTTTACATTTGTAGCTTAATCAAGGTCATCTGTGACTTTTAGGAAGGAAAGACAGACAATGAGGAAATGTGTTTGCTGTTACTCCTAAATAGTTAAGAAAAACAGAAGTCCTTCCAGAGAGATTCGAGTAATTATTCTCTAGCAATAAATTCTAGAGTAATGTAAGCCTGTTTCAAGTAAACTGTATACACAAAGCCAAAAACAGCTTTAAAAACAACACTCTTCTTTTCCACCTAGCTTTTTTTTTTTTTTTTTTTTTTGAGACGGAGTCTCTGTTGCCCAGGCTGGAGTGTAGTGGCTTGATCTCGGCTCACTGCAAGCCCCACCTCCTGGGTTCACACCATTCTCCTGCCTCAGCCTCCCAAGTAGCTGGAACTACAGGTGCCCGCCACCACGCCCGGCTAATTTTGTTTTTTGTATTTTTAGTAGAGATGGGGTTTCACCATGTTAGCCAGGATGGTCTCGATCTCCTGACCTCATGATCCGCCTGCCTTGGCCTCCCAAAGTGCTGGGATTACAGGTGTGAGCCACCACACCTGGCCTTGCACCTAGTATTTTGAAGACACCTTAGGATAGTTTAAAAAGGAACACCTATTATATGACATTCTATATTCAATGACATTTCAATAACAACACAACACACAGCTTTCCCCTTTGCTGTATTTTTAACATTTTTTGTTATACTTTATATTCTGGGATACATGTGCAGAATGTGCATGTTTGTTACATAGGTATTCACATGCTATGGTGGTTTGCTGCACCCATCAACCCATCATCTACATTAGATATTTCTCCTAATGCTATCCCTCTCCTAGCCCCCCATCCCCCAACAGGCCCTGGTGTATGATGTTTCCCTCCCTGTGTCCATGTGTTCTCATTGTTCAACTCCCATGTATGAGTGAGAACATGTGGTGTTTGGTTTCCTGTTCCTGTATTAGCTTGCTGAGAATAATGGTTTCCAGCTTCATCCACGTCCCTGCATGGGACATGAACTCATCCTTTTTTTATGGCTGCATAGTATTCCATGGTGTATATGGGCCACATTTTCTTTATCCAGTCTGTCATTGACAGGTATTTGGGTTGGTTCCAAGTCTTCGCTATTGTGAATAGTGCTGTAATAAACATATGTGTGCCTATGTCTTTGTAGTAGAATGATTTAAAATCCTTTGGGTATATGCCCAGTAATGGGATTGCTGGGTCAAATGGTATTTCTGGTTCTAGACACTTAAGGAATCGCCACTCAGTCTTCCACAGTGGTTGGACTAATTTACACTCCCACCAACAGTGTAAAAGCGTTTATATTTCTAGACATCCTCTCCAGCATCTGTTGTTTCCTGACTTTTTCATGATCGCCATTCTAACTGACCTGAGATGGTATCTCATTGTGGTTTTGATTTGCATTTCTTTAATGACCACTGATGATGAGCTTCTTTTCATATGTTTTTTGGCCACATAAATGTCTTCTTTAGAGAAGTGTTTGTTCATATCCTTCACCCACCTTTTGATGGAGTTGTTTTTTTCTTTCTTGTAAATTTGTTTAAGTTCCTTGTAGATTCTGGATATTAGCCCTTTGTCAGATGGATAAATTGCAAAAATTTTCTCCCGTTCTGTAGGTTGCCTGTTCACTCTGATGATAGTTTTTTGTTTTGTTTTGTTTGTTTGTTTGTTTTGCTGTGCAGAAGCACTTTAATTGGGTCCCATTTGTCAATTTTGGCTTTTGTTGCCATTGCTTTTGATGTTTTAGTCATGAAGGCTTTGTCCATGCCTATGTTCTGAATGGTATTGCCTAGGTTTTCTTCTAGGGTTTTTATCGTTTTAGGTCTTATGTTTAAGTCTTTAATCCATCTTGAGTTAATTTTGTATAAGGTGTAAGTTTATATATTTGTATAAGGTGTATAAGGGGTACAGTTTCAGTATTCTGCATATGGCTAGCCAGTTTTCCCAAAACCATTTATTAAATAAGGAATCATTTCCCCATTGCTTGTTTTTGTCAGGTTTATCGAAGATCAGATGGTTGTAGATGGGTTGCATTATTTCTGAGACCTCTGTTCTGTTCCATTGCTCTATATATCCGTTTTGGTACCAGTACCATGCAGTTTTGGTTACTGTAGCCTTGTAGTATAGTTTGAAGTCACATAGTATGGTGCGTCCAGCTTTGTTCTTTTTCCTTAGGATTGTCTTGGATATACGGGCACTTTTTTGGTTTCATATGAAATTTGAAGTGTTTTTTTTAAATTCTGTGAATAAAGTCAGTGGTAGCTTGATGGGGATAGCATTTAATCTCTAAATTACTTTGGGCAGTATGGCCATTTTCACGATATTGATTCTTCCTGTCCATGAGCGTGGAATGTTTTTCCATTTGTTTGTGTCCTCTCTTATTTCCTTGAACAGTGGTTTGTTGTACTCCTTGAAGAGGTCCTTCACATCCCTTGTAAGTTGTATTCCTAGGTATTTTATTCTCTTTGTGAATTGTGAATAGGATTCACTCATGATTTGGCTCTCTGTTTTTCTATTACTGGTGTATAGAAACGCTTGTGATTTTTGTACATTGGTTATGTATCTTGAGACTACTGAAGTTGCTTATTAACTTAAGGAGATTTTGGGCTGAGACAATGGGGTTTTCTAAATATACAGTCATGTCATCTGCAAACAGAGACAATTTGACTTCCTCTTTTCCTACTTGAATACCCTTTATTTCTTTCTCTTGCCTGATTGTCCTGGCCAGAACTTCCAATACTATTTTGAATAGGAGTGGTGAGAGAGGGCGTCCTTTTCTTGTGCAGGTTTTCAAAGGGAATGCTTCCAGCTTTTGCCCTTTCAGTATGATATTGGCTGTGGGTTTGTCATAAACAGCTTTTATTAGTTTGAGATATGCTCCATCAATACCTAGTTTATTGAGAGTTTTTAGCATGAAGGAGTGTTGAATTTTATCAAAGGCCTTTTCTGCATCTATTGAGATAATCATGTGGTTTTTGTCATTGGTTCTGTTTATCTGATGGATTACATTTATTGATTTGCATATGTTGAACCAGCCTTGCATCCCAGGGATGAAACCGACTTGATCGTGGTGAATAAGCTTTTTGATGTGCTGCTGGATTGGGTTTGCCAGTATTTTATTGAGTATTTTTGCATCAGTGTTCTTCAGGGATATGGGGCTGAAATTTTCTTTTTTGTTGTTTCTCTGCCAGGTTTTAGTATCAGGATGATGTTGGCCTCATAAGATGAGTTAGGGAGGAGTCCCTCTTTTTCTGTTGATTGGAATAGTTTCATAAGGAATGGTACCAGCTCCTCTTTGTACCTCTGGTAGAACTTGGCTGTGAATCCTTCTGGTCCTGGGGTTTTTTTGGTTGGTAGGTTATTAATTACTGCCTCAATTTCAGAACTTGTTATTGGTCTATTCAGGGATTTGACTTCTTCCTGGTTTAGTCTTGGCAGGGTGTATGTGTCAAGGAATTTATCCATTTCTTCTAGATTTTCTAGTTTGTTTGTGTAGAGGTTTTTATTGTATTCTCTGATGGTAGTTTGTATTTCTGTGGGATCAGTTGTGGTATCCCCTTTATCATTTTTTATTGTGTCTATTTGATTCTTCTCTCTTTTCATCTTTATTAGTCTGGCTAGCTGTCTATCTATTTTATTGATCTTTTCAAAAAACCAGCTCCTGGGTTCATTGATTTTTTGAAGGGTTTTTGTGTCTCTATCTCCTTCAGTTCTGCTCTGATCTTCGTTATTTCTTGCCTTCTGCTAGCTTTTGAATTTGTTTGCTCTTGCTTCTCTAGTTCTTTTAATTGTGATGTTAGGATGTTGATTTTAGATCTTTGCTGCTTTCTCCTGGGTGCATTTAGTGCTATAAATTCCCCTCTAAACACTGCTTTAGCTATGTCCCAGAGATTCTAGTACATTGTGTCTTTGTTCTCATTGGTTTCAAAGAACTTATTTATTTCTGCCTTCATTTTGTTATTTACCCAGTAGTCATTCAGGAGCAGGTTGTTCAGTTTCCACATGGTTGTGCAGTTTTGAGTGAGTTTCTTAATCCTGAGTTCTAATTTGATTGCACTGTTGTCTGAGAGACTTTGTTTTGATTTCCATTATTTTGCATTTGCTGAAGAGTGTTTTACTTCCCATTATGTGGTCAATTTTAGAATAATTGCTATGTGGTGCTGAGAAGAATGTGTATTCTGTTGATTTGGGGTGGAGAGTTCTGTAGGTGTCTATTAGGTCTTCTTGGTCCAGAGCTGAGTTCAAGTCCTGAATATCCTTGTTAATTTTCTGTCTCGTTGATCTGTCTCATATTGACAGTGGGTTGTTAAATTCTCCCACTATTATTGTGTGGTAGTCTAAGTCTCTTTGTACATCTCTAAGAACTTACTTTATGATCTGGGTGCTCCTGTATTGGATGCATATATATTTAGGATAGTTAGCTCTTCTTGTTGCATTGATCCCTTTACCAGTATGTAATGTCCTTCTTTGTCTTTTTTGATCTTTGTTGGTCTCTGATAAAAAGTCTGGTTTATCAGAGTCTAGTATTGCAACCCCTGCTTTTTTTTGGCTTTCTATTATTTGCTTGATAAACATTCCTCCATCCATTTGTTTTGAGCCTATGTGTGTCTTTGCACATGAGGTGGCTCTCCTGAATATAGCACACCGATGGGTCTTGACTCTATCCAATTTGCCAGTCTGTGTCTGTTTATTGGTGCATTTAACCCATGTACATTTAACGTTAATATCATCATGTGTGAATTTGATCCTGTCATTATGATGCTAACTGGTTATTTTGCCAATTAGTTGATGCAGTTTCTTCATAGTGTCGATTGTCTCTACAGTGTGGTATGTTTTTGCAGTGGCTGGTACTGGTTTTTCCTTTCCATATTTAGTGCTTCCTTCAGGAGCTCTTGTAAGACAGGCCTGGTGCTGACAAAATCTTTCAGCATTTGCTTGTCTGTAAAGGATTTCATTTCTCCTTTGCTTATGAAGCTTAGTTTGGCTGGATATGAAATACTGGGTTGAAAATTCTTTTCAGTAAGAATATTGAATATTGATCCCTACTCTCTTCTGGCTTGAAGGGTTTCTGCCGAGAGATCAGCTGTTAGTCTGATGGGCTTCCCTTTGTGGGTAACCCAACCTTTCTCTCTGGCTGCCCATAATATTTTTTTCCTCTATTTCAACCTTGGTGAATCTGACGATTACGTGCCTTGGTGTTGCTCTTCTTCAGGAGTATCTTTGTGGTGTTCTCTGTGTTTCCTGAATTTGAATGTTGGCCTGTCTTGCTAGGTTGGGGAAGTTCTCCTGGATAATATCCTGAAGAGTTTCCAAATTGGTTCCATTTTCCCCGTCACTTTCAGGTACACCAATCAAATGTAGATTTGGTCTTTTCACATAGTCCCATATTTCTTGGAGGCTTTGTTGGTTCCTTTCCATTCTTTTTTCTCTAATCTTGTCTTCATGTTTTATTTCACTCATTTGATCTTCAATCTCTGATAACTTTTCTTCCGCTTGATGGATTCAGCTATTGATACATGTATATGCTTCAGGAAGTTCTCATGCTGCGTTTTTCAGCTCCATCAGGTCATTTATGTTCTTCTCTCAACTGGTTATTCTAGTTAGCGATTCTTCTAACCTTTTTTCAAGGTTCTTAGCTTCCTTGCATTGGGCTAGAACATGCCCTTTAGCTTGGAGGAGTTTGTTATTACCCACCTTCTGAAGCCTAGTTCTGTCAATTCATCAAACTCATTCTCTGTCCAGTTTTGTTCCCTTGCTGGTGAGGAGTTGTGATCCTTTGGAGGAGAAGAAGCATTCTGGTTTTTGGAATTTTCTGCCTTTTTGTGCTGATTTTTCCTGATTTTCATGGATTTATCTGCCTTCACTCTTTGATGTTGGTGACCTTCGGATGGGGTTTTTGTGTGGACATCCTTTTTGTTGGTTTTGTTGCTATTCCTTTCTGTTTGTTAGTTTTCCTGCTAACAGGCCCCTCTGCTGCCTGTCTGCTGTAGTTTGCTGGGGTCCACTGCAGACCCTGTTTGCCTGGGTATCACCAGCAGAGGATGCAGTACAGCAAAGACTGCTGCCTGTTCCTTCCTCTGGAAGCTTCGTTCCAGAGGGGCACCGGCCAGATGCCAGCCAGAGCTCTCCTGTATGAGGTGTCTATCGACCCCTGCTGGGAGGTGTCTCCCAGTCAGGAGGCACAGGGATCAGGGACCCACTTGAGGAGGCAGTGTATTCCTTAGCAGAGCTCCAGCACTCTGCTGGGAGATCTGCTGCTCTCTTCAGAGACGGCAAGCAGGAATGTTTAAGTCTGCTGAAGTTGTGCCCATAGCCCCCGCTTCCACCAGGTGCTCTTTCCCAGGGAGATGGGAGTTTTATCTATAAGCTCCTGACTGGGGCTGCTGCCTTTCTTTCAGATATGCCGTCTCAGAGAGGAGGAATCTAGGGAGGCAGTCTGGCTACAGTGGCCTTGCGGAGCTGCGGTGGGCTCCGCCCAGTTCGAATTTTCCGGTGGCTTTTTTTACACTGTGAGGGGAAAACCACCTACTCAAGCCTCAGTAATGGCAGACCTCCCTTCCCCCAAGATCAAGCATCGCAGGTCGACTTCAGAATGCTGTGCTGGCAGTGAGAATTTCAAGCCAGTGGATCTTACCTTGCTGGGCTCTGTGCGGGATGGGATCTGCTGAGCTAGACCACTTTGCTCCCTGGCTTCAGCCCCCTTTCCAGGGGACTGAACTGTTCTGTCTTTCTGGCTTTCCAGGTGCCACTGGGTTATGAAAAAGAAATTGCAGCTAGCTCGGTGTCTGCCCTTGAAACCCAGGGTCCTGGTGGTGTAGGCACCTGAGGAAATCTCCTGGTCTGTGGGTTGCAAAGACCATGGGAAAAGCGTAGTATCTGGGCTGGAATGCACCTTTCCTCACAGCACAGTCCCTCATGGCTTCCCTTGGCTAGGGGAGGGAGTTCCTCAACCCCTTGTGCTTCCCGGGTGAGGTGACGCCCCACCCAGCTTTGGCTCCCCTCCATGGACTGTACCCACTGTGCATCCAGTCCGAATGAGATGAGTCAGGTACCTTAGTTTTAAATGCAGAAATCACCGGCCTTCTGCATTGATCTCGCTAGGAGCTGCAGACGAGAGCTGTTCCTATTCGGCCATCTTGCCAGCTACCTGATCTGTATTTTTAACATTTTACCCAGTGAACCTGAGGATGAGTTAGTCTTTTTTGTTTTCTCACTTATGAAAATAACTCAAAATAAAACATACGTCATTGTATGTTGTTTATTTCTTATATTTGAATTCTGCCCTTTAAATGGAGTTAAATTGCTAATTTCTACTTTATAGCAAAACCACTGTTGTGTGGCTTTTTTCATGGCAAATTACAAATCAGTTTGACCTTAGTGTTTGTCAGATACATACTTGGTTAATGTATCAAATCTGCCTTTGGTTGGGTTCGTAGTTGTTCCAGTACAGAAAAAAATTGAATTGTAAAATATTTTTATTGGTTTGTCACCTTTGATATTGTAAAAATAATAAATTAAGTATATATTATAACCAGATTCTCAAATACCTGACTATTCAAACTATTTTCCCCAGGATTGATCTAGGCTTTGCCTTTTGTTTTCAGTTTAATTTCAAATTCTATTGGTAGATTTCTAATCTTCTAAGTAAGTTTAGAAATTTGCTTAGTTTACACATTTTTTTGTACAAGACCCATTATATGTTTGTTTGTTTGTTTGTTTTTGAGATGGAGTCTCGCTCTGTCGCCCAGGCTGGAGTGCAGTGGTGCCATCTCCACTCACTGCAAGTTCCGCCTCCCGGGTTCACGCCATTCTCCTGCCTCAGCCTCCCGAGTAGCTGGGACTACAGGCGCCCGCCACCACGCCGGGCTAATTTTTTGTATTTTTAGTGGACATGGGGTTTCACCGTGTTAGCCAGGATGGTCTCGATCTCCTGACCTCATGATCCGCCCACCTCGGCCTCCCAAAGTGCTGGGATTACAGGCGTGAGCCACAGCGCCCGACCCCCATTATATGTTTTTATATCAATAATCTGATCTTTTATTACTTAGTGAATAATTGAATGGTTTAAATTGACACATGATTCCATTTGTAGACTGATAACTTTTAGAATCAAAAAATATTTTAAAACTCAGTGACTTTGCAGACTAAGGATTGAACAGAATTTTCTTTCTAGGATTAGGTATTAGGTAGTTTTCGAAAATGCTAATTAAAATAGAACTAAGATATTTTAGTTAAAATACTAGCAAATGTATTCCTCATTAAGCCTCTTCATTCAATACTAGTTTTTTTCAATCTTTAACAAATATTTCTGCCTAGCCACTTTAAATAAAAGTAAGCAAATATACAAATTAAGTTGGTTTCTTAAGTTACCACTTTTTGTCAAATCAGTTTTATTGTTTTCTTATTTAAATGCAAAAATACTTGCTTATTTCAAAACTTGTAGGGTGATGAAAACAAAACAAGAAGCCCTGTAATCAGATCCCCCTGATGTGACTACTGGTAACAAATACACAAGGCAATTTGATTTCTGAAATAAAGAAATTTAACTTTTAAAATTTAAAACATTTTCCCAAACAATGACAAAATAAACACACAGAAGGATTGTTAAAACTATAAGAATAAAAGCTAATACTAAAATACAAATTCTAAAACTTAGTTGTATTATAGTTATAGGTAGTAGTGCCACTTTCTCTATATTCAATTCTTCATCATCTACTCCTATTGTATGTGAATATCTACTCATTCTTCATCCATACTTTCATTGTTTCAGTATCACTTAAGAGCATGATAATTTACATAGTTTCTGACCAGGTTTTGTAGCATACAAAAGCCCCTGCCCTCCAGAACCCTAAAATCTAGTTGGAATGACTAATTATAGGACTTAATAGTTAAGGGAGTATATTATAAAGCATGTATTAAGGGAAGCCTTTCTTCACCTCCACCACCATCAAGTCTCCGTCAAATTATTTGGTTGTACATTTTCAAGGAATATTTCTTTTTATCAAAGCACTTTTTTAAGTTTGATACTAGGCCTTGTTAGTTTGACTATATACCTAATTTATTTAATCTTCCACATTTGTCAGAAGGGGCTCACCTAAGCTTTCCCAGCACCTAACATAGTGCACAACACATAGTGAGTGTTTAATAACCACTTGTTGACTGAATGACTGAATGAATACAAAATACAACATAAGCATTCAAAGAAGTTAACTTGGGGTTGGAATTGTCAAGGAAGGTCTTAAACAAGGGCATTAAATTGACGCTAAACAAAGGGAAAGAAGTGGATAGGTGGAAAGAAGGAAGAGAAGCATTTTCTGAGAGTAGGGTAAAATAAGACAGCATAACACAAAACTAAGCATTTTAAAGTGAACAATTCAGTGACATTAATACATTCACAATATTGTGAATTTACCAACTCAAACTAGTTCCCATTTTTATCACCTTAAAAGGTAACCTGCTATTGCCAGCCATGATTCCATCATCACTATATTTTTATCTACCTTCACCCTTGACACTTCATCATATTCAGCAAATGAATAAATATAAGCATAGATAATTTTATTCTATTCTTCTTGGATTTCTTTACTCAGTGAGATGTGCTCTATTTTTTACTGTGTTCCTTTACTTGCCTCTACTTTGAAACAACAGCCCATATCCTGTTGCTAAACTCCATGCTGTTCAGATTATTTAATTGAGACAAACTTTAGCTTCTATTCCTTCAACTGACCTTATGCCCTCCTTGGACTGAAAGCATTTAGAAAACCCCCTCTGATGGAAACCCAATTAATGAGTGAAACAAATAAATAACTTAAAAAATAGTGTTTACGAAATGACTTTCATTTCCCTCCTCTAAACTTTCATTATCATTTCAGAGATCAAAGATTTAATCCCAATGAAAAACTGAGGAATTTCATTTCTTTTTTTTTTAACTTTTATTTTTTTGAGACAGTCTCACTCTGTTGCCCAGGCTGGAGTGCAGTGTGGCACTATCTCGGGGCTCACTGCAGCCTCCACCTTCTGGGTTCAAGCAATTCTCCTGTCTCAGCCTTCCAAGTAGCTGGGATTACAGGCACCTACCACTATGCCCAGCTAATTTTTGTCTCGTTAGTAGAGATGAGGTTTCACCACATTGGCCAGCCTGGTCTCGAACTCCTGACCTAAGTGATCCGCTCACCTAGGGCGCTCCCGCCTGGCCTCCCAAAGTGCTAGGATTACAAGTGAGAGCCACTGCACCCGGTCAGGAATTTAATTTCTAATGTGATAACAGTCACACTTGATCATTGAGCAAATCTCAGGGATTGACACAGATATTGTTTATAAATAAAAAGTCACCAAATTAATTAATTAATTAGTTTAGAGACAGAGTCTCACTCTGTCACCCAGGCTGGAGTACAGTGGCATGATCTTGGCTCACTGCAACCTCTGCCTCCCAGATTCAAATGATTCTCATGCCTCAGCCTCCTAAGTAGCTAGGATTACAGGCATGCACCACCATGCCTAATTTTTATGTTTTTAGTAGACACGGGGTTTTACCATGTTGGCCAGGCTGGTTTTGAACTCCTGGCCTCAAGTGATCCACCTGCCTCAGCCTCCCAAAGTGCTGAGATTACAGGTGTAAGCCCTCATGCCTGGCCTAAAAGACACCAAATTCTTATAGGTAATAGGATTACTCTTAGCCCATCAGTGCCTGGTTAGAGTTTAAATACAAGCAAGGAACCTATGTGTAGGGGACACAATGTGATTTTCTCAGCTCAACATTGATTACTCATTAATTTGCTGATTGTACACTCATTTTACTTTGGAGAACCAGCCATTCTGCAATTGATTACTGTCTTGGTGGAACTATATATCAGGGTTCTCTGCCTTTCCAGGTTGTTGGGTAGGGATGTGAACCAAGTTTCAAGAGTCAAATTGCTTTTCCAGGAATGTTAAGTTTGAGAAGAGTAACAAATCTGGAATTGATCTTAGAAGACCCTGAAGAAATTGCCTATTAGTTCCTGTCATTCAGATCACCAGATATCATTGATTTAACTTATCCTGCAGTTCTCTGTGCAATTCTGCATCACCTCCCAGTAGCTATATTTATACTTGGAGGGCCTATCCCAAATCCTAAAGCTATCTCATTGATAATAACCTGAGAGAAAGAAAAACCCATCAAAATAAAAGGGCTTAGGGCAAACAGAATAAATGCGTATCTAAGAAAAAGTTGTTCATAAGGAAGCAAAAAGATAGGACGGGTCAGAAACCACACAGTTGGCATTAGATTCCTTCATATGACTAATAGCAAGTACTCAAAAGATTAGAGCCTGTCACTGATCTAAAATATTTTAGTGAAGAGTGGCACACTCTAATACTTTAATGCCCTCATTTATTTCAGTATGTTTTTCTTGCATCTAATGTAAATACACCTCAGCGATTTTTAAAAGTAAACCTCTTTCTTGCTCTTCTCCTTGTAGCTCACTACAAAACTGATACACAGAGTAGTGTCCCCATGTCATCATTAGTAGCAGCATTTAGGAACTTGTTAGAAAAGCAGATCCTCAGGCTGCACCTCACATCTACTGTTTCAGAGGCTCTGGGGTGCGGAGCCCAGCATCTGTGTTTCGGCAAGCCCTCTAGGTGATTCTGAGATTCACTAAGAGTAAAGGACCACTGATCGAATATTCTGCCAGAGTTCCTCAGGCACTCACATGCCTAATTTCCTAAAGGAGGAAATGTATCATTGCCCAGGAAGACTCATGTCCCTTCGTATGTGGAGAAAAAAAAAAAAACTCTAATGTTGATACAACATCCCAACATCTCCTAACATTTTCTGCCCTATGACAAATTTCACAAGAATCATTCGAGAAGATGTGGCCTCCACATCAAATATTCTGCTTTTCTGCCGTGGTTTGACATTGAACTCTAATTCTACCACTCTATACCATGCAAATTAAAAGAGAAATAAATAAAGCCATGGAGATCTGTATTTGAAATGTTACACCAAGAAAACAACAATAAGGAGAGGAGGTTGAATTCAAAGGGAATGGCTGGGTTAGAGCCAATTAAAACAGCTGATGTGTGGTAAGCAGAGGCAGTTAAAGAAGGGCACAATAAACATACCTTGGGAGGGACAGTGGAGAAGCAGCTTGTAAACTGAGAAAGTAGGCCTTAATAGCACAGGCCTACTTTCGTCCTTAATTAGACTGAAATTGCCCATCAGTGGCACTCACCTGTGATTAAAAACCAACAACAAGCAAAAAGTAAAATACTGGATGTGCCAACTTTAAACCAAGTTCAGACTTTATCTAAGCTTTTCACCTCGTCCATGGTTTTAAGACACTAATTAATACACTGCTGTTAATCAGTGAGGTTGGGGACTTCAAGAACTTCTTGAGTGTGCAGCCCCAGTTTCAGGAGAGGAAGAGATATATTTTTTCTTTTTTCTAAGAGTGGAAATATATGCTGCTAGACGTGCTGACTTTACCATCACTTACATTGGCACTGTTCATGGAAGAATCTTGGAAAACTGTCAGGAAATGAAACTATCTTGATCATCAGAGTAAAGAAGTATGATAGCAGCGAGTGAGCCCCAGTGGCAGAAGGGTTACACAGTCCTTGAATTTTAGTTCTGGCTCTATTCACTACAAGTCAGACATTCTTCATTATTCCCCAGTAAAGTTTTTAGGCTGAATAAATAGGTAAAGCAAAAAGCAAATAACTTGCAGATAGTAATTTCGGTCATGACAAACTATTTAACTTAGTATAGTCTTAATGATGGGATTACAGTCACTTATACTGTTTATATTGAAGCAAATGAGGGTCTGTCTTGATCAGGAGGATACTGGAGTGATTAGTGATGCAATTACTTTAGAAATCCTCTTGGTGAAATTTGAATATCTTGCCCTGTGAAGTTACTGTTATGGTATTATGCTACTGTTTTCTCTCATTACTAGAATTACAGCATATAGATTTTCAGGAGCACACAGTAAATATTGACTTTTTTTGTAAATATTTTTGCAGGCTAAGGGTCTCTACTATGATTAAACAAATTAAATATAATGCATTTAAAAATCCTGATATAGCTCCTGATGAATGCATTTCCAAATTATCATGTGTATCATCTCCAATAAGTTGAAGCTTTTAAAATTACATCGTAGTCCATATAATGACCACTTTATATTAGACCATCACAGTTGTAATATAAAATGTGGTCATGGCTTACTGAGATGTCATAATTCATCAAGTCTTTTTTTTCCCGACATCGCATCTCCACATCCTTTCTGAACAGTACACTGTAATTTTTAGATTGCCAAGTATGATCTATCAAAATGAGAACTTGGGTGTGGTACTTAGCAACTTTTAGATATACCAATAAAACAACAACCTAATGCCTAAAGAAAACTGGGTAATTTTATATTAATATTTTATGGTATTTTTGGAACCTCATATGAGTATGCACCAGAGGAGGGTTAGAAGTTGAAATGCATTATTATATGTCAAGCTGGTATCATATATCAAATGATTTTAGAGGACAGGGAGCTAAGAACAGGAGTACTGGGAAATACAAGATAGAATTTCAAAGGCAGGAAGAAGCCCGATGGGAAAAAAAATTAAGGGTGAATTGGTGGAAATTCATGGATAATTGCAAGGAATGCCCAAGGGAGATAAACTTTATATTCATTGGAAGGGGTTAAGAATGAAGACTGTTACAAATACTAGACACAGAAGGTCTGGAAACATAGACCATGATTTTATGATGGATTAATCCATAGTTTCAGACTTGTTCAACACCCTGCATATATGATCAATGTGTAAATAAGTGTTTTAACTCAGTAACAGCAGAAGGTGCATTTTTAGAGAGAGGAACACTTGACAGCCTCCAGTAAAGTGAAAATGGGAAGTCACTGCTTTCAGTTTGAATAGGATTGATATTGGGACAGTAGTGTCAGATAGTCTCTGAGATGAAGTCATTTGACTCTCTTTCCTTTGAGTTAATTATTAAGTACTATCCAGAAGTTCTTTATCCAATGCAAGCACAAATTACCAGGCAAAGCACAGGTAAAGCCACCAGGTAGCTTCTGAAAAGTGTTGTTATCTGCAGCCTTCTTGCGTGGTGCTTGGTTGTGAACTCCACATGTGCTCGGCTATCATCTGCCGCCACCTCTCTGCAGCTAATAGGCTTTGGACATCACTTATGGATGCAATGTGTTGTGCCATTTACCTGCATGTTTACTCTTTTTTATCATCTGTCACTCCTTTACCTCTGCTTCCCTAAGCCAGAGAGAAAAAAAATCGCATATCAATATGCAGAAATGCAAAAGTTACTTGAAATAAATAGTGTTGGTTTAGGACTTTATGTTTTAGCTCAATTCTAAACATCCTTGTGATTCCTAAACTATGGCAGGATAAGCTTTCCAGGGAACATTTAAAGCTTGCCATTCAGAGAGAGCAGTAAAGTGCCATGTATATGTTAACTCTAAGAATTCTTCCTTATTGACAAATTGAATTGGGCAAAGGTGTGGCTGCACGGCTGGTATTTTATCTGCAACTGTCAAACTGTGGTAGTTCTTTTTCATTTTGACTTTTTATTCTATTTTCCGATCTATTATCCTCTTTCTATCTTCTGGTGGATATCTGTTGACCTTTAATCCTTACTTACTGCATACACTTTGGTGATCACTTTATGGAAGGATCCTTGCTGGGGCTCAGATGCTGAGGAAGAAATGGCATCAATAAAATATAAATGGGAAAGAGAAAATGAGAGCAAGCAAGCTTTAAGGCTTATCTAAATGGAGCAGACAGTTTTAGATTTGGAATTGCTACACCCTCTGTAAGATTCACTTGTAATTTTATACTTCTATTGAATATTCTGCAGAATAATAAGCCCTGCTCTTTGCCAGAGATGCTTTGTTTAAATCAAATCCTCTGGAGAAAATCTCAAAAGAAATAGCTGCTGAGTTTACTTAATATAAAAAGTTTTTTTTAATTTAAAGTTTCCTTAACAGAGTCGTTTGTTGATTAAAATGCTCTGCCAAGTTCTTCTAGTGATTCCGTCAAGACCAAACTATGCTTTTTTTTTTAAACTGCAGATGCAAATGTTAACTTCACCTGAGGTTTCTCTAGCAAAGCATTTTCTTATTTTCAGAAGCTCTTAACACTGCCAGATGTGTAATTAAATGGTCATTTCACTTTTATTATAATTTTGTGGCTTTTTAAAATTATTTTTCTTGTTTATGTACACTGTAGCAGTTATGGTCACCATATGCTCGTTATGTAAGATAGCTCTTAACACCCAGCTGATAGATGCAAGCTGTTGGGGAAAAATCACCACTGGTCTCCTATTTATCTAATTTTAATCCTCAAAGGTAAATTCAGCTGGATAAATGTGTTCCTAAGCATCTTTCACCTGTCAGAAAATATTTTTATGTAGTTCCTCTAACAACACGAAGGAAAATGTCTGCCTCTCTAGAACTTGATTTTGCCACTAGTTACTTTGTGCTATTGAGATAGTACTTTTGAGATAAAAGATACAATAAGCCAATAAAGTAGAAGCTAAAGTGTGATGATATAAATATGTGTATAAACTAGCTTTTTTGGAGGGATAGGTGGGTTAGGTGGAAGAGAGGAGGAAAGGATTTCTTCCTGATGAGTATAAACAAAAACAATTTAAGGAAAATGCAAGTTTAATAATTTAACCAATACTTAATAAGCCATGCAACTGAACTTATTTTCCCTAAAGTTATTATCCTATAAATCACAAATATTTTATTTCATAAGAATCTGAGGTCTGTACCATTGAGAGTGCAAATATACCATTATTATAGAAAGAGTTTGCAGAAATAAAACTCCTAGAATGTACATGCATTAAGTCATGATTTTTAAAACTGTCCTATGAAAATGATATAGTCTCTAATGAGCAATTTTAATGTTTAGTAGGAAACAGGGAAATTGTTTTTATGGGAGAAGAATCCATCCCATCACATTAGAATTACAAAACTTTCCATTTATGTTTGTTCAAAGTTTTCTGTTTTGTTTTGTTTGGTTTGGTTTGCCTGTTTTTGACAGAAAGTGTGGAAAGTTGGCAGTGTCTTTGCAGGGATGAGGGGTATGTGATTGCTAACACACTTTGCTTTCAATGACCTCATGTAAATGTTAGGAAAGTCTGGAGGAAATCAATGCATTTACAATAATCCAGGTTAGTATCTGATGGTCTCCATTAGAAAAGTGTTTAGAGGGGAGGAAATGCATAACAAATTATCGCTCATCGTTCACATTTAATATTGCGTCGATTCTGCATTTGAGGAAATCAATTTTTGTTCTTTCTATTCCAGAAATATATGTGAGAGATTTTCTTTTACTTATATAAAGAATATGAAAATAAATGTATTAATTAGTATTCCAAGTTTAATTAATGACCAAGTCAGATTCTTTTAAAAGTAAACAAATAGCTCACTTCCCGGATTGTATATATTACAAATTTATATGTAATATTAATTATACTAGTTGTTGATAGATTTCAGCCCATCCCATTTTCAGCAAATCTGATGAACTTTATTCCTTTTAATTTTGGCTATGCAAACTTCTTTCTTTAATAATATTAAAATGCATTACATGCATTTCCAATGACTAAAAATATATCTATCAGTGAGAAGGAAACTGTTGGATTTTAAATCTTCTCACAGCTATTGTAGAAATTAGGAAAAAGAGGACTCATGCATGCAATAGGTGTTACTGGGAACGTTTTATGAGAACAATAGGAACTTTATAAGATTTTTCACGTTTACCCTTCACTCATCCCCTTTTTCTTCACGTCTCAACTGAATATTAACATAACTAAAATATAAGTATGCTACACATTCTGAAAGTACAAGCATTGACTAATAATGAGGATTTTAAGCTGAGGTCCCTCAGGGTACAAACTTCTTTAGGTGAAAACCTAGTATGTCACTAGTTACTTAAAGGTTATCTACAAATTTTCCTTTATTCTCATTTCTTTGAAGTTTGTGAAACTTCTTCAATTCACTAAAATGTAGCTAGTGAATAAAGTAAAATAAGAGTTAAGTTTTAGATGCCAAATTTAGTTGTCCATTTTTTTCTACTCTCACCGTTGCTCTATACCCTAAATCTTACAAATACAGTGGGAAAGCATTGAGGAGGGGATTAAAAATGAAATGTTTTGTGAAAATATTTAGCAAGACAATATGGACACAGGAAAAGTGAAGAAGGTCCTCATATATATCTTATGTTGATAATGATACAAAATTTTACATGAAAAATCATATTTACAGAAATCTATTCTGCTTTTTCAACATTATGCTTTATTACTCACCAATTCTCATGGTCCACACATTTAAAACAGGAACGAGAAAGATATTTTAGGGCAACATATGTGTGGTTCGTAAAACCAATAAGCAGGGTATATGCAAGAAAGAGCTCGGCAACTACTTCTGTTGCTGTCAGAAATCATTGTGAAATTTCATGAAAAGGAACTCTTGAGACTATGATAATATGGAAGTAAAGGGGAATGCATATATGGAAATTAACATTCTTCTAAGAAAAATGATTGGCTAAAGAAAATGGATAGTGAGGTCAGTAGAGAATAAAATGTCAATAAATTGAAGTGTGTGTGTGTGTGCACACACTATTCTGGTAAGAAGCAGATAAAAAAGGAAAGGAAAACTTTGAAGGGTTTACGTAGACTTTTTGATCACTTTGCATCTTTTATAGTAGGTTTCTATATATTTCTGAATCTAATGTATTAGATGCCTGTCTTAGTCCATTAGTGCTGTTATAACAGAGTACCACAGACTGGTAATTTCTATAAGAACAGGAATTTATATCCCGTAGTTCTAGAGCCTAGGAAATCCTAGATCAAGGCACTGACATCTGGTGAGGGTCTTCTGGCTGCATCTTCACATGCTAGAAGGTGGAAAGGCAAGAGAGGGGCGACCTCCCTCCATCAAGTCTTTTTATAAAGGCACCTAATCCCATTCATGAGGGCAGAGCCCTCACGATTCAATCACTTTCCAAAGGCCACAACCGCCAATATTGTTGCATTGAGGATTAAGTTTCAACATGAAATTTGAAGGTGACAAAAACATTGAAACCATTGCAATGTCTGACAGAGAGATGTGGTTTTCCAGTTAATGGTCTCATTTTATGTCTGGGCTATTAAAAACATGACCATTGCTTATAGCTGGGAAGATCGCACACTCTACCACTGTGTGTATGACAGGCACTACAACCTCAAGTGGTTGTTGACTCTGTGTCACTGGTTTTGTTCAGTGGAATAAGCAGATATTAATAATGTATATGTAATTTTATGTTGCTGCCTTTTTAAATGGTGCCATAAGATTTCCTTAAAGTGACTATATTTTATTTATACTTACTAAATATAGACCCAGCACTGAATAAATTACACAAAATAATAGAAGTCATAATCAGATCTTATGTTTTCATTATCATACTTTCTAATTTCCTATTCTTTTTTATGACTTCAGGTAGGTTGAAAAAGAGGTATCTAGCTGAACCTCTCAATATTCTTCTCTCTCTTTCTTATTATCTGTCTCTGCCTGTCACACACACACATGTACACACACACATGTTCGCACAAACACACACACACACAGCTGTTTTGAAATATCCTCAGAGTTCCTAGTAAAATGCTGCATGATCTGAAAAAGACAAACTTTTGAAGCTATTGATGGGGTAGCTTTTCTGGATGGTTCCTAGAAAGGATCTGGATGTTAGTTAGATCTGAAGTTTAGAACCTGTACTGGAACTGGGAACTGGAACTGATTACAGGCAGCAATTACTTTAACTCATTACTTAGATTAAAATCATAGGCTAATTATAGTGTTACCCTGTGTTAAAATATAAGAATAAAGTTTAAATGTTTAAGAAAAGATTTACTCTCAATCCCTGAATGAAACCTAATGCACCCTCAGAATATCTGCAATAAAGCAGGAGATGGTTAACATGTGGATTCTGAAGGGGTAAGAGCAATGGTTACATGGTGCTTGGGATGAGAAAATGTGCAGTATTCCAAGTGATCCTATAAATCTTTCACAATTACAAGTTACAACCATTGCAAATGACATTTTTATGATACCTTTTGAATGGCTTGGCTTTGGTGTGCCACTCTTTTATGTTTTAGCCAATTTTATTTGTATATAACCTTCAAAAATATGTGAAAATAAGAAAATTGGAAAGAAAGCAGTAGTGAAAATGATACCTTTATAAAACACTGTTATTATACATTGTTACATCTCAACATTTTTGGCCGCATTTCCCAGGACCAAACTGTTAAAACTTGTTTGAGATGTCTTCATCTTTTTATAACACAGTATATTTGTGTACCCATATTCCAACAAGAATAGTTCTTTCAAGCAAAACTGTTTTTTTAGGTTGCTTTTTTTTAGCATTCATTTGGATTTTTAAGGGTCTGCTGTCTTACTGGAACACTGAAATTTATCTGGCAAGAATATCCAATGATTTTGTTTTAATGGAATAGTTGTCCTTTTTCCAGATGTGTATTTTTTTTCACTCGGGGAGCTGATATCCTTGAAGCAAGGGTATTAACATGCAATGCCATTCCAAAGCTGACTACATTTGCTTTTCATTATACTTTATGGTTAAGAGACCCTCTGAATTTGATAAATTTTATTTGCTCAACTAACTCTATCAGTAGCATATTGTAAAGAAGCCTGTAGGGTAGTAAATGCATGTCATAGAGCATATATAAACAATTTCCACCTCTCCTGAGAAGTTCCTCGTTTTAAGTGGACATTGTGTGCATTCTTTAAAAATCCGTTAGCTGTCTTACTATTTAATCCCTTGTACTCATCACCTGCTTTTATGTTTTAGCCAGCTAGTTTACCTTTCTTTTGCCTGATTCAATACCACAATAAAGACACATCTTGGCATATTGCCCCTTGCGTCCACAAATACACTGTATGAGCAGAGTATACCTAATACTTCTTTATGCATCCATTTTTTTCTGAGATATCTGAAAAAATGATTTCAGTGGGAATACTGGTAAGAAAAATTCTAAAACAGATCTTACTGTCTTATGTGTTAGAAGCCAGGTCTGGAGAATAGTTTTAACTTCATGCTCAGTATATCTTATCTTATTTTTTATTCTTTAAATTTCCTCAGTGAAGCCAGGCCTGGATAATAAACTTCATGCTCAGTATATCATATCTTATTTTTTATTATTTAAATTTCCTCATTAGTCCTGAAGACAATCTATTCAAATCATTCAAACATTTTGCAACTTGTTAGTACGAGTCATTTATTCTCTGGGGTTTAAGGGAAGTTCTTACCTGGATGAAGGATAATTTTAAAAAATGAAGGTTCTTAAGGTCGAATGTGAAAGTGATAATGCACAATACAATTTCAGAATGGATTGGAAAAAAAAGAACAGTTAATAATTTGACTCTTTACTTCTGCTTCTATTATAGACTAACAGGGATCATATTTACTTCCCTCCACCTTAAGTATAAACTGAACAAAAGCATATAAAACAATATTATTCAGCCGTTGGACAATAGACAATACAGGACAATGGTTCCTGAAGGAAGGGTAATCAAAGGGGAAAGCTTACAATTGTGCTAGTTGACTTCCTGGAGGCAAAATCCAGACCACGGAGTAGAGATGGAGAACCCAAATAGAGTTCAGAAGTTTTGCTGACTCTTAGAAATAGAGATCAAAGTTTAGGAAAGCCTCAAGGGCTAAAATTTTGGAGCCAACGTACCAGAAAAGAAGGAATTGCAGAGAGAGAGAGAGAAAGATAAAATGAGATAGATAGACAGAGAGACACAGAGAGAGATACAAAGAGATAGGAGAGAATAAGGATGAGCACTGGAGACTTACAGAGATGTTTCTTCTAATCTTTGACAGAGGACTTATAGAGGAAACAAGCAAATGCTAGAGAAAGGACCAGCAGAAAGAAGTATGAGAAATAATTGCTAGCAGTCACACAAGGTTGGGAATAGTTGACATTTTCCCCAGCCAGAGTGAAAAGACCACAAGGTGTGTGTTAGATTCAGAAAACCGTATTTCTTTACAAGTGGTGCAAAATTAGCTCTAGGCAATCAGATCTGTACCTTCTTTAACAATTTATTTAAAATGCTCAAAAGCTACTTAACTATGTGCCATTACAAAATCAAATCCTACTTGAAATCCAGTATACAAGTGTACAATTCAAAATGTCTACCATCTAGTAAAATATTACCAGGCATGTTAAAAAGCAGTATGGCATGACTCATATCCAGGAGGGAAAAAAATCCATTAATGGAAACATACTTAAGAAATGGCAGATATGATGGAATTAGCAGACAAGTTGTTGTTAAAACAACTAGTATAAATATGCTCCATATGTTCAAGAAGGTAGAAAAACAAATGTGATAAGGAGAGACATGGAAGAAAGAAAAGACACCCAAATGGAACTCCTAGAGATGAAAACGTATAGTGTGTGAATTAAAAATACATGAGACAGGATTACAACAGATTAAATAATATAGAGGTAAAGATTAATGCACTTGGAAACAGTAATAGAAGTTACGTGAATGCAAAATGAAGCACAGAGAGTAAACTTTTTTTTAGACAGAGTCTCACTCTGTCACCAGGCTGGAGTGTAGTGGCACAATCTTGGCTGACTGCAACCTCCGCCTCTCGGGTTCAAGTAATTCTCCTGTCTCAGCCTCCCGAGTAGCTGGGACTGTAGGCACATGCCACCACGCCCAACTAAATTTTTTTTTTTTTTTTGTATTTTTAGTAGAGACAGGGTTTCACCATGTTGCCCAGGCTGGTCTCGAACTCCTGAGCTCAGGCAATCCATCCGCCTTGGCCTCCCAAAGTGCTGGGATTACAGGCATGAGCCACTGCGCCCGGCCGAGAGTAAGATTTTTAAAGCCTTGAAAAATTAATTGCATTAGTAACCGTGGCATGAAAGCAGGTGGTCCAACATACATAATTGGAGCCCTAGAAGGAAGAGGGAGGTAGAAAATAAGTTTAGAAAAAACTAAAAAGTTTCCAAAATTTGATATAAACTATAAAAAAGTCCAATCAACATAACACAACCTGAACAAAACGTTAAAAAAATAAAATTGCTGGCCAGGTGCAGTGGCTAACGCCTGTAATCCCAGCACTTTGGGAGGCCGAGGAAGGTGGATTACCTGAAGTCAGGAGTTTGAGACCAGCCTGGCCAATATGGTAAAACCCTGTATCTACTAAAAATACAAAAATTAGCTGGGTTTGGTGGTGTGTGCCTGTAATCCAAGCTACTTGGGAGGCTGAGGCAGCAAAATGGCTTGAACCCAGGAGGCAGGGATTCCAGTGAGCCAAGATTGCACCACTGCACTCCAGCCTGGTGAGAGAACAAGACTCCGTCTCAAAAACAACAACAACAACAACAACAACAACAAAGAAAATCAAATAGCTAAAATTAGTGGTAAAGAATATCTTATCAGAAGTTGGATAATACAGTCAAGATACATAGAAAGGAACAAAGATCAGACATGTGATGGACTTCTTAGAAACTATGCAAGGGAAAATACAATGGTGTGGCATCTTTACTGAAGAAAAAAAATTGTTAACTAAGAACTTTGTACCCAGAAAATAATTCTTTCAAAAATGGAGGCAAAGCAAACTCTTTTTTAGCCAAACAAAAGCTGAGACAGTTAATTGCCAGCAAATCTGCAATTTGAAAAATGTTATAAAAGGTTGTTTATAAAAGGAAAATGATACCAGATAAAAATTTGCATCTAAGCAAAGGAAAGAAGAGCACCAGAAATGGAAATTATGTGGATAAATATAAAGATTATTCAGTTTTTAATTTTTAAAACAGAATTGATAATAGAACAAAATAATGTGCTATGTTAATATATGTAGAAGAAAACGTATGCTAACACTAGCACAAGAAAGTGAACAGGAATGTAAAATTAAATACTGTGAGGTTTGTAAATTATATCTAAAGTGGCATAATGTAATTTGAAGGCATATTCTAATAAGTTAATGGTTCATATAGTAAATCCTAGAGGAAACAGAAGAATAAAATGAAATATGTGTCACCTACTAAGAATCCACTTTATAAAGATACAGATAAAGTTGAAAGAACGGAAAGATGACACTAAACACTAATCAAAATCCTTGAAAAAGTAGTTTAGCACAAAGGGACATTTAGGACCCCCACTCACAAGACTGCAAAAGTTTGAGAGATATATGGAGAATCATCTTCTAACAAAAAGCAAGCTGAAAACTAGGACAAAATCTATTCAAATATATATCTAAGATAGGACCTATACCGAAATATATAAATAATTGTTGATAAAACTCAGTAATAATGAGACAAACAAAAAGTGGGCAAGAGTTTTTGACAGATATTTCACCAAAGATGATATATGAATGACAAGCACACACATGAAAAGATAATCAACATCAATAAATTATTAGAAAAATTCAAATGAAAACTGCAGTGATATACCCCTACTCCTAAGTAGAATGGCTAAAATGAGAGACTGAAGATATGAAGTATAGAGTATGTGTAGCAGCTGGACCTCTCATACATTGCTAGTGGGAGTTCAGAATGGTATGTTTTGGAAAATAGTGTGGCACATGCTTACACAAATATATAGTTATCAAATTCCCTTTATCCATGAGAAAATAAAATAAATATCAACATAAGACAGATATAAATATTTATAGGGACAGGCAATGTAGCTCAAGTCTGTAATCCCAGCACGTTGGGAGGCCGAGGCAGGTGGATCACTTAAGGTCAGGAGTTCGAGACCAGCCTAGCCAATATGGTGAAACCCTGTCTCTACTAAAAATACAGACGGTGCACACCTGTAGTCCAAGCTACGCAGGAGGCTGAGGCACGAGAATTGCTAGAACCCAGGAGGCTGAAGTTGTAGTGAGCCGAGATCACACCACTGCACTCCAGCCTGGGTGACAGAGCGGGACTCTGTCCCCCTCCCCCCAAAAAATTATAGAACTTTCCCACACTGGAAACAAATCAAGGGTCCTTTACCAGATAAATGCATAAACGAATTGTGCCATATTCAAACAATGGAATGCATTTGAGTCATACAAAAGAAAGAACTAATGATACATACAACACATGGATAAATCTCAAAAGCATTATGCTAAGTGAAAACAGCCAAAAATGAAAATACTGAATGATTTCATTTCTATGAAATTCTAGAAAAGGCAAAACTAGCGTTAGAAGTCACTTCAGACATTGCCTGTGTTGAGAGTGAGACATTATCTACGGTAGGCATGAGAGAACATTTTGAATGAAGGGAATATTCTACATCTTGATAGTGGTACTGGCCACATTGAGTTATTTAATGGGGAAAGGATTCCCTATTTAATAAACGGTGCTTGGAAAACTGGCTAGCCATATGTAGAAAGCTGAAACTGGATCCCTTCCTTACACCTTATACAAAAATCAATTCAAGATGGATTAAAGACTTAAACGTTAGACCTAAAACCGTAAAAACCCTAGAAGAAAACCTAGGCATTACCATTCAGGACATAGGCATGGGCAAGGAATTATTTCCTTATATTTGTTGAATTTTTACTTATGTGTAAATTCCACTTCAATCAAGCTGTTAAAAATAGGAATGTGAGACCAGGCACAGTGGTTCACGTTTGTAATCCCAGCACTTTGGGAGGCCAAGGCGGGCAGATCACCTGAGATCAGGAGTTCGAGACCAGTCTGGCCAACATGGCGAAACCCTGGCGAAAACCTGTCGCTACTAAAAATACAAAAATTAGCCAGGCGTAGTGGCAGGCGCCTGTAATCCCAGCTACTTGGGAGGCTGAGGCATGAGAATTGCTTGAACACGGGAGGCAGAGGTTGCAGTGAACTGAGATCATGGAATATAGTTACTCCAGCTTAGGGGATAGAGCAAGACTCTGCCTCCAAAAAAAAAAAAAAAAAAAAAAGTAATGTGGCTTTTCTACAATTTTAGCAAATATCAGAGTTGACTCTCAAATCATATTTTTCCTTTCAGCAAGCATGATTTTGTGTTGACAGTTGAATATTTTTTCTCTTACTCTTTCTTAAAAATCATGGTTTGCAAGTTGCCATTTTATAAGATTTTATTACTTATTTTTTAAATTACTGATATTAAAATTTAGCCAGGTTGGAACTCTCTTATTGCCTAAAACTCCAGCTTAGCTTTAGAAGGTATTTCAAGGGTCATTGCCACTTTTCCTGTTAAATTTGATAGGAATAAAATGACAACCAATTTATTTCATCTTAATTTTCAGGATTTTTTCCTGAGTTCAGTCCTATTCATCCTTATGATCATGACCATATTAGGCTTCATGACTTTATCTTTCTAATTCTCATGACTATATTTCCTGTAACATTTAGAGCTAACATTTAGTGAACACTTACTATGTGGAAAACTATCCTAACAACATCATACATTTACTTCCTTTAATTCTCACAGCACCCCTGTGAAGGAAGAATGATTATTTTTTTACTCCATTTTATAGATGATGAAACTGAGACACAGCAACTTCCAAATTCATATAACTAGGAAGTAAGGAAGCAGAGATTTGCTTTTAAGCAGTCCCACTTTACAGCCCATTGTCTGAACTATCAAACTACAAATCCTATAATTTACAGATCTTAAATTCTAGTTTTTAGAAGAATCAATTCGCTTAAATATGACTCTCAGACCTTTCCCTCTCCCTTGGGATGGTTTCAACATGAGTTTTGCGTCCCCTCCAAAAACTCATGTTGAAATTTAGTTGGCATTGTGAATGGTATTAAGAGATGGAGACATTAAAAGGTGAGTAGGCCATGAGAACACTAACTTCATACATGGATTAATGTTATTGTGGTAGTGGGATTATCATGAGAGTATAATCCCTGTTATAAAAGCGAGCTTGGCCCTTTCTGTCTCTCTTATATGAGTGCTCTCTTGCTCTTCTGCCTTCCACCATGGGGAGATGCAGCAAGAAGACCCTCACCACATATGGGCCCCTCACTCTTATGCTTCCCAGCCTCCAGAACTGTAAGAAGCAAATCTCTCGTTATTTATAAATTACCCAGTTTTAGATATTCTGTTATAGTAGCACAAATGGACTAACACAGTGGGTTCGAGATGAATACAATCGTCTATATTTTAGTAAGCACTCAGGTCCCCATCACATCTGGTTTGTTGAACTCAGTTTGTAAAACCTCATTTTGAACTTCATCTACAAGGTATCAGTGACCGTAAGCTAATTTTTTACTTTCTCGGTGCCTTTGTCTCCTAGGGCTCAAAACGGTGTGGTTCTTTTAAGATAAATTGAGATGACAACTCCTGGCACAAAGCACATTTTTTATAGTAAGTTAGTTTGGTTTTGTTGCTTTTGGTGGTAGATATTACTGCAAAAAATTAGTTGACAGTGACTATTAATACCATCTTATATTTCAGTCAGAGTGAAAGATATTGCCTAATATGCAAAAGGTATTTCAAAGTGAAAAGACATCTTATTGAATGTGAATCCTTTTTTTTCAATCTAATTGTTCCAAGAATTACGATACATTCTCCTCCAATGTATGTTTCTAAAATACCAATTAGCTCATTCGTAATTGGCAAACAGGAATTTTGTACTAGTATAATGTAGAAGTTGTATAGCTTTATATACAATTTATTCTAGGCAAAGGGAGGCAGAATAGTCAGCGTAGAATTATAACCTTGGGTGGGCAAAGAAGCCCTCAGTTTGAATGTTGTATAGTCAGCAGGAGCCCTTTTGGCTCAGTTTTAAGAAAACTAAAAAGAAAAACAAAAATGAATGCCTGCATCTGGGGCTTCCTCTTCAAAGGGGCATGCCCCTGGCCTTGTGCAGCTCTTAAATATTTGCAGTTGCCCTGACCCTGTACCCATTTCAATGGCAAGCCTACTGGCTTGGAGTTTGCCTTCCAACCGGATTTCTTCCACCAATTCTGGTTAAAGTGTTGCCAGCATTTATACCCAATTATTTTTTTATGTAATTCTGAGTCACTTCCTTGAGTGGTCCAAATTATTTTCTGAGGCGCCAATATTATTTTTGCTAGCAATATACTCCCAAAGTTGCATATGTTTTGAGTGAACTTCCTAGAATCAATTTTTCCCACAAGTTCTATTATTTAGGTGCTGTTTTGTTTTGCATTGTGAGGATTACAAGTTGCATATGTCTTATTGTGAACTAAACCTCATTTTACGAACATGGACCTCCCCAACCCTGTATTACCTTATAGTTTCTGAAAGTTATAATGTGTTGAATGGTTTGCAAATTGCAAAATAACTTACTTCCTCAGAGAGATTATTTCATTTCTTTGATACCACTAGTGTTGTATTTGTTTTGTATTATCCCGTTGTGTAAAGCCCACTTGGGTTACTATTTTTAAAGCCTGCAAGACTTCTAACTTACATTTCCTGTCTTCTATGCTGCATCAGCAGAACATATACTTTTAGTTATTGGCTCTTTCATCTATAAATTACTGCTTCTTAGATAAAAGTACGTAGTGATTTAAAGACCTGGAAACAGTAGGCCAAAGATGACCATTTCTTCACTAAAGAAAGACATTTTCTATAAAAAATGGTTATGATTTAATAATTTCCATAATTCATTGTGTCTATACTAAGTGTCCACCACTCATTTTTCTAAGATCTTTGGTTGCATTATTACTAATTTTTATATTTGGTGAATATAATTGCTCTCTGTATCCATTTTCTGAGTGCAATCAGTTTCAGAACAATAATGCATGGTACATTCGATGTTTTCTTAAAAGTTTACCCCTTGTTTATTTAAAGTTCCTGACATGCTTTAACCAGAAATAGAACATGCTATGATTATATTAAAATAATTCTATGGATGGAAGCATCATCATTCATTCTCACTGAGTATCTGTTTGGACAGTTTTTAGAAGCTTGGGATTTTAAGTTGGACTTAATAAACTTGAATAACAGTGTTATTTTCAACCATTTTAGAAGACAGGTTTACAAACTAAAATCATACATTCTTTCCCCCTTTCTAGCTTCATCATTTTAGTCAATTTTTTCTGTGTCTCCAAGTCATAGCTGTTCTTTCTATAAAGTGAAGAAAATAAATATGCCTATACTTTGAGTCATTCCAATGATTAAATGTGATAATGCATAAAATGCTTAGCTCCATAACTGCTTTGTAATACATTCCACATAAGTATTAGCTTTGAATGTTTTTATAATCATGACTTATTAAATTTGGTAACAATGATTACTATATATTTAGTGCCCTGCTTCCTGTGTTTACTCTGTTTTCATAACCTAGGCAGCTATGGTCCGATGAGTGATTTAACTGCTTTAGCTAGTTGCACTATTGCATGATTTTAGCCTGATTTCATGGGATGCAACAGAATGAACATCGTGGCTCATGGCTGTCAGTAGTGAAAAATAGCTGGAAATCAGACAAACAACTTTATTGCTGAGATTGTTTCCGGGCTAAAAGTTCTTCCAACAGCTGTTTGTTTTGGCCATTAACATGTCCATTCTTTTTATTTTTTCTGAGCTGGGGGAAATACAATTTTCTTTAAAAAGAGAATGCAGGCTGGCTATTTCTGAAATCAGGAAGAACCCCTGTCCTTCCACTGTTGTGGTCTTTTGGCTGCTCTGACAGTTGGACTGAAGGGCTTTTCCTTTTGATTTTTTCCTCTTTTTCACTCTCAAAGTTCAGACTCAGACTGCTTTAGTGAGAAAAAAAAATAAGCAAAACTAAGAGCTCTTTAATCCTAAGAAGGAGCTTTGTAGCAGTTACCTTGAAGAAGAGTTTACTCCCCAAAGGAGTATTTAGTATTACTTAGACACTGAGTCACTGAACAGAGAGAGAGAGAGAGAGACAGAGAGAGAGAGAGAGAGAGAGAGACAGAGAGAGAGAGAGAAAGACAGAGAGAGAGAGAGAGAATGAGAATGAATATGAATCCCAGCCAGCAAGAAAGAAAAGATACTTAACTAAAGATGCAGGGAAGTTTTGCCTCTTCCTGAAAATTATATTATTAGCTTTTTAAAAATGAGGATGACTGCTAGTTTTGTTTAAAGTATTTGTTCTGGAAATACTAAAGTTGGAGTCTACCAGACTGAGGTTAGAAGCATTTTCTTTGGCAGCAAGAAGATAATTTTATAGAAGCCATGCCTGTTCTTGGGGTTGCCTCAAAACTGAGGCAGCCAGCTGTTGGGTCAAAGCCTGTGCATACTGCTCTTCCGATACCAAATCTTGGCACTACTGGGTCACAGCACTGTTCTTCAAGACCTTTGGAACTTGCTGAAACAGAGAGCTCCATGCTTTCTTGTCAGCTTGCATTAAAATCAACCTGTGAATTTGGAGAGAAGAAACCCCTCCAAGGAAAAGCCAAGGAGAAAGAAGACAGCAAGGTTAGTTGCTGAAGTTACCTGCAGACTTGTATGGCTAAAATGCACATTTCTCTTTAAGTGCACTATAAAACATGTTATGAAATGGGGAGTAGTAGAGGAATACCAGTGTAAGGATGTAAGTAGTTATAATGGCTGAAAAGCTGAATATTTAGCTTATGTAAAAACTGTATTCTTAGTTTAGAGTTGTAAAAGTCATGATCAAAATTTTCTGAATATGCATCTATTGTAATCATTTAGTACTACTTATTGATGAATGCCTAGTTAGTTCTAGATATTGCTCTATTACTAATAATCATAATCAATCACAAATGTGAGAAAAAGAGAACCTATTGTCATCCATACTGCAATGTATGAAAATAGGTACTTTTAAAAAGACATTTATTTGTAATAATTCATATAGACACCATCACTTTTCTCTAAATGTCATTTGCATATCAAATAATTTCTGTTTGAAAATTTGTATCATAGGCTGCTTAATTCATTGCAGTATGAAGGAAAATGAAGTACTATTTTCCTTGATACTGCACATTTATATGGACTTTCCCTTGTAAACTGAAACCCTACTCTTTTACTTATTACTGACATCTTTTTCAGTCATTTAATTTATGATATTTTGTGAGTAGTTGCTCATAGCCCTTGGTTTCTAAAGCATACTACAACCGTTTTCTCCAGTCACACATGCTAGAATGGCCCCGAAGCTGCTGAACTTCATGCGGATTCATTTGTACCTTGATAAGCATCACTTTTGTTTTGTGCATTTTTACTTTTATTGGTACATATTAGGTGTATATCTTTATGGGTACATATTGGTGTATATATTTATGTGGTTCATGAGAGATTCTGATACAGGCATACAATGTGTAATAATCATATCAGGGTAAATGGAGTATCTGTTGCCTTAAGCATTTATCATGTCTTTGTGTTGCAAACATTATATATTCTTTTAGTTATTTAAAAAATATAGAATAAGTTATTGTTGACAGTAATCATCCTATAGTGCTATCAAATACTAGATCTTATTCATTCTATCTAAATGTATTTTTGTACTCATTAACGATCCACACTCCCCCTACCCCTCGCCACTACCCTTTCCAGCCTCTGGTAACCATCATTCTACTCAGCGTCACTTTTTAATGCAGCATTAACTATGATGTCAAGCTTTCCAAAGTCACAGCCTCATCTCTGGCTTCTTAGGAAATATTTTCATTTTACTCTGCTATCCAAATGTTAGCTTAAAATAATTTAAGGAAAAAACCTTTATACAAAAATCAACTCTAGAAGTGAAAAAGAAAGCCACTCCTTTTTCTACAATGCCCATCCCACCTTCACCTGTTCAGATCCTTTAAGCTTTATCCCAGATCCAACTTTATTCATAAAGTCTTTGCTAGCTATCCCTTCCCCACCATTCCTCTTTCCCAATTCTTTGTCTGTAGAAATGCTTGTGTATTTTAATTATCTGGATAATTTCTTTTAATTATCTGGATAATTTATTTGTATCTCCACTAAGCTGAAAACATATAGAAGTCAGGTCTCGTATCTTATCCTGTGTTCCAGCTCTCTCCCTGTACAATGCTTTATGCATGATAAGAATTAAACAGTAGTTGGATGAATGAATACAGCAATTAATGAATCAATTAATGAATAAATAGTTATTCTGAGAAGGATTCAGTTAAGTTTGTTCATCTTTTGGAATCATTTCGAAACAGGAAATGTTTCCTTGTCCCCCTCACAGGGCATGTGACAGCAGGAGTGGCTTGCGTCTTCAATGCCCCGCTGCTGAAACCTCTAGAGGGATCATGCAGATGGGCAGGGTGTGGAGCTTCGACCCTACAGCAGCATCTAGGGTTGAGTATTTACAGCTCCTGAAGCTCCAGTGGGCGTGTGTTACAGTGTGTTCTTTTAGTTTTGCAGTATGAAGGTGGCTTGTGTTAATCAGCTCAGTTAGACCCTCTGCCTTATTGCAAGGGCAGAGGGCTTTCTTTATTCTGGGTTCTCACCTTGGTTCCGGAAAAATCGAGTCACATGTGGGCTTGGAGGATGAGTGCAAGGTTCTTTTGAATGTTGGAAGTACCTCTCAGCAGATGGACGGGGAGCCATAAGGAGGAAAGGTGATTTTCCCCTGGAGTTGGGCCGCCCAGCAGCCAGACTCTCCTCTGACCTCCCTGGCTAGATTCCCCTCGGGTCCATGTCGTTCTGCGGTCGATGGCCTGCCGGTGTCTGCAGGTGCCTGTCGGTGTCCTCTTCTGCTGGTGTGTTCCTTTCGACGTCCAGCCGCTTGTGTGTTCTTCCGCCAGTGTGTTCCTCTCGATGTCCAGCCATTTTTGTCTCTGCCTGCTAAGGTCTTGGGGTTTTTATAGGCACAGAATGGGGAGGTGGTGGGCCAGGGTGGTCTTAGACAATGCAACATTTGGGCATGAAAACATAAATGCCTGTCCTCACTAGGTCCATGGGCACAGGCCCAGGGGTGGAGCCCTAGCCAGGGACCCCATCTTTCTCTACACAACACTTCCCTGCCCCCTTCCCGTATCAATTTTATGTATAAAACAAGGGGTTGGGAATGGATGATTTGTGGAGTTCTATGTCTAACATAGCATTGTCCATGTGAGAAAAATCAGTTAAAATAAAATATTTTTTATGGGTTTATAGTTCTCAGTTCAAAGTGAACAATTCAGAGTAAAAAGCAGGGAAACATAAATGATCAACAAAAGACTAAAAATATTTATCTTTTTGCAAATAATTAAAAGAAATGCCATAAAATTCCATTCTAATCTTCTGTGTATCCACAAGTCTGTATGGATTCAATGGCAAGAATAGAGAGACACACTGTCTCTGCTGACCATGGCTATCTTTTCTGCAGGTTTAGTGAAACTTCCACTTTGCTAAATGACCTTGGCCTAGGATTTGAGTACTATAAGCACTGTTTTCAATATAATTTTGGTTGATCTCTTTGGTTAGCAAACATATTAATCAAACATCTGATATCCCAATAAGCCTCTGTGGTAAGCAAAGTTGTATTTATAGGGATGTTTTCACCATGCCACTTATCAGATTAAAAATGTTTTCAAACAAATGTAAAGAATGCCTGGTCAGCAGTTCAGAATATTTCTAAATGTTAAAAAGAAGTATATGTAGAGTTATTTTAGCTTTTGGGAAAAAAAAAAACCAGAACTGAAGTAAATAGCAAAATCGAACAAGGTAGTTATATTAGAGAGAATTAGACTTGGCTGCAAAAGCAGAAAAGTCAACATAACAATAGCATAAAGAAGATAGACGTTTATTTCATTTTCATGTAAAGGAAATCTGGAGTTGAGCAGTCCATGTATGGCTGGTAGGGAGACTTCAGGAAGTTGTCAGGGAACCAGGCTCTATTTTGGTTGCCATCATCGATTTGTGGCTCACACCTCATAGTCTTGAGTAGATAATTGCACTCCACTTAATTAAAAAGATACACCTTGTTTTATTAAATATTCTTCCACACTGGCCTAGTTATAGTTCCAAGGCCTTACCTTGCTCCAGTGGAGATGTGCTCAGCTAAGAATTATGGGTTCAATTTCTAGGAAAAGATACTAGTGATAGTACCCACAATAGACGACTGTCATTAAGAAACATTTATGTGGGGTACTCTGCTAGTCCTTGTACCAAACAGTTTTATGATCTGGTTTGAGAGAACAAATTTACATATGACAGTCTCAGAAATGTGTGTTCAGTTGTGACTCCCTTCACCTGTTGTTTCAATTAGTGCAAATGCCATCATTCCAGTCATCTAATCCCGAATTCCTAGACTAATATCTGGTAAAGTACATCACCATTTCACATCCCATAACTTGCCAGAAGTTGAGAATTTTACTTCAGTATTATAGCTTGGGTTTATCTTCTTCTGCACTTGCTCATCCTTTGATGGCCTTTGAAGTTTCCTATCAATTATTTCAGTGATTCCAAATTGGTATCCTCTCCTCCTGTGTCTCTCTACCCTCATCCATGCAGCATATTCACCATCCTGCTTAAGAAGAAAACTTTATTTGCTTCTCATATCTTATAATGTCTTCATTCAGGCATTCTTGTCACCCAGTTGTCACTTTCTCTATTTCCATCATAGCTCCATCTAGCTGCTACATCCCAGATGTCTTCTTCCTGGGTGTCCCAATTTCTTCAGAATGTTTAGTCCCACTGTCCTTTAACAAATAAATAATACTAGTTCCAGACTCTATGTCATATGCAGTTGGAAAATCCTCCACAATATTTCAAGGGCTTATGTTTTCCTTAGCTATATCTTGTTCTGATTTCTTTCTTATCTCAAATTTTCTAATCTCTCTCATATGGATTTGTTTTTCCATTCTTCCTGGGCATACACCCAAATGAAGAACAGAGTCACTTTGCCTTGGAACCTTTACTTAACATTCTGGAGGTTAAGGTTAAGAAAGAGTGTTCTATTTTGTCACAGCTCAGCAAACAACATCCAATTAAGCATTAAACATCCCTGTTCATGAAAGTTTCTTGGCCATACTTACTGTGGAGCACTTCCTGGCTTTTACATCTCAATCCCCAGTCTCCTTCCAACTTGGTCTGCCACCTTTCTTTTACTCCTATTTTCATTTCCAACTTCTTTCCAGTCTTGGGCTCACTCATTCCTTCCCTCTCAGATTACTTGTGCAAACTCAAGATTCTGTTTTACATTATTATGGAAAGCAATTATTTTTTGTGGACAAGCTTTGTATTTTATAGAAAATTTTTTACTTTATTCTTAAAACATTTCAAAGAAAGTATTATAATCTACATTTACAGAGAAATAAACAGAGAGAGTAGGAGACATACATAGGATCACACAGTTAACTAGTAACAAAATCCAAAATTTGAATTAAAATTTGTTCAAAGGAAGACTTTTTTCTATGTTATTTTATTTATACTTTCTCTTAATGATGTAACAGCAATATTTTTTCTGGGTTTACCCTATCATCCAAATCTTACCCACTATTTAAGATTATTTCAAAGGTCAAATAAAAGTATAGACAAATTGGTGTGGATGCTATAAGGGAGGAGAGATTACATCCGCTTGGGGCAATCCAAAGAAATTTATTGAAAGAGTAGAGGCGTTTATGTCCATGGTAGAATGTATGCTTGTTTAATTCCTGTTCACTCTGCTAGTTAAGGGCAACCATGGTAAGAATTATTTCTTGCTGTTGTGTTCACACAGAGCTGGCACTAACGCTTTGAAAACAGAAGATACACAAAAACAGTAGTTAAAATAAATATTTAAAATAAGCATAAATAATATTGTCATGCAAATGTATTGTATAAATAGTATTGCTAATGTGGACAATTCTTTTGCAGAATGTTAGGGCTGAGAGAAATTGTATATGAATGGAGCATTCAGAAAAGACCGAATTTTTGAAATTTAATGAGCAGATAGGACTCAGATATATAGAGTAAAAACATTCTTTTGAGGAAAAGTTATGTAAACTTTTAAAGTTTAAACTTTAAAAGTTTACATAACTTTTCCTCAAAAGGGAAGTAAACAACTATAAATGAAGCATAATATTTATGGAAAACAGCAGGTAGACAATGGAGAAAGATCTTATGTAAGAATGAGACCAAATGACACTGGTAATGATATTTAGGAGAAATCATTGCAGAGAGGTCTAATATTAACCAATGTTTAGAGAATGGCTGTATGTCAGGTACTGGGCCGAACACTTCTTAGAGTATTCCATTCAGTCCTCACAATAGCCTTATGGCATAGGAATTATTATTCTTCCCGTTTTACAGATGGAGAAACTGCAGCTTAGAGAGGTTAAATTACTTGCCAATATCTCAATGCGAGAATGTGGTAGAATAGAGATTCAGACTAAGGCTGTATGGTTACAGAAGACATTATTCTTAACCAAGAAACTACACTGCAGCAATAAATACTTCTTTCGGGGTTAGGGAAAGGGAAGGAGGACTACTGATTGACTTAATTAATAGTAGGGTTTGTTTTAGCATTGTTGGTGAATTGTAAATCAATCAGTGGTTGTGTGAAGTGCCTAGAATTATCAGGAGAAGACAATTAAGTTGACACATGGTCTCTACTGCATTGTTTGAGTAACAGAAATAAATAAAAGGAACCCCATGTTAGAAATATAGCAGCAGATGTCAATAAAGTAGATCACTGGCTCTGGCCTCCAGCTGTTTCCTTCTTGGAGAAGTTGCCTGATTGCTGAGGACTGTCAATGCTCCTGTTGGCTTGCTCACATGGTAGCATTTCCAGAGCTGGCCAGGCCTACAGCTGCATAGGTCAGCTCTTGGGTCCCCAGACGATTCTGCTTTTCTTGCCTGTTTCTGCTGTGCTTGCACATTTAGTTATTTGTATTTAAAGAAACATGATTATTTCTTTTTCTAGTTATAACTCTCCAGGTTTCACAGTTAAACTGTCGTGGTCATTTTAATTGTTTTTGCTTTTGTGGTAACAATGGTCGGAGAATGTTGAAATAATGCTGGAATTTTAACATTTTCTCTACTGGCAGAAGGCTCAGCTTTTCATTATTGTACATTTATTGCTCTTGAGTAACAATTGGTAGAAATGTGGCCATCAATATTATTGTCTATTATTTTAGTTCATGCTTTACAGTGTCTTTAAAGGCTTATATTTCATGCTTTGAACTAGAAATTATTAAAATTGTTGGTGCTGATTACATGATTAAATGTTACTGAAAATTTCATACAACTTTTTAATTTTTTTGAAAGTTTCAGTATTTTGTGTGTTTTTGATGCCAATTTGCCAAACACATTCTTCTGTTTCTTTTTTTCTTGTGTCATAGACATCTTTCTTTCCTTTAATAAAAACTAAGACTCTAAATACATTGTTTATAGAAACATAAAGCCAATAGATATGTCATTAATTTTCAGGCAAAATAATTGCTACATGTTTGATATTTATGCTATCAAATCACCAACAATTATCCATATCCAATTTTGAACTTGAAAGATTAAGCGGTATAATTAAAAGGATATTGTATTAGGAGCTCAAATTTTGAATTAAACTTATGCTAGATCCTAAAAGTGTAAATCATTTAAACTCTCTGGACTTCAATCTCTGTATTTGTAAAAAATGAAATGAAAGGAGGATAATAGTTGCTTATTAAACTCTTCTAAGAGTAACATTTTTATCTCCTCCCTTTCTCTTTCTTCCTGATTTTGTTCCATTAGTGATCCCATTTCTCATATTGTCGGTGTCTTCATCCCCAATGCATCATTGGACCAAGATGTTTCAGCCTTGGCACCAGCGACATTTAGAACTGATAACTCTGTATTAGGCATAGGGATAGAGTCTGTTATGAGCAGTGTAGGATATTTGGCAGCATGTCTATCTCTACCCACCATGTACCCTCCAGGTTTCACAATTAAACTGTTATGTACCAGTGGCATCCTTTGTATTTGAGAAAGGCAAAATCAAATACAGTTGAGAAATGCTGCTTTAGAATCAGCTTCCAATAATGCTTTGGTCTTTACTAACTTAAATCATAGTAATAACAACAACAATAATAATTTTCTTCACCATATATCAATTGCTCCGTATTTCCTATTTCACAGAGGCATTTCTTGAAAGCACAGTTTATGTTCATGGTCACTGTCAAGCTTTGCATTTGCTTCACTTTTTTTGATCTCTGACTTTTGGAAAACTCTGACTTTTGGAATACTCCAATATTTACTAGCAAAATGACTTTGGCAAGGCAGTTAATACTTAAGTCTCAGTTTCTTCATCTTTAAAATGAGGATAATCATGTAAATGAGCACAGAGTTTTTGTGAAGATTGGAAGAGATATTGCATATAAACTATATGTCAAAAGGGGCCTAATACATAGTTGGTGGTCAACACTTATTACCTACTAGTATTATAATATTATAAAAGTATCTGATACTGTCACATAAAAGTGGATAAAATTAATAATTGGTAGTGGAATAGAGGAAGCAGTGATTAATTCTCAATAGATGGGAAAAGTAACATTTCAACCAGGTCTTGAAGGTTAAGCATGGTGGCTCACACCTGTAATCCCAGCACTTTGGGAGGCCAAGGAAAGTGGATCACCTGAGGTCAGGAGTTCATCTAGACCAGCCTGGCCAACATGGTGAAAACCCATCTCTACTAAAAATATAAAAATTAGCCAGGCGTGGTGGCAAGTGCCTGCCATCCCAGCTACTCAGGAGGCTGAGGTATGAGAATCACTTGAACCCAGGAGGTGGAGGTTGTAGTGAGCCGAGATCGCACCACCGTACTCCAGCCTGGGGGATAGACTAAGAATCTGTCTAAAAAATAAATAAATAAATAAAGAATGAATTTGATTTAGTCAAGTAAATATGGGAAAAAAGAGCATTTTATATGGAATAGCATTTACCAGGCTATGAAATAGTGTGTTGTGTTTATAAACCTACAGGTTACTCACCAATCTTAGGATGTAGGATGCAACCAAGAGAGATGAGGCTTATTCAAGTCAGTGGGAAGATGGGCATTAAATGCCATTGTAAAGAGTTTGGACTTACTCTGTACAGAATGGAAGAAGTATGCTAAATGTCAAAGTGACATGATTAAGTTCATATTTTGAAAGCTGACAACAAAATAAAATATATAAAGAGCCAGTAAATGGGTGGGGGACATTTCCAAAATACAGATGAGGAGAATATGATGGAGCAAGGTTTTCACTAAAGTACCAAGCTCAAGAGCAATGGAAGATGGACAAGTCTAGTAAAACAGGCTATAGATGTTTGGATTAAGCTATTAACCATCAGCAATCCAAAAATTCTGTATCTTGGAGGATAAATACATTTTCTTCACTCAAAAATGTACAGTTTAGTTGGAAGTGATAATTTGTGTGAACCGGGTAGCAAGTAGTAGTTAAAATTAAGGATTATTACTAACACTTTTTGAGTGCCTCCCACATGCTGGAAGTTATACTCAAGCTATAACTCCAGTCAAACAGCTGTAGCAACTGATCTCAGAGAGATGCTAGGGCAGAGCTGGAATTCCAACCTAGGTCTATTTGACTTCCCTGTCCTTACTCTCTGAGTCTCCCTCTCTGATGTTTCCTCACAACAATGTATAGACAATCAGCAGTCAAAATCAATGTTATTCTTTACTGTCTTTGTGGATACTGAGTCACATAATAAGAAAACAGAAAATAATAAATTCTTACCAGGAGCACTGAATTAATCTTTGACAAATTTCACTTTGGACTCTTCTGTCTCTGCAAATCCCACTGTTACTTCATTTTTCTGTAAGAAGTGTTTTACTTTGGATTACTAGTTACTGGGTCCAATAGAGAAATTTGATATCTGTGGTAGAGTTCATTAATTGGTTACATGCGGGACCTCCCTACTGCAAATCATAGAATTATTTGTTAAAATGTGTTGCAATTCCGCCTGGAAAAAAAGTCACTAGATGAAAGAGTCATGTAAAAATGTAACATTTTCCCAGTGTAACAACGTGATGCCACCTCCATAAATGGAAAGCAAAAACAAATAAATAAAAACTATGGGCTATCTCTTCTTTTTGCTGTATTTTGATATTGTAAATAACTTTTCTGTAAAACTGAAAACCTGGAGTGGGCAGGTTCAAAATTTTTCATAATGAAATGTGACCAAACAAATTTTATATGCAATCAAAATGGCATTGCACTAGTTAAGGTAATGCTAACTTCTATAACAGATAAATCCTAGGTCTCAGTGGCTTAACACAATAGAAATTTATTCTCCACTTTTTTAATGCTCTCATATAGTTAGGGGTTAACAAACTATGACCCAAAGGCCAAATTTGGCCTGGTGCCCAATTTCCTAAAGTCAAATCTTGTTGGAACACAGCCCTGATGCTGGTTTATGCATTTCCTGTGGCTGCTTTTATCCTATAATGGCAGAGATGAGTAGTCACAATAGAGACTATGTGGCTTGCAAAGACTAACATATATACTAACTGGCCATTTATAGAAAATGGTTGCTGACACATATATATGGTAACAAAGAAACTAGGTTCCCTCCAGTATACGGTTTCATCATCTCACCTCTAGCCAGCCATCAGTGAAAGAGAGAAAATGGAGGATTGCATAAGAGGCTGGGAATTCCACATATCACTTCCACTCTATTTCATTGGTCAGAAGTCAGTGAGATGATAATACCTAATTTCAAGAGAGACTAGGAAATATCATGTATCTGTGTACCCAGAAATTACGGGAAATAGTTTGGTAAACTATTAGCCAGCATATAGTTAGTTAGAAACTGGCTATTTAGTCAGATGTTCAAGATTAAGCAAAAATTCACCATTTAAAAAATAGTCTAAGGTGCTCAGATTGTCAATAAGTTGTCCAGAATTACAGGGATATATCTTTTAAAGCAAAACACTGAATAAGAGAAGAACCATAATGACACTTAAGTTACTAAATAAAGATCTTGCAGTTAACCCAGCTTTTAAAAGTAGACCAGGTCCATATATACACAAATAGCATATAAAAAGCTCACTGTCTTCTGTTTCCCACCTTAGGATCTTTCTAGCTATTTTTAATTTCTTCTGTTCCAACCTGCTCATCCAGTCTCACATCCTGAAAGCAGGTCTCTCTCTTGGTCCTGCACCCTTGCTTCAACTTGCCTCAATATCTGTTATTAGCATTATTTTCTTGCTGGACCTGGAAACTCTCCGTCAGAGCTGGGAACCAGAAAGGCCAAGACTGTGTACGATCTGAATTCTAGAAGAGAAGTTTAACAAATCGGGTGAAGTCAAGTATCCAGCAAGAAGGAGGCATTCGCGGGATACTAGATGATGCCAAATAGGTGACTGCATTGTTGTGTAAGGAGGTGTCCTCTCTCTTGGCTTGGAGATATTGTGAAACTTCTGTCAGCTCATTGCAAAGTGGTTCCAAGGGTCACCGAGTGGGAATGTGTGAATGGATCACTGGAAAACTCAGCATCAAAAGAAGAAGCTCATATTACAGTCCTTTCAGACCATGATAAGCACATATAAAGAATATTGCACAGAACAATCGCTTTTTAAATGCAAGGTGAGTTTCTAAGGTAATTTGTCCGTAGATTTAGTTGTGGTATAAGACTATTTGTATCCAGGTTTCTCCTTCTCTTCAACAGTGTTCATTGTTTAGCTTCAGCTTGGATCAAGTTAAATAGCTCACTTTTTAGGCTTAAAAAATGTACAGATTATATATTTCTCTTTATTGTCCCTGAATGCTCACATCTTTCATATAAATTTGCTGTACCTTTTTTTGGACAATTTATTGAATTTCTACAGGGTGATATTTTTGCCAGAACTTTTTATGTTATTATTTTGACTCATATATTATTTGGATTCTGTTTCACATTTCTTTTCTCCTCAAAGCATCTGCTTTTTATACTGTTTCTTCCTTCCTTTGGCTGGCTTTTTGATATCCACACTTGTGTGTTGCCTTCCTCCATTGAATACAAGGTTTACTATTATCTCCAACAATATGGTCTCTCAGCTATTGTCTTCTGATTCCAGCTAGACCTATTGTATTACAAAAAAAAGACTATTTCAGTAAATGTAAACCCTTTCAGTTACCACTTCCAGGTCTGCACTGTGGACCCCAGGTAACTTTCCTTGTTTTTGTTAATCATTGTGTGTGTGTGTGTGTGTGTGTGTGTGTGTGTGTGTGTGTGTGTATCTTATAGGCATTATAGAAAATATACTTAGAAAAACAGATTGAATATAGATTCCTAAAAAGAACCTGGGGTTCTTTGAATATTAAATTCCTATTTTTCTTTTTAGGAATCTATAGTCATTTTAGGTATATTTTTAGGTTCTTTTTAGGAATCTATATTCATTTTTTCAATATTAAATTCCTATTCAATATTACCTAGAAGCCACAGAAATGATTATAATGCAGATTTTAAACAATCATAGCTTTTACTGTAGGTCTGGATGTAATTGTTTTATTTAGAACAGGTTTGCCGTCTCTCATTGTGACGATCAAAAATATATCCAGACAATGCCAATGCCAAACATCTCACAAAGGGCGGGGGGCATTGCCCCAGTTTACAACCAGTTTAGACCCTGTCTTGTTTAAAAACAAAAAAGATTTAGTAGAATTAAAAACATACAAAATATATAAAATTTCAAAACATATGCAAATAAAATGGGATTATATGAAGAAAAGAACACTAGAAAAGGATAAAGCTAGAGGAAAGGCCGATACATAAAATTTTTGCTGTGCAATTCTGTACAGTGGCTAGGGGTCGTCTACACATTTGGATCTGAGCTGTTGAGCTGCTGATACATTAAGATTAAGTGAGCGATGTTGCTTTAATCAGTGCATTTGTGCTGCTATGACAAAATACTACAGACTGGGTAATTTATGAACAACAGAAATTTATTTCTTACAGTTCTGGAGGCTGGGATGTCTAAGATCGAGGTGACGGCAGGTTTGGTGTCTGGTAAGGGCTAACTCTGCTTCCAAAATGGCACATTGTTTCTGCATCGTCCACAGGGGAGGAATGCCATGTCTTCACACAGCAGAAGGCCAAAAGAGAATGAACCCACTCTTTCAAGCCCTTTTATAGGGGCCTTATTCCCATCTATGAGGGCTCCATCCCCATGACTTAATCATCATTTGAAGGCCCAACCTGTAAAGCTATCACATTGGTGATTAAGTTTCAACATATGAATTTGAAGGTCACATTCAGACCATAGCAATGCCCAAAGCATGAGCTAATATTTGGTCAGCAGAGTCACAACTTTACTTGCTTCTAGGTGTGCAATAAATTTTTTTGAGTTGTGTTTTTAGGGATAATACAATGTAGTTTAAATAAAAAATTTCTCACTAACATTTTTATTCCAGATTTTAGTTATCATTTTCTCCCCTTATCCCTCCATTCTATATGGACTTGTTTTAAATTTGTATTTTAATGGTTCTATTAAATATTTTTTCATTGGGCAGAAAGAATATAGTCATATACATATACCTACATATGATACATGGGCATACTTATTCATCCTGTAGTCTAAATATGTAGAGTATATGTTGCATACAGCATTACAGCAGCAGTAGTTAATATGAAATCACTAAACTTCTAGTCAGGTGGCCTGAATTGGAGTCCTTTACTCCAACTGTGTCATCTTGCATGTTTTTACTCAATTTTCTCGACTTTGGGATTAGGACAAGAATAGCAACCTCACCTAATTGTAGCCAGAAATAAAAGCGTACTGTTATAGCATCATAATAACGTTAAGACATTACCTATCATTTTTGGAAGCAAATGAGACCTACAAACACACAATTTTTAGCACAGGCTATTCTTCTTTTAGAATATCAATAAGCATAGAACTAAGGAGAAAAATTTACACACAGTTTTGTATAAATATGTATAAGTGTGTGTATATATATATGATATTCAATAGCTCCTGGATCCATCTATTTTAATAAAATGAATCTTGTGGAATACAAATACACTTCCCAAATTCAGGCAGTCTTGTTTTGAAGGAAAACAATCTTAGTAGTGATTTATGGGATAGAGCTCAGATGGGTTTGTGCTTAGATTGGGGCTCAGTGCTGTCTGGCACTGCCTTTAGAAGAGAGGACCACGTGCTCTTGGACTTTGACTAACAACCTATAACATCCTAATATTGAATGACTTTATTTCAGATTTTTGCTACAACACTTAAAAGAACCCAAGTACTTTATTTATTTTATTGCAGAAAGAAACATATCTACAAATCATCACGCTTTACTTCACCATTGTTGAATGTTTTTTCCTCCTATGTTTAAGTCAATTAAAAAACCAATGTGGAATAGATAGAAATTTTCTCATCTATTGAAGTTTTGGATATTAGTGATATCTTTTAGAGGTTTTCTATTTTTTCATATTTTCATTAAGTTTGATTAGGCTAATACTTTTTTTTTTTTTTTTTTTTTTTTTGAGATGGAGTTTCACTCTTGTTGCCCAGACTGGAGTGCAATGTCACGATCTTGGCTCCCTGCAACATCCGCCTCCTGGGTTCAAGTGATTCTCCTGCCTCAGCCTCCCAAGTAGCGGGGATTACAGGCACATGCCACCATGTCCAGCTAATAGTTTTAGTAGAGACGGGGTGTCTCCATGTTGCTCAGGCTGGTCTCGAACCCCTGACATCAGGTGATCTGCCCACTTCAGCCTCCCAAAGTGCCGGGATTACAGGCGTGAGCCACTGGGCCTGGCTGATTAGTTTAATTATTTAAACATTAAGTGTACCAAAATACTAGCTTTGGAATGCAGTGCACTCCAAAAAGCACATAAAGATTACTGCTCTCTGAGTCATATCTCCAATTCCGGATGAACGAAGATTGGAGAGGAAAGGGATAGGCTTATGTAGCTGAGAAATGAATTCACTCAAGAGTTGATAAGCACCAAAAACCAAAAACACATCCAATACTAAATGACAAAGTGTCTGTAATTTCAGATCCTCCTCCATTAAAATCTATTGATAGAGATTCAGATTTTGTGTTTATTGCTTTAGGTATGAACTATCTGAGAATCCACTGTCAGGAGTTTATTCTCTAAAAGTTAATTCATTTTGTGTTTGCATAATGAATGAACGCAATATATTTAGAAATAGTGAGGATAATATATGCAGGAAGATAATTCTAATAGAAAAATCTCTTGAAGGATAAATAAGAAAATGTTGGAAGAAGAAATGAGTTATCACATAGGCTGACCAACTGTACTGGTTATCTTCAGACTGTACTGATTTTAGTGCTCAGTCTCTTGTTTTGGAGATTCTTCAGTCCCAGGCAAACTGGGATGGTTGGTTACTCGAGTTATGAGTCCAATTTCCTTGATTTTCTCCTTGATTTCATTCTAGTTTTCTATAATAGTCTAATTATTAGTTCTAATTTTATAGTAGTTGGAGATCTCATATTTATCAATTTTTAAATATATTATTGCCTTGTTTAATTAAGGATTCATTGTTAGATGCTGTCAATTATCTATTTCAGATTTAATGGGAAATGTCCTTTCTTTAACAGGAATTTTTCAAATTAGAAGTAGCTTCTTCAGAGGTTTTAGTTATTCAAAGGAGAATGATTTTTTTTCAATGAGGTTCAAATATATACATTTGCTCTTCATCCCTTTTTCCTACCATTTTTAACCAGTGTTGGCAGTGAAAATAATACACTTTCCTTTTATGGAAAAAGCTTTGATTTGTCAATAAAACAAACGTGTCTTAGTTCCATGAGTTCATCATCAGGAAATTTCCAACCTAAATCTTACGGGCCCTGAGTTGAATATAATGATATCTTGAGGTACTGCAGTGAATTTGTTTTTTCTATACCTTCAGAGACTACACACAGAGATCAAGACTTTCATTTCACTTCAACAGTATGCTTCTCCTCTGTAAGACAGACAGGATGTGGTCTAGGAGAAAGTCCACACTTTAACAATAGGCCATTGACAGAATGTTTGGGGAGTACAAAGAGGAAGAGAGCATCTGTCTACACCCAAAATTATCAGAGGCATTTCTGTGTGTGAGAATCTTCGATTTCAAAAATATGTTTTTTAAGGTCACCCGTTTTCCTTCTCTGTTTTTATTGGATGAGGAAAATTGCCTTCAAGATAACAAAACATTTTAAATTCAGGGGAGGAATTGCATCACATTTTGTCTAGTTATCCCAGGCAGAAAATGAATTCCCTCAGGCACTAAACACATTTTCTTTAGCTCTTATGTATGATCTATGTGAATCAAGCTGAGAAAATGAAAAGGGTGGGGAGATGAAATCCAACTGAAAGCAACAGGGCAGAGGATCCAACAGGCAAGAAGTCCTTCTAGGAAGAATAAATGGAGAGTGCCCCAGGTGCTGACTTTATCTACAATTAATTCTGTATAATATTTTCTCATTCATTCTGCATGAGCAAAGATGCTACACAAAGTATTACAAACACCACTATTTTTCTTTCTCTTCTGTAGCCTTGATCAAATGGCAGTTAAATTTTAATTAAATTTCATATTTCAAGGACTTGCAAGAAAGTCTCTGATGTCTTAGCCCCGTGTTTGTTCTCTGCATGTGTAGCTTGTTTTAGCCTTCAGAGGAAAGTTCCCATATATAGCACTCTATCACGATGTTGACCTGTATGAACATCCAGCGGGTGCAGCTGCCAGGAGGCTGAAAGGAGAGTTAGAATGAGTTCCTATGTCTGTCTTGTCTTTTACGTTCTTCTTTTGAATGCGGTTGTGTAAACCTTTTGTTCAAATGTCTTGCCACCTGGATTCTCTTGTGGATGTGTTGCTACTCTCTCCAAAAGACTTGGCAGAGGGTGCTTCCTGTTGTACAGCAGACTTTTATTTACAGAACACCTATAAAACCACAACAAGAACAGTCGGAATATAAAAGATGGCCTTCTAATGAACGTAGTAAAACTTCAGAGCACATTCTTTAGCCAGGAGAAAGTGCTGCAAAGATGTGATTTAGGATGAGTAAGACATAAGTCAAGGTGTGGATCTTTCAGTTTCCACTAGAAAACAACACTTGGATTTCCTGGCAATGTATTTTTGTAATGACTGTGGTTTCTTTTTGTAAACTGTGTCTCAGACAGGGAGGAAGAATGAACCAACTGGATTGTGTAACTTTATAAATAGAAACAGCCATGTTAAAATAACAAGACTGCTCTGGGTTAAGGCAATGAATTTTGCTACTAGCTGTAAAGCTAGGCCACTGAATGAATATAAGATCCATCCTGCAGAGTAACTTCTAAGGCTTACCCAAAAATGCTTAATGGGAAAAATCCATGAGAAGTCCTTGCTCCCTTCTATTGTATTCCAAGTGTTTTACTCCAAATAAATCAAAACCTTTTCTCTGCTGGATATAGTCAAGTTGGAGACACACAGGAACTTTATCCTCCACTACAAATATTGAATAATGTGCTCATATCATTTTTAATACAGCACATAGTTTACTAAACTTTGGAACAGTTTATCCATCCTGGCAGTGGCATACAGGATAAAGAGGTAACTGCCTTATTATCTGTTGAACAAGATATATGCTACATTTGCCATAGGAACCGGAACACTGAGTGATTTAAATTTCATGATTGCTCTTTATTTTTGGAGGAAGAAACCCAGGTGAAAGCAGAGAAATCTCCTAATGAGAATTTAAAAAAAATCAATATTTTCAATATGATTCCGTGCAATTTCATATGTACTTGAAAGAGATATGTGCTGTGTTTGCCAGTCAGTCAAAGTTCATAGTTCATAGCTTTTGAGTCTTTTGGGAATTACCGCATAATAGTGATATTTTCTTTTATTTTGGTAGCTAATCCTTCATAGAAATTGTTGGCAAACTAATCTTCCTGAGCATAGCCATAATCTTGGCAATCATTCAAGGTTCCCCCAATGTAATTAAAATTAAATTTATTTAAACGCTAATTAAATTTCTTTAAACTTTCTTTAATGAGAAACCGATTTGATTCATGTTTATATCTCTTGAGCTTCCCAAACACAATGTGTTGTATGTAACAGTGATTTAAACATATGTGTTGAATAAAAAATAATTATTTTTATGATTGTATTACTTTGACTCATGATTTACCTCATGTCTATATCGCAAAAAGAGCCATCCTAGAGACTGTTCACGATTTATTGGATAGAAATGCCAGCTATGCTATTTCTATACAGGTTGAGTATTTATAATCCAAAAATTCAAAATCTGAAATTCTCCAAAATCTGAAACTTTTTGGGTGCCAACATGACACCACACATGGGAAATTCCATACCTGATTTCAGGTGATGGGTTGTAGTCAAAACACAGTCAAAACTTTGTTTCATGCATAAAATTATGTGTTGAAAAAATTACCTTTAGGCTAAACGTACAGAGTGTATATGAAACATAAATTTCTTGTTTAGACTTAGTTTCCATCCCCAAGATACCTCATTATGTATATGCAAAGATTCTAAAATCTGAAAAGAAAACTCAAAATTAGAAGCACTTCTGGTCCCAAGAATTTTAGATAAGAAATACTCAATCTATATATCAGTGATCCAAAGTCCAAACCTTAATAATTTTGGCCTTAGCAGAGTATACTAAGTGTACTTTGAGCGATGCTACCCCAATCCAATGGTGGTCACGTGTGTCTCCAAACCTATCTCATCAAATATAGACTTTTGAATGTGGAAGAAAGAGTGGAGGATCTTCTAACACAAGTGTCTCCTTTTTGTACCTGATTAAAATTAAGACTCAGCGGATTGAAGTGGGTTATCTCAAAGCCATGGCATTTTAAAAAGTGGCTATAAAATTCTATGGCCGTGTCCTAAGCGTCCCATTTGTTGATAATTATTGCTTAGGTTACTCTAACAAACCTGCTTAGAAAAATAAATATGTCTTTAACATAAAATTCAAGACTCATAATATTATGGAAAGCCAGCCATAGCCTTGTGCTAGAAAATCAGTAAGGAGGTGGAACATGTTTGAGTCATCCTCCAACACTTACAAGTGTTCTTGGCATTCTTTGATTTCCTTGTCAGAACGTAACTAGTGAAATTCCTCTGTTCAATAACAATATCCATACTCTATTGCCAGGGTAGGTTTATGGATGCTAATAGAGTTTTCCTTGTTGAGGGTGATGTATGATATGGATCTCCTCTAAGTAATCATAAGTCCGTTGCAGTATAGTAAATCAGCCAAGTGCATTGTAATTTATATGTTTTACTTACAGGGATTTCAGACAGGATACTTATCAAATGTACAAGAAAATGTAACTCAGTATTTTCTGTAACATATTCTTCTTGCTTTCTTTCAAATCTCCTTTCCTGCTGCTGGTGGTTGCAAAGGAGGTTGGTGATGATGGGGGAAACCTAAATTAAGCTATTTTCTTTTGGTTTGAGAAAGCCTCATTAGAGTAAAAGATTAGTAAATTTCAAGGTCAAATTTCTTTTCAGCACCTTTTTTTCCTTTTCTATGAAGTTTCTCTCTTTCTTTCTCATTTTTAAAATGGCTTCTTCAGATGGATGGATACAGTGTGTGTAGGGAAGCTTTTGTGTCCTCAGGGTAATGGCAGATGAAGGGAGAAAAAGTCTCTGGTTTTCTTGCTGCTCTTTGGGTCCTTGCTGGTCTCTGCAGAGTTGGCGCCATCCAGCCTGGTCACTGGACATGTGCTGTGAGACTTGGGCCTTGAATACTATGTGGACACCCTCTGTTGGCAACTATTGCTCATATTCTGCACCTGTCCTGATGCCAGCTCTCTTGGAATACTAGTCCTCAGAGCATTCCTGCATAGCACCACTGGGACACATAAGAACTTTTGGATTCATACACATCAGATACGCTGTCTCAAGCCATATCTACCTAACTGTGTCTTATCATTTTTCCTCTGCTGTGGCTATTCCATATTGGCAAGGAGCACCCCTGCATTCTGATCCCCCCAGCTATCAAATGAGAAGTGGGGCACAAATTCTTTCAGCCTTCACCCTGCTCTTTGACCTATCTTGAATTTTTTTTATGTAACTGTTAATCTTGTGCCTAGTCCCAAGGGTATGGAGGCACCAGATTCTTTCTCAGGGATTCAAATTGTATCTTATCTTTAGACATACCCCTTCTGAATCCCCTTGCTTCCTTACTATTTGAACCTTTAGTTACCCTCACTGTCACAGGTTCTCTGAAATATATCTTGCACCCTATGCATTGTGGTTAACAGTGCCACTGTATGCTGTGGTAACCAAGATTTTGTATTTGATAGATAAAGAAAAGTTTTTGAATTTGGAAAACACTTTTGTGCTCAATGAAATCTAACTTTTGAGACTATTTTGTCACAGTGAACTTAAAAATATTTTCAATAATATTAAGCAATCAATTATTTGTTACAGACTGAATTCTGTCTTCTTGTAATAATGATTGTCATTATTTTAATGATTAGGGAAACTTTAGATCAACTAAGAAACAGGAACAAAAAATGCTATGCTATTATCTCAAAAATGCATACTCCTTCCTACTTAAGAATAATAAATTTATGTATTATGATATGGTAAAATTCACAACTAATTGTATTTTTCCCTAGAATGTTTAAAGCATTCTCTAATACCAGCTTCAATGTCTATATTACTGTAACTTCATGAAAGACTACTAACAATACTGGCTATCATTTATTAATATTAAGTAGTACTTGCCAGATGCTGTTAGAGGTGCTTTAAATGCATTCTCATTTAGTCTTCGTGTGTACTACCGTTATCTTCACTTTTTAGATAAGGAGACTAAAGTATAACTAGAGCTAAGAAACATGAGAAAGACGACCTAGCTACTGCCTATTTTGTAATTCCCATGGACTAAGCTTGGAGGAGTAAGAACTATTACTACAATAGCAGAAATTGAACAACAGCTTCATTTAGGAAATCACAGCAAAAGTATAAATAAAATGATGACCCTTAGGAAATAAAAAGCAGTTTTTGAGAGTAGGCATAGATGTGGCCTGCTCATTATAAAGTTCATGTGTGGTAATGGATAACTGATTTTCAAAATAACAGTTTAAACTCTGAAAATTCTGTTATTCTGACTGGGTGCAGTGGCTCACGCCTGCAACCCCAACACTTTGGGAGGCTAAGGCAGGGGGATAACCTGAGGTCAGGAATTTGAGACCAGCCTGGCCAACATGGTGAAACCCCATCTCTACTAAAAATACAAAACTTAACCGAGCGTAGTGGCACATGTCTGTAATCCCGGCTACTTGGAAGGGAGGCTGAGGTGGTAGAATTACTTGAACCCAGGAGGTGGAGGTTGTAGCGAGCTGAGATCGCACCACTGCACTCCAGCCTGGGCAACAGAACGAGACTCCCTCTCATAAATAAATAAAGAAATAAATACATAAATAAATAAATAATGTTATACTTATGAAGAATAACAAAACATATGCATTATAAGTTTGTGAAAACGGGCCTAGTAAAATATTTTAAAATTGTTATTAATGTATAATAGACACATACCAATAAAGTACACATACCATAAATATGTTTCATGAATTTGTAGAAAATGAACACATTTTTCCAGCTAGTAGAGAATAGGAAACAGACATTTACAATTGCTGTCTGACATTTACAATTACAATTTAGATTCCTTATTCTCGTAGATATATATTATTCCAGCATGTGAATTCTCCGACAATTTATTTTTTATTCTGCTTTTAATGTGGGCATTTGGATAGTTTATAGCTTGGGGATTTATGAATAATGACACTGTGAACATTCCTGCACATGTCTTTTTGCGAACATAAGAAGCAATGTCTGTTGGGTAGATCCCTAGGGGTGAAACTTCTAGGTAATAGGCAAGACATATACTCAGCTTTCATGAGTACGATTACTGCCACCATTTCTAAAGTGGTTGTACCAGATTGCTTTCTTACTAACCTGAATGCATCTTCAGTTGCTCCACATCTCTGCCCTCTGGTATCACCATTGTTATGAGGCCACAGGTCCTTAGCATTTTCTATGTAGTGTGATTTTGTTGGAGTTTTAAGCTTCCATACACTTATGACTGATGGAATTGATTATCTTTTCTGTATTTAACTGGCCATTTGGATATCTTCCGTTGTGTTCATTCAGGTTTTCTGCCTACTTTTCTAATAAGTAGTGAACCTCTTTCCTTAATGGTTGATAGAGATCTTTAAACATTTTCTGCACATGAGTCCTTTGTCAAATATGCATATTGTGAATATCTTTTCCCATTCCGTGGGTTGTGTTTTCCCTCCCTTAATAATGTCTTTTGGGAAACATAAATTCTTAATTTTAATGTAATCCAATGTATCAATTTTTATCTTGTTTAAGAAACTCTACTGTTCAAAAATTTCAAAACTATTCTATGCAAAAAGCACTATTTGAGATGAAAATTGAATATGTGCAATACTTCTGATAGCAACATTTCAACATACACAATAAAACAGGCAGAATTGGTCATTGTACAGAATAGAGATAATCTTATCTCTATTTAAAAAAAAAGTCACATTTTGTGTCAGATGATTTCTGAATCCAGTAAAACTCTTAACGTATGCATACCTTTTATAGTCAGTTTGACAGACTTCGAAAAATCAGGAGTTAGTATTTCATAAGGTATAAATTTTTCTTATACTGAGGTGAAAATTCTCTCTCTGTTAGTTCCACTTATTGGTTCTAGTTTACTAATATAGTCTTTTGTTCACTTATCTAGTCAACACATATTGTATTAATCCTATGACTTCTAAGTCTTGGAAAGGTTTCAGGGATAATTGAGGAACTCAGAATTGACTTTGGGAAGCAGTCTGTTAGCAGGTGTACATTTTTAGAGCTCATAGTCATACTAGTTGGTAGGAAAATGAAAAAGCCTCACCTTTTTGTCCTCTTCTTTGAGTAAAGGCTTTCAACTATTCCACACACAATATGAATTTCAGATGCCTTATCATCATGGTTATTCGTTTTCAGACATAGCCTAATTAGTTACTGATATATTTAACATTAAGATTAAAAATTAATAGAAAGCAATAGCCTACATGATGTTTCATCAGCAATATGGCTCCATTAGTTTCTAGAACTGGAAGGCAGCCTGTTTCTGTTGATTCAGCTTAGAGCAGCTCTATCATATTTTTGGCAGTACCTCATACCATGTTCACATACTAAACTTGAATTTGAATAAATCTGCATAAATCCCCTAAATCTTACTTATATGATTATTATCAAACAAGTGTCCTCCAACTTTTTCAGTTAATTTACGAATGTACAAAACTTGCTGATCATTAGAAACCTTGTTTTCTGAGAACATTTTATGATATAGGACTATGTTTTCTTTTTGATGTAAAGGTAACTGAAGAAGGTAGGAAATAAAGCTATGTAATCATGATAAGCCAATTGTGTGTATGTGTGTATGTGTGTATGTGTGTGTGTGTGTGTGTGTGTTAAAATTATTGGAAATAAATGTACCATAATATTTGTGGCACTTATCCTAGAAAACAACATATAATTTCAAATCATTTATGCTAATTTCAAGTTCATTTCCTTATCAATCATGCCGCCTCTTTCTACTATCTTTTCTAAATCTACAAATGAGATCATATACCATCTAAATATTTTAAGTGTAAGCATTTATTACTTAGAAATGCTGACTAACATCTGGCCGGGTGCGGTGGCTCACGCCTGTAATCCCAGCACTTTGGGAGGCCGAGGTGGGCGGAGGCAGGCAGATCACAAGGTCAGGAGATTGAGACCATCCTGGCTAACACGATGAAACCCCGTCTCTACTAAAAATACAAAAAATTAGCTGGGCGTGGTGGCGGGCGCCTGTAGTCCCAGCTACTCGGGAGGCTGAGGCAGGAGAATGGCCTGAACCCAGGAGGCGGAGCTTGCAGTGAGCTGAGATCACGCCACTGCACTCCAGCCTGGGTGACAGAGCGAGACTCCATCTCCAAAAATAAAAATAAAAAATATATGCTGACTAACATCCTTTTGCATGTGTCCTAAAGAATTCAGGTGGAGAATGATCTTTTAATCAACATTTAAAAATTATAATTGTCTAAATATTTATACAGTTATCCAACTGTTCGGTATAGCCAAAATTTCAATATATTTTTGCCAAAAATAGTAAAATAATCATCAAATATTGTCTGAAATCAAAATTCTAAGCTTTTGTTATTTTTTTGGCTTCCAACTTAACATTGTTACAAAATGAAAGAAGGTCAGTTTGACAGAATCTATTCTTAGTGAATCTGTGATATCTCTAAAGGGTATCACAATATTTTTCTATTTTCTCAAAAGGTCTCTGTTCAATGACATTGTGATATATTATAAGAATTCTATAATACTTTGCAGCTCCTCCCATCAAGGTGGGGTACAGAAGTGTATTCACATCCATCTTGAATCTGGACTGGCCTTGGAATTTACTTTGAGCAATAGAATGCAGTTGAAGAGACACTGTGAGAATTCTGATCCCAGACTAAAGAGGCCCAGAGCTTTCCCACTTGCTGCTCGTGGGCACTCTATATAAATAAGCATGAGCTAGTCCACTGGATATTGAATGACAAGTGATGCAGGGTCCTAGCCAACAGCTAGCTAATGCCAGACGTATGAGTGGGTCGTTGACTGCCAGCACATTGCAGATACGTGAGTGAGCCCAGCCAAACTCAGAAGAAGGACCTCCTAGCTGACCTTAGCCCAAATTGTCACCCTACAGTATCATGAGCTAAAAAGTCATTGTTTTAATTCCTTAAATTTTTGGTGGTGTATTTTATATAGCAAGTGCTAACTGATACAGATTCGTACTGCATTTTCATAATAAATGCTATAATGTTTATTTCCATGTAAGTCTATTATTAGAATTTACTGTTTATATAGGCTGTAGAGTATTATTATCTTCACTTCAATACAATTTTTAAGAAACGTTCTTTATTGTACATATGTTGTGGAGAGAAGATGAGCACTATATAACTGGTAATTCTTTTTACCAATGGATATATATAAGAGCTTTCATTTCCTGCCGTTTGTTCTGTTTCAGGAGAAGTAGGACTTGCAGCTCTTGGCTGTCTATGAAGTAGAGTATTATTATTATTTGTTCTTGTGACATGTAGCTATCTAAGTCTTAGAATAAATAATGCTTTATGAAATGATAATGACAAGGTGAAAATTAGGAGGAAATACTGATAACTTGCTCACAAATTGTGCACATTGGCTGTTGGGCCCCAAGGGGTGTTTTCTTACACAGGAGGTCCACCCAAGATTTGTTTCCTATGTTCTAATGTGTAAAAACATACATGAGAAATATGTGTTTATTTGAATAAGACTATATTTGGTTTAACTCAATCTTTGAATTTAAAATCTTACCTCCAGAAATAATTTTAAAATATTATATTTTAGAAAATTTTCCAGTGGAAACAATGCCACAGAGTTTTGAAATGATGTAATTAAAAAGTAAAATAATAAAATAACATTCTTAATATTAAATTATTTTACAATGGTTGTGAATGCATAACATTAAAATGTTAACTTGAAAGGAGGAATAATACAGTTAATTATCCACATTTCTAAACAATGTTTGAGTATTATGAAATGGCTTTTTAAAAACATTTTTACCCAGACATTTAGAATTATGCACTTTAAAATTTGAATGGTTTCAATTCAAAATAAGCAGTTATACTTTCTGAAAATAAGCTTTCCAGATCTTGAGTGGATCTAAATTTTTAGAATTACTTTGGACAACGGAAGGCTAAGAATGATAAAATGCTAATTTTTTAGATTTCATTTAGCAGTATCAAATATCTAAAACTATTTTATGGCTTTGCATTGAATAAATCTGTTACTTTTAACATCAAATGCATTTATTTGGCTGATCTGAAAAATGAGACGCTATTCAAGGGAAATTCAAATTTACATATTTCTGATAAATTTGGAGGGGAATTCAAGCATGAAAGTTGGAATCCAACTGTTTTACATGCAAATTCTAGCCCTCTCTTTTAATGAGGGAGTACACTTGAATATGTTACTTAATCTCTCTGAGCTCCAGCTTCTTTGTCTCTAAAATGACGATCATAATATGAACTTCCTAGAGTTTTTATAAGAGTTAGACATGGCTTTTCAGTGCCTGGAATAGCATGCATCTTTAATAAATGATAGCTATCATATATTCCAAGATTTTGGTTTTAATTTTTTTGAAATTATGCGATAATTGTAATTTTTCTTTGGTGTTTAGTGTTGATGGTTGCATGGAATAAGAAGTTTGAATCTTTTAAATTATTAAAAAATCTCATTAACTTAGGAAAAGTAGGGTTTTTCCTAACTAAAATAAAAACGTAATGAATTCCATTTCTTTCAAGTATTCAGCAACATTTATATTGATAAATATTAAAATATTATCATTTTGGTTGCTAACAGTTCCTTTTGTCTGAATTTTAAACCATTATCTGTAATTATATATATATATATATGACATTACTTTAGTGTGAAAAAAAGATTTTAGAAAAAGTTTGCCTTGGGTAATCTTTTCCTCAAAAGAATTAATGATATTTTAATATTCTTGTAAAAAACTAATTAAATATCCATATATAAAATAATGTCTGAAAACTAGGGATAGTAAAAATATGCATTATATAGATTAAAATGGATGAAAAGTGAACCCCCCCAAACACATTTATATTTACAATGCCATGGAATTTGTTATGTTTTTATGACACAGAGTTGATGAGTTTTATTGTTTTGTTTGCATATTTGTTACTGGTATGTTTGTAAGGGCACACATTACATGGATAAGAAGGAAATTCATTTCGAGTACCAAATGCTATCCATACAATTTGCCAAGAAAAAAAATATACTTTTTGCATTTGAGACAAAATACAATCCATATTTATTTCATGAGCTTAGGAATTTTAAGGGGTCACTTCTATAGGAGAGTTCCAAGGGAGTTAGGAATCTGGCCTGTGATTTTTACTTTTGGCAGTGGCTTCTGAAATAAAACACAATCGCTTATAATATTTCAAAAAGTTATCCATCATCCACAATGTAAAGTACAATATTTAAAACTCTGGAGTATGGCTTGAAAAATTCACTGTTCATGGGAGGTGGAAAACATGAAAAGAAAATGAAAATGGGAAACAGGGGGGTTTAAGCGGAATTGGGTTCCATGTGGATAAGGAATTTGATTCAAAATACAAATGTTCCAGGAAATGTTTGGTGAGGACTGTGTAGTTAATTAAGATTTCCAGAAGTTCAACAATGCCTCAGGTTCTCAGGAGGTAGAATGCATATAACCACCAACTTAAAGTTAATATCTAAGACCAGCTATTTACATACAATAGTTTAATAGAGATTTACCAGAAGAATTGGTGAGAAAACAGTTCTGTTGAAGATAGATTGGGAACTCACAGCCATATTTTATTACACTATCTCATTGTGGTTTTTCACACTGTGGGAATTCGACTTCCAGAACTAGGGGAGCCTCTCCACTTTCATTTTAGTCTGACCACTTTTCTTCAGGGAAGGCAAAGGTTCACAAATCAAGTTTGTTCATGTTAAACCCCAGGAAGAGATTTAAAAAGAAAATCTTGCTACATAAGCATCCTTATCCATATAACAATAACTGTTCTACCAAAAGCCCAAGCCAAACAAAATCTAACAAAGTCTCATTAAGTATTCAACTGGATATGCAGTGCTTAGCAGAGAAGTTGCCTTAAATAATTCTGCTGTGATTTCCTACTGAGGGAGATGCAAAGTTCTTTACCCTGACCTAAGTTCATAAACCTTTTGTGTTGACTGACTGGCATTGTGGGTTGGCAGGATATTTCTTCTAATTTACTTTCACTGCAGTTATAAAAAGTATAGATCCTCACTCTTATTTTTAAATGAACAAGTGTATGTCATTCACAATAAAATAATTTCAGTCAGCCCAGCAAAGAATAGAAGTCAGTTTCACAAGTAATTGAGATCTCTTTTCAGTCTTTTAGAGAGGGGAGAATAAAATTTCAGTGCAGTTGTAATTTCCTTTAATTCATGCAAATCTTAGCATATTTTATCATATTCATAAACTTTCCTTGGGATTCAGTTAATTCCTAAGTTGCCACCTTAGATGCTATATTGTAAGGCCCTGGAAACTACTATTGTAAACGTGTTTCAGAAACAATCTAACACATAACTCCTACTTTAAAATTATTCAGTTTTGTCTAAGAGAAATATATAGTCCTTTGAGATATGGCTTTTGGCCTCCAGGGCAAAGGTTTTATGACAGTAATTTTTCAGGCTTAAGGAAATCAGATGTGGCTTTCTTAGAACAACAGTGTTTTGGGTGATGGAAAGACTAAATTGATAATCTTTTTGCTATATCTTTCTAATTGTCAAGAAATTATTTAAAATGATAATTTTGCCCTGATTTGAACCCTGACATGCCTCATAATTCTTATTTTTTAATTTTCTCCTTATCACACCATCACAATTTTGATTATCTTTTGTTCCTTAGTTCCATCACAAGTTGCATCAATTTCTGGTAGTAAGTAAAGCACAATTAAAATATTTCCCTGTATGTTAAAAAGAATGTGGTAGCTATATATGAACTGATAATGAAATAGCCTCAAGATTTATTAAGTGGAAAAAGCAAAGGGAAGAATATTGTATGTAGCATGCTTCTACTTTTGTAGCCAAACACGTAAAATATATATTTGTATGTATGCGTGCACATATGCACTATTTATGCATAAATCATCTTTGGTAGGATACATAAGAAAATGATAACAGTGATTGTCTCCAGGAAAGAAAGGACAACTAAGAAACTTAAGGATCAAGGGTAGACATGGGCTTCCTTTACTTTTATATATAATATATACATATATATGTACATTTTATGTTTGTATTTTATTTATAATTTTATATGCTATATGCACATATATACATTATGTATACAAAAGTGAAGTATATATGTAAATATACAACACATATATATTCACTTTGTATTGTTTTATATTGTTTAGGCTTTTTATAATGTATATTATTAAAAATTAGCAAACCTCTATTAAAATGTTGCTGAGGTTTAAATAATAACTGTTACACCCTTTTCATATTTGATTTAGAAATAGCCATCTCTAAAGTAGTGCTACACCAAAGCAGATAATCATAAGTATCCAAACAATTAATGCTTATATTTATTTTTTTATTTTTGCTAAACAAGATTGCTAGATAATATTTCCTTTTTGTTTAATGTTTTCTGGGTATAGATGCAGATGTGAATGCCTAAAGTCAGTTTTAAAATTTTAAATAGAGCTCTACATGATTTTAAAGCCAAATGGGCAGGGTTGCTGGCAGTTTCGCATATGATTTTGAGTGGCAATGAACGTAGCATTCCAGTAATTCTTAATCAAGCTCCTTTAATTGTCCTAAAAGGGAAATAAAGGACTTGAGGATCAAAACTATCCTTCATAGAGTGGGCAGACTTGATCAATTTGGCCTGAATTACTTGGCTGTACCCTACAGTATTCATTTGGTGTATGTCTGTCTGTGAAAACATGCAGAAGAGTCACTTAAAAGCATAACATTGCAAAATTCCATTAATTCCTTTCTTTATCACAGAGAAATTTGTCCCAAGCATTCATTTGCTTCAGCTGAGAGTTCAGCTTGAAGCCATAACCATGATTGTCTCCTATGTAGTAGAGATAAAATTAGCACGTGGTTGCAAAATCATATAGCTCTGTGGTATTTACATGGTTATAATTGATTAAAATCTTTCCCAGATTAAAAAAAGGAACTGTGTATCTTTCTTCTTTTTTTTCCTATTTGTACAGATGATTATATGCACCCATCTACATGACCCTCTCTTGCTTAGCCAAACTTGACCAGAAGTTTTGTGAGTTTTTGTCTATTCTTCTCTATTATCATACGGCATCTGTCATGAAGACACTATTTTATGAGTTAAATTAATGCAATTTATATTCTGGTCAAATGCTAAGAAATCTGGAATGGTTGAACTAATAAAATCAGCTTATACATCTCTCTTAAGAGCACATTATTTAAGCAATGTTTCGACATTGCAAGTAGAGTGTCATGTTGTATTGTGAAAAAATGAAGCAGAGACAGTTAAATAACAAATGAAATATGACCTCTGCTGAATTCCCTGGACATTTACAATCTGCTACATAAGCAATAGGATGCATAATTTAGAGTTGCTATTACCTTCTGTCCAGATATTCATGAAAGCCTATTTGGTTTTAAATTGTTGGGGCTGGGAAGGGGGTAGATTATTGAAAAAACAGAAATCTTAGGGGAGGCTATAAAGAAACTTCCTGAAATCTCAAGTAATTTTCATGAAGGTTTATTTACTATTCTATATTTTATCATTTTCTATGTTTAGAGTCCACAATTGTAAAAATTAAGCTTTCTTTTGAGCAACTAGAAGAATAGTCCCTACTCCCCAATGCTAAAATCAATGTGAATACATATTAGGTAGGATTTCAACCATTTTTTCAATTGATATAGTTTTTTTTGTCTAAAGTACCTTTAAAATAAATACTATTGAAAGTCAAGAAGGTATTCCACACACACATGAATATACTTTTCTACTTTCTCATTTCTGTCATGTTTCCTAATTTTTCCAATAGATAATATTGTGATAGTTACTTTAAATCACAGGCAAATGCAATTCTGAGATTTCTACAGATGTCAGACACACATTAAAACGAATTTTTTTTTTTTTGGTCATGGGTCTTTGAAGAGTGCTGAATAATGTAATAGTCCTCTAATTTCATGTTCTATATCATTAAAATAATGGTTTTTAACGTTTTTAAGTTAAATATATAGAAAAGAGCAGCTAATTCAAGGGAAGTTTGGTGTGACGTTTTAATTATCTAAAGTTTAATGACAAAGATGATGAGCTATCTTGCCTTTCTTGAATCAGTTCTGCTTGTCAACAAGATGAATTTGTTTTGAGTTTTGTAATGCCAGAAGAGTTTTGGGGGAGGTGAAGGGAAAGTTGGAGGATCATCTATAACTGATGCTGAATCCACTGCGGCCAGGCTGCAGAATCAGTTGAATAATTTGAGAGTGTTTATTTTGGCTTGATGTTTTGTTCTGAGATGGAATGAAAGGAGAAAACGTTTATTAAGTTAATAATCCTTTCTGTAATCCTTCCCAGCAAGGTCTAATGGGTGTGCCAAGCAAATGATAACAAAAAATTATAAAAAAGGGAGCATCATTGTTCTCTTTCTGTTTGAATTTATCAATAAATGAAAGCCTGAAGGGAAAGTATCATTTCATCGGTGGTGATATGTGACCTTCTTCTTAAAACATTATTTTGATTAAACAATAGCTTATCTAATGTTTCCATATTAATCAGGCAGAAGTTTCTTGGATGAAGCAACTGTTTATTTTAGGACCTGAATAGGGAAAGGATGAAGGAGGATACTGTCATATTCAATTTTAGAAGGTCATGTAAGCGTCATCTTTTTTCACTCATCTTGAAAAAAAAAATGGAATAAAGTGTTCCATTTCGTTATTTCTATACTATTAAACACTGCTAGTTACATTCTGAGTTCCCATTCTTCTTGGTTAATAAAAACTTTTTGTCCATGACTTGATGAACTGTATGCATATATTTAAGGAATTTTGATGTCTTAAAAATCTTTGTTAAATTATTTGCAGCTGCTCAGACCAATCCAACAAGTTTATATTTAAAATGAAAGGGCTGGGGATGCCAACTGTCCAAATATTACAGAAAGGAAATTCAAAGTGTAAACAAACAATTCTGCCATAGATATGCGGATCAGAATACATATTTGTATGAAAAGGTTAATTTTTAACTTATCTCAAGATTATTACAATAAACCGTCTATATTTGAAATTGTAGAAGTTCAAGTCCCTTCAGCAGATGTTAGGCGAATATTTTCTGAGTACTAGTTTAACTTTACAGACCACCAGATATTTTTGGTCACTTAGTATTTCCATCTTTATAGTCACTATTTGATGGACAAATTTTTGAAGTCTTCATAATTGTTTCAGCTATTATTTCCTATAATATAAATAAAAAACAAATAAAATTCTCCTATATTTTCTTGTACCATAAGTCATTCCACAGGACATTTTTGCAAGATAATTTTAAAATTTATTGGACTGGGTCTTGACACATCTAACTGCAATTTTCTCTTTGCTATGATTTCTTGATTCGTTGACAGAAATGTTTACGGAATTCATCCAGTTAGCAATATTTCTATAATCTCTAAGTCCTTTTAAGTGAAGTTTGAATTTCTTACAATGAAAAAAAATGGAAATCTATATAACCACAAAGAGGCTTGTTTTAAGGCTACTCTGAGGATAAGATAATCCTTTGAAAGGTAGGGAAATCTAGAGTTAAGACAAAAATAGCTACTTGAAGACACTTTACTCAAATTGTTTTCATTCTTTGTTTTTATAATAGGGTTATAAAATCAGAAAATGAAAGTTATTTGAGGGAGTCATACAGGGCAATCAAGTTAATAGTAAGACATCTCCAGTTTCTCAAACACTATATTTTATCTCAGCTGCAACTGTAAAAATACAACTTTTATGGCAGAGATTATAATATAAATGGGGAAAGACTGGTGCACAGTTTTGGTACATCACACACACACAAAAAAGCCTAAACATGAAGATTCATTTAAATCCTGTGATCAGGGCACCCCCAATTTGGTTTGTACTTTCACCATTCTATAGCTTCTTCCTTCATCCCTTATTTATATTTTCTTTCTTTTTCTTTCCATTTTCAGTCCTTTCCTGCATTCTGCCAACTTGTATTTTTCCTAACCTGTAAGTCCCTCATCTTCTCAGCAGTAGGGCCCAATGATTCACAAATGCATTTAACTATGATAGTAAAATTTGTTAAAACATACCTTGTTATGATATGGCTTTGGGTGCATTTCATGTCAAATAATTCTGATTTAAACCCCCTTTAAAAGTATCACATGTACACTAGCATATATCCACTGCAATAATTTCCCTGGTGCAATAGGATGTAGGGCCTTACCTTCCCAATGTCACCCTACATAGTAAATAAATATTTATGGAGCTTTGATGCAAGGAGGCATAGTTTCCGAGATGACTGAGAAGCAAAAATTATGTAAATTCTTGAGGCTAACTTGACTAGAAATAGACTTCTCTCAGGAATATATTCCAATAAAGTCTCTGCTCAATTTTTAAGCAAACTTTTTTCCTATTTGAAGTCCCCTCTGTCCATCTACCATGCATCATATTGCCCAGTTAAAATTTCCTCATCATAGGTACATTAATCTGTAGTTCTCCTATTAATTTATTTGTTGTTTTTGTTGTCCTTGTTGTTGTTGTTTTTTTCCTTTAAAGAATGTATGCTTGATGAGGGAAGAAGTGTTACCTGCATTGTTCTTTTTGATTCTTGATACTAGAATGTTTGGAGTAGTGTCTTGCACAAAGTTAATGGTCAGTAAATATCTATTCAAATAATGAATTAATGAGTGAGCTGACCCAGAAGTATCTCCACAAAGGTACAGAGCATTTACTCTTCTCTAGGATTAGCCTCCTGGAATTGGGCATATTTTATGTTTTATTCTAATCACTTATGGGCATTAAATGTAACCTTGTAAGATCTATGAGAAAAGCATTTGTATTGGCAATAAATGAGGAATTCAGGTAAAATATAAATAGTGGGTGAGGGAATCTAAGGTACGTTTATTACGTTAGCTTCATCTGTAAAAATAGATGGTTTTACTAAAATTTATTCATTCTACATTTCAGAACTCTTGTAGTTTATGTAGATGTGTCTGTATATTATTATACTTTTATTTTACTTTAAAGCGAGAGAAAAGACTGATATGTGAAAGGTTTCTATTGAATAAGAAAGAAAAACAGATGATTTCCTTTACCCTCATAATGTCTATAAGGTACCACATATTTCAAGCCCTCTTCTAACACACATAATGGAACTTGTTTTTATTGCCTAGTCATCTGTTATTACAAATATATTTTCAAAGGGAGAATTTGAGGTTCTTTTAAACTATAGCTGTCTTTGAAATATAAGAACATATCCTCATTAATTAATGTTTAACCCCTTTGAAATCTATGTGGTTACTGCTGTTTGCAGTAATTAAAAAATTAATTTTGTTTGAGTTTTCTACTTATTATAATTTAAGACAATATTGTTAAGAATAATATTTAGGGTATTTAGACGTTCTAAGATAATGTATTTAACAACAAACAAATGAACAAAATTTCTATATAACTCCCTATAATATAAAACAATTCGTTGCTTCTCTCTCTCTCTCTACATATATATATGCATATACACATATACTACATATATATGCATATACACGTATATATGCGTGTGTGTGTGTATGTGTGTGTGTGTGTGTGTGTGGTCGTTCTAATTTTTTTAGTGGCTACTCTGAAACAAACTTTGCCATTTCCTGTTTTTCCTAAGATTTGTGATTATTTTGAACATAGTGGGTAATCAACATACTTTTAAAAAAATGCATGACAAAACAGCCTGCTGCTCTTATAATGTTACCCATTGACCTCACATTATAAGTTTTTTTTCAACCAGCCACCAAAACAATATGAGATGGCATTTTTCCAATATTAGTTTACCAAATATACTTTGCAAAGAGTAATTAATAAAATTTCTAAGCACATAGTTCAAAAGCAGAAAATAACTTTACAAAAAGCAAAAATCCCAATCTACAACAGAAAAATAATTCTTGAATGCATCTATACTATTTTTAAATGATTATTCAAAATTGATAAAATATAAATAGTGGTAGAGGAATTGAGTGGGTGTTCGAATATTTTCTTTTTACATTCTATTGAAGAATTGCAAGTGAATACATTAGTCTTAAGGTTTAATTTGAATGAGTTTGAAAGTTCATACAATGTTAGTGGATACAAGAATGCAGTTTTTAAAAAGAACTTACTACATCACAAATGTGTTAACTTGAGTGCCTGCTGGCTCATGTAGACTCCAGAGGCCCCCTGGTCTATGCAGCCACAGAGGTAACTTTGATTTGAATCAGAAAACTCACATGATCCAGCCACCAAACATTTCCTTCTATCCCACATCAAGACTAAACCAAACATTTCCTCCTATCCCACATCAAGACTAATAAATAAGATTTTATAGTTTAATTACAATCACACATGAATTTTAAGAAGTGACTTGTGACAAATTTACTCTGCTAATGTTACAAGAAGTGTGCCCTTTGATTAGGACTTAAAACCTCATATGTTTGAAGCATGAATGAATGGTATATCGTAACTGTATATTGTTCTTGTATAACTTCATGAATAACTTGAATAACATTCAAATGGAAATAAATCCTCTTATCATCCAATCAAAGCTTAGATCTATAGTCAAATTCTTCCATGAAATAACATGAAACATCCAACCCTAATGAAAATAAATTTTTGAAAACCTCTCAAATATACTTACATATACTTACTTTCATCTTTAATGTAATTAGATTCAGGCTTGTAGAATATTCTAGAGTATTAGAATGAACTGTGAAAGGCTCCAAGCATGACAAGGAGGCCGTCTCTAGAGTTGTGACACTAAACACTTTGGTAGACCCAATGGTGAATAAAAGCTAAAACACTCAAGTAACTAGTCTGAGTTACTGTAGTTGATATGTTTGGCTGTGTCCTTACCCAAATCTCATCTTGAATTGTAGCTCTCATAATTCCCATGTGTTGTGGGAGGGACCCGGTGGGAGATAATTGAATCATGGGGGCAGTTTCCACCATAGTGTTCTTGTGGTTGTTAATAAGTCTCATGAGATCCGATGGTTTTATAAGGGAGTTCCAATTTCGCTTGCTCTCATTCTCTCTTTCCTGTCACCATCTAAGTCGTGCCTTTCGCCTTCTGCCATGATGGTGAGGCCTCCCCAGCCACGTGGAACTGTGAGTCTATTAAACCTCTTTTTCTTTATAAATTACCCAGTCTCAGGTATGTTTTTGTTGTTGTTGTTGTTGTTGTTGTTGTTTGTTTGTTTTTGAGACGGAGTCTCGCTCTGTCACACAGGCTGGAGTGCAGTGGCGCGATCTCAGCTCACTGCCAGCTCCGCCTCCCAGGTTCATGCCATTCTCCTGCCTCAGCCTCCCAAGTAGCTGGGACTACAAGTGCCCGCCACCACGCCCGGTTAATTTTTTTGCATTTTTACTAGAGACGGGGTTTCACTGTGTTAGCCAGGATGGTCTCGATCTCCTGACCTTGTGATCCACCTGCCTCAGCCTCCCAAAGTGCTGGGATTACAGGCGTGAACCACCGCACCTGGCCTCAGGTATGTCTTTATCAGCAGCATGAGAACAGACTAATACAGTAGTATAGCAAAAAATTACTTTCATTGTGTTAGAGTGGACCAGAAAGTAATAATGTGACCCTATGCCTCAGGCTCCAAACCGTGTACAAAGTAAGAAACCTGCAGTTCTGGACTGCACTGACCTAGTAGATTGCTGGGCGAGGGCCCCTCAAGTATGGACGAATCTGAGTAAATCACTAGGGAGGATTAGAAAGGGAAGTGGACTTACACCAGATACTGTCCCACATCTCAGGCACATGGTCTGAATTGTAGATTTGGTGGTTCTATTATAAACCAAAGTGGAAGTGATCTTAGCCAAGTTTGAATCATTTTCTTCCAGTCAAACCTTGCTGTTTGTTCTAATTCAGCTATTAAAATTAGGAAGAAGTTGAGAATACAGGAACAGCTTACTAGGCTTCAAGTGTGAAGAGAAATAATCAGGGCATATGTTCCTGTATATAAAAATGGGCCCTCCTAAAACAACAACAACAACAACAACAACAACAACCCTTCCATGAAACTTGGTTAAATAATTGTATGAGTGCCTTAAATGTTACTTAATATATATTAATATTGTTAATATAATAACGTATGTTATTCTATTTTATCTTATTTTATTTTACTTTGAACTAAGAGGAAAAAACTGATGTGTGAAAAGCTTCTGTTGAATAAGAAAGAAAAATAGATGATTCCCTTTAATAGATTTGAAAACTGTCATTGCAGATCAGTGCAAGCCAAATGTATTATGGCTCACACCTGTAATCCCAGCACTTTGGGAGTCTGAGGCAGGTGGATCACCTGAGGTCAGGAGTTGCAGACCAGCCTGGCCAACATGGTGAAACCCCATCTCTACTAAAAGTACAAAAATAAGCAGGGCATGGTGGCACACACCTGTAGTCCCAGCTCCTCAGGTGGCTGAAGGGGGAGGATTGCTAGAACCTGGGAAATGGAGGTTGCAGTGAGCTGAGATTGGGCCACTGCACTCCAGCCTGGGTGACAGAGTGAGACTCCATCTCAAAAAAAAAAAAAAAAGAAAAAAAACTTAGAGGCTGGGCATGGTGGCTCACTCCTTTAATCCTAGTACTTTGGGAGGCCAAGGCGAGCGGATTGCCTGAGCTCAGGAGTTCGAGACCAGCCTGGGCAACACAGTGAAACCCCGTCTCTACTAAAAATACAAAAAAAATTAGCTGGGTGTGGCAGCATGCGCCTGTAGTCCCAGCTACTTGGGAGGCTGAGACAGAAGAATCACTTGAACCTGGGAGGTGGAGGTTGCAGTGAGCCGAGATCGAGGTAAAAAACAAACAAACAAACAAACAAACAAACAAAAAAACTTTAGAATGCTCTGCTGTACTAGCTGAGGACATGAGGATTAATATGGGGGAAACAAGGTCAAATGGAAAGAAAGCTGGGCTATAGGCAGGGCTGATTCAGTTCTTAGATTTACCTCTTAGCCCTGTGACCTAGGATGAATTGCCTAACCTTTCTAAGCCTTGATTCCCCAACTATTATGAGGGTTCGATCAAATAATAATATAAAGTTCTCGAGAGATAGTAAGTAAATATTCTATTGGGGGCAAGGTTTTTGAGTCATTAATAAATATTAAGTAAAAACAATTTTGAATTGAAAAATGTGTTATGGAAGTAATAATTTTTACAAAACAAGGCATTCAATGCAATCAATATTATTGCCCACTATAATTGGGCATAATATATCATTAAGTAAATGAAAATTTGTCTTAATGCATATGACCCTACTCATGTCAACTATTTGGAACATGACATGTCTGTTCTCTTCTCAAGAATTTTTGGAAATTCCATTTCTGCAGTTTCCTTCCATTACTCTTAACCTCATTAACTCTTACTAACTTCCAGACCTCAGTTCAAGCTTTACTTTCTCAGGGCCAGCTTCCATGACTCCTTGTCCCCACCCCCAATTCTAGATCCGTTTCTTTTGCTTTATGCTCACTTGTAATATCATGTTCCTCTCATTCAGAGCCCTTATTCAATTTTTAATAACATATTTATTGTTTTAATTATCTGTTGAATATCTTTCTTCTCCTTTAGACAATATGCTTTATGCAGAGAAAACCTGGTTTGACCCACTAGTGTATTTCTAATGTGTAACACGTACAAGGCATGCAATAACTGTGTCATGAATGAATGAATTAATGCATGATGCATATGTTCAATTCTGTTTTACCTATCATTTTTGCATTGGATTATGAGATAAACACATGCTCTTTTGTTGTTACTCAACTCAAATTTTATGTCTACAAAATTTACCAAGGAATTATCTAAATGTTACTGCAATATAAAAATGCAAAAGTAGTTGTATAAAAGTTTCTAATAAGCCGGGCGCGGTGGCTCACTCCTGTAATCCCAGCACTTAGGGAGGCTGAGGCTGGTGGATCATGAGGTCAAGAGATCGAGACCATCCTGGGCAACATGGTGAAACCCCGTCTCAACTAAAAATACAAAAATTACCTCAGTATGTCGGCGCGCGCCTGTAGTCCCAGCTACTTGGGAGGCTGAGGCAAGAGTATTGCTTGAAACCGGGAGGCAGAGGTTGCATTGAGCTGAGATCATGCCGCTGCACTCCATCTTGGTGAGAGAGTGAGACTCCATCTCAAAAAAAAAAAAAAAAAAAGAAAAGAAAAGTTTCTAATAATTGCTACATCTCTAAAATTTCAAGCAAGAATATATAGGGGACAAATTGGTATGCTTTAAGAGATTGAAGTATCCAGAATAAAGCCTAGAAAATTTGAACATTTTGTTTTTTATTAGTTAGACATTTAGGAATTGGGATAAAAGAGAAATACTGGGGTTAAAATGAGATTTTAACAACTCAGAAAATCAATTATTCTTGCTGCTTCTGTTACAGATGCTGGAGAATGTGTGGATGAGAATCTACCACACACTGGGGAAAGAAAAGGAAGTGAACAGAGTGGGAAAAAGAGACATGTTCAAGGAGAGTTGGGAAGAGGAAGAAAGACAGTGGGAAATCTGACTAGAAGAATCTAATCCATGAGGATCATATAAACTGAGAAAGGGGGAGGGTTTAAATTGAATTGTGAAAAGCACAGGTTATTTGCATGAAATCCAAGGGCAGTCATCATCCACAACGTAGAAGCAAAGTGAAAGCCTAAGTAAACATTTGTTCATTTTAACACCAAGGACTTGTTCTATCCTTAAAGTTTTCCTGGAGACAACAGGGAGGTAAAGAGATTAAAAAATTGTACACATGCATGCACAGGCATGTACACACTCACACGCAAGACAGAGATACATGAAGAACGAAATAAGCACATGAAAGTAACCGGCCCATCATAGGAGGCCCACTTATTTCAGCTCTTGAATCTAAGCATTTACAAGGGAACATGTCTGTGCTTAACTTTACTCCCTAGTGGCTTATACTTAATTTAAGAAAGCAAAATTTACATGAAATACATTCCAATAGAGATCTAAAAGGATAAATTTCATGTGAGAAATAACTTCTCTAAGTCAGCATATAAGAAGAAGAAAAAAATTAGTAAAAGATTGCTTTTGAAATTTTCTATTTTTAAAATTTTATTTATTATACTTTAAGTTCTGGGATACATGTGCAGAATGTGCAGGTTTGTTATATAGGTAGACACGTGCCATAATTATTTGCTGCACCCATCAATCCATCACCTACATTAGGTATTTCTCTTAATGTTATCCCTCCCCTAATCCCCATCCCCCAACAGGCCCAGGTGTGTAATGTTCCCCTCCCTGTGTCCATTTGTTCTCATTGTTCAACTCTCACTTATGAGTGAGAACATGCAGTGTTTGGTTTTCTGTTCCTGTGTTAGTTTGCTGAGAACGATAGTTTCTAGCTTTATCTACGTCCCTGCAAAGGACATGAACTCATCCTTTTTTATGGCTGCATAGTATTCTATGGTGTATTTGTGCCACATTTTCTTTGTCCAGTCTATCATTGATGGGCATTTGGGTTGGTTCCAAGTCTTTGCTATTGTGAACAGTGCTGCAGTAAACATACATGTGCATGTGTCTTTATGGTAGATTGATTGATAATCCATTGGGTACATACCCAGTAATGGGATTGCTGGGTCAAATGGTATTTCTGGTTCTAGATCCTTGAGGAATTGCCCCACTGTCTTCCATAATGGTTGAACTAATTTACACTCCCACCAACAGTGTAAAAGCGTTCCTATTTCTCCACATCCTCTCCAGCATCTGTACTTTCCTGACTTTTTAGTGACCGCCATTCTAACTGGCATGAGATGGTATCTAATTGTGGTTTTGATTTGGGTTTCTCTAATGACCGGTGATGATGAGCTTTTTTTCATATGTTCGTCGGCTGCACAAATGTCTTCTTTTGAGAAGTGTCTGTTCATATACTTCACCCACTTTTTGATGGGGTTGTGTTTTTTTTCTTGTAAATTTGTTTAAGTTCTTTGTAACAAATTTACTTGAAATTTTCTTAAATTAAGAACCACACACATGGTATTCTTGTATACTATATTAACTTGCAACTTATTGGTCAAGTTTCTTCTCTAGCATGGGAACAGGTTGCCATTTCTTTAACTGAACATTGAAATAAAGTAGGCTTGTGTGTAAGACCAGCTAATATGGAAAAAAAACCATTAATGTCATCTAACTCCACTAGAAGTGCTATGCTTCTGAAAAACAAAAGCATTCAGAGAAAGAAGAGACTGGTATAGGTAGTAGTTGGTGGAAATGCAAGAGTTAGAACTAAAAGTGAGCCTTGAAGGGTTGGTGTTTGGGGAAGGCCATGGTCTTGGGCAGGAGACTTTATGCTTGGGGAAGTTCTGGTTGGAGAGTCCGGGATCCAAGGTCTAGGTTTAGGACAGAACCACTAGTTATTGGCAATCCCAGGGAATCAAGGAAATGTCTAAGAGAGGCCCAAGTACTGAGAAAAATGGAGTAAGGCTTTTGGCATCACATTATTTTATTTAAATCATGTTTACCAAGATTTTAATATCCCTCCTTTGTGAACTTTTACATTTCAGAACTCTATATGACTGTTGCTTTGCTTTTAACCAATGAGGAGCTGTTTATTTATGTCATTTTTTTCATATTCTATTGTGTTGAATAAATGCAATGTATGCTCTTTAGAGAATTTGAAAAATATAGAAAAAAGTTTTTACAAACCTTTATCCCTGATATGGTTTGGCTGTGTCTCCACCCAAATCTCATCTTGATTGTAGCTCCCATAATCCCCACATGTCATGGGCGGGACCCCGCAGGAGGTAATTGATCATGGGGTGGGGATTTTCCCATGCTATTCTCATGATAGTTAGTAAGTCTCATGAGATCTGATGGTTTTATAAAGGGCATTTCCCAACACACATGCTCTTGGCTGCCACCATTATATTTCTTTATTTATATTTATACACTTTATTCCTTCTTCACCTTCCACCATGATTGTGAGGCCTCTCCAGCCATGTGGAACTTGAGTCCCTTATACTTCTTTTTCTAAATAAATTATCCCATCTTGGGTATTTCTTCATAGCAGTATGAAAATGGATTAATACAATACCCATTTCTCAGATTTACTTTTTAGTATATTAGTATATGTATGTCCAGTTTTAATATATGTGAAGATAAACAATTGATACAGATCTTATTGTTACTTTGTAACAAATGATGTAACAAATGTGACAAATCGTTACTTTGCAATGAAATGATATTTCTTAAATATTTTTCTATGTCCACATATATTTTGATGAACTTAATTTTTAATGATTGAAGTTATAAATCATAATTTGACTATTTTAATACATTTCTAATATTTAGCATTTCTGTTATATGTAACTTTTTTTGCAGTTTTTATAATGTCTTAGCAAAGGACTTTACTATTTCTTTTCCTAGATGAGTTGCTTATCTAAATATTTCCCCTAAGGAAAAGAAATAGTATTTTTATATATATACATGATTTGTATGTGTATATATATATATACATGATTTGCTTATCTAAATACATATGTGTGTGTGTATATATATATATATAAAACAGCTATGCATTATGTGAAATTTCTAGATATATTGTGTCAATTTGTTTTTTCAAGAACAATATGTAAGAACGTGCATTTCTCCATAACCTAGCCCAGGGGTCCCCAACCCCTGGGCCATGGACTGGTACCGGTCTGTGGCCTGTTTAGGAACCAGATTGCACAACCAGAGGTGAGCAGCAGGCTAGTGAGTTCTAGCTCCTGTCAGATCATCAGTGGCATTAGATTGTCATAGGAGAATGAATCCTATTGTGAACTGCAATGTGAGGGATCTAGGCTGTGCACTCTTTATGAGAATTTAAGGCAGAACAGTTTCTTCTCAAACCCCCACCCACCCTAGTCTGTGAAAAATTTGTCTTCAGTGAAGCTGGTCCCTGGTGCCAAAAAAAGTTGGGGACTGCTGACCTAGCCAACACTAGGTGTTGGTATTCTTTCTATTTATTTTTATTTATTTGTTTATTTTGAGATGAGTCTCACTGTGTTGCCCAGGTTGGAGTGCAGTGCTGCAATCACGGATCACTGCAGCATCAACCTTGCAGGCTCAAGCAATCCTCCAGCCTCAGCCTCCCAAGTAGCCAGGACTATAGGCACACACCACCATCCTCAGCTAATTTTTTTTTTAATTTTTTATAGAGATGTGTTGCCCAGGCTGGCTTGAACTTCTGGGCTCAAGCAGTCCTTCCTGCCTCAGCCTCTCAAAGTACTGGGATTACAGGCATGATTCAGTATGCTCAGCCAGCATTCTTTTTAATCTTTGCAAATAAGATTCATAGATTTAAAAAAATATCTAAACTTACTTGCATTGCTTTATTACTAGTAAACAATTTCTTGTGGTTAGTAAAAAAAAAATCTAATTTCACTCCATATTGTCTTATTAGTGAATGTGTGTAAAGTGTAAGAACAGCTCAGAATGTGTTTATATATTATAATTACCACTAGGGAGCTTTTGTGGACCAAATTTCACAGGTCTGTGATGCACTAGATTACCATCTTTCAAATGAGGCTAATAATACCATCCTTACTATGTTATTATAATGAATCAATGAATTAAGCATCAGAGACACCTGGATCAATAAAATATTATTTTATTCTGTATTTTTTTATAGATTTGTTACTCTGAAGTTTACATCTTTCATGAAACGTGTACAGAAGTATACATTAGAGGAAATGAAATAAAGTGGCACAACGAATCTATATTTCATTGTAGGAAGAATGCATTTATTTGAGCTTATGAGTACAAGCCAATTAACAAGATTAAAGTTTTGTGTGGCAAGACATTAACTGCTATGAGTAGAAGCCAAATGGAGGTCTTTCTGAACATTTACTTGCTTTTATGCAAAAGAAAATATTTTTAAAATATTTTTATCAGAAAATATTTTTGAGAAAGTCCTTTACCTTCAAACTTCCAGCAAGTTATATATGTTTACATTGTTATTCTAGAATACCTCATATGTGGTGTCCTCAGGGCCTTTGCACTTACTGTTTTTCTACCTAACATTCCTTATTCCTAGGTATCCACAAGGGTCATCCCTGTATATTATACTGCTTTCTGTCTAATGACAACTCTTCAAAAAGGTCTTCTCTTACCACACTTCTCAAAAGATCACCTCCTCACTTCTTACTCATTATCTTGCTTCAATGTTCTTTATTGTATTTAATGCTTTATAATTATCAATTAATTTGTCAGTTAGAATATTAGTTCTGTGAGAACAAGGACTTTGTTTCATTCACTACTGTGTTCTCGGTTCCTGAAATACTGCCTGGCATATAGAACACAAACAATAAATATTTGTTAAATTAATGAATTTATGAATGTATGAATACATTGAGTCAAGTAATGAGGAAAACAATTATAATTTGATTATCTAAATAGACAGCATTTTTATTGTATTCCTGCTCATATGATTTATATATTTAATTGACTGTATTTAGCCTATGTGTAAATAGAATGCTAGGTTATACATTTCAAATATATTAACAATAATTAGTCTCTAATGTGCTTTTATGTCTCCACTCGTGTTCTTGTTTAAATATGTTATGAATAAGTAGTCTATACTTTCTATTCATGTGTTCATCTATCAATAGGCAATACTTAAGAGGATCCATAATCATTTCTTCCTTGTTCTTGTAGTCTCCTGAAGAAAAATACAGCATTTTCAGGGAGTAACTTTGTGGCTCAGGTCCTCAGCCCTTTTCCAAGGCATAGGATAGATAGAATGACACTGAAATTTGTTATTGTTCTTATTTCCATCTAAATACCAAAATAATTAATGTAAATATGAAAATAAAGTTGAAAATATAATTAATTTATGCTTCTCTCAGTATTTTATAGCCATGATTTTATGTATTATATCATTATATTGTATCATAAATGATTTTATAGTCGATCGTTTTGGATATGAAATTTACACCTGATCACCAAAGTTGAAGTGAACATTCCCTCCATATTTGATGATTATATAAACCGGGCATTCATTGTCCTCCCACTTCTCCAATACTGAAAACATGAGAGAAAGCTAATGTGCAATAAGACTTCTATATAGCTCTAACTTTTGACGGAGTTTAATGCACTCAAGGCACTTGAGCAGGAATATAGGAAGTAGGAGGAACAAGGATAATAATTTGAGATTGTTCATTAAATAGATGAAGAGGCTGTTTCTTCATGAATCAGTTCTTTTTGCTAGTTTCCAAACTGATTTAAAAATAGTTTATCATGGTAGTCAATACTGCATACACATGTGCATTTAATTCAGTTGACAGGACTCTGTCACTAAGTATGATGAATTGTATTTGTAACATCATTTAGATGTAAAGAGGAAGGTGCTTTTGCAATTAGTGGAATCTATAGACAGTAGAAAAACCAAACCCCTATATTTTGAAACAAATGCTTCATTCATATTTCCTATGATAAAGTATAAGAAATATTGACGATGTACAAGCCACTTTTTGAGACTTTCAGTTTACTGTGAAAGTTAAATTTGCTAATCAAGCTCAGTCAAGGCTTTTTATTAGGATTTAGGATTAAAATTTGGCTTAAGATTGGGCTGCCTACTTAAATTTTTTTCTGCTTTTTATGTTTCTAATGAAAAGTTATTTTTCCTCTCTCAGCTCTCCGTCAAAATGAGTGTGAATTATCGGTATGTATTTGAAAGTTATGAGACTGGACACCTTTGTGCTGTTAATTACAGTACTTAAGAATTGTCTTAATTTTAAGTGTAAGAATCATACCACAAAACATTTTATATGTTCCTTAAACATTTACATCCCTTAAAGCTATGCAGAAAATTCACTAACAATTTTTAGGTAATATTTTAAAGTTACTTATTGTAAAAATCTTGATTTGCTACATTTTAAGTTTTACAAGAAATGTCAAAATACATTAGGCTGTAAAAAGTTCAGAAATTGCATAAAAACAAAAAAAAAAGAACATTTCCCATTTGTTTCTTCCCTACCTTGCCGATTCCATCTCTACATTGGTGTAATCTGAGATTTTAGTCCCAGTTATTTTATTATTAAAATAATAGAAGTTTTAAATTAATAATTTCAATGGGCTTTGCTTACCAGTATTTCTTTTAACTATTTTAATAGATTTATTTTTAAAATCTAAGATCAATTCTTTGCCAATTATTTCTAGTATGCTTTTCTGTCAGTATATTTCTAGACCTTTCATGTCAAAAATTCATTTTATATTGCATTTATAGGTAACAAATAGCTTGACTGGATATAAAAAAGTAGGTTTATAGATATTTTTCTCAGAGCTTTGTTGGCAACACTTCTGGAGCAAAAAAGTGGACTATCTAAATAGAAGCAAGAAACTGGCTGGTGTCAAGTTTCCCATTAGGAAATAAATAAATGGGGATAATAGACCAATCCCCCATGCATAAGAATTCCAAATAAGTGATGAAAATTCTCCACCTGAAGGAGGGGAGCATAATAACTCCCTACTCCTTAAGTGTGGGCTATACATAGAGACTGTCTTCCGAAGCGTGCAGTATCATATTGGAAGTGACTGTGGTGTGGGGGTGGGAAGGAGGAGGGAGAGGCGAAAAATAACTTTACAGTGGAGAAACTTGACAAACACTGTGCCAGCCAGGTAAGCAAGATCAATATCATCATTTGGATAGTATTTACCTCTAATATGATGTGAGGAAAGACACTTTATCTCTGGTCTTTTCCCCAAAAGCTTATAACCCCAGTAAAATCATGAGAAAAGTATGAGGCAAATTCCAATAAATGAGCATTCCACAAAATACCTAACCAGTGCTCCCCAAAGCTGTCAAGGTCATCAAAAACAAGGGGAGTCTAAGAAACTGGTAGGAAAAAGAGCCTAAGGGGATATGCCAACTAAATGTAATGTGGTACCTGAATGAGAACATGGGAAGAGAAAGGACATGAGGTAAAATCTCAGGAAATCTGAATGAGATACGGAATTAGTTAGTAATTTTGTTTTTGTTTTGTTTTGTTTTTTTGAGATGGTGTCTTGCTCTGTTGCCCAGGCTGGAGTGCACTGGCAGATCTCAGTTCACTGCAACCTCCACCTCCCTGGTTCAAGCAATTTCACAGCCTCAGCCTCCCAAGTAGCTAGGATTACAGGCATGTGCCACCATGCCTGGCTAATTTTGGGGGTATTTTTAGTAGAGACAGGGTTTCACCATGTTGGTCAGGCTTGTTTCAAACTCCTGACCTCAACTGATCTGCCCATCTCGGCCTCCCAAAGTGCTGGGGTTACAGGCGTGAACCACCACACCCAGCCAGTAATGTATTAACATCAGTATTAACTATAATATACACACCATAGTTACATAAGACAGATATGTAATAATAGAAGACACTGGGTACTGAGCATATGGAAACTGTATTATCTTCTCAATCTTTTGTAATGCTTAAACTTCTAAAAAAAAACAAGGTCTTTTTTTAAAGAAAGTTAATGTGATCTGATTGTGAAGTCTCTGGTGCCAGGTGAGCTTAGACATGTTGATTACATTTGCTCCGTTTTAATTCTATCATTTTTTTCTAGCGTTCCCATCGTATTTACTCTTTCCTCTTGAAATAGTCTTTGGCAGTGAAATTTGGACTTGAATTATTTTCTCAGAATAGCTGAAATAAACTAATCTTCGTACCAACCTCATTACATTCCAGTAAGATGTTTATAGGAAGGAGAACCAAATTTGCAAATTTTTAGTTCCCAGTTGAGCATATTTGTGTCTGCTGCCTATACACACTTTGTCCCAGACAGTCATTTCTTTATTTTTACTGACCCTTGCAGAGGAGAAGCAGCTCTAAATATAGGGAACCCACAGTGGAGGTTTGTAGCCCTATGCCACCAAATACAGCTGCTGCTGCAAGAACTATTTATGAGTAAGGGAGAGTTGCGAACCCGCTTGGATAGCTACCCTGCAAATTCCCCAGGCTCAAAAATGTCTCCTGTACATCTGCACCGAACCATGCGATTTTAGAGCAGCAAGTTGTTTAGTAGATATATAAATAAACTCTTTACACACTACAAGATTTATGTCCACAGAATTTATATTAAATGGGAATTAAAATGATATTTGATCAACAGGGCTATATAGGCTGAATTATATCATGCATATGAAAATTATTTCAGGCTGGGTGCAGTGCTCACGCCTGTATTCCTAAGACTTTGGGAGGTCGAGGCAGGTGGATCACCTGAGCGCAGGAGTTCGAGACCAGCCTGGCACATGGCCAACATGGAGAAATCCTGTCTCTACTAAAAATACAAAAATTAGCTGGGTGTGGTGGTGGACACCTATAATCCCAGCTACTCAGGAGGCTGAGGCAAGAGAATTGCTTGAACCTGGAGGGGTGGAGGTTGCAGTGAGCCAAGATCGAGCCACTTCACTATAGCCTTGGTGAAAGAACGAAGTGAAACTCCACCTCAAAAAAAAAAAAAAAAAAAAAAAGGAAATTATTTCACAGCTATAAAACTATCTACAAGTACTATTTGTTGTTATTAGAGTTCACTACCACCAAATTAATCTATTTTAATGTTGGCTAGCTCTAACTTTTCAAAAAGTGCTATCTCATGTTAAGCCAAAGTCATGTTTTCTATAATTTTGTAGTACAAAGCAGGTGATAATGAAGTCCTAGAGATGTGCGTTCAAATGCTTGTGCTTCCAGGACATTGGTTAAATGACTTAAATTCTCTACACTCATTTTCCTTATTCATGCATAATCCTGATAATCCCTGCCTTACAGGAATGTTGTTAGTGTGATCATATCTGTAAAAATGTACCTGGCTTCAGTGTTTAATAATTGGCAGTAGTGATGATTAATGAGTTTACCTTTCATACTTCAACAATAGGTGACGATGAATAGGGGCCCAAGCCTTCTCAGCTTCCAAATGGCATGTGATAAAAATATATCTGAACCTCCATTTTCAAGTAATAAAGAAGTCATGAGTCGCACAATTCTGTTTCTCTTATTTTATTTTTCATTTGGGGAAGATACCAGCAGGAAGCCTGAGGAAGAAAACCTTTCTTTGGCAAATAGCTGTCTTTTAGTGAAATCACATCATATAAAATGTGATTTTCAGGAAAATGGACAATTTTGTTAGCATACAGTAACTTCATAGAGGCTCTATTTGGGGTAGAAGATGGATAAAACCTGCAAGTAAGCAGAAATCCTTTGAACTACTCCATCCAGAGCCTCAATGTTGCATTGCTCAGACTAATCACTGGACGCCATCAGGAGATAATGAAAAGTGAGTGATGCCTTCTGGAGTTATGTGGTTCATTGATGCTGTTTCCACCTACTCTGCCAATTATGACCAGAGATATTATAATTGCAGTAAGGTACTGCACAGTGATATTTCCATCAAAGATATGCCGCATATATGATTGTGGTACCATAAGATTATAATACTGTACTTTATTTTTATTGTGTCTTTTCTACATTCAGATATGTTTGGATACACAAAGCTTCCCATGTATAACAATTGCCTATGCTATTTAGTCACATGCTTTACAGGTTTCTAACATAAGAACAATAGCACATCTCACAGAGCCTCGGTGTGTAGTGGGCTGTTCCATCTAGATTTGTGTAACTACACTCTATGATGTTCACAAAATGATGAAATCACCTAAGAAGGCGTTTCTTAGAACATAGCCCCATCATGAAGTGACACATTACTTTATCTTTATTTTATTTCATTTATTTATTTATTTTTGAATTGAGGTCTTGCTATTGCTACACTGCCCAGGCTAGAAGGCACAGCTATTCACAAGAACCATCATAGTGCATTACAGCCTCAAACTCCTCAGTCTCCTGAGTAGCTAGCCCAGCATGACTGTGTCTGTAAGGCAGAATGCCTAGATATGTGTACTTTCTTCTTTCCTGTCACCTTTCCTTTACTTAGTGGATCTCAAACTTGAGTGTGCATGATATAAGAATTTATTATGGATATAACACTTTTTAGTGGAATTTTTACTGTAATGATTTAGACCTTAGGAACTGTTTTAAGATTGGTCTGTCTCTCTAGCCCACTCTAATACTTGGCTTTCTGTATTTAGAGGTGAAATCCTAGGTCACTATAGTGTTTGCAAATGGCCAGTAGCTCAGCTGAACTTTTCCTTGAACTGTATATCAGAATCAGATTTGATAATCTCTCAGCATTCATAGAAAATAACAGTCAACCTTTTACAGCTTTCCCACTGTGTCACCAAAATTATTTTAAATTATACTTGGTTAAAAAGCTATTCTTCTTGAAAACTGGAACAAGACAAGGATGCCCACTCTCACCACTCCTATTCAGCATATTATTGGAAGTCCTAGTCAGAGCAATTAGTGAACAGAAAGAAATAACAGGCATTCAAATAGGAAAATAAGTCAAACTGTCTTTCTTCCCTGACTATAAGATTTTCTACCTAGAAAACCCTAAGACTCTTCCAAAAGACTCCTAGAACTGGTAAGTGACTTTAGTAAAGTTCAGGATAGAAAGTCAATGTACAAAAATCAGTAGCATTTCTATACACCAATAGCATCCAGGCAGAGAGTCAAATCAAGCACACAATGCCACTTACAATAGCCATAAAGAAAATGAAATACCTAAGAATACAGCTAACCAAGGTGGTGAACGACTTCTACAAGGATAACTACAAAACACTGCTGAAAGAAATCAGAGATGACACAAATAATTGGGAAAAGATTCCATGCTCATGGATTGGAAGAATCAATAATGTTAAGCTGGCCGTACTGCCCAAAGCATTTTAAAGATGCAATGCTATTCATATCAGACTACGAATGGAATTTTTCATAGAATTAGAAAACAAACTATTCTAAAATTCACATGGAACAAAAAAGTGTCCAGACAGCCAAAGCGATCTCACACGAAAAGAACAAAGCAGAAGGCATCACACTACATGACTTCAAACTACACTCTATGGATACAGTAACCAAAACAGCATGATACTGGTACAATACCAGTTGACAAATAGAGCAATGCAACATAATAGAAAACTCAGAAATAAAACTGCATACCTACAACCATGTGATCATCCACAAGGCTGACAAAAACAAGCAGTGGGGAAAGGACTCTCTATTTCAATAAATGGTGCTGGGGTAACTGGCTAGCCATATGCAGAAGAATGAAACAGGACCTTTACCTTTCACCATATACAAAAATTAACTCAAAATGGATTAACGACTTAAATGTAAGGCCTTAAACTACACAAACCCTACAAGAAAACCTAGGAAATACCCTTCCTGACATCAGGCTTTATAAGAATTTCTGGCTAAGTCCCCAAAAGCAATCGCAATAAAAACAAAAATTGACAAGTTGGACCTAATTAAACTAAAGACCTTCTGCACATTAAAAGAAACTATCAACAGAGTAAACAGACAACCTTAGAGCATAGGAGAAAATATTCACAAACTATGTATTCAATGAAGGTCTAATATTTAAAATCTATAAGGAATTTAAACAATTCAACAAACAAAAACAAGTAACTCTATTAAAAATGAGCAAAGGATGTGAACAGATACTTCTCAAAAGAAGACATACACTCAACCAACGAACATATGAAAAAATGCTCATCATTGCTCATCATCAGAGAAATGCAAATCAAAAACCCTATGAGACACCCTTTCACATCAGTCAGAATGGCTATTATTAAAAAGTCAAAAAACCACAGGTGCTAGGCTAGTGAGGCAGCAGAGAAAAGGAAATGCTTATACACTGTTGGTAGGAATGTAAATTAGGTCAGCCTCTGTGGAAAGCAGTTTGGAGATTTCTCAAAGAACTTAAAACAGAGCAACCATTTTGACCCAGCAATTCTATTGCTGGTTATACACTCAAAGGAAAATAAATTATTCTACCAAAAAGACACATGCACTCATAAGTTCATCCCCATGCTGTTCACAATAGGAAAGACATAGAGGGAACCTAAGAACACAGAATGTCCATAAACAGTGGACTGGTTAAAGAAAGTACAAATATACACTGTGGAATACTATGCTGCTATAAAAAGAACAAAATCATGTCCTTTGCAGCAACATGTATGCAACTGAAGGCCATTATCCCAAGCAAATTAACACAAGAATGGAAAAGCAAATACTGCATGTTCTCTCTAACTGAGAGCTAAACATTGAGCACACATGGAGATAACCATGGGAACAATAGACCCTGCTAGACTACTAGATAGGTTAGACAAAGAGGAGGGCAAGGGCTGAAAAACCACATATTGGGTACTATGCTCACTACATGAGTGATGGGTCCATACACAAACCTCAGCATTATGGAATATACACATGTAACAAACCTGCACATGTACTCTCTGTATCTAAAATAAAAGTTGAATTTTTTGAAAAGAAAAAGCCATTTTCTTCTAACGTGTTTACTAAATGAGAGAGAGAAAGAGTATGAGAGTGAGAGAGACAGAGTGAGGTGAGAACATGCATACTAACTAGTTATTTCATGATAAAGAGAGTTTTTTCCTCTTTTATCTTGAAGATGGTCTTGTTCCATTGGGTTTTTGCTATCACCAGTTGTTACTCTATTGGTTTTTCTGTTTCTCTTTTATCTTTCAGTTTACCACAGGGAAATTGGAAGTCAGGTGTCCAGATGGAAATCTTTCCTAGAAAAAATGTGATTGTACTTTCCTGACATTATTTTATAAACAAGGCATGAAATGAACTGTATTTGGCCACAAGAAATATTTGTTTATATTATCCTGTTATAATTTAAAATAAAGCCAACAATAACCTCTTTGGGAGGTATAGCACCCAACTATAGCTTTGATAGGTGTTTCATTCATTCAAGTAAAGGAAGAAAACCTGGCTCCTAAGTCCTGTTAGTTTATTTAATAACAGGATGATCTTTAGAACGGTGCCTAGAAGCAGTGTCAATTCTTGAAAAATGGTTGTGTTTTAGTTGGGATTCTCCAAAAAGAACCAGTAGAATTGATGGATGGATGGAGGGAAGGAGGGAGGGAATGATGGATGGTTGGATGGATGGACAGATTAGATGATGATTGATTGATTGACAGATAGATTGATAGATAGAAAAGAGGGGATATATCCTGGGAATTCTCTCATGCAAATTATGGAGTCTAAATCCCACAGTAGGATGTCTACAAGTTGGAGGCTCAAAGATGCTGGTAGTGTGGCTCAGTCCAAGTCCAAAGGCTCCAGAACCAGGGAAGCTGATGGTGTAGCTTCAGTCTGAAACTAAAGGCCTGAGAATCTGGGGTGCCCTGTTGTAATTCCTTGGAGCCCAAAAGCTGGAGAACCAGGAGTTCTGGTGCCCAATGGCAGAAAAAGGGTGTCCCAGCTACAGCACAGAGAGAGCAAATTTACCTTTCCTTTGCCTTTTGTGTTCTCTCATCCAAACAGGATCTCAGCTGTTGGGATGATGTCCACTTACATTGATGGCAGATCTTCCTTATTCGGTCCCTTAATTCAAAAACCAGTCTCTCCAGAAACATCTTCTCAGACATACCCAGAAAGAATGCTTTTACCAGTTCTCTAGGTATTCCTTAATCCACTCAACTTAACACCTAAAATTCCATCCCAGGTACTCCTGATTATTTCATTGTTTCAGTAATTCTGATGTTCACCGTTAATTTAGTATCACTTAAGAGGAAGGAAAAGAAAGATTGACAATTCCAAATTATTAATGAATTTCCCCCATTTTCAGAAATATTATGAAAATATGTCTTAGAGTAATTTTTGTTAATAATGATGCCAATGATGGATGGAGCATTTCTGGAATCTCATCTTTATTGTTGGAAGAGTCTACATTCATGGAACACAACATCTATCAGGGCTAGTATATAATGTCAAACTTTATGTTACTTGCTTTAAGGTTAATCAGTCTCATCATTTTTAAATCATTTATCTTGAAAGTGAAATTATTCCTATATGGGTTAAGCAATTAAAATGTTAAACTTTTTAGGAGTTAATAAGTATTTTAATACACTGAAATGTGATTGAGTGTCTCTGTTTATGTCACAGAGTCACAGAGATGGAAACACTCTTAAAATGTAATGGTCTAATTATATGAATTATTAATCTGAAGTCTAAGGAAGCTAAATAGCTTGCCAAAGGTTGTACTGCTGCTTTTTTTCTGCTACTAGTTTTGTATATATGTCTCTTATTTTCAGAAAAAGATAACGATAGCAGTTTCCAATAGTACCTTACGCAGAATAAGTACTCAATAAATGCATGTTGGTTTGTTGCAATAAACACCCACATAAAAATAAAAGTTGTATTGGCCATATATGGAGTTTCTTTGCTTTTTACAGGTTGTATCTGCCCTAAAGGAGTATTTTTGTGAATCAAAAATTTTAAGAAAATGTTCTGATCTTAAATTGGAAGTGACTTCCAGTATTCTTCTAGATTTCTTTACCTATGCCCATTTCCTTCTCTTAGTTTCTCTGTTGAGTAGTTAATGATCTGTTAAGATGCACTTGAATATATTAGAGTGTCCACATTCTTAAAAGAACATTGCTAGAGCAAAATAACCCATTTGAAATTTGAATTATTCGCTGTCTTGCTGCTTAAGATGAGTTTAAATACAACCGGAGACATACCTTCAGTTCTACCATTCTTCTCACCTTTCTTGATAATGGTAGTAACTAAATCTTTCTAATAAGAATAATTTTATTTAAATAAATACAACATTTTTAGGCAATTCCTCCTCTCCATTAAAAGAAACATAATTTATCTATTTATTTAAGCCAAACAACAAATCTTCAGTTCCCCCCTTGTCTACCTCTATTACCACTGCCCTCGTGTCAATTATTATCATCTCTCTCTAAAGGCACCCTGTTGGTAGTCGATAGTCTCAATCCAGGCTTACTGTCTCCTAACCAATCTTTCAACTGCTGCCTGAGAAATGTAAATCTGACCATTCTGCACCCATATGAATGCTCTCTATAGCCGCAGGGTTAAGCACTACATGGCATATAAAACTACCATGATCTGGTCCTGCATTCAGTTACAGCCTCATTTCTCCGCTCTAGTAACATTCAATGGCTTCTCCTTACACAGCCTGCTGTTTAGTGGTTAAATTATTTCCCTCCAGCTCATTTGAACTCCCATACATTCCCCACTGTCACCACAATGTATGTGTCAGTCTGTATGCTAAACTTAACATGCTAAACAGAATGTACATATGGGTCTAACATGTTGGAATCTAAATCCCTCAAGGATAAGGGCTATCTTATCTTCATATATGTTCAATAGTTGTAGATTATTTCAATTTAAAATTATAGCAAATTGGTCTTGAATGTCACTTAAGCATTTTGTTGTTTCCACCCCTGGACAACTCATTGTTGAACTCATCTTTCTCAAGGATGTAGATAGAGCCCCCATTTTTTTCCTGATATTCTTGCATTTAACTACCATAGCTTACTGAATAAAAGCAGCTGAATTTGATCCATGTTTAATGTCATTTTCTTAATCTTTCTGGACTTGGATATGCTTTTTAGAAAAATTCTTTTTTTCTTACATAAATATCTAGAACAGTGCCTATCAATAAATAATCATTGAGCTGAAATAAGCTATAATATTGTGGTTCCAATCGGATATTGGTTTATACCCCTCGATTTTAATCATCATAGTCAACTTAAAATGCCTTTGTATGAGATTTTTCAATTTTTTCATTTAATGTAGTGTGGATTCCAAGCTATATGGGAATGGAACATTCTTTTCCAGGTTAATGGGACTTTGACAACAGTTTTTCATGTTCACTAAACAAACATGAATTAGGTTCCAGGTATAATGTTAGTAGCTAATGATACAAATATTGACCTTGCGTTAGAGAAGAACCCATTCTGGAGAAACAGAGGAACCTCTCACAGTGGCTTTTCAGCATAGGCGCATTTAATTAGGAAATTCAGTGATAGGAGCTGGTAAGAAAGGGAGAGAGTGAGGGTAGACTTAAAGAGAAAATAATTTAAATGCTATGAAAAAATTCTGCCCACCATTCCATATAGTTTTGCTCTTTGGTAATCATGAGATGGAAGACTTAGATCCCTTAGTTGGCTTCAATTTCTACACAACTATATAGGGTTGAATCCTTAAAACTACATATCTTCTGCTTCAATGGGAACTTAGAATTTTCAAGGGAAAATTCAAGTATGAATACTTATTGCCTTATGTGGTAACTTCAAAACCAGTATCCAGGGAAAGATCGTGACAATATGATTAGGGCTGGGGTTAAGTTTTATTGAAATTCATATTTATTTTTGTGATTATGTGACACTTGTTTTTCTCCACTAGATTATAAACTACATGATAAAAAAGGCAATATCTACTTTGTTTATTCTTATGTGATTAGCATTTTGCAAAAGCCCCAAGATTTAATAGAAAATAAATATTTGTTGGATGAGTGGAGTTATTCCATGTTAATCTCCTTTTTCCACTTTGAGAGACTTATTTAGAGAGTGCTAATACTTTTGTGAAATATTTTTAGAGTTTTAAACTAATTCAATATATAAAAATTAATTTAAAAGTAAGTAGTAAACTGTAAAATAACTAAACCTCATTTCATCCACAAAATTCAGTGAAGCTTATAACAAGGTTTTTTAAGATATGAAACATTATCCAACAAAGCAATAAAATTGATGTTATCAGAAATTTTTAAATCATGTTATTATAATTATGCATTTAATTATTTCAGTTTTTAGATATCTAAGAGGGAAAAAAGAGATAATGGGAATACATCGAATGTTACAGTGGCAAACAATAAAGCGTATCTAAAGACACAAAAGTTGTTGAGTTTTTTTTTTTTTTTCTGGAATGAATTCCTTAAGTGCTTTCTGGTCATGGTTCCTTAAATGAGGAATATATGGTAAAATATGATGATTTTAACCATGGCTTTGCAAAAGATTTAGGAAGGTTATTTAAATGTACATTTTAAACCCATACTCTAACTAAAGTGGTTATCATTGTATACAATTATCCAAATAGGCCAAGCATGGTGGCTCATGCCTGTAATCCCAAGGAGGTAGAGGCAGGGGGATTACTTGAGACCAGGAGTTTGAGACTCAACTGAGACCCCCATCTCTACAAAGAAATAAATAAAAATTAGCCTGACATAGTAGCATGTGACTATAGTCCCAGCTACTGGGGAGGTTGAAGCAGGAGGATTGTTTTGGCCTAGGAGGTCAAGACTGCAGTGAGCCGTGATCATGTCACTGCACTCCAGCCTGGACAGCACAGCAAGACCCTGTTTTAAAAATTAACCAATTAAATAATTAAATAATTTCTGCAGTGAGCTTAATGGCTGATTTTGTTTTTGAAATACTTTATCTTAATACAGTAAGACAAAGTAATGAAGAGAAGCATAAGTTAATAGCCTCATTAAGTTTTGCCCTCAAATGTTATGTCCCAAGTAAGCCTTTGGGTTGGAGTCAATTCCTGGTTGAATTATCTAATATGTATCCAAAGATCCTATAGTTTATGCTGATTAAGAATGACCTGTATGTATTAAGCATTGCGTATGTGGGATGTAGAATTGGCATGAGTCACTGAATGTTCTAAGTCTTCAAATGTTTTTATCTTTGTTTTCTCAGAGAGGTGAGTCATATGTGTGTGACTGTGGATAGGACCGGTGTTCTTCTGCTCAATAACATACATACTCAGGGGGAACTCCATCTTGTTCTATATAATATGGACAAGTGATTTCTTGAAAAAAATTTTAGGACAGATTTGATCAATTGAGTGTTTTAATCTCAGAATAACCTCAATGCCCTCCAAACCTGCATCTGCTGGGCCCAGCATGATGGTTAACATCCACCTTTTGTGTGGTGCAATGGTTTATTTTATGTGTCAACTTGACTGGACAATGGAGTGCCAAGACTTTTGGTCAAACATTATTTTGGGTGTGTATATGAAGGCGTCTGGATGAGATTAACATTTAAATCAGTAGACTGAATAAAGCAGATTGCCCTCCCTATTATTGGTGGGCCTCATCCAATCAATTGAAGATCCAAGTAAAACAAAAATGCTGATTAAAAGGGAACTTTACCTGCCTGACTACTTGAGCTGAGACATCAGTCTTCTGTCCTGGGACTGCAGCTTGCACCATCAGCTCTCCTGCTTCTCATGCTCTCAGACTTGGACTGGAACTACACCACCATCTTTCCTGAGTCTCTAGCTTGCTGGCTACAGATCTTGGGCCTTTTCAGCCTTCATAATTAGTTCTGTTTCTCTCGCAAACCATGAGTAATATAGGTAGACATATCTATGGCTGAAATACTGGACAATTAATGGAAATGTGACTATTTTAACTACTCTAAGTTAATTCAATAATAACTCAGTAAATATTCTTTTACTTTGCAATGATTCATGTTATACTGAACTCTATAAGTTGTTATTTTGAACATAAAATAAAGTACTTTATCATTCATATTCGTGACTTTTCTGTTTAGGATTAATGGTATTAAATAGTTGAAACAGTTGTTAGTAGAGATGTAAATTAATTAATAACTTTAGGTTTTTCTCAATATCACTCTGAAGTACAATTTATATGTATAGTGTGAAAGAAGATACTAGTTGAAGACTAGCATATTTTAGCATAAGAAAATATGTCCAATGGTTGTGATGTTCTTATGCATCTGGTATATTTTTCAGGGTATACATAGATCAGCCATTATAAGTTTGAACTCTGTATAAGTACATACAGTAGTTATCATTCTTGGCCTATAGCTATCTGAAGTCCAACTGGAATAACCAGTCAAAACTGACACCAAAACCAGTAGGTGAGGGAAATAACAAAAAAACCAGTAGGTGAGGGAAACCTAAGAAGCTGAACTGAATTCTCGAATTATATCTTATGTTAGTCTCATAAAGCTTTATTTTATAAATTATTCTTATAAACAAATTATAATTCAAATTGAATCAAATCTTTGTTCTCAGTTGATCACTGCAAACTCCGCTCCACAGCTCAAGCAGTCTTTCTACCTCAGCCTCCCAAGTAGCTGAGACGACAGGTGCCTGCCTGTCACTATGTCTGGCTTTTTATTTTTATTTTTATTTATTTTTTGTATTTTTAGTAGAGATGGGGTTTCACCCTGTTGCCCAGGCTGGTCTCAAACTCCTTAGCTCAAGCAGTCCCCTCACCTCTGCCTCCCAAAGTGCTGGGATTACAGGCATGAACCACTGCACCAGCCTCAGTTGAATTTTTTGATGAATGCATTTCCTGAGGACTCTGCTATTAGCAACATATTTTCATTTCTTTAATTGTAAATGAATTATGAAATAAATATGATAAATACAATATTTATATGTTAGCTTGTGTTTGCTTCCTACATGGTTATCAATAGTTTTTTCCATGTCTATTTCTTACCTTTCTTTAAAAATGTAGTGAGAACCTCTGTTTTTACTTTGATATTTTTACGATTCTTCATCGAGTAAATGCCTGCTCTACATTGACTCAGAAAAATATCCAGAAATTACAATATAACAACTATAAAATTAGAATTTCAAGTATGTAGATGGCTTCTTACACAAAGTAGTTACTTCACAATAAGTATTCATTGAATATGTGTAAACATCTCACACAGCTATCTGTAAACTCTGCAGGAAAGCTGCACGAGTTCTGAAAGTAAATTCAAGTTACAGCAACATCTGAAATGCCTATAATGTTGCAGAAACTAGTTCAAAGAGAGGAATCATACACAATGTTCTAATATGATAAATGATTTAATAATTTAGACAAAAGGTAATTCTCCAAAGCAGACTGTGATTAGTCAAATATTTTCCATCCTTTTTTTTTAAGTAAGATTATCCCATTTTATAAGTAGGACTCCCTGTTAATTTAGCATTCATGATGAAATATTAGAAATTTTTCTTGGTATTCCTGTCTTAAATGTTGACAAATAAAACAAACTCAAATAACAAAATAATTTAAATTAAATATAATTTTCCCAGTAATTTAGGTAGGGCCTTTTGTATCTATGCTGTGATTTAATATCAATTTATAAAGATAAATAAATTTATAAAGATAAATACATTTATAAAGATAAATTTATAAAGATAATATAATTTAATATAAATTTATAAAGATAAATTTATAAAGATAATATAATTTAATATAAATTTATAAAGATTACTTCAATACTAACTCAGTAAATGTTTCTATGGTGAGCATCTTTTTCATATTATGTTGAACCCAAAATATCCTCAAAAGTGCCTTGTCTTTATATATCTTTGTTTATATCTTCTGCAGATAAATATATGTAGTCTTTTTGGACAGGTGGCCATTTCACTTCTCTTATTCTCAAATCCAGATTTTTTTCCAGTACTTTTAAATAACTTTCCAGTCCTATTATTTATGACTTGATACATGTTTTTGAACAGTAACAACCTAAGTTAAAGTGACTTTAAAAAATGTACTCGGTCATAGAAATCACAGACAGGGCTAATAACAAACACTGTTTAGTGAAACTGAAGCTTAGAGAGTTTAAGGACTTGTACATGACCCCAAAGCCAGCAGCTGCAGAGACGGCTTTAAAGTCTTGCTTTCCAGTGTAATGCTTTTCTGTGTTACACTCTGCTGCCTTCCAGAGAAGAACCACTCATCTTAAGTGCTGGCTCTCTTGTCCATTTATTTTATCCTACCTCGAAGGTGTCATTGAACCCTTCATTCTCTCCCTTCTTTGCTCCAGAACCAACAGCCTTGCAGGTGTGGTTCCTCAGCCACTGGTCTAGCAGAAGCATGTGGGGAGGGAAGTCATTTCTGTACTCTTTGTCAGTTTCATGAGTTTAGAGAAATTGACCTACACAGAAATTTTTCAAACTTATTTGACATGGAACACTTTTTATAATTATTTTTGTCAGATTCTCATATTGAAAAGATACTCACAGGTAATCTGTGGAAATAATTCAAACTGACATTAAAATAGAAAGCAAATGCACTCATAAATTTATTAATTGCTGAAATAAATGATCAAAGATTGACTTATGTTTATTGTGCAATAAAGATGTTGAAGTTGTAAGACAGGGTCCATGATATAGTTGTAATCATTGAGTAGAAACATTTAATGCAAAAGTGAATTGGCAAATGTTGTCTATATTTTCTTGCTGATGGAAAATTATTTATTTGTGCATTAGGTGATCACCAAGGGTTTCCTCAAATTCATAGAGGGGGCAAGCCGTAAAACTAGACCATTTGAATTTTTTTTTTTTTTTAGACAGAATCTTGCTCTGTCACCCATACTGGAGTGCAGTGGCAGGATCTCAGCTCACTGCAACCTCCGCCTCCTGTGTTCAAGCAATTCTCCTGCCTCAGCCTCCTGAGTAGCTGGGACTACAGGTGCATGGCACAACACCTGGCTAATTTTTTGTATTTTTAGTCAAGATGGGGTTTCACGGTGTTAGCCAGGATGGTCTCAATCTCCTGACCTTGTGATCCACCCACCTTGGCCTCCCAACGTGCTGGGATTACAGGCGTGAGCCACTGTGCCCGGCCCAACTATCTGAATTTTATTTCAGCATTTCCATTTACTGGCTGTAGATTTTGAGAAAATTATTTGAACCTATTAAACGTCATTTTCTTGATCTCAAAATTATAATGATGAGGATAAAATATATGCAAAGTGCTTAGTATGGTACCTGGTAAAAAGTGATAAATTTATGTTGGCTATTAAAAGGGAAAAGAAAATAGAAGCCATGATTATTGGTGGGTAACTAATTTTGATATTAGTTAAGTGAAGTAGCATTACTATAAATTACGAATTTCATGAGATTCCTTCTGTGCCATTGAGTGACACCTGTTAACATCTCACTGGATGTTAGGTTTCTGAAGAACATGGGTTTGGATGGACTGAATTAGTTATAAGAATTTCCTCTATCTCTAATTGTAGGATTTTTACTTGCATAGCATGTAAAGGATCTTTATAAATATAAAATAGGATGCAAAGAAACAAAAAGGGATCAAAGAAGGAAAATTTGAATTTTTAACAACCTCAGGAATGAGGTAGATAACCAACTACAGTTACATTATGCTGTAAATTTTCTAATCACAAAGTTTATAGAGGGCACATTCTATCAAAGCAAACCATTTCTTTGAAGTTTACTGGTAAGTCAGTAACAGTAACTGACCAATATGCTATGCTGACTAATATGAAGTTTTTTCTCAAGCATAAAACTGAGAGAAGGGATTGAGATTGTTAAACAAAAGACACAGTTGAAGCTTATAATACTAATGTATTGATATTAGAGTTGAAATGCATAGAATATTTATATTGACATTGTCATGTGTGTATATTGATACATGGCATCTTATTAAAAATGAATTGATTAAAGAGAAAGTTTATTAATGAAAAAACTCAGATAGCCAAACTAAAAAAAAAAAAAAAAATACTTGGGGGGATTGTAATTGTACGCAAGCTTATTCTGACTTTCAAGGATGAGTTTTACTCAAAGACACAAATCAAGAATAATAAGTAGAATTAGTTGGCAAGAATAATACCTTACTCGAATGAGGCTTTGGAACAGTGACTACAGCAACTTCCATGTAGAATTTTTCCAGTGGTGGTTAAATCAAAGGAAGGCAAGAGCCAGAGAAATATCTTCAAGTTGCTCTAAGAATTTTTGTTTAATTGTTGATATTAAAACTACAAGTGTACTACTTATATATTGCTCTCCTCTATTGAGTTACACTAACATATTCCAAGAAAACTAAAGACCAAAGTGTATTCATTTTCAGCAGAAAATACCAAGGATGACACAGGACAAGTTATTTTTGCCTTTCAGTGAGGTTACCTTCCTCTAATTTACTCCTTGACCCTTACCTGGTTTCCTCTTTCAAATGCATGGTTTGATCTACTGAATTCCAGAACTTCAGCTTCCTCCTTACCTCCTGACTTCAAGAAACTACAGCAGATGGACTTTGGTTTGTTGATGTTGGAACTTTGCCCAGCACTTGCCCAGATCTTTTTCCAATTGACTAACAAGATAGTGTTGTTGTCACCACCTCCCACCCCAGCATGACAATTATGAACATAACCTAGAGAGATTTCTATCCCCAAAATAAGATTACAAATAAAGTTTATAACCCAACATGAAGGTTAGAGAAAATGTACATCTGTTATTATAGTCTTTAAATCTTGGTCAAAGTGATATTTCATGTTAATATAAACATTTTAATAATTTAGATTTGCAAAATGGAATAATTTAGATTTGCAAAATAAGCCAGAAACCTGGAATTTTATGTAAAAGTTTCGAGTTTAAAAAACAACAATAAGCTACCCATAATAACAACATGAGAGAGAAACTTGATTAATAGAAAGAACCAAATTATCGAGATTTGATTACTTTAACCAACCCTCACTAGCTGCCACCAGCAAAATTAGAAAGAACTGGCCAGTAGCTACCATAGAAGTTGCAAACTCAAATAAATGTCTATGAAGATAAGACAAGATCCCTATTTTGAATAAGAGTAAATGAGTGAAAAGTGCTGAGTAGAAGCAACAGAATGTGGTAGGGAGAGTTGGGTAACTGAAGAGTACAGGCTCTGTATGAAAGGGCAAAGCTCCCGCTCATTGCTGACATGCAAGAATGTGGACTCAGTGTAGACAGATCTCATTTCTCAAAATAAGCCAGAAACCTGGAATTTTATGTAAAAGTTTCGAGTTTAAAAAACTGGCTAAAATCTTTTTGAAACACTGTGCTTGCCAAATACAGCATCTTTGGAGAGCTTCATCCAGTTCACTACTGTGCTCTAGCAGATATTCCTCCTGTATCCCTATTTTCTTGACTTCAAATGCCCCCATCTGCAGAGGAGTAACTCATTAAAATATTAGTAACTTAAAGCACATTCAAAAGAGATGTGTGATGATGAGATCTGAAAGAAGAAAGAGAGATAGAAAAAGGACAGGAGTGTTTCTTGAAAAAAAAAATTCTCACAGATTCACCTAACATAGACTTTGCATTCCTATGACCCTACTGACAGAAATGCAGATATTCAATATGAATAGAGTAATCAACAAAGGAAGATAGAAAGTCAACAGAAAATTAATTGCTGTTCTGTCAAAGGACATTTCAATTTTAAAATAGGTTTAGAATGACGTGTGTGTGTGTGTGTTTGTGTGTGTGTGTGTGTGTGTGTGTGTTTATTTTGTGGGGAGGAGGAAGGTGGGGAATAGCAGATTGTGGGTGATATAATTTGTAAAACTTCCTGGCCAGCCATCTCATGGTAAACAAGAAAGGAAACATTATTTGAGTTTTGGGCATGCAGCAAGATATAAAACTTAGAATCTACTCTCCAAATAAAAGCTAAGTGTGATGATTAGAACCTGCCTTTTTATTATTTTTGCTTTGATTTTATGTTAATATTCTCAGTAGTTCTCTAATTGGAAACTTTTACACCTGAGCTATGTATAAAACATACTAAGTTTTGTATTTTCTTAAATATTTAAAAGTATCTGCATTAAATAGTTATCATGACTGTTTCAAATCTGTTTTCCTTCCATGCTACCCCATCCTCTACTACCACATATATGTACCCTCTTGTTTTTTTGTTTTTTTTTTAATCCTGTCTGGAAACATTTACCCAAATGTTCCTTTTTAAACAAAATACACAGATCTGATAAAAGGTGTCATGTTTCCCAGTCCTTTTCAAAGAACTCATATAAAAGTATAAATTATAATTTATAACCACTGACAGGGGGATCTAATTATATTCTAGCCTTTTATGGCCATTTAGAATGCCTTTTGATCTCAATTTCCAGTAAAAAAAAAAAAAAAAAAAAAGAGGAACTCTTTTATGCTATTTTTAAGACAGTGAAAATCTTTTACAAAAATGAGAAAGTGCCAATGTTAGAACATTAATGAATTAAACAATATAGTAAGGATGTATTTTTAATTTTATCACATCTAATACCACTAATCACAATCATTTTCAAGACACAGATCGATACTACCTTATCCTCTGGTTTAATTGTCAGGCCGCAAAATTAATCTAAAGATTAACAGTGAACTCTGAAGTTCGCTGTAAGTAGATATAGTCAGATAGCTCATGGGTCTGCCTGCACATCATAACCAGTTTCATAGTGAAAATATTAATGTAACAAAACAGGATACCACAAAAGGATCCCAAACTAGGGCTCTTAATTCTGATCCTCTGTTTTCCTTAGATGTATTTTACATTAGAGATTCAAATTCACAGTACTATATCTCAGACTTTGTCTTAGGTACTAGAAATTGAGAGGTGGATAAGACCAGGTGTTACAAAGTCAAAAATTTAAAGAGTATTGGCAGGTAAATATAAATAATTGATATGGAAAAAAGTATAGAATATGATCCAACTTGGTCTATATTTGTTCCTTCTTAATTTTGACAAAGACATGGGGGAATATGGAAAAATATTTCTCTACTAAACAAATGAACATAACAATTGCATTATGAATAGCAAATGGTCTCTGCCTCTATCAGGGATTTACTTAGCAGTGAAGGTGGCTATGGAGAAGTGGAGGGAACATGCTTCCTCTAAAGGGGTAACTCTCACTCAGCTCCAGTTGATGGTTGCCAGGTAGAACTTCAAGCTGCTCAATGCCAGCTGTCCTAAGTATTTTAGGAGAGCCAGGAAACCCAATTTTGATGTGAAACCCTTGCTTTTTCCATGTAGAATTTAAACTGTCTGGGCCAAACAGAGCAAAGCTTTAGGTCATGGCCTGTGGGAGGTAAATGAACAGCCACAAAAGATCTACATCAGACCCTTCAATCCCTCACCCTTCTGTACCTCCCTGATCAAAGTGTGGGGTCTGTTGACTAGAGGCATGGGCATCACCTGAGAGCTTGTTAAAAATATCGAATCTCAGATCCTGCTCCAGACCTGGTGAAACACAATCTGCATTTGAACAAGCCCACATCTGATTTGTAGTCTCATAATATATTTGACAAGCACCAGTCTAGGAAGGCATCTAGAAGAAGAAATTGATTTTTCTCCAAAGACCATGACTTTTAAATCTTCCCTGGTGATTTTCTATTGTGATTTCCCATGTCCACTGTTGACTATATCGTGAATACTTGGTCCGTTTTAGAAATCAGCAAATCTTAATTCTCATGGAAGTAAATCTTTGGTACCTGCTACCAGCAGTTTCAGTAAATGATTAGTGCACACTAGCACACATATCACATGCCTCCTTTCATGCGATAGCTTTGAATATTGACTGGCATTTTCTATGTAATCCTAGAACTCTGACCCCATTCTCCTTTGCCCTTTCACCTCATCTCTGCTTTTTGATATTTCCTATATCCATGAACAAAGAGGTCTTTTCCTTGCCAGACCTGGGTTATACTTCTGTTGGCTTCAGTTTCAAGTTACTTCACAGCAGTTTGAATTGCAAGCTGGTAAGCTGTCCTAGGCTTCATACTTATCTGGCTCCTGTGGTTCCCTCTTTGACTTTTTTCTCCATGAGTTGTACCTATAGTCTCTATTGGCCAATACTGGGCTCCTATTTTGTCCTTTTTTTTTTCTTTTAGGGGTGGGGATTGTTGGCAGATGTCTGTGGGGGCATATATCTGTAATATGTCTTTATTCATTGGCATGCTTGCTACCCAAAGCATTGTGAGAATTGCTACCACACTAAAGAAGCCTCAAGAGTGTGTATCTTTGTATTTACCGTGGATTCTACTCTTGTTAAATGCAACTTCCAATCTCATAGTCTTTTGTTTCTTCACAGCTCTGCCTCCGAGTGGTTGGCCTCCCAGCTAAACTCATGCTGGATGACTTTAGGTCACAAGGAGTTTTCCTTCTAAGCACCTATATTTGTTTGATGATTTGCTGTTTTTTTATTTTCACTTCATTTGTTTCTTATAACCATTACAGATTATTTTTATTCACATTTTATAGAAGAAAATGAGATGATTATGGAAACTAACTCCCTAGACTAATATCACACACACTTGAACAAACACTAGATTTTTGGCATTTGGTATTTTTTATATTATATCATGATTTCCGTCCCAACCATCAGAAAGCCTCTAATAATACATTTGCATTTCATTTTGTTTTAAATATCATCGAACTTGTCAAACATTATAAGTTTTTATCACAGACTTAAGTATATTTAAAACATATTTCAAATTGGCAAAAATGTAGTATATAATACATGATCCTACTATATTTACAATAAGAGAAAATGAATAAATTTTGGAGTGAATATATAGACGCAAACAAATTGAAATAAGGTATTGAACATTTTTCAGAAAAAAATAAACTTGATGAAGATGTAGGCCACTTTAATTTAAGTAAATAATTGAAAGAATTAAAAAGTGTACTTATTCATTCAGCAACTATTGATTGTGTCCCTTCAGTATTATTCACTGTTTTAGGCAAAGGATGTGATCAGTGGAAGATGATAAACATAGGCCTCCTGACATCATGGGTTGAGGAACACAGACAAAATCAACTTAATTTCCTGTCAAAATGGTTGTCCATTCTACAAGTAATAATCATTATAATTTTCTAAAACGTGGACAAATACAGATGAGCTTACTACAGCTTTCAAGGCTTTCAACTCTCACTCTAAGAAATACATTTCATAAGGCTAGAGCTGCCATAGTGATTCCTCTGATGGATCTGAGCAGAGTAAATTGAAAACCTTCTGGAAAGGATTCACCATTATAGATGTCAAAGGGCATTCGTGATTCATGAAAGGATGTCAAAATGTTAATATTAACAGGAGTTTGGAAGAAGTTGTTTCCAACTCTTATGGATGACTTGAAGGGGCTCACGACTCACCATGGGAAGTAACTGCTGATGTGGTAGGAATAGCAAAAGAGCAAGAGAACTGAAATCAGAAGTGGAGCCTGAAGATATGACTGACCTGCTGCAACCTCATGATAACACTTGAACAGATGAGGAGTTGCTTCTTATGGAGGAACAAAGAAAGTGGTTTCTATTCTTGAGATAGAATCTACTTTTGGTAAAGATGCTGTAAACATTGTTGAAATGACAAAAAGGATTTACAGTATTATATAACTTAGTTGATAAAGCAGCAGCAGAGTTAGAAAGGATTGGGTCTAATTTTCAAAGAAGTTCTATTGTGGGTAAAATGCTATCCAATAGCATTGCATGCTGCAGAGAACTCTCATGAAAGTCAGTTGATGCAGCAAATTTCACAGTCATCTTACTTAAATTGCCGCAGTCACCCCAATTTCAGCAACCACCACCCTGATCAATCGGCAGCTGTTGACCTTGAGAGAAGACTTCCAACCAGCAAGAAGATTACAACTCCCTGAAGCCTCAGAAGATTGTTAGCACTTTTAAGCAATAAGGTATTTGTAATTAAGGTATGCACATTACATTTTTAGACGTAATACTGATGCACACTTAATAGACTACAGTATAGTACAAACATAACTTTTACATGAGGTAGAAAACTAAAAATTGTGTGACTTGCTTTATTGCACTATTTGGTTTAATGTAGTGTTCTGGAATGGAACGTGCAATATCTCCAAGGTGTTCCTGTATCTAAATCATAAAATGAGGCATATTTTACATGTCCAGAATTTAAAAGTTTGTATGCCTTTTTCAAAAAATAAACCGTTAATTCACTAGCTATGAGAAACCCATCATTTAACCAACTTAATATCTATTAGTAATACATATTTCTTTTTTCCTTAATGCGCTAGCACTTTATTAATCGTTTTAATTTTAGATTCAGGAGGTACATGTGCACACTTGTTACATGGGTATATTGTGTGAGGCTGAGGTTTGGGGCACCAATAATCCTGTCCCCCAGACAGTGAGAATAGTATCCAACAGGAAATTTTTCATCTCTTGCCCCTGTCCCTCTCTCCTCTCTCTAGTGGTCCTCAGTGTCATTGCTCTCAATTTTTTTTTTTTTTTGAGTTGGAGTTTCACTCTGTCGCCCAGGCTGGAGTGCAGTGGCACGATCTCGGCTCACTGCAACCTCTGCCTTCTGGGTTCACGCCATTCTCCTGCCTCAGCCTCCCGAGTAGCTGGGACTACAGGCGCCCGCCACCACGCCCAGCTAATTTTTTGTACTTTTAGTAGAGACAGGGTTTCACCATGTTAGCCAGGATGGTCTCGATCTCCTGACCTCATGATCTGCCCGCCTCGGCCTCCCAAAGTGCTGGGATTACAGGCATGAGCTACCACACCTGGCCTGTTCTCATCTTTATATCCATGTGTACTCAGTGCTTAGCTCCCACTTATAAGGAGGACATGCAGTCTTTTTCTGTTCCTGCATTAATTCACTTAGGATAATGGCCTCCAGATGCATCCATGTTACAACTAAGTAGATGATTTCATTATTTTTTATGGCTGCATAGTATTCCATGGCGTGTGCACATGCACACGTGTATGTGTGTGTGTGTGTATTATATTTTCTTTATCCAGTCTACCATTTATGGTCTTCTAAGTTGATTCCATGTCTGTTATTGTGAATAGTGCTGCGATTAACATACAAGAGCATATGTCTTTTGGTTGAATAATTTATGTTCCTTTGGTTATATAACCAGTAATGAGATTGCTGGGTCAAATAAATGGTAGTTCTGTTTTAAGTTCTTTGAGAAATCTCCAAACTGCTTTCCACGGGGTCACCCACCAAGAGTGTATAAGCATTTGTATTCTTAGCAAGAGTGTATAAGCATTCCCTTTTCTCTGCAGCCTTGCTAGCATCTGTAGTTTGTTGACTTTTTCATAATAGCCATTCTGGCTGGTTTGAGATGGTATCTTATAGTGGCCTTGATTTGCATTTATCTGATGATTAGTGAGGTGGAACATTTTTTCATGTTTGTTGGCCCCTTGTATGTACATTTTGCGAAGTATCTGTTCATGTCCTTTGCCAACTTTTTAATGAGGTTATTTGTTGTTTGCTTTGATTAAGTTCCTTATAGATTCTGGATATTAGGCCTTTGTTGGATGCACAGTTTGAGAATATTTTCTCCCATTTTATAGATTGCGTATTTACTTTATTGATAGTTTCTTCTGCTCTGCAGAAGCTCTTTAGTTTAAGTAGGTCCCATTTGTCAATTTTTGTTTTTGTTGCAATTGCTTTTGAGGACTTAGTCATAAATTATTTCCCAAGGCCAATATCAAAAACTGTATTTCCTAAATTTTCTTCTAGGATTCTTAGAGTTTGAGTTCTTACATGTATATCTTTAATCCACCTTGAGTTGATTTTTGTATACGGTGAAAGGTAGGCACAGGTTTCAGGCCAGGTGTGGTGGCTCACGCCTGGAATCCCAGCACTTTGAGAGGCTGAGGCGGGTGGATCACCTGAGGTTAGGAGTTTGAGACCAGCCTGGCCAACATGGTGAAACCCCATCTGTACTAAAAATACAAAAATTAACCAGGCGTGGTGACAGGTGCCTGTAATCCCAGCCACGTGGGAGGCTGAGCCACGAGAATCACTTGAACTCAGGAGGCAGAGATTGCAGTGAACTGAGATCGCACCACCGCCAGCCTGGGCAACAGGGTGAGACTCTGTCTCAAAAAAAGAAAAAAAGAAAAGAAAGGTAAGGGTCCAGTTTCATTCTTCTTCATATGGCCCATGGCTGCCTGTTGATACCAGTCTCAGCTGAGCTACTTTGGCTCCTCAAAGAGGAGGCGTCTCTTCCTCATTAGTTTCTGTTTGGAGTCCCCAGATTTGCTTGGATATGCAGCTCTGAGATGCCCCAGTACTGTTTTTCCAGGTTACATGTTAGGGGTGACCTTTGGATGTAACAATAGTTGTCCACCATATGTATATGCTTAATAGTACTTGGGGAAGAAGATATAGGAATTTAATAAATGATTTCCTCAAAATTGTCTCTACCTTTACCTCTGAAACTAGTGATATATCTACATAATTTTCATATCTGACATTAAATTTTAATTGTAATATGTTGTTTGCAAAAATTATCTCCTGAAACTTTAGTTGTCGAGTTATTTTATTGGTAGTGGAACATCTCTTAATTATCTCTCTTACTTAATCATCTGTAATCAGGATGCTACTTTGCCTGAAATTGGTTTCTAGACTCATTGTTTTCACTCTGTGAATTGTTCGGTTCCATCAAAGCAGGGGTTTGACTGGCTGACCAGCCATTTCATAGAAAGAACTATTTTGTTTTTTAATGTTGTGTAAACAGACCACGATTTTGAAACTGAGCCTATGAAAAATGCGGTAAAGAGATACATCCCATCAATACCTAATTTATTGAGAGTTTTCAGCATGAAGTGTTGTTGAATTTTGTCAAAGGCTTTTTCTGCATCTGTTGAGATAATCATGTGGTTTTTGTCATTGGTTCTGTTTATATGCTGGATTAACCCACAGCCAATATCATACTGAATGGGCAAAAACTGGAAGCATTCCCTTTGAAAACTGGCACAAGACAGGGATGCCCTCTCTCACCACTCCTATTCAACATAGTGTTGGAAGTTCTGGCCAGGGCAATCAGGCAGGAGAAGGAAATAAAGGGTATTCAATTAGGAAAAGAGGAAGTCAAATTGTCCCTGTTTGCAGATGACATGATTGTATATCTAGAAAACCCCATTGTCTCAGCCCAAAATCTCCTTAAGCTGATAGACAACTTCAGCAAAATCTCAGGATACAAAATCAATGTGCAAAAATCACAAGCATTCTTATACACCAATAGCAGACAAACAGAGAGCCAAATCATGAGTGAACTCCCATTCACAATTGCTTCAAAGAGAATAAAATACCTAGGAATCCAACTTTCAAGGGATGTGAAGGAACTCTTCAAGGAGAACTATAAACCACTGCTCAATGGAATGAAAGAGGATACAAACAAATGGAAGAACATTCCATGCTCATGGGTAGGAAGAATCAATATCGTGAAAATGGCCATACTGCCCCAGGTAATTTATAGATTCAATGCCATCCCCATCAAGCTACCAATGACTTTCTTCACAGAATTGGAAAAAACTACTTTAAAGTTCATATGGAACCAAAACAGAGCCTGCATCGCCAAGTCAATCCTAAGCCAAAAGAACAAAGCTGGAGGCATCACGCTACCTGACTACAAACTATATTACAAGGCTACAGTAACCAAAACAGCATGGTACTGGTACCAAAACAGAGATATAGACCAATGGAACAGAACAGAGCCCTCAGAAATAATGCCACATATCTACAACCATCTGATCTTTGACAAACCTGTCAAAAACAAGAAATGGGGAAAGGATTCCCTATTTGATAAATGGTGCTGGGAAAACTGGCTAGCCATATGTAGAAAGCTGAAGCTGGATCCCTTCCTTACACCTTATACAAAAATTAATTCAAGATGGATTAAAGACTTAAATGTTAGACCTAAAACCATAAAAACTCTAGAAGAAAACCTAGGCAATACCATTCAGGACATAGGCATGGACAAGGACTTCATGTCTAAAACACCAAAAGCAATGGCAACAAAAGCCAAAATTGACAAATGGGACCTAATTAAACTAAAGAGCTTCTGCACAGCAAAAGAAACTACCATCAGAGTGAACAGGCAACCTACAGAATGGGAGAAAATTTTTGCAACCTACTCATCTGACAAAGGGCTAATATCTAGAATCTACAATAAACTCAAACAAATTTACAAGAAAGAAACAAACAACCCCATCAAAAAGTGGGCGAAGGACATGAACAGGCACTTCTCAAAAGAAGACATTTATGCAGCCAAAAGACACATGAGAAAATGCTCATCATCACTGGCCATCAGAGAAATGCAAATCAAAACCTCAATGAGATACCATCTCACACCACCTAGAATGGCAATCATTAAAAAGTCAGGAAACGACAGGTGCTGGAGAGGATGTGGAGAAATAGGAACACTTTTACACTGTTGGTGGGACTGTAAACTAGTTCAACCATTGTGGAAGTCAGTGTGGCTATTCCTTAGGGATCTAGAACTAGAATTACCATTTGACCCAGCCATCCCATTACTGGGTATATACCCAAAGATTATAAATCATGCTGCTATAAAGACACATGCACACATATGTTTATTGTGGCACTATTCACAATAGCACAGACTTGGAACCAAGCCAAATGTCCAACAATGATAGACTGGATTAAGAAAATGTGGCACATATACACCATGGAATACTATGCAGCCATAAAAAATGATGAGTTCATGTCTTTGTAGGGACATGGATGAAGCTGGAAACCATCATTCTCAGCAAACTATCGCAAGGACAAAAAACCAAACACCGCATGTTCTCACTCACAGTTGGGAATTGAACAATGAGAACACATGGACACAGGAAGGGGAACATCACACACTGAGGCCTGTCATGGGGTTGGTGGAGGGGGAGAGATAGCATTAGGAGGTATACCTAATGCTAAATGACAAGTTAATGGGTGCAGCACACCAACATGGCACATGTATACATATGTAACAAACCTGCACGTTGTGCACATGTACCCTAAAACTTAAAGTATAATTAAAAAAAAAAAAAAGAAAAATGTGGTAAAGATTATTCCAAAAGGTAGGTGGTCGTGAAAACCAAGCTAACAGGGAACAGAAGGACACAGCAGTATTTATTAAATTTACTTCAGAACTACTGCCAGATTCACTTTAATTCTATCCTATCTTATTTTGGACTTAAGACCAAAAGTTGTTTTCATGACTTTTTCATTACACTTATGTCTACTCTAATTTTTCTTCTATACTTTATCTGTGTTAGAGTTGGTGTTTGCTTTCTGAAGTGCTGGTTGTACCATATGGTTGCTTTAATTTGAGGAAGTATCTTATTTAAAAAAAAAGTAAGAAAGCGATTTGAAATGAGTATGTATTCAATGCAGAAATCAGTTATTCTCATATTTAATGCTTTGTGATAGAGAAGTCAGTATATTCTCCCCGTGGTCTCCAAATGCCTTTGAATTCATCTCAAATTATTTCATTGAAAGTTCACCTTTTGTCATACAAAAATGGTAACAATGCCTTCAGGGATCTGGGGCTTTTCTAATACCAAAATCTTGGATTTTGAGATTCAAGATGAATAGATGTATTAAAATTTATAGAATTGCTTTGGGGGAAACACAAAATATATTGCCTCTGTATTTATTACTAGCAGTATTTAAGTGGGAAAAATGTTTTTTCTTTCCTATGCATTCTTTATATCATCAGTGATTCATTTTGTTTGAAAGGAATTCTCTTTAGATTTTAGATCATTACCTTAACTTCTCTTTATAGGGAAAAAATTACTATAAAATTTTAAAAATAGAGAGGATCTTCAAAATACATGAGTCCAGTGACCCTCACTTATAGGACTGTTGAGAACCCAGAGACTTAGTGTGATTTGTCTAAGAGTATGAATCTTTGGTGCCATAACTTACTGTATTTTTTTCCTTTTTCACATTTACTTTCAAATATATTCTGTTTATGTTTTCTTTCTACATATTAAGTTACATATTTATATCTTCTGTATTTTATGTCTAAATTTAATGCATTTCTTACTCTTGGAAGTTTTTGGAATAAATGACGATACAACCCACAATCCAGGAATTGTATGTTTAGCTTTTATAATAGTAATTATCTTATTGTTTACTAAAACGTGTATTAAATATGGCTGACCAGACCCATAACAATATGAGCACAAAAATTACTACAGTAATTTACTTTTGTACATTGAGTACAGTGGAAACATTTTGAGCTAACTAGAATATTTAGATTGCTGTTAACTACTGGACATGACATGATGGCCTGCCAACTCCCATCACTTTCGTGAGTACCGTTCCCACGATCTACTGAGTAGTTAACTGTCACTAGACCTTGCTCCCTCTGGTCACTTCTGATTAGACAAAGGGTGAACTTCTGATCCAAGCTATACCAATTCCATTTCTTCTCCCTGAAAATTGTGGAGCATGCAGGAAAGGTAGAGAGCTACAGGCAGTGGATTGATTAACTCAGATATATAGGAGCTGAATTTGCCACAAACTTGCAAAGAAAACCAATTTCTGTACAATGAGAGAAGAATAAAGCAGGGAAAAGCAGGGTTGAAATACATTAGAGATAAACACAGACAGACAGATGCACATCCACACACAGAAAGGCAGAGAGAGACAGAGAGACAAAGAAAAATGAGAGAAAGCAAACAAGCTTTTGTTCCCCAATGCTTTCCAATTAATTTCCAATTAACAGCTTATTGGAAAGAGCCAGCAGATCGCCCTTAGGAAAGACGAACCTCTGAATCTTTATAATAAATTCCATTTTCACCTAAATTTTCTTTGCATGAGTTTATGTTTATTGCAATCAGTATAAAAAACACACTGCATTTTATATTTGAATGATACATTGAGACAATCATTAATACTGCCAGTAAAGAAAAAAAAATATTGGTGGCAATGGACTAGGTTGAGAGATTAGGAAATAATGTCCAGGTATTTTAGCAGACTATTAAAACTCCGACTGAGCCACACAATCTGAGTTCAAATCTCAGTGGCACCAGACACTAGTTATGTGATTTGGATATGTTTCTTGATCTCCCTTCCTTAGTAAAATGGAAATAATAATAGTATCCACATTACAGGGATGTTGTGATAACTTAATGATTTAATTCATATAAGAGTTTGGATGAATGTCTGGCACATAGTAAATCTGTATAAGTGTTAAATATTGAACTACTAACATTTATATTGACCAGGAGTAAAACTGCTAACCCTGTATAATTTTGAAGAAAATAAATATTTTACCTATATGAAATACAGTTGCCAACTTCTGTCATTACTTAATAGTTACATCTTTTGTTTTTCACTTATTTGCCACCATCCTGATCTATCTATATGGCTTCAGTGCCCTTCAAGCAGCCCTCCCAAACTCCATTATCTCTACTTTCTAAGAAGCTATGCTGATTGTCACTCATCCATCAAAAACTCTAAAATCTGATTTCAAATCTGACATCCTTTGTCCAGCTTGAATTTCCTGTGTGACAGGCTCATGCTAGCTACTCAATAAACAAAGGTAAATCAAAGTCTCTTACATAATGGAGTTCCAGGGTGGTGGCGAAAGCCATGTGTGAAGGAAGAGCGTGCACAAGGGCCTGGCATCAGGAGAGATGATAGCTCATTCAGGTAACATGTATGTATTCCCAAGTCTGTGTCTTTGCCAATTTTATTCATCTATGTGGAAAGCCATTCCTTTTTGTCTTTCTACAGGTTGAACTTTGGTTGAAGTAGTTTCTAGTTGCCTCCAGGTGAGAGTTTTTGGTAACCTTCTCATGTCTCAAGATCGAGCTCAATTTCATCTCTTTTATAAAACTTACCCACTTCAGACTTCCTGATTATTTCCTTGTAATAATTAGTAACAGGTATCACTAGCTATCTCTATCACATGAATGGAAAAATGCATGAACACTTTTAGGGCAGTGATGTGCCATTTCAACCAAACATTAACTTTAGAATAACTAAGTAGCAATGTGTTTGTGGAAGGAGAAAAGACTTTTATACAATCTTCAATGTTGTATTTATCTGTTTTATATGTAGGAGTCCTCATAACAACCCTATAGAAGAGGTATCATTACACCTGATTTTTAGTTAAGAAAGCTAAGACTCCAGTACCATTTTCTAAGACTAAACACCTAAGAGCAAGCTAATTTGTCAATATATTCCACACATATGTGATACTGAGCCAGTGAACAGGCTCAGTAAATGTTAACTCACTGCACTATTTCTTGTCTACATAACGTTACATGTGTATCACATACTTGTAAGGATGTGTGGATGTTTATCAACTTTTCTTTCTCAGCGTAAATGGCTGAATAAAATTGATGACATGCATATTAAACACAAAGTGATTGCCACAGAATTTTCTTCCATAATATTTTTGAAAGCTGGAACTAAACCACTCCCATGTAGATACTATAGAGTTGTGGTTTACAGTGGTTTTTAGCATATTTACTATATTTTATTATTTTAAAACATAATGAGCTGTTGTATGTAAGTAGCAATCACAAATTATACGTTTATTTGTCAGCATGATGTTCCAAAACAACTTATATTCAAAATTGTTTATTTTCACATAGACTACTAATTACATATTGGAAAATAAACATAAATATTAAACTCACTGTATTGTAAATATAATATGAAGCCAAAAACATATGCCTCAAGAAAGTATTGGAGCTGACATATGGTTTATAACTTCTTATGGGCTAAATACATTGTCCTTCACTGAAAAGCTTGGAAGTCTTTTATTCACTTATTTAAGGAATATAAAATGGTTTCCAAATGGGCATCACTTACCAAAATGCACATAAATGTGCTTTCTAGAAGGAGAAAAAACAATGATACAGGTATTTTTAAGATAAGATAAAGCAATTTAAAAAGAATATATCCCTGTTACTCTTTAGCTTCCAGTGTCTAGTTTTTATGATTGTATTGATTTTGTTTTATAGTAGTGTTTGAATTTTGTACTTTTTTTTCCCAAAAATATTACTCATCTAAAAAGCACATTGCTTTCTTTGATAACTGGCTTAGAGATCATTAAAATATCTGATTAATGAGTAGATTTTTTTCACTGCTTTACTATTTTCAATATGTCAGAGAAACATTCAACCCTTCTAAGAAATTTTTCTGCTTTGCATAATTTATAGATCAGATTGTTCCTTCTCTATAATAATGGCACTTAATTTTTGCCTATGAAAATAGATTGTATAGTTTGTATTTAAAGAAGTTAAAAGTCTAAGTAGTGTAATTAAAATCAAGCTATAGATTTCATAGTTCAGTAAAAGTAACATAGATGTGGAAATGGGCTGACTGGATCCAAATCACGACCCTTTCATTTGTCGTTTCACCCTGCTCATGCTACTTAATTTCTCTCAGCCTCAGTTTCTTCATCTGTACAGTGGGGATAATAATGTTTGCTGATAGTTTTGTGGAAGGATTAAATTAGATACTGAATATAAAGCCCCTTATATATGTCCTAGATGTTACAAGTACTCAAAATGTGGCTACTGTTTTTGCTAGATTAACATTATTGGGTATAGGATTTTATAATAGTTTGATAATTCAAGATGATAATTTTTTCAACAGGAAATAAAAGTCACTATCTGTATCTTAACATATGTAGTAGAGAAACTTTCAGGAACATTTTTCTTCTCTGATCTTACTAAAACATCAGTTCAATTTGGGGAGAGCTTTGTCTATCCAGGTAACAACTGTTCCACCCTGATCAAGGGTGATCATAGTGAATACTGATAGGAAGAAGAAGCATAAGAAATACCAACTTAAAATCTTTAATTCCAAAAAAAAAAAAGGAAGAAAGAAAAGAAACAGTATGTTATTAGACAATTGTGGCACTGCATGCTGGTACCACATGGAAAAAAGGCAGATTAGCTTGTTATTTATCTTTCAGGTAGAACAAGTTCTTTACTAAAATATTAGCTGATGCAACATATTTTGTCTTTTAAAATAAGCTACTGGATGAAGTTCAGCCACCTTTCAAATACATTGCCCATTATCTTATAAGATCCAATGGAAATGGAGAATTTAATTTATGACTTTCTTGTATAAATGCTTCTTCATGGATGCTTTATATAAAATATAATAATATCAATTTTTATGACTATTAAAGATTTTATTGAAATAATTAGACTAGCATCAGAGTCTATAGTTAGAACATAAAATCTTAATGGTATCACAATTTACTTTAGACACACAAAATGAATGTCTAAAAATGGGTTTCATATAAATTTTTCATGGTGGGATAGATATTAGAGAACTAAGATATGTCATTATATATATGCAATCACTTAAATGCCTTTGTTGTTGTCATGTTTGAGACATCTTTACAATGTTCCTAATATTTTGATGTTAAGATTTTTAACAGAATAGCACTATTTTACTCTCAAGGCATACTTAAAATATGTCTCATAGGGAGTTTAATTAGATAGGAAATTTGGGTATTCTTATGTCTATTATTTCATTTTACATTGTTGTGAAGGGTTATTTGAGACTGGGTAATTTATAAAGAAAAGAGGTTTATTTTGCCTCACAGTTCTGTAGACTGTACAGGAAGCACAGTGCCAGCATCTGCTTCTGGTGAGCACCTCAGGAAGCTTCCAATCATGGTGGAAGGTGAAGGGGGAGCAGGCAGGTCACATGATGAAAGAGGGAGCAAGAGAGAGAGGGGAGGAGGTGTCAGACTGTTTAAACAACCAATTCTTCCTTGAACTAACAGAGTTAGAATTCACTGATTACCATAGGGAGGGCACCAAGCCGTTCGGTAGGGATATGTCCCCGTGACCCAAACACTTCCCATTAGGCCCTACTTCCAGTATTGGAGATCACATTTCAACATGAGATTTGAAGGGGACAAACACTTATATTTAATAGGTTGCTGAAAAGGTATCATTACTTAAAAGTGATCTTTTGCCTATGTCTAAGTTTAATTTTGACCTGAACTTCAGCAATTGACTGGTGTCTGACCACCAGAAGCATTCCTTATCTCTGAGGAGCTGCAGTTCCAGCAACTCACTCTGTACCTAAGATTGGTGACAAAGAAAGCCCAGGCATCCAAACAAGTCAGCCCTTGCGGAAAAATAGGGCTGAAAGCACACAGGCTGCACCTTATATTCTGTGTTCAGGAGATTCCCCTGGAGACAGAGAAATAAGGTACACCCTAATAGGTTGGTGGTGTGCCACCAAAGTCATTTTTCTTGAAAGCTGAAGCATGAAAGAAAAGAGGTGAAACAATAACCTAAAACATGAAGATATTGTGAGATACTGAAGTAGTATAGACACTTATCAGTAGAGACAAACAACAATGGACATGCAGAGGGAAAACTTTTTAAACTTTTGTATTTGAGAGAGAAGTGAATGGCTATCTTTTTATACCTCAACCGGCCAGGATGGTACTCTACCTAGGAAGTACTGTGTTTACTATAGAGATCGTGTATGAATGGAAGAATGAATACCCTTAAGGCAGTGCTGTGCCATTTCAACCCAACATTAGCTTTAGAATAACTAAGTCACAGTGTGTTTGGGGAGGGAGTAAAGAGCCAACTCCAGGTAAAAAGTGATCAAATGCTTCTGGACTTTTTGATAAAAGGCGGCCAGAAACAGATGATCTGTCCTAGTCTTTGGAAATTCCAGAATTCCCTTAAAGAACTGGATTAGAATCTGCCATTAACAAAATTAATCTAACCTGTTGGCCAGCATAAAATTTTTCCACCAAGTAAATTTATAAGGCACTTGATCCACCATGCCAGAAATGTTCAAGGTTTTCAATCTCAATCTTATGTCTGTGCTTCTGTTAAAAGATCAACTAATAAGTGCACATAATGGAGTATTTTGGTTTATTGTCAATGCAAGAATCAGAATTGCATCCTATGTTGGACTTTTCCCACAATATCTTGGTAAATGATCATCTACTCTATATGCAAAAACATCAGTTATTCTGGCAATGCTTCTTTAATTTTTTAACTTAAAAATACCTACAGATGGATGGAGTGAAAAATAACTCATAAGAGTTTACCAAAACTCAGTCTTCTGAACTTGAAAAAATGTATTTGAAGCATCAATTATTTATAGTACCCTATGTGGATTTTTCATTTTATGACCAAATGTGTTTATTTTAGTCTAAAATTAATGTTTTAAATCATTGTCATTAAACTAATTTTCAAGCAAGTTGAGCCATGCTAATTAGAAAGATTCTTATACCACTGATCACATATTTTTTTAACTCCAGGGTGTTCAGACCCCAGTTTCAGAAACACAGTCTTTATTATCAAACAGTTCTATGTTTAAATCAAGCCTTTACCTCACATTTGCTGTGTCATTCTGGAAAAGTAGCTTAACCTTAGCAAGATTTGTTTTTCACCAAGTTAAAAAGGAATGATACCTACTCCATTGAGTTTATGGCAAGCATTCCTCGAGGCAAGGTAATGTAAATTTCCTGGAATATAATACTGTTTGGGGTGGAATTGTGCCTACCAAAAAAGATGTGTTGAAATTCTAACTCCATCACCACCTGTGAATGTGACCTTATTTGGAAATGGGTCTTTGCAGGTGTATTTAAAGATCATACAGAATTAGAATGGACTATAATACAATGACTAGTGTCCTCATGAGAAGACAGAAGTTTAGACATACACACACAGAGAAAATGACATGTAACTATTGAGGCAGAGAATGAAGCCATGTGTCTACAAGCCAAGAAAGGCGTAATAATCTGACAACAAAATATGGTATTCCTTTGAGTTGACTTGTTCCCAGTGAACAAGGTCTGGCTGCTAAAATTATCTTTTAATGTGAAAATGCTCACAGATGAATTACTCAGTAATTTATGCTAGAATATTTCCATAAATTAACATCAAGATAGTGATCTACATATACACATTTGTCCTAGTTTTAAAAATTGTAACAATCTCTACTTTTAAAACATACTATTATTACAGTAGTATTATTATCTTTGTAGTTTTGTGGGGGGTTTTTGTTTGTTTGTTTTCATTTTTTGAGACAGAGTTTCACTCTTGTGGCCCAGGCTGGAGTGCAATGGTGCGATCTCAGCTGACTGCAAATTCTGCCTCCCGGGTTCAAGCATTTCTCCTGCCTCAGCCTCCCAAGTAGCTGGGATTACGAAATTAATTTTGTATTTTTATTAGAGATGGGGTTTCACCATATTGGTCAGGCTGGTCTCGAACTCCTGACCTCACGTGATCCACCTGCCTCGGCCTCCCAAAGTGCTGGGATTACAGATGTGAGCCATGCCATTTTACATGCATTTTTCAAGAACTGAGAAATAAGTAATATGTACATTTAAGTGTTTTCATAATTATTTTTATTGTCTTTTATCTTCAGTTATTTCAATGACCCTTAATAATTTTCAGTTTATATTTGAGACACAGTTTTGTTTGAGTAGCTTCCAAAGTCAACTTGTGACATGAAAAAAATGCATGGTGAAAAAATTCTTAACGTAGCATACTTGGCCCCAAAACATGGTCTATATGGTTTTGTGTTACATATACGCGTACTTTTACTCCATATCTCATGTACACAGCAATTCTTTTGCTAAGAGGAAAGTCACTTAGCTAGACTAAAAGAAGGAATAATGCCTAGTACATGGTTAAATATTAGATAAATGTTAGCTATGATCATATAATACCTTTATTCTTATTATGAAAATATATTAAACTTATAGTAGTTTATGAAAAAGAGTAAATGTTAGAACTGTTTAGAATTTCCTACTCCATAATCCAGTCATCATAGCTAACATTTATCTAATATTTAACCATATACTAGGCATTATTCTTTTCTTTCTTTGACACAGTCTCACTCTGTCACCCAAGCTGGAGTGCAGTGGCACAATCTCGATTCACTGCAACCTCCCGTACTAGGCATTACTCTAAGAGTTGCATTACATACTATATTAACATAGTTTGATTTTTTAAATTCATTCAGGAAATTTTGACCTAGAGAAGATATTGTTTCTTGGAAGATTGGACCCAAAATTCAGGGAGTGTGTGTGTGAATGATAAAAACTCTACTATACTATCCTTGGTTGAGAGTCTGGAAGCAAAATAAGAGTTGAGTATTTTTACAGTCTCTCACTTAAGCTCTATCTTCACAATATAACTAATTAAAATGTTTACATAATTCTTAGCTTGTGCTAAGCTTCAGACAGAGAATTTTAAAAGTATGTTTCCTTAATTATGTTTCCCTTCTTTCTGATGATTGTGCTTGATACTTTTTCAGTCTGATCTGGATTTAGAATTTGTCATGTAAGTTTTTAAAAGCGCTGTGATGAGTGTAAAATATAGATTCATTGAATGTTGACTGTCCTTTTTTTTTCTTTATTCTTTGTGGATCTTAATCATATCCACAGCAGAAGTTCCCCCTCACCTCTGAGCCATGACATTTTAAGGAAGCCAAGTGGAGGTTTTATGAGACGCTCTGCTTTTAATTGAATGAAAATTTCAGCAGATGTTTAGCTGGTTAATGCTTCCCATAAATTTATGTTTTGTACCAGTGCCAATTTTTAAACTGCCTTAAGAGAGAATCATCTCACAATCTCTTTTGCAGACTAATACTATTGGTCTTACTGGCACTTAAAGTGATCATGCCTTTGATTCACTGTCAAAGGCTTCATTCATTTATTCACACGTCAAGCAGTCCATCAGTCAATCATTTGAGAATGTGCAAGATGTTTTTTGGAGGTACCCAGATGATTTATACTGCTTGTGCTTCAGCTGTCCTCTGAGTTTAGCAGTTACTTTGATATCTTAGTGAGGGATGCTCTCTAGTGTTTTCCTGCAGATGTTTCCATGTCATGAAATGGCAAGATAAATGATTTTGCTTTTATCTAAAAATCACATTTGAAGGGCAACATTTTGTTTTGGAGATTCCATTAAAATAAATTATGGTCAGAGGCATGGACTAAATTCCCTCAAAGGGTTTGCTAGTGCTCTTTGGGATAACCTTTACTTCTTGCTTTTTCACCCCCTTTCATGATTATGGAGTGACAATACATGTAGTTTTGTCTAGTCTATTGGTTTTGTCTAGTCTATTGTGGAGTAAAGTTAATATTGAATAGCTTGTAAAAATCAATTTTCAGATTTCTGTTTTGATTCAGTAAACAGATATCTTAAGCTCAAAACAATAAACACAAACCTTTTACCAGGTTAAGAAATGCAGAGATTCTTTGTCTTTTTTTTTTTTTTAATTATCTGATGTTTTGAGCTTTATGCCTAATGCCTGTGTTTTGGTATGCATATTATTTACAAAATCAGTTATTTAAATGGTTTTTAAAAATCCAAGCCAAATGCAGCTCCATTAATTTCTAAAGATCTTTTTGTTTAGTTACAAAATATATATTTAAGTGATATGTTGCATCTTTTGGATTCTAGTTGTCAGATCCTTGAAAACACGTTAACAAAATCTGAATGTCTTCCTTCATGCCTTAGGATCTTCTTCTCTTCCTTCTCTGCAAAAATTTCTCCACCCTGGATTTCCTTCCTGACCAGCTGCACATTTTCTTTGGCTTTTGCCTCCTCCAAGATTCAAATGGCTTAATTTTAGTGTGTAATTAATGCTTATTTTTTAATACAATAGTGGACAAATCACAAATTTCACATTACATGCTATGCAAGAGAATGCATCAGTAGGCATTATGTGAATGATTAAATTAAACCTAACATTTATATAATGGTAAAAATTCTTCCTGGCATTGCAAAGAGCTGTGGAGTTTGTTTAGGGTTTCTCTGAAATTTCTTCTGTATGGCCCTCCAGAGATCTGTCAAATAAATAACAGATGTAGAGATTATCAATTATTGTTGAACGTTTGACAAAAACAGGCAAGCCAGGGATTTCCCACTGGATCTCTTCATGTTAAAAGAAAAAAAAAGATCTTCTAGCCAGAATCAAGTAATTCATCTAGATAGTATATTATTAGCATATTTTTAATGTAATTTTGCTATGTTATACCTGCAAAATTTTGTCAGGATGAGGAGGGTACATTTTCTATATCCCTGAAGAGAGTTATTTCATCTCTATGAAATAATTAAATTCACTGCATTATTATGGTCTCTAGTAGAGCTGTAAAGACAAAAAAGTTGCAAAATTGGTAAGGTCTTTGACATGTGTATTTTGTGGCTTCCTGAATTCCCCATTCATTCATTTAGTCCCATCAATGTTTATTGATCATTTCCTGTGTCCTAGACCCTGTCCCCACCACTGGCCATAGAGCAGTGAGCAAGACAGAGTGCTGAATGACATGAAGCTTACCTTCCAATGAGATGAGTGAAAGTAATCAGGAGACAAAGTTATGGTGTTTTAGGTGATGATAAGCACTTGAAGAAAATAAAGCAATGTAATGGGTTAGACAGTGATGGAATTGCAATGGGAAGAGGCTGTTTTATCAAGAAATTTAAGACAGGCCACTCTGAGATGGTGATATTTGATCAGAGACATGACTTAAATGAGTAAGTAAGCTATTTGGATATTGGTGAAAGAGCATTATGAGTAAAGGGAACAGAGAAAGCAAAGCCCTGAAATTGGACTGGAGTTACTTAGGATTTAGATTGCACAATAATGTTTTAAATAACAAAACAAAAGGAACTATTTATTATTTGAAAGACATTGGAAAATATGGACAACTGCTCCAATATTTATTTCAGAGAGGAGGAAAGAATAAATCCAGGGACCATTTTGAAAGGAAAGACTAAACATAAGTCTCTTTTTGGTTGTACTACATGTAGTCCATACCCTTCAACTAAAAGGAACAGAAACAAAGAGGAAGGAATGATTAATCCTATCAAGAGAAGAAAAGATGTGAAGAGACAGAGGAAAGGCTATTAGGCATGTGTTGACATGTGGGGAGGGGAGTGGCACGTTTTTCATTGATTTTACTGTACATTTTCAACAAACTCTAAAGCACAAGATCTAACTAATGTCTTCTTTTTTTCCTGTAGTAAAAGGTATTTTAACCTATGAATGGAATTCTACATACAATACTCAAAGAAAAGGCATTTGCAAAGACACATTTGATTAAATGCACGTTTTTCGTCAGACTTTTGAGTTGACTCAGAAGAGGTGCTGATTTTCATTATGATCAGACAACAGAAATTACTGAAAATCAAAATACAATTGTTGATCTCATTTCAATGCTCAGGACACCACTGTTTTATGATTACAATTAGTGTTAAAAAATATCTTTTCAGACTGATGAAGTTTTTAATGTGAAATATTAAAAAAATACCAAATACATAGAAGATAGAATTCAATACCAGGAGACATAAAAAACAAAATTCAGTTTCTTCTCTGGCAATATCACATCAATAGGATATTTACTGTTAATTTAGTGTTAAATTAACTAGTCTTATAAACTAGTCTTATAAACATAGCATTATTATATAAAAATCATAATGAAAAAGAAAACTAGCAATGTAAAAATCTGACATATTATAAAGTTTATGTAACTTGTATTTCAATACATAAAAGCTAATAATATAACTAAAATCTATTGTTGGTCTATTCCAAACCAGATGCTGTGGAAGAGGTTTGCCTGCATTAGTACTTTAACCTTCATTATAACTAAATGGCACATATAGTATTATTATCTGTGACTTAATTATCAAATTTACCCAAGATTATAAAGGTATGAATTACCAGAACCAGGATTGCAGCCTAAGTAAGCTGTCTCCAGAGTCCCTTCTCTTCATCATTATTTTAAATATTACTTTTAAACTACTATTGATAACCTTTTCAGAACTTTTAAAAAACACCATGTAAAAAAGCAAGAAATGGATGAAATACACATCTTTTATATCATCAGTTTTGTTCAATTATTTATGTATCAAGGGTTATTTCTCTGCTTAAGATTATATAGCAATATGTCTAATGTTTTGCATGTGTAACGGTCCTATTTTCTACTATTGTCTTACTTGAAGTGCCTGGGTATTGCCTGTTTGCCCTCCTTGCATTCACCGACCTTCTCTTGAAAGCTATATTTTAATTTGCCCATGTGTGGAGCTATGAATGGAACTAATGGAAGGTTAAAGGGCAGGAAGCAGAGAAAGGCCAGAGTGTTTCTTTTTCAGGTGATGGTGGCTTCTTATTCTTGCTGAAATCTGGATTATTTAAACATTAACTGTTTGTTTGAAGACAAACGTTTCAGCCCATAGCCCCAAATTAAATACTTTCTATTTAAAATACCTAGAAAGGTTTCTATATTCTTGACTAGACGCTGACTCATACAGTGACTTTTTGCATTCAAAGGCAGTGACCAAAAGGATCTTTATAATTGATAACTTCTCTTCTTAAAGGTAGAAAAATGGAATGGCATTTTAAAAAACTTGAATTCACCTGCAGAGAGTCAGCAGCATTGTTTTCCAGCAGTAGTGTCAACAAATTTAAAAAAGTCCAAATTGAATTAATCAAAATAAATTGTTAAGACTTGAGTTTATACCTAAAGAACAATATTTTGGTGTCTTTCCTTCCATATGGAATGGTTAACTGTGATATTACACTCTTCCCTCTGGACGCTGAGGATTCTTCTGGCTGTCATTACTAAAGCTCTTCCTAAATAAAATACATTTAACACTGTTTTGTGACCCTCCATTTGGACAAGTTTCCATAGTCAGGGCTATTTTGTTTTAGAAACTGTATTAGCTTGCATAATTGCAAATACATTCTGTTAGACCCATGAAGAAAAACCCCTTGGCTGAGTATCATTATAGCTAATATTAGAGGGACCTTTTTAGGTCAGGCAGTCTAGAACTGTTAGCTACTGATTTTCTTAGCACATCCACACCTAGCATAGTTATTGGAAAATGTATCAGGTAGCTTTTGCTAGAATACAAACCCAAAACTCCATGTCTTAAGACAAAAACCATTTATTCACAATTTTGTGGGTTATCTATTTGGGCTTAGTTCATCAGGGAAGTTCATTGCTGCTCTACAGGCTTACTCAAGTTTGTGGCCGGCTGCCCATCAGCTAGGTGATAGTTTCTGGGGGGTCATATGGCTCTCAGCAAGCTGGTTTATGATAGTCTCATTTGGTACAGCTGGAATGACTGGAGCTTCCCTCCATATAGTCATCATCCAGTAGGATATCTCAGGTTTGTTCATATGTCAGCTCAGAGTTCCAAGACAGCAAATAAGCCAAAGCCATCGTACAAGTGATTTTCCAGGGTCTGCTTGTATCGTGTTTGCTAAGGTTACATTGGGCAAAGCCAGCCAAATGACCAACCCAAATTCAAGATTGGAGAAATAGACTCCATATCATATGGGAAGAAATAGTCTATATCATTATAGGAAGAGTAGACCTTGTGATGATTATTATAATCCGCAGAGAATATAAACAATGGGCAAGGTATTTCATTCAAACAAGGAAAAAGAATGAACCAGAGAGCTGATCTGAAGGGACCATATGAGAAAAAATACTTTTCAAGAAAACAAGATAGAGGAAGAATTAGAAACTTTATCTTAGGATTGGAGTGGGTATGGATGTCACAGAAAGTGAACAAACAACAAATATTTTATGTCTATGGCCAGAGAAATGGATGCTTTGAGAGCAGGCACTTAATCATGAATTAATCTAAAGTGAAGGTCAAAGTGTGGTCAAGTATTTCTTTGCTTTGTTAAATCTTGACATGGTATCCACATGAATTTCCACATTAGTCCCACCTAATGAAGGAAACCTATGTGAATTGATATATTTAGAACTTCCTTACCAGAAAGCTCAATTGTATGTTACTACATTCTTACATTGGAATATAAGAGTTGGGTATCCAGCTTAACTTCTGAAAATGCTCACACAGTAACAATTGCAACTCCGTATCTGTGGACATGGGGCTAGAAAGGAAGATACCATGTCACATTAAGATATTTTCTTTGGTATTTATCTGCTTCTTAATCCCCCATTTTACTAAAATACATAAGTAAGAAAAGTATTCCAAAGTCTGTAATTTAGCTTATTTCTTAACCGCAAATATGTTACCTAGCAACCATTGAAGGACATCTTTATATCTTTAAGGCGAAATACTTCATATTAATTTAGCAAACATCTGTTTTCTTATGAGAATAGGCATGCTTTCATTGAGACAGTCTGCATGTACACTGCTCTCAATGGCAATTATACTCCCTTTGCTTAATAGTTGATCAGATTAACAGAATTCTAGCTCTTAAAGGGACACTATTTATTTGACCCTATTGAAAATTTAATCACGCTTGGATTGTTTGGTGACCTTTTGTCATTGTGGGAGCTCTGAGATTGGAATTTGAAGTGAACAGCCCATGATTTCTCCAGAAGACTGAATTATCACTTATATTTTAGTTTTGAAAATGATGCTGTAATTTGGCAGGTTTATAACTTACCACTAATTGAAGCACTATTTATCAACTGCACGTGAAATATAGCATGGTGTTAAGAACTCTAGAGATTGTTAAGTTTGGTTAATAATCCGGGTTCTGGCACTCTTTACTGTGTGACATTTAGCAAATTGCTTAGTATCTTTAAATAGTAGTTTCCTCATCTGTAAAATAAGAGTAACAATAAAACCTTCTTTAATGTGTTGTTTTAGGAGTCACATTAGTGTGTTCTAAACCCCATAATTAACATTAGTGCTCTAAATCCCATAATTAATATTTGAATAAAGAATACCATGCTATATATTGTACTTAATTTTCTCAGTTGCTTTATCAAAATTAACCAGTTTTATTTTGTTTGAAAAAATGGATTTTGTTTCAACAGTGGCTTAAAATTGGACTTGAAGAAAATGGAAAAGTCAGATTTAAAAAACACACAACAAAAAGCCCCAAAACTGTAAGATGAATTAAGTCCTATCTGACCTTTTTACTTATAAATTTTATAGTACCAAAAAAACCCTTCATGACAATTTTCTGGAAATACAATTAACTTGCTATTGTGAAAAATTAAAATGCATTTTTAGGTAAATATATATTTTGAAAATTAGAATTATCAGAAAAACAGGTACAAGCCTTTGAATTTACTTTTAGGTACAATACTCAAACACCTTCTGGTTCATGTAGGCGAATATTTGTCATCTTTTTCCACTTGATTCACATGTGTGAGTCCAAATGTTAACCAGCAATCTTTGTTACAAAAAAGGAAGTCATCCGAAAAAAAATTACTCTGCAGATGCCTCTTGTCTTGAGAAAGAAAATATTATCAGAAAATAATGTCAGATTGATGACTGATTCGTCCTGTGAATGCGGATAGTAGTAGACTTTCCAAGGTCACCATTTGGATTCATATGAATTATTTGTTCATATCCTTGTCACAAAAGGGAATAGAGTGGCTGTGGGTACTTTCAATTAGAGAATTTTGAACCTGTGTTTGAAGATTTGGATTTCTAACAATCTCATCATAAGAAAATGAAAAGGATACCTATTCTTAAGGCTCATCTGCCAGTAGAGAAGCTGAAATTTAAGTCTAGTGGTATGTGAAATATTCAACAGACTTTGTCAAAGGCTTAACTTTAAAGCTAGGGTAACTATTTTGAGGAAAAAATGAGAAACATCTTTTGGTCATCATAAATCTAGTGGCTGAGGATATGCATATTCAAGATATGAAATTCTAAAAATGTTAATATTTACTCAAATTTTAACTTGGAATTTTTGAGACTAATAAATGTTCCTCAGTTAAGACAATACCGACTGTGAAATAGTTCATGAAGTCATAGAGATGCAGTTCAAAATTCCATTTTCATTATTCATAGAAATGTTCAAGAACAAGGATTAGCCAAGGTAGGAACCATTCACTTAAAAATCCTGAAACCCAGAAGTAGCCATACTTACATAAACGTTGGCAGCCTGGAATAACCAACAAATTGTGACTATTATTAAATGAATATATTAGAGCAGGAAAATCATGCCGTTGTTAAGAACTGCAGTTTGGAACTGACTTGGGAAAGATTGTCTTATGATAAGTTTTCTCATAGCTAAATTCCTTTTCCTTGGAGTTAAAACGAGAGTTACAATTTCTAACGTGAAAGATGAAAAATCTAGTGGAAATGATAGGGTTAAAATGATATATTTTTATGAGGATACAAGGCAGTACTTGGCCAAACACCTTGAAAAATTTTAGTGTTTCTCTTTTTATTGTTTATACCAACAAAGAAGGTAATATGGTGCCACTGAAAATGTATGGGTATTGTAGAGAGAGAGAAGCAATTTTAAACTTAGCTCTGTGACTTGCTACTTAATGACTTGGGGCAAATTAGTCAATGAATCTGAGCTTCAATTGTTTCACGTGTAATATAACAATGCCCATCTCATAAGGTCCTTTGGAGGATAAATGAAATAAGGTCTGTAAAGTGCCCAGCACATGGGCAGAGAATGCTGTATAGGGTAACCTTTATGACTTAGTGGAAACAGTGGCAATTATATCAAAGTTCTATCTCTGAATCTTTGTGTCAATGAACTTGAAGTGCAAGACCTGGTCATATGCGTAGCAGAAGCTACCTCCTTGGTCAGCCCTGAAAACACTTCAATTTAGCCACCAGTTCCAATTAAAAATATTAGCCCAGAAGATGCCAAAATAGCTACCTTGGTATGGTTCCCTGCCTCTGTGTTTTGAAATTTTTGAGCTGTGAACCAGAGAGGTTTTTTTGGGTTTTGTTTTGATTTGTTTGTCTGTTTGTTTGTTTAATTTTTGAACTTTTGGAGGGCCAGTGCTTCTTTTCCATCTCCTAACAGCTTTTCGGGTCATTCGGGCTCTTGTGAATGTTTTGGTTTTTGACTGATCCCTTTATTTTTTAGTTATTCTCTGACCTCCACTACTCTATTTTTGGGAAAATCCCTCGTGGGTGTTTATTAAGACTTTTGCAATTCCTGTGTGCCCTACTCCATTGTTATCCTACAGAGGTGTTGCTCAGACATTCTGGACCTGAACAGGCCACTCCAAAGTGCCTTGCCCTTTCAGACCACTGTTCCAGCTTAGGATCCCACCTATGTCCAGCATTGACTTTACTCTTGTCCCCTCGGCCTGTGTTCCTCAACCAGAAACTTCTTGTTACTTGTGGTTCTCTCTTTGAGAATAATAATGAGTGTTTTTATTATTGACTTGAATCCTAAGACTCATGGTACCTTTGTTTTTCTAGAAGACCAAAAAATACTCTTAAACTGTTCTCATTAACTTCCTTAGAATACCAATGAGGTAATGCTTTGAAATCAATTTTAATTTTATGAGTAATATATTAATCCAGAACATTTTTAATTATAAAGAACAATATCTGAAATCAGATCACCCTTATTGTAAATACTATTACACCCTGAATTTGCTTCTAGTATTTTTATACGTACATCTTAAGATGGTTTTCTATTCTACTTTTTTTTGCATCATATTTTTCATTTTACTCTACAAGTATCATGATTTTTATTTTTGATGGCTACTTAACATTTTGAAGAGTGAATAAACAATAATTTGATAATAATAATTTCCCTATCATTAGGTGTTTTAGTTCCAATTTATAAATATTATAATTAATATAAACTACATTTTTGGAATATCAGTTCACATAAAAAGAGAATAAAGGAATGTCATAGTGGTATGTGGTAAGTCTAAAGTCAATTTAAGAAATAAAAAGCACATTTTCTATCGCTCCAGTATTCTACCAGCTTGATTATGATAGTGAAGAATTTTGAATTTAAAAGTCATTGCTTATGTTTTTAAATATATTTTAAGCTATCGAATTTAATTTCACACACACGTATCAGAGCTAAAATAGGAGAGAGAGAGCTAGATTTAGAAAGTGATCATCTTCCAAATTTTTAAAAAATCTATTTTACTGAAATTTGGAAACATCATTAATGTAGAAATAATGTCATAAATGATGGTTAGTTTTCTTGAACAGCCCACCTAAATCTGTATCATCTCTTCTGTAGATTTGTAAAGTAGGACTGTAACACCTACTGTATATACCTCAAATGAGTATAACAAACAAAATGACCTATTTGTAAATTGTAAAGCAAAATTAGAATATTAGATACATTCAGTACCTAGTTCATTTTAATAATAAAAAAAAGGTTATATGAAGTTCCAAGGACCCCAGCAGTGGAAACTTGACCAACAAATGCTCACACTACCACCCCAGAATCAGCAGTAAAAAATGAATGGAACTGCTGGGAAATCAAGCTGAGAGCTTCAAAAGGAAGAGAGGAGTTACTAGTGATGAAGAGTCCACAATATATGCTCAGAAGATGCTATTAAATTAGTAAAAAGATAAGCAGGAAACTGTAGGTACAACACAATGATCTCTGCAAGGGAAATAGGGATTTGGGGAATGAATTTTTAGCTCTCTATAGGAGTTGTAATTGAATTCCTGTACATAAGGGAGTTGTTCTCCTAAGGGTCTGGCTGCAAGGAGAATCTCTGTAATTTAAATTAAAACCAGCTGCTCTAACAAACTCCTGAATTTCAATGGCTCTGTACACAGTAGACTTTCAGCAGTCCACAGTGTTTCCTGGGGGTTGGGTATGGAGTTGAGATGCTTTGTTATGTACAGTCACTCAAGAACTCAGACTAATGAAAACACACATTTTCATTATGTGGCCTCATTGTTTTACCTGGATATATCCCAGGTGGCCCATGGGCAAAACGAAGAATAGGTTAGAGTATATTTTTGTGGGCTAGAGTAGGAAGAGATGCATAATACTTTAGCTCTTATTACATTGGTGATATCTAGTCCATTTTTATCCACCTAAATGCAAGGAGAGGAGAGCTGGAAATGAAGTCCTTGGTGAGAAGCTGCTTTCTAGAGAATATTTTATGCTATGGAAGGTGGAGCACAAATTTTGGTGAACAGTGAAAATGTAATAGGTTCTCTCATGAGGGGTGGCAGTAGGGGGACTTCCAGGCATGAGGCAGCTGGAAGTGTATCCCTGCTTGGGTCAACTCTTCACAAAAAGTAGTTTTTGCACAGTCATTAATTTTCAACATAGATATCTAAAGTATAATGTTCCTTGTAATATATCAGGTAATACATCAGATATGGACAAAGAAGAAATTCAAGATAAGGATATTCTATGAAAGTAAATTCGTTTCTGTGTCTCAATGCAATTAAAAAGAAAGTAGTCGATCTAAATATTGACATGCGCAATGGTTATTTGAAATTACTACACATTTGTTTGGGGAGAATATGTTTTTAAATGTAAATCATGAGTAAGCATATTCCATTGATTATAATAATGATGACTTATAGTGTATAGCTCATTTTACTTTTGCACATGTTTTCTATTACAGTTAATCTTCACAATAATCCTACGAGATAGGCAGGGTAGATAAGGATATGATCCTAGCATGAAAGACAAGACTCAAGATCCAGTAGTTAGTGGTGGAACTTGGAAGAAAGCCCAGAATTTCTGACTCCAGGCTCCATACTTTCCACTTCTGAAACCCTTCAAAAATTTAACTTTACTTTTTTGAAGGGTGGGGGAATGATGGGGAGGGTGAAAGGTTGGAAAAAAAACAAGATTGACTTATGTCTGCTTCTCTAACTAGTGAGAATTTTTACTTTTTGTGTCTTGCATGTTGAATGAATGTTTTAGACCATATTTCACATATATTTTGAAGGTCAACTTTAATCATAGGAATAGGTTTATAAGAAGGGAAATTCTCTAAAATTTGGTTTAGAGGCTTGAATTTGAAATTTGGGGCTAATTTAAAATCTTTGACTTTTATTCATTATCTTATATTTGTATATAAACCGTATAAGTTCATATAGTGAGCAGTCTGCACGTTTTCTGTTTTTATTTTTATTTTCCTTTAGCTAATATATTCCAATAATTTGTAAGAGATTCAAATGGAATCCTTAGCATTTTAACAATTGTGCATTCCAGCAATTGTGGTGCATTACAAATGAAAGGATTTTAGGATGAAAAGGGGGGGAGGTTTAGGGTGGCTGTTAATGCGATGACTTCTAAGTCTCCATGCTCTCTTAGTGCTCATGTGGTTGGCTCATTATTTGAGCAGCATCGCTTTGCGGTTTGACAAGGCTACGCAGCAGCAGCCACTGTTAGCCGATGGTCTTGCAGGTATGTGGATCTAGCTCCTACCCGTGGTGATGTGGAGCTACAGCATGTCACTGGAGAGACACCAACTGCAGAAAGCTGATACATAATTGTGTATGAGTGGAATACAAAATGAAACCATCAAAGTGTCCTTAGCAAATAGCAAACTAGATGACAGATCTCACCAATATGTTTTGCTATAATTTATTGTAGTTTTAAAATTTTCAGGTATTTATGAAAATAGGATGCCCTCTAGTGGGGATCAACAGAATCTTCCAAGTAGTCTAATATTTGCTTAGAGTTGATGTAAAAAGAAGGAAAGAAAGTTGTTGAAAAAACAAATACTTTTTGAAAGTTGCTTACTTTTTCCTGGAAATTTCTCTACTGCTCCCTGTCAACTGATGGCTGGATTAGTACTCCCTGTGCACTGCATTTTTATTTCCATTACTTTTCACAGAGGCTTTTAAACACAGCAGGCAGAGTGTTCTCTCTCAGCTTCCAAGTTCTATGTTTTTAGCCTAAGTGAACGTAAACAATCCCTTGGCCACTTCTTTCTAAATTAATTAATTAATTAATTATAACCTATCTTGAAACACCTTTGAGGTAGATATCTATCTTTGTCACTAACAATTTAAAGTATTTAAAACATAGGAATGAATGCTTTGCAAGGAGGATTGTTGTAGGCAATGCTTACCTTACGTTATGCATCTTACCTTCCCTTACCTCCCAAGCTTCTCTTTACAAAGCATTTCTTCCTAGCAAGAGAGGCTTGGGAGGTAAGGGAAGATATAGATAGATAGATACATACATACATAGATAGATACATAGATACATAGATAGATATAGATATAGATATGCCATGGCTGTTTTATTACTTTTCACTTACATTAAAATACTATATTCTTTACATTGAAAGACAGTTTAAGGTATTAGAATTAAATCTCTTGTAATTTGTGAACAGCATTCCATCCACTCCAGAGGTTCTCAAACATTAACACAGTTCAGAATCACCTGGCAGACTTTTTAAAACTCATTTGTTGGGCCCCACTACCAGTCTCGGATTCAATAGATCTAGGATGGGGCCTGGTAAGTTGCATTTGTAACAAGTTCCTAGATGATTCTGATGCATTGGTCAAGAAACTGCATTTTGAGAACTACGGTCTATGCTAAACCAATCTTTCCATCAGTCAATTTTTCTCTGTTAATTGTTGGAAAGTAAGGAGAAATACTCAGGTCAGAAGCCTGGAAACTCTGAACTGCTAAGGCTTAAACGGAATTTATTCTCTTTTAACTTTGTGTTTTATTAACAGTATTTTCTTATGCATATTTATAGCATGTTACTTGGTCTTTGGAGGATGGTAGCTGATTTTACTTTGAATGTACTTGCACAATTTACATCAATTTATCAGACTGATACAAGAAGCAGTTAAAAGAATCTCAAGTATTCTCACTTGTTTTCTTAGAAAAGGGTAGAGATGGACAGTTTTCATAACTGTTTTTTAAAACATACTGTGTGGTATTAATATTTAGATTTTAGCTAATATTGTCACAAGCATTATTAGACTTCACAAACTGTTAAGATGAATTCCCCATGGAGCTCTCTGTTAGTACTAGATGTTGCAGCAGTCAAATAAAGGAGACTTTTCTCCATATTTTGAGATGGACATAAGATGTAACAGAAATAAGGTAGAAGGCTGGAGTTAAGAAAGGCTCATAAATAAAACATTTCCTTTTGTATGAGCTGAGAGTATAAATCTTGAGACAGAAAGTATGGGTTCTATGTAGCACTTACTGTTGCCACCTTGGGAAAATACTTCACTTCTCTGTTTTAGAATCTTCATCTTTAAAAACGGAATAGTGGTACCTTCCTCTTAGGGAGCTTTAAGGATTGAATGAGTTAAACTATTTAAAGTATTTAAAATAGTGCTTACTCTCAACACTGTTATTAGTAGACACTACATCTTGGAGAAAGAATGTTATGTAGCCCTTTCTTGTCATACTGCTGGTAGCAGTGGAAATGCAATTAAAGTGAAATAAAATTTAAGTTACCACCAGAGTGTGCCTTATAATTATAATAGCCAACTCCTTTTTCAAAAATGTATATAATATCATTTTTTGTAGAAGAAAAGATCATTAGTCAGGCCCCATGCATTTAAGACCGGGTAGCTGGTTCTTCATTATGTATTTTATTTCTGCCAGAGTGTTTGATTGACTGTCTATATTGACCATGAGGTTGCCCAGTATGACTGCATCACTAAAGGTTAGAGAAGGAAAATGCTGGAAGGGCACGGTGACTCATACCTGTAATCCCAGCACTTTGGGAGGCTGAGGTGAGCGTATTTCCTGAGGTCAGGAGTTCGAGACCAGTCTGGCCAACATGGTGAAACCCCATCTCTACTAAAAATACACAAAAATTAGCCAGACGTGGTGGTGTGCGCCTGTAATCCCAGCTACTCGGGAGACTGAGGGGAGGGAATTGCTTGAATCAGGGAGGTAGAGGTTGTAGTGAGCCGAGACTGCGCCACTGCATTCCATGCATTCCAGCTTGGGTGACAGGGCTAGGCTCTGCCTCAAAAAAAAAAAAAAAAAAAAAAAGAGAGAGAGGGAAGGAAAATGCTGACTCAGTTTCCAAAGTATTCAGTACATTTGGAACAGCAAGAAAGATTAGAGAACAACACATATGGCTTTAAATGAATGCCGAGGGGTTCTCACAATGATGATCTGGACACGAACTAGGTAGCTAGAATGCCAAAGGATAAGGGAGATGGAGGAAAGATGAGGCAGTCATCATTGCAGAGAACCCCTGCTAGGATTTCAAAATTGTCTGACCTGTTCCCGACCCCCTCCTTCCCTTCCTCACTAACGAAAAACTTATGTGCCTTATCCTTGTTGGTACTGCCCATGGTGCCAAGCACAGTACTGCTCAATAAATGTTGGCAGGTTTGATTTGACTATGAATGACATGGTTTGTGTTATGGCCTCAGCTTTTTTCTCTATTAAAAAACTGCATGTAAAGAAAAATCAGAACATACTGTAGTTAGCATAGTAAATCCTACCCTTTCTTTTCCTATCAACTTACCTGTATTTCTGTTCATCTAAAAATTTCCTATTTCCAATCTAATAATAGAGATATGTAACTAGATTCTAAGCTAGTGAATTGTGGCTACAATTTTAAACAGATAAATGCAGTTGCAAATGAAAATATTAATGTAATTTCAGCTCTGATAAAATCTGAAATTGAGTTAAAGGGTGCACTTGATATCTGCATAACAAAGTGTCACTGGGATGGGTAGGGGTAGGTGCCAGAGAGTTCAGGAGGTCAATGTTGATTATTTGTCCATCTGGCTTTATGGTCAAAAGAAGTACAGTAGCCTGCTGTGGTGAATTCTCTGTTTGGGTAGGAAATAACTCTCAGAGTACTTGAAAAGTTAAATGCAGTAATAATGATATTTATGCATATCAATGTAGTTTATTCATTTTGTCTGAAGACAGCTAATCTCTTCATATGAAATATATCATTAGTAATATGTTAGATATACCAGGATTTTAATATATTAATTAAGGACTTGTATTCTTTGCAACTAAAATCAAACCGTTTTAAAAAATAATTAGGAGATATGTATATTTTCTTAAAACCTAAAAACCAATTTTTAGAGTTCCATTTTTAGAGTTCCATTCCATTAGCCTGTCAAAGTCACCACATTGCATAGCGCTGGCTGCGTCACGGACAGGGACATGTCATTGACCCTATAAGCTATAAGCCAGTCTTTATTGAGTGTCTACTAAGTGGGAGACACCAGTATCTAGCTAATCCAAACCAGAAATTTGAATTTATCCACCTTGAGTCAAATCTGTTTCACTTTCAAGTCTTGCTGATTCTACTCCATAAATACGGCTTTTCTATATCCCCACACCTTTGGTTTTCTGTATCCCTACCTCATCATCTTTTGCTCAGACTCTTTTTATAACCTTATTTTTATTTATTTATTTACCTATTTATTTTTATTTTCTTTTAAGATGGAGTCTTATTCTTTCGCTCAGGCTGGGGTACAGCAGCATGATCTCGGCTCATTGCAACTTCTGCCTCCCTGGTTCAAGCGATTCTCCTGCTGCAGCCTCCCAAGTAGCTGAGATTACAGGCACCCGCCACCACAGCCAGCTATTTTTTTTTTTTTTTTTGGTATTTTTAGTAGCAATGAGGTTTCACCATTTTGGCCAGGCTGGTCTTGAACTCCTGATCTCAAGTTATATGCCTGCCTCGGCCTCCCAAAGTGCTGGGATTACAGGCATGAGCCACCATGCCTGGTCTATAAACTTTATTTTTAAATGAATGATTTTCATTGTTATTAGACTATTAAAATAAAATAACATGTAAAGTTCTACAGGTAAACAAACAAGAGCAGTCCTATCCCTAGCTCCTCTCCAACAAAAAGAATGAATTTCTACCCATTTAGCAATTTCTTACGGTGATTATTTTTGTATTTCCAAGTAATATGCTTTAATATCTTACTTTATGAAATTTAGAGACTATTGACTTTTTGGGATGGTATATAAGGACTTTGCTTCTTTATAACCCCCTTCTTCTCTGCACTACCCCCAATATACTTACATTATAATTTTCAGTGAAATCTATATTGTTTTCATTGTTCCCATGTAAATATTATTCACTACCAGACTAATACTAGCCTATGATTCAAGTCTCTTTCTTAAACAGAGTTTGTTGTTTTTTTTCCATAGAGCTAATAATTGCCTCACTTTTTTATTGTATAATTTATGTTGACTTTATGGCTACATTTACCTTTTTTTTTTAACAGTTTCCAACAGATCTGTAAAATCCATCCATATACAATTTTCCTTATAATCCAATTCTCACACACTGCATCAGATTTATTATTTCCCTAGTGTCAACAATCCTAGAATCATTTCTCTTTATTCCAATGTAAAATGATTGCTCTCTAGATCTGTTACATAGCAGTTACACTGAACTTTCCTTATCATCAATTGAAAATGTCTTTGCCTCTCTCTTACATTTGGTCACCTGTTTGTTGGATTCCATTATTTTCACTTCTGATAGCCTCCTTACAAGGGATGTATGAAAATATTTTTTTCTCTTAGAATGTTTTTGTATAATATATCCTTATTTTATTATCCCAACTGTTGGAAAGTTTGTCTAGGCATAGAATTTGAGATTGAAAATCAATTTCCTCCAGAATTTCATAGGAATTTCTCTGTATCTTCTAGTTGCAATGTCGCTGTAGAGACTTGTGATGTCATTATAATTTCTGATCCTTTGAAGGTAACTTGAACTTTTAAAATTTGTTTCTTTGTGCCCCACCCTCCTGAAGCTTTTAGAATATTCTTTTTATCCCTGATATTGTTATCAATTTTTATCTTCTTAATAGTGATGAACACTTTGAAAATTCTTTCCTATAATTTTTTTCCTATCTTATTTTTTGGAACTAGTATTTTTTTGACACTTGACTTACTGAATCCTCTAATATGACTATATTTTTCTATTATTGCTCATCTTTTTCAATTTTGATCTCCCTTCCAATAAACCTTCTCAATTTATCCTTCCAGCCTTTCAGCTTTAAAAAGTCAATCATATTTTTAATTTACAAAACTTCTACTTAATCCCTAGATCTTCAAATATATGTGTGTGTATTTGTGTGTGTGTGGGTGTAAGTGTGCATGTGTGCAAATGTGTGTATGTATCATTCATTTTCTTCTGCATCCGCTGAGGAATGCAACTTCTCATTTCTAGCCCAGGGTATTAATTTTAATTTCCCTGAAGTTATCTTATGCTTCGGCTTTGTCTGTATTTTATTCTGGCTTCTTTTTATCTGTCTATTTTGGTATCTCCATTTTATTTCAGAGAATTTTATCAAACCCCTGGTAAACCTCAATTCTCTGTATCAAGCATGAGACAATAAAAATCTACTTGGAAGCGGCCAGGTGCGGTGGCTCACTCCTGTAATCCCAGCACGTTGGGAGGCCCAGGCAGGCGGATCACAAAGTCAGGAGATCGAGACCATCCTGGCTAACACGATGAAACCCTATCTCTACTAAAAAATACAAAAAATTAGCCGGGCGTGGTGGCGGGTGCCTGTAGTCCCAGCTGCTCGGGAGGCTGAGGCCAGAGAATGGCGTGAACCCGGGAGGAGGAGCTTGCAGTGAGCCGAGATCGCGCCACTGCACGCCAGCCTGGGTGACAGAGCAAGACTCCATCTCAAATAATAATAATAATCTACTTGGAAGCTATTTGTGCGTGTGTGTTTGTGTGTGTGTGTGTGTGATGCACATAATGGTTAATGTCTTTTGTGATTCATTATAGGCCATCCTATAATGATGGCCAGCTGATTGATTCACTGGGTACCATGAGTGTCAGTATCTGTTGATCTTAGGGATGATCATTGTTGTCAAAGACAGATTTTTTAAATCTGACTGGAGTGAGGGTGGAGGATATGAAATCCTATATTCCTGAAGGAGAGGGTGCCTGGGAAGCAAAGTCAGTTGCTGGGGTCTCAACATAAGTATACATAATTTTACTTAATCCTTTTGTTTTCATTTCCATGCCTTTACCTTTTGTCTTCCTGATAACCCTAAGTCCGGATTTTCCCTAAAATATGTCCTGGCTTTTGATGGGAGAATGGATAGGCCGGCAGCAATATAACTCTTGAATTTGGTTCATCCTACCTTCCATTTGATCTGATGCTCATACTTTCTGAGCCATTCTGGGGGTCTGTGGGAAAATCTGTTTGCATTACTCTGTCTCCCTCTGCAGGCTTCTGTGGGTCCATCTTCCTTTACTACTCTGCTACATGTGTATCATTCTTTCATCTGCCTTCCATACTCATATATTGTGTTCATGGAAGATAGAATTTGGGTTAAGATTTTTTGTTCTTGCTGTCCTGTGGGCAATTTCTTAGTAAATATAGGGCAGAAAACTATTTTATCATCTAGAATACAGAAGTCTTGTAAGTAATCTGTCTTTACTTTCTTGACGCTAAACTTGACTCTAAACTCCATAGCTGCACTCAAGTTCAAGTTTAGTAACAGGAGCATGGCTGTCATTTTCATGTTCCCTACATGAAAATAAACTTTCACCTAAAAATCTTAATAAAGCCTTCTTAGCTTCAGATATTATTGCTTTCTGCCCAACCCTTACCTGATTCCTGGCCTCTTCCTTTAGTGTTTCCATGTGCCCCTTCCCCATGTTCTGGCCAAATAGAACTATACAAAATTCTCTGAAATCATGAGGCTATTTCATAGCTCTGTTCCTTTGTAGATGTAATTATTTCTGCATATTCTGCATGGAATATGCTTTCCCCTTCTTTCTGGTTGTCAAATCTCATCCTTTTATATGTCATTTCTCAATCATCATTCTTCTGTAACCTTCATAGTTATGTTTTACTCTTTTTGCTATTTTTATTTAAACTAATTTTCTCTTAAAAATGGAATAAATTGACTTCATAAGGGACTTTTTTTTGAAGTTAAGTGGGAGCTATTTTGTGATTTTTACTAACACCTTAAATTACTCTATCAGATTTGCATTTTAAAGCAATCACTATCTGTAGTGTATAGAATAGTATAATGCTTAGCCTGCCTGCACTCAGAAAGTGTTTATAGGACTGTTAGAGTGATTGGGTGAGAGATGATGAGAAGCAACCCAGGGCAATGATAGTAGCAATGGAGGAGTGTAAGGGTGAAGAGATGTTAAGGAGATAAAATTAACAGCACTAGGTCAGAGATTGAATGAGAATGACAGAAAAAAAGTAAAAGGAAATTATCAGACTTCACTTTATGTTTACTTTATAATTTACTTGCCTTGATAGACCATCCACCGATCTTATGGGGTAGTCAACTCATTAATATTCACTTTTAAATCAAACTCCAAAGTTGAGATTTTTGAAAAACTTCATACAGTGTCAGCTTTCATTTTAATGTGAATATTGAGGTGAACTATCTGTACAGACTGAGGTGAACTAGCTAGATGGTGAATGTATTACATATATTGTGACAATATGATGTTACCCAAAACTTTTAATGGATTCGGTTCATAATTATACTACATGAGCTATTGAGATTTCTAGAAGGCCTACAAGAGTCATGAGATTGGACTCATTCACAGATCTTTTGGTCATATCAGTTCTGTAACAACAACTGCAGATCCAGTCTGTGATCAGCTTTTCAAAACGTCTAAAAATAGTATGTATTGTGTCTTAATCCCACACTGTGATTTTGCAACCTTCTTTGTCCAATGTTGCCTACCATTTTTGAATTTTTGAGTCTTAAAACTGTGGTGTACAAAATTATATCTTTGAAAAAATATATAACTTCACCTTTTAAGCCTCTTTCTCTGTATAGTAGGAGAAAATGTCTTTATCTCAGTTCAAAGTAACATAATCACTTTCAGTTTAAAACTCAGTGTTTGAGGACCAGGCTCATTCAGTTCCAGATTCTTCCTTTTCTTTCTGCAGTGATGGGCTGGGGAGGGTTGTTGATTGTGGTTACTTATTATCATGGCACCAGGGGTGACACAGCTTGCTCATTGCCATTGCTACCCACCAAGGCTGCTATCTGATGAGTGCCCAAAGGTAGGATTCCTGTCATACATAACTTGACTTATTTTAACCTATCCTCACATCTTCTGTGCCCTTTTTGCTTTTCTGTGCCAGGTCTATACATCCTTCCTGTCCTGATTTCAAGTGCTCTCTAGGATCACTTCTTTCTTCCAGAAAATTCCATATGGCTCTTGGGGAATTAGAAAAAAAAAGTATGCTTTCCTATACTGTTGTGGTCAATGTTGTCCTTTGTGATTCCATTCTCAGGTCCAAATGCTACTTTGAAACTCAGTCCAGAGAGGTAACCTCTTCAATCTGTTCTAGGGCTCCTTTTCCTTCCAATTCTCTTCCCTATACCAGTTTTTCTTTTTGTGGGAAAAACACTTACTTCACTGATCACCTTTCCCTAAGATATGATATCTGGTTGCACTTTATATGCTTAGTCTTTTGCTGCTTTTTAAGATGTAGAAGTCCAGTTATTATCATAGAAACCCTTGGTCTTCAACACAATTCCTGTTATGTCTTAGAAGAACCTATTTAACTTTACAAAGCCAGTAATTTGAACATACCAGGGAGCAGTGCTTATAGAAATGTAATGCTACTGCTTGAATGTTGAAGGAAAACAATAATGTTTTAAATAAGTACAGGGTTAAAATTAGCTCAGCTAATATTTTTAAATCCTCTGATTATATTCATAATATCTTCTAATCAGGTTACAGATTAGTGTGTTTTTATTCAAACAGACTTTTAACTTCAGTGAAGAGGCAGTCTTTCCCCTATCACTTCTCCCTACTTCTTCGATTATTTAGGATTCCTTAAAAATAAGTTACTTTATCCCATTGAAACACATATACCTCTATGTAGTGTATGGAATAACAAAAATAGTTATAATCATTTTTATATAACTGAGTGGTAGGTTACTTATAAAATACTAACCAAATGCTAAAATAAATAATTTTTAAAAATGTAGGAGCAGCTTGCTGTGACAGACAAGGATAGTATGTAATACTGTCAGTAGTAAAAAAAAAATCACGAATGTTTAGGACTTCAAGGAAAATCAGAGTAGACCTTTTTCTGATGTTGTTTCTTCATAGCAGGTTCACTTCTCAAAAGACATATGGTATCATATATGTTGCCTTCTATTTCATCCTCATATTTATAGTGAATAATGAGCACTGTAAGAGAAATATCATAGAGGCAAATGATGAAGCTACAAGGTCATTACAACTTCCTGCAATTTTCCTTAATTAGTTAGGTAAACTATATTTGGATGAATATATATGATTTAAGAGTTTAACAATAATAATGGTTTACAATATTTCTCATGGTTAATGGAAATGTATTTCATATTAAAGCAGTGAGCTACTAATAACAATATTTAACATAGTGAAAGTCCATATTCCAAAGTATAAATTCATTAAATCCTCACAATAATTCCATTGGTTGAGGTATTAGTCTGTTTTCACACTGCTATAAAGACATCCCTGAGACTGGGTAACTTGTAAGGAAAAGAGGTTTAATAGACTCACAGTTCTGCAGGCTCCAAAGGTAGCATGGCTGGGGAGGCCTCAGGAAACTTACAGTCATGGTGGAAGGTGAAGGAGAAGCAAGATCATCTTATGTGGTGGGAGCCAGAGGAAGAGAGACAGCCAAGGGGGATGTGCTACGCACTTTCAGAAAAACCAGATCTCATGAGAACTCTATCAGAACAGCAAGGGGAGAAGTCTGCCCCCATGATTCAGTCACCTCCCACCAGGCCCCTCCTCCAATACTGGGAATTACAATTCAACATGAGATTTGGGTGGGGACACAGAGCTAAACCCTATCAGTAGGTTATAATATTATTGCCATTTTACAGATGAGAATACTGTGGAATTTAGAGAAAAGAAATGTTCAATCAAAGTCTGCACAAATATTAAATGGCAGAGCAGACATTCCAACAATGTGAATTGTTCCTCAAAAAATACATGCTATTGCATAATAGGCCCCAAAATTCATACTGATAAATGTAAAATATACCATGATACCTTTGATTTTTATCACTTTTAATTATGGTTAATGAATGATTATGCATGCAATTGTACTAGAATTTCTAAGTAGCCCTCTTGTAAACGCAATCTCAGTAATTCTTCTGAATTCCTTGAGATAAAATTGTTAGATGGGATGATATTTATATTCATCACGTTGAAGTTCATCAAAACAGTCGAAGAAGACTGGCTTCAGATTTCCAGAGATAAATTGTATTGGAAGCTTTAGCCAGAACATTCATGATTAAAATCTTCAATGACCCTTTTACAAAAATTACCAAACACTGAATTATGATTAGTTTGATATTGTTCCCAATTATACCAATTTCTTCACTAAAAAAACTATAATTAATTCATAGCATAAGCCTGCAAAATACATTACTGCACATTTTGTAACTCATTCAGCTGAAACTAAAATGTTAAATACTGTGATTATTATTTTTGTGATAATGAACTGAGGGCAATTTTGGAGTTCAAATCCAATTTCAGGACCTGATTTCACCATCCTGTTGTATTTATTTAAAGATCACATTCTAATGACAGTTGACAAGGTTGTTTGTATTCTCTCTCATCACGGCATTACAGTACATTTATTGATGAGTTTTAAATACATTTTTATACCATGTGTCCTTTGCTCGAAGTCTCCTTAAAGACACAACTCATTTTTCCACCTTTGTATTCAACTTACACATATACAATTTTGAAAGAGAGCAGTATGTTTGTATATAATATTTTAAAATATATTTACATGTTACTTTGTAATTTTTGAAATATTTCACCATCTAGATTATAATATCCTTTTGGAAGGCACTGGTTTTCCCTCTCTTGTCATTTCCTTGGAGGGTCTCAAGTATCTTTTACGTATGGAAGACACAGCTGTTTATTAGAAGGAACAAATAAAGTGTACTACAATTATTTTAAAATTTGCATTAAATTTCTTTATATAGCCATTGCTCTCACTGATTGCAGCTGAAGTTAGAAATATGGCCTGAGCAAAGTTTCAGATATTAGAGATGCTGGACATATCAAAGCCCTTAAGCTTGGGATTCCTCTGGAAGAAATTCTGGATCAAACAAAAAATGATTTGTGAGCTAAAACACAGGTATTACCAACAAGGTATCTTGAAGCCAACTAGCTGGCCTCCCATTTGTTTTCTCACCTAAGTCCCAGGATGAATTTGGATAAAGGCTAAGGAACTGTTGACATGCATTTGGAGAATGAAAGTATTCTTATTTTCACTTTCCGTTCATATCATTTTGTTTTTTATTTAAACAAATGTTTTTGTATAATTAATGTTATCATAAAACAAAACAAATGAAATACAGTTTGATGGAAGTGGTGTCACAATAGAGACATTACAGGTCTGGATGAGAATATGACAGCCTTAATCTGTTACTTAGATTTTCCTGAGTTCAGATGGCAGACAGATTCACAACACCTGTGAAGTGGAAGGCAGGCAGAGTTAGTGATAGGAGTAGTGTCAGAAGCAATTACTACAATTTCTTTAATCTTCTGATGCCAGCCTTCTCAATTTTCTTAACATTTGTGAAATTATAACTTTAACAAGTATTTGTTGGAAAGCTATCACAGCAAAATAAAACTAGATGCCATGTGATGATAATAATAGCAAGCATGTTTTTTCATGACTAGCTTTGTGACAGATGCTTTACAAGTGCTATCTTATTTAGTCCTGGCACAATCCTATAATGTAAGTATTATTTTTCTCCTTGTTTTACAACAAGACTTTTTTTTACAAGAGGAATCTGAAGGTTAAGTAACTTGTCCAGGGTTCCACTGGTAGTAAGTGGTCTCAAGTCAGATCTGTCTGACTCCAGAACTCATTCTCCTCACCCTTGTGAATCCTTTTTCAACCCATGGCCCCAGTCTTTGTCTATGGACAGATCGGCACAACTCAAGTCTGACTCAACCTGAAGTTTCTACTAGAAGGCCAAAACAATTCTATCATTTAAATGAAGTGTTAAGAAGGGGAGTGTGCTCAATGTTTTAAATTCTAAACAGTATAAAATCCTTCCAAAAAATGTGTGATCATACAAATATAATCAAATCTTAACTGAGAAAAATTATTACCAAATAAAAGCATCCACCTAAAAATCATGTATTTGTGTGCTAATTCAGGAGACAGTTACGCAAGTAATTTTTCTTACCCTTCAATATCTTCAACATAGAGATCATGGATATTAATAAAAGGAGATGCAATTTTGCTCTCAATTTTTCTTATGCAATGGGATGCTTCCAGTTGTTTACATCTTTCAAGAAACTTAATCACCACCAGATATGTACTAGTCTTCTGATGCCAGTAGGACTACTTTGTATTTTCTAATAGAAAGGAACACTTTTTCTTCTGTGTTATAATCTTGTGATATTTAGACCCAAGATTCATTCAAAACACTTAGCAGCCCCATTTCTAGGTTTTTGACATATAACAATACTAGCATATGAGTTCAGGAAGGTACATATATCAGGCTGTCTCTTGCAACTTTAGATATAATAGAAACACATTTAAACAAGTCAAATATCTATCAACTGGGGGATTGATATATATAATGCAATATTAAAAATAGATGAACATACATGAAATGGCTCTTAGAAAAGCTGTTAAAATATTGTTACTTATAAATTTGAAAATGCAAAATAATATGTAAAATTTGAGCCAAATTTGGTTAAAAATGTCATCTCGTGTGTGTGTGTGTGTGTGTGTGTGTGTGTGTGTGTGTTCTGTGGCATAGTGTGAAGTGCAGTGTAGATACATCAATTCTAGAACTCTTCATACCAAATTATTCAAAAAAGGACAGGGTTGAAAGTTGTGGGGAGACTTTCATTTTTTAGTTTCTATACTTCTGGTTTATTATTATTACTTTTTTAAATGTGAATTTGCTTTGTTAGAAATGTTTAAAAAGTTTTTAACATGCTTGGCATTTAGTGTTCATGACTATAAAATGCAACTTACCTTTTCAGCCTAATTTTCCCTAATTTTAGACATTCTGCCTCAATTACAGTTTTTACTGCTGTGTCCTAGATTTCTTTGCCTGTCGGCTTTTCTATATGTTATACCCACTGCAAGGAAGGTCCTTCTCCTCACTTCTCCTGCTTAGGTTCTATGTTATTTCCAGTTCTAATTCCAGTGCTTCTAACAATAATTTTAACAAGCATATTTCTTACTTTCTTTCTTCTATTCTCATTTCAAATATTTTGTTTTTCTGTTACATCACATCATAGACTGCCTTGTAATAAATCCACTAATATATGCATATGTACCACCCATAAAGCTGAAATCTTCATGCTTATTTTTCCCTTACAATTAGTAAGTATTCTATTCAATTGAAAAAATTAACAATGTTTTATTTTTGTGAAATTTTTGTAGAGTTTCAGCTTTTCTGTATATCATGATCTGCTGTTGAAGAGACACCTCTATTCTACGTCAAATTGTCAATTTTGTGCCTTATAATCCACTTCTGAATTCTACATTGTAATTTCTGTGTAATAACTCCATTTGCTGCCTCTATTCTCTCATATAAACACATTTCAAGAGGCTTAAATGGAAGACGACAATCCAAATCAAATTTCTTAGACAGGAAGGTATTTGTAATTATCTCATAAAATGATGCCAAAATCTTGTCACATACCGTATCTCACATGACAAATTCAATAGTGTTCTCATAGAAACACAATTTTTTATAGTAATGTTTCTATGTAAATCAGTCCGGGTGGGTTTCTTTTACATGAACAAGGAAGATTGTTTTCAAAATGATAGAAACAATAAAGAGAGAGAAAACCCAAACCGATTTGCAACGGGAGTTTCCTCAGTAGTCATCCCAGAGGGAAGTTTTGCTTTGTCACAAGTGACTAGCCCTTAATTTTGAGAGTGAATCATCCCCTTTGAAATGAGAGATAAGTTGGGGAAAGAGCTGTTTAAAAATTACTTTACAACTATTTCCTTTAGAGCTATGACTTCTTAAACTGGAATGTGATCCAGAATAGCTTCCCTTTGAATCCAACATTTGTCTTCGGCATTTTATTGTCTCTCTTTTCCCTCACCCCATCTCACTTTTTCCTTCTCTCTGTTCAACAGATTTACACTGACTGGGCCAACCACTACCTAGCAAAATCAGGCCACAAACGGCTGATCAAGGACTTGCAACAAGACATTGCAGATGGAGTACTCCTAGCAGAAATCATCCAGATTATTGGTAAGCCCTTCCTTCTGAAAGAAAGCATGAAAGTCTCTGCTCCCATCTCTTTGGTAAAGCACAACTTAAGTTAAGCGCCTTACTGAACTGGTCCATGTGTCTCTGAGATTCATGTAGCTCTCCCCTGATTTAGTTAAAATGTTTATATGAGGATGTTTGAAAAAGGCAGTTTGGCCATACTTTTAAATAACTGGAACTGTATCTTTATATACATAAACTTGCTAACCTTTATTGAATCATTTGAATTGAACTGTCAGAAATGAATGCTTCATTAAACCATATGTCTCCCATGTGTGTATTTCGTTAGCTGGAGCAACTCATACACTCTGAGATGCCTTGAAACTGTATCCTGATCCAGCAGGGACAATTGTGAAAGGTTTCATGTCAGCAATCATTTGGCACAGGCTAAAGAATTAGCAGCAACTTCCTTCTCACTCATTTTTTTTTTTTTGCCTGATTTGTGCATATAGAATTGGCGGCTGTTAATAAGTGCGTCTTCTTGTACACTGCTTGGAAGACAGAATATATGTAGCAGGAGCATTTTTGCTTGGTATTTTTTTTTCCTGTTTTCGTGTGTGTGTTTCACTTCATTGCTTAAGCATGTCGTTCTTTTTTTCTCTCTTTTATTTTATCTCTTGGCTTTAGCAAATGAAAAAGTTGAAGATATCAATGGATGTCCTAGAAGTCAGTCTCAGATGGTAAGAATCATATTTATTCTCAATATATAATGCTGATCTTCACTTCCAGAATTAATTGCATTTGTAAATGGATATTATTTTTTTTCTGCATGTCTTCCTGCTTAAGAAACCATTTGATCCCATTCTCTCATATGTATTTGTGTGGGTTCAATTTAGGCACATCAACATCATTAAGTGACTCTTATACACACATGACATATTTCCAGATGTCTTATTAGATCCTTGACTTTTTTTTGTTCTGCTGTTCTGTATAATTTAACACTGGTCTTAATGGTAGTAAATTTCATTTCTACTTTTAAGTGGATTATTTTTGTCTGAACAACTGGCTTAAAGAACAGGCCTTGCCATGTGCATTTTAAAATATATAAATAGTATTTTCTTTGTTCATAACAAAGTCCAGTGTAAACACATGGACTCTTCAACACTTCTGGAAATAGTTCTCAAGGCATGCTGCTGTAAGTTTGGTGAGCAGTGACTGATTTTGAGATATGATTCGTAGTCTCTTCCAGAAAGCCTTCGGCCTGGATATCTGCCTCTTTCCCAGCTATCTCTTATCTTTATCAACCAATAAAAACTTCAAGTTTTATAATAAAGTCAAAGAGTAATAAACTACAGAGATAAAAATATGTTTCTTAATTAAAAAGCCACAACTTAGTTTTATAGGAAAACCTGAAATATAAAATGCCTTAAAGTTACATCAAGCAGATATAATCAGGAATGACAGCCGAAATCCACAAGATGAAGCTTTCTCCAAAACTCTTCAGCACAGAATAGGCATTTTAAATGAATTTAATGAGTTCTTAGTTGTCAGAAACTTGGAAGAATAAAAAAATCTATGAACTTTTAAAATATACTGACCTACTTTACTTAATGTCAGAAAACTGAAATCCAAAATAATAAACATAATTTATTTCTAAAAGTGATTAACTATCATGTATATTTTTAAAATAATTGGCCAGATGTGGTGGCTCACACCTGTAATCCCAGCACTTTGGGATGCCAAGGCGGGTGGATGACCTGAGGTCGGGAGTTCGAGACCAGCCTGACCAACATGGAGAAATCCTGTCTCTACTAAAATTACAAAATTAGCCAGGTGTGGTGGCGCATGCCTATAATCCCAGCTACTCAGGAGGCTGAGGCAGGAGAATCACTTGAACCAGGGAGGCGGAGGTTATGGTGAGCCGGGATTGTGCCATTGCACTCCAGCCTGGGCAATAAGAGCAAAACTCTGTCTCGAAAAAATAAATAAATAAATAAAATAATAAAATCAAATAATAAAATAAATAAATAAAAAATAATTACTCCCAGGACCTATTATGATGTCATGAACTCTGTGTATATGGTTGTGAAAAAAATCACTGTAAAAGAAAGGATTTCTATACAATCCTTCAGTTTTAAGGAAACTTCCTGATCTAATTACTCTAAGTGACTCTGTGGGAATTAATTACAGTTGTTTTCTGAGGTTTTACTGTGAACAAGCCAAATCAGAAGACATTTAGACCTTGATACAGTAATAAGCTGTGTGATGTTGAGAAAAATATGTAACTTCTTTGAGCCTCAGCTTTCTCATCTGTAAAATGAACCTTAATTAGAATGTGACAATGAGATATGTATGTGAACATCCTTTATTAACACAACTAAAATGCAATGCAGAATAGTATTGCTACAAACTTTGTAAAGGACACATGCGTGGATTAACACCTGTTAAAAGATTTTTAAGGCTTTCAATTAAAAAGCTCAACAGTCCCCTGAAACCATAATTATGTTTCTTAAACCCAACATGGTTGCTTTTGCTTTCATTATTTTTACCATGAGGAGGTGTTGAATAATATAAAACATTTTAAGTCTAGAAACTCTCACCTACTTGGCTATCATTCCAATTTGATTCTGGGATTACAGAGAATTCAATAAACAGGCAAGCTTATACTCAGTGATGGAAAAACAATTCCAAAACTCATAACAATGGTTAATAGAGATGCTGTTTTTACCTATTTATCTGAAACAGCTGTTCCTAGAGATTCTACAAATCTGTGAAAAGAGTCTCTTGAGTTTCAGACTCTGTTAATTTTTTTATTACTTCTTATTCCTGTTAACTGCAAAATATCATGTTACAGATATTATGCAAGTTATGTTGATATTTCCACTTCTCATTAAAACAAAATAGAAAGACCACAGTCTGAGAAATGCAAATGCTATAAAAAAGGTAGTTTATTCAGCCAAAAAGCATTAGTTGGAATCATGTCGAATATTAAGAATGACTTAGATCCTCATTTCTTTAAGATGTGGTTGAATTTTGAATCTGAAGTTGGCATGCCTTCAATTTCTTGATTCAGAAAAATACATATGAAATAAATGTAACTTTTTTGGCTGAATTATTTTTGCCTCTGTTCTTAAGAATTTGCGTAAGCACTATTAGTGAATACAAATTCCAGACTTTAATTGAGACAAGAATGAAAAGGAAAGATAATTATGATAGCATGACTAGGCTTATGAATTTCATGTATCTACTCCAAACAGGATGTTGCCTGTTCCTTGATTGCATAACACTGGGAGGTGCTACATTAGTAAGAGTGAGTGGTATACTTGCTCATAGGACTACTTTGGCCACCTCTTTTTGTATACCTGGTCTCTTGTGGCCTTTGATTGCTGTTGATGCTTAATAACAAAAGATAAAGTAAAATTAGGTCTGCTGCTATTTTTAATCACAAATTGTTTTTATTTAAATGTTAAACTTGCTACCCTTTATTGAATCATTTTAAGCCTTTAAGAATAGAAGATCCCTTTTGTTGTATGAATCTACAATGTATTGATAAATTTCCATAGTAGCCAGGTAATTCACATGTAATCAATATTTACTAAGCACTGAGTACAAAGTATAATAACATTTGAATGAACTACACTTGAGAATTGGAGGAGCAAATGTTTAGATAAATAACAGCAACAGTTACATAGGCGAGAACAAAAATGACTGAGAATGGAGTAAGTTTGGTGCATTCCACAAACAAATAGAAGAGCACTGTGGATTAGGCACAAGGAGAGTTGTTTGAAGGGAACAAGGAAGCCTGATAGTGTAGGGCCAAAGTAAGGAGTTGGTATGGTATTCTAACTCAGGGAGACTTTGGAAGACGTTTAAAGCTGGGCTGTGGTATGATCCAATATAAATACTTTAAAAGATCACCCTAGATGCTTTATGGGGATTATAAAGTAAGTAAGTGTTGGTGTCCAGTTGAATGTGGGTGACGGAGAGTACAGGGAGCTTAAAATGGCCCCAATTTTTTAGCCTGAATGGGTAAGTAATTACCATTAAACAAGATTATTATTATAGAAGCAGAAAAAAATTTCTTAAAAAGGTGGAGGGAGGAAGGTGATGAATTCATATTTTAACATGTGGAACTTGATGTATCTATTAAAACATCAATTTGGAGGAAACTTAAGGCTATTAGACATGTGTTTCTGAAGGTCAGAAAAGAGTATTGGTTAGAATATACTGAAAAAATAGGTAATATTTGAAACCATGGACAAGAATGGAATCTTACAGGAGGTCTGCATGAAGTCACAGGAGAAGAAACCTGAGGTTTTTCACTCTAGGAAATATAAATATTTATGTGATAGAGGTATAGGAGTCAGGAAAGGGAAAGAGTGTTGAGAGAGTGAGACTATTGTTGAGGAACAGAATCACAGATGTGGACTGCTAATCCTTAGGGAAGATGCAGTAGCTGAAGCTCTAATACGTGGACTACCCCAGCAAGTCAGGGCAAAGTAAGATGAGCAGAATGTGTAACATGCTGTCAAATGTTATGCAGCTAAATAGCTGGTATACTGGAATGTGGTATTTCTTTTTGGTAATTGGATAGGCATTGATTACCTGTATGTGAACATCTTCTGTAGAGTGAATAACGTGTTAAAAAGTAACTAAGAAGTGCCAATATCCATTGAGTCATGAATAATTTTTCTAAGAGTGTCCTGTTAAGACACTGTTAGAGAAGAAAAATAAATAAATAGCTTGAGAAGAAGACAGAGTTGAGGGGAGTTTTTGCAAGGGGGGAAGAAAGCATAGAAGGAGGAAGCAGTAGAGGGAAAGGAAAAGGTTCAGAGGAATGAAGTGGTAAGTAACTATACCAAGTCCTAAAGGAAGTAGAAGAGGAGGAAATTTTGGTCTGTGTGGAAGATTTGATATTGGAAAACAATAGGGATACATTTGTTTCTGTATCATGTCATAAAAGGTTATGATGGGGTGAAGATACGGATACTTGAAAAAAGTATGTATGTAACATATTTGTATAAACACAAATCTCTACATAGCAGCTACCACTGAAAGGATTATGGCCGGAACAGGGAAGAAACACATAAATAGAGGCAAGTTATTTGAAGGATTCTAGTTCTGTAGGGTATAATGTACTATATTATTCTGCTTTTACAACTTACATGAGTGTTACATGTATTATTTTATGTACATCAAATATACTAAATAATTTCAAAGTAGAAAAGAAAGTATATTAAATAGAAACTAGAGGAATTTAAATTAATATAACAACTTCAGAATTTTAGATAATATTAATGTGCTTGCTTTTCATGTGATTTTCTAATGGTTTAATGGTTACTTTATTTATTATTATTATTATTTTTTGAGACGAAGTCTCGCTGTGTCGCCCAAGCTGGAGTAAAATGGTGTGATCGTGGCTCACTGCAACCTCCACCTCCCGAGTTCAAGCAATTCTCCCTGCCTCAGCCTCCCGAGTAGCTGGGATTACAGGTGCCTACCACCACACCTGGCTAATATTTTTTAATTTTTTTAATTTTTAGTAGAGACGGGTTTTGCCATGTTGGCCAGGCTGGTTTTGAACTCCTGACCTCAGGTGATCCACCCATCTCGGCCTCCCAAAGTACTGGGATTACAGGCATGAGCCACCAGGCCTGGCCATGGATACCTTATAATAAAGAAAAATTCACCATATATATATATGTGTATATATATATTGTGTATATATACACATATATGTACATATATACATATATATAATGATAGCACTATGACTCAAAGGAGTGGAATATTGCTATATACATACACATATATATGTGTAAATATATGTGCGTGTGTGTGTGTGTGCGTGCACCTTATAAAGAAAATTTAACTCTCTATATAATATGTGTATGTGTGTGGATATATATAATACATGTATATATAATCCCAACAATAATTCTTTTGAATAGCATAGTCCAAAGAGCACATATTTAAGAAAAATATGAATTTGTCCTTTTAGCACTTTATTAATATAATTACTGAGATATTGTGGTTCATATTTATCTTAAGCTTCAAAGTCATGGTTATTTTTCTTTGATGAGCTTGAGACTAAACTGGTCCTGGAAAACAGAAGTTAGTTTGTTGGAGCTTAGTCAACACTAAATTTAACCTTATCCAAAGATGAAGTTACTAATGTGGATGGCACCTGTTGAGTAATTCCTAGGTGGGCGGCATCAGGATTCAAAATATATACTGCATGTCCCAACTTTGGTGAGCTTACATGAGGAAATAAATTAGTAAACTATAAATACCAGGAATGTCCCAAATGCCCAGCAAATTAAAAATAGCAAAAATATGTCCAACATTTACTTAGAATGCAGAGACACAAGTGCAAGTTTCTTAGACAAAAATGTTAGACATGTAGGGTAAAAGTTGTTTCAAAGACATTTAAAACATTTTTTAAATAGACCATTATATTTAAGGATCTTCAAAAATGCACAGAAGAATGAGGACATCTGATTATGTGAAATAGTTACAAACCAAGTATTAGACTATGTAAGACAGCTAAGGATCTGGCAAATGTATTTCACAGCTTGTCCTTCCTCTTTCTTGGCTCTATTTTGTCGTAATAGTTCAATTGTTTTCCAGCCACAACCTTCAACCTAAGTTTTTAGTATAACATGTATGTTGTTTACAATTTGCTGATATGAATATTTTTGGCTTCTTGTTCCTTTTTAAATCCTAGTAGCTGGAAAATTAGATTTAGGTCTTTCCTGCCTATCTGATTCCATGTCCGATAGGGTTATGGCTCCCAGAATCATTACTGTTATGGAATTCACATCTTTATCCCATTTGGGATAGAAATTTCTTGATCCTATTTCTATTGCTTATATTTATCTGGAAAGTGAAACTATTCTTAATAGTAAAAAAAAGCCCATGCTTTTATCAGTAGCCTGTCCTTTAAAGTTTTATTTTTTTCAGCTACTGCTTGTAATCACTCTTCTTTTAAAGGATTTCTTTTTTTTTTTTTTTTTTTTTTTTTTTAGGTAAGATGAGATGAGGTTCTTAACCAAATAGGGAAGAGATAAAATACTGGAATGCTCTTAAAGGTTTAATAAAATCTTATATATGGCATACTGCAAAATTGTAGCACTATGACTCAGAGGAGTGGAATATTGCTAAGTTAGTCCAGTCACATGATCCCTTGACTTTGAAAATATTCATCTTCTGGAATGGCTAGAAAAAGATAGCTTAATGAAGACAAATGCTTTATTACAAGTAGAGTTCTGATCTATAAAGAAATACTAAATGAAAATCTTTACTTTGTATTTTTCTTAATGATTTCATTATTTTTATACAGATTCAAACTTCGCAAAAATATGTATAAACTACTAGTATCAGGGAATTTATATGTAAGTTATTAGAATATCACCTAAATGATTTTTAAATCTGCCTGTCTCTAGAGGTTGCTCCACACACTAGTCAAGTTCAAATGAAGTAATTGACATAACATGGAGGCATTAAGAGGCAGTGTGTTTTGTTAAAAGAACAAAGGTGACTGAAATTCCAATTTTGTATATATGACCCAGGAAAAGGCATTCGGTAAATTCTCAAGGCCTCTGCTCATTTCTGCAATGAGGAAATTGGACAGATAAACTCTAAAGTCAATTGGAATTCTGATTTGCTACCTTGATTTAAAAAAATGCCAAAGATGATGATTTCTCTTCAGTTTTAGTAAGTCTAATTTACAAAGAAAAACAGCAACGTGAAATCATTTCGTTGTGGGAATTCTTTGGTCTGCCATTTAGAAATTAAATAAAAGTTAAAAATACAAGAACGCCTTGTTGCATTAACTTTATATTATAGAATGAATAGCTTAAATGTTGTTCTTATTGTTGTCAATATTTATACTTGTTTGTGTAATTAATATGATAAATAGAAATTGGAATAAAGTAACGGTTTGAATTACAGATTTTTTCTTTGCTTTTGAAGAGAAGAAATAATTTTTAAGGACATTAAAATTTATATATGCATATATAACTATTGCAAAATGTAGTTGATATTTCTACTATATCTTTGAATATTGACCACTTTAATAAATAATTGGCATATTTTTATCCCGATTTTTTTGTACTTAGAATGCTACAAATTGTTTTTTATTGGTAGCCCAGTATTACTGTAAACACAAAATACAATCATTGTATTTGAAGACATATTTCATAAGAATCCTTTTATAATTTTAGCTTTTTACATTTAATAGTTGGTGTTTTTAAGGAACTTATTGCTCCTTCTTTTTCAATTGCCCCCCCCCCACTGCCAAACTTAATAAAATTATCACTTACAATAATCAGTGGAAAAATATTTAACAGTAGGACAATTTTAACAATCTTAGTTTAGGAAACAAAATATTAAGATATTTGGCCATTTTCAATATGAATTGTAATACTCCTATCTGAAAAAAATCTGTGATAGTTTATATATTTAAATTTTTTCAATGATAAGAAAAAAGAATAAATAAAATAGGGAAACTCTTGTTCACTTAACCTCTGTGTAATCATATGCAAAATTTATCTTTGATCAGATAAGTATTTTGAAATGTAGTAGATATGCCAAAGCTAGTTGCTTCATGAAATTATATTTAAATTATTTTAATATGAATTCAGTTAAAAACTGAATTGTGTGGATAGACACAGAAAATATATTGACATTCCTTGTTACACTCTGAAAAATCATATTTCACACCTGACTTCTATTAGCCATGTTTCAAACATAACAAGAAATACTGGGAAATCATTACATAAAAACATACAAATTTAGAGAAAGATCTGATAGTTCAATGATGTAATTATCACTTATTTATTGAACATCAATGGTACATACCTAGTGCTGTGCTAGGTGTTTTGCTTATGCTTTTCATTTAGCCATCACGGCAAACCTATAATGGAACTGCGTCTCATTGAGGCGATCTGTGTCCTTTATTTAGTAAAGTGGAAAAATAATGGTTTGGACTCATGTTTATTTAGTCTAGGCCAAATTATCTTTAGACTTATTAACAAATAAATTTAACAAAATAAGGTCTGGAATTCAGGTCTTTGGATCTTCAGCTATTTTTTTCCTTCTCCTCCTCCTCCACTTCCTCCCCCTCTTTATTTTTTTTAAAAACTACTTTTTTATAGCAAATTTAAGTTCACAGCAAAATTGGGAGAAAAGTACAGATTTCCTATCTACCCCTTTCCCTCACACATGCATAGCCTCCCCCAATATCATCATCACCCAACAGAGTAGTATATTTGTTATAATTAATAAACATATATTGAAACATCAGTATCACCCAGAATCCATGATTCACATTAAAGTTTACTCTTGGTATTGTACATTAAACAAATATATAATGACCTGTGTTACCATTATAGTATTATACAGAGAAGTTTTACTGCCCTACACATCCTCTGCACTCCAGCCCCTGGGAACCAGTGATTGTTTTACTGTCCCTGTGGTTTTGCCTTTTCTAGAATGTTATATTGTTGGAGTCATACAGCATGTAGACTTTTCAGGTTGGCTTCTTTCACTTAGTAATATGGATTTAAGTTTCTTACATGTCTTTTCATGGCTTGATGGCTCATTTCTTTTAAGTGCTGAATAGCATTCCATTGTCTGAATGTACCACAGTTTATCCATTCAGCTACTGATGAACATCTTAGTTGCTTCCAAGTTTTGGCAGTTATGAAGAAAACTGCTATACATTTCCATGGGTAGATTCTTGTGTGAACTTAAGTTTTCAACTCCTTTGGGTAAATACTAATAAGTGTGATTGATGGATCATATGACATTTGTTTAGTTTTATAAGAAACCACCAAACTGTCTTCCAAAGTGTTTTATTTTGCATTCCCACCAGAAATGAGTGAGAGTTCCTGCTGCTTCACATCCTCACTAGCATTTGGTGTTGTCAATGTTCTGGATTTTGGCCATCCTAATAGATTTGTAGTGGCATTTCATTGTAACTATAATTTGAATTCCCCTGATGACATATGATGTGGAAATATGCATCTTTTCATATGCTTATATGTCTTCAGTATATCTGTTTTGGTGAGGTATCTGTTAAGGTCTTTGACCCCAGTTTTAAAAACCAGATTCAATGCCATCCCCATCAAGCTACCAATGACTTTCTTCACAGAATTGGAAATAACTACTTTAAAGTTCATATGGAACCAAAAAAGGGCCTGCATTGCCAAGACAATCCTAAGCCAAAAGAACAAAGCTGGAGGCATCACACTACCTGACTACAAGCTATACCACAAGGCTACAGTAACCAAAACAGCATGGTACTGGTACAAAAACAGAGATATAGACCAATGGAACAGAACAGAGCCCTCAGAAATAATACCACACATCTACAACCATGTGATCTTTGACAAACCTGACAAAAACAAGAAATGGGGAAAGGATTGCCTATTTAATAAATAGTGCTGGGAAAACTGGCTAGCCATATGTAGAAAGCTGAAACTGGATCCCTTCCTTACACCTTATACAAAAATTAATTCAAGATGGATTAAAGACTTACATGTTAGACCTAAAACCATAAAAACCCTAGAATAAAACCTAGGCATTACCATTCAGGACACAGGCATGGGCAAGGACTTCATGTCTAAAACACCAAAAGCAATGGCAACAAAAGCCAAAATTGGCAAGTGGGATCTAATTAAACTAAAGAGCTTCTGCACAGCAAAAGAAATCTACCATCAGAGTGAACAGGCAACCTACAAAATGGGAGAAAAGTTTTGCAATCTACTCATCTGACAAAGGGCTAATATCCAGAATCTACAAAGAACTCAAACAAATTTACAAGAAAAAAACAAATAACCCCATCAACAAGTGGGCGAAGGATATGAACAGACACTTCTCAAAAGAAGATATTTATGCAGCCAACAGACACATGAAAAAATGTTCATCATCACTGGCCATCAGAGAAATGCAAACCAAAACCGCAATGAGATACCATCTCACACCAGTTAGAATGGCGATCATTAAAAAGTCAGGAAACAGCAGTGCTGGAGAGGATGTGGAGAAATGGGAACACTTTTACACTGTTGGTGGGACTGTAAACTAGTTCAACAATTGTGGAAGACGGTGCGGCGGTTGCTCAAGGATCTGGAACTAGAAATACCATTTGACCCAGCCATCCTGTTACTTGGTATATACCCAAAGGATTATAAATCATGCTGCTATAAAGACACATGCACACGTATGTTCATTGCGGCACTATTCACAATAGCAAAGACTTGGAACCAACCCAAATGTCCATCAGTGATAGACTGGATTAAGAAAATGTGGCACATATACACCATGGAATACTATGCAGCCATAAAAAAGGGTGAGTTCATGTCCTTTGTAGGGACATGGATGAAGCTGGAAACCATCATTCTTAGTAAACTATCTCAAGGACAAAAAACCAAACTCCACATATTCTCACTCACAGGTGGGAATTGAACATGAGAACACTTGGACACAGGAAGGGGAACATCACACACCAGGGTCTGTCGTGGGGCAGGGGGAGAGGGGAGGGATAGCATCAGGAGATACACCTCATGTAAATGATGAGTTAATGGGTGCAGCACACCAACATGGCACATGTATACATATGTAACAAACCTGCACGTTGTGCACAGGTACCCTAGATCTTAAAGTATAATTAAAAAAAAAAAAAACAGGTTGTTTGTTTTCTTGTTGAGTTTTAAGAGTTCTTTGTAAACTTCGGATGATGATTGTGTCTTCTGTAAATATTTCTGCTAGTCTGTGGTTTGTCTTCTCACTCTTTTGACACTGTGCTTTACAGGGCAGAAGTTTTTAATTTTTATGAAGTGCAGCTTATCAATTATTTATTTTATACATCATGTCTTTAGTGTTGTGTCTATTTTTATTTATATATTTGTTGCATGTAGATGTCCAGCTCGTCTCGCACTATTTGTTGAAAAGTTGATCTTTACTTCATTGTATCGCCTTTGCTTCTTCAACAGATATCAATTGACTATATTAGTCTGGGTCTACTTCTGGGCTCTCTATTCTGTTCCACTGATTATTTTCCCATTTTTTCACCAACCCCACACTGTCTTGATTACTGTTTTGATTACATGACTTACATCATGTAGGTCATAAAGCTGTGTTGTGTCAGTCCTCCAATTTTGTACTTCTTCAATATTCTGTTGGCAATTTAGGTCTTTTGACTCTTCATATAAAGTTTAAAATTAGTTTGTTGATATCCACAAAATAACTTCCTGGATTTTGATTGAGATTGCTCTTTCTAAAAAAAATTATTTGGCTCCTCTGCTTCTCTCTCCCCTATGCCCAAACTTGCAATATAAATAAGAATTATTCTTCAATATTACACTTGTTTCTTCTATCTGTGGCAGGGATATAAACTCTCATGAAACTGGGAGAGGGAGTGGTTTTGTGAGACAAATAATGATTTATAAATTTTATGGTAAAATTATGAATTTGGCAAATAATAAGTTGTTATATGTAACTTGAGCTCTTTATATACATACATGTTTTTAGGTTTAGAAGAGTTTAATAACTTTATAATAAAACAATAAATTCCCTTGTTTGGTTTTGTTTTCTGGAACAAACTTAAAAGCAGAAATTTATTAAAAAACAAAAGAATATATCTTCAGGTCAATGAATACTGATGTAATTTTTAATAAATTATATTTATAACACTTTTGCCAATTATAGCTTATAATGAAGATTTAATATCTTCTATAACTGATACAAAATATTAAATGATGCTCATAATTCTCCAATTATCAAGTAAATTAAAGAAGAATAGTAGGGTTTTGAACAAAATATTTTATCTGATTATATCCTCGGGAACTTTCCATATCTATGTCTATACAGCTAGTCACAGACACACACAATTCTGTTCTAGCATACATGTGTTTATAGAGCTTAGCTCCATATTAGGAAGAGTATGTTTACGTATAAATAATTGAATATACCCTTCTCCATTTCTAGTGTGGATATATGTGTGTGTATACATACACACACACCCACACATGCCTAGAAACTTCTCAGTTTCTTACATTGTGTAAATTGCAATACCATGATGCAAATCCAGTTTAACTGCAAAATTTTTAATTACACCATAGGACCTAATTAATAAACGTACTCCTTGTATCTAATCACAGACCAACTAAACAAATAAACAAAAACCGAAGAGCAAAACCCAATTACTGTCCCCTATTCCTCTCCCTATTTTGCAACACAAACACATTTGAGATGGGAAAGGAAAGCCTGCAAGGCGTTCCTTTGCAATGACACAGGAGTAACTAATTAAACTGCACCTCTCATCCTCTCTGCCCCCAGCACTAAGACTCAACAAATCACAGTTCGAGGAAAAGGCCTGGAATTACGCATGCTCACAATGATCCCTGCTCAGCTTTGGGCTTGCCAAAGTTTTGATTTCTACTACTTTGCTGAGTAGATCCTTGTATTAGTTTCCTGTGGCTTCTGTAACAAATTACCACGAATTTGGTGGCTTAAAACAATAGAAATTTAACTTCTCACAGTACTGGAGGGCAGAAATCTCTATCATTGGGCTGGAATCAAGGTGTCAGCAGTACTGTACATCTTCCAGAGGCTGTAGGGATATCCATTCCTTTCCTTTTCTAGCTTATGGTGGATGCCAGCATTCTTTCTTTTGCTTGAGGCCACATCAACCATTCTGTATGTTAATCTACCACCATGTAAAATGCATTGGATATTTGAGAAGTAATATACAAGTAGTTAAACTTGTGAACTTATGAAATGTGTGGAACAAGTGGATTTTTGCATACCCATTTCTGTCTTTACCTTTACACTACACAGTTTTCATTCTTACATTCAACCAAATATTTATTGAGCCCCTACTTTGTTTGTACCTGGCACTATTTCCTAGCCATCTGCCAGTTGTGTAGTAAGCCTGAGTCAGAGGCTGCGAATAGCTTAGTGAGAATGTTTAAATTATAGTGGTAGTAAGCATAATGAGGCAGAAGAGCAAGCTCATTGCAGAAAGACAGGTTTAAGTTTTAGTTCTGGCTCTGCTCCTCATTAATTGTGTAAGCTTATATAAACTATGCTATCTCTCTGAGCCCCTACTGAATAAGAAAAATAATACTGACTTTACTAAAACTTACAGTGAAGATGAAAAGAGTTTTGTATATGGAGTAAATAGCATACTTGCTTATGACTCTGTGTAAACTTCCTTCCTGTGCTTGGTTGTTGAGTGGTGGAGGAGAACATAGAGAAGCTCCAAATCATTTTCCCTGCTTCCATTCTTTACATGCACGGTAGGATTTTTAAAACTGCAAATTGCTCACATAGTATCTTATGAGTTAGTGTATTACAACTGAATTTAAAAATGAAATATACTAAAATAGGATTTTTTAAAAAATTGGAGTGTATTTCAGATATGAGTAAAAATTGATTTGTGAAATTTTTATTACTATCTGTTAATAAATCTATGTATGTACTGTGTGGTCATTTAAATGGATGTATTCATTGCAATACTGATCATTTCCCTTTTTTGATTAAAGCACACGTTTAGATCTCTGATCTTTAAGATCAAGCTTGACCCTTAGCAAGGCATGGAGGATGTTCCTTATTGAGCCCTTACTTATTTCTGTGGCCTTGTCTCCCGCCACTGCCTTTCTCCAGATTTCAGGATTTGTGCTCTGGAGCCCCTTCTGCTGATGCCTTCTACCCATGTTCTTCAAACTGATTTGAAGGCTACTAACCTTTTGAGCAGTTTCACAGTGATAAACAATGGGAAGTTGTGGAGAAAGATTTAAATGAGAGTCAATTCAACATTCCTGGCTATTCTGATCTCTTAAAGATCCCTCAACCTATGCTTTTTCTCAACCATGACCAGTTCACATATAGCTCCTTCCCGCGTTCACCTCGTACCACATCCCCTCCTTCAGCAAACCCTTCCTAACCTCTCAGGGACTAACTCAGGCTTCCCTTAAAGCAGCAAAATGTGGGGGTTAGGAACATGGGCTCTGAGTGACCTTGGGCATATCAATTCAGTTCTCTGATCAACACTTTTATAATAAATTGGTATAGTAATGACAACTTCAAAATAACATATCTTTGTTACTATGTTAGGTAGGTCTTAGTTACTAATAACTTTCTCCTTTCCTAGTCTTTTTGGCCTCTGATCAGAAATAGACCCTTCTGGACAGCTGCAGTGGCTCACACCTATAATCCCAGCACTTTGAGAGGCCAAGCATGGTAGATCACTTGAGGTCAGGAGTCCAAGACCAGCCTGGCCAATATGGTGAAACCACATCTCTACCAAAAATACAAAAATTAACCTAGCATGGTGGTGCACACCTGTAGTCCTAGTTACCCAGGAGGCTGAGGCAGGAGGATTGTTTGAGCCCAGGAGGTGGAGGTTGTAGTGAGCCAAGATTGTGCTACTGCACACCAGCCTGGGCAATGGGAGTAAAACCCTGTCTCGAAAAAAGAAAAGAAAAGAAAGAAAAAAGAAATAGACTCTTCTTTATTCTTTTCTAGGAGTCTGTGTTTCTGTGGTCATAATATTTATTGCATTACATTGGAATTACCTCCCTTGCCTGTAAAACTATATATTTTTTAGGGCGTGGAAATGTCTCAATGAACCAATAATTGTTAAATGAATGAAGGAAAACAAGCATCCTACAAATTTTAACCAAAGCAAAAATATTACTGTATTTTACTTTAACTCTCCAGATAAAATTTATGTCTAGTTAAAATCTTAGGATAAATTCTATGTAATTACTTGAATTCAGTGTTAGGATTGGCATTTGCTGAAACTAAAACATCTTATCTATTTTTTAATTGAAAATTTATTAATTTAATTTATGTAATGGCGCTAGTATTACATGTTTAATGTGAAAAATGAGAAGTATAGTTCATGAAAAATAGCACAAGTCACAAGAGAATCTACCTTCCCGAAATATCCAAAGTAAGGATTGGTTTACGTTTTTCTAGACATTCTCTATGTATGATTGGCAACAGCAATATCTAGCACTTTAGCCATTTTCTAACTTGGATGCATTTCTTATGGAGAGAGAAATAAATCTTTGAGGTATTATACCTACTATCTGGTTTATGATTATTTAACTTTTTACATTGTAGCAGGGTTTGAGTCCAATGGGCAACACAGTGTTTTAAATCCAAGGTCAAAGTCAGCTCTATAAGCATAACTGCAGAAGGTAAGGACTGGAGCGATCACTTCTTAAGCAACCTTGTGAACAGTTTTCCTTATAGTTGCTCTGGTTGGTATGCCCTGTTCCTCCTTCTGATGCTTGTCTAACCTTATATAAAATCCAACTTAGCTTTTTATTTATTTATTTATTTGAGACAGAGTCTCACTCTGTCACCCAGGCTGGAGGGCAGTTGTGTGATCTCGGCTCACTGCAACCTCCTCCTCCTGGGTTCAAGCCGAATCTCCTGCCTCAGCCTCCAGAGTAGCTGGGATTACAGGCACATGCGACCACACCTAGCTGATTTTTGTATTTTTAGTAGAGACAGGGTTTCACCATGTTGGCCAGGCTGGTCTCAGACTCCTGCCTCAGGTGATCCGCCCACCTCAGCCTCCCAAGGTGCTGGGATTACAGGCGTGAGCCACCACACCCAGGCCCAACTTAGCTTTTAAATCTAAATGACACTTATATGAAGCTTTCTCTGTATCTGTAGTGGAAATTGATAACTCCATTCTCCTCGCTGCTCTACAGAGTTGTTTATAATTCTCTTTGGAATTTATCATGTTATGCCTTGCATTATGACAATTTATAAATCTTTTCTGTCTCCTCAGCTATTTTACAGGCTCACAAAGGCAAAGATCTTATCATTCATTTTTATATCCCTTCACCATCGAGCAGAGCTCTTTGACCATAATAAACAGTCTATAGTTGCTGAATGAATTAATCACTTAGTGTTAAGTGTTGTGCCATGGTTTAGATTTAATCACAAACTATAAGGAGGTTATTAATCATATCTTGGTATTTAGTACCAAACTGTAATGTTCATTAACTATCCATAAATGTAAAAAAAAATGTGAATAGACAAGATATTACTTTGTTGATATTGTGATAGATTCTTCCAATTACATGTCCTGAAACATGTTATATTTGCAGTAAAAAATGCTAAAAGGCTGGCTGTAATAAAACACACAGCTTAAAATGTATGAGTTCAATAAAGAGCTATGCTAATTAAAAGCACTACACTTTTAGAATAGTTTATTCATCACTGAAATGAATAACTATCAGTATTTTTTTTTTTTGAGACAGAGTCTCGCTCTGTCCCCCTGGCTGGAGTGTAGTGGGGTGATCTCGGCTCGCTGCAACCTTTGCCTCGCAGGTTCAAGTGATTCTCATGCCTTAGCCTCCCTGGAGTAGCTGGGATTACAGAAGCCTGCCACCATGTCTGGCTAATTTTTGTATTTTTAGTAGAGACAGACTTTGCCATGCTGGCCAGGCTGGTTTCGAACTCCTTACCTCAGTTTGTCTGCCCGCCTTGGCCTCCCTAAGTGCTGGGATTACAGGCGTGAGCCACGTGCCCTGCCAATATCAGTGTTTCTAATACACACTCTATGGTTGATATGTCAAGAACACGTGTTAACTCTCAGGTTTAACAAAATAATTGTAGTTAAAAATACACTGGTAAGTGTCTTGAGTTTTCATATGTGAAGGTGATGAAAATTCTTCCTCTTCTCATCTGAAACCCAATTTGTAATTTAGCAATCAGACATGCTCATATTTAGCAAGTATGTAAGGGTCAGTATAAATATACAGCTATGAAAATAGACAATCAGAAAAATTCTGCCTTGAAAAATTTCTGTTCCATTTTTCATGTGAGTAGTTGAAATAATTCAGTGCTCTTTAGAATATGTGAAAATAGTGGCTGTGTCTCGAAATTGATCTCTGTAGCACAGAGCACATTTTCAGGCATAAAATAAGTTTAATAAATGTGTGATGAGTGAATAAATAAATAGTGTGTTTGATAGAACGTGAAACAATGGTAGTGTTACAGGATGCTAATATTAAGTATATAGGTAGAAACTACTCAATTCTAAAAATATGGACCAATTTCTATTACATTTGTTTAGTTTCTATAATAAAGAAAATAACAGTCCATTTGAAGAATTACTCTAACAAAACTGTTTTTCTTTAGGGCATTATGATAAGTTAAGTATTTTGATGAAATCCCAAAACCTCAAGGCTCAATGTATCCATGCATTTGGATACTTCTGAAAATAATGACTAGATCTAGCTCTCAGAAACTTTTCATTTTATTTTCATTACACAGCCAACATTTTTATAGTTATCAAGCCATGCTTAAATTTAACATGAAAAAGAGAAAGTAGGTGTTCCATGCCAATAAAAGATAAACCACAAGTAGAAAAGAAGGGCCCAAGAAATTGTGCTTGACATTAAATTGTGCCTGACATAATAATAGGCAAGTAAATGTCCTGAGGTGACTGTCCATAAGCTACAGATTTGACTGTTACCTGAGCCAAATGAGAAATGTGGTGTCCATTGAAATCATAATGAATTTCTTTGTATTACTGCTATAAAGGAATACGTGTTTTAATATCACAGGAATAACACATGAATTATATAGTATTATGGTCCAAATAAGAAAAATATAATGTATTACTCTAGTGTGAACAGTGCAATTCCTGCAACGACATGGTATTAAACTGAAATTATCTGCAGTTACTTTCTTTGAAGAACATAGTTGGAAGTTGTAATTTACAAGTTTTGCTACAAATTGGAATCACCTGCAGATTTGTAATGTATAATGAAAACTGGCTTCTATCTGCTGACATTCTGATTAAACTTTTGAGTTCGTAAATGTAAATTGGGCTCTATGGGTTTAAAAGATCCTCGGTTAATTCTTAAGTGTAGTAGAGTTTAAGAAATACTAGATTAAAAATTTGGGAACTGAGTTTACTGGGATACAGATAATTCTCAGGAAACTCTGTGTAATACCAAAAGTGAAAGGGGCTATGATGTGAAATGGCATCATTTATACCATTATAGCGTTGTTACCCTCCATTAATATTAAAAACTGTTATAATAACAAAAGGTATTTTTTGTTGTTGTGAGTTATTGAATCCCTACTATGTACATTGTATTGTGCTAAGTGTTTTACATGTAAAATTTAACTGACTCTTCTAAGTAATTATACATATTATCTGCTTTTAATTTTTCTTAAATTGAAAAACTCAGCTAAAATGATTATTATGGGCCCCACCATCATGGAATTTTTTTGAAATCATTTATTTCTATTAATCCCAAAATATAATGGTAACAAATTTTCCCCACACATCATTTCAATTTTTATGGACTATTGATTTTTCTAAATGTTAATTAAAAGCTCAAAACTTGACTAACCCCTTGGCACTTCCATTTCTCACTCATTTGCCTGTTGTGATCATGTTTTGGTTTTCTATTCTCATCAACATCTTTTCTACTCCAGAGTAGTATATTCCTCCCTGACCCGACAAAAAACAAAAAACAAAAAACAAAGACCAAAAACTAAGTTTTGGACATATAGCAGGCCAAATGCTATTACAGATTATAACTGATACTATGTCTAAATTTATTAATTCATTCAGATAGTCAACAATAATGCATTAAGCATTGATTGTGCCTGGCCATGGTGTGAGGTCCTGGGGGTAGGAGGGTAAATGTGAGAAGAGAGACGTCAGCTCCCACCAGCAGACATGAGTTCATGTGTATCAGAGGAGCGGCTTAGGATGCCATAGAAGTAAGTCAGCTCATCAGGGTCAATGTTCAGGAGACATAATTAATTTGACTACTAATATTATTTCCAATTAGGGTTTAATTATTTCTCTTTTTTATTTGACTGCTTCAAGCATGAAAACACTATTTTATTCTTGCTGTAGTTCATTTGTTTCCTCAGCAATTGTTTGTAGATCACCTAAGTCATACATTTAGACTGGGGAGAGAGCAGTAGCCAAAATTAAAAAGAATCAATAGAGAGTATACATTCTGGCCAGTCATATATATACACACACACACACACACACACACATATACATAAATACATATATATATATAACACATTAAACTATATATCATGATGTATACTGTAATATATGTAACACATATGATATAGACTTTAATAACACATAGCATATATTACCTATAATATATAACATATATGTAATGTATGTAATATACGATTATATATACTTTAACAATGTTTATACATATTAGCATTACATATATGATTATATTACATATATGGTAATATATAATTAAAGTATATGCTATATATTATATATCATACACATATGTATCATGTATATAATATATGCATATGTATGATATATACATATGCAGTATATAAATATACAATACATATATGTAATAAAAATGCATACATGTATGGTATGTGTAATATACACATATGTATATATTACACATATATAATATATTAATATATTGATATTTAATATGAACATATCATATATTCAATATACATGTGTTTAATATATTATGTGTATACATGCCTATGTCTTATGCATGTAATATATGTATATATGTATATGCTACATGTATACACATATATGTATATATGTATATGTTACATGTATAAGACATATATGTAATATAATAAATATATACTTTAATAATATATTACTATATACATATGTCTATATTACATGCATAAGACATATTTGCAATATATAATATATATTTTAATAACAGGTATTACTATATATGTAATAATATATTATTAAAGTATTAAAGTATATGTCATATATTACATATCTGTATGACATATGCAATATACACATATGTTTATATTACACATATACATATATGTAATATAAATATATTACACATATACATATATGTAATATAATAAATATATTACACATATACATATATGTAATATAATAAATATATTACACATATACATATATGTAATATAATAAATATATTAATATAAATACATTATATATTTAGTATAAATGTTTACTATATTATGTGTATACATATGTCTCATACATGTAATATATGTATATATACATATGTATCTATTACATGTATAAGACATATATGTAATATATTAAATATATAATATATACTTTAATAATATATAACTGTATATGTAATATATATTATTAAAGTATATATTATATATTATGTATCTGTAATATATAATATATTTGAATATATATTACTATATATGTAATATATATTATGCAATATATTATTAAATTATATATATTACATACATGTAATATATGTAATATATGTTATATAATATAAGTAATGTATGTTACATATATGTAATATATATATGATTAAAGTAGACTGGGGAGAGAGTGTAGGCAAAATAAAAACCATCATGAAGGTTACATTTTGGCTGGTCCTCTATGTATACATTACACACATACAAACACACACATGTAATATGTAACATATACTTTAATATTTAATTCATGTGTGTATAATGTTATGATATATACTTTAATATTTAATTTAGATATTTGAGCATTTGCTATTTGATAAGCACTATTATGAGCACCTTTCATGAATTTATTTATTTAATTCTAAATCTAATAGTCAACTCTTAGCTCTTGTCGTACATGACTTGTTAGCAGCTTTTGATAGAGCTCATCTTTCCTTTGTGCTTAAAATACTTTCTTCATGTGGTTTTCTGTACCCCATCCTCTCCTGATTTTCCTCATACTTCCCGGTGGCTTTGTTCACTCTTCTCTGTTGGTTCCTCCTCTTCCTCCCAAGGATAATCTCCTAAGGCTCAATGTTTGTTCCTCTTCTTTTATGTCTACACACTTTTGTTGATAATCCACCCTCAAGACTTCATTCACATTTCCAAAAAATTTGAATTTAGATCTCCACTCCAACCTCTCAATTGAACTCCAGATTGTGTGTCCTACTGCCTACTAACCATCTACTTTTGAATGTTTGATGGACCAGACAACATGTCGAAAAAGAAACTTCCGACTTCCATTCATGATCTTTTCCATCTCATTGGATACAGACTTCATCCTTCTTGTGATTAAAGCCCAAAACCTTGGAGTTATTCTTCACTCTTCTCTTTCTCTCAAATGCCATATCTTCCCATCAATTTCTCTCAGAAAACATCTGGAATCTGACCATTTCTCATCACCTTCACTGTCTCTTCACTAACCTTGTTGCTACCCTTGAATATGCCCCCTACTGCATACCATCTGCCACGAACCCCACCAGAAAAGAGGCAATGTAGGCATGGCAATGCTCTGGTCTTCTTAGGGCAGTGTTTTACATATTGTGGATTACCATCCATTAATGGACCCTGAAATCCATCTAGTAGATTTTAAGCAACATCTAAATAGATTAAACAGAAGACAGTACAGTGCACTAGGAAGCATCACAGTAACCTGAATTTAGTAAGGTAAAGTATTATTCCGTGAAACTTTGACTCCATTATAATTATGTATGTGCATATTGGGTTGTGCTATTCAATTTATTTCTTGCCGTGGGTCACAGTCAATATTTTAGAAAATATTAAGGTACATGAAGTTATTCTAATTAAAATTTCACCCAAATTTTTGGTGTTAAAATATGATTTGAATTTTGTTAGTTTGTTTGATATCCGATTCAAACAATAATGAAGGAAAATAAAACAGATTACAATTATTTGGCTCAATTTGATGGTAAAATAACTTTTATCTGTTTGTAAGTTACCAAAAAGTTTTAGAGGTTTTTAGTTAAAAAAATTGACATTAAATATGGAAAAAAGCAATTAAAACAGTGTTTGTACTAGGTCTATTTATAATAACTGAGAGATGTTTAAGGGAAATCCATATTAAAAACAGGAATGATAAAATCTTTACAATTTCTTGAAATAAAATTCTTAACCAGAGAATATCATTTTATCATTAAAAAATCCACTCAAATTATCTTAAAGTATGCCTCTGGTGAGAAAGTGACCATATAAATGGCATTTAACAAGATATCTTAAAACCACTTCTTTTTACTGTAAAATGTATAGCCTAGTATGTACTAACAAATGTTGTTGAATTTACAGAAGGACTAGAATTAAGTGGGGAAAAGGTATTATTTTCTTGAAAGCCATGTTTATTATGCTGATACATTGTGAGAAAATAAATTTTGGTAAACTGTTAATTTTAACAATAAATGTTGAATAAATAAATGCACTTTAATGAACTAGCCTTTAATAGTCATATTGGAAACTGTATTCAAGTACTTATACTGTTGCTATTACTTAGCTACTCAGGCAATAATGGGGAACATAACTAACTATCTTAAATTGCTGGTCCTCATAATGAATGACTATAAAAGAATAGTAAAAATGGTTGAATGCTCCTGATAAATACATTTGAAAATAAAAAAGAATGTATTATCGATCATTTGTTGTTGTTGTTCTCCTTCCCCTTCCTTCCTTCCCTCCCTCCCTCCTTCCTTCCTTCTCCTTCCTTCTCCTTCTCCTTCCTTCTTCTCCTCCTTCTGCTCCTCCTCCTCCTTCCTCCTCCTTCACCCTCCCCTTCCTCCTCCCTCCTCCTCCCTCTTCCCTCCTCCTCCCTCCTCTTCCCTCCTCCTCCCTCCTCTTCCCTCCTCCTCCTTTTTCTCCTTCTCCTTCTTCTTTCTTTCCTTATCCTTCTCCTTTTCTTCTCCTTCTCTTTTACATTCCCCTTCTGATTGTGGTGCAAGTTGAGAGAGAGAGTTGTGTCTAACACTCAATTTAGGAATCAGTTTATTTTATTTGCTGGTTAAATGGTAGGCAAAAATTTATCTTACAAACTTAGTTACAGACTCAATGAGCCTTTTCTGGATTTTCAGTGAGCTAATCTGTTCATGTATAATACGAGTAACTAAACTTTAGGTAATAATATCCTATTAACATTTTGTAGCAAATCACATTTGGGTCAGAAATCTTCCTTCTTTCTATAAAAGGCATATAATTGCATTGAAATCAAGAACTTTAGGACTGCTCTTGCAAACATTTAAAAATATTCCATCACATTATCTTTCTTAATATTAGGCCACAATAATTATTTGGCATCTTTCTTTTACTAATTTTTAATGGATCTTAAAGAAATACATTTACAAGAATACTGTGGATGGATAGAGAACATCAAATTTGCCTCATTTCTTGTTATTGTTCCTCCTCTTTTCCTTCCTTATATAATCTTATAGCTAGCGGCAGAATGAAATATGAAGAAAGGAAAGAATTAATATATATTTCAGCACTGTCGCCTCATTGGATATTCAGATGGTGATCTGCAGAACAATAAGATTTATTATATTATGTTGTATTCAGCATCTTCAACTCTATTATTTATTCATTAGAATAATTTCAGTAAAACTTACTTTGAAGTTAATTAATATAAATTTTTTTTTCCTCAAAATAAATGAGTATATATTGGCTGTGGTCATTTTTAAGCAAAAAGCATATCATTGTGTATTATCATTTTTTGTACAAAATTACTATTTTAAAGGAACGTAAATAGTTTCTCTACTTTATAAGGATAGATTCTTGAATCTATTTTTTTCTTTTCATTTTCTTTAAGAGACATTTTGACCTTGCTATGAAGCTAAGCTAGGGAGGACATTGGCAGAACTCTGTGTGTCCTCATGCATAGCTTTCGATGAGAATTTAGTAAGACAGACAATAGGACCTTGCCAAGTTATTAATTTTAAATCTCTTCTTTATTGTAGAATCTAAAGATTTATAGAATACCCCCAAATCCAGGGAGATGGATCACAAAGAATTGGAACTTTTTAGCTTTCTATGCTCTTACGAATCTTAGCTGTGTCACTGCTATATAATGTCATGATCAAATTTTTATTTTTTTATTTTTTTGCTTCTCACCCTAAATGAATATAAACTGGTAATCATATTGAAACCAATCATTTAAAATCCATGGGGCCTGGCATGGTGGCTCATGCCTGTAATCCTAAAACTTTGGGAGGCCAAGGCGGGTGGATCACTTGAGGTCAGTGGTTCGAGACCAGTCTGGCCAACATGGCAAAACCCCTCTCTATAAAAATATAAAAAATTAGCCGGGCATGGTGGCGTGCGCCTGTAGTCCCAGCTACTTGGGAGAGTGAGGCCGGAGAATTGCTTGAACCCGAGAGAGGGAGGTTGCAGTGAGCCAAGATCGCGCCACTGCACTCCAGCCTGTGTGACGGAGCAACATTCTGTCTCAAAATCAAAAACACAAACAAAAAAACAAAAATTGCCATGGGAATCACCCTTTTAAAATATCAAACAAAATACCTATATTTAATCAGCAGATTATTCACCTCTAGAAATACAAATATAATTTTTAAAATAAGTATTTGCTATGTTTAGGATGAAAATATGCTTCATTTTCATGTTGTTTCAAACCTGTCTCCATCTATCTATCTTTTGACGTACTTGACAAATACTGCTGGTTGAATCTAAATTACCCACATCCTAACATTCTAAGACTCACATATGCAACAATCTCAGTCTGTATGGATGCTTTCACTGGGACTTATTTGCAAAATACAAGATCCAGTTTTATGTTAAGTAGGTGGGTTGCTAATCTGCAAGAATGCCATTCTTTATCAGGCCTTTATGAATTGTTTGTAAGTACCAGCTGTACAATGAAAGCTTTATATTCATTCTGCAATTAGCCAAAATAATTCTAGTTAAACTCTGGTTAAGACTTCTAGTATGAAATGAATGTAAACTATTCATTCTTTATCGTTCTTTCTGGTTTCATTTTGGCACATGTATTTGTTAAAATATAATCCTCTAAGTTGCTTTTTCACTGCTTTTCATGTTGCAGATTGAAAATGTTGATGTCTGCCTTAGTTTTCTAGCAGCCAGAGGGGTAAATGTTCAAGGTCTATCTGCTGAAGGTAAGAAAAAGAATGACTGAATTGTCACAAATGGCATCAATGTTTTTAAATTATTTTTTATAATGTAAGAAATGTAACATTGGAGTATACGTCTCCTTAATATGATAAAGGAAATTGGTGAAGTCTTCAAGACAACCGAAACATAAACATAATGGTTATTAATATGTGCTTTAAGTATTTAAATGTTTTCCATATTTTGCCAGAACTGTTCTTTTCATAACCAACTATATGGGAGAGGAGTGAATCAAAAAAATATCTTTATGTTATTACTAGTTTATAGTATAATTGGATTTCTTAAGTAGATGAATAGATAATTAGATAAATGTTGGATGGACATAAATACAGGTAAAATATTTTAATTAAGCCTTAAAATATTATTTTATCAATAACATTTCTATAATATATTCAAGTTGGTAGAAATAGTCAAAATAGTTGGTAAGTTTAAGTCAGTATGAAGTCTTAAATAATTAGAACTAACAGCGTTAATCACTCTTACATATAAATGTTTTAAATCATTAAAGATTCAAAAGATCATCACTAAAATTGAAAGATAGCAAAATGGGGAAAACTTGAACAAATTTTGACATTGATCTTTTTTCTGAGTTTATTTTACTTTCACTTATAAAGGTGGCAAAAGTTTGCAAAAGCTTGCTACACTTAAGATAAAATTTGCCATACTTGAGAACACTGATATTTAAATTTTTTATATTTGCATGTTATGATATATAATTAAATTACACATTTAATGACCAAGAAGCTTAGGTTCAAACCTAACTGGTAGTTCTGTAACTTAGAATAACATTTGAGTAAAATTCCCCAGGATAATATGTTGCTAAGTAGTTACAGGCTAGAAATGCTGCCATTTATTCACTTTTTATGTCTCTTCCTTATGAAAACCTTTATTAATATCAGCCTATTGATTTTCATTCATCTTTAAAATATATATGAATGCTCAAAATTTACTCTCTAAATTAGTTAAACATGCAAAATAATAAAACAATAATTTTTTAAAGACTCTTTAAACAAAATCTTTCAGGTTTATAGGAGAAAATTAACTCTCTCACTGTAGCCTCAGATTGATGAAGCCAACTCTTCAATATGACGAAAACTATGAGAAATGTTTGGGGGAAAAATAGAACAACCCAGAGGGTCATTTTATATTAATTATTTTACTGCATAGTTTGAGTTATATGATAAACCATCAGAGAGCAAGAAATCCAAAGAGTTGGTTAATTTTCCTAAACTCCAAAAGGGGACATAAAACCTTAATCTCAGAGGAGGATGCATTTTATTGCCAACAGCAAGTTTTATTTAAAATATGATTACAGATTGTGTAGCTTATTTTCAAGCTTTACTTCCTTCTCTTTTCCTATTTTTTTAAGTTATAACTACAGGAGAAAAATGTAGGCTTATGTGTACCCTACATTGTGAATTGAGTTTTTATATTCAATATTTGAAACTCTTACACAGGAACTTCATCTGTTAGAACAAGGATTTCTGCTTATTCAATTATGTTATCTGATGTAAGCTAATCCTCCTTATTTATTAATATATAGCATAAATTAAAAATAAAAAAATTGGAACATTAAAATTGATATGTCTGCTTTTGGAAGATATACCTACACATATATTTTGATATATATGGATATATACTTGGAGGATATATACATACATAAATATGTATAAATGAGTTGGTGAGTGGGTGATTTAGAAAGAAAGTTGATTGCAACAAATCCAGTTGGTATTAGGAGGTGCACCCACATCATCAATATTTATAAATGCAGGACAACCAACATTTAAGTGGCTTTCTTTCTCCAGTTCGTAGCCACTGCTATGTTGGCAACAGCTGTGTATATTTGTGAGGGAATCAACATGCTAAATCAAATGGTTAGCACAAGAGAGAGCTCATTTATTTCTAAGAAGCAGCTAACTCGAGAAAAATTGTAGTTCAAGGTCAGCAAAGAATATCACTTCTGAGTGTGCTTTGTTCTTTTTACCCTCTATCCTTTTATTCTCTCCCTGAAATTCCAAGTTATTTGGAAATGTTAACATGTTTCAGAAATTCAGGTTTGTTTGTGATTCAACTGTGACTGAGTGAATTAAGTTGTATCTCTATCTTCATAGATTTATTTCAAGAGAATTGCATCTAGAATTTGTTAAAAAGGACATTGAATACATATGATTCTTTTTTTATATTTTTCATTTCATACAGAAATAAGAAATGGAAACTTAAAAGCCATTCTAGGGCTGTTTTTCAGTTTATCTCGCTACAAGCAGCAACAACACCATCAACAACAGTACTATCAGTCCTTGGTGGAACTTCAGCAGCGAGTTACTCACGCTTCCCCTCCATCGGAAGCCAGTCAGGCCAAAACCCAACAAGATATGCAGTCCAGGTAAGGAAAGGAAGTAGGGAATGTGTTTCTAATTAGTTTGTGTAGATACAACTTGTTTTTAACAAATTATTGTCCATAAGTTTGAAAAACATACTCATGTACTTGTATCAGTGTGATGGGATTATTTGACTTGTGTAATAGAAACTAAAACCACTCTTGTTTTGCTTGGACAAGCAACATCTATCATCTTTTGGGTGATGTATTTTGTTTGTTTTCTAAAGATTGTTGTTCTGTATCACAGTGTGAAATGTCTTTGGTGTAAGTAATGTGGCATGGCTACTTTCTTCTACAAGTGACTTTAGTATTTAGAATGTGCTATTGAGTCCTAGTCTCCTGTCGTGTAGTTATCTTTCATTGATATTTTTGATTAATTAAGTCTGTCAGAAATTTCAGGTCTGTTAAACATAGGAGTTTGAAGTTTGGGAACATAGTGTTTTTGATGTGTGTGTGTGTGTGCATGAGTGTGTGTGTGTATGTGTGTATGCACATACATGTATTATTTGTCTGGCTTGAGTCTTTTGGCATATGTAGACACAGCCTGGTGGAGTGCTCCCAAATCATGGCAACTTCCTTTTCTCTTCCATTATTATTATTTTTTTCCAATATAGAATTATATCAGTCAGTGTTCAACTAGAGGAGTCAAGCAAGTAAATGATATATAACAAGAGATTTATTGTAAAGAATTGGTTTAGCATGATTGAGCATACTGGTTAGGCAAGTATGAAATCTGAAGGGCAGCCCAGCTGGGAGGGCAGGCTAGAAATCTCATCATGAGTTGAAATTGCAGTACGCAGGTAGAATTTCTCCTCTGAAGGAAGCCTCAGTTCTGCTTTTGAAAAGCCAAACTTTCGGCCAGGCACGATGGCTCAAGCCTGTATTCCCAGCACTTTGGGAGGCCGAGGTGGATGTATCACAAGGTCAGGAGTTCAAGACCAGCCTGGCCAAGATGGTGAAACCCCATCTCTATGAAAAATACAAAAAGCAGCCAGGTGTGGTGACAGGCGCGTGTAATCCCAGCTACTCTGGAGGCTGAGGCAGAGAATTGCTTGAACCAGGGAGGCAGAGGTTGCGGTGAGCCAAGATCCAGCCTGGGTGACAGAGCGAGACTCCGTCTAAAGTAAACAAACAAACAAACAAAAGAACTTTCTTTCAACTAGTTGAATCAAGATCACCCAGATTATCTAAAGTAAACTTTACTGAAAGTCAATTGATTATAGACTTTTATTACATCCTTAAAATATCTACATAGCAACAACTAGACTAGTATTTGAAGGAATAACTTAGACTATAGTCTAACATAGTTTACATATCAAAATAAATGATCACAGAATGAAGTTTCACTTAACAACTTTCATACAAGCTACTATATTTGTTCCTGAACAATGACTGGGGTATTGGTTAGTTAGCTCTATTACATAAATAGTTATGATTATTTTTCTTGAGGAGAGAGGATATGAAAATCCCTTTCATCGTCTTTGAAAATATAAACACTTGTCAACAAATGTAAATATTTAACTTTGTCCACCTTAGAAGTCAAGCTTGAAACCTACTAACATTCAGTTAACCTTGAGTTTGGTGATTAGAAATGACTCAAACAATTAAAATAATGTTCCAAGCTACATTTATGGACCACCTCCCACTTACAGTCAGTTGTTCAACTGTTCAGAAATCACCTCTCTTTCATCTACCAACCAACCCTCATATGGACCTTGTTTGTTACTCCATAATAAACAATATTTATTTCTCTATACAACCATGTAAATTTGGTTCCCTTTGGAAGATTTTCACTCATCAGTGAATTTTTAAATAAATTTTAAAAAAGCTATAGTTTTACTAAAAACATAGCATAAAATATAAAGCTTATGAAGTGATGGGGGATATTTTTTATTATAAAATAATGCAGATATTTGACTGTTCTTTAAGCTCATCTTGGCTTTTGGTTATATCAAGTGAGATTGTACAAGACTCATAGTGGAAAATAAATCTCTATAGGCTAAGTTTCTTGGATGTTCGTAAGCATATAGAAGAACAAAGTGGATGACATCATGTTTTATGTGTTATTATTTTTTGTGTGGATGTTTGCAACAAAGAGATGGATTCTGAAAAGTGCCAGAAATAATATTTACTAGAGTTTGGTTTAAGCAATTTAAATAAAGAAGACACAAGAATAGTAGCTGAAAAAATAAAGAAAATAAAATTATTTTACGTAAAGCATGTTGACTCTGGAAGTGATACGGAATATCATTTGACATTGCTTTACCTCACTCTTTTTCTGTATCTTCCATGTGAAATTTATTGTCTAGAATTTCTTGCCCAGAATTTCTTGGTAGTTATGACCCTTTTAGGAAATTGTTTATTTTCCTATTCTTCTTGCTGGATATACATGGCTGTTGTGAAACTATGGGGTAGTTTAAAATATAAAGCCATGTATAATACTCATGGTTTTTATACTCTTTTGTGGAAGGATGTCTCGATTTTTCATTACAAGTTTATGAAAAGTATTCTTTTCAACAGTGTCCTTTAAAGCCTTTAAGGCTGTGGTAGACTTTTAGCAAAATTTTCTCTGCTAAATTGGATTTAATTACTTTTTGAATTGATATATAATTTAATAAATGTTTATAGAGTAACAGCTTTAATAAAAGTAGTATTCAGAACCCGAATATAGAAGAGTTCAAGTCTTACTTTCATTAGTCTTACTTTTAGAGAATTTTTACATGGTTTAAAGGATATGATATTTAAGACATTAATACTTATTTTTATTTATATAGATTTAGTGTATCACATTAATATGTAAATTAGAATTTATGTGGACTTACCTGTAGCAATCAATATTTTAAAGCATTTTTCAAAAGGCCACAATGATAATATACATAGGAACATAATGTAGTATCTATGGGTTAGAACCAAGATAATTAATGCAGAAAAATTCCTAGTGACAAATTTATCTTCATTTGCTGGAGGTGTGAGTCATAAATCATGATTTATGATGTCTTTTTATTGATTTCAAAGTTCTTTCCAAGTAAATAGTTTAAATGTCAACTTGCTATACTTTTCTGGGTATTTGGCCAGAAAATGTTCTTATATTTTTCTCTGTAGACTAATAAACATTTCTTAGGGCACATTGTTTCAGTTCAGTGAAAGTGTTTCTGTTTTATTCTCTTTGTTTAAAGTAAATTGGCATAATTCTACATATTTCCACAACATTTATTTTATACATTAATAATTTTTAATTTGATTTTGCTATTTTGAAAAAAACTCCAGATGTTTTTCCTGAAGTTGAATAGCTTTCATTTAAACAGAAATTTGGATTTAAAGGTTAACAAGTGAAATATACAGGAGAAAAAATAAAACATGGACCAAGAGGAAAGAATAGAGTAAGAAATTCTGCTCTCCTGCTCTCTCAGCTCCCTCTCCACCTTTGAGTGTATGTATCTATAGGTGCATGGGTCATGTGCTATATGTGAGCTTGAGTGTGTGTGTGTGCACAAGTGTGCATGCATGTGTGTCCTGCTCAAGTGGCACCTAGAGCTCTAATTATTAAGAGTTTACCTCAGGAATCAGACTGCCAGGACCTGGATCTGTATTAAAGTAAAGGTGGGATTCAGATTTTAAGTTTCTTAAATTCATTACAGGGTATTATTTGGCTTATTTGGAGTGATAAAGACTTGATTAACCAAGTAATCAATTCTTTAAAATTTAAATATATTTGATATGAAAATTAGATTTTATCTATGTCAGTATTTTTTTGATGGACTTTATGTGGGTAAAGATTCAATATATTGCTATATTCCAAAATATTAAGCATCTTATTTGCATTTATTTAATATATGAAATAAAACTAGTTCATTCTGTATTTCTTAATTTTCTTTTTATTTTGAAAATGGTAGATAAAAATTCTTCTCTCCAGCCAAGAGGGGAAATATGAGAAGTGTTTTAATATAAAATGCTAAAAAAAATCATATATAAATGTTGGTATCATAGTTATTTTCCACAGGTATTCATTGGGAGATGAAGGAAATCCTATTTCTTATTCTAAGAAACAATGTAAAAATAAATCCTATAATTTTAAAATTCATAAAATTCATTTTCATCCTAGGCTATTTCTGTGGACCTTACTTTTTCATATGTTGCATTTTGACAATTAGAGTTCTAGTTGGCAGGAAAGCTAAAAGAAAATTCTATTTCAACCCTAAGCAGTACCTAGCACATACCAGACAACAACACTCAGTAAATGAATGCATGATTTTCCTAAGAATACCTGGAAAAACATTACAGTAAAAAAAAAATAAAATGAAATTTAATTTTTCTTATGTACTGACCTGGTTATATACAAGGTGTTAGGATGATAGTACATGTAAAAGATAAATTTTTTTATTTGCTAAAAGCTTTTTTAAAAGACATGATTTTTCTTAAAATACATACTTTTATCTTAATTTTTGAACAGATTATTAAATGATTTTCCTTCCTGTTATCAAATAGTTGATGAATTTTACCAACTCACAGATAGTGGTTATTAAATCACATGAATAGTTTATGTAGTATACAATTAAAACATGTAAAAAGAAGAAAATTGAATGTGAAAGTAGAGGTAAGAGATTACATAGATAGATGATAGAGGTGGCAAAACCAGTGGTGATAAATCTTTCTGAATTAAAAAAATATATATTGGGAACTTGAAAGTTTATGATCTCTGCAGATGATCATATGCCCTTTTGCTTTTGATTTTATAGGAGCAAATCAAGAATGTGTCCACTTTCAGTTAAGATGAATGTGCTCCTACAGGATTCACAAGTTAAACTGTGAAATCCCCGGGTACATGTTTTCTGAACGGCTTGTCTGTTCCCTTGCAGCCCCTTTCCAAGGTTCCCGTGACCCCTACCACACACATTGCTTTTGGAACCCTCTTACCATAGAGGACATTTGCCTTCCAGGGTATCTTTTCCAGGAAACATTATTTCCTTCTGGGAGATTCACTCTGAAACTGGGACAGTTTACAGCTTTTTGGCCAAAGGTTATAAATCTTGAGAAGTATATAAGGAAGTTTAATTTAAGATGACAAGAAGGCTTTAGTAATTTAAGCCCTTGTGAACCTGGCTTCAATTAGTTGCCTAACTCAGTTCTGTGTTGTGGCCATAGTGTGCTCTTTAAAAAAAAGTCAGTTAATCGATTAAACTTTAAATAAAACAAAAACAGAAAAGAAGAGGGATATTTATAAAATCATTACTTAAAGCAGGATTTTTTTATCTCTAGAGAGAAATAATTGAAGAGAAAGAAGTTATTCTTAACTGACTGCATTTGGAAACCAAGAGTATGTAATATTAAGAGAAAGTTTGTGTGTGCACGTGCACACACTTTTGTTATGTTCTAACACTGGTGTTTCGGTTGTTATAGATGAAGATTATATTATAGTAAAGGTGGGACTCAGATTTTAAGTTTCTTAAATTCATTACAAGAAAATATTTGGCTATATTTGGAGTGATAAAGACTTGATTAACCCAGTAATCAATTTTTAAAAATTTAAATATATGTAATATAAAATAAGATTTTATCTATATCAGTATTTTTGTTGTTTTGTTTTGAGATAGAATCTTGCTCTGTCACCCAGGCTGGAGTGCAGTGGCTCAGTATCAGCTCACTGCAAACTCTGCCTCCCGAGTTCAAGCCATTTTCCTGCCTCAGCCTCCCTAGTAGCTGGGATTACAGGTGCCCACCACCACGGCCAGCTGTTTATTATTATTATTTTTTTGTATTTTTTGTGGAGACATGGTTTCACCATGTTGGCCATGGTGGTCTCAAGCTCCTAGCCTCAGATGATCTGCCCGCCTCAGCCTCCCAAAGTGCTGGGATTATAGGCCTGAGCCATCATTCCCAGATGCTATGTCAGTATTCTTGGATGTATTTTATGTGGGTAAAGATTAAACATCTTGCTATATTGGTTATTTCAGAGTCAAGCAAGTATGGGTTGGAGTCCTGCTTGCCAATTCCCAGCGCAGTGGCATGGTCAAGTGATTTTATCCTGCTCAAATTCCAGTGTTCTTCCTCTAATATTGGAATGGTGTCAACTTTCTCATAAGGGTTTTGAAGAGACCAGATGAAATGGTTTATGTATAAAATGCTTACTTAGCATAACACAGCATATAATAGACACTCAAACCAGCTATTTCCATCTTCCCTTCTTTCACTTGAAGATCATATCACATGTGTAATAAAATACGTTGACCCACATTAAAAACCTTAAGTCAACCTCATTACTGTTCTCCCTTTTCTCTCTTTCTCTAATCAAGTCTGCCCATTCCACTAAGTTTAATTAAATATATGAAAATAATTTAAAGTAATAATATTTCCAATAAAATAGCTTAATAATGCTCAGTCCTTTGTATGCCCAGTCTAAATCAGCAGAATAACCCCTTTAATTAGTTTAGATTTTTTTAATTAGTTACTTCCATATAGCTAAATAGAATGCTCCTACCACTAGTTTCTATTCATCAATTTGACCATTTTCATTGGATTCACACTTCTCTACACCCTCATTAATTGATTCTACAAACTTTTATTAAGCACGTAGTATGTTCTAGACAATCTTCTAGTCACTGGAGATATGCAGAAGACAAAAGAGATTAAAAAATCTTTGCTTTCTTGAAGCTTTCATTCTAGTAATTGGAGATAACACAAAATTAATTAAAATATTTACCAGTAATTTGACAGCTGATGACGGAGAAAAATAAATCAGAAAAGGGCAAATCAGATGTGTGGGAACAATTTTTTGCTAATTTAAATTTAATGAGGACCGAGGAAAGTCCTCATTCAGATGATGAGACTAAACAAAGAAAATGACAGAATGTTGTCGGTGAATATCTCAGGGCAGTGTTTCAGGCTGAGAGAAGAAATGCTCTTAGACCTTGAATTAAGAGCCTGTCTGCTTTTCTTCAAGAAGAGAAAACATCTATCCCAGTTGCGCTGGATCAGAGGGAAAGAGGCAGAAGAAGAGTAGGATATAATTCAAAGAAACATAAGAATTAGTATGGCCCTGTTGCCATTGTAAAGACTTTGACTTTTATTCCTGGAGAGAGGGGAAGATACTATGTGCCATGAGGAACATAGACAGGCACATAAATGAAGTGGTCACATTGGCTGCTGTGTTGAAAATAGAGTGTAGTAGGGAAAAGGTGGTAGCAAGAAGTCATGGAAAAAGCTTGGGCTATCATGTTGAAAGTGCAGAGAGGAAGTTTAAATGCCAAATGTGTTTTGAAGGTAGTGTCAGAAGAAACTGATAGACTTGTAATGAAATTGGTAAACAGAAAGGAAACTCTAGCATGGATAAGGAGGCTATAAAGGTGAGACTGTACGTTATCGATGTAGTATTAGCTGTTGGAAAGATGGCGTTTCCATTTGCTGAAATGAAGAAAAAAATATGAGGAAAGATTTGGTAGGGAGAAGGTCAGATATTCACTTATTGCCATGTGAGCTTTGAAATATATATGAGATATATCCAAAATACTGAGGAGGCCATTGGAATTGCAAAACTGGGGTTTAAGGGACAGATGGAGCCTATAGATAAAAATCATGGAAAAATAAGCAGATAGCAACAATAAAAAGCTATGAGGCTAGACATGATTAAGTCACCAAAATCTGTACATAGATGAAGAGAACTGAGGCCTTGGATCAGGAGCTTACCAATATTTAGAGATCAAGGAGATGGCAAGACCTGATAGAGGAGACCAAAAAGAGTTAGCCTGTAACGTAGGAAGAAAAGTAGAACTTGATGTCCTGGAAAGCAGGTGCAGAAAGTGTTCAATGGAGAGACAGATCAATAGTCATAACTTATATGGAGCCCTTTCTGAACCATTCTAAATAGTTTATACATACATTTACTGTCTCAATCCTCACGACAATCCTATGATGTGTATACTGTATTCTTTCTTTCTTTCTTTCTTTCTTTCTTTCTTTCTTTCTTTCTTTCTTTCTTTCTTTCTTTTTCTTTTTTTTTTTTTTTTTTTTAGACGGAGTCTTACTCTGTCACCAGGCTGGAGTGCAGAGGCGTGATCTCAGCTTGGCTCACTGCAACCTCCGCCTCCCGGGTTCAAGTGATTCTCCTGCCTCAGCCTCCCGAGTAGCTGGGACTACAGGCACACGCCACCACACCTGGCTAATTTTTGTATTTTTAGTAGAGACGGGGTTTCACCATGTTGGCCAGGATGGTCTCGATCTTGACCTCATGATCTGCCTGCCTCGGCCTCCCAAAGTGCTGGGATTACAGGCGTGAGCCACCACACCCGGCCTGTACTGTATTCTCAAGATTAATTTTGACATAAGGAAACAGAAAATGGAAAGATCAATTAAATTGCATAGTTTCACAGAGACTAGGCTGTATATTGGATCAAGGCAATCTAGTACAGAGTTTGTGTTTCTATCCATTATTTACAGAATGTCAACTACATGAAATGTTGCATGTAAGTAGGATGAGGACTGAGAACTGACTTACCGCTTTTGCACTGGAGACTTTGATGAGAGCTCTTTCAGTGAAGTAGTTGCTATGATAACTTGATTGGAATCTGTACAAAAGAGAATGAGAGGGAGGAAATACAGAGAGAGATGTACAATTTGTATGTGTCAATTAAAAAAAGAGATAGCAAATATAGGCAGGTCTTTCTAGGAGTGTTACTAACATAGTTACACTCCACTATCTTTAGTTCTTTTATTGGTTAACTTTGTACCTTTATATAATGGAATAACATCTTTATTTCTTTTTCAATCACCTGTAGAGTATCTTTTGGTATTCGATTTTGTAAAACCTGGATATTAAAACTATGGTTTGGTTCTCCTCCATCCACTAACAATTTCCAATCTCTGTTATCGGCACTTTTATTTTTTTTGTTACCAATGTTCATATGATTAATCTATTTTGTACAGGTAGCTGATTCTTCCATGCTTTTAGTATAGGTTGATTCCAAAAGTTGAAAATCAATAAGAGTGTTTAGATAGGAGATACACACACACACACACACACTCTCTCTCTCTCTCTCTCTCTTCAGAATCAAGTAATATACTCTGATTCTTCCCTAGTTAAGGCCTATCTGAAAATCTGAAAGTCTGGTAAAAGTTGATACTTGTTTGAATTGATGCATAAAATAGTAGATAATTTGAATTAGGGCCAGAGCTCATTTTATGATAGTTTGGGGAGATCAGTCCAAGTAAACAAAGGATCACTGTATGCCAGTGCCTTTTTTCCGGGATTATCCAGTTATTATAGTTCAAAATGCTTTTTATGTTCAGATCGTTGGTTTTGGTTTGGTTTTGGTTTAGTTTTATTTGTAAAAAAAAAAAAAAATTCTTAGTTTTACTTTTCTTAACTAAGTCAGAATCAGTTAAACTTGATTTTCTAGGTATAAAATAAAAACATCATAATTGTCTTTTATCTTTCCAAAAGAACTGTGAGAATATAAATACATTTGAAAGTATGAGACTAACTCTTAATTTAAGAACTTAAGACACACTTTTTGCCATAAATATGTGGATAAAAACAATGGTGAGCCATTATTTGTCCTATGAAATATTTTTTAAGATGTGAAGTGTTATTATAATAGAGCTGTGACTCGTGATAACTAATTTGTGATTAATTTATTTAAAATTTTATAACAGGACATTTTGACGGCCTAGTTAGATATTTTCTATCAAACACTAGAAATTTGATTCTAACCACAGGTACTACGTATTTGGCATGTATGAGCCACTTTCTTCTCAAATAGAGTGCTGATTATATATGTAATTATTTCATTTGCCATTTTATACTATATGAAATTATTTATTAATCTTTTCTACTAAAGACTAACATCAAAAAGTTAAAATTTATTAAAAATTTTCAAAAATTTTCAAAACTTATTAAAGTCAATAGCTATTGAATTTATTCATCTGTTTTCTACTAAAAACTAACCTCATCTCAATTTTTTGAGGTTAGTCTTTATAAAAAAGCAGATTAATAAAGTCAATATTTATAATTTTGAATAAGTTTTTAAAATTATAATTAATAAAGTCAGTAACTATTAACTTTTCATAATCCCTTTTCTATGCTTCTACTTCTGACCATCCCAAATGCCCCTGTCTTTCTGATTGATCTCTCAGTCTAATAAGATATTAAACAAAATAACTATTGACTTTATTCATTACAATTTTCAATATGGAGTAAAATTACATCTCAATACATTCAGAGCTTCAGCCTCAAAAAGTTGAGGTTAGTTTTCACTAGAAAACATATTAATAATTATGGACCTTTTTTCCCTTATAAGTCAGTAATTTTTCAAATTACTTATAATTTTTCAAATTTCAAATTTGAAAAATTACTGACATAATAAAAAGTGCAACTGTCTCAAAAATCATAATTGTCTGGGCATGGTAGCTCATGCCTGTAATCCCAGAACTTTGAGAGGCCAAGGCAGGAGATCACCTGAGGTCAGGAGTTCCAGACCAGCCTGGTCAACACTGTGAGACCTACTCTCTACAAAAAATACAATACAAAAAAAAAAAAAAAAAAAAAAGTTAGCCAGAAGTGGTGGTGTGTGCCTGCTGTCCTGGTTACTTGGGAGGTTGAGGTGGGAGGATGGCTTGAAACTAAGATGTCAAGGCTGCAGTGAGCCGTAATTGCACCACTACATTCCAGCCTGGTCACAGAGATTCCTCCTCTGAAATTATATATATATATATATATATATATATATAGATATATATATAGATATAGATATAGATAGATAGATATAGATAGATAGAAAAAAATACACTAAAAATAAAAAAGCTATAATGATTATGTCAGAATGATCATTAGATTATTTTTCTGTAGCCAAGTCTACATGGAAAATCAGGAGATAACTTGGTGAGCATGGAATTAGATTTAGGGGATTTGCATGTTTCAGCAACTTATCTTGCTTATGAGACTTTAACCATTAGTCAAGGGCACACTTTCAACATACACCTCTTTATGTGCCCTTTTCTATGCTTCTACTTCTGACCACCCCAAGTGCCTCCCTCTTTCTGACTGATCTCTGAGTCTCATAAGATGTGAAACGAAAAAAAAAAAAAAAAAAGCCTTCTCTTTCTGCTGTGTGGCAGGCTCTAGAACAATGCTCACCCATCAGAGATGTTTTGTGACCCCAGTCACTGCTTACTAATATTGTTACTGAAATGCCAGAGATTTGGTCTAGGTCCTGCTGTGTGCTACACAGAAAGCCACTTACTGAGAGAACAAGTATTGCCAGAGAAAAAGGCTTTAACTGGGTGCTGCAGCTGAGGAGAAGGGATACCAGTCTCAAATCCAACTAAAATTAGGGGTTTATATGGCAAGGAAGAAATGTAACTATGTGTGGGAAAACAGGAATGAGGGAGGGATAAGGAAGAGGAGTTGGTCAACAGGAAGCAGGTGGTCAGTTAAGCAATCATGACAGATGAGGGGCCTGGCGTCTTATTGTCCAGATATAATTATCTGATAAGTTTCAGTTCCTTGACACTATTTGGGTTGCCTGATGGTTGGTTTCCCAAGAAAAAAACCCAGATAAGACAACCGTAAGTTTCTCAAGTTTTAAGACTGGAGGGGTCAATTTCTATGTTTATTCAAAAGAAACCATAAACATCAGTTCTATGGGACAATTGGGCTGGTTTGATTATGATTGTATTGATGATTATATTTTCTTTGCATTAAATGGAGAGCAGCCCAATTATAAGGACTTGATAGACTAGATTTTCTCACAAATCTTCACATACTTTATAGATATTCATCTTTTAAATGTAATAAAAGTCATTTTCCTGAACATATGTATTAAGAAATAATTTAACATGTTTTATGATGACTACAATGCTTTTTAAGTATTTAGAAGTATTAAATAATCTGATTTTTCACTGATCTGTGTGGTCTTTGCCTAAGTTAGTTTAAATTTTTAGTTTGACAAAATAACTTTTTCTACCAGTATTCAAGTTCCAATTTTTTTAAGGTGGTTGCATTCAAATGAACTTTTGGAATGAAGCTCTGAATGTATTGAGATGTAATTTTACTCCAAACTAAAAATTGAAAATGGGAAACATCCACAGAACAGCATTGTAGCGTAGTACTTTGAGCTATGTGTAAGTAACAGCATTGTGGAAAATCTAATTTATGGTGATATTGTAAAAGAAATATGAGCCTCATTTCCTGAATTCTCCTTTATCTTGAAGTTTGACATTCCTAAAAGAGCAAGAGACTTTGATGCTGTAATATCTTACACAGGCCTCTCCCTCTTTAGTTACTGTTTTGAGATCCCACAAAAGCAGACCATGCAGGTGGCCTTATTAACTGTCTGTGGAAATTTAAGATAAGACAGAGGTTATAACATATTTTCATACCGTATTTCACTAATAGGATAAGTTATCACAGTAACCTGTCCCAAATGCAATTCAGATGATATTTCAGCCACCCGGTTACTAAAAAGAAACACATGTGGATAAAAGCTGTTTCTGACTTATTTATGGATTAGGCAATAACTGTTTTCAGTGAACTCTTAGCAAAAGGAGAGCGTATTTTATGATATACTCTGCAGTGAGGACACTTTTTGCAAAATGCCTTTAATATTTTTTAAGGGCCACATATAGTTTTGAGGTACTAAAGATATATTTGCAGAAGTGGCTAAATATCTCTCTCTTTCTTAGTGCTAATAGCATGTTAGTTGTCATTTTATAGCAGTTCACAAGGATCCTGAAGAAGTCTTTATACTAAAGAAAGAATTTGGTTTAAGGAGCTCTTTAAATCTTAATTCTGAATATATGGTTTCATTTCTATCCCAAGCAATCATAGGACACATAAAGAAATTTATTTCCATCTGTCTCAGTCTTAAAAACCCTTAGTGAATGTATTTAACTGTCTTTAAAGTTTGTTCTTCTGTCTAAAATTCCTTAGCATAAAACTTTAAAAAATATATTTAATTATAGTATATCTTGGGTACTTTATTCCCGATTTTTTTTCTCAAGCCATTTTCAGTGAATTTGAAAGGAAATAATTTCTGTCTTTTTAACATAATACTGTATTATAGAAGAGAAAATTGGGAGGTAAAAATTGGCCACTAAAACTCAAACCCAAGAGATGCCTTATTTTATACTCTGAGTTTTGTTTCTTTATATTCCTCTTTGTTTCCTTGTGAATGGTGCTTTTAGAAGAAACAAATGTGATATCATAATTAGGCATGCTTTTTTCTTTCTTTGGGAATCAAGAGTACTACATGTCTCACTATATACGGATTCTGAATAGGGATTTCTTCTCTTGTGATATGTTTATGTGACTCCAAGACTGAGGGTAAATAGATAGGGCCAGAAACAAGGATGATTCTAAAATGATTTTCTATAAAATTTCTTAATATAGATGAAGAGTTATAAAAACTGATGTAATGTGAAAGATTGTCTTTACATTCTGTTTTGCTTTGATAAATATAGTTTATTCAACTACTTTTGTATTAAATACATCTATTTAAAAATTACTGTTTTCTACTTGATTTTTATGTTTTGATGAACCAGCCACTGTCTACTTGGGCAGAGTCAATGCATAACATATGGCTTAATGAAAGATGATTTGTTGCTATTGATCCTTTATATGTTACATTAGAGCCGTGTGTTCTTTTCCACTGGTGATTTGAAAGTTCATATGTGACCTTTCCACAAATAAATTGGCCCTCACCATGAGCCAAGAGATACATCAGATATGTGGCTAAGATAAAGTGATGTTCCTCTTCAAATCACCCACAATCTTATAGAGTACCTAAATATTTAAGCAGATGGCTTAATAGACATGTTAATTAATTCAACAAAGCACAAGTTGCTCGGTGATCAAAGTTAGAGGAAAGGGCACATATGAAGGGACTGACGAAGGAAATGCCATTTCACATTTAGGAAATGAGTTATTTGGCTGAGGAGAAAGTTAAAGTAGAAATGGGTTCTGGGTATCTATTGCTGCTTTACAAAAGCATCCCACAATCTAATGGCAGAAAACAGCAACCATTTTACGATGCTCATGGATTTTGTAAGCCAAAGAATCAGACGAGGCATAAAGAGAATGGCTTGTCCTTGTTCCACTATGTCCAGGGCATGCAATGGAGAAGGATGGAATGGCGGGGATGTCACAAACTGGTGAGAGACAGAATATCTGTGGTTAAAGAATCCACTTCCAAGATGACTTCTTCACTCACAGGTCTAGCAGCTTAACTGAAATTCACACGGCCACTCCAGCACGGCAGCTTTAGTGGTATCATACTTCTCACATGGTAGCTCTAGTGGTTAAAGCAGCTTCAAGCCCACTCAAACTCTAAGAGATGGGTGGATAGCACAAAGATCTCACTTCTCAATGGAAGGATGATCAATGAATTTATCGTATCCCTGTGTTAAAATTGTCATAGCATATAATGAGAGAGAAGACTGGAGAAATAGGCAGAGGTCAGTTTGTGGAAGTTGTGAACTCTATGCCTAGGAGCTGGGACTTATTTGCTAAATGTAAAGTAAAATTGCTTTGAGAAATTTTTACCAGAGGAAAAATGAGACTATTTATAACTTAGAAATATTGCCCTGGTGACAGGGTAGAGAAAGATGTGCTTTGGGCAGGGGAATAGGGATGGACCCTGCTCTGGTGGCAAGAGAATGAACAGTTTAATGCTTGCAGATCTGAAAGTTGGACTGGAACAATGAATTTGGTTACTGATTGGAAGTAAGGGTAAAAGACAATCATCACGTCTCTACTTTCATTGATGAATTGAAATATCATGTATTTCAGTAAGACAGAAAATATAATATGATAGTGGAAACAGATGGGAGGAAGGAGGCGGAGAGAAAAAAAGTTTAGCTTTGGCCTTCGTAGGTTTAAGATTTTAATGGAACTTTGGTGACTAGTATGTGGCTCCGGAGCCTAGGAGAGAAGCCAGAGCCAGAGATATGGACCTGGGAACATTAGCTTAGCTATGTTTTATTGATTGAAACAATAGAAATGGAAGAAATAGCTCAGGAAAAAAGTATAAAAGTAGGGGAAAGAAAGGAGAGCTCAACACAAAACTCTGGGGACCACAAACAATTACAGGTGAAGTGAGGAAACAAGGAGAATGAGAGAATGTTCTTTTTGTTTTGCAATGTACTGAGTTATGGTAACTTTTTGCTAAATTCTTAAGTGTAAATTGTTTTTCTATTGAGAAGTACTTCGTCTTCTGAGACATTTTGTTCTTGTCTTTCAAATTATTCCTGAAATCTAGATACAAATGAAATACAAAACTCTGGTTGAAATATTAAATTAACTATATTGAACATATATTCATCTAATCACTGCAACACAAAACAAAACACTAAGTCCTGAATTTAAGACACTTTTGGATTCTGTGCAGTGTTGAGATTTATGTTTTGAAAGGCTCACCCTGTGTGTGTTGTTTTGGGAATGCTGGTTCTTTGGTGTCTTATTGGGACAGTTTCTAATGATTTCTTACTGGGCTAAGTCCTGTGGGACTTATGTTGTTGACTTTGGGAAACAAGAATAATGAATAATATCCATAAAATTTTGAAGGAGAATAAGACCTAATTGTATTTGATTTCAAGGAATCACAGTCCCAAAGTAATTTTAAACTGAGAGACCAAGAGCCACAGTTAAAAGCTCAGCCATTGTCCTGAAAGAGCCATGCTTATGTGCTTTCAAGTAAGAATAACGTAACATCAAAAGTGGTAAGTGAGAACCAAGGGATGTGGTATTAGGAAGACTTCCAAGTGCAGGTGTGCAGGGTAATAGTGGCTAAAATTCACACAGGATTCATTAGAATATTTACAGTGCCTCCAGAGACTGTCAAGTTTGCATTTTTTTTTTTTTTTTTTTTTTTTTTTTTTACCTGTTATAGCACTTATCTTTACCAGACACTCTTCTAAGTGATCTGCAATTTGGTCCTCATAAAAACCTTTAGGTAGATGTCATCCTCATTTAACAGATGAGAAACTAGGCACAGAAAGCAGTTGAGCTGAGATGTGGGTAGGGCAGCTGGCTGTAGATTCCTTGCTATTAACCAATGTATTCGATGTTTACTACTGGCATTTCAACATATTAATTCACAGAAGATAAATAATGTCATCTATCATTTATTCACATCTGCAAAATGCTTTTGTTTCTCTTTCCAAATTTGAATTTGATTTCCATTAAATATAAAATTATAGTTTTTTTTTTTTTTCGAGATGGAGTCTCACTCTGTCACCCATGCTGGAGTGCAGAGGTGTGATCTCAGCTCACTGCAACTTCCACCTCCTGGGTTCAAGCGATTCTCCTGCCTCAGCCTCCCAAGTAGCTGGGATTACTGGCGCATGCCACCACGTTCAGCTGATTTTTTGTATTTTTAGTACAGACAGGGTTTCAACGTGTTAGCCAGGATGGTCTTAATCTCCTGACCTCGTGATCCAGCCACCTAGGCCTCCCAAAGTGCTGGAATTACAGGCGTGAGCCACCGCGCCCAGCCTATACTTTTTATGAAGAATATTAGTTAGTATACATGGCTTTAGGGGTTATAATTCTCCGAATGAAACAGTAACCTCTGTGCGCTTTAACCAAATTTTTCCAAATTAAATCTTTCTAACACAGTGCCAGTACATCGGAGGTGGTCAATAAAAGTCTTTTCAATGATTAATTAATTGGACAATTGTATAAATCAATCTTCATGTTTGTCAGAATAAGGGGAACACTGAACTAAGTTTAGTTTCTCAGTATCTATGTCTATGTGCCACTTTGAAAACCTTAGGAATGTGAAGCTGCTTTCTTATTTATTCATTAATTCAGTATCCAAAAGTATTTATATACTTTATAAGTGAATCTTTAGAATAACATCAGTGAGGGCTCTTCACTGTCAATACTCTAAAGGTGGGATTAGTCACTTCTGAATATCCATTTTCCCAGGGTTTCTATTTCTTTCTCTACTTTTTTTTTTGTACGTAGACATAATTGAATTGGAATTTTCTTTTCATACACTACACGAGCGATGTTCAACCTCATTTTCCCACACTCCTTTCTGTGTAACTTTATTGTACGTAGAACAACTCAAATTAGAGGCCCAGGATTTGTCTTAGATTCTTCCCTTTCTTTCAATTCCTGTGTCCACTATTTTAACCTATTTTAATCATTTACTTCTATTTCCTGTGCCTCTGTCTTCATTCAGGCCTATATAAAATCCTGCCTGAATTTTAGCCATGATTTCCTATTTGATCTGTTTTCAGCCTTGTTAACATCTCCTAACCTCATTTCTTCCTCACTCTTACATATCTAAGGAAAGATCTATCTAATCTGAGAAATTAGTATTTCTTCTGAAATTAAATTTTTTTGGTAGTCTCCCATGCAATCAGAATAAATACCAAATTCCTTAGCAAATTGATATGGCTTTCTAGATTCTCACTTGGAAAAAAACTAGATGTTAAAATATTATTTGTAGGGCTGGGCACGGTGGCTCATGCCTGTAATCCCAGCACTTTGGGAGGCCAAGGCGGGTGGATCACTTGAGGTCAGGAGTTTGAGACCAGTCTAGCCAACATGGTAAAACCCCATCTCTACTAAAAATACAAAAGTCAGCCAGGTGTGGTGGCGCGCACCCATAATCTAAGCTACTTGGGAGGCTGAGGCAGGAGAATCGCTTGAACCTGAGAGGTGGAGGTTGCAGTGAGCCGAGATCGTGCCACTGCACTCCTGCCTGGGCGACAGAGCAAAACTCCATCTCAAATAATAATAATAATATTTGTAGAATGAATAAGAAAATTAAAAATATTTATAATTACCACAATAAATAAGCATAAGTTGAAACAATTCAAATACCAACTTCCTCAGCTGAGATTTTATGGAAGAAGTTGATAGAATCCAAAGAGATAAAGTCGATACATTATATGAGGTTCAGGTATTATGTTTTGGTGATTTATAGAATTCTGTATGTGTATTATGTTGAAGCAAATTTGATTCTTGAGGTTGAAAACTAAAACTAAGGAATGAGGTCATATATACATATATATGACCACATTTTGCATGGAAGTCTGCTGTTAAAATAACTATAACATAAATAGAATAGTCTACAAACATCTTACATGAAATTATTAAAATTTTCTTAACTGTGTATTGATGAAGGCATAGAGAGGAGATACAAATACATTTTAACTCTCATTCTAATTCCTGTTGAACAATAAGGGCTGTTTGAATCCTTTGCAAGGATTATGAGGCTACCATAGGAATTAGTAGAAAAAAAAAATGTTCCATGATTGATTAGTGATGTCTGTAATGGATGTGGGAGTGGCTAATTATAAATTATGTTCCACATTTATTAGCCCTGAATAAAACATTGCTAAAAATTTTAAATGATAATATTTGCTTGTAAGACTATGAGAATAGTTGCCTAAATACTATAATTATTTTAACCTTTAAAATTGTTTTGTTTACTCTTGATTTCTATGTAAAGTAGATTGAAGTTTTTAAATATTATTTCTCTGTCAAATGGTATATTTTGAAATTAGATTTGTTTGATACTGGAAGAGATCATATTCTGTATACAGATTCTATAATATCTTGGAAATCTTCACAAATCTATGGAGCAATAAAAATACTTCAATTGATATTTGATACAGACAATATGGTACAAGAGAACAGAGTACAGCTTATGGAATGTTAACAAATTTAAGTTCAAATTTCAGCACTTTAATTTACAAAATGTATAAAATGCACATGAGTTAACATTAAAAGACTTAATTTTCATATTTGTCAGTTGGTTGTATAGTATAACCTTTGCAGGACTGTTGTGAGGATTGAGTAAGATAAATTGCTGCCAGTTATTAAGGATGTAATAATGACTAGTGTCTTTCTGTTCCCTCCTTTAACATACTTCTGATAATTCTATTCTTGGAACAATTTCCCTTGTTTAGAAGGTAGAGATATAACATGCCATCATTTGAAAATGCCACTCAGTAAATGTCAATCAATTGTTTAGTTACTGAACACATACCAGCCCCATTATAGGAACTAAGAATGAAAAAAAAATTAACATAACATAATTCCTGCCCTGGAGAACAACGCAGTCTGTTTAGGAGACAGATAGTTAACCTGATTAATTACTGCACCATCAAGATACAATATTCAAGACATATCGAGATATTCAGAAAGGGGATTCTGAAGTTTAGGATTGAGATTGGGGTTTGAAATATACATTTGCTATACAAGAAGGAAGGAGTCGATTTTATCTGGGATTATAATTTTTAGAATATTTATGGTAACAGCGTAAAATTTTGTGGGTGGTGACAGTGAGTGAACCTGTATTTGGGAAGCAGTAGTAATAGCTGGAGATGTGGCTGTTGTGTCAGGAACACTAAAATGATGAAGTCTGTAAGAAGGAGGCTGCTGACATCTAGAGAAGAGGCATGGCTTGAGATTTTGGAATATGCTGTTTGACTTGAGAAACTGTGAGTATTCTCCTTCCAAGGAGACATCTGTGGATATTCTGTAGCACACAGTATCTCCAATGTTATTATGCAGAGGAATCACCTGCGGATTCTGTTTAAATGAAGATTCAAATTCAGTAAGTCTGAGATGGGATCTGAGGTTCTATATTTCTAACAAGCCCCAGGTGATGTCAGTGTTGTTGGTCTACAGACCACATTTTGAGTAGTGAGGCTGTAGTGATTAGTAAAAATGTGTAACCACAGATTCGGCCCTGTTTACCTTAAAAAGCTTTCTTTCCTTACAATAAATGGATTTTATAACTCCACATGAGGATTTACACTGAAGCTGAAATAGGAAGCTCTGGCAGTTTGGATCCTGCTGTGTTTTGATCACCAGATGAATTCCATACTTTAAAAATAGTTGACTGTGTATAGTTTTCTCTTCTTCCCTTCCATGCTTGAGAAAAATAAAAAGCAGCCCCTTGATATTCCAGTTTACTAGAAAGATGATCACATACTTCTTTTAGTAGGATCCACAATGAGCCTCAAAATGTTTACTTCTTTTGTGCTTCTGTTTCTGACATCTTTTGCCCACCATAAACAGTAGGAGTCTGATCATACAGGATTTCAGAAAAAAATGCACTCTTCAATTCAGACATCTAAAAACCCTTATTTTACTCCTTTTCTGACTCAGTTTATTTTCCCCCATTGCCTGAGAGCTGTGTCTACATGTCACCTGTGTCTGTTTTACTAGGACTCGGCAAGTTGGCTGTGCTTACTCACCTGGTTTGTTACTAATATGTTATAAACTTGAAACCTGGGAAATGGTATTACAAGCACTGTGGAGGATAAAATGCTTTTCTGCTGTCCAGGGAGGCATAGACAATAATGTTAAGAAAAATAAAGGAGCTATTGAGAAAGATTTTGAGTTAGATCAAACAAGTAATGAGAGAAATGGGGAGAGATTGATTATGTGAAAATTTGAAAGAAAAATACTGAGAGAAAAGTAGAGGCATATTGAAACACAAGATTTGATATTTCTGTCCTCCCTCTATTACTAGTGATTTTTAAGATTACAGTAATAGCTTATTTTTTAGATAACATTGCAAACGTTCAACTAAGCCTTTCTTGCTCTCTTTTAGACTTCTTTTCAGGTGAAAAGACAAAAACAAGGAGAGGCAACAGACATTTAAGTGTAGTTACTAAGGACATAAAAACGGGATGGCAGTAATACTATAATTAGAACCAGCAATTAACAAATGTCTCACTAACTTACACATACATACGTGTGTACAGTGCCTTTACCTTTGCATGGTATTTCATAAACATTAGGTATTAGGCCAAACCAAACTGTTTGCCCATTGGGCTTCCTATGGAAGCTAAAGAGCTAGCTAAAACCAACCAACCAACCAAACAAACAAACAAACAAAAATAAATTGGTCTTCCAAGGAGTCCAAGTTCTTGATCTATAAACATCTGAGAGTGGTAGACACTTATGTAGCAACAGGCCAGTGACTTTTGACTAGGTGCCTCTTAGAAATGCAGCTGGTACAATGTAGTCTGTTAGTAGTTGAGATCATGAAAAATAAAGGACAAAAATCATGAAATTGATAAGACCAGTGGGTTAATTGGTGAAATAACATTTATTCTCTATACTGGAAAATAGATCCATGGAATGGTGAAGTTGCCTTATAAATAAATCAAACATAAAGAATATTCTTTTTGACATACTAAGCATTTGTGGCAGTTATACTTGGCAGATAAATTACTTTCTAAAGGATAATAATAATAAATAAGAATAGTTCTTATTCTGCTTTTTTAAAACATACTAAATTCCATTTAAATTTCTCATGGACCCATCAATCTGACTTAAGCATTATCACCTCACAATTTACCTTTTTTAAAATGAGTATCCAACCATTCCAAGCTCCTAATTCCACTATTGACTATTTCAAATCAGCTATTCACCTCAATTTATTTAAAACAAATTAAGTATATATCTGTGAAAGATAGAGTTTATTTTTAATATGCTTCCAATGTTATTCAAACACCAGGGGTTTAGTCTAGGTCCTGCTCTCTGTTGCACAGAAAGCCAATCACTAAAATAACAAGAATTGCCTAGGGAGAAGGCTTTACTCAGTTGCTGCAGCTGACAAGAATGGGAGATCAGTCTCAAATTCACCTCCCCAATTAACTAAAACTGGGGGTTTATATAGTGGGGAAGGCATGTGGCTACATGCAGAAAATCAGGAATTAGGGAAAGGTAAGGAAGAAAAGTTGGTCAACAGGAAATAGGTCATCTGTTAGGAAAACAGGAATTAGCAATGAGTAAGAAAGTAATCCTGACAAATGAAGGACCTGGCATCTCATTGTCTAGTTGTGGCAATCTGGTAAGTTTCAGTTCATTGATACTATCTAAGAGGCCTGATGGTCAGTTTCCTGAGAAAAGGAACTCAGATAAAACAAATGTAAGTTTCTCAGATTTTAAAACTGTGAGGATCAATTTCTATGTTTATTCAAAAGAAACTATAACATCAGTTTTATGGGACATTTAGGCCAGTTTCAACAATTCAAAATAATTATCACACTTTAAAAATTAATATTAATTGCTTAGTTTCATTTAACATCCTTGTGTTAAAATTTTCTCATTTTCTCATAAAGTTTAACAGTTGTTTATTTGAGTCAGAATTCAAATAAGCTTCTGTACATTACAATTGGTTTTAAGTTCTTATAAGACTCTATAGGTTTTCCCTTCATAATTTTTCTTGCAATTTATTTGTTAAAGAAATTGGGTCATTTGTCCTATTGAGTGCTCCACTGTCTGTTTTTATTATTGTATTTCTGTAATATAGATCTTTGAAAAATTGTCTCTATTAATTGTGTTAATAATACACTTGCTGTTACAACACTTATGATGCTGGTTTGGTGACACATGACATATTACATTTTCAAAATATATTAGTTTTATTGTTTATTTATTTTTTTATTTTTTCTGAGACAGAGTCTCACTCTGTCGCCCAGGCTGGAGTGCAATGGTGCTATCTTGGCTCACTGCAACATCCGCCTCCTGGGTTCAAGCAATTCTCCTGCCTCAGCCTCCAAAGTAGCTGGGATTACAGGCACGCACCACCAGGTCTGGCTAATTTTTGTATTTTTAGTAGAGATGGGGTTTCACCATGTTGGCCAGGCTGGTCTCAAAATCCTGACCACGTGATCTACCTGCCTCAGACTCCCAAAGTGCTGTGATTACCGATATGAGCCACTGCACCCAGCCTAGTTTTATTTTTTAAGAGACAAGAGTAGGCAAATTTCCAATATCTATGATAGTATTGGTACATTTGATGAAGAGATTGCCTTGAAGAAATTTCATTATGTTTATACATTTAAATAACTAAAGTTAAATTAAATGTTTTCATTACATAAAAGGGTACAAAGCATAGTTATGAAAGCTTAGAGATTTAATATGTGTCTAGAAGGTGATAAAATGTTGCATAGACTTGGTGTAACTTAAGGTGATACTTGAAAAATGGTTAGAATTTGGTATAATAGACACAGGTAGGGGGTATTCCCATAGGAGTTATAGCATGAGTAAAGGCACAGAAAAATAGAAAAGTACAAGTGAGATAAAAACCCCTCTTGTCTTTTATCCTGTGACAAAGATAGTAGAACATAAACACAGAAACATAAGAATATTTTATAAGGCTTGGCGCAGTGTCTCACACTTGTAATCCCAGCACTTTGGGAGGCCGAGGTGAGCTGATCAAGAGGTCAGGAGTTTGAGACCATCTTGGCCAACATGGCGAAACACTGCCTCTACTAAAAATACAAAAAGTAGCCAGATGTGGTGGCGGGTGCCTGTAATCCCAGCTACTTGGGAGGCTGAGGCAAGAGAATTGCTTGAACCCAGGAGGTGGAGGTTGCAGTGAGCCGAGATTACGCCACTGCACTGGGTGACAGCAAGACTCCATCTCAAAAAAAAGAAATGAATATTTTATAAAGGATCTTGAATATAAAAATTTACTTTGAGTCTTCACTAATCAGCTGCATGTTTTAGAAAATTTATTGTATGTCTTTGACCTTTGCTTCCTTCACCTATAATTTCACTTCTCTATTTGAGAATAATATCAAGACACAAGCCTAGATACATTCATTTCAATTCAAATATTCGATTCTGAAGTATGAATTAGATAAGCAATACAACATTTGAATTTCTCTAGGTCAGAGGTATCGTGGGAAGTATTCAAGGCTTGAGTTAGCATGATAAACATCGGAATTGATGGAAAACATAGGTACAAATGGAATTATAGATATTTAATTAGTATGACTAGGTATTGATTTCTCCTCTGTAATAATTGAAAGGGAAATGGAAAGAGTCAGCTGTTGAGATTTTCAGCCTATATTATTAGGAAAATTGTGGTCCTCTGGATAGAAATAAAGAAATTTAAGTAAGGAGTTTATTGAGAGCTGGAGAATAAAAGAAGGAGAATGGAGAGTTTGATGTGGTGAGTTTGAAGCTCACGTAAATGGACAAGTCTTTCATTCAGTTGGTACCGATGGATGGGAATATGAACAGAGGTTAATTTAAGGAGTAGAATATTAGTTTAAATCTTAGTAGAAAGTGAATTACTAAGTAAACAATGCATACAATATTTGAGGAAAGTGGATATACTCTTGAGGGAAAAATATCATGCCTTTAAGAGATGTGGAAACAAGGACCCCAAAAAGGAAAGAGAAAATGGGACAAAAATGATGGTGAACTAATTGGGTCAGCTTACTGGAATGCCATAATGCCTGGTCTATGAATAGGAGAGGTTCAAAAAGAGGCAGGGACCAACATGGTCAAATACAAAGACTTTAGAACACAATGAGCATTGAAGAAAACAAGATAACAGCTTCACCATTGCAAGAAAGCAGAACAGAAGCTGCCTTTCAAGGGATTACAGTGAGAGGGTTTGGTGTAAGAATTCAGGTTCAAAGTACAGTATCCTTATATAATAATTCAGAAAACACACATGGACCATAAAATGAAATTGATTTTGGCCAAATCATTCAAACTTTATGGACTTTGTTGTTGTTTATCCAGTTCTATGTATGCTAAGATATATATTATGGCACGTCTTTAAAATAATGAGGTGGGGGGACCAGTAAGGTGGCTTCAACTCACTAAAAGAAAATATATTGTTTCATTGTCATCTATTTTGCTAATATTTGTGTTCAATTTAGAGAAAGTAGGGTAGACATAGTGGTAAACAGTTCTCTTACTCGAATTGACAAGTAGACTGAGAATTTCCCAAAAGGCTTTTCCTCACTTTGAGTGTTTTTATTCTTTACTTTAATTTTCAAAATGCTATTTCACTGAATTGAGACAGTTTGTTTTTTATTTCTGAATTACTTTCTGATATTATTATTACTGAGGTAGTTTAGCTAGTTGTGGCCAGTTGTTTTGGTGCTCAGTGTAGTTAGAATACAGATTGCATTATACACAAATAACAATTTATCACATGCCAAATGTGCTCTGTGAATCTGAAAAGCTCCCTCTATATGAGGGTATATTTCCCTCAAGCCAGGCAATTTTAAGGACCTGCAAGCTCCCACCACCAACTAGCTCAGTGTAGCAAAAGTTAACTTAGTAAACACATCATCATCCTAAGTAATCCTTTCCTTGACTAAAATACCCTCTGCTTGGCAGAGAAGCAATTGGATCAACGGCAGCAGGACTCCAAGTGATCCCACCCTGATTCCAACACCCCCATGTTGTTCTTGTTTCCTTGGAGGCCTTGAAAACTGTGCATGCACAGCAACTGGATTCATGTCGAGCCATTCCAATTCATCTGAGAAGCGATTCTCCACTTAGGCATCAACCCATGACCATCACAGGGTGTGTGAACATGTCCTGGGTTTATCAGGTCTAACTATATCTTTCAGAATACTGATTCCAGAACTCTTAGGTAACGCAGAGATCAGTTGAACTTAATGTATAAATGTGCATTTTATATATAAAATATTGCTCTTCAAAATTTGGCTTAAATCATGCTTTCTTGTGTGCCTTTGAACAAAGATTTTGATTTAAAAAATCATTGAGAAATGTAATTCAAGAATACCCAGAAGTTGTCATTAGTATTTGTTAAGTTTGTTTATGAAGAACTTAAGCCCACTTTAATTTCTGTTTTTATATAGATCTTCCCCAAGACAAAACATCTTTTATTGACTTCCTTGAAAACAATTTAGTACTAGAGGTCAGCAATAACTTATTAGACAGAAACCATATTATTTAATCACTTGGCTTTCGAAATAATATTTAGATTGAAAAAAGCAAATTAGAAGAGTTTACTAAAGGAACTAATGACTGTCATCTCATACTCTTCTTTTTCATTTAAACTTTTTAAGAAAGTGATCTTTCATCATGTCAGTGAAACTTTAGTTTCCCTGAAGTTTCACAGTCATTTACAAGGTTGAATTTTTTTATATGATGAAATAATAGTATTTTTAAAATATTAATAATATTACATGGCCATAACTGTAAAGTCAGTGATAACACATTTTATGACAAGGTGTGCACTGCATTATTTCATAGTACATTCATAATCAAAGGTCATGTTGGACATACAACATTACCATAATTTTCTAATTGATTTGTTCTTTATACATGTTTATACGTGTTCCAATTGCATTTCATTAATTCATAGTTTTCTTGTAAGTTTGTGCTTTCCTTCCATGTTCAAAGAATCTCTTTAATTCAATTTCTCTGTTTCTCCTCATACAGTCTGGCAGCCAGATATGCAACTCAGTCTAATCACAGTGGAATTGCAACCAGTCAAAAAAAGCCTACTAGGTCAGTTAATATTCTCTAATTTATTGTTTATTAGTGATATGCAAATAAATACCCAGTGATATTTTGTCCTATCTTTTTTTTTTTAATGATGCACTTCTGAATGAGAAGTTTAGAGCACTACATTTTTCCAGGAAGATTTTCACACATAGCCTCAGGGATGAGCATGTTTGTACTAGATAATTAAATGGGTTTTGGCATCTTTTTTAGTTTTGTGATATGTAGTGCTATAACTGGGCTTAAGTCTAGGTTCTAGGCTTAGAATCAATCAAGCAAACCATTACTTTGAATGCCCAGTTCCTTCCAAGTCACATAATCTGGAAGTTATACAACAAAATTGTAATTGCTTTTTGAGATGGGCATGCATTAATTATTGCACATTTTAATGGAGATTTGAAAAACATTGGCGGATTTTAGTGGGGAAGTTAGTACCAGGTCAGTCTGGACTGTTCTTCTATCTATAATAGTTTAATTATTTTGCTTCTTTATAACACAGGTATAATAAAGACAGCCTGTTATAATAAATGATGGTGCGTTATATACTGTTTGGAAAATAATGACCTATAAAAACATTTTGAAAGAGTTTGATTTTTTAAAAGTGTTAAGTTGCTGAAGACATGATGGTAGCATGGAACAGCTGAATAAAACCACAGCAAAAGAGTTTTATACCTCTGATTAGTATGTGATCCTTTGTGTCATCTCACTCACTGGGGAAGTATCCAGCAGTGGTTTATTCATTACTGTTCCATTGATGAATCATATTATGCAGTGTTTGACCACAAGGAATGAGTCTGATGCTTTGACTTGAGGTAGGTGTCTTTCCCCTTGCCTTGGCTTTCTAAGTTATATTCATTTCCAGGGTAGCCAAAATAATTCTCGAAAGACAAATTTTAAAAGGTATTTAATTAAAAACTAGAATAAATGATATAAATGATGATGGGTAAGGAACAGTGACCTGCCATGCACAATGAGCATTTTTATTACTCCTTCTAAGACTTGGGCATGTAAAATATTTTTAAGTACTGTGTTTTGATAGATCTCTCTCCCTCTCTCTCTCTCCTCTCTGCTTCATCTCATTTCCCTTTTTATTACTTTGATGAATAATCTGAAGGCCTGCTCTGCCTGCCTGTCAAATTAGGGTAATGAGAAGAGCAAATGTATTTTTACATTTGTTTTAATTTGTTCTTCTAAGGACTGAAGATCATTTGACTTCATGGGTTGCAGTAAAGATTAAAATATATTTTAATTATTTTCTGAAATGGGTCAATTTGCATTACAAGCAGGGCAAGTTTTGTGATAAAATTTGTTTATATGTGTGAGTTTGGAATGAACTTTCTAAGTCTATGCCTATGTCTACAGAAATAGTTCTCAGATTTATTATGATTAGGACACTTGGCCAAATTCATTAGTTGGGTTCCTTCAACAGAGTGCAATCACTGGTCCTGTAAATTCCTAGCATCTGTGGCTATTATGCTGTACTTACAAACCCTTGTAGATTCTCTTAAGCAAAAGTTAAATGCTGGAATCATTTGGAAAATATTCTAATATTTTGTATGACACAATGTCCAATTAGCAAAATAGCTAAAGGGACCATTTATCAGCCATATATATTTAAACACTAAAATATAATTCACATTTTGAAGCTATTAACCGTTCTAAGAAATCAACAGTTTTGTTTTTAAGTTAGTATTTGTTTTTTTTTTCCTGATATTCACTCTATTTTATAATGACTGTTACTATTATAAAAGCACTTATATTTCCTGAAGGTGGTTTGATTTTCTAATATTCTGTGAAAATGATATAGTCTAGTAGTATTATAAAGGTGAGTTAAATGTTGAGCATGTAACAACTGGATTGTGAAATTTTGGTATATCGGATACTAATAGAGACATTAATAATCTTTGCTTTAAAATTTTATAAGATGATTATAAAAAATAGTGCTATATTTGTAGATTTTGAATTCTTGTTTTCCTTTCAAATAAAAAATTTCAGAGTAGTACACAGTGACATTCACATGGTGGCAGCAAATACTAAACAAAACTTTCAATATCCTATTTTCTAAATAGATCTTAGAATGTCAGTATTACTTCTTGACCAGACACGGTGGCTCACGCCTGTAATCACAACACTTTGGGAGGCTGAGGTGGGATCACTTGAGGTCAGGAGTTCAAGACCAGCCTAGCCAACATGGGGAAGCCCCATCTCTATCAAAATACAAAGATGAGCCGGGCATGATAGCAAGTGCCTGTAATTGTAGCTACTCAGAGGCTGAGGCAGGAGAATCGCTTGAACCCTGGAGGCAAAGGTTGCAGTGGGCTGAGATTGTGCCACTGCACTCCAGCCTGGGCAACAGAGTGACACCCTGTCTCAAAAAAAAAAAAAAAAAAAAAAAAAAAAGAATGTCAATATTAGTTCTTCATTTCTAGTTTTTAATTTATAGATTAAATATACCTATAGAATATATGTCAGTAGTATAAAATCAAAATCTAGTAATTGCACATTTTAGGCACAATTCATTACATAATCGGTCATTGAAATTTTAAAGTGGAAATTGTTTAAGAGTGAAATGAATGATCCAAACTGATATTTTAGTTCAAATAAAGCAGCAGTAAGTTACTACCTCCAGTCAAACCACCTCTAATTATAAGATAGTCTGTTCATATTTCCTCATATCCTGTCCTTCATACACAAAGAGCAGCTAAAGCTATTGTCACTACATGTAAGCATATTTTAAATTGCCATCCAGCTAACAGTGATTTTCTTCTGAGATCTGCATCCTTTCTTATCATGTCTCCTCTGTGATCAGTTGGCCAAACTTGTGAGATAACCAGCTAAGTCTGGATGCTTATTTTTGGCAAGAAAATGAAAAAGGTTTTTCGTGGGGCAGACCAGTGAAATATAATTTAACTCATGACCTGGGTCTTGGTACCATGTTTTCATTAGTGTAGCTAAGTAACTTAGATACTCAGTGAGCATTAGCTATTCCTTCTTGTTCAGTAACTTTCTTGTGATTAATATCCAAGCAAACTTACTATATAACTACCTACAATAAAAACAAATGCCTTACACATTGAAAAGAACAGCTTAATAACTGAAATAGCTGATGAATATGCTGAGAACATAAAGTTAAGTGTTATTGTTTCCTTTACTTTTCACATAATTGTTACAGCACTTTTAAGGCAAAGTTTTATTCATCAGGGATGGGGTGACTATGATTTTTTAGTTAAGGTTTATTTTAATTATTGTATATTATTACAATTTTGGAGGGACATGTTCATTGAAAAGGGAAACAAGATTTTTCTGAAGATCTCCAACATTGTGCTTAGCTATTTATTTGTCACATCTATCACCATTTTCTGCTAAATAGATTTTAGAACATCATATGTTGTAAATTTCTGACTTTCAGCACCTCCTGCTTCTTACCTTTTTGTAATGTACAATAATGATGTAATTTTTCTTATACTATTTCAGGCTTCCAGGGCCCTCTAGGGTGCCTGCTGCAGGCAGCAGCAGCAAGGTCCAGGGAGCCTCTAATTTAAATAGGAGAAGTCAGAGCTTTAACAGCATTGACAAAAACAAGCCTCCAAATTATGCAAATGGAAACGAAAAAGGTAAGTGTTTGTTACATCATTATGACACAAGTCTAACATGAGTCTTGTGAATTGAATGCTAAATCTAATATTTGAGCAGCGTAACAACTTTGGGCCTAGAGATGTTATCAGTGGAGTTTCTTTATGTTTCCTAACTGTCCCCTCCTGACTGCCAGCTTTCTTATCTAAAGAACATTTTAAACAAACAAACTCATTTATTTTAAAGTAGTTAGTTATATATGCAAGTATAAATACTGTTTCTCAAAAACAGGTCCTTCCAAATGCATGTAAATCACATTTTCTTATGTCTTTTTATGTTTTTGAAAATGTATCCTGAAATCATAAAGCCATATTGAATTTATCTGAATCCTTAACTTCAGTTAAGGTAAGAGCCATAAGTGTTTTTGACAATTAAGGTTGGAGCATCAAAATTTGAAACATAATTACAGTACGTTTTTATCTTTGCAAGCAGCAGATCCCAGAGATATTATGACCTCAGTTTTCCCCAAAAGACAAATTATTCATATTTGTTTTGTTTTCTTGAATTAGTGCATAATATAAATATCAAATCACAAAATCAAGGACATTAAATGAAAGTGTCTGTTAAATGCATATTATAAATGAATCATAAGCCACAGTTCTCTGTGATGTACGAAGTGGGCATTTAAAGAGGTGCTGATTTGATGCTTGTCACTGAGTAGCAGACAGGACGGGGATGAGTATGTGTAGTTTACACCTCAATCATGAGGAAGTGAAGAACTTGTGCTGTTATAAGTAGTATGGCTGTGTGAGGAACTAGGGTGTTCTGCTGGATTTTGAGGAAGTATTTTCAAATTAATAGAACTTCAAACTTTTCTTCAGAGTGTTGGGCTCTACATGGAAAAACACAGGAAATTAAAAAGTGGCACAAATGTTTAGTTAGTAGAACATCTGGCAAATTGGGATCAAATAATTCAACCATGTGGGAACATTTTTGCTCAAAATAGATAATTGTGAATTGTTTCATATAGGCAATTGATTAGACAACTTCCTCTTCCTCAAATGTGAACGGACAGATGTGATCTAGAAGCAAGACACTCTTTTGTGTAAATATTCCCTTTGGCCTAAAGCAAAAGTGGACAGACTTTAAACACCCGAGAGCAGAGCAGTGTGTGTGAAGATTGCAATATCCTAAGCTCTTGAGTTAAATGGAAAATGAAAAACAAAAGTGTATATTTGGAAGTTAGGAATGTTTTCTTTAAAATATAAAATAAAATTTTAGATTTAAGATCACAAGAAATATTACTGAAGACTTATACTCTTCCTGAGGCTAAGGGAGATGACAGTCCCTCATCAGAAAAAAAAAAAATGCCCTCATTTCCTAACTTTTCTAAAAAATATTATACAAGTTCAGGCTAATACTTCCTGTATATGTGGGAAATTTCTAGGGGAAGCTAACAGGCTTAGAAATAAAGATGTGTTAAATAGACTACCAAAGTGTCCAATTAAGCAACGCGATACCACTGTTATTGATATTCTAGCCAGAAATTACTAGCAATGTTTGTAAATAGACTTAGAAATGCATTCGATGAATTAACACTTTTATATCTTAATTTATCTGAATTTTTCTGTAATGTGAAAATGTTTTATTTAACTTATTTCTGGCATCTATTAGTAAAATTCTGATGATATACAAGCATTAATATTTTTCCATGGCCACTCAATTCATACATACCTTCCTTATCTATGCTTAGAAGGCAGTGCAAAATTAGATAGTAGCAATATTGATTATAACCACAAGGTGGAGACAGATGTCATGTAATATGCAGTCTGCTCATATAAAGCACATTTTCTTAGACAAGAGTTTTCATACGATATAATAAAGACATCTGGAATTTGTCTTGTATGCAATATGAAATTTGCTATTAAACGTGGAGTTAAAACTTTATGTCAATAGATCCAATAACAATGTTCATAAATTAATCATTATGTCATGCTGTATTTCCAAAATACTATCTTAAATTATAAGAGCAAACGAGGTAATAATATATTACACATAAAACATTTTATAAAAATACAAAAAATTAGCCTGGCATGGTGGCGGGCGCCTGTAGTCCCAGCTACTCAGGAGGCTGAGGCAGGAGAATGGCGTGAACCTGGGAAGCAGAGCTTGCAGTGAGCCAAGATCGCGCCACTGCACTCCAGCCTGGGCGACAGAGGGAGACTGGGTTTAAAAAAAAAAAAAAAAAAAAAAATTGTAAGTTATTCTGTATCCAAATGGTACATTTTTAAATAAAGATGTTTGTTTTAACTTTTTGAATATGAAGATTTCTAGTTCTAGAATAATGTTTATAAAAATATACAAATCCATCTGGTGATGAGTTGACCTCTATCACAAACTAGTTTGCATATATAACTTGGGTGTGACCAAGCAAGGTGAAAGTTAAGAACTTTTAAAACTTATGGTATTATATTGATAGAACTCAGAAAGTACTAACTTGAATATTATTATTCTAATTGCTTTTCCTTTTTAGTTATTAAAAATAAGAATACTTAAATTAATAACTTAAGATCTTTTACTGGCAGGATTAACCAAATTATCTGTAATGTGTTCCTCGAATGCTTTTAAGTGGAAATATACTTTATACATTCTTTAACAACTCTGAGGGGATGAGTTACATAAATCAGTTCAGGAATCTATAGAATCTGTAATACATAGTAAAGGTTTATTCACAATTAAAAGAATTTCACTTCTATATTAAAAAAACAAATTGTTGAAAGTACAGTGGCTTTTCATATGTATGATTTGTAAAACAAATTAGCTTTTTTAAAGTGATGTGTCGCTTAATGAGAAGAAATCAGTAGAGAATTACAAACTGCACTTCAAAAGATACATCTAATATCATTTTAATAATGAAATTTGAAAAAATAGTGTGCTCGTTTTACAGTCTCATTAAATGAATTAAAATATCAGCGCACATTGTAGTAGGTTATCATTGGCAGAGAAGGCTGAAATAGAAACGTTACAATGGGATGCACTGCCATCTGAACATTATGTCGAAGTGGAAGGCGGAAACAAATTTCTCAGAACAAGTGGTAAAATGAAAACAGCATCATTTGTAAAGCATTTCTTTTGAGAGTGCTTCAGTTTCTTCTCCTGATGACCTGCCATTCAGAAACTGACAATGAATAATACACTCTGACACCAGCATTTGTCAATTTGCCCAGAACCATATGAGAGTACTCTAGACAGATATATGTTCCGAAGTAAACCAAATACCTGTTAACTGTAAATCAAATCTTGTAGAAACCATGCCATGGTTCCTTTGGACATATACTTTGCATGCCTGAAGCAAGTTACCTTAAGAAATCATTCTTTTGTTTTACAAAACTTGTATTAAAAAATTAAAAATGCAAAAAAGCTTAATATTATTAGGAATTTATCCATAGCTTTATTTGGAATCCAGTTTCTTTATTATGATCTATAAACATGCAATCATTTGATGGAGTTCCTTAGTGGAGAGGCGTTTTTCCATGTTGCTAAGAAACATGCCCCAGCACCAGAGGGGATACTACCTACCATCTTTTTGCCATTTCTCAATGTGATTCTTATATTGTACCTGTTTACTCACTGAACAGGGCTTCCTTCTCTTTGTCTAGATTCTAATCAGGTGTCTTCTGGTGTGGAAGCTTTGGCTTTTATTTACACACAACACAGAATTAATAAGATAGATGCCAAGGATTTGGCAACATTTTAATTCAACATTATACAGCTATCAGAGTTAATGAGAATTATGCATTAGTCTTTAAATTTGGGCAGCTTATTCAGCTAAAACATAGATGTCTAGCTCTTAAACACTTTGTTTTTTTAATTACTCTGAAATTACAATAAAGTCAAAGAACTGAACTGTTTTCAAGCCAGTGCAAATGTGCTTTAGTTATTATTTTACTGGTGATTTAATTATGCATTTTACTGCTTTATTACTTAATACTTATCTAAGCCTAAAATATGTTGTTAACGTCATAATTTCAGGGATTTTAGTATTCTTTCCATGAGTTACCATAACTAGGTGCATATGTGTAAATATATGTGTATATCTATATCTATATATTTATATCTATGTATATATCAATTTATAAGACTAAATAGACTTGGGCATATGTGTTGTTGGTTTATGCATACATGCACAAATATTGAGGTGTCCACAAAGTATATATGCCTGTACATAAATTACATACTGGCTGGTGAGTGAATGTAAGCTTCTCTAAATTGTACAAGTCTCCACAGAGTGGCACTCTAATATTGCAAAGGTACAATATAAGCATGTGCAGAATGAACAGCTCTTCTAGGATCCCTATAAAACTCCACCCCATGTTTCTGTTGAGTCACTATAAAATTGATGACTGAGGCAATACACGAGCAATTATTTATGCAAAGCAGTGTGGGGAGGTGCATGAGGAGCCACTTAATACCAAGATATATTTAGATTTGACTGCCACTTTTCTTCAACTTAATTTTTTTAAAGCATCTGGTATGTTGTTGTGAAATTAAAGTCCTAATTATTTATCAAAATAAGTGGCATAGCCACATTGTTTAATCATTTTCCTCTTTCCACCACGATCTGTGATGCTTAAAGTATCCTATATTCAGCAGGGACCATCTATATCACTGAGCACAATGCCTGCCATGCAGGAAATACTTCAGAAATGAATGGTGCTTTTGTCGTCATTTTTGTTGTCACTTATTATATTTCAGAGTTGGCACCTAGTTTACTTTTGTCAAAGCAACGCACTATTCAGTGAGGAAAAAGAGATAAGCGATTAAGAATCATCTCTATGTCCTTTCTCAGACTGATACCACTCTTGGTAACGTGGTGCTAACTCTACAGCTAACTGAGGTTCCAGAGAGAAATGTCCCACTATAAACTTTCCATATGCCTGTTGTGACTGCCACATTTACATCCATGTATTAATTTTAGAACTTGGTTGGCATTGTTCCCAAGTCATCAATATTGTTTATTTACAAGATGAGATAACTAGACATTAGTTCTGTGAATTTAGATGTTTTGCAAGTGTGAACGAATATCTATTCTCACATCAACTCAGAGGAACAGGTGCAAGTAAGATGCTAAAGAAGAAGGTATATAATACCTGAATAAAGTGTCTTGTGTGATGTTCTCCCCATTTATATCCTGCTCACCAAGGAAGAAGAAAAACAAGGAGTTACCCAATTAACTTGACTGTGCGATAAATGTGGCTTGCTGGAGAGCCATTTCAGCAGAATTTCTGGCATGCAGTAAACATGTGGAAAGAAGAGACAGTGAAAATCTTCCAAATGTTTGAGTCAGATAAAAATGAGTTCCAATTTAGATTTTGTTTTTTCTAAGTTTTTCCATATGTATGATTGAAAACAAATTATCTTTCTAAGTTTTCATTTTCTCATTTTTAACAAGAGAGATCATAAGCATATTGTAGATTATTATGGGTTTAAATGAGATACCATGTATGAAGTACTTATTATGTACTTGGAATAAAGTAAGCAGTAGATGAATAATATTATTTGGTTATGGTGGAGTTGGCAATGGTGAATGTAGGTGAGGTATAAGAAGAGGAAGCAGAAGACAGGGAGTGGAAGCAAATTGCTATTTGGGGACCATAGACAAGAGGTAAGGCTGTAAGCAGAGATAGCCCATAAAAATGCAAGATACAAATCCATTTTTGGAATGCCTTTAAATATGTGCATTAGAAATCTGTTATTTTCCCCATGCTGAGATTCATTCATAGTCAGAAGTTGAGTAATCAACATTCAGAAATATGTCATTGAGACCAGGCTACTTATTCCTGAATATATAAATGGCAACGATTATAATTTGTGACTACATTCATTCTGTAGAAACTACAGGTGCTGCCATTTCAGCTGCTGTTGCGCAATCTTTACTGTGAGGAGTCCAGAGAGACTCTTATTATTCCAGTGCCTTCCTGATGCACAACAACCTATGATTTGCCCTCTTAATGAAATCTGAGGCATCTCATTGCCTCTGTATAGGGACAGGCTGTGGACAGGTTTAGAGCGGAGCTTCAGGAAGTGTCTTATATGTGTGTACTCGCCTGAGAATGATGTTACAGCTGCTGTTATGACTATTACTGTGGGTTGGATGTGGATGTCATAATTCAGAGTCCCTCTTGTTTCAGTTTTGGGTGCAGTGATGTTGAAATTCCTCTTCTGTACTTGAACTTCTATAGCAGTCTTCTAGCTAATGTCTTCAACTTGTTTCTCTTTTCTAAGGAAAGAGCACCTTCTCTTATGTCCCTTGTTCATCAGCCAGTTAAAAAAGCATCCTGACTGGTTCTTTTCTACCCTCTCCGATCAACCCCACTGAAGCTCCCAGGCACACTCTTACTTCTTAACCTAGTTGTAGACGCACAGAAGATACATACCAAGTATGTGGACAAAGAGATGAGAAAAAATGACATTAGGGGAACCTGAAGAGTTTATTTTGGTTTTAGAGATTATTTGAAGCAAACTGCTAAACATCCAGGTGAACTCAGAGCTAGCCAAGGTTCTGAAAGTTCAGTAAAAAATGTTAATATTGCATAGCTATGAAACATTTAATGAATTTAGCAATTTGGGGGACTGTGTTAAGAAACAGCTCTTTAAAACTGAAAAGGCCAACAGTTTTCAGAATTTGTGAGTCTGCTCAACCCTTGCTACTCAAAGTATGATTTGTGTGTGAGCAGCAACGGCATCATTCAGAAGATTGTTGGCAATGCAGAACCTCAGGGCCCACTGCAGACCTGCTGAATCACAATGTGCATTTAACAGGATCCCCAAGTATACTGTGTGCACATTAAAGTTTTGAGAATGACTGTGGTAAACACTTAGAATGTTTGATATTCCAAGAAAATTATAGAGCTTGGGCTGTAGAGTGACAAGATGTGGGGTCAAAGCCTAGCTCCACCATACACTCCTCATTAGATACCTAAATCATTGAATGAAGCTTACCAAGCTCTGGTTTCTACAAATGGGAATTAGGAATATGAGCCCTTCCCACTTCAATGGGCTGTTGTGAAATAATGCAGTTAGAGAACCTTCAATAAAATGTCAGTTAGCATAATTATATTTGTAATAATTATTCATATTATATTCATTATAGAATATGAAATATCATAAATAACTTTTTTTTTTTGAGAGAGAGTCTTGCTCTGTCATCCAGGCTGGAGGGCAGCAGTGAGATCTCAGCTCACTGCAACCTCTGCTTCCCGAGTTCAAGCATTATACAACATATTTTTATAGGGCAAGGTGGAATATCCATTTACTAGCATGGGCTACAGTGGTGGTTGGAAAAGAACAAAGAGAATTGCTTAGAGGAGGGATAGTGTTTTATTCATCTTTGGATATCTGTGACTAGCAAATTTATTTGGGTAAGAGTAATTTCAGAGGGGAAAATAAAGCACATCCCCCCACAGCCCCCACCCCAGAATCAATGCCTCTCAAACACTCTGCATTTTTGAAATATGGTAAAAAAAAATCACATCAGAGAAGTGATTGATGCCACAGTCTCTTTTCAGTTCAGAGGAGAGAGACTTCTATCCATCAATAGTTTGGAAGTTCTCAATTATGTAATATAAATGATCAAGATTAATCGCCTTTTCTTTATTTTTCTTCTAAACAATGTCCAGATTCCTCCAAAGGACCTCAATCGTCTTCAGGTGTAAATGGTAACGTGCAGCCTCCCAGTACTGCTGGGCAGCCTCCTGCCTCTGCCATCCCTTCTCCAAGTGCCAGCAAGCCCTGGCGCAGCAAGTCCATGAATGTCAAACACAGTGCCACCTCCACCATGTTGACTGTAAAGCAGTCAAGTACAGCCACCTCGCCCACACCATCTTCAGACAGACTGAAGCCACCTGTCTCAGAAGGGGTCAAAACTGCTCCCTCAGGACAGAAATCCATGCTTGAGAAATTCAAGCTAGTCAATGCCCGGACTGCTTTACGCCCCCCGCAGCCTCCCAGTTCAGGACCTAGTGATGGTGGGAAGGATGATGATGCCTTTTCTGAATCTGGTGAAATGGAAGGTTTTAACAGTGGTCTGAATAGTGGTGGCTCAACAAATAGCAGTCCCAAAGTGTCACCTAAGTTGGCCCCTCCAAAAGCTGGAAGCAAAAATCTCAGCAATAAAAAGTCTTTGCTACAGCCAAAGGAAAAAGAAGAAAAGAACAGGGACAAAAATAAAGTTTGCACTGAAAAACCAGTCAAAGAAGAGAAGGATCAGGTGACAGAGATGGCTCCAAAAAAGACCTCCAAAATTGCAAGCTTGATCCCTAAGGGCAGCAAGACAACAGCAGCTAAGAAGGAAAGCTTAATTCCATCTTCCAGTGGTATTCCAAAACCAGGCTCTAAAGTTCCAACAGCAAAGCAAACCATTTCACCTGGCAGCACAGCAAGCAAAGAGTCTGAGAAATTCAGGACTACCAAGGGGAGCCCTTCCCAGTCCTTATCTAAGCCTATAACCATGGAGAAAGCAAGTGCTTCTAGTTGTCCTGCCCCTTTGGAAGGAAGGGAAGCTGGCCAAGCTTCTCCTTCTGGTTCCTGTACCATGACAGTGGCACAAAGCAGTGGGCAGAGCACAGGAAATGGTGCTGTCCAACTCCCTCAACAGCAGCAACATAGCCACCCGAATACCGCGACAGTGGCACCATTCATTTACAGGTAAGGTGGCCTCTGTTTATCCACAGTTGTAAATATATTTACAGGCCTACATACTCAGAGTGTAATAGGGAAGGCTGATAAAGTGGTGCTTTATGTCGTCATTTTGGAGTAAAGTTTCATGCTAAAGATAGAGGCCTAGAATTCAGTGCGGAATCTTAGTCTGGAAAAAGACTTCCAGTAGGATCTAGTTTTATTGCCTCTCTCATTCCCTGTCAGCAATTGAGACCTTCAAAAATTGAATTACTTGTTATCAAAAGCCAGCTAGAAACCAGATGCCACAACTTTCTCTTGTGTTTATTCATATTATTGCTACTACTATACTGCTTCTATTACTAGCGGCAGACTTTTAAAATAATTCTCACTTTAACATCGTTTACGGTTATTTTTATTGTCATCTTTGGGAGAAAGTATACCATAATGGTTAAAGAGGCAGCCTCTGAAATGACAAAGTTGCGGATTTCATTCCTAGTTCTGCCACTTTTCAGCTATAAGACATTGGGCAAGTTACTTAACATTCTTTAGTCTCATTTTCTTCAGCTGTCAAATAGGAACCATGCACTACTTTGTAGAGTTGAGACTATTAACAGAGGTCATGCATATAACATGTTTACTGTATATCCTGATGTGTTACAAATGTTCTTCAAATGTTATTTATAAGGTATTACTTTCTCAGTGTAAATTTTATATTAATTTCCCATAGCAAGCCATAGGTTTCTAGGTAAAAGGGGTTACATATATAATTTGTATTACTTATTTGGGTTGTATTACTGATTTGTTTTTTTTTACCTTTTATTTATTTATTGTTTATTTTACTTTGCATTCTTATTTTGTAGGCATTGAAATACACAATATAAAATTTTTAAATGCATTATTATGCATTTTAAAATATGCATCCTACCATCCAAATGGTAAAGACAACACTTTGCCTGTTGTTCTGTGATTTGTTTTAATCGATTAGAGATATGTCAGTAACTGCTGTGTCCCCAGTTTATTCACTGCTTGGTTGGTAAGGAGATGGCCTGGGGAGCAATAATGTCTGCTTTGTCCCTCTTTCGGGCAGGTTGGCAATTTAACTACAGAAAGAAAATTTTATGAATAGGAAGCAGGACCCACTATAATTAAGAAAGGGTCAAAACTATATAGTTTAAAATTTTATTAAATTTTTTGAATGTAAAAGTTTTTAAAATAAAGCAGTTTATACTGATTTATTTTTTTCTCAATGAGGAATGCAGGTGCTTTTTTTCTGAGGTTTTTATACACTCAGCAAAACAAAATTATTATAATTATTACATTTAAGCTCTTGGGACATTACAATTGAATGTTGCTATTCTGACTTCAGCAGTACTAACTCATTTAAAATACTTGTATTTGGATCAGATGGGAGTCTGCAGCTCCTTCTGACTCCAGGGTCCCTGTTTGACAAAGCAGAATTTAAGATGTCAAAATCATGATCCACATTTCAAAAACGTGAGAAAAAAAATCATGAAGTTTTAAATATGTCATACTCAGCACCCTTTTGGATTACAAATATATTCTGTAAAAACATCAATCCTTTCAAAAAATCACAAGTGAATTTCATAGGAAAGTGTAAATCTAGAACTGCTAATTTAGTAGGCTTCTTTCTATAAGTAGCAACAAGCTTTTAAAAAAATTGTTTGCAATAAAATATCCAGTGGAAACAAATTTAGTGGTTTCCATTTGAAAATGTAACTTTTAAATATCAAAAACAGGAAGCAGCACAGCAGCACAGCTTAGAAGTTACAGTGTGGATCCTCTGTGTGACCCTGATGAGTTCTTTGAGAAACTCTTTGAGTTTCTGTTTGACCTCTTTAACAACAAGACTATAAAAGTGAGGCAGTGTAGCCAAGTAGCTAAGAAAAGAGGCATTAGAGAGGCTGAGGCAGGAGGAGAATTGCTTGAACCCAGGAGGTGGCAGAGGTTGCAGTGAGCTGAGATCGTGCATTTGCACCGCAGCCTGGGCAACAAGAGGGAAACTCACAAAAAAAAAAAAAAAAAAAAAGAGAAAAAAAGGGCGATAGAATATGTCTTACTCTACCATTGTTCAGAAACAGCATCTTGTGGTGGTGGTTGCCTAGGTGGGAATCTCAATGCCCACTGATCAGTTGTGTTACTTTGGGTCATATATGTAAAGATTCTGACCCACAATTTCCTAATCTGTGAAATAGGTATGATAATTGTAGAAGCTACCTCATTAGCCTATTTTGAAGATTGAGTTGATATTTATCTGTGGAACAGTATCTGCCACATAGTAAACAGCCTTCCCTAAACTTCACTTTCTAATCCTATAAAGTATGATTGATAAAGGATGCCTACCTCGATTGATTGTATGAAAGATTAAAGAAAATAATCCCATGTAAAATTTTTAGCACACAGCCAGATTTTGAGCAAATTACATGAATATCAGTAATTATTTTTATTATTATCAACAATATAAGATAGCTAAAAATAAATGAAACTATGGCTGGCATGGTGGCTCATGCCTGTAATCCCAGCATTTTGGGAGGCCAAGGTGGGAGGATGACTTGAGGCCAGGACTTTGAGACCAGCCTGTACACCAGAGCAAGACCCTGTTTCTACAATAAATAAATAAATTAAAACTGTCTCATAAAATTTCACATTGAAGTCTATATATAAAGTAATATTCATTCAAAGTTTTTAAATCAATGTAGAACAATTTTACAAATAATACGTAAATCCTCAAAAGGCAGAGTGGTTAATATTCATTCTTTTCAGCTTTCAGTAAAAGCTTGTTTATAGAGTCATGACATTTGGATTATGTAACCTTTTATGTTCTTTCTGACTTTCACTGTTCTATCCCCATGTAAGAATCCCTCCTATAAAATCCCTGACAATTATTTTTGGAGTTGCTAATCATTTGATGAGATAATACTAATAATTTACTTTTTGATGTTGGTATTATCATTTGTTGAGTGCTTACTTAGTGAAAATCTTTGTGTCACAAAATATATGTGAATTTTCTCATTTAAACTTCATCATGAACTCATGAGAAAGAATGTTATCCCCCATTTTCCAGAAATGAAGAAGCAGAGATATTAAGTCAGAATAGTAATAATCTCTTCAGATCATAAAGCTAGTAGAAATTTGCTTTGCTTATCAGTTCTATCTACGTGACAGAAATAAGAGGTATTGTTACTGAGAAAATTCTGGTTAGGAAAATGCCAATAGTACACTTGCAAAATTCTCAATCAGAACTCATTTATAATTGAAAATGGTAATTGCCGTTAATTAGTATAAATTATATAAATGTATACAGATACATATATATATGATATGTAAAGATAATTAAATAACTTTTATATAATGGGAAGATTGATGGCTGATGGTGACTTTTTTTCTCAATTCTAGGTCAGTACTTATTCCTTCTGAGACTTCAATAAATGCTTCATAGTACTCTTTGTCACACACTGGGTGTTCAGAGTTCTATAAATATAATGTGGATTCTGGAAGTTAATAGATTTCCTATTAGCCTAACTTCCTATCTAATATAAATTATTCTGTACATAGTTTCAGTAATTCAATTATCTCTACAGAGTGATAAAGTAGTTTCAAATTTGCTGTTATTCTTATTCATTTATCAAATAGATATAACTAAGACAAAATGTCAAGAATTAAAGAAAATATTTTATTTTGGTTTAAGAAGTTCCTGATAACTAGAGCTACCTGAAACTGGAATAGGCTGCTTTTTATAGTGTTAAGATGACCATCTGAAGTATTTAAAAAGTGGCAAAGTGACCAGTTATTACAGTTTAAGCAAAGGGAAATTGCTGCATACTTTTTCATTTATGTACTCATCCCTCATTCTACAAATACTGTGTAACAGAAGATACAAAGATTTTTTTAAAAAATCTCTGCCTTCTGGGAGCTCAGTCTACTAAGGGTAGTAAGAATAATATCATCAAAAATATTAAACCATTACTGTTATGGAAGTGTATGCAACATACACAATTCATGTAGGAAAAAAGAGGGTTTTTTACAAATCTGGCAAAATGGAGTAAACTAATGCATCACCAAGAAGTTAAGATAAGGGTAAGGCATAAAAGATGAGTTACAGTTTGTCACAAGGAGGGAAGAATGTTGTGCTATCATCCAAATTTGATATTCTACAATTTTATAATCCAGGCATGATGGGAAAAATAATAGGTAAATTGTGAGCTGCTATGCAAATACTAGTGACTGGAACTGCTATAGACACTAATGGTTAGGATTTGTAATTATATGAATGAGAGACTATATTAGTCAGTTTTCACACTGCTATAAAGAAATTCCTGAGACTGGATAATTTATAAAGAAAAGAAGTTTAATTGGCTCACAGTTTTGCATGGCTGGGGAGGCCTCAGGAAACTAACAATTAAGGTGGAAGACGAAGAGGAAGCAAGGCATGTCTTACATGGCAGCAGGTGAGAAAGAGAGGACATGGGAAACTGCCATACACTTTTAAAGCATCAGATCTCATGAGAACTCACTCACTATCAGGAGAACAGCATGGGGGAAACTGCTCCCTTGGTCCCATCACTTCCCACCAGGTCCCTCCCTCTACACATGGGGATTACAATTCAGATCACAATTTGAGATGAGATTTGTGTAGGGACACAGAGCCAAACCATATCAGATACTAAAGAAGAAAAGAAATGGAAATAATTTAGATTTTGTTTTTCTCTTTCAATGACCCCTTCTCCATACATCAAATTTTCAGCTAGTCTTCCTAACCCTTCTTCTGAAACATACCCTCAATCAGACTTTCTTTCCATTTCCAGCCCTTGTCTCCTGGTCCAAGCCACAACACCACCAATTCTCATCTAGTTTCCAATGAGTCTCCCAGCTTCCACTCTGGGCTCTTTGCAGTAACATCCTTCACACAGATGGCATTTTGACCTTCTAAAAGCGTAAATCATATATCTTATTCTAATTAATGAAGCCATCTATTAGATTTCCATTACATTAAAAAAATAAAACTCAAACATTGCACCATGACCCTCCAGGTTCTAAGTAATCTAATACCCTGTTCACAATTGATCCCCACAGCCACATGCAGTCCCACCTTACCCCAGCACATTGTATCTCAGCCTTCATCCTCCTTCTCAACAAACCAACCTATATTGCTTTAGAACATATCTTTGGCATATATGTTCATTTATGACTGTAACAACTGTCTTGTAGATCACTGCAGGCCTGTCTTGTTATTAGAGCTCTGCTAATCTCCAGCCATCTCCAACCACCTACTCCAGGGGAATATATATTATGTGCCTTCTCAGAATTCTATTTAATCATCCTCTTGTATTTTCTTTATACAGTTTATTACTATCTGTTCTTTTCTTGTTTACTTATTAACTAGTGTGATTTCAGCCACCTCCTAATGTAATGTAAGTTCATTGAAATTAAGAGTCTTGTCTTTCTTATTTAGTAGCATAATTGCCCAGTACAGAGGCCACCTACAGTAGATACCAAATAAAAATTGTTGAATGAAACACTATCATCCCGTGTTAGAATCACTTGCTATAGAAGAATTTTCAAACCTGCCAAAAATGTACACTGGAACAAAAAAAAATTCTGAAGTCTCTCACTTCCTATAAATAGGAGGGTTTAACTGAAATACAAACAGCTTTAAAATATTTAAAGAATTAAACCATACCTTCTCTTCAGCACATTCATTCACTTATTTTTTATCTTCTTTCAACAACTACCTACTAAATATCTCTTATGCATGAGACATCAAGAATTGAGTGAAAAAATCATACGTCCTATGTCGTTTTCTTTTCATCATCCACAATGTGGTAGACAAGGGGCAAGCTCAAAGAGAACAACAAAATGCAGCTGGAAGTGTAAAGCTCCCCAGGAGTGAAATAGATTTGTTATACTGAGGCTTCAAAAAAGTGAAAAGTTACTTTTAGCTATTGGAATCAGGGAAAGTGGCACTTGAACTGAGTCCAGAAAGATAAGTAGGATTTGGTAATGCAGAGATGAGGGGGACAGGGAGGAAAACATAAGGCCGAAGGAACCACATAAACAAAGTCAATAAAAGATACGTAGGCTGGTCGGCAAGTAGGTCAGTTTCTCTTGAACATTGAAGATTGATTGGAGCCTGGTTGTAGTAGAAATTCTTGAATGTCAGAAACTTGGACTTTATGTATGTATATGTGTGTGTGCATACATGTGTTCATGCATGCACATGAGCATGTGTGTGGAAAGCATGATCAGAAAAGTTATTCTTTCTTCAGTATGTAAAATGGATTGTTTGTGGGAGAGGTCAGAGTAGGATGAACCAGGTTAAATGTATAGATGAAGGAGCAATTTACTGAATTTCTTAGGTTTATTAAATCTCGAAGGAGGTTCCAGTTATTGGAAGAAAAGAGAAAGGAGAACCACGTAGTTTTTTCATTCTGTTTTTTTAAAACTCCTTTTTTTATTGTTCCTCTTCTTTCTCGGTGTCCATCCTGAGCTATATTATTTGAACCTGTTTGTCCTGCCTGGAGTTCAAACATTGTTACCTTACATCCTTCAGACTTTCAAAAAATACCTCCCTTTTTCCCATATGTCAATTTTCTTCCATTGCTTTTGTGTTAATTACATCACAACTATATTCTACATGCCTTCAAGGACATGTGAAATAAAATAATATAATAATGGGTTAATTACAGAGAAAAGGGAGACCTGTGTGTTTTCCCTAAACCTGTCTCTTTAGAAGCCTCCAACAAAGTTTTGAAATAATGCTTACCCAGAGTTATGCTGTTTTGAAGTCTACATTCTTTCTTTTCTGACCATTTGTGGTAAATGCCAAGGAAACAATGCATTGGACATAAAGCAAACATGAAGAGGCAAAGAGAGCAGAATCAGGGTTTTGAGCAGTTCTCAAAAAAGAAAAATACCTAATCCTTAGATAAGGCAAGGCACTATTCATAAGGAGAAAAGTATCATGCTTCTTAAGCCCATTAATTAAATATAAGCAGAGACCCTCTATTAACACTTGACTTGTAAAATTAGGTCAAGAAAATCTGAATTTAGAATTTTTCCTTCTTTTGATATAATATGCTGTACTTTATACAACCACACCATGGATTCTCAGAAGAGATTTTTATTATAAAATATTTCTGTGGGACTATAGATTTGCCTAGGATGTGACAGGGAAATTGACATTTTAATATGCTATTTTCCAAAAGGTGAAGAATGCAAAACATTAGTTTTGAAAATGCTTACTCACAAGGTTTTAAGTTTGGCTTATTTGTCGAGCTAGTATAATGAAGAGGAGGAGGAACTGTGAGTTTACAAAGATTGAAATGTGAAGCCTTTAACCATCATTCAGGTAATGCTTTTGTAAGCCCTGAAGCTACTTCTACATAATATACCACAGTAATGGTTTTATGTGAACTGGGCATAATTGACTATCAGTAAAAACTAAAGCTTATTGAATGCTTGGCTTGCAAGCTTGTCTTTTGCTAGGTTTGATATGTATCTGCACATCAGGTAGTGATTTGCATTTCCTCGCACAGCGGTATTTTTAGGATGGAATATGAACACACTGCTGGAAGAGGCACTTTTGTGTAGAATACTACCACGAGTCAGCATTTTCCCAGCAGAGCCAGCAGAGAGGTTCACAAACTACCTTTTCTGTGCTTGATTACAAGGTTCATGGCAAGATTGCCTAACCAAGCCATTGTTATTTCTTCTCTTCATATTTTATGTTATGTTTTTGGAAACCATTTTAATCTTACAGAAAATTTGCAAGAATTGTGCAAATGACTCTTATGTACACTTCTCCCAGAGCACTCAGAGAACTTATTCATATTTCACCAAGTTTCACCAAAGATGGTCACTTTTAGTAATTCAGGATAAATATTGCACCTAGTAGTTGTCACATCTTCCGAATATCCCTCAATCTGGAACAATTGTTTAGCCTTTCCCTGACTTTCATGATATTGATATATTGATGGCTAGGCATTTTACATAATGTTTCTAATTTGGGTTTGTCATATAGTTCCTCATTATTAGATACATATTAAATGTATTTTTTTGTCAGGAATGTCATCGAAATGATACTGTGTTTTTCCTGTTGCATTTCATTGGGTGTTTCATGATATGAATATCAATATCTTCCATTTTGGTTGTGTTGAATTTGATTGCCTGATTAAGATAATATCTGCCACCGTTTTATATTCTAAGTGAATTTGTCTCCAGTTGTATGTAATAGGTATTTTTGTGGGAAGATATTTTGAGACTGTGTGTAAAAACGCAATTTTGTATCTACTTTGACCCACAAGTTTTAGCATCCATTGAGCTTTGTTGCCTGAATTAATAATGTGCAAAAAATGTCAATAATTAATGACAACTAGTTTTGTAATTCCATCCTGTCTTCTGCATTTGCTCTCTGGCATTCTACTTTAAGAAAGAGATATATTTTCTCCCCATGATCTTTCTATCTATTTAAATTATATGGACAAATAGATTTCTACTGTATTTGTTATAATTCATTACTATCACAACTTATTTGATGCTTAATTTTCCAAGATTTGGCCACTGGGAACCCCTTCAAACTGGCTGTATCTCCTTTCCAACTGCCCTATCACTCTTTGAGAATTTTCTTTCTTTATGGCTCAAGGTGTTCTAGGCTCATCTTGCACATTCCCTAACTTGGCTTTAGATCCTATTCTTTTCTTTAAGGAACTTGTATGTCTTTTTGTATAGGGTGATTTTAGAAACCAAGATCTCATTGCTCCTAGGTTTTCTTGGTGGACAAAACCAAGAAATATATGTATGCATACACACACATACATACACATACATTGAATCATTATTTATTTTGATATTGTATATATGTCTTATCATAATTCAATGTGATTATTCACATATACATACATTCATAATACCTCCAATTCCAACTCAACACCACAGTTTATTTTTCTTTCCATACTTGTGCCTCTTTTTGTCAACCATGAGAAACTTGGCTCTCATTATTCTCAATATGTTTTCTTATTTACTCAACTCCCCTGAATCGAGTAAATCTTCCATCCACACTAGATTTCTGTTCAACCCAACAGTTTCCTGGCCTTGGCCCTGTCTGTCACCCGTCTGCCTTTCCAGAATGAAGAAAATAGGAAAGCAAGCACATTAGTGGTTTTTGAAAGATATGTGCTTTTCTTTCCTTTTTGTTGGGGTTATAAACAGGAATTACAATACCATTAGTTAATGTTTCTGACTCAAATCAGTTCTACTTGTGTCTACATTTGTGACCATATCTATATCAAGATGGATCCACAGGGGGAAATATTTCTTGAATACAAATCAATATGCAAACATTCATGTTTATGACATTAAAGATTAGAGGTTTGATAGTGTCTAGGATTTATTACTGAGTTCCTTTTAATGATCAGTACATAAAGAATAACATTTATGTTAGACCAGTGGATGTGTCACATTTAACGACTGAGTGACTGAGCTGTCTGTTAGCTAAGGGAACCTTAAATGCAGTAAAATACTTAGTTCAGAGGCATTTTGATGGAGTTAAACTGCAGGGTAGTACTTAATAGATCAACATTTACAGGTAGCCAGATTCAAGTACTGGTTAAGCATCTACTAGATTGTTACCTAGGGCAACTTATTTGACCTCTAGATGTCTTAATTTCTTTATCTGCAGCACCTACATTGCAAGATTATTGTGAATTTTGAGTGATAGGCTCTAGGAAAATACTAAGCACCACACTTGGCACATATTAAGTGCACAAAAACAGGTAATAGCTCTCATGGTAATCACTGGTATCATGACTTTTAATTACTACAACTCTCAGTAACAGATGAAGGACCTGGCTTATTAGAATTCTAAATAAATTATACTCTGGAGGCTGAGGTGAGAGCATCTCTTGAACCAGGAAGGTCAAAGCGGAAGTGAGCTATGGTTGCTTTAGTGTGCTCCAGCCGGGGTGACAGAGTGAGACCCTATCTCAGAAAGTAAATAAATAAAAGAAATCCAGATAAACTGTTTTTGCAATGCTATATCTTATGGTTTCAATAGTTACTCATAACATGATGACCATGTTGTAAATGCACAGTAAGATTGTCTACATAGGACCATGTTGCTGAATATTTTGAAGGAATATTATGATACATATTTTTTCTTTTTCCAGTTAATAGGAAGAGAATGCATTATCAGTTTATGGGGAAACAGTGAATGTGCCACTGCAATATTCACTATATCTGTCAAAATGTACTTTCTGATTAGAAAACACTCTTGATTCTAAAGTCTTTATAAATTATTTCATGAATCAACCCAAATATTTTTATTTAACTGGTACAAATCATGCATAAAAATAGAGGGTATGTTGTGAGTCTTCAGAGATTTAACTCAACTTCTTTGATCATTTGCATAAAAGGTACATCTTTACCAGTTGGCATTGATTGATCCTCTATAGACTGGAGTTAAAATCTAATTTTGCCGTAAAAAATTATGAGGTGGAAATACTAGAGAAACGGATGGCTTGTAACATCAGTAGACATTTCTGGTACCATTTCCATGTGAATATAAACCAAGGATGACTTCTAAGTCCTTTTTACAGTGATTTGAAGTTTACCTTCACCATGTTACTTTCTTTCATTGATCAATCTGTTTCCTTATTAATGCTAATGTAGATCACTCATGTAGGGAATTTGACGAGAAATACACCAGAGAACTTAAGGTAAATAAGAGTCTCTTGTGACTTAAACTAAAAGACATAAAAGAGTGAGTCTGCCAAAAATATGCACTGCCACATTAACAAAAATTTTAAAAAGGCTTCCAAGACAAGACTGAGCTGTCACAAGTAGGAATACATTTTTTTAAAAAGCATGTCTCAGACAGGGGGATTGGGAACTTAACCAATGGAATTAAGTCTTACATATTGAGGAAGATAGCCGTAAGTCAGCTTCTGAAGAATTCTTTTTAAGAGCTGTTTGCTTTTAGTAGAGCAAAAACTATACGGCTAAAATACATTCCAAGTTTTCTTTTACTCCAGACTTTCTTAGATGGAGATAGAATCTTTTTTAACTAACATGGCCAGAAACATTCTTGCTCCTGTGACAGCTGTTGGTCTTGTTCTCATAGGAACCAATTAGCAGTGGGCTTTAGACAAATATTTCAGTGAAATGCTTAATGTGACTCAGCTTCTAAAAGATAAATCTGTGAATACAAAGTCTGCAGGACTAGAGGTCAACCCTGGCTCCCAGCCAGTTCAACAAGGTGCTGTGTCTCTGTGACACTTCTTTGCAGGCAGCCAGTCAACTTTCCCTGGGGTCCACAGTTTCACTACATACTCTCCATTTAAACTTCTTCAGCAAGTAATAAAAATCCTTAGAACACTTCAGAGGATTGTTTTTCCCTTCGTTCAGAGACAATAGGTTAAGGAAGAGGTCAGCGAGGGGTAGAGTGGCCCACAATAGATGAAGCCAGGTGGAAGAACAGACTTTAGTAGACTTTAGAAACGAATGGGGAGGGACTGTGAGTAGATGGGGGATATGTGAGAAATTGGGGTCCAGAAGAGAAAGAAACAGGCTACACAAAGAGCAGATATATTTGCTCTTTTAATATTGACCAGAATTTCACAAGAGAGAATGTATTTCCGGTCCTTTTGTAATAACAGTTGATTTCACAATTATTTTGCAAGGCAGGCATTTTTTCCTATTTTTACAGATGAACAAACAAGTTCAGAGAGGTGAAGTAACTAGCCAACATCACATGAGTTAGTAACTGATTAGTGATGGGGCCAAGTTTTACACCCAAACCCAGTATATTTACACATATGCTACTCTTTCTTGCATATGTTTTACCCACCAATAATTTTGTTTTACCGTTATGGCTAATATCATTTATTCATATATTTATAAAAGATTTGTTGACTGAAACTTATATTCTGATACAAGACTGGACACTGGGGATACAATGGTGAGTTCAAACATGGAGAATAGCGTCTAGTCTGGGAGTTAAACATTAATCAATTAATTACATTAATCTCATATCACAAGAGTATGAAGTTCTGAAAACATAGGTCCAGGGAATACTAAGTATGAAGTGCTTATAATTGGAGACTTTGCCTGATCAGCGAAATTAGGGAGCAATTTTTTAAAAATAGTCACTTGAGCTAAGACTTGGAGGGAAGGAATCAACTGGATGAAGTTGGGAGGAAAATAATCAAGTGTAAAGACCCTGTTTTGGCAGGAAGCTGTGGAAAGTGGGTAGAAGACTCTTGTGGCCACAGTAGAGACAGGAGAGAGGAGTCTTGTGTGAGATGATGCTGGAGACCATCATCCCATAGGTTGCGTGGGACCCAACCATGCAAGACCTTGTAAGTTCCATAAAGTTTTCACCAGAGGGCTCCATGAATCAGGACCAGGTTTGTTAATAAAATATTATGACTTTAGTTCTATAAATGATGGGTTTGAAGTATTTTTGTGACAGCCAAGAAGAAATGTCAATTAGACAGTCTTTATATACATTGGGAATTCAGAGTAAAGTGCTGGGTTAGAGTTAGAATTTTAGAATTCAGGCATAAATAAATAATAACCAATACAATGAATATGATTGAGATCATTTAGAGAGACTGTAGACAAAAACCGGAAGAAGAATAGAATATTCCTTTGCTGAACTCCCGCTTCTGCTCTCTGTATCCCCACTTCTTTTTCTACTACCCAGAACCACAACATTTAATGATTATGTAGAGGAAAACAATAGAATAAAGTAGAATCCAGAGAAAATGGGAAACACACTGGAGAATTTTTGCCATAAAAGCCAAGGTAGTACAGTTTGATAAAGGAAGGAATGGGCTGCTGTTCTAAATGCTGCCGAGATACCAAATGATTGGAAGACTAAAATATCTTTTAAATTTAGCTACTTTGAGGTCTTTTTTTCTGGCCTTAATGGTATATATCCTATCACTTAAATAGTACATTTTCTTTCTAAATTTGTTTATGCTCTTTATATTCAGTTTTAAGCTAGAATAAAATAGGAACAGTCTGTCAGAAATTATTGGAGGCCAAGGCACAACTTTGTATAGGAAAGTTTCTTTCTTGTATAGTTCTTTCTTTCGTATATTAGTTCACATATATAACACATATATCAATACAGACAACATGTAGTTTTCCATACTTTCTTAAAACCTAAGTGAACTTTTAAGTTTCTAGGCCTGTCAGTTAAATATTGACTATTTCTAATATCAATGATTACATTTTTTCTCTTGAAACTCAAATTTAGATTAAAAGCAAAATGTTAATTAAGCATTGATTCAAAAATATAATACATTTTTATTCACATATGAACATTATTTGTAAATATTCTTAAAGTAGTAAATATTGAAAGATCACTTGTCATGGCCCAGACCTACTACCAGAAAAAAAAAGGGTAGAAGTAAGGCAAATGAGATGTCTCTAAAGAACACAGTCCAGTGTGCAATCCTATATTACCTCGCCTCCTTCTGTGTCTTAGTAGTTCATGCTGTGAACATTTAAAATGTGTGTTAGTTTGTGTCAAATATACATCGATTTTGAAGCTGCATCAAATAGAAAGCATATCTTAAAATGTTTACCCATGCATAAAGGGAAGAAACATGCATGAAGTATGATTAGAATATCAAAAGTATTCAGGACCTTTGTTGAGTGCTTTTCTTTTAATTAGACACACTCTTTACAAGTTAACCACACACACAAATACATACCCGTGTACATACATAGACAAATGTGAAACAGATGATATGAAAGGTAATTGTAAGAATGAGAATTTGTTTCTGGTTGACTTTAATTGCTCTGAAATCTTTGGTAATTAAGTCATCATAATGATGTATAAAGTCTAGAACAAAATTATTTTTTATTTTTACACATATTTTAAAATATATTTTATAGAATTTTTGTTTTAAAAAAGAATTTTAGGTGTGATTTTAATACTTTCACTATTCTCACAAAAAATGTAATTTGGCCATATTTCCTCTAAAATAGCAAAAGAAGTTGGATCTTTTAAAATATTTTGCCCCCAAATTATAATCAACTATTGGTAGTTATAAGCTTCCAAATTTAGACAAGCCTAAGAAATCTAATTCCACATCTCACTCCCACTTACGTTGTATATGAAAAATTACACAATTCTCCTATACATAGACAGCTCTGGAACATTCCAGTCATAAAGAAATACTTACCTTGATGGAAAATTTGTAATTAATATTTCTTGTAGAACTTCCACTTTGATGAGTGACTAGTGACTATAACTGCTATTTCTTTCTATTTTCATGGTTAATTTCAGGGCACATTCTGAAAATGAAGGTACCGCTTTACCATCGGCTGACTCCTGTACCAGTCCTACAAAGATGGACTTATCATATAGTAAGACTGCTAAGCAGTGCCTGGAGGAGATATCTGGTAAGTGACCTCATCGATGCATAGGTCAAACCTAGGAATTTCTGTATTCTCTCCATAAGACTTTTTATTAAATCATATATGTGGTATACTGTTTTTAGTGCAAAAATGGACTATATACATCTCATGCTTGAAAGATCGTTAACTATTTGGCTATTCTGCTTAGGATGATCTCTTTGTTACTATAAAAGGAATGGTAGTCCTTTCGGAAGTGAAGACTTTAAGTCATTTTGCCCTCAGTCAAGTAGCTGAATAAAATCAGAGAAAACCTGGATAATACATTTGGAGATTGAAAATAAACTAATGATTGGCCATGTATATTCTCCATGGCTAGTGCAGCCTGCTCTGTCATCAATTCTGTACGATTTAAAACATTTCTACAGGGTGGCTTCAAATGACCATTCTAAAAAACTCTGAAAAGGAAAGTATTTTATTATATATAGATGATGTAAGAAAAAAAATACATATCCCAGACACAGTTATCATGTTTTTGGTGTGTATCAAATGGGATGCTCAGCTTGAGCACAATGTTTTCTCTAGGGTCCAGGTAAGCCTAAGCATATATGGAAGGCATTTAGTTTAATTTCATTACATATAGATCTATATTCGTGAGGAATCAAGTAACCTCCTAGCAAAATATATTGCCCCTAAAGGGTGAGAGAGTACAGAGTACTTTATCTGCTCCTAAGTATAATAATGCATGAAAGTAGGGGTATGTCTGTTGTTCCAGGAAATCTCTGGTCCAAGCCTGTGTATTCACAGCTAAGTTCAAATGAAGAAAACTAAATAAATTATTTAATTTTAAAAAATTACTATGTACTCCAAAGACTCAAAGTATAAGTATTGCTATGAAGCTCAAGTGACTCTATCACAAATTTGGGGGTTAAGAAACTTCCCCACTTCGGCAGACCTGAAAAACATTTGGCAAGCATTAGACGTGACTACAGCATCCTGCAGTGGATATTGACAACAATTACAGAACAATATCCCAAGGGTACATTTTGGAATCAGCATTAGTTGATAACATTAGGCGTCAGAGGTTTCATATGGCGATTACAACAAAGGCCAGTTCTAGGGAGGGGTAGAAATGGTAATGCCAAGACACAGATATAGGGCTAATAATTGTAGATTTTTCAAATACATGGGGGATGTGTTGACTTTCCATTAACTCTGGGTAGTACCACGGTCAAAATAATGCTATGTGTCTATTATGACCAGATGTTTTATAAAATTAGCATGGCATGAAGATGTGTATGCCTCATATATTTATACATAAATGTCCTCAAATTGCATGTTTTAGCACTAGAGCTCAAATCTGTAGGATAAATGAATTTAGTAGAGTTTGAATTGCAATTTTTTGTGAATTTCACAAAGGAACACTGTTTTCAGAAACTAATATATCACGGTATATCTGATTGAATAGTCTGTATTTGATGTTTTTCTCCACTTCCTTATTGTCTACCCTTTGATCACTTTTTCATTTTTCCAGTTGATATTTCCTTTTAACATTCTGATTTTTAATAGAATACCTGAAAGTGAATATAAACTGGCAATTAATGTAATAATTTAATGGGTTTATCAGAGAGCATAATATCATTTTGCAGCAATAATCAATTATTTACATAAAATCATAGTTTTCAGTCTAGGATTTTGATAGGAATTCAGTAAAAGAAAGAAAACAGAAAATAAATGGTACAATGAGACTTGTCTAATTATGTCAATCTCACTATCATCTGTTTAAATGCAGCCTATAGTGGGATGGTGAAAATGTCTCTCGTTGCTAACTTGAGATTTCCTGGAAGAATTGTGATATTATTTGCAGTTAGTAAGTTATAAGTTGAGTACTATAATTGAAGAAATTTAGATGAGGAAATATGAGCAGGCCAGTGATAAGATGACTATCACAGAGAAATTAGATTACATATCTTCATCATTTTAAGATTTTGGTTTATGGGTCACTATTACTCTCTTACCATTTCTGCCTTAATTTTTAGTGATTTTAGTATCTACATGGGTGTTCTTTCTAACACCTTGGCCTCTCCTCCCATAATTTTGTGTTGCAGTCCCTCCTGAGCTTCTTATTCTCATCATCATACCCTAGATCTAGGCACCATCAGAAACTACTACTTCTCTATGACCTCACTTTCATGCACTGCACTCTCACTGATTACATACTCCTATCATTTCAGTATTCTTCCTTTTGTTCCCTAACTCCAGCAATGATTCCACTAGGATTTCCAATTCATTGATCCTACCACTTTTTACCGTTCTTCACCAACCTCTGCATATTTTTCTTCTCTCCTTAGCTGAATTCCTGTAATGAGTGAATGTATTTTTATTTTTATTTTTATATACCCTAACTCCATTGCCTCTCTCTCACTTAATTGTACTCATTTGATGAAATCATGACCTGGTTACATTTAAATCTCCACCTATTCTATACCAACAATGAATGAACCAGGAGAAAACACACCGCATGTCAATGCAACTCACTTTACATATATGACCTCCAACCTCAAGTGACTATGTAATGCTCCTGGCAGTCAGTCTATGTTTTATACCTTTTTTTCTCAAATGTCCGACATCACCAGTCCCATCCTTTCTCTTAACTGACGACCTTGATGTGTACTTCACTTAAAAAAGTGAAGCACAAAGAAAAGTTCATGAACCACTGTCATCACATCTACCCAAGTAAAACCTATATACCCACTTAATACCTATTTACTCTGCTTTTACTTAGATTACTCTCTCTTCTCTTTAATAGCTCCCTCCCAACCAAATCACTTATTTTAGGCCATAGCATACTATCATTTCTCCAACCTTAATTTAAAAAAAACAACTTCCTGGCCAGGCGCGGTGTCTCACACCTGTAATCGCAGCACTTTGGGAGGCCAAGGTGGGCAGATCACGAGGTCAGGAGATCGAGACCATCCTGGCTAACGGTGAGATGCCGTCTCTACTAAAAATACAAAAAAATAGCCAGGCATGGTGGCGGGCGCCTGTAGTCCCAGCTACTCGGGAGGCTGAGACAGGAGAATGGCGTGAACCTGGGAGGCAGAGCTTGCAGTGAGCTGAGATAGCGCCACTGCACTCCAGACTGGGAGACAGAGCAAGACTCTGTCTCAAGAAAAAGAAAAAAAAAAAAAACAAAAAACAAACCACAACTTCCCTTGACCCCAAATTTGTCCTCAAGTACTGTTGTGATTTATCTCCTTCTCTTATGGCATGCTGTAAAAAGAGTACTGTTCAATCACAGTCTCTTAGGCTTTTAGCCCCACTTCTCCACTGGAACTGCTCTTATTGAAGTCACCACTAATGTCAACATGGCCAAATCCAAGGATCAAGTCTCAGGGCTTATCTTATTTCACCTCACAGCAGCTATTTGTCCTCTTCTAAGAAGGTTTCTTCCTTGGTGCTATAGTTTGGATACAGTTTATTTGGTCTCACCAATTCTCATGTTGAAATTTGATCCCCTTGGCCAGGCATGGTGGCTCACGCTTGTAATTCTAGCACTTTGGGAGGCCGAGGGGGTCAGGTAATGAGATCAGGAGTTCGAAACCAGCCTGGCCAACACAGTGAAACCTCATCTTTACTAAAAATACAAACATTAGCCAGCTGTGGTGGCAGACACCTGTAGTCCCAGATACTTGGGAGGCTGAGGCAGGAGAATCGCTTGAACCTGGGAGGTAGAGATTGCAGTGAGCCAAGATCGCACCACTGCACTCCAGCCTGGGTGACAGAGCTAGACTCCATCTCAAAAAAAAAAAAAAGAAAAGAAATTTGATCCCCAGTGTTGTAGGTGGGGCCTCATGGGAGGTGTTTGGATCCCAGGGGCAGATTCCTCATGAATGGCTTGGTGCCATTCTCCTGGGAGTGAGTGACTTTTCACTGTTAGGTCCCACACAAACTGGTTGTTAAAAGTAACCTGGCACCTTCACTTTTTCTTATTTATGCTCTCACCACATGATCTCTGCACAACAGCTCCCCTTTGCCTTTCACTGTGAGTGGAAGCAGTCTGAAGCCCTCACCAGAAGCAGATGCTGGACGCAGCTTCTTGTACAGCCTAAAGAACAGTGAGCCAAATAAACCTCTTTTCTTCGTAAATCACCCAGATAATCCTTTATAGCGTCACAAATGGACTAAGATACTTGATTTTCAGGGTCATGTATCCCCTCTGTTTTCCTCAAACCTTACTGTTCCTTTTTGGTTTCCTTTTCTAGTTATACTTTTTTTCTTGATGATTTCTTATGATTTAAATTATCCAGGTCTTTGCTTCTAGGTTTCTCTACCTATAAATGTGATTTAATATCGATATTATCTCATGGCTTTAAATTTCATCTATATTCTGATGGCTTACAAATGTCTCTCTCTGCACTAGTTCTCTCCCCGGAACTCTGGACTCAAATATCCAACTGCCAACACAATCTTTCCACTTGAATATCTCACAGACACTTCAAACATAATATATCCCAAACTGAACCTCTGATATTAACCTAACAAATTGTACCCCTTGAAAACTCTTTACCCAAGTCTTCTCCATTTTGATTAATAAGAATTTCATCCTTCCAGTTGCCCAAGCCTGAAACCTTAGACTTATTCATGGCTCCTTTTTAATGCCTCACACCTGATGTCCTGATATTCTATTCATTATAGTATCTTGTTGGCTCCAGAAGTATTGTTTTCTATTTGTACTCAGAAACAAATGGTGTATATGAATCAACTTTTTAGGATATTTCTCAGCACTTGAACTCTTGTTATTTTCTCAGAAATTCAGAAACTGAAAAAATTTAGATGACACAATATTGAACTAACTATAAGAAATAAGGTACTAAGATACCCTAGAATAATTGCATTTTTAAAATATATCCAGAATTTGCCAGTTCTTCTTTTTTCTACTTTTGTCTATTAAGTGGCATCACCAATGGATGGTTAGTATATAGATAGCACTCAATAAATGCATGTAAAATGAAATTAATATAATAGATATAGCATTAAAATGAGAACTACGCTAAAAAAGGAACCTAATAATTTTCAGAGGAAAACAATAAACAGAAAAGATAGGACTTATATCTTTGGCTTTGGAAGGCACTCAGGAAATAATCACAGTGAACTTATGACCAATTATACTCAACTGAAGGGGTTGATATAAATGGAAAATAAAAATTTACTTTTGATTATGCCATCACTGAATAATCAAAGAATATGAGGAAGAAAATGTTTAGTCATTCTACAGAAGTAATGTTACAGTTCAGAAGCTCTCCCCATTGAGCTGGGATTTTAAAACATCACATTAGAAAATGGAAGAAAGCCAGGAATGGTGGCTCATACCTGGAATAGCAGCACTTTAGGAGACCAAGGCAGGACGACTGCTTGAAGCCAGGAGTTCAAGACCAGCCTGGACAACATAGTGAGACCCTGTCTCTACAAAAAAAAAAAAAAAATCAAATTGTTCAGGCATGGTGCTGTGTAGCACACGTGTAGTCCAATCTACTCAGGAGGCTGAAGAGAGAAGACTGCTTAAGCTCAGAAGTTCAAAGCTGCAGGAGCCATGATCATGCCACTGCACTCAAGCCTGGGTGACAGAGCAAGACCTTATCTCCAAAAAAAAAAAAAAAAAAGGGTGGGGGTCCAGGGGGAGAAGAAGAATAAATTTGTAACACAGGTTGAACATCCATAATTTAAAAATCCAAAATTCAGAAGGTCCCAAACTCATAAGTTTTTGTGTGGTGACATAATGCCACTAGTGGAAAATTCCAAACCTGACCTCCTGTGACAAATTGCAGTCAAAATGCAGGTGCACAACACAGTTTATTCAGCATTCTCAGGGGAAAAAATAGTCTGTCAGCCCCTTTAGCTGCTATGTATCTTTTATTACCCACAAAGGGTAATACACTGGCATGTGTGCAGAACGGACATGCCAATGGCAGGTTCCCCACAGTGCCCCACATTGGGTCAAGACCTATACGCATTACACTGTGGTTTTTGTTTTGTTTTTGTTTTTGTTTGTTTGCTTATTTTTCATTGTGTGGCATAAAGATATTGTTGAAAATGTCAAAAAGGCCTGAAGATACCCCTATGGGTAACAGTGATAAGAAAAAAAGGAAGCGTTTTTTGTTTTGTTTTGTTTTGTTTTGTTTTGTTTTTTTTATAGCACAGAAAGTCAAGCTGTTGGAGAGACTAGACTGTGGTGTAAGTGGGAAACATCTTCCAGAAGAGAATGGTATTGGAATGACCACCATATATGACCTGAAGAAACCAAAGGATAAATTGTTGAAGGTCTCCATTGAAAGTGATGAACAGAATTAATGAAAAACAGAAAAACACTGCATAAAGCTGAAAATGAAGATCTCAATTGTGTATTGAAAGAGTGGATCCATCAGTGTCACGGTGTACACATGCCACTTAATGTTATGCTGATGGTTAAATAAGCAAAGATCTTTCACAATGAACTGGCAATTGAAGGAAACTAAATATTCAATAGGCTTGTTGTGGAAATTTAAGAAAATATATGACATTAAATTTTTTTTTTTTTTTTTTTTTTTTTTGAGACGGAGTCTCGCTGTGTCTCCCAGGTTGGAGTGCAGTGGCGCGATCTCGGCTCACTGCAAGCTCCGCCTCCCAGGTTCATGCCATTCTCCTGCCTCAGCCTCCCAAGTAGCTGGGACTACAGGCGCCCGCCAACACGCCCGGCTAATTTTTTGTATTTTTAGTAGAAACGGGGTTTCACCGTGTTAGCCAAGATGGTCTCGATCTCCTGACCTCGTGATCCGCCCGTCTCGGCCTCCCAAAGTGCTAGGATTACAGGCGTGAGCCACCACGCCCGGCCTAAATTTTTAAAGATTTGTGGTGATAAATAGTGAAGACATACATTGACTAGTTTTCCAAGATCATTGCCGATGAAAATCTGACTCTGGAACAAATCTTTGATGCTGAAACAACACAAGTTTTGATGCCTCAGAAAGATACTGACACAGAAGATAAGACAGCCCCTACAGGAAGTAAGGATGCCAAGGACGGAGTAACTGAGATTGGATGTACTTACACAGCAGGAACCCATAAATGAAAACTTGCTGTGATAACCAAAAGCTTGCATCCCTGCTGTTTTCAGGGAGTGAATTTCTTACCAGTTTATTATTATGCTAACAAAAAGGCTTGGATCACCAGGGACATATTTTCTGTTGGTTTTGCAAACATTTTGCATCAGCAATTCTTGCTCACTGCCAGGAAGCTGGACTGAATGACTGCAAGAATTTATTTGATTATATTTATTCTACTCATTGTCTAGCTGAAATTATTATCAAAAACAATGTTTATGCCATGTACTTTCCCCGAAATGTGACTTGTTAATTTAGCCAAGTGACGAGGTGATCCTTCAATCGAAAAAGAATAAATATAAAAACACTTCCTTAAATAGCATGCCAGCAGCAGTGAACAGAGGTATATGTGTGGAAGATTTTCAAAAGGAGTTTAGCATGAAGGATGTCATATATGCTGTTGTCAAGCCTTGGAATGCAGTGACCAAAGACATGGTTGTACCTTCCTGGCATAGCCTCTGGTCTGCATCTATGTTCAATGATGATGATGAACCAGGTGGTGACTTTGAAGGATTCCATATGTCAAATGAGAAAAACAATGGTGTCTGACCCTACCTATTCCAAAAAAAAAAAAAAATACTTTCAGAGTCCATAAGTAGGCTAGAAAAAGTGGATATCAAAGAAATTTTTAACATTGATAATGAGGCTCCAGTTGTTCATTCATTGAACATTGATAACATAGCCAAAATTGTGCTGAATTCAGGTGACTGTGATAATAGCAATGATGAAGATAACAATGTTAACACTGCAGAAAAAGTGCCTAGAGACAACATGATGGAAATGCATGATGATCTTAGTGAAGAACTAGAGCAGTGTACATTCATTACAGAACAATAAATTATGCCAGTTGATAAAAATCAGAGAGATTTCTAAGACAAAAACTGTTGTTAATGAGGCAGATGACTCTGGGGTAAACATTTTAAAAAGCTACACAGCAGAATGCCACCTCATCCCTAGGTGGCCCACTTCCCAGTCCCTCAACTGCTTCTGATGTTTCTTCTCACCTAAAAAAAAAAAAATACAGTGTACAGTAACCTTTTAATCCAAACACAGCATTGAATGTAGAGATGGAAAGCTTGTGGTTGTTTGTGGTTGCTGTTGTTTCACAGCTGATACAGGTATTCTGGCAATGCTACTGTGCTGCTTAGTGACCTTGAACACATTATTTTTTCACTGCATTAATGCTATGTCATATTTTTTACTGGTAAGTACTTATGTATAAATAATTGCAATAAAATAATTGCCTATTAGTAGCATATAAATTCAGTCAGGAATGATGGTGATGCCACAAAACCACAGATTGTACAATCCTGTTAGGTGACTGAGATAGAGACACCTTTGATTTCTGACGGTTCAATGCACATAAACTTTGTTTCATGCAAAAATTTTTTAAAAATGTATAGAATTACCTTCAGGCTATGTGTATAAGATGCATATGAAACATAGGTGAATTTTGACTTGGGTCCCATCCCCAAGATATCTCATTATGTATAGGCAAATATTCCAAAATCTGAAAAAATTCAACATGCAAAACACTTCTGGTCCCAAGCATTTCTGATAAGGTATATTAAGCCTGTAATAGAATAACCCTATAAAAGAATGAACCTGTCAGAATTCTAAAGCTCATGAGATGTTTTCTATATTAATGATGCCTCTCTTTCTCGGAATCTCCATCCCTTTATTGGCTTTCATCTTTCTGAGTTCTGGATGCTAGTGAAACCACAAAGCATATAAGCACCTGAATTTATTGCCAGGTCCTAGCTCAGACTGGCCCACAGAATTCCCCTTCCAAGACTGTTTGAAATGTGGAAAGAGAAATGTTCTAGGAATTGGAAAAAATAAATTTTGGCTTCAGCACTGCAATTATTTAGGGATTATTTGGCCTCTGCACTGTGAATTGCTCCCTGGTTCCCTTTTCTGTGTGGTGACTTTGATGATACTTAATAAACTCAGAAGATTGTTGTGAGATATGGTATTATTCCTCCATCAGTCTTTTCAGTAATTATCACCTGGCATCTTACACATGCCAGATATCTCAAAATTTGGGAAAACAAATGTGACTAAGAAGTGAGCTCTCCTTTGAAAAAGTAAGAAACAAATAGATAAAATTTAACACCACAAATAAATGAATAAATAGGCACATGGAAACAACTAACTTAGCTGTAAAGAGTCATGCAGAACTTAAAAGAAGATCAGGCATGCATATTGTAGAATTCTAATGAACAATGAAATTGTGGAATAACATGAAAATAATGGGAAACAAATTCTTCTTAACTTATTCTTTTCATTAGTTTCTTTTTGTAAAATTGGGCATTTCTCCTAAACTTACTGAGGTTTCGATAGTGCTCTGATTTTCTGTAACCCCAAGCTTCAACACTATTGTTATTGTTGAACTTTTATTGCTCATGGTCGCTGTAGGGGCCTCAATGAGGAATAATTCTGCTTCCCAAGTGAAGTGGCCTTCATGATACAGAATTCTGAGGAAGTTAGTCTTGCCAGGGTAAGATGCAGGCTTTATAAATTTGTGAGGTCTATATAACATTCAGAGTCCTGAAAATAGTACAGAAAATAAAATGTATAGTGTCTAGAAAGGGGTTTAGGTGAGTTAGGAGTTCTATAGCTTAAGCTCTATTGCTGTGTATTAAGCCTACCTGGAAGTACTGGTGTCGCTTTGTGTGTCTGGTATCCATTGCCCCATCTTCTGATAACAGCACCTTGATTTTCTTTGGGGAGCATTCTCTGCTCATGTGATCTAACTGAAATTGATATAAGTGGAGCCAATGAGAACAATCTATTCATTGACTGCAGTGACTGTTTGAGGACTGGATGTGTGACCCAATCAAGTTTGATCAGAACAAATAAGACTCAATCTCAGGACTTTTCCTGAGGTTGTTATAAGAGAAGTGGTCTCTTTTTCCACTACACCTAAAACTAACAAACGAGAAGCTTAGACCTGCTTACAGTGACCTCCACCCTCAAATGAAACAAACATAGAGGAAACAGAACCTAAATCAGGAGAGACCAAATTCAAGGCCATTGTCAGAAATAACTGAGCCCCTGAAAAATCCATGTCTGAAACTATTTCTCCTCTACTTTTGAGTTATGTAACCCAGAAAAAAGTCTTTTTGTGCTTACACAAATGTGAAAATCATCCCTATTGCATGACCCACAGGATGTATGACATGTAAAGATTTGCCATACTATTAAGGAGCAAACTTGAGTGGTTCACATTGCAATGCAGATGTGTTAGAGGGATTTGCTAAGTTAGTTGGAGAGCTTAGCTGTTTAAATTTTCACCAATGCAGTAACTCACTTGACATTATAAAAACATTGTCTTTGCCATTAAATGGTAATGAAAGTTTAAAAAGGTAATAAATTATGGTTTGAAGATAAATATCAGAAATGCATGACACTCAATAAAGTAGAATACTGGATAAATGACTTTTTCAATTTGAATATTCTTCATAAGTCTTCAGTGCACCTCTCCAAAATTTGTAAGTACATCACTTAAATTTGCTTTTGCTTATTATGTTCTTTGTGAAGAAACCTAGTTGTATTTACCCAATCTGATGATGGTAGCTCCAATAATTATTACAGTCAGGTGAAATGTATTATATAATTTGTGCCATTGAAGAAGTAGCTTATTGCTTCCTGCCTTTCCTCTAAGATTCATATCATGACCTCAATATTACAGTGCTGGCTGAATTAATGGTACAGATTTTACTGCTTTGGCTTGAGTTTTATTCTCACATTAATTGACAGAAAGAATTTGTCCTCAGAGGCCATCCCTTTCATCATCTTCCAAGTGATTCTGCCAAATGTAAAGCGAGCCCAAATTTTCATCCCACTGGTACTCAAGGAAGTTTTTCAATTTTTCTTCTATAGGTTCACACTTGCCCTTTTTTTTTTTGCGTAAGACTATCCACCAACATACATAACATTTGTTTAATTCACTTCTTAACCTTTATCTGGAATTTATATTCAACTGAAAAATGTTCATAGGTGCTGGACTGGCTCAATATCAATAAAGCTGGCATGTCATTTGTAAAAAAGTAATATTAAAATTATTGGATGAATTCAGGAAACCATTTTAGAAATAGAAGAATTTAGGTTAAACAGAAGGATAAGCGAATGGTTACATGTGCTTTTACTGACTACCAGACTTTGTATTAAAAGTGGGAAATATCTGACATTTACAATCTCTGTAAATGATCACTGAAATTGCCTTTTTTTTTTGAATGTTTATAAAGATCAAGAAGATCAAGCTCAGATAATTCAAATCAGTTTAGGTCTTTTACTTAAATAGCCACATTATAATTATGTTTACTAAAGAGCTGAAAAACATTCCTTTCCAGCACATTATAATGGCTATAACTTATTTTAGGTCTTGGCGTAATTAGAATGATTCACATTTTTCCTACTGACTGGGTGTATTTGTCTCCTTTGCACTGCACCTTTCTCCTCTTCCTTGTATAACATACATCTATATGTGTGAATACAAACAAATATAAAAACATTCATATATGAATGTACACCCAAAGCAAGCAGGATGGCGCTCTCCAGAGAAGGAATAAGTGGGTTCCCCACTGTTGCTCAGAGTAAATGTGGACTGATGTAGTTCTGGGACAAACCTACTGTAACCACAAGTTAATAACAATATCTTTGAACAAAGAGACAGAAACCCCCTTTTGATAAGCCTTCTCTACAATCCCCTCCTTGCTGGCTCCATTGGACTGAGCCCATCCTTTCCAGGGTTCACCCCTCCAGAAGGATTAAATTTCCTGTCTCATTGAATCAGGAAGAACCATGTGATTTAAACTGACAAATGAAATACAAGTGGAAAAATGACATGGGATGTTCCTGAGCAGAAACTTAAGAGCCATTGCTTGGATCTCTCACCTCTCTTTTCCTTTGGTCATAAAATCAACATGTCCCAGACTAGGATTGCTCTTGTAGCATGGTTGTTAGAATAAAGAATACCTGAGAGAGAGCTGTAACAAACACAGAGCGGACATTAATGTCAGCAAAATACATCTTTGTATTGAATGCCACTGAAGTTTCTAAACCATTTGTAAATGCAATATAACAATCTAATTCAGGATTTCTCAACCTTGGCACTGTGGACGTTGTAAAATGCATAATTCTTTTTCGCTTGGGGGTGGTTTATCATTGTAGGATGTTCAGCAACATCACTGGCCACTTCCCCTTAGATGTCACCACCACACCCACAGTTGTGATAACGAAAAATGTTTCCAGATATTGCCAAATGTCCCTTGGGGGAAAAACCATCCCCAGTTGAAAACCACTAATCTCAGCGTAGTAGTTCTCAAAGGGGGTTTTCGGAGCCAGCAGTATCTGGAAATATGTTAGAAATACAAAGTCCCAGGACCCTCCGAGTCCAACTGAATGAGCAGTTATATGGCTGGGGCACAGCAAACTGTGTTTTGATAAGCCCTCCGAGTGGTTCTGAACATATGAAGCTTGAGAACCACAGGTTTAAACTGATTGGTATATATATAAGCAGTCTTGAATAAGGAAAGGGCGTAAATATTGCTTTTATTTACAGATGAATAAGGTCAACTCATCTGATATATAAAGCATTAGAATTGCATTTTTTGTGAATCTGTAAGGCTTTAGGGTATATTAGCATATATACTAGTGTAACAAATGTTAAATACGTTGAAATTTCATAATTTGAACAAATTTCACTATGGTCTCAGGACTTGGAAATTCACTGAGTCACAATAACTCAAAATGAAAGAAAAAAATTTTCTACTTAGGAATTCTAAGGGGAGTGTCATTTTGGTCTTCCAAAAAATTCTTTACAAAATTATGTTTTTAGGAGCATAATTGTCAGTTTCAATTATCTGATATTTGTACTCTAATTTTATTTAGCACATTTTATATAAATGATTAGTATTTAAAAAGTATAGAATTGAGGATGAGTATCAATAATTCACAGATTTCTTTATTGCGGAATTTTGTCACAAATAATTGCTGTTCTTTCCATCTAATTTCCTTTTCATATCTATAAAATGGGTCTAAGTCTGATCTACCTTGAAAGGTGGGGCATAAGGAATAATTAACTTTGCAAAGTAAGTGGTTATTATGTGTAAAGTTATAGGCAATGCATATTATAATGCTAATATATATAGTTATGAGATTGGGTATTTCCTCTATTGAGATTGGCAATAGGAGGTAGAAAATCACAATGAATTTTGCCACATTAGCTCTGAAAATGATGAAGATAATATTTCTGCATATTTCTCCACTTTCCCTCATTTGATAAAGGAGAAATCCCTATTTTTCTGTTTGTGAGCAGAAAATCTTGAGAAGTTAAATACTAAAAAGTCGATAGTCGTCTTCTTAACTGTCAATGGTACCCATGATTTCTGCTATACTATATATTTGTTTTTTAAAGTTGTCCTAAAATCAGAATTTTGTGGTGGTATAGTGTACGTACCAGTACAAGGTAAATACAAGAAAATTATCTTTAGGTTTTCTGTTTTTATGAAAACATTAAAAAATAAGAGCTGATTATGCTGTGATAGGCTTATGAAATAGACCTGGAAAAATGCAATATCAAAAGACACAATGTGCATTTTGTGTTATCTGTAACATTATTATGTTCCACACACTTGACCATAAACTTTCAATTTTAAGCTTTGAGTCAGAATATCAAGGGAAAACCCTGAGTTATTTTTTTCTTTCTCTTTCCTTTTTGTTTTTACAAAAAGGCTATAAGAAATCTTTATCATCACATTAGGATTTTAGGATTCAAAATAAGAAGCCTTTGACTTTGTTCTTTAAAAGATGAGGGAAGTCTTTCCCTTTAAAGCATTATCTCCTAGCGGGTGGAGAGTGTCATGCTTCATTTTTTAGGTCCTTTACACTCTTGAATTTGATTTGTGCTTTTACAGCACAAATCCCAACATTCAGAAGGGAGATCTGCCTGCTTCAGCTGCCTGCAGCTACAGAGAATTAGTCTGTCATTCTCGGCATCGGGGAGTGTGTGTTGTGTATGTGAGGGTGTGAGTGTGTGTCCGTGTTTGAGATTGAGTGGCTGAGAGTCATTTAAATGTGCATAAGGTTAATAGTGGAAGATCTCGTACAGGCTTGGCTCAGAAACCTGTGGCATTCTACGCTGCACAGCCGTTCCCGTGCCTCTGTTTTAATTTGGCAGGATGTTTGCTGCCATGGCAGCCAGCAGCATCCACTGCAGCAGCAAGGAAGAGCCATAGATCTGAGAATGCAGGTGGAATACTAAAATGTAAGAGGCTCGTGCAGGGCTGGGCTTCAGTGCTTAATTCCTGCTCTTCCTGGGCTCCTATGAGCAGGCTGTACTTGCTGCACTGTGTCAGCTCGTTAGAGTAAAGGGTTACAGACCTAGGTCAGTTAAGGGCTGGTGAAAGGCAGGGGAAAAAAAAAAAAAAAAAGCAAAAAGCAAGAAACCTCAGCTCGTGCTTCACCTCCTGGCGTTTCGGGACACAGAAGCAATAGAGGGAAATGTGGACCCATCCTCCTGCTGAGACATGTGATTGGATGAAGACGGGCAAACGTAGTTGGCTTCCTGGACTACTTTTCAGCTGGAGGAGAGTCTTTGGTGAACTCTTTTCTGCTTCAGATATATTCGAGCAAAATATTTGTAAGTACTGCTGATTAGTAAAGTGATGTGTCAAGCTAAATTGGGGGCAAATAATTATATATACTATATCTCTAGAATCTTCTGTGAATGTGTGAGCTTGAGCTTTTATTGAAGTGCATGTGATAATCAAAATCAAATGGATCAGTTACAATCACAGTGTAACAAGACAATATGAAGTCCAATTGAAAGGAAGGAGCCACTGGAAGAATCATGCAGCGGCCTGCTGAACTCTCTGTGTTCCGGAGCAAAGAAGTAAGGAGAAAGGGAGCTTGCCTTCAGAAACAAAAGTCTCTGACCAATCTTTCCCTCACCAGTGATGGGGAGAGGAGACCCACGGTGCGCATTTCCAACTGGTTTGGAAATGCTGCCAAGGCCAGCCAGAGAGAAGCCAACTATGCAGAGCGGCGCTCACTGTCCAAGTTTCTCTCGCGGTCTGTGCAGTCCCTGTATCACACCAGCAGCTCAGCCTGGAACCTCCTGCCTGCTGGGGGCAGCCAGTCAGACAGTGAAGACTTAGAGGAATTGTCTGCAAGAAGAGGCTTGGAAGGTGAGAGTGATGAAGATAGTAGGTCTGAAGATGAAAACGTGTACTCCAAGCCAAGCAGCATCAGCAGAAGCTGGGCTGAAGAGGAGGGAGAAAGCTGTTTGCGGGAAGGGACAGCTCATCTGGATGAGGAGGTGATCCTTACCATGCTGGGTGATCTGGAACAGGCACTTTACACTGACTTATTAGGTAAGTCCAATTTGCTCCTAAAAACGTATATGGGATCTTAAGAAATTTCATAGTCTCTTATGAAATTATTTGCATTTGCCAAATAGCTTTCATGTTTTTAGACTGATTTTTAAAAATACATAGTTACATTTTAAATTCCTGTTTCTTGAAATGATTTTTTTAAAAATTTTTTGGTAAAACTGAGCTATGAGCACCACTGGTAAGGTTCATTCGGAGAAAATAAATTCCGGAAATCTGCCATGGGCATTGTTAGCCTCACCTAGTGTCCAGTACCTTCTAGACATCCATAAATAGGTTAACATTTTAAAACTCCAAACATGTTTTTCACCTACTCATTAAAGGGGCCTATTTGTTCAACTTCCCTCAAGGTGACCTCATCACAGATAAGGGATGAATAATGAAGGGCCTCCTGGGTAAATTTTCTGTAGAGTTAAGTTTCTTCTGCTGCCTTCGTGCCACCTGAATAGAAGGCTTCTTCTATACCTCAGTGACAAGCCCTTTTTATTGTAGTAACACTTTCAGAAATACAGGGGCCGCTGCTGGCTTCTACCTTTTTTCTTTTCTCTTTTGTTTCAGTGTTTGACAAAAACTAGTTCTGCATGTGCACGTTATAAGTATTTAAGCTACTATGTAGATGACTATGAACTGTTTTCATACTTTAGAAACTAGGCCTTTTTGATAACATGAGTTTCAGTAGTAACTTCTGGCATAATCTTTAACTAAATAAGAAGAGGTCAAGTGATTCTATGGTTTGTGACTAAACTTTAAATGTCAACTGTGCCACCTACCTAAACAGCTAACATGTGAACATTTTAATTGTTATTTCTGAATTCAGTGTTGTATCAAAATATATTTACATCATACAGTCCCTTCTTCCATAAGTATTAAATTCCTGGCCATATCATATTTTATGTCAATGTGTATCTCCACAAAGGACTTCATATTGGGCTCCTTAAATTGAAAGGAATTAAACCTGGGCAGTGATCTCTTTGTTTCTGATTCATGAAACTAATGCTAAATGCAGGCTTGTTTTTACTCTTAATGTAGACCCTCCTGTTACAAGATGTTTTATGAGGTTTTCTGGATTCTTTTAGTGAACCAGTTTTAGAAGAAGAAAGCTTATAGAGATAGCAGAGGCAAATATTGTTCAATTTTTCATGTCAGTTTGGTTTTAGAAGAGTAATGTTTCCACAGTTGTCAGAATAGTGATTTCTGAATCTGAATACACCAGGTGCTCCAACACTGAAGATTTACTTTTGCACCATTGTATGATTTCTGTGATGAACTGCTTCTCATAAAGGGCTATGTGCAGCACAAAGGCGAGAGAAAGTCTTAATCTTTATGAAGCTTTTTCTTTTTTGGATCCTCTGAAACTGTAGAATCAGATAATATTCCTCTTTTGCTTTTGAAGTGGTATTATTTATCTTTTTCTCAGTATCTCTTAAGTATTTACAAAGATATGAACAGAGTGCAGTCCCCTGACAGCATTTGATGCTTACTCAGTTAAATTATAGCATGCTGTGGGTGGGTGTATATATGACATATGCCTTTTTGTGCATAAATAACTTGAAGCATTTTTGTCAGAGGGTAACCTCTCAAAAGAAGCCGGTATGCCTTGGTTTTTCAAGAGCATCTGCTTATTGTATTTATATGATTATTCTGTTTAAGTATTTTTTTTCCTACTTATGCCAGTATTCAAAAATGCAAGTGAAAAAGTAAGGGGAAGTTTATTCAAATAGCTGTGATATGAATAATCATATCTCCAGATAATGAAGCATTCTGATGCAATTCCCTAGATAATGATCCATGTTAAGTTGTTGAATGTATCTACGCCCACAGCACACAGGAATTCCAGAATTTCTATCACGTGCTTCAATAGGTTCTGCTTATGACTCAAAATGGCCTCTTCCAAGTTAGTTTTTAGGTGGGGTTCCTTGAGGTTAATTCTTTACTCTTAGATATCCTCCTAAATCAGACAGATTAAGGTTTGTCCTATAACCGTACAGGAGCACATTTTAAAAGTAACTATAAAGCTTTTGGTCATATTTTGCTATTTTTCTCTAAAGTGTCAAGATTAACCAGAGGAGTTTAAAAATTTTCATCCAAATCACTACTAGGGCCATCCACAAAACTAGAGTTACTTCACACAATAAATCAGGAAGCTGTACTCTGCATAACATTTGTAATATGGATGGGGTAGAGGGCATAATTCTCTGAGAATAAGATTTATTCATACAGATTTGATTTCCTATTAAAAGATGGCAATGCTGGCAGTGTTAATTACAATGTGTATAATTAAAGCCTAAAAATTAAGAGCAAGATCACAGATTAAATGGTCTGTCTGCCACCAAATAGTAACGTAGGAGTACCAAATTGATGCTATTTTTTTTTTCTCTACTAAGAACACCTTATGAGCAGTGAGAAAGCACTTTGCACCAATGTTAAAAACTCGAGTAGATTTCAGAATATACCATTCTGGAAGATGTGTGGAAGCCATTCCATTGTGTTTGACACATAGGAAGCCTCTTTCAGGAATAATGGTTGACTTTGAGATTATGCAAGCAGGAGGAGACACAACATTGCTATGATTAAATGCATTTCTCATGTGCATTTTTCTGGTAACTTTTATTGTTGCTAAACATTTAATTTTATTTTGGCTTTTATATTTGGACTTTGCAATTGTGTTTTTCCCCCAAAGCCTCTGGACCTCACTCAGATACAAATTTATAGGATATTTAAGACCATGCCATCAGTCCTTAGGGGGTTTGTAAGTACATTTAGTTTTATCTTGCCTTTTGTGGGTCATTGAAAACATTTACTGCAATAAATTTTCTTTGGTTATTATCTTTCATGACATGAATAAGGCAGCAGTTATGTTTTGCTCAATAAGTGTTGGAAAGAAAAGGTCCATTTGTCTGTCATGAGGAGGGTAGTGTCATAAGTGAATGTCATGATGAAAAAAACCTAAGGAATGAGGGAGGCTTTGGTTCTAAAACATGAGAGAAACCAGATAAACAATGAATTCAGTTAGAAGAATCCAAGGATCTAAGATACCTGTTGGATTGGAAAAAAGAAATTGAAAAGGAAATGAAGTAGATGTGAAAATATATTTAGTGAAACAGCATGTCTGAAAATACAACGTTCTTAAAATTAATATAAAAAGATGGAACATAATTGAGATATTAATTTTAATATTCCAGTTGGCAAATGATTGAGATGCAGCTGGATTACAACTTAAAAGTTTTCCTGGGGGAAGGGGGAAAGGGACAGGAACATGTAATGATGCGTTCTAGGAATCTGTGTGAGGTCAATTACTTGTACCTCCCCCACCAAGTAAAAAAAAGGTCATCTCAATATATTCCTTCTTTCATGACTTTTTATCTTTCACCTACAATCTAAGATGCCAATAACTGTATGAAATCTTTCATATTGAATCTTAGGTTTAGTGCTTCTCCAATTTTGTCCCCTTCACTACTTATTTTGACCCAGTTTGAATAAATTTCTTCTTTGTATGTCTCTTCCTTGACTGTAATAATTTTATTTCCAGTCTGTAAGATTTTCTCTACAAAACTTCTTTTTCTTCATAGTTCTCTCAGATTATTTGGAAGTGAAAGATAGACTTCTTTATAGCCATCTCTGAAATACTCTGTATTATATGTATGAGGAGAAGTATGGGAAGAATTTCCAGGAAGAATGTGATCAGTCTCAAGGGTTATTAACAGTTCTGAGTTCTAAAAGAATAATGTTAATCTATAGGATTAGTGATTGTGTGAACTTAATTAGTGTAGAGAAAGTTTGTCATGTGCATGAGATCCCAACGTGTTTTATTATTCTTTAAAAATATTTACTTCAGGAAAGTTTCTTAGTACGTTATGTTTGAAATAATGATGTTATTATTAAGTACACTTTAATTGTTCAAATGATTTGTAAATTCAAGGGAAGAAATTTACAGGCTGGCAGCACAATGGTGGCTGTTTCGTCAACCATCCAAAGTGAGGAATAATGAACAAAGTAGTAATGTTTGCCTGAAAAATATAGTAAAGGAATTAGCGGTTGTGTTGCAATATTTGAGTGACTGCCTTGGTAAAGACAGTGTAAATTTGTTCATTTGGTTTCAGATCCACTGGAACCACAGGGTGAATGTTTAAGGGAGACAAATTTTTGCTTATCCCCCATAAATGTTTTACATTTTGACCTGCTACTGGAAGGAGCCATCTCTTACTGGTGAGGTGGAGGCCTTTCCAATGTTGGAGTTTTCAGGCAGAGGCAGATGGCCTTGTCCCATGTGAGACAGATGAATGCTATGGCCAAGAGCTAAGGCAAGACAATCTCTGAAATCCCCACCAACTGTATGATTGTGATGAAAAGTGTTAAAGGGGCACATTTGTTATCTAGATTTTTAAAAATCTGGCCTGAGTATTAAGGAAGTAAATTAACAGATTAAATAGTTAGCTATATTCCTAAAACAGATTATAGATACGCATCTTGACTTCTCTATGTGACAATTTTCATAGTGTAATTTAATACATACTATTTTTTGCTTTTCTTTTTGTTCCCTTTCTTTTTCTTCCATCCTCTTTCCATTCCATTCCCTTCCCAGCCATCCCATCTACTTCCTTTTTCTCTGTCTCCTCTCCTTCCCTGTCCCTCTCTTAATCTATCCATTCCAATTCCCTCCTCCTTTCTGTTTTCACTTTTATTGAAAGTGCCCGTCACTAGACATCCTCTTCAGTCCAAATTGAACAGAATAAAAACCATGCTTCCACTACTCTCTTTTCATGTTCTTCCTATTATCTAGACTCACTGGCTTTAGACGGTCACTAGCTTGGGGAAGTATTGTATGACTATCAACAAAATGGCTTAAGGACACTTCTGCCCCCAGTTGATAGGTGGTGATTGTATCAGGCCAGCGTTAGTCATACTTGCAGAGCTATTTGTTTCATGCTCATTAGATACAAACATTTTGGGTTTAGATGCCTAGGAATTTACTTGAACTCTGGTATCATTGGTAGAACTGTAGAAACTGGAGAAGTAATTAAAAATAAAACCATTCAATGTTTGTCAGTCTTTGTCCATGAGTCTAATAAAAGACTTCAAAAGCTATTGCTTCCATAAGAAAAGACCTCAGCCGGGCATGGTGGCTCACGCCTGAAATCCCAGCACTTTGGGAGGCCAAGGCGGGTGGATCATTTGAGGTCAGGAGTTCAAGAGCATTATGACCAACATGGTGAAACCCCATCTCTACTAAATACAAAAATTAGCCGGGCATGGTGGCGAGGGCCTGATATCAGCTACTTGAGAGGCGGAAGCAGGGGAATCGCTTGAATTCCAGCGGTGGAGTTTGCAGTGATCCAAGATGGCGCCACTGAACTCCAGCCTGAGCAAAAGAGTGAGACTCTGTCTAAAAATGAAAATGAAATAAAAAAATAAAAGGCCTCTAGTTTATTCCCCAGATTCCAAATGTGTACTTTCTACATAAGGCAAATTTACCTCAAGTATTCTGAGTACACCCAGAACACCTTGAAATAATTAGGATCCTAATGATCATAGATTTTTTTTTATTTTACTTTAAGTTCTGGGATACATGTGCAGAATGTGCAGGTTTGTTACATAGATGTATACATGCCGTGGTGGTTTGCTGCACCCATCTACCCGTCATCTACATTAGGTATTTCTCCTAATGCTATCCCTCCCCTTGACCCCCCCACCCACCAACAGGCCCCGGTGTGTGATGTTCCCCTTCCTGTGTCCATGTGTTCTCATTGTTCAACTCCCACTTGTGAGTGAGAACATGTGGTGTTCAGTTTTCTGTTCCTGTGTTAGTTTGCAGAGAATGGTTTCTAGTTTCATCCATGTCCCTGCAAAGGACATGAACTCATCCATTTTTATGGCTGCATAGTATTCCATGGTGTATATGTGCCACATTTTCTTTATGCAGTCTATCATTGATGGGCATTTGGGTTGGTTCCAAGTCTTTGCTATTGTGAACAGTGCTGCAATAAACATACGTGTGCATGTGTCTTTATAATAGAATGATTTATAATCCTTTGGTTGTATACTCATTAATGGGATTGCTGGATCAAATGGTATTTCTGGTTCTAGATCCTGGAGGAATTGCCACACTGTCTTCCACAGTGGTTGAACTAATGTATGCTCCCACCGACAGTGTAAAGGCGTTCCTATTTCTCCACATCCTCTCTAGCATCTGTTGTTTCTTGACTTTTTAATGATCGCCTTTCTAACCGGCGTGAGATGGTATCTCATTGTGGTTTTGATTTGCATTTCTCTAATGACCAGTGGATGAGGAGCTTTCTTTCATATGTTTGTTGGCTGCATAAATGTCTTCTTTTGAGAGGTGTCTGTTCATATACTTCACCCACTTTTTGATGGGGTTGTTTTTTTCTTGTAAATTTGTTTAAGTTCCTTGTAGATTCTGAATATTAGCCCTTTGTCAGATGGATAGATTGCAAAAATTGTCTCCCATTCTGTAGGTTGCCTGTTCACTCTGATGATAGTTTCTTTTGCTGTGCAGAATTTCCTTAGTTTAATTAGATCCCATTTGTCAACTTTGGCTTTTGTTGCCATTGCTTTTGGTGTTTTAGTCATGAAGTCTTTGCCCATGCCTATGTCCTGAATGGTATTGCCTAGGTTTTCTTCTAGGGTTTTTATGGTTTTAGGTCTTTGGTTTAAGTCTTTAATCCATCTTGAGTTAATTTTTGTGTAAAGTGTAAGGAAGGGATCCAGTTTCAGTTATCTGCATGTGGCTAGCCAGTTTTCCCAGCACCATTTGTTAAATAGGGAATCCTTTCCCCATTGCTTGTGTGTGTCAGGTTTGTCAAAGATCAGATGGTTGTAGATGTGTGGTGTTATTTCTGAGGGCTCTGTTCTGTTTCATTGGTCTATACATCTGTTTTGGTACCAGTACCATGCTGTTTTGATTACTGTGGCCCTGGAGTATACTTTGAAGTCAGGTAGCATGATGCTTCCAGCTTTGTTCTTTTTCTTTAGGATTATCTTGGCTATACGGGCTCTTTTTTGGTTCCATATGAAATTTAAAGTAGTTTTTTCTAACTCTATGAATAAAGTCAATGGTAGCTTTATGGGGATAGCATTGAATCTCTAAATTACTATGGACAGTATGACCATTTTCATGATATTGATTCTTCCTATCCATGAGCATGGAATGTTTTTTCGTTTGTTTGTGTCCTCTCTTATTTCCTGGAGCAGTGGTTTGTAGTTTTTTTGAAGAGGTCCTTCACATACCTTTAAGTTGTATTCCTAAGTATTTTATTCTCTTTGTAGCAATTGTGAAAGGTAGTTTATTCATGATTTGGCTCTCTGTTTGTCTGTTATTGGTGTATAGGAATGCTTGTGATTTTCGCATGTTGATTTTGTATCCTGAGACGTTGCTAAATTCGCTTATCAGCTTAAGGAGTTTTTGGCTGAGAAGATGGGGTTTTCTAAATATAAAATCATGTCATCTGCAAACAAAGACAATTTGACTTCCTCTCTTCCTATCTGAATGCACTTTATTTCTTTCTCTTGCCTGATTACCCTTGCCAAAACTTCCAATACTATGTTGAATAGGAGTGGTGATGGAGGGCACCCTTGTCTTGTGCAGGTTTTCAAAGGGAATGCTTCCAGCTTTTGCCCATTCAGTATGATATTGGCTGTGTGTCTGTCATAAATAGCCCTTATGATTTTGAGATACATTCCATCAATATCTAGTAATTGAGAGTTCTTAGCATGAAGGGGTGTTGAATTTTATCGAAGGCCTTTTCTGCATCTATTGAGATAATCATGTGGTTTTTGCAATTGGTTCTCTTTATGTGATGGATTACGTTTATTGATTTGCATATGTTGAACCAGCCTTGCATCCCAGCAATGAACCCAACTTGATCGTGGTGGATAAGCTTTTTTTTTGTTGAGGCAGAGTCTTGCTCCATCACACCGGCTGGAGTGCAGTGGCACAATCTCAGCTCACTGCAACCTCCGCCTCCTAAGTACAAGCGATTCTCCTGCCTCAGCCTCCCGAGTAGCTGGGGCTGCAGGTGTGTGCCACCATACCCGGCTAATTTTGTATTTTTAGTAGAGATGGGGTTTCACCATGTTGGCCAGGATTGTCTCGAACTCCTGACCTCGTGATCCGCCCACCTCAGCCTCCCAAAGTGCTGGGATTACAGGCATGAGCCACCACACCTGGCCAGTGGATAAGCTTTTTGATGTGCTGCTGGATTCAGTTTGCCAGTATGTGATTGTGGATTTTTACATCGATGTTCATCAGGGGTATTGGCCTGGAATTTTCTTTTTCTGTTGTGTCTTTGCCAGGTTTTGGTATCAGGATGATGCTGGCCTCATAAAATGAGTTAGGGAGGTGTCCCTCTTTTTCTATTGATTGGAATAGTCTCAGAAGGAATGGTACCAACTCCTCTTTGTAGCTCTGTTAGAATTCGACTGTGAATCTGTCTGGTCCTAGGCATTTTTTTGGTTAGTAGGCTATTAATTACTGCCTCAATTTCAGAACTTGTTATTGGTCTATTCAGGGATTCAACTTCTTCCTGGTTTAGTCTTGGGAGGGTGTATGTGTCCAGGAATTTATCCATTTCTTCTAGATTTTCTAGTTTATTTGCATAGTAGTGTTTATAGTATTTTTTGATGGTAGTTTGTATTTCTGTGGGATCAGTGGTGATATCCCCTTTATCATTTTTTATTACATCTATTTGATTCTTCTCTATTTTCTTCTTTATTAGTCTGGCTAGCAGTCTATCTATTTTGTTAATCTTTTCAAAAACCAGCTATGGATTTATTGATTTTTTGAAGGGTTTTTGTGTCTCTATCTCCTTCAGTTCTGCTCTGATCTTAGTTATTTCTTGCCTTCTGCTAGCTTTTGAATTTGTTTGCTCTTGCTTCTCTAGTTCTTTTAATTGTGATGTTAAGGTGTTGATCTTTAGATATTTCCTGCTTTCTCCTGTGGGCATTTAGTGCTATGAATTTCCCTCTAAACACAGCTTTAGCTGTGTCCCAGACATTCTGGTATGTAGTTTCTTTATTCTCATTGGTTTCAAATAACTTATTGATTTCTGCCTTAATTTCCTTATTTACCCAGTGGTCATTCAGGAGCAGGTTGTTCAGTTTCTATGTAGTTGTGCAGTTTTAAGTCAGTTTCTTAACCCTAAGTTCTAATTTGATTGCACTCTGGTCTGAGAGACTATTTGTTAGGATTTCCATTCTTTTGCATTTGCTGAGGAGTGTTTTACTTCCAATTATGTGATCAGTTTTAGAATAAGTGTGATGTGGTTCTGAGAAGAATGTATATTCTGTTTATTTGGGGTGGAGAGTTCTGTAGATGTCTATTAGGTCCGCTTGGTCCAGAGTTGAGTTCAAGTCCTGAATATCTTTGTTAATTTTCTGTCTCATTGATCTGTCTAATGTTGACAGTGGGGTGTTAAAGTCTCCCACTATTATTGTGTAGGAGTCCAAGTCTCTTTGTAGGTCTCTAAGAACTTGCTTTATGAATCTGGGTGCTTCTGTTTTGGGTGCATATATATTTAGGATAGTTAGCTTTTCTTGTTGCATTGATCCCTTTACCATTATGCAATGTCCTTCTTTGTCTTTTTTTATATTTGTTGGTTTAAAGTCTGTTTTATCAGAGCCTAGAATTGTAACCCCTGCTTTTATTTGCTTTCCATTTGCTTGGTAAATATTCCTCCATCCCTTTATTTTGAGCCTATGTGAGTCTTTGCACGTGAAGCTTATGAAGCTTAGTTTGGCTGGATATGAAATTCTGGGTTGAAAATTCTCTGCTTTAAGAATGTTGAGGCCAGGTGCGGTGGCTCACGCTTGTAATCCCAGCACTTTGAGAGGCCGAGGCAGGCTGATCATGAGGTCAGGAGATCGAGACCATCCTGGCTAACATGGTGAAACCCCATCTCTACTAAAAATACAAAAAATTAGCCAGGCCTGGCAACGGGCGCCTGTAGTCCCAGCTACTCAGGAGGCTGAGGCAGGAGAATGGTGTGAACCCAGGAGGCGGAGCTTGCAGTGAGCCAAGATTGTGCCACTGCACTCCAGCCTGCGTGACAGAGCAAGACTCTGTCTCAAACAAAACAAAACAAAAAAATGAATGTTGAATATTGGCCCTCACTCCCTCTGGCTTTTAGGGTTTCTGCAGAGAGATCCACTGTTAGTCTGATGGGCTTCCCTTTGTGGGTAAGCAGCCTTTCTCTCTGGCTGCCCTTAACATTTTTTCCTGCATTTCAACTTTGGTGAATCTGACAATTACGTGTCTTGGGGTTGCTCTTCTCAAAGAGTATCTTTGTGGTGGTCCCTGTATTTCCTGAATTTGAATGTTGGCCTGTCTTGCTAGGCTGGGCAAGTTCTCCTGGATAATATCCTGAAGAGTGTTTTCCAACTTGGTTCCATTCTTTCTGTCACTTTCAGGTATACCAGTCAAACCTAGGTTTGGTCTTTTCACATAGTCCCATATTTCTTGGAGGCTTTGTTCGTTCCTTTTCATTCTTTTTTCTCTAATCTTGTCTTTATGCTTTATTTCAGTAAGTTCATCTTCAATCTCGGATATCCTTCCTTCCCCTCGATCTATTTGGCTATTTCTACTTATGTATGCTTCATGAAGATTTCGTGCTATGTTTTTCAGCTCCATCAGGTCATTTGTGTTCTTCTCTATTAAACTGGTTATTCTAGTTAATAATTCCTCTAACCTTTTTTCAAGGTTCTTAGCTTCCTTTCATTGGGTTAGAACATTCTCCTTTAGTTTGGAGGAGTTTGTTATTACCCACCTTCTAAAGTCTACTTCTGTAAATTCGTCAAACTCATACTCTGTCCAGTTCTGTTCCCTTGCTGGTGAAGAGTTGTGATCCTTTGGAGGAGAAGAGGCATTCTGGTTTTTGGAATTTTCAGCCTTTTTGCACTGTTTTTTTTCCTCATCTTTGTGGACTTACCTACCTTTGGTCTCTGATGTTTGTGACCTTCAAACGGGGTTTTTATGTGGATGTCTTTTTTTGTGGACATTGATGCTATTCCTTTCTGTTTGTTAGTTTTCCTTTTAACAGTCAGGCCCCTCTGCTGCAGGTCTTCTGGAGTTTGCTGGAGGTTCACTCCAGATCCTATTTGCCTGGGTGTCACCAGCAAAGGCTGCAGAACAGCAAAGATTGCTGCCTCTTCCTTCCTCTGGAAGCTTCATCCCAGAGGGGCACTTGCCAGATGCCTGCTAGAGCTCTCCTGTATGAGGAGTCTATCAACACCTGCTGGGAGATGTCTCCTCGTCAGGAGGCATGGGGGTCAGGGACCCACTTAAGGAGGCTGTCTGTCCCTTAGCGGAGCTAGAACACTGTGCTGGGACATCTGCTGCTCTCTTCAGAGCTGACAGAGCAAGAATGTTTTAGTCTGCTGAGCCTGCGCCCACAGCTGCCCCTTCCCCCAGGTGCTCTGTCCCAGGGAGATGAGAGTTTTATCTGTAAGCCCGTGACTGGGGCTGCTACCTTTCTTTCAGATATGCCCCGCCCAGAGAGGAGGAATCTAGAGAGGCAGTCTGGCTACAGCAGCTTTGCCAAGCTGCAGTGGGCTCTGCCCAGTCCAAAATTCCCAGTGGGTTTGTTTACATTGTGAGGGGAAAAGCACCTACTCAAGCCTCAGTTATGGCAGTTGCCCCTCCCCCCACCAAGCTCCAGGGTCCCAGGTGTCCTTCAGACTGCTGTGCTGGCAATGAGAATTTCAAGCCAGTGGATCTTAGCTTGCTGGGCTCCATGGGGGTGGGATCCACTGAGCTAGACCACTTAGCTCCCTGGCTTCAGCCCCCTTTCCAGGTGAGTGGATGGTTCTGTCTCACTGGCATTCCAGGTGCTACTGGGGTATGAAAAAAAAACTCCTGCAGCTAGCTTGGTGTCTGCCCAAATGGCTGCCCAGTTTTGTGCTTGAAACTCAGGCCCTTGGTGGTGTGGATACCCAATGGAATCTCCTGGTGTGCATGTTGTGAAGACTGTGGGAAAAGCATAGTATCTGGGCTGGATAGCTCCGCCCTTCAAGGCACAGTCCCTCACGACTTCCCTTGGCTAGGGGAGGGAGTTCCCCAACCCTTTGCACTTCCCAGGTGAGGCAACACCCCACCCTGCTTCTGCTCACCCTCTGTGGGCTGCACACACTGTCTAATCAGTCACTGTGAGATGAGCCTGATACCTCAGTTGGAAATGCAGAAATCACCTGCCTTCTGTGTTGATCTCACTGGGAGCAGCAGACTGGAGCTGTTCCTATTCAGCCATCTTTCTCAGGTCATAATCATAGATTTTTAATTGATCCCAGCAACATGGATTAGTAAACAGCATATTTCCAAGTGATTTTTTTTTATTTTAAGGTCAAACCTACAAAATATTATAGTGTTATCACCACTTAAAATTATTACTTGTGATACTATGTTTGTCTCTATTCACATTTTATTGGTAGAAAAAATTATAATTTGTAGATAATAATAGTTATTTGAAATGTATTACATATCCTTTTACTTTTAAGAAGAGGTGACTTAGTTATCTAGGTATACAATTATTTTGAGGATAGTAAATGTCATGAATAGCAGATTTATCATGTTGCTTTCCTAGGTGAAGACCCTGAAACAAGAAGAATGAGAACAGTTAAAAACATAGCAGACTTGAGGCAGAATTTAGAAGAGACTATGTCCAGTCTTCGTGGGACTCAGATAAGCCACAGGTTTTTTTCAATTTTGCATATATTTGAGCCAATAAAGAAAAAATAATTACAAACAAACATTTAACTTTTCTTATAATGACAGAGATGGGATTTCAGTTTCCCCTTACTAGTTTCTCCCTTGTTTTATATCAAATTGATTGGTAATTATCCTTAAACTGAGAATTCACAGTATATCCCTATTTATCTTTTATCTCTATCTCTATCTGCTATCTATGTCTTTTTCAGTATAATTTCCAGTACTGCAACTACCACCATCACTGTTAAGTGGATTTGTAATACCTGTCCTAGAAAACAGTGGCACAAGTTGCACTTGAAATGCATCTGGGCAGGGTGGTAGGGAAACATTCAAACATAATTGTAGTTTACTTTCAGAATAGGTCTGGGAAGGTTACAGTGAGTTAAGGATTTGTTGAAAATGTAGAACAATATGTTGTTTTACCCAAGGTGTACTGATGGCCTTTCTTTTGAAAACAAACAAAAAGCTATAAAATGTATACCCCTTTCCACAGTTTGACTTCAAAATGAATATAGAGTTTAGCTTTCAGGAAGATGATGTGTTTATAAGAGATGACCCTCAACTCCAGCCTTTTCTGTCTTCATGCATTCTAGATTATGGCCCTAAGTGAACCAGAGTATAGTTATTTCTCCATTTCATTTGACAGCACCCTGGAGACAACATTTGACAGCACTGTGACAACAGAAGTGAATGGAAGGACCATACCCAACTTGACAAGTCGACCCACCCCCATGACCTGGAGGTTGGGCCAGGCATGTCCGCGACTTCAGGCGGGAGATGCTCCCTCCCTGGGTGCTGGCTATCCTCGCAGTGGTACCAGTCGATTCATCCACACAGACCCCTCGAGGTTCATGTATACCACGCCTCTCCGTCGAGCTGCTGTCTCGAGGCTGGGAAATATGTCACAGATTGACATGAGTGAGAAAGCAAGCAGTGACCTGGACATGTCTTCTGAAGTCGATGTGGGTGGATATATGAGTGATGGTGATATCCTTGGGAAAAGTCTCAGGACTGATGACATCAACAGTGGGTAAGTGACCCTGTTCTCCATCAGCATTGTGTGAAGAGGGGAGGTGGTCTACTATAATGTGTTCACTATAAACAAATGTGTAAGTTTGCCCAGAAAGTCATGAGAACATATGAGATATCTGAGGTTATTCAGAGAGTTGAAGGGCCCTTCCTCTGCTCATTCATGGAGAGCAAAGAATCCAAGATTTCTATAAATTCATTATAAGCCGCTAAGTTTTTCTGTTGTTGAGAGAAACACATGTGGCTTCTGTTTTTCAGAGTGATTTTCACATGCTTCTTAAGTAACAGATTTTGTAGTTAAGGACGTGGGAAGGAGACAGGAGGAGTTTTGCTGATTTGCTTGATTTTTTTTTCTTTTTTAGCTTGTTAGAAGCTGCCTGTAACTGCTTTGAGAAACAAATATTTTCTTACTGTCTTCAATTATGCATCCCCAATTTAACTTGAGGGAAAAATCATTTTGGAGTTGAAAGTTTCACTCTATTCATTTTCTTTTGATGGTATCAGATTTCAATACATCTCAGACCCTGTTTTTCTTCTGTGTCCTATTACATTCCAAAACATGTTGTGATTGTAAAACTCTTAGAGTATATTAACAATTTGGGATATTTGGCATAATCAGAGAATAGGCCCAAAAGGAGGCAATAGGATATTCTATTAATAATTGTAATTGCCATTTTTAGCATTTCCTGTTATGTACTATGCTCTTGTCAAGTGCTTTGAAGATATTGTTTTACTTTTCCTTCCCACCACCAGCAATGTTTATGAGGTAGATGTTTTTATACATGTTCTATGGATAAGGAAACTGAGTCTAATTGGCCCTGGCTGGGAACTAACGCTAGGGAAACGGCAGACCTGCATTAGAACTCAGCTATGTCTGACTTCAAACACAGGCTCAGTAATATGTGGAAAAGTTTCCCAATTAACTTTGTCTATAAACTTTGTGTGAGTCTGGATTTTGACTTACTCTTTGTCTTTATGCATCTGAGAGGACCCATGTAGGAAATAATTCTTCTATATAAGTGACCCTTCCTGACTTCATTCATGAAAAGCTTATGTTTGAAGAGTGACACGACCTAAAAAAGAGTACAAAATAGCTTTTGATTACACTTATAGCTTTGCTCTGATATCCTAATACCTACTAGTCCATTCCTGGTATCCACCCTACCTGACTTTCTAAAAATTTAGAATTATAGAGACTAATTATGATTAATTAAGATAGGTTGTTGTTCAGTTGCCACTGGATTCAGAGTGCCTAGTTTGAATCTCTCCCATTCACTATCTGTGGACCCCTTAGGAACCTAATGTATCCAAATTAGTTTTTGTCATCTAGAATAAGGATAAAATTGTACCATCTTCATGAAGTTGTTAGGATCATCCACAAATTTTAGTTTGCACAATGCTTGGCATGATACAAGCACTCAATAAATTTATCATCTTCCTCTTTATCATCACTATTACATTTATTATCATTAATAACCATACCAATTTTTGATTGTTGTTAGTTATAATTATCATTTTTGTATGTATTTAACATAGCCTAGGAGGCAATGCCCAGTTCAGAAAACATAATGGCAAAGCAAGAGTGTCTAAGGCACACTCTTTCTCCCATCTCTCTCTTCTTTCTTCTCCATTCTTTCCACTCTATCCCCTCTTCTCTTTTTTTTCTCAATCTCCTTAAATGTGGACATATGTGTGAATTCAATTTTATAATCACTATTCAAATATATTTATATGGCTAATTATATACATAAGTATACCCATATAATATATATAAAGATATATATACCAAGGCTGGGCACGGTGGCTCATGCCTGTAATCCCAGCACTTTGGGAAACCAAGGCAGATGGATCACCTGAGGTCAGGAGTTCAAGACCAGCCTGCCCAACATGGCAAAAACCCATCTCTACTAAAAAAGTTAGCCAGGCATGGTGGCTTGTGCCTGTATTCCCAGCTACTTGGGAGGCTGAGGCAGGAGAACCACCTGAAACCGGGAGGCAGAAGTTGCAGTGAGCTGAGATTGCATCACTGCACCACTCCAGCCTGGGTGACAGAGTGAGACTCCATCTAAAAATATATATATATATAATATATATATGTATGTATGTATGTATGTATATATACCTATGTGCACTCAATATCATTATTCATGGTACTTCTCTTCTATGAAGTCACCACAAACACTGCATTAGTGAATCCTGAACTATTGCCCCTAGTAGAGATATAGGTTTTGGTTCCTGTGAGCATTTGGCCACAATATTTTTGTCAACTGATCAATACATAAACTTGCTTTACGTGAGTCTCTCTTTAAAGACACCTTATTTAATACATACTATTGATTCATTCACGTGGAACTCACAGCCAACAGCACTATAACTAAGGCCGGAATGAAGCTTATCTAGTGCATATTTTCTCTGTGAGATGCATTGAAGACTTCTTGCAATTAGGAACATAATATGACACTTCAGCACCAAGTTTGGGGGCCACTTTAAACAGCACAATTCTCAGCATAAAAACACAAAAAATGTGGAAAACATGGCACTAAATAGGCCATAGAAGAACATTTGTTGTGATATTAGAGCTGATACAAGAACACAGAGTATCACTTTATTTAGCCTTAGCTGGAAACGTCTGAGACTTATTTTTTTTCACGGTTCTGTTCATATCCATGAATGGCTGTGAAAGTGCTATGAGTTTAGATTTTGTGGCTACATATAAATTTTAGCAAGTAGGCAACTTCACGAATATAGAATTTGTGAATAATGATGATTGACTATATATACTCACACTCATGTAGAATGTTTATCTGTAGAGTGACAGCATATCTTGGGAGCAGTTTGAATAAGAAATCAAGGGACATCTACAGTGCAATATGTTGGGAATTTCAAAAGGCTTATAGGGATAAAAATTGAGCTAAGAGTTCAGAATGAGGAGACAGTACTAAACCCTCACATGAAATAGAAAGCAGTGAATAAGAAAAAGAAACATTTTAGTTCTTTTTTCTGATTTAAGAGCTATAGACAAAGGAAATATATTTAAAATACATATATAAGAAAAGTACAAACATAGAAGGTATAAATTATTCAGTAAACTTGCATAAAATGTAATTTTCAGAATCAAAGGGACAGTGGATTAGATGATACTGATGATTTTTCCCTTAACTGAGAGTCATGGAACATGAATATTTAAAGATAGTGTTTTAGAGATAGGCACTATTTTGACAGACCTTAACATCATTATGCTAAGAAGTTTAAACTACATTATAAGCTATGTAAAATACTATATCTTAGAGATTACTAAACAGTCATAGAACATGGCATGAGGATGGTGATGGCTTTTGAAGGCCACTTTATGGGAAATATGCAAAGTGAATTCAGGGGAGAAACTCGGGGGTTCAATTTCAGGAACTAGTGCAAGAGCTCTGGCTCAAGCTCATAAGATTAGAAATATGGTAGTGGCATTTGTAGGGATAAAATTAGGAAAATAATTGATATGGGAAGCACTGCAAAGGAAAAGTTTATAGAACCAGAGGTGGACTACCCATGAGGGCATAAGGCAGACAAGAATTAAGATACCTACATCATAAGCACAGGAGATGGAAAATAGTACCATTAGAGAAAATCGGCAGAGAGAGAAAGAGAGAGAGAGAGAGAGAGAGAGAGGATTTTTTGATGAGAAAGCAGAGAGAGAGATGATAAATTTAGAGTTAGAGATGTAGAGCTGGAGATGGTGAGATATGAAGATTGTTTGTCCAGGATAGAGATCTATTGTATTTCATCTCAATAAAAGAGAGCAGGAATTGTGGGAGGCCTTAAGGCTCCTGGGAAAAGAATATGGAAAGAACAGGGATCATAAACTGAATTATGTATATATGTATGTATACATGTGTATGTCTATTAAAAATATTTATCGAGTTCATCCTATGTGTCAAGCAACATTCCAGGTGCTGTGCATTCAGTAGTGAATAATATAGACATAGTACGTGCCCACATGTTACTCACATGATGGTGTTTTCATATTTTTGTAGCAGTCCAGTTATTCAGTAAATTAATTGTAATATGCACACATATGTGTATATATACATATATATACACACAGAGAAGTATTCTTAAACAGATAGTTGTTCTAAACGTTTTTTAACAACTGAATTCTGCATATAATAATATATGTTACAGGCATATTGTACTCAGGAGCACTTTATATTTTGCAAGAATACATGCAATATATGCAAGAATACATGCATAATATGTTAACTATATTAGTTAACATTAATTTCGAAAACAGAGAAATCTCAAAATCTCAGTAACTTAACACAAAGAAGCTAATTTGTTCTTCACATAAAACCCTCGCTGATGTTTCTGATCTTCACTTGGGGAATGCACTCCATGTAGTCATTCAGAGAATAAGATGGATGGTAATTCTGTTGTTACCCAGCCAGATTTCCAGTGTTACCCTAGGCATTGATATTCAACAGGCAAATGGCAAAAGAGGGGAAGAACCAGGGTGTGAGAAGGTTTTGTATGTATCAGGCCTGGAAGTCATGCATATGAGTTCTGCCTGCATTCATTTGTCTATAACAGCTGCATGACCACATCTGACTGTAAAAGAGACTAGGTTATATGGTTCAGCTGTGTGCCCAGGAGGAGAGGGAAGTTGGTTTGATGACATCTGGCTAGTCTCTGCTGAACTCACTAATTTAAAAAAAAATGCTGTTATAGACTTTGTCCTTCTTATTTGTTTCTGCTTCATTTAAAACATGATTCAGACTTCTTGTTTCCTCTATTTTTGTTCCCTAACATCTTTCAAAAAAGTCTTGGATAGTCTCACAAATGAGTCCATTTAAATATGCATTGATGGTCTACTTGTCTTATGTTGACAAGTAAAAATACCTCAAATCCTACATGAAACTTCCCCTGTTTACTCACATACATTTGTTCTTTCCTATGTTAGAGTACAAGACACTGAAATTTAAGTCATGACTCAGTTCTCTTACCTGTGCGGAAGATGCTAAGATCTGATCAGCAGATGATGAGGCTGGTCTTAGCTCAAGGGTGATTGTGCGAGGATACCCAGGATGTGCTGGACTTATTGCTCATCAGCTTATGCAGTGTGCCCTTGTTGGCTTACGTAGGAGGCAGCCCCAAAATCTCAGCCTAGAATTAAAACGTGAGAAGACAAGAGGGCTGGAGATACCCAGGAAAAGTTTAATTTGATGGTGTTTCTTTAAGAAAAGGGGGCTTAGAAGTATTTATGCTGGCCTGGTATGGTGGCTCATGCCTGTAATCCCAGCACTTTGGGAGGCTGAGGCAGATGGATCACCTTAAGTCAGGAGTTCGAGACCAGCTTGGCCAACATGGTGAAACTTCATCTCTACTAAAAATACAAAAATTAGCTGGGCATGGTGGTGCACACCAGTAATCCCAGCTACTTGGTAAGCTGAGGCAGGAGAATTGCTTGAACCCAGGAAGCAGAGGTTGCAGTGAGCCAAGATCTCACCACTGCACCCCAGCCTGGGTAACGGAGTGAGACTCTATCTCAAAAAAAAAAAAAGTATTTATGCTACGAGTCATAATCATATCATAAAAAGTTGAATCATAAATTTAACTCTCTTTTCAAAATGTTTAAAAATATGTTTTAAAGATTAAAGGAACAAAAGGCTCAATAAGGTAGTAATGAATGAAGATGTTTAATTTAGGATTTTCTCATGTAACCATGAAGAACGTCATGAAGTCATTTAAATGGGAATAAAGTTCCATTTTTTTCCATGTACTCTAGGTGTAACTCAGAAAGTTAGTTAAACAGCATTCTGAGAATTCAAAATTTCTTGAAGCATGCGAAGGCTTATCTCTTTCTCCTCTTTTTGAATTTACTTTAAACACTGGGGGATATGAATCTGTCAGTAATTAGGAATTAGTCAGAGAAAGTCCTCTTACTCATAATGAACCTCTTTGAAAAGTCTCTATTTATGAAGTTAAAAACACCCTGGAAAATTGGGATAAAAGTTACATATTTTAATTGAGTGGAAATTGAAGTTATCTTCAGGTGTCACAGTAATATATAGTTGGGCCAAGAATATAACCTAAAATTCTACTTTAAGTCACGTGACCAAACACAAACTAATCTAAGAATTCTGTGGAGTAAAAATTAAAAATAAGGCACAGAAGTGAGGGGTAGATATACTTTAATCCTGCTTCTGCCTTGATCCTCCCTCAATTCTCATGTAGTAAACTTTGTGATGACTGAAGTATGCATAACAGTGTGCAAAAGGTCAGAGTTACTTGAGCTGTGTTAAAAAGATCCATCTTTTGCACCACAGATTCCTAATCTTAATGCTTCCTCTAATTTCATATTCAAGATATGAGCTATTTTAGTGACTCTAGAAACTCTAATGCATAAAATAGCTAGTATTTTTAAAGATAGTATTTATATGTTACTTACAATGTGCTAGACAATGCTGTATGCATGATATATATATATATTAACTCACTGGTAGCTCACCGTCACTGCAAGAAGTGAGCATAACATTGCTGTTTCCATTTTACAGATGAAGCAATTTAAACATAGCTTGTTTAAGTGACTTACCTGAGCCCACACAGCTAATAAGTAGCAGCACTGTAGTTGAACCTAAGCGGTCTGGCTCTGGTCTACACTCAACCATCCTTACACACTGACCTTAGGAAACTGTCCGCATGTCTACATGTAAGGGTTTCTCTCCTAGGTGCCTGATTTTTTTCCAAACAATCATTTAAAAAAGGTTCACAGCAATCATTTGTTATCAGCATGGATTTTGTAGCTAGCACATTTAATGTAAGGGGCATTTTTAAATGTTATCTATGCCACTCTAAAGGAAGATGCTGAACTGGAGTTTCTTTAAGGGAGTGGTGAGGATCACTTTAGATTCTCTGTGTGTGCATGCAATTACAAATTAACTAATTGTGACAGACAGCAGCTGATATGAGATATTAAATATAGAAACATAGAATTCTAGGAAGATGGCTCTATTAGTGTGTTCTCACTCTGCTAATAAAGACATATTTGAGACTGGGTGACTTATAAGGGAAAGAGGTTTAATTGACTCACAGTTTCACATGGCTGGGGAGGCTTCACAATCATAGTGGAAAATCAAGGGACATATTACATGGCACACCGCAGGCAAGAGAGCTTGTGCAAGGGAACTCCCATTTATAAAACCATCAGACCTCGTGAGACTTACTACCAGGAGAACAATATGGGGAAAACTACCCCCGTTATTCAGTTATCTCTATCTGCCCCCTCCCTTGACACATGGGGATTATTACAATTCAGGGTGAGAGTTGGGTGGGGACACAGCTAGTTGTGACAGTGCAGTGACAGCAGCTGATATGAGGTATTAAATATAAAAACATAGAATTCTAGGAAGATGGCAGATATGGTGGAAGTTTAGGTTTTGATCCATTACTCCTATGACCTCTTCAAAAACAGTATTTCAAAAATGAAATTTTCTTTCTTTTAATTTCTTAAGAGTTATATTATCTGCAAGCCTATTCATAATATTAATAACAAAAGAGAAAAATAGGTTCTATGGTAGGCTAGTTACTTGTCGCAGTAACTACTACTAGGAAATATTGATACAAATACTAGGAAATATTGATTTCCTAGTAAACTTGAAAAAATATTTTAATTATCCCTGGTGAGTAGAATGTTTATACAGAAAAAAAAACAAGATAATAGAATATATTTGAGTAATTATTGAAAATTGTGGACACCGTTTGTTTATTAAGTTAAATTGTACAGTTGAGTTGCTTTAGTTTTCTGTGAATTAATTAGACATTTCTTTTCAGGTACATGACAGATGGAGGACTTAACCTATATACTAGAAGTCTGAACCGAATACCAGACACAGCAACTTCCCGGGACGTCATCCAGAGAGGGGTTCACGATGTGACAGTGGATGCAGACAGGTAATGCTATCAGCATATATGATGGTGAGGCATGCATGAAGTAATTTTATAAATAAGAAAATAACAGAAAACTCCTATTAAACAGTGTAAATCAAAGGACTTTTTATTTTCATAAATAATTATTTTATTTTGATAAATAATTATTTAGGGTTTTTTTGTTTGTTCGTTTGTTTTCGTTTTGTGTGTGTGTGTGAGACAGAGTCTTGCTCTGTCACCAGGCTGGAGTGCAATGGTGCAATCTCAGCTCACTGCAACCTCTGCCTCCCTGGTTCAAGTGATTCTCCTGCCTCAGCCTCCCGAGTAGCTGGGACTCCAGGCACGCACCACCATGCCCAGCTAATTTTTGTATTTTTAGTAGAGATGGGGTTTTACCATGTTGGTCAGGATGGTCTCCATCTCTTGACCTTGTGATCCACCCGCCTCGACCTCCCAAAGTACTGGGATTACAGGCATGAGCCTCTGCACCTGGCCTATTTGGGGATATTTTTAAAACTAGGATGATTTTCTTTACAAGGCCATTTTAGCTCTGTAATACCGAAAATAAATGTATGGCTGGGGAGATTTTTTTTTTTAATTTCAGGTAACATAGTTGCAAATGTTAATATCTATAAAAGAAAAATTATAAATATAGACTTATTTTCCTTGTTAGAAAGAAACTCTGGTTAATAAATTTCATTCAGTTCAGATATCCTCGGATTTACTTGGAAGCTAATGATATAAAGATTAAAATATATTTCAAATCATCTAGTATAATAAGCTTGGTGCTTTTCTTGAAGGTGTTGTAAACATAGAAAAACTCTTACTTTAGGCTTATTTTTGCTTCTTTATTGCCTCAAATTTCTTAAAGATGTGTGTGTGTCTGTGTGTCTGTGTGTGTGTGATGAACTAATTATTTTGCTGGAAATTGCTCTGCTGATTTATCAGAATCATCACTGTTTAAGAACATTGCTTTGGTAAGATAATGTTGTAATATACATTTCTGGCCTGATTTTGCTCCCTCTTCACTCAGAATTTTGACTTTGTTGAGCAGGAAGGGATTGCATATTTTCAGAATTATTGTATCTAAATACCTAGAGTAGTTGTTTAATTCAGCATTTATGAAAAAGACAAAAGGTTAAGGTGCAGTGTACTCACATTCTGAAATAGGAACTGTATACAATTCATTGTGCATTTTCGTACAGTCAACTCCAAAGGCTAGATACCCAGGGAATTCTAATGTTAGTCTTCAGTTTCTCCTTACCCACAGGCTGTTGATATCCTGACTCATAGTGGTTAGAACAGTCTCAGCTCCCACCCTGTCTGTATCCTACTCTCCTAGCCTATATACTCGTGTGTGTGGGTGTGGGTGTGGGTGTAGGTGTGAAGCACGTGTGTGTGTGTGAAGCATCTCCCCACCTGTAGTGTAAGTCCATGAGTGCAGAATTTTTGTCATATTCTTTACGTGTTGAGTTTCAACAAATGTTTGTGGAGTGAATGAACAAATTAATGAATATAGGCTATTTATTAATTAGGCAATATAGTCACATAGGCTGGCAATCGCATCTAATTAAATAGAGTGGTAAATGAGTTCCGGAAAGAACTAAGGTACTACAAGGATGTTATGAAAGAGAAAAATGAGTTATGTGAAAAATAGGAGACAGTGATAAGAGGGAAAGAATTCCAAAGTGTGGGCCACATTTTGAAACTAATGACCTATTATTCTATTATTGTTAGCTGAAAGTAGAAAACGTCATGGGAGGGAATATCTGCTAGTTTTTGGTAAAGGATGTTGTGATGGCAGAACCAAGAAATGAACACAAGGTGACTCTGGTTTGGGGACAGTGGGATAATCAACTCTCCTTGCTCCATCAGGGCCCCAGATTGGGCTCTGGCAGAGGAACTCAGAACAACATAAAGACCTAGATAGGTGTCTAATAAATTGGGACCTGTGAAAACAGTGCCTCTTAAAGTGTGGTACCTGGACCAGCAGCAGCAGCAGCAGCCATTGAAACTTCATAGAAAGACACATTCTCAGCTTCATCCAAGACTTACTGAATTAGAATATCTCAAGGTAAGGCCTGGTAATCTGAGCTTTAACTAGCCCTCAAGGTGATTCTTAAGTTCAAGCATCACTATATTAAGTTGAACAAATGGATGCCAGGCCTATAAACACATGTATGCCTAGCATAAATATTTAAACATTAAAAATGACATTTCATAGTTCTTATTTACCCTATTAGCTGTGTTCTGTCAAGATAATGAGAATATTGATATGTTAGAATACACTGATGGCACTAATTTTTAAATTAGATCAAATAATGACTTGTTATACCTGAAATAAATTGGTTCAGCTTGGTAGATGCAGTTTTTGAGAATTATATAAGTCGTTTTTAAAAGAATAATTTTAACTTGAGCTGCTTGTATAAATTAAATTGCAATAAGGTCATAGTATAAATCCTCCTATTAGCAGAGATAGAAGGTTTTTAAAAAAAATACAGATAAGTCTGAAGGTCTTTTAAAATCTTATATTCAGGAAGTGACTCGGGATGTATATCATTTTAAAATACATGGTCTTAAATGTTGTAGTTGTATGACTCTTTCAGTTAATTTAAAATACTTCCTTCTATGAAAAATTGTTTCAAAAATTTTTCTAAATTCTGTTATCCATTTCAAGTAGGATAGTCAAGAACAGATACAAGATACTACTTTTTTGTTCATGTTTACTAAAAAAAAAATTACTGTAATTGAGATCATGTAAAAACATGTTTCCTGTCTATTTATCTTAACCTTTTAATCCTGGCACCTTAAATTTGACATAGTAGGAATTAGAAGACAATTGCAGAAAATGTCAACTGGGGAAATTTTATTCTGCTAAAAACTATGTCCATACAACATAGCAAATCACATTTTAAAGGCCAAAAAGTCTTTCATAGCAATTTTTCAGATTATTTTCAAAGCATATCTTCTCTCTGCTCCTGCAGCATGCTGTTGATTTTTCTGTTATGCAGTCACATAAGTAATTACATGTTTACATGTCTATTTCACTCATAGAACATGAAACAGTTAAATGTAGAATAATATTCTATCCATCTTTTTATCACCAGTAGCTAGCATACTGTAGGAACTCAATAAATATATCAGATAAATTGTGGAAATAACCATATCAGCTTATAACATATAGAAATGTGAGTTTAAAAAGAAAACAATTGTACATATCAAAAAATTTTTATACCATTTTTTTAAAGACCTTTCAGATGTCATACAGTTTGGACTTTTCCAGTGTTTCTTGTATCATGAGACAATAGTAGACATTGTAAGTCAAAAATAGTTTTCTGGGGTTGTGTACATTTGAAAAAACTGAATATCATATCTGTTCTTAGAGAGTAATGATGGATATTAACATATCAAAGGTACAGAGAAGTCTTAAAGTTCAAAGTAACATCTGCTTAATTGTATTTAATTCAGTGCTCCATGAGCTTTTTTTATCACTGATTCCCTCCCTTTTTTCTCTTATGATAATAATTAACTTGTTCCTGTAGCATTTTAAGAAATGTTGATTTAGTTGAATGCCTTCACTTCTCCAATATAATAGCAGAAACTCAGAAATATTTATTTACCCAGAATCATGCAGCTAATAGTACAAGGATTCAGGTCTTTTACTTCCTATTTTGTGGTTCCCAACTACTTTTGCCAAAGGTCTTTTAAATAATATGAAACATATTAGTGATTGATTCATTATAGTAAATGGGTAAATGATAAGGCTTGCAATAATTCACTGACAAGGAAGCTTAAAAGTCAAAAGAAAAAAAAATCCACAGCATTATTTTTCTTAGTTATTCTTTCTAAAAGCTGTGTAAGTGCAAAAGCAGAGTCATAGCACAATGGCAGCCAGCCAGCTAGCTAGGATAGCAATGGACTTGAATTGTTTGTATTGTTATAGTGAAGGCTATAGTTTCCCTTTGATCAACTTCTGGTTAAAATGTGATGGATATTAGAGAACAACTGAATTCCTCTTACCAGCACATTAAAAAGGCCCCAAAGGAAAAATGAGGACTTTCAGCAGCCATCTGTAGTATATTTTAAATATTTTATTGCTTAAAGATATTGCAGTTCATTTACTTTCCATATCAATCCAACACCAACCCCATTTCTGTATTTACTTGACTAAAAAAAAGATTGCAGAATGGGTATAATCCTTGCAGATATGTTGGAGACTCTCCAGCAACTTCACAGATACATTTATAGCAGGCAGTTAAATATGTGGGTTTTATACATTGTGTTGGGCTATGTTTAAAGGGTACATTTTTGGGGACTGCAGGATGATTGTGGTTTTGACCTTTATTAACTCCTATTATTGTTCTTACTCTAGCTTCTATGCTAACAATCACAAATATTTTATAAACAAATATATGATTACTTCCTAAGTGCCTGTCATCATAATAGCACCTTGGGTAAAAATAAAACAAAACAGTATGGGTGAAAGTTCCTCAGTTTAATGGTAAGAGGGAGTAATGTAAACAAAGGCCCCTCTTAATAGATGTCTATACAATGTGCCTTAGAAGCACCAAAGAGAAACAGTTACTCCTACCTGGGAGTATAAAGGAAAGACTTCAAAATACAGTAGCATTTAAGCAGGGTCTTAAAGAAAGCATACAACTTTTTGACATCCAGCCTGGGAGAAATCAGAAGGAATGTGGGGAGTGAGAGCATAAAGGCATAGAAGAGTTTGGTGTGAGGAACCAGTAATGGGATTCTGAAGTGCACTGGGAATGTGGACAACGAGACGAGAGACAAAGGACCCGGGGGCCATACTAGGGTGTTTGGACCTATAGGTGATAAGGAGCTATTTTACTAAGTTTAATTAGTTTTATTTCATTTCAAGGCAAAAGCACATGCTATAATCATTGTATTTTAAAAGGAACTCTCATAGCAATGTAAGAACATTGAAGAGGGATGAGATAAAGACAGGTAGAGTGCTTAGAAAGTGACTAAAATAAATTAGATGAGCACCTACCTAAAGAATGGCAGTGGGGAAGGGGACTGGGGACACCATCTATTTCTAGAGGAACTTGGGTTTTGTCTATGTGTATGATAATCCTTGGCTGTCATAACTAAATACCACAGACTGAGTGGCTTAAACAATAGACATTTAGTTTTTCACAGTTCTGGAGGCTAGAAGTTTATGATCAAGGTGTCAGCAAATTTGTTTTTTGATGAGAACTCTTCCTGACTTCCAGAGAGTGGGTTTCATGCTGTATTCTCACATGGCCTTTCCTCTGTGCTCCTGGAGAGATCTATCTATCTGTGTCTGTCTGTCTGTCTGTCTGTCTGTCTGTCTGTCTGTCTGTCTGTCTCTCTGCCTGTCTGTCTATATAGAGAGAGGTCTTTGGTGTCCCTCTCTCTTCTTATAAGGGCACCAGTGCTATTAGATTAGGATTCCACCCTTATGTATTAATTTAACCTGAATTACCTCTGTAAAAGTCCTGTTTCCAAATACAGTCACATTGCAGGTTAAAAATTCATATAAATTAGGGGGTGGAGACATAATTCAATTCATAACCCTGTGTAACTCCCAGGTGGATATGTCCTTGGGGATATAAGGTCAGTCACTATATATGTGCTGGATTAAAGTATTAGTATGTATAATAATCATATATATAATCTAGATCGTATATACGAGTGTATACAAAATTAGCTCGTATACAAGCTCTAGATTGTACATATGCATATTTATATTGTAAATTGCTGCCTTTGGAAATGCATAAATGTGGAAAAGAGAGCCAGGGATTGCCAAACCATTTGATTTTGTTTTTCAAGTGAAGCCAAGAGTCTGGACTCTTATGAGAAGTTTCCCAATTTGTAAGTATTAGAACTCTCCTAACAGATACGTAAGATCAATAGATACAGTTGAAGACAAAAAACTTTCTTCAGTGGGAGAAAAATCTAGAAATTCACAGACATAGTTATATAAAGCAGGAGAGAGTGAAGATTGCACTCATGGTCCTGTAACTGTCCTAGTTCCTTGAAGTTTCTCACCGAGATAGAGCTGGTGATGATACCACCTGTGCAGAGTGAAAATTCCACCAGTCATGAGAAGCCTGCCCAGCAGGTGAGGTAACTGTGGCAAAACTGTATGAGCTCTTTTTGGAGATTTTAATGCAAGACAGCACAAATCTAAAGTCAGCTTCCCAGCCATAGCATCACTCAGTGGAGCTGGCCTCCTGCCTGCCTGAGGCCGATTATGACAGTAATGAATTAAATTTTGTTTAAACCACTCTGTGACTCTGCACTGTGCAAGCTAGGAACATTTGTATCTCAGATGTACAGTAAGAAAACAAGCCCTGAGAATGAATTCTTAGCATTGAAAGAGTGAATAAAGGAAGAACAACCATTGGAGAGACAGAGAAATCAGCTTTAACACAAAGATCAAAGGACAACCAGGGTTAGCTGATATTTTTTGAAATGGAGAGAAGAGGAAATATGCAATACTATCCAATTCCATGGATAGGTGATGTTTGACAACTGGCAACTAGTTTCTTATCAGTGGCTTTATCAAAGTTAGTTTCAATGAAATACTGAAGGAGCATGCTAGGTTATGAAAAGGTGAAGAAGTTAGGAGGTTGAAACAATAAAGGGAGATCTTCAGGAAAGTTGCAGGGAAGGTAAGGAGAAAGATCAGATAGAAGTCAACAAAAGGGACAGGATGAAGATTATTGCTGATTTGCTCTGTTTTGTTTTGGGGAGAAAGGAATTTGATCTGGTACAGAGAGTGAATTCCTAGACAAAATAAGGTGATAAGTCTTAAGGAAGATAGAAGAATCTGGGAAAAGATTACTAGAACTGCTGTAGATTTAACATTTATCTCCTTTCCACAATTCATATGTTAAAACCTAGTCCCCCTTGTGATGATATTTGGAGGTAAGGTCTTTGGGAAGTGATTGGATCACAAGAGTGGAGCTCTCATGAATGCTATTAGTATCCTTAGAAAAGAAATCACTAGCAAGTGCCCCTTAGCCTCTTCTGCCATATGAGGTTACATCAAAAAGTCAGCTGCCTATGAACCAGCAATCAGGCCCTCTTGAGACACAAATCTGCTGGCACCTTGATAAAGGCTTCTGAAAACATTACCTTGAAGTCCCTGAGCATGTTTAATGAAAGGAAGGGGATCAAAGAGGTTGATTAGGAGGTTTTTACCACAAAATAAAATAAAATAATAATAAATTTCACATTTGAGAGGTAGAGATTTACTGACTGGTTGAACAAATTGCAAGCTATAACCTGGGTTACTGAAGTAGAATGATAATAGAAGTCAAAATTAGGTTACGTAGATGATTCATCCAGGTAGCTATTCAGTCAATATGATGGCAAAATGAATCTCAAAGGAGAGAAAGGCAAAGCTCCAGATACCATATATTATATTGAATATGAACAAAATTCTACAACTTGTGGTAACAAAGATACCTTTCGAGCTATATTTTGGGTTGTCTGTCACATTGTTATCTAAACTATATTCCTAAATATAGTGATTGCTAATTTTAATTATAAACTAATCAATATAACTTCACATTTATACTATTTTCATGTATAATCATGCTTTTATTGAAAGTATAAAAGCATAATACATCATAGAAATTATTTTTGTATTGTACTACCTGATGGATTGTTTTGATTTGTGAAACTATAATCCAGATGCTGAAATCACAGTTTCCAAAAGGCATTAAAGATTGTCATGATTTTATATGACTCTGAGGTTGCCATTGTAACTCATCGTATATTGAAGCAGGCCTAAGTTCAAATCTAAATACATAGTTAACACTAAATATCTAAGTCTGCAATTGTTAGCAATGTGCAGAAAATTACATTGCCATGACAAAGGGCATCATGCCAGTTCTCATGAAATCATGGGGGCATCAGTTATAAGGGTGGGAGACCTTTATGATTTCCAAGCCTTTTCCAACTAGGAAAAGGAAAGGCAACAGAGATTTTTCCTAAGCCACCAAGCAAATATCTCTGGGATCAGGTTCATGATGCTTGTCACTAGTGTGTGTAAACTAATCATTCATTTTATCCATGTTGATTTGTTCCAGTACAATCACAGAATTAGTATACTCCCATGTCTTAACTATTTCCTTCATTAGCTTACTGGCTCTCCATAGTAATTAAAAGCAAACACAATAAAGATTAACAGGCTGAGATGGAAAGAGACAAAGTAAATATGATTACTTCATTTTATAATCAGATGGCCTGCCTTTTCTGCCCACATTTCTTTACTCTAAGTAGGGAGAGACCAATGCAAAATAATAGGGACGTGGAAAAACTGTTATTGATGCCCTCTCAAGTTCCCTTTGCCATTCTGCTCATGATTGCAAGAATATGAACAGGTTCTGGACTTCTCTTCAAATCTTAAAATTAACTGTGCCCATTGTGAATAACCTCAGAGGCTTCCAGTACTTTTTTATAATGCCCCTTAGGAAATTAATTCATACCACATCCACATGTTGAGAACCTACTCTCTGCCAATCACTGTGCTCAATCCTGGGCTTTTTATTCAAGAGTCTTATATTAGAAGAGCATTAGAATAGGGATTGTTAAACCTCAATTGCCATTGAAATTCAAAAGATGCTTCAACACTACAACTGGCCCAAGTTGTAGATTGTAGCTCTAAATGCTATTTTTTCATAAGACTCACCTTGACATTAAACTTGATCAATTTTTAACTTTACCATTATAGAATGATTCTCCCAATACAAGAGATGGTTCCCAGGACTCTTATTGATGTATAATTTTTATCTTATCTGCTTATAATAGAATTTACTAATGAATCTTATGAGGATGGTAAACATACTGAGAAGAAGAAAAGAGGAAGAAGAAAAGGAGGAAAGGAGGAGAAAAGAGGAGGAAGAAGAGGAGGAATGAGGAGGAAAAGGAGGAGAACAAAGAGGAGGAAGAGTAGTCAAATTTGTTATAATAACAATAGCCATAATAGACATAAGTATTGAGGACCTAGTGTATGTAGCTAACATACCATATTACTTAAATACATTATTTTACTTTATCTTTACAATAGCCCTATAAAGTAGGTTTTATTACTACCATTGAGGCAAATAATTCTTACATCAAGTAGCTTACCCATAGATACTTTCCTGATAAATAATAATTGCAGAATTTGAATTTAGATCTTATGTTTTAAGTATTATTCATAAAATTATTAATTTAGATAAAGGTTTTTATCATGCCTGGATGAAATATTTTGACTTCATAAATTATTTAATTTTTCCATTTTGACCTAAACATATCTATACTATAAATAGTTTTTTTTAATTTAGCTTCAAAAAAGTTGGTAAATTAATTCAATGTATAATGGTATCTATTTCTATTGCAGATTGTCAATAGATCTTAAAACACAGGTGACAGAACAGTCATTTCACATGTGTGAGAGCGTCTAAAAAGCTAGTTAGCTTGCTGATATCAATAAAGCAATTTAGCAGTGTTTTGTTCTTTTATATATATTATATATAATATATAATTATATATAATTACATATATAATTTCTAATACATATATTTTATATATAATCTATGTAATATATATAAATCTGTCATTATCTTGAAATCTAATTATTACTGAAATATCTATTTCTAACAGGCTCAGGAAATAGAAAAATGGAAGAGGGAGAAATGTGTTTGGCTCATAAAATGAAAAATACTAAAAGAGCACTTATATGAGGGAAAAAGGAATTTTGGTCCTTTTGTATTACATGATGTTACTTTTCATGATGAGAGATATCCTAGCTAATTAAATGGTTAATTTTATTTAAGAAGTTATATCTATACATGAAACACTTCGTTATTTTGCCTTCAAGAACTAGGCATGAATTCTTTTTTTTTTTTTAATAGGCTAACTAATGGGTTCAGATTTTCAACTTGGGATCATTAAATTGAAGGCATTTGGCTGGCAGCTGATAAATTCTGCATCTTCCTCACTCCGGCTGCATAGAGTGGGTGGCATGGACTTATTTATTAGAGGCATATGGGTTCCATTTATATTTTTTTCTTGCTTGACTTAATTTGCATTTTAAATAGTTAGAGTTATTTGCAATAAGCTTGGTTTTTTTTAAAGCCTTACCAGAGCTCCCATATGTTTTTTTAGGATAAGTTGTAAATGACAGTGTTTTCATTATAAAATTATTTTCTAAACTAAATCGCTTTTTATTACAAAACTTTTCTAGGTTTATTAATGAAAATTCACAGAGTATACAAAAGTGTGAAGAAGAATCTAAAAAGAATCTATAATCCTCTCATCCCAAAGACAACCAAGAATATTGCATTAAGATATTTCCTCCTAGGCTTCTTTACCTTTTCTATTTACATAGTTTGGTTACATCATATATGTAGTATAGTACCCTGCTTTCTTCACTGTATTTATATAATAAATAATACTGTGTAATATTAGATATTATTTTTGAATATGATTTTTAATGATTGCATGTCCTTCTGTTATGTGGAATAAATTACATATCTAAAGAGCAAGTGCAATAAACCACTAAATTTAAGGCATTCATCACATTTCTGATTTATATGCAGAACAATTAGCAGAATCCTATCTGATCTGGTTGTATGACTATATTCATGAATTTATTTTCTAAAAAGATCAAATTTTGAACTTACTAGAAGGAGATGCCTCACATATCTGTGTGTGCATGTTAGTGTGGGTATATGTGTATGTATATATATACATACACATTTGGTATTTTTCTATACTCGTTTGATGAGATAAAAATTTACAATTTTTAGATTTTTAATTTCAAGTATGTATTTGTAAACTATCAGGAATTATAGTTTGTTGCAATTTTGAAATATTTTGTCAGTTAGGTTTTCCTGCTGACAAGATAGATGATAAAACCTTTTTACTGAAACTGTGCTTCTTTATGAAGCTTAATTAAATATCCAGGAGTTCCTTACTTTTTACAGAACAAAACTCTATCATTTGTTTCTCTAAGAGTATATTTTACTCTAACGTCAGACACGTTGGACTAGCCACATCTACCTGACTGTTCAAATATTTGCTAGGTAAAAATAAAATTATTTATAATAATAGTTCCCTTCTTGAATGTTTGGTTGGTGCCACATATATTGCTGAGTACTTCACATGTGCGAATTAATTTAATTCCCATAACAACCTTCTAGGTTTGATACTATAATCAATGCCTTTTTGCAAATGAGGCATGCAATGCACAAGAGACTGAAAAACTATCTCAAGGTTACACCAGTAGTAAATGCCAGATGCTGGGATTTATACTCAGGTGAAGTTTTTTTTTTTTTAAGTGCATAAAAATGATGACATCAATAATATTTTAATTATTTTGAAATTGTTTCCAGCTTCACTCTTGATCACAAGCTAGTGACTAGAACAGGTTAATCATAGTGAAAACTAAGAGATATGCTGTTTAAATTTCTTTTTTTTTATTATACTTTAAGTTTTAGGGTACATGTGCACATTGTGCAGGTTAGTTACATATGTATACATGTGCCATGCTGGTGCGCTGCACCCACTAACTCGTCATCTAGCATTAGGTATATCTCCCGATGCTATCCCTCCCCCCTCCCCCCACCCCACCACAGTCCCCAGAGTGTGATATTCCCCTTCCTGTGTCCATGTGATCTCATTGTTCAATTCCCACCTATGAGTGAGAATATGCAGTGTTTGGTTTTTTGTTCTTGCGATAGTTTACTGAGAATGATGATTTCCAATTTCATCCATGTCCCTACAAAGGACATGAACTCATCATTTTTTATGGCTGCATAGTATTCCATGGTGTATATGTGCCACATTTTCTTAATCCAGTCTATCATTGTTGGACATTTGGGTTGGTTCCAAGTCTTTGCAATTGTGAATAATGCCGCAATAAACATACGTGTGCATGTGTCTTTATAGCAGCATGATTTATAGTCCTTTGGGTATATACCCAGTAATGGGATAGCTGGGTCAAATGGTATTTCCAGTTCTAGATCCCTGAGGAATCGCCACACTGACTTCCACAATGGTTGAACTAGTTTACAGTCCCACCAACAGTGTAAAAGTGTTCCTGTTTCTCCACATCCTCTCCAGCACCTGTTGTTTCCTGACTTTTTAATGATTGCCATTCTAACTGGTGTGAGATGGTATCTCATTGTGGTTTTGATTTGCATTTCTCTGATGGCCAGTGATGATGAGCATTTTTTCCTGTGTTTTTTGGCTGCATAAATGTCTTCTTTTGAGAAGTGTCTGTTCATGTCCTTTGCCCACTTTTTGATGGGGTTGTTTGTTTTTTTCTTGTAAATTTGTTTGAGTTCATTGTAGATTCTGGATATTAGCCCTTTGTCAGATGAGTAGGTTGCAAAAATTTTCTCCCATTTTGTAGGTTGCCTGTTCACTCTGATGGTAGTTTCTTTTGCCATGCAGAAGCTCTTTAGTTTAATTAGATCCCATTTGTCAATCTTGTCTTTTGTTGCCATTGCTTTTGGTGTTTTAGACATGAAGTCTTTAATCCATCTTGAATTGATTTTTGTATAAGGTGTAAGGAAGGGATCAAGTTTCAGCTTTCTACATATGGCTAGCCAGTTTTCCCAGCACCATTTATTAAATAGGGAATCCTTTCCCCATTGCTTGTTTTTCTCAGGTTTGTCAAAGATCAGATAGTTGTAGATATGCGGCCCTCAGCAAATGTAAAAGAACAGAAATTATAACAAACTATCTCTCAGACCACAGTTCAATCAAACTAGAACTCAGCATTAAGAATCTCACTCAAAACTGCTCAACTACATGGAAACTGAACAACCTGCTCCTGAATGACTACTGGGTACATAATGAAATGAAGGCAGAAATAAAGATGTTCTTTGAAACCAACGAGAACAAAGACACAACATACCAGAATCTCTGGGACACATTCAAAGCAGTGTGTAGAGGGAAATTTATAGCACTAAATGCCCACAAGAGAAAGCAGGAAAGATCCAAAATTGACACCCTAACATCACAATTAAAAGAACTAGAGAAGCAAGAGCAAACACATTCAAAAGCTAGCAGAAGGCAAGAAATAACTAAAATCAGAGCAGAACTGAAGGAAATAGAGACACAAAAAACCCTTCAAAAAATTAATGAATCCAGGAGCTGGTTTTTTGAAAGGGTCAACAAAATTGATAGACCGCTAGCAAGACTAATAAAGAAAAAGAGAGAGAAGAATCAAATAGACGCAATAAAAAATGATAAAGGGAATATCACCACCGATCCCACAGAAATACAAACTACCATCAGAGAATACTACAAACACCTCTAAGCAAATAAACTAGAAAATCTAGAAGAAATGGTTAAATTCCTGGACACATACACTCTCCCAAGACTAAACCAGGAAGAAGTTGAATCTCTGAATAGACCAATAACAAGAGCTGAAATTGTGGCAATAATCAATAGCTTACCAACCAAAAAGAGTCCAGGACCAGATGGATTCACAGCCGAATTCTACCAGAGGTACAAGGAGGAACTGGTACCATTCCTTCTGAAACTATTCCAATCAATAGAAAAAGAGGGAATCCTCCCTAACTCATTTTATGAGGCCAGCATCATTCTGATACCAAAGCCAGGCAGAGACACAACAAAAAAAGAGAATTTTAGACCAATATCCTTGATGAACATTGATGCAAAAATCCTCAATAAAATACTGGCAAAACGAATCCAGCAGCACATCAAAAAGCTTATCCACCATGATCAAGTGGGCTTCATCCCTGGGATGCAAGGCTGTTTCAATATACGCAAATCAATAAATGTAATCCAGGATATAAACAGAGCCAAAGACAAAAACCACATGATTATCTCAATAGATGCAGAAAAAGCCTTTGACAAAATTCAACAACGCTTCATGCTAAAAACTCTCAATAAATTAGGTATTGATGGGACGTATTTCAAAATAATAAGAGCTATCTATGACAAACCCACGGCCAATATCATACTGAATGGGCAAAAACTGGAAGCATTCCCTTTGAAAACTGGCACAAGACAGGGATGCCCTCTCTCACCACTCCTATTCAACATAGTGTTGGAAGTTCTGGCCAGGGCAATTAGGCAGGAGAAGGAAATAAAGGGTATTCAATTAGGAAAATAAGAAGTCAAACTGTCCCTGTTTGCAGACGACATGATTGTATATCTAGAAAACCCCATTGTCTCAGCCCAAAATCTCCTTAAGCTGATAAGCAAATTCAGCAAAGTCTCAGGATACAAAATCAATGTACAAGAATCACAAGCATTCTTATACACCAGCAACAGACAAACAGAGAGCCAAATCATGAGTGAACTCCCATTCACAATTGCTTCAAAGAGAATAAAATACCTAGGAATCCAACTTACAAGGGATGTGAAGGACCTCTTCAAGGAGAACTACAAACCACTGCTCAAGGAAATAAAAGAGGATACAAACAAATGGAAGAACATTCCATGCTCATGAGTAGGAAGAATCAATATCGTGAAAATGGCCATACTGCCGAAGGTAATTTACAGATTCAATGCCATCCCCATCAAGCTACCAATGACTTTCTTCACAGAATTGGAAAAAACTACTTTAAAGTTCATATGGAACCAAAAAAGAGCCCGCATCACCAAGTCAATCCTAACCCAAAAGAACAAAGCTGGAGGCATCACACTACCTGACTTCAAACTATACTACAAGGCTACAGTAACCAAAACAGCATGGTACTGGTACCAAAACAGAGATATAGATCAATGGAACAGAACAGAGCCCTCAGAAATAAATTTCAATTTAATACTAAATTTGTGGAATATGTTGGTAAAGTTGATGATTTTATAGCAGAGATATGTTCATACTCAAATATTATACTAGCTTTGCTGCTTCTGAAACTGTACAAATATATTATTGAAAAAATGTCTTAAATGTAGAAATCTGTAAAGTCCAGAATGCAAAAGGAAATAAAAGCAATAAAGCTATGAAAGTGGCAACACTGAAGAAGAATTGTAACTGATTTAGCAGGCCCACAAAAGCACTGAGAACACTGTAGGAAAAGTCAAGAAGGAGGCACTTTATACTACAGGAATCCCAAAAAGGCTTGGGAATTTTAGGATCAAATAGTAGAACACAGTGCCTATTCTTGGATATTTTATAGGCTTCTGGAAAATACAGACACAGAGTCTTCAAAAATAATATCGCAGATTATAGGATTGGCATACAACTAGGACATAGAGGAGGGTCACTGAACCTGTGAAGTTTTGAGGAGAGTTTACAGAAAAGACAACACCTGAAGTGAGTCTTGGAGGATAAATAAAAGACATGATGTAGCCAGGCGCAGTGTCTCAGGCCTGTAATCCCAGCACTTTGGGAGACCAAGGCAGGTGGATCACTTGAGGCTCAGGAGTTCGAGACCAGCCTGGCCAAGATGGTGAAACCTCCATCTCTACTAAAAATACAAAAATTAGCCAGGCGTGGTGGCTCGTGCCTGTATTCTTACCTACTCGGGAGGCTAGGGCAGGAGAATCACTTAAGCCTGGGAGGTGGAGGTTGCAGTGAGCAGAGATCGTGTCACTATACTCCAACCTGGGTGACAAGAGCAAAACTCTGTCTCAAAACAAACAAACAAATGAAGATATGAAGACATGACACAAGACAGAATTAGTATTCCAATGCCAATTGGCATTCGGTATTCTACTAATTCTGATTTGAGATGTAGGGATGAATATGAAGTAAAAACAGGAGGAACTGGATCAGAAGCTTTTTAAGAAGTGGTCAGACCTCCAGGTGTCCAACCCAACTCTTGAAATAGTCGATAACTGTCTCTTTTCTATCTTAGCAAAAGACTAGAGAGTTTCCTCTGTGAAAAGAAAAAAAGAAATGTAATCTGGATGGGACACACTGCACAGTTGTGGGCTGAACACAGGTTAATTAAATATTGAGAAGAACTTTTTTCCCTCCTTGGATCCTGTAATCCTGGCAACCTGGTGTGAGTCTACCTGATCAGGACTATCACTGATCCTTTACTTTCCCCGTATATCTGACACGTGCTTACTGACTGCAAGTCCGTACATCGTTGTAAGCAGTACAGATATGAAGAAAACATAGTGTTGTGAGAAATAATTTAACATAATTAATCATAAAAAGGGGATTTAGAGTTTAGATTCCTGGTTTATGATCCCATCTAAGCCATCGGTTGGTTGTGTGGGTCTGGAAAGTTAGCTGTCCTAGCTTCATTTTTATATTTATAAAATGAATGAAACTAACAGTTACAAGAATAGTTCTCTTTAGATTGTGACAGAAAATCATACTAAAACCAACTTAAGAAAAAAAAAGTATGTATTGTTTGTATAACTGAGAAGTCCATAGTTACTATGAATTTGGATGTGGCTGAATAGAACAGTATTTGGTTACCTTTATCTCCTGGCCTGGCTGTGGTATTTTTCCTAGATAGGATTTGGGGGTTATAGAGTCTTACATCCAATGCAAAGATGGACTAGCACAGGAATTCTAAAGGGTTTTTTAAATTTTATTTTTAAGTGAAAAGACAGTATGAGATTTTTAGATATAAAGACTTAGATTTATAGCTTAATTACCTGAAACGGTTTGGGGAAAACTAGTCCACAGTCATCAATTTTGAAAGAAATGTGCTTTAAGACAAAGCATAATTATTGCCTACCTCCAAAGTTTTATTAACCTGCCATTGATCTATTAATTATTTTCATGACTACTAACATGAAATGTGAGGCCCTCCTCTGATTAAAACAATGCACTCTCAGTCCTATATAATTCAAGGTTCAAATCCAGTGGGAGAGTAAGAAGCTTCTGCAAGGTTCCCAAGAGTCAAGTGGATTGAACAGGTTAGGACATCCTGAAACAATCACGGAAGCCAAAGAAGCATCTTCACAGCCTAAGTCTTTACTTTAACATGCTTACTCTATGGAATTCCCAATGCACTTTTTCTTTACTCTCTCCCTTCTTGTTTTCCCAATCTGAGCATCCTGGCGTCTGGCACACAGGCTTACCTTATCTCTTGGTTTGCCTGGTGCCACAGTTTACAATATGAAAATGTGTAACTATTTGTTGATGTCCACCACCATCCTAAAACCTGCTATTCCGTGGCGTTGCTTATGCCTGAAATCCCATACTCAACCTGGAATACCAATTCTGGTTTCCTTCGTATCTCTTATTTATCCTCCAAGACTCACTTCAGGTGTTGCCTTCTCTGTGAACTCTCCTCAAAACCTCATAGACTCAGTGCTCTTTCTCTGTGCGATAGTTGTGTGTCAATCTTATAATTCGCCATGTTATATTGAGGACTCTGTGTCTGTCTTTTCCAGAAACCTATGACATACCCAAAGACAGGGACTCCCAGAATCGAATGCAGTTCTCATCACAAAATATACATGTGATGTATATTTTGCCATCATATGCATCTTAATGTTTCCCATATTATTTCGAAAGTATTTATTTCATGTCTTTTCTGACTTTATATTCTTCACATCTAGCACAGGACCTGATTCACTATTAGTACTCAATAAACGTTTATGTAAATGAATGAATGAATGACATGCTTTCTTTTGAGAGCTTTTTAAAAAAAACACAGATATGAAAAGCATGTAGCTAGGGTATTATCTCAAAAGAAAAAATACATTTGAAATCATTATGGAGGAAAATTTATTGAGTATGAAAGTCTATAGAAGCCATATAATCCAAAATATTGCTACCTGTTTTTGCTTGCTTAAGAAATTCAAGGCTTTCTAGCTTGTGGTAATTTTAAAATATTTTGACCAAGATATTAATATATTTAAATAGCAAAGTATAATACTAGGATATCTGATGGTAATTTACTTTAGAAATTCTGCTTAAAGTATCCTTGGATTGTGTCTAAAACATCAAAGAATTCATCTCTGAGTTTAGAAAATGTGTTGAGTGAAATGATAGACTTCTAATATTTGTTGTATATGTAATTTATATAAATATTTTCTGAAAAAATACAATTATATGTATGGACCTTTCCATATTTCTTAAGTTTCTTCTTAAGTTTCTTTCATATTCTTCATTTGTTTTTACTCCTTGATACTAATTCTGTAAAATAATGAAAATTTTTAGAAAGCTCTGTTGTACAAATAAAAATATGAAAGCTCAATAAAGTTAACCCAAATTTCAATAACTAAATTAACTTGGATTTCAACTCAGCTTGATTCTTATCTGGGCCAGAGTTTACAATTTTTTTTCATAAAGGACCAGACAATAAATATTTTAGGCTTTACGGGCCAAGAGGCAAAATCAAGATATTGTGTATCTGTTTACACAATGAGAGAAAACAAATTGTCCCCAATTTTTCTAACTATTTAGAAATGTAAAAAACATTCTTAAATAACAGTGTACAATTTGGATTTTTTCCATGGCCATAGTTTGCTGACTCCCATGGTGGTGAAACAAATCCAAATCTTAACTGTTAGACTCTTAAGTTTAACATTGATTCTCTGTACTAGTTTGCTAGGACTTTATAACAAAGTACTACAGATTGGGTGGCTTAAGCAACAGAAACATATTGTCCAGGCGCAGTGGCTCTTGCCTATAATCCCAGCACTTTGGGAGACTGAGGTGGGTAGATCACCTGAGGTCAGGAGTTCGAGACCAGCCTGACCAACATGGTGAAACCCCTTCTCTACTAAAAATACAAAAATTATCTGGGCATGGCAGTGGGAGCCTGTAATCCCAGCTACCTGGGGGGCTGAGGCAGGAGAATCGCTTGAACCTGGGAGGTGGAGGTTGCAGTGAGCCAAGATCACGCCTTTGCACTCCCAGCCTGGGCAACAAGAGCAGAACTCTGCCTCAAAAACAAAAAACAGAAACATATTGTCTCACCCTTCTGGAGGCTAGACATTAGAAATCCATGCTTTGGTAGGCTTGTTTTCTCTTGAGGGCCACGAGTGAGGGATCCTGTCTCCTTGTCTTGTAGTTAGCTGACTTTTCTGTGTCTTCACATTGTCTCCCCTGTGTGTGTCTGTGTCCAAATTTCTCCTTTCAGTAAGAACATCCGTCATGTTAGATTAGGTCCCACTCCAGTGAGCTCTCTTTAACTTGATTACCTCTGTAAAGACCCTATCTCCAAGTAAGGTCATATTCTGAGGTTCTAGGGTTAGGGTTTCAACAACCAAATTTTTGGAAGGTACACAATTCAACCGATAACATTCTCATTCTCTTCGCTCTACGTCAGACCTAATTTCTATGAGGTCAAGTAACAAGTATGAGAGTTGCATTTCACTCTTTCCACTCTTTTAGATTTAAAGCCATAGCTTCTCTCTCAATAACCTCACAGCACAATAATAGACAACTAGAACTGCATTGAGACAATTCTCCATGGAAAGATGACTCTCTGAGATTTGGTTTCCCCTCCCTTCAAAACACCCAGAAGATAATGTGGCATAGTGAAATCATCTGAATACTTAACCACTTTAGCAAGAGAGAAGTACTTAGAAAAATCAAATTATAAAGACAAATATTAATTTTGATCATATTTCTAGCAAATAATGTTGCTGGTTTTTAACCACTTGACTTGGTGATTCCTTAAATAGATCAAAAGGCTTATACACAAATAACATCCTCTTATGTCCTAGCAGCACTCAGAATTGACTCCAAAATAAAACTGTTATCTGAAAACCCCAGCTGTGAGTATGCCTTGGTGTTAGAAAGTGTCACACCTTTTGTAGCTAGAACTGTCACAGCATGAAGAACTGATGTGCCATTGAGTCCTACATCCTGCGCAAGGATGGGCTAGCACAAGAATTCTAAAGATGTCTTTTTTTTATTTTTAAATGAAAAGACAGTGTGAGATTTTTAGATATAAAGACTCAGATTTATAGCTTAGCTAGCTGGAAATGCCTTGGAAAAAAATAGAATCATAAATTTTGAAAGAAATGTGCTTTAAAACAAAGCATGATTATTTCTTATCTCTGAAGTTTTATTAGCCTGCCATTGATGCGTTCATTATTTTCATGACTGATAACATTTTTATCGGCAAAAAGGCTGTATTTTTTGATATTTTTTATTTGGTATTTGATATCTGTTTCACAATCCCAAACCTACTTTAAAAGGACGATTATAAAGATTACATAAGATAGCACACCATAAGTATATTATACAGTGTCAGTCACAATCCTTTTTCTTCTCTTCATAGAAAAAATTATTAGCAGACATCAGAAATCAGTTAATTTTTGAAAACTCTCACTTCTTTACAAATAAGACAATAAACAGGAGGCTTTTTTATTTAGAGAATGGCGGATACCCCAGTGCCCTGGTCTTATATCTGGAATAGAACCATCTCCAAAGAGAACACTGTACAAATGATTAGGCCTACCCTCTAAGTGGAGTTTCTACCGATTCTATGCATGATAAATAATGGTTACTCTCTTGCCTACGTAGGACAGTAAAGAAAGTGAAGGTCACTTGTATGTGTTTAAATAATAATATGACAGATATGTGTTAAGCCTTGTGTTCATAATCGAAGATATTGTATCCTGCATTGTGTAAATGAGGCCACTGAAGCATGGAGAGTTAATATATTAACCATAAAAATGTATTTTGTCTATATTTTAATATGTTATGAACCTGTTACCCTCTTCCCCACCCATTCTGTTGACAATAAAATCTTAAATTATAGCCATCTAGACATTCTTAAACCTGGCATTTTAGACAAAAATAATTTGGGGACAGGGTATAGTTTACACTGTTTCTAACTTAGAAGTTTTATCTCTTGCATAGTAGGTACTCATGTGGTCTGATTGAGACACAAAGTATAAAAGTACCAAGGGCCAGTAGAAAGTGGAAAATGAAAGTATCATGTCCCCTTAGCAAGAGAACAGAAAGACTAGGTCAAGCATTCTCTCGTTTTACAAAGATCATTAAAAACCCTTTTGTAACATTAAGTTGTCTATGTGATATACAGAGTGAGCCTTAAATTAACTTTTAAAAGTTTTCTATCTTGAAATATACTTTTAAAATAAATTTTCACCTGCATAAATGTTCTCTTTGGATTAAAGACTTAATCACCACAATTTCCAGAGATACTTTTCCTACCCTTTTGATTCCATTGCTGTTGTAATGACAGAAACTCATTAACACAGTGGGTATCAGTATTGATTATGACTTTTAGACTTTACTTTTTCCCATTATAGTTTAATTTCTGTCTAAAATAGATCATAATTCTCGATCTGCTGCTGCTTTGGAGTTTTTCTAAGATATTGGACCATTTACTCATGGTGAGATAATAGTGTTCAAATTGACACTGGCAGTCACGAGGTACCCTGGACTCTTTTCTCCTATTTGATGCTCTGTTTTGTGGAATAGAATAGTATGTGTAGCCTTCCATGCAGAATTAATCATGAAAATGAACTGCATACTGCAGGTACAATCAGCACCATCTAATTACCTCAAACTTGCTTGTCTTATGACTTTATTTAGCTGAGCACATGCATTTGATAATAACAAGTAGGATAATTCAAAATCCTGTCAACCACAGGCAATTTAGTTATCATAAGTGAAGTCCGGTGTGTTTTAGAGATCGTATCCATTTGACAAGCTAGCAGGTATGAACAGGAAAGGCATAAGACGGGAAATAGAGAAGTCAGAATTTGATTTATTAATTTTTTAGGAGAAAAGCCTATCAGGCTATATAAGTCTTTTGAGTCTTTCTTTAATGTATATATTAAATATTCAGTTAGGTCTATTGTTATAACACCTCTAGCATCTTATGAACTATAGCGTGATAATACGTTAAGAGAGAGAGAGGTTGATTATTTTGACTACCAGGAATGTTCTTTTCTTGAAAGAATCTCTGTTGGTCAGAGTCAACAGGCACTCTTATGCCTTTTATGATTCTCCACGTGTAGGTACAACTAATGAACCTGGTAGTTCAGTACCGTAAAGCTCATGGAGAGCCCGGTGAAGGCTGAGTATAGATGAAGGTCTGGGTGCTCAGCATGGCTTGAGGGCCCCGGATTGCAACCCTTTACAGCACGTGAATGTCAAGAGATGAGTAGGGGAGGTGTGCTGTGCTGTGGATGCTCCTCCGAGCTTGAGTCAGCTGTCCATCTTGCTGGCAGTCTCTTGAAGGCTGTCACCATTTCCTCTCACTTTCTTTCTTGCTGCTTTTTCTCCTAAAATTCTGACCTAGATCTATTTACCCATGTAAATAGGCAGGGGAAAATCTGGAAGTGGGAGAGAGGCTCATCTGAGGTGTTATGCTGTTCTTTCTCTGTGGATACGAAGTTTCTCCCATTTCAAAGTTAAGGGCCTAAGGCTTTGGTTATCTTCCCTGGAGTTAAGGCTCCTCAGTGCTGAGCCTTCCATACTCAAGTGCCCCTTTCCCCGGGCAGCTCACACTGTGTATTTCTGAATCTACCCACACCACAAAGATAAACTTTCAATATGAATGCTAAACATTCCCAAAACAAGACTTTTAAGTAGATCTTTTCCTGGATGTTCTTTCATTGATCTCATTCCCTGGCTAATATGGTTTAGCTGTCTCCCCACCCAAATCTCATCTTGTAGTTCCCATAATTCCCACCTGTCGTGGGAGGGACCCAGTGGGAGATAATTGAATCATGGGGACAGGTCTTTCCCATGCTGTTCTTGTGTTAGTGAATAAGTCTCATGAGATCTGATGGTTTTATAAAGGGGAGTTCCCCTACAAAAGCCCTCTTGCGTGCCACCATGTAAGATGTGGCTTTGCTCCTCCTTGCTTTCTTCCGTGATTGTGAGGCCTCCCCAGCCATGTGGAACTGTGAGTCAATTAAACTTCTTTCCTTTATAAATTACCCAGTCTCAGGTATGTCTTTATTAGCAGCATGAGAACAGACTAATACATGGCTTAAGGGCACATATTAATACACAGGCATATGCATTATACTTTCAAATATAAATATTGGCTGATGAATTATTTTGTGTTATTTTGTCAATTTATGACCCGTTTTGAAAATACCTGTGCACATATTTTTAGAAAATCTTGTTGTTTCAGATCAATTAAAAATTGATTTTTCTCAGAAGTTTTCCCTTGAAGGTAGTCAGTGTTGAATATTTTGGTATTTGGTTTTAAGCACGCTGTGTATGATTTCTGTTAGTCTATTGTTAAACAAAATCACTGTGTGATATAGCCCCCCCACCATTAGCATTTCAATAGAACATACTTAATTGAAAAGGTATGTTTTGACATATATCAACTTTTTAGGAGAAAAGATTATCCCTGATACCCATAACCCTACAAACTTATAACCTTCTAAATTCTCTACTTTTAAACCATGTTTTTAATTTCTTCCCAATAGCTGAAACCCTTTTACTATGCTGCTTAGAATTCATAATCCACTGTTGGCTGAATTGCCTCTATTAGTAATTTCTTCTTGAAACATGCCCTTCCCTTTGTTCTTTTCACTGAAACCTGCCTCTCCCCTGAAGACTCCCTATAGTCCTTGTACACATTCTTTTCCTCCTGGGCCTGGGGGTGGGTTAAATGTCTACTTTCATCATCACCTCTCCTCTGAAAGAAATACCTATGTTGAAGCCTGTCTTAGTCTATTTCCTATGACTTATAACAAAATATTTGAAACTGAATAATTTATAAGGAAAAGAAATTCACTTCTTAGAGTTATGAAGGCTGAGAAGTTCAAGGTTGAGCACTACATCTGTTAAGAGCCTTCTTGCTAGTGGGGATGCTCTGTAGAGTCCCAAGGCAGTGCAGGGCATCACATGGTGAGGGGCAGCTGAGAGAGAGCCAAACTGACTTTTATAACAGACCTACTCACACACTAACCCACTAGTCCATTAACCCACTAATCTGTGAGTGGGTTGATACATTCATAAGGGCTCTGCCCTCATGACCCAGTGATCTCATAAAGGTCTCACCTGTCAATACAGCTGCATTGGGGGTTAAGTTTTAATGTGAATTTGGAGGGAGCAAACATTCAAGCCATAACAAAGTTCCTACCATCAATATAGACCACCTGATATCCCTCCTAGTTATCATTTCAAGAAACTTATGTTACTGTCCCTGGGTTATTCAAGATTTTAACTCTAATATTTTTGACTTTCTAACACTACTGTTATTTTAATTTATTGTGATATCCACATCCACTGACCCACAGCCTCACTTCTCAGAAGCTTGACACCTTATCCTTTAATGATCTTGCCTTCCATTCTACTCGTACTTCAGTCACACACTCCCACTGTCACACCCTGGAACTTGTCCTTAGTGAAAACTTCACCTTCTCCATTCAAACAGGGTTGAGTATCATGCTAACAACTACCCCTATTTTTCCAGTTCGCTTCCTTTCTTATTCTGGCTCCAAGAATAATATAATCTGACCAGTGCCTGCAATTCATTGATACTTAACTCGTCAGAATCCTAAATGCTTGCTGAGTTGTCATATATTTCTTTGTACAAGTTAGGTTCCATGATCTATTCAAAATAACCAGCCAAACAAAAAACCTTACTTGGATATTTTTTCTACTCCACTGCCCCTTTCTCTTTTGCTTATTTGACTAGAAAAATCTCAACTTCAGTTAAAACCAACATTTTATCTACTGTGCTCCTGTCCAGCTGAATGTGATTGGATAAAACTATAAATATCATGCAGACTGATTTCATAGTATGTTCATGACTAGTAATCTCAAGTGGACTAGTGGTGTGCACAGAAATCCTACATTTCCCTGCTCCACTCTTTCATTCTCTTAACAAATAATTCACAACTATTCTTTCTCCTCAAATTTCCAGTCTTTCTTTCCCTTTCTCAGTTAGCATGTTTACAGTTTCCCTGAGAAAATGGAAGAAATCCAAATATCAGTCTCATCATCCCAGCTACCTCCCTACTGATGGTTTACACTTATATCAGCCTTACCTCCTGTTACTGTGTATGAACTGTCTCAGTTAAATATCCAAGGCTAAACCCTCCAGTTAGGCACTGGATCCCATTCCCTCTCTGTGATCAAAGTCATAGCTCTAGTTATTTCTAAACTGTCCTGTATCACCAATTTTTTTTGTCTTAACTATATCATTCCCATCAGCACACCAACATTTTGAAGTTTCTCTTTCACTATAAACAAAGTAGACAAAATAAACCCCAAACACCCCCCCCATTCCATATTGCCCTTGAGCCACCACTCTCTCTCTCTTTCTCTCTCTCTCTGCTCTCCTTTTGCAATAAATCCCTTGAAATATTTTTTAAAGTTACCTTGCTATCATCAATTTCTCTCTGTTGTCTGTTGAATCCACTCCATTCAGTGTTTTACCCCATAACTCTGTTTTACTAAACTAATCAATGACTTTCTTATTAAGGTTAGCAATGGCTTTCATTGATATAAAATCGATGTTGCTAAATAATTGATGAATTTTCGTGTCTCTCCTGACTTGGCCTATCAGCACTCTTTGATATGATTGATTACTTAGTCTCCTGTGAGATCTTTTTTTTCCCCTTGTAAAATTATTTATGATGTTTGAATAGAAGAGAAAAATGATAAAATTTCACTTCAAGAAGAGTCATCTTGATAAAATAAAAAAGAGAAAAAGACATATAAAAAGAATTGCCATCATCAAAGGGATGGGTAATAATCAACATAATTAGGTTGTGTTCCTATAAAAATAAAGTATAGAAGATATATTTTAAATATACAACTAATGCAAATTGCAGCTGATTTGATATTAAAGTGAGAGTAAACAAAAACCTGTATTTGCAATAACAGGTAACCCTCTAATGTCAGTGGCTTACAGTAACAAACATTTATTCCTTATTCACAATACATGGCACAGCTGTGAATTACCTGCTGTGGCTTGACTTTACTTGTTTTCTTATTACTAGACTCAGACTGAAGAAGCAACCCCTGTTTGGGATGTCTTTTCTTGAGACAGAGGGGAAGAGCAAAAGAGGCAGCAGAAACTTACACAGACCCTTAAAGGTTCTGGCATATTCCATGTATGTTCATATTCCATTGGCCAAAACACATCACATGCCCAAGGCCAAAAGTCAATGAGATAGATAATGTATAATCCACAAAAAGGGAAAGTAGATGGAATATTTGTAAATAATCATACAACTTACTATAGTGGCAATTCACACTAGTTTCCTTCTAAAGTGATTGTGAAAATGATGAGCAGAAATAGAAGATGTAGTAGAAGGGATGGATTTGGGAAGGGAGAAGATGAATTCAGTAAGAAACATATTGCGTGTGGGCTGAACATTCAGGAGGAGATGTCAGGCAGGCAGTTTGAAATGGAAAACTGGCACTTAGGAAAAAGGACAGGCTAAAAATTTTGAGTACAGCCAAGAACAGATTATTTGGGAACACAGCATTTTGGCAAAGGAGGATGAGGAGATATAACTACAAGACAGAGAGTAGCTGGTTCGCAAACTCAAATGTTGAGTAAAATGCATCTTGATAATAATGCCAATTGATGATCTACAACTAAGTCATCCAGACTCATTCAGCAGTGGGTTTTGGGTTCTGTAAATTTGTCAGAGACAATGTGTCATAGAAATTAAAAGTACAAGCTCAGGAATGCAAACGCTGGGTTTCCCTTCCTGCTCAGCCATTTTGTAAATCTTAGCCAAGATTGGGTAAGTGACTTCACTTCTCCAAGCTTGTATCCTTTTCTACAAAATAATTAACAATGGCGTTTACCCTTGCAGGATTGTTGAGAGGATTAAATTAGATTATGCCTATAAAATGTTCAGATAGTTCCTGGTTCATTTTAAGTAATGAATTGGTATAAGTAGTATTACTACCAAAATTGCATAAAAGAAAACACTAAGTCTGGCTTTGTTTACATTTGTTTTAATAGGAGTCTCTTCTTCAAGTATATGTTCTCTATTTACTAGTTTTGAAAATTTTATTGACAACTTAATAAGAAAGTCTGGGATATGTATTATTAGGCAATTATGTGAAAAATGCAAATAATATTAATTTCAATTATAAAACATATGCAGCATTTTAAGTAATAACATGTTTATTTTTTGATTCATTATGCCAAAATGCTCAGGTCTTGTTCCTTGCAAGAGTATGGCTGCACAGTACACATACTTATTGCTACCAATATTTTTATCACAGTGAATTTATGAGAGTCTTGTTGGACAATGTGGATACTATTTACCTGCAACCTCTTAAATTTGTATGCCTCATGAGAAGTCGTATGGTAACAAACATTACTTAAGGGAATTAATCATTGCTGAGGGATCTTTTCACTTTGCCAACCTTGGAAGTTGGCTAGAATTAAAGACTTGGAAAGATATAACTATTCTACTGCTGGCATTTCTGCAGCACCCCCTGTGGTACAGATTCACTTTGCATTTTATTCTTTCTTCTATGATCACTTCTTTCAATCGTTACATGTCCTCATCTATGTGTTGGGATCCCAGTGGTTTCACTGGGTTTCTTTCATAGTAGTAAAAAATAATCTTTCATGAAGAAGACACCCTATATGACACCAACACTTTTTCCTATTTTTGAATTAACTGCCTATGAAGTCTTTAAAACTGTCAATGAAACAATAGGTTTTCTACAGCCTGTAGCCCGTATTGCTCTTTTATGTTATTTTTGTGGTTTTCCTGTCAAATAGTTTTTGGTGTTTATTTTCTTTAAGCATCACTAGCCATTTGTTAGGCTGCAGGGCTGATTAAAATCGAGACTTCCATATGAGATTTACAGATGTTGTAGAATTAGAGAAAATTAGCTTCAGGTCTGGCAGTGATTTTCTAAAAGTGGTTCCATTGATCTCACTGAAATCAAGGATTTCTTTGCGGAGCTGCCAAGATACATAAATCTTCTATGAGAACTGATTTTTTAACAGACCTTGACATGTATAATCTAGTTCTAGAAAACAAACTTCTAGCTGAAAATCAACAGCCTAAAGGAAGATTAAAGATTATGTTGGTATCCACATGTATATTTTGTCCTGTATAGCACAGAGGAGTAGGGAAAATCACTGGACACATTCAGAAGGAACCCCAAAGCATCTAGATGTTACCAAAGTAACTACCCTGGAAATTGCAATCTACAGCAAGAAATGAGTATTTCAGAGATGAGGTTGTAACCTGAGTGGGATTTAATGCTTGGTTTTATGTCATTTGACTTAAAAAAATATGACAGCAATGTTAGTGTGTTATAATCTAGCAATGGTCAAGGAGACAATTATAAAATGTAAGCTCTAACCTTCTTGTCTTTCTCTAGAAATAGTGGTTCATGAAATGCAAGTTGTGAAGTGAATTTTCTTCTTTTGAATTTTTTTCTATACATATTCCTTCAGTGTTTTAGAAATAACATGGCCAGCTAATTATTTTTATGGTTCTATGTATACTTTAGATTTAATTAGGGATCTATTTATTTGTCCCAGTTTCACAGATAAATTATAATAATAGCAAATTGTAGCAGATTAATATGAATATTCACTTATAGATCAACATAATTAATATGAACTATTATGTTTATTGCAAAAGGAGTATCAGAGAACAGTATCACAGAAAGCTTTTGCTAAATTAAAAACAACACACCTCTCTTCCAAGCATAATTGATGCTACCATTTTCTTTTCCTTTCTAGTGTTTCTTCATATATATATATATATATATATATATGATATACATGATATATCTCATATATATTATGAATGACCTCATATAACTTATGAGGGTCATTCAATTTTATATACTTCTTATTCACTTAACATAATGGTTTTTATAATTTTTGTCAGCAAGACTTTATTGTTTTAAGTATACGATTAACATAATATATAAAATACATTAAAATCAATTAGTTGATTGTTCTGAAATGCATGTGAAGAAAAATAAGTGTATAAATGACATAGACAAAATATAACAGGTTAAAATATAAAATTCATTCAATTATTGTCTTTTCCTTCCAAATGTGTTTCCAACAAAGAATAAGACACTATTATTATAGAATGTGTGAATAGATTATCACTGCAAACAATGTTATCTCAACTGAGTGGACAAGAGGGAAGACCCAGTGATCACATTGGTCTTGCAATTTTTCCTTTCACTTTCACCTTCCCTTAGTTTGTTGACGTGCGCTATTGTAAAAAGTCAGATGCTGCTAATAGTGTCCTCATTCGAAAGGAAAAATAAAAAAAATTCTTCATTCTACTTGTTTCTTCTCTCTTTGTCCTCTTAAGAGAGAAGATCAGGAAATAACTAAAATAAGCAAACCTCTAATCCGGAACTCGATATAAATCCTACTGTTCTTGTGACCACAGCAGCTCTCTAAGTCTTGCCTATCTTAGGCAGCAAATACATACTTTTACAGGGGTCCTCAGAGAATTTGAAGATGGGCTGCTTACCCAGAATCCGAGAGTATGAGCTGGAAAATCACTGTGTGTCTCACATCACTGTATAATGGGACCAAAAATAGACATGTCATACTAGCAAAGACAGGATCCAAGAAAACACTGACACATGTAAACATTTATTAAAACCCCAAACATCTTCTCTTATCAGCATTTGGATTAGTAATTTTAGCTTTGGACCTTTCACTAGGAACTACACAGTTTATTGCTAATAGTTGCTCATTGATCTCTTAGCATTTGGGATTATGAAGGGATTCTATTCTCCACATGTGAAATCAACATAATAGGAATGTTTGTGCCTTGCACTGTCTTTGCAAATATGGCAGGTCAGGTAATTTATATTTGTTATTTAGTCAATCACTTTACCATTTTTTTCCATACCACCATTCCCTTCCCCTTTTCCCAAAAAAAAGTCAATTTATGGAATTCAACCAATTTGTAAGTTCAGATTTCTTTTTTCTGAGGTTTTAATTCAAGTAGAGAAAATAAGTGAATGCAGGTGGAAGAAACAAGGAAAAAATACATGCTAAACCATAAAGTAATGTTAGAATTATTATGAAAGCATTCAGATGACCATTTTAACATATTTTTTAAAGCCACTATTTTAGCATATTAAGAGAACCACAGCACTTTGCTTTGTTTAAACAGGCATACTGGTTTTTCTGATTTATCAAAAACTAATCTATAAAGCCCCTAAATAGTTAGGCTTATCAAAAATATACTGTATTTAACTCTGTAGAGGTTTCTTTTCTTTATTTTTAAGATGAAATAAACTTCAGTTATTTTTATTAGTTTGGGTGCTGATTTTTAGATTTACTATTATGAATGATTTTTGTAATGTTTATTCAGTTTGAATGCACCAGTTGGTTACAGGATCAAGAATGGAAATTAGAACTCAAGGTATGATGAAATACTAGTTGATTCCCCTCTGCCTCCTCACCATGTGTAAGTTGATACTTGTGATAGCCAGTATACATCCATCCTGTTGACAATACTTCCTTAGACACTGCGTCTAACTCATAAAGAATAATTTGTCATCCCAAAGGATCTAATGTATCTATCCAACTTCATCTTCCATTCCTCTTTAACTTAAACCTTGATCTCCAGATGGGCTAATATCCTAAATCTCTAAGCTTTTGCTCTCCCTTCAGAATCTACTCAGAATTACGTACCTCTCAAACTTGGATTTAAGCTCTTTCTCTTCTACTCTGGACTGCCTGACATTTATATGATCTTGTTTGCATATTTTATTAATTTACCTCTATTGCCTTGTTGCAAAATTAGAATCATTATCTAAGTTTATCTATGTCTCTTATCTCCAGTATGCCCTGCATCAAGCAATTGCTACTATACTTTGTGTATGGCTTCCTCCCCCTGCCCAAATACATACATATATATATGTGTATATATATATGTGTGTATATATATGTATGGTTGAATTATACATATATAAAGTTGAATTATATATATATATATCAAATTATATATATAAAATAAAGTTGAATTAAATTGAAAGTGTTCCTATACACATGTTTCTTTGATTTTAGTACTACAAATGATTGTGGATGGTATAATACTAAGCAATAAAAAATTCAAACATGTTAAGCAGTTTATCCAAATTCTAATTTAAACTTGTTTGAATTTAAAACCTTTTCTACTAACATTAACCATATTGCCTGAAGATGCCTGATGTCACCACAGAAACTTTGTCTTAAATGATTCCAAGTTCTTAGATTAATGTAAAGTATATGATGAGCTTTTTGGAATATTTTCTCAATGATCTTGGTGCCATCAATTCTAAATAGAACCTTATTGCCAGTATTGTGTACCTCATTACAGAGTAACCCTGGGCACTTCCTTTGTAGGTTCTGGTTGTAATTGACACCATATATATATTTTAAAAATATTTTAAGTTTTTCAGGAACAAAAACTGTTACAGTTGACACATCATACCACTGTCTTTATGACCTATCTTTAAAGTGATACAAAGAGCTACTACAATAGTTGCTTTCATATTTCTAAAATTCATTGACTTCAAAGATAAAAGTCAAAAAGATGTGAAAATTCCGTAACAGTCTTTTCATGGGATCTATTTTTTCACTTTCAAACTCTTAACAGTAAAAGTGAAAGATGAATAGTGTTTTGCAAGGTGTCAGAAGTACTTCTGTGCTGTGCTGTATTCTCTCTCTGTGTGTGTGTGTGTGTGTGTGTGTGAATATGTCCAAACAGATATAATTTTTAGCTTTTTACTCAATTATAATACTGGGAAATGACATAATATAATTCCAAAGTATGTAGTTTACGTTTAAAAATGCATTTTTGAAATAGACCTGATTGCTAACCTAGCTAACTAATGCAGACTCTACTTATAATGTGAGACTAAGGGTTCAAGATCATAGAAATAATATCTGTAATTTCTATTGATGTTTTGGGATTGAAAAGCTCAGTCGAATATAACAGTAGTAGTAACTTTACTTTTGTCCTTAATGTTGACTTCAGAATAGAATTATGTTGGATTCCTTGAAGGTGCATTATTAGCCCTATCTTGCTAAAAGGCATAACTCTTTGATTAATGTTGATAATTTTAATTTGTAGAGCATTAAAAGTTCAGGAATTGATTCTATGAGAAATATTCACTACTCAGGATGCTCAATTGACCAATAATTTAATTCAAAACAAATGTTAACTGAAAACAGTGTATTAATCAGAGTCCATAAAATTCACCTGTTAATTGGCTACATTTCTTGTGCAATTTCTCCTTTTCTTATTTTCATTTTTAAACAAAGACAGAATATACAGAATCACTATCCTGCATAGTACATTCCCAATAAAGCACTCACTCACTCTAAATTAAAGAGTTGTCATAATGGAAAGAACGAAAATGGTAATTTAATTTTGCTAATATTTCTTACCCCAGAATTCATTCATTATTCATTCACCAAACATCCACACCTACGGTATTAGCACTGAGGACACAGTCGTGCACAAGATAAACCAGGACACAGATTTCATATAACCTAGAATTTTGCAAAATTTCTTGAATCCTTGGAAAGTTGACATTCAAATTCAGGGTTACTTTAACATCGCAAACAGGTATCTGTGGAAATTGGGGGAAATGCATGCGAAGAAAAATAAATCTATGAATGACATATTAAAAACAAAGTATAACAGGTTTAAATACAAACTCATTCAATTACTGTCTTTTCTTATCAAACAGAAAGGACGTTGGAGGGGTGGGAAGAGGCCTGACTCAGGTAAAATAATTTGTTGATATTGAGGGAGGGCCATAGTGTATAAAATAATAGATCTTTAAACATTTGCTCACACTTAGAATGGTAATATTTTTCTAATACCAGAAAGAAACTCATTTCACCCTTCGAAAGTGTTAGTTATTTTCTTTTCTTTTTTTTTTTTTTTTTGAGATGGAGTCTCGCTCTGTCGCCCCGGCTGTAGTGCAGTGGTGCGATCTTGGCTCACTGCAATCTCCGCCTCCCGGGTTCACGCCATTTTCCTGGCTCAGCCTCCCGAGTAGCTGGGACTACAGGCACCTGCCACCATGCCCGGCTAATTTTTTGTGTTTTTAGTAGAGACTGGGGTTTCACTGTGTTAGCCAGGATGGTCTCGATCTCCTGACCTTGTGATCTGCCGGCCTTGGCCTCCCAAAGTGCTGGGATTACAGGCGTGAGCCACCGCGCCCGGCCGTGTTCATTATTTTCTAAAGTGTTTCATCCATATTCGCTTGGGTCTTCAGTCAAATTTTAAGGCTATTTTAGGTTAGGAAATATAGACTTTGTTTCTCCCTGCTGCAGAGCACAGAACAATGTATGTACTTGGCTTTCATATATTAGGTATTAGCTGGTTGGTTGTTTAAATCCTCTGGGGAAACACGCCAAACCATGTCTACTTCTTGCAATAATTTTCATTTGGTCAAATCCTGGTGTACAGATTTTGCTCTGTTCATCTTTATAAGACCTGTATGCACCTAGCAAATTCCTGAAGTATGAATGAATAAAAGAAGAATGAGTTAACAATATACAATGAATATGAATCATTAACATTTTCAAGTTTCTGTGACAAAATTTGTGACAGTCTTTACTGTAAGCAAGCAAATTCAGGTGTAGGTTTTACATAACGCACTTTTATTTATTTGTTATAAATGGGCTAAAATTAAGAATCTCAGTTACAGATAATTACTCATCTATCTTTTTCTACATTTCATATGTTCACTGAGGACAAAAGCTAATTTTTACTTACCTTTCTGTAATCAGCAATTAGTACAGAGCCAGAAATATAGCAGGTACTAAATAAATCAATTATGGAGTACAAGAACAGAGGGAACATTTCGATCTCTGGTTAGGAAATCCAAAGTGCCCTTCAATCTCATAGGGCATGACGTTGTAATGGAAGTAAGTCCAGATATTGTTTTTGGAAATAAAACACATAACACTATGGTGTAAAGATTTGTACAGCAGTGGAAAAGCTATAGGGAATAGAGACTATAAACCCTCTGTTTTAGTTTGCCAAGACAAAGACACTCTGGGGGAAAAAAAAAGTACAGTATTAAGTAGAAAATCAAACTATTAGAAAAAAATAAAAATGAATTATACAAACTTATTTACCAAGTAAAATTGTTTCTTACCCCAAATCATCTTTAATTTTAAATTTAGAAAACATATTGATCCCAAAGGACTGTTGTTTACAGAGACAAGACTTAAAAATAATAGTTTTATTTACTTTTTTTTCTTTTTTAGAGATAGGGCCTCACTTTGTCACCCAAGCTGGAATACTAGAGTACAGTGGTACAATCATAGTTCAGTGCAGCCTCAAACACTTGGGCTCAAACAGTCTTCTCCAGCATCTGGTACTATAGGCACCCACCATCACATCTGGCTAAATTTTTAATTTTTTTAGAGATGAAGTCTCGCCATGTGGCCCAGGCTGGTCTCAAACTTCTGGCCTCAAGCAATCGTCCCACTTTAGCTTCCCAAAGTGCTGGGATTACAGGCATGCACCACCGTGTCTGACCTATTTTGCTTTTTAAGGAGAATTTCTAACATATCAATTTTGAATACAATCCGAGGATTAGATATTTATGCTATATGTCTATTGATTTAAGAGTTTAACTGAAAGCACTGTAACAAAAATGGCTTGTGAAATCTTGAGCCAGTTGAAATCAGCTTGTCTTTTATACCAAAAGACACCTAGAAAATATTTATTTCAAATGCCTGAGATTTAACCTATGTCCAGGTTGTTAAACAGTGGACTGTTTATTTTTAACTGAAATAAGTCAATGGATATAATGGTGTAACATTTTAATGAGAGGAAAGTAATTTCCCAAGCCAAAAAATTGTACTTTGTAAAATGCAAGAAATTACTAAGATGATTGCAAATTGTGTATTTAAACTTTGAAGATGTTAAGACTGTCATATCAACCAAGAATTTCCTAAAGCATTTAACCTAATTATGACTTTGTAAATATACAATTATAAATATGTACTATTTTATTTACTTTAGTTATTCTTTAAAATACTAAGGAATATGATGAACATTGAGGAAACGGTGAAGATATTTTTAATTACCGGGTTATAAATCCAAAACAAATAATATCTAACATTAGTTCCTTGTACATCAAAAATATTAAAAATATTTCTTGGCTTGGCCAGGCGTGGTGGCTCATGCCTGTAATCCCAGCACTTTGGGTGGCCGAGGCAGGTGGATCATGAGGTCAGGAGATTGAGACCATCCTGGCCAACATGGTGAAACCCCGTCTCTACTAAAAATACAAAAATTAGCTAGGTGTGGTGGCACGTGCCTGTAGTCCCAGCTACTTGGGAGGCTGAGGCAGGAGAATCGCTTGAACCCAGGAGGCAAAGGTTGCAGTGAGCCGAGATCATGCCAGTGCACTCCAGTCTGGTGACAGAGACTCCATATCAAATATTACATATATATATATACACATATATATATACACATACATATGTATATACATAAGTATGTATATACCTATATACACATACCTATGTATATACATATCAAGTCATATATACATATACATATGTATACGTATATACGTATATACATACATATACGTATGTATATACGTATATACATATGTATATACATATGTATATACGACTTGATAGCATATTTGTTATGTTTCATGTAATGCATTTACTTTGTCAGTATACTACCACAGCACAGTGCATAAAACCTCTGTACCACAATGTCTTACAATTTATGTAGGCACCATAATGAGATAACTAATTTCTGAAATTGACTTCTATAAATGTCCTCAATCAATTCAAACTCAACTCTTGAAGAGAGAGCAAGAGAGAGAAAAAGAGAAAGAATATGAATATAAACACAATTAAAGTACAAACATATTTGTACATGTTTAACAAGAAAGAGAACACTTGAAGAAGTACAGCGTGGCTCAATATGACTATACGTAGGTAAACAATGGGAAACGAGGCTAAACCTTAGGCAAAGATCAGACTTTGAGGAGTGTTTGTACCATGCTAAAGTTTACAGAATTTATTCCTGCTCTTTGAGGGTGCATTGCAAATCCAGGCTAGAGGGAGAGATACCAGTTAGCAGAGTACAGCAATACTCTACTGGGAAATGGTGAGGTGTTTTGTGAAGACAATGGCAACACAGCTGAAGACATGCAGATGGAGGAAATAAAGATCCAGTTGAGCTTGGTGGCCAGTTGGATAGAGGTTGAGGTTATGCATGATGGAGCAATCTAGGTTTTTGTCTTGGGTAGGTGTTTCCATGATAGTACTCAGAATGAATCATATAGTTGTACAGGTTGAATCCCACCCATGTTTGCACAATAGAGTGACTGTCTAGCTGAAATCCAGATGACACTCTGCATGCTAAGCTATGCTTCATGGAACTGTATAAAGGCACTTGCTACATAGGCTAGTGGCAGATCTGGAAGTGACCTATATGGTATATAGGAAATGAGGTGGCTTTTGTATAAATCCTACAGATAAATTTCATTTCCTGATCCTATTATTTTGACTCATATTAGCCCAAGAAGAGTATTCAGTACTTCATATCCCTGAAGGTAAGACAGAGTAGTATTAGATTCACTATTTGGCAAATAAAAGGGATCAAGTCCTAAGATCAAGCTGATGAATCAACACCTCATAGGATACGTCCCAACCAATTATATGGCTTCCCCTATAAATAAAATCTAGTTCTCTTCTCTGGAGAGGAACAGTGAAGAATATCATAACCTATGCTACAAACTGCTTGAGCAGGAGCTACTTCTCTCCAAGGCTTTATATCATTCATTCTGGCAGGCCCCTCTGTTTGTTCTCACCAAATCCCGGGAAATTTATTTCTCCTCTAGTGATATAAAAGCTCTCTGTTTGAGATGAAGGGCTGCCCAATTTATCAGACCTGTATTAGTCTGTTCTCAGGCTGCTAATAAAGACATATCTGAGACTGAGTAATTTATGAAGGAAAGAGGTTTAATTGACTCACAGTTCCACATGGCTGGGGAGGCCTCACAATCATGGCGAAAGACTAATAAGGAGCAAAGTCACATCTTACATGGCTGCAGACAAGAGAGCATGTGCAGGGGAACTGCTTTCCATAAAACCATCAGATCTTGTGAGACTTATTCACTATTACAAGAACAACAGACGGGAAAACCCGCCCTCTCAATTCAATTACCTGCCACTGGGACCCTCCCACAACACATGGGGATTATGAGAGCTACAATTCAAGATGAGATTTGGGTGGGGATACCGCCAAACCATATGAAGTTCTTTCGTTGTTACTGGGTACCATATCCATTCTGTTGAGGTTCTGAGCCTTTCCAGTTACTGTAACTCCTCTATCTCCTGTCTGTGCTAAGACTCAGTGACCCCTCTCTGCCTTGCTTCTGCTTTGTCCTGACCCTTTCTGTGCATGCACTCACTCTAGTTTGCCCACCTGAGGTGAGAGATGGTCCAGGTTAGCAACAACAATCTGTGGACTAAAATCCTCTTTAGGGAGGAAGCAAAATTCAGATGGATGTTACTAAACAAGGCTCAGAAACAGAGACCAGGGTGTGGGAAGTAAGGTAGTAGCCTGAGAGCAGCTGGCAATGTTTTAGACCTGGAGATAGGTTAGGTCATCAGCAATGAGGAGACTGCCTGGAAAATCCTAGAAAATTAAGACATCTGGTCAGGCAAGGTCATATCACCAGCACACTTCCCTTTTCAAGTTGAATCCCTTTCCTCTGTTAAGAGGATTCAAGTGTCTTTCTTGTATTTTGTCTTCTCTTCTATATCCATGCTTGCAATATAAGGAGACAGCAGTTGGCTGTTTGTGCTAGAAAATATAAATGGCCATTTTGAAAGCATGCCAGACAGGATCTGCGGCAAGTTTTCAATGTTACTGCTGCCATCTGTTGTTCTTCAGTGCTGGGATGTGAATCTCTTGGCAAACATCTCTCTAATTCTGAACTATCTTTCACCCCTATCTAGAGATATTCACTTACTGAAGTGCCTTTTTAAAGCAATGTTCCTCACCAAGGCAATGTTCTGAATGTTTTAAAATGGAAGAATCTGGAATGTTTTTATTATAATACATTTTGTATATCCCAAAGCAAAAATCAATTTCTTCATGGTTAATACTTTTGTAATTTTGTTTTTAATAATATTTTCCTTTTAAATATAATAAATATTTTATTGAATTAATACTTTAATGTAGCTGTTTCAAGTAAGATAAAACAGAACAGATTACTGTTTTCAACCTTGTTCACAGTTAGCTCTGTAACTAAGTTGTTGAGCTTTATCTCAGCTTTTTTATTTTTACGTAACGTTTCCCTTTTCACTTAACCTTGAAATTATAGTAATTTGGGAACTTCTATTCCTCTGAAAGAGAAAGCTAATGCCAAAGATATTTCAAGGGAGAAAGAAGGTTTTTAAAAGGAGAGACAATTTAGCTCAGACTTAATAGCTGTGATTGCTATTTATTAAGCAGAACGCCTATAACTAAATTCTCAGATATCCAAAAAACAGCCTGTACATTCTCAAAAGTGAAGATTACACATTTTCTAAGTTAAGGTAAAAGTTTTGTCTCTGTAGCATCTTACTGATTTCTATCTTCTCATTCTGCCTTAATAATGTCACTAAATAAATGTTTGATGCACTAATACATGAATAAAACTATTCATGGTAATGATTCTTTAGAAAAACAGCTAAGTTTTGTAATTTTGTTTTTTAAAAATTAAAAATTTAAATATAAAAATGTTTTAAAAAGGCTTGAATTTCTTGTTAAAGGTACACATTTTAAGTTGTAGTCTGTCTTTAAAAATAACCTCTCCACACACTGTAGTATTTAAAACATCATGATATTACTATAAAACATCAACAAATAGGCCAGTGAAAAACATGGTAATCACTAAAAATGCTCACATGTCATATATTAAGACTTGATAAGTAAACCACAATAATAAATAGAAAAGAAATAGTTGTCTAAAAAGGGATTCTCACCTTTCAAACCTTACCATAAAAATGGAATATAAAAGAAGGAAGAGGAGGAGAAATCAAATTATATCATAAAATTTTCTGGGAGAAAATATTGCAGAAGAAAATAAGAAAGATTTATAGAGTTGACTGAAACATTTTTGAATCCTGTACATAAAAATATCGTTAATTAAAAGGAAAAACAAAGAAACAGATTTGGGAAATATTTGAAACTGTTTTTTTTTAGCATTTAAAAATGTAATACAAATGGATTATTTAAACTCCATTGCAAAAATACACAAAGGACATTGACAATGTCCGGAAATAAAATTAGCTAAGTAAGTTATAGAAAAACTCAGTCTCACAATTTGACAAATGTAACTGAAAACTATTAATATAATTAGTAACTATTTTTACATGTCAAAATTTTTGAATTACTAAAGGAAACCACAATGCCTGAAAGTATCCAGGGTTTTTTTTTTTTTTTTTTTATAATATTGGCACTGTCATATGGGTGGCAGGAATTGAAGTGATGTTGTTTCTTCAGTTATTAAGTTGCATCTGCAGTGTTTCAAATGTCCAAGACCTGTGAGTCAGTAATTCTCTTTTTGTATATTTATCCTAAGACAATAATTCTAAACATAATCTCAATATATATGTACAAAGTTATTCACTGCAGTGTTACTTACAATAGTTAGAAAATTGTAAAATGCTTTATGCATCTTAAAATATAAGTTGTTAAATATATAATAGTCCATATGATATAATTATATCATTATCATAAATAATGAATTAGAAAATAATTTAAGAGCATTAAAATAATTATAAGGTAATATAAAGTGAATGAATAATGTACATATACTATAATCAGCAGAGTGTTAACTAGGTAAATTTTTATGTGTGTATATACTACTTCCTAAAAATGACTTGACAGAAATCATCAAAATGCTAATGGTGGTTACTTCTGGGTGGGAATACAGATGATTTACTTTGTTCCTTTTATGTATTTCTGCACTGCCCAGTCTTCCACAGTGAGCATATATTGGTTTTTAAATTTATATAAGATGGAAAAAGATACCAAATGGTCTTCAATGAATCCTGGAGTTAACTTTCATGTGTGTCATATGTTATATTCTAAACTTATCACAAATAGAAGACTTTTAAATCAACTTGTACCTATTTCAACTATATAACAGCATCTTTAAAATGAGCATTGAATTAAACTACCAAAACCAACCATCATGAGGATTATTCAAGTAATGTGTTTAAACAAAAGAATTTGTAATAAAATTACTTTATCTCCTTTGTGATTTCAGCCCATTTAAAAAAAATAGATGTTTCTACTCTCCTTCAGATATCATTAAAACATAAACTTGTGCCTGACTGCATAAATCCCTTTTAAACTAATATCACTTATTACGTTTAACTAAGTCTACCTAGGGCTTCCTTGTATAAAGAACAAGAGCTTTCCATTTTTTGTTTACCTAGCCCTTTCTGATTCCACGACAGAATAGCTGTAAATCTTCATTATTTATATTCTAGAGAAAATAAAAGCAAATAAAAAGGTCAGTGTATAAAGTTTATTGGTTGTTCTCTTTACTCAAAACCCACATGGTATTAATGTTAGTCTCTATGAATATTTCATGGATAAAATCAGAGCATTAAGTGCATACTAAAAACAATAAGAATGGAAAGACTTTAACCTTATGTTTATATGAATTTCTAGGTTATCAAGAAGTTTATAGGCTATAGGCTATAAAGTCTTAGGCTATGATATAGTAACCTACTGTAGACTTCCCTTGATATATGAAAATAATGGTACTAAGTACAAACAGAAGATGAGCTTAAAATTATTCTTTGAGTCCTCTTGATGGATTTTTTCCCCCACACTTTCCCCAAAATTGTTTTATGCCTATATTGTAGGAGACCATGCAAGAGACCTAGAGCCTTTTTTTCTTTCATCACTTTCCAATCAACAGCAAATCCTATCATTTTTACCACAAAATATATCTTGAAACTCCCTTCTTTTGATTTACTTGTAACTCCCCATCAAAAACTGAAGAGTGTCACAATACTTCATTAAGTTCCCTACTTGCGCTCTACCTGTAATATATTTGTAGCACTAAAATGTTTTTAAAACATATATCTGCTTATGTCATTTTACTGCTCAATACTATTTGATTTCCTATTGCACTTCTAAGATACTCTAATTTCTTAGCACTGTATATAAAATCCTTTAAGGGCTTCCCTGCTCACCTTTTCGGACTCAGAACTATGTATTTCCTTTTGCCTACTGTACTTGTACCACTGGTTTCTTGATTTTTGTTACTTCCAGGTTTTTACACTTATTTTTACAATAAATGTGAAATACACTTTTTGACAATATTTACAAATATTTCTTATTTGTCTTTATTGCTCTTTCCTGTAATGTTTAGTCTTCATTTGCCTGATAATGGCTATCTAAAGTTATCTCCTCAAAGAAGCAGTTATTTATTCACCCAAATCTTCTAGTCCTTCTCTGGAGTTTTCTTCTCACCTCATTCCCTTGGTTTTTGCCACAATTTGTAATAATTTGCAATTCGGAGTGTTAGAATGAGTGAATGAATCACAGGTAATGACTATAGTTTGTGACTATGTAAGATTGGATTCGTTATTGATTTATTCCACAAACACTGAGGCACTGCATTTAGCCAAATGCCAATCTTGGGCAGTGAGACTCTGAAAGAGAATCTGCTTCCCCCACCATAAACCGCAGAGTGAAACAACTCAGAATGTACATAAATTACAGAATGAAAGCACACTAGAAGTAAACACAGATGTGGAAGAGGTAAAGTGTCCTTGAAAATCATGGAAAGATTCATAAAGGGAATGACATTTCAACTGGATTCTAAACCAGTCATTCAAGCTCCACAAGGTTGCACAGTAAGTGAGCAGTGGCAGGATGACATACCTTAGAAAGTAAAAGGAATCTTTTTTAAACTGCTATAAAAATCATTACATATACATTTTATAGGTCGAGAGTAAGGTATTTAACATAAAATCATTTTAGTGTATCAGTGTTTATATAGACTTAGGTTTTTCTCATTTAAAACCTCTTTTAATGACTTGTGCTTTTCTTCATGGTGATAAAACATTTTCCCAGGAAGTGCTGAATAAATCTTTCTTGAAATACGTTTTATTGCTTTCTATCAATGACCCTGAAGTAATACAGAATTTACACTTCAGCGGTTGCAATGCTCAAACTTGACAGGTAGTGCACTGTGTTTGCTGATATAAGAGGTATGATGTAGGGCTAAGTGGTTTTGTGCTCATTTAGCTTTCAGGAGAAAATAATTGACTTAACATTTTAATACTAAAACCCAAAGCCTAACAGTTAATTCTTGGTATTTTAAATTATTATTGCAAAGATTATTGTGCCTAAGAACATGAAAATATTTTATATAATATTTTAAAAGTATATCTCTTTGTTGGTATTATTTAAATTACCATAAAAATGTGGGAAAAAGTTATACTGAAATGTGATAGGATGTTTTAAAAGTGGTGCCATGATTTTGTTAAGTGTTACCTAGTTTTCCTCTGAAAACAAGAAACATACCCAGAAGTTTTCACGAAATGGTCTCATGAATATCTAAGGTTAGTCCATAGTCTCATCTGAGACAAGGAAAGTCCCTTCCACTATGAGCCTGTAAAATCACAAGCAAGCTAGTTACTTCCTAGATACAATGGGAGTACAGGTATTGGGTAAACACAGCTGTTTCAAATGGGAGAAATTGGCCAAAATTAATGGGTTACAGGGCATGCAATTCCAAAATCCATCTGGGCAGTCAAATTTTAAAGCTCCAAAATGATCTCTTTTGACTCCGTGTCTCACATCCAGGACATGCTGATGCAAGAGATAGGTTCCCATAATCTTTGGCAGCTCTGCCCCTGTGGCTTTGCAGGGTATAGCACCCCTCCCAGCTGCTTTCACAGTCTGGCATTGAGTGTCTGTGGCTTTCCCAGGAACAAGGTGCAAGCTGTTGGTGGATCTACCATTCTGGGGTTTGGAGGATGATGGCCCTCTTCTCATAGCTCCACTAGGCCGTGCTCCAGTAGAGACTCTGTGGGGGCTCTGACCCCAGATTTCCCTCCTGCACTGCCCTAGCAGAGATTCTTCATGAGGGCCGTGCCCCTGCAGAAAACTCTTTCCTGGGCATCCAGGCATTTCCATACATCTGAAATCTAGGTGGAGGTTCCCAAACCTCGATTCTTAATTTCCGTGCACCTGCAGGCTCTCTACCACGTGGAAGCTGCCAAGGTTTGGGGCTTGCACCCTCTGAAACCACAGGCTGAGCTATACCTTGGCCCCTTTTAGCAATGGCTGGAGTGACTGGGACACAGGGCACCAAGTCCCTAGGCTGCACACAGTATGGGCACCCTGGGCCCAGCCCTCAAAATCATTGTTTCCTCCTAGGCTTCTGGATCAGTGAAGGGCGTGGCTGCCATGAAGACCTATGACATGCCCTGGAGACATTTTCCCCATTGTCTTGGGGATTAACACTGGCTCCTTGTTACTTATGCAGATTTCTGCAGCCAGCTGAATTTCTCCTCAAAAAATGGGTTTTTCTTTTCTACTGCATTGTCAGGCTGCAAATTTTCTGAACTTTTATGCTGTTTCCCTTTTAAAATGCGATGCTCTAACAACACCCGTCACCTCTTGAATGCTTTGCTGCTTAGAAATTTCTTCTGCCAGATACCCTAAATCATCTCTCTCAAGTTCAGAGTTCCACAAATCTCTAGGGCAGGGGCAAAATGCCACCAGTCTCTTTGCTAAAACATAACAAGAGTCGCCTTTGCTCCAGTTCTCAGCAAGTTCCTCATCTCCATCCGAGACAACCTCAGCCTGGTCCTTATTGTTTATATCACTATAAAAATTTTTGTCAAAGCCATTCAACAAGTCTCTACTCCAAACTTTCCCACATTTTCCTGTCTTCTTCTGAGCCCTCCAAATTGTTCCAGCCTCTGCCTGATACACAGTCCCGAAGTTACTTCCACATTTTTGGATATCTTTTCAGCAATGCCCCGCTCTACTGGTACCAACTTACTTTGTTAGTCCATTTTCACACTGTTGATAAAGACATACCCAAGACTGGAAAGAAAAAAAGGTTTAATTGAACTTACAGTTCCACATGGCTAGGGAGGCTTCACAATCATGGCAGGAGGCAAAAGGCATTTCTTACATGATGGCAGCAAGAGAAAATGAGGAAGATGCAAACGCAGAAATCCCTGATAAAACCATCAGACCTTGTAAGACTTATTCACTACCACTAGGACAGTATGGGTGATACCACCCCCATGATTCAAATGATCTCCAACCAGGTGCCTCCCACAACACATGGGAATTATGGGAATACAATTCAAGATGAGATTTGGGTAGGGACACAGAGCCAAACTATATCACATGGATTTCTTATACTTTTGCTTTTAATAACACAAACAAAAAAATACATCATTAAAAGGTTAGAAGTGAGAAGGTGTTTTTATGGAAATCAAAAATAATATCACCTTAGTAAACAGTATTCTTATGATTGTAGTTGAATTAGAGAGCAGAATACATCTAGAAGATTCAGTAGTAAGCATGTTTCTTCGATTAATGGAAAATTTGAATAGCCTAGCTGATTGAGATTGAGGTTACTATTAAATGCCTGAAGTATAAGAGTTGGTTGTTTATGTAAACAAAATATCTGTTTTACATGTACATGTCTAAGTAGGACTGTTGAGCCCCAGTAACATGAAATATCAAAGAGCATGACTCGAATACCTGCCATGTGAAGTGCTATTACATCAAAAAAGAGGTGTGTGCTGAAAAATTACCTACAAATGGCATTTTCCTCAAATCAATTTTAAATCTTCAGAATTTCATTTTAATAATTGTTTAGTTAATATTTCAGAATCCCTCATCATCAAAAGCAGGCAAAAGGCAAAAGTCCTTGAATGTATAACACATTTGTTTTCAAACAAGCCTGCCTCTAACTGTGAATCCAGGAGTGAATCCAGAACTACAAATTAACTAAGATTGGCCCCATCGAGTTACTGAACATTAAAAATCTAAAAACTAAAAGGCATGCCTCAACAATTATTTCCTTCTTGGAATCATTAATTAACCTATGTGTATCCAAACAATAATCTTCCAGCAGTTTCGCTAGCTACATTTTTAATTACTTAATATCATGTAAAATTTGTTTTATTATTGTTCAGTTCTGAATTTTGACATATGCATCAAGCCATGCAACTGCTACCACAGTCTTCCTGATCACTGATCTGTTCTAAATCTCTATAGTGTTTTTCCTTTTCTTAAATGTTGCATAAATAAAACCATACCTTATGTGGCCTTTTGAATCTGGCATCTTTAACTTAATGCGCTTGAAATTAATCTATGTCATTTCATGTATCAATGGCTCAATCTTTTTAATTGTTAAGAAAAAATGTATGCTGGGATAAATATCTTTCTAAATGAGTTTTTGTTCACAATGCTGAGTGTTTGTTTAGGATAGATTCCTAGAAATGGTATCACTAGGTCAAACATTCAAATAATTTTAAAATATTTGATACATATTGCCAAATAATCTCAAATTTTTTACCAATATACATTTATGACAGTATGGGATAAATGCGTCTTTCTTATACCAACTGACAACATTAATGATAATACATAAAATATTATTTGCTAATTTGATGGGACAGAAATGTTATATCATTATTAGCATTTTATTATTGTGGTTGAATGACTGTACTGTACAGCCAGAGATATTTGGTTCGAAATCCATCTTCATTATTTACTGTATGTGAAAATTTAGGTGAGCTATTTAATCTCTTGATGCCTTAGTCTCCTAATCTATAAAGTGAGGATAATTGTACCAATCATATTAGGTTCCTGTGAGAATTAACTGAATTACTATAGAAAATGCTTAGAATGGTATCTAGTCACCAGGAAGGACTCTCTCTGTATTACTTGTTTATTATCTAACACGTTTAATTATTAATGAAGCTCAGTTTCGTTATATGCTTGGGATATTTGAAACTTTTCTTAGTGAATTTTCCAATAAAATTATTTGTCTATTTTTCTATGGACAAGTTGGTATTATTCTTATTGGTTTGTTTCAGGTTCAGTTAGTAAGAATTTTAAGGATTTTCTATCACATTTTAGCAAACTTTTTCTGCATTTTATCTTTTTTCTTTCAGATAATGTTTGCAAAATGTAAAAAAAACAAAAGATTTCTTCATCAAGTTGGTATCTTTATCTTTTTTATTGCTTTGTGATTTGAAAATTCTTGTCCTGAGAACCAAAATATATATTTGATGAAATAGTTCTCTTCTTTTACTCATTCTGAAGTCATTGGAATTGAATTTGGCATATGATATAAATCCTAATTTTATATTTTATGATATTCAAAATTTCTAACAAACATTTACTTAATAATCTAATCCAGGTTTCTATTGTTTCTTCTGTTTCCTTTATAATGCTTTTTCTGAAGTTATTTTTCCTAGACTTAAATATTAGTATAATATTATCATAGAGGAAAAAATATCTGTTAGCTATGAATAAAAGGCTTTCATCTTATTGTTGCATTAATATATTTAAATGTAGAGAGCATACAGATTAGCAAAGAAAAAAGTATAATTGCCTTTTTTTATAGTTGACATGAACATGTATAAAGAAAAGCCAAAAAAATCAATAAAACATCTAGAACTTATTAGTGAATTTAGCAAGATCATAGCATACAAAGCCAAGATTCAAAATTCAATTTTATTTATCTACTAACAAAAAATATTTGAAATTTGAAAATTTAAATATGCCATTTACAATAACATCAAAATATTGAACAATAAAGTATTTAGGAATTTATAAAATGAAATCTCCTATACCAAGAATTACAGACCATTGCTGAAATAAATGAAAGAAGACCAATATATGTGAAGAGATACTCATTTGTGGATTGAGAGACAATATTGTTAAAATATCAGTATTTCCCAAATTAATCAATAGATTCAATATAATCGTGAACAGAACACCAGCAGATGTTCTGTCGAAGCTGACAAGCTATTTCTATAATTCAAATGGAAATGCAAAAGGCAGTCACTGCCAACACCAGCATGGACTGTCTGGGTTCCAGTAGGTTACTTCACTACTGCCTCTTCTGTCAGCCACATCATGACAGCTGCCCAGAAGCCAGAGAAACTCCTCACACCTGGCCCACTGCTGCAGCTACCAGCATCCAGGCAAGCCACCATCAGCCCACTGGTAACTGCCAACAGAGGTACCACTGTACACTACCCTGGGGAACAAAGATAGGCATGTAGTCAGCCCACCTCTGCCACCACTAGGGCCTGAAGCCTGGCCCACCTGACACTGCAGTCCTCAGCACAGCTTCATCACAGCTTCTGTTAATAACCACACCCTAACCTACCAAGGAAATCACAAATGTCACTGACACTGTTTGTAGCCAAAGAAATCATAGAGAGACTACGTTACTGCACACACCCATAATCAAAGCCACAGTACCCTATCCAAACAACATCACAGGTATATCTAAAGGAAAAAATTTTCCCATATGAAAGCGAATTCAAATATAGGAAGAAGCGACTGTTACAACAGATATGCAGATAAAGCTTCAACAATATCCTACATTCAACCAGAAGAAAGAATCTCAGAAGGTAAAGACAGGTCTTCTGAAATAATCTAGTCAGACAAAATTAAAAGAGAATAATCAAATCCTTCCTGACATTTGGGATAACATTAAAGTGACCAAATATACGAATTATAGATATCCCTGAGAGTGAAAAGACAAAGAAAAGATTAGAAAACCCACTTAATTAAATAATATATGAAAACTTCCTAAGTCTAGCAAGAGTTTTAGATATTTGGGATGCAGGAGGCTCAATGGTCCCTAGGCCGATAAAACGCAAAAAGGTCTTATACACAGCACATTATAATCAGACTGTTGAAAGTCAAAGATAAGGAATAAATTCTAAAAACAGCAAGAGAAAGTGTATGATAACCTATGAAGTAAACCTTATCAGACTGACAGCAAATTTCTGGCAGAAACTTTACAGGCCAGAAAGAATAGGACAATATATTGAAAGTGCTTAAAGAAAAAAAAAACTATCAGCCTTAAATACTATAGCCCACAAAATTATCCTTCGTAAATGAAGGAGAAATAAAAGGTTTCTCAGACACGAAAATGCTGAGGTAGTTTGTTACTACTAGACTGGACCTACAATAAATGCTCAAGGGAGGTCTGGAAACTGGTAGTGAAAGGACGACATTTATCATCATGAAAATACATGAAAGTATAAAACTCCCTGGTAAGCAACTAAAGAGAGGTATCAAATGTTACCACCAGAGAAATCTAACTAACCACAATGACAAACAATAAGGGAAAAAGAAAGGAACAAAAATATATAAGACAACGAATAAACAACAATATAACAGGAAGCCTCGCATATCAATAATCACTTTGAATGTAAATGAATTACATTCTCCACCTAAACGTTATGAAATGCCTGAATGATAAAACTATATGATCCAAATATATGCTGATTACAAGAAACTTACCTTACCAGGCAGACATACATAGGCTGAAAGTAAAAGAATGGTAAAAGATATTCCTTGCAAATGGAAAGCAAGAGTGAGCAGGAGTAGCTATACTTAAATTAGATCATACAGACTTTAAGTCAAAAAGAGTAAAATAAAAAAGACAAAGGATGTTATTATATAATGATGAGATTAACCCAGCAATAGGAAATAACAACTCTAAATGTATATGCATTCAACACTAGAGAACTCAGATCCACAAAGCAAATATTAGACCTAAAGAGAGAAATAGACTGCAATACAGTAATAGTGGAGAACTTCAACACTCCACTTTCAGTATTAGACAGATAATCTAGACAAAAAATCAACCAGTAAATTTTAGATTTAAACTAGATTTTAGACCAAATGGACCTAACAGACATTTACAAAACATTCCATCCAACCACAGCAAAATGAAATTTGTGTCATCAGCACATGAAACAATGTCCAAGATAGACCACCATATGTTAGGCCACAAATCATGTCTCAGCAATTTTTTACAAGTTGAAATCATATCACATATCTTCTCAGACCACTGTTGAATAATGCTAGAAATCACTGCCAAGAATAACGTTGGAAACTATACAAATACATGCAGATTAAACAACATGTTCCTGGTTGATCACTGGGACAATAAGGAAATTAAGCTGAAAATCAAAAAATTCTTGTAACAAATAAAGATTGAAACACAACATATCAAAACCAGTGGCATACAGCAAAAGCAGTGCTAAGAGGGAAGTTTATAGCAATAAATGCTTACACTGAAAAAGTAGAAATATTTTATTTTATTTTATTTTATTTTATTTTTTATTATACTTTAAGTTTTAGGGTACATGTGCACATTGTGCAGGTTAGTTACATATGTATACATGTGCCATGCTGGTGTGCTGCACCCACTAACTCGTCATCTAGCATTAGGTATATCTCCCAATGCTATCCCTCCCCCCTCCCCCCACCCCACCACAGTCCCCAGAGTGTGATATTCCCCTTCCTGTGTCCATGTGATCTCATTGTTCAATTCCCACCTATGAGTGAGAATATGTGGTGTTTGATTTTTTGCTCTTGCGATAGTTTACTGAGAATGATGATTTCCAATTTCACCCATGTCCCTACAAAGGACACGAACTCATCATTTTTTATGGCTGCATAGTACTCCATGGTGTATATGTGCCACATTTTCTTAATCCAGTCTATCCTTGTTGGACATTTGGGTTGGTTCCAAGTCTTTGCTATTGGGAATAATGCTGCAATAAACATACGTGTGCATGTGTCTTTATAGCAGCATGATTTATAGTCCATTGGGTATATACCCAGTAATGGGATGGCTGGGTCAAATGGTATTTCTAGTTCTAGATCCCTGAGGAATCGCCACACTGACTTCCACAATGGTTGAACTAGTTTACAGTCCCACCAACAGTGTAAAAGTGTTCCTATTTCTCCACATCCTCTCCAGCACCTGTAGTTTCCTGACTTTTTAATGATTGCCATTCTAACTGGTGTGAGATGGTATCTCATTGTGGTTTTGATTTGCATTTCTCTGATGGCCAGTGATGATGAGCATTTTTTCATGTGTTTTTTGGCTGCATAAATGTCTTCTTTTGAGAAGTGTCTGTTCATGTCCTTCGCCCACTTTTTGATGGGGTTGTTTGTTTTTTTCTTGTAAATTTGTTTGAGTTCATTGTAGATTCTGGATATTAGCCCTTTGTCAGATGAGTAGGTTGCGAAAATTTTCTCCCATTTTGTAGGTTGCCTGTTCACTCTGATGGTAGTTTCTTTTGCCATGCAGAAGCTCTTTAGTTTAATTAGATGCCATTTGTCAATTTTGGCTTTTGTTGCCATTGCTTTTGGTGTTTTGGACATGAAGTCCTTGCCCATGCCTATGTCCTGAATGGTAATGCCTAGGTTTTCTTCTAGGGTTTTTATGGTTTTAGGTCTAACGTTTAAATCTTTAATCCATCTTGAATTGATTTTTGTATAAGGTGTAAGGAAGGGATCCAGTTTCAGCTTTCTACATATGGCTAGCCAATTTTCCCAGCACCATTTATTAAATAGGGAATCCTTTCCCCATTGCTTGTTTTTCTGAGGTTTGTCAAAGATCAGATAGTTGTAGATATGTGGCGTTATTTCTGAGGGCTCTGTTCTGTTCCATTGATCTATATCTCTGTTTTGGTACCAGTACCATGCTGTTTTGGTTACTGTAGCCTTGTAGTATAGTTTGAAGTCAGGTAGTGTGATGCCTCCAGCTTTGTTCTTTTGGCTTAGGATTGACTTGGCGATGCGGGCTCTTTTTTGGTTCCATATGAACTTTAAAGTAGTTTTTTCCAATTCTGTGAAGAAAGTCATTGGTAGCTTGATGGGGATGGCATTGAATCTGTAAATTACCTTGGGCAGTATGGCCATTTTCACGATATTGATTCTTCCTACCCATGCGCATGGAATGTTCTTCCATTTGTTTGTATCCTCTTTTATTTCCTTGAGCAGTGGTTTGTAGTTCTCCTTGAAGAGGTCCTTCACATCCCTTGTAAGTTGGATTCCTAGGTATTTTATTCTCTTTGAAGCAATTGTGAATGGGAGTTCACTCATGATTTGGCTCTCTGTTTGTCTGTTGTTGGTGTATAAGAATGCTTGTGATTTTTGTACATGGTTTTTGTATCCTGAGACTTTGCTGAAGTTGCTTATCAGCTTAAGGAGATTTTGGGCTGAGACAATGGGGTTTTCTAGATATACAATTAGGAAAAGAGGAAGTCAAATTGTCCCTGTTTGCAGAAATATTTTAAAATTAGCAACCTAACAATGTGCCTGAAGAAACTAAAAAATCAAGAACAAATCAAACCCAAAATCAGCAGAAGAAACGCAATAATAAAGATCAGAAAAGAACTAAATCAAATAGAGACTAAAAAAATACAAATGATTAACAAAACTAAAATTTGGTTATTCAACAAGATAAATAAAATTGATAAACCACTAGATAGACTAAACAAGGAAAAAGAATATCCAAATAAACACAATCAAAAATGATAAAGGAGACATTACAACAGATGCCACAGAAATAAAAAGGATCATCAGAGACTATTATTAACAACTATATGCTGAAAAATGGAAAATATAGAGAAATAGATAAATTCCTAGAAACTTACAACCTACCAAGGTGTTGCATCAGGAAGAAATAGAAAACCTGAACATATCAGTAATGATTAGCAAAATTGAATCAGTAATAAAAAACATCTCCCAACTCTTTTAAAGCCTTGGACCAAATAGAATCACAGCCTAATTCTACCAATCATGCAAAGAAGAATACCAGTCTTCTTGATGCTATTACAATAAATCAGAGGAAGGAATTCTCTCTGGCTCATTCTACATGACCAGCGTCACCTTGAAACCAAAACCTGACAAGGACACCACAAAAAGAAAACTACAGGCCAATAACCGTGATGAACACAGATGCAAAAATCATTAACAAAATACTGGCAAACGCAATCCAACAGCACATCAAAAAAATAATATACCACAATCCAGAGGGTTTGTATCAAGGATACAGGTATGACTCAACGTAAATAAATCAATAAACATGATAAGCATCTTCACAGAATATAAGACAAATGAATATATGATCATCTCAATAGATGCAGAAAAAAAATTTTGATAAATTTCAACATCTCTTCATGAAAAAAAACTCTAAAACTCAGCATAGAAGAAACATACCTCAATATAATAAAGGCCATATGTGACAAACTCAGAGCTAATATCATACAGAATGGGGCAAAGTTTAAAGACTTTCCTCTAAGAACTGGAACAAGACAAGGATGCAAACTATCACCACTCCTATCCACATAGTACTAGAAGTCCTAGCCAAAACAATCAGACAAGCAAAAGAAATAAAAAGTATCTAAATTGGAAAGAGCAAGTAACATTGTTCCTCTTTGCTGATGATATGGTTTTGTATCTGGAAAATACTAAAAACTCCAGCAAAAACCTCTTAGATTTGATTAATTAATTTAGTAAAGTTTCAGGATACAAAATAAAAATACAAAAGTCAGTAGCATTTCAATACCCAATAATAAAATAGCTAAGAAAGAAATCAAGAAAGTGATCCCATTTAAATTAGCTACAAAAAATTAAAATACCTGGGAATAAATCAAGGAAGTAAAAGATCTCTGCACAAAACTACAAAACACTGATGAAAGAAATTAAGGATTAAACAAACAAATTGAGAAACATCCCATGTTTATGGTTCAAAAGAATTAATATCATTAAAATGACCATACTTCCCAAAGCAATTTCCACATTCAATGCAATTTCTTCCAAATTACCAATGTCATATTTCATAGAATTAGAATAATCCTAAAATTAGTATGGAATGAGAACAGAGCCCAAATAGCCAAAGCAATTCTGAACATAAAGAACAAATCTGGTCCTGACTTAATCACTATGCAATCTATGCATGTAACAAAATTGAACATGGATTTTATCAATTTGTACAAATAAAAAAATGTAAAAAAAGAACAAAGCTGGAGGCTATAGTAGCCAAAACAGCATGGTATTTTTAGACAAATGGAATGGAATAGAAAGCTCAGAAATAAAGCCATATATATATATTGTGTGTGTGTGCGTGTGTGTGTGTGTGTATACACACATACATGTATATATAATGTGTATATATAATGTTTTCTACATGTTCTAATATTTATATTCCATTCCATTATACATATTCCATTTCTGTATATAGGTTATATAGAATTGGAAGACTATCTGCCATTAAAAAGAATGAAATCCTGTCATTTGCAGCAACATGGTTGAAACTGGAGTTCATTATCTTAAGTGAAATAATCTAGGCACAAAAAGATAAATATCACATGTTCTCACTTATATGTGGGAGCTAATAACTTGATTACATGAAGGTGGAGAATGGAAAGGTAGGTAGGAAACAGAGACTGGAAAGGATGAATGGAGGGTAGGAGGGAAGGTGAAGAGAAGAGAGTTAAAAGGTGTAAACATATAGTTAAAAGAAATAAATTCAATGCTTGATAGCAGAGTACAGTGACTACAGTTAACAAAATGTATTATACTCAGGTGATGAACACCTAAATACTTGATCACTATGCAATTATATACGTGTAACAAAATCACTATGCACTATATATGTGTAAAATTTAAATGCGTACAAATAAAAATAATAAAATACTAATCCAGTATCATTCACTGACAATGTTAACTCAGGTGGATAGGCATTAAGTCAATACTACTATAAGAACCACTTCTTGTTTATGTTAATGCCATATAGAATGAAATAAAATTCACTAAAATCCAAAAAATTAGAAAAACTATCAAAACTCAATAATATTAAGACAACCCAATAAAAATGTGGTCAAAGGATTTGAACATACATGTCACCAAAAAATATATTCAAATTTCCAATAAATACATGTAACAATGTTCGACATCGTTAGTCATCAGAGAAATACAAAATAAAATGGTAATGAGATACTACTAGATAGGCTTTTACAGAGACTGACAATACCAAGTATTGACAAGGATATGGAGCAACTGAAATTCTCATTCCTTGTGGTAAGAATGTACAATTATATAACCACATTGAAAAAACAAGTTTTCAGTTTCTTTATTCACCCAAAATATATGTCTTTTGGAAAAAATTTTTTCCAGTCTGTGGGTTGTCTTCTCATTCTCTTGATATATGTCTTTTCAAAGAGGCCGAGCTTTACTTTAGACAGTGGTCATCAAAGTGTGTATATTTGTGTTTTTATAATTTATATGCATATATTCCTGTGAAAAGATACTGTATGCATTGTTCAACATGTACAAATATAAGAAAGATATAGTAAAGAAATATATATTTTTAAATTTATAAATGTATTTATTGGTGTTCCACGTTGCAAACTAAATAATCTACATTGGCTAATTTAAGGAATTAAACTATAGTGGAAGGTTCTCATTTATTGGGATGATTAGAACCAGCCTTTTTGCAGGCTATTAGCGAATCATAGCACTAGGGCTTCACTGCTACCTCCACTGACACCTCTGACACTTGAAACTTGAGGCCAGATATCTGCCCATGCTGATAGAAAACAACTGAACAATTTGCTAGATAATAGAAAAGAATCAAATGACTCTGCCACTTTGCTTGCCAGAAGATTGTTTTTCTCATTTGTGACCTCTTGCCTATAAATGATAGATAGTCCCTGTGCTGCATGCTATAGGTGTTCGTAAGAGAGTCTGGGAATGTGAGCTTTTTATATCCTATTTTTGGGTGGTAAAGGTCATTCTATTAGTCTGTTCTTAAACTGCTAATGAAGACATACCTCAAATTGGGTATTTTATGAAAGAAAGAGGTTTAATTGACTCACAGTTCAACATGACTGGGGAGGCCTAAGGAAAGTTATAATCATGGGGGAAGGGGAAGCACACATGTCCTTCACATGGTAGCAGGAAGGATAATGAGTAAAAGGGGGAAAAGCCCCTTATAAAACTATCAAATCCCATGAGAACTCACTCTCACAAGAACACAATTAGAGTAACTGCCCCCATGACTCAATTACTTCCCACCAGGTCCCTCCCACAACACATGGGGCTTATGGGAACTACAATTCAAGATGAGATTTGGGTGGGGACACAGCCACACCATTTCATTCCACCTCTGACCCCTCCCAAATCTCGTGTTCTCACAATTAAAATACAATCATGCCCTTCCAACAGTCCCCCCAAAGTCTTAACACATTTCAGTATTAACACAAAAGTCCAAGTCCAAAGTCTAATCTGAGACAAGGCAAGTCCCTCCTGCCTATGAGCCTGTAAATTCGAAAGCAAGTTAGCTACTTCCTAGATAAAATAGGGTCACAGTCACTGGGTAAATACACACATTCCAAATGGGAGGAATTGACCAAAACCAAGGGGCTACAGGCCTCATGGAGGTCCAAAATCCAATAGGGCCATTATTAAACCTTAAAGTTTCAAAATTATCTCCTTTGACTTCATATCTCACATCTAGGTCATGATTATGCAAGAGGTGGGCTCCCACAGCTTTGGGCAGCTCTGCCTCTGTGGCTTTGCAGGGTACAGCCCCCCTCCAGGCTGCTTTTACAAGCTAGTGTTGAGTGCCTGCAGCTTTTCCAGGCACATGGGTGCAAGCTGTAGGTGGATCTACCATTCTGTGGTCTGGAGGATGGTGGCCTTCATCTCACAGATCCACTAGGCAGTACCCCAGTGGGGACTCTGTGTGGGGGCTCTGATCCCACATTTCCCTTCCACACTGCCCTAGCAGAGGTTCACCATGAGGGCTCCACCCCTGCAGCAAACTTCTGCCTGAACATCCAAGCATTTCCTTACATCCTCTGGAATCTAGGCGGAGGTTTCCAGACCTCAATTGTTGACTTCTCTGCAAATGTAGGCTCAACACCCCATGGAAGCTGGCAAAGCTTGGGGCTTTCACCTTCTGAAGCCATGGCCTTAGCTGTACCTTTGCCCTTATTAGTCAAAGCTGGAGCAGCTGGGTTGCAGGGCACCAAGTCCCTATGGTGCATACAGCAGGGGGACCCTGGACCCAGCCCACAAAACCAATTTTCCCTCCTAGGCTTCTGGGCCTGCGATGAGTAGGGTTGCCACAAAACTGTCTGACATGCCTTGGAGACATTTTCCCTATTGTCTTATTAAGATTTGGCTCATAGTTGCTTATGCAAATTTCTGCAGCAGGCTTGAATTTCTCCTCAGAAAATGAGTTTTTCTTTTCTATGGCATCATCAGGTTGCAAATTTTTAAAACTTTTATGCTCTGCTTCCCTTTTAAAATTAAGTTCCAATTCCAAACCATATCTTTCTGGATACATAAAACTGAATGCTTATAACAGCACCCAAATCATATCTTGAACACTTTGCTGCTCAGAAATGTCTTCCACCAGATACCCTAAATTATCGCTCTCAAGTTCAAAGTACCACAGATCTCTAGGGCAGGGGCAAAATGCCACCAGTCTCTTTGCTAAAGCATAACAAGAGTCACCTTTGCTCCAGTTCCCAACAAGTTCCTCATCTCCATCTGAGACCACCTTAGCCTGGATTTCATTGTCCATATCATTATCAGCATGTTGGTCAAAGCCATTCAACAAGTCTCTAGGAAGTTTCAAACTTTCCCACATCTTCCTATCTTTTTCTGAGGCCTCCAAACTATTCCAACTTCTGCCTGTTACCCAGTTGCAAAGTTACTGCCACATTTCTGGGTATCTTTACAGCAGTGCCCCATTCCTGGTACCAATTTACCATATCCGTTTATTCTCATGCTGATAATAAAGACATACCCAAGGCTGGGTAGTTTATAAAGAAAAAAGAGGTTTAATTGACTCACAGTTCAGCATGGCTGGCAAGGCCTCAGGAAACAGAATCATGGTGGAAGGGAAGCAAACACATCCTTCTTCACATGGTGGCAGGGAGAAGAATGAGCAAAACCGGGGAAAAACCCTTATAAAATCATCAGATCTCATGAGAACTCACTCTCTTGAGAACAGCATGAGGGTAACCATGTCCATGATTCCATTACCTCCCAACGGGTTCCTCCCATGACACGTGAAGATTATGGGAACTACTACAATTCAAGAGGAGATTTGGTTGGGGACACAGCCAAACCATGTCAGTCATGATATGAGAAATTATCAAATTAAGATGTAGGGAAGGTTTTTTAAAAGATTTGAGCAACCACAAATGACAGATATGTGCTATAGTAGTGCAAAATACCATTTTGCTCTTATTAAAAATATAATTGTTCTTGATAATCTGAATTATAAATGTCATGGATAATTATGATGCATTATGCTCTCAGCAGCTAGAACTTCAAGCAAAATACACACCTAGAGAGGAATCAGCCTTAACAATAATTCTATAAATTTAATTTTCTTTATTTCTGATAATTACATTTTAGTTGACTTCATATGTGATCTAAATACATTACCATTATTTTGGACTTATGATGTAGCTCTTGAAGTACATATATGATGTAACTCTTAAAGTACATATAGAAGAGCAGATAAAGTATCAGTTCACCATTTCTTTGTAGTTTGTGCTTTCATGATGAATATTCTCATCAATGTACAGATTATTTGCAGGAGCCTTTTAAATCCATGTGTCCATTTTATGAGACTTAGCTTTTGTCTGTATATAATGTGTTTATTCAGTGTGCATGGATTAATTTGAGAGAGCACAGGTATGGGTATCTTTACAGCAGTGCCCTGCTCCTGGCACCAATTTACTGTATTAGTTTATTCTCATGCTACTAATAAAGACTATATATCACAGTAAACTGAGAACCAGCTGGTAAATGAGAGAACTGTGGTCCACCTTTTCATTGTGGAGTTCTCATTTTCCTTCAGCTTATGCTGCTTATTCAACACTATTTTTGCATAATCTAATGCATTCACTAAATGAAGGTGCTGTGTTAGCCTCCACATGATATTAATACAGCCTATTTAATTTATCCTTCTTTAGATTAAAAATAAATAAGTAGTCATGTGCCACAGAATGACACTTCAGTCATTTGGTCATTGAAGGACCACATCTATTACTGTGGTCCAATAAGATTATAATAACATATTTTCCTGTACATTTTCATTGTTCTGATATGTTTTGATACATAAATGCTTACCATCGTGTTAGAGTTGCCTGCAGTATTCAGTACAGTAACATGCTGTACACCTAGGAGCAACAGGCTATACCACATACCTTAGGTGTATAGTTAGGTTATACCATCTAGGTTTGTATAAGTACACTCTATGATGTTCTCACAATGAACAAAATCACCTAATGATGCATTTCTCAAAACATGTCCCTGTTATTAATACAGTATGTAACAATACAGTTAGTACAATATGTAATACATGACTATATTCAGAATTTTAGCTATTTCTCTTATATTTCAAATGGATTTTCTTGTGCACTGTGTGGCACGGGCATTTCATTTTAGTAACCACAGTCTGGGAAAGGAGAAGTCTTTGAAGGATGTTGAGCAAGGTTATGACATGGCCAGATGTGAATTTTTGATCAGTGACTCCATGTTAGCAGATAAAGTTGTATTGGGAAAGATCAAAAGCATGAAGGCCAGATAAGAGGATACTGTATGTTATCATGGATGGAAATGTGAGGGATGGCAGGAGAGATGCTATGATTGAATGAATCTCAATATTCTTGGTGATCAAAGAATAATGAGACTCATCCAATAAGACTCTGTGAATGATTGAATGTAGTTCCTAAGCTAGGAGGAAGAATGAGGAATGATTTTCTGGTTCCTGACTACAGCACAAGTTTTTGATTTTTAGAACAAAGAATAAATTTGTACATGCTTTATGATTCCTGGTTGAATTTTTAAGGATAAAAATGTCAGCTGTAATATTATTCTTTCCTGATACCATGCAGTATTTGTATCAGTGATTTTATTCATTCCACACACATTCTTCTCGAACCTGGACACTGCTCTAGACACTGATTCTTTCCAAATATCAGATAAGGTTATTCTTATGTAGAGCCTCAGTTCATATAAATATGATTTTCCCAAAATGAGAAATAAGTGACTTTTCATAAGATATTTTTTAAAAGAATGTCTTAATAATAAATTGTGAATGTTGCATGGAAATGTAGGTGACTTGCATTGTGCATCCTGTGTTTGATTCACTGGTCTTGCATGTCTTGCCTTTAGCTGGGATGACAGCAGTTCAGTGAGCAGTGGTCTCAGTGACACCCTTGATAACATCAGCACTGATGACCTGAACACCACATCCTCTGTCAGCTCTTACTCCAACATCACCGTCCCCTCTAGGAAGAATACTCAGGTGAGAATTACCGCCTTTCTTTTTCCAGTGTTTCTGCCAGTTTTTTTCCCCAAATTACTTAATATTAGATTAAGGTATAGCACAAGCCCTTAATCCAAAATTATTACAGAAACTGGAAAATGCAGAGATAATAAGGACTCCCTTTGCCACTCCTGAACCCTGAAGCATCTTTCATCTTAGTCTTTCCTAAAGCCACAACCCTTAGGAGGAGCAACAATGTGCACTGCAGCCAATTTTGAATAAACAGAAGCAGCTTATATATATATATATATGATATACATTACATATTTATATATATGTAATATATGTACCATATAGCCTGGTGGTATAGTTATCTATACAAATATATTTATTTATTGTTAATATATAGAGTATATAAATATATATTTATATAATAGATATTTATATCTATTATATAAATATATATTTATATAATAGATATTTATATATAAAATATATAAAAATATATAACATATAATAGATATATATTTTATATATTATATAAATATATATTTATATATTTAATATATTAATGATGAATTACTATATTTGTATAGATAACTACACCACCAAGCTATATGGTGTGTATATATTAATATATAATGTATAATTCCATATTAATATAATAGTAACATATCAATACTTAATATAATATATATTCAATTGATTACAATCTAATTCAGAAAGATTTATGTTGCCATATCTCTCCTTACAATATCGATATATTTGTTTAAAAATCCAGCAATTATTTTCATAGTCTAATTTTAGATAGTTCTTGATTAATTTTATATGATCTCTGAAATATATCACTGGATCTGTTGTGAATGATAAATCAAAAATGAAAAATGGACATTACATCATTAAGTTCTAGCTTGTCTTACTACTTATGACATTTGATATAGAAAATTTCTACCTTTCTGTAGCGTTTAATTGGTGTTTTCTGCATGTATTTATTCTGAAATTCTCTAATATCTGCAAGTGGGAATTATGTGGCTAAAATTAATAAAATGTAAGTGAAGGTAAATCAAAATAGAATATTTGGATTTATCCAGTTATCTGAAAGTACATTTCATTGCCTTAATTCACACTTTATAAATTTTTCTTCATAAAGTTTTTCTGTAATATTTGTCTTTATAGCTGAGGACAGATTCAGAGAAACGCTCCACCACAGACGAGACCTGGGATAGTCCTGAGGAACTGAAAAAACCAGAAGAAGATTTTGACAGCCATGGGGATGCTGGTGGCAAGTGGAAGACTGTGTCCTCTGGACTTCCTGAAGACCCCGAGAAGGGAGGGCAGAAAGCTTCCCTGTCTGTTTCACAGACAGGTTCCTGGAGAAGAGGCATGTCTGCCCAAGGAGGGGCGCCATCTAGGCAGAAAGCTGGAACAAGTGCACTCAAAACACCTGGTAGGCTTGTCGTTTGCCAGCTGTTATGCAAAAGTGCTTTACTTTATTGTTTCCATTCAATCTTTGTTTTCTCTAACAATAGCATTTCTAAAATACCAAATTCTTATCCATATTAAACATGGAGTCAAATAGTTAAATAGTTTTTCTGTCTACGTTTCACAAATTCGTCATAGAAGCCCAAGTAGGGCCTATATCTAGGCATTCTCTGGAGAGCCTCCTCATAAACTAGGGGTACTGGATGCCTTACCTTGCCAGAGTTATTTCAGGTAACGGGGAAATAAGATTAGGTTGCTAAAGCAACAGTTAAGTTTTTTTGTTGTTGTTCTGCATTCTTAATGAAAGTTTGGAATTTTTACACTAAATATGCCACTGAATTGCACTACAGACTCTGAGAGGAACAAGCAATGACACTAATCAATTGGAATGCTGGAGATTTGAAACATTGTCTGTGTATTAGACTTCATGAAAGAAGAGAATGAAATAGTTCTTCAAAATTGTGCCATACTTTTTTTAAAAAGACTCTCCCCGTATTTTTAAAATAATGCCTAATTATAAATAGTGCCACCTGAAGCACTAATTAACAGGGTACTCCAAATATAATCATCTCACAGATATTCAAATGAATTCTTTTTCTAGTAATTAGCTTGATAGGGTTAAGTGCTATCTTTTTAAAAAGAGTTGCAAAATATAAGACATTAACAAATAGCAAAACATATGTTTTCATTTTATCTCTTCCATCTCTCATAATGTTTCTTCTGACAGCCAAATTTTTGTAGCTATGCACTCAGTCCTCTCAATATATGAGATTTTCGATCTAAGACAATACATTTAGGAAGGGAAATAATATAAAGAAGCATTCACATTTTACACATTGTTTCACGAAGTGTGGCGATATCAAACTGTACAGGCACATATATTTGTGTATTTCTCCTTAATTAGGGAAAACCGATGATGCCAAAGCTTCTGAGAAAGGAAAAGCTCCCCTAAAAGGATCATCTCTACAAAGGTCTCCTTCAGATGCAGGAAAAAGCAGTGGAGATGAAGGGAAAAAGCCCCCCTCAGGCATTGGAAGATCGACTGCCACCAGCTCCTTTGGCTTTAAGAAACCAAGTGGAGTAGGGTCATCTGCCATGATCACCAGCAGTGGAGCAACCATAACAAGTGGCTCTGCAACACTGGGTAAAATTCCAAAATCTGCTGCCATTGGCGGGAAGTCAAATGCAGGGAGAAAAACCAGTTTGGACGGTTCACAGAATCAGGATGATGTTGTGCTGCATGTTAGCTCAAAGACTACCCTACAATATCGCAGCTTGCCCCGCCCTTCAAAATCCAGCACCAGTGGCATTCCTGGCCGAGGAGGCCACAGATCCAGTACCAGCAGTATTGATTCCAATGTCAGCAGCAAGTCTGCTGGGGCCACCACCTCAAAACTGAGAGAACCAACTAAAATTGGGTCAGGGCGCTCGAGTCCTGTCACCGTCAACCAAACAGACAAGGAAAAGGAAAAAGTAGCAGTCTCAGATTCAGAAAGTGTTTCTTTGTCAGGTTCCCCCAAATCCAGCCCCACCTCTGCCAGCGCCTGTGGTGCACAAGGTCTCAGGCAGCCAGGATCCAAGTATCCAGATATTGCCTCACCCACATTTCGAAGGTAAGGATGTATAAAATGATGCTGGAAAAATATAAAGGATAAATATGTGTTAGACACATACATTACATATAAATGTGTGTATATATATATTTTAAATATGTATAAGGTATATATATATCTTAGAATTCTTTAAAGTACACAGTGAGCTCTATGAAGCTTATCATGTAAACAGCTAGCAAAAAAAATAGTTCTCATTTTGAGAAACAGTCAAACTTCAAAGTTTCACTGTCATTGTGATACTAGCAACACAAACAACATCTAAGAGACTTAAAAGCTGATGGTAATACCTAAGTGTAGTGATAAGGCAAAGTAATAGCTTGTAAAATTTCCATAGATTTCCATTCCTCCTTTTCACATTAAAAATTAAAACCAAATAGGTTTTCATGACTTTTGGCATTCATTTCCAGTGTCATTTTCTTGCTGGCTCTTAATGAGTTGGTGATCATAAATGTAGATGAAGTCGTTTTCCTTGTAACAGATTCCATTGGACAGATTTATACAGTGTCATAACTTGACACATTAAAGACAATCAAGATATGACATAATTTGAAACTATTCCAGTGTTTGGTACAGTATCACAACTGAAGAGTGGGCTAAGCTTTCTAACTCTTCATCTGCTTTCTTTGACATGACTCTGGTAAGGATCATGACTTGATTTCTGTTCCTGGATTGTTTTTGGTATTAAATATGTGAAGTTCTGCTCTAAGATATCACTGTTTTTAAATACCCATGTGTTTTTAAGTGGTAGGAAAATAAATGCAGTTAAAAATTGGGGACAAATATCTAAACCTCTCTGAGTCTGTCTTCTCATCTGCAAAATGGTAGAGTGTGGTTTATAGTTCATTATGGGTTCAATATTTTTAATGTTTGTTTTTATTCTGTTGACTAAACCCAGAACTTTGATATCTAGGAAATGAAAGATTTTGAAACATTTATTTTACAATAAAGCAATTTCAGATACCTGATTGTTTGAAAAACCTAAAGGCTTTATTCCTCCATAGTAATATTAATGCTGCAGAACTGTCTTTTTAAAATACTGATTCTCATTGGGAAGAATGAATTATGGCTTATAGGGAGAGTAAATATTTCTGTTTCTTAAGTAAAAGCCAATAGTGCCCTCCTGTGGCCCATTACCTATGAAACAATTTCTCATATTCGTCATAAAATATTTCACTGTAGGAAATATGGATTTCATTGCAACTCGATTAGTAATCATTATGCCATTACTTCATATCATTGTATTTCCATATTTACATAAATTTGATTCTACCATCTGCTTCATTTACAAAACTAAAATGTTTTCTGAACTAAACTCCAAAATCTAACAGCACCAGATCTGTTTCAAATCACTATTAAAAAATGTATTTGAATAGCACTGGCAACTGACATAAAACCCTTTGGCCTCTGCTGGGGAAAATACAGACAAACTGACTTGTTGCCGACAATGTCAATGTTGTTTCCAACCAACTGCTCCCTGACAGTGACTCAGACCACCAGATACTCAACACAACTCCCTAAACTTGCTTTAAGCGTTCCATCTAGATTTTGAATAAACTGTTTAAAAATTTAAAAATAAAAAAAAAAAACAAGAGAAGAGCTCATTTAAGTGTTGTCTATCGAATGCGTAGAAGTTGTTTCATTATAATGGTTCTGTAAATAGGTAACAGCAAGTATGGTCAAACTACTGACTTTGAGTGAAAGTCTCATGATCACTTAAATTATGAAAACCAGGGGTTTTCATGTTTGACTTACTTTTGTTCCACCCACTTCCCCTCTTTCCCTAGTAGCAGCTCAGTACTGACCTACCCTTATATGAGAGATTTTCTGCACTTGATAAAGAAGTCCAAGCTTATAAAAGTTCATTAACATAGAGACAGGAAGTGCTTTGTAGTTCAGTACACCAAAGCACACTTGGCTCTGTGTACTGTAACCCTAAATATTAAATGTGGATATTAGCTTCTTGGAACAACTGAAGTTGTTATTTGTTTTTCTTTTAGGTTGTTTGGTGCCAAGGCAGGTGGCAAATCTGCCTCTGCACCTAATACTGAGGGTGTGAAATCTTCCTCAGTAATGCCCAGCCCTAGTACCACATTAGCGCGGCAAGGCAGTCTGGAGTCACCGTCGTCCGGTACGGGCAGCATGGGCAGTGCTGGTGGGCTAAGCGGCAGCAGCAGCCCTCTCTTCAATAAACCCTCAGACTTAACTACAGATGTTATAAGCTTAAGTCACTCGTTGGCCTCCAGCCCAGCATCGGTTCACTCTTTCACATCAGGTGGTCTCGTGTGGGCTGCCAATATGAGCAGTTCCTCTGCAGGCAGCAAGGATACTCCGAGCTACCAGTCCATGACTAGCCTCCACACGAGCTCTGAGTCCATTGACCTCCCCCTCAGCCATCATGGCTCCTTGTCTGGACTGACCACAGGCACTCACGAGGTCCAGAGCCTGCTCATGAGAACGGGTAGTGTGAGATCTACTCTCTCAGAAAGGTGAGCTTTCCTGGAGGCATTGATAACATCTTCCCCCTCTTCCCTGCACTATGCCTAACCCCCACCCCATTAAATTCCCTTGATTTCACTGTGAGTGCCCCTGTGCAAAAGGATGTAAGACTGATGAAACCGGGCCTTTCATTTGCTCTCATTACCAAATTTACAGAGGAATAGAATCATTAAAGGTAGGGTGAGTGGATAATTTTGTTAATATGAATGCATACATTTATACCCAGTAGGCAATGTGAATAAAATTCAAGGAATGTATTTAGATATTGAATGAGGTCTCCTGAAGACATTTTAATGATTTGGCTTAAGCTTCAGAACAACACTAGCTCCTTATGATGACTTAAGCATTTTGAAAGACCAAAATGAAATTATTCTATAGTTATGCTCAGAGCAATATGTTAAATTTGTTCCATTTGTACTTCTATGAAAAAATAGCAGATGGATTGCTGGGAAATCCTAGTTGGCCTGGTTAAAAAAAAAAAAAAAATCAATTGTCAGCCATGAATCATTAGAGAAAATTATAGTGTCAGTGCCATTTTCAATAGACTGCTTAAAAAGTAATCATATTACAAAGTGTTTCTCATTGGCTTTATATATATATATATAAACTTAAAGTAGAGGACATAGCAAGGCATTTCTTACCTAATATGCTTACTGTGAAGCATCCCTTTTGAGCAAAATCACTCTAAATTTTCTCCTCAAAGTGATCCTCTCTTGATTATACTGTACTGACTCTTACCACCAGGAAAATGTCTTAAAACCACTTCTTTTTCCTGATAAATGCAATGCTATTTGTCTCTTGACATAAGTAAAGCTTTAAACATGGTCTTGGCCACATGTGGAAAGAAATACTGGTCACGTAAAATACCTGATATATCTTTCTATGTCTTCCCCTGATTTTTATATTTTTATATTTTTATTTTTATTTTTTAACTCTGATATTGATGGTGGCATTTATTTTCTAGACCTTCAGCCTTACTCCCGGAATGATATTTTTAAACATCAATTAAAGCCCTTAGCTAGACACTCTCTGCATTACGCCAGTTTCCCCTTAATGTAGGATGTCCCAATTTGAAATTCCTCATTTCCTCTTGACTTTGTGAAATACAAAACCCAGAGCAAAACATTGCTTCTTTCCCTCTTTACTTCCTACTTGCCTAACAATGAGACAGGGACAGCCATGCAAATGGGGCTTTCCGATGATAAAGTAATTTTAACACTAACTAAAATATTGGTGTTTCCTATGGTGGGCTGCTAATTACAAAATACATTTTTCCTCCTAAAGAAAAAAACTGGGCCAAGGCAAACAGCTCAGTGATAGCAAATAAAATGTAACCATTTCCCTATGGTTTTGCTGTTATATGCTATTATAGACAGCATACGTAAAGACCAGTAAGGGTTCATTTTTCCACCTAAAATGTCGGGCTTCCTGTAAAATCTTTGATTCTAGTTTCAGCACTTCTAAGGTAAATGGGCATCTTCACATGTCATTTATAAAACTTCTAATGAATGAATTATATTAAAATAGATAAACAACCTATAGTTTTAATGAATGTATCCTAGATTGTATGCTCATATGTAAGGATTCTAAATACCAACTTGATAACCAAACCAAACATAGTGCAAACAGGTTATCATTTATTAACCACAACCACCTTCCACAAAACTGGTCATTTTTTAATTATTAAGATAATCTGCAACAAGTTGGCCATTTAGCCATCAGCCTATTTCTTCAGCATTTAGACATTAATCCCAGATCCAGAAATAAAGTCAAGTAACTATTTATAACCAAGTAACATTCAAATCAAAACTAGATGAAAGATTGGTTAGTTGCATAGCTATAACCAAAATGCAGTTTTAATATTTTACTCTAATCTATATTTTAACTGAAGTCAATAAAATTTTCACTATGGAAATACACTAGAAAATACGCAATTTCTTATTCTTTTTAAGCAGATTTATTTATTGTACATGTTCAGTCTTTGAAATAGGCCAATTTTATTTATGTTATGTTATGTTACTTATTTGTTTTGAAATAGAGCCTCACTCTGTCGCCCAGGCTGGAGGGCAGTGGTGCCATCTCAGCTCACTGCGTCCTCTGCTTCCCGAGTTCAGGCAATTCTCATGCCTCAGCCACCTGAGTAGCTGGGATTATAGGAGCGGACCACCATGCTGGGCTAATTTTTGTATTTTTTGTAGAGATGAAGTTTCACCATGTTGGCCAGGCTGGTCTCGAACTCCTGACTTCAAGCGATCTACCCGCCTTGGCCTCCCAAAGTGTGGGGATTACAGGTGTGAGCCGTGGCACCAGCCTGAAATAGGCCAATTTTTAAAATGGGAGTATTCCTACATTAAAATGGCCAAATAAAGACTTTTTCTAAAATAAACTTTAAACTAATTTTGGATAAATATGTTTTGCCTTTGAGCCTTAATAAAATGCATTAATGAATATTAAGCTGTAAAAAGTACATGTTAACTACATAGCTATAGTGTATAATATTAATATTAATTAGTGCCTTCCAGTAAATTACTAGATTAAAATAAATTTTTAATATAAGACACTGAGCTTTTTGTTTTCTTGACAATAGAACTGCAAGCAATAGCAAATTGCTCTAATCCTTTCAAGTACATTTAAGAAAGTTTATGACCTATTGAAGAGAAAAGTAGATCTAGTGGGTGATACTGGCTTCATTATGGTTAATTAATTGATCAGTAGAATGTCAGAAATGCTAAGAAAACCAAAGAGCTACACCAGAGAGAAAATGTGTTAATGTAAATTTTAAGGCAAGTTAATTAGCGATATATAATAAAGATGTATATAAGTTCATGATTTACCTGTTTGTCTACAATTTTAGATGATTTTTTGATACTCATATTTAAATCGGTAGCTTTTCCTATAGATTTTAATTTTTGTTTAAATTCCTCTTCGTTAAATTAAATAAAATAATAAAATACACTTTTTAACAGTTTTCTCTTCTGCAGCTGCTCTAGGTCATTGGTGGCCATTGAGCCATAACTAGTCTATATTTGTTTTGGGTTTTGTTTCATGTGTCTGACTCAACTAAATTTTTAAATAATTTGTAGTAACCAACTTTGCAAATTCCGGGTTTGTCTTTAAATGTCAGATCTGGCAACGCTGCCTTGACATTTCTGCCTAGAAACTATTGGCTCTAGGCAGTCAGTGCCTGTCTGCTTCAGACTGTTGACTGAAATCCCCATTCATTTTCATGCCCTATCTGGCCCTTGCTGGCATATGAGTTTGCAACCTTTGGTGATTTGCAGAAATTGTCTATGTTAGAAAATCATTAATATCTAGATTCAAACATATTTCTAAATAAAGCTTTAAATTATTATGGTAACTTTAAATGTATTTATTCTAATTTTTTTCATTAAATTGCTCTTCATCATATAAATATATAATTTTTATACAACTGGATGAGTTTGGCAGAAGAATACCAACTTTTCATATTCTTTGTGGCATTAAACTTTAACTTGTACACATGGAAATAAATAATCCTTAAAATGACTTATGACCACATAAATGCCTTAGCACATGTGGTTCATATTTGGAGATTTCTCATATTTGTTCAATATAATTTATTTTGTTTGTTTATCCACAGTACTTAAGAAAACTTCTATAGTCAACATATATACTGTAACTGGCCTCTACACAGCATAAGCAATTACCTTACATGGCTATTACCGATAAAGTTAAAGTTGTATAAAGCCTTTGGATGCTTTTGATTTCAGTGCTAAATAATGGAGTACACATAGAAGAAAACATTTTAGCTTTGGTTTGAGTGATCAAATTTTAGGTCAGCCTTTTTACATTCATGTTATATCATCCCCATTATGCATATCCTGTGTATTTAATTTTGATCATTTGATGTCCTAAAGGAAGAAAGCTATAATTCTGCAATTTTAATTAATTTTACACTTTGCTTATCCACATGCCAGAGATTATAAAAGAAATCCCTAAACTTATCCCACTTAGTTGTTGATATCCTCTTCCTGTATTTTTAGAGAGGCCATTTCTTATTTTCTCTAGACATAGCTTTTCATTCCTTCTTGTTACCAATTGTGAATTCCTTAAAATAGAGATGATAAAATTTATAGCCTTTTAAATACCTAATTTATGATTTCTAAAAGATGATATAGCTTAATTTCATTAAAATATTCAAATAAATGATACTAGAATCAATTAAGTTTTAAGCAAACATTCATATATCTTTCTTCACATGTGTAAATGGGAAATAAACATGCCTTTTTATTAAAAATAATTTGAAGACAAAAGATAAGTATTAAACAATGTTTTATACCATCTCTGTCAATTGGAAGTTGTCACTCTAACTTAGCCAGAGCAGATCTATCTCATTTTGCATGTGATATCATAGCAAAAGTCTAATCAGTTGCATAGGGAAGGAAAAACTAAGATAGTATTTAATCAATAGGATTCAGAGGAAAATTATGCTAATGTGATTTAATCTATTTTCTAGTAATCCTATCACTAAACTGTCATTGAATGGTACTGCATTAGAAAGGAACTCAAATATGTGTGATGGCAATGGACATCTTGTCACCTTTAGTTGGCCTTTTTCAATGAGTTAAGCATTATATGTGTGTTACCAAAAAATTATTTTTTATAGTTCAGAGAACCATTTTTGTTGGATGTGTAATTTGGAAGTTTTGTTTACATTATGTCCTTAGGGGTTTTCTTTGTTTTAACAGCATGCAGCTTGACAGAAATACACTACCCAAAAAGGGACTAAGGTATATATTCCTCTCAGCACAATTGCTACCTCTCTGTTGTTATGTAAACTTTGTGTGCTGTCTCTCTTCCTTCTTTGTTTGTTTGCAATGTAGCACATGACATTGAGGACGAAATCACTTTTAATTTTGATGGTTTCTCTGGCCCGAACAGTTGGTGAGATAGCCCCTTAGGTAGAGATACTAGTAGAGATTGAGGCTGTCCCTCAAATTAAATAAATTCCAATGTGAATATCACTATTTTGAAGAAATAATACTAAACAAACAAACAAACAAAACAAAAACAAACAAACAAAAAACTTGTCCCAGGCATTACTTTTTTGGGGGCAGCAACTTTGGTAGAATGCAGAACTCACTTCAACAAATTAAAATAAAATTAACTCTTCTAACTTTTGCCTATTAGAGTCATATGCATGCAAATATTCAAAACCCATGCAGTCTATAGATGTGGGCAGTTAATGTTGATAGGTTGAAGGATGCTACAATCTGAATCAAAGAAAACATATTTTCATCATCACAGGACAAATGCTGTAATTAAGGTGTGATTTTTATAGAATCCTTTTGATAAAATCTCAAAATTGTTTTAATTTCTATTTTGCAGGGGTACTGCTATCAGATCAATTTAAATCTGAATTAATCTAATATCATTTAATAATCTCAAAATAATTATTCCATCCATAATAAAAAATAAAATAAAAATTTAACTTATGGCCATCTTTTACTGTGTACTTTTATCTGAGGAAGAGATAGAATGATCTACTAATAGAGGTATAACACTGTATGTGTATGAAAAGTTGGCTACTTTTGGTGCTAAGAATTTACTTACAAAAAGAAAAAGAATATACTTAGTTTGGTGAAACACTGAATAATGGCGAAACTAGGTCTTTCTCCATTATTTTTTTTCTCTCCAATTTTTCAGCAATAGCAAATAGCTGGCAATTATTCCATTTTAATATTTTGATCCAGAAATTTATGTTCCAGTAAAGCGAGCACATCTCCCTCCTTATTTTTGTAATCTAGGCATGATGTCAAGTGGCAGTTTAACAAAAGAACTGTTTTTCCTTTAAAAAAAAACAACAACAAAAGCTGCCAATATGTATTCCATTTCCCTATGCCTTCTGTGACCATCCTTCATTTCCCTTGGCCCTGGCCCGCCACTGTCCTCCATTTGTAGTCCATGTTTTCACCCTCTTTACATCCTTTCTTGCCCTGTGCTTTTGAGTTCTCAATTAACTTGGCTGTCTGCTCATTGCTTATGATTTCCAACTGCATATCTGATAGAAGCATAATTTTCTCCTCAAAACCCTTTATCTTATTTTTTTCCCTATGTGATTCAAACAGATGGCGTAAGATCATCTGGAAGAACTGAGCAATTATAATTAGATTCAATCTGTTTGAAATTGTTCATTCTGAATAGTAACCTCCTCTGAATTGTTTTCCTGTCCTGGCATTGCCTTGCCCTTATAGATGTGCTTAAGTGTCATAGCTGTGCTGTTTTGCAGATATACCCCATCATCTCGGCAGGCCAACCAAGAAGAGGGCAAAGAGTGGTTGCGTTCTCATTCTACTGGAGGCCTTCAGGACACTGGCAACCAGTCACCTCTGGTTTCCCCTTCTGCCATGTCATCTTCTGCAGCTGGAAAATACCACTTTTCTAACTTGGGTAAAATATTCTAAAATATTGATTTTGTTTTGTTTCTTTCACCACCCACTCTAACAGAAACCCTGGAATCTCTCCATAACACAACACGTTTTCATTTAAAGGGCGGGATAAAGGCACTTTAACAGTACCTTTCATTTGTGTCATTGTTTACTCTTCACAGAAAAATCTCCAAACATTATGCTATTTATTGCTCATGACAAATGCTTAACATAGATTAATACTGTGGTTGTTTTCTAGTCTAGGCTCCAGAGGCTCAGAAAGTTCACTTGACTTGAAAAAGTCTTACCATTACTAAGGGTTCAAGGCAGTAATCAGTTCAGAACATCTGACTTTAATCCCAGGGGCCTTTCCATTCCATTTAAGAATCCTCTTAAAAAACAGGAAGGCATCTCCTTATTTGTCTGAAATATTAAAACATCCTTAAAACAAAATTAGTAATCTTTTGTAGAAAATAGAAACAATTAGGAAGAAAAAAATATGTAATTCCATGACTCAAAGTTAACTTCTTTTAACACTGTTAAAGTTAAAACTCCTTAAAATGCATACAAGAATTTCTGTTAAGACAATACTCTGAACATTTTCAAATAGATACAATGAAAAATAAATTACCAACTTAGTCATTGGGTTACTTTGTATTTAACATCATTTGTATGAAATATGAAATCATTTGCATAAAATTTCATTAAAAGCACTCTGACTAACAAAATAATTAAAGAAAACTAAACATGCCAGATACCATTTAATAGATTCAATGACTTTAAAAATATATTTATCTTCTATAAAGTCACATATAAAGTATTCTCATTATTTTTATGGTAAATATTTTTATTATTAGTTTATCGGAAAAACTTGTACATAAAGATGAGTATTGATACATAATCTTAATAGAGCCAGAGACGATCATTCCTTCTAGAAAAACACATCTCTGAATTTAGGACAGAAGACAACGAAACAAGAAATTTCACTTTATAATTTACCTTTGTCAAACTATCCCAGAGCACATCAATTCCATCATGAAAGTACTCCTTTGACATTATATAAAAAATTAGTAATAGAAAACACACAATCCAAAACCTTATACTTTCTAAACTTCAAGTTAATCATCAACTTCTCTTAGATTTTTGAAGACCTGAAAATAAACATAATTTCAAATAACAGAACTCAAACACCATATACATTGGTAATGAGGCACAACAGTCAATTTTGAGACTTGTATTTTCCAGGTTTTAGCTGAATAATCTTCACTGCTTTCTTAGCTTTTTGCCAGTCTAGTTTGGGGACTATTTTGCCTTACTGGGCCTAAACAGAGTGTAATATTAAAATATGTTAATAAGCCATACTGAGAATAAGATAAATGCAGGTTTCTAACTCCTTAGGGACACAAGTGGGGACAACACATTCCATGAACACAGGTGAATGAATGCCCCTAGTTTCTCTGAGTTGGACAATTTCATGCGATCAATTTTTTCTCTGAGGCCAAAGTCTCTGGTTTGATCTTCCTAGCAGCTTCCAGAACAGAAAGTGAGTTTACTTTGTCTCCATATTCTTTTTCTCCATGCTCGGGAATCCCCTGCTTTCCTGATCCCACCACAAAAACTCCCCTGAGGATGAAGCCTTGGCTTTCCAGGCTTCCAGGGAAGCCTCGATTCCTGGCTGGAGGTAGTTGTACCACACTCCCAGAGGGCTAAATCCCATAAATATCATCTTCTGTCTTTGTAGATCATAGAACTTTTTATTATCATCCAGGAAGATTTCTCTTTTGAAACAAGGCTGGAAAAACTTTATGTCAGTCCTGACCTGCTCTTTAATGACTGCATAGAGGGAGATGCCCAGCTTATCCAACTTGGGTTGCAGGGAGGACAGATCTGCAGCCCCTCTTGCCAGAGAAAACAGCCTGGCACAGCCACAATCACAACTCCATTCTTCTCCCGATAGCTCCTTTGCTTTGAAACTCATTGGTTACTTCTCCAGTGTTTTCAGGTCTATATTCTCCAGGTACTCCAGCACCTCTTTCCAGGGCTTGGACAAAAATACATCTGTGTTGGCCAGCATCAGTGCCAAGGCAGCAGCCTCCAAGGGCTCCTGCACCCATGGACCGCATCCACACAGAGAAGCACCTTGGGTCCTCAAGTGCCTCCCTCTTCTTCCCTTCTCCCAAACCTGAAGCCCAGACACTAAGGGGTCAAACCCTCCTGGGCCCTGAGGGTTCCAAGGGCCTCATTACTTTTTCTTTTTTTCACTGGAAAAAAAATTCTAATCATGCACCTACAGAAGATTGACATTTTTCAGTAAGTTGGACTTTCCAGCTTTCAGCCAGGACAAGACTCAAGGCTATGTCTTTTCTATTGCAACCCTTCCCACTATATTGAGTAGGGCTTTTAGCAATTGAAAACAATTATTTTGGTCATGGTTTCATATAAGCTAATGATTTCATATTAAACACCAAGTTTTTGTTTCCTAACCTATATAGTGATAAGAGAATTTACCTATAATGCCAAAGAATGTATAGCTTTTATTTGCTTTAAGATGCAGTTGATTTTTTAAAAAAGCAAAAAGCCTAACACTTTAACGTCAAAAAATGAATTTAAAATGTTTGCGTAGGTCATAGGAATATGAAAAAATTTTATACAACATCTAAAACACACCCAAATCACCTAAAGTGCTATAAGCTTGCTAAGTACTTCATGTCTCCTATCAATTCTTTCATTAATTGACATTAATTTGATTAGTTGACTCCTTCTTCTATTTTTCCTCACCATTATTATTCTGATTAAATCCACCTTCATTATTCCTTAGGAACAAAAAGACTCACCACTTAACTATGTCTGACATTGGTGAAGTCGTTTAAACTTAATTTTCTTATCTCTTGAATGGATACATAATACCTAGGTCATATTGTAAAGAATGACGGATATAGTGTATGTAAAGATGGAGAAGTGTGTAAGACTTGACAGATCCTGCCAAATCATTATTTTCACTGGAAAGCATGTCTCACACGATCATAGAGTAGCATTCATCAGATATGCCTGAGCTTTGTCTACATTTAATTGAGTAGTAATTCGCAAGACAGTAACCACAGGATTTTATGTAAAAGACATTCACAGATTGTGTTTTTGAAAGATTGTATTTTTGAAGTACAAAACTATGACATTGTTATCAAGGACTCATTTACCACAAATATCAAATATTTGTGCAAAGATAAGTGTATGCTAAGATTTGCATAAATTAAAGTTAACATGGCAACTGAAGCCAACATGTCCATGGTCACAATGTGTTAAAAAATGAATGGTTCTGTAGCACACTTGGGAATGTATTTTATTACATAGTTTTCAGAGTTAAAACACAATTAATAAATGAAATGTGAATTATACTTTTACTGACAACAAAGCTCTCTGTAGAGCTTTAATGTTCTAATGAATTAGAAAACCACTGATCAAATACATCCCTTACATTTCATTGCTATAGAAACCAAGTCTGAAAGGTCAAGTTTACCTTTCTAGGATGTGGGTTTCCCCCCTTAATCTATTGTGGTTTATATCAGAGATCTCTCAGCTGTGTCAGACAGGCCATGACTTAAGTGACACTGCCCTCTTGATTCTCTTCATACTTTTCCAACTACAGTTCTTTCTCCTGGGGTTGCTCATCTTAACATAGCTGTATCATTTATTGTAGACACAAGGTCACTTTTGAGAGTGAATGGGACTATATTAATAATTGTTCCAGGTATTAGGTGCAAACCCTGGGCAATGCAATTCATCCTCCATCTCCTCCTTATATTTATGTGTTTACCAAGTTGTTTTTCCTGTAGACTTTTTTTTATCCTAAACCCTTTTTCTATGTTCTCATTCACAACTTTAATTCTAATCTCTCAAATCAACATTTCACTTTCTATCTGAGACCTTTTTCAGCTCTAAAACTAAAATCCCATCAGTGTGCTAGACCATATAGCCACCTGAAATCAAAGTCTTTTCTTAAGTTCTTTCCTTCTATTTGTCTTATAATTTCATGTATCATCCTTCTCTCTACTCTAGCACAAAATCTGTGTAATCAATAGTCTTACTTGAAACTGTGCTCTTCATATTGTACATTTTCGATAGACAGGAACCTGTGATTTTATCTTCAGAATATCTCCTACATCTGTCTCTCATTTTCAGGGACATTGTCCTTGCTGAAGCTTTTTTAACTATAGACAATTGCAGCAGATTTTAAATTGATCTTACTCTGTCGACTCCCTTATGTTTCAACATTTTCACCCATTGAAAGGTATAAAAGAAGATATTCCTGTCCATGTCAACATAATCTCATGTACCTCTCCAGATCTTAGAAACACGTATGGCTTCAAATCAGGCATTTTGAGATCTTTATGCTGTATGGTTTCAGAGTGGAAAAAATGATTGATTCAAAAACATAATATTTGAAGAGTTTTTATTGTATTTACAGTTCACCTGAACCTCTGTTCATTGGGCAAGAAAATGAGTACTCTTAAAATGCAATAATAAATTAAAGTTACTTTATTATTAAATTTTAAATATATATATATATACTTACCTTAAATATGTCCTCTTGTTGTCTTTTAGCATCACCCATTTTTGATTTGACCATTATCTTTTCTGAATAATCAGTAAGATACAGGATTATTATTAATATTCAAAAGTTGCAGTATTCATGTTTTCTTTATTCTTTCTACCAATTAAAATGTGTTAATATATAAAATTTTTAGAAATTTTACTATAAAAAATCACAACATATATTAGAAAATTAAGATCACTACAATATGTCATATTTAGTAGACTACTGTGAGCTACTGCCACAGTAAACTATGGTTCGTGTGTCGTTCCCAGCATGCTAGCCCTAGTAGAAACCATTCCCATTCAAGAAAGACTAACAAAGTATAACTTACATAAATCAAAAAGTCTTTGGATGAAACTTCATTTGGGAAAATAACCCAATCGCTACCCTTCAATTTTTTATGAATAAAAAAATGGAAGAATAAAGGCCTCTAAGATCCATTCAAAGCCAGGAGACACACAAGAATTTCTAAATAGAAGAGAAACAGAAGAGGTCATAGTTCTTGTGAGCCACCTCATAACCTGGTGAGACTCATTGTCATGCCTCCACGCATGATAACAATCGCTCAGATTCATTTTTCATCTTGCCACAAGGGTTACATGCAGGAACATTAATGTCAACCTGTCACTTCTAATATCCATCTAATATTCTCTAAATTCGATGGATCCTTTTGCATACGGTGATTGTTAAACACCTTTGCATAGGAACAGTTTCTATGCTTTTGTACTCAAATCTTCCTCTACCTTGAATCCTTTCCCATCTTCGTGTTCAACCTTCAATCTTCTCAGAATAAACTCCTGTCTTCTATTCTTTCGGAAGCATAGAATCTCACTGTCAGAAGAGACCACATCTGGTTCAACCCTTCATCTCTTATGTAAAATTTTATGACATCTCTAGCTTCTTCTTTAAACCCACCAATGACAGAAACTACTAAAATCTAGAAATAACACCTTTGAAATTCTTTCTTTAAGAGATCAAATAAAATTTTCCTGAATCTTCACCTATTGTTCCTAGTTATATATATCCAGATTCTACAAAATAAGTCAAAGTTAGATTGCATATGACAGCTCTTCATATTTAAAACAATATAATAAACTCACTAGTTAATGTCTAGCTGTAGATGCAAAAGTAGAGAGTGACTTGGGGTTATTTAAAAACCCAGTCCAGCCAGACACATTGGATCATGCCGGTAATACCAGCAGCACTCAGGAGGCTGGGGCAAGAGGATCCCTTGTCCAGGAGTTAGAGGCTACAGTGAGCTATGATCGTGGCACTGCATACTCCAGCCTGGAAGACAGAGTGAGACCCTGTCTCACAATAATAGTATTTAATAATATCATAAAAACCCAGTCCACATTTATATAGGATCCTGTTTTCCTCAAGTTACTACAAATAAATATATAATCTTAATAAAAGGTTAGTGGCTTTGCCAAGATAGTGGCTTGGCTATGCAAATGCAATTTAAGACAAAGTTGGTAGCCCTCTTTTTCCTAATACATTGCCATATCTGTTTCTCTTCTATTTGGAAATTCTCGTGTGTCTCTTGGCTTCGAATGGATCTTATAGGCCTTTTATTCTTCCATTTTTTAGTCATAAAAAAACTGAAGGGTAGTGATTGGGTTATTTGCCCAAAGCAGATGGAAAGCAAAACTACCACTAGAAGCTCTTTACTAATTTGTGTTCCATTCAAAAAATTATCTTTGTATGTCTTACATTTGTCTTCTACTGTATAGTTTTTCTTGTTCTATTTTACATATTAACTTTTCTCCTTCTTCAGACATCTGCCCTACTGGCTACTCTTGAAATCAGAGACTGTGTCATATTTTTCCTTCTATTCAACTACAACATCTAAAAGCAGATCTGTCATAGTTATTAACTTAATTGAACACTCTTAAATAGTTAGGTGTAATTTCCAATGCAGAAGCTATCAAAAGGGTTTGTAAATGCAAACTATTCCCTTTAAAATCTATCCTAATCCTCATTAATGTTTCATCTTGATAGAGCTAAGTATTATGTATTGAAATTGTAGAAGTACACTTCACTTGGATATCTCTGCAATCATTTAGGTAAGAATTATACAAAGCCAAAAAGCAAATAAAATATCCTCCCAACCCTATAGATACGTATACTTAAAATGATGCACTTGCAAATTTGTTTAATACTTCATTAATTTAAACAAGAGTAAATTCATACTGTGAACCAAGAATAGGGTGACTTACCCCAATCTTGCCACCTTAAACATAAACATTTTAAGTCTTCAGTGTCCTACAGTGTACCTACTGGCTGTTGTCACTAATCAGACCGAAATGGTACTAATGGTCACTGCAGGCTGAAGGAATATGCTTGAAAGATAGGCAGATCCTCTCCCTCTCCCTTTTTTACTTTTTTCGCCTTTCCATCCTTTCTTCTTTTTTTCCAATAGATTATGCACTTTGGAGATTCATATTTTCTTCCTTTTCCATTACATTTTAAATATGTGATTCTTAGTCCTATGCTTCCTTTTACTCCAATCAATAACTGGCTCTATCAGAGGGTTGTTCGGTGTGTTAATTCGGTTAATACCAGAATTATCAAGCACAGTGCCTTCCAAATGTGAGATACTTCTCTCCGGTTACCTCTGGGTTTACTTTTCCTGTTTTACATTGTTTTGAGAGCCAGTACTTGTATTAAGAAGAAGTTTAGTGCCTGTGTCACAGAAAAAATCTTAGTAAATTTTGAAGTGATGTCAGAGCAACTCTAAGCCACTGACGGATTCCGCAGGGTTTTGAAAATACTCGTTAGTTCCTTTTATATCTTAAGAGGCTCCTGCCTGCTTTCTCATATACCAGTAACAAACTTGCTTTTCTTAAATATGAGCATTTAGAATATCTTTCTCAATTTTTCTGTTTTGCTTTTATTCCAAATTTCACAACTATATTGTTTTCCAATGTAGTTGTACATACAATCAACCAAATCTTTCCTTAAATTGATGACTACCAGGTGAGGACTCTTTGGCAATAAGCAATAAGAAAATAAATTGTTATTAAAAATTACAGACTTAAGATACTTCTTTGGAAATATAACATGTTTGTGACTTTTGACCATCTCATCGTGATATGCTCATCTTAAACAGAGTAGAAAATCATTTCATATAATTAACTTTATGGTGGGCTGCAGATACCATGTATGTTACATTGTGTTTAGTTATAAAAATGTTTATTATACACTATTTCCTTATAATCTAACTTTGATAATAATGATGGTCCTAATCATGAACTTACATCAATTAAGAGCTTGAAGTGACTGAGAGTATTTGCCTGGAAGCATTTAAAGCCCTTCTTGGGAAATTTAGATGTTTTATATTTTACTTTCTTTTTGATTTTGCTTTTTCCATTAAAGTGATGACTATTTTTAAAGAGAAAACCGAAAACTCTAGAAAGACCATCTTTTCTTCATAACAGGTAGCAGAAAACACCATGTTATTACATTTCTAGCAAGAGCAGTAGAGGTGACTTGTTGGTTTTGTGTACTGTTGCTTTAGAAATTGACGTAAGGCTTGCCATAAAAGTGCCAGAGGAAAAGAGGGACGCAATGGGATCTGTTATTGAACATTTCAGAGGCAGACTCTTACCTTAAATAGGGACTCACTATACATTCATGTTTTCATAAGTATTGGGATCATGTTCTTACTTTCTATCAACCTGCTATTTTCATCTTTCAAGCTTAAGAGTAATAGGCTCTGTGTGCTTTGTTTTTCAGTGAGCCCAACAAATTTGTCTCAATTTAACCTTCCCGGGCCCAGCATGATGCGCTCAAACAGCATCCCAGCCCAAGACTCTTCCTTCGATCTCTATGATGACTCCCAGCTTTGTGGGAGTGCCACTTCTCTGGAGGAAAGACCTCGTGCCATCAGTCATTCGGGCTCATTCAGAGACAGCATGGAAGAAGGTAAGCGTTGGGGGGGATTAAAGATGAAGTCACTTTATTTAAACCCTGAGAGGGAAACCATCGTGTCACTCACATCACAAAGATTCCTGAAGAGGAAAATAAACTAGTGTAATTATCATTTGGGAAACTAGAAGCTTGAAGAAGTTTTATTCTGTATTATCTTCTATTTCTTTATGTATTTGGAAATATGCCAGAATTTGTTTATATTAATACTTGGCTGTAGAAGAGTTTAGACTAAATCTACTTTTCCAATACAGAAATATACATATAAACTATTTTCCCAGGTGCATCAAATATCAGAGCAAATGTTTTGTTTGACATTTTGGTTAAAGAGCCATAAAGACACACAAACCAGAAACATTATTTTATGAAAATGCCACATGTTGCTGACTTTTATTCCCAGGAATTCCCTCTGGTGCTAATTTTTTATTATATCATTTTAGAATTCATATTGTACCTACTTTTTTGCTTTGTAAGTCACTATTTCTTCATACAATGGCAATAAAATTGTCACCTAACCTAATAAATATCTTTATAGTTATATAGTTCTATGTAAATACTCCAAATAAATCAGCTTGAAAACCTCAGGAAGCTGAGTTGATGCTCAAATATATATATTTTTGTAAACTGTAGAAGCTCAAATGTCAAATTTAACAATAATTTGAGAGACTTTTCTCTTTGATTTAATGAATTTTTTTAGTATCCATAAAGAAAACTTACAGCATACATATTATAAAGCATGTCAGCTAAGGATAAAATAAAACTAGACATACAAACTCAAACTGATTAGAATGAAATTATTAACCCTAATAATTATGTTTAAAAGAAAAGTCTCCAAATCTTGAGACATACCAGAGTTTAAGTCTTTAGCCATCCATTTACTTGTGGTATAAACTTAGGCAAGTTTCTTAACCTTCTTATCTCTAAGTTCTGCATCTGTAACTTCTTAGGTTTGTCACAAGGATGAAATATGAGAACAAAGAATAATTCTGTTCCATGATCTTTTCCCTTCCTGCCTTCTTATTTAAAGTATCTTCTGACTGAGGGGTTAGGCAGCAATGAAAATTGACTCGTGTTTTTCAGGTCACCACTATGGATTTAATATACTGGCACTAAATCAGTAGAGAATAGTTGTCATTGCCTTTTGCAATATTAACCAAACCACTAAGTTCACTGTGACAGACAGTGAATTATATCCAATGACTCCACTGATTTTATCCATGTAGATAGACAAAATATAACTACTCTCAAATGTAAGGACCCTGCTTTCTGAAATGGTTCTGTTGCTCTCTTCACAGATAGGCTTCTTATAATACTCTTAAAATAATTTGCTAAGCATACAGATGGCTTTCTAGAGTGTGGCATTGATTTCTAGAGTGTGGCAAATAAAGTGATTTTTATATACTGGGAAATTCTGGCCTTCAATGTATCAGGATTAAATAATCTGAATTTCTGAAAGCTAGCCTAAGTGGGCAAGATGGCTTTTTTGTGCTCACGCATTGAATACTGAACTATTCTAGTTCTTAAATGGTGATCTAGATTCAAGACTTATTGAACTAGATTGAAGGGACTTTATTGATATCCTACCTAATGCTCACACTGACAGATGAAGAGACTGAGCCACATGTTCTAAGGTCATAAACAGAAAGAATGAGAATGAGATCGTCTAATTAATTGTCCACCTTTCCTATGGTACATCAGGGTAACACTTTAGTTTACGAGGGTATTATTAGAGATAGAAAGAATTTTTTTTTAAATAATTGACTCAAATACCAACATTTTGCACATTACATAGAGTAATAGCTTTGCCCAAGTTAGAAAACTGGGGGTTCTTCTTTATTCCTCTTTTGACCACATCTATATACTCAGTTTTAAAAAGGTTCTTCCTGGTATCCTTCAATTCCATCCCCATGTTTTCATCTACAAGCCTAGTGCAGCTATTCCAGCCGTCTCCTGATCAGGTCTTAAGCACCTCCCATATGTCCTTGTAGTGCCCACCATATTGATCTCAATAGCAATCACAGTACTCTATTGTAAATATCTTTTAAATTTTTATCTTCTCTTTGAGCTTTTGGGATTTTATCTTATTTATTTTTGTAGTTCCAGGATCTAGCAACAGCTTGTCACATCGTTCATACTCAACTAATGTTTGTTTAATGCACAATGAGCAGAAATAAACATACTACTCCATAGTAAAAAGAGGATGAACTTTTCTGCAAATATTAATCAGCACCATTTTATCCACCTTTTGGGTTTAGTACATTGGAAGTATGGGAGTATAAAGCAGAATGTCCAATGTTTACAGTGATATTTTGAAATAGATAAAAGCCAGTGCGACATTTCCATTCTCAATTTCTCTGAGACACCACCTTGAAAAAAAAAGTATTTTTCTCTTCCTAAAATTAGTAAAGGAACAGTAATTCCACATTTATAAGAGTATGATCAACACATCACAGATAATGTTGTAATAACACATTAGATAAAAGTGCTTATTTTCCTGAAATTATATGGAGAAAAAAATCTGAAAGTGGACCTTTGTTGGATACAAATGAAATAAATAAGGTACATACATTTTTTAAGGTTCGAAAGTTTATGGCAACTTTAGTTTGGGTTTCCATGCTATTCTGTTTATTATATGGGAATTTACTGTAGCTTTCAACATGTACGAAACAGGCTGGTAGGGCTCATGCTTGTAGGCTTCTGTCTAATAACTTGGCAACTGAGGTACTTTAGGGAGTATGGATGGGGCTCTTCCATGTCTCAACGTCCTGACTGCCAAAAAATTATAGCAGGCTGGTTCTCAGAATCTTATAGTTAGTTGTTATTACTTAATTTCCCTAACCACCCGTTCTTTACTTTTCTGTAAAGGCTGGAATTTTTGAGTAGACCTTATTGTTTTAACTCTATTGTTCTGTTTGTTTTCTCCAGTTCATGGCTCTTCATTATCACTGGTGTCCAGCACTTCTTCTCTTTACTCTACAGTAAGTAATGGCTGTTAAGAAAAACCTTGTGCTTTTGCCATGCACACAGATGATGAAATAGATCATTTTACTGTGAACAGATCACATTCATCTATGACTTGCACAGGAGTTGTGTAGCGAAATAACGGCATACTCTAAGCTGCCCAATACCCAATAAAGTGCCAGGTGCTCCACCTGCCATTCTTTGGTCACTTACATGTGCTTTCACTTGGCTTTTGTGCACTCATCATAATCAATGAGTGGATGTAGAATTCGATTTCATAAAACCTACTGAGGTATGACTTGGAGTCTCTGAAACCATGTATGTAGTCTGCTATGCTATCATTTTAGTAATGACGAGTTGTCCATGTTTTGTTCTTTGAGCCATGACTGTTAATTGTTCTATAGTATTTTCTTCTCATTTTTTATTTTTAAGTTTATTGTTGAGAGGATTATCGAAGGGTAAAAGCAGTAAGGGTAAAGGGTAAAAGCATAAAAGAACCAGAGATGTTTTTTTAAATATACCTTTTGAAAGAGTGTGATTTTTTTAACTTTTATTTTTATTTTATTTTATTTATTTATTTATTTATTTTTGAGTCGAGGTCTTGCTTTGTCACCCAGGCTGGAGTACAATGACACAATCATAGCTCACTGCAACCTTGAACTCCTGGGCTCAAGTTATCCTTCTGCCTCAGCCTGTCAAGCAGCTAGGACTACAGGCATGCACCACCATGCCCAGCTAATTTTTAAATTGTTTTAGAGACAAGGTCATTGCTATATTGACCAGACTGATCAATACCCATGGCCTCAAGCAATTCCTCCTGCTTTAGCCTCCCCAAGTGCTGGGATTACAGGTGTAAGCCAGCACACTTAGATAGAAACTTTATTTATTAAGAGAGAAATACCAGTGTTTCAAGTTCTTTTGCAAACGTGTGACATTATAATTCATTTTTGACAAGGAGAGTTTTTCTGTTTGGTAAATACAATTCTATCTTTTTAAAAAAAGTAGCCTACAGGAAGTTATATTTTATGAGAGAGTCTTTTTAGAGCTAGGTTAACAGTGAGGTATATTTAAAAGCAGCCTACTGAATCTCAATGGGACTTGAGTACTATGAATAAGCCTTAATCCGGTACTGTAAGGTTCATGAAAAGTTCATAGCCTCTGCTGTCACTGATCAACTGAGCATCATGGGCAGTATTTTTTTCACTCATTATCATTAGGTTCAAATGTTTGTTTGAACCTTCTCTTTATAGATTAATCTCATATATTTACTGCCTTACATAGTCATTCAAAATCTGACTGTTATTGGCAGAGGTAATATTTTTCTAATCTCTCCTTTCAATGATTAAAATTACCCATAGCTTCTAGAAATTAAGAAATCACGATTAGTTTTTAGGTAAATGTACTTTTTGTGCAAATGGATAAAGTGAGGAATGTGTAAACACACATGAAAAAAACACATAAAAGAAATATATTAAGACTTAGTGTTCCTCCTGTTGGGCCAGCACTGCCATTTGTTGGGGAATTGTATTCTGATTTAAACCATTGCCATTTACATCTATGTGTAACATCAAAAGATGTAGCATCATTATTATTCTAAATACATACAATAATTAATATTTGGATAAAGCTACCTTCATGAAACCTAAGAAAAACTAAATTAAAAAAAAAGAAAGAAAGAAAAATACACTTAGATAGAAGAAATAAGGTCTAGTGATTGGTAGCACAATAGAGTGACTATAGTTAACAATAATTTATTGTACATTTCAAAATAGCTAGAAAAGAAGATTTGGAATGTTCCTAACAGGAAGAAACGATATTCTTCCTAAATGAAGAATGGGATATTCCACTTTCCCAGATTTGATCGTTACACAGCATATGTTTGTATAATACCACATGCACCCCATAAATATATACAACTATTGTGTATCCCAATATTAAAGATTTTTTGAAAAAATTATTCCTCAAGAAAAGGATCATGAGTTTAAGAAAAAACAGATTACTAGTCTACCAGTGTCCAGTAGACCTTTCTGTGTTAATAAAAGTGTTCTGTATCTACACTATCTAATATAGTAACTATGAACCATATGTTGCTATTGATTATTTGAAGTATATCTGGCAAAGAGATGAATTGACTTTTTTATTTTAATTAATTTACATTGAAATAGCCACATGTGCCTAGCAGCTACTAGATTGGATAGTGCAAGTTTATAGAGAACACAAGGGGTACATTTGTAGATAGGAGTGGGATGTCAAAATGATGAGGATAATTAGAAAGCATACATGAGAAATATTGTTTTAAGAGTAGAATATGAAATGGGAACACAGATTAAAATAGAATATGTATATATATATATACACATATATGTGTGTGTGTGTGTATATATATATATATTTATATATATATATATATATATATATTTATATATATATATATATATATATATATATATATATATATATATAGGCCAATATATGGAGGTAGGGTATATCCTAGTGAAGTGAGTAAAGAATGGATTAGGTGATCGAGCCACATGAGAAGGTGATATTATTAGAAAATTGAAAGTTGTATTTGAGATGATGAAAATGATATATTTGAATTGACAAGTAAACTGTAGTAAAATAATTCAAATAAATGAATATTTGGGGAACTACTAAAGAGAAAAATCATAAAACATGAGGAGTCATTCTTTCCCCAGTCCGCCATGATCAGGCCTTAGGATTTAATTGGCAATGAGAAAATACCTATGAAAATGCTTTTTAAACTATCACATGAAAAAGCAACTTATTATTTTTCATGCCTTCTTAATAACTCTCAATAGAGATTTAGTTGATTTGCATTTTTGCCTGGTTCAATCAAGAAATTATTGCATGACATCAGGCAAGTTGCCAAATTTCTTTGGACTATACCTATAAAATAAAATTTGAAAATATTAGCTAGATCTATCCCATTTGTCTCCGGATGTCTGCAAAGTGGTTGGAAATCATAAGCCTAACCTGATCTGCAGAGGTGTTACCTTTGGCAAACTTATGGTTTTTGTGTTTGTTTTGAAATCTAAGGCCAAGCGCGGTGGCTCATGCCGGTAATCTCAACACTTTGGGAGGCTGACGCGGGTGGATCACTTGAGGTCAGGAGTTCGAGACCAGCCTGGCCAACATGGCAAAACCCCGTCTCTACTAAAAATACAGAAATTAGCCCGGTGTAGTGGCATATGTCTGTAATCCCAGCTATTTGGGAGGCTGAGGCAGGAGAATCGCCTGAACCTGGGAGGCTGAGGCTGTTGCAGTGAGCACCACTGCACTCCAGCCTGGGCGACAGAGCCAAACGCTGTCTCAAAAAAAAAAAAAAAAAAAAAAAGGAAAAGAGGGAGAGGGGAGGGAGAGGGAGAGGGAATCTAAGCCAACACTGTGAAATATTGTGAAATATGGAGCTTCTACCTAAAAATTCAAAATTTTAAATTCCTTTTAAAAATAATTGGAATATCTATGGAATATCTAGCAATACTAAGATGAAATTCCTCTGGGTTTTCAGTCACCTGTAATTGACACCTTTAGATGTTGGCATGGGCTCTCAGGAAGCCACAGCCTCCACCAATGCTTTTCTTCCTGACACTGAAGCTAAATTTGGGTGGCTAGTTTTCATTGTGCTGTTGCTTTCCTCATGGGAAAGAAATACCGTTTGCTATTTATATTGCTGTCAAATGGGAAAATGAAAGACAGCCAAGGAAGATCATGTGACTATTTAAATACTTCAAGTCCATTTATTCTTTATTAGCCTTGTCCTGTTAGGCATTTAAATTTTTGATCCCTGCAATAGATGTTTTTTGATTAACTGTATATTAAAAACTATATTTAACCTGTTTTGAATTTGAATTCTAAATTGTATTTTTTCATGAGAGCAAGTGTCATTTTTGATTCATTGTGGATTGTTTAACATGTTGCCTAACAAATAGCTAATACTAACGTCATAACTTTTTAATTAATAAATTTGAATGGATAAATGGCCACTTATTGGCTTACAGAATAAATAAAAACATTTTTATTCAGTCAAGTGTTTCATATTTTTTATCATCTCCAGGACATTGGGCTTGCTCAAAACCATTGTAAAAAAAAAATGGCAAATAATCCAGTTCCATCATGATATCATTAATCCCACACCTAAGCTACTGAAAAAAATATATTAATATTCTGGCTCATTTCTTTATTTTTATGGTAACACCCACCTGGTATTAATAACCACAGAGTATGAAAGAAGGCAAAGGTTAAAGCAAATAATAGTTTTGAAAAATTGGTAGTGAAAAAAGTCATGCTATACGGTATGTATATAATGGATATTTAATGATTATGCTTGCTACTAGTATATGTAACAGGACTATTATAGATTAACAAAAATGCGGTGAGTATATTTCTTGATTATTTTTTAAAAGAATAAATTATTATTTAAAAATACATGAATTATTTATTGATTCTTGAATCTTTACCAGCTTTCTATAATTCTAGGAAGCCTAGAAGCAGAATTGGGCAGGATAAACTGGCAAAAAATGTAAAAAGTAGGCCGGGCACGGTGGGCTACAGTGAGTCGTGAATGCGCAGTGCACCTGAGTGATAGATCAAGATCCTGTCTCAAAGAAAAAAAAAAAAAGAAAGAAAGAAAGAAAAACAACAACAAAAACAAAAGCAAAGTACAAAGTACTAGGGAAAACTAATAGACATAGTTACATAGTTAATTGTGCCATATGTTTTAAGGCAATGAAACTTTTATCTTAATATTCCTTGCTTACTTTTTATTCAAAAACCAAACTGTGTATAAAACCTTAAAATTATTAGGATCTAAAAAATAAAATCTTTCCTTAAAAATCTAAAATTGAGATATAAATTATTCAAGAGTGCTTTTTATAACAGTTTTCTTATAAAGGCTATTAGGATTCTACCACTTAGCCACTTTATTATTTAGCCACTATATTACTAAGTTTACATATTTTTAAAGGTAGTGAAAATATAGGGAAGACAAAGCTCAGGTTAAAAGAGTTTCTGGCAAATAAAATATATCCTGATGGTTAGACTACTTTGCTTTATGTTTTCTGAAAGAAAAGCAGTAAACAACAGTTCAGGTAGTTTTGTGTCAATTAATCTAGAACTATCCCAAAAGTAGACATAGAAAAACGAGAGATTGTTTTTCAGCTTTGGATCTGCTTATGGCAATAAGCAGACTTGTACTGTTCAACAAGATTATGCATTCTTCAGCTTTTCCCAGAATAAGGGAGCTTCCCAAATGCAATGGTGCACATAACTCATTTTCTGGCATTTTGCAGCCCAGCATGAAGAAGAAAAACAGAGCTAGGAGTTTTCTGGAAGTCAAGTCAAAAACACCCTGCAAATTCCTATGGCAGTCCTCCTTTCCATAAGCTGCATAGCCAAAAATGTTTGCCAGACACTTTTATCACTGGGTGTTTCAGTGTTTTCATTGTTTAAGCGTTTTGCTGACTTGTGATAATTAAAATTATTAATAATCATTAAAGAAAGAAAAAGTAGAAGTAAATAATGTTAATTATCTGTGGTTATCAGTAGAGGTCTGTATGTTACCCCAGCTTTATTTGACATTGTGATCAGTAAATCACAGAATAAAATTCTGACATCTAAACCTTGGCTAGAGGTCTCTATAATTTTATGGAGTCTGTTTCCTACAATCTGTATGAAAGATACTTCAATATTTTAAGTTTACATGCACCCATCTTTTTTAGAGTATAATTTTATAACTATTTGGTTTATGTTGCTTATGATTTACTTCTTAGAGTCTTTTAATTCTGTCTTTTGCTTAAAGGAATATTATGGATCAAATGACCTATATTTTAAGAATACCTTATGGTTTATATATTAAGAAACATTTATATAAAATTCTAAAGTAACTTGCTTGTACTATTTCAATTGAATAACTTAATGTATTTCATTCCATTCTTCTCATAGTAGATAATAAAAAGTACATCATGATTATTGTATTCATTTATACTTGTGGAATTAATTGAAAATAGTTTTTATAGTTAAAGTCTTTCTTTTTATTGTTTTACAGGCTGAAGAAAAGGCTCATTCAGAGGTAAAAAAAAACATGCAATATTTTAATATTTTCTATTTTAGTTTGCATTCATGATGAAATTAGTCTTGTGACCACTAGAGGGCTCTGTGATACAATAGCAGAACTCCACAGGGCTGCTGAAGTAAGGCAGCTAGTTGATAAATGGTCTTTGATATTGCCTCTTAAAAATAAAATGAAAGGAAGTTTGTATAGCAAGCTGTCCTCTCACATTCTAGATTGAGTCTTAGCTCAACACCTGATAAGTTTTCTATAATAGTAAGCACTCATTAAGTCATTGATAAATGAAGGTCTATGGTCTTCCTATTTTATTACAGTCTTTTTCCCACTCCCTGTAAGACCATCTGCACAGGATAATGGTTGAAACTTGGGCACCAAGCCTCCACAACACAGGATACCAGCATCTCAGACTATCTGTTTTGTGTCATTATCTTGTTGCCTCTAATTGCCATTTTATGTGTGGTGTGTCACCTATTGTTCTAATCACGTATTTCACAAATACATATTTGGTTGCACTCGTGAGCAAATCAAACTGCATTCAGGAGAGAATACTATTTTAATTTCCCTTGGTAAAACATTTGTCCTGGTCAAAGAGAGCAGGAGGACTTTAATTATGACTTTATTCAAGGTGAGATAATGGCTGTTTGATTGGTTTACACTGAGGCAATCAGACAACAGAGAAAAAAAATGCCTTAACAACAGCTTTTGCAAAAGTATTCCTTTCCTTTGAAGTCTTATTTTATTAGCCTTTAAAAATAAAATTTGTGCTATGTTTAAAAATATTTGAAAAGCATTGATTAAACCAATTTGTCTTTATAATCTCTGAACCAAAGAGTGGATGATTTTTAAAAATCAAAGTGGTTTTATTTACATCACATGGACATGACAAAGCTTCTAACACTGATCATAGTATAGCGACTGAAGCATCGAAATGCTACATCTATTTGCCTTAGTAGTAGTTATTCAACTCCCCTTTTATCATTGATGCTGTATCATGAGTTATGGTTTAAAAAAACAATTTCAATCACTTTACAGTTTCCTGGATTATATTTTAAAGATACTGGAATCATGTAATAGAGACTATTTAATTTGAGAAATGCTCTTTGAGTTTGGATTCATTTGTGAATAAAATAGACGCTGTATTTTCTGAAATCATTCATAGTCATTATCTTATAAATGTAAAGCAAATGTTATTTTAGACTGGGGTGTATCTGTTCCGGAAAAAAAAAAAAAACAGGAACGAAGTAGAATCACATTTGGTGAGATTATATAAGTGTCTACTGTTTCCAGCTTTGAGTTCTCTACTTTGTTAGAGTGTTTGAGTTGACCACCATTTATTTTCAACAAAATCTAATGCCCAGGGGCAAAAACTAGACAGTTAATAAACTATGTCAAGAATTCTCTTTCAAACTGAGACAGCATTCCAAAAGTTCAACTACAACTATAGATAAGATTTGTTTTTGAAGAAATGAGAAGCATCAAAAGTAGAATGTTTAACATCCAAGTAACTGAAATCCCTTGAGACTAGATATATACTTATAGAACCTAGTGTCAGATTGTTATAAATGTTCTATCCTTATTAGTCACAACATGAGACTTGCAGAACAAACTGCAGAAAGTGCTTGAATTAAAACTTTAAACATGATATAATATATCCTTACCCTTTTCTGTTTCAGTTTTATTGGAGTGTGAACTTAACTAAAAAGAAAGATACCTTAGAATATACATTATATTGGTTTATCTAATTAGTTGCACCTATCATTGCTTTTTTCTCCTGATTTTTAAGATGTGGATAAGCTATAAAGCATCTCTGAGCTAATAATAACTCACTAAATAAAGGTCTTGATAATACAGATTTGGGAAGGCTTCTCTGCAGTCATTGAAACTCCAGCCAATAACAATTTAAATGTGAACTGATTAAATGTTGAATTAAGCCCAAGTTTTAGTGATTGCAGGATATTCCATAGCCTTTGAGAAGTTTTCAAACTATGAGAAATTAAAATGTACAGAGGAAAAAAAACCCTAAGATTTTCTGAAAAAGAACTTGGAGTATCTTTTACTAAGAAAGAACAAGAAAAATATGTGTGTGTATACAGTTTTTATAAAGAAAATATTTTTCTACAGTTTTATTACCACAGTTTTTCTAGAAGGAGAAGAATCAATACAGAGGGTAAACTGCTCTTGAGTCATTTGCCATTTGAGGGATGGCAAATGGAGCAAGTGAGCGTACTTTGATTTGTAGATTTGAGTTTGACACATAACACTTTGCTTTTGAATGACATTTGCTTGTTACTGTGGAGTCAGTGTTCATATCCTTTATTTTCAGGAGTTGCTGCTGATACAATGGGGTTAGAATGAACTAAATACAGTATTTGCTTTCTTGGTTTGAATTCTTGGTTTTAAGTAAAAATCTACTTGCCTATTCCATTGATTTTTTTTAATTGCATTCAGCAAATCCATAAACTGCGGAGAGAGCTGGTTGCATCACAAGAAAAAGTTGCTACCCTCACATCTCAGCTTTCAGCAAATGTAAGTCACTTCATTTTTAAAATATATTACAACAAATTTTTATAGAGGAAAATGAAATCATTTTAGTAACAAACTTACAAATTTTCAGTGCCTGATACAGACTTAGATTACCAACTAGCAGGACTCATAAAAAGTTAACATTTTTTGCCTACTCAGTAATAAAATGTAAATCCAAACTGATGAGAGGCAGCAATATGGTTAAAATGGCTTGTTGTTTGTAATAAGATTGGAAACAATAGTAACAGCCATATGGGTTACTTCTTTTCTTGTTTGCTATTTTTATTACTCCTCTTGCATAAGATTCTCTGACAATGTAAGAGGGGTTGTTAGTGTTTGACTTTGGAAGATAAAATATTCATGTGCCCAGCCTCCTTCATCTCAATGTATTGAACAATTCGTTAAGCATCCAGTTAATTCTAAAATATGAAATTAGGTCTAAATAGGGATAGCTTAGCTACACTGTGGATGAGATATGGTTTGCTCAAAAAACCTTGGCAGCCTTCTCATAGCAATTTAAAAGGGTACACTTTTACTGGCACCAGAGCAGCCCAGGATGGCAGAAATGATGACAATGAAGACCGTCAATTAAATTAACATTTACTGAATATCTTCCACTGTGTCAGGGAGCACTCAGAGTAGATGCAGAATGATAAAGGAGAAATGTGGCACTGTTCCCAGTCCTGAGGAGCAATGGTGTTAGGAACAGCAGTGAGGGGTAAGGAAATGCCTGCTATTTTGCCATATGTCTTACCTCTCTCACTCAACAGTCCCTTGCTCAGTTCTGCTGCATAGCTTTGGGCCTGCTCTGTGCCTCCCCACCCCTCCCGCTGCTCCTCTACTGAGTTTTTCTATCTCCTAGACAAAGCATGATATTTCAAGAGTGAGCAGGTGCAGACCCACAGTGTAAGACTTGAATAAGAGCCATTTTAAAATTTTTTTAAAGTTATCATTGTGCAATATAAATTCTAAGTACGTGTATCATTTCATTCACAATGTATTCATTTTAGCACTGTATTTGAATTGATTTTATTTTCTGAAATTTGGGAGAATTAATTTTGGATTTATTCTATTTATTTTTAATAGATGGTGTTAGGAGATTCCTGAAAATAATAGCAGGTTTTAGATAATTGTTTAAGCAATATGAGAAAATAAGAGTATTATTTAACCTTGTTGTGTTTTTAAAGAGATAGTCCAGAGGCAACTGTAAATTTTATAATATAGGCTACATGTATAGAAGTATGAAATATTGTTGTCTAGGTTCCTGAATTTGTACCCAGAGGAAGTAGAATAATGTAAATGTCAGAACCTCCTGGGTTGTGTTTATCTGCAATAAGAAAGGCTCAATGACAAACCTTATTTATTAGAATGTCAGGATACTTGCAGATGTCTTGAATGATTACTCAGGGTTTCATTTTATTTTTAATGTCCCTTGGTTGAGCTCATCATATAATTCAGATATTGGAATAATAAATGGCTGCTAGACATAGTGGAAGATGGGCTGATACTTTCCATTTGAAATGTAATGATGCTTATTGTCTTCAAAAGAAAAAACTAAAATGGTATTTCACATTTTTTTGTTTTTTTGTTTTTTTGTTTTTTGCTCTGAGAATCTCATTCTTACTCATGATTATTGGTTTCTTGTGTACCATTTCAACATTTTTCTATTATATGCTAATGTGTATATATACTTAATACACACGTGCAAAAGCTTCCTCACACACACATACACACACATACGGAACCAAATTCTAACATAGGGGAATAATCTTCGGAGTGAACTCTGTGCTGCTATTTGAAAATGGAGATATAATTTTAGAAAGGTTCCTGCAGTTGGCTACCCACCTCGTCTGCTCTAATTATGCTTGTCACACTATCTTCACTGATGTGTTTTCATGACTTTAGGGCATGAATTCTCAGCTGGGTGTTAATATGACCAACAAAGGGTGAAAACAGGTTCTTGCATTTTTTAAGTACTCTTTTTATGTGAAAAGCACAGATATGCAGATAATACATAACTGATTCCAGCATATCTGTGGCTTTAAAATATCACGAAGAAGAGCACAATTAGGGAAAAGAAAACATCTATAGTGTTTCCCTAGGGGAACAATCATTTAAAAAAAAAAAAATAAGGAACACAGACTAGAAGCAGCAGTGCCAAATAGATAATTCATGCTAGTCTTTGTGTTAATTTAAAAAGTGCTAGTCTTGGAGACAAACGCCCAAATTGCTCTAGGTTCCACTCAGCTGTATGTGTTATCATTAGTATTAACTTTTGCACGCTGATGGGAGACTGATATATATCCTATTTTATGTTCCTTTAAACAATTTATAATGTAATTTAGAAACCTTCTCAAATCACATTAGATCCACACAAAAACCTGTACATAGCAGCTTTATTTTTTAATAGCCAAAAAAAGGAAACAACCAAAAATATCCCTTAATAGGCCAGTTAATAAACAAATTCTGATACATCTATATCATGGACTACTACTCAGCAATATAAAGAAATGACTATTGATACGTGCATCAACTTGGGTGAATCCCAGGGGTATTATGCTGAGTGAAAAAAGACAGTTATGGAAGGTCAAATTTTGTATAATTCCATTTATATAACATTCCAGAAATGGCAAAATTAAAGAAACAGAGAACAGATTAGTGATTGCTAAGGGTTAAGGATGGAGGAGAGAGAGAGGTAGTGTGTCTATAGTAAGAGGGAGATCTTTAGTTTTGTATTTTGAATGAGATGGCGATTACATGAATCCACATATGTCAATCTATTAATGTAAATCAATATTGTATTCCTGGCTTTGATATATAATATAATTTTATAAGATATATAATCATTGGGGGAAACTGGATGAAGGATACAAGGGACCTCCCTGTACTATCTTTGCAACTTCTTGTGTATATAATTATAAAATATATAATGTATTAAAATGTATAAAATAATATTTTTAAGTATCAGATACTGATCTTTACTCAGTATATGAAGTGTTCTATCATAACGTAACATGCTTTTCCTTTATTTGTGGTATTTTAGTTTCAAACTAAAATATAAATCACCTAAAGATCTATGACAGTTCTTTTGAAAAAAAAATCTTGCTTTTAATTTCCCAGGAGTTTCAACCTTAATCCTCTCTTTAGTGTTTCTTTATTTGGTAGTGATAGGGACTATCAAAGCTTCTTACCATCAAATACATTTACTGACTAAAAATAGAAAAATAATTTACATTGTAAAAATGTACAAATTGAATGAGAGTCAAAAGGTACAGGTAATGAAGATATGCATTATCATCTACTTTTAAAAAAAAGTTTATTAAAATTCTCTTTTAGACTAATGCAGTATCTGGGAATTTATATAAATAGATATGTATATAAATGACTATTAAACAATTTTAATGTCAGTTATATTTTAAACATTTTAATAATATTGTTATAACTATGGGGGTAAAATTTTGTATATATCTGAACATTTTTGTTCTTAAGGAAATAATCATTTTTACATATCCAGGAATTTGAATTACTCTCAAGTCACCTATTAATTACAAGTCATTTTGAACTCATTCATTTTCTTTGTGTTTGCTTTATAATGTCATTTTAGATTTCATGCATCATAATCAGCCATCAAATAATTTAGTTAATACTTGATTTTTCCTCAGTTGTAAGAAGTGCTGTGTTTAAATTTCATTCAGAATGTTTCATTTCATCTGAATTAATATCTGTTAATGTATGTAATATACACATATTTTTAACATGCATGTACTTAAATTGATTATAGGGACTTGGTAAAATTCCTTATTTATAGGATATTTTAAGTATAATCAAGGATTTTTTAAATCTACAGTTCCCATTTGAAAGTAAAAGTGAGTCTTTGTTTACTAGTTTGTTCACAGTACAAGTAAACTTTCTACCTTTTGGTTAAATGTGAGTGCAGCCCCCACAGTGAGAAATTGTTATATTAGAACTCTAATAGCTATAATTTATAGGGACGAATTTCAATGAGTTTGGTTCTAAGAAATAATCTGTTGGTTTTAACAACATTTTTAAGTATCAGATATTCATCTTTACTCAGTATATGACATGTACTCTCATAGCTTACGTGCTTTTCCTTTATTTGGGGTGTTTTTTATATATTAATTGGTATATCACATATTTAAACTTGGCATAATTACATTTATATGGACTCTAAACAATAACTTGTATTTTAATTTTTAAATTTGAAATGCATCTATGTCTCTGTTAAAATGCATTTCTTTCCCTTTGCCCAAATGGGGTATGGTAAGTCAAGAAAGTCTCTAGTTAGCTCACCTCTCATTTGACTGGCAGAGTAAAGCCCTTGTTCAGTAGAATGTGTATTAAGCCTTCCCTCCCTTTTGTAAAGTTGTTCTGAACAGAGCTGCATAAAACCACAGGTAAAGTGTTAAGCTGATTCTACTAGCATGTCCTTAGAAAGGAGAGCGGTTATATTGGCAGGTGCTATTGCCTGGCCTTTCTGATCAATAACTCACCAACAAACAGAAAACAGAAGCCGCACAAGGAAAGGCAACTAAATAAATGGTCATAGCAAACAATAAGCCAGATAGCCTCTGGCCTCTCGCCCACACCTTAAGGCAGCTGGGTCAGGTGGGATGCTTTTGTTTGTCTTTTAACGTATTTTCTTTACAAATCTCAGCCATTACATAATTTGGAAATGGACACAAGGCTAGTTATTACTAACATTTTTAAAGACATTACTGAATGAATGTGTAAGAAAACAAAAGGTCCTTTTTGCCTTTCAGCAGATAAGTCTTTTAACCAAAAATCTCTTGGGTATTTTGAGATTGTGTTCTACTTCTTTGCTTATTTAATATTTTCATAAAATTTGCTAGTTACTCTTGCTTTTTTACATCTCTTCTAAGAGAAAGCAATTGGTGCATATTATTAATGAGAAACACTTCAGTGTTTGGACAATTTTTTGTAGTGGAAAAGAAATGTGAAACTTTATGTTGCAGAATCATTCTTGGTTCAACTAACTACTAATTTTAAAACATAAAGTCTTAAATATATATAAAGTTTATATGGGTAAATATATATTACATATAATATATGTTTTATATTTATACATAATATACTATATATTTATACATGATATACTAAATATTTTCCCATATAAATAATAAAATGCTCTAGGCATATATGTGTGTGTGTGTATATATGTGTATATATATACCTTCATAACATACATATATAAAATACTATATAATATATATACTCTAGGTATACATATATGCCTATATATGCACCTATATATTATATATTATATATTGCACCTATATATTATATATGCACCTATATATTATATATTACTATATAATATATAGTATATATACTATATATAGTATATATACTATATAGTATATATACTATATAGTATATATACTATATAATATATAGTATAATATATATTATACAATATATAGTATATATACTATATAATATATAGTATAAATACTATATATTATATAGTATATATACTATATATTATACAGTATATATTACTATATTATAGAGTATATACTCTATAATATAGTAATATATACTGTATAATATATAGTCTATATAGTATATATAGTTATATTACTATATATTATATAGTGACATTACTATATATTATATAGTAATATATACTATATATTATATAGTTATATAGTATAGTAATTATACTATATTACTATATAATATATAGTGTATATTACTATATATATACTATATATTATATAGTAATATTTACTATGTATTATATAGTATATATTACTATATAATATATAGTTATATATACTATATAATATATAGTAATATATAGTAATAATAAATAATAGTAGTATATTATATATAGTAATATATACTATATATTATATAGTTATATATACGATATAATATATAGTTATATAGTTATATAATATAGTTATATAGTTATATAATATATAGTTATATAGTTATATATTACTATATAATATATAGTTATATATTACTATATAATATATAGTTATATATTACTATATATTATATGGTAATATATAACTATATAATATATAGTAATATATTACCATATAATATATAGTAATATATTACCATATAATATATAGTAATATATTACTATATAATATATAGTAATATATTACTATATAATATATAAATATATGTGTGTATATATATATATGCCTAGAGTGTTTTTAATTTGTCAGTGGGCTGTCTCTGTAATCTATATGAAGAAATAAAATGTAGACGTTATGTATAATGATATTTCATCTTGTTGTGTGGCATCATAGTAATTCTCTTTACATATCTATTCAGATTACTTTTGCACCAACCTAATACATTGTATGATTCCAAAACCAAAGAGCGTATGGATTGAAATGATATTCCCTTTACTAATACTCAGTCTTGTCTATTTTATTACCTTTATAGACTTCACCTAACACAAGTCAGGGGATATTTATCATCATATTAATACAATTTTACTCTGACCTTAAAATTATGCAACTGCTAAAGGAAAAATCAGAACCAAGTAAACTGTCATTAACAACCCCCCTGAAAATCCATATTTTTTAAAAGTCATTTTATCAAGTCTCTCAGACAAGATGTGATACCCTGTAAGTTTAATCAGTTTTACTTTCCATTTTCTCTTCATTAAGGTGATAAAGATTATCATTAGTAGAAAAATTTTCCCTTATTTGCCTCCTTTTCCATTTACCCTATTGAGTGAGAAATTTAGCCTCTCATAACTTCTAAAGTAGCAATGTTAATCTGATAAACTAAACCAAGGTGAGATAAATTTAAGACAATATTTTTTTCTTCAACTTTTAAGTTCTGGCGTACATGGGCAGGATATGCAGGTTTGTTACATGGGTCAACATATGCCATAGTGGTTTGCTGCACAGATCAACTCATCGCCTAGATATTAAGCCCACCATCCATTAGCTATTCTTCCTGATTCTCTCCCTCCCCTAACTCCCACTGACAGGCCCTAGTGTGTGTTGTTCCCCACCATGTGCCCATGTGTTCTCATCGTTCTACTCCCATTTATAATTGAGAAGAAGTGGTGTTTGGTTTTCTCTTCCTGTGTTAGTTTGCTGAGGATAATGGCTTCCAGCTCCATCCATGTCCCTCCAAAGGACATGACCTCATTCCTTTTTATGGCTGCATAGTATTCCATGGTGTATATGTACCACATTTTCTTTATCCAGTTTATCATTGGCATTTGGGTTGATTTCATGTCTTTGCTATTGTGACTAGTGCTGCAGTGAACATAATGCATGCAGGTATCTTTATAATAGAATTATTTATATTCCTTTGGGTATATACCCAGTAATGGGATTGCTGGGTCAATTTCTGCTTCCAGATCTTTGAGGAATCATCACACTGTCTTCCACATTGGTTGAACTAATTTACTCTCCCACCAACAGTGTAAAAGCATTCCTTTTTCTCTGAAACCTCTGCAGCACCTGTTATTTCTTGACTTTAATAATCACCATTCTGACTGCTGTGAGATGGTATCTCATTGTGGTTTTGATGTTACACTTTTTTTTATATGTCTGTTGGCTGCATGACTGTCTTCTTTTAAGTGTCTATTCATATCCTGTCTATTCGTGTCTTTGCCCACTTTTTAATGGGGTAGTTTGTTTTTTACTTGCGCATTTGTTGAAGTTCCTTGTAGACTCTAGATATTAGACCTTTGTCAAATGGATAGATTCCACAAATGTTCTCCCATTCTGCAGATTGTCTGTTCACTCTGATGATAGTTTCTTTTGCTATGCAGAAGGTCTTTAATTAGATCCTATTTGTCAACTTTTGCTTTTGTTGCAATTGCTTTTGGAGTTTTTGTCATAAAATCTTTGCCCTTACCTATGTCTTGAATAATATTGCCCAGATTTTGTTCTAGGGTTTTTATAGTTTTTGGATTTTACTTGTAAGTCTTTAATCCATCTTGAATTAATTTTTGTATAAGGTATAAGGAAGTGGTCCAGTTTCAATTTTCTGTATATGGCTAGTCAGTTCTACCAGCACCATTTATTAATTGTTTTTTCAGTTTCCCCATTGCTTGTTTTTGTCAGGTTTGTCGAAGATCAGATGGTTGTAGGTGTTTTTCACTAACATAATCATAACATACATTTCATTGAAAACAGCACGACTCAAAATGTTCTTTAGTAACCAGTTATAAGTTTTTTGTGCATAATTACAAACTGCCATTCTAATCATAAACATTTTCTGGTTACTTATAGCTACAAAATGTAAGTAATATAGTTTATACAGCATACTCTTTACAATCCCGATTTCTTTGTCAAATTTTAATTCATATTAAATTGATAAAGTGTGCACAAAGTGTAAAGGAGAATAATTTTCTTCAAGTTTCACATGTAAGGATTCATAGTAGAATGATTAAACCTTACATTTCTCCACTATAAGGAGAATTAAAATGGAAATATTGAGTAAAATCTTACATTTCATTTAGTAAGTGCTAATAAAGGGTTTCTGCCATAATTTTCCTTATTTTAAAAGAAAACACACAATTTTAGTTTTAGGTTTTAGTAACCAATTTTATGGGCATAGTGGGAATATTTCTAACAGGTTAAACTGAAATGACCATCATGGGCATATATATATATGTATATATATATATATATATTTTAAATTCACATATATGAATACTATACAGTAAAAACTAACTTATGCTACGTACCACATGGATGAATCTCAAAACCCATGTAAAGCAAAAGAAAACCACAAAAGAATCGTGCCATTTGATTACACTTGGGTAGTTTTTAAAACAGGCATATCTAAACATAGTGCTTAAAAGTGTAAGCTTGGGTAGAAAAAACTATAAAGAAAAGCAAGAAAATAATTACCACAGAAGTTATGTAGAGGTTATCTTTGGGGAAGGAAGAGGGAATAATAAGAGAGGGACAAAGAAGAGCTTCTTGGTTCTTGAAATGTCCTATTTCTTGACTTGGCTGGTGAATGCATGAATGTTCACTATGGGATAAGTCAGGGGGCTGTTTTCATTTTGTTCACTTTTATATATGTGTGGATTTTTCCACAGTTGAAAAGGTAAAGTTCAGGTGTGGTGGCTCACACCTATAATCCCAGCCAACACTTTGCGGGGCCAAGGTGGGAAGAATTACTTGAGGCTAGGAGTTGGAGAGTAACCCAGGCAACAGAGTGAGGCACTGTCTCTACAGAAAATGAAAAAAAAAAAAAAAAAAAAAGTAGCTGGGCATGTTGGCACATGCCTATAGTTCTTGCTACTTGGGAGGCTGAGGCAAGAGGATCACTTTAGCCCAGGAGTTTAAGCCTGCAGTGAGCTAGGGTTGTGGCACTGCACTCCAGCCTGGGTGGCAGCAAGACACTGAGTAAAAGAATAAAATAAATAATTAAAAGTTAAAATATAGGAAAAAATGAGCATAGCCTTATGCTAATTTTTCAGTTACTAGGTCTGATATCATCACATTCCTTGCTTGTCATTGAAAATTTTTTAAACTATGATACTTTTTTTTAGTGGTATTTATCCAATTAAATCTGCTAACAAATTTGGTGTATAAATCTCAAGGGTAAGGGTATGTGGAGAGTGGGTGTGTTTGTGTGAGTGAGAGAGAGAGAAGAGGGGGAGGAGAAAAAGAAGGAAGGGGGAAGGAATGGAAAAAGATAATAAAGAGTTGTTCTGATAGATTAAACTTTAGTAGATGTATTCCCTACAAATTGTTTTTCTCCATATTGCAGTGTCAGGTAAAGAAAGGCATCCCAGGATGAATTCAGAGCTAGGAACATGCACCTTTGTATCATAATGCTAATGGAAGGAACATGTACATTCTAACTGTTACCAATAATGGAATATATTTCCATTATTAAGTAATAAGCTTTAATTCTTTGTACTTCTGTGATCCATTTGATAGTAGGTGCCTCAGCATTTCAACTCTGCTATGAGTACATGGAGATATATTTTATTTAAGTCATCTTATTCATGTCTTTCAAAAAGAAATTCATTTTTGGCCAAGGATTTCCAAATTTTGCCCCATATATAGGTATAGTTTATTGTAGACTTAGTTTGCAAAATATTAAATCCTTATATCCTTTTAGGGACACAATAAAATTTTATCAGTTTGAGATAATGTACCTGCAGTTCTACCGCAGGCCATGGTGAGAGATTGAAGTGCCTCTTCATTTTAACATTTTGGGTTCAAGTTGTTGCATAAGGGCATGCAAATGGAAACTGGCCTATTTTTGAGCTTTAATAAAATCGTCAAATACTTCTTAATCTTAAGAGTTATAGTTATGTACTACAATATGTATAATTCTCTAATATTTAAAATAAAACCTGAAAGCCACGAAAGCTTACTGTGAAATAAAATATGATGGAATATTATTTCTAACTGGCTTACCTGTATTTCCTTCATTGAAGGGAATATGAAGTAGAAAAGCCCTTTTATTGAAAAGAGTTTGGAAAGTAAAGATAACTCTTTTCAATTCAATTCTTTGTAAGTAGAAAAAGAGTAAAGATAATGTTCTAGCTGTCAGCAGATGTCTGACACTTGACGGAGCGTATCATTACAATAGAGCAGCTAACAATATCTGCAAAGGTCATCATGAAAGTATAAAAATGAGGAACATTTGTCCATTGACCATTTCAGTGACCTCTTTTTGGGCTTTAAGTCTAAAAATCTTGGCAGATCAGAACTTTATATTCGGCATTTTGAGTGTCAAATCTCTACATGATGTGCAAGTCAGAAGGAGTTATTACTTGCAAAATACCATCTTCTTTCAGAAGTTAAACTCACATTAAATGCCAGGAGACTGAAACACTGATTTTAAGAAGACAAAGTTTAGAAAAGATGAATGAAAATGTGTGTTAAAGAAGAGTCACCAGTCAGAGCTAACTTTGATAGTCATAGTATTTAAAGAGTTGGAACACATGAAATTAAGCATTTTGTAAAATGAAGTCTTTTCATCCATCCACATAAGATTCTGACATTTAAACTATGTTTCTTCCATTCTGTTCACAGGCTCACCTTGTAGCAGCTTTTGAAAAGAGCTTAGGGAATATGACTGGCCGATTGCAAAGTCTAACTATGACAGCGGAACAAAAGGTATGTTCAGAAATTGCCACTGGAGACGGAAGGAAGACAGCAAATTGCATAGGATTCTTAAATAATACCTGAAGCTCCTTAAAAATAATATTCCAGGCTGAGTGCAGAGGCTCATGCCTGTAATCTCACCACTTTGGGAGACCAAGGTGGGTGGATCACTTAAGGTCAGGAGTTCGAGACCAGCCTGGCCAACGTGGTAAAATCCCATCTCTACTAAAAACACACACAAAAAATTAGCTGGGCATGGTGGCGGGTACCTGTAATCCCAGCTACACAGGAGGCTGAGGCAGGAGAATCACTTGAACCCAGGAGGCAGAGGATGCAGTGAGCCAAGATCACACCACTGCACTCCAGCCTGGGAGACAGAACAAAAAAAAGAAGAATAATAATAAAATAATATTCAATTCTATACTAAATTAAAACAATGATAATACCTTTCTTTTCAGATTTTAATTTAAAGATTTTATCAGTTTACTCCATATTGGAACACGCAAAGGCAAACAAAATCCTTGCTGGGCAGTCTATTAATTTACTTCTGGATGGAACTAGTAAAAGAATACTGAATGTTAAGAAAGAGAAACAGTCACATAAGAGAATATTCTGGGGGCAAACTGTTATGCAGTTGACAAGAATCACACTTTGATAAGAACTTTCACAAATACATGGTCACTAAATCCAGCTATAGAGCATGGCTGTAGGCTAAGACACACAGGAAGGATGCCTGGGACTCTGCCAAGTAAGGGACTTCAGGTTACAGCAGCTATGAAACAAAGGCCAATCCTGTGTAATTTTGAAATAACAAGAACTAGTTGCCATCTAGGGATATCACCTTTGAAGAAAAGTCATTTGTTATATCAAAATGCTTAAAATGAACCTAAAGGATTTTATGGTATGAAAGAAGGTATACCAAAAAGAAAGGAACGGAGAATTTAGTTCACAAAGACAAATGTATTAAAAAGGTCCATACTGCATAGAAAGCCTGGTCACCTTTCCTGTGATGACCAGTTGACTTACTTCTCTGCTGTTAGTCCAGTGGCCTTAACTTCCTTGGATAGGTATCAGAGATAGGTGAAACCTATAGAATTCTATGGAGTGTGTGTGTGTGTGTGTGCGTGCGTGTGTGTGTGTGTGTGTATGAAAACTGTAAATGTGCATAAATGATCAGGTGTCCAGAGCTTTCATCTAATTCTCAAAGAGACCCATTATATCAAAAGTTTTGGGTATTTTCAAGAATGCATTCCTCTATATATCCGTAGGAATGGCTTCAGTTTTGTCTTTAGATTCTGTAAGTTATGTGATTAGCTTTACAAAAGTAGTATGTATTACCAAATTTTGTCACTTTACAAAAGTTTATTTTTAAAACACAGAATGAATAGTCCAATGAAATCCAAAGAGTAAATCGAATATTCTTATAATTGCCAAGTATTACTAGCACATTGTATTCTCTCTCATATTCTCCATATACCCTGCCCGTGAGAGAGAATATTATCCATTCCTGGAAAATCTGTTCTAGCACAGCTAACAAACTCCTTTTGAAACATAAAATTTCCCTTCCTTCCTCCCTCCCTCCCTCCTTCCCTCCCTTCCTTCCTTTCTTTCTTCCTTTTTCCTTTTCTTTCCTTCCTTCCTGCCTCTTTTCTATCCTTCCTTTCTCCTCCCTTACACCCTTTCTTCCTTCTTTTCTCCCTCTGTCTCCCTCTCTTTTTTGCTGCAGCTTGTCACTTCACTATGTAATATAAGAACCCAGCAAATAGAATTAGAAGGCTTTTTAGAGCAGCTGATGGGAAAGAATAAAAACACTGGGCCCCAGTATTCTTGAATGAGAATTCTGGCTATGTCTGTTAAAAGCTGGGTAATCTTGAGCAAGTTTATCTAACCTTTCTTGAACCTCAAATTCACCTTCTTAAAAGTGGGGATGATAATGACTAACTTGTAGGATCACCATGAGGAGTAAGTCAGATACTGTTATCATGTCACATGCTAGGGGCTACCAAAAAATATTACCTTCCTTTACATTTCTCTTTTTCCCTTGAAAATTATAAGATAACACCAAATTCCTCACCGGGCATATACCAAGCATATTGCTGGAAATGAGTGTTAGAATTTGTCTCAATATCTTTAATAAGTCAAAATTAATAGAATTTTTGTCCTCCACCCAATATTTTCTTGAACTCTGTTATATCTGTAAGTGAATTTTCTCATAGAAACTGCAAAAAAATGTAGAGGTATGTTAACGTATAATGCCTATGATTAATGCCTGAATATTTAAAAATAATTTCTATAACATAAGAGATTTTATAATGTGTCTACATTATCCTTAAAATAACATTGCCAAAATTATAAAATTTTCTCAGAAGATATCAGAATGTCTCATATTGTCCTTATCACTTTTTTAACTGAAAATAAAATCACTTCTTTTTGAATTGCAAACTGTATACACACAACAATCATGGTTAACTAGTTTATTAATTTGAGATTATAACTTGCCTATTCTCAAAGTGATATTTAAAAGCCTATAAAATTATTTGCAATGTGAAATGGTATAATTCAAGACAGAATCTAATTAAAACCAGTAGAATAATGTATATAACAATATACCTCAGCCTAGATAATTACTACTGCAAGGCACTGAAATGAATTGAATTTCAAGGAAGCTATGGTACAAAGGGAGATTGTTAGGTGTGTTTTATTCTCATTTTCTGACCAGAAGAGCATAATTTAGACTGAGGAGAAAACTCTTTGGCACTAAATTCAAGGACGAATTTATTGCCAAGGTTTTTAAATTGGGGTCATGGAATAACAAAAGACAAAATCACTGTTCAAATAGACATTTCTCTAAAAGCTAAGGGCATAACATTTAATCATATTTCACTAAAGGCATTTCTTCAGGGAGCTGAGATAAAAGGATATATTGCTCTCTGGTGATTCAACAATCCTGAGAAAAGGCTTGTGAAGTATAGAGCAGAGATTCTTAAACTCCCTTCCCCAAGTTATAAGTTTCATTTGTCTATTTAGTCATTCATCAAGTTTATATTGAATTTTTGCTCTTCTAATGACAAAACAGTACAGACAATATAGATATAGAATGATAGATATAGGTCTATATCTATAGACATACCTATCTACTAGAACTCTAAAAGCATATTATACATATATGTAATATTCCTCATGGAGTTTATATTTCTCATATATATCTCATATATATGTATCTCTTTATCATGGAGTTTATATTTTAAGAGGTCACAGATGATAATAAAAATATAATTAAAACAGGCCAGGTGTGGTGACTCACACGTGTAATCCTAGCACTTTGAAAGGCCAAGGCAGGTGGATTCCCTGAGATCAGGAGTTCAAGACCAGCCTGGCCAACATAGTGAAACCCCATCTCTACTAGAAACAAAAATTAGCCAGGCCTGGTGGTGGGCACCTGTAGTCCCAGCTATTCAGGAGGTTGAGGCAGGAGAATCACTTGAACCTGGGTGGTGGAGGTTGCAGTAAGCCGAGGTCATGCCACTGCACTCCAGCCTGGGCAACAGAGCAAGACTCTGTCTCTCTCTCTATATATATATATAAAATATATATATATAAAATATATAATATATATAAATTACATATTTATAAATATGTAATTTATATATATAATATATAATTAAAACATATAGGATTTCAGGTGATGATAAGCACTACTGAAAAAAGTAAAGCTGAGAATGAGGATACTGAGAAGCTGGGTTGGAAGCTAAAACACAAAGTAACAAAGGCCAAGGTGGTTACATGTTCTTGATTACATACTTTAAAAATGGATAAACTAAATTAAGACTCAGATTCTAGTCTTTGGGCTTCACAGTGTGATTTTCAGCAATCACATGGCATTAATAGCCTGAAACTACATCAAAATTGTCATTTGATTTATAGACCAAAATAACTCCCTTGAATAGAGAGGGATTCACTCCTAACACTTTTCCTATTTCCAGATGCCAAATAACACTGAATCTCTTGCCAAATTTGTGTGGCAGAACACTGGTTTTATATACTTATAGCCTGTTAAGAAAGAAAAGACATGTATGAATAACTTAGAAGGCAGAAAATTATCATGCTATTAGACTCAGTACAATGTCATGTGCATTCTCAAAGGAAACATCTGCAGAGGCAGGAGAATTGCTTGAACCCTGGAGGTGAAGGTTGCACTGAGCTGAGATCATGCCACTGCACTCCAGCCTGGGTGACAGAGAGAGACTGCATCTCAAAAAAATAAAAATTACAAAAAATAAAAATAAAAAATAGTGATCAATCTGGCAGCATTTTCTGAAAGTTAAGCAGTATTCCCAATAGCTGCTAAAAGAAGACATGTTATATAATAGTAAGTCTGTAAGTAGGTAAAAATTAAGAGAATTGTTAATGTGCTTGCTGGGGAGTGAAATTATCTCTAGGCATTACCCTATACCTAACCTAGGACTCAGTAGACTATGATATTGGCGTAGTTTGACAAAGAATTTTATCCTGATTTCAGATCGTTTTCTCTTCACCAGCACTTCTTCACCAGGATTATATGAAAAAAATTAAACCTGATGCCCTGAGGCATCCATTATATGTGCTGAAATAACTTCTTTTCTCACCATCTAGAATGGTACTAGCTATGTACCACTCTTGTCAGAATCAAGGAAATTGCTACTCAAATCATTGTGCAGCTTAATTTTCTCACAGAATGCCAGTTGAGAAAGGCTCAACTTCTAGGAATCCAGCAAACTATATTTTTTATAAGTAACATTTTTACAGAACTACTTCTAAATCCTTGTGTTCAAATTTACTAAAGCTATATTCACGGCTAAATATTTCAGAATTTAAAATTTAAAAGACTTTCAAATTAGTTCCCTGTAGCTGTCATGCCAAGGCAATTAGAACATATGTTAAGGTATGAGGGGTTTTTCTTGTTAGAAGGTCAGAGCAGGGCAGAGAAGTAGCCCCTTGTATGAGTGATGAAGCTCAGATATTGACTCCTATGCTAACCATAAAGCCTAGTAGTTTGCTCATTTGTTACCTCTCTGAAACATTTTTTTGGGTGACTACAAAACAGGAATTGAAACCTTCAAAATAAGGGAATTTGAAACCAAATCTTTGAAAATAGATAATGCTGCAACTAAAAATTTAGTTGAATAGGATTTTTACATTAACTCTCCCTAATTTACGTTATGATATTTGCCATCTAGAAGTGTTTTTAAAAAATATATTGCTGGAGTCAGATGATGCATCCATTAATCTTTAGGGCATAGAATAATGTGAATCTAAAATTTTCAAATTATTTACACTACTGGTATTTGGTCAATGTAATTTATTTGAAACTAGATGCAATAGGGATGGCCAGGTTATTTCAGTAGAACAACTAGCAAGACTTCAGATGCATGGTGGAGTGGGGAAAGGAGGACCTGTTTAAGGAAACTAGAGCTGGGAAGTGTGAGATTAACTTAGTGCCAACGTGAGGACCTAAAAAGCAGATGTGGTGGAAAATTTAAACAGGCTTGCCTAGAAGGTCAAGTTAGTTGATGACACTTGATGAGATTGTCCCAAGCTTTGGGATTCTCAACAAAGTCTTGGTTAGTGAGAAATTTGGAAAGAGATCAGGTATAGTTAAGAAACTGGGTTGGAAAGGCCACCAGGAAAGGCTAATATTCGGACACAAAATTTGATCATTTTATTTGGAAGCATTTCAAGCCTGACCTGAACGAACTGTTTAGCCTCAGATACATGCATAAAACTGTGAAAAGAGACATTGACTCAATTTAGCTTCTTTAACATGAGAAACTTTCGTGGAAAACTAGAACTTTACAAGCTCAGCTGGTGTTGGGGGCATCATTATCTTGAATAGCTCACTGGAGGAAAATGAAATCTTAGTTTGGTTCTCAGGTTTTAAAATATCTATCATTTTTGAAAAGTGTGAAGTAACAAAATATGATCTGATTATCTTATTCCTAAAATCCTTTGCAGAATTATCCCAGCCTCAATCTTCTCTTTAGTATTTAATGAGAATAAGAAACTGGAAATGACTGAATTGGAAGAGTAGACTTTAAATCCATATCTTGATGGCATATACATTTTTCAGTTTTTTTTTCTAAATGATTAATGAGGATTCTCAAAACTTGAGTATCTTCTATGTTTCCCTTCAACATAAAGAAATTGTATGAAAATATTTTTAAAATTTCTAATGATTTTATAGTTAGCTATCTTGGGAATTCATTTCTAATCATGTACCTCATCCAAACTCCCCACTATGGACAAAAATAAAATAAAAATTATTAGGTGCATCTGAAGGCCACATTACAATTTCTATGCATTATAGAAACCTGAGAAAATGTATCTTAAAAAATAAATGTGAACAACTAACCATAATTATGAAGAAGAAAAATGAAAACTAGAAATAAACTATTGAAAAATGTCTATGTATCAGTTAAGTTTTTATTTTAAAATTCTTTATGTTTATCTCTATAATACTATTGGGAAAGAGAGAAAGGAAAACCTGACTTTGTTCTCATCCAAAGGAGGTGATTCCACTGATTTAGCCAAAATAAGACTTCCTGGTTATAATAAATAATAAAGATTTTGATGTTTTTTATATGGTACCCCACTCACTAGGTGATCAGACACCCTCCTGCAAAAAAAAAAAAAAGTATGCAATAAAGTTAAAGTTTTATGTTATTCTTTCAAGGGGAGAAACATCTGTTTAACACAGACCAGAATATTTCAACAAAGTCATCCCAATATTTATGGAGATCATAAATCAAGCAAAAAAATATATTCATCAACAACTAAACAAACTACATTAAATAGTCTCAAAGCACATTTTCATTTTTTTTTCTGACAGGAAAACAGGTTTCACAAGTGTGGAGACATTTTACCATGGCTTTTAACAGTGAGGAAGGATATTTAAATAAAGGGAAAAATTATATGGAAAGCTCAGAGAAAAGAGATGGGTGTGGCTTGAGTGACAAGGTGAGAGCAGATCTCAGTAACTGAAATGAGAGAGAAGGAAGGAATTTTGCAAATATGGAAAGATAACTAGTGCAAGTTTGAACAGATTATGTCAATCAATGTAGAATTTGGCTATCTTTTTAATCAAAGAGTATGGAATATTTTATAGGTGTTTGCTTATACTCAAAGTTTTAAAGAAATAACAGTATGAATTTGGTTGAACTAATTTTTTTCATAGATAGGATTCTCCCAAGTTACATAGCATATATATTTCTTAACTAGTTATTCTTCCTTTTACATATATTGTGCCACATTGAGTAACAACTAACCTGCTAATAGCTATTGGTTTTTAAAAGATAATTAATATTAGAAAGTGATCATTTTTCTGTTTCATATTAAACATGATATTCTGAAAAAGCAACACTGCCTGAATGTTCTACATTTTATCTTTTTGAAAACAGGTTTTATAAGAGATTTCTTGTGAAAAGCTGAACATTCTGACACTGAAATAAGTCAGCTAACTCAAAGCTAAGCTTAATTTTTTGACACTGTTGGCATGAGGTCTCATTTCCACTTTTTTCCTTTAAAGCCACAGGCAAATGTTTTAACAGATTTTAATCCGTAGTACAAGCATTATTGATCTTAAATTTAAGGATAAAAACCTGAATTTAATTAGAATTTAATATGCATTCTAGTATTTATGTTGTATAATTAATATTTACATTCCATGGTTCCACTATGTACCATTTATTTCTTTTTGAATAAATTTCCAGTAGGAGCAGAATAAATTTTCAGTGAATATTTTATTTCTTGGGGGATATTTTTAAATGGAAAATATATTAAGTTTCGGTAAAATCTGTTGCTAATTTGGCAGTGGACAGAATATAAAAATTGGAGAGACTGAGTCATTATGATGAATTGGGTCTGACTTTTGTCATGACACTGGAAATTTCCCACAAATATTATATTCTTCTTTTATAATAAATATAGTCGAAATGAATTGCAGTCAAGTATTTGAAGACCCATCTATAAATTTAGGCGGTTACTGTTGATTTTTCATTATGAGAGATTCTTCCACTCATAAGCTACTAAAAGTACATAAAGAAGGTCTGGTTGTTTGTTTTAAATGTGACTGTTCTCTATCAGGAAAATGTCAGGTATCCGATGAAAATAGATATATCAGGTGCCAGGTATCTATTCCAAACTTGGATATCACTTCAATTAGCATCATCTTTTTTTTTTTAAAGTGTCTAAGGTTAGAATAGTCACCAGATATTCCCATGTATGAAGCAATTTTCTGCAAAGGCCGCTGTGGATGATCTTTTTAAAATATATATTCTGGGAGACATTGAGTAAAGAGAAATTATTTACCAGAGAATGAAGAACCGAGGCCCGATTCTTTGGCTTTCTGCCAAAGATGCTAAAGGCAGTGATGAATGACAAATACATTACCAAGGAATTCTCCCTCTAAGAGGCTGACAAAGATCTGATTTTTAGGATTATATTACCACCAAGAAGATACCCCTTGTCACTGAGCTTCTAATGGAAATATGGTCTATACTGAAACAATACTCAGTTCTTTTTCTTTCTATCTTTTTTTGAGTTATTTTGTCTTCCAAAAATGAGTTATTTCTGATAAAATAATTCACTTAAATAATTATGAAAGTTCAAATTTGTGCAAATATTTTTATTGGGACATATCTTAAAATTACTCTAAATTCAAAAAGAAAATGTATGCTTTATTAAAATTTGATCTGTAAGCTGCTTTGTTTGTAATTTAACTATTATATAAAAATTGTATAATACATATATTTTATTTACTTTATTCCTGTGTTGCTTTGGCTTGGTGAGACTAGGTCTCCACATTAGGAGTTTTACTGAATGAAAAAGTATCAGAATGTAACATGACTTTGATATGGCATCAGAATTTAATAAGATGACATTTAATAGGAATTAGGGGTAAGTTCCAGGTTTTACACTTAAATACAAATAATCAATTTTGCAGGCACAAAATACTTCAAACAAAATCTGAAATCATTCATTTGACAAAACTTCAGGTTTGCAGTTGACAATAAATACAATACAATGCAACAGTGCAATAGTGATATCTAAATATCTAATGTAATCATAGGTAATATTAGTAAGTGTGTTATCTGAAATGAGTGGTGTGATATCCTGCTTTACTTTGTACTGGTGAGTTCTGGGTGCCACCCTTTGAAAGGAATAAAGACTATTCATATCTCTTTTATAAGACAATAAGAAAAACAAACAAACAAACAAACAAAAAACCACCTCCTTTACTTTAGCTGAGAAAGAAGTTATTAGGTACAACTTGACAAGTTCAGCTAAGCATCCAAATTTTCCAGGAGGTTGTTACTACATAAAATCAAACCTTTTTAATTCAACTATGAGCAGGGAGATTTTATTTTTCTTTCGGGTACTAAAGCTTCCAAACTCTGTTTATTTCACAGGAATCTGAACTTATAGAACTAAGAGAAACCATTGAAATGCTGAAGGCTCAGAATTCTGCTGCCCAGGCGGCTATTCAGGGAGCGCTGAATGGTCCAGACCATCCTCCCAAAGGTATATTTAGAAATCATTTCATTTCCACCCAATATAATAGGCATCTATTTTATTTATTAATTACAGTAGAACTGCATTTACTCAGTGTCACTGTGCATTATTAATACATACTAGTTGTATTAATAGTTGTATTAATACATACTAGTAGTATTAATACATACTACATTGGTATTAATGTGGTCAGAATCCTAGAATTTTAGAACAGTGACTTTCATTATCAGATAATTTTTAAACTGATCTTAAGAAATTTGGTTCTATAGTTGTATACACATCTCTCTACTTGATTCAGTGGAGATGGAGATGGAGTGGTTGGTTAATACATGCATATCTGACTTCAGGCAAAACAAACCCATTAATGAGTATGATAATCTAGATCTGTATTTAAAAATGAAATAGTCAATATGATGATATAGTAAGCAGTGGGCATTGGGAACAACTTTTCCTGGATGGAGGCTATGAAAAGGTAGCCTCCTGTAGATAATTTTGAAACAATAAAAACAATGGGCGAAAGGTAGTTCTGTTTTAAATTATTCCTATGCTTAAGCAATTCTAAACAATGAAAATATTTCTGCCACTGCCCCTACCCCTGGGTTCACCACTGAAGAAATGCTCATTATTAATATCGTGTCATTTTTTTCCTTTACATTGGTTCTATTTACTCATTTCCTGACACTTTTCAATGGCCTTCAGTGAGCTCAGCTCTTTCCCAGCTTAAAAAATCCTGTCCTAAAACATGAATGCCTTATTATCTCTCTTTTCATTTCCAGAAGAATTCTGAGAAAAATTTTATTAAATCTTTCAATGTCTTCAGCCATCTTTAGACCACTGGAGTGTAGCTCCTTTTCCCTCCACTCCACCAAAACAATGCTCTCCAGGATCAGCAGAAACTTACATGACACTAAATTCAGTAAAACGGTTATAATTCTTATTGTATTAGACAGACATGGAAACAGCATTTGATGCTGATATTCATTTCTTCCTATGTGAAACATCCGGTTTTTCTAATGTTCGTGACATCATACATTCTTGGTTTTTCTTCTGTTCCTTTGAAATATTTTTTCAATATTTCTTTTGTAAATTCACTCTTTTGTATCCATTTGTTAATTGTTGATATCCTAAGCTCTCTTCCATTATGATTCTATGCATCCTATTTAAAATATATAGAAAATCATCTCATACTCTAGCTGTAATTTTTATTAATGTGCTAATAGCTAATAACTGTCAAATCTAGGTCTCCAGGCCAGGCTCTGTATATCCAGCTACCAAGAGAGAACTCCACGTGGATATCTTTGGATGTCTGTTTTGCATCTTAAACCTAACTTCTCCAAATTTGCACTTGTCTTCTGTCTCAGACCTGCTGCTCCTTCAGTGCTCTTTGCCTCAGTAGATAGCACCACCATCCTTCCATTTAGCCAGAAATCTAAGTATTCTTCATAACTCCTCCTCTCCTCATTGAATAAATTACCAAGATCCGTTGATCCCATTCCTTAAATATCTCTTGGATCTGTTAACTTTTCTCTGATTTTACTCTTGCCATCCATCACCTCTCTCCTGAACCATGACCACAAACCCCTAAATAGCCTTCCTCTTCTTAATCTTATCCTGCTTTACACCAGTCTTCACGCTGAAGCCAGAATAGTCATTAAGAAACACATCTACAGGTATCCCATTCATTGCCTTTAGAATGGAATGCAGACTCCTCAGCATGACATAATCTCTCTTCACCAGCTTCATTTATTCAACAAATATTTATTCATAACCAATTAAGTGCCAGATGATGCACATATAGACTTCTTGTTCTGTTGTTGCATTGCATATTCCATATTTCAGCTATCCTGAATTTTTTTCAATTATTCATAAGTTCTTTATGAATTGTGTTCATTCCATTTGGAATATTCTACCTTGTTTGATCAGCATAAAGACTTTTTGAGACACTGCAGCAGCAGTGAACCTAAATATGTTTCCTTGACCCCTACATTGAATGACACCCCCTGTGATATGTTTCTGGAAGCAGCAATACTTCCCTTCTTAAAATTACATTATACTTTGGGGCTTTTATTTAAGGTATGTCTTTCCTGATTTACAATAGTAGAGCTTGTTTTTTCACCCTTTTGAAAGACATCAAGATGCCCACGATGATGTCTTGCATGTAACAGGGGTTTATTTGAATTTTTAAAAGAAGAATAAAGTAATTTTTAAATGAATTTCAATGTAAATTTTAGGAAAACAATTATATAAAGTGAGATATGCTTAAATTGAAGGACAAAGTAGTTCTGTAGGGGCTACTTCTTTCAAGACTAGCAACTTTCCATGTGGGGGAGTGATTTATGTGATGCATGGAAAATTACTGCATATTTAAAGCTTATCTTAGAGCTATAATAAAGCAGCTTATGTTCTAAATCTTCATGTCGTAAATAGGTCCAGAAGGGATTTAAAAAGCCTTAATCCTTACTTTAACACAGCACAAGTCACTGAAGTGAAACTTGCTGAAAGGATTCCTTTTATGTTAGGCAACAGGTAGCTGAATATATCTACAGAAATTGAAAAATTGGAATTCTTTTGCTCAGAAATGTGGGAGGGGTGGAGCTTAAGGTAAAAAATAACAGTTAATATCTAAATTGATCAAGAAAAATGAAAAAATAATTTGCTAGGTTTTAAAACTAACAAAAACCATGGTTATAAAGGTTTGAATATATATAGGATAGTTAGATTGTATTTCTGTAATATTAAAACTCAGCATTAAATTTAATGAACACAAAGTGATTCTTATCACATTGACCATTGACATTACATGGAAAAAATAGTCAGTTGGACTAATTATGTGTCTTTCCATGGGTTATTAAGGTAATTGTATGGCATATAAATTTATATTGGAAATCACATTGAAATTCACTTTTAGAGGCCCTTAAAATATTTATGTAATATATATTTTTAACATATGATCTTAAAAGATATATTTGGAATGACACAACAGTTTTATAGACAGGCCTGACTATCACACAACCACACACCAATTTGTGAATGTGTTTCTATTTCCTCTAAATTAATGCATCACATTCATTAACAAAGTTTGATAAATGACTATAGTCTATAATAAAATATTTTTGTTTACAAACATATTTAAACACCTGCTATTAAGTATAGGCATTATCAGATCTTAAAATACAAAGATTTAAAAAATTACCCTGTGGTCATGGAGCTCACAATCCACTGCAAAAATAATGTTTGTGATAAGAAATTTGAAAGTTGAAGGTAATAGAAAATTTTACCTTTATTTTTCAAAATGTACCATTGCTTTCTAAGTCACTACTTCTGTGTAAATATGGAATTGTTTTTCCTTAAGATATACCAAATATAGTTGGATAACGCATGTATTAAAATTCTGTCAGCACTAAGTTGTTTTTTAGACATAGTGATAGGCAAACATAGTTATATTGAATGAAAAATTAGAATCAAATTTATTAAACACTGTGTACTGATTGATACCACATGCCATATGCTTGTATAGCAATACAAGGTTTGGAATTTATAATGGTAAATAAAATAGATACGGTCTTTGTCTCCATAGAACTTTTAGTCTAGTGGGAGAGCAGAAGGTAAAGGAATATATGTGATCATTGGTGAAGCTGAACATGTATACCCAAACAGTTATAAGTTCCAAGATGGACAATAATGGGTGCCATAGGGAAGGAGGGTACCAAGGAACCTACTGGAGGTTACATAGGGAAGATTATTCCAAGGTAGTAATATTTAAGTGAATATCCAAGGAGTAATTGTCAATCACTTTATAAGTACTGAGGGAGGAGTATTTCAAAAGAGCTTTGAGGCGGAAAATAAATTAGTTCCTTTATGGAACTAATGTAAGGAAAATACTAAGCAAACATGTAATAAGAAGAACACGGTTGATGAGTTAAGAACTGACAAGATTACTGAAGGATTGTAGGCCATATTTAGAAGTTGGATTTTTTAATCTATTCTTATTAAAGTGAGAAGTTATTGAAAGGTCTTAAGTGGGGGAGTGATGATGAAGTTTGCCTTTTAAAAAAGATTTTTCTAGCTATTGTTTATAGAATGGTTTGAAGATGAATAAGTCCAATAGCTATACTTGCTGTAAAGGTTATGTTGGTAGCTTGAACTGGGGCAGTGGTGACACAGAGGATGGGAGATGGAAAATGACAAGTGAACAAACACATACCTGAAAATTTAAGTTTAAAAATAGACCTCTCCATTAATTCAGATTGCTGATATTCATTCGGTTAGCCATTCTTTACTGAACTTTATGATGCCCCATATACTGAATTAAATACTTACAAGCACTAAAAAAGAAATTGTTAGGGAACAGTAAAATGCATTTCCTTCATTTCACAATATTATTAACATTATGGCTTTGCTAATCTTTATTGGCGAATGCAGTCATAATTGAAGGTAACTGATACTTCCAAGGACTACTTTTGACCTAGGATTACTATCTTTTTAAAAATTTAGTATTAAAGATGTCAAACACAATTTATTAATTCTGGATATAATAAAAATTCTGAAATACTTTAATACTTTGTGCTTTTCTATTTGTGAAAGTTAATTATTGGGAATGAGCTAGCAAATGCTACTTCTTTTTCAAAAAGCTAATGGCCAATCACAGCAAAAATTTAAAGCACTAAGAAATACCTACACATATTCTTCTATTGCCCATTTATATGACTTCCATAATAGTTGATTAAAGGATACCGGATTCCTTTATTGTTGAATTAAAACCTCCTACATGAAAACCTTGATTTAGGTTTAGAAGTTGGTAATGTTTTGGCATGCAAAACCAGTTATGTTCTCATCATTACTTTTTAAAACAATGTTAAGGGATGAATTCTAGGGATTCTAAAAAAAAAAAAAAGCTGTATGTGTTTCTTCCTATAAAATTTTTCAGCATGATTGCCTCAGTAGAAAAATTAAGGGACTTATTGATATATATGTATATGAAGGTGAGGATACACATATACACACACACATATATATGTAGGTAAATACATATATTACATGTCTATCAATCCATACATACTCATTTATTATATGTTTTGAAAGCAACCAGTTATAGTTTTGTTGCCATGGATCATTTTTACTATTCAGTAAATCAGTCAATTGAAGAGGCTTGATTTTATGGTATTAGTTTTTTGGAAACTTTGTCAGCTTTATAGTAAATTTTGACATCTTACAACTTCCACTGAGATTTTTTTGCTTGACTAATCTGCCTTGATGCCAATAAGTATATTAACGGAAATGGACTAAAAGCAAATGTGACTTGAAGCACAATTTTGTAAATTTTCTTAGTGTCTCAGTAATACTTAATACTAGTGCATTTTAGGTAGGAAAATTTTCAGTTTGTTTTATTTTAAATAACTATAAATCTTATAGTTGCTTGTATAAAAGAAACAGATACCTTTAACATGATTAAATATCAAATGCTATTCTCTTCAAAATATCTTAACTAAAGAAGCACTGCCTGCTCTTAGAAGTTAAGCAAGGCCATACCATATGCTGCGTACATGGCTTTTAACACAGTGGATATTAGAAACAGCCTAAGGCTGAGCCTGGCTCCACTATTTTTCAGCTATGTGACCATGTGAAAGTTACATTTAGTAATTAAACTCATTTCAGTAGTTTGCTTTAAGAATAAAATTAGGTACTCCGGGGGCATATCAAGCATATTGTAAAACCTAGTTTGATTATTATTTGTTATTGGTATTACTATTACTATTCTATAATAAGTTATGGGCAGGCAGTAGGGGTACATTGGAAGAATTGCACTGTCTTAAATATGTCCTCTGTTTAACTCACAAACTCAGTCTACCTAGGCTTTCTTTGGAGGATCTGCCTTTCATTGGCTGTTTGACTTTGGCCAAGTTACTTAACTTCTTTTCACTTCAGTTTCCTCATCTGTGAGATTATGTGCTTACATGACTTCAAGTTTTGTTTTGGCTCTAATATGGTGTGATTCTATGAAATGGAAAGTTAATACATTTGGCTCTAGTAACTGTATTTGAAGCACAAATATTAAAAGGCACAATTAATTCTCATTCTGAGTTTCCATTTACTCTTTTAAATTAATCATTCAGAATAAATCATTTTGGAAGAGCTGCTTGATCCAGGTATTCAGTAGAAATCACTAGCATAGCATTTAATTTTAGACAAAACTGAGAACTCATTAAACTGCCAGGGCTATGGACTTATATGAGATTCTCATTAAATCTTAATGTAGATAACTCAGTTAATTAAAACAAATATGGTTGTACTTTATTAAACTTCTAAAGTGAAAACTGCATTGAAATTATCTGTACAAAGCCTTGTTGACCTTTATTAGAGAACTGCCTCTCAAAAGACCTAAAAGTCTTATTTGTTCAGATCGAGACTCTTCATGAGCCAATGTGATACTCTCCCTCTATTGCTAGATCTTCGCATCAGAAGACAGCATTCCTCTGAAAGTGTTTCTAGTATCAACAGTGCCACAAGCCATTCCAGTATTGGCAGTGGTAATGATGCTGACTCCAAGAAGAAGAAAAAGAAAAACTGGGTAAGTCACCATCCTTCATCTAATTCAGAAGCTTATTAATGCATAATGTGTTAGGCCTTTTTCTTTGGGGCTTTAGTGATCTGCAGTAGTTTACAAAGGGTCCCATTCAAGCTACTGACACCTCAAATGCTGCACTCATCACCAAAATTGGAGTGGCATGTACTGAAAAGCATACATTTTAATGTTGGGACTAAACTTGGGTTTGAATCACCACTATATCTAGACCTTTTGAGGGGCCTGAATTTTCTAACCAATAAAAAGACAGTTAATAGCAACTATATTTATTTGTGAATATCATTTATTCACAGATGTTATCTTATTTTTCTATAGTATAACTATACAAACTATGTAGTATAACTATAGAGTTATACTAAAGAAAAATAAGATAACATCTGTGAATAAATGGCTTAAAATAGGGGTTTATTTTGGGGGTAGAGATGAAGGAAAAGTGAAAAAATGATGATGATGGTGATGATGGTGATAGTGGTCTTGGAGGAAAAGGAGGAGAATGGGAGTTAATAAAGGGAAAGAATAAACAATGGAACTCTCATTCCGCCTTTGGAATCGACAGGGCTTACCGTGTGAATAGTTTCACCCTAAAAGAAATCAACCACATTAGTGTCTGCTTGATGTTTTTAACCAAGAGAATATAGCAGAAATATAGAAATGCACTTTAACAGAACTGTACCTTAAGTTTGCTAGTGATATAATTTATGATATTGATCAATAGCTAAATAGCCCAGGGGAAGATACTGTTACTGCAAAAAATTTAAAAACAATGGAGTCAATGATTTCTTTTAATACCAAAAAAAAAAAAAATGTAGATTTTGAGTAAATACAACTCTTGATGAAATCCAGACATAATTATCAGAGGATTTTACTGGAGTGCTTTCTACAAATAATGAAAGAAATATCTTTTTGTCTTAAAAAATGTTTATACAGGTAATATTTTAAAATACTGATCAGCCTTCATTCCCTTGATTTGTAATTCCACACTCTTTCATGTTTCTGCAAGGTGAACTCTAGAGGAAGTGAGGTGAATATAAACCGTGGACAATTTGGCATGCATCTATAAAAAAACCCTACCTTGGCATGAATGCTATTCATTTTGGCAGTAGGCTTTTATACCTTTTAAAACAGATTACCTTGTATGTCTTTTCTTTGTGTCTTTTCATTTTAATCTCAAATTTTAAAGAGATGTAAAACCACTTTCTGAATAGAGCTGTAGGGGATACCAATTCTGGTTTTGAGTAGTCTGGGGTTGGAAAATTTGAATAGAAAAATCACAATTAATGAAGTGTTAGGTGAATTTGATTTCATTTTGCTTTTTAAGTTTGTACTGTCAGCAGGACATGACTTGATTGTAGCGCTAAAGTGGCCATTTAAAACAAATTGCCTTGAAGAGAGAAGCATTGGGAATGGAGATCCCTTCAAGGTACTTAGTTTTAAATGAGTGCTCTGACAGCCATGCCCTTGACCTTGCACTATTTAAAAGCCTTCCATGTTTGCGCTGCGCTGGATTAATACAAGAATAAAATGAACACACAAAACACGGTATCTTTTTTTTTTAGAGATACTGTGCTGCAATTGTTAATACTCTGCTTGTACATACTGACCCCAGGCAGTGGCTAGGATGGCATCTGCAAACTAACGCCCCAAAGCAAAAGCTCTCCAAGTGCAAATAGACAAGAAGGGTAATTTCTGTCCTTCTTTCAGCTGAGAAGTTCTTTCAAACAAGCCTTTGGGAAGAAAAAGTCCACCAAGCCTCCTTCATCACATTCTGACATTGAAGAGCTTACTGATTCATCCCTTCCGGCATCCCCCAAGTTACCCCATAATGCTGGTGACTGTGGCTCAGTATCCATGAAGCCCTCACAATCTGCTTCAGCGTAAGTTGCTCCTTCTGCAAAATGCAGACATATTTTTTAAAAACAATTTTAGATGAAGGCCTTATTTATGTTCTAACCGTATCTGTACCAATTATTTTCAGATTTTTCTGAGAATGATGGACAGCATTAGTTTCTCTTTTCATATTTCTCTTTCACTGGTTTCTTTCATTTTCATTTTTCTTTTCCATTTTCATATGTTAGAATTCAAGTGTTTCTTGATCTCATTCTCCAGTTTTCTAAATCATGATTCTCACTTCTTTTCATGGGCATTTGTCCATATATCTGTCTAACTGTATGTACATACAGGTCACCCCTTGTCTGGCCACCAAAGAAACGACAAAATGGCCCTGTGATCTACAAGCATAGATCTCGGTAAAGTGGAGTGTGATGCATGAATACTGCAAAGATCCAGGTTCTAACCTAAGTAGTGTTTGCTTTTGCTTTTTCTAAAATCACTCACATGCATTTCAACAATAAATACCTTCTCTTTCTGTTTTTTCAACTAAAATTTGGTTTCCTAAAATCAACCTGCAATCCAGTTTTCTTTGATTCTATTAGTTAATCTAACCTAGCATTTTTATGATAGCCCACTTTTTGGTAGTACAGTAGCCCCCCCTTATCCACCAGGGGTACTTTCCAAGACCCCCAGTGGATGCCTGAAACCATAGATAGCACCAAGCCCTATGTATATTATGTTTTTTTTTCCTATACATGCATACCTACATATGATAAAATTTAATTTAAAAATTAGGCACAATAAGTGATTAACAGCAATAATAGAACAATTACAACAATATTTTCTGATAATAGTTATATTAATGTGGTCTCTATCTTCCTCAAAATAGTGTTTTTTTTTTTTTATTTTTGAAACAAAGTCTCACTCTGTCACCCAAGCTCGAGTGCAATGTCAAGATCTCGGTTCACTGCAACCTCTGCCTCATGGGTTCAAGCGATTCTCCTGTCTCAACCTCCTGAGTAGCTGGGTTTACAGGCGTGCACCACCACACCTGGCTAATTTTTTGTATTTTTAGTAAAGACGGGGTTTCACCATGTTGGCCAGGCTGGTCTCGAACTCCTGACCTCAAGTGATTCACCCGCCTCGGCCTCCCAAAGTACTGGGATTACAGGTGCGAGCCACCCCACCTGGCCCAAAATACTGTAATATTTTTGGACCATGTTTGACTGTAGGTAACTTAAACCACAGAAACTAAAATTGTGGATTAAACTATAATTGTGGGGGACTACTGTACAAGAACGAACACATTTCGAATATAGAAAAGTGTTCTGGTGAGATAATTCTCTGTGTTATTTACTATTTAAATCTAATTTCCTTGTATGCCCATGACAACAACTAGCATAGAACTCATATAGAACAGGGCCACTGTGCTTTGCCTACATAATTTTATCATTTATGCAGAAAGGAAGAACATGTCACTGTCATTTTGTGGCCAGTAAACTAGTTGTCAAATTTTAAATGGAAAATATGTTAGTTAATATAAAACAATTTTTTTGGCAAATTTCCTGCGAAGCTGTCCACAAAACAATAAAAACACAACAAGGATACAATGTGTTTCCTTCAAATAGCCCTCAGCTAGCCTGCTAACAGGGGCTGAAACCTTTGATTTAGCTGTGATCTCCTAAATCAGCTGAGCCTAATAGGAAGGTTATATAACTCACCCATTATTTAAATGTCCAAAAGTAATATCTCTAATTTATTTTCTACAATGTTTATATTGAATTTTTATGGTAATTAAAGACAGTATTGTGGCAAAGCTTTTTTTTTGCACAATTTTACAAAAGAAGAAATCAACATTTTAAGAATGTAATAACTGCTCTTATAAAAGAATAGTCACATGTTGCAAATAGAGGTTTAAGTCCCTTGAAAATGTTGGAATGAAATGTAGTAATCTATGACTTTTCAGCCTATAAATATCACCAATAAAAGAATTTTTAGGATTACTTTATATTCAGTAATAGTAGACTATTTTTAAACTTTAAAAAATAGAAAAAAAGATTAAAAGAAAAAGCTACTTCCGTTTTGAACCTGTGAATGCATAACCGTTTGTAAAACTCTTTCTCCTTTTCTCTAGGTTTTGCCAGCAGCACACCATATCTGTACCTGCTGGAGAATATTGCAGTGCAGCCTTTAAAAGAGGCAGTGCTTTTCTTAATCCTCTGGCTTCCCCAGGCCACTGATTCTGTTTGTTTCCTTCTTCAGGATCTGTGAATGCACAGAAGCTGAGGCAGAGATAATTCTGCAGCTGAAGAGCGAGCTCAGAGAAAAGGAATTAAAATTAACGGATATTCGGCTGGAGGCCCTCAGCTCTGCTCATCATCTTGATCAGATCCGGGAAGCCATGAACCGGATGCAGGTTGGTACTGAAGCACTTTCAAGGAATAAAATGGAGAAACAAAAAAATGCTGCTTATTCTGTTCTCTTGGTTAACACAGAATAAATTCCACTTGGAAACCCACCTTAGAAATGTACTCTGTTTATTCAGTCTTTGCAACTCATTTGTTAGTACTGAATTGAGAATTTTGTCAAATCCAAGTTTGGAAGTGGGAGTGCAAACTGGCAAGTTGTATTCAAGAACCATTCAGGATACTGTACTAGTGATTGGATTCAGGTTGAGAGCTAAGTTTTTAGAGAAGCTACTACAATTCTTGCTTCTTCACTTTTCCATCATTTACTTTTATTTTGACTTTTTGCCTGTTCTTTTGAAATCTGATTTTCACATACTTTCACCAGTTTTCTACTGAAATACAAAAGTAATGAGGAAACTATAGAAATTCAACACAAGCTTTCTGAATACAGAAGTAAAAGTGATTTAGAATGCCATCTGTAAAAGTAAAGCTTGTGTATTTTTTTGAAAAACATCTAAAGGCTAAATTCAGAACCAGTCTGTGCTCAGACTAAGTTTTCATTTTATTATTGTATACCAGTAATCACTTGGTACCACAGATGACTGCAATAAGAAAAGCTCATTGCTGAGCAGATTCATCTGCCACTGTATATGTTCATCTAAAGGCTTTTGTTGTTTTTTTATGAGCTTAGTGTCCCGATTGGAAGGAAAAAAAGAAACTTTTTCAGATGTTAGATATGATTTTGGAGTAATTTTAAATCACCTTATTGACATTATTTTTGTTTCGCTCTGTCTTTCAACTGTCTACAGATTTATAACAATATTACAAATGGCATTATATGCTTATAAGATTTTAACCTCACCTTTAAAATGAGAAGTGTTATGAATGATTTCATCATATTTTTCTTAATTCAAATGAGACCAAGTCCTCATGATTTAGTTAAAAAATAATGATAAGCATGTCGAATGGTTGGATTGTCTATATTTGTGAATTCAGGAATGTATAATGTGTGAGAGAGAAAAAGGTTAAATTTCCTTCTTGGGAAGGAAATCCTATTTCATATCTTATATTTCTTTATTTAACATATTAACATGTTTTATTTAACAAACAAGCTAATTAACTCTGATAAAAGACTTGGTGCTATTTTCTCAATCAAACCAACTCAATTTTTTTCATGTTTTCCATCTTCATAACAGAATGAAATTGAAATACTGAAAGCTGAAAATGACCGGTTGAAGGCAGAAACTGGTAACACAGCTAAGCCTACTCGGCCACCGTCAGAATCCTCAAGCAGCACCTCCTCTTCATCTTCCAGGCAGTCATTAGGGCTTTCTCTAAACAATTTGAACATCACAGAGGCTGTTAGCTCAGGTGATTTAGTGCACATGCTTGCCTGAATCACGGCATGCCCATGAGTTAACGGGTGGGAAGCCTGGAATTTGGAGAACTTTACATACTCTTAAAAATGTTACACTCTAATTCTCAGAAATAGTCCTAGTTTGATCTTATAAATCTAGTCTACTTAGTTATAATTTTAAAAGCACATTCTCTGTCCAAAAGTCAGTCTTAGAGATATGGTCTTCATAATATTTTTAAGAAATCACTTTTCCCTAGGAAGTACTTTCTCCATGATTCTGATGATGAAGAAATACTCTCAGTGATGATAATTAGTACTTATGGATATAATAATAACCCCATTGACTTTTATTGTTTTAAGTGTGCAAAACCCATTTATAAGTGTAGCAGGCTTTATTTTCTAAATCTGACTTGATGACCCTGTGTGATGCTGCTCTGAGAAAACAATAATGCTACTCTGTCACCCAGTCTGCAGCTCTATTAAATTTCCAACAAAGATAAAGAACACAGTACTAGTGATGGAACAAGGGTACGGTTTTGATTCGATTGCAAATAGAATCATATGACATAATGTCATCTTAATATCTCATGAACCATTCAAGCATAAAGTATAGCTGTTTCTGTGGAACAGTTCATTCAAGAGAATCATTTCAAGGATAGAGAATTTAGTCTATATAATATTTACATGAGGATCTGTGGTAATTGTGAAGCATGGCCACCAGATGACGCTTGGAAACCAATAATATGTATGTTCCTAGCCAACGTTAGATTCCATTATAGAATGGAGATAGTACACTGCTTGCCTTAAATCATATTAAAATACAGAAGGAGAAGGAGAAGGGAAATGACATGGCATGCTGATATTGATTACATTTCCAATGAATCACATCTCTTCTAAAAAGACAGAATGTTAAAAATTCTGCTATTATGGCTGCTCTTCATAATATAAAATAATGGCCTTCATCTTATATGTAAAAGACAAGTGGGCACTCCCTGTAATTTAAGAAAACAACTTTTGTAAACTTCTGGTGGGGATTAGAGAAAGAAAATAAATTCTGAGAATAAGCATCAAGTACAACTAATGTCAGAAGCCAAGTAAAAAGCAAGAGATTTCAGAATTAAATGAACTTATAGATCATTAGGTAAAATAAGACTGTGGAAGTGGATGGTAATTTGAGTTTGTAAATTACACATAAAGTATTATCCACACTCAACAAAATATTCTGCAAAAGAAAGAACACAAATATTTAAATGTATAGAATCTGGCAGTTCTGAACAACATCCTCTATGTTGGCTTGTTGCTGATGGACCTGACAGAGAAGTGAAGTAAGATCTACATCTCATAATGACCAGTGCATTTCTGGATCCTCAGGCTTGTCTCCTAGGAAAAGACAAAGGCCAGTACCTTATAGGTCAGACTAATGGTAGGGTTTCACTGCCTTTTATAAAATTCTGTTTTATTTTATGAAAATATGATAAGGTTTGAAGGAGGCAAGTTTAATGCTGAAGGTGGTTTAGAAAAAACAGACACATATAAAAAAAACTTAGTATCTAGGAAAAATAGAACTCATAAAGATAAATATAAAATCAAAGAGTTTAAATTTACAATTTCTGTGTTTATTGGTCTTAACACATTGATGGCCATGATTAGAATTTAAGGCAATTTTTTAGGAGGAGCCAAGTTTTACGTTTTTTTAATACCTTTTTTTTACCCATTCCCTAAGTTATTTTTAATATATCTTATTTCCTTAATTATTTTTCAATAGTGATACTTATGTCTGAACTAAAAAAATTAAATCACACAACCAGAATATTGTTTTCATTACTTTCACTCTTGTGGAGTGGGTTCAACACTTGGAAATCAAAACTGCCTTTATGCTGGGGCTTTTTAACAGACAGACTTTCTAAGTTTCATGATTAATCTTAAGATAAAGAAAGTAGGCAGGAGAGAGGATAATTGGCAAATATCTAGTTCCTGAAATATTAATTGCATGTTCCTTGCATCCAGTAAAGACAGACGTTTCAGAAGTCTTCAGTTTTTGGCCAGAATTTTACTCAATTATAGCCAGAATGGCAGACCTCTTTAATTTTTCCTTCAAAATATAGACAGAGGACCATGACTTATTTTCTAGTAAAAAACAAAACAAAACAAAAACAAACAAACAAAAATACAGAAGGCTCTCTCATTAATCTTGCTGTTTTTCCTGGAGTTGTTTCATCAGGTGACCATCCTGTCAATATTCTCTGAACTGGGGAGATTCAGAGTCATGATGTGAGCCACCCACAGTCAACAGAAGGAGTTAGAATAAACACAAATAATGGCTGGAAGAGCAAAACTTAGTAAACACTGAGGATGAAGTGCTTTAAAAGTATTATCTTTTATGTTCTCAATAACTCTACCACGAAGTTGCTGTTAAAGCCCCATTTTATAGCTGAGGAAGCCAAGACTTAGGAAAGTGACTGTAACAATTTGTTCAAGATCATGAAACTAGTAAGCAGCAGAACTAATAATCAAACCCTGGCTTGGATGAATCCAGGACCTGGACTTTTCACTATTGTGTTAATTTTGCTTTAAATAGCCACATAATAGAAGCAAAGAATAGTTATTCACTCATCTTTGGTAAATATTTATCCTACTGTTGTCAGGAGAAATTTCATATTGTAAGTGTAGTTTTTAGAAGTAAATATGGCATGAAATGAATAACATATTCCAAGGCAAATTTAAGCAGCTTATGTGGATCAACAATCAGGCCAACCTCCTTTGCTATGGACTACTTGGCCATGTGTGATTTGGTCCATACTTATTTCCATCCACATCATTTCATACTACTCCTCACCCTCCCCTTGTCTCTACATTCCTGCTACCCTAAACATCTCTGTGTTCCTTTAACATACCCAGCTCACACATCTCAGGGTTTTGCACTGTTTTTGTTGACTGAATCTTTTTCCCTGGTTCTTCACTTATCTAGCATTCCTCAGCCTTCTGGTCTTATCTCCAAATACCACTTCTTCAAGGAAGCCTTCCAGGATGACCTATCTATCTAGAGCAGGCTCCCTTCAGTTACTTTCTGTTTCATTGTCTGGTTTATATTAGCAGAGTGCTTAACCTATTCTGAAATACATACTCCAAAAAAACAAGGAATTCACTTTCTTTCTCATCTTGGTATTCATTCCCAATATGCAGCAAAATTTCTGATACCATTTATACCTAATAAATATTGGTCAAATATTTTTGAGCATTTATGAGTAATTAAGACAAGTACTAAAGTAATTTGATCACGAACTACCAGAAGTCTAGATGTGAATAGCCAATGGTAAACCACTCTAAACTTCTTAAAAAGGAGCAAGATAATTAAAATGACACTTAAGGAAGAGTTTTATTTTTGAGTGGAGTAGGTGAAAAGGTGAAAGACTATTAAGATGTTAACTTGGGAAAATAATTAAACTCCAGTGCAGGAGATTATCTTTGATGATTTAAAAATTTATTGCAAAGCTCTAAAAGTTCTAAAAGTTCTCAAGCTCTGAAAGTTGTTTTTAATTGTTATGATCTTAGAGTATTTTTATTGCTTACTTTCAAAATTACATATGCTTAATTATTAAGATAATAGAAACCATTCTATTTTTGGAGGCCATCTTATTAGAGTGTTGATTTCTATGATGCTATAGTCATAACCTTTTTTTCTATAAATTTATTATCAGAGCAGTTGAGTCCTCTTTTCACCAGGAACATGTGCTCTTTAGAATGTAATGGAGTTTCATTTATCCCCAGAACATTGTCTTAATATTAAGCATGGTTCTATGATAGTATTATTATTAAAGGAAAACATATATTTGGAATAGTTTGCCTTAATAATTCTCCAAATTGGAAATTAATCTGGTATAATATATTTTGAAAGTTAATCTTTAATCACCATTTAAAGGCTGATATTTTAAAGGTAGCTAACTTTATCATGCTTCTGTAACTCTTAGCTGATTACTAGAAATACTATTTTGGTTTTGAAACTATTAGCATAAAGGATTCCGGAGAGCAATCATAATTCCAGTATAATGCCACAGTTGAAATTCAATAACAGTACCTAATAATTATAAAGATAAGGTGAGTAGTTATATAGCTGGCTGTGTCAAATGCTTGAAAATAATTTCAGTTGACAGTCAATTTCAGCACCTTTACATTTATAAATTACATGGATATTGAGCTTGGATATTTTAGATTGGATAGAAAAATCAGATGGCTGTCAGTTTGTCATGGTTATAATGGTGACTAAATATTACTCAGGTATTACTCAGACTTATGTGTAATAGAAAAAGAAAATTCTTATTTCCTCATCTAAAGTCAGTGAGTGGCCCAACACTTGAGTGAAGATCTTTGCAAGCAGAAATAAATTCTTAGATTGAAACTTTAGCCCAACCACAGTAATTCATCTTCTGGAAAGCTGAGGCTTTTCAAATCAGTTAGGCTAGAATGGGAAGCAAATCCCATTGAAAGATATAAAACTATGAGGGAGAAAAGAATGACAGTAAACAAATCTGAGCTAATGTTATACTGTTGTGTATGTCTTTCTTTTAAAATTTGATAGATATTTTGCTAGATGATGCTGGTGATGCAACTGGACATAAAGATGGCCGCAGTGTGAAAATTATAGTCTCCATAAGCAAGGGCTATGGTCGAGCAAAGGTACTTCTTTAATCTTAAACTCTTTATTACTAACAATGAGAATTACCATGAGTCAAGTGTATTTTATGTGTGAATATTTGATCTGGTAAATATCCTACAACAATTGTGGATTGGCATTAGCTTAACATGTCATACAAACATGAAAGGGACAATAAAAGGATGACATCATCATAGAGGTAGAAATGTGTCTTACATGTACCTCACATTCATTCACTGAAAATAATATTAACAGCCCCTCATTTCTAAAACTTTAAAAAATAGTTATTTCTTTGGCAAACATCTTGTCTGACATATTCTTTTGGTTTCACTTATTTGTTATAGGTAATGTTTACGATGTGCAGTCGCTAGAGCTGTCAATATGGTCTTTATACAAAGGGAAGACTCTAAACTAAATGAATATTTTAGAAATCAGAAAGACACATGTTCTACTGAACTTGGTAGGACAAATTCCATTGATGTTACTTGTCTATTTAAGCAAGGTCCTAGATGACCAGACAAGTATTTTGATTTTTTTGCAATGAAATATTGCCTTCAAATTGGCAATGCCATTCTGACTCTATCCCTTTCTTAAAACAACAACAAAAACAAATTTTAAGTTAAAATTTTAGTTGAGTGGCCCAAAATACAAATTTCTAAGTATCCAATTTTTTTACATCAAGCAAATAAAAATTCTTTAGAATTTTAAAATAAAGTACTTAAGTTTGAAAAGTAAGATAGCACTTGTGAATTCTTACCTTAAGCCAATGTTCCAAGGATTCCAATGCCATCAACTTTCTGCTTGAGCTGCAGATGTGTACCTACTTTTCCCAAGTGGGTCTTTATGTGAGAGACAGTAATACTCTTAGTGAAACATAAACTAACTTTGATTTAAAAGCAGCTTTTTATAAGGTATTGCATAAGCAGTAATTTTAACTGGGTTATAAACACACTGAAAAATAAGATTTCCTGTTCACAGTAATTCTAACAGACAATGCCTTTGAACATTTTTTTCTAAAAAAGCTTCCATGAAAGTACTTGTCTTATTCTACCTGGACTTCCATAATAAAATAACAGACTAGGTGGCCTAAACAACAGAAATTTATTTTCTCACAGTTCTGGAGGCTAGCCAGTCTAAGATCAAGGTGCTAGCTGATTTGGTTCCTGGTGAGGGCTCTCTTTTTGCATTGCAGGTGGTGGAATTCATGCTGTGTCTTCACACAGTCTTACCTCAGTGTCTGTAGGTAGGAAGAGAGAAAGACCACAAATCCTGAATTATCTACTTTACCCAGTAATCCCATCATGAAAGTCCCACCATTATGATTTCATTTAATCCTAATTACCTCCCAAAGACCTCATCTCCTAATACCATCAATTTGGAAGTTAGGGCTTCGATGTATGAATTTTGAGGAGACACAAATATCATTTCATAACAATAGTAACAAAAATCACAATTGTCAGCTGTGGATTTCTCAACTTATTCTGCAAAAGGTATTGGATTCTAACTCAGATTATACCTGAATAATTTTGATAACCATTTATCCTTCTGGTGCTAAATATTACATATTAAGAGATTGAGGGTCTGAGCCAGCTAAGTGATTTACCTAAGGTCACATTTCTTAATTAGGTGGTAGGTATTATGTGTTATAGAATCCATATCTTCTAACTCATGACTCAGTGATTATTCTACCACCCGTTAATGATAACATACTTGGTGACTAGAACCAGGATTATAATATGTCAACTATCTAATTATATCTACTGGAATCATAATCACTATTTTGTTAACCATTTCTGGTCATCATAATAGAGGCTCTAGCTAGACTACAAATTTTGAATTATTTACCTTTCTAATATATGTAGAAATTTCTCAAAATCCCATCCTACAAAAAAGATAGATTTGGAACCATTATGTTTATTATAAAATTATTACTTGTTTGATGAAACTAATCCTGTAGGTTTCTCTGGCAAGGTCTTTTAAATAGAGAATTTCTGATAAATTCAAAATGGAACCTGTTTTGTAGGTATGCAAATGCCTTATATTATCATAGATAACACATTTTAAAGCGAGATTGGATTCTAGATTAAAATTAATTAAAAAAACTGAGTTTTGGACTTATCAAAGATAAGATCACAAAATAGTAAGATAAAGTTCTAGAATTCATATAATATGGTTCTGTTCTGTCTCTCCCACCATTTCCCTCCTACCAAGCTGCTTCTCTTTAAGAAAGTATCCACTGCATTATAATGCAAGAGTATTCTTTCAGATTCCTTCACCTTTGCCTTCTACAGAACAGGTCATGGATCAGTTTTCCTCGACATGCTGCTTTATCTCATCTCTTTCTTTCTTGTTGCTGTTGCTATTGCTGTTACTTTATTTGTTTGGTTGGTTAGTTGGCTGAAATATGTTTTATGTTATATAATCCACCATGTGTGTCTGTTACTATAGAAGCCACAGGTTTAACAAATAGTTTAGTCTTAACAACAACTACATTAACTAATTTTAGTAGAAAATGTAGTAATAAAAAAGATACACGGTTGGATTTTATCTTACTTTATTTTGTTCTTATTTAGGACCAAAAATCTCAGGCATATTTGATAGGATCCATTGGTGTTAGTGGAAAAACCAAGTGGGATGTCTTAGATGGTGTAATAAGACGTCTCTTTAAGGTATGTTGTGCAAGACACCCTAATAGTACTTTTCAAATATGTTTCTCTTTAATTGTTTTCCTTAACTTCAATAGCAGAGACACATCTTCTTTTCCTCTCCTCAAATAAGGAAAGCTTTCTGTTTGTGCTATTTGATATTAACAGTTCTTATATTACCCATTTCTAATATTCTTGACAACTAGCTCTATATCCCTGTGAGTTATGTATTTGTTGTAGATGAGTTGAACCTCTGTTTTGACTTTATTTTTTGTGTGTACCATTGTAGGAATATGTATTCCGAATTGATACATCCACTAGCCTTGGTCTGAGCTCTGACTGCATTGCTAGCTACTGTATAGGAGACTTAATTAGATCCCATAACCTAGAAGTGCCTGAATTGCTGCCTTGTGGATACCTTGTTGGAGATAATAACATCATCACTGTGAACCTCAAAGGTAAAAACGATAATGAAAAGCAAGGCAGAAATATAATTTTTAGCAACATTTTATTTTGCCCCCTGCCCCTTTTTGGCCAGTTTCCCTTAACATTTTTCTATTTGAAAACTCTGTAGTATTTTAAAAATCAATATGACTCATTTCATACCAAAACTATTAAATTCTACAATCCTACTAAAAACACTAGAATATAAGGAAATTTAGTTCTTTGGGTTCTGGGATTTGAAGATTCAAGACTCACAAAAAGGAATGTGATTTAGGAATTTCAAATTTCTGGATTTTCTTCATTATCATCTTTCATTACAGGAGGATTCAAAACATTTAGTGTGTATTCCAAAGTTACATATTCATTGATATATCTTTGATTTTAAAATGTGTATGCCTAATAAATACCCCCCAGGAAGAGGGAATAGAAGTTAAGAATCAAGGATAGAAAGTTCTGAGAATTTTCTTTGCTTTAGATGATGTGATTAATTATAGGCTAATGTAATATCTGAAGCATCTTTGTCTTCATAATTCCTTGTTTATTTATGTTAAAGAATCAGGATACATCTATATAAACTGTGAGTTAATAGAGGAATTTGTCAATATTTGATTTTATGATGAAGGTAATTGAGTTCGTAAAATGAGATACTGTTGCTCCTTTCTTAATTCCTTGCCAAACGTAACAATTTGTATTCTTCAAAAGCTTGAGTGGTTGTACAACTAGGATGCATAATGAGAGATAGAAGAGAATAAGGAGATGGGGTGAAGAGAAAGAAAAAGAAAGAACACACACACACCCATATATATATATATATATATATATGGGTGTGTGTGTATATAATCTTCACATTTATTCTTCACATTTATTCTTATAATCTTCACATTTATTCTTAACAAAGATAATCATCTTCAATAAAAGATGTTATGATAGCATTTATAATGCTTCCATTTCTCTCTGGAAACATAAATAAAAACAAGAAGTAGACAGTGGAGTGAAGCCTGAAGAAAAAGAAACAGCTTGCTTTTGTTTAGATGTTCACTCTGCCATATTACTGATATATTTTCTTCCTTGAAATGGCAACGCATATTTGTGGGATAGAAATATCTAGGAAATGATTTTTCAAGGACTCTATTCCTATGACTAACAATGCTGTTGCTGTTTAGCATGATATTTTAAATTCTAGCTTATGTAGAACAATAAATCATGCTTTTTTTTGTTTCTTCTTTCAGGGGTAGAAGAAAATAGTTTGGACAGTTTTGTTTTTGATACGCTGATTCCTAAACCAATTACCCAAAGGTACTTTAACTTGTTGATGGAGCATCACAGAATTATACTCTCAGGACCGAGTGGTACTGGAAAGACCTATTTGGCAAACAAACTTGCTGAATATGTAATAACCAAATCTGGAAGGAAAAAAACAGAGGATGCAATTGCCACTTTTAATGTGGACCACAAGTCAAGTAAGGTATGTTACAGAATTCTAAGAGAACAGCTGCAATTTATCCATAAGTGTTTTAAGCAATCAAATTATAAGATTTTGTGAGACTTCCATGTTGTACATGGAAAAGAATATCCATCTTTTTTTTTACTAGAATTATAACCTGGTGAGTGACCAAACTCTGTTTCATGAATTTGAACAAGACTGCTATTTTCAGTAACATTCAGTTATCAGGTACTCCCCAAGATATTGGGAATACACAGAATAATATGACAGGTCCCCTATGGCATGGTTTCTCTTAGACATCCACCTAGAAAGTGTTACAGTAGAAAGAGGTCCGTGCACAAGCAACAAGGAAGAATAACTTTTCTTGGAGGCATCAGAGCTTTATAAAGGGGTAATAGTTTGTTGGATCTTAATAGATAAGTAGGAAATAACATGGGTTTTGCAGGAATGGAGATTTGGCAATAATTAGAATATTCCAAGCAGATATTCTGGGAGCAGCAATTTGCTTATGTCACATCTCCCTAAAATTTTTGTTTAGGAACCTTAGGAAAGTTAACAACATTCAATTTCACCACCATCTACGGTCTAATGTGCCATAGTAATCAGCCTGAACACTCAGATATTAAAAAGGCATGAGGGCCTATACGGCATAGCCTGTACTTTCTTATTTTCTGAGTAAAACAAAAAATCCTAAAAAGGAAATAGTTGAGGGCTAACATATTTTTAACACTAACCTAGTTTTACCTGTAATTATTTATTAAAGTCTGAATCAATGAAACCTAAAAGTTTCTGTCAGGAAAATGCAACTATTATAAGCAATACCTTGAGGGAATCCCAATTATACTAGGTCATATTACTCTTTCAAGGATAACCTGGTTCAGTGATCTAAACTGTCCCAGTTTCTCAGAAACCTGAAGTCTGCAAATTTTCGGAAATAAATGTGACTCCCAAGAGCAGCCCAAACCCATTAGATTCTTGAAATAAGCCAGGCATATAGCTTAATGAACAAAAAGTATTAATTTTCTCACCTGTAAAATGAGGGAAATAGTAGGGCTATTCTAAAGACTAAATAAATGAGTGTGTATATGCATGTGTGTGTCTGTGTGTGTGAGAGAGAGACAGAGAGAACAGCGCAAGTAGCAAGCACGATATAAGAGTTGCTTGCAATTTTTAATTATAGCCCTTGGCTCCCAGTGAAGATTTCTCTCACAAGCATACACACACATATGCACAGTGCACGCGCACATACACATACAACCACACACACACACATCTTTGTTCAAAACCGTTTTATATGTGTCCTTCAAAAACAACGATGTACATAAAGCACAATGGGATCTCTTAAAGTTAAATAAATGCAATACATGAATTCTGAATATTTCCTTGGAACTCAGACCTATTCAAATGTGGTTGAACCACCATCTAAAGAAAGACATAGAACCTGAGGTAGAATATTTGACTCTTCTCTGAGCAAAAGTAGGAAGAGCACAATTGTCTGTTTGCTTCAGCTGACATGTTTAATGCTTCCTGTGAATTCTGTCTCCTCATATCTTTATATAAAAGCCTTTTAGCACAGTTTTAAATATTTTCAGCCAAAAAATATGAAAGGTTTGAAAGGCCTCTTAGTCATCCTCAGTGTTTGTTTTTTCCTCAATGTTGGTATGACAAAACTCTTTACAAGGTACTTTTTTTATGGAATAAAAAAGTGTTTAGAAAATAAGAGCAAAATAGATTTATTGGAGGAGACCATGACATTTTGATAAAGTTGAGGATCACTTAAAATCGTTTTGAATTAAATAGATGAAGTTTCATTAGAATGTAGTTAACATGCTAAAACAAAATAGGTAATTCCCATTAATTTTAAAACATAGCTTTCCCTAAAAAATATCTATCTGTCTATCTATCCATCTATCTATATATGTATGTATATATTTCAGCTTAGGAAAAAAAGTTTATTGCTTAGAGATGTTCTGTTAAGAACATGTTAGTGTCCTATTAACTTTTTTATGAAATATTTCCGACACTCTTATTTTTTGATTTTTCAGAGGACAGGCTATTTGTGCCATTATTAGGCCAGTTCAGTACTTCATTGCAAAATAATGGGCAGGGGAAAAGCATTGCCAAGCATTGGCAGAGCTAATGATGCTAGGAAACAGTCATAGGAAGAAACTGTTTTTATTTTTTTATTTTTTATTATTTTATTTTATTTTTATTTATTTATTTTTTTTTGAGACAGAGTCTTGCTCTGTTGCCCAAGCTGGAGTACAGTGGCACGATCTCGGCTCACTGCAACCTCTGCCTCCCGGGTTCAAGCGATTCTTCTGCCTCAGCCTCCTGAGTAGCTGAGACTACAGTTGCCCACCACCACACCCAGCTAATTTTTTTAATTTTTATTTTTAGTAGAGACGGGGTTTCACTGTGTTAGCAGGATGGTCTCAATCCCCTGACCTCGTGATCCACCTGCCTCGGCCTCCCAAAATGCTGGGATTACAGGCATGAGCCACTGTGCCCAGCCCAGAAAGAAACTCTTGAACAAATCACAATAGCATTCATTCCCAAGAAAACACAAATTATAACTAAAAAATATTTATTTTTTATGTTATTCCTTATGGTTTGAAGATATGAACAAGCTATCAGTAATGCTGAATACAAACTCGTTGCCAGAAAATTTGGACAATTTTTGCCAAATTGACAGAGAATACCCACTATTTTCCTGGGAGTTGGGGGTGAGGGTAAGTGAGGATAAATATAAAAAAAGAGGGGATGACAAGTTGAGATTGTGTTAGGGATACCAACAGCGTAGATTTACTGAAGTAAAATGCTAATGAGGCATGAAATAATAAATCCTGTTCCTGAAAACCTGGAGCTGTGTAAATGCTGACGCATTTTATGCTGTGCCATAGATAGCACTGAAGAGACAAATCCAAAAAGCACTTACTGATTCAGAAAAAAAGAAGAAACTCGAACCACAAATCATCAAATGAAAAACATCTTTTCATGTTTTCGGTACCTCTGCACTTTACATTCTGTTCCTCTTCCCACACTTCAAGCCCTCCCTCAAGCTGCCAGCTGGAATATTTTGATTGAGAGCAGTACACATAAACAATTACACTTTGTGACATTCGATATAGTAGGCCCAGAAGGCTAGAGGTGGATTTAGTAGAGAATACGTGGTCAGCTGAAGCCATTTGGAATGTTAGGCTGGAAAAGATCAGAAAACTGTACCTGATAGATTCCTTTTTAGTGTGTCTGGAGTCAGCATCTGAGAAAGCAGTGATCTACCGTTTTTATGTAACTGTGGTGTTCCACCTGTAGTTTCAGAATATGGGATTCATCTCATTGCCGACTCCCATCTGGTAGATATGCCTGTTTCCTTCTACCTGACTAGATCTGGAAAAAAGACTTTTAATGCCGGTGCATCAGTGCCTCAATCTAAGATTTCATTTTCATCAAGCTAGAGTGGGTATCATGAAGTTATTTCAAGGGAATCTGTGAAAAACTCCTAAGTTATAGGAAAAAAGTATATTTATGTTTGCCTGTTTCTACATCCATTGCTTTATACCTACCATCAGATTCCCAGGGGATCCACTACCCTCTCAAGATGAAAGAAAGCCACATTATAATTAGAATCTAAAGGCTCTGATTGTCCAAAAATGACCCAGTGACCTGCTAATTACAAAACTCAATTCCTTTGTGCCTCCCCACTCTCTCTCTCTCTTTCTGACATTCATGTTATCATTTTCTCCTTGTTTCCTGCTCCCTGGTAAATTGCTTTTCAGTTTTTTTCTCTCTGCTCTTCCTTCACTTCCCAGTAAATGAAACTGTTTTTCTTTATAATGAACTATTCTGTTCTCTCTCGCTTTTATTCTCCTTTGGATGACTCTTGTGGCTTCAACTTGGCTTGACTTGTGTGGTTGACTTCAATTAAACACTATCAGCCATGCCCATTCTCCCAAATTTGTAAGCTTTCTATCATCCTACACATATGTTTCTATTCACCTACTAAATATACCTTTTGAGAATTGACAATTTCAGCCCCAAACACATATTATAAGTTTATCCTCTTCCATTGCTTTCCAACAAAACCACCCTCCACCCCAGATTAACATCCTCCTCTGTTGTTTCTTGGATTTCTACAATTATTTTTTAACTGCTTGATACACGATTTCCTTTAAATTTCCCTTCTCTCTTTTTTTGGGATATATTCATTCACCTCATGGAACATAGAATATCTTTTCATAATTAAAATCTGATCAAATTTTTCAATGTTTTCTTATAGATTTCTGTACTACATCAAAAACATCACATTGTTCCTTGTTCAGTCCCTTAGTATCTCTAGGCTTCAATAATTTCAACATTCTCTTGGCTGGTCTTGCTTCTTCCTTTCAATATGCTCACCACATGTTAAATCACCATTGTGACTACTTACTCAGGTCACCAGAAGAATGTTTCTTCACTGCCAAAAGGAGATGTCCAGCGATCTTACTAATCATTTAAGGTTGCAGTTTCCTTTACAATTTCATTACCACCATTTCCTTTCACAAAACACATATTCTTAGCTTTTTTCCTACATGGATATCATATTTTCGTGTTTCTGACTGGTTATTCTTCTCTATTTGGAAAGCTCTTCTGTTGTGTTTAAGCATCAAGGTATTACCCAATCTTAAAAATAGGGGAATAATAGCAAATCATACTGCCACCACAATACCTTTTCCAGACGCTACAATCAATCTTTACATACTATAAACAAAATCTTTGATCTATACTTTTTTGAAGTAGTGTATTATTTTGACTGTGAATTATTGTTATATATGTATATGCCTGACCTTCTATTCCAGGAAGGTAATAAGCTTCTTAAATGCTATTTCCTTTTCTAATTAATTCTTCTATCTTTCACATTTCTGTTTCCTTGGATAAATAAATTGCTTTCCTCTACTGAAAACAAAGAAGCAAACAAACATATCAATGTTCCACACTTCTTTATATAATAAAATGCAACTTCTTCTGCATGGATTCAAAGTCTTTTTTTCTTTTTTATTGCCACCACCAGTAGCATGTACTATATTTTTCTATAACAACAGAACACTTATTTCCCAAAACACATCATACACTTACACTTTTCAGGTTTCACTTTTTATTCTTTAGATTTCAATCCTTTTTATTATTATTATTATTATTATTTGCTTTTTTTTCCCTTTTAACCACTGTACTCTGTTTTTCTGTGAACCTTAAGTCTGGATTAGATGCCTCTCTTATGTCTCCCTATAATGTTTTGTGCATTTCACTTAGCACACTGTATTGTGAATCACTTGCTGACCAGCTTCTCTGCTTATCAACTCTAAGTTTCTGAAAGACAGAAATTATGTTTTATCTCTAAATCCCTGGTGCCAGCAGGATGCGCCAGTTGGAATTAATCTCTTTCCCTCCTACAGGCCACATGCCTCCTTTATCCTCTCTCATGGAATGTTTTACCTTGCATTTTGTAAATTCATCATTATTTACATGTGTGCCTACCACCCCACTCAGGCTCCAGTGTTACCTCCTCCAGAAAACCATTCTTGACACCCAGCAGCTAGGCTAAATCTCTTCCCTTGACTTCTCATATCTCATAATATATTTATGATATTATATTGAAATCATTTGTAACATTTAAATTGCAGTCCCTAATGTGACAACTCTTAGAGCTTGCAGGGGAAACCAGCCTGATTACCCTTTTTAGTCCTCATGTCCGGAAAAGTACTTGATGCAGTTCATAATAAATGTTAAACCTACTTAAACTCCATTGATAGCAGGAATCAGACTTCACTATTTTTGTATACCCAGGGCTTGGTCTAAGGCTATGAACGCAGTAGATAGACAGTGCATATTTTATGAACGAATGAATGACTTAATGTAGCTAAATTAGTGACATAAATTTTATTTTTTCTTTTGAAGTAAATAGAATTCTCCAGAATATTCAACAGTTTTAAACATATTTTTCTGCATTCTCTGACTTAGGCAAGATTTATTTTATGTGATTAGCTCAATAGAAAACAAATAGTACTTTATTTCCTTAATACGTTTTTATATTTGAACATAAATAAAAATTACTAAATGCCTCAAAATCCTGGCCCGTTGTTTTATCTCCTACTTTTACTTCCAGCAGTGGTGTTACAGACAGAGAGAGGTTGCATCTAGAGTGAGCAATTCACATATTTACCTGGCTGCCAGAAACCAAAATCATGGAATTGTTTTATAACCCTGAGCACGATTTGCAAATTGAAAATGTCATTGTAAATATGCAAATATTATGGAAATGTTCTTACTGATTAGGATAATTTTAAGAAACCTGATTATGTTCCTGGCCTACCCATCTGTAAGAGCAGTCAATCAGCAAACTGGTTATCCTATTTAGATTAAAAGCTATTAGACAGGAATAATACCTGTAAAAGAACCAATAAACTCAAGAGATGCTAAATTTTGTCTTTGTTTAAAATTACAGCAATTGCATGCAGATTATAAATAAATAATAAGCATACTTTTATCAAGGTCCTATGGCTGTACTTTTAGATATACCCCATCTACCTGAATTAGAATTAACACATTAAAAATATTAGTGGAACCTGAGAAATGCCATTTTGAATTTAGTTCATACTTGAAATATTAAGGTTGCTAAAATTTACTTTTATCATTGAATACCAAAACTCAGAATAAAATCTCAGTATATGTGGTTTATCATAAGAGTTCATATCCAGAACTCATTTTGGCTTTTCTTTCAGGGAGAAAACCACTTAGAAATATGCTGTCATGTTTATACTTTTATATTTGCTGCAGGTGTTTGGTACTGGATCTTCTATTGCTTTCCTTTTTCTTGCTTTCATTTAAAAAAATTATTCTGTCAGCAATATATGGTTTTTGATTTGTAGGAAAAGATTTTACATCAGTTGAATAATCTATGACTTTAATGAAAGAAACGGAATAGAGGACAAAGCGTGCTATTCCTAAAATATTAACTGCTTCCTATTAGTATAAATTTATCATTGACGTATCTGTTTTCTTCATTTTTTAAAAGGAATTGCAACAATATCTAGCTAACCTGGCTGAACAGTGCAGTGCTGATAATAATGGAGTGGAGCTCCCAGTTGTAATAATTCTTGATAATCTTCATCATGTGGGCTCTCTGAGTGATATCTTCAATGGTTTTCTCAATTGTAAATACAACAAATGGTATGCTTATCAAATATTCTGAATAATGAAATATGAAATAATTATCATCAGATTTGCCTTCTTGTGCCTGTATGCATTTTTTAAATTTGTTTAATATTTAATTTTTATTTTTTAAATTGACAGATAAAACTGTACATATTGATTGTGTACACCATGATGTTTTGAAGTAAATGTACACTGTAGAATGATTAACTCCAGCTAATTAACATGTGAACTACCTCAGTAGTTATTATTTTTAGACTTACAATGGCTGTCATTAATTTGAGAAACCCTCTTTAATATTATACCACAGTTTTAAAGACTCCATATGCATTCCTTAGAATATCTATGTATTCATTCAACAACCATATCCCAGGCACTCTTATGGAAACATTACTTCCTTGATGATGTTAGCTTCTGCAGACATGATGAACATTTGCGAAACCAACAACAACGTTGGAATAGTTTTAATCAGGAAAATTAAAAACTAACTGGAGCCTTTAGAGTTCTGGTTTCATTCTCAGTTCATATTAAAGTTTAAATTCAACCTTTCTATAGAGATAAACTTAATATATTCAGATATAGCTCCCTCTATTAATGAGTATGATTTTTAACTATTTACAATAAAAGGAAAGGTTAAAGTAAGGTATTAAAAAATCTTAAAACCCACTAAAGAATCATTGTGGCATGGCCTCTAAAGAAAGGACATATAAGAATATCAACATAAAATAAATAGTTTTAATAGTGCCATATATTCCAATTATCTCTGCTAGAGATTTTTGGAAGTTACAAACGATCAGCATAAAATAAGGAGTGAAAGAATACAAATTTTCTCACAATATTAATAATCTTTAACATAACTATGAAATTAAAATAGTAAAAGTTAATAAATTTTATCATAAGCATTATAAGATGTTAGAGTGGGACAAAACCCCCATGATTATACTAACTAAACTCTTTACTCAAATACTGTAAATTACAAATAAACTCAGGCTCAGAGAGAGAAAATGCCTTGCCTTGATTCCAGAACTGGAATTAGAAACTCAAGTATCAATTTCTAGTCCAGTGATCTTTGTCATTTTCCGTTACAGAATTACCCTTTAAAAGACAAATATTGAAATGGAATAATCCATATCTATCCTAGTAGTTTTCCAAGATAATTTTAATGAATTAATCACTTTTACCTCCAATAAATTAAAATTTTCTATTTATTTTTTTCTAGTCCATATATTATTGGAACAATGAATCAGGGAGTTTCTTCATCACCAAATCTAGAGCTGCATCACAATTTCAGGTAAAGTTAAGTTGAAGGTTTTCTTGTTTTGTTTTTTTGTTTTGTGTTGGCGGGGGGCAGGGGAGAGGGTTGGCATTGTTTCTTTCTGTTTGTTTTTGTAGTTTGTTTTTCCATTTGTACTTTGACAAATCTTGCCAGAGATGACCTGTGGTGTGAAAATAATTCTCACTTCTGACACTCTTTCTCAAGCGAACGTTTTGTGATCTTCAACCTGTAATCAGATGTGTTTCTTTAAACAAAAAAAAAAAAAAAAAAGGAAAGAAAAAAGAAAAGTAAAGTAGATGTTTTTTCTGTTCACTATGTCCCTGGTTAAAGTAGAGCATATTCCTTCTAAGTGTGAGAAATGTGAAGAGAGTTGCTATTTCAGGATTTGTGATTCTCCTACAGAAGAGTGATCAGCATTTAGACTCCCACTCACTTCTGACGCACATGAGCTTCTTTTTAGCTCAAAAAGTAGAGTTAGCTACATTATAGCTCTCATCCTAGTAGACCTCCTAACACCTTTGATCATGAAAAGGTGGCCACCAATTGAAATGGGAACATTATTACTTTCTATTGGGAAGTAATAATGAATAAATAAATAATAATGATAAAGAATGACTGTGAATGTACAATTTAATTTATATAAAAATGTCTGATTTTTTTTCTTTTTGTAGGTGGGTATTATGTGCAAATCATACAGAACCAGTGAAAGGCTTTTTAGGCAGATATCTTCGAAGAAAACTCATAGAGTTAGAAATTGAAAGGAACATTCGCAATAATGACCTAGTCAAAATTATAGATTGGATTCCGAAGACGTGGCATCATCTCAACAGTTTTTTGGAAACACACAGTTCTTCTGACGTTACCATTGGTGAGTTCCAAAATTATAATATGCCATTTTCCAGGAACTAACAGTGCTTGGTAAAGACGGCCAGATTGGATGGTAGAAAATAACAAGCAAAGCTAATGCTTATTCAAGCTTCCAAAGATTTATTTTTTTCCCTTCTGAAAGTTTGCGTTCTTCTTCTTTGTATCTCCAATTAAATCCATTTTGTCTTGACAGTTATGTTTTACTAAAATATTACCGAGATCAGATAAGTTCAATATGGGCAAGTATCTAAAAATCAGATAACCACTGGAAATGAATAGTATCGATTTAGGATACTTTTTATGCTAAAAACAAATTTGGCTAAATAGCTCATGTCAAATAAAGTTGTGAGGAAAGATGTTAGTTACAGATAACTTAAATGCTTTGTAGATAATTTAAGTGTTTTGTGTTTTTCATGAAGACAAAACTGTTTTGAGTTATTTCTCTTTTAGTTTGCATAAAGATATTTACATTTTTATTCCTTCTTTAATTGCATGTACAGAAGTCTCTTTCACATTGTTATGCATCATAAAAATGTACTCACTGTCAACACAGTTTAGATTAGGAAGAAGAATTCTACACTGGGACCAGAACACTCATGCCAGGTCCCAATTCTGCAAATAATGACGTGTTTTATATTTGGCAATTCATTTCAGCACAGCTTTGTTGCTTGTAAAATGAAACAGGATAACTGCATTATGATTTTTATCATTTCTCCTGACTCTAGTATATTGTGCCCTAGATTAATATTTATTGTAAAAAGATAGAAGAGGCTAGGATATTGGGTCTTCAGTAAACATGCTTTAATAATAATCAAGCTGGCCAATAATACAATTTTCTAGGAATTTTGCAAGAAATATATTATATTCCAAAATGGTGTCTAGATATGTGTTTAGATTATTAAATATAACTCTTCAAATATTTTGTTATTTATTTCTTATCAGGTCCCCGACTATTCCTTCCTTGCCCCATGGATGTAGAAGGTTCTAGAGTGTGGTTCATGGATCTCTGGAACTATTCTTTAGTACCTTATATTCTGGAGGCAGTGAGAGAGGGTCTTCAGGTATAGTACTCAATTTTCATTGCTATTTTTTTTTAAAAAAAAGCAAAAAAAATTACTTTAAAAGCAAAAAAAAATATCTGGGTATTTACGCAGAAAACTAAAGGCATGAACTATATGAATAGAGCAATAAGGTTTTCAAGAGCAAATAGTTTGTAATATTTTGCCTGTTCTGAGAACAAATTTGTAAGAGAAAGAAAAGGCACAGTTATTTCAACAACTATACAAGTCCAAATGGTTGTCATGGATGTTTACAGGTTGTTTTTATTAGACAGCTAGTTAATTGCACAGTTCTACATCTTATGACACAGCCATGTTTACATGAGCCTTGACCATTTATATTCTTATCATATAATTTCCTTTATCTTTTTCTTCTTTTCTTTCTCCTTCCTTCCTCCCTCCCTCCCTCCCTCTACCCCTCCCCACTCTCTCTCTTTCTCTCTCTCTCTTTCTTTCTTTGTTTCTTCTCCTTTTTTTTTTTTTTTTTTTGAGACAGGGTCTCACTCTGTCACTCAGGCTAGTGCGCAGTGGTACAACCATGGCTCACTGCAGCCTCGAACTTTTGGGCTCCAGTGATGAGGCTTTCCAAGTAGGTGGGAGTATAGGCACACACCACCACACTCAGTTATTTTTATTGTTATTATTATTATTTTAGAGACATGGTCTCGCTAGGTTGCTCAGGCTGGAATTGCTTTTTCCTTTTTTTCACATAATTTTTGACAAGTAGCTTTTGCTTGTAAGTTTCCTGTTTTTAGTATACTTCATTGTTGGAAGCCCTTTAATGTCACTTGCAGGATCCTTTACTATTTTGGAGGGAGTACTCTAAATTCTAAGAGAGTCAGTTGGTCTTTTGATCTATGACAGATTGGTTTCACAGCATCTTTGCTCTTCCTTTCATGTGCCTTCTATCTTGAGGCCCTGCAACCAAGGCCCTTCTATTTTTTCCTAACTAAAAGATGAAAATGTATCACTAAAAAAAATCCCTACTTCTCCAACAAAATACATGTCATTTTTCCATAAGTATTGCTATTTCCTTAAGTTTGATTTGAAATTGTAGAATTATAAAACTCTTTAAAATCTGTGTAACATAATCACCCAATTTATTGAGGAAGAATCTCATCTCCTTTTCAGTAACTCAGCCAAGACATCTCTATTTCTGGTTTTTACAACTACTATTAGAATTAAGATATAGTTTATGTTTTCCACATTCAGTCATCTACAATAGTGTGTTGTCTTTATTTTGCTATCTAAAAAAATTGTCCATCTATTTTTCCCTCTTTTACTCCCTTTTACTATCAGGCTCTCTTTATCTATTGAATGGCATGGTAGTATTTGGAACTAAAATGATAGTTCTGGTGAACATGATGAATTTTATGAGGATACTCTGAAGCCTCAGAGACAAAGCTAAGATCCTAAATAATGCTATTGATTGGTTCTACTCTAGATTTAAATAACCAAATTTAACACTTTTAAAGGTATGAGCCAATCTACCCCAAGCAGATGCCTCCAATAAAATAAAAGCTTATACAGATGTTTTTATTTTTCAAGTATAACATATTGTGTTTCAGAATTCTTCTAAAACTACTATAGGACATACATTGGATCTTTCAATGTTGATTATTTGTACCAAAAAAATCATTTTATGAAAATTTTAGAACTAATAATTTTGAAGTTAATATTTTGATACATTATTTGTTCTCTAGCTATGGTTTTGGTTTTAATAAACCATTATCTAAGTATTTATAAATAAATTTCTCCTCATTTAATATTTGTTTACTAATAGAAAGCAAAGGAATCTTTGTAAAAACCTTGAAATGATAATAGCTAAAATGCTTAGCATCCTTAGGTCTTATTTCAAAAGGTACATGGGTTCTTTTTTCATATTTAAATTAATATTATTTATAGAACATTATTTGGAGAATTATAATTCTATGAAGTTTCCATTTGGGCAAAAGTATAATCACTTAAGGATTAGTTTCTCAAACTAAAACTGAGAGATATTTCAAAATTATTTTTGAAGAGGGATAAAAATGTCTCATTTCTTGCTATGGTTCAGGATGTTTAGAAGTAGGTTAGTGTGAAAGATGAATCTACCGTGATTTAGGGCTTTTTGGGGGAGGGGAATCCAGCACATGGGAAGGGAAAAATTGGAAAGTCCTTTTGTGGGTAGACAGTTTTCATTGCTATTGAAGACTATGCTGGGCCAGAAAAGTCTATCAGCTGAAAATATTTCTAGGGGAGCAAGAAGCAAAGGAATCATATCTGTCATGATCCATTCCCATGGATTTACTGGCAACAAAGAATCTTGGATTGGAGAAAGAAGTGGAGAAACAAAGCCTGGTAGCAAAAATGACACTCTTAAGTTTAGAGTAATAAAATAATATCTTCAGATGAAGGCGGATTTTTTTGGTGAAAAACCTTATGGGGAATGCACTCTGCCAGATGTTTTAGTTGGAAAAAATGTTGGTGATACAATGGATTTTGATTTTTTTCTGGTGGATTCTTTCTTAACTAGTCAGCTATCAATTCATCTCATTCTGAATATTTAGAGTTCTCTTTGTTCAATTATTTTTTCTACAATATGTGTTTCACTCGGAAATATAGTGTTTGGCCCATTTAGCTTTTCATTGGTCTCTTCCAATTTTGCTGTCCTGGGTGGTTCTTTAAAAACCTAGAATTAATTGATTCTAGACTTACATTAAAACAAACAAATAAACATAATTAAGCTTTCCAAGAATTATACATGTTTTTCTTCAATTGGTTTAAGTTGTGTAGCATGCTATCTGTTACATCTATAAAGTAAGTTTGTAACTGAGAGGAAACTTTTGCTCTAAAACAAGATAACTATTTTTAAAAAAAGTATAATGATTGTACCTCTGTTACCATCTCCTAAGGAAATGCACAGATATCAGTACCTAGACTCCCTTTTATTTTAGGTAAGTCCAACTTCTCCAGAAGAAACTCAAAAGAAAACTCCAAGGCAGTCCATGAAGTTTTTATGGTGTTAATGTCCACCATTTTCCCTTTTGTCTTTACTGAACCAAAACAAACTATACAAAACAGCCATCTAACAACAAACCAAAGTATGTCATCTGAGACCAAATAGGCACCTACTAACCAGGATTGTCCTTGGTAAAGCAAGTCAAATGGGGAGGGAAAGTAATTTAAGGAAAAAGTGTCCCTATGTTACTGCCCCCTTCTCTTAATTTTCACTTTTTTTCTGTGCCTTTTAATATTATACTTTTTTTTTTTTTTTTCACAATGTCTCATTCTTCTCTTCAGGCTGCCCTTTCTAGTTTGGGTTCAGCTTTGCTTGCAGCTTAAAAATGTTTAACATCTCTTGGATTTATCTGATTCTTCCATTCCACTGCCAGTACTTTAACCAGGCTATATCAGCTCTTACTTATTGGGCAAATTGCACAATAAGGGTTCTTGCAAAGTTGATAATTCAGTTTCCTATTTTTTATCCTTTTTTACTAGTGGCCTGAAACACAAACATCTAAAAAGAGTTTTTCCAAACACCGCATGTTCTCACTCATAGGTGGGAATTGAACAATGAGAACACATGGACACAGGAAGGGGAACATCACACTCCGGGGACTGTTGTGGGGTGGGGAGAGGGGGGAGGGATAGCATTAGGAGATATACCTAATGCAAAATGATGAGTTAATGGGTGCAGCACACCAACATGGCACATGTATACATATGTAACAAACCTGCACATTGTGCACATGTACCCTAAAACTTAAGGTATAATAATAATAAAATAAGATAAAAAAGAGTTTTTACAGAAAGCAATGGGATTAAAGAGCAAGTTGATCACAGGAAAATTGTTATCAGAGAAAGTTTTCTTACTCTAAAAGACAGTTTGAGTAGAGTGAATTAGGCAGAGAAAAATAAGTTACTTTTATTTTATTTCCATCTTTCCAAGGTACACTTTAGTAGAGAACTCTACTTAATATCAAGCATATTTTTTAAAATCTTCCATAATTGAAGCTTTTATTTTTCAACCTTTAGTTTTCTCTTGGTTTGTCAAATTACTAGTAAATGTGGGCAGTCATTTCTATGTTTATTTATAATAAACCTCCCGTATATTCTCCCCCAAAAGTTGACATCTATTCCAAATATTCAGCTTCATTTTGTCTAGCCTTCAAGTTTAAAGTGAGCTATGTAGACAGATACATGTTTTAAATCTGCAAAACTGTATACAGATACTTAATTCTCTTGAAAGTCCCTTAAGAACTCAATATGTCAAAAAATCACATCCAACTAGCAGTCCCCTTTTTTGCTGAATAGAAATGCGTTTTATATATGCTAAACGCGTGGTCAACTTCTAGATGTATGGGAAACGCACACCATGGGAAGATCCTTCAAAGTGGGTGCTTGACACATATCCATGGAGCTCAGCATCTCTGCCTCAGGAGAGCCCAGCCTTACTTCAGCTGCGACCAGAAGATGTTGGGTATGAAAGCTGCACATCCACTAAGGAAGCCACAACCTCAAAGCACATTCCGCAAACTGACACAGAAGGAGATCCCCTGGTAAGAATCAGATGTTCGTTTCTTCCTATGTAATCTTGACTACAGTGTATAGTCATTAATATTTAGTTATTTCTAGCAAAGACATTTGTTATCCGAAGCAACATTTGGAACAGTTTTAACCCTATTATCTTTGGCCTGCTTTCCATGGATGAAAATCTTAAAGTGAAAACCAAACTTGTATGCTTAAAAAGAAATCAAGAAATGCTACAACCAGAATGAACTCCTAGACTATAATTTTTCTCTTATTATGCATTAAATTGTGTATATAATTACATAAATATAATTTTCTATATTATGACTCAATTCAATAGGCATTTAAGAGAAAACTCAATTTTTTTCTTAAATAGAAAAACAAAAGTTATGGTATAATGTACTCATGGAGAACTAAAAAATATTTTGCCTACATCAACTAACCTGACTAATTTTATAGAATGGGTCTTCTCTTGCCTACTGTAGCAAAGGATAAACTGACTTGGAAGTCAAATGGAAGTTATGGTTTATTTACTTTCTAAAATAGTGGAATAATTGAAATAAAAGTCTGTAAAACTCCAAAGTATGAATATTCTGAAAATTTTAAGTATGTAGTATTATTAGGGAAAAAAAAACACTTTTTATATATCTATTTTTATTTTTACAGATTACTTTCAATATATTGGTATCAAATGTGAAGTGTTACTAACTCACCATTCTATGAGTATAGAGCTTATTGGACTTTTACAACCAGTACAGAAAGAAAAGATACTGAAATAAAAATTCATTATGTTGCTTAAATCAAACAAAGACAAAACATAAATAATTAAAAATCATAACCTGTGACTATACCTAAGGATATAAAATTACTTGATATTTTAAGGAATACCCTTACACCAACAACCCTGACACACACATCATCATCATCATCATCTCAGCTGAACATTTTGGGAGTTTCTTGTGGAAAACCTGATAAACTTTCAAGATCCTTTCCCCAGCAAAATGCACACACACTGAAAATTTGGCATACAATTTTAAGAGTTTCATAAAATCACTGAAGTATATATATAGACCTACTTAGATTCCAGGGATTTCCTGCTGATTTCTGATCTAGGCGATATCTTCCTTAAGAGCCCAGACTTATATTTTTATAACATGGTACCTGGCCTTTTAGATGATTCATAGTTAGGAATCAACAGTGGTGATGAAATTGGTTTGGATTCAGCATAATTGTGAGCATATACTAAATAATTGCTGATAGAATGATTAACAGAGTAAATATAAGCTTTAGAATATGAGTATGGATTATTTAATCTGAATTCCTCAAAAATTCCAGTCCTACCTCTGCAGTTTTTATATAATATGTCTGTTTTATAAGGAGAGGTGTTTATAAGATTTGTTCTCAGTTTTAGTCTGTAGAATATGAAACCCTTAGGAAATGCCCACAACTTTCCCAATTCTCATAGTCCAGCTCAGCTCACCCCATAAAGCACTTTTTTTCCTGGTTCTGAATGCACTTGTCTTCTAGTAGAGGAAACAAATTCAAGGTTTTCCCTTCTGGCATGAGAATTGGGGTAAAAAAATTTCCTGGTTCCTAACCTGCTGCTCTATTAAACATCTTAAGAAACAGGGAGTTATGAGGTCTTACATGGTAAATGGTAAAAGACGTTATCTAAAACTAAATATTTGGCAGGCTTTCTCTGGTTTTAAAAAAATAAATATTTCTATCTTTTTTCTTTCTTTCTTACTTTCCTTTTTTTTTTTCTTTTTTCTTTCTTTCTTTTTTTTTTTTTGAGACAGAGTTTCATTCTCGTTGCCTAGGCTGTAGGGCAATGGCACGATCTTGGCTCACCACAACCTCCGCCTCCCGAGTTCAAGCAATTCTCCTGCCTCAGCCTCCAGAGTAGCTGGGATTACAGTCATGCACCACCATGCCTGGCTAATTTTGTATTTTTAATAGAGACGGGGTTTCTCTATGTTGATCAGACCGGTGACGATCTGTTTTTATTTCTATGTATTTTTGTAATTACTAGCATGAAGCCAACATATATTTTCAGTCCATTCTAAATCAGAAATCCTACAAAATATCCACTATTTAGTGTCAAGGAACATCCACTATTTAGTGTCAGAAATCCCCATAGCAATGAGTGTAGCGAAGAAACAGGGAAGAAGAGAGGAGAGAGACTTTTTGAATCTGAATGACGATGCAAGTTTTTGGTATATCTCACATTATTTTAAAAATACAATGTGTATTCACCATTAACAACAAAGAGAATGTTAATAAGTATGTCCTTAATGCTAAGACCTGGTGATCAGGAGATAACTACAGTGTCATTTCTGATCTCAAGAAGCTTAAAATCCAGTAGTGAAGAGAGACTTCTACCTATATGAACTGCAGTAACATAATAGAGGCACATATTAGGTAAAATTGTGAGTTCATTGAGGAAGCAGTTAGAATAAAGCTTTACAGAGGAGATGCTTGAGCTGGATCTTGAATGATTAATAGGAGTTCACCATATGGTTGCAGGGAGAACATCCAAAATTAAAGAAATAGAATGTGAAACATTAGAGGACAGTGTAATAGAAATGATGAGTTTAGGGAACTATACACCAGTTGGTGGTAGGAATTAAAACTGTGGAAGTATACAATTGCTAGATCATGCTAAGCCTTGTTTATCATTGCAGGAAGTTAAAACGTTATCACAGAGACAGTGGAGAACTGTCAAAGGTGTTTGAGCCATGATTTACCTAGTTAGATCTGCAGTTTCTAAAGATCACTTTAATAACAGAGTAGAGAGAGGACAGACTGAAGGAGATAGGATGGAATCTGGAAGCTTAGCAGATTAGATGGTACCAGTGATGATAAGGACTTGATCAAGGTGTTAGAAGTGATAAACATTAAATTTATGGCTATAGATGCCCTATTCCATTTAGTGTTGCTATAACAGACTATTTGAGGCTGGGCAATTTGTAAAGAAAAGAGATTCATTTGGCTCATCGTTCTGGTGGTTGAAAAGTCTAGGATTGGGCAGCTGCATCTGGTGAGAGCCTCATGCTGCATGAACTTACGGTGGAAAGTGGAAGAAGAGTGGGAGTGTGCAGAGAGGTCACGTGGTGAGAGAAGAAGCAAGACTCTTTAATAACCTGCTCTCGCACATGAACTAATCCATTCCCTCCAGAGTGAGAACTCACTGACCCCTAACCAGAATGCCATTAATCTGTTCATGAGGAATCCACCCCCATGATTCAACACCTCCCACTATGACTCACATCCCAACACTGCCACAATGGGGATAAAATTTCGACAAGAGTTTCGGAAGTGATATATCACACGCAAACCATAGCAGTGAGTGTGGGGAAGAAGTGGGGAAGAAGAGAGGAAAAATATTAATACTTTTTGGAGAATTGTGATGTATCACGATAATGACTAAATCATACGTAATCTTCTCTTGTAAACTCCCTTGATTTGAATGCACAAAATAATACTAGCCAAAGGCAAAGTAAATCCCACGTATACATTTATTATGAATCTGAGATGTGGAATGTATTATAATGGAACATATTTACTATATGACACCACTTTTAAAAATTAAGACTTTAATAACAATACTATTACACAGTGAAACTTTTACAACATCCAGCATTCAAGTGATTTCAAACATTTGTGCCTAAGATACAATTGTATCTTTTTTAAAAGATATCATTTATCATTTCTACTCTTACTAAATCACTAGGGTGCTCAAAACTCAGTTTTATTTTACAGATCAGTTCACCCAAATGCTTGAACATACAGGCAGCTGCTAATGAGTGACAGATTGATAAAAGAAATGGGAGAAGGAATATGAATGGACATGAAAGTAGGAAGGTAGGGGTGTGGGTGACAGAGAAAGAGAGAGGAGAGTGGGAGAGAAAGAAACTATGTTGAAGGAGACATTTGACTTTTTGGCTTACTGGGTTTAAAAAGTTATCACCAACTACTTTTATTTCATAACCTTATGTAGCTTATTTAATAAATTAAGAGAGTCAGATTGAAAATTAGGTTAAAACATATTTTCCTGAGACTATTAAAATGATTTCAAATTATGCTGTAACTGTAGTCTCTTTGTCAGAAAGGAATTCTTGCTGAAATTGGTGATTACCAGTTTATCATTTATTTCACAAGCATTTATCAAGCACACTTTCTGTAAAGAGCACACAAGCATGCATAGCTTAACATATGACCAAGGAATCGTTTTTTAGATTTCTCCTTTCTATTTCTGTAAGTTGGAAAAAAAAAACTTTTGATTATAGAATAATAAAATTAGTATGCATTAGGTAATATAAAAATTGTTACAATTTATAAAAACCCTTGATATGAAAACAAGTCCACTACCCTCATAAAGACATGTGCCAATTTTTCTGTGCTTTCTAAAATCATTGAACCATTTATTCACAATTTGCCTTTAAACACTTTTTTTCCGGAAAAAAAAAAAAAAGTCCATCTCTAACAGTGGAGCTCCAGATCTATCAAAATTCAAGCAATGTGACTGCTCTTTATTTTATAATACATGGAAATGCTAGCTGCCTTTCTCCCCAGGTGCTTTCATGCATATGTCCCTTTTACTAGAACAAACATTACCATTCTCCTATAAGGCTGGGAAACTTGAGACAGCCACTATTGTTCCAGATGATGGTTTTTGTTTTCGGTGATGTATCAATCATATTTTAGCCAGAAATTTAACAACACAAACTTGACAGTAATTCTTTCCTTCTCCCTCTTCAAACACTCATGGTCTGCTTCATTCAGTCACCTCCTCCCGAGGTCAGCTCCTAAACAGCAGATGGTGTGCTTGTGTGCAGCAGCTGGCTTCATTCCTCTCCATACCCTCCTTCTCTCAAGGGACAGTGCGTGTGTGCCTCTGTGTGCGTCTGTGTGTGTATGAACATTCACGACTTTCAGTTGCCATTCAATGCTTTCTGCTTCTCCCAGCCAAAAAGCTGGGAAGCTTGGCATACTTTCCAGCAACGAACCCAGATGTCCAGCTGTGATACAGTTTCCTTTCCAGTCTCCCTGCTGGAGCAGTATTCATTCACAACCCCAAATAAAAGAGTTATCTAGAGGCCCTATTTTGTCCTTATGGTTTGGTGTTGTAGTCATGTTTGGGAGAAACAGTATAGGAGCCAGGGGCAACGAGTAAAAATCTAAAATTATTTTCCCCTGTCACTTGGATGGGATAAGATAGCTCTTCGGTGTGGCTCAGGGCCTTGTTTTTTATGGGCTGGCTTACTCAATGCATCATTGCCTGTATCGATGTCTTTTTTCTTTCTTCAGATGAATATGCTAATGAAACTCCAAGAAGCAGCCAATTACTCGAGCACACAAAGCTGCGACAGCGAAAGCAGCAGCCACCATGAAGACATTTTGGATTCATCTCTTGAATCTACCCTCTAGAGGGTGAAAAAAGTTAAGGGAAAAGACTTTGCTTTTAAAAAAATGTTTCAAAAGAAAGGTATTTTCACTAAACCACTGCCAGTATAAAAGCACCCTGTCAAGGGCCCTGACCCAGAGTTGTGGTCTCCAAGGAGGCAGCAGAACTAAGTCTGAACCGCCAAGATGCTAAATTGCAATGGAAGCTTAACTTTAGTTTATTTCTAAGCATTTTTTATATCTGTGGAGTAATAGAAAGCTCCATTACTCAACTGGAAAGGACCCTAATGACAGGGCAACTGAATAGATTGCACATGGGATAGCCAAACTGGACTTTCTTTGTTTCCTCTTTAAAAGTTTACAATGCAGACCATTTTTTGTCCCTTACTTTTGTTTCCTCTGAGGGGCTGTTCGCCCCAGGCAGGGTCCATCTTTCTGATCTGTCCAACCTCCTTTGTGCCACACGGTGCTGGTCACAGGGCTTCAGTAGTGTTTGTGTTGTGCGCTCACCCCATTCCAGAACAAATCCAAGAGGCCAGTCCTCCATAAGCACAAATGGAATTGTGCAACCACCAGAAAAACACTACTGTGGCAAACTGGAGAAGTGCCAATTTAATTCTAACTGCCACGTTCTCATGATGTGCTCCACCAACTTTTTAGTATATGAGTCACTGGTTTTATAAGGTTGTTTTTACCACAGTGGTCTTTTTAAACCACCTGCCCACTCCCTTAACAAGAGTTTTATACCAATTATTAGTCAACACTGATAAAAGGCTTTTTTAGGGCTTTATTTGTTTGAGCCTTTTCAGTGAAAGAAGGAACATTTCCTATGGTGCTGTCTCACTGCCTTAAAACAGATTTCTATGACAGTTTAACAGTTGGTTTAAATCCTAAACCATTGGTAATTTCCACTGTCTTTTCATTTACAACCAAGCAACACCAGTTAACACAGTAGCCTCATCTCTATATATCTTTCTCTCTCTTTTTTTTTTTTTTGAAGAAATGGATAGGAGAAAGATCAGTATTTTTAGCCTTGTGAATAGATCGCTTTGCCTATCCTCCAAAATATTAAAATAACCCAGAAATGCTCTTTGACCGTCACTTAAAACCTAAGACATGTGGCGAAATTCCATCCAGTTCTAAGTGAAAGAGTTTCAGAAGGCAGGAGATTTTGAATTATTATCCAGCAGGGCTGGAAGCACTAGATGCAGCATGAGCACAACTATTCGGCTTTCCTTCCCTATTGTTTTTGTTTTTTTAATGAGTTTTGACGCATGTTGTTTTGATTGCTATTGTTGTACATGAGAAATTCAGCATTAAAGAACACTGAAGCGGTAAGGTCACTGTGGAAGAGGAAGCGTTTATACTGTAAAAGAAGGTTAGATTTGCACAGTCTACTGGGTAGGTATTGTAAATAATAATTTTTAAAACTTGCACAAATCAAAACAAACACAAACAAAATTGTATTTTATCCTGTTGGTGTTAAGAGGTGTTTCACTTGCTGAGATTTCCTGTACATTGCAAACAAATACAGAATGCAAACCCTCAAAGCCGTATTATCTGGTGTGTTTGTCCTGTATTTACAGTTGTTTTTGACTATGCAGGAGCTATCAGTGCTAGAGTGAGCATGCTTCAAAACTGTACATGAAGCCAATATATTTTTGGATAAGTAAAACTGTCTGAAAGTACATCTGTCATGGCAGGCTTTAAAGAGAGTGCATGAAAACTGATCAGTCATTGGAGAAGTTACCACCACACACAAAGGACAGGTTTTAAGTTTATGAAACCCAAGGGCTAGGCCATGGTATAGACTTCTTCTATGAGTGCGTGAAAATGTGTTACTTTTAGGACGTGTATTTGGTGCTACTCTCTGTGACCACCAATGGGTCAGTTGCTATAGAACAACAACACCACGAAACATCTGTGCAGTTTTCAGAGTGTCACAAAGTCAATAGGTCCTTACACGGTGCTATTGCCCTAAGGGAAATCCGAACTGAATTTATGCACATAGAATTGTCACCCTGACTTTGAAGCCTCAAACATGGATCAAATCTGTTGTGAAACATCAATATATGTAGCTGGATGAGTGACTAGTTGCCCTTGTATAATATGTGATCTAAGAAAATTGCTAATCTTTCCCTGCCATTTTGAGAAACACAGTCCAAACATGAGCATAAACAGAATTTCCTGCAATACATCCCAGTAGGTCCACCTAGTTTACAACTTAAACTAGTTTGTGAAACATTTGTCTGTATACATTTTATATTTTGTACATTTTGATGTAACATATCATGTAAATAGGCAGAAACAGTGAAATAAATCATCTGAAAAGTTTTGTAGTCTTTGTAAAGCCCCAACAATAAGTACTTGGTGTCAATGGACTTAACTGGATGATGTATTTTCTATTGGTTTATTGTTCCTCTAGCTTGTAAACCAGCTTGCATATATTTTTTTGCAAATGTGCACCCTGTATCTGTCTAAATTATTACTTTGCCATTAAAGTGGAATTATTTATTGACAACATGGTGTGGTTTCTATGTATGGAAAAAAATGAATAATTTTGCATCAAGAAGTGTCAAGCTTTAAAATGTTGCTTGCACTATTAATATGCCATCAATAGGACTGTATGCAAATTTCTATTTTATAAACATAAAAAGGGCTTCAGCTTTCAAGTAAATAAAGGTAATCAGTTTATCTTTTTCAATGACAGTTATTTAGTGAATATTTTAGAAAACTCTGAATAGTTTTCCTAAATAGCCGATGATAAAGTAAGAATATAAAATAAAATGTTGAGATTCACTGAGTTAAATTAACTCAATAAATGTTTCTTTGTTTTTATTGCATTAAATCCTCTTTTGAACTTTTAGCTCTAAAGATTATTTTAAAGCAAACTAATTATTTGGGTGGTAGTTTATTTATTTTAATAGAGAAGATTAAAAAAAGAAAAAAGAACCTGTTTTAAAATTATAATTTCTTTTTAAGTATCTTGGAAATCTCTTTAATCTCAGTAATTGGAATGTATATTTCTGATGGTATAAGTAGGATTTTAATTCTAAAAGCAGGAAAACTTCCGAATTAGAATAGTTTTAGAGCAAAAAAGAAAGGTATTAGTTAAAATAGACCAATCATCCATAATGGGTTATAATCAGTGCATTTGTTCCTTCACTCAATTGGGAGATAAGGAAATTTCCACAATTTATCTTATTCAGACAAACATTGAATTTAGCCAAAACTTCAGTACAGTTCTGCTAAATGCAATTTCAGGCTGCCTAAGTATACATCCTAACATTGTCATTCTTTGTGTGACCTTGGCCAATTTACTCAAACTCTATGTGCCTCATTTTCCTCACTCATAAAGTGATGATAATAATAGTATCCACCTCTCACAGATTACTCTGAAGATCAAATGGGTTATTACATGGAAATTCCTTAAACGGTGCCTAGCCCTCCATAAATTGTAACTGCTTTAACAACAATTAATTAACAAAATAATAAGAAATATTTATTATTTTATTTTCAAACATTCTTGAGAATAAGGTGTAAATAAATTTATTTTAAGGTTTTGAAAGAATATATATTTTAACTCAATTTCCTCATTTATAAAATGGGCATAGAAATAGTACTTATTCATAGGGCTGTGGAGAGGATTGAGTTTAGATCTGTAATCAGAATAATAGCTATCACTCAAGAAACTTTCAATAACTGTTAGCTTCTATGTTAACACTGCCGTTACTATAAATGAATAATATCAGTAATGTAATAGTCTCAGGATTCAATTTACTCATCTATAAAATGAGATTATTATAGTATCTATCTACTCATAAGATTGTTTTGAATAATGAATATTTTAAAATATGTAAAATACTCAGAAAAGATTCTGTCCTGGCTTAAATGTTACCTAAGTGTTAGCTGTTATTATACCTAATATGTGCCAGGCAATTTTCCTAGGAATCAGCGCCATTGAGACACAGGCTATGGTCCTAAAGGATTTAACAGTTAGTAAAATTGGCCGGGCGCGGTGGCTCAGGCCTGTAATCCCAGCACTTTGGGAGGTCAAGGCGGGTGGATCAGGAGTTCAAAACCAGCCTGGCCAACATGGTGAAACCCCATCTCTACTAAAAATATAAAAATTAGCCGGGCATGGTGGTGTGTGCCTGTAATCCCAGCTATCTGGGAGGCTGAGGCAGGAGAATCACTTGAACCTAGGAGGCAGAGGTTGCAGTGAGCCAAGACCGTGCCACTGCACTCCAGCCTGGCAACAGAGCAAGACTCTGTCTCAAAAAAAAAAACAATCAGTAAAATTGAGTCTTTGTTCCTCTCACTTCTTCCTTTGATGAATACCTAAGTTCTCCACTATGAGGTTGACTGTAAAAAGCCCTGTGAATAGTCCACTGAATAGTTGTACAGGATATATTTTCAGATACTGATAGAATCAATGATACCAGTGAATTTTGTTTACATTTGGAGAAATTCAAGTACTATCTTTATTTCAGGCTTTGGATTTTTCACATTAAAAAAAGAAAAATATTATTTTTATAAATAATAGGCCACCTTAAAAATGTCTATTTCTATTTCTTTGATCAGTGAAGATGTTTAAAAGGAAGCTTCAGGCCAGGCGCGGTGGCTCACATCTGTAATCTCAGTACTTTGGGAGGCCGAGGTGGGCGGGTCACGAGGTCAGGAGTTCAAGACCAACCTGACCAACGTGGTGAAACTCTGTCTCTACTAAAAGTATAAAAATTAGCAATTAGCCGGGCGTGGTGGTGCGTGCCTGTAATCCCAGCTACTCAGGAGGCTGAGGCAGGAGAATTGCTGGAGCCCAGGAGGCAGGGGTGGCAGTGAGCTGAGATCGTGCCACTGCACTCCAGCCTGGGTGAGAGAGCGAGACTCCATCTCAAACAAACAAAAAAAGCTTGGATTATGTTTTTATTTTGTTTTCTGTTTTTGGGAGGGACAGCAATTAATAGGTAAAATATTGCCTTAGTGAATTCACTATTATTTTTAATTCAGTGAATATGATTTGGATAAGTAATCATTAAGAGGATCTCTTCTCTACATAAAGTATACATTATCTCTCAATTACCCAGGAACTCATCAATAAGAAAACCTATTCATAGAAATTAAACAAAGCACATTCTAAACTAGAATTTTATTAGAGAAAAATGAAAGTTCTCCAAGTATTTTCCATGAAATTGTAAAAACAAAATACTAATATTAAATAAATCTTTCTCCATCATTTAAATTTTTAACACTTGTCCTTAATATTCCAGAATGGCATGGTAGATTTGAACTTGATAACAGAGTAAATACTTTTTACACTGATTACATGTTAAGAATAGTAATATTTCCAATATATTAGGCTATATTAACTATAATATTAAAATTAATTCATCTGATTCTTTTTATTTTTTATTTTTATTTTTATTTTTTGAGACACAGTCTCACTCTGTAACCCAGGCTGGAGTGCAGGGTCATGATCACAGTTCATTGCATCCTCGACCTCCCAGTCTCAAGCAATCCTCCTACCTCAGCCCCTCTAAGTAGTTGGGACTACAGGCCCATGCCACCACAGTTGGCTAATTTTTAAAAAAATTCTTTGTAGACACAAGGTCTCACTATGTTACCCAGGCTGGTCTCGAACTCCTGGGCTCAACAGATGCTCCCACCTTGGCTCCCTAAAGTACTAGGATTACGTGCATAAACCATTGCACCTGGCCTGGTTTTTACTTTTTTAATGTGGCTACTAATGAAAAATTTAAAAATTAAATATGTTGCTCATATTTGTGGCTTGCTTGATATTTCTATTAATGCTGATATAGAGCGACTGATCTTTACAAAATATAAATGTGATCATCTCTCTCATCTCTTTTGTATTTTGCTTTTAAAAATAAGACTCAAATACCAAAGGACAACAATTCCGTACTTAAACTGAATCTTGCTTATCCCTCGGCTTCCTTTATCACCATGTCCACCACCCCTATTTTGGTACATTAGCCTAATTGTAGAACCTAGAAGTAATTGTTGAAACAATAACAACAATAACTTTATAACTTTCCAGACAATGTAGCTATGACCATATGTCAAAATTTTGTTATAATCTTGCAGGATGGTAGAAAGTCTCTAGGAGGCCAATTTAAAGTTTCTCTTAAAATAGAGACATCTATGGGAAAGGAAAATTAGACAAAATAGAGAAGAAAATTTAAACATCCCCAAACTCTTGACCGCCAGGTAGGTGAGTGTGTGACTAGTTCCTTCCTTGTGACAAATATCATCTCATAATTAAATAATTATTTAAAATTCCCAAATGTTTTATCACAATTCAAATTTATTCAGTGAAGGAGATTACAAACTACATCAAGAGATAAATAATGTTTTGTTCCAGACCAGGTTTGGTACAATATTTCTTTTACAGTCATTTCCTTTCTCTTACCCCAAGACCTTTATACAGTCTCAAATGTCATTTCCTTAGACAAACCTTTCTGATCCCTCAGATGAGGTCAAAAATCTATGTTATTTGCTTTTCCAGAAAAAAAATTATATGTGTATATATATATATGTGTGTGTGTGTGTGTATATATGTGTGTATATATATACATATATACACATATATACATATATGCATATATATACACATATATACATATATGCATATATATACACATATACATGGAATTATATTCGATATATAGATATATTTAATTATTAATATATATAATTATTTCATAGAATATTGTGGAATAAAAATATTTCTGAACATGGAGACAGCAACTGAATTTTAGCATATGTTAAGCAAATGCATTAAATTTGAGAAGAACGACTTTTACAGGTGTCGAGCATCTCGGGAAGCCAGATTAGTAATTCGAATGCTGACTGGTGACCAGAGAAGAAGCAGATAACTTGAGGACTAGTGTTATTTAAAGCACTGCCTCATGTTTGGGATTTTTTTTCCCCTTTAGATATAATGTGCTCCATACTTTCTATCAAGTTTTCTTTTTCTTTCAGCTTTTCAAGTTTTTTTTTTTTTTAAAGATGCCTTAGTTATATATGGTGCAATTTCAATGTGTGGGGTTTTCTGGGGGAACAAAGAAAATACACCAAGCAGTAGAAATGTAATGCTAGAGCCTAGAGGACAGGTGGCGGCTGGAAAAATCAAAATAGGAATCTTTGGCACAGAAATGAGAAGTGAGGATGTGAATTTCACTTTGGGATTGTCCCCCACAAGAGAGACCTTGACCAAGTAAAGACTGAGAATAGATCTTGAAGAATACGGTGAAAATCTTCATAGTTCTTTTAGTCATTATTTGTCAATTTGCCTAATATATTTGTGCACATTTAACATAACATTTATAAAGGAATATAAGGGGAAAACCATTGAAATAAGAGTCAGAAAAATCTGTATCCTAGTTAAGTTTTGTGATTTCTCCTAGAAAAATCACCTGATCTGCTATTTGTGTTCTTGTAGATTTTATACCCTAAGATGATGTCAGATATTAAAATTCACCCAATGTCACTGGAGTGGTTCTATACATTGTTTGTGATACAAATAATGTGTATCTATCAGATATTCCGGGGGAGAGTAAAAACTCTAGGTATCTGGTAATAGCCCAACCAAAAACACTTGAGTACAGTTGTGTTCAGTCTAGTTTGATCTAACTTGATATGCTGTGCAGAGGCAGCTGAGTATATAAGCGGGTTTTGCAGGGTGATGTTCACAGTGTAGAAGCTGGACCAAACTCCCTTATAGGCTCTTTGTGGTAGAGTGGCCATTTGCCTAACATTAGCAACTCTTTGAGGGGGCAGGGGATCCCTACTTCCCAGGCAAAAATCTTTCCTGATAAGCTACTTACATTCCTGGTTCAGCCCTTCCTCTGGTTGCGGCAGAATGTAGGCCTAGAGATTCTCTTCAGCCTCTTACTGGTGGGGCTAGGGACTCAGCGATGAAGCAATGCTACACAGAAGCCAGATTTTGGTGGAACTTGTGAGGCTGAAAGCCAGCACTATGAAGAGCTAGAGTCAGGTGCATGGTGGTTGGAGATAAAGTCTCCAATTTGGCTACCACATAAAAGCTAGAGAAGAATATTTTCCAATATTAGTGGTTTCTCAAGGGAGGGAAATTCACCTGAACTATATACCCCAATCATAAGGCTTTATGATTTTAGACTAGAGCAGCATTTTCAAGAGAAATATGAGTGCTACATGTGCAACTCATTTTATTTTTTAAAGCCAGGGTCTCACTCTGTTGTGCAGGCTGGAGTGCAGTGGTTCAGTCAGAGTTCACTATAATCTCGAACTCCTGGGCTCGAGCAAGCCTCTTGCTGAGTAGGAGTACCTGAGACCAAAGGCATGCATCAGCATGCCTGGCTAAAATGCAATTTAAATTTTCCAGTAGCCACATTGATAAAAGTAAAAAGAAGGAGGTAAAATTAATTATAATAATATATTTTATTACTTAAATGTATTAAAAATTAGCATTTCAACATAAAATCAAGCTAAAATACTTTAAAATAAGATCCTCTAAATATTTTACATACTGCTGTCTCTTTTTCTTTTTTTGTGCTAAAACTTCAAAATGTAGCATGTATTTTTACACTTATACCTAATGTGAATTCATATGCTAAATTTTCATCAGAACAATTTGATCTGTATTTAGAATTGAAAATATTTACAGTTGATAGATTGGCATGCTTCGGTTGTTCCAAATACAGTTAAAATAAATTATCAATTTTAAATGTAAACTTAGATAATTACTATGAAAAAAGGCTGAAAATTGTATTCCTAAATTGATATACTCATCAAATGCTAATTATCCACATATGCCCAGTGATTGCTACTAAATAGCATAGCTCCAGCCACACTTGGTAAGCAGCTTTCTCGATCACTTACAGCGCATCTTCCCAGCTGGAAGTGCTAACCTGAGGCTTTGAGTTGGAAGTTTTTCAACTTACGGAGTACAGACACATTTCCCTTCATACCCAGTGCTGGCTTCCAGTATTTCATTGTAACTATTGCAGGGATTCTGTTACCCTTCTTTATTCTCAAGCTTTGGTAAAGATCACCTTGGTGATCTTTTGTAACACTTTCCCTTAACTTCAATTATTAGGTAAAAACACATGGACTCCATAATAAACGTGTCCACCCCTTCTCCAGAAAAGCTCAAAATTTTATATATGTAATATTCTTGCTCTGTAATCCCAGGATGAAAGTTTCCTACTGTCTTAGTCTAGTTGGGTTGCTGTAACAAAATAACATAAACTGTGGGGGTTATAAACAACAGAAATGTATTTCTCTCAGTTTTGGAGGCTGGGAAGTCCATGACCAAGGCTCTGGCAGATTTAGTGTCTGTTGAGGGCCCGTTTCCTCATGGAGAGCTGTCTTCTAGCTGTACCCTCACATGAGTGAAGGGATAAGAGAGCTCTCTGGGATCTCTCTTGTAAAGGCACCCGTCCCATCTATGAGGACTCTGCCCTCAACACCTAATCACCTACCAAAGGCCCCACCTGTCAATACCATCATAGTGTGGGGTTAGGATTTCAACATATCAATTCTGTGGGGACACAAAAAGTTGGTCCATAGCACCTACCTATTCTACATTTGGATTAAAAAGTCCCTTCTCAAATATTCTTTTGTAAGATAGAAAATGATTCTCTTCTCTAGATTAAAAAACGAAAGGAACAGTATAAAGCACAACTACCCAAAGAAATTTGAAATACAATAATGACTCCCAGAACAAGATCAGATCGCCACTGCAGCCTTATCAATAAATGTAAAGAGACAATGCTTTAAAAAGCAGTATAAGAGAGAAAAATCTACATATACACTCAAAATGGACATGCAGACTGAATATGACAAATAAGAGACAGATTAAAGGAGTACTTTTCCTCATCTGGATAAAATATCACACAGGGCTATCAGCTGCTTTTGTCCCCATCCCTTATTCACCAAATAACATTCTAATTGCTAATATGATTTCCTAAGAACCCCCGAACCTATAAAGGTACTTCTAAAATGTAATGCTTCTTCTTATATATTAAAGTTCTTTTCCTTACATATTAAAATTTAGTGGCTATTTACTTCCAAAATAAAAAACACCATATTTCCTCAACAATATACATTTTCTTTAATATCTGCTACTAGAAATTTTGCTCATCTGCAGAAGCCTTGGGGCTGGCGATAGAGAACAGGCTGTAAGTAATCCCTCTGTGAATGCAACACAGTAATTAGCCTTTTTTTTCTTATGGTGTGCCCTTTAGCTGTTTGTTTTTTTTTTTTTTTCAGCATCAACTGAGAGTTTTTAGGAACTAGCTTGAGGAAGAGATGTCTCTTATACTAGGGGCACACTTGGAAATTTGAAATTATTAATATCCCCAATACACAGCTGCATTAGGATTTAAGTAAAATAATTATCTCATCAAATAACATTATAATTGGCACTAATGCTATCTACATTGCCAACTTGAAAATAAAATGTTTATATGCCATTAGCATAGAACAATAGTGGAGGAAAGTTTCTGGGTGACCAGCTGGTGTACTAACTACATGAGGGCGGACTCCCACATTAATCCTGCGGGACACCATGGATTTGCAGTCTGCTCTGGAAATTTCCTTCTCTCACAATGAATTGCAAAAGATATGCAAGACCTCAAGAGAACTAGAAAATAGATCATGTGCAAACAGATGAAAACATTTCTCCAGCCAAGCAAATATTGATACTGTTAGAATCAGACCTACAGTTACTATGTGACTATTAATTTCAAAGAAAGGTCAAGTTGCAGATCTCAACAACATCAGTAAGGCAAGAATGGAAAAGAAGTTTGAAAATAATCATAGGAAAATGCCACAAGTAATTTCCTTTTTTGGGAAATCAGTCCAAGTATTAATTTTAAAAACAAAAACATGAAAGACTGTGGTTAAGCAATTGTAACTTCTAGCATGTCATAATGTTAATAAGACCATAGAGGCATATCTACTAAATATTATAGCCAAGTTCCAGAAAATACACAAAAGTATCTATTAAATAAACTTATATTATTCTTCAAATAGAACATGGCATGTAAAGTGAAGAAAAGTTGTCTGTAATCCCAGCGTAAATACACCGTGCAATCAAAGTTAAATGCATGCATTATTTAGTATATATAGGAAGTTAATAGGAAAATTCCAAAAAATAAAACAGAGTTAGTTATATTTTGACATAAGCTTTGGGATTTCCAGATTTTAATAATCATCTGTAGCCTCTAAAGATAAGGAATTTGTTTGATTTACTGAACGTACATTATTTTAAATTTCATTAAATAGATAAATGGTTGATTTTTAAATACCAAATAAGTACTCATGAAAGAGAAACATTTTGGCTCTGGGCCATAGGAAATAGAAATTTCATCAGGAAAGAACCATGGAGGGATTGTCTGTCCCTCTCTAGTGCCAAAGCAAGGGGATTGTACAAATAACAGGGCCTGGGATTCTGGAAAGGAGGGGTGAATATGTAGGACCCAGGGCCCAAAAATGTTACGTTTGTAAAAATTGCATGTAAAGAACATTAATCATATTTTCCCCAGATTTTCTCTAGGGCCCTAGTCTGCTCTTGAAGCCCTACTCCTTAAACTCTCCCAGAGCAGGAGGAATGACTTATGTGAATGATAAGGCATGCAAGTGGTCACATGCATCTGCCATGGAGGGCAGAATGGTAATCCAGCTTACCGGTTTTTATGTAGTCAGCATCCCTGGGCAGGTTTCTCCAGCCATGGAGGAGACGGAAATCTTGCCAACCCTCAGCTTCACCTGCAACTGAGTGGGTTCAACTGCCTTCTTCGAATTGATGTTTGTGTGTGTGGTTGGTGCAAGGGAAAGGGTGGCTAGGAAATCTCAGTAGCATCTTTAATAAAGCCAATAAATGTCCACTTCTTAACTATAATAGACAAGTTTTAAAAGAGAAGAAGATAATAAGCTACTTAAAGCTAGATAGCCATCCTATCTTTTTGGCCTTCTTTGTGCTTAGCATTCTCTTTATAACACAGTGACCTCAACAAAATAGATGTTCAATTAATGATGTTGAATATATGAAGAGAGTCTTGTGAGAGCTGCAAGAGACAGTACTTACTGATTAATTGTTTTGATATTTAAGAACCACTTTGGTTGAAGAATATTATTGGGGCAAGGAAATGAGAATAAATGTATTCCCTGGAAATAATCTTTTGAAGTTTGTTTACTAAAAGAGAAAGAATATCTTAGGGAATTTCTGAACTTGTGCTACTTTTACTACATGTGATTCAAGCTAGGCGATCTTTGGGAATGCAAATATTTGCCATATATTTTAAAGAAACATCCTCAAGAATAAATGAAGCAGATTTATGGAGGCATACAAAGAGTTTTAAAGAAATAATTATACTGGAATTATTTTTAGGAAAAAATGATAAAAAATTTCCTTTTACTTGATTTACCTAGATTACCTCAAATAACCAAATACAAAAAATATTCCCAAAGCAAATTGTCTCTCTTAATGCTCTTACACATTTCACCATTTTATGTTTTTACCCATCATTGCTTTGTGAACTTTATTTTCATTTCAATCAAAATGTATCCATTTAATCAAAGGAATTCAATCAAAAGTTATTTCAGACTGACTTTAAATGATGATCACGAGAAGCACATGGCACAGTTGGTTACATTAGAAGATGAAAAAATGCTCATAATCCCTTTCATCTGAACTCTTACCTTACCTTAATTATACCAAAGATTGTAAACAGATCCTTCATTGACTGGTATGTGTTAATATTCCTACTAAAGATTTTAAATTATTTTAAATGCTTACTGCATTATACGGTTTGGCTCTGTGTCCCCCCCCCCCCAAATCTCACCTTGAATTTTAATAATCTCCATGTGTCAAAGTGGGAACAGGTGGAGGTAATTTAATCATGGGAGTGTTTTTCCCAATGCTGTTCTCGTGATAATGAGTGAGTCTCATGAGATCTGATGGTTTTATAAATGTCTGGCGTTTCCCGTGCTTGCACTCATTCTTTCTCCTGCTGCCCTGTGAAGAGGTGCTTTATGCCATGATTGTAAGTTTCCAGAGGCCTTCCCAGACATGTGGAACTGTGAGTCAATTAAACCTCTTTTTCTTTATAAATTACCCAGTCTCGGGTATTTCTTCATAGCAGCCTAATACACTGCATTAATTTTCTATTGCTAAATAACAAATAACCATATACTTATCAATATAAAACAATACCCATTTATTGGCTCACAAATCTGTACGTCATTATTTATGTTGCACTCCATTGGATTCTCTGATCGGAATCTCACAAGATCAAAAAGAAAATGTCGGCTGGGATGAACACTTATTTGAAGGCTTTCGGGAAGAATTCACTTCCAAGCTCATTCTGGTTGTTGGCAGAATTCTGTATCTTGTGAATGTGAGATTGAGGTCCGCATTTTCTGGCTAGCTTACCAGCCCCAGACTGTGCTCAGATCCTAGAGGCTGAAGATATAGCCCCCTGTATCTTCAAAGCCAGCAAAGATCTGTGGTATCCTTCTTGGATTTTCCTCTTTCTGATTCCGTGGTTAGATTGAACCCATCTAGATAATCACCTTTTGGCACATAACAGTCACAGGAGTGATACGTCATTATATTGACAAATTCCACTCACATTCAAAGGGGAGGGGTTACACAAGGAAGACAGCCAAGAGAAGTCATTTTTAGAATTCTGTCTACCATACTTACCAACATTTAAACATCAGGGTATTTTATATAGATATCCAAAAATTTTGTTTTTCTTAAAAATGAGGCTATCTATCAATGTTGGGCTACATTCCACCATTGCAACAATTGGCTAGACCTGATAAGTGACAGTCCCTTTGTTCCGAGGAGCATTCTCAAATAGAGTTTGCAATTCGCTGTTAACACACACTCACCCAGTTCACTCTCCACGTACTTCAGTTTTCAGCAACAGCCTTACAGCCTAAACGATACTGCAACACAACATTTCTAACAGAGCACATATTCACACCTCTTCACATCTAAATTTATCCAGGAAACTAATCATCTCAATGATATCTGCACTTCGAAGATAATGAGAAAATCTCAGGCTAAGCACTGATGTTCCTTTTGCCTCTCAAGACGAATTCTTGTAATAACATTTCAATACTTAGTAATGCCAAGCATGTACTTAGTCTTTTGGTCTAATAAGTGAATAATATTGCACAAATTAAATCCTACCACTGAGTTAGCCCATTCAAAAGACACAAACGTACTCTCAGTGGATAAATGTCTTCCCGTGTAATCATGCCAGCAGCAGAAAATGGAATCTGTCATAAAAAATAAATTATCCAAGAGTCTGACCACGTCCACACAGCTTGGCACTAAATTTCATTTTTCTTGTTCTTCAGCTGAGAACCTAAATAAACACTTATAAAGCAGTCAGAAAGATTACGTTGTTTGTCAAAGTTGGATTCTACAGCCTCAGCATTCAGATGTATGAGACTGTAGCATTCGGAAGGCCTGCTGCTTTTTATGTGTCGGTTTACTGTGATCGCACCTTAATTAGTTAGGTTTTCCAGTTTCAGGAGACATAAAGGTGCAGAGAGAGGCAGTACAAAGCCTGCAGGCTCATGTTTTAGGGAACTATGAGGGGAGAGGCTGGGGTTTATGAAAATTGAAGTAATGGAATTTGATAAAGATTGTTGTGGGCTAGACTGTGGGAGCCTTCCATGTCAGGGTAAGACATTTGGAAATTATCTCACAGTGAGGAGGCAACTGTTTCATTTAGAGCAGCAGAAGAATACAACAGTTAGAAGTATAGCCTTTGGAGCCAGACTATGTGGTTTCAAACCTTACCGCTATGGTATGAATGTTTGTGTTCCTCCAAAATTTATGTCGAATCTTAATCTCCAGTGCAGTAGTATTAAGAGGTGGGGCCTTTGGAGCTAGTTAAGTCACGGAGTGGAGCTCTCATGAAAGGGATTAGTGAATTTATAAATTTGTCTGGAGGGGACTAGTGTTCATTTCCTTTTGCTTTCTGGACACAGCCTTCATCCCCTTTGGAGGATGCAGCAACCAGGTGCCATCTTGAAAGCAGAGACCAGGTCCTTACTAGACACCAAACCTGCTGGCACCTTGATCTTTAACTTCCCATGTTCCAGAATTATGAGAAATATATTTCTATTGTTCATAAATTTTTTCTTTAACCCCAATTTACTTTGTGGACCTAGACAAAGTTGATAAATCTACCAGCGACTTTCCAACTAAAAGGACGATATTAGTGGCTATGAACTGAATGTTTGTGTCCTCTGCAAATTTATTCGCTAAATCCCTGACCCCCAATATAACTGTATTTGGAAGTAGGGTCTTTATGGAGGTAATTAAGCATAAATGAAGTAATAAGTGTGGGGTCCTGATCCAATAACATTAGTGTCACTATAAGAAAAGAGACCAGAGCTCTCTCTCTCTCTCTGCACTTGCCAGAATGTTGATCTTGGCATCCCAGCCTCCAGAACTGTGAGAAATAAATTTCTGTTCTTTTAGCCAAAAAATAAAATAAAATTACCCACTTTATGGTATTTTGTCATAGCGGCACAAATGGACAAAGATGCTGCCTCTGCCACTCACTAGCTGTATGACAGGAAGCCAGTTAGTTTGATACCATGTCTTCACATCTTCATATAAAGTGAGAAGTGTAACAGAGACATGCTAATATAATTCACCACTTAGAACAGTGCTGATGCCTAGTAACCATCCAAGAAATGTTAGCTATCATTATTACTGTAGAAACCAGGTTAGGGCTGACATTGAGGTAAATAAATATATAAATAAATGATAAACCCTAAATAAAAGTTGTCAAAAGATAGAAAACACAATTTATATCCTTTTTAGTAGGTACATAAGATCCCTCCATTGCGAGGAAGAGTCACACTTGAGTTCTCAGTTAATTAGACTTTGTTTTAAACCTAGTTTTCTTCCTTGTCACTCAGGGCTAATCACACAAGGCTTACTGCCTTATAGGTCTTCATCTCTAGGCTTCTGCTCTCTCTACTCATTTATTTCCTTACTAAGTGTTTCACAGTTAAATTTCCTAGAAACAAAAAAGAGTGCAAGGGGTTTTCTCAGTCACCATTAACTCTGGATCCCTTAGCCTGGACTGTGTTTCTGCCAAGCCACTTCTCAGATTCCTGCTCATCCTGCAGATGGCTGCCTTTATGTCAGACACCAGTTCCTGGTCCAGTCACCTATGTCTGGAGTAGCAGAGAAAATAATCATATATGTAGATCCCCCTTCTCTCTAACTGCCATGAAAGGTTGTGGATTAGTAGATTATTTTGCTGTTTCTACTGCTCTTATGGTCATTGGTGCTTTGGGCTCTGGTGACGAAGAGTCTGTGCGTGAAGAAGCAGAAAGGACAACAGTTCCGTTGCCAAATTCTTCAGCAGGAGTGGGGAGAAAAGCATAGCTAATATACTTCTGAGCAGTTCAAGGCCCAAAGAAAGACGTGTGAAAGCACACATGGTGGGTGGAGTGGGAGAGGCGGAGAAAGTGGGGCATGGAATGGTGGAGAGAATGCAAAGCATTCTTTCCTCAGAATGATGAGAGGCTCTGGGGCGTTTCCTTGGTATTTGGAATTTTAGTAAGAATTCATGTCAACTATGTACTTGAATCACCTTTATTATTTTTTGAGAGATCAAGTAAAGATTGTAAACATCATTCAAACTGTGCTTCCCTGATTGTACCACTTCCCTGAGCATAACTATGTGGGGCACATCTTAAGCAGGAATATAGAAGAGACTGTCAAAGAGGAGTTTGGGCATGGCTGTCACTCTGAGGTTTCCTAAAAAAGAGAAGTTTAACTGGAATTTCCGGAAATAGATACTGGAATTCCAAACAACTTGCTGGTTGTTTTACCTTCTTTGTGAGCTTAATATCTACCCAATTTCTTAGGAAAGAGGAAAAGTTTCAAATGATGAGACTATAATGTCAAATTGCACTTGGGAACTTATAAATAGATTTTTGAAATGCTATGTCTTTTTAAAATCAAGAAAATTTAAAGTAGATACTTACATTTAGATTGCATTTGCTTTCTAAATGTGCTCTCAAGAGATAATGCATTAGAATATATAGTTTTCCTAGGCACTGGAGAGCTGCAATTAAAACATTGGTTCCAGACTAAGACTGAAATAAGTTCAAATGCAGGCTTTTCCACTTATTAGTTCCATTGCTTTAGATAAGTTAACATGTCTATGGTGGATTTAAATTATGCACACAAATTCTCTAATATTCTTGCCTTCAAGAGATGGAGCCTAATTCCTCTCCTCTTAAGAGTAGGTTGGATGTAGTGACTTGTTTCTAGTAAAGAAAGTGACAGGATGTGAATTTAGAGACAATATCTTAAAAAACATGTTGACTTCCTTTCTTGGATGGCACACTCTGGAGGAAGCTTGGATTACATGCTCTAGGGGAAGCTAGCTGCCATGTTGTGAGGTCACACTGAACAGCCTCATAGAGAAATCCACCTGGCAAGGAAATGAGATCTCCTGCAACAGCCAGCAATGAACTGAGGCCTTCTGCCAGTGATCCTGTGAGTGAGCCATTTTAGAGTTAATCCTTCAGCCACAGTCAAGTCTTCAGATTGCTGTTAGCCCACACAAACATCTTGGCTGCAGCTTCATGAGAGACCCTGAGTCAGACTCACCCAGCTAAGCTGCTACCAAATTCATGACCTATGGAAACTGTGTGAGCTAATAAATGCTTGTTGTTCTAAGTTACTAACTTGTGTTAATTTCTATTATACCATGTTGTTTTAGTAATATTTTGGAAAGCCAGGATTTAATGAGGGTTTAATAAAAAATACAGCAATGCTGACTATTCCAGTAGCCACTGACCCTATGTAGCTATTTAAATTTAGTCAAAATTAAATAAAATTAAATATTCAATTTGTCAGTTGCATTAGCTGCATTTGAAGGAACTCTGTAGCCACATATGGTTAGCACCGTATTGGATAGTGCAGATATAGAACATTTTCATTAGTGCAGAAAGTTTTTCTTTTCTTTCTTTATTTTTATTTATCTATTTTTAGAGACAGGGATAGCTCTGTCATCCAGGCTGGAGTGGCACAACATAGCTCACTACAACCTTGAACTCCTGGGCTCAAGCAATCCTCCCTCCTAAGCCCTCCAAGTAATTGACGCACGTGCCACCATATCTGGCTAATTAAAAAAATATATATTTTTTAGAGACAGGATTTTACTATGTTGCTCAGGCTGGTCTAGACCTCCTGGCCTCATGTAATTCTTCCTCCTCAACCTTCTTAATACCTATAATTACAGGCATAAGCCACTGTACCCGGCTGATTGCAGGAAGTTCTGTTAGACAACATTGCTCTGTAGCAATGTAGTTTAAATTGGAGCCTGCAAATGCAAATACTAAACATGAATAATTTTTGAACGTTGTAAATTTTTGAATTTAAGTATTTAAGATTTTTTTTTTAAATAAACATACTCTGGATCATTTGGACAACCATCTTAAAACCAAGTTTTGCTAATTGATTTCTGTGCTCGATTTTAGACCTTGAATTTTTATGTTTATTATGGAGTTCCAGGCAGACTGTGCTACTCTTAAGTGTTGAGGGCTATTGTTAAAAGGACAGAGTCAAAATCATGCATAAACAATAGGTGATTAAAATGTGTGTGATGAATTCAGTCCACGGTGTCAAGCATGCTCTCTGAGTGAAAATTCAGTAGTAGAAAAATTCATTCATCACATGACTCATTAAGCATTCAACAATTCACTTTAAGCAAGACAATATTCTCTTTACGTTAAATGTATACTCCTCATTTGACTAGTCTCAATTTTATAATTTTACTGGTATTTGTAATTGCCTTTGATCTTATAGATGCATAGTGGTTATAAATACAAATATTTTTAAGGTTATACATGCTTCAGTATATAATAATTCTATACATAATTCTCTCATGCCACCTTATTTGAATTGGGAAACTTTACAAAGAAGAAACCTGGGGAGAATACCCCAAATTTGCCATCTGCAGTGAAATTAACCATTACAGATAAGGATCAGGCCTACAAAGGAAGTCGAGTTTTCCCTTCAGTTAACAGACTTGTATTTTAACCTGGGTCTTCAAAGAAAAGAACGCCTAAATCTGAAAGATCCTGTTGGAGGAGATTTCTTTCACATTGACACACCGATGAAACAGGTATTTTAAAATGGAGGAACTTCTTGCACTTCACAGCATACCCAGTAGGTGGCCTCACCTACACTTTTGCCAATGCATGTGAATATAAGTGCTTCTTTGATGATGCATTTCATTATCTCTGTGAGACACCTAACTATTGCGAAGAACAGGCTTCTAAACAGAGAAAGGCTTTTGATGAATGCAGTAGAATTATATTAAGTAATCGGCATATCTTTTGTTATGTTGATTGTGTCCTGGTTTTTATTTGAATCCGGTGAAAAGTAAAAAGGTCTGAATTTCTCCCTCAGCTATGCACGTGTTAATTCTTTCCAACAGCACACAGAGCTAAGTCAACCCTTTCTGAGTGAAACAGCTTGGCTTTGAGACCTGCTGTTTTCTCCAGCTTCCTCTTTTCCTGTGTCATGGAGTGGTCTTGAGAAATGCCTCTCCCTGTTATTGATGGGGACAACCCAACAGCTTTTAGTAACTGCCAATCTTGCTTACTCTTTTCCTTCTTTTCTCCCTCAGGTCCATTTCCTTCCACTCTGTCTTGTCACCTCCCCCCATTCTACATTCTTTATCCTTGCTTCATTTCTTTTTTTCTTTAATTACAGTAAGCTGTAAATATTTTTTAGTTCTCTGAGACTCTCTTCACGTTTTTCATCTTGAAAGTGTTGCAATTAGCTTTTTTACTGACTGCTACTGACTTCCCATTGATGGCATTTATTTAAATGGTAATGTTATCTTTGTGACATATGCATTCAAAGAAGAAACAGGGCTTGCCTTCATATGTCTGAATAAAGGAAGTGCCTATTTTCTCACTAGATTATTTTCTGAAAATCAGAATAAATTAGATCTCATTGAAACATAATGTATTTCTCAAAGGAACAATTTTATGACTGGGGAAGTCACATAATCTGACAATGAACATTTAGTTAGGTATAACAAATTTGCATCACATCCCTGGTCAAGTGCTTACCTACCTTGTAAGAGTTAGAACAAATACCCCTGATTATTTGGGGACACCCAAGAAGAAATGAAATTTTACTGTACTTTATATACTATCTCATTCTAGTTCTTTTAAAATATTATTTTGTATGTATGTCGCGACACTCACAATTGCAATAGAAACACTCAGAGTGTTTCTAGATTAATCACTTAGCACAGTGACTTCTACCTTGATTGTAATTTAAAATAGTAAAGTTAGGTGACAGTGCTCTAAATGGCCACAATTGCATCATACTTGTTTCTGTACAAAGCTCTTTCCTATTTCTTAAAATGTTAAAAAATAAAACTCTGTCCATTTGTATAGAATTGGGTCATTAAGTAATGAACGACCTATTGAAATCTCATATGTTAGCTAAAATAAACATCAATTTAAAATTATCAGACTGGTCTCGAACTCCTGACCTCAGGAGACCAGCCTGACCAACATGGTGAAACCCTGTCTCTAGTAAATACAAAAAATTAGCTGTGCATGGTGGCACATGCCTATAATCCCAGCTACTTGGGAGGCTGAGGCAAGAGAATCCCTTGAACCTGGGAGGTGGAGTTTGCAGTGAGCTGAGATTGCACCATTCACTCCAGCCTGGGCACCAAGAGTTAAACTCTGTCTTAAAAAATAAATAAATAAAATTATAAAATTATCAGATTATATTTTCCTTGATATTTAAAATATGGAAGGTTTATTTTAAAAGGGTTTATCTTTTTGTTGTTGATTTCTTTTTAAAGAAGTATGCAGGGAAGTTTATATAGCTAATTTCCTCATAACCAATATTCAAAATCCTTTCATGGATCCTTTAGTGACATTCACATCTGTTCTCAAGCTATTCAAAATAATTCCTGAAAGACTGGATAGATTATTATTTTAATAGTTAATGTAAGTATTTCAATGCCTTTTAGCAACGAACACTCTTACATTTTGCAGTTAAATTGACATTCAATTTATTAGAGTTACAAATTCAATAATCACATTTGCCTTAGGTTTTCAAGCTATATTTTATAAATCTTATGTCATTCAAAAATCTAAATACATTTTATTTGAAAAAGAACAGTCACTTATACTCTTTTACTTACTCTTTATGAAACAGGAAAATAGGGTGAAGAGGCAGGGAAAATAGGGTGAGGAGGCAGGGAAAATAGGGTGAGGAGCTAAGGCGGATTCACACTTCAGCTAGGACAGGAAATATCCTCTCCATAGGGCGTAGGCTGTAAATGACTTTGTAACTTTACTTCATTCTCTCCATTTACGTAGGGTGTACCCCAACTAACCAATGGAATCCTCTAGAGGGTATTGAAACTCCCGGAAATTCTGTAACAGGGCCTTTGAGCCCCACTATGCTCAGGCCCGCTCCCACACTGTGAAGTGTGCTTTCATTTTCAATAGATCCCTTCATTCCTTCCTTGCTTTGTTTGTGAGTTTTGTCCAATTCTTTGTTCAAGATGCCAAGAACCTAGACACCCTTTACCGTTAACATTTAATTAACATTTGATCAGCTCAAGTTTAATGGTTTAAACTCTCAAACAATTAATTCCTTGAATAAATTAGTTAATTAAATCCCTTAAACATGTTAAGCTGAATTTCTAAATTTAGTGTTTTAAGTACTTCAATTTTTTAAAGTACTGGCCTGACAAACTATTAGCATTTGAGAACCTCAAAAATGATCTCCTTGCTTCTTGCCTGAATTTGAAATGTAGTTATTTATTTCACAATTAATTAATGTAACAGTTTTACAGTGCTTACTCTGTCTCAGACTGCCCCGCTGAGCTGGCCACACAGCCAGACAGATCTATTGTTCCCAATATTACCAAGTAGCTAACGCACTCCTCCCCTGAAGAGGAGGAGATGGAACAGTTATCTACAGGAACTTCTGCATATAGGAAGGTAAAACCAAGGAAAAGATGGGTCTAATTTGCCCAGCCAATGCATTTGCATGAGTGTGCATACACACACTCATGCAAACACACACAAACACCCTCTAGTTTTGTGTCCTTGTTATGCTTGGGGCCTAATTATTAAAACTATGGCCCAAATAGGGCTGTGACTGTCTCCATCAGTGGAGAATATCAGCCTGTGACTTCTCAAAGAAAAATTGCACTGGGTGCAGTTAAACAGGCAGAGAAGACTTCATCAAGTCTTCTACTGTTTCAACAGTAGTTAAGACTGTTGGAATAAAGAGAAAGAATGAATTCAATTCCACTGAAACAAAAGGCAGAAGAGTTGTTAAACACTGGAGTGAGCTATTGGGTAAATACTTGAAGACCTAGGATGGGGCATTGGGCAATATGATTAGGCCATCTGTGTTTGCTAATTGGCATTTTCCCCCAGTTAGGCTCTTACACTCTCACAAAGACTTGGAGACCGGGGCTCTACTTTTCTTAATGTCTCTACTTCCCAGGTCTTAGAGAAAGCCATGACTGGGTTGTAGAACATTTACATTTCAAAGTGATAGGGCAAAAATTAGCAATTGCAAGTTTCCTAAAGTAAATAAGAAAAGGGAGGACAAGGGCCTATAGTCAGGGATTAACCTGTCTAAAGCTGAGAGAAACATTACATTCTTCTTGGTCTGACCTCAGTTGGTTGGTTCCAGTTTTGCACCCAGAAGACTCAGATATAGATAAAAACATTAATCTGAGGAATCAGAACTGAGCTACTCTGAACCCAAGAGAGAAAAAATGAGGAAAATGCAGTCATTCTCTCCTCTAGGTTAATATTTGGGGTTGTCTAAGAGCTATTTGTGTAATAGATCAGGCTTAAATCTATTCTAATCTTTTCTTTAATGTGCTTAAAGGTATAATGCTACCTCTTTTAGGAGGTACTTAAAGAACATAATAAGCACAAAAATGTGTATTGATACTTGTTATTCTAATATATTTAGCGAGCATTATATAGGGTAGAATTTTGCTTTCTGATTGTAATGTAGTTAGTATTACAGATCACCTTACAAAGTTCTGTTCCAATGAAGAGGATGAACAATTCGTATAAAAAAACTCATGCTTGGAGAGTTTTATTTTGTTGAAAAAAAACTCATGCTTGGAGAGTTTTATTTTGTTGAAAAAAAACTCATGCTTGGAGAGTTTTATTTTGTTGAAAAAAAAAACTCATGCTTGGAGAGTTTTATTTTGTTGAAAAATATAGATTTACTTAGTAGTCTTTTTCATGATGGTCTGAGCTTTTGTACCAACTCACAATTTAATTTTTTCAATTCTTTCTAAGGCTTAGCATCTAAACCTAAGAGCAAGGTTACTAGCTTTGATTTAATGAAAGCGGTGAGTATTACGTAGAAGGTAAGACAAGATGGACTCTATTATAAGGGAGGAAATTAAATTTTCACATTTTGATTGATTCTGGAAATCCATATTTTTGGTGATAAATTGATAAGGTATTTTATGTAATGAAAAAATGAATTTTGAAAAGTGCAAATGTAAGTATGCTAATTGAAAAAAAGTTGGAGAACGTTAGAAAATCAATTCATTTTGTAAGTGCACTGATTAAAAAAGGTGCGGCAAGGGGATTTATGTAAATGTAGTGAATTAAAACATTTATCTTGCAAACTTGATAAACTGCAGTAGGTACTTTAGAGGGTGAAAATAATTAGTTCCTCAGCTCCCACATGTACCTGAATCATTGTTACAATTAAATTTGTTTATTGCTTCAAAATGACTTTATTTTAGTGCAACACAGACTTAGAAACCTATAATGGGATGACCTTTTTTCTACTAACTTTTGTTTTCATTTACTGTAGGGGATAGATTCTCATCTTTAATAACATTGTTATCCCTTTTCTCTCTCTCCTTAAGACACAGTAACCCTGAGAGTTATCTTATTGTAGGCAAGATCACTTTGGAAACAACTATTCCTCTTCCTAGCCCCTCTCTAATATATTATCTAAATTGCAGTCTCTGATTAGATTTTAGAGTGAAAATATGACCTTGTCACTCTTTTTCTTAAAATCTTTCAATATTTCCCCATTATCTAGTATAAAGTTCCCATGAGACGTTTTCTAATCAACTCCTGCAGACTAATCTAAATTCATTCTACACTAATTGCCTCCACACTGAACTTTACATTTTTCAGTCATGCTGAACTCTTATTGTCCCTTTAACATGTTATCTGTTTTAGGCCAAGTTTCTGTTTTTGTTATTTCCTCTGCCTTGAATAATCCCTAAAAAACTTACATTGCTGATACCCCAAATTCTAAAACTTCCTTTAATTCTGATTAAATTCCAAAAGCTACTTCCATCATTAAACCGGTATTCTTGAGTACCTACTATAGGCCAAGCAGTATTCTGGGTCCTAGGATACAATGATAAACACCCTCTCTTCTCTGATACACACACATACACACGCACACACACACACAAGTTTTACCTGCAGAGCTCATATTCTACTGGGAAAAAGACAATACTTAAGTAGGTAAGTTACACAGAGTTAGAAAAGAAATAAAGCAGGGAATGGGAAGTGAAGTATGCGTTGTGACAGATGACAGATAGGGCCAGGGAAGGTTGAACTGGGTGGGGACTTTTGAGTTAAGACCAGAGAAGTGGCTGGGTCAGTCATGTGGATAGGCAAGGCTAAAGTCTTCCTGGCAGAGAGAAGAGCAAGGGCAAAGGCCCTAAGTTTGGGAGCATACCTAGAGGATGCAAAAGTAGAAGGAGGGAAACCTAGTAGGAGGTGATTGCAATAATCCAGAAGAAAGATGGTGATAAATTAGACCAGAGTGGTAAGTGGAGTGGATGGAGTTGGGGAGTGATTGGATTTTTTGGGTCAAGGAAAGTCAAGGATCAATCCCGGAGTAGTTGATTTTATGTCAACTTGGCTAGACTGTGGTGATCAGATATTTGGTCAACATTAGTCCAGATGTTACTGTACAGGTATTTTAAAAAATGTGATTAATGTTTACAATCAGTTGACTTAAGGGAAATTACCCTCCATAATCTGGGTGGTCTTCATCCAATCAGTTGAATATCTTAAGAGCAAAGACTGAGGAATTCTGACTACAGACTGGAATATAAAAATTCTGTCTGAATTTCCAGCTTTCAGACTCAAGACTAAAACATCAACTCCTACCTGAATCTCCAGCCTCTGCTAACTTGTCTATAGAATCCAGACTTACTAGCTGCCGCAATTGCTGCTGAGATAAGCCCTTAAAATCTCCACCTCTCTCTTTTCCTTTGTATTTACACACACACACACACACACACACACACACACACACACACACACACAGTGTCTCCCTCTGTGTGTGTGTGTGTGTGTGTGTGCGCCTTCTCTGGAGAATCCTGACTCCTAACTAATACAACTCCAAAGGTTTTGGCCATGTAAAGATGAAATGTGAAACGATGACACTGCAGCTAAGCAGTTGGCTGGTGGGTACTATTAGGAATGTAAGTTTGACATATTAATTTTAAGATGCTTACTTGAAATTGAAGTGGAGATGTGGAGGTTACATGTATGTGTCCGAAGTTCTGGAGAGTGGTCTCATCTGGAGATTATGAAATGAGGCCCTCTTTATTCAACAGAGTTTCATATAACCGGTTTTACACATTAAAACAATCACACGTAACAGAAAGATCCTCTGTTTTAATCACTTGTTCATCTTGATCATTTAAATAATGTTCAATCTCACATCCTTTTTTGATCTGAAAAAATATTATGCTTTCCCCCATATTTTCAGTTGTATATTTGACTACTTTCCAAACTAATGCTTTCTTTCAAATAGCCTCTTTAAAGTTTATCTGTGAGTTCAAGGCCCAGCCTCTTTTGTGAGTCATAAAGCAATCCTGGGTGCATTTGTGTGTGGGAAGTAGCTAGGTAGTGAGAGATCTTGTGCATCAAAGAAAGCATAAAATTTTTGTGTGAGATAGATACCAGCTTCTATATAACACAACATTTAAGATTTAGATCAAAATGTGGGAGTTTTCACAGGGTAGATGGTGTGTGAAGCCATGCCACTGGATGAGCTCATAGAGAGAATGAGTGAGATAGAAAAGAGATGGAGTCCAAGGACAAAGCCCTGGGGACTCCAAGATTTAGAGTTCAAAATGGGCAAAATATATTTAGTAAGAGAATATAAAAAGGTATAAAGAATACCAGGTAGATGCCAAAAGAAGAAATTATTCTAAGGAAAATGTGATGAATAGTATTAAATGCTATTGACAGTTTCTCGTCCATATTTCAGTGGTAACTCAACTTCATGATTAGCCTTCCTAAGTCTGGTGCATTTCTCCCATTTCCATATATCTGTGAAAGAAACCTCCAGCAATATAGTTGCTCAAGATAGTAATGTGGGACTCATTTTTCATTCCTGCTTCTTTCTGTCTCCAAGTTTTTTCCATTAGTGAGGCCTGCCAATTTTATCTTTTAGATTTCTCTTGAATTCACTCACTTCTCTCTATGTCCACTTAGACTACTATAATAATATCTGCTCTATCAGTGGCCACTTTACAAATTGACTCACCGAGTTGATCCTTTGGAAATATAAATCTAATTCCCATTATATCCTCAATTAGCCATCAATAGCTTTTACTACAGTTTTAAGATTAGGACAAGACTAACATGTACTACCTCTACCTCCAGCCTCATCTTATAGCACTCCATGAGTGTCACTGAGTAAAAATGAATGAATGAATGAATAAATAACTACCCTTTCCTCTGAAATTTACCACAGAATGACATGTTATCAGAGGAAACAGGACATTTAACATAAAAACCCAATATTTTTATTTGATTAAATCCCTCAAAACCAATTGTATTAGTCCATTCTCACTTTGCTAATAAAGACATACCTGAGACTGGATAATTTATAAAAGAAAGAGGTTTAATTGATCACAGTTCAGCAATGCTGGGGAGGCCCCAGGAAACTTGCAATCATGGTATATATATATATATATATATATACACACACACACACACACATATGTATAAATACTAGAGATACAAGGCAATATACATATATATATATACACACACAGGGATATAGATATGTATCTCTAGTATTTTTATATATATTTGATATTTATATATATATACATATATAAATACTTGAGATACAAGATATATATATATATATTTTGAGAGTGAAGGCTATGCTATATAGCACTCTCAAAATACCACTAAAATACAAAAGGAAACAAATATTTGAAGATAAAGTTTGGACAAAGCACTGCCATACTTAGCACAGGAGAGGTAAAAAATTAGTGTTGTGGGAAGAGATCAATTGCTTGCAACTGGATTCATGAAGGGTTTAAACTAACGGTTGTTGGATCTATACAATCATATTTGTTGTTGCTGATGTTTTTAAATTAAATCTCATACTTTATTTGGATTACTGTGGTTTTTGTTGTTTAAATCAAAGAAGGTTCATGCAAACATTATAGCCCTTATATAATACTGTATTTGTTTATGTGCCTGTCTTTTACTCAAAGTATGAGATCCTACTGAATGTATTCACATTTGCCTGCCCATGTTTTTACAATTTTGTTATTTTTAAATGAATAAGTAAATGATTGTCTGTTGGGGAAAATAAAACCGACCAGGAGGGTAAGAAACCTGGACAAATTTTGGTCTTCACAGTTTTTCCTAGTTCCTAATATAGTCCTAACTATCACCAAACATATTTGCATTCTAACATTGGCCCGTATCGAATCAGGTAATGTTTGTTGGAGGCTCATTTAAGGTGAAGGTAGTTTAGCTTTTTTTTTTCTTTTCTTTTCTTTTCTTTTTTTTTTTTTAATTAATACTGTTAAATCCCTGGTGAAGATAGAAACGTGTGAGGGGCCACAATAGATGACAAAAGCTGCAGAGAAAGGAATGAAGAGAGAAATGAATTAGAAAGTTGGTGTTGAAGATTTAAAATGAGAAAATAGATACATGCTGGTGAGTAAACACTTCCCACTCTGTTTGATGTCGTTCTGAGATGCAGATAGAGTGGTGTAAAAGGGACTTCCAGGCAGAGTGAGACAAGAAGTGGAGTCATAGCACGTTAAAATTGAAAGCAGTAACAATTATTACCTAATAGGAAAGTTTTCTTCTATTATCACTTCTTCTGTCTACATCCTTGTATTTTTAATTAAAAATTTCCCTAAATTTCAAAGCATATTTCAATTCTTAAGACAATAAGATGTCAGCATTTTGTATTAAAAGAAAGAAAAAAAATCACATTGGACCCATTTTAAATTTTTTCTTACAATAAATTTTCCACTTGAACACGGAAACATTAAACCTTGAAATAGAATTGAAAAGTCTATCCTTTAAGCTAGCCAGTGTCAATTATGTTTCTTTGATTACATTCAAATAAAAATTAACTTCATTTGTCTTGAAAAAAAAGATATATTGAATAACTGTGGGATGGCTGTACACACACTCAAAGAAAAAGCTGAATAACTGGGCCTTCTAAAGGGTAGGTCATAGTGTAGTTCCAAAAGTAGATCATAGTGTAGTTTTGAAATTTTGGGTGGCAAGAAGAAACAATTAGATTCTTTAGGGCATTACTGATGAGATAAATCAGACTTCACCCTTTTTTAAAAAGGTTTTTAAATTTGAAATAATTTTAGACCTACTGAAAATTTACAAAAATAGCACAGATAATTTTCGTACAGCCCTTATTTATAATCCTTAACTGTGTTGCAACTATCAAAATCTGGAAATTAACATTGGTGAAATAGTATTAATAGATGCATGTGAATTGTCTTTTATCCCTTCCTTGCATGAAGGTAGCATACTGTAGATACTTGTTTTTTTAATTTAGTAGTATATCCTAAAAATCCTTATCAGTTTATAGAGATCATCTTCATTCTTTTATTATAGCTGCACAGTACACCATTGAGTGGAAATGCTAGTTTATTCAACCATTTTCATATGTGTAAATATTTAGCTTGTTTCAATACTTTGAAATTTTGCAAGTAATGTATCAATGAATGATGCATATTTGCATATGTATTTCTGCATCATTGGACGTGTCTTCAGGGTGAATTCCAAAAACTGTGATTGTTGGGTTGAAAGGTAATTACATATGTAGTTTGTTAGGTGTTGCTAAATATCCCTCTAGAAGGGTTGTACCACTTTGCATTCCTACCAGTAAGGCGTGAGAGTAATTTTTTTCCCCCAGGGCCCCAATGACAGAATGTTCTGTTGTGTTTCTAATTTTTTTTCCAGTCTGATTGGTGAAAAATGGTACCTTAGTATTGTCTTATTTGCAATTCTCTAATTACAAGTGACTTTGAACAGTTTTTCCTGTTTGAAAAGAATTTTTGTATCATTTTTACGAGAATGGTTTGTTCAAATATTTTTGACATTTTCCTTTGGTTTTTATTTTTCTCTCTCAATTTTAAGAGTTTTATATGTGCTAGGGATTTTAGTCATTTGTGGTATGTGTTTTGATAAATTCTTCCAGTTTGTTAAATTCCTTTAGACTTAGTGGGTTTTTGTGTGTATGCAAACTAAAATAAAAATTATATATTGTCATATTCACCAATCTTGGGTTTCACTTCTAACTCTTCCATTTATTTATTGTGAACTTTGTTATTTGAACTCTCTAAAATTATTAGAACCAATTACCCAATATCCTCCAGTTTTTGTAACTCATAGTCTCACCTTTAGTCAGTGGGCAGAGTTTTATAAATCATGTATAGAGTTAGATATCTATCATAGGCTGTGTTCCTTGAGAAAGACAACCCTGAGATAAGAACTTGTGTCTAAGTAGTTTATTTGGAGTTGGGGGGTGATCTTACGAAGCGCCAATAGAGCAGTAGAGAAATGAAACAGGGAAGAGCAAGAAGTCAATACAAAATGCATTTATGAGCAAGTTAACGCTGAACTAACATGCATGTTGTGCACATGAGGACATTGAGATACCATGCATTGAATAGACTTGCTTAAAGGGAAGTTTAAGAATAGAATCTAGAATTGTTCAATCTAAGCAAAAAATGTTCTCTGCACACCAAGCTGCCATCCTCCATGTTAGTGAGGAAGAGAAGGATCTGCATAATAGCGTCATTGTACATGGTCCATAAACACTAGAATGCGAGTTCTCAACTTAGAAAAGAGGCTAGCACCATAGGAGGTGCTGAAAAATGTGGAATTAGTATTGAGTGATTCATGTACACATTAAAACTGCAAAACACCTGATCTTCAGGGCACCAAGAAATAGGCAGAAATTGCAGGCCAGTAGCTCCTATGCTGGTTGATATCTGTACCAACTGGACAAACCACTTCTAAATCTTCTTGCTCTCCCTGTACCTAGATTTTTTTCACTTCTATTCAATGCCCTCCCTTTCGGCCCAAAATACAAATACCTTCCTGTCAAGTGGTAACAAAAGCTTTGTTGGAGACATGGGGTTAAGCTAAGATTACTAATCAGATAAGTGGTTTAGGATTTGCTCAACCTGGTTGTTTTGAATATTTATTAGACCGAGGAAACTCTCTTAAAAAGATCCTGAGGATTAGGCCCTGTAGCAAAATTCATCTACATTTCTTTGTTAATTCATCTACACCTCCAAAGGGCATGTAATGGGGCAGGAAACATGGTTGGGGACAAGGGAGCAGAAGTAACCAAATAATTGTGAAATTTAAGCTACAGATTTTTTACTCCTTCCTGAGGTTTTAATGGCCACCTTAAGTACACAAACCTATGTAGCGACTCTCCAGTCATCAAAATTGCCTCTTCTCACTTGTTTGGGCATTTTAGTTGTCCACTGCTTACTGGGGAATGAATGCAACTGCAAATGTAGACGCTCGGTGCAGTGAGATAATACATTGAAATACTGAACCCACACTTCCTCGTGTATGATCCTTTCCCTAGGTAGGTAGTCAGAAGCATGCACATTGCCTGGAGAATTAAACTGTTGTGGCAGGAATGCAGAGAGAAAGAGACAAGGTTTAGTTTTTGACTTCCAAATTGGCTCTCCAAGCCCACATCAGACACAATAGTCATCACCAGGAGACTGCTGAACACTATTAGTCTCCCGTGCCAGGGAGCAGTGTGGGATACAAGCCAAGGCCTGCAGGCCATCAATGCCATTTGAGCAAGCTCATCGTGTTCCCAGTGCTGAAGAGCCTCATTAACAGTTCTTGTCAGTGGCAGGTGAGTTTTCCATCCGAACATCAAAAACTGCCTGCACTTATCCAGGTGTTCCCCACTGTGCTTGAAGACTTTGAGGGGACCTATTTGAATAGCCTCATGTAGACAGCCTCTCCTTTTCTCACTCCCCTTTTTAATTGCCTAGGATATTTGTATATCAAATGCTCAAAAAAGAATGCAGTGCACAATAAAATCCACAGATTTAATAATGCTGTAATAAGAATGGTACATTACTTGGAGCAGTGGTGTAACCCTTAACGTCTATGTTAGAAGGCTTTTAAAAATACATTTGGGGGAAAGAAAAAACAGACATTCTAGAAATCTTGGCTCTTCAAATTCTGATGATTTAGAATAGAGAAGTTTTTCACTGGGTATATGTGCTTTGGGCGGAGTAAAGAGAAAAGTCAAAAAGAATTATAACACTGTGATAAGACTATAGCAATGTCTGGAAAAGAAATCAAGCATTTTAGCATTTCTAATGCATTCACCTGAATGGATTCTTCACATTAGCTGTCTCTCACCTCTGAATAAAAGCCAAAATCTTTACAATGGATTTCTAAGCTATAGCTCATTGGCTGATGTACTCTGTCCCTAGACCCTCTTCCTTGTCTCTCTGACCTCATCTACTTTCTGTTTACTTGCTTTACTCAGGCCACACTGGCTTTCCTTCTGATCAAGTGCCCATCTATGGGCGCTTTTGAAGTGTATCCTCAAAACTTCTGTAGTTGCCATTATATGGGCATGGAACTATCTCCCCTACACACTGTTGCATGGCTTGCTCTTTTACTATCTGCGGTAGTCTCCATTTTGGCCTCCAAAGGTATCCAGTTCTAATCCCCAGAACCTGTGAATAATACTTTATAAGGCAAAGGGGATTTTTTCAGATGTGATTAAGTTAAGGGTTTTAAGATGAAGAAAGTAGCCTGGATTACTCAGGTGTGCTCTAATTGCGATGATTAGCGTGCTTTTTCAAGGAAGGCAGAGGGAGATATGCTGTAGAGGAAGGTGATGTGACTACTGAAGCACCGTGCCACATTGCTGGCCCTGGAGATGGAGGAGCGTCCTGAGCCAAGGAGTGCAGCTCTAGAAACTGGAAAAGGTAAGAAAACGGATTCTCCCCCAGGGCCTCCAGAACCAAGTATAGTCCTGCCTACACCTTGATTTTCTCCTAGGGAAACTGGTTTCAGACTTCTGATATCCAGAACTAGAAGAGAATAATTTTGTGTTGCTTGAAGTCACTAAGTGTGTGAGAATTTGTTAAAACAGCAATAGTAAACCAATACACCAATATTTGCTCACATATCAACTTCTCAGTGAGCCCTTCTCTCACAACTTTACTCAAAATTGCAACCCACTCTATTTCTCTGTGTTTTAAATTTTCTCCGTAGCTTTTTTCATCATACTATATAATTTATCTGTTTTTTCTTGTTTCTCTTTTTCCCCCAGTGAAGTACATTGCATGGGAGTTGACTTTTTGTTTGTTTGGTAACTGTGGGAAATAATTCACTCAGCAAACGAGGTGGAACAAATGGGTATCTCTTAGCAGAGGGGGTGTGAAAAAGGAAAGGAATATAGGACAAGAAGTCATGGAGGATATAATGGACGCTGAACTCAAGAATGTGTATGTTTTGAATATCCTGGAATAAGAGAGAGAGCTTGCTTAGAGGAGGTTATAAAAAATCTTTTGGAAGTAGTGTACCGAGATGGAACTGGTGAGAGGTGAGCAAGTGCTCCAACTAAGGGTTCCTACTTTGCCTTCCCTATTTTGCAAGGACTGCTGAAGGATAGAACAGACCAATGTGGGAAATATTAGGATAAATCCTTTGGGGACAAAAACAAAAGAAGTAAAATAAATCTCGATACCTTCACTTTTTTTTTTCATGAGAACGCAATAGTAGAAACACACAATTTCTTTGATGTCGAGTCCAAAGCATACGAGCTTTATTTTGAAGTAGCAGGAGGAAAAAAAATACATTACTTTAAGTTCTGAAACAGAATCCCTCCTAGGGAGAGAGGAGCCCTATTCAGTCATAAATATCAGGATATGGCCCCTTGGGCATGAGCAGATGGTTTCTAATGAAGGGCTAGCCCAACTATTCTGCAGCAGGAATTATCTGAAACCTTGGGTGGGAGATACGGCTAAGTGAGCTTGCTCTAAGGAGAAAAAGGGACAGCAACATGATGCAAGTCTATGATTGTAGGAGGAAAATTACCATCACAAATACCCTACTTAACTTTGAAGGCCAGGTGTGTCCGATAGTCAATGTTAGGTTGTTTGTCCTCCTGTGTAGCTAAATAAATTTACCTCTCACCTCCTAAGTTTTTTTTGTTTTTTTTTTTTTTGAGACGGGGTCTCGCTCTGTCGCTCAAGGTGGAGTGCAGTGTTATGATGCAATCTCGGCTCACTGCAACCTCTGCCTCCTGGGTTCATGCCATTCTCCTGCCTCAGCCTCCCGAGTAGCTGGGACTACAGCCGCCTGCCACCACACCCGGCTAATTTTTTAAAATATTTTTAGTAGAGACGGGCTTTCACCGTGTCAGCCAGGGTGGTCTCTATCTCCTGACCTCGTGATCCACCCACCTCAGCCTCCCAAAGTGCTGGGATTACAGGCATGAGCCACAGTGCCCGGCCCCCTCCTCTCTAAATTCTTAAGTACAATCTGAAATACACACAGCCTTGAGTTGGAGAAATTTGGAAGATAAAGGCATTGAGTAAGATTCAGTGGGGCAGTGGGGCCTGCACACATAAAAACTATCACTTGAAATGGAGATGGAGGATAAAGCTCAACCAACCTGGAGAAATGCAAGCTTGCCCACCCTATCTCTACCCAAATAATCTTAAGGGATTTGAAGAATTCAAGCCAACTTTATGCAAATATTAATATATTACCACCTGGAGAAATTAAGTCTGTCCAGGAGGCAAATGTTTGGATTGTAAATTTAACAGGAAACATTTCTATTCTGTTTTTTTATGTATTCCTTTTCTCTCCCCCTTTCTCCCCTTGGCACCAAAAAATTTCTGGCCTGTATAGGAAGACATACTTGGCATGAAAGTTGAAAGGATTATGAAATCTTGCATTGGATATTTTAGTCGACAGTTTTCCTTTGGACCTTTCTTCTTAAAAACTAAGCTCTGGCACATTGTTGTGGGTTGTTTTCTTTCTTTCTTTCCGTGGCTCTGTGCACATGCTGTTGCTTTTGTATTTATTCTCAGCAGTGCGTTCTCTGACACCTATATCAATCAGAACCTTCCTTTCAAAACAGAGCCAATGTGGAGAAGATCTGGAGGTCTGTACTGGAGTCTTGCTTTGAGATGGGCTTGGAAATCAAACAAGAAATGCAAACCTTATTAATCAAAATGGGCTCAAAGGAGATTTGTCTGACAGCACTGCAGAGAGCAGTAATAAAATTAAATAAGTGTCTGTGAGTAGTTACACAGGAAAAAATGTTTCTTTACTTGTAAGACGACAGATAAATGGTAAAGCACATTAAGGTTTGAAAGCTTCTTTTGGAGGAGGGCTGTCAGAGTGGCCATTTACATCCTTCAGCTGGGTGCCAGAGTCTTCTGTGCATCCTAATAGCTCCTCTGCTGTGTCTGCCAGAACTGTCATTCAGAGATCATAAAATAAGCAAAGAGTCAGCATCTCTTCATTGTTTCAAATCAAAGGCTAAACGTTTTTACAAGCAATGGGACTAACTATGGTGCCTGGAATTTGGAACATAGGTGGTTTTGGCTCTTTTGAATCTTTTGTTCGTTCATTCATTTGGCCAATAGATTCTTGCTGAATTCATGGTAGGTGCAAACTATGGCATGACACAAAAATGGTCTAGGAACATATTCTCACCTAAAGGAACTTTACATTTTAAATGGGTGAAAAGGCATGTACAAACATAGTAAAAGTAATATAGGCCAAGAGTGTAAATGCTGTGAAAATGTTACTTTACTTCACTGTCCTTATTTTGTCCTTCAGGAACTGCAATGGATGAGGCACTATAGATAAGAGTGCCTTATCAACACTTCTTGCGTCCAATTCTTCACCCTTTACTATTCAACTCAATATCATCTGATATTCACCCCTCACCAAACTGTAGAAATGGTCTTTGCAAACACCACCAATGACATCCTACTGTTGAAAAGTTTAACAAATGTTCAGTCTTCAAGAAAGTTGGTATTCATACATCCCTTTACTTCTTCTTTTATAACCTATTCACTAAGATGAAGCAGTATTCACATCAAGAAACTGAATTTATCTCAAACTTCCAAGATAGGCCTCTCCTGGCTTGCCTCCTGCCTTGCTGACTTCCTTTACCCTGGTCTTCACTTGCTCCTCTTCCTCTCTGCCTACACCATCAATGGGGTTGTCTCCCAAGGTTTTATCCTGGCATATTTTTCTACTTTTTTCTGTTAACCCCCTTTCCTTGGTTTTACAAGGAAACATAAACATAGCTCTTATCAGCCTTTTGTTGTTGACTCCCAGATTTTTATCTTTAATTACAACATTTTTGGGGGGTGCTCTTTATATAAAAATTCCCAGTGACTATGACCTCTTGGAAATTTCTCAGGCATTCTGAACTTATATTTCTGAAATAATTTAATCCTGTCTATATACATTCCCATCTCCCAAAGTCAGTCCTTATCCTGTCTTCTTTATCTCAGAATAGTTCTACTATAGTATAATGGTATTCAGTGGCTCAAGCCAGAAATCTAGGGGTCACCCTTTCTTCCTTCTGCTTCTTGACATTTTCCAAATTCTTATCTGAACTCACCTTTTCATCTACAAAGTTAACTGTGTCACCCATTATATTTTACGTACACTATTACAATAGCCTTCTATTTAGTCTATTTTTCAGCCTCTCTTCCAATCCATCCTCTATACTGGCAGCATAATTATCTTTGATCAATTACAGATAGTTGGAGACAATGGAGGCTGTCTATGTCCCTATCTGCCAATGTTTTCTCAAAAAAACAGCACAGATCAACAAAGAGGGAAAAATAAAAGTATACCAAAGCCACACTGTCAACATAATTTAGAGACAAAGAAAGCTAAACTGTACAACACCTGAGAAAACAAACTGCAAACTCAGCTCAGGATCTCGCATGCTACCTTCCATCCCCTCTGACAGAAAGGTCTTCAGTGAGAAAAGGGGGCATGTGCCATTGACAGAGAAAGAAGAGGGAACCCTGGATTAGCCTAGGGTTGGTCTAAAACTACCACCAGAAAGACCAGGCTACAGTAGCAGGTCTAGAAATAACTAAAAGTGTATCTGATAGGCAGGAACATGAACCACAGGAAGGAATTTAAACATGGGTAGAATTTGAAAGGGCTCTTAGAGTCTTTTGTTGAGAGGCATAGGTTCTGAGGAGGAAAGAAAGGCAAAAAAAGAAGGAAGGGAGAAAGTGCCACCTGGTAATTCGGTGGTAAAGGGGGAATAAGCAAAAGAAAAATAAGACAAGAGAGAACCAAAACATCAGAGGACACACAACTCTACTCCCCAACCTAAGGAAACAAATTCACCAAACAGACATATTTCTTTCCTACATGAAAGCCAAACTCACAATTGCCTACATGTTAACAGCTACACTCAGCATGACATTCAAGACTCCCCATGACCTGCTATCTCCTACCTTTTCCATGACACATCAATCTTTTCAGGTTTTCTCAAATATAATTCCTTGGTGAGATTACCACATTCCAGGAGCTTATTCCTAGTTGGAAGGCTTAGAGTTACATTTTAAGATTCTCTTTATATGTTTAGATGCCGAGTCATAGGTAAATTGATTCTCTTCATTCAAATTCATAAAAAGCTATTGGACATAAAATGCCATTGGACAAAGTAAAAACAAAACCAGAAAACCTCAGAATACCAAGCAATTACATTGGTTGCATGCAATAACAAATTGTATTGTTTTTATAGGTAAATCTATATGAAGATCAAGTTACAAAGTTGTATACAGAAATGGTGAGACCAGCCGGGCACGGTGGCTCACGCCTATAATCCCAGCACTTTGGGATGCCGAGGCAGGCAGATCATCTCCTGAGGTCAGGAGTTCAAGACCAGCCTGGCCAACATGGTGAAACCCTGTCTGTACTAAAAATACAAACATTAGCTGGGCGTGGTGGCAGGCGTCTGTAATCGCAGCTACTCGGGAGGCTGAGGCAGGAGAATGGCTTGAACCTGGAAGGCAGAGGTTGCAGTGAGCTGAGATAGTGCCAGTGCTCTCCAGACTGAGTGACAGAGCGAGACTCCATCACAAAAAAAAAAAAAAAAAAAGAGACCAGAGTAAGGGCAGCATTTCTTGGATGGATGATTTCAGTGATTTGTGATGTCAAACTATGGTATAAGCAGATTTATCTACCTCTAATACTGCAAAATTAACTAGATGCTTGTATTCATGGGCCAGGATGTCCTCTTCCCTGGATACAGTTGAAGTCCAACTCTCAACATCTGTCTCTCTGGACACCCATTTTAGAGCTGCAATTCAGACCATCTTCCTATTGCACCTGAGTACCTGACTTGAAAATTATTAGTCAAATTATTATTAGTCAAAATTACCCCCTAAATTTGTAAATGAGCTCAGAGTACAAGGATTTTGAATATGTTTATATATAAACACTACTGTAGTAGTAGTAAAGTATAAATACAACAGAACATATGTACAAAATATAAATTTGCAATATCATCTTTTGATGATGAATCATACTTAGTTGCTTTCACTATGAGAGGCATGCCAGAACTGAGAGCTACTGAGGGTTCCACAGATTCATATCTCTCATTTGAGACTGTCTCTGGGCACATCCTCATTGAATAGAATGATGAGCAAAACCACCTGAACTATTCAAATTATTTTGTTTCTCACTGAAGGAATATAATAAAATTTCCATATACTCAATGTACACAGGCTGTCATCAAATATATATTTCCTTAACTAAAATAATCTGCTATGGCAATTCAACAAAAGTTGGGGAAGGAGCAGATAAACAGATGAAAGGATGAATATATATTCTATGTAGAAGTGCACAGTGGAAAAACCTAGACTTCGGATTTGAAAAGAAATGGATTGCAGTGTAGGTTTCCCATCACTTAAGAACTATATGCCTCTTGAGTCCCTTAAGCTCTAAGTATCTGCTCAGTGAAAATAAGAGTATATTGCCGACACTGGCAGATATTAAATTACATATATGTTAAAAATTATGAACTATACTTATCCTGTCTCTTGGGAGTCTTATCAGAAGATTTACTCACAATTTTGCTAAGTTATTTTATTTTACTATAAGGAAATTAATAAACATTTTCATGAATCAGGATATAAAAATGTGATTGGAAATCAAAAATGAATTTGGCTTTATAATAGTTTGAAATAAGGTGGGCATTCATATGAATTTTAGAAAGGCTTTTTTCCATTTAGTTCTACAGTATAAAGATAATTACTGCATTTGTTTTTAAATCATTTGTGAAGGTTGAGGTGTTGAGGGATATAAGTAGTCTCCTAAAATAAAGGATGATGTCAACACTAGAAGTGAGGAGAAAAAAAATACATGCATCCGTTGAATAAAACTGCCAACTTGGGTTGTGGGTTGTAGAGAAGCTAAATTTTCTTCACATTTTTATGACTTTCATCTATATGATAACATTTAGATTTTCATGGTATATATACAAATTAACTGATAAAATACATTTTCTGAATGAACTCTAAAATTTAACTGGTATCAGGAGGTCTATCTGTGAATCTCTTGAAACTGTAAAATTTTCGTATGAACGTACATGTGTACTTGCTTTTCAGAGACAGAACAAGTACACGTGTACATTCATTTTCAGCTGCACTTCTCATCAGATTCTTAGAAATATCCATTAGCCAAAACCATTTAAGAACCTTTGCTGTTGATGGCGGTAGGAAAAGTCTGTCAAGATATGTCAGTGCCTTGGGAAAAAGACTTAGGAAAACACCATATGTGCTTTAGAAGGCAGTGAATGAGTGGGAGCTTTTATTTCAGATGACTAGGCAAAAAGTAAACACAAACAGACTAACTAGACTAACGGTGTTTTCAGTGAGAATTAACATATATAGAATACCTGATAAAGTTTGTATTATTCCTTCTAGAGGATAATGAATCATGAGAAAATAAAACTTCAAGCTCCAAGAAAAAGAACTCATTAGGTGATATGTTCTTAGACCAAACGATGGAAGGTTGAGGGAAGGCATCAGAGTCCTTCATAACGAAAATGTGTGACAGTATTTGCTATTGGATTAGAGTTACAAGGACAGACTTGGACAATTTGCAGTACTCTATCAAGCAGTGGATTTTATACAACAGATGAATCAGATATAACATATTTGTCCCTGAGTTTTTGTTTGTTTTGCTTCATGTGGAAAGTTCTTACTGATCTAACAGCATTGTAAAGTACTTGTTATTTAACAATTTTAAAAATATTATTTAACAACAATACTTTGTAGATACCAAAAGCTTAACTGTAGAACTTTTGTATCTAGTTTTATTATCATAATATTAACAGAGCTATCATTTATTTGCTTCATGTTCTTACTCATATAAACTATAGCATTTATATATCATCAGATTGAATCCGTAAGAAAAGCCTTTATGTAATATATGCCATTATTTCACTAGTTTTAGGAAATAGGAAACTGATGCCAAGAATAATTGCCTAAGATGACACACACCTAGGTCTGTGTGTTGCTGAAACCCATTCTCCTATATTTTCAGCAGTATATTTCCATTTTAGATTTGAGAGAGCATTAAAAGAGAATTAGCATTAAGAGAGTCTGGCATCATTTTCTGCCTGGAAGCAGTGGTTCAGGATAACACGCACTCCATAAAAGAATAAAAAACATTGATTATTATTTGCATCAGACCCCAAAAACATAGCAAAGAGAAAACAGCAAAGGGAAAGAGACAGAAAAGGGAGACTAAGAGGAAGAGAAAGAAAAGGAAATGCTGGTCAAAATAGAGGAAGGCAAATCAGAAACCAGAGACCAAAGACTTTTAAAGAACAGGAACACCTCTCTCCTTCAATCTCCACCAACACAGGCACTTGTACTGAACTATATAAAAATCTGAAGTATTGAGTAAGTACCCACATTCTATTACCATCTCTTCTAACATATTTATTGAGAATTATTCTAGAATTCAAGAGAACTATTTTCCTTTCCTATTAGTGTAGTTTTCTGTAGTTTCCTAGCTTTGGATCTTTCATTTAATAAACCAATTTTTTATTCATTTATAAACTCTCCAATCTACAGTTTTTAACTACTGGCTTAAACTTTTTTCTACGTATTTTTTCTATGACATTGTTTGATTCATTTCCTTTAATATTTTATCATTTCCAAGTGGAATAAAGCAATTTGCATTTTCCGGAATCATAGATAATTTCTTTTTAAATGTGATTGTGTATTTTAAATAATAGAAACTAATGTCTCTGCCAATTGTCTAACAATAATAATTGTAGCCTCCGAGTGCTGACAATGTATCAGACACTGTGCTAAGATGTTAAGAGGTATTAACTAATTTAATCATCACAATAATCCTGTGAAGAATATTGTGGCCGAGATAGCTGGCTGCCTACCAATCTATTTCTCCTTTATTCCTTATGACCAAAATGTTACCCAAAGTGACAAAGACTCCATTTGAAGGTGTATCTTGGAGCTTCTTGCAGCCATTTGACTGAGTACTGGCCAATGAGATGTGCATAGAACAGTTGTGTGGAACTTAGGTTGTTGGGAGTTATTTCCTTTGAACCTACCCCCAACCCCACTTTCTCCTTTTTACAATCTGAAACACAGGTATGACACCTAATGATTTGGCTGCCAGCATGGTGGCTTGAGGATGGAATCCAGTGCTGAGCATGGGTAAGCAGAAACAGAAGTAGCCTGGGTCCTGGATGATCTCCTGGAGCCACACTGCCAGCTTGGACTTCTTAGATCTGTACTCAGTTTATGAGAAACACCAAACCATATGTGTTTAGGCCACTGTTATTTTGGATAATTTATTCTATGCTACTCCACAGAATCCTTAGCTGTGACACAGGTATTATTATTTTCTCGATTTTACAAATGAAGAATCTTTCAGCTTAACCATGTTAGGTAACTTTTATTACAGCTAGTAATTGTCAGTGTTTGGATTCAAACTGGGATCCGTTTGATTCTAGAATGCAGTAATTTATACTAGATTTAGGTTAATATATTGATAGTAATTTTGTGAATATCCAAATTATGTGGCATGCAACATAATTATTTTCTTTTGTTAATTATACTTTAAGTTGTAAGGTACATGTGTACAATGTGCAGGTTTGTTACATATGTATACATGTGTCATATTGGTGTGCTGCACCCATTAACTTGTCATTTACATTAGGTATTTCTCCTACTGCTATCCCTCCCCTCCCCCACCCCCACAACAGGTCCCAGTGTGTGATGTTCCCCACCCTGTGTCCAAGTGTTCTCATTGTTCAATTCCCACCTAAGAGTGAGAACATGTAGTGTTTGGTTTTCTGTCCTTGTGATAGTTTGCTTAGAATGATGGTTTCCAGCTTCATCCATGTCCCTACAAAGGACATGAACTCATCCTTTTTTATGGCTGCATAGTATTCCATGGTGTATATGTGCCACATTCTCTTAATCCATTCTAACATTGATGGACATTTGGGTTGGTTCCAAGTCTTTGCTATTGTGAATAGTGCCACAATAAACATACATGTGCATGTGTCTTTATAGCAGCATGATTTATAATCCTTTGGGTATATACCCAGTAATGGGATGGCTGGGTCAAATGGTATTTCTAGTTCTAGATCCTTGAGGAATCACCACATTGTCTTCCACAATGGTTGAAGGTGAACTAGTTTACAGTCCCACCAACAGTGTAAAAGTGTTCCTATTTCTCCACATCCTCTCCAGCACCTGTTGTTTCCTGACTTTTTAATGATCGCCATTCTAACTGGTGTGAGATGGTATCTTATTGTGGTTTTGATTTGCATTTCTCTGATGGCCAGTGATGATGAGCATTTTTTCTTGTGTCTGTTGGCTGCATAAATGTCTTCTTTTGAGAAGTGTCTGTTCATATACTTCACCCACTTTCTGATGGGGTCGTTTGATTTTTTTCTTGTAAATTTGTTGGAGTTCTTGGTAGATTCTGGATATTAGCCCTTTGTCAGATGGGTAGATTGCAAAAATTTCTCCCATTCTGTAGGTTGCCTGTTCACTCTTTTCTTTTGCTGTGCAGAAGCTCTTTAGTTTAATTAGATCCCATTGGTCTATTTTGGCTTTTGTTGCCATTGCTTTTGGTGTTTTAGACATGAAGTCCTTGCCTATGCCTATGTCCTGAATGGTATTGCCTAGATTTTCTTTCTTCTAGGGTTTTTATGGCTTTAGGTCTAATATTTAAGTCTTTAATCCATCTTGAATTAATTTTTATATAAGGTGTAAGGAAAGGATCCAGCTTCAGCTTTCTACATATAGCTAGACAGTTCCCAGCACCATTTATTAAATAGGGAATCCTTTCCCCATTTCTTGTTTTTGTCAGGTTTGTCAAAGATCACATGGTTGTACATGTGTGGCATTATTTCTGAGGGCTCTGTTCTGTTCCATTGGTCTATATCTCTGTTTTGGTACCAGTACCATGCTGTTTTGATTACTGTAGCCTTGTAGTATAGTTTGAAGTCAGGTAGTGTGATGCCTCCAGCTTTGTTCTTTTGGCTTAGGATTGTCTTGGCAATGCAGGCTCTTTTATTGTTTCATATGAACTTTAGTTTTTTCCAATTCTGTGAAGAAAGTCATTTGTAGCTTGATGGGGATGGCATTGAATCTATAAATTACCTTGGGCAGTATGGTCATTTTCACGATATTGATTCTTCCTATCCATGAGCATGGAATGTTCTTCCATTTGTTTGTGTCCACTTTTATTTCATTGAGCAGTGGTTTGTAGTTCTCCTTGAAAAGGTCCTTCACATCCCTTGTAAGTTGGATTCCTAGGTATTTTATTCTCTTTGAAGCAATTGTGAATGGGAGTTCACTCATGATTTGGCCGTTTGTTATTGGTGTATAAGAATGCTTGTGATTTTTGCACATTGATTTTGTATCCTGAGACTGCTGAAGTTGCTTATCAGCTTAAGGAGATTTGGGCTGAGACAATGAGATTTTCTAAATATACAATCATGTCATCTGCAAACAGGGACAATTTGACTTCCTCTTTTCCTAATTGAATACCCTTTATTTCTTTCTCTTGCCTGATTGCCCTGGCCATAACTTCCAACACTATGTTGAATAGCAGTGGTGAGAGAGGGCATCCCTGTTTTGTGCCAGTTTTCAAAGGGAATGCTTCCAGTTTTTGCCCATTCAGTATGATATTGGCTGTGGGTTTGTAATAAATAGCTCTTATTATTTTGAGATACGTCCTATCAATACCTAATTTATTGAGAGTTTTTAGCATGAAGGGCTGTTGAATTTTGTCAAAGGCCTTTTCTGCATCTATTGAGATAACCATGTGGTTTTTGTCTTTGGTTCTGTTTGTATGCTGGATTAAGTTTATTGATTTGCATATGTTGAACCAGGCTTGCATCCCGGGGATGAAGCCGACTTGATAGTGATGGATAAGCTTTTTGATGTGCTGCTGGATTTGGTTTGCCAGTATTTTATTGAGGATTTTTGCATCGATGTTCATCAGGCATATTGGTCTAAAATTCTCTTTTTTTGTAGTGTCTCTGCCAGGCTTTGGTATCAGGATGATGCTGGCCTCATAAAATGAGTTAGGGAGGATTCTCTCTCTTTCTGTTGATTGGAATAGTTTCAGAAGGAATGGTACCAGCTCTTCTTTGGACCTCTAGTAGAATTTGGCTGTGAATCCATCTGGTCCTGGACATTTTTTGGTTGCTAGGCTATTAATTATTGCCTCAGTTTCAGAGCCTGTTATTCGTGTATTCAGGGATTCAACTTCTTCTTGGTTTAGTCTTGGGAGGGTGTATGTGTCCAGGAATTTTTCCACTTCTTCTAGATTTTCTAGTTTATTTGCATAGAGGTGTTTATAGCATTCTCTGATGGTATTTTGTATTTCTGTGGGATCATTGGTGATATCCCCTTTATCATTTTTTATTGTGTCTATTTCATTCTTCTCTCTTTTCTTCTTTATTAGTCTTGCTAGTGGTCTATCAATTTTGTTGATCTTTTCAAAAAACCGGCTCCTGGACTCATTGATTTTTTTGAGGAGTTTTTTGTGTCCCTGTCTCCTTCAGTTTTGCTCTGATCTTAGTTATTTCTTGCTTTCTCCTAGCTTTTGAATGTGTTTGCTCTTGCTTCTCTAGTTCTTCTAATTGTGATGTTAGGGTGTCAATTTTAGATCTTTCCTGCTTTCTCTTGTGGGCATTTAGTGCTATAAATTTCCCTCTACACACTGCTTTAAATGTGTCCCAAAGATTCTGGTATGTTGTATCTTTGTTCTCGTTGGTTTCAAAGAACATCTTTATTTCTGCCTTCATTTCGTTATGTACCCAGTAGTCATTCAGGAGCAGGTTGTTCAGTTTCCATGTAGTTGAGCGGTTTTGGGAGAGTTTCTTAGTCCTGAGTTCTAGTTTGATTGCACTGTGGTCTGAGAGACAGTTTGTTATAATTTCTGTTCTTTTACATTTGCTGAGGAGTGCTTTACTTCCAACTATGTGGTCAATTTTGGAACAGGTGTGGTGCTGAAAAGAATGTATCTTCTGTTGATTTGGGGTGGAGAGTTCTGTAGATGTCTATTGGGTCTGCTTGGTGCAGAGCTGAGTTCAATTCCCAGATATCCTTGTTGACTTTCTGTCTCATCGATCTGTCTAATGTTGACAGTGGGGTGTTAGTCTCCCATTATTAATGTGTGGGAGTCTAAGTCTCTTTGTAGGTCACTCAGGACTTGCTTTATGAATCTGGGTGCTCCTGTATTGGGTGCATATATATTTAGGATAGTTAACTCTTCTTGTTGAATTGATCCCTTTACCATTATGTAATGGCCTTCTTTGTCTCTTTTGATCTTTGTTGGTTTAAAGTCTGTTTTATCAGAGACTAGGATTGCAACCCCTGCCTTTTTTTGTTTTCCATTTGCTTGGTAGATCTTCCTCCATCCCTTTATTTTGATCCTATGTGTGTCTCTGCATGTGAGATGGGTTTCCTGAATACAGCACAGTGATGGGTCTTGACTCTTTATCCAATTTGCCAGTCTGTGTCTTTTAATTGGAGCATTTAGCCCTTTTACATTTAAGATGAATATTGTTATGTGTGAATTTGATCCTGTCACTATGATGTTGGCTGGTTATTTTGCTCGTTAGTTGGTGTAGTTTCGTCCTAGCCTCGATGGTCTTTACAATTTGGCATGTTTTTGCAGTGGCTGGTACCAGTTGTTCCTTTCCATGTTTAGTGCTTCCTTCAGGAGCTCTTTCAGGGCAGGCCTGGTGGTGACAAAATCTCTCAGCATTTGTTTTTCTGTAAAGGATTTTATTTCTCCTTCACTTATGAAGCTTACTTGGGTTGGATGTGAAATTCTTGGTTGAAATTTTTTTTTTTTTTTTTTTTTTTTTTTTTGAGACAGAGTCTTGCTCTGTCACCCAGGCTAGAGTGCAGTGGTGTGATCTCGGCTCACTGCCAGCTCCATCTCCTGGGTTCACGACATTCTCCTGCCTCAGCCTCCCAAAAAGTTATTTTCTTTAAGAATGTTGACTATTGGCCCCCACTCTCTTCTAGCTTGTAGAGTTTCTGAGGAGAGATCAGCTGTTAGTCTGATGGGCTTCCCTTTGTGGGTAACCCTACCTTTCTCTCTGGCTGCCCTTAACATTTTTTCCTTCATTTCAACTTTGGTGAATCTGACAATTATGTGTCTTGGAGCTGCTCTTCTCAAGGAATATGTTTGTGGCGTTCTCTGTATTTCTTTAATTTGAATGTTGGCCTGCCTTGCTAGGTTGGGGAAGTTCTCCTGGATAATATCCTGCAGAGTGTCTTCCAACTTGGTTCCATTCTCCCCGTCACTTTCAGGTACACCAATCAGACATAGATTTGGTCTTTTCACATAGTCCCATGTTTCTTGGAGGCTTTGTTCGTTTTTTATTCTTTTTTCCCTAAACTTCTCTTCTTGCTTCATTTCATTCATTTGATCTTCAATCACTGATAACCTTTCTTCCAGTTGATCAAATTGGCTACTGAAGCTTGTGCATGTGTCATGTAGTTCTTGTGCCATAGTTTTTAGCTCCATCAGGTCATTTAAGGTCTTCTCTATGATGTTTACTCTAGTTAGCCATTTGTCTAATCTTTTTTCAAGGTTTTTAGCTTCTTTGCTATCGGTTCAAACATCCTCCTTTAGCTCAGAGAAGTTTGTTATTACTGATCTTCTGAGGCCTACTTCTATCAACTTGTCAAAGTCATTCGCCATCCAGCTTTGTTCTGTTGCTGGCGAGGAGCTGCATTCCTTTGTAGGAGAAGAGGTGCTCTGATTTTTGGAATTTTCAGCTTTTCTGCTCTCGTTTCTCCCCATCTTTGTGGTTTTATCTACCTTTTGGTCTTTGATGATGGTGACCTAGAGATGGGGTTTTGGTGTGGATGTCCTTTATGTTTATTAGTTTTCCTTCTAACAGTCAGGACCCTCAGCTGCAGGTGGATTGGAGTTTGCTGTAGGCCCACTCCAGACCCTGTTTGCCTGGGTATCACCAGCGGAGGCTGCAGAACAGCAAATGTTGCTGCCTGATCCTTCCTCTGGAAGCTTTGTCTCAGAGGGGCACCTGGATTATGAGGTGTCATTTGGCCCTTGCTGGGAGGTTTCTCCCAGTTAGGCTACTCAGGGGTCAGAGACCCACTTGAGGAGGCAGTCTCTCTGTTCTCAGAGCTCAAACACCGTGCTGGGAGAACCACTGCTCTCTTCAGAGCTCTCAGACAGGGATGTTTAAGTCTGCAAAAGTTTCTGCTGCCTTTTGTTCAGCTATGCCCTTCCCCCAGAGGTGGAGTCTACTGAGGCAGGCAGGCCTCCTTGAGCTGTGGTGGGCTCCACCCTGTTCGAGCTTCGTGGCCGCTTTGTTTACCCACTCAAACCTCAGCAATGATGGACGCCCCTCCCCCAGCCTCACTGCTGCCTTGCAGTTCAATCTTGGACTGCTGTCCTAGCAGTAAGCAAGGCTCCATGGGTGCGGGCCCCTCTGAGCCAGGCACAGGATATAATTTCCTGGTGTGCCGTTTGTTAAGACCATTGGGAAAGTGCAGTATTAGGGTGGGAGTGTCCCGATTTTCCAGGTACCGTCTGTCACAGCTTCCCTTGCCTAGGAAAGGGAACTCCCTGACCCTTTGTGCTTCCCGGGTAAGGCAATGCCCTGCCCTGCTTCGGCTCACACTACGTGGGCTGCACCCACTGTCCAACAAGCCCCAGTGAGATGACCTGGTACCTCAGTTGGAAATGTAGAAGTCATGCGTCTTCTGTGTCATTGGGAGCTGTAGACTGGAGCTATTCCTATTCAGCCATCTTGGAACCCCGAGAACAACATAATTATTTTCAATGCAGCAATAGTAAGTCATAGAGGGTTAGAGACCAGAGCTAGTCAAACTAAAGTCATAAATATCTTTCCCAAGGAAGTCATATTTATTTCTATAGCCACAATCTAATGGTGCCTCTGGCCATTTCTCGGATATAGCTACAGGTCCAGTAACCACACAGGGAGCTGGATTAGTGTGTGTACAACTTTTCATGACCAATGAGAAGTGACAGGGCACACTGCCCATGATTGACTGCATATGTGTGTGCACAAAAGCACCTGTATCCTAGACATGCCAATCAGTTCACCTGCTACAATTCACATTTTCTTTTTGCTTATCCTTCCTGACCACAGCCAAAGATATTTGCTTCAAGATACTCCCTGCTCCACCTCCCCAACAAACCTTGCCTCAAGTTGATTAGGCCATTAGTGGCACCTAATAGAAGCCAAAGCCTCCAAAGACCAGACTAAGTCAATTAGATTCTCCATTTTAACAACAGAGACATGTGTATGTTTATGTAATATCCAGATTTGAAGTCACGTATATTTTAGGTCTGTAAAAAAAAAAAAAAAACTTATGAGTAGTCAAAAGAGACTGATGGAAGAATGATGCAGTTATACCAAGTGATTTAAACACAGTTGTAAGAATTTAATGCTCATAGCAGCACTTGTCTAACTATTTTCTCTTTGTTCTTTAGATTTCAACCTCACCATCCCTTCTCCTATGAAGCCTTTACTATTCTCTAAAAATTAGCTGGGTTCTGCATTTAATATGTCACCTGTGTTCAATTTTACTATTTCAAAAGTTTTTAAATAATTGGTTTAATGTTAATGTCTGTGCTCTTCCCTAAACTGTAAATGCCAAAAGGGCAGAGACAATTTCTCATCTATTTTATGCGGCTTACACAGTGCCTCGCCCATAGATAGCATTCAATATGTATTTGTAGTCAACTCTGACTTGAGAAGAAGGGCTAGTTACCTTAATCCTGGAGGCAAGTTTCTGACATGGCCACAGTTAGATACAATCGTACTTTGGATTTTATATCTAAGTGTCCAATAAATGATCATGTTTTTAATTATAATAACCTCACCATTTCTTTCTTGGTTTTACTTGAATACATTTGTTTCTTGAAAATGAAGAAAAGATTGTTAGGGAGAATGTGGTGAAAGTAAGTGGTTAGGTGAACAAAGAAGGGAAAGGCCAAAAATTTAGAAAAGTAGAAATTGGATCAGGTAAAATAATAAAAGATATTCAATCATTCATTGCTATATCTTCTTAAAATAAGTGCAGTTATGATTCTTATATCAACTTTCTATCTTGACCAGCAATTAGAATATCCTTTAACACAAAACAATTTTTTAAATAAGTGGTGAAAGTTCAAATTGAATAATGATATAGTTTTTTTCATTGACATTTGTTTTTAATCCAAAGAGAAAGAAGTATAAGATTTGGCATACCCAGAAGTAAGTAAAGAAAACTTGTAGGAAGGAACGTTTTATTGAAAAGCTCATTTAGGTGTCTGGCATATTCATTAGAACCTCCTGATTGAGAAAAATAATGGTTTTTAAACCTACTGTTTAACCTGTCAGCTCAAACGCACATTTCCCCTATATTTCGTGAATTTATTTAATTGTAAGATATAAATAATAAAGATCATAAACAAATCAGGATGGTAGACAGGGAATAAACAGGTTTCTGTCTAGCACTTTGGAAGGAGTGGTTGCCTAGAACAATTTAAGCTAAGAGATGCCACACCATTGCTTTCCCTGAAATCAAGCTTTATAGGTGACAGATGGCACAAAATCAATAACTGATCAGAGAATAGCACTTGGCATCTTATCCTGTGGGTGGGTAGAAAAGGGTGTTTAAATTTTAAGGGAAAAACATAGTGCACAAGCAAGATTGTCATAGAAAGACTGAGAATAAGGCTAAGGAAAAGAGCCATTTTCTTTCCACTTAATGACCAGGAAAGCAGTGAACCGAAATCTCATTTGCAGCTTGTCAGAGTTCAAGTCAAAATAATTTTATTTCTCCTCATTTCCCTAGGATGTACTGCTTAATTTCAAATTACTGCTAATATTATTCACATATTTCCTCCCTTCTTGGGTAATAAATGTCTATGACCATTTCTTTATGTAACTGTATGTGTGGTAGAAAAATCAAGGGCTGAGGAGATAATTGGTGTTCAAGCCTCATCTAGGTCGTGATTATTGTTTTACTAGCATTCTCATAATTTATTCATCATCAGGAGAAATATCCTATGATGTCATCTCTCTGTCCTTCTTATATCTCAGGCTATTCATGCTAAGCTCATGTTGCCCAGGGCCTGCAGGTCTGTTGCACTGGTGCCACTTCATCCCTTTGCAGCTTGCCTAGATCTGAGTGCCCCCACCTGTGCTCCAGATCCACCATGGCAAAGCTTCTTCACTCTGTACTGGGTAGGCCACGATGGTAGTTACCAGACATCAAATACAGGAGAGAATATTCAGAAATATTGAGTGAGAGATGGCCTGTGGGCTCACTCATATGTGTGTGTGCACATATATGAAAAGACGTGTGTGTGTGTGAGAGAGAGAGAATTTGACAAAAAGCACTGACGTTAGTTGATGTTAACAATAAAATTCAGCAAAGCTCAGAAGCTCTTATATGAATGAGGGACAGTTTATATAAGGACCTTGAAGAGGTATATGGGTAGCATAGACTCCATGAAGAGAACATTCATTACACCTGTGCAAGGCATAAATCACATTTCCACTCTAAAAAACATGACAAGCAGCCAGCTGTTTGTCTGTAAAATGGAGATGGAATATTCATTATGTGAACCAAGACCAGGAAAAACAAAAGTATAGTTAAAATGTGCATGTACATGCATGCCTCTGTGTGATTGTGGGGGTGTGTGTGTGTGTGCACGTGAGAGAGAAAGAGAGAGAGACAGATTTTGTTACTGCTGCTATTCCCTTTCTTCAGAGAAGCTTTCATAATAAGCTGTTAAGGCTACAAGAAGGGATAAAGAAAAGGGTGGGGGAAAGCAGTGCAAGTTACTGGAGCTAGTGGTCAGAATGGGGGTCTAGGACCAGTCCATGTTAAAACATTCAGCTTTTGTTGGAGGACAAGAAACATTTATAATATGCCCTGGCAGCAGATATTCCATTGTATTGCCACAATTAAGAGATTTGACCCCACTTCTAGTTGAAGGGTATTTGAAAATTCCTAAAAGTACCTGGAGTTCCACTTTATGTGGGATTAGGTTCTAAAGGTAGGATTTAAAGTGGAATGCACAAATATTCAAACTTAGCCAAAATCTTTCTAAATCTTTGTATCAGTTAACTACAGTAGCAAAATAGCTCCAACATTTCAGCAGCTTAAACACAAAGGTTTCTTTCTTTTGCATGTTAAATGTTAGCTGGATTTGCCTGCTAGAGATCCAGAAATTAAGAATAATGTATATTCCTATCTCTTTCCTTAACGTTCAGATTCATCTATTTCTCTTTTGTCAGTAAATACTTTTATCCATCTCCACTCCCACTACTTTGGTGCACTGTGAAATCATCATCTTCCTGGGCAAAGGAAAAATCTCTTCACGGTGTCTCTGCTTCAACTCTCCCCTGTCAATCAATTCTCCCTATAGTGGCAAGGGAGATTTTCTTAAAGAGGTAAGTCTGTAACAGCATCTCTCTGTTTAAAACCCTCTGTTACCCTGAAATCCTCAAGGTGGCTGAAAAAGCTCTGCTTGATCTGACCCTACCAGCCCCATGTGATGTTCTTTGTTCTTTCTCTCTCCACCTCGGCCACAGTGACTTCATTTTGTTTCTCAAGTTCTTTGTACCACATCTTTCCTCAGGGCCTTTACACCCAATGTTTGTTATGGCTGAATCATGGCCTTCCTTTCCATTTCCACCGGCCCCATGCCTTAGCTGGTCTGTATTTATTTAGAAAGCTTCAGACTGAAAGTCAATTCCTTAGAAAAAGCTCCCTCCCTGTCAGGCCAGGTGCCCCTGTTCCATTCTAGTGGGGGCTTCTTCGGACTCTTTTTTTCTAGCACTTACACCAGGTATATGTATCTAAGTACTTTTTGAAACTTACTGGATATAGAAGTGTGGCCATTTTTGCCATGATCTAAAACAGCTACATGGCGAAAGGGAAGCCCTCATAATACACTTAAAAAAATTTTTCCGGCCGGGCACTGTGGCTCACACCTGTAATCCCAGCACTTTGGGAGGCCGAGGCGGGCGGATCACGAGGTCAGGAGATAGAGACCATCCTGGCCAACATGGTGAAACCCCGTCTCTACTAAAAATACAAAAAAAAAAAAAAAAAAAAAAAAAAAATAGTCGGGCGTGGTAGCGGACGCCTGCAGTACCAGCTACTCAGGAGGCTGAGGCAGGACAATGGCGTGAACCCGGAAGGCAGAGCTTGCTGTGAGCCGAGATCGCGCCACTGCACTCCAGCCTGGGGGACAGAGTGAGACTCCGTCTCAAAAAAAAAAAAAAAATTCCACTTTGGATATAAAGCTCTTATGGACTCCATATAAGAGTTTACACTGAATATCACAGGCTCCTCAAAACAAATATTTAGTGGGGTCACAGATGCAAACCTGAACCGTTATATTTATTTCAAAATGAGTCTTCTGGTATAGCAGTTTGAAGACAATTAAGATACGGTAGTAAGCACAAGTACTTTGCAAATAGGCATTTTTTCCTCTCCTGATAGTGCTTCAATGCTCAGGAACAGGGGACAAATTAAAACATATTTAACTTGTAGAATTACAGCATCTCCTGGGCTTGTCTCTGGACTGTGAAAGGAATCATCTGGGTATATTCTGGATTATCTAAGGAATCAAATGGAAAAAGATCTTGGCTGAGTTTCTAGGTACATAGCTGCATTAAACTCCTTTAACCATTAGCATTAACTTTTCTGCAGGCTTCTAGTGAGGTATGTATGTACATTAACCAAATACATTAATATAATTTATAAGCATTTTGTACGCCTACATTTGGTTTCCAAGCAATAGACCATTCTTCTTGTTTAAGAGCTAACAAAAACATTTAAAGACCAACAGTAACAATAGAAATTTATTCTTGCTTTGTTGGGTCTCTGCCAGGTTTTGGTATCAGGATGCTGCTGGCTTCATCAAATGAGTTAGGGAGGAGTCACTGTTTTTCTATTGTTTGGAATAGTTTGAGAAGGAATGGTACCAGCTCCTCTTTGGACCTCTGGTAGAATTTGGTTGTGAATCCGTCTCGTCTTGGGCTCTTTTTGGTTGGTAGGCTATTAATTATTGCCTCAATTTCAGAACTTATATTGGTCGATTCGGGGATTTGACTTCTTCCTAGTTTAGTCTTGGGAGGGTGTATGTGTCTAGGAATTTATCCGTTTCTTCTAGATTTTCTAGTTTATTTGCATAGAGGTGTTTATAGTATTCTCTGATGGTAGTTTGTATTTCTGTGGGATCATTGGTGATATCCCCTTTATCATTTTTTATTGTGTCTATTTGATCTCTCTTTCTTATTAGTCTGGCTAGCAGTCTATCAATATTTTGTTAATCTTTTCAAAAAACCAGCTCCTGGATTCACTGATTTTTTTTGAAGGGTTTTTTGTCTATCTCCTTCATTTCTGCTCTGATCTTAGTTATTTCTTGTCTTCTGCTAGCTTTTGAATTTGTTTACTCTTGCTTCTCTAGTTCTTCTAATTGTGATGTTAGGGTGTCGATTTTAGATCTTTCCTGCTTTCTCCTGTGGGCATTTAGTGCTATAAATTTCCCTCCAGAAAAAAAAAATTATTCTTCCATGGTTCTGGAGACTAGAAGTCCAAACTATTTTTTTTATACACAACAAAATATTAACAATAGCATGCTAGAAATGAAGTGTGAACTGGCAGGCATTAATGCTTATACTCCCTTTCCCCTCACATCTCTCGCCTTTTGTTTCATTTTTAGCCAATGGAGATGTGAAGAAATATATTTTTTTCATTGTATCTGCAAATAGAGGAAATGCAAGTCTCAAATGCAGTGATTTTTCTTTTTTGCCAATATAGAAGTAGCAATGATTATGAAAACACTTTTTACATTCTGAGAAACCACTATGTCCCAAGACATGGCAGTAAAAAGAAGATAAGGCACACCAGAAAATCATGTCTTTAAGTCATGAACCATTAAGTTCTCATGTACCGGAGGACAGCTGACAAATTGGCCACTTTTAGGACATATCCAACTGACTCTTGGTGGAGGTTTTATACCCAACCTCTACTGGCATTTTATTTAAAAATTATTTTCCCCAATATTTGCTGTTTATGTTTAGGGACCCTCAGTATATCCTTTTTTTCTTCTTAAATAGAATACGGAGTTGATTAACTTTTTGAGTAAATGAGTTAATTGTTCTTGTGAAACAAATTGACTGACACCTGCAAAAATCTGTGTTTGCTGAAATTCAAGCAGCTGTCTTTCCACAGATGGCCTGGGCCCCAGAGAACATGCCCAATGTGATGCTCAGGCTTTTTTCAAAGCATCCTCTCCCTACTTTATTCCTAGAGCTAAGATTGGTATGTTTTTCCTAAATAAACCTCCTCTTTCCAAAAAAAAAAAAAAAAAAAAAAAGCATGTGAGAAGCTTCTACTATAAAATGCCCATCCTGTCTATAGAGCTGAAGTCTGTCCTGGCTGAAACATCAGATCCTGAGTTTTGTACCTGCAGGCTAATGGTGGACAGAGTTTAGCCCTTAAGGCCAGCAGATTTCAGAGTTTACTGTTATTACCTTCCTTTTTCATTGTAGAACATTTATAAGAAAACTCATTAAAAAACTCTCTACTCAGTATGCACTTGTTTTTGCTGCCTTTTGACTGGCAAAGAATACTTTTAGTATTATATAAATCATGTTTTGATTGTCTCTAGGTGTAAATCATATTGACTTAGGGAAGAATTTCACGTGGTCATGGGATTTGAAGGGGTTTATTTCATCTTGCTGCCCTGAAGTGAGATTATAGTTCACTGCACGGGGCTGATAAAGTCTCTATTGTTTTAAAGATCATTAGAAAGAAAATCCCAAAACATGGTCTATACCAGAGCATGCTCTGAGACCAGCAGGGATTTTTAGAAATGCAAATTCTCTGACCACAGAATCTCAGGTTGTAGGCCAGAATGTGTGTTATAATAAGTCTTCCAGGTGATTTGTATATCTGGGAAGTTTGAAGAGCCTTGAGCTATACAGTAGAAGCAGTTGCACACAGTCCATGGTTAAGAGTATAAAATCTGGAGTCAGACTGCCTGAGTTTAAATCCTGTTTGGAAGTCTTACTAAGCTATGTGAACTTGAGTGAGTTCTCTCTCTCTGCCTTAAATATTCTCATCTATAAAAATAGGATTAAAGTGCCACACTCATAGATTTATTTTTGGGATTAAATGAGTTAGTAATCATAAAACATTTAGAATTGGACTTGGTACATAGTAAGCACAAATATGTATTATTCTCTACTATTAGAAACTTATTCTATTGTATAAAAATCTCTGCAACAGTTTTGTGTTCACAAACATTTTAGAGGACTCATAGTCAAACCGAAACTTTACTGGAAATCCAAAGAAACCAGATTTTGAAGTAGGAATCATGTTCTGTCATTACTTATTCTAATTGAGAATTGCTTTGCTTCTGGCATATTCTGAAGTTCACATGAATTGGGGAGAAAATGACAAATATGAGAGAAAACATATAATGTATAATGTTACAGACTTTGCCTTGGCAATCAGAGTGCGTTTGGATCCAAGTTCTGTAACTTATTGGCTGTAAGACTTTATTGACCTTTTTTCCTTTATGGGAAGTGCCTTTTATGTCCGTACTTGTTTATCTTCTAGGTTGCAGATATTTTCTTCCAATAATTTTATAGTTACAGCTTTACTTTTAGATATATAATCCATTTTAAGTTAATTTTAGTACATGGGGTGAGATATAGATTATTTTTCATATTTTTTTCTTAAGAAGAGTAGTTTTTCTAGAATAATTTCCTGAAAAGAGTATCCTTTCCCCACTGAATTACGTTTGCACCTTTGCACCCTCAGTTGACTAAAGTATAGCACAATCCCTGAACTCTTTGTTCTGATTATATCCACTTTACATGAAATTCACTCAATCTTTATTATTTTAGCTTTATACTAAGTCTTGAAATTCAGTGGTATAATTCCTCCAACTTTGCTCTACTTTAACAAGGTTTTAGCTACTCAATGTATTTTATCTTTTTATATAAATTTTAGAATAAGCTTTCCAAATTCCATTTTTAAAAAAGCCTACTGAGATTTGATGGGGTTTACTTTCAACCTGTAGATCAATGTGGGAAGAATTGATATCTTAATAATACTTTATCTTCTAATCCATAAACATGGCCATTATCTTTATTTGGGTCTTTCGCAAGTCTCTCAGCAATGTATAGTGTTTATCAATGTATATATCTTTTACTTACATTGTTAAATTTTTCATAATTAATATTTGGGGCACTAGGAAATAGTAATTTTAAAATTTTATTTTCAGATGGTTTTACTAGTTTACAAATATAGTTTTTTTAATATATAGATGTTTATTCTGCTAACTTCTCAATCTCATTTATTAATGCTGGTAGCCTTTTGGACATTCCTTAGGATTTTCTATAAGGACAAAAATACCATCTACGAAAAGATAATTTTACTTTTTCTTTCCAGTATGTAATTTTTTTCTGGCTTGCTGCACTTCGTAGGACCTTCAGTATAATGATCAATGAAATGGCAAATAGATATCCTTGGTATTCTTACTTTAGGGCAATTTTTTTTCTCACTACTGAAAATAGAATTTTGGTATATTACTGGTAAATGTGGTCTATAGGTACTACTATATTGCATATTAACATTCTCTATTCTCAAAGTTTTATGTAGAAAAATAAAACTCAACTTTATCATTTGTATCTGTTCTCAAGCCATTAAGCACAAATAAACTCTTAATAGATAAAAACTGTGCAATGCAGTAATTCAAAAAAAAAAACAAACCTCCCTTCAGATTGATACCAGTTAATCTATACATTGTCATGGATTTGCTGAATTCCATGATATTTCTCTTTGCCGTTAAATAAAAAAGGACCCCCTCAAAGAAATAAAGTCGGCTCTCAAATAAGCAGCCTGTTGTGACTTACGTTGTCACAAACCACCACTTTCTGTAGGTTAAGTGATAATCAGATTTTAAATGCCATGAAAGTGGTAACTGGATTTTCTGGGTCTTTCTTTTCATGACTGTTTCTTCAGCACTCAGCACAGTGTCTGATATATCCTGGAATTATAAGTATTTGTTGAAAAATGAAAAACAATTTATTCTTTTATTTTTAAAAACAGGAAATCATTTGCTTTAAGTTTTATGTTCTCAGAATCCCTCCCAATCACTATAATTCTATTTTTTTACATTTGTAATATGCAAGGGCATGCACACAAAAATATGAATAATAAGAATATCCATGTGCCTACCATCAAGAATATAAAATAAAACTTATTTAGCTTAGTTGAAACTGAGCCAACAACTGCGTTAAATACGTTTTTAAATTTCATTCATTTAAAGATAGTTTTACTACATACACAAATACCTATAAAATATGTGAGCATTATTATGACTGGCTGAAATTTAAAAAAATTATAAAACTGGTATAAAATTTTATAGCCCCCAAGCAACTTACTTTTATTTGTTCCCTCTCAACATATTTGAAAGATTCATCTGTGTTTATAAGCATGGGTCTGTTTTATCAATTTTTATGGCTTTATACAATTCCTTTGGGTATTCCGCATGTATTTATGCTTCTCTCATAGGTTGCGCTTCATTTCTTTGCTATTATAAATAATGCTGAAAAAGCATTCTTGTACATATTTCCTAGTTTAAGTCTATAAAGGTTTCACTAGGCACTTTTAAATGGATATCATTGTGAAGTCACTCTTCAAATAAATTGTACTAATTTGTACTTCTGTGAGCACTCTATTAGAGTCTCTACCTTCTTAAAAACATGTAGAATCATCAAATGGCTTACAATTTACCAAATAATTATTGATTTGTTTTCATTCATCATTAGAAAATTTGAGTAACCCTTAATTTGTTTATTGATCATTTTGGTATTCCTTGTCTTCAATTTCCTGTGTATAGTAATTGTCCATTTCTCTATTTTATTTTCATTTTCTTATTAATTTGAAGGCTTTATTAAAATATATTTTTGATAGTGATGTATTAGATGAGTCATTGCATATGCCTTTTACACTGTTGCTTGTATCTTCTATTTCTTTGGTTTCTTTGATTGTACAGAAGTTTATAATTGTTAATACAGTACAGTTTATCAGTCTTTTCCTTTATTCCTGTGCTTCTTGCTGAATTAACACCTCTGTTTAGTTTTAATATGTGGTAGGACAAGACCCCAAACCTTGTTCGTTTTTTTCCAAATTTGTCTTGGTTATTCTTGGCTTTTTGCACTTTAACATTATAGAATCAACTTTTTAGGTTCCAGGAAAAATCTTATTGTAATTCTGATTTAAAATTTTATGAAATTTTTATATTGCTAGTAGAAAAATTATTAATGATATTGAGAGTTCTTATCCATTTGCCATTTCTCCTCATTTATATAGATTTTCTTTAATGTCTTTCAATATAATGTATGCAGTGTCCTCATAAAGGTCTAGAACATTTTTGCTGGGCATTTCTAACATACTTCAGATGACTTCTTGCTGATGTACATATTATCTTAAAAATCTTAAATTTTTATGTTTATGATATATGGAAGTATAATTTTTATTTATTTATTTATTTATTTATTTTGAGAGAGAGTCTTGCTCTGTTACCCATTCTGGAGTGTGGTGGCATGATCTAAGCTACTGCAGCCTCAAACTTCTGGGCTAAATTGATCCTCCCACCTCACCCTACTGAGTAGCTGGTACTATAGGCATGCCCTATCATGTCCAGCTCATTTTTATATTCTTTGTAGAGATGAAGTTTCACCATGCTGTCCCAATATAATTCATTTTTAATATGCTACTCATATTAAGATCATTGACCTACATTATTTTAATATTTTTTGTTCATTCTATAAGATTTTCTCTATATGCAATCATGTAATCCCCAAATGAGATTTCCCCTCAATTCTTAATATCACTATCATCATTCTTATCCCCTTCCTCATCACAATATGATAGGCAAAATCTCAAATACAAACTTGAAATGAAGTGGCTGTGATAAATTTCTACAAAATGACCCCCAATAAAGGACACATCGCTTTATTCATGCCCTTGTGTAATCTCCCACACTGAATCTGGCCTAGCATTTAGCTAGATTTAAAGAAAAGAATAAAGTAGATGTGATGATGTCTGAGTTTAAAAGCCTAAGCTTTATGACACCTAGCAGTTTCCACTTTGGTCTTCCTGAGATCCCTGAGATGTGATGTAAAGGAACATGAGCTATCCTACTGAAGAGGCCACATGGAGAGAAAGATCTGAGTAAATGAAGGAATACCAGTGGAGATAACTCCTAGAGGATAAACATCTAAAGAAGTGAAAGATAAAGGACCCAACTACACTAGCTTAGAAACTAGACATGTGAGAGAGGCATCTTGAATTTCTCAGCCCAAATTGAAGCCATATGAGCGAGCTCCAAAGGTTTTAAACAAAATGGGCAAGTTATCCCATCTGAGTCCTGCCCAAACAATTCAGAGACTCATGAGAATTAATAAATCACTGTTTTTATAAAATGCTAAGAAGTTTTGAGAGAGTTTCATAGCAATAGGTAACTGTTACAGTGATGATGGCAAGATCCTTACCTTTATTGACTTTAAAAGTAATTCTTCTAATGTTTTAAGCATAATGGTTTTATGTAGTTTTGTTTTCTATGGTTAAATGTTTCCTGTAGATTTTCTGGTAGTTTGTTTTTAAAGTCTCACAGGTTAAAGTTTTCATTTGATGTTAGTTAATTTTTTTTTTTCAAGTTCTTTCTCCTTATCTGTTGTAATGATGTTAATTTTTTCTTTCATCCATTAGCATGATTAGTTTCATTTTAAAATGTTAAACAATCTTTGCATACCTAGATAAACCTTAATTTTATGCTATTTTATGTACAATAACATATTCTCTTTGCCTATGTTTTATTTAGGATTATCTTTATGATCACAAATATAATTCTTGCAGTATTTCTCTTTCTTTAATTGTTCATATCTATATTTCTATTAGGTTTTATTGTTTTTATATAACGATTATAAATATATGCATCCTTTGTTATCTATATTTAATGTTTACCTGAAAATATGTTGAAAAGCAAATTTTTGCATATTATATGCCTATTATGTTTCACTTTTTAAATAGTACAAATGGCATTCTTAGGCCATCTAATGCTCTCAACCAGTTTCTCTACTTATTAGTAAAACTTTCTTAATATCAGTGTTTCATATATAGAAAGCATTAGAAGCCATTCTATGATTTCTCACTATAAAATAATGCTGCAATATCAGATATAAATGACATTTGTATTATGTACATAAAAAGAACTTGTCTATCACGTAAACAACCAATTAAATTGTAGAGTAAAATTACTAATTTCACCCGATACAGAAATTAGCTGGATTATTCACATCAAGAAAGTTGGGTAGTGAAGGATACTTGTAATGCTTACTTGTTTCACTTGTTTTAACATGCAGCATTTTCACATTTGATTATTTTAAGTTTATTCTAATTTGTTACTTTTTCAGTTATGATCTATTTAGAAATGCTTTTTAAATTTTTCTTTTCTTTCACTTTTTTGAGACAGAGTCTCGCACTGTCACCCAGGCTGGAGTGCAGTGGTGCGATCTCAGCTCACTGCAACCTCCACCTCCTGGGTTCAAGTGATTCTCCTGTCTCAGCCTCCCTAGCAGCTGGGATTGTAGGCATCTGCCATCACATCCAGCTAATTTCTGTATTTTTAGTAGAGACAGGGTTTCACCACGTTGCCCAGGCTGTCCTGGAACTGCTGACATCAAGTGATCCTCCTGCCTTGGCCTCCCAAAGTGCTGGGATTACAGATGTGAGCCACCATGCCCGCTCACTTTTTCAACTGTGTTTCTTCTTTTGTTGTTATATTTCATTTTATTTTATTTTTATTTTTTTTGAGACAGAATTTTGCTCTGTCCCCCAGGCTAGAGTGCAGTAGCACAATCTTGGCTTTCTGCAACTTCCACCTCCTGGGTTCAAGCGATTCTCCTGCCTCAGCCTCCTGAGTAGCTGGGATTACAGGTGCACACCACCATGCTCAGCTAATTTTTTTTTTTTTTTTTGTACTTTTAGTAGAGGTGGGGTTTCATCCTGTTGGCCAGGCTAGTCTTGAACTCTGACCTTGTGATCCGCCCACCTCCACCTCCCAATGTACTGGGATTACAGGCGTTGAGTCACCGCGCCTGGCCGCCTTTTGTTATTTTTAAAATTAACTACACATAAATGAAGTGCTTTATTATTCAAGAATATGCTTTATATGTTAACTGTCTTTTGGTTTTTGAAATTATTTTAGTGCTTGGTGCTTGATGAATTGTTTGTAAATGAATCACATGCACTTGAGAAAATTGTGCAATCTTTAATTTTGGCATGGATGATTCTGTATATGTAGTATCATAGCAAGTTTGGTAATTGATATGTTCATTTTTTTATGTTCTTACTATTTGTTAATGTGCCTATTCATTCAAAGGGATGTAAGCCACTATTTTTAAATTTCCCACTATGAAAGTAACATTTTTAATTTCTTTGAATAATCATTTTAATTATAGGCTATTTGTTCTTGCATATATGCTGGTTTAACATGTCGTGTTTTCCTAAGTATTATGTTTATTACTAAGTAGAGACCACTCTATTTTTAACTATTTGTTCTTTTTACTTTAAAGCATAGTATGCTTACTATTCATACAACCATGCCAGCTCTCTTCAGGTTAACATTTTCATGATACTTTAACATCATTTGTCGGGTTTTGTATTTTATTTATTTATTTTATCCAATTCCTCCTTATTGGTCAAAATCAGGTTCTAAATAATTTCCAATGGTAAATCCTACCCTTCTCTGGGACTTCAAATTTTCAGGAACAATATGGTAGAACTTGTCATAAACTCTGTTTTGAGTCAAGTGATTCTCTAAGTATACTACTCTATTTTGCTTGTGTGCAAATCATTTTTTTTTCCTTTTCTTATTTTAGGTTCAAGGGTACACATGCATGTTTATCAAACGTATGAATTGCATGTTGCTGGGGTTTGGTGTACAAATCATTTCATCACCCAGGTAGTGAGCATAGTAGTCAATTAGTGCTTTTTCAATTCTCATCCTCTTCCCACCATCCCCCATCAATTAGGCTCCAGGATCTCATCTTTGTGTCCAGGTGTTACTCAATGTTTAGCTCCCATTTATAAGTGAAAACATGGTATTTGGTTTTCTGTTCCTGCATTGATTCGCTTAGGATAATAGTCTTCAGCTCTATCAATGTTGCTACAAAGGACGTGATCTTGTTCTTTTTTATGGCTGCATGGTATTCCATGGTGTATATGTCCCATATTTTCCTTATCCAGTCTACTGTTGATAGGAATCTAGGTTGATTCCATGTCTTTGCTATGGTAAATGGTGCCATGATGGACATACACATGCATGTGTCTTTATGGTTGGACAATTTGTATTCTTTTCAGTGTGTACCTAATAATGTGACTGATGGGTCAGTTGGTTCTAAGGTCCTTGAGAAATCTCCCAACTGCTTTCCACACTGGCTGAATTAATTTACATTCTCACCAGCAGTGTATAACCATTCCCTTTTCTCCTCAACCTCTACAGCAACTATAATTTTTTGAATTTTTAATAGCCATGCTGACTGGTGTGAGATGGCATATCATTGTGGTTTTGGTGTGCATTTCTCTAATGATTAGAGATGTTGAGCATTTTTTTATATGATTGTTGGGAGTGTATATGTCTTATGAGAAGTGTCTATTCATATCCTTTGCCCATTTTTTAATGGGGCTGTTTGTTTTTGCTTGTTGATTTCATTTCCTTATGGATTCTGAATATTAGAACTTTGTTGGATATATGGCATGCAAATATTTTCTTCCATTCTGTAGGTTGTCAATTTAATCTGTTAATAATAATGGTTTTTTCTTTCTTGCTTTTTTTTTTTTTTTTGCTATGTTTAAGTTTTTTAGTTTAATTAGGTTCCACTTTATTTTTGTTTTTGTATCAACTGATTTTGGAGACTTTGTCATAAAATCTTTGCCAAGGCTTATGTCCAGAATTGTTCTTCCTAGGTTTTTTTCCTAGGGTTTTTATAGTTTTAGGTCTTACATTTAAGTCTTTAATCCATTCTGAGTTAATTTTTGTATATGTTGAAAGGAAGGGGTCCAGTTACATACAATCTCTGTATATAGCTAGCCAGTTATTTTAGCACCATTTATTGAATAAGGAGTTCTTTCCACATTGTTTGTTGTTGTCAACTTTGTCACAGATTAAATGGTTGTAGGGGTATGGTTTTAATTCTGGGCTCTCTAACTTGTTCCATTGGTCTGTGTGTGAAACTGTGTTTTTGATTTGGCCCTTGGATTGAATGTTATTGATGTATAAAAATGTTACTGATTTTTATACACTGATTTTGTGTCTTGACATTTTACTAGGTTGTTTATCAGTTCTGGGAGTCTTTGTGCAGACATTACAGGGTTTTCTGGGTATACAATCATATCCTCAGATAGTTTGACTTCCTCTCTTCCTATTTGGATGTCTTTTTTTTTGTTTGTTTGTTTATCTTGACGGATTGTTCTGGCTAAGATTTCCAGAACTATGATGAATAGGAGTGGTGAGAGTGGGCATCCTTGTCTTGTTCTGGTTCTCAGAGGAAATACTTCCAGCTTTTGCCCATTCACTATGATGTTGGCTGTGGGTTTGTCATAGATGGCTCTTACTATTTTGAGGTATGGTCCTTTGATGCCTACTTTCTTGAGGGTTTTTAACATGAAGGGATGCTGAATTTTATCACAATCTTTCCTGTGTCTGTTGAGATGATGATGTGGTTTTTGTTTTTAGTTCTGTTTATGTGATGAGACACATTTATTAATTTGTTTGTTGAACCAACCTTGCATCCCAGTAATGAAGCCTCCTTGATCTTGGTGCATTAGCTTTTTGATGTGTTGCTGGATTTGGTTTGCTAGTATTTTGTTAAGGATTTTTGCATCTATGTTCATCAGGGATATTGGCCAGAAGTTTTTTGTTGTTGGTGGTGGTGGTGGTTTTCATTGTGTCTCTGCCTGGTTTTGGTATCAGGATGATGCTGGCCTCACAGAATGAGTTAGGAAGGAATCCCTCCTCCTAGATTTTTGGAATAATTTCAGTAGGATAGGTACCAGCTCTTCTTTGTACCTTTGGTAGAATTTGGCTGTGAAATCTGCCTCCAGGGCTTTTTCTGGTTGGTAGGTTTTTCATTACTGATTCAAGTATGGTTACTTGTTATTGGTCTGTTCAGGATCTCATTCTTTCTTTCTTTCTTTTTTTTTTTTTCTTTTTTTGTTAGTGAATCTTGAGACATTGTTTCCAGGAATTTATCCATTTTTTCTAGGTATTCTAGTTTGTATGTATAGGGGAGTTCGTAGCAGTCTCTGAGTTTTTTTTTTAAATTTCTGTGGGATCAGTGGTAATGTCACGTTTGTCATTTATGATTGTTTATTTGAATCTTTTTTTCTTTATTAATCTAGCTAGTAGTCTGTTCTTTTGAAGAACAAACTTTTGATTTCAGTTATCTTTTGTATGGAGTTTTGCAACTTTATTTCATTCAGTTAAGCTCTTATTTTGGTTATTTCTTTTCTGCTGCCAGCCTTGAGATTAGTTTGCTCTTATTTTTCTAGTTACTGTAGGTGTGATGTTAGGTTGCTAATTGAAGATATTTCCAACTTCTTGATGTAGTCATTTAGCACTCTAAACTTTCCACTTAACACTGCTTTAGCTGTGTCCCAGATATCCTGATATGTTGTATCTTTATTAGTTTCACAGAATTTCTTGATTTCTGGCTTAATTTTATTCTTTACCCTAAGGTCATTCAGGAGCAGGTTGTTTAATTTCCATGTAATAGTATGGTTTTGAGAGATCTTCTTTTTATTATTTATATTTTTATTGCACTGCAGTCTGAGAGAGTGGTCAGTATGATTTTAGTTTTCTAAAATTTGTTAAGAATTGTTTTATGGCCAAGCATATGGTCGATCTTAGAGTATCATCCATATGCAGATGAAAAGAATGTATATTCTCGTTGTTGGATGGAATATTTTATAGATGTCTTTTAGGTCTGTTTGGTCAAGTGTCAAGATTTGGTCCTGAATACCTTTGTTAGTTTCCTGCCTTGATGATCTGTCTAACACTGTCAATGGGGTGTTGAAGTCTCCTGTTATTATTGTGTGTTTATCTAAACCTCTTTGCAGGTCTCCAAGAACTTGTTTAATGAATCTGGGTACACCAATGTTGGGTGTATATATTTAAGGTAGTTAAGTCTTCTTGTTAATTGAACCCTTTATCATTGTGTAATGCCCTTATTTGTCTTTTTTGATCATTGTTAGTGTAAAGTGTGTTTTGTCTAAAATAACAATAGCAACCCCTGCTGTTTTTTGCTTTCCATTTGTTTGATTCTTCTCCATTCCTGTATTCTGAGCTTGTGGGTGTCACTGCATGTGAGATGGGCCTCTTGAAGACAGCATACAGTTGCATCTTGCTACTTTATCCAAATTTCCACACTGTGCCTTTTAAGAGGGGCATTTAGCTCATGTATATTCAAGGTCAATGTTGATATGTGAGTATTTGATCCTGTCATCATGATGTTAGCTGGTTCTTATGTAGCCTTGATTGTATAATTGCTTTATTGTGTTAGTGGGTTACGTACTTAAGTGTGTTTTTATGGCAGCACGTATCAACCTTCTGTTTCCATGTTTAGCACTCCCTTAAGAACCTCTTGTAAGATAGGTCTGGTGATAATGAGTTTCCTTAGCATTTGATTGCCTGAAAAGGATTTTATTTCTCCTTCACTTATGAATAGTTTGGCTGGAAATTAAATTCTTGGTTGGATTTTTTTCTTTAAAAATACTGTATATAGGCCCCAAATCTTTTCTGACTTGTAAGATTGCCGCTGAAAAGTCTGCTGTTAGGTTGATGGAGTTCCCTTTGGGTGTGACTTACCCCCTTCTCTCTAGCTGCCTTTAAGATTTTTTATTTTATGTTGACCTTGGTGAATCTGATGACTATGTATCTTGGAGATGATCATTTGTATAGTATCTCACAGGGGTTCTTTGAATTTCCTGAATTTGCATGGCAGCCTCTCTGGGGAGATTGGGGAATTTTTGTGGAAAATATCCTCAAATATGTTTTACAAGTTGCTTCTCTCTCTCCCCCCACTTTCAGGAATGCCAATAAGTCATAGGTTTGGTCTCCCTATAATCCCATATTTCTTAGGTTTTATTCATTTTTTAAAAATACTTCTTAAAAAAATTTCTGTTAGTGTGCATTGATTTGAAGGAATTGTTTGAGTTCTGAGATTCTTTCTTCAGCTTGGTCTATTCTGTTATTAACGCTTGCAATTGCATTCATCATTCCTGTAGTAAATTTTTCATTCCTAGAAATTCACTCTGGTTCTTGCTTAAAATGGCTTTGTCATATTTCAACTTTTGGATCATTTTACTGTTGTCTTTGAAATGTATTTAAACTTCTCCTGGATCTCATTGAGCTTCCTTTCCATCCATATTCTGAATTGTGTGCTGTTATTTCAGCCATTTGAATCTGGTAGAGAACCATTGCTGTGGAGCTAATGTGATCATTTGGAGGTGAGAAGACACTCTGGTTTTTAGATTTGCCAGAATTCTTGCACTAGTTCTTTTTCATCTGTGTGGGCTGATGTTCCTTTACTCTTTGAAGTTGCTGTCCTTTGGATGGGTGTTTTTCTCTTATATTCTTTAATATCCTTGAGGGTTTGATAGTGGTATATGTTGGGTGATATGATTTGGCAGTGTTCCCACCCAAGTCTCAACTTGAATTGTAGCTCCCATGATCTCCACATGTTGTAGAAGGGACAGAGCAAGAGGTAATTGAATCATGGGGGTAGGCTCTTCCCATACTGTTCTCATAATAGTGAATAAGTCTCATGAGATCTGATGGTTTTATAAAGGGCAGTTCCCCTGCACATACTGTCTTGCCTCCTGCCATGTAAGATGTGCCTTTGCTCCTCCTCGCCTTCCACCCTGATTGTGATGCCTCCCCAGCCATGTGGAATTGTGAGTCCATTAAACCTCTTTTACTTTATAAATTATCCAGTCTCAGGTATTTCTTTATAGCAGTATGAAAATGGACGAATACAGTAAATTGGTACCAGGAGTGGGGCACTGCTGTAAAGATACCTGAAAATGTGGAAGCAACTTTGGAACGGGGTAACAGGCAGAGGTTGGAACAGATGGGGAGGGCTGAGAAGAAAACAGGAAAATATGGGAGAGTTTGGAACTTCCTAGAGACTTGTTGAATGGCTTTGACCAAAATGCTGATAGTGATATGGACATAAAGTCCAGACTGAGGTAGTGTCAGACGGAGATGAGGAACTTGTTGGGAACTGGAGTAAAAGTCACTCTTGGTATGCAAAGAGACTGGTGGCATTTTGCTTGGCCCTAGAGATCTGTGAAACTTTGAACTTGAGAGAGATGATTTAGAGTATTTGATGAAAGAAATTTCTAAATGGCAAAGTTTTCAAGAGGAAGCAGCATAAAATCTTGAAAAAAAATTGCAGCCTGATGATACAGTAGAAAAGAAAAACCCATTTCCTGGGGAGATATTCAAGCCAAGCTGGCTGTAGACATTTGTATAAGTAATAAGCAGCAGAATGTTAATCACCAAGACAATGGGAAAAATGTCTCCACGGCATGTCAGAGACCTTCAAGGCAGCCCCTCCCATCACAGGCCCAGAGGCCTAGGTGGGAAAAATGGTTTTGTGGGCCAGTCCCAGGGCCCCCCCTTGCTATGTGCAGCCTTAGGACTTGGGGCTCTAATGCTTCAACTGTGGCTAAAAGGGGTCAAGGTACAGCTTGGACCTTGGCTTCAGGGATGCAAGTCCCAAGCCTTGGCAGGTTCCATGTGGTGTTGAGCCTGCTGATGCATAGAAGTCAAGAATTGAGGTTTGGGAACCTCGACCTAGATTTCAGAGGATGTATGGAAACAGACAGACTTTGCTGCAGGGTCAGGGACCTCATGGAGAACCTCCGCTAGGGCAATGCAGGAGAGAAAGGAGGCAATGCAGGAGGTTGGAGCTCCCCCATACAGAGTCCCTAGTAGGGCACTGCCTAGTAGAGCTGTGAGAAGAGGTCCGCTGTCCTCCAGACCCCAGAATGATAGCTCCACCAACAGCTTGCACTGTGTGTCTGGAAAAGCCACAGACACTCAATTCCAGCCCATAAAAGCAGCTGGGAGGGGGGCTGTACCCTGCAAAGCCACAGAGGTGGAGCTGCCCAAGACCGTGAGAGCCCACCTCTTGCATCAGTGTGACCTAGATGTGAGACATGGAGTCAAAGGAGATAATTTTGAACTTTAAGTTTTAATCACTGCCTTATTGGATTTTGGACTTGCATGGGGCCTATGGCCCCTTCATTTTGGCCAATTTCACCCCTTTGGAATGGGTTTATTTGTCCAGTGCCAGTACTCCCATGGTTTCTAGGAAGTAAATAACTTGCTTTGGATTTTACAGGCTCATAGGCAGAAGGGACTTGCCTTGTCTCAGATGAGACTTTGAACTGTGGACTTTTGAGTTAATGCTGAACTGAGTTAAGACTTTGTGGGGCTGTCAGAAAGGCATGGTAGGTTTTGAAATGTGAAGACAGGAGATTTGGGAGAGCCAGGGGTGGAATGATATGGTTTGGCTATGTCTCCACCCAAAATTTATTTTGAATTATAGCTCCCATAATCCCCACGTGTCCTCGAAGGGACTTGGTGGGAGGTGATTGAATCATGGGGGCAGGTTTTTCTCATGCTGCTCTTGTGATGGTAAATAAGTCTCACAAGGTCTGATGGTTTTGTAAAGAGCAGTTCTCCTGCCCATATCCTCTTGCTGGCTGCCATGTAAGATGTGTATTTGCTCTTCTTTCATCTTCCATGAATGTGAGGCCTCCCCAGCCATGTGGAACTGTGAGTCCATTAAACCTCTTTTTCTTTATAAATTACCCAGTCTTGGGTATTTCTTCATAGAAATATGGAAATGGACTAATACATTGGGTTTAGTCAGTTGGCTTCATTTCTGGATGCTTTCATGGGGCCGAGGCTCAGATCAGCACTCCTTTGCTGTGTGCTGTATCTCTGGGGGCTGAGCCCAGGCTTGTGGCATTGTTCTCTGGCCCCTGCAGGCCAAGCACCTGGTGCACTGGAGGGGCCAAGGTATTTCAAGTCTATGGCAACAACCCTTTAAAGGGGGCTTTCAGCAAAAGCACTGTGGCAGCATGGCAAGGGTCTGCAAGAGAATGTGCTACAGTGGAAGGGTCAGGGGCAGGTAAGTGCATACCAGTGGGTCAGTGGGAGGCCACAGGTGAGTGTGCACCAACAGGGGGTCCAGGGAGGTTGGAATTAGAGGGTAGCTGCAGGCATGCGTGTGTACGTACACCAGTGTGGGGCAGAGGGGCCATGGATATGTGCATGCCAATAGAGCAATGAGGGGAGTCTGTAGACGAGTGTGCACCAGTGGAGGAGGGCATGGTAGTAGGGGTCCATCTGCAAAAGTGCTCTAACAGGAAGGCAGGGGTTGCCAGCAAAATGCTATGGTGGTAGTCTCTAGGAATTGTTTTGATGGGGCAGCTGAGGCTGTGCTGCATTTGGGTGAGGCTAGGCAGGTTCCCTGGGAAAGTCCAGCAGACATTGGGGTATTTAGATCAGATTGGCCCTGTCCTACAAGCAAGACAACCCTGATCTCTTCAGGTATGGCAATTAACAAAGGCAAAAGCCACCTAGAGAGAAGTATGGCAAGCCTCAGGGGATAGGCACCCATGGCTGTGCTCCACTGCATTTGTTAATTTGCCAAACCCTCTGGGCTCCAGGCAGACTGAAGTTTTGACTCTGCCAATTCTCCAGGTGGTTCTCACTGCAAATGTCTGTGGAGGTCACGGGTCTTCTGAAGCTAGGATCCTGGAGTTCTGTGCTTAGAGTGTGCCACTCCATGCCGATCTCACTCATCCTTTCAGTAAGAGCCACTCCAGGGCCAGGAACGAGTCCTGGTACTTGGCAATCCTATGCAGGGTTTCCAGCTTCCTCTCCTTCTAGTCCTGGGGTCTGCATTCTTTCTCTATCCACCCTCAATGCCTCAGTTCAAGAGGAATTGAAACTAAATGTGATGAGGGAGGAGAAAAACATCCCGACAAATATGTAAATCAATTTACTATGAAAAACAGTAGCTATAACATTCAAAGAGGCAAATGTTGTGGGTAGTACCAATGAGTCATATGAGAAAACAATTGAACCCAAAACCAGTGATAAGCTTCTCCCGGTGGGAGAAGCTCTTCCTGACTCCATCTAATTGACCATCTTGGCTCTTCCCTCTGCAAATATCTTATTCCCTATTTGGTATTCCCTAATCCTAAACTTCACCCCCAGAATAACCCTCACAATAACCCTAACCATGATACAAGCTCTAACCCCATAGCAAAATATATTGGATTAACCTTTTCTTTTTTAAAAAGTGTCCTCTAGTCTCCAGTAATCTTTATCTTTCAGCTTCTATGGTTTCCAGGTGGACATAGTATTTGTCACTCTATATCACTCTTCTCTATTTCTTAGTAGGTCTATATGTCCTTCTAACATTGTAATCTCCTTTTACAAAAATCCAGCAAGTCTACATTTTTAAAAATTGCTTTTTCTCTAAAATTTAAGATTCACATTACTTAGAATTTGTATAAGGATATATATTTGCATTTGGTGTTATAAGCATTATCACTGGTTTTAGGTTCAATTGTTTTCTCATATGACTCATTGGTACTACCCACAACATTTGCCTCTTTGAATGTTATAGCTACTGTTTTTCATAGTAAATTGATTTACATATTTGTCGGGATGTTTTTCTCCTCCCTCATCACATTTAGTTTCAATTCCTCTTGATTAGTTTAGCTTGCCTCCAGGCAAATTCATTCTCCAAGGAGAAGATAGTGTTTGAGCTAGACGAGGCTTAGAAAATAAGATGAAAATAAGAAAGGCATTCTAGGTAAAATGAATGATGCAGAGATAGAAACATAAATATGTGACTAGGGAATATTATACAGATAATTGTAGGATTTGTGATAGAAAACAATGAGAATTTAGGTAGAAATGGTAGATATAGGCCACAAAAATAGCTTCAAATTTCAAGTTGAAAAAGTTTAGATTTTATTTGTAGAGTGTAGATTTTTTTTTAATCTTATCTGAAGTTGAGCAGTGTTTCTCAAAATTCAAGACTGTATCACTGATAAACTTTGAAAGTTACATAGTCAAAGTAATTGGGGGATAAAGGATAAGTTTGTGTTACACATGCTGGAGTAGAGGTACTTTCAAGTAAGCTTGGATAAGAATTCTGTTCAATGCAGACACTATGATTAATAGAGACTGTGAGTCACAATCAGGGTATTCTTTATTAGTAAAAATGTGTGATAGATGAAGAATGCTATATTACTATGTTTTCAGTTATAAATTACAGGAACCCAATTTGAATTAATTTAAGCAATAAAGAAGATTTATTGGAAGAATATTGCTGTAGCTCAGACTTGGACAGTTCTAGGGGCTTAAGGAACAGGAACTTGAACTTGGTCAAAGCCAGAACTCTTTCTCTCAGTCCCTCCAGCTCTCTTTGCTTATTGTTAATTGGCTCTACAGTATTTTCTTCTATGAAAGGCAAACTTTCCCCATGTGTTAAGAATTGTGATTGCTGAACAACTTTGGAATCACATTATTAGAGAGTTTTCTAAAGAAGGAACTAATAGCCTCAGTTACATAAAATCTGTATAAGAGCTATGATTGTTCTGGTCTAGGTCATGAATCTATTACTGAACCACTTACTGTGGTCAGAGGCAAGGGTCACTATGGTTAAGATTCACTTCTATGGATAGGAAGGTGGGATGTATTACTAGAAGTATGGTAGAGGGAAACATTTTGACTATAGAGAAAAGAAACCACAGTTTTGATTATACCTCCCATTTTTATTATTCAGTAATGATTAAAACATATATTTACAAGAGTATGGTTGTGCTGCATGCTAACACTGATATGTGCTACACCAGTAAACTGGCCAACATCATCAGTGATGATTAAAAATAAAACAAGGCTGGGCAGGCATGGTGGCTCATGACTGTAATCCCAGCATTTTGGGAGGCCAAGGTAGGCGGATAATTTGAGGTCAGGAGTTTGAGACCAGCCTGGGCAACATGGTGAAACCGATCTCTACTAAAAATACAAAAATTAGCCAGGCATGGTGGCAGGGGCCTTTAATCCCAGCTACTCTGGAGGCCAAGGCACAAGAATTACTTGAGCCTGGGAGATGGAGGTTGCAGTGAGCCAAGAGCACACCACTGCACTCTAGCCTGGGTGACAGACCAAGACTCAGTCTCGGTAATAACAAAACAAAAATTGTTGGGTTGAAACTGAAGTTAAAAAAACTTTTAATTAAATACAGGCGTATTGTGTCTTATAGGAAACTATATGCCTGTAAATGAAGTAAATATATCATCAAAGGCATTGTCTTTCTCTGAAATAATTGGAATAAAACATGAAACATCAAAGGTGAAGTTTCAAAATAAACAAAGGGAGGTCTGATTGCTTTAGGAAGAAAACTGCTTGGTATATACCACTGGAGTAGGATAAAATCAAAAGCATGACAACAATAAACCATCAGCCTATAACAGTTTGAGTCTAAGTTGGAAATCTAATGATGTTTTAAGCTGAGCTCATCTAGAGCAAAAGTCATAAGCCAATTGATATCTGAAGAAAGCAGAATTCATAGAAAAAGAGTGAAGGCGATCAGGAGCAGAACAGGAAAAAAAAACACATTAAGAGAAGCAAAATAAAGCTGTTGAGTCACCATTATGGCAGCATAGAAGAGGTTTGAATTAATTGGGGTGCTGCTGAGAAGGGTAACAGGATAACTGGGCTTTGGAGCTGCTGTTACACATGGCATAGCCTCTCAGTTCTCCATAAGATTTGATTATGTGGCAGTTGGAACTGCTTCCAATTTGTTTTACTTTCCCATAACTCTTTAAGATGGATCCCAAATAACTGAAACAATCTCTCTGCATCTCTATTCCTGGAAATGTCAAAACATAAAGGATCCTCATTTTACATTTATCTTTTAGACGAATCTTTTGTTTAAAGACAATAGGCTCCTAATAACATCTATGAATTTTGCAGTGCTGCATCCTTGATTAATTTGTGTATATTTTTACATATTGGTAAGATTTGACCAGCAAATTCAAACTGAATGAAACAGAATTAATTTCCCATGTGATGTTCTAGTTTAACAAGATAATTCTTGCAAAGACAATATAAAGTGTGGTTCCAGAGCACGTGGACTCTGAGGTCAAACAGACCTGTCTTTCAATCCTGGAAGAGTTCTGTGTCCTCACACAGGGTTTTAAAGCTTGAATTTTAACATTTTAAAAGTATAGATAATAATAGTTCCTCTCCTAGGGCTGCTTGAAAATTAAATAAGACAATATGTTTTCAGTAGTATTATCATCACATAGTGTTCAATAAATATCAGCTAGTAACCATCATTTGTTTAATATGTTAACTCTTATTACCTTATGTTAACTTATTGCTCTGGGATAAATGAACTTATGCAAATACTAATGTTCTGTTATATATTTAAGCAGGTTATTCATGTAATTTCTTTGTTATACCAAAACACTTGTTTGATAGGCTGACCAGTTAAAAACGAACCTGAGAAAAAAATGGGTATTAAGTTACTTGATGGTCCCAAACATACAGTGATGATCTTCGGATTATCCCTTCTATTAAGTGGTAGACGAATTAAGAAAAGATACAATTTCTTCAAACGTGCTGGGTTAGGGAGTCTATGAACTGAAACTATCAATTCCCTAACACTGTTCTGAACAACTGAAATGTGAGACAAAAGACTAAAACAGATGAGGGTGGATAAATAACATTGTTTATTAATTATGTTCATACTGCAGAAGGTGGCTTATATTTACAGGAAAATGGTATATCTAACACAGAACCAGACAGACCCAGCCACAGGCCACTGTGGCTTGGGGCTAGATCTTCATGCTTAGGGTAAGAGCATAGATGAATAATGCAGAATGTATCTTTCCTTCAAATACCCTGTCTCCAGAATGAAAGAGAAGAGGAAGTGACTGCTCTCTCCAGTTTTTCACTGCAAAATCATCGGTTAGTTTAGTAAATATTTATCTCTTGGGGAAAGTGAGACATAGAAAGCCTAGGCTGTTAATCACACTGGAGTCCCCTAAATAAGAGATTGGAGTATGACTCCCAATCTCTTCCCCAAAATAAAACATATTTATTTACTGTTTTAGTCTTGCTATTTTTTTAAAAAATATATTGTCTATCTTGTACTATAGACATCAGTAATTGTCAGAAAATATTAGTGTTTTTTTAGACCTGCGTGAAAGATTAAGTCTAACAAAGTATTAAGCATTTTTTGATTAAAATGTTCAAAACATGCCTAATTTACTTGTAGACAGTAAGAAGAAAAGAAAATAATGGTTTAGAAAAAAGAGGATAATAATGTTACTGGAAGAAGACAAAGCATTGCTTTTGCCATGTAGACTTTGGAAAGATAAAGAAAATAGGACCAAAACATAATAGCCTTGGGACTAATATGTCTCCATTATGAAGGAGGGTGAAAACCCGTAAGTGAACCAGCTCATGGGTTCTGCTGGGTTCCTACATGGAGGTTTCAGGGGGTAAAGCTAAACCTAGATCATATGGAGTATAGTATGGTAGGAGTGTTGGAGAGATATCCGTGGTCTGAATTTTCTCCTTAGTAAAATTCCTTTAAATATGATAAATTTTAGGCTAATTTTTATTTCTCATCAAAAGCTGCCTAACTATCCCTTTCTTCTAAAGCCAGGACTCTAGCAGTAGAGTAGATGGCTGCTAATAGGACTCTGGATGAAATGGATAGCAATTTGCACACAAACAGAGGTAATATTTTAAACAGACTGGTATTCATGCAATGACAAGTGGCTAACAACTATAAATTGCTGCTTCTTTGATGATGACGTTATTAGACTTGGAAAAGCTTGATGCTTCTTCCACCTAACAAGCACTGTCTTTTTTATAACTTGAGAAAAATGCGATTAGATGGTGAGATCGCAGCGGAATGAGGCCTAGCTTCAATGAAATAACCCCAGTGACGTGGCATTTCTGTTTCAGACATTGTTGGGAATCATTAATAGGTGAACCTCTGTACTGGTGGATGATATTATTATTGCACCTGGCCATAACAGCTTAAGTTTTAGTTCTCCTCCAGTGAACTCAAATCTAAATGGCAAATTCATGGAGAGGAAAATGGAAAGGTTCTAAATAGTGAGATATATAAATTAAAATATAAATTAAAGTCCTACAAGAATACGATGTGTAGTGAATTTTTAATTTTAGTTAAAAATATTTTTGGTGACAGTTAAGCTGTTAGGTAATTGCTATATTCTAGCAGAATGATATTGGTACAATGTGCTTCCCAGAAACTGGTGTTTTTTACAAAGGAAATTGTGGCCACTGTAGAAAAAACACTACTAGAAAACATTTAAATCAGAGAAGTAATGTAAAAGATTTGAATTTTTTTTTTTTAAAAAAGACAATATGCTTTTCACTTGTATTTTTCTTTGCTGATGAATTCAGAATTCTCGTTCTTTGGTTTGACTCACAATTTTTATTTTAGTAGTGTATTCTGTTTAAGCATAGAATGCAGAGAATTGTCTTAAACTAGCTGTTGGTAACAATTGCACTGATACTGAGAATTACTATGACTGCTTTCTTCAACTTTAATTTTGATAATGTTAAATGTCTCTCTTTCTTCCCCCTCCCCACCCCCCCGCCCCCCTCCGCCCACCTGCAGCTCGGATTAAATAGTGAATTAAAGTATAGCACAGCAGGGACTCTCCCAGGAGCCTCATGAGGAATGGGGCTGTATTGGTTATGCATCAATTCTAGTTTTACGAAAGAATAACAGACACTATTTTCAGTGTAATAATTATTTAGTTATGCAGTATTTGGGGTTATTTCAATTTCTTGGAAATGTAAATTTCCTAGTGTCTAAATATCAGTCTCTAGGTTCACAATGGTGTATTGAAATAAATGAGAGTGCTTGACTGATGAGTAGTGCATGAAACGTGCCTCTTTATATATGTCTAAAGCATTCTATTTGATACAACTTCTCATCAATGTTGGTGGATAAGATATTTAGCATTCAGTCTTCTAGTCTTTAAAATTGAAAAGGCCTTTATTTTGGAGAAATTTTTAAAGAAACCTCAAAATATAACTTTGCCACACTGATGCGTTGTCTCAAGGGCCAAGTGAAATAATTATGCTACAGAGAATGCTTATTTATATTCTTGTCTCATTTTGTGAATCTTCCAAAGGTAATTGGAAGATTGGCCTTTTAATAAGACCAAAATACAAAACTGAGATGAGTGGGTGGGTTATCATCCTCTACTTGGTGTTCATTCACTCATTTATTCATTCATCAAGTATGTATTGAAAGTTTTTAAGGTAGAGAATCATAAAGATGGAGATAAAAATACTACAGCTTAATAAATGAGAAAATGTGTTTCAGATATGTAGCTATAATCAGGCTTCCTAATATTTTCCCTGTACAGTAAAATGTATAAGCTCAGAAATGCAGGCATTAGCAGATACAGAGCCTGCTTTCAGAAAAGCAGAGGAAGCATGCACCTTGAGACACAACTGCTTTGAAGAAATACAGAAACAGGAATTTACAATTTCAGGCCTTTCCCCTAATTAATCAATTGATGTCTCTTTTTCTTTTTGGGAAGGAGAGGCCTGCATGTTACTACATGCTTTTCTCTTCTAGAATGCCCACATTTTCTCTCCTCCATATGAAAAGAATGGGATAGAGTACTATCTCCACCTTCCTCCATCCTCACCATTTCCAGAAGTATTTGTTCTGGGTGGGCAATGTTAGATGCCATGAGATATACACAGGTAGAAGGGGAGCTGATACTCCAAGTGCTAAGTGCCAAAGAGACATAAACTATATTATTTCTTTTGGTCTAGTTCATAGGAAGAACATTAAAGTTGGGAGAATAGTTAAACTGGGCTTTGAAAGATATGTAAGATTTAGCCAGGAAGACACAAATGGAAAGGCATTAAACATAGGGAAGAACATGAGGTGATGAAAAATCGTAAAATAATACTACTTGGATTAAGAAAAAAAGATAAATGCAAGACATTTTGAAGGAAAAGTAAATAAGGCAGATTATGCAGTAGAAATGGAGAAGAGATAAAAATAAGAGTGGTATTTTAGAACCTATGTATTTATGAATTTAATATTCTTCAATTCAGCTATTTAAGAACCACTCTCAAAATTTCATGAAAAATTTCAGAATGTTAATCACATAGGTTATTCTGAGGTTTACATGTGCTTATATATGTAAAACTACTTAAATATTGATTGTGTGGGCTGTGAGCTTGGGTTCAGAAAGGGTGCAAGTCCAGAATTCATTTCCAAAATAATGATTGATGTGAAAGTGAAGATTCTTAAAAGTCTTTATGTATCAGTTTTAAAATGTAAAAAAGTCTACTATACTCGCAGAAGAACATTACGGTCTTAGTCTCTCAAAGGCTCTAAGCATATTAAGTCTTCTGTCCTTTGCAAAGTCTTAAATTTTGGCATGAAAGAAAGAAGGAAGACAACACCTTATTAACTTCGTTTAGTTTCTTGAATACCCCAGTTTTGTTTCCATTTTAAGCCCTTGCCTTCTTCATGGGTGCTCTCACCTGAACTTTTGCTTGTCCAGGTTCTGTCATAATTCATGTCATAATTCAAATGATGTTTTCTTAGAAAATCCTTCCTTGTATATCCTAAAGTAGTTTCTCTTCCTTAGACACTGAATTATGTCATGTTTCATTTTTATTCAGAACACTAATGGAATCTATGCATCTATGTTTGCCAAGTTATGTGTTTTCTATTTTATCCTCTAGATGGAGTTTCTTTTTATCATCTTCCTTTCGATGGAAATTTTCTGGTGTTAGGAACCATTATTATCCCTGTGTATCACTGTATTTTTGGCACATGAAGGGATGCTTAAGAGTCAACATGTTATCAATATTTGTTGAATCAATGAATGAATGAACATATTAAGGGGCCATCCTGTCTATTTTGAATAACTTATAGGTATATATCCCAAACCTTGACCAATTTAGGGTAGCAATAAACCAATCTTTGATATATCCTTGTGGAAAATACAAATCTCTAGAGTATATAACTGTATGTGCTTGATTTTGTTTTCAAATAAGGATAGTGAAGTAAACCAAAAAGCAAAACTGAAAACATTTCTATTGCTGTCACTCTTTTGTGATTTTTCTGTTTTTGTCTGTCAGAGCCTTGCTTTGCTTTGGCATAGGTAGTTCCTATCATACATGTAGAATTGGTGAGTTGATGGCTATATCAGGGAGTACTTGGCTAGTAAGAGAAGAAGCCAAACAATTAGTTGCTTTCTCGACATGATGCCACACAACCAGTGAGCAGAATTTTGCGCATAGCAGCCACATTCCCTCGGTCATTAGAGTACTGCTACTACTTTGTGCTCTTGCTGGAGAATATCTTCCTCTGAAAAAACTGTAAGAAAACATGCAAAAATAGAGGAAAAACAATAGCAAACTGTGCTGAGCTTTCTAAAATTTTCTTCTTGTATTCTACCTCTTGAGATAATTATTTAAAAATCTGGTATCTTGATGAAGCTTTCAGACATGTATTATGCATTTTTGAGCATCTCTACCCTGACACTAATGCCATACCTATGTGAGGAAAACACAGATTTGAAAAAACTGAATGCCTGGCATCTTCAGCTATTTTTCTTTTACTTATTTGATTTTTATGAAAAGCGTTTGTGTAAAAAGGTCCAAACGCCCACACTGACCCTAAGTGAGTCAGTTCTCAGTCACTGTCAGTCTCATGTTGTTCTTTACATTGTTTGAGAAATTGAAGATAATGATTGTGGTACTGCAGCTACCGTAAAAAGCATCTAAAGCTAAACTTTCACGGAAAAAAAGATTCCTTTTCACATTGAGTGAAAAATATAAGAATTTTCTGTTAACAAAGCATATTTTTAGGAAACATTCATAGTAGCAACTTTACAAAAACATTTTCTGGTGCCTGCAGTTTTTAATTTTTTTTTCTTTTTGCCACTATTTCTCAAGTCTTTTGATTGGTCATTGAATAACTAATGTTTGTGCTAAATTATCACAAATTCTACCAAAATCCTAAACTATCCTGATGTGTCATGTGAATCCACATGTCTCAGAAAAATATTATCTCATACATATATGAGCTAGATTGATAGGAAGAATATATATTTGAAGGAATAGAAAGAAATGTTCATGTTAGAATGCTTGTAGTGATTTGAATTTGATTTTCAGATCAAAGAACACTGAAGTATGTATTTTTGAAGTATAATCAACAAGCATAATGCATCTAAGTGTAGCTATTTCAAAAACCAGAAAAGATAATACAAAAGAAAAGATGACAAATATGTTTTTGACCAATGCAATTTCAAAAAGCAGTAATGGAACTACAAGGGTTTATAATAATGGGATATTATGTGTAATTTCACCATTTACTAATTTTCTATAACAAGGAGAATGAGAAGGCATGGTTTCTGGTTTTTTTTCTTTTTCCTTTTTTTTTTTTTTTTTGAGACAGAGTCTCGCTCTGTCACCCAGGCTGGAGTGCAGTGGCGCCATCTCCATCACTGCAAGCTCCGCCTCCCGGGTTCATGCCATTCTCCTGCCTCAGCTTCCTGAATAGCTGGGACTACAGAGAAGGCATGGTTTCTAAAGTGAAGAGATTTATCTTATTCATAGGAGAATTTAAATGCAAAATGTTTGCTAAATTCAAATTTACTGAGAGCTAAAGTTAGCTTTTAGTTGTTCATACTCAATATCCATGATAATCTCTTAAATCAATTGGAATTGTAATTCTTAAGAAGAATTTGCTAGGAAATGCAATTTGGATGAGAAGTCTAGAAATCAATATGCTAGCATTAAACCAGGTCTCATCTCTCTTTTCTTAAATTTTTCTGTTTTATTTCCTGTTTTCCTGAACTTTTTAGTTATGGTTCTTATTTTATTTAGACTTTTTGTTTACTTATGGAAACAATATTATTAGAAGAAGCATTGCCATGTACATTACACACTCCTGATTCAGTTACACAAGCTTTAGAGTCAGCCTGTTCTCAGCTCTAAAATTACATTTGCTTCACTGAATTATTTCTCTTTCACAAGGCCCCTGATGCCAAAGTACAGCCCTGAAATGGAAGTTTTGAAAGAGCTAATCATGAATCATAGTGGTTGGAATAACTTGGAATACATTGATGAAAAACATATAGCAGCTCTTTAGGGTTCCGATAGAAAAAAAAAAAAAGGTCTTTGATTAACTAGTTTGATGTGTGGTTTCAACACTTGTTGGTAACAGAACAGTCATACAGCTAGAGAGAGAGAGAGAAAAAAAAAAGATGAAGTTTTTCCCAGAAAATCTTGACAACTTCAGGGAAGAAACTTTGTATTCCCTTTCAGGATTCATGGGAAGGAATCCTGACTTGTTCAAAGACTGGTTTTTATTTTACAGTCCATTAATCATTGAGTACTAATGGGTTGTGGAGTAGGAACCCGGGGTCAGCCAGCCAGAAGACTGCCCATGATTATGACAGCATGGCAGAGGTCTTCAGCTGAGGGTGGCCAACCCAGTCACAGGGAACCTTATCATTAGTCATCATAATGGGTCTAGCTTGACATACCCTGAGCTTTCAAGGGAAGCAGTGTTCAAACTTTTAAGTTGCCTGGTGTAACTATTCAATTCAAATGACATATTTTTCTAGATTTTTCAGTTACAAAAGGTGAGAAGAATACAAGATAATGAAATCAAAATGTACAATAATGTTCCCTCTTCCTAAATAATTTTCAGTTAATACTACAAAAATATTATAGATTTGACAGAAAAAAGTATTACTTTTTCCAGGTTAAACATACATTCACATTTAGTGTACTACAGATATTTTTCTTTTTTTGGTTGCCCTCCAGTTCTTCTCTCTTTTTCTTATTCCTCCCTGAACTCGATCTGCAGACATTGTCAATAATAAATGTTATATAAACTTGGTTTTCTGAATTCTTACGGTTACAAATCCTGTCTGTAAAAACAGGACAGAAGAGTACTGTAACATGATCCATATGATAGTTGAATATTGCTTATAAAAACAACTTTAAAAATCTAGCGCTTTCTTTCCTTGTAAGAAACATATCTCTTCAGATAGAAATTATTTATAAGTACCAGAAAAGTGCCCAGAATTGAATGCCTTTCAGATAATAGAAAAAATTTGCTGATATTTGACAGTTTTATTTAATGGTTTTGGTGATAGTTTCAATGTTTTAAAATTTACCACCAATTTCTATTTTTTTGTCCTTACATAAAGATGAATAGAATATATTTATAGAAAACTTGGTGTTTAAATTTTAACACATGTAAGTTGAGATTTTGTTAATTTAGAATATATTGTCTTTCATATAGCACTTAACAGGAAGCTTAATTTTGCAATTTGTGATTACAAGTTTGGTACACAAAATGAATGCCACAGGGTAGATTGACAAGAAAATATTCTAAAATAATTAAAATATAAAGATGCTTTTGGAGATCCTTGTGAACTTTGTAAGCATCAAGTACTTATATATAATTTATTTCCTAATTATAAACCATTTTCCTATTCACACAAATACATCTAAAAACCTATAATAGACCGTGTTAACCTTCCTTTAAGATATAATTTTTTGATATATGTGAAAATTTGGACATTTCCCCTATTTGGATTAATCTTCCTCACTGAGCATCCCACTGATTAGTCTATCTAGAACCAAATTTGAAACTTACTTTGATGTTTTGTGAGGACGACTTGGCCTAGATGAAAACCAAAACTAAGAAACTGTCAATTTAGGTTTGTTTTTGTTCCCCCTGAGAAAATTTCTTTGACTATGACAGTGATAGTTTATATTGTCTGGTGTGCATTTTAATTGTCCTTATGTAACACCATACAGACCCTAGAGGACTCTATTTAGGCAGTATCAAGGCTTGAATCAGATCCTCCATTTGCCAGATCTTTGACTAACCTCTAATCCACATGAAGGCAGGATCTGATAAAATGGAATCTGTGTTCTTAAAATTCAAAACTTCATTCATATAAGGAGGGCCATAAACAACCAGAAGAGATAGAGATTTATGTAGGGGATGAGCATTACGTAGGCCATGGGTCCCCAACCCCTGGGCCATGGCCTGTTAGGAATTAGGGCTGCACAGTAGGATGTGAGCTGTGCTTGAGTGAGCAAAGCTTCATCTGTATTTATAGCCATTTCCCATTACTTGCATTGCTGCCCGAGCTCTTCCTCCTGTCAGATCAGTGGTGGCATTAGATTCTCATAGGAGTGTGAACCCTATTCTGAACTGTGCATGTGAGGGGTCTAGGTTACATGCTTCCTATGAGAATCTAATGCCTGATAATCTGTCATTGTCTCCCATCACCCCCACTTTGGGACTGTCTAGTTGCTGGAAAACAAGCTCAGGGCTTCTACTGATTCTATGTGATGATGAATTGCATAATTATCTTATTATATATCATAGTGTAATAATAATAGAAATAAAGTGCATAACAAATGTAATGTGCTTGAGTCATTCTGAAACTATTCCCTGCCACACCCATCCATGTAAACATCCTCTTCCATGAAACTGGTCCCTGGTGCCAAAAAGGATAGGGACCTCTGACCTAGATTGTAATGTGGCCTCTAGACCCTAGGCAATGCTGGTCGGTAGATCAAGTGGCTTCCAGGTAAAAAAACTAGAATTCTTCACTGGAAGAGTTTCAGCTTATATATTTTTTCCCCTGCAGAGTTACCTTTTGCCTCTCCCATCTCCCTGACAACTATTTCAATTGCTTTTGGACATCCTGGTTAAAGTTTATATAACTCACTAATGCAAGTGCTGGTATGTTACAAAGTCTGCCTAAAACAAACAAACTCAACAGATAAATTATAGGTGAATGAAGGAATAATTGTTATATTTGTAAAAAGGTTTCACTACAGGATTTCTCTAAATATTTCTCTAAGGCAATTGGAATAATTCAATTAACTTAAAAAGACTTTCAGAAGGATATCCATAGTTAGTTATAGTTAATTCTTTTCATGTTGATATTAGCACAGTGGTGATATTTTGAAATACCATTAAAACTAAGTGAGACCTTTCCAAGTCCTCTCAATGTTTATAATTTGTCAGAATTAGATATTTCATGCAATTACTCAAAATTGTTCATGAGTATCTACCAAAAAACAGTGACAGAATACAAAACAATATGCCAACATTAACTAACATTTTTGTAGTATTTTATGTATTATTTTCACATGCAATAACTTGACCTCTTAGAAATATATATTTATAAGTATAAATATATATGTATACATATGTATACATACATATTTATATATAGAGAGAGATATATAGAGATAGATAGATTAGAATATTTTTGGTAGAAGTGGGTTTTCGCCATGTTGGCCAGGCTGGATTTGAATTCCTGTGCTCCAGCAATTCATCCGCCTCAGCCTCCCAAAGTGCTAGGATGACAGGTGTGAACCACTGCACCCAGCTGATTTCAGGTATATTAAAAACTTGTAAGTTAATATTGACTTTTGGCAGAATTTTAGGAAAGACTGTTAAACATACTTTTCATATAAGTTAAGATGGCTATAAGTAATAGAAATATAACTATTGTTACTTAATCCAATAATAGTTTATTTTTTAATGCAAAAAAAGAACTCTGAGGTAGTCTAGATCTTCCTGCTGACTGTATGGTGCCAAAAGTGATCTGGCTCCTCATTTGTGATTTCTTTTTTATATTTATAATATTGCTGCTCTACTTCCAGGCATCATGTCTATAAAAATTGCTTACCAATACAGTGGGCCACTTTTTTATCAGGAAAATAAAACAGAAGTAATCTGCTTGCATGTTGTTAGCCAAGACAATATCACATGGCCACGCTTCTGACACACATCATATCTTCTGAATAACAGCTCACAATTTTCTATTTCTTAACCCCTGCATTGTCTTGACCAAACTTTAGTCAGGCTTCTCTCTTTCCCACAAGCCCCTGTACATCAGCTTGCCCCCAACCCTGAATGAGCCCTAAAATGCAGAACATGCCCCCTTATCAGTGTATCCTGGGAATTGACTGACCATAACAAGACGTATTTCTAGTCAAACCTCCAAACATGTGGTACTTACTCTCTCCTTTGCCTCACTTCCCCTCACCTACCACTCAGCCCTCACTATAAAAGAAGAGACTTTCTTTGTGATTTTGAGATTCTTGCAGATTTCTGGAATCTGGGAGTTCTCCATTTTGCAGTAGTCTTTCTTCCAAATAAAGTCTTTCCTCCAAATAAAGTCTTTCCTCATCTAAGTTTGGATTTGCTTTTGTCACTTCAATTTCTGGTCTTGAGAGTAAGGAGAAAGGGGGGAATCATAATTGGGTATTAAAGAGTCCACACGGAATGTCTCAAAGTTTGTAAGCACTTAGCAGGGTTTAAGGTGAAGCTGCCTCAAATATTTGCCAGCATTATTAGCTAAGAAAGTCGTTTCTTCATTGGAAAGAGGCTTGACCTAAATCACCTGAATGTTCCTCTCCAAATCTAGCAGAGTGTGATTCTAAGCATGGTTTACACAAAACCTCAACTGGGTTTGCAGGTAGAGATCATATCTCATTTTATCTTATTTTTTATTTATTTATTTATTTTTTTTTTAAGGCTGAGTTTCGTTCTTGTTGCCCGGGCTGGGGTGCAATGGCATGATCTCGGCTCACTGCAACCTCCGCCTCCCAGGTTCAAGCAATTCTCCTGCCTCCGCCTCCCAAGTAGCTGGGATTACAGGCATGCACCACTAGGCCTGGCTAATTTTTTGTATTTTTAGTAGAGACGGGGTTTCTCCATGTTGAGGCTGGTCTTGAACTCCTGACCTCAGGTGATCCGCCCTTCTCGGCCTCCCAAAGTGCTGGGATTACAGGTGTGAGCCACCGCGCCCGGCCTTTTCGTATCTCATTTTAATCAGACAGTTTATAAACAAAATTTAAATTATACTTTAATAATGTGTAGAATTTTAATAGTTGTGATAATAGTGATAAGAATTTAGACAGAAAAATATTCAGGATTTACAGTTTATTGAGATGTTGTCTGTGGATTTTGTGTTTAACCACCAATGCTTTCTCAAGTCCCCAGATTTTATAAGGGGAACAACTAAAGTCAAGATTCCCGTATGTGTCGGCTTTGAACCCAAAAGACACATTTAAAAAAAAAATTATTATTTCTATTTTAGTTTAGTCTAGACTTGGCAGAACATAAAGCTAATATGTGATTTTCTCTTCTCTTGATTCAGGATGCAGTGTGATAAAACTGTTATCTTGAGCTAATCAAAAATAATTTAAGTCATCCAGAAGTGTCAAATATCTAATAATATTTGGAAATAGGGTGAGAAAATAATCCCTCACTAATTATGGAAAAATAATCCTGCCTTATGGATACTTTGAAAGGTTCTAATACTATATTCAGATAGAAAATATATATGATTCAATGTCTTAGACATGAATCCAATATTCAAGAATATAACAGTGACTGCTAAAGAAAATACATTAATATACTTGAAAAATATTATTTTCCTTAAAATTAACCTCACTTTGCTTGATAGATATTTTTTAGTCATGTTAGCTTATGGCTCTATTTAATTGCTTTCCAAATGACTGAAAAAATATTGGTCCCAATTTTATATACCTATCTTGATATGTATATGTTGACATAATTATGTTAATAAAAAGGGGAGCAGAAAATTATTCTGGTAATTTTTAAGGATTTTAATCTCACTGTACGATTCTCCTTGTATACTTTTAAACAGACTTTAGTATTTCCTTGTCAAACAGCAAATGTTTTTAGTCAGATACTCTACATGAAAAACTTTGGCTTTGGTTCGAAAAAATTAATACTTTTGTCAAACTTTTACTTATGAAAAAGCATTAAGAAGTTTATTTCATTGATTCATGAAGGAAGATGTATTTTTCTCTGCAGAAAAACACAGTTCTTTGTATTGATTTGTCTTTGTTTTGAAAAGTTAAAGAAAATACAGGAGAGTACAGTAAATATGACAAATACCGGTGTACCCACCACACAGAATTGGCCAATATTGGCATGCTATTGTTTTGCTTTATGTAAAAATATGAATCTGAATCTGATGTATTTCCCCAGTTTTTTACATTTTGTGTCCTTTAATAACATCTTACAATTTTTTCTTTGGTGGTCTCACAGTTTTTGTTAGCTTTATTCCTAAAGGTACTACAGATAAATCTAATTTTCATTGCTACTGTGAATGTGTGCATTTTGAATAGCATTTTCAATATGTTGGGTTTCTTTTTTTTTTTTGGAGATGAAGTCTGGCTCTGTCGCCCAGGCTGGAGTGCAGTGGCGCGATCTGGGCTCCCTGCAAGCTCCGCCTCCCAGGTTCACGCCATTCTCCTGCCTCAGCCTCCCGGGTAGCTGGGAATACAGGCGCCTGCCACCACGCCCGGCTAATTTTTTTGTACGTTTAGTACAGACGGGGTTTCACCATGTTGGCCAGGATGGTCTTGATCTCCTGACCTCGTGATCCGCCCGCCTCGGCCTCCAAAGTGCTGGGATTACAGGCATGAGCCACTGCTCCTAGCCAGTATGTTGGGTTTTTTATACAGCAAAAGTACTAAGCTCTTTTAGGTTGAATGCCATCTATAATTATTTTAGATTTTCTATGTAAATAAAAACTATTTTGTTAATTCTTTTACAATTTGTATGGATAACTTTTATTTTTCTTGAATTACAATATTGACCAGGACATTTAATGCAATGTGTAATAATTGAATGATAATAAAACACTAGTTTCATTTATGACATTAGTGGGAATAGTTCTTATATTTTACTTTTAAGAATAATATTTCTATGGATTTTTAGTAACACTTTATCAAATGAAGATGTTCCTTTTGACACCCAATTTGTTAAGAACTTTTTCTTTTTTTTTTTTTTTAATTAAGTTTTAGGGTACATGTGCACAATGTGCAGGTTAGTTACATATGTATACATGTGCCATGCTGGTGCGCTGCACCCACTAACTGGTCATCTAGCATTAGGTACATCTCCCAGTGCTATCCCTCCCCCCTCCCCCCACCCCACAACAGTCCCCAGAGTGTGTTGTTCCCCTTCCTGTGTCCATGTGTTCTCATTTTTCAATTCCCATCTATGAGTGAGAATATGCAGTGTTTGGTTTTTTGTTCTTGCGATAGTTTACTGAGAATGATGATTTCCAATTTCATCCATGTCCCTACAAAGGACATGAACTCATCATTTTTTATGGCTGCATAGTATTCCATGGTGTATATGTGCCACATTTTCTTAATCCAGTCTATCATTGTTGGACATTTGGGTTGGTTCCAAGTCTTTGCTATTGTGAATAGTGCCACAATAAACATACGTGTGCATGTGTCTTTATAGCAGCATGATTTATAGTCCTTTGGGTATATACCCAGTAATGGGATGGCTGAGTCAAATGGTATTTCTAGTTCTAGATCCCTGAGGAATCGCCACACTGACTTCCACAATGGTTGAACTAGTTTACAGTCCCACCAACAGTGTAAAAGTGTTCCTATTTCTCCACATCCTCTCCAGCACCTGTTGTTTCCTGACTTTTTAATGATTGCCATTCTAACTGGTGTGAGATGATATCTCATTGTGGTTTTGATTTGCATTTCTCTGATGGCCAGTGATTATGAGCATTTTTTCCTGTGTTTTTTTGGCTGCATAAATGTCTTCTTTTGAGAAGTGTCTGTTCATGTCCTTCGCCCGCTTTTTGATGGAGTTGTTTGTTTTTTTTCTTGTAAATTTGTTTGAGTTCATTGTAGATTCTGGATATTAGCCCTTTGTCAGATGAGTAGGTTGCAAAAATTTTCTCCCATTTTGTGGGTTGCCTATTCACTCTGATGGTAGTTTCTTTTGCTGTGCAGAAGCTCTATAGTTTAATTAGATCCCATTTGTCAATTTTGGCTTTTGTTGCCATTGCTTTTGGTGTTTTAGACATGAAGTCCTTGCCCATGCCTATGTCCTGAATGGTAATGCCTAGGTTTTCTTCTAGGGTTTTTATGGTTTTAGGTCTAACGTTTAAGTCTTTAATCTATCTTGAATTGATTTTTGTATAAGGTGTAAGGAAGGGATCCAGTTTCAGCTTTCTACATATGGCTAGCCAGTTCATAATGGTATGTCAGATTTTTCTAATGATTTTTTCTCTGCCTAATTTTTTAAAATCATACATTGATTCAGTTTAATGGATTAACATTTTATATGGATTTGCTAATTTAAACAAATGATGTACTATTCTTGCAATCTTAGAATAAAGACTTTTTTGGTATTTTTGAGGTTTTTTTAAAATATTACATTGTATTGAATTTGCTTTTTATGTTTTTAAAATTTTTATTTCATCTTTTTAAAGGTGATATTTAACAATGATTTAATATTTATACTTTTGCTGTCTAATTTTATCACGTATGTTAGGTTCATAAGATTAAAATAGTTTTCCATAATTTTCTTGCCTCTAAACTGTACTGGAGTTGTACCATGGACCTGAAGTTTTAGTTGTGCTAAACGAGTAAGTTTTGGAAATCTGCTGTACAACATAGTGCCTTCGGTTTACAATGAAGTGCTTTAGCACACTTCAAAGTTTGTTAATTTTGAATGTCAAAGTGTCCTTAGAACAAAACATTCACAAAAACACAAGTGTTTTTTACCATGAAAACAAAGACAAAGGGACACAAGAAATCTCTAGGAAGTATTGGATATATCCATGACCTGGACTGTAGTGATGGTATCACAGGAGTTTGTATATGTCCAAATTCACTAAATTGTACACATTAGGCATTGCATGTGCAGTTTTTGTATGTCAATTATACCTCCGTAAACATGTTAAAAATTTGTTTTGGTGATAGTAGGGTTATTTGTGCCTTTTAAGATGTGGTAAAACTTACCTAAGAAATGATCTGGATCTGTGGCCTATGTTAGAGAAAGTTTTTTATTCTCCAACTGATACAATGTTTCAGAGAATACTAGTCTATTCAGTTTTTCTATTTTCTAAATCAGTTTTGGTAACTTATTTTTTTTTACAAAATTGCCTGTTCTTATGTTTTCAGTTATATTGGCATAAAATTATTTTTAATACATTTTTATAATTTAAAAATCCCTAATATACTGTCATTGCATTGACCCTTTAAATTGCTAATACCATTTTAGTCTTACTAGAGGAACCCAAGTCTAAGATTGTTACACGTGAAATTCTTCTAATTACAATAATTATTTCAGGAAGGGACACGTGCCCTAATGTACAGCAATGATTAAGGGAGAGAAGTTTTCTGGAGCTTCTGGAAATTGTGGCCTTTCCTATAAGAGATAGACACAAAAGGAGATGGACTCTTTTCTCTGAGCATTTTTTAGTACAAATCTGTGCCCCCAACCTACACTAACTTTATTCATATTATCCTAATTAGAAAAGCCACCCCAAAAAGATTTTTAAAGATAAGTATAATTCAGGGAGATTTAACTTCGGTTACTAGATTAAATCAAAGATCTGACTTTGAACTCTAAGATAGATAGGTCAAAAAGTTATTTATCATTTGAGCTATTTTGTGGTAGGTTTTTGCTTAAATTCTAACTGTTGCATCTATATTATTTCCTTTCTTATATGTTCTTTAGGTTTACTTTATATTTTTGTCCTCAGACTTCTTTGGTAGTGTTTCCACATAGTTCATTGTCTATATAATAAATGTGTACTGAGAAATTGGTCAGTAAATGTTTTTCATGAGAATGAAGAAGACCATTATTTCTACCTCTCTTTATTGCCCACATATTTGTAAGTTCTACTTCAATACCTCTCAAAGCCACTGGCTATTCTCCCTTCTAGTTGAGGCCATTGCAATCTCTAGTTTGATTGATTGTAAACTCACAAATTCCTTGACTCCAAGATAGCTACCCTCCTTTCCATTATCAATGCTGCAGCTAGACAAATTGTTCTGAAGTACATATATGTATCTGCTACTTTTCTGCTTAAAATCTTTTAAAGACCAAGTTGTCAGGGAATTGGATTGAAAATAAGAGAAACCAACTCTGGCTAACTTGAGCAGAAATGGAATTCATTTTAAGAATATCAAACAGTTGATACAATCAAGGCTCAGAAAATGTGTGGAACAAAAGGAATACAAGGTGGAGTCATGACTATGTCACAGGCACAGTCTTCCCGGATTGACTGAGTTTTGACCTATTGTAGGACACTAGCTATTCAGGGTTTAGGAGAGGGAATATCTGCCTACTGTTCATGTTAGACATAAGAATCCTTTATTTGTCAATATGGCAAATAAAAATTAACAGGTACTCATTTTCTCCAGTCCAAACTCCACGATGTGGCTTATAGAAGAAATGTATTGAATTACCCATGTTTTTCTTTCTTCTGGAATGTTCTTCTAGCTGACTGTCACTCATCTTCCAGTTCTGAACTTAGAATTCACTTCCTCTACTGTAAGCTTTCCCTATCCTTTGTATTCAGGTTGGGTGTTCTATGTTCTCGTAAAACAAACTGCAGCTAAAATGCGTTATTAGCCGGATGTGGTGGCTTATGTCTGTAATCCCAGCACTTTGGGAGGCTGAGGCGGGTGAATCATTTGAGGTCAGGAGTTCAAGACCAGCCTGGCCAACAGGGTGAAACCCCGTCTCTACTAAAAATACAAAAACTAGCCGGGCATGGTGGCAGGCACCTGTAATTCTAGCTACTCAGGAGGCTGAGGGAGGAGAATTGCTTGAACCCAGAAGGCAGAGCTTGCACCACTGCACTCCAGACTAGGTGACAGTGCAAGACTTTGTCTCAAAAAAAAAAAAGTCTTATTTTATGTATTTTATTCTTTCACTGGACTTGATACTCTCCTCTATTCTGCCTCATTTTATTCTTTGCACATAAAATGGTACGTGGCACAAGTAGACACTGAATAAACATGTATTGAATGAATAAATGTGCAGACATTTAATGGAATTCTTAGAAAAAATCTGGTATATAATAATGCTATATTTTCCTGTTATTTTCTTTTTTCTCATTGCTAAAGTAGAGTGTTCTTTGAGATTTGTTGACAGTAAGACTTGGATTCTGATGTACTAGAGGTGAACCTAGGGCATAAATCCTGACAGCCTTTGATACTGACTGCTCTTTTACTACAGTAATAATTATATTTTTGTAATGCCTCTTAGGATTTCACTTTCCATTTAGCTGGAAAACCTACTGTGAGCTCAGGATGTAGCTGTAGTGCTTGATAGTATACATAATGTAACAGTCTTTGTTCTCTGAAATTATAGCTCCTCCTGGTGTACTGGTGGGGGGTCCCACTAATTGTGTACAGATTTCTCTAAATTTATCATTTCAATCCCAACATGTTTTGTCTGATTCACTGATAAATGATAGCCTTTTAAAATCTTAATACATGAACATTCAACTCTTTTAAAAGTGAATTAATTGGAATATTTCTTAGTCAAAAGCTATTATTTTTAAAATAGCACTTTTTTCTATAACTTTGAGTGTCAGCTGTCTAGTGAATAATTATGTCATCTATTTGTTCAGCCAAGTTTCACTTAATAGGCATAGATTGGAACAGGCATGGAATAGGCACACACAAATGATACCAAGATAAATAAGATCCAATTTGTTCGTTGAAGGAGGTTACAATGTAGTGAAGGAGACAGATACATAAACCATTTATTCTAAAACAAACCAACAAACAAAACTATGAGTAAAGAAGCACCAAGGAAGTGCTTATCTTATCTTATTGCAAGATAAGAGAAAGTGGCAGTTCTGTTTTTGTGATCGTCAAAGATGGATAATTAAAAATAAAGGGCAGTTAAAACAAATTCCTTTGTTCCTTAAGTTGCCTAGTGCAAAAGAGATGAGACATAGAGCATTAGCGAAAACAAATTATCATTTGTATTTACCTGTGGAAATCTGATTATAATTGTGAAAGCTTTTACCTAGAGGGACCTAGAAAACATAATACATTTAAATTTACAGTGATTTATGGTGACCAAGGACATAATTTCTAAAGTAATTTAGTAATTACAGGTATTACTTTAGAGCCATTAGGCATTAACTTGAGTAATTATGGAAGAAAGAGTTTCCTGAGAATGACTAAAGATCCCTATATTTCCTTATTTAAAAATGGTTTAAAAAAGAAAAAAAAAACAAAATGACTTGTGTTAATGGATGTATTAATCAGAATGACTAGTAAAATTGAATGAGAATGATCAGAAAAATTGCTACGAAGCAACATTTTTATTATGCTAAAACTATAACATTTTAGAGTATATACAACTTAAACATCAAATATTTCATTTATTCAATGTTTATTTTATAACATTTTTTATGAATGCTGTTTCAAACTGTATTGTTTATCTATAATTCTTCCTTTCGTCCCCTCCCTTTCATGATTCGTTGTGGGCCAGTTACTTCCATGTCCCGTTGACTTTGGGCTTTGACAATAGAATGAAGGTACAGTGAGAACATGCCAGTTCTGAGTTGAAATCTCAAGAAGCATTAAATACTTTTGCTTAAGTTTTTTGGAGATTCTTCCATCTGAAATGAAAAGCATTTTCTATGGGTATTAGTGGACTAGGATAAGAAACACAAGGTTTTGGACATGATCTCCAGTCCAAAGCAGGGCTTTTTCTTGCCAACTTAAAGACCTGAAAGCATGGAAAGTTGTTTTAAGCCATGGAGGTTTGGGGGTAGCTGTATGATCTATGTAAGTAGAAACCTGACAAATGCAGATAGTTATTTCACTGCTTCTCAAATCTATCTTTGCATGAGGAAAATGAAGAGAAAAAATTACAACACTTTCTCTGTGGTAGACACTGTTTTAGATATGTAATATGTATTGTATAGTTTAGTGATTAAAATCTCAGTTTAATTCCCAGCTTCATCACTTACTATCTATATGTCCTTAGAAAAGTTACTTAATATCTTAATGCCTAGTTTCTCTTTATTAAATAGAAAAAATAGACTCTATCTTACTGGCTTTTATTAGGGTTTCTACAAGATAAAACAAGGCAACTATTTGCCAATTACATAATAAGTACTCACCAACTAGTAGCAAATATTACGTTAATACTCTATCACAGGCCAGTAAGGCAAGTTTTATTAAATCATTTTTAAAGATTTACAAAATAAGGATTAGTTATATTAACTATTCTTGTATTATTTTGGACTCATTTTTGCTTAATAATAAGGTTTATACTTGTTATGCAGACCTGTGAGTTGGATATATCTTTCTTCTACAGATCCTACATTTAAAAAAATCTTTTAGGGTTTTTTTTTTTTAAATTTCTGGTTGTTTTGAGACAAATGTTTCTAATTAAACCAATATGCTCTAAAATATGTGGAAAAAACTAAAGAATGATGAAAATTTCATATGAGGAAATGTAAAAGGAAATAACATTTAATTTGAAGAAATAGAGGGAAGGGAAAATGTGGATTCTCTTTCTGATTATATAAAACAAGTTAAGAAACTTTTGTATTTTTGTAAACATACAAATTAAAGAGCATCATAAACCCAATATGCCCATAACCCAACTTTAGCAATTATCAATATTTTGAAAGCATTTATAAATTCATAGGCTAATCACAAGATGTAATAAAATGAGTTAATTACACAAGTTATAAAAAGGTAAGTTATCTATTGCTATAGAGCAAATTGCTGCAAAACTTAGTGGTCTAAAACAATTATTATCTCATAATTTCCCTGGGTGTAAGATCTAAGTTTAACTTTGCTGAGTGCCTCTGCTTCAAGGTCTCTCAGGATATTTTGGGCAGCCTGCTAGACAGACTTGTGGTCTCCTCTGAAGGTTCAAGTGGGAGAAGATTTACTTCCAAACTCACTAACATGGTTATTGGTGTAGGGGTTAAAGAGGAAAGAAACATAAAAAGCGGCTCAACAGTTAAAGACAGGTTTATTTTGGATAACAAACCTGAGAGGGGCTTCTGGCCGATTTTGGTCAGGAGTGCTCTCTCTTACAGACTAAGGGTGTTTACTGGTTTTAGGGTGAGAATGCTTATCATGCACTTCGAATGTTTCTGTGTGGGAGAAAAGTTTATTGCAGGGTTGGAATGTCTCTGGTCGGAGGGGAGTTTATCTTGGGGCTGACATCTCTCTGGCAGGAGGGGAGGTTATCTCAGAGGAGGTCATTTTATTACATCTTGTGATTAACCTCTGAATTTATAAATGTTTTCAAAATATTGATAATTGCTAAAGTTGGGGTATGGGTATATTGGGTGTATGATGTTCTTTACTTTTGTATGTTTACAAAAATGCAAAAGTTTCTTAACTTGTTTTATGTCTCTGGTTAGGGGCGGGATTTATCTTAGGGTTGGAATGTTTCTGGTCAGAGATGTCATTTGTGGCTTATGGTCATGCTGACCTTAGCCATTAGGCTGATGCCTTTTGGATTTAGGCAGTTTTTGATCAAGGTGAACTTTAAAATGGTGGTGCTTGTCCAAGATGGCAATGCTCCTTCTCTGTCAATTGGTAGGATTCGTTCCTCAGAGTATTCAATTGCTTGATGGCTGTTGGTAGGAGACAGTTCTCATTTCCTTAGTTTCTTACCGTTCTCTGGCCAGAGACCTTCCTCATTTCCTTGCCACCTAGCTTTCTCCATAGTGCAGCTTGCAACATGGCAACTGGCTGCCCTCAGAATGAAGGAGTAAAAGAACAAGAGAAAACAAGCACCCAATATGGAAGCTATAGACTTTTTTAGAACCTAATCTCAGAAAGGATCTTCTCAATACTTTTCCTATATTCTATTTGTTAGAAATGATTCAATAAGTCTAGTTCACACTCAAGAGACACCAAGGTATAAAGACCAAGAAGCAGGATGTTGGCAGTCAATAGAGGCTGCCATCTACAGTTTAGGAATCATGTTAAAGTAGATGTCGTCTAATAAACCAATTTTACAAATTCATGGAATGGGCATTAAGCAAGATTCTCCTCTGACCTATATAAAGAACTGTATGGTTGACAGATGCAACAGTGCTCTGGGCCTGGTTGTGGAATTACAGTCACAAAACTCTCTGTAAGTACATGATTATCATTAGTCAACTAAATTAGTGTTTTTCAATCAAGGATCCATAAAATGCTGTGCTTTAAATAAATACTTTTAGCAAATACTAGAAGCAAAATTCTTTGCTTTTAGAAACACGAGGCTAGATAGTCTACTGGAATTGGGAAATTAGATCATACATATGATTATAAAATTTGAAATATGATCCAGGTAAGAAAAATTATGATTCATAAAATCTACTCTTTTATTGGCCTTTTAGACAGTTGCATCCAAGAAAATCCTGTTAAATGAATCTCTAGATGAATGAATAAATGAAACTTATTTGCCTATTATGCATGCCAATAGGATGGATGTCATTTAGAATTCTTATCTCTGGCATCAGTCATCTGAAGAATGAGGTTTTTATTGAATTGAAACTAATTCTAGCTGCTATGTACTCTTACAGATTTTGCAGGGACTGGAATATCTAGTAATTGGCCCTGAGGGTTTTTTTTCTAAGTATTTTTCTTTAAAATAAATACAGATTTTTCTATCTGCATTCCTATAAATCATCTTTCAAATTTATTGACATTTTGGTTGCATTTGAATAACAAAAAAATTTTCCTTGAATTGTGAATGGATAAGTTTGCATCCAGGCCTCAGAGCATAGAAGTAATTATTCTATTACATGTTTTCCCAATGATCGATGACATTGTGAAGTTAGATTTTCACTTTCCAGTGCAAAATCAATTTTTCAACTAGGGTAACCTGCAACTATAATGAGTTTGGAAAAATCTTTTCTGGTTTCATGCTGAGATTCCATTAGCTGCATTTAGAGATTGCTATATACACAGATGCACAGTACCAATGGAATGCTGCTTTTTGTAGTTGCCCCAAAGCATTTAGTGGCATAAAGTTTGAATGGGTATCCTGAAATTACAGCCTTTGGAGAGCCTTAAGAGTCTAGGAACAAATGTTTTAGTGTCAATTAATGTAGATGTATTAAAATCTGTAAGCTTATTTCTCCAGAGTAAATATTTTGCTTGAGGAACTTCCAGAAATAATAGGCTATGGATTCTCCAACTAAAAGTGCTCCTAAAATGTTTATGTGGAAAGGAAGCTAACACATTAGTGGGTTTTTTTTTTTTTTTAATATATTCAACAAAGCCCAAGCAAAATATATGTAGCACACTTCCAAAACTAAAGAGAAATTAACATTAAATTTTATTTGAAAGTTGCAATACGTTAATAGAAATAATTTGATTTATATTGTAGCAGTGTGAATTGCTTCACTTCATAAATATTCAAAACTGAGTCAATCAAGAGTTTTAAAGTAATATTGACAGTAACATTTATAATTCCCATGAAAAATATTCAAGGAGTGAAATCTCAAATATCTATGGTTATGATAAAATAATTTTATACAATATTTTTTCAATCTCTTTTCTAGCCTATATCTTTTTGGCTGTGTCCACATAACACTGAAATGTGTTTCAAAGCAAAATACTTCATCAATGTAACCCATTGCTTATGTAATGACAAAGGATCCACGGATATTTTCCACAAAATTTCTTGAAATCACCACTATTCATTCCATATATTCACACTGAGAATGTTTACAAAATTCTTCCAAAGTTGACAAAAGGGAAGTCAATTTAGTACCTCTTGGCAAAAATATAATCTAGTGTGAAGCATGCAGTGTAAAGGGAAACTTGTGAAGAAATAATGTTAAAATATCCAGAGGCGAGAGCAGAGAGAAAATTGTATATGACCTTGCATTATCCATCCAACCATAGCAGGGCTGGACAAAATGCCATTGACATTTCCCACTGGATACAACTTCATCATATTACCTATTAGGGAGGTGACAGACTTTCTACTTATGGTGCCCTTGTGAGAAACCCCGTAGGGTATTAAATTCAGTCCAGGACAACTTCATACTAGAGAAACAGAAAGACTGAAGGGGGTTTCAAGAAAAAGAACATATTATAGGAAATATCATAGAATCATAGGGCTGAAAGAGTCCCCAAAAAGTCATCTAATCTCCCAGCCTGCCTCTGGGCATGATTTAAACTATTGAATCTCCTTTGAGAAAGGAAACTGTACAGAATTTCTACTGTTTTAATATCTCAGATATATATTTGGGACATTTAACCTAGACTCATCAGACCATAACTCTTGCTGTAAACTTTTTTCTTCCTAATTGCAGGAAAGTATACAAATTTTAGGTTTAAACTCTATAATTTTTTTACAAATTCAGCGGTGGAATTACAACCTAAATCAAAATAAAAACATTTCTAGCATTCCAGATGCCTCCCACAATTCCCTATAAGTCAGTATCTACCCTACATACACACTCAACATAGCCACTGTTTTTGTTACTATACTTATTTTTTCCTACATTTGAACTTCATATAAATGAAATTATATATGTTGGTGTTTGTTTCTGGTTTTCTTCGCTCAATATTATATAATTCAGCTCAGAATAAAAAGTTTGTTCTTTTTTACTATGAGATTCCATTGTAAATATATCACTATTTACCTATTTTACTGTAGACAGACTTCTCTGCTTTGTCTATTATCAATATTATTGTTTTGAAGATTTCTGTAGATGCATTTGGCAAATGTATTTAAGAATTTCTGTTGGTTGGGAAAATATCTAGGAGTGGAATTGCTAGGTTATAGAGTATGTTTCTGATTTCTTTTAGTAGTGCCATCAAACTCTCAGTTTACCTTGTTACTCTCAGTGCATAAGAATTTCTATTGCTTCACAATCTTGCCACTACTTGGCATTGTAAGGTTTTTTTAATTGTAACCATTCTGGCAGAGGTGTAATGGTATTCACTGAGGTTCTAACTTGCACTTTCTTGATGACTAATGAAGTTTACTAGCCTTTTATATCCTTATTGGATATTTTGATATATTCTTCCAAAATACCTATTCATGACTTCTGCCATTTTAAATTTTACAATAAGAAAAAAATAAATATAATGCATGTGTGTATGTGTTTTTTAAAGATATGTCATCTTTAAGACAGAGAATCCAAGTTTGCATTGCCTTGCATATCAGTCTATGATAGCCGGGCTAAAAAAGAGAATGGAAAACCTCATGAGGATATATTTACAGGGAAAGCTTGAAATTGATTTACAGAACTTATATACACATTATATTGATTAAAATTTAATTTGGCTATGTGAATTTTAGCTAGCAAAAAAAGTAATCTTGTTGATTGGGCAGGAAGTAGAGAACACAGGTTTTGTTGAACCACCTAGTTGCTATCTGGCACACAATAAAAAACGTTTTATAGAAAAGGCTTTTTTTGAAAGCAAGGCATCTCAGTGTCATAATTGAATCAACCTACCCTGGTAACACAAGTTTAGAATGTCTCTCTGTTAGAATATAAAACTATTATGCCTCTGTATAACCATTTAAGATTTTGATATTTAAAATACATATTTAATAAATTCATTCAATCCAACCTTTTTTTACATTGAACTTTTTTCATATAAATTATTCCTGTATTGATTTCTCAGTCTTTCACAGAATCCCAGAGGTGAAAAAGACCACAGAGGTCATCTGGTCCAATCCTTATCCAATGCCTAAATCCCCTCCAGCTGGTTAAACTCATTTTTAATTCTGAAGCTATTCTCCAAGTTTCTAGTCATTTCATCAGCAAACTTAATTAACAGAGACTCTATTCAATCTATTGACTCATGAGGCCAGCTTAACAAAATTAATAAATATATAATTTGGCTGACTGCACAGTGAGGTGAAAGATGTGGGAGTACTGTGCATTACCTCAATGCCTATAATTCCTTTCACAACATTACCAAGCAACATTAGAGAATCTGAAATTCACTTTGCTGTGAAAAAAATGTGTAGTTACAACAGCATGCTATTGAGAAATCAAAAATAAAATATTGTGCTCATAAATTAAAATGTTCTAGGTGGACAAATTAACATTTCAGATGAACCACAGGAAGCAAAGAACACTTAATTCGGTAACTTTATGAAAGTTTTCTTGAAACTGTACTGTTTTTGGAAAAGTTACTATAGTAATAATAGTGGCCAAGCTGCTAATCTTGGGTGGCAATATTTGTATAAACGGCATTATGAAAGACATTCTCTAGGGTTGGGCAGTCTATAGACATTTGGTTGTAGCCAGTCTAATCACAACAAAGAGAAACATAAGTTTAAATGTGTGTTATGTAATGTCTGAAATTTAAGTATAACAAAGATACCATTGAAAAGATCTGACGCCCAGTTATGAGATAGATTGAGTGACTTTATTCATATTGATGAATGTGTGCTCCTTTATCATTACCAGTATAATAATTTTCATAGTTCATACCGTATCTAGTGAAGATCACCAAGTAATCAATTGCATGTGATCAATTGCATGCCTCTTTTCCGAAAAGAGGCACAATAAAGACCATACAATAATTGATAAGTTGTGTTGAGAATTACCAATAATGCAAATTGTGATTATGAAGAAAACCTCATTAACTTTTAAGTTTTGTATTGTTAGAGTTTTTGGTGTCTTCAAAGGTGGCTTTCACAGACACAAAAAAATTATTCAGAGATCAAATTTGATCTTAAATATTTATAGTTGATTTAATAAAGAAGCTAGTTTTTCTTAAGATTTTAAGCATAGCTTAAAAATATTGCTATTTTGATTGTAAGTTTAGCAAATATGAACAATCACTTTTAAGGGGAATTTTGATTGATATTTGATCCTTTTCATAAACTTAGAATGTTAGTTAACTTTAAATATTTTAAACTGTAATTATAAACTTTAAAATATTAAATTCCTTCTTTTTTTATTATACTTTAAGTTTTAGGGTACCTGTGCACAACATGTAGGTACATGGATGAAGCTGGAAACCATCATTCTCAGCAAACTATCGCAAGGACAAAAAAACCAAACACCACATGTTCTCACTCATAGGTGGGAATTGAACAATAAATTCCTTCTTTATGTACTTCAATTACCTAAGTAACAAAGCTTCTCATTTATTCCAATTAATTTAGGAGTGTCTCCAGAAAGGATTATGTCAGGGTTATTTTCTTAGTTAACTGATAGGGCTTATCAATCATAAATCTAACATAATCCAGGGCTACCAACTGGGGATGCTCAGAACTCAGGTGTCTTTTGTAGTAGGTGCATGATAATTATGGACAATTAAATGAAATTCACCAGAAGATTTTATAGAAGAAAAGTATTGTTTATAGAGCACAATACCACAATAGCAACAGTCAAAATAGCAAATAAAAATTGCTTGAATCTTATTTTAAGGTTAGCTGTAGAACTACATAAGGAGGTTACATTCTAGACTCGTAAATGAGCATATTTTCTTAGGTCGTTATTACTATAGATATAATGAAACTATTATAGAAATGATCAGATTGTTTTGGGTCAGAAAGAGGCAGAAAAACTGAAAAACATTCTTATTAAATAATGCTATTTAATTACAATTTGAATGTGGTGGGAAACCTTTATGTAAAAATAAATGACAAACTATGGTGAATTTGACTGTATTTTATAGTTGGATTATATCATTGTTGTGGTCTGAAGGTTTGTTTCTACCCAAAAGTCACAGTGGAAACCTAATTACCAATGTGATGGTATTAGGAGGCGGTGTCTTTTGGAGGTGATTAAGTCACAAGGCAGAGTCCTTTTGAGTAGGATTAGTGCCCATGTAAAAGAGGCCCCAGAGAGCTGCTTTTCTCCTTCCATCATGTGAACATAAGGTAAGAAGGTGCCCTCTATGCACCAGGAAATGGGCCCTCAACAAACACTGATTTTGTCAAGACCTTTATTTTGGACTTCCCAGTCTCCAGAACTGTGAGAAATAAGTTTCAGTTGCTTATAAGCTACACAGTTTATGGTATTTTGTTATAGTAGTATCAATAGGCTAAGACCAATATTAATATGAATTATTTGTCCATTACGTTTGCTTTTGATGTATTTTAACAATGATATTTGTGAAAACATGGAAATTTACAGAATGATAGAATATGTTAGTTGGTAAAGAAAAACATGGGATATATAATAATTTATTGATTCTTCAAAAGGTTCATTTGTTGAGAAAAATAGGGGTTAAATTTGTATGAAAAAAGACTGTGAAAGGTAACCCACATTAAGGTTATTGTATACACTATTTTTCTTCAATATTGTTTAGCTATTTTCTCCCTGCATCTTCACATCATTTAAAAAATCAGTTTGTCAAATGTAAAGAAAAATATATTCTGAGTTATTAACTGAAATTTCATTGAAATTATATACCACTTTGGCAGAAATTAATATTATTGAGCATTCCAATTCATGAAATTCTGTTAAACTATTTGTGAATTACTTGTATATCACAATAAGGGTTTATAGTTTTGTGTGTACATTTATTTTCTGTATTTTGATTTCTTTTTGTGGTTTATGCTTTAGATCTAGCATACTAACCTATCTTCCAGTGAATCCTTCCTTGAGCTATGTCTAATATGCTATCACATTTATCTGAGTTATTTATTTTTGATATTTCATTTATTGTATTCTTCAGTTCTGGATTTTCCAAGGTTTTCAGAGTAATTCTGCTTCATAGATCCCAGGTATATGCTGACTTAACCTTATATATCTCAGTTTTCTTTAACATGTTAACCATAGCTATTTTGGAGTCCATGCTTGGTATCTCCAATATTGGAATCTCCCGTAGATGCTTTTCTTTTTCACTTCTGTTTGTGGTAATTTGGTATTTTTGGCTGATGTATCAGGCAATGTTTGATTGAATGCTGAGTATCATGTATAAAAGGTTATATACATAATTTGAGTATTTTGAAGATATTATCTTTCTTCAGTGGGGAATTTCCCTTTCCTCTGGCAGTAGTTAGACTTGGAGAATATTATGTAAGCCAAACACAGATTAAATTTATTTGAGGTTGAGTTTGTTATTGTAAAGACTCTCTATTCCTGGCTCTCCATTAATTCTCTGGTGTAACCTTTCAAGCATCTCAATTGAAAATTTGGAGATTTTCCCATGCCCTTACCTCATTGATTGTCTCTATTTTTTTTTTCTTCCAAGCCCCTTGAAATTGCTAAAAGCTACTCAGTGGCGCATACATCACTAATGTGCTCATGAATGCTTCAAGGACGAAAGATGTACTAAGTGTCAGATTGTCCCTCTGCATTTTTCTTTAAGACCTTGGCTGTAAGTTTGGATACCTTCGTGGCTCTCCCATGCCTTCAAACTGATGTTTTTAATATATATTCAACATGTTTTATGTTGTTATTGGTGAAGGGGTTGGACTGATATAAGCTAGTTTATTATAGCCAGAATTAGAAGTGGCACTCTTCCCTCTTCATTTGAAAAAAACCTTTAGAGAATATTTACATGAGATAGTCAAAGTGACTAAGAAGTGAATCCTAGACAATCTTGGCAACTTTTTGCAGCCTCATTGTCTAACAAGAAGATGCACATTAAAATTTCCTTTAGTGATGATCTGTTTTATGCCACCTTTTTGACAGTACTCTGAGTATTTCTCTTCTGTGATCACATTAACCTGCTCATCAACTGGTAAAAATCTCTTGCCATTTTTTCCCATATACTAAATTTATACTGTGTCTAAAGTGACATTAATTTTAAGAAATACCATGTTCTATATCACAATATAAAGAAAAAATACTATCAATTATAATTGTAAGGTGACAAAGATTGTTTAAATGCTTCTTGATTTCCAAAATGGCCATATATTAATATAAAACTACATAATATAAAATTTCAAATAGTAAGAAACAGTTTTTTAAGATTAAACTTAATATCTCAAAATATTGGCAAAGGAGGAAATTTGCCTGTCATAACAATCTGATATACAATGTGGGTTTTTCTCCAGTCATATTTCTGCAGTTGACAGGCATATTAAAAAGTACATTAATTAGTGGAAGACATAAGAAACTTTGAAAAATTATTTTATAATAATATAAAATGTTTTTATTTAAAAATATGTGAACACAGACATATTACATAACAGGGTACACAACATTTTTAACACGACATATGTAAAGTTATTTTGTATGAGAATTACTAATTGTGAGTAACGGATAAATTTTGCATCCTTTTACCAATTCTTCAAAGTAGAAGTCCTTTAATATATATTGAGTGCTGGATATTTAAATGTTACTATATTACTGATAAATGAAAATATTTCTGAAACAGGAATGAAAAAGAAGGACATTGTAAGCATGCATATACCTTTTCAGTTCGAGTTTCATTAATTCAAGTATTTAGTGTCACTGTGTTGAAGCAGTGAGATAAACACTTAAATTACAGTTCTCCCTGGTACTGATGATACAGCTCAAGATGTATAACACATAATAATTGGAGAATCAAGAGAGTAAATATCTCATTTAAAAATATATGATGCAGGGCATAACGGGAAGAACAACATGATAAGACTATCCAGAGATCACATATTGAGAGAGGAGGCAAGAGAGAGGAGGAAGGTGGCAGGCTTTTTTTAACAGCCAACTTTTGGGGAAACTCTCATGGGAACTGATAAGAGGGGGAGAACTCATTCATTACCATGAGGATGTCACCAAGCCATTCATGAGGGATATATCACCATCATCCAAACACTTCCCGTTAGGCCTCACCTCCAAAACTGGGGATCAAATTTCAACATGAGGTTTGGAGGATCAAATATCCAAAGTACAGCAATGAGATACTGCAGGTATTTTCTGAGACTTGTTGGTAATTAAATTTGTCCCATGTAGTAGCAAAGCTTTTGTTCCAAGAACCATGCAATACTGCTGAAAATTTGTTATCCTCATCTGTGGTTTCATCATAAGAACTGATACTTATTTACTAAGGGTTTTATAAGTATGAGATACACTTTAGTGTCTTTACATGTAGGACCTCATTTGTTGTCCACCACAATCCAGTTAAATAGCCTCCACCACTTCTTATACCATTTAACAGATAAGTAAATTGGCTGCAAACATTGAAATACGTTGTTTCTGTTCATACAAGTGGAAACAGTGAAGCTGAGATTCAATGGATAAGTCCAGAGCCTGAATTGAGAACCTGTGTTCTAAGTTGTTGCCACTCAAGTGCAGCCCATGAACAATAAGTGACTGCATTATCTTAGAGCACGCTGGAAATGCAAACATGTTAGTTCTCACTTGGATCTGAATTTTAACAACATTGGCAGGTGATTTATAGGCACATAAAAATTTGAGAAGTACTGCACACTGCTTCTGCACCCAAGGCTTTTTTTTGCGGTTGAGTTCATTCTGGGTTAAAAGTCTAAATTGCCTTATGTTCATAAAACCTTTGTTACACGTGGTTTTTCAGTTATGGACAGTTAATACCTAAATCGATAAATGTGGATAAAAATTTAAAAACTCACTTTGGATATTTTGCCTGCAGCATAAAATGTTTCTCATGCTTCTGCTTCATACATTCAACTAGGGGCACCATAATTGGAGGCTATACAGCTCAAGAGATACATGACCAAAAAATATAGCACTGCTGTTTCCCAGAGGATGAGAAAAATATCACTGGATATAAGAGAAATATTTAAGGTGGTAGATGGACAAGGGGTCACACATCAAAGACAAAGCATAACTCCATTTTAAATTATCTTTCAATCCTCTGATCAAGATCAAGTATTTTTGATACTGTTTATTGCTCTTAACAGTTTTCTATCACTGCACTTTATATAAAAGGAAATAGAGAAATGGCTTTCGCACAGGCAATTATAACAAAGTAGAAGTAGGAATTTTTGTTTGGTTTTTGTTCCATTTTTACTTCTAATCACTTTATATTGATAAAGTACATTAGATTTGAAACTTCCTTTAAAATACATTCTAAGTAAATACATTCGTCAATTAAAATAATCAAGAAGATAATAGTATAGTCGATACATGCATGTGGCCAAAACTGATGGATGTATGTTAATACTGAAGATTAACATCACTGATGTGTAGAATAATTAGTTTTTTAAATCGTAGAGAGCTAAGCACATAAATGCAAGAATTTTAAAGAGTTTTAAACAAGTATAAGGATCCTTTTCAATTGATAGCTCTTTTATTATCCTTTATTTATAGTAGTGTGTTAGCTGAATGCCCTTCTAGGAGGGGAAGGGTCTGGGTCATCCTATGACTCCCGACTCTTCCCTCCCACCACCATGACAGCTGGCTGGCGGGAGGAACACGACAACGTTGTTGGTTGCAATTGGGACACTATATTTCCTTTTGACACGAGCACAGATTTCCCCTCTCTGGGAAGATCCCTAAAGACAGAAGCTAGTGAGTACTCTGCCTCAGCCCTCCTGCATTCCTGAGCTTGTCCCTTTGGGAGGAGGACCAAGAAATTCCAGGATGAGACAGAGGTACAGGATACGTGACATAAAACCTCTTATTAAAAAGTCTATACAAACATTAACAACATATGTCAGTATTATTAAGGGAAAAATTATCTTTGCCATACATTGGTACTAAATAGAGTAAGGGGAAGTTTGGATTGTAACTCATAATCTTTTTCTTTTTTTAATCCAATGCACATTTAAATAACAACTAACTCCTCCTGAGAGTCACTAAGATCTATAAATCACTATATTTTTTAATGCTGAGGAAAAGAAAAGATTACCTCTAAGTGCTTCAAATCCCAGCAGTGTTTTTAATGAACCAAGTGTGTTTTAAATCAATACTTAAGCTGTGAGGTTTGTATTTTTTTATGGTGTTGCTTTTAGATTTCTGTGCCTACAAAGAGATAATAGCAAATGTCATGCTTGAAGAAAGGAAGTGACTTAGATGCCACAAATCAATAGGAAGCATTGTTCAGCTAACTATGGCAGATAAAAGTGAAAACAAATGCAATTTTCCAATCTTAAAGAAATCATTATTATGATACATCATGTGCATTTGGACATTGGAAACAGTAGCCTCTGAGCCTGGAGCTTTAGCATATTTATAGAAATCTTTTCAGGCTAATAAGAGTTGTGTATAATGCATTCCAAAACATTAAACCTGTCTTTAATTGTTAATCTCTTTTATTTGTAGACAATATTATTGTGTACAAAGTGCTTTTACCTCCCATTATATTGTTTAAATCTCAGAATAACCCTGACAGGCAAAGTGGGTTTTTACTATATTCATCCTACAGATGGAAAATGGGAGACTCAAAAATAATCAATTAGCCTAAGGTCATGCAGAGTGGTGGCAGAGCACTATGGGTGCATAATTCATGTAGAGTGTGAGGAGAGAAAATCCAATCCATCTGTATTTCCTAGTCAAAAGCTTCTCAATGGTTATATTAAAGGGAAGGCTCTAAAAAAGGTTGCACTCAGTTTCAAATAAAGAACTAATTAGATGCAAATTAAACTCTTTAAATCTAATTTACTCAATATTAATTTATTCAACTAATATTTATTGTTTGTCTACTGTATGCTAGTCATGCTTCTGACATTGTGAATAAAATCCAAGAGAGTAGCAATCCCTGAGTTTGGGAAATTTGTAGTCTATGGTTAAGAATTTTTCCTGAATATTTATATCCAGGCTTCCGATTGAGTGGTTTGGCATTATGCGTTTATTTTTGTTGTTGTTGTATTTTATTTTTAATTGGGACATAATAATTGTACATATTTATGGGGTATGGTGTGATGTTTCAATATAAGCATACATTGTATGATGATCAAGTCATGGTATTTGGCATATCCATTACTTCAAATATAGATCATTTCCTTGTGGTGAGAACATTTCAAATTCTCTCTTCTAGTTATTTTGAAACATACAATATTGTTAACTGAAGTCACCCTCCTGTGCAATAAAACACCAGAATGTATTCCTCCTATTTAACTTATACTCATTAAACAATTTTTCCCCATTCCCTGCATACCCCCGCCCTGCATTGTGCCTTATCCCTGGTAACCACTGTTCTATTCTATGCTTCTATAAGATCAGCTTTTTTAGATTACACAAATGCATGAGATCATGGGTTATTTCTTTTTCTGTGCCTGGCTTATTTCAATTAACATAATGTCCTGTAGGTTCATTTACATTGCCACAAATGACAGTATTTCATTTTTTTTCCCCTATGGCTGTATAGCATTCCATGCTGTTTGTGTTGTATGTAAATATTGTGTATGTTTATCACATTTTCTTTATCCATTCATCCATTGGTGGACATTAGGTTGAATCCATATGTTGGCTATTTCATACCTTGCTGCAGTAAACAAGGGTGTGCAGATGTCTCCTTAACATAATTTTCTTTGGATAAATATTCAGTAGTGAGATTGCTGGATTACATGGTAGTTCTATTTTTAATTTTTTAAGGAATTTCCATACTATTTTCCGTAATGACTATACTAATTTACATTTCCACCAATAGTGTATGAGGATTCCCATTTCTCCACATCCGTGGCTGCATTTGTTATTTTTTGTCTTTTTTTTTTTTTTTTTTAATTTTTTATTGATCATTCTTGGGTGTTTCTCGCAGAGGGGGATTTGGCAGGGTCACAGGACAATAGTGGAGGGAAGGTCAGCAGATAAACAAGTGAACAAAGTTCTCTGGTTTTCCTAGGCAGAGGACCCTGCGGCCTTCCGCAGTGTTTGTGTCCCTGGGTACTTGAGATTAGGGAGTGGTGATGACGCTTAATGAACATGCTGCCTTCGAGCATCTGTTTAACAAAGCACATCTTGCACCGCCCTTAATCCATTCAACCCTGAGTGGATACAGCACATGTTTCAGAGAGCACAGGGTTGGGGGTAAGGTCACAGATCAACAGGATCCCAAGGCAGAAGAATTTTTCTTAGTACAGAACAAAATGAAAAGTCTCCCATGTCTACCTCTTTCTACACAGACACGGCAACCATCCGATTTCTCAATCTTTTCCCCACCTTTCCCCTCTTTCTATTCCACAAAACCGCCATTGTCTTCATGGCCCGTTCTCAATGAGCTGTTGGGTACACCTCCCAGATGGGGTGGTGGCCGGGCAGAGGAGCTCCTCACTTCCCAGTAGGGGTGGCCGGGCAGAAGCGCCCCTCACCTCCCGGACGGGGCAGCTGGCCTGGCGGGGGGCTGACCACCCCCACCTCCCTCCTGGACGGGGCGGCAGGCCGGGCGGGGGGCTGACCCCCCACCTCCCTCCCGGATGGGGTGGCTGGCCGGGCAGAGGGGCTCCTCACTTCCCGGTAGGGGCGGCCGGGCAGAGGCGCCCCTCACCTCCCGGACGGGGCGGTTGGCCGGGCGGGGGGCTGACCCCCCCACCTCCCTCCCGGACGGAGCGGCTGGCCGGGCAGAGGGGCTCCTCACTTCCTGGTAGGGGCGGCCGGGCAGAGGCGCCCCTCACCTCCTGGATGGGGCGGCTGGCCGGGCGGGGGGCTGACCCCCCCACCTCCCTCCCGGACGGAGCGGCTGGCCGGGTGGGGGGCTGACCCCCCCACCTCCCTCCCGGACGGGGCGGCTGGCCGGGCAGAGGGGCTCCTCACTTCCCGGTAGGGGCGGCCGGGCAGAGGCGCCCCTCACCTCCCGGACGGGGCGGCTGGCCAGGCGGGGGGCTGACCCCCCCACCTCCCTCCCGGACGGGGCGGCTGACCGGGTGGGGGGCTGACCCCCCCACCTCCCTCCCGGATGGGGCGGCTGGCTGGGCGGGGGGCTGACCCCCCCACCTCCCTCGCGGACAGGGCGGCTGGCCGGGCAGAGGGGCTCCTCACTTCCCAGTAGGGGCGGCCGGGCAGAGGCGCCCCTCACCTCCCGGATGGGGCGGCTGGTCAGGCGGGGGGCTAACCCCCCCACCTCCCTCCCAGACGGGGCGGCTGGCCGGGCGGGGGCTGACCCCCCCACCTCCCTCCCGGACGGGGCGGCTGGCCGGGCGGGGTGCTGACCCCCCCCACCTCCCTCCCGGATGGGGTGGCTGGCCGGGTGGGGGGCTGACCCCCCCACCTCCCTCCCGGACGGGGCGGCTGGCCGGGCAGAGGGGCTCCTCACTTCCCAGTAGGGGCGGCCGGGCAGAGGCGCCCCTCACCTCCCGGACGGGGCGGCTGGCCAGGCGGGGGGCTGACCCCCCCACCTCCCTCCCGGACGGAGCGGCTGGCCGGGCAGAGGGGCTCCTCACTTCCCGGTAGGGGCAGCCGGGCAGAGGCGCCCCTCACCTCCTGGACGGGGCGGCTGGCCGGGCGGGGGGCTGATCCCCCCACCTCCCTCCCGGACGGGGCAGCTGGCCGGGCAGGGGGCTGACCCCCCCACCTCCCTCCCGGATGAGGAGGGAGGACCCTCCTCACTTCTCAGATGGGGTGGCTGCCGGGCGGAGGGGCTCCTCACTTCTCAGACGGGGCGGTTGCCAGGCAGAGGGTCTCCTCACTTCTCAGACGGGGCGGCCGGGCAGAAACGCTCCTCACATGCCGGACGGGGCGGCAGGGCAGAGGTGCTCCCCACATCTCAGACGATGGGCGGCCGGGCAGAGACGCTCCTCACTTCCCAGATGTGATGGCGGCCGGGAAGAGGCGCTCCTCACTTCCTAGATGGGATGGCGGCTGGGCAGAGACGCTCCTCACTTTCCAGACTGGGCAGCCAGGCAGAGGGGCTCCTCACATCCCAGACGATGGGCGGTCAGGCGGAGACGCTCCTCACTTCCCAGATGGGGTGGCTGCCAGGCAGAGGCTGCAATCTCGGCACTTAGGGAGGCCAAGGCAGGCGGCTGGGAGGTGGTTGTAGTGAGCCGAGATCACGCCACTGCACTCCAGCCTGGGCGCCATTGACCACTGAGTTAACGAGACTCCGTCTGCAATCCTGGCACCTCGGGAGGCCGAGGCTGGCAGATCACTCGCGGTTAGGAGCTGGAGTCCAGCCCGGCCGACACATCGAAACCCCGTCTCCACCAAAAAAATACGAAAACCAGTCAGGCGTGGCGGCGCGTACCTGCAATCGCAGGCACTCGGCAGGCTGAGGCAGGAGAATCCGGCAGGGAGGTTGCAGTGAGCTGAGATGGCAGCAGTACCATCCAGCTTCAGCTCGGCATCAGAGGGAGACCGTGGAAAGAGAGGGAGAGGGAGACCGTGGGGAGAGGGAGAGGGCCAGGGCCACTTCTGTTGTGTGATGGTTGGTACCTTGAGACCTCGCACATCGCAATCTTTTACAATTATCTGCATATATATCATTTGGTCCTCACTGCATCCTTGTCAAGTTGTTTTGGCAGGCATTATTTTCTATTTTATCTGTGGGAACACAGACCCAGCAGGTCTCCTCGGTGGCCGTGGGACAGTAGGAGATGAGCACGAGCGTGGTGACCACGTTGACGGCAAGCCCCAGCAGGGTGATGGAGTTGGGGGCCATCCAGAGCGGGATCCACTGGAGCAGCCAGGTCCAGTAGAGCTGCAGCGGCGGCTCAAGCAGCGAGACGCCCACCGCGCTGTAGTGGTGCTCCTCCAGTCGCCGCAGCTGCCATTTTTTGTCTTTTTGATAATAACCATTCTAATTTTAGGGAGGTGATATTTCATTGTGGTTTTGATTTGCATTTGCCTGATTATTAGTGATGATGAGCAATTTTTCATGTACCTTTTGGCCATTTGTATATCTTTTGAGAAAGGTCTATTCAGGTTTTTTGCCCGTTTTTAAATTTGATTTTTTAATTTTTTACTACTGAGTTGAGTTTCTTATATACTCGGGATATTAACCCCTTTTCACATACATAGCTTGCAAACATTGTCTCCCATTCTGTGGGTTGGCTCTTTATTCTGTTGATTGTTTTGTTGTGCAGAAGCTGTTTTGTTTGATATAATCTTATTTTTATTTTTTATGACTTATTCCATTGAGTTCTTTATTCAAAAAAATATTGGCCCAGACCAATGTCATGAAATGTTTCTTTGATGTTTTCTTCCAGCAGTTTTATAGTTTCAGGTTTTACATTTAAGTTTTTAATTCATTTTGACTTGATTTTTATGTCTGTTGAGAGATAGGTTTCTATTTTCACTCTTCTGCATGTGGATGGATTTATTTTGTGTTATCTATTCTGTTCCATTGGTCTATTTTTATGCCAATACCATACTATTTCAGTTACTATATTTTTGTAGTGTATTTTAAAGTCAGATACCATGATTGCCTCCAGCTTTGTTCTTTTTGCTTAGGGGTGCTTTGACTATTTTGTGTCTTTTGTAGTTCCATACAAATTTTAGGATTTTTTTTCTACTTCGAGAAATGTCATTGGTATTTTAAGAGAGATTACATTAAATCTGTAGATTGCTTTGCATCTGTAGATCACTTTGAATACTACAAACATTTTAGCAATATTCTTCCAATCCATGAACATAAAATATCTTTCTATTTATTTATATTCTCTTCAATTTTTTACATAAATATTTTATTTTCATTTTAGAGATCTTTAATGTTAGAGATCATTTTAGGTTAAATTTATTCCTAGGTATATTACTTAATTTTTTGTAGCTATTGTAAATAATATTTTCTTGATTTATTTTTCAGATTGTGTGCACAGAAATACTACTAATTTTTGAGTTGGTTTGTTGATTTTGTATCCTACAACTTTACTGAATTCATTTATTAGCTCTAATTTTTGTGTGTGCGTGTGTGAAGTCCTTTCCAATTTGGATCCCTTTTATTTCCTTCTCTTATCTAATTGTTTTGGTTAGGGCTTCTTGTACTATATTAAATAAGCATGGTAAAAGTGAGCATCTTTGTCTTGTCCCAGGTCTCAGGAAAAGCTTTCAACTTTTTCTCAGTCAATATGATCTTAACTTTGGGTATGTCATACATGGTCTTTATTGTGTTCAGGTACAATACATTCCTTTTATACACAATTTGTGGAGAGTTTTTATCATAAAGGTGTATTGAATTTTATCAAATGCTTTCTATGCATCTACTAAAAAGATCATATGATTTTTATACTTGATTCTGTCAGCATGATGTAGCATATGAATTTGTTTGCATGTTTTGAACTATCCTAGCATTCCTCTGATGAATCCCACTTGGTCATGGTAAATGACCTTTTGAATATGCTGTTGAATTTGGTTTGCTAGTGTTTTGTTTAGGATTGTTACGTATATGCTTATCAGAGATGTTGGCCTGTAGTTCCTTTTTTTGTTATGTCCTTGCTTGATTTTTGTATCAGGATGCTGCTAGCCTTGTAGAATGATTTTGGAAGAATTTACTGTTCATCAACTTTTTTTGGAATAGTTTGTAAGTAATTGGTATTAGTCCTTTAAATGTTTGGTAGAATTTATCAGTGAAGCCATCAGATCCTGGGCTTTTCTTTGATGGGAAACATTTTGTTACTGATTCAATCTTGGTATTTTAAGAGGGTGCATTGTATATGTAGTAGATCAGTGCAATCTTGTTACCCATTGCTCTGTTCAGATATTCAGCTTCCTTATGAATCAAATTTTGTAAGTTTATATGTACAGGAATTAATTTCTTCTAGGTTTTTCAATTTATGAGTGTATACAATAATAATAATCTCTTATGATCTTTTGTATTTCTGTGATATCAGTTGAAATGTCTTCTTTTCCAGGTCTGGATTTATTTATTTGAATCTTGACCTGATTTGTTCTGTGTCCCCACCCAAATCTCATCTTGAATTGTACTCTCATAATTCTCACGTGTTGTGGGAGGAACCCAGTGGGAGATAATTGAATCATGAGGGTGGTTTCTCCCATACTGTTCTCATGGTAGTGATTAAGTCTCAAAAGATCTGATGATTTTATCAGGGCTTTCTGCTTTTGCATCTTCCTCATTCTCTCTTTGCCTGCTGCCATCCATGTAAGATGGGACTTGCTCCTCCTTGCTTTCAGCCATGATTGTGAGGCTTCCCCAGCCATGTGGAACTGTAAGTCCAATTAAACCTCTTTCTTTTGTAAATTGCCCAGTCTCAGGTATGTCTTTATCAGCAGTTTGAAAACGAAGTAATACAAATCTTTTCCTTTTTTTTTTTTAAGTCTAGCTAAAGGTTTGTTGATTTTACTTAACTTGCCCCAAAAACAGCCCTTTGCTTTGTTAATCTTTTGTATTTTTAGTGTCTATTTTATTTCTGCTCTAATTTTTATGTTTTTCTTTTACTATTTTTGAATTTATTTATTTTTAATATCTTAAGGTATAACGTTAGGTTGTTTATTTGAGATTTTTAAAAATTATTTGATATAGCTGTAAACATCCCTCTAAGAGCTGTTTTTATTGTATCCCATAGGTTTGGTCTGTTATATTTCCTTTTCCACTTGTCTCAAGAAACGTTTAATTTCCTTTTTAATGTCTTCATTGATCCCTTTGTTAGTCAGGAGTGTGTTGTTTAGTTTCCAGGTAGTTGTGTTGTTTCCAAAGTTGTTTCTGTTATTGATTTCCAGTTTCATGCCATTATGGTCTGAAAAGACTCTTGATATGACTTTGAATTTTTAAAATTTGTTGAGACTTCTTTTGGGACCTAACATATTATCTATCCTGGAGAAAGTTTCATGTGCAGCTACATTCTACATCTTTTAGATAAAATGTTCTGTAAATGTTTGATATGTCCATCTGATCCACAGGGCAGGTTTAAATCCAATGTTCCTTTGTTTATTTTCTGTTTGGATGATCTGTCCATTGCTAAAAGTGGGATGCTGAAGTCCCCCACTATTTTGTATTGCAAGCTATCTCTTCCTTTAGATATAATATATACATTTGGGTGCTCTGGCATTGCGTGAATAAGTATTTGAAATTGATATATCTTCTTGCTGAATTGACCCCTCCCTTCATCATTATATAATGACTAGCTTTGTCTCTTTTTACATTTTTTGAGTTAGTCTGTTTTATCTGACACAAATATTGCTTACTCCTGCTCTCTTTCGGTTTCCATTTGCATGAGATACTATTTTCTATCTCTTTACTTTCAGTCTATGTGAGTCCTTATAGGCAAAGTGACTCTCCTGTAGCCAGAATATAGTTTGGTCTTAGTTTTATTATTTATTCAGCTTGTATGTTCAAATTTCAAATTGATAAATTTAAACCACAATTCTACTTTGAAAAATTTACCATAAAAAATATTAGACAGACACACAAAAGTTATACACTGGATGTTCTCAGAATTTCATAGTAAAAAAAAATAGAAATATATTTTGATCAGTATAAGATTAAATGTATTATGATACAATCTCACAGGGCAATATTATTTAACTATTATAAATATTTTGATAGTTATGGATATTAAAATCTGCTCAAAATGTATTTCTAACAAATGCATTAGAGAATGTGTCTATTGTTTTGTCAAATTTATGTAATATTCTAATAGTATGTAAGCATGGAGAGTCATCTCAAAGTCTGTGGCCCAAGTGTAAGCTGTTGTCACTGAACGGTTAGATTTATTCTCATTTTTGCTTGCTTTAAGCTTTTTGTGCTTTTTCATTTTTTGTAAGGAGCATGTTATGTTGTATGACCCGAAACAATACAATTTATTTAAAAATACATTAAAGATAAAGAATACTCATAATTGTCTTTTATTCAAGTATGTTAATAAAATTTTGGAACATATTTTTATCATCTGAATATGTAGGACCTTTTGCTTATAATGCTTTGTTTAATTTTTCAGATTACTTTGTATTTAAACTAATCTGAGTCTGTTAGATCATAGCATATATTTTTACATGTTAGAAGCCTATATTGGTATTCTTTTCTTTGAACTTGATTATTTCATGGACCACATGAAATAATCTCTTGTTCCAGTTAGTTTCTGATTACCAAAATCTAAAAGGAATAAAAAAGGCAGTTTCTCTTTTTAACTGCTCTCAGAACCACACTAAAATCTTTATGAAGTCTTTTGATGTAGAGTTCAAATAGTTTATATTTCCTTGCAGGTAGAATTTTTGTTTCCACAGACAAGCAATTATTCTCCCTAAACTCTATCTCAGGGTAGAATGTCTTCCATTTTATGAAATCTGATCTCACTTTAAACAACACAAATGCCATTTTGCTTTATCTGAGATTAATTCAGAAAGGAAGATAATTTGTTTATTTAATACTTTGGTTCATATAATACAAATTTCCTGAAGTTTTATTTCCTCTTGGAAATCTTTTAAGGGAAAAGTGCTAAGATTCTATTCAGTAGAAACTTCTGGAAATTCTCATGTATGAAATTTAGATCGTTAAAGGTGAGAAAGCTGTACCATTCTTGATAAGTGAACAAATTAATTTACTGATGTGGTATCACCAAATATTGTCTACTATATCAATACTAGGAATTGAAAAAGCTGGCATAAATTAGGAGAAAGTAATAACTTTGACCTTCCAAGTTCAGGACCTTGATCAGTAAAACTCTTTAATTTTTGTGTTGAGTCATGATAACAATGAAGGGGAAAACAGTTGCATGATCTACATTATGAACTTCTGATACACAGGGAGTTACACCCATTTTGTATTTTGAATAGTTTAAATAATCTTTATTCTGAGGGTGACTTCTCTACTCATTACATATGCTTTAAACAGCAATCAGAAATCATTTTTTGCCTTCATCAGGATTGTTTAATCTTATACATACATATAATCACCTTTTTAGAATGGCATTGCCAATTTTTTTTTTTTTACAGGAATAGTGACATTGTCTCTTGTCTTAGTCCGTTTGTGTTGCCATGAAGGAATACCTGAGACTGGGTTATTTGTGAAGAAAAGAGGTTTATTTAGCTCACGGTTCTTCAGGTTGTACCAGAAGTATGGCACCCGTGTCTGCTTCTGGTGAGGGCCTCAGGAAACTTCCACTCATGGCAGAAGGCAAAGGGGAGCTAATGATAAATGTTTACTTTTCATCTTGATCTGTCTATGGAGACATGAATCTCTTTATTTCTCCTTTTAGATTCTGTTTCACTGAAGCTCAAAGATAGTAAGGACCCCAGGCATTTCAGCACGTCTGCACTTACTGGCCTATTTCTTTAAGTGTGGAACTGGCAACTGTTACAATTCCAGCTTGAAATGAATATATATATAATCGTTCTTAAAATGCAAGCTGTATCATGTATGTGTTTACTCATATGATTGTTCACTGAACATAGATAATAACTGACTTTACTATTATTGGTGTTTTAAAGATGAGTACTTAGAACAATATTAATGACCTGCTTTTGAACATAAAAAGGTATTTTCAAAGTTTTAATGGTTGTATTTTGTGTTTTAACTAGATAGACTATTTAAATGCAATCAATTTTAATGGATGAGCTTCTTGAATACCATTCTTTCTAAAAAGCTGTTTCTACAAGTTCCTATTGTCACTGATAGCTAATATTTACTTTATACTCTTAAGCATTTGGCCAAGGGATAGAAACCATTCTAGGCTTAACCCCACAAGGGCTCTAGTTCTATAATAGAAAACTGTTGCCACAATCCATCAATTACCACTTAGTGATCTCATTCATGCCCTCCTTCCTGTTCCCAAGGCTACCATCCTAGTTCAGAACCTCATACCCTTTCCTTGACGTTTCAATAGCCTCCTAGCTCAACCACCCAGGCTGTCTTACTCATGGTTTCCAAATTAATGTCCTTCAAAGTACATTTTCTCATGGTGCTGCTTTCTTACACATGCACATTGACTGCTAGTTTAACAGATATTATAAATAATTATTCAGTTCAGGAGCTGTGCCAGGCTCTGCTAATATAAAAATGAATAAAATAGAATTCCTGCCTTTGAGACATTTATATGTTCCCAGGGGAAATTTTTATGCAGTATCTACTCTGTAGAATTTCCTAGAAATTAAATGCATAACTTTATGGCCACACTGATGTGTCTTTATATGTGTTTTACACACACACACACACACACACACATAAATATGCACATGCATAATACAGTCAGTTAGGTTGTGTGGATATGAACCTGACATGGGTGTGTGAGAAAATCACATTGTATTTTATATGCAAATTTAATTTGTAATCTGAGCATTCATTCTATTCACATGATAGAAATGTACTAACAATTTGGGCCTTCACTAGATTGTTGGGTAAATTCTGGGAGCTTATATACTACCTCTGTAGAGGGAAGGCATGTGATCTTCCATGTTGCCTAAGTGTGCTGGCGATCATTAAGTTGACTAGTTGTTTTGTCGACACAGGTCTCTGTTAAAAAACATGCCTTATTCTATCTACCTGGCCAGGTGAGCCCTGATCCACCAGTCCTCTATTTTTTTGTTTGTGATTCCTAATCCTGGAACATCCCGAGTCTCTTCAACCTACCTCTCTCAAATGTTTGCTTTATGCTTAAAATTCTCCCCTTTTCTGTAAATGGCTTCTGTGCTTTTACAAATCAAAGGCTAAATGGCTTCCATGTTGCTTTCCTTTCCACTGTCTGAGTACTGAACACCACAATGACATGAAGTGGGGGAGGAAGTTTGTGAGGGAAGAGCAGAAGCTGAGCAGAGGGAAAAGAGGGAATTTACAAGGGGGAGATTGTTTAATATATCAAAAATAATTCATTACTTATACATACATGAAAACCATTATATATATATCTAATATATGTAATATTATATTGGCCTCTTATACTATAGCAGAAGGTATGATGCTACTGTGTCACTTATAACTCTTCTCAGAACCCACAGGCATGAGCAGCATATGCAGCAGTGCAGAGAGGCCTATGGGCATTTACAGTGATGCCAAACATTGCAGTATTTATGGGTGTCTATTTAATTATATTAAATCCTGTGCTATTTGCTCTGGGCTAATATTTGAGATGCCTTTAAAGAAGCTTTTTCAGAAATCCATAATCTGATCTGGAACTCTAGCATTTCATTTTTAAGCCAGCATCTACCCTGATGTATTATAAAATATTTGCCAGTTAACCATGAGTAGCACTCTTAAGATTCTGATGTTTAGGCTGGGCGCAGTGGCTCATGCCTGTAATCCCAGCACTTTGGGAGGCTGAGGCGGGCGGATCACGAGGTCAGGAGTTCGAGACCAGCCTGACTAACATGGTGAAACCCCATCTCTACTAAAAATACAAAGAAAAAATTAGCCGGGCATGGTGGTGTGTGCCTGTAATCCCAGCTACTCAGGAGGCTGAGGCAGGAGAATCGCTTGAACCCCTGGAGGAGGAGGTTGCAGTGAGCCAAGATCGCACCACTGAACTCTAGCCTGGGCAACAAAGCGAGACTCTGTCTCAAAAAAAAAAAAAAATTCTGATGCTTAATATTGTTTTCCAATCAGCCATCTAAAATAATAATGATAATTCTTTTAATTCACTTATTGAGTGTTATGTTGTTTCAGCTATAAATAAAATGATTTTATGTGAATTATTTCATTTAATCCTCACAACGATGCTGTCATATACTCTATTTTGTCCTATCTATTTTGTGGATGAAGAATGAAGGCTTAGAGAATTACTCAAAATTACGCAGCAAACTGTCTGTACCTTAACTTCAGACTAATGTCAAGCTTCTATCAAGGGAGGAGAAGGAGGACAGATGAAAAGAAATGTGATTAAGTCCTATGGTATACAATTTTGGTATCTATAAATTGGCCTAATAGTAGCATATATCTTATGGAGTTTGCATATTAAAAATAGTTAATGTAAATAAACAATTTAGCATGTTGAATGGACCTACTAAGTATTCAGTAATTATTCATTATTAACTTTTTCATGAAATAATATAGGAATAACTATGTGGAACAATAGGTGTGCAAATATTTTATTTCGGGTATAATTAATGTAACAGAAACATAGTTGAGACACTGCTTCTTACAAATCATTAATGACCAGTGATGTCACAAACTATGGTGTTCATGCCACTGAAAGGATTATCTCTTAATTATCTCTTTACTTACTAATAACTGTTATCTCTTTCTTTTCTTCATATACTGCTTTGTGATTTTTCCTGTGCTCACTCACTCTTTCTTCCTCTCCATAAAATGTCTTCACATTGTCTGATAACTTTTCTTTGTTTCCCTTTCTTTCCATACTTTATTTTCAGGCTCTTGGATTTGACATTGAAGTTAGGAACCCATCCAGTAACTGATCTTCTCATCTGTAGCCTTAGAGACTGAACTTCCCCACCAAAATGTTAATCAAGCAAATAATTTCTACCAGGACAAGATGAAAATAGATGAAAGCACCTGCCCCCAACCCCATCCAAGTTCTGAAAATTGAGAAGAAGAGTTTTACTATTTTTGTAGAATTTTTTTTCAGTATGAAATCACTTTTCTCAGAATGACATCAATCCGGAGATATTTTTGATAATGACAAGGACTTGACAGTAAACATGTTTTATGATGTTCCTTTCTTGAGAGATGGTCTTCCTTGTATTCTCATTATGAGAATTACGGTCTTCCTCATATTTCCAACTCCTGGCACAGTGACTGGCACATAGTAGGTGCTTAAAATTTGTTGAAAGACAAAATAACAGTAATTATAAGAGTTATATAAGTATAATTATAATCATGGTATGTGGATCAGTACCCATTTGTGCAATATACCTGTTGATGGTGTTTAAACTCAGTCTCATCAATTCTGGGTGACTTACTGTCAGAAACATATTCACATACACATCTCACAAAAGGCAGAAGCACATACACATACACACCTCACAGACAGATTCCAAATCTAATTTAAACAATAATGTAAATATTCACCTCATTCTGCAAGTCTTATATTGAGGACCCTATGCACAAATTCATTTGACTCTCCAAAAAGGCCCAACACTTTTCAAAACTGCTTCACTTCTTAAGAATGTCCTAGGGATAGGGATAGGGAAGAGTGAATATTCTTTGCTGTTCGCGGGCATGTTCTAGCTGGACTACTTGAGATACTGTTAAGAAGCTTAGGCAATCTATAATTATTATCTGAGAATTCTGTGTTTATATTTTTGGATGTAGCAAAGAAACTTCAAAATTTGACTTCAAAGAAGAACTCTGAATACCAGATGATTAATATTTCACAAAAACAAAGAATAAATTGAGAAGCAAAGGAATTCATTATCCTTGCAAAAATAAAATTACTTATGTGCAAATATGAGAAAGGTCATTGTATTTGATGCTTGCATTATGCATAAAGAGATGAGGCTTCTTTTGATGTGTTTATTGTAATGATTTGCCATGGGACTGAGTTATGAAATCATGGCATGTAATTAAAATGCAGAGTCTCTGAGTCCTGGAGTAACACACTAGTGGGCTTAAAGCAACCTCAGACCCACTCTTGGCTATTTGTGAACATATTTTATGTTTAGAGAATAAAAAGAAATTAACTTTTTATGTATCAGATGAGTAATCACATAATAAAGCATAATTGCTGTGAGACAATTAACATCTCAATATGATTTGATATTTGCTATCCTGTAAAAGATTATTTCCTGGACCTTATCATGAGAGTATTAAAGTTAAAAGTTATGAAATGGAGTACAGAGTATTATAGTGATCTTACATAAAAGATTTAGGGTCAAAACACATAAATTCACATTCTGGCTTTCTGCCTTTTTCTTCTGATAAAACTCAGCAAATATTGATCTTTCTGAGCCACCATTCTTCATTTTTAAATAGTGGAAACAATATCTATTTACCTATCACAAAGAAGTTTCATAACTAAAATTAAAAATTTTTAATTGTAAAGAACCTATTAATGGAATGCAAGTTATGCTCTAAAATACTAATTTTTGTTATTGCAAAGTATTAGTAAGAGTGAGATACTCTCCGTGACCACACTGAAATGGAAGTGATTCTTATGACACCTGCTGATTTCTATGTGGCTCTGGATGGATTTATCACAACTCTAAGAGACATTTGTGCAAATGTGGCTTTGGTTTCAGTTCTCAATCTGATGTTTTTATCATTTTTTATATAAGCTTTTTGAAAACAGATAGGTTTCCCAAGCGTTTTGCCATTTATCCTTTATGGATCTATGCAAGAAATTTATGCGTGCGATTTTTATTGTCTTAAGGAAATATTTGGAACAATTTTACCCTTTCTTTTGATCATATTCTTTGGCTCATTTAAGAGATTGCTATATTACTTGGTGAGTCTAAAATTGAGTATCCTGTTTATATATCTGAAACAGGTAATGGGTAATATCACCTTGAGTCTGGCAGTACTCACTTGAGAGGAAAAATTACATTGATTCTCTGACTTGAGTAAGAATATCTTGTTCACAATATGTTTGTGAAACCTTTTTCTACTCTTCCTTTTGCCCTTTATGACTGTCATATCTCAGTTCCACAAATTCAGGGTAAAAATGAGCTTCTAGTCATATCTAGGACAGTTATCCCAAAATATTTATTTAGATATTTAAATCATCCCTAAGCTAGAGAAGATGTGAAATAGCTTTAATTGACTGAATGATTTTGTATTTCTTTCAACAAAATAAATCCCTGTATATGGTTCAGGAATAACTAGATAATATATTTAAATATCTTGAGAAAATAGAGTCAGCAGTCCTGGATTACCAGCTGTGTAACCTTGAGGGAGTTAGCCAACCTCTCTGACCTTCAGCATTCTCTTCCACAAATAAGAAGAGGGATAATAATACCTAGTCTAGGCACACAGATTTGTGGTAAATATTATCCTTCTTCTTATTTATAAGAAGAGATATGAGATCTCTGATATGAGAATCTCTTCTTATAAATAATAAGAGGGATAATAATACCTAATCTAGGCACACAGTTTTGTGGTAAATATCAAATGATGCTTCTACATGGTGCAAGGATGAACTGTTAAATATATACAGTTTTTTCATATTAATGGATAGCTTTATCACACTAGAAACATTATTCAAATGCATTTCAATATGGAGGGCTCTCTTGAAATGCTTTTGTTGAAAGAAAGCCTTCCAATTTGTAACTATCTATTTTGTTTCTCCTTTCTTGTATCCTCTTTCTATGTATATCTTTTCAATGTAGCTGTGACTATCATTTGATTTTCAATCTTCTTTTTCCCTCGTAGTTTTACTTGTTGGAATTTTCCTGTAATACACTAATCTATTTTCACCATGCCTGTCTACTAAATCATATTCCTCACTGTGGAAAATTATGACAGCATTCACCTAATCACTCATGCCAGAAATATTCCCTCTTTAATTTCTGCATTGAATAGATTACCAAGGTTTGTTAAATGAACCATTCTAATATTCCCCAGATCTCTCCATAAACAGTCCTTGTTCAGATCTCTCTCACTTGAACTATTATAGGAGCTTCTTAACTTTCCTGTGTTCAATCTCACCTCAATCCAATATATCCTCTCCCATTCTGTTAGGGTGATCTTTCTACAATTTTTGGACTTTCCTTTCCCATGGCCTGTAATTTTTTATGGGTTCCTGTACTTTGCAGTACAAAATACAAGCCTCATATTATGGCAAGCTGATTTCATGCTGCTTTCCCATATGCACCTCACTCTAGGCATGCAGGCCTGGTGGGATTTCCCAAAATAGATAGTGAACTCCAAAATTCTCTGCCTTTGTGCATGTCCTTGAAATATTTCCTCTCCTTTTCACCCCTCATTACCTAGGAAGATGCTCACCTCAAACATAAATTGTGCCTTGGGACTGTTTGAGGCCTATACTCATCTGTGATTTTAAGGAATCCTTTATATTCCAGGACTACGGCCTTTAAGAATTTTATTATGTCTATTTTTCTCATATTTGCCCTCCTTGCTAGGCTGAGCTTATTCTTCTCTTGCCTTTTTAAGAGAAGGCCTGTTACATGTTTACTGAGAGAATGAATTAATGGTAACTCAGTGTAGCCTTTCATTACTTATCGGCTGCAATATAATAAGCAAAGGAGAAAGCAAGAACAATCTTGGGAAATGGGAAGAAAGTGAGACACTGGTGATAATAAGCTGCCATCTGCCTTGACAGAAAGAAACCTCTCACCCTGTTTGTTTTGTGCTTCAAAAGAGATTCTTTTTAGCTCATGTTGTTTGTGACAAGTTAAGGCCTGTCCTCTGTTTCTTTATTTTGTTTTTAAAGCACGTTTGCAGGCATCATCGTGTAATGAATAATATATCACGATGAGTTTTTCTAAGCTTTTGAATTAGTATCCGCTTTACTTTTCCATGGAAGCACTGAAAATGAGTGATTCCTACAAATGATACTTTTTTTCATTTTGAACAATAGCCTTTATCTCTCTAATCTAAACATCTTGGTTGCAAGTTCACAGTTATTACTAACATCAGATAATAACATATTTTGAAATAAATATATTTAATACTTTTTGTCAGGTTATTTACTATGATATTATATCTGTTACTTAAAGCTAAAAACAAATATCTAAGTAACATGTTAATAAGATTTAAAAGCAGCATGTTGTTATCAAAGAACCCTGAATTGCAAGGGTGTGATCATATTCCTGAAGCCTGGGACTCATCATGGCAGGGAGCTAGTGTACCATATTGTCATGGCAACAGGATGTCTTCCTAGGTTTAAATTTGTTTGTGTTGCTGATCCATAACTTTAAAAGCTTATCCAGAGCTTTTAAAGAACAAGTTGTATTGCTTCTGTGGTTGATGCCATATGCTAAAATTCATGGCTATTTCACGAATGGTAATTTGAGTGTTCTTTACTTTTTCTTTTGGTCTCCAAAGTACAGTTATCAAACTAAGATTGTTATGCCTGAGTGTTTTGTTTTGTCACTGTGTCACTTCTATATATACAACTGTGAGGAAAAAAATTTTCTTCCCTATATTTGTTATAGTGAGACTCTGGATTTTTGTTTTGGATGTAAATACAGATATTATTTTATGGAGGCAATAATGAAAAACAGGAATTTTAACCTGCTGAATATTCAAAACTTAATAACCTTAATGTGTTGTTCCAAAAAGCCAAAACCTTGCAGCACTCTGAATTCTTTCTGCATGGCAAAGACACTTCTGTTGCCAAGAGATTCTCTGTAAACAGTGAAGAAAAACAATGATCAATGGTCCTGTGCATTGCCTAGCAGAACGTCCTTGACATCCCTCGCATTGCAGCACAATGCTGACAGCTGGGTTCTCATTTGGAAGCAGAGAACAGAGAGCCAGGGAGGTAGGAACCACAAAGGGTTAGGAGAAAAGGAGGGTGGATAAGCGGGAGCAGAGGAGACAAGAGAAGGGAGAGAGGAGGTAGGAGGAAAGAGATGAGTATTTGTTGTTGTCTTTGAATTGTTAACTCCTTAGAGTTAAAGATGGAAATCTTACACATCAATATGCACTATATTATTCCCTCCAGTGAAGCAAATTGCTTTTGAAAGTTAGTTTTGTCTTTAAAGAGGCATACAGATGAAGGTTATGGAGTGAATACAAAATAAAGAAGGTCCTCTGTGATGATATTAATCCTGAATTAAAAGGAAAGGCAACTGTAGATTAAAAAAAACTAAATAAATAAACTGGAACAAAATTTTAATGTGTGCCTTTTTTTTTATTGCTGATTACTTGTCTCCGTGCATACATACGTGGGTGATGAAAAAAATAAGGTTCAAGATATTCAGTATGGTTTTGAAGTGGGCCTTAGGTGTTTTTGTCTTGTCACTATTTTTATTTGATATTTTTCTACTTCCTCCTAGGTATAATGTAGATGACAAGAGTTAAAATCTTGGAGTTCTTATGCCCATTTATCTACTATCAGTTTACCAAGAAACATAACTTTTATGTCATAATTTATAATTTGATTTTTAAACACTCAATTTGTGAGTCTAATTGTAATTAGTTTTGTAACACCTAAAGTCATTAGCCATATGGTTTAGGAAAGCAAATGAGAAGTATTGTGTTAGATAAGAATAGAGAAGCAACTCTTTGGTCACCAAAAGTTAGTTCTTCACTTCTATTATTGGGAAACTGACTAAGCTTCTAATATTCCTGTTGATGATACAGTATGCCCATTGCAGAAAGATAGACAAAACATTTCAATAGCACATCAAGCCAGATGTTCAAGGATATGATTTCCTCAAGGTCCTTGACTGTACAATTTTCTTCTAGGTTGCTCAAACTTGGGACCATTTATTATAAACACTCAGTAGATCCCTGATGACCTGAAAGAGGGTACTGTTTCTCTAAACATCCAGCTTCTTGTAAGGAGATAGCTTTTGGTGATGGAATTTTTTTTCATATATTTCTGTTGATATTACCATTGTATTAAGTATGTATCCTTATACCATTGTTTTCAAAGAGCCAGTATTTTATTTGAGGTGGGGTGCAGTAAAGGTCCAGTCTTTTAAAAATACAGCTGGATTCCTTTCTACTCCTCCCCTTTCTTTCCCATGCTTGCATTAAGGGAAGAATGAGCTCAGACTCATTTGAGGGACATAGAATCATCACCAGAAAAAGAGAGTTTCACTTCTTCAAATACTATTATTTGTAAGGAATATGCAATCATGTTATCATTGGTTGAATGGTGGTTCCCCAAAACATATGTCCATGTCAAATCTCTAGAACCTATTAATGTTATCTTATTTGGAAAAAGGGTCTTTGCAGATGTGATTAAGTTATGAGTTTTGAGATGAGATCACCCTGGATTATCTAGGTGAGCTCTAAATCCAATTACAAGTGTCTATATAAGAGAAAGATAGAGGGAGCTTTGAGACAGACAAAAAGTAGAAGGTGATATGATCATACGATATGATATGATCATATAAGCAGACACTGGGATGAAGCAGCCACAAGTCCAGGAATGCCCACTGCCACCAGAAACTGGAAAAGGCAAGGAAGAGAATCTCATCTAGAGCCTCTGGAGGGAGCACAGTGCTGCCTATACCTTGATTTCAAACTTCAGGCCTCCACAGCTGAGATAGCAAATTTCTGTTGTTTGAAGTGGCCTTAGGTGCAACCAAGTTTATAATTTGTTACAGCAGTCACACTATCTGACTCAAATGAATGTCCGGTTGCTGCTTTACCAGCATAACTCCCCCAGGGGAGAAGCAACTGGTTGGACATTGAGGAAGCCATCAGGGAGGCTTTGAGTTATTTCTGCTTGCTTTTGAAGACCCTCTTCTTTGGCTCATATGCATCATCCTGCTCCGAATACACAAATTTCAGCATCAGTGACATCCACTTTGCATTTACATTCTCCCTCCCTATCTTTGATCTCACTATCAATCTCAGGGTTTTATGTCAATAAAATGTTGTTTTTTCCCAATAAAATGTTATTTGTATTTCCTAAAATCTGAGTCTTTAAAATCAAACCTCTTGCAACTTTTGTCCTTTTCTCAATAAGTTAGATTTTACTTATCATAGAAGAATGCCAATCAAATAGAATATATAGGAAAGAGGTGGCTGCCCAGTGCAATCTCTTCTGTTGCTTCTGTTTTTAGTGATCTGTGTATTTTTCCCCTGGTAATTGTCAATGCCTTTGATGGCTAGCCCCTGCCATCCTCCTGAAAATCATAGCAGTCTGATTGAATAGTAACGGGTGGGGTTTTTTTTTTTAAAGGATATTTAGATTAAAGGCAATTAAGAGAAATTCTGGCCATGGAAAAGAGGAGCGAGATTGTGGTTTGTCTTAATAGCAACAAATATAATTTCTCAAGCATTATATGAAATAATTAGAAGAAATGGATTGCTTACTCATGTTTGCTTTCACATCAGGGGATATAGATATATCCGTAATTACGATGCTTTAAGAAGGTATATAAGGATATAAATTCTCATGGCTTCATTCTTGGTCTCCTTATATGTAGAAATGTAGTGGCAGAAGTTAGACTTTAATATGTGGTAGGTGATAATATGGAGTTGTTCTAACAATAGTTTTGACTGTATATAGAACATAGAGCCTATTAGCTAAGAATGGACAAAAATTTACAATAAAATAGTTAAAATATCAAATATTAATAAGATATTTCAATACTATTTTTTGAAGCACTTGGTAAAAATCCCGCTTATCTACAATGCAATTCTTCTGGAACTGCTCTCTTACATAATAGTTGGAAATTGTATTAATAGTCTCAAGCTTTTCTAAGTTTAAAGAGCAATCTTTGTAATAACTAAGCTCATGATGTTTGGGATCAGACAGGATTAAAAATTCTGGCTCTAGAATATATGCCTGTGTGTCATCTGACTTATTTACTTGTGCCTCACTTTCTACGTCATCACTAGAATGGTAATATATACCTACCTCAAACAGTTGTGAAAAACCGAAGGAGGTGATGCATAGCAGAGTATCATTGTCTTAACAGTGCTCAATAAATGTGTTTTATTGCTATTTCTCTACATCAAAGCCCTAGAAATCCTGAACTATACTTTTTAGCACAAGACAAGAGAAGATAAAATGGAACATGTAAATTGGTATCAGTTAAGCATAACCTGCCCTGCTCGCAAGGTCTTGTCAACAATCGAGAAAAGCCACACACACTGGAAAAGGAATTGATTGAGACACAAAGGAAAATAGGATTTTTTTTTTCATGGAGTCATGCCTAATTTAAATACTAATAAATAAAATTAGAGAATGAGTTAAAGTCAACTCAGGAAACTAACAGCATGAAAAAGTGTTGAATCAACAGAGGCCCCGAATTTATAAAAATTATGCTCTACTCCAATATAAAACATTAAATATAGTAAAGCATGACCACCTTTTTCCATATTTTTGTTTTTATTTTTATAGAATATTAAAATCAGATCAAAGGAGGAAGAAAAAAATGGCAATCAACAGAATTTCAGGTCTCAATGGGGGAATGAATATAGTATATATAGATTAAATTCTCATAAAATACTAGAAGGTAAGTACCAATACTCTCATTTAATGAGTGAATAAATTGAGGCTCAATGAGGTTAAATAAAGTGTCCAATATCCTTAAATTTTAAGTGGTTAAAAAAAATGGTTGTTTACTTTACCAAAGTCTAAGATTGAAGTGATGATAATCGATGAATAGAAACGCTGGGAAACAGTTTTAGCTGGTAGAACGAACCTTTCTTTTTCTTTCGTGCCCTAAATTTAGTTATCTTAATGTGTTTATAAATGTTCTAGATGGTGTTATGGGAAAGAAAAACAGAGTATACGCTTATATAGGGAGACACAAAAAAAATGAGAAGGAACTGTTTTCCCACCCTTGGAGTAAAGTTTCTAGGAAACAACTCAAAGTGGATGGAACTTTACTTCACCATGGCTAATCTCGGATGTTAGTTCAGCTATCCTGTTACTTTGCATAATTCAAGAATTTCGGCAATTAGGCTAACAGGTTGACTTTTCACACAGAGTGAGAAATCAAAAGAGGCTTTAAAAAAGCTGTGCTCTTAGCAAAAATTATATTTGAGAGGCAATAAAATAGTTTGCCATTAAAAAGATATACATCATTATATAAGAAAATCACTTAAAAATGGATTAAAAGCTTAAATCTATGGGCCAAAACTATAAAACTACCAGAAGAAAACATTGAGGAAATACTCCAGGACATTGGTCTGGGCAAGGATTTCTTGAGTAAGATCTCAGAAGCACAGACAATCAAAGCAAAAATGGACAAAGGAGGATCACATAGTGCTGAAAGCTTCTGGGTAGCAAAGGAAACAACAAACAAAGTGAAAAGAAAACTCCCAGAAAAAGAGAAAATACTTGCAAACTACCCATCAGACAGGTGATTAATAACCGAAATAGATACAGCTCAACAGAAGACAACTGAACAAAACAAATAATCCAATTTTAAAAATGGGCCAAAGATCTGAATAGTCTTTTCTCAAAAGAAGACATGGAAATGGTCAACAGGTATATGAAAAAAAAATGCTCAACATCAGTAACCATCAGAAAAGTGTAAATTAAAGTACAATGAGATATCATCTCATCTCAGTTAAAATGACTTTCATCCAGAAAACAGGCAATAGCAAATGCTGGCAAGGTTATGGAGAAAAGCAAACCCTTGTACACTGTTGGTGGGAATGTAAATTAGTACAGGCACAATGGAGAACAGTACAGAGGTTCTTCAAAAAGCCAAAAATGGAGCTACATATGATCTAGCAATCCCACTTCTGGAGATAGATCCAAAAGAAAGGAAATCAGTATATTGAAGATATATCTGCACTCCCATTTTTATTGTTTATTGCAGGGCTATTCACAATCGCCAAAATATGTAATCAACCTAAGTGCTCACCAATGGATGAATGGATAAAGGAAATGTACATATACACAATGGAATATTATTCAGCCATAAAAAAGAACATAATCCTGTCATTTACAAAGAGATAGATGAAAATGGAGAACATAATGTTAAGTAAAATAAGCCAGGCTCATTAAGATAAATATTACCTGTTCTCACTAATATGTGGGACCTCCCAAAAATTGAACTAATGGAGATAGAGAGTAGAATGATGGTTATCCAAGTCTGGGAGGGTAGTGGGGGTGGAGAAATAAAGAGGAAGTGGTAAATGGGTACAAAAATAAAATTATATAGCATAAGATCTAGTGTTAGGAAGCACAGTGAAGTGAATATAGCTAACAAAAAATTGATTGCATATTTCAAAATAACTAAGAGTGAAATTAGAATGTTCTTAGCACAAAGAAATCTAAATGCTTGAAGTGGTAGAGATAGCTCAATTATTCTGATTTTATTAGTACACATTGTATGTTTGTATCAAAATACTACATGTACCTCACAAACACGTGCAATTATTATATATCCCTAATAATAAGTTTTTTTCAAAATTTGGGCATTAGCTACCTGGGGTTAGTGCACACCCCACAGGTTAAGAACTCAGTTCTGGCGGGGCGCGGTGGCTCACGCCTGTAATCCCAGCACTTTGGGAGGCCGAGATGGGCAGATCATGAGGTCAGGAAATCAAGACCATCCTGGCAAACATGGTGAAACCCTGTCTCTACTAAAAATACAAAAATAAAATAAATTAAAAAATAATTAGCTGGGCGTGGTGGTGGGCACCTGTAGTACCAGCTCCCAAGTACCAGCTACTTGGGAGGCTGAGGCAGGAGAATGGCGTGAACTCGCGACGCGGAGGTTGTAGTGAGCCAAGATCGTGCCACCGCACTCCAGCCTGGGCCACAGAGCAAGACTGTCTCAAAAAAAAAAAAAAACAAAAAACAAAAAAAGACAACTCAGTTCCACAAGTAAAAAATAACACTTTTAAACTTGGGTTTTGGTGCATACCCTAAAGCACTGGGTTCCTAAAGTGTGATCCCTATGCAAGCAGCAACAGCATCACTTGGGAATATTTAGAAATGCAAATTATCAGACCCACCTCTAGAACTGGAAACTCCGGGGATGCGGCCCAGCAATCTGTACTTTAATAAACCTTCCAGGTGATTCTGATGTAAATTGAAATTTGAGAACCATGTCCCTGGAGTTTATAGACAAAGAATAAATAAAACGAATGAAAGAGGGAACAGCCTACAGATTCTATTGTGGGAGTTAATTGTTCCAAGAAAGAAAGTGAAACAGTGATATAAAACATAGAGAAAGCTAATTAAAATATACATATAGTTAGGAGGCCAGGTGCAGTGGCTCATGCCTGTAATCCCAGCACTTTGGGAAGTCAAGGCAGGCAGATCACTGGAGGTCAGGAGTTCCAGACCAGCCTGGCCAACATGGTGAAACCCTATCTCTACTAAAAAAAAAAAAAAAATTAGCTGGCATGGTGGCATGCCTGTAGTCCTAGCTACTCACAGGCTGAGGCAGGAGGATTGCTTTACCCCAGGAGACCTTTAACCGGGAGAGGTTGCAGTGAGCAGAGATTGTGCCACTGCATACCAGAGTGAGACTGTCTCAAAAAAAAAAAAAAAATTAGGAAATGAATTATAAATACAATCAGGGCTCCAAAGGTAGGCACTTGTCTTTTTAGCAACCCATTGCAGAGGAACTCAGAGGCAAGGCTCACAAAAAATAATAAATAAATAAATCAACAATCAAAACTCAGAGAAATTCAAAGGAGACACTGTGCCCACATATTCCATCCTACTACAGGATAACCAAGTACAGAAATCTGAGATACTTCAGAGAATTGTGACAGTGGTGAGTGTAAGCATACACCTCTGCCATCTGCTGATATGCACTGTGATGTATCTGGATTATGTTCCTCAGACCCTTCCTCTAGCCCCAGGATAAATTTGTAAGATGCTTGAGGAGCAATGCAAACATTACTTGGGTGTCGTTGTCTTCTGCTGGCCCTTGGCTCAATCCGGCATGCACCTGAGCCTAATTTCCCATCACTTTGTGAAAATGTTGTTCACATGTTTCTATTTTCTTCAGTCAGCACCCATCGGGGAGTGGAGCTCTTTGGAATAAATGCTGAGTAGTTGGGGCATCTGAGAAAAATGTAGTTTTGGTGCTGGAGTTCACAGCATGTCAAAGCAGAAGTGACAGAAGAATCAAGAGCAAACCAGAGCTCTTGAGTCTAATCTGAACTTTTTACTTTTCAGATGAGAAAATGTAACAATGAAGAAATTAAATGACAGAAATGAGATCATACATTAACAGAATACAAGTTCATATTTCAGGCCTTAATTAACTCAGCTAATACTGATTAAGCATCCGTTAAGTGCTAGGCACTAGGTGAACAATGATCAAGAAAATAGTCTTTGCTCTTCAAACTCTTGCCACATGTTGGACAGGTTAGATAAGAGAAGAAGCAATTGTATGTAATTTGATTATTTTTAAGATTAAAAAAAGCCTATGGTGCTACGTAAGCATGTGAGTGGGTCACCAAAGTCAACCTTGGAGGGTGTTAACAACTACTGTGGACCAGTAATGATTCAGTGCTTTCTTTTCATCCTCTTTTTGGAAGTGAGTTATTTTGCCATTACTCTATGCTTACCTCACCTTTGTATATTGGGTGTGTAGGGGGCAGATATCTAAAGAAAATTTTTGGCTTGTATGTCTTCAGATTTAGTCAAACTGCATTTGTGGAACTGCACTGTGGAATTTCACCTGAGGAGCCCCATCTGTATGAGGGGCTGATTTAGCAGAGAGGTTCTGGATTTCAAGCCAATGCCATTATGTGATGAGATTTTGAGACTCCTGGAAAGAGGGTGAGTATATTTTGCACATGGGGAGAATGTGATTACAGTGGTCAGTGGAAGGGCAGGCTATGGTTATTAATTTGCAAAATGGTAACTACTAAGTCCTTCTCCATTGGTATGTACATGCAAATCACTACCTGAAGAAATGGGATTTAATTCCTGTCAGATCTCAGGGTCCAGGTCCAGCCCATGCTGAAGTCTGAGGGGAGTGGGGTGGGTGGATGATCAGAAAGAACACCTGGGGGCCGGTTGGGGGGTGAGGGTGAGGGTGAGGGTGGAGGCGTAGGCAGGTGAAAGATAGTTGTATTCAGCAGCAGCTCTCATTAACAGTTTTCTTACTCTAGCTCTCTTAGAAGCAACTTTTCTTACACTGTCCACCTTTATCTTGACTGTTTGCTCTGGCTCTGCGGCTCCTGCTGCCCCTGTGCCTGCAGTTGCATGGCTGGCTCTCCCCTGCCTTCAGGGTCAGCAGCTTAACTCTTTCTCTGGGCACGAGGTAGCCAAACTGTGTCCTGGGCCCCTCCTCTTTGGCTCTCTTTGATGCTCTCTCTAGGTATCAGCACCTGCACAAGAGCCACGTTGAGCCGAGCTGAGCCCCAAGAGCCATGTCTCTTGTGCACAGCGTCAACAGGGCAGTGATACCTTTTACAGACCATAGTGGCTCAGAGCCAAGCATGAACCTACACAAACAGGTTATGTAACAAATGGAGGTGTGCATCTGCACGCCAAATTCACTGAGTCATGTAGGCCTGGATATCTGCTTCAGCCTCTTCCTTGACCAAAGCACATCCATGTACCCTTCCATTAAATCTGGATTACTCTGAGTAACCTGCTTGGGTAATAAAATACAGCAGAAGTAACATTCAGGGACTTCTAAAGTTAGTTTATAAGAAACATTATTGCTTCCATCTGGGCCTCTGGGAACACTCCTGTTTGAGAAGCTTCCTCTTGCAACCCAGTCATAATGCTTCAAGAACCTAAGCCACACATAGTGGCCATAGTTGACAGTTCCAGCTGACCCTCCTGCCTACAGCCAGCAGCTGCCAGCTATCTTTGAAATCCAGCCTAGGTGGGTCTTCAGATGACTGCAGCCCCAGCCAGCACCTACTTGCAGTAGCATAAGAGACCCCAAAAGAGAACTGCCCAGCTGTGCCCACTCATCCTGCAGAGGCAGGAAAGACAATAATAACCCATTTTAAGCCTTCAAGTTTTGGGATGGTTCATTATGTAGCAACAGGTACCTGAAACACCACCTTATAGGTAAGAAAGCAGAGGACTAAAGACATTAAGTAACCTGCCAAAAGTCACAGAGTAAGTCATAGAACCGAAATTTGAAGATTTTAACTCATATTTTATTTCATTGCAGAGTATTCTCTCTTACTGACTATATTTTATTTGTTTCCATTGTCAACATTTTTGGTGGTTGCCTTGTGACCTTGATCAAGCCTGATTCTTCATATGTGAAATGAGGCTAATAAGTACACTTAGCCTAAAATTTTTGTGCATAAATGTGTGAGGTTAAATAACTTGTCATGTATTATACAACCAGCAAATGGTAAAGCCAGAATTTGAACATAACATACTAATTCTTAAATTTAAGTTAACCATTATACAATATTGCCCCCTAATAGCTATAGAATAAATCCCCAGTGCACCATCACTCTTTGAAGTGTATTTTCATAAACTTCAGCAACTATCAGTGTAATGAAATTCAGAGGAAACAGAAATTCCTGTAGTAGTGGTTTGGAGGTGCTTAAACCATCCCTGAAGAGAAGACCAAGATAGGGGATCTCTTTAGTCTCTCTCTGTTTCAATAACAGTTATTGAAATGGAATATAGATGTGGTAAGATTAACTCCTTCAAAGTATACAATTCAATGTTTTATTTCACAGAAGTGTGAAACCATCACCACTATTTAATTACAGAACTTTCATCTTTCTCCAAGGAAACCTTGAACCAATTATTTATCAACCCCCATTCTCCTCTCTCCCTTTAGTCTCTTTTTTCAAATTAAAAAAATTACCTTTTCTCTTCTCCTTAAAAATATTAATAGATATTTAAGAGCTATTAGAATGTAAGGGTCTTGAATACATGGATTGAATGTCATTTAATTATGACTGTGTCTGCTGTAGCTAGCACATAGCAATGGCATTCAAAACACATTTGCTGCATGCAAATATGTGTCCTGTGCCTGACTGATCTTTCTTTCTATGGCCAAAAATAAAGTAATAGAATAATAATATAAAGTAGTATAATAGTAGAATTATTTATAATTCAGAATGAAAGTATCTGTTGAAACCCTAATTGGAAAAGAGGTTTTTCCAGTTAAGCACATACAAGGGACCAGTTGCACCATTACTGTACCTCCCCTTCCATGCAATATGCATTAATAGCCACCGTAGAGATAAGACATTTCTGATCCTTCATCAGTGAAGCTATGTTGAGGTGTTGGAGTTGGGAACTATAAAGGAGACATATTTCCCTGTACTATGGCTAGCACAGACATTATCATGAACTAAATTGTGTCACTCCTAATTCATATGTTGAATCCCTACCCCCCAATGTGACTATTTTTGGAGATAGGACCTTTAAAGAGATAATTAAGGTTAAGTGTGGTTATAACGGTAAGGCCCTAATTCAATTTAACTGTTGTCTCTATAAGAAGAAGAAGAGACACTAGAGATGTGGGTACATAGAACAAAAGCCATGAGAGGTCATGGGCCAGCAGAAAGTCACATGCAAGCCAAGAAGAGAAGCTTCAAAGATACCACCAAATCTGCCAACAACTTGATTTTGGAATTTTTTCACTGTGGGGAAAATTATGTTATTTAGGCCACGAAGTCTGTCGTATTCAGTTATGGCAGCCTGAGCAAACTAATACAGGAAACCTGAGGGCATATCAGAGGAGTATAGCACTGTTGCTGTCTTCAGAGACATTCTAGACAGCCACATTTCCCAAACTATGTGAGCCATTATGGCTTCCCAATATGGCTAGAAATATTCAGGATGCAGCCTCATTCCTTAGCCTTCAGATAAAATTTGAGTAAATCCTTCCGTTTCTCACTGGAAACATCATAGGTTTTCATCTCTGGGGCTCTGTTATTTTACATGAGTTAAGAAGAACATATTGCAAGGGTTTTTAATTCTTTAAACTGTGCTTTTAATTATGAAATAGCTATAGAGAATTTCTGATTCCAAAATGGCGATGTAGAAGCAAACTGGCCTCATTCCCCAACATGGAAAACAGAAAAATACACAACGCCAAGATTATCACCAGTGATATTCTACAACTCGCATGTGAGGATCAGTCAGTTCCTGGAGCTGCAAAGCAGTGAAAATATTCTGAACAAATGGTAAGAGAATCAGACTTCATAGCCACGATGTACCTCCTTCCAATCTGTCCAGCACCAAGCAAATAGAGAATTGACACCTGACTCATGATTTCTACACTGGAAAATGTGAGATTGAGGTGGAGAATCAGCTTGTTCACCATCTTGGGTTACAAGGCGGAAGACCTGTCACTGCCTCAATCCATAGGAAGCATCACAAAGGGAGACATATTCCTGAAGACAATCAGAGACAAAGGGGAGAGGTAGGACTAACATTCCAAGATCTAGAAATTACTATGTAGCTTGGCTAAAGGAGACACCAGATCAGAGTGTTGGTTCAGCAGGAGAACAATATAAGAGGTGTGTCCTACGATCCTATGAGTACAATCCCCTAGCTGGCCTTCCCACACTGATGGACTATTCTCTTTGTGACCACCTTCATTCAGGACAGGCAGCAATGGAGGAAAACCTGGGCTTAGATGCTGTCTGGTGCCAAAAAAGAAGCAGTTCCCTAGTAGTGGGGAGGATGGGGGGAGAAATTCAACAGATAAATTACAGAGAATCTCTAAGCAAACATAACAGTAAAAAAACAAGCCACAGAGAGAAGACTGGAGGAAATGACTAATCCTTTCATACAAATACATAGATGTATATCCACAGGAAACAGCAGTAGGGAACCATGGCCTCCCCAAATGGACAAAACTAGGAACCAGTGACTGATTCTAATGAGACAATGATATGTTAGCTCCTGTACAAGAATTCAAAATAACAGTTTTAAGGGACAAAACTATATCCACAATAACACAGAAAAGCAATTCAAAAATTTACCAAAGATATTTAACAAATAAATTGAAATAATAAAACAGAAATTTTGAGACTGATAAATACATTTGCTGAACTGAAAAATTTATTGGAGTCTCTCATCAGCTAGTTGAATCAAACAGAGGGAAAAAAAAGTGAGCTTGAAAACAGACTATTTGAAAATACTGTCAAAGAGAGAAAAAAAAATGAAAAAGAACGAAGGACCACCTAAAAAATAGAGAAAATTACCTCAAAAGACAAAATCTAAAAATTATTGGCATTTAAGAGTCAGATGAGGAAGAAAAGGGGTAGAAAACTTATTCAAAGAAATAATAATTAAAAAACTTTCAAAACTTGAGTATGATATAAATACCCAGGTACAGGAAAGTCAGAGAATACCAAACAGGTCTGACCCGAATAAGACTACCACAAGGTATATAATAATCAAACTCTCAAAGGTCAAACAAAGAGAAGATTCTAAGAATGCAGCAAGAGAAAAAACTACATAGCGTAAAAATGAGCTCCAATTCATCTGGCAACAGACATCTCAAGGGAAACCATAGAGTCCAGGAGAAAGTAGGATGATATTTTCAAAGTGCTGAAAGAAAAAAACTACCATTCAAGAATTCTGTATCCAGCAAAGCTATTTAAAATATAAAGCAGTGATAGTCTTTTCCAGACAAAGAAATGCTGAGTGAATTCACCACCACCAGACCTGTCTTACAAGAAATGATAAAGGTATTTTTTCAATCTGAGAAAAAACAAAATATGCAAAAAGAATACATTTGAAGGTATAAAACTGGTAAAATTAAGTAAAGGATAATGTGAGACTATTTCAATACTGTAATTGTGGTAGGCAAGGCACTCATGACTCTAGTATAAAGCCTAAAAGATAAATCTATAAAAATATTAGTTACAGCAGCCTATTAAAAATAGATAATATAAAAATATGTAAATTGATAAAAATGTAAGGGGTATAAAACTAAAATGTACAGTTTTATTTTTAGTTTTTTTCTTTGTTTCCATTTTTTGTGATCTAAGATGTCATCTCTTTAAAATAACTTTTTATAACTGTAAAATGACTTTTGTAAGCTTTTTGGTTAAAACAATGAAAAAACTAATAATCGATAGACTAAAAATGTAAAAAGAAACAAAACATACTGCCAGGAAAAATTACCTAACCACAAAGGAAGATGGTAAGAAAGGAAGAAAGAGAATTTACAAAATGATCAGAAAACAAACAACAAAATGGCAGTAGTAAGTCCTTACCTATCAGTAATAAAACTGAATGTAAACAGGCTCAAATATCCAACTAAACAACATAGAGTCACTGAATAGATAAACAGGTATCAGCTACATGCTGCCTATAAGAAACCTATCTCACTTTAAAGACACACATAGACAAACTCAAGGGATGCAAAAAGATACCTGATGCAAGTAGAAACCAGAAAAGAGAGGGAATTGCTATACTTATATAAGATAAAACTGATTACAAGTCAAAGACTATTAAAAAAATAGAAAGATCGCTATATAGTGATAAAGGGGTCAATTCAGCAAGAAGATACAATTATAAATATCTATGCACATAATACTAGAGTTCCCATGTATATAAAGTAAACATTAATAGATCTAAGGAAGGGGTAGTCTGTACTACAGTAATCGGGAACTTCAACATTCTACTCTCAGTAATGGACAGGTCATTCAGTCAGGAAATCAGCAAAGAAACATCAGAGTTAAACAATATACTAGGCTAAATAGGCCTACCTGACATTTACAGAACATTTCACCAAATTGCTGCAGAAAACACATTTTTTTGTATCACCACATGGAACATTCTCGAGAGTAGACCAAATATTAGGCCATAAAATGAGTCCCAATTTTTTTAAAAGTAGAAATCATATCAAGTATCTTTTGTGACCACAATGGAATAAAACCAAAAAGCAATAACAAGTTGAACCTCACAAACTATACAAACACATAAAAATTAAACAATATACTGCCAAATTACCAATATATCAATGAAGAAAATAGGAATATTAAACATTTATTGAAACAAATGAAAATTGAAATACAACATACCAAAATCTATGGGATAAAGCAAAAGTAATAGAAGGAAGTCTAAAACAATAAATGCCTACATTACAAAAGTTAAAATACTTCAAATAACTGAATGATACACCTCAAGAAACTACAAAAGCAAAAAGAAAACTGTTCAAAATTAGTAGAAATCAAATAATAAAGAATAAAGCAAAAATAAAATTGAGACTATCAAAAATACAGAAGATCAACATAACAAAAAGTTTTTTTTGTAAAGATTGACAAAGCTTTAGTTAGACTAACAAAAAAGAGAAGACTCAAAATCAGACAAAAAGACATAAAAATTATTATACTATTATGAACAAGGATATATCAGCAAATTGGAAAACCTAGAAGAAATGGATAAATTCCTGGACACATACAACCTATCAAGATTGAATAACGCAGAAATAGAAAATCACAACAAGCCAATAATTAGTAATGACATTTAAGCCTTAATAAAAAGTCTCCCATCAAAGATAAGCCCAGGACCTGATAGCTTTGCTGTTGAATTCTATCAAACATTTTACCAATATTAATCAAACTCTTCACAAAAATTGAAGAGGAGGGAATACTTTCAAACTCACTCTATGAGGCCAACATCATCCTGATATCAAAACCAGACAAGGACACAACAATAAATGAAAACTAAAGGCCAATGTTACTGGTGAACATAGATGCAAAAATCCTCAGCAAAAATACTAGCAAAATGAATTCAACAATACATTAAAAAGATAATTCACCATAATCAAGTGAATTAATCTCAGGCAGACAAGGATGGTTCAATACATGCAACTCATTGAATATGATACATCACATTAACAGAACAAAGAAACAAACATAATTTCAATATATGTGGAAAAGGCATCTGATAAAATTCAACATCTCTTTATAATAAAAACCTTGAAGAACCTGGTATAAAAGAAACAGCCAACATCCTACTGAGTGAGTAAAATTGAACGCCTTTCCTGTAAAACAAGGGTGCCATTTTCATCACTTTTATTCAATGTGATACTGGAAGTCCTGGCTAGAGCAATTAGGCAAGAGGAAGAAAAGGTATACAAATTAGAAAGGAAGAAGTCAAATTAGGCTTATATGCAGATGAAATGATATTATATTTTTTAAAAATGTAAATGCTCCATCAAAAACCGGTAAAACTGATGAACAAATTCAGTAAAACTGCAGGATACAGAATTAATATATAAAAAATAGTAGCATTTTAACACTTTTTTAGATTTATAATCTGGAAAAGAAATCAAGAAAGCAATCTCATTTACAGTAGCTAAAAGGAGTATAAAATACTTTGAATAAGTTTGACCAAAGACATGAAAGATCTATACAAGAAAAACTATAAAAGAGAGATGAAAAAAATTGAAGAGGACACAGGAAAATGGAAAGCATTCCATGCTCATGGATTGGAATAATTAATATTGTTAAAATTACAGTACCATCCAAAGCAAGTTATAGATGCAATGCAATTCCTGTCAAAATACCAATGATATTCTTTACAGAAATAGATATTTAAAAAAAAATTTATAGGAACCGCAAAAGATCCCAAATAGTCAAAGCAACCCTGAGCAAAAAGAACAAAATATCACATTACCTGACTTCAAAGCACCTTACAAAGCTATAGTAACCAAATCAGCATGGTATTGACATTAAAACAGACACATAGATCAATGGAACAAAATAGAGGACCCAGATATAACTCCACACATTTATTTTTTTCAATTCGTTTTTTTACAAAGACACCAAAGACAAACAATGGAGAAAGTCTCTTCAATAAATGATGCTGAGAAACATGTCTAATCATCTGTAGAAAAAATGAAAATAGACACTTATCTCTCACTAAATGCAAAAATCAAATCAAAATTGATTAGAGACTTAAATCTCACACCTGAAACTATATAACTACTTGAAGAAAACTTTGGGGAAATGCTCCAAGACACTGGTCTGGGCAAAGATGTTTTTTGTGTAAGACCATAAAAGCATAGGCAACAAATGCAAAAATAAAAAAAAAATGGAATTGCATCAAGCAAAATCCCTCTGCACAGAAGAGGAAACAACAGAATGAAGAGACAACACATAGAATGGGAGAAAAAAATGTGTATATATATCCATCTGGCAATGAATTTATGAGAATGTATAAGGAGCACAAACAACTAAATAGCCAAGAAACAAACTGATTTTTAAATGAGCAAAAGATGTAAAAAGATGTTTTTAGAAAAAAAGACATACAAATGGCTAATAGATATATAATAAGATGCTCAACATTACTAATTATCAGAGAAATACAAATTAAAATCACAATGTGAGATAGCTCACTCCACTTAGAATGGCTTTTATCAAAAAGGGAATAGCACATGCTGGCAAGGTTGTTGAGAAAGGAGAGCCCTCACTACATTGTTGGTGGGAATGTAAGTAAGTACATCCACCATGAAAAACAGTATGGAATTTCCTTACAAAACTAAAAATAGGACTACCACATGATCCAGCAATTCCACTACAGGGTATGCGACCAAAGAAAGGAAATGTATCAAAGAGATAGCTGAACTCCTGTGTTTATGACAGAGCTATTCACAATAGCCAGGCTAGGGAATCAACCTAGATGCCCACCAATGGATAAATGGACAAAGCAAATATTATACACACACACACACACACACACACACACACAGAATGAGAATAGAATATTACTCGGTCACTAAAAAGAATAAAATTATGTCATTTACAGCAACATGGATAGAACTAGAGGTTATTTATGCTAAATGACCATAGCCAAACATAGCATGTTCTCATTTTATCTGTTGGCTAAAAGAGTGGATCTCATGAAGATAGAAAGTAGATTTTGGTTACCAGAGAACAGGAAGCATAGATGAGGGAATAAATAGAGGTTGATTAATGAGGCTATGTAAAGGAACAAGACCTAGTATTTGATAGATGAGTAGGGTGACTCTAGTTGATAATATCTAGTCTACATTTTAAAAACAGGAGGGAACAATGTGACTATTCCTAGCATAAAGTAAAAGATAAATATTTAAGGTGATGAATATCCCAATCACCCTGATTTGATCTTTGCACATATTTGAATGTATTGAGTTATCACATGCTCCCCAAAACGCATCAATTATATATCAATAAAAAATGAAAGAAATAGGCATATAAGGTACATCCTAGGGTTTCGGTGCAGGTGTATATTAAATAACTGAGTGCAAAACTATGTATGATTCATACAAACTGAGGAATACTATGGGGCAGTTGTATTTTTAACGATGACATCAACGTTTTTGTGGTGAAATATGAATTGAAAACCTTAAAAAATATCCACCAGATAATATGAATAAAGGATGCCATCCTTACAATAGAAACTTTGCAGAATTTTGAAATAACTTAATCATTAAGCTTTGCAAATACCGTAGTGTTCAAGCTTATATAATAAAACCAGAGGCAGTTAAGAGCTGAAAGTAAATGGTAAACAAAGCAGCAAAATAGAAGACAGAAACAAATCAGTGAGGCAAAGAGTTTACAATGAAAGTACAATGAGTAGGTAAAATTACAATTTGTATCTTTTTAGCTGTCAGCGTTTCAACATTTAGTACACCATATTTAGCAAAATGTTCAATACACTTTCAAAAATGACAAAAGCTACTATGTACCTACAGATCTATAATTCTAGAGATGAGCACGATGGAAAATAATAGCTTTTATGTATCATTCCTAAAGATTGTCAATTTTCAGGGGTGCAAAGCTTGTCAAGGATGTCTTTTACTAAATTCTTTGCAGTAAAGTTTTGCTAAAGTTGGAAATAATTGCTATTAAATCCTAGTTCTGATAAATCATTCTGGTAGAGTGTGAGGTTTGAAAATAATGGAGAAGGACCATTGTAATTCCTAACCTGTAAAGGAATATCAAAACTCAAATTCCCAGAAAAGGAAGCAGGGTCTGAGTGATTTAATGATTTAGTGAGTGTCACCTAATAATAGGAAATACAGAATTCAATTCCAGGCATGTCTAATCGCAAAGCAAGGACTTTTTCCCACTATACCTGCCATATGGCCAGAATGTTCTTATGCTTCTTAGGTATTATTAAATTGTCAAAGGACTCCTGAATCAAAACTGTGCAGGAGGTATTGAAATTGCCTCTTAAACCACTAGATTACAGAGCAGTTTGAATAGCAACACCAAAAGATAGAAAATATTCACCATAAGATTGTATTGTTCTCTCTTCAAAGATTCCTGTGTGGTACCTATCTGTTCTCTCCCTCTCCCCCTTTCTCATTCATTCATTCATATATATATGTATATATACATATATATTCATATATATACATATATACATATATATTCATATATATACATATATACATATATATTCATATATATACATATATTCATATATTCACATATGTACATATATTCATATATATACATATATACATGTATAAAATCTCTAATAGTCTCACATGCTGAAAGTGCTCGGCATCAAAATCGGCATTTCTAGCCTATCTAAATAGACACAACTGATTGAAAACAAATCTACATCCATCCTCTTCTTAACAATTTCCCATTGAGGAGAGGGATGGGGACCTTGAAAAAATCTTTTTTTGGAGTGGAGACCTTAACAGTTTAAAAACATTTGTGTTTCTCAATGTTTCTTGGCATCAAGCTCCTCATATCCCCAGAGGGTTGGTTAAGGGAAAATACTGTCGTTTCTCATAAGGAATAAAGCCAGAAATTTCAGAATTTTTAGCTCTATGTAAATATTCAATATATCAGCAAACATTTATCATACTACAACCTAGATCAGTGTTATAGTGTGATTAGTGAAAACATATGCCAAATAATGAGAAAGAAGAGATAATTATTGATTTCATTTTTTTTCTACTCATCGGCAAATACTTGTCCATAATGTAGGAATTATAATCTGGATTCTGCAGCATAAGACATAGCAGATATGGTAAACTGTCCACTCACAGTTAATGACTCCCTCTTTTTTACTAACATATTCCAAATTTGTTCTAGGTGGCCCTATGCCGAGTTCAAGTATTTGCCTTCTGGGACTCCTTTTTAGTGATGGGGTAGCCATGTGACATGGGTAGCATGAGTGGCAGACATCTACTGAGGAGAAGGGGGCTTATGGGAAAAATCTCCATTATCCCTATTAAAAATGGTAGTCATACTGATATGTCCCTTTTACCCTTTTGTGCGTTCATGGCAGCTATCTAAAAACCATTAGGATGACAGACCCACAATAAGGATGACAAAGTAAAACAAAACAAAAACAGACAGGAGTCTGGCCTTGTGAAGGGGATACTCCAGTCTTGATTTATTCCCTTATTCTCTTCCTAGACATTTTATTGGGTGAAAAAAATAAACCCAATTTGATTAAAGAAAGTGTTACTATATGAAGTTACATTCAATCCCTGAAGTGATTTACATATTGATACTCAGCAAGATCAGGTATTGGTTATTATCAGTGATTCTAGGTCAACCTGAGTGACAATTCAGGTGATAGTTCACAGAACTCTTGTCTATTTTATTTGATATTTTTATTGATGACCTAATTAAATGAATCAAAATTCAATAATTTTATTTATAAATAATAAAAATGATACGGTCCCATAAAAACATAATGGATTCAAAAGGAGAAGAAATATCAACAAATAAGTCTTAATAATAAAGTTGGTAATTTATAGTAGCAAAGAAATAGCTAGAGTAGAGCATTTTTGTAAATCATTAGGTAAATATGATTATTACTGTGGTTCTGGGGGTAACAGCTAACCATATTAACCAGGCTATTAAGTTAAATATGCCTTAGTATTACATGTAGGGGTTGGAACATAATTCTTCCATCCTAATTTGCATTACGTAAACACTTCTTATACAGTATATGTGCATATTTGATCATTACATTTTAAAGAAATGCTGAGAAATTAGATAGCATCTAGAGAAAATGACAGTGACATAATGATTAAAGGGCTGAAAAGTAAGTCTTACAAAAAAGGTTAAAATAATTGGCATTTAGCCTGGAAAGGAGCAAAATGATTACTACCCTCAAATTGTATGTTAAGTCCTTTTTTTTTCTTGATGTGATACTGAGGTAGACTGAAAAAACAAAAAACAACTGAATAACCTTTCAGAGGACGCTTACCTATTCAATACAAATGTGTAGTTTTTGAAAGCTACTATGAACCAGGCCCTGGACCAGGTAAATAAATCGTAGTTCTTTCCTTTACGAATTTCACAGACTTGATACAGGGTGAGGATGGTTGTATTCCTTAGAATAAAGGCTAAGTTGCTTTTACAACTCAGTACTATAAAACTGGATTTTTTTTTTTTTTCAGTTAGTAGTCCAGTCAGTCAGAGCTGGTGAAATAGACTTGCTGTAGAAGGTGTGAAGGCCCAGTCCTCCCTCCACTTTTCTCCACCCTTGAAAGGTCGTGTGCATGTCTGTTCACCCATGAAAGAAGAGGAAGACTCCAAACGGATGGCATCGATTTCATTTTAAGTAAGTGAGGAGTAAGTTACCATTAAGCTCAACATTCCATTGTTCTGAATTTAGTCATATTAGCATGCCCAGCTGCAAGGAGGGTTGGGAAATATTGCCTGTAGCTGAACAGTCATATATTCAGATACAATCATTTTATTATGGAAGACAGAAAAATGAGGCCGGGTGCAGTGGCTCACGCCTGTAATCCCAGCACTTTGGGAGGCTGAGGCGGGCGGATCACGAGGTCAGGAGATCGAGACCATCCTGGGTAACATGGTAAAACCCCGTCTCTACTAAAAATACAAAAAAATTAGCCGGGCATGGTGGCGGGTGCCTGTAGTCCCAGCTACTCGGGAGGCTGAGGCAGGAGAATGGCGTGAACCCGGGAGGCGGAGCTGGCAGTGAGCTGAGATCGCACCACTGCACTCCAGAGCCTGGGCGACAGAGGAAGACTCCGTCTCGGAAAAAAAAAAGAAAAAAAAAAAAGAAAAATGTTGGGAAACAACTAACAGTTTTCCACAGATATAAAATATTAGCATATCAGTATTTTCATTCTTAAAAATTATCTGGAGAGCAACTAACAGTGCCGCTGGATAATTAAGTTATACATTTTCTAAAATCAGAAGGGCGAGAAGAATCAACTCTCTAGATCTCGCATATACTATGTTATATATATAAGCATTGGAGTTGTATTTTAGTCATTTCTGACTACTCGTTTTTAAAATCTTTTAGTCCCTGAGGATTTCTATCTGCAGATGTATAGACAATCTGACATTTTTGAAATTTTGTAAGTGCAGCATAAAATCAAAGAAGGAAGTTGGTCTTGGGCCTCTATCTTCACCCATTTGCTCTGAGGCTTCTGGTCCTGCGGAAGCCTTTTCCCCTAACCACTGAAGAGTTCAAATTGTGATTCTCTTCATCTCTTCTCATAGACAAAGCACTTGAGTCACCATATTTTTATCATCTAATTAAGCTCCAGTATAAGATTTTATCGAAATCTCCCTATAATAGTTATTTTTCATCTACATATATTTTGTATTTAGTTTAAATTAATCTTTTCTACAATATCCTGTCTGATCCTGACATTGTACGCAGTGCGCTGGCAAGGTCTTACGTGATTTAATAACATTTCCTGGCTCAGGATGAATTTAGTTCAGTTCTTACAGTTCAAGTTCCATAAAGCATTGTAATAACTTTATAGTATATTGCAAGACTATTAAAATAATCAGTCCAGGCTGGGCGCGGTGGCTCATGCCTGTAATCCCAGCACTTTGGTAGGCCGAGGCGGGCGGATCACCTGAGGTAGGGAGTTCGGGACCAGCCTGACCAACATGGAGAAACCCCGACTGTATTAAAAACACAAAATTAGCCGGGCATGGTTGGCGCATGCCTGTAATCCCAGCTACTTGGGAAGGCTGAGGCAGGCGAATCGCTTGAACCTGGGAAGCAGAGGTTGCGGTGAGCCAAGATCGCGCCTTTTTACTCCAGCCTGGGCAATGAGAGCGAAACTCCGTCTCAAAAAATAATAATAATAATAATCAGTCCAAAAATCCAGGCTCTCCAGAGTCCTTCTAATGAAATTGTAATTTATTCATGAGTAGACATAATTTGAAATGATAGATCACATCCTGCATCATCCTGTAAGTGTTGTTATATTTTGCACATTAATATACATGTCCTTTAACTGACTGTATCTCATAACAATTGGAGATAGAAATTCTTTGAAACATTACAAATATTTGTTATTAGATTAAATAAATGAACAAATACTTATTAGATCTATTATATTCAGTGATTAAATTTCATTTTATCTATCTGTAAAACATAGAGATTTTCAAAAGCAATTTTATTCACACAATAGACTCTTTTGCATCAAACGGTCAATTAATTTGACTAATCTTTTTTAAATAAAAATATTCTAGTAAATTCAAACAAAATTAATTTGACTGCTTTTTGTCCTGATTGACTGATCGATTAGTCATTTGACCCAAAGTATTCATATTGATTTCATGTTTAGTTAAAGCCCGTGTCTCCTAGAGTCCCAGTTCTACTAACTTCCATCTAATAACATCATTTCTTATACAGTCTTAATATATTGAGACTCAAATTATGTAGTACAAAATAATTTAGTCAATCAGATATCTGTGGCTAAAATATGGTATCCTGAAACTTTACATATTCAGAAATTATAGCCTTAACACTTGTAAGACTATTTTAAATAATCACAGAAAATAAAATGTAATATTCTGGATACATAACTAAAATTATACATACAGAAAAATTCAATTCACCTCTTTATGCACAATTTAAGTGATTCTTTGCAAATTTATTTGGTTATTTTTAATATAGCTATGACAAATTTCCAAATAATTGACTCAGATCTGTCTCTACAATATCCAGAATATCTGACTGCCACTAATTTTCCCCATCTTTTTGATTTATTGACAATTGCCTAGATTAATACCAATATGATTGGAATAATTAACTCTAGGTTTCAATGCCAACTCTATAAGTAACTGCATTTTTACATTTCTGATACTTTAGCAAATGGAAATATGGAAAACAGTACATCTGAAGCATAGCAAGACTTTTAAGAAGATTTACCATAAAAACCTCAAGTTTAAGCTTTGAATATCAGCAAAATTAAGATAAGTTTATAAATGATTAAAAATAATTATAACCATTGCTAGTAAGAAAGAAAGTGTTTAGTCAGGAACTAGAGAGGTCTACTCTATCCAATATTGTTTCTACCTATGGAGAATTTATAGGCATACTAACAAAATTCTTGATAAAGGATGTGAATTTTAAAATGCACAATATTTTCATACGAAGATGTCCAAATACCTTCAACGTCTTTTGTGCTTGTTGACAAAAAGAGTGAAATTCTGTAAAATATTTTTAGAGATTTATTCTGAGCCAAATATGAGTGATCATGGCCCATGACAGAGCCCTCAGGAGGTTCTGAGATCATGTGCCCAAGGTGGTTGGAGTACAGCTTGGTTTTATATATTTTAAGGAGGCATGAGACATCAATCAAATACATTTAAGAAATACATTGGTTTGGTTCAGAAAGGTGGGACAACGCAAAGTGGGGGCTTCCAGACTGTAGGTAAATTTAAGCATTTTCTGGTTGACAATTGGTTGGGTTTGTCTGAAGACCTGGGATCGATAGAAAGGAAATGTTCAGGCTGGGCAAGGTGGCTGATGCCTGTAATCCCAGCACTTTGGGAGGCTGAAGTAGGCAGATCACCTGAGGTCAGGAGTTCGAGATCAGCCTGACCAACATAGTTAAACCCCATCTCTACTAAAAATACAAAAATTAGCCTGGCGTGGTGGCATGCACCTGTAGCCCAAGCTACTTGGGCGGCTGAGACGGGAGAATTGCTTGAACTCAGGATGCAGAGGCTGTAGTAAGCCAAGATCGCACCACTGCACTCCAGCCTGGGTAACCGAGACTCTATCTCAAGGAAATGTTCAGGTTAAGATAAAAGATTGTGGAGACCAAGAAACCAAGTTCCTTTTGAAGTCTTATTGTGGCTGCCCTTAGAGACAACAGGTGACAAATGTTTCTTATTTAGATTTTTTTTTTTTTTTTTTTTTTGAGACAGTCTTGCCCTGTCAATTCTACTGCCTCAGCCTCCTGAGTAGCTGGGATTACAGGAGTGCACCACTACACCTGGCTAATTTTTCTATTTTTAGTAAAGACGGGGTTTCACCATGTTGGCCAGGCTGGTCTCAAACTTCTGACCTTATGAGCCCCACCCACCTCAGCCTCCCAAAGCGCTGGGATTACAGGCCTGAGCCACCATGCCTGGTCCTGTTTAGATCTTTAAAAGGTGCTAGACTTAACCTCTTAGTTAATCTCTTCAGGATTGGGAAGGCCTGGAAGAAAAAGATCTAGCTATGTCAATAGAGATTCTTTACAGATGCGAGTTCCCCCCATGAAGCTCAGCTTTGCAGGGCCATTTCAAGATATGGCAGAGAAATGTGTTTTTCCTTGTTATGCCAGAGCCAGATTGGAAAGTAAGTCATGATATACAAGGTTAAATAAAACCCATTCTGATGAGAATTTATGGTTTGTGAGAATTTATGACTTGCCAGACCCCTTAGATAGGAATTTGGGCAATTAAAAAAAAAATCAGAGATTTGTCCTCATGCTGAATCCAATAAATCAGTTGCTAAGACTTCAACTTTTCCCTAACATCACTCCAATTTAGATATTGTTCAGAACCGACAATTGACAATAAAAGACTTTAAAATGTAAATGAACATTTTCTAAATTAATGGTAGTACAATATCTCAAACTGAGATGAAACATGATCACACTCTACTTTCATTGGGAGTTTATGACTGAAGTTTTTATTTCAAATGTTGAAGCTTACAGCAAATTACATGGTACAGTGACTTACACAAGGAAAGATTCAAGGCACCAGGTATGTTAATGCTACAGGAGAGAAGATTAGAGGAGGAAGCTGAAAAGAATGATTCCTTTATTCTCACAGGAATGAGAAACTCCAGATTGATATAGAAGCCATTTAACATAAATGTAAATTTATGAGAAAACAGCTGAAATTACAATTTAATATTTATCAAGCTATGTGATAACTTGCTTATTTTGATGCAGTAGAAGAAATCATGAAAACCTATTCATAGAGTGTTCTATGTTTCCAAAAATTCTATGCCCTTTAATGATACATAATTAAATAAAAATAACATATAAAATGGGAAAACATTTACACCACGTATAAGTAGTTAATGTTACATAAAGAGCTCAAACTATACATGTTCTAAAATCCTAAAACATAAACATAGAATAAAGCAATTACAATTTGTTGTCATAAAGTTGTCCACGATAATATCTAATGATTCTTTGTATTCCTGTGGTTATGTTTCCTTTTTTTGTGCTTTTCTTTATTTGGGTCTTCTGAGTTTGTTTGTTTTTTTTTTCTTGGTATAACAAAAAGTTTCAGTTTTGTTTATCTTTACCCTCCAAAAAAAAAAAAAAAAAAAAAAAAGCTTTTGTTGTGTCACCTCTCTCCTGTATTTTATAATCTTGATTTCATTTATTATTGCTCTGATCTTTATTTCTTGCCTTGTACTAATTTGGTTTTGGTTTGTTTTTGCTTTTGTGGTTCCTCGAGTTGCATCATTAGGTTGTTTATTTGAAATATTTCAACTTTGTAATGTAGGCATTTATTGCTATAGAATTCACTCTTAGTACTGCTTTTACTTTATCTTTTAGATTTTGGTATGTTGTGTTTTGATTTTGATTTGTTTCAATATTTTAAAATTTCCTTCTTAATTTCTTCATTGACCTATAGGTTATTCAGGAGCATGTTGTTTAATTTCCATGTGTTTTTCTAGTTTATAAGATTCCTCTTATTAATGATTAGTAGTTTTATTTTATATGGTCTGTAAAGACACTGGATATGATTTCTACATTTTTGAATTTGTTCACCTCTCTGCGTCCCCAGGAACTTACTCATTCTTACATTTGAGTTGTGGGATATTACCGGTAATAATCTTGGTGATATATATTTGTTTTTGATTTTCTGTTCTGGGGAGTGAAGCAAGCTTGCTTCTCCACCACCATTTTGGAAAGGAAGAGCACAAATACCCTTTAGAAAGTATGAGAAATTGTTATAAAGTCTATGCTAAGCAATACTATAATATGATTATTGGATTGGTATTGGGAGATGATTCTCCACAGGTCTGTTTTACTTCTGTACACCTTATGAACAGAAACAGTGATGGTCTTGGTTCTAGATGATATTTTCAAGGATATTTTTATAACAGTCTTGGAAGATAGATATGGTCTTTTGTACTGTTTATAGGGAAAAATGTGTTTCTCCAGGGCAAATGGCAGTTATGCCCATTGCACATTATAAAACAATTAGATTCCTTAAATTCAGTGTTCTTCTCCTGTAACAGAGCTGATGGCATGTGCAGGTGTCATCCACCCCCTTTTCATGTCACTTATGGTATTTGGGGCCTGAGGAACTCATATAAGAAAAATGATACATACTAGCTATTGCTATTTTGTAAGTAATAAACTGTCATTTGTCCCTGATCCAGGAGTCTCATGGTTCTGCCAGCATCTATGGCAGACAACCTGTTAGGTTGCCAATAGGGTAAAACCCAAGTTTTTGACATTTGAAATGGAGACAATAGAATGTGTTTAGAAGGAACAGAAACTTTAGAATCAGACCATTTCACATTCAAATTTGATCTCTGCCTCTATGTGATCATAGATAAGTCTAAAAACTTTTCTAAGTCCCAATTTTCTCATCTGCAAAATGGAGGATAATGCCTAACTTTTGATATTTATGAGACTATTAACAGAAAGCACAAGTAACATGCTGACATTTTGCCTGACACATACAAAAATATAATTAATGCCTATCTTTGTCTTTCCTTCTTTTTTTCTTCCCCAAATCTATGTTAGTAATTCTACTCAGGAATATCAATCAGCAGAAGATTAACTTGCAATTTATAAAAGCAATTATTTTGTATTAGTCTCTTTCTCACCTGACATGATGGTCAGCCAAGATCTGCAGCTGCACTGCCTGGCAGGTGAGACTGTAGCCTGGTCATCTAATCTGTTACGAGCTTTCTAATCATTAATGAATCAAGTCCAGAAATGCTCCTTTATAGTATTAATATCATTGGCAAAAGTGTCTGGAGAGAAATGATCAGGCAGCATCTTAGTAAAGCTACTCTGGCAAGTGGAAGATAGGAAGGAAGAATGTATTTGCTCTTTTCGTTTTCTTTTTTCTATTTTTTCCCACCTCTGCCTAGGGGTTTTCTTATCTTAGGTCTCTGACCTTACTCCAAAATTTATCTGAGACAAATTTCTCAGCAAAACTGTCTGAAGCAATTTTCTCTTTCTCTTCTGTCTCATCATTTTCAAAAGACCTGGATATGGTTCAAATGATTCTTCCATCTGTTTCTTCTAATTCCATGACCTCAATCCTTTTCCTTAGAGTTATATCTCCCTTGAACACTCATTACTGCCTGGGAGCTGACTCAAGGTTGCTTCCCTCCCTCTGAGTTGGTGATGGTGCTGTGCCAGATTCTCCTGAGAGCAGGGAGCTTGTGTGAGTTCTGTTCTGATATTTTCCAGGCAACCATTTGTGACTCTATCTGGTCTTAGTCCCAGAATTCCATGTGTTCACAGGCCAGTTTATATGATTTGCCTTCTAGAACAAGGCTGGGGCATATTATGTTGAGAAAAAAGTGATAACAGAAAAAAATGTATCAATAGGGAGATAGTCAGTTATATAATATGCCCCTAATGCTAGATGTTTGTTGTTGTTTTCTCAGTCTATTGCTATTATAAAGAAAGTATTATAATGAATTCACATTTACATATATCATACCGTATACATGCATGTAAATTACCAGAATTAATTCTCAGAAGTAGAGACTAATAAATCAACAGTGAAGGAATTTTTATTTTAATGGTCATTCTCAAGTTGCCTCCACAGGGTCTCACTATTTTACACCCAATAGCAACATATTAGAGAAGTTATTTTTTTTCACAAACTTGCCAATAGAGTTGTAAATTTTACGTTCTTGTCATGTATATTATAGGTTAAAAATTATATCTTGGTGTAGTTTTGGGTTTGTTATTCCTTTGTTCTGATCCCAAAATCAGATTTATTCTGAGAGACATTGACTATGCTTTCATATATTTAAGGGACATCTGTTTTTTTTTTTCTTTTAACTTATAAACATCAGGTTCATAGTTGTTCATTTTTCTGTTGGGTGCCGGTTTTCTACTACTTAATTTTAAGGAGCTTCCATATATTCTCTCTGTGATGTACATGATTTGAGAGTTTTGTAATTTGCTTTGCATTATAGTGTTTTAAATAATACAAAAGTTTTGTATGTCTTGTCTATATCTGTTGATGAACTTGAATTTATAAAACTTTTAATGAATTCTGGATTTGAGGTCATAATTTGAAAGGCCTTCTCTCCTCCAACACTATAAAGATATGACCTTGTATTTTCTTCTAGTATTTATATGGTCTTGTTTTCTCTTTAAAACTTAATTACCACCTGTCCTATTGTCTGTAACAAGCTGACAGTCCTGTGCTGACTAAATTTGGGATCTCAGGGAGAAAAGAGTAAATACATAGTATAGAATAAAAATAATAAACATCTGAGTTCATGAATTTATTATTTTCAGTTTTTTCTTTGGTAAAATAAGGCTTCAACATGTTATGAAAATGAAGGATAATTTCTTGTTGAATTTTTGGATAATTTGTGAGAAAGTACAAATATTTTTGGAAGAGTAGATTGTATGACTAGTGTCCTTGGTTTCTTCAAGGCAGCCTTTTTTTTTTTTTTTTTTTTTGGTGAAAGGCATAACAGTCTACTTTCAGACAAGAAAAGACTAGAAAATATTAACCCCATCCAGGTATTTTCTCACTTTAGCATAGAAGAGAAAAATTGAGAACATGGGCTTTGCTACCAGGCACCTCTCCCTACTGGCTATGTTACTTTTGGGAAGTCATTTAACTTTCAGCCTCAGTTTCTTTATAGGCAGACTATGGAAAATAATTTTTTCTTCATAAAGTGTAAAGGATTACATTAGATAAAGTGCTAAGCAAAGTGGCTGGCATGTGGTGAAATTCAATTAATAACTATTTTCAGTTATCGAAGTTGGATTTTATTTCACGTGATTTCATAATTTTTTTGAAGATTGAAATATGATTAGGAATATAACCATTTATGTTAACCAGAAATAAAGGAAGCATTGAAGCATAAGCTAATATGAATTTTAAAATGTGTTGTCTCATTACACTGATTGAAAATAGCAACTTTGGTCTATGAGATGAGGCCTTGGAGATACTCATCTCCAGAGTATCCAGAAAATAACCTTGAAAGAACTCACTGGCTGATGACTATAATTTGGCTAGTCCTACATCTTTCTAGTGGAATCTAGGGTGAAATATACAAATCAAGTGATACATTTTGAAAAAGGCCCTGCTGTGGCAGTATCCTGAATTTTAAGTGTACATCAAGGTTTTCTGGAGACATCTTGAGATGGATGTTCTGTGTATAGTGTCACGTTTTTAGACATGTCCCCAAGGTTTTATTATTCTGTCTCTTCATTCTTGCACTTCAGCAGCTAGAAATGGCTTTGCTGCTTCAAACTCCTGTGATACCTCTTTACTATAAATTTAGATTTTCAATGCCATTGTCATTTGGTGAAGAAATGTGCAAATCAGCATATTCTTTTTGAAGTGCATTTTGGCTAAATTATCTTTACTTAACAAATAGCTCTTAAACAAAAGGCATGCATAATAATCACATTCCTATTTTTGTTCATGCTACCTTGGCAAAACTACAGGAGACAATGAAAAGCAATGAATTGTTCTAATCTCTGAATAATAATAAATATTTTATTACTGTGGCTTCTAGAATTTGGCTTTATTCAAACTACTGTTGGAGAGCTAGAGCTATAGAAATGTAAGTGGTATTAATGAAGTAAATATACATTCACAAGTACAAAAATAAGTAACACCTGTTCAGACAGTGGCCAATTGTTTTCTGTTGATAGAGCATTTATTTTAGCAGTGGTATCGAAATGTCGGCTAGCAATAAAAATAACACTACTAACTATTCCTACATGGTTATAAGGACGTGTGCCAATTATTACTACTAATAAAGGTAGAATGCAGCATTCAGCTTTAACATTCATAAGATGGGTGAATTTGAAGAAATTAACTGCTGTGTGCTTCGGTTTCTGCATGTTTAATGTGCGTAATAGTACCTACCTCAAAAGATGGCTGTGAAGATAAAATAAGAATGTGCATAAAAAGCTGCTAACCCATTGCCTAGTATGTAAGCACACAAGTCCAATTTATTAGTATAAAGATAGAAAAAGAAACACATGCTTATTTTATTGGCACAGAGTCCTAATTTATACCTCTATATGTGTCTCTTCATAGGAATTTATTTTAGACATGAAGCTTACTGCCATACTTTTATATTAAAAAATTAAGTGGTTGATTTAATTAAAATCACTACAATAAAAACAGAATATAAACTCATATTTACAACCAGATTTTTTTTTCTGAAAGTCTGTTTATATACCTATTTTTTCAGTGTTCCAAGACTTGCAAAGAGTAATTAAAGCTTTAGTTCTTTCTGTAAGCAAAAGATTAATATATGTTCATCTGGCAAATATATGTTGTATCTGGAATTTTTATATAAAATAGGCTACCTACTTTTCAACACTGAAAATCTGTAGAATCAGGTAATGCTCCAACTTAATGTCCTCTGAGTTTATTTTGGGACTGCAACATCCAAGAAGATAGCCACTTGCCACTGATGTTTATTTACACTTAAATATAAATGAAATTTGATCATATTTTTAATTTAAAATATTTTTCATTAAGTAAATACTATTAGCAATTTAGTGCCTCAGTTGCACTAGCCATATTTCAAATCCTCAATAGTCAGTCACATGTGGCAAGTGGTTATTATATTGGACAACACAAATTAGAACATTTCCATAGCTGAAGAAAATTCGGTTGGCTAGTTTTATCTTACAGAATCTTAGAAGCTACTTCATTACTGATGGGGTAACAGGCACTGACCCTGTGTGGCTTAAGATATTTTTATAATCAGACACCTCTCTAATTTTAAATTTAAGATTTTAGATGAATTCCCAACCTTCTTCTGCGTTAGTATTAACCTAATTGTCATCTGACATTAATGCTGTTACCTTAATCCAGTGATTCTCAACCTCGGCTGCACAATAGAATCAGTGGAACGATTTTAAAAAATCTAGATATCTAGGCCACATGCTATATGCTATATTAAAGACCAACTAGAGTAGGATCTTTAAGGAATGACAAGCAGTCATCAGTATTTTTTTTTTTTTTTTTTTTTGTCCTCTCAGTAATTCCAACATCTAGCAAAGCTTGTGAACTCTGGATCCAGTCACAGATCTGGTTTTCCCATTTGTCACTAATTTTTTCTCATCACTTTGTTATTTTATATTGCAAAGGCACATAGCTGTTACCACACATTGCATGATTTACTCTTTTCTTTTAAGATGATACTTCCTATAATTATTTCTCATGCAACATTATTTTCTCACATATTGCTTAATTTTTATTGTTACTTTATTTCAAATCAGAAATTTTCTTTTCCAGGCACTTTTCTCATTCTCACTGCTTTTGTGCTTTTTTAGGTAATGGTGAACAAAAGTTAATATAATACATCAAAATCAGCAACGGTAGAAAAAAAAAGATAGAAAATGATGTGCAGTAAATAAAATGACCTTTTACTATCCTTCTTCCAAATGCTTGTAAAAAGATGAGAGTTAAGGTGCTTTTGCCCTAGAGCACAACTTTTATTACATGCATAATAATTCCTCACTTAAAAGTGTATAAATGTGGGAACTTTTGTATTGACATCCTTCCAACAAAAATGATTTTTTAGGAAAAATTTAAAACTACCTGATTATTTGAAGAAGGCTTATGGTCCAAAAAATAACTTATATTGAGAATTTCAGGCAAATGCTATTATAACATTTTCTTAAAATAACAGGTGAGGAAAATCTGTGGATGGTGATAATTGAGAAATACAATTTGTTAAATAATATTTTAAGGCTGATGCAGTGGGTCACACCTGTAATCCCAGCCCTTTGGAAGCCCGAGGCAAGTGGATCATTTGAGCCCAGGAGTTCAAGACCAGCCTAGCCAACAAGGCAAAACCCCATGTCTACTAAAAATACAAAGATTAGCTGGGCATAGTGGTGTACACCTGTAATTCCAGCTATTCGGAGACTGAGGGTATGAGAATCGCTTGAATGCTGGAGGTTGAGGTTGCAGTGAGTGAGATCATACCACTGCACTCCAGCCTGGGCAACAGAGCAAGACTGCATCTCAAATAAACATTAAAAGGGAACATTTTAAGCCACTGTATCTACCAAAATTTTATTTTGTTCATTTATCAAAATAATTCAGTATGACAGAGACTGCTAGATGTTCCCCAATATCTACTCTCCCTTTTTTGCAAAGTAATAAGTTGAACTTTTAGTTGAACATACTGAGTTTTAAAGAGGGAATAGGAAGAAAGTACATGCAAACTTAATATTTGATAGGACCAAATATAATGTATATAAAGAAGATGAATACCAAATCATTATGGAGATGGGTGAATATATTAGTTGGAATCCTGGTTTAGCCCAATAGTAGAGAGCAGAGATTATAGTGGCTTGATCAAAAGGACCTTTTGCCCTTTCATGTGAAAGCATAAGAGTTTGGTTGAGGCTAGCATGCTAAATCTGTAATGATCAAATATCTAGATTCCCTTTATTTTGTTGCCTTTTATCTTTAATAACAGCATCCATCTAATGACACAATATGGATTTTGCCAGTCAGAGGAAAAGAAAATAAAAACAGAAAATAGAGGACATATTTCTTTTCTTTATAGCCATGATTTGGAAATTGCACATGGTAGGCCCATTCACATTCATTGGCTAGAACTTCATCACACTCTCTTACCTAGTTTCAAGAGAAGTTGAGAATTGTTGTCTTAATTTGAGCATCTCTGTGTGTATCCAAAAATCTTATTACTATGTAAGAGAGAAAATATGCCTTTGAGAGGGAAAATACTAGTCTCTACAATAAGACACTCAAATATCTAGGCACATACTCTTACATCTACTTTAAGCATGCTCTCCTCCTCTTCAAACCAGATGACTATTTACTGTAACCAGCTAAAAATCCAAGATTTATGGAAAATATATGGTCTTCTTCAGAACTCAAACCACAGTTTTAGAAAAGTTATTTGTGGCCAGCCTCAAAGTCTGGCTTTTTGTTAGAAGTAACTCATACAGAGCAAATTAGAAGACATCAAGTTGTACTGATATAGTGTGGATATTAGTTTCTGCCCAAAATCTCATGTTGAATTGTAATCTCCAGTGCTGGAGGTGGGGCCTGGTGCAAAGTGTTTGGATCATGGGGGCGGATCCCTCATGGCTTGATGCTGTCTTCATGATAGTGAGTTCTACCAAGATCTGCTAATTTAAAAGTATGGCACCTCCCCCCTCAACACTCTTTCTTGTTTTCTCCTGCTTTACCATGTGAAGTGCCTGCTCCTGTTTCACCTTCTTCCATGACTGAAAGCTCCCTGAGGCTTCACCAGAAGCCAAGCAGACACTAGCATCATGCTTCCTGTAAAGCCTACAGAACTGTGAGCCAATTCAAGTTCTTTTCTTTATAAATTACCCAGTCTCAGGTATTTCTTTACAGCAAAATTTCTTTCTAATGTATTTATCCTTTAGGCTTCTTCTGAAAATATTGTCCTGCTTGAGTTGTCATTTTGTATTTCACATTAGAAAATGAAAGTTAAAAGGAGTGTCAGTGAGATGTCATTAACGGTTGAATTATCAAATCATATTCACAAAATCTAGAGAACTAGACCAATATTAAACTTAACTAAGAATTCAAAAAAAACAAAGGTGAAACGCGTCAAAGTCTGGGACTAATGACACAGCTGTCTACATCTTGCTCTGCACATTAGCATCCATCCTGCCTCAGATTTAATTTGTGAAATCTGAGTGATACCTGTGTGGCATTGCTGACACAAAGAGAGCTGTTATGGTCGTCAAACTCATTTTATACTCTGTTAATTATGCAGTGGACATGGCATTTTGCAGCAAGCCATCCTTCATAAATCTGTGAATTCCAGGTTTGTTTACCATTAACAACATAAATAATCAAGATAAATTATTTTAAAAGCATCCAGAGATAAGAACTGTCCATTATTTTTCCACTTATGACTACTGTTATATGCTATATACTATATACTATACTGTGTTTAGAGAATTAATTAGGTCATTTTTCTCAAGTAAAGATGACTTACACTAGGAGAAAATATGATAGACCATATAACATAGAGCTTAGATGTAAGCTCGTTCTAAGGTTGGTTTAGAGTCTCTATTGTAACACCATGGACCCAAGCACTTTCTCTCCTTCCTCTCTACAATTTCAATGTGCTGGCTTTAATCCTTAGGTTTATTTTTTCATGGTGAATAGAAGCTTACTGCAACTTCAGGTATCACATCCACTTTTTATGGAAACTGAAAATCTTTCCCAGAAGTTTATCAGCAAACTTAATCTTGGGTCCCATTGACATAGGTTGTCACATGCCCATGGTCTACTTGGGAAAGATTGACTATCTGGCATTTTCTACCTCTGTAGTGTGGAAAGTAGAATCTACCAGGAAAGAATAGTAGGGAAGAGGATGGAGCAGCTATTGTTTAAGCAATGAAAAGTATTCTCTGCACCTTATAAATTTTATTTCTAATGCAGATATAAAGAGCAAGACCATTGTCTTTTCTACAACTCTGCACAAGTTCTTCTTAGCCCAGACTTAATCTCCTATACTGATGTTTGATAAAATTACATTGATAAAATGCCATTGTCTGGAGAATATTGAGAGTTACACACGAGAAATCATTCATTAACTCAGGGTATCCCTAAATCAAATTAATCTTTCAGCTGAGCTGGAAAGTAAGTCCTGAAGATGATTTGGATAAATTTTTGGGATAGTGCTATTCTGTGGTTCCCATTAGTATTCACCATCACTATGACAAGGTCTATAATTTAACAATCATGATGACATAGTGTATATAACCCTATTTACATGTGAAAAGTAAACAAATTCTAGGTAGCATTATTTTCATTATTGAACAAATTAAACCAAAGTTACTTTAAACTCACAAAGTTGGTATGCTTTGGAATAGTAACACATGAATTTTAACCTAAGCAGGATACTTAGAAAAATTATTCAGTTAGATTATCATTTTTAAAATAAAATTTAACACTTTCTTTCCTTCTCATTACTGCTTATGGCATCCTAACAACTTGATTAAAACTCATCATAGTAACTTTTGCTCATATTAAAAGGAAAACTATCTAACTCTCCCTCCTCTAAAGCTGAGGTTTTCAGCTATACAGTACAATTTTGGTTTAAGATAAATATTTGCCGATGATTCACAGCTGAAAACCATTATCTAGTGTAATAGTAATCATTCAGCACATTGTTATTTTAATAAAAAGTACTACATTAATCAAATTATCAGCCAAAATAATTCTGCCTGATTTCCTTTAAGTAAATAATTGCTGGCCTTGGGGTAATGCTTTTAGTTGGTCCCTGAATCTTGCCCTCATTTGAGCATTTTCTACAGGGAAATAAAAGGAGAGAAAAACTCTAGTTAATAGGCTATATATTATGACTTCCTTACCTTAATATAGGTATGGTGGTAGAAATTCAGGAGCAAGTATAGTGGAGGGAAGGTTGTGCTATGCAAAAGGACTTTAAGTTCTGACCTTCTAAAACCTTTGGGAACACTGAAGAAAAGAGAGTATTTATGATCCAGTGAGAAAGTAGAAGAAACCACTACTGGGCTCAGGAAAGACAAATGGAAAATCAGGAATGGAAACTATTGGTAAGACAAATATTTGAGATATCGAGTCTGTGGAATACAGAATTGCAAGGTAGAAGAATTAAATGATGGACTAATTGTGTATTACCTCTCCAGCTTCCTTTTATATATTCACTCTTTTGGTCTTTAAATATCAATAGCACTTTAATCCTACATGTCTGATTCTCCATGGCTCCTTTAAACCACCGTATGTACACTTGAAGCTTACTGCCCAAAGAGGAATTTCCTTCCTCTCCTCTTTATGCAGTGAGCTTCAAGGTGAGAACTTCCAGCTGCTTAGTTCTGGACTGCTCTTACATTGTAAATCTGATCATGTCGCACATTTATTTAAATGACCTCAATAGATTTCCATTGATTTTATGATAAAAACAAAAATTCAGAAAGTTACCTACAAGGCTCTGAACTATCTAGCCCTGTTCTATCTCCCCAACTTTATCACTCCCCATCTCTATCACCTGTTTCTCCTTCATTTTCTGTGCTCTTGCCCCGCTGGGTTCATTGTCTTCAGTAGCTACTTCGATGACTTTGTACATGTTCTTCTCTTCATTTTAGCTTATCTCATGTCTCCTTCAGATCTCTGCTCAAATTTCATCTCTCCTTTTCATAGCACTTATCAGAATTGTGATTACATATTTGTGACTTATTCATTTAATATTAGCTGGAACCAGTGCTGAATCTATTTGTAAAAATCATAAAAGCCCAGGCATGTCTGGTAAACAATAAAGACAAGTCCAGTAAAAACATATTTGCAAGCAGTAGAGAGTATCTTTGGAGAAAACTCATTTAGATAATAGATTCCCAGTGGAGTTTGGGTGGCAACCCTTCTCCAAAGAGGCATGTCTGAGTTACATGGAGTGGAGCTACACCCTACAGTTGCGTATTCTAATGCATCTTCCTCCAGAGATGTGTTCCAGTGGATGTAGACACTATTCTAGGTGTGTTATTGTCTGCCAGTGGTGGAAGGATGGTTTATGCCTCAGTGTGGGAAGGGAAAAAATCATATATGTTCCCTTCTCCGGTCTCAGCTTCCTATTACACTAAAGAAGATAGAAAACAATCAGGAAATAACTTCTATCATGCCCATCATTATATATCTGTATTTATATTCCTATACTCTGCAGTTCCTGCTGTTCTTATCTAAGACTAACCCTCCTATTTGGTCACTTGATTTTATCCCTTTTTACTTAAGAACATTTCTTCATTAATTTCCCCCTCTTAATTTCAGTGTATTATTTTCCAGTATACAGGGTCAACCCCACAGACATAAAAACACATTGTAATATCAACCATATTAAAAACAAAACAACTTTCTTGACCCGATATTTATCTCCATATGCTCTATAATTCTCTGCTCACCTGTACAACAAAATTCTTCAAAAAGGTTGGCTATACTCTTGTCTCAAATTTCTCTCTTCCATTTTCTCTCGAATCCTCTCCAAAGAGTCTTTCACCAATGCTACTCCACTAAAACAGGTCTTATCAATGTCACCAAAGGCTTTCAATAATGCTAAATCCATTCAATTAGCAGATCTCATCTTATTAAGACAATCACCTGGCTCACGCCTGTCATCCCAGCACTTTGGGAGGCTGAGGCAGGCAGATCGCCTGAGGTCAGGAATTTGAGAACAGCCTGATCAACATGGAGAAACCCTGTCTCTACTAAATATACAAAAAATTAGCCCGGCATGGTGGTGCATACCTGTAATCCCAGCTACTCGGGAGGCTGAGGCAGGAGAATCGCTTGAACCTGGGAGGCAGAAGTTGTGGTGAGCCAGGATCGCCCCATTGCACTCCAGCCTGAGCAATAAGAATGAAACTCCGTCCCTACCCACCCCCCCAAAAAAAGACCATTATCAGCATTTGATACTTAACTCCTTCTTCTCAAAACATGTTTTTCACATAGCTTCCATAGCACTATTTAGGGTTTCATTCTCTCCACACTGACTAATCCTGAGTCAGTTATTGGTTTCTTCTCCTTACCCTAATCTCTCAGTGCTGCAGTTCCACAGAACTTGGTCATTCCAGTTCTCCAGTTAGCTTACACTAGAGGGATCTCATCTAATCTCACAGCTTTAAACACTATCTAAAATACAACAAAGATTTCCAAATCTCTACTCAGGAACAGTTATATATTAACCTACTTTTTGACATCTCCACCTTTTCTTTTTTGGACAGTTCAAACTTAAAAATCAAACTACTTAAATTCTTATTTCTCCAAACTATTTCCACCACAGCAGCCCAGGAACCATAGAGATTGATTGAGATGTAGTCTCGCTCTGTTGCCCACGCTGGAGCGCAGTGGCATGATCTTGACTCACTGCAACCTCTGCCTCCTGGGTTCAAGTGATTCTCCTGACTCAGCTTCCTGGGTAGCTGGGATCACAGGCACCTGCCACCACACCTGGCTAATTTTTGTATTTTTAGTAAAGATGGGGTTTCACCATGTTGGTCAGGGTGGTCTTGAACTCCTGACATCAGGTGATCCACCTGCCTCCGCCACCCAAAGTGCTGGGATTACAGGTGTGAGCCCCTATGCCCAGCCGAGATCCCTTTAAAATATGTCAGATTGTGCCATTCCTCTGCTCAAAACTCTCCAACTGCTTTCCTGTTTCACCTAGAGTAAAATTTAAAATACCTACAGTGACTTACAGATATTCATATCAATCATCTGCTCCCTTTTCCTTTTCTGGTTTTGTTGCCTATCACTGCGTGTGTGTGTTTTGTTTGTTTGTTTGTTTGTTTGTTTTTGAGACGGAGTCTCGCCGTGTCACCCAGGCTGGAGGGCAGTGGCGCCATCTCAGCTCACCACAAGCTCCGCCTCCCAGGTTCATGCCATTCTCCTGCCTCAGCCTCCTGAGCAGCTGGGACCACAGGCACCCACCACCTCGCCCAGCTAATTTTTTGTATTTTTAGTAGACACGAGGTTTCACCATGTTAGCCAGGATGGCCTTGATCTCCTGACCTCGTGATCCGCCTGCCTCGGCCTCCCAAAGTGCTGGGATTACAGGCGTGAGCCACCGTGCCCGCCCTATCACTGTGTTTTAACTGTTTTTTTCAATTCTGTCTTGTCTATTTTGTGGTCATTCATCACAAGGCCAAATTAACACTCAAATTTATTTATATCTTTCCTGTGATCCAGCTTTCACAGCGCATGAAAATCACATCACCAACCCTATAACCAATCCCAAGTCTGTACCCCCAACCACCTCCTTATCTGTCACACATTGAGCCAGTATTTCTTCTGCACTAAACCAACCCAGAGTCAGATACCACACAACTAAGGACAGCTCTATGCCCGAAATCCCACTACAACTATTCAAACTAGTGGGTCCTAAGCTTTTTACCCCACCCTGCCTTGCCTTTATCATGGAAATCCCAATAAAACTCTGGCCAGTGCCTTCCACTTGTTCCTGCTTCACCTCCTGAATAAACCTGGTGCTTCCCTTTGTGGCCCTGTCTGGCAAGTTATGCTCCCTTCTCTCTGGAACTGTAATTTTTTTTTTCTTTTTTTTAAATATTAGCCTTTCTGTTTTGTCACTTGGTAACCTAGAAAAATTAAGATCCAAACACAAATATCCCTGTTCCTCTCTTTCCTGTCCAGCCTCACTGGTTGATCTCTTTACTGTTTCTCAAATGACCCAAGCATGTTCTCTCAGAACATTTGCCTAGCTTTTTTCTTTGCCTGGAATTCTTTTCCTACGGTTACTTGCGTGGTTCAAGCCTTTGTTTTCTTCAGGACTTGCTCAAATGCCATCTGATCAAGGTATTCACTGACTACCATTTTTATGTATTTATGTATTTAATATTTATTTATTAAACAGAACTCGCTCTATTACCCAGGCTGGAGTGCAGTGGTGCCATCATAGCTCACTGCAGCCTCAACTCCTGGACTCAAGCAATCTTCCTGCCTCAGCTTCTTGACTAAATGGAACTACAAGCACATGCCACCACAGCTAGCTTTTTTTTTTTTTTTTTTTTTTGTAGAGATGATATCTCATGATGTGGCCCAGGCTGGTCTTGGACTCCTGGTCTCAAGCAATCCTCTCGCCTCCACCTCCTAAAGTGTTGGGGTTACAGGCATGAGCCACTGCATGGGCCAGTTTAATAATAGCACTTTCCCTTCACCTCCCCTCACCTTGTGTTGACACTCTGGTCTCCTTAGTTTGCTTTGTTTTCCCATAGAATTTACCACCACCTGGGCTAGGTGGAGTGGCTCACACCTATAATCCCAGCACTTTGGGAGGCTGAGGTGGGTGGATTGCCTGAGGTTGGGAGTTTGAGACCAGCTGACCAGCATGGTGAAACCCCAACTCTAGTAAAAATACAAAAATAGCTGGGCATGGTGGCAGGCACCTGTAATCCTAGCTACTCGGGAAACTGAGGCAGGAGAATCCCTTTAACCCGGGAGGCAGAGGTTGCAGTGAGCCGAGATCACGCCATTGCACCCCTGCCTGGGTGACAGAGCGAGACTGTGTCTCAAAAAAAAAAAAAAGAATTTACCACCACCTGAAATATTATCTATTTGCGTTTCTAGAAAAACAACTAAGACATAAGCTCTACAAGGATAAAATAATAATTCACAATATATCTCCAGGGCCTAGGATAGTATTTGAAATAAAATCAGCATCTAAGAAACATTTATTGATCGAGTGAATGAATGAAGGAATGAATTAATTTGACTACTGCCAGGTTGGTCCAGGGGCAATGCACAAGGTGATCAGAAATTAAAGGTTAATATTTGTTACTGTTGTAACAATCCTGCCTTGCCCCTGCCCCACTGCCCATAGAGACACATGCTTCAATCTGATTTGGGAGGGATTTGAATATATCTAAATGTGAAAGAAAGAATCCCATTTACATATAAAAGTATACGATTCCTATGATTCCTCTTATAAAGGAATAATTAATAGCAAAAAAGAATAATACAAAAGAGAGACAGTCACTCTGGGACTACCCTGCACTGCCTGATAGAGTGGCAACAGTGTCCAGTAGGACCCCATGGGACCCAGATGACATGGAGACAATACCAGTTAACAAGCATTCTAATTGTGTACAGAAATATTATGTATGGTGAAAACAAAAGCCTGACTGAAGTTCTGAGACTACATGATCTATTAAGGGCTTCACTTTTCTGTCATCAAGTGTGCCTGCCTCTCTGTCATATGGAGACACATAAACTATGCTGATCTTTTCTTTCAAATATTTATACATTGATTTATATATAGTTGTACTTGTATTCTTTATAGATGTTAGCAAATTTGTCAATGTTTCACTCAGATATAAAATTTAATATTTAATTATTCTCCTCCTTTCTCATGTAAGAAATCTTTTCTGGTATTAATAACTTATACTGGCCTCAAAAGATATATATTTTTATAGGTTATCTCTAATCACATATTTTACATATGAACACTGAGTGTTTCTGTGGATGAATATGCAGATAGGCTTTTTGATGGTTGTGGTCTTCCAATGTTTCTCAGCTGGTCACTAAAACCTAAAACAAAGGCAAGTAAGTGCCACTATCCCCTTTGTTTATATGGTGTTTGTAGTCTACACTTCACCTTTAAAAAAATTAAATACTTACGTTTGCCAGGCATCACTTGCCACCACTTTATGGCAGGAAGCAAAACAAAACAAAACAAAAAACAGTATACATCTATGTTATTATTCAATTGATATAATTTTTGGCATTTTAAAATTACATTATTTAGAAATCTAAATTGAAATTTAAACACAAAAAATTGATTAGCTGAAAAGAGGAAACAGCAAATTGATGTAACAAGCAGTATCAGCCATTATGGAGCCATGGCTTAGTTATTCATTTCCTCAACTCTCTTGTATGTCTGTATGCCCCTACTTTTGTTTCCTAATTTAGAGGTTGGCTGGTTCTCTCTGTGAACATCTCCACTGTCTTTCCCTTTCAATGTATCTTTAATACAGCTCCTAGAAAAATCATTCTACGTCACTGTAGTAAACATGCATGTCTCTGCTAAAAATTATTTGATAACGCGCCATTGTCAATCAAATAAAGCCCCATTTCCTAGCATGAAATTCAAAGCTTTCCTGACTTCACCCCACTGAGCTTTTATCTCTTGGTACTATTATCCCTCTGTGTTACTCTTTCCTCAAACCAGGTTATTCATTTTTCTCTCTCGATGACCTAAACTTTTTTCAAAAATCTCTGTGCTATGTCCCTGCTGTTTTCTCTGCCTAGAATGTCTGAGTCCTATTCTTCCTTTAAAATTGCTACCTCTTTCATGAAGTCTTTCTAACTACCTGGGGTTGGAATTAATTTTCTATAACATTTTAACGACACTTACAACATTTATCATTTTATCCCCATTGTTTATTTCCATTGTGTTGAAAGATAAATTTAGATACTATAAAGTTGTAAAGAGTAGATCTGAGCAGACATCGATTTGTAAATGGGGCAGCCTAAAGACTACAGGCAGTTTGGGGCTCTAGCAAGGAGGCAGGGTACAGAAGGAGTTGGAAGATTTTTATAAGAGGAACACTGAAGCAAGGAAAAGAAAATATTTGATTAATGAAAGTGTTGTAAGTAGCCTTATTTAGATCATTCCAGTGGAAAGTCCCTAGTTAGAAGTTAGTTGGTTATTCCCGATTGTTAAGTTTTGTTGTGCCTTTTATACTGAGTTGTATTTCTGTTTGCTTACTAGGAACCCAGGGCACTGGAGCTGCCTCAGCCTAATTGCCTCTCAACTAATATTTTTAACAACTGTTTATCACATTTCTTGTTAACGAACATGCTTAACCAATGATTTCTTCTAATTCATAGCTATCCCTTCTGCAGTACAAGTTTAGACCCTCGAATGAGCAAAACCCTTAAATATTTATCAAACCAGTGTTGATATAGTTATATTTAATATGATGAAGTTAAATAATCTTTCCTCTGTTCATGGCATCCATATATTTGATTTTTTTTTTTTTTTAACTTCTTTCCTGTCTTTGAAACAGCCTGGCGAGGCATTAGTGCATACATCTCAGTGACAGGCCTTCTGTCAACATTTTCTCACAGAGATCTAATTTTGAATTTTTAATTTCTCAGTTTAGTGCAGTATTGAGTAAAGCTAAATTTTCATGTACAAATAACAAGAATCTTATTTATAAATTAGAATTATGAATTGGAATTAGAGTAATTTTAGAAAATTAGAATTTTATTTATAAATCAATACAAATCAAAATAACACCCACAGATGGTAGTCTCTTTGTTATGTTTCTTACTTTTGGTCTGAGTTTCCTCCTCCATGATATGATGTGGATGCTTCCTGCAGTCATTTCCAACCTGTGCCTTCTAATATTTTTTTGCCTATTTTAATATCATCTGTGAAGACTCAGTCTAATTTTGCCACTTTTATTCTTATATTTTAAAGTGAGTATTAAAATTGAGTAAGCAATCTGTGATAGTAACACCGCATCCATGAAAGAAATAATCATGTTATTAACCATAAACTCTTTTTCTCTGGAAAACAACAGCAGATGGACTCTCAGGTAGGAGCACTGCTCCACATCCATTCTGGATGCACAAGCCACGTTGCCAGCATCACTTCTCATCTGCCTTGAGAACTGAATGAAATTATGGATGTAAAACTTCTTAGTAAGGTCTAAAGCTCTAGTCACATCCAGAGATTAGTTATTAATAGTTTTGTCACTGGATTGACAGTGTGATTATAAGGCCATGACATTTTTGTTTTAAACAAATTTACTAGCAATTAAACATCTGAATGCATTTTTGCTTCTTCAAATAATATTTGGGAAGTTATCCACTAAGTCCAGTGATTCTGATTTGCTCTAAAATGGTTTCAAATCCATTCAAAAATAGAGAAAGAAAAAAATAGAATGAATAAGACCTACTATTTGATAGCACAATAGATGACTATAGTCAATAATAACTTAATTATATATTTTAACATAAAGAGTATAATTGTATTGTTTGTAACTCAATGGATAAATGCATGAGGAGATGGATACCTCCTTCTCCACAATGTGCTTATTTTACATTGCATTGCCTATATAAAAACAGCCTAGTTACCCCATAAATATATCCACCTACTCTGCACCCACACAAATTAAAAATACAAATAAAAGTATTTTTTTCATAAAGAAAAAAACATTGATAAAGGTTCACTAAATATACTGTGATTTTAATGAAAACTAGTTGTCAATATGGTATACTAGCACACATAAAACCTACATAGTGCTAAATATATAATTTGGGACAATTGGACATTTAATAAAGAATAGAGCGGATGGGAAGACTTAGTTTAACTTCACAAGAAAGGGAATGTCTGGCATTTTTTTAAACCTTCTGATGTGATGCAATAAGAACTTTACAGTGCAATAGATGACATATTCTTGACAAAAACTTGAACATGTGTCTGATTAGCATCTAGATCTAAATCCCAAAGTAAAAGATACACAAAGGAGAGAGGAACATCAAATGGTAAGATAATATAGTCAGTCAAATCTATAATTTATAAATTTAGAGAATAACCTTATTTTAACAAAGCAGAGGGACTAGAAAAAAATGAGAGAATTTTAATAGATTAAAACAGATTTAAGTGACACATCAACAAAACATTAAGTGTTGAACTTGTTTGTACTCTAAATAAAACTATTAAAAGACATTTATGAGACAGTCAAGGATAGTTGAACACTGGGTAGTTGATAATTTTAATAAATTATTTTTATTTTGAATTTACATTTAACGATGGTTTTATGATTATGTTACAAAAGGGCATGTATCTTTTAGCAGTACATAGAGAAATACTTACTAATACAATGTTATAATCCCAGCATTTTGGGAGGCCGAGGCAGGTGGAACACCTGAGATCAGGAGTTCGAGACCAGCCTGACTGACAAAAAAAAAATTAGCTGGGCGTGGTGGCGCAGGCTTGTAGTCCTAGCTCCTTGGGAGGCTGAGGCAGGAGAATCGCTTGAACCCAGGAAGCACAGGTTGCAGTGAGCCAAGATGGCACCACTGCACTCCAGCCTGGGCAACAAGAGCGAAACTCTGTCTCAAAAAAAAAAAAAAAAAAAAGTTACAATGTCTAGATTTTTCTTTTACTGCCTCCACAACATGAAGTAGAGTATAATATGGGAAGAAGTAAGAGGTGAAGAAAGAATGACAGAATATTGTAATTGATGAGGCTAAGTTATCTGTAAACTATTGCTTTCAATTTTGTGTATAATTGAAATTTTTCATAATAAAAAGTTTAACAGAATGAGGCAAACATGTAAACAGAAATAAGAGACTATTTCTGGTCCTCACAATATCTTAGCTTATCAACATAGCCCAGCTACTATCTTGCCCTTAGGTTACGTGAGGTATCCTCAAACTGCTCTTTCTTTAAATTAAACTTACACGAAGATTGTCTTTGCAACCAGAATCTCTAATTAATACATATAGCCAACCAAAAAGAATGCCAATGAGCTTTTTTAGAAGAAATATTAAAGAACTGAAAATGTTTTAATCTACTTTAAAAATATCTTGTAAAAGACATGCTTTATTTAGGCATCACTGCTTCCATTCAAGTGTCCATGATAGTCTTAGACTAAGTTTTCTGTGCTATATGCTGGACATATGTATAATCTAAAATAAATAAAACAGACTATTGGAGAAGTGTCACTAAGAAAAAAAAAAATAGCAAGAAACACTAAAATTATGTCAGTGATTCTCAACCAAGGGTGATTTTGCCCCAGAAGGGACATTTGGCAATGTCTATAGATATTTTTGATTATCACAATTTGAAGGATATGGGGTTGGGAGAGGAGGTGTTTTTGGCATCTGGTAGATTATATTACTTCGTTTTCATGCTGCTGATAAAGATATACCCAAGACTGGGTAATTTATAAAGAAAAAGAAGTTTAATAGACTCACAGTTCCACATGGCTGGGGAGGCCTCACAATCATGGTGCAAGGTGAAAGTCACATCTTATATGGTGGCAAGGAAGAGAAAATGAGAGCCAAGTGAAAGGGGTTTCCCCTTATAAAACCATCAGATCTCATGAGACTTATTCACTATCAGGAGAACAGTATGGAGGAAACCACCCCCATAATTCAATTATCTCCCACCAGGTCCCTCCCACAACACGTGGGAATTATGGGAGCTACAATTCAGGATGGTATTTGGATGGGGACAGAGCCAAACCATATCATTGTGCTCCGGCCCCTCCCAAATCCCAAATCTCAAAACCCAAAATGAGAACATTTTGAAATGTCCTCACATTTCAAAAACAAGCATGCCTTCCCAACAGTTCCCTAAAGTCTTAACTCATTTCAGCATTAACTCAAAAGTCCACAGTCCAAAGTCTCATTTAAGACAAGGCAAGCCCCTTCCACCTAGGAGCCTGTAAAATCAAAAGCAAGTTAGTTACTTCCTAGATACAATGGGGGTGCAGGCATTGGATAAATACCCCCATTCCAAATGGGAAAAATTGGCCAAAACAAACGGGCTAAAGGCACCATGTAAGTCCAAAATCCAGTGGGACACTCAAATCTTAAAACTCCAAAATGATCTCATTTGGCCCCATGTCTCACCTCCAGGTCACACTGATGTAGGAGGCGGGTTTCCATGATGGTGTGCAGCTCTTCCTCTGTGGCTTTGCAGGGTATAGCCCCTTTCCTGGCTGCTTTCATGGGCTGGTGTTGAATGTCTGTGGCTTTTCCAGATGCGTGGTGTAAGCTATTGGTGGATCTACCATCCTGGGGTCTCAAGGATGGTGACCCTCTTCTCACAGCTCCACTAGGCAGTGCCCCAATAGGGACTTTGTGTGGGGACTTCAATCCCACATTTCCCTTTAGCACTTCCCTAACAGAGGTTCTGTTAAGGCAGGTTCTTATTGAGGTTCTAACAGGGCACAACCCCTGCAGATATCTTCTGCCTTTGAGGCATTTCCATACATCACCTTAAATCAAGCTGGAGATTCCCAAACCTCAGTTCTTGACTTCTATGCATCCACCGGCTCAACATCATGTGGAAGCTGCCAAGGCTTGGGGCTTGCACCCTCTGAAGCCACAGGCTGAGCTGTATCTTGGTCACTTTTAGCCATGGCTAGAGCAGCTGGGATGCAGGGCACCAAGTCCCTAGGCTACACACAGCAAGGGGGCCCTGGACCCAGCCCACAAAACCATTTTTTCCTCCTAGGCCTCCAGGCCTGTGATGGGAGGGGCTGCCATAAAGGTCTCTGGCATGCCCTGGAGACATTTTCCCCATTGTCTTGGTGATTAACATTTGGTTCCTCATTACTTATGCAAATTTCTACAGCCAGCTTGAATTTCTCCTCAGAAAAATTAAGAAATAGGTTTTTCTTTTCTATCATGTAGTCCAGGTGCAAATTTTCCAAACTTGTATGCTCTGTTCCCCTATTAAAACTGAATGCTTTCAACAGCACCCAAGTCACCTTTTGAAGGCTTTGCTGCTTAGAGATTTCTTTTACCAGAAACCCTAAATCATCTCCCTTAATTTCAAAGTTCCACAAATCTCTAGGACAGGGGCAAAATGCTTCCAGTTTCTTTGCTAAAACATAGCAAGAGTCACCTTTACTCCACTTCCCAATAAGTTTTTTATCTCCATCTGAGACTACCTCAGCCTGGATTTCATTGTCCATATCATTATCAACATTTTGGTCAAAGCCATTCAACAAGTCTCTAGGAAGTTCCAAACTTTCCCACATTTTCCTGTCTTTTTCTGACCCCTCCAAACTGTTCCAACCTCTGCCTGTTACTTAGTTTCAAAGTTGCTTCCACGTTTTTGGGTATCTTCACAGCATCACCCCACTCTACCAGTACCAATTTATTGTATTAGTCCATTTTCATTCTGCTGATAGAGACATACCTGAGGCTGGGTAATTTATAAAGAAAAAGAGGTTTAATGGACTCACAGTTCCACGTGGCTTGGGGGGCCTCACAGTCATGGCAGAAGGCAAAAGGCACATCTTACATGGCGGCATGGAAGAGAGAATGAGAGCCAAGTGAAAGGGGTTTCTTCTTATAAAACCATCAGATTTCATGAGACTTATTCACTACCACAAGAACCATATCAGGGAAACCATCCCCATGATTCAATTATCTCCCACTGGATTCCTCCCACAGTATGGGGGGAGTTATGAAAGCTATAATTCAAGATGAGATTTGGGTGGGGACACAGCCAAACCTTCCTCCTTCCCCAAACACAACCTAGAATTATGTGGTTTAAAGTGTCTATCTTGCCAAATCCTGAATTAAATCACACAACAAGAAAAATGGATGTTCTGTTATTCAGATATTATTAATACTTACCTTAATATTTTCTTTTTAGTACAACGTAGTGAAGTCTAATTTGAAAAAAATAAATATGAGACAGTCAAACATTCCCACAATTTCATTTATTTTAGCACTTCTATTTACATGGTATACATTATATATAAAAATATAGAAAAATTCTGTCTTTCTAGTTTCAATTAAGTTTTTGGGATAGTTACACTATATCCCTAAAAAGATCAGTCAATAGTGAATGCTTTTCTAGCAAATCTAAAAATGTTATTTTCTCTTTTAAAAATTATATATTTTCACTCATTTCAGGTGACTAATTCTTTGCTAGTGAAATGAGTTATAAATAGTAATTTTTATGTCTGTCAAAGTTACAGGTATTTACTATATTAATTTTCAGCTGACCTAGAACATGGGTTATCAAAAAATGTGAAAATATGTATATTAGATATTCCTAGTTGATTTTTTTAAGTCTCTAGGCAAGTACAATAATAATAATTTGATTAATATCCAAGTTGCCTGAAAAGTTATCTCCTATTGTAACAACAGTATAATATTCACTTATTCTTATAGCAGAAAATGAACTATTAAGAAAGTAGATTTTTGTCTCTATGAACCATCAGTGTATTTTATTGAGAAAAGTAAATGTCTTACTTAAAAATCCAGTGTTTTTAGATATTAAAAGAAAAAATAACTAATATTTTTTTCCTAATTATAAATATCAGAAGAAATATATTCTCCCTGTTATAAAAATACCATTTACTGGCACAGGGACTGTGGAATCTTTTAAAATATTAAAAGATTTACAAAAATAATTTATAAAAATATGCAATGGCATTTGAAAGACATACCCAAAAGATATTTTACTTATAAGTTATAATTTTTTTAAGAGACTCTGTTGCCCAGGCTGGAGTTCAGTGACAAGACATGGCTGATTGTAACCTTGAACCCCTGGGCTTATGTGATCCTCCCACTTCAGCCTCTGGAGTAGCTGGGACTACACGTATGGGCAATCATGCCTGGCTAACTTATTAATTTTTTTGCGGGAACAGGGGTGTCGCTATGTTGCCCAGGCTGGTCTTGAAGCTTTGGCCTCAAGCAGTCCTCCCATCTTGGCCTCCCAAAGTGCTGGGATTACACAGATGATCCAGAACACTTGGCCCTACTTCTATAATTTTCTCATAATTCTTTTTCCAAACTGCTTGTCAAGCATTGTAGTTCTCTAGTTTTATGTGAATATGCCCTTATATTTTAGATGTATCTTTATCTTTTGTAAATGATACTGCCAGATTTTATTATTCAATGTATCTTTTCAACAGTTGAATTTAGTTCATTTACTTTTTAAACTAAATAACGTGTTATTATTTGCATTTATTTCTGCCATTTCACTGTGTACGTTTTGTCTGTTTATCTTAAGTGTTTCCTCCTCATTTTTTTGCATTTTTTTCAATTTATGTTTTAGGTATAAATTTTATTTTTCCCCTCAATTGATTTAAAAGTACACTCCTTATTCTCATCATGCATTGGTCTGAATTTTTACATGCCTGCTTAAGTTAAAATATGATATTAATCAATTTATGTATTCTGGAAAAACAAAAGGACCTTAGAAAATGTTATAACCTCCCAGTCCTACATGTCATTAATTTCAAAATTGTCATTCTAATTTTTTTTTTTTAACCTCACCTAGGTGGCTTAAATAACAGAAATGTATTGTCTTTTTAGAGTTTTGGAGTCCAGAATCAAGGTGTCGGCAGGATTGGTTTCTTCCAAGGAGACCCTCTGTTCCAGTCCTTTCTCCTTGGATTGTAGATGGCTCTGTTTCTTTGCATCCTCTTCCCTTTGTGTGTATCTCTAGGTCTTAATTTCCCTTTTTTATAAAGATTCCAGTCATATTGGATTGGGGCCCACCCTGCTGACCTCATTTGTCTTGATTATTTCTGTAATGATCCTATCTCCAAATAAGGTACACAGAAGGGGTAGGACTTCAGCATACGAATCAGGGGAGGCACAATTTGACTAATAATACTCCCAAAGTTAGACATTATTATTACGACAATTACATATTTTTTATTCTCGATGTTTGTTTTACTTTACCCATATTTATCATATTCTTTGCTCTAAAATGTTAGATTCTGAAATATTTCTTTTTGGATTTGATTACTTCTCAAAACAAGTTCTTTTAGTGAGGTTCTATTTGTGATAAACCACCCACCTCTATCTGAAGATGTCATTATTTTGCCCTAGCTCTTGAATGATAGTTTATCTATGTACTCAATTCTAGGTTGACAGTTACTTACTTTCAGACATTTGAAGACACTATTCTACTGTCTTTTGGCTTCGTTTGTTGCTGTGGGAAGTATCGTCAGTCCCATCTTTATTTATATGTGCATATTACAGCTTTTCCCATAATTGCTTTGAAAATCTCCCTCCCCATTCTTGTTTCTGAATTATTATTGTTAAGAGTTTAGGTTGGGGTTAGTTTTTACTTATCCAGCTTTGGATTTGTTGAGCGTCCCAGAACCTGAAGAATCAGATCTCTTATTAGTTCTAGAAGTTCTCACATATTATTTATTTAAAAATTTTGCTTCTCTCCTTTTTAATTCTCCTCTTTGAACTGGAAGGCATATCTCATTGTAACCCTCATAACTCTTAATCTTTTTCATATTTTCCGTCTGTTTTTCTGTGACTTTGGGATTATTCTTTACCTTCTTGGGAAATCAGCTTGGCATTCGTATTTGTTGAATTTAATCTAATATAAGTATTTTGTTTGCTAAAGTTTTTCAAGAAAATTATTCTCCATAAATTTTTACTAATCTTTGCAGGGCTTTGCAGGGCTCAGGACAAGTCTATAAACAGAGGCCTAAATATCTTATGTCTACATATTTAAACATCATAAATTAAGTCATTAAATATCTTCTCTATTCCAGTCTTGACTATTAAACCTTCATAATGACATGGAAGGTAAGGCTCGAATTTAGAATTGTACTTTTCATATATTTGTGCTGGAATGTAGTTGCACATAGAAAACCAGCCCCTATCCCAAAGCCCCTGGATTATAGCCTGCAATCTACTTCCCTTCTCTACCATCATTGTGTCCATCCCATACTATAGGGGATTTCCCCATTTGCATGTAGATACCACATTCATTTTCATTCATGTAGGCCCCATCCCTGCCCCAGTAAATAGCTGTTCCTTAGCTACCCTTCCAGCTGAGAGATGTGAACAGCAGTGGCTCAGTGGCTCAGGCTGCCTTTAAGATGACCAATGCAGGGAGGAGACCTAAGTATGCTGTGGAACAGGCTGAAGTCATATGGGCAGGGAATTTTGGTTCCTGTGTCCCAGGAACATGCTCTAGAAGAGAGACAGAGACTCTGACAATCGGGTCTCCATGAACACATGTTTTTTTTACCTTGTGAAGATGAATGGAAGAAGGGAAGGACCATTTCAGGCCCTCCAGTGTGCAGGGCTCATGCATGGGGACCCTCATGCTTAGGCCTATTGCCATTATTGCTGTTATATTACTGGAAATAGAAGGATCCTCACTCATTCCTTAAACAATGAAGGGCTTTTCCTGAGCCCACTACTTTATTCAAAGTAATCTGTTTGTACACAATGAATTAAACAACAAATATAGCCAAAACGTATCTAGCAATTTCTATTTGCCAGACAGAGATAGAGCTTATATGTGTTTTCTCATTAACATCTCTTGGTTTTACCACTTTCTATCCATTCTTACTGTCCCTGATTCATTCAGGTCTTTATCTTTCTCCTAGACTACTGGATTAGCTCCCTGACTACTCTACCTGTCTTATCTGTTAGCATTATACGTTTAGGTCATTTCTACATTTCTCTATGTGTTGCATGTTATGGAGCCTTTACTGGCCAAATTGGTAGAATTTTGTGTCCTCCACTGTATGCTGAAATACTGCTATCTGAGCGCTTGAAAAACTGATTATATATGCAGTTGTCCTTCAGTGTCCATATAGGATTGGTCCCAGGACTTCTTGTGGATACCAAAATTCACAGATGCTCAAGCCTCTTATATAAAATGATGTAGCATTTACATATAATCTATGCACATCCTCTTGTATACTTTAAATCACCTCTAGATTACTTATAATACTGAATATAATGTAAATGCTATACAAATAGTAGTTACGTTATTTAGGAAATAACTACCAGTAAAAAGTCTTTACACGTTTGGCACAGACACAGCCTTCTTTTTTTTTTCCCGAATGTTTCTGATCTGCCATTGGTTGAATCCACAAATGAAGAATTCATGGATACAGAGGGCCAATGTACTGTATTACTTTACATGTTTGTCTCCTGTTACTGAACGTACTGAATGATGAGCAACTTGTCTTGAGTGACTGTAGCCTCAGGGGGCCTTGTATATGAGCTATATACCAAGCACTCAGTGAGTTCGGTTTCTAAACAAGTGAATAAGCAATCGAATTCTATTTTGGTTTTGTTGCCTGTGGTTTTTGAGGTTATATCCAAAAAACCATTGTGTGGACCAATGTCATGCAGTTTTTCCCTAATATTTTCTTCTAGCACTTTCATAGTTTCAGATCTTATATTTAAGTCTAAACCATTTTGAGTTTATTTTTCCATATGGTGAGAGAGGAGGGTCTAATTTTATTCTTCTGCATTTGGATATCTAGTTTTCCCAAAACCATTTATTCAAGTGATTGTCCTTTCCCCATTGTGTGTTCTTAGCACTTTTGTCAACAATGAGTTGGCTGTACACATGGATTTATTTCTGGGCTGTCTATTTTCTTCCATTGGTCTCTGGGTCTGTTTTTATGCCAGTACCAAGCTGTTTTGGTTACTATGGCTTTGTAGTAAAATAGAACTAATATATAACTCAGCAATTCCACTACTGGATATATATCCAAAGGAAATGAAATACATATGTCAAAGAGATATCTGCACTTCCATGTTTATTGCAAAACTTGTCATAATAGTCTGTGAAATCAGCCTAAATGTCCATCAATGGATAAATGAATAAAGAAACTGTATGTATATACTCTATTTAAGTACACTTTTTAGGATGGTGTAGGTGTCTTGCAAGTTGTAAGACAAAGCAGAGTTATGAGGAGGGTTGAATTCCTTAGGAACTTTCATGCCATGCAGAATTGGCAGTGGGTTTGTACTGGGGCTAATTTCTGCAGGCACCCCTTGTGATGTTCATGATCCATGTTCTTTATCTAGTAATTTTTTGTTTGCTGTTTTTTTCCCCCAAATAATCCCTCTCTGACATTAAGAAAGGAAGAAAAAAAAAAAAAAAAAAAAACTCCAGCATTTTAGAAAGAGCAAAAAAGAGGAAAGACACTTCTTAACAGTCTGAGTCAGCAAATGCCTCAGGCAAACCTTCCCAAGAAGAAAACAGATTTTCTTGCCTTCATATCTTCTCCAGAGAAAGTGAGACCAAAGTGGAGCCTTTCCATTATAGTTCCTTTTTTTACTTTTTTTTTTTTTTGCAAATAATATAAGACCATGTGAGTGAATGCCTTTTAAGGTAGCCCATATTATTTCAGTTCATGTCTTGGTTCTTATGAATTAAAGTCTGCCTAAGAGAAAACTGTATAAATGATAGCTGTAACTTAAGATGCTACAGAAAGATATAAAACAAAAACACACATGAAAGGGGTTTGGTTACAAAAATTCATTTATCTATTGCTTTTCTTCATTATGTATTATATGTTCTTAGTAAATTCAATATTCAGCCAAATATTCTATTGTTACATTTTTATTGGAATGCAAAGTCCCTTCTACTGACTTCTCCACAGTGCTTAGAAAGACCATTTCTAGGCTCTTCTGGAAGGTTGTTTGATGGCTTCAAAGATAAATACCAGTCACCAGGAAGTCTCCAATGTGAGCTGTCTCAGGTGCTCTAGCTGCCAGATCATAAACATCAGATTATAAAACTTCATTTAGTATCAGATTCTCATACTTAAGATGCCTGTTACTTGGCTTGGACAAAATCTCAGTTTGCTAATTGAGAGAATAAATATGTTTACCCAATCCAGTACTTCTATATTGTATAAATATAGTTGTAATTGCATCCAAATCAACTTTAAGTTTGGAAAATGTCCATGAGTCAGAATACAAGATGTGAATGTTTAATGGAGACTTTCCTGTAACACAGTTTGTGAAGCATTCTCCCTCTCCAAAACCCTAGACTCTACCCATCCCTTCCACTCCCACTCCATGGCACTGTGTGTTCTGGCTGTCATGAGTGCTTTCATATTCTTGACTTTATGACTTCATTTAAGAAGGCTTCATTAAGGTGTTATTATGTATGGCACTGTTCTGGATGCTGGGATAAACAAGATTAAGTAGGTGTAAACAGATTCTTAATGTATTCATGATCTAAAGAAAAGGACAGGTATAAAACCCAGTAATTACAGTGCATGTGTTAAATACAAATTCCAGGTTAACATGACATTGTAAGGGAGCACACAGGAGAAAAGTGGGTGTGATTACCAAAAGAAAACTAATTCCAGATAAAGCAGAGGCCATGAACAAAAGTTTGAGCCATAGCCACACAATATTTAGGTTGATTGAGCATTGCTCAGGCTTCCAGTACAAAATAAAGAGGGATGAGATTTGAAGCTAACATTCACATGTATTAATTGAACTAATGTAGGTCACTGTGCAGATTGTGTGAGCCAAACAACACAGCTAGGTCAGCTTGACATCACTCTATGGTGGCCAAAGGAAAGCATGGTAGGGATAAAGGAGGGGGCGAACATAAAAGAGAGACATAACTCTACGATATAATTATCTAAATGCCATCTGTTAGGAATTGCCCTTTGTCTTTTAGTATGTGCTAATAGAAAATCTGTACTTTATGAAACAGCATCTCCTAACTGTCAATGGCAAATTTGTTTCTGCATATTATACTATTTTATGTGAAAATACTGGAGATATTAGACTGGTAGTCATCAATTACCAAGTTCAGTTGAACTAAAGAAGAATGAAAAGTGATAAATGTGAGACAGATTCCTCATTCCAGAAGAGGCTGCTGGAGAAGGAGCAGAGATTCTCTGTTAGCTTGTCACAACGGACAAATAACACATTATTCTGAAATGGAGTTGCTGTTTTATATTTGCTTTGGAAATACTTAGGATATGTTGCATTTGTTCTCCTAGTTCTACAACCCAAAATCATAGTGGCTTATGCTATTTTACAAGCAATTTTATTTAAATAATAATTTTCTTTAAAGCCCAGAAGCATCACAGTTCAGCACCAACACCTCCCCTGAAAATTCAATATATTGCCTCAAGCTATATTTTTTTAAATTAAATGTTGTCTAAGATTCATTCATTTTTGTTTGGACAATTGCAAAACCATATTCACTCTTAAAATTTTTATCCACTGAGAATTGGTGTTTATTTTCCTCAAGATGCCATACAATTCCTAATCTTAAATTTGAAAAAATCAAAAAAGGCAAAATAATTAGTTCTTCAAAGATGCAAATTTGTGTTTTTTCTATTGTGAAACCATATGGAGTACACCCTCAGACCTGTGCTAAGAAAAGACAGCCAATTTTCTAGATCCTATTCATATGCTGGCAATAAATTCAGTCTGAAAAGGATCTGACTGTTAGCTCAGAGGGATGCTAAGAATTTGGGTATGATAATAGGGGTATTATTATTTATTTTGAATAGCAAAATTAGTAAATTATTATTACCCTGCAGGATATAAAACCTAGTGCAACTAATTTGGAGTCATGGTTAACACCTCGAGGTCTTTGTATCTTCTTTAAGCTTTTTATCTCTAATTGTGAAGGACTTAGTCTCTAATTAAAGGCTGATAAGAGAGATTTATTTTTCCATTCTTCTTTTTTTGTTTTAGTTATTTTGCCTTGTATCTGGGAGTAGGTGTGTTTTTTGTTCCTGAAGTCTTCTACAAACTGAGATTATCCCTAAAGGTTAAGAGTCCTTTTAATAATCAAAGATGCAGAATTAGAATGAAGGGTATGGTGCTTAAGCTTGCCTTCTAGAGCCACATATTGATGGTTTTATGCATTAATAAGTAGAGAAATTATTTTTATGGGTTTGATCAGCATTTTTACTAGATGGACTTGAGTAGAAATCTCAGGGGGTATTGTAAATAGTTAGGGCAGATTTTGTGTTAAATTTTTGTTTCAGTGACATACACAAATGAAAAAGACTGCTGGATTTTCCTCAAATACCTGTTCTTTTCTTCTTAAATGATAGACAGCTGCATTTTGACTACATTTCCCAGCCTCCCTCTAGCTGGGAAAGACCATGTGACTTCCGGCTGAAAGAATATAAACAGAAGGGAAGTATGCTGCTTTGGAGTTGTGCCTTTGAGAGAAGGAAATTTGGCCTCTTTCTTCTCCTGACTTCTATTTTAGCTGGAATGCAGACATAGTGGTGACAGCTGAAGTAGCAACTTGTATCACTAAATAGAAATCATGTGTTGAAAATGGCAAGACAAGAAGATTGAATGACCCTGAAACCCTGATGATTATGGTGCCTCCATATCATCTTTGGACCACCTAGCTGACTTCTAATTAAGACATAAACAAGCATCTGTCTTGTTTAAGCTTTATTTCGGATTGTCTCTGATCATGGTTAAATTGAGTGGGCCATGGGAACAACACTTAAAAATACTATATTGGCTTAGTGACTAGGTGGCAGGAAGTGAGGACACAGATATTGGACTGGATAGCTGTTGACAGTACGTATATTATGGCAAAACATTTTAGAAAGTTGACTTGGAGAGATCTTGGACATAAGACCATTTGCCAACCAAGCCTTTAACTCTTATACTCTTGCTGCCTGCATTGGCTGTTTTGTTTTTAATTTTTAATTTTTTTCCACATAGCAGAGTCTTACTAGAGAGACAACTCAAGTTAGAACTAGTCACTTGCAAGGTGAAAAGGAAAAAAATGTAGTTGTGGTAAGATAGGCTTTCTGGGGTTTTTATTTTTCTTTACTTGTTTTTGGCCTGTGATCCAAATTGACTGAGAGTCTTATAATTCAGGGCTTTAAAAATCAGTTCTGACAGAAAAACAAAGGCTTCTGTGCCCAAACTGAGGCAGTGATAAAATGAGTCTCTAAATCAAGAAATAGTCTTAGCAGAAGATAAGTAAGGCTGGACAAAACCATTAAGACTGCCAGACAATAGGAGCCAGCCCAGTGGGAAACATTAGATTAAGAATGTTGCCTTCCTACTAAAACCAATTGTTTTATTTCTCCTTAAGTTGGTCACTATTAAATTGAGCAAGAAGGAAATTGACAGGACATGGAAGCAAGTAACTAAAGGCCAAAGTTTTCAGGCTAAAAAACAACATAGAGATGAGAACTTTGGCTTTATTTACTTGCAACCAGAACTGGTGGAAATAGAGTCTGTGGACCTACCAAAGGTTTTTGCAGTATTGCATTGCCAAGGAAACCTCGGGCCAGGCTTACAAAAGTCTGTCATAGCCTACCCGTTCAGGCAAACTGTGTCTCCCTAAACCTGTACCAACCATCAGGAAGAAGCCTGCCAGCATTCTGAGTCATACCAAGTTGGTAAGACTCTCCAATGTCTACTTCATATTTGGCCATGGAGATAATGGATATGCAAGAACCTCCCTAAAGGCAAAGCCATAAATTCATAGGATAATAACGAAGAAAGGTGTGCAGCAGAGAGTGGTTCAAAGTGCTTCCAGATAGCTTAACATAGGAAATTACTCCACTGCCATGATATTGAATCCAGTTACTGCTGTATTGTTTCTATTCTTCCTTTTTAAAAATTGAGCTTTTTAAATATTATGTCTATCCTGTTATTCACCACTATGGTTTAGGTTGGGGAGCAGGGGAACGATAACTTTAGCAAGATACAGGACCTGAATAGAACTTTTCAGTTGTCTCTCTTGGAGGGTGGGATGGGGAAGAGCATGTTTTAATTGTCGTTGAAAAGTGTGACCTAAATCGGCAGTGATGGCAGAGACTGAAGTAGACTTCGATATTCATTCTTCTTTTCTATTCCAGAGAAAACTACCTTTCCACCCAAATTCATGCTGTCATGCATACTACAGAGTTGATATTGGGAAGTAGGTGCTTATCCAGGGACATTTTTAAGCCCCTTTTGCATCTAAATAGGATCACAAAACTGCTTGCCAATGGATGATATAAAAATGACACACTAAATCTGTCATTTCTTGGTGAAGGTGTTTAAGAAACATGAATACTTTCTCCATCCTCTTTTCTTACTTCCTCAACCATGTAAAGAAGAGAACACCTCTCTCACCTCCCCAGCAATGGAACCCATGTATTAAAGATGGCAGAGCCAGTATAAGCCTATTTCTGTTGACAAATGCCACACACAGATGAGAAATAAACTTTGATTGTGTTTGACCTATTTTTCATTTGAAGAGACCTCTCTTTTTTGTTTTTAAATAGAAGCTAGCATTACCCTAGCCTATACATCTTTTTCCATGTAATAGAATATTAACTCAGCTCATGACCACTCAGCTAAAACTGGTATTTTGCAGTCCCTTGTACCTCTAGATGTGACTGCATAATAAAGCCCTGCCAATAGGATATGAACTGAATTGAAACGTATAACTTCTATTGCATGAACTTTAAGGCAAGAGTATGACCTTGCTGTAGTTTGAATAACCCATCCAAAACTCGTGTTGAAATTTAATTGCTATTGCAACAGTATTAAAGGGTGGAACATTTAAGAGGTAGTTAGGTCTTGAGGGCTCTGGCCTCATGAATAGACAAGTGCTGTTATTGCAGGAGTGGGTTAGTTATTGTGGAAGTTTGGCCCGTTTTTTTTCTCTCTCACACTCACTTGCCCTTCTACCATTTTGCCACCTCAGGCCTTTGCCAGATTGGTACAATGCTCTTGGACCTCTCAGTCTCCAGAATCATAAGCTAAATAAACTTCTTTTCTTTATAAATTACCCAGTCTGTGGTATTAATGTTATAGCAGAAAAAAAGAATATTAAATCATGTCTATCTATTAAATAGTCCCCTCTTTTTTGTTTTTTCCTTTTTGTCATTGATTGAGTGTGGCATGGTGATGGGCAGTGAAGCACCTAGCTTAGACAAAAATGTGGTGTAATGAGGAAGGCCAGACACCAAAAGAGAAGAAACCTAGCTCAACATTCCAGGCCTGATTCTTCCATCTGGAACTTCTCATGAGAGAAATGAACTTCTTTACTTTATATCTCTCTGTTCCTATGCTTAACTTATGCATATATATGTGTGTAGTTGCAGTAAAATGTACTTTTGCTGTGGGTTACAATTTTTAAGGGTATATATTAACTATTCTACTATATTCTCTTAATATTATTTTAATATGATATTCATTCATTTATCCTAAATGTTTTCTTCTTCATGCTACCTCAATGGATCAAGAGCTCATGAACTCAGTGTCTCTCCATGGTAATTATGCTGTCATTCTCCCCTAAAAATAAGATCTGTATTCAATCACTTCAAGCTTAAAGCACTTTGAACTCTCTAGTTTGCAGCCTACTAAAGGCATGGCTAGGGACTAAGGTATCTTACGTATTATTCTTAGGGTTTGGACAGATGCTAGGAAGCCATGGAGGGATTCCCAGGAAGCTGCAGCTATTCCCTGTGCATAAGAATAAGACCCTTGGAAATCCCATTTATTAGAAAGTATGACTTAGGAATTTTGAATTTTAGTGCAGGTAAAGATGACTTTAGTTCATATCAATGAATTGCCCAATCCTTTAAAAATAGGAATAATACAACATTAATAAATAGATTAGTAAAGGAATTATGTCATTATTACTTACATATAACAAATAGGTTAAAAATTAATGGAAAAATACTAAAATTACTTGACCACATGAAGCTACCTTTTTTGGTTACTTATGGTTTATTTTTTACTTTCCATATAACCCAATGATTAGTTATGTTATTAAGCAAAAACCAACAAAAACCAAATTAACATATTTTAGATTTTATTTATTATAATGGTAATTATTGACCAAAGTTTTTTATTTCCTTTTTAAAATCAGTGACATCTCTGGACTCTGGGAGATAAATACCAAAAGATTAATAACAAACAAATACATTAGTCTCTAAAATAAGTACAGAAAATTAATCATTGCCACTTACTCTTCCACCTTAATATCTTTATTTGCCTTCCACTGGAGGAATGTATGTAATAGAATCTGAAAATCAACACTGTTGTTGACTTACTTGTACACGTGTTTTGGGAGACTGGGTAAGTGGCTGTTTACCAGGTGGGGAAGCATCTAAGTTCTGATATTGTTGGGAACAGTATCTTGCAGAAGAGAGGACATTCAATTGGGAAATCAGAGATGTATTTCTCTTGGATCTACTGCTAGTTATGTGACAAGGCAAAGTGTAGAAATACTTGCATCTCCATTTCGTCATCTCTGCAATAAGGGAAATATGCTAAATAATTTCTAAAACTCCTTAGGTTCAAATTATGATTTAAAGAAAATAAAATGTAATCAATAAAAGTAAGTAATACATCATCATGACAGAATGCTATTTTAAAGGATAGGGATGGATTTAGATACATATTTTTTGCTTTGGGAAAATAACCCAAAATTTAATAGTGGACTTCACACTGTATTTTAGAAAAATTCCCATTGCTCCCTATTTCTTGTGATTGTTGTGGAATCTCACCCCTCCATCTCAGCTCAACAGTAAATGTACTATGAAGATTTTTATCCCCCAGATGGCAGTGCAGCATTCCAAGTTTAGAATGTTCTGGTCTGGTGCTCTGGAAAAAGGCAATATGAGCTTTTCTTATATTGTCTCCATCGCAATTTTCTGTGCCATGTTTCTTCCTTTTGGAGGAAGTATGCTACGAATCTAATGTAACAAGACTTGAATAATGAGAGACAGATAGCTCATTCTGAAATGAACACAGCAGAGATCCACTTCTGCCTGCTTGTGCAGCATTGTGTCCAGTAAATAGTAATTAAAACCATCACACAAAGTAATCTAATGAAATAATGAAAGTTTTAAAAACTATCAGAAAAATCATCTATACTTTTAATTAGTATTTTACATGTTATTTTATCAGAATTTGAAAACATTTACTAAATGTAATAGGATTAAGACGCTTCTCAGCAATTATTTTTTAAAGATACAAATGAAATGGACAGCATGCACCATAACCTTCATTGAAAGAACTATAAGCTGCTTATGCTATTGCTGAGACTTGCTTATGAGGCATATAAAAATCAACAAACAAATACAAATAGCTTCAGATGGAGAGCATGAAAAGAAGCCAGGAAAAGGGTCATTCCAGTTTAATGATAAAAATTCAGTGGAACCATTTAGATCAAAACAATATCTGGTCATCTGCATGGTCAAAGGAACTAGGGTGAATTCTTTACATTTCCACCATATTTTAGATGAATGATGTTTTGTAGATTAATTATACTAAAAGAATATTGGTAATGATGTGAAAGTAGAAGAAGTAAGGACAGGAAAACAAAATTTTGGAATGTGGTCACAGTTTTATGTTCTGAAAATGCCTTCACATTTAGGTCTAATGAAGTCTTTCCTGTTTCACATTTTCTAGTAAGAAAAAGGATTCGGGACACAAAGGTTTTGAGTAACAAAAATGAATACTCCCCTTTTTAAACCACAGAGTGTAGATGATTTTATTTTATCTGCTGCTTATGAGTTGATTATCTACCTTTACTAGAGGCACCTCAGATGAATACTTCATTGCAGTGTAAAATTCTGTAGCTGTCTATAATACATATAGACTTCCAAATATAATACCATCCTTCTCTATCCAATTAAGGAAAAATCTATACATGCATATATGCACTTTATAATCACTGCTTGGGAAACAAAAACAAGATATATCTGCCTTCAATGAGTTTACATTCTAGTGGGAGAGATAAATTGCAAATAACCATGGACAGAACATGAGCTGTGAAAGAGGCAGCATGGTGAGGATAGTGGGCTATGGAACCAGGATACTAGGATTCAAATCTTGGTTTTGACTCCTAACATTCCTGTGTCTTTGGATAGATTACATTCTAGTTTCTTTATAAAACAAATGATAATGAGAATACCTATCTCATAGAGTTGTTTTGAAGAAAATGAGTTAATTGAGTAAACTGCTTGTCGTATAGCAATGTCAGTAACACATGGCAAAGGAGAAAAAATGTCATGGGGTTAAGAGGAAGCAAAGACCAATAAAGGAACTAACAGTTGCTATTAAAGGATACCCTTTAAAGACCGTCAGTGATGTATTGAGAGAGGAGGATAGAAAGGGCAGCTTCAGGCTAAGGTAACAACATGTTAAATGTTAGGGGAAGGAGGTAGTAGCTCAGTTTGATTGCAAACGGGATAAAAATAAAAATGTAGGTCCAAACATATGCTAAGGACAACTTGTATTGGGCTAATAAGATTTTGCTTCCTCAAAATATATAGAAAGTCACTGAAGATTTTTATGCCAGGGACGAATAGTCAAATTTTTGCTGTCAACATATCATTCTGGTTGCTTTATGAAAGAAAAATTGAGCATAAAAGAAACTAGAGACAGAGAGCTTAGAGAGGGCCGCAAAATCCAGAACAAAACGGGGGTAACTGTGATCATCGCTTAAAAATCATTTATTGGCTTGCCAACTAGTTCAAAAATTATCTTATCTAACTAAAGGTCCTATTTAGTAGCATGCAAAATTTTACTTGCCCTTTCTATCTGTGTGTAGACTTCCACTCTATCATATATATATATATATATACACACACACACAAACACACACACACATACACACACACATATGTATATATGTGTATATATACATATATACGTATATATAGCATTTCAGACACAGTTTTAAAATTATACAAAAAATAGCTATATTAACAGACTGTCTTTCCTATTTCCTGAACATTCTAAACACAGAAGGAACCTCTTCTTTTTCTCATAACTGTGTTTTGTTTTGAAGATTAGATTTGTAGAGGCTTGCAGAGGCAACTTCTTTTTTCATTCAGTGTCTGTTGGCCTGCCCATGAGCAGTGATAAACCTGACCAACAGTCCTTCCCTTCTCCTTGTTTTCCTTTTTTTCTGCCTCATTTTTTTCTCTTTCCAGATGCCTCTGATCTATTTTTTATATTTCACAGCTTACTTCTGTCTTCTTTCTTTCCTTCCTTCTTCCTAAAGGAATCAGAATATCTTAACACTTTCCTTCTTTCTTCCCACCACTGAAGCCCGCAGGGTCTTTGTTTAGCTAATGGACCCTGTTCTGAAGAAACCATGCAATCTGAAATAAAGCAACAGGCAGTCCAGATAGAATTGGGGTTCTTGGTTCCAGTTGCAAAATGGAAGAATAGCCAGCATTACTTAACAGAAACAGTATGATTTGAGTTCCTGAATCTTCTTTAGAATAAGTTCAATCCTGAGTCTCTGGAAAGAAGAGCAGTAAGTGGCCTGGTTTTGAGGCCTGCTTTAAGAACTGTCCCAAATCCCAGCTTTGATCATCAGTCACATGAATTTAAATAAGTAAAAGGTATCTTGTTGACTAGTTCGTAAAAACTAGATGGAGCATGCTAAAAATTAAAAATAAATAACCTGTTAATTAAAAAGAAGATTTATTTATTAAGCAAATCAGGAAGAAGCAAACTTTCAGGAAACTAAGCTTTTTTTGACACATTTCACAGCATGCCTCATGGTCTTTCTCATGGGCACTCTGGCTTGTTAATCACTTCAGCAGCCTGGTTTTATCTGTTTCACCCACTTATGGGTGAAATTATGGTGAAAAAATGTGGCTGCTGCAAGCTTCTAAATTGACATGTCCTCAGTTCCAGGGGCCAAGAGCACTGAACTCTTCTATCCAGGACATGGGAATCAGGACATGGCTCAGTAAAAGTGAACTTCTTGCCCTCAGTGAAATTGACTTGGGTCCCAGAGTCACATGGCAAACATATGGCTATACAGACTTTATTAGTCAGCTGTACCTGATTGCTGTAACAACACCACCACAGTCGGTGGCTTTTATAGCTTTGGCTTCCTCTATGATGTCAGAATTCTCTATTGTTTCTTCTTCAACTGGGCAGCCAATGGGTGAAGCAACAGAACAGGTGGAGGAGTTCTTGGAAGGGTTCTTAGAAGCCAGGACTAGAGGTGGCATTCATAATTTTTACTCACATTCTGTTGCTGGAGCTTAATCACAGGGTGATCTAAACACAAGGAAGGCTGAGAAATTAGGTTTCTTCATGAATCCAGGAAGAAAGAAATAGAATCATCTTCTCCACAGGGACCCATCCTGTTGTTCAGCAGGCAAATTGACAGAGAGCAGTGTTGCATGCTGGGCAGGTACCATAATGATGTCTTCTGTCATAAGACAACTGTCTTTTCCTGGTACTTTGGCAATACCTCAGTTGGCTTTCTCAATTCCTGTAGCCTAGTTTAAATTGCTTGTTTCAGCTGAGTGCTGTTATTTTTTGACAGCATTCAAGAGAATTAAAGAAATGACTTTTCTTCCTTTCATTGCTACTCATCTATGTTCTCAGATTGTTTATTAGTATCTCTATTTCTTTTTAATGTTATCTCCACGGGAGAAAATCCTATTTCAGCCTAGAGATTTTATTCTGTAATTACATCACAAAGGATCACTTTATAAGGAAGGCATTGACTTTGAATTTCTGTCAGCTTCAATTTAAGCAGATGGAAAACTATGGATTATATACCACAAACAACCACCTTTTTAAAGCTTAGCAACCAAGAATATTTTAACTCTCCAAGTCAGCTTACAAGTCTAGGACCTGCTCATTATCCCTGTGCCTGAATAGTTCAACAGATAAACATTTTGTTCATAAAACAAAATGGTATTATATTTCAGACAGGAGAGAGAACAGATGTGTCTCTCACAATGAGATTTTGTTGTTTCAATACATCAGACTTTTCTTTTCCTCTCTCTTCTCTCAACTATTCTAGAAAGGTTGGGTGCAATTGTTATGTGGGCTAAACTTTAAGAAATCTATAATAATCAGACCTTTACATTGCCTCTTCTGTTTAACAGAAATCTGCCAGAGAATGTGCTGTGGGAGTGGAGAAAGAATGCTAGCTGTTAAAAACCATGTCGGCTCATCACAGAAATGTGATTTCCATTCTTACTGCCACACCAGTAGTAAAAACTTAGGAAATGAGCCTTTTCATCTCTAGTTACCCACTTCTGCTGCTAAAGCCAAAAGAGACCCCATTGGTAGGCAAGCCATTGAAGTCCACAGTGCACTGTAGAAGTACAGATCTGCACTCCTGCAAAGATATAGTTACTGGATGTGCAAGTTGCTATGTATACAGAAAGCTAATCCCCAGATTGTTTGTCTTTAAAAAAACAGAAATCCCATATCAAGGCAATACACTTATACTTATGCATTTTCTAAGCCACTTAACACATCTTAGAATACATACATGAGAGTTCATGGACCAAGACAGCTGACTGGAGGAAATTTGTTATATTTATGAAAGGCTGAAAATAATTGAGATTTTGCCATGTTTTCAATCATAAAATGGTCAAAGACATCATGACCCTAACTCCCCATTTGCTAAGCCAGAAACCTGGGGAACATCCTTTCCCTCTTATCCCACATCAAATCATATGTGAAGACCTACTGAATCTGTTTTCTAAAACTCACCTGAATCCATCCACTTCTCTTCATCTATACTGCTATCACTTTATCTAGTTTCCATCATCTCTCAGCCCACAGTCTTCTTCATGCACTTGGGAGTTTGTTAGAAATGTGGAATCTCAGGGCTCACCCAACCCTACTTATCTACATTTTGACAAGATCCTCATATGATTTATATGCATGCCACATTTTAAGAAACACTGGCATATCTCCCTGTCTCTACTTTATTCACTTCCGTTCCATTCTGAACACTGAAGTCAGGGCAATCTTTATAGAATTCAAATTTGATTGTGTCTATCTTGCTTAAAACTCCTCACCTTCATGTCTTTTGGCTCAAGTAAGTAAAAAGCCTTCAAATTAAGTTGCAATGCCCTTCAAGACCTGGTTCCTCCAGCTTTATTTCATAAAACTTTTCCTTCCCACACTATGCTATAGCCATTTTTGTTCCAAATACGACATTCTATTTCTCAAATGGGGTCTTTGTGCTCTCTGTTCCCTGGTTTAGGATATTCTTTCTTCCACTCTGTTCAACCTCAGTCCTTTAGGCTTCAACGTAAAGGCTGAGTTTTTAGAGATCCTACTCTCTTACTATCTAGATCTCATGGTATCGTTTCTTGCCTTATAAAAAATATCCAATGTTGTATTAACTTGTTCAATGCATGCACTACGCAATAAACTATAATTTCTATAAGGAGAGATATCATGTTTGTCTTGTGCAGAGCAATATCCCAAGCACTTGAGACAGCAACTGGCATGTGGCACTTATGACAGAGTGACCAAATGAAATAACTTCTCATAAAGATAAATGGACAGTTTCCCACATCTTTAAGAATAACAGTCTTCTAAAACTATGACGCACTGTCACAGGGAAGATGAATCAGACTTATTCTGATGGGTTCCAGAGGACAGGAAGATATACGCAAAGCCCATGAATGATTGCACTTATCTCAACATGTTGGCACTAAAATATCTGTTGAATAAATGAATCGGAACAAGTAAATAAAAGATTTAGGAATAGATAAATTATTAATGATACAACTTAGTACCATTTACAAGGTACTAACAATAGAATGGATTGTTTTGTGAGCTCAGATTGCATAACCGTTTAAAGGTTGAATAGGAAATAAAAAATACCTTAAGAAAGTGATTGAAATAGATGATCCCTCAGGTTCTTTACATCTCTAGGAGTCCACTATTCTATCAGTTCCTCTGTGAGGGAAAATAGTGCTAGTCATAACTGCTAGACTTAGTTTACAGAAAAAAAAATGTCGCTCATTCTTGTTAATGGTTGTATCACTACATTTATGTACAGATTTGTAGTAGTTTTCATATTTGGCATGATCAAAAGGACAATGACACCAAATACGTCCCCATTTGGTTGTCACTAGTCCTTGAACTCCATTATTAGAGAGTCTTTACTTTGAAACTGTTCCTTCTCCAGACACTGATGACACTGATGTTGCAAAAAAAAGATGCCACAGAAGTGGCAACATATTTCACTATTATCCATAATCTCCATCTTTATTTGGGGTCCTTTATGAGAACCCATTCTTAGAGTTGGGAATAAACAGTGGAGGAAAGAGGGATGCAATGGTAGCATTTGGAAGGTAAGATGGCTCTGGATGCAAGCTCAGCTCAAATATTTCTCCATCAGAGACATTTTTTGGATACCTCAATCTAAACGATATATCCATGTTATTTTCTTCTTTATCAACTTTCATTCATTCAAAATATATTTGAGTGATTACTGTCTGCTAAGTGCTGTTCTAGGTAATTAAGATGCATCAGTGAACCAAAAAAGACGAAAGTACTTCTTACTGTCAACCTTGCATTTTAAAAAATGTGGTCTAAGGATCAAAATGTCAGCATCACCTGGAAGCCTGAGAGAAATGCAGAATGAAAGGCGTCACCTAGACCTACTTAATCATGTACAGCCTTTTAACAAAATCTTCAGGTTATGTATGCACGTTTAAGTTTGGGAAACACCATTCTATTGTGCCTGCTCTTTTATTTCATATGTTTTCACTTTTTTTTTGAGACAGAGTTTCACTCATGTTGCCCAGGCCAGAGTGCAATGGCGCGATCTCGGCTCACCACAACCTCCACCTCCCAGGTTCAAGCGATTCTCCTGCCTCAGCCTCCTTAGTAGCTGGGATTACAGGCATGTGCCACCACACCTGGCTAATTTTGTATTTTTAGTAGAGACGGGGTTGCTCCACGTTGGTCAGGCTGGTCTGGAACTCCCGCCCTCAGGTGATCTGCCCACCTGGGCCTCCCAAAGTGCTGTGATTACAGGCATGAGCCACCGCACCCGGCCACGTTTTCACATTTTTAAATGATATATGTTTATTTGCTTAAAGTCTATTTGCCCTACTAGACTATAAACTATGTGAGGTCAGAGGTTAATAGGCAAAGATAGAAGGGATGGAGAAATGTAAATAACAAACTTCATCTGCTCTTCAACTCTGCCAAGGTACCACCTTCTGCTGACTTCTCTTTTCAGCCCCACCAGCTGATGCACCTACTGTACAATAGGTAGGGCAACTGAAATGTAGGAAGAAGAATTAACTAACATCTGTGAATTCTTTTTTACCTTCTGTCTCAACTTCTTCATCTCCTCCATTTTTTAAAAGTTGCATAAAATATTCTAGCATAAGAATATCTGGAATAAAATATGATAGCATTAATTCCTGAAGATAAAAATGTTTGTGATTTATGGAACATGAGAAATTAAACAAGTATCCTTACCTCTACTTTCATCCCAGCCATCCTCATTTAAGATTTCTTTTTCCAATTTTATAACAGGACTTGGTTCTCTTTGACAGGAATAATGGGCTTTGGTGGATGACAGGATTGCTCTCACATCAAACTTTTTGTAACATATACTCTGTAACAAGGGTTGGCAAACTACATCCCGTGGGCCAAATCTGACTGACCATTCTGAATCCTTTTTTTGACCCATGAAAGGAGACTTTTTTTGTACCATGAAAGGAGATTTAAAAAAAAATACTTTTAAACAGTTAAAGAGAATATTTCATAACATATGAAAATTATATGAAATTCTAATTTGTGTCCATAAAGTTTTATTGGAACACAGCCTGCTCATTAGTTTATGTATTGTTTATGCCTACTTCCATGCTATAGTGGCAGAGCTGAATAATTAAAATAGGGAACGTATAGTCACATCAAAATCTAAAATATTACTATCTGGGCCTTCACAAGAAAAGCTTGCCACCCCCTGCTCTATAGTAGCATTATCCCATAGAACTAAAATGTGAGTCACATATGCAGTTTTAAATTTTCGATAGCCACTTTAAAAAGTTAAAAATAAAAGGTGAAGTTAATTTTTAAAATGTTTTATTGATCCTAATATATTCAAACATTATTTTAATGTGTAATCAGTATAAAAATTGAGATGTTTTACTTTTATTTGTATTAAATGCTTTTCAAATCCAATGTGCATTTTACACTTCAGTGTACCTCCACTAGAATTAGTCACTTTTCACGTGCTAATATCCACATATGGCCAGTGTTACCGTATTAGTGTAGTTTTAGAGTATATAGTTAAAAGTTGAATAATTTGTCTTAATTGTAGACATAGAATTAAAAGTTATTATAAGATTAAAATGAAATATCAGTGATGGGAGTATGGCAGAAGGAAATTATGCCTCATAGCTTAAAGTATCCTTTCTTTGATATATCAAGAAAACAAGGCCGGGCACGGTGGGCTCATGCCTGTAATCCCAGCACTTTGGGAGGTCGAGGCGGGTGGATCATGAGGTCAGAAGTTCGAGAACAGCCTGGCCAATATGGTGAAACCCTGTCTCTACTAAAAATACAAAAATTAGCCTGGTGTGGTGGTGCGTGCCTGTAGTCCCAGCTACTTGGGAGGCTGAGGCAAAAGAACCACTAGGACATGGGAGGCAGAGGTTGCAGTGAGCCGAGATCATGCCATTGCACTGCAGCCTGGGTGACAGGGCGAGACTCCATCTCACACACACACACACACACACACACACACAAACACACAAAAGTCATGGGTACATGAAAAATAGTACATAAAAGAAGAGTATCCAGACTTCTTGGTTCTCAGGTTTGCATGACAGTAAAAAGTTTGTTTCCAAGGTTTCTGGAGACAGAAGGAACACCTTAATAGGTTAGAATTTATTTGGGAACAAGAGATGGACTTTATTTGTGGATTAGATTTTTTTGAATGCACTACAGAACTAAATGGCAAAAACAAACAAACAAAAAAAAAACAAAACAAAAACAAACTAGAGAAACCCATCTAAAAGATCTAATTGTAGCCTACTACTGGGGTGAACAGTGGGTGCTCTTTTCAGAACAGATCACTGAAAAGACCACCCACTATTTAAAACAAACAAACAAACAAAAGCTTTCTTTGAATTGGGTCCCCTGAAAATAGGACACTAAAAGATAATATAAATATAGGCCACCCTTTTGAGAGGGATATATTTTTTATAACCTCATAATAAGGCACTATGGCTTGCTTTCAATATATGGAGTGTCTATCCTACTTAGCATGCATAATAGCATTCCACAGCTTTCTGAGTTACTAAAGGAAGGTCTCATCTTCAGCTCTTGCCTTCACTTACCATCTGTTCTTTTTCAAAACCACAGTGCCTCAGCTATGCTGTGGAAATTGAGAAAGTTAATGACTTCTAGCTCTGTCTTCTATTTTGTGGCACTAGGTAGCTCCAATTATCTTTCACTATCTCAATTTCTCCACCTGTTAAGTGGGGATAACGATGAGCAAATAATGTGCACAACGTCAGCAGGGGTTAGAAGTGTTCTGTTTTGTCTTTTTACTTAGATGGAAAGAACATGGTGTTGTTTTAGTGCTGTAGAAAAAACACATAAAATGTCCTTTGCTATTTAGCCACTCATATGCTTTTCTTGTTCTAAAAGATCCAACTTTCCTTAATTAAGTTTGGCAACAAATGGGCATCTCCTTCAGGTAAAACCTGCTTCATAACAAAAATAAAAGGATTTGACAAGGCACTGGGACAGTTTCCAGTACAGTCCAGGGCATTAGAGGATAATTCAATGAAAGAGATATAAGGTCTGAGAACACAAAGGATGACTCTTAATTTTATGCAGCAACAAAGCATGTTTACAGCGGACAAAATGGGGCATCGAACAGAAGATTTTTATAAAGCAAATGTACTCACACCTGAAGAAAATTCTGTTTTTGTTTGCTTGCTTGATGTGGCTCTATCTTGTGCTGACAAAGCACATTCTTTGGTGTATTATTCTTTGTGATTCTTCTCTCTTATATCCCTGAGCCCTGTAATGATGTATTATCTCTATAGAGAGCAGGGTGTGCTTTATGATGGATGAGAGATCCCATAGTGAAGGAGATCCATCATCTGTTACAGCTGAGTTAACTGAGTGACTCAGCCTGTGGTCAGTTGTCTGGAAGGACACTTTAAAAAAGGATCTGGATATGGTATGAGATGCACTTGATTTCTGGAATGTGGCTGACACTGCCACAAGAACCTTAATAAAACCACAAACCTAATGGCCAACTAAAATGAGAAAGAAAAACATAGGGAGGAGACCTGTGATAATTTGGACATTTGGCTGATTTCAGTGAAAGAATAAAATATGACCCCTAAGAGTGTCCATTTCTCCTAATCAGCCTGCAGAGCTGCTGAATATGTCTTAAAGAGGCCCATTTGGAAACCTCTGAGTTTCCAAATAATCAATGAATTAGTCTTCATTGATCTGCACTGTTAAGAACTACAAAAGGTTTTTTGTTTTTTTTGGTGTGTAAAATTAAAATTTAGTGCATTAGAATGCAACACAACGTTACTTAAAAGAAATATCTTGAGCTTAGAAAAAGGATCCCAGTTGAGGTGGCTTTACTCTCTCTAGCTGGGTAGCCTTAAAAAGTTCATTTACGCAATCTGAGCCTCCCTTTCCTCAACTCTTATGTGCATGTTTTCACGTTGATGTGTTCCAATACTGTACTGTCCACTATGAGAGCCGCTAGGCACGTGTGGGTATTGTGTTCTTGAAATGCAGCTATTGCAACTGAGGGACTTTTTATTCTTATTTCAAGTCATTAAAGTCAAACTTAACCAAGGCAGTATAAATTTGTTTTAATACTGATTATTTATTATAAAATTAGTTAAATAACATATCAAAATTTATTTATGTTGTTTCTTTTTACCTTTTTAGCATACCTACTAGAAAATTTAAAATTGCATCCAGGCTCAGTGGCTCCCAATACTGTGGGAGGCTGAGGCGAGCAGATCCCTTGAGTCCAGGAGTTTGAGACTAGCCTGGCCAACATGGCAAAACTCCATCTCTACTGAAAAAAAAAAAAAAAATGCAAAAAAATTAGCCAAGTGTGGTGGCATGTGCTTGTAGTCTCAGCTGTTTGGGAAGCTTAGGTGGGAGAATAGCTTGAACCCAGGAAGCAGAGGTTGCTGTGAACCAAGATCACACCACGGCACTCCAGCCTGGGCAACAGAGTGAGACCGTGTCTCAAAAAAGAAAAAAACAAAACAGAAAATTGTATTGTATAGTAACTCTTGTTATATTTTGGGGGGGACAGTGCTATTCTAGAAAAATGATTTCAATTAACTATCATTCTACTTCCATAGCTATGTATTATTGAAAATAATATTGTCATATTAAAATACTTCCATGACTATGAAAGTTCAACCAAAATATTAATGAGCTATATTTGTCCCTTTTTCTATAGATAAAATTATTTTTTCTTTTTCTATTTTAAACGTTAAAGCAATTTTTATAAGGGGGAGCCTATATCCTAGATGAATAGGGATAAAAATATTTCTTTCTTTAGGAATATAAGCTCTTCACATTTACCGTTAATCAATGTCTGCTTTGCAACTCCAGGTAACACCTCTTATCTAAGATTTAATCTTTTTTTTTTTCTTTTCTTTTCTTTTTTGAGATGGAGTCTCATTCTGTTGCTCAGGCTGGAGTGCAGTGGCATGATCTCAGCTCACTGCAGCCTCCACCTCCCAGGTTCAAGTGACTCTCCTGCCTCAGCCTCCAAAGTAGCTGGGATTACAGGTGCCGGCCACCATGCCCAGCTAATTTTTGTGTTTTTAGTAGAGACAAGGTTTCACCATGTTGGCCAGGCTAGTCTCAAACTCCTGATCTCAGGTGATTAACCCATCCCAGCCTCACAGCTGGGATTACAGGTGTGAGGATCCACGTCTGGCCTTTTTATCCTTTTAATAACATGCCTCAGACGTGTCTTCTGGAGATTAAAAGCTAGCTTTAAGAAAGTTGCTATGTTTAGTAGCTCTCTCTGAGTTGAAGGACAATAGAGATAAGTTTTTGCCCATTCTGTTTAATTTGAGGAGAGTAAATTTTCTAGATTTCAAAAGATACAAAATATTTGCTTTTTCTTCATCAGCAGGGAAGATCTTGGAGCTGCTAGATCTTTAAGAGCAAAGTCTCGACCTTTCCTGCACAGCCCCTGACATTTAAAGGCCAGGGCAATCAAGCCTATCTCAGAGGTGAAAACTGCCAGTTCAAGATGTCATCAGCCAGCCTTTCCCAAGGTGCCATATTCATGGCTAGGGATTGAGATCAGCATGTCATAAAGCCCTAAACACAGCACAGAAGAAACACATTTAGACACATGGTTACACATGGATTATATATTCCCTGAATAAGATTGATTCTTAGGCTAAGATCAGGCTTATTTATCAAATGATAACACCTATCAATTCAAATATTATTGAAAATAATATAGTCCTATTAAAATACTCTCTTGACTACATATTAGTTTGTCTTAGGAAAACATCTTTACTCCAAATATCTTATAATCATCCAAATAGGATGTTTTGTCACCTTCAGTTCAGAGTAGTGTACTATATTTTTTAGGGTTGAGACAATTTTCTTATTTTCTTTAGTATCTTCCCCATGCTTACAAAAGTGGGGAGTTTTCAGTTTCTGAGGCTGTCCCTGAATGGCATCTAATCAGCATCATTTAAGTTTTGTGCTTTGTCTTTTATCTGGTTTTTCAGTGAAAGGAGCCTAGCTTCTTTGTCCTGCACATTTCTCATTTCTTATTGTAATTTCTTATCATTGTAATTCCAACTAATTTTCTCAAGAATCAAGAAATTTTCCTTCACCCTAGCTGCCTTTGAAGAACTTCCAAAGACTAATCACTCAATATTGAAACGGCATTGATATACCTGGCCTCTTTTATATCATTCATTCATATGTATTTTATTTTTCTGGAAAGAGAAAAGGTAGGATATGGTTCATTGAACTGAGAGTGTTTCTGAAAGTCTTTTTTTTTTTTTCCCCTTTCTTAGAGCGATAATCACTGATAGTATCTTTTTCTAGAATAAGATGTTTGTATATTCTTGGCATTAGGAAGTCATTAGGAACTCTCCTCCATTTGCTGTCCTTGTTGATGACTTGAATTTAAGATGAGTACTGACAATCTCTAAGAGAGGAAATCATTTCTCACCAGTAAGTTGAAATGACAGACCTTGTAAATAAAGATTTTGTGTTGATACAGATATGAAAACAAAGCATGTCCTCAAACATTAGAACAGTCGATTCCTAGTGTAGCAGGGCATTTATCACAGTGTTCTTGGAGACTAATCATCTGCCATCTACAGAGAGAATATGAATATTGTTGGTGGCACAGATCATCTTTTTAAACACAGCATACAATTAAGGCCTCCACAGTGTAGCTCAATTAGAGAAAATATCTTCGTATTTTTATTTTCTCAAGCTGGTCCAATTGGCTGTTTTATTGCCTGAGATTTTGGGGAAATTATTGAGCTGGAAAATCTATCTGTATTTTAATGTAAAAGAAGAATTCTCTAATTGTAAATCATACACAAAAAGTGTATTCTAGAGTATATCTTGTAACATTTTACAGGGAATGTGATAAAACAGAACATGTCAGTTCCTTTCTGAGGGAACCAGGCTGCCTTCTGTGTGCTCTCTCTCTCACTTTCTCTTTCAGTATTACTGATACCAAAATCATTTCTTATTGACACTGCATATTTGTGCATATGTAAGGGTTTAAGAATTTAGCACCATTGACGACATGACACCTCAATGCTTCCTTTTGGCTTAAATATGTTATGTGGCAGGAACAGAATTCTCTTAAATCACCATAAAAGGCCGTTGGTAACAACTAGAAATGAGTGGAAATACTGAGCTGTTTACACAGTAAAATCACTCCTCAGTACCAGCACTTAAAGAACAAAATGAAAAGTGAAGTGGGAAAATGTGGGCTTTGAACCAAACAACATTTTTCCTGTGTTTTATTTTTTCACTGGAGTAAGGAATGGTGCTTTTTGTTGTTAGAAAAAAATAAATAAATGTACGTGCTTCTTACAGAAAGGCAAATAATTAAACATGGTTTACTCATTGTGTTCTTTACTCTTGGCTCTCCGTATGAAAACATTCTAAAACGGGAAATCTCATGTTATTATAAAGACATGGGTTATGCTGGGGTGTGATTATTTTATTTAACAGATTTAAGATAATTTTTAAGGCAAAACTATTTCTATGTCCTGTTACCTGACCACAGTAACAATGATGTGTTCATCTGTTTACAGTTAATTCCTCATGATAAATGATCCTGTTGAACAAATTCTTTTAGAGGTTCTGATGGTAAATAATGGCCAAACATTCTCTCTAAACAAAGCATCAACCATTTTCAAGGTATATTGAACAGATATATTAGACAGGATAGGCCAAGTAATTCTGTGGTAACAAACAACCACAAAATTTTAGTAGCTTACAAAAATAAAAGGATTTATTTCTTTTTCATGCTACATGCCTGTTGTGGGGCAGCTGTGGCTCTATTCTACATTGTCTTTATTCTAGAATCTATGAACCATTAGCTGCTCACTGTTTGATAAGTGAGTTAACGAAAGCAGGAGAGAGCATGCAAACCATGCTCTCACTCCTACAGCTGGGCCGCAAAAGTGATAACATTTGCTCCTTTTTCACTGACCCAAACAGGTCACGTGGCCAAATTTGTGAAACGGCATGGTGATGCATCAACCTTTCACAGGGAAGGGGAGGGACCAGATGTATGTGAAGAGTAACACAATCAGCCTCGTTGATTACGTATCCCCTTTAGGATGGAGGTTAGAACTTTAAAAATAGCTGATGACTTTATCAATTTACAAACTAATTTTTTTTTACAACTTTTCATCTTGAAAACCTAATTGTATCAATTACACGTGCCAAAAAAAGTGCATGTTTATGTTTCTAAAACTTAAACAACTATGTAATATCTATACGCTTGGAGTTGGAAAAAAACAGCTGAAGTTTGAAGGGAGGGACAGAAACTGCCCTTCCATTAGAATTCAAATTAGAACCAAATTGTTATTTGCCAATTTGCCAAATAAAATCTTGGCTTATACCTGTGCCAGATCAGCTGAAAGATAGGCATAACTATTCATTATAACAGATTTTACTAGAGTCCAGTGTATTTTTAAATTTAAAATGGATTGTGTAATAAAAGTTATTTTGAAGAATAATCAACGGGGAGGCACTATCACAGAAGTCTCTGATTCTTTGCTATAAATATGTGATTTAATAGTTGTGAAAGGGCAACAAAAATTTGGTAGACATTTTTCAATCACCAATTTTTTTAAAACAGCTATATCCAACTTTGGGGACTCTTGAAGGAACATATTCACTTTTGAAGAAATATATTCACATATTTCTCTGTTTTTGCATATGAAAATCACTTAATGTAATTTGGCATTAATATTCTAGTTCCAAGTAATCTGTGTGTAAGTGCTCTCCTGGAAACCTCCCTCTCTTGTTCTGGATTCATAATTCTTCATTTATTCACTTATTTTCGTAGAATTGGGGCAGTTGTTAAAAGTTGATCAATTTACCACTATTAATTTTTTTACTACTTAATGGATCTTTGTTGAATTTCATAAATTTAGCACCAGTAATAGTTGCTACTTCATAATGACTTGGTTAAAAATAGAGTGTTTGTAAGCATGAAATTTGAAGGTAAAGGTTAGTCCTTAGGTGTATGGAAAGAGCTGATGTTTGGAGAGAAGCTCAGAGATCCTGACAATTTGAATTAGAGCCAGAGGAAATGGAAGGGCACACATGAATTGTAAAGTTGAGTCACTGTGGACTTCATTTTCTTGTTGTAATGTTTGTGTTCCTGTTCATCTTATTATATATTTCTGGAGCATGGTTTGTGTACTTGGTGATTTATAACAACATAAACATAAATCACTATGCTCAGGAGCTCACAAACCAGAGGAGAAAACAATGACAGACCTGCAAATATACAATGTAGTGGGAGAAAGAAGGTGCCCCTTTTTATTTACTTTTAATTTTTCAAATCTCTATTAAATCATACTCTGTGTGAAACATGTATAGCCATACTTTCTTTCTGGCTTATCTTCATTGTGGAGTTATGGAAAAGACAGATAACTATTTCTTTTCTCCAAAATGTCCAAGGTTATCAAAGCAGGGCGCTGTCTTGTTACCCTCAATTTTGACCTAGAAATGGACTCATCAAAATAGCTATTGCTTATCATACTTTACATTAAATAAAAATCTGATTTTTAAACTGTCCTGTTGAACTAGTACACAAACATCTAATCTGAATTGGCTAATACATCTTCAATGTAATGGTGAGCATTTTGCTATTTTGAATGTTTTGTATTATATTATTTATAAACATAGGATCAAATGGTATTTTGTTGCAGTTGAGGTTTAGGTTTAAATATTAATATTTAAAATAGGCCAAGTAAAGAGGGAGATTTCACAGATGAGGATGAAGTGTGTATTTCAGGTTGTGAAGTTCAAGAAATACTGTAAATAATTCTCTAAGTCTTTATATGAGAGGTACTTGTGAATTTTATGTCTTATGGATTTTGCTATTTTGTTTTAGCTATTTGAATCCAAATATTTAATATCAAATTCAGGAAATTAAAACTCACTGAGTAAGCATAAGAAGAATAATATAATATGGGCACTAGAATTTTACTCTGGGGGTTCAAATTCTTCCTAGCTCGTGAGAAACTAATATATATAAAGTGATACACAGTAAGTAGCCATATTCTATTGTCTGACCTTGGACACGTTTTTCTACACTTCTGAGCTCTCTTTTTCTGTTAAGTTGAAATAATACTTCTAAAGATTTTTATGAGGATTAAATGAATATTAACAATGTCTCATGATATGTCTCATAGTGTGTAGGTACTGCATATACGTTCAATTCTTGATCATTAGGTATACATTTTTGAATCATCGAATTCACTGGTGTTACCTTCAAAATGAGAGGTAGGGTAGGAAGGTCTGGTTTTGAATTTCAATGTAGTCAGTAACTAGCTGGATTTTCTTGGAAAAAATGTAATCACCTCATTAAAAATATTGAAATATTAATAGCATATCTCAAAGCCTTATGAAATTTAAATTCAGTGATAGTATATAAATAACAGGCCAAAGAATCCTTCCACAAATGTTTACTGAATATTCACTATGCAATGTCACTTTTTTTAGGTTTTGGGAATACAAGAATATATAAGATGTAATCATTGACCTTAAAGCATGTGGTAGTAGGTGATCATCAATATATGCTAAATTTGACCTCACTCTTTCATTCTTTCTTTAATTAAGAAAATAATATTTTAGTGTTTCTGATTGCTACCTTGAATCCTAGGTTCTCGCTAGAAGACACTTTGGTAGATCGTGGCTATCAGAAAGTATCTAGGCTAGAAAGCCCTCATGCCATGTAGAAAAATCCTATATCATTTGGTAATACTGGGATAAAATCTTCCTGCTACTTTGATAAAAATTGCACATTGATAAGAGCCATTCAGTTGTATTCAGGTAGCTGGCAGTTACAGCACACATTAATTTGTTAGCATGGTGATGATGTCACTTTTTGGGTGAGTAAAGGATAAAAGTTCCAGGTGGAAGAGACTTGATGCTCCTCTGAACTGCCTGGACCCCTGGCCCTGCACTAACAGTTGCAGCTCAATAACCTACACATAGGAAACCCACAGCTTACCATCTGATAATCCTTGGCTCTAACTAGTAGAGGTGTGTTGGCTTTCTCTGCTGAATAGACAATTATCTATGCACTTAAAATGGCATTGAATATCTTGCTGCTTATTTATTTATTAATCCTGGAGACCTTGGGCTTCCACAGAAACATGTAGAGCTTGGATTGGATCTTTTGTGTAATGTATGCCTCACTCTTACCTGTAGGCATCTCAGGATTTATTTCCTGGACACTGAGTGAATATATTGTACATCCTTTGTTCAAATTTCAGTTACGTCCTTTAACAGAATTTGCTCTTGACTCTGAGTAAATTGCTTAATCTCTTTCAATCTGACTTTTCATCTGTAAAATCGGAGAAAACTAAAGTAAAACATTACAGAATGCTTAGCATTGTAACTGGTACAGATTAAAGACTCAGTAAATGTTAGATGACTGTACTGATTCCTGGCAGAGCAAGAAAAGCAGCTCTATTTTCCACAGTGTCTGAATTAACGTACACTCCCACCAGCAGTTTGTAAGTGTTCCCTTTTCTCTGCAACCTTGCAGCATCTGTTATTTTTTGACTTTTTAGCAATGGCCATTCTGATGCGATTTCTCAAAGAACTTAAAACAGAATTACTATTCCACCCAGCAATCCCATTGTTGAGTATATACCCAAAGGAATATAATTCATTCTACCATAAAGACACATGCATGTATGTTAATCATGCATCATTCACAGTAGGAAAGACATGGAATCAATCTAAATGATCATCACTGGTAGACTGAATAAAGAAAATATGGTACATATACATCATGGAATACTATGCAGCCATAAAAAAGAATGAGATCTACTGGAGACTGGAGTGTGGGAAGAGGGAGAAAATCAGGAAAAATAACTAATGGGTACTAGGCTTAATACCTGGGTGATGAAACAATCTATACAACAAACCCACCTGGCACAAGTTTACCTGTGTAACAAACCTCATGTATCTCAGAACTTAATAAAAGTTAAAAAATAAAATAAATAATTTTACCTGGAAAAAAAGAGTATGAGATCATGTCCTTTGCCGCAACATGGGTGGAGCTGGAGGCCATTGTCCTAAGCAAACTAATATAGAAACAGAAAACCAAATACTGCATCTTCTTACTTATAAGTGGGAGCTAAACAACAAGAACACAGGGACACAAAGAGGAGAACTACCAGACACTGGGGCCTACTTTGAGGGTGGAAGGTGAGAGGAGGGAGTGGATTAAAAAAATACTTACTGGGTATTATCCTTATTACCTGGATGACTAAATAATCTGCACAGCTAACTCCAACAACATGCAGTTTACCTATATAAAAATCCTGCACATACATGTACCCCTAAACCTAAAATATTTTATTTAAAAGAAGCTCTGATGAACACAAGTACAATATCAAGGAGGGAATTGACATGGAGAGACACCCATCCTTGGTGACATATTTAGAAACAATGTCATTTGTGTGGTTTAGGGTTGGTAATTATTACTCATAAGAATTTTCAAACTGATTGACAATACAAAATATATTTGACCCCTCAAGTTTTTTAAAATGTCATTTACATGACTGACTTTAATACCTGAATTTCAAACAAATGCAATGTATGCACTTCTCAACGTAACTGAAAAGATATTGCATGTTTTCAACCATATGAATGGCCCAGTAAGTAGCATTTAAATCAAAATATAGCATTTCTCTCTTGCTTCTGTTATGTTCATATTCTAAAGCATGTTCCATGGGCTAATATATTATACAAGAACAGGAAGCTGCTGTTTTACATGGAGAATTACTTTAATAGTCAGCTAAGTCAACCTAGAAAACCCCTTCTGGAAGGTTCCACTCAAATGTTACCTCTTTATTGCACTATTCCAGGACTCAGTCATTACTTCTGTGTTTTCCTAACATTTTATATCAAGCTCTTATTATATCACTTATATCATTTATTATTTATATATTTATCTTTTAAACTATGCTTTTTCTTATTCTTAAATATTTGCCTTTTAAAGTTGTTTCTTGGCTGGGCATAGTGGCTCACACCTGTAACCTTAGCAGTTTCAGAGGACAAGGCAGGTGGATCACCTAAGGTCAGGAGTTCAAGATCAGCCTGGCCAACAAAACAGGCTGGTGAGACCCTGTCTCTATTAAAAATACAAAAATTAGCCAGGCATGGTGGCGTGCACCTGTAGTCCCCGCTACTTGGGAGGCTGAGGCAGGAAAGTCACTTAAACCTGGGAGGTGGAGGTTGCCATGAGCCGAGATTATGCCACTTCACTCCAGCCTGAGTGACAGAATAAGATTCTGTCTTAAAAAAAAAAAAAAAATTCCCAAACTTAATGCTGTTACAACTAGGTTTTAAAGAATGGTCATGAATTGAATAGTAATGGATATAATGGATATTAAACTACTTCGATCATTTAGAAATTTTCTACATTTAATAATCATTTAAGGAAGGGCATAATTACTATTATTCCCAATTTTCAGGAAAAGAACCTGACAGAGTTTTCTGGTTTTAAATAAAATGCAGTGTGTGTAATGTGTCCAGATTCACATTGCTAGCAATAGAGATTCAGGACTCAGATTTAGCCATTTTGTCCCTAAGACCTGAAGGACAAAATGGCTAAGCAACTGAAATGCAAAAATTTCCAACCAAGAAAAATGTTTATATTTAAATTGAAAGATATGGGTAAAAATAGGATATTCAAATTTTTTAAAAAGGGAAAACATTAGATAAAAATATTAAGACAAGTAAAACAAAAGCTAATAAAACATTGAAGAAATTCAAATTAATGTGAGCTGGTTCAGATTTAGACCAATCTGTTTTGTTTTATAAGATGAACACTTTCAAATTTGGGGTGAAATTATTACATTGTTTTAATCATTTAATTTACACATTCCTTTTTTATTGATACAATAGGAAACATAATGGCCTTATTGAAAACTCAGTTCTATAGTATTATTTTATATATTCCCATGTTGAAATATTACTGGATCATGGAATCAGAAGGAAATGCATTGCCTTATGAGAGATATCTTTGGGTGGAGCAAGAGTGTTTTAACAGGGAATGAAAATGGAAATTAATAAATACCATGAAATTATAAGAGAAATTTTGTGTATATGTGTACATATGCATTTCTATATGTGTACATATGCATTTCTTTGGAAAGAAGTTCCATAGCATTCATGAAATTCTCAAAGTCATTTATGACCACAAAGAAGTCGTGTAGAAAAAGGAGCTTTGGAACAAGAGCCACTTAAATCCCATTTACAGACTCCTGTGTGTAAATTGCTTTCATTATGAGGTTGATGAGGAAATTAAATTACATAGCCTATGTAAATAACTGGTTTTAGAAGGTGCATAATAATGCAATATATACTAATTCTCATTCTTCTTAATTACTTGAGGAATAAAGTCCAAATTATTTAGCTCAACATTCAAGAAACGTACAAGATTTTTATTAAGCTTCCTTTTCTGTCTTCATTTTTCCCGTACTCTATTTTCTAGTCAGATGGGATTATTCACTGTCAAGGACCATACTTAACTTCTCATTCTTCTAGTCTCTTGTTACTGTTACTCCTCCAAACTCATTCAATTGATTTCATCTAATTTTTGCCCAAACATTAAGGACTTAATATTAAGACCCATCCTAATGAACCTTTGATAACTGTTCCATGTATATATTTTTTACTCCTCTAAATTCAAAAGCACTTTTTAACCTCTAATGATTTTGAATGTTTTATTTAATAATAAGAATATGCGCGTGTCCTGTAACTTCTCTCTTAGGCTATAAGCTCCTTGGGTCAAGGATCACATTTTCCTCAACGTTGTACATACCTAAAACCCAGAAAAAGCTGACTGTATATTTGTGGAATTAATGAATGGTTCTAGTCAATCCCCTATTTGCAGACCAGAAATAAATCTCTAACATCCTAAAGATGTGCACACTGTTATTCTATACTTTAAACTTACAATAAGCTGTCTAGCATGAATGTTACAGAAATTTAAATGACAGAAATAAAATGTCCCTTTTCTTCACAAAAAAATATAATGAACTGCTTATAACACTTAAGTCAGTGTCTGAGCCTACAGATGCATAAAATGTCCTAAAATGATTCATATTTTTTACAGAAAAGGCATCAGAGTATGTTTTATAAAGTTAGTTCACCTTGCCTTTAATAAAATACCTATTAATATCAACTACAGAACATATCAGTTTTTCTCTTTTTTTCCCCTCTTTTGGTTATTAAAGTGCTTCCTTTTGTGAAATAACTTTTGTTTCAGAACTGACTACCCTGATTTCATAATCAAACAATTAGCCAAAAACTAAGTATGTCCCTACTTTCCAGAGGTCAACATTTGACAAATTACCTTTCATAGTTCTTAATTCTGAATCACCTTCATTCTAGTTTTTTATCCTTCCCTCTAAATAATTTGTGAAATGAGAGAGACAGAAAGAGAAAGAGACAGAGAAATCGAGAAGGAGGGAGGGGTGATAAGACAGCAAAAATCATGTTGGGGATAGCACTCAGTGAACTTAGTTAGAATAAATTTATTGCCTGTGATGAAGCCAATCAATCTCAAGAACATTGAGAAACTTTATTAATCATAATGAACATCAAGAGAAAAAATATTAGGAGAGATTCAGGTTATCATAAAATGGTTTTAGAAATTGGTTTCCTTCTCCCAGTGAGTTGTTATACATTGTCTTTATCCGTTTATCAAAACACTGCACTTCCACTAGTGGAATGAGGTTGCAAAAATCAGAAGACAAAAAGCAAACAAAACAAAAAAAACAAACCTTTTAACAGGAAATAAAACATTTTGATCAGAATTCCCACAAATCTCTATGTTAAAATTTTAGTTTGTTTAAAAGAAGATGAGATTTTGAGAAACACTGATTTTACCTGTAGTCAACTAGTCTCTGCCTAAAAAAGTAAGGGCTGCATATTTATAGAACCATTTTATCATATATTTCATGTCTTTATAGCATGTAGTTGCTGATTTTCCTAATGAGGTCACCTTTCAGCAAATGCGTTTGCAAATTCACGTGGCGTACTTGCCTAAAAATAAGGCCAATTTGTGTGAGCTGAGGATTCTCAGTTTATTCCATGTGTTTTTCTCACTGCAGTATACCCAAAGCAATAGAAGAAAATATTTTTGGCAGCATTTATTCACATTGATCTTTGTGTCTTTCTCTGTACATTCCAATAAAAGAATAGGGTGATACAGGAATTAACATCTTTCCTGGATTTCTCATATTTGGAGCTCTTCAAAGGCAAACATAATTTTTCCCTTTTTTTGGGTGTGTGTGCTAATATACCGCATGGCCACCCAGAATCTCCATAGAAAAGGGGCTCAATAAACCTTGTTGACTGGTGGCTGGAGCCATGTAGTCAAATGGGGAAAGATTAAAGAGTTGTTTTTACTTTCTCAACTAAAGGGTAGGCAGAGTGAGAAAGCAGGTCTCGTAACCCCAGCTGATGAGGTAGATGATTTGGAAAGCAAAGGCTGTCTCATTTAGAGAGCTGGAAAAGTATGTTGCTAGCATTTTAACCTTAGCTATGCCCTAATTATGGACTTGGTTATTTTGCTAAGCAGCGGGAGGGACTTGGTGATCAGTTTCTCTGAATGTCTTGGCCAAGGTCTTCGTCTACTTGTAATGTTCATCCCCATGTGAGTCCCTTAATAAAAACCCTAAGCCTTTTAACTCTGAACAATCAAATAACATATCTCCAGCTGAAGCATGTTACGGTTTCAAAGATAGTTTCTACTGAAGATAATGAGTGTTCTAGAGCGTTAATTGAAACAGCAGGAAAGAATTGTGACTTTACAAATATCCCAGGGGAGTCCAATGCGCCAAGATGATGGCATAAATAAGCTAGACTAATCGACTTTAGTTTCTTAAGCCACAGATTAAATGCCGAAATTTTAAAGAAGAAAACTTTTCTTATGCTATAGAAATTTGATGAACACCATTCATAAGTTAATATGAAAAAATCTGTTTAACACAGATGAAAGAACACTACCATCTGTTGTTAACACTTTGTTTAAAATCTGACTATGGTATAAATACTCTTATTTTGATGCCCCAGTTTTCTTTGATACAAAAAAGTGGATTATTCTTATTTAATTCATATTTTTAATAACTGTGATACATGGAAAACTATTTTGATGTTCATTAAATATTTATTGAGCAAGTACTACAAACAAAATAGAAGTTGCAAAGATGAAGCAGATATGAATCTTGATTTCAGAGATTTAATAAATCAGTAAAATATAAGACATACACAGACAAAACTTCAGTGAAAGTAGAAAGTAATAAATGAGATATAAAAACACAATGTGTTATTTATTTCAATGTTTTTGGCGTAAAATTTAATGAAAACATATCTCTATTTTCTTGACTTATAAAGTATACTTGATAAAATTGACTACTTGATGTTAGAAATTTACAGTTCCCTCATCCTAAACATTATTTCTCATTATAAAACAACATAGAAAATTACAAAAATTTAAATGAATCATTTGTGGCCTCATAACAATGAATGTAGCAATAATTATGCTGAGAGTAATTGTGTTCTTAAATAATTGAGACATTCTTGTTTTACATCTTGGGTAATACATAATGATATAACATCTTTCACACATACATAGTGAATAACATTTTACCATTCAATTTTAAGACACAGATTACGAGTTCACGAGACTAAATGATTTCATTGTTTTGAAAAGCTGAATGAATTGTCATTATAAGAAAAAATAATTCATAATCTTAAATTATTGGCAATAAGAAAACCTGAATACACCACCAATTGCCAGTATTTCTATTGCTTATGAGTAACGTGGTCTTTAGGTTAAAAAGAAAAGAGAAAGAGAAAACTTCTTCCATTAAAGGCAATTAACACAAAAGAAATTAAACCCAGTTGAAATCAGAGCAGAGAGGTTTCATTGTGATAGAATAGGATTTAAAGGTAGGAGATCTGAGTTCAAATCCCAGCTGTGTAAATTGGACAAGTCAATTTGCAGATTGAAATCTACATACCCACTTCACAGCGTTGTCAGAATTGAACAAAAGAGTATTGGCAAAATTATGTTGCAAACATTAATTGGTAATTATTATTCCTTTGAAATTCATGTAATCTTAATGTTTTGCTTTTTAAATCACAATGGTGATGTTTTTCTACAAAGGTACTGCTCTTTGGTTCTTGCCATTTCTATAGAAGCAGAAATCACCTGCCCTCCATCAGTTTGCTGGTTATTCTCATTAATCCAGAAGAGACAGTTTTTGGATTTGTGTGTTTTGTTTTAGTTTGCTAGGACTGTGGCATAGAAGCCAGAGGCCAGAAATTTATTTTCTCATAGTTCTGGAGGCTAGAAGTCCAAAGACAATGTGTCAGCAGGGTTCCTTCTCAAGGCTGTGAAGGAGAAATTTGTACCTGGCCTATTTGTAAATGGCTGTCATCTCCCTATGTCTTCATATTCGTCTTCTTTATTTATATGTCTAGGCTTAAATTTCCTCTTCATATAAGGATATCAGTCATACTGAATTAAGCTCCATCACAATGACCTCATTTTAATTTAACTACCTCTTTAAAGACCTTATCTTCAAATACAGTTATATTCTGAAGTACTGAGGATTAGGTCTTCAACACATCAATTTTGGGTTAAGGAGATTGGGACACAATTCAGACCATAACATGTATTATGATGGATTGAGAGAAACTCATATAATTTCTTTGTTAAAGGAATATAACGGTCAGCAAATAGCACTGAATAACACATAGAAGTTTTAATAAAATATGAACATAGATATAAAAATACTGGGAGGTATTTCTTACTTGGTGACATTCTTTTCCATTCTATTTTTTGGTGGAATTATTTGCCCCAAGTCACAATTTTCTTCATTGAGCCAAGGAAAGGAAGGCATCTATTCAAATAGCAAACAAATCAGCAGGCATCTTATGCCAGTCTAGGCCCTCTGGAGATGCTATATATTGGCTAGCAGTCTATTTTCTTCCAACCATATGGTTTGGTGCAGATGATTTAGCACAAAAATAACCTTCTTCAGTGAATAGTGGTGCCGTGTGCAGGAAGCTCGTCCTTCTCTTTTTAACCACTCACAGAGGTGTAACCCCCACAGGAAAGGCATCTGTCCTCCAGCAGCAGTTCACAAAAGGGAAGTTATAGATTTGACAACTCACTGAAATGTCACAGAGAATCATTTTTTAAAACAGAAATCTATCATTCCTCTCTATTGAAGTTTAGAACTTTAGTAATGAGGTACAATCTTTCTCTCTAGAGCTGTCGGGTTTCTTCTCTAAATTTTTTCAGCATTTTCATATTTGATTCTGCTGGTCCATTAAACCAATGCAAAATGATATAATCTTTTTTTTCATTTTTCTTCTTATGTTCTTTATTTTAATTCGTTGAGTTGTGGGTGATCTCCTGGACATATTTATTTATGATGTTGCGACAAGAAAGTTTACCTATAATGCTCTACAGTCCTAAGTCTATTTCTGGCTTTATTGCTTAATACCCTTGAAACTGAGAGAAAGGGCAATATTTTTTATACCATAGAATTTACATTTGTAAAATGAAGGCAGAAAAAGTAAATTATGGCAAATAGCAAATACAGAGAGAAAATGTCATAGCCGATATTAACAATGACGTCAGCCCCCAGTGGGTTGATTTCTATACATCAGGAAAAAAGATCCCGGTTAATGTGTATCATGTTACTCTTCATTAATTTATCCCTTCATTCTCCAAATATATTGTGTTAAGCATTATTCTACACTCATGGGATATATCAGTAAGTAAAACCAAGGCCTTTGACCTCATAGATTTTGTGTTTTAGTAGAAGGAGATCTGTGATAAACAAAAAGTATATAAAAATAAGTACATTTTATACTTATGTTAGAAGGCACAAAAAGAAAAATGTAGAGTAAGTTAAGGAGAATCAGAATGCTGTGTTGGAGCAAGACACTGGATTTTAAATGAGTGGTCAGGATAGGGCTTCAAAGGCTATTATAGGCTGTAACATTTTGTGATAGAATAAATATTGCCAGAAATGAATCTTTTATTAATTCTTTTTGCTTAAAAATAAACTCAGTTTTCAGGGTAAGGTATGGAAAGTTTAGCAAAGTACCCCTGGTATTTAAGATATTTTATTAAATAACATATTTCTTTGTCCATCTGTTCAATGAATTGCTTTCCTCCTGTAGTTTTCCTTTGTCCCTAAGAAACCTGATTTTGAACTATCTAGCTAAATAGTTTTCTATCTCCCTCTCCTAACTTGAAAAACCTGTGCCTCACATTTCACTTCCGTATCTTTAGACATGAGAATGTTACTGACACTGTAAAATCACAAAGCATTTGTCTCTTCCAGGCTACTCTCTGCAGCCTTTGTACATTTTTTGCTTAGGTGCCATGTGACATGAAAGGAAAATAAGGCAACACTTCAAAATAAAAAGCAGTGGTAATGTGCTATTGAATAAACCCAAAGCCCATATTCTTCCAGGTTAATTTGCTGTTAGCAATGCCTGTGCCACCAATTCAAAGCTTTGTGGCCAGGTCTTAAAAGTAAGTCCCTAAGCCCGTGAAATGTTAGCAAAAGGGCAAAATTGTATTTTTAACGAGAGAGGCAAATAAAGATAAAGGAGCACAAAGGCATAGAGGGTAGCTTGAAAATATACAACGCTCTATGAAGCTAGCAAAACATTATGAGACATCTAATTTCAGCTGTCAAAGGGGCTCACATTGATTTTTCTGTTCATTGTATGCACTCTTAGGGTCTTTAAATAGAGCCTTATTTATTCGGCTCTCATATAACCTATCTTTCTCAGGGGAAAGTTAATAGTACTTTCCAGTAGGAAAATAGGAGCTTAGTTTAGATTAGAATAGTTGAGAGCCCATTTTGTTTCTGTTTAGATTCAAGGAAATGAATAGGTTTAGGCTTTTTGATGGTAAATAAGTCAAAAATCCAGGAACCCCAAATCGCTGCTCTTAATGCTAGTCGTCTTTGTCCTCCTGCTGCATGCTTTTGTTAGTATCTGATCCATCTATTTTCATCTTCTTCAACCCCAATCCCACAAAACTGCTTCTGAGAATGAAAAGAAAATCATGATTCACTTAAAATTAATTCTTTTGTAAGAAAGCATTTGAAAGCTGGCCAAAAATTAAACCCAGACCCTAACCAAAAGTATCTGTTTAGAAAATATAATCTCTACTTATGGAGGACTCAGTTCTGTTGTAGCAAAATATTCTTTTCCTGAAATTCCTTGGCAGTAGCTTATTAAAATAAGACATTTTATTACCCTACTTTCGCAATATGACATCATTCTATTGATACTCATGAGTAGAAAATATAATTGTTTTCCTTTGGGAATTATATTTTGTCATTTTTTATTGTCCATTTATTGGAGACTGAGTAGTTTTGTCTTTAGAGCTTTTGTAATGAATCGTTCATTTCAACTTCTATTTTGGTGTAACAGTGTAATTTCAAATATTAGACTGTACAATCTAATAATGCTTACACAACACAGACACCAGATCTAAAGAGAACAGCAGATCAACTAAAATTTTGCAGTTTAATTAATTATATCAGGAAGATAATAATTTTGTAAAGTTCCAAAAATTGTTGATTTGCTGCAATCCGCCAAACTTTAAGATTGATGACAATATGGGTAACCATTTTGTTTAGTAAGTCAAAGTCAAAATGCTCAGTTTATGAGTTCTGATGTGTGTGTTTGTGTGTGTTTGTATGTATGTGTGTATGCGTTTGGCTGAACCAGGGCACTTCTGGGGTTTGCATTATATCTTTCAGTCCCCACAAGTCTGTTTCACATGTTCTAACCCACTTGAGTAGATTCTGAACAAATATCATCAGATTAAAAGAAAGGACAGATAATACAGAGATATGTCTCAGAATTCCTTTATTGCATATCCCAGAAGTTAATGAGGCTGCTACTACTTTAGGGAAGACATTCCCAACCTTTCAGATGCACTAGAACTCTTTTAAATGTGTAACAATTCTAGAATGTTAGAAGAGACATCTTGAGGATGACATGTTGTCCATTGAAATCAGTAACTCTTGTAACAAGGGTGTACTATCTTGGAAAAGAGAATAAAATATGTAGTATAGAAGAAGGAAGAAGCAAAGTCTGAGCATTGAAGACTGAAAGACAATCCTACTTTTTCCTCAATAGTGAAACCTCTACAAACCGTACTATAACACTGGCCAACCCTGGAAGAAGTCATAGAACTATTGGTAGCATCCAGATGGCTGGATAAAGGGAAGGTGTTTTTTCCCTTCCTAAAATTTAAAGCTCCACATTAAACTTTATATTATGGTAAGGATGATTACACTTGTGTTTTGCAGAGATGTTTCAGGAAGAAAGAACGAGAACAAATGCATCTGCAATGTGTGAAATATGTATATACACATTATCTAATTTTATCCTTACACCAGCTCCAAGAGTTAAGTACTAGGAGAAAAACTGAGGCTCCAAGGTCCTATGAGAAATGAGGAAACTGAGTCTCCAAAGTCCTATGACTTGACTGTGCCAGACCTAGGAAATACTGCAGCTAGATTAGGAACTCGTTTGCAAAATGCATACTCGTTCTACTTCTATATGAGGATACAGTGCTGAGAACTTGATTTAGGTTAAGTTATTTATATGTCTTACATCAAATTGTGACAGAGATATCCTTATCATATTATTATCCTCACTTTATAGAACAAGAAGAAATTTCAGAAAGTTTTAGAGCGGTGGTTCTCAAAACTCATTGACCATCAGAATCACTGACAAAGTTTAAAAAATACAAACTCAAGGAATTCAAGCCCAGATATTTTTATTTAATCAATCTAGATGGAAGCTCAGGGATCTGTAATTTTCTAAAAGCTCCTCAGGTGGTTGTAATGTAACACTAGCTTTCAGAAACATTAATTAGTGATGATATGGTTTGGATGTGTGTCCCTGCCCAAACCTTATGTGGAGTTGTAATCCCCAGTGTTGAAGGAGGAGAGGGCTAGTGGGAGGTGATAGAATCATGGGGGTGGATTTCCCTGCTGTTCTTGTGATAGTGAGTGAGTTCTCATGAGATCCGGTTGTTTAAAAATGTGTAGCACCTTCCCCTGCTCTCTCTTCCTCCTTCTCCAGCCACGTAAGATGTGCCTGCTTCCCTTCGCCTTCTGCCATGATTGTAAGTTTCCTGAGGCCTCCACAACGATGCTTCCTATAGAGCCTGTGGAACAGTGAGTCAGTTAAACCTCTTTTCCTTAAAAATTACCCAGTCTCAGCTAGTTCTTTATAGCAATGCAAGAACAGGCTAATACAAGTGGATACTTTCCATAGTTGGAGAAGTAGGGGTTTGAATCCTCATCCATTTATCCTCTACCACTATGCAAATAGGTATAATTTGCATGGTATTGTTAATGTATTAGATAATTTATTAAACATTACCTAATTTAATGATTATGATGATACCCTGGGATAAATACTTACCTCCTGGTGCTTACTGGAGACATACTATTATTTATATGTTGTATTGTTTATTGTTACATAACAATATTACTACAAACTAAGTTTAAAATAACATATATTGGAGACTTCCATTTTTATAGGAAGATGGAATCAATGTGTTTTGCTGTTTCTCCTGCTAAGTAAAAGTAGAATCACTGAATATTATAAATAAAACAAATATGAGTTGACTCTGAAAAGTAGAGAGAAATAAACAAGACTTTGGGTGGAGGGAATAGACATAAATCAATGGAAGTGAATAGAGAACCAAGAAAAAACGGATACAAATATGCCCAACTTATTTTTGAAAAAGGTGCAAAAGCAATTAAATAGAGATAAAACAGCCTCTTTAACAAATGGCACTAGAGAAATTGGATATCCACAAGCAAAACACTAACCGCAACCTAAGTCTCTTGTCATTTGCAGGACTAATTCAAAATGAATCATGGACTTACACGTAAAACATAAAACTATATAATTTAGATAAATAAACTTATAAGATTATCTCCAGGATATAAGGTTAGGAAAATAATTCCTAAAGTTAACATTAAAAGCACAATCCAGAAAATTAAAAAAATAATAAGTTGGATTTTATCAAAATTAACAACTATTGCTCTGGGAAAGATCCTGTTAAAAAGATCAAAATCCAAGCTACAAAGTAGGAGAAAATATTGGCAAACCAAATATCTGACAAATAAATAGTATGTAGAACATATAAGGAATGATCAACATTAGAAAAAATAAGCAAACTGATGAGAAAATATGCAATGGGCAGTTTAAAAATGGAAATAGAGACATTTTGTCGAAGTAGAAATATAGATGGCAAGTGATCACATGTCAAGATGTTCAATATAACAGAAAATGAAACTGAAATGAGATATCACTACATACCTATCAGAATTCCCAGGTCAGGTGAGGTGGGCTGTTGCCTGTAATCCCAGCACATTGGGAGGCCACAGCAGGCGGATTGCTTGAGCCCAGGAGTCTGAGAACAGCCTGGGCAAGTTCCATCTCTCCAAAAATTTTTGAAACTTAACCAGGTTTACTGGCACATGCCTATGGTCCTAGCTACCTTGGGGCGGGAGTTGAGACTGAGGTGTAAGGATCACTTGAGCCCAAGGGTTCCAGGTTACAGTGAGCTATAATAGGGTCCCTGCACTCAAGCCTAGATGGCAGAGTGAGACCCTTTGTGTATGTGTGTGTGTATAATATATATATAGAATTTTATATATGTGTTCATATATCTCATATACACACATATAGACACAAACATACATTATATGTAAAATATATGTGTATGTGTGTGTAAGTACATATAGATACATACACGCAACACCAATTGCTGGTGGAGGTGCAGAGAAACATTCATTGCTGGTGGGGAAGTAAAATGGCACACCCACATTGGAAAACAGTTTGGCAATTTATTTAAAAAGCTAAACATGCCATTACCATACAACCCAGTGATTGCACTCCTGGGCATTTATTCCAGAAAAATGAAAACTTATGTCCACTAAAATCCGTACTAAATGTTTATGGTCCCTTTATTGGTAATAATCGAAAACTGGAAACAATCTACATGCCCTTCAAAGGTGAAGGGTTAAACAATCTGTGGTTTTTCTCATATCATGAAGTAAACCACTGTGACATGAAACTACCTGGATGAATCCCTAGAGAATTACACTGAGTGAAAAAAAATCAAAAAGGTTAAATACTACAATTTTATTTATAAAAGATTCTTGAAATGACAAAGTTACAGAAGTGGAGAACGTATCAGTGGCTGCCAAAGATTAAGAAGGGGATGAGGGAGGGAGGGAAGTGAGTGTGCCTGTAAAAGGGCAACATGAGGATCCTGTGATGATGGAATCTTTTTTTGTATCTTGATTGTGTCAATGTCAATGTCTTGGTTGATAGTTTATACTCCGGTATCATAATGTGTTTCCATTAGAGAAACCTGGTTAAAGCATGCAGGATATCTCTTCGTAGTACTTCTTACAACTGCATGAAAATTAATAATTGTCTCAAAATAATAGTCAAATATTTAACATGTATATTATCTTACTTTTTGTGTGGGTTAGAGATCCAGACATAGCTTGGCTGAGTTCTGTACAAGGCCACAATCAAATTGTTCAGCCAGGGATGGGGTCTCATGTAAAAGCTAAACTTGGGAAGGATCTACTTTCAAATTCATGAAGTCATTGGCAGCATTCACTTTTCGTGGATTGTTAAGCTGAGGGCTTCAGTTTCTTGCTGGCTTTTATCTGAAGGTCACTCTCAATTTCTTGCTGTGTGGACTTCCCTAACATGGCCATTTGCTTTATGAAAGCTAGCAAGGGAAAAAGTCCCTTAGCTGAACAGATGTTATAATCTTATGTAACTTAATTATGGAAGTGACAGTTCATCACCTTTGCTATAGTCTATTGGATTGAAGCAAGTCACAACCCTGTTACACTTAAGGGAAGGAGATTATACAAAAGCATGAATACCAGTAGACAAAGATGACTGAGAGTATCTTAAAGTTGCTCCAGTAAATGTATTTATATACATTTATTTCAAAGGTTTTTTCTTTAATTGGAATTTAATTAGGTCTTGATTTAACTGAGTTTTGATTTAATCAGAAATATGTTTACTACTCTCCTAAATACTCGGCAGTTGTGCAATATGATTTAAAGTATTATCAGCTAAGTTCTACATGTATAGTAGATCTTAGAACTAAAGAATCCTCCAACATTTCTATCATAGGAAACAAGATGTATTCAAGCAGACTGGGAAATACTGCATCTTAGCTACAGCAGGTATTTTTATACCACATGTTAAACCTTTTAGACCTCTAGAAAACTTGTTATATTACTATGTTTATAACTTAATGATCTGAAGAGATTCAGGTAACATCCCAAAACACAAATTTATTATGTGGGAAAAGTTTACGCTTTGGAAGAAACTTTTTCTACTGTATCTTACCTGTATTACAAACACTGTCTTTTTAGAAAACTTCTTAGTTGCCTTGAAAATCTTAAAAAACCTTTCAGAATAGAAAAATGTATTTCACATGAAATCTTTTGCAGAGTAAACCCACTGAAATTCCCTGTGACCTAGTAAACACAAAATGTAATCAATTAATTTAGTAATAAAATTTAGATTTGTGTGAAGGTTTGTTAATATGCCTTTATATACTAAAAACTAAAATATTCTCTTTTTTGGAAAATTAAGACATGACATTTTCATTCCTCTTGTACTTCTTGTGTGCTCCAAGATTTTTAAATATCCCTTATGGCATTTCTGAGAATAATCTTCAAGTGTTTCTTAATTCCAAAATAAGGTAGATCATCTGGAAATGATAAAAATGAAAGCAGTCATCATCATCATCATCATCATCATCATCATAAGATGAATCATTTAAAATAATAACACCTACTCTCTAGATAGGTCTAATCTCTGTAACAGAATACATGCGAGGTCAGGAATCAACAACTCCCTCTGCCTTACCCCCCTTCAAAAACAAACACACGAACAAACACACCATTCCCCTTCTTTTAGTGTATTTGGAGAGAAAGAAATTTGTCTCATATTTCTGCTAAATCATTCCCCATCTGGCTTCTGCTTCTCTGTGTTGCCTGATCTGAACATGCGTTATTGCAAACTGAGCTGTTTGTCCTGAGCTGAATACTGACTTCTTATACATGATTCCCCATAACACCGCTAAAATAAGGTTGTTGATGGGAGTCTCCTTCTACTAACATTTTAGAATTTAAAATAATTAGGATTAAAAATTTGATAACAGAGGGGTGCATAGCACAGCACTGAACACGGAACAACTTATCGTTTTCATTATCAGGATTTGTTTTCTTATTTTCTCTGTGTTGGAGGATATATCACTGACCCATATTCTTATCTGGCCTCTGTTCTTTGCATGACAGGTGAGCCCTCTCTACTCCCAGGGTCTTGTACGTCTTCACAAAAACCTCCTCCTATTCCAGCTGCCTGAAGGAAACTCTTCGATGTATTTCTGTATTATTCAGAGCATTCTATTCTCCTGGATTACATTCAGAATACTTTGGCTTTCATAATACTGAAAGCACCCATCTAGATGTTTTTCTAAATAAGGGTGGTTTCTTATCTAAAAATAATTGTAATATTTTCCTATTGTATCTAACTCAAATTTCTGGTATGTTTAAAGGGAATGACTTTTCTTTTAGCTTCATAATAACCACTACCATTCACTGAGGCATAAAATACCCACAATTATCATTATCGAGCTCTTCGAACATGCTAAAGGCCATTCTATATGTTTTATACTTAACATTTTGAGTCACATAATCTTTAAAACAACTCCATTATTATTCCATCTTATAGCATAGTCGTTGTGAGAAGAGATTATATGCTTGAAAAACTTGTATCCCAATAACCCTGACAGATTAAAGCCCTAGTTTTCTCAGGTTTCAATATTAGGAGACTTCTATATAGGGATTTTTTAATTTTTATTTTATTTTTAATTTTTGGTGAGGAGAGTTAGGATTTAAACCCAGGCTTTTCTGGCTACAAAATGCACATATGTAATCATAAGACTTCACTCTATACAAACCCAGCTTCCTTTGAAGATTTTATGATATTATCTATTGTGGTAGCTAGAATAATGCCCCCACCTCCAAGATGTCTACATCTTAATCCCAGGAACTTGTATATTCGGTTACACAGCAAAGAGGAATTAAGATTGTAGATCGAACTAAGGTTTCTAATCAACTGACTTTAAAATAGGGAGATTTTCCTGGATACTTCCACGGGCCAAATGTAATTACAAGTGGCTTTGAAATGTGGAAGATGAGAGAAGAGTGAATGTCAGCGTGATTCTATGTGAGAGAGACTAGTCATTACTGGTTTTGAAGATATAGTAGGAGGACATGAGCCAAGGAATGTAAGCAGCCTCAAGAAGGTGAAAAAGGCAAGAAAATGCAGTACCCCTTAGAGCCTTCAGAAAGAAAGATGGCCCAGTTGACATCTTGATTTAGCCCAACGAGATCCATTTTTAGACTTCTGACCTCCAGAATTTAAGATAATAAATTTGTATTGCTTTAACACAATCTGCTGTAATTTGTTATAGCAGTAATAGAAACCCACTACACCTATTTTGACTTTTTACTCTTTCTTAGTCTACTGTTTCCAGTTTGAATATTATTATGCTTGATTGAAAAGAGTGAAGCACTATTTAACACATGGCACTGACACTATCTTTGTTTCATAAATTTCCCTCCCTTTGACACTTCCAAGGAGCAGAACTTACATTTTTGTTTCCTCTTGACCCTAACACAATTCAATGCCCATTTTATTTACTGTTTTTCTAATCTAATTTTTCTTTGAAATTTAGGATTCCAAACTTTATTGTAGACAAAATGAAATAGAGGTTATGGCAACAGAGTGTTCTTTAGATAGCATAAAGCCTGGAAAAAATAAAACATAAAAAATTAATGGGAGCTTTTTAAGTAGAAGTCCAGATAAAGAAGATGGATTGGAAGGGTGGTTAAGGCCGCCAGGAGCCACAGTGCAAGTAGATGATCATTGGAACAGACAACGTAAGCAAGGCAAGGGTGAGAGATGAGATTGGAAAGGTCCATAAATTAGATTGTAAATGAATGTGAATATCCTTCTAGGAAATTTTGATCTTATCTGGAAGCTATGGGGAACCTGTGAATGATATTTAACCCAAAATGAACATGATCATGAATTTGGAAAGTAAATGGTAGAGGCAATGTGGGAATGCAAGCAAGCCTAGAGGCAGGAAAATGAGTTAAGAGTCTTTTTAGTATACCAGAAAAATTATAATAACAGACAGAATATGTATGGTGGCCCTAGGGATGAAAAGAATTAGAGTAATTTAAAAGATATCAAGAAAATAGAATCAACAGTACGTGTTAACTGTGGGCTGTGAGAAAGCAGTAGAAATCATATTGATGGCTTGGACAACAAGATGTATGATAAGGATGTCCACCTATTTGGGGAAGATGGGAGATTTTGAGACAGAAGATGGGCCAGGTTTGCTTCCAGTTTTAGATTCTGGATCATTCTGTTGGGGATGTGAGCCCACTATCACTTTCTCCTGGGTTTCTACTCTACATTCCTATTGAACCTCTGCCAGTGGTTTTGAGGGCCTACTTCTTACAAACAGATAAATGATCTATGTCTTCCTTTGGCTTGTGTTGTGCCATCTTCTGCCAAGTAATCTGTGATCATGTGCAGACCACTTTCATTAATTTAAGTTCACTTATATGGCTTCTTAGCAAATTAACAAAATAATTATATTGGAACATAATGAAGATGTAGTGGGAAACTTCATACAGACCCAATATTTAATGAAGGAGCAGGCACAGATGAAAGTTTAGGATGTAACAGAATGATACCACTGAAACTATTATAACAGAATGACATTAATACACCTGTAAGAGGTGTATATGACAATATGACAGTTAGGACAGTTGACAAAAAGTTTCATTGACTGCTTCAATATTGTAGTTGTAAAACAAAAATCTGCGAATGATCAGAAAGTGTCAGATCAATGATGACAGAACTTGTCAGTTTCAACCTACTGTTCCGTGTATTGAATTGAATAGGTTTTCATCATTGCAATTGTATTGCAATAATTCATTGCAATACAATTGCAACAAATTATTTTATTTGCAAATAATTCCATGTATTATTTGCAAATAAAAAACTTTTTAAACATGAAATTGGACTTCTTCTAGTATTAAAGGCTTATTGTTAGTGTTCATTATTACCTACTAATCGCTAGAACTCTGCTAAATGTAGTATGGAAATTAAGCAAAGGAGTAGATGGGATCCTTGTCCCCAAGAAACTTATATATCTTTTAGAAGAATTGAGGTTAACAAGCATAGGAAACCATTAGCACTACAAAAAAAAAAATTCAATTATCTGTGTTGACAAAAGACCTTATGTATATGAAGAACTCATTAAATGCTAGCTAAATCTACTTTTATTATGACAATTCTGGAAAGCAAAATATTATTTACTTTATGGACGTTCCACAGTGACTTGAAAAAGATAAATCTGTGAATTATTACTTGGACGTTTCTAAAAGTAAAGACTGTGCTGTTTAGCTAACCAAAGTACAAAAAAAAAGCAAATCTACTAATTGATGATTGTTACACTTACAGCATGCAACTTTTGTGTACTTAAAGAAAATCCTGTAATAAATGAGAGGGTGTTCTTAAGCCAAAATGATCTTAATTGGAGTTTGGAGGCCTTTGAAAATCTGCCTCTATAAACAGTCCCTGGAATAATGACTTCCTGCAGAAGGAAAAGATAGATATTTTAGAAGTCTAGGAGAGCCTGGCTAGCATGATAGTCTCTGCTTTGCAGAGCAAATCCCTTGAATGCCTTTAAAAAGATTGATTTTTTATGTAAAGGCACATTTAATCATAGCTTTGAATGTTTCAAAAGTGTCTGTGAGGGTTTTGCCTCTCAGTGGATTGGAAATCTATTAGTGTATAGCCAAGAGGTCACTGAATAGCAGAAATGAGACTTTTCAAGTATTCTGATGCAAAATTTGATGGGACATACTAAAGCACTGTATCTCTAAAAGCATAGCACTGAAGCTTCTCCAACAGAAATAAGACTAAATACATTCTCATGAGCACATTGCTGCTGTCAGCGTTTCTCCATGTTGTATTAAAATGTTAACCAACCTTTCAGACCTTTTAAGAAACCTGTGAATTTATAAAAAATACCCCCATAATGTCATTGTCTATAATATTCAAAAATTCTGGATTCTTCTGAACCCACTATAAAATATAAAGTATATGCTTTGTTGCCTATTATTTAGTTAAGTTGTATTTATTTACATTTATGGTATATTGATAAGCAGTGTTCATAGTGATGTCCTACCAGCCTACATGGCAAAGCAATTCCTATTGTATCTTCTCGTATTTAGTTTGCTACTGATAATTTTTAACTGTTCCCCCTCTTTTTAGTTTGATCCCATTTCCATCAGTTCATTCTGCCACTACAGTGAACTCTTTTAAATGAAAACCAAATCATGTTACCTCCTGCTTAAAATCCTTCAAACATCACGGTCACCATCAGCAAGAAATCCAATACCAGAATCTGTAAACTTACCAGGGAAAATTCCCTGAACAAGCAGGCAATGTTTGTACTCCATTCTACCTCATTGTCCTCCATCCTTGTCCCCAACACAGAAGGTCCAGCCATCAAATAGGGATAGCAGTTGGCAATGACAGTTTCTAAGTACCTTTGGTTTTACCAGGAGTCCAGTTCAAGATGATTGGTATTATAAACTCATCCAATAATTAAAATTTTGCCCTATTTGTTACCCTTAGATATCATATAACTAGAATATAGTTATCGTTTCTTTCTTAATTTATTAATTTTATAGATATATACCATGCATAAATATTTATGAAGTAGATGAGATTTTGATACAGGCATACAATGTACAAAAATCACATAAAGTAAATGGGGTTGCCATCACCTCAAGCAGTCATCATTTCCTTGCGTTACAAACATTCCAATAGTACTCCCTCAGTTACTCTAAAATATACAACAAATTCTTGCTGACTGTAGTCACCGTGTTGTGCTATCAAGTACTAGAAGTACTAGGTCTTATTCACTCATTCTAACTATATTTCTCTACTCATAAACCATCTCCATTTTCTAACAATCCCCCAACCTGTACTACCCTTCCCAGCCTCTGGTAACCACTAATCTATATCTCCATGAGCTCAGTTGTTTTAATTTTTAGCTCCCACAAGTGAATGAAAGCATGCAGAGTTTGTCTTTCTGTGCCTGGCTTATTTCACTTAAGATAATGTCCTCTATTTCTATTCAAAACTTGCAAATGATCTCATTCTTTTTTATGACTGAATAGTACTCCATTGTGTATATGTACGTGTATTAGTCCATTTTCACACTGCTGATAAAGACATACCCAAGACTGGGCAATTTGCAAAAGAAAGGTGGTTAATGGACTCACAGTTTCACATGGCTGGGGAGGCCTCACAATCATGGTGGCAGACAAGAGAAGAGAGCTTGTGCAGGGAAACTCCCCTTTATAAAGCCATCAGATCTCTTCAGACTTACTCACTATCGTGAGAACAGCAGGGGAAAGACCTGCCACCATGATTCAATTATCTCCCACTGGGTCCCTCCAACAACACGTGGGAATTGGGGGAGCTATAATTCAAGATGAGATTTGGGTAGAGACACAGCCAAACCATATCATACCACATTTTCTTTTTTTTTTTAACATTGATAATTTTTATTATTATAGTATTTATGAACAAATGACAATTCTGAATATAAAAATAAATGAGCCAATTCTCATCCTTTAGTCTTTTGCAGTGTCCTCAGGTCTCCACTCAAATTTTTCTTATAAGTCAGGCACAGAATTTGGGAGTTTTTAAGAAGCACTAAAAGTCATAGTGCCTTAGGATTCCTACATTTTATCTTGCTAACCCTTTTATTTTTTTTTCCTTTTCTTTTTTTTAAATTATACTTTAAGTTCTAGGGTACATGTGCACAATGTGCAGGTTTGTTACATAGGTATACATGTGCCATGTTGGTTTGCTGCACCCATTAACTCGTCATTTATATTAGGTATTTCTCCTAATGCTATCCCTCTCCCTGCACCCTACCCCATGACAGGCCCTGGGGTGTGATGTTCCCTGCCCTGTGTCCAAGTGTTCTCATTGTTCAGTTCCCACCTATGAGTGTGAACATGCATCACACCACATTTTCTTTATTCATTCCTGTGTTGATGGATACTTAGGTTGCTTTCAAATTTTGGCTATTATGAATAGTGCTCCAATAAACACTGGAGTGCAGATATCTCTTCAGTATACTGATTTTCATTCTTTTGAGTATATACCAGCAGTGGGATTAATGGATCATATGTTAGTTCTATCTTTAGATTTTTTAGGAACCTCCATACTGTTCTCCATTGTAGCTGTACTATTTTATCATCCCACCAAGAGTGTACAAGTGTTCTTTTTTCTCTATGTCATTGCCAGCATTCAATATTGCTTGTCTTTTTGATAAAAATCATTTTAACTGGAATGAGATGATATTTCATTGTACTTTTCATTTGCATTTCTCTGATGATGAATGATGTTGAGCACCTTTTCATATGCCTGTTTTCCATTTGTATGTCTTCTTTTGAGGAATATCTATTTGGATCTTTTGCCCCCTTTTAAATCAGATTAGTTTTTTTTTTTCCTATAGAGTTGTTAGAGCTCCTTATATATTGTGGTTATTAATCCCTTGTCAGAGGTGTAGTTTGCAAATATTTTTTCCCATTCTGTGAGTTGTCTCTTCACTTTATTGATTGTTTCTTTTGCTGTACAGAAGCTTTTTAACTTGATGCGATCCCATTTGTCCATTTTTACTTTGGTTGCCAGTTCTTTTGGGATATTGCTCAAGAAATATTTGCCCAGGCCAATGTCCTGGAGAGTTTCCCCCATGTCGTTTTGTAGTAATTTCATAGTTTCAGGTCTTAGATTTAAGTATTTAATCTATTTTTGTTTGATTTTTGCATACAGCAAGAGATAGAAGTCTTGTTTTATTCCTCTGCATATGGATATCCAGTTTTCCCAGCACCATTTATTGGAGAGACTGTCTTTTCCCTATTGTATGTTCTTGGTGCCCTGGTTGGAAATGAGTTCACTGTAGATGTATTGATTTATTTCTGGCCTCTCTATTCTGTTGCATTGGTCTTTGTGTCTGTTTCTATGCCAGTACCATGCTGTTTTGGTTACTATAACTCTGTATTGTAATTTGAAGTCAGGTAATGTGATTCCTCCAGTTTTGTTATTTTTTCTCAGGATAATTTTGGCTAGTCTGGATCTTTTGTGGTTCCATATAAAAATTAGGAGTATTTGTTTTCTCTTTATGTGAAGAATATCATTGGTATTTTGATAGAGATTGCATTGAATCTGTAGATTGCTTTGATTAGTATGGGTATTTTAACAATATTGATTCTTCCAATCTATGAACATGGAATATCTTTCCATTTTTTGTGTTGTCTTCAATTTCTTGCATCAATATTTAATAGTTTCATTGTAGAGATCTTTCACTTATTTGGTTAAATTTATTCATAAGTATTTAATTTGTAGCTATTGTAAATGGAATTGCTTTCTTGATTTCTTTTTCAGATTGTTCTCTGTTGGCATACAGAAGTGCTACTGAATTTTGTATGTCGATTTTGTATCCTGCAGCTATATTGAACTTGCTTACTGGTTAAAATAGGTTTTGTTTTTGTTTTTTGTTGTTGTTGGTGGTGGTTTGTTTTGGTGGAGTCTTCAGGTTTTTCCAAAAAAAAAAAAAAACATATAATCTGCAAATGAGAATAATTTGACTTCTTCATTTACAATTCAGATGCCTTTTATTTCTTTCTTATGTCTGATTGCTCTACCTAGGACTTCCAGTATTATGTTGCATAACAGTAGTGAACAACAAACTTGTCATGTCTCAGATATTTGAAGAAAGGTTTTCAGTTTTTCCCCAGTGTGATACTAGCTGTGAGTCTGTTGTATATGGCTTTTATTGTGTTGAGGTATGTTTCATCTATACTCAGTTTTTTCAGGTTATTTTTATCATGAAAAGATGTTGAATTTTATCAAATGCTTTATCAGTATCAATCGAAATGATCATATAATTTTACTCCTTCAGTTTGTTGATGCGATATATCATATTTATTGATTTGCATATGTTGAACCATCTTTGCATCCATGGGATGAATCCCACTTGGTCATGATGAATGATCTTTTTAATGTGTTGTTATATTTAGTTTGCACATATTTTCTTGACAATATTTGTATGAATATTTATCAGAGATATTGGCCCGCAGTTTCTTTATTGGATGTGTCTTTGTTTGGTTTTGGCATTAGGGTGATAGTGGCTTCAGCGAATTAGTTTAGAAGTATTCCCTCCCCTTCCGTTTTTGGGAATAGTTTAAGTAGAATTGTTAATAGTTTTTCTTTAAATGTTTGGTAAAATTCAGCAGTGAAGCCATCAGGTTACAAGCTTTTCTTTGCTGGGACACTTTGTATTATAGCTTTGATGTCATTACTTGTTATTGGTCTCTTCAGGTTTTGCATTGCTTCATGGGTTCAATCTTGGTTGTATTCTAGGAATTTATCTATTTGTTCTAGGTTTTCCAATTTATTGGCATACAGTTGTTCATATTAGTTTCCATTTTCATTTGTTTCATATGATTCTTTGATTTTCTGTGGTATCAATTGTAATGTTACCTTTTTCATCTCTGATTTCGAGTCACCTCTCTTTTTTTCTTAGTTTGGCAAAACGTTTGTCAATTTTGCTTATCTTATCAAAAACCCGGCCAGTGTGGTGGCTCATGCCTGTAATCTCAGCACTTTGGGAGGCCAAGGTGGGTATATCACTTGAGTCCAGGAGTTCAAGACCAGCCTTGGTAACATAGCAAAACCCTGTCTCTACTAAAAATATAAAAAATTAGCTGGGCATCGTAGTGCACACCTGTAGTCCCAGCTATTCAGAGGCTGAGGTGTAAGAATGATCTGAGCCGGGAATACTGAGGCTGCAGTGAGCCAAGATTGTGCCACTGCACTGCAGCCTGGGCAACTGAACTGAGACCCTGTCTCGGAAACAAAAAACAAAACAAAACCCCCAAAACACCTTTTTTTATTCCCTTGATCTTTTATGTATATATCTTTGTTGTTTCAATTTTGTTTATTTCTGCTCTGATCTTTATTATTTATCTTCTCCTATTAATTTTGGGTTTGGTCTGCTCTTGCTTTTCTAGTTCTTTAAGATGCATAATTGTTTATTTGAAGTTTTTCTATGTTTTGATGTAGGGACTTATTGCTATGAACTTTCCTCTTAGTACTGCTTTTGCTGTATCCCAGAGGTTTTGGTATGTTGCATTTCCATTTTCATTTGTTTCAAGAATTTTTTTTTAATTTCCTTCTTAATTTCTTCATTGACCCATTGGTCATTAATAAGCATATTGTTTAATACCTATGTATTTGTATCATTTCCAAAGTTCCTGCTATTAATTTCTAGTTTTATTCCACTGTGGTCAAAGAAGATACTTGATGTCAATTTTTTATTATTTTTAAAGACTTATTTTGTGGTCTAACATATGGTCTACCCTTCAGAATGATCCCTGTGCTGAGGAGAGTAATATGTGTTCTACAGCCATTGGATTAAATATTCTGTAAATATTTATGAGGTCCATTTGGTCTGTAGTGCAGATTAGGTCTAATGTTTCTCTGTTGATTTTCTATCTGGATGATTTATCCAATACTGAAAGTGGGGTGTTGAAGTCTCCAACTATTATTATATGGGGACCTATCTCTCCCTTTGGCTCTAATAATATCTGCTTCATATATATGAGTGCTACAGTATTGGGTGTATATATATTTATAATTGTCACATCCTTTTGTTAAATTGAACCCTTGTCATTATATAATGACTTTGTCTTTTTATAGTTTTTGTCTTGAAATCTATTGTATCTAACTATTCATGCTCTTTTATAGTTTCCATTTTCACAAAATATCTATTTTCATCCCTTTATTTTCAGTCTATGTATATCTTTATAGGTAAAGTATGTTTTGTGTAGGCAACAGATCATTAGGTCTTGTTTTTTAACCCATTCAGCTACTCAATGTCTTTTGATTGGAGAGTTTAGTTTATTTCCAGTCAATGTTGTTATTGATAGATAAGGACTTACTACTGCCATTTTTAATTTGTTTTGTGGTTGTTTTGTGGATTTCTCTTTTTTACTTCCTTTCTTCCTGTTTTCTTTTTGTGAAAGTGATTTCCTTTGTGTATTTTAATTTCTTGCTCTATATTTTTGTGTGTCTCTTGTAGGCTTTGATTTGAGGTTACCATGAGGCTTGCAAATAACATAATCCATTATTTTAAACTGATGACAACTTAACTCTGCAAAAACAAACAAGAAAAGTAAAAACGAATAAAACTTGACACTTTATATCCCCTCTTTTAAACATTTTGCTGTTTCTATTTGTATCTTATTATACGTCTATGTCTTAAAAAGTTGATATAGCTATTATTTTTGATGAATTCACCTTTTAGTCCTCCTACTCAAGATGTGAGTAGTTTACACACCACAACTACTGTATTATAATATTCCTCGTCTGTGGACTTACTGTTACTAGTGAAGTTTGCACCTTCAGATTATTTTTTACTACTGATTAACATCCTTTTCTTTTAGATTGAATAATTTCCTTTAGGATTTCTCGTAGGACAGGTCTGGTGTTGACAAAATCCTTCAGCTCTTGTTTGTCTGGGAATGTCTATGTTTCTCCTTCATTTTTGAAGGATATTTCCACTGGATATAATATTGAAGGATAAAAGTATTATATTTTTTTCTTCATCACTTTAGATATATCATATCACTCTCCCCTGGCCTGTAATGTTTCCACTGAGAAATCTGTTTCCAGAAACATTGGAGCTTCTTATATGTTATTTTTTTCTCTTCCTGCTTTTAGGATCCTTTCTTTATCCTTGATCTTTAGCAGTTTGATTTTTAAATGTCTTGAGGTGGGTTATTTAACCCAAATGTCTTATTTGGGTTAAATTTGCTTGGTGTTTTATAATCTTAGTGTACTTGAATATTGATATCTTCCTCTACATTTGAGAAATTCTCTGTTATATCTTTGAGTAAACATTCTATCCCTATCTTTTTCTCTACTTCTTCTTTAGGGCTCATAACTCTTAGATCTGCCCTCTGAGACTATTTTCTAGATTCTGATGGCAGGCTTTATTATTTTTTTCTTTTGACTCCTCTGTGTATTTTCAAATAGGCTGTCTTTGAGCTCACCAATTCTTTCTTCTGCTTGATCAATTCTGCTATTGAGAGACTCTTATGCATTCTTCAGATTGTCAGTTGAATTTTTCAGCTCTAGAATTTCTGCTTGATTCTTTTTAATCATTTCAATCTCTTTGTTAAGTTTATTTGATAGGATTCTGAATTCTTTGTATTATGTTGGATTCTATTGGGCTGCTCCCTCAAAACAGCTATTTTGAAATATCTGTCTGAAAGGTCACATATCTCTATTACTCCAGAATTGATCACTGTTGGCTTATTTAGTTCACTGATGAGGTCATGTTTTCCTGGATAGTCTTGATGCTTCTGGATGTTCATCAATGTCTAGGCATTGACAAGTTAGGTATTTATTCTAGTCTTTGCAGTCTGGGCTTGTTTATACCTGTCCTTCTTAAGAAAACTTCCCATGTATTAAAAGGGAATTGCATTGTGACCTAAGTCTTTGGTCCCTGCAGCCGTATGTGCATTAGGAGGCATCCCAATTCCAGTAATGCTGTGACTCTTGCAGACTCATAGAGGTACCACCTTAATGGCTTTGGGTATGATCTGGGAGAACTCCCTGGATTACCAAGCCGAGTCCCTTGTTCTCTTTCCTTACTTCTTCCCAAGCAAATGGAGTCACACCCTCCATGCTAAGCTGCTTGGAGTTGTGGGGAGGGGGATGCAATTTCTCCCATGGCTGCCACTGCTGGGACTGCACTGGGTCACACCTGAAGCCAGTATAGTACTGTGTCTTGCCTAAGGCCTGTGGAGACTATTTCCTGGCTACTGCTGATGTTTATTCAAGGTCTGATCACTCTTTAATAAACAGGTGATGAATCCTGGCAGCACTGAGTCTTTCTCTTCAGTGCCACAGGTTCCTTTCTGCCCCTGGATGGGTCTAGAAGTGCTGTCCAGGGGCTAGGACCTTGATTAGAGGCTTTAGGAATCTGCTTGGTGCTTTATTATACTGGGGCTGAGCGGGAACCCAGGTTGCAAGACAAAGTCCTCCCTACTTTTTTCTCTCCTTTCCATAAGTAAAAAGAGACTCTCCCCATGGCCACCACTCCAGGCTGGTGGTGGCTACTGCCTGGTTATCTCTGATGCTTATTCAGAGCCCAAAGACTCTTTAGTTAGTAGGTGGTGAATTCTGCCAGGACTGAGTACTTCCCTTCAGGGCAGTGGGTTCCCTATTGGCCCAGGGTGGGTCTAGCAATGTCATCCAGGAGATAAGGCCTAGTATAGGGGCTTCAGGACTCTAGTGCTTTATTTTACTATGGCTGAGCTGATATACAAGATGCAACACAAAGTCCTCTTTCCTCTCATCTCTCCTCCTGGAGCTGTGAGCTGCACTGCTTCCTGTTGCAGGGATGGAGGGTGATGTGAGCACTCCCTTGGCTGCCCCAGCTGGTGTCTTACTGGGTCACATGCATTCCAAATCCACTGGCTGCAAGCCAAGCATAGCACCCGAACTTGTCCAGGGATTGCACTCACTGTGGCGTGGAATGCCTTTTGTGTTTATTTACGACCCTAGGGTACTTTAGCCCACAGTAGTGGAGCTAGCTGGAACTCAGGTTCCGATTGCTGGAATGGATAATTCCCTTATGGCTAGGGCTAGTCTAAATGCTCCCTCCGTGGATACTTGCCAAATCTTGCTGTGTTGCTTTCCACTGTGATAGGGCAGCACTGAGTTCTAATGCAAAGTCCCACAATCACTTTGCTCTCCCTCCCCCAAGCACACAGATTCTCTCTCCATGCCATGCCGCCACTGCTGGGGTATGGAAGAGTAGTGGTGTCAGCAATTCACAACTGTCTTAACTGTACTCTTCCGTGCGTCATTCCTTGATGTGATTTTCAAATCAGGTCCTATGATCATTCATCTGATTTTTGGTTCTAATGAAGTTTCTTTCTTGTGTGATGGTTGTTCAATTTGGTGTTCCTGCAGGTGGGGATGATCGCTGGAGAGTTACATTTGTCCATTCATCTTGCTCTGACTCCTCTCCATTTATCATTCCTATTCAAATTCAAAAAGTTAAGTTTGCTAATAGTAATATTTTTACAAAGGGCTGTTAAGATTTTAAAAAATGATAAAAAAAAAAGCCCTAGATAAGAAGAGATCATTTCACTTACCTTTTTGTCAATGTATTCAGCCTCCATCCTATTTATCCTATCCTGGACGTTAATATGAATGCTACAAGTAGATCTCTTTATCTTATTTTTCCTAATTTTTTTTTATCTCCAGAACTGGCATCCCATTGTACTTTATACCTGTTCATGTCTATTTTCCTCTCTGCTGACTCCCTTTCAAAAACTTCAGGTCTCCATTCTTCCATGAATGTGTGGATTGTATGTCATTACTCTCCGAAGATACTGCATCTCTTAAATTTTCTGCCACTCGAAGTCACTGAAACTCATGAAGTTAGAAAGAGTTTAATATTCTTAAGGTGGAACCTAAGGTCTTATCTTTACAGAACTTCATGCAGTCTACTTATGGCAACTTCCTTTGTTGTTCTGAAATCACTGGCCTACCTGCCAGAGAAAGATTCAATTCTTCTTCCTCACTGATTTCAACATCTATTTCACAGGTTTTTGTTTTTTTTTTTACCTGTAGTTTGGCTTTGTATTTGAGATTGTCAATTTTATTCCAATTATTTAGAATCCCAATCTGCAGTCTTCATTTCTTCTTTTTAATAAAGAATTTCATTAGTTTTATTAGCAAGAGACTAGCAGGAGACTATATATTTCAACCTTCCTAGCAACTATTTTCTTTTTTTCGTTTTATTCACATGTGCCATGTGACTAAGTTCTGGCCAATGGGCTATGAACATAAGAGCTGCACTACTTTTTGCTTCCCAATCAGCTACTTGCTGTAAGCTTCCTCTTTGCTGCTTCTTGCAGACAAATTCATGGACATGGTGATGAAATTAGAGTTTGGACTATTTGGAGGGTAAAAACACCCTAGGGATAGTGGAGGGACAAGATACAGACAACCTGAGTTTCTGGGTTATGTTGTGGAGCTCAGCTGCTACCAACACATGTATGAATTTAGACTGTAAAATTAGAGAGCAGTATACCTGTTTTAATGAGGGTAAATCGTGGTCTGCTTGTAAAAGCAGCTTTACCTGTCAGTTTTGCCAACCTTACAAATAATCTTGATGGCACTTCTCAAATCTCTGAGAACATATTTCCTTCATCCAAAGATAATCTTTTTTTTTTCCATCTTAGCCACCTACATACTATAGTAATCTCTGCAATTCAGTAAGTCAAATATCAAAATCCCTCCCTGGTTATAATTTTCTGTGCATGTTAATCATTACATACATCTTAAACTCTCTCCTAAGCACTGTAATTCTAGACTGACTTGCCTCTCTAACTGCCTGACTTCCAATTTAGAAGGGATATTAAGAGACAGTCATGGAGGAAAAAGTAAGCAAATCCCCTAAAATAGGGAAGGAGTATTTACCAGTGACATATGTTACTGAAAAGTTAAAAAGATGAGCATGTATATCTTAAGAAGACTGTAGATGGATGTAGAAATTCAGTGGTGTGGTGTGTATGGTACTTGGATGAGTATGAAGAATAAGTAAATATAAATAGTGACTAATTCTAGAGAGTTATGAATGTAGGGGAAGAAAAAAGAAGGATAATAAATCTTATTCTATTTCATATTTCAGTCACATAATTATTTTACTCCTTTAACTCCCTAACTTCACTTTTGCTTCCTCTGCCTCTCCCCAACACTTATTTTTATCTTATGCTCTTACCTGACTCAGAAAATTTGAATGTCCTGATGGATCAGATCACTGCTCATTTTTTTTTCCTTCTTCATGTCCACATTTTTTTTCATATATGTATAAGCACACTCTTTATTTCCTTTTGTTTTGAAGAAGCATCTCTCTCTGGTTAACATTACAATCCACGTCTGAAACCATGATTTGTCATTGTCTACATTCTCTTAGACTTTGAGCAACTATCCTCTCTTCATCCACAGGCTAGTTATCCTTCTGTACTGACCCTTTTCCTTTGTCTATAATAGTAAATTCATGTCTCTTCATTCTAAATGAAATTTCCTACCCTGATCTGGATTACTTTCAAGCTACTTTCCTCTATCACCTTTCTTCAGTCACCAAATATTTTGCAGGAAGATCTGTGCGTTTCTGCTTCTTTTTCTCTATTTTATAGTACCATGTGATCTGGCATCTTTCTCAACATTCTCTCTCAGTAACTCATAAGTGATTTCCTAATCACCAAACATTACAGTCTGTATAGTTTCCATCTGCCTTACTCTTCTTTTTGCATTTTTGTTCAATTTTTAAATGTCTGAGCTTAATTTATCTGTAAGTAGAAGTAATATTAACTGTAAAATTTTGGGGTGTACATAAAGAGATTAGAGTGACTCATAACCTGAAATGTAACCACTGATGAACTTAGGGTGAATTGGTAAGGTTTTCTTTCCAATCTCTCAAATGAGCCATTAAAAAATGTTTCCATGGTTATAAAAAAATTCCTGTGGTTTTAGTGTCAAAATATATAAACTTAATCCTGTCAAGTATGTATTAAAACACTCTATTTAGTATAAAAATAAATAATAACATATATTAAGTTGCCCAGTGTTATGGAGCATTTGCCAATTGCCCTCGAATTACTACAGATATGACTGCATGCGTTCTGATGCTGTTTTAATGAGGGAATAATTTTTTTTCTATTTCCTTCAATGAAGATGCCTTTCTTTTATAAAATGCTGCTTCGTACATTTGATGCATATTAAATTATACATTGTCTATTCCTAATGTTGCTACTCTTGATGCTTTAAAATCCTATTTGCCTGTGTAAATTTGTCCATTATTTTAATTCTAACATTTTTGCCAGTCACTTATTATTTCCTTTTATTTATTCCCACAAGCAATATTTATTCTCATGTCAAATTTGTGTCTTCCGCTAAGAACATAATAGTGTCTTAAATTGGCCCAGTGTTTGCCCTCACAAGGTTTATAGTCTAGTGGATGATATAAACCAACAGATAATTATAATGGAATTGTAGTAGCAAGGAAATGCTATATGCTGTAAAAATATATCATGTATCTCTAAACTAGAATTGGGTGACTAGGAAAAGTTTTCCATAATGGGTACAAGATAAAGAACTCATCAGGCAAGGAATAAAACAGTGAAAACTTCTCCATCTGTAAGAATGAAAGAATAATATAATCTACTTTATATGGCAATTTTGAGGATTAAATGAGTCACAGACACTTACAGAAGGCATGGCACATAATAAAATACTCTGTATGTGTGGAGACAAAAGTGACTCCATCTTGGATGTTAATCCACCATGTCAACTTCTGATTAGCCCCAGTCCTGTGAATGTCTCCTGATTCCTACTTTACTATCCTTAGTGTAAGAATATGTCAACCTTGATGTTACTGCACAAATTATAGGCTATGATGCACATAGCATTATTGTCTGTTCTGGAGGATTGCCTTTAATTGTCTTGCACAGGGCACTTAAACATTTTCCCTATTGCATATAATCCCTGGTTCTGGGTTAGCAGGTAAAAAGATCTAACTGTCTCACAGCCACCCAAGACCATGCTTCTGCCTGTAATTTCCCCCAATAAAACACCTTTTACCAACAAACTAGATTTGTCTGCCTTTTTCTTAGGCATTTGTGGCTACTTTGCATATATGGCCTTTTCACAGAATTGTATGTTATAGATGTAATAATTTTTAATTTTTGCCCTTTCTGTATTTTATATTTTGATTTTTTAGTTTTCATTCCTTTAAATATTTTTGCTTGCTTTGTGATGACTGATTTTTTTTATATTATGCACATATTTTGTAATTACTATCCTACTTCAAATTTCAAAAATCTTAATACTTTCTATCTTATTTTCCCTGTCGAAAGAATGAAGATTCTGTACTGCTTTGGAGCATAAAGAGTTTAAAGTTTCTATTTAGGTCTACACCAACCCCTGCCTGGTTTCAAATGATATAGCTAGCTATTAAAAATGTTAAAAATCTTTTCAACAAAAAGTGTGCACATATAATATTTTGCAAATACATTTGCCACACATTTTAAAATATATTCTCTGTATAACTAACTCTTTTCAATGTCCATTACTAGTCTTCCCGTCCACAGTTTACCATCCTTGATTGTGTTTATTTGTTTTGTCTGTCAATCACTTATGATTCCTTTCAGAAAAACTTTTTTCAAAATAATGGTCAGTTTTACTAGATTGGTCCAGCTATTGCCTTCATATTTGAACAACAGCTTTGCTGAATATATAAATTATGAGTCATGATCTTTCCTCTCAACCCCTATGGATATGGTTTGCTTGTGTTCTGGCATTTGGTGTTTGAAAGGAGTTTGGGGGCATTCTACATCTTGCTTTTTCTGTGTTTGAAGCATTCTTTATGTTTAAACTTTGCCACTGTCACCGAGCAATCTTTTATTGTGTGGCTTTTGTTATTAATTTGCTTGGAACATGACTGGTCTCTCAATCCCAAAATACAATATTTTAAAACTGGATAATTTTCTAGAATTATGTATTTGGTTATTATTTACATTCCATTTGGTCTACTTCCTTTTGGGGGTATCTCTTATAAGCCTGGTTTTCATTTTGCTTGACTTTTTTTTCATTTTCTCTGTTAGCGTACTCTCTGCCCTTTGTCTTTGGATTTTTCTATTTCTTCCCAGTTTTGTCCTGTAAATCACTAATTAAATTTTCTGCAATGTCAAGTCTGCTAATTATTGATTCAGACTAAACTGTTTTTTTTAATTCAATATGTGTTCTCTTTATCAAGAGTTTTTCCTCATCTTTGTCATCTGTTCCTATTTCATGTTGGCAATGTTTCAATGATTTGTTCTTAATTCCTTAGAATGGGGAATCTACTGAGTCAGACCCTGTTTTCCTTTTCTTGAATTAGAACTTTCTCATATGCTTTTTATTGTTCTTTTGGTAATTTATCTTTTAAAAAATCAAAGTATATTTTATGTCGTTTTATAAAAACTTCTGGGTTTTGTCACAGATTTTTGCAATTCTTTATCCACATCCTTCATAAAGAAATCCATGAAGTTACCACTGCTTCAGTGTGCATCCTGAAAATCTTAATAGAGTGTTTCACTTTTCGCACAGAATTAACATGTCCAAACTAGACTAAGAATCATCATCTTCTTCCCCTTCTAAACTCCCACAATTGTACTATCATTCTGCCGATCATCCAGCATCAGTCAGAGTATGTTACTCTTCCTTTCTTCGATCATTTTATAAAGTTACAGTTATCAGCTCCACAATAATTCATGTGATGCTTCATTTACATTTGTGCTTTTCCTTCTCATGTTACCCTTTTATTACGTTAATAACCATTCTCTTGGCATTGTCCTCTTTCAAAGCAACCTATGTATTATTGTCAGGTTATTCTTAAATCTAAGCTCCAACAATGGATTTCTTCAGAAGCTTTAAGTATGTCTCTTTTGTGTGTCGAATTAACTATATACCCTTCATAGCATTCATGGCTTGTCACAATAACCCAATATTGAGCCAATTCACATTTAAAGCCTTATCTTCCACTACCCAAAGCATAGTATAGATTGGCCCGCTTGTCTGCAAGCATGTATGTGGGTGCCAACTTACAGACATGCCCTAGAAGGCACTTCCTTCCCAGTTCATTATAATACTACAAATATATATTGAGCTTATGTTATAAGTCAAGAATACCTGGTTATTTGAAATTAAAAAAAAAATGTATCTTATTAACTTGCAGGCGACTCAGGTATACAGCCCACAATACATATATAGCATTTGTGATGGTTAATTTTGAGTGTCAACTTGATTGGATTGAAGGGTTCAAAGTATGGTTCCTAGGTGTGTCTGTGAGGGTGTTGCCAAAGGAGAGTCAGTGGACTGGGAGAAGCAGACCCACCCTCAACCTGTATGGGTACAATCTAATCAGCTGCAAGCATGCATGGTTAGAATAAAAGCAGGCAGAAGAACGTGAAAAAGAGTAGACCGTTTTAGTCTTCCAACCTACATCTTTCTCCTGTGCTGGATGCTTCCTGCCCTTAAACATTGGACTCCAGGTTCTTCAGCTTTGGGACTTGGACTGGCTTCCTTGCTCCTCAGCTTGCAGATGGTCTATTGTAGGACCTCACTTTGTGGTCATGAGAGTCAATACTCCTTAATGAACTCCGCTTTATATATACATCTATCCTATTAGTTCCGTCCCTCTACATAACCCTGACTAATACAACATTCTTACCAGTTCAGTTAAAACCCATAGTAATAATATTCTGACTGAAATCAATAAAAGCACAGATTAAAAAGTGGTGAATTCTGTCCAAAGAACTTAATGTAGACTCCTTGGAGAAGATGACGTCAGAACAGTAAGGTAAAAGATGAATTTGAGTTTCCCATCCAGAGAAGAGTAAAATGGTATTCTATGGAGTAGAGACAACATACTTTAAAAGCATAACAATTTTTTATATATTTGGGAAAACAAATACTCTGTCATATTCATCCATGCTGTACACATAGCAAATTCTAGAACATGGCCTGGAACATAGTAGATATTTCTACTATAATATTAATAGATATGTCTTGGATAAATGAATTAAAGACTATCAGACTTGGAAGTATTAAAGTTGCATGATGGAAAACAAAGTTGGAAAGCAAAAAGGCTATATTGTAAATGTATGATTGTTAGTTCAGGAGTTTGGACTTTAATTGATGGGCCATGGAGAAGCAGAGAAAATTTTTAAAAAACGGAATTGGATATTAAAATGAAACTTTTGGTCAGAATTTAAGAAAATAGATATCAAAGCAGATAAGATACTGAAGTAAACAGTGAGACAGGCCGTCTTACAGAACTTTACAAATAGGAATTGCCCATGGATCAGGTTTGCCCCTCTTAAACTGGTTAAAAAAATCATCAGTCTGTCTTTCTTTCCTCTTGTGCTCAGTTGCCTTGTTCTTGAGGTCTCTTTTCTCTACACCATGGTTCTCAACCTATTTTGGGGGAAAAATACCTTGAGCAGAATACTATGGGAAAACAGTCTCTACTTCTTTATTTTCCAAATTCATTTTTATCCCTTCCTGTCTGATCAAAAACTGAATGGAATCAACACCACTGAGCTCTTGGGGGGAAAGAAGAAAAACCTGCTCCCTTCACTCTGCCGGAAGCTGGAGGGTGCTAGGTCTCTGTGTGGTAGCACAGAGAGTTACAGCTTTTTTCCTCCTTTCTCTGCATTTTGGGCTCTGAGAGTACACTGTGTCTCTATGATAATATGGACTTCAGCATTTACCAACATGTATCTGTCTACTTTGTCTTGTTTTTAAAACAGAAAAAAACTTAGAGAAGGTCAGCAGAGGGTGGGTTTGAGACGTTTGGGTGAATTAAGTGGACATTTTGATAAGGTGGCTTCTCCCTTGGAATATTTAATTGAGATGTTTAATGGACATCCTTGTAGTTTAAGTGACGCTTTAAAAATAAATTCTCTCCTAATGATGAAAATAAAAAGATTATCATGAGTATATAAGGTTCATTAAGCGGAGATTGAGAGAGGACTGAAAAGCTATGTAATCTCAGCTCCGCCTATAATAGAGTTGGAGTGCTTTTTCTTAATTTTAAAAAGGAAGGGCTTAAGATTACTTAAATATTTTAATAGACACTTTCTGCAACAGACGAGGGGTAAACAGAGACCAGATAGTTGGCTTCCACTTTAAAAATTCTGAAAGCAGAAAAATGGCTGGATAGCTAGTTCAATAGCTAGAGCTAAAAAAGAAGCTGCTTTTGTTGTGTCAAAGAATGCTTGAATGCTTGAGTGTTTTCTTTGGCCCACATGTAGATCAGGAATTAGAATAAATCTAGGAGTATTACATTAGGGTTTAGGTAAAGGGCTACCTGCAGGAGCAAACAGAGTTCACTTTCTCATGTCTAGTATATGTGGGTTGAGGGAGGAGTAATTGACTACTCATAATAGAAATTCTTTTGCTTGGGATTAGGGACTAGAGGCTAAAAGATCATCAGTGATTGAGCAATCTTTTGGGAGCACATAAAAGTATTAATGAAGGAAAGAGTATACTTTAGACAGCTGTCAGACCCACTGAACACCAACTGGGGACACCATGAGTTAAATAAGGTCTGCCTTGTCCTCCATTCTCCCAGGCTCCAGCTCTAGAGTGGTAAGATATTTGTGATGATGGAAAGAGAACGAAGCCCAATCATTCCTTCCCCAGCTGTTTTTTTTGTACTGTGAGCTCTCTCCTCCTCCTCCTCCCTGGCCTTAATCCTCCACCTTCTGGTGGATTTGACGGGTGGGAGGAAATGATAAATCTTAGTATTAAATTAAGTTGAACTTAAATTTTTCTTACAAAACTTAGGTGTTAGCTTTGATTTCAAGTGACCATTTTCTGAGAATGACCAACAGAATCGTGATATTGTCTGAGTTGTCAGCCCATGAAAATGAAACAACTAAATACATTTAAGGGACAATGGGAGACTAAAATAAATTTGCTTTATGATCACATCCCATGAGTCACACTTATCCAATGTACCAGTTACATAAAGAAATTTTTCGAACTTATCTGTGTTTGAGAAATGTCCTTCACATTCTGAAAAAGTAATCATCTGAAATGAGCTAGATGAGTTAGGAAGATCATCCCTTCTTGTCAAATTTCTTATTTATCTTCCAGGCATTGCCTCATATATTAAGCCATTTCTGATTTTCTTCCACTGCCTTTATCTCCAGTTGATTATTTCATTAAGTAAATATTTATTGAGCACTTACTTTGTATCAGAATTTTTCTGACACTTGCAATACCCCTGGAAACGAGACAGGTAAAATGCATTATCCACATGGGGTTTAATATTCTAGTTGGCAGAGATTAACAATAAACAATACATATGACACCTGAGTAGCATTCACAGTACACTCAGAGATAACAAGTACAGTAAAATCAATCAATCAATATAGCAGTCTAAGGGGGTCATCATAAGCCTCCTTTAAAGGGAGATTTGAGCAGAGTCTGGAAGACAGTCATATAGTTAGCCATGTGAATATCTGGAGGAAAAGATAATTTCAAAGCTTGAATGTGGAATGGTGTTTGGTGCTTTGTGAAAGTGCAAGTAATTCAATGTGGCTGAACAGAGTGAGCTAGGGGGGAATAGTCGTGGGAGATGGGGTCAAAGATGCAATAGCAGCCAAATTGTGTAGAGCCCTGAAGGTCATTGCAAAGATTTTGACGTTTATATTGAGTGAGGAAGGAAGCCATTAGAAGGTTTGAGCAGAGGAATGACATAATATGTTTTTGTTGCAAAAGAATAATTTCTGTGATCTACTGTGGCTGTTTTTTTTTTTTTTACTGTTCATATATTTACCATAGCCTTTTTTTGTAGTTATTTGTGTATAAGTATCCTTTTATAAATTATAATTTCACAAACAGTCTATGTCTTACTCAGTGTTGTATCACCTATGTTGAATAACTAGTACTTTATATAAATGACAATCAACCTTCATTTGTAAGAATATAGTTTTATATTCCTTTAGGAAAATAATATTGGTACTGTTTGATATTCAAAGAATTATTTTATTAATTGGAAAATCTGCTTATCTTAGGCACATTATTATTTTATGCCAAATAGTATTAAATTGACTGGACAATTACTTTTCCTATGTGTTTGAGTATATCATAGAAATTGGGTCATCCTGCTATACTCTATTACTCTCCATAATACAAAATTCCTTCTTTTAGACCTCTAATCATAACTGGATCTGATTTTTTAAAATTTGTTTGCTTCCTCCTTTATTTTCTGGATCCTCTATAGATCCTGAACTCCCTATCTTGTTCACCTTTGAGTCCCTGGTATCCAATGTACTGTTTGACACATAGTAGTAATCCTAGACATTTGTTGAATGCATGCATACAAGAGTGAAATGTCTCCCATTATCATAACACTTTTTACAACTATGAACTATTTGATCATCCTATCAAATGAGAATCATCCAGGCTTATTTCTGTGTCTCATGGTTGGGGTCAGGTTACTAGTAACCATAGCCATTTCCATTACTGTGAAAGTAAGGGAGAAATAAAAGGGAAGGAAGGAAGAAAGGAAAAGGAAAGGGTAGAAGAGAGAAAGGAGGGAAAGAAGAAAGGACAGAAGGAAGGAATTAAGAAAGGAAGGAGAAAGGAAGGAGAAAGAAGAGGAGAGAGGAAGGAGAGAAAAAGAAAAATTCTTCATGGCTACGAAGACCACTCTTCTCTCATATCCTTTTAACATCTCTACCTTATCCTCTGCACACAATTTGTTCCATATTCCTTTGCACCTCACCATTTTCAATGTTTAAGAAAGTGAAAGTTATATTATAAAATAATACTTCCTGACATGCTTGACATTGAGTGATCAAAAAATTCATATCTCAGTGAGATTTTTCTTCTGTAATAAAGAACAAAACAGCTGCTTGTCAAGGAACTGGTGAGATTTACCTAGCCTCTTTTACATACTGGGCAGCAATCATGCAGAACCTAACAGCCAAGAACCTAGTGATTAATGTAGCTGACTTTGGAAATCAACTTCAGTGAACTCACTTTATTGTAGAATGCTTCTAGACTAAAACTTAATAGGCACTTTCCATGTTTTCTTTCAGTCAGCCTGCTGAGTGCAAGACGCATGCAGGTTTAGAGAGATTCATTATATCATTTGGAATGTTCTAATCCAGAGTTTCAAATTTAAGATTTGAACAGTTCAGATCCATGTGACTTTATAGACAGAGATGGGAAGGCAATATTTCTGGGGAGATAATAGGCATACTTCACAAAATCTGGTATTCAAAGATCTAACCATTAAATCTGCTTATATAAAAGCAAGACATTATGGCCATTATTTCCATGCAATGGAAAATGCAGGATTTCCAAAAATTAAAGAACTGAAATCTTATCCTGCCGACATCTCACACAATGTAAGGTGCCAAAAACTTTATCTGTGGTTCTTTACAGAATCTCACATGATAAATATAGCATCAGCTTTGTCCAGGAGATAAGAAAGGAACCCTGCCGCAAGGCAAAAGAGAGTAGTAATATAAAAATCACCAGACCTCATTTTCCCCAATAAAGGTGCAATCAACCACCATCAACTAAATAATCCAGACATGGATCATTTGTGCTGTTATGTGTACATTGAAAGTAAAAAAAATGAAAATAACAAACTGAACCTCTTACTGAGGCTTTCTCGACAATTTTGTTGGAGTGAGTCAACAATTACTCTACATTATATTATTCAGTTATTTTCAGAAACTGGCTTAATTATTTTTGTTGGTATGTTGCTAAAACTCTATTACTGGCAACAATTTACCTGACTATATTGGCTTTATTAAGACATTAGCTTCTTTTTATTGCTTAGCATTATATCAGGCCGGGAGTAGAAAAGTTCTCATCATTTAGAGCACTTTTCCTGCAATCAATCAACCCGAGTTCCAGGACTGAGTTCCAATCCTGTCATTTGCTGTCATGTTCTGTTGGTTTGACTTTGATGAATCACTAATTTTCTTAGCATCCACTAATTGTTCTTAGCATCCACTTTGCCATCTGTAAAATGAGAACAAGATTAAAACTATCTTTAAGGCTTGTGGTAAATATTGAAGAGAGTGAATCTGAAAGCCCTCTGTAAACTCTTAAAAAATAAAAACCTACATATGTACAGCATGATATTACTATTACCACATGGTCAAACCTTAAGCCCATACTATTTGTGATCAAACAGAGGTTACCATTTTTTTTTTCCTGTTTACTTCTAAGATAAAATTCTGTTTGCAGTAGGTTCAATAATGGCTTATTTAATCAACAATGGTTGAATTATGTTGAATCAAAAAGATATGTCGTTATATTCCCTAAGACTTGCGAATGTGACTTTATTTGAAATAACATGTTTGTAGATGTAATTAAGGATCTTGAGATGAAATGATTCCAGATCTAAGTTGAACAGCAAATCCAAGGATTGGTGTCCTTATGAGAGTAAGGCAGGCAGAGAATGAAGACACAGAGAGACAAAAGCAGAGACTGGAGTTATGCAGCCCTAAACCAAAGAACACCAAGCATTGACACAGGCACCAGAGGTCAAAGAACAACATAGGGTGGATTTTCCCTCAGAGCCTCAGAAGGAACTAACTCTAAAAACACCTTGATTTTAAACTTCTAGTCTCCAGAACAGAGAAAGAATCAGTTTCTGTTGTTTTAAGCTACCTAGTTTGTGGTAATTTGTTATGGCAGCCCTAGGAAACTAATGGAATGACAACTGGGGCGTTGTGTGAAAAACTAGTTTACTGAATGTACTCTGCATTCAGAGTTAACAATTAAGAAAAAAAAATGGCTCCAAAATGCTTTTGAAGTATTTTCACATTGAAATTGAAGGATGTGAACCTGTTTGGCATGTTTTCACTGAGGAGAAATAATGAAATTTGAATATTAAAATTTGTTCCCCTTTCAAAATATCAAGTAGGATGAGCTTCAGTTCTAAAAGTTACATTTCATGTTTGAAATACTAAGTTATATTCCATTGTTGAAGTTTAGGCAAAAATTATTTAGAGAAATTTAAGTTTCTTTTCAACTCCTTCTGGTGTAAACAATACATATGTTCATAGGTACATTTTGGTATGCATATAGATTCCAAACATTATATTTGTTTTATTTACTTGGCACTGTATTATTTACAAAAAGAATTTTGAAAGCTACATCTTTAGATTATACTATTTTAACAATATATTTATTAATATAATATGTTAAATATTTAAAATACTTGATACATATTTATGAGCATAAAATATGACCTACTAATGTTTCTTAATATAAAACTTAAATTTTCTGATAAAATGAATCAGAAAAATATTTCTTACATCTTCAACAGTAAGTCATGTTCCTGATTCTGTCTTCAGTCTTGAAAGAACTGACACATTAATTAGATGGCAAAAGTAAGGAGAGATCAGCTCTTTTATAGTTTGCTTTTTCTTTTCTTTTCTTTTTAACTTGGATTGGCAGTTCTTGCCAACCTCATCTCATTTAGTTTTACCTGCTTACTAAATTAGGGAGAGTGGGGGTAAGAGTGGTCCAGAAAGATAGTCTGCAATCATTCAGCAAAAAGCACTACAAAAGTTTTCTTTCTATTCTTCTGGATAGAGGAGGAATTGTGACCTGAACCATTATATAAGGAAAAAAAGATACACAAAAATTCCTGGAAATGGATTTGTTTGAATCTTGTCAACTCGAAGTAGTTTTCTGGAAGATACCCAGGCCTGTGATTGAGCCTCACCTCTGCTTGTGGTTACCAAGAAGGATTAGGCCAGGGTTTCTTAATCTTTTCTGTTCCATGTACTTCTTTGGCAGTTTAGGGAGGTCTTTGGATCCTGTTAATGAATTATGGCATTTTTTTTTCTCTTTGCTTGTTTTTAACATTTTATTCTGAAATAATTATAGGCTTACAAAAGTTGCAAAAACAATACATAGGGTGTGCCTGTCCATCACCCAGCTTCCCTCAGTGTTGTCATTTTATGTAACTATGGCAATTAGCATTGATACAATACTGTTAACTAGATTATAGAACTTATTCAGTTGTCATCTTTTACATGTAATTATTTGGTTGTATGTGCATCTTTCAGTATTGGTGAGATTATTGACTTGGAATTTTCTGTCTCATTCTACATTTCTCGTATCAGATCTATATTTATCCTGTAGCTATGTCTTATGACCTATATTATCATAATATCTTCCTAATATCAGCTCTGTAGTTATTTCAGATCTGTAAACACTGATAAAAATTCATTGATGATAAAATGATGGTAGAAACTTAAAAAAGGAAAGCACAGATCAAATATTCAGTGCATCTGTATTTTTGGAATGCTTGGTGTAGGTACAAAGAGCTTTTTGCTAGGAAAAGGAGATTCTCTGCCAAAGAAGGAAAATGCAGTTCTCATGGCAAAATGCATTAGAAATAACTTACCTCAAAAAGAGGATAATACCATATTTATTGCAAGAATCTATCATTCTTTTCATGATACTTAGAAGTTTTGAAGTAAAAGAATATTGTGATTGAAGACTTGAATTTCATTTCAAATTTTGGCTCTATGGCCTTAGGTAAATCACTTAACCTTTTGAAGTCTCAGTGCACAGGACTGTAAAAGAGGAAATCCGATATTCTTCAGGGTATTTTCAAGTCAAAATGCTATGAACACAAAATAATTTTTTCATAGTCTATGACAAGAGTCTTCATCAAGACTATTAAAGAAGTAACTTTTTCTTTGAAGGACTCTCCAGTCCTTTTGTATAGTGCCACCTTAAATTAGCTCTCACTGGATTTCTAGTTGGTTCTACATCCATTCTTTAAGTGGCCCACCATTTTATCCTATTATCTCGTTTGCCTATTTTTGAAGCATGATGTGCTTTTAACAAGTATTTCCCAAATATATTTGATTACAGAACCTCCCACCTACTTCTAACCAAAACTTCTAAGCAAGCCACCTTGGGGAACACTGTCCTCAGTCTTTATCCTCTAGCACCAGAACATTTTTATTTCATATCCCTATCCCACTCAGCCTCCATTTACAGAAGATATTTGATAAACCTATTTCTTTTAGTCTGATATGGGAAAAGGGTGCCAATGCTTCTACTTACAGTTAACTTATTTGATTAAAAAATATATGCTCTCTAAAGAAAGTATAATAGAGCAACTTGTTTTTCATAATTGGTATTCTATATAATGTGATCTGCAGGATTTTGATTAGATAACTTCCAGCTTCCTTCACATCATGTAAGAGAGTCTGTTGGTAGATCATCTATGTTATCCTACCATTTTTATTTATCATATTGATATTTTTGCTATGTAGCTATCATCTTAGGAAACATTTTACTCTCATTTTTGACATTTAAAAAATCTGATTCCATTACATTTTGTTAACTAACAAAAATCTGTTCTTTTGTCTTTGTAGAACAAATTAGACATTTTTATAAGGGCAATTCTTATTCCCTTTCTTTGCTTTCCAATAGCTAGTTTTGTCACTTAACATTGGTGACATGCCTGACTTCGGCTTGAGCTGCTTCTTCCACATTTGGCCTAACACTTTTGAGTCTTCCATCCGGTAGATTTATCTGACATCTATCATAGTGGCCTCCTGACAGCACCTTTACAACACTATTACTGTAAAGCTCAATTATATATACTTTATATCCTATCATTCTCACAACTGTAACAATCTTCTAAAAATTTGACTTTCTAGCCTCAGCATAGACACTCTGGATCCTGATAGAAAACACTATAATTGTTGTGTCAACTAGAACATACATAAGATTGTCATCAACTCTGTAGCTATAAGACAACTCATATTGATCTGACACTTTATCTTTCCTCCATCATCTCCCTAGTTTCTCAAACCCTTCTGAGACCTACACGCGGTGACTAGCATTATTGCTTACAACCTCTTGGAGGCATAGAAAGATTAAGTGGCTCATGAATCACTCAGCAAACCTGGAACTCATTAATTCTCCCGTGTTCTAAACAAAAAGTCTTAACTGTGCTATCTTTATACTATCACACCTCATATGAGACAAGTCATGCTTCATGTATGAGAATAAATTTCAGGTCCTAAAACACTCATGCCTTCTCAAAGCTATATGCCCTACAATTACAACTCCAGCAAAGCAGTATCTTTAAGCCTCTGCTCAAAGTCTGCCAATGGGACCACATCTATTTTTCAGATTATTACTTTAACTGCTTACATCATCTTCCTACCTCTACCTTAACTTGTTTGTTGACTACTTTACCCTCACACAATCTACTGTCACTCCACTGGCTTCCTTGATGTTCTTTAAACATGCCAGGCATAGTCCAAACTCAAGGCCATTGTACTGGCTGTTTTCTCTGCCTGGGTCTTTTTTTTTTTTTTCCAAGATTTTTGGTCTTCAGATATTCAAATGTCATCTTCTCTATGAAGCCAGTCTTGACTATTTCCTTTAAACTCATAACAACTGTTCCCCCACTTTAATTCTCTATGCCTTCCTTTTGTTCATAGCACATGTCATCTTTAATATGCTGTTATTTACTTGTTATGCTTGTTATGCATCATCTGTTTCCGTCAACTAGAAGGTAAGCTTCTCAATTGTAGGAATTGTCTGTTTTGTTTGTTGCTGTATCCACAGCACAATAAATATCAGTTGAATTAATGAATATACATTCTGCCAGTCTCTCTATAGGTTTGCAGACACCAACTATCCCTTCAAACTAGGCATTAGGATATTGTCTGTCTTTCCTAATGGAGAAGGTTAATAATCCTAGGGCTCCCTCAGAGGAAAAGGTGGCAGAACAATAGGCTCACTTTTGCACCTGGAGGGTAATCCAATTAAAAAACCCACCATAGTCTAGAATAGAATATAGTTTAATAAAACATTTTGAAAATAAAAGCTTCCTGGTCAGCATTACTTTTATCAGCTGATATGTCTCTATAATGTAGCTCTTCTTTTCAGCTTTGAAATTGTAAAATACTCTTCCCTGGCTACAAGTCTGAGAAAAATAGTATCTAATTGCTATTTCTCTTTAGAGTGATCAAGCTACAGGGAAATTCACTTGTTAGCATTCTACTTTTACATTACTCTATAACTAGAAATGTTTTTAATTTACAGGGCTATTTTACAAATGTCTTTCTCTGATTAGATATATTAATATATATGTATATTCATTTGGTATATGTGCGTGCGTGTCTGTGTGTTTTTGGTGAATTTGTGATTTAAAATTTTAGTGTTTGTTTCAGTGCCTGGGAGAATGTTTTAATTGTTTTCCTCCTAAAAGGATGCAAACTGTGTTCAGAGAGGTGGTGCCTCACTTATTCTACAAGATGCAGTGTTCGGGGTCTACTAACCATCATAGAATAGGATTTCTGATCAACCTGGAGAGTGATTACTTCACAACAGGTGGGATATATTTTAAGGCCTCTTTGCTTCTTTTTTGGAGTTGAAGAAGAGTGGGTAAAAAAAGACGGCCCCTTAGATGTTATCCGAACAAGCTCAATCTAAAAGATTTCTCCATTTTATCATTTTATTTCCTTAAAACTTCGGCTGGACACAAAGGGAACTTCATTTGGTGCAAATTGCCTAGAGAAGATGTTAATTGAGGACAGTGGTATTGTGTAGCAGTTCACTGGCTCTGTCAGAGGTTCAAATTTGTTGATTTACTTGGAAAATTAGAAATGGGAAGGTTTGTTTTTGGATAAGCACTTTTCAGGATTTGCGTTGAGCACTGAAAATGGAAGCAAGGAAGTCAAAGAATAAGTAGAGGACAAAAGATATAGACATATCTCAGGAAAACTATCTGGTTACAAGTGACTTGCTAATTTTCTGAGTACTACCTTTGTGTTCTTCCTGAAGTCTATTATCAAGTAAACAAAATGGGAACTGACTCATTCTGGTGTTTCATAAAGCTTAAGAACAAATCTCTCTCTTCCCTTCTCTCTCACTTCCTCCTGTTATAGACCACAGGCTTTTGGTCACACTCCTTCTCTTTCTCTTTTGTAAGCTAACAAGAAAATTGACTTTATTTCAAGATGTAGAGTCAAGTGGAGTAACAGCACTCTCTGAGATAAGCATTAGGTGTTCTTTCAGGCTGTTTCACAGTACATCTCATTTTCTTGAAAAGTCAGGTTAAATTAGCTAAATAACAATAAGGGGAATGCCCTCAGTTTGAAAGTCAATTGTAGTGATCCTGAAGCATTTTTACAAGGGTAATGAATTAGGAGAGATGTTGGATTTACTCCCTAAAACATCACATTGTTTTTACAAAATAGACTTTGTAAAAGTCTGGTGTGCTGGGCTAACAAATACGCCTTCTTGTGAGTTTCTATATGAGCAATATGAGATGACCATACTCAGGGGTTATGTGGAGGGAGGGCGTTAGAAAGGCTTGGGAGAGGGCAATCCTTTCCTATGGTGCCTGAAAATAAACACGATTCTTTGTTTTTGAGTAAGGACTGGCAGAGCTGTTTTGTGGAGTTCACATAGTAGACTTTTTAGGCTTTACTGGTCTTATTGTTAGAGGTGGTGAGTATCCAAGCTACTAGCAGCGAATCCGTAGGGGTCTGCAGCAACCTCAATTCTTGTCTCCTCAGAAGAAAGAATTTGACTGTGGGGCATAAGGCAGAAAAAGAGATGGAGCCAAGTTTTAGAGTAGGAGTGAAAGTTTATTAAAAAGCTTTAGAGCAGGAATGAAAAGAAAAGTAGAGTACACCTGGAAGAGGGCCAAGCAGGCATCTTGGAGTACAAGTGTGGGGTTTGACCTTTGACTTGGGGTTTTATATGCTGGCATACTTCCAGAATCTCGCATCCCATTTCCCTTGATTATTCCCTTAGTGTGAGCTGCTCGCATGTGTGGTGGCCAGCTAGCACTTGGGAGGTGAGCATGTGCAGTGTGTTTACTGGAGTTGTATGGATGCTCACCTGAGCCATTCTCCCCTTTTCCAGTGGAATGCCCCCAGAAGCTCATATACCAGTTAAACTTTGCCATTTTGCTTCTTAATGGCATGCTCGAGCCCACTTGCCCAATTCCTGAGATCTCACTGGTGAGAGAAAGGACTAGCTGGATTTCCTAGGCCAACTAAGAATCCCTAAGCCTAGCTGGGAAGGTGACCACATCCACCTTTAAACATGGGGCTTGCAACTTAGCTCACACCCGACCAGTCAGGTAGGAAAGAGAGCTCACTAAAATGCTAATTAGGCAAAAACAGGAGGTAAAGGAATAGCCAATCACCTGTTGCCTGAGAGCACAGTGGGAGGGACAATTATCAGGATATAAACCCAAGCATTCGAGCTGGCAACGGTAACCCCCTTTGGGTCCCCTCCCTTTGTATGGGAGCTCTACCTTCACTCTATTAAATCTTGCAACTGTACTCTTCTGGTCCGTGTTTGTTACGCTTGAGCTGAGCTTTCGCTCGCCATCCACCACTGCGTCGCAGACTTCCATCACTCCAAATCTGGCAGGGTGTCCACTGTGCTCTTGATCCAGCAAGGCGCCCATTGCCGCTCCAGATGGGGCTAAAGGCTTGCCATTGTTCCTGCATGACTAAGCGCCCAGGTTCGTCCTAATCGAGCTGAACACTAGTCACTGGGTTCCACAGTTCTCTTCCGTGACCCACGGCTTCTAATACAGCTATAACACTCACCACATGGCCCAAGATTCCATTCCTTGGAATCCGTGAGGCCAAGAACCCCCAGGTCACAGAACACGAGGCTTGCCACCATCTTGGAAGCAGCCCGCCACCATCTTGGGAACTCTGTGAGCAAGGACCCAGTGGTAACACTGGGAAAGCTGTTGATCACCAGTTTCAGGTGTTTTGATCCATTGGGAAACTGCCATTCCCTGATGGTGGCTGTGACCAAATTTATTTGAAATATCAATCAGAAAAAAGAAACAAAAATTAATATAGTACTAGATTAATATAAATAGAGAGTTTATTTGGGCCAAGTTTGAGGACTGCAACCCGTGAGACATAGATTCAAGTTGCCCTGGATATATATGCTCCATAGTAGCAGTTACAAGTGGCTTTATAGGGGAAACAGTTTTTAAGTTGGTGTAAGCTATTGACTATTGTATTAGCTTGTGAACCCAAAAGTATCTGAGACAGGTCTCAATCAATTTTGAAAGTTTATTTTTCCAAGGTTAAGAATGCACCCATAACACAGCCTCAGGAGGACCTAATGTCATATGCCCAAGTTGGTCAGGGTACAGCTTGCCTTTTTTGTTGTTGTTGTTTGAGATGGAGTCTCACTCTGTCACCCAGGCTGGAGTGCAGTAGTGCAATCTCAGCTCACTGCAACCTCCATCTCCCTGGTTCAAGTGATTCTCCTGCCTCATCTTCCCAAGTAGCTGGGACTACAGACATGCACCACCACGCCTGGCTAATTTTTGTATTTTTAGTAGAGATGGGGTTTCACCATATTGACCAGGATGGTCTTGATCTCTTGACCTCGCAATCTGCTCTCCTTGGCCTCCCAAAGTGCTGGGATTACAGGTGTGAGCCACTGCACCCAGCAAGCTTGCTTTTATACTTTTTAGGGAGACAGAATACATCAATACCTGTAAGATGTACATTGGTTACATATGGAAAGGCAAGACAACTTGAAGTGAAGGGGCTTCCTGTTCATAGGTAGATTTCAAATATTTTCTCGTTGGCAATTGGTTGAAAAAGTTAAGTTATTATTTGAAGACCTGGAGACAGTAGAAAGGAATGTCTGGGTTATGATGATAATGGGTTGTTGGAGTTTTATCACGCAGATGAAGCCTCCAGGTAGCAGGCTTCAGAGATAATCAATTGTACATATTTCTTATCAGACTTAAGTTCTGTGTTGATGTTAATGCTGGTTGGCTTTTCCTGGATTTCAAAAAAAAGGACAGTATAATGAGGCAAATGCAGCAATAGGTTTGGACAAAGGGGATATGATTTAATGGTAATAAATGGGGAAATCTTAGGAAGCCCCATTTGTTTTGATTATTCTGTTTCCCTCTATCTTCAGAGATGAGGATGCTCCTTTCCTACAGATGTAGAACAGGTACCTCTAAGGGTCTTACTGTTTCAAGTGAAGGTCAGAAAATCCTTCCTAGATTTTATGACCTGCTTCAGGGGAGAAGGACAAGGGAAGGAGAGAGTAATCTTTTTGCTTCTGCTATTTTCTCAAATGTCACAGTGCCATAGTTTGAGGTAGTGCATCCTGAAACTCATCACTTTCAATAGAACATTTGATGGTCACTGGATTTTTTGTTTCATATAATTCTCATATGTCATGAAAAACTCATTTTAAAAAAATTATTCAAAAATGCACAAACTATTCTTAGCTTGTGGACTCTATAAAACCCAAAATTTAGACAATAGACCATAGTTTGCTGACCCTTGTTTTAAACCTACAAACTGATATATGCCAAGGCTAGTGAATTTTATCAACGCACTTTTACACTTGGTCTAAAGTGGACTTTTTTGGGTTTTAGAAACGTCAAATTTATTAAAATATTTGATTTATACTGTGTGTAATAGTCACTGTGGCTAGACTATAAGTAAATGTGATCCTAGTCCCAAAGGATTTATCAGTCTCTAGTAGGAGACAGATACCTAAACAATTAAATATAATTCTCCACTGAAACAAAAGTTAAGTATAAAGTATATGTAGAAACTTAGATTCAAGAGTGATTAATTTTAACTGAGAAGAATGGAGGACTCTGGAGACACTTCACAGAGTTAATGAGATTGAGCAAGACCTTGTAGGACTGGCATATGAATGAATGATTTCTGCCCACTAGACTGATTTGTTTATAGCTGTAGCCTCTAATATTCCATAGTTAAGGCAGCATTTGGAGCTTTAATATTAGTTTCAATTTATCTGCAACAATTGGATTGTTTTTCTTGGTGTGCATTTTATAGAATAAGCTATATTTTCCTGCTCATACAGGATACAACACCAAAACCTTCCTGAAACCAGATAAAATGTTAACTCTCCTTCACAGAAATCAATTAGAACATCAAATGGGTAATTGTTTATATTCTGAAAAGCAGCGTAAACTATAATGGAAAGAATAAAAAAAGCTAAAAATAAAATTGCAGAGGCAGTTTCTTCATTCAGTCATTTATTCAGTCAAATACTTATCGTGATAAATGCCTAATAGGTGCCAGTGATGATTATGAATGATGGAGATATAGTAGTAAATAGAAAAATTTCATGAGTATATTCTAGGATAAGACCAATAATAACATCAAAATACTAAGAAAGAATAAAAGGTGCTCTGAGAATTATAAAATAACCATGGAAACGGGGTAGAGATGAGCTGGAAGCAGAACATCTTTGCTAACAGAACCAGAGAAGGCTTTCTTGAGATGATATTTTATCTGAGATTTCAATGGATTTAAGAACTCAGCTATGAGCAAACTTGGGGCCAGAGAATTCTGAGCCAAAGTAACATTAGATTCAAGGGAAGGTGCTTGGTAGTATCTTCCACAAACAGGAAGAGGGACCTGCTTAGAGAAATACATTTACTGAAAGATGGTTATAACCTGAAGTGGAAGATAATATTAATCTTTAATGGTATATTAAGTAGTTTTGATGTTATTTTCATTGCATTGGGAAGCTATTGAAGTGTTTCATGCAGTAAAGTGATATCTGATTTATAATTTTTAAAATCTGCTGTTGGGTAGAAAATGAAATGTAGTGGAACAAAAGCAAAAGTCTCTTGCAGGTGACAATTACTTCCCATTACAGTGAAAATGCCTTATACGAATTGTCTGCAGTAAGAATGGTCATAATTTTTATGCTTGTAAATCATTCTAAATGTTTTCTTGAATTTTTGAATAGACAGAATTGGCCAGCTTACAAATAAATGTGCTTATTGGCAAATGGACCAATTTGTACATATGGGCCATTAACATTTATAAGAATATGGGCCTACATCTATCATAACTAAAACCTCACTGAAATGTATATTGAAGTCTATTACCAAGATTCTAGTCAGTGTCTGATTTTAAGATATTTGTTGTATATCTTCTTTAATAAGCAATTTTGCTAAAGAGTGATATATTCCTACCCTTAAGAGTGTGGTCTTTTTTTTGAAAAAAAAATCTTAAATTTTCACAAATTTTGTGAAATCTATCTGAATCTTCTGCTTTTGTCCATGTTGCTGGCAAATGCCCTGATTCTTTTCTTAATGAATGAAACATTTAGCTGGCCAGCTGGTCCATTTCCAGTAGCATCTTTTGCTATGATGAGTGTCATTTCCATGCTCTCTCACCACAATTAAAGTTGTTTTGACAGTCCTCTTTAGCCATGTTCAGGTTTTTTCATAAGCCCTGCTCTTACAATCTCTACTAGCTTTTAAGTGTGTCGTGTGGTTAGTAAATGTTTGGATCAATGATTCCAGAAGTTATAATAGCTAGTATGTGTGGTGTGCTTATTAAAAGTCTAACAACCTATTGAGGGAATTACTCTTATTTTCCATCCTTATAGATGAGGAAACTGAGGCTCAGAAATATAAATAACTTTCCCAAAGTCTCACAACTAGTAAACTGATGGAACAGATATCCACCCCTCTCTACCTCTTTGGCCACACCTTCAGTTATATTCCCTTTAGACTTGAGGCTTCCTCAGAGCTGGGCCATGCAAAGTTCCCTGAACACACCTCTGGTTCATACTTTTGTGCCTTAGAACCAAGGCACATTTTATGTGCATGCAACCTGTGCAGTTGCACAGATCTCACACATATGAGAGCCTTGCACTTGATTGAATGCTGTGCTATAGTGATCTGGAAGTTCTTAATAGTTTTATCTTTGAACATATGTTTTAATAATGAAGTTCAAAGGAACAAAGGATCGTGAGCAGGAAGGATAAATAAAATATGTGTGCCCAACTTTGCTTGCAACTCTATTTGCCTACAGGGCAAATAGATACATTGGCTAAAAATTATGATGTAGAAGAAAAGGGAAAGATAGGGCCCCATAATTCCTTTTTCTTTCATTCTTTTATTTTTCTTCATTTAGCCTGAATATGGTGTTGGTAGAATGTGTGTGTATCAAGAAGTAAAATAAAAACAGATGAGTTAGGTTTTTGCAACATTTCCATTGTTCTGATAAGAGTACAGAATATATATGCACATATGATTTAAGAAATACAAATTATGTAATTCAGGGATACCCTACATGAGTTAAATGCTCTTACATGTACATTTAAAATTTGTATTGCTGCAAAGGTGAGTGATATAACTCATCCTCATAATTTAAAATATTATTATTATTTGCTTAGAACAACATTAAATGACAAATAATAAACATCATGGTAAGTTGAGGGAAAGACCCTGGAAGAAAAAAAAAAAAAGCCCTGTGCTTTAGGCAATGTTCCTATATTGTGTTTGCCTTTCTATCTTTCCTACCAACTATAATGTGCTTGTAGATAGATACTGTGTTTCCCAGTCGTTAATTATTTATTCATTTAAAAATACAACTGAGTGTCTACTCTATGCCAGCCAGTAAGCTTTATTTATTTTCATTCCTAGGAATAAGCAATGTGTGAAAAGAAATAGATGATAAATAAATATTTTGTAGGCAACCAAATGGATGAAATAAATAGGAGTCATAAATGTAGCTGAGTGAAATCTAATCATTATCATGGCCTTGAGTGGAAAGAATAAACCTAAAATACAGAAATATATTTACCCATAATGATTTTTATCAGTTTATCTGTACTTTTTAGTTCACTGTCAGAGACTTCAAAGAGGCTTCTGGATGAGTTACCTCAGAGTTATCCACAAGTCATCAAGTGGCAAACTTGGAAGAGTGATGGTAGAATATTGGATGACAGTGTCTACTAGCAGAGAAGTAAGACTTTCTGCTTTTCAGCTCCACTGAGCTGGATATGGACAAAGGGCTAATGAGAGCAAAATACCCAAGAAGTTACTAATGAGTAATAAGGGGAACAAAATTGTTATTAAAAAATGTCCTTAAAAAATCCTGGAGCAAAACATCAGGCAGTGGAACACGGCTTGAAATGCTGTGATGGAGAACAACAGCGTATATGGTAAGGCATATGCATGATCAGAACAGGGACAATTTTTTGTTCATTTTTGTTTTTCAGATCAAAATGTCTAACAGCGGATGTAAAGTGGATGCAATGTCTGTATCCAACAGACATTATGTGGCTTTGAATTTAGGCACTGTAATTATAACCTAGAAGACTCTGTAAGAGTCTTCACGGGAAAATCATCACAGGAAGAAGAGAAACAAGTTGCAGCAAAAGTCACAGTGGGGTAGCTGGTGAGTCTACAGTGATGCTTATGCCTGACTGGGGAATCTCTAGTGTGTATTGCTAAAATGTTTACCTGTATCCTGATGTCAAAGAAGGAGTTAATAAAGAGCTTTGAATAGGATAATTAAAGGATTATCTTAGCCAAAGGAAAGAATTATGAGGTACAGTTTTAGAACTGAAGGAGTTGAAATGAGCCAAGTAGATATTTTAGGAAGAATATTTTAATCAGAGGAAAGAGTAAGTACAGTTCAGAAACTGCAAAGTGGACCAAGTGGCTGAAATGGGGTGAGTTTAGGTGAGATTTGTAGGAGATACAAATCATGAAGGTAATCCAGAGGAATCTGATCTCAGAGGGGTTGGAACTTTGATTTTTATTCTACTTCCAATGGGAAACCATTGAAGTGCTTTGAATGAATGAATGACATATCCGTTTTCTATTTAAGAAGGATTGCTTTGGTTGGTCGGTATAGACTTAAAAGTAGAAGCAGAGAGATTGGTGAGAGGGTGGGACATAACCCAACAGAGATGTCATCTAGCCCGTTGTACATGATTTGAATTGGAGATGAAACTATGGGCAAAAGGAGACCAATTAGAGAATTTTACAAGAAAAGAACACACACAAACATCCAACAGGAAGATATGTATTTTGAATCTCTTAGGTACAAGACTGGATTCAGTACTAAAATTATAATCTCCATCATAATCCTACAGGGGAAGTTAAATAGTCCCATATTACAGAACAGGAACATTGAGATGCAGGGAGGCTAAAGACTGTCACATGGTGGATTTGTTATTCTGAATCCTTCTATCATGACACCAAATTACTGCCTCAACAATCAGAGAAAGTGGCATTATGCTCCTCCAGCTGGGAATAAATTAAAATTGACAACCAAAAAGTATGAACAACTCAAAAGTTTTGGAAAATCTCATCCATTCTCATGGGAATATCATCGGAGGTGGGGGGTATAAATCGATGCATGGGTACATGAAACAAAGATACTCCGGGATTTCCCTATAAATTTCCCCCGACTGAAGTTGGCACTTTCCAACTTCTTAATAGCTCTATGCTTTCAAGAATAGAGCAATTATGAGTTTAGACAACAAACAAATACAACGGGCATAGCATGGATTATTTGGCTCCAAATTAGGTCTTTTATCTCTTTATAGAACTCTTCCCATTTTGTAATTGGATATTTGTTGTATTACTTAAGTTCTTTAAGGACAGGGACTTTGCTTTAACTGCAGTCACAACCCTAGTTTGTAGTACAGTATTTGATACATTTTCAGTACTAATGTGATATTCATTGAATGAAGTAACAGAAGACTATGACAAAATTCACTTGGGTTTCATGAGGTAGCCTGACTTTACCTTTCTTTGGTATTGTCCCTCCTTGTGAAAGAAATTCACATATGGATCCCTTCCCAATATTTTACTATTAAACTCAGGCCAATGACAAGAAGAAAACTGAAAGTACATTTTGAGGACTGTGAAGGATAATCTTTCTGGAAACAAATGTAATAAGCTATTTATGCATATTCTTTTTTATTCTTTAAATATTCAATTGGTACCATGAACTTGAGTTCATTTCTGTATTGCCCTTACACAAAAGAAGTGAAGCACCATGAGCTTGACCTCTTCATTTCTGTATCTTACGTGAAAGAGGGCTTGGTTCATAGCCTCACAGGATATTCTTAGTAAATATTTGTTAAATGAATGAGTAAATCCTGTTAGGATTATGTATCCATTCAAAGCTCTGAAAAATACAAAAGCTATAAGGTGATAATAGGTTTAAAAAAATGCAGCTGCTGTCATGGGGCAAATGTTAGTTTTTATATTGTTCCTTGCCTTGTAATGACAATCATAGCACTTAGATATTTAGGTACTTCTTTGGACCTGCCTGAACTTTCTTTGATATGTGAAATTCTCCTAGTCATAAGCTAAAGTTTGAATATTCAGAGAAAGAATATAGCTGCGATAGAACAGTGTGGGCCTTGCAGAATTTTTTAGTAAAGTGAAAAAAAAAAAAAAGCCTTTTCAAAGCCCAGCAGTTGCTACTATGTATTTGACCCACTGTTTCAGCCTGCAATTTCATATGTTGTGCAAACTCTAATAGAATATAACACCACCAAGAGAACAGTGTTCACTTGCTGAACCTTGCCTCTTGCTGATAGAATATAAAGAGCAAAGAAAATTTTAGGCTGAGACTTCAGCTTCAAAAGACAAAACATGTAGGTTGCCTCTAAGCAGGAGTGAAACATACATTTCAATGGAAAAATGGGATGTCAGAGGTCACAATTGCTGCGGAACACATCTCAAGGAAGAATCAATATCAAAATGATCATTAAAGGTACCATGGAGTTCACAGAGGCCAGAGCAATAACACTTCAGGATGCTGAAAAAGAGGTAAGAGAGGAAAAGTTTTCCTGTGTGCTGGGTAAATGTGCTTTTATTTTTACCCTTGAATATAAAACACAGTGGCAAAAAAAGTTATTAAAAGGGGTATAAAACTACAAATGTTCTTTCTCTTATTGAGCAAGATGGTCCTAACAAGTACTCATTAGATAATATTCTGTTCTGAAGAATACACTTTCATGATTGAAGTGGATTTTATGTGGAGTATTGGACGGTAAGGGGGAGGAATTGAATATAACAGTTGAAACTCTTGCTTGGGCAACTGGTTGATTGGTGCTACCATTCACTGAGTTAGGAAAGGCAGGAAAATGAACTGATTCCTGTGAAAGATAAGAGGTTTTGGGGGCATGTTCTGGTTGGGGTATATTGTTTTGTTCATTATCCAATAACCAATGCCCACCAATGTCATGACATCTAGAAGTTGCTAAATATATATTTATTAAATAAATGAATGATATAAACGGAGCTGTTAAAGACATAGTTTGAGAGACTTGGGCTGAATAGATTTGGGAATCATTAGTACTCAGGTGATAATTCGTGGGAATTTAAAAAGAACACATACAGAGAGATAAGAACCAATGATAAACTTTTGAACTTCTCTATGTTACAGGCAACAATTTTTCTCTCTGTAGTCCCTAGAGTTGAACAGACACATTTCAAGCCTTATCCAAGTTTAGGACTTTCGGAAAGCATTGCCGTTGGGAATAAGAGGATGTGCTTGGATAAAAATGTTGCCATTAAGAATGGGAGAATGTGCTTGGAATCTTACTCTTGTGCATTGAAGAAGGATAAGAAACAGGAAGAAGTAGAAGAATAAGGTAAATATTTTGAGTCTCTTCTGATACAATGTGCGATTATAGCTTTCACAGCTATCTCACTTAATTGCTATATCAATTGTATGAGGAAAGGAAGGCAGACATTAAGCTGGTATTCACCATATAAGACTGTTCTGATTGGTCACACTTCTTTTCTGATTGGTATGTGCCTGTGCCTTAACTAATTGATAAATATTTTGAGTTTAACCCTTGGAGGCAGAGGCATTGTTGACCACATTTAACAAATTTAACAAATGAGGCACAGAGACTGAAAGTCCAAGGTCATAATGTTTGTAATTATTTTAGCGGAGATGTGAAACTACTGGGCATGTATGTCATCAAGCCAAGAGCAGCCCTTAACTTCTCCCTCTGAGCATTCAATTATTTCTCCCTTAGCCAATGGCAGAGAAGAAACTTTTTAATAGAGGGCCAAGAACTCTGTATATGTAGACGGTGGTCTCTGTCAAGTTCACCTCCTAGGCGAGTCTCTTCTTAGTGGGCCAGTGGTTGTTTCTAGTTAGAGCTCCCCACAACATATCATAGGCATTGTTTAGTTCTGTGGAGTCATCTTGTATCCCATCTGGTGCACCCTCTTACGTTAGCCTTTAAGTTACTGAATCTAAAAAGCATGATTAAAACTGGCTACCTTGTAGTTGCCCTCCAATAGGTATCAAATACATTTTAAACACAGAACTTTCTCACAAATTTATTTTATGTAACAAATATCTACAAAGCTGACTTTTGTTGTCTATCCTTTTTGAAGTCTAGAATTACTAAGTTTTAAATGTGTAGATAATCATGAAAGTGGTGCGTCAGTAAAATGTTGAATAGCATAGTTAAATGGGATCTGGAATTGCTCTGATGGGGAATGTTCAGAGACAGAGATGGCAGCTACTTAAAGGGACTCATTTAGGTAATTTAAATTGCTTGCATATTGTGTATAAAACATTCTATCTTCTTTAATAATGAGCAACAAGTTGAAAGCCTAATGGAGTAGGCAAGACTAAAGTCCCATTTATGATGAATCCTTTGATAAATCAGCCCTAAAATTTACATTTTATCTTTCATATTCTTAAAAGTAGATAAGCAGAAAATTTTTTGGAATTAGTTTTAACAAAACCTTTTGATTAAAATTTTCTTTGTTGAAACTTATCTCAAAGATTTTTTAATAGTTAAACAGAACATTAGATTTGGAGTCATTTTTCTCTGCAAGAGCTCATAGAAATATCCTTTTAAAAATATTTCAGCTAAAAAATCAGCTATAATGGCAATAACAGTATCATAAACACATTTTTAATTAACATTGCATTAATTAAGAGCACATAGATTAGAATCTAAGAAAATGTATGCCCATGAGTTTATTTGCAGGTGTATTAGTGCAAGTTTATCAATATTTTAGTAGTTTTAATTATTTCACAGAGATTTAGAATCTACTCATTAGAGTCTGATGAGCACAGGGACTATCTGGAGAAAGTGTGAGTTATATCCTGAAAATATCTCTAACATCAGTTCCAGTTGTGGCCTATAAATAGTATCAATCTCTCTATCTCCCTCCCCTTCCACATCTGATAATTCTGAGGACCAATATATTCTAAGTGAATGATTTTATATTATATTTTCTTTCTCCTCTTGAAACTTCATTGGTTTAATCCAAGGTCTCATCTTTTTTTTCTGACACTCAGCATTCCATTTCCCATTTTTTGCCTTTTTAACAAGGGTACCAAATTCCCCTAGCTACAGTCATTTTTTTTCCAGTGGGTATTTAGCCAGTCCTGACCAATCAAAGTCCCCCTGCTCCCCACTCCCACACCCCAGCACAGCAATTTGTTCAGGGATGGGACTGTCACTCAAATTGGTGCAATCAGACTGAACCTTGGGTTGTGTAATATAGTTACAGAGAAGAGGCACTCTCATCCTGCACAGAGTAGAACTTGGGAGGATGTGGCCCTGCAGCAGATGGTAGCTGTCTGTTCACTTGAAAGAGCTATGGAAAATTGACACTTTCCTTTTGGATTAGAATTTGAAGAATATAGCTAGAGGTCTCTGGCAGCTTTCTTGCCACCAGGTGGAGCCTGAGATAAAACCATCATGAAGGAAAGCAGAGATGTCAGATAGAATGAGTCTTGGGAACCCAATGTGAACTCAGTAACTGTTTCATGAAGTTACCCTCATGAGACAATTTTACTTGAGATTGCTGTAGCTTGTGACCAATGGATGCTAACTGATCCATCTTTAGTCAAAAGTGCAGATTCCGTATCACGAAGTTCAAGTTGCTTCACAATGAGCATTTGATTACTCTCTTTGGTGTCAGCTGTCACTCTGTTCCACAGCCATACAGTTTACTGCCAGACAAGCTGAATGTCTCACCATTTGCCCATCCTTTCATGATACTTTGCCTTTGTGTACATGGTAAATTCCCACTCATTTTTTGATCAGCTCAAATATACATTTTCCAATAATATTTTCTCTAACTCTCCAAGGATGAATTATCTATTCTCTGATTCTCTAAGGATTTTGCTCATATTTTGGTTACTGTATATAGTAAGGAAAAAATTGTTTAATACTCACTCTCCCAACTTTTCTGATACCAAATATGAGTAGGGGTTCCCACACCAACCAGTTCTTAGCTGACACCAGTAATTTAACTCACTTCTTACACTAACTACCTGGAGTTAGCACAGACCCCACAGATTAAGGGCTCAGTCCCATAAAACTACCCTCATTTCTCTCACCAGTCACAAGTCCAGAGCCTCCCGTACTGACAAGCTATTAAACAGGAGTTCTCACAATCCTCTCTTTGGGTTTGATAATTTGCTAGAGTGGTTCACAGAACTCAGGAAAACAGTGACTTAATGAAACTGCCATAAAAAACCTTAAACAATAGGGTTCAGAGAGCTCCCAAGCTGTTGCCACATAGAGGTACTGTGAGGGTGGCATGCCCAGAGAGGGCATGGAAGCCCCATGCACTCTCCCTACCACATCTTACCCTATGCATCTCTCTCATTTGCCTGTGTCCTTTATAACAAAATAGCATATGCATTGTTTTGTACTGTATTTATGAACTGGAAACTGTGTGTTATTAAAGACACTAGAGGTTATAGCAATGCTATCAGAGTAGCAAGAAGAAAAGTCACTGCGTCTCTTAATAATCTGTTGACAGATTTAGACCTGAGAACATTTTGTGAATTAGGTTAAATGTGCTAACATTTTGAAGAAACTGAAGGATTAACTTTTAAGCTCATTAGATCTGCAAATGGCTAAGAAATAATGCCTAGCTACTAAAAATAGATCAATTTCTTTTTCCTGAAGGCTTCAAATGGCATGTTTATTAAGTGTGCACTTAGAAATTTTTTCATTTATGTTTATCTGGTTTTTGCCTTCTTTAAAACATTTCTGAAATTGCCTGAACACAACACAGAAATCTTGCAAACGCACACTCTCATACCTCTAATTTCCTACCTTTGAAATAAATATTAAAATGGTGTTCATGTTTGATTTAGGTACATCTGGCTGGGGCTCAGAGTATGGCCATTCTCTCCAAATTGTTTTAATTTTTTCATAACTAAGAATTTGGAGAAGTTAACAGACATAAGTTTAGGTAATTAAGTTGTACTGCTAATTAGGAATGGTGGTAGACTATGTGAACTATGTGAATGATGACTTACAAAGGTCATAAGTGAAAATTAAGGGGCATGTGAAATAAACTTAAACTGAAAGTATAAGTTTAACAGGGAAATGGATACCCTACATAGGATACCATATATACCACACGTTTCTATTTATACTTGCAGTTCTACCCATTTAAATAATTTTAAATCAATGCATTCTTTAAAAAAATTAAGATAATTGAAAACAGTGTTTACCTAACAAGGTTGCTGGCACAGTACTTTCTAAAGCAAGAATTACCGATTTGTATTATGTATTTAAGTAGTAGGAAAACCTCTAAACTGCAAATTAAGATAGTTTTAACTCGGAATTCTCTTCTTCCAAATTGTACTATTTAGAATAAATTTTAACTATATTCTCTACGTGTTATGTGAAACAATACTCCACTGGACTAATTCTTTCTTTGAGGGTGGGGGAGTAGCAAAGGAAGTTTTGGCTTGCTTTTTTGATATCAGCCACATGGGTACAAGTACATAAATAATTTAAAGTCAGGTGGTCGGCTATGGTGGCTGCTGCCAGTAATCTCAGTGCTTTGGGAGGCTGAGGCGGAAGGATTGCTAGAGGCCAGAAGTTTGAGGTATGCCTAGGCAACAAAACTAGACCCTCTGTCTTTACAAAAAAGAAAAAAAAATAGCTGGTGGCTATGGTATGTGTGTGTAGTCCCAGCTACCCGCGAGCTAGAGGCTGCAGTGAGCTATTAATATGATTGTGCTACTGCGCTCCAACTTGGGTGGCAGAGCAAGACACTGTCTCTAAAAATTATAATAATATTTTTTCAAAAGTCAGGAACATAATAAGCAGGTTGTTGTGACATCCCTTTTCCCCTTTGGCACAGCCTTCCCACGGACACCATTCCCTGCTCCTACCTTCAAAATCTTGGAGTGTGGGAGTCAGGAGTCACTTCTTGGCAGCTTCTCCCTGGGCTGCCAAATCTGCCTCTTTCTGATCAGCCAGGAATGTGGCTTGCTCCTTCTGGAAAGCTGCCAGCATTAATGAAATCATGTTTGACTCTTATGGTTTTGTTTCTTTACTTGAGACTCAAGACAAATTTGAGATGGTGATCTCCTCTCTTTTTTCCCCTACACATTTACCATGCTACACCCATGCCTGTATAATCCAGTTTAGTTTGAAGAGAGAGCATATACCTTTATTTTCCTTTTTTTGGTCTTAAATATACATCTTTATTTTCTGGTTAAATGGATAGGATTTCTAGTTAAGTAGATAAATAAATGATTGCATAAATGTATGAATGAAATAAAGGTTACGTCGATAAAAGAACTGCAGTACTGACCAATGGATCTCCCGAATTGCTCTTTTGGTAAGGGAACAATTATTTAACCCTAACTGACTGTAGATGTCTCCTTGGAACTCAGCCTTTGACATAGATCCTGAATGAACCACATGATGAGCTTTAAATAGTCTGCTTAAATTGATTAAGATGGTAAGTGTTTGCTGGCTTTTCTGAGAAGATTATAAATTATTTTTAGAAAAACACAAAAATCAGGTTGAGAGAGAGACGGAGAGATGCTTCAATTGGGCAAAGCTTTCTGGAGAAGTACATTAGAAAAATATATGTGATGAGGCCCATCCTCCCTGTGTAACTACAACAGTGGTTATATCTGGATAGCATCATTTCACATAGGAAAACAAAAAGGAAGAAAATAAACCTATTTTATTAGATTTCTATGTTTTGCTTTTGCAATCAATCAATGAAAAATAAAATTGAAATTAAAATATTTCAAATTAAAAATATCTGCTGTCTCGTAGATAGCTATAAGCAAAGATCTCATGGTTAAGAAATCCTGTTCTACATTTAGAATTCTCTCTTAAACTACAGAAATGACAATTATTTCCTATTTAGTTATGACTCTAGGAGATAAAGGTTTAGGGCACAGTTTCCCAAATTATGTTCAATAGATTATTAATATTCTGAAAGTTTGCTAGTAGGCATTCCTTAAAACCAGGATTCTATAATCAAACGAGTTTTAGAAACTTGAACTTAACTGAACTTAAACAAAACTAAACAGGCTTATTTTACAGCTAGTTTCTCAGAGACATTTCATGTAATAATATGCCTTATGATTTCTCCAGGAGGAGATACAATGTGTAATGTTCCCTAAAGTTCTTTCACTAAGAACTTTTCTTACCCAGAATTTTCATTAACACATGGCATAATACAATTTGTGGAAAAAATATAGTGGAAGGTTTCTGCTGCTGCATTCAAGTGGGACCTAATCCTGTGCAATGGTTGCTTGTTTCCAATTTTGCTTTCACATGGTTTTGGTTCACTTTTTACCATTTCTTCATATACTTAAGCATAAAATTATCTTTCATATTTTCTATTTATATCTGGGAGGTAGAAACAAGATACTTTTTTTTACAGAAAGGATATGTTGTTATGAATTGTACTCTCTCATAATACACACCCAGAGAATTTGTTTTTTTTCTTTTTATTTTTCCGAGATGGAGTCTCACTCTTGTTGCCCAGGCTGGAGTGCAATGGCTCAGTATTGGCTCACCGCAACCTCCGCCTCCCAGGTTCAAGCAATCCTCCTGCCTTAGCCTCCCAAGTAGCTGGGATTACAGGCATGTGCCACCATGCCCAGCTAATTTTTTTTTTTTTTTTTTTTTTTTAATTTTAAGTAGACACAGGCTTTCTCCATGTTGGTCAGGCTGGTCTCAAACTCCCGACCTCAGGTGATCCGCCCACCTTGGCCTCCCCAAGTGCTGGGATTACAGGTGTGAGCCTCTGCACCCAGCCCATTTATTATCAATCATATATGATAAGCATACCAAAAAAAAAGCATAAAGAAGACTTTAATGGATACCTGTGTAAGCACCAGATTTTAGAAACAAAACCTTACAGTCAAGGTGAAGTTCTCTAGTCCTCTCCTGATTCTCACCCATTAAAAGTTGGCATCTGTTGAATTTGAATACTTTAAATACATATTTTTATATTTCTAAGACATGAATGAATGGTATGGGTGGCAAACTCACAATCTGTTGGTGTGGGATTTTTTGTATTGTTTAAGGCTTACAATGAATTAAACCTTAATTATAATGACTTATAAATGTCCCATTATTTATTATAAATATTCCATTGGTTCCTGAGAAACATCTATTTTCCAATGTTTGAATGTTCTCTGCATGTTTATGATATATGAATATATACTTTTATCCTATTCATTTTTTCCACAGACCTATCAACTACTGAGAGGAATGTTTTAAAATCCATGTCCACGTGCAGAAACTTTCTTCATTTTGAATTAGTGTTGTCAGCTGCTTCTTGTAATTCTCTTTTATGTCATTTAAAATCTATATTAAGTGCAAACTATTTAGAATTATGTAATCCTTATGATTTAAAATTTTAAATTAGCTGTGTTTCAATTTATCTTCAGTAATTTTTTTCAAGTCTATTATGTTTGATAGTAGACTATATATAGCTATATCTGATTGTTACAAACCTTAATTTTTAATATTTCTGATTATTTATGTTTAAAAAGTGTCTCTTATAAATGCAATATAGTAAATCTTTTTAATCCAATGTGAAAATACCTGTTTTAACTGATCATTTTACTTAATATTTACTGTTTATCAAGATACTTGCATTTAGTATTATTAGACCTAGCTTTCAATATATATGTTGCTTTTTCTTTTTAATATTAAAGTAAAGTACCTCATTTGAAATGCTTGAGATATTTATATATGTGTTGCTCTACTGGTTTGTAAGTTATACCTTGATTTTTAATCAATGGCCATAAACATTTAACATGCATATTTAACTATGTCTAAAGTAAATTATATTTCTAAGCTTCTTCTGAACAATTTAGTAATTTTTTACGCCCAACAACTTTTTCAGTTTACATATTATTGTTTCCCAGTCTTTTAATTGTAGCAGAACAATTTTGGTTTTAGCCCCCAAATTATTATTACCATTGCATTATCCATTTATTGCTTGTTTAGATGCATCCACATATTTATTTATGATTTTCTTAGGTCATCAATCTAGGTTGTCTTCTGGATTTTATTTTTTCTGTCGACAGTCTGCTTAAATTTATTTGTTTCTGTGATGGGCCTAGAGATTGACAGAGCACACTAATTATTGGGTTTCTAAGTCATCTTATACTTGGGAAGCTTCAGCTCAGTGCACAAGCCTCTGTCTATTATAGACAAATCACTGCCATGCCATCCTCTGAAACTCTAAGAATTTAAGAAACTCTAAGAATTTAAAAGTGATTTAACCCCAAAAGTAGTGGATAATTTTGATACTAGCTCTTCCCTGCCTTCACCTCCACCTCTTGCCTCCCATTCATGATCCCCCCCATTCCTTTATTGACAATGTCAGATACAAAAGAAGTTCCTCTTCAAAGGTTTGGCTTGTTAAGCACCCTTGTTCTTTGTTCTCTGCTTCCAAGGGCAGACAAACTTCCTTATCCTTTGTGCCTGTCTTAGTTTCAGTAAACAACCTTCCCACTGGTCCTTATCTACAGAGACCACATCTGCTACCCACTCTATAAATTACTCCTACTGTCACAATAGCTCTTCCCACCAAAAATGCCCTTCTTGCCAGTGTAACCACTTTCCTGCACCTTTCAAGTTAGCCAATCGAGTTCAGCTTAGATTGTGCAGTTCAAATTCAGCCAGTGGAGGGAGGACACAGAGGGACAAGCTGCATTAGGGATAAAAACCCCCTTCCCTCCTTTGTTCAGTGCACTCTCGTCATGACCAGACTTGTAAGCAGCACTCTTCTGCAGAAGTAAATTTTGCCTTGATGAGAAATCCTTTAACTGCTCATTTTCTTTGTGACTCCAAGCTTTACTTCCAACAATTCTGGGGGCTTGTGTGGGATCCCATTCTCCTCCAGGGAAGGGTCTCTGGTCACCTCCTGCGAGGAGACATGTCACACTGCCTCATTGCTTTGGCCTCAGGGGCTGGAGATCAAGACCTACCCATTGTGATGAATAAATCCAGGCTCTCAGCAATTTAGGGAGAAAAAGCTTTGTCTATCAACACTGCAGCAACCAGGTAATTCTGTGCACAGACCAAGGTAAGAAACGTTGCAGGGGCAACAAAGTATATCCTTGGTGGTTGGGGATATCTTGGAGGTTTAAAGTGCATGAATGGTAACAAGCACTACTGCTGTGTGAAGTGAGTCCAATCTGCAGTTCCTTGGTCACCTCGTACAGCTTAGTGCAGCTCTTCGGGGGTCCCCTCAGGGATTTATACTGACCTGCCAATTCTAAGAGGAACCTGAAATATTCCCGCTGGGGAAGTGGCCAGAGAGGATGAAACAAAAGGAGAAGAATGCAAGGAACCTGCAGCAGGTGGGGTTAAACCTCTAGAGAAGGGAAGGCAAGAAATCTCTAGTACAAGGGATTATGCCTCAGCCAGCCTCTAAAGAAGGGAGGGCAAGAAATCTCCAGTATGAGGCATTGAGCTTAAACAGCACCCAAGATAGGAAATACCCCAAGTAAGGCAGGGAGTAAGAAGGATAGAGCTAACAAAAATCATATTCCCCTTGATAGTCCCCTGGTTCTCATGTTAAAATATTGGAAAGATAATGAAAGTACTAAACATAAGAAAAAGCAACAAATGATAAAGTATTGCTGTATTATTGGGATTCAGGGACCCATCCTCAAACCCTCAATTTTCTGGCCGAAGTTTGGGTCAAACGAGGATGTAATGTGTCAGCTTTTAGTTCAATATTTAAATGATAGAAGTTTGGTTTCTCAAGAAGAACTGGACAATGCGCTTTGTTGGAAACAGGTACCTGTCCTCCTTTTTCCCTTAAAAACAAGGGAAAATTTCAATTTAACACCTCAAGAGGAAAAGTCAGACAAGCTAGTCCCCATGCCTAAAGACCCTAATGCATGGGATCCCCTAGACCATCTTCCCCCACTCGGTACCCCACAACCCTTCCCCTCAGGAAGCAGCTGCCATGATAAATCCCATTCTAGATCCTTCCACTGCTCACATTATCCCTCCTCCTTACAACCCCGACTCTTTGGAATTATCATCTCATGAGCCTGTCCTTTACCTGTCCCTAAGAGGACTCCAACATGAGACAGAGCAATACAATACAAAAAGGATATTCAAAACTTCCCTTGCCCCTGCCACCCAAGTATCAATTTCAACTTTCTTCCCCTTAAGAGAGGTGCCACAGGGAGGGGGAGCCACTGTCTTCATAAATGCTCTCCTCACCGGTTCAGAAGTTTGAAGTTTAAAAAAAGAACTCAAACCACTGTTACATGACCCTTATAGAGTGGCAGATCAAATTGATCAATTTTTAGGACCTCAGTTATATACTTGGGTCGAATTAAAGTCCATCTTAGGTATCCTCTTTTTTGGGAGGAAAGAAGTATGACTGATTGGTAGGGCTGCTATGGTAGTCTGGGAATGTGAACATCTTCCTGGTCAAAATGTTCCTACCACAGACCAAAAGTTCCCTGCCCAAGACCCCCAGTGGGACAATAACAATGTGGCCCACTGGGAAAATTATGCAAGATTTAAGGGAAATGATAATAACAGGAATTCGGGAATCAGTGCCCCAGACTCAAAATCTCTCTAAAGCATTTGATATACAGCAAGGAAAGGAAAGGATGAAGGCCCTTTGGAATTCCTAAACAGACTGAAAAAGCAAATGAGGAAATATGCAGGCCTAAATTTAGAAGATCCCCTTGGGCAAGGGATGTTAAAATTCCATTTTGTCATGAAGTTTGTCAGACATTTCAAAGAAATTACAGAAAATAGAGAATTGGGAAGACCATCCCCTAAATGAACTTCTCAGAGAAGCTCAAAAGGTATAGGTGAGGAGAGATGAAGAAAAGCAGAAACAAAAAACAAAACTCGTATTATCTACCTTCTAACAGATGGCTCCAAATCCATACCCTTCTAAACAAAGCCACCAGGGGCCAGGAACTATAAAGGGTCCAAGCTTCCATCTAGAGAACCAGGACCCAGACCCCCAGTTACCAGGCCCTCTAAAGAGTATGGGGGAGCAAAGTCAAAGAATCCCAGAACAGAGACGGAGGAAGAAGATAGATGTTTCAAATGCGGAAGGATAGGTCACTTCAAAAGAGAATGCCTTGAATGGGAAAAAGAGAAAGAAGCCATTCCACTCATGACTTTCAAGGAAGAATAAGGGTGTCAGGGGCTCTGTCTTTTTTATCTCAAGTCCCACCAGGAGCCCTTGATAAATTTAGAGTTGGGACCTAAACATGAGCTCATCATCTGTTTAGTAGATTCAGGAGTGGCTCACTCTTCTGTTTGTTACTTGCTCCTCAGAAGAATTTTTAATCTCCAGAGTAAAAGAAGAAGCATTTAAGGCAAAAATCTTAGAAAATACAGAAGTCAAATACAAAGATCAGTCGATTCATATTCAATTTTTATTAATCCCTGAAGGAGGAACTAATTTATTAGGGAGAGACTTAATGCTAAAATTAGGCATAGGCCTACAAGTTGGCTCTAAAGGATTTCTCACCTCATTAAACCTACTCACCACTGCAGACGAAAAGTATACTCTTCCTGATGTATGGTCAAGGGAAGGAAACTGAGGGAAACTTCAAGTCCCTCCAATACACATCACACTAAAAACCCCCAGGGAAGTTGTAAGAAGGAAACCCTATCCCCCCTAGAGGGCAGAATAGGGTTAAAACCTATAATTGAAGGCCTAATTAAGGACAGGCTCCTTGAACCCTGTGTCCCCTTACAAAATCCCAATACAAAACCCCAGAAATCAGACAGATCATACCAGCTAGTACAAGACCTCAGAGCTATTAACCAAACAGTCCAGACCACCCACCCCATTGTCCCCAACCCCTACACCATTCTCAGCAAAATTCCATATAGTCATCAATGATTTACGTTGATAGATATAAAGGATGCTTTCTGGGCATGCCCTTCAGCTGAAGATAGCTGAGACATATTTGCTTTTGAGTGGGAAGATCCTCATTCAGGGTGAAAGCAACAGTATCAATGGATAGTCTTGCCCCAAGTGTTCACAGACTCAACCTTTTTGGCCAAATTTTAGAACAAGTTCTGGATAAAGTTTCCATTCCAAAACACCTCTGCTTGCTTCAATATGTGGACCATCTTCTCATATCTGGTAAAGCTATAGAGAAAGTAGCTGGCTTCTCTACACACATTCCTAACCATTTACAATTCAAGGAGTTATGGATCTCAAAAGGAAAGCTTCAGTATGTAGAGCCCGAAGTTAAATATTTAGGACACTTAATAAGTGGAGGAGGCAAGTGAAGGATAGGGCCCGAATGAGTTGGGGGAATCGTGTCCTTATCCTTACCTCAAACTAAGCAAGAACTCAGAAAATTTTTATGGTCAGTTGGATATTGCCACTTACAGATTGGCTCAAATGCACTAAAAACTAAACTTCTCTACCAAAAACTTACCCAGTGGAAACCTGACCGTCTCCTGCAGACCTCTGATGAGATTGATCAGGTTGAAGAGCTAAAAGAAATGCTCATAACTGCCCCAGTTCTGGCCTTACCCTCCCTAGAACAACCATTTCATTTTTATCAGTGTGAATAACAAGGTAGCTTTAGGAGGCCTTACCCGGGAGCACAGGGGCTGCCAGCAACCCATGGCCTTCCTATCAAAAGTTTTAGACCCAGTCATCTGTGAATGTATCCAATCTATTGCAGCTACTGCAGTGTTAACTGAAGAAAGCAGAAAATTAACCTTCAGGGGAAAATTAAGAGTAAGCACACCTCAACAGGTTAGGACTATTTTAAACCAAAAGTTAGGTAGATGGCTCACGGACTCAAGAATCTTGAAATACAAGGCTATTCTGTTAGAAAAAGATGATATACCGTTAGCCACTAATAATTCACTCAACCCAGTGGGTTTCTTAACAGGGAATCCAAACCTAAAAAGAGAGCATAAATGTTTAGATTTAATCGACTACCACATGAAAGTCAGGCCCGATCTAAGGGAGACCCCTTTTAAAACAGGGCAGCACTTATTTATAGATGGCTCTTCCCAGGTGGTTAAGGGAAAAAGGTATAATAGGTATTTAACAATTGATGGGGACACTCTGAAAGAAATAGAATCAGGAAGATTGCCTAATAACTGGTCTGCTCAAACTTGTGAACTATTTGCACTCAGCCAAGCTTTAAAATTCTTGCAAAACCAGGAAGGAACCATCTACACTGATTCTAAGTATGCCTTCGGAGTAGCCCATACCTTTGGACTGAATTAAGTCTCATTAATAGTAAGGGCCAGGACCTTGTCCACAAAGAATTAATCACCCAAGTATTAAATAGCCTCCACTTGCCAGAAGAAATAGCCATTGTACATGTCCCTGGACATCAAAAGAGTCTTTCTTTTGAAAGTTGGGGAAATAACCTTGCAGATCAAGTAGCTAAACAAGCTGCTTCCTCTGAAATGCCCATCTTTCACTTAACTCCTTGTCTTCCTTCTCCTACTGCAATCCCTATTTTCTTTTCCACTGAAAAAGTATAAAAAATCGGAGACAAGGAAAACTCGGAAAAGGGATGTTACCAGATCAAAGAGAAATCTTATTCAAACCCCTCATGAGAGAAATCTTATCTCAACTACATCAGGGACTCATTGGGGACCCCAAGCTATGTGTGATACAGTTCTGAGAGTCTATGGGTGTACAGGAATTTATACCCTAGCCAAACAGGTTACAGATAGTTGCTTAATATGTAAAAAGACCAATAAGCAGAGTATGAGAAAATCACCCTTCGGGAGAAGGGATCCAGGGCTAAGACCATTCCAGTGTTCAAATTGACGACACCGAAATGCCCCCAATCAGTCACCTGAAGTACTTATTAGTAATAGTAGACCACTTTATTCACTGGGTAGAAGCTATTCCCTTCTCAAGCGCAACTGCCAGTAATGTAGTTAAGGCATTAGTGGAAAACATAATACCCAGGTTTGGACTAATAGAAAACATCGATTCAGACAAGGGAACCCATTTCACTGCACATGTCATTAAAAAGTTAGCCCAGGTGCTAGACATGAAATGGGAATACCATATCCCTTGGCATCCATCTTCTTCAGAAAGAATAGAAAGAATGAACGAGACTCTGAAAAGCCACCTAACGAAATTAGTCCTAGAGACCCAGCTACCCTGGACTAAATGCCTCCCCATTGCCTTGTTAAAAATCAGAACCTCCAGGAGCCAAGATGATGGCCGAATAGGAACAGCTCCAGTCTACAGCTCCCAGCGTGAGCGACGCAGAAGACGGGTGATTTCTGCATTTCCATCTGAGGTACCGGGTTCATCTCACTAGGGAGTGACAGACAGTGGGTGCAGGCCAGTGGGTGCGTGCACCGTGCACCAGCCGAAGCAGGGCGAGGCATTGCGTCACCTGGGAAGCGCAAGGGGTCAGGGAGTTCCCTTTCAGAGTCAAAGAAAGGGGTGATGGACGCACCTGGAAAATCGGGTCACTCCCACCCGAATATTGTGCTTTTCAGACCGGCTTAAAAATCTGCGCACCACGAGACTATATCCCACACCTGGCTCGGAGGGTCCTACGCCCACGGAATCTCCCTGGTTGCTAGCACAGCAGTCTGAGATCAAACTGCAAGGCGGCAGCGAGGCTGGGGGAGGGGCGCCCGCCATTGCCCAGGCTTGCTTAGGTAAACAAAGCAGCTGGGAAGCTCGAACTGGGTGGAGCCCACCACAGCTCAAGGAGGCCTGCCTGCCTCTGTAGGCTCCACCTCTGGGGGCAGGGCACAGACAAACAAAAAGACAGCAGTAACCTCTGCAGACTTAAATGTCCCTGTCTGACAGCTTTGAAGAGAGCAGGGGTTCTCCCAGCACGCAGCTGGAGATCTGAGAACGGGCAGACTGCCTCCTCAAGTGGGTCCCTGACCCCTGACCCCCGAGCAGCCTAACTGGGAGGCATCCCCCAGCAGGGGCACACTGACACCTCACACGGCAGGGTATTCCAACAGACCTGCAGCTGAGGGTCCTGTCTATTAGAAGGAAAACTAACAAACAGGACATCCACACCGAAAACCCATCTGTACATCACCATCATCAAACACCAAAAGTAGATAAAACCACAAAGATCGGGAAAAAACAGAACAGAAAAACTGGAAACTCTAAAACGCAGAGCGCCTCTCCTCCTCCAAAGGAACGCAGTTCCTCACCAGCATCGGAACAAAGCTGGATGGAGAATGACTTTGACGAGCTGAGAGAAGAAGGCTTCAGACGATCAAATTACTCTGAGCTACGGGAGGACATTCAAACCACAGGCAAAGAAGTTGAAAACTTTGAAAAAAAATTTAGAAGAATGTATAACTAGAATAACCAATACAGAGAAGTGCATAAAAGAGCTCATGGAGCTGAAAACCAAGGCTCGAGAACTACGTGAAGAATGCAGAAGCCTCAGGAGCCGATGCCATCAACTGGAAGAAAGGGTATCAGCGATGGAAGATGAAATGAATGAAATGAAGCGAGAAGGGAAGTTTAGAGAAAAAAGAATAAAAAGAAATGAGCAAAGCCTCCAAGAAATATGGGACTATGTGAAAAGACCAAATCTACGTCTGATTGGTGTACCTGAAAGTGATGGGGAGAATGGAACCAAGTTGGAAAACACTCTGCAGGATATTATCCAGGAGAACTTCCCCAATCTAGCAAGGCAGGCCAACGTTCAGATTCAGGAAATACAGAGAATGCCACAAAGATACCCCTCGAGAAGAGCAACTCCAAGTCACATAATTGTCAGATTCACCAAAGTTGAAATGAAGGAAAAAATGTTAAGGGCAGCCAGAGAGAAAGGTCGGGTTACCCTCAAAGGGAAGCCCATCAGACTAACAGCGGATTTCTCGGCAGAAACCCTACAAGCCAGAAGACAGTGGGGGCCAATATTCAACATTCTTAAAGAAAAGAATTTTCAACCCAGAATTTCATATCCAGCCAAACTAAGCTTCATAAGTGAAGGAGAAATAAAATACTTTACAGACAAGCAAATGCTGAGAGATTTTGTCACCACCAGGCCTGCCCTAAAAGAGCTCCTGAAGGAAGCGCTAAACATGGAAAGGAACAACCGGTACCAGCTGCTGCAAAATCATGCCAAAATGTAAAGACCATGGAGACTAGGAAGAAACTGCATCAACTAACGAGCAAAATAACCAGCTAACATCATAATGACAGGATCAAATTCACACAGAACAATATTAACTTTAAATGTCAATGGACTAAATACTCCAATTAAAAGACACAGACTGGCAAATTGGATAAAGAGTCAAGACCCATCAGTGTGATGTATCCAGGAAACCCATCTCACGTGCAGAGACACACATAGGCTCAAAATAAAAGGATGGAGGAAGATCTACCAAGCAAATGGAAAACAAAAAAAGGCAGGGGTTGCAATTCTAGTCTCTGATAAAACAGACTTTAAACCAACAAAGATCAAAAGAGACAAAGAAGGCCATTACATAATGGTAAAGGGATCAATTCAACAAGAAGAGCTAACTATCCTAAATATATATGCACCTAATACAGGAGCACCCAGATTCATAAAGCAAGTCATGAGTGACCTACAAAGAGACTTAGACTCCCACACATTAATAATGGGAGACTTTAACACCCCACTGTCAACATTAGACAGATCAACGAGACAGAAAGTCAACAAGGATACCCAGGAATTGAACTCAGCTCTGCACCAAGCGGACCTAATAGACATCTATAGAACTCTCCACCCCAAATCAACAGAATATACATTTTTTTCAGCACCACACCACACCTATTCCAAAATTGACCACATACTTGGAAGTAAAGCTCTCCTCAGCAAATGTAAAGGAACAGAAATTATAACAAACTATCTCTCAGACCACAGTGCAATCAAACTAGAACTCAGGATTAAGAATCTCACTCAAAACCGCTCAACTACATGGAAACTGAACAACCTGCTCCTGAATGACTACTGGGTACATAACGAAATGAAGGCAGAAATAAAGATGTTCTTTGAAAACAACGAGAACAAAGACGCAACATACCAGAATCTCTGGGACGCATTCAAAGCAGTGTGTAGAGGGAAATTTATAGCACTAAATGCCCACAAGAGAAAGCAGGAAAGATCCAAAATTGACACCCTAACATCACAATTAAAAGAACTAGAAAAGCAAGAGCAAACACATTCAAAAGCTAGCAGAAGGCAAGAAATAACTAAAATCAGAGCAGAACTGAAGGAAATAGAGACATAAAAAAACCTTCAAAAAATTAATGAATCCAGGAGCTGGTTTTTTGAAAGGATCAACAAAATTGATAGACCGCTAGCAAGACTAATAAAGAAAAAAAGAGAGAAGAATCAAATAGACACAATAAAAAATGATAAAGGGGATATCACCACTGATCCCACAGAAATACAAATTACCATCAGAGAATACTACAAACATCTCTATGCAAATAAACTAGAAAATCTAGAAGAAATGGATAAATTCCTGGACACATACACTCTCCCAAGACTAAACCACGAAGAAGCTGAATCTCTGAATAGACCAATAACAGGAGCTGAAATTGTGGCAATAATCAATAGTTTACCAACCAAAAAGAGTCCAGGACCAGATGGATTCACAGCCGACTTGTACCAGAGGTAGAAGGAGGAACTGGTACCATTCCTTCTGAAACTATTCCAATCAATAGAAAAAGAGGGAATCCTCCCTAACTCATTTTATGAGGCCAGCATCATCCTGATACCAAAGCCTGGCAGAGACACAACCAAAAAAGAGAATTTTAGACCAATATCCTTGATGAACATTGATGCAAAAATCCTCAGTAAAATACTGGCAAACCGAATCCAGCAGCACATCAAAAAGCTTATCCACCATGATCAAGTGGGCTTCATCCCTGGGATGCAAGGCTGGTTCAATATACGCAAATCAATAAATGTAATCCAGCATATAAACAGAGCCAAAGACAAAAACCACATGATTATCTCAATAGATGCAGAAAAAGCCTTTGACAAAATTCAACAACCCTTCATGCTAAAAACTCTCAATAAATTAGGTGTTGATGGGACGTATTTCAAAATAATAAGAGCTATCTATGACAAACCCACAGCCAATATCATACTGAATGGGCAAAAACTGGAAGCATTCCCTTTGAAAACTGGCACAAGACAGGGATGCCCTCTCTCACCACTCCTATTCAACATAGTGTTGGAAGTTCTGGCCAGGGCAATTAGGCAGGAGAAGGAAATAAAGGGTATTCAATTAGGAAAAGAGGAAGTCAAATTGTCCCTGTTTGCAGATGACATGATTGTATATCTAGAAAACCCCATTGTCTCAGCCCAAAATCTCCTTAAGCTGATAAGCAACTTTGCAGCAAAGTCTCAGGATACAAAATCAATGTACAAAAATCACAAGCATTCTTATACACCAACAACAGACAAACAGAGAGCCAAATCATGAGTGAACTCCCATTCACAATTGCTTCAAAGAGAAGAAAATACCTAGGAATCCAACTTACAAGGGACGTGAAGGACCTCTTCAAGGAGAACTACAAACCACTGCTCAAGGAAATAAAAGAGGACACAAACAAATGGAAGAACATTCCATGCTCATGGGTAGGAAGAATCAATATCATGAAAATGGCCATACTGCCCAAGGTAATTTACAGATTCAATGCCATCCCCATCAAGCTACCAATGACTTTCTTCACAGAATTGGAAAAAACTATTTTAAAGTTCATATGGAACCAAAACAGAGCCTGCATCGCCAAGTCAATCCTAAGCCAAAAGAACAAAGCTGGAGGCATTACACTACCTGACTTCAAACTATACTACAAGGCTACAGTAACCAAAACAGCATGGTACTGGTACCAAAACAGAGATATAGATCAATGGAACAGAACAGAGCCCTCAGAAATAATGCCGCATACCTACAACTATCTGATCTTTGACAAACCTGAGAAAAACAAGCAATGGGAAAAGGATCCCCTATTTAATAAATGGTGCTGGGAAAACTGGCTAGCCATATGTAGAAAGCTGAAACTGGATCCCTTCCTTACACCTTATACAAAAATCAATTCAAGATGGATTAAAGATTTAAACGTTAGCCCTAAAACCATAAAAACCCTAGAAGAAAACCTAGGCATTACCATTCAGGACATAGGCATGGGCAAGGACTTCATGTCCAAAACACCAAAAGCAATGGCAACAAAAGCCAAAATTGACAAATGGGATCTAATTAAACTAAAAAGCTTCTGCACAGCAAAAGAAACTACCATCAGAGTGAACAGGCAACCTACAAAATGGGAGAAAATTTTCGCAACCTACTCATCTGACAAAGGGCTAATATCCAGAATCTACAATGAACTCAAACAAATTTACAAGAAAAAAACAAACAACCCCATCAAAAAGTGGGCGAAGGACATGAACAGACACTTCTCAAAAGAAGACATTTATACAGCCAAAAAACACATGAAAAAATGCTCACCATCACTGGCCATCAGAGAAATGCAAATCAAAACCACAATGAGATACCATCTCACACCAGTTAGAATGGCAATCATTAAAAAGTCAGGAAACAACAGGTGCTGGAGAGGATGTGGAGAAATAGGAACACTTTTACACTGTTGGTGGGACTGTAAACTAGTTCAACCATTGTGGAAGTCAGTGTGGCGATTCCTCAGGGATCTAGAACTAGAAATACCATTTGACTCAGCCATCCCATTACTGGGTATATACCCAAATGACTATAAATCATGCTGCTATAAAGACACATGCACATGTATGTTTATTGCGGCATTATTCACAATAGCAAAGACTTGGAACCAACCCAAATGTCCAACAATGATAGACTGGATTAAGAAAATGTGGCACATATACACCATGGAATACTATGCAGCCATAAAAAATGATGAGTTCATGTCCTTTGTAGGGACATGGATGAAACTGGAAATCATCATTCTCAGTAAACTATCACAAGAACAAAAAACCAAACACCGCATATTCTCACTCATAGGTGGGAATTGAACAATGAGATCACATGGACACAGGAAGGGGCATATTACACTCTGGGGAATGTGGTGGGGTGGGGGAAGGGGGGAGGGATAGCATTGGGAGATATACCTAATGCTAGATGACGAGTTAGTGGGTGCAGCGCACCAGCATGGCACATGTATACATATGTAACTAACCTGCACAATGTGCACATGTACCATAAAACTTAAAGTACAATTAAAAAAAAAAAAATCAGAACCTCCCCTTGTAATGATGTTGGCTTATCCCCTTATGAAATGCTATATGGGCTGCCTTCTTTACATTCCACTACTGATGTTCCTACATTTGAAACAATAGATCAGTTCCTCAAAATTTATATACTTGTTCTATCTTCCACTCTCTCTTCTCTTAAAACCAAAAGTCTCAGCACAGGCACCAGCCCTGGAGTTCATGTCCTCATCAAAGGATGGAAAGAAGCAAAGCTCAAATCAGCTTGGGAAGGACCTTACCTAGTGCTCCTGACCACTGTAACCATCACCCAGACAGCAGAGAAAGGATGGACTCATTATACCCGAGTCAAAGTGTTGCCACCTCCACAGTCATGGGCCTTGTTCCAGGGGAAAGCCCTACCAAATTAAAGCTAAGAAAAACCTATCACCTTTCCTCACTTTGTAACTAGTCACCTTATTAACGTAACTAGATCAAGCCTACCTCAAGTTACCACTTTTCACACTTGTCTCATTCTGCCCTGTGGGGATCTCCAAAGCCAAAAGGGGTTAGCCTCTATCCATAAGTATCTTTGCCTCTCCAGAATAAACAAAACTGCTTATAATATTGACTGTTATACCTAAAGTGCATGGTACAGTCAGTGGAGAGTCTGTCATGGTTGGGAAAACGTACTCTGGACTACTGAGTATCAAGCCTGGACCTCCCCACGGGGAAGCTGCATTGATCTAAAACCCTATATCCACTTTACTAAAGGATAGCTCCCTCTGTCAGCTTCAGCAGTGTAACACTGTGCAAATCTCTATCACTGCCCCCACCTCCACCGACACTAACCCCACTCTAGTTCGCTTCTATGGCCTAGGAGCTGATTTTCATTCTCAAACAGGCCCAATAGGATCTTTTGAAATGTGTTTCATTGATCCTCCACCCTCTTCCCTTTCTTCTCCAGAGCCTTCTTTCAATCAAACTGTTATTTTTTCCAATAACAAAGCCACAGTCGACATTGTAGAAACTAGAGATTTAGGACAAACTTCAGCAGTTGAAACAGCATACCAAGATACAAATGCCTGGTTGGAATGTATTAAATCTTCTGTTCGCACACTAAACAAAAGTGACTGTTAGGCTTGTGTGGCAGGAAGGCTCAAATAGTCCCTTTCCCACTAGGATGGTCTTCTGACCGATTGGGCATGAGCTGCATGGTAAATCTCTTTCAAAACCCCATAGCCTGGGGCAGCAAGGCGTCCAAGACTGAAGTCAAAGGCTCTGTGGGTCAGCCTCTGAGAGCCACCCAGCCTCCAGCCTCAGATGTTGATTTTACCTTGTGTCTTTCACGGCAGGGGGAGAAATTAACATCTCTAGGAGACCCAAAAGGGTGAAATGAAATTGAGCCTTTCCAAGAACTTACCAGTCAAGCTGCCCTTACTCATTCCCAAACAAACGTATAGTGGTATTGCGGGAAATCACTATTGAGTTATCTGCCAAGTAATTGGAGTGGTACTTGAGCTCTAGTTCAATTGGCCATTCCTTTCACTCTGGCATTCCGCCAACACAGCAAGAAAATCAAAACTGAGTTAAAAGAAGCACCGCGCCCAGATCTTTTGACCCTCTTGTTTATATAGATGCTGTTGGAGTCCCACGAGGAGTACCAGATGAATTTAAAGCTCAAAATCAAATAGCTGCAGGGCTTGAGTCCATGTTGTTCTGGTGGTCAACAATAAAAATGTTGACTGGATAAATTACATCTATTACAACCAAAAACAATTTGTTAATTATACTACGAATGCTATCAACAGAATAGCTGAATAATTAGGACCCACCAGTCAAATGGCTTGGGAAAATAGAATAGCACTAGACATGATCCCAGCAGAAAAAAGTGAAGTCTGTGTTATGATTGGAATCCAATGTTGTACTTTGATCCCCAACAACACAGGCCGCAGTGGAAGAATTACCAAAGCTTTACAAGGTTTCACACCTCACTATCACCTGAACAAGCCAAAAATTCTGGAATGACCCCTTCACAAATTTTATAGAAAAGTGGTTTAGTAAATGGACTAGTGTCCTTGATATTAACCTCTCTTGCAATTGCCATAAATGTACTCATTCTCATGGGATGTTGAATTATACCCTGTGCCTGAGGGCTGAGACAAAAACGTATAGAAACAGCTCTCATCAAAAACCCACCTGATTTCCCCCCTCCTTATTCACATGAGCTTTTTATTTTAGAGGACCAAGTAGAATAACAAAATCAAAACATGTTAAAGGGCTTGAAGAGGAAAAATTATAAAAATTAAAAAGGGGGATACAAAAGATACAAAAGAATACAAAATACAAAATATACAAAAGGGGAGATACAGATACAAAAGAATTTCCTCTTCAAAGGTTTGGCTTGTTCAGCATCCTTGTTCTCTGTTCCCTACATACTTCCAAGGCCAAACAAACTTCCTTATCCTTTGTAACCCCGTCTTAGTTTCAGTAAACAACCTTCCCGCCAGTCCTTATCTACAGTGACCACATCTGCTACCCACTCATGGCTCCTCCCACCAAAACTGCCCTTCCCACCAGTGTAACCACCGTTTTGCACCTCTCAAGTTAGCCAGTCGAGTTCAGCTTAGATTGTGTGGTCTAACTCCAGGCAATGGAGGCAGGACACAGTGGCAGGGACAAGCTGAGTTAGGGATAAAAACCCCTTCCCTCCTTTATTTGGTGTGTGCTTGTGGGTACCAGACTTGCAAGCAGCACCCTTCTACAGAAGCAAATTTTGTCTCACTGAGAAATCCTTTAAGTGCTAGTTTTCTTTGTGACTCTGAGCTTTACTCCCAACAACAACAAGAGAGTTGAGAGAACTTTAGATCAAAATTTGGGGTAGTTTAGGTGTAGTTTCTACATTGGACATTGAACTGAGAGTGAGCAAACCTCTAGAAATGTGACAACCAGGCAACAAAGATGCCTTGACCCTTTGGCTAAAGGAGTCTGGAAAAGAACCCATCTTTTTTACTTAGGGCATAATTCGCCATCATCAAGAGAGAACAAAGCTAGACTAAAATGACTGTGTATTAGTCTGTTTTCATGCTGCTGATAAAAACATAGCCAGGACTGGGAAAAAAAGGAGGTTTAATTGGACTTACAGTTCCACATGGCTGAAGAGGCCTCAGAAACATGGCGGGAGGCAAAGGGCATTTCTCAACATGGTGGCAGCAAGAGAAAATGAGGAGGATGCAAAAATGCAAACCTCTGATAAAACCATCAGATGTCCTGAAATTTATTCACTACCATGAGAACAAGTATGAGGGAAACCGCCCCCATGATTCAAATTATCTCCCACGAGGTCCCTCCCACAACACGTGGGAATTATGGGAGTACAATTCCAGATGAGATTTGGTTGGGGACACAGCCAAACCATATCATTCCACCCCTGGCCCCTCCTAAATCTCATGTCCCCACATTTCAAAACCAATCATGCCTTCCCAACAGTCCATCAAAATCTTAACTCATTTCAGAATTAACCCAAAGTCCACAGTCCAAAGTCTCATCTGGGACAAGGCAAGTCCCTTCCACCTATGAGCCTGTAAAATCAAAAGCAAACCAGTTACTTCCTAGATACAATCGGGGTACAGGTATTAGGTAAATACAGCCATTCCAAATGGGAGAAATTGGCCAAAACAAAGGAGTTACAGGGTCTATTTAAGTCTGAAATCCAGCAGGGCAGTCAAATTCTAACACTCCAAAATGATCTCCTGTGACTCCATGTCTCACATCAAGATCACGCTGATGCAAGAGATAGGTTCCCATAGTCTCGGGCAGCTCTGTCCCTGTGGCATTGCAGGGTATAGCCACCCTCCTGGCTGCTTTCACAGGTTGGCATTGAGTGTGTGCAGCTTTTCCAGGCCCACGGTACAAGTTGTGGGTGGAGCTACCATTCTGGGGTCTGGAGGACAGTGGGCCTCTTCTCACAGTTCCACTAGGCAGTGCCCCAGTGGGGACTCTGTGGGTGGGAGGGGAAGGGGTCTCTGAGCCTATGTTTCCCTTCTGCACACTGCCCTAGCAGAGGTTCTCCATGAGGGACCTGCCTGTGTAGCAAACTTGTGCCTGGGTATCCTGGTGTTTCCACACATCTTCTGAAATCTAGGTGGAGGTTCCCAAACCTCAATTCTTGACTTCTGTGCATCCACAGGCTCAACACCACATGGAAGCTGCCAAGGTTTGGAGCTTGCACCCTCTGAAACCATGGGCTGAGCTGTACCTTGGCCCCTTTTATCAGTAGCTGGAACAGCTAGGATGCAGGGCACCAAGTCCCTGGGCTGCACACAGCATGGGGACCCTGGGCCAAGCCCATGAAAACATTTTTTCCTCCTAGGCTTCCAGGTCTGTGATGGGAGGGGCTGCCATGAAGACCTATGAGATTCCCTGGAGACATTTCCCCTATTGTCTTAAGGATGAACATTTGGCTCCTTGTTACTTACATGAATTTCTCAAGCCAGCTGGAATTTCTCCTCAAAAAATGGGGTTTTCTTTTCTATTGCATCATCAGGCTGTAAATTTCCTGAATTTTCACAGTTTCCCTTTTAAAATGGAATGCTTTTAACAGCACCCAAGCCACCTCTTGAATGCTTTGCTGCTTAGAAATTTTTTCCACCACATACCCTAAAAATCATCTCAAGTTCAAAGTTCCACAAATCTCTAGGATGGGGCAAAATGCCACCAGTCTCTTTGTTGTAACAGGAGTCACCTCTGCTCCAGTTACCAACAAGTTCTTCATCTCCATCTGAGACCACCTCAGCCTGGACCTTGATGTTCATATCACTATCAGCATTTTTGTGACAGCCATTCAACAAGTCTCTGGCAAGTTCCAAACTTTCCGACATTTTCCTGTCTTCTTCTGAGCCCTCCAAACTGTTCCAACCTCTGCCTGATACCCAGTTCCAAAGTCACTTCCACATTTTCAGGTATCTTTTCAGTAACGCCCCACTCTACTGGTACCAATTTACTGTATTAGTCCATTTTCATCGTGCTGATAAAAACATACCCAAACCTGGGACGAAAAGAAGGTTTAATTGGATTTACAGTTCCACATGGCTGAGGGGCCTCAGAATGATGGCGGGAGGCAAAAGGCACTTCTTATATGGTGGCAGCAAAATAAAATGAGGATACAAAGTGGAAACCCCTAATAAAACCATCAGATCTCCTGAGATTTATTCACTACCATGAGAACAGTATGGGGGAAACCACCCCCATGATTCAAATTACCTCCCACAACACATGGGAATTATGGGAGTACAATTCAAGATGAGATTTTGGTGGGGACACAGAGCCAAACTATATCAGGCCACTTAGCCATTTGACAGAACTAGATATGCAATAGGGACATTTGAGAACCCCAGAAAGGAACTGAATGGACTTCTCTATGTGCAACATATAAACAACTTAGGCATTTACATTCTGAATCATTAGGGCATGCTAGACTCTATGTAGGGGGAGAACCTTGTAATGCTATAATTTCTTATGACTACTAAGCTGGGGAAAAGATAGATATATAACTAAATAATACAAGGTTATTTTTGAGCCTGGACATCTCAGAATGTCTTCTATTGTTTACAAAATAATGTGTGTTAGGGGACAGGTAAAGGGCACTTGAGGTCTATAACAACTTCCATCTACTTTCTGCCTGTCCTTTAGGATCTCTGGCTCTCAAATGGCTAAAGTGACTTTCCCTAGTCTCTCAAGAACTCATGTGTCAGCCAGGGAATCCACATATTATCTGAAATATATAGGTGCTATCATTAGCACTACAACTACCCTTAGGCCCAAGGCGACACTACCTCATAGAGAAGACTCTCTTCCTTGAAAAAAGAGAAGACACTGGAAAGGAGCCTCAACAGACTGGAAAACTTCATGCCATCATTGGGAACAGTCTGCTTCCTGCTGCTGCCATAAACCTAGTACTCTCTCTCCCTTCATGGTAGTGGTAGTTCTGGTCCAGTTTTCTGCATACAAGTCATACCATCCTAACAAGGCCTTTCCTGAGCATCACCTATCCCTGGCTAGCCACTGTCTCTTACAGTCTTGTCTTCTCCCCTCACTGGCACACACAAAAAATACCAACTTTATCTACCTGGCTGGGGCTTTCTCCTGTTTGGGGGTTTCCCGTATGTTTCTTCCCTTTCACTTCAGCCTTTGTCTAAACTAAGCAATTATTCTCTTCCCATTCCCTGGACCAGATTTTCTTTTCATTAATTAGTAGGTCTCTTCCCTTCCTCCAGGGCATCGTGTTTTTACCTATCCATTCAGACTTTTCCAATCTCCATCTGCTCACTTTAAAATAAATTGCTTGCTTTTTCTTATTTATTGAATTATTTGGGTGAGGGGTGAGAAAGAGAAAAATTCAATAATTTCTATAATCAAAATTTCTTTGTTTTACATTGTTTGCCAATGGACTATTGTTATCTGAAACATCTGAGTCTTTTTTCTTCTGCAAATAAATAGCATCATCCTCTGAGTGAAAGACATCATTAATACTAAGCTGCATGAAATGATATTGACAAATGACCTGTCCCCTGAGTAGGGCAAATGCATGAGAGCTTTATTATGGACACCAAGAAAGAGGAATGGAATCTAGTTCTAAAGTCAAATCAGTGTCAACGTAAACCAAAGCAATTGATTAAATGGAGGCACTTTATAGGACCTATATCAATTAATGATTTAAGAAATCTGAAATGAAATGCTCTAAGAATTAAAAATACTTCTTGAAGCATTTCTTCTCTCTCCCCCAGAGGCTAGGGAACACTCAATTGGAATTCTGTGGCACGTGTGCAAAGTAAAAATGGGATTTCCATGAGTTATGCACAAAGTTCTTAATTGCACACTGTCACTGGAGCCATTGTCACCCACCACCAAATCTTGTGTCTCCATCCAAAAACAAAAAGAGGGAAGATTCATGTTATTAGACTAGACATGCCATGTCGAATTAAGGGGAGAAATATGCAGAATACCCAGCCCCATAATGGGAAACTGAAGAACTAAAATTACATATTGAATATGTTGTTCAGACCAAAAAAAAAAACTTAATTCCCTTTGAATTTTATAGTAGTTTACACTTAAAAAATTAGGAGAAGAAAGTGGGTACTTTAGTAGAATTTTATTTCTGCATACACTGTCAGAATAGATTTTTTTTCAGATGGGGAAAATCCCTATACGCTGGATTCTATCTTTGAAGGTAGAAGAGAAAGGATGGAAAATATCATGTGCTTTAAATACATCTTTCTGTATCTTACCTCCCAATTTTTTTTAATAGCATGGCCTCACAAAGACTGATTTTACTGCTGCTGAAAACTGTCTGAAGATGAGAAGCAGTTTCAGTAAGAACAACAGAGAGTAAACAAAGCTAAGATAACAACAGTGAATGCCACAAATTCTGAATAGAACATAACATGGATAAACTGATTTGTTCTACTTCACTAAGTTACACTGAAGTTGGAGAAGTTTGCAGAACTTTGGCATACATAGAGGTCACAATAGTATATGTTTTTATCAAACTGAATTCTAATTGTTAGAAGGTAGGACAGTGAATAATGGCAATACTGCAGAGTGGTTAGGAGAACGTGAGCTTTGTGGTCAGTCAGAAAACTGCTTCAAATCTCAACCGTGTCATTTAGGAGTTGGGTGTGGGCAAGTTATTTAACTTGAGTCTTACTTCTCACATCTGTGTCTGTCATAAGATAATTGTTTATTATCTGAATAGTGAGAGTTGAATAAATTATCCTCAAAATTAAATAAAATGGAAGGATTCAGTATGATACCTGGAAGGCATGTATATATTAAGGTCTCAATAAATGCTATTTGTTTTGATTTATTATTATTACAATAAAAAAGTCACAGTGGAAAAAGCCAAATTCTCATTTTGATTTAAAACTTTTCCATATTATTGTTATTATCATTTAATGTTTTAGAGACAAGATCTCCCTCTTTCACTCAGGCTTGGGTGCAGTCGTGAAATCATACATAGCCCACTGCAACCTCGAACGCCTGAACTCAAGGGATCCCACTGCTTAGCCGGGACTAAAGGTGTGTGCCACTGTGTTTGGCTAACTTTTTTTATTCTTTGTAGAGATGGGGGTCTTGCTGACATCCAAGATTTATTTCAGTATTTTTTAGTAAATTAATACTATTATGAGCTTAACAGATGAAAGTTATTTACCATAAACTTTAAAGAACTGTGGAAAAATTATGTTTAAACATTTTTTTATTATCTCAACTCTGCTTCATCCACTTCCCCAGGTATTCATCAGCTTTGAACACTTCTTCTAAAAGTTAAATACTTGTCAGTCCTCTTAATGGCCTCCAAGGAGAGATATGTCAAGAATTTCATTAGAAGCCTATTTTGGTGTTTAATCCTGCTGAGCCTATGTCTCTACAATTTAACATTCAGTGGAAGCAATAAACGGTGATCATCTCATCAAGAAATTGGATCCGTTCCTCAAAAACATTCCAGTGATCCATTCCTTTCATATCCCTGTGAAATGATTTGTACTCAGAACAGTTGTGTGTGTGCACAAGCATATGCAGCACATTAAGAATGCCAAGTCTGAATTTCTCAGTGGTCTGAAGTGGAAACTTCTCATAGAGCAGCCATATGTTTGCTAGGATTGCATTAATCTTACCTTTTAGGCAAACAATATAGTGCATTTTGTCTATGTTTTACCACATACAACAAATACTGAACCCTTTCTTATTCCTGTATCTATGAATGAATATGGAAAGACTTATCTGAAAGGCATATCAAGGACTTTTTTTTTTTATTAGCTTACTTGGCCAGGCGTGGTGGCTCACTTCTGTAATCCCAGCACTTTGGGAGGCTAAGGTGGGTGGATCACTTGAGGTCAGGAGTTTGAAACTAGCCTGGCCAACATGGCAAAACCCCGTCTCTACTAAAAAAAAAAAAAAAAAAAAAAAATTAGCCTGGTATGGTGGCAGGCACCTGTAATCCCACCTACTCGGGAGGCTGAGACATGACAATCAGTAGAACCTTGGTCGGGGAGGTTGCCGTGAGCTGAGATCCTGACACTGTACTCCAGCCTGGGCTACAGAGTGACATTCCATCTCGAAATAAATAAATAAAAATAAAATAAAATTAGCTTACTTTAAATGAGCATTTCTTATTTTTAAATTCCAGATTCTCAGGGGAGAAAAACCCGGGAGAGGGAAGCTTGGGTCAAGTGTACAATGAGTTCAATAAAGTTGAACATAGGGGTAAGGTTATGTGGTATAAACATGACTTTCTAGGAGCTTCTCATTTGTGTTTGCATAGATTTATTAATAAATTAAAGGATACTAATGAGCTAGGCTTATATCTTAAAGGATATCTATTGTTCTCCGTTCACATCCAGAGGTTTAAAGAAGAACTCCATGTCTCAGAGCATTATAGGAGGTCCAAGGTTTAATTTGCATCCACTTTCACCCCCTCCCCTAAGTCGTCCTCACCACATTTGTGCCTTGGTCTTTTGTCATAACTGTTCCTTCTGAAAAATATGCTGATATTTCTTATGTGATCTCCTTTCAGAATTAACTGTGATTGTTATGTTGAATCATATTTCTGCATTCTATTGATAGTATACCTATAACTGAATATGTTCTTATGTATAACTTTAGTAAGATATTTATAATACCTATAACATTCATAAAGACTATCCCTGGGTCAGCTATTAGAATATTACTCAATATGTTGTGGAAAGTAGATATGCATACGTTAAGTTTTGAGTCACCAGGTGATAACTTTAAACTCATTGAATAAAAGCTAATATATAACAAAAAGTCAGTGTATGTGTGTATGTGTGCATTGGTGGGAGATTAACGTGCCATAGTGGGAGCTATCAAACATTGAAGAAATTTAGTCTCTATCTTGAAATACATACACTGCTTACAGGAATAGAGAAAAGTGGATATATACCTATATTTCCTAGAATCTTGAGGATCCTGCCTAGGTGTTTCAAACCACAGAATCAGCCGAAATGAACATCAGCATTGTCTATTGCCATGTTTATTATAGTATAGCTTTATGAGTTCAAAGTTTTCACCCTTAGATTGTTATTAATTTGCTTAGCATGCTATTTTCCTGGACCATACAAAAGTTCCTGGTGTGTGCTTCAAACAGGTCCTTATTTAACAGGAGCTGGCAGTCAACATGCAGCTTGAACTAGTGACTCTCAAAAGGACCCTCAAAGACATCTGTTGCTTATTCCCATTCTACTCAGTTTCCCAAGGTTTCACTCCCCTCCGCTACCTCTCTCACTCTTAGAAAATGATTCTACTGACAGCATTTCTAAGAAGATGAAGCTCATCTGACATGGGTTGCATCAGTCTGTTGTTCCTGCTGTCATCACTTCCTATATCTGCTGAGCTACCACTCCATCAACTATTCTACCCGTCAACCTCTTTTCCCTTTGCCTAATAACACTAATATACCCCTTTATTCTAAGAAACATTTCCATTTGACTCCTTAAGTTATTACTCCAATCTTTTTCTCTTCTCTACCAGACATAAATGTCTATACTTACTGCACTTCCTCACTACCCACAGTTTACTTGAGTCCTTACACTCTGACTTCTATACACACACTACTTTTCATATTTTTATCAGGTGACTCTCATTAACTGTCATAATTTTCCAGCGCTTTGGGCATATATAAAGTGCATATCCGTTTTACAAGAATATTGTTTTAGATCAAAACTTGTTTCTTTCAAGGTGATTTTAAAATGTGTTTGGAATAAAATTATTTAATTCATTTAATTACAGTATATTACAGAGCAAAACCCAATAAGAAATTAGTTTCTACTTAAACTGTAATAGTCTGCTCACATATTAAGTGATTATAAACACAAATAGCTGAAAAGAAGTATAATGGAAGCAATAAATATTGGTACTTGGTAGGATTATGACAATTAAATTGAAAGACACCTAGAGGGATTAACATTTTTCTACTATGTCCATTGCATCCCCTTGGAACATGCAGCTCTTTTTTCCTACCCGCTCTTGAATTTGACCTTACCCACTAACTGTCCGTCCCACCCTCTCAAACTCAAATTACCAAACCAGTGGCTATTAAACCACAAGAACCATCCCTCTCTCTTGAGAACCAATTTTACCAACTATTCCTGAAACTTAGTTGAACTTCAGATGCCTTCTTTGCTAAAGATTTTAAGAATTCTGCTCTTCCTCCCAATCACATGTCTTGGTCTTCTGAATAAATGTTTATGCTTAATGGTGCTTTGGTTTTCTTCCAAAAAAACCAGTGGATTTTCTGTTATTACATACAGGGTGATGGCAGAGAAAGATGAGAAGAAATGTCCATGATTAGCCCCTGGAACCCCAATATTAAAAAGCAAGGTAGAGAGGGAGAAATATGGACAGGAGATTCAGAGAAGTGGGAGGGATACCAAGTTAAAATGGCATTTTATAAGCCTGGAGAGGAAGCAGTGTCAAAAAGGAGACAATGGTTTACTCTTACATGCTGCAGAGAAGTCAAGTAAGAGGGGAATAAAGAAATATTCTTTGTGATTTTATTATTCTTTTGAATATGTACTTGTATTGATGCATCTTCAATCCACAGTAACACTGTACATGGCCAATTCATTCACTTAATATCTTGGAACCACAAAGTGCTAAGCAATGGTGGGAAATATCTTTTTTCAACAACTATAGTTTCTCACTTGCAGCAAAGCTTCCAAATTTGCAATCCACAACCTTTGGCCTCAGACTGACAACAGTGATTCTAGGGGTTCAGATATCCACTGATTTAAATGTAATTTAAAATTTCAATATAACTGTATTCATAATATTGTTCAACTATTATTTTTAAATGTTTGTATATGTCACTGTGATTAATGAAGTATACATTTCTAGTAGTTGTGTATTATTGTATATGTTCTCGACCAAAATAAATCAAACTATCACATGAGGGGATCCCTATGATGTCGTAAACTTAAATACGGTTTATGTAATTTTAAAGATAAATTCTATTTCTTTTCATTTTACTCTAATACTTGGTTTGGATTCTCTTCTCAAGATCATGAAGTATCCACATTTCCCTATGGAAATGAAATGTAATTTATTTATTCTTCAACAATTTTTAATATTTAATACATACAAAAGATAATATATGCCACAGAGATATTTTACTTTTATAAGTGGGAACAATGAAATGTGTGAGTTCATTTTGATTCCAGTCCATACATGTTAGTTTGTGAAATTTGGGGGGAGGGGCACCTACAAATCTAGATTCCAAGAATTAGACACACTAAACATAAATTTCATGAATGTTGACCACTTTTAACAGTCTAAATTATAAAACAAGCAAATGGTTGTAATTTAATGTATCATTTAATTCATTTACTTTTTTGAATGTGACAAAACTAGCTATCAAACTATAACTCATGGTTTATTTTGTTTTGTTTTTGTTATTCAGCAGGCATTTTTTGAATTCCTTTTGCTAAAGTGTTCTAAAAAACAGTCAGTGACCTTGTGGGCCAGTGGCATGTGTGTATTAGGAATAGATTTTTGCCTGGACTTGTTTTTAATAAAGTCTTCAAGAGAGTCCCTTACATCCCAGAACTCAGAGGGATATTTTGTCAGTGTTTGTGATGATAAAAGTAAACGTTGTTCCCTGTACACTATAGGGAGAAATAAGTTGGCCATAAAATGCAGTTTCTTTCTTTATAGACACATTTTTAATTTAACTTCTTTGCTGATTTTTATTATACTTATGTGCAATTTGGGGAGGGAGGATTTATTTCTAAATCTTTTTCATACAATTAAAGCTTTATAAGAAAATAAGTTTTTTTTTTTTTTTTTTTTTTGAGACGGAGTCTCTGTCACCCAGGTTGGAGTGCAGTGGCGCAATCTCCACTCACTGCAAGCTCTGCCTCCCGGATTCACGCTATTCTCCTGCCTCAGCCTCCTGAGTAACTGGGACTACAGGCGCCCATCACCACGCCTGGCTAATTTTTTTTTTTTTTTTTTTTTTTTTTGTATTTTTAGTAGAGATGGTGTTTCACCATGTTAGCCAGGATAGTCTCGATCTCCTGACCTTGTGATCCGCCCGCCTCAGCCTTCCAAAGTGCTGGGATTACAGGTGTGAGCCACCGCGCCTGGCCGAAAATAAGTTTTAATATGTTAACATTAAATATATTTGTGTACTCTGTAACAAAAGTAATTCTTGTATTGCAGAGTTACTCAAAGTCAACTCAGTAACACAAATATTTTACCTAGATATCTGAAAAATCTCTATATTAATAAGATTGTCAATCTCACAAAGTGGGGACATATATGAGTGGTGTCTTTGTTCCACTGTTAACCTCCGTCATCAATTCGTTAGAGCAATGGGAACTTTTGGGGAAAATCCTACAGTCCCATAAGCTAGAGACAGCAGAAGAAAGGTGCAGGGACATCAAATTTCTGACTTCCATTGTTTCTCTAACACTTGAACACCTAGCCCTATTATCTCCTGGGGGAAAAGGCAATAAAGACTCAACTTTTTCAACTTTAGGTTGAGGATAAAAGGGCACTACATACTGTTAAACAGTTTATGGGTCTTACCACTAGTTGTTTTATTTTGCTTTGATTTTAGATAGTGCATGTACATAGTAGAAATTAAATAGATAAATGTGGATGTGCCTTTGAGTGGGTTGAGCTTGTTACTATATCTTCCATTTAATCTTAAAATTTGGTGAAAAAAAAACTAGAGATTTTCTTCTTTTGCTTCCCGAAGCAGCTTCCTTTCCTGTAAACCTTGTAACAACCTCTAGAAGCTCACCACTTTTGCTTCCCTACCATTTGTTTCTAGTTGAAGTGAAAACTTGCATTGTATTACTACTTGCTGCCTGGCTTAAATTTTGGGACAATCTGCCCATTCATGCCTTATTAATAATTTTATTTTATTTTAAGGTTTTTTTGACACTCATCAATATCAATTTTAATATCTATTACAATACAGCAATAAAGGCAAACTAAAAAAGGCTATACAAGGCATTTTGCACATCTTCATGTACTGGGTTCTCCGAAGCCCATTTCCTATTAATATCTTTTGCCGGAAGAATCTTTTTTATTATTATACTCTAAGTTCTAGGGTACATGTGCACAACATGCAGGTTTGTCACATATGTATACATGTGCCATATTGGTGTGCTGCACCTATTAACTCATCATTTACATTACATATATCTCCTAATGCTATACCTCCCCACTTCCCGCACCCCATGACAGGCCCTGATGTGTGATGTTCCCCTTCCTGTGTCCAAGTGTTCTCATTGTTCAGTTCCCACCTATGAGTGAGAACATGCGGTGTTTGGTTTTTGGTCCTTGCGATAGTTTACTGAGAATGATGGTTTCCAGCTTCATCCATGTCCCTACAAAGGACATGAACTCATCCGTTTTTATGGCTGCAGAGTACTCCATGGTGTATATGTGCCACATTTTCTTAATCCATGCTATCATTGATGGACATTTGGGTTGGTTCCAAGTCTTTGCTATTGTGAATAGTGCCGCAATAAATATACATGTGCATGTGTCTTTATAGCAGCATGATTTATAATTCTTTGGGTATATACCCAGTAATGGGATTACTGGGTCAAATAGTATTTCTAGTTCTAGATCCTTGAGGAATCGCCACATTGTCTTCCACAATGGTTGAACTAGTTTACAGTTCCACCAACAGTGTAAAAGTGTTCCTATTTCTCCACATCCTCTTCAGCACCTGTTGTTTCCTGACTTTTTAATGATCACCATTCTAACTAGTGTGAGATGGTATCTCATTGTGGTTTTGATTTGCATTTCTCTGATGGCCAATGATGATGAGCATTTTTTCATGTGTCTGTTGGCTGCATACATGTCTTTTTTTGAGAAGTGTCTGTTCATATCCTTCTCCCACTTGTCGATCAGGTTGTTTTTTTCTTGTAAATTTGAGTTTATTGTAGATTCTGGATATTAGTCCTTTGTCAGATGAGTAGATTGCAAAAATTTTCTCCCATTCTGTAGGTTGCCTGTTCACTCTGATGGTAGTTTCTTTTGCTGTGCAGAAGCTCTTGAGTTTAATTTGATCCCAATTGTCAATTTTGGCTTTTGTTGCCATTGCTTTTGGTGTTTTAGACATGAAGTCCTTGCCCATGTCTATGTCCTGAATGGTATTGCCTAGATTTTCTTCTAGGGTTTTTATAGTTTTAGGTCTAACATTTAAATCTTTAATCCATCTTGAATTAATTTTTGTATAAGTTGTAAGGAAGGGATCCAGTTTCAGCTTTCTACATATGGCTAGCCAGTTTTCCCAGCACCATTTATTAAATAGGGAATCCTTTCCCCATTGCTTGTTTTTCTCAGGTTTGTCAAAGATCAGATGTTTGTAGATGTGTGGCATTATTTCTGAGGGCTCTGTTCTGTTCCATTGGTTTACAGCTCTGTTTTGGTACCAGTACCATGCTGTTTTGGTTACTGTAGCCTTGTAGTATAGTTTGCAGTCAAGTAGTGTGATGCCTCCAGCTTTGTTCTTTTGGCTTAGGATTGACTTGGAAATGTGGGCTCTTTTGTGGTTCCATATGAACTTTAAAGTAGTTTTTTCCAATTCTGTGAAGAAAGTCATTGGTAGCTTGATGGGGATGGCAATGAATCTTTTAATTACCTTGGGCAATATGGCCATTTTCACGATATTGAATCTTCCTATCCATGAGCGTGGAATGTTCTTTCCATTTGTTTGTGTCCTGTGTTATTTCATTGAGCAGTGGTTTGTAGTTCTCCTTGAAGAAGTCCTTCACATCCCTTGTAAGTTGGATTCCTAGGTATTTTCTTCTCTTTGAAGCAATTGTGAATGGGAGTTCACTCATGATTTGGCTCTCTGTTTGTCTGTTATTGGTGTATAAGAATGCTTGTGATTTTTGTACATTGATTTTGTATCCTGAGACTTTGCTGAAGTTGCTTATCAGCTTAAGGAGATTTTGGGCTGAAATGATGGGGTTTTCTAAGTATACAATCATGTCATATGCAAACAGGGACATTTTGACTTCCTCTTTTCCTAATTGAATACCCTTTATTTCTTTCTCCTGCCTGATTGCCTTGGCCAGAACTTCCAACACTATGTTGAATAGGAGTGGTGAGAGAGGACCTCCCTGTCTCGTGCCAGTTTTCAAAGGGAATGCTTCCAGTTTTTGCCCATTCAGTATGATATTGGCTGTGGGTTTGTAATAAATAGCTCTTATTATTTTGAGATATGTCCCATCAATACCTAATTTATTGAGAGTTTTTAGCATGAAGGGCTGTTGAATTTTGTCAAAGGCCTTTTCTGCATCTATTGAGATAACCATGTGGTTTTTGTCTTTGGTTCTGTTTATATGCTGGATTATGTTTATTGATTTGTGTATGTTGAACCAGCCTTGCATCCCAGGGATGAAGCCCACTTGATCATGGTGGATAAGCTTTTTGATGTGCTGCTGGATTCAGTTTGCCAGTATTTTATTGAGGATTTTTGCATCGATGTTCATCAGGGATATTGGTCTAAAATTCTCTTTTTTGGTTGTGTCTCTGCCAGGCTTTGGTATCAGGATGATGCTAGCCTCATAAAATGAGTTAGGGAGGAATAATTTTAAAAGAAGCTCTTGGCCAGGCACAGTGGCTCATGCCTTTAGTCCTGGCACTTTGGGAGCCCTAGGTGGGCAGATCACTTGAGGTCAGGAGTTTGAGACCAGCCTGGTCAACATGGTGAAACTAAAAATACAAAAAATTAGCCAGGCGTGGTGGCACGCGCCTGCAGTCCCAGTTACTTGGGAGGCTGAGGCATGAGGCTCCCTTGAACCTGGGACGTGGAGGTCCCAGTGAGCCAAGATTGTACCACTTCACTCCAGCCTAGGTGACAGAGCAAGACTCTGAATCCTAAAAAGTAAAATAAAATAAAATAGAGCTGTCTTTCCAGTCAACTAGGATAATCAGTTGTTTTTTTAAACCAGTTGGATAAAATTTGGGTAAAATTTAAATACATGGCATAGACCATGTATTTTAAGATTTGCCTCAAGGTTTGTAAACCATAAACTTTACTTGTATCTGCTGGGAATAACTGTTTCATATAAATCTCTACAATTCAGACAGGACATAGAAAAGCTTGTTCTTAGTATAGAACTTCATGAAGTTTTTGTTTCTCCAACAGGAAGGAAAGAGTCATTGACATTTTCGTAATAAATTGGTTCAATTAAATAGACTAATACTATTTACAATATAATGTCTATCCCAGTATAATCATAGGGCTCTTACTAAACCCTACAAGAAAACAATATAAATTTATTATTTATATGAATCATGAATTTTAACAAGCAACATTTCTTTTTTTCTACATTCAAGTAATCATTTTCCTAATTCAGATAAATGACAAGCCCTCCTATAGATTTTAAATAGAAAAGGTCATGGAATCATCCTTGACAAGAAATTTTCCAAACTGCTTTCTTAAGATATTTCATACATCTTGTCTTTGAGATCCCAGTCTCAATTCAAACAAATATTTTACTTTTAAAAATGATTTCTTAGAAATTTGGGGAATTATTAGGAGAGAGATACCATTGATGTAGAGAAAACTATAAGCAAATTTATATAATATAAAACATGAATGTTCCATTAGACTTTAACATTATGCACAAACTGCGTTGGCTTTTAAAAATATATAAATAATAGGAAGCAGTTGAGTGAAAACAGTCAAATTGAGCATGTAGAGCAGCTCTAACCCAAGGGGATATTAAATAGGGCACATGTACAAAGCTATACACTTTTAGGTAAGAAGAAGAGGATTCTTCCCTTTCAGCACATAAACATGTTTGGCCCAGGGCAGAGCAAGAGAATGACACACTTGGTCTTTTTCTCATAAACAAAGGTCTTGCTATTTCACCTCCAAAGCAATTTTCTAGGCTATGTTTTTACTATTTTTGAAATGAGAAAGAAAGATTTCTGATGTAACCCTGAAAGCAGGAGAACCATTTTTTTGCTGCAAGCATAGTGTATTATCAATTTGGTGTGAGGCCTGGAGAGCACAGAAGTGATCACTTCTTAGTGCAGAGGGGAGAAAGTTCTGAGTTTGCACAAATTAGTAGTTTTCATTGTTTATAGAAGATGATCAAAAAATTCATAAATTTCAGAAAAACATGGAATCAGAAATTGATGTTTTATTTTCTTCTATGTTACTTTAGCTGGATATTTTCAGCCATTTTCAGAATGGTTTATATTATTAATTTTATATTCATAATATCATTGACCTTAAGAAGCTTTGCTCTAATAGAAACTTCATTCTGTTTTTCCATCCAATCAGATCAATAATCAATCTAGTTAATCAGCAAGCAACTAGTAGGGGTCTGTTCTATCCCAGATGAACTCTAGGTATAATTCCTAAACAATGCAATTTTAATATACAAAGGAGGTAATACAAAAAAGCCTGAGGATATTGGCAAGCATGCAAGCCTATGCAAATTATGCAAGTTCCATCTATTTTAAAGTGCTGTATTGTGTTATATACATGTATAACCATATGTTACAAAACCAAAATCAGGACCCATGTTCCAATAAATTATTTTTGTGCCATTACTGGATATGAGAAACTGTCTGGGAAAGGTAGTTTAAGTGCTGTAATGATGGAGTTTTTAGGATATTTTAATGGTTTATGGGGACCACAAACAGATATTTGAAATTAGTTTTGTCTCCAAAAACCCGAGATAAAAACTTATTTGGAAACTCAGATATAATAAATAATAAAAACCAGACTATTACTTAGATCTTTATATTGATAGACTATTGGAAAAGATTTGTTCTTATTTTTCTCTATGTTAGTAAAAAAATTACCTTGGATAAATGTTTGAGAAACTGTATGTTGAAAATAATGTAATATTATTTTATGTACATATTAAGCTTGATTTTGCTAGCAGATTAAATTTTGGTAAACAGAAAAGATAAGAAGATGTTTCAGGTTAGAAAAATGAAATGTTTTAATAAACAGAATCAAGACAAATTTTTGGCACATTTGTAGGATTATGAGAGGGCGAAACTATTTGAGCAAAAAGTACATATTATAGATTAGTGGGCATGAAGAACCATCAGCAAAATAAAGCCAGGATTATGGAAGGCTTGGAAAACCAGACAGTCTAGGCATGTTGGATTATCTGGATTATTTAGATACTCCTATTGCAGTAAGGCATAGAGTCAAATATAAAGTTGCCATGACTTTATATTTCTTAAAAGATGTACTAATGATAGATAGGTGTACTTAGTTATGACTATACTTTGATACTGTTCTAAAATTTGAGATCTTACTTTTCTAATGATTTAACGCATAGAAACTACTTATTTTCCTTCTCCTCCTCCCCCTGTCTCCTCCTCCCTGTCTCTGCCTCTGTATTTCCACACGCACATACACGTGTGCACTCAAGAAAGTTGATTAACCTCACGTGTGTGTATATATATACACACACATATATGGAGGTCAATTAAACTTGGCTGAATATAAGAAAATGAATTAATGGCCAGGTGCAGTAGCTCAGTCCTGAAATCCCACCACTTTTGGAGACCAGGTGAGATGATCACTTGAGGCCAGGAGTTTGAAACCAGCCTGGGCAACATAGTGAAACCCTGTCTTTACAAGGAATTAAGAATTAGCTATTTGTGGTGGTGATGCCTGTACTCAGGATGCTGAGGCAGGAGGATCGCTTGGGCCAGGAGTTCAAGGCTATATTGAGCTGTGGTTGCCCTACTGCATTCCAGCCTAGGCGACAGAGCAGAGACTCTGTCTGAAAAAAAAAAAAAAAGAAAAGAAAAGAAAGAAAAAAATGAATTACTTTACTGTGTCTTTTTTATTTTTCCTATGATACTATGATTTTCTGCCTTGCTGTTATCATCTAAAAATGTTTTTAAGTTATTGAAGAGAAACAAATCCCATCCTAAGAATTGGAAGATGGTGAAGGAAACTAGTATGTATGAAGCCAAAGCTACTTGACAATCACTGATCTGGATGACTTATATGTGCACATCAATTCAACCTTCTAACCAACTACGGGAATGAATATCTCCATTCTGCAAATGAGAATATTGGAAACCAAAGAGGTTAATCAACTTTCTTGAGAGTACACAGTAGGAAAATGTCAGAGGCCAATTTGAATCCAGATCTATCTGGCTCCAAAACCCATACTCTTTTCTCTGTATACATCTTTATTCAAACAAAATACTGCCACCACAGGGTCAGTGGCCTAGAAGATTAAAACTGCATTGATCTTTTCAATCCCACATCTGTTTGAAATAATTCAACTAAGTTTCTTTTTGTTTCACCCTTCAATTATGGACCGTAAAACAGTCACTTGTTGATTGATTTAATGGAAAAAAAACTACTAAAATCTTTCTTTGTGCATAAAAAGCCATAAGATACATCAGAAATCCTAGATCCCATGACTGTTGTTTGTAGTCAACAGAGAATATAAACTACAGGCAGTTTTCCTGATAATAAAAAGTGAGAGTAGTGTTTCTGGAATTAAAAAAATAAAAAGTTGGCAAAATAGAATTGGTTTTCTTTTTTCTATGCTTCTCTGCCATCCACATTTAGTGCTAATTCTATCTGAATGGCAGAAAGTACAAATGAAAAATCACGGTCTAATCACATGCTGGCCTTATAATATGTTACCCCAGTCAATTTCCTGTACAATATATGCTTCCCTTATTCACTTTGCCCCTGTCTGTGTATCAGCCACTCCTTTACCTGATAGTTTATTAAGGAAAAGAAAACTTAAGCTTTTCACAGCTCTTTTGTTCTATGCAGAAATTATCCTTCTTGCCTCATTCACTTAACCCAATTACTTCTGTTCGTTTTCTTAGAGAAATAGTATCAACTAGCTTGTCCTACATGGGAGGACCTGCTTGAAGCACATTGCAAGTTCTGACTTACATATTCCTTGTACTTAACCCTATAAGGCTAGTTCTCTTATCATCCCTTCTTTACCCATGTGGCTTCTGCAGCATAAAGTGGTTATGGAGTAGGGATTTGAACCCATACACTCTGACTAGAGTCCACATACTTAACCCCTGCATTGTGCCATTCAATGCCAAGAAGGAAATTAAACTGTTCTGCCTCATTTTTACTAGTAGTAAAATGTGGATAATATTTTCTAAATTTCAGAATCATCAGGATTAAATTAGATCATTTATGAAAGGGATTATCCTGGTATCGGAACAAAGCATTTTCTCAATAGATATTATATATTCTATATAATTCTATATATTAAGTTTACTTATATATTTAATACAAGTAAACTATAACATATATTAATTATTAGAATTATTGTCTTCTTCATCATTGTGATGTGCCTGTCTCCTGTTATGGATATCTTTTGGACAGGATTTTATTTATTTTGTACTCAAAGTGTGCAGTACAGCATCTAAAACTTAGCAGCTAGTTAACATGTATTTGTTGAGCCAATAAGAAATATACAAATTACTTAAGTAGTGTCATGTGTTTCAAAAGCTTGTTTTGAAATTACTTTGTACTTTCCATGTCATAAATAAACCTTTGTGGAATGAAAGAATTTTGATCCCCTTTACCTTTCTTAAAATAGAATATGCCATGTGTTCTATAATAAGGGATGAAGAATGGTAAATTTTGATCATGAAATTAATTGAGAATTGCTGAAAGTCAGTGAACATATAAAAATGTTCCTGTTGACATTTTCTACAATAGAACTCCCTGACAGTAGAACCTTTAGAGACTTTCACAGATATAAAGCCTGGATATTTATTTCACAACGATTGCAAGAAAATATATATTTTGTCGAAATGAAGTATAAACTGCAGTAATGTTTTTCCTGAGAGTATATTAATTCAAGGAAGCTACTATCACATGACTGACTATATTTTTAAAACCCTGATATACTGGTAGCTCGACATTTAGCACATATGAATACAACTGCCAAATAATCACGTACTATATTATAAATGACATATATAACTGATAATAGTCTAAAGCAAAGGCAGTCTTAGTTTGTACATCTAGAGTGAAATCAATGAAAAGGGGCCTGTGAAAGAGATTGTTATGGTGGCACAATATTGAAATTAGCAAACAAATTCAAATTTAAAACCACCTGATTGTTTTTCCTATTCTGATTTTTCCCCTCAGTTACAGTCTCATTCAAGTCTAGAATTTCTCTTTAATGTATTTTTTCATCCTATTACTCATCCAATTTCTTAATTATCTTGTTCTCTTCAGTGTTCTATAGTGGAAATGGCATTTATTAGTTTGTACAATAATTTAACAAATATCTGAGTGCCCACTAAGTAGTTGGACTTTGAAATAAGACATTCGTGGACCACATAGCAGCAGTGTTATTATAAGGGATTTTTCTTTTCTAAGACCTGACTGTCCTTCTCTTTCTTCCCTCTCTTACCTCATTGCCCTCCCTCGCTCATCCCTCTCAAATATTCTTATATGAACAACAAACATGTACAATAAGCAATCATTTTACAGAGGACATTTGAATAATTTTAGTACTTTGAACAAAACAGCATGATGAATAATCATCTTTCTTAAAAGTGAACTTTAAAGAACCTATTGAAACCCAGGAAACACACATAAGAGACTCAATTTCACAGATAATGAACTGATATTTATAGTTAATCACATCTTTTAATGTGAATCTCTCTATTTAAATGTAAGACATTGAACATGTCAAAAAAAATGGGCCTTCTAACAAACACTTGATGTCCTAAAATAAACCTTTTTTCCCTTTTTTTCCTAAGCAGTGTTCAGCCTGATAAGGAATACATGATTGGTGCAACCTTAGCATCCTCTTCTTACCATCAGGGACATCTTTGAATATGTAGAGAAATATATACTGACTAAGAATACAACATGAAGTACATATTATTTTCAAAAAATAGGATTAGGTGAACAGGGGAGAAAAGTATAACTCTGCAACATGACTTGTTTTATAGCCTCTAGTACAAGGGCTGGTTTTTCTGCACAATCTAGGCCGTTCAAAGAATGGACGTAGAGGAATTTCAAAAGACTGCCACAGTAAAACACCACAGATCAAATGACTCAATCTAAACATTAAAACATCGTTCGAGATATAAGAATAGATCTTCTTATCAAGAAAGATCTGGAACTACCAAGTAAGGGATAGAGGAAGGAGTAGGAGGAGCAAATTGCCAAGATACAAGCAGGTCTGCACAAAGTGAGAATGATGAAATATTGGATCCAAAGAATCAGTGGAAGAATATGGTATGCATCCTGCAATATGGCCATATGCAGATAAAAAGTAATATGTATTACTCTTCCCATATACTTAGTCGTTACCCCTCTATTTTACCATATGCTCACTACTGTTGAGGGCTTGCCTACTCACTCCTGTGGTTGGAGTCAGCACCACATAAGATGGTCTATAATATGAGCTTGAGGGATGGCTAGGAAAGATTCTCTGATCTAAAACAACTCTGCTGAGATTCTGTCTTCCATGATTCAATTATTTGGGTTATTAAGCAAACTGCATTAGCATACAATACAGTTGGAATGGTTAGCATGTAATAATAATAATGCAAACTAACATTTGTACAGCTTTCCAATTATAAAGTACTTTCTCATTTTTCATGTTAATACTTTAGATCTAGATTATTTTTCACTTTGTAGATGATGCAAGAGTCCAGAATAATTATGTACCTTGTCCAAATTCATGTAAATAACACATCTTAGAACCAGCCAAACAATGTAGGTAAATAGAAATTCTTAAGAATTAAATTTAAAAGGAAGAAAAATTATGTTTTAGTTTTGTTCAACTAATTGAACCACTGTATTTATTTTAATAAAGACTATAGGTGGTAGGGGAGGAGCCAAGATGGCTGAGTAGGAACAGCTCCAGTCTACAGCTCCCAGTGTGAGCGACACAGAAGACAGGTGATTTCTGCATTTCCATCTGAGGTACCGGGTTCATCTCACCAGGGAGTGCCAGACAGTGGGCGCAGGTCAGTGGGTGCAGCGCACCGTCCGCCAGCCGAAGCAGGGCGAGGCATTGCCTCACTTGGGAAGCACAAGGGGTCAGGGAGTTCCCTTTCCTGGTCAAGGAAAGGGGTGGCAGACGGCACCTGGAAAATCGGGTCACTCCCACCTGAATACTGCGCTTTTCCGACTGGCTTAGGAAATGGCGCACCAGGAGTTTATATCCCGCACCTGGCTCGGCGGGTCCTACGCTGACGGAGTCTCGCTGATTGCTAGCACAGCAGTCTGAGATCAAACTGCAAGGCAGCAGCCAGGCTGGGGGAGGGACGCCCGCCATTGCCCAGGCTCGATTAGGTAAACAAAGCAGCCAGGAAGCTTGAACAGGGTGGAGCCCACCACAGCTCAAGGAGGCCTGCCTGCCTCTGTAGGCTCCACCTCTGGGGGCAGGGCACAGACAAACAAAAAGACAGCACTAACTTCTGCAGACTTAAATGTCCCTGTCTGACAGCTTTGAAGAGAGCAGTGATTCTCCCAGCACACAGCTGGAGATCTGAGAATGGGCAGACTGCCTCCTCAAGTGGGTCCCTGACCCCTGACCCCTGAGCAGCCTAACTGGGAAGCACCCTCCAGTAGGGGCAGACTGACACCTCACACGCTGGGTACTCCTCTGAGACAAAACTTCCAGAGGAACGATCAGACAGCAGCATTCGCAGTTCACGAAAATCCGTGGTTCTGCAGACACCGCCGCTAATACCCAGGCAAACAGGGTCTGGAGTGGACCTCTAGCAAACTCCAACAGACCTGCAGCTGAGGGTCCTGTCTGTCAGGAGGAAAACTAACAAACAGAAAGGACATCCACACCAAAAACCCATCTGTACATCACCATCATCAAAGACCAAGAGTAGATAAAACCACAAAGATGGGGGAAAAACAGAGCAGAAAAACTGGAAACTCTAAAAAGCAGAGCGCCTCTCCTCCTCCAAAGGAACGCAGTTCCTCACCAGCAATGGAACAAAGCTGGATGGAGAATGACTTTGATGAGGTAAGAGAAGAAGGCTTCAGATGATTAAACTACTCTGAGCTACAGGAGGAAATTCAAACCACAGGCAAAGAAGTTAAAAACTTTGAAAAAAATTTAGATGAATATATAACTAGAATAACCAATAGAGAGAAGTGCTTAAAGGAGCTGATGGAGCTGAAAGCCAAGGCTCAAGAACTATGTGAAGAATGCAGAAGCCTCAGGAGCCGATGCTATCAACTGGAAGAAAGGCTATCAGTGATGGAAGATGAAATGAATGAAATGAAGCGAGAAGGGAAGTTTAGAGAAAAAAGAATAAAAATAAATGAACAAACCCTCCAATAAATATGGGACTATGTAAAAAGACCAAATCTACGTCTGATTGGTGTGCCTGAAAGTGACGGGGAGAATGGAACCAAGTTGGAAAACACTCTGCAGGATATTATCCAGGAGAACTTCCCCATCTAGCAAGGCAGGCCAACATTCAGATTCAGGAAATACAGAGAACGCCACAAAGATACTCCTCGAGAAGAGCAACTCCAAGACACATAATTGTCAGATTCACCAAAGTTGAAATGAAGGAAAAAATGTTAAGGGCAGCCAGAGAGAAAGGTTGGCTTACCCACAAAGGGAAGCCCATCAGACTAACAGCAGATCTCTCGGCAGAAACTCTACAAGCCAGAAGAGAGTGGGGGCCAATATTCAACATTCTTAAAGAAAAGAATTTTCAACCCAGAATTTCATATCCAGCCAAACTAAGCTTCATAAGAGAAGGAGAAATAAAATACTTTACAGACAAGCAAATGCTGAGAGATTTTGTCACCACCAGGCCTGCCCTAAAAGAGCTCCTAAAGGAAGCGCTAAACATGGAAAGGAACAACCAGTACCAGCCACTGCAAAATCATGCCAAAATGTAAAGACCATTGAGACTAGGAAGAAACTGCATCAACTAACGAGCAAAATAACCAGCTAACATCATAATGACAGGATCAAATTCACACAGAACAATAATAACTTTAAATGTAAATGGACTAAATGCTCCAATTAAAAGACACAGACTGGCAAATTGGATAAAGAGTCAAGACCCATCAGTATGCTGTATTCAGGAAACCCATCTCACGTGCAGAGACACACATAGGCTCAAAATAAAAGGATGGAGGAAGATCTACCAAGCAAATGGAAAACAAAAAAAGGCAGGGGTTGCAATTCTAGTCTCTGATAAAACAGACTTTAAACCAACAAAGATCAAAAGAGACAAAGAAGGCCATTACATAATGGTAAAGGGATCAATTCAACAAGAAGAGCTAAGTATCCTAAATATATATGCACCCAATACAGGAGGACCCAGATTCATAAAGCAAGTCCTGAGTGACCTACAAAGAGACTTAGACTCCCACACAATAATAATGGGAGACTTTAACACCCGACTGTCAATATTAGACAGATCAACAAGACAGAAAGTCAACAAGGATACCCAGGAATTGAACTCAGCTCTGCACCAAGAGGACCTAATAGACATCTACAGAACTCTCCACCCCAAATCAACAAAATATACATTTTTTTCAGCACCACACCACACCTATTCCAAAATTGACCACATACTTGGAAGTAAAGCTCTCCTCAGCAAATGTAAAAGAACAGAAATTATAACAAACTGTCTCTCAGACCACAGTGCAATCAAACTAGAACTCAGGATTAAGAATCTCACTCAAAGCCGCTCAACTACATGGAAACTGAACAACCTGCTCCTGAATGACTACTGGGTACAAAACGAAATGAAGGCAGAAATAAAGATGTTCTTTGAAACCAACGAGAACAAAGACACAACATACTAGAATCTCTGGGACATATTCAAAGCAGTGTGTAGAGGGAAATTTATAGCACTAAATGCCCACAAGAGAAAGCAAGAAAGATCCAAAATTGACACCCTAACATCACAATTAAAAGAACTAGAGAAGCAAGAGCAAACACATTCAAAAGCTAGCAGAAGGCAAGAAATAACTAAGATCAGAGCAGAACTGAAGGAAATAGATACACAAAAAACCCTTCAAAAAATTAATGAATCCAGGAGCTGGTTTTTTGAAAGGATCAACAAAATTGATAGACCGCTAGCAAGACTAATAAAGAAAAAGAGAGAGAAGAATCAAATAGATGCAATAAAAAATGATAAAGGGGATATCACCACCAATCCCACAGAAATACAAACTACCATCAGAGAATACTACAAATACCTCTACGCAAATAAACTAGAAAATCTAGAAGAAATGGATAAATTCCTCGACACATACACTCTCCCAAGACTAAATCAGGAAGAAGTTGAATCTCTGAATAGACCAATAACAGGATCTGAAATTGTGGCAATAATCAATAGCTTGCCAACCAATAAAAGTCCAGGATCAGATGGATTCACAGCCAAATTCTACCAGAGGTACAAGGAAGAACTGGTACCATTCCTTCTGAAACTATTCCAATCAATAGAAAAAGAGGGAATCCTCCCTAACTCATTTTATGAGGCCAGCATCATCCTGATACCAAAGCTGGGCAGAGACACAACCAAAAAAGAGAATTTTAGACCAATATCCTTGATGAACATTGATGCAAAAATCCTCAATAAAATACTGGGAAACCGAATCCAGCAGCACATCAAAAAGCTTATCCACCATGATCAAATGGGCTTCATCCCTAGGATGCAAGGCTGGTTCAATATACACAAATCAATAAATGTAATCCAGCATATAAACAGAACCAAAGACAAAAACCACATGATTATCTCAATAGATGCAGAAAAGGCCTTTGACAAAATTCAACAACCCTTCATGCTAAAAACTCTCAATAAATTAGGTATTGATGGGACGTATCTCAAAATAATAAGAGCTATCTATGACAAACCCACAGCCAATATCATACTGAATGGGCAAAAACTGGAAGCATTCCTTTTGAAAACTGGCACAAGACAGGGATGCCCTCTCTCACCACTCCTATTCAACATAGTGTTGGAAGTTCTGGCCAGGGCAATTAGGCAGGAGAAGGAAATAAAGAGTATTCACAATTAGGAAAAGAGGAAATCAAATTGTCCCTGTTCGCATATGACATGATTGTATATCTAGATAACCCCATTGTCTCAGCTCAAAATCTCCTTAAGCTGATAAGCAACTTCAGCAAAGTCTCAGGATACAATATCAATCTACAAAAATCACAAGCATTCTTATACACCAATAACAGACAAACAGAGAGCCAAATCATGAGTGAACTCCCATTCACAATTGCTTCAAAGAGAATAAGATACTTAGGAATCCAACTTACAAGGGACATGAAGGACCTCTTCAAGGAGAACTACAAACCACTGCTCAAGGAAATAAAAGAGAATACAAACAAATGGAAGAACATTCCATGCTCATGGGTAGGAAGAATCAATATCATGAAAATGGCCATAATGCCCAAGGTAATTTATAGATTCAACGCCATCCCCATCAAGCTACCAATGACTTCCTTCACAAAATTGGAAAAAACTACTTTAAAGTTCATATGGAACCAAAACAGAGCCTGCATCGCCAAGTCAATCCTAAGCCAAAAGAACAAAGCTGGAGGCATCACGCTACCTGACTTCAAACTATACTACAAGGCTACAGTAACCAAAACAGCATGGTACTGGTACCAAAACAGAGCTGTAAACCAATGGAACAGAACAGAGCCCTCAGAAATAATGCCACATATCTACAACTATCTGATCTTTGACAAACCTGACAAAAACAAGCAATGGGGAAAGGATTCCCTATTTAATAAATAGTGCTGGGAAAACTGGCTAGCCATATGTAGAAAGCTGAAACTGGATCCCTTCCTTACACCTTATACAAAAATTAATTCAAGATGGATTAAAGACTTAAACGTTAGACCTAAAACCATAAAAACCCTAGGAGAAAACCTAGGCATTACCATTCAGGACATAGGCATGGGCAAGGACTTCATGTCCAAAACATCAAAAGCAATGACAACCAAAGCCAAAATTGACAAATGGGATCTAATTAAACTAAAGAGCTTCTGCACAGCAAAAGAAACTACCATCAGAGTGAACAGGCAACCTACAAAATGGGAGGAAATTTTCGCAACCTACTCATCTGACAAAGGGCTAATATCCAGAATCTACAATGAACCCAAACAAATTTACAAGAAAAAAACAAACAACCCCATCAAAAAGTGGGTGAAGGATATGAACAGACACTTCTCAAAAGAAGACATTTATGCAGCCAAGAAACACATGAAAAAATGCTCATCATCACTGGCCATCAGAGAAATGCAAATCAAAACCACAATGAGATACCACCTCACACTAGTTAGAATGGCAATCATTAAAAAGTCAGGAAACAACAGCTGTTGGAGAGGATGTGGAGAAATAGGAACACTTTTACACTGTTGGTGGGACTGTAAACTAATTCAACCATTGTGGAAGTCAGTGTGGCGATTCCTCAGGGATCTAGAACTAGAAATACCATTTGACTCAGCCATCCCATTACTGGGTATATACCCAAAGGACTATAAATCATGCTGCTATAAAGACACATGCACACGTATGTTTATTGCGGCACTGTTCACAATAGCAAAGTCTTAGAACCAACCCAAATGTCCAACAATGATAGACTGGATTAAGAAAATGTGGCCCATATACACCATGGAATACTATGCAGCCATAAAAAATGATGAGTTCATGTCCTTTGTAGGGACATGGATGAAATTGGAAATCATCATTCTCGGTAAACTATCGCAAGGACAAAAAACCAAACACTGCATGTTCTCACTCATAGATGGGAATTGAACAATGAGAACACATGGACACAGGAAGGGGAACATCACACTCTGGGGACTGTTGTGGGGTGGGGGCAGGGGGGAGGGATAGCATTAGGAGATATACCTAATGCTAAATGACGAGTTAATGGGTGCAGCAAACCAGCATGGCGCATGTATACATATGTAACTAACTTGCACATTGTGCACATGTACCCTAAAACTTAAAGTATAATAATAATAAAAAAATAAAATAAATTAAATTTTAAAAAAGACTATAACATGGCTTCATATTTGATGTTGAATTACTGAAAATATTTTTCAATATATTCAGCAATAAAAAATATACTGTCACTAATATCATTCAATAGTGTTCCAAAAGTTCCATAAAATGCAGCAAAAAAGAAAATGCAGTAGGAATGAGATCACAAATTATCATTGCAGATAAAATAATTGTCTTCACTTGGAAACAAAAATAATCAACTGAAAAGCTATTCTATCAGTCTCCAAACTGGTTGATTACAAAGTATACATAGAAAAATCAATATATGTCACACTACTGAAGAGGATGATTAAAGACCTATATATAAATAGCAAAACTGAAAAATTAGGTGAAAATATTGAAGAAAATCTTTGACTTTCAGTAGATAATTCCTTCTTAAATAAAACACTGTGTAGACTGGTGTGTGATCATATCAAAATAGGCATGTGTATTTAAATAGACTGATATGTGATTTAAATATATGACTAAGTCAAAACATAAATGATATTCAAAAACAAATATACTGTGAAAAGTATCTGTGATATAGAAAACAGACAATAGATTTAAAGAAAACCTTTGTAGATAAGATAGTAAATGAGAGTACAGACTTTCTAGCCACCCGCAGGAGTTTGAATCCCAGTTCAGCTACTTACCAGCTGTATAACCCTGAGAAAGTGTTTCAACTTCTCTAGGCTCAGTCTCTTCATTTTTCAGAATAGAAATAGTAATAGTACCTACCTCACAGAGTTGTTATAAGGTTTAATAAATTCATACTTTTCAAGCTGTTAGAACAGTACTTGGCACATAATAACCACAATGTGTATTTGTTAAATAAACTAAATCACTAAGAAAATGAAAAACCCACTAGAAAAATGACAACTCTTAGAAAAGGTCATATGAGTAGCTAGTAACAAAATAAAGACATGCTCAGCCTAAGCTAGTAATAAGAAAAATGCAAGGTAGTACTCTATCAGACTGACAATAAATTTAAAGCGCTGACAAAATTTTGATATATTAAATATTGTCTCAGATGGAAGAAAGAATAATTTGGAAGTGATTTTGGCAGTTTCTATTAAAATTTAGAATAGTACAAAATTTTACTACCTAAGGGAAAAACTGGCACATTAAAAAGTACAAAGATACAAATAACATTAGAATTTGTACTAACAAAACAATTAAAGCTAACTCAAATGTCAAAATGGCAAAATATAAAATGGTACATTCAGGATATTACATACTGTGCAATCTTGGGAGATGCTATTCACATCCATAACATTAGAATGTAACTTAATGAAGACCCAGCACTTTGGGAGGCCAAGGTGGGTGGATCACAAGGACAGGAGTTCGAGATCAGCCTGATAAACATGGTGAAACCCCGTCTCTACTAAAAATACAAAAATTAGCTGGGCGTTGTGGCACGCACCTGTAATCCCAGCTACGCAGGAGTCAACGAACAGCAACCCAAAGTCAAAAGCTAGCTAGGAAGGAAAAATCTCATTCCTACAACTACAAAAAAACAGAATTTTATCAACTTGAATGAACTTGGAATCAGATTATTTCACAGACTCAGGAGTCTGAGGCAGAAGAATTGCTTGAACCTGTGAGGCGGAGATTGCAGTGAGCCAAGATCGCACCACTGCACTCCAGCCTGGACGACAGAACAAGACTCTGTCTCAAAACAAACAAACAAAAAAGAATGTAACTTAAGAAAAAAATCAAGTAAAATTAAACAATAAAACCTTACTGATTAACATGAAGGCTTGATTAAATGAAGGGTATTCTATGAATATTCAACAGTAAAGATAGACTTTCTCCTCTAAATTAATGCCATCTCAATTAAAATAGTCATGTTAATATTGACTTTGTAAAATGTTTATAAAATTTATCTGTAAAAAATAGGAATAGTTTATTTTGCTCTGCAGAGTGAACAGGCAACCTACAGAATGAGAGAAAATGTTTGCAATCTATCCATCTAACAAAAAACTTAATAGAATACACAAAGAACTTAAATTTACAAGAAAAAAATCAAAAAGTGGGCAAAGGATGTGAACAGACACCTCTCAAAAGAAGGCATTTATGCAGCCAACACGTGAAAAAATGCTCATCATCACTGGTCATTACAGAAATGCAAATCAAAACCACAATGAAATACAATCTCATGTCAGTTACAATGACAATCATTAAAAAGTCAGGAAACAGATGCTGGAGAGGATGTGGAAAAATAGGAAGGCTTTACATTGTTGGTGGAAGTGTAAATTAGTTCAACCATTGTGGAACATAGTGTGAAGATTCCTCAAGGATCTAGAACCAGAAATACCATTTGACCCAGCAATCCCATTACTGGGTATATACCCAAAGGATTATAAATCATTCTACTATAAAGACACATGAACAGGTATGTTTATTGCTGCACTGTTCACAATAGCAAAGACTTGGAACCAACCCAAATGCTCATCAATGATAGACTGGATAAAGAAAATGTGGCACATATACACCGTGGAATACTATGCAGCCATATAAAAGGATGAGTTCATGTCCTTTGTAGGGACATGGATGAAGCTGGAAACCATCATTCTCAGCAAAATATCACAAGAACAGAAAACCAAACACCACATGTTCTCACTCACGGGTGGGAGTTGAACAATGAGAACACATGGACACAAGGAGGGGAATGTCACACACTGGGGCCTGTCAGGTGGTGGGGGGCTACTAGGGGAGGAATAGCACTGGGAGAGATATCTAACGTAGATAACGGGTTGATGGGTGCAGCAAACCACCATGGCACGTGTATACCTATGTAATAAACCTGCACGTTCTGCACATGTACCCCAGAACTTAAAGTATAATTTTTAAAAATAGGAATAAAAGTTACCAAGATAAAACTGTTAAAGGAAAATAGATTTGGAGGGTTTGCACTGCCAGGTATTAAAATGCATAATAAACATACAACAATGGCAACAGTAGAAGAGGTGAATGGTATTGTCAGTTCACTGAATTAGTTTTCTGTTGCTACTGTGACAAATTACCACCCACTTAGTGGCCTAAAAAAACACAAATTTATTGTCTAGACCTCTGTTCTAGAGGTCAGAAGTTCAAAATGGGTTTGCTAGACTAAAATCAAGTATTGGCATACTGAGTTCCTTCTGGAGGCTTTAGGAGATAATGTATTTCCTTCCTTTTTTGGCTCCTAGAGTCTCCCTACATTCTTTGACTCTTGGACCCTTCCTACATCTTCCAAGCAAGTTTCTTCAAAGCTAGCATCTTCGAACCTCCACGGCATCATTTTGATACTCTATATTTATTCTCACAGCTTCTCTGTTAAGGAACCTTGTGACTACATGGGGCCCATCTGGATAATCCAGGTTAATAGCCCATCTCAGTATCCCCTCTTTTTCTTAATTACATCTATGAAGTCCTTTTTACCTTGTTCTGATGTTCTAGGGATTAGGGGTGAACATCTTTTGGGGTCATTATTCTAGTACCTGCCAAATTACACCCCAAAATTTATGTGTCTTTTAGAACTTTTTTGTAAATAGCACATGACTGTAAATAAATTTAATATGAAATATGAATATTATAAATTTAATATGAAACATAAAATTGGTAGTAGCCACCACCCCATCAAGATAAAAGTCATTCCTCTCATTTCAAGAGTTCTGTCATGCACCATGTGAGTCAACTTCTTCCACCATCCCTAGGCAAACATTGATTTTCTGTCACTGTAGGTTAAATTTGTCTTTCTAGCATTTCATAAAAATAGAATCATAGAGCATGTACTCTTTTTTATGTCTTGTCTCTTTCATGGAGCAGACTGTTTTACAGTTTAAGCATTGCTATATGTATCAGTAGTCTGTTCTTTTTTATTGCTGAATAGTATTTCACGGCACAGATTTATCATTGTTTTACTCATTGTGATAGGCAGACTTCTATGAATGGCTCCCAAAGATCCTCACTCTTGTAAAAATTCCCTCTTCTTCAAGTGTAAGTGGAACCTGGGCATATGAGGAGATATCACTCTTACACTTATGTTGCATTCCATGGCAAAAGGGCATTATTTCAGAGAGTCAAATTGAAGCACAGGAGTCCTTTAAATGAAGGTTTTTAATGGCTGGTTTACAGAAGTCAGAGATTTAAAATGCAAGGGGGTTGAACTTACCATTGCTATCTTTAAAGAAGGAGTAGACACATACCATGGACTTAGGGTAGCTTTTAGAAACCAACAGCAACCCAAAGCTAGCTAGAAAGGAAAAACCTCATTCCTACAATTACAAAAAAAAAAAAAAAAGAATTTTATCAACGACTTGAATGAGTTTGGAAGCAGATTCTTTCGCAGACACTTCAGATGAGAGTCCATCCTTGATTTTGGCCTTGTGAGACCTTAAGCAAATAATTTAGCTAAGTCTGTCTGGACTTCTGACCTACAGAACTATAACATGATATACAGATAGACACTGCTTTACACCAGTGTTTGGGATAACTTTTATGCAACAATCGTAAACTAATATACTCATTAACCTGTTAATGAATATTTGAGTTGCTCTCAGTTTGGGCTATTGTAAATAAAGCTACAATAAACTCTTGTTTAAATCTTGTTTTTCATTTTGCTTGGATAGATATGTAGAAATGGGATTGCTGAGTCACTCTGTAAGAGTATGTTTTTCTCTATAAAAAATTGCCAATCAGTGATTGCACAGTTTTTTATCCCCATCTGCGATGCAAGAGAGTTCCATTTATTCCACATCCTTGACAACACTGTATTGTCAGTGTTTTTTATGTTAGGCTGTTTTGTGGGCATGTAGTAAGGATCGTCATGACATTCTAAAGGAGGAAAACTTTACCTCCACCCTCTTATGGTCTCCAAGTAGGCCAGAGGATTTAGTTGGCATAAAACAGATTAACAGGAAAAAAGACTCTCTAAAGAAAATCTATTAAAATGTACAGAATTTTACATGTATGTGGGAGTACCCATAGGAAAATGAAGACCCAAAGAAGCAGTTAGAGCTGAATGTTTACATACTAAATTGGACGAGTAGTAAATTGTGAAAACCTGACAAAACACAGGGACATGGGCTAGGATATTTAATTATGGAGAAGTGACTAGAGATATTGAGGGTTAGTTTACCAAGGTTGCTTTGTGCAGATTTTCCTTGGCCTAGACTCCCCATCTTTGGTGATAAGAGTATCTTTCTTCCTCCTGATATAGGGATACTATCTTTTACATGGGAGTTTCATCTCTTGCTTTCAAGAAGAAAAAGGAAGATCAGATTGCCCTTGTTGCATCTGCTATTTTGTTAAGTGCCTTTAACTCAAAATGATTCTTATGCCAAAATGGAATATTTGGGCCACCTTTCAAAATGATTACTATAAGTCTTTAATTTTAGCATCTTTTAATGTACTTATTGGACATTTGTATGTTTTATGTGAGTATAATTTCATTTTCTTTTATTATTGAAACATGAGTTTATATAGTTTTAATACATGGCCTTTGTCAGGTATACTGTGAATATAATTTTCCAGCTTCTAGCTTGTCTTTTTATTTTTCTTAATGTCTCCCAACAAGCAGAAATTAAAAACTTTAATAATTTTAAAATCATTAAAGTCAAATGTATTTGTTAATAAAGTCAAATTTTTTATTTTTTAAACTTAAGGTTAGTATTTTAGTGTATCCTTGCCTTAGGAATCTTTGCCTCCCCTAAGACTGGGAAGATTTTCTCCTATATTTCCTTCAAGAAGTTTTAGAGTTTCACAGTTTGTATGTTATACAGTTTGTGTGAAATTTAGTATCTTTCACCAGGTATGTTAGGCAGGATTCTAAGTTTTCCCTGAAGATTTCCCATCTCCCTGGTGTACACAGCCTATGTAATTCTTGGATCTGTGAACCTGATAAACTTTACTTCTGTTAAGTTATGTATATGGTACAGTTGACTCGAAAATAAAGAAATTATCCAGTGAGTCCGACCTGATCACATGCATACTTTAAAAGCAAAGAGTTGGGGAAAAAAAAACAGAGTTTGTTGGTGCTGGCAAAATGGCAGAATAGGAACAGCTCTGGTCTGCAGCTCTCAGTGAGACCAATGCAGAAGGCAGGTGATTTCTACATTTCCAACTGAGGCACCCTCCTCATCTCATTGGGACGGGTTAGAGAGTGGGTGCAGCCCATGGAGGGCAAACAGAAGCAGGGTGGGGCATCCCCTCACCCAGGAAGTGCAAGGAGCAGAGGAGCTTCTCTTTCCCCGCCAAGGGAAGCCATGAGGGACTGTGATACCTGGCCCCCCCGGGGTACTATGCTTTTCCCACAGTTTTTGTAGTTCACAGACCTGGAAATTCCCTTATGTGCCTATACCACTGGGGCCCTAGATTTCAAGCACAAAACTGGGCAGCTGTTTGGGCAGATGCTGAGCTAGCTGCAGTAATTTTTTTTTCTCCTCCCATACCCCAGTGGCCCCTGGAACTGGGGCAAAACAGAAGCATTCACTCCCCTGGAAAGGAGTCTGAATCCAGGGTGCCAAGTGGTCTCACTCAGTGGGTCCCATTCCCAAAGAGCCCAGTAGGCTAAGAACCACTGGCGTGAAATTCTTGCTGCCAGCATAGCAGTCTGAAGTTGGCCTGGAATACTCGAGCTTGGTCGGGGGAGGGGAGTCCACTATTACTGAGGCTTGAGTATGCGGTTTTCCCCTGACAGTGCTAAGAAGACTGGAAGGTTTGGACTGGGCCAAAAACAACACAGTGCAGTAAAGTGGCTGTGGCCAGACTGCCTCTCTAGACTCCTCCTCACTGGGCAGGGCATCTCTGAAAGAAAGGTGGCAGTCCCAGTCAGGTGCTTATAGATAAAATTCTCATCTCACTGGGATAAAGCATCTGGGGGAAGGGGCAGCTATGGGTGCAGCTTCGGTGGACATAAAAACATTCCTGCTTGCCAGCTCTGAAGAGAGCAGCAGATCTCCCAGCACAGCACTTGAGCTCTACTAAGGGACAGACAGCCTCCTTAAGTGGGTACCTGACTCCCGTGCCTCCTGACTGGGAGACACCTCCCAGCAAGGGTCAACAGACACCTCATGAAGGGAGAGCTCCAGCTGGAATCAGGCCAGTGCCCGTCTGGGATGAAGCCTCCAGAGGAAGGAGCAGGAAGCCATCTTTGCTGTTCTGCAGCCTCTGCTGGTGATACCCAGGTAAATAGGGTCTGGAGTGGACCTCCCCCAAACTGCAACAGACCTGCCGAAGAGGAGCCTGACTGTTAGAAGAAAAACTAACAAACAAAGCAATAACATCAACATCAACAAAAGGAACCCTCACACAGAAACCCCATTCAAGGTTAACTCAAAGATCAAAATTAGATAAATCTGTGAAGATGAGGGAAAACCAGCGCAAACAGGCTGAAAATTCCAAAAACCAGAATGCCCCCTCTTCTCCAAATGATCATACTCCTCTCCAGCAAGGGCACAAAACTGGACAGAGAATGAGTTTGACAAATTGACAGAAATAGGCTTCAGAAGATGGGTAATAACAAACTCCTCTGAGCTAAAGGAGCATGTTCTAACCCAATGCAAGGAAGCTAAGAACCTTGACAAAAGGTTACAGGAACTGCTAACTAGAAAAACCAGTTTAGAGAAGAACATAAATGACCTGATGGAGCTGAAAAACACAGCATGAGAACTTCATGAAGAATATACAAGTATCAACAGCCAAATCGATCAAGCAGAAGAAAAGATATCAGAGACTAAAGATCAACTTACTAAAATGAGGTGTGAAGACAAGATTAGGAAATAAAAAAGACTGAAAATGAACCAACAAAGCCTCCAGGAAATAAGGGACTATGTGAAAAGACCAAACCTATGATTGACTGGGGTCCCTGAAAGTGATGGAGAGAATGGAACCAAGTTGGAAAACACATTTCAAGATATTATCCAGAACTTCCCCAACCTAGCAAGACAGGGCAACATTCAAATTCAGGAAATACAGAGAACACCACTAATATACTCCTTGAGAAGAGCAACCACAAGACACATAATCGTCAGATTCTCCAAGGTTGAAACAAAGGAAAAAATGTTAAGGACAGCCAGAGAGAAAGGTCAGGTTACCTAAAAGGGAAGCCCATCAGACTAACAGTGGATCTCTCTGCAGAAATCCTAAAACCCAGAAGTGAGTGGGGGTCAATATTCAACAAAGAATTTTCAACCCAGAATTTCATATCCAGCCATCTAAGTTTCGTAAGTGAAGAAGAAATAAAATCCTTTACAGACAAGCAAACGCTGACAGATGTTGTCACCACAAGGCATGCCTTACAAGAGCTCCTGAAGGAAGCACTAAACATGGAAAGGAAAAACCAGTACCAACCACTGCAAAAACACACCAAAATATAAAGACCAAGGACACTATGAAGAAATAGCATCAACTAATGGGCAAAATAATCAGCTAGCATCATAACGGGATCAGATTCACACATAACAATATTAACCTTAAATGTAAGTGGACTAAATGCCCCAATTAAAAGAAACAGACTGCCCAATTGGATAAATAGTGAAGACTCATTGCTGTGCTGTATTCAGGAGACCCATCACACATGCCAAGACAGACATAGGCTCAAAATAAAGGGATGGAGGAATATTTACCAAATGGAAAGCCAAAAAAAAAAAAAAACAAAAAAACAAAAACAAAAAACACCAGGGGTTGCAATCCTAGTCTCTGCTAAAACTGACTTTATACCAACAAAGATCAAAAAAGACAAAGAAGAGCATTACATAATGGTAAAGTGATCAATGCAACAAGAAGAGCTAATGATCGTAAATATATATGCACCCCATACAGGAGCACCCAGATTCATAAAACAAGTTCTTAGAGACCTACAAAGAGACTTAGATTCCCACACAATAATAGTGGGAGATTTTAAAACCCCACTGTCAATATTAGACAGATCAACAAGACAGAAAATTAACAAGGTTATTCAGGACTTGAACTCAGGTCTGGACCAAGCAGACTTAATAAACGTCTACAGAACTCTCCACCCCAAATCAACAAAATATACATTCTTTTCAGCACCACATAGCACTTATTCTAAAATTGACCACATAATTGGAAGTAAAACACTCCTCAGCAAATGCAAAAGAACAGAAATCATAAACAGACTCTCAGACCACAATGCAATCAAATTAGAACTCAGGGTTAAGAAACTCACTCAAAACCACACAACTATATGGAAACTGAACAATCTGCTCCTGAATGACTACTGGGTAAATAACGAAATAAAGGCAGAAATAACGAAGTTCTTTGAAACCAATGAGAACAAAGACACAACGTAGCAGAATCTCTGGGACACAGCTAAAGCAGTATTTAGAGGGAAATTTACAGCACTAAATGCCCATATTTAGAAAGTGGAAAAGATTTAAAATCAACACCCTAACATTACGGTTAAAAGAACTAGAGAAGCAGGAGCAAACAAATTTAAAAGCTAGCGGAAGACAAGAAATAACTAAGATCAGAGGAGAACTGAAAGTGACAGAGACACGAAAAACCCTGCAAAATAATCAATGAATCCAGGAGCTGGTTTTTTGAAAAGATTAAGAAAATAGACCGCTAGCCAGACTAATAAAGAAGAAAAGAGAAAATCAAATGGACATAATAAAAAATGATAAAGGGACTATCACCACTGATCACACAGAAATACAAACTACCATCAGAGAATACTATAAACACCTCTATGCAAATAAACTTAAAAATCTAGAAGAAATGGATACATTCCTGGACACATACACCTTCCCAAGACTAAACCAGGAAGAAGTTGAATCCCTGAATAGACCAATAACAAGTTCTGATATTGAGGCAGTAATAGCTTACCAACCAAAAAAAGGCCCAGGACCAGATGGATTTACAGCTGAATCCTACCAGAGGTAGAAAGAGGAGCTGGTACTGTTCCTTCTGAAACTATTTCAAACAATAGAAAAAGAGGGACTCCCCTTTAACTCATTTTATGAGGCCAGCATCATTCTGATTCCAAAACCTGGCAGAGACACAACAAAAAAAGAAAATTTCAGGCCAATATTGCTGATGAACATCGACGTGAAAATTCTCAATAAAATACTGGTAAAGCAAATCCAGCGGCAGATCAAAAAGCTTATCAACCACAGTCAAGTCGGCTTCATACCTGGGATGCAAGGCTGGTTCAACAAATACACAAATCAACAAATGTAATCCATCACATAAAAAACCGATGACAGAAACCACATGATTATCTCAATAGATGCAGAAAAGGCCTTCGACAAAATTCAACGCCCTTCATTCTAAAAACTCCCAATAAACTAGGTATTGATGGAATGTATCTCAAAATAATAAGAGCTATTTATGACAAAAACACAGCCAATATCATACCGAATGGGCAAAAACTGGAAGCATTCCCTTTGAAAATCAGCACAAGACAAGGATGCCCTCTCTCACCACTCCTATTCAATATGGTATTGGAAGTTCTGGCCAGAGCAATCAGGCAAGAGAAAGAAATAAAAGGTATTCAAATAGAAAGAGAGGGAGTCAAATTGTCCCTGTTTGCAGGCAACATGATTGTATATTTAGAAAACCCCCCTGTCTCAGCCCAAAAACTCCTTAAGCTGATAAACAATTTCAGTAAAGTCTCAGGATACAAAAATCAATGTGCAAAAATCACAAACATTCCTATACACCAATAACAGACAAACAGAGAGCCAAATCATGAGAGAATTCCCATTCACAATTGCTACAAGGAAAATAAAATACCTAGGAATACAACTTACAAGGAACAGGAAGGACCTCTTCAAGGAGAACTATAAACCACTGCTCAAGGAAATAAGAGAGGACACAAACAAATGGATAAACTTTCCATATTCATGGATAGGAAGAATCAATATTGTAGAAATGGCCATACTGCCCAAAGTAATTTATAGATTTAATGCTATTCCCATCAAGCTACCATTGACTTTATTCACAGAACTAGAAAAAAAAAACTTTAAATTTCATATGGAACCAAAAACGAGTCTGTATAGCCAAGACAATCCTAAGCTAAAGGAACAAAGCTGGAGGCATCATGCTACCTGACTTCCAACTATACTACAAGCCTACAGTAACCACACCAAAAGAGATATATAGACCAATGGAACAGAACAGAAGCTTCAGAAATAACACCACACATCTACAACAATCTGATCTTTGACAAACTGACAAAAACAAGCAATGGGAAAAGGATTCCCTATTTAATAAATGGTGCTGGGAAAACAGGTTAGCCATATGCAGAAAACAGAAACTGGAGCCCTTCCTTACACATTATACAAAAATTAACTCAAGATGTATTAAAGACTTAAATGTAAAACCTAAAACTGTAAAAACCGTAGATAAAACCTAGGCAATTCCATTTAGAACACAGACATGGGCAAAGACGTCATGACTAAAACACCAAAAGCAATTGCAACAAAAGCCAAAGTTGACAAATGGGATCTAATTAAACTAAAGAGCTTCTGCCAGCAAAAGAAACTGTCATCAGAATCAACAGGCAACCTATAGAATGGGAAAAAATTTTTGCAATCTATCCATCTAACAAAGGGCAAATATCCAGTATCTACAAGGAACTTGAACAGATTTACAAGAAAAAAACAACCCCATCAAAAAGTGGACAAAGGATATGAACAGACACTTCCCAAAAGAAGACAATTATGTGGCCAACAAACATGAAGAAAGCTCATCATTGGTCATTAGAGAAATGCAAATCAAAACCACAATGAAATACCATCTCATACCAGTTAGAATGGCAATCATGAAAAAGTCTGGAAACAACAGGTGCTGGCGAGGATGTGGAGAAATAAGGATGCTTTTACACTATTGGTGGGAGTGTGAATTAGTTCAACCGTTGTGAAAGACAATGTGGCTATTCCTCAAGGATCCAGAACCAGAAATACTATTTGACCCAGCAGTCCCATTACTGGGTATATACCCAAAGGATTATAAATCATGATGCTATAAAGACACATGCACACGTATGTTTATTGCAACACTATTTACAATAGCAAAGACTTGGAACCAACCCAAATGCCCATCAATGACAGACTGGATAAATAAAATGTGGCACATATACACAATGGAATACTATGCAGCCATGAAAAAAGATGAGTTCATGTCCTTTGCAGGGACATGGATGAAGCTGGAAACCCTCATCCTCGGCAAACTAACACAGGAACAGAAAACCAAACACCTCATGTTCTCACTGTTAAGTGGGAGCTGAACAATGAGAACACAAGAACACAGGGAGGGGAACATCACACACCGGGGCTATTGTGGGGTGGGGGAAAAGGGGAGGGAGAGCTTAGGACAAATATCTAATGCATGTGGAGCTTAAAACCTAGATGACAGGTTGATAGGTGCAGCAAACCACCATGGCACATGTATACCATGTAAAAAACTTGCCTGTTCTGCACACGTATCACAGAACTTAAATGAAAAAAAAAAGCAGAGACTTTTCTCTGGAGGAGATGAGGAAGTCAGAGGGCATGATTGTGTGAGCAACTAGAGAGGGAAGTGACTTGAGGAAGGTTCTTCTTTGCTGAGACAGAGACAACCATGAAGCAAGGGTTGGAGACTGGCCTTCAGGAGCTGATGCTGTTCACTTCTTCTTTCTTTTCAGAAAAAGAATCTGTGACTCCAAGAGATTAATGAGCTTATCCACTGTCACAGTGCTATTAAATAACACTGATTACAAATTCAAAATCATTTTTTACTGATTACAAATAATGTCTTTCCATTCTGCCATATTAGCTTCCACGGGTTTCATCTGTCAACTGTGATGTCTAAGATGCAATCATCAAGATCTAAATATAATTAAATTTTTTAAATATAAGACTATCACACAGTGTAAAGAGATACTAAACTAATATTTGAATACTTAAGAAAGAGTGAATAAAAGGGTCTAGAAACTGTTTACTAAGTTTTAAGTACCACCATTGCCCACCATATGATGTTGTACACTCTTCCACTGGTTCTGAGTTTCCTGTTAAAACATTGAAGAATGATTACATAATAATTGACTCTCTTTGTTCTCTAAGGTATATATGGATCACCTGAGGATTAAACTGTAGATTAAACTGTAGATTTGGGTTAATAGTTTAAAGATAGGCCTCAGTCTGCATTTCTAATGAACTCCTTGCTAATGGAGATGCTACTGTTCCACAGAACACACTGAATTAGTGCATTTGTTAAAAACTAAAAATGATAGCGAACTTGAATTTGACATAGAGTATAGGAAGGTCCCAACAGAAGTAAAGCCATTCAGTGTTCCCAGTGACACAATGTACCCATGTATGAAGGGATCCCAAATATTCAAAACAAATTATTTATATAGATTTTTTGAAACTCACCTATAAAAATCAAGTTTCACTAGAACGAAGTTGGTGGTGGCAAAAGACCTATTTGTAGTACCCTGAGATGATTAGGACTTAAGATAGTATGAATATAAAGTTAACCTTGAGAAAAGGGAACATATTGTCTACTATAGTTTCATTTTTTAGGTCTTTGAAAAATAAACAATATTCACTCATCTGTTTCATGGCTAACTTTTAATGACAAAGTTAATTTAGTGCTAATTTGTGATATAATTAATAGCTTCTAATCCTTCGATTAGACAAAGATTAGTTAACAAGGAGTTCATTAAGCTCTGATAATAAATTCAATCCCTGGATTATGCTTTTAGTTTGAAATACAATATGGGTGAGACATTTCCATCTCTCATTTAATCAAATGCAGAAAAATGCTGCCACACTTGAAAACTCTTGAATATCTTTTTTGGTTGTGTATTGAACTGATTACAAAGCATTCTTAAAACTCACAGATTTGTACAATGGAGTGTATACTTCTTATATTGATGATATATTTATTGGAATATATTGGTTTTATGGAAAATGTCCTATGGTATAACTATACATTTAATATAACATCTTCAACAACAGCATCTTAAAGTTTCGGCTGAAATGTACTATGATATGGAGTTTTATTAAATACATTTGTGAATATAAAATGTATACATTTTTCTCTAGAAAGTCAAATTCTGAGTATCTCAAATTGATGCAATTTGATTAGTCTCTTAGGGAGAATTTAGGGCTAAGGTTTTGCTGGGACAAGAACTGTCTCTGGGGAGAAAATTAGTTTGACTTACACAGAAAATTTCATATAGAAGAACCTGTTATTTGAACGAAGACTTTTTTATAAGCAGTGCCTCAAAAATCCAGGTGGAGTGTTATTTACTAAAGATTGAAATTTTAGGAGCTAGTTTATGATGTTTGTAAAGAAAGCAAAGACAGATAATTTATCTCATTCTATTACTCTCCTTTATGTCTTTGCCATGTCATCTGACATTCTATTTATGTTATTAAAAAATGAAGTTCAAGAATGCAAATTAGATTGCCAGGGATGAAAATATGTTTTTTAATTGAATTTGAACTCTTGATCCACTTTATTCTCTTAGCATTTGAATAATCAACATTCCTTTTTATGACAATTCTCCTGAGCCATGGCAGCTGACGTGTCTAAGACAGTAGTTTTCTCCAACTTCTTTAAGAGTTTTCAGATCTATATAGAGATCATTTTTCTCATTGTCAATAAGTGGTAAAGAAAGGCCTTAATGGTAATTTCCCATTAGCTTTATCTTTAGAAGGTCAGTGCAGTGCAATTCAAACAACAGTTTTAAAGTCAGATTTTTGTAAATTTCCTGTTTACTAACTGCATGGACTTAGACAATTCTCTACTGCTCAGTTTTATCAATTAGTAATTAATAATACATAATACATATGTCTTACATAATAATGATTATGTAAAATTGTGTATGTAACAGGACATCTATAAAACACCTAGCACAATTTCTGTTCCATAGTGCTGTGTGATAAATGTGTTCATAGTCTTTCTCTTTTTTCTTTTATTTCTCTCCTTTAAATTTATGAAGTCCTTACTAAGATAACTTGTATTAGTTATCAATAATCTATATTTGGTGAAACACTTTGTAGGTTTATTTTCCAGTCCATCAGATTATACTTCCCATTCTACATTGAAAAAGAAACAAAACCTAATCCTAGTGTGAATCATGTTAAAAGAAAACTATGTTCATGTGAGTGAGGAGACATTCATAAACTTCCTCAAAATGCATTTTATTTATAAACATAATTTTGAAATATTTAATAGCTTTTCTCTTTCAATCAATTTCATTGAACAAATGTTTCTTAGTTGTTTTGATGTCAATTCTATTCAAATTTTTCCTCCCACTTATTTTGATATAACAGTGATTGTCTCAATAATGCATTTTTTGGAATATAGCCCCTACTTGATAATGCTATTTTATGCTAAGAAAACATTTTCATATAGACCATTGGTAGGTAGGTACAAGGACCATCAGGGGAACAACTAAATAATGGCAAAGTATTTTAGTAGAAGACAAGCAGGCTAATGATATGGATTTTCATCTTGCTCTAGCATATTTCTATTTAAAACACCATTAGGAAACATTTCTCCATAGATCCCCTAGATCCCCCAGGGACCCCCATCCTCCATAGATCACCCACAAAAATGAATTGATGTATTATTTGGAAATTCATTCATTCAAAAATATTTATTGAGCCCTGACTCTGTGCCAGATATTGTTGGAGCACTTAGGATGCATCAGTGTCCAAAACAGACTATAATCTGTTATAAAATATACAGAGCTTACATTTTGCTGCATGATGGTGAGATAAGCAATAAGTAGTAAACATAATAAATAAAATATACACTTTGTTTAAAAGTGATAGATGCTTTGAAAAAGAAAGAAGAGCAGCTAAGAGGGTACAAAACCACTGTGAAAGTAGGTGGGTTGCAGTTGACCAATGGATGATGACTTTAAGATTATATTAAACAATATACTAGGAAGTCAACAAATGAGACCAGAACTAGGAAAAGACTGCATTCAAATACAATGAAAAAAAAATCATTGCTTGTTATGCCAGTTAATGTTCTCAGTTGAAAACAGCTCAGAAATGTATTAAGGTACATTGGGTAGCCCAAAGTATCTTCCAGAGATCCAAAACTCAGCCAGGAAAATTTCCTAACCATGCCATATGATCTGTTGTAGAAAAAAAATTGCCACCACATGCAACCAGCACAAATAACACAGTTGTTGGAGTCAACACAGTTTGCACAGATGATCCGAATGACCTAACCACAAATTTCCACCACTACTACCTTCAAAGGGTCGTACTCTTTCACCACCATGCTCATGGAAAGATGGATTCTGTACATGTCTCCTTTCTCCTGCTTATCTCATTAAATGTTTCTGTTGTTTCTTCTAGCTGGCTCAAACAGTTTTGCCTAGGTCACTTCCCTGTGCTCTATCTGTAAGTAGGGATGGCACAAGAAATCCTGGAATCTACCATAGCAGGATAGGACTCAGAGTGGAGGAAATGCTCTAAGTACCCAAGAGGCATTTAAATGATTTGGGGCAAGCCAAACATGACAAATATCCACTACAGCTAAAAATCACTGATTAACTTTTGAGTCATATAATTTTATTTTTATTTTTTACCTTACTCTTGACTATAGTTCCCCCCACCCCACAGACTCATAATATTGTAGCTCTGTATATTTCAATAGCAAGATTTTAGAACATTTTAGTTTTCAAGGAACATGGATTTTTCTTTCCCAAACGATAAAGGTAGAAAATCGGTTGATATTAATGATAATAGTTTTCATGGTTATTATATTTGAATATCTAGAAAAAGGTGAGAGAAGTTCTCTTGAGGAGTACAAACCAGTTATAGTTTAAACAAAACACCCTAGAGTTTGATAGGCTATAGGAAGTAGATGCTTTAGTTAAGCTATCTCCCTTTTAATATATTTATTTCTTCATAAAAACAGATTAATAATATATTCCTCTCAGTCACAACTTGTACTATTAAAGAATCATTTATTGAAATGTTCTTAAAAATTATGTGAAGTTGTGAAAAATCAGTTATAGAATTATATATTATAAACCTCAAGTAGGTACATTAGTTATGATTTATGAACTATGTTTATTCATAAATGAATAAATGAATTATTCATTTATGAATAATTTTCTATTCTCAAAGACCTTAGTTTTCCTCCCTTTCTTAATTCTAATTTTAATTATTTTCATCTATAAAATATTTATCATGAATTCTTAAATACAATATGTGTTTAAATGCTTTACCTATATTTATAAAGAAGTCAAGCAGATAATAGGTTGTATCATAATGGTTTCACCTCATTTAAGTAAAATGAAACTAGCCAAAAACAGGAGTGAAATCTTTCCTGAAGACAGTAACAGAACAGTTTTCATTACATAGGTCATCATTAAAGAAAGGCAGGAAGGGAGACCAAGACTGTAAGTCAGAACTGGAAGAGTTGTATATGTGAATATGTTGAAGAACTGCAGGTAAATCACATTGGAGGGAGGCAGATCATTAAAGAATAAACCATTTAGCAACAAATGAACATACTGAAAGATGGAACATGTTTATTGAAGACAAATTCTTCTATTTCATTTCCAAGCGCAAGCTCTTAGGGGCTGCTATTATTCCCTGCAAAGAGTCACCCTTTTGCTCTCTAGGCTATTCAGGCCACAGCACCTGACTCTGCAGGAAGAATGAATTCTAATTGTGGCCTTTGAGAGATTGCAAAGCAAATGCTACTCACTTCCATAGACTTATTACTGGATGTTTCTATGCAAGACTGGCGGAAAATTGGGCCACGCATGAGTTCCTTTTGAATTAGCCAGACTACAACTTACCACAATTGAAAAGACTTTGTCGTAGTTGCCAAGGATGTTTGGACAAGCCAGATTTCCACATCTTCTCACAGGGGAATGCTGACATGTTTGTCACTTCCTAAATCAATCAGTAGCCTTGTTGTTTTGCAAACTTTACCAATGGCAGATCTACACTCCCCAGAGATACTGAGAGCCTGGCTGAGAAGGCTGGGCAATCTGCAGAGATATGCACCGCAGACAGTTCTCCCTTGAGCTAAGAAACTTCAAACAATATTATGATGCAATGTCTTTGACTGTAAGCAAAGGAATTTTCAGAATAAAGCATTCTTACATGCTTGGCAGTATAATAAATGCAACATGCAGAGAGATTAATCTGATCATTATCCAAAGAATGGAATGGAAGAGAGAGCCTTGCCTGTCACACCTTTAACTCTGTCAAACACAGCAACGAAATAAAGCAACATCAATTTATTTGGAACACAATTTATCATTCTTGGTGTTTTCTCACATGTATCAGCTCATTTGACTGAAACAACCTCCCAAGTCTTGAGACAATATAGTATGTGATTGAGCACAGGAGTAAGACCCATAAGATATAGGTCCAAGACACAATTATATCTATCTGTGTGTCATTAGCATCTCAGTCACATTGTGTACAACATAATGTGAGGATAAATGAGACAATGAATGAGCAAGTGCTTTGTAAAAGGCTCTACACATAGAAAGTGATGCTGTTACCGTTGAAGTGGACAATACCCTAGTAAGCCAGGCTGGATACTATGTTTTATCCAGCCTCAGACTTAAGTGAAGATACCCAGAAATATAAGAAGGAAACCCAGTTTTTTTAAAAAATACGGACCTCTGTGGACACCAGGGTGAAGTTTTTGAACTATTCTTATTTGGGCTTTAAACGAAAAGACGACCCTTGAAGCCTGGAGAAATCTAGGACATCTGAGTTACATAAGCTACTCTTTGAAATGCAGCAATTATTTTTGGTCAGATAATACTGAAGGAAAGTTTTTGTAATTCTGTTGTATGTGGAACAAACAGTACCTGGTCAGGTACTGGGAATTGAATGATGCTTCTTTATTTGTAGAAACAGAAGCTATGAGGTGGCAGTTTTGACGTGATTATAAAGCTATGAACACAAACAGAAAGAGAGAGATTATTTGACGGTAATTTTATTTTCAGAGAGCTGTTGAGTCTCAATTTCTCATAAAAATATTAAACGTGTATGCATGCATATGCCCATATATCACCAATACAAAAAAAATGCTTACTATAGAGCAAGGCTTAGGAATTTGGATGAAATTGTAAACACTACTGAAGCTGCTCTAATTTTAAATTCCCTCTTGCAGCTGCAGCATCCTGCACTAATCTCTATGAATACAACACATCCATTTAAATAAAAATAGTTATCTGCACCATCCTTCCCTTTACCAGCTGCGGTACTATCATAAGCCTTTGTTTATTCTCTATTATATATATATAGAAATAAAGTCATTTAAAATTAAAATGATAATGTCCCCTTTTCCAGTCTCTAGATCCTGTCAAGTTTAACCTAATGTAAATTAATGTGACTGGTTTTATATTTAACAAACCAATAAATCTGTTCTTTCTATGAACTGGAGAGGAAACCTTTTCTGAGCAGGGGGCTTTTCTCTATTGTTTATAGCTTTTTTTTTCCTACAGTCAATTGGCTAGGCGTCCTTTACAGTAGTTCCTGAACACCCTATAGTCTTTCTCTCCTCTTGTTTTTGTAAAACTTCTTCCTCTTTCTCCTATTCATCTTTGGAAAATCTGTCTTAACAACACTCCACTACATAGTTACTGCTCAGAGAGAGAAATCACTTTAGGTGCCTCTCTTTTGTGCTCCTTAAGCACCATGAGCCTCTATCTACAATAACATGCATTTCATTAGAGCTCTATTTGAGCAGAAGTCCTATCTGTATTTTCCCCATCATTGTACCCTTAGCACAGATCACACAGATGCTTGATTAAAACATAGTTGGACAAATGGAAGATGGGAATGAGTGTGTCACTGACTGCCTTACCTGTGTGCTCTAATGCCTAGTACTCTGTTAGCACAGAGAAGGTGCTTAGTAAGAGATATGTGTTGGCCAGAAGAGGAAGACAACTGTGAGGGCACGAGAAAAGACAATCCATTCATTATTCTCATTGCCATTAGAATAAAGTTAGTAATACCTATGGCTGTTAAAGTTCATCTTGGTTCAAACCTTGCTTGTCTATCCTGCTTCATCTTTTGCCTCTTACCAGACATCTGCTTTCCCTGCACACCACTGCAAACTGCATAACTGCAGGCCTAATCATTCAAGCTCTCTCTTCGCCAAAACTTTGCATGTTATTTCTTCTATTAGAAAACCACTTCATAACTCCCTTACCTTGCTTCCTCAAACTTCGTGTGTTAGAATAGTTATTGCTTTCTCAGAAGACCCTTTCCTGATACACCAGAATAACATTAAATGAGTTTTTTTCATGTGCTCTTTTTGCATACTGAGCTTACCCTGGTTTAATAGCCAGATTGTATCGCAAATTATGTAATTTCCAGATTTTAAACCCCTTTCTAATGTATGATTTCAAGTGCCATTTCAGTTAAGATAAAGCCCAAACTTCTCAACATGGAACAGAATGTTCTTGGGGATCAAACCACTATTTGGTATTCCAGCCTCATCTCAGCCTTAAGACCTTTGGCAATGATGTTCCTTCTATTTGAAAAATTCTTCTAGCTTTCCTGGATTTTTTTTCTTAACTTTTAGTCCTCTCTTAGAGCAAAGAGCCTCCTCTTTAACCCAGCAACTAGTTAATTCCTAGTTCAAAATATCTGTTGTACAAATGGATGAACTAGCACTGTGCAGCTAACTATATTCTTCGACACAATCAAGGCACAAGCATATTAGATTTTAGTAAAATCTATTTATGTTTTTACAAAATCTTTAATATAAATCATATGCTTTTAAAAAGTCTGGTATCCTGCAGATGAATTATAGATTTATGTACCTGGTATAATACTTCTCTTTTCTCCTCCATTAGTCTGTAACAGTTAAGACCCAGAGATTTGCTGTTGTTGTCGCCTTCTATCAATTAAATCCTTCAACAAGGATATCAAGGAATTTAAAAGGGAAAATGTTGTTTAGCCCACTGGAATTGAGAGTGCATAAATTTAATGCCCACATCAATAATTATGCAAGGTTATATTGTGGAAAAATTGTATAAACTAGATGCTCATTGTTTTAATTAAACTCCAGAGCTATTCCAATTAAGACAGCTGTAGAATGATACGCAGGGAGAGAAAAATGAAAGTAGAGATTTTGAGTGTCTGAAGAAAAAAAAAAGGATAATGGGGAAACTGAATAATCAATTTGATATTATATAACAAAGTCAACTTGAGAAGTCAGATTGCAGGAACTGTTTTTCTCAATTTTCTATACTGCAAAAATCATACTATATGGTTTAATGATCCAGGTCTTCCTTGTGCCTAGGGAACAACCTGTAGGAAAGACTAAGGGCTGCTTAGTAAGCCTGCTGTGCAGATATGTGAACTGTTAGGAATATAAATTAAAATGTTACACAAAAGGCACTGGTGAGTCAGTGAAGGGATTTAAAAGAAGAAGTGAATAAAGTGTGATTATTTTGTTTGAGATTTAAGCTGATTGAAGTCAGGGATAATTAATAATGTCTCAAAAAAGATTTAGAATTATCATGGACTCTATCTTTTACAGACGTTAAGAAAATGACAGTATTCATATTCAGATCAACCACATATTAAACTCCTACTGTATGTCAGTTCAACTATTGCTTTTCTATATTTTACCTTTAATCTTCTCACAATCTTATGAGATTCAGATAGGTATTATTATTATTATTATTACCATTTTAAAGATGAGGAAATTAGCTGCCCCACTGTCACACACACATTAGGGGTCAGAATTGGAATTTGAATCAGGACACTGCATTCCAAAGACCAGGCAATTTTCTAGCCACAGGTCACATTGTTTAATTTATTATTCCTGACAATAATCATATTGAGTCAGTGCCATCGTCCTCATTTTATAGATGAGAAAACAGAAGCCCAGAAGAGTTCAGTAACTAACATAACACCATACCCTCAGGCAATGGTAAACCTGGAATTTGAACCTTGGTCTTTTTCAGTCTCAGGCAGTATTTTTCCTTTTAGCTTAGCTTTAATGTGGTAACTCTGTCCTATTACTTGGGTAACTTTGTGGGTGAAATGGTAAAGAATCATTCATTTTTATATAATTAAGAGAGTTATTTTTAAATGTGTAAATACTGTATCTGGAAATTGTGGCTACACATAAAAGAGATTTCTTAAAGTAGATCTCACAGACAGGCTTCAATTTCAGTCTGATTTTGCTCTTTGCAAGTAATTTCCACTTTAGGCATTTGAAATAAGCTGGTGCTGAGGACTATTGGGTCAAGTTGTTGAAATTCTGAATTGATTTATTGATTAATCTACTACAATAGAATCTTACCTATTTTGACTAAAAAGACCCGCCTTCTTTCCAGCTCTATCACTTTCTAAGCATGTGACATTGGGCAAGTTCCTTAATCTTTCCATGCTTCATTATATATTTATGATTCTTAGATCAGTGTTGGTACAAAGTAAAGGTTCTTCTTTTTCCTAAACCCTGCATCATCTCAGATACTTACAATTGAAAAAGGTGAAACACTTTATGGGGTCTAAGAAGTTAACCTGACTCTTCAAAGTGTTTTTTTCAAAGCTTCTGCTGAATTTTTGAACTTGTAAAGGGAAATCCAGACCTGAATTGACAGCAGGGGCATCGGAGAGTCAAATTTACTTGCATTAGGAAATGAGAAGGACACTTGTTAGTATCCTTATGTTATGTTTGTATGTTTTTTGCTTTTAACAGGACAGAAAAGAAAAAGGGTGAATGAGTTACATAGAATCACTAAATCTCACAGTGGTCTAAGCACAAGAAATAATAATAATAATGATATTCAACGGAAAGGTCGTTTTGTCCCTCTGATGTAAACAACATTCATTTTCCCCAAATTTTAGTCACACAGAAACCTTGGATAAACATAAGCATAATATAGATATGAGAAAAAGTGCCATTGAGCTTCAGAGAAGAGATTGATGACATCTACATGGGATTTGAATTACTGGTAAATATGATGGGAGGACTTTTCTGGCATAGGACAGGAATAGATCAATGAAAGCAATAAAGAAAAGGAAATGTATATGAAGCAATACTTTGCTGTTACTGGGAACTGGAGTGCCTAAAAGGAAGTAATCGGGATTAAAATCAGAAAAAATATGTAGGAAATATTGAATACCAGGCAAAGATATTTGAGTTTGTCAATAGTTGGCAGAGAGCCACTGGAGGATTTTGAAGAACTGATATGGTCAGAATTAACATTCAAAATACAAGATGATGAAGTCTTAGAGTTCTGCTGTATACACAGTGTCTGTAGTTAACATATTGTGTACTGAAAATTTTGGCATGAGGGTAGATCATATATTGCGTTACTATTACTTCTACTACTAATAATAAATAAAGGGGGTAGGAGGAAACCTCTGGAGGTGATGCATAGGTTTACGACGTAGATTGCAGTGCTGGTTTCATGGGTGTATACAAATCCCCAAACTCAACAATCTGTATAAGTTAAATATGTTCACCTTTCCATATGTAAATCATACCTTAGTAAACTTTAAAAATAGTTAAACTTCAGTAAGATTAATCTGATAATAAGGTCTTGAGTGGGTTGGAGAGAATCTGGATGAGACAAGTTAGGAAACTGGGACAACCTATTGGGGGGAAGATAAAGAGAATATGAACAAGCACAAGATGCAAGAAGGAAATGAGAAGCAGAATGAGAACCAGCAGGGCTTGGTCACCAATTAGAAATTGAAGGTAAAGAGAAGGAGTCAGAGATGATTTAATCCTGCTGTCAGTAAATAGAATTAAGGAAGCCAGAAAAAATGGACAGGATTGGGAAAAGGGAATTGAGTTTTGTATATACTGAATCTGAGGCTTAAGGAGAATATCAAAGCAAAGAAATCTAAGAGAAATTAGAAGTATAGTCAGGACTATCAATTTCCTCGGGGAAGAGCAAAAAAAGAATTTATTCTCCTTAAAGGGTTTTTGGTGTTTCTTTGTTGTTGTTGTTGTTGTTGTTGTTGTTGTTTTCCAGAAAAGATACAGTTTGATGTACTCAAAGAATACAAATGTTTAGGAAGGGAAAGGAACAAAATTATTTTTAAATGATATTATATAACTGATCAGTATGATTGGAAAATACTTTAAATGCTTACAAAGCACATTTTTCTATTCCTAAACCACAGACATCTCTTATATAACTGTTGGAAGGTAATTTTAACTCATGTTTAAAAATGGAATGGTCAGAAATGACCATTATGACTCTTACAATATAAATCTCATCTGTTTTAAGGCTCTTTACACTCTGCAGACATTTTATATTGTTAAATTACATCTTTTAGTCAAATCTTATTCATGCCTTACTATCATCTGTAGATCTGCTTCTGTATTAATCACCTTCAAATTTGTATTTTACACTTAAATTCAAATTTTCTGAGATGTATTGCCAGAATTTTACCACTATTCCTTGACATGTTTAAAAGATTTTGATTCCTTTTTGTCTCATTGTATTTATAGCTTACTTCAGCATAACATTACTTTGATGTCTGCTTGAAATCACTTGGTAGTACACAAATTTAATGAAAACATTAATGACAAAACACAGAAAATTTCTTTTAACTTTTTGTGGCCTCAGAGGTTTGAGGGTGTAAGGTAAGGATTACTTAAGAACAATTAAAGTGGTATTTGGGAATGGTTTTCTTCTTGTGGAGATCTGGCTTTAGGTATACATGGTAAACTACTGAGGTGATTTAAGTCTTCAGCATATCAAGTGTCCTAGTCACTTTGAACTGCTATTACAAAATACTGTAGACTGGGTGGCTTATAAACAACATAAATTTATTTCTTAAATTTCTGGAGGCAGGAAGTCTGAGGTCACTTGGGTGCCAGCATTGCCTGGTTCTAGTGAGGGCCCTCCTTCAAGTTACAGACAGCCTTCTTCTCCTTTTATCCTCACATGGTAGAAATATGGGAAGACAGCTCTGCAGTCTCTTTTATAAGGACATTAATTCCTTCCAAAAGTTTCACCACTGAATGCCATCACATTTTGCATTAGGATTTCAACATATGGATTTTGGGGGGACACAAGCATTTAGTGCACAACACCAGGCTCCTCCTTCTCTATATGTAGTTTTATGGTATAATTTTTTTATGGTATAAATATATTTATGGCAATTTTATTTGGATATTAACTGTTAAGATATATCTAACTATACAGGAAATATTCTAGTCTCTTCCAACATCTACTTATAATTTGCTTTTCCTTGGACACAAGTCTACCTGATCATGCTTGTTTTCTTTGCCACATTTGAGGCAATGCTGTCCATCTTTTTCCTTTTTTAGAAATTAGTTCTCACTTAGGCATCAGCGACATTGAACACTGATGGTTTTCTCCTATCACTCTGAACTACCTGGTGAACACCTGGTTGACGTTCCCTTTTTGATCTACACACCAATGAAATTTATCAACTTCCATGGCTCTATCCAGACTCCTATAGGGACTCACCCATTTTCTTCCCTGGGGTATATGTTCTACATAGCCATCCTTGACCTTTCATATTTATTCTATAACCATGTCCTTCCCAATCTATGTCACTGGACTACTTTCTGTGTACTCTTACTGATCCCATTACTGCTACTATAGACTATGCTATTATCTTTGCTTTGTAGATTGTTGAAATAAACTTCTAATTGATCATCTTATCCTATCTCTCATTACCTACCTTACTATGCCAAAGATATAGTCTAAGGCACATATGTGAGTATGCACACACTTCTTCCAGTACTTTCTTAACATGCCAGCCAAGGCCCTGAACAAATTTATCATAAACTCCTTTTCAGAGTAAACCCAAATCCTCTCACCCTAGCAATATGTACTCTTTACTGATGAGCATGCACCTTGACCCTTGTTTCTATTCCTTTGCTCATGGTCTTTCATCTTCCCAGGACATATTTCCACTCCCTTATATAAGTGTTACATAAATTCATACCCATTTTTAAAAGCCTAGCATAAATTTCACCTCCTGTAGCTTTCTTTGATTCCTCTGTCAGAATCACTTTGTATCTTTCTCTGTGTTTCCATAGCTGTGTGTATTCACCCCAATCATAGAACTCATCACATTGTTTTTTAGGAATTTGTTTTTACATCTAGCTGCTTATAGAAAACTGAGAGCTGCTCACAGGTAGATATGCCTTATTTCCCTGTGACCTCAATGTCAAATACAGTCCTTAGCAGACTCCCAATAATTGGATAATGATTGTTTCACTATAAGAGGCACAGAAAAACCATCTCAGAAGGAGAATGGAGAACCAGACCCAAGAGGATTAAAAGCTATTTAACATTAATATTATTCACAGAAATATTACTATGATCATGGAAAATGTCATTAACAGGATTGGGTTGGGGGAGGGAAGCTGCACCTCTTCTGGAGTGCTAGTTGTTATTGAGGAGGTAGTCCTAAGTTTATGTGGTAGGGAACATGGGAGCCAGAGTAGACAGATGAAGGTAGAAGTTAAAGTAACAGATCAGTTTTAGCAATAGAAGATGGCCTTTAAATTTTAAAAGGCTACTAATAAATCTGAGATTTCCAGAAATTCAGGACACACAGGCTGATACCAGCCACCTATTGGACGAGATTAAGCCTCTTTGCGTTCATACATCTCCCTTCCCTGTAATATTTTTTGTGTTATTTCTTCTTTGTTCTTCCAGTTTGTGTTCACATCATTCCTCTACATATGACAAAAATGTGTCTGAGGTGGGAAGGGAGTAAGATTAGGGATGGCAACTAATAATTTCTTGAGACATATACGCTTTCCTCAGATGGATGTTTATTTTATATCAAAGAAGTAGTGCTGGCTACCTTGCCAAGTCAACCCCCAAATCTCAATGTTGAACACAATGGAGGGTTACTTCTTGCTCACATAAATTCCAGTTGGCCCTGGGGGACAGTAAAGTGTGTTGTATGTGCAGTAGAGGGGATTTCTGCTCCAAATAGTCAATTCAGGAACCCAATCTGTTAGAGATTTTGCTTTCTTCAACATAGAACCCAATCAACTGGACATTTCTAACTATAATGTAATCTAGAAATGAAGTCTAGCCATATACCCAGGAGAAAAGGGAATAGCTAATCTTTGCCACAATATGCACAAGCGATGCTACCTAGAAGTGTCAAGAAGAAAGTTTGAACTATTATATCTGTAATCATATAGAAATATACATATGTGTATCTCTATATGTGTATATACATATAAAGCAACACAACAAATTCTGACAGAATATGCCTTTAAAGCATAATATCTAATAACATACTTTTTGAATGTCTGCATATGATATCAGTAGGCTATGCTTCAGTAAATTCATTTTATAGTTTGGAAGCAATGACTATATTACTTTTTTTTTTTTTTTTGCTCATTCCTCTAAGAATAGAGTAGTGAGAACTTTAAATCACACTTGCCTAAGGATTCAAAAGTAAAGCTTTTGTGGGCGGAAGTATATTTATATACACATCATATAAATAATCTTATTTGTGTTTTGAGGCACTGAAAACAGCATAGAAAAGCAATACAGACATCTCATTGAGTGAATATAAAACTTATTGTGAGTACACACATTGCTGGAGTATTGAAGAGTAAATAATACAGATTTGCTTGATGTTTGCATAGCTCAGTCTGCTATTCTACAATGAGACATTTTACAGAAAAATTAATTTTTCAAAATAAAAAAATCACTTTGTCTAAGTCTAATAAACACAATATCAGATTAACCCATTTCTTTCTATAATACATTTATGTGTATACATATACACATATATGTAAATAGATATATGTGTGTATATATACATATAGAAGTACATATATACATAGATACATATATGTACATGTACATAGATACATATATGTACGTGTACATAGATACATATGTACATAGATACATATACTATATATATTTTACATATACATATATTTTACATATATTTATATATATATAAATATTCATACTACCTTCATAATTGTTGTACCTCAACCCTGGGCAATCAGTGAACTCTAGTAGGAAGATCCAGCATCCAAGTTTGCAGTTGATGAAAATGAAACACAGGCCTCAGATTATTTTTCTTAGGGTTAAGTAGAGGGAAATAAGCCTCAGCAATTTCTTTTTTAAGTATAATCCCAGGACTTACTCTACTCTGTTGTAAGCGATTTCCCCACACATTGCACATACTTAATCGTAGAATTATGGGATTCCAGATTTGTTTATCTCTGCAACAAATCAGCAGTATGACTCAGAACTCGTATCACTGGGCCAGTGTTCTGTGTGTTCCAGAACTGAAAGATGCTCGCCTTCAAAGTGGACTTCATGCCTTTTCTGTCGGTAACTCTGCATTCAATATGTCAACTTCAAGTTAAACTGTACCCCAAGAGCATAGTAAATGCATTTGATGCCTGGGGCGGTGAATGTCAATTAGTTACAAGTGTTCAAAAGGCTCCTGACAGGCAGGTTACATTATTTCTGAATGAGGATTTCCAATTGCTTTAAAGACATTTTCAATAATATCAACAGGTGGCAAAACTGTTGAATTCTTTTGCCACTTATCTTTGCTACCATTCCATTAGAATCCTGTGCTTTTCTATGGTGTCTAACAAAGCCTAGTGCTGGCCTGCGTGTAATGAAAATTTTCTTTCCTTGTTTTCCCTGTGTTTTATTCTCACCAAAGTAGTAATAAAAGTACAAAGAAAACCTTTAATCACTTTCAGGAAAGGGTTTAAAAAGTCACAATGACTTACAACCGCTTCTCAAATTTTCATAGACATAAAAATCAACTGAGGATTTTGTGAAAAGGCACATTACGTATGATTCAATAGGTGTTGAAATCACCTTAGATTGTATATTTCTAATAAGATCCCAGATAATGCTGTTGTTTCAGGTCTACAGACAAAAATTTGAGTGGCGAGGAATAATGTCAGTGGTCTACAAGACTAAAACTTGGGCACTAGCCTAAAACGTGTCTATATATTTAGGTCTCTCATTTGCTGATTAGAATAAGGTAAAATATATTCTTTCAATATATAAATGTTGTTAGGCATATTTAGATCTACTAGTAGCCACTCATAATTGAACTTTAATCCCTGGCAATTAACAAATTATAACAGAAAGGGCCAGCAGTCCCAGGAATGTAGCCTGGAGAGACTTATTCCTAAAATCTGGAGAACAAATGGAGCAAACTAGAAATTTGGTATAATAATTTACTTAATGGTTGTCTGATTCAAGAACCACAATGAAATGTAGATCTATCTGTGCATCCCTAGTATTTAGCATAGTTCCTGGAACTTAGGTATTTCTTAGTAAATGCTGAATGAATTTTTTTAAAGTTCAATGATTTTTAATTGTCAAGAGATGTTAATAACAGAAGGCCTATTTCAATGGCCTAAATGAGTTGGAATAGGTTAATCTTCCTGCTAGAGATATTTTCCCCTACACAAGTATATTAAATAAAGGATGTGCTTTCCATCTTATCTAATATGAATCAGTTTGGCAAGAGACTCTTATTGTCCTCAAGAAATAATCCAAGGAAGAAATCACCAAATGGAAGATAGAGAAGATAACTTACATGTGATAAGTTAGAAAATAGAAGAAGGTAAAGTAGAGAATAAGATAATAAATTCTGGCTAATGAAATATGTAAAAAGTATTGTGTCTGGCATCAACTACACATTAAATACTTTAGTGAATGAACAGTTGTGATTTTCCTCCATAAAAGTTGAATCCATCTTTTTAGAGAAGAAACTCATTAGTTTCATAGTAGGGAAAGCAAATAAATTTGACTCCAGGAATAATATATATGTATATAGTGTAGTGTGTGTTGTTTCAGTGCTGAAAATTAGACACATAGCTGCAGATAATATACAAGAGAAATGTTCTTCTCATAGTAGTACTTGTCTAAGAGCTATCAAAACTGAACACTGTGTTACATCATAACAAGTTCAAATCACCTAAAGCTTATAAAGGACCATGCACTTTGAGAGACTCTGGGACACCAAACTCTTACTGGAACTAAATACTTTCCTGAGCAATGAACAATGGAACCTGTTTTAGTTAGCTGTGTTCAAACATATAGACTCATCTGAGACATTTCTGGAATGCAAGTTTTCAATCCTTAATTTACATAACCATCATGAACTAATTCTAACACTTTAAATCCCTCGAAATTTCTCCTTTGCCCAGGAGGTTAATAAACTAGCTATTTAAAAATCTCTGGTGTTCTTTGTTATTCTTTAACAATTGCTGGATTGGCCAGTTTCCATGAAGTTATATTTTCACTAAGGAGGAAAAAGGTTTAAAGCATCAGGCTGGGTGGCTCACGCCTGTAATCCCAGCAGTTTGGGAGGCTGAGGCAGGCAGATCACTTGAGGTCAGGAGTTTGAGACCAGCCTGACCAACATGGTGAAACTTCGTGTCTACTAAAAATACAAAAGTTAGCCAGACATGGTGGTGCACGTCTGTAATCCCAGATACTCAGGAGGCTGAGACAGTAGAATCGCTTGAACCTGGAAGGCAGAGGCTGCAGTGAGCCGAGATTGCACCACTGCACTCCAGCCAGGGTGACGGAGCAAGACTCTGTCTCAAAATAATAATAATAATAATAAAGTATCAATTTAGCTGACAGTAGTCAGAAGGCAGAGATCAACAAATTTGCTGATGTATCTAACGTGGGAGTTGAAAAAATTAGAGACATCAGGCATCACTCCAAGATGTTGGGGCTTAGCAAATAGAAGGATGGAGTTGTCTTTAAAAGAGATAAGGAGGATTATGGAATGAGCAAATTTGAAGGGGAAAAAATGAGGAGTTCAGTTTTAGAAACGTTAATGTTGAGATATTTAACAGACAACCTAGCAGTGTCAAGTAGGAAGTTATAAATATGAATTTGATGTTCAAGGCAGAGGTCCAGGATGAAGTTATAACTGTGGGGGTCATCACCCTATAGACAGCATTTAATGGTAAGAGATTAGATTATATAATCAAGATATAAAAGAGAAAAGACTCAAATACTGAGACATGAGATGCTTCAGTATCAACAGGCTGGGGATATGAGTAGGAACCAGCAAAGGCACCTGCGAGGGAGCAGCTAATAAGGCAGAAGAAAAATTACAGTAATTCTCAGGGAAAAAGGACTCCCAGTAGTACACAGGAGAATCTTACAGTAATTCAAAAGTGAAAGCAAGTGAGAGGATGGAAATAAAATGTGTTTACAGAACTCTGTGTATCAATGTACAGAATATAAAGAGGGATACTTGGAAATATGAGTTATCGTCATGATCGTTATTATTAACAAAGAAAATGTAAAAACAAGTATTAAGTCATACTTCATTAAGCTATGGACTTTAATCTACAAAAAGGATAATATTATTCAGATTTTATTTGAGGAAAATGAAGAAGAGGAAGGTAACCAACATTATCAAGGTCATTCAGGTATAGAGAACCGAAGAGGAGACGGAAGTAGCAACTGGAATTCAGACATCAACAGGAGCAGAAGGATATAAATTTAGAACATACATTTTAATTAATATGATCTTGTTAGAATAATATACATTCCACAGAATATATTAAATATAAGTACAGTTTAAAGAATGAGTATACTGCAAATATTAGTATATCCACCACCACCACATTCAGTTTCAGGGCATGAAACTGAATGTTGTCAGAACTCTAGAAACTTCTCAAGTGTCCTTGCAGATCAACACTTTCCTACCCATCCCAGAAATAACTACTATCCTGACTTTTGTGATAATAATTTTTTATTCTAAGTACTTTTTCCACTTATAGACTCCTAAACTGTGAAATCGTTTTGCTTGTTTTTGAACCTTACATAAACAAAGTCATTGCAATGAACTGAACGTGTGTGTCTCCACAATTCATATGTTGAAACTCTAATCCCAATGTCATAATATTTGGACGTGGAATTTTGGAGAGTTAATTGGGTCATGAGGTGTAGCACTAATCTCTCATGAATTAGTGCTCTTAAAATAAGAGGCCACAGAACTGGCTAGCTCTGTTTCCACCGTGTGAGTATATAGGGAAATCGGCAGTCTCTAACCTGAAACAGGCTACTAACCTCTTGACCATGCTAGCACCCTGATCTCAAACTTTCCAGCCTCCACCACTGAGAAAAATAAACTTTGTTGTTTATACGTCCCCTAATCTATGATAGTTTGTTATAGCAGCCTGAACTGATGAAGACATTCCTATACTTTTCAGTATTTCAGGGGGAGAGTTACAATCGACTGTATCAAACATAGGTATAGGACTAAGAACTGAGACTGCACGTTGTCAGTATAAGTTAGTTGTTTGTACTCAGGAAATCCCTGCTTAGGAAAGATAAAACTATACATTGATAAATAATGCCATTGCTTGCTTCAGAAAATTTATGTAAAAAAATTAGACAACTGCTCAAAACTTGATTCAAGATTTTCACTGTTATGTCTATTCATCCACAAGTATGATGTCACAGGCTTTGCATAATTCCAGTTAGTTTCCTAACTCCAAAACCTCACCTTAAACCACTTAGGCCAAAACCTTAAAAGACTTCTGATTTTTGCCTTCTGAATCACTGCTAAGTCCTTGCTAAGGTGGTGTTTTCCCTTACTGCAGTGACTTCCAGTAAATTTAACTTTTTGTCATTAACAGGCTATCTGGTAATACCTTGAGAAGTTCATCAAGCTTGGGGAACTTCGGGGAAGTCTTACTGAGATCCATGCAAGATTTCCTCACTACCATGGTTCAAATGCCTGGATTCAGAAATATTGTCCTCTGCGGAGGCCTTTTAAATCTCTCACTCAGAGGTCTTCTCAGACACAATTGTGAGATTACTCTTGCAGAGGGGCTCAGCACTGATTTCTGTTCTTTGAGCTCCAAATGTTAAATTTATTTTATATCCCAAAAGGCAGGATCTCCTTATAGAAGCTTTTGATTTTCTGATCAGATTTGAAATCTCTCATTCTTGGTGGGAATTTACCATGTGATTACAAGTATTATTGTGTGTATCATCTGCCCTTGGCAATTTACATTGTAAATCTATAAGAATGATTCTACAGGGACAGGATGGGCGTAAGCTCAACAAATGTGTCCTCGAACCAAGTCCTGAAAATCCCTTCAAGAATTTTCAAGTCCTTATAATGGTACTCTCCTCAGTTGTACTGGTAACTGATTTGTTTAGTTCTGGATTTGAAATTTTTATCTGGCTCTTGATTGGTGATAGACAGCCTGCTGGTTAATTTCTGAAGACACATTTTTGTATGGGCACCACTCTTAATGATCATTGCAATTCTCCTGGGCCATTCACACTAAGGTCTTTAATCCACATGGAGCTGGTTTTTATGTGGAGTGTAAAGTAAATATTTAATTTCATTCTTCTTCCATATGTATACATAATTTCTCAGAACATTTATAGAAAAGTCTGTTTTCTCCACTAATTTAAAATGTCATTTCTGTCATATAGTGTACCCATATATGTGTGCATCTATTTCTATTGTATTCTTTTTGTCTTTTTGTGTAGGTTAAAACTACCATCACACTGTCCCAATGATCATATTTTATAATAAGCATTGAAATATATTAATACAATTCTACCTACCTACCTTCTTCTTTATGAGCATTTTGGCTATGTAAGCCCTTTTCATTATTTTGTACATTAAAAAAATAAGCTGCTCAAGTTTGACCAAAATAGTAAAGATTTTGTTTGGGATGGCATTGAATCCATAAAATAGTCTGGGAAGAACTTACAGTCTTATGATATTGGGTATTTCCGTCATAAATGTGGTATATACCTCTGTTTATTTGGGTCTTCTTTAATGTCCCTCAATTAAATTTCATAGCCTTTCTGACTATATTTCTGACTACATTATAAAAGATATCTTTTCAAAATTTCATTTTCTAATTCGTTGTTAACGATACTATTAAAGAGCAAAAGATTTTTATGTTTTGATACTCCTCTGGCCAACTTGTTAATCTGTCTTATTTTGATAATTTACTTGTAAATTCCTCTTATAATATAGATCACAGTTACTAAAGAGATATAATCTCCAAATAATTGGAGTTTTGTTTTTAATTTCCAATCTTCATTTATTGTTTTTGCCCTATTTGTAGCAAGGACCTCCCAGCTAATTGCTGAATAAAAATGTTGCTGGTGGCATTTATTCTGGCCTCCTATAAAGGGATAGCTCTCAATGTTTCACTTTTAAGTATGAAATTTGCTCTTAATATAGTGAAGGTACCATTTAGGGAGTTCCTTTATACTCAAGTTTGCTAAGAATATTAATTGTTAATCATGAATGTAAGCTTTTATCAACAACTCCTCTGTTCATAATAGCACAAAAAACTTGATTTATACTCCATGCTCTTTTTAAGCTGGAAACCATGTTTCTGAGCAAACCGTTGCAAGAACAGAAAACCAAACACCACATGTTCTCACTCATAGGTGAGAACTGAACAATAAGAACACTTGGACACAGGGAGGGGAACATCACACACCGGAGCCTGTCGTAGGGTGGGGGTTAGGGTGGGGGGACGGGGGAGGGATAGCATTAGGAGATATACCTAATGTAAATGACGAGTTAATGGGTGCAGCACACCAACATGGTACTTGTATACATATGTAACAAACCTGCACATTATGCACACGTACCCTAGAACTTAAAGTATCGTAAAAATAAAATAAAATAAAAGAGTCACCTGTCCTAAAAAAAAAAAAAAATACAGCCAGCTGTCTGGTAGTCTCTAAGTATCTGATGGTCTGTATCTTCAAAGTATCAAAAATTTGACTACTTCTACCATCCCCAGTGGGGATGAGGCATTCAGGTTGAGGCTATTATCATCAACCACCTGATTATTCAAAAAGCCTTCATCCTACTTGGATTCTTTGCTTTCATGCTTGTATAATCAGGGCAACATATTTAACATATAAATAAATCAGTCCACATGACATTTCAGCTCAAAATCCATCAATTGCTATCCACCTCACTCAGGTTAAAGGCCAGAGTTCTGTCCAGGACTTTCAAGGCTCTTCAGGATCTCCTCCTCCCTCTCCTGCCCCATGTGTGACCCCTCATTTCATTTTCTTACATTCTTCCCTATCTCTCTAGACTGCAGCATAATCACTTTCTTCCTGTTCCATGAATATGCCAGGCTTGTCAAGACTTTGATATTGCTGATAAATTACAATGTCTATAATCATTTTGAGATGATTTCGGTTATACTATTGTATTGGTTCTTGATTACAGTGTCATTTCTTTGTGTGCTGGGTTAGTTTTGACTATGAGTTGTTTATCTCCTTTTGGACTATTATTCTTATGAATTCTTTGAGGTTCAGGATGAGGTGCATTTCCCCAGGGGCACTTGCATTTATTTTCTGACAAGCAACTACAGCACTATTTCTTTAGATTTTACTAAATTAAATTTGTAACTTGAGGGGGTTTTCAGAGTACATAGATTATCTCATAGAGATCCACAAAGAGCCATCCAAGGGACATTTATCCCCTTCTCTCTGCTTGAAGCCAAGGTGGTTTTTAAATTCAGTCTCTCAGAACAGAGATGGGAGAAGGTTATTACTGGCTTATCATTTCCCTACAAGTGTAGACATTTGGAGTTCCAGCTTTCTCTTCTATCCTACCCCCAGGCTTGATCAGTCATTGTATTTGATTTTGACCCTGTTCCATAAAAGGCTTTGATAACTAAAGCTCCATTTCTCCAGTTTGGCATATGTTCTCAGAAAAATGTGGTTTCATAGATATGCTTACTCCCCTTGGTTCCTACCTTCCTTGGATTTACTATCTGTCATGTATTTAACAAGTTAAAACAATATTAAAAGCATTTTAGTTACTTTCAACACAAGAGATGGTTCAAATAACTTAGGGCATCATATCTATTGAAGTAGATTTCATACATCGTTTTTTCAATTATGTCATAAAGAGCATAAAAATGTTATGAAAAATTTTAAAAATTAAGGAATGAAGAAAAATCACCTAACAATGTACCATACTAATACAACTCATATTAGCATTTCAATTTATATCATACAATTTCAATTCATATTATCAAATATTTTAAAATTTTATGCACAATGTTGCATTGTTTCTACCATGTAGCACCTTACTAGAAATAGTGAAACTTGTTGCTATATTAATAAACCATTTCTATATTGTAGTGTTGATTAAGAACTCAAGAAATTGCTTATCTCTACTTTGTCACTTTTCCTGTGTGATCTAGAGTAAGCCATACAAACTGTTTCTCATTTACCTCATCTCTAAAATTTGAGTAAACCTCCTAGAATTGCTGTAAGATGATTTAGTAAAATGACTTATCATGTAAATCACTTAAAACAATATTTGTCACCCAAGAGGGACTTAGTAAATGTTTATTGTAATTGTATATTATATTTTAATAGTCATATTTATTTTAAATTAATAGTCATAGTTAATCTACCAGGCCTCATAAGGACCAACTCATTTATAATTATTTTTACTGCTGGTTTATTTCAAATAATTCTAAATTGCTTTAACTAGTATGAGTAATACTATGATGGGCATCACAAAATACCAGCTTTCTCTTATTTCTTTAGGAAAAATTCTCTAAACAGAATTATATGAATACATGCATATATTTATTGCTTTGGCATGTAATGCCAAATATAAACACAAAAAGATTGCACTGAACTGCATAAAGTCTCTGCCTAGCTTAAGTTTTATAATGTTTGATTATTGCTATTTTGTTTTCATTTTGACTTGTGTCCAATTACCTGTAAAAATTAACATATTTCCATATGCTTATCATTTGTACTTCTGCTTGTGAAAAGTATGTATTAATATATTCTCATTTATCTTTTAAGGTAAGTTTCTATTGATTTTTAAAAGTTTTTAATATAATAAAGAGATTGTTCCTACTCTGGCTTTTAATCCTGTTTTGTGTTTTTGCATGAAGAAATTTATACTGTTTATATCTTTATAGTTTCCTTAGGGATTTCTTCTTACTTTCTAAACTAAGGAAATTTTTACCTTGAAGATATTTAATAGACAGTATTTTTCTTGTTTGGTTAAAGTTTAGTGTTTACATTAGCTATTTGATTCAAATTCTATTTATTTGGTATATTATGCTATGTAAAGAATCTAACAATCTTTTCTCAGTTGCTAACTATATACTCCAAATCTATTAAGTAAGTAACTGCCTCTTCATTGATCTTAAATTCTTTTTATCATTCACTGTGTTAAAATGCAAAAGGGGATTTTTTTGTTTGTATTCGATGTAAACTAATATGTTTATGATTTCTATCTATAAGGTATATTTTATTTTTATATAGGGAAGGAATCCCTATTTAAAAACAAATTAACAATAAACAGATTTGGCGATTACCAATATATTTGTGCTGAAGGATAGGTATCCTCATTCTCTATTAGCTGCCAAGTGGGAAAGTAATCAACCCGTCTAGTTCATTTCTAATGTTACAGCCAGTTGGATTGGAACATAAAGAAGAACTCTCACAATTGGAGCTTTTCAACTGGAATTGAACATCTCAGGAAGCAATGAGTTCCCCTTCACCAACTGTAGTTGAAGAAAGTAGTTAAACAAGGACTTGCTGCCAATTTGGGAATTTCTATTGAGTTCTTGTTTTATTTTAAAAGACGCCAAGGTCCATTTCAGCTTTAAGATTGCATGTTTCTTTTAATCCATCTGTGAATAAGGTTTTTTCACAGTATAAGATTTAGAGAGTAGGAGTATTGGGTTAACTTTTGCATAACTCTTGAACCATAGAGCAAATCATTTGCTTCATTTAACTTCTATTTGAATGACCAAATTTGCAAAGATTCTCATCAAGTTTAATGTCTACACTTACTGTACTCTTTCTTATAAATATACAATGAAGTCCTAGCAAATTAAGTTCATACCTAAGAGAAAAACAAGGCTTATTTATAAGTTCCCAGGTGGTTTTAGAAGTTGAGTAAAACAACTAACTGGACTTACCCAACAGTGGTTTCATGCCATTACTGAGAGAGTACAAAAGATATTACCTATTTGAAGGAGGATAATGATGTTGAATCTATAAAACCATACATAAAACTACACTGAAAGCAAAGCTATGTCTCATCCATTCAGATATTGAGGAAACAAATATATTATAGAATTATAGGCTATTTTAAATAAAGAGGTATAAGACAATAAATCAAAAGTTTAACAAAATATGACCTGATAGAAGCAAAACTACATTTATTCTGTGAAAGGTATTCTTTCAACAAATAGACGGGCATTATTACAATTAATATAATCAATAAACTTAAGTAGACGCACTTAGGATTAAAAAGTTTGGTTTCCCTCATAGCTTAAAAAATATTGATAGATCTGTAACCTATTAATATGCTTGTTAATCTCTTTTCTGTGATAATCTACATTAGTCTTAACCTAAAATAATCAAAATGTTTATGTAGATGATTTCCTTGATGAAACTGTAATACACTGATAGCATTACCTGTAGAGCAAAGAGAATGCTATAGAAATATACCTCACAGAAGAGAGCAAAACCTACGGTTTTTTGGATGACTCTTAAAGGAGGCTCAGTCCTGAAATTTCTGCTTCCCTGACATAAATAAATTATTTACACAGGTCACAACTAATTGCATATTTTGGTACTTCACATTCTGCTGCATGGCTGCAAACACAACGTGAGCTGTTGACATGGTACAGATGGTTCACAGTTCCTGGAACAAACTCAGAGGAATTTGTAATGAATGATCATCATTTCAAAAATTTTGCATTTTTCTTCTTCTTTGCAGGAATTGTTTAGTACAATTTTCATTGTAAAACACAAATGCACAAAGTTGTGTCACACATTTGAAAAAGAACATTTTTTACAAATAATTTGACATCAAAATGTCGAGTAAACAATTTAAATGATAATGTGTTTTAGTGTGATTAAATATTTTAGAAGAAGCAACATGAATATTTTCCTGTATCTCACTTTACTCAAATATTCAATGAGAATAATACCCACCTCACTGGGTATAGAAAAGAAGAATAAATAGAAAGCCTAAGGGTTATGTTAAATGTCAACACATATTTTCATTATTATTGCTTAGAGTTTAATTCAATGAGATCTATCTATTTTCAATTTCATATATAATTATGAACTTGTAATAGTGTAGGGCCTCAGAAAATGATGCCCCAAAGTATGGCTCATTGACATGCTGAGTACTGTAAACTGAAGGGAATCAGGAGGGCCTCAGAAGAGACAGTCTCTGACCTTCTCAAAGTACTTTTTCTTGCACACTCCTTTATCCTCCAACATGAATCATAGAAATAAGAATTTTTCTTCCCCAAGGCAGGTCACAGAACTCCTATCCTCCAACACAAGCCATAAAACCTAGAAACGTCACTCTTTGACCTACCTCCCCTGAAAGTAGTTCATATGACCCTTGTGTGACAAGTGTCCTGTCCTATACCTCAGGGGAAGGGATGACTCTACGAAACCATAGCCTAAAAAAGAGAGGCTAAGAAGGATCTGAACAAACAGGTTTTGCAGGGTTTCCCCCAGTTTATTACCATCATGTTCTTTTTGTCCAATCAAATTTCTCTGCAAATATCCATGTGTTTCGTTGATCCAACATAAAAATACACAGTATTCCTTGGGTCTTTGTGTCTTCATTTCTGAAGGGTCCTATGTCATGTGAAACTTTGTTACATAAATGTATTGTGCTTTTCTCTTATAAATCTGTTTCTTCTCTTAAATCTGTTAGGAATATCAGTCATGGACCTTGAGATGGGTGAGGAAAATATATTACTTTTTTGCTCGTATACTAAGCACAGTGGTAAATGAGAGTATATATGTAAGAGACGGACATGAGTTCAACCAGTTATAAGGTCAACTGTGACACTAGAATAGATTGATGGTGGTAATAATTTCCACACTGACAGTGAGGGATGATTGAGGAAGATGATCTGGGAGACAGGTTTAAGTATATTCATGTTGTAGGTTCCCCTTGACCAAAAATATTCCACATTCATATAGTCCAAACTTTCCCCACTGTACTCTCTCATGTAGTCAGATGTTCTGTCATTATAGCAACCCTTATTTGGTTCAGAAGCTTTTAAAACAAAAGTATTGTGGGTTGGTAAGAAAGTAAATGATGGGATTCATTTTTCTATTTTTTAGTCATATTTATTTTCTAGCATCTTCTAAATCTTTTAGTACCCTTTCATAGCTCTAGGCCTTTGAAAGTACAATTCTCTGCTTGGAATGCACATTTTCTCTCCCTTCCTGCCTACCACAGCATTTATCTGACAAATGTACTCACCTTTTAAAAGTTAGCATAAGATTACTTCCTCTGTGGACCCTTTCCTAAATCTCCCAGAATGGGGAGCTGCCTTCCTCAGGGCTCTCACAAGGTTCTCCTTTAGTCTTTTAATGCATTTATCAGACCATCTATTATGTCTATACTTGACAGTGAGCTACCTAAAAACAAAGATGTATCTTATGTATATTGTATTTCCTAAAATTCAGTATCCGAATTGTGTTTCTAACAGATGTTTTTACTTCAGTTGACAGATACAATTGTTTTATAATATCATAATCTGCTAAAATTAGCATAGAGACAGAAACATAGCTGCGGGAGTAAGAGAGGCAAGTTAGAGATAATGAAAATTTGTTAGAAATGGAAGTTCTAGGAAGGCATATGGAAACAAGACTCCAGTAACCTCCAGTTGAGAAAAAGAGTTTCAAGGTGATAGAAACAGCTGTAGACTTTTAAGATAAATCAAAAGCCAAATTGCCCACTCGTCAACTCTGCTCAAGGTAGACTCTGAGAAGAGGGTCCTCAAATTTAAGTTACTGTTGCTTTGAATTCTATCCTCTGCAAAATAGCCACAGGAGTACACTGTAGTAGGCTTTATTGGATTTTATTATTTCCCTCTCTCTTCCTTTTTACTCTCCAGTAGTTTAGTTAGTGTGCTAAGCTCAGTTTTTAAGTTGTCATGCTTTTTACAGTAAATTTCCCTTTCCAGGGAAATTTTATACAAATTTTAAAACAAAATGCTTACTTTTATTACTATTAGTTTAAAAACATGGATTTTATCAAATGGGAGCTCTTTACCAGGTCAGGACTATACTAGATCTGACTACAAAGTGGGGAGAATCATATAAAGTTGTATAAGATGTGAAAACATGGTGCCTGCTTCCAAGGAACCCTCAAAGCTCATGAAACAGACACAAGGAACCCATCACACTCACCCAAGGAGACGAAAAGAAAACATCCCAGAACCACAGTTCATCCCTTTGGTGTCTAATTTTACATTTGGCATGTCTGACATGCATTTTATCAAAACACTGGAAGTTTGCCTGTCTCACATGTTAAACTGAGCTCTCTGGGGACAGGTTTTATCAATTTGATTGATAAAGAACAAAGAATATTGTTCAAAAGATATTTGATTTACAGTCATATATCTTCTCCAGTTGGAAAGGAAGGGGCATGAAAGTTTAGGATGATAAACATCTATGGAAATTGATTTTATGGCTGAGGTGGGGAAGAAAGCAGGATGTAGCATAGTTCTCAGGTTTGTGGCTTAGAAATCCAAAATGGAAGATATTGCTATTTACTGAGACAAAAATTTGGGGCATGTCTAAAGAAAATATACGTGAGTTTAGGCTGGCATGTATTGGATGTGAGCTATCTTTGGGGTACTCAAGGAGAAGTGTATAGCAATCATTTATTGTGGAGGAAGCAATAGAAGCTAACATTTAGGATTTCTGTCTTCAGAGTTAAAGTGCGTTGCACTTCATGCCAGCTAACCCTCTAGGTCAGTTTCATGACCTTAGGAAAATAACTTGATATCTTAAAATCTTATGTTTATTAGCCAGAAGGCTTTAAAATAACTAGCTTAATAATTGTTTCAAAGATTATGACAATTTCAAATATAATTTTTTATGGTCTACCTTCCCAACTGAATTTTCTGTTCTTTAAGGATAGAGACTACATCTCTTTTAATTCTATATGTTAGTACCTAGAACTGTGCCTGAGACATAGTAAGAACTCAGTAAATACTGAGTCAGTTGAGTGGCCAAATGTAACCCTTGTGTAGTAGGTGCTGAGCAAACAGTGAATATAATTATCATATATGAGACCAGAGCTTAGCAAAGAGGGCCAGGGAAGGTAATTGTATGTATTATTGATTCTATGTATGGGTTAGCATAGACCATCCTATAGCGTTTGTACACAAAACTCAGGATGTTCCTGAAGAATGAAAATTTTAAGGAGCAACAACTGAAAGGAAAGGAAACTGTGCTGTCATGACGTTCAGCTTTGCTCAGCTGTTCTAAGCTCATCAAATCTAAAAGTCTTAATATGACAACTTATTCCTGGAGATGCTCCTTCCTTCATCTGTTAACACCAGATTCAGTGCCGTGAATTCTCCTTTGATTCAATCAAGGGTAGGTCCCACTTGAAACTGGAGGTTCCTCCTTCAGGCTGCCTGCTGCTCATCTGTCTTCTGAGTTGCAGAGTTCCAACAACAGCATTCAAGAGTGCCATTGGCTTTAGTGGGGGTAACTTAGAGCGCAGACATGAGCAGCTGTTCTTTCCGTGCATTCCTGTATATAGCAAGCTGTAGGTGTTCCTTCCATTTGGATACAGCTCACAATTTACTTCTGTGCTGCTGCTATTAAAACAGGAGACAACCATGACATCTTTAGATGGGAAAATCTGATTTGTTTTGGGCTATTCTGGATTAAAGTTTTTAATTAGACTCAGAGAAGGTGACAACATTGTGGGTGTGTGAAGTTGCCTTCCTGCCAGCTGAGCGTTTCTCCTTTTTGCCTATGTGGAAGAGAAGGTTGTACTTTGCTTTTCAACACTTCATGACAGATACTTTCTCAGGTTTTCTGTCAACAGCTGGCCATTTGGTGTATACTCATGTATTTTTTCAATCAGATGACAGAAATGTTTTAAGGGGCTTCTCCAATCACAACCAAAATAGTTTTTTCTAAATATCCGATACCAGCAACAATAACTTTTCATGGTTTTAAGTTTCTATTATATTTCAGAACATGAAGAAGGAAGGGAAGAAGGGAGGCCTGTTAAAGAGTTGCTTGTTGTGACCTAAGTAAAATACAGGGATGGCGTACATTAAACGGGTACAGTGAGATTGGAGGGAAATGAAAGAATTTAAATATATAAGGAGCTATAAATTATGTGACTTGGTGCTATATTTGTGTCTTTATAAAAAGAGACACTAGAGATCATGCTTCGTATCTCTATCCCCACCCCGTGGAAAGATGACAGTGTGGATGTGGATGACCATGTGGACATATAAGGAGATGACAGCCATCTCTAAACCAGGAGAAGGTCCTTCACTAGATGCCATATCTGCTGCCAACTTGATCTTTGCACCAGAAAGTGAGAAATAAATTTTCTGTTGTTTATGACACCCATTGTATTGTGTTTTTGTTATAGTATCCCAAACTGACTAAAATACAGTCTATGTAGAAATTTTACTGTTAGAGAATACATGTCAGAACTCTGAAGAATACTGAGACTTAAGGAATGATAGAAGCTCATTTCTCTTTGAAGAACTAAACTGAAAAATTAAAAGTAACCTTTGGGTTTAGTACTGAAGAGCTAATTGATTGCCTTGGTATGGGAAAATTGCATGGAATGTTGGCAATGAATTGAGTTTCTAACGGATAACATGGCTTCTGTCATCATCTACTTTGGAATGGCTATTGCCTTTTATGCCAGTTAAGAATAGTTGTGTTTCTCTCTTTACAATTGCTCACCATTTATACTTTAAGTACAGAGCTCTTACCAAATTGATTCCTAAATAAATATATTTTCCTCCAGGGCAGATCTTCTAAAAATGCTAACTATATTTTTACCTGTGGCTGTTTTTTCCTTCTGATTTGTGCATTCCTTTTCTATCAGTTCTATTTGACTTATGGGTTTTTTTTGTCTAATAAGTTTGGTAGAAAGAGAGGAGTCCAAGTTGATCTATAAGTGACTTGTTCATTGTCGTGGTTTCTGAAACTTTGAGTTGCAGTGTCATAGATAGCTTTGACTCTAGAAGCTCAGTGTTTTTCTGTCTAAGTTTTCATGCTCATGTAAGTGTAGGCTACATAAATATATCCCAAATTGTTTAGCCTGAAAACAGAAAAATGGAAAGAAGGACTAGCACCACCATGCCAGTCACATCTGAACCAAAAAAAAAAAAAAAACACTTCAGTAATCCTGACCTTCAAAACTTCCATCATTTACACAACCAGGCTCAGAACAAACTCATCACCAAATGTCCTGTGAACGCAGCTGGAGAAACTGATGCAAGGAATCATGAGGTCTATATCAAAGAGCTAACAAAGCATGGCAAAATCATCAAGGCAAAGATTTACTGGCAAAGATCACCAAAGAGCAATAATCTCTGTCTTGATATGCAGCAGGTGTGCATATTGGACAGTAATTAAGTCATCTTCTGATGCCAGCAAAGGGCCTGACCCCTACAATGCTACAAGGGAGTGCTGACTTCCCTTGGCTCCCTGGAATATTGCTAAATTGAATTTGGACTGCCATTGTAGCAGATAGAGCCTGAATTATTTGTAAAACTTCAATTATCGTGGGCATACCATGGGGCCTGAAGAAGAGATTATTTGGCTCCTAATGTTGTAAATTTAATTTTCTTTGCGAACACCTGCTAAAGGACTAACTAAATCATTTGCCAGTGTGAAATACATCATACTGAAAGTTGATTTTGTATTTATTCTCATGGATCCATACTCCTTAAGAAGTCTGCCTCAGTCTACAGAGTCAGAAATGAATTTCGTAAAGGTTTTTACAATAGTTGAATCTTTCCAAGCTGAAGAGAATTATTGAGTATTTTCAGGTTACACATACTGGTCAGAGTATTGATTAAAATGGAGAGTTTTTAGGTTTTTTTTGTCTCCCTTTTTAAGTGTCTTAATTATAAAATTATCATGTGCAATCATCACACTTTTACCCAAGAAGTCCTGGTTGCATCCTCCTGACAGTGTCTATGAAGGGGGCTAATAATTAATAGGGAACCAACTGTCCTCCTACTTCAAAAAGTAGGACAGAATTAGGGCAGACTTAGTTTCAAGGGGAGATTTAAGAACTTTTTGTTGCTGTTTGAAAGAAAGATACAGTTTCTACTTTGCATTTTTTGACATTTTCCTAAAGTAAAAAATTAGAGAAATTATTAATATGTACATCAATTAATATGTGTATTTAAAATCTACTGGGGTAAAGAAAAAGAAAAAAATTGATTCATATTTCTGGTATCCTTAGTAGTACAAATGAACTTAGAAAAAATATTTATGTTTTAAATACACAGTGGAAAACCCCATGATCTATACATTTTTTTTTTTTTTTTACAAAATGAAGATAATGAATGTAAATCTAACTTAGTATTGTGACTAGAGTTTAACTTATTTACTTTGGGATATAAATGACAATAAAATATGTTTTGGGAAAAAACAAGGAAATCTATTTCTAAGTTGAAAGTGATATTTTAAGTCATCATTTTGGGAATATAGACAGTTTGGTGATACTTCTTTGGAAATGCCTCCGAATCAGCCTACATTATAAAAATTCAGATTTTATAATGTAGCATTAATGTGGAACCCTAAACCATATTATCAAGATTCATCATATTCATTGAATTTGAGCAAATCCTGTTTATTGATTTAAACAAGTCTACTGTACTCCCCAAGTACCACATTCAGTGTAGCCTAATTGTATAATTCAGAAAATTTGCACCTCTCCTTTCTCCTTGCCCCTCCTTAAAAAATGTCCAGACTTCAAATTTCACAGGCCAAGTATGTCAAACCTAACTCAAAGCAAATCAGGATTAGTGTTCATTTTCGAGCAGTCTAACATAAAGCAATGGGACACTGGAGTAGGACTTCCATGTGGTGGCATTTCTCAAAGTTCAGCAGAAGGATAGTAACAATTTCAGGAGCTCTACCTACCTTGATGTCAACATGTATGCATGTCTGTCTGTCTGTCTTCACAATTAGTGTTTAAGCTTAAGGATACAGATCATGTTTCATTGAAATGTATATCTTTCACATAATCTAAAAGAGTTTTTTTGTATTTGCTTACATTTATTTTTAAAATCTTGGGGCATATTAGAATTTACATAGATCTAAGGACAAGGCACAGAAAGACATAGGTGGGAAGGCTGGGTCACGTCTTATAAATGTATACAGGTTGCTTTTTCTAGGCAACCCAAATAAGCAACAATTGCTTTCCTGAAAGAGCTATGCTATTTGTAGTTGCTACTGTCACAGTTTAACAAGGAGAGGGAGCTCTTAAAAGATTCTCTAAATTTGTTGCAAGAAAGTCACAGAAAGCTACCTTTCAATGTCTGTTTTCTATAGCTGGAGGGAAGACTGGTGGTAAAATGACCAACAACCAAAATGAATTATGGATAAACTGAGAGCAAATAAACAATAGGAGTTAAGAAGATGAGGATGTACGTGCCAAAGGGAGAGGGTAGAGAAACCACTGCTAGCAGTCTAGGAGCTCCTGATTTCCACGACTGGACAAAATTGGGAACTACTAAGAAGGTGTGGAGCTACTCACCACCTTCATCAGGTTAGAGTTCTTTATACCATGAAAGTTGTGCTAAGATGGAAATAAAAGCATGAATTGTTTAAGTACCTTCAAGCAGAAAGCAGAGATTTAAAATGTTCACGAAGAGGAAGAAACGGAAATAACTACTAGAGAGTCAAGTGGCATTGACAGTGACTGAAATATGACCAGGTTTTCAGTTTTCTGTTGCAGAAAGGAGAAGAGGGAGCTACTTGAGGAAAATATTTGGAATAAAGGAAAAAAGCACACAACTCTTTTCTTAGAAAAGCCTGGTAATGAAGTGATCGAGTTTTATCTTTATTATTTGCCATCAAACTCCCTAACTTAATTAGAATACTTACTGGGTTTCAATATTTTTTATTTTAAATTAAATGTTACCCATTATTTTAATTTTCTTATCCTTTAACCTCTCTTATTTTCAAAACCAGTAAGTTTCGATTCTTTTATAGAAAAAAACCTGGGCTCATTTTAGCTTCTGTAACTCTGTTAAAGCAGGCTGAAAATGGATTATGTTGAAGATGTTTATTCATGAACAACCAAATATCCCATTCTTTGCTGAAATTACAGCTTTAGTTAATTAGTTACATTGCAGGCATTTACACTTCTGTGGGAGGAGCACAATAGCACAAGTTGCTTACAGGAACAGCTTCAAGAATATCCTGCTCGTAATACTCACACATTATAAGGACATCAACCATTTAAAATGTGTTTCTTTTTACTCATGTTAATTTGCTGCCTTCTTTTGCTTATCTCTCTGGAATCTTGGCCAATGTATACCTAAATGACCAAGAGTTCTCAGCACAAATATTTAATGAAATAGTTTTCTATGAAAATTTGTTTCTTAAGCTTTAGTTCCCAGTCTGTCCGTGAATTCTTTACTCTCTACCTTTGAAATATTCTCTTGCTTTCAGTTTATGTCAACAACTCACCTTGCCTAATCAATCTCTCTTGTCTCTTCTGTTGCAGACGCTATCATAATGGAAATGGTGGATTTAAGATTCAAGATTTAATTTCCAATTCCATATGCTCTTTGACCACATCCTAAGAAAGCTGTGAGATTTCAGTATCCCATTTTTAAGCAAGCATTTGTTGTAAACAAGTCTGGCAGATGGCCACAACACCTGGGACAATTAAGCCCAAGGGATGCTTGCGTAGTTTCTAAGGCAAGCAGAATCTTCCATCTGCTCAAATGGCACTTTTGGGGTTTAAGCAAGCCTGTGTGGGCTACTCAGGGTTTATTCCCCTCACAAGTCTACTCTTCTGTCTCCAAATACTTGCTGGCTGCCCCTCTAAAAAGTAGAGAAAACAGGAAAATATATATTTACTCTATTTTACAGCTGTCTAACTGCTGTAAAATGGATAACTTAGCTCTGCTGGGCTTATCCTTAAGAAACGAGATCAAACAGTTTTCATGAAATGCCACTCACATTTTAAATGCATGAGTTATTTTGGTTTATTCTGTTCTAGAATTTTCCAAAGCTAGAATTAAATGCTAAATAATCAATTTGCCCATTTAAAAGATATTGGTGCACTATGTAACAGATTGTGGCTACCAATATTCTGAGTCAGTCTTTCCCCTCCAAATGCCCTGCCTTCCCCTACACACATTGAACCTACTAATTAATTTTGTATGATGGAATCTTGCCAGATCAGTATGGGGAATATATTGTTTGTAATCTAGGTTGTTATTCTGAAGGTTTATTTCTTCTGGTAAAAACACAAGAACATTTTCACAGAATATGCAAGGTTTTTTGCTTGTTTCTGTTTGAGACTGCACAGTAAGTTGGCTAGCACAAGGAAGCTCCTACATCCTTGCAAACTTCAGTCAAATTGCCATGTAAAGTCATTGCCAAGTTTTCAAAATTGAGTCTGGACTGCTATTCCAATTCACCACCGTTCCGCCTCCATAGCAGATGGTGTTCGCTTATGCAGGGGACGCAGATGAAACGGCATGGTGGAGGTGTCATTCCACTGCTAAGGTTTTGAATTTTCTTGCTCTGAAGAACCCGATGCCAAAGAGTAACAACTTATTGATCTTCACTCTCTGTCATCAGCTAGTGTCCATCTTTTTTCCCCATTTCCTCCATCTCACCCACTCCCCAGCATCACTTCTGGGTCATAACTCTTCCCCTTCTAAATTATTTTTTGCAAGCACATTGATGTTTTGCTCATAATTCCTGAATATGCATTTTCAGTCCTGAACCTCAGTGCCTATCTAGCTTTCATATGTAGGCAACCTTATGGTATAACTGGAAGAATCTCCTAAATACTGAGACTTTTTGAAACCTGTCAAAAAGTTGAAGAATAAGAGTTTGGCTCTTGGACTCAGATCAGACTTAGATTTGATCTTGACTCTGCCACTTGCTATCAGCATAGCACTGGGGCATATATTTGACCTATGCTATTTGTAAAATGGAAATAAGTATTCTTTGGAAACCTCACAGTGTTTGGAGAATTAAATGAAACTGAATTTATGTTTGGTATGGTAAGTGATACATGATTATGCTCTTCTCACTGCCAATTTCCTGATAGTCGTAAGCATCCAACATTAGAATTACTGTCTTTGCTCCTTTACCTTCCAAATCAAATCCATCATCATGTTCTATTTATTATGATGCCCGTTTATTTTCTGCATCCATGGCTACAAGCTCAGTCCAGACCATCGTCTCAAATCTATATTTTGTATTTAAATTTCTTTACATTTTTCTATCCCTTTAACATAATTAAATTTTCTTTCAATTTTGCAAACATGATTTTAATTCAATTATGTGCCATAGAGATTGCTAGGCCACATTTTCATTAGAGTTGCTTGACTCCTTTGTAAGGCACTATTATTTAAGGCTTGGGCTCTGGAACCAGACTTCTTGAGTTAAAATGCCACCTCAATAACTTATTAGCTATGTAACTTTTAATAACTTACTAATGTCTCTATCTCAGCTGCATCATCTCTAACAAGGATATAATAACAGTATCTTATCTCATAATGGTGGTTATAAGAAAAAAAGGGCATAATGGATATAAACCTGCTTAATACATAGAAAGCACTTGTGATTTTGTTAATCATTATTATCCTCAAATATTTCTTTCAGCATCAGCCTCCCATTTTGAACACGCACAATGACAACCTTTTCATTTTATATCAAAATGAAGCTTCTGCATTTTAGTTCTTTATTAACTTCCTCATAATTGATTCACAGTAAGTTCTTTGACACATGCCTACGTCCACACATTAAGCCTGCACATTTACTCACTTATTTTCCTCTCCTCCATGGTCCTGAGGCCCCTAGTCATCTGTGTAATCTCTCTGCAATATGAATTCTCTGACTCAGTAAACCATTATACATATCCATGTTTCTTCATTTTCATTTGATGTACCTTTGGATTCAGTGTACTTCCCTAAATCATTCCCACTTTTTCTTCTAATTTCAAATATCCTGCTTAGAACTCCTTTTCAAGAATCTTTCCCTTTCTACGTGCTTCTAAACAAATCATTCTTGTATTCCCTCTGTCTTCAGAACAATTATGTTCTATTTGTGCTATATTAAATCTGTTACACCATAAGCTGGCTTGCATCTTTGTGCTCCAGCCATACTGGTCTCCTGCTGTTCCTGAAGCATGCCAAACACCAATCCATCTCAGGGCTATTGTGCCAGGTTTTCCCTTTAACTGAAAACAGTGCTTTTCTCTGGATATCTGCATGATTTATGCTCTCATTTCATTCAGGTCTCTGTTCAAATATCACCACTACAGAGAATCACCATGTCATCCTTACATGATTTCATTTTTCTTTCTAGCATTTGACATATGTAGCTAGCTCTTACGTTTATTGGCTTTTGTTTGTTTCTCCCACTAGAGGGCAGGACCATTATCTGTTTTGTTGACTGTTCAATTCCCAGCTCCTAGCACAATGCCCTTTACGTAGTAGACGCTCAATATTTATGGAATGGATGAATGAATACATTGTAACCTAGCATCACCACAAAAATAATTCTAAATACTTAAAATGTAGGGACTATGTATTGGATTTTTGTAACATTCCTTCATATATTGCCATAGAGAGAGAAACATCTGGCTTCAGAACAAGACTGGCCCAAATCCCCAAATTCTCAATTACTATTTGAGTAAATCCAAGTAATTTTCTCTCTGAGCCTCAACCTCCGTGTATATAAAATAAGCATAGTCATACTCATTATGATGGATAATTTTATCTGTCAACTATGGTGCCCAGTTGTTTGCTCAAACACCAATATAGATGCTGCTGTGAAGGTATTTAGATGTGATTAACATTTAAATTAGTAGGATTTTGAGTAAAGCAGATTACCCTCCATAAAGCAAGTAGGCTTCATGCAATCAGTTGGCCTTCAGAGAAAAGACTGAGGTTTCCAGAAAGATAAGTAATTCTGCCTCAAGACTGCAAGGTAGAAACCCTGCTTGAGTTTCCAATCTGCAGATTTAGCGCTCAAGATTGCAGTATCAACTCTTCTCTGAATTTCCAGCCTGGTCTGTTCTATAGATTCCAGACCTCCTAGCCCACATAATTGTATAAGCCAATTCTTTAAAATCTGTGTGTGTGTGTGTGTGTGTGTGTGTGTGCATGTGTGCGTTTATATACGTATATACCATATTATTTTTCTCTGAAAAACCTTGACTAATAAAGCTACTTTACTTGAAGTTAGGATTAAATGATGTAATATGTTTAAAACTCTTATTAAATAGTAGCAATTATTACATGGTGAGTAAATAATTTTGCCAGGTTATTATGTCTGCCACATGGCAAGGGCTTAACAAGTATTTGATGAATGAATGAATAAATGAATGCCAGAAAGTGGATGTCTTCTGAACACATATTATTCCAGATGATTGTAAAAGCACATATGGTCAGCGTTACTCATTTCTTAATATTATTTGAACCAGAACGTACAGCACATTGCATTCCCTGTGAAGGTCTAAAAATGTTATATACGTATGCAACATTATTCACTGAAAATAAATCAGAATTTATTTTATGATAGCAAAAGTACTGTTTGAAAATGAAAGGAAGTCGAATGCCAAATTGCTCCATGAATCTTCCAGCAGCTTTGAGATAAGCATAATTTTATATATCTGAACACCCTTCATGAGAGTATTTTGAACACTAGTTAGCTAATTGGGGCAATGTTCTTTGGGGGAAAAACATATTATATAAATGTTGAGTATTTTAGTTTAGATGGAAATGGGAGGTGGTAAGGGATTACAAAAATATTTGAGCATCTGGAAATTAAGTACACAAATTTTAATATATAAATTCAGACGGTGCTCTGGTGAGACCGTGTTATGTTCTAAAGGGCTAAAAAGATTGAAACAGTCACTGCTGAATTTTAGCAGATTTTTATGTATTGTAAAGGTATTTTTGCAGTATATGAACTCAGAGGCCTATGAGATGCCCTCACATTTGGGGTCTCCTCAAAGATATCAGCTAGAAGACTAAGAGGTAGACCTATTTGGCAGGGAAGGCAGGGCAAACACCAGGAGAGTGGTAGGAGTCTTTAGTGCCAGCAAGCATATTCTCAAAGCTTCTCCCATATAGAGACATTTAGGGAGTGGATAAGAGGAGAAGGGAATGATTGAAAGGACAAATACAGGATGCTGGAAACTAAATAGCTTATCCTCGGTTTTGCCTAGCTTCTCAGCTAGAGTCCTTCAAAAGAAAATTATATTTTTTAATTCTACTAGGATTCTTGCTGTGGTAAAAATATCCTGAAATTCAGCAGCAATGCTTGTTATCTTCCAGCCTTAATTTAGAACATGGCTCAACCCTGTTGCCCCTGTCTTTCCAATGCCCTGATTTGGTATTTGGGGATAAATGCTCTAAAGAGAAGATATTTATTAATTGGGATCACACCCTGTCTAAATTAGGAAAATATCTCTACTACTTTTATATCTGCTTACATCACAAACCTATTCGCTGGAATAACCAGATCTTTAAGCATTTTTAAATACTTATTTAAAAATATATTTTAACACTTTTATATTATACTGAGTTTGGCTTATTTCAACAGACGCTGAAGTCAGCCTACCAGCAATAAGATAGGGCAATAAGATAGGGAGCAATAAGATAGGGAAAATATCTGGATTTCAATTCCTTTCTCAGTATTTGAAGTCAAGCCAACTACAGTTATTGGCCTCTAGATGTGTTCAAGCTGTCACTTTTTTTTTTTTCATGAAAGTTATACAAATTAGAACATCAATGAATTGGAGACATTTGAGAAAAAGAAAGAAGAGAATTAGAGGAACCAAAACCAGTTCATGGACTTCTGCCCCATAGAATCCTAGGTTCCCTAAGTGACATAAAATACTTTGGGGCTATGTGTGGCTGGCACAGTAAAATTACATTTTGGACATAAGTTGAATCTCTTGTTTGAAAATAAGTGAGTTTTTTCCTAGAGCAATAGAGCTTGCAAAAATGAAGCTCTGAAAGATGAACTATACTTAAAATTCACAGTACATGTGTGCCCCATGTCTTAGCATTCAGAAGTTTTCTCCCACATTGTCTCTTGGCATAATCAATGCTCATTTGACTTGTAGTGAGCCCATGGCTTGGAGTGCACCACTCAAGAGCACACAGGGACTGGTAGAGTTATTTAGGAAGAGCCATTGGGAAATCTATTCTAATCCAAGTAATCTGTAATTTGAGGGATCCAATCTCTAAATGCATGCCAATTATATCTTAATTTTTCATTAAGTAAAATGGAATTTGTCACAAATGACTTGGGTTGATATGTATGGGTCTAAAGTGCATTCAAGCTGGTAACACCATTAAATAAGCTGCGATACAGGACTCAGCATGTGAATTTTTTTTTTTTTTTACATAGAAATGAAATCAGTTGTCACCAAAGCTTTAAACAGAAGAGAGGAACCTTCCCCCTGCCTCAACCTCTCTAGTTTTATAGCTCCAAGCTACATCAGTATGTATAGACACCAGTATGCATAGACCTTTTAGAAAGCCTTTTAGACCTTTTTAGAAAAGACTTGCCACCAAAATTAAAAATATTTACCAAACTAGATTGTAAAAGGAAAGATGTATGTTTTTACTTATTGCTTTTCAATTTTGATAAATTTCAGGTGTATCATTCTCCGCATAGCTCATCACTGTGCTCTTTCAAATGTTTCCCTTCCCAGAAATACACACATATTTATATATAAGTGATATATATACACATGCATACATTCATATATATCACATATTTTATATATAATATATATACTTGCCAAATTAGCATTCACCAAAACACATGCAAAAAATTATCTTCATGAAATATTTTGTGCTTCCAGGTGAGGTGACAGGTCTGACTTCAGAAACCTGTCACTAAAGAGCTAGATAGCCTGGCAGTGCTTCAGATTTGCCAGTTGAAAACATGTTGGCCACAGGTTTTATTGTCCAGATCTGCTCAGTGAAACCCCACAGCAACAATGGTCATTACCAATAAGGCTACTAGATATTATCAGAGAATCTAGAGACCAGAAATTGACATGCTGTATGCATAAATTTGCATATGGAATCAAAAAGGTCTTCATTCCAAGTGGGAAAATAAAGTGACTTCCTGAAAGCAGTGTTCTTATGTTTAATCTCAATGGTCATGTCAGGACATCTGAAAGTTACAACGCGTTGTGTCATGATGCTTTAGAAGGAGTGTGGTAGAAATGCCTGTGTTTCTAGTGACTGGCAGGGAATCAAGCTTCAGATCATGCATGCAGACACAAATGGGAAGAAAATATTGCTGTTGTTCCCGTTGGCTCCTTTTGCTACAGGATAAACAAGATGAAAAATTTAATTTTATGTGTTTAATTAATCTAGTAACTACAGTTCAATATTGGTCGAGAAAGATTTGGACAAATCTTTCTGACTCCTACTATTGTAATTTCTCTTCTATCATACTGTTTTAATACAATAAGCCATAATTGGGATGAATAAAGAAGTCAGAGAGAAATCACGTCATGTTACAAGTATTTAGTAGATCCCTTTCCTACCCCACAGAGTTGTGAGAGATGCTCATGGAAGCTGAAAATAGCCAATGACTTGTTTTTCACACTACTCCTGAGAAAAAGTACATTAGGAAAAGGCTGGCTCTGGCTTTTTCAACATATAAACCTGATCATAGTAATTTCAGGTGCAAAAACAATTTAATGAAACTTCTTAAACACTCACGTCCCATGGGCTTCCCATATCTATGTGGAATTGTCGAATTAAGGATTTTTGTATATTATTTTCAGTCATTTTTAACTTAGCCACACCAAGTGATATTGACATTTATAAAAATCTAACTCTTAATCATTAGGATGACTAAAAATGACACATTGTCAGAGTTCTCCAGAGATACATAGCCAATAGGATGGATAGTTAGGTAAGATGGATGATTGATAGATTAGTGGATGAGAAGAGATTTAATAGGGTAATTGGCTCATGTGATTCTGGAGCTTGAGAAGTCCCAGTATAGGCCTCCGCAAGCTGGAGGACCAGGAAAGCTGATAGCATGGCTCAGTTCAAGTCTAAAGGTCTTAGAACAAGTGATTCCAATGGTATAAATCTCAGTCTAAATCTAAAGGCCTGAGAAAATTAGGGCCTGCTGGTGCAAATTCTGGAATCGAAAGCCCCCAAATCCTGGAGTGCTGATGTTCAAGGGCAGGGGAAGAAGAGTATCCCAGTTCTAGAAAACAGAAATTTCATGTTTTCTCTTCTTTTGTTCTATCTGGGACCTTAACCAATTGGATGGTGCTAGCTTACATTGAACGAGGGAAGATCTTCCTTATGTAGTTCACTGATTTAAATGTCAGTATCTTCTGGAACACCCTCACAGGCATACCCTGAAATAATGCTTTACCAGCTATCAGGGTATATCTTAATTCAGTCAAATTGACACCTAAAATATACCATCACACATATTATTCTAAACAATGCCCTATATTCTTTTTTTAATTTTATAATTATAGACTTTTATTTGGTCATTTAACACATACTTGTTGAAAATGAAGTATGATCCAGGCATTGTGAAAAGCTTTGGGAATACAAAGAGTATTCTCCCCAAGTATTTCAAAAATCTTAGTGCTTATAACAAACTGTAAATCCAGTTTGTCACAATATTCCTCATAACTGCTGTTGCATATTTCATGGAAAGGCTGTGTACATGATGTCAACAGCCCCAGTAGGGAAATGAGTGGACCTGAGTTAGAATACTGGCTCTGCTTCTGCTGAGTGGCCTTGGATAAGACAGTGAAGAGTTAAACTTTTAAACTCATTTCCTCATTTATGAAATAGAGATGTAATGATACGTATATTACTTGGGGTTACTGTAAGAATGAAATGAATTAGGATCATGTCAAATGTCTAAGAGTGGCCTGCATTGAGCTGACATTATACATAGTAGCTATTTTCAAAGAATGGCCAAATGAGGCAGCTCTTTCTTTTTTCAACAGTTTTAGCTGCCATGTAGTTCTGAAATCTGCTTCCCTGTAAATTCCAACCATCGGAACTCATTATGCTCACTGGAGCAGATAAGCTTAATTCCTTCTTCCACATGAACACCCTTAAGATATCAGGACACAGTTTCCAGCCATCTACATTTTTTCCCAACTGAGCAACTGCAATGAACTTTTGTTGTTCCTTAACTATTTTTTTCTTAAGTGTAATGAATATGTTAGAACCTTCAAAACCTAATCACACCAGAGTGGAAATCAGAAGAGAATGGAACATTTTGTACCTAATTCAGACCTGTTTAGCAACAGAAACTAGAAAATAACATATCCTCCAAGTTTTACTCATAAGGTAAACCCTCATAAACATTCACCAAGGCATTCATCTCTTAGCCCATCTCCAGACTGATGGCTGAGTAATGCTATTAACACAAATATGTTATTTTACTCATCACCATATATAAAACTGCTTAGCTTAGTGCAGTGATCCATAAACTTTTAGTCTCCTAACCACTTTACCCCTGTAGAGGCCAAGGGAAAACTTTCCTTTTACCCTCTGAAGTTTCACTGAAAAAAAACCAACCCACGAAAGGCAGATTAATTGGAGAAAATTTGGATTAATTGGATTAAAAGGAGAAATTTTATTTGATCATGTAGTTTTATGTGACATGGGAACCTTCAGAATGAAGACCTAAAGATACAGGACAAATTGTCCACTTTTATGCTTAGGTTCAACTAAATGTGGGCAGCCATGTAGAAATATGACTGGATAAAAAAGGGTATAATGGGACGCTAAAAGACTTTGGAGAAATCTTGCAAGTCCTCTTGGTCTAGACCCTTCTTGGCCTCTCTGTGCAGCTCTCCCTTCCTCTGGGTATGGGGCAGGACCCGCTCTGGAATGGGGATCTTATGACCTACAGTCAAACACTGTAGGCCAGATAATTTCTTTATGGCCAATTTTTACACAGAAAGGTGGAGGGAAAGTTAGAGTAACATTTTCAGGTTTTTAGGCTAGCTTTGGAAAAAAAAGGGTTCTGGTTACTATACCTGCCATCAGGAAGGAGGATTCTAGTTTCTATGTCTGACCTTGGGGGGTTAGAATGGGAATGAGAGACAGAAGGGCAGGAGAAAGTCAGAGACCAACTTTTGCCTCTGAGGCCTTAATTTGGGGGTATTGTTTTCTGAGTCCTAACACCACCAAAAACTTACTGATGATGCCCAAAAGCTTTGCTTATATAGGTTAAATCTATGTTTATTTACTGCATTAGAAACTAAAGTTGATGCCAGAAGTGGTGTCTCATACCTGTAATCCCAGCACTTTCGGAGGCTGAGGCAGGTGGATCACTTGAGGTCAGGAGTTTGAGACCAGCCTGACCAACATGGTGAAACCCTGTCTCTACCAAAAATACAGAAAATTATCCAGGTGTGGTAGCATGCACCTGTAATCCCAGCTACTCGGGAGGCTGAGACAGGAGAATCTCTTGAACCCGAGAGGCAGAGGTTTCAGTGAGCCAAGATCATGCCACTGCACTCCAGCCTGGGTGACAGCATGAGACTATCTCAAAAAAAAAAAAAAAAAAAAAAGAAAGAAAGAAAGAAACTAAAGCTGAAACACATATTAATTTAAAATAACAATAGCTCTATTAAGTATTAATACAAATAACATTTTTTAATGAAAGACAATACCTTCTCCAAAACAAAAAGTGAACAGAAATTATTTTTGTAAATCTTTTAAATATTTAAATTAATAAAAGTCAACTAAATTTTCTGTTTCTGGAATCAGCTTTGATATAAATTGTTTTAGTTGAAGTATGTGACAAAAATCATGTCACTATGTAGCTGCAAAAATCATATGTAGTTGGTAAACAACTACATCTATTTAGTATCTCTTTTAGGTAATTGTGAATATTCTTTGCTACTACATCAATCTCAACAAATGGTAGTTTCTTACAGGATAGTTGGAAGGTATAATCCAAAATATCAATGATATTTTTCATTCTGTTAAGTTAAAATCAATTGGTATAATTCACACTTTAAAATAAATTTTACTTATGTATCACTCTGTGATATTATGATTTGGTTATATATAAAATACTGGTTCACTAAATAATACCAATATTCAAAATGTTGATCCATTTCATTATACAATATTTTAAAAATTCACATTCATTAATATCACCCCAAATATCAGCAGAAAAGTTTTAAATAATGGAAGCTGTCAAGCTCACAGAAGCAGATATAAGTTTTCCAAAGTTCTAATTTTTTTCTTGAAAGTTTGAATTTTATCATTGGTAACAATTATTGTCAGCTGTTTTTCTTGCCGTTGACAAGTTCACTGCATTTATTTTCAAGATAGTGTCTGCCAAATATACCTCAGTATTCTAAAACCAACTTTGATATTATAGACTATCTAAAACAGTCCTGGGACACAGGGATTCACAGACTACACTTTGAGAACTGCTGTCTTGGCCTTCAGTACAGCCCCCACAAGTTGCAGCGTGCCTTCTTCCCTTGCTGTATCTCTAATCTGCTTTGGCTTTCCCACAGCTGCTCTCTATAAATCCTGAACTCTCTCAACCGAATGTCTGAGTATTCTAGGTCCCTCTCACACTTCTCTGCCTGGAGTACACTGTTAAAGACCCATTGTCTTGGACAAAATTCATGAAAACTTTCCTGAATCTTTTCATGTATTATTAACATTTATTAACAATTCCTTCCAAGAGTCTCTGCTATATACCGATTGTACTTACTTTTAGCATAAACCTTCCACAATTTTATAGCTTTTCCTTTTAGAGAGTTACTCAAATAAGGGGACTCTGTCTTATTACTGTGTATATATCAAAGAAAATTCTAGCTCTACCAATTATTAGGTGGAACAATTTCTTAACTACTCCTTGCTTTTGATTTTTCATCTGTAAAATGGAGCACTACTTAACTCAGAGAAATATTGTGAAGTTAAAGAAAATGCATATGTCTGCCAAAACATTTAGTAATATACATTTATATAATCACAATATAAGATATTAATTATAACCATTAATATGTTCTAGTAATTACATATAATTTATAAAACCATACAACTTATTTTGCCCCAAAGCAAAATAGAAGTATTAATACTTTTTGAGGAACTACCCCATTGATGAGAGAATTCCTGTTTCAATACCAAAATAATTAGACAGATTTGAGTCTATGAAACTATGCGTTTACAAAAGTTTCTTGTCTTGCAGTTTTCTATCTATAACCTAAATCCTAGGAAAAAAATTGGTTAATTTTTTATCTTTTAATGAACTCCTTTGGTAAGCAGACACACTAAGGCATATTTACAGAACCCGCCAGTCATAAATTCTTCTAATAGAAACTATTCTCCCTCAACTTCTGCTGTTTAGAGGTAACTGCCTTAAACAATATAATTCTGCTCTCCTGTCAGGTCTTCTGACCAGGAATGCCCAACTGACAAGGAGGCAGCAAATCCAAAGGATATTCAGTGACCTCTGACTTTATGGCCAATGACGTGTCAAGTGAGAACATTTGAGCTAGGCTGATCAAATTCGCCTGGTAAACTGAGTTGGGAAAAACTCAAGTTATAGTCCTATATTCGTCTGTTCTCATGGTGCTAACAAAGAAATATCCGAGACTGGGCAATTTACAAAGGAAAGAAGTTTCATGGCAGAAAAAGAGATTTCAGGGACTCACAGTTTCACATGGCTGAGGAGGCCTCACAATCACGGCAGAAAACGAAGGAAGAGCAAAGGCACATCCTGGTGGCAGGCAAAAAGGCTTGTTCAGGGGAACTCCCATTTATAAAACCATCAGATCTCGTGAGACTTATTTACTACCAGGAGATAGTGCGAGGGAAACTGCCCCGGTGATTCAATTATCTCCACCTGGCCCCACCCTTGACAGGTGGGGATTATTACAATTCAAGGTGAGATTTGGACACAGCCAAACCCTATCAAACCCTAAGGTGAAAGAATTTCTAGGAGTATTTTTGTGATTCCCCACCTCCAAGTCTACTCACCTACCCACACTCTGCCTCACTTCCTTTACCACAGATGTTCTTACTGATTATTCGTACTTAAGGCTAACCCATCCACTGGTGCATTCAATCCTATCCTCTCATATTTATTCAAGAATATCAGTCTAGCAAATCTCTCCTCTTTTTTCAACATCATTTTTCCTCTCTGCTAAATCATTTTCATGAACATTTGAATATACTGTAATTTCTCCTATATAATGATAAAACAAGTCTTCTCTTGACTCCACATTTTTCCTCTAACTACTATCCTATTTCTTTTTTTCTTTCTGGGACAAAATTTCTGGGAAAAATAATCTATAATAGATGTTATAATAGAGTTCTCTAATTTCCTGACCCCTCAAGCTTTTATCCCACTACCCCAGGGGTGAAATTTTAAACTTCCTCTTCCTTTATGCTGGCAGTCAGGTCACTCTCTTTAAATACTTTCATTCACTTGTTCTGCAGGAGATAATACTTGCCTGAGTTTCCCTCTACTTCACGAATCTCTTTTCAAATTTCTTTACCTGTTTTCTTCTTGTTCTCATGCATTAAGGCAGCTTTTTTTCTTTTCTATGTAAATTGGTTCTGTTAACATATTCATCCAGTCAGGCAATTTTATATAATATCTATATGCTGATGATTCCCACATTTTAAATCTTTGGTTTACACCATTCCCCTTACCTCCAGATTTCAAAGGTCCACCTGGGTTTCTCCCTACTTCTGCACTTACCCCTCCAAACAACACTCATATTAATGCAATATTCAGAGTTATCCTTTTATAGAGTCAGTCAAAGGACTCTTCCTCTGAAGGTCTCTCATGCAGAGTAAAAGCCAAAATCTCTGCAGTGACCCAGAAGTTTCTACATGATCTGCTTCATCTCCTCCCTCTTATTTCTCTGAGTTATCTGCTATTCTTCCCCTTAGTCTCATGACTCCCATCAAGCATAATTCTGATTCAGAGGTTTTACAAATATTCTTACCTCTGCTTGGAATTCTCTTCTCTTAGATATTTCTTTGGCTTGCTCTTATGTCCTTCACAACTTTGCTCGAAGTTTACTTTATTAGTGAGGGTATCCATGACCCCCTTATGAACTCCCTACCTTCTCACCCACTGTGGTCCGCACCTTCTTCCTTGCTGTGTTTTCTACCATAATACTTAACCCAATCTAATATACTCTTTTGTTTAATTAAACTTTGGTTATCTTTTCATTAATATCGGCTTCTAGAATATGTTTCATGAAGTCAGGGATAGTCTTAGGGTTCTCCACAGCTTCACTAAACTTTGACAGTTTTCTTCCTGACTTTAATCCCTGGTCCCCCTTTTCATAGCACATTTACTTTAGAAAACTCGCAATTGTAAATTGTTTCTCTGCCCCTTTTAGATGTAAATTTTCTCCTAGACTCTCGCTGGTTTTATAAGCCAGGAATGACTTTCTCAAGGACCTGGGAGCCATTCCTTTGAAATGTAATCACCAAGAAATATAGAGCCTGTATTTCCCATTCTCTGTGGAGGGGGTAGGAACCTAACTTTGATAAGTACCAATTAGCAAACACAGATGCCCTAATTACGTTGACCAACCTCTCCCCTAACACCCTCTAGTACTTTTCCACTAGCTTACCTAAATCCTTAAACGTTGAGAGTTTTACCTTAAAAATTCTCTTGCCTTTTTGTTTTAATTATGTTCACTGCAGTTCTACACTGAAGTCTCTCTTCCCTACTGCAGTAGCATGAATAAAATGTCTGGTCATTTTTAGTAAGTGTCCAGTGCAATTTTTCTTTAACTTTCCCTGTGAGGGAAAGGGTATCTGCACATAGCATATGCTCAAGAAATGTTTATTTAGTGACTGTGTAATGGCTGCAAAGCTTTGTGGGAGCTAAAATTTTTAGAGGGTAGGAAAGAACCATAGATGACCTGGATCCTAGTAGAGAGAGGGAGAATGTAAAGCATATGCTTGGAGAATAGAGAGAGGGAAGGAACGGGGAAGGGAAAGAGAAGCAGAGACTGTCTGTGGGCTGCCTCTATGGATTTCTGTTCTAGTACACACATTTCTTCACAATAAATCTGTTTTTTGTTAAATATAGTAGAGTGAAATTCTGAATCTCTGATCCTTGTCATTAGGTAAGCCTAATTAGGCTTTTCTATTAGGCCACAACCTCCTATATTTCATCTTTGAATTTGGAAAGCCCAGCATGGCATTGTACCCACTACAAATCAGGCATTCACTGGCAAAATTTTGAATACAAATATCATCTTTCTGTTCCACCTTCCTCATAAATGAGTCTTCTAATAGTTTATGAGGAGATTATAGGCAAAAAAATTCAATGTGGTTGATATCGGATAGATTTTTTCCTTGAGATAGAAATACAGTATGCCCCCTTATCTGCCAGGGATTTGTTCCGTTACTCCCAGTGAATTACGGAAATCATGGATAGTACTGAATCCTATAGATACTATGCTTTTTCCTGTACACACATACCTATGATAAAGTTTAACTTATAAATTAGGTATGAAACCACTTTTGCAAAATTATGACTAAGACAGTGAAAGAGATCTAACCTAACTGACTCCATCTTCTAAACTTTAAGAAGTCCTTGTTCCTTCCTAGGCATAGGTTAAACTAACTTTGGGAGGAATTTAGTTTATAGTTTAAAACAAAGATGAAAATGGCCTTTTCCCAAAACAAATCTCCTTCTTGCCAGGGTACTTGACTGCCTTTGTAGGATTAACAAATTAGCCACAAGATTAGAAATTACGGTTTAGGAGTCATGCAGCTGGAGGCCTCAAGATTCAGACCCTCCATAAACTACTCCTAAGATCAGTGCTTGAGATATTTTGCAGACCCTGCAGTTGATGGATCAGCTGGCACCACCCCGGTCGATAAACTGGCTCCTCTGATCTTGTAGCCCCCAACCAGAAACTGACTCAGCACAAGAGGACAGCTCCAATTCCCTATTTCATTTCCTACCTAACCAATCAGCACTCCTGATTCACTGGCTTCCCTCCACCCACCAAGTTGTCCTTAAAAACTCTGATCCCCGAATGCTCCGGGAAACAGATTTGAATAATAATAAAACTCTGGTCTCCTGCACAGCTGGCTCTGTGTGAATTACTCTTTCTCTATTGCAATTCCACTGTCTTGATAAATTGGCTCTGTCTAGGCAGCGGGCCAGGTGAACCCACTGGGTGGTTATAGGCACAACAGAAGAGTAACAAAAATAACTAATAATAGAACAGAACAATTATAACAATATACTGTAAACGATATGCGAATGGTGTCTCTCTCCTTGTCGCTCTCAAAATATCTTCTTGTACCATACCGAGGTTAACTGAAACCATAGAAAATGACATAGCAGATAAGGGGAGACTACTGTAATATCTTCAAATACCAGCAGAAACAAATCAAAGTCCTTTTGAAGTTGGTAATTATTGAGTCTAACACAAATGTTCAGTTATTAGAAGTCAGACTGGAGGCAACTTAGCAAACTTCTAGGCCTCCTAATTAGAGAAAAATACATTTAGACTTCGAGTTCCAATTTTATTATCACTTCTTTAAATTTTGCCAACATAGGATGGCAGGGTTTGCTGGCAAATCCAATAAAAGCTCTCAGAGCCAATAGTCAATATGTAGATAGTATAGGGACACATTTTTGCTCTTCTTCAATGACTCTGCTACCCTCTAGCTTTTCCATTTTCATCCTTCCAATCAGACACTTTCTTACAGCTGAGTGAATTGACTTATACTATGGTTGTCATAAAGCAGCAGATCTCCTTGTTTTCTTCTCATTTTATATATATATATATATATATATATATATATATATGTATATATGTATGTATGTATTTTAGAAAGCAGAATGTCATTCTGCATAGTTTCACAGTGCCATTTTTACCCAGTTAACTTCAATGAACTCTGTGTCAATTCACCACAAAATGGGACCCATTTCCCTTCTTTAGAATACAGAAGTCTTTAATATACTTATATTTCTCTCTTCCATAAAACAACAAAACTTTTCTAAAGGATACACAAGTCTCCCATGCTAATTATTTTAGCAATTTGCCGGGATAGAAGGTAGATTTTATGCTCTATTTATTGATCTATTTTAACTGAACAAATCTTTGTATAAAATAATTCCTTTTTTAAACAGTCAAGTGAGATGTGAGGAAAGCATCTGCCTTTGACTCTAACTCAGGGCCACTTTAGGACCAGGTCTAAAGGGATGTATATAGAATGATTCATGATAAGACTAAAGATATAGAATTTGTCTTCTTTTCTAAGGTCCAAATGTCAAAGCTCAATCGAGATTCTTAAAGCAGTCTTCAGCCATAGGGTTCTAAAAAACAATGCTCTATATCCAATTCTCAGCAGATTAGACCTGCCCTAGCTAAATGCTAAATAAAAGCCAAGAACAGACTACATGAACAGGAGCCAGAGGGGATATGTTTTTCTGTACAAGGGTCAAATACATGGTTCAAATCAAAGTCCCAGGGCGTACTTGTTTCTTAGAAGAGGGAAGTATCTGCACTGAGCACTGTGGATTGTCCAGTGGGACTACAGCATGTTTTATCAGACCTCTATTATGTACAGGATTCACAGAAGGCTGGAAACATAATACATATAAACCACCCACATGGGTGCATGCACACACATTCACCTAATCATGTAACAATCTGCTTTTATTTGGCAAAAGCAAAACTATTCAATGGTAAAGACTGAATGACCTCTCAGGAGACAAGCTTTGGAACATCATTTATTAATATTACTGTGACATGCTCAAAAATTGCATGTCTTTTATACTCTACGGGAAATGTGATCAGATCATAGCAATAAGAAATGGGATTTTCCCTATCACGACTGCATGCTCATATTTTTCTTGTTTCACTTTAGCTCTTAATTATATTTAACATTTGTTAATACATGTTCACAACTAGGTAGGGCCTATACCCTGCTGAGATATACTGTATCTGCTCTTGCCTAGCAGGATTTCTCCTGACATTTCAAGTAAACTATGTAGATGTATTTTCTACTTTTTAATTTTGGGGAAAATTATAGGAAGGCTAATGTATTGTGGTTTGATTCAACATATGAATAAAGAAAAAGTCTCCCAGAAAATGTCTTGGTTAAAAACATTAAAATGACTTATTTGTTGAAATTATGATTAGGAAGGGTTGAGCTCAGCTGTGATAAGTGCTTTTTAATAATTATTCTAATAAACTGCACTACCCTGGGAAGTATGGTAATTGGGTTGGAATATTATTTGTAGTCCTGATTAGCATTCTGGAAATAAATAAGGAGTCGTGAGCAAGGAGTGAAGCTATGGAGACACAAAGAAGCTCTAGGACCACATAGCTGGAGAGTGAAAATGTGAGCAATAATATACAAATTTGCATACAAGACATCACACATAAAAATATTGCTATCTTGTTCTTCTCACTGATGGAGTGTAACATTGGTTCCAAAAATGAAAAGTCTGCTAAATTCCTCATCTGAAATCAAGTAGATAAATCACTTATTTCACTTTCCTCCTGGCCACCTTGCTTGAACTGCAGGAGTTTCCCTTCATATTCTTGGTCATTCTGGGACCTTTCTTAATTTGAGGCTACTGTCTAGACTCCTCCTCTTCCTGGTGAGCTTCTGCCATGATCATTTCACAGCCGCCTCCACTCTTCGTTCAAGTCTGGCATCACTATCATAGCCACATGGTGGTTTTCCTTGGCCGTACCGTCTAAGCATGCTTCCCCTGTCAGCTTCTGTGCCTCTTCTTTATTAGATTCATTAGCACAATTCATAATCATATGCTTATCTATTTATTTATAGGCATACTTTCTTGTCCCATTCTAAGTTGCAAGCCTAATGACAGTCATTATATTAAAAATCCCAGTATTTAGTAGGCGCTCCATAAACTGTTTGAGAGAATAAATGTGGAAGAGTGTAAATTATGAAAAATTTCAGAGATTATGAGATTCTCATTTATCAACTTCAAGATTTTTGGTAGTTTTCAGAAATTTTGTGGGGTTTTTTGCTCCTTGAGTGGCAACTTTATGTGTACGTATATGTGTGTATTCATATATGTGTTTATACATATATATGTGTATGTATATGTGTGTGTTATTTATATATGTTTCACACACACACAAACACAACCCATATCTCTCACTATATACAAAAATAAACCCAAAATGGATTAAAGACTTAAATGTAAGCCCCAAAACTATAAAAGTCCTAGAAGACAACCAGGAAAAACTCTTCTGGACATTAGACTAGGCAAATAATTTATGACTAAGTCCTCATAAGCAAATATAACGAAACAAAAATATACAAATGGGACTTAATTAAACTAAAAAGCTTCTGCACGGCAAAATAAATGATTAACACAGTAAACAGACAAACTACAGAATGGGAGAAAATATCTGCCAACTATGCATGTGACAAAGAGCTAATAGCCAGAATCTACAAGGAACTCAACAACTCAACAAGAAAAAAAACAAAAACAATTAACCCCATTCAAAAGTGGGCAAAGGACAAGAAAAAAAACGAAAACAATTAATCCCGTTCAAAAGTGGGCAAAGGACATGAACAGACATTTTTCAAAAGAAGACATAAAACGTCCAACAAACATGTTGAAAAATGCCACCATCACTGGTCATCAGAGAAACGCAAATTAAAACCACAATGAAATAACCATCTTACACCAGTCAGAATGGCTATTATTAAAAAGTCAAAAAATAACATATATAGGCAAGGATGCAGAAAAAAGGAAATGTTTATGCACTGTTGGTGGGAATGTAAATTAGTGCAACCTCTATGGAAAACACTATGGAGATTTCCCAAAGAACTAAAAATAGAACTATCATTATACACAGCAATCCCACTACTAGGTATGTACCTAAAGGAAAGGAAATCATCATACCAAAAAGATAACTGTACCCATATGTTTATTGCAGCACTATTCACAATAGCAAAGATGGAATCAACCTAACTGTCTATCAATAGATGATTGGATAAAGAAACATGTTACATATTTTTACCGTGGAATAGTTCTCAGCAATGCAAAGGATAAAATCATGTCTTTGAGACATGAATGAAACTAGAGACCATTATCCTAAGTGAAATAACTTTAAGAAACAGAAAGTCAAATACTGCATGTTCTCATTTATAAGTGTGAGCTAAACAACGTGCGCACATGGACATAGAGGGAAAAATAATATACACTGGAGACTCAGAAGGGTAGGAGGAGGGTGAGGGATGGGAAATGTCATAATGGGTACAATGTACACTATTTGGGTTATGGGTACACTAAAAGCCCAGACGTCATCACAATAGAATATATTAATGTAACAAAATTGCACTTCTACTATTTAATTTATGAAAATTAGAAAAACACCTGCACACACACACATATATAATCAACACTAAGGGTACACTGGTAAAACTCATAATCATGTCTTTCTAAGCACTATGGAACAGCAAACATTTGTGAAAAAAATACCTGCCACAACACAGGGAAAAAAGTGTGCCAAAAGGAAAGAAAGAAAGATAGTTAGGATTTATCACTCCAATCACTTTGAAATAAGAGGAAAGAGGAGTACACTTCTCCCTGACCTGCATGTTTTACTTTTTGAAAATTCCACCCATCACAGCTGTGATCCAACACAGAGCAGGAAATACGATCAACCAGATTTAATTTTCTCTGTTTTGAAGTGGAACAAGAGAAGGAAGGAGAGGTGAGAAACAACATTCTTCCTAGAGTATGTCTAGCAACCCTCTTGAACTTGAGGAAATGTAGATGAATAACTGTTTATGCTAAATCATGTATCTATTTGTTCATTCTATTTTCAAATCCAGTTTTCCTGCCATCATAATACAACCATGGTATGACTATAGAAAAGGTGGTTGGAGTCCAAATGGATACAAAATTCTCAACGTAAAAATGATTTAGAATAATTACAGCAAAATTTTTATTAGAAAGAAGATAAGGTGGCTATTGGAAGGATGTTTTTGTGTATACTGCAATAAAAGAAGGTAGAAAAATGCACTTGTTACCTTGAAGTCCTTGGTGATTCATGTTTGAGGATTTGGCAGGCAAGGAAGGTCAGCTCTCAGACTACTAGATTCCACAGAAATAAATACTAGAGGTGTCAAATAATATTGTTTCCTGTTTTGGAGCCCTCCATAGAACAGGAAGTCTCTACTTACAGATGTTCCATGCCTGAGGATAACTGGAAACTTTGCAGAGCTTGGCATTGTGCAGAAAACTTTTGAAATACTTTTTAAAAATCTAGATATTGAGGCATTATTTAACTAAATCTCTCACCTTTATAGAAATAATGTTTATAGAAGATTTTCTTGATGAAACCCATAAATTCAGAATATCTTTCTGCCATTAAAAGGTGTCTGGAATCTCAGAAACTTTAAAAGTTGTAAAGTTTGCACATCCCAGTTACATAGGATATGCTTTTGATTTTTTTGTGTGTGCAAGTTTAATCTGTCACTTCGCTGTCCTTTATGTTTTATAATGTAAGCCTAAGTTACAATTTCCTTATGCTTCTGCCTTTTTGTCTTTTATGGTAAATGCTTCATAATTCTTTGTAAAAACCCAATCATTTCACTTGTCCATATAAACCGTTTGCTCAGAAAAGGTTATTTGCCTGAGAGCCCACATCACTGTTGAAAAATTTTGCTTGTCTCTCCCTTGTAGTTAAAGATAAACCTCTGTGCTTCTCAGAAAACAAGCTGCTGAAATCCTAGCTTGTAAGTCAAATAATAAGACACAATGACTTTCTGACCTGAATGATAATTTCAGCACACCTAATTAGATCAAGTACACAGCATCTTGGATAATTGAAATGAAACTTCAAACGATAAGCAGTTGAATTTCAGCAAAATTTTGAAGAAAATTATATAAATTTTTCTATAAAGAAGAGAACTAAATTCCATCTTTAAATAGTCTGCTTTTATAGCAACATAGGATTAGGGTGAGATAGTGAATGAAAAAGCAAAAATAAGTGATGGTGCTAGTTTTAAAAGCCAGCATGTTATTGGAATATACAAACAGTTGTATAATTTCTAGAAGCCACAACATAATTTTTTCTAGAAATAAAAGTGACCTCTTGGCTACTGGGCTGGCCTTTCTGGAGGCAAAAACTGGAAGACTTTAAGAATCTGTTTTCTTTTTTTTGTTTAAAAACATGATGCTATTTTATAACTGAATTTGTAATTGCTCAAGAAGTTAAAAATAAAAATAGATTATTTCTGTTAAAGAAACATATGTTGGATTATACAGAAATTTTCAGACCTGAAATTGAAAAAGTACACAACACAGATTATCTATTGACAATGGAGAACCTGATATTGAGGATTTTGCTAAGAGTGGTTGGTTGCCATGGCAGTAAGAAATAAATGCAGATACTAATGGGGAAGAATATACCCTGTAGTGGTATCAGATAGGATCAAAATGGCAGGAAAAAGTTTCATTTCCCTTCTAATTTGGAAAAAAAAATGATGAGTGACTTTAACTGAGACAAATCAGATTCCAGCAGAAACAAAGGCAAAATAGTCAATGCATAACTTCAGGTTTATAGAGAGTGATTACAGTCAGATCTGGATGAGAGACTCCTATCTCAAGCTACTAGTGATGTGCTACCTGACAGCCACCATCCAGGGAAGTTGGGGAGCAAGGCAAGGGCTAAACAGTTGGATCTAAGGTTTGCTATGTCCCTGGATTTAATACGAAAGATGGTCTAATACATGACTTTTGTATCTAATGGGAACAAAAATAAAATACATATGTGTGTTTTTAACTTTTTTAAAGGTCTTGTTTTTTAATTCTAGGATACGAGTGTATAAAAGATAAATCAATAACTTTTTGAGAAAAAAGTTATATTTTACTTTTAAGACATAATGTACACCTCTTGTTTAAGAAACAATAAAATGTGAAAAAACCTCAACCTTAAAAGCTACAATTTTTTTTTTTTTTTTTTGAGATTGAGTCTCGCTCTGTTGCCCAGGCTGGAGTCCAGTGGCGCGATCTCAGCTCACTGCAACCTCTGCCTCCCAGGTTCAAGTGTTTCTCCTGCCTCAGCCTCCCAAGTAGCTGGGATTCCAGGCACCCACCACCACACCCAGCTAATTTCTGTATTTTTAGTAGAGATGGGGTTTCACCATGTTGGCCAGGCTGGTCTCAAACTCCTGGCCTCAAGTGATCCTCCCACCTTGGCCTCCCATTGACCTCATGCTCATGATTACAGGCATGATCCACTCTGCCCCGCCAAAAGCTATGATTTATTACATGTTATGACTCATAACACCATCTACTGCAAAATATAAATTGTAATGTAGATTATATTAATAAGCTTTACACACCATATTTAACTTTTATTTTTTCTTCAAATTTATGAACTATGTTCGAAAAAACATCCTACTATTTCTCTTCACAGAATCATTCCTTTCCGTTCCCCACTACTCCTTCCTCTTGATTTCCACCACACCTCTGTTACTATGCCCAAGAACAAGTGTGAGGAATATGTGTTCCCTCAAGAATGCCTGGCCTCCTCCACTTTATGAAGACAGAATGTGATTCTTTCTGGGGCAGCTTGTACTTTCCAGAACACATTTCCCCATAAAGAGTTTGTCTTTGCTTTCCCAAAACCCTATGTTCAAATAAGAAAGGGGGTGATCTTTTTGTTTTCACATGGGCATACAACAAACAAGACAGTGACTAATAAAAAGTTTTTCCTCTCCTTTTTGATTTTCTGGAAAAGTTTATGTAGGATTATTCCTTAAATACTTGGTAGAAATCACTGGCGAAGCTATATAGGCCTGAGGGTTTTCTTTGTGGGAAGGTTTTTAACTATTAACCTAATTTATTTAAGAGATATAGTGTTATATAGGTTATCTATTTCTTCTTGAAAGACCATTGGCACTTTGTGCTTTCAAAGATTGTATTCTCATGGGAGAAAAATGCAGTCAGATAAAAGGAGTAAGTTCCAGCATTCAATAATACATAGGATGACTATAGTGAATAATTTATTGTATATTTCAAAGTAGCTAGAAGGGAAGATTTGAAATGTTTCCAACACAAAGAAATGATAAACATTTGAGATGACGGATATCCTAAATACCATGATTTAATCATCACACATGTATCAAAATATCACACGTACCCACAAATATCTACAATTATTATGCATCAGTAAAAAAGAAGTAAAAGGAAACACAAACATGGTTTAACTTGGAGTGATAAGGTAATGAGCAATTTATTTTTCTTTTGTTTTGAATTCTGCGGAAGGACTTTCAAAGTTGTGCAATAAGAAATGGTGAAACCCTCTCAAAAATATTATGTCTGTTTTTCTAACTTGTCAAACTTATTGGCATAAAGTTGATGAAAATATTTCCCTGTTATCCTTTTAATGTATATAAGAATTGTAGGAATAGCCCTCTTACATTTCTGGTAATACAATTTATATCTTTTCCCTTTTTTCCTGATAGTCCGGCTAAAGGTATATCAATGCTATTTTTTTTAAAATTTAATTGTTTAATTTTAACTTTATTTTTGTTATTTTCTGTTTTCTATTTTGTTGCTTTTTAATTTAGGTTTCATTTGTCTTACTTCTTCTGGCTTCCATACATTGAAACTTAGATTATTAAACTTAAGACTGTTTGAAAGTTAGATTATTAAATTTAGCACGTCCATATTTTCAGACACAAATATTTATTGCAATAACTTTTTCTTAAAGTACTGTTTTAACTGCATTAAATACATTTTGATATTTATGTCTTAATTTATTCAATTCAAACTACTTTCTAATTTACGTTGTGATTTTTAAATTTGACCCATAGTTAATTTATAAGTCATTTGTTTAGTTTCCAAAGACTTTGGAGTTTTACAGTTATTTTTATAAGTTTTCAATTCCATGTTTAATTCCATGTGGTGAAAGGACTTAGTAGTTCTAATTTCAATCCTTTTAAATTTATTGAGTTTATGGTTCAGAATCTAGTATATATTAGTGAATATTTGTGTGCACTTGGAAAAATGTATATTCTGCTCTTTTAGATCTAATGTCCAATAAATGTCAGGCAATGTTGAAGAAGTCTTATTCAAGACTTCTATATGCTTACTGATTATTTTGCTTTCTTTCTTTAATTAATGAAGCTTTCATAATCTCTAACTATAATTGATTGTGAATTTGTCCATTTGTCCTTCCTGCATTATCAGTTTTCTCTTCTTGTATTTTGTAGCTCCATTATTTGATGTTGTATGTCCTCTTGATTAATTGACACATACATCATTGTAACATGTTCCTCTTTATCACTGGTAATATTTCTTGTTTCAAAATCTACTTGGTTTGACATTAATATAGCTACTGATGCTGCTTTTTAATTGGACTAGCACTGTATATCTTTTTCTCATATAGTCTGTGTATCCTCCTGAGGTCTTCCCCACATTCATAGGGGCCAGATAGCCATGCCAACTTGGAGCCCTTGGGATGCTTGCAGGAGACCTGGACTTAGGGCACCCTCTAGTGCTGAAATGGCTGCAGTTGTCAGGGGTTAGGGAACCCAAGTCAGTCTACTTAGAACTTCTGAACTGTCCTACTGAAGAAAGACAAAAGCAAACAAAGCCAGACTCTGAAGAAAAATACATATATAATTCTTCAATGCACAAAAATCAACTGTCATACACAAACATCAAGAATAAATAAATAGGGAAATATGACATCACCAAAAAGACAAGATAAGGTGCCAATAAATAACTTTAATGGGATAAAGGCATGTGATCTGTCAAAGAATCCCATTAGCTACTTAAGGAAGTTCAGGTATCTTAAAGAAAACACAAAAAAGTAATTTCACAAATTTATCAGGGAAATTTAACAGAAAGGTTAAAATGATTTAAAAAATCAAATGGAAATCCTAGAAATGAAAAATACAAAGAACAAAATAAAAAATGCAATAGAAAGCATCAACAGCAAAACTGGTAAAACAGAAGAATCTATAAACTTGAAGACAGATTATTTGAAAATATATAATCAGAGTAGCAAAGAAAAGAAATATTAAAACTGTTGACAGTTTGACTATAATCTGCCTTGAACAAGATCTTTTGGAACTGAATCTATTTGGAGTTTTGTTTTTACTTTTTTTTTTTTTTTTTGAGCTTTCTGTATCCATTTTCTATATCTCTTGCAAGACTTGTAAAATTTTTAGCTATTATTTGATTAAAGTTTCTATGCTTTTGCCCTTCTCTTCTCCTTCTGGAACACCCCAAATTCATATATTTGGTACGTTTATAGTATTCCATATCTCATGTAGATTTTACTCTTTCCTATTCCTTTCTTTTTTTAGTCTAAGTTATTTCAAAAGATCTGTCTTCAAGTTCAGAAATTATTTCTTCTGCTTTATCTAGTCTAGTTTTGATGTTCTCATTTGCACTTTTTATTGCATTCCTTGAGTTATTCAGTTCCAGTGGTCCTTTCTTATGGTATATATCTCTTTTTTGAGTTTCTCACTTAGTTTGTAAATTGTTTTTCTGATTTCTTTGTATTATTATCTGTGTTCTCTTGTATCTCACTAAGTTTCTTTAAAAAATCATTATTTCAGTTTCTTTTGCAGGCCTTTTATAGATTTCTTTTTCATAGGTATCTCTTGCTGGAGAATTATTGTGTTTCTTTAGAGTTGTTATGTTTCCTTGCTTTTTTATGTTTCTTGTGTCCTTCCATTGATATTTGGGCATCAGGTATAACAGTCACTCTTTCCAATGCTATGCATTGGCTTTTGTAGAATTTTTCTATGGGTTCATTTATAGTGTAAGTTGCTTAAGGTGCTTTCCCTTTGAATCTGAGTGTGCACAGTAGTGTAATCTCTGTGTAATTTCCTCAACTATAATCTGCATCGGTAGTGTTTGAGTTTCTCAGTGGTTTAGGCTATGCTTATTAGTGGAAGCTGAAACTGAGGCATTGCTGAAGGCAGGAACATCAGGGGGGCTTGTCTTCAGGTGTTGGTGGGCCTGGCATGCCAATCCTTGGACACTCAAATGTTATATATGGGCACTGGTGGTAGTAGTTCTGGGCAGGCCAATCCTTGTGCCTTCAGACAGCTTGCTAAATTTCTGGCAGTGGCAGCGGTGGACTGGGCATGCGGGCAGGTCTTCAGGACCCTGGGCGGTGTGCATGGTGTCCAGAAAGACAGCAGCAGCATCATGCCAATCCTTGGGCCTCCAGGTAGCATGTGTGGACATCAGAGGTGGAAGTAGCAGACTGTGCACTGCAATCCCCAGGCTCCCAAGTGGTACCTGTAAGTGGGCACCAGCAGCATTAGTGGCAGAAAGTTGGGCAGGCCTGTTCATGTACCTAGAAGGTGTGCATGTGCACTGGTGGGTGGGGTGGACTGACCCCAAGGCCTTTGTATCATGTGCATGTGGGCAAACAGGCTGAGTGAGCCCATCCTTAGGTCCCCACAAGGTGTGCACAAGCAGCAATGTCAGTGGGAGAGATGGGTCTATCCACAGGATTCAGGAAAACATGCACAGGTCCTGGGAGTGGCAGTGCCAGGCTGGATGGGTCTGTCCTCAGGCCCCCCAGTGGGGTACACGGGCAGAGGCTACAGTGGGTGAGGTGGTCCACTCCAGGCCCCCAGATAGCCCTATCCAGATCCCTAGATTGCCCATCTGGGCACCAACAGTGGTGGGCAAAATGGGCCTCTCCTCATGTCCCTGGATCTCACTCAGGCACTGATGGTGGGTTGGATGACCTTGTTTTCAGGTCCCCCTACTGTGATCATGGGCACTAGCAAAATCAGGTGTAGTGAGTTGATCCCTCAGGCCTTGATGATGTGCATGGCCACTGGCAGTTGCAATGAGCAGATGGGCCACTCCTTAGGTTATCCCTATGGTGTCCAAGAGCACCAGCTGTGGCTGGTTGGATTGGGTTGATTCCCAGGTTCCTGGACAGCATGCTGGGGCAGCAGGGGAAGCAGTGGGCAGGGCACACCTGTCCTAAGGTTTCAGAATTGCAACTGTGTGGACCCACCTCATTCCCCCTAAAAGTGCATGGCAGGTGCATAGAAGGTCTGCTACTGGAGGGGGCAGGGTTGCTGTCAGTGGCAGCAGCCCCAGGCAGGTGGCTCTCAAGATCTGGGGAGCATACACTTTTGCTCCCTTTGTCCTGGGAGCGGCTTCCCCAATGCACTGCACCATCCATTCATCAAAGTGTGGGACACTTCATGAGCTACAGTGCTGGAGGTTCAGCCACACTGTTGAGCCCAGCCAGCATCACAACACTGCAACCCTCTGGGTGGATGTTGGGGAATGTCAGCTGGGCTCCAGGGATGTGGAGATGCAGAAGTTGATGGGTCTCAGGTCAAGAAGTAGTCTGGTGGGAGCTGGGCTCTCAGAATGGCACTATGTTGCAGCTGCTTGAGTCTCAAAGGGTGTGTGAGACCCAGCAGGAACTCCCTCTCTGATCAATGACGTCATGTGCATTCTTTATCGTTCCCTACGCTAGTGTCAGGGCCTGCCAGAGCTGAGGTACTCTCCTATGGCTAGGATTGCAGGAGTCCACAGGAGTGTGGACCAATGGGAATCTCTCATTTACCTTTTCTCCGTTCTGGCTAGTTTCTCCTGCTGAGCCATTCTTAGCCAGGCTGGCTGCTTTGCTTCTTTTTCCTTCAAAGCCTCAGAGGTTCCCTGTATGCCCTGGTGAAGTCTAGTGTTCCCTCTTGGACTCTCTATTTGGTGTGTGATTATCTACTAGCTGTTTTGCTGTTTGTGAAGGAGGCAAGTTCCAGATATCTCTAGTCAGCCATCTTGAAGCCCTGCTCTAGCTTTTTGTTTTTCAAAAACAGTAATTTTGATACTTTTTTGAAACAATCACTTAAAAACATTTTTTTTTTTTTTTTTTTGCTTTTGCTTTTGCTTTGCTAAGGCACAAACTAAGCGACTGAAATGTCTGGTTAGTTTGCCTATTGAGCAATCCAGCACATATCTCTCTTTATATGTTCTTCATTTTATTACATGTTGTCCTTTACTGTCGACTAAGAATTAAAGAGATATTTAGAAAGGCTAAGTGCTAGATAGATTGATAGAGAGATACTGCTTCATTTAATTTCATTTTGAAAATAATACTGTAAGGAAAATACTATCCGCATTTTAAGTTTGAAGAAAAAGACTCAGAGCATAAGTAAATTTTATTTTATAAGTGAAGCTTTGATTTTATTTTATCTGGCTGACTGCAATGCTATTTCTCTTCTATACATTGCATCAACATGGATTAAATTGGGAATAGCCTCTTATAGTCCCTTATAACCACAGCAGAGATACAATAACTGACTAGCACATAGAATAAATTGAAAGTGAATTGGCAAATTGACAGGCATCATATTTAATTTTCTATGGCATTTTATATACAAATTTAAAAGAAAGGGCCTTCTTGAAGGAAGGCACTTTTCTTTATACATTATTGTTTGTCTCGCTCCCTTTCTCAATCCTAATCTCATTTGTAGTATCCATAATATTCAGAGTATAATTGTTAAATGAATGAATGTTTAATATTTTTGTTATGTTTTTCTTAAAAAATTGCTTAATTCTCTTCTTTATAAAGTATTTGTAGATGTAAAAACAGATGCACATGCACATACATGACCACGTTTTGCTCTCACAAATGAATAAAAGTTTATTCAATGTATGAGTTGAGGGCAAATGCTTTGCTTAAATCCATTCATCTGGTTATAATAAGAACAGATTATAGAGCCAGATGGCCTTTTTTTTATCATGCTCTATACATATACTTTTACTACTGTAAACCATGGACAAATTTCTTTAAAATGTTTAAAAAACTTGGATATATAACTTAAATCAAAATTATTAACCTAGCAATTAATACAATGGCTAGAATTTTATTAACTCTTCATTTTAATGAACTCAGATATATATGTGTAGTTTTATATGCATATATATACACATGTGTATATGTACACATGTGTGTATACGTACATGTATATATGTATGTGTACACATATGTATATATGTATATGCACACACATACACACATATATGTACACATATGTATATATACACTTATATATGTATATGTACACATATGTATATGTACACATATGTATATATACACGTATATATGTATATGTAATATATGTACACATATGTATATATACACGTATATATGTATATGTACACATGTATATGTGTGCATGTATACAGGCATGCATATATGTGTATATATACATATATACACACATATATTTATATGTATACACACATATATGTATATATATGCACACATATGTACATATGTATGTGTATACAAATGTGTATATATGTATATATGTATAGAAACACATAGGTACATATATGTATATATACATATGCTCTATTTTATCAACTAATGTTACAATAACTTAAAAGTTAAATGCAAATAACCACAGACTCTAAAATGGGGGAAAGCATATTTGCAAAGAGGACTCACTGACTCCTTCTTTTCAACCAATGGAGAGACTTTAAAGTCTAAATGTGCTGGAATTTTTTTGAAATGGATTCTAGGCTGATATTCAATTTTTTTTCAATTTACATTACATTTTACATTAATCTTACACTTACATTAATGTAAATTATTGTACATTAATTTTACATTAATCTGACATTAATCTTATTTACATTAATCTCACTTACATTAATCTTTTACATTAATCATTTTACATTATTCTTATTTTGAATTGGGTTATAAATTTTTTGAAAGAACATTTTATTGCAGTCAACTCTATCTTATCTGTGAATGTTTTATTTACTTTTTAAATTGCATACCATTCCTTTTCTTTCAACCCCCTCCCAGCCACCAAGCTGGGCTCCAGGCTAGTGACAGAGGTTCTACTTGGAAGATCAAGACAAGGCACAGAAGTGTGTAACATGAACATCTAGGAAAAATGAATACTAAATCTATGTCCACATTCTTAAAAATTAAAAAATGCTATTATTCCCTAAAATTTAAATTATGAAAGTTTGGTCAAATAAATAATTGTACATTTACAGCACAGAATATTATGTAGCTATTTAAAGGAATGAATTTAACTTGAAATTTTCACAAGCTATTGCTGAATGTAATGACACACAAAGAAGTGTGATAATTATTTGGGGTATACTTTTATAAATAATGTAAAATATCAATTTATGTGTATATGAGAGCATGGAAAACACAGATTTTTATACTCAAATTATTTAGACACATTACCTTGGGTTTCTGGTTATGATCTCATGAAGGGGAACATGGAGGAGGATAGAATTGAGAGAAGAAAAAAGGAAGGAGACATTATTATATAAAAGAAAAAAGCATCAAAATTGTACATATAATCCTGTTCCTGTAAAACTGTGTGTGTGTGTGTGTGTGTGTGTAAGTATACATGTGGATAACAGATCATTAGAGGTACCAAAGACAGGGTTAGGTTTATGTCTACTGACTAGTAAGATAAACGTATGACAATATCAGACAGTCACTCAATAATAGTTGTCTCACAGCTCCATGAGAATGGAAATGGGAGGCAACATTTAGCTTTGTGTTTATACCATTATTTCATGTATATTATTTTAATCCAGAGAATTTTTCTTTCATTCTTACATACATTCATGTATACATCATTCATACTGCCAAAAGAGAAGCTGGAAATAATTATTTTTACCAAGCATTTAGAACAAGTACATAAGCCAGCAGACTGCCTTTTCATATAATGTGATTTTGTTGCATCAAAGGAAATCTTATTTATATAATAAAATATACCTACTATTATGTGAACATTTTCTATATCATCACCTATAATCTCTCTTATAGGTTTGATAATTTCTTTTCAGTTGGATGTACTTTTCAAAGAAGCTAATTGGTAACATATCCTTTATCAAGCTTTCAAATCAACATCAAATGGAAGAACATGAATATGAGTCATAAAATATTAGTTTTATATTATTGAATGCACTCTAATTATCTCTGTGTTCATTTCTTTGCTGGAAGCATGCTTTTCTTCTTACACAGTCATTAATTTTCATAAGTATGAATTTAAACCATCTCAAAATTATTTTCCTTTTGGTATTCCACACTCCCATGAAGAGCGTAGTCTAATTTGATGACGTTGGAGGAAGAAACTGAATTAACTAGTTTCTGGATAAATACAGTAAAAATGTATTCCATTGTTTAAGGAATAAATAAAACCTCAGATATGTGTAATGAGAATGAAAAATATATTCTACCTATCATGTTATTCCTCTTCCTGTGTATATTCATTTAAGACCTGTAGATATTAACACACAAAATAAATATGCACTGGCTAACTTTAACCAAGGAAAGCATATAGAAAACAATTTATCTTATAAGTTAGAGTATACAAAATTATTAGACATATATAGCATTTCAATCTTTGTACCTTAATAACTAAACAATTACTTCCCAATTTGTAAAAGTATATGAGCTGAGTTTCCAGTATAAACCTTATAGAATGTATCCATATTAATTCCTGAAAGGAAGATAGCTCATTAAAATAAAATGAAAGATTTAAATAAAAGGGCATTAAAATAAATACATTCAGGAGTTTATATATACTGCATCACTTCTCTTTTAATCTTTACTAGGTATGTTATTGGAAAACCAGTTTCCAGTTGGATTTGCTGATTCAATTTTTATCAAATTGCAAGCAACAGTTTTTATACATTAATATAATTATTTTTTAAATTCCAGGTCACCAGCAGTAACTATCACAAGCAATAAAATATAAGCAATGCTCTCTGCATGGTGCTGTGTTAGGAAATAATCCTAAATATGGGTACACGAGTCAGTCCTAGAAAATAAACATTTTCATCAATAATAATATAAATGGATAACTGACCTCCATCACAGGGAGGAAAATCCTTTCCCCTATTTTCTCCCAGCGCTTGCTCTTGGGAGGAAATGCTCCCTAATGAAGCAGAATGAGTAGGGCTCTGATATTAAAGAATCTATTGGTAAATCCTTGTTAACATTAATTCAGTGGGAGGACTCAGGCAAATCTCAACATAGTATCATTTTTCTCCTTTCCTGAAAAATGGGAGCAAATATCAACTTCACAGCATTAGAATTTTTAACAATGTAATGTATCTACACACAAACACATTACGTTTTTCTGTCTTAACTAAGCCCTTTCTTTACTCCATTTATACTTCTACAAACTTTCCCATTTCTCTGTACCCCTTTAGAGAAACACTCCTTGAAAAAGATTTCTATGTTTAGTATTTTCAGTTACTCTCCATTTTCTCCTAAACTCTTTCCAAAAAGGCTTGCATCTCTTTCACAGAAACTGCTCTCGTCACATTGGCAATGATGGCCACATTGCAAAATCCAGTAGTCAATGCTCAGTCTTCATCTTATCACAGTTGATTTTTTCCCTATCCTGGAAACACATTTATTTATGTACCTATCATGACACCAAACCCTCGTGGCTTCCTTCTTACATTACAGGCTGCTTATGCTCAGTATCTCTTTCTTATTCCTTTTTATTTTTCCAATTTCTTAATTTTGAAGTGCCTCCAAACTCAATTATTGGGCCTCTTCTCTGTTCACCCACCCTCTTGCTAATCACACCTAGTGACATGGTTTAAACATAGTTTATATGCTGACAACTCCGAATTTTTTTTCTTTGTAGTCTGTGTTCCCTTTTGAGCTCTCTGGACTTGTATATACAATTGCTTTCTAGCATCTCTAGTTGGGTATCTAATATATATCTCAAACTTAACCAGGCCAAAAATGTACTCCTGATGTCCCTTCTTTATCCAGACTTCTTCCCATCTCAGTTAATAGATGCACCATCTTTCCAGCTGCTCAGGCCCAAATCTATGAAGTCATTATTGACACATCCAATCAATTTGAAATCCTCTCAGCTCCTGTGTGAAATATAGCCAGAACAGATACAGCATCACTTCTGCTGCTACTACTCTAATCCAAGCCATCACCTTTCTCTACTAGAATATTTCTATATCTTCCTAAGTGGGGTCTCCATTCCTACTTTTGTCCCACTACATTTCTTCTCAGTAGTAACTGTTTAAAAATGACAATCCAGCTCATGTCATTGATCTGCTCTGATCTCTCCAGTGACTCCTATATCACTCAAAGTCAGAAATAAAGTCTTTAAAATAGTCTTCAAACCCTACATAATCTGGTCTGACATTAATTGTTGGACTTCCTTTCCAACCACTGTTTCCCTTCTTACATATTTCCAACTACAATGGCTTTCTTGTTGTTCATAGCATATCTCTAGAATATTCCTACCTTAAGATCTTTATATTCCTTTTCCATTCCATGGAATGCTTTTCCTCTAGATATTGGTATAAATTTTTCCTTTGTCTTCTTTGCATCTTGATTCTTTAATCTTACTCTTTAAAATTGCAACTCTCAGCACTCCTGCCCTGCTTTGTTTTTATTGCACTCAGCACCTTATACATTGCATCATTTATTTTCCCAACTAGAATGTAAGCTCCCTCAGGGTAAACAGCCTGGCCTGTCTTATTCAATGTTCTATTTCCAGAACAGTGACTGACATTTAACAGGTGATTAATATTTATTCATGGAATAAATGAATGAATTAAAAAAGCACTTTGTGAAGTAGAAAGCAGTATAAAAGTAGAGTTTATTATGTTTATTCCTGATATTACAAGAAATACTATTAAAATCACTAAGCATCCATGTAACTAAAGTAGTAAGAACATAACTACTCTTGTCTACTATATTTGCATTCAATTATTAATAGCCTACCTTGCTTTTAGAATATAAACATTTTGGGAGCAAAGACTATAAAAAGCAGGCTAGGTCAATGTCAGGTGACAGTATGATTAGGTATTGATTTTAGCCATTGTGCCCCATTAAGTAGGAACTTCTTAACAAAAAGTTAAGACGATGCTTAGAAGAAACAAAGCTAAAATTTCCAGTAGGTTTAGAAGAAGATATGAATGAGCTTCCTTAAACGTTGTAAAAACTAAACCTTTTAGACAAGAAGCTGTACTGGTTATGAGAGAGAATTTGTGTAGTATTAGTGCAGTCTGAGTAAGAGTGGCAAAGCCCAGCAACCACATTCATATGTTTACGCGCTGTTTCTTATCTATGGCGACATCACTCTAAGCTCATTTTTATCAGATATTATGTACTGAATCTTAAATCAAGATTTAAAGGTAAAGTTTTAGGGAGAGATATCCATTATATTGTATTTTATATTTACTTTGGAAGCCCCAAACAGAAAACTTCCCTGGCAGAAGATTAGCTATAACATGATATTCTGAAATACTGTGTAATAAAATTACTGTTGTAAGAATGGGGCTTGGAAGAAAAGATCAACAGTATTTTCTTCTTTCTCACTGTAACCACAGCAACCTTAATTGTGACTTTGCATTGGATGCCTTCCATAAACCACTTAAGCTTCGCATGGAAAAAACAGAAAAGGGGGAAAATTAGACATGACACACATCTCTCTATCTCAATTCTTAGTGCCTTCGTTCTGCACTCTTAGCTTTCCAAGGCTGGAAATGTATTGCCACTGTCTTCTCACTATTTCTCCTAACTCAATCATCTCCATCTTCCATGGTGCTGCCAGAGCGATTTTTCTAATACATGGGTTTGAGCTTGCTTTTTCTCTGCTTTAAGGTTATTTGTTTGTTTGTTTGTATGTTGTTTGTCTTTTGAGACAGTCTCACTCTGCCGCCCAGGCTGGAGTGCAGTGGTACAGTCTTGGCTTACTGCAACTTCTGCCTCCTCGGTTCAAGCTATTCTCCTGCTCAATCTCCCGAGTAGCTGGGACTACATGTGTGCACCACCATGCCCAGCTAATTTTTGTATTTTTGGTAGAGACAGGGTTTCACCATATTGGCCAGGTTGGTCTCAAGCTCCTGACCTCAAATGGTCCACCTGCCTCGGCCTCCTAAAGTATTGGAATTATAGGCATGAGCCACCACATCCAGCCTGCTTTAAGTCTTCAAATGCCTCCTACATATGCAGTCAGTGTGGAATGCAAGGACTTATATGAGTCTACTTCTTTAATTTGAAGGTGACAATAATCATGGTGATAAGAATGACAATAGCTATCACTTATTATCATCTTCAACTAGATACTATGAGATATTTTAGATTCTATTTCCTTTTAATTTTCACAGACACCCTAGAAAATAATTATTATTCTCTCCTTTAAAATCATAAGACTCCGATACATTAATTAACATGTTCAAAGTCACCTAGCTACTTAGTGGTGGGTCAGAGCTTTGAGTCAGAGCTTGTCTTACTTCAAAGCTCGTGTTCTTTCCCCTATGATCATAACTTACAGCTTATCCAGATGAATCTACGTGGAGCTTCCCAGAAGCTTCTCAGGGTTTCTACTCCCTATGCTATCTTCCATTTGTTCTAACTGTCTGAAAACTGTCTCTCCTTGATCACTTGGAAAATCATTACTCATCCTTCAAACAACTAAACCTTCTTTTCTCTCTGAAGCTCTCCCTGCTATACTTCTTGCCTAGAGGCACTTAGGTAATCAACTCTGTCTACTGCCTGTAGTGAATCCTGTATGTAACTCTATTACAACACCTAAATTTTCACATTGACTAAGGTTTGTATATCCGACTCAGTTTTTGTACTATAATTTCTCTTATGACAAGTGTCATAAATTATTCCTTTATACACTTTATGCAGTTTCTAAAAGTAAAGTAATTCCAAAACATTATAATAAAAACATAAGAAAAATAATTTGGAAAAAGTTTCAGATTACATGTTTTGTGCATTGTACCACTTGCTACTGAAAGATATTTGTCTCTGTTTAGTCATGAAAACTCCTCTATTTGTTTTTTTAATAGACTCACTTGGCATCTCTGATTTGAATTCTTCAAGGCTCCCTTTCTCTGCTGGTCTATGCTAACCAAGATGTTTCTCTTGTATTGTTGTTTACCTACCTTTGCCCCAGTGGCTAATGACAGGCTAGAGATCTACTAGTCTTCCTGTTACATGACTCTAATCTCATTTTTATCAGATAGTATGTACCAAATCTTAAATATCTTGGATACATGCAAGGGTTAAAGTTTGAGGAACAGGCACCCATTATATCTTATATTTACTGTGAAAGCCCAAAGCAGAAAATGTCTGTTTTGCTGAGACCAACTGGTAAGCTGGCTTCACTGGGGAAAAGGAGACAGTACCATTTCAGATAGCGCAGAAACTTCCATATAAATGAGAGAATACGCACAATTACTGGACATAGCATGTTGCCCATGTGAATAATATCTTTAGATGATAAAGGCAGAAATAATATTGAATACCTCTGCTTGGTTATGCTCGGTTGCCTGCTCCTTAGCTACCAGGTCTGTGATTTTAGTAGACACGTCCTGTTTTTGCTGACCTCCTTGGCTTTAGTTGGTCTAGAATACACTGAATGTGAATTTCCATGTTCTCTTTTTTGTTGAAAAGAAGCTTCAAGTTCCTAATGTCTAGGCACAAGAAATGAGCAAATTATCTTGCCCCTGAGATTTGGAACAGAAAGGAATAGACAGTGTTACTAAGAAGACTACCCAGTGTGATTAGTAAAATTTAGGCTACGATCTATCTTTTTTTGTATCCCAAGTTTAAAAACTTATGCAAGACTGCTAAGTAAAGGATAAAATATTTAATACATAAATGAGACTCACATTCTAAATCCTGCTGTACACAAGGAAAAGAAAGCTAGTATTTTATACTTAGCATTTTTTCAAACTATTTAGGGATTATCCAGACAGATATTTACAGTCTTGGATATGATGCATACACTCAAGGTAGAATTTATAATAGTTTATGAGTACTTACTATGAGCCTGGCACAGTGCTAGCTGCTGTAATTACTAAAATAAATAAAATTAATTTCCTCCCTCAACAATCTTTGGTTATAGTTGATGAAGCAGACATGTATGTAGATAATTATGACACAATGTAGAGACAACTAAAGTATGATATATTATTACTATGACAATCAGTGCTTCCAGAATAATATTGAAAACAAAAACTAACCATGTTACAATTCAATTTCAAACCCTTGAGTATTTTTTTCTATTGTTTAATGGATAAAGGTCAACTTCTTCATGAGGTCTTCTGTGATCTGGACCTGGAATGCTTTTCTAAACCTATTTCTTAAAAGAACCATTTTAATACCCCATACTTCAACCATGCCAAGATACTATGTTTGCATCTTCTCTTGCTCTGAATTTAATTACATATGAAACTATTAGATATATCAGCATATTGTGGCTATATATGTGTGTGTACGTGCATGAAATGTGTGTTTATGATTTTTAACTCCCAACTAGATTTTAAATGATCTGATCAGAAAAACAAAACTTAGATTTACTGTGTCCTGTTCTAATGGATAACAGTACTAACTACACATCAAATCACTCTATAAAATTTTTAGTGTAAAAAACAAAAGAAAGCAAGAAAGGAAAAATTAGAGATGGAAGGTGAGAGAGAATGGGAATGATATTTGGCTCCAAAGACTGGGACTTTCTATAACACTGTTTGTTGTTCATTCCAGTTGCCACTAGGCACATGTGGCTATTTAAATTTAATTAAGGAATTAAATAAAAATTTAGCTCCTCAGCCAAACTAGTCACATTCTAGGTGCTTAATGTCCATATGTGACTAATGGATACAGTACTGAAAAATACATAATATTTCCATCATTGGAGAAAATTGTATTGGAAAGCATTGATCTATAGAATGTAATCAATGCCCCTCTTAGGTGCTAATATATCTCAAAACTTTTATATGGCAAAAACTGCAATGACTTTTGCACCAACCTAATAGTAACCTTCAGGTATTTTAAAAGCTAATAACATTCCAGGTTAGTGTTTTAAGTAATGTTCTAAAGGAACCAAAGCTTAGTGTGTCCAGAACAGAAGCTCAGTGTGTGTTGATTTAACCCTATTCTTGTGGTAACTTTTCCCGGCCTCTCTATTCGCTATGGAATGTAACATTTTAATAAAGCAGACATTTTATCTAGTCACATGCATACCTCTTCTCACACATGTCCGCTTTGATCTGCAAAATAAGACTTGATGGCCAAAGGAGGATTGCTGGTCAAAATGTATCACTTATAACCATAAGTTCTTTAAGAGGTACTTAGTTATATAAAATTTAATACATCAAAAACATATAGCTAATGTTAGGGTGACAGATTTCAGACATACATACCAAGTTTCCTATTTCTTCTATTACAAAGATTAAAATAGGCACTTAATGCATCAGAATAATCTGTTTGCAAACAAGTAAGAGATAGAAAATTAAAAGTATATTTAAAGTGCCAAGATAATTGTGATTGCCCTTAAAAGGGTAAAATATTAAGCCTTATAAGAATCTTGAAAGAAGCGTACCTTTACGCAGGTATTCATTAAACTAGCATTTTTATTTCATAATGCATTCAAGCTAATACTATGTCTGACAGTGGACATACTTTAGAGACATCAAAACAGTTAAAGGACTTAGCAGTTTTGATAAGAATGGGCTTAAATCTTCTATCATAGCAAGTGTCAAAACATTCCCAAAGGGTTCTCATCTTACTTGAGAAAATAAGATTTGAACATATGTTAATGAAGTGTTCACGTTCAAGCCATTAGGTGTTTGAAGTACTCTTTCTTTGCAGGGAATTGTTGTAGATCAAGTTAAAGCAATATTTACCCTGTTATTTAGATGAGTGTTCTTTCAAGGATCACCTGTAGATAAGTGATGACAGAATTGACTGTTTTTAGTTGTTGTGAAAGAGAAAAGGTAAATTGAAATAGAGTATCTCAAAATACTGAATCTGAATTTTAAGAATCTAGTCCTACTTGTTCTGACAGTTGTGAAATTTATAGTGATTGTTAATAAGGTCATCCTAAAACAGATACAGCTTTTAATGTTGAATGCAGCATTTGTAACTTGTACTTACTATATATTAGACAAAGAGTGAGTTTATGCCTTACATGTTCAGGTTGAGTAAAATTTCAAAACAACTTTTATCTTGTATTATCGTTCTGTAATCCTTTTATTTTTATTTAAAAAAATGCATTCCATGTTGACATGTAAAAGACTCATAATGGATATTCTTTGGGCTGTTTGTACAATTTTTATTGTATTTTTAAAGTATTCACAATAATTTAATCTACTGTACTTACTCCCTGTCTCTGAGTTAGGAACAATGGTGGACTGATTTCCACTCCGCCCCCTATTCTTCCTTCCTGTCTTATTTCTTCTTTTCTTCTTACAAAGTGTTAGGGAATACCTACTTTTTACCACAAACTGTAATAGGTGTAGGGTTATTGACTATAATGCAAACACTGTTATTTAACTTCTTGGAACTTACAGTGCAGAAGAGATAAATTAAAAGTTATGATGCAATGCAAATATAATTCTCACATCATGTATATTATAGAGGCAAATTAATAATCAATACAAGTTGTAGCTACCAATTAATCCAATTAATAGCTACCTATTAATCCACTAAATACTCTCTAAATTAGCTTATCCACTATATTATTTTGTTAACTATTATTTGAAATCAAGAGAAACTTAAAGTCAATTTGCTTTAAAAAATAAAGGGTTAAATTATCCCTAAAATAAAAAGTCCCAAGGGAGGGTGTATTTCCACCAAGGCACTCACCTCTGCTTTCTCCTTTGCTAGCATCCTTCATGCTGCTTTTGTTCCTGGCCTCAAAGCATCACATCAGACAACCAGAGATGAGAGGAACATTTTTAGAAATCCTAATCAATCTTTGTAATTCTTAGTAGTCTAAGCTGTATTACAAATTCATCAATAAAATGCAGAGCACAACAGCAAAGAAGGGAGGTTCTTAGAAGCTAATATAGGTAGGTACTTTTGACAGAAAAGAGGAGGCAATAGAAGTTGAAGAGGCTGTCAAGATCCATTCTTTTCAGCACAGCTTGCAGTTCACTGAACATCAAATAACGTCACGGTACAGTCTAGCTATGAAGGTGGGAAAATGAAAGGCAATACTTTTATAAAATATTTGGTTTTATGGTCCTTTTATAGAAAAAATAATATAGTTATAAAATATTATATTACGTGTTTTCCAGGAAAATTTTCACCATTTTTAAACATTCATTTTTCTCTTCACAGTTCCTTGGCAGGCATTGTAAGTACAGAAACTCTGACACTGAGCTATTAAAACATTTACCCAAATTCAAACCTGGTTTATACTAGTGCCTTTCATGATTGCATACTTTTCACATGTTTGTATATGTTGCATATATTGCAACGTGTTGTCATATATTAATATACATAAATCTCATATATTAATATATATAAATCTCATTGCCACATCTTAATAAAAACTGGAAATGGAGAATCACACCCAGTGCAAGTATTCATGTTAAGTGAACAATGTATTTTTCTTGTCAATGCTGATGTTGTTGTTCTTGCTTGGTCATTAAGTGACTGCTTGACTTTTACCAATTTTCTTAATTTCTATGTGCCTCAGTTTCTTAATCTCAAAAATAGGGGTATTGAGGCCCTGCTATTAAACTAAAAACATTGCAATGAGAATAAATTATATTAACAGATATAAAGTCACATGCACAAATAATACACAAATATGAATTGGTAATGTTCATATTTGTGTATTCATATTCAAATTCAAATTCATAGTCAAATAAAATAATAAAGAAGCTCTAAAACATGGTTATCAACTACTGGGAAATGTTTCCTGCATATGTAAAACATTATATATTATAATCAAATAATTTGTAAAAGTAGTTTGCAAAAAATTGACACAACTATCACTCATCTCTTAATTGTTCCCCTCAACCTTATTATAAAAAGATTCACTCGGCAGTTCTAAATGTGTAAGGTAGAATTAAATTCAGTATATTTTCAGTGCAAAATATTCCACTCAAGGTGCCCAAAATCACTTCTTACCTATGCACCAGCAAGAGCAGCAGGAGGCCATTTCTCAGTGAAGGAATGGGGACAGGAAGAGTCATTCTAGTGGAGAATTTTTCCTAGGTCAGATGCCATATGGTTCTACTGTGACATTTGAAAATGCAGCAATTTGTTTTTTATTCACTCAGCTCTTTCATTTCTTGCTTTGAAGTGTTATATTCACTTCCCTAAAGAAGCAACAGGGAAATGAACTGTAACAAATAATGTTTATTTCTGGAATGAACCCCCTCAAGTCCTAGAGAATGGCCAGGGTTTAGAGGAGTCACTGATATTCTTAACATCTCTAGTCTCCACTGAACAAAGATGCAGAAAGCACAATGGTTGTTGTAAACAACAATTATGATTTTATTATTAAATTGTCTAATGGAAGTGGTTTGAGTTCTTTGCAGAGATAACACAAATTTTGACTAAATAAATCCATAGAGATAAATGTAGTTCTAAAAAACATTAATGAAGAACTTACAAAAAGACTAATTTTGTGTTCCCTGGAAAACAGCCTTAGATCAGATGGTTAATGTTTTTTAATTGATCTTTGACTAGAACCCTGGAGCATAAATCCAATTAAGATTTGCATAGATACATGCATAGAAATCAAATAAATTTACCCTATATATTATCACAATGAGAAATCTTTCTGGAATTTTAAAACCTGAATGTAGAGAAATGTATGTCTTTATAGTTCTGAGTTGTGAGCTGCTCGAAATAATTTTTAATAACATTGCTTGTCATATATGCAAAATATTAGTACATCTGAATATAAATAGTTCAGTTATAATTAAAACTATTCTACTAAAAATTCATTGTAAAAGTAATATTATATCCAAATTACTCTCCTTTTAAATGACTTTTTCTCATTTTTTCTTATGTTTTTCTTAACAATTGAACTATTTCCTTTTTCTCTCTCTCAGGTATAATTATAATACCATTAATTAATTGTTAAGGAAGTAACTTATTTAATAGAGATAAAGGAACTTTCAGCACAAAGTTGAAGTACTTGGCCTAATTTAATCAGTTAGTAAATATCATAAACCAAGAGCAACTATTCAAACTCCCAGTTTTCTGTTTCCTTGTCTACCACATGTTGTCATGCATTGAACAGGCCTAGAAATAATTTAGGACTTCCCCAATATTGAGTTCCAAAATCGAACCAGTAATAAAAAAACCTACTATTCAAGCCGGTAATCCCAGCACCTTGGGAGGCTGGGGCGGGTGGATCACGAGGTCAGGAGATGGAGACCATCGTGGCTTACATGGTGAAACCCCATCTCTACTAAAAATACAAAAAAATTAGCCAGACGTGGTGGCAGGCACCTGTATTCCCAGCCACTCAGAAGGCTGAGACAGGAGAATAGCGTGAACCCAGGAGCCGGAGCTTGCAGTGAGCCAAGATCCAGCCACTGCATTCCAGCCTGTGTGACAGAGTGAGACTCCGTCTCAAAACAAACAAACAAACAAACAAAACCCTACTATTCAAAAAAGGCCCCAGACCAGGTGGATTCACAGCCAAATTCTACCAGATACAAAGAAGAACTGGTACCAATCCTACTGAAACTATTTCCAAAAATTGACAAAACCAACATCAAACTGATACCAAAAACCTAGCAAAGACAAAATAAAAGAAGAAATCTGCAGACCAATATCCCCTTTTGCATAGATGAAAAAATCGTTAACAAAATACTAGCAAACTGAATTCAACAGAGCATCAAAACCTTAATTCACCGGATCAAGTAGGCTTTATTCCTGGAATGAAAAATCGGTTTAACATAGGCAAATCTATAAATTTTATTTACCATATAAGCAGAATTAAAAACAAATCTATATGATCATCTCAATAGATGCAGAAAAACATTTTGATAAAATCCAACATCCCTTCATGATAAAACCCCTAAAGAAACTAGACATCAAAGGAACCTACCGCAAAATATTAAGAACCATATATGACAAACCCAAAGCAAACATATTGAATGGGCAAAAGCTGGAAGAATCCCCCTTGAGAACTGGGGCAAGACAAGGATACCTACTCTTACCACTCCTATTCAATATAGTACAGAAAGTGCTAGCCAGAGCAATTAGGGAAGAGAAAGAAATAAAATGCATCCAAAAAGGAAACGAAGAAGTCAAACTATCTCTTCACTGATTATATGATTCTATATTTAGAAAACTCTAAGAACTCTGCCAAAAGGCTATTAAAGCTGATAAAGGATTTTAGCAAGGTTTCAGGATACAGAATCAATGTACAAAAATCAGTAGCATTCCTATACATCAATAACATTCAAACTAAGAGCCAAATCAAGAATGCAATCTTATTTCCAATAGCCACACAAAAAAATAAAATACTTAGGAATACATCTAACCAAGGAAGTGAAAGATCTCTATAAGGAGAACTACAAAATTCTACTGGAATAAATAATACATGATAAAAACAAATGGAAAAAAATTCCATACTCATGGATTAGAAACATCAATATCATTAAAATGGCCATATGCCCAAAGCAATCTACATTTTCAACATTATTCCTATCAAGCTATCAATGACATTTTTCACAGAAATGGAATAAACAATGCTAAAATCCATATGGAAGCAAAAAAGATCCCAAATAGCCAAAGCAATTCCAAGCAAAAAGAGCAAAGTGAGAGTCATCATGCTACCCAGCTTCAAACTATACAAGAAGGCTACAGTAACCAAAACAGCATGGTCCTTGTGCAAAAGTGTATAGACCAGTGGAACAGAATACAGAACCCTGAAATGAAGCCTCACATTTACAGCCATGCAATCTCCAACAAAGTCAACAAAAATAAGCAATGGTGAAAGGACTCCCTATTCAATAAATAGTGCTGAGATAACTGGTAAGCCATAGGCAGAATCATGAAACTGGACCCTTACTATTCACCATATACAAAAATTAACTCAATATGGATTAAAGATTTAAATGTAAGACCTCAGACCTCAAATTATAAGAATCCTAGAAGAAAACCTAGGAAACACCATTCTGGACATCAGCCTTGGAAAATAATTTATGACTAAGTCCTCAAAAACAATTACAACAAAAATAAAAATTGACAAGTGGAACATAACTAAACAGATTGTGCACAGCAAAATAAACTATCAAGAGAGTAAACAGAGAACCTACAGAAATGGGGGAAAATACTTTCAAACTATGCATCAAACAAAGGTCTAATATTCAGAATCTATAGGGAACCCAAATAACTGAACAAGCAAAAAATGAATAACCCTATTGAAAAATGGGCAAAAAACATGAACAGGCACTTCTCAAAAGAAGACACACAATTGGCTAACAAACATGAAAGATGCTCCATATCACCAATCATCAGAGAAATGCAAATCAAACCACAATGAGATACCATCTCACACCAGTCAGAATGGCTATTATTAAAAAGTCAAAAAACAAAAAATGTTGGCTATGCTACAGAGAAAAGGGAACACTTATACACTATTGGTGGGAATGTAAATTAGTTCAACCACTGTAGAAAGCAGTTTGTGGATTTCTCAAAGAACTTCAAACAGAACTACCATTCGACCCAGCAGTACCATTACCTGGTATACATCCAAAAGAAAACAAATCATTCTACCAAAAAGACACGTGTACTTGCATGTTCATCACAGCACTATTCACAATAGCAAAGACATGTAATCAACCTAAATGCCTATCAATGGCAAATTGAATAAAGAAAATGTACATTTGCATTGTGGAATACTATACAGCCATAAAAAGAAATAAATAATGTCCTTTGCAGCAACATGGATGCAGCTGGAGACCATTATCTTAAGCAAATTAACACAAGAACAGAAAACCAAATACCACATATTCTAACTTACAGTTGAGAGCTAAATATTGGGCAATCATGAACATAAAGATGGCAACAATAGACACTGGGGCTACTAGAGGGATGAGGGAGAGAGAAGGGAAGGGTTGAAAAACTAAATGTTGGGTATACTATGCTCATTACCTTTATGATGGAATAATTTGTGCCCCAAAGCTCAGCATAACACAATATACCCAAGTAACAAACCTGTGCATGTACCCCCTGAATCTAAAATAAAAATTGGAAAAAAATAGGTCATATTTCCCTCAATATATGAATCCAGATCACAGCAGCTCAAGAAAAAGCACTTAATCACAGAAGAAATGCCCTTTGTTTGAGCTGCTGTAATCAGCTCAAGAAAATTTGGTAATTTGGTAAACTATCACTCATTTTGTTTTTAGATTGTTCTAAATGGTAAGTTCTTTCTAATATTAAGGTGACAGTTGCTTATGGACAACTTCCATTTATTACTTGTACACTTGTAATCTGTACAGAAAGGAACATAGACTTTCTCTTTCAAAAGATTAAAGTCAGCTCTTGCAATATCCTCACTCCCTACAATTTGACATCCTCTCATTTTTCAAGACACAAGAGTTCCATAAATCATTGTTGATCCATAAGATGCAGAGGAGTCTCAAGGAAAACCCATTGAATCTAAATGATTTATTTACGTGGTTTACTTCATGATTTCTTGAGTATAGTTCTTTAATCACGCACCTGAAATATTGCACCTAGAGTAACAACAAAAACATGATTCCGATACATTTTGAGCAATAAAAGTATGCTAAGATTTGCTCTCACTTTTCTTGGTTTTATTGTAAGAAAATAAAAGTTTTTGCCTGATACCTTTGTGATCATTGATGTATATTTGCCAGATGACTGGCTGTTCTTACGGAGGTGGTCTTTCGGCATGAAACAGAGAAGATTTAGCTATGAAATGACCACAGGATATGTCTCCTTTAGATTCATGAGCTATATTATGTCCAATACCTCTTAATGTTTACTATCAATATATTAAAGACACTCTACAGTTGAAGACCATTGTAAAAGGCATGTTTCATAAGGTTTGCTGGTCGCTAGCTTGCTTCTGTACACCCAGTTTATTATCTCCCACATCAACTAATATTGTCTGAAACTAGACAGTTTGTTTTTCTGAATTCATACTCCACTTTGGTTATTGGTTTGTTTTTAAAATACATATCTTATGTTTTTGTTATAGGTAGAACTTGAGTTAAATTTACCTAAAAAATAAATGGGGCTAGGCCCGGTGGCTCACGCCTGTAATCCCAGCACTTTGGGAGGCTGAGGCGGGTAGATCATGAGGTCAAGAGATTGAGACCATTCTGGCCAACATGGTGAAACCCCATCTCTACTAAAAATACAAAAATTAGCTGGGTGTGGTGGCAGGTGCCTGTAATCCCAGCTACTCAGGAGTCTGAGGCAGGAGAATCACTTGAACCCAGGAGGCAGAGGTTGCAGTGAGCCAAGATCACACCACTGCACTCCAGCCTGGCAACAGAGCGAGACTCCATCTCTAAATAAATAAATAAATAAATAAATAAATAAATAAAAATGGAATTCAGAGAATTGGCCAGATTATGTAGGGCACTGAATGTCAGATCAAAGAATAAGGGAATTCACATAGATAATGGCAAGTCATTGGAAGTTTTAGAACAGGAAAATAATGATAAATTTTCTTATCCAGGAAGATCATCCTAACAATACCTTGAAGAAAAAAAGAAATTCACAAAGGGTAAACTGGAAATAAATCAATAGAAACGTTTCACTTTTCTCTTTGCTCTATTGCTGACATATTGGGGCAAAAAGCATTTTAAAAATTCCCATTTGCTAGTTTACGAAACCGGTGTGGTTATACTATTTTTCAAAAACAGTTATATAGATTTAGGTGATGTTTCAAAATAGATGTTTTAACACCTTCAAAGAAAACAAAAATTATTGGGAGAGTACCATGAACTCAAATGATTAATATCATTATGTAAATATACACAGGTGATGGTTTCAACATTATAGTTTCTCAAGTACTCTCTTAAAATTAAAAACAATTAAAATCTAATAAGGTTGTCTATATTAGTGCTTTGATTAAGGTATGTGACATTTGCCAGGCATAACCTATTGGTTTGTTGATGGCGACTGGCAGGAGAGAAGTTATAGGGTCTGTATGGGAGTATAATAGAAAATAACCAAAATAATGAAACATTGGCTGTACAGCTTTTATAACTGCTATTCAATTGTTAATCAAATCAGTTTAATTTAAAGCAATACACAACATAGTCACAAAACTAATTCATGGTTACCACGGTAAATTCAAACACATAGAGAAAGCCAGCTGTGGATCAATATTCCAAACATTCAATTGTTAACTCAATCAGCTTTCACTAAAGGACCAACTACTGTATTACAAAGGCAATTAATAACTACCAGGAAATAGCCAAATGTTTTGCACACTTTCCTATTAATATGTGTCAGCAAATATTTTGATAGTGTTATCTGCATACAATTATCCACAATGAGGTCACCTGTAGGATAGTAAAATATTCTATTAATAATAGAAATAAATGTCACAAAGCATTAACCTATTGTTTTAAATGTATTTTATAGATAGGATTACAGAAATTGACAAATGATGACTATTATTTTAACTCTCTTAGTCACAGCGACTACCATTATTTTTGAACAAACTAATTGCTCAAGTTGAATAACAGCAGTAACTCAAGCTTAATGCTGAGATTAATATAAAAATAAACTTTCATCAATATAGATAATGTATTGATTTGTTTTGCTTAAAAGTGACCGTGTCAATATGACCAAAAGTTCTCTCCACACTCCAACTTGTGTGTATAACCAAGAGCTGTCTCTACACTCGTGTGTGTGTGTGTGTGTGTGTGTGTGTTGGACTTAAGGTTCACAAAAGAGGCAGGGCTTATATTGAGTATGATTAAAATATTAGCACCTCAAACTCCAGGGGTTTTGTCTGTTTTGATCACTGTTTTCCCAGCTGTTATCCCCAGGGAGACACAGAGTAGAATCGTACAAGATTAATAATAAATATATATAAGGACCTTAAACAACTTAACAGCAAAAATGAAACAGTTCAGTTTTAAAATGGACAAGGTAACCGAATAAACACTTCTCAAAAGAAGACATACAAATGGTCAACAGGCATATGAAAAATGCTCAACGTCACTAATAATCAGAGAAATGATCATCAAAACAACAATGAGCTATCATCTCACCCCAGTTAAAATGGCTTCCATCAAAAAGAGAAGTAATAAATAATGCTAGCGAGGATGAAGAGAAAGGACAACACTCGTACACTGTTCATGGGAATGTAAATTAGTAGAGCCACTATGGAAAACAGTATGGAGGTTGCTCAAAAATCTAAAAATAGAACTGCCACATTATCCAGCAATCTCACTGCTGCATATATATCCAAAAGAAAGGAAAGTGAATTATTAGTGAGATACCTGAAATACTTTGATTATTTCAGCACTATTCACATAGCCAAGATGTAGAACCAACCTGTGTGCATCAATAGATGAATGGATAAATAAAATGTGGTTCATAAACACAGTGGAATATTATTCAGCCACAAAAAGCATGAAATTCTATCATTTGCAGCAACATGGATGGAATTGAAGCCCATTATGTTAAATGAAATAAGACAGGCATGCAAAGACAAATATCACATGATCACATTAATATTTGGAATCCAAAAATGTTGATCTCATGCAGATAGAGAGTAGAATGACTGTTACCAGAATCTGGAAAGGTAGTAAAAAGGAGGAATGAAAAAGGATAAAGAGGGTTCGTTAATGGATACAAAAATACAGTTAGATAGAAGGAATAAGATCTAGGGTTCAATAGCACAATAGAGTGACTATAGTTAACAATAATTTATTGGGAGGGTGGAGCCAAGATGGCCAAATAGGAACAGCTCTAGTCTACAGCTCCCAGCATAAGTGAGGCAGAAGATGGGTGATTTCTGCATTTCCAACTGAGGTACCGGGTTCATCTCACTGCGGAGTGCTGGAAAGTGGGTGCAGGACAGTGGGTGCAGTGCACTGAGTGTGAGCCGAAGCAGGGTGAAGCATCGCCTCACCCAGGAAGTGCAAGGGGTCAGGGAATTCCCTTTCCTAGTCAAAGAAAGGGGTGACAGACAGCACCTGGAAAATTGGGTCACTCCCACCCTAATACTGCGCCTTTCCAGTGGTCTTAGCAAATGGCACAAAAGGAGATTATATCCCACGCATGGCTCGGAGGGTCCTACGCCCACGGAGCCTCACTCATTGGTAGCACAGCAGTCTGAGATCAAACTGCAAGGCAGTAGCGGGGCTGGGGAATTGGCACCCACCATTGCGGAGGCTTGAGTAGGTAAACAAAGCAGCGGGGAAGCTCGAACTGGGTGCAGCCCACCGCAGCTCAAGGAGGCCTGCCTGCCTCAGGAGACTCCACCTCTGGGGGCAGGGCATAGCCAAACAAAAGGCAGCAGAATCCTCTGCAGACTCAAATGCCTCTGTCTGACAGCTGTGAAGAGAGTAGTGGTTCTCCCAGCACGCAGCTGGAGATCTGAGAATGGACAGACTGCCTCCTCAAGTGGGTCCCTGACCCCCGAGTAGCCTAACTGGGAGGCACCCCCCAGTAGGGGCAGACTGACACCTCACACGGCCGGGTACTCCTCTGAGACAGAACTTCCAGAGGAACGATCAGGCAGCAACAATTGCTGCTCATCAATATCCGCTGTTCTGCAGCCTCCGCTGCTGATACCCAGGCAAACAGGGTCTGGAGTGGATCTCCAGCAAATTCCAACAGTCCTGCAGCTGAGGGTCATGACTGTTAGAAGGAAAGCTAACAAACAGAAAGGACATCCACAGGAAAATCCCATCTGTACGTCACCGTCATCAAAGACCAAAGGTAGATAAAACCACAAAGATGGGGTAAAAACAGAGCAGAAAAACTGGAAACTCTAAAAATCAGAGTGCCTCTCCTCCTCCAAAGGAACGCAGCTTCTCACTAGCAACGGAACAAAGCTGGACAGAGAATGACTTTGACGAGTTGAGAGAAGAAGGCTTCAGATCATCAAACTACTCCAAGCTAAAGGAGGAAGTTAAAACCCATGGCAAAGAAGTTAAAAACCTTGAAAAAAAATTAGACAAATGGCTAACTAGAATAACCAATGCAGAGAAGTCCTTAAAGGACCTGATGGAGCTAAAAACCACAGCACGAGAACTACGTGATGAATGCACAAGCCTCAGTAGCCAATTCGATCAACTGGAAGAAAGGGTATTAGTGATGGAAGATCAAATGAATGAAATGAAACAAGAAGAGAAGTTTAGAGAAAAAAGAATAAAAAGAAACAAACAAACCCTCCAAGAAATATGGGACTATGTGAAAAGACCAAACCGACATCTGATTGGTGTACCTGAAAGTGACGGGGAGAATGGAACCAAGTTGGAAAACACTCTGCAGGATATTACCCAGCAGAACTTCCCCAATCTAGCAAGGCAAGCCAACATTCAGATTCAGGAAATACAGAGAACGCCACAAAGATACTGTACGTGAAGGGCAAGTCCAAGACACATAATTGTCAGACTCACCAAAGTTGAAATGAAGGAAAAAATGTTAAGGGCAGCCAGAGAGAAAGGTTGGGTTACCTACAAAGGGAAGTCCATCAGACTAACAGCAGATCTCTCGGCAGAAACTCTACAAGCCAGAAGACAGTCGGGGCCAATATTCAACATTCTTAAAGAAAAGAATTTTCAACCCAGAATTTCACATCCAGCCAAACTAAGCTTCATAAGAGAAGGAGAAATAAAATCCTTTACAGACAAGCAAATGCTGAGAGATGTTGTCACCAGCAGGTCTGCCCTAAAAGAGCTCCTGAAGGAAGCACTAAACATGGAAAGGAACAACTGGTATCAGCCACTGCAAAAACATGCCAAATTGTAAAGACCATTGAGGCTAGGAAGAAACTGCATCAACTAATGAGCAAAATAACCAGCTAACATCATAATGACAGGATCAAATTCACAAATAACAATATTAACCTTAAATGTAAATGGGCTATATGCTCCAATTAGAAGACACAGACTGGCAAATTGGATAAAGAGTCAAGACCCATCAGTGTGCTGTATTCAGGAAACCCATCACACATGCAGAGACACACATAGGCTCAAAATAAAGGGATGGAGGAAGATAAACCAAACAAATGGAAAACAAAAAAAGGCAGGGGTTGCAATCCTAGTCTCGGATAAAACAGACTTTAAACCAACCAAGACCAAAAGAGACAAAGCAGGCCATTACATAATGGTAAAGGGATCATTTCAACAAGAAGAGCTAACTATCCTAAATATACATGCACCTAATACAGGAGCACCCAGATTCATAAAGCAAGTCCTTAGAGACCTACAAAGAGACTTAGACTCTCACACAATAATAATGGGAGACTTTAACACCCCACTGTCAACATTAGACAGATCAACGAGACAGAGACTTAACAAGGATATCCAGGAGTTGAACTCAGCTCTGCACCAAGTGGACCTAATAGACATCTACAGAACTCTCCACCACAAGTCAACAGAATATACATTCTTCTCAGCACCACACCGCACTTATTCTAAAATTGACCACATAGTTGGAAGTAAAGCCCTCCTCAGCAAATGTAAAAGAACAGAAATTATAACAAACTGTCTCTCAGACAACAGTGCAATCAAACTAGAACTCAGGGTTAAGAAACTCTCTCAAAACCGCTCAACTACATGGAAACTGAATAACTTGCTCCTGAATGAATACTGAGTACATAACGAAATGAAGGCAGAAATAAAGATATTCTTTGAAACCAGCGAGAACAAAGACTCAACATACCAGAATCTCTGGGACACATTTAAAGCAGTGTGTAGAGGGAAATTTATAGCCCTAAATGACCACAGGAGAAAGCAGGAAAGATCTAAAATTGACACCCTAACATTGCAATTAAAAGAACTAGAGAAGCAAAAGCAAACACATTCAAAAGCTAGCAGAAGGCAAGAAATAACTAAAATCAGAGCAGAACTGAAGGAAATAGAGACATAAAAAACCCTTCAAAAATCAATGAATCCAGGAGCTGTTTTTATGAAAAGATAAACAAAATTGATAGGCCGCTAGCAAGACTGATAAAGAAGAAAAGAGAGAAGAATCAACTAGACGCAATAAAAAATGATAAAGGGGATATCACCACTGATCCCACAGAAATACAAACTACCATCAGAGAATACTATAAACACCTCTATGCAAATAAACTAGAAAATCTAGAAGAAATGGATAAATTCCTCGACACATACACCCTCCCAAGACTAAACCAGGAAGAAGTTGAATCTCTAAATAGACCAATAACATGCTCTGAAATTGAGGCAATAATTAATAGCTTACCAACCAAAAAAAGTCCAGGACCAGATGGATTCACAGCCGAATTCTACCAGAGGTACAAGGAGGAGCTGGTACCATTCCTTCTGAAACTATTCCAATCAATAGAAAAAGAGGGAATCCTCCCTAACTCATTTTATGAGGCCAGCATCATCCTGATACCAAAGCCTGGCAGAGACACAACAAAAAAAGAGAATTTTAGACCAATATCCCTGATGAACACCGATGCAAAAATCCTCAATAAAATACTGGCAAACTGAATCTGGCAGCACATCAAAAACCTTATCCGCCATGATCAAGTGGGCTTCATCCCTGGGATGCAAGGCTGCTTCAACATATGAAAATCAATAAACGTAATTCAGCATATAAACAGAACCAAAGACAAAAACCATATGATTATCTCAATAGATGCAGAAAAGGCCTTTGACAAAATTCAACAATACTTCATGCTAAAAACTCTCAATAAATTAGGTAGTGATGGGACATATCTCAAAATAATAAGAGCTATCTATGACAAACCCACAGCCAATATCATACTGAATCGGCAAAAACTGGAAGCATTCCCTTTGAAAACTGGCACAAGACAGTGATGCCCTCTCTCACCACTCCTATTCAATATAGTGTTGGAAGTTCTGGCCAGGGCAATCAGGCAGGAGAAGGAAATAAAGGGTATTCAATTAGGAAAAGAGGAAGTCAAATTGTCCCTGTTTGCAGATGTCATGATTGTATATCCAGAAAACCCCATCATCTCAGCCAAAACTCTCCTTAAGCTGATAGGAAACTTCAGCAAAGTCTCAGGATACAAAATCAGTGTGCAAAAATCACAAGCATTCTTATACACCAATAACAGACAAACAGAGAGCCAAATCATGAGTGAACTCCCATTCACAATTGCTTCAAAGAGAATAAAATACCTAGGAATCCAACTTACAATGGACGTGAAGGACCTCTGCAAGGAGAACTACAAACCACTGCTCAATGAAATAAAAGAGGATACAAACAAATGGAAGAACATTCCATGCTCATGGGTAGGAAGAATCAATATTGTGAAAATGGCCATACTGCCCAAGGTAATTTGTAGATTCAATGCCATTCCCATCAAGCTAGCAATGACTTTCTTCACAGAATTGGAAAAAACTACTTTAAAGTTCATATGGAACCAAAGAAGAGCCCGCATTGCCAAGTCAATCCTAAGCCAAAAGAACAAAGCTGGAGGCATCACGCTACCTGACTTCAAACTATACTACAAGGCTACAGTATCCAAAACACCATGGTACTGGTACCAAAACAGAGATATAGACCAATGGAACAGAACAGAGCCCTCAGAAATAATGCCGCATATCTACAACCATCTGATCTTTGACAAACCTGACAAAAACAAGAAATGGGGAAAGGATTCCCTATTTAATAAATGGTGCTGGGAAAACTGGCTAGCCATATGTAGAAAGCTGAAACTGGATCCCTTCCTTACATCTTATACAAAGATTAAATCAAGATAGATTAAAGACTTAAATTTTAGACCTAAAACCATAAAAACCCTAGAAGAAAACCTAGGCAATACCATTCAGGACATAGGCATGGTTAAGGACTTCATGTCTAAAACACCAAAAGAAATGGCAACGAAAGCCATAATTGACAAATGGGATGTAATTAAACTCAAGAGCTTCTGCACAGCAAAAGAAACTACCATCAGAGTGAACAGGCAACCTACAGAATGGGAGAAAATTTTTGCATTCTACTCATCTGACAAAGGGCAATATCCAGAATCTACAATGAACTCAGATAAATTTACAAGAAAAAAACAAACGACCCCATCAAAAAATGGGCAAAGGATATGAACAGACTCTTCTCAAATGAAGACATTTATGCAGCCAAAAAACATGAAAAAATGCTCATCATCACTGGCCATCAGAGAAATGCAAATCAAAACCACAATGAGATAGCATCTCACATCAGTTAGAATGGTGATCATTAAAAAGTCAGGAAACCACAGGTGCTGGAGAGGATGTGGAGAAATAGGAACACTTTTACACTGTTGGTGGGACTGTAAACTAGTTCAACCATTGTGGAAGTCAGTGTGGCAATTCCTCAGGGATTGAGAATTAGAAATACCATTTGACCCAGCAATTCCATTACTGGGTATATATCCAAAGGATTATAAATCATGCTGCTATAAAGACACATGCACATGTATGTTTATTGCAGCACTATTCAAAATAGCAAAGACTTGGAACCAACCCAAATGTCTAACAACGACAGACTGGATTAAGAAAATATGGCACATATACACCATGTAATACTATGCACCATAAAAAATGATGAGTTCATGTCCTTTGTAGGGACATGGATGAAGCTGGAAACCATCATTCTCAGCAAACTATTGCAAGGACAAAAAACCAAACACCGCATGTTCCCACTCATAGTTGGGAATTGAACAATGAGAACACATGGACACAGGAAGGGGAACATCACACACCTGGGCCTGTTGTGGGGTCGGGGGAAGGGTGAGGGATAGCATTAGGAGATATACCTAATGTTAAATGACAAGTTAATGGGTGCAGCACACCAACATGGCACATGTATACATATGTAACTAACCTGCACATTGTGCACATGTACCCTAAAAGTTAAAGTACAATAAAAAAACAAAAACCAATAATTTATTGTTTAATTCAAAATAACTAGAGGAGTAGATATGAAATGTGCTCAACCAAAAGAAATGGTAAATGTTTGAGATTATGAATATCTCAGTTGCCTTGATTTGATCATTACACATTATAAGATTGTATCACATGTACCCAATACAAATGTATAATATTTATTCATAAAAATTTAAAAAGATATCTGCCAAATGAATTAAAAGAAAATATTTCATTTTTTAAAATGTATTTTTAAAATAAACAGTGGTATTAGTTCCTGTTGGGGTTTGCACTTCATTTCTGAATACATAATTTGAAAGGAAAATTACATGGATGTTTTAGTCAAAATAGCTTATTTGCATATGTTGACAGAACAATATCATTTGGATAGGTAGGCTCTCATAAGTGTACTTTGTAAAAATAAAGTCTCGTTTATATTCACATACTTAACTAGTCTTTAATCTATACTTTAAAAAGATTTTGTTAAATTCCTTATCAAAGAAAAGGTAATAATCTGGCAAGAAACAAATTACTTACTCCATGGTCCAGGTGTTTACAAATAATCCTTCTTTTTAAAAAATTATTTTTTCATAAAGCATCTGGTGAAATAACCAAAATAGATTCTTAAAGATAGATATCTGATTTGTAGTCAATATTTTGGTGCCCAGAGAAGGCAAATTGTTCTTCAGGATGCCTTAAAAGGCAGAAATTTTGCTGAGAATAATGGTTTCCAGTTTCATCCATGTCCCTACAAAGGACATGAATGCTTCATTTTTTATGGCTGCATAGTATTCCATGGTGTATATGTGCCACATTTTCTTAATCCAGTCTATCGTTGTTGGACATTTGGGTTGGTTCCAAGTCTTTGCTATTGTGAATAGTGCCACAATAAACATACATGTGCATGTGTCTTTATAGCAGCATGATTTATAACCCTTTGGGTATATACCCAGTAATGGGATGGCTGGGTCAAATGGTATTTCTAGTTCTAGATCCCTGAGGAATCACCACACTGACTTCCACAATGGTTGAACTAGTTTACAGTCCCACCAACAGCGTAAAAGTGTTCCTATTTCCCCACATCCTCTCCAGCACCTGTTGTTTCCTGACTTGTTAATGATCGCCATTCTAACTGGTGTGAGATGATATCTGATTGTGGTTTTGATTTGCATTTCTCTGGTGGCCAGTGATGATGAGCACTTTTTCATGTGTTTTTTGGCTGCATAAATGTCTTCTTTTGAGAAGTGTCTGTTCATATCCTTTGCCCACTTTTTGATGGGGTTGTTTGTTTTTTTCTTGTAAATTTGTTTGAGTTCATTGTAGATTCTGGATATTAGCCCTTTGTCAGATGAGTAGTTTGCGAAAATTTTCTCCCATTTTGTAGGTTGCCTGTTCACTCTGATGGTAGTTTATTTTGCTGTGCAGAAGCTCTTCAGTTTAATTAGATCCCACTTGTCAATTTTGGCTTTTGTTGCCATTGCTTTTGGTGTTTTCGACATGAAGTCCTTGCCCATGCTTATGTCCTGAATGGAAGCCATCATTCTCAGCAAACTATCGCAAGTACAAAAAAACCAAACACCGCATGTTCTCACTCATAGGTGGGAATTGAACAATGAGAACACATGGACACAGGAAGGGGATCATCACACTCCGGGGACTGTTGTGGGGTGGGGGGAGGGGGGAGGGATAGCATTAGGAGATATATCTAATGCTAAATGATGAGTTAATGGGTGCAGCACACCAACATGGCACATGTATACATATGTAACAAACCTGCACATTGTGCACAGGTACCCTAAAACTTGAAGTATAATAATAAAATTTAAAAATAGGCAGAAATATAAGGTTTCTCAATTTGTTTCATCAATGTATAAACACTCAAAATTTTCCTACTTCTAATAGATTAGGTATGGGTTTTGCTATAATTTCTAACAATTTTGGAAGTTGTCCATTCACTGACTCATTAATTTAATAAATAAGTATAGAACACCTATTCCAGGCCATCACTCTGCTTGGTGCTGCATATTCAAGAATAAGAAGGTCTTTCGGTCTAGTTGGAGGAGACAGGTGACTAAATAGCAATTTTTGACCCTAACTGGAAAGATTTGTGGCCCAAGAAAGGAGAATGTGAAAGATGAGTGGTTAGGGCCTGTAAGAACTGAGGTTTTAAAGGTAACCAGAGACAGATCATAAAAACCATGTAATTATTTATATAGTTTTCAATAACCAACAGGTTGCAGAAAATGGTATGAAAACTAGTTTAAGAAATGAAAATATTGCTGTAGCAATGGTGTGGATGATAAGTGAAAGGGAAAAAGACTGGAGGTAATATGACAAATTAGAAGTCTATTTTGGTAGATAAGTCAAAAATGATGGAAGCTTGACTTACATAGAAGCCGTGGAAATGCAGGAAAGAAGATTACCATGATAGGTGATAAGCTGATATAATCAACAGTACTTGGTCATCATTGGTGGCTGGTGACAGGGAGGAATATAGAGTAACTTGGGAGACTGGATAAATAACAACAGCATTCACTAAGAAGAAGATAAGAGAAAAGACAGTTTTGGAGGAAAAAAAATGGTATCCACTTTTAGACAGTAGATTTAAGTTGCCAAATCACAAGTAAAGATTCCAAGAGGCAGCCAAATGTATAACTTTGGGATTCAAAGAAGGGCATGGCTAGAAATAAATTCGCAAATCATCAGCATAAATGATAACCAGAGATATGGGAGTGATGAGGTAATATTGGAAGAGTGATGAAATGCCATCTATTTTTGTTTTTTGTGTGTGAAAAATGTCAGGAAACATCATGTAGAGGGCAGTTTTCAGCAAAGTTATGTGTTACAAATATCAGGAGTGCTCAAATGGCTTCTGAAAATCTATATGGATAGTAAATGATTAGGGGGTTGAACAGAGATTGCTAGGTATATTTGTTCATAAAGTGGCATGCAATTGCCTTGTCCCTTCAGGTTCTCTCCTTACTACAATACAACAGTCAAGGGAGATTAGCCTGAAAGTTTCAAGGGAAACTCCCTTACCCTAGCTTTGAATTGGAAATGAATTTAAAAGGTCAAAAGGTTTTAAAAGGTCATTGAATTATTTTTATATTTGCATAAAAATGTAATTCTCCATGCCCTATGCAGCATATATGAGTCAGAATTTGTCTAGCTGCAATGAATAGAAAACCAAAATCAAAGTAGCTTGGCTGAGTGTGGTGGCTCACACCTGTAATCCCAGCTCTTTAGGCCGAGGCAGGTGGATCACCTGAGGTCAGGAGTTCAAGACCAGCCTGGCCAACATAGTGAAACCCCACATCTACTAAAAATACAAAATTAGCTGCATGTGGTGGCTCATGTCTATAATCCCAGCTACTTGAGAGGCTGAGGCAGGAGAATCGCTTGAACCTGGGAGGCAGAGGTTGCAGTGAGCAGAGATCCCACCATTGCACTCCAGCCTGGCAACAAGAGCAAAACTCTGTCTCAACAACAACAACAACAAAGTAGCTTAAACAATGAAAAATTGTATTGACTCACATTTCTAAAAGCTCCGTTGTGGAAAGGTTTATCAGAGGCTTAGTGATGGCGACAAGAACAATGTGTTTCTATCTACATGCTCTGACCTTGGCTTCCTCCTGAGTCAGGTTCCCCAAATTATTCTTCATTGTGGTAAAATGGCTGCCAGTAGCAAACAAGGTGACATGCTTCCATGATCACATCAGAGGTGTAAAAAGAGGGGCTTTCTGAACCTCTCTTTTAAGTATGAGAAATATCTCTCCTACAAACACCCAACAAACCTCCTTTTGTGCGTCATTAAGCAGCATTGGATTACTTGATGGGAATTACTTTTAGACAAACCATACCCACTCTTAGATTTCAGAAGTAAAGTCAGCTTTCCTCGACCAATGTTCACTTCAATTCTAATCATAACCCTAACAAATTTAGAGTAATTTGTTAGCAACGGGATTTTATATGATTATCACATTTAATGGTCATAATATCTTAGTTTATGTGACCTGATTATTTCCATTTTGCCATTTAAGCAATGGAAGTTTCTAGAGAATATTCTTGTAGTCCAACGAATGCAGAACCTGATTCCAGTTTTGACTGCCTCCCAAGCTATTAATCATGACGCTTGATTTAATCTCAAGAAAAACTCTTTATCTTTCTGCCTCATTTCCCTTTTGGTGATGAAGATATTGTTTCCTTCCAAACAATTGCCCAAAGCCTGCTTGGTGACCTCAAATCCTCAGGTGTTGGAGGAGTGTCACTCAAATAAGAAATCTCTTTTTCATTGTGACCTGCTTCCATCTCAGAGGTTCAAGAGAATGTTATGAAGTCACCTGCTACAGCTAAACAATGTGGATTCTTGGAATCTCTTGCACCAAACAGGACACATGGCAGCAGTTATGCTAAGAAGTAGGCACAAAAATAATTATCTGAAGGCGCCTGGTATATAGAGGTGATCAGAAAGAGACATGAGGCTGAAGCTTTCTACTGGGAATATATTTGTTTCATCAATTAGAACCAGCAAGGTGGATCAGAATTTAAACTTAGGCTGCTTTATGAAAGCAAGTCTTCTAGTTTAGCAAAACTACTTGTGGAACACAATCTTTTCAGGTTTGTGAAATAGTAGCGAAATATGTTTTTTTCACTGGCTGTGCATTAAGCAAAGTATTAAAAAAGAAAGTTTTTTATATCTGACCTGAGAAATATGGAGTAGAGTTTTATGAAATCTGTCTCTTCATTAAAATTTTTTATACCTGATGAGAGGGATCTGAGAAAGAAATGACCAATGCTGACTATCAATGCCCTTATTTGAAGATGCTTTTTATATTCTAATTTAATCAATGGTTATTATCATTATATTATCTGATCAAAAGTCCATTTATCAAACATTTGGATTAAAAATATCTTGATTTTGATTATAATTTTAATTGAGGTTATTAGGAAGTGATGATAGGAAAATTTCAACCAGTAAGCATATACAAAATTCCTATATGGGAAGGAAATAAAACAGAAAATAAACAAACAGAGAGGAAGATGATTAGTTATTTTCTTTCAAGAAATATATTTAAATACAATTTATTTTCTAATGGAAGCTATATTCATTCATTTACTTTATTTTGTTTTTATTGTTTTGAGTTGGAGTTTCACTCTCGTTGCCCAGGCTGTAGTGCAGTGGCATGATCTCAGCTCACTGCAACCTCTGCCTCCTGGGTCGAAGCGATTTTCCTGCCTCAGCCTCCCGAGTAGCTGGGATTACAGGCGTGCACCACCATGCTAGGCTAATTTTGTATTTTCAGTACAGAAGGGGTTTCACCGTGTTGGTTGGGCTGGTCTCAAACTCCTGACCTCAGGTGATCCGCCTGTCTCAGCCTCCCAAAGTGTTGGGATTACAGGCGTGAGCCACCTCACCCAGCCTCATTCATTTACCTTAAAAATATATAAAATGCATGCAAGAAGTTGTCTGTAAAATGAGATGTGAATCATCATAAAATGGCATAGAGTAGAATAGAAAACTACGGTTTGTATGTAAATAATTAAAATACTCTGTAAAAAGTTAAAAGTGTGGTATAAAAGATATTACCAAAAGCAACAGTATTTTCAAGGAAAAAATAATACGTGAAATAGAATATTCGGGAAAATTTGATGGGAGGTAGACTTTGAACTGAATTCAAGGTTAGATAGAATTTATAAATGCATATAAGCAAATAAGGCATATTTTCAGAGAGTAGGAACAGTAGAATGATCAAAATAGGAAAGTAGAGAGGATGAAAACTAGAAGTTGGTATATCAGTTTGGCTAGGGGAGGATTTTGCAGGTTCGTGCTTGAGCCCTTGCTCCTTCTTGAAGGAGGTGTCTGACCTCATCTAAATTTTTTTTTTTCTCATCTAAGGCTTAAGAGGTGGTGAATATGACCCAACCTCAAGTGTGATCCTCCCTCAGACACATAGACAAAACCTATGAAGACTTTTGGTCTGGAGCATGAAAGGGGTGTTCAGAGCAGCTATTAAGCTGAGCTGGAACCAGTTGCTAGGGAAACTGGGCCCAGTTTTTTGTGGGGGACAGATGGTGTGGGGTGGAATTGGGGAAAGCAGGGTGGTGGGAAGTGGTCTGGCCATGGTGTTTCTGAAAATCCATTTATCTTTCCTCTGGTGGATCCTATTTGCTCTATCTACCTACAGTTTTGTTAGAAATATTGGATTGAAAAACAAAGACCATTTGTGGAAAAAAGAAGGACTGCATACAAATGAGAGTGTAAGTAGTATACGATCGTTCTTCCATGTTTAACAATAGTGATACATTGCACATTCTTGCACAGATATTTTTTTGCACAGGTGTCAATAATCTTGTAAGACTCATTCATTTTAGCCAAAGAGTATAGCCATCTCAATTTTTGGTACCTATCGCCACATTGTCTTTCAAATAGTAAGTATCAACATAATGCTTTTACAAATATACAAGCAAATATATAAAGCAGCTCAACCGCAGCTTCTTTGCTCATTACTACTTTGACAATAATGATTCAAGTATCTAAGCATAACTTTTATTTAAAATATTATAGATACTATTTCCTGTATGAAATCTGAAGAAATGAGCAAGTATTTTCTGCATGGAAAATATGCCAGACTATCTTTTTCCTTCAGTCTCCATCCCTTGTTCTGCTAAAACAGACACATTCATTAGAAGATCTGGACTGATTGCAGTTAAATAGTGTAGTGCAGTTGCGGTGACTCTAAGAATATGCAGAGTTGGCTACATTTGATACAACTGGCATTCTAAGCAACAGTAGTAAATTTCATGCTACTATTCCAAATTCAATGTTATTTAAGATATATTTCTAAATTATGCACATTAAATAAAACACATCTGTGGACCAGATTCTACCAAAAACCATGCTAGTTTTGACTCAGTTCCCAATGGTGATTCTTGAAGCTCAAACTGGTTCTGACTAAATAATTCACACCCTAACCAAGTACCTCTGATCCAGAAGATCCTTGGCCACCAGACAGAAGGGAATTTCTAGAGAACTTCTTCCATGCCTGCAAAGGGGCAAAAGGGACCTCCTTTGAAAATCCAGTAGTGCATCTACATATTTTATATTTATGTGATAGTTTTCATTTAAAAATCCAAGTCTATTACCCTATTTAATTTTCATGATCTATATGTGTGTAAATTTTGTGAGTATCAAAATTGTATAGATAAGAAATAAAGAGGCCTAGGAAAGTAACTTGCCCCAAGTTTACGTGCAAGTGAATGGCAGAGTAAGCCTCTAATTTACTCTTAACTGCAGAGTTAGTATTCTAAGATACCACAGTTATTGCTGTGAATGCCTGAACTGATTTCTAGAGTGAAATTATCTGGAAAAATCCTAGATCACATCTCATGCTTCTCTGTGTAGCATGTCTGAGTATCAGGAAATTAAAAGGCCTAAATGGTCTGGCTCTGCCACCTTAGGGGCATGTATGACAGACAGCCTTTCATGGTAATTCATTGCCTTGATGTGGGCATTGGAGTGTTATGTAATGTTAACTAGGAAAAATAAACTACAAATAGTAAGGATTCAACATTTAAAATGTGTACTCCTGTGAAAAGTGAGAAATAACAAGCAAGTTACTAGGAATACAAAAGTGACAAATGTACATTTGAAAATGTCACAGTCCTTTGAAAGAGAAGTTACAGAACTTTGTAGAAGTTACTTGAAATTAGAATTTTCTGGGAGCAATAAAAATAAAATAAATTCCAGGCTGACTGATTAAAGACAAACAAAACCTTTTAAAATTAGATTGTAAAAAACAAGCACTTAAATAACTTGTAACTAATCTCTTGTTTATATAATCTTGACAATTCTGCCACTTGTGTTTATCCTAGGTTTACAAGTAATTTTTAAAACTATTGATCCCTAATATCTGTAAAATCAGTTTTGTTTCTGATTGAATTTACTCAGACCACCTTTATCTTTCTATTCACCATTTATGTCCCTTGCCCATCTTTCAACATCACTGAAATAAGAGGAAGCAGTAAATATCTAAAATGAATTTAAAAAGTAAAATCAAAATTAACTTCATTTGTCTTAGGTTACTTTAAAATTCTCTTTATAGCCAATCTCATTTGTTTTCCAACATGATCACATACCCATTTAATATTTAATACACATAATGAAGAGGTATTTATTTAATTATCATGTGCTAACTACTATAACAAACCATCCTAAAATCTTAACAATACAATAAAGTTATAATGTTTTAAATGTCATAGACTGTGTGAATTAGTGTCTTTTGCACGCGTCGTTCCTACTGAGGGATTTTGGAAGCATTCAGAGTTCAGTTTCTCCATTTGAGAACGAGAATAAATAGGCAGTTACCTTTCTTGGACAAACAGGTTTTGATCCATCCCGTCTGAACTTCAAAACAAATTCCCCCTTCCCAACAGGTCTTGCACTGCTGTTTTTCACGCTATGAGTTGTGCATGGTTTATTTTTTAAAAATCCTGAAATCTTAATGACTTAATACATTAAAATTGTAATTTATGTCATAGACTGTTTGGATTAGTGGGGAGAGTGAAGACTATGCTTCACACAGTCATTTAGGGATCTGGACTCATTGCATCTATGGCTACAACATCTTCCAAGGCCTTGGAGTCTTCCAGAAGGTACTTTATATGCAAGTAACAAACCAGGAAAGAGGCTGGGTGCAGTAGCTCATGCCTGTAATCCCAGCACTTTGGGAGGCAGAGACAGGATGATCATTTGAGTCCAGGAATTCGAGACCAGCCTGGGCAACATGGCAAGGCCCTGTCTCTACAAAAAAATTAAAAAGTTAGGTAGGCATGGTGGCATGAGCCTGTAGTCCCAGCTACTTGGGACACTGAGGTGGAGGATTGCTTAAGCCCAAGAGGTTGAGGCTGCAGTGAGCCATGATTGCACCACTGCACTCCAGACTGGGTGACAGAGAGATCCTGTCCAAAAAAAAAAAGAAAAAAAATAGAAAGAGAGAAAGAAATAAAAGAGAGGAAGAAAGAAAAGAAAGAAGAAAAAAGAAAAGAGAAGAAAAAAGAAAGAAGGGGGAAGGGCAAGGGAGGGAGGGAGGGAAGGGGGAGGGAGGGAGGGAGGAGAAAAGAAGAAAAGAAAAGAAAAGAAAGAAAAGAAAAAAATGGGAAAGAGAAAGTGCATGGATTATCACATTGGGAGATGTTTGTGGATCATGCCTGAAAGTGGCATATGTTACTTTTATCTACATTTCATTCATTGCAAAACCTAATCAAGTGGGCTCACCTAAAACATTCAGAATATTGAGAAATATAGTCTAAAAGTATACCAAGGAGACTATAACAGACCTAACTTTGTGCTAGCAATTTCCACCACACTTAACTACTTGGCAAATATTTTTCAAATATCTGTCTCATTATGATTGACTTTTAATAAGCATTAACAAAGTTTTTTTTAATTATGAGGAAAGAAGAAGGCATTCTATGAAAATATATATCGCTATTTTTTGCTTCATCTGTTGTAAAACAACTGCTAGATTCTCTAAACACAAAAAGCAACTTGCTTTGTATATTTTGTTGTTAGATCACATTAACAAAAATATTAAATAAAATGGAGAGTGATGGGGAAATGGTTATATAAATTATGGTTTAGCCACATGGCAATACTTATGCATGAATTAAAGTGATATTTGAAAAAAATATTTAATAAGGCAGAAAAATGATGCTTATATTTTTTGTTAGCAGCTTTCCTAAGGTGTAACTGGCATACAATATATTATACATATTTAAAATGTACAGATTGATAAATGTTGATTATATATATGTACCTGTGAGACCATCACCACTATCTAGGAAATGAACAAATCCATAACCCTCAAAAGTTTTCTCTTGCCCATTTATAATCCTTTCCATCACTCTGGCTTATCCCCAGGCAACCACTTATCTGCTTCCTGTTACTCTAGCTTGCATTTTATATGGTTTGATATTAATGGAATTATATAGTTGTGCACTTTTTATCCCCTTTCACTGAGCATAATTATTCTGAGATTAATCTATGTTGTATCATGCATCACAGTTTATTATTTTTTACTGTTGAGTAGTATTCCTATATATGGATGTACTACATTTTATTGATTCATTGACTTGTTTAGGGACATCGGCATTACTCTCAGTTTGGGACTATTATAAATAAAGCTGCTAATAACATTCCTGTACAGGTTCTTATATGGATTTATGCTTTTATTTCTCTTGGACAAATAACTAGGAGTGGAAGGACTGGATTGTATGGTGAATATTATGTATAACTTTTTAAGTGAAATTCACCAAATTCTATTCCAAAGTGGTTGTACCATTTTATATACTCACTACCAGTGTATGATTTTCCTGTTTATCTATGTCTTAGTCCATTCTAGCTAATTAAAATACCGTAAACTGGGTGGCTTATAAACAACAGAAATTTACTTCTCACAGTTCTGGAGCCTGAGGAGTCCAAAATTAAGGAATTAGCAGATTTGATATTTAGTGAGCTTCTATTTCCTAATTCATATACAGCCATCTTTTCACTGTGTACTCACATAGTGGAAGCAGGGAGAGACTTCTCTGCAGTCTCTTTTATAAGGATGCTAATTCATTCATAAGGGCTTCACTTTCACGATTCAATTACCTTCCAAATTCCTTACCTCCAAATATCATAACATTAGGGGTTAGGTTTTAACAGATGAATGTTGGGGGGAACACAAACATTTAGTCTATGGCAATCCACATCCTCACCAACTTTTGGTATGGTCCATCTTTTTACTTTTAGCCATGCTAGTAAGTTTGCAGGGGTATCTTATTGTGGTTTGCATTTCTTTAAAGACTAATAATTTGAGCATATTTCTATGTTTGTATTTCCCATTCAAATGTCTTCTTTAGCGTTACCACTATTCAAATTTTATGTCTGTTTTTCAATAGAGTTTTAAGAGATAGTCCCTTCCTTTGGGCCCTGGGCAGTGGCTCCACTCACTCTAACTGAAGAGGTGGCCCAGCACCCTGTACCTGTGCCCTCTGGTCCTTAATATTAGTGGCAGCCCTGCTGGCCTCAAAGCCACCCTTAGAGTGACTCCTTCCTTTTCTTGAAGGACAACACATTTTATCAGCAGAGCAGTTCTATTGGCTTCTGTCACACTTATATAATCCCAGAAGTTCAACAGCCTTCATTTCATCACGTTTTAGTCTGAGCTGACAATATTTCTGCTTAGGTGGTTGATTGAATCTATGAGTCACACATTTACCTCTCTGGCAAAAGTGTATGCCTCTACACCTTGGCCCTGTTTCCAGAGCACATTATATGGATAATCTGAGAATCTCCCAAATCATCAAGTTCTGGTTCTTTTTTGCTTAATAGTTCCTTTTTCAATGTATCAGTTTTCTCTCACGTATACCATAAGCAGCAAGAAGAAACCAGGGCTCATCTTCAACAGTTTTCCAGGAAATCTCTTCAGCTAGATATCCAGGTTCATTGCTTACAAGTTCCTCTTTCTGCTCAATAGCAGAAAATAATTCAAGTAAGATTGTTGCTACTTTCCATTTTTTTAATTGACACACTGTAATTGCACATATTTATGGGATACAATCTGATGTTTTGATACATATATATTGCATAATAATCATAATAATCAAATCAGGGTAGATAGCATATCCATCACCTCATGCACTTATTTCTTCATAGTGAGAACATTCAAAAGCCTGTCTTCTAACTATTTTATAACATATAGCTTACCATCAATCATCAGCACCCTACTGTGCATTAGAACCCCAGAACTTATTCCTCCTATCTAATCGTCACTTTGTATCCATTGGCAAACATCCTCCCATCATCCCTTTCCCCCTTCCTGCAAGATGTGGGATCAACCCAAATGTCCAGTAATGGATGGAATAGATAAAGCAAATGTGGTATATATACACAGTGGAATACTATGCAGCCATAAAAAAGAATGGATCCTGCCACTTGCAGCAACATGGATGAACCCAGAGGTCATTATGTTAATCGAAAAACAAATACCAGACACAGAAAGACAAATACTGCATGATCTCACTTACATGTGAAATCTTGAAAAAATAAAAAAGAGTTGATATCATAGAAGCAGAAGGTAGAACAGTGGTCTCCATAATCTTTCTTGCCTGGAGATCATTCCCAGCAGCAAAATAACAAGCTGTCATGTCTCCCATCTCTTCCATCAAGAAAGGGAAGGGAAGGGAAGGGAAGGGGAGGGGAGGAGAGGAGAGGGGAGGGGAGGAGAGGGGAGGGGAGGGGAGGGGAGGGGGGAAGCTGTTGCTGCTTTCTAACAATAATATACATTTTTATATATATTTAAATATATGGAACTTAAATGGCATCATACTGTACATAAATTTCTCTCTTTTTTTTTTTGAGACAGAGTTTCCCTGTTGTTGATGAGGCTGGAGTGCAATGGCACAATCTCGGCTCACTGCAGCCTCCACCTCCAAGGTTCAAGCAATTCTCCTGCCTCAACCTCCCAAGTAGCTGGGATTACAGGCATGCACCACCACGCCGGGCTAATTTTGTATTTTTAGTAGAGATGGCGTTTCTCCTTGTTGGTAGGCTGGTCTTGAACTCCTGACCTCAGGTGATCGGCCAGCCTCGGCCTCCCAAAGTGCTGGGATTACAGGTGTGAGCCACCATGTCTGGCCAATTTCTCATTTTTTTTTCTTGCCAATAAACTGCAAACATTATTCTGTTTATATATATATATCTGTGTATAAGTGTGTGTATATATATATATATATATACACACACACATATGCATAAACACACACAAACCCACAAATTTGTGTAATTCTTTGTATTGTTTACATGCTATTTTTATATTTGATTTCATGTTCTGTCTCCACCCCTTAAGACTTCTGTGATCTTACAGCTAGTTTCTTAATTTCTCTGTATCTCAGTTTCCTTATTTTAAGAGACTGATGCTAATAAAATATTAACCCCACAAATTGGTTGTGATCATTCAGTTATGTCCCCAGTGAAACAATTAGATTAATATCCAGTGGATGATAAGCACTAAATAATTGGTAGCTGTTATTATTACTTCCAAGATCGTGTTCCAGTTTATGTAGCTGTTGCCACAACCTGGACCTGAAATATTTCTTTTGGCATTAAGAGTGAGGTATTCCTTCTATATACAGTCTCTGCTCTTAAGTCCTCATTTATCCACTCCTTTAGCCAGTCTCTCGGATGATCATAAAATTTACCTCTGACAATGTCGAAAAGCAATTCCATTCTAGATTACATGGTTGTCACTTTTTACTGTCCTAGCTACTTCCCTCTTCATCCTCCGGGTGCCAGGCCCCACTCCACTCAGTACCCTCTGAAACTGACAGCATCTGACACAGTGCCCAGAAACATCTTGCTGTAAAGTAGCTATGCCATTTCCATTGGCCCTGATGTTCCACCCTGTAATATGACACCCTCAGAGATCTCCATCCTCAAAACAGCAATAATTTTTTAATTTAAAAATACAATTTTTAATTCATTTTTTTGTTTGTTGGTAGAGGAGAAAATGAAATTGATATGAATGTTAGAATCTCAGAAGGTAAAATCTCATAAGGTAGTAAACCATTGCTTTGGAGAGCAGAGAAAGATGACATTAATAATAATATATTAAAATTGATTAGTAAAACTTTTATTCATCCATGAACTTCATCAATTTGATTCACGCGTTCTCAACCAAACAAGTTGTCAATGAAGCAAAACCATACAGGTTAATTCATAATCCAATAACCTAATCAATAATCAAGGTGTGAATTTCTTAAAACATCTACAGTTTAAATTCTCTAGTAAGAATTGATTGGGAAGGCATGGAATACAACTTGACATGCTTAATCTCTAGTCTCTACTTATAAAATTATAATAGTGTTTAAATATGTAACATGAATTTAGAGAGCAATGAATTCAAATACCAATGTATTTGGTGCTTATGAAACTGGCACATGTTTTTAAGAAAGGAGATGAGATTTTGCTCTATTTTTGAAACCGGATGCAAAACAATTTGAGGTTAAAGATGCACTGTGCTCTTTGGGTTTAGGGAGAATTTTTCTAGAGAAGTTTGCTTTTGAGAAGGTGGCTACATGAACGTGTTTCCCCTCATCCCACAGCAGCAGTAAAAAATCCATTCAGAGGTTTTAAGCAGAGTTCATTTGATTGTAGGTCAGTACCCAGTGGATAAATCACAAAATTGCTTCAAATAATGTGCGTGACTTGCTTTCTTCCTGCTGAGGAGAAGCTCTGAACTGAGAGAGCATGAAGTAAGAATTGTTTCCTCACCCCTAAGGTTAATGCCCCTGTCACAGCTGAAGTCACTGTCAAGCAAACACAGAGAAGTAGCTTAAAATGCAACTGTTCTGATCAATCTGCCACAGGCAGCAGAAAACAAATGGTTGGGATTCCCATCTTTGCCAGTGGCAGGGCATTCATTAAAGTACAATGATAAGCAAAAAGAAAGGAACAAGAAATCCCTTGGCAAAGAGCTTGAATGAAATATGCCACAAAAACCACAGGGCTTTTCAAAAGCAGTCTTTTGTAATCACGGAGGCCTTTTAGGGTGGCAAAATGTAATGTTTTAGTGTATGTGTTAGGTGTAAATGTTCCCCTTGATAGTATTAGGCTGTTGACCCCCTACTGCAGGAATAATCTTTCTCAAGCACCATTTTCATCAAGCCATTCCTACTCAAGGGCCCTTCGGGAGAGCGCCCTGGTGTCTACCATATTAAATCCAAACTCTTGAGCCTGGCTTGCCCAGAAGTCCTCCTCCAGCTGATCTTTGCCTCAGCTACACCAGCAAACAGGCCTTCTTAAGTCTCTTGAAATAGATTGGCTGGCTTTTCTCTGCATAATTTTTTTATAGAAACTAACTTTAAGATTCTGCTCCTTATTCTCCAGCCTTGAATGTGCTCCTTATGCCCAAAGGTATGCACTCCCACATATACCTTTATCTTATGCCCTTTGAATTCTTTAAAACTAGCTTTGAAATTGTATTCCTCTATTCAAATCATACTTTGGTTGCATAATTTTTAAGTATACATTCTGCACCGTGAATTTTGTTTCTATAAGTTTGTTGTCCAAAACCAAAGTCAAAATAATGCAGAGCACGTTCTTGGCTTCACTGAAGTAGGAATTCAAAAACTAGCAAGCGGTAGAAAAAAGCAATTTTATTGAGGCAGTAGCAGGGTTACAGCTCCCTGACTGCTCCTGCAGAGCAGGACTATCCCACAGATAGTGTGCTGAGAATAGCACCCCAGGGAAAAGTTTTGTCACTATATCCACTTTTAATGGTTTACTAATTAAGATGCATGGTATTCAGAATTAGCTAGAAAATGAGAATAACTTCTGGGAGTTGCCATGACAATAGTAAACTGTCATGGTGCTGGTGGGCCTGTATTATGGTCAGTGCTTTTGGTGCCTCTTCCTAGCTTCTGCCAGTCTTCAATATGGTCGAGTCCCACCTGTCTCCTACCTCAAAAACATAACAACGGCAGTATTTTTTATGTCATGATTATCCAATGACTTGATAATAATGCCTCCTTTTAATTGTTCAACAAATGCTTATTACTTGACTATGCATTGGAGTATTGCTAAATTCTGAGTCCAGATATGGGCAACAAATGATTCCAATTTGGGGGGAAATACTTAAATTCTATTTGATTTCAATCAAGACCAAAGTACTGTGCATCCAGAAGAGGGTCAGGTAAGGCTTTCTGAAGGAAGCAGCCTCATTTCAAAGCATGTGTGATTAAACTAGGGATAATCACAAGGAATTTCCCCAAAGGAGGAAACAAGACTGAGAATCTCATTAATATAAAGTAATGAAAAAATCTTATAGGAAGTTAGACTATCAATGTGGTTCTTATAAACTTCACCCTTAACTCCATGTTAGCACAATCATTTTTTTTTCCTGTCACAGGCAGGTATGCTGAATGAAAGTTTATTTCAAAAATTTGAATCCTCTAAATAAATAGTATGATAGGCATTGCATGTTACAGAGTTATTTAGAATTTACCTGTTGGTCTCCAAAATTAAATAAAAGTAATGACCCTCCCTGACCCGCTTTTTCCCATTATTCTAAACATTTTAGCAACATTCTGGACTATTAACTGCTTCATCATGAAATTCTTTCTTGCTCCAAGTCACAATATTCCTGGATGTTTCTTATCTTGCAGACAACTTAATGTCTTTTTTCCTTCTTATTTCTTGTGAAAACGAGGAATTTCCATGTTTTAATACTTAACTGCATTTTTCTCTGTGTGTTCTTACCCATTTACGGTCTGTGGAGAGGGGTACCTTTCCTTTTCCCAGCTGATGCTCAAGAGAGGAAAAACTGTTTAATCAATGAGAATTGAAAACACTCATTGGGTCACCCCATGTGCAGCTTCCCCTTTTGCAGTGGCCACTGCCAACCTTCATGGAGTGAAAAGTGGTAAGGAGGGCCTGGGCCTCCGTGGCAGATGTCTATTTCTGCATATTTCCATCTCCACCTCCTCTGAGAATACAAATAGGGGGATAAATTAATCCAACATCCACTCCTCAGATTCAGCTACCTTGTTTCCCAACGTTTCTGAGACCTTTTAAATCTTATTCATTACCTGGAATCATGCTGATGTTGTAGCTGGAAGACCAAGGCTAAGTTTCTTCAATGGAAGAGGTCTTACCCTCTCTCTTTTCTCTTGTTCTGCATGGCTGACTCTCTAGGCCAGCTCAAGATCAGATTCCTATGATATAACACAACATCAGAGCTTCTACCATTATTATGTTATTGAGAAATAAATTATTTTAAAATGAGAAGAATCTTACATTAAAAAATTCAAGTTTCAATATATAGACTTCTTTGTATGGATGGATAGACTTATTTCTACCAACATAGTTTGATTTTTTTCCTCCTGTATTTCTTTCATCATCTGCACACTGTCTTCCAATGTAGTTAAATTTCATATTAGCTACAGAGCATAAATATATGACATTTTTGGCTTAAATGTTAGTGCTGGGTATTTAAATTGATGGCTTCATTTTGGAAGCTGTATTAGAGTTTTCCAGAGAAATAGAACGTATATACATATATATATATACACACACACACACACATATAAAACGTATATATGACATATATATAGAACATATATATAGAGAGAGAACATATATATATGTGTGTGTGTGTGAATCTATGTATATATGTGTGTATATATGTGTGTGTATATACATATATATATATATAGGTTCTGTGTGTGTGTGCTTTTGATGCCTCTTCCTAGCTTCTGTCATATATATATAATATATATGACATAATATATATAATATAATATATATGATATATATAATAATAATACATAATATATATTATATATATTATATATTATTATATATATTATATTATATATATTATATATTATTATATATATTATATTATATATATTATATATTATTATATATATTATAATTAATATATAATATATTAATATTATATTATTATTATATATTATATATTATTATATATATTTATATATATTTATATAAATATATATAATAATATATAATAATATATAATATATATTTTATATATATTATATATTATTATATATTATTATATTATATATATTATATATTATATATAATATATATATTATATATTATATATTATATATTATATTATATATTATATATAATATAATATATAATATATATACACACACACCCATATATATGAGAGAGAGAGAGAGATTAGGTATTGGCTCATGTAATTATGGTGACTGGCATGTCTAAAATCTGCAGGGCGGACTAGAGTTCCCGTATTGTGGAGGACAATCTGCTGTATTTAAAGTTTACCAATCTCACCCAAAAAACAGTCTCATAGAAACATCCAGAACAATGTTTGACCAAAATCTGTGGCTCTACCAAGTTGACATATACAATGAACTATAACAGAAGTTAAAAGTTTTCTACTTTTCCTTACTTTAAGCCTCATTAAAATTTAAGGAGGTAACTATGTCCAGGACTCATCTTTTGAATTTATATTACTTAAATACAGACTCATAAATTAAAGCCCCTCCACCACTGCCACACCATTATAGTCACCATATACCCTAACTGGTTCTATAGTATTTACTACTGTGCTCCTAATTATGGTTTATGAACAAATATACATTGAGTGCTTAGAAGGTACCATGAACTGTTCCAGGTGCTGGCTGTAAGAGCTGGTTTTTCTAGAACTATGTTCTACTGGGGACCATAGGCAATAATAAATAAATAAGTGAACATAAGTCAAAGTCATAATAACTAGTATAAAGAAAAATAAAGCAGCTTATTGAGAGAGAGCATAGCAGCAAGAATTATACTAAATAGTGTGGTCAGAGAAGCCTCTCCATGGATGCAATGCTTCTGTTTCAGCAAGAACTTAAAGTAGTGTTGGGTCAAACTAGGCAGATATCTGGGGCAAATGTGTTCTATTGAGAAGGACTAGCAATTGAAAAAATCCTGAAGTCGTGCTGCCTTTTTGTGTTCACATAATAGCAGGGGCCAATGTGGCCAGAGCAGAGTAAAAGATGGAGTTAAGAAATGAGGCCACGAGGAGCCAGGAGCAGGTTGTCACTGTAGCATTTCAGCGACCCAAGCTATGTATTTAAGTCCAATGCTATGGTGATTTTATTAGAGAAAAGAGAGAAAAGGAATTTTGAATCTTATTTTATAGGACACAATTTTCAAGTGTAAATGTCTATCTGGGTTAGACAGATGAAGAAAATGTACGAGGCATGTTGGTAGAAATGGGTGACCTGGAGTGTTAAGACCTTCTAAAAACTGAATTTCTAGTCTATGCTACAGCTAGGTATAATTACACACAGAATTCAGACTACAAGTTGTGAATTTGCGACTTCTGATAAAATGCTGTATAGATCATTATGTGAATTAGGGAAGGAAGTGTGTATTTTTAAAATCTGTTCTCTTTACTGAGCACTACAGAAGAAGTTTTCACATATGTTATCTCACTAAATCCTCAAGATAAAACTATATCATAGGTACTTTTCAAAGAAGAACATAGCCAGGTCAGAGGTACATCCTAACTAATCAGTGGCAGCCATGGGGATAAATTGAAGCTCTTGATTGACACTTGCTGTGCCACATAGTTAAGTCAATGAAATGGTATGTTTAAATAAGCCTCATCCATTTTTGTCAGAGCCACCACAATTTGATAGATATCAGCTACCAGACTTATTGAGATAGATTATTATGTGTAACTTTCAAAAATATTTTTCAAGAACTAGTAGAATACTATTAAACTCCTCACATACACCAAGGGTATAAAATGATTGAGGGTAAGAAGGTTATTTTGGAAAGAGGATGTCTTTCTTGTGAACTGTGCTGTGAGCCCTACTCCCTGAAGAAAAAAGGGTAGGGCCATTAGCCTCTCACCAAAAGCCTAGGAAGAAAGAATGGCTTTCTTCTAGGAAGAAAGAATGGCTTTCTTCTAGGAAGAAAGAATTAACTCAAGAAACATTTGTCTCCTGAATCTCATTTGGAAAATCTCAAAAGCTAGAGATGCCTTAAATGATGGCAGAGGTGAAGTAGAAGTTGCTGCTGCCATTATGTTGTGGAAAATAATGAATAGACCAACTGTAGCCATATGAATGAGCACAGTGGCATGGGTTGTATTTGATCCTGTACAAAAAGGAAGATGTGCAACTCAGCATTGTAGAGATCTACTGACTATACTACAAAACACTAAAAAATGAGCTGATGGGATATCATTTGCATCAAAAGAAATGCAGATGAGATGGCCCCAGCAAAGGGGAATTTCCTGAAGAACATGCAAAAGTTTTCCATATGTGTCAGTTTAAATATTGTCCAGCCTAACAGAACTTGAAGCCAGCTTATGACATTAGAGCCAAATAACATAACTACCCCTCATAACTCCCCACTTTTTGAGGACAGACTTCCCCCATGACAATAAGGTTAATGTGGAGAACACAAGACTAAACGTTTATTATCAACAATAAATTCAAAAAGTGTTAGTAGCCATCAAATCATTTTTTATCAAATCAGTATAATTAAACTCTTTTATAAATAACTTGTCTTCACCTAAAAGTAACAATCTTCCCAAACTCTTGCACAGGCTTTCCCTAAGCCAGAAGTTGGCAAACATTTTCTGCAAAGGACTAAATAGTAAATATTTTACACTTTGCATGCCAGGTGGTCTCTGTCACAACTATCCAATTCAGCCACTGTAGTGTGAAAGCTTCAATAGACAATACATAAATGAATGAGAGTGGCTGTATTTCAAAAAGCCTTTATTTACAAAAACAAGCAGTAGGCTAGATTTGTCTCATGAGCCACCATTTGGCAATGCTTGCCCTAAGCGGTAGAAGCAATCATATTCCTCAGTTTTATGTGTGTATTCTTCTTATAATATATTTGAAATAGTGAGGAGCCCAATTGCTGAGTCAACTAAAAGTTGTAGCTGCTTACTTTAGCATTAACTACAACCTTAACATTACTTGGCTAACTGATGATTTGTTTGTTCTATTATTTCAATAGTAATAGATAATTTTGGGGTAATTTACTTTGCCCTTTCCTTATAATATTTTGGGTGATCTGTATTGTTTCCTGTGATTTCATTTGTATGACTTTTTTCTACTAACTCAACTTGATATTTTTCCCTCTACCACTAAAATAGATGTCCATTTGAATTAATGCTATACCTCTAAATCAACATACCTTTAGATTTCTTACATGAAATATACTGGTAGAATAATTGATAGTCAAATATAATACTCCAAGCATCTTTATGATTTGTTAAGTAGGTTAAGGGCTGAAAAGGGTCACTCTGTCCAGTAAAATTTTTTCATGCCTGAAGATGGGAAGTTTTTACTTCCGCCTCTTTGTCACATTGGCTAGACTGTCTAAAATCAAGGAAATAAAAAATAGTTATACTAGTGGTCTTTAAAAAAATAAGCAAATGAAACCAGTTTAATTCTTATCATTTGCAACATTGCCAATCTTACTTTTATTAGTTTATTAGGTGTTAGGTACAGAATCCAATTAGGCATTTGATTAACTGATATTGAAGATGTTACTCAAGGTAGAATTATTTACTATATAACTTGGTGGATGTAAGAGTAAAATCATCTTAGAAGTACATCAAGCAGACAAATGCAATTAGAAAATCAATCATTAACAGAGCATATAAGCAAATTATTGGAGAGGAAGATTATTTCCTAAGAAAGTAAATTTATAATACACTGGTAACTTATCCTTGATTCTAGAGAGATCAAAATAGATAATAAAGAAAACATAATGAATTAATAAATTATTTGTTTATTTGTTTGTTCAAAGGGAGGAACCTATCAGCTTGGAAGCATGGTAGATTTGCTATTATTGTATTGTTGTTATTAACATTTGTATTACATAAAAAATAAATAAATTATTGATAAAATTATTCAATACAAAATTAAAAGTTGTAGATACCACAAATAAAAAAATTTGTATTACAGTAAAAATGTTTTTATTTTATTTTCATAAATAAATGTTAGGTCTAAAGCCCAGATTGAGAGAATTTTTAAAAGGGAGGTGTTTTTCCACCAGTATTATGGCAGGTTACTCTTCTAAAAAATATTTTTCCTTTATAAACTATTTAGAAATATAACAATCTTTCGTATACACAGTTGAGTTCATAGGAAAATAAGAGAAAAAATGCCCAGGGGGCAAAATCAAAGAAGAGTCAGGAAACCAGAGTGGTCATTTTGAACTGAACCTGCATCTGCCCCATGGGTCATTACAAATCTCAGAAACCTAGAACCTTGGCCTCTAAAGTTCACTCGGAGTCAAAATAAAAACAAAAACTAAACAAAAAAAAAGAACTGCACCTATGCAAGGAGAATAAAGCACTGAGGTCCCTGGGGCTCTTGAAAGACCAGAGTCACAGTGCAATGGAGGACTGAGAAACAAATCTATTTATTGCCTTAAGGAGCTGACAAGGAAAAAGTCTGTGTAATCTGCAACATGAAAAAAAAAATTATCTGAATTAAAACCCATAGTACTACTCTGCTGCAAGCTTGAAGTTTGCATTTATATTACCTACTAAGTACATAAAAGTAGAAAAATAAATAAGTTATAGTGGTTACAATTTCGTAGCCCCCAGAGATGTGGCAGAAGTTAAAGGAAATCTTTTCTCAAGGGATATACCTATATGCCAGGTCTCAAAGAATTTACACAAAGTCCCATGAAACATGGATTCACAACCCAAAATTACAGAGAACATAAAGAAACAGCCCACTATGAAAGGAGTCATCAGAAACATCAGACAGTGTAATTAAACCTGCAAAAATATCATATAATTGGGAACATCAGAAAAAATATTAAACAAATTAAATATATACATAAAAAAGAAGAAACTATAAACGTAAGCAGATGGGTCTGAAAAGAACAAAAGGGAATTTTTAGTAATAAAATCTATAATTTTGGAAACTAAAACATAATGAATACATAAAATGTGTGCGACCCAGCTGAAGATGAAATTAGTGAACTGGAAAATCAAAATGAAGAAATTACATAGAACATAAAAAAGCAAAGCAAAAAAAAAGGAACTTTACCTAACAATTATGAACACGTATTCCTCTCAAGTACACTTGGAACAATGCAGAACACTCTCTAAGAAGAATGTAATAATTTAGAAAATAATACAAGCAATTTAAAAAGAACAAATGGAAATTTAAAAACACACTCTAAAGAATAAGTCTTATGACAGGAAATATTTTGAACTATACAATTATATATAGCAAAACTCTGAAAAATAACTAAAGTGAAAGAAAACGCACACCTTAACCACTTGCATTGAATAAAATTGTGAGATAAACATTAAGCCAAAGCACTTAGAAACAGGCCAAGTTTGGTGGCGCACACCCATAATCCCAGCACTTTGGGAAGCCAAGGTGGGAGGATAACTTGAGGTCATGAGGTGGAGACCAAACTGGGCAACATAGTGAGACCCTGTCTCTACAAAAATTTTAAAAATTTAAGAAATTAGCTGCATGGTGATACACCTGTAGCCTTTGGTGTGCAGGAGGCTGATGTGGGAGGAGCCCTTGACCCTAAGATTAAAGACTGCAGTGAGCTATGAAATAAATCCAAATAAAATGGAAGAACTGGAAAAATGAAGATAAAAGCAGATATTAGAAATTAATAAAACCATAACTTTATTTTTTATAAAGACTATCATAATAAATGAATTTTGACAATGATCAAGAAAAAAAGAGACATGAGTAAATATTGCTCAAAAGGAAAAAGAAAACATAATAGAAGAGCTTCTTACCTTGCACTACACACATACACACCGACACACATTTATCAAAATTACAGATTGATTAAAATATTAATAAAAACAAAATTTACAGAAAAATTGTACAATGGCTTTTGTTAGGAAAGGATTTCTTAAGATACAAGAACCAGTAACCACGAAAGAAAGATAGGTACATTTTGCTGCACAAGGATTAAAAATTTCTATTTATAAAATGTGACAATAACAAGGCAGACAGAGAAAAAAAAAATGTTGCAACAGATCCTACGTTGAATTTTACATTCCAGGTACATTGAATGATGTTCAATGTAATGGACAAAGATTTAGTGCATAGACTATAAACACTATCTCCAAATTAATAAGAAAAATATAAAAATGCAGTGGAATTTGAGCAAAAAGTGAAAGACATTGCCCCCAAACCCAAAAATATGAAAAGATTAATTTCACTAATAACAAAGAAGATCCAAGTTAAAACCACAGTAATATATAGTTTTATACTGGATTTGTTGAAAAAAGTTTCATCATTCAAAAGGATGGATACATTAAAATTACACTGCTGACAGGAATATATTTGGTATATCCTCCTTAGAGAGAAAATTGACTGTACACTCTCTGGTAAATAAAAAGTGCATATGGCCTATGAAATCACACTTTTAGGTTTGTAGTTTGGAGAGACTCTTGAACAAGGTGAGATGCATAGTTGTAATTTTATAATAGTCATTATAAATTATACCATATTTGGCCGGGAATAATGGCTCACACCTGTATCCCAGCACTTTAGGAGGCCTAGGTGAGAGGATTGCTTGAGCCCAGGGGCTTGAGACTTGGGCAACATAGCGAGACCTTGTCTCTACGAAAAAATTAAAAAATGATGGAGGAGGATTGCTTGAGCTCAGGAAGATTAGGCTGCAATGAGCCATGATTGTACCACAGCACTCCCCACTGGGTGACAGAGCGAGACCCTGCTTCAAAAAAGAAAAGTATACCATATTTACATAATAAAATACCATATAGGAGTGCAACTAAATGACCTATAATCATAGATGAATTTCACAAATGATATTAAGTAAAAACATTATTGTTTAGGGATATAAATAAAGTGCCAAAGAATTACACATAAAAAGTTAGGTTGGTGCTTTCTTCTGTGGAATAAAGTATAAATAAGAGAGTATTACACAGAGACTTTCCACTCTATAAACTGGCTAATGCATTCACCATATTTATATATTTCCCCTTGTCTGAAAATTTTTGGAATAATAGATACAAAAGAAAGAGAAAAGATCTGCTAAATGTTTTAATCTTCTTTTCATTAGTATTATAAGACCTACCAGTATACCATTATCTTTTTTCATCTCCAGAAAAACCCTGGCTGAATATCTTCGGGAGTAACTACCGCACTACATGAATGTTTAGTCTACATATTTCTATTTTGACCTTCTTATTCATATATTGTTCCAGAATCACTATGCTTCTTGAGCAAATAGTGTGAAAGAGAAAATGTGATGTTTGCCATACAGTAAAAACTAAAGAGCACTGTCACTATCTTTCAATTATTTTCATAAGTTTCAAAGAGCATTTGGTATCAAGAATACATTTGGACTCACAGCTCTGCAAGCAGTTTGGCTTTTTAGAGAAATTTTTAAAGGTCCAAAAAAAAAAAAAAAACAGAATTAGTGGAGTCCTGTTAAATCATTCACTGTCATTAGGTGAATTACAGAATGTATGTATAGCACATCCTGCTTCCATTTAATTAAGGGTTGTAAGTATATTCAGTGATATAAGCAAGAAACAAAACTTGGTTGCTTCAGGAACTTAGGAGATGTGATATAATTTCCTTGGAAAATATGTATATAGAAAATACAAGCAACTACAAACCATGAAAGTAAGAATAAGATGTATGTAGGCTAAACCGAGGAATTTGGCACTAAAAAGGTACTAAATGTTGTTACATAGGTGTATGATTGATTATTACAAAAAACTGGAAGAAACAAACCTTAAACAAGCATACTAAAATTGTAGTAGGGAAGAAGTTATCTGTAGTGTATGACTCTTATGAGATGATAAAACAATTTATTTGAAGTACAACATTCAAAGGAATTATGAGATGTTTGTACAATAAGATTACATTTAAGTCCTGAATGAAATGAACGAGGTCAGGAAATGAACCTAAGCAAAGAACATCTTAGACAAAGGAAATAATACAAAGTCTCCGAGCCAGATGCACTCCGGGTGTGAAGACTCACTACACACAATAGCATCTTAAAGGCTCTGGTAAGTCCATCTTTAAATAATCATTTAAAAATATACTTATCTCACCATTTCTCTAATTTGTTTGATTCCAAACTGTGTTTGTAATTTTAGAGTTGATTTTCCTTAATCACCTATTGTGTTATGCTAGACATTTCAGGTAAGTGTCTCAATCATTTTGCAAGGTTTTTTTTTTTCTTGGTAAGGTGAAACATAAATGCAAGTAAAATGCCAATGCGTAGAGTATTCCCTGGATCATTGTAGTAAATTCGTGTAAAGTAAATAAAATGCCAGATGTTACAGTTTCATGAGACCCAGGGGCACATTTTTTTTTTAATTTCCACTGGTATTGTCATTACACTACTTGAATCAATCTTAACTGAGCTCAGACTCCCTCATACCAAATTGGTTTCTACCTTCTACACCTCTGGCTCCATCATTTAAAAGTCTCTGCTAAAGTAATTTTATAGGTTTCATCTTGTTTCAACTTTGGTCAAAAATTGCTTCTGCATTGGATATAGAATCAAGTTGAAATTTTGTTATCTGATATTCAAAGTTCTTTTTCTAATTAGACTCCAATCTACTTTTCAAAATTATTATCTCCCACATTAGCCCCACTTGAAATTTTGTACACATTTCCTGTTCTCAGTGTTCTGTACCACTTAAAATAATATTCCCCTTCTCCAATATAAATTTAATCTATGCTATTTATATTTCAAAGCCTGTGCTCTATAAGGGCTTTTCAGTACTACCACATCTCACAATTATCTCCCTTCCCAATTTCAGTGACATTAGTTGTCTATACCACTAATGTGAGACATTAGATAATTTGTTTATTTTATAATTATCCTAGTTATGGAGATGAATGCATAAAAGTCATAGTTATATAAATATGGGCTTCTGAAAGGCAAGAATGATTTACATCTTTTATCTATTAGAACCAAAAGAGTTATCAGCTTAATAAATACCTAACAAATATAGGTACAGAAATTGATAAAATGCCTACATATAAATTATAAATACACTGAAACTCACAAAGGTCTCCTTCACTGACAATCCATATATATTTTAAGTTTGCTTCAACTAAAATATTAAGTGAATGCTTTGCAAATTTGACTGTATCCAGGTTTATATCAGAAGGTGAGATTGAATAAGGCTTGATGCAGAATCTAAACTTCACATTTATCTGTATATTATGTTCACTTCTAAGGATATAGCACAAAGGGAACATTTTTTATTTAAAGTGAACTACAGCTGTGCTGTGAAGAGAGTTCTTTATAAAGACTGCAGGTTCTTATAACTTTGGTTTAAAATGCAATATGAGAAAATGTTGGATATTTGAGGCCATGCTTAATATATTTCTACTGCAGTATCCTTTAAAAGCAAAAAAAAAATGCATTTATATAACTGTTTTCCTCTGTAAAGGTCCTTGCTTATATGATACAAGCACTCTGTTTTGTGCTTAAACTCTTCAGAGGGGTAGCATCAAAGTTCTTGGAGAAGGATTGTATATGTCCCTTCCCTAGAAGAATTCCTAGAAGAATGGTTGCTGATACGGCTACTGCTTCTACATCTTGAGTTTTTTAATTTGCTCTTATTAAAGCATTGATGCTGCTTGATTCAAGTCTTGTGCTTGGCCAGGTGTGCTAATTTCAATAAATGCTTTGTGAGTTTGGTTAAAATGAAAAACAAAATTATAAATACAATTAATGAATTTGCCAATATAATTGTGCTTATTCCATTGACACTCTTAGTCAATGTTTGGCTTGTTCCACAATACTTTCCTATTTTCTCCTCTTATTTCCCACATACTTTATAAAATGTGCTTTGTATATATTTTCTCTCTCTTTCCCTACACATGCATATGTATAGTAGATATATATGTATGTAAACATACATACTTATGTATATACATAGATATGTATATATATGCATTTCCACATACATACATAGCACTATGGAAATTATCCCCATATATAGATCTATCTGATTTTAAATACATATGATACAGTGTTAGTTTAGCAACATAAAGTCACATTTACTATTATTGCATATGTTATCACCAATTCTCATTTCTGAGAATTAAACCAAGGGATGGAAAATCTGACCCACCAGCTGTATGTAGAAGTACAATTTTATTGGAACACAGCCACACTGATTAGTTTATATATTGTTCATGGCTGCTTCACTGCTGAAAGCCCAAATCGATTAATTGCATCATGGAGCAGATAGCACCACAAAACCTATAATATTTATCATGACCCTTTACAGTACAAGTTTGCTGACACCTGACTCAAAATCAGAAAAACATGTTATTGGTTTGCCTATATCTTGAGACCCAGGTGTCGTAGATCCACTGATATTCTTCTTCTTGACATCTCCCTTTATTCAGTTGTAATGGGAGTCTGATGCAATCATTCAATAGGACATTATTTGCCACCCATTCTTTTGTTGTCTGAGGCATTCAGTTGGAGATTATCTCCCCTTGGAAATGTGGAAAACGTTATAAGGAGATCTCAGAAGGTGTAGAAGTTGAGCATAATTCAGAATTACTTTCTTCTAAAGTTCTTTTGATTATGGAAGGCCTAATTAGCAAGCTAAATCATAACACGAAGAATGTGTTTGCTTTGCAAAATCAAATCTATTGCACAATTTATGTTCCCTGCAGCTGCTACTTCCCATTTTTATAGAAGCAGATCCATTCCAGCTGTGGTTATGAGAAGCTCTTCCTTCTACTCTTTGACAGCTGAGATGTTTCAAACTCACCAATACAGATACCAAGATGCCAACAATCATAACTTGTAAGCAAATTTCTTTTAAAGAAATCAGTGTTTTGAAACTGAAAAATGACTAAAATTTAATATATTATGTGTCTAGCAAGCCTGAGGAAATAGAACAATTCATACTGTTAGATATTAATATATAAATTTCAAGGTTAATTCCATTAACTTGGGGATTGAATCATATTAATATTTTTATGCATCCCAAACCTGACACATTAAATTTGTGTTTTATGATAAATTCTAAAAATAACATTGAATAATATTTTTATTTCTTTATAATATAACCTTAAGCAAATAGAGGCTATACCTCATTTTAAAGAGACAACCAGTTTTTTGCTAGCAAGAAACAAACTCAATTGCTAATTCTCAGTAAATGTTGTTGACTGTCATTTTCAAGCCTTTACACCTGCGCAAAGTCTAAAGTATGGGTTTGGGCTCAATCTTATCAATATGTGTTTTGCTTAATAAATCTCTAGCAATGTATTATGTTCCAGTTTTTCAATTCTATCAACCTTTTTTTTGTATTGTTATGGCATTAACACCAGAGTATGACAAACAGCAATTTTAAACAATTCTGGAATTGTAAGAATACAAATTATTTCTAACCAAAAGCATTAGATTAGAACTGCATGCAGTAAATGCAAATAGAATCACACAATTGATTTGATAATAAGTGTAATGTATCCCTGCTCACAGACCACTCATTCTCTTTAACTTTTCCTATGTGTTAGAAAGTTAGATGGAAGCTGAGCGTTTAGCCAAAATTATTTTTCATACTTTAGCATAAGCATACTATTGGTGTACATTTGCTAATTTTCACTTCATTTTTCTAAATTTCTAAGGAGAACACACAGTAGTATGCAAGATTATTTGAAATTCTAATAGATTTGGAGCTCATACATTAGCCTAAAATTTTTATTTGTGCAAGCAGCAATTATCTTTGAACCACTATATTTATTAAAAATTTAATTCAAGAAAGAATACTCATATGACATACCATCAGCAACAGTTAAGGAAAATTTCCTGAGCTCATCCCAGCACCTGAATCGTGCAAGAAGAGTTGTATGTGTGAATAAGAGAACCGTTTGATGGGGGTACCTAGGAATAGGGAAAATTCTATGGTATTGATTCATCATTACTAAAGTGTATCCTCAAAATAGCAGTATCCTGTGTCCCATTATAAAAAATATTTTTAGAATAGTTTCCATAATTTATTAATTTTTAGAAAACATTATATAGTATTTCCCTGACATTAAGTGTTCATTTGTATATGAAAAGCTCTGACAAATCCTAACACAGAAATCCTACATGTGTTTTGTTCTGTTTTGTTTTGATTTGATTTGCTTTATTTTACCTTTCATTCTCCAACTTTATTTGATAATAAAACATTTCTTTAAGTAGCAAATATTGACATCCTTTGGGAAAACTATGTACCAGAAAACACTTTGTGAAAGAGATAAATAGGTCTTTGAAAAAAAGACAAGAACCCACATGGAGATGAGGTATACAGGACTTATGGGATACTGGCCAGTCTCACACAGATGCCTTTTTAGGCAGATGCTGATTCTAGGTTCACTTAGGTCACTTTGCTCAGAGTGACCTATGCAAAAGAAAACCCTCAGAAAAGCACTGGGAGCATAACAGTGACTCTGACACTTCTTAGAAGAATGTTCTACAACCAGCAGACACATTTCAAGGAATTCTCCATTGTTCTCTATGATACTCTCTGGGAATTTCTATCTGCTAAGAATGATAGGCTTCCTAAATGTCATATCCTTTATCAAAACATAGCCAAGGACCAATCGTACTATTTCACAGCGAACCAGAACAGTTTATAGAACACATTTCTTCCCTAACTAGTGGACTTTGGCCTTTTGGTAATTAAGTTAAACAAACATTTGTGGAGTCTTTACCATATATACTTATCCCTGTGTTAAGGTTGGCTATAGAAAAATTATAAAGGAAAGGCCTTAAAGGAATAACAATTAACCACAATAAATTAAGATAAATGCTCTACGATAGAATAATTAAAGTGTAATAGGAAGACCAGGGTGTTGGGAAGAATACATTCTGCTTGTGAAAGATGTAGAACATGGACAAAATTTCATAGAGTAGGTTATATTTAAGCTGGGGATCAGAAATAATATACCCCATAAAAAAGGACCTGGAGAGCTCCTACCTAGTACTGTACAGAACCACAATGGTAAGTTGGGCCACCAATTTTCAGGAACAACTCTATCAGGATTGGGAACAATTTTATCAGGATTGGCACTGTGTTACCTATACCAAGCAATGGTCTTGAGTATTAAGGGCTCCTGACACGATCATTCAATAAACATTTGAATATTTCCTATATGCAAGGCATATATATGCAAAGGAATCCAAATACTTACACATTACAAGTAAAGCTCCCTGGTTAATCCCTCTAGTTTGCTCACTATTGGAAACATTTTCTCAATGTGTTCTGTGGGTTTTGTACATTTTCTGTTATTTCTAGATCCCTTTATTTGGAGATAGGTATGGGATAGGTAAATGAAGAAAACATATATGCTATTGCCTCTTTTTTCTTAAAAAATTTGCACATGGGTACTGAGATGGCATTTTTAATAATACATTTCATTCTCCACTTCTTTCATAAGTAAAACCTTGATACGTGGTCATAGGAAAATGCAACTCTGCAAGTGAGCTGTACATATTTAAGTAGGGTGATATTAAAAGTTGAGCATTTATCTTTAAATTTAGTAATACATAAGTGTGTGTGAATAAATCTAGAAAAAAATTAAAAATACACATACACACACACACACACACACATACATAACCACACACAACCATTCTTAGGATGAATACTTTATTTCCCCTCAGAGCACAATTCAAAACAAATCTATTTGGGTTAAGGGGCTCATCTTTGTAAAATTTCAACTTATAAACAATGTCTCACTTATCCCTTGATCCTTAAAATAATAAACCAGCCCTGCTGCACAATTAAAACACGGTATCTGTGTTGTTGGATTCTTTACTCTCAAAGGTTGCAGAAAACCTGTGTAGTGTGGCACAGGTGCATGCTATCAGGGAACAGACGCATTCTGCACAGATGTTAACAAGTGTAGAAGTCATACATCATCCCACACCAAGTTCTTAGCAGTAAATGTGCGTCCGCCTTCTAGTCTGGCTGGTCTGCCTTGTTCCACATACATATACTCACTATGATACTCTCTGTGAAACTCTGGGAATTTCTACACACATTTCTATCCATCCAAAAATCAAAAATGATTTCTGAACTTTTCTGACCTTTTTATATTTTTTAAAGAAAAAAACACTGTTTCTTAATCATCATCTACTAATTAATAAAGGGACTGAATGTACCAGCGGCATTCAAGAACAATGACCCTACTAACAGGAGAGTACATGCTACAACTTGATTCATTTTGCTTATACTTTAAATTTTCAAAAGACGGAGGAAACAATGAAGGTTACTGTATTCAAGTGGGAAAAGTAAAGTGAAATGATAATTCATTAACAGATGGAGTCATTTAAATTACAGGAAAATCTTAAAAACTTTGCATGACACTGCATACTGACTGGAATGTAGGTCTCAATACTCTATGTATTTCACATTTGTTCAAAAGTTACTGTTCATTACTGGAATGTAAAGATAGTTGCATCTGAGGAATTGAAGACAGCTTTTCTGGAACTCAAATCTTTATCTTTTAAAAAAGTCTGCTTCCTTATCTTTGTGTTCTTTACATAATATGCTTTTGTGAATTAATTTGTAATACAAAGTGGTGACCATCTTCTCCAGCTCCTTTTCATCAGATTCTTTCAGACAGGATTCTTATAAGATGCAAGAACTCATCCTGAACACCTGAGACATAGCTCCAGAGCAGCTGTTGTTTGTTAAATCTCCTCTTATTTTCTGATTATTACATTTCGAAATTAAAAGTAGCCTATCATATTTTCTGATCATAATTCTGGTAAGCCTTCACAAATACACACACAATTATAGTCTTTCATTTTCATGAGGCTACTAATTTATCTATTCTCGTACTAACTGGTCATAACCAGGGTCATTGAGGAGTGGTTCATAACACTTACCTGTATAGTACTGGGTCCTTAGGGGAAAATGGCTACATCATTGTGAAATTCATAATAGCAAAGAAGATAGAAACATGTCTTAGACTTTACAAAATAGGTTGACAAAAATTGTCATAATCCTTCCTCCTGAAAAACCTTGAAAGGAAAAAAGTTTAAGAAGTATCAGTTGATCAAAAAATAAAACTTTGATTCTACAATTTAAAATATTCTCATTAAGGAAGAATTGGAGTTTTATCCAAACAAACTAAAATGAAATTTTAATTAAGATTTTCAGATTTGCGCATGCTATTTACGAACAAGTTAGTATATGTAGAATATAGTTAAGTCCTGTGGTGGTTTAATCTTTTGAGTTTGGGGTTGAAATTCTCTCTTCTCCCCAAGTCTTTTGACTTTGAGTAAGTAACCTAAGCACTTGAATCATCTATGTCTTCATCTATAAGTGGGAATAACAAAATTACCTATCTCAAGTTTTTGATGATTAGATAGAATAGGATTATAAAGCAATTAGCTCAATGCCTGTTTTGTAATACGTATTTTATACTGATAGTCATAAAGAAGTAGAAGGGGCACTTAAAGAAGAATAAATATAAATATACACATAAATAAGGTAGGAAACATTGAGGCATCAAAGATGGTGAGACTTTGAAAATATTCTACAGAGAATACAAGGCCTATAACTTCATTCATGTTTCAGGGTCACCTTCCCAGTGAAGCCTTTTCTGACCACTGATTTAAGATTGCAAGTACCCCTCTTTCACCTTAAACTCCTATTCTACTTCCATTCTTAGGCTTATTCATCAAGCACCTAGACCTGTTCCTGCCTTACAAAAGGTGCTAATATTTGTTGACTAACTAAATGAATAAATAAATCAAATGAATGATTAAGTGGAACAAAGATGGAATAAACTCGTTGCCTAGGGGAGGTGCTGTAAAGTTAACTGATAAGAGAAAGCATATTTACATTTATCTTTTTTCCATAACAAAGAATGTTTTCAAAATAAAAAGGAAAAGGCAAATATTGAAAAGGAGAATAATCTTTGCATAAATGAGGATAGACCAATCTGTGCTGGAGTAAAAATAAAGGCTTCCATTAAAGTGGGCCTGAGACTCCTTGGCAGGAGACACAGCTTTACCAGCTCTACGTTGTATTGCTGGTGTGTTAACCACAAGGTGGCCAAGTTCACTATGAAAGGGAAGAGTGGAGAATTGCACAAAGATTGTATGCCCAGAATTATATATTATATTTCTCTCTTTCTCTCTCTCTCTCAACCTCCCCTCCCCCACCCCACCCCCCCCCCCCCCACACACATAATGTCTCACCAATTACTGGCATTTAAAACATAGTCACATGGTTCACATGATGCAATCACACAACTGCAAGAGAGGCTGGGAAATGGTCCTCTAGTGTGCCCAGGAATAGGAAATGGTTTGGTAAATGTTCCAGATGCTTTCTGACACAATGCTCAAAATACAGTCATTTTAAGTGAATATGAGTTCCAATCCCAAATTAATTGTCATTTTGGAAGGAATTTGCATGTTTAATTGTAGAAACACTGACAGTAATCAGTTAAATTTTGATAAATAAAATTAATGTCAAAAAATTAAGGTGGGAAATGTTTCCTCAAATTTTGTTTTTACCAGGGTGAAAAATACAAGTTCTAAAAGACTTCAAACTGAAAAACATGTAAGTTATCTGTACAACTCTAGAAAAGATGAAGAATCAGATGGTTTATGAACCTCCCAAAAGGAAGTGAAGAGAGCTGGGAACTAATGTGGGTTCACTAAGGAATCACCATGGTTGGCATAATTATTAAATTAGTTCATGACCTAAGAAGCCCGAGACAGACAACGATGGAGTGAATAAAACGGTGAAGCTTTATATTCTCAGAATTTGCTGAAACAGGGAGACAAAACTATTATCCAATGTGAAAAGAAAACAGGCAAACAGGCATTAGGGCTGGGCACAGTGGCTCACGCCTGTGATCCCATCACTTTGGGGGGCCAAAATGGGTGGATCACTTGAGGTCGGGGGTTCGGGATCAGCATGGCCAACATGGTGAAACCCCATCTCTATTAAAAATACAAAAATTAGTCTGGCGTGGTGGCGTTCACCTGTAATCCAAGCTACTCGCAGGGCTGAAGCAGGAGAATTGCTTGAACCTGGGAGGCGGAGGTTACAATGAGCAGAGATCGCACCACCACACTCCAGCCTGGGCGACAGAGTGAAACCCTGCCAAAATAAATAAATAAATAAAAGAGAGAGAGAGAGAGGCAAAGAAAGAAGGAAAGAAAAGAAAGAAGAAAACAGAGGTGTTACTAAACTATTAACTCAATGTAAATCAACAATGTGAAAAATATGATAGGCCAGGCACGGTGGCTCATGCCTGTAATCCCAGCACTTTGGGAGGCCAAGGCAGGTGGATCACGAGGTCAGGAGTTGGAGACCAGCCTGCCCAATATGGTGAAACCCTGTCCCTACTAAAAGCACAGAAATTAACCAGGTGTGTTGGTACGCACCTGTAATCCCAGCTACTCGGGAGGCTGAGGCAGGAGAATCACTTGAACCCGAGAGGGGGAGGTTGCAATGATCTGAGATCACCCCCGACTGCACTCCAGCCTGGGCAACAAAGCAAGACTCCATTACAAAAAGTAAAAAGAAAAAGAAAAGAAAGTAATCTGTTCTCAGACTATACACTGGTAAAATAATATTGAGTTCAAGATAAATTGTTTATTAGCTCTAGTAAAACATTACAAGCCCTGTCATGTCAAAATGTTATTCCATTTAATTTTTCCAACTAGCTGAATGTACTATTTTTCTGTTAAAACCTTTCCTCTGTAATCACTAGCCTGGTTAATGATCTCACTATCTATCTATCCTACAGCTGGAAACACGGGAGTTGTTCTCCATTCATTCCCATTTCACCTTTATATTTTATGGGGCACCATGTACTTTGATTATATTTCCTGTCTCCTGCCCTCCGTGCTTTATTTTCTTCTGTAGTATCACAGTAGTCTCTTAAGTAGGCTTATTATTTCCAGTGCCAACTCTCTGCAATTTAATCTCCACACTGCTGGTAGTAATATTTCTAAAACATGATCTGGCTAGGTTATTCCCTTGCTTTAAGTCCTTTACTTTCTCTCCATTCTCTGTAGTATCCATTCTAAATTCCTCAAAAAGACATTTAAATGATGGCATAGTACAGTATTATTCAAGCAGTAGACTATCAGTATCTACTACTGGTAAATTATCAATTAGTGGCTGCAAACTAGATTTACTCTTTTGGGACTAACATTTAAAAAAATAGAATATACTGGAATAGAGTTATCCAAATACATTACCCATGATAAGGGTAACTCTAATTTTGTGGAATTTGAGATACACAGACACACATGCACACTCACCCATACATATATAATGCATATACTAATTCATGACATAAAATACATTTCTTACTGTGGATTGAGATTTTTTAAAAAATTGCTTTGAGAGATGCTTGCAGAGTGGTTAAGAGCAAGATGACTGGGGCTCAAAATTTAATTCTGCAATTCGCTAGTTTTGTAACTTTTGGTAAATTATTTAACATCTCTCTGATTCAGTTTCCTAATTTTTAATGAGACTAAGAATAATATGTATATTGTTATTTTGAATATATAAGCATGCATAAGAATGCATGACTTGAAGTGTGTATTCAATAAATGTTAACTATACTTTGGGAGGTTTTTTCCTTTTGTTACTTTTTTAATCAACCCTGATGTGGTTTGGCTCTGGGTCCCTACCCAAATCTCACCTTGAATTGTAATAATCCCCACTTGTCCTGGGAGGGACCCAGTGGGAGGTAATTGAATCATGGTGGTGGGGATGTCCTGTGCTGTTCTCATGATAGTGAATAAATCTTATGAGATCTGATGGTTTTATAAGGGATTTCCCCTGCACATGTCATCTTGCCTGCTTGACTTTGCTCTTCATTCACCTTCCGCCATGATTGTGAGGCCTCCCCAGCCATGTGGACTTGTGAGTCCATTAAACCTCTTTGCTTTATCAATTACCAGTCTCAGGTATGTCTTTATTAGCAGCATGAGAAGAGACTCCTACTTGCTCTGTAGCTTCACCTGTTACACTTCTCTACATCACATGCTTCACTACAGCTTATTTGAACTTAGAAAAGACATAGTAAACATTCTTTCAGTGCACCACCAAGTGCACTCATATATGAAGCACCTCACATATGAAGAAACTTGGGCAGAGACAAATCATATACTTTGCCCAAGTTCACAGAACCAGTTACTCTTATGTGCTGAAGGCCAGTCCTACTCTTAACTACCAGGCTATACTGCCTCTAGTACCTTTGCTTATAATCATCACTACAACCGTCCGCACTACCACTCTTCTCACTCATCTTTGTTGTGCATATACTTATTGAAACTTTCAGCTATTTCATTATATATCTGTCTTTCACAGTGGATTTTATTCCCTGTGCTTGAAATGACCTTTTCTCAAAAGTTTTTTTTGGAAAAGTTCTACACATCATTCTAGATTCTGCTCGCAAATTTCCTCTCTAAATGCAACTACTGGCAGACACAATTAGTTGCTTTTTTTTGTATTCCAAAAGTACTTTGTGATTTCTTTCTAGGTATTTTTCAATTTGTGTTATAGAAAACAAAAGTCTCATGAGATGTTTTGAAAAACAGGTCATTGTTACCAAATTTTGGGAAATGCTGCATAAGATTACTTCTTTTACTTTGAAAAAAATCACAAAATATATTAATATCTTAAGAGCTCAGAGAAGACCTGACAGAAAAATGGTAATTTTTCTTTTCTTTAAACCATTGTCCTCAGATTTTAATAATACATTTTGAGCCATACTTTGGTGTAATACTTATTAGGGAAACTCCTTTAAAAATACTTCACCGTTAGCATTTATTTGCCTAAGTTGAAATTCTTCTTCCATGCATGTTACTTCCACTAGAGTATTGTAGTGGATATTTATTGTTTTGGTTACCCAGTATTAGTATGTTCTTCTTGTTTTGGAATAACTCTTAGGTAGTTGAAAAATAAGAATTTGCTTACCACCATGAAAGCAGAAGTAGCTATTTTACCTTTTGACATCTGATGCCTAACTGCCTATTTTTATCTAGGAATTTGACACTTGGCAGAAAATGCAAGGATATTTATTCCTACTTATAGCAAGAGAAGTGGCTGTCAGTTTCCAGTTCTATTGGGATCATTGTTTTCCTGTGTCATTCAGCTTTTATTGCACAACACCCAATCGCAAAAATCTCAGTGGCATACAACAAAAGTATTTACTTCTCACTCATGTGTTGCTTATTAACTGGAGTTCGGCTGATTTAGACTAGCCATTGCTAGGCTTGGCTCCAGGCCATACTTAGTGTTTAGATCTTGTCCATATGGCTCACATTTTTCTGGGGATCCAGCAGCATACCTGGGGCATGCACATTCCAGACACATTTAAGTCTTTGCTGTTTCATGGCCACTGAGATCCCATGGTTCACAGCAAGTCATATGGCCAAACACAAAGTTAAAACACTAGGAAATATCTTTTTTTTCTACTATGAGACCATGATAAGGCTGTGAATGTATACATTATCTATTACAAGAGAACAGAGAATTGAGAGTATAATCTGCCATATGTTCTAAGCACACATTTTTGTTGCTGAATCTTGGTTGAGCTTTAAATCCCTTTTTTTTTTTTTTTTTGCTGCTGGAGAGTATTTCTCAAGTCTTCCTGTTGATTTGAAGAGCTGCTTGATACCCTCTAGCAAACAGTTACCTTTCAGGTCATGTGAAATCATATGAGCACCTGGGAGAGTGTTTTGGGGCACAAAGATGAGGTCCTCAAATGACATCAGGAGGCAGTAGCCTAACTTATACTGGAGTATAACCAAATTCTGATTAATAAATCTCTGTGATACTCTTATCAAATATTTTATTGTGGGAAACTGATCATTGTGCAGGATAGGATATTTTTAGGCATGTAGTTTTAAAATAACGAATATAATCTTTGTTAGGACACGAGAATTTTTTTCATTTTGAATCACTACCTAGTAATATATTTTAACCAAGTTTTCACCATAATATTCACTTTTACAAATATAAAAGCTATAATCAAAGGTATATGTATTAGTCCATTCTCATGCTTCCATGAAGAAAATATCAGACTGGGTAATTTATAAAGGAAAGAGTTATAATTAAATCAAAGTTCCATAGGGCTGGGGAGGCCTCAGAAAACTTAACAATCATAGCAGAAGGGAAAGCAAACATGTCCTTCACATAGTGACAGGAAGGAGAAGAATGAGAGAAGGGCAAAGCAAAATGGGGAAAAGCCCCTCACAAAACCATCAGATCTCATGAAAACTCACTCCCTATCATGAGAACAGCACAGGGGAATGGCCCCCATGATTCAATCACCTCCCATGAGGTCCCTCCCCCAATACATGGATGTTACAATTCAGATTACAATTCAAGATAAGATTTGGTGAGGATACAGCCAAATCATATTATTCTGCCCCAACATGTGGGGATTACAATTGAGATAACAATTCAAGATGAGATTTGGGTGGGGACACAGCCAAACCATATCATTATACCTGATTTTTAGTTGCTATTATTTTCCTATTAGAAACCAAATTTGGGGAGGCATCTCCAAATACTAACATTGGTAAGTAAGATATAATTGAGTAGCAAACAGCGGTGGTTTTTTATTTCTACACAAAGGTAATACTCCTCTTCATTGCTAAGTATGTAACTGATATTTTACAAGTTTAACATTTAAAAGAATACTTCTCCACCTGAGAGTTGACAATATGTATTAGAAACAGTAGAATGCTAGTTAACAATGAAATATGGAAACGAAGGCCTGGAAGGAAGGTTTCTAATATTATGTGGGGAAAACAAACAAACCTGATGATCAATCAGTGTGAATTATTATCAGTGTTCTTCATTATGGTTAGAAAGTTGAGCATTACAGTTAATGCACCTGCACATCTGTGACTGCTAGAGGGAATTGAAAGCACCACTGTCTATCCAAAAAGAAAATAGCCTTTAGAAATACTTTGTAATGCCAGATAATAAGGTGATATGATTACAAGCTAATAGACTCCATTACAGTACACAGCACCACTTTGGGTTCAGCCTGATATTCCTCTTCTCACACTCCAGATGCTACTCTACTACCGAATTATCTCTCTCTTTGTATTGTTAGTGTGCAGATTGACTGTATTGTGTGTGTTTAATTTTGTTCTAAAATTTTTTTGTGAATTATGGTTTAAGTTATTATTGGGTATCTGAAAAGTAAGTATAAAATCAATGCTTTGTAAGCTCTGGGAAAAATATTGACTAACTTCTAAGGAGATTCATTGTTGTGGGAAGTCAGGGACCCCAAACAGAGGGACCGGCTGAAGCCATGGCAGAAGAACGTGGATTGTGAAGATTTCATGGACATTTATTAGTTCCCCAAATTAATACTTTTATAATTTGTTATGCCTGTCTTTACTGCAATCTTTTAACATAAATTGTGAAGATTTCATGGACACTTATCACTTCCCCAATCAATACCCTTGTGAGTTCCTATGCCTGTCTTTACTTTAGTCTCTTAATCCCATCATCTTCGTAAGCTCAGGAGGATGTATGTCGCCTCAGGACCCTATGATGATTGCGTTAACTGCACAAATTGTTTGTAGAACATGTGTGTTTGAACAATATGAAATCTGGGCACCTTGAAAAAAGAATAGGATAACAGCAATGTTCAGGGAACAAGAGAGATAACCTTAAACTCTGACCACTGGTGAGCCAGGTGGAACAGAGCCATATTTCTCTTCTTTCAAAGGCAAATAGGAGAAATATTGCTGAATTCTTTTTCTCAGCAAGGAACATCCCTGAGAAACAGAATGCGTCCCTTAGGGTAGGCCTCTAAAATGGCCACTTCGGTGGGCGGCCGTCTTTTATGGTCGAGCTGTAGGGATGAAATAAGCCCCAGGCTCCCATAGTGCTCCCAGGCTTATTAGGACGAGGAAATTCCCACCTAATAAATTTTGGTCAGACCAGTCGTCTGCTCTCAAACCCTGTCTCCTGATAAGATGTTTTCAATGACAATGTGTGCCCAAAACTTCATTAGCAATTTTAATTTCGCCCCAGTCCTGTGGTCCTGTGACCTCGCCCTGCCTCCATTTGCCTTGTGATATTCTATTACCTTGTGAAGCACATGATATCTGTGACCCACACCCTATTCATATACTCCCTTCCCTTTTGAAAATCACTAATAAAAACTTTCTGGTTTTATGGCTCAGGGGGCATCACAGAAACTGCCGACATGTGAGATCTCCCCCGGACACCCAGCTTTAAAATTTCTCTCTTTTGTACTCTGTCCGTTTATTTCTCAGGCCAGCTGACATTTAGGGAAAATATTTTTTATTTATTTATTTATTTATTTATTTTTAATTATACTTTAAGTTTTAGGGTACATGTGCACCTTGTGCAGGTTAGTTACATATGTATACATGTGCCATGCTGGTGCGCTGCACCCACTAACTCGTCATCTAGCATTAGGTATATCTCCCAATGCTATCCCTCCCCCCTCCCCCCACCCCACCACAGTCCCCAGAGTGTGATATTCCCCTTCCTGTGTCCATGTGATCTCATTGTTCAATTCCCAACTATGAGTGAGAATATGCGGTGTTTGGTTTTTTGTTCTTGCGATACTTTACTGAGAATGATGATTTCCAATTTCATCCATGTCCCTACAAAGGATATGAACTCATCATTTTTTATGGCTGCATAGTATTCCATGGTGTATATGTGCCACATTTTCTTAATCCAGTCTATCATTGTTGGACATTTGGGTTGGTTCCAAGTCTTTGCTATTGTGAATAATGCCGCAATAAACATACGTGTGCATGTGTCTTTATAGCAGCATGATTTATAGTCATTCGGGTATATACCCAGTAATGGGATGGCTGGGTCAAATGGTATTTCTAGTTCTAGATCCCTGAGGAATTGCCACACTGACTTCCACAATGGTTGAACTAGTTTACAGTCCCACCAACATTGTAAAAGTGTTCCTATTTCTCCACATCCTCTCCAGCACCTGTTGTTAAAAGAACCTACATGAAATATTGGGAGTGCTTTTAAAAATACTTTGTAATGCCAGATAATAAGGTAATATGATTACCAGCTAACTGACTCCATTATAGTACACAGCACTGCTTTGGGTTCAGCCTGATATTCCTCTTCTCACACTCTAGATGCTACTCTACTACCGATTTGTCTCTCTCTTTGTATTGTTAGTGTGCAGATTGACTGTATTTTGTGTGTTTAATTTTGTCCTGAAAAATTTTGTGAATTAGGTTTAAGTTATTATTGGGTATCTGAAAAGTAAGTATAAAATCAATGCTTTGTGAGCTCTGGAAAAAATATTGACTAACTCATAAGGAGATTCATCACTGACAGAGGTAGTCAGTGGCCTACACTCATGTCACCATCACCACAAAATAGCACTGCTACTCCAAACTGCATTTTTTTTCTGAAAGAGTAATTCCTTGTGGCAAGTTATATGCTCCATGAAAGCTGTATCAGTTAAGGTTTGAGCTTAACTGCATGTAACAAAACATCTAAACACATCAATCTTCTAAGATACCTCCAAAGTTTTGACAAAAGTAAATTCAGAATAATTTTGGTCTTGGAGATGGAGATGAACATCTCCAGAAACAGACTAGAAACCCAAGACAGAGAATAAAAGCAGCAAAATCCAGTGGGTGCCTGGGCTGTGCATCCAGAAGTAGGATGTGCCGGCCAGGAACTTGGATTCTGTGTAGAACTACACCATTCTAAAAGTAAACTCATAATCTAGCACCCTGAATCCAGGGTCTACTTCTAGGCCTGGGACTTAAATAGCTTGCTCTCTTTAATATGTGTAAAAGATGACTTAAACAAATAGTAAATCTTTCATGTATACAAAGACAAACATAACCAGCCATTAGAATATAATCTGACCATGCTTGGTGGCTCACACCTGTAATCCCAGAACTTTGGAAGGCTGAGGCATGTGGATTGCTGGAGTGCAGGATTTCAAAACCAGCTGGGGCAATATGGCCAAACCTTTTCTCTACCAAAACAAAAAACAAACAAACAAACAAAAAAGAAAATTAGCTGTGCATGGTGGTGTGTGCTTGTGATCCCAGCTACTCAGAAGGCTGAAGTAGGAGGATCCCTTGAGCCCAGGAGGCGGAGGTTGCAGAGAATGGAGATTGCACCACTGCCCTCCAGCCTGAGCGACAGAGGGAGACCCTATCTCTCTCTCTCTCTCTCTCTGTCTCTCTCTCTGTGTATATATGTGTGTGTGTGTGTGTGTGTGTGTGTGTGTATAATCTCTGTGTATATATGTGTGTGTATATCATATTTCATATATATCATATTTCATATATATATATGGTGGGAGAGCTTTTAAGCACTGTAGTGAGCCAGTGGAAATGTACTGGAGGAGTTGGTTTGAGAATGGGGTGGAGCTTGGTCAATGTGATGAGGCCATCTGTCTCTGCTAATTGGTGCTTATCTAAGTTAGCCTCCTACCTTCCCACAAAGACTGGGAAACAAGGACCTTATCTTTCTTGACAATTACATTTCAAAGGAATGGTTTCCAGGTTATTGAAAAAGACATTCCTGGGTTGTAAAACTGGCCAGAGACTGGGAGATTTGCATCTTAAAGGAGGAATGCTCTAAGTAAGAGTGGTTAGGGGCCTACAGTTAGGAAGAAACCTAAAGTTTAATCAAGCTGAGGGAAACTTTAAGATCCTCTAAGTGGATTCTACTGATGTTAGAATTTCTGGCCATGGTGATTATAAAAAGCAGATCAAATTTAAAGCAGTTTTTAAAATTTTTCTTTCAAAGACAATTTAACAGTCAATACACACCCTTATTGCCCGCACCTCAGGGCAGGCTACTCTCACTGCCCTCCAGATGCTATGCTACTGAAGGTGAGATTAATTTTATACACTTGTCAATAAGAATTTTAAATCTATTTAATATTCTCACAGATACATATGAAGTCATGGCACATTCACTAAAATGAACAAGAAATTACAAAACAAAGTAGGTAGAAGTGAAACAAGAATAGGTCTACAGGCTGGGTGCGGTGGCTCATGTCTAAAATCCCAGCACTTTGGGAGGCTGAAGCAGGCAGATCAATCACCTAGGTCAAGAGTTCGAAACCAGCCTGGCCAACATAGTGAAACCCCATTTCTACTAAAAATACAACAACAACAAAAATTAGCTGGGCATGGTGGCGAATGCCTGTAATTCGAGCTACTTGGGAGGCTTAGGCAGGAGAATCGCTTGAACCTGGAAGGCAGAGGTTGCAGTGAGCCAAGATCAGGCCACTTCACTCCAGCCTGGGTGACAGAGTGAGACTCCATCTCAAAAAAAAAAAAAAAAAAAAGAAAAAGAAAAAAAGAAATAAGTGTATAGTATACGAAAAGAAGCAGTTAGATGTATTGCAAATGAAAATGATGGCCCGGCGCGATGGCTCACGCCTGTAATCCCAACACTTTGGGAGGCCGAGGCGGGCGGATGACGAGGTCAGGAGACTGAGACCATCCTGGCTAACATGGTGAAACCCCGTCTCTACTAAAAATACAAAAAATTAGCCGGGTGTGGCGGCGTGTGCCTGTAATACCAGCTACTTGGGAGGCTGAGGCAGGAGAATGGTGTGAACCAGGGAGGCATAGCTTGCAGTGAGCCAAGATCGCGCCACTGCACTCCAGCCTGGGCGACAGAGCAAGACTCCGTCTCAAATAAAAAGAAAAAGAAAAAAAACAAATGAAAATGACATTTCCTGGAATAAGTATTCCATCAGGCTCAATTCTAGAGAATTAGTGAATTGAAGAGTAGTACTATTATTGAGACTCAGAAAACAATACCCCAAAATGAAGGCATCAGAAGAAGCCTCAGAAGGAAAAGCTTTTCTTTAACCTTCTCCTGCCCTCCTGTCTCTCAGTCCCATTCTCTCCCAAGATTAGCCATAGAAACTAGAATCCCTCTTCCCCAAGGTGGGCCATAGAAACCAGACTCCCTTGTCCCCAAAGCCAGCCATAAAACCTAAAAAATATGACTCTAACTTTCCCTCCACCTTTCTGTGTAAAAACTGGCCCTGAAGAAATTATCTGACCTACATTGTTTGACTGTAGGTCATAAGATCCCATTCCAGAGAGGGTCTTTTCCCATACCCAGAAGGAGTACTGCACAGAGAGGACAAGAAGAATCGAAATAGGCTATGCAAGGTTTCTTCACTCAGTCTATTAGTATTAGTTCATACCATTTTTTTGTCCAGTTATATTTCTACACAGCTGTCCATACTTCATTGAACCTAATGGACAGTTTCCCCTGAAGTTCTGTCTTCATTCTGAAAGCTCCCATGTACATGTTAATAAAACGTGTATGCTTTTTCTCAGATTAATCTGTCTTTTGTGGGTTAATTTTTCAGTGAAACTTCAAAGGGTAAAAGAGAGGTTTCCTCTTGGCTTCCACACTGTGATAAAACTAGATACTCAGCCCAAAGTGATAGAATAGTTAAGTTATTTGAAAGGTAGCTTGTGATACTCCAACAAATACCTAACGGGAATTCTTGAATATAAGAATGGAGAAAATAGTAGAAAAGTAATCGTTAAATGGCAAATAAGCAACATTTTTTTCCAAATTAATGACACACATTCTCAGATTAAAAGTTTACTGTAAGTTTTTGCAGGATCAATAAAATTAAATTTACATCTAAACATGTTGTATTGAAACCTAAGAACATCAAATACACAAACAAAAATGCTTAGAAAGTTACCAGAGTGAATTCAAATTACCACCTTCAACAAAAAAACAATTACAATCAACACATACCTCATTAAAAACAAAAAGAAATATCTGAAAGTGGTGAGGGATAATAGTTGTGAAACTAAGATATTGTAACTTGTTGAGTTATAAGTTATGTGCGCAGGTAAAATAGATATATTTTTAGTCACAGAATGTCTAAGAGAGTTAACTCAAAAAAAGTGAAACCAGGAAATAGGAAACAATGTTGAGTACATAAACTGATAAAATATTTTTAAAGTTAAATATAAGTTAGTGATATTTTAATTTTTAAGTATACCTAAGATTCAGAATACAACTGCAAAAATATTTCTGTTCTTGTACATTGTAAGAATATAAAATGATTTAAAATATATCATCAAATTTTAAAATTAAGCAGTCATATTTCAAGAGGTAACCAAAAATTAAAAATACAATCTATAGCTCCCAGAGCAGCATGGGAAAATCAGGACAAAGGGAGATGAGGAGATGACAAAATTATATCAAGCTACAAGAAGGCAAGAAAAGTCCATATATTATTAATTAATCACAAGATAGGTGAGCAATAAATTTACTTATTAAAAGAGTTTATACAGATTATTAGATTAGCAATCCAGTTGCATTTTACTTATGTTCAAAAAAATCCAGGATTACTTATATTGAAACTATAGGAAAGTTCAGTATGATTGCTAGGTCAAAATAAACAGTTAATATTTTTTCTGTATACCAGTAAAGATCTAACTAGGAAATATAGTTTTAGAATACTGTTCATAGAATTTTACATTTCTTAAAAGTAAATCTAGCAAAATATGCGAGATCACATGAAAAAGTTATGAAATATTGAGAAGCATAAGACAGCATTCCAATAAATGGAAATTACAATGTTCTTATGAACAGAAAGACTCAATATCTTGAAGATGTTAATCTGTAAATCCAATTAATCTATAAATCCAATGCAATTCAAATAAAAAAAACAGGAATTTTCATGAATAGAACAAGCTGACCCAAGAAAGCATTGCCACGTACAAAAGACCAAGAACAGCTAAAGTAGTTTTGAAAAACAACCAAATATAATAACTTTTTTCCTGAAAGGCATCAAAATATGCTATTAAAATTTCATTGTAATTAAAACAATTTTACTTAGACCAATATACTGAAGGAACAGAAAAGTGAGACTGGAAATAAACCCTCATATGCATGGAAAGTGAAGTATGAATGAGATAGCATTACCAATCAGTGTGGAAGCAGTGGTTAACTCAAAACAATATTGCCAAGGTAATTGGCTAAACAGTAATGTACCAAATAGAAAAAAGCATTAAAATAGATAAATAGATTCTAATCTTGTTGTAAACCTGTGTGAAGACACACATGCATATGTATGCACAAAATTTATAACTGATTAAAAGCTTAGAAAAACATTGAATATTTTAGGAAAAAAGGATAACATGTTTATTATTTTAAGAGAAAATTCTTCAATAGCAAGCATCATTTTTAAGACTTCATACCACCAAAATAAATGTGAATTAAGAGTTAGGAGAAGCTAAAAATGTCAAGAAGCTTTTTAACCAACAAAGGAAGAGCATCCAGAATAAATTTAGAACACTCTCCAATTATAAACATATAGACATGGCCTCAAATAAGAACATTTGGAAAATGGACAATAGTAAAGCAAATTGGCAATCCATGTAAGCAAAACATAATTGACCAAGAAATACCTAAAAAGAAGCTAAGCACAAAAGAACAACTATTTATTTCACCCATCAAAGTGGCAATATACAAAATGCTAACAAAAATAAGTGCTGGTGAAAAAATGGAGAAATGCCTTCATTGCTGATGCATGTGCTCATTGATAATTTCAAAGCACAAATAGACAAATTGGTAAATCGAAAAAAACATGTTATCTTCCTACCTAGCAATTCCATTTAGAGTTGTGCTCCTGAGAAATTCTACAACTCACACATGTACAGACATATTGCAATGTTTATTACAGTATTTTTTACAGCAAGAAAAATTAGAAACAAGCTGGGCATGGTGGCTCTTGCCTATAATACTAGCACTTTGGGAGGCTGAGACAGGAGGATAGCTTGAGCTCAGGAGGTTAAGACCAGCATGGGGAACATAGTGAGACCCCATCTCTACAAAAAATAGAAATAAAAAAATTAGCCAGGTGTATGTGTGCTTGTAGTCCCAGCTACTCAGGAAACTGAGGTAGAAGGATCACTTGAGCCTGGGAGGTCAAGGCTGCAGTGAGCAGTGATCATGTCACTGCACTTCAGCCTGAGTGACAGAGCAAGATCCCAACCCAAGAAAAAAAACTGGAAACACCCAAAATATCCATTATCAGAAGATTAAATAAGTCAATTTTTATATGTTTACATATAAAAATACCAAACAGCATTTAATGTGAGTGAATTACAGTTAAATTAGAGTTAAATATGTCAACATGAATAGATCTCAAAAGCATAATATAGAGTAAAAGAAATTAATCACAAAATCATAAGTGTAATATAGTTCTTAAAAAATAGAAATTGAAAACATGACAATTTTATATCTTGCTTATGAATTCTTTCATATGTAAAATAGTATAAAATACTGAAAAATATTTTTAAAATTCCATTTGGGAAGGAATAAGTCATGCAAGGAGAATTATACAAAAGGCTTGAAGAAGATTTGTCATTGTTATGGGTTGCCTTTTGTTCCTCCTAAATTCATATGTTGAAGTCCTAAGCCCCAGTACCTCAAAATGTGATTAAATGAAACTGGTTAAATTAAGATGAGGTCATAACAAATAGGGTGATCTCTTAATCCAATATATGTAGTGTCCTCATAAAAAGGAAAATTTTGGACATGGACACACACACACAAACACACACATACGAAGAATGCCATGTGAAGATTGGCATTTCACTTCAGCAAGGCAACAAACTCCTGGCAGCTAGGAGACATACCTAGAGCAAATACTTTCCTAGCACCTTCAAACAAGGATGGTTCTGCCGACATCTTATTTTCAAACTTCTGGTTTCTAGAATCATAAGATGACAAATTTCTGTTGTTCAAGTCACTCAGTCTATGGTACCTTTTCAGGAAGCCCTAGTAAATTAATACAGTAATGTTTTAAAATGTATTTAAAATTATCTATGGCAACTATTGTAAACATTTTTAAATTGATAAACTGTAGACTTACTCTCTATAGTTTTCTCTGAACTTGAAGTTTTCATGATTTTGAAAAGTAAAAGGAAAGTGAATTCCAATCTAAAGGCATAATTAATAAAATGGAAAAGTTGAACAAAGATGTTAATCTGAGGAAGCTAGAATATGAGTATTAAAAAGTCAGCTTTATGACAGGCAGGAGAAAAGTTGTAAAAATGTGTACACACAGGATTAGTAAACAGAAACACAATACAATCAAAATCATTATTTAATTTCAGGAATCAACTGAAAATTCAATTAATAGGAAAGATTTATAAGCAGAAAATATATAAAAATGGATTATGTCAAGGTATAAAAAGTTTTTTAAGGAATAATGATACGATTAGCAAAATTGTATTCTAATATACTTAAATATCTTGAGAAAGAGGATTTTTTTAACTGTATAATATCTGATATATAATTTTTTAAAACTATAAAACATCTGATGTACATCCAGGAGAAAAATCTTAAAAGTCCCATTCTATAAATGTGTAAAATTTGTATCACATTATTTATGAAAGGAAAATATGAAATTTTTATAAAATAATAAAAGGCATACATTACCTAAATACAAATTGAAATAATGAAATATATTGTCACCTATAATCCTTTGCTTCAATGAAACCTATGGAGGCATGGAAATCTTAGGTAGTGTAGTTGGTTGGATTCCTACCAGGAAATGGGAGATGATGGAGGATTTTGATATTACAAAAGTAGAAACATTACTCTGAAAAAGTCCTCAGTACATTGTTTTGTAAATACATATATATATACACATAAACATTTATACAAACACACACACATACATATATACAGATATGTATATATTTGTGTGTACTTATATACACACATGTATGTGTACATATGTGTGCATATATACATATGTGCATCTATACATATGTATATACATGTGCGTATTTGTGCGTATATATGTATATACATATACCTATATATGTACATATGTATGTGTGTATATGTATGTGCATATATATGTACTATTGTGTGTGTCTATATGTGTGTGTTGTGTATATATGTACATATGTATATGTCTGTGTGTGTATGCATGTGTGTGTATATATATATATATATATATATACACAAATGGATAGTGATGGCAAAGTTGTAGGTAAAATGTAAGTTTATTACACGGTTGGGCAGAATGGACATTGAGAAACTCTTAGAAAAAATTTTGCAAAGTTATCAAAACCTTCAAAATATTCTCTTTCCTTCAATAAATCTGTTTCATGGAATTCAGTCTAAGGAAATAATCAGAAATTTAAAAAATGTTTTGTCAACTATGGTCATCATCTATAATAGTAAAAACCAGAAATCAACAACTGGAAAATTACTATGTAAATTATGGTGTAGCACATTATGCAATCTTTTAAATAAACTTGATTGAGAGCTTTAATGATGTAAAAAATGCTTATGATATAGCATGATTCCGTTTTTCTAATTTTATACAGAGAATGAAATAAACTATGTGAACAATAATTGGAGAAGGGAAACACCAAAGTATGAAGACTGCATATCTTCAAGTGGTGGTCTAATGGTCCATTTTTATTTTTTTGTTGATATTGGCATTTTTTTTATATTTCCCAAGTCTTCTTGAAAACAATGTATTATGTTGCAGTCATGAAACACACTTTTGAAAAGGTGACTTTTAATTTTTCATCAATGTTAACCTTTGTCTCGTTATGAAATACTTCAATTCAACAAATATTGTTAGGTATCTACAACTGCACTAGGCAAAAAGTGTTAGGAAAATGAATTCGACAGGAACTCTTCAGACATGTTAGCAATCTAGTTACCATAAAGGCATTAAGCGATAAAAAGTAATTTTAAGGGCTTATCATCTCTTGCCTGGATTATTATAACAGACTCTCACTGCATCTCTGTCTCCTGTATCCCACCCTTCAGTTTATTTTCTGCACCATTGCCAGAATGCTCTGTCTAAAGCACAAATTTGATCATGCCCTTTGCTTCCTAAACTTATTTGGCTCCCCTTGGTCTGAAGCACTGATTCTCAACCATGACTGCACATTAAAATCGCCCTGGTGAGTTTTTTAAAAGCTCCAGTGCCCAGACCTTCCTCCCCACCATAAAGCCATGCAGTTCCTGATTTAATTAGTCTTGGGCAGCGCCAAAGCATCTATTTTTCAAAGCTCACAGAATTAAGCATCTTAGAATGGCATATAATGTCATTCTATGGAAAGGTTGAGGCTATGTTTCCAGCCATTTCTTACCACTTTTTCGAAGTGAACTCTGAATTTTAGGCTGTTCTTTGAAAATGTCACAATATTTCACAACTCTGTTTTTACCTATGATTTTTCTTTCCATTGTTACCTAGAGTTCTCCCACTTATCCTTCAAAATTCTATCCAGTCAGTCACTGAGGAAGCCTTCTCTGTCTTCTCTAAGGCAGAGGTAGGTGCTCTATCCACAGTAGGGGAAGAAGCAGCCCACATACAGGTAAACATGGAGAGATTCAGTCCTGCAGCACAGTGAGCCACTACAAAAAAATAGGAGGTGATAGAAGATTTTGACATTTCAAAGGTAGAATCATCACTTGGTAGAGCCCTCAGTATACTGTTTGGTATATGTTCTTTTACGTTTCTTTCTCCCACACCATACTGGAAGCCCTTTGAAGGCAAGGATGTTATCATGTTGTTCTTTATGTATCTTAGCACTTAGTCCAATGTCAGGAAGTTTGTAGGTACTCAACCAAGGTTTTTTAAAATAAATATAACAAATAACCATTAATCCAGTATATGATAAATGCCAAATGTATGGTACAGAATGAAATATGGTAGGAATTCGAAGGAGAGCAAGATTTCTGGGCAAAGCCTCCATTGCATCACAGTACAAGGGGAAGCTTTGGGTTCACTTCGAATAAGGTGCCATTTGCTAGGTGGGTGACGATAAACAAATTACTTAATCTTTCTAAGACTTCATTTTCCCAAGTGTTTTGAGGATAGCCATCCTGATTTTACAGGTTGTCTGGAAAGTGTGTAATGGGCCTGGCAGATACAGGTGGTCAGTGAATGTTGGCTCCCGTCACTCTTATTTATTGTTTATTCCAATGTAATTTAGACTTTCTCTCCCAGCTAGATGCTCCTTGGAAGCAGAGACAATGTCTTACTTGCAAGTGCTATTTCATAGAATAGAGCAATACTTACCACAAAGCAAATGCTCAATAGTTTTTGAAATAAAGAGAAATCATATAAGGTTGAAGGTTGAGTTGAATTTTATTTTATTTATTTATTTTTTTGAGATGGGGTCTCACTCTGCTGCCTGGGCTGGAGTTTAGTGGCGTGATCTCGGCTGACTGCAACCTCCGCCTCCTGGGTTCAAGCGATTCTCCTGCCTCAACCTCCCGAGTAGCTGGGATTACAGGTACCCGCCACTATGCCCGGCTAATTTTTTGTATTTTTAGTAGAGACAGGGTTTCACCATGTTGGCCAGGCTGGTCTCAAACTCCTGACCTCGTGATTCGCCCGCCTTGGCCTCCCAAAGTATTGGGATTACAGGCGTGAGCCACTGCACCAGGCCTAGGTTGCATTTTAATATATAAAAATGTAGCAAGATGGTGACAGGGAGTAATACTGTCAATGAATGAAAAAATAAATTCAGTGTGGAGAGTAAAATGATCAAGGTGGAGGTCCCAGAGAAGAAGTCAACTCAGTGAATGAAGGAGATGATTCAAGTAAGAGATTTAGTGAAAGAGTGTTCAGAAAAGAAGGGTAAGTCCTTGTTGTGAAACAATAACAATATAAGGATTTGAGCTATTATTCGTTATATAACAGGGAGCCATAGAAGCATTTCAAGCAGAAATATAACATGCTCTTTAGCTCAAGGTCCAAGATAATTTCTAAGATGTGTGTAGGGTGAAAGGGAGGTAAAACACATTTTAAGCATTCAGAACACTTGCAAGAAATATCATTAGTATTAATTATTTATGTTTTATACTCCTGAAATAAAGTGACCTCAAAAGAAATAAACATGAAGCATTGGACAATTAATATTACATGATAGATTTATAGGCTATGATAGGGAAAGACATAAGGAGCATGCAAAATAAGAAAATTGAAAAATAATCTTGGGAACTGAGAGGGAAGATAAATTCAGCATTAGACAAGTGGTGGTTGCATATCCAAATAAATGACCAGTAGGCATTTGGGGAGGTGGGACTGGATGGACTCTGTAATTACACAATTATCACCTAGTTAATAAGTTACAAAATCAGAGTAGATGAGGATGCTGATTCAAAATGAAAAACACAATGGGAGCGGCCAAAGTTTGTCTCAGGAGGACAAACTAATAGATGTTAGGAATCAAAGAAAAACCTTTGTATGTTTTGCAGAATTCTGATCTTTGTTTTGTTTTGTTTTGTAACTAGAAACAATGCTACAGGGAAAAGCTAAGTCCCATCTTTGGATCCATTTAAGGCAATCATTTTAGGAAGATAATTTGATAAATGATTTCCCATCATGTATATTTAAAGCTAGAACACGGAATTCTGCCGTGATGATCCATGATTTACTTCCCAAAAACCACATAATGACTTTTTAATATTCATATGGGTAAAAGTTAATAATGAGTTAATAATGATGTTCCTTAAGTTTATCTGCTATAAAATAATTATAATTACATAGAAATTTTACCATATACTTTACAGATAATTCATAGTAAATTTCCCTTTATATAAATGAAATGACAGCAGTATTATCATTTTAATCTGAAATAATTATGAATTATTCAAAAGGTACCATTTTCAGCATTCAGTGCAGCATCAGTGCCTTTGATCTGGATGAACTGATGGGTATTCTATCCTTTACAAATTAATCTCCAATTACAAGTTCCTCCTTGGGATGTGGGTGCTGATAATTTTAATAAGGAACCATGGAATGGGTTATTTCATTACTATTTGGATGTAGTAGACTTTCATGGACTTTCAAATGTAGGGCTTTTTAAAATAAAATTCAAAGTAGCCCAGAACAACTGGATATGTTACTTAAAAGTATGTTACTCAAATGAAAATATCTTTTCTGTGCACACGTTCATGTCAGCTTGAAAATTAAATGCCTAGATATTTCCTACTAGAATCAATACTCTATCATTTCTTTTTCTCTTTTCAAAAAGATTATATCCTTTAAAAATGAAATACTACTAAAACCTCCTGTGTAATATTGGAGTGTTTTTTATAAAAACAAACAAAAAAAGGCAATTGAAAATTTTAAGCTTACAAACATAGGCTACATAACACAGAATTGGTCCTTAAGTTTCTTAAATTTATAAAAAATGGTAAAGAGAGAAAGAGAGAAAATTTTCTCTGAATTGGACAGTGTGTGCAATCCCAGTTGCATGGAAAATTGTCTTAGACTGGAAGCTGCTTTGACAAACACAAAAGACTCCTGCTTAAACGCCAAGAGACTCTGCCAATCTACCCATAGTACTGCAGTTAGCTGACAGACAGATGTTAAACAAAGTTCCTTCACTCTGTGACTTCGTGTTGATATGCTTCATAAACACCTTTCTTCCTAAAACAATGGGCAAAGAAAAACCTGGAAGCCTTCTTTGCAATTCATACATGATAATGTTGACAGTCCTAATCCTAGCTCCTCCTTAAGGGTGTTTGTCCGTCAACTATCAAACTGTAAAATACAGTTTACATCATAAAATTTCTGCTTCCACACATGCAAGTCTCTGGTGAATCAGTAAACATGAAAATCTCCTAGATTTTGAGAGAAACAGTAGAAACATGAATAAAAGCCTTATGTAGCAAGATCCCATTGGAAAAATGTTTAGGAACTAGGGCGAAACTAATCCTCATTAATGATTTTAATTAAGTCTCTAACCGTCAATTTATTTTCATTGCTGTTAAGTGAACAGATAGATGCCCAGAGGCAGAGACTGTTCTTGTAAGTACTGTGGCTATGAGCTTTGTGAGAGATTCCCATAAACCCTGCTCTGTGCTCGTACCTTCCACTTCCCTTCACCGATGGTCCTCTCAGGAATGTCCAGCTTACTCAGTGTTTAATGGGCCTCTACTTTGAAAGTGATGTCACAGGGGATTCAAGGAACCATCTTCCTTACATCTTACCTGGAGAAAGTAATGTTATATAACAGATTCTACTTTCATCCAAGCACAAAGGAAAACTGATTTCCCATACTTAAACAAGAAAGTCATCTAGATGGGGGATGGTGGGAGTGAGCAAGAAAGATGCACTCACTCCCTCCTGGCGTGACATCAGGGTAGGAGGCCACCGAGCTGGGGCCCTTAAGAGGAGCCCTCATTGTCACTTGCCTCCCACACATTACTAAATAGTTTTTTTTACATATGCAAAGCAGGTATCTTTCATTTTTTTTTCCCCAAGAAATAAAGGTCAACTATGTTGGAGAGAATATCAGCGTTCTCAGGTAGCTGCTTTTTGATAAAAGAAAAATAATTTTGTATATATTTCTTTTATTTGTCTTAAAATTTTTACTTCTGCATCTCAGAGATGTTTGCCTTCTGAGCAAACCTAAAGCTACTAGGGCTGAACCAGTTAAAGAGTAGAATATGTATGAGCATTTTTGTTTTCTCTATTTCACATTACTGATCTAATTCACAAATACCCTAAACTTACAATAGAGAAAAATTAGCAATATGAGAAATATTTTATAGGAAATCTTTTGCAATACATTCTATAAAATCCCCTAACTGGTAAAAGACTAGCTGGTCTTGAAAAAAATTGGAGGGGGGGAATCAGAATTGGGAAAATAAAATATCTCCATAGAAGCAAAGGTAACTGTCCTGTATTCCATAACTATGTAAAGCAGGATTAAAAGCAGACTGGAGTTGAATTTGAAATAATTGATCCATATTCTTGAGATACCACTACTGAATATTTATCAAATGTTTTCTCTCTAAAGGGTACATTTACTTTTTTCCTGAAAAATTCAGGTAGTCTCATCACCAAGCAGACTAAAATGACAAGCTAGCAAAGGCAACCCTATTCTTTCTCACTTCATTGGCTAAGCAAAATCCTAAGTGAATGCCAACTCTCAAATTAGTCACTTTCTCCTTAGTTAGAACTTCGTAACCTGAACTTTTCCTGACACCATAAGGACTACAAGAGCACTGCATTATACTGTTATCAGTGCCTTCCTAATTGCTCATCTAGAATCTGACCTTAACATAACCAAATCTTTGGGGATCAGAGCAGGTTTGAGATCCCCCTAAAAAGTCAAGGTGAAGTGAATAATCAAGGAAAGTTGAGAGGGACAGCCCTTCCTACCCCATCCCTTTTACACAGCTCAAGAAAGGTTGTTAGTACTGTGAACCAAGGACTCGCAATTTTATTGGCCGTTATGCTTATAGGATGAGTTTTGTGTACAAAGGGGTAAAAATCCAAGGGTATATAGGGATGCTCTCTCTTCTCTGCAGCAATTTTTAAAAGGAAGTTGGGGAAATAAAATGAGGATAGAGAGAATTGTTTTCCCTTGCAGAAGGCTAGTTATTTTATTGTCTATCTTCGCTCTCTCTTTGTTTCTCTTTCTCTCTCTTCTCTTTCATTCCCATACTACCTTCAAAATAGAATGGATCCTGAAAGTTTTCTCAAGGCCTTTGAGGAGGAATGTTCTGTCTAGTTTTCCCTCTACCCCACCCCACACGGTTTTATCTTTTTAATTTTTTTTTTATAAGAAGACAAACAAGTTCTCTTGGGGAAGACCATTTCCTTATGGAACTGCCTTGAGAATTGAATACAAAGGCACAGCATGGAATAAAAACCATTCTGTGCACATAATTTTCCCCATGATTATTTTTCTATTGGGAAGCTTATGTAGGTATCTGGTTAATTTAGAACAAGTCTAAATAGTATGACTTCATTTAAATTTCAGCTTCCTCATGATGATATTTGTACCAAGAGCCTGGGCCTGGACTCAGGCTTGGTGCTCTACCCCACTGTGGCCAAACTGATACCCAGGATGCAAGACAGAGTCCCCCTTATTATTTCCCCAGGTTTTCTAAAACAGAAAGACTCTTTCACCATGGCCACCATAGCTGTGAATGTGCTGCGTCACACCTGAAGCCAGCGCATATCACAGACCAAGGCCCACAGTGTATTACTGGTCATCACTGTTATTCAGGGTCCAGGGGCTCTTTAGTCAGTAGGTCATGAATCCTACCAGGTCTTTGCTGTGACAGGGCAGAACTGAGTTCAATGTGAAGTCCCCCAGTTGCTGCACTCTCCCTCTCCCAAGTGCACATACTTCTCCATGCCACCTGGCTGCTGCAAGGGTGTGGGGGGAAGGGATGGAAAAAGCACTCCCAGCTGGTGTCTCAGTATGTCACATGCCCCTGGTCCACTGGTCCTGTACCCAGCTCAGCTCTAGGACTTGCCTAGGAGTTGCAGTCCTTGTGGCCTAAGCCTGCAAAAAATGTTCACCTACAGTCCCAGAGCACTCTAGCTTTCAAGCCAGGTATGGCCTTCTTCTCTATAGCTATGAAAGTCCTAGATGGCATCTTCTTTCAATGGAAGACTATTTTGCCTCTATTAAAAATGTGTTGTTTAGTGTAGACATCTTCTTCAATTCTCTTAGCCAGATCTTCTGGTTAACTTGCTGAAGCTTCTCTATCAGCACTTTCTGCTTCACCCTGCACTTTGATGTTATGAAGATGGCTTCCTTCTTAAACCTCTTGAACCAATCTCTGCTAGCTTTAAACTTATTTTATGCAGCTTCCTGACCTCTCTCAGCCTTTATAGAATAGAAGAGAGTTAAGGCCTTGCTCTGAATTAGGCTTTAGCTTAAAGGAATATTGTGGCTAGTGATCTTCTATCCAGACCAATAAAACTTTCTCTAGATAAGTGAAATGTCTGCTTCACTTTCTTATTATTCATGTATTCACGGGGGTGGTACTTTTAATTTCCTTGAAGGACTTTTTATTTACATTTAGAACTTAGCTGTCAGGTGCAAGAGGCTTAGTTTCAGCCTCTCTCAGCTGTCAACATGCCTTCCTCACTAAATGTAATCATTTCTAGTTTTTTATTTGAAGTGAGACACGTGATTCTTGCTTTCACTGGAACACTTAGAGGCCATTGCAGAATTATTAATTGTCCTAATTTTAATATTATTGTGTCTTAGAGAATAGGAAAGCCTGAGGCAAGAGAGAGAGACAAGGGAACAGCTGGTCGGTGGAGCAGTCAGAACACACACATTTATCAATTAAGTTATTCACTCAAAACAATTACAATAGGAACATCAAATATCACTGACCAGAGATCATCATAACAGATATCAATAATAAATGATTTGAAATATTGCAAGAATTTCCAAAACATGATACAGAGAAATGAAATGACTGCATGCTATTAGAAAAGTGGCATTGATAGACATTCTTGACACATGGTTGTCACAAACTTTCAGTTTGCAGAAAACACAGTATCTATGATGCACAAGAAAATGAGGTGCAATAAGGTGAAGCATGCCTGCACTGAATTAGGCGCTGAGAAAATATAAAATAATACTACCCACTATGAAATTACAACCTATTTAAGAAGATTAAACATATACATAAATATAATAAAATAGTATTCATAATAAGTGGAATGAGAGAAGTAAACAAGACTTAAAAATCTTACAGTTTACCTGAGGAGGGAGATATTTTTTTTCCATTTAGGGTTATGGAGGAGTGTTCTAGGAAAGAGTAGACTCTGAGCGGAGACTTGATAAATCAACATGATATCAGCAAAGTTCACGTTAAGAGTTATTACTTGTCATAAGTGTGACAGAGGAAAGGTATGGAAAATTGAAACTTATAAGTATACTTTAAAAATGGAAAAGAGTCTAGTTTGAGAATACTTAACGGAATGGCAGGATTATAACTCTAAACTTGGAATGGGGTTAGTTCATGAAAAACTTGAATACTCATGTGAGCTCTTTGTATTTTAGTCTGAAGAAAATGTGGATCTGGCCATGATTTTGGAACAGAGATTCAAACTAATGATGCAGAATGTTTCATCTGATAATGTGTGCTTACTACATTTTCCGAGACCAAGACTACATTCTAGCTCTCCAGTAAGAGCCTCCTTGTTTGCCCTTAAATATGTTTTCAATACTACTTCCAGAATGATCTCCACATAACACAAAATGGACCATGCCCTGTCCAATCCTTCAATGGTTCCTCAATATTTATGGGATAAAGAAAATGATTTTATGTGACTTTCCAGACCTTCCATAGCTGGGAGCCTACCTCTGCTTTAGTGTAATGCTTTGCCACAGTCTACATGAGAGTAAATGATATATTTGGGAGAGAATCTGAAGAGCATTTTAAAATGTGAAAACTGATTTAAGTAGATGTAATACAGTGAAGGCAAATTGCAGTTGATTTTATGCTGGGTGACATGAAAAATAGCGGTAATCATTTAAATAGCTAAACTAGAAGAAAGAAAGCTAATCCATTAGAAAACAGGGATAATAATCTTGTATTTCTACTTGTTGAATGAGAGAAACTAAAAATTTACCAGGCTAAAATCTTTTCATATGCAATGAATACATGGGATCCAGAATTCAACTGTCAGGAGAAGTAGATCTAGAAATTCAACATTGATAGTTTTCAGCATAATGATGAAAGTGGAGGCTACACACTTATTAAAATTGACAGGGGGCCAAGAATGGTGTTTCATATCTGTAACCCCAGCACTTTGGGCACCTGAGGTGGGAGGATTGCCTGAGCCTGGGAAGTTGAGGGTGTAGTGACCTATGATCACACCAAAATACTCCAGCCCGGGCAGCAGAGCAAGATCCTGTCTGAAAAAATAAATAAATGAAAATTTAAAAGTTGACAGGGAAATTATATAGAAAGTAAGAAGAGCCAAAGATTGATTGACTATAATGTGTACAATTAGTGAGTGGATGTAAAAGGTACCTAGGGGAAAGAAAAATTCCTTACCAGAGAAGATCTTTCTAACAAACCTCTCTAAACTAGAATGCCACACACACACCACACACCTTCAGGTATGCACTCACTAGCACACACATACTATCCACCTCTCATCCCCTTGCCCTGCTTTATTGTTCTTAAAGGAACTTTTCACCATCACTTATTTATTCTTAATATGTATAATATATATCTCCCTTCATGATAACAGGGACTTTGTTTTACCTCACAGCATTCCTGCTTCTGGAACAGTGCTTAGTGCATGGAGAGATTTTAATATATCATTGTTAAAATGGCTGAATATAAAACAAAAGCATAAACCTAGATGATACTGAGACCTCTTCTTCTCTTTTTTTAAAGACACATTCTCACTCTGCTGCCCAGGCTGGAGTGCAGTGGCTTGACCATGCCTCACTGCAGCCTCAATCTCCCAGGCTCAAGCAATCCTCCCAACTCAGCCTCTCAAGTAGCTGGGACTATAGGCATGCATCATCACGCCCAGCTGACTGAGACATTTTCTAGCAATACTAAGTATTTCAGCACTTGGGAATGGAGAAAATGAATAATTCACACAGGGTCACTTAGGATTCTGTGTGGAGAAATTCTTAAGAGCTATCAGAGACTTTGTTGAAAAGATGAAACTAAACTAAGTGAAGAGGCAGATAAGACTAGAAGGGGATGATGGGCTTGGAGAGAAAGGAGATTGAAGAACCTGAGACCAAAAGAAGAATAAAGAATAGCATTTGCAAGCATGAAGACATGAGAAAGGAGACATTATGGAGATTGTAGTGAGGAACAAGACATGTTAAATTCAAGATGCTGCTTCAGCTCATTTTTCTCCAGTGATTTATTTTTTAACTATTTCTCTGTCTTCAACAGTTACCTAAATGAAATATATTGAGTGCCTGCCTCTAAAGAAGAATTCAATGAAGGTTAGCTATTATCTTTTGTGTATTATTATTTGTTTATTGGCAAAGGGCTTCTACACAAGTTTTCCGACTTAGTTCTCTAGATTACTCAAGATTTATAATTCTAATGCTGACCTCAGGCATCTCAGATTTAACTTAGTCAAAATAGAATTTAGCAGTCCTCGTCAAGGAAAAGCTTTGTTCTTTTCCATTGTCACAGTAAATAATATCATACACCCAGGTATACAAGTTAAAAGATAAGAATCATTAATTATCTTTCCCTTTCAGCCATAGTCACATTCAGTCACCATATCCTGCCAATTCCCATTCAGAAATTTCTTCAAAATTGGATCCCCATTCATCCATTCTACTGCCTCTCTCATTTCGGCCCCCACCATTACTCTCCTAAACTATTAGAGCAACGTTTTGTTCCAGTCATCAGCTGTATATACACGTCACTGTCCACATGAAGAGTAAATGATGTATTTGGGAGGGAATCTGACGAGCATTTTAAAATGTGAAAACTGATTTAAGTAGATGGAATACAAAGAAGGGAAATTGCAGTTGACTTTATGCTGGGTGACTTGAAACCCATTCTCAATACTGTTGTTGTTACTATTTTTCTAAAATTTCAATCATGTCACTAACAGTCAAGATATTTGATGGCTCCTAATTGACCATGGGATAAAAACCATTCTTTCATTTACTGTACATTACTCACTGTGCCAGTGCCCAAGGTGCTGTGATGAACAAGGCAGTTGTGATCTACCCTTCCTATCTTGGCTCCTCTTTGCTTCATGCTCATCTACAGCACTTCATTGTCATGCCCTCTCCTTCACATTGTATTTATCAACATCCAAGAACATTCCAGGCCTTTGCACAATTTATTGTCTTTGTACATGCTGATCCCACTATCTAAGAAATAGTACCTGCCAACATTCAAATGAGAAATTTCTCAAATTCAAATATATATGTATGTGTATATCAGACATACACATATGCTTTACAGAATGAATGGCATTTGAGATATTTTTCAAATGGTCAAGATATTTTTTATCTGTCCCAGGACTCTGCTTATGCTATTATAATATGTATCATGTTTATCTTTCTCTTTCCACTTTATTATGATCTCCTGCCAAAATTTATTATACCCAAAGCCTTACACAGTACCTGACACAAAGTATACGCTGAATGAATGGGAACCAGTACTAGGAAGCATATGCGTATACTGGTGATAGTATAAAGCCAATAGAAGGTGATAAGCATAGATTTTGGAGAGAAACATCCCTAATTTGAATTCTAAAATCACTACTTTTTGGTTGTAGTACTTGAGCTAGCCACTTAATATTCTTTTTTTCTTATTATGATAGAGATCTTCACTTATACACACAGTCAACAAGAATAGTGTTATTGTTATGAACCATCACCATGCATTCATCACCCATTATCAGAAATTATCAATACATCTAATCTTATTTCATCTATACTCAATATATTTTTTCCTCTCTCCGTCTGAAGTATTTTTTTTTTTTTCAGACAGAGTCTCGCTCTGTTGCCCAGGTTGCAGTGCAGTGGCACAATCTTGGCTCACTGCAACCCCCGCCTCCTGGGTTCAGTCTATTCTCCTGCCTCAGCCTCCCCTGTAGCTGGGATTCCAGGTGCACACCACCATGCCTAATGTTTATATTTTTAGTAGAGACAGGGTTTCACCATGTTGACCAGTTTGGTCTTAAACTCCTGACCTCAGGTGATCTGCCTGTCTCAGCCTCCCAAAGTGCTGGGATTACAGGCATGACCCACAGTGCCTGGCCCATCTGAAGTACTTTGAAGCAAATCTCAACTTCATAAACTTTAACCCATAAATACCTTAGCATATATCACTAAAAGATAAGGACTCTCTATTTTTTATAAGATCTCATCATGTCTCAAATAAATTAATAATTTATTAATATCATCAAATATCCATTTAGTTCAGATTTTCCCAATTATCTCTAAATAAACATATGTGTTTTCTAAACCACTAGCTTGTTTGAATCAGGATCCTAATGATTTTTACATTTTATGTGTTATGTCTTTTAAGTAGTTTTTAATTTGTAAGTTTCTTCTTTCCCTCCTTTACATCCTCCTCGCTGTTGAAGAAACTGGGCTTGTAGAGCTGTGCTTCTCAAATGTTAATGTAACTGTATAACCTAAGGAGATGGTTAAAATGCAGATTATGACTCAGTAGGTCTGGATTGAGGCCAGAAAGTCTGCATTTCTAACAAGCTCTCACGTAATGCCAAAGCTGCTAGTTCATAGGCCGTACTTTGAGAAACAAGACGTATAATATTTCACATTGTGTATTTTGCTTATTCCATCTTCTTAATGTAATTTGCCATGTTAACTCTGTACTTTGTGACACCCTGTAAAACAATAAACCTAGAGTAATGGTTCTTGACATTGGACTCACAATAGAATCCTCTGGGGTACTTAAAAAATCATCATGTCCAGGTCAAACTTTAGACAGGATATTCAGAATAAAATTCCTGATTCTTTTTTTTTAACCAGTTTTAAAAACAATGAGTTATTTTCCTAGCATCTTCCAAAGTATTTTACTTAAATATACCTATTTATATCAATATGTTTGTACCTATTTATCTATATAGATATACAATAATCATAATTTTTACTAGGAAAGGAATTGTATATATTGCGATATATGTATTGATGGACCATTTAACTGCAAAATATATTGCTTTCTTCTTGGTGGTGGTGCTTTTTTTTCTTCTTTGTTTTTTTTTTTTTTTTTTTTTTGGAGGGGGTAGGGGCTTTTGTTTTCTCTATTTAGGAGCCCTAAGAGAAGAAAAGTCTTAGTGAAGATACGCCATTATCAGCCATAAGTACATTCTGTAATTTGGTACTCATATCTCTGAGAAGGCCTGGACTTCCCCAGACCTGGGTTTTTGCCTCCTAGCTGCAGGTATCATTTACTCCCTGCATCCTAGAAGCCCCAGGGCAGTGCCAGAGCTGTTGTGGCTCTCTGCTGTCACTAGCAGGATGAGGGAAATTATTTTCCATGTGCCCAGAACTTCCCTCACTGTCCCTTTTTAGGCTGAGTATGGATTTTTATCAGAAACAAACAAAAAATCTTTGTCTTCAAACAGTGCTGCTTTCCTCTGCAGAATTCCGCAAAGCAGGGAATGGTGGGTTTAGCTACTTGCTCAGAATAGAGAGAAGAGGTAAAAATATGGAGAACAAAATAAACAAAAACAAAGTTTTCCTTGCGACATGTAATTGTCATTGGCACAAGTTGCTTGTCTACTTTTTCACTTTCTTAATGTAGCTTTCAAGAAAGCATTTACGTTAAATCCAGTCTTAAATTTTACTTTACAGAAACACAACTAAAGATTTCATGGATGTGGATCATTCAACATATATATCGGCCATGAAAAACTTATAGTTAATCTGAAAACCTTCAGAAAATATTTTATGTTTATTTGTCTATTGCAGGGCTAAGAATTTTGATCTGCAGTCTGTCTTCTAATCAGAGAGGTTATATTTAAATAAAGTACTCCAAATGAAAATAACCCACTTGAATATAACAATCAATTTTGAGTGGGCTTTTTGTTTTTGCAATTTACAATGGGATTTTAAAAATAAAACATACACAAGATCAGGGTACTTTGAAACATTTGTGTAAAATAGCTCTGAATATTAAACATAGAGGCTGAAAATATGATGAAAACTCAAAATATTGTCCAAAGGTAAACTAAATGATATGGTTGGATGGAGGCTAATTTTTCTTCAACTTCTGCTGTTGATTTATATCTATTATTCTTTCACTGTTATATAACACAATACATTGAGGAGTGGGTGCCTTGACGTCTATACTGGTATTATAATTATTACAATTAGCATCACACTAAATAAATTACAAAATGTATGTGAGTGTATACATGCTTGTATACCTACTTGAAAACTCATTCAATCCTTACAACACCCCTGTAAGTCAGTAATACTTATTATGATCATTTTATTGAGATGGAAACTGAAGTTCAAAAGGATAAAAGCTTGTAGATAAAAATCAGTATTTTCCAAACTAGAACTCAGGTTTTCTGATTGCAAATCATTTTGTATGTATGTGCTTTTTTATGCACATACCAGATGATATGTGCTCTGAGAAGTATAACTATGTTTAAACCAATCATATCTATGATTAGGTATTCAAAAATGATTTGCCAATAATGTATAATATACAAATAATTGTGCATTTTGATATCACATTAAGAACTTAAAATACCTTTATTATTTTAATATCATTTTAGCCTACCAAGAAGTGTGTGAGCTAATACTTAAACAACAAACTGACAGGTGCAAAAGCAGAGGTCTAGTAAAATTATAGATCAAAATTGCTAATTCATATTGCTGCAAAGCCAGAAAAAGATTACAGTCCAGGATGAGGCAGGTGGATCACAAGGTCAGGAGTTCAAGACTAGACTGGCCAACCTGGTGAAACCCTGCCTCTACTAAAAAAAATACAAAAATCAGCCGGGCGTGGTGGCGGGTGCCTGTAGTCCCAGCTGCTCGAGAGGCTGAGGCAGGAGAATTGCTTGGACTTGGTAGGCGGAGGTTGCAGTGAGCCAAGATCATGTGACTGCACTCCAGCCTGGGCGACAGAACCAGACTCTGTCTCAAAAAAAAAAAAAAAAAAAAAGATTCCAGTCCTTCTGTTTCCCCAAAGTGACCCATTCCACTAGAACTACTTATAAATATTTATCTAGACTAAAATTTAGCAACGAAATCAGATTTAGTCACTTATACTCATTTCAGGACTACAAAGCTGTTTAAACTACTGTGGAGGGAAAATATGCCTATGAATGAGAGAGTGAATTTTCTTTTAGAAAAAGAAAACAGCTATGTTTGCAACTTGTAATTATACAAATCTGCCACACTGTTTTTATATGTACTGCAGCTAACCTTTACACTACTCATTGGTTTAATCCTTTAGCCCAATATTTAACCATAAAGCAAATTATAAAATAAGCGTTTGGTGCAAATGAGAACAGACATGTTTTGTTTCCAAAGGTAAGGATGGTAACCTGCTTACAAATTACTCTCTGAGATTCATCCTACATCATTAAGACTTTGACTGTTATCAACATCATACTTTCAGGATTTTCTATCTCTCAGACAAATTTTGCATGGAGAAAATGAACTTATTGTGCAGTAGAGTCCCCAGGGCCTCACAAACCACACAGCTGTAAAAAGCTCCTCTTTTGAAATGAGTTGGGCTAAAGTAGAAAGGTTTATTTAGGCCCTTATATGAGATGATTCAGGAGGAAAGTCATTTTCAGCCCAATTACCACCAGTAGAGTTGGGAAATCTGCCTGGATACCTTTATCCAAGAGACGAGTATTTGGATATCCAATGCTTAATGGAAATTGAGGGGAGGGCTCTGATATTTAAACAGCAAAATATTCACCCAATTCTCACACTAAAATTTTAACTACTTCTCATAGAAGCAGAAAGTAACTGCATAGCTTACAGTGACACCAATGATTCAATGTGAATCAAATATATTTTGAAGATCCTAAAAGTCTGCTGGACGCTTCAGACAGCCTGTCAGCAAGCTAGCCACATGACTAACCAGAGGTGACATCAGAACTACCAGTTTTCCAAGCAGGAAAGCTTTCCAAGAAGCCATATGCCACTAGAAATGTGTCTGTCAAAATTTAGCATCTGAATCTAATGCTTGATTTCAGCTCAGCTAAAAGATATCACAAAATGCTTCAACTTCCCATTGAAATTCTCTCTTGCCTTCAATTAAATTATTATGTTCTTTAGTGCCCAGAGGGTACAACAAGTAGGTATGAATTATGAAAAAAAAAAAAGTAAGTCACTAAGAAACAAGGATCTTAAACTTCAGAGGCAAATAACCTTATTGAAATATAATGGACAGTGTTATGATACATAATACTGCCCCAAGCCTTCTTAGTCCCTTCAAGGTCTTAATTCCTGAATCATGAATCCCAGGTATAAGAAAGGCACTGAAAATATCTTGCATACAGGTACAAAATATAAATATGTCTGTGCTTCCAGGGCTGTTTGCATGTTAACAGGGACCAAGAAACCTTAAGTCAAAATAATGACACTCTAGGGAATTACCTTCAGGCACAAGTGAGATGGAGGGAGAAGTATATTTCAGGGCACTGGTCCCTGTTCAGCATCCCAGAAATCATAGGACCTGAACAGATGATTACCCAGCTATATGTAAGTTTAGTCCCTAATTAGATTATATTAGTCTGATTGCCTATAAAGCAAAGATTTCTTTTGCCTCAATAATAATATACCAAAAATTTCAATAAAAATATGATTAGCACTGTATGTACTTACGCATCTATTATTTAATCTTAACCTTGAGTTATGAAAAGCACTTATTTTTATATTCTCTTTTTTTCAGAAATGAAAAGGCAGACTTGGGAGGTATATATTAGTTGCTTATACATGACAACTTTTATGAATTAGAATGAACTTCTGAGCTGATGAAGCTGAGTCCTCACGGGTGATGGTAGTGTATTCCAGAGGCAAGCATGCCTAACACAGTGAACATTTTTATTCAATAAACAGTGAGATTAGTAGCTATTACTACACGGCAAAGTGCTATGGGCATCAAATGTGGGAAGAAGCAAGTTCAGAGAACAGCAAGAAGATTACAATAAAACAGATTAGTGAAATTAAAGGAAATAATGAAATAAATAAAAATAAAATCAAAGGTAATAATAAAAATATCCACAGATACTCTAATAGCATGTTTCTGTTATTTGAAAAGGGGAGAAAATTGATTATGAATATCATATATAAAGAATTTTCCTGACCAAGTCTCAATGAGATATAGAATTTAAATTATGAAAATTATGAGAATCTTTGAAAAGGTCACCCACAATCTTGACCAAAACACACTGTAAGTTGCTGCCAAATGACTGGACAGAGAGAAAGGCAAGAGGCCATTTCTGACTACAAAATAATTTCTGCATGAACACATAAAGTTTTTGCCTAAAGATCAAGCCTGTGAATATGATTACATTGATTCCATTTTATAATATTCTTCGATAATGACCACCAATGAGATAGGTCCATATATCCAAATAAAATTGGGGAATGAATTGAGTATTCAGAAGAGCTAGACAAAGCACTTGAAGCAAGCATTAGTGACAGAATGCTGAGCAGGGTAAATTATTATACTTATATGTATTTTTTAATATGTTACATTAATAAAAGGCTGGATTATTCAGGCCACTTTGTATATTTTTGATTACCCACTTCCTACCTAGTTTCTACCATATCCCTAACCAATGTAAAATATTATTAGGATAGGTCCTATTTCTTAAGCCATGATAACAATGTAATATCATGGAGGAGAGCTTAAGGCAATAGAGGCTACCATTTCATTTTTCCAATGTGCTCTGAGGTGAGCTCAAATGTGCAATATCATTAAGAATTACGACAACATGTTTCATAAAAATCAAACTAAATTTATGTAAACATGATGAAAAAGTCACATTAAGAAATTGTTTCACATTAGCTAAGATATTTCACATTACCTTCACATTTATCTAACATTTGGGATAAACTTTAGGCCTTCATTAAATGATAGCCTAATTGGTTAACAAAGTTATTGATATTGCTCATTTTCTGTTCCTCATGCCAGACTCTTAAGGGAATAATAAGATTAGTTTAATACAGAGAAATAAAAGGAGTTCTGAAGGTTAATGAAACCAAGGGTAGCAGAGAAGGAAGATGTTAGTTCTGGCGCACCAGCTGCGTATTTCAAGTACAGAAGCATCTGTCTCCTGTCTGTGGGCCTATTACTATTAAATTTGTCAAAACAACAGCACCTAATGGAGCTTTCTGTATTTTTTCAGGGAAAGGGCATTTGTTTGACAAAGTCAAAAAAGGGTTCTTGAGTTCATGGAAAACTCACACTTTGAAAACATAGTTTCCTTTATACATTCTGAACTTAGGTCTTTTATTTCTTGCCTTCATCAAGTCTTATAGACCAGCCTGGTCAATATAGTGAAACCCCGTCTCTACTAAAAATACAAAAAATTAGCCGAGCGTGGTGGCAGGTGCCTGCAATCCCAGCTACTCAAGAGGCTGAGGCAGGAGAATCGCTTGAACCTGGGAAGCAGAGGTTGCAGTGAGCTGAGATCGCGCCACTGCACTCCAGCCCCAGCAATAGTACAAGACTCTGTCTCAAAAAAAAAAAAGTCCTGAACAGATCTGAGTACAGATGTCTAGGGCAATCCCATTAAGAATACCACCTATATCACCTGTAAGGAACCATATAAATAAAGGGGTACAAACTCAGCATGACTAGTCCTATACAATTATTGAACATACACAACATTTATTAAGTTTGACATCTTATGTGGACACAGTTTGTGATGCCCCAAAACAATTCCAATGTAACATAAAGCATTACTGATCACAAGCCACCAAAGAAGATGTAATAATAATGAAAAAGTTTGAAATATCATGAGAATTACCAAAATGTAACACAGAAACTCAAAGTACGCACAGGCTGTTGGAAAAATGGCACTGATAGACTTGCTCTAGGCAAGGTTGCCACAAAACTTCAATTGTAAAAAACACAATATCTGCAAAGTGCATTAAAGAGAAGCACAATAAAAAGAGGTAGGCCTGTATACCTCAAATGTTCAATTAAATAAGGCATAAACAAAATTCAATAGGTTTCCTATATACTGGTGAGATATACATGTATTTCTTATGAGAAAATTTGCTTTCTCATATGTTCCTGATTGGATTATAAATGAAAATATTTTGGAAAGTAACTTCTTTGACCTGATAATGTATTTCTAGAAAATTCTCCTACACAAAGAAAAAAAAAGTAAGTATAGAAAAAAGCAGCCTTAAGCACATGATTTTTACCTAGCTTTATCTATACAAGTGAAAGATAGGAGGCAACATAAATATTTAGTAATACTAAATGGATAAATACCATCTTGATGTAATCTCACACTACTGTAAACAACGATGGTTATTTTTATTCAAAATAATATAGAAAGTGCTTATGTTGCTATGACAAATTTTTTAAGTATACTAAATTATTTACATAATATCAACATATTCTTTATTTAGCATAAATCAAACCCCAAATATAATACATAGAAAACTAGGACACACACCAAGTATTAATTATGGCTATTTTTATGTGATGAGAACATAGTTGTTTTTGTTTTTATTTCTTTAATTGTCTAGGTATTTTTTCTCAAAATTTCTTACATGGATACATTTTATAATGGAAAATATTTGACCTTTTATTTCAATGAGTGAAATAGACAATTAGACTTATGAAAAAGAAACAGTGATTAATGCAATTATTGTCTTCAATCAGTACTCTGGGCATAACAGCTTTTATAACCTACTTAATAAATGCACAGTCATAAATGTCTTTGGTATGCTTAGTAGTTCCTTAAACCCCATTAAAGTATATGTCCCCTATATATTTCATTTTAAATTGGTTCTATTACTTTTTCCTCTGTCCAAAATTGAAGTTCAGAGCTTTTAAACTGTTATAATAGAACATCATCATCATCATCATCATCCTTATCCTTATCACCATCATCCTTATCATCATTATCATCATCTCACTTTGGGCAATTAACAGAGATACTCAGAAAATCTCTATGTGTTATTCCAGGCTAGCCCTCTAATAAATTCAAAGACTTCTCACATGCTTTTATATTTGGTGAACTATTTTAGACAACTTTTGTTTCATAGCCCAATCGAAATTTTTTTAGATCAACTTATTCCATAGGCAGATTTCTGTTTTATAGTAAAAATATGTGCCTTGGGCCGGGCACAGTGGCTCACACCTGTAATCCCAGCACTTTGGGAGGCTGAGGCGGGTGGATCACCTGAGGTCAGGAGTTCAAGACCAGCCTGGCCATCCTGGTGAAACCCAGCTTATACTAAAAATACAAATATTAATTGGGCATGGTGGTGGGTGCCTGTAATCCTAGCTACTTGGGAGGCTGAGGCAGGAGAATCACCTGAACCTAGGAGGCAGAGTTTGCAGAGAGCCAAGATCGCGCCATTGCACTCCAGCCTGGGTGACAGAGCAAGACTCCATCTCAAAACAAAAAAGTGCCTAATTGAAAGACCCAAACAATCATTAGTCATTTTAAGAATCCTTAACCCAATAGCCACTATGCATTTATACCTGATTTTGTTACTTTATAATGAGTAATTTACCACCTGCGTCCTGGAGAAAGCCTTGATAAGAGAAGCTAATTTCAAAACATGCTATAGGGTCCATCTGGCCTGATATTTTCATTTTCATTTTTACCATTTCTTTAAATAAATTATTATAGATCAAGCTCCTGATTCACATTTTATTTTAATCAAATCTTTTTAAAAATCCTGATATCATCAACAGAAGAACAAGTCAGATTCTATTTAACAATGGAATTACATTGTTGTTGACATACCAAAAATTGAATTATGATCCTTCCTACTGTCAAATAACATACAATGGTTCAGTTCAGTCTTCCATTAAAATTTCACATTTATTTGTTTGTTTTCAAACCCAAACCCTTTTATGCGCAGCTTAATGACAAATTATTATATGATTAAAATGAAGGTACCCAACACTTCTACCAAAACCATTATTGACCCAGACATAAGTCATATACCAAGGAAAATGGCCATTACATTAAATTCATGAAGATTCTAGAATCTAAGGTCATGTCTATCTATATGGTCCTCTGAAAAGCGTTACTGTGGCTACAAAATCAATTTGTAACGCCTGTCCTCGTTGGGAAAGCAATCAATTCTGAGGCCTCTAAGCTTTAACTGTCTGATATTCAACAACATAGTCCCATTATTTCTTCATCAAACTTGTCAAACATGACTAATCACTTGTACATATGAAGATTGCCTAGTGCTTACCTCGGGCCATATAAATTATACATGTAAGATATAAAAACTGTACAATTATGAAACAGGAGACAACTGTAATATCTAACATAATGAAAGAGGTTAAGATTCAAAGACAAGCTTGACTGGTCTTTTTGTTCCGTGTTGAATTTAACCATCTTTAGGTCTCCAATCTAGTCTTTACCCTGTTCAAAGGAAGAGAGCTGGGAGAGGAACAGGTGCAAGCTCCCTCAAATTACACGAAATTCTGGCTTCACTCTCACAAAAAGAGAAGTCCTCCAGGGGATACAACAGCCAATGAGAAGAATTTGGATAAATATCATCTAACCAGACTCTTGCATTCTCTGAAAATGTTAACAGTGTAGTGGTCACAATCAAGCGATGCGTGGCCTTGTTTACCACAATTATTAAAGAGCTAACCCTGAAAATACTCCATCTGACACAAAATGGGTCAGTTCCTTTAACACGAAGTGTGTCAGAGAAGAGAGATCCCAAAGTGTTATCCTGAAACTCTAGGAGACTTTCAATGTGGCCTAATGCTTCCCTCTCAGGGAGCAAGCCAGAAGCGTTGCATTTTCTGTAAGAATCTCTAACCCACTTAGCACTCTATCTCCTGGGTCTGGCCTTTTGTTTATTTGCCTTGAGCCTAGACCTGATTTAGTTAGACAAGCAGACTCAGCCAGATTCTTGTCATTCAAAATCTCTTCCTGAGTCTTTTGTATTTTATTAATATCATTAGTCTGTTCCCAACACCCTGTGAAGACTTTCTCAATTATCATGTTCCTCATATATCAACATTTAAATTCCAAGATAAATGTAAACAAGCCACTTTGGGTTGCAAAGTACAACAAATATATAAATACATTTATCATATTTAAATGTATTTAAAAGTCACAACAAGCTTGCAATGTAAAAGAAATGCATGGGGAGTCCTTTCATAAGGCAAAGAAGCTTGAAATAAAGCAGTGAGGAAACGTGTATTTGAGTAAGCATGGGTTATGAGTTATAAGAGTCAGATACATGCCCCAACCCTCCCAAAGGCTTATTGTATAATCTCAGGCAAGTAAATCATTTAACCTCCAAACTATGATTTTTGTTCGTTACAACTGGAGTGTTGGATTATATAATCTCCATGTTCCCAGTAGCTTTAAAATTTTACTAAATTATGTTTTAATTAACCACCTGCGTTATGAGCACTCAGCTTCTACAGAGTTTATCAACACAAATGACCCCCTGCATATGCAGTGTCCACTTCTACCCATGAGCTACATCTCATACCTCACATGCCACCCACACAAAAGTTTTAGGCCCTTGCTCTAAATAGAGACAATTACAACTTATGCCAAATGAGACATTGGCTGATTTTGCCATCATCTGTATTTAGGCACACTAATTCCTTAGCTTTAAAAGGTAGGATCATTTTTTTCCTTTCTCACAGAGTTACTGTAAACATTCAATAAAATAATGCATATGCTGGTGCTAGTATATCTGGAGGAGAAAAGAGTGAATTTGATTTTTCACATTTAGATAGAGTTAGAATTGCCTATAAGCCATTGGTTATTCTGGTCCCAAACCATAAGAGATATTTAACTAATGTGAAATTGTTATTAGTCAAATAATTTATTGGTCCATCTTTTCTCTTTGCCCCTTTACTCTCCCTCATCCCCAGCAAGGCTGTGAATTCATCAGTAGCAGAGCCCATGCTCATAATTAAATTAACTGTAGTGTCTACATTTTTGGCACAGTATTTTGCACATTTTTAGGGCTTCATGTTTGATGAAGGTGATGGTAATTTTGGCGATACACAAGAAATGGTTTCAGAAAAATTTAGGGAGACCTATTAGAAGATAATTAAAGTAATACAATAGAAATGTTTGTAACTTAGAAAACATTATTAGCAGTGAGAATGCAGTTATGTGGATGGATTTGCGAGACAGTTATAAGGTACAGTCATCGGTACTAGCTGATGAAGTGGATGTGAGGGGGAGGCAGAGAGAGCAGTCAAGGACAATCAACAGCCTTCTAGCTTGAATTGGGTGAAAGGTGGTGTCATTTACAGAGAAGAGTAGAGGTTTTGTACATATTAAGTCTGAGATGACTGTGAGCTATCCAAATGTCAAACAGATGGTTGAATATGAAAATCTTGAAATCAGAAGCAGTGTGAGAGCTCTAGAAATACAGCATTCAGATTATAAATTATAAGTGAAGTCATGGAAGTCCATGGAATTTCCTAGATGAAAGGATATTGAATTGGGAACCTAGAAAAGAATCCTGATAATTTCTAATATTTAATGACCTAGTTGAGAAAAAATAACCAATAATGAGACCAAGGAATAGATAACAGAGATACTGGAGCAAAATCTAGAGAGATGGTATCATGAAAGCCAAGGGCAGAAAATATTTCTAGTAAAAGAAAGTTACCAGCTGTATCACATTCCACTAAATCAGCTAAATCATAAAAAACATTTTCAATATTTATACCATTTTTATATTACACTATTGTAAATTGCAAACTACAGAAAACTAAAAAGAAAGAAAATAAAAAACACTCATAATCCTATAACTCTGAGATAACTCCAAATAACTTGAGAGACAGTTATAAGGTACAGTCTTATAACTTAGCCTACTGGTTGTTTTTTGATATACACATCACAGATATTTTAAATACCACAACCATAGCAATTTTTAATAAAAATAATGTTACTATAGTTATATTTGGCATAAAACTAAATCAGTCTTTGAAAGCCTCTTATAATTTGTTTCAGGCACAGGAGATATCAGGACAAATTTCAATAAGGCGCGGTTTGATAAGGTATGAGTAAAAAAATAAAATAATTAAAGAGGTATTAATGAAATAATGGAAAAACAAGTAATTAACTAAGGAAAAGTGCCATAAAGGGGGAATTACTCTTCTAAGATCATAAGAATTGATTCCATTTGTCTTTGTGACAATCCTATGAAAGCAGCACAATTGTTTTCCTAAATTCATAGATAAGAAAACTGAGGCATAGATGATTAATAACTTATATGAGGTCACACAGCTAATACGTGATATAGCCAGGATTCAACCAAGACGATCTGATAGCAGAGCCGGTGCTCCTCATCACCATGTGATGCTGCTTCCTAGGACTTTATTTAGCAGACGGTTTGCACAAACGTAGGGAGATAAAAGTCCACGATCTACTAAAGGAAGAGCCAGATGTTTTCTGTAGCAGTACAGAGTGTCAGTGTAAGATAGTGGAGGAGATTAGACTGGGAGAATAGGTTGCAAATAGATTATAAAAGCATTTATGCCATATTAAGGAATTTGGATCTTACCCTTGAGGCAATAGGGAGCCACTGAATTATTTTAAGGAGGAGGAAGACATAAATTCTGTGTGGATTTCCAATGCAAAATATTGGCATCACCAATTTCAGTTCTAACGTGTCAGAAATCACTTGTTAACTTTCTCTTCACAGCATTATACTTTAACTTGTTTTTAGAAGCATAGAGGTATTAATAATAAAATTAACAGTAATAACAGCTTAGATGGAACAAGAAGTCTGTGCCTCACTCCAAGGGGCAGTTGGGAGAATGTTAGGACATGTACTGGGTACCTTTGTTTAGATGTAAATGTCTTCAGAGCGCTTATGACCAATTGGAAGGGCCGTCTTCCTGTTTCTTGTGTTCCCCAGGTAGCAACTGAAGAAGGTGCAGGCCAATGAGACATTATCTTTAAATGTTAAGAGGATACAACTGAGTAAGTGGAGGAGCACAGATTTATTACTGGAGATAATAGCTCTGAGTAGGGTATATACTTTCTAGTATTTTGCTATGAAGTCATTCCTTATACTGCTTTATGACTACAACTGATATAATGTTTTCTTTAACTTCATTTTCACATCTTGTAGAATATACACGATTTTACTAGAAAATACAGAATTTCAAATTAAGGATGTAACTTAAGATATCAGTTTCCAGATCCACAAAATATTTTTAATGCACTTGGGAATCTGTCTTTCAGGTTTTCAAGGTGTTAGATATCATATAGAGCAAATGTTTTGGAGATGTGAATATAGTCTTACCTTTTTAAATTGATATTAAAGGTATCTATATTCTAATTGATAGAAAAGGTTTTCCACAGGAAAACCTTTTCCTAGAATTATTAAATGGTGAAAAAACTAGGCTGAAGTTGTAGGCCTTGATTTTTTTTTCCTCATTTTAAATGGGAGTGCCAGAGAAAACCAAAGTGGCTGAAAGATATGAAAAACAGGTATAAAGTATAGAGCTGAATCATTTTCAGAGCACTGGTAATAGGATTTGTTCATGCTCTATTTTAGCAGATGAACATGGGAGGGACAGACGATGTTTTCTTATTTGGGAAATTAGACCATTTCCTTTCTTAGTTAACTGTAAACAACCCGTCAGATTTTATGAGCTTCCTTTTATGCTGCAGCTGAAATTTGTAGAGCTATGGATTCTGTTATTCTGCTTCCTAGAGACCAAAGGTAATTAGTCATGGTTTGCCAAAATCCAGTCTCACAAGCAGAATATTAAATTAAGGTGAATAAATATGCCCCTACATTTAGGAAATTTAAGCAGCAGAACAAATAAAAAGGGAAAGGAGTTTTGCTCTGTTGGGTAGATTAAAAGCTAGCATTGAGCCTTGAATTCTAAGGCTGAGCTCTGCCACTCCCTTGTTGTTTATGAGAAACTCTGTTTAAGCTGGAAAAGTCCTAGGCAAAAATCTCACTTTATCGCTTTATGTAGCCACTCCCTTCCATCTTTGTTCAACGCACTATCCCCTCACACTCCCAATCCCCCATCATCAGTTGCCTCTTCTTTTAATCTGATTCACATCAAGGTAAAAATGACTTGATATTGGTGGGTGATGTGTGGAATAAGCAAAGCTAATCCCCAAGGAATAAGTTGCTAGTAATGAACAATAGGCAATATAACACTTCAATCAGCACACTGTTTTGAAGCTTAAGAGTCCAGGTAGTTTTCCCAGGTCTCACTGAATGCTAATTGGGCAGCATGATTTTGCTCCTCCTGGACTTGAATCCTGGATTCTCTATATACATACACTTGGACATAGCTATAAAAAAACTTGGATGTAATACTTCATCTCTCTGGTTTTAGTTTCCTCATCTCTACAGCTGAAATGACAGTAATAATACCAGCCTCATTACCTCGCAACCACCCCATAATACCTCTTGAGTAGCTGGAACTACAGTTGCATGCCACCATGCCTGGCTAATTTTTTAATTTTTAGTGGAGGCAGTGTCTCCCTATGTTGTGAGGGCTGGTCTCGAACCCCTGAGCTCAAGTAATCCTCCCTGATTGAGAGGATTGTCCCAGGGTGGGAGGGAAGGTATTATAGGGTTGTCAGGAGGAATAAAAGAGGTACAATTGTCTTAGCCACAGCAAGCACTCAAGAATTGTTAGCTGTTATTTATTTATTTATAAATTTTCTCAGGGTTCTAAAGGAAAAAGATAAATGCTTGGCATCAATTTTGTTAACAAGTCCCCAAAATCACTATTATTATTAAGAATAGGCTGGCATGGTGGCACACTCCTGTGATCCCAACTACTTAGGAAGCTGAGGTGGAAGGATCACTTGAGCCCAGGAGTTCGAGGGTCCAGTGAATGGTGACTGTGCCGCTGCACTACAGCCTGTGTGACAGAGCAAGACCCTCAAAAAAAAAGAAAAAATAATATATGTCAAACTTGTCATTTATGATTTGTGGGTTAAAATATTTGCAATTTCCTCTGCCAAACTTAGTTTTTGTAGCACTCCTCTTCTTTTCTTTTCTTCTTCTTTTTTTTTTTTTTTTTTTTTTTTTGAGACAGAGTCTTGCTCTGTCACCCAGGCTGGAGTGCAGTGGTGTGATCTGGGTTCACTGCAACCTCTGCCTCCTGAGCTCAAGCCATTCTTGGGCCTCAGCCTCCGAAGTAGCTGTGATTACAGCCATGTGCCACCCCACCCCTGGCTAATTTTTGTACTATTAGTAGATGTGGGGTTTCACCATGCTGTCCAGGCTGATTGCAAACTGCTGGCCTCTAGTGATCTGCCCGCCTCAGCCTCCCAAAGTGCTGTAATTGCAGGCCTGAGCCACCGCACCCAGCCTAGCACTCCTCTTCTTACAAAGAGGTTGGTAGAGGTAGGATTGATGTATCATGATGTAGTAGAAAAATGCTTGGACTTACAAGGCTTTACTTCAAATCCTGGCTCTGCCCCTTAAAACCTAACCAGTTTATTAAATATCCCCGAATCTTAACTTAGTCCTCCATGAACTGGAGGTGGCAACTGCCCACTTTGTTGAGTCACGGTGGCATATGGAGGACACTAGTTATCCAGATTAATCAAATAGCATATTAAAGAAAGAGGAAGAAGAAGGCTTGTGGAGGTATATAAATTCAGCCATGGTAAGATGTCTCCATTTCTACTTTCCACCAAATATAAGTTTCTACTGAGTAATCCATTAATTGTCTTAGTCCATTCAGGATGCTATAACAAAATACCATAAACTGGATGATTTATAAACCACAGTTCTAAAAACTGGGAAAGTCCAGGGTGAAGGTACCAGCAGATCTGGTGCCTGGGGAGTGCCTGCTTCCTAGACTGCTGTCTTTTCACTACAAGCTAGCATGATGGAAAGGAGGAGGGCACTCTCTGGAGTCTCTTTTATAAGGGCATGAGAAAAAGAAAAGTAGAGAAAACAGCTCAGAGCAACCTGGGCTATGCGAGATATGCAGGGTGCAGATTCACATGAGTATGGGACTTCAGACTTCAGTCAACTTGCCCCTGCCCCCGCCATGGCCCCATTATCTTCATGTTGCTAGAATTTATAATACAGTGAACAATGTATAGTCAATCAATAGCTTATGTTATTTTAATATAAATTTTTGGTAAATACCACAGGACCTGCCTCTTTTTTTCCTTCAAAAATTTACTTGTAACCACTGCTAATCAGAGCTTATAGTCAGGGCAATAGGATCTATGCTTCTGAATTGTTAATTCTCAAGCTTAGCCCAAGTAAACTCTCTACTTACGTTAATTTTTGACTCAGCATCTTCCTTTTAGGTTGACATATCTGATGTAGCTGATAGGACTCAGAGTGACTCCCTCTGACCACCTGGTACTTCTCTCTGTCTCTCTTTTTTTTTTTTTTTTTGAGACACAGTTTCACTCTTGTCACCCAGGCTGGAGTGCAGTGGCACTGATCTTCAGCTCACTGCAACCCCTGCCTCCTAGGTTCAAGCAAGTCTCCTGCCTCAGCCTCCTGAGTAGCTGGGATTACAGGCATGCGCCACCACGCCTGGCTAATTATATATTTTTAGTAGAGACAGGGTTTCACATGCTGGCCAGGTTGGTCTCTAACTCCTTACCTCAGGTGATCCGCCCGCCTTGGCCTCCCAAAGTGCTGGGATTACAGGTGTGAGCCACCGCACCTGGCCTGGTACTTCTCTTGAAAGTGGCACTTGGAACAGCACAAACTCTTCATCTGTAGAAATTTCACTGGGTATTTCAGCTCAGTTCTCCGGAATTCAGACCTCCAAATCTTTGACTGGAGATCTAGACTTTATTTGAGCTGCTTTCAAACCCTTTCTTTTTTTAAAAAAGTGAGAATTTTGGTCTCTTCTTTAGACAGGATTTCAGGTAAAGAGCTCTGCAGAGAACCACCTTTTATTCTGCCTCTGTCTCACAGCAGACGTTTAGGTCAAAGGTTTGGCAAGTAGGCACCGGTGGTTTCATTTTACATAGCAAGCTTTTAAGATTGCAGCTGTTTTCTATTGCTTGAAACTTTGGATTTAGCTTTTCATTTGTGACCAACTCCTCTTAGTTTCTAACTGAAAAGTGTGCCCCCATTTGCTCTTCTGCATGAGTATAATATGAGATACCTTGAGCACTCTGCTACCATCTCGCAGTTAGAGGCAGTCCAAGATACATCACACCTCAACCCTAAATACATTCCTGGCCTCAATCGCTTTTGAAAAGCTTCCGAATTATGGAAAATCAAACTTCAAAATCTAAACACTTTAAAAAAAAATCAGATGAATTCATGTATAACATTATGGGACATCCTTTTGTAAATATCTAGGAAAATGAAGCCACCTAACCCTGAATAGTCATTAGAATCAGTATTCAAAATATAGATTCTTTGAAATGTCTGAAATACTTTATTTGCACACACATTTAGAAAAACTGGTTTTAGAACCAAACTGAATGAGAGACCTAGTTTATGTTTGTCCTGCCTAAAATCTGATAAGAGAAAGCTAATTTTCGGCTCTACTTCTAATCTCTTTCTGCTTTTCCTCTTTTGGATCCTGTTTCTGGGAATTTTTTCTTTTGACTAAAACCCCCTTTTAAATGTTTTTTGCCCCTCTGTTTGCTTACTATTTAAACCGCCTTTGCAAAATTATGACTGAGACAGTGAAAGACATCTAACTTAACCGACTTCATCTTGCTTCTAACCTCCAAGCTGTCCTGGTTCATTCCTGGGCATAGGCTGAACTAACTTTGGGAGAAATTTAGTTTATAGTTTGAACAAAGACAGTAACATCCCTTTCCCAAAGCAGACCTCCTTTTTGTCTCAGGACTAGATTGCCTCTGTAGGACTAACATTAGCCACAAGATTAGAAATTATGGTTTAGGAGCCCTGCAGCTGGAGGCTATGTAATTCTGACCATCCCTAAACTGCTCCTAAGATCAGTGCTTGAGATATTTTGCAGACTCTGCACTTGATGGATCAGATGGCACCACCCAAATCAATAAACTGCCTCATCTGATCTTGTGGCCTCAACCCAGGAACTAACTCAGCACAAGAAGACAGCTTTGACTCCCTGTGATTTCATCCCTGGCTAATCAGCACTCCTGGCTCACAGACTTCCCCAACCCACCAAGTTATCCTTAAAAACTCTGCTCCCAGAATGCTCAGGGAGACTGATTTGAGTAATAATAAAACTCTGGTCTCCCACACAGTTGGCTCTGCTTGAATTATTCTTTCCCTATTGCAGTTCCTCTGTCTTGAATGAATCGTTTCTCTCTCGGCAGTGGGCAAGGTGAACCCTTTGGGCGGTTACACTATCTTGTTGGCATGATTTTTGCTGAAGAATGTAAAACTATATTAATATTTTTTGTTTGTCTTTTAGATGGAGTTTTGCTCTTGTTGCCCAGGCTGGAGTGCAATGGTGCAATCTCAGCTCACTGTAACCTCCACCTCCCAGGTTCAAGCAATTCTCCCACCTCAAACTCCCTACTAGCTGGGATTACAGGCATGAGCCACCACACACAGCTAATTTTTGTATTTTTAGTACAAACAGGCATTCACCATGTTGGCCAGGCTGGTCTCAAACTCCTGACCTTAGTTAATCCTCCACCCCCCCCGCCCCTTGGCCTCCCAAAGTGCTGGGATTATAGGCGTGAGCCCGCATTCCCGGCCTGTATTGATGCTTTAGAAAGCTTCAAATCTCCCAAAATTAGTTTCTCTAAGATTTGTTCTTCTATTTCCTTCCACTTCTGCTCCTCCTTCCTTTTGCCATAATGACACCACATGAAGAAATTTAGAGGAGACAACTAATGACTTTGAGATCCCTTGAAAAATATAGAAAAAAGCACCACTCACCCTGCCTACTTTGTGGGGTTTTCTGTTTTCCTTGTAAAGTCTGAAGAGTTCTGGGCAGTTTCTTCTGTTTTGAAAAAACTCTGCTCTATTTTGCACTATATTACCTGATCTCCTTGGTTTTGGGTGGTAGCAGGGATTACTTTGTATTGTGAGCGATAACTTGACTTTTTTGTGTGCAATGGCTGACAAGTTACCTGTGAAAGTTGCACTTTTTAAAATGGCTGACAGCAGTGCAATGAATGGATGTAACTGCAGGGGGGCTACCTACGTCTTTGTGCACTTAGATAAGACACTGCTTAAACATTTAGAGAAATGTCTTTTTAGTGACATGTACTATAGAAGCCTGTGTAGCCCAGTCTCATGGCTTTTCCCTCGTTTTGGGACCCAAGATTCAGTGTAAAAGTGGGATCCTTGATTTTTAAATATGTAGATACTTTGCCTTCCAACTGTACCTACTTTTCAAATTTACATATTAGACCCTGGAAACTATAAAAACTTTCTTTGCTCTACTCATTAAAGCACTCCACTCTGATGTCAGTCATCTAATAAAGAAACAAACTAAGTTGAAAAGATCACCTATCCAACTAAATCAGTCTCCAAAACATGACTTCAGGTATTTAGCTGATTATTTTGAAACTTTTTGTAAAGAAATTCACATCTGTAAAGGAAATCTCCATTTGTAATAGCATTTCCCTGCACCCAAGCCATTAGAAACTTTTTTTTGTCTGTATTTTTGTTTTTTGTTTTTTTTTTGAGATAGGGTCTTGCTATGTTGCCCAGCCTGGTCTTGAACTCCCGGGCTCAAGCAATCCTCTCACCTTGGCCTCTCAAAGTGCTGGGATTACAGGCATCAACCATCATGCATAGCAAGCCATTAGAAACTTACAATGGGAAAGGCATTGGCTTTAAATTTACATACCAAACCTTACCTCAGTTTAAGCTACTTTTCCTCACAATCTTGTCTTGACTGGTTACTTCTGTTTCCACAAACAATGGTGTTTAGATCTAAGTTCTATGCCTTTGGAATGCTAATTTTCACCTGAGTCACATCTTTGAAAATGAAAATTTAGGGTTGCCTAGCTAACAATTTTTTAGAGTAATGGCACAGGTAAACAATAAATTGATAATCTAAAGAAGGAAAGAAAAATATTTGAAAATTGACAAATGAAGAATCTTATATAGCTACAAGATTTGCTTCTGTCTGTGTTCCTATGTCTGTATGTTTATATCGGTCATGTATGTAATATTTCACTACCAAAATATATGAAAGAACTCTAATTAATCGGCTTTAAGAAAAAGTGCTTGAATCAAGTACTTTATCAGAAAAATAGAAACTGATTCAAATGTCTTTTAGTTCACATGACTGGTAAGTATTTGGTAAATAAAACTAGATTGTCGGTTTAAGGAAAGCAGCCATCTCTTCTACCAGCAAAAATACCCGTGTATTTTAACTTGAGGGTTTTACAGGCTGTAGAAATGATGAACAAATAAATAACTTGAGTTGATAGCTAGCTTTTTAAAATAATCTACTCAAGCATAATTATTAAGAATGAATAAATTGGCTGGGCGTGGTAGCTCATGCCTGTAATCCCAGCACTTTGGGAGGCTGAGGTGGGCAGATCACCTGAGGTCAGGAGTTCGAGACCAGCCTGGCCAACATGGCAAAACCCCGTCTCTACTAAAAGTACAAAAATTAGCTAGGCATGATGGCGGGTGACTGTAATCCCAGCTACTCAGGAGGCTGAGGCAGGAGAATCACTTTAACCTAAGAGGCGGAGGTTGCAGTGAGCTGAGATTGTGCCACTGCACTCCAGTCTGGGCGACAGAGCGAGACTCCGTCTCAAAAAATTTAAAAAAAATTAAAAAAATAAATAAATAAATAAATAAATTATGTTAATGTAAATGGGATAAAAGCTTAACATTAACTATTCACACTTTCAAAAATCTTTTTACATAACTTAAAGTTATGTTAAATTAAGTTTAAAAAGCCATAAAATGGCCGAGTTTGGTGGCTCACACCTATAATCCCAGCACTTTGGGAGGCTGAGGTGGGTGGATCACCTGAGGTCAGGAGTTTGTGACCAGCCTGGCCAACATGGTGAAACCCTAACTCTACTAAAAATACAAAAATTAGCTGGGGTTTGGTGGCACGTGCTTGTGATTCTAGCTACTCAGGAAGGCTGAGGCAGGAGAATCGCTTGAACCCAAGAGGCAGCAGTTGCAGTGAGCTGAGGTCACACCACTGCACTCCAGCCTGGGCAACAGAGCAAGACTCTGTCTCAAAAAAAAAAAAAAAAAAAAAAGTCATAAAATGTCTGAGTCTATTTCTATGGTATAGAAAATCTAAATATATTTAGATATTTTAATAAACAAAAATTGTGAAAATGTCTTTCTAGAAATTATGAAATGATTTCATCTACAAATACTGATATAAAACAGTTCAAAATTACCTACTTTTGGGTTTTCCCTGGAAGATAGGATTACTAAGAGTTAAAATCGTAGTTAACATATGTAATTAAAATTAAGTATAACAAACAATGTTATATAGAAAGTGTATAAAGAAAGTAATATGTAAAGAAAGCTGAAGAGGAATTTTTTTTCCTTTTTTGTGAGAGATAACTGTGTGTTTGAAATTATAAGAGGAAAAGGGAAGTAAATTTTATTTCTAAGATAGGATGCCAAAATAAAAAAGGAAATATAGGACAAAACTGAAGATTTAAACAATTTGTAGAAAGTTTGTGAAAGACTAATCTTGTGAAAGATTCAGTATGTGATCCAATGGGCTAAAATTAAAAGGGAATACTTAGATTTTTTTCTTTTTTTTTTTTTTTGAGATAGAGTCTGGCCCTGTCACCCAGGCTGAAGTGCAGTGGCGCAATCTCGGCTCACTTCAATCTCAGCCTCCCGAGTTCAAGAGATTCTCCTGCCTCACCCTTCTGAGTAGCTGGGACTACAGGTGCCCACAACCATGCCTGGTTGATTTTTTTTGTAGTTTTAGTAGAGATGGGGTTGAACCATATTGGCCTGGCTGGTCTTGAACCCCTGACCTTGTGATCTGCCCACCTTGGCCTTCCAAAGTGCTGGAACTACAGGCGTGGGCCACCTCACCTGGCTAGGGAATACTTAATTTTTCTAAATATTTATAATTAATATCAAAATCATGCTGACATAGAGAGTGTGAGAGCCTGTGTTAGAATAACAGGATTTTCTTAGAGCATTGATCTGCTCTTTAATTGAAAATTGTTAGTTTTGCAAGGTTTGTGAAAATCTTATCTTTTGTGGTCAAAGCTAGTTGAGATTGGATGAATTTGTTTACAAGTTTATACTAATATGCTGATGCAAAGAGAGAATTTGATTTTCTCTTTTGTACAGAATTTTCACATAATAGTCATAAGTGATCATAAAAGACTTTGTTCACCTTTTGAGTAAACTGCAAAATAAAAAATAAAGCAAGAAAGACAGATTCTGTTGGGTTCCTGCTGTCTTTCTTAGATATTTTGATTGTTTAAAAAGCTGATTCTTCTATCAAAGATAAAATTTTTTGCTTTTTGAAATCTTTGAACTATCATTTTGGTTAACTGAATTTGATTAATTGAACTATTATTTTAGAATGGTCTATGATCCTATTTTTAATCAAGTGTTTTAAATCTTTAATATTTGACATACTTCCAAAAATAAAATTTTAAATTCTAAAATTAAGTTTTTTCCAAAAGTACCCCTGGAAGTCCGAAAGGTTTACTGGCTCTTATTAGGTTCTTATTAGGCTTATGTATACCTAATAAGGTATATAAAAATCTTATTTAAGACATTGTCAAATAAGAAATTGTGTTTAACTTTCTCTGAGTTATATTTATATGGATATGTTATTAATATGTGTCCTACACTTTTATGATATTCCTAAAATTTTGATATGTCTATATATGTTACTAGAGATTAGTGTAGTTATTATTAGAAATTGTTATATGTCACATAAAAGACCAGATTTCCTTAATAGTGGTTTACAATTGGCTATAGTCCAAAATTTGCCTGTTTTTCAAGGAAATTCATGGAAAAAGACGTTGAAATGTACTCTTGAATACAAGTTTCTAAGTTTGGAGATCATACAATAAACTGATGCGTTCATGAAGATTGCTAACCCAACATCAAATAGAACAAAAATTAATTACATGAGACTAAACTGATTAGGAGTGACATGATTTTTATAGCTTTTTATTTGAAATTTTGCTGATTATTTTTATATTTTGTTTTCCAGGGCCAGGAAAACTTTTATTCTTTGAGCTATTTATAGCTTATAACCATTGTGTAAAATATATCTTTGTGAGCAAAATTGAAACATTTGCCTCTCTACCTGATTTTTCCAAAACTTGGAAACTATTTGTGAGCATTCTGATTTTATGATAATGCAGGTATTTGCATAAGCTCAATATGAATCTGTTTTCTGGAACAGGACATAATTTGAGACACTGGTTGTTTTATCAAGGCCTTGACTAAAGTGGCATATTTTCTGAACAGACTGCTTTGAGGAATTGAGGTTGACTTGTATAGACCTGATAAAAAGCCCTGTGTAAAGGCAGGCCTGGTACTGTGTCTTCACAATTCTCTTTAAAATTTTCTGAACTTGCAGTAAGTTAGGCCCAGGAAGCTCTGATATGTTGGGGACCTTGAGAAGAGAGGAATTCACCCAATTCATACAGTACAAGTACAGTTTAATAGTATATCTGGGCTTGGCTTCCTAACCTTGAGGCCTTTAAGAGTTCAATTTGAAATTTCCTATGAAAATTTTAGCAAAGCCAACTTTAAAAGTGTATATGGCCAATCACTATTCTTATTAAACTATATGCAAATAATCAGGCTAAGTATAATACTACTACTTATTTTGCAAGTAAATTGATTCTACTAAGATTTATTTTTGGTAAAAATGGGAACTGGGGAGAGAATACAATTATGTGCACTTGTTAATAGATTTCAGCCCTAACCATTGTTTTTGAATTTTTATTATTTTGCTAAAATTTGGACTGAATCTCCAATGAAGTAGATGTATCTCTCATTGTTTTACTTCTTCTGAGAAAACAAAAAACATGAAATTCCAAGATTAGAGGTGATTTAACAAGCAGCAGCAATTATATAAATCAGTGACTTGACTGAGGACTATCAAGGAATGAGCCTTCTCAGTACCAAGGGATGAGAACCTCTATCTCTATAATCTAAGCAGAGATTTATTATCAATGTTTCCATGGGAAGATTTTTCATCAATGAAGGGGAAATGAGAAAAGAAAAATAGCTTACAGTAGTTTCAGTTATATGAGTTATGGAGGCTGAGGGAGACATGAGTGTGGGACTTCAGTCATGCCCCTCCATTTCCCTCACCCATGCCTGGGGGAAATTATTTAAGTCTTTTTATTCCCAGCTAACTGCCTCAGCTGTTATCCTCATGTTCCTGGAATTTGTGATACAAAGAACAATATATAGCCAATAAATCAATTATTTTGTTTCATAAATTATTGATAAACAACTCAGGAACTGCCTCTTCTTTCCCCTTAAAAATCCACTTGTAACCCGTTGCTGATTATCAGAGTGTATATTCATGGCAACTTGAATCAATGCTCCTGGATTGCAATTCTCAAGCTTGACCCAAATAAACTCTCTATTCATAATAATTTTGCTCCAGCTTCTTCCTTTTAGGTTGACAGGCATTAATCACATTCATGAAGGCTGTGCCCTTGTAACTTAATCACTTCCCAACGACCCCATTTCCTAATATCACCACCTTGAGGTCAGGATTTCACATACGAATTTTGGCAGGACACAAACATTCAGACAAGAACAATGTTAATCTGGGCTGAATGAACCCTGCTTTCCTAATGTCTATTGGGAAGATGAATCAGCCAATGTGTAGCATTGACTATCTCTGCTTGTTTCTCCCTTGGCTTTTATATCATTTCTGGTTTTCCTCCTACTTTAGTGACCATCATATCTCAGGTTGATTTTTATTGTCTTATCTTTTTTTAACTCTCTCATTTAAAAGTCCAGGTTATTTAGTATTCATTCATTACCCCACTGTTCATTCATATGCAACATTCCACTTGGATAATCTCAGTAGATTCAACTACCATTTTTAAGTGGGTTACTCCCAAAACACACCTATCTCCAGTTTAGCCTTCTCGGCTCTACTTTGGACTAACCAGCTACTCTTGCTGTAAACCTCCATGAGATATTCCACAATCATCTGACACTTAGCCCAGTACTGAACTTAACTCAAATCCCAAGTGAAAAGAGTTTTTTTTACACTCTATCTTGGAAAATTACACTACTATCAACCCAGTCACTCAAGCCAGAACCTAAAAGCCCTCTTAGTAAAGTGCTTTGTATGTAACCTCCATTATCACCGCTTATGTCTATTCTTCCTTAATATTTCTCACATGTCTCCAATGTACCACCCTAATTTAATTTAGCCTCTCCTGGCTTCTTGACTGATTGAATATAATAGCCATAAAGTGGTCTCCCTACATTTGATATTCTCATTCTTAAGCCTTTCCTCTCACTATGACCAGTGATCCCTTGCATGGCAAACTGAACTTGTCTTTCTGCTTAAAACCTGTGATAGCCTCCCACAGCTTTCAAGATAAAATTTAAAATATATAGGCTAGTATATTGGTATTCACACTCTGGCCTTGACTTTTGTCTATCACTGGACTGTGCCTGCAGTATCCACATTTATCACCTTGAGGTCACAGGACAGTTTCTGACACAGGCATCAAGATCAGCAATTGGATTCAGGCAATGCAATGAATTCCACTTGAGACACTCTCTATTGCACCAAATTACTTCCAGAGACAAAGGAAGGAAGTAAAACTGGCTCTCCAACATCTGAGAGTAGTTGGCCATGGATGTGGAAAATTCAGTGACATAATGTGTAAATAATGCTAGTTGGACTCCACAGGCCGGTTTGAGCTAGATGGAGTAGAGAGTACCCAGGCTAATTAGTGGTGTCTTTTTCAGACTTAAATACTGTGAATGTAGAAATCATATATTAATGGACTTTGTATACTTGATGCTTAATACAAAAACTAGCACATATTAAGAACTCACCAAATTATCATTTAGGGAATAAAAGAAAAAGCAATAGGGGAGGACGTAAGAGCATTTATTTGGCACCTCACTCACTTCCTACATTTCCTTCATTATTATGGTATTCGATGTGATAGAAGATGAGAGAAAAGGAAAATATTCACCAGAATTTTAAAACATTTACTGAGATAGGATTTACATGTGGTAGTGCCTCCTTTTCTGAGGTTTCATCTTCTTCAGTTTTAGCTACCTGTAGTCAACTTCAGTCCATAAATATTACATAGAAAATTCCAGAAATAAATAATTTCTAAGTTTTAAATTGTTTGTGGTTCTGAGTAGTGTGATGAAACTTTGCATTGTCTCCTTCTGTCAGGGGATTGGTTCCAGGACCCTCTTGGGATACCAAAAGCCAAGGATGTTCAAACTCCTTATATAAAATGGGATAGTATTTGCATATAACCTATTCACGTCTTCCCATGTACTATAAATCATCTCTAAATTACTTATAATATCTAATGCTATATAAGTAATTTTTCTACCTATTGTTTTCTTATTTGTGTTATTTTTCTTGTTATACTGTTATTTTTTTATTTATTTAAAAATATTTTTTAGTTGTAGTTGGTTGAATCCGTGGAGGCAGAATCCACAGACACAGAGGTTCAATTATAATAGCCTGATGCTACATCACAATGCCTACATCATTCATGTAACTTCATCTCATTATGTAGGCATTTTATCATCTCACGTTCTCATAAAAAGAAGGGTGAGTATAGTGCAGTGAGATAGAGAGATCACATTCACATAACTTTTATTACAATATATTGTTATAATTATACATTTATTATTAGTTATTGTTGTTAACCTCCTAATGCACCTAATTTACAAACTAAACTTTATTACAAATATGAATGTACAGTCTTAATGTCACTTTTTTTGTTTTTTTTTTTTTTGAGATGGAGTCTCACTCTATTGCCCAGGATGGAGTGCAGCGGCACGATATCGGCTCACTGCAACCTCTACCTCCTGAGTTCAAGCAATACTCAGCCCCCCGAGTAGCTGGGATTACAGGCAACTGACACTAATCCCGGCTAAAGTTTGCATTTTTAGTAGAGATGGGGTTTCACCATGTTGGCCAGGCTGGTCTTGAACACTGAACCTCAAGTGATCCACCCACCTCGGCCTCCCAAAGAGCTGGGCTTACAAGCATGAGCCACCATGCCTGGCCTAGTCTCAATGTCACTTAATGATAGAAATACATTCCGAGAAATGCAGCAGTAGGTGATTTTATTGTTGTGCAAACATCAAAAAGTGTACATATATAAACTGAGATGTTATAGCCAGTACACACCTAGTCTATATGGTACAGCCTATTTATTGCTCCTAGGCTACAACCTGTACAGCATGTTACTGTACTGAAAACTGTAGTCATTTGTAACACAATGGTAGCATGTGTGTGTATCTAAACATAGAAGAGGTACAGTAAAGATATGGTGTAAAAATAACAAGTGGTACACCTGTATAGGGCACTTACCATGAATGAAATTTGCAAGACTGGAAGTTGCTCTGGGTGAGTCAGTGAATGAGTAATGAGTCAATGTGAAGTCCTAGGACATTATATTACTATAAAATTACTAAACACTGTAAATACTTAGGCTACACTCAATTTACAAAACAATACTTTCCTTTTTTTAATAATAAAATAATCTTAGCTTATTGTAACTTTTTTACTTTATAAACTTTTTAAATTTGTTAAGCTTTTTTGTAATAAAACTTAGCTTTAAACTCACATTATACAATTGTAGAAAATATTTTTTATCTCTTTATTCTACACGCTTTTTCCATTTTTAAAATATTTATTTATCTTTTACTTTTTAAACTTTTTGTTAAATAGTAAGCACAAACACACACATTAGCCTAGGCGTACACAATGTCAGGATCACCAGTATCACTGTCTTCCAACCTCCACATCTTATCCCACTGAAAGTCTTCAAGGACAAAAACATGCATGGAGTTGTCATCTCTATGATAATAATGCCTTGATCTGGAATAACTCCTGAAGGACCTGACTTAGGCTGTTTTGCAGTTAAATTTTTTTTTAATAGGGAAAAGGAGTATACTATAATAATGATAAAAAAATAGTATAGTGAATACACAAACCAGTAACATATTTATTATCATTATCAAGTATTATGTACTGTACATAATTCTACATGTCATACTTTTATACAAGTGACAGCACAGTAGGTTTGTTTGCACTGGTGTCACCACAAACACATGAGTAATGCATTGCACTGCAACATTACAATGGCTATGATGTCACTGGTGATAGGAATTTTTCAGCTCTATTATAATCTAGGGGATCATTGTCATATATGTGGTCTATCCTTGACCGAAACTTTGTTGTACAGCTAATGACTACATAGGAACAAACATTGTACTTATAGGATTCAGTACTATCTTCAGTTTCAGGCATCCACTGAAGGTCTTGGAATTTACCCTCATGAATAAGTGGGGACTACTAGACAGTAAACGCACATTTTTAACTATACAGTATGATGCATTTTCACAAATGTATATTCCAGTATAACCACCACTCCAATCAAGGTATAGAAAATTTCTGTCACCCTAATTCTTTCATGATCCTTTTCTATCAATCCTTCACCTCTGCACAAGCAGCCATGTTTCTTATTTCTAATACTGTAAATTAATTTGCCTGTTTCTGAGCCTCATTTAAATGGAATCATGCAATGCACACGTTTTAATTTCTGGCTTTTATTACTCATCATAGGTTTTAAGAACTGACCCATAAATTTGAAAGGTTCAATCATAAGTTATTTTTTATCTCTGAGTAACATTTCACTAGATTAATATAAATATACCCAAATTTATTTGTACACTCACTTGTTGGTAGACATTTCCACCCCTGAACACTCCATCATTCAGTTTTTGATGATTATAAATAAAGTTTCTGTGAAAATTCTTATACAAATATTTCAGGAGAAATATGCTTTTATTTTGTGGAAGTAGAAACTTAGGAGTGGAATTGCTTGTTCACATGGTAAATATGTGTTTAAATTGATAAGAAATTGCCAAACTATTTTCTAAAATAGTCATTGATTTTACAGCAGCAGTTGTCCCAAATTTGGCTAATACTTGACATTAACAGTGTTTATAATTTTAGCCATTTTAATAAATTGTAATTGTAGTTTTAATTTGAATTTTCCTGATTACTAGTGATGGTGACCATCTTACATGCTTACTGTCCATTATATAACTTATTTTGTGAAGTGTCTGTTCAAATCTTTTACCCATTTTTATTGTTTGTCATTCTATTATTGAGTTCTACATAACAGACTATTTATAAATATAATGAATATTATAATACATATATAATTTTTTTTAATCTGTGGCTTGTGTGTTTTTTTCCTTAACAATGTCTTTTGAATAGTAGAAATTTTTAATTTTGATGAAGTCCAATTTATTATTTTATATTTTGATTAATGCCTTTTTATTCTAAGAAGTGTTTTCTACCCAAATATTATAAATACATTCTTTTATTAATTTTGAATTAACTTTTGTGTATGTATATCAGTTAGAGTTAGATATGGGTTAGGATTAGATATGACATAGTGTTCATTATTTTCCATGTGGATATCCATTTGCACCAGATAATTTGTTGAAAATTTTCCTTCCCCTGTTGAATGGCTTTGTCATTTTGTCATCCATTGGCCATATAAGTATTTGCATATTTCTAGACTCTCTATTCTGTACTACCAATCTATTTATGGATCCTTACAGCATACCACACAATTTTAATTGCTATAGGTTAATAGTAATTTGTGACATTAAGTAGTAGACGTCTGTTCAATTCATTCTTTCAAGACTATTTTGGCTATTTGGTGTACTTTGCATGTAATCATTTTATATATGTTAGAACCAGCCTGTTTCTACCAGGAGAAGAAAAAGAAAAGAAAAGAAAAGAAAAGGAGAGGAGAGGAGAAGAGAGGAGAGGAGAGGCGACGAGAGGGGAAAGGAGGGGAAGGGAAGGGAGGGGAGGAGAGGTGAGAGGAGAGGAGGGGAGGAGAGGGGAGAGGAGGGAGAGGAAGGGAGAGGAGAGGAGAGGAGAGGAGAGGGAGGAAAACTTGCTAAGATTTTGATTGGGACCGATAAATTTTGGTGAAATTGACACCTTAACAGGTTGACTCATCCAATAATTTGATATATTTCTTCATTTGTTAACTATAGTTTCTCTCAACAGTATTTTGTAGTTTTTCAGTGTAGATATCTTAAACATTTGTATTAAATATATTCCTTCTTTATTTTAAAAAACAGAGATGACATCTTGCTATGTTGCCCAGGCTGGTCTCAAATTCCTGGACTCAAGCAATTCTGCCCTGGCCTCCCAAAGTACTAGAATTACAGATGTGAGCCACCATGCCTGGCCTATATCCCCTTTTCATGATCTTATAAATGATAGAAGTTCTAAATTGTATTGTCTAACTGTTGCTGGTTTCAAAAAATTCAGTTGATTTTTATATGTAGACCTTGTAAACCATGTAACCTGGACAATTTTCTTAGTAATTGCATCATTTCTTTTCTTTTCTATTTGGCAGATTTTTTTTAATTCACTATGAACACAGTTATGTTGACTATAAAAAATGTACATTTCAGTTTTTCCTTTCCAGTCATTACTATTTTTACTTATTTTACTTGCTTTAATGCACTGATTGGTAACTCCAGTGCAGTATTGTTAGAAATGAGGAGAACAAAGCTTAGCTAGTTCCATCAGAAAGGAAATAATTTTAATCTTTAAGTATGATGCTAACTGTAATTTTTTTATAGATGACCTTTATCAGATTGAAGAGTTTTCTTCTATTTCTATTTTATTGAGATTTTTTAATGAATAGATACAAAATTTGATCAAATGCCATTTTTGCATGTATTGAAATATCCACACAATTTCTTAAATGTTTCATAGAATTCACCAGTGAAGCCATTTGAGCCTAAAGTTTTATTTGAGGTAAAGTGTCAAAATAGGAGTTCAATTTACTTAACAGATATAAGGTTATTCAGGATCTCGATTTGTTATTGAATTAGTTTTGGTAACTTGTGCTTTTCAAGAAGTTTGTCCATTTCACCTGAGTTGTCAAATTTACTGGCATAAAATTGTTAATAATGTCCCCATATTATTCTTTGAATGCCTGTGGAATATATAGTGATTGCTTCCCTTTATTGTTGATACTGGTAATTTGCATTTTCTCTCTGTTTTGTTGTTGTTCATTGTAGGTACAGTTTTATTAACTTTGTTTCTCTTTTCCAGAAACAGGTTTAGTTTCATCGATTTTCTCCATTTCCTGTTTCTATCCCACAATTTTCACTTATTTTTCAAAATTTTCTATTCTGCTCACTTCGAGTTTAATTTGTTCACCTTTTGCTAGCTTCTTAAAGTGGAAACCTGGATAAAAGATTTTAGAGCTTTCTTCTTTTCAAAATCTATACATTTTCTCTAGGAGCTGTGTAAAGAACTTTCAGTATACTCTGCTCAATTATGGAGGCTGTTTTATCCCTGTGATTTAGTTTATCAAGATTTCATTGCAAATGCTGCTTTTTCTTAATCTCACGAAAGTATGATTTTTATTTTTTATTTATTTTTTATGTTTCTTGTTTTCAGCATGGGAGAAATTGTCTTTCAAATCCTTTTGCATCCAGACTGGCACGGTACCTCACACCTATAATCCCAGCACTTTGAGAGGCTGAGGAGGAGTTTGAGACCAGCTTGGACAACATGGTGAAACCCCGTCTCTACTAAAAATACAAAAAGTTAGCCAGGATGGTGGCTTGCATCTGTAGTCACAGCTGCTTGGGAGGCTGAAGCAGGAGAATCGCTTGAACTCGTGAAGCGGAGGTTGCAGTGAGCCCAGATCGCGCCATTGCACTACAGCCTGGGTGACGGAGTGAGACTCTGTCCAAACCAAACCAAACCTAACCAAACCAAACCAAACCAAACCAAACCAAACCAAACCAAAACCAAACAAAACAAAAATCCTTCTACCTCTAACCTGGCTACCTGGTAGTGAAAGTTTATTTAATGACTGTTTAAAATACATATCCTAAACATACAGAGGTTCTGCTAAAATCTAGTTTATGAAACATTCATATATTCTTAGTATCTTTCACCAATTTCCTGATTTACTCCTAAGTAAAATCCTGGCATATTAATTCTGAATAATCTCAGAAAAATTACTTTAAAATTCAAAATGATAAATATTAGAGGTGTAGTTCAAGGCTTAGCTTTTCCAGGCAAGGAAACAACCAGTTATCATTTTAATTCATTTCTCTAAATGAGTTACTAATCTAATTTCCAAGATAAGTTACTCAAAGAATCTCTTTCACATCTTTTTATTTCTGCTTTAAATTTTTAAGTAAAAAGAGTACTGTAAAGTGATCTTTAAGCATAAAATATCTTCAAAGATAAAAAGAATGAAGGAACATTTTATTCTATCATAAGACTCATTCAACAGATATTAAATTCTCTTAGGTGAATTTTCTTTTTAGTCTTTTCAATAAATGACAGCTATTACTTGTATTTTAGAACATGTACACTTCAATACTCAAAGAAATTGCCAGCGATCTCTAAAGGTTCACTTTTTTTTTTTTTTTTTTTTGAGACGGAGTCTCGCTCTGTCCCCCAGGCTGGAGTGCAGTGGCACGATCTCTGCTCAGCAACCTCCGCCTCCCAGGTTCAGGCAATTCTCCTGCCTCAGCCTCCCAAGTAGCTTGGACTACAAGCGGAAGCCACCACGCCTGGCTAATTTTTGTACTTTATTGGAGATGGAATTTCAACGTGTTGCCCAGGCTGGTCGCGAACTCCTGAGTTCAGGCAATCCGCCCGCCTCGGCCTCCCAAAGTGCTGGGATTACAGGCGTGAGCCACCGCGCCTCGCCAGGGTCACATTTATCTTTGTGGATTAATCATGTCAGATAACCCTATTGTGAGAAGCTAAAGCCATACCCACTGGATGATTTTATTTCAATAGATTTCATTTTCTTCTTCTGACCGCCACTTTCTTTCTGGTTGCATTAGAGAAAAGCATAAAGAAGTCCCATTGTGAAGAGAAACCAGGAAAAAGCTTTGCTACAAGGCAAGAGCTAATTCACTATTCTGTAGGGACTGATATTCATCTATTTTTCAGTAAAAGCTAATGGTTCAATAGTCCCAATGCACCCAGCTAATCTAGAAAGAAGTTGATGCTTGGGAACAGGGATTCAATCAAGATTCATGCATAAGTGCTATTACTACATATAAAATATACTTACACCTACTTGATACATGACTAATTTAAGAACATAACCAACTGACTTTAGCCTTGGCAACATTGCATAGACATTTGAAAATGTGATGCTGCTGAGTATACCAGTTTGGGTAATATAGCAAATGTTTATATCTAATTAGAAAATAAATAAATAAATTTCTGACCTGGAAAGCAGCCGTGCATTCCCAAGGTCCTTTAAAAGATTGAAAATATTTAAGTGATGCCATTTAAAAATAACTCAGTGACTGCTGTTTACTATTCAGTATTCAGATATTCTAATAAAATGAAATAAGCTTCCCTATGAAAGGTATTTTTGCTGAACATTCCCAAGGGTAAGAGCAATTTCCTTTTTAGATGAGTAATGTGTTAGTTAAAGGCACGACTATGCTACGCATATCAAGATCTGTAAGCAGATAGGAATTCATGAGCAGAGAAAGAAAGCAAGTGATAAATCAGGAGCATAAAATTCTGAGACAATTAAAGTTCTTAAATAGGTAAGAAACAGAATAGTTTCTGCATGATTAACTGCATGACTTGGGGATAGCACTGGGTAATCAGTGCAAAAATAAAAAAGTCTCCTAAAATACCTTCTCTTTACTTAATTATATACTCTTTCTTTAGATGGTTAATTTTAGTTAGCACAGAGAAATGACAATGTTAAATTGCTCACAATTGCATAAAGATATAGACATTTTAAAGTGTGATTTTGATTTACCAAATACTCCTAATATAAAAGTCACATGCTACTCTTTCCATCATTTCAGCCACAATAATATCAACTTTCAATTTTATTTGGGATTTTGTTCTGCATCTAAAGGCAAAAAGTTAATTTTTAAAAGGGGTGCAATGTACTCATGATGTGTTAAATGAAACTATGTTCATGTATATTTATGTGGGGTTTATGTAAAGCACATGCATTTAATTGATATTTATTCAGTTGGCATCTTACTAACAAGTGTTTGAGTATTCTCTGGCATTTGAGTATGATTATATATATTTAATTTTTAATGGTCTACTTATGCTGAAACTATGTTAATATTGGTCTAAGCAAGTAGAAAGTGTACCATGGTGAGTTATTTCTTCTTGATATAATAGATATTATATTAAACCCTAAGAGTTGTATTACATATTGAACACTCATTGTGAAAGCTCTCTACTAGGACTTAAATTTGATCATGTGACTCTATAATCTCCTACACCTCTTCTTATTCTAATACTGTATAACTATGTGTTTGTAGTTTTGACTTATAAAGGATAGAAGTAGGCCTAGTATCTTAACCCAAGGAAGTGCTGTGCAAAAGTTTTCAGATTACCAGATTCATCTCCAGATGGCTGTGACCTTTGAGAGATTCAGAAGCATCAGCAACAATTGACAGGTTTTTTTTATTATTTAAGGTTAAAAAGCATTGCTCATTGCCTGTAAAATTTAAAGAATGAACTTTGTATTCTGTAAAAGTTTTGTTCATCTGTAAACCAGAGTGGTCTGCAAAATGGTAGCTATTTGGCTTGGAAGCATATCTTTTTATTTGTGAATCCTAGTATGAAACTAAACAACCTCACAACAATGGACTAATAATATTTAATGTTTATTGACCACTAAATATATGCCAAGAGTTCTTCCAAATGCTCTAATATATGAACCTATGTAATCCTCACAACAATTATTTGAGACAGGTATTATAATTATTGTTATACCCATTTTACAGATGATACACATGTGAACAATTAACTTGCACAAGGTATAGTAAGTAGCAGAATGAGAATTCAATGCAGACATTCTGCCTCCAAATTCCACATTTGTAATTAATATACTGTAGTGTTTCTATGTAATAAATGTTCAATTGAACCATGTCATCTATAGTTCCACATCACTGGTTTTGTTTTGTTTTGTTTTAAATCACCAAATTAGATAACATGGAGCATCCTAGTGGTCTGTAACAGCTGAGTCCTGCTTGCAAAGGAGGTCATAGGGACCCAAGTTTTCAAGGTCTTTTCCTTCCAGACCTTTACTTATTAATGTATTCATTTAAATATTAGGCAGTGTCTTAATCTGCTTGGGCTACTATTTTAAAAAGGAGCCATAGACTAGGTGGCTTAAACAGCAGATACTTACTTTCTCACAGTTCTGAAGTCAGGGAGTCTGAAATCAAGGAACCAACATGGTCAAGTTTTGGTCCCTCTTCCTGGCTCACAGGTGTTGCCTTATCACTGTGTCCTTACGTGGCTGAGAGAGAAATCTGTGTTGTTTCTTCCTCTTCTTATGAGGGTGCTAATCCCATCATGCAGATTCTATTCTTATGAGCTCATTGAAACCTAATGACATCTCCAAAGGTCCACTTTCTAATACCATTACATTGGGGGTTAGAGATTCAAGTCATAAATTTAAATGGTCCCCAATATGGAGCCTGTAACAGCCAGCCACTGTTCTAGGCGCTGGGGATGCAGTAGTGAACAAAGGAGACAAAAATGCCTTGCCCACATGGAACTTAGAGTCTCATGGGGAAGATAGTAAGATAAACATGTAAAATAAATAGACTATTTGATGTTAGTAAGTGCTATAGGAGAAAAAAGAGGAAAGGAATGCTAGGAAATATAACGTGAAATTTGGGAAGAATGGTCGAGAAAGCCTTTCTGAGAATCTTGGTTGACTCAATCTGAATAGGCTATGCTGGGAGAAGGCAATTGCAAATGACTTGAGGGGAGTTTAGGGGGTCTGTTCCAGACAACGAAGCAGGGTGGCTCAACTGGTGTGAATTAGACAGAAAGTGTAAGGGATTTGGTTAGAGAAGTAAAAGAAAGGCCCAGACCATGAAGGTCATTACAATTCATAATATGAACCTCAGACTTTATTCTGAGTAAAACAGAAGCTGTTAAAGGATTTTGAGCAGAGGAGTGGCATGATTTGAACATTCATTTGAATGGAATAATTCTGGCTGCTCTGCTGAAAAGAAACTGAAGATAGGAACAAGATCTGAAGCAGAGAGACCAGTTAGGAGGCTAACATGTCAAATCATTAAGAGATTAGGCAAATGGGTGCTAATCAAGCCTCGTATGAATTGACCAAATGTTTTATTTGCTGCAGAGAGAAAATGTGAATATGATTTTAATGCTAATTTGGGAAGACTTCCAAGAAAGTTGGCATAGTGCACAATGCATTAATCTCTCTCAAACCCTTTGACTGAACAAAAATAACCTTGAATTGGATTTAAACTACATATACAATGAAACTAAACTGTCACAGTAAAGTCCACACTTAACATTCTGAAAGTAGTCTGCTAGAAAATATAAAATGAAGACATAAATGAAGTATTCTGTGATTGCAATAAATATTACTTGTAATACTAAATATGAAAAAGAGTTTAAAAGCTGGATGATAACATTCTGAAGAGCACTACTAAATTCTCTAACCTGCAGATCAATAGTGAGAAATGTTTGTGGACACATTTGCATTCTGTAGAACAGGATGGATAGTGAGCAAGAAACCTCTTGACCATACAAAATAACTTTTATTCGTAATGTGAGAGAAAAGGGAGCAGATTGTAGCAATAGCCAGATCAGAGAAGAGACAAGGAAAAAAGGTGGGAACATTAGGGGTCAACAAAGATATCCTGTGTGTAAATTCAATAGCAACGTTCTGTGGGCCACAGATATTCATATTGGATGTAACTTTTCACAAGGTTGGTATTCATTTTTGGAAGCCTAGATATGGAGCTCCCATACTCACCTCACACCTATTTGACCAGAAATGCCAGTAGGAGATGGGGTTCAATGAACCTGTAGGAAAAATCAGCAAAATGTTGGCTGCATACTGCCCTTTCCCTTAGGCCCACTCCTCCAAGCAGCTGAATAAGCTTTAGCAATTGAACAAATGTTAAAGTCATCAACAACACAGAGCATTCCAATTTAAGATATTGAGTGATACGATGGAAAGAAGAAGGAAAGTCAAAGAGAATTTCTGCACAGTGTTTGGAAGCAATTATTGGCCTTAGTGAAAGTGTCTATACTGAAGTCAAGATTAATTGCAGTATTTAATTGATACAAACGTTTTTCAAGATAATGAAAGAAGATAAAGTTGTACGCAAAGCATAGATAAGTCAGCTTTTTGAATTTTAGAAAAGGATTGCTTACTCTGTCCAGCAAATTAAAGATATCAAAGATAAGGTAAAAATATCAAATAAATTATCAATTGGAAAAGGAGCTACTACAACTAATAAAATTGATAATTTCAAAAACATATTGAAAAGAGCAAAAACATACTATTAGTGTTTTTTCAATGGCATACCAGACAAATTTGAAGAGTACAAATACAACACTGAGAAAAAGGGAAAGAAATTAATGTTCTCAATGCAAAAACTTGATTGGAAAAATTTGGCTGGACAAAGTTAAACAAGTAAGGAAGATTTTATTCAAGGCTATTGCAATAACAAAGAAAAAACAGAATGCAATGTGACCTTGACTCTGCTAAAAAAAGGAGCAAGAGAATTTTTAAGCTCTGGAGTATGGAGATCATAGTCTATATGTATGTGCTAATTGGCCTCACCCAAAGGAAAAGTAAGCTTTTTCATATCTTCATGACAGGCGATAATTACACAACTTAGGGAAAGACTAGCTAGTCTCCTACCCTCCTACGAAGATTGGGAGATAGTGGTGCTATCTCTTTTAATGATTATGATTCAAAGGGAGGGCTCCCAGGTCCGTGAAAAGACAGTCCTGTGTTGTAACACAGACAACAGGATTTTTAAAAAATTTAAATTTCACAGAATCAGAGAAGGAATTTATAATGAAAAAATATTTAAGTAAATATTTTAAGAAAAGGGAAAGAGGGACCTCTGTGACTAGTGACTGGATTGAGGAGAAGATCAGGAAGAAACCTGTCTAAAGTATAGACAAGTTGAGGGTAGTGTTGAGACCATGTTGGTCCATATAGATAATATAGTTCGTATGGAGGCCAGACAATGAAGTTTCTATGCACAGATAGGCATAGAAAATACTTTCACAGACATAAAGGAAGAATAATTCCTGAAATCAAATAATACCTGAATCAGTACATCAAAATATGACTGTTCTAGGACAATTTAACACCGAGTTTTATCTTGATGAAACAACTAAACTTCGAGCAAAAACAGTTGCCAGTTCCCACAAGTTGCCGGGGCAGCAGGAGCACGGTGAACATAAAACAATTCCAAAGGAGACAAAATATTTAGCCAGGCCACCCTCAGACCTCAGACATCAAAAGGTATGGTTCAATGTCATGAGTATTCCCAGAGACTAGTAGATTGCAGAGAGAAATATATATTAAGCCAAAGAATTTTGGTTTTATTTTATGTGAAAAGTCAGTTTTTCCCAACTGGATGTTCCAAAATCAATGCATGCTACAGTCTTTCTCCACTCCATCTTTTAAGATTCAGTTCATCTATTAGCACATTAGAGTCAAGAAGTTCCACACAAGCATATGTAACTTTTGGTAACAAATATTTCCTAAATTATTTGACAGCCAAAACATGTTTTGAGGAGCAACTTTTAATGCTGCCTAAATTATAGTAATGTTCCCTCAAAATACTGTCTTAGGTCATTTAATCAAAACATCAACATAAACAGATGGATGTTTGGGGAGATTAACACAGGGTTTTGAATAGAATGGATTGAAAGCCAGGAGAGCTCACAAACTGGAAAGCCATTGAGATGACTATTGCAATAAGCCAGACAGGGGGAGATGACAGCCTAGAGAGTTATAAAGAAAGAATTGCTAAAATGCCTTCCTGAGTTTCTTTTGCTGAAATGCCCTATTCTCTCCTCTCCAGCTTGGATTTTAAATAATTGTTAAAAAAAAAAAACTTAAACAAGGATAATATGATACTACCATTTACTACTTAACAAACTGTAATCACAAGTTTTCCCCTTATTTCTGTAATCTTCTCACTTTTATTTGAATGGACACACAGCCTTTTAAGAATAGATTAACTAGTTAAAGTGAATGTAATAACCAATCAACATTAAAAATCAGTGTTGGTAGGCTCTGCCCACTATGCACCTCTAAAAATTGCTAATTATCTTAATATACAAGGTCAAATCCCACTGCTTCACCTAGAATTCCCAGATCATGCTGTCACATATTAACTCTTTCATCTCTGAATTATGTTGGCATTTACTTCCTCTATTACTGTAATATATCTTGCCTTAATTTGTCTTTTTAAATATATTTATTCTTATTACTCATCTATATTGTAAGCTACTCTATGGAAGGAATCTTCTCGTGCTTTCCTTTCAGTACCATCTATGGACCTATTGCACAAAGCACAAAATAAGTAATAATTGATTATTTTACATATTCTACTTCCCTTGATTTTCTACTATATAATAGAGAGGCTGTGAATTTTACTTAAGTATTCTCTGTATATTGAAGAGAAATGGAATGGAATAGGGCACTTTCTCATCGATGAAAAGCTTTTGTCATCCAAAAATATAAACTTAAAGGGTACTTATATTCGCAGTTAAGTTAGTTGGAAATTATTACAACTTTGGAACTTTCCATTAAATTTATTACAGATGGTTCCTGATATAGTTTGGATGTGTGTCCCTGCCCAAATCTCCTATTGAAATGTAACTCCCAGTGTTGGAGGTGGGGCCTGGTGGCCTAGTGGAAGGTGATTGGATCATGGGGACAGATTTCTCATGAATGACTTAGCACCATTCCCGTTGGTACTGTCCTTGTGATAATGAGTAAGTTATTGTGAGATCAGTTCATTTAAAAGTGTGTAGCATCTCCCCCAAGTTCTCTTGCTCCTGCTCCCACCATGTGAGACGCCTGCTCCGCCTACACCTTCTGCCATAATTGTAAGCTTCCAGAGGCCTCCCCAGAAGCTGAGCAGAAGTGAGCATCATGCTTTCTGTATAGCCCGCCAAACCATGAGCCAATTAATTCCCTTTTATATAAATTACCCAGTCTCAGGTATTTCTTTAGAGCAATGCAAGAATGGTCTAATACAGTCCCAGACTTACAATGTTTTGACTTTGCATTTATCAGGGTAGTAGATGCAGTTTTGACATTTTGACTATGGGTTTATTAGGAAGTAACATCATTGTAAGTAAAAAAAAAAAATCTGTATATTTCATTGTAAAACAAGATAACTGATAATATATCATCAAAAACATGCAGCCTTAGAGCTTGTATGGAAACAAAAGTTCATATTCATTTTCTTCTAGGCAGCCAGAAGTGAATACAAACCAAGCATTAAAGTTGCCTACCTTCCTTTTTTAAAAAATCAATTTTTATAGTGATATAATATAATTTCTGGAGCCAATGAAATCAATAAAATTCGGTTTTAATCACAGCCTTTGTTTTACTTGCTAACTGACCTAAAGGCTGCCATAGCAAAATACCACAGTTTGGGTGGCTGAAACAACAGAAATTTATTTTCTCACTGTTTTGGAGGCTGGAAGTCTATGATCAACTTGTTGGCAAGTTTGGTTTCTCCTGAGACCTCTCTCCTTGTCTTGCAAATACCTGCCTTCTTGCTGTTCTCACACAATCTTTCTTCTGTGTTCATGTGAATTCATGGTATCTCTTCATGTTGGATTAAGGCCTGCTTTTATGGCCTCATTTAACCTAATTTCTCCTGAAAGGCCTTATCTTCGAATGCAATTATATTGAGAGTTAGGACTTCAACATATGAATTTGGGGGAACATCATTCAGTCCCACTCTCTGCATGTCCCCCACAATTCATGTCCTCTCTCATGCAAAATATATTCACCCCTCGCAATAGTCTGACACATCTTAACTAATTCCAGGATCAACTCTAAATCCAGAGTATCATCTACATATATAAATTAGGTAGCCGTGAAACTTGAAGTATGATTTATCTTGAAGTTAAATTTCTCTCTAGCTGTGAACCTGTGAAACTCGATGAGTTATATGCTTCCCACATACAATGTGGAACTAGGATAGGGTAGACATTCCCACTCAAAGGGAGAAATTGATAAGAAGTCAGGGGTGACAGGTCCCCAATAAGTTCAAAATCTATCAAGGCAAACTCCATTAGATCATAAGGCTCAGAATAATCCTCTTCGTCTCAACGCTTGTGGCAGCATCATCCCCACAGCCCTAGAAGGTAGAACCACCACCATCATTCTGGGCAGCAAGGTTTGTTTCTGAGGCACTGGCTGGCAGTGGCAAGGCCTGCTGAAACCAAGAATGAAACAGGCTTGACTTTTGAAACCAAGAAGAAAACAACCTTGCATCCTCCCCAGTCCTGACCACTCAGGTCCAGTGATGAAGATGTCAGAATTAAAGATCTCTGAATCACCTTCAGAGTCGTTCTTTTCTTTTGTTGAAGGATGGTGCACATTTTTACACAAATAGCTCTATTGCCCCATCCTGCAGAATCTAGAAGTCTGCTAGTCTTGTTTTATTTTGTTCTGTTTCTGTTACTTTTTGTCCCAGCTGGCAGTGTTTCTACTGGTATAAACTTCTGTTCCTAGTTTCTGCTGATGAAAGATTAAATCCATGAGTCACACCCATCATCTCTTTATTAAATGATTTTTCCAGTCACCCCCCTGGACTTCTCTCAAGAATACACTTTCTCCTTTTTCACAATATACATAGGTTGGGAATTTTTTAAATCTTTACTTCTGTCTTCCTTTTACTTAACAATCCCTTCAATTTATCTCCCTCCTCTTACATTTTACTATAAGCAGTAAGGAGAACTAGACAATATCTTCAACACTTCTTAGAAATCTCCTTAGCTAAATATCCAAGTTTATCATTTTTAACTTTTGATTTTCTTAACACATTAGAAAACAATTGAGCCAAGTTCTTTGCCACTTTATAACAAGGAAAGACTTTCCTCCAGTTTCCATTGACTTGTTATTCCTCATTTCTATCTGAGACCTCACCAGAATCACCTTTAAGGTCTATGTTCCTACCAACCAGCTCTTTAAGACAATGTAGGCATTTTTCAACATGCACCTTAAAACTTTTTCAACCCATTACCAGTTTCAAAGCCATTTTTACCTGTGTAGGTATTTGTTACAGCAGTATTCCACTTCACAGTATCAAAATCTGTATTAGTCAGCATTCTCTAGAGAAAGAGAACTAATAGAATATATAGATGATTAATTTATTGTAAGGAATTGGAGGCCAAAATCTGTAGTTTAGGCCAATAGATTCAATACCAGGAGAGTAGATTCTATAGTTCCAATGAGAAGACTGGCTGTAGCCTGGAGACCCAGGAGCGCCAATAGTGCAGATGGAATCCAAAGGCAGTCTGCTGAATTCCCTCTTGCATAGGGGGGCAGGTCTTTTTGTTCTAGTCAGACCTTCAGTTGGTTGGATGAGGCTCATCCGTATTATAAAAGGCAATCTGCTTTACCGAAAGTCCGCTGATTTAAATGCTAATCTCATTCAAACACAGCCTCCAAGTTGGCATATAAATGTAACCATCAAAGAGTTAGATTATGTTCATTTATCTTGATTGTACTAATGGTTTCATGGGTGTACACAAATATGAGAACTTACCAAATGATATATTTTAAATATTTATAGTTATTATATGTCAAATGTACCTCAATACAGCTGTTAAAATATTATGAGAAACAAATAAAATAAACTAGTCTTTATGTTAAAAAGCTGTTAAAATATTATGAGAAACAAACTAGTTTTTATGTGCATATAAAATAATCATATAATTTACTGATAAATATCACTCTATAATTTTTAAGTAAAATCTATAAAGCACAACATTGGTAAGAAAAATTAATCAGAAACAGATGTTTAAGAAAACAATATCTCTAATGAACAGGGTCATCTAATGAGTAGGGATCTGCCACAAGAAAAAGTCAGCAAGTTTGCATTTATCTTTGTATTCACTTATTGCCATGTGATGTGTATTAAAAGACATATCTGAAATCTAACCCCAATTAAGAAATACATAAAAATTTTGGCTCGTAGATGTTTGCCTAATTTTTATTAAATTTGCTTGTTCCTTTACTTTCTTAATCCAAAGTTTTAAAAAATATGTTTTACATCTATAGCAATAAAATCATTTCTATTTAGTTTGAACAAACGGGTGGTTTTACAAAATAACTTTCTAACAAGAGGTAGCAAAATCAATATACAGAGAAACTGGCACCAAGTGTCACAAGTCAAAATGTAATGCAAAGTAGATTCAATAAGGGTCCTTGAGAGGTAAGTTGTTAAATTCTGTGATATTTTTAAAATTCACAACTAGCTGTTTCTCCCAAGTCGTATGAAGCTCTGCCTGCTATTTGTTTATCGCTCTGAGCAATATACCTGTCGACTGTTAGTAAGCCTCTGATTTGGTATGAAGTGGCTGCTTACAGAAGTGACAGGTCTGAATTACATAGGGCAGTAATTAATAAATATGTACCGATGTAGTCATAAGGATTCAACTAGTAAATACAGTGAATTTAATGGAAAAATTATCATCATTTGGGGAGCTCTCTGTATCTGACTCTAAACAATAAAAAGGGTTTATATACATCCACTAATTTTTCTTTTGAATTGCCTATTTTTGGTTTTGAGATATTACTTGTATACGTGTTAGTATTTAAGTCACCCACCTACTTATCAGGCGAATTTGGGAATTGTATTACTCTTTATAAACAGAAGGTTTCATTCATAGAGAAGAATAAATAATTATGTGAATGAGATATATTTTATCAATAAATGCAGCACATGACACTTTCCTTCTTTTGTAGACACTACCTACTTTGCTTTTTAAATGTCATCCATATTTATCAGACCACATGCTTCTTGACATTTAGGAATTTTAAAAATCAAATTGTAACTGAAGCTTTGACAACAGGAGCTGATTACCAAGGGACTGAAGAGTAACAGTTTTTTTTTTCAAGCAGTAGGCTACAGTAGAAGTGTGAATTATCAGTCATTTGTGATACTCCTCAGGTGATTATGCTTATTATCATAATGTAATTAAGCCTTTCTTAAAGCACTTAGTAGTTCTTGGAAAGTTCCATGGAAAGTTTTAGGAATTAAGTTGAATTTACTAGCCAAGTTATTCTTTTTGTGTTCCCAAGTCATCTGTGTACATCATATTAGAAAATCATTCTGAAAATCTTCCGCAAAACAAAATGTCTTACTTGAAAAGGAGTACTTAATGAAGATAATTATTTCTTCATAAAAAGTGAATTAAAACAAATGTTAAAATGTGTTTGATTATTCAAATTTATCTCTTAAAAGCCACATTCTAAAGTATATTAATGACTTGTCAACACTTTGTAAACTTTAATATTTCCACTAGATATGCCTGTAAATTATTTATCATCAATTAATATTATAATTATTTTCCTGCTCTCAAACTAGTTCATAATAATATCATCCAACATGTTGAGAAATCTCAGGGACCACAGGTGAGGGGGAATATTTACTGGGAAACTTTTAGTAAAAATAGTGGATATATCAAGAATTGTGAGGGGCTTGCGATTTTACCCTATTTAAAGGTTAACAAGTTAGTAGACCACAGTTTACATTTGAAAAATATAAATGAGCAAGGAAAACATCAATTCACTTTTTGAGTGCAGTATACCCAGATAACAAAACCGTACAAAAGCATCACAAGAAAATAAATGTACAGACCATTATCCCTCATGAATATAGACACAGAAATCCTTAAAGAACAGTGGTTCTCAAAATGTATTTCTAAATCAGGAGCAGCATCTTTTGAGAACTGATAGAAATGGAAATACTTGAGCCCTATCCCAGAGCTGCGGAATCAAAACTTTCAGAGTAGGAAGGGCAGCTATTGGTATAAGATACAAGACTCCTGGATCAGAGACTAATAATAGTTTATTTCTCACAGCAGTGGCTTTAGACAGAGTATCATTACTTTTGCTTTGGTTATCTGAGGCTTGATTCTTGCAGGCTAATATGGAGAGAACCAATGGACATCTGCATATACAGTGGGTTGCATTATAGGAGAAGAACCCTGAGGTTAGAGAACCTGAGTATTTTGCAATGGGCAGTAATTGTGCTTGGCCTGTGCTCTGGAAGGAAATATCATCTTTATCTTTTAAGTTTGTTTGCTTCTCTGGAAAAGGTAGTGTGGCAACATGGTAGTCAATGCCTCTGATCTCAAGACATTCTATTTCTGAATAAAAACAGGAGAGATCCATAAAGAATTGTCTCTCAGTAGTATTTTTTTTTCTGGATGTATCTCTAGTCACTCTACACAGTAACTTCTCTAATGAGTATTTATCATGTGACTGACACAAAAATTTGTAAAAACCTCTGTATATTGAGATCTATCAAATTATGTATTGATATAGTATCAATTCACTTACCATAATTTAGGAATGATATGTAAAAATCCTCACATTCCTACATCAAGGGGAACTTTATTGTTCTTAACAGTACACAAATCAGCCATCTTTCTTTGATTTAATAATTCTGGCTTCTATTACCAATTCTCTTGTTTAGGAAATCCAGTTCATTTCTTTTTTATTAAAGATATTATTAATGCAGTTATTTATGTGTAATAAATATAGAGAATCTAAGATTAAAAGTGATCATCACTAGTTAAAACAATACACAGAAAAGGAACAATCCAAAATCCACAACCATCTATTCCTCTATTAATGGACTACAATTCATAAAGGCTCAGCTAAAAATCCTTTAAGCTGATTAAGGTATCTTAAATATGAATCTTTAGAAGGATGTTTTATTAATTTTAAGATAATGCTGAGCAGCAGCTATGTACTAGAAAAAAATGTAGCTGAAAATAAATTGTATTAAAATCAAACATAGTTTAATATAAACACAAATAATAAGGTATAAATAAAACCTAAAATGGACAATGGGATAAAAATAACAGAGCCTGAAAACGGCCAATATTTGATATTTTGGAGGTAGCCACAGAAAGTAGGATTCAACATTGTGCTAGAGATGGAGTAGTTAGGACTTTGTTTTAGAAAGCTTCAGTCCCCTGCTTCTAATGTTATGAATAGATGTGGCTCTTCTCATAAGATTTAGCCCTGAAATTCAGTATTCTCCTGCTTTAGTCCTGCCCATAAAATATGAGATCCACCATAAATCAGTGAGAACCACCAGGAATACCAGCACTGAGCCATAAAACCATCACCAGAGAGCGGTGTTCAAGCCAAACAGACTGATGCTGGGATGCTTAGTCAAAACCTGTGCCCAGTAAGTGCAGTCCTTATTGGGTGGACTTAAAATGACTCAGTTGGATACTCTCTTGTGGAGATTTTAAAAATGAGATGCACACAAGTTTTAAATAGATGATTCTTGATTCTAAGAAAAATGAAGCATGATGTGTTATTTGAGTTGTCGTTTAGCTTGAATCATAGTAAAACTTTTTTTTTCTATTCTTCTTAAGTCTGGTACCCATTCAAGCCGTGGAGCTGTAAGTAGGATCCAGGAGCTATACAACTGAAGATGGCTTTCCATGATCACTCCCTTCTCCCTGCATTGATAGAATACATCTTCATTATCTAAAATAAACTGAGTACCTATCTTCCCTTCAAAGGGGAAGAATTTCCCTGATACATGAACATAGGATTAATTATGACTGAAGTATATAGTTTATAATATGGTTAACATAATGATAATTATGTACAAAATTGCTTATGCTACATAAGGTAATTTTCTATGGATCTCTCATGGAAAATTCATTTGTAGAAATTAGTGAAATTATTACTTATGTGTGACTAAGGTGAATAATGTCTGTGTTGGACAAATGTAGTCCAGACTATTACCCAGTTTATCTTCTATATCTATATCGATTTCTCTAGAAATACATTTAATATTAATTTGAGAGAATTCTCTCTCTGAATCTGAAGTGGCTCAAAATTTAATTTTAATCAAAGAACTCTTATAGATGGAATTTTTATAGCTCTGGAAACTCTGCTTTAAATTTTATTCTTAATTGCCTAGAAGATAAAATAGGCTTTTTCTCCTTCAATACAGTTTTCAAAATGTATTGGGTCAGCTACAAATTTGACCCTCAAGAAAGGCTTGTCGGATGCTCCACAGGACACTATATCTTTCTGTTCTTTCTCTACAATGCTTTGCCTATATTTACAAAATCACTACAGCAGCTACATATCCTGTAAATCTGTAATCTAATTATGCTGCAATCTATTGCAGAGGGTTGGGGGGAGCAGAATTTATCCTTCTGTGAATATTTTTGAGAAGAGGGTTCAACTTGAAAATACTTACCATGTGCACAAAAGTCTGATTTCCTGTGCGTCACTAGTTTTCACAAATCTAGTTTCAACAATGTCTCCTTCACTTTCATAGCACGGGTTTTATTAATTATTTCAAGATCTCTGGTGTGTAGACTACATATATATCTATTTAAAAGTAGTACAATAGTGTAAAATTTTAGCTGTAAAACTGCTTTGTAAATATCTGGGGAAAAGAGAAAACATAAGAATACATCTACCAATGATAGAAATTACTTTGCTATGTAAGATGAAATTAAAGGCGTGGGCCGGGCATGGTGGCTCCCACCTGTAATCCCAGCACTTTGGGAGGTTGAGGTGGGCAGATCACGAGGTCAGGAGATCGAGACCATCCTGGCTAACACGGTGAAACCCCATCTCTACTAACAATACAAAAAATTAGCCGGGCGTGGTGGCAGGTGCCTGTAGTCCCAGCTACTCGGGAGGCTGAGGCAGGAGAATGGCGTGAACCCGGGAGGCGGAGCTTGCAGTGAGTCAAGGTCGCGCCACTGCACTCCAGCCTGGGCGACAGAGCGAGATTCTGTCTCAAAAAAAAAAAAAAGAAAGAAAGAAAGAAAGAAATTAAAGGTGTGATTTTTAATTTTTTAAATATATTTAGGGAGTACAAGCACAGATTTCTTACCTGCTTACATGCATATATTGCATAGTGGTAAAGTCTGAGCTTTAGTGTATCCATAACCTGAATAGTGAACACTGTAGCCAATAGATAATTTTTCAACCCTCACCCCCTCCCATCTTTGTAAAAGGAAGTAGTAGCTATTAGGTTGCTGCAAAAGTAATTGTGATTTTGCCATTACTTTCAATGGTAAAAATGACAATACCTTTTGCACCAATCTAATAGATGATCTTAAAGTTTTCTACTAGTTCTAGCACTTTAAATTCACAAGATTATTTTTAATACCATCCACTAGCCAGTATATGGGGGGAAAAAAAACCCTTCTACTAACCACGCCAAAGCTCTATTTTATTTTAGTATTAAAGGTGAACAAAGGATATAATGAGATAATTGGTCATAAGAAGCATCTCTTTGCCGCTATATAGCATGGTCCTAGCCCATAGACACCTGATGGGCCTCTCTGGACAAAACATTTATGCACAGAATTTTCCCAGATTTTTACTTAAATCTCTTACTGTGATTGATAAAATTGAAATTAACCTATCCAGTCTTCAAATGATTTGATGGGATAAAGAGATCATGAGGGAGGAGAGGAAAATGAAGATTCCAAAACAGATGGTGGATCCTACTGTTATCTTGGAGACAGGGTCTCCATGTTTTGTTTCTTGATATGTAACCACTTTTTCTGGTGGAAGAGCACACATACTGATACATGAACTGAATGTGTATGATATAACAAATGCCCAAAAGAGGAAAACTTAATTTTATGAGTGGGTGTTATATGTAGGGTGAGGAGTTTGGGTTGTTGGAGGTACTGAAACATGTCTCTCTGCCTATAGATAAGATGCATCGATAGCCCCTTCTCTTTTCCCATGTATCTATGGAGAAATGTTTGTTGACCAAAATGCAGAGAAAAAAAAAAACAGAACAGTACAGCATGGGTAACCATGTTCCCTGGTAATGTGAAGCATTCATCAGAGCCATCATTTAAAACCTCTGCATGGAGAAAGTGATTAAATGAGGCTTGAGAAACTAGGCTCGAAGAGAAGGAGAGGAATTAAGTTTTTATCTAATAAAACAGCAGCCAGCCACAAGCCTGAAAGGTTACCCTTTCTTTATCTTCAAACTTTGTAAGAAAGCCACAAACATTTGAAATGCTTGATATGATTGAAGCTCTTGTCATGGCCAATGGTAGAAATAGTTTAGTGACGAAGAACACACATGAGTCTCCATGAAGGTAGGAACCGAGACCAAAGGGGCTTTGAGGAATTAAGTTTGGATGCTTTCAGGAGTGGCAAGGGAGTCTAGTGTTACAAAGATGGTAAAATCATGATGTGAGGCATGCTTATAAATCTCAAACCTTATGAGGCCTCAGATGACCTAAATACATTTAGTCTGCCCAGTTACTTAAACACATTTAGTATGCCCAGTAATTATAACACTACACAACTTCATAAACACAGTCATATGATTTCTTTTTTTGCACTGGGAAGTATCTCAGAGACCATCCCATAGCTGCGGGAAGTACTGGACTCTACTCCCTCTGGATCTCAAATTATTCTTTTATTTATACTTCATTAAATTACATTAAGATGCAAGGGAACTTCATAGTGTTGAGAAGCTTAGCTGAGTTTATGTATTCAGAGTACAGTTGGCCCTCCCTATCCATGGGTTTCATAACCATGGATTCAACCAACTGCAAAAAAAAAAAAAAAAATGGATGATTGCCAAACACGTCCAGACTTTATCATCATTATTTCCTAAATAACACAGTATAGCAACTATTTACGTAAATTTTACATTAGATCTGGTATTATAAGTAATCTACAGATGATTTAAGGTATACAAGAGGAGGTGGGTAGGTTATGTGTGACTATTATGCCATTTTCTATAAGGGACTTCAGTATCCATGGATTTTGGTATCCGTAGGGATCTAAGAATCAATCTTCTATGAACACTGGGGGATGGCTGTTCTTAGAACTGTTTCTAGCACAAAATAAGTATTCGATTAATTTTAGGTGTTGTTGATGTTACCTAATCTGTGCTCTTTTGTAGTACTCACAGCTTAATATTTTTAATCAAATAAAAAATCCATACATCTTACTAAAATGCTTTTTGTTATATGAATAAATAAATGTTTTGATCAATAAAATGCTTTTTGTTATATGAATAAATAAATGTTTTTATCAAAAAATTTTCTAGATTGTCATGAAGGCATTGTTAGGGAATTTTTTTGTGTTGTTGGGGTAAAGGAAGCATGAAAGCATAAACAACACTAAAAGCTAACCAATTATAAAACTCAAATACATACTGAAAAGTAGAGTGACCTTTCAACAAAAAAAATCACTTGGTTTAACGATTTCATTTTTCAAATGAAGAAACTGAGGGCCAGAGAGTTTGAGACTCGTTCTTAGAAATAAAGTGACAAAAAAGACCCTAGAACTTAAGTATTTTGACCTAGAACCTTTTTTCACTATGCCACATACAAACTGCAGGGAGTTAAAAAGGATCAAGTGACATTTGATTCAGACGGGAAAAACACATCAAAACAAGCAAACAAGAAAATGAAAGGGTATTTCCTGTGTGAGATATTAAGTGGGGGGGGGGGCGGCTAATGGGGGTAGTTAATTAAGTAATAGCCTCTTTCTGCTTCCATAGATCCCCATTAAACATTATCTTTGGGGCTGATTTTTGAAAATATTAAATGCAAAATCACAGGGCAGTTTATGCCCTTTGATTCCACATATGCGTATGTGCATGCACAAATGAGACATCTGTATAGAAGACACAGCAAATGAGAAAAGTTGCTTTCTCTGGAAAAAAGCATGGTGGTTAGAGGAAGATGCAGTTATTTTAACTGTATACAATCATATGCTGCATGTATTTTTATAATAGTATGTCACACTTTACTATTAAAATGATATATAAGCTAACACAAAATGCTAGTTTTGCCTTTCACCCTTTGACTCTGAAAATATGAAATTTCTTAACAACATCAACTATCTTTAAATTCATGCAGAGACAGCTACTTCCTTGCTGTGGACCATCTATCATTTTCTTAAATCAGAACACAAAAATCATGTTATTTATTATTTTATATCGCCTTATGTCTCCACTGGAATATTTATTTTAAACCCCTCACCAGGAAGACCTTTAAAAAAAGAAAGAAAACATGATACTCAGTCTAATGTGAATACTGAAATTTATTACAGTAGTAACAAGCACTGTACAGCAATGATTTGCTGTATTTAGATGGCATGTGATCATAAACAAAGAATTGATCTCACACAAGCCTACTTATACTTCCTGTGAATCCCACACAAGCCTACTTACACTTCCTATGAACCCACAGAGACATTGTAAAGTAGCAACTATAGTAAAAAAATTTTCAGATGCAGTGTGTCTTTAATAACATATTGTAGTTTTGTGATCTCCAAGGAGCCTTTAAAAGATAGATTTTCTTTAAGGCAGGCTTACCTATGCAATTCATTTTTGATTACAGTTACCTTCCCTTTCTTTTTCAAATCTTTCAAAAGCAATAACAACTGAGTTCACAAAACAATTTCATTGCTATTCTTTATTATGTATTTTACAAATAAGCTTTTTATTCTCATATTTTATGATTAACCAATATATGTTAAAGTAGGACTGCTATGTAGTCTACGTGCACAACGTGCAATCATGTCAGAAGTTCCAGATGTTAACATGTTTGAATATCTCAGAACTAGTAGAAAAATAGCCACAACGCTGAGTTCCCTTAGCACCTCCCCCAGTATTTTGGCCATCCTGTCAAGATTGCAGCAAGATCCAGAAATTATGAGCTAACATTTGAAACAGTAGGGAGCCCCTAGAACTCTGCCTTAGCCCCTGTTTATTTGTGACATAATTCTTGTTAAATGTTTTGAATATCAAGGGATGCTGATTTGAATTTACATTGCATACTACTTTTGTTACAATTTTTATATTAGAAAGTAGAAGAAAATAGTTGCATTTAAGCCCAAGAATATGGGCTATAACCTTATTACACTGATGTATCTGGTTGGGTCTATTTCAGGGACGTTTTCTGGAATAGTTGTTGGAGGTCCCGCTTTCCAACTGATGATTCCTTGGACACCACAACCCAGCTTTAGTAAAAAATGCAAGATCAGGAGTTAGACTGTCTGGATTTTGAATCTTGGTTTTGTCACCCCACTAGCTGTGAAATCTTAGGTGATTTTTTAACTTATCTATGCCCTATGTAATGACGATCATAAACAGAGTAATTTTTATACATATTTGATGGCATATTTTAAAGCATATTTTATACAATTAATGTAAAGCACTTAAAAAAGTGTATGAAAAATATTATGTTCAATAACTATTACTTGTCACTGTTGTGTTGAAGGTCATTGTCAGTATTACTGGGTCATATTGCCATCATTCAGCAGGCCAGAAAATTTCTAGTGATTCATAAATTTAGGCCTAGATTTCAGAAACAATGAGTAATTGTTTTATACAATCTATTCTAGCAGAAGCACCCCCAAAGTAAAAGTTATCTTTCAGTCTACCAAATAAAATCTTTCTGCAGAAAGGCACTCATTATCAAATCACCTTTAATTTAATAAAATATACTAATGGTACAGTATTACAATAATTCAGTTACAGTTCTGCTCTGTACTTACCCTGCTTCTTGTCTGTTCCTTGAAAAAAGAGAAAATAGTTAATGAACTTTTGCATTCTGCACAGGTAGGAGACAGTAGCAAGCAGAAGAACTACATATATTTAAGTCTATTATCTTGATTCCTCATAGCACTCTTAAATAGTAGTTATCATTATTTCCGTTTTACAAATAAGGAAAAAGATGATTAAGAAAGGCTAAATAACTTTTCTAAGATTACAGACCTAAGTTGAATAACTGTTTTCCAAAATCAAATATGCCATTTGTAAAAGTATTTAATAAATAAATAGCCATGATAAGAGTTGGATAGAATGATCTATGGCAAACCTGCTTCCGTATATCTTCATAATCTTAGGATGTATTCTTTTTTTTTTTTTTTTAGATGGAGTCTCACTCTGTCGCCAGGCTGGAGTGCAGTGGCACAATCTTGGCTCACTGCAACCTCTGCCTCCCTGGGTTCAAGCTATTCTTCTGTCTCAGCCTCCCAAGTAGCTGGGATTACAGGCACCCGCCACCATGGCCAGCTAATTTTTGTATTTTTAGTAGAGGCAGGGTTTCATTTCACCATGTTGGCCAGGATTCTCTTGATCTCTTGACCTCATGATCTGCCCGCCTCGGCCTCCCTAAGTGCTGGGATTACAGGTGTGAGCCACCATGCCTAGTCCTTAGGATGCATTTTTAAAAAAGTGTTTAAGAATGGGAAGCTGCTTTTTTCACCCCCAAATTAACTCTTATGTGAAAACTATATACATCATAGCTAAAAAAGATTTGTCAATATAAGCATATTTTATACTTTCAAATTCACAATATATTGCTGATAAAATCCATGAGTGAGAATAAGTGAAGCAGTTTTGAGTAAAAACTAACTTTTCATCTAAGGGGTTATGGGCATCAGCTGCATTTGTCACCCTTGACATCAAAATCCATTTTTTCACTTGCATTCACAAGAAAAACCTTTGTTGTATCTTTATTAGTTTTGCCTATGAAAACAGTTTTTCAAGTAGATTTCATAATCTCAGGTTATTCTTGCATTAAAACTGATCCAAAAGCCTGAAATTGGAATAGAATGATACTTAAGTTTCCAAGTGAAAAATTAGCCATAACTAACATAGATAACATTTTCTGTTATAATAGTTTTTATTATTTATTTATTTATTTGTTTATTTTTGAGACAGAGACTCACTCTGTCCCCCCAGGCTGGAGTGCAGTGGTGCTATCTTGACTCACTGCAACCTCCGCCTCTTGGGCTCAAGAGATTCTCGTGCCTCAGCCTCCTGAATAGCTGAGATTACAGGCATGTGCCACCACGCCCAACTAATTTTTGTATTTTTAATAGAGATGAGGTTTCACCACGTTGGCCAGGCTGTTCTCAAACTCCTGACCTCAAATGATCTGCCCACTTCGGCCTCCCAAAGTGCTGTGATTACAAGCATGAGTCACTGTGCCCAGCCTTTTTAAACAGTTTTTAAATAAAAGAAGAAATATTCATAAATTACAAAAGTTTTTAAAAATAAAACCACCTAGTAGATTAAATATTTATTTGATATGTAACAACTCACATATAAAATGGTGAAGATTCGTCTCTTACCTGATAGTATAGTTATTTATCTCCTTTGCTTTGCTTTGCTTTGCTTTATTTCCCTTACCTTCTCTTTCCTTGATCTTTCCTCTAATTCTCCTTTGCCTCCACATTTTCAAGCACCTAATTGTGCTCTATTCTTTCAAGTGCTCTATCTTTGGAATAATCTTGACAACTCAGCAATTTCTGATGTTGCTGAAAATAATGTATCTCTCTGTGATAAATATAAGATTTAATTAAAAGCAAGAGAATAAGTCCAAAGGAAAAAGACTTGAATGCCAACATGAAAATGATTTCTTTTCTAATTCTGAGGCTATCTTAGTTTATTGTTTAATTTTTTTAAAAAAGATCCCAGATGCAATAAAATGAGATTCAGCTTGTAATATAAACGATTCTGCCACTTAATTTGTTTTATCTTTGCTTCTCAAACAAAAGAGAGATTAAATCAAATAATTAAATCAAACCTAAATACAAAGTTTGAGCTAACTCATACTGCATATGCCCTAAAATGACCAGTGCTTTGTACCTATATATATGATGAGGATAAAATTAGATGACTTCTCTGGTTTAATGCGAACATTCAGCATGGAATTAATGAATGATTATTATTCATGGAAAAAGTGTGAAACAGAGTGGCTTCCCAAATTGGTACTATTAGTTGTTGCTTCAGAACAACAATAACAACAAAATAGTTAATGATTCTGCAATTGCATAATTTTTCCAATAAAATTAGCTGGTGCAACCTCTTAAATTTCTGAAATATTTTGCAGTTTGATTATAAAACATTCTCTCAACTGCCAAAGTTCAGCGTCATGCCAAGAGAGTAAAGTGCTAAAATTAAATGCCATTCTCCTTTTAAACAATTGAAATAAAAAGGCAGCTCATATTGAGTAAATTTAACAAAAGACTTTGACATCAGAGCATCACTGAGAAAAATCCCCAAACAAAAGCATGTTCAATGTTACTCAGTAAATCCCTGAAAAGCCCAACCAAAGACAAAAAGCATATTATAGTATTTTAATATAATGTGAAATGTTTTCAACTTACATAAAATGGATTAAAAGGGGTTGGACCGTAGGTGTCTTTATGCAAGAACTTGTCTTTGAAAACACCAGTGAAAGACTGACATCCCTGTAAAACTTACCTTTTCACAGAACTTAAAGACTGTACAAATCTAGGCTACTTAAACAGATTGTAATTCACGAGGATCTTTGATTTGGCTTGACTCTGTAGTACGAAGGATATACTGCTGTAGCATGTTTGTTCATCAAACAGTTCCCTTTGCCCTGCCTAACAACGTGTGTCCATGGCAATGCAATTAGCACAGAGCCATGTGAGATCAAGGAATGAGGAATCAAGCTATAGTGTTGCTTCAACATTCTTTGCACCATGCAGTCTCTCTCTGTAATCTTGTATCTGTGAATCAATGAGTAGAACTAAATTATTAAATGGATGGCCTCAAGAAATTTACAATTACTCTAGAATCACTAATCAGTTCTGACAGGAGCTTAATCTCAAACTGAGTGTTACTCAGCTCCAGACAAAAGGTATTGAGAGAAGCAGACTAAGGCACAAGTTATTATCTATTCCCTAGGATCTCAAGGTTTGTCCTCATAAAAGTAAAGTCATCAGGCACTCGGTTTTTAAAATTTTGAACTAGGGAGGCTATAAAAGTCACCCATTACATCAGTTTTTTATCTTTTGCATCCTTTGCAAATCATCTTTTTCATTTTTTGAGAACATTGGCCATTAATTTGTTCATTGTCCTCAGAGACAGCATTGAATAGCAGAACTTTCAGTGAAATGTGTGATAAGAAAATCTACATTCCTGTCCCAGCTCTGATACTTACAAGTGCTGTAATCTTTTACAAGGCACTTGATTTCTTTGAGTATCAGTTTTCTCTGAAAGATAAGCAGGTTGGACCAGGTGGTTTCAACTACCTTTTCTAGGTTCAAATCGTCATAAACTTCTGACAATAGTCTCTCTGAATAGGGTGACAGGGTGTGTCTGACAGCTACCTAGTCTCTCTGCTCCAAACTCACCTTTCTATGCTCTGGCTCTGTGATCCTCGGGGCAGGGACTCTACAAACCACATTTCTCCTTTGCCATCTGATTTTATCTCAGATTCTGTAATCAGGAGGCACTAGAGGGAGACTGCAAGGCTGAAGGAAGGAAATGGGATTTGCTCCTTTCTGTTTGCTTCTTGTTCCATGAGCAGCGTCTATCAATCATAAGTTGTCCCAGAAATTGGTTTCTGTATCCAGCTACTTTCAACACTACTTCTTTTTCAGTCCTCTACCACCTGTTTAGCCATTTATCTATATCATATTCTGCACTGCCGTTTCCAGTTCTCTGTCTGGACTTAGACTGGTATTTAGAGCATGGTGCAATGGATAGAGCCACATCTATCAAGAGGTCATGAACCTAACTTATTTACCTTATTCACTGCTGCATCTATTGTTTTGCATTACTAACACAAAGTAAACTCTCAATACATACTGACTGAGTGAATATGAATGTTTAGACAGGTAACCTTGATTCAGGTTCTAGGTTCTACCACTTAAAAGTCCTGTGATCCTGGGAAAGTTTCCTAAAATTTCTGATCACCCTCAATCCTCAATTACATAATCTATCACAATCTATAAAATACAGAAGTAGAAACTGTGTTTAGTAATTTCTGGTTACTTAAAAAAAAGTTTCTTTCTTTTTTTTTTTTTTTGAGAGATGGTCTCTCTATCGCCCAGGCTGGAGTGCAGTGGAGTGATTATGGTTCACTGCAGCCTCAACCTCTCAGCCTTAAGCAATCCTCCTGTCTCAGCCTCCCAAAGTGTTGAGATGACAGGTGTGAACCACCATGCCCAGCTAAAATTTTCTTTTATACCATACTGTCCTTAGCATCCAGCAGATAATCTGGCTCACAGTTGATTTTCAATAAATGTGTGTTGATGAATAAAGTGAAGCCTACATATAATAAACAAAAATAATTTTTATAATTGCAAGAACGTGGTAGGTATTTGACCCATTTTGAGTATATCATCATTATTATTGTTTTGTAAGAGTCAGGTTTCCCCAAAGAATAGAAAATGTGTGGGTAAGGACTGTATTTTACATATCTTTCTGATGTCAATGCCTAGCATAGCACCTTGGCATTATTAATATTTATGAATAGATTAATGAAGTATATAGTGAATACTGCGCGACTACACCAAGTGCTTCCACCTGCTCCTGGTTGTAATCATCTACATTTTTATTACTTTAGCTGCATTGTGTATGGACATGGTAAACTTTTGTAATTAAGAGCTTAGGTTTCTTATGTTCAAAACCCATCTCTACAAATTACTAGCAGTTAACATCTCTGCTCTACATCTTTCTCATATGTAACTGAGGATTATAATAGTACCTATCTCTTAGCGTTAGCTTAAGGATTAAATAAATCTTACTGCATTGAAAGCATTTAGACAATGTCAAACACGTGGTAATCATTAATAATGCTAGCTATTGTTATAGAAGCATTCACCCAGAGCAGCTGATATCTTATTTCTGAAATAAGTAAGGTAGATATAGATTATCAATAAACCAATTACTGAGCTGACAATATTCTGGAGATATAAGAACTAGTTATTCAGAGTATTCAGTTGATCGTATAAAAATAGATTGACACTCATTTTTTATAATATTATTATTTTATCAAAGGATGGTGAAGGGGTAAAAGCACAACCTTAGCAATATCAGGTTCATATAACACCCTGGAAAATGGAACATATAACCCAAATCCAAGAAGAAAAATTATATAAAATTATAATTCTCATTTTTTCTGCAGTTTAGGTGAAGATGAGACCTAAAATAAATGTTACAGTTTAAAAAAATGCTATCCATGCTGTCTCTGAACTCTCTGTTTATCTACCTATTTCTCTATCTACTTATAAATATTTCTTAACACCTACTAAGTGCTAATTTTTACTTATTTTGCCCATGAACATCCAAAGTTGTGTCATGATCCAACAAAAATTCAAAACAGAAACCTGGTAGCCTTTTCTTCTTCTTACCCTGTACATCTAACTGCTCACTGTGTGCAATACAAAAATAAACAAAGAAGACCTTTTTATGTAGTTTATTTATTTTACATCCAATTTTCGAGTCTTCATTATATACCAGGCTTCGTGCATGGTGCTGATATTAAAACAGGTAGAATAAATCCTTGACCTAAATAAGTTTAAGGGTTTTTGTTTGTTTGTTTGTTTTGTGTTTTGCAGGAAAAAATATATACAATTCTATGGCTGGGTGAAAATGACTGTAACGGTTTTATTTATACAAGATACAGGTGTGGCTTCAAGGTATTGTATTCAACCTCCTTTAGGTAAGTGAAAGGAAAGACTACAAAGAAGAAATCTTTGGCCTACACCAAACAAAGAGAGAAGTTCTTAAAAGACAAAGACATTAGCTGGAAGGTTGCTACAAACTAGAGTGTCCTAACCCAAAACTCTAAGTATTAAATAACCTGATAGATAGTATAAATGTTATTTTTAGGCAATAATTTTTTTTCTTTTTTTTTTTTTTTGGATGGAATTTCACTCTTGTCACCTAGGCTGAATGCAATGGCTCAGTCTCACCTCACTACAACCTCCGCCTCCTGGGTTCAAGCAATTCTCCTGCCTCAGCCTCCTGAGTAGCTGGGATTACAGGCACCTGCCACCACACCCGGCTAATTTTTTTTTTTTTTTTTTAAAGTAGAGATGAGGTTTCACCATGTTGCCCAGGCTGGTCTTAAAATTCTGACCTCGGGTGATCCACCCTCCTCGGCCTCTAAAAGTGTCGGGATTACAGGCATGGGCCACCATGCCTGGTCTAATTTTTAAGTAATAATGTTTCTCTGATATAAGCTCCCATATTTGGCTAAGTATAAGACTAGAAGTTTAAAGAGGTTTAAAAATAAGACAAAAATATATCTAGTCCTTTTAACTATACATCTGTCTACGAGAAAGCATTTTTTAATTTTTTTAAAGTTATCTCAAATAGATTCGACCATTTTATTTCACCCCAAAATGGCATGTAAAATCCTCACAATTTACAGTTTAATAGAAAAATATATGTACTGTACAGATTATATCTAGAAAAGCGATTATCAGTGCCTCAGTTTCATCTGTAAAATAGAGATGCTAAAAGCACATAGCACACAGAGTTATGGAAAGAATTACGTTACCTATGTAAAGTGCTTTGAAGAGTGCCTGTCACATAATAAACTATTAATAAATGTATTATTATTATTGTGACAATATTCTAGACAATCATACATATTTTTCAATGACTCTTTAAATGAGACAAAATAGACAGATGGTACTTTTCATGCTAAGTATTTTGTTATATTTATTGTTCTCTTAATATAAAAGTAATAGCCTCCAGGCACAGTGGCTCACACATGTAATCCTAGCACTTTGGGAAGCCAAGGTGCTTGAGCCCAGGAGTTCCAGACCAGCCTGGGCAATAGAGTGAGACCCCATCTCTACTGAAAAATTTAAAAATTAGCTGGGCATGGTGGTGTGAGCCTGTGGTCTCAGCTACTCAGTAGGCTGAGGTGAGGGAATTGCTTGTGTCTGGGAGTTTAAGGCTGCAGTGAGCCATGATTACACCACTGCACTCCAGTCTGGTTGACAGAACAAGACCCTTTCTCACACCAAAAAAAAAAAAAAAGTAATAGTTATTTTCTCTAGAAATTTGATACATTAAATTTATTTGTAACATATTATGTATGCATTCATTTAAGGTAGTAGGAGATGATTTGTGCCCAGTCCATAATATATTGAATGAAAGGCCAAAGAGGACATCAATATATAAATGGCTTCTATACCCTCCAGCCCTGAAAGTGAGTAGAGGTGGAGGAGAAACATGGTTTGAAAGGTGCAGAGCTAGAAGCTAGTCTGCGAAAAATCCTTCCAATCTTACAGCTCATCCACAAAAAAACTTGACAGTTTTCCAAAATTAGACAGTGATTGTAAAAATCTGTGTGGTATTGCCTAACATGGCTTCTAAATCTCAAGTTACTTATTTATTTATTATTTATTTATTTTTGTCAGTCTTATTCTGTCGCCCAAACTGGAGTGCAGTGGCACAATCTTGGCTGACTGCAACCTCTTCTTCCTAGGTTCATGCGATTCTCAAACCTCAGCCTCCTGAGTAGCTGGGATTACAGGCGCCTGACACCACACCCAGCTAACTTTTGTATTTTTGTAGAGATGGGGTTTCACCATGTTGGCCAGGCTGGTCTTGACCTCCTGACCTCAAGTTATCCACCCACCTTGGCCTCCCAAAGTGCTAGGATTACAGGCAGGAGCCACCACGCCCGGGCTAAAGCAATTACTTCTAACCTATCAATAAAATATTCAAACTACCACGATAGAGGAAGAAGTAAATTTTTTTAAAAACCTATCTCTGTAGAAAGTGATTTAGGAAATTACTGTTCTAGGAAGAGCCAATCAAGAATTCTGCAGCCAAAGTTTGTAGAAAACAAAAAGTATTATAAAGGTAATCACTTAATAAATACAAATATTACTTTACTTTCTAAATCTTGTGAAACCATGGTTTCAACTGGCTTTTAACTAATTTTACCTTATTTTTATTTCTTTTTTATTCTTAACAAACATATACTTTGTGCCTATTTTTAGTCCAAATTTTGTTTTTTTATAAATTATTTTATCCTGTAACTGCAAAAGGTGGTCATTTTGTGTTATTTTTTAGGCCCCTCAAATTACCTAAGTTCGGGGTCCCTTTCTCTGAATACGGTTGTTATCTCTGGTTTACAGGACAGAAAACTGAGTCACGGAGCCAAGTCACACAGCCAGTAAGTGCCAGAGCAAGATTACAGCTATGATGTGTTAAGTATGATGAGAAATGCAAAGGTTGCAGCTACGAAAAAAAAAATCCAGAGCAAACAGCTCAAATAGCCAATGTGATGGAGAAAAATTTTAAAAAATACATTATAAGTATTTTAAGGTTAGAGAGGTGTGTGTTTGTGTCCTGAGTAGATTGAGGGGTAGAAAGGAGAGCTTCAGAAGTTTCGAGATTGAGTGAGGAGATACTCTGACAGTTTGGGAGGAGGTGGGGAAGTAAAGCCGGAGAAGAGAGAAGGAAAGAGAAACATCAGGATGAATGGACAGAAAGAGTCAGAGAAAATGAAGGTTTTGGTTTGACTGAGCAATCTGTTAGGGTTCCACCTCCAAAGAATAGACACCTACTTGAAAGTTTGTTTTTGAGTAATATCGTGCAAGGAGCATATGTGAAGTATCTAGTGAAAATTTATTATTTAGCTCTCTTAATGTTAGCTTACAGTTAAAGAAATATAAGAAACTTGGGCACAAAAAAGATGAAATAAAAACAGTAGTTATTCCAGGTCTAAGTAAAATTATATATTATTATTCCACACATTGCAATATACAATAAAATAACATTATTACAGCTTAATGGAGGTTTTAAGTTAAAGCTCATGACTTTAGGGGAACCTTTATTGCATGGTTTGGCTCTGTGTCCCTACCTAAATCTTATCTCCAATTGTAATCCCCATGTGTTTAGGGAGGGACCTGGTGGGAGGTGATTGGATTATAGGGGTGGTTTCCCCATGCTGTTCTTGTGATAGTGAGGGAGTTCTCATGAGATCTGATGCTTTTAAAGTGATAGTGTCCCTGCACTCTCCTGCTGCCTTGTCTCTCTCCTGCTGCCTTGTGAAGACGGTGCTTGCTTCTCCTTCACCTTCCGCCATAATGGTAAGTTTCTTGAGGCCTCCCCAGCCATGTGGAACTGTGAGTCAATTAAACCTCTTTTGTTTATAAATTACCCAATCTCAGGTAATATCTTTATAGCAGTGTGAAAATGGATTAATATACTTTATTTGCATTGAAATAATAAAAAAATAGGTTTTAAAAATTAAAAGGGCCTTAATCACTTAATTATATTGCCACATGGCACCACCAAAACAAAGGTAATCTGCTGAAGTGAAATATTTTATCTAGATTGTTTATGTTTTCATCTGTTTGTTATATATTTTCACCCAAATCAGTGAATACAAAATATCTATCTTAGCCAAAGGTTGAGCCATGAACCAAAAAGCTGTTTGTAATATTGGTAATCATTCCTTCACTTATTCACTCATTTATTCAAAAAATATTCAATGCAAATTGTGTTCTGAGCACTGTGCTTTGTGCCAGGCAAACAGTGGTAAGGAAAGTAAGGCACAATCACTTCAGTCAAGGAATATACAAAGTAATGGGGAGACAGAACTTAGTCAAATAACTACATAAATGAATATATGAGTTCATTGTGAGATAAATACTTTTAAGAAAAGTAATGGAAAGGGAACTTTCCTGAGGATATGTCTTTTTGAATCAAGAGTGATGGACAGAGAATGTTCTAGTCAAGGGAATCAGTCACGTTAAGGTCCCTGTGCCTTAGCCTAAGAACTAAAGAAAGTAATTTAATGGTGGAGAATGGATAGAAGAGGAGAAGAGCTGAATGAAGAAAGAGTAAGCATAAGTGACAATTGAAGTCAGACAGAAGAGAAACAGGGGTGTCTTGGGTTAGGTGATAGTGTTGGAGATTGGGAGAAATAAACATGTAGGAGATAAAATGTAAAAGACTTATTGATAAATTAGATATGAGAGGAGTGGTGAAAGGGAGGGCAGAATCATGAATAATTCCCAGATTTCCAATTTTTGCTTCTGGATAGATGGTTCCACTTATTAAGATGGAAAATACCAGAAATGATGAAATATATGGGATGTGAGGGTGCTGGAGATAAGGAAAGTTATTGGGATTACACTGGGCTATTCCAACGATCTACTGCTAATACAGCATTATTCTAAGACACAAGGCTGTATGCTGAGCTACAATTACCTCTAATGATAAATAGCCATATAGGTATAAATCACTTAGTAGTGAGGAGTATTTCATCTTCTTCACAGATAATTCTGTAATAGGACCAAGGGAAGTATTACAGCACAGATTACATTTTATTCTTTAATGAGGTGGCTTCTTCTGGCTCATATAATTGTTAATTTGGTATCAGAATAGAAACAGCATATGTAAACATGCACACAAGTACAAAGTTGGCCTTCAAAAAATCTTTGCTAAATGTGTTTTTCTCTATGTTATTCCTGAGTAGCCTTTCTGGAACATGTAGTCAGTTTATTATAATCAGTTTATTGATCTCATCTCCCAACATCCCAAAATAATTTAAACCAGAGTGAAAATATTTCATTTAACAGTAACAAAAAAATCTGGTAAAGCTTTTATACTTGGGTAAAACGTATATTTCTAAAGAGTACCATGGGAAAAAAAAATCCTTGCATATCCCAACTGCATTTCTACACAGTTTGCATTTTTTTAATTTTTTGACAATTGATGGTATGTAAAACAGATGATAATTATTTGTTTATATTACATTTTCAATAGATTTTTGCTTCCATTGGAAGATAATAAATTTGTTATTATGTTATCCTGAATATAATCCCAATTATTATAGCCCCATAACTTTGTAAATTTATTTTCATTCTTTGTGGATTCTAGGAACAGATGTTGAATACGCATCAGATCTTGATTTAATCACCTTATTCCCACAGTGTTAAAAATGCAACGGCTCATGGAATTTAAAAAAATTAGAGTGAATTTCAGATAAGAAAATCAAGGACCAGAGAAGTGAAGCAAGCCTTGTACAGCTGCATAGGAAGCTCCTGACCAGAGGAGGGCTAAAGCTTTGCCATACGCATCCAAAGCATTGTTGGTTCCACATCACTATGCACTGCTTCTCCATCAACTGGCTCTTTTATTTAACACCTACCAGGTGCTATAAAAACTACTTGATAGTACATCCAATGTTTATTCATCTCTTATCATCTCACTTTTATAGATCAGGAACTCAAGGCATAAGGAAATTAATAACTGCAGTACAGGGTCAAACTGAATTCCAACCTATGCCATCTGACTTCTGCATTAAAACTAAGTTATTTTAAAACTAACTGCATTATTTTAAGTTATTTAAAAAACTAAGTTATTTAAAACTAACTGCATTAAAATGCAGTTAACCAACAAACTATGCTGCCTTTTAGAAAGGTCTTCAAAAAAGCAAAATTGACAATGCTGCTTCTTTTTTAATAATTTAATAATTAATTTTGTATCAATATATAAAAATGTGTACTTTATTTCCTTAATGTGAATAATTTATTTTAAACATTTTCAAGGAAATATTCTCTTGCCGAATTCTAAGAAATCATCATGAAACCTTAGTCAGTAACACCCCACAAAGTTAATTTAATATATTTACCTCTTCATAGGCTAACATTCATTATATTCTTTGGAGGAATTCTCATTAATATGACTATTGAGTCAAGTGTAAAGTCAGCAGAGAATCCCCCAATAGTATTCAGAAATAGAATAATGTAATTCAATAAAGGTTCCAGTCTGCTTAGTTTCCTTCTTTTTCATAATGAGGAAGTGGTAAAGTGGTAAAGAAAGTCCAAAATGCCTTCACTTTCTCATTATAAGCTTATCATAATGCACTTATTTGAACCAAATTCTACGCTGCTTTTTTTAAAGGTTTCTATTTAGGCAACCATTTTTAAACACCAACATCTATTCTCATCAGATGTGATAGAAAAGAATACTGAATGAACTGAATTAAGCACAGTTAATGTTTTATGGGATTTTCTACCTTGATATTCTCTATAGACATTAAATCTTTATTAGAACTAGGGAGAAATGTATTAAACAAAGAGGAAAAACATGTTGAACTAGGTTCTAGGTATTTTCATGTAGGTTATCTTATTTACCTTTTATTACAGCTCTGAGATAGGCATATGTTTTCTTTATTTTACAGATAAGAAAACTAAGGCAGAAAGACTGAAAATACTGTTCAATATGCAGTCAATTATAGGCAAATTCAGGGCCCAGATTCAGAAATACCTGTACTATAGCTGAAGCTTTTCTCAGTAGTTTGTATCATATAGTCTGCAAGGGTAGAGATTGCTTCTAAACCTTTCCAAAAAAAAAAAAGAGAGAAGCAAGATGGACATTTTCATTTAAGGAAACAGAGGCATTTTATAGAAAGGTAGGTAGAAGGGAGAAGTGAGGTGGAGAACAGTATGGATGTAAGATAATAGCTTGGGAAATAGAGAGAGGAAAAAATGAAAAAGAGAAAAGTCACATACTGGGAACACAGAGTCGGGATAGGTTGGAGTAACAGAGAGAGACAAAAATATTTTCTAGGAGTTACTCTGTGGCATAGGTGAGAGACACAGAGAAAGAAGATTTTAAAGAAGGTGTAAAAAAATGTCTTCAGAATTTATTGTCCTTGGAGTAGCTTTCAAATGCTGAAGCAAAGATGTATATTTTCTTCTGATGAAGTTTTGTTATTTGTTTTAATGTAATTTTGCATAAAATCTGGAATTCATGGGCCCTCAATTTTATTAGTGTTACAGATGAATGATCTATACTGATAAATGTCATTCATAACTATTCTTCCATATTACTGCTACTCTTTTTCCCCTTTCTTTTTACTATGAGGGAAGGGTAGAGAAGAATATAAAAGACTTGAAAACATGTAAAGTAGTTCTTTCCACTCTAGAAATAAATACAAATATAACATGTTAGCATTTTGGCTAAATTGAAGAAAGTTGAGTTTTGTGATGTTGTGAATAGTTTAATTTAGGCATTAATGACTAAAAGTGTGATTTTTAGCTACTGCCATACACCTAGATGGACATGGAAAATATGCTTCTCTTACGCCCCAACATTATTTTTAGACATTCATTGCTACCCTGTTATGCTATTTTTCTCAACTTTCCTTTGCACATTATTTATATATCCTTTGGGGCATCCAAAATTTCCTGATTTTTTCATTTACCCACTTAACAAAAACACTAAGTACCAACTTTGTTCCAAATTCCCTGTGAAGAATTGTCTCTTACACCCACAATTTTTGTGCTGCTGCCTGAATGGGTGTGTCATATATTACCAAGAGAGTAAATATAATTACAGTAGATCTTAGAGCCCCCTCCTTTTCCTAATGCATGACTACCTACCATGTCACTCTAGGGAGATGGTAAAATAGGTTCAGCCCAGGAAGGTATGTTCTATTTTTAAGCAAAAAACATAAAATAACTACTAAAATCTTATTCCTTTTCAAATCAAACTGCCTCCCTAGACTAAAGCTTAAAAGTGGCTTAGAAATTTGAAGATAAATATTCAGTGTAAAAAAGAAATGTAGAAGGTTGAAAAATCCTCCTCCAATTGTGAATTATATGGGGGATAAAAAAATATGAGTTCCTCATATGCCAGCGGCCAACTTTTGGCCCCTTCTCATTCAGTGTATCTGGGAGCAAAACACATACCATTTCTCACCGTCATTGGAGGATATCTCAGGGTACCAGCAAGCATCAACTCTGTTTTTTGTTTGTTTGTTTTGAGACGGAGTCTCGCTCTGTTACCCAGACTGAATTGCAATGGCATGATCTCGGCTCACTGAAACCTCTGCCTCCCGGGTTCAAGTGATTCTTCTGCCTCAGCCTCCCAAGTAGCTGGGACTACAGGCGTGCATCACCACGCCCAGCTAATTTTTGTACTTTTAGTAGAGACAGAGTTTCACCATATTGGCCAGGCTGGTCTCGAACTCCTGACCTCGTGATCCACCTGCCTTACCTCCCAAAGTGCTGGGATTACAGGTGTGAGCCACCGCGCCCAGCACAAGCATCAACTCTTAAAGAGACTTACATTTGAAAAAAATCTCAACAAGTATGACAGTATCTAGGAAAGCATAAATTATGAAAATTGACTCAAAAAAATTAAATGTTTATATTAATCATAAACAGATGCCTAAAATATAGATCAAACCAAATTTTTAGAATAGATAATTATTTAGGTATTTGAAAATTTCCAGAAAAGTAACAAAGATTAAATCCTCCCCCAAATTATTTTAAAGCTAAAAATGTTTTGTATGTAAGCTTAAAATGTTATTATACAAAGAAAGAACAGTTTAATATAACTTATAGAAGGGAAAATCTTGCCGGGCACAGTGGCTTATGCCTCTAATCCCAGCACTTTGGGAGGCCAAGGCGAGCAGATCACCTGAGATCAGGAGTTCAAGACCATCCTAGCCAACATGGCGAAACCCCATCTCTACTAAAAATACAAAAATTAGCAGGGTGTGGTGGCAGATGCCTGTAATCCCAGCTACTCAGGAGGCTGAAGCAGGAGAATCGCTTGAACCCAGGAGGCGGAGGTTGCAGAGAGCTGAGATTGCACCACGCACTCCAGCCTAAGGGATAGAGAGAATGAGACTCTGTCTCAAAAAAAAAAAAAAAAGGAAAATCTTGGGAGAAATCCTTGAGAATTTCATGCAGCAGGATGAAATGCAACAAGTTGTGTTTATTTCAAGAAAAAAAGGATAACTAAACCTTATAAAAATATTTTTATTAAATCCATTATACAAATACATTTATAAGACTTTTTAAAAGTTATAATCAATTTGAATCATTTGATAAATTTAACATCTTTTCCCTAATCTCAGAAGCACTCATAAACTTGTGTTTCCAAAAACATACTTCTGATAACGTGATTAAAAATTTTCCATTTGGACCAACAGTAAGCATCAAGTTTAATGGTGAAATTCTATAGCAATGCTGTCCAATAGAATTTAAATCAATATTGATAATGTTCTCTGCAATGTTCAATACGGTGGCAGTCATCAAATAAGGCTGTTGATCCATTGAAATGTTAATAAGAATTTTAAATTGCATTTAAGGTAACTTAAATATATATGTAAATATCACATTAGCTAGTGGCTATTATATTGGAAAGTGCAGGCCCAGATGCAAACATCTTAAATTCATGAATAAAACAAAGATACATACTATCACTCCAGTTTTTTACCACTTTCCTTAAAAGTTTCAGACAATGCAATAAAACAACAAAATATGTTGTAAAAAGTGAGAAGAAAAAGATGAGAGTTTCAGTGTGATGCTTGTATAAGAATAAACAAATCAACAAGATGGAATAATGAATTTAGCAAAGAATATAAAGATTATGTAATAATGGTCATAAATAATAATGAAATTTTTCATTGGTAAGCATACACTAAATAGCTGAATAAATGGTATTAGCAAAACTGGTATTTGGAAAACCATTCAGCATACTTACATCATATTGTATAATGAAATATTCAGATGAGTTATAGACACAAAACTTAATATCTATAAAAGTACTAATTCAAAATATACTTATGGTGTGCCAACTATGTTCCAACTATTCTATGTTCCAGAATAGTAACAAAGATTAAATCCTCCCCAAATCAGGAACTATGCTATGTTCTGAGGATACAAGAGTAGTTGAATAGATCTAACTCTTTCCCTTATTACATTAACATCCAGTTTATCTCAAAACAAGCAGCAATATTATTAAGAGTACCCACAGATCTCATTTTGGCATGCTGATTTTCTGAAAAAGTGCAGAATTTAAAAGGGAAAATGTAAATAGATATTCACTTCTTTTTTGTATAAGTAAAATCCAACTAGAATGAAAGCTCCTTGAAAAACAGACTTTATTTTGTTTACTATTGCATGTCCTTGGTAAGAATAGGTATAGCACACTGTGGACATTCAATAAATCTTGATGGGAGAAGGAGAAAGAAAAAAATGAAGGAAGAAAGAAAAGAAGCAAGGAAGAAAGGAAGGGGGGAAGGGAGGGAGGAAGGAAGGGGGGAAGGGAGGGAGGAAGGAAGGAAGGAAGAAAGGAAGGAAGGAAGGACGGACCACATGGTTTTTCTGTTAAATCTTACAATGCTGGATTATGGCATTGATGTTAAATTATTCGATAACATTGGTAATAATGTAAGAACAGATTTAATGAGATTTCCTTACCCCTGAGCCATTTATAATGCAAATTATATCACTTAGGCCTACACAAGATTGCTCCAAACATTTAATAAGGTGTGTTGGAGAGGATAAAGAATGTTTTAAGATTTTTACAGAAGTAAATGTATTTCAAGACTCCCTACTGCTATTAATTATGAATTTCATGTTATTCTAGCCAGTGACTTGCAAATCAATGGGAATTATGATGTATTTAATATCATTATTTTAAAATTGAAAGAATTTTGTGTTTAACAAAATTGCTAAATACTGAATGGGGGAAAAAGAGAAGGGAAAGCAAAATTAACAAGTCAGCTGGGGGTTTTGGTCTCAAGACGATCTGATCCCTGTAGAAACAAAGGTCTAGCAACCATGCAAGTGACACTGAGAGCAGGATCCATGTTCCTCGAGCTATAGCACAGGGAAAAAGGGTGTGCTTTAAAGTCGGATTGATCCAGATTCCAATTTTTTCTGCTGCAAGTACTGACTTTGTGACCCTTCAATTCTCCATGTATAAGTTTTTATAATAATACTTTACTAGAATAGTGTAGCTGTTTAACGTAATAGTGATAGAAAGCACTAGCACTGAGCTTGATGAATAGTGGACACTTAATAAATGCACGATTCAACATGGAGACCATATATCCCTGCTCAGTATCTTGGTATACATCTTAAAAGTGTTTTATTCCGTGGTCACATAGCAATTTGCATAGCTGGACAAGAAAAGTTTTGCATACACACAAAATTTCACTAGTAGTACATTAAAACAACAGTGTTTATTGTCACAGAAACCTCATATTTGCTAACATAGTTAGGCTTTTTTAGTGCCATAGACTCTTCTGTTGAAAATTCTCCTGTTTTTGAAATTCCAGTCAATGAAAGTGGGAATATTTCTTGTTCTTCAAAGACCAGTTGTGGATAAATTTCAAGTAAAAGACCACATCTAGTCTGATAGAACTTTTTCAGTCTAAACAGAAGTCTTTTCATGTAACCTAGGCTCCATAAAATAAGTGAGCTACATCAATTCATAAATGTTATTTCTCAGCAAATTTCGAAATGCACGAAATCCCTTTGAAGAACTTCCATATTGACCTTGACTGACTCTTGTACTATTCCTGTCACAGTCACTGATTGATCACAGGGAAAATAGGTTGGGATTGAAAAATGAAAGATGAAGTAGGACTAGGAGGACATTTTGACCCAATTTCACTCATATCTCCCAGCTTGCATGAAAAATGTAAAAAATGTAAAATCTATTTAAAAAAATAGATTTCAATGGAATAAGAAATGTGATATGCTACCTATTCGTTGAGATGTTAAGAAAGTAAACTTGACTATTAAAAGTCATACTGGGTGGTCTTTGACAAGCTCTTTATCTCCTTCTCTGAAAATAGCAGGATGACAAAATTAGGAAATCTTCTATATTTGATTTTGAGAAGCACTGTTTCATTTCAATCCAGATTCAGTTTTCTTTTAAGATTGACAATGTGGCCTAGCTTTACAGTGCATTTCTTCCAAAAGCAGTCTACTGAAACAACATTGCAGTATTGATTCATTCTACATGGTTGATAGTGTGATTGTATAATTAGAAGAACTGTGAAAACAGCTTTCACAGCTCTGCCCTTGTTGAAGAAATAAACAGCTCCATAGGCTGAATCTTTAAAACATTAAAGGATTTAAAAAGCAAGCACTTTGTTTGTGATTCATGCAGCCCATAATAATTAGGGTTACAGTTATCATTTAGTTATGCATAAAGAAACTTGAGTGAGCAACATTTTCTAAGAGAAGAGAAGGCTTAGCTATTTCTTGACTTACCGTAGGTAATAGCAAAAGTTAATGATGAATGCTTAAAACAGTAGTTCTCAAAATTTAGCAAAATTGAGAACAGTAGTTCTCAAAATCACCTAGTATCTTAAAACATTTATATTCCCCGGCATCCCTCCATGATGTTCTAATAGGCAGAGTTTGGGTCTAGGAATCTGCATTCTGAATAAACCTCCAGGTTATTTTGCAACAAGTTATCGTAAGGCCACATTTTGAGAAACACCACCAGAGTAGAACAAAATCTCCCCCTTATATTGGCTGAAAATATTTGTCTTTACTTCACCAAAGACAACTTTTAAATCTACCTAAAAGACACTGCAAATAAGATATAGTAAACAACCCCCCCAAAAATATTTATTTTATTATATGTATATATGTACATAAAATAAGATATAATAAGATATATAGTAAGATATAGTATAAAATAAGATATATTAAATATGTGTATTTAAAAATTTAAAATATACAGTAAGACATCTTACTATATTTTATTTTATATACACATAATATATAAAGATATATATGCTATATAAATATATATAATATCTTACTATATCATATATATATATATTTCTGGGTTTTTTACTGTATATATGTACTGGGGAACAATCTGGTGACACAGAAATCACTGAGGACATAAAATTATTTCATCACAGTAACCAGGAGACCTAAGGCCTTAATCAGAAATCTAGGAAATACCAGTGAAAATCAGATACAGTGGTTTGGAGGGTTTTGTTCCATTTTCAGGTCTGACATATAAAGAGTTTCAAAGTCATCACTGCAGTCATTATAACAAGGACACACAGAAATCAGCAACTTTTTGGACCCATCGAGAAATTAGGTTTCAGGGTAAACTGACACACAGAAATCTGGAGAGACAGGACAATATCGAGTCACTTCGGAGATAAAGTTTACTTGGAGTAGAAAACTGGAACCATAAATTAACTAGTAGTAACACTTGAAGAGCAATTTTGATGAATCGCTAGAGGTTGAGTGTGAACTAGCATGAGAACAGGAAACTCTTTGGGCTACAGTCTTAGCGGTTCTCCATTCCACTGTGGGCTTTACTTCCAGGAACTTTGCTAAGTTCTCATATTGAAGATCAGAGAAAGATCCCTCTCCTAGCTCTGGCATAGAGAAGAAACAATAAAAATCCAGAACAGATTATTCAGGAACTGTGGGACAATTAAAAATGTGTAATACACATGCTATTGTAATACAAGAAGAAAGAGAGATGGGAGCAGCAGAAATATTTGACTTAATAATGGCCAAGAACTTCACAAAATTAAGAAGAAGCCCCAAACAACACATTCAAGAAGGTCCAAGAATAGCAGAATAAATACAAAAATACTAGCAAGCAAAAAAAATGCCTATGCATTTTTTTTAGTTTTTTTTTAATTGGCAGATACTGTTGTATATTTCTATCGTGTATAACATGATGTTTTGAAATACATATACATTGTGGAATGATTAAATCTAGCTAATTAAAAATGCATTACTTTACATAATTTTTGTGGTAGGAGCACATAACATCCACTCTCTTTACATTTTCTAAGAATACAATATATTTTCATTAACTATAATCACCTTGCTGTACAATGGATCTCTTGAAATTTCTCCTAACTGTAATCATGTATCTAACTAACATCTCCTCATTCTCCCTTCCCCACTAACCACCTCAACCTCTGGAAACCACTGATATACTCTCTACTTCTATAGCTCAACATTTTTAGATTCCATATGTGAATAATGTTGTACAGTGTTTGTCTTTCTGTGCCTGCTTTATAATGTCCTCCAGGTTCATTGCTGCTGTTTTAAATGGCAAGATCTTTTTCTTTTTTTATAGCTGAATACTATTCCACTGTCTGTATATACATTTTCTTTATTCACTCATACATTAATGGACACTTAAGCTGATTCCATATCTTAGATATTATGAATAGTTCTGCATAAACATGGGAGCATAGATATCTTTTTGACATACTTATGTCATTCCTTTTGGCTATATACCAACTGGTGGGATTGTTGGATCATATGGTAGTTCTATTTTTAATTTTTTGAGGAACTCTCATACTCTTTTCCATATGGTACTAATTTACATGCCTACCATAGTGTATGAAGGTCGCTTTTCTCCATAGCATCATCAGCACGTTCTTTTGTCTTTTTGGTGATGGCCATTCTAACTGGGGTGAGATGATATACATAATATGCATATGATTTTCAAACTGCAGAAAATCAACCACAAAATGAAAGTCTGTATTGAAACCATAGTACAAAAACACTGTTTTTATAGAGGAACAAAGAGAAAAGTCATAGTGGGCTTCAGGCCACAAAGTAAGAAAGTAATGAGTGTAGTGAAATATTTATTTATTTATTTATTTATTTATTTATTTTTCTCATTTAACTTTTTTAATGAGTCTCAAAATTCTGTGACAAATTTTTGGTCAAGTTGTTTCCATTAAAAAGTACTGATTTTAAAAACTAATAACTTAAAACTGCCACACGCAAAAAAGAAAACCAAAGTGGTCCACAAAACATTCTCCTTTCCTTCTGAAGGTTTTACGATGCATTGTTATCATTAACCAGTCTTTTACTACTAAACTTAAATGGCCAATTGAAACAAACAGTTCTGAGACCGTTCTTCCACCACTGATTAAGAGTGGGGTGGCAGGTATTAGGGATAATATTCATTTAGCCTTCTGAGCTTTCTGGGCAGACTTGGTGACCTTGCCAGCTCCAGCAGCCTCCTTGTCCACTGCTTTGATGACACCCACCGCAACTGTCTGTCTCATATCACGAACAGCAAAGCGACCCAAAGGTGGATAGTCTGAGAAACTCTCAACACACATGGGCTTGCCAGGAACCATATCAACAATGGCAGCATCACCAGACTTCAAGAATTTAGGGCCATCTTCCAGCTTTTTACCAGAACGGCGATCAATCTTTTCCTTCAGTTCAGCAAAATTGCATGCAATGTGAGCCGTGTGGCAATCCAATACAGGGGCATAGCCGGCGCTTATTTGGCCTGGATGGTTCAGGATAATCACCTGAGCAGTGAAGCCAGCTGCTTCCATTGGTGGGTCATTTTTGCTGTCACCAGCAACGTTGCCACGACAAACATCCTTGACAGACACATTCTTGACATTGAAGCCCACATTGTCCCCAGGAAGAGCTTCACTCAAAGCTTCATGGTGCATTTCGACAGATTTTACTTCCGTTGTAACGTTGACTGGAGCAAAGGTGACCACCATACCGGGTTTGAGAACACCAGTCTCCACTCGGCCAACAGGAACAGTACCAATACCACCAATTTTGTAGACATCCTGGAGAGGCAGGCGCAAGGGCTTGTCAGTTGGACGAGTTGGTGGTAGGATGCAGTCCAGAGCCTCAAGCAGCGTGGTTCCACTGGCATTGCCATCCTTACGGGTGACTTTCCATCCCTTGAACCAAGGCATGTTAGCACTTGGCTCCAGCATGTTGTCACCATTCCAACCAGAAATTGGCACAAATGCTACTGTGTCGGGGTTGTAGCCAATTTTCTTAATGTAAGTGCTGACTTCCTTAACAATTTCCTCATATCTCTTCTGGCTGTAGGGTGACTCAGTGGAATCCATTTTGTTAACACCGACAATTAGTTGTTTCACACCCAGTGTGTAAGCCAGAAGGGCATGCTCTCGGGTCTGCCCATTCTTGGAGATACCAGCTTCAAATTCACCAACACCAGCAGCAACAATCAGGACAGCACAGTCAGCCTGAGCTGTCCCTGTAATCATGTTTTTGATGAAGTCTCTGTGTCCTGGGGCATCAATGATAGTCACATAGTACTTGCTGGTCTCAAATTTCCATAAGGAGATATCAATGGTGATACCACGTTCACGCTTAGCTTTCAGTTTATCCAAGACCCAGGCATACTTGAAGGAGCCCTTTCCCATCTCAGCAGCCTCCTTCTCAAATTTTTCAATGGTTCTTTTGTCGATGCCACCGCATTTATAGATCAGATGGCCAGTAGTGGTGGACTTGCCCGAATCTACGTGTCCAATGACGACAATGTTGATATGAGTCTTTTCCTTTCCCATTTTGGCTTTTAGGGGTAGTTTTCACGACACCTGTGTCCTGGCGGCAAACCCGTTGCGAAAAAGCGTGAAATATTTAAAGTGATAAAAAAAACAACCTCAACAACCTAGAATCTTATATCCAGTATCTTTCCAAAGTGAAAGGAAAATAACAAAAACTCTAGAAGACCTGCTCTGCAATGAATGTTAAAAACCATTCTTCAGGCAAAAGGCAAATGATGTAGGTCAGAAATTTGAATCTATACAAAGAAAGAAAGAGCACCAGACAAGGAATAAAGAAAGATAACATAAAAGATTTTTATTTTGTATTATTAACTTATCTAAAATATAATCCTTTAAATAAATCAACAATTTAACAATGTGCTAAATGATTATAGAATATGGATATGTGACTGATAGCAATATCCCAAGAGATGGGAAAGAACTGGGGATAAAGTATTCTATTAATAGATTCCTCTTCCATAGGTGAAGAGTATAGTGTAATTTCAGGGTAGAATTAAATTAGTTAAACACGTAGCAAATATATATAGTAAATTCTAGAGCAACCTCTAATTAATGTGTTAAGGAAGGGAATTAAAATGGATTCATCTAAACTGTTCAATTAAAACCAGAAGAGGCAGACAAAGGGAGGAAAAAAACAAACAAAAACACAATTAATAGAAAACAGTTACAAACAAGGTAGGTGTTAATTAAACTAAATTAATAACTAATACTAATTACAAATTATCTAAATGTGCTAATTAAATACCATAAATTTTCCAAATGGATCAAAATGGAAGACCCAACTCTGTACTTTCAGAAACATGCATTGAATATAAAGACTATATAAAGTTAAAAGTAAAGGGAAAGAGAAAAATGTGTCACATTAACAATAATCAAAAGAAGACTGTAGTAATTATTTTTATTTCACAAAGAAGATTTCAGAACAAAGAAAAATATCAAGGATAAAGAGTGGCATTACATAATGATAAGAAGGTTAATTCTCCAAGACAGTATAGCAATCTTAATTATATATGCACATTACAACACACAAAATTTGTGAGGCAAAAATGGATAGAACTCGATGTTAGTGTAAACAATGGAGTAAACACCTGTAAAAATTCTTTTTTTTTTTTTTTTTTTGAGATGGAGTCCTGCTCTGTCGCCAGGCTGGAGTGCAGTGGCATGATATCAGCTCACTGCAACCTCCGACTCCCTGGTTCAAGGGATTCTCCTGCCTCAGCCTCCTGAGTAGTTGGGATTACAGGCGTCCACTACCACGCCCAGGTAATTTTTGTATTTTTTTTTTAGTAGAGACAGGGTTTCACCGTGTTGGCCAGGATGGTCTCAATCTCCTGACCTCATGATTCACCCGCCTCAGCCTCCGAAAGTGCTGGGATTACAGGCATGAGTCACCGCGCCTGGCCCAAACACCCCTAAAAATTCTTGCCTTCATAATAACAACAATAACAACCAAAAAAACACTGGAAAAATTTTTCAAAATCAACTTCTAGAATGCTGGAAACTAACTAGAGTCTGTAAGAAACCCAGGGAGCATTCATTCAATAAACAAATGAAACAAACAAACAGTTAAATCTTGGAAATAACAATGAGCTTTGTGGCATTTTAGCTTGCCCTAGTCTCATCTCTTCTTTCCACCTATGCAGTAGTTTTAAAAAGTAAACAGCCCAAATTCGTAGCGCAGCCTGGAAGTTGTCTGAGGAAACACAATTTATTTACAACCCTTTCAAAGTCTTATGCACAAAGAATTGTCATTATTTAACCTGCCTGGCGGTTCCCTGGAAGACCCTAGTTGCAAGGCTGTTTGTATATGACATAACAAAGCATATCCAAGTGTAAAAAAGCCCTTTCTTTCACAGTTGTTTGTTGAAAACAATTACAGCAAGCATTTTAATTTTATAGCTGTCTGGAGTGGTGAATAACAGTGCAAACAATAGATTAACTGTAAGTCTTAAGAGGAAAATCTGGAGAATAGTATGCGTAGAGACATTTTGAAAACCTCTGACATGTTCTTCGTAATCTAAAAATTCACATGCATGCTTGTATACATACTGAGGATTGTGTGCATGCCTAGGAAAGACCTGAGAGGCCCTGAACATTCACCTCCAGCTAATGCTCCAGCAGGTAGTTAAAAGTAAGAGATAAAGGCTAAGATAGAGATGTCAACTGCTTGCTGTGTTGAAGTGTTGAGTGTTGAAGGCATGCCCCAACATGTACAGAGAGCTTTTGGCAGAGATTGGGATATTCATTTGTTCAAAGCAATAAAGAAAATGTCTGTTCAATATTAACTGACCAGTAAGCTAATTGAGCAGAGACTTCAATGGCCATAACAATAAAAAATACATATTTTGCAGAATTCATTCAGAAACATCAAGAAAAAAATGAAAACTACAGTAAACAGCAACAACAGCAAACTCTGGTGAAGGGAGAGAAACTGATTTCCAGATTTGCCACATTATATTATTTTACATGTCCAGTGTTCAATACAAAATTATGACACATACAAAGCAACAAGAAAGTGCAGCTCATAAACACATAAAAAATAAACAGTAAATAGAAACTGTTCTTGTAGAAGCCCAGACAGTTGACTTACTAGACAAAGACTTTAAGACAGCTATTTTAAATATGTTAAAGAGCTCAAAAAATGTTTCTTTTAAACATGGTTTACATAAGTACAGGAAAGTATGAGAATGATGCCTTATCAAATAGAAAATAACATTAAAAATACAGAAATTATTAAAGGAAACCAAATATAAATTCTGGAGTTCAATAGCACAATAACTAAAATGAAAAAAACATCACTAGAGGAGCTTAATAGCATATTGGAGCAGACAGGAGAAGAAATCTGGAAACTTGAAGTTAAATGGGATTGTTCAGTTTGATAAACAAAAAGAAAAAAGAATAAACAATAATAAACAGACCCTAAGAGACCTGGAGGACACCATCAAACATATCAAGATAGGTATAATGGGAGTCCTATGAGGATAGAAGAGAAAGAAATAGGCAGAAAGAATATTTGAATAAATAATAACCAAAAACTTCCTAAATTTGATGAAAACATTATATGTTCAAGAAGCTCAATGAACTCCAAGTAGGGTAAACTTAAAAGATCCCCTCCTAAGCACATCATGATCAATTGTCAAAAGCCAAAGGGCAGGAGAGACTCTTAAAATCAACCAGAGAGAAGTGACTCATCACACTATATTGAGGATATAAATTATCCTCAATAATATTAATAGCTAATTTCTCATCAGAAACCATGGAATCCAGAACACAGCTGTGTGACATATTCAAAGTGCTTTTAGAAAAATTTAACCAAGAATTCTATATATAAGAAACTATTCTTCAAAACTAAAGGAGAATTAAGACATTCAGGTTTTAAAAAACACTGAGAGAATTCATTGATAGCAGACTTGAATTAATGTTCATATCAACATTATTCATAATAGCTGAAAAGTGAAAAAACCCAATGTTCATCAATTGAATGAATAAATAAAACATGAAATATTCATACAATGGATTATTATTCCACCATAAAAAATAATGAAATGCTGATACATGTTACAAATGGATGAACCCAGAAAACATTATGCTAAGTAAAATAGCCAGATACAAAGGATGACAAATTATTTAGTTTCATTTACTTAAAATCTTCAAGAATGGAAAAACCCATAGAGATAAAATGTACGTTAGTGATTGTGAGGAGCTAGGGTAAGTGTGAAGTACAGAATGGCTGCAAATGGGTATGTTGTTTTTTTTTTTTTTCAGGGAGGGGTGATAAAATATTTCAGAATTAAGTAGTGGCTATCATTGCACAACTTTAAATATAATAAAAACCACTGAATTATATACTTTAACTGTATATTTTATGATATACCTCAATGTAAAAGTCTTGCTAGAACTAAAAAGAAAAATAAATTAATCCACTGTTACAGTTAGAGACTTCAATACACCTCTATAAATAATTGATAGATGAAGCAGACAGAATATCAGTAATTATATAGATTATCTGACCAGTTCGATCAACCAATTTAATCTAATTCATATTTGCAAAATACTCCAGCCAACTATAGCAGAATGCTTATCTAAAATATTTACCAAGAGAACCACAAAAAGTCAAAATAGTCAAAGCTATACTAAGAAAAAAGAACAAAACTGGAGTAACCACATTATCTGACTTCAAATTATACTACAGAGTAATAGTAACCTAAATGGCATGGTACTGGCATTGAGGTAGACACACAGACCAGTGAAACAGAATAGATAATCCAGAGATAAAATTTATGCATCTACGGTAAACTCATGTTCAACAAGGTGCCAAGAACATACAGTGGGGAAAGGACAGTCTCTTCAATAAATGGTGCTGGGAAAACTGGCTATCCATATGTAAAAGAATGAAACCAGACCCCATCTCTTACCATATACAAAAATTAAATCAAAATGCATTAAAGACTTAAATCCAATACCTCAAACTATGAAACTACTAAAAGAAAACATTGCGGGAAACTCTCCAGAACATTGGAGTGGGCAAAGGTTTCTTGAGCAATAACCAACAAGCACAGGCAACAAAAGCAAAAATGGAAATATGAGATCACATCAAGTTTAAAAGCTTCTGCACAGCAAAGGAAACAATAAACAAAGGGGAGAAAAAAAGAATGGGAAAAATATTTTCAAACTTTCCATCTGACAAGGGATCAATAACAAGAATATATAAGTTCAAACAACTCTATAGAAAAAATCTAATAACAATTAAAAAATGAGCAAAGATCTGAATAGACATTTCTCAAAAGAAAATATACAAATGGCAAACAAGCATATGAAAAGATACTCAACATCACTGATCATCAGAGAAATGCAAATCAAAACTACAATGAAATGTCATCTCACCCCAGTTAAAATGGGTTTTATCCAAAAGTCAGATGACAACAAATGCTGGTGAGGATGTGGAGAAAAAGGAACCCTCATACACTGTTGGTGGGAATGTAAATTGGTACAACCACCATGTAGAACAGTTTGGAGATTCCTCAAAAAATTAAAAATAGAGCTACCATATGATCCAGCAAGCCCACTTTTGGGTATGTACGCAAAAGAAAGGAAATTAGTATATTAAAGAGTTATCTGTACTCCCATGTTTATTGAAGCACTATTCCCAATAGCTAAGATTTGAAAGAAACTTAAGTGTCAATCAACAGATACATGGATAAAGTGTGGTACATATACACAATGGAGTACTATTCAGCCATAAAAAAGAATAATATCCTGTCATTTTCAACAGCATGGATGGAACTAGAGGTCATTATGTTAAGTGAAATAAGCCAGGCGCAGAAAGACAAACACATGTTCTCACTTATTTGTAGGTGCTAAAAATCAAAACAATTGAACTCATGGAGATAGAGAGTAGAAGGATGGTTACCAGAGGCTAGGAAGGGCAGTGAGGGGTTGGGGCGGGGAAGTCAGGGTGATTAATGGGTACAAAGAGATAGAATGAATAACACCTAGTATTTAGCAGCAAAACAGAGTGACTATGGTAAAAAAAAAAGTGTACATTTAAAAATAACTAAAAGAGTATAATTGGATTGTCTGAAACACAAAGGATAAATGCTTGAGGTGCTGGATACTCGATTTACCCTGATGTGATTATTACGCATCGCATGCCTGTATCAAAATATTTCATGCAACCCATAGATATATACACCTATTATGTGCCCACAAAAATAAAAAATTAAATAAATGTTTACCAAGATGGACCACATTTGGGTCATAAAATATAACTTAATAAATTTAAAACCATAAAAATCATACAGCATATCTTCTCAGACCACACTGCAATTAAACTATAAATCAATAACAAAAAGATAGCTACAAAATTTCTAAATATTTGGAATAAAACAGCATACTTCTTAATGATCCATTAGCCAAAAAATAAGTATTAAGAGAAATTTTAAGAATATTTTGAACTCCATGAAAATGAAAGTACACCTTGTAAAAAATTGTGAGAAGCAGTGAAAAGAGTTTAGAGGGAAATTTATAGAACTGAATTTACATACTAGAAAAGAAAAAGATCTAAATTCATTAACCTACATTTCTAGTTAAGAATCTAGAAAAAGAAGAGTAATTTAAACCTAAACAAAGTGAAATAAAGTAACTTCTAAAATATTAGAGCAGAAATCCAAGAATTTGTAGACAAAAATTAGAGAAAATCAATAAAACTGAAATCTTGTTATTTGAAAAGCTGAATAAAAATAAACCTTTAGTCACACAGAGGCCAAAGGAGAGAATATACAAATCGCCAATAGCAGAAATGAAAGAAGGTTATTACTACTGATATCATGAACATTAAAGAGTAATAAAGAGATACTTCCATGTGTACAAATTTGATAACTTAGATGAAATCGATCAATTACTTGAAAAACACAAGCTATAAAAACTCACACAGGGAGACGTAAGTAATCTGAATAGATCTATATCAATTAAAGCAATTGAATCTATAATTAATAACCTTCCAAAAAAGAGCACAATGCCTAAATAATTTTACTAATTAACTCAACAAAACATTCAATGAAGAAATGATACCAATACTCCATAATCTCTTTCAGGAAATAGAAGCAGAAGGAACACTGTCTAAAAAGAAAGTAAAAGGCCAATATCATTAATAAACATAGATGTAATAATCCTCAACATAGCATTAGCAGATGTAATTCAAAAATGCGTAAAAAGAAATGTACACCATGACTAAGTGGGATTAATCCCAAGTATTCAAGCCTGGTCTAACATTCAAAAATCAATATACCATATCAAAAGGCTAAAGAAAAAAAAATTCTATCCTATTTATTGGTGCAGAAAAAGGTTTTACCTACTGATGATCAAAATGTTCAGCAAACTTCTAATAGAAAAGAACTTCCTAAAGTTAATTTTTGAAAAATTTTATTAAAAACCTACAGCTAGCATAATATTTAATGATAAGAGAAAGATATTGAGAAGCCTCTGGTATTGTTTACAACACAAAGATATCATTTCTCAGCATTTTTATTCAGCATCATACTTGAAGTTCTACCTAGTGGAATAATACATACATGGATAAATAAATAGCATAGAGATGGAAAAGAAAGGCAAAAAAAGGTTTTTGTTCCCAAATTGCATGATGGTCTATGGAGAAAGTCGCAAGGAATATTACCAAAAAAGAAGAGTACTTAGGTACTAATCTGACAATTTATGTACAGGATCTGTATCTATAAAATTGCAAAATACAAATGCAAGAAATCAAAGAAGAGTTGAATAAATGAGCTATTTCTTGTTCATGGATTGAGAGACTCAATACTTTGTCAATTCTTCCCCTATCTGATTTTTACATTTAATCAAAACCCCAGAAAACTATTTAGCAGATGTTGACAAGCTGATTCAAAAGTTTATATAGAAAGGCAATACCTAGGCTAGTCAAACAATATGACACCAAAGTTCAAAGGCTTACACTACTTGTTTTTAAATCTTACTATAAAAACTACAGTAATCAAAACAGTGTGATAGTGGAGAAAGAATAGACACACAGATCAATGAAACACAATAGAGAGCCCAAAATGACAAACTCAAATACAATTTACTGACTTTGGACAAATGTACAAGTCATTTCAGTAGTGAAAGATTAATATTTCCCACAAATGATGCTGGAAAAATTGGGCATTCACATGCCAGAACTTAGATGCAGACCTTACAACTTTCAAAAATTGATTCAAAATGTATCAAAGACTATAAAATACCAAACTATAGAAGTTCTGGAAGAAAACATAGGACAATCTATATCATCTTGTGTTTGATTCTGAAGTTTTAGATAAAATATGAATAGCCCAATCAATGAAAGAAAAAATGGACTGAAATGAAATTTGAAGTTATAGATAAGATATGAATAGCCCAAAGAAAAAAAATGGACTGAAATGAAATTGAAGTTATAGATAAAATATAAATAGCCCAATCAATGAAAGAAAAAAAAGGACTGAAATGAAATTTGAAGTTATAGATAAAATATGAATAGCCCAATCAGTGAAAGAAAAAAAGGAGTGAAATGAAACTTTCTGCTGTGCAAAATTCACTTTAGAAAGCTTAATAATCTCTGCTAAAAGATATAAGGTCCTATTCTCTCAAACCTGTAAATATTATTTTATATTTGGAAAGGGAGTCTTTGCAAATGTGAGTAAATAAAGGATATTGAGAAGGTAGACACTAAATGTAATCACCTCTATAAAAAAAGTAGAAATAAATTTTATATAGACAAAAGTGATCACAATATAACCACAAATGCAGAGATTGTAGTGATGTGGCTACAAGCCAAGGAATTCCAACAGCCTCTAGAAGCTGGAAGGGGGCAGGAACAGGTGCTTCCCTTGAGCATCTGGAGAGTGTATTGCCCAACCAACACCTTGCTTTCAGCCCAGTGAAATAGATTTTGGAATCTGGCCTTCAGAAATGTGTGAGATTGTATCTCTACAATTTTAGGCTTTTGTGGTAATTTGTTACAGCAGCCATAGAAAATGAACACAACATTGTTACGGGAATGAAAAAACAAGCCAAAGACTGGGGAAAAATATTTGAAAAGTGTGCATCTAATGATGAACTTGTATCTGGAATACACAAAACCCTTATAACTTGATAATAATAATACAAACCATCCAATTTAAAAATGAGCAAAAGATTTGACCAGTCAGCTTAAAAATATATATATATATATATATATATAAATGTGTATATATATATTTGTGGTATATATTTATATATGTGATATATATTTTATATATTTGTGATATATATATATCACATAAGTATTTGAAAAGGTGGTCAATATCATATACTATACTCTTAATAAAATGCAAACAAAGGCCAGGCGCCGTTGCTCATGCCTGTAATCTCAGAACTCCGAGGTGCGCAGATCACCTGAAGTCAGGAGTTTGAGACCAACCTGGCCAACATGGCGAAACCTCGTCTCTACTAGAAAAACAAATATTAGCCAGGTGTGGCGCACACCAGTAGTCCCAGGTACTCGAGAGGATGAGGCAGGAGAATTGCTTGAACCTGGGAGGTGGAGGCTGCAGTGAGCCGAGATCGTGCCACTGCACTCCAGCCTGGGTGACAGAGTGAGACTCCATCTCAAAAATAAATAAATAAATAAATAAATAAATAAATAAATAAAATGCAAACAAAAATAACAGTGAGAAAATATTACTTATTAGAATGGCTAAAATAAAATAAAAAATAGGCAATACCAATTTTGGTAAGCAAATGTGGAGCAACAAAAATTCTTGTTCATTACTGTGGGAGGAAAAAATGGTATAACCACTTTCGAAGACAGATTGGCAGTTTCTTACAAAGTAGAACATAGTGTTTACACATGATCTAGCATTGCACTTCTAGGTATTCACTCAAATGATTTGAAAACATATGTATATATAAATCTGCATGAGAATGTTTATAGCAGCTTTGTTTATAATCACTCAAAACTGTTATCAACCAAGATGTCCTGCAACTTAGGATGGATAAACAACCTGTGATACAGCCATATAATGGAATGCTTTTCTGCAATAAAAATGAATGTGCTATCAAGCCACACAAAGATATGGATGAATCTTAAATACATATTGCTAAGTGAAAGAAGCCAGCCTAATAAGGCAATGTATTTTATTACTGCATTAAATGGAATTCCTCAAAAGGCAAAACTGTAGAGACAGTAAACAAGAGGCTGTCAGGGGATTGGGGGAGTGTGGAGGAATTACATATGTGAAGAAAAGATGATTTATTTTTGGTGGTGAAACTATTATGTGTAATATTGTAATGGTAAATACATTACACTGTGCTTTTGCCAAAACCCACAGAACTTTACAGCACAAAGAATCAAACTTCATGGATGCAAATCTTAAAAATATTTTAAAACTCAGGTGATTTAAGGATAGGATGCTGAACATGACAAAAGAACCTAACTGTATTATAAAATATGAAGCAGCTTCACTTAATGGGGTTGGGGAATAAAAATGCTGACCTAAGTAACTTTGGAAATGAGTGGAGTCTTTTCAAGTAAAGGCAAAAGGAACTAAACATAGCTCTGTACTCTGGTTGATAAAGTTGGTTTCCAAAGGGTTAGTTGTTAGCGATCCTGAAATTATATATATAGTAATTGCACAGTGAAGTAAGTGGAAGAAGTTGGGAGTCAGTTTTCTCACTGTTTGAGTGGGAGGGTACATGTAATTAGGGGGTGTAGGGTAGAATGACCCGTGTGCTAATGGACTAAAGTGGCAATATCAGTATCAACTCGTATCTTGCTTAATGTCAGTAGGTATATTTACATATAGAAATATTTGTAGATATGTGTATATACACAGGTTAGTATACACACATTTTCTTTTCTTTCTCAGCTGAGAGTGCTTTTAAACAAATAGTCAAAATTTGTAATTTTGATTTCTGAACTTCCTTTTGAAATTCAAAACATTTCTATTGTTTATCAGTGTGATCTAGCCCTGATTATTGGCTTTATTCACACCTGAATTAACAAAATAAGAAATCTTAAACAAGAGTCTATTCATTCAGTTCATCATTCACTCATTCAAAAAGTATTTACTATGTGTTCATTCTGAGCCGAGAATATTTCACCCTGAGAATATAAAATCAATAATGTTAATGACCTCATGGATTAATGAGGAGGCCATTCAGTAAACTTAATAATGATATATGTACTATATATTTATATCTTTGATATATTAAAATATTTCTAAAACAAGTAAAATAAAAATGTTCTTACCCTGGAAGAAAATTTCAGAGCAAGAAAAAGAATTCAGTTCTTGGCTTGATATTTGACAATTGCCTACATATTTTTTCTTTACCATCCAGCCTGATTGTTGCAGTGTCTTCATTAATCCAATTTTGCACTTAATTCAACAAATTCTTGTTGACATCTAACATAAGATATTAATTCCCTTGTTCAATGTTTTTGGAGGGTAACTATAATCCTGTCTCTAGAAATTTTCAAGATGAATTAGATTACTACTTATCCTTAAATAGGTCAGTACAATGGGAGAGAAACACAATTAAAACAAAACAATTTAAATACACTGTGTCAAGATATGTGCAAAGCATCATGGAACTATAGGGCATACAACTTAATCTAGGCTGAAGGGCAAAGCAGATTCCTGTTAGATACCTTTTTTGAACTGTCAGACTAAAAGTTTGAGAAGGCACATGGGCTCCAGAAGCAGGCAGGAAGAATGTAAAAAATGAGAAATACACTGCATAAAGAATACGAACACTAATTAAAAAATAAGGTGAACACACAGGGAGCTGAAAGAAGTTTAAGATGTCTCTTATATCAGGCAGGAATGACAGGAGATGAATCTGGAGAAAGAGGAAGACTAAGATTATGGAGAGGCTTATGCCATGTTATAGAACTTGCATTTTATTCTATGGAATGAGGATAGCACATGAGCTTTAAGATGGAAAATTATATGGGCAGATTAGAAGTGAAAGATGTATTCATCTCCTTGAAAATGTTATAGTCTCAGAAATCAACTTTCTGTTTATAGGAGGTCGACTGTTCTTAGTCTTTGAAGAAACCTAGAGTTTAGGGACAAAGAAACAAATTCTTGATGTTACACCAGTGGCAAGGAGAGATACCAAGGACTCAAAGAAAAATAAACACAGTGAAAGTTCTTATTCTAGTGAATTTATCTCTCTTTTTTTTTGTATAAGAAAGTTAGGACTGCGAATTCTGAGTTCTGAGGCTGATATTTAGAAATATCTATTTTAAGGACTGGAACATTTAAAGAGCAAGACATCTCTACAACAGGTTGGCATATGTATGAGAAAGATATTTTGTATACTTTGCATGATCTGAGCAGGATCACTCAAATGGTCACAAGCAAAGATTATCATAATTGAAATTAACCTTTTGGTTTCTTCTTGTTAAGAATGTGCCTTTTGGTTGGCATTATAAAATGCTTAACACATGAAAGCACCTTCTTTTGAAGCTGGTACAGTGATTACAGAAACACATAACTTTCCTCTTAGTCAACCAAATGAAGCAAATTATAGTGAGGGCTGCAAAGAAGAAAATTACATGTTGTCAACACTTTGGGCAATAGAGTAATAATTTTAATAAAAACTTTACTTATTAATTTTGTCAATCACTTTCTTTCTATGTGTTATTGTTGGATGACTAACCATCCCAATGGTCTAGACAGCTTCACATTAAACGTTTTCTTCTCTAGCAAAGGTTTTTCTAGAAGCTTTCATAGCATTTCATATTTTTATTCATTTATCAAAAAGTATAATGAAAGGACTAGAAATAAACTCGAAGTTGTTGAGAAGGGAGAAAATTTGAAAAAAAAAATCTGACAGTGCACTTAATCTCAGATTTAAAGTGTCACAGAATCACTTGCAAAGACCAGCACTATTCACAATAGCAAAGACTTGCAACCAACCCAAGTGCCCGTCAATGATAGACTGGATAATGAAAATGTGGCACATATACACTGTGGAATACTATGCAGCCATAAAAAGGATGAGTTAATGTCCTTTGCAGGGACATGAATTAAGTTGGGAACCATCGTTCTCAGCAAACTAACACAGGAACAGAAAACCAAACATTGCATGTTCTCACTTATAAATGGGAGTTGAACAATGAGAACACATGGACACAGGGAGGGGAACATCACACAACAGGGCCTGTTGTGGGGTCGGGGGCTAGGGGAGGGATAGCATTAGGAGAAATAACTCATGTAGATGACGGGTTAATGGGTGCAGCAAACCACCATGGCACGTGTATCTCTATGTAACAAACCTGCACATTCTGCACATGTATCCCAGAACTTAAAGTATAATAAAAAAAAAAAGAATAAAAATAAAGAAAGAAATTTCTCCATTGTAAATTTACTCTTTGTTAAAGTATAATAAAAAAAATTAAAGAAATGTATTAAAATGATAATGACAACAAGAAAAAAAAATTATTTAACATATAATGCCACCGGCCACATCTCTGTTGATTTCAAGAGGGTGAGTAAGATTTATATTTTTAAACACAGACATTTCTGATGCACCCCAAAGTTTGAGAATCAGGGTTAGAAAATAATATAACCTTCATATATCAGTTTAAAAAACTGACTTAAAATTTTCTAGCAAGAACAAGAGTGATTCTTTGCAGCATGCTTAAACATAGAAGTTTTAAAATGCTGTTAAATTCTCTGTTAAAATATGCATGTCATCTACAATATCTGAGTTGAAGATAAAATTTATTTGAATGACTCAGTATAATAATATTTAATAAAGAGTACTATCTATGCATTTAGCAAGTTACTTAATCTACTTATATCTTGGTTTCATCTTCTATAAGATGATCAATAATAGCATTTCTATCATAGAGTTTTAAGGACTAAATGAGATAATATGTAAGGTGTTGGGCATTGGGCATGGCACAGAGTCAGCACTCACTGAATGTTGCATATTGATTTTACCATTACTATTTTTGTATGTATATGATGATGATAGTTCTTATTTAAGTTACAAAATAGAACATACAGTAAAAAGTTGTAATTTCTCACTCATAAAATTGGCTTTAATTAGTTTCTAGAACTCTTACATCAGAATAGAAAAACCAGAAGATTGTGTAGAGTGAAAGCATTCAGGCTTTTTGTAAACAGCTAATCTTAGTATAAACTGGCCAACTTTGCAAAAAAAAGCAACATAGTGAGAGAGAGAGAAAAGGTACAAACAAAATTAGTTTGCTTTCAGGACTGCTCCTTTTATCTATTGCTGCATAACAAACCACTCTAAATTTAGTTGCATTAAAATAACATTTAAAAATATTATCTCTCATAGTTCCTGCATTTACTGGGCTCAGCCAAATTTCTCTTTGTTAGGATTTATCGTGTGATGGAAGTCCGTGACTGGAACTGGAGACATATCAAAGGGCTTTTAAAATATATTTTTTAATGCTCAACATCACCAATTATCAGCATGCAAATTAAAACCACATTGAGATGTCATCATACACCAGTCAGAATGGCTTTTATTTAAAAAGTTAAAAGAATTGGGAGACCAAGGCAGGAGACTCTCATGAGGCCAGGAGTTCAAGACCAGCCTGGTCAACAGAAGGAGACCCTGCTTCTATGAAAAGTAAAAAAAGAAAAGAAAAAAAAAAAAAAAAACTAGCCAGGCTTGGTGGCATGTGCCTGTAGTCCCAGCTACTTGGAAGTCTGGTGCAGGAGAAGGAAGGATCACTTGAGCTCAGAAGTTCCAGGCTGCAGTGAGCTATGATCACACTACTGTACTCCAGCCTGGGCACAGAGCAAGACCTTGTATCTAAAATAAATAAATAAAAATGAAAAAACGACAGACGTTAGCATGGATGTGGAGACAAGAGAATACTTATACACTGTTGGTGGGAATGCAAATTAGTTATTTCAACCTCTATAGAAAACAGTATGGAGATATTTAAAAGAACTAAAAATAGAACTACCAATTGACCCAGCAATCCCACCACTGGGTATCTACTCAACGGAAAATAAATTGTTATATAAAAAATCATTCCTGCCCTTGAATGATTATCCCAGCACTATGCACAATAGCAAACACATGAACCAATCTAAGTGTCAACTAATGGTTGATTGGATAAAGGAAATGTTCAAATACACCATGGAATACTATGCAGTCATAAAAATGAATGAAATCATATTTTTTGCAGCAACATGTATGGAGCTGGAGGCCATTATCCTAAGTGGACTAACTCAGAGGCAGAAATCAATCAAATCTAATACCACATGTTCTCATTTGTAAGTGGGAGCTAAACAATGAGTACACATGGACTTCAAGATGCAGATAATAGAAACTGAGGACTCCAAAAGGCAAGAGAGTAGGAGGAAGTGAGGGTTGGAAAATTGCCTGTTGGGTACAATATTCAATATTTGAGTGATGGGGACACTAGAAACCCAATCCCCACTGTGATGCAATATACCTATGTGACAAACAAGCACACATAACCTCTACATCTAAAATAAATAATAAAATACATTTTTTGTTGTTTTACAAATTTCGTATTTACAAATTATTACAAAAACAGTAATTTTGTATACCACATACCCAGTTTTCACAATTATTAGCAATTTACATTAGTATGGTACATTTGTCACAATTAAAGAACTAATATTGATATATTGTTATTAACTAAAGTCCATAGTTTATTCAAATCTCTTCAGTTTTACCGTAATTTTGTGTTTCAGGATTTCATCCAGGATAACACATTACATTACATTACATTACATTACATTACATTACATTACATTACATTCTATCACATTCTATATTAGTCTGTTTTCTGCTTCTAGAACAAGATACTACAGACTGAATAATTTGTAAAGAAAGGAAATTTATCTTTCACAGTTCTGTATGCTAGGAATTCCAACAGCCTGGCACTGGAATCTTGTGAGGGTCATACCATGGAAGAAAGGCAAAAGGCAGAAGTAATTACACTAGACAGAGAAATAGGACTAAACTTATTCTTTTATCAGTAGTTCACTCCCTGATAACTGACTCACTTTTGTGATGATGGCATTAATCCACTAATGAGGGCAGAATGCTTATGATCTAATCAGCTCTTAAAATCACCACCTCTTAGTACTGTTACAAAGGCAATTAAATTTTGACACAAGTTTGGTGGGGACATTCAAACCACAGCACATACATAGTCATTTATCCCCAAACCCCTTAAACAGCCTTCAGACTCTTTGCTTTTGATGACTTTGAGAGGTTTTAGGATTAACAGTCAGGTTGCTCATATAATGTTCCTCAATTAGGATTTGCCTGATGTATTCCTCATGATTTGACTGGAGTATGTGTTTTTTGGGGGAAGACCATGGAAGTAAGGGGACATTCTCATCATAAAATGTCAAGGAAACATATATCGATATGGATTCCCACTGTTGATTAGCTGTATTTATTTTCTATTACTGATATAACAAGTTATCACAAATTTAGTAGTTCAAACAACAACAACAAAATCTTACATTTCTAGAGGTTACAAGTCCAACATGAATCTCACTAAAATCAAAATGTCAGCAGAGCTGTCCTCTCTTTCAGAGGCTCTAGAATATTTTCAGGTTCTATCCCAAACTGAGGTCCAAGGGGAGTCAGTGGGCAGGAAGCTGGAAAAACACTTGAAGAATCATAGGCAGTTTCAACATGGCTTTATTGTCTCTCTGGGCGAGAAACATATGTACAGCATCAGCAGGGTAATTATATCCTTTGCAGACAATAGTGGCTCTGAGCCAAGCACAAGCTCACGTGAGTGGTCACCTAATGAGCCTCACATGGCGTTGTTACAGATAGTGCAGAGTTGTGCGTCTGCACTCCAAACCTGCTGAGTCATGCTGTGCGGGAAGGCTGCCTTGGCCTACTCCTGACTAAAGCGCAGCCATTTCCCTTACAAATAGCATCCATTTCTTTTCTTTTCCAGCTTCAGGATGTTGCCCTCTTCCCTTGACTCCTGGTATCTTTCACCCACCATCGAGGTCAGCAGTGTTGCATCTCTCTGGCTTTTCCATTGTCACATCTCCTGACTTTCCTCTTGTGTTTCTTTCTTTCATCTTTAAGGATCTTTGTGATTTCATTGGTACCACCTGAGTAATGTAAGATACTATGCCTATATGAAGGTCAACCGATTAACAATCTCAATTCTTTCTTCCACCTTAATTCTGTCTTGCCCTGTAACAAACATATTCACATGTTCCAGGGACCAGGACATGCACATTGTTGAACCAGTATTATGCCTACTGTCATAATCTTGATTACCTGGATTGAGGTAATATTTTTCAGGTTTCTCCACTGTAAATTTACTCTTTGTTTCCCCCCTTTCTCTACTGTACTCTCTACAAGAAAGTCACTATATCCACAGTTAAGGAGCAGGAAATACATATTCTACTTCCTTAAGAGCAGAATAACTACATAAATTATTTGGAAGTATTTATCTATTTTCCCCCATTTATTCCTTACTGAATCATTTTTATAATTATAGACACATGAATATTTATTTTATGCATTGGGTTATGATCCAATACTACTTAGTTACTTTGTATTTCAAGTTTTTCAGCTTGGTACTTGGGAACTCATTCAGGTGACTTCTATATCCCTTTGACATGCCCTCATAATATAGAGTTTCTTTTTATTTTTTGAGCATGTTCTTCCTTTCTAGAATTACAAAATGCTCCAGCATCTGCATGTATACTTTTTGCTACAGTTCAAAAATCAGCCATTTCTCTAAAAGGCCCTTGCTCCTTTTACTGAAGTCCAAAGTCTGGGTGGTAGGTAAATTTGTTGCTATTACAGTATCATTGTCTTTAGAACCTTTCAGCCGATAAAGCAAAGAGACGTGTGTATTAAACTATGCATACAAACATATCTATAAATATTTTATATTTAACTACCTTATCCATATTAAGCTAATGATGAGTTAATAATGATGCCTCCAACTCTAATCAAGTATCATATGGATCATGCTACCTTTTTACCCTTGTGTATTTATAATCTACTGCTCCAGTAATTAGAAATATGACTCTGTATTAGTTCATTTTCACACTGCTATAAAGAACTACCTGAGACTGGGCAATTTATGAAGGAAAGAGTTTTAATTGACTCACAGTTCCACATGGCTGGGAAGCCTCAGGAAACTTATAATTATGGCAGAAGGCAAAGGGGAAGAAGGAACAATTTTCTCGTGGTGGCAGGAGACAGAGAGAGAGGGAGGAAGTGCCACTTTTAAACTATTGGATCGCATGAGAACTCACTCACTATCACAGAAATCCACCCTCATGATCCAATCACCGTGACACGTGGAGTCTCTCCAGTGACACGTGGGGATTGCAATTCAACATGATAATTGGGTGGGGACATAAATCCAAACCATATCAGACTCCTACCATCTTCTTCCACTTTCTTTATTGTTCAATTTCTCTATACATATATGGTGGTTTTAGAATTGTTAATGCCTATGCCATGGAAAATAATGTTATCAACCAGAGTGCAATTATTTTTATTTTTATTTTTATTTTTTGAGACAGAGTCTTGCTCTGTTACCCAGGCTGGAGTGCAGTGGCATGATCTTGGGTCACTGCAACCTCCACCTCTGGGATTCAAACAATTCTGCCTCAGCCTCCCAAGTAGCTGGGATTACAGGCAAGTGTCATCATGCCTGGCTAATTTTTGTATTTCACCATGTTGTCTAGGCTGGTCTTGAACTTCTGATCTCAAATGATCCTCCTACCTCGGCCTTCCAAAGTGCTGGGATTACAGGCATGAGGCACCACACGCAGCCTAGAGTGCAATTTTTATGTATACTTTATTTTGCCTTCAGTCTAATACTCTCCCCTTTTATCTAAAGTTATTTATATCAGTGCTTTATTCTGCCACTCCATTTGGTGAGGTTGTTTTACGTATTTGTAATATAGTCATGTTCTTTTATTCCATTTAATGATTATCCTGGAATTCCCTCAACCCTAAATGATTTTTAAAGCATTGGAATACTTTTTTTAATTTTATTATTATTATACTTTAAGTTTTAGGGTACATGTGCACAATGTGCAGGTTAGTTACATATGTATACATGTACCATGCTGGTGGGCTGCACCCATTAACTCGTCATTTAGCATTAGGTATATCTCCTAAAGCTATCCCTCCCGCCTCCCCCCACCCCATAACAGTCCCCAGAGTGTGATGTTCCCCTTCCTGTGTCCATGTGTTCTCATTGTTCAATTCCCACCTATGAGTGAGAATACGCGGTGTTTGGTTTTCTGTTCTTGCGATAGTTTACTGAGAATGATGATTTCCAATTTCATCCATGTCCCTACAAAAGACATGAACTCATCATTTTTTCTGGCTGCATAGTATTCCATGGTGCATATGTGCCACATTTTCTTAATCCAGTCTATCATTGTTGGACATTTGGGTTGGTTCCAAGTCTTTGCTATTGTGTATAGTGCCGCAATAAACATACGTGTGCATGTGTCTTTATAGCAGCATGATTTATATTCCTTTGGGTATATACCCAGTAATGGGATGGCTGGGTCAAATGGTATTTCTAGTTCTAGATCCCTGAGGAATCACCACACTGACTTCCACAATGGTTGAACTAGTTTACAGTCCCACCAACATTGTAAAAAGTGTTCCTATTTCTCCACATCCTCTCCAGCACCTGTTGTTTCCTGACTTTTTAATGATTGCCATTCTAACTGGTGTGAGATGATATCTCATTGTGGTTTTGATTTGCATTTCTCTGACGGCCAGTGATGGTGAGCATTTTTTCATGTGTTTTCTGGCTGCATAAATGTCTTCTTTTGAGAAGTGTCTGTTCATGTCCTTTGCCCACTTTTTGATGGGGTTGTTTGTTTTTTTCTTGTAAATTTGAGTTCATTGTAGATTCTGGATATTAGCCCTTTGTCAGATGAGTAGGTTGCGAAAATTTTCTCCCATTTTGTAGGTTGCCTGTTCACTGTGATGGTAGTTTCTTTTGCTGTGCAGAAGCTCTTTAGTTTAATTAGATCCCATTTGTCTGGTGCTGGGAAAACTGGCTAGCCATATGTAGAAAGCTGAAACTGGATCCCTTCCTTACACCTTATACAAAAATTAATTCAAGATGGATTAAAGACTTAAACGTTAGACCTAAAACCATAAAAACCCTAGAAGAAAACCTAGGCATTACCATTCAGGACATAGGCATGGGCAAGGACTTCATGTCTAAAACACCAAAAGCAATAGCATTGGCATACTTAAAGTTAACGCTTTGTACAGTAAAGTTCTGTAAGTTTTAAAGATGCTTAATGTCCCGTACTGACCATTAGATTGTCATACAGAGCACTTTTACCACCCTAAAAATACCTTTGTGATTCACCTATTCTAACCACTGCCCCCGAATGCCTGGCAACCAATAATAGGTTTACTCTCTCAAGTTTTGTCATTCCAGAATGTTATATAAATTGGAATCATACAGTATGCAGTGTTTCCAGACTGTCTTATTTCCCTAGCAATATGCCTTTAAGGTTCATCTGTGTCTTTATTTGACTTTATAGTGCATTTCTTTTTATTGGTGAATAGTACACCATTAGACAGATAACCAGAGTTGTTTTATCTATTCACCTATTATTGTGGGACAGCTTGGTTGCATCCAGTTGTTGACACTTATGAATAAAGTTACTATAAACATTAATGGAAGGTGTTTGTGTGAACATACATTTTCAAATCGATCAAGTAAATATATAAGAGCATACCTGTGAAACTGTACAGTAAGACTATGTTTAGCTTTATAAGAAACTTTCAAGCCATTTTCTATAGTCATACCATTTTTTATCTTCACCAGCAATAAATGAGAGTTCTAATAGTTCTGAATCCTCACAAATATTTATATTGTCAGTATTTTTAGATTTTAGCCATTCTGATAGATATGTATTACTATCTCAATGTTGTCTTAATTTTCATTTTTCTAATGGCAAATGATGTTGAGCCTATGGGGAAGGAAGACATGTAATATTTCAACAAGTAAAGAGAACATTAAAGTCTTGGACAACAGTCTAGGACAGGGAACGCCAAACTTTTTCTGTAAATGATATAGATACTTATACTTCTGGCTTATGGGTCAGATGATCTCTGTCATAGCTCCTCGTCTTGCTTTTTTTTTCAAAGCAGCCATAGGCCATACATAAATGAATGAGTTGATTAAACTGTAAAATTCATTTACAAAAATAGGCAGTGGGCCAAATTTGGCCCATGGACTTTGTTTACAGACCTCTTGTTTAGAACAATAATGTAAACAAAGTTGAAGGGGAAGAAATTCACAAATGCTATTTTTGAAATAACTAAGTAGGACATGTTGGCTAGGATAATGGGTAGGAGAAAATAAAGAGTAAGATTGAACAGAAATCTGTGAACAGATGCTGTAAATTCTTGGGAAATGTTGAGGGCATAGAATTTATTATGTTAACAAACAACATTCAAATATAACTAATTAAATATTTATCATTAAATAATAGTATAACAATGTAAAGGGCATGTTAAAAACTGACCATAATATCATTTCTTTAATGCAGTGACTCTGTGCATTTTTGCATGTTCCCTGTGTGTTCCCAGAGCTTTCTGACTTTCTCACACTGCCTTACAGTAATCTGTTTATAGGCCACCTGCTCCCCTGCATGGAGACTGAGAGCTTCTAGGAGGCAAAGAGTTTAACTGTTTCTGTAACCGTGATACTGATCACAGCATCTAGTACTTAAAAAATTAAAATAAAATTAATATACATACATATATACAAATATATATACATATGTAGGTTAAAATGTATATATATGTATTACCTATGCTCTTTAAATTGGGGTTATCTTGATAAATCCATCATAATTCAAAAATATTGTATGTCAAAATGCATTTAATACCCTGATCAGTCCATCATAAAGTAGAAAATTCACAAGTTGAACTATTTTAAATCCAGATGCTTTTTAACGTACAATGGGGTTACAACCCACCCCAAAAAAACTATCATAAAGTCCAAAAATGGTAAATCAAACCATATATATGTATGTCTATATATACATATTTATGAAAATGTGTATAGTTTTTTACAGGAGCGATGCCTACTTATGGTTAAAAACTAGCAATAAAGAAATATACGAAATCAAGAGTAAAAGGTCTTCATAACACGAAGACAGTATTATTAAGAATTTATATATACTCTCAGACACTTTTTTCTGTTCATCCTAACTTCATGTCCATATAATATTTAAAAATATGCTAACCAAATTTTACACAAAATATATTTTGTGTATTTGAGTTCAATATAGCATAGTAAGCATAATTTGTTATCAAGTAGTGAGTGTGATTATTTTTCTCATGTCTGCATCAAAATTCATTGAACTGATAAGCCCTAATTAACTTAATGATTCTTCTATTATAGAGCACTTAGGTTCCTTCCAATTTTTGCAATTATTAATAAAGCTTCACCAAGAGTCTTTAAGGCTATAGCTGTAAATAAATGGAATTAGTATTTTAAAATACATTTCCAAGAATAATGTTAGTGAATACAAATATATATATACCAAGTTATATCATCACCAGTTATGCAAATGTGACTTCCTTATACTAATATCAACATTGCATATATATGTATATGTATACACACATGCAAATGTACACAAATATATATATTTAAATTGATCAATTTATTTAAGTAAAATGATACCTGATTATTGCTCCTTCTTGTGCTTATTTGATTAATAATGTATACTATTTTATAATGAATTGATTTCTTATTTGTGTTTTTTATATCATTATCCCATTTCTTTATTGCTCTTTATATTATGTTCATATAAATGTGAATGTACTCTTCATACACTACAGTGTTAACCCTTTTTATGTACATGATTAAGAGTTTTACCATTTGACATCCTGTGATGTTTTTATTATATTCCTTAAAGTCTTTTACATTGTATTCTTATTGTATGCTTCTGAATAGTGATTTGCTGTATTCCTGACCTACTTCCTCACTAATTTGATACTAGGGGACTATAAATTTATCTTCAATTGTTTGAGTTTTTGTTTGATTGTTGTTTATAGATATATTGTCGTATTACTTTAAATATACATAACAGTCGGGAAAAATACTCTGCGATATTTCTGATTTTATGCATTAATCTAACCTTATTTTTATATTATTATATGACAAATTTTCACAAATACCATTTGGTCACTAAAGGTAATGTCTATTAATTATCTTATTATGTAGGAGAATATTGTTAATTTAATTTTTATCTGATTTTACCACTTTGATCAATCAGAATGATAAGAGATCTAAAATAGTCAAAATCTTTCACTTCAATTGTCTTTTCATATACATTTTTAACGATCCATTTATTCCTATTTTATGCACACTTAGCATTGTTTGGTATAACTAGATGTAATGTTTCTATGTTTTAATTGGTGCTTATTTTCTGCTCATAACATTATTTTAAAATATATAAACCACAAATTTTGGAACATAGAACTTGAAAATCCTAAATATATCTACCCCTAGAGAAAACCAGTGTTGACCATTTGGCATACAGTTCTTTGTTTCTGTTTCTTTTAAATGTACATAGTAATGTTTGTAGAGTTACAAACATTTGTTTGTTTTCTACAAACAAAACTGGGTCTATATTCAACATGCTCATTTCTTTTAATTGCAGTAACATTTATATATGTACAATGTAGAAATCTTAAAAGTACAATCCTGTGCATTTTGATGAATGTCTATGCAACTGTGTAACCAATATTCCTGTAAAGATTTGCAGTCAACTGACTTTTAATAGAAGTGCCATAATTTCAACAGGTTCACTTGTGGCAAGTAAATCTCTCCCCACATACTCTAATTTATGCTAACATAGATAATATTGCCTATACTTTAATTTCATGTAAATACTATTATACAGTATGTATACATTTGATCTGATTTGTTTCACTCCAATGTTGTTTTTGAGATGCATATATATTGTATGTAGCATGTGTCGGAAACTCATTTTTCCTATTGTTGGAAATGATTACACCAGTGATATAAAATGATATTTACCCATTGCTCTGACAAAGGACATATGAGTTGTTTCTAAGTTTTTTATTTTATTTTATTTTTTTCTTTTGAGACAGGCTCTCACTCTGTCATCCAGGCTGGAGTGTAGTGGCAGTATCTCAGCTCACTGCAACCTCTGCCTTCCGGGTTCAAGCAATTCTCCTGCCTCAGCCTCCTAAGTAGCTGGGACTACAGGCGCGTGCTACCACGTCTGGCTAATTTTTGTATTTTTTGTAAAGATGGGGTTTCACCATGTTGGCCAGGCTGGTCTCGAACTGCTGGCCTCAAGCAATCGACCCGCCTTGACCTCCCAAAGTGCTGGGATTACAGGCTCTAAGTTTGGCTATCAAAATCATTAGGAAAAAAGTAACTGCCAAAGTATTTTTCTCATAATGATTACAACATGTTACCCTTTCATCTCCAACATATAAGTATTCTCTTGTTCCACATCCAAGACAACTTTTGATATTGGCAATTATTTTATTATAATTATAGTGAGATACATATAGCATAAAATTTACCATTCCTGACATTTAGTACATTCACAATGTTGTATAACTATCGCTGCTATCTAGTGCCAGAGTATTTTCATTATTCCAAAGGAAAACCCCATACCCATTAATGAGTAACTTTGTCTCCTTCCCACTCTAGATAACAATTGATTCTGTTTTCTGTTTCTGTGTAATTTTGGCAGTTTCTAATTTTCGCTCTTCTAATAATGAAGTGACAGCTTTAAATTTTCATGTGTGGTTTTTTTTTTTTTGGTGAATAATGATTTTAAATACCCTTTCTTATGCATATTGGCCATTTGTATATGTACTTGTATAAAGTGTGTGAGTAGTTCAATTAGTTTGGATACAAGTTATGGGGCAGGTCAAGTATATCAGGGGTCACCAAACACTGGGCCACAGACCAGTCCATGACCTGTTAGCAACTCGGCCACACAGCAGGAGGTGAGCCATGGAGGAGCAAAGGTTCATCTGTATTTAAAACTGCTCCCTATCTCTCGTATCACTACCTGAGTTCCACCTCCTGTTAGATCAGCAGCAGCATTAGATTCTCATAGGAGCGTGAACCCTGTTGTGAACTGTACATGCAAAGGATCTAGGTTGAATTGTCCTTATGAGAATCTAATGCCTGATGATCTGTCAGTCTCCCATCGCCCCCAGATAGTTGCAGGAAGAAAAGCTCAGGTCTCCTATAGATTCTAAATTATGGTGAGTTATATAATTATTTCATTATACATTACAACATAATAATAATAGAAATAAAGTGCCCAATAAATATAATATGTTTGAATCATCCCAAAACCATTCCCCCACTGCCCAGATCTGTGGAAAAATTACCTTCCACAAAACCGGTCCCTGGTGCCAAAAAGGTTAGGGACCACTGAAATATATGTATTGAGACTATTATCTCTAAGTTTGTAGCTTATACACATTTTTCATATCTTCTGATGAACAAAAGTTTTAATTTTGATATAGTCTAATTTTTCCTTTTTTAAGATTATTGCTTTTTGTGTCTTCTCTAAGAAATATTTGCCCATCCCAAGATCATGAAGATACTCTACATTTCCTTCTAGAATTAAGAAGTATTTCATATATAAATTTTAAAATCTCACAAAATTGTTAAAATATTGATACTAGCCAAAGTGATCTATAGATTCAATACAATTCTTATCAAAACATCTATGATATTTTCACAGAAGTAGAAAAAAATTCTAAAATTGATATGGAATCACAAAAGACCCTGAATAGCCAATGCAAATTTGAGTAAAAATAACAAAGCTAGAGGCATCACACGGCCTGGCTTCAAAATACACTACAAAGCTATATAACCAAAATAGCATAGTACTGGCATGAAAATGGACACATAAACTAAAGGGACACAATAAAGAACCTAAAAATAAATCCACAGATTTACAGCCAACTGACTTGTAACAAAAGTGCAAAGAATACACAATGGAGAAAGGGCCGTGGCTTCAATAAATAGTGTTGGAAAAACTGGAAATGCACCTGCAGAAGAATGAGATTAAACCTTTATCTTACACCATATACAAAAATCAACTCAAAATGGATGTCTTACATTTAAGAGCCAAAACTGTAAGTCTATTAGAATAAAACATAGCTGAAAAGCTCCATGACATGTGTCTAGGCAATGATTTTTTTGGATATGACCCCAAAAACACAGGCAACAAAAGCAAAAATAGACAAATGGAATTACATTGAACTAAAAAGCTTCTGCACAGCAAAGGAAACAATCAACTGAGTGAAAAGACAGCCTACACAATGCGAGAAAATACAAGCCGTACATATGATAAGTGGTTAATATGCAAAATATAGAAAAAACTCAATTCAATAGCAAGAAAACAATCTGATTTTAAAATGGGCAAAGGTCCTGAACAGATTTTTCAAAAGAGGATACACAAATGTCCAGCAGGTATTTGGAAAAAATGCTCATCGTCAGGAAAATAGAAATTAAAACCATAATGAAATATCACCTTTCTCCAGGTAGAACAGCTATTATCTAAAAGACAAAAGATAAATGTTGGAGAAAATGCGAAGAAATGGGAATTCATGCACACTGTTGGTGAGAATATAAATTAACACAGTCATTATGGAAAACAATATGGAAGTTCCTCAATAAACCAAAATTAGAACTAACATATAATCCGGCAATCCCATATGGGTATTTATCCAAAGGAAATAAAATAATCATGTTGTGGATATATCTGCACTCCCATGTTTGTTGCAGCATTATTCACAATAGCCAACATATGGAATCAACCTAAAATATCCATCAACAGATGAATGAAGAAAATATGGTATACATACACAATGGAATACTATTCAGCTAAGAAAAAGAAAATTCTCTCATTTGGGGCAGCAATGATGAACCTGGAGGACATTATGTCAAGTGAAATAAGCCAGACAGAGAAAAACAAATATTGTATGATTTCACATGTATGTTGATTCTAAAAAAGTAGAACTCATAGAGGTAGAGAGTAGAATGGTGATTAACAGGGATTTGGATGGTGGTGGGAGAGGAGGTTTGGAAGATGTTAGTCAAAAGTTACAAAGTTTCAGGAAGATAGAAGGAGTAAGTTCAAGAGATTTATTGTACAGCATGGTGACTATAGTTAAGAACAATGTATTATGTTTTGTATTCCAATTTTTTAAATTATGTATTGTAACCTCAAAAAATTTTAAGGGAGGTCTTATGTTCTCACCACAAAAATTATAACTATGTGAGGTAATGTATATTTTAATTAGCTTGATTTAGCCATTCCCCAATGTATACATTTTTCAAAATATCACGTTGTTCACAGAAAATATACAATCTGTTATTTTCAAAATAAAATGAAACTTACAATAGTGTAGTTCCAATTACTCTATTCTCTTCTTTGTGTTGTTGTTATGATTTACCTCTACAAAGTTTACAAACTTTACAATAATACCCTTTTTTTAGTCAATTGACTTTTGAAAAAATCAAGAGAAGAAAAAATATATATTCCTTCATATTTACCCACATATTTGCCACTCTGGTGGTCTTCATTCTTCCTGCAGATCTGAAATTCTATCTGGTATCAGTAACTTTCAGTCTAAAATACTTTCTTTAGCATATTTTGAAGTGTATATTCATTAGTAACTAATTCTCTCATCTTTTGTTTATCTGGAAATTTTAATTTTCATCCTCATCTTTGAGAGATATTTATAGTACATACAACATTTTGGGGTTTTGACTGTTTTGTTAGTATTTTTGTTCCAGCACTTTAAAGATATCATCACATAATGATATTACATAGACAATATCACTCCACTATCTTCTAGCCTCCATTTTTCCTACCAATCAAAAGTCTGCTGTCATGATATTCATATTTTTCTATATTTGATGTATCTTTTCCTTTGTACTTAATTTTCAAAAATGGACTAAGATACAGTATGTGTGGTTTTCTTTGTATTTATCCTTCTTAGAGTTCACCAAGCTTATTTATCTACAAGTTGATATTTTGCCCTGAAATTAGAGAAATTTCTGATATTATTTCTTCGAATATATTTTTCTTTCCCATTCTCTCTCTATTTTCTTTCTTGGACTCCAGCATGCAACGGTAAACTGGCTGATATTGCCTTATGGTTACTGAAGCTGTATTCCTTTGTTTTTCAACCTTTCTTTCCTCAGATCTTGTCATGGAATTATTTTTGTTTGTCTTTGAACTCTGACCTTTTATTTTTTAGTCTCAAGTTTGTTGTTATATTCATTTAGAACATTTTAAAATTGTCAGATATTATAATTTTAGTATTAAAATTTTCATTTGGTTCTTGTTTGTTTCCTATTTCTCTATTGAGATTTTCTATATATTAATTATTTATATCTTTTATGTAAATCACTGAACATATTACTACTAGTTACAGTGAAGTCTTTGTCTGCTAATTCCAGCATCTAGGTCATCCTGAAGGTCTGTTTTTATTAACTGCCACCTTCATTTCTGGCCACATACTCTTGTTTCTTTATACTTCTAATAATATTTGTTTTAAATTATATTCTGGACACTGTGGTTGATGTGCTGTAGAGAATGTGAATGTTGCCTTCCTTAAAGAATATCATATTTTGTTTATTTGGACAAATCAATTACTGTAACACTACTTTATCAATTACACAAATTGATAAGCCACAAATTTGTCTATGAGACTCCTAGTAAACAGAGGAAAGAAGAAAAGTGAACACAGTATCAATAATGCTAAAAGAAAATCCATATATTTAGGAGAGATAATTATTTTTGACTTGCCAGAATGGTGTGTGTGTGTTTTATTTTTTCTTCTTTGTGCATATTCTCCACAGCTCTCAGCCAAGTACATAAAGGGACCTCTATCAGAGTTCTGTGTCCATCTCTCTGTCCAGCTGTCTCCTCTTTGGTACCTTACCCAGTACATTCCAGACACCTCAGCAGCATTTCCAACATCTGCCTCTTCAACTTAGCAAGACTTCTGTGCTCTGCTTCATTTCTATATCCTTGTAGCACCATCTAGAAAGAGATCACAGGTAGAAAGCAAGGGTAAATGTGCAGTTCACCTCATGTGTCTCTCTTCTTTTGAGAATCAGAGTTTTTAACTTCTGAGGCTTAATGCCTGTCGAGTATTTTATCCAGATTTGGATTTGGTTGTAGAAGAAAGGGAAGTCTAGAAGAAGTCAGAGAAGTCTTGACTGTGGAACTTTGATCAGTTTACAATAACACTGGGTTACGAAATGATTATAGTTTATATTCATAACAATATTGCTCTCTCTATCCTTCAATATTTTTGCTCCAAAACATATTTACCTCAATTTTTAGCCTTGTATATGTTTTCATATTTTTCTATGAAGCATATTGTTTGTTAAAAATCAATTTAGAAAGCGCTTGAAGGGCTGTAATTATATTCTGTTGCAATAAAATGGTAAAAAATATTGAATATGAGTGGGAAGTTACAAAATTAGGATAACTTTGGAAGTAGTGTTAAAGGGACTGTTATAACAAAAATCTAGTGAAGACAATATAGTGTGTAGGTTACTTCAAGGTCTAAATAAGATAATGACATGGAAATGGAAAAAATTAGATGGTAAGAGATAAGGAAGTTCTGATGACTCAGTGTACAGTATTTCAAAAATCTCTTTTTTGTATATGTTACAGAATTATAAACACTGACATACAATAAAATAGATTACTAAATCAAAGATAATAAAAAATAAAATTAAAGTCAAAATGCTCAAATCCTAGATCACATGTTCAAGGACCACAGATTTGCCTATGAGATTCTCAGTAAACAAAGAAAAGAAGAAAAGGGAACACAGTATCCATAATGCTAAAAGAAAATCTATATATTTAGGAGAGCATCATTAATTTATTAGTTAGATAGTTTATTTTTTTCCCACCACTTAAGAGAAATTTCTCTGGTGAGTTCTACCAAAAGTAACATATTTCAGGATATTCTGTAACACCTTTATTTTAACCACAAAGATACAGTTTGTTCAAGTCACAAAATTACATATTCTGATGTGTGGGGATAATGTTCTTTCCTTCACCTTGCTCATCCATTCCAAAAGAAGTATATTCACAAATATTGTGTTTTATTATAAAAAGATTGGGTGGTATAGTGTTCTTGATCTGCAATCCTTTTCCTTGATATTACTCATCAGTGTTCTTTAACTATTTTTGCATTTTTAATCATAGTAATTCTTTCTTCTACATGTAATTCTGTATAACATGCAGGTATATAACTGAATAAATGAATGAATGAATGAAATAGGAGAAAGAAAAATATACTAGTTCTAGATGATAGCCTTCTATGTTGGAAATCAAAACCTATTTGTTGCAATAACATCCAACTACCAGTGTGCCAATTGGCCAAGTGGGAGATTTAGGAGCAGTAATCTTCTAGAAAATACTGGATCAAGGCTTATAATTGACATTTTTGATATTTGTTAGAGTTCAGTCTTCTTGCGTTCCGTCTTTCTTTAGACTCCAAAATGTTGGATCTATGCTAATCTCAACAGGAAATTTTCAGCCCTAGCCTTTCCAGATATAAGAGATATTTGCATAGTGTGAACTTTATATTGATTCTTAGGATTCCTCAGATAAATGTCACTGATGTATTTAAAAATGAATAAAATTCATCTCATAAAACTGACATGGAAAATTAAAGAAAAAATGTGATTTTCCTTAATTCTAAACTTAAAAGTGACTGTCTTATAACAACAAGAAAAAATTTAAAACTTCCTATTTCTATATATCTTTGGTCGTGATCCTTAAATAAATAATCCTTCATTGGAAAACAGTAAGAATATTGATTTTGATTATTTTATTTGTCCATGTACTTCCTTCTTTATTTTACTATCTATCACACATGAGTATGAGTTGTCATTATGACAACTCAAATTAGAAACAGCAAAAAGAGATCAGGTAAAAAAGGGGATGAAGGATTTTAGTTTTGGTTGAATTAAATAAATGTGATTGCTGAGCCATTTATCATCTGACTTATTGGTAGGAAGAATTATATGAAAACATTTCATAAAATAGAAATAATTTTGAATCTATGATCAATAATCCTACTTTGTCAAGGATTTTTTTTTTACTATACTACTGGCTATTTTATTTGTCACTGGATATCTCTAAATGAGATTATTTTAGAAATTTTAATTTCATGCCTCTTTGATAGATATTTGTATTAGTAATATATATAATATTAACTAGGCAACTGTTTTTCCTATTTCCTGGAAGATTATGTTAACTTTTTTATTTAAAACAGTTTAAAAAGCTATTAATCAAATGATCTGGGGATGTAGCTTGTTTTGGTTATAATTCTTCACAACTTATTTACATACTTAATTATTATTGATTCATTTTGTTTTGTTTCTTCTGACAATTATGGCCATTTATATCTTCCTAGAAAATTACTGATTTAATATGCATGTTTTCGTGTATCATAATAGAATGGTGTTCTGAAAACTTGATTTCTTGAGATATTAGATTCGGGAATTGTTAATAGATATGCCAAGAAAAAGTATTCATTAGTAAAGTAGATTAAACAGCCATATAAGTCAGCAGTGTGCATTCACTATCAATTTTTCTAATTAGCCCTGGAATCAAAATACATCCCTATTTTTGATTACCCTGGTATTTTTCAAACAGACAGTGAGACTTTTACCACCCATACACAAACATACTTATAAATATGCTGTAAAGCAGTGCTTTGTGCAGTAATGGTTTAGAAACACTAGCATATAGATACAAAAAGTGGTCATCTATATCCATTTATCTTTTATTATGTATCACCTTTGTAATTCCAAAACAGTAAGTGGACATTGCAAAATATGTATAAACATAAACATAAATAAAGTTAGTAAAAGTCTTCATTTGTCTCTTTTAATTTGAACCTCATTTTATAAAAATTTTGAATAGAATGATTGTCTGATTCTTCTTAATTATTAGGTAGTATATAATTTAATCATATAAATCATATGCATTTTTATAGTTTTTAAAGATTTTTTTGATTTTTATTTGAAATAATCATTTGGACTGTTTCTTAATTTAACAGTGGGTGATTTCTCATTTAAAATTTTGCCATTAACATTCAGTTTGTTTACCTGTAATTGGAAATTATGCCTGTATAAACCTGACTTTAGGTAGTTGTGGAAGTATTCTGTGTAGTCTGGTATATAATCAGATTTTATAATATGTAATCTTATGTATAATCAGATTATTTGATGTTTGCAAAAATATATAGTCATTTGTTGTAAAGTAAAATAGTCCATACGAATTCTTATATTAATAACGTATTCATTACACAATATTCATTCATTTTAAAATTCACATGAAAATACCAAGGTTGAAATTTCCAGTTGAACACATTAAATAAATAGTAGTATAAAGAAATTAAAGGTGTTTGCAAAGAAATATTATAATTGATAATAATTCCTTTATTTTAAACATCTGTTGATCAATTTATTTTTGCCTAATTGGTCTGCGTAAAATTTGAATGGTATTTTGCACAATTCAAGTACACTTATTCAATGTTTATTGAATTTATAGTGAGTTTTTACTTTATTTATTTACGAGACAGGGTCTTGCTCTGTCGCCCAGGCTGGAGTGCAGTGGCACCATCACAACTCACTGCAGCCTCACCCTTCCAGGTTCAAGCAGCCTTTCCATGTCAGCCTTTTGAGTAGCTAGGATGACAGGTACATGCAACCACACCTGGCTAGTTTTGTTTATTTTTTATTCTAGACATGAGGTCTCCCTGTGTTGCCCAGGCTGTTCTCAAACTCCTGGGCTCAAGTGATCCTTATACATCAGCCTCCTAAAGTGCTGGGATTATAGGCATGAGCCACCGTGCCCAGCTAGTTTTTACTTTGGGTTGAGTCATTCATTCATTCAACAAATATTTACTGAATATCTACTATATTCCAGGTATTTTTCTAGGTACTGTCAATATATTAGTTAGACAAAAATCGAAAGTCCTTGCTCTCATGAAACTCGTTTTCTAGTATCTCAATATCATCTTTGGTGCTGTGATAGGGTTTGACACTAAAAGATAATGAAAGGTATGTATTAATTTTGCCTTTTTTATTACTAAACCTATTCAGTATAAATAGGCAACTTTGAACATTTGTACTTGTATGCAAGTTTGTACTTGCCTGGCATAATTTTTTCCATAGCTGGAATTTTTGTTTTACTTCTTCTTCTATTTCTTTATTGATTGCTCCTTTATAGAGAATATACCATTCTGATAGCCTAGATATTGTTCGCTCTATTTTTACGTTTATGTCTTGTCTTCACTAACTAGGTATTGTTGCATAGCCTAGGACAAGCAGTTTTTTCAATTCCTGAAAATAAAGTGGTATACAATATAGCCAAGATTCCCGCTCTCCTGAAATATGCCTTCAAGTGGGGAGAGACAGACTATATTTTAGATATTTCTAAGTCCTATGGAGATAATAAAGGCAGTCGAATAGGATAAAGGTAATATGGGATATTCTAGATAAGTGAGCAAAGAAGGATTTTCTGAGTAGGTGGCATTTGCTAATTTCTGAATGAAGATCCTGTCATGCAAAGATTTAAGAGAAAAATATTCTAGGGAGTAGCAAGAGAATGTACATTAGATTCAGGAATTGGAGAAAAAGCCATTGTAGCTGAAGTGTATGGAGCAAGTGGGAGTGAAGGTAGAAGGTATATAGGATTCAGATTACTTAAAGGCTTTGGATTTGTAGAGTGGGCTAAGTATGTAACACAATGTTAAAATAAGACTGCGCATGAAGTCTGGCCTCAAATCGAGAACAACAGTGTAAAGTATTGTTTTTCTAAGCAATAGAACTTGCTTGCAGGACATGCAAAGGAGGTATCCAAAATTGTCTGTGTCAACTATGAATGCATCTCTCACTGCAATATTATATAAGCAAAAGACAAGAATTCCTTAGAGAGAGTGGTTTTTATGAAAAAAATAAGAAATTCTATGAAGAGAATGCTGGTTTCTTCCTCCATCTCCATAGACACAAGCCTGGCACATCCTCCCAGTCAAGTAAGAAAGCTTCTATGAGCATATTCAGAAAGATTGACAAGAATCCAGGGGCTGGAAAGGAACTAACACTGATGTCTGTGTCAAGCCCGAAAATACCTGAAGGCCAGAGGCTGGCTGGAAGGGCCTGGCCTGACAGAGGTGAGAAAGGTATGTTGGAAATAGACTGAGGTTCAGAGTTCGGCAGGTAAAGACAGTGAACAATGAGAACACTTAGACACAGGATGGGGAATATCACACACCGGGGCCTGTTGTGGCGTTGGGGGGTTGGGGAGGGATAACATTAAGAGAAATACCTAATGTAAATGACGAGTTAATGGGTGCAGCACACCAACATGGCACATGTATACATTACATATGTAACAAACCTGCACGTGCACATGTACCCTAGAACTTAAAGTGTATATATATATATATATACACACACACATATAAAAGATAGTACTTAAAGTATATATATATAAAGTATATATATATAAAGTTTATATATATACTTTATATATATAAACTTTATATATATATACTTTATATATATACTTTAAAGTATATATACTTATATATATAAAGTATATATATTTATATATAAAGTATATATACTTATATATATACATTGTAAAGTATATATATACTTTACAATGTATATATATAAAAAGATAGTACTTAAAGTGTATGTGTATATATATACACACATATATATATAAGATAGTGTGTATATATATACATATATATACATACATATATACATATATGTGTGTGTGTGTGTGTGTGTGTATATATATATATAAAAGATAGTACAGATTTTCCTGTGGAACACATTTGAGGAAGGTAGCTAGGGGAGAGACCAATGGGAAAGACAACCTCTACTGACTGGGTCTGGGTGGTGAGGACTGCCTGAAGGTAGAGCAAAGGAAAGGTCAAAATTCGCTACCAGAGAAACCACTGCCCACATCAGGGTCCTGCAGGTGAGAGATTCTACTGACAAAACTGGTCTAGCTGAAGGAGTGGAGGCAAAACTTTAAACTCACCACCTTTCTACTTATCAGATGTGTCAGGCATCAGTGAGGGAAGTACAAATGATTTAAAGGGAAAAAGGAAGTCAATTGTTGCTTCAGATCAAATCAGACTTTATAAATCAGAAAAATGAGGATTTCGGTCAATATCTGAGAGTGACTAAAAATCTGTGAAATCTGAATAGTATTAGGAGCAAGGGTGTGAAAAAAGCCTATTTGTATGATTTCATTTCTATAAGTTTATTTTGTTCAATAAATTGACTCACAGGACTTTAATAATTAGCTCCATTTATTTTCATAAGTGACAGTATTGTCTTACTTTCTGCATAAGTGTAGTCTCGGTTTTTGTTGATGTAACCTGAAAATTACATTATATTAATAATATTTTAAAAAATTATTTACCTTTCCATCAAGAATAATTTTTTAACCTTTATACCATATTCAACCATAGGAATTATTTTTAGACAAATTATTTGCCTCTATTGCTCAAAATAAATCTTCATAAAATCACTGTTTCTTTGTTCTTTCATTCTTCATGTTATTTATTTCTCAATCACAATTCATCTTTGAGTAATTTTTTAAAGAAAGTATATTAGTCTGAGGATGGTTTTCTATTGTGTTTGCATAGGCATGACAACTTGGTTGGATAAATATTTTCCGGTTGTGCAATCTTTTTACCTTAAAACTCCTGTTTTGTTTTTTGTTACTCAATATTGCATAGATGTCTGCCAAAAATCTGATTTTGATTCAAAAAGTATTTGTAACGTTTTGTTTTGCTCTTCCTTTGCCCTTTTTATTATCACACTTTGTCTATATTTAGGTCTATTTCACTCAGCTAAAATTTCTTTAGAAAATTCAAGAACATCTTCCAGGCCAAAAATGTTTTGTTTGTATATTTATTTGATCGCTGCCTCCAATCCACCTAGCCTGTTTCTCATTCTAAGAGCTGTATTATGTGCAAAATTAAACTTCCTACTTCTTGTATGGGTTGGTCCCAAGAACAAGCATTTCCTACTTGGAATCTGCATTGGTCAGGTTGTTAAAACGGTGTCCTCCCTTCCTGCTTCTCTAGCATTTGTGCCTTCATCTAAAAAGCCTATTCTGCCTGCATACTGATTCGCTAACACAAATTTGTAAGTAACAAAAGACTGATGACTTGTTTTCTGTTTTCACTACTGATACAGCCTTTTCTTTGATTTTTTTCTTTTTTTAAAAAAAAAGCCATTTCTATGGAAATTTGGGAAGAAGTTGTATTTACCTGTATTCTAGCAAAAATCTTATTCAGACATCCAAAGGCATTTCTTTTAAGCAGTGTTATAGGTTGTACCCTTATGAAAATATCTATATCCACATCTCTGAATGTAATGCCTAAGGTGAATTGATATAAGTAGAATTATTGGCTCAAAATCATGACCATCTAAACCTTTTGATGTATATTGTCAAACTACTTTCCAGAAACGTAATGTCAAATTTTAAATCTCCTAATGTCTGGTTTTCATTTTAATAGGCTAAATTGTATCTTAATATTTAAGTAAATTTGAATTTTCTTCCAGTGAGGTTGAACATAATTTCATAAAATAATTTAGTGTTTTGTCAATTACCTTTTCAGGTCTTCAATTTTTTTTAAAGTACATTTAATATGTCACTTATAAATTTGAAAGAGTTATTTGTATATTCAGAATACTAATATCCTATATATTAGTTGCGTTGGGCTTACTGCTAAAATGAATAGACCATTAAAAGAAAAGACTTTTATTACTATGCAGATTTTTACTTAACATAGATTGAAGTAATTTTATATATGATTTTAACAAATGCCAACACAGGACTTTTTATAGGTTTTACGAGTAAGTTGTTATGTCCACTATCTTTATAGTAGATAACTTATACTTCGTTAGTATTTTTCTTTTTTCCTTTTTTTTTTTTTTTTTTTTTTTGTGAGACGGAGTTTCGCTCTTGTTGCCCAGGCTGGAGTGCAATGGCGCAATCTCGGCTCACTGCCACCTCCGCCTCTCGGGTTTCAAGCTATTCTCCTGCCTCAGTCTCCCCAGTAGCTGGGATTATAGGCATGCGCCACCACGCCCAGCTAATTTTGTATTTTTATTAGAGATGGGGTTTCTCCATGTTGGTCAGGTTGGTCTCAAACTCGTGACCTCAGGTGATCTGCCCGCCTCGGCCTCCCAAAGTGCCGGGATTACAGGCATGAGTCACCGTGCCCGGCCTTTTCAATTTTTTTTAACCTCTAAATCTAAGGAGTTAGTATATAAGTATTTTGCCATTATCTTTGTCAAGGATTCCTTTCTTGGAGAGAGAATTTTTGTTGTTGTTGTTTTTATTTCAGCACAATTATTTTAAGTGTTTTTTTTTTAAGGAAAAAGAAAATAAATTTGAAAAAACATTTATATGTATTGTGGGATTAAGGATGTGGCTCGAAAATCGCATTTTTCCGTTACTGGAAGAATAAACATTCAGGGTCAAAATTCATGGAATACACATGAGAAAGCTGAGTGAAGTAAATTATTTCCCAATTCAAGAACCAAACTGTATTAAAACTTAAAATGTTCTTGTACGCCACAAGTTTTTTCTTATATGTTTTAAGTTACTATTTTTTCCTGTTTATCTCTATAAATCACCATGAAAGCAGGATCAACCTCTGTTTTGATCATCAATTTTTCCATTGGAAGCATACTTGACAAATATTGTCAGGTTAAATAAAATCTTTGTCAACTACAACAAAAAAACTTAAAGTTTTATGTCACCGTATTTTGTGTGTGTGTGTGTGTGTGTGTGCACATATTCATCATATATTCAACAAAAATACATAGGTGACATGTTTTCTGAGCCCTTGAATAGCTGGAAATTTCACTGTTTTCTAACATGGAAGAAACTTTTCTCTAAACTTCTTGGGTCCTAATTGTCCAGTACTCTTTAACTATTACTCCATTGCCCTTTGACCTTCTATTACATATGGTATAAAATTAAAACTGTCTCTTTTTAACAAAAAGTTTATAGGCTAGGGAAGGGACCTCATCTCTTTTTGAAATTCAACACTTCTACTGGATATGTCTTGATAAGGATCTTATTTGACTGAGTTTGGGAGTAGTACAGTGATTCCCTTAATTTATATAATGGATTACTATTTTAAAAACATTTTTTCTCACTTTTAAAAAAATATTGCTTTTGTTCTTATTTATTCTTCCAGAGAAGTCAGGCAAAGTCACAGTCCACTCATAGACCTGAGAAAGATAAATCAATGCTTATTGTGAAGGCCATTTAATTTTGATTTTGTCATTATGCATCATTATTGCCAAAAAAACTGATTAATATATTGAAAAACTCATACATTGAGAAAACACCAGAGACACTTAAAGTCTGAAATGAGACAAAGATACCACTATTATCATTACTATTTAACATAGTACTGAGCTATTAGCCAATAAAATTAGACAGAAGAATGCAGTTAGAGGAATGAGAATAAAAATTGAAAGAAGTTTTACAGATGGCATGATTTTATATCTGGAAAACCCAAGAGAATCCGTGAAAAAACTACTACAAACAATAAAAGAGTATGATAACATGACAGGAAATAATCATATAGAAATCAATACAATGAATAACCAATTAGAAGTCATAGCAGAGAAAATCCTATTTTCTATAGTAACAATAACAACAAACAACAGAAAGCCAGAAAAATATTTATGCACAAACTTAAAACTGCTGTGCAAAATTAAATGAGAAAACTTGAAAATCCGATAAAAGACACATAATATATTTAAACAAGTGAAAAATAAAATGTCAATTCTTTCTCAGTTATAAATTTGCATGATTTCTGTAAAAATATCAACAGGCTTATTTTTCTGCATTGATTATAAAGTTCATATAGAAAAATTAACAAATAAGAATTATAGGGAAACTCCAGCAAAAGGGAAAAAAAAAGAAGACTATTGGGAACACAATCCTACCAGATATCTAAAAATATTGTAAAGGCCCTATAATTAAATGTTTATTGTTATTACAGATCTACCAATGTAACAGGGTCCAAAGCCCAAAAACAGATCCAAATGCATGTGGAAAAGTAGTATGCAAAGAATAGGACATTTCAAATGTATGCAGAAATAAGGACTTTTTGATAAGCATTATTAAGGCTAGTCATTTTGAAAGAGATAACTGAATATATATTTCATACCATACTGCATGATAAGTTACAAATGGATCAGAAATGTAAATGTAAACACTAAAATCATCATGTACTTAAAGAAACAATAGGTAAATTACTTTAAAACTTGAGGATGGAGAATAATTTTAACTATGATTCAAATAATTAATAGATTTGCAAATTAAAAGTTGCATTACAGAAAACACCATAAACAAGTAAAAATAACATACTGACGGATAAATAATATTTAAGACATAATATACACAAAGTTTCCCTATAATTATTGTTTGCTAATTTTTCTATATGAACTTTATAATCAATGCAGAAAAATAATATACGAAGGCATCTTAAAATTTGAGGAAAATAAAACTATCAATAATTTTTTAACTGAATAAAATATATGAACAGACTATTCAAAGCAAGAAATGAAAATGGTCCTCAAACATGTGAAAAAATATATTCATCCTTACTCATAATAATACAAATGAGCATTAAAATTATACCTCGCATATATCAAAAACCTAAAAATTTGACAACAAGCTCAGTTGTATGGAAACAGGAATATCCATGCATTGCTTATGGAAATGCAACAAGCTTTAACGCTTATGGTGAAGAACACAGCAATATCTGGAAAAACTTTAGGGAATTTATTACTCTTTCACCCAATTGGCCACTTGTAGGAGTCTATCCCAAATATATACTAGCAAACTTATAAAATTACTTAGGCACAAAATTATTATTTATGGTTATATTTGTAATGCCACATGATTGGAAACAAATATCTCTCAATTTGGGACTGATTGGTAATCTATAGTCGACCTACATAATGTATTATTAGGTGGGTGCAAAAGTTATTGCGGTTTTTGCCTTTACTTTTAATGTCAAAAACCGCAATTACTTTTGCACCCACCTAATAATACTGCACAACTGCAAAATGTTAAGAACATATCCCTAAGCTGATATGTAGTGATCTCCAGGATATAATATTGGATGAAAAAAAAAAGAAAGGTGAAAAACAGTATACAAAATATGTTCTTTTGTGTAAGAAAAGGAATAAATGAATACAAATATACACGTTTTCTTACATTTCTAAAATAATCACTAGGTGGATAAATTTTAAAATAATAAAAATAGATACTTATAGAAGAATTGAGGAAATAAGATCAGGGAGCTGGTGAATAAAAGGTCAGACACTACAGTAACAATTACAACACTGTTTTTGTCACAACTCTTCCATTTCTGGACTAAGCATAACATCACTGGAGAAAACAAGCAAAAGGCATCTATCTCTACTTTCTGTAAGGTAAAAATGTTTGCATCATGTTTTGGTCAGAATACAATTTGTTTTTAATTGAAATATTATTGACATTATGGCTATTGGAAATTTTGCAGAGAGTGCCAGTATTTTGATGACAAGTACTACTTTTTTCAATTCCTTTTTTTTTTCTATCTCTTCATAGGCATCTTGAAGGAAAAGAAAACCTAGAAACTGCATTAGATTGCTCATAAAATGTACACACTAACTAAATTATGAAATTGTACTATTAGTCTTTATGCTATATTTCTAAAATCTAACAAGATATGTACTATTCAGTCTTCTTCTTAAAATGGCTTGGCTAATGTTGTTTGTTTATTTTATTCAGCTGATATTCCAATTCAATCCTACAAAAGAATAAAACATTTCCCACTTGAAGTTTTACTTAAAATTACTTAACCCTCTAATTATTAAAGAAGACTTTAAAGATTTATTTGTTCTTGCAAGACCAGATCATGGTATATGTCTTCATTTATAAGATTTCTCTTACATTGCTCCATATTTGTAAGGAACTTCCATAATGTAATTTCATCGTATTTATTGTTAATTTTTTCTCAACATTTTATGTTTTTGTACCAGTTTTTATATAGGGCAGCTATTTATTTTGGTATATTTAGTTTTTATCCAGACACTGCTATACCATTAGTTCTCATAAATAGAAAAGCATGTTGTCTACAAGTATTTATGATTATGATGCCAGGTTTTCAAAAGTTATAACCAACATATCTTATTTGTGGCTTATTGACCTAATAAAATATCAGGCTCCTAATTCTTTTCTCACTTCAAATTATAATGAGAATACCTTCAGAGTTGCATTTACATATGATGCTGGCTGTTCTTTGAATTAAGAGAGAACTTATCTATAGTTTGCTATTGGGGATTTTCTGATATTCTATTCTTTGGACCCACTTTAAAAAGTGGGAATTCCAGGACATCTCTTAGGAACACATTCCAATAATTAATAAACCTAATTATCAGGAAATATATTTATAACTCATTTTAATCTCTAGTGCTTTACTTCAAATCAACTACATCTGATACTATCCCTCATGAATTAAGGCAGTTCATTATAAACATTTTTCTCTATAATAACCCATCTGATACAATATTGGAAAGAATTAATTATATCTAATCTCAGCCTTCTCTCTGCTTGGATGAAAAATAAATAAACTTATTTCACATGGTACTTACATGTCTCTGAATCATCACTAAATTTTTGTTGGATGATTTTTCAGAACAGGGTAAATAGTCATATTCTTTCCAAATGTATTAGTGAATCCGTATGTGAAATGTTACTACTGGGAAATTTCTAAGTGAAAACAATAATGGAGAACTTGAATAATGAGACTAGATAATGAGAACATCCATCCTATTTAAATGTGTGCATACATGAGTTAAATGTTAATATAGCTAAAAGAAAACCTAGAGATGCTAAATTTGAGTGGCTTTTATAATGCCAGTAAAAATATCTTACTAAAGGGAGAACGTGGATCATTTTTTGGAGTATTTTCAATGCAGGTACAACTAACTAAAGAAAAAAGAGAATTATGAAGACATGGACTTTAATAAACAATATTCACAATTATTAATAATTAAAAATAATTGCACCTCAATATTTTATAATATAATTCATATATTTATACTCTTTGTTCTGAACTTCAAATAACTAAGGAGAGTTGAGAAATTACATATATATATGTATATATATTATATATATGGAGAAAATTGTGGCATGATTTAGACAAAAGTAATTTTCCTTTAACTTTTTAGGCAAGTTGCATTCTTTTAAAATGTCAGATTGGATTCCTGTAATTGACTGCATCTGAGATTAAGCAGTTAGTGAGTAGAAGATGTAGATGTCAAGAAGCATTGACATTATAAGTGAATCCCGGATTAATTTTGTTCTATCTCTCTGTGTTCATTATTCTTCATATGAAAGTTATTACTCCTTCAATTATTCTCCTATATGCTTCAAAAATATTCAGTGAAGAGTATGCTCATTTGAACAAATACATCATGGGATAGGTTACAATTACTGTTATTATTTCCAATTCCTTATATAACCATATATTTTATGCATGAAAAATGTTCAAGTGGACCCCTGGCCTGATGCTGCAAATTATTCAGTAATAATTTTTAACCTTATTATACCAGAAAAATGTTAATCAAAAGAGAATATTCTAATTTAACTCTAAACAATCATTAGGTAAGAGAAAATTCTTGGGAAATGAAATTTCTGACTTGAAAGTACATAAGGTTAGAAAATTAGTTTAGCTATATAAAAAATTTTAAGTATGCTGCATAGGAGGTTATATTTGCCAATCAAATACAAACATGGAGTTCTGATTACTAAAAATAATGTTAGGTGATTAGTCAAAGGTAAATATATACATTGGAAAGTATATATGAATTAGAATGGACTTTGTTAAATTCTATTAGTAGTTAAATGCATAGCAGGGCAATAAAAATACAAATTATGTATATAAGACTATATAGTCTGAAGTTCTCACTTTAGATAATGAGGTAAAACTTTTTTTCTAATTTTCAAACAGTATTATTTTTATATACAGAGATTGGGAAGCCCAACATTTTAAAAGAGGACTACATTGATATTATACTCTCTCTCTCTCTTTCTGTCTCTCTCTCTCTTTGTCTCTCTCTCTCATACACACATACACACACACACACACACACACACACACGGTATATTGCTTTCAGAAGCAATTCTCAAGACTTGAGACAGATACGTACTTTGCTTTGTTTTAATTCATTGCTAGTTTTCCTGCTTGGTTTGGTAGATTCTAAATAAAGCTTGTTTCATCGATAAATAAATGTATATATGTGATAAAATCAGCTGAATGTATTTTTGATCAGTGCAGATTTTGAAACAAACTATAATAATGAAACACGGTAATATTAATCTTATTTATTTAAAAATTTTATTTTTATTTCAAAATTGGTTAACTTTTTCTTAGAAACTAAAAATTATACATTTCTGAATCATATTATTTAACTAAAATTTTCAATTTGATGGAAAAAAATGACTTTTTCTCTTGGTAGTCTTCCAGATATGTGCATTTTACTTCAATATTTATCTAGAGAAGCATTTTGTAAGTATCCCAGGACTGTCTTTATCAATGGAAAGTAATAAGTTAAATATAAACTCCTATCCTTAACCAGTATTGTTCACCCTGGGTCTAACTCTGATAGACAGCTATTCCTTCTTCACAGATTGTCAGTGACCTAAGCAAAGCATACAGAAGTTCTAGCAATTAAGCAGAAGAATTAGGTTTTGAACTCCTAAACACTGAGTGTACGGTGATCACCCATCATAATTAAAGTAAAAAATCTTTCAAGTGTCACTAATTTAAATAGGGCTTTTGTTGTTTTATAAAATCCAGTGGACCATTCAGAATAGCGGAATGGTTTTTTTTCCTCTTACTATACCACCAGTGGTCTAATTCAGCCATTATAAAGCAATTCTTCCTGCTTTCCTATGGCCTAAGCAGATTTGAAATATGAGGGGAAAATTGATATTATTGATTACTTTTGCTTTTTGTCCTTCTAATTAATTCGGATTTTTCAGTGAGAATGGATTGGGAGAGCAGTGGTTAGTATGCTTGTTATTTCATGATATGGACAAAGTGCTGATATAACTGATGGTTGATTCTGCTTTGAAATTTAAAAGCTTCTCTCACAAATATGGGACTTTTTTTGGAATAAGCAAGTGAGAGTGTAAGGGCATTTATATGTAATTAAGGCTGATAGTAAGGATACATTTAAATGTTTTTTCTGATTTCCAAAACAATGTATTTTCACCTCTAGCCTCGGCAGCTTCTGATAATAGAACGAAAGAAAGAAGCGGATGGCATTTATCTGGCACATACATATTTTATGCGAACTTTGAACACTCACTCATACAACACAGATTTATTGAGTTCTTACACGACAATTGCTGTTAATAGACACTTGAGATATAATGATGAACAAGACAAATAAACTCCTTACTCTCAAGGAGTTTATAATCTATAAGGAGAAGGTGGAAATTTAACAAACACACAAACTAGAAAAAGTTCTATATACACGGACTTTTAATTTTGTTTAAGACATTGTAGCTTGCAACAGAAAAATGTTCCACTAAAGAACAAAAAGACAATCCGGATAAAATAATTTTTACATTATAGGCATTAGAGAACTACTGAGATAACCAGAATTGGGGTGGGGGGTGTGTAATCCCTGAAAAACAAGCAGTTTCAAGGTTAAGCAAATCAACGCTTTGTAGCCAGTTTGCTTAGGATTCTAAACACAGGCAGTAAACTGATGAACACAGTATAGACCCAGAGAGAAGGCCTCTATTACTAGATCAAGAAGAAGCATGTAGTTATTATTGCCCCATGGGAATAAAGTGATAAAAAAGTAAACACTTAGATTGTTAGTAAGAAGGGTGGAACAAAGAACTGATGCCAATACCATCTCAATTTTCACACAGAGTATTTGCCAAATTTTAAAACCACATAAGGCACAAGATTGAGAAACCAAGCATAAACTCTCAACACTTAAAGAAAAATTTTCTATAGTCTCCATGTTAAACAGGACCAGGGTTCAGGGCTCATTTGTGAACACCCCAAGTGTGGCTGGAGAGTTACATCCAAGATTATAGGTAAGCCAAAAGTATACAAAACCTTAGTAATGCTGAAATCCAGTCTCAAGCTCAACTTTGATTGGATTAAAATAACCTATCTGCATTTTTTGTGTTTAGCAATGGAAAGATTAAACACATTTTGGAGAGCCTCCAAATCCTTAACAATTTTTCATATACAATATCTAATAATCAATAATCAAAGGCAAAGCTCCAGCCAAAAGAAAGAGAAAAAGTAGATAATAAAAAAGACCCATAGATGACATTCATTTTGGAATTAGAAGACAGGACTTGAAAATAGCTATGATTAACATGTTCAGGAAAATAGAGATGTTAGAAAACAGATTTTCCTGAGAAACTTGGAATCTATAAAGATAAGGTGAATTCTAGAACTGAAAAGTAGAGTATGGACGGATGCTGCCAAAAGACACATTAGTTGAATTAGCTTAAAAAAGAAGGACCAGTGACCCCAGTGGGGAAACTATTCAAGTTGGTCATTTTCTACATCCAGTACAGCACATAAGATATCAAAGGATCAGATTGTGTGACATTTTAGATCAGTTCCACACTATAAGGAAATGTTTGCATAAGTTATTGGATCTGTATCCCCAGGAGTGAAAATAGAAGGAGGACAAAGCAGCAGAAAATTAGATGAAATGAATCCTACAGAAGCCTCTGCATCCACTGAGGAAGGAATCAAGATCATAAAGTCCAGAAGGCACTAGACTCCTATCTTTTGCATCTCAGAAATATGAGGACCTTTTGCAAAAATTCTTTTGGTCACTTAACAGAATTTCCTTGCTTCTACTGTTTGTGCATTATAATGTATGAAATAGCTTATGTTTACATACACTGAAAATGATTATACTTACGTGTCTAGGTGTCTTTGAAGGTAAAATAGAGCTCTCAGCTGACCTAAAATATACGTGCAGCATGAGTGAAAACTAAACCTTTATTGCCTTATGCCTCTGAGATTATGTTACTGTGAGATACTGACATGTAACCTGGCTTAATCCTGTCTGATACACTTCTCAAAATGATCTGGCCACATGCCCATTCTCCATGTTGTGCACCACTTTAGACACACTAGCCTTCTTGCTGTTCCTGAAACAAGCCAGATGCATCTCTGCTTCAATACCTTTGATCTTGACAACCCAAGGCTGTAATGCCCATTCCATCTGATCTCTGTATGGATCAATCCCTCACTTCCTCCATGTCCTTTGTCAAAAATCACCTTTTCGTGAAGCCTCCCCTACTGTGTCACCTAACATTTCAACTCTCTCAACAGAATCTCTCTGCCTCCACCTGGCTTAATTATTCTACATATAATTTGTCATCATCTAACATAATATATTTTTTCTATTTTTTTAATTTTGTTTCTCCTCCACTGCAACATAACTTTCATGAGGGCAGGAAATTTTTTAATAGTCTTCATTTTTCAGAACTATTTTAGATTTACAGCAAAATTGAGTTAAAGATACTGAGATAGCCCATATACCCCTGCCCCACACAACCACAGCCTCCCCATTATCAACATCCCCCGCTAATGTGGTACATTTGTTGCAACTGACGAACCTGCCTTGGCACATCATAATCACCCAAAGTCCATAGTTTACGTTAGGGTTCACTCTGGTGTTGTACATTCTGTGGATTTGGACAACTGTATAACGAATTTCATGTCACCACCATTATAGTATCATACCAAATACTTTGGCTGCCTTGAAAATGCTCTATGCTCTGTCTACTAATTCTGCCTTCCTCAACCCTCAACTCAACTCTGGACAGCTACTGATCTTTTTAGTCTCCACAGTTTTGCCTTTTCCAGAATATTATATTGTTGAAATACAATATGTAACTTTTCTCAGATTGGCTTATTTCACATAGTAATGGGTGTAAAAGTTTCTTCCATATCTTTACATGGCATAATAGTGTTTTTTTTTTTTTAGTGCTGTATAATGTTGCATTCTCTGAATATACAATACTTTATCCATTCACCTACTGAAGGATATCTTGATTGTTTCCAAGCATTAGCAATTATGAACAAAGCTACTATAAATATCTATGTGTAGGGTTTTTTTGTGAAAATAAGCTTCTGATTCCTTTGGGGAAGTACCAAGAACTTCTACTGCTCTTGGATCATATAGTAAATATTTGTTTAATTTTGTAAGAAACTGTCAATCTCTATTCCAAAGTGGGCATACCATTTTATATTCTCACCAGTAATGAATGAGAGATCTGGGTGCTCTATATCCTCACCAGCATTTGGTGTTGTCAGTACTCTTCATTTTGGTCATTCTAATACGTGTGTAGAAATAATTCATTGCTGCTTTAATTTTCATTTCCATAACGACGTGACGTGGAGAGTATTTTAAGTGTGAATTTGGCATCTGTATACCTGTTAACGTCATTGGCCCATTTTTAAACCAGCTTTTTTGTTTTCTCTTTTTGAGTTTTAAGAGTTTTGTGTGTGTGTGTTTTGGATAATAGTCATAAGGCCTGCAAATATTTTCTCCCAGTCTTTGGCTTGTCTTCTCATTCTCTTCCCATTTTCTTTCACAGAGCAGTTTTTAACTTTAATGAAGCCCAGATTATCAATTATTTCTGTCATGGATTGTACCTTTGGTGTTGTATCTGAAAAGTCAACACCAAATCCAAGGTTATCTGGATTTACTTCTATGTTATCCTCCAGGAGTTTTATGTTCTTGTGTTTTAGGCCTCTGACCTATTTTGAGTTAATTTTTGTGAAGGGCATAATGTCTGTGTCTACATTGATTTTTTTGTATGTGGACATCTGGTTGTTACAGCAGGGCAAGATTTTTTTGTCTACTTCTGAACTAAGTCCTCGTTGCCTAAAAAAGTGTCTGCTGCATAGCAGGCTCTCAATAAATCTTTTTAAATGAAATAATATACATTTTATTGTGTTTGTGAATGAGTCACAATAATATAAACACAAAATAAAAATTCACTTGGATTAAGAAATACTCTTTTAATGTATGATTATCTATAGGAAAATTATTTTGTACTAGAAATTTGTTAGCGTGAGCTCGTTTTTTAAGTTTGTTTTTTATCTAAGAGCTGAAATCAGGAAATTTGAAAGGGTAGAAGATTCAATTAAGAGATGAGGACGGAAATAGTTGAAAGAGAGAAAGAAAGAAGAAAGAAAAGTAGCATGGCCAGATAACCAAGGAATCAACTTTTTAAGTCCTGAAAGCTTTATGGCCAAAATATGCTAAGGACTCAGTGCCACGCCAGCTTTCTAGAAAACAAATGTCTTCAAGAATGTCAAAAAGCTATGGTCAGTGAGTTGGATCTTAGCATGAGAGTCTGGTGGCTTTAGATGAACAAACAAGGCAACACTCATTTCACTCACCTGTTATAGAGCAAATTAATATTCATTAGATAAATTTTGTTCAATTCTTATTATGTTCTGTAAAAACTACCAGACATTTTCACTTTAATTATGTCATTTAATCTTCATAAAAATCTTGAAAGAGACAGAGCCAGGGGTGAAATTCAGCTCTGCTTGACTATGGAGCACAGAGAGTTTGTCAGATACAGTCTTTTGATGGATAGTGCAACGTCCCAATAGGACATTAAGGACTGTTTTTATGTTATATAGAAAAACAGGTGGAAGAAACCCTCTCCAATGCCAAAATGTATGCACAAAAACCTACAAACATATTATTATTTCAATTTTTTTTAAATAAGTTTATTGGTTTTTAAATGGCTCAAATTGCAAATAAACAAATCAGGTAGTGGCACCAGCCTAAGACACATGATGCATCTTTGTCAGTTGGCTTCATAGCACTTCAGTACCCAGGAGAGAAAAGGTCTCAAAGCAAAGTCACAATGTTAGTGTTTAGGACCCCTGGTTAAATAAGACTATAACGAGTATACAGGGAGATTGCTAGGCCCACTGGCCAGTGTTACATTGGTTACGAATTCTGCACATGGCATAGCCTATGAGAAATATGAAAGATGTACATCTCAAATCCTTTAAGGATAAATATTTAACATGAGAAGCTGGATGTCCTATCTAAAGAGCGAGTTCCTAAAAAGCCTATTTTTAAATTTACGTACACACCTATTACCTGGACTGCCGCCTGAACACATCTTTGACCTGTTGAAAGTAGGACTGAGCAAAAAGAAAAAAATACTCTGTTGAATCAACTGTCCTAGCCCCACTGCAAAGAGGGAAAAAAAAATCTGAGAGTGGCATATTTCCCACTGAAATTATGTCCCCAAATAACGTGCTAGAATTCTTCTAGCAGGGACACCACGCAATGGTGACACAGCCTAATGTTTGGTCAGTGTGTGCCAAACATATTTTCTGCACTGTATCCCGGTTTGACTGCTTGATGTTAACTTCTGAAAATGTAGCTACAGTGTTCTTCATTATGAACATAAACAGACAAAATTTACTCCTAATAATTCCTATATAAAACTGTAACTTCATGAATACAAACTTGGAAATGAACAGATGGCAAGCATGAATATTTTCCCAAAGTGTTCCAGTGCAAAATGCATTAGCATTATTGACATTTTCTTCCTGTGCCCTGCTCCCAGGAGATTAAAAACTTAACACTTACATGTTCGCCACTGGCAGAAAGTGATTTCCAGGGACCAGCATCTTAGAGAAAAAGAGAGTTCATTCAAACTGGTGCTGAATCCTCGCAGTCAAAAATTCTCTTACAACTACATGCTGGTCCTTCATTTTAAATGACCTTGCAGTTTATTAAAAGCGATCAAAGAGATCTGGAATCTTATTTTCAAGAAACAGAGAATGGCCAACATTTTAAATTTAGGCAGAGTCCTAGCAGCCAGTTACTTCTCAAGGATCTTCTATACAAAAGCAGTACTCCATGCCGGGCATATATTTTCTCACCACGACACATGGGGCAGTGGAACCCTGGTGTCAGCAAGAACACATCCAGAATGATATAACCGGGTGTTTTTCAGTTTCTAAATTAAGGTATATTCAAAAATTTCCATGTACACATTTACAGCACTTTTCTAAATTACTCAACAGGTAATTAAAGCAGATTCACAGATGAATTACTCTCAGTTTAACTACATGCAACAACCATACCAATAATTTTTTCTTCTAAATTTTACATAACGATGGTTTAAAAAAAGTGGTACAGTTTATCATGTTCACAATTGTCATTTTTCAAGGTAGTAGAAGACCAATATATTTTAAAATGATATAAAATTTAAGCTTTATTAAAAAAACACGAGAGAAAGTCACCTTTCCTCCCATTCCCCACCCCCATCTCACCTCTTTAACATTTCAAGAAAGACTGCCTGAGAAAAGCAAGCTCATATGCTACATTCAGGACGATGATAAATGTAGGCAATAATGAAATAAGTTGAACTTTGCTTCTTGGTAAAGCCACATTTATTTCTTTTTTAAGTAAATTTGACTTTTATTGCAGTTCCAATTCATGCTTTTAGTGATATACAACCATTTCCAAAATGTTAAAGTAATTTCAGTAATTGAGCCTTCAATGGCAATGCTTATAAATTATATTTATTAGTATGGTCAAGATAAGAAAGGAATTTGGACTTTGATTATAAAATGCAGCACCTTTCTCTGATTCTCTTGGCTGAACTTTTCCTCTTCTTTTTTCCGTTCTTTTCTTTGCTGTCTTCCATCTTTTTTGCTCGAATTTCTCTCATTAAATCAAAAAATACCTTGTTAACATTAGCTGTGTTTTAGCAGATGTTTCCACATAGTTAACATTCCACTGGTCAGCTGTTTTTTGCCTCTTTTACAGAAACCGGCCTTTTATCTTCTAAATCTGATTTGTTACCAACCAGTAGAAATGGAACATTCTCATCTTCTTTTACTCTTAAAATCTGCTCCCTGAAGTCAGCTGTAGCTGCAAAGGATTCCATTTCTGTAATAGAGAAGACACAGAGAAACCCCTCTCTGCTTTGGAAATAGTTGTCCCTAATTGCAGCATAGTCCTCCTGCCCAGCTGTTTCTAAGATACCGATCTGTACTTCCTCGCCATCCAGTACTACTCTCTTCCGATAGGTGCCTTCTTTTAAGCTCATAGTCCTCCACAAACTCATCGTACATGAACTGTAGAGTCAGAGCTGCCTTGCCCACACCGGCACTGCCCACCGTGATGACTTTGTGTAAGGCCAAATTATTCTGACCCTTGGGCTTATTTGCGGCCATCTTGTGTTGTAGTTCTCACCAACAGATTAGGAAGAATCTGCACCGTGAGCCAGTCCGCCGCCCCGAGGGCTCCGGAAGCAGCGGGTGCTCGGCCCTCGTCGCCTGCAAGGCCCCGCACTGGGAGCAGTCGAAGGAGGAGTCTTTATTATTTCTATTTCACCTATGATGAATATGATCCTCAGTCGGCCAAGGTCACAAAGCTTTTAAGAGGTAATACCAGAATTCATACCCAGATAGTTCTGTCTCCTAATGTAGTGCTTTTCAAATATTGACGTGCATGAGATTCACTAGGATATATTATTAAATGCAGATGTTTATTCCATGGGTCTAAAGTGTATCTGAGATTCATTGTTTCTAACAAACTGCCAGGTGATCTCAATGTTGCTGCTGATGTACCCCACTTTGAGTAGCAAGGTCCTAAAAAGTTGAATCCTGAGATATGGAAAGGACGATAAATACAAGAGTAGCCTGTTGGAGCATTTGGAATCACACAAAAAGAGTAATTAGGCTCTTGTCTTATTTTTTTCTCCTACAAGGTACAAATCTTAGTAAGCAGCAAGACCGTTTATTACACATCCTCTAACATAGAGCAACAATCAAGAGTTGAACAAAAATAATGGGATAATGGACATAAGCAACCAAACCATGTCATTCTCTTCTGGGGAAGCAGGGGTGGTGGTGGAAAGCCCTTGGGTTTCAGCAGGCTTTTGCCAATGACTTCTGTATCAGTTACCTGTGGGTTTGACCACATCTTTTCCCCTATAAATCAGGATGCTATGTTGATTACTGAGAAAGGAAGTAAAATGGAAAAATATTCTTTTTTATTATTATTTTGCAGAAACTGAGCATACCTTGCATGAGACTGCCTAAGTCATCGTGCTCAACTGTGCTTAAAAATTTTGCATCTCAGTTAGATATCAGTCCTTATCCTGACAGAAAACAATATATTGAAAAGGCCAAGCAATAATCCTTCAAGTGCTTCTAAGTGTTCAAGTGAAGGAAAGAGTTATTCATCTTCCTTTAAATCAGAAGCTAGAAATGATTCAACTTAATCAGGAAGGCATGTCAAAAGCCAAGATAGGCCAAAAGCTAGGCCTCTTGCACCAAACAGTTGGCCAAGTTGTAAATGCAGAGAAAAGATTATTGAAAGAAATTAAAAGTGCTACCCCAGTGAACCCATGATTAATTAAAGAGGAAAAAAAAAGGGCTGGGTGCAGTGGCTCACGCCTGTAATCCCAGCACTTTGGGAGGCCGAGGTGGGCGGATCACGAGGTCAGGAGACCAAGACCATCCTGGCTAACATGGTGAAACCCCGTCTCTACTAAAAAATACAAAAAATTAGCTGGGCATGGTGGCGGGCACCTGTAGTTCTAGCTACTCAGAAGGCTGAGACAGGAGAATGGCATGAACCCGGGAGGCGGAGCTTGCAGTGAGCCAAGGTCGAGCCACTGCACTCCAGCCTGGGCTACAGAGCAAGACTCCATCTCAGAAAAAAAAAAAAAGAAAAGAAAAGAAAAAGAAGCAAAGAAGCAGCAACCTTACTGCTTGTCTGGGAAAGTTTTATTTATTTATTTATTTATTTATTTATTTATATTTTTAGTGATCTGGATAAAAGAAGAAAGCAGGCACAATAGTCCCTTGCCAAAGCAGAATTTAGAACAAGGTCCCAACTCTCTTCTATCTTATAAAGGCTGAGAGAGGTGAAAAACCTGTAGAAAAAATGTTTGAAGCTAGCAGAGGGTGGTTCATAAGGTTTAAGAAAAGAAGCCATGTCCACAGCATCAGATACAAGGTAAAGTGGCAAGTGCTGATGGAGAAGCAGCAGCAAGTTATCCAGATCTACCTAAAAGAACTGATGAAAGTGGCTGTAACTAAACAATAGATTTTTAATGCAGATGAGACAGACTTTGGAAAAAAATGCCAGGTAGGACTTTAATAGCTAGAGAGAAGAAGTCAATACCTGGTTTCAAAGTGTGAAAGAACAGGCTGACTCTCTTGCCACAGGCTAATGCAGCTGATGACTCAAATTTAAAGGCAGTACTCAAGCACTCATTAAGCATTCCAAAAATCTTAGGGCCCTTGAGAATTATTCTAAATCTACTCTGCCTGTGCTCTATAAATGGAATGACAAAGCCTGGATGACAACACATCTGTTTACAGCATAGCTTGCTGAATATTTTAAGCCCACTGTTGAGACCTACTGCTCAGAAAAAAGATTCCTTTCTAAATATTACTGCTCATTGAGAATGCACTTAGTCACCCAAGAGCTCTAAAGGAGGAGTACAATGAGGTTAATACTGTTTCCATTATTGCTAACATAATACCTATTCTGAAGTCTGTGGATCAAGAAATACATTTTGTAAGGCTAGAGCTGCCATAGATCACTATGGATGTATATGGACAAAATAGATGGATAAACTTCTAGAAAAGATTCACAATTTTAGATGCCATTAAATGCATTTGTGATTCATGGGAGGAAATAAAAATATTAACATTAACAGCAATTTGAAAGAAGTTGAGTCCAACCCTCAGGGATGACCATGAGGAGTTCAGACTCCAGTGAAGGAAGTAATTGTGGATGTGGTGGCTATAGCAAGACAATTGGAAGTGGAGGAGTTCGTGATTTTACTTAATTGCTGCAATCTCATAAAACTTGAATGAATGAAGCATTGTTTCTTATGGATGAACAAAGGAAGTAGTTTCTTGAGACGGAATATAATTCTGGTGAAGATGTTGTGAATATTGTTGAAATGACAACAAAAAGGCCAGGTGTGGTGGTTCATGTCTGTATTCCCAGCACTTTGGGAGGCCGTGGCAGGTGGATCACTTGAGGTCAGGAGTTATAGACCAGCCTGGCCAACATGGTGAAACCCTGTCTCTACTAAAAATACAAAAATTAGCCAGTCATGGTGGTGCGTGCCTGTAATCCCAGCTACTCAGGAAACTTAGGTGGGATAATGACTTGAACTCAGGAGGTGGAGGCTGCAGTGACCTGAGATCATGCCACTCCACTTCAGCCTGGGCAACAGAGCGAGACTCTGCCTCAATTTAAAAAAAAAGAAAGAAAGAAAAGAAAGAAAGAAATGAAATGACAGCAAAGTATTTAGAATAGTCATAAATTTAGTTGATAAAGTAGTGGCAAGGTTTGAAATGATTGAATCCAAGTTGAAAGAAGTTGTGCTGTGGGTAAACTGCCACCAAACATCATTGCATGCTACAGAGAAATTTTCATGAAATGAGGAGTCCATTGATGTGGCAAACTTCATTGTTGTCTTATTTTAAGAAACACAGCCTTCTGCAACCACCATCGTGATCTGTCAGCAGCCATCAGCCTCGAGGCAAAACCCTCTACCAGCAAAAAGATTACAACTTGCTGAAGGCTTAGATGATTGTTATCATTTCTTAGTATTTTTAAATTATTTTTAAATTAAAATATTTTTAAATTAAGTATTTTTAATTAGTATTTTTAAATTAAGTATTTTTAAATTAAGGTATGTCCATTTTTTATATATAATACTACTACACACTTAGACTACACTGTAGTGTAAACATCATTTTCATATGCACTGGGAAAACAAAAAAATTGTGACTCACTTTATTGAAGTGGTCTGGAACTGAACCCACAGTATATTTGAGGCATGCCTGTACTGTGAGTTACATTTTGCAATAATAGTCAATGAACATTTGCAATATAACCTATTCATGACCTATTACTTGTGTTTCAAAAATTTTATTCAGTTATATTAAATTGATTTGCGTAATTACAATGTTATTCATTTAACAATAGCTGATGATCCATAGTATGTTAGAGATTAATTTTAAATAACTCAAAACTGATTTTGGAGAGCTTTTACATTATATTGACATTTCAGTGAAACTTGATTTTAAAAATTGTGTTCCGTTGCCTTCACTGGTTACTTAGCAATTAACATAAAGTTTTCAGAAAAGCCTATATACATTTGAGAAGCAAGAAACAAAATTGAGAAAAATAACAAAGCAAACATATGGTGTTTGAATTGTTTTTTAAATTAAGGACTGTATTTATAGTTGCTGTGTTTGAGTTACTCCTATGCAACTGAGAAATTGAATTTCATTTTCCCTCATTGGTTATTATATTCAAAACTACAAACTTATTATTTTATTTTTAATCATTGTCTTTTCTGTTTTATGCATTACATTTCTCTTGAAGCTTATAGAATTTACCGTGTCAGTCTCCTCCCCAGGGTGACAGTCTCATTCTCTAGAACTTCTGAAAACACATGAACCATGCTTCTTCATAAGTTTTTAAACTATTATTTTCTTTTGATTTGCCATGTGAAAATACTGCAAATTAGTTATAATAATCCCATTTCTATGGAAATATTGTAGATATTATTTAATTAATCTTGCTAGATGCTGAACAATTCATGAACTACTTGCTGAAATTCAATAAGCAATTCATGAATACTTGAATTAAGAGTTTTTTTTAAGTCAGAAACTGGTAAATACCATCAATGACAAATATTATTCCATCAAATTCAATCTGGTTATGAAATATCTCAGTTTTTAAACTCATCCTGAATACACTCAGCAGTGAAAAAGATGAGGTGTGACTACAAGGTAACGAAATTCATTTTCTTAGGTGCTTTGTAAAACCAGCTCTCTGAACACAATTCAAGAAGAGGAGTTCCAAATTTTTTTTTTAAGTGGAAATCTTTTCTTTTCTTTTTTTAATTATACTTTAAATTTTAGGGTACATGTGCACAACGTGCAGGTTTGTTACATGTGTATACATGTGCCATGTTGGTGTGCTGCACCCATTAACTAATCATTTAACATTAGGTATATCTCCTAATGCTATCTCTCCCCCCTCCCCCGACCCCACAACAGGCCCCCAGTGTGTGATGTTCCCCTTCCTGTGTCCATGTGTTCTCATTGTTCAATTCCCACCTATGAGTGAGAACATGTGGTGTTTGGTTTTTTGTCCTTGTGATAGTTTGCTGGGAATGATGGTTTCCAGCTTCATCCATGTCCCTACAAAGGACATGAACTCATCATTTTTTATGGCTGCATAGTATTCCATGGTGTATATGTGCAACATTTTCTTAATCCAGTCTATCATTGTTGGACATTTGGGTTGGTTCCAAGTCTTTGCTATTGTGAATAGTGCCACAATAAAATGTTTTAAGCCATGGTAACATAATTATCATCAACATACAGTCTCCCAGGGCAATTCCTAAGAAGGTCAACACTCATTGTGGTATTTGTTAATTTTTTTTATTATTTTATTGTCATACTTTGTAAGTTGGTGTAAAGGCACTTTGAAACAGAAGGAATGCCTCTCAGAGATCCTGGTAGAGCGTGACGCAGGGAGCTTCATTCATATCTGATTATTGAAAAAAGAAAATAAAGTCATTCCCCTTGTATATCAGTGTACATCCATGTCCTGCTATGGATACATTTTTAATTGCTCTCCTTAAGAGCTTGATCCAAAAGCCTTTGAAGTAAGCAGCCCTCTACTTTTATCCTATTACAAGTGAACAGTCTCTCAATCCTGCCCTGATTTTTAGAGCCAGGGGAAGAAAAGCATTTGGAAATTGTTCTGAAATATAGTTTCTACTAACATTTTCCTATGGGTGATCTTACTAGCCTATTAAACATTTGTAATCACACAGAGCTTAAAATATGGAACTGCAAACATGTTAGCACAGTGTGTAATCTCAGCGCTCAGAAGGGATCCAGCACTCACAGTGATCTTATTTCCAGAGCTCTAGCTGCACCAGCTCTCCAGGGAGCTAAAGCTGCCAGTCCACCCTCCTAACTCCCTTGGAGGAGAATAGGTGGTAGCAACAATTCATGTGGGTGGAAGCTGAAGAAATGGAAGAATACAGTAGAAGAGGAGGGGAAGGTAGCACAGGCATGACAGTGACGGAATAAATGACACAGCTTGAATTCAACGGTGCTTCTGTCCCTGTTTTTAGACTGATAATGTGTGTAACTTCCCCTCCCTCTTTTTAAATTAGCAAACATAATCCTTACTAAGCACCTGGCTGCCTTGATTCTAGACCACATCAGCATCTGTCTCCTTCCATACATCATTCTAATACAAAATATGAATGCAGTTTCACTGCTTTTAGTGATTCACTGGGACTCTGCCGACATTTTCCCAAGTACAAGAACACTTAAAAATACATCTTTGTATCAGAATTTCAAGCACTGGAATAATAAAGGATGATGGCAAGAATGAGCAAATGGTTTAGGAGAAAATCACAGTCTACTTTCCAAAGTAACAGTTTTAAAAATCCTATTCCTAGCACAAAATTACAATTAAAATGAAATAATAGGTTATGTTAATTAAGTGCTATGTTTCCAGCTTTTTTCTCTCTTCCAAAGAGGGTCGGGGGAATATGAAATGTAGCATGATTTGTTTGGGATGACATGAATAGCCCAATTATACAAATATATTTCTGGTTGGTTTGGTAAACATTGAAAATTTTGTTTTATCAATATATTAGTATGCCCTTTTCTTCAACACCACAGATGTTTAAATTCCCTTTGGCTGCTCTTGCAAATTCAGCCTAACCACCAGTTCTGTACCTTGCTGCAATTATCTTTAAAAACACAATTCCCAAGGTAGACTGTTTAAGGCTGGGTGGAAAGGTTGCCCTTCGTATTTCTTACATACAATCAGACAGATTATTGTTCATGTGAAAGCCTGTGAACCCTCCCACACAGGAGGGTGATCTATCCACAGCAGTGATAGTTTCTGACTGTAGCTACATTCTTCAGAGGATAGCCTGCTATTACCACCCATTACTTTAGCTCAGTCTGTACATAATGCAAGATGGGAAGGTGTGGAAGTTTTAAATGCCCAGTTTCTTTTGACTCCTGAAGACATTCACAGTAGTGGTAGCTTAGCCAGTTCTGTGTGTATGGCTTATACCATGAATCAGAACCACTAGTAATTTTATATCTCTCTTCCACTTTAGTGTATGTGAAAGCTTGCGTACAAAAAGAAGGGGCAACAACTATACAGGAAGGAGGACAGGTAAATATAAACATAGAAAGGTAGCCGAGTTAAATTAACTCCTAATTCTTTTAGGACACTTTATAATGGAAAAATAATCATAGTGCAAAATTGATGTAATTAAAAGTTATGCATGCAAGAAAATGTTGAATTACTTGTACATTTCAGAATCTACACTCCAAGTGTAGATGTAGATACCCTCTTATTTTACTTTTGATAAGTGCTTTTTACAACTTTCAAGTTTCAAATGTGTTCTAAACTCTGTGCTACAGAGCTAATGTGAAAATAGCTTATTCTAAAATTGTCCTTCTGTTACTGTTACTGCATGTATCCACTTTTGAAAATAATTAGATTGCTTAATATCTTGAAAATTTATGTTGAAAAAATCTCATGAATAAAATATTCAATAGGATTGCCATTTGACAATGTGTGATAATGAATCCCAGTACTACAGTAATGTTATAAAATTGTAATCTCACATTTGATGAAAAATATTCCAAATGCAAACTAAAAATCTTTGGCATATCTTATCATTTTTAGCTGTATTGAACACCATCAAATTATCAGAGAGTCTGGTAAAGATGACTCAATTAAAGGTCTGTCTCTTTATGTAAAAGTTTCTAGTTTATTTAAACTCTTAAAAATTTAATGGATTACTTGAGATTCACAGAAAATACATTTCAGTTTCGAAGAAGTTATCTATTTCAAAGACTATCTAAATACTTTTTTTAGCTTTAGTCAGGAAGTTATTTTGTGAAATAATATATATTATTGGTTAAGATCAAGGGATATTGATTCAGGCCTACCTGAATTTCACCCTATGTTCTTCTATCATTTAGTTGTTTTGGGGGCCTGGAAAAATCATAAAGTCACAAAGTCTTGATTTTAAGACTTATAAAATGTAGATGACAAAAATTGATCCCATAGGAATTTTTCTGAGGATTTAAATAATATAAGTAAGTTGTTAAGAACAGTGCCTGGGACATGAGGTGCTATTATTATTACAAATCAAAGGTAAAGTTTAAATTACTATAGATTAAATAGCAATCTCATTAGAGAACATCAGAATGATTGCAAAGTCAGTATAAAATATCATTGTGCTACATTTGGGAAATTATTAAATACCTCTTAATAGCCAATGCCCAAATTTTTAGGGTAGCCAAGAACCAACATTATTAAACCTTGAGGAAACAGAGTATCTACCAAATACATGGGTTGAACTAGCTGGTCTCTATTATCAACAGTAGTATTGACCTAAAATCAGGAAGTTTAAACAGTTCATGCTTAAAAGAAGATTAAAGCTATCTAAGATGTAAGGACAATCAAGCCAGCACCCCAAAAATCTTATTTTCTTGAAATGAAAATAAAAATGTCAGAGGCATTTGAGATGAGGTCTTTCCTTCCTCCAGTAGAGAAGGTAAAAAGTGCAGAGAAGAGGAGAGTCTATGTATTATATGATTCAGCAATTCTTACTGGAAGTTTTTCATCTTCTGGTCAGTAGATCAAATATGATATCAGGAAATACAGAAGACTAAATATACCCATTGTTCCTGCTGCGAAAAAGACGGAATATGATTAAGCTCTCATACCACCCAGGTCCACACCAGACTCAGCTCACCCAGGAATGAGTCACTGCTCTGATGGACTGATTGGCCCGGGCTGAGCCAAAGCAGTGATTAAATAGCTTAGAGCTTTGGAGCTGAAGGGAACCTCTGCACTAATTCTCCTTCATGCTTAAACGAAAGCTGATTCTGGAAGATATCCAGTGATGGCTGGGATTTAGGAGGATGGTCTTCTGCAAACCAACCACAGGAACTGATGCCAACAGGCTCTTCACTGAGCAGATGAAGTGCGGGCTGGGGAGCTCTTCGGCTAATTTGTTTTCCACGTATAGTGAATGTTTTCAAACATAAATTATTAATTGTACTTTAAAAGTTGACTGTATAAAATGAATTTTCAGTTAATCTACACTCCAAATGGTCTGCAACAAATAAACAACTAAAATACCAAACATTTCTTTACTCAACATATGACTAAGTTATTCTTTAAATAAAACATTACTCTTTTTTTTTTCCTGGACTCTGTATTATAATATTTAACATTTATTTTTCCCATGGGAAAACATTATTGTAATCATCCAGAAAGATCCTTTCTAATCTACTCAAAATAATATATTCTAAATTAATTGGCTTAGTAGTTTACAGTGGATGCTGGTTAGTTTCATAGGTTGAACTTTGTGATGCTGCTGCCAGGGTCACTGGCTTACGTTCTGTGTATCAAGGTGAGCCATAGATATCCATGCACCACATGTCCCGGTTACCCATAGATATCCATGCATCGCATGTCCATGTGAGCCATAGATATCCGTGCACTGCATGTCTAGGTGAGACATAGATATACATGCATCACATGTCCAGGTTACCCATAGATACCCATGCACCTCATGTCCATGTGAGCCATAGATACCCATGCACCGTATGTCCAGGTGAGCCATAGATATCCATGCACTGCATGTTCAGGTGAGCCATAGATATCCATGCACCTCATGTCCAGCTTATCCATAGATATCCATGCACTGCATGTCAAGGTGACCCATAGATATTCATGCACAGCATGTTCAGGTGAGCCGTAGATATCTATGCACTGCATGTCTGCCTTACCCATAGGTATCCATGCACTGCATGTCCGGGTTACCCATAGATATCCGTGCACTGCATGTCCAGGTGAGCCATAGATATGCATGCACTGCATGTTCAGGTGAGCCATAGATATCCATGCACCTCATGCCCAGATTATCCATGGATATCCATGCACTGCATGTCCAGGTTACCCATAGATATTCATGCACCACATGTCCAGGTGAGCCATAGATATCTATGCACCGCATGTTCAGGTGAGCCATAGATATTCATGCACTGCATGTCCAAGTGAGCCATAGATATCCATGCACTGCATGTCCAGGTGAGCCATAGATATACATGCACCGCATGGCCAGGTTACCCATAGATATCCATGCACCGCACGTCCAGGTGAGCCACAGATATCTATGCACTGCATGTCCAGGTGAGCCATAGATATCCATGCACCGCATATCCGGGTTACCCATAGCATGTCCGGGTTACCCATAGCATGTCCGGGTTACCCATAGCATGTCCGGGTTACCCATAGATATTCACGCACCGCACGTTCAGGCGACCCATAGATATCCACGCACCGCATGTTCAGGTGAGCCATAGACATCCACACACCGCACGTCCGGGTTACCAGTAGATACCCACGCACCGCACGTCCGGGTTACCAGTAGATACCCACGCACCGCAAGCCCGGGTTACCCGTAGATACCCACGCACTGCACGCCCGGGTTACCCGTAGATGTCCACGCACCGCACGCCTGGGTTACCTGTAGATGTCCAAGCACCGCACGCCCGGGTTACCCGTAGATGTCCAAGCACCGCACGCCCGGGTTACCCGTAGATGTCCATGCACCACATGTGCAGGTTACCCACAGATATCCATGCACCACATGTCCAGATTATCCATAGATATCCATGCACTGCATGCCCAAGGTACTCGTAGATATCCATGCACTGCGTGTCCAGGTTACCCGTAGATATCCATGCACCACATATTCAGGTGAGCCATAGATATCCATGCACTGCATGTCTAGGTTATCCATCAATAACTACGCATTGCATATGCAGCTATTCATAGAGAAAATTTTAGTTCCATCCCCTCATTTGTGTGCAATTTCACATCTGATAATGAATTTTAACATGTCTACCACCACTTAGATATATTAAATATGTGAGAAGGACTTGATTCAATCCATCATCACTGTGAAACACTGCTCAAAGTGAATACATTTGGGAGAGTTATGAAGACAAAATGCATTTAGGAATAAAGTGACTAAAATACATAGATGGATCCTGGACTTCTATAAGTTTATAAGCAAAAACAGATTAACTAACTGACTTTCCATGCAGACTATCCATTGTTATCACGGTGAATAAGGTCATTAAAAATGCATTAAACAAGTGGAATTTCATTTTCAGTTATAAGGTAACAGAAAATGTATTTCTTCTTCTAGTAGAAATAGGACTATAATAAAAGAAACAGTTCATCATGCTTAAAATCTCCTGCTCTGATACTGTGTTCCTCTTATGCGTTCATGGTTTCTGTTTCTCCAATTTGATTCAAGGAGCCTTGAGCAGTGAGCTCAATAATGATAAACACAGAGTTGAATTCAGAGCAGCGTTCATACTCTGGAATACACATTCTAGCTGTCTCATTTGAAAAATGTGTAGCTCTCCTGAGCCTTGGCTTTCTCATTTGGTAAAGCAGTTTGTAAGCCATAAGGTGCTTTTAAAAGAAAGGAGTAGTATTCCCTGAAGTCCCTCATCATGTCTAGCACAATCCCAAACACTTGGTAGATGAAGACACATTGCTAAACCACCTTATTCATCCTTTCCAATTGCATATTTAAAATTTGAAATGGCCTTATGTTTATCTTTAAAAAATCAAAAGTAGATGTTATATCATTGGCTAACATGAAGAGTACAAGATGGAATAATAAGAAAGTTTTAAAAAAATGTATTTCAATGGTTAATGGAAATTAAATATTTATTTTATTTACTGTATTCCTATAAAGTTTTTAAAACCTTATGAACACTATTTTACTTTTTGTGAGACAATGTTTGGACAACCCTAAAGAACTGAAAAAAAAAAAAAAACCTCAGGAAATCCAATGACGTTTTCAATAAAATCTACAAACAGGTTTTATTCTCTTCTGGTGTCATTCAGCACCATATAGTTTCTTTTCCATTACATACAGCTGTATCGCAAATGATTTTTATCAGTGAGTTTGCATGATTTAGGTCAATTACTGTTTCTGTCTGCTTATGCTATTTAACTGAAAGGGTAATCTTAATTGGCAGAAATTTATTGTTAAAAGGATTTATTAATTTTTTCTAATATTTTTATCCTTCCATAAGAGCTACAAAACGGGAAAGAACAGAGAGATTTTTATTCTATTCATGTCTCATCACATAGTAAAATATGAAAGTCATATTAATTTGCACTTCACATCTGAAATGCCACACAAATTGCATAACCATATGGAAGAGTTACCATCTGAATTAAAATATATTAACAAATTGAAATAGTGAAACCATGAATATGTGTTTTAAACTTAGTGAGACATTTACTTTGGGATATAAAAAGACTATAAAAGTTAAATTTTAATTCAACTCAGTGAAATATAATAGGGGCATATTAATATATTTAATTTCGGACATTTGAATTTATTTCTTTGGTGCCACCTTTAATTTCTGTGTCTATTTTTTGTATTTTTAAAACTTATTACCTTATATTATTTGTTCAGCTATCTAACTCCCCAGAAAAAGCCATGTCTTTCTCAGTTGGTATTCTCATGTGGCCCACTGTATTGTGCCTTACGTAGTATAGGAGTAAAGCCATGTTTATTAAAGTAAAAAAAAGTTTAATAAATAATGCGATGGGTATATTATAGTCTTATGTGGATATTAAAGCTCTATGGAAAAATATTTAACAACATGGGAAAATATTCATAAAATAATTTGAAAAGACCTAAAGCGGGATACACAGTTTGTGTAATCATAACTATAATCCCAATTTTATGTAGAAATGTGTACATACACTGAGAAAAATGCTGGAGGTTAATACACCACAATCATTTTTTATATACTGAGTATGTTGGGAGCTAGAAGGTGAGACTAGAGATCTCTCTTTTCTTTCTCATATATTTCAGTATTTTTCAAAATGTCTACAGTGAAGGTATATTAATTGTATAATTAATATGCACTTAATCACTTCTCAAAATATATTTTGAACAATAAATTTATTTTTTAAATGAACAGAATGTAGCATTAAATTTTTGAGGGTCACTGCCTTACTTCATCCATTTCCAGTCTGATCTTATGCCCAGAGATACTAATGTTCCTTTTATTACTCTACCAGAATGTAAAATACACCTGAGTCTTTCAGATACTATCACAAATTGAGGAAAAATCAATTATTCCATCTTCTTTTAATTATGTATTCAACTTAAAATTAAATATACTGAATAGAAAATAATAATAATAAATCTAGTCAGTCAACTATGGAGTATTTCATTATGAAGAGCAATGTCAATAAAATTTTATTTTAGAGTTCCTGATGTCCCGCTCCAGTAGCGGAAAAAAAGTTTTTTGTTTTTGTTTTGTTTTTTGTTTTTTTTTTTTGCAGGGTTGATAGTGTATGAGAGAGAAGAATATTTTTTGTTTGAGCTTTTAAACTTTAATTTCGATTTTAAATAAGTTCACTGAACTCTTCAATTCTTATATTTTTTTTTCTTTTTGAAAGTAATAAATGCTGAAAGGTTCTGTAAAATATAAGCACCACTTGATACGTCGATAAAGCAAAGCTACAAAGGAGCATACTGCGTGGATAAGACCCAATTGAGCATGAGTTTTAATGGTAATCTTAGCTGACACTTACCTAATACCGTCTCTTACTTTGTCATTACACTATTACAGGTACAAGTTTGAGTGGCCCATAAATCAGAGATTCTCTAATTCTGCCTGAAAAATCAAGGCTGATTTATTCAAATTTATCTGAAATCCTAAGGCCCTTAAAGAATGGAATATTAAGTAGAGATATATGGCTCTCTAAGAGGGAACAGACATTGTGTTATGGTCTATTAATGTTCTTAACCTGCTTCAGACTTTTAACTTATCAAGGTTCTTTATTTCAGAATAGGGTGTATAAGAAAATAATCTGTACTTTATCGAAAAGCTTCAATATATTGTGTTTCACCCATAAAAATTTATCTTAAACTGACCTTGAGAAGCTTTCTAAGAGAGTGCTTTTTTTTTGTTTGTTTCTTTTAAGGTGAAATCTTCCACTCAAGAATTCTACCCAGGAGGATTAGAGATGGCTTTATCTCTGTTATGTATGTAGAGATTCCTATTGTTGGGTAAATTTTCTAGTCTGTTTTATGCCAGATCCTTGTCTCTCAATTTACCACTCTAATAGTATTTTCTCATTCAGCATACAGTTGAGGAAAATGATGTATATTTGCATATATTAAATTACTGTCATCCTTTCTTAGATTTATATCTCTGTTTTCATTTTAAAAACAAGTAATTTAGGCCTTTCAAATAGCATCCAAAACAAATTAAGGATTGTAAAACTTGAATTTTAACGTAAGCCTTGAAAAAATGTGAGGTTCAATAGTTATCTGGTTTTAATATGTCTTTTTGGTTTCTCTGTTGACTGATATATTCCTGTCTAAAATTTTGATCCAAATTTAATATCTCTTGTTACACAAGATTTATGTAAAAAGTAAATTCAGTTGCTTTCAAATTCATTTTGTGTCTCAGTGAAAACAGAATTTAGTAATTGCAAATCTTCTGGAAAGCATTGTTTTTTCCTGCCTCTAATTGTACCTTTAAAACTTCAGTCCATAATTTATTCTTTTAAAGAAAAGTACAATTTATAGTATAGTTGTTAAGATTATTTAGTAAAGCAAATATGTTGGTAAAATAAGCAACTTTTTAAAAATCTGAAATTATCACCAAGATGAAATTACAGAATTTATAAAAATCTCCTCTATCATGAATTACTTACTACTGAAACAATTCCTAATAACTTATTTTCACAAAGACTTAAGAATTATTCTAGTTGTAATAGTCCTTCATAAAAGTTACAGGGACTTAAAGTCTTCATTTTGTAAGAACAACATTTTAGTGCTGGAACATTGGCTGACTCCCTCCCACAAGATCAATGTTGTATGAAAAATGGAAAACACTCAAAATAGAGAAAACCTCACAAAGCTTATGGGGTTCTGTTTTGAACTAGTGTATGTGTTTCGTGTCAGGGGATGGGGAGGAAGGGCAGAGAATAAAATTTTTAGCATGGGGCATGGCAATGTTGTAGAAAGGTAAAGTAGAAAATAACTCTTGGTATTTAGTTTCTGCCATTGCCTTGGAGAGAACAAATGCGTGCCCCCACACCGGCCATGATTTAGAGCACCAGTCAGGAGTTTATCAGGAGTAAAATGTGGAGCCGTATGCATTTGAGAATTTGAGTAAAACAGGTGAAAATAACTAAATTTAGGCAGTGTTTTCACACCACTTTTTTTCTAAACTTTCTGAACTGATGAATTATATTCTAAAAAGGCTCTCCTCCTAATGGTCTTTTGTAGGGGTTGGGGTGAAGGCAAAACCTTTTCTGATTTTAGGAAGTGAAAAGGGAATTCCTGTGGTTTTCTGGTTAACTCCAAATCTTCATCCTAGAGCTCATTTCAGCTCTTCAGAGCCATCCTGGTCTTTCCAAATTGTCTGCAAATAGCTGATATACTCACAGGCAAATACATTTACTGGGTAAAATAAAATAAAATAAAACGAAACTTCTCCCAACACAACTGCTTAAACAAACTGTTCTTACTGTGAAGAAGCTAATCTTGAACTAATAGACAAAACAACCCAAACACTTTTTTGTTTGTTTGTTTGTTTGTTTTGAGATGGAGTCTTGCTCTGTCACCCAGGCTGGAGTGCAGTGCTGCGATCTCAGATCACTGCCACCTCTACCTCCCTGGTTCAGCCAATTCCCCTGCCTCAGCCTCCCAAGTAGCTGGAATTACAGGAGCACGCCACCATGCCCAGCTAATTTTTTTGTATTTTTAGTAGAGACCGGTTTCACCATGTTGGCCAGACTGGTCTCAAACTCCTGACCTCAGGCAATCCTCCAGCCTTGGCCTCCCACAGTACTGGGATTAAAGGCGTGAGCCACCGCGTCCGGCCACCCAAACATTTTTATCTTCCCTCTGTAGAATTATCTATAATTGCTGGTCCAGGGGAATGTTATAAAGTTTATCAGCAACAGTAAAAGGAGCACATTATTCATAGAAAGCTGTTATGAGAAGAAAAGATATACTAGGAATCAAAACTTTTTAGCTGAAGCAACACTCCCAAAACATGCCAACCATGAATCAGAGGAAAACTGATACACGACATCAACATAAATTAAACTTAATTGAATCAATTGTTAGAGATAAGATACACCACAATGAAGTAGAAATTCAAACTACTGAATTTTAAGTAGAAATTCTGAAAGTAGAAATGAAAAATACATTATTTACCAGATTAATTGAAGAAAAATAAAAAGTCAAATCTGAAGTGAATATTAAAATAAGAAATGGTCATGGGAGAATAAACATGATTGAATGTACAGTGATAGAGACGATACATGCAAAAAACAGCAAAAATAAAATTTCAAAATATAGATTAAAATATGAATAAAAGATATAGATCTGGAAGGCAGGCACGGGAGATCTAACATACCTATAATTGGAATTTGAATATGTAAAAATAAAACAAAATAGTACAAAAAAGCTAAACGTTTTTAAATGTTCTGAAATGGTGAAACCCCGTCTCTACTAAAAATACAAAAAATTAGCCCGTCGTGGTGGTGGGCGCCTGTAGTCCCAGCTACTCAGGAGGCTGAGGCAGGAGAATGGCGTGAACCCGGGAGGCGGAGCTTGCAGTGAGCCGAGATCACGCCACTGCACTCCAGCCTGGGCAAGAGAGTGAGACTGTCTCAAAAACAACAACAACAACAAAAGCATCTAATTTTTCCACTAAAGAGGTCCATCTTTGTAATTAGAAAAATTAACCCGGAAGGGTCAAGTCCAAAACATATCACAGTAGAATTTTTAGAAAATCTGTGCTTCTATACAAAAAATGAACAAAAATAACAACAAAAAACACAAAGGCAAACCAAATCATTTTTTAAAGAAAAATAATTGGCATCAAAATTTCCAATATTGTGTGGAGCAATATTTTTAAGTTACTGGGAAAAAATAGTCTAAGCCAAGCATTTTCTTTTGGATAAATTGATTTTCGACTATCAGAGCTAATAAAAACTGACTTAAACATTAAAAAATACAGAAACTATTTTAGTAGAAGAATAAATAAACATAGGGGACAAAGAGAAAATAAAAAATACAATGGTTAACGTTCTCGCAAGTGGGAGCTGAGCAATAAGAACACATGGACACAGGGAGGGGAAAAACACACACTGGGGCCTGTCATGGGGGGTGGGGGAGGAAGGGCATCAGGATACATAGCTAACGCATGAGGGGCTTAATACCTAGGTGATGGGTTGATCTGTGCAGCAAACCACCATGGCACACGTTTACCTATGTAACAAACATGCGCATCCTGCACAAGTATCCCAGAACTTAAGGTATAATAAAATTTTTAAAAATTTGTAGAGAAGCTATTTTACTTATGAGCCAACCTGAAATATTTACTGGTGGACAAGCATCATCCCACCAAAACATGATAGGAGAAATTTCAAAAAAATTATTTTTCAAGGAAAAATTCTAATGGAAGCACCTAGAAATAAAGCCACATTACTAACAATGAGCCTAACTAGTGAAAATCTTCTGAATATCACTCACAACAGAAGGAATAAGGAAAGCTTGAAGAAATGGCTAATTCTGAGTCTGGAGAGGTATGAGTATGAGATATTCTCAGCCAGAGTATGAGAAGTATGAGATATTCTGAGCCAGAAATTAGGGAAGATATCAAATATTAATGTACACAAAAGCTAGTTGTATGAAGAAAATTTAACCAAATTTGGAACAAGTTTAGCTTAAAAGAAGGAAAGCAATATTGTAATTGGTATGTATTAAGTATTTAAATATGGACTTTGTGGTGTGTGTGTGAGAGAGAGAGAGAAAGAGAGAGACAGAGACAGAGAGAGAGAGAGAGAGAAAGAGAAAAGAATCATATTCTAACATTCCCCAGGCAGGGATCACCAAAAGCTACTAAAACCATAAGACCATTAGGTGAAATGATATTGGGAAAAGATATTCACCAAGTACAAAAGTGTTACCCAAAATATGTATTGCAAAAGAGAGAACAGTCCTTTACAATACAGACATTTGTCAATCACGATCTTTAAGTCACTAAGCTTAGCATCACTAATAATGGAGCAAGCTGATATATGTTTCCTGTTGTGACATTTTCTGAAGTATATATTATCAACTACAAAGTATTTGTTCCAAGAATGCTCAATTTAAATCTGATCAAGTCTGCAGGCATATAATATCCAGTTTATAGGAAACAAAGGGCAATTTATTATAATACTACATTAATTGGAACCAAGAAGTGTGACTATTATGATATTTACAACTTACATTTAAATAATACAAGTATATGTAGGCAAGACAGAAAACACAATTTTGGTTTAGTTATTGAATCTAGGTAAAGGGTAAATAGATGTTTCTATATTATTCTTACAACTTTAAATGTTTTTTATACTAAAAAGTTATGGGAGAAACTCAGGTTCAAATTCCTTATAAAAAATTGAACCTCAGGTTCAAATTGCTTAACCAAAAATTATAAGGAAAACCCCACAAAAACAAAATACAATACTTGGAAACATTTTGGTAAGTTTTAAGATTTCACACACAAAGATAAACTTAAGGATACAGACAAAAAAAAATACACAAAGAAGAAAAATTGGTTTATCCGAATTTTTAACATTTGATGCAAAGTGGCAATAGAGTCACATTTTCTAAGAAGGATGTTATTTGGAATTTCAGATGTAATACCAGTCATTGTGTAATTCAACTACAGTGTCATGGTAAATTTTTAAAAAAATTATATAAACTACTTGAAGAGAAAAAATCCAGGAGATGCTGCAAGATAAAAATAAAAGCAAGTGATCAAATAGCATTGCAAGTTTTGTTGTCGTAAAAATTTACAAGAGTAAGAGTGAGGTTGGAGTGGATGAGGAGACCAATAAATCAGAGTATGCTAAAATTCTTATGGCAGGTAGAAGCAGTAGATATTATTTTTAAAATAAGATAAAATGAAGGAATAATACAGAAAAGGTGGTACAATTTGAAATAATGAATTAGGGAAAAATATTCAAGTAAACCAATGATTATAAAAAGCATCATTGGAGTAACTCAGAAATTAAAGGCAAATAACAGCAGATCGCATTAAGAAAAGAAAGAGATCTGGACGTCTAGATGACAACAAGGAATATGTTCAATTCATAAGGAGATATTATATCAATTATAAACATGTAAGAAATTTAAAGTTTCATATAAAGTAAATATTATTGATACATCTAAAGAAAGAATTTGAGTATTTTACCATCATACCTCAAGATTTCAATATCACTCTCAATTATTGATAGATTATGGGGAAAAGACAAAAATATGGAAAAGCTACTACCTACTAACACAATTAAGTCTTGATCTCATTGAGGGAGAATATATATACATATGGGAGTATATATACATACTTCCATGTTTATATATACACACATACCTATATATGTGTATTTATATAGGTGTGTGTGTATATACATATATATAGAGAGAGAATAGCACTTATTCAAACACTCATTAAACATTAATAAAAACATATCAAATACTAGGCCTTAAAAAAGGCCATACAAATTCAAAAAATTTTTCAAAAAATGCAAAACATAAAGACTGTGACTTCACCTTATTGACAATTATGATAGAAGTTCATAGTGAAAATATAAATTAAAATTTTCATATTTTGGAGATTAAAAGGAAAATATATTGATAAGTAATTAATTCTTCAAAAAGGAGGTTGTAGAGATTATGCAACCCTGAAACTGAATAAAAATGAAAACATTATTTATAAACTTACAGGCTACATTAAATATAATTTTTCTGCACTTTCCAATATGGTAGCCATCATCTATTCAAGTCTATTTAAATTTAAACTACTAAACTTATAAGTGTTCAATGTCACATGTGAAAAAGCAATCTATAAACTGGGGAAAAATACTTTAAAAAGTATATGTAATACATATTTTAACATAGACTAAAGAACTCTTAGAGCTTAATAACAAAAGAACCAGTCTAGTTACAATAGAAATAGTTCTGAACAGATGTTTTAGAAAAGAACTTATACAAATGCCCAATTAGTACATTAAAACATATTCAATATAATTAATCATTTGGGAAATCTAAATTAAACTACAAGGAGATTCTACTATAAACTAGAATGGTTTAAAGAGATTGGCAATGACAAATGTTGGAAAGAATGTAAAAAATGGGAACTCTCATATATTGCTGGTATGAATTCCACATTAGAATATACTTTGACCGTTTCTTCTAAAGGCACATGGACACTTACCACACAACCCAGCAATCTCACTCCAAGGTACACACCAAGATAAATGAAAATATATGTCGAGTCAAAGATGTATACATGAATGTTAACAAAGACTTTTTCATAATGACCATAAGCTCTAAACCCAAATGCCTATCAACTAATAAAAGGATAAACAAATTGTGGCATAAAACTACAAAACAAACAACTGTGCTTACTCACAACAAAAGCATTATGCTAAGTAAAAGAAGGCAAAAACAAACCAAAAGAAATTCATGTACCATATAATCCCACTTATATAAAATTTGAATAAAGGAAAAATTAACAATCAATAGTTATTAGTGTTGAGATGGGTATATGGAGGGGATCGACTGCAAGAGGGTATGAGGTTACTTTTTAGGGTGATGGAAATATTCTGTATCTTGAACGCCATGGTAGTTATATGGATTTGTACATTTGTCTCTCAAAATTTACGATACAATTCACTTTACATTGATGAAATTTACTATGTGAAATATACGTCAATTAAGCTGATTATGAATTCCTAGGAAATAATAATTGTCATAGTAGAACTTATAAAAGCTGCAGAATGTAGGAAAATCACAAGTACTTTGTGGAAAACTTATAGCATTAAATATTTATATTAAAAACTAGAAAGTATCATAATGAAGGACCTCAAACATGCATCTAAAGAAATGTTAATGTACCAAGATATTCAGGACCTGGACCCAAAATTAAGCCAAATGGATCTGATAAACCTTTACAGAACTGTCTGCCCCAAAACAATAGAATACACAGTCTTCTCATTGCCACATGGCATATACTCTAAATCAACCACACATTTCGACATAAAACAATCCTCAGCAAATGAAAAAGAATTTATATCATACCAAACACACTGTCAAACCACAGTGCAATAAAAATAAACATCACAACTAAAAAAAAATCATTCAAAACCATGCAATTACATGGAAATTAAACAGGCTGCTCCTGAATAACTTTTAGGTAAATAATGAAATTAAGACAGAAATCAAGAAGTTCTTTGAAACCAGTGAGAACAAAGATACAACATACCAGAATCTCTGGGACACAGCTAAGGTAGTGTTAAGAGGAAAATTTATAGCACTAAATACCTAAATCAAAAAGTTAGAAAAACCTCAAATTAACAACCTAATATCACAGCTAAAAGAACTAGAGAAGCAAGAGCAAACCAACTCCAAAGCAACAGAAGACAATAAATACCAAAATCAGAGGAGAAATGAAGGAGATCGAGACATGAAAAACCATTCAAAAGAGCAACAAATCCATTTTTTTGGGGTTTTTTTTTGTTTCGTTTTAATATATCCTCGATGAACACACACGCACACACAAAAAAACAAGGTCATGAGGTCAGGAGATTGAGACCAGCCTGGCTAACACGGTGAAACCCCATCTCTACTGAAATAAAATACGAAAAATTAGCCAGGTGTGGTGGCACACACCTGTAATCCCAGCTACTCTGGAGACTGAGGCAGGAGAATCGCTTGAACCCGGGAGGTGGAGGTTGCAGTGAGCTGAGATCACACCACTGCACTCCAGCCTGGGTAACAGAGCCAGACTCCATCTGAAAAAAAAACAAAAAACAAAAAAGAGAGAGAAAATCCAAATAAACACAAATAGAAATGAGAAAGAGAACATTACCACTCACCCCACAGAAACATAAATAACCATCGGAGCCTACTACAAACACCTCTATGCACACAAACTAGAAAATATAAAAGAAATGGATAAATTTCCAGACACATACACCCTTCCAGAAGTGAACCAAGAAGAAATTGGTTCCCTGAACAGACCAATAACAAGCTCCAAAATTGAATCATTAATATATAGCCTGCCAACCAATAAAAGCTCAGGACCAGATGGACTCAAAGTCAAATTCGACCAGATGTATTCAAAGTTAAATTCTACCAGATGTAAGAGCTGGTAACATTTCTATTAAACCTATTCCAAAAAAATTGAGGACAAGGGACTCTTCCCCAACACATTCTATGAGGCCAGCATCCTCCTGTTACCAAAACCTAGCAGAGTCACAAGAAAGAAAGAAAACTTTGAGGTTTTTCTAAGTTTTTAACGTAGGTTATTTATTTAAAACCAGACAATATCCTTGATGAATATTGATGCAAAAATATTCAGCAAAATACTACCAAACCAAATCCAGCAGCACATTGAAAAGCTTATCCTGCCTGGAGCGGTGGCTGGTACCTGTAATCTCAGCACTGTGGGAGGCAGAGGCGGGCAGATCACCTGAGGTCAGGAGTTTGAGACCAGCCTGGCCAACGTGGTGAAACCCCATCTCTACCAAAAATACAAAAATTAGCCTGATGTGGTGGTGTGCACCTGTAATCCCAGCTACTTGGGAGGCTGAGGCAGAAGAATTGCTTGAACCTGGGAGGCAGAGGTTGCAGTGAGCCGAGATCGCGCTACCAATGCACTCCAGCCTGGGCAACAAGAGCGAAACTCGTCTCAACAACAGCAACAAAAAAGTTTAACCACCACGATTAAGTAGGCTTTATCCCTGGGATGTAAGGTTGGTTTGACATACACAAATCAATAGATATGATTCATCACAGAAACAAAGCTAAAGACAAAACCACATGATTATCTCAATAGATGCAGAAAAGGCTTTTTATAAAACTCAACATCCTTTCGTCTTAAAAACCCTCGGTAAACTAGATACTGAAAGAACCAATTTTAAAATAATAAGCACCATCTATGACAGTTGACACCCAACATCATACTGAATGGGCAAAAACTGGAAGCATTGCCTTTGAAAACCTTCACAAGACAAAGATGCCCTCTCTCAGCACTTCTATTCAACGTAGTATTGCAAGTCCTGGCCACAGCAATCAGGCAAGCCAAAGAAATAAAGTGCATCCAAATAGGAAGAGATGAAATCAAACTATTCCTGTTTGCAGATGACAAACCTACAATGACTTTTTTAAAAAATTGCTGATACATAATTGTATATATTTATGGGATACAAGTGATATTTTGAGACCTGAATACAATGTATAATGATCCAATCAAAGTATTTAGGATATACATCACCTCAAACATTTATCTTTCTTTATGTGTTTGAGACATTGCTAATCATCTGTTCTAGCTATTTCAAAATATACAGTATAGTGTTGCTAACTATAGTCACCCTACTGTGCTATCAATGCTAGAACTTATTTCTTCTATCCAAGTGTACGTCTGTACCCATTAACCAACCTCTCTTTTTTTCCTCCCCCAGCGTTTCCCAGCTTCTGGTAACCATCATTCTACTCTCAACCTCCATGGGATCAATTTTTTGATTCCCATTATGAGTGAGAACATGTAATATTAATCTTTCTGTCTTATTTCATGTCTGCCTGGCTTATTTCACCTAATATAATGACTTCCAGCTCTATTCATACTGCTCCAATGACAGGATTTTATTCTGATTTCATTTCGTTTCGGTAAATATCTAGTAGTGAGATTGCTGGAAAGTATGGTAGTTCTATCTGAGAAACCACCATAATGTTTTTCATAATGGCTGTACTAATTTACTTTCCTACTAACAGCACCCTACACTGGTACTTCTTACATAGAAGTAAAGCTTTAAAAATTTTTAGTTATCAATTAGTCATGACATACTAAATATGTGTCAATATAACCAAATCTATATTTTAAATTACCCTTAAATCCTCAATTTTTATATGAAGACAAGAGTATTCTCTCTCACCTAGCCTCTCTCTGTAAAAGCACCTGCATGGATTTTTACTGAAATAGTCAATTTGGGTGCTTACATATTCCAAGGAGTGAATGAGAATTCAAATGAGATATAACACAAAGTTACAGACACAAATCCATGAACAAAATTTTAATAACTCAAGCTCAAGAAGGTTTATTTCTTGCTCACTTTTCAGTTTAAGCAGCTAATGCCAATCTTGAAGTAATTAGGAGACCCAGGATTCTTCCGTCTTCATTCTACTTTATGGGAGAGCCTTACTGTCATTTCCATCATCCAGTCACTTGAACGGGAGAGAAAGGGTGGAGCAGCCCCACCCATCTTTTTAACCCTTGTCCCAGATACAACATGTAGCACTTCCACTGCATTGCACTGGCTAGGTCTCAGAGACATGTTTAAGTTTAACTGCAAGGAAGCCTGGGACTTGTAGTCAAATTGTGTGCCCCCCCCCCCAAAAAAAAGAGCAAATAGATTTCAGTAAATGGCAGTTTCTGGTATAGAAATTCATTCCAGTTTGTATTTTAACATTCGAACTGTTAAGTGAAAAAGCTGAGTTCCTCTGGGGAAAAATACATATGGCATAGTGTCATAAAAAAGATGAACAAAGAATCATCATGCTTGCGCCCTCGATACCTCTGCCTTTAACAAATGAGTAAATAGACAAACTATTAAACTTCTGTAAAATTGCATTTTGAGCAATTTTCTGACTGGATTATTTCTAAGATTAGCTACAGCTTTAAAATGCTGTGATTATACTTCTGACAGTTTCCGAGGAGTTGAGCGAGGCTTAAATGTACAAAACTCCAGCAAACTGAAAAAGTGAAAAGCATATTCTGAAATAAATATTAAGGTTCATATGGATGATTTTCATTACATATCAGAGTTAACTTATTCTTTCTGTAGAAATTAAAGTGACAGTAATTGGGTAACTATATGATATACCAATTTATTTAAATCACTTTTTATATTTTATATTTTTAAAACACTATGTGCTGACACTACTATTTCTGGCACATAGTAGGCACCCTATAAGCATGTGCTGAATTAATAATGATGAATAAATGGACAAAATGAATTCAAATAAAATTTAGGTATTATAGCCTGTATTCGTTATAAACATATTTCCTAGACATCATCTCCATGGTTAATTGAAAAACATATTGAAAAGTCTCCTATAAAATTTAATACTTAAAAGGCAGTGCTCTCTGACATTTTCTTCAGGGCATGTTTTAAATGAAATTTAGATTGGTCTAATAATTAAACTAACTCTAACAAAAATCGAAGAAATGTACTTCTACAACTGGGACTGGTAAATGCATAGATATTATGTAGTTCAAATGAAAAAGACTACATTTTCCCACAACATATTACATACCAAAATTGATATTTTTGGAGGAATTTCCTAAGGGAAAGAACTAAAGAAGGAAATGTAATATTGAAATATTGGGCCTATTTTCATTCATTATTTAACTTAAACCTAAAAATATAGTAGCAATAGAGTGGTAGATAAGTGAGAGGACTTTGATTCTAAAGCTGGCATAAAGCTTCAAAACACTATGAAACAATTGCCACATTTCCTATTCTCGATTATAACTATCATCCTGCTCCTACACCAGCTTAAGGCAGTTTTCCTTTCTTCAGTGCTTCTGGGACAGAAAAATTTACTTATATTCATGTAAATGCAGGCAAATTCCCTCCACAATTTTATATTTTTACATAATTAATTCTCACCTTTGTTTATTTGTCCAACAAATATTCATCAAGCATTTCCTTTGGGTCAGGCACAGCTCTAGGTCTGAGTACATACTGGTGAGATAAAGACACACAGTTCCTGTCCTTTTTCAATTTGTACTAAAATAATATAGTATGGACCAGTATGTACTCTTTATCTCACCAGTATCCTCAATTATAAATGCTGCACCACTGTATTTGCTGAGTTAAAAGATTGAATAATTTGCCATTCACCAATTATAGAAAAGCAAAACATTCAAAAACTAAAATTAATATAGAGATTGATTTCATGTAAAAAGATAAATGAAGTTAGATAAAGTAGGGTTCAAATCCTATTTCCTTTTTCTTTTATTATCCACAAGTGTGTGGAAATGCTAGAAAAATGTCATAGAATATCTTAAATATATCTAAAAATCAAAAATAGCTACTTTGGAAGGTAGATATTATACATTGATTCATTTATTCATTCTGCAAATATTTATTCTCACCTTGGGACAAACATGCACAGATTTAAAATATAGATCAAGGGCCTGGGTTCATAGTAAATGTTCTATAGTGGTCACTAGTGTTAGACTCACTTATAGAGCCTTAAGTTCACATAAGAGTAGTCAATGATGTTTCACATAAAGAAAATACAAATAGAAAAGCAGGACAATAGAATGATTTTATATCAGGTCCTCAAATAACATTTGAGGAGCTTGTAGGAAGTGGACTGAATTGAGAAAAAATTAGTAAAATATTACTCTGGTAAAGTAGAGTGGCAGAAGTTTGATAACTAAGAACTCGTATGATATTCTATAGAACAATGCATAACAGATTTGTGTTATAAAAAAATTATTCTAATAGCAACTGGAAGGTATACTGGAGATGAAACAATACTTGGATTAGAGAGATCATTTTCAAAGCATTTGAAGGCACACATCCATTCTCTCCATGTACCAGGCACAATGATAAGTGACATTGATGCATAAATGAAGAGACGTCCACTTGTAAATCCAGCAGAGAAAGGATGAGGCTTGAAATGAAGTGGAAGAGGGAATAGTGAGTCATGGATTTGGGAAAACTTTAGGAGGTATAATTGACAAGAACATATGACCAAGTACATGTGGGCTTTGAGGAACAGGGAAGCATCCAGGATGACTCTCAAGTTTCTGACTAAAGCAGCTGAGTAGGATAGAGGCAGCACAGGGCTGGTGAAGAGTGTGATCTCTAGAGAAAAGATTGTTTGGGTTCAAATCCGGACTTCATGATTTTTTAGCTGACCATACCTTGGATAAGTAGCTCCTCCAATTATTAGCCATATGCCTGAGGTGGAACAGGGAAGACCTGAAGGTCAAAAAAGTAGAGAAATCCTCCCAGAACTTGATTGCTTTTCTGGAGGGAATTGAACATGTTTGCAGTTTAGGGTAGTTTTCTTATTAAGAATATTATTTTTAGAAAGGTAGGTATAGACACAAGAATATATGTGGAAACCAGACAGCCAAGGAGTAATTGCATGAATATTTGATCGTTTGAGGTACCATCAATATTAAATCCTTCTTCTTTCCATTGGTAAAAGAGGGAATAACATGGACAATATTTGTTCTATTTTCTTCTATGGAAACTGAGAGCAATTGCACCTAATGGCAGCAAAGCTGTGTGCAAGTATGTTAAGCAGAGCCCTGGGTGTTGAATCTGAATCTGAAGCAAATGATGTAAACACATTAAGATGGTTGGAATCATTAAAATTAGCTGTAACTAAATCCAGAGACAGAAATGCTTTAGCTGTTTATTTATTTAGTAAGAACACTTATAATTCTTACTATGCTTCAGGTCCAGATCTAAGTGTTTTACAAATATTCACTTACTAGGAAATGTTTATTAGTCGTTGACACTCTTCATCAAATACTCTGAACTCATGGTACAGTTGTACTCCCTGATAGCCTTCTGGTTGAGTGAAACCAAATAACCAGTTTTGGCCAATGAGTTAAGTGACAGTAGTTCCTTCTTTAGCCTGGTCATAGAAATGAGAATGACAAGACAAGGAGCTGTTACCTGCCAACCCATAATAAATACGTACCATGAGTATAAAATATACCTTTATTTAAAAATTGTTGAGACTTTGAAGAGTCGTTACCAAAAAGTAGCCTTCCCTAACCTACCCTGCCCAACACAAACCTTTATGAGGTAAATACTGTTATTATTCCCATAGTATAGATGAGGAAACTAAGCCACGGAAAGGTTAAGTACCTTATACAAAGCCACAGAAAGGTTAAGTACCTTATACAAAGTAACATAAGAGTAAGCAGCAGACCCAAGATTCAAACCCAGTCACACTGGCTTTAGAGCTTAGACTATTAATTGATAAGCTATGCTGTCTTTCTAGATTGTCAAACATAAAGGATGATTTCTGTGCTTTTTTGATTTTTATACTACCAGACTTGCCCTATACCTGTGTGCCTTCTTTATTAGCTACCCATTATTAGTTTAGGCCCTCAAGTAAGTTTGTCTTTTCTTACCTAACATAGACAGAGTTGTTTTGATGCTTAAAACCAAAAACTCCGAAAGACACATGTATATGCATGCATGGCTTTCTATCTTAAAAGCAACAGGGATTCACTGAACAAGTTAAAATGTAATGTCATAATCCAATTGTATTAAAATAAGTCAAATATCTTATAGAGTGATCCTACATTCTAATTTTATGAATTGGAAGTGTAGTAAAATTAATTTATTTAAAATAAGGATATTAGCAAAATGTCTTCAAGGTCCCTATGAATTGAGTCATGAATCTCATAGAATTTTAGATATTAGGGAAGGGTAACACAGGAATGCTCTGCTCTCATTATGATGCTAATATCAAATAAATCCTAACTCTAAATATTCATTCCAATTTTTAGAAACTGATTTCTATAATGTTATGACTAAGAAAATGTATTCTGAAAGTCCCACAGAACTACTTTTCTATTCACTATTGATGTTAAAGTATTTCCAAAAATCCTGGTTAAACATTTGGAACTCCATTTTAAAGCTAAAAAAGAAGCTTTGAAAAACTAAGACTGGATTTTACATTTGATAAGACTGCCAATTACTTTTCAATTTGGCTGTTAAAAATATTTAGATAGTAAATTGAAAGTTTTTATATCTACCACTAAAAAGTGGTGTTTGTCCTCAGAATGTCTGAGATAGAAATACATGATGACGCAAAGGCCTAAGAAAACTTTTAGTTACAGTGGCTGGAACTCAATATATATCTCCGAGAAGTAAAACAATACATACTGTCAACTTGGATTATTTCCATAATTGTCTGCCTCTTTAAATCAGATTTTTAAAATCTGAAACTAATCGAAACAAAATAATAGTTTACTCATTATACTTGAAAACTGCAGATAAATTTTATTATTATTTGTATATGTTAAACCTCTCCTAGAAAACATAGGACTAGATGTTATTGCACAAAACTAACCATAATTTTTTAGATTTTAGAATTCCCAAGGCAGTTAATAGAGTATAAGGATGATAATTTTGTTTTAGGCCATATAAAAGAAATTATGCTTATACAGATTTTTCTTTTTACCTTTTACAGAATAGTTGCATGTATTTGTTTCTATGTGTGCTTGTTTATTGTAATTTGCTATTTTTTTCAGTAATCTCAATTGCAATGACTTCTTTCTATGTAAAGAGAGAATATTAGTAAATTTGGGACCATTGTTTATAAGTAAGGTTTGCCAAAAGGCTAATACATTCTTTTCTGTAAGAATATAATTTCATGTTTGCATTATGGAAGAATGAATTAACATATGCAAATCCAACGACATTTTTGTTGGAGATCTTGCTGCGTAACCCTATCATCTTGATCTACTTAAAGTGAAGTTTGTCCCTTTGTTTAAGTTCTAATACAATTGCTAAGCAAGGACCTTTACTTAGGATGTACTGTGGGGAATACAATTCAGAGATTCTGTGAATAAATTTTTGTCATTAACTTTGTCAATCACGCTATAATTCTTATCATAACTTCTCTCCCGGATGGAGTAGAATGATGTGGTAATTTCCTGCCAAGGTAAAATTGTTGACCAGGAACTCCCTAACTTCTTAGTTTGCCCCAGCACAAGCCAGCCTGAGAGTTTAGATGCACAGAACCACTAAGATGTTTCAGATTTTAACTGTCAGGTAGAGGGCCGAAAGCAGTCATAGAACAGCTAAGTATGGCTTGAATATTACTTTTAAGCAGAATACAAAAGGTGCTCAGCCTAATCAGAAAGTACTGCCTTGTCAAGTTTTAAGACTTCCCCAAAACAAGTTACCAGTGTCTATTTAGAATCCAGGAAAAGACACGTAAACTGTGAGCAATTAGGATGATTTTTATATTTTTCTACTATATTTCTTCAACAGTAAATATGAAAGAAATAGGCTTGTATTGCTTGTTTGGAGAATCTCACTCTTCTGTTGTTAATCTCATTATTTGCCTAAGTGCTTACTATGTAATCATTAGATGAAGAAGTATACAACAATAGAAGGAAAATGTATGAATTCTAAACTAAGTTTATCTCTGAAGTCTGTCAATTATACATTTTCTTATTCCCCTAAATGAGGAGAGAATATTACTTATAATTACATTATTTAGTTACTAGAAAGAACAGAACGATCTAAACATAAGGTTCAAAATCATAATTAGTGGGTGCAGCGCACCAGCATGGCACATGTATACATATGTAACTAACCTGCACAATGTGCACATGTACCCTAAAACTTAAAGTATAATAAAAAAAAAAATCATAATTAGATGGTTCCTTGCAGTGAGCTCAGTAATCCATAATAATTTGATACAAACTGACATTTGGCTAAACCTGTGACAAGGAAAAAAACAAACTTTCATTGGAAAATAAGTAAATAATCTCCTAGGATTTTGAAGTATAGGCTAAAATTAAGGGTTTTTCGAGCTGAAGATAAGCTGATAAGTGTTACAGCACTTTCCTCCAGACTTTCAGCAAGCCCACAATCTACAATAGTCCCTAGTATTCCTTTTATTTTGCTCTATCACTTGCTTTTCTTTTTCTTTTTCTTTTTTTTTAAACTCCCCAGTGACTGAAGACATTTTTCTTAACAGGTGATTTTTCAATGAAATGTCATTTTGGCTTTGTGAGTATCCTTAGTGGCATGTACCAAATGACTCATTTCATTTGTGACCAGAGCCAAATTCAAATTTAATTTTCCAGAGGGGACAAGTTAATGTATAACCTATTGTGCCACCTGGCATCCTAAATTAAATTTCCTGAACTGTTTTCACTGAGAACAGAATCAGGTATTTTGCTGTGTAAAGGCATTTTCAAGTGTCAGTTGTGACTTTGATCACTCTTATAGTCATATAACCTTTTTGTTAGAACTAATAAATAATAAATACCCAAGATTCTTAATTTTGAAAATAACAATTGAGTTATTTGGCTCTATGGAATTGCAAATGCCTATATTCTGAACATTACAGAAATACTAGAAGTTTTCACTTGGACTTTCATTAAAACATCATATATCCAAATGATATGCTTTATGAATACAAACTTAGAGTAAAATTTTAATTTGAAATTCAAACCCAAACAAATTTAATTCCAAGGATTCCAAAGCCCATGTTCTTCCCACCACATAATATTAGAGTTGCAGGTATTTTATTAATTTTTATGGAATGTGTGTATATCATTAAGTTAAACAGAGAGAAAAGCATTTTAGACCACATCAAAATGGCATCTAGACACAAAGCCCTGGTAACATTTTATATCTGTAGGTTTAAACAAATGAAGTAAAACTCAGAAGGATTCCATATGTATGAAATTCTGATTTATTAAGGCCACTTTTTGTCTGGAGTGGCTTGACATGTCACCAGAACACAATAATCATCTCTAGCATAATATATATCCTGTAGCTCACCAATTTACATTCCATTAGTAACTTGCTAATTTTTATACAAATATTCATTTTTCTCTATATGTTTGACTAAACCCAAAATGAGCCATTTCAAATAGCTAACAAATATTACACTTTTTAAATTAATTAAATACTGTTTGAATTTATGAATGAATTTTTTTTTTAATTTCAGAAGCTGTTACTCCCTTCCTTATCCTTAACTGGAAGTTAAGACTACAGATTCTGAGTTAGACCAAGCTTCAAATTCCAGATATGCCATTTATTTGCGGTGTAACCTTGGAAGATAATAATAATGATTTCATTGGCTAATTATGAGAATTAGGCAATTTCATTTGACTAACGCACTTCAAACAACACCCACACATAGTGAATACTCAGAAAACATCAAGAAATACCTGTCTATAATACTTGATTTCTAGTGTATTTATTTTCTCTTTTCCCTCCTTTTTACTTCATTTTTCTGACAAGTGATAAATAATAATTATTAAAAATTAGAATATATGAAAAATAAGAAAACTCGTGGCATCTCCATCTAAACACATGTGCTATAAATATTTGAGAGTGTTGCTTCTTTTTTAAAATTTTGTTTTAGGTTCAGGGGTTCATGTGTCGTTTGTCATATAGATAAACTTGTGTCATGGGGGTTTGGTGTACAGATTATTGCATCACCCAGGTACTAAGCCTAGTACCCAATAGTGATTTTTTCTGATCCTATTCCTCCGCCTACCCTTGACTCTCAGCTATGCCCTGGTATCTGTTATTCCCTTCTTTGTGTCCATAGGTACTCTATGTCTAGCTCCCACTTATAAGTGAGAACATGTTATATTTGGTATTCTGTTCCTGTGGTTGCTTGCTAAGGATAATGACCTCCAGCTCCAAACATGTTCCTGCAAAGAACATGGTCTTGTTCTTTTTTTATGGCTGCACAATATTCCATCTTACATATGTACCATATTTTCTTTATCCAGTTTGCCATTGATGGACATTCAGGTTGATTCTATGTTTTTGCTATTGTGAATAGTGCTGCAGTAAACATACACATGTAGGTGTCTTTATGGTAGAACAATTTATATTCCTTTGGGTATATACCCAGTAATTAGATTGCTAGATTGAATGGTAGTTCTGTTTTCAGTTCTTAAAAGGAATCACCACACTGCTTTCCACAATAGTTGAACTAATTTACACTTCCACCAGCAGTGTATAAGTGTTCCTTTTTCTCCACAACTTCATCAGCATCTGTTATTTTTTTACTTTAGTAATAGCCATTCTGACAGGTTGAGATGGTATCTCATTGTGGTTTTGATTCCATTTCTCTAATTATTAGTGATATTAAGCATTTTTATATACTTGTTGGCCGCATGTAGGCCTTATTTTAAAAAGTGTCTGTTCTTGTCCTTTGCCCACTTTTTAATGGGATTTTCGTTGCTGTTTGTAAATTTGTTTAAGTTCTTTGTAAATGCTGGATATTAGATCTTTGTCAGATACATAGTTTGCAACTGTATTTTTCCCTTCTGTAGACTGTTTACTCTCTTGGTAGTTTCTTTGCTGTGCAGAAGCTCTTTAGTTTAATTAGATCCAATTTGTCAATTTTTGCTTTTGTTGCAGTTACTTTTGGTGCATTGATCATGAAATCTTTGCCAGTTCCTATGCCATAAATGGTATTGCCTAGGTTATCTTCCAGGGTTTGTATAGTGATGGGTTTTACATTTAATCTTTAATCCGTCTTGAGTTGATTTTCATAGATGGTGTAAGAAGGGGTCCAGTTTCAATCTTCTGCATATAGTTACCCAGTTATCCCAGCGCTATTTTTTGCATATGGGGCCTTTCCCCACTGCTTGTTTTTGTAAGCTTTGTCAAAGATCAGATGGTTGTAGGTGTATGGCATTATTTCTGGGTTCTCTATTCTGTTTTGTTAGTCTATGTGTCTATTTTTATACCAGTACCTTGCTGTTTGGGTTACTGTAGCCCTGTAGTACAGTTTGAAGTTGGGTAACATAATGCCTCCAGCTTTGTTCTTTTGATTACCTAGGCTATTTGGGCTCTTTTTTGGTTCCATTTGTATTTTAAAATAATTTTTTCTAATTCTGTGAAGAAAATGTCATTGGTAGTTTGATAGGAATAGCACTGAATCTATAAGTTGCTTTGGGCAGTATAGCCATTGTAACAATATTGAGTCTTCCTATTCATGAGCATGAAATGTTTGTCTGCTTTTTGTGTCATCTCTGATTTCTTTGAACAGTGTTTTGTAATTTTTCTTATAAGGATCTTTCACTTCCCTGGTTAACTGTATTCCTAGGTATTTTACTCTTTTTATGACAATTGTCACTGGGATTGTGCTCTTGATTTGGCTCTTGGTTTTGATGTTGCTGATGTATAGAAATGCTACTAATTTCTGTATGTTGATTTTGTATCCTGAAACTTTGTTGAAGTTGTTTGTCAGCTGAAGGAGCTATTAAGCAGAGACTTTGGGGTTTTCTAGATATAGAAGCATGTCATCTGCAAACAGAGATAGTTTGACTTTCTCTCATCCTATTTGAATGCCTTTTATTTCTTTCTCTTGCCTGATTGCTCTGACTAGGACTTCCAATACTATGTTGAATAGAAGTGGTGAGAGACGACATACTTGTCTTGTGCCAGTTTTCAAGGGGAATGATTCCAGCTTTTGCCCATTCAGTATGCTGTTGGTTGTAGCTTTGTCATAGATGGCTCTTATTGTTTCAAAATATCTTCATTCACTACCTGGTTTATTGAAGGTTTTTTAACATGAAAGGATGTTGAATTTTATCAAAACCTTTTTATGTATATATTGAAATAATCATGTGCTTTTTTGTCTTCAGTTTTGTTTCTGTGATGAATCACATTTATTGATTTGTGTATATCAAACCAACCTTGCATCCCACGAATAAAGCCTACTTGATCATGGTAGATAAACTTTTGTGCTGCTAGATCTGGTTTGCTAGTATTTTGTTCAGTATTTTTGCATCAGTGGTCATCAACAACATTGGCCTGAAGTTTTATTTCTTTGTTGTGTCTCTGCCAGGTTTTGGTATCATTATGATGCTGGCTTCATAGAATGAGTGGCTTCCTCCTCAATTTTTTGGAATAGTATCAGTAAAAATGGTATCAGCTCTTCTTTGCAAATCTGGTAGTATTCGACTGTGAATCTGTCTTGTCCTGGAGTTTTTTTGGTTAGTAGATTGTTTATTACCGATTCAATTTCAGAGCTCATTGTTTGTCTGTTCAGGGATTAAATTTCTTCCTGGTTTTTCCTAGGAGTACATACACACACTGTTATGATCACATTGCAAATATGATTCTTGGTCTTGCCCTATTCATATAATATTACAACAACAACAAAATATTTTCTGAGAAACATGTAGACATCATTTTAAATATCCACATAATGGTTTAAATTATTAATATATACTAAGTTATCTAACTATATTTCTATTATAGAGCATTTAGTTTATTTTTATCTTTTTATCATTATAGTTAGTGTCATGATTCATTCATTCACCAACTAAGAGTGTTCTCTAGCCAGGAGATATGGTAGAAAACAAAAGATGGAGAATCCCTACCTTTGTGAAGCTAATACTGTGGCTGGGGAAGAAATAATATAGACACAGGTAAAAACTTCTGTATACATATAAATAAATGGCATGGGCTACAAAGAATACTAAGGCAAGACATAGATATAAAAGGTAATGGGGAGGCTCTCTTTTAGACAAGGGTGAATTTAGAAAGCTTCTCTGAAGGGGAGATAGTTGAACAGACACCTGAATGCAATCCTGATGAAATCATAAAAATATTAGTGCATAAAATGTCTCATTATAATTTTTGAGTATATATGTACATTTATACATAGATGAAAAATCAATAGGTGCAAAAATCCTAAATATTTTCATGCCGTATCCTAAAGGCACTCCCCAGCAAGCATTAATATAAGCAAATCAATAACATGATAACAGCAAAATAAACATATTTGACTCACTGGTTGATAGATGACAGGTTCAAAATATGGCTCATAGAGTTACATGATTACTCAGGCCAATTTTCTTGTCTGGCAGGTTACAAGTCATGGATCTGAAAAGGGAATTTGGCTTTATATTTCTCAGCAAAATCTTCATCATCTATTTATAAAATATGGTCAACATCCATGGGTATGATTCTAACAGGCTCATCTACTTGGGTTCAAACTATTGGCAACAGCATATCTACATATTATTATACCTATAAAACAACTTAGACTCTCCTGTGGAATCTCAGTCGACAGAAACCTGTTATATTCAGCAATCTATAACCTGCAAAGAATTTCTTCTGACAGTCAGGGTGCATAATGGAGGCTGCCTTTGCTTAGAATTTTACATAATCACTGACAGTCAGCCTTCCTGCAGAAGTTCCCATATTCAGTGCTTCAGCCCTTTGATCATAATGCAATAGGACACATGTCAGAAATTATATTTCTATAAAGTGAAATAAATCTTGTTCTTTAACCCAGAAATGACTATAAACATTACCTTCATGCAAATTTCACTCATATGCATATATTCAGCTTCTGTAAGGAGAACACTGAATGACAATTAGGTAGTGGTATTTTTAATTGAAGACAAGACTAAATTTTACTTAGCAGATTCTCAAATAGTACAAGCTCAAAACTTTCATCTATATGCTATAGTAAAAACACAACCCTTTGACCTCAAAGCATTTCAGGTTTTTAAATTTTTCTTTGAAAGAAAAAGTGAAATTGATTTGGATAAGTCCTCTTGATGGAAAAAATTCATACAATATTTATATATCTGTTCTGTTCTTTAGTAGTGTGTTTATACATTTAGAGATAAAACCCAGAATTTCTTTTTTAGTTTTTTTGTTTGTTTGTTTGTTTGTTTACAATGTAGTACTATAGGAGCTCAAAAAACCTAAACAAAGCCTTAGGTGCATATACAAGGCTCAAATTGGAGATATGAGGGATTTAAGACTGGGCAATGGTAAGAAAGAGGAAAAGTAATGAAATGAGAACATACCTAAAAACACTAGGGAAGAATTTGTGGTAAGAATAGGCAGATAAGTGTCAGGCATGGTGGCTCACACCTGTAATCCCAGCACTTTGGAATGCCAAGGCTGACAGATCACTTGAGACCAGGGGTTCAAGACCAGCCTAGCCAACATAGTGAAACCACAGTTTCTATTAAAAATACAAAAAATCAGCTAGGCATGGTGGTGCACATCTGTAATCCCAGCTACTTGGTAGGTTGAGGCATGAGAATTGCTTGAACCGAGGAGGCAGGGATTGCAGTGAACTGTGATCAGACCACTGCACCCCAGCCTGGGTAGCAGAGCAAGACTCTGTCAAAAAAAGAAAAATAAAAAAGAATGGATAGATAAGAATTAGAAGTACCATGAGAAGGAGAAAGCAGAAAAGGAGGTAGGTAGAAAAAAAGACATAAAGAGTAGATAGAAATAGAAGCAAGAAGAAAGGGAAGAGAAAAGAAGTATTAGTAGAGAGGATTATATCAGCCCTCAACAAAAAAGAGGTATCAAGAAGGGAAAAGAGGAGAAAGTTAGAGGCAAAGGAAAGATAAATTCCAAGACTGAAAGTTACATAATACAACTACAACTAGGGATGGATGGATGGATGGTTAGATAGATGCATAGATAGATTAGATAGATATAGATAGATAGATAGATAGATAGATAGATGATAGATAGATAGACAGATAGATAGATAAACTATCTCGTAAAGATACACAGCTGTCTCAGAGAACACAATATGTGGAAGTTCAACCAGGTCTTTCCAGGAATTAACACCAGGACTGGAAAGCTGATAATTTCAAGAACTTATAGTCTTAATTGTATGTACTTGCTCCCTTCTTCTCTTTCTGCAGTTCGGCTTCTAGTTAGAAGTTTTGTTTTCTCACAGTTGCCAGTTTTTCATCTATTCAGTATGACCAACATCAGAGACTGGCTAGGATTACGAATTTTAATCCTCGACTTACCCAAAAGGCAGCTCTGCTTTGGGCCAGCCACCCCTGCAGGAGAGCCTACCACCAGAGAAATAAGGAGAAAATATAATATCCATGAGTATTCTTAGAAGTAAGGGAAGAGGAATGGCTTACCCCTACCTACAACATTCCAAATTAGTGAACTCATATGATGAGTGAGGTGCATTAACTAATATTGAAACAAAATATAAATGAATAGTGAGAAAAAATGAGATCGAAAAATTTTTACTAAATTTTGTTTTAAGTAAAGATTTAAATTTACTCACTAATAATGCCATTGATTTCTGCTTGTAACTAATACATTATTACTGTTTTTATTTATTTCTTAATGATAGCAATTAAAGCTTTGGTTATAATTCTCCTACATTAATTTAGTGGAAGCTTTCCAACAGTAATCTATTAAATTGTCCCTGTTAAATTAGCATGATGGACTTTTAATGGATCTCTTAATAAACATTATGATGATCAAAAATATTGTGAAATCAAAATCACTCTCAATGACATTTCTGACTTTGTGTAGTAACAGTCCTCAAAGTCACGGATTCTGGTCCTCTGAGAAATATCTCAAAATCCATTATTAAAAAATTTCTGTACTGCTAGCAAGAAAAATGACAAGTGAACATAGACTAGGTCACATTTAACAAGATTTTTTTAAAGAAATAAGCTCTTTAATTAGCTAATTTAAAGTTTTCATTATGATTCTCCAATTCTATGATCTTTCCCAATAAAATAGAGATAGAAGAGATGAGATTTGATTTTGAATTAAAGGAGTATAATAGATGGGCCATCTATTTGTATTTGTAAACTTCATGTCTTGGGATCATGTGTTCAATGATTTGGATCACCCATAAAGGCAAATCTTGAGGAGTTTAGTTTAACCTAATTTCAAAAATGACATTTCCTCTAGGATATAGATTCTTAAGACCTTCATGTACGGCCAGCAGCTATTTCCCTTTGCTTCTGTGGAAACAGACAACAAGACTCCTTGAATTAGCAAAAGCTAGAGAACTTCAATAATTTAACCTGGCTTGTGTCATTAAAAAAAAAAAAAAAAAAAAAAACAAAACCCGCTAAGCTGCATGCTTACAGTCTCTGAGGATATATTTTAAAGAAACTTCTGCAAGTGGTTGAAAGTTGTGCTCTATGCAGCTGCAGTAAGACAATGAAAACTGCTTACCTTGGGAACAATGACTATACCATGCTTATATCATCTGTGTTCTACTTAAATAGTTTACATTGCTGAAGGGGTAGCAAGGCTCATTGTTATGTTTCTTTCTTGCCACCATCATTTCCTATACTCACTGGGTATTTATTGCGAGAAAAGCAAATAGTTTTTATTTGAAATTTTCATTAGATTTTTATTATTTGTGTAATATATTTTCACCAAAGAAAATGTAAATATATACATATAATGACAGAACAGAATTTAGGAAATATTTGTCTTTTTTTTTTTTTTTTTTTGAGACAAAGTCTCGCTCTGTCACCCAGGTTGGAGTGCAGTGGCACGATCTTGGCTCACTGCAACCTCTGCCTCCCAGGTTCAAGTGATTCTCCTCCCTCAGCCTCCAGAGTAGCTGGGATTATGGGAGCCCACTCGTGGCTAATTTTTGTATGTTTAGTAGATACAGAGTTTTGCCATGTTGGCCAGGCTGGTATCGAACCCCTGGCCTCAGGTGATCTGCCCGCCTCAGCCTCCCAAAGTGTTGGAATTACAGGTGTGAGCCACCGCGCCCAGCCAGGAAGTATTTGTCTTATAATCCAGCACTTTATTACAAATCCTGGTAACAATTTAATTAATAACCATTAAGACATATTTATACGAGAATATTTGTTTTGCTTTGTTTTATTTTCCCTCATTATTCATTTAGTTCATTCATATATAAAGAATATTTCAAATGCATTAAACTTATAATTTCTAATGAACTACAAATGTTATAGAAAATGTTTTTAAAAATGAAAGAAATATAATAAATTGGAAATACTATATATCATTGCTCTCAGAGACAACTACTATGAATATTTTAAGATAAATATTTCATTTTCCCAATTTGTATTCTGAATAATTGAAATAACTGAATAATATATTAAGAACATACCCCATGTCAGTAAATGTGGAGAAACATCAATAGCATAGTGACCCAAAACATCATTTCTAGAATCACTTTTCCTGGCTTTCTGAATTAAGACTACCACTCAGTTGTGGACAACAGGACAAATTGCTTAACTTTATTGAACCTCATCTCTTTAATGGGGAATAAAGCACTACCTACCACATATGGCTATTGTAAAGTAACTAGTACATGGCATTTATATAACTAGTACATAGTATTTTATATAATACTATATAACTTGATACAATATTATACCACTAGTATATATTATTTTAGGTCACATTGTATATTATAACATAAAATCTTATATTTTTATTACTATTACTGCATACTTTGTCAAATGAATAGCTATACTATGAACTATTTAATCAATTCGATTTTGATGGACTTTCATAGCATTTCCAATTTGTCACTATTAAATAGAATGCCTGTGATAAAAATCTTTAGACATATTCCTTTTTCAATTATCAAATTATTTTGCACAAAATGGAAAGATAAGTCCAAGATTATTCATTTGAAATAATTTCAGAAAATACAAAACTTTTAAATTTTAAATCTTATTAATTACATGTGAGTATAAATAAAACTATGAATAAACACAAAAAGTATCAGAACTCTTCTTGGTGTCAACAAATGCCATTATTTATAACTTGCATGGAGGAACAAAAGGACTCACAATCTTTCAGAAACTTATCTGTTCATAAATAGAAGAATTTTTTTCTTGCCAAATTTCTTCTAGAAAGTTTATACCATATATCTTACATGACGTATTTTCTGTTTAAAATATTCAAACAAATATTTAAACAAAAATAAAAACCATGTAACATAAGTTTATAAGTAACTGTCAGTGTGTAAATATTTTGTGTTCAAGGGTTTATTTTAAATTTGTTATTTGTTTTTTGGAACTCATCTTTCCAACTGAGGGAGTGATAGACATAATGTAGTGATTTTCAGGCTACCCCCCAAAGACTTTATAAATCATGCTGTGTCTGAAACACATAATTTTACAATTTGTTATAATCTAATATTGAAACAAAAAATTCATGGTGCAAGGAGAATAAAATTTATATTTCTCACAATACTTGATACAACCACTAGATATTTGCGAAGGGTGTTGACTCTCAGAGAAAGTCTATCAAGCTGGTTCTTTTGGGTTTTGTAAAGGAAAAAAATGGAAAAAGATAGAATAATGGAAATGAGAGAGACATAAAGAAAGCTTAGGATTAGAAGACATTCCGCTAAAAATAATATAAAATTTTGGAAAGAGATGGAAGAAGAAAAATAAATCAGTAGCTTTAGGATAATGATTGATTTTTCCTGATGGTCTCCAGGGCAATTCCTCAAGGACCCAGAGGCAGAAATACTATTTGACCCAGCAATCCCATCACTGGCTATATACCCAAAGGAATATAAATCATTCTATTATAAAGAGACATGTACGCATATGTTTATTGCAGCACTATTCATATAGCAAAGACATGGAATCAACCTAAATGCCCATCAATGATAGACAGGATAAAGAAACTACGCATAGAAAGAAATGAGTTAATGTCCTTTGCATTGACATGGATGGAGGTGGAAGCCATCATTTTCAGCAAACTAACACAGGAACAGAAAACCAAATACCGCGTTTTCTCACTTATTAGTGAGAGGTGAATGATAAGAACACATGGACTCATGCGAGCAAGAAACATACACTGGGGCCTGTCGGAGGAGGCTGGGGGATGGGAGGAAGGAGAGCAGCAGGAAGAATAGCTAATGGGCTATTCAGAATAGCTAATGCTAGGCTTAATACCTAGGTGAGGGGATGATTCATGCAGCAAGCCACCATGGCACATGTTTACCTGTGTAACGATCCTGCACATCCTGCATATGTACCACTGAACTTAAAATAAAAGTTGGAGAAAGAAGAACCTGAGTAACGCAAGAAAAATGAACAAAATTTCTTCTAGAAATTTTATACCATATCAAATTTTATACCATTTTTTAATATGTTTAGTAGAACATGTATTTTTATATCTTTTAATTTTTTTCAAAATAAGTAAATAGAGAATGGCCTATAGGGAGAAAAAGAGAAAAGACATGACAAAGAAAAAGTAGAAAATGACGAATGTTACAAATAAATTGAAATAATTACTAATTATAATTATAGATGGACTTAGTTATTTAGTTAAAAAATAAAGTGGTTCTCAGAGGAACATGTATAGCCTCAAATGTTTATGTTTTAAAAAAAGTAATGACCATAAATTAAGAGGCCAAATCTTTATTATTTTCTCCTTCCTTCTCCCTCCCTTTCAGATGGCATCTTTGGCCACGGATGCATGTCTTTCATGGTTCCTCTCTGAGGTCTCAGCTCTCGCTGGACAGCCTTCACAGCAAGAGGAACCAGGGAGCTTGGCTCCTCATAGGTGGTAGCTGTTTCCTGATGCTGTGGAGCTCTAGATTCTCTCAGCTTCCCTGTATGGCCCTTCAAGTTTTTCAACCTTTGCAGCCACTTGGCTCTTTGAAATGTCTGCTGTTGAACTACTTGGAACACACTCTAGTTTTGCTGACTGTATCCTTAGAGATAGAAGAAGGATTTCCCACAATTCCCTCCCCACTCAGCGCCACAAAATAGTCCACAAATGATTGTAAAATTCACCACATTAAAATATATATATCCTTTTTTATCAAAAACAGTGAAAATAAAAGACAAAAATGACAAGATATATGCAACACATATAAATGATTAGTACCCAAAATATGTATAAACATCTATAATAAGCCAAATTAATAACTATATAAGAAAATGCCATAGATAAGGGAATTCTAACAGAACATTTGAATGGCCCATAAACATATCAAAGCTTAAGTCTATTAGTGAACACGAAAATGCAAATTAAAATAGCATCATTTTATACTCACTAGATAGAAAAAAAACTTTAATCTCCCAATATTAAATGTTGACAAGGATGAAAAGCAACCTGAAAATTATACAGTTCTGGAGGCAGTACAAACTGATTTAACCAATTTCAAAAACAATTTAACATTCCATAGTAAACTTAAGATTGCATGTTACCTCAGACTAATGTTATCTGATTTTTAGAAGTACATACTCAAAAAATCCTCCATGCTTGCAACAAAAAATATGTGTAAAATTGTTCCCAACAACACAGACGTAGCACAAAAAAGCAAATGTACTTCATTTGAGAATCACACAATAAATCACGATATATTCACATAATGGAGTAATATACAGCAGAAAATAAATGACTTGCAGCAACACTCAACAGTATGAACTGATCTCAGCAACTCAAAATTGAGTAATAAATCATAAAATGATAGAGCAGAAATTTAATTATATAAAGTTGTACAAAATGTTTAAATGTACAATTAAATAATGTATTGTTTAATGATACGAAGATGTGGTAAACTATAAAGAAAACTATAAATATGTAGGGGACTATTAGGCAGCAACTTCTGGGCAGTGGTAATCTCTGACGGGGGATGCAGTGGCTTGGGTCAAGGAGGGGCATACAGAAAGCTTTAAAGGTAAAAGTATTTGTTTTGGTCAACTAAATAGTGTGTAAAAATTGGATGATATTTTCATTGTATATTATTATAATTTACATATGCTTGTAAATATTTATCTGTATCTACGCAACAGGTCCCAAAAGACAAGTTTTTAAAATGACATAAAACTGCCCACTTGAGCTAATAATTAAATCCTAAAGTACTTCATACCTTAATATGAGTTATTAAACATAATTATTTGGTAATTCATTATTATTGGACTTCATATACTTATACCAAACATCATCTCCTGTATAAATCGGGAAAGATATAGTATTTACAACCAGTGTCATTCTGGCTATTTATAGATATATGTTACATATCATGTTTGAGTATTTATAATTCAGAACATGTCTATAGTATCTTCTAAAATCTAAAATAAGTAACTTTTCTTAAGTTAAAAAATGTATCTATCAGCCAAAGATTTAAAATGTAGGCCCTCTATCTCTTATAACATTAAAAATATAGTTTTATGATAGTTGAACTTTACATACAGACAAACTTATCTTGATGTAATGAACTCACATTTTATTTAACTTCTTGCTCATTTTTAATCCCAAATAAGTTTAGGGAATTCCTATTGATACACCACATTTTCCTGAGTTAACTCTTTTAAAGAAATGCCAAACTTAAATATAAGAGTTATAGTAAAAGTTTCCAGAACTTAATCCCTGAAATTGATTCACTTGTTTTTATTGATGTGAGATGGACTAAAAACTTTATTGATATTCAGGGTTCCAAGTTTTATTTCCTTGCAGGATTGACTTTATGACCAGAGGAATAGGTGAATTAAGTATATTAACACATAAAGAAAAAAAGTCACCATTTTATGAGAAATTTTGTTTAAGATTTATCTGATCATGAAATAATTAAAATTTAGTAATTTGTTGAAATGCCTAAAGTTCTACATGTCTTAAAAACCTAAAATTAGGTTATCATGTTTCACTGAAATGTTTCCTCTATTGCAATACTTCCTGAAATGTTTTTTTCTCCTTTCTTAACTTACATTTAGTGCTCCTTTCCCCACACAGTATGCAACTTGGCCACTATTTCTTCTTATTTTAAATAGAATAACATGGATATCAAGGGGTTCTTAATTTTCATATTTCAGATTGTGCTAATTGATACCAATCCCTTACATTTATATTTTTAATTATAAGTGAGCAATTTTCCAAGTTCAAGTAAAAGCACTTATTCTAAACCTTAGCTTTATTGTTCTATTCTTATAGTTCTTAAACAACTTACAAGTATCAATATCTTCCACTTTAGGTTATTAAGTGAAATCAAGTAATAAATGTACATAGTATAATTGCTTGATGATGCTCAATATGTTGTAATATTATTATTGCTTCCAGGTGATGAAAATAGTGGAGGTTTGTTTATTTGGGAGTCTAAATAAAGAGTGAACAGTACCAGGTATCATAAACGTGCAGAATTTCATAGTCTATGGAATGAGGGCAAAATATATATCAATCATATTATTTACATCACTTTTAAACTCAGACACATATAGGAAAGACATTTATGTGAATGATATGTTCAATAAGGAAATGAAATGAATACTAATGTTTTTAACAACATAAGGTTATTTTCTAATATACGAAAAAACTTGTTAAAGGATATGCCTGAAGATCTCACAGTAGAAAGTTTTTTCACAATCAATTTTAATTAGAAGACTTCCCACAATCCAATTGGAAGGAAAGCAAAAGAAGTGAACTCCTGCAGTGTCATATGTTTGAGAGCAATGAAATCCCTTCAGTCCAAGCATTAATAAGCATTTTCAGACTATAGAATAGTACACTGTTGGCATACTTTAAGAATGAACTTCTGGTTACACAGGAAGATTGGCATGTGTGTGTTTCTCCATCTTTCTTTGAATCATATCAAACATAAAATATACCTTATCTGTATAATCCTGTAAATCAAAAACTTGTAAATCCAGAGGGTTTGCAATTGTTTACGTTAAAAATAACTTTTAAATGTCTCAGAAGTAAATGATTTAAACTCTAATTTGGATATAAGAGCTGCTTAACTTTACAGATCTTCCACAGGTGCTGGACAATACAATTTTGAAAGCACATAAAAAAATTAAAGGAATCAAAGATGATTAAGGGGTGGAAAAGTAACACTGGTAAGAAGAAATTAAACGAAGAGGGTTATAATGTAAAAAAAAAGAAAAGAAAAATAGAACTAGTAATTCCTTTTCACACATAGTTTGTCTAACTTTGTAGAGACTGAGGCAATATGCTGATACCTTATTAGGAAGGGCTATCTGTATTGGTATGTCCTGAAAAAGTATCAGACATTAACCATGGGGTCAGAGAAGACAAATTCAGTGTAAAATTGTTTCAGCAAATTTCCCATACAAGTGCTACACTGTAAACAGCTTTCTTTTTATTTTTTTATTTTTTTTATTTTTTTGGAGACGGAGTCTCGCTCTATCGCCCAAGCTGGAGTGCAGTGGCGCTATCTCGGCTCACTGCAAGCTCCGCCTCCCGGGTTCAAGCCATTCTGCCTCAGCCTCCGGAGTAGCTGGGACTTTCTTAAAGAAAAAAGTTCAATACAGCACCTCATCAACAATGAAATGAAGTTCTATTTCAAGGGTCTCTTAACAACTCTCTTGATTCCTTCTAACTCATGGGATCATGACCATCAAAAGCGATATTCTTAACACAAAAACATACAATGTTATTCTCTTTTCCCACTATCTCCTTCTGAGCACATGGAATAATTTGTCTTTTTAAGTTTTTTATTATTATACAATACATATAAAATAAGAAATTTACCATCTTTTCCATTTTAAGGTATACAATCCAGTGGCATTTAATGTCGTAATGATGTTGTCCAATCATCCCCATGATCTAGTTCCAGAAGATCTTTATCACCTCTAAAAGAAACTCATACCCACAAGCAGCCACTCTCCTTAATGGGTTGTCTCTTTCCCCCACAACCCTTGACAATTATTAATATGCTTTGTGTCTCTATGGATTTAACTATTCTGGGTATTTTATCTAAGTGGAATGATATAATATGTACCCTTTTGTGTCTGGCATTGTTTACTTAGCGTAATTGTTTCAAGGTTCATGTATTTTTTTTTTCTTTTTTTTTTGTGTGTGTGAGCAACATGGCTGTTTATTTCACCTGGGTGCAGGCCGGCTGAGTCCGAAAAGAGAGTCAGCAAAGGGAGATAAGGGTGGGGCCGTTTTATAGGATTTGGGAAGGTAAAGGAAAATTACAGTCAAAGGGGGTTTGTTCTCTGGTGGGCAGGAGTGGGGGGTTGCAAGGTGCTCAGTGGGGGTGCTTTTTGAGCCAGGATGAGCTAGGAAAAGGACTTTCACAAGGTAATGTCATCACTTAAGGCAAGGACCAGCCATTTACACTTCTTTTGTGGTGGAATGTCATCAGTTAAGGTGGGGCAGGGCATATTCATTTCTTTTGTGATTCTTAGTTATTTCAGGCCATCTGGGCGTATACGTGCAAGTCACAGGGGATGCGATGGCTTGGCTTGGCTTGGGCTCAGAGGCCTGACATTCCTGCCTTCTTATATTAATAAGAAAAATAAAACAAAATAGTGTTGAAGTGTTGGGGCGGCGAAAATTTTTGGGGGTGGTATGGAGAGAGAATGGGCGATGTTTCTCAGGGCTGCTTCAAGCGGGATTAGGGGTGGTGTGGGAACCTAGAGTGGGAGAGATTAAGCTGAAGGGAGGTCTTATGGTAAAGGGTGATATTGTGGGGATGTTAGAAGAAACATTTGTCGTATAGAATGATTGGTGATGGCCTGGATACGGTTTTGGATGAATTGAGAAACTAAGTGGAATAACAGAAGGAGAAAAACAGGTATAAAAGGTCTAAGAATTGGGATGACTCAGGATATCTGATTAGAGAGTGCCTAAGGAGATTCAGCATAGTCCTGCCAGCAAAGATTATTTATTTACTTCAAGAGTTAAGAGTGGCAGTTTGGGGATAGCACCAGGAGATATCAGCTGTGATGGCTTGGAAAAACAGTGTAAACCGGCAGTGTAAACAAGAGCAGGGCATGTATGAGTAGTTGAGAACGGTGAATAGGAGTATGACTAGACAGAAGATAGTAGGGACGACAAGTTTTTTGGGGCACAGTGTAAGTTGGTCTGGTGTCTGGAATGAGACTGGGGCCTAATAAAAAGGAGTGTCCATACAGGAGCTCAAATGGGCTGTAACCTGTAGCATTCTGAGGACAGGCCTGAATTCTATGTATTTTATAAGCATGCACCAGGTACTTCATTATTTTTCATAAAAACCATATTCCATTGTTTGTTTATACCACATTTTGTCTGTTCGTCGATTGATGGACATTTGAGTTGTTTCCACATTTTGACTATTGGGAATAGTGCTGCTATGAATATAAAATATAGAATTTTTGGTTTGAACACTTGTGCTCTATTCTTTGGAGTATGTATCTACAAGAGGAAATGCTGGGTCATGTAGTACTTGCATGTTTTACTTCTATGTTTTAATTATTGAAGAACTGTTTTCCATAGCAGCTGCACCATTTGACATTCCCACCAGAGATATATATGAAAGTTAATATTTCTCCACATTCTTGTCAACACTTATTTTCATTTGTTAAATGATTATAGCCGCCCTAGTGTCTCTGAAATGGCGTATCATTTTGGTTTTAATTCTCCCTAATAACTAATGATATTGAGCATTTTTCATGTACTGGTTGGACATTTGTTTATGTTCTTTGAAAAAATGTCTACCGACATTTGCCAATGTATTAATTGGGTTGTTTTTATTTTATTGGTGATTTGCAAATGTTCTTTATATACAGGAATACCTCAGTTTATTGCACTTTGCCGATATTGCTTTTTTTCTTTCTTTTTCTTTTTCTTTTTTTACAAATGGAAGGTTTGTGGCAACTCTAAGTCAAGCAAGTCTACCAGAACCATTTTTTTCCAACAATGTGTGCTCACTTTTTGTCTCTATGTCAGATTTTGATAATTCACACAATATTTCAAATGCTTTCATTGTTATTATACCTCGTTATGGTCATCTGTGATCAGCAATATTTGATGTTACTATTGTAGTCGGTTTTTTTTTTTTTTTTTTTTTTTGAGACAGAGTCTCAGTCTGTCACCCGGGCTGAAGTGCAGTGGCGCGATCTCGGCTCACTGCAACCTCTGCTGCCCAGGATTCAAGCAATTCTCCTGCCTCAGCCTCCTGAGTAGCTGGGATTTCAGGCGCCTGCCACCGTGCCTGGCTAATTTTTTTTGTATTTTTTTGTAGAGATGGGGTTTCGCCATCTTAGCCAGGTTGGTCTTGAACTCCTGATCTTGTATTCCACCTGCCTTGGCCTCCCAAAGTGCTGCGATTACAAGCGTGAGCCACTGCGCCCGGCCTTGTAACTGTTTTGAGGTACCACAAACCTCAGCAAACTTCATTGATAAATATTGTGTGTGTTCTGACTGCCCCACTAACTAACTGACTGTTCCCCTGCTTCTCTCCCTCTTCTTAAGCCTCCTTGTTCCCGAGACAGAGCAATATTATAATTACATGAAGTAATTAATAATCCTACACTGGCCTCTAAGTGTTGAAGTGAAAAGAAGAGTCATGCATCTTTCATTTTAAATCAAAAGCTAGAAATGACTTAACTTAGTATGAAAGGCATGTTGGAAGCCAAGCTAGGTCAAAAGCTAGGCCTCTTATGCTGTGAACGCAAAGGAAAGCTTCCTGAAGAAAATTAAATATGCTACTCCAGTAAACACATAAATTATAAGAAAGTGAAACTATTTTATTACTAATATGGAGAGAGTTTTAGTGGTCTGACTATAAGATCAAACCACCCACAACATTCCTTTAAGCCAAAGCCTAATACAGAGTAAGGTCCTAACTCTTAAATTCTATGAAAGCTGAGAGAGCTGTGGAGGCTAAAGAAAAAAAGTTTGAAGCTAGCAGGGGTTGGTTCATGAGGTTTAATAAAAGAAGTTGTCTCCATAACATTAAAGTACAAGGTGAAGCAACAAGTGTTGATGGAGAAGCCGCAGCAAATTTTCCAGAAGACTTGGCTAACATATTTGGTTGCCACACTAGAGGTGGCCACACTAAACAACACACCTCTCTTATAAAGGAAACAGCCTTATATTGGAAGAAGATGTAATCTAAGACTTTCATAACTAGAGAGAAGTCTATATCTGGTTTCAAAGTTTCAAAAGGCAGGCTGACTCTCTCGTTAGAGACTAACACAGCTGGTGACTTTTAGCTGAAGCCAATGAGCATTTACCATTCCAAAAATCATAGGGCCTTTTAGAATGATGCTTTATAAATGGAAAAAATAAAGCCTAGATGACAGCACATCTGTTTACAGCATGGTTTATTGAATATTTTAAGCCAACTGTTGAGACCTACTGTTTGGAATAAAATAATCCTCTCAAAATATTATTGCTCATTGACAATGTACCTGGTCCCTCAAGAGCTCTAATGGAGATGTACAAGGAAATTAATATTGTTTTCATGCCAGCGAACATAACACCCATTCTGCAGCCCATGGATTAAGTAGTAATTTTGACTTTCAAGTCTTATTATTTAAAGCATACATCTTGTAAGGCTATTGCTGGGATATATTGTGGTTCTTCTGATGGAACTGAGCAAAGTAAATTAAAAACTTTCTGGAAAGGATTCACCATTCTAGATGCCATTAAGAGCAATAGTGATTCATGGGAGGTAGTCAAAATATCAAGATTAACAGGAATTTAGAAGAAATTGATTCCAACATTCATGGATGATTGAGGGGTTCAAGACTTCCGTGGAGGAAGCCACTGCAGATGTGGTGAAGATAGCAAGAGAACTAGCATTGGGAATGAAGTCTAAGATTTGATTAAATTCCTGCAATCTCATGATAAAACTTTAACAGATGAGGAGTTGCTTCTTATGGGTAGCACAGAAAGTGGTTTCTTGAGGTGGAATGTGCTCTGCTTGAAGATGCTGTGATCATTATTGAAATAACAACGAAGGATTTAGACTGTTACATAAACAGAGTTGATAGGGCAGTGGCAATTTTTGAAAGGATTAATTCTAATTTTGAAAGAAGTTCTATTGTGGGTAAAATGCTATTAAACACTATTGCATAGTACAGAGAAATTTTTCTTGAAAAGAAAAGTTAATCAATCTGGCAAGCTTCACTGTTGTCTTATTTTAAGAAATTACCAGTCACCCCAATCTTCAGCAACCACCACCCTGATTAGCCAGTAGCCAGCCATCAATGCCAAAGCAAGACCCACCACCAAAAGCAAAAAGATTACAACTTGCTGAAGGTTCAGATTATTGTTAGCGTATTTTAACAAAAAATTATCTTTACATTAAGGCATGTACTTTTTTTAGACATAATGTTTTTGCATATTAATAGACCACTGAATAGTGTGAACATAACTTTTATATGCACTGGGAAACCAAAAATTCATGTGACTCTGTTTATTGAACTATTTGCTTTATTGCAGTTGTTGGAAACCAAATCCACAATATCTATGAGATAGGTCTGTATTCTGGACACCAGAATCTGACCAGATTTATGATTTGCAATTATTTTCTACCAATATGTGGATTATCTTTTAAGACTCTTGATTGTGTCCTTTGATAGATAAACATTTTTAATTTTGATGAAGTCTAATGTATCTATTTTCTTTTGTCGCTTGTGTTTTTGGTATCATATCTAAGAAACGATTATGAAATCCATGGTTATGCAGATTTACCTCAGTTTTCTTCTAAGAGTTTTATAGTTTTAGCTCTTATCTTTGGGTCTTTGATCCATTTTTAGTTACTTTTTACATATGATGTGGGATAAAAAAGTACAACGCATTGTTTTGCACATTGCAATCCAATTGTCCCAGCATCATTATTGAAAAGATTGCCCTTTCCCTTTTGCAAAGTCTTGTCATCCTTGTCAAAAATTAATTGGTCATAGATATTTGGTTTATTTCTGTACTTTTAAGTCTATTTCATATGTCCACCCTTATGCCAGTACCACATTGGCATTGATTACTGTAGTTTTGTAGTTACTTTTGAGATCAGGAAGTGTGAATTTTCCAGTGTTTTAAAAAATATTGTTTGACTCTTCAGTGTTCCTTGCAATCTTACATAAATTTTAGGATCAGCTTTCCATTTCTACATAAAAGACGATTGGCTTTTGATAGAGATTTCACTGCTTCAATAAATTGCTTTGAGAAGTGTTGCTATTTAAGTAACATTAAGTCTGCCGATTCATGAACATGGAATGTCTTGCCATTTATTTAAGTATTTTTAAATTTCTCTCAACAATTTTAAGAAATTTTCAGTGTACAAGTGTTATACCTCATTTGTTACATTTATTCCTAAATATTTTATTCTTTTGATGCTATTATGAATAAAAGTGTTTTCTACATTTTGGAGGATTGTTCATTGATAGTATACAGAAATAAAACTGACATTTCGTTTTAATGTTGTATCCTGAAAATTTTTCTGAATTTATTTCTCTAACAGTTGCATCTTATGGATTCTTTAGAATTTTACATGTTTAAGATCACGTCATTTAACAATTGAGATAGTTTTACCTTTTCTTTTCCAATTTAGATGTCTCATATTTCCTTTTCTTGCCTAAATACTTGGACTATAACTTACAGTACAATATTGAATAAAAGTACAAAATGAAATTTTTGTCTTTTTCCTGATCTTAATGAGAAAAGTTTTATTCTTTCTGCATTGAGAATCATGTTAGATGTGAGTTTCTTATAAATGCCCTTTATCTTGTTGGGGTATTTCCTTTTTATTCCTAGTGTGTTGACTGTTACTATAAAATGGTGTTAGATTTTGTGAAACGCTTTTCCTTCACCAATTGAGATAATCATATAAGCTGACTTTTTGTTGTTGTTTTTCTTTTCTTTTTTAACCTTTGTTCATTAGTGTAGTATATTATACAAATTTGTCTATGTTGAGCCATTCTTACATTCCTGGTACAAATCCCACTTGTTGGTGGTCTATTTCTCACTTGGTCATGGTGTATAATCTTTTTAATATTTTGCTAGATTCACTTTGGTAGCATATTGTTCAGGATTTTTTTCATCTATAGAAGTAAGGGATATTGGTCTGTGTTCCTGTGGTAGTTTTGGCTTTTTATCAGCCTAGGCACATGGAATGAATTAGAAGGCATTCCCTCCTCTTTTAATTTCTGGAAGAGTTCAAGAAGAATTGAAGTTAATTTTTCCCTAAAATTTTGGTAGAATTAACCAGTAAAGTGATCTACTCTAGCACTTTTTCTTATTGGGAGGCTTTGTAGAGATATTTTACATTGTTTTAATTTGCAATTTCCCAAACATAAATGATTTGAGCACTTTTAAATGTACTAAACATATTCTTTTGTGACATGTCTGTTGAAATCTTTCCTCATTTTTTAAATTGCTTAACTATATTTTTATTATTGGGTTTTAGGATTTGTTCATATCTCTTGGGTACCAATGTGGCTTGCCTATTTAATTTCTTAAGTATCTTTTGAAGAGATTTTTAATATTGGTAGAATAATTTGTCAATATTTTCCTTTAATAGTTATTATTTTATGCGTTCTGCACAGTTAAGAACTCTTTAAATGCTCTAGATTTCAGTATTTTATTAGAAATGTGCAGTATAAATGATTTATCTCAGTTTGCGATGTGCCTTTTCAATCTTTTAATAATGTTTTCTGATGATCTGAAGTTCTTAATTTAACAAAGTTCATTATGTCAATTTTCCATCAATACTTAGTTATTTCCATTTAAGAAATGTTTGCCTATCTGTACCATGTGAAGATATTTTTCTATATGTTACACCAGAAGATTTACTGTTTAACTTTCACATTTAGGTCTATGTTCCAATTCCAATTATCCAATTAGATACATGTATCCAATTGGTTTAGTATTATATATTAAACATAAATCCTTTTTCCCACTGAATTGTAGATGTGCCTTTGTTATAAATCAGATGACTGTACACTTATGTGGGAGTATTTGTGGACTCTGCATTCAATTCCATTGGACTATTCACATATTCTTTTACCAGTAACACTGTTATGATTACTGAAGCTCTATAATAAATCCTTATACACAGTAGTATAAGCTTTTCAATTCAGTTAAATTTCTTCAAGAAGTTTTATGGCTACTATAAGACCTTTAGAGCTCCATATACATTTTTAATCAGCTTGTCAACTTACATTAAAATTGGTATTTAATTGTGCTGTAAATCAGCATAAGGGAAATTTATATTTATTCCTCTAATATAAAAATATGATATTTTTTCCATTTTCTTTATTTTTCCTCAGCAATGTTTATAATATTTAATATAGATGTCATAACCATATTTTGTTAGGCTTAATATTTAATGTTCTTTGATGTTATTTTAAATGGTATTTTAAATATTATTTATAATTATCTGTTTCTAATATATAGAGAAGTTATTTATTTTTGCATATTGATCATTTATCCAAAAATTGGTTGTCTGTTTATTAAATTTAAGACCACTTATCCTTTTTAAAAATTTTTTGCATATAGAAAAATGTAATTTGCAAATAATGACATGTTGATTTATTCATTATTTAGAAACACACAGACACACATACAAATTCCTATGTGAATTTAATTAGAGGGGAATTCTATTTTCCAGAATTTCTTTCTATGTATGATGTAAATAGAGAGTTGGTTCAGTGTTACTTGTGTAATATATGAAAGAAAGAAGTAAAGTTGCAGCTATTGGTCACAGAAGGTCCTCATACTCAGATGTGATATCTGACAGAAACTGACAAATGTGTAACATAAAGAACTTGGCAATTTCTAGCTTTTCCTCATATCTCTCCATTCTATACCTAGTTTTTCTTCCTAATAATGCCCTCAGACCCATAACCAGACCCTTGGCTGCAGACCCACAGACACACAACCACTTTCTATAAATCTCTCCATAAGTTTCATGTATTAGCTCCTTACTAAATATTAAGCTTACAATTATAAAGGACAGATAACTTAAACCTCTAACTATTTTTTAAAAAGCAAAGAAACAACAAAATGTATTCTCAGGCATTCCGAAGAAAAAATTTTTAATATGCAGAAAGAATATAAAATAGGTTTATATTTTATGATGGGTTGCCTGGAAAACATAAGGGTGAAACTTGAGGAAGTATATAAAGAAATAGTTGTTTCAGATAAATTTGAAGGAAAAAAATGCTATAATTAAATCATAAATTATTTTATATTTAAAAATGAAATGTTCTTCAACTTCTACAGACATTAACAATATAGACTGTTTATTTTAATTTTAGCGCTATTAAGTGTGTAGTTTGCAAATACATAAATTGCTACAAAATATTTTAAAGTACCATATAATAGTTAAAATCTTACACATTAAATTTGAGATTAAAATGCACCTCATTGTATTAATGATATTTAATTTCCAGTTCAATTTTTTATGTTTTAAAACTGTTCCATTTACGTAAAAATATAAACACATAAATTGTTCAGCTAAGAAACCCATATGTAAGCAGAGAAATATAGGAATTTTGAAAATAATAAAACCATTGTAAGCAATACTCATTGAATAGATGATATGAAGTTCTTATGGTTTCATCACGAATGTTTACATTAGACATGCCAAGACATTTGGCATAATTTTGATAAAATGCTTAAGAAAGCTGTATCGTCTCTAGTAAAAATACAAAATTATCTGGGCGTGGTGGTGTATGCCCGTAATCCCAGCTACTCAGGAGGCTGAGGCATGAGAATTGCTTGAACCCGGGAGGCGGAGGTTGTGGTGAGCCTAGATTGTGCCATTGCACTCCAGCCTGGGCAACAAGAGCAAAACTCCATCTCAAGAAAAAAAAAAGAAAAAAGGAGAAAAGAAACCTGTATCTTGCAGATACATTTTATTAAAATAAAATCATAGAAATCTCAATTGTATGCACCTAAATTTTTAAGAAAGTAATTCTTTGACCAATAAATACCTAACCTATAGTCTTAGGAATAGGCAGCAAAACAAAGTTAATTTCCCAAATTTTAGACCAATTCAAACTCACTTGAACCACCATTTTTACTAGCTCTTTGCAACTTGTGCTCTGAATTTTCTTTCAATTCAGTCCATTTTCATTCTCATTGACCTTCTCCTAATTAACCTTTTTCTAATCAGTTCCAAAATCCTCTGGTCTGTTAGATATGCCCAGAATCAGCTTGCCCTATCATCACCCCAACACCAGAATGTTAAATTCTTACTATTTAAGCTAAAACCACTGCAGATTTTTCTTCCCTTGGGAACAGCTTTTCTGATCAATGAATTGAAATAGCTGCCTTTGCCTAGCTATACCTAATATTTTTTAAGGCTTTACTGGCATAGCGTGAAACTATTCCTAGCTACTGCATTCTGGATTTTGCCTGGCATCAACAGTTTACTCTGACAATATCAATGTAGATGATACAGAAGTAAACTAGGTAAAGCAATAGACATAGCATCAGTAGAAGCAAGTTACACTCCTATACCGTTAATTGCTCTGTAATGTTTATTGTGACCTTTAAACAATCTGACTGTTAATTTCATCCTCTGTAAAGTGGGACCAATGGAAATGAGATCAGAAGGCTATGAGAATAAGATGATATGGGTACAAATATTCTGTAACATACAAAGTATTCCAATCATAAAATATGCAAATTTTGAAAATATTTTTGTAATATTCTGACATATTGCACTGATGTTTTTCTCCTGTAGAAGCAGTATTACATATGGTGGTTGGAATAGTTAATATGAATTATTATTATTAAGCTTTAGGTGTATAATGGATTGTATAGGCCTTTGTGAGTCCTCTAGAAGAGCATTATGACAATCCCTCTCTCTCTCTCTCTACTTCTACCCCTATATATGTGTGTGTGTCTGTATATATACATATATACATATTTAGTAAGCAACCATCTTACAAATAAACTTTTCATTATAATTTATTAATTTGTTTATTATAAATAAAGGTACCTGTTTTTTTTCTTTATATAAAATTATGCTCTAAGAAGCTTATGCAAACAGGGTTAATGGTGAGATACAAGTATTCTACCTTATTGTTAAAAATTGTGTGCTAGAACAATAGTACAAATGGCAAGAGCCCTTTTTTCTTATTGTGTTCCATGAATTTGATCACAAATAAACAACCTCTTCAAAGTGCTATCTCGAACCTGTACCTGATTGTCAGAGCTGAATATTTTTGGCCTATGCAAACACCGTCATATCTCCTTTCCATAGGCAACCTAAACTTCACAACTCCCACATTGAACTGACATTCTTTTTAAAATGTAATTTTTCTGTATTTGGACCTTAGTTAACAACTAATTTAAAATTTTCAATTAAGTCAGAAATCTGCTATCCTCCTATATTTCTCCTTTATCACCTCTGCCCTCAGACCTGAAGAAGTCTTAATTTTATCTGTTAAATATCTCCCCAGTGTGTTCCATGTTATCCATTTACTATCACTGACTTCATTCGGGTTCACATACATGCTGAGGCTAAAGGCCAGCAAACTTTTCTTGTAAAAGACCAGAGAGTAAATATTTTAGGATTTTTAGGTCATATAACCTCTGTATCAATTACCTACTTCTGCTGTTACACCCTGAAAGCAGCCATAGACAGCACATAAGCAAGTGGGTGCTGTTGGGTTTCACAAAAATTTTATTTACAAAAGACCACTGAAGCGGCAATTCATGTCTAATCCTGTAATCTCCCTCTCAAATCCATACTCCACATTTTATTTTCTGCATTGAAAAGAAAATCTGACTATATTTCTCTCTTTTAGTTGTTCTTTATTATTTGTAGATGCTCAAGGTTTGTCCTTCGTAATGTAAGTCCTGGCTAAAATTTCAAATTTATTTTGAGAACCCCAGTATACTCATCTACAGTTCTAAAGTTACTAAAGTACTTGCAGTTCTTGGCTCCTTACTCATGGATTTGGTAAACATTTATTAAGTACATATTATCTGCCAGTGTGGACTATTTTCTTTTATGTGAATCTCTCTCTAGACTGAACACCTGGGGTATGTCGATCTGGTAGCACAAATTTGCCTCCTCCAGTTTCACTTAAGAGCTTCATATTTTTATTTACTTATTAAATTTTATAATCTTCCCAAGGTTTCATTTTTAGCTCTTGATTTTCCATCACTATATATTTGATCTACTTTTATCACTTCAATGCTCATTCATAGCTGCCTGAATCTAAAATACATATTTCTGGTTTAAATTTCCGCTTTAGTTTCAATTATGTATTTACTATTGTCACATACAAATCCTTTGAAGACATCTCCAACTGAACATACCCAAAACCTGAACCATTAGCTTCCTTTATTTCTTATCTTGATTAGCACAACTATTAAATCAATTACCCAAAGACTCAATGTAATAAAGTTCAATGTAATAAAGACTACATCTTAAGGTTGACAGGAATGTTTATCAAAATTTGAAACTCAACTTTTATTTATTTCAGCTCATTAATACATTAAGGTGAACAGCCTCTATTCTATCCACCTACCAGAGGAAAAGATAAATTCTCTGTGGATGAATATATTTTAAGGCTCTATATTTTTAATGAAAAATGTGATGCATTCTAAAGAAAAATAATATTAAGGTATGCTGAGAGAAAAAAAATGAATGACAACAATCCAAGGTTAAAAAAAAAGAAACACAAAGATACAAGTGATAAAAATATTGTAATTAATGGTTAAGCATTTTTTAAAAAATAATCAAGATTGACAGTCAAAAAAGGAGATTAAAAAGGAGAGCATGAAAATATAGGAAAGGTGTAATAAAATAGAATTAGAGTCTATGAAAATGAATTAAATAAGGCTGGGCTTGGTGGATCACACCAGTAATCCTAGCACTTTGGGAGGCCAAGGTGGGCAGATCACAAGGTCAGGAGTTTGAGACCAGCCTGACCAACATGGTGAAACCCCGTCTCTACTAAAAATACAAAATTTAGCCGTGTGTGGTGGCATGTGCCTGTAGTCCCATCTACTCAGGAGGCTGAGGCAGGAGAATCGCTTGAACCTGAGAGGCAGAGGTTGCAGTGAGCCGAGATCATGCCATTGCACTCCAGCCTGGTGACAGAGTGAGACTCCATTAAAAAAAAAAAAAAAATGAAATGGATGTTCTAGAACTGAAAAATATAATAATTAAATTAAGTATTATATGGATTAAACAACAGATTAAATAGAGTAGAAGACAGAAATTGGACATAACAATTAAATTAAACATAATTCCATAGAGAAAATAAAGACTGCATACAGAGAGAAAAAGAATAGAAAATACAGAAATACTATAATACAGAGGTAGAGCACAGTAAGAAAGGTCTAGCATACATATAATAGGAGTCCCAGAGCAAGAGAAAGTAAAAGAAACGAAACAATATATAAAGATATATAAAGTGACTATAAAATTTTCAAAACTGAGGGAAGATATTAAGTCATATATTAAAGAAGCTCTGTAAACCCAAAGCAGGACAAACAAAGGGAAACCACAAATTGAAATAAGTTAATAAAATTACTGTAAAACACAGACAATTTCAGAAGTGATCAGAGTGAAAAAGAAATATTATATTTTGAGAACAAAAAAATAGATAATTTGCTTCTCAACAGAAAACAATAAAATGAAATATTTAAATGCTGAAAGAAAATAACTGACCACAGAATTCTAAACCCAGTGAAAACATTCATTAAAATGAAAGCAAATATGAAAAACTTTCACTTCTAGCCATGACAAAATAACAAGTTCCCAACTTACATTCTGTTCATAAAAACACTAGAAAACTGGACAAAATATATGAAACAACTGCTTTCAAATATTGGACAAGAGATACATAACTGCATTCCCCAAAATAGGGAAAGAAAAGAGTGTCACAACCATCCTGAAATTCTGTCTGGAGGCACTTTCTGGACTGTGGTTTAGAAAGGAGAAACTGAAGCAGTGCAAACTCAGTTTGCCTCTGGGTTTGTCTGACTCAAAAGAGACCAGTTCGGACAGTCTGAAGCAGCTGGAATTAACAGGGAAGGGTACTGGAAAAGGCACCAAATAGAGATGGAACAGAGATCCTGAAGCCAGCATAGAGATTACTTTGACTCTTTGGCTGAATACTAAGATCCACATGAGGGAAAAAGGGAACTTTCATGAGGGTGTGAATTCAACAGCTCACACAGGGCAGAGAAATAATTAGTTTCTAACCTACTCAAGCAGAGGAACCTTGCTGAACACCCAGAGCATTTAGTGGAGACCTCAGAGAGGTCATGCCTTAGGAAGAAAGCTACAGTAATCCTATAGTAATGGCTACTCTAGATGCACTCTAATGAAGCTAAAACATAAACCTTAAAATGAACAAGTTGATCTTAGATAAATAAATCTTCATGCCAATATAAAATTCAACACATTTCAAAAGAACACAACAATGCTCAGGTGCTCAACAATATAATATTCACAATGCCCTGTATTTTTCTTTCTATGATTAGGAGGAAAATCGTTAATAGAAAAATAACAGAAATAGCAGAGATGATAGAATTAGCAAAAAGGACTTCAAAAGAGCTATTATAAGTTCAAGCATTTAAAGGTAAACAAACACATAACAGAGAAAGAAATAGAAGATAGGAAACAGAACAACATTCTGAAGTTAAAGGCCCACTATCTAAAAGGAAAAATGATAGGCTAACTAAATATCAAATAAGATACTGAGAAGAAAAGAACAGTGTATAAAGTGACATAGGTATAAAATTATCAACACCCATACTGAAACAAAGAAAAAGAAAAAGTTAAATATATAAGTTTTGGTTAACTGTGAGAATATTAAGAAGTCTAACATATGTATAAGTGAAATCTTTATTAAAAACAAAATAGGTTTAAGGTGGGCAGAAGAAATATTTCAAAGATTAATGGCCCTAACTATAGACTGAAACTCTAAATCCATATATTAAAGAAACTGAATGAACCCAGCCAAACTAAAACAAACTTTTTGCAGGTATTTTTCCGTGAAAATTGTGAAACTAATTTTAAAAAGCATATTGAAATGCAGAGGACTAAGAATTGTCAAAGCAGTCTTGGAAAAAATCAACAAAGTATGAAAACATACTACCAAATTCAAGGCTTATGATGAAGCAGCAATGTTAAATAAGATAGTGCAATATTGTCATAAGGACAAAGTAAACCAATTGAACAAGATATAGATTCTATTAACAGAAGAAGACCTGTTGCATATTGATTGATGAGAATTGCTACTGCAGTGAAATGAGCAAAGGATCAGTTTAATAAATCCTGTTGGGTCAACTAGATACTCACATTGAAAAAAAAATCTTGACCCCAACTTAAAGCCATACATAAAATGTAATTCCAGATGGAGTACATAAGTGAATGTTAAAAGCAACAAACAAAGCTTTTAGATGAAAATACAGGAAACTGTCTTTACAACTTTGGAGTCAAGGAAGATTTCTTACAGTAGACACAAAACAAACCATCCATAAAGGCAAAATGTGAAACATTGTACTACATAGGAAAAAGAACACATGCCCAATATATTTTATTATGATGCTACAGTAACCTTGATATCAAAACCAGCAAGTATAGCTCAAGAGAAAAATTATAGTACCATCTTAGAAGACAATAGGAATGCAAACGCTTCAACAGAATATTATCAAATGAAATCCAGTAATTGATTTAAAAATATTACATTATATTAGAGTTCATTTATTTCAAAAATGCAAATGTAATTTAATTAAAATACACATTGTCTAGGTACAGTGGCTCATGCCTGTAATTCCAGCTCTTTGGGAGGCTTAGGTGGGAGGATTCCTTGAGGCCAGAAGTTATAGACTAGCCTGAGCAACAAAGCAAAACCCTCCCTCTACAAAAACTAAAAAATTAGCCAGGCATGGTGGCATACACCTACAGTCCCAGCTACTTGCAAGCCTGAGGCAAGAGGATTGCTTGAGCCCAAAAGTTCAAGGCTGCAGTGAGCTATGATTACACTACTGCACTCCAGCCTGGGTAGCAGAGGGAGACTTTGTCTCAAAAGCAACAACAACAAAAATACACGTTGATATAAATCATGTAAACCACATTAACAAATTGATAGAAACTTGCCCTCTCAGTATGTGTAAACAAAATAACAAACAAAAACCTAGACAAAATTCATCATCCATTCATGGTTACAATAATTAAAAAGTAAACCAAAAATAGAAGAGAACTTCCTTACCCTAATAAATAACTTTGTCTAAAACCCTACAGCAAACATTAGATTTATTGGTAACATATTATAGCATTTTTCTTAAAGGGAAGATAATAAGAGTCCTTACTTTAAGTGGATAATCAACCCAATGCAATAAGTAAGCATAAAAACTGAAAATGATAGATTTTGGAAAAAAACAAAAGCTACTTTTCATCGATTTTATGTTTGTCTCTAGAGAAAATTGTTAAAATCTGCAAATTATTATTATTAATTAGAAAACAGAATTGCTAGATACTTAATCCCTCTATAGAAGTTAATTTATTTCATTTTTATGAGGAAACATAAGTTTTAAAATAGTAGAATTTACAACATTAAAATTGGTATTAAATTAGATCTAGGAAAAAATGTGCCTTGCCTTTATTAGAAAATATATTAAATTTTTATTGAAATGCTTAGAGGAAGAACCAAATAATGAAACTATAAGCCAGATTGATAGAATCAAAGTCAAAATAATGCCAATTTTCCTCAAAATTAATTTTGAAAAGTAATAAATGATAGCAATAGATCAAGCAGCTTTTCGTTTTGCTGGAAATTTACAAGGGGACTCTAAAATATATATGAGCATGTTAAAGATTAAGAATAATCAAAACATTTTGGAAGTAGAAGCAAGAATTTGTGGGGAAATGCTCTTTCAGATATTAAAATATATTAGAAAGTTACATTATTAAGCAGTATGCTATTAATGCAGGAATAAAGAGGTCAAATAGAATGAAGACTTTTAGAAACGGATATGTGCATATATGAAAAAATGATAGAGCTAGAATTGAAAGTTGATGGGGAAAGAAGAGGTTCTCAATAACTGCTGGGAAACTGATCATTCGTGTAGAAAAATGGAATTAGATTATGTCTTATAGCATAAATAAAAATTATTTTTAGAAAAGGAAAGCAAATATAAAATGATTAAATTTTATTAACTTAGAGAGAATATAAAGAAAAAATGATAGAATTGGACTACACTAAAATAAATTTCTCATATGAAAAGAAAAAACCTCCCTAAAATTCAAAATATGAGCCACAAGCTGGGAGAAGATATCAATAGTATATAGTAGCCAATACAGTATTAATATTCAGACTATCAAAAATTCCACTGAATCGAAAGGAAATATTTAAAAATAAATAGATTATGGGCAAAAGATCTGTGAAGGCATATCACAGAAAAGGAAATATGAACCAATAAATATGTGACATTGTTCTCAAATTTCTCAGTATAAGAAAAATATAAATTTAAATCTCAAAAATATATCATTGGTATCCACCACACTGACAAAAATTATTAAGATTTGTTGTGATTTATTTTCTTATTCCAAGTAAATATAAACATCAATGCCTAATTTGGGGCTATTTTGTTTTTACAAAATACCTTAAATTATAAATATTTCCAATCTACAAAACGTGGATCCAATTCTTACCACAGGAGAAGCTTACCCAAGAGAAGCTTATGTATGTGTGACAATGTTCATAACAGCATTGTATGTAATATAAAATAATCAGAATAATGCAAATATCTAAAGACAGAAGAATGGGTTTAAAATATTAACGCAGCAGGGCGCAGTGGCTCACGCCTGTAATCCCAGCACTTTGGGAGGCTAAGGCGGGCTGAACACAAGGTCAAGCGATCAAAACCATCTTGGCCAACATGGTGAAACTAAAAATAATAAAAAAAAAATAAGTGGGTGTAATGGCACCTGCCTGTAGTCCCAACTACTCGGGAGGCTGAGGCAAGAGAATCGCTTGAACCTGGGAGGCGGAGGTTGCACTGAGCCAAGATCACGCCACTGCACTCCAGCCTGGCAACAGAACAAGACTCCATCTAAAAAAAAAAAAAAAAGTAATGCAATTGAACACAATCACGCCTGTAATCCCAGCACTTTGAGAATTCAAGGCGGGCAGATCACTTGAGGTCAGGAGTTCAAGACCAGCCTGGCCAACATGGTGAAACTCCATCTCTACTAAAAATACAAAAATTAGCCAGGCTTGGTGGTGGGTGCCTGTAATCCCAGCTACTTGGGAGGCTGAGGCAGGAGAATCGCTTGAACCCAGGAGGCGGAGGTTGCAGTGAGCCAAGATCACGCCACTGCATTCCAGCCTGGATGACAGAGCAAGATTCCGTCTAAAAAAAAAAAAAAAAAATTGATAAAATAATTTCAGTTACATAAATAAATCTCAAATTTTACTCTTTCACTAAGAAAGCAAGTGTCAGACGTACATATTAAAGCATGATTCTATGTATAAAGCATCAAAAACAGGTAAAACTAATATACATGGTAAAACTATAAAGAATAGCAGTATAATGGTAAACACAAGATAGTAGTTACCTTGGTTGTGCAGCTAGGGAGAAATATCAGATGGGGGAGAGAAATAGGTGATGGCAAATGTTACCTTAATACTTGATTTCTGAAGCTGGATTGTGGGTATACTGGTGGCTTTATTATTAACCTTTACAGCATGCATACTATTTCATAATGAAGTTCTAAGATTTCTTAAGCCCATAGCTAAAACTCAGTCGCCTCATTGGTTAAAGAGAGTGACTGGAAAAATATCCCTACTCTAGCTTCATGGATTTCCCTTGGTGGTGATGTGATACTTATATTAATAGATGTGATTCAAACTGTTCCTACATAAATCTTTCAAGTTACTCAGTATTTCTAGAGTCTACTCAACTAGACTGGTAGTCCTTGAAATAGTCACAGCTATTTTTAATACATCTTAAGTGTCTATTAACATTATCAAGCCATGGCATTTGAAGGCATGGAAGAGGGGGAGTCTCCCACCATGTGATCTTCAAAAAATTACTTAACATTTCTGTGTCTCAGGTTTTGCAAAAATGTTTGTTTTTATTTATACCATTGGCTTCCTGATACTCAAATCTAGTTATTCAGTTCTACTTAGGATAGATGTGGGGACACACATCCAGGACATCTATGGTCCAGGAGATGTCGTTTTTTTGCACCCATAGTAGGTTCCCGCCACCTGGAGTGAAAGCATGCCCACAGACAGAGAACAATCACTCACGTCCCTATCACCTCTAGCATGTCTTCAATATCCAAAAGACTTAAATATACAAATGGAAGTATGCCCAGATCCATGACAGACATTTCTGCTGGGGCCAGAGGCAGAAAACCTGGTGTCCTTACCCTTTTTATTAGTTCAATGTCCAATAAATGAACCTTCCTTTAGGAGTCCACCAATTTATGGTGCTTTATTTAGTATTAGGTGAACTAGGAACAAGTAGTACAGATTGCATAAAATATTGAAGCAAACCCATATGGTCCGCTCTGCAAAAAGCCATCCAGAAGTGTCCCAGAAAGGATCAAATGTATTTTTCAGCCCTTATCAGAACACTAAGAACCACTGCAGAATCAAATTTCAAAGTAGAGGTTTTGATTGTCTACTATCCTTCTCTTCACAATTGTATTATTAAAATAGTTTTATTTTGTTGAAAACACAGACTCTTCTCCCACTCACACTCAACCCTCTATGGCTTTGGGTAACTCGATTAGTCTCTCTGGACACACTTTTCAAATAAGTTGAATGAAGCAGCTGAACTATAATTCTCTGTGTGTTCAATTAGATAGAAATCCTTCCTCTGATTTCAAAGGGAATTAATGTAAACTTTAATGTTGCCCTTGCTTTATTAGCAAACTAGTTTTCACCACGGTATATTCCTTTTATCATAGAGTATTTGAAACATATATCATTTGTTTCCTTTCTAAGACCTTTAGCTAACATTAGCTCAAACTACTTTTATTTTGCCCCTGAGATAGATTCACCTAAATGATATTTTCCTTGCTAACCTCAACAGCCTGACACAGTATATTACTTTTTGAGTAACTGTCCTCCTTTTCATTTCCAATACTTTCTTAGCCATATCTTTAAGAAAAGGCTTTTGTAAAGCCACATAGAAAACTACTAGCTCTTTGTTTTCCTTTCTTTGGAAATTGTGAAGTTTCATCGTTCAATTATGGGGCTCTAACTCTCTGCTCCAGAGACTTGACTCCCATCAGTATTCATTTTTTTTCTTCTCCCATTTCTAGAGTCTCTTTATTAAATTCCATGGATGTTCAGTATAAAAATCAACACAGCTAATTTCTTATCTAATTCTGATACAAGGAGCCTTCATGTTTTTTCTTTACCAATCGGTTACAAAATCACTAGCAGTAATCCCAGGACAAATGATCTTGAGAAAGATGAATGGAAGAGAAATAAAAATGATGGCTCTACTGTCTTCAAGAGCATTTTCTAGAAAACAAAACAAAACAAAACAAAATAGTGTTCATCATTTTTTTTTGCCACCAGAATTGGATATTTCTTAATTTGAAAGAATAATATAAACAAATGTTTTTATGAAAAAAAAGCTTAAGTATACATCCCTAAAAACTAAATTATTCATCTCATAGATGATTACAGTGTAAGACTACTACATGCAAGACAGATGACTGTTGTCATTTTACGTATTAAAAAAGTTCTGTATCCAGGCGCGGTGACTCATACGTGTAATCTCAGCACTTTGGGAGGTCAAGGTGGAAGGATCACTTGAGCCCAGGAGTTCAAGACCAGCCTGGGCAATATGGCAAAAAAAAAAAAGAAAGAAAGAAAGAAAGAAAAAATTAGCCCAACATTGTGGCATGCACCTGTAGTCCCAGCTACTAAAGAGACTAAGCTGAGAGAATCACCTGAGCCTAGGAATTGGAGGATGCAGTCAGCCATGATTGAGTCACTGCGCTCTAGCATGAGCTACAGAGTTAGACACTGACTCCTCCTATCAAAAAATAAATAAAAGTTCTTATAACATGAATTAACACCCTTCTACCTTTAATGCTCATAGGTGAAGAGTCTATGGCTCACTATTGGCTTAAATGGATGAGATGACGGGAGGAAACCCAATAACCCAGAAATCTGGAAAAAAAAAAATAGTAGTAGCAGAAGTAGCAGCAATGATAATGATAAAATGATAATAATAGTCATTAAGTTCTTGCTATGTGCTTGGAACTAGCACTTTATGTGCACTGCTTTTTTTAATCCAGAAAAAAAAATCTAATGATAAATGTTGTGTTCTTATGTACATATTTTAGATGACAAAACTGAGACTTGGAGGGGTTTTGTACATTTTTCAAGGTGGCATAGCCAATTAGTGGTGAAGCTGGAATTCTACCCAAATTCTGACACCAGAAAACATTTAATTAATTATCTGTCCTGCAAAGAGAGCAAAAAGTCAGTATCTTGAGAAACACAGATATAAAGTGAAAAGAATAGTAAGATCTGCATCTATATAAAAAATAAACAAAAAAATAGAAAAATTTAGAGAAGTCAATTATTTTTCTTTTTTAAAGAAACAATCCTGGGTAATGATATTTATAAATAGCTTTTACCAGACAACTACTGTGGCTACTAAAGATATAAAGTTTCATGATGTATGAGTCTTAATTAAATGTAACTCTTTTTTTATTATTTATTTATTTATTTATTTTGAGACAGTCTCGCACTTGTCACCCTGGCTGGAGTGCAGTGGCGGGATCTCGGCTCACTGCAAGGTCCGCCTCTCGGGTTCACGCCATTCTCCTGCTTCAGCCTCCTGAGTAGCTGGGACTACAGGCGCCCGCCACCACGACGGGCTAACTTTTTGTATTTTTAGTAGAGACGGGGTTTCCCTGTGTTAGCCAGAATGGTCTCGATCTCCTGACCTCGTGATCCGCCCACCTCGGCCTCCCAAAGTGCTGGGATTACAGGCGTGAGCCACCGCGCCCAGCCGGATTAAATGTAACTCTTTAGTATCATTGATCAACCAGGTAATTCTGGCCTTTCCAACAACCTGCAGAATTTTCTTGATACCTCTCTCACGTTAAGTATTCTTTCTGTGGTTTACAGAAACCTTGGCTAAGTTTCCACTTAATGAATTTCTAGTTCTAATGTCCCTAATTCCCACTCTTGCCATAAGACACACTTTCCTCCTCAGTGCCCCAATCCAATTTAGTTTCTATTCTGATCCTGTAGCCTAAAATAGATGGCAAAGGAAGCATGAAAGTAGTAAATAGATGAATCCAATAAAAAAGGAATAAAGAAAATATTGAAAATGAGATCTTGATCAGAGCAAAATGTGAAGAAAAATTAATAACACTTTTTTAACGAAGAAAGAGGAAACAAAACATTAAACAGATTTTGTAAAAGTTCTGAAAATAATATTTTTAACATACCATACAATCAGGGGATAAGTTAATTCTCAACAGCAAAAGTACTCTAGATGTAAAAGTACTTAAGAAATGGAATGATAAGAGTGACAAAGAGCTCTCTCTTTGTCTCTACAGAACAATTGACCCGATCTTCCTTTTAATAAAAATGAGTCTGCTTCAATAGGCAAAGAGATGATACACACTTGCGGCAAAGTATAATGTGTCAGCCCAGTAGATCCAGGAGGGCGTCTTCAACACATTCCCAAGAGCTTGGAGAGAATTTAGGAATAGGAGGGAGAGTTAAAATCTTAGTATAGCTACAGTCACCATATAAATAGAGTCTTCTTATTATTTATGTACAGAAAATGTTATTAATTCTAAAGTTAAGCACAATATACATGTAAAGCCCATTTCTTATTTTAACCTGCAGTCTCCCTCAAGGAACATTGGGATACAAACTTCTGATACCATTCATGTTGCCAAGGATTCTGGCCACTGAAATAGAAAGATTGCTAGGTAAGATGTGAAGTAAACAGGAAAAGAAATTGACTAAAATATTAATGACAAAATCAGTGTCTGGAGCAAAAATTTTAAAATCTGTATTTGTATTCTATTGACTAATTTCTTCTAAAATAAGCATACTTTTTTTCTACATGCAGCTATTGGTAAATAGGATAAATGTGCCAGTTTTAATCACTGGAATCTAGAAAGTATGCTAGGCATATATTTAGAATAAAGATCTATATTAAGTGGATATTATAATAATCCTCTCATCCAAAGATACTTATTGGACAACAAAATTAGAGGGTTACTTAATTCTTCTTCGTCTTCTCTTCCTCCTTCTTCTCCTTTTCCTCCACCTCACCCTCCTCCTTCTCCTCCCCTTCCTCCTCCTCCAACTTCTTCTACTTTTTATCCTGTCGTTTTTCTTCCTTCTCTCTCTTCTCCTCCTCCTCTCCCTCACTAAATAACTGAAAAAAAAATTAGACCAAATTCTTTTATCTTATTTCTCCAACTATGAAATGATTTTAAAATAAGGTTTGGAGACTATTTTGGAAAATGGAAAGTGAATATTTACATGAAGTCACAAGTCTGGGGTGCATTATTTTCACACTTCTACCTCTAATGTTAAACTTCCTATTATTCAAGCATAGCCCAAACACAAGTGTTTGTCACTTAGAAGGATATATTTATATCACGTTGCCTTCTTTTCCCGTATACTTAGAAAAGGATCTTAATCTTAAACATTACATAAGTAGAAGAGATTTAATTAAAAACTTGAAGAAATGTGTTACTGTTAATTGAATTCTTGCTACATTTACCTTTGCACACCAATGTTAATAAAACTCCAGTTCAAAGTGGATGGGTTTGGGGAATTGAGATAGCTATTTATTTCCCTACCTGAGATGCCAAGATAATCTTCTCAGTAAAATAAAGAACCCAATTAGGAGAGTTCTCATTTGTAGCTATTGATCAAGTTTACACAAAATGCTAGGATTTCTAAATAAAACAAATAAGAGGTTCAAAGGCCTTTAAACGAGGTTGAGGGAGTGAGAAAGGGAAATAGTTCTCTCCGTTTTGAAAGCCTTTCACCTGTGGAGCAGATAATGGACGGGCCCCTCTCCCAGCTGGGCTCCGCTCCCGCCCCTAGCCTGGCGCGCGGTCCCTTCCCCCACCCGCTGAGCCTTCCTGTTCGGTATTTCGGTATTACCAAGCTATAAATTGCCTGAGAGCTTAGAGACAATCAGGTCACCACCGCCCTCACAAGGGAAAAGCTTCTTACTTCCGAGCAGAACGGTTCAGCTGGGAAGAGAGGAAGCAGGGAGAGAATCTATGCTTTAGTCGTCACTGCTCTGGCAAGGGGTCGAGAGAGATGGGGGAGGGAGGTGGCAAAAAAATAAAAATGAAAAAATAAAAATAAAAAGCATCTCCAACAATGTTGCACTTGACCCAAGTGTACAAACTTATTGGTCGCTGCAATGGAAACTCCCAGTGCACTCTCCACGGCCTGGCAGCCGCCGCTGATGGGTGGAGTCGCGCTCCCGGCCCCACCTATGGGACGGAGCTGCTTCTCCCGCATCTCGGCTCCACCGCACCCTTCGCGGGAAGTCCCCAGGCTTCCAGCAAAGCTCAGCTTATCCCGCCCCCGCTTCCAACCCGGAACCCCAGAAGAACAGCATGATGAGCCTCCGGCAGCCAGGCGGGCCACCTCCCCGCGGCTCAGTTTGAGGACACTTGTGCGGAACCCTTTCACGTCCCCACCCTACCCAGCTTTCACAACTCCGCCGGGTTAAATGGCCAAAGACAAACTTCTGCCTCTCCTGTCCCCGGTCCCAGCTTTTGAAAAACCCACAGCTGGCGAACCCACACACATCGAAACTCCTAGGTCGCTGTTGCAGTCTGGGCATGCTCAGTATCAGGGTAGGTTTTGATTGAGAGTAAAAAAAAAAAAAAAAAAAAAGCTTTGTATTATGCTCTCTTTCTCCTGTGCATACTGCTTGCTGAACAGCTTGTGGGGCATTCCTGAGTCTACCTAGAGGTTTTATCAGACGCCCTTGATTGTGTCTCCTTGGGATCTGTTCCCCTCTTACTTCACCCCCTCCCCCAACCCGCCTCCACCCCGCTTCCCAGGTCCCTGTCCGCTGTGGGGATGGAGAGACACTAACAGAACTGGGATGGGCGATGTTGGCTGAGCGGATCCACCTATTATTAGTGCGCGGGGATTGGCTCCTTGGCGCAGCGTACCCGAGGTGGAGCCAATCAGGATGCTGGGGCTGGGAGATGATGGGCGGCCGCCTCCTCACTGGAGGGATTCCTGGAGAAGCTGCAGTGTGGGGATGCTCTAGACCGAGTACTGCCCCCAGTGTCTTTCCACCTCCTCCTGCAGCAGCGGCAGCGGCAGCAGCAGTTAGCAGCGGCAACTTGAGGCTGCACCCCGGGCAAGTCCCCAGGGTGGTGCTCAGCCGAGAGGGGGGCTTGGCGCCCCGAAAGGGTGTGTGTAGGGTGGGGGCGACCAGCTGGGACCAGCTGGTGGCCCTGGAAAACCTCCCACACACCCACACCCACACACCCCTTTTGTGTTGCAGGCTGCCCCTCCAAGAGCGGAGGCAGCGAGAGTACGCGTGTGCCTCGCGCCGGTCCACGCGGGGAGAGCACTGGGGACCGAGACCCGGCACCACCTCCCGGTCCGCCCTCCAGGTAAGGAAGCGGGACTGGCGGCGCGGCCACCTCGGCGGTGCCTATCTGCTCGAATCCATCCCAAAGATTTTCTTCTCGATACACTTGGGTTTTAGTGGTGGGAGTCTGAGACCTAGGGAGGGATCCCCGGGTGGCCTATTGTGAGAAATATGAGACTACATGTGCATCTCCTGGAAAAGCACTTTGCACAGCGCCCGTGATTTAGAGCCTGGAGTTGATGTTGGGCATCCCCCATCTTCTTGCTTCCTCTTTCCTTCTCTTGTTCTCTCTCCTCCGTCCCCCACCCCCAATCTCAATCTTTTCTCTCTTTCTCTCCCACACCTCCCCTCTCGCCCTCCTCCCACCCTAAGCACGCACAGCGTTTCTTTCTCCTGGAGAGGATTGCCTTTCTTAGAGGAAAGAGGGGGAGTGAAGAAAGGAGAAAGATTTTTTTCTGTTGGGGAGAGGGATATTGGTGGGGGGGACGTAAACAAGATAGAATACAAGCTCTGCGAAAATCAGAGCACATAAAGCAATTAAACTGAATAAGGGGAGTAGACAACCAGTCCAGCTTGGGCTGTCAGAGAGAGGAAGCGTCAAGTTTGACTTGATTTCCTCCTTGCAAGAGTCTATGTCTCTCACTTGATTCGTTCAAATGGAACAAAAATAAACCGACAATCCAACCCACTTTCAACTGCTTAATTGCTTTTGCTTTTGAGTGCCAACCATCTGACTTTTCCTGTTTCCATCTGTCCTGTGGGGCTAACAATTTGGTATTGCACATCAGTGTTAATATCTGAACTTTGAAAGGTTTCTTGAGTAACAAAAAAAAACAATTAAAATAGATTATTACTTTCCTGAGGTTTCTTGGTATGGCCTGTTGTTGGGGGATCAAAAAATGTAAAGTTTCAAAACATTTGCAAGGGACAACAATTTTATAGGAAGGCTTGGATTTCTACTTTGAGAAAGCTAATCTTCTAGTTAGCTTTGTGTGCATGTTGATATTCACTTTCTCCAGTATTAACCCTTTCGTGAAATAAAGCAACTGTTTAACTTTTGTATGGAAGCTACATTTGTGTAGAATTTTCACTTTATTCTACCTTTGTACTATCTATTTGCATTTTATTGTCTGGATACCAAACTTATGCCTGGCTTTATTTTCTTTTAATAGGACAATATTTAATGGATATAAACATGATGTTTATACAATTTCAGCACTCCCTTTAGAAGGCACATGGAGGCTCAGTTGGACAAGAATCCTCCTGTACTGGAACTAAGTTTAGAAAGTAATGCTAGAAAGATACCCTAAATTTTAAAAATCCTGAAGGGGAAAACATTTTTGTAACGTCTTGTTAAAAGAAAGAAAAATATATCAAAACACCAACATGCCCCTGGCTGCCTGCATAATAGGTCAAGTAAATGGTACTTGTTGGACAGAGCCTTTACAGCAGCTTCAGCAGTCTCTAATTCCATCATTGGGGATATAAGCTTTCTTTTCTTATTATTCTTCAGGGACAGCTAAGCGATAGTACTGTCAGATGGAAGGAGGTATAGAGAAATGCCTCGTTTGATGTAATAGGAAAGCAATCCAAGTGGGTCTTACCTGAACACAGAGAAATCCACAGATGTTAGTATACAAAACACTTCTTTTTATTTATCAGGGGAAATGCAGAGTCTTACTTTTTTTTGTCTAGAACTCCACTTGATATAAGAAAAGAGAATCTTCTATCTTAACTGTGTCTGACCTTCCACACTAATTTTGTATCTCAGAGAGTATTTTTTCACTATGTATGTTTAATATATAAGTTTACACACCAACTTAGAGAAGAGCTGAATTCATTTGCCATCAGTGTAATGTGTACTATTTTCCAAACCATTTTGCATTTGAGGCAATGATCTCTCCCTAAATAGAATTACCAAGTCACGAAAAACGATTTTCTTTCTAGGGCTTTGACATTTAAATGAAAAAAAAAAAATAGTGTCTCTGTTGAAAGCTAACTCTGGTTTTTAGAGGTGCCACCTTTTGGTTACAAGGACAAAGGGACAATCACTTAATTACCTCACATGTATGTACAACTGAATTAACAAGTTTAGACATGAAAAGATGTACAAAAAGGAAGCCAGCTGCCTTCATGTGAGAAAATTAAGATTTTGTTTTCTCATTTCTCCACTGTCTTAGGAATATGTGAAAATTTAGGCTTGGTTTGTGACATTTATTTTCATGACTCTTTACAAATGTTAATTATAGAAATAACATCTAAAAATATGGATATGAGTAGTTTTTCAAATACTTCTAAAAAATTCAATATCTGTGTATTGGAAATCAGAACTAATTCCAATATATAGTGAGTGGATTGGGGAGAGACCTTACATGATATATTATAGGAAATTCTTACTTTGTTATCCCACAAAATAGTCTAATGTCACAATTTCATACAATCTTTGTTTTTTCTCCCTTTGACAGGATATTTTAGTAAATCTCATTAATGTTTCAGAGTAAATATGATAATTATGCCTCGAGGTATTTTTGTCAGAATTGAAGACTGCTAATATATAGGGAAAATCCTAAAATACTAATTTCACAAAAATACCACATGATTGAGAGTTGTTGCTGAGTAGTTTTGAACTTCATTTCATAATGGAGAATATTAGTTATTTCATCTGGTCAAATTATCAGATAGTTCTAATCAACAAATATGAAAATGAATAACATTGTATTTATACGATTTGCGCATTAGACTGAAATTGAAACTAAAAAATAGTATTAATTATATGCTTGTATTAATTATATGCAAGATGAGCTGGAAGATTAATAAAATAAAATGTAGAATATGTTAGAAATCTGAAAGTTAATTTGAACTTCCTGTTAGCCTAATAACACCATTAACATAATATCAGTTCATCACTTTTGATGTCAGTATATTAAATTGATTTTGAGAAAATTCCCAAAACAGTTAGAGCCATCTAATCTTAAAGAACACACACTTAATGCAGACAATTATATGAGCCTGAAATATAGTTCTTATGATTTCCAGTTTGTGCAACAGCCAAGAAGAGCTATCACTAATTCCAAATTGAAACATAATATTTATTTTCCTAATGGTAATAATTAAGTAATTTGGGGGGAACAAGAAATAAAAACAGTTTGATTATATAATGGAACAAATCTTTGTCTAATATTACCAAAAACCCATACCAAAGTTAGACTTTCTGCCATTGTATAATGTAGGTATGGGTCTTGCATGCATTCTGCTGAAAATATAATATTTTTAAAAATTAAATATCTGATGTAGTTGTGATATTTTAAATTTTTTAAATAATTTATTTATCATAAATATATCTGTACCAAAAGTTCAATACATGACGTGGCTGATTTTAGCTGAAATTTTTTCACTGAAATTGACCAAAGCCATTTAAAAAGAGACAAAGTATATGGCAATATACATAATAATTTCAGCTAGAATTTAAGGATATGTGTGTGTATATACATATGCATATATTTGTGTGTATATATATTCCGAAATTATCTAAATTTTTCAAAAAGGTTTAGAAACTCATGGACAGTAGACTATAATTTGCTGAAACTAGGGGCTATTCATGTACAAAGTACCATTTAAAGAAAGATGACGGTGTCTTGGGAATGCTTTTAAGGGTTCTTTAGTTGAAAGTCTGGGAATACTCAGAGATAATATTAATGAGAGCCTAGAGTTTTTTTCTTTTAAAATGGGGTTCCATGGCTTTGGGCAGAAATGATTTTTATATGTATCATGATTGAAAAAACTCTCAGTACAAGATGATGCACTTCTTTATACAGGTAACAAATAAGTTGAAATCATATTTTTACATGATTTAGATATGATGGCTGATAAAACTTCTGTCTTTCTAAGGCTTTTGGCAGATGTTTCTTTCAATATTTGCATTAAGGTAAACATTCTTAATTTTTTATGTAATTGAATGGCATGATGATCATTGCATTGGGTGGGAGAATGTGGGTTGATATGTTTTCATTAAATTCCTCAAGAAATGATCAACATTTTTTCAGTCTTTTTGCAAACTTGACTTAAACTTCTCCACTAAGTGTTTCCATTTCCTTAAGCAGAAATTTAACATTTCCAAAAAAAGATAACCAGCATTTTTCTTTCAGCTGGTCATTTTAAGAGTGTTCTTGAGGAGCTAGTTTTATATGGACTATAAGATAAACTGTGGTAGCTGGGTATGTGAACATCACTCCATTCATATGTACTAGCAATACAAAATAAGCTTATTTAAAATTACAGTGCAAATGTATGCTACCTATTAGAAGAGAGCATACCATCATTTACTGTCTACATCAATAAAATTTACTTTTGTTTTATTAAAAAAGAAAAGTTTTCTTTAAAGTGGACAATAAATATATTGCTATGTTGTAGAAATGGTAAACACTAGAGATGCTATTTCTGCAATTTAAAATATAATATTAGAGATTCTATTGCAAAGAATCCTAGTTTTAAAATGGCATCTACATTACATTATTTTAAAAAAGCAATATTTAAGAGAGTTTCAAAAGAAATTAAAACCTACATTAAAGTAAAATAACACCTTTATGGTAGTCTTAGAAATGAATTTTCTAGCATGTCTTTGACACATGCAAAACAAATATTTTAAAGAATTATTTCTGTAATTGCTCTAATTTTTATATTTATTTAAGCCTTAAGTTCTGATTGCTGATTTCCATACTTTACTAATAATGCAAATGAGAGGTCAAAGTTTATCTTTTTTGGTTACTGCTATTGCGGAGATACAAAGAAAGCATACTGGTCACTCCTATAAATGTCTCACACATAGTATGTTTTATGTTTAACATTATTACTTATGCACATAAAAAGGCATTTTGTTAAAGAGGAGCTCTAGAAAATCATAAAGCAGATGAAGATATAAAACATGCCTTCTATTTCTAGCTGTTTGTACAAAATGAGAGCTGGGGAATTTCCATGTAGAACGGGAATGGCCTATAAACTAGTGTAAGAATTCAGTGAAACTACTTGGTTAAGATATAATTTAAGATATTATTTCCAAGAGTTCATACAGCCCTGTTGGACAACATTTCATCACAGATACTAGCTTGCAACCATGCTATGGCAATCATAAGTACTGTTAACAAGACATTTAGCTAAGTGCCTCAGTTAGAAATTAATTTCTGATTGAAATATCCACTTAATTAAATTTAGGTATGGTACTGAAACTTGGTCATATCTTACCTCAAAGAACCTATTTCTGTACTTGTGAAATATAGCTTTATTAATAATTTTAAAGTGCTTAGAGTTCCGATTTTTTTTATCAAAGGGTATTATATAAGTAAAAGTAATTGTGTCTTATTTCCTGTGATAGATAAATGTTTTCTTTCTCTTTTGAAATCAAAGATAAAATGCACATATGCACTCAAATGCAAACACATTTGAAGAGTTTGAAATGTAAACATTCTTATTTTGCAATTGCTTACATGAGAAGTATATAGTCTCCTGTCCTCTTCCATCATGCTCCCTGACAGCAGCCATCATTTCAGTCCCTTGAGAATAGAAAGGAAAGCAGACAAACCACCTGAAAACTCTGGTGAAAGTTCTCATGATGTGGCCTCCAGGGAACAGCCTCTTGTTTTACTTGAGGCTCATTTCCTCTGGGCCATCCTCCTTGCATGTCACTCCATGCCTACTGTGGGTAGGAAACAGGTACTTGGATTGACTGATTGCTGCTTTGAGATTCCTTGACATATTTTTTCATCAACATGAAGGCAAAAGGACATGAATACTCAGTCAAAACATGCAGAGCTGTACTTACGTGAACACTTTTAAAATGCGATACTGAATCTTATATAATTTTAGGATAATTTATGAAAAAGCTTTTCTTTCTTGGAATTTCTTTTGTTTACTCACAAGTGATCCAAGCAAAAGATGAAGCTGTTAAACCATGAGTCAGTATAGTATTTTTTTAACTTAACACCTGAGAATAAAGCTGAAAGGATTGTTTAAAAAGTGTTTCAAATCATACTTTCAAAATCCATCTGTGTCTGGAGACCCTTAAATAAGCACATGCTTCATGGTCATTATCCCAGATAATTGACAATTTGTTTTTCTACAAAATCTCTAGATATTATGAAACATCACACACGAGCTTGCTTTTAGGATGGATTATTAATAATGTATTTTTCAGACACAATTGTATGTGAGAGTTTCTGCAAGTATAAACAATAAGATAACATTACAGCAGCAGGCAACACTCACTAAAATATCAATTTCGAATTGTCTGCTCTCTCTTTGAGAAGGAGAAAGAGCTAACTGAGTATCTTTTTCCCTCGTGATGTACTGGTCTCCACTATCCTATGCCATACAAACAGTGGACATGGTCCTTGCTTACCTCCTATGAAATACGGAAATTGCCTACCTGCTTATTTTTGAGGGAAAAAAAAACTTATTTAGAAAGATTTTTAGACAAATGATTTATTGGCCTTTGAATCAAGGACAAGTGCTATAACAACTTATTAAGGGATAGTTGAGCTCTAGCAATCAGGTTTTGAGTTATCAAGATTATTAGGAAGAAAAGTTGACACAGTTTCTCAGGAGAAAGACAAGGAAGCAAAGCATTGAAATCTGTTTCTGACTTGGAGTGTCTGCCAGATCCTAGTTTACAAGGCTGGCTTTCTGCCTAATCCCTAGCATTTTCATCAGATTTGAAGACTGAATAAAGTGAACTATTGGGCATTAGAGCATATTTCTAGAGCACTGAGACCTCTTCTATAAATAGCATAACATCACTCTTCTATTTTAACCAATGTTCAGAATCCGAGGCCACAAGTTTTTATATTTAAATATGTATAAACCAGATCATTCTATGCCTGTAAGTACTAGGGTTTCATCTGTCTGTGTACAGGAAATTCTTCTGTTAAAAGCTTAGTTAACAATATGACATTACAAATAATGTACCTATTTTTAGTGGTTTTATTAAATTATAATGTTAAATTTAAAAAGCCAAGCATTCACCTTGAGCTACATCTGAGCCTGATAATTCAAAAAGCGACATTTCAGTACAAAGCCAACATACCCTTAAATTGACAAAACTGCCCTGCTTTTAAATTGTTTTGTAAAAAAGTACTTGATATGCAAGTTTCCAACGACTTGTTTTTTTTCTGGAGAATCTTAGATACTTTCTGAGCCACTCTTAGACAACACAGAATGAATATTAATGACAGGAGAGAGCTGACTCCTTCAGGCAAAAGTGGATGAGACAAGTTCTTTTATGCCTTTGAGAATCTGTTTCATCATTTATATATTGAACACATAGCAACAGTTTTATTTCTCTTGATTTCTGGACTTTTAGACCTGTATGCATCGAAGCATATTACAACTCACAGCCTGAATAGGAAAGATTTGTTCAGTTCTCTGGTTATAAGAATGATATAGGAATTCCTTTGTGTTCCCTTCCTTTCTGTACATTTTATTCCTTTCTCGTGTCTTCCCTTCCTACTCTGCCCTTCTTCCTTCTTTTCTTCATTCTTTTGTCTTTCCTTTCTTTTTTTGTATCTTCATTAAATATTTTCCTATAGAATCACTAAATGAAGGTTTAGTACTTTTGACCCATAGTAATCTTCACCGGCTGAATTAATTTGTGTCAACAACTAAGAAATGTAATTCTTAGTTTGCATACATTTTAGGTTAGCTTCACAAAGTATATGTATAGATAGATAAAGGAGCAGCCTTTTAATTTGTTTATGTAATTGGCACACTTAAATGGAATGTGTCATGATATGAATGTTTTTAAAATTTTGCATGTAAAGGGCTTGCTGATAATTTCTAAACCATAACTTTTTGCAGAGAGACAGAATAATGTTTTAGAGTCCAAAAAACTGGCATGTACTATTTGGCATGTTTTTCTTTATTTTCTATTTTGCCATTGCAATGGTAACAAGTTATTGTTTTCATGACAGGCGTGCAGCACTGTATTTTTATTTGTTTATTTATTTTATTGCCTTATTTGATGTTGATAATGAAGAGTTTCTCTCTCTTAAAGATGCAATGAAGGAGACTCAAGTGTTGTTACTTGCCTGCAATTACACATTTAGAAAGCCTCTTATATTTTTTGTCTATTGGAACTTACTGCCTCAGCACTTAATAAAGCAGGAAAAAGCATGTTTCGTAATTCTCTTACTATGTAAGAACTAGTTTGCTTTTGCTTATCTAACATCATTATTGAGTATAAGATACATAGTCTTTATTTATCCCACTGAAAAAATAAGAAAGATTTGATATACCATTATTTCTTCTGTGACTCTAATTGCAAAATAAATTGAGTTTGTGTTTTAAAATTATTCAAGGGACATTTTTGTAATCTACAAGAAAAGTCACTAAGCTTGAGTCACTAGGCTAAGTTGGCCTTTAGTCATTGCTATATCACTGTGATGTTAGATAAGTCACCTTATTTGTTTTCTTATTTGTAAACTCCATAGTTCCAAGCCACCAAGTAGGGTGCAATGAGAAGTGATTGGAATCATAAGTGTTGTAGCTTTATCACTAACTCTCCAAACTTATCTCTTATTATTCTCCTCATTGATATTCATACACATCTTCTTGCTGTTCCTTCACATAACATTAGTGGAAGTTGTTGAATCTATTGATACTTTTTATCTTCTATTCCAAGGTAGAATGGTTAAACATTCTGCTCTAAGTGAACATATCCAAACCACAATTATTATTCAATTCAAATGTGAAGTCTATCAGTTGGCAATTCTTTGTGTTAAGAAACACATTTGGGAGCAATAGCTAATAGCCATACCATTGCAATGTGGAATAATATAAGTGTGTTTGTAGCTAATCTGATTGAAGAAAACAGGAATTTTAGTTGGGAAGGGCCTATAGAAAGAATACAAAATTATATGAAACATAGGATAGGTATTAAGGGAGATATTTGAATGAATACAGGTATTCATATTGTTTCTTACAATATGTCAAGCACTTTTCTATGTACTTTCCATGCTTCATCCCATTTAATATTCTCAATAACTCCTTGGGATTTGTGCTAATTTGTTTATAATTTTTAAGTGAGAAAGTAGTGGAAAAAGAATAACTGAGCAACTTCCCAGGGTCACATTACGTAGTAAGATGTAGAATTAAACCCAAGCTACCTATTTACAGAGCCAATACTCAATCATAGGTAGTCACACAATCAATAAACTCATAAATGTCAGAAGAAGAGAATAGATGGTGGCAAAGAGGTAGAGGTACCCAAAAGAGATTAAATAGTGATAGGCCAATTGATCCACTTTATAGGTTAGGTCAATATGAGCATGATGGCAATAGGATAAAAGTATGAAACTTAGAGAGCTGGATTCAGATAGCCAACTCTGGAATGGTGAACTTCAATAAGATAGTTCCCCAGGAATGAAAATGCAATAATGTTTGCAAATTGTCTGGTACCCTGTTACTATATGGTAGATTTGACCACCTTTGCTCTCTCTTTCTCTTTTTTTATTTTCAGAAATTCTTTCACTTGTAAAAATGCCACCTGACTCAAAATGCTTAAGCAAGAAAAGGGATTTTGGTGCTCATGTGACCATAAAGTTCATGAATATTCTGGCTTCAGTCATAGGTGGAAATGGGAGCTCACACCATGTGGTCAGAACCAAGCCTATTCTCCTTCCTACCACTGTACCACTAGTACTCAATAATTTAACGACTGGTATGATTATACCAGTGTGAAAAGTCTACCTATAAGAGGATATTGGCTGAGTTGAGTGTTATTTAATTCTAGTTATGTCCTTGCCTTACTCTGTTTGGCTTCCTCACTTTTTAATGCAGAAGGGTAGATAGTCTTTATTCATCTCATTGCAAAGATAAGAAGAAAGTCCTTTACAAGACTTGAAGAAATTCAGCTTAGTAGAACTAAGAACAGCAAATTGCAGAGCCACTTGCATATAAATGAGAATTTCAAACTTTTGTTAGTTTTGTAAGGAAGGAGGGGTTATTTCAAGGAGTTTATAAAGTTTTAACCTACATATGCTACAGATTAAATGTTATCAATTTGTACAAATATATTATACATTTCTATCTTTGCTGTACTCTGAATTGAAGAGGAAATATTTGGGAATAATATATTTCTTCGGTAAGTACGATGATGTTCCTATTATATGCCAGGCACCATTTGGATGCTGGGGATACAGAAATAAAAATAGTAGACAGGTTTCCTGCGTGTAGGAGCTTACATTCTAAGGAAGAAGAGAGACCATTAAAAACAACAACAAAACATAGCTATGGTACTTATATAATAAATACTACAAAATTGTAAAATAGGCTAATAACTAAAACAGAGCAATAGTGGGGAATGTGATCAACCAAAAGGAAAAGGAGCCAGCCCTGTAACTATCAGGGGAAAGCACTGGGGTCAAATGAAGCAACCAGTACAGAAGCTCTACAATGGGAACAGTTTGGTCTATTTAGGTATAAAGACACTGGTTTTATGTGTTTCCCGTGCCTTAATATTTTAATTAAAAATAATCTGCAAACATTATTAAGAAATTTTCAAAACAGTGTAATCATGTATAATCTCACCATGCTTTAAATATATGCTGTCTCATTTCTGTGTAATATGTTTCCAGTGTGTGTTCATATGCTTACATTTTTTATGGCGACAATCATAGAATATACACTGTTTTTACTTTGACTTTTAAAATGTATTCTCAGTTGTCTTGTAGACATGTATTTTTATACTCCAGTTTTATCTTCGGAAGAGTAGCTGCTTTTCTTTTATTCTGTATATTCCTCAGACACTTTCTGCATATCTTCCGTTTCTTAAATCTTAATAATTCTTTCCCTTTCCCCTCATTTCTAAAGAAATTAAATACATGGCCTAACTCCAGTTTTATTGTTCTATAAATTTAAGTCAACACCTTAACTTTTTATCACATTCATGACATTTTTCAATGCAATTTCCTTTTGAGTATATTTTTGATTATATCCTACAAAACTCTAATTTAGATTTTGAAACAAAAGTAAATAAACACGGAAAACATAATGAAACAAATCATTTTGTGTCGATTATCACTTAGACAACACAGCTCTTGTAGCATTAACCGGAAATTACTTTTCCTCTATCTAGTCTCATATCCTGGTTTCAAGAACTCAATAACCTAAGTCTACCTAGGTCGCTATATGATAGTAAACCAGTTGCCTACAAAGGCATATTAACTTTTGTGAGACTGCAATACCACTCAATCTGCTACACAGTAATGAAGTAATAATTAAAGCCTCAATCTTAAATGTTCCTCTTTTATTTTCTGCTAATGCTCTCTATAGACATTATATTCTGATAATAACATGTTTTGAAAATGGAGGTTGTTTTTTTTTTTTTTTTTGCCAAACTACTCTGCTCCATCAGGCTCTTTTGTATCCTAAATATTTTATGTTATACTATATATATGCGTGTGTGTATATATATACACACATATACACACATGTATATATACACATGTAAATATATACACATATGTATATACACATGTGTACTCATATGTATATACACATGTGTACACACATGTGTATATACACACATATATAGTATATTATATACTATATATAATATAAATATATAATTTATATATTTATATTATATATTTATATATTATATATTTATATTATATATTTATATATTATATTATATTTATTATATATTATACATATTATATATAATATATATTATATATTATATGTATTATATATTATATATTATATATATAGTGTATTTTGATTTTTTAAATGCACCTGGCTCCTCTAGTAAATGCCAGTTTTTCAGAATTTTGCAATGACATTTTTATCATCTCTGACTCTTCAGTACCTGAAAGATATTAAGGAGTGAATATTTTATAGAGTATTTATTGAATGAGTGTATTAGTCTGTTCTCACGCTGCTAATAAAGACATACCTGAGACTGGGCAACTTATAAAGGAAAGAGGTTTAATGGATTCACTGTTCCACATGGGTGGGGAGGCCTCAAAATCATGGCAGAAGATGAAGGAACAGCAAAGGGATGTCTTGTGTGGCGGTAGGCAAAGAGAGAGCATGTATAGGGGAACTCCCCTTTATAAAACCACAAGATCTCGCGAGACTTATTCACTATCATGAGAACAGCATGGGAAAAACCTTCCCCCATGATTCCGTTACCTCCCACTGTGTCCCTCCCACAACATGTGGGAATTTTGGGAGCTACAATTCAAGATGATATCTGGGTGGGGACACAGCTAAACCATATCAATGAGTAAATCCAGTAACTGTATATTTTCTAACATTTTTAACTGGCATCCGAATTTAGTATATGCATACACATACTATTAGCAAAAGTTCTATGAAATATTACTTGTTATGCTTTCTGATACTTTTCAATTATCCTTTTCTATTTCATTAAATAAGTACTGGTCATGATCAACTAAGTTTATATTACAATCTAACAATGTATAACAGCCTGTATTTTTTTTTTCCTTTTTGAGACAGATTCTGGCTCTGTCATTCAGGTTGGAGAGCAAGCACATGATCCTCCCAACTCAGCTACCTGAGTAACTGAGACTGCAGGTGCATACCACCACGCCTGGCTAATTTTTGTATTTTTTTGTAGAGACAGGGTCTCACTATGTTGCCCAGGCTGGTCCTGAACTCCTGGGTTGAAGAGATCTCCCTGATTCAGCTTCTCAAGGTACTAGGATTACAGGCATGAGCCACCACACCTGTCCTCAAAATTATAATCTTCTTGCTATATTCACATACAGGTAATTTTGTGTGAATTTATAATGCATTATTTTTAAGTCCACAATGAATCTAGCACCAATGCTGTTATTGGCCACTCTTAAGCAGATTCATGTCAGTTGGCTACCTTCTAAGGGATTCAGCTAATAGCTCTTAAGCTTCCTTTTGGTTGTCATGGGGTCGATATATTGCACTCCTTTTGTGTGTGTGTGTGTGTGTGGATAAACTTTCTTGTAGATCAGAAGAGGATACACGAAAGGAATAAGGGATTACCTCTTTTCCTTTAAAATAGTGAGTGGAGAACTAGTCTATGGAAAAAATAGACAATGAAGATTGAGCATAGGTATTTAGAGTTTTGTATTCAAATTAAGAAACAAACAAATAACATAAAATCTGTCAATCCTTCACTAAGTACATAATGTGGGAATTTTACTAAATGATTTCCCTGACACCTTTCAGTGCTAACATGTGAAGGTCTGTAATTGACTATGGCATTTTGCTGCAAGAAAATTAGACATATGAGTAACCCAGCACATAAAGCCTTTGGCTTCCCTTCTAACATTTGTTTACTCTCATAGTGGTGAATAAGGTTGAAGAGTATGTCTTTCATCTTTCAGTCATTCATTAATCTACTCAAAAATAGTTAAAGTACACAAACAAACTCCAAGACACCATTAGCCACCCATAAAAGAATTGAGTACCATCTAGTTAAGAGTGAAACCATAAGGAAGTAATGATTCACTCACATGTGAGCTGTGAAATAGCATTGTGTAGGATATTCTGTGGTAGCAAACAGTACAAAAGCCTCAAGGGCTTCAGCACGAAAGCTTTATTCCTTGGACATACCACATAGCCATTGCAGATCAGAGTGTTTGGAGAGTACATAGGGGAGAGTGTCCTCTGATTTACATAGTCATTCAAAAATCTAGACTCTGAGAGCTCCAGTGCCCCAGTGTCTTATAAGACTGTCATCTCAATGTAAAGTTTAAGGATTCATTGCAGTAGGGCAAAGAACATCAGAATTTCTTACCAGCAATTATCTACTCTGACCCTGTAAAAGATACATAAAATTTCTGCTCACGGTGCATTAGCCAGACCCAGTCACGTGGCTCCTAATTACAAGGATATAGGAAGTATAACACACCCATTCCCACCCCAGGCTTGGAAGAAGAGGATATTGGCAAGTATTTGAAGAGATAAGCTGCATCAGGAAAATGCAAAGCTTTCTGCAAACACATGAGAGTGAATGACAGCTGAAACAGCAATGGCTTCATATAGGAGGTGATGCATAAGATACTCTGAGCGACTTTGGGGTTATGTTAGGTGTTCAGTTCATTCATTAATGAAAGCATCTCTTTTTAAAAATCTAAGTCTCCAACAATGATATGTGTTTGGTTCAGAAGGCCAGCACTCCTGGCAAATTTGGAAGCTGAACAAAATCATTCCCGTCTTACTAGGATTCCTGACACGTAGTCCAACCACCTACATGGCAGATCTATTTAGAAGCCTGAAAGACATCTCAAACTCACCACATTCAAACTGAACTCATCTTCATCAACATATGTAGTCCTTCCCTAGTGTCTTCAATCTTAGTGAATGATTGCACCATCCATCTAATTTTGTTATCTAGAAACCTGGGAGTTATACTTGTTTCATATGTCTCTCATTTTTAATCTCAAATTCAGAATATATGTCTTAATAAAATTTTTAACTCATAAATATCTTTTGAATATATTTACTTTTCTCTGTCTACATTGCAGCACCATAATTCAAATCAACTTGCCTTCTCAAATCTATTATCCTTAACTTGACTTTCAAGTCCATGCATTATCTGGCCCTACGTATTCACCAGCCTCATTTATCATATTGTTCCTTTGTTCTGATACTCTGGCCATATTGACCTTTTTTCAGGTTTTTAATATTCCAGATTTTTTTCTGCCTCAGGATCTTAACACATTCTGGTTATGATGTTGGAGTGCTTTCTTTTCTCTTTTATCTGGTTAAATTCTATGCAGCCTTCAGATCTCAATATAGGTATCAACTATTCAGGGAAGACATTTTTGACTCTTCAGAATCACTCAGAACTTTGCGTTGTACCTCCTCATAGTGACCTGTATTTTCCCTTTACAGAATTTATCAATTTATCATTATATATGATTGTATATTTATTTGGGTGGTTATTTGATTAGTAACTTCTTCCCCAACCAGATTTGGAGTTTCAACAAAACAGGCATGATTTGTTTTCCTCATCCATGTGGATCAGAGCCTCACAAATAGTAATTCGTCATTACATTGCATTCCTGCCTCAGATCCTTTGTTCTTCCCCTTCCCACTGGATGGAATGCACTTCCTCTGTATTCTCTTTTGATTACTTCTTCAAACCTTTTGTGTGTTTACTCAATTTTTGTGTGGTCTTTCCTGACCAGTCTTGTAGTACATTGATATCTCCTCCCACTTCCCTAACATCTTTCTTCTTATCACTTATCACTCTTTGAATACAGTTTTTAAATAAATAAATTTATTTATTTATTGCCTCCCACTGTAAATTCCATGATAACAGAGATTTTTATATTTTTTACTTCCTGATCTCCGAATGCCTAAAACAACACATATTTGTTGTTCCATAAATATTTGTTGAGTCAATGAATAAATGAACTGTGAATTGTCTCTCCATTAATTAGAACAGCTCTATGCATCTCATCCAATGAAAAAAATATTAATTTACCAGTCTTAACAATTTGCATAGAGATGACAAGCTTATACCTTTAAAGTGCATGTAGGAATTTTTTTTTTTTGTAGACTAAGTTATAATTTACAATAAGAAGGCCAAAATGACTAATTTGTCTACTATACCATACTTGGAAACTTAAACTTTCTAGTGAAAGGGTTATATTTATTATAAAAATAATTTTCAGCTTAGCTGTTTTCTGACTGTCATCATCCAATCACCTTCATCCTACTGAATTTTCCTCTTAACTAATGCTAATTTGTTTCTCTAATCTCACATTAATTATTGTAAGAAAAAAAAAACAAACCTTTTTCCAACTGGCTTTTCTACCTTACGGTCCTGCTTTCTTCCAACTCATATTCCTCACAGTCACCTAAGTCACTGAACACAAATGTGATCAGATTATTCTTCTGATTGACATGCACATGCAGCTTCCTCAAAATTAGAAAACAAAAGGAAATGCCTGTCATTCCTATATACCCATTATAATTGACTTTGCTTGGCTCGTCACAGTACTTGTCACCCCCAAATACTTCCCTCCTGTCCCTTTCCATGAACAACTTCTACCCTTAACTACATCAATTTTATATCACTCCCTTCATTTCTAATTTATTTTTTAGGTCTGTTTCTCAAAGAAATTTTTCCCAACCCATCTCTGTAATTCAAAGCTTATGTAATACTCTCAGCATATTTCCAGCATTACACTTGTCATGTTGTTTTAGGATTATTGTTCATATAGCCACCCCCTGTTGGTTTTGAACTCGCTAGGTTTAAGGATTGTGTCTTATTCTTTGTATTCCCATTTACTGGAGGAATGTCTGGCACATAACAGACATTATCGAACCTTGTTGAATAAAAAGAGAATGAGTATATTTAGCCTTGATGGGGGAAAACTTCTAAAATATGCACAAAAAATCAGGCATTTTCTAACTGTGTTTGTAAAGATAAACTTGATTATATCACTAGCCATTTATGCTTTGGGGAGAGTAAGCTTCATGCAGTCTAGGGAAACCAAGTAACCTTCACTTGGTAATTTGCCTTTCAAAAGAAGAAAAGAGGAGAGGAGATGAGGAGAGGACAGAGGAAGGGAAAAGACAGAAAAAAGGAGATAAAAGAAGAAGAGTACCAGCTCTCTTTGAGAAGCTGATTCTAGGGCTCATCTTTGATAAGAGAAATGTTAAGATGATTTTTTTGGCTTGCTAAACTTGACTCATCCCTCAGGCATCTGCTTAAATCAGAGAGGATACTTCTGATCTCTCAATGACAATTTTGTCTCCCATTGTATTTCCCATAGCACCCTGTATTTTTTATAGCATTTGCACAATTTGCAATTATATATTTATTTATTAGACTATTCATTAAATGCCAGGAGAAGCCACTAAGAACATAAACCATAAGAGGTCGGGGTCCATGTATGCTCTATGGAAGCAGCCAAAATGCCAGTTACACTCAACACCTGACACATAGTAGATGTTCAAAAAACGTTTGCTGAATGAATGGGGAGATGATAAGATGCATAGGTGATTGACTGAACTTTAAATGGATGCTTTCTTTATCCCCTAATCTTTAAAGAAGTATGAAGTTTTCTATATCGGAGAGGAAACAGAAAATAATATTGTAGTCTGGTATATTTGAGGGAGGATGAGCAGGCTTGGTTAAAATAGAAAGCTGAGCTTTCCACAGTGATTGGATCCAATCTGAATACAAATTTAATCACTCTATGAGTGTATCTACTATCATTAGACACTAAAATTGTAAATTCAGCAATGTAATATGGCTGACTCTTTAAAAATAAATTTTTATTATTTATATCTGAGAGTAAATATTCAGTTTTTTCATATTATAGTAGTATGAATAATTTGCTTTCCAAAATTCCTCCAGAACTGCCAAGAATTGGCAAACTCTGCGTGGTAGAGAGATTTGAACAAATAATTGCAACAAAATGAAAATATTTCGGTAAACCCTAAGTAGACATTAAGTTTGAAAATATTGAAAACTTAAACGATTTTAAAGAAGAAATATATTTATAAATTCATATCTCATAGGTGAGGGTACTGATGAGACTAAATTTAGTTGACAGAAATCTGAAGTGAATGTAGAGAAGTGCTTTAAATATATATTGCTAAAATTTTAACCTTGAGTTTTTATCCAATTGTTTTGATAATCTCTTTTCTCTGAATCATGGCATCATAGATTTTTTTTTTCTTGTTTGCTTCTTTTCTTTGTAATGGGAACAGTCTGTGATCTTACATCCTCTGGGTGTGAAAACACATTTTCAGAAACTATCTAAAAAGTGCAGTGAAAAATAAATCTTCTAGATAAAGTAGAGATTGTTACTGAAATACAAGGTCATATGATTTTTTTAAAAAATCTCTTATTACTTGATTACCCAGTTGAGAATAACTATGTCAAAAAATCTCTGAGATTATATGTGTGTATTTCTGTAATTTCTTCGAACAATAATACACTAAATTATAATGTTATAACTGTGAACAATTGATGTTTATTGCCACAATGCAAAAAATAAGATTGAGTTAAGTCCTCTATGATTGCAGGAACCATTTCTATATTGTTTGCAATTTTTTCCCCAGTACCGACCTAGCAATACATGGCACATACTAAGTAGTACTTAAAAATCTTTGGTGGATATCACTGAAGTATCATCCTTCTTGATTTTTTTTCATTCGTTTCTCACTCACTTATATATTTCTTTTGAATAAGTGTACTACTTTAATGTGTGGTATTGGTAATAAGTCTTCATGAACTGATATTAGATGTAGTCAAGTCTTCTCTTCCAAGGTGAAATATGACTTTCTTTCTTTTCTCAGTCTTTGCTTCCCTAGATTAAATCACCAGGTAGCTCACTGTTAAGTTTCAAATAAAATATGGTAATTTAAATGCTCATTTTGTCATGGACAATTAAGAGTGAAGAGATGATATATAATAATATATTCCAATTTCTCTTTAATGGGACCAACTAATGTTTTGGATTATTTGAACCAATGTTACCTATCTCTGAAACAGATAATCATTCTTGACTTTCTCTTTTCCCTTTCACTTTCTCTCCACCTTTTCTTCTTTCTCTATTTTTAACCATTTCTTCAATTATATTATAAATCTCTATGGCGTCCAAAGTGCGAAGGGGTTCTGTCACTGAAAAAGTTATTCCTTCTGTAAATATATTCAATATATACTTAATACTATACACATGAAAGTGATAGTTTTAAGAAAATTATGATTCATTTCTAGTAAAGAGAAATATTTTAAAGGAAATATTTTAGCTTGTTTTTTAAATAAAAATAATTTTTTAAATAAAAAATTATTCCATAAAATTATTTAAAATACTCAAATAATCTAATAATATATAAATGGAAAAATTAGTCTTTTTTCAGACACTGTTTTCTTTCAGTCAGCCACTGTTACCAATCTCTTATATTCTCTAACAGAAATATTTAAAGCCCCTAACAGAAATATTGCATTTGCAAACATCACATTTAAAATCAACATTCCATGATATACACAACGGTCTATACATTTTCAGTTAGATTATTTTATTTATGTTGGATTAGATATTACTTTATACAATCTACAGTGATTTTTAAATGTATAGTTATATATTTTATATATTAGGAATAGCTATATCTACTGCTTTTGGTTAATGCAGCATTAAGTAATTGTGTGAAACATGTTAATTTGAAGTGATTTTTTACTCTAAGCTAATTCAGTTTGATAATTTAGTTTTTTTCTAGTAAAATTTGTGATGACAGTAACAATGAACATAAGGTGTATTAAAGGATTTTATAGATTGATCATGTCTAAAGATTTTTGTAAATGTTCCACTTCTTTCATACTGCAAAGTATCCTTGTGTTAACATATTTTATAACATCTTGTTTAATATTTTCATTAATAATTGATTCTCTTTATCATAATCTTAGAATATTTTAATGTTTGCATTTCTATATACATTCAGACATTATAAATAAAATTTTATAATTATATTTAATATATCTTTGGTTTGGGGCTGCAATTGTTGAGTTTAAGAATATTAAAGCTTTTCAAAATGTAAACTTGTTAAGAATGAGCTTGCACATGTTAGCTACATGTAAAATCTTTTTAAAACAAAAAGAAAAAATATGGAATCTGTCTGAAGAAATATGAAGTTTTAAAAGTGTTTATAAAATTTGGCAAATTTAATAATAATAGTTTATATGTATAGAGTTTTCATTACATACCAGGTGCTATTTTAACTGTTCTTGTATATTGCTTATTTAATACTTACTTCAAAACCTCTGTGAAGTTTCAACTATTATCATGCTTATTTTGGAAATAAGAAAATTGAGGCACAGAGAAATGATACTATTTGCTTTTAGGTCATAGCTGTTAAATGTTAGGGGATTTGGATTTCAATCCACTAGTATCTAGATGATTTATTACTTCATTAATTCAAAAATCTCTGAGCATTAATTCAAAATTTTTCAGTATTAATAAGTTATTTACCCTCAAATAACTTACCTTTCAGTGGGGGCAGAAAAATAAGTGGAGAAAGGAAGGAGGGCAGGAAGGGAAGAGTGAGAAGAAAGGGGGAAGGAGGGAAGGGAAGGAAGGAGGGAAGGAAGGCGAGAAGGAAGGAGAGAGGGAGGGAAGAAGGAAGGAAAGAAGGAAGGAGAGAAGGAAGAAAGGAAGGAAGGAACGAAGGAAGGGAGGGAGGGAGGAAGGGAAGGAAGGGAGAGAGAAGGAGGACAGGTGCTATTAATAAGCTGTATCTTCATGATTGCTATCAAAAAAATAAAAATAAAAAACAAGGAAAGAGAGTAGAGAGTGCCAAGTTGGGAATACGAAGACAGAATACATTTTTAAATAAGATTGTCACTGAAAATCACATTTCACCACAGATCTGGAAGAGGTGAGGAATTAAGCTAGGGTTAAAGATCAGGCCATGCCTGGTGATTTCAAAGAAAGCAAGGCGTCCACGTGGGCCAGGTGCTGCAGGCTGAGGGAGCACTGAAAGCTTTTTTTCTGAGAGGGAACACAGGGCCAGATGGTGTAAGGCCCTGGGGCGACTATGGTTTTTATTTCGAATGAGAGGTGAAACCAGTAAAGGATTTTGAGCATATGAGTAACACATCCAACTTTGATATTTTTAAGGATCATTTAGAATAAAATATTCTTGCTAGAATAGACTGAATGGGGCCAAGGGTGGAAACAAGAAGGGAATTTGGACTTTGTTGCCCTATGATGGAAGCAAAATACATATCTATTGTATGTATTTCCTAGATTTTGTGACCTCTAAGTACATTAAGATAGCAGTGGAAAGCTCAGAAATACATTCCTATCAATTTTTTATAAGAAATGGAGTTTAACTTCCCTCATACTTGGTAGAGCTTATCATAACACTAATTTTTTTAACATGTTATACATACTTCCTCAGCCACTTTGCCAGCTAATTTATTATCCTGGGGCAAGTAAATAAAAGTTGGGCTAACTTCAAGGCATCTAGGAAAATAGCAGAAAAATATCTTTTTATTTTTTTCTATGATTGAAAGACTAATGCACTCACAAACATCAGAGAATGAGAAGCATTAAGGGTTCATGAATATAGAGTGAGTGCAGTTGGTTCTAAAAGATATCCTCCTCAAAATTCCTGGATTGGTATTGCTTTTCAAGTAAGTTATTTTGAGACAAAATGCTTTTGCTTTTCAATATTTACATTTAATTTCATTTTAAACAAAAACAGATTGATACCAACATTCACAGTGATACCTACTGTGCTGAAGGCTGATTTTGACAGTTGTAAGATAATACATGCAATTCTTTGAAATTAATCATCACCTAAATGTTGCTTATTATAGACAAATACATAGCAACAAATTTAGAATTAAAAGATGTTTGTAACCGTATGCCTGTGATGATCTATATTTTAATAAGTACGTACTCCTGATGTTTTTAATACACAGTCAGCAAGTATTTACCTATTGCCTGCTCTGAGATGAGCATTCAGCCACATTTGAATAATGTTTTGAAAGGTTTGGGTTGTTTTCAGGGAGAATATAAAGTAAACAGCCAAGAAAGACCCACAAAATGCTTTTGGAGAAAAGTGTATGATAGTGCGTTATTTATTGCTCAAATAAAGACAATGGATATTTAAATAAAAGCCATGGGGAATAAGTTGATACAAGCTATATGGGGTTAAGTCATTCAACACATTTTCATGATCTATATTTAGGCATGAGATTAGACTGGAAGCCCCACCAGTCAGTGTAGGATAGAGTGCCAGTTTATGTATGAAGTTTTAGAAGGAATATTTTTCTTTGAGATTAAGGAAATAATGGTATCCCATGATACTTGCCCTTTCTACCTTTTACAGTAGTCCTCCTTACCCACGATTTCACTTTCTGTGGTTTCAGTTACCCATGGCCAACCATGGTCTGAAAATACTAAATGGAAAAATTCCAGAAATAAACTATTCATATGTTTTAAAATGCATGTTGTTTTGAGTAGCGTGATGAAATCTCACACCATCCTACTCATCCTGCCCAGGACATGAGTCATCTCTTTGTCCAGTATCTCGATGCTGTGTTATCCACCCGTTAGTCACTTAGTAGTCCTGGCAGTCGTCACACTGACTATCGGTATTACAGTGCTTGTGTTCAAGTAACCCTTATTTTACTTAATAATGGCCCAAATGCACACGAGTGTGGATGCTGGCAATTTGGATATGCCAAAGAGAAGCCATAAAGTGCTTCTTCTAAGTGACAAGGTGAAAGTTCTTGACTTAGTAAGGAAAGAAGAAAGAATCATATGCTGAGATCATTAACAGCGATGGTAAGAATAAATCTATTCATGAAACTGTGAAGAAGGAAAGAGAAATCCATGCATGGTACACATAATTATTGGTACTAGCCATAGTTTCAGGAATACAGTAGGGGAGCTGGAACATATCCCCCACGGATAAGGGAGGATTTCTGTAACGTAATTGCTTTTGTATATTATCTTCCCTATTAGGACAAGAGCTCCTCATAAGTAAAGAGGATATCTCAATCATCTTTATATCCAAAATTATATATCATAAAGTTAATATTCAGTAAATATTTATTAATTGAAGTAGGTGATGACATACTAAAATATAATTTCAATATCTAGCCCTTTCTTTAGAAGAAATTGATTATTCATACTTGTTTTAAAAACCTGATTGTATTTCTCAAGTATAATATTGTTAACTTATTGAAGACAGGTTTACACTGTTAAGATTTAAATAATTAAAACAAACTAACTGAATTTTATTTCTAAAGAGGACTGCTCAAATTTTGTGCCCAAAAAACTATGATAGGCAATTTAAAGTAAGAGATTTTCAAGTTATAATTAGTAGTGGAACTCATTACATGAGAAAATTAAGATGTGTCATTGGTAGTAGTAATAAGGAATATAAATTTATAGAATCACAGATATTATAATATTTTTAAATCCTTTCTTAAGAAATTGATAGTTTTTTTCAAAATCTATGATTTTGGAGGATGAGGTATTGTAGGTATTGGCTTTGTTTGTAGAAGATTACACATATAATTGTATAAAGTTAGTGTAAATGGATTGCTTATATTTCAATTCTTAGACCTCTTCTTCATTTCCTCTCCTGGAAATCCTTGTGTACAATTACCCTGGTAAATGGATGGACCCATTTCAATATTTTATATTTAATTTCATTTTAAATACAAATAGATTGACATCAACATCCCCAATGATACCACTCTGCTGAAGGATGATTTTGAAAGTTGTAAGACATTTTATGCAATCATTTAAAATTAATCATCACCTAAATGTTCCTTATTATAGTCAAATGCATAGCAACATATTTAGAATTAAAAAGATGTTTAGCACCGTGCTGGACACTTAGAAATGTCCAATAAATATTTCTATGATAGTTATTATCATCTTTTCTAATCTTGTTGGAGTTGTTCACTTTTAGGAGTGCTTCAAAGATCACTTCTTCTAGTCACCTTCTGAACTCCTCTTTACTTTTTATAGTTCAGCATACCACTACCTGCTGATTGGTTAATATCTTTGGTAGCTTCTGAGTCATGGTTCATCAGGAAACCAAGGGTGCGATTTGCATTCAAGCAAATCCTCCTCCTTCCTCCTGCTCACTGTCACTTCTATTTTTACTTTGGAGTGCAAGGTTCTTTAAGGCATCTGGTATTCTGAGGCTTCCTGCATTTACAGATTTACTACCTGCTTCTCTATAAGAAATGTGATTTGGTGACAAATCTTTACTAGAAAAAGGCAATTGTAATTAGATTAATACCTAAGGCCAAAGCTTTTCTTTGCTCCAAAACCCGTATTCTTTCCCCTTTTTAGACTATTATCAATTTTTATCTCAGTTCCTTCAGAGCTCCTGGTTAATTTTTTTTTAAGAAAAAATCAAGACTTATTTGAGAACCTTATAGTTAATGCATTGACAAACATGTATAGAATTCCTGCTTTGTCTGGGAATGTTTGTTAAGAACTAGTTCAGGATTTCTTATCCTGGCATCCATGTTTCTTCAAGGGTTTCAGAGAATTTTCTCTGAAATTTTATACAAAATGTGGTGTATACATTTGCATATGCATTTTTCTGGGTAATGAGCTTATAGCTCCAATCACGTTACCAAAGGGTTGAGACTCCAAAGAAGTTAAGATTCACTCACTACACTGGCAGAAATACAAAAAGCACATTTCCTTGCTTGAGGAACTTGTAATATAAATGAAGCTGACACCATAAATGACAGTATAAAAATAAAGGTGAAATGCTCTACAATAGGTAAAAAGAGAAAAATCACTTAATAATCATTTTGGAGAGGAATAACTGAGACTTTGTCTGGATTTAGAAATGTTATTTATGAAACTTTTATGGGACTTCTATCCTGTGTGGGAAAGAGTGTGAGCAAAGCCTTGGAATTAGTATTGATTAGAGTGCATGGGAACATAACGAAGAGCCCATGTCTTGAATAATATTGATTTATAAAGAAAGAAAAGCTATTGAACATGTGAGATATTAATAATTCTCATGGTTTAAAATGTTGACTAATACAATGATACATTGTAGATGATATTTTAGCTAATCACCCTTAGATTTAAACACTTTTGGATTTTGAAAACCTTAAATATTCTTCAAGGATGTTTTGTAAAATGACTCAATCACAATGATCATCACGATATATAATTAATAAAGACACTGGTCCATTTCCCAAAGGGGCCAAACACAGTTTTCCAATAACAAATCACATTATAGCAGTTTACACTGACACAGACTGCCTCAAACTTCTGTATATTTGAGTTTTATTAAGTACATTCAGTGCATTTTGCATCTGGGCTTCTGTTTTATTTGATTAAAAGAAAAAGTTCAAATTTTATGGCTAAAGAGAGCAGACATATCCATTTGAATATTCCACTGTCACCTCAAAAATAATATTTTTTTCTTTTCAAGCAGTGCTTTTATTTCTTACAATCTGTACAATAAGGTGACTTGCCTTGAAAGCATTTCACTTTTTCTATCCAAAAAAGTTATAAAAATTTGCAAAGTTAACTTTTATAAATTGATAGTGTTGTCTCTGACTCACATCATCATATTAGAGATGCATTTCCATAGTGGGAGGGAAAGAACCTTAGATCCAACATACCCACAATAGTATTTTAGATCAAGAAACAATAGGGTGGGGAACATCACACACTGGGGCTTGTCGTGGGGTGACGGGAGCGGGGAGGGATAGCATTAGTAGATATACCTAATGTAAATGACGAGTTAATGGGTGCAACACACCAACAAGGCGCTTGTATACATATGTAACAAACCTGCACGTTGTGCACATGTACCCTAGAACTTGAAGTATAATAAGATAATAATAATAATATATCTTAAACTAGACTGTTCAGGATGCTGTCCTCCCTTCTACTTTTATCATCTTCCTCCTCGCTCCTTTTTCTTCCAAGCTTCACAGTTTCTGTCCATTGTAACCAGTCTTTCATTCTCCAACTCCCTCATCTTTCCCAAAATGGACTCATTTCCCCCAGAAAATTACTTTCTTCATCTCCTTACACTGTCTTTCTTATTTTCACTCCTCGCTATAACTGCATTTCTGTTACCTCCAATCTACAATCCGGAGTCTATCTTTTCCTTTCACCATTTTAAATATTGCTCTAACTTCAAGGCTTGGCTGAAGAGTAACCATTTGCTAGAAAGTTTCTGAATTACAACTATGCAATAATTATGCCATAGAACTATGCTCCTAACATGCACCTCTCCAGATTTTAGGTACATAGCTCACTATTTTATTTAGAATTAATCCTACTGATTCCTCATGTATATGTGTATTACCTATCTTCTCACCCAAACTATAATATTCTTTGGGGCAGATATAAGTCTATTTTATTATTGGTTTATTGTTTGTTTTATTTTGTTTTGGTTTCATCTATCAGATCATTAGGCACAAAATGAGCTCTTGATATGTAGTTATTTATTAAGACACTGGCAAGATTTTAGGAGGGGAATGACACATAGTTGCTAGCCACCAACATATAATTTATGGTGTACAAAGCACTTTTACGTGCTTTTTCTCATTTACTACTCATAGCAACACTATTATATATTATCATCCACATTTTGCAGATAAGAAAACAGTACATTTAGAGAAAGTCATCGATTTGGTTAGGAATAGGAAACTAGTAAATTGCTAAACTGAGCATTAAACTCAACATTTTTACTCCATACCCAGGTTTCCATGTTACCATAGCTGTCTTCCAAGGCTGCGTTTTGTACAAGAGAGTTAAAAATGAAATGTTTCTAATATCTGTTTGATTAAAGGAAAATATCTGGAACAAATTTGTCAAGATAGCTAACAGAATTTCTAGGTGTTACTGAATTTTAAAGTCTCCACGGTGAAATGATGGTTAACTAACATTTATTTACATATGGAAGAAGGTATTTTTGGCAGCTTTTTAAGGTGTAAAACTTAAGACACCTCAGAACATGTAGGATAAAAGGAAACTTTGTCAGGGATGTCTTGAGAAACCTGTGGCATTTGAACTGTGCTCAGGAGGAAGGACACAAATCATGGCTGTAGTGAGATCTGTGAAGTAGTCTTCCCTCTACAGCTTCTCTTTAAAAGCTAAGTAATGGGTGGCAAAATAAACCAAACTGAAACTGAGATGCATGTCATCTCATTAGTGTCTTCTTAGATCCACAGTGCTAGCACTGATAAGCTCAAGTGCTGAGAATTGTTCAAATAAATTCTATGTGCAATCAATAGAAGACCTAAGAAAACTGTGAATAAGTTAATCACTATAATTTTATATATTAACAATTTTTCATTCTCTTTCTCCTGATATAAATATTTTTGTCTTAATTCTTATGAATTGAGGGTCAAGTTATGTCTGGTTTTCCTGCCATATCATGTATGGTCTGCCTGAACTATAGATCTGGCAAGTCCTTGAACTATGCTAAGTGGTTTAAATGGGGTAATACTTAACATACTTTGATAAAAACCAGGTGGCTTCACTCATTAACCTCTTGGATTCACTAATATGGAAAACATCATCTTATCATGTTTTTAACATGAAAACAACCTACCTACTACCTACCACTAATTTTTAAAATAATAATCTTATCATTCAAATTATAGTACATTTTAGGTTCTGCACATAATACTACTCAGAAATTAGCTTAGTCACATACACCCAGGGGATCAGTCACTGCTATTATAAAAATCAAAAAAGTTATAAACCATTCTTCAGTAATATAAAATAGAGAAAACATTTTAGCAATAGGAAAAATGACCAGTATAGACCTAAACAATCAGTTGTTTCCCTTTCCCCACCTCTCTAAACACACATTTTAAAATAGGAGCTGCCCCCATCAAATTTTAAATTTTGACAAATAAATAGAAGACTTCAATCTTCCATAGAAAATAACATTCATTTTATTTTACTGGAGGTCTGATTTAGAATTCAAAAGGAAGTCAAAATTTAAAAGGAAGGCAAAAGGAAGTCAAGATTAATTTGGAAATAATGGGACACAAATATATATGGATATTTAATTTAACAATACATTAATCACCCAAAATAATCTCAAGGGAGAAAGTTTAATGACAAATAACAGTAAAGAGGAGAATTATTTTTTTCAGAATTACACAATATTTTTGAAATAACTAGATATGAATCCTAATTTGAGTAAACTCACTTTCACAGAGAACTTAAGAGAAACGTAAGTAATATTCTTGAATTGAAAAATTAGGATGTATAAGTAGCATTATAATATTCTCATAATGGTTTGGACTCACTCCTAACTAAATTGCCCAAATAAGTTGATCTACTGCTGGCCTTTGCCATCAAAAATATTTACCAATCTCCATTAGGATTGTGCAGATAAATGCAATGGCTGCCATCATTACAATCAGTATGCATGTACTTACTGAGGAGGAGTCTACAAATGAAAACCAATTCCTGGGAATTTGTGGGCAATTTCAGTATTAAAAGCAACCATGACTAACAGTAAATGACAGGCTACATTTTTCAATTTGCTTATAATGATTCTTGCTTTAATTTTTTTTTAATTTCCACTGCTGATTTATCAAAATATATGGATTAGCACTGAATGTAAAGTTATAATCTAGATGGATCATTATTAATTCTTAGTACTAAAATACATATTTTTGAATTAAACTTGTCAAAAATTCAATTCTGTCTCCAAAATTTGAATCAATGTTAAGCATAACTTTCAAAGCCAACTCACCTAGCAACATTCTTCTACATCTGTATTAAAGAGGAGGAAAGTCTTAGTGCCAATAATCACTGAATACTAAAAAAATAAAATGCTCACAAACTTAGATACTCATGAAGTCTGAACTATAAGAGAATATCCTGGAAAAGTTGAGGCAAAGATGTCAAGTCTTCTATTTGAATAAAATTTGTTATCCTATAATTTCTGCTTACACTAGGCCAGTAGATGACAATATGTTATGAAAACAAACTTCTCTGAAGAGAAACTAAGACTTTAACCAAAAAGATAGGTTTAAGGCTAGAATTTATCTCATGTTTTATAGATAAGCAAAAAATAAAAACCATGGTGCAGTGTTAATAAATTAGAAGTGAGTTTAATGTTTATTTTATACGGATGATTCTGCCATAACCAAGGCAATGATAAAAAATAATAATAATAATAAAGTTGCCCTCTGCATTTCTCCTGAAGACCTCAACTTTCAGTCTCTCATGCGCAAAGATGCTTCCAGGGGCTTGGGGGAATGAGGAGGCTAGCAATGGATATGTTTTATTTTTGGAAAATCTGCAAAAATAAGCTATTTTAACCAATATTGGTGAGAGCACTGTGTTCTTTCTGCCTAACTTTGTATTCATATTGCTTTTATAATTTTTCTTTTTTTTTTTCCAAAAAGATTCTGATAATTGTACAAGTGTCAAGAAACTTAACACCTGGAACCATTCCTACATTCTTTTTCTCTGCTTCAATATCTCTCCCCATCAATCCTGCTCACTGAAATCCTTCCTAGCAGTCAAGGACTACCCTAAATACCTCCTCTCTAGGCAGTTGTTACAGTATGTTTATAGCACTTCGATTGTATCCATTTTCAGTTTTAATTTTACTCCGTCTTAATTTATGATTGTGTTTTTTAATGTTTTTTTTTTTGTGTGTGTGTGATCACCATAATATAGTAGCAAATGTCTACAGCCTAAAATAAGGCTGGCAGAGACTTGTACCCAAGCCTTATGACTTTCTAGCTGTGTAACATACACAAAAAAAGTCACTTATTCTTTTACTCTGATTGAGCCTCAGTTCCCTTACATTTTGATACACATCAAAATAATAGGATTCTCTTCATAAACTCCTCACGATTAAATGAAACAATGCATATTAAGTGCTTATCAGAGATCTTGGACAAGGATGACAACTCATTATGAGCTAGTTCTTACAATTACGGCTATTTAAAGCCAGGTACAGAAAGCCAAATATCTGACGATCTCACCAATATGTGGAATCTAAAAAAGTCAAACTCATAGAAACAGAGAGTCAAATGCTGGTTACCAGAGACTGGGAGCTGGGGATGAGGAGCTGTTGGTTAAAGGACACAAAATTTCAGTTAGACAAGAAGAGTAAGTTTAAGAGACCTATTGTACATCATGATGACTGTGGTTAATAGCAGTATATTGTATACTTGAAAACTGCTAAAAAGTAGATTTTAAGTGTTCTCACCACAAAAAAATAATTCAGTGAGGTAATGCATATGTTTATTAGCTTGATTTAGCCATTCCACAATATATACATATATCAAAACATCATATTATACAATATAAATATACACAATTTTTATTTGTTAATTAAAAATTAGATAAGCTAAAATTAAAAATTAAAAAAATTTGTGACCAAGCCACTATTTTTGATGTATTCTCCATTGAGGTTTTCCATACCATCCTCCAAAATACTTAGAAAATAAATATTTATTGAAATGAGTAACTCATGAGAATATTACTTTTTTGAGATATAAAATTATTTTGAATACAAAATGAGCAAAGATAAAAAAAGTGTTTTTTCATAAAACTAATTTGTGACACTTAGGATTATAGGATTAAGTAATCAGCATATTAAATAAAACAACCAAAAATTCTTCAACTATAATGTTTATTCTGTCAAATGCATAATGTAAAATAATATTTGTTTTGGCAATTACTGAAGACTTGGCATTTGTTTGCCTCCCACATAATAAACAGACTAAAGAAAAACACATTTGGTAGCTTGAAAAATGGCATCTTCATATGAAAAATTAAATATTTCTATAGACACATTTTCATTTCTTTGTGATAAAGATTTAATTTTAAGTATTTTTAAAAGTATTCCATAACACAATTCCATTTGTTGTTGTTGATCTATATACTTACCCATATGTAAAATATTTTAAATAATAACATATTTGAAGCCACAGGGCACAGAAATGAATAATTGTGAAATGTGCAAAGTATTTGAATAGTGAGAGCTAATTCTATACTATTAAGGACAATAAAAAGTGCAAAAGTAATTGTAACTGCTAAAATGTTCTTTCAAGTTTTAGTCCATATTTTGATCTATGGTCTAAATTGAAGTTTATTGATTCTGTAACTCATCGGAGTTTCAACCTAGAGAAATCAGTCACTGTATTATGCTGGGGGCCTTATAAAAAGTATAATTGTGTAGGAGAAAGAAAAATGGGTAAAAGAAACATAAGGACAGGAGACAAGTCAGCTATTTAGTTACCATGCAATGCAGTTATTTGGGAGCTTTTTCTCAAATGTAAACTGGGAATAATTATACCTAATCTAAAGCTGGGTGGTGCATAGAGCACTTGGATCAATTTCTGGCATATAGTCTGTGACAGAGCTATGTAAATAAATTAATCAATTTATATCTAGAAATCCAACTCTGTATACCACCAAATCCCTTTATTATTTTCTTTTTTCTAAGCATTTAATGTAAAGTTTGAACTGTATTATTCTTTCCTACTAATTTAAATTGCTGCTTGCCCTGTTTGAATAAAAAATTGCCTATTTCTATGGTTTTGCTAAATAGTGAATAACTAGTGCCCTTACAGGAATCACAAGAAAAACACACTGAAAAATGTACTTGGAAGAAAGAATATATGGAAATATATGATAAAGAAATAACTGGGAAAATGCCTTAGGATAAATTATGAAAGAAAATATTTTAGCTACCCATTTCTGTTGAACAAATGAGAAAATGTGGTCAAAAAACAAGTATAAATCTATTGGGAAAAAAAAAATTTATCTCCTATTACCCAAAATTTTACCTGAAACATGTTTTTAAGCAAAGAGAGAACAAACATATTCTGAAACATAGAAGAGGTGAGTTTAACTTGAAATTAAGAGCAACCACCCTCCCCAAGGGGAAAAATATCTCCAAACCTCTCTCCTCATGTAAACAGAGACTTTACAGTATTAGCAGTCAACAATATTTTTATTAATTATTTATAATGTAGAAAGCCATGCCATTTAATTCCATTTTCATTTAAAACACTACAAAATATGATATATCTTAATTTTAAAAATTATGTGAAAAGAAAATATCTGAATTATCTTCATTTCTTTTTGATGAATACAAAAAGAGAAAAAGGAAGTAGTTTTTACTTTACAATTTCTATATCTTTAGGAAGATAATAAGGAATCCAACATATAAAATATCATTTTCTACAGCAAAATTACTTTCAATAAATGGAAACCTATAATTAAATAATTTACCTTCCTTAAGTCTGAGAACCTCACAATCATGCTCTTCAGTTCTTTTGACTTAACAAAATATCTATATAAGTGTATGACAATGTCAATAGTCAACTGAAGGCAATATATTCAAGGTAAATTTTATTTTAAACTCTTCTTCTATTTCATACATATAGACTACAAAATAGCAAACCTGGCATTTAAATATATAATTCCTTCAAATTAATTAAACTAAAACATGTCATAAGTAGCTTTTATACATTTTTTATTAAAAATAACACTTAGAAAATATTCAGCCTAATTTATCTTTAAAAATGTCAAATATCAGGATACTTTTAATGATTTTTGAGCACAAAAGAAAAGCAACTTTTCTTTCTCTGTGGTTCAAAGATACTGACATGGGAATATTACCCGGTAAACTATCCTTGTAGGATTAAATGTTCAGTGACCAGAAGCTAGATTGTTTTGTTTTGTTTTGTTTAACAAATTAGGCTCAAATACTGTCCAAACCTAAAAGTGGATCTTCATCATTATATAAATTCTGCAAGCCTGAACAATGACAGCCCGAGACTGTTGTACAGAGACATATGTGAGACTTTATCCTGATCCTTTAAAATGAATAGTCAGATGATGGTTTCACACTGATACAAATTAGATCTCATATGCTGATATGCTCAATAATGCTAACAAGGATCTATATATAACTTATTAAGTGCTACAGGCAGAGCCTATGCTAGGGCTTTACATCTACCATTTCAAATGCTCATCAAAATCACAATTAACCTATTGATAAGTTTGTACTGGTAATTTAAAATTTGGAGGCATTCTTTTTCCAGTGGTTTTGAAATATTATGTTCATTAGAGAATACAGTGCCGAGCCTCTGATGCCTTTGTTGGTTTTTATTTCATGAAGTTAGTGTACACAGCACCTCTGCCTGAGCAGAGCTGAAACTCCCAAGTTAGGACATGAACCAAATATAAGGGCCACTCAGAGCTTGGGTTTAGGCAGCCTTCCTCACCTTTAGCTCCTAAAGGGTGAAACATCTCAGATGAAAAACCTCACTAACCAAAACTCCTAATTACTAAATAAAACTTAAGGCATTCATAAACGCTTGAATGTCTGAAATTGCAAGTCTATACAGTTGAAAATGCATTTTCTGAATTCAGATATTTGCCCTTGCTACATAATAACTGTAGAATGTTGAGCAAATTACTTAAATTCAGTGTCTCATTTGTCTTATCTGTAAAATTGGAATAAGACTAGCACTGCCTCATAGACTTATTTTGAGGATTAGAGTGACTTAATAAATATCAATACTCTTGGAACGATGCCTGGCAAAATTATTATTGTTTTGCCTTGTTGTTATCTTAGATAGGTTGTCCCTATACCATGCCAAAACTATTCTGTCAATTTGAGGGGGAAAAATTAAGAGTCAAAATAGCAAGTTGGTGCCTGAACATTTACTTTCCTTTTGATTATTTTATCATTGTGTCAAAGAATTACAAACAACATAATCCCTATTTTCAAAACTTCCTTAGCCCTCTGATCTTCCCAGAGTCACAAAAAGTAGTAGTTGAATGGCTTTAATCTAGTTTGTCTTAGTAATAGACCCACAGTCCATCAAGAAACAAATGCCATTCTATGGCCCTAGTTAAATAGAATTCATGATTGTCTTTTCCCCTAGGACTGCATTGCAACCTCAGACAAGAATGGCAGACAGCCAGCAGGTTCTGCCAGCTGGCTTTGCACTGCTCTCTGGGTTTTAGAGAACAGGAGCACAGATATTTTTGATTCTGCAGGCCAATTCAAGCATAATTTACAGTGAAGAAGAAACCCTTTAATAGTGATTTTGCATGTAGAGAAATTATATTTTTAATATAAAAGAACATCACAATTTTTTAACATGCGTGCATTTGAAATGGATACTTACAAATTATCAGCTAACACGGGACATTTCTTTAAAAAGCATGTTTTCCAACAATTGATTGCAAATCCAGTAAAGATATAAAATGACCTGTTGGTTTTGAGATATTTTATTCATTCATCTCTTCAATACATCTTTAGTGAGTGTCTACTATTTGCTCGACACTGGCATGACACTGTATTAACTTTATTATTGACAGCTTTGATGTGGCACATTCTGCTGTAATATTGTTGCTTATACTATACTAATAGTGGAAACTATTGCTCACTAACTATAACTAGTTTAAAATAAAATCTGAGATTAAAATTTAGCATTTAACTTTCTTAATAATTGAGATTATTGCTGAAATCATTATGAATGTTTTTAGTGTAGGGAACTTTGCCTTGTCCCTCAGTGTACTAGAACAGTGCCTGACAGTTAAGAGTGCAATGTAATAACTAATTCAGTAAATAAGTATGAAAATCTAAGAAATGCAGAATGTCAATTAGAGGAATTATGCTAATGATGAAAGGCTATGAACCCTGGAAAAAAATTTCATTTCAAAAATATACATAATATTCTCAAAATATAATTTTTATTTGTATTTAAAAAGACGTGCATAATTTGTATTAAATATGTATGAATGTATTATAAGTTAAAAAAGATGCATGTCTATATTTAAGTGTGGGTGGAGAGAAATACAATCTACTCTATTTAAAAGTTTCTGAAACGTACTTGTGAAATATTAATATTTTTCACCTAAAAGAGATTTTTCTTTTTTCTTATTCAAGAAAGTTTTCTCTTTGAAATTTAATGTAGCACTTAAAAATATTCAGTGCTTTGTTTAATACGCAAACTTAGCATAATTGGATTTTGTGAGCCTGGCTCTTAAAACACTATGTGAAAACTTTTTCTCTAATACACTTAGTTCAATATGCTTTATACTTTTTATCAAAACTTTGTAATGAATTTTAAAATAATTTTATAGCTAGATTATTTTATAGGTAACACAAAATATTTTCCAAGATGAAGTTCTTTGAAGCGAAGTCATTAATTTTGTTATATGATTGAATTTAGCTCCTACTTTTTAATCTAAGTTACTTTTAGAAATATAAATTAGAAAGTCATATGAATAGATAGACTCCTTATTGAAAGTAAAGTAGCATTATCTTGTAATTGTACAGTAAGACCAAACACAAATATGACAAACCAGGTTAATCAAATAAATGGTCATTGAAAATTGCTATTAAATGTGTAAGTGGTGACTAAGAGAGGCTGAGGTAATGATAATTATATTTCCATAGTTTTCTGATAAAGTAGATATTTTGGATGGAAAAAATACTGAGGTGATGTTTGTTTATTTATTATTTTATTCTTTCATTTAACAAATATTGATTTAAATTGACGCTTTGCCAGGCACTCTTCTATTACTAATACTAAATTTGTGAACAAGCCAGATAACAAAACTGCTCTCAGGGAACTTAAATCTGGGAGGAGAAGGCAGATGTTAATACATTATAACTATGGTGAAATCAGGTGGATTTAATTGTGAGAAGAAAATAAGAAAGACCAGAAAATGATGTGGGGAGACAGGGCCAATTTAGATTGAACAGTCAAGGAAGTCTCCTTTGAACTGAGATCCAATGACAAGATGCCAGCCATTAGAAGATTGTGAGTCCTATTCTCTAGGCAAAAGAAAGAGCCAAATGTTCCAAGGGAGAGAGCTGATCTCGGTGTGTCTGAAAAATGGAGAGAAGGCACAGTTGAGTGGAGCATGGAGAACTGGAGGAAGGAAGTGGAGAAGAGGCTAGAGCACATGCAAAGTACACCACATAGGGCCTTGTAGGCCATGGAAAGAACTGGACTGAACTACAAGTATCATGAATTGTGAACAGCATATTGGTACTATTTATAATTTTAGAAATTTCTTTTATGTGGAACAATAGCTGTTCTATACTTTTTATAGTTACATGAATTTGGATTCCTGTTGGTGAACGTTCTTATTTCTTAATTTGAATACTCAATACAATCAAAATGCATGTAATTTTTAATTCATTGTGGTTTGTCAGAACACTAGAGGCAATTAAAATCATTTGACATAGTATTTTCCTTTTTATCCTTTTACATGAATGCATTTTTCAGTTATTTCAAAATTCAATTGAACAAAATCTAAACCATTTATTTCACTATATCCTTCATAAAACATCACACTTTTTAAAACGTGTATGGATATGTATCTCTATCTGGTTGATTTTATATTAATCCATTGCTTCTCTAACCAGAAAGAATAGTAGTGAACAATATCTTTTCAGGTTAATGATTTAATGTGTCATGAAATTTTTCATGAAGTGTATCATGAAATGTTTCATGATGATAAAACTACTTATTTTCTAAAAACATTAACTTTGAATTGAATGTGGACCTCCTAAAATATTTTTTTCCAAAAAGAAAGTCATCTTCCATGAATGATGAAGATTAGTGTTGGTTACTGAGTTCGAGATTTTATTTTTGTGTAGTATTTTTTCCCTTTTCTTCATTTTCCAGACATGAATATCTGCCAAACACACACTGTATTTAAACCCCTGAGAAGTTCAAAAGGGATTGGAGACAGCAAAGGGAGGTCTTTTATATTTCAATATCCTCTGTAATTAACATTTCTGTCTTGGCATTAATAAAACTAAGCTTTTGCCTACTTTTGCTTTTGATTTTAGTGGTTGAAGCCATTATTATTTGTGCAAAAAGACAATCTAGTAACACAAGTGTAAATTGGAGGGTAATTTGAAGAGATAATTTGCTGTTGTGAAAACAAGTCTAAATATTTGTTCATGTAGTTATTGGCAAAATGGTGATCATAGACCAATCCAATTCTCCTCAGACACCAACTGGTTGTTGTTGAGTGCTTGGCCTTCACAGTAGTCATGTGATCAAACTCCATCATACATGCTTGAAACATCTTTAAAAATGGAGAGTACTCTTAATGGATGAAATGTGGATGCTGCCTCCTTACCTCTACATTCCTAAAAATAATCTACATTCCTAAAAATACACTTCAAACTGGAAACCATCATTCTCAGCAAACCAACACAAGAATAGAAAACCAAACACTGCATATTCTCACTCATAAGTGGGAACTGAACAATGAGAACACATGGACACAGGGAAGCGAACATCACACACCGGAGCCTGTCATAGGGTGGGGGATGGGAGGGAGGGATAGCATTAGGAGAAATACCTAATGTAGATGATTGGTTGAGGGGTGCAGCAAACCACCGTGGCACATGTATACCTATGTAACAAACCTGCACGTTCTGCACATGTACCCCAGAACTTAAAGTATAATAATAAATATGTGTATATATATATACTTTAATCCTGATTACGCTGATCATATAAAGATAATCATAATTACACACATACTGTTGATCTTATGTGTGTAACTATGCCCACTGATTCTTGAAAAAATGATAATACATTTGTTTACATAAATTGTAAAGAATCCAATTGAAAGCAAGCTCAACATATAGAGTAGTAAAAACATGAAGTGTATCTTAGGGACATCTCTGTACCTTCCACATAGGGCAATATAATAGGTCAGAATTTATAAACAGCCATCTACCAGTGTTAGTTCCTTATAAACAATGATGCAAAGTAGTGTAGGTAATATAAACTGAAAATATGGAAAAGAAAAAATAATTTGTCAGTAATAACAGCCTTCACTTTGAACTATAGCAATACTATTGATGAATATCAGTATTATTATATTTTTTCCAGGAGGTTTCTCATTTTTCTAGAAAGTGGTAGACCTTGAGTTTTTTAACAACCAAATAAATAAATATACAAAATCAAATTAAACATAGACAAGAAATTTAAGTTTTTTTTATTGATGTGGGTGCACACACATTAACTGTAAAGCAGAAATAAATTGATAGTTGGTTATTTCACTGGCAACTGTGTTTTGTTTGATCTTGACATCTGGTACTCATGAAATTTGTAGCATGCTGTGAAAGACTCTGACACTATTAAAAATTTGAAGCTCCAAATAAACATACTGGATGCACCATTTTCTGGAAGTCATTTGTGAGATTATGTACTAAAGCAAGGATCTTAATTTCAAGTCTTAACTATTCAAACTCTACTAATGTAAGTTCTGAAAGAGGAATTAGGGTCATAATATTAAATCAGCTGGATTTGGCTACAATTTTACAGAATCAATTCTTAGCTCAGAAAATTGTCAAAATTCATTTATCTTATACCTCATGTGAAAGTAGTATGGCAGTTCATAGTTAGAAGTAAAATAAAAAATCGTCAAATCTGAAATTTATCTTTCAAATAAATGTAGATACCTTTTTGTGTTTTATATTAAAAAGAGTTCTGTGTTTTATATTAAAAAAAGAGAAAAATCTCAAAATATTTATACATATACAAAATATATATACAAATATATATTATATGTATATATATTTTTGAGATGGAGTCTCACTGTGTCGCTCAGGCTGGAGCGCAGTGGCATGATCTTGGCTCACTGCAACCTCTGCCTCCTGGGTTCAAGCTATTGTCCTGCCTCAGCCTCCTGTGTAGCCTGGGATTACAGGCACGCACCACCATGCCCAGCTAATGTTTGTAATTTTAGTAGAGATGGGTTTTTGCCGTGTTGGTCAGGCTGGCCTCGAACTACTGACTTCGTGATCTGCCCGCCTCGGCCTCCCAAAGTGCTGGGATTACAGGTGTGACCCACCGCACCTGGACAAAATATTTGCATATTTTATATGTAACACTTGTTTTATAATTATCTGTACAATTCAATAGGCTTTTATTCTTTCTGCATTCTATAAAAAGGTTTTCTTTATTGGTTAAAGAGATACACATATATTAATTTCAAAAAGTGCTGAATGAACATTATTTACAATATTCTGAATATTTAATAGGTATGTATATTTATCATAATCTTGAATGACAAATTATAAGATAGTTATACATAAATTAATTTATAAATGTGCCAAGAATTTTCTTATAGTTTTTGACCATATTTTATAAAAAGAAATTTTTGTACCTTTTAAGCTAGAGGACAATACTCTTACCCCATTATTTTTTTCTATTAAAAAATCACGTATTATTAAAGAATCACAGTTGAATCTGTATTACAGAAAACTTGATCTGTCTCATTAATGGAACCAAATAACTACTGTATTCAGTAAGAAAAATAATAATTTAAACAGCTATATGTCATAACAGTTATTAGAATCCCCGGTAACCAAAATTTAGTCATAAAACAAATTTACTAATTTTTGTTTTTATAGTAAAATGTTACAATTTAAAAAACAAACTGGAAACACTAGTGTGTATTAAATTTGAACTTATATTTTTATAGACAATGTTTTCCTATAAATATTTGTGAGATTTTAAATTGGTCATGATCTGCATATGACTTAGCCTTATGATACTTCTATATTAAGTTACATGTGATTTATCCATTGGAAAGCTAATGGAAAGCTTAGATACATTGAAGAGAGACACTATTAATGTGTAAAAATATAAAATTTGAATTTTTTAGTAAGTATTCAATGAGCACCTACTCTGGAAAAAAATAATGTACTGGATCTTTGGAGAACATGGATGTATAAAACATCATAACCTCTATTCACCAGTTTTCGAGTATCTCGACCTAACTCTGCCCAAGGATGAAACTCATTAATTCTAGAGTAGCTCATGATACATAAGTCAACCTGAAACACAGAAAAACTATCTTTATATGGAAAACTTTTAAAAAGAAAAGTGCTGCAAGATAATGTTATTTGACATTTGAAGGGAAGAGATACATATTCCATTGTTCAAAAATGATGCAAAATCTGCTCCATTACATGAGTAATATTATATGAGCCATAGTCTATACAACATAAAAATACACAAGCGGACATTCTTAGTATTCTAATAACATACATACAATTTTAACCTGAAAGATCAAATTATATATATAATTGTCATTGGCAATTAGACATAATAGAACTAAATGTTTTAGAAGAGATTTTTTTTTTTTTGGTAAAAGATTTCAAAGTTTAAATAGAATCAACTTTCGCTTAAATCCATTTAATAGTTTGTAATATTGTCCTATCTTGAGTCTCAACTATCATTGTATTTAATCATCTTATAATAAGAAGGCCAAATATGAATTAAACAATCTCCTAAGATATCTCATAAAACTGTAGCTTTTTTGTTGTTGTTGTTCTTACCTGAATACATCCAATAGTAGGCACTGATTACTTGGTAAGGCAATTTTTTGTTCCGGGACCATTCTAATCTTGAGAAATGTCTTCCTGTTTTCTGTGGGCCAGAAAAGTTTATCATCTTTCTTTAGTAACATGTTGCCATGATTTTAAAGAGATTAATTATCTGGGGCCAGCCCATAGTTCCTTCTTAGTAGAAGTACAGAAATCCCGCAGGGGGCGGGAACTGACTTACCTACACACTTCCATTTAACATACAATGGGTTTTGCCATTATGATCAGCTTTAGGAGTAAGTGTCCACCAATTTCATGGAGAATTGGAAACTCTCCCTATCCAAATTATCTAACTTGTATGTTGACAGTGGTGGCCCGGTGGTAATTGAAGGAAAACAGTTGTAATAGTAATAGCTAAATTGTCTTGAACACTCACTAATATCAGCTTTACATTCAATGTTTACTTCAAAGTCATACAATTTATGTTTATTAAAATTCCTTAAGCAGGAATGGTTTGGAGAAAGGTAAACCATCTATTCTTCTCCCCTAACCTTTTATTACATGGCATCTACAATATATTGGATTTTGATTTTCTTACTGTTATTTATTTTCATTTTATTTCAGTTTCAATAAAATAAACCTAAATACCTGAACATTGGACTATTATTCCTTTTAAGGGAAATGACCTAGGAAAAGTAAAGATAGAGTTTTTTGACCTTTTTAATTTTTTTTTTAAATTACAGCACATTACAAGGCTATTAAACGTGTTGTAAGTAATGTAAAATCTATTTAAAACTCTAATATGGAGAAAAATTACTCTAATTATATGTGCTGCAGCATCAAGGAAGTTTTTTCCCCCAAAGGACTTCTCATATTTCATAAACACTGATGAGTTTTCCCTTCACTGAAGTAACATCAAAATTATATTTGTAATTTAGAAGTAAGTCTCCTTGTCAGTATATTTCAAGGAATCTGAAGAAATAAAAGCACTATTTTTAGCATACTCCAATCAAGCCAGTAAATAAAGATATGGAATATATAAATATAAAGAAATTTGTGTATTTAGAAAGTACAATTATAAAAGAGGTTCCTTTCAATAGAAGATGATTTATTGAATTATTTTCTATAACATTAAGAAAGTCTTGAAATAGAAAAAAAACAAAATCAAATCAAATATTAAGTTCTGGTGATTGATTTTATTGTAGGCTTTTGTGTATGTATTCAAAAAGTAGGAAGATGTTCTGAGGGAAAAATGTATTTCCTCATGACAAGTGGAAGTTCATTCAAGTATTTAACAAATACTGGTGAGTACCTGCCAAGTACCTGATTCTAAGGGCTGAAGATATAGCAGTGCCCAGAACAGAAAAAGATACCAACCTTCATTTAGTTTATGGGATAATAGAGAGAAGCAGATAGATGTACTAATTTGTAAAATATTTAGTGTGTCAGACTCTAAAATTCTATAGAGAAAGGAAAGGGGAAAAGGCCGTAACAGCAGTAAATATATGAGTTGTCTGTGGGCCACAAATTCATGCGACAGCATTCAAGGTGTGAGGGATACACTGGAAGTCCTGGCCTCTTGTGGAAATTAGAGTAAACAGAGGATTCATTCTGCCTGTCTTGATGCAGGTCGTGGACAGACTGGGGGTGTCTGTCCTGGTGTAAGAAATGACCAGAGTCCTGCCAGGAAGAAGCAGTGTTCTGGGCCCTATCTTTACTCTGCTAGAGCACCATGGTATCCCTAGGCCGTATTGATCATTCTGTCATTTTCAGGTTAACATCTCATCACCAAAACATTTATTTTAGTGCCTACTGTGTCAAACGTTATGCTATATCTTGTGCATACAAAGAAAATTAAGACTTCATAACCGCACATGAAAAGCTTAATTCTGGCACTTTAATAATACCTACTGCTATAACTTTTGATATAAATTATTTAAAGATAAGATTTTCATGTTGTATTTATTAAAGTGTACATTTATGGCAAAGTGTGGTTAGACAGGGAATTTAACATTTATTGAGGTCCTCCTCTTGTTTGGGTTTGTGGTAGGTGCTTCAGGTACATTACCTTATAAAATCACCTTAAAACATTATCTTCAGTTGGGTGTCATGTTTCCCATTTTAAAAGAAGAAAAAAAAAGATATGCAAGTTCATAAAGCAAGCAAGTGGCAAAGCAGACAATTGAATCTTAAGTATTCATTTATTCTTTCTGTCAAAATAGGATGCCTGCAAAAACCACCCCATAAAATAGATTCATTCTGTAGCTTGATAATATTATCATAATTACCTATACAATATGGAAAAATCAATTAGTTTATATGAAAATACATTAAATCAGAATATATTACATAATATATAAATAGATTTATATATAAATCAGAATATATTATATAATATATTATATATTAGTTCTCTGGGATATCACTTGTCTAGTGAAGGACAAAGAGATTGAGTTTCTCTAGCAAAGCAAAATGATTAAGTTTAGGTAATGATTCTTAGAGATTTACATCGTCAAAGCAGTTCTTTCCAGAAGTTGCATACTTATTAGAGCATTCAACACTAAATTCTTCTCTTATGTACTGATGAAAGTATCCGAAGATGAGCTGTCTGAAACCAAAATATAAAATGCCATGTGCCGTTAGGTCAAACACTCTGATCTGCCTCCCAGTTATTACTGTCATGAAGCTACCTTTTATTTTGTCAAATGAAATAAAAATGCGAGTTTGCCTATGCTTTACAACCAAAAAAGCATCATCAAAACCACAAGTTCTTAGGACTTAATAGAAGCAAAATGATCAAGATGACTGTTTGTACAAAGCATTGATCTGTTTCTCTGCTTTATACTTTGAAGGTAATGAGTAATTTAATTACCTCTCAGGTATATAGAGAAAAGTTTTTCTCCAAACATTTTCTAGGGTCTGAAGTATCTGAAATTGATCAGCCAGCAGCCGTGTTATCACACTGAAAGTATGCAAATTTTGGTTTTGCCTAAAGGTCAAAATAATAGAAAATCACACCAAGCTATTAAAATCTTACTTTATTTTTTTGTGTGTTTTTCTCATCTTGCCAGTTTTCAGAAACTCAAGGAAAATAATCTGTCAAGGATTCTTCACTATCTGATCAGCCTGAGGCAAATAACTTCATCTCCCTCTGCCTCAGTTTCCTCATATCCACAATCTCCACAATTCCATGAAAATCCTACTCATTCAACTGATATTCATGGAATTTCCCATTTCTAAGCACAGAGGGTCTTTCTTAATCCATTATTTTAGTTGAAATACTGAATTTAAAATTACAAATTTTGAAGACAGATCAGTTTTTCTTTTTTTTTTTAAGTACTGGTTATGTTATTTCTAAATATAATGTTACCTTAAGGGCACATGGTACAACTTCAAAGAAACCAGAAGCTCAGGCTACAGTCTCTGTCAGTTTTCATAAGAACATATCTCAACAATATAAAACTGAACAGAACTCAACAGTTCACTCTTAGAGCAGAATCTGTGTCAATCATTCTGCTCTAATGATCAGTACTTAAAGCCAAGATATTTTCCCCTAAACACTAAAATATGGTTTTCCCATGTTCCAATGGTTATTTGGTAATATTTCCACTTTACCCTGTATTACAACTTCCAATATTTCTATAAATAAAATAGACTTAATAGAATATTGCAGTGGAAATGAATAAAAAGAACTCATGGAAAGAGTCGGCAGAGTCCACTATTTTGGCCCTTAGTAAAGTCATGACATGTCCAGGTTTAACCTCTTATCTGGAATATGCAGAAAATCAAATTTTTTTTTACTTCATTTGGGATTGATCAGGTTCTGGGACACTGATCTCTATTATATGTTTCATAAAGAAATGATTTAACAATCAGATCATGTTTTATTAATATATAATTAAGGCATTTCAATCAACCAAAAGATTCCTAATCCCTGCAGGACAAAGAGGACATGGAAGTTGCCTTTTATGACAGACTCTGTATTGCTCCTCCCTGTGGATATGGAATGATTTCTGCCCAGAAATGGCTATCTTATTGGCATTGCACTGAGTAAATATATTACAGTTAATGTTTTTTCTAGCCTCCATGCATTTTTTGTGCTCCCATTCACAATTTTATTAACTTATTGTAAATATTTCCAAGGTGAATGGTTATCTAATATAAGTGTATGATTAGTTTAATTACTTTATGAAATTAAAGTATGCTATAATTTATCATCCATTTATTTACAAAACATCTCAGGGTGAGTTATTTCTAAATTGCTTTGCTTCGTCCGTTTCCTTATTTTCTAGGTAGAAAAATAATTTATTTTTTTCTTATTACATCTTCAAATTGTTTTCGGTATTTATAATTCCTTTTTGCTCTTAAGATTCTGATTAAATTCTAACTGCAACAAAAACAATAAATATAAGCTTATGCTTTATCCATAGGGAAAAAAATCCAGGGACATGTATACCCCCTTCTATCCAGAGAGAATTGTTATAGAAACCATTCTAACCAGACTTATTTGCTGACATATTTTTCTTACAGTTAAATTTTGGTCCTCTTATAATCTAAGCCTAGATAGACATAGACATAGATATAGATAAAGATTTTGTCCTCATTGTCCTCCATGAAGGAAAATTACAGATAATGACTAATCAATATAATATCTACTTGTTTTCTTGAACATTGCCATCACCAAACTAGTACTTTAATAACTAACACCTACCTCAATATAACCCATTTCACTTTTGGTTGTTGTAATTCATTTTACTGCAATCGAATACCATGTTATTCTAACTTAGTCTTCAAAGTGTCAAGTACCACCCACAACAGGTTGTTCTTTTAATTTTTAAAAAATGTACTCTCTCTTTAAATAATAGTCATTCATAAAGTTATCAGATATTACTGATGCCCTAGTACCATCTCCAATATTGTTTGACCCCTTCTTCCTCCTCTGTTCACATATATCCAGCTTGGCATTATCAGCCCCCAACCCTGTTGTTTCCTGCTTTATTCATGTACATCCAAGAATCACTACATTTCATATCTAGAAATAAATTAGAAATTGCTTCCTCACCATTGAGTGGGCCCCAGAACTATTTACCTACTAGGCTGTAAGCTTCCTAAGGAAGGGCAGTTGTCATCTTACATTTGTAGCCCAAATGCCTAGCATAGTCCATGTGGCATAGTAGGTGTTTAATAGATATTTGCTAAGTAAATGGATGAGTGAATAATTGGATAAACAAAAGCATGAACTTAAACCCTGACCTCCTTGCCTAGTTCTTATAGTTCCTTTATTGCATATCCAGTGTGTCAGTTCCTAAACATTCGATTTCTGCCTACTGCCTTGTACTAAACCTGGGTTAACTTTTTTAGACTCTAGGAGTCAAATAATAAAAAGGCTTAGGGATTTTTCTGCCCTTTTAATTGATTCCTCAGCTCATCTTAAATCCCTAGATATTTACATCCATCCGGTTCAGACTGCAAACATTTATTTGTTGATTCATTCAATTGGTGTATATTGATTTTTTAATGTAAGTTGTTGAATTTTGCATGCAACAGGGAGTAAACACGCAACAAGCAAAGCCCTTGCCTTCATGAAAATTGCAGTCTAGACAAATAGAGTAATTAGATAATTATTGCAAAAACACGCAAAGTTACAACTCTGAAAAATTCTACAGAAGAGGGTAAAATATACCGTGTTTTGAGAGCTCATAATAAGGAAACTTGACCTTATCGAAGAATCTAGGCTTTCACCAGTAGTGTACATGTGAGCTGACACCAGAAGGACAAACTGGAAATAACCTAGATAATGTGCATGGGAAAGAGAATCCAGGCAAATTATTGAGAGGGCAGACAAGAGAATGAAAAGTCCCCTGTATGTGGAAGTTCAGGCAATGCAGAAAGGCATGTTTAAGAAAAGATCAAAGTAGAGATAGCCAGATCATGCAGGGCCTTTTAGATTATGGTGAGAATTTGTTTAAGAGTAATGGAAGGCCACTGAAAGGTGTTGAACAAGAGAGGAAAATGATCAGATTTGATTTTTAAATTATCATCCAAGCTTCAGTATTGTAAATAGGTGAAAGTAGCACTAAGGTGGATGTAGACAGATTAGTTTGTTGTCAAGATGAGTTTTCTGGCTTGTACAACTAGACGGATGTGGGTGTTATTCATTGAGATAGAAAACACACTGAGTGTGTGGGAAGGCTGTGAATTTGATTTTGGACATGAATATGTGTTTGGAAATAAATCCTAGGAGAGATGTCTTATAGAAAATTGCATATATTGGTTGAGAGCTCAGAGAAAATAATTTGTGTTTAGGTAGTAATTCAAGCTGTGGATGTGGAAGAAAGTATACAATAAAAAAATGGAGAGCCTAAGACTGAACCTTGGGGTGCGCCAACATTTCATGTCTATGTACACGAGAATGAGCCTGCAAGCTGATAGTGGAAAGACTAAAATAAGGCAAATATGTGAGAGAAGACCTGGAAAGAACATGGTTTAAGAGTGAGAGAAGATGCTGTATCAAAAAAAAAAAAAAAAAAAGTCTGCTTTGAGATCACCTAAAAACTGAAAAATATCTGTTAGATTTAGTAATATGGAAGTCTTTCGGGATCCCAGCAAGGGCTGTTTCAATGCAGTCATGGGACCAGTCAACACAATGGTGTGGGGTGAGGAGATAAGTAAAGACAACTCCAGCCTCTCTGAGACTTTTTGGTCATGATGTTGGTGACACCTTGGGAAAGTGAGGAGACTTAAATGCTGGGGAAACATTTGCGATTGCCTCATTTCTTTCACTTTATTCTAAACATGGTAGTGATGGAGTCCTAGAGGCTCCCCATTGGGACTACCTACTTTGTTAAATTACTAAATGTGATGAATATTTGTTGACGATAGTACCTAAAAATTTGTATCAATAGAATCATAAAGTCTTCTACAAGGCTCAAAGTCCAACATAATTGATGACATCGTGTCTGACTTCCAATATTCATGACTTCCCAGGTGAGTTTCCATATTTCTGAAAGTTTTCTCTGTAACACTTGGAAAATACAATTTAGAATTGGGATATATAAGAAAGATAATATCAGGGATGGAATGTTAGGTGTATCTGTCATTTGTGATATTTTACAAAGTGAAAATAGATTTATTCACATATTTTTACCCCATCTTCTTCCTTTCTTATTCTTTTTTTCTCCTTGTTCTCTTTAAGAAATGAATACCTAATGTTTATTCTGTACTGTACAAGGCACTAGATGATAAATAGAAAAAGGAAATTATGAGATAATGATAAATACACTGAAATTGCTGAAAAAGAAAGGCTATGTCAGAATGAATAAAGATAAGGTTAAAGAGAATAGCATTGAGAGGACAGGTATGATAGATACTTTTGAATGCAAGGATGAGACGTGGTGGAGAATAAAGCAGCATTGAAAAAAATAACATTTAACAGAGATTTCCTAGCAGCTCTGTGAAGGTCTAAAAATAAAGAGAGTTTGGTTATTGTAATAATCTGGATATCAATTTTAGGAAGTGAATATAAATGAAAAGCATTATGTAATGGAAGTAGTCTGAAGACTCAGTAATCAACAGGGGCATGCAAAGGTAAAGGCAGTGAATTTGGAAATAACAGGAAATTTTTTAAAAAGATGCTTTAAAACGGAGATGTTTTAAATAAGTAAAATTATAATTATTGGCTTATTGGGCATCATGTGTTGGTAGGACATCTAAGTGTTCATATAATAAGCAGGAGAAAATGCTCACACACTTGGGGTTGCCCCGTAACTCACCTCAAATTATCACTGGGAATACCCACTTAGTAACTAGCATTTTCTAAGAGATGCTCTACATTGATAAATACAAGTGAAAATGTCCATTGATTGAAAATATGTTACACATCTATTAGATTTATTTACATAAGACTGGAAAGTTATATTTTACTTCTAATTATAAGTAAAGTTATTTTTAATATATTCACTTCTACTGGATGTTATTGAGTCTATTCTTAGATTACCTAAATAGAACATTTCAACTTTGTCACAGAAAATGTACACAATAATCTTGATTTTCCATTTAAAATTCTTATAAAGAAGGCTTATTTTTAATGAACTAAATTCTAAATTTTATTTCTCTGTTCTTCATAGATATGTTTTATTTAATTATTGAATTTATTTTGTTTTCTTTCAAAATAATTTTTAAGCATATTCATTTTGCATCAATCTACACTCATTGTAAAATCTAACATTGACTTAGAGCTATTAGTTAATTTTAAACTAAGCAAAATGCACTCTTTTTGTCTTATTAATTGTGTATTTGAGAAGATCTTAAACTTCGAAAAAATTCTATTTCTTCAAGAAACAATTATTAAACTTCTATATAATGCAATATTAAATACTTTATTATAGTTAAGGAACTTTATATATTTTTTCTCTAGATCTCATAATGATTTAAAATCCATACATGCTTCAAAAATGCTTTAGTATGCTCATTTCTCCAATTGTTTAACTGAAAAATATCCTGTAATGAGGTCAGTGATTATTTTTTATAAAATGCAGAATTCCTCATTCATTCTTTACTCTGAATAAGTATTTAAGTAGCTTTTTCCAGTATGAGTTGTTTGTTTATGCTTTGCTTGATTGATAATCAGATTCTTTGCAACTTTTATTTGATCTTGTAAAATATGTGATTTATTTAACACAATGGTGGGGACATGAAATGATTAAACTAATAGTAATTACAGTCTAACCATTAACCAGTGATATAGATGGTGAACAAATCAAACTTATGTATCACTAGTCACATACATGGGGATATTGGAAGGGTATCTTGCTATCCAAAATATTTATTGTGTCTCTAGGAGTCTCATAAAAATTTAAGTATCTTGGGAAAAATGGGTATGTTGTAAAGGGCATTGAATTGGATTTGCCTTGAGAAAATCAGTTAATTTCTTTAAGTTTCAGTTTCTTCATTTGTGACATATAGATAATAATTTTTACCTATTTCACAATGTTATTCTGACTATAAATTAGATAATATAGGTAAATTTATCAAAATGAAAAGATGATATTAATGTTCAATTAATTATTCTTTTGATCACCTATCAAATTAATCACTAATCAAAATTCTGAGGATATACATATATATATATAAAAGTAAATTTTCAAAGGGACATTGGGAAATGATTGTGGATCTTTTACATTGGAGAAATGGGTATTGCAGTGAAGATACCTTGGAAACTATTTCTGTGAGTGGGAAAAAGACGGCTTGTGGTGCTGATAATGAAGAGTGAGGTGCATAACTGGGACTAGAAACACAATGGAAAACTTCTATTTCCTGGTTTGTCCTGGAATCTATTCTGATAACAGTCTATGGCCTCTGCACAGATGTTTTCATATGGCTTAGCCACCAAGCAGTTTAATGAATTAAGACTACTATAACAGCAACAAATTATAAAGTAATTTGTTTGTATTGATGCACATGTTAGATAGATAGATAGATGATAGATATGTGAGTATAGATAGATAGAGCGATAGATGATAGATAGGTAGATAGGTAGATTGATAGAGAGACAGATGTTTCCACTTAAATGCCCTCATTTACATAAGTTTAAATAGACATATGAATTACAGCTCAGGCTGATTTGACTTCATTTATGGTTCCTATACCTTTTGATGTTTGCCTAAAGATATATTCAGCTTAAATGCTATATTAGGAATATTTATTTTTCTTCTTATAAAATCTCTGAATTCAAGAATATTATTTTGTTTTCTATGTATTTTTATGTATTAATTCATGTAATTAAATATGTACACTTGTGAGATATGTACACAGCATACAGAGTTTGTACATATGCAGACAATTATAATACAAAAGTGAAGATTACAAATGCCACATTAGTCATACAGAATGTTTGGGGATTCCAAAGAGGGTGTGATGACTTCTCACAGGTGGTGAAAGTGGGCATCTTAGAGGAAGTGTCTTTTGAGCTGCGCCTTGAAAGATAACTAGTAATCTCTTTAAAAAGATAGACTGGAACTCAACTATGAGCTATTGAACGTTTTAAAATAGAAAGGTGATGTCATCAGAGAGATGCTTTAAGAAGATTGAAGTAGTGGCTTGAACCAGGTGGACTGGAAGGCAGGGAATGACTCTGCAGGTAAAAATGCAGTCAGATCACTATTTTAACAATAGATCAAAGGTTCCCAAGCACTGAACCCCCTGCTACAGAAGCATCTGCAGAGACTTTTGAACTGCAAATTTCCAGGCCCCTCCTCAGAGCCTAATTCAGTGGGTCTAAGATATAGCCCCAGAAGTAATATTAAAAACCTACAGAGTGATTTTGATGCATAACCAAGGTTAAGAACCACAGGCTGCAATGAAAAAGCTCTGGCCTCGCTGATAGACTCGAAGGAGGGTGAGAAGACAAGACAATGGGGTCAAAAAAGAAAAAAAAATGTAGAAATGACACAGAAGATATTTTGTTTCCTGTTACTTGTCCAAATTTCAAAATGATAATTTCCACTATTTGAATTTAATAAAATACACTTGCCAGAAAGTTTGTCTTATATATGTATTTGTCTGTATTTTATCTATAGATGTATTGAATGGTTCTTTTCCTGCCATTTTTCTCTTATTTAAAAAACAACAAAATTTGTCTGAATAAGCTTACAATATTTTTTTTTCTATTTATTCTGGCTAGAATTTTGAAATTGTTTTAAGATTTTATGTCCTTTTACAATTACATTGATATTTAAAATGACTATGCTTGCTACCATGGATATTTTTAAGAAGAAAAATATCAGTTGATGAGAAAGAAAACCACTATGCTTGAGACCATTTTCAGAGCTTTGTTATCTACTTTTCATCCCAATTTCTATATATTTTTATTAAGATTCCCTAATGCATAAGGATAGAAATTGTATTTGTAAATGCTAACTTAAAATACCAGTATTTAATTATGTTGTGTTAATAGGGATGATTTATTCTAGACTTTAATCGGATGTTTTTGTGCCTAAATGAAATTTAGTCTTATTTTAATTAAATGGTAGAACATGCCAAAATTGATGGGTAAAACTAGAAGAAATGAACCCCAACGGAAGACTCCGGTTTCAGTTATCAGTTTTGTAGCTGTAAAGTAGTTAAGCTCTGTGGTTGAACATGCCAGACAGGCATTAACATTATGGTATAGGATTCATCTGCTGAGATAAGATTTTCTCTTATTTAACTTTATTGAAATGTCTGAATAAATCACTAAGCCAAATGTATGGTTTCTTGTTTAAAATATATTAAAATCATGGCATAAAACAAAATTCTCATATGAAGTAAATAATAAAAATAATTATGAATGTATCATTCAAAACATTTTTTCAATAAAAAATGTTTGAGGAGAGCTCAGATTTGGTTATTGAAACCAATATTCCTTTGATAACTTATTTCTCTTTTTTCTTTCAAAGTTCAGACTAGTTAAATTGACTTATTTCTCTCTTATCCTACTTTTTTGTAGTCTTGCAACTAAATAAATTTAGTTATTACTTATTGATCTGTTCGCTTGAACCATCTGACATTTTTTCCTATTGTGTACATATAAAATAAGCAAAGTATCCTTTATTTATAAAGGCCTTGGTTAATTGTACCCAATGAAACTATCAAAACCTTTTTTAATTACTTCTAAAACTGTATTCTCTGTTCAAGTCTCCGTGTTTAATATTTAATATTGAAACCATAGTGTTTACTGTTTTGCTACCTAATTTCTTTTTAAAGACTTTATTTTTTAGAGCACTTTTAGTTTCACAGGCAAAATTGAGAGGCAGGTACAGAGATTTCCTATGTACCCCCATTCTCACAGATTCATTTCTTTTTTAAAAATATAAACTTGAAAACTTTTCTTTTTACAATCTTAATATAAATTCTCAAAGCATTTACAATTGTCCCTGTCCTTTATTAGAAAATTCTCGCCCAGGCTGGAGTGCAGTGGCATGATGATGACTCACTGAAGCCCTGACCTCAAAAGCAATCCTCCCACTTCAGCCACCCAAGTACCTGGGACCACAGGCATGCACCACCATGCAGAGCTTTTTTTATATATATATTGTAGGAAATAAAAGAAAGAAAGTTCTTTCCTATATTGAGTTGAAATGTTTTCTTATATTTCCACCAATAGCTCAATCCCTTGTGGCTACACAGAACAAATCCTACCCTACACGGCAGCCTTTCAAGAATTTGAAGACAGTTGTATTTATCCTCCTACATCGTCTCTGCTCTTGGCAGTTTTTCATGAGTCATGGCTTTGAATTCTTTATCATCCTGTCTTCTGAATGTATCCCAATTAGTTTCCATACCCAAAGTTGACTGTAGGACTCAGTTTTAGTCTGAACATCACAGCAAAAGGAACAATGAGAGCACTTGGACACAAGAAGGGGAACATCACACACTGGGGCCTGTCGTGGGGTGAGGGGAGTGGGGAGGGATAGCGTTAGGAGGTGTACCTAATGTAAATGACGAGTTAACGGGTGCAGCACACCAACATGGCACATGTATACATATGTAACAAACCTGCACGTTGTGCACATGTACCCTAGAACTTAAAGTATAATAAAAAAATTTCAAAAAAAAAAAAAAAGGAAAACCAATTTTGTTCTTGAGAATATATTTCCATTAACACCCCTTGCTGCCCACCCACACATCCCCACAAACCTGCCTAATGAGATTAGCTTTGAAGATGGTTGTTTCGTAATCTTGACCCATATTGAATTTAAGGTTGACGAGAATTGGGCCTTGGACAGAACTAAAGCCTACGTTGTTGGATAGCCTAAAACACAAAATTTGTTAACTCTTAAGAATTAATGTTTTATACGGAACAAAGTCTTTCAGGAATTCTAAAAGTCATACATCAATAAAGAGATTTTTATGTCTTTGGTAAGGCTTTTAAGTACTGTCATATTAAATCCTCCCTAAAATAATTTAGCTCAGAAATGTACAGGCAATATTAACACAGATTTTTTTGCTTAAGTAATTCATTAGCCTCTGTAACTTCTTGAATATAAAAAATAACGCCAGGATTTTTTTTAAGGTGTCTTTAAATCTGCTAGCAAGTTAAAGAAAAGGTTAAACTTTTTCAGACGCTATGCTTTAATGAAAACAACAGAAGACACATGTTTTATTGTAAATAAATAGATAACTTTTCTATTAAGATTTGGAGCAAGGCTATGCACCATACATGCTCTGAGTGGGCTTGATTCCTCCTGGGAAGAGGCCAGGAAAGCATTGATGTGAAAACAGCCTTTCCCTTGCCATTCTCACCATTCCAGGCAGGTTATCTGCCAAGAAGCTCATCCCTATCTGTAAAACTGCCAGCATCAGTTCATGCAGCATTCATGTGTAATTTGCTTTTTCTGGAGAGCCATACCAGGGCAGAGTTGACTGATTGAGGGAATTAAAAGCTACAGACTCTGGGACAGGAGGGCTGCCCTGTGGGTATATGAGCTGGTTACATTTTGGCCCCTTTTCAAACCAGGGATATGCAACTCTTGATATGTATAGGAAAGGCAGAACTGCCAACACTGACAGCGCTCCTGAGCAGCGCAAATGATCCACATGGCAAATGCATCATTCACAGAGGACTCATCAGAGCAGCACCTAGAAAAAAACCAAACAGAGCAATAGACAGAGAGACCAACTGGGGCCAGATTTTGTATATAAAACATTCCTCATAGAGTGACTTATAATGGGTAGAAAAAGGATATGTCCTGAATGGCAAACTATTATAGTATTGATTATAGTACATCCATACAAAGAAATATCATGCATTTATGTATGATGATGGTAAAGAAAAACCTTTAAGATCTTCAGGAGAAATGTTTATGACATACTAAATTAAATATTAAATTTCAATGCAGTATGTATATTGGTACCTCATTTTTAAATTCTTAACTAATTTATCTGGAAAGAAAAATGGTAATTAAGATCAAGATGTGGAGACAGGACAAATGAAAGATTATAACGAAAATTTTAAAAGAGGCAAGGAAAGCATTGATGTGAAAACAACCTTTGAGATGACAGAGTTATTGATGACTTTTCATGATTATTAATTCCTGTCTTTGTGCTCCTATGTGTTATGCAAATATTCCACAGACAATAAAGTTACTACTTTTGTAATGAAAGTCTGTGTAATTAAATTTTTTTTTTAAAAGAAGTTGTGACAGGTATAAAAGTTTCTGGTTTATGAACAATAAAAACTACCTCTGGGGACCTTGAGCAAAATAATGATGGGTTAGAAGGCTATTAAAGAACTCCTAGAATCTGCTGGGTGGCTAGATCCAAGCTTCTGAAGGATGTCAAGGGAAGCTCAATACCAGGTGAGACCAGGGAGCTGAACACAAAGCTGGATCAGGCAGACCAAGAGAATAGTCTGGCTACAACTCTTCCACTTGACAATCGATCTGTGCCACAGCCTTTGACCCCTGGGCTGTCCTGCCATGAATAATCGTTAGTTCCCCTTACATTTTTGCTTTGCTTTGCCAAGAAACAAAAACTTAAGGTGGTGTAGTATATATGCAGTATATATTACCACCCCATTTCCCATGGCATATGACGATGTCTGAGCTTCCAGGGACTTGCATGTATATTTACTGCTTCCTTTGGCTTCTAGTGAAGGCATTTCTCATATTTTGAGATTTCTGTAATTCCCTGCCTCCAATAGAAAGGTGTTGGATGCTAAGTAGTGGCAAATGTCCTGCACATGAAATGTTGGAATAGAAGATAAAGTATTGTGTTAGTACGTCTCTGGATATTTTTAAAATCCTTAAAATAAATTTTTACCTGTGCAAGAAAGTCTAATTGTGTGTGCCACAATTCCTAAGACTCTAGAACATTTCCATAATTTGTATTATATAGGTCAAGCATAATACAAATACATTGTCCTAGTGATCAATGTGTGATCTGATTTATGTATGCATTGCCAGCCTCAGACACCATATATTAGTAGCAATATATTGTAGAGTATCATTGGGCTATTTTTTTTGTTCAAAGAGCTATGGAATTTAGTCTTTTTGAAATACTAAGGCAGAAAAATGTGAAGCTAACTACCGAAATTTAAATAAAAAAATATTTTCAGTTATGAGTGATATATAGTAATGTGTCTTTATTAATGGACTTGAATGAAATGTGCAAACTAAATTAAAATCATGGAAATCTATAATTAGGTTAATAATGTAGTGATGACTTCTTACCAGAGAAATAACAACATTTAATAGGATATGCTTTTTTCTTTCATAAGATGTTTTACAAGATAAGAAATAAAGTTATAGATATAATACCTGTGACTGGGTTGTCTTATGAGCTAATAGATCGCATTCAACAAATGAAGATGAAAAGACAAAATATGCATCATAGACAAACAGATGATGCCATCATCTATGAATGCACAGTATGGGTTATTGGAATGGCTTTAACACATTGAAGTTGGTCTAGTAAAAATTCAAGAAGCAATTTAGTTTTTAATTCACATGTTTTAATTTCTTCTTTTACCCACTTAGGTGCATGCATTTTTATAAACTTTTATAACTAAAAGTTCTCTAAATAAGCATGTTTTATTAAAATGCTTACATAACCACATTGAGAATAGAAATAGCTCTTTAAATATTGCTATTACCTTGGGGTATATAAAGTAAGTCTCAACTGGCAATTCAAAACCTTCTATGATCTATTCAGTTGAAATTAATCCCCTTTCTTTCCCTTCATGTTTCCACTAAACTTTGCTTTAACCTTTATTATCTGATTCAAGTTTGTATTATATGATGCTGCTAATAATGATGATAATGATGAACTTTTAGTGATTTGCAAATCAAAGATTAGACAGATTAGTAGGTTTGTTCAAGGCCATACAGCTGACAAATAAGGTATTAATACTAAGATTCAGTCCTGAGCAGTCAGACTTGAGTCCATAGTTTTCATTTCTACACGATTGATAGATTATCTATTTTCTTCTCTGCATCATCAGTTTTTTGAAGGTGAGGCATTGATTTTTATTTAGTATTATAACTTTGAAGATGCTTAGGACCACCATGACCACCAAATAACTAAAATTAAAAGAAAATATACCAAAAATTTTAGTACAGTTGTTGGATAGTGTGATTATAAGTTCTCTATCTCATGTTTTTACCACTTTAATTTTTTAAATATTCTATAATGAACAGAAGTTAGCATAGGGGAATAATTTAGAGTAGAAATTTTGGTCAAATACAACGGATTTTAAATTACTTCTTCCTCACTTTACGACTATAACAGGTTATCTATTGCTTCATCTAATCCATGAATTGGGAGCTGTTGGTGAAACCGATACTCAAGTTTGTTGTAACAACTATATATACACTTAGAGTCTCTGGCAGAAAGCAGTCAATAGATGCTAGTTATTATTTTTAAATCAAACAAAATATTTAGGGAGAGACTTTAATATTCTTAAACATAACCCTTCAAATCCTTAAACCAGATTTTTTTTCTATACAAGAAAGTCTGGTTGTATATGCTACAATTCCTAAAACTGGAACATTTCAATAATGTTATTACACAGCTCAGGTCTTGATTCTAATGCTCAGGGTGGATAGAATAGGCAAAAAGTGCTAGGTAATGAAGACATGCCCCACCAGGCTTCTTCCCATTGGTATGCTGCCTTGACACAGTCATATTTAACAGTGAACTCTGTTTGGAAGCAATTTATATGCATATATAGATATGTTCACATGGCACTGCTGAGATAATTACAATGTTATTTACTAGTTTTGTCTGGTATTTCTGCTATGTCTTTAGTGACAAAATGTTGCAGAGACACGGGTGAGAGAGACAAAAGATGATGAGGATGAGGTGATTTTGTAAATAAGCAAAAAGAGGAGTATTTTTGCATACTTTTGTGCTGGATGAAACCAGTAGAAGAGCAAATTTACGTCTAAGAGAAGGTAATAAATTATATGTTTAAATCAAATACCTTTAAAGAATAAAAAAAAAACTTTTGATCATCGCAGGAAAAATTTCAAAATATTTCATCTTGCATCAAAAAGTTACATCTAAATATTACTTCATAAAAATTATCCTAGGGTTTACTTGACTTTTGTCCATGCAATTCCAAATAAAATAAGGTTTTATGAACTCTGAGATTCTTTGAACAATTTGAAGAACTTGAACTGGAATATCTCTTATACTAAGCACAGGAGACTGTTCTCCATATTTAACACTATTTTCACAGTGTATACTACCATATCCAGTACATACTATGTGCTCAATAAATATACAATGAATGTGTAACTAATAGAGTCAAGAGGCATAAAGGACTTGGAGATGCAAGACCTCTCTTCAACCCTAGGCTTTGCCAGTTGTTGATTATTCAACTTTGGGCTAATAATTTATTATATAAAATGTTGTTTATTATATTAAATTTTAAATATATAATTTCTTAAGAAAACGTATTATAAAGTAAATTTATCTATTTGGAAAATTAAAAAAATTCTCAGACTGTATTCAGGAAATATATGTAAATGATCCTTGCAAATTATAAATGCTAATTGTTTTAAAGTCACTTCCAGGGCAGAATGGCAATGCTCTTAATATTATGAAATCATAGAGCCTCTGTTGAAAGAGACCTTAAAAGGCATCAAGTTCAACCACATCTCTGGTTTTTAATTATCTTTCTACATAGGGACCTGATGGACACATGCTGTATATTTAACTTTATCTTTAAGGAAATTGTTAACTGTATCCCTGGTATGCCTCAGAGTGTTCTCTTTGAATTATAAAGGAGTGTTCTTTTCAGTACTTTATTTCATTCATTTAGTTCTCACACAACCCCATGAAGTACTATTACTGTTCCCATTAAACAGATGAGAAACCTAAATAAAAAATGTGGTTACTTGCCCAGCAACTCAAAACTAGTAAGTTGTATAGTCAGGACGAGAACCCAGGTAATCTCCAGAGCCCATTCCCATAACCAGTACAGAGTACCCTTTCCATGTGAAGTGGAATGTGAAAATCTCCTCTGCTTCTTGCACACGATTGTGGTTGAATGTAAGGAGCACCCCTTTTAATTGCATTACAGTATACCATCCAAACCAGCAGAGTCCAATTTCTATAGAAATTTCGGATGTGAAAGAAATATTCTATATTTATGCTGTCCAATATGGTGGTTAGTAGCCACATTTGCCTTTTGAGCACTTGGTATGTGGCTAGTGTGATTGAGGAACCAACTTTATTATTTTGATAATTTTAATTTAAGTAAGCACACATGGCTGTCGCACATGCCAGCACTTACTGGGCAATGCAGTTTAAGTTCTATATCAAAGCTCTTCAGTGTTTTCTTTATTGGCATGTGTTACAGCTCCTATTTATATGTGAGACACTCTCCCATAGCTGTAGGCTGACAAGACAGAGAAAGTAGTGACTAAAAGTTTAGATGCTGAAGAGACAAGTTTACATCTTGGCTGTGGAGCTTAGTATGTTACTCTGAGTTTAGAGCTGACTTACCCTTAAATTGGGATGATTATTGAACTACATTATAGAACTATTTTTTAAAAAATTTTATTTTGACATAATTTCAGATTTCAGACGTTCAGAATAGAGACAAGAATTGTACAAAGAATAACTGCATGAACTTCACTGAGAATCTCCAAAGGTTTCTGAACTCTCTCTCCACCCCCCTTTCTTTCTCTCTCTCTCTCTCCCTCTCTCTCTCTTTCTGTGTGTATGTGTGTGTGTGTACACTTTATTGTTTTCATGAACAATGTGAGAGTAAGTTGCTGGCTTACTCCTTTTCTTTTAGGTGCATATTTTCTGAAAATAAAGGCATGATCTGTCATCAGGAAATTAACATTCACTAGTCTTAATACTATTATCTAATCTACAGACTTAATTCAGATTTCATAGGTTTCCCAATAATGTCTTTTATAGCTAAAGAAAATATCATCTTATGCCTTGCATTCCATTTTCATGTCTTTAAACTTCTTTATTCTGAAACAATTCCTCAATCTTAATTTGTGTTGCATGACATAGACATTTTCTAAATAATATAAGCCAGTTATTTTGTAAATAGTCTCTCAATTTAAGTTTGTCAAATGTTTCCTCATGATGAAATTTATTCTATGCACTTTTGGTGGCAATACCACAGAAGTGATGATGTGTCTTTTGCAATGCATCATATCAGAAGGCCCATGGTATTCATTGCCCCATTATGGTGATGTTAACTTCAATCACTTTATTATCGGGTTAAGGTGCTGTCTATCAGAATGGTGTTTGCTAGTATAGGCAATGTCTGCCAATAATTTCAATGTAGTTATTGCCTTTTCCCTCTGTAATGAAAAATATATTGGGGAAAGTTACATTGAGAATAACTAAATGTCCTGTTGCTGCCTCGAATTTTTACACACTTCTTTTTGCACTTATTCATGATTCTTATGTGAATTCTTATGATGATTGCTAAATAGAGATTTTCTAGTTCCATATTTTCTTTACATTTATTAGTCGAGTTTCCACCTGAAAAACAGCTTTTTTCCACCTAATTATTTATTTATATCCTGGTAGACATATATTATTCAATGGGTTATAATCCTTTATGTCATTACATATAATATATGTGAATATACATATATATGTATATATATTCTTTATATATATAAACATATATATTTGTATATATTTCTTTATATCTTTGATGCTCAAATTGTCCTGGATTTGAGTTAAGGGAGCTCCTTCAAGCTAGCTTCTACGTCCTTTTGATGTGTCTCCATAATTCTTTGAATACATCCCTAATTTCTGGCACAAGATGAGGTTTCATAATGATTTTCTACTTTCCCTCACTAGCCCTGGAATCAGTAATTTTCCTAAAATTCCTTTATTCCTTTGAGTGAAAAGTATTTAGAAGCCTAGATCATGGGCTAGGTCTTCTTCTTGTTGCTACTGGGTGTCATTGCTTCTAGGCCTTCTCAGCAGATAGCCTGGAAGTAGGACTTGAAATATTCATGAATGTATAATTATCTATATGAATAAATACATATAAAGGCATATATATTTATACATGTATATGAGTATATGTGTCACTACATATCTATTTCTATTTTTATGCCTATCTATGTATCTAGCTATCCATCTTAAAACTCTTAAATTCAAACTGACACCTCCAAAATCAACACCTTGGAGTTCATTCTATCTTCTCCCTTTTCCATATTTGTAATTCCCTTCTCTAATTTAGCAAAACTTAGTTACCATTGGCCACAATTTATTTTATTTATTTGCTCACCTTAGAATATATAGAAACTAGTTTCCAAACTGTTAATCTAGGAATCTGAGCAAAAGCTACTCACTAGAATTGAATATTTGTTCAGAGTTGTCTTCAGACTCAGAGTACATAGTTCTAATAGTCAAGGTTCATATAGTTCAAAAGTTAACTGAGGTTCCCCCTAAGCTGTTTGGCCTGTTATTCATTTGAAATATGACTCTGTTCATGTTTTTGTTTTAGGTTTTTGGATCTAGGAGTTTTTTCCTCCCATGCTTGTTGGTTTTCTATTCTTTTTAAAGTATGTATGTGAAACATTAAAAATTCCCAAAAGTCAGAACCATAAAATATTATACTCAAGAAGGTGTAAGTCCATCCTCCCTTTCTTCATAGAGCAGTTTTGAAGAGTAAATAATATTATAAATGTTTAGATTTTGCATTACCTGGCACATATTTAGGTCTCAAAAAATCTAATATAGCTATTCATCTAATAATAGCGCTTTTTCTATGTTCAATTACACACTCACTAAGTACTTCATACCTTTTTCTCAATGTATGAAACCAAATAAGAATGCACATATGTGAACAAAACTCTTCTAAAATTTTGGTATTTTAACTCTTATTAGCAAAATATTATTTGCAATCTTTCCCACAATTAATCACAAAACAAACTATTGTGTTTGATTTCCTAGCTAAGAAATAATGGCTTATTTCATTCCTTAAAAAGTGGAACAGGAATGCTGCATGTGGCATAAGCACAGTGTTACTGCAGGAGTAATATAGAAAACATATCAGGGTCAGAACTCATTTAGTGGTGCCTTAAATGTGAAGAAAATAGCTGCAATTCTGCATAAATGTTATAATTGTTAGATTGCAGAGAAACAAATAAAGAGTCCTGAGGCATGTCTGAAGAAATGAGCAGATTACATGCTTAACTAATTCTGGAAGATAAGGTTTCTAGATTAAGTCATGCTCTGCAAGGGAAACAAATAAAGCAAGCACTACATCATTAGAATCTATTTTATTTTAATGTATTTCTTTAAAGAGAAAGCTTTGATTCTGGAAATGTCTGACATTGCTGCATTTTTCTCATGAAGTCTTCTGTGCATACTTAACTCGTGATTCTAATATGTATATTTTACTAGTGATATTCAGTAAATATGTCAGAGAACAGATTTCTTCTCTTGGCTAAATGTTTGCAATAAAATTTCTGGATAAAATTTGAATTATTTTCCTATTTTGTGAATCATATATCCTTACTAAAGCATCTTTTTACTTCTTTTTTGATCATGTATAAAAGTTGTTGAGTATCATAAGAAATTTTAAAACATTTTATTTTTATCACATAACAGGAATGGAATAAACCAAAAAAAAGTATACTTAGAAAACTCTTAAATGAATACAACTATGAATCTTAAACATTTTTGGGAAGCAAATAGAGATGACATATCAAGATCAAATTGTAAAATCCATGTAAGTATCACCAGCATGACAATCTAAGAGATGGTTACTTTTAGATATACTCTCTATATTCTTTATAGTATATAGAAACTTTCTTTGTCCATATCTTAATAGCAGGGTGAACTTAGAGGTAAGTTACAAGTTGCATACATTTAAATGTTAATTTTAATGCACCTTTGGTACACTTTATATTTTGAATTGAAGAGAAATTTTATTCTGTAACATAAGTATCTTAATAGATACTTAATCATATATCCAGAGATATTAATAGATATCCAGTTTTACCCAGAATTTTCTTAAAGTAATACACAGATGCTTACTGATTGATTAGTACCCTTCTTTCACATTTCTGAGGTCTCATCTTCCAAATGAGGTAGATTCAACAACGTTTCCAAGTTGTAGCTCCTCAGGACCCAAGTCCTCTCCATGCTGTGGCTAGGGCTTCCAAAGTCCCTCATTTCCCCACATCACCACTCCTCTTTAAGATCTCCTTCTTTCCTGATTTCTCATACAACTTTTTTATGCCCATCTCTGTCCTTGATGCTGGAGGGGGAAGTGAAACTGCCAAACATCATCACCAGGATGTGCATGAAATCCAACCACACATTGAACCCCAGATCTCCTTGGGCTCTTTTGAACACCCAATCTTTGGGTAAGATTATTTCTATGAAAATTTTGTTTCAACTTTCCAAACAATTGAACTGTAAATTTTACTGTAAGATTAGTGTGCGTCATTTAAAAAATTTTGTGTCTTCCATGCGTTATGAGATATGTCCCATTCTGTAATCTCTGACCATGGAATCAAGCTTAAATTTCATGACCCTTTCTGAAATTACATAAGTGTCTTGAGTTTGTTTTTAACTGATATTCACCCACCCCGCTTGTTGGTCTAAATGAAGAGGAAATTATCCTAATGACTTTATTTTCCTTCTTTAGATGAAATTGTTAGCATGGCAAGGAAAAAATATATTAGCTTTTCCATGTTTATTGCAATAAGATTTCCAGTAGATATCAGGATAATTTAAGGCTTCCGTTGCTACAGTTGCTTGCCTTTCTCTCTTCTGGTTTTGAAATTATCATTAGGAATAAAGAACTCATTGCTTTCTCCTAGCTAACCATCTATAGCATAATACTAAATACCCTTTCAAAATGATGCTTCTATTTGCATTTATGTTACTTCATTCTACTAATTTTCCCTATGCTTTCACTCAAAAAGCTATGGATACCTCCACACTGTGTTTTTCGGTATTTCTCCCCATGTTCTTCTGCTGGGATTTGAAAGTACACACTTGAACTTGAAATAAATAATAGTAATTCATGCAATGTAAGAAATATTCTGCTATTATAGGATGGGGAGAGAGATAACTTAGAAAGACATAATTTGTAACAATAAAAGTTTTGAATATTTTTCCTTCCTGGCTGACTTCATTAGTAACTATCATAGAAGCATTTGACACTTCATTTTAAAGTACAGTAGTCCCCCATTATTCTCCAGGGATATATTAGAAGACCCCTAGTGATGCCTGGAACTGCAGATAGTACTGAACCCAATTGCTGTCAATCTTTCTGTTCATCTTCCAACTACAAATTTAATACTTATTCCACCTTAACTAAGCCCTTATCGTACACTCTAGCCATAACTTTTATAGTGAAGTATGACAGCAAAGCTTGCATAATTTGTTTTCCTTCTTCCCGATTTCATGAATAGAAGACTCATTCTTACCATAGACATTAGCAACCTCAACCTCAGCATACTTTTTTTTTCTTTCCTTAAGTGGAGAACTTTCACTTTTTCCCTTAAAGGAAGCACTTCCCAGCTTCTGTTTGGCATATCCAAATTCTCACCAACATTACTATTGTGCTTTGGGGTTATTCTGAAGTCAATTAAGGGTTCCTTGAACACATGCACTGTGATATCACAGACAGTCAATCCATCACAGAGATGAATACCAAGTGACTCATGAGCAAATAGCGTGGACAGCTTGGATACACTGGACAAAGAAATAATTCACATCCTGGGCCTGTAGGAGCAGGATGGCATGAGATTTCATCAGCTACTCAGAATGATGTGCATTATGAGTTGTTTATTTCCAAAATTTTTTATTTAATATTTTCAAACTGCACGGTAACTAAAGCCATGAAAAGCAAAACCTTGAACAAGAAGGGAATGCTGTATATATGTCTGAACCATATTCCATTGGGAATAATTTACATAAGATATACAGCATAGCTATATCTGTATAAACAACACAGGTTCGAACTGTGCAAATCTTACAGATGAAACTTAAGATTGTTAACTAAAAAAAATGATGGTAGAAAATTACATATAGTTTTATTTTATGTCTTAAATAATAATAATCAGGAAATTTGGATAAATATATAAAAAGTTATTAGCAGCCAGGCATGGTGACTCACTCCTGTAATCTCAGCACTTTGGGAGGCTGAGGCGGGCAGATCACCTGAGGGCAGGAGTTCAAGACCAGTCTGGCCAACATGGTGAAACTCCGCCTCTACTAGAAATACAAAAATTAGCTGGACGTGGCAGCACATGCCTGTAGTCCCAGCTACTCATGAGGCTGAGGCAGGAGAATTGCTTGAACCCGGGAGGCAGAGGTTTCAATGAGCGGAGATCGCGCCAGTGTACTCCAGCTCACCAGCCTGGGTGACAGAAAGAGACTCCGTCACAAAAAAAAAAAAAAAAGAAAAAAAAAAGGTTATTAGCAGCAATTAGTTTTATAAAGGTAGGAAGAATCTTTACTCAATAATTTTACTTTCTAACTTCACAATTTATGTAGTGTTTGAATGATTTACAGTTAGCAGTTATTACCTGTCTGAGTAGGAAAAGAGAGAGATTTTCAAAAGACAAATTTTATTTTAAAAAGCCAAATGATGTAATGGAAAGTTGTGGAGTTTACAGTCAGAAAATGTAGCAGCCATCTAATCATATGACTTACTAGACTTAATTTATTCCTTCTGAGCCTCAGTATTCTTACCTGTAAAATATGATAATAATTACCAACCTAAAAGATTGTTCTGCAAGCAACATGTGAGAAATGTAAGCTGCAAATAGCAAGATACGTCTTCTGGTTTTGTATGTATGATTTTATACTGACTTACAGATACTTATAATTGAGAAAGAATGTGGTGGGGGGAGGGGTGGTAGTGAGTAGGACCATTTGTAAAATGATGAGAACAAAATTCAATAAAGAAAGCTCATGTTTCTGCGAAGTGGGCTTTTTTGGATTACACAAATAAGTGAGATCTAAGAGGACAGAGGGGAGGAAGAGTTATGGAGAAAGAGGAGCTGTTGATCCAGGGATAAAATTTCAGTTAAACTGGAGGAATAAGTTTTAATAATCTATTGCACTGCATAGTGACTACAGATAATAATAATGTACTATATATTTCAAAATTGCTTATAATAGATTTTAATGTCTTCACCACAAAAAATCAGTTGCTGAGGTGATGAATACGTTAATTAGACTGGTTAAAACTTTCTGCAAAGTATAGATGGATCAAAACATCACATTGTACCCTATAAATACACACAATTATTAATTGTCATTTAAAAATAAACTAATAGAAAAAGAAAGCTCATGTTGAAAATTGAAGGCAGAAAGGGAAGGAAAATACAATGCAAATATACTGTAATACATTTTCAATCAAAGTAAAATAGCTATTCAGTGCTGAAAGTAAGGAGAAGGGGAATTGAAGAAAAAGTAACAAAGAAAACAAAAAGTCAAAAGTTGGGAAAAAAAATGGATGAAGTTAATGACTCAGAGATTTTTAGAAATAGCACCAAGCTGTGAAGCCCAAGAATGGTCATTCAATTTGGAAAGGATGATCGAAGCCTCAATCACTTTTGTAGATTGATAATGACAGGATTAAAATATTTTTAAAGATTTTCACCACTTCCCAACCTCCTCCATTGGGAGGTTGAGAAGTGGTGAAAACTTAAACATAACCAAGTGTTGCAAGCAAAATTTGATCTACTGAATGTAGTGCGGCTCTTCATGGCTTCAGGTTACGTGAGCAACAGGTATAAGCTAAGCTTTAGAGTAATATACAGATTTGTAATCTTGTGCCAATTGCTTTTCTTCCTTAAGTCTCATTTTCCTCATCTGTTAAATGAGGTTAAAAATAATAGCTATTCCATAAGGTTGTCGGGAGGAAATAATGTGTTGCTATACCTAAGACTGAATAAATGGTAAATATTGTTGTAGTTGTTGGAAAATTCTCCAGGCATTGTGCATCAATGATTTAAGAAGTTAGATATCCAAGTCAGGCACTGTGGCTCACGCGTGAAATCCCAGCTAATTGGGAGGCTGAGGCAGGAGAATCACTTGAACCCAGGAGGCAGAGGTTGCAGTGAGCTGAGATCACACCACTGCACTCCAGTCTGGGCAGCAAGAGTGAAAGTCTGTGGAAAGAAAGAAAGAAAGAAAGAAAGAAAGAAAGAAAGAAAGAAAGAAAGAAAGAAAGAAAGAAAGAAAGAAAGGGAGGGAGGGAGGGAGGGAGGGAGGGAGGAAAGAAAAGAAAGAGAGAGAAAGAAAAAGAAAGAAAGAAAAAGAAAGAAAGAAGGAAAGAAAGAAAGAAAAAATAAAGAAAGAGAAAGAAAGAAAAGAAAAGAAAGAAAGAAAGAAAGAAAGAAAGAAAGAAAGAAAGAAAGAAAGAAAGAAAGAAAGAGGTAAATATTCAGAGAGCTTCCATCTGCCCATAGAATGCAGGACTTCAATTCGCATCTTGAGAACCGAAATTGGTTACTTAGAACTGAGTGAACAAGTGTGTAGGCACGATGTAGATTTATTTATTTTTCTCTCAGGAGTTATTTTAACAATTTTGTTTTGAGACTTCTAACAGACTTTCTGGAGCTCTCCTACCAGCTGCTATTGTTCTGTGTCCCTTGCTGGCAAGTACTGTCTTTCAATAGAGATGAGCCAATTTATTTGATGCTGCCTCTGGAGAAGAGAGAAGCCCTTTGGGTACAAAGTGTGCCTGTCATGCAGATGGCTTCTCTAATCTAATGAGGTAGAGAGCTGAGCAGTCAGGAGAGGAAGGAGTGTTGGTAAAAGCAGAGTCTGTTCTCTGCACCCACTTCTCCCATCTATATATGAATAGTTAGTACAAGAGCCACTTTCTACAAGAATCTTTAAACTTTGACATGACTTGACAAGGATGACTATCCTAAAGATGAGCACATCTGAGTCTGTGCATGGCTGGTATATCAGTGCAGTCTGTTTGGACAGCCACTTTCCTCTACCGCAAGGTGTGTTTCCTTTTTATTCTTCGTGACAGTTTGGCTTATAAAGTCTTCCTTTATTGATGCAATTGTGAGAGAATAAATTTCATTCTTCCCCTGAATCTGTAACATCTTTAGAATATAATCTGAATATCAAAATTTAGGTTTTTGGTTTGGTTTTGTTTAATTAATTCATTTAACCATAAATACTTCTGTAATGAGAAACCAATTGTAGCTTATAGAATAACCTGATAGTGGTGATGAGGGAGACATAAGCCTGCTGCCTTAATGCTTTCTGTGCCTCAGTTTCCTCATGCATATAAGAGGGAAATATGTCACTATCTTTTACTGGTTTCATAGGATTATATTCAGTGCCAGTTATATTTGTTCTAAAATGCTTGGATAGTTATTTGTGCCTTCAAAATTATCTAATGTCATATGAAAATACAAATTTTGAAAGGATACTATTGCAATGAGCTGTCAGTTTTAAATATTTTGATTTGAATTTTATTGAAAAACCAAAATCCACCTTAGGTTTTCTATGTGAAATGTTTAAAATTTGTGTAAATATTAACATCACATGGAAATCATATTCTATTTAAATTTTTTGCCATCATTTATTTTTTATCTGACTCTCCTTGTAATTTTATTTTCAATTGCCTTCAGGGAACAATATGCAAACTCTTCGAGAATTCATTTAACTCTTATCAATTTGTACCAATAAAAATCAAAGCTTATATAGTATTATGCAAATATTTTATTCACTTGGATAAGAGGGAGTCCATTCAATTCTACTAAGTCAGTTCTTGTATTAAAATAATTATTCATTTTGTTTCATCATTTCAATTATAGGCGCATAAATTCTTATATCTTGTCTCAAACACAAAATCTCAGAACATCTTACTTTCATGCAAAAAAATTAAGTTCTATAAAAGCAAATTTATATCACCTTAAGACGTCCAAAATTATAAAGGTTATTGGACATCACTCCTGGTATCCTTGGAAATATTTGTTTGATTTTGAAGAAAGCCTCTAAGCAGTCAAGTTGAGTAATATTTTTAACTTACTTTTCTCGACTTTGAAAGAGTGCACCTGTGAAGAAATATCTAGGGCATAGATATTTCCTCATCTCTCTTTATCATCTTGCTTTCTACCCTGTTGGTCTGCATATGGTTAGATGAATCTGTGTGACTAATATCAGGGCAATCTTGACCTCAGTGTATCAACTTCTGTGAGCCTGTCTTGTCTAAAATGAATTTGGCTGAGTTATAGAGCCTCTAAGAAACTCTTACCAGAGGAAGGAAGACAAAAGTTTGCAGTGGGAAAGTGAAGAGGTCAAAAAAGGAGCTAGAACTTACTAAATAAACATTTTAGCATATATTATCAATATAAGAGTAACCCAGGAAAATCATTGTTATGGCTTCTATATTCTTGAATTTAGTAGTAAAAATAATTTGATTTTGGCTTAAATGTAATGTTCTATTTCTTAAGGTCCTGTTTCTCAAGGTCCCATTTCTTTTCACTCTACTTGTCAAGTTCAAGACCATTTAAAAAATTAGTATTTTGCTAGTACAGTTTATTAATAACCATCTCATTTAAAAGAGTAGAGATATATGTCAGGTGCACTCAACTTTATGTTTCAGATCACCTTGGATACTGTTTTAGCATTAGTTTAATAATTTTTGATAATTCATCATAAATTTCCATCACAGATTAGCATAAATTCTACAGGCCAATTTTTTAAATAAATCCTTGTTTTACCTCATCAAGAGAGAAATAAAGAGTGAGAGAAAAGTGAAAGAGATTGAGATGGGGTAGAATCCGATAACATTTAAATTTAAGGGAACATGCCTGCTTTGTGTGTTTGTCTGTTTGGTTATTTCCAGAAACATAGGAATCTCAGTAGGAGAAATTGAGTATAATGTTCTGTATTTAAGGGATGCAGTTTATATGTCTTTTTGGTCAATACAGTTATTCCCTTTATTCAGGGGGATATGTTCCAAGACCCTCAATGGATGCCTGAACCATGGATAGTAGTAAACCCTATATACACTGTTTTTACATATATATATGTGTGTATATACATACGTGTGTGTGTATGTATGTGTGTATATATATGTGTGTGTGTGTGTATATATATATATACACATGCATATATACACCCACACACACCATACCTGTTGATATGGTCTGGCTGTGTCCCCATCCAAATCTCACCTTGAATAACCCTCATGTGTCAAGGACAGGGCCAGGTGGAGATAATTGAATCACAGGGTGGATCACTTGAGTCAAGGAGTTCAAGACCAGCCTGGGCAACAGGGCAAAAACCTATCTCTACAAAAACTAACAAACAAACAAAACAAAACAATTAGCCACGTGTGGTGGTGCACATCTGTAGTATCAGCTACCCAGGAAGCTGAGATGGGAGGATCACCTGAGCCTGTGGGGTTGAGGCTACAGTGAGCCATGATTGTGCCATTGCACTTTAGCTTGGATAATAGAGCAAGACTCTGTCTCAAAAAACAAACAAATAAAACGAAATAACAACAACAAAAAAAAACACTTGTCTTATATCATGTCCGGAATTGAAAACACCTGTCACGCAGTCAAAAACTAGATTAATTTTCTATGTGGAATATAGAAAAAGAAAGAAGTTGAAGTGGAAAATCTGGAGCAAAATATTTATATTGAAATAAAATCTGAACTTTTTTTTGAAAAGATACACTGGAATTTACTACACAAATAAGTCAAGGCTCTCTCTAAAGAATGTGGCATATAATTTTTGTCTTTAGAAAGTAGTAGAAGCATGGGGATGGCTGCACGGCCTCCACATTCTCTGCGGGTAGATGAAATCTTGAATTTAGGAATTCTAGCAGATCGTGCTTTCTGCCCTTAGAGAAAAGGTATTACATGTTGGTAACTGAGGTATAAAAAAACCAAAGCCCAGATCTCTTCCCGTGCTCCACGGAAATCATGCCTCGCCCGAGTCTATAATTGGCTGAATTCATTTCCAATGAATGAAATGCAAAAACATGGAAAAGACTAAAATTGAAATTTTATAATTTAAAAGATTTAAGCTGTGAAGATGGTACATCCTTGACCTAGAGAATTTTGAATCTGTCTTTGGACAGGTGGGCAACCATAGGAAGCAAGTAGGTGTCTGGAGATGGCTGCAGAGACATCCCGTCCCCCTCGGTAGCACTGATTGCATTTTCCATGAAGGTTGCTCTTAACTTCAAAGCAGACACTCTGCTGTGAAGGTTCTGAGAGGTTAGTTCTGGGTCTCGTTGTTTCAATTAATCATTTATTCAATTAATAAATTTTGAGCTCCTGGTGTGAATCAGGCAGTATGCTAGGCCCTGTGGCTACAATATAGGCATGGTTCATGTTTTCAGCAAACAACATTTTACTGCTTTGGTAAAAATAACAATTCATCAGAAGAAAGGCTATATACTAAGTTATAGAACAGAACAGAAGTAAGACCCTCCAAAAAGGAATGTGAATATACAAGAATGGATATGAATAATTTTCCAAATTATGTGTTCAGCTTGGGTAAAGAAAACTGTGGGATTTGTTACCCTTGCTTTATGCTGAGAACTAAGAAAAAATAAAATAAATAAAATAAAATAAAACCTTTCATGTTAATCCTTTCTAAGACAAACATGCTTTTATATTCTGATTTTAATTTTCCATTTGCCAATGAAAGGCTCTTAGATAGTAGTTAAAAGAAGTATATAAAAATTAAAACAAAAAAGAAATTATTCCTAGGTTACTAAGTATTTAAGAGCTACAAACATATATAAAAACTAAAAAATTTGTTGTAAAGCCATTTGAAAAGGAGTATACTTATCTGTAGCCACCTAAGCTATATCTTAGGGCAGAGTAAGCACAGCTTGATCAAATAATCTGGAAACCAGAATTATGTTAGCCTCATAAAGTATTTCCAAGTATGAAGAGTTCATTTTCTTTGACAAAACAAAGGAGAGATACAGTAATCTTATAGCCAAGGCAAACCTTTGGATATAAGATTTTTAAAAGCTTGGAGAAAATTATTTTATTATAATAAAATCAATTATTGAGATCCACTGTATTTATGTCACTTCTTTTAGAGTTACATAGAAATTTTAATCTTTGTCTACAAAGAATTACACTTTAAAAGAACAATTTCAGTGTAGGAAAGGTTAACCAATGAAAATATCATATCATATTTGGGAATGTTTACTTAGATAAGGACATAGTATTCATTGTTTCCTCATTTGTAACATATGGTGGTTTAATCAGTATTATCTCTAAGTTTCCTGGTAACTTGAACACTAGGATTCTTTAAACCCTAAGGAATTAGAATTCAAATTATGACTTGTGTGCTTCCTACTATATAATTGAAAAGTTAAACCTTGCTTATTTACTGTTTCTTCAATCATTACATATGTGTTACATCTTTTAAGCAGCTTTTAGTATAATTCTTGTAGACTGGCCTTGTAGGTATGCCTGTTTATTTTCTTTATTCTTTAAATTGGGTATTTATAGATAATTAGGAAGTAAGATTAATTACAATTTTTCCTTAAAAAACCTTTTATGTTCACTAATTAAAAAATGCATATTCTTTATTTCTTAGTATATGTAGACTATATTTTTCTGACTTTAACCGAGTTTGGCAATTTTGCATGAACAAGCAAGGGGCACTTTATTCAAGACTATTGCAGTAGGAAAGAAAGGCCAGAATTCAGTCTGAGCTCAACTCCACTGAAATAAAAGGCAGAAATGTTCTTAAAAGCAGTGGTGGGGGAATGTTAAGCCATAGGTGTTTGTTAATTGTCTTTACCAAATGGAAAGGAAAACTTTCTCATATCTTCCAGGCAAGGGATGGCTTTACAACTTGGAGCAAGGTACCCCTGAAACTTAGGCTTCTACCCTCCAAAAGACAGGGGAATAGGAGCTCTATCTTCCTTAATGATGACATTTCAAAAGGATGGCTCCCAGGTCCTTGAGAAAGACATTTCTGGTTGTAAAACTGACAAGAAGCTTTTTTAAAGATTTACATTTCAAAGGAGGAAATATTTTGCAATTACAAGTTTTCTAAAGCAAATGCTCTAAGAAAAAAAAGATCAAGGGCCTAGAATCAGGAAGCAGCCTGTCTAAAATTTAGTCAAGCTGAGGGGAATGTTTAGTCTACCTTGGCCAATATATTAGGCTGTAATTTAACTTTTTTTTCGAGGTCCTGTGATTGTGGGCCTTCTGGGTATGACTCATTTGGACTCTTGGAGATAGGAGGAACAGTAGGGACGATGCTTTGGGTACTCTCCTTTACTCTGCTATCCACTATTTATTTATTGAGAAGCCTTTGTGGCCTTTAAATTCTATAAGTTGAGTAGAAATTAAATATTTATTCTGGTAACAAACAATGAAAATGTATCTTAAATCAGTGGGATTGCATAGAAGAGGATTATCATTGAAACACAATTATTAATAATATTTTTAGTACTTTTTTTAGACTGTAAACATGATGGGGAATAAAAAAGAGAGGTTGTTATGTTACAAAGATAAATAAATTCAAATGTAAGTCAAGATAAGCAACTACTTAAATAGAATAGCCATATTCTTCTATTAGCTGCTTCTTACCTTCCAACTGAAGTTAAAAGAGAAACGGTGTTTATGTGTCATTTTAGTAAGAAGACTGTAATAATTACAAATCACCTTTTTTCCTTCAGAATCTTCTCAACAAAAAGCCACAATTTCTGGAAAATTCTATAGTGTGCTATAATGCTGAAAATAATTCAGAATAAATTTGCTCATAAAAATGTCAGCAAGAAAAGCTAACTGGACAATTTTTATTTCTCTGAAAGCCAGAGCTCTCTAATATCTGCTTTTGGGATGCTGCTTAGGGTAATTAGGTATGCTTTTCCAGTTACTTGGGGACGAGCAGATGTGACTGGTATTGCTGAGATCCTAATTTTATACTGCTAATGCAATGCTTACCGTACAAAGGCATGTGAAGGTGAGATAGTTAAAGGTCGATGTAAAGATTGGAAACTGGGAGTCTTTGTACTATATTTAAAATAATTACAATTAGGGCTAAAAATAATTTTATTTTTGCATTTCTCTTTTTTCTTTGTTTTCATCCACCATTCCCATAGCACCTGAATTCTCAGGGTCCCTCTTCTCCCTTTCCACCCTTTTCCTTCTATTTCTCTTTTAACACAGCTTTTCTCCAGGAAAATAGGACACAGAAAGAACATCTACCTGCAAACAGCCATCAGCGAGTAAGTCCAGATCATGCCAGTACTCAGTAAGCCATGTCTGACAACTCACCCTTTCCTCTGAGTTTAATAGGATAAAGCTAGTAGTGGAATAGAAATTGAGAAATGTGGCTCTACTGATAAGGAAACCTTGTCATAAAGTATGAATTAGCAGCGCTTGAGCAGATTTACTTCAGGAGTGTTTCACTGCTATTATATTGCCTGTTTTATCCTTTGGCTTCTATGGAGATATCATCTGAGATAATGACCCTCCATCTATTTGCACAGGTGCAAGTAAAAAGGTCCTAAAATGGACACACAAACTCACACACATGCACACATAAGCATGCCAAGCATACTAAATTACAGAAACGAATAATTCATCAATAAAGCAAATGTTATAAAGTCCTGTGACTCATCATTCATGATTTACTCATAACACAAATTAAAAAATAATTTTGAAATAAGTTGACAGATTGGACCTGAGGATAAATGTAGGCTATCCAGGAAATATAACTCTGTACAGTAACACTAAAGAAACAGCTGCCGTCTTTGTGTAGCTCACACACAGTCTGCTTTTATAGACCCTAATGAGGACAAAACCGATTAGCAGATTAGAAATTGACAGAAATCAGAGACACTCTGCTTAAGAATCACTAAAGTTGGATAGTATTTCAACTAATGCTATTCTTTGTTCATCTAAAGATTTATGGAATGAGTGTCTTATGTATAAACATCTGCCTCTTCAGGGAAGCATCTGTCATGCAGCCACCAAATAACATGACAGAGGGGTACTGTGTGCATCTGAAGAGCCTTAAGATCTGTGGTATTGCCCAAGTTCCTACTGCAGATTAAAACTTTTAATCAGGTAGTTTTTTAAAAAAATAAAATAAACCTAGCTCATAAAATGAACTGTTGAATAGTTTAATGTAAAAGAAAGCATTTCAAAGGATATTTCATTTAAATGCAAATGTGGACTATGAGTTATTAAAGAGAATCGAGCTTTTCATATTCTTGTTTTTCTAGACTCCTGGGATCAAAGTCACCTTTTGAACTTGCAAAGTAAGCTTCAAAACTTCTATCTTACTGTTAGGATTTAAGTTTATTGTTTTCGCTATTAAAAGACAAATGCTATCTGAAGCTTTATCTGCAGCATTAATTGTCCCTTAAAGACAAGGGAACTGAATTAACAGGGGAAAGGGTAGGACTCTAGAACATTTAGGTCATGGCTTTGGAATCAGAGCTCTCAGCAGTTTCATGCTTTGTGGATAATTAAAATCTATATAAAATAATTATAGAACTAGAAGGATCTCCAGATACCTAATCCAGCCCCTTGTCTCCAGGAGAAACTAGCTCTAGTTTAAACTAACTTCCACACAGATACTTGAGTTGTGTGAGAGAAACTGGGACTCTAGATTCACTTTCTGCACTTACCAAGAATATTGCAAATGTGGCTTGCTAACCAGTGTTCAAAAAGAGATTATGGTTTTTATAAGCATGACATTGGCATCATGAAACTATCTTCTACAGTCTCAGATCAGCAATGGAAGGCAATGATGGCCAAAATAATATTCATCTTTCACACTACATTTATAGAGAAATTAGGGTTTCTGACAATGCCCCATCTGCTAGCTTGTCTTGTCATTTTTAGTGCATCCTGTCTTATCTTAAAAGTTTAGATTGGGTGCTACATCCTCCATGAAGCTTACCAATCTCAATTCTTATTGGTTATTTTCTTTTTGATTCCTTTATTTAATAAGACTTTAGGATATATACATAACTCTATAGTAAAAATATAGATGACCATATAAAGCAGCATTTGCCATCTCTCTACTTAAATGAAATGTGCTTAAATGCTAGTCCCTGGAGCCTAACACAATACTCTTTACTTAGTCACTACTCAAAAAATGCTGGTTGATGATTTTTTTTTTCTAAATCTGGTTGAAATTAATTCTCTTTATTATTCTGTTCTCAGGGAAGATGAGGACAAGAATGAGATGTATTGAGTCTCCTGATTTCAATTCCCTATTCCAACATTATATTTCTCTTTATACCATTCTTACTGCTCCTTTTGTTATGAGCTCAAACATCAGAACAGAGTGAAACAAATATATTCAAGCTCCATTAATGTTCCATTTCTTTAAGTAATTTTAAAGAGACAGTGACTTGCCTATTGCCCAGTCTACAGTGCAGTGGCCCAATCATGGCTTGCTGCAGCCTCAAACTCCTGAGCTCAAGTGATCCTCCTGCCTCAGCCTCCTGAGTAGCTGGGACAACAGGAGCCTGCCACCATGCACAGCTGATTTTTTTTTTTTAATTTTTTGTAGAGATGGGGCTACATTGCTCAGGCTGGTCTTGAACTCTTGGCCTCAAGCATCCTCCTGCCTCAGCCTCCCAAAGTGCTGGGGTTACCAGCATGAAACACTGCACCTAGCCACTTTAAGTAAAATTTAATGTGACAAAATTACTTTGCAACATAAATTTCTGGATGACTCCTTGGAGTTTAGTTTTATTTTTAGATACATTTTCTTCCTAAAGAAAAGGGGCATGGTTATCGAAGCATTTTGTAAATCAGTAGAATTCAACATGCCTAAGGTAAGGTGTCGAGTTAGATTAGTGGACTAGTACAACAATACTTTCTGTTTCAGAAAGGTCAACATTGAAAACATATGTGTGTCTGCATTACTGAACTGAATTGGCGAAGTTGAATATTTAATTATGTGCTCTGTGAGAATAACTGCAGTGAGATACATGTCCTTTAGAGCATTTCTTTTTTTCTTTTTCTTTTCCTTACTTTTTTTTTCTTTTTTTCTTTTTTTTTTTTTTTTTGAGATGGAGTCTCGCTCTGTCGCCCAGGCTGGAGTGCAGTGGCACAGTGGCGCCATCTCCTCTCACTGCAAGCTCTGCCTCCCCAGTTCACGCCATTCTTCTGCCTCAGCCTCCCCAGTAGCTGGGACTACAGGCGCCCGCCACCACGCCTGGCTAAGTTTTTGTATTTTTAGTAGAGACGGGGTTTCACTGTGTTAGCCAGGATGGTCTCGATCTCCTGACCTCGTGATCCACCTGCCTCAGCCTCCCAAAGTGCTGGGATTACAGGCGTGAGTCACCGCGCCCAGCCTAGAACATTTCTTAATAGAATCTACACACACACACACACACACACACACACACACACACACATTACGTAACACTTTAGAAGAAAAAGATGGATCATTTTCATTTTTAGAGAAAGTCTTAGGAAAATTTTATATTTTACATCTACTGCATGCTTTGCAAAAACAGAAGAGAGCTTTTAATCAACAGTAACATTAGGCAGCTATATGGAATTGCATCCTATTTCACTGAATCTTGTCATCCTTGACTACTGGTCAAAATGAAAGACTGCTATTACACGATTACAGGAAATGTTTCCCATTGATTGTTATTTCTACAACCAACAGTCTTCACCATACTTTTCTATATTCTCTGATCCACATCTTACATTTCTTTATAAATGCTTCTTCTTCCTCCTTGAGCTAATAGACACCTGGTTAGTTCACCTGCCAAAAACGCAAGGCATCCCAAGTGAGGCTATTCATTTCATTACACCAGTTGGGGGTGAAAAGAGAGGGAAGGGCTGAAAATAGGGATGACATTCTCCTCAGTTTCCATTGCCATTCAAGGACCATCACTTTCCTCTCATGTAAAACCTTTCCTCTGCACACACATCCCAGCACTGTCTTCTAATCATTGAGGACACTGGTATCTGGCTTACTATTTTCCTTTTGGCCTCTTTTGTACAACTTCATTGTCTTTGTGGAGAACCCTTCAATATGCCAACCTCCTCTACTGACATTCCATTCAGCAAACATTATCAAACCTGATGTCCAAAGAAAAGAATTAACCTTCATTTGATTCCTTATTAAAATCTCTCTCTCCATTCAAGCTTTATGTCCTTTAACTCTTTATGTCCTTTAAAATTATTCATTGAATCCTCCAAAACAACACATTACTGCACATAATGACTGCTTCCCATGATCACATGTTCAATCTTCTTATCCAGGCATTCAATGACCTTCAAGATTGGTTCTTAACCTTTGTCTCTAGACATTTTTTAATTACTTGCACAAGATTATAACTAATCCAACGATTCTCCAAATATGCCTAACTTTTCAGACTCCAAATCTTTCTCATGGCCTCTCTCCATCTTTCCAATTCTCTTCCTCCCCCACAACCCCAAATAATCATCCCCTTTAAAGCCCAAATTTCCAGGCATTCCATGACCTTTCCATGTCAAAGTGTCCATGTCCTTCTCTGAACTTCTGCAGAATTGTGTCCCACTGTCTGAAAGCGTTTACTTTCTTGCTCTGTGGTTACCTATATATTTATCTAAGTCTCCTTAACTACTTGGAAGGTAGTACCAGCTTACTGTATTAGTAAAATAGGGTATTAGTTCAGTCTCTGGTTCTAATTAGTTCTTCTGACTTATCTCGCCACCCGTATGAACAACAGTTGTAAAATATATTGCCTGGAACCAGCTTCCACTTTTCCTGTACTTCCAGGCTGAGCCGAGGGTCAACAGAAAGGAAAGCCATTCAGCTCTGGGGTCCCGACAAGTTGGTTGACCCTGCAGCCATGAGCGGAACTCTCAAAGTCATGTCGCCCAAGCGAGACCATGCAAAGATACTGGTTACAGTGCTTTGAGTTCTGTATGTGTTCTATGAAATCATCAGTAAAACTGACCAGGGCTTTCCTATGTTTATATTTTCCACATCACTCTCTGTATAGTAGTCTAATAATAGTAAATATTCAATGAGTATTCATTGACTAAGAAGAAGATATTTACTACATTCTTTTGTATAGAGCACAATAATTTATAAGGGGTTTCTAATCCATTCAAGTGGCTAGTTCTTCGGTCATCTATTACTTCTTTTATCCCATCTGTGGTCGGAATTTCTCATGGAGTCTCATTGTGTTAGGCTGTTCTTGCATTGCTATAAAGAAGAACCTGATAGTGGGTAATTTATAAAGAAAAGAATTTAATAGGTTCATGGGCCCGCAGGCTTTATAAGAAGCATGGTCTTGGCATCTGCACAGCTTCTGGGGAGGCCTCAGGAAGCTTACAATCATTGCAGAATACAAAAGGGGAGCAGGCACCTCACATGGTCAGAGGAGGAGCAAGAGGTGAGGGGCAAGGGAGGTGCCACAAGCTTTTAAACAAATAGATTTCTTATGAACTCATTCACTAGCTTGAGGACAATACCAAGGACATGGTGCTAAACCATGCATAAGAAATCTGCCCCTATGATCTAGTCATCTCCCACCAGGCCCCCTCTTTAACACTGGGGATTATAATTCAACATGAGATTTGGCAGGGACATATATTCAAACTATATCACCCATCTCACAGGCCACAGCTTTAGCCTATGTCGAATACTGAAACTAGTAGAAAAAGCATGGCATGTCGGATTTGGCAAAACAGATTTTTAAGTAATAGTGACAAGTCATACCATGTTACAATGCCATGATTGCTTTGAAAATACTTTGCAAAATTTCTCAACTACAATTCATCATATGGTTCTTGTACCTTGACAATATTTCCCTGATAAAATGACATAAAATTGGCATTGTTACTCACCATTGACAAGACTGCATCACATGATCCATCTGGCTTGAACCTCATACTAAGTCAGAAGTTACAACTTCTTCCTGTTGAATTAGTTGCATATTATCACTAATTTTGCATAATTATATATGTGTTTCTTTGAATGATGGTATCTCATAAACATTGCAATTTATATCTTTCAGAAACTTATACATTTTGGTTGTGTATATTGATAAATAATATTTAAAATTAGTTTATTCTTATAAAGATTTCAGAATTTTAAAAATCTCTGGGAAGGAATATACGCTAAAAGATGCTTAATGTTCAGTGTAGCTGAAACATACACTTAGAGGAAGGTTTTTCTTTTTAAACAGTTAAATAATGGTAAATTGGCAAGTACCATGCCAATCCCCCTTCTTGCCATGTGTAGTACAGCAGTGGTGGTAATGTTAGCTATTAGAGATATTAATTTTATTTATCTTTTTTCCTGGAGATAAAGGCTTAGTAAAAGATGAAAATATTTCTTTCTTTTTTTTTTTTTTTTTTTTTTTTTTTTTACACCTGGTAGACAAAGGAGCAATTTATTTGGTCAACATAGTTCTTTCTTTCTTTTCTTTTCTTTTTCTTTTTCTTTTTTTTTTTATTATACTTTAAGTTTTAGGGTACATGTGCACATTGGGCAGGTTACATATGTATACATGTGCCATGCTGGTGCGCTGCACCCACTAACTCGTCATCTAGCATTAGGTATATCTCCCAATGCTATCCCTCCCCCCTCCTCCCGCCCCACGACAGTCCCCAGAGTGTGATATTCCCCTTCCTGTGTCCATGTGATCTCATTGTTCAATTCCCACCTATGAGTGAGAATATGCGGTGTTTGGTTTTTTGTTCTTGCGATAGTTTACTGAGAATGATGATTTCCAATTTCATCCATGTCCCTGCAAAGGACATGAACTCATCATTTTTTATGGCTGCATAGTATTCCATGGTGTATATGTGCCACATTTTCTTAATCCAGTCTATCATTGTTGGACATTTGGGTTGGTTCCAAGTCTTTGCTATTGTGAATAGTGCCGCAATAAACATACGTGTGCATGTGTCTTTATAGCAGCATGATTTATAGTCCTTTGGGTATATACCCAGTAATGGGATGGCTGGGTCAAATGGTATTTCTAGTTCTAGATCCCTGAGGAATAGCCAAACTGACTTCCACAATGGTTGAACTAGTTTACAGTCCCACCAACAGTGTAAAAGTGTTCCTATTTCTCCACATCCTGTCCAGCACCTGTTGTTTCCTGACTTTTTAATGATTGCCATTCTAACTGGTGTGAGACAGTATCTCATTGTGGTTTTGATTTGCATTTCTCTGATGGCCAGTGATGATGAGCATTTTTTCATGTGTTTTTTGGCTGCATAAATGTCTTCTTTTGAGAAGTGTCTGTTCATGTCCTTTGCCCACTTTTTGATGGGGTTGTTTGTTTTTCTCTTGTAAATTTGTTTGAGTTCATTGTAGATTCTGGATATTAGCCCTTTGTCAGATGAGTAGGTTGCGAAAATTTTCTCCCATTTTGTAGGTTGCCTGTTCACTCTGATGGTAGTTTCTTTTGCTGTGCAGAAGCTCTTGAGTTTAATTAGATCCCATTTGTCAATTTTGTCTTTTGTTGCCATTGCTTTTGGTGTTTTGGACATGAAGTCCTTGCCCATGCCTATGTCCTGAATGGTAATGCCTAGGTTTTCTTCTAGGGTTTTTATGGTTTTAGGTCTAACGTTTAAGTCTTTAATCCATCTTGAATTGATTTTTGTATAATGCGTAAGGAAGGGATCCAGTTTCAGCTTTCTACATATGGCTAGCCAGTTTTCCCGGCGCCATTTATTAAATAGAGAATCCTTTCCCCATTGCTTGTTTTTCTCAGGTTTGTCAAAGATCAGATAGTTGTAGATATGCGGTGTTATTTCTGAGGGCTCTGTTCTGTTCCATTGATCTATATCTCTGTTTTGGTACCAGTACCATGCTGTTTTGGTTACTGTAGCCTTGTAGTATAGTTTGAAGTCAGGTAGTGTGATGCCTCCAGCTTTGTTCTTTTGGCTTAGGATTGCCTTGGCAATGCGGGCTCTTTTTTGGTTCCATATGAACTTTAAAGTAGTTTTTTCCGATTCTGTGAAGAAAGTCATTGGTAGCTTGATGGGGATGGCATTGAATCTGTAAATTACCTTGGGCAGTATGGCCATTTTCACGATACTCATTCTTCCTACCCATGAGCATGGAATGTTCTTCCATTTGTTTGTATCCTCTTTTATTTCCTTGAGCAGTGGTTTGTAGTTCTCCTTGAAGAGGTCCTTCACATCCCTTGTAAGTTGGATTCCTAGGTATTTTATTCTCTTTCAAGCAATTGTGAATGGGAGTTCACTCATGATTTGCTGTTTGTCTGTTATTGGTGTATAAGAATGCTTGTGATTTTCTATATTGATTTTGTATCCTGAGACTTTGCTGAAGTTGCTTATCAGCTGAAGGAGATTTTGGGCTGAGACAATGGGGTTTTCTAGATATACAATCATGCCGTCTGCAAACAGGGACAATTTGACTTCCTCTTTTCCTAATTGAATACCCTTTATTTCCTTCTCCTGCCTAATTGCCCTGGCCAGAACTTCCAACACTATGTTGAATAGGAGTGGTGAGAGAGGGCATCCCTGTCTTGTGCCAGTTTTCAAAGGGAATGCTTCCAGTTTTTGCCCATTCAGTATGATATTGGCTGTGGGTGTGTCATAGATAGCTCTTATTATTTTGAAATACGTCCCATCAATACCTAATTTATTGAGAGTTTTTAGCATGAAGGGTTGTTGAATTTTGTCAAAGGCTTTTTCTGCATCTATTGAGATAATCATGTGCTTTTTGTCTTTGGCTCTGTTTATATGCTGGATTACATTTATTGATTTGCGTATATTGAACCAGCCTTGCATCCCAGGGATGAAGCCCACTTGGTCATGGTGGATAAGCTTTTTGATGTGCTGCTGGATTCGTTTTGCCAGTATTTTATTGAGGATTTTTGCATCAATGTTCATCAAGGATATTGGTCTAAAATTCTCTTTTTTGGTTGTGTCTCTGCCTGGCTTTGGTATCAGAATGATGCTGGCCTCATAAAATGAGTTAGGGAGGATTCCCTCTTTTTCTATTGATTGGAATAGTTTCAGAAGGAATGGTACCAGCTCCTCCTTCTACCTCTGATAGAATTCGGCTGTGAATCCATCTGGTCCTGGACTCTTTTTGGTTGGTAAGCTATTGATTATTGCCACAATTTCAGCTCCTGTTATTGGTCTATTCAGAGATTCAACTTCTTCCTGGTTTAGTCCTGGGAGAGTGTATGTGTCGCGGAATGTATCCATTTCTTCTAGATTTTCTAGTTTATTTGCTTAGAGGTGTTTGTAGTATTCTCTGATGGTAGTTTGTATTTCTGTGGGATCGGTGGTGATATCCCCTTTATCATTTTTTATTGTGTCTATTTGATTCTTCTCTCTTTTTTCTTTATTAGTCTTGCTAGCGGTCTATCAATTTTGTTGATCCTTTCAAAAAACCAGCTCCTGGATTCATTAATTTTTTGAAGGGTTTTTTGTGTCTCTGTTTCCTTCAGTTCTGCTCTGATTTTAGTTATTTCTTGCCTTCTGCTAGCTTTTGAATGTGTTTGCTCTTGCTTTTCTAGTTCTTTTAATTGTGATGTTAGTGTGTCAATCTTGGATCTTTCCTGCTTTCTCTTGTGGGCATTTAGTGCTATAAATTTCCCTCTACACACTGCTTTGAATGCGTCCCAGAGATTCTGGTATGTTGTGTCTTTGTTCTCGTTGGTTTCAAAGAACATCTTTATTTCTGCCTTCATTTCGTTATGTATCCAGTAGTCATTCAGGAGCAGGTTGCTCAGTGTCCATGTAGTTGAGCGGTTTTGAATGAGATTCTTAATCCTGAGTTCTAGTTTGATTGCACTGTGGTCTGAGAGATAGTTTGTTATAATCTCTGTTCTTTTATATTTCCTGAGGAGAGCTTTACTTCCAACTATGTGGTCAATTTTGGAATAGGTGTGGTGTGGTGCTGAAAAAAATGTATATTCTGTTGATCTGGGGTGGAGAGTTCTGTCTATGTCTATTAGGTCCGCGTGGTGCAGAGCTGAGTTCAATTCCTGGGTATCCTTGTTGACTTTCTGTCTCGTTGATCTGTCTAATGTTGACAGTGGGGTGTTAAAGTCTCCCATTATTAATGTGTGGGAGTCTAAGTCTCTTTGTAGGTCACTCAGGACTTGCTTTATGAATCTGGGTGCTCCTGGATTGGGTGCATATATATTTAGGATAGTTAGCTCTTCTTGTTGAATTGATCCCTTTACCATTATGTAATGGCCTTCTTTGTCTCTTTTGATCTTTGTTGGTTTAAAGTCTGTTTTATCAGAGACTAGGATTGTAAGCCCTGCCTTTTTTTGTTTTCCATTTGCTTGGTAGATCTTCCTCCATCCTTTTATTTTGAGCCTATATGTGTCTCTGCATGTGAGATGGGTTTCCTGAATACAGCACACTGATGGGTCTTGACTCTTTATCCAATTTGCCAGTCTGTGTCTTTTAATTGGAGCATTTAGTCCATTTACATTTAAAGTTAATGTTGTTATGTGTGAATTTGATCCTGTCATTATGATGTTAGCTGGTTATTTTGCTCGTTAGTTGATGCAGTTTCTTCCTAGTCTCCATGGTCTTTACATTTTGGCATGATTTTGCAGCGGCTGGTGCCGGTTGTTCCTTTCCATGTTTATTGCTTCCTTCAGGAGCTCTTTTAGGGCAGGCCTGGTGGTGACAACATCTCTCAGCATTTGCTTGTCTGTAAAGTATTTTATTTCTCCTTCACTTATGAAGCTTAGTTTGGCTGGATATGAAATTCTGGGTTGAAAATTCTTTTCTTTAAGAATGTTGAATATTGGCCCCCACTCTCTTCTGGCTTGTAGGGTTTCTGCCGAGAGATCTGCTGTTAGTCTGATGGGCTTCCCTTTGAGGGTAACCCGACCTTTCTGGCTGCCCTTAACATTTTTTCCTTCATTTCAACTTTGGTGAATCTGACAATTATGTGTCTTGGAGTTGCTCTTCTCGAGGAGTATCTTTGTGGCGTTCTCTGTATTTCCTGAATCTGAACGTTGGCCTGCCTTGCTAGATTGGGGAAGTTCTCCTGGATAATATCCTGCAGAGTGTTTTCCAACTTGGTTCCATTCTCCCCATCACTTTCAGGTACACCAATCAGACGTAGATTTGGTCTTTTCACATAGTCCCATATTTCTTGGAGGCTTTGCTCATTTCTTTTCATTCTTTTTTCTCTAAACTTCCCTTCTCGCTTCATTTCATTCATTTCATCTTCCATTGCTGATACCCTTTCTTCCAGTTGATCGCATCGGCTCCTGAGGCTTCTGCATTCTTCACGTAGTTCTCGAGCCTTGGTTTTCAGCTCCATCAGCTCCTTTAAGCACTTCTCTGTATTGGTTATTCTAGTTATACATTCTTCTAAATTTTTTTCAAAGTTTTCAACTTCTTTGCCTTTGGTTTGAATGTCCTCCCGTAGCTCAGCGTAATTTGATCGTCTGAAGCCTTCTTCTCTCAGCTCGTCAAAGTCATTCTCCATCCAGCTTTGTTCCGTTGCTGGTGAGGAACTGCGTTCCTTTGGAGGAGGAGAGGTGCTCGGCGTTTTAGAGTTTCCAGTTTTTCTGTTCTGTTTTTTCCCCATCTTTTTGGTTTTATCTACTTTTGGTCTTTGATGATGGTGATGTACAGATGGGTTTTTGGTGTGGGTGTCCTTTCTGTTTGTTAGTTTTCCTTCTAATAGACAGGACTCTCAGCTGCAGGTCTGTTGGAGTACCCTGCCATGTGAGGTGTCAGTGTGCCCCTGCTGGGGGGTGCCTCCCAGTTAGGCTGCTCGGGGGTCAGGGGTCAGGCACCCACTTGAGGAGGCAGTCTGCCCGTTCTCAGATCTCCAGCTGCGTGCTGGGAGAAACACTGCTCTCTTCAAAGCTGTCAGACAGGGACATTTAAGTCTGCAGAGGTTACCGCTGTCTTTTTGTTTGTCTGTGCCCTGCCCCCAGAGGTGGAGCCTACAGAGGCAGGCAGGCCTCCTTGAGCTGTGGTGGGCTCCACCCAGTTCGAGCTTCCCGGCTGCTTTGTTTACCTAAGCAAGCCTGGGCAATGGCGGGCGCCCCTCCCCCAGCCTCGCTGCCGCCTTGCAGTTTGATCTCAGACTGCTGTGCTAGCAATCAGCGAGACTCCGTGGGCGTAGGACCCTCGGAGCCAGGTGCGGGATATAATCTCGTGGTCCGCCATTTTTTAAGCCGGTTGGAAAAGCGCAGTATTCGGGTGGGAGTGACCCGATTTTCCAGGTGCGTCTGTCACCCCTTTCTTTGACTCGGAAAGGGAACTCCCTGACTCCTTGCGCTTCCCAAGTGAGGCAATTCCTCGCCCTGCTTCGGCTCGCGCAGGGTGCGCGCACCCACTGACCTGCGCCCACTGTCTGGCACTCCCTAGTGAGATGAACCCGGTACCTCAGATGGAAATGCAGAAATCACCCGTCTTCTGCGTGGCTCACGCTGGGAGCTGTAGACCTGAGCTGTTCCTATTCGGCCATCTTGGCTCCTTCCCCGGTCGAAAATATTTCTTATAAGTAAGTTACTACAAACAACTTAGTTTCTATTTAAAAAGTGGGAAAAGCTTCTAACTCAGCCTCAGGACATTAATTTTATTTGTGTACCATCTAATATTTGTAAGTGGACTTCATTTTATCTTGGGAGTTCAGAATGCAAATAGAAAAACAAAATTCCTGGGGGGAAATGCAGTTATTAAAAACTCCCTTAGAGAATTATTCAAAAGACAGGTTACTTTATTTACTTAAATAAATAAAGTAAAAGAATGTTGTGATCACAACATGAAAGAATGAAATTAATCTGTATTTGTTACAGAACAGGAATAAAGTTAAGTTGTAATTAATTCAAAACAGAAATATGCCTTATTTGTAATTACCTTATTTATGACAGCATTTAATTATTCCTTTAAATACAATTTTGGAGAAACTAAAATTTTTGACTAAATTTTGATTTTAATCAACACACCCAGTGTAGTCTTATGTCATAATAACTGAGATTAATATCCAGTATGCAAAATACTTGAGATTAATGTAGAATAATTTTGAAGCAAAAATGTTTTTCCCTCAGATGTGGGACATGATTCAGCATTTGATACTTAGAATTTCCTTTGAAATGTTGCAGAGACAAACTGTACTCAAACTCAAATAAGAGCAATTTCCATTATTACATAGCAATCCTGGAAATGTGTGTGAGAATGACAACTTCAATTACCACCACATCAGTTTGCCTCCCTTGTCGATTTCTTAGTAAAACCAGTTTAAAAGAATGTGTAGCTACAGGTGTGTATAGACAAAACTGAACTTATAAATAACACAGCAATTCAGCTGTTTTTTTTTGTTTCAGAATAAATAATTATTTCATTTTTACAAATTATTTCTAAACTTTAAAAATATAAATGCACCTTAACTTGATTTTTTTTCTTACCTGAGCATCTGTGGATGATTAATTGGATTTTTAGCCTAAGATATTCTTTCACGTATGATTTTCTTTGTAGGAAGTTATAAAGCTATGCACACATATATATAATATTACACATATGATATGCATATGTTATACATATGTGTATATGTACATAATATACTCATACATATTTTACATTTATATTGTGTGTGTCTATATATATACACATTTCTTTCTTTATAAAATTACACAATTTTAGGTTAACCAATGATGTGATTAGGCAAATGTTTTCATGCCAAACCTCCCTCCTCTGTTCAGAAAATGAGATTAGCAGTGCTTATATGACACACTCCTTGAATCATCAGTCTTTGCTGCTAATTTAGTCAAATTAGGGTTATGCTTCCTTACTAATGTAGATTTTGACAGTGTAATCCAAAGACATGAATCTCGTAATATTAATAGGAAGTCACTTCCATTTGTAGAGAGAGTAAAGAATGGACAATTGTGCCCGGTCCACCCTTATTCAGTCCCTGATCCTCAACCCCATAGCCAACATGCCTCACACATATCCTACCTATAATCGAAGGCAGCCCTTCTTGGTTTTACCACTTTTTCTAAGATTCTTTAGCCTTGTAGAAGAAGGTTTAAGGGGGAAATAAAAGAAGTCTAGTTCAAAATATCCAGTTTCCTCTTCAATGGCACCGCTCAACCTAATACTGTTCAAAGAAAAATTCAGGACCTTTTCTTTCAAGCAGTAACATCCATGAGAAACTTTTAGGCTATAACACAGCGATAATATTGCAGCTGATTAATAACACACAAATAGTTATATATTAGAGAATTCTTAAATAAAACTCCTTTGTTTTTATTTCAATAAAATGTCTTTTTAAAAACATTTAAAATCTGAAGTAAACATTTCCAAAAGATCATCTCTTCCAATGAGGGAACAGGTTTATTCAGGCCTCAAGAATTTGCGGGGCATCTGGTGAATGCCAGGTGTCTTCTAACTGAAGATACAGCAGGAAACAAGAAAGACAAATGTCTTGTCTTTGAGAAGTTTATGTTCTAGTCATACTTAATGGATAAAAGCTTGTATTTATGGCTGGGCACAGTGGCTCACACCTCTAATCCCAGCACTTTGGGATGCCTAGGCAGGTGGATCACTTGAGGTCAGGAGTTCAAGACCAGCCTGGCCAACAAGGCAAAACTGCATCTTTACTAAAAATACAGAAATTAGCCGGGCGTGGTGGCACACACCTGCAATCCCAGCTACTCAGGAGGCTGAGGCAGGATAATCACTTGAACCCGGGAGGCAGAGGCAGGAGAATCGCTTGAACCTGGGAGGCAGAGGTTGCTGTGAACCAAGATCGTGCCACTGCACTTCAGCCTAACAGCCTAAGTGACAGAGTAAGACTCTGTCAAAAAAAAGAAAAAAAAAGAAAAAGAAAAGAAAAAGCATGTATTTATAAAATCCGGAGCAATTCTTAAACCTACTAAACTCAGTAAATCTATAGTGCCTATAACATTATACTAAATAAGTAATAAATACTTTTCTGATGATACACGTACTCACCAAATGTAATGACCAGAGAAGATATGTTTTTAGCTAAAATATCCTAGCTTTGGGATGAACAGTAGGAGCACTGGATTGGATCAGAATGCAGTATAGACATATTTATTTCTTATGAGTCTGCCTCTTAGTAAAAAGTGTATTTTATACCACTCTGTTTTCAAAAACACACCAAAACCCAAGTTTTGTTTCCTCAAATGTTTAATGACGTTTATTTATTGTATCTGAATGATTTATTATGATATTGTGATACAGCATCACTTAAGGTTGTTTGGATTTTTAAAAGCTATTCCCAAAAGATTTGCAACTACTTTCCCCTGCTATCTTGGTTGCTTCCTATTCTCACAGAAATGTGAAATGATGTCCCTCATGTATTGCTTATTTCTTGAGCTTTTAGGTACAACTTGGCAAATATACCAAATGATAGACAGGAAAAATGAAGGTATTTTTACATTGAAAATTTTTCACTGGCAAAGCTGTTTTCCTGAAGGAAACATCACTCATGTTTAGGCTAGATTATGTGCGCATCGTGACCTAGAATTGGAAACCCAGTGGCTACTGAATTGGGGCTCTTCTAAAGCCAAACCAAACCATTTGAGCAAGAACTATGGACTATTCATACAGGTTACCAAATTTAGCCAGATGAGAGAGACAGTGTCTGACAAAAGGTTGAATCTAGTAAAAAAAAAAAAAAAAAAAAAAAAAAAAAAAAAAAAAATTCACTTAGGATAAAATGTCTAATGGAGATTAAAACTTTAAAATATGTACTAAATTGGTGTTCCCCACGCTGTTCATATTCTCAGTGCCTACAAAATACAGAAAAGCTAGAAATAGCTAATGTAGCTTTGGAGGATAACAGAAATTTTGTTTGGTTTTGTTCCTATGTTTTTTTCAAAACGTTGTTATTCTTTATATAACTATTTAGGTTATTTTAATTGGTTTAAAAAAGCTCGAGTCTGTTCCAGGAGGGATTGTTTAAAAAAAAAAGATAGAATTTAAAAAGGTTGAGTCTCTACATGGATGAGAAAAAAAAAGCCAATATAAGTCTTTTATATAAACCAATCTCTTAAAACATTTTAATAAATATTTTATTTTAATCTATTAAAATCCCTTCATAGCCCACTAACATTCTAAAATACCAGCTATAAATTTCAAGTTCATTTTTTAGAACTTTGAAAGAAAAATAGATATATTGCATAAGAAAGGTGATGAACTTAATAGTAGTTATGGAAAAAGATACAAATATAACAATGAAAGGTCCTGCAGATTAATTTAACCATTTAATTAAGAAAAAGAGAGCACTATTACTTAGGTAATTTTTTAAAGTCAATATTACTATAACTCAGTATATTAAAGGCTTTCAAAATGAAGGAATTAGTCATGGAATAGTGTTTTGTATAATTAATGACATATTTAACTTTTTCATTTAGTCATATTGCTATCTTTATTCCTAATCAAAATGCAATTTACAGAATGTATTATTTCATTGAGAAATTAACAGCTGGCTTGTAAGAAACATTTAAGTTAGGTTAATTACTGCCTTTTAAATTTGTATAATATACTGTGACAGAAAATTAATGATGCTCACAGTATTTAGCATAGTTCATAACCCATATTTTAATGAAAATATACTATTATTAGTGATATACATGATACAGATATAATACACTCTAATTGCTGGTCATTTTATGTCTGTTCTATATAATTCTATAAAATGAAGCCATATTCATTCTGCTTATTAATTTAGACTTCACAGATAAAAATTTGCATTTAATATATTGATGTGTATATTGGATTATGTGAATTTTATTAACCTAAGGCATGACAAGCGGGGTTTGACTGACAGTTTCTCAAGATTCTAATCTGGTCAAGAATTCATTTTCCTTTCATCTTATCACAGACATATGAAAATCTTAAATTAAACTGAACACGTTAGCATTTTAAGTAGTATCCATTTTCTTCCTGTGCACTGTGCCAAAAGTGAGATAACTACTTGCATAGTGTCCATGGAGAGGTGTTTCCATAACATGCTCCGATAATAAATTTGTGACAACTCCAGTTCTGCTATCTCAAATGTAAGTTTCTTACAGAAGCCTAAGTTAAAATCTCTTTTTCTGTAGCAAAAATCAAGGCCTATTATATTATATTATATTATATTATATTATATTACATTATCAACTACCAAATTTAGGTTTCTTGAATTGGGTCACTGCTTTCTTTAGTCATACTAAGTTCAGTGATTGTCTTTATGCCAGTTGCTAGTGATTGGCTATAGGACTTCTCCAAACAAGGATTACAATTATAGGAAAGAAATGGTATACCTCTGAGCTAATATGAGAACACATATTTTTTGAACCATAGGCAAAAAATACTAGAAAAAGTGCCATTGTAGTTGTACCGTAGAACATAATTTTAGAAATATAGGACTCCCATGAAATACTTGAAGAAAATTTGATAAATATATTGCATGAATAGTCAAGATGGCTATATTAAAATGGGTGTGAAATAAAGTTTTATTACTTTTTTAAAGTAATACCAACTAACTTCTGTGCAGGTCAATGATAACGAGTAAAATATGTCTACTGGTTTCAAGATATTTCCAAGTAAGTTTAGAAGATGTGAGTTCTCACAAGACAATATAGCTCATTAAAAAAAAAAACCTTAAATAATATCCAGTTTAAGAGATTTCAAATACCATTGCATTTATAATTCACTTTGAAGTATCTGTGTTCCAGAAAATCACTGACAATGGCAAATGTTTCTGAGTCATTGCTATAGAAAATATCCAAGATGGGTTATTGCAGACATAAAAACTTCCCCTAAAAGAAGAGAATTCAAAGGAGGCAAGTAACGAAATTCATTTTTGAGTGAGAAAATATGACAGATTTTCAAATCTCTCATTTTGGCTTATTCAGCATATTGAGAAAGAAGCATATCAGAGAAACAGAGAAGCCACAGAGGATAGTAGGGCAGTTCCATCCCATTAGGGTGAAAGGACAAACAGGAAAAATGTGAAACTGGGCAACCTAAATTCTATTGGATTATCTGAACTATGAAAACCTTTAAGATATGCATTTCTAACTGAACAGGAAGAGTAAATAAATAATATAATAAATGTTTGTACATAGCAGCAGAATAACTTTTTTTCACAAGTTACAAATATTTTAGCATTTTTCTGTTAACCCACAATTCTCCAATTATTTTTTCAAAAACACAAAGAAAGTAACAGCCTCCCTGGAATTATTACTATATACTCTAAAAGTAACTGCAATAATCAGTTTGGTGTAAATCCCTTCAGACTTTTGATAGTGCATGAATATGTATTTTTGCATTAATGACATTTTCCTATAACATTTTGCTATAGACTAGATTTTCATTCAGTCATGAGGCATAAGCATTTTATATCATTACATATGAACCTACCTTATAATTTTGTCACTACAGTGTTTAATTAAATAACTGCATCATAATTCAATTAAATAATCCTTTTTGAAGTATCTTTTTAATGTAGTAATATAAGCCATCATGCAACATATGTAAATGAACAATCATGCAACACACACACTTCTAGTGGAATTTACATTTTTACACAGTTTCTAATAAGCCTCTGTGATACGAGGGGACCAGTTTCAGTGGAATATATAGGAACTGCCAGGGACTTTTTCATATATAATTTCATAAAATCAAAACATTTGTTTGTAGAAATTGTGAGCATTGTTTTACAGTAGAAGACAATATGTTTCAAAGAAGTTGAAAAGTTTGTTGAAAGACACATACATAATATATGGCAAAACAGATCTTCAAAATCAGTTGTGTTTGGATGAGTCCTTGCTCATTCCAGGTCAACAAACTGCAGGAAAGGCACTTTAAATGTATGTATATTTATTTGATTAGATCATGCTTTTTTAATCAGATGGTTTGAGTCTCAAACTGTTTTCCTTAACCACAAATCTCTGATTTGCTTTTCTAAACAGCACAAAAATTGTGCTGTTCTGATTTTCACCTAACATCCTTAACAGGAAACCTGGCTGCTCAGACAAAAATGGAGTTGCCATTGTGCTCTAGCCAAAAGTATCAGCTCACAAATTGTCTCAGCAGGAATGATGGGTTTCTATATTTCTACATTTTAAATACAAATTGACATCACCCATGGACATCAAAAATAAAATTTTCCCATCCGGTGCATATTATAGTATATTGGAACTAATTGGTTTGGTTGGAAAATGAGGCAATCCTCTACATAAATGAACGTATGTATTCTCTCCAGAGTGATAGTCAAGTCCAAACTCTCAGTATATGGACTAAATCTTTTTTCCTAATTCAGTAATCCCATTGCTTTCATAATAAATCCTTACTTGTAACTTTTTAAACAATTATTTTTTTTTCTTTTGAGTAAAAAGCGTTCTTTACCTCCTAATACGTCAGTCTATTATGGGACCAGGAAGTCATCTATTTATTTATTAAACAAAACTTATGAAACAATTATTATTTCCTAGATTTATGCTAGACTCTAGGGATATAAAAACAAATTACACATAGAATCAATATCTTCACGTAGTAGTTACCAATATAGTAGGTAGGAAAGTTATATGGGCAAGGAATTGTTATAATGTCGACTATGAGGTGAAATTATAGTCCAAAGTTCATTTGGAGTTATAATACAGAAGACATATGAACACCAGTGTAATTTTGGTTTCCAGGACAACATTAATATGGTATTTAATAACATAAAAATGTTAAAGTAATTGGAATACTCCAAGGTGGGAGAAATGTACCATTTAATATGTGATGTCAATGTGTAATTATGCAAAGAAATACAATGCCTGGTTAACAGTAATTTAAAACTCTCCTAGTCTGTATTTTGAGTCAGTACAGTGAACAAGTTAGTCAACCTACCAGTGAGCATGTTAAAAGCTGATGAATGACCAGATTTTTTTGTTCACCTGAGTGGATATTTTGCCATTGTCTAGTCACAACCTCCGTGCAGCTCCCAGTGATTTGGCTGCGTGAGTGCTTTCTGGAGCTTATGTGTCATTCAGGGCATCTCTGGCGTCTGCACTTCTGTCTGTTCTAATGACCACACTCAGCAAGCTCCAGCTTTCGAAGGAGACTCCACTAATTAGCTTAGTCGGCATAGCATCTGGTAACTGGTTGGTGGGATAAACAGAAAAGACTCCCGAAGTGAAGGATGGAAAAATGAATTCTCCAGGCCATGAAGAGCAAAATGAAATTATGAGCATACAACCCAAAACCATGAAGAAGCTTGATCATTTACATTAGCCGCATCTGTAACATTGCCTGGCACGAAATCCTGGGCCAAAATGGAGATAATTGGAATTACACAATACTCAGCGCTTCAGTTTGGCATCAGTTTCATAATATAATAAAACTTATCATTTGTAAGCCTGTCTGCTTTTTCAAAAAAAGACCTAGAACAATTTGATCTGTCCTGCTACAGCAGACACTGATGCAGGTGGTTTAAAAACAAAGCATTTAATCAGGCAGGGTTTTACTTAAACTACTTGATGATTCATCATCCAGCCTCTGCTCATTGTCAATTGTGCCTCTCTGAGCTATTATTTATAGAATATTTAAAGAGCCTGGACTGCATGTGCCTCTGTCTTGGGTTCTATTGTACTATAAATTATAGGTCCAGTTTGTTTCAAATTCGGCATGGACTGTCAGGATACCATGACTCATCCTCTGTTCAGATGAATACTGTATATGGCTAAAGCAAAAAGTACTGTTGTTACTATTAATTTATAGGTAATTCTGGAATATTCCTAGACTACAGTTTTGTCATGTTTTAGGTCCACAGAATCACTCTATTCCTACATTCCCCTATGTTCTTCTTTCCACAGGGTAAAAATAAATGAATGGCTTTATGACCACTATGTAAATTCTGGTCTTCTAAATGGCCACTGCTAAAGGAGGTTGTTCGGGATGACACAACCCTTTCTCCATCATGAAAACAGACCAACTTTTCCTAAGTAGAGACTGCATAGATTTATTGAAATCACATTCTATATGCTGAGGGATTTTTGTTTTGTTTTGTTTTTCTTAAGCTGACTATTAAAAACAAAGCCAGAATTAGATTAAAGAAAGGAAAAATTGACCTTTAATGAGAAAACCAAGAGGGTGAAATTTTTTATGTCTCATTTTTTAGCACTCAATAATTGCAATTAAATAAACATTCAGTTTACTTCATCCCCATAGGCTCCTTGGAAGCAGAACTGTCTATTTTCTTCATCACTGTATTCTAGCCTTTAACACATAGTAAGGGCACAATAACAAGATTGGTGGTAGGAATCGATGCATGAGTGAATGAGTAAAAGACGAGTTGTGTGGCTAGACTATTGTGAGTCTGGAGAAAGTGGATTTTTTTAATATTAAAGGATGAGAATAGGAATGAATGATATAGGGAAGAGATGAAATGGATATGTTTGTATCTGGTCTGAGAGTCCACTTCAAAATGAACATTCCCTCTTCAGAGCACACATGCATTGCTCATGTGCTGCTATTGCACCCATCACATTGATTTGTTATAGCTCCTAGGGGTTACTTAGATGGATTAGTTCACCTTTTTATTTCCAGCATAGAGTGTGGCACATTAGAAGTATCCGAATTGCATTTATGTATACACTGACTCATACTGGATGAACAGTATCATCATCGCCCAATCCTAAAGTCTTGCCCCGTTTAAGGAGCTTTGAGGTATTATTGTTTTGAAAACTCATGGAAATCGAAATAATGCACAAGAAGCAATGTCTGAAAGAGTCAGGCATTCAGCAAACACAATTTTTTGTAAAATTTGAAAATCCAAACCACAGTATGACATTAAGAAAACACAAATATTACTTAGCCAAAAGAAAAACCATTTTGAAATTTTTCTTAAAATATTTAGAAAGAAATAACTTGGAGCCTGGAGCAGTAGAGTGAGAAATAAGGAAGGACTATGTGGGAGAGAAGAGAAAGGGAAAAGAAAGTGCATCAGATTTTTTATTGTTATTAGCACTACACTGGTTTGCTTTGGGCCCCTAGCCAGGGTTGCTTTTTAAAACTATCCAAATATTTTTTTAAAAATCCTCAATGATATTTATATGTCTACTAACATTTCAGTTGTTTTTATAGGGTCAGTGATATTAAGGCAAATTATTCAGATTCACATGGCGAACAAAGGCACTTCATAGAATTCTTGGACTACTTAGAGAATCAGAGAGATACTTTCTCTAGCTGCTACTTCATTTGTGGCCTTAGAGAAATAATGCATTAATCTCCAATTAGATCATGTCATCTTTCAGGATGTTTAGCTAAGGTGAAATGTGTAATTAAACATTTTAAATTGCATGTCACCTCCACCCACAGGGTTGACACATGTTTTCTCTTTGGTATAGTTTTGTGTAAGGATTCACTCAGTATATCCAGAAGTCACCTTGACCATGAAAATAAATCTGCTGCAAATTACAGCCTCACAATTAACTCAAACATTATCATCTATTATTTGTGTTCTCTGACTTGAGGAGCAGGTATTTGATTTTTTTCCACTTTTTACTTATTAACATAACTTTTATATTTGAATATATAGTAATTTTTTAAATTATCAAAATGATAGCAGGTATTAAGTGACAGTCTTCAAAATGATCCTATGTGGTACCCTGTGTAGCTTTTCTTATAATAAAAATATACATGGAACATCAGAGAGAGAGAGAGAGAGAGAGAAAGAAAAATATATGTAAATATCTTTTTAATATTGAGCTAATTTAAGCTTCATCAGTTTGTTGTGCATATGATATTTACCCTACAGATTTGTTTTCAATAATGGTATTTTATGATGAATAACTTTAAATAGAAGTATTTTTCATTTAGAACTTTGTTGAATATTAGCACATGAGGGAAAAATAAAATATGTAACTCATCTATCTGTGTAAAATAATGAATGCTAGATCTAAAGGAGCCATTTGCTAAAATGTACTTAAACAAATGCATATTGCCTGCATTATATTTCTCTACTCTTTTATTGCACTATTAGTCAGAAATTTAAATTCTATTTTTGAGCTTGTGATTATCCTGAATACTAAGTGAAAGGGAAGTGATGATGGAATTTTTATTTTAATGATAACAACAGTTTTCAAGGGAGATAATCAAAATCTTTTTCTGAAGTTTGAAGATGAGAAAACTGTGTAAATCCATCTGCTGAGTTCATGTGCCTTTTGAGATTTGCTTTTCTGTCTTTTAATTTCACATTTCTGGTTTTTAAATTATTTCTCCTATAAAAGAATTTTTTGATGTCATTAATGCCGTTTCATTTTGAAGTGACGGTTAAACAGAGTTTCTAATAATTCAACAGTTCTGTTTGGTTTTGTATAACATGTTATATTCAGGTGATATCTGAATGATCAACTGGATCAAAATTCAGAAGACAAGAAAAGCGTTGCTTGATCGATTTTCGAACACACATTCAGGTTTTGTCCATAGATCTTGAATGCCATAACACCAGTTGTGCCTCAGGGAAAAGCATATGCTTACTTGTCACATAGATTTTTAGTTGGTATGTTAGACCATTTGGGTCATTATAACAAAATACCTTAGACCGGGTAATTTATAAATAACAGAAATGTATTACTTACAGTTCTGGAAGCTGGAAGCTCCTGGATCAAGGCCCTGGCAGATTCTGTCTGGTGAGAGCCCATTCCTTATGGTGGTAACTTCTATATGTCTTCCCACCACAGAAGGGGTAAGCAAGCTTCTTGGCCTCTTTTATAAGGGCACTAATTCCATTCATGAGGGCAGAGCCCCCCCAAAGGCCCACCTCTTAATGCCATTTTTGGAGACACAACATTCAAACCACAGCAATTGGTTTTAGTGTCATTGAACTACAAGCTTTATAAGGACCAGAAAGAAACTTTTTTTTTTTTTGCCTTTAACCTAACAGTTTTCTGGGTCCATGCGTTTTATTTTCTGCCAAGATATTTGTGTGTGTGTGTGTGTGTGTGTGTGTGTGTGTGTGTGTGTGTGCGTGCATGTAGAGAGAGAGAGACAGAGAGAAGCACTCAAATACAATGTCTGCACTATCAATTGCATTTTCCCCTATCTTTTGAAATTTCAAGTTCAAACTCGTAGTTTAATATTTTTCTCTGGCTGAAAATAAATGAGTTGATCTGTGTGGAATGGGGTGATAAAAGAGGTCAAGGTGTGTGGGTAAGGAAGGAAACTTCTATAATATGAAAAAATACTGCAATGAAGGTGCAGTATGAAGGTGCTTTACTTCTCTGTTGAACACAGATACTTTTTGAATGGAAATGTGGTATGTAGTAATTTGGGAGAGAGTATCTTAGTAATAATGGAGTACCAACATTGACAGAATGACTGGTATGGGGGGGCAGGATGTGCATTTAATAAATATTTCACAAAAGTGCAATAACAGTCTGAGAAATACCTGGAACATTTTAACATAAGATATTAATATAAAACACAGCCAAATAATCTGGAGACACACTTATTGAGTTTGAATCCTAGCTCTTCTCCTTTTTTTTTCCATGATGGGCAATTTGTTTAACTTCCCTGAGCCTCAGTTTCCTCATGGGTAAAATTGGGGAAACAGTAGCATCTATTTCATTAAATTGTCTTGATGTTTAACTGAGTTAATATCTCTCTCCCTACCCCTGCTAGAAAGAAAACTTGAGGAGGTTTTAACGTGTTTCAGGAATGTGGCCCAAACACCTGAAACAATGATGAAAATCATTTTAAACTTAAAATAGGCATCAAAAATGAAAAAAAAATGTTTATTGTCAAAAATAATGACATTTGTGCAGAGGTTCTGTATTTTAGTAGCCAATTACTCTGTAACATTTATTGAGATTTGACTCCGTATATATAAGGGAGTTTCAAAAAGCTTATGGAAAATGTAGTTAAAAGATAAAATTAAAAATATAAACTTTATTTCTTGACATAAGTTCTATCAAGTTCAAGAAACTTTTGTACATGAAGAACTAAAGTTCCTGGGAATTTAAATGTACTCTAGAGCAGTTAAATGGAGTCTATTTTTCAAAACCCATGTAGGCCATAAAGCCTTTCCTGACTTGAAAAAGAAAGATCAAATAGGACAGGAGCCCCACATCAGTGATTTCAAGGAGAATGCACAGCAGAGTGAATATGGACTATATCCTTTGTCCATTTTATCAGAGGACTAAGGAGATAAGGTCAGAATCAGAAAAAGATTTGCTGTTGAAAGTCACATTTGTTGATTCCACTGGCTGTCCACTGTTTGAGGGAGACTGATGGGCAAACATCTGCTTAGTTTTTATATCAATTGTCAATTTACCAGAAAATATACCCGTGTGCCTTGATTATTAAGAAGAACACCTAAAACTGGTCACAGTGGCTCATGCCTGAAATCCCAGCCCTTTGGGAGGCCCAGGCAGGAGGACAGCTTGAGTCCAGTGGTTCAAACTATCCTGGGCAACATGGTGAGAGCCTGTCTTTATTTTAAAAAAAGAAGAATACCTAAGAAGTAGTTACTTTTTTCCCCTACTTTCATTTTCTCCTTAAATAAAAGTGCTTTCTAAGTATTTTAAAGAAAACTCTTCTTTCTCATCCTGCCTCTTGCTGAAGCACTTACGACATTCAAGCATTAAGCATAATACTTACATTATTTCAACTAATACAAAAACTCTTTGGGATGAATTTTATTGACTTTATTTTGAAGCTTTAAAATGAACTCAGAAAGATTAAGTAATTTGTTTGTGATCACACAGCTAGTAGGAGAGTAGAGCCAAGGTTGGATCCTGTTTCTTTTTAAAGCAAAAGCTTATATTCTTTGCATTTCTTTGGGAGTCAAATAGCCTGCTGAACTGAATCACTACATGGTTTTTGTTATTGTTACTGTTGTTGTTGTTATTTTGGGTTGTTAAGGTCCTGTGCACATTTCTTTTTAAACCTGGAGATCTTAATCTTGTAAGGTGTTTTCAAATAATACTCACAAAATAAGTAAATAAAGAAATCCTACAAAATGTAGAAAATCAGTAACATTATACCAAATTGTTTGGTTCAGAAATTGCTTAAGACTTTAAAATCAGTTGACCCAATCTGTAATTTTATTTGCTTTCCAGCCTTCAGATAATTTTCAAACAAAAGAAATAACTAAAAAACTTTAATTTCTCTTTTCCTTTAAATTCTTGCATAGTTTCATGTGAGATCATAGCCTGTTATAATTCTGTTCAAACTAATTTTTATGGAAAAACCATTTTTGAGTGTACTTTTCATCTTTCTTTGTGAAGAAAGTTATAAGATAAAGATTTATCTCCCTTCTCCAAGTGTCCTTTAATAAATGGATTATGCTTCTGAAGCCCAGGTAGTTTCAAGCAACAGCATAAACACTGCACACAAGAGCTGTCACTTAGAAATGAAGTAATCAATAAACACTTCAAATTTCTTTTTAAAATTTATTTCACAAATCCAAACAAAACAAGTTTGTCTATAAGTTCCTTGCCATGTTTTTTTTTTTCTTTTTTTTCCCCTGTTTATATAATTCTTATTTAGTCCCTATCAGTTATGTTCAGGAACAGGCCAAAATCAATCAAAACACAAACAAGGCCGGGAGCCATGGCTTACACCAGAAATCCCAGCACTTTGGGAGGCTGAGGTTGAGGTAGGTGGATCACCTGAGGTCAAGAGTTGGAGACCAGCCTGGCCAACATGGTGAAACCCCTTCTCTACTAAAAATACAAAAATATGCTGGGTGTGGTGGCACACACCTGAAATCCCAGCTACTCGGGAGGCTAAAGCATGAGAATCACTTGAACCTGGGAGGCAGAGGTTGCAGTGAGTCAAGATCACACCACCACACTCCAGCCTGGGTGACAAAAGCAAAACTCTTTCTGAAGAGAAAAAAAAAAAAAACTATGCATTATTGTTTATGGTGATTGAGTTTTATTACTTGCAGCTGTAATTTGAAATAAAGGAAACCACACTATGCTTAACCTCATTTTGGATCATTTACGCAAACGTGGAAAACTTTCAAGATCTGTATAGTATCTGAGAAAAATATTTAGAGGGCTTACAAGTCTACTTTTTTTTTTGATATGTGAAAAGATTTCCTACATAAATATTCTTATAATATGCTAACTCAAACTTCATTCTTTCATTTTTCAGCAAAGTATTCAGTCAATCCATTTAGTTACTTTGCAAACTGATAGAAAGCTGTCAATATCTACAAACTGATAAAAAGCTATAAAACTGCAGCATAAGGGAAGCCCATTTGCATTCAGCTGAATTTAACTTGAATACCTAGATAACTTCTGGAAATTTGAGAAGCTACCTAAGCTGGAATGCGCAAATGTAGCTACCTGCTTACCTCACAGTTATTGTTAAGAAATAAAAGACTAAAACCTTAAAAAAATACAGCATGTATATACATAATTTATATATGCATGCTGTATTGAGGGAAACTCGGGAGATGTTCCAAAGTGTTGAATCAGCTAGAAGAAAGATTTTTTTAACTGAATATGTATGTTCATAAATATATTTAGAATAAAATTATAGGTAACTGCAAATATAATAGCTTAAGATGTTTGTTTAGAGTTACTGAGATAATCTTATTTTAAAATTTGTAATTTAAAAGCTACCTTACATAAAAATACTGATTTTATTTTGCTTCAAATTTGTTCTTTAATTTTTTTGTACACATCTGATATCACAAAAACATTGTTTATGAATTGGCACTGCTACCTTAAAATGTAAATGAGGGGGAACTTCGCCATAGATATCCATTATTCTGTTGGACAATTCTAGCAAGAGACACCTAAAAAGGAAGAATAAGTCAAACATAGAGGTTCTAGCCCCTTATTACAAACAACAGCTGTCAGGGCTTCTTAAGAATATGTGCCCATCAGAGAAGGCTGCTGAGTTCTTCCGTGTCTGAAATTAATAAAAACGCAGTTGCAATGCCAGCTATGTAAGCCAGGGAGGAACTCGGTGGAAAAGTGAGATAACAGGGGAAATGTTTTTATGTCTTTGGAGCTGTAAGTGCATTTCAATGTTATGCCATGATCAGAAGGGCCATATGAAGCAATTTTGTTTCTGAAGAATTGTGGTTATAGAGTTTGAACTACAGGTATCAGTAAACAAATAAACACTACTGGTGATTTTGAAATTGATACAAAGCCAAAGTTAGGAAAAACTGCATTCCAGAACTGTTTTAAAATGTAATATAAATTCAAAGTTCCAAAATGTATATATTTTTAAATTCTTGGTTTTTAAAAATTTTACCGTCTAATAGTCAATACATTAGTGAAGAAATTTAATAAAAATGGCAACTTTACCACTCATATGTTTTTCTGGGAGTTATGCTGGCTTTTGTTTTAACCCCATTTGAACCCATTCTTTTAGGTAGATTTCTTTCTAAACATTGGCCTTTTCAGATTTTCTCTAAATATGCATTTCAAGTAATAACTTGAATTTCAGGAATTTTTTGGTCATATTTTTCTGCCACAATTTAAATATATACAGCAATCTGGCAATAAAGTGACCTGCAAAATCAGTGCTCATTTCTTGAGTGAATAAGTAAATATGTTTATAATTTGGAAAATAGAAACACTTTTCTGACTCAATCTTTATCCCTAAGTTTCCCTTATCTTAAAGAAATGCCAAACAACAACAGCAACACCAACAACAAAACTGAGTTCCTTTAGCCTGAATGAAACCATTTGGTGAGCTAAATGTAACAGACAAATGTTCTCGCGTGCTTCCTGCTCTGGGACATCCCAGGCTCTTGAAGAGGACCAAGTTCAGAGCGGCACCATCAGTGTCATGTTATGAAGGGGGCTGCAGGATCCGCAGGTACCCAGGAAGGATTCTCACTTAAATCAATAGGGTTAGAGATGGCTTCTGGGAGATGTCACCTGGAATATGGAACAGTTTTGAAAATTTTCAAGTGAAAAAAACTTGACCTAGCTAAAAGTTTTAAAGAAGGACCTACCATGTTTTTTTCCTGTAGAACTAAAAATATTAGTTTATACTTGAATTGCAAGAATGTCTATTAGCCCAGTGGTCTGTGTTCACATGTTAGCACTTTGGAGCATATGGTAGAGGTGGAAAGCAATATAAAACTATCAGAATTGTTTTATATAGCCCAATATGGCTCTGTCATCCATTAATTTTCTAAAGTTTTCTTCAAAAACACATATATATTCATTCTACCTTTCTGAAGTAGTTTATTTCTGTACTCAAAATGCCCATTGTATTGAAGATTGAGTATTTTTTTGTTGCTGTTTCCTTAAGTTTGCTACTTCAAGCTTTATATTTTTTAAGAAATTTTTTTTTTAGAAAAAATTTCTCACTTTGTCATGCAGCCTGGAGTGCAGTAGTGTGATCACAGTTCACTGCAGCCTCCAACTCCTGGGATCACTTCCTACCTCAGCCTCCAGAGTAGCTGGGACTACAGGTATGCCCCACCTACCCACTGGCTAATTTTTTGAATTTGTATTTTGTGGAGACATAATCTTATTGTGTTGCCCAAGCTGGTCTTGAACTCCTGGCCCCAAGTGATCCTCCCACCTCAGCCTCCTAAACTGCTGGGACTACAGGTACCAGCCACTGTTCCCAGCACATTCCACACTTTAAATAGTTCTTACCCTCTTAAATTCTAGTGATGCAAGATTTCTGTGACCACGTTCCTATTGAACCAATTGGCTGCTTTCATGTCTTCATGAAAATTGATCATACCTTTTTGTCTTTGTAGAAGGAGAAGATTTTATCTTTGTAACTATGTCTCCTATAGTAGGTTGATATTTCCCTGGGTCGCAAGCAGTATGGCATATAAACATGAGAAGGTAGTTATAGAATACATTGCTTAACAATGAGCAATTCTTAGGCATTACTAATGACAACTTGAAACTATTTAGGCAGAAGGGCTCTTAGTACAGATAAAATGACCATCCTTCCAGAAGATATAAGCTGTATAATTGAACTGGAATAATTGTTGAACATGGTATCCTTTTCTTTTCTGCTTGATATGTCATATTTTGGCAAATGGACATAATCATTTACTAAGTAGCTGATATTATACTTTAGCAACTTCACAGTGACAACTTTTTGACTCATAAGTTACTAAGAACCAATCAAAGATAAAAGGTAATATTATAATATTCTTACAATTTTTTAATGTCACATAATTCTATGTAACTAAATTGTATTGGGACGAATGTATCGGATTATGTTGTTTGTTGTTTTATAGGTTTCTTCTCGTTTTTGTTTTCTTTTGTTGTTGTTTTGCTTTGTTTGGCTTGGTTTGGTTTGAGTTTAGGTTTGCTTACTTGAGTGTTTTGGACTGTGCTGACATAGAGAGTCTACACACAAGTTTGGGTCACTCAGCTAACTTAGGGAATTATCTCAATGAGGTTGGGTATATAATGGAGCAAACATACATATGAACTATCTAATATGATTGTTGCAAACGTTGAATAACTTAATACGAGGTAAAGTATTTTGACCACTGCTTGGTACGCAGTAATCATTCAATAGCATTCTTTCTTTTTTTTTTTTTTGAGTCTTATAATTAATAATAGCATCACTTCGTGGGTCACGTACCTTTGCTTTTCTCTTGTGCAAACTTATCCTTTATAGCCTAATGATCAATAAATATTGGACATCAGTACTAGAAAACTATCTCAATGTTTATGACCTAATTACATCAACCAAGTGGGTAAATTTATAAAGAGATTGGACCAATTGAATAAGTATATATATGTGAGGTGTGTGCATTTCCATCTTGTGTGGTGGGGGAGAGAGAGAGGTTGGCCTGTGTGTATTCTCATTCGTAATCTCTATAGGATATTCTAAATCTGAGCTGTCATTTAAATTATGTTTTAATAATGTGGCTCATAGGTACAAGGAATTTGATTAATCGGAATTGGAAAGAAAAAATTGTGTAGCTTAACTTGTCCATCTTTGTTTCCCTGAAATCTACTCACCATGCCACAGCCAAAATGATGTTTCAAAAATTCAGGTCTGATCAAGTAGAATTGCCCACCCGGCTTAACAATTTTTAATGACTTCCTTTTTCATTTTATTGTGGTAAGAAGAGTTAACACAATATCTCTAGAATTAATTCATCTTCATAAACTGAAACTTCATACCAATTGAACAACTCCCCAGTTCCCCTTGCCCCTAGTCTCGGGCAACCACCATTCCATTTTTTGATTCTATGAGTTTGACTATTTTACCTGTCTCATAAATTAGAACCATGAAGTATTTGACCTTCTGTGACTGTCTTATTTCACTTAGTGTAATATCCTCAAGTGTCATTCGTGTCATTGTATATTATAGGAATTCCTTCTCCTTGAATACTAAATAATATTCAATCGCATATATATATATGACATTTTCTTATCCATATATCTGTATTCTTAAAATATGTTTATCATAGGGAAAAACATCATGACATTGGTTTTTGCAATGATTTCATGAGTCTGAAAATAAAATTACGGGCAACAAAAGCAAAAATAGCAAATGTGACTACATTTAGCTAAAAAGTTTCTGCACAGTAAAGGAAACAATGGCGTGAAAAGACTACCTACAGAATGGGAGAAAATGTTTGCAAACCATAAATAATGATGGGTAAATTTTTAATGTAGGAACTCCTACAAATCAATAGCAAAAAAAACACACTGACAACCCAATTTAAAAATGGCCTAAATACCAGAACAGACATTTCTTTAAAGAAGACATACAGTTAGCCAGCAAATATATGAAAAGATGCTCAGCCTCACAAATCATTAGGAAAATGCAAATCAACACCAGAGATATCACCTCACACCTGTTAGGATGGCCACTAACAAAACAAAAACAAAACAAACAAAAAAACAGATGCTGGCAAGGTTGTGGAGAAATTGAAACCCTTATATGCTCTTGATGAAAATGGAAAAAGGGTTCAGCTGCTAAAAAAGCAAGAGGAGGCTTCTCAGACAATTAAAAGTAGTGCTATTATATGATTCAGTAATATCACTCCTGGGATTTGGTCAAAAGAATTAAATCAGGATACCAAAGAGACATTAGCACTCCCATATTCATAGCAGCAGTATTCACAATAGCAAGATGTGGAAATAACCTAAATGTCCATTGACAGATGAATACATTTTTTAAATGTAGTATATACATACAATGGACTACTGTTCCACTCTCACTTTGCTTTCTGTGCTTCAGCTGTCCCCGGCACATGCTCACTCATTTTGGAGGAATCTTTGGCATTCTGAATCATCCTCCTATAACACTTTCCCATCCAGGCCCCACCCAACTAATTTTTAATCATAATTTAGATCTCAACACAAAGGCTGGCACAAAGGTAAGTCCCAAAAATATATGTAGGATGAATGAAAAAAAGATGAATGAATAATTAATTGAATGTGTATTTTCTCAGAGGCTCTGGAATAAAGTATAATTTGAAAAGTTTTCATTAGTAGTTTTTCCTCTATTTGAGTTAGTTTTATATTAGAATTATGTCAAAACCCAACTTAAAGCTTCCCTTTCTTATATTTCATAATCATGTATCTGAATGTTTAAGATTCTTAGCAGGGTAACAGAGAAAAGAAATCCTTTATGTGCTACTATTTTCTTTTAAAATGTAGGGTTACTGCATTAAGCAGGGGAGGATAATACATACTCTCTTTAGAATTTTGGATGATTTGAGATAAGGCCCAAAACTTAGCTCACTGAAAATGGAATTACTGCACATATCAAAACTACACTGAATGGTCACAATTGAAATAGTGAATATGCTGCATATGGCATAAACTATTTTACTATTTGTGCTCTAAAGGTATTATAAAACTGTAGTCCTACAAAGATACTAAAGTTTAAAAATCTTAAAGTAAAAGAATTCCTGTAAGTGTTATGACCTTAATCCCCTGCAACTGTCTCAGTCTCCTCTCACAGCAGTCTTGGTTGTTTAGAGTGAGTAACTGAGACAAAAATAATTCTTTTGAAAGAAAAAACATTTGAGCCCCAAATGCTGATAACTTTTCTTCTCCTCTTAGAAGAGCAAAAAGAAAGAAAGATACAACCTCTGCACTTTACTTTTATATATAACAAGGTTGTTGTGGTCAAATAAATGTGAACAGTTTAGAATTCTATAAAATTGTAAAATACTGATGTAAATAATAATATTTTATTATTAACTATTATTAATGCAAATATATTCTGATATGCCACTGAGGAAAGTGATACATTTTATGCACACTAAATAAAAATAGGCCCAATCTGACAATGAGAAATTATTCCTAATCTTATTTCTAAGCTTTGTAAAATTTGTAAATTTAAATGATTCAAAATTTTATATTCACTTTAATCTTCCTCTATTTGTTAGTTCCTCACCATATTGGAAATCAATATTTGTTGTCTGATATATTTCTTAAATAATACGAATTAAATATTGTGAGATGTTTTAGGCCTTTAAGAGATATCATTTTTCCTTTTCAGTTTATGAAAATGCTAGTTGCCATTTTATATGTACAGATTAGGCAGCTACTATGAGCATAGAACAATAATACTAAGCAAGTGATGCACAACCTCTGCTCTCCTGGAGCATATAGTCTATAATCCTCTGTTTCCAGCTTCCTACTGAATATTTGTGCTTGATTTTCCTATTGGCATTTCAAATATATGATATTTAAGTTCAAATCAAATACATGTGTTCCCCTCAAATCTACATCTAGTGCTAATACTTACAATCTTTACAATTATAACCTAGTAAATCAGATATCACTTTAACTAGTCTTTGAGGGAAACCACTTTTTGAGAGTTTTCACAGGTGAGAAACAGGAGGCTGAATGGGGCTCAGCCACTTGCCAACAATCACATAGTTAATAAGTCCCAGAGCTGACACTTGAGCCAAGATCGGTCTCCAGGCCCCATTACCATCATGTGATACTCTCTCATCAAAGATCTCATGTTGCATGGAACCTAGTAAATCATCAAAAATATTCTGGAATAGGCTTGGTGCAGTGGCTCACACCTGTAATCCCAGCACTTTGGGAGGCTGAGGTGGGTGGATCACAAGGTCAGGAGTTCAAGACCAGCCTGACCAAGATGGTGAAACCCCGTCTGTACTAAAAATTCAAAAATTAGCTGGGCACGGTGGCAGGCGCCTGTAATCTCAGCTACTCAGGAGGCTGAGGCAGGAGAATCATTTGAACCCGGGCGGCAAAGATTGCAGTGAGCTGAGACCACGCCACTGCATTCTAGCTTGGGTGATAGAATGAGACTCTGTCTCAAAAAAAAAATTATTGAATAAATGAATATAATTGACTTTTATTAATTCATAGTTCACATTTTTTTACTATATCTATTTTCTGTTTTGTTGACAAGGTAGTGGGAAGGGACCAACATTTGCTGAACATTAAACATTTACATTTATTTGTAATCATTTATTCGTTTGTTTATTTTTTGTATTATTTATTTATTGTATTTATTTGTTATTATTTGAATCGTTTATTTGTCATATATCATCCCATTTTATCCTCTTAACTCTAAGATTGGTACCCTTATCATCATTTTAAAGAAGTGAAAACCCAAGAAATTGAAAAATTTTCTCTAGGCCAGTGTGTGTTAAAGTCACACACTGACTTCAGACAGACAATTACAAGTCTGCCTAATTCTAATGACTTAAATCTACTACACCATCTTGCTGATCCATTTTGCCTAGCAAACTATAGAGAGTAGTTTCCTTCTTCACATTTTTAGCGTTTCAAAAGATGTATGGCAAACATTTCTGCCATATTACTTATATCAGGTAAGTCAGAATAAAAAAGTTGATGAGGTGTCACCTATTTACTTACAGTGCCTCAGCCTGAACCCAGGAGCATGATTCAAAAATTCAGGCTTGTGTGTTAATTTCCCACTACATCCTTTTGATATGATGTTGGAGAAAGCACTTATTCCTTCTGTATCCTACAGATACATATAAAGCATACCAAAAAGTTAATATTCATAAAAGCATTTTCTTGCCAAAAATAGACAAATTTAAGAGAAATCATTGTTGATTTCTGAGTTACATGTAAAGTCAATATATGCTGCTAAACTCTCTTTAACTTTTCCAGTATGTTACAGTTTTTAACAATCTGTTGTTCAAAAACTAAATACCAGAGGTATATTAAATATTAGATAATATTTGAGCATAAACTGTTGAAGGCAACAGCATAATTTTATTTCCTTATGTCATAATAGAGCATCGCATCTCAGTCAGCCTACCCCAATGATGACATATTTTCTGAATTGTTTTTACCCACACATCTTATGCTCAATTTAACAAATATTTATTAAGTGCACAGTTGGCAAGGTGACACTATGGAGGAGATGAAAAAGACTAAAGTATCATTTGTGCCCTTGAGGAATTAATAATCTGACGGCAAAAGCTGACATGTATACAATCAACTGTAGTATTTGAAAGGATAAAGTAAGTCCTTTAATAGCAATATAAACTGCTCTGCTAGTATTGAGAGAGCAAGGCTAGAGGGCAGAGCAATGTGAAGCTTGGATTGAAGTGGCAGGATATTAAAGGCAAGACATCAGTTATGAAGCTAAAGCACATATAGGCAATAACATGATAACAGCCTGAATTAGTCAGTGGACTGATAGAATAGAAGGAAAAGGAATACCAGGGGCATTTCACTGGAAGAATCAATAGTATGTGACAATCAGATGTGAGAGTGGAAATTAGGAGGAGTCAAAGATGAATTCAAGTTTTCTTATCAGATACTGGGCTAGGAAACACAAAATTAGAAAGCTGTGGGAGAAGCATATGACATTTCATTTGAGGTTTGTGGGTTTAATATACCAGCAAGCCATCTATGAGCAGATAGCCATCAGTGGGAAATTTGAGTCTACAGTACAGTAAAGAGACCAGCAGCAAAGATATACAGCATAGCAGTAATTGGAGTACATAGAAGATTATAGAAATAGGAAAGTGCTGAGGATAAAAACTTGGGGGAAATTAAACACAGATATGATAAAGGAAGAGTAAGCAGAAAAATACACTGAAGTAGAACACAAAACTAGAAAAAACAAAATGTGTGTGCATTGACACGGAACCAAAATTTTGAAACAAAGAGTGAAAAGAAGCTCAACAATATTAACAATGTAGAGGAGTTCGGAATTGAGAATGAGGTATGGGATTTGACAACCAGGACTTTTGTGATGACTTTAGTAGGATGGAATGGGGAACCTAGATTACTAAAGATTACATATCTATATATGGAAGTAAATGCATAAAAATTTACTATGAAAATTTAATTGTAAATAGGAGAAAGAGGAGTATATGGTTAAATAGGATGCAATGTGGAATTAATATTTTGACTCAGTGTGGAGAAAATTGAACATACTTGTGAACCAGTAGGGAACAGAAATAGAGAAAAATGTAGCAAGAATTCTTAACCGAAAGTCACGGATTAGGAGTCTATTAGGTTGTTTTTGATCTCCTGCAAGCCTAGGCAATATATTGAATGTACATGTAGTTTTATTGGAAGAGTCATCACATTCTCATAAAGATTCATACACCCCTCTAGCCCCCACCACCCTCAAAAGGAAACTTTGGAATCTCTGAAATATGTAGACAGAGTATTTTATGAGCAATGCCCAAGGGAACAAGATGAAATGCATTTGAGAGGATGTATATTCTACACTATTTCATTGAAAGTTCATCTGTGAATTTCAAGTGTTCCCTGTAAATTTAAAACACATTTAAAAGGAGTAACTCATATCTCTTAATTTACTCTGAATCTTGAGAAGAAAATAGATCTAAAAGGATCTCCACTGTATTCATTTGTTCAACAAATGATTGTTGAACACTTCCCAATCTGGGGCATGCATAGTGCAGAGTGTACTTCAACAATTAAGCAGGATACCTAATTAACCCAGACTTTAGAGGGACCATGCCAGAGTAGGGTTCAGTAATATTTTAGCAGACATAATATCTAAGCTCAGGCATGAAAAATCCATTCACTCAACAAATATTTATATGGTGCTCATATAGGCCAGATACTATCCAAGATGCTGGTATCATGTGTGTGAATAAGACAAAGTGCCTGCCCTCATGCATTGTATGAAAGAGAGAAAATAAACAAATGAACAAGTAAACAAATTCTATAATCATGTAGTGATAAGTGTTATAAAGAAAATATATATGCAGTGACCCTTCTGTATCCACAGGTTCAACATCCTTGGATTCAACCAATCATAGATCAAAAATATATTTTTTAGAATTTGAACATGTAGAGACTTTTTCATGTTCTATTTCCTGAACAAGAGACTATAACAACTATTTACATGGCATTTACATTGTATTAGGTATTATAAGTAATCTAGAGATAAAGTATACTGGAAGATGTACGTAGGTTATATTCAAATACTACAACATTTTGTATCAGGGTCTTGAATAGCCAAAGATTTTAGTATTTACAGGAGGTCCTGGGACCAATCCCCAATAGATACTGAGGAATGACTGAATAAGATAAAGGTACAATGGCAATGGAAGACTTCCCTACAAAGGTGACATTCAGAAAAAGACTGCAATAAATAAAAGAATAAGCCAGGTTAACATCCAGAGGAGGTGGAGGGAAGAGCAAATGCAAAGCCCTGGGTAAAAACATATCTTGATTGGGCTTCAGGAATGACCAATGTGGCAAGAGCAGTTTGAGGAGGACAGAGAATGGTAGATAAGGCCAGCAGAGCCATTATGGGCCATGGCAGGGGATCAGGATAGGAATAAGTCAACTTGGGATTGGAAGGAGTAGCTTGGATTGGAAGAAGTAGCATGGCTTATTCCAGAAGTTTGATTTGACTGTGATATAATGAGGGGAGTGTGGTGAGATGAAGTAGGAGAAGTCAGCAGGACCCAGGAAATAAAGGGCATTATAAACGTAAGTTATCATCAGAGCAAAGGTGAGCCACTGAAGATTTTAAATGGGGAGGTGACGTGCTTTATCAGTCTTGCATTTTGAGTATTGCATTTTCACTGGATACATTATAGAAAATGCCTTGGCAGATGATCAAGATTGTCTTCAAGGATAAAATTTACAAGTAAAGGCCCAGGATTCGATGTCTATTGCTCTTTCTACTAGTACTTTCTTTCCTAATAATGGGAATGATTATGTACTCAAGTATATTAGGAAAATTAATCTGAAACTGGTGTTTCAGATGAAGGGGAAGTAGAAGATTATTCCAGAGTTTGTTACAGTATCTAAGTATAAAGTGGTAAAGATCTCAGTCAGTCCACTCAATGTATTAATGATGGAAATTGAGAGAAAAAGGTGAGTTGCTGCTAGAGTCATAGAAGAAAGAATTCATAGACTTGTGCCTGATTACAGAAAGAAAGGAAAAAAGCAAAGATGACCTCATGTGGTATTAATGACTAAAGACATTGTTATTTGTATTTGTGGGCCTAGCCCATTGCAAACCTCCAATAAACAGTACTTAAAGTGAATAAATGAACACAGGACCAAGTGAGAAAGAAAGAAAGCAAGGTTATGAGAACTGGTTTTAGTTTTAGGCATCTTATATTTGAATAGAATGGGTAAAGACAGTTGCCTAAATTTTAAAAGGTTATCAGTATATTAGTTTCATTTTACATCTTGGACTAACTCAGTAGTATTATAAACATGAGTCAGTTTAGCTAGGTGCACCTATGTTTCAGCAATACACAGAAAAAAAATAAGACAGAGACATGTTTAAGAGCAAGGTCTTGAAGCGTGATAGCCAGGGTTCAAATCTCAGCTCAACTTCCTGTTAGTGTGACCTTGAGAAAAGTATGTAATTGTTATATTCCTATTATCTTCTTCAGAGGATAGCAAAGATGTGATAAATAATCTGCTACCACTAGCCTTTAGCACATACACTATAAATCAGGTTTGCAGATCAAAGACATCACTGAGTAACTTAATTACCCAAGATTCTCAACCAATAAACCCAATATGGCTTATTATGAGCTACACATTTTAATTGGATTAATTACCCAATCCTCATAACAGCAATGTTGGAGATTTACTGTTATACCCATTGTTTTTGTTTGTTTTCTAGATGATGAAATCAAGAATTATAGCTAGGTAGGTGGATCACCTGAGGTCAAGAGCTCAAGACCAGCCTGGCCAACATGGTGAAACTCCATCTCTAATAAAATAAAAATAAAAAAATACAAAAAGTTAGCAAGGTGTGATGATGCATGCCTGTGATCCTAGCTACTCGGGAGGCTGAGGCAGGAGAATTGCTTGAACCCAGGTGGTGGAGGTTGCAGTGAGTTGAGATTGCACCACTGCACTCCAGCCTGGGCAACAGAGTGAGACTATGTCACTGTTCAATAGATCATGTGAGTTAAAAATTTTCTCTCATGATAACTACTTTCAGCAAATCTCTAGACTAGATTCCTTTCTTAACCAAATTTATCTTATAAAGATGTCCAAACTTCTTTTGAATAATTTAAAAATAAAATTTGAAAAATAAATTTACAAAAGATAAAAGAAATACATTCATCTGTCCTCACTAACAAAGGACTAGAGAAAGTGAAGGCAATTCAGTTGAACAAAAACAGGTTGTTAAAATTCACAGCATAGTCTGTGTTGAGATTTTAGAAATAATAAAAAAAAAGAGTAGATGCATTGTTCCATGGATTAAATCAGACAAGAGAGCTAAGCTTTTCAATTCACTTTTCTGAACAATTCACAAAGAAAAATTATATAAAGTTTCTTGTGTCTTTCATTTCACATTGAATAATATGCTAAACAATTTTTCCTAACATTTTTGATAAGAAAACAAACAAATTTTACTTCTAATAATGAAGCTAAAACGTGTATTTCTACGTATTTTGTACTATTTTAACTTTGTGATTCTAGAGGCAAATAAAGTCTTATGATGGCTTGACTTGGACTATATATTATAGCAGAGGCAATGTATAATGAAAAGGGCACTTTTCACTGACTAGACTGAGAATCAATAGATATGAATGATACTTCAACTATACTACTAATACGCTGTGAGACTTTGGGCAAGTAAATTCAATTTCTGAACACTGTTTTCAAGGAAGGGAATCATTGACCCCTTTTAAGAGTCTGGTGAAAATGCATAAACATGTATAATTTTACAAAATATTTCAGGAGGTTTGCAGACTTCTAGGAATTAAAGTTCCTATTAATAGGTACTTAAATGAAGAAATACATAATCCTAATGTCTGTTTTACATTCTGTTTCTAATACAATTTGTAATCATTTAATTGTAAATGATTTCTTAAACTAAGAACAAACAATTGAACGGTGTAGGTGAAAGTCTCGCTTTTCTATTTTCTCCCCCATTTGCTGCCTTTGACCTTTTAAAATAAGATTCTTCTTATGTAAATATCATGTAAGATATCTTAACACAAAGAATATTTCAGTGTAATTATTCCTTAAATATTCATGTCTCAGGTAATTAGCTGATATATCATCTGTGATTTGCTTATACGTAAGGTCAAAAACCTAAGGTAATGCATCATAAACTAATCATTTATATTTTCTTTGCCAAGGTTCACTGAATCTTTTAATCTACATTGACTATGATAAAGTTAATTTTCCATATTAAAGTAATATTCAAATTAGACTTTTAAAAATTATACTATGGGAAAAAACGAACACACGTAAGTTAAAATTAAGGGTGCCATAAGCAAATAACTTGGCAGCTTTTCTCAGCAAAAAAAAAAAAAAAATACATATATATATATTTATGAGGCACATTTCTCTAAATTATTTAAGTTGGTGTATTAAACCAATTTATATCTAATCCAGTGAAATTTATGGCACATATGTTCATTAGGAGAAAATAATTGATAAATTAAGAAACACTTCACTGTGAAAAATCTATTAATATTCCTAACTCATTCGATTTTTTTCTTTCACCTTTGAGTTTTTATGAACTTATTTCTATGCCATAACAATATAATATAGATAAGTATAAAATACATACGTTTGGCTTAAGTTATATCCCCACCAGTCTCCCTATCAAATAAAGGGTGCCAGACAGTCTGCTATCTGCATTTATCTCTAAACTGACAATAACTAAAGGATTCAGAATTTTATGTAAACATTAAGACAATGGGCTTAAAATAATTGAATCTTACTCTACAATAATCGAACTTAAAGTCTCAGAGAAATATGTTAGTTAGGACAAATATATTTTGCTTTCCCATTAGCCTCTTTACCTTCTATTTTTCATCAATTTGTTTTGCCCAGTCGGGTTTTATTTACACCTTTTTAATAAACTACAACAATTCTAACAACTGTTTCTTTTAAATTTATTTTTTAATTCACAGGAAAAATGATATGTATTTACATGCACAACATGATGTTTTGAAGTCTATGTACATTGTGAAATGACTAACACTAGCTAATTAACATATGCATTACCTCAAATAATTACTATTTTTGTGGTAAGAACACTTTACATCCACTCTTAGTATTTTTATGACTACCTCATATTATTAACTATACTCACCATGTTGTACAGTAGATCTCCTGAACTTATTCCTTCTAACTGAAATTTTGTTTCTTTTGGTCAACATCTCCCCAGCCCAACATCTAACCACCCCAGGCCCTGATAACCGCCATTCTATGGAGGCTTCTCAAGAAATTAGAAATAAAACTACCATATCATCCAGCAAGCCCATTACTGGGTATATATCCAAAGGAAATGAAACCAGAATGTCAAAGGGGTATCGCCATTCCACTACATATTGCAGTATTAATCACAGTAGCCAATGAATGTTTTTAATGACAAACAACCAGGAACACATTTTATTAATCTAATGTGCTCCAACTTACTACACAGGTTGACCTTGCATAAAAGTAACTTTACAAGAATATTAGCACTAAATAATTCCTAACATCTTGGAGACAATTTTCAAAATAATGCGTTTGGTTACTCATTCAAGATGTATTTACTGAGCTACCACTGTTATATGCCAAGTGATGTTCTAGGTCCTAGACATGTAGCAAAAACCAAACTGAAAAAAAAATTAACTCTTGTAGATTTTCAAAGCAACTATAGCAGCAAGAGGAAGAGACGAACACCAAAAAAAAAAAAAAAAAATATATATATATATATATATATATATATATATATATATATATGCAGTCATGTCTTACTTAGTGACAGGGATATGTTGTGAGAAATGCATCATTAGGCATTTTGTCATTGGGTGAACATCATAGAGTGTACTTACACAAACCTAGATGATATAAGCTAACTATATACATAGGCTAGATGGTATAGCCTATTGCTCCTAAGCTCAAAACCAGTACAACATGTTACTTCAATGAACACTGTAGACAATTGTAACACAATGGTAAGTATTTGTGTATTGAAACATAGTACAGTAAAAATATGGTATTATAAGCTTTTGAGACCATCATCTTAAATGCAATTCATCATTAACTGAAATTTTATTATTTGGTGCATAACTATATTGGATGATAAGTGCTATGAAGAAAAATATAGCATTACTTATAAATTAAGAAAACAGATCAATCTACTAAACATCAGGTCTTCCGAAAATTATTATTATTATTTTATTTTTATTTATTTATCTATTTATTTTGTGACGGAGTCTTGCTCTGTCGCCCAGGCTGGAGTGCAGTGGTACGATCTCAGCTCACTGCAAGCTCTGCCTCCCGGGTTCACGCCGTTCTCCTGCCTCAGCCTCCCAAGTAGCTGGGACTACAGGCACCCGCCACCATGCCCAGCTAATTTTTTGCATTTTTAGTAGAGACAGGTTTTCACCATGTTAGCCAGGATGGTCTCGATCTCCTGACCTCGTGATCCGCCCGCCTCAGCCTCCCAAAGTGCTCACATTACAGGCGTGAGCCACCGCCCCCGGCCCTGAAAATTATTTTTTAAACCAATATAATAGTTATTCCTGAGAATAGGTACAAGAATTTTTTTAATCATGATAAATCTCATCTCCTACCCCTCTTCATTCCTGCCTCCACCTCAATCCATTCTTCAAAGAGCAACTAAAGAAATTAGATCCTCCAGAGGCTTCTCGTGATCCTCCTCGCATAGACCCTTCAGCACAAACTCACCCATGCCCGCCTCCAGCTTCATCATTCTCCGTGTTTCTCTAAACTCACTATATTCAAGCCACAGTAACTTTTTATTTTTTTAAGTCTGTCAAACGTTTAATGCTCCTTCCTGCCTTGGGTCTTCACACATATATTGTTCCCACGTTGGGCCCACCCCCACCTCCCTGATCCCACCCCACCCCCAAACCCGACTAACTCCTGGTCACTTTTTAATACCGAAGTGTGATTTCTGCATGGAAGCCAATTCTCCATGAGGTTCCCCTGTTTTCACTCTTCAAGGGTCTTTACCTATCCTTTGGGAACTTACTACTATTTAAATTATGTAAACACTTATGTTATACTCTGTATATTTATCAAATACCCCTCCTCAGATTGCAAGTTCTGCAGGACGAGTTCAGAGAAGAGGTGGAGGCAGTTGTTTCTCTCCTTGGCCAGTGTACTTTCACTGCTTTGCACCCTGCCTGGCATAGACTAGGCATTTAGAAAATTGTTCCTGAGAGAATTAAAGAATAAATTTCATAAAAAATGTCTTCAGTTTACAACATGTAGTTTTATGCAACACTTGGCAAAGTGGGTTCTGGTGGGAGCTGGTAATATCCTTTAAATCATGGGACTGAGCAAATGATTCTAGTTGAATCTGTGTTATTTAATCTGTGTTTTTAAATCTGTGAGGCTCTTGCCCCAGACTCTACTTGAAGTCTGCTGTGCTTGCTTGTAAGCTCATAATCCCAATGACAGATGGTTTTTAATCTTTGCTATTTGGCTTCTAGAATGGGTATGTATTACTAACTCATGTATTTTCTCTGACATGTAGAATCTGATTCTGGTGGCCATTCCCTCTGAGGAATAAGATACTTTCTGGGACTTGTAGCCATAGGAGAAAGGTTGAAAACACTTTCAGAGAGTTGAGGGGAAGCCACTTTATGCTTGGAATCATTGTTGAAAAAAATTCAATTATGAAAAATCACAAATGGGTAAAACCATTAAATAATCCCAGATAGCAGTAGCTCAGGGCATTATTGTTTAATCATCTCATGCTCAATATTCTAAAGGACACGCACATACACAGCAAACAAACAGTGTTGGTGATGTTTTCTGTGTTTTTTAGAGTGAGAAATTAGAATTATTTTTGAGGACTGGAAGAATCTTTCCTCACTAACTAGCATATCCCAAATTTACACCATGACACTTACCAATTTATAAAAATATTTTATTTTATTTCCATATATGTCGCCCTAACTTCTTTAGAGGCATGAACCTATCTTTTCTCTTTTTTATCCCCAAGGACTGGCCAAAAAGAAGAAAAAAAAAGTTTAAAATAAGCAATTAATATTCATTAAATAAATCACAGATAGTAAAGAAGTATTAAAAGCAGCCTGAGCTGGAGTCAACTATTTCTTGTCTGTATCAGCCAGGCAAAATGTTGCTCAGAAGCCACTCGGGGAATAAAACTCTCTTGTGAAGAATCTGTTCCTTTAAACTAAGGACTTACGTTTTCCCAAACCCTGTAAATTCCCATGTTTTTCTATATGGATTTATGCCAGAATGATTCCAATCCACTGGTTGGCGAAGAGAATGGTTTAATAACTGCAGGGGAAATGTAAAATTCTATTCAGAATATAATGAAAGCTGTAGGGGATTATGTATTCATTTACCTTGTAGTAGGAAAACTCAAATCTTCAAATAACAGAGTGTTGCCATGTCAGCTTCCTCTGGAGAGTTGAAAACTAAACTGTAAAGACAGTAGAATGATGTGATTTGTATTGGAGTCACTGGAATCGACAAAACCTAAATTTTTTTTTATAATTTATTTATTTCAATTAACAAATGACAAATTTTATAAACTAGTGGTATACAATATGATTTTAATGTATGCTCTACTATGCAAAGCCTCAATTCTTAATTGGTCTACAGGATTCAGCTGATAATGTGAATTCTGTCTACCTGCGTTTTTATATTTGTGAAAGAATTATGCTACTTTATAACTCAGTTTTTTAGAGTTTCCATATTCTAAAATTATTACTTGCAACCATCAAATATAAGATAGTAGAAATATGAGGCAAAATTTTTTGCAGTTTTATATCAAAAAAGTAGATGAATGCAATAGGGAGTGCATTAAAGAGAACAGAAAAAATTTTTAAAAGAAAGAATGGGGAAAAAAGAAGAGAAAAAAATGTAAAAGAAAGGCGAGAGGAAGGGAACCCGAAAGGGCAAAGAAAGTGAGGAAGGAAGGGAATATTAAAGTATTTGATAGAGCTTCCCTACCACCCAGATGCTTTAGTATGTGCAGTATTTCAAAGTTCTTCCTAGGTAAATAGCAATGTCTTTCCTTTTTATTAGCACTGCTGCAGCTGCTGTTGCTCACAAAGAGATTCACAAATCAAAATAGACTCAGTTAGCTTTTCAATAATTCTGAAAAGGTAGGAGAACATTGCCAGAAAAGGATAGCACTCCAGTATCCTAACATAGAGTCTTGTTAGCAAAACAAAGTGTGAATTGCTTAGATAATTCCCTGCTGTTGGTAATTCCACTGGGTGTCTTCTGTGGCAGCACAGGTTACTTCTCCTCTATAGACCAATGCCATTGAACAGAAGATGTCAGAATGGTATGAAAAAGTTGCTCTTTTGAAATGTTTATTCTTCTAGATTTTTTAAAAATGTCAGCATGATTCATACCTATTGGTTCTTAGCCTGGAGCACCCAGCACAACCAGGAATTGAGGAAGCTAGAGCAGGATGTGAATAATGAATGGGCTGCATAAGCAGAAGTCTATACCCAGTCAATAAGCAGAAGTCTATACCCAGTCAATGTGCAGAGTTGCAGGCTAGCATTTTCACAGATTCTATTATTCTCTCTCTCTCAAGGGAAAACGGGAAAACTAGCAAGAGCTAGCAAGAACTAGCAAGAGCTTGAACAAACGCCTGGACTCAGATTGAAAGACTGCCCATTTGTCTACTGCCTCATTCCTGGAAATTGCACTGGAACTGTCTGATTAAGGTATTTGGAAAAAACAAATTTTTGACACATTTTGTTGATGATCAACCTCCTTTATCCATCCATATCTTTTTATATGTGGCGGCGGGGCCGGCGGAGGGAAGGGTAGTATTTGTGCTGAAGATTGAAGAACTGTATCTCTTTAAAAATTTTTGTGATATTAAGGGGAAATTAGTGTTTGTCACATATTCTGAAATTATTACTATTATTAATGTTTTTGAAATGCTGTTTTCGTTGGTGGGGCACTGGCTCCTTGTATAACATGTTTGCTTTCTCCCACTGTCATTTTGTACTCTATCAAATCCAAAGTTGTCATGGTTCATTATCTGTAGATGATCTTGAGCAGTCTTGCATTCTAAAAGAATATGCCATGGCATCTGCCTCTGTGCTTTTGTGGCCTGCTGCACAGATGATATTTTAGCACGAGTATTGGGTGAGGGGTTAGAGGGGAGAGCAGAATTTGTCTCAGACTGATGTTTCCTTGTACCATGCTGTGTCTCATTCTTTCATATATGGCTAATTCAACAGTGAAGTACATATATCACACTGTGACTATTACATATGTTAGAGTACATAATTTGGGTTGTAAAGTATCTGTTTGAATGTCTTAACTAATGAATTCCATCAAATTCAATTACCATTCTTCATTAACCAATCAAATTACTCCTTTGGTCTAAGTCATTTCTAACACAGTTTTATTAGGCATACACACAATTCTATGAAGTAAACGTGAGGTGATTAGATTATCTCATGATCTTTATTTGGAGTCCCATGCTACAGAAGTTTGGATTTCTAAAGAATAGCCTTTTGCATTACTTCCACTGTATACAGGAGAAATAGTGTTACAGTGTGAAGCTCTGTCTTTAAGACTCTGTTTTACTACTTCTATCTTAGACTTTCTTTTCCCTGAGGAAGTTTGCTACAGTGGATCGCCAATACAAAAATACATAGAAATACACCAACTATATATTTCTATAAAATTAACCTATTTATTAAGTAGATGTACCTATACGCTTATGCGATACTGGATCATAATATTTTTCACCTTTTAGGAATAAATTATTTCAGTACTAGAACTTTCTCCTATCTCTTGCAGTAAGATACCACAGTGTAGGATCACAGTTGTTATTGTTGAAACACTTTTTTCAAATTATCATTATTTCTTTACATGGATTTCTTTTTAAACAAAGTGGTTCTGGAAATGCATATACCCAGTATTGATAGTACTTCAGTTTTCTAGGAAATAATTGCCACAGCACTAATTTACATTGGAAATTTTAATCATTTTACAATGAAGGGCAGGTGCCTAATGTCCTTGCAGTATAATTCTTACCATACAGATCTTAAAATATTTCCATTTTGTTCTCTTCTACATTAATGTCTTTTAGGAACATTTTCATCTTCTTTCCTACAACTATTTTGAGAAACATCTCAAAATGTGGTCTAAAGCCAACCTACAAAAATACATGTTCTGAGTTCCATGCCAGACTTAAGTCAGAATCTTTGGGAGTAGGCCCTAGGACCAGCATTTAAAATATACATATTAGGTGATTATAATGTACTCCAAAGTGAAATAACCACTGCTCTACAAAATGAGAGCAAGGAAACAACTGACAGAAAAGCATTGTAAAACTAGATGTATAACTGATATGAAAAATGAAAACACCAAAATCAAGTTAAATTTGAATTTTAATTTTTTTCTACATGTTTTCATTACTTGGCTGCAAAAAGCATTCTAGGTTGTTTATTTCGCCTTTAATATGAGTTTTAAATATCTTAAATTAAAATTTTAATATTTAGTGTTAATTAAGGATATGGATGTCTGTTATTTAAAAGCTTTTTCCAAGTTGCCAAACAATGAATGATAGTTATAATGGTAAAAGGTATTAAATTTATAATTTGTATCATTCATTAGTATTTTCATATTTGAATCTTTAGTTTTACAAAGCTTTGTAAATAACAAGTCTATCTTTAATATTTTATATATCTAATAAACAACACTTTTTAAAGAATTTCAACCTATCTTTTTGTTAAGGTTTCCATTTAAATGAATTACGTGAGTGTCTTACTTTCAGAAGATACTTTATTAATACAACTAAATTGAATTCTTTGGGCTGAGATTTTTCCATTTTTTCATAAATGAATATTTCCATATTATCTAATCTTAATAAGAATATTTTCTCAGTGCGGCAAGTAAGACATGTTTGCCAATTTAATATACCAAACTCTAAAGTAAGTATACACTCAAATGAGAGTTAGGGGACAAAGAACTGTCTTCTGAACCATGAAAAGACGGAATGTCGTGATTACCTCAGGCACTGAAAGACAGCAAAAGTCTACATTAGTTCTAGTAGAAAGACTACAGAGAATGTTTGACCCATAAAATTAATTTTTGCTTCCTACATAACTGACTCCATGGAGACAAGGTCTAAAAAGGGAAAATGGTCGAAATCTTAGGTTTGTAGGTTAACTTACTTTGTAAACTAGATATGTCCTGAAAAGACTGGAATAATTTAAATTGTTTCTGCGTTCATAAGAATCATTTTATGTATCAAAAATTCTTTTGTTTTCAGCTAGTTTTGAAGATTGTATTTAGATTATGGACAGACACTACTTTAATTGGGTTGTGTTTCAAAAGTTTCATTTAGAAGTTAAATATTTGGGACTCAAAACTTATTTTCAAATATAAAGAATGCTATAAATGCTGTTTCATGCCCAGATTCAATTTTATGAAATCCACAACATTATAGTAAAATTACATAAGTTATAAAACTAGAAATTGAAGGGAAGAATCATTGAAAACAATACTATATGATCGTCAAAATTAAGCCAATTAGACCAAAAATATTACATTATATATTTACTTTGAATATAAATGCTAAAGGAAAGTAAATTTGCTTATAAATAAATGAGAAATTAGAAGAGGAGGTAGAATATTTTTCTAAAACACAGAGAGAGTGGGGTTATAGCATGAACAGTATTCTCCTGAGCTGGGGGGGAGAGGGAGATGGAGGGGAGAGATGCTGGGTAGATTTAGAGAATGAAAGGCAAAAGGATCTCAAGTATGAGTGGCCAACAGCATTGAACTAGCTATTAAAAAGAAAATTTGCTCATAAATGGTAGGCTTATAATCCAGAAGAACAGGTGTATTCAATGGTTTGTTTGTTTTTGTGTTTTTTGTTGATGTTTTGTTTGTTTCTTTGTTTTTTTTTTTTTTTTTTTTGAGACGGAGTTTTGCTCCTGTTGCGCAGGCTGGAGTGCAATGGCATGATCCTGGCTCACTGCAACCTCCAACTCCCAGGTTCAAATGATTCTCCTGCCTCAGCCTCCTGAGTAGCTGGGATTACAGGCGTGAGCCACCACGCCCAGCTAATTTTGTACTTTTAGTAGAGATGGGGTTTCTCCATGTTGGCCAGGCTGGTCAAAAACTCCTGACCTCAGGTGATCCACCACCTTGGCCTCCCAAAGTTCTGAGATTACAGGTGAGAGCCACCACGATCAGCCTTAATTCTTTTAAAATGAATAGGTAACTATGTTGTTAACATATCCATTTAGAAAGCAGCTGTGTAGAGGAAATGGTAAGGAGAGACAGTGAGCGAGCATGCATGCTAACTCAGTAAGTGCCAACTAATGGAGTGAAGGGAGAACTAATGAATCTTTGGCCTTCTACTAATGGCTTTATCTCTGAGTGGATTAACTCCTTACTCTTTATTGAGTTCCACTTTCTAAGGAATTCTACCCTTTGTTTCTTTCTGAAAATTCAGCATCAAGTGAACCGAATTTACCAATTTGCTGCCTTTGTGTGCACAGTTGTTCATTTAATTTATGAAATATTTATTGAATACCTACTATGTAGTCAGCACTATGCAAATTTTGTTACTTTTAGCCCAGACATTAGGACACAAAGAATATTTTGTTGTATTTGAATTTTAGTATTTTGTATTTTACCATTTCTCATTTATTTTCTGTTTCTTAAATTTGGATAGTTGAAGGGAACAGGTGGCATCCATGCCTAGGGATGGAGGGCTAGGAGTGTGGATAACCCAGAGAAGAAGGTGCAAAAAAGGGAGGTATCTGTCTTGTTCCTCTATTCTTCTGATTTTAAGGAGGTCTTAGCAGCCCTAAGTAGAGCCCCCATCACTTCCATTTAACCTTAAAAACAATTTTTAGAGATGGAAAAAATAGAACTATTTGCTCATGATAAAAATTCTACATTCAAAGTGAAGAAAAACTACTACATTCAAATTGAAGACCTGCAGTATATAGCTCTTTTTGAGCTGATATATCTCATTACTAGGCTAATCTATGGTATAAGAAGCAAGAAGTTAGAAAGGCATCCTGGGAAAATGGCCCATAATTCTTCATCAACTGTAATTTTCAGTGAAATAAAAGTCTAAATCTCCATTACTAGTTAGTTTGAAGTACAGAAGGTCATCATGTAAGTTTCTGGAATCCCTTTTAACTCTAGAAATTCTACTGGAGAGACAGGTGAATAAGATTGGGAAAAAATAATGGTTCATCTTTCATTGAAGAAAGTTATTTAGAGGAATTTTTCAATATCAAGCACCCCTCCTTTCCGTTCCATTTTCAAGAAACAAGAGCAAAGGATGAGTTTTGGCAACATTCCAAGAAGTGTCTTAGGGCAGAAATGGTCAATGCCTGTGTTGAGTTACCTGAATCTCTATTTGGCAGCTTCTGAAAGCTACTATAAAAACCTGGGCTTAAGAAGAGGATGATGGTATGGTCTCGCAGTCTTGTGTGAATTTTCTAAACAGTTTTGTTACCCCAAAGCATAGAAGTGATACCTCAAAATTTATAACTGATGCTATATCATAGTTATACTCACATATAAACTTGCTTGATAATATTTCCTACACTTAAGTTTCCAATCAATCTATTTTTGTCTCCTACACTTCCCTGATCCAACAAATCTTATCCATCATGCAGCCTGAGTTCATACCTTTGTTTCTTCAATGATTTTATTAAACATCTACAATGTCAGTTATTCTTCAAACCCTCTTGTACAGGCCCCTGTCCTCATAGAGACTACCTTCTAGTAGAGAGGTAGACTATTAACAAGGAACAAATATATAAATAATAAGACCCACCAAAATCTTGTTTATTCACTAACTTTAATCGTATTTTTGTCTAAATTTTCTTCTTCCAAGTTTTTTTTTTTTTCAGTCAGTAATCCTACTCTTCATTTTAGCCTACTTGATTCTTACTGTTTTCAACATTGCCCTCAAATTAATATAATCCACTATTTTAACTCTTTTAAGATTTTCCATCATCTTAAGTGGAAGGAACAAATAAATTCATAAATTTACATATTAGATAAGATGAATTGCTGGAGAAATTTGATCCGTATAGCCAGACGTAAGTAATACCAGAGTGGCTCCAATGTGGCCATTATGGAATCAAATACCTCACAGCCCAGGCCTCAAAGGCATCTTTTCTTATCATGAGATTTTTCTTAATTACATTTTCCAGTGATTAAGTGTCCCATTTCTACACATTGGAATGCATTTTCTATATTAAGTTGTCAATGATCATAAACTATCTGGCAAGAGCTTATTCCAATTATCCTAACAACCTCCTCTAGGATCCCTAGCTTAACCATTCTACATTTACTATATGTACTTGGCACAAAGATGGTATAAAGGTTTAGCCCTAAATTGTTTATAAATTTTTCACACTATTCCAGGATATTAGAACAGGATAGTCATTTACATGTGTACACATATAAATGTCTGAATACACGTCTTGAAAATGCAATAGGTTACATCTGATGATGGTTCAAGAAGAACTAAAAGGATAATCTTAAGGGAACATAAAAATTTCGTGTTTGAAGTTACTGCTAAGAAGAATAGCGATGTAAGAGTTCAGATAACTGCAAAAGTAAAGAATCAAGGCAGTGTAAAGTTTCTATATCTTAGGGAACTTAACTAGCTGTTAAAAGGGCACCTCTCTGACATCATTAAAATTTCAAAAATTTGATACATAAAGATGTGCCAGTACAAAGTTTGGTCCTTAGCAATAATCAATTAATGATACTGTCCTTTTCATTCAGTGAATCCAAGAATAATAGTTTTCAGACCTAAATATTTACAACCACAGTTTCATCAAAATACAGAGAATATATATTGTATCGAGTGTGCCTTTATCTAGGACAAATCTTAATAGCGTCTAGATTCAGACCAACCACCAAGACAAATTGCCAAGAGAATTATTAAGAAATTTGTATAAATCCCTTTATTACATCTTAGATTTTAAAACTTCTCAAAACAATTACAGCCCTTACATACCTGTGATGGTTTTTAATTCCCTGGACAATTTATCAAGAAATTAAAAATTCAGAGCTCCCTAGCAACACAGTGGTATATTTACCATTACAGTATGCCAGTTTTGTTTATTTTTTATGGCACAAATACCACAATGTATTTTATTTATTAACCTATTGGCTGAAGTATAATATGCCTACAGAAAAGTGAATAAAACATGCATTTTATATAGCATTATGAGATTTTTTATCTTGCTTTTTGGTCATTGATCTTGTAAATTGTTATTTTTTAGTTATTATGATGAGGATTTAATATCCAGAATATATTAAGAAATCCTACAACTCAACAACAAAAACCTAATGTGTCTATTTACAAATAAAAATTACAAATTAGTTTAGATAATTACAAATTAGAAAACAATGAAGAATAGAATTTAATTGAATGGAAAATAAATGTTTATATTCATGGAAGAAACACACATAAAGATGAATTATAATTTGCTATCAAATATACAGAAAATTAGATGGAGTTTTTGGTTCACAATAGCTGACAAGTTGACACTATGCTTATGTTAAAAATAAACATTATTCTAAGGTATTTAAATAGAAACATAACAAAAATAATCCTGGGTATGGTCACTTTGTTAGAGACTTGGGCTCAAATTTAGGTCCCACAATAGAAAAAGAATTAACAGGAAGGTGGAAAGAGCAACAAAACCGCAGTTATTTGTAGTTTGCGACATAATCTTGTAAGAAAATAAGTTCAAGATGCTAAAGAGAGAAAAAAGAAAGATGCATCAAGTGTGGATTTAAAGTAAATATATACCATTACAAGGCACATTGTATACCGAGAACCAAAAAGAAACTTACTGAAATTGTAGGAAAGAACAACGAATGACATAATGCAATATTCTGAGAAGAGAATGTTGAAATTTATTCTGGATTTTTTTTAAAAGACAGCTATTTATCTTTTGTGAAAAATCATAATACAGTTCTGTTTAACAATGAAGAACTATTCCACTGTATTACCTCCCAATTCTCACATATTTATACATAAGTATTAAAACTATATGTAGTATAACAAACCTAAATTTCTGAAATATGAACACTATCACAATTTTCTAGGTGATAAGTTATTATACGATTTTGTTATTTAACTGTAAGCAAGGGAGAATCTAAGAAAGAAGAATATATTCTTTCTAAAATAACTCCCCTTCAAGATGGCAGCTGAATACATAGAATAATCAGACTAATCATTTGGGGTTAGTGGTTGTTTTTATGTTACATAGAAGGAGAAATGACCACTATCTGATGGCATCCAAGAAAGTGCCTCTCTGGGGACAGAATTGTCACCCTGATCACCATTGCTCATGAACCCCCTTCATGTTAATGGGCACATTCCAAGTAGAAGATGTGATAACAAATTCTTTATGTTCTTTTAGGACTGTTAATTCTAAAAATTTTGGGACTTATTATATACTGCTGGTTAATTCTGAGTATAAATGTAAGGAAATTCTGTTTCATAATTTAGTGTCTAGAATAGGACTTTATAAATTGGTTTATGATCAGTGTGCTTCAAGTTTATTTTGGGTACCAAATGTTCCCTTTATTTAATCTATTTAAATCAACAAAAGAAGCAATTTCAAACGGTATTCATCCAATAAACTGTAGTTAGGAAAATGTTCATTAATCTATTTTTATTTACCAACAACTTTGTCCTTTTCTTTCAAAAAGCACTTTGAAGGAGGGAAAAATAAAAACAGAAGGAAAGAGAAATTATATACCACTATAAAAATTATATGCAGTTTTGCCTGCTTTTTATGTAACCTAGTATTCAAAACTTAACTGGTTTTATCAGATTCCATTATGTTATGAACACACAGGCCAGTATTTCCCCACCAGTTTCTTCTAACTAGGAAGTACATTCAAACTGAAAATCTAAGTTTGTGTTTTTCTACTGAAAGAAATGTCGTTGGTGAGTAGCGAAGATGATTTATGTGCATAAAGCTGACCTTATAAAAATAATCTCTGTGTTCATCATAATTTTATTGCTATGTAACATTTGTTCCATTTTCTTTTTGTATATCTCTGATAAACCATTAGTTTGTAGATCTCTGATGCCTTAGAACATATGACAGTTTAAAAATATCTATTGTGTTTTTCCCCAAATTATTTTATTAGTCAGTAGTTTTTTTTGATGAAACAGTGACATCAATTTCTTTCATGGTTACAATTTTTGCAGTGTTTTAGCTAACATATTTTACTAACTGAAAATTATCCTTGCCTTTTATTTACACTTCAGAAGTTAAAAATAAATATATTTATTAATTAACAATTATATCTCCAAAACAAAGTAACGATTATTTGGTTTCTAATGCTAGCAATTCTTGTTTATATTTAATGAAAATCGCATTTCTCCTGACAGGGGAAAAATATTTTTCCACATTAAGAAAGGCTTTTCATTCATGTCCTGAAACTACATATTTTTGTTCTGGAATATAAATCATCTATTTATTTGACATGTATGTTGAAATTTAGTTTGTGAAACAGAATATATATCTATTTGTATGTCTCTCTATAATAGAATTCTGGACTGTGATGAGTTGTTCTCCATATACATGAAGGATTAGATACATATCTTTCTTCTTTCCAAAAATGCCATCAGCATTGTCAGTCTCAGAAAACAGGTGGAAAATTGCCTCAGTGTTTCTGATATCTCTTATTAAAGATAATTATGATGCAGAACTGAAAAATACTAAAGTTTTATGAAGCATCACCATGAAGTAATAAAACTTTCCTTTAATAAAGGGCTCATATCCAATAAAGGGCTTATATCTGAATGAATATTGTCGTTCACTATGGTCACCTTAAATTTCAGATGCTTCCATCGTTCAAAATATTCTGCTGTTTGTTTGCAACTTTTAGAGCCAGTTTATGCACCAGGAAGCAGTCTTTGACAAACACCACTGTGAAGGCATTATATCATTATGATCAGTACAAATGAGGAGGCACCCTTTCTAAGCATGAGGAACATTTCTTTTAATGAGTCTGTGTCCTCTCCAAAAGAAATATGCATTCATCAAGTACACTTTAATTCAAAATGGTGTGTGTTTTCTAGACAAAAAGATACATCTCTCACAAAGGAGAAGTACTCTGAGGCTGATGGGCTCATGAGGTCACATGTTGGCTAAAAGACCTCGCAGGCTATGCCCAGAACATTAGTTAGACCTTTTCAAGATGTGGGGGAAAAAAAGACACATAAAGTTTCAGGCTGAATCAAAAAGACTATTTTTTTACTCAGCTCTTGTTATATTTTATAGTTACATCCTTATCCCAGACAGGATATAAGGTCCTTTCAAGAACCCATGAGGCTACACATGACCTTCCCCTGCTACCTCTCTTTACTGGAATATGAAACCTTACTTGAGCCTACGGTACTCTGCATACATAGTTACCATTTGCTATTTACTTTACATTAGGGATATATTAAAAAACCCTAAAAAGCCAGCCTATACCAAGCTCAGATGGGCTTACTAGTGAATTTTACTCAACATTTAAAAAGAGATATTACTAGTTCCCTACAATCTCTTCCGGAAGATAGAAGCAGAGGGAATACATCCTAACTCATTCTGTGAGGACAGAATTACATGAATATCAAAACTAGACAAAGGTAATACAAGAAAAGAATACTATATACCAGTATCTCTCATGAATATAGAGGCAAAACTCCTCAACAAAAGCCAGCCCATAAACCATCCTGCCAGGTGAAAAGGTAATGGAACTGTGGAGGGATGTTCTGCTTTCCATTAAAAACCATTTATTCATTCAACCAATATTTACTTCTGTGAGGTTGATTCTATGTGGTCAAGAAATCAAACCTGTCATCTCTCTCATTCAGTCAGTCACTTATTAATTCACTCACTGAACAAATATTTTTTTTTCAAAATGTACAATGCGTTAGGCATTATACCTGGTGCTGGGGGATACAATAGTGAGCAAAATAGGACAAATCCTTGCCATCATGGTTTTTACATTATATTGGAGAAACAGACAATAAATGAGATATTAAACAAATAAACAATAAACAAGATAAATATATCTATGTTATATACTATGTTATCTTTATATCAATAAATCAAGATACATAGATATCTTATTATCTATTTCTCCAATATAATGTAAGATATATAGTAAGATTTATATTATATATAATAAATATATATATATAAAATGTAAAGTATGCTAAAGATATATGCCAAGAAGAAAACAAGAACTTAACATGTACATAGGGTGAAATTTACAGAGATTGTTCAGAGATGGCCTCATTGAGAAAATGACTTTGTGTAAAATCCCAAAGGCAATGAAGAAAAGCATCTTGATAATGTTTCCTGGAAGAGCATTGCAGACATAAAGAACAAGACACAACAACAGAGGCTGGTGTAGAGTGAGTGAGGAAATATGCTTGGAGATGTGAAGTCAGAGATTTAGATGGAAATCAAATCATGCAGAGCCTTGTGAGAAATGACATGGAGTTTTGATTTTTGGCCAAATGTAATGAACAGCCATTGGAGGGTTTTCAATAGGAAAATGCTGTAAAATGATTGACTATTATACAAAATTTATTCCAGTTTCTGTATGGAAGACAATATTTAGATATCAAGAGTGCAGGCAGATAGAACAATAGAAGTTATTGCAGTATTCCAGGTGAGGCAGCTACCAGAGTTGGTAATTTTGATTAGGCTTATGGCTGTACACTACTGAGAAGTTAATAGACTTGAGATATGTTTTTAAAGTAGAACCTATATGACTTGTTGATGAATTGAATATGGAAAATAAGAGAGAAGGAATCATCAAAATAATTACCCTAGAGATTTCCTTGAACACTTTGGTGAAGCCATTTATTCTGATGGGGAAGACTCCAACAGAAACGGGTAGGGGAGGAGAAAACAAATTTTGTTTTTATATGTTAGGTTTGAGGTCATCTTTGGACTTCTAAGAGAAGCCAGTTAGGCAGTTAAAATATAGGAGGCTGGACCTCAGGGAAAAAGACTGGAATGAAGATATCACGTTAGGATTTGTATGAAGGATACTCTCAATAGCAAATTAAAGAATACCTTACTAAAATTTACTTAAATATTATTAATATTTGTTATGTCACTTTATTATATCTGTTTATTAAATCCAACTCTAGAGAGTACCAAGATTTATTCAGTAGATAATTGATATCAAAACCCTGGGTCAGCCTCTCTTGGAGTCTCAGGGCCTAGCCCCCCTGTTCCCAGACTTTGTGCAGCATCTCAAGCATCATATCCTCCCATGGCAACAGAGAAGGCAGAGTCACTGTAAGGAGAACATGCAGGAGAAAGGGGTTCTTTTTAAAGTTAGCTCTCTCATCTGATTGGGGAGAAGAGAGAAAATATCTTCCAGAAAACTACCAATGGATTTCCCTAATGTCTTCCTCCAGAGCTACAGCAAATGCCCATCCCTATACCATCCTTTGCAAAAGGGAAGTGTATTGTCTAAAATTGAGAGGACAAGTATGAGTTATTACTTGTGACTCAGGTTCCATCATCAAAGAAAAAGCTAGAACATGTTGGGAAGGTAACCTTCCATGTCTGCTACAGGAGACATTCTCTTATAGATTTTATTTAAAATCAGGACCAGATGATGTCCCCAAAAATACACCCACTGTGCACTCAAGATATCTTCATCCTCTCTGTATAAAACTCTATGTGGCTACTGGAAGAAACAGATTATATCAGCCTGATAAGGGGATAGACAGACCTGTTGAATCATAAATAGAACAAGCAGAAATAATAGAAGAGCTTAGAACATTCACAGGAAAGTAGAAGAAACTGGATTTTGGAAAATAAGTTTCTGGGGTTTGTACCACAATTGAGGGATTGTGGGTGGTATTTGAACATGAGCTAGTGCCCCTGAATGTCTTAGATGCCTGTGAATGCTGCCATTCACCAGCAGCCTCTGTGAGAGGGCTTAATGGGTATTAATTGTTCATTTGTTTCTGAGACTCTCCAATATACCAACCAGGTGCTGTGCCTGGAGCAAATAAAAAGCAGGCCTCTGTCCTCAAAAAGTTCATAATTTCTGATGGCGATCTAGGTAAATTAGTAATATATTAAATATTTTTGCCATAACTCTCCTATTATTGTAACTTTTTCTGACTTTAAAAACCATAACCCAAGCAATCTATTGGCATTTAAACCACGACTATCTGGTTTACACTGTCTTTCCAGACATTTACTTTGTTCTATTTGTTCTATTATAGAAAAGACAATGCAAGTTGATATCTACATGTGTTTTTAAGTACAAATTCTTATCTGTGTCTGCCATATCACACAGTATTGTGAGAAGTCCAAAATTTAGGTTCTTTCTTAAATTTAATTATCTGGTACTTTCCTACAACAGTGTGTCTCCTATTGACATTTCAAATTTCATTTTGTTCACATATCTAATGTTTGTGTCTCCTTGATATGGATAACAATAGCTGGTGTAACAGCTTATCTCCTTTTGATTCTGAAAATGTAATAAAGAAGGAAAATGCAAAGTAACAGCCACATGTGCCGGTTATTCAAGCAACCATCCAACTTCTGTATGAAGTTAATTTGGGGGAAATATGGTATGCACGCTGCAGCTCAAGCTCACTTGTGTCACAGAGAAATACGAAAGGCAAGGGATGGTGCTACTTTGACAAGTACATGAAGGAATAAAGTATTGAAATAAAACAAGTGAATGTGGCCTTATGAGAATCTTTGTTTTACTTATAAGGCACAGCAGTTTCAAGAATATGACCTTGCTTAATATATTACTGTTTTTACTTCAAAACAACAGCATTTGTATTCTTATGTAACAATTTATGAATACAAATGACATGAAAATCATGAGATACTTTTACTCTTTATATTGATTTTTATTCCATTTACTCCACTTGAATATATATCCTAAGTAATCATCAAAATTAAATGAATATTTGAGGGAAAATATAACATTAAAAGAACCCCTGAGAAGTTATGTAGTTCTTGCCTGACTCTAGGCAAATTTATAATATGTAAAGATCTTCTGAAGAAGAAATTCATATAACCTATTATAGAAACTCTTCCTTATTTCTAACTCAAATCTTTATATTTTATATTAAGCTTGTTGAAGTTTTTTCTTAGAAAATTTGTAATAAAACATCATGTCTCTTTGGCCTATAGCGAATGAAAAAACCTCACAGTTAATTAATACAGAGATTTTAAAATTGTAGACCTCTAGAAAACTCATTTTGTTTTCTTTGGATTTTATACATAAAAGTAAACATTGATTTGTAATTAAGAGAAGGGAAGAATTCATGATTTGGAATCATTTTCTGTAAAAGAAGAATAGAATTAAAGATGTGGCACTATTTAAAATTAGAGATTAGACTTTTTATCCATGAAAACTCTGGAGAAATAATTTTGATTTTCAAATATGATTAGAAAAACTCAAACATTCAGCCTTGCGCTTTCTTTGAACTCTTTCTTAGGCTAACAAGTTCTTCTAATCTTATAGTTTTAGGTGCTGTTTATAAAATTGATAGTTGTACATTTATAGATTTTACAGAATTGTACTCTTTTTGTGGATAAGTATCTTTATGCCAAGTTTATTTGGCTTTGTGTGAATTACTGTTTGAAAAAAGACTGATCATTTTGTAATGAGTATCATTACATGAAGAGCTATTATTTCCTGGAAACTTTATTCTGCAGCCTCAGAATGTAGATCAGGGGCCCTAGCAAGTTAAGGTCCAGGCTCCTCATCAAGGTCATTTTCCTTTTCATACCACTGCCCTTTCCCCAACTCAAAGTCAGCCTAATGGTCAGGAAGGTTCACTTATAGGGAAAGAAAAGGAACAGTGCCTTCTTTACCTATGCCCTGCATAGCAGGTAACAATTACCTAAAATTCATTGTGGAGGATTGGAATATCCAAGAGTTTTAGAAACAGTTATGCTCAGACACCTCTGTGTGATCCCAGGCAAAGTGACTAAGCTCTCCAACATATTGTCCTTTATACACAATAATTAAAAAGATTCCTCAAAACATTATCTCTAAGATAAGATATGAAGGTAGTTACGGTTTTTCCCAAACTATTTTGACTTGTTCTTTGTCAGTAGCATGAGGCTATATTAAGATATAACTTTAAATAGTGCTTCATAAACAGTGGATGGCCATGGAATCGAATTAGTGGCTTGTGATTGGCATTTGAATAAAATAGAATAGAAAAAAATAAAGGATGTAAGTTACATCAAATGCAGCGAGGATTAGTATTGCTTTGTGAAACTTTGTATATTTGTACTGTGTATATGAAATTGTGCTGTAAAATGTATTTCTTACCATGTGTAAAAGTTTTCCAAAAATGTTTAAAAGATGTCAGCCTACAGAATTGGACCATCTAGTACAACATGAAAACCCCCTAAAAAATACCACTCAAAGATACAGAGCACAGACTGGCATTCAGCACCACTAGAAAGAAGCAGTGCAGTGATGATCTTCAGGGTCTGTGATTGCTTTGGGCAGTCTTCTTGCTGTCATGTTGCAGTAAGTAAGGTATCTGAGCTGCAGTCATCATGTGGGTGTAATACGTAAAAAGTCACACATGCCCATTCAGTTGGGCACTTGTGGGAAAAAAGCAAATAGAATAGTGTATCCTTATTTAGTATATGTAAGAGCTGTGTTTAGGTATCTTTCCTCAGAATTCATGGTACTATGATGACTGCAGAGAAAATTCTCTATATGTTTCCTCTACAAACTTTTACACTTGCTCTTTGGCATTTTTTTGTCAGCAACAAGATGGCTACTGTATGCTAATAAAATCCCTGTGCATCTACCCGCAACTCATCCCTTCTGATGGCTTTATATCTAATTACTTAAAGCCTGTATTATGTGTATCTGTTTTCTAAAACAGAATATGAAACTGTCAGGCCTAAATTATCCTGAATCCCAATCTGTGAAAGGACACATAATGATGGGGGAAATATATTCCTTATCAGAACAACCAGGTGTTCTCAAATATTGACTGAGCTGCATAATCATTTGGGCAAAGTATATCTTGCAAGAAAAGGCAGTAATGTTCAAATTCTTGCATTTTTATTTTCCATGAGTTTGGTGTTTTCCTTTCAGAATAATCATTGTTCATGTTCTTGATAAAATCAAGTTGATGCATCAAGGCAGCCATCCTTGAAGATATAAAGCCTATGACATTAGGTCCTGTGATGTTGTTTTACATGTTGCTTACTGGCATGGATGCCCATTCAGAAATTCTGCTATTCTACTGGGACTCCATTTCTGTTTTTCTAGAAGCAACTGCACATCCATAGGATCTATCTTCTGGAAAGAAAACCTTTCAAATAAAACACACTCTGCATTTATTTATTTTAAGCCACATTAAAATTTTAAAAGGCAAACAAAAATTTAAAAGTATTTACATGAACCATTTGAAATTGCTGATACTTTGGTTTCTTTGGCCTATAAAAATGATGATTTCATATAGCCCAATCTAATATTACTTTTCAAAAAGTAAGTTAATATTCTAAACCCAATATGCAATTGCTTTTAAGTATCCAAATTCTTTGAGTTCAGCTGGTATTAGAAGCAGTCTGATGCTTTTCTTCATTCTCATACTTAACAAATATTGTCCTAAGTTTCTGCTATGTTCAGAGTGCCAGGCATGTGGTAAAGAAAGAATAAAGCTGACACAACTTAATAATTATGAAACATTTTTTCTGATGATAGTATGTTGTTGGCAGAACAAAAAAGTTGTGTTTCCTTTGCCTATAAAGTGACCCAAAACTTTATAACTCCTTCACATGTGTGGTTTTTCTTAAGCATTTCCTCAACTTGGTACTGCTTTTTATCAAATTCCCTGTATTTATTTCCTCCTGAGTAGATTCACCCTGAATCAACCTGTCAGTGTAGTTTAGTCTTTCCCAGATATTGTTCCCCAATTTTTAATGTAGGAATTAGCCTAGTCTTTCTGTGTCTTGAAACATTAACAAAGCACTTAAGTGAGCCTTGATCATTTCAATTGCACCAACCACGATAAATAAAACATTAGTTGTTCTCATATATTATTGTTCCTTCAGTTTTGAGGAGAGAATCACAAGTGGATGTCTATGTAGTTTGTCCCTTTGTAAGACATTCACTGAATAGTCTGCCTATTGTTCTGCCTAGCTCTTTCACATTTACTTGAGAAGTGTCATCATAATTTTTCTTTTTCTTCTTTTTTTTTTTTTCTTTTCGCTTGGTGAGCATCCTTTGTTCTGAGGATTTTTTTTTTTTTTTTGAGATGGAGTCTCACTCTGTCGTCAGGCTGGAATGCGGTGGCGTGACCTCAGCTCACTGCAACCTCTGCCCTCTGAGTTCAAGCGATTCTCCTGCCTCAGCCTCCTGAGGAGCTGGGATTACAGACGCCTGCCACTGCACCCGGCTAATTTTTTGTATTTTTAGTAGATACCGGGTTTCACCTTCTTGGCCAGGCTGGTCTTGAACTCCTGACCTCGTGATCCACCCGCCTCAGCCTCCCAAAGTGCTGGGATTACAGGCATGAGCCACCGTGCCCGGCCAATATTTTTGAAATGAATGTTTCCCACCATCAATATACCCAATGCTGCAGGGTTTCTGTTTTTTGTTTTTTTTCAGAGCTCTCACTTTGTTTCTCCAAAATTGGTCATCCCACCTGTGATTGCTGCACTGACGCTCCCCAGTCTATATGCTGAGTAACAGTAGGGCAATTCATGGAAGCCAGCGATTCTCCACCTTCACTTCACCCTGGATCACCTGGGGAGTTTTAAAAATACTGACACCTGGGTTTCACTCCCAAGATTCTGATTAAATAGGCCTGAACCAAAGGCTGGGCATTAGGATTTTTTTAAATCTCCCAGGGGGAGCTAAATGCACAGTGAAGCCTGAGAACCACTAATTGAAGTTTTAACAAGAATCCCCAGGCATAGCCTTGTGTCTTTGACCTCATTGAAACCAGGCCCAAACTTTGGAATAGGCTAAAAGCTAGTGTCTATATCCACTTTTAGAAACCCATCGTGGTGATTCATTGGCTACCATTTATTAAGTTTTTTCTATCTGCCCAAAATTCATCAGAGTAGAGCTCAGATCTCAATAGGGGTGAGAAACAATAACCATAATAGTCTTGAAGTCACTTTTTGGTATCCACTGCCAGATTATGCTACTCACCTAACAATTTGGGCAGCTTTCTCCAGAGAGTAATTAACATCTTTGTAAAGATGTAATCACCTGAAGCAGCTATATAAGCAAGAGCAGTCTCAAGAGCTTTCATTTCTAGCAGCAAAGAAATTGTATTACAGTAGCATTTTGCCAGCATATCTTAGAACATCAGTGTAATCAGTATTAGAATGATGCATTGTAAGACTGAATAACAGAAAGAGATTAATTTCTATTAAATATCTACATCTGTTGGTTCCCCAAGGTAGATTATGCTGGGAAAATCTAATGGAGTTTTTTTAACCCAGCCTCCTTTCACTCCGTGCCCAATTCCTGCAGTTGTTGCTGAGGTTCACCAGATGGATTAAAAGAAAAAATAAGAAGAAGTGGCCCGAAACATGTAAGCAATCCTCAATTCATTGCTGTTTGAATGAACTGTGGTGTTATTTGCATTCAGTGTTAATTTACAGGGAAAATGACATCCTTTCGCTTAGAAACAAAGATAGTTTTCTTTTTCTACGTAACGTTACTCACTGTAGGATCAAAAACTTGCCTGAAGTTTCTGAACCAAACTTATTGTTGTCCATAATGTCACTAATAACCCAGGTCTATCTCCATCCAGGATTGTTACAATAAGGTCTGGAGGTGTAATTATAGGTATAATTTGACCTCTTTTTTACTACCTTCATACAATTTACTTGGTTGAAAGATCTCTGTCAGCTTTTGCTGAACTTTATGCTTCGCTACCTCAGTGCATTAAGTAAACCATAAAAAGAGGTATTAATAGTAATTTTCAATGAATATAATATCCAGCTGCTCTCAAGAGAATCCCTTGATCACATCTATTGCCATGATTTTGCCTGAGTAAAATGTTACTGAGCACCGACTTCTCCCTTAAGGAAGGGTTGGTTTCAGGATTTTATAGGGGAATCTTGCAAAGGCACTTTTGCCCATTGACCAGTATATTGAGACAAAGTTAGAGAAAAGAATGAGATGGGAACTCTGCTAGGTGTCTGTTCTGTTTTGTCAGAACTTTGTTAAAGCCGTGGGGAAGAGCTTTAAACTTCCCTTGATTGTTATTTTAGACACTAATAGTCAAGGGTATTCTTTAAGGTTCTTAAAGTTCAGAAAGGCCACATTGACACTGTTACCTATCAAGAGTTAGGTTTCTAAACATCACATCAAACAGCATATGCAGAATGAGCCCAAGAACAGTATGATTTGAGGATGCTGTGGAGTTCCATGCCACACCCTACAAATCCATATATCTGCTTTTCCTGCTCAACTCTAGTTTGCCAAAATACAGAAAACGGGTCAAATAAATCACAGATATAAAGAACACAAGTAAACTAACAAAAGCAGCCTGGGAAATGCAGTGCTTTAAAGGAAACTCAGAAACAGAGTTTGGATTATTCACAGGATAAATATAGGCCTGGTCACTGTATGAAGAATCTTTGAATGGTAAGTCATAGAAACCATGTGAGCTAATCTCAGTGATTTTTATCAAAAAAGACACTGGGCTATCTACAGAACCCAAGGAAGCATTAAGCTTTAGCATCTCAAAGAGAGGGATCAAAAGCAAATACAGGGAGCTCAGCAGCAGGAGTATGGTCTCCAGGTTTCTGGAAGTCTCTTAGAGGCCCAACAGCATATGCCTCTATATCTCTCAGTTCCAATTCCAAACTGGCAGGAAAGTTATTTGATTTTTCTATTTGGATAAGAGGCTCATCCTATATGAACTAGTGAATTAGCAGTAACCAGGAAAGCTGTTCTTAGAACAAAAACATGGCCCGTGGGAATCATTGCTATAGACAGTGTGAGCAGTTCTCACTTAGAAGGACCTAGATAGATAACTCCATAAGATTCTGTTATGGCTATTTTCACAGAGTACTTAAAATAAAGAAAGGTCACCAAAATATAGGGAAACTTATGTATCACGTTATTCCCAATGCCTTGGGCTTTTCTATTTTGGCTAAATTGCCTTATATTCTTGACAGCTAGATATTAAATAATTATGCCTTGAGAGAAGGTGGTAATACTTTGCTTTTAAAAATAGGATTAAACTAGTCTGTAAGCAACCTTCAGTTTCTTTTCTCTTGAGTTTATAAGTGATACTTGAGGAGGAGCATGCACTGAGGGTATCTTCTGCCCTCCCAGAAGCCATCTATTACCCAAATTATGTATCTTTCCCCTTTCTTTCCTTCTTTCTCTTTCCTTTTTTTTTTTTTTTTTTTTTGAGAAATGAGGAAGAAAACAGTGGTGTTGGGATGAGATGACGGGTAGGAAAGGCCGTGAGGAAGAAGAGACACATGGGGAAGGAAAGACAGTGTCTAGCAGAGAACACTGCTGTTAAACGAGGTATCCCCTCACCTAGCAGCCTCATGGAAAGAGAACCACTGCTTCAAGGAATAATTCTGGAGAAGTGAGACTGACTCCACAGTCACCCTGTCTTTCTCTTAGTGACCCTGGTGCCTGAAATGACTTTACAAAAGCTCTGACCCTCAGTCCACATTTAAAAAGGAAAGACTGGATTCATTTAAATTCAAAACAAGCGACAAATTGGCTCCTATCAGATCTTTGCCCCAGATCAGGTTTTGGTAGATCTGAGAACAAATGAAACAAAAGAATTACAATAATCTGAAAAGGAAAGGAAAGAAAGAGCAGGATCTGAGAACCCCCAAAATGACTCTTGCTCTCTTCATAGTTTGCCTAGTGCTGTCCTTGATTAGAAGTAATTTTATTTCATTTGCCTATGAAAAAGAAAAATATTGAAATTATGACCAAGCATGGAGATATTTTACAGATACCGACCTTTAATTTAGCTGAAGGAACAGTTAGGGCAAGAGCACAACAGTCAGGATTTCACATGAAACAAATTTCATTCATACTTATTGGAAGATAACCCTAAATATGTGAACTCAGTGCAACCTATGTGTGAAGTCTCTTTGCCAAGGAGCAATGCTGCTTGCTTTGTTCAGGGATCTGGATTATGAGCACTCTGAGAAAAGAAGTCATGTCTACTGTGCCATGACATAACACCCAGCACCTAACATAGGGCCTGCACATGGAGGCACTGGACTGAGTAAGATTTGCTGAAAGGATATTAAATCATAAAGCAGTATCTAAACAACGATATGATGTTTGAGAAATCTTGGGAAGAAGTGTAGAATTAGTAGTGTTTAAGAGTGGGGACTCTCAAGTTAGATTAAATTGATTCAAATCATGACTGCATTCTCTAGCTTTGTGATCTCCGATTTGTTTACTCTCTCTAAATCTGGTTACTTTCTCTGCAAACTTGGAGTAATAATATGAGCTTCCTCATGGGATCATTCCTAAAAATGAATCAGCTTTTGGACATAAAGCACTTAACACATCTTCTTTCACACAATGAGTACTCAGAAATATTAAGTACAACAAGTTGCTGTACAGCTATATGCAAAGTCCAGTGGAAATTTGGTCAATATCTTGAGTTTCCGTATTGACAGAAATTTTCATTCTATCACACTGATTACTGATCAAGGGATGGGTGAAATAAAGCGTGGTGATAAAAAGGTCTCGTTTGTAGATAGTAATATTGCTGTTCTAGAACATCAATACTTTGGACCATGTCACAGAACATGGCTTATTTTAGTGCTCTGCCCTATCAACTAACCAATAAATAAATTATAAAATTCAAATAGGAAGCTCTGACCCAGCAAGTAATTTTTGGAAATTCATATCTCGTGTTTTTCATCTACATTAGCATCATTCAAGGAGCAGTAGCATGCTCTTGGCTGTGGTCCTAAGTGTTTTTGAAACTTCATTTGCAACATTCTCTCTAGAAAGGCAGCAAACAATTTAGAGGCAACATGATGGTGTTATTTGTCAAAGAAGATTCTTATGTATATCTATAGTTTCACTTTCTGAGGGTTATTTTTAAAGAGTCTGGATCTTTGACGTGTTTTTCTATTTTTTGTCTAAAAGTGGGAGACTAATAGTGCTGACCAAAACCAGGATAACCATGATGTAAACGGTTTCTGACAGCCCTTCTAATGACAAGTTCAATTCTGATTTATATCACCTTTCCTTTTCTTTTCTAATCCCTCCAGCCTGGAAGAAATAGTCTACTTTGGATGGAATGTATATCTATCAGAATACATGTGATTAATAGCAACTGGAATTAAATTAATCACACTCTCAATATTTGAATTTGTGTGTTTTAGAGAGGATAGGTAGGTGTAATGCAGGGTTCAGTGTAGCACTTTGGCCCACTGAATTGAGGTAATTCAGGAATCAGTCACTGTCAGTAGTTAATATATTCAATATTAGTGAGAATGGGAGAGGGGATCATCACAAGGTGTAGAAGCTTGCTAATATCCCTACAAAGAATTCATTAACTTCAATATGATGTGATTTGAGAGAAAACGTTCTAATCACTACACATTTTAAATAAGCACTTGCACTTAATAGGTGCCAGGGTGCCGATTATACAACTGGATATTATTTCATACTAAGAAATGCTAACTATTGGAAATGTATCAGTGAAGTTCATGGAAATATACAAAATGTTTGAAGTGTGAAATAAATGCAAACATTACCAATATTAGATCAGATTATATTAAATTGGATTGGGGTGTGTTAGAATATAGGACAGACAACATCTCTAAAGTAATTCAAAACTAATTCACCATTACTAAGCTGTGATTCAGCTGCAAACAAAATGGAAAGCAGAGTGCAATTTTTTTTTCAGCTAAGCAGTGGAAGGATTAAAAATTGTAAACTTCTTGGAAACAAAATACCTCCCTTGCTGTTTAACACAAGTGGTATTTAAAAATGACTTTTTAGAATTGCCTTAACTGCTTCTTTTTTTTGTTTGTTTGTTTTTGAGACAGAGTTTTGCTCTAGCTGCCCAGCCTGGAGTGCAATGGCACAATCTCAGCTCAATGCAACCTCCGCCGCCTGGGTTCAAGCGATTCTCCTGCCTCAGCCTCCCAAGTAGCTGAGATTACAGTTACAGGCATGTGCCACCACACCCAGCTAATTTTGTACTTTTAGTAGAGACGGGGTTTCACTGTGTTGGTCAGGCTTGTCTCAAACTCCTGACCTCAGGTGATCCACCCACCTCAGCCTTCCAAAGTGCTGGGATTACAGGCACGAGCCACTGTGCATGGCCGCCTTAACTTCTTCTTAATTTGAATACATAAAGCTCTTTATCCTTAAAGGGAAATTATAATTTGTCTGTATAGTTGAAGCTGCCAAGACTGAGGTTGGATTTCCTAATGGTGCCTTAGTCATTCATACACATTATTCTGGGGCCAAAGGGTTCCAATCAGTATTTTGTTTGGGGAAGAAACTTTTTTTTCATCATGATTTAATGAATTAAAAATTGTTGCTAGACCAAGTGGTTTACCTTTTAACATCAATATCTATTGATCAAATACCTGTATATTCAGTTTCTCCAAGAAATGCCAATTTAAATTCCCCAAAATATCGCTACTTAGAAAAACTAAACAAAAGCAATCTTAGCCACACTGTCAACAGAAAGTTTCAAATAAATTAGATAATTGAACAGTGCCTTTCCAAGAATTCTGAAAGTTTACATTTCTAATGTGATTGCCCATGGAATCACTTATTTGTCCATACCTTAATTCATATACTATTCTAGTGTAAAAATTACAGCAAGTATAAGGGGCTCCAGGAGATTTCTAGTTTAAACTTTCAGTAGCTAAAAATTGCCATTATGTAACCAGTTTACCTATTTTACATGCTACATTTAATGGACTAAAATGATGATATTTTGCAAATTCTTTACACATTATGAAGTTCATTTCTTTAAAAAAAAAAAAAAAAAAGCCCCTATCCTTCTAATGAAGCCACTGTCAGTAGTACAGTAGAACATTCTGAAGTTTCATCATTCAGAGATAATTTAGAGAACATTAACTTTAGTTCCCATTATTAATTGGATTCAAATATCAATACTTAGTAGTTTTCTCTTCCTTTAGTGCAAATTTTAACACTATTTTATAAAGAAGAACACAGTTCAAACAACGCATTTAAAGAGAATCTATGACTAGGGTTTAGAAGACTAAAGATGTTACACTGCTCTCTCTACAATCCATTCTAATGGTTGGAAAGATCAGGTGCTATTAGTGACTATATAAAGGCTCAAGGAGTCAGCACACCACCATTATCTGACTAATTGCTTTGTGAAGTGCTTTTAGAAAAATTGGAACTGAAAGGCACTCCATACTACCAATTTATTTTCTGTTCTTAGTGTCAGTGATGCATGAGAGAACAGCATATTGTAAAGTGTGTTTTTCTGGTGATAATATTTTTGTCAAAGCGATGCAGATTTTAAAATACTCTCTTGCTGAAAGGTACAAACTTATCTGTTTTTCCTGATGTGAAGTTTATCTTCTGGATATTGATTTCTTCAACTTTCTTCACTCAGATAAACTAGTTTTTTTTGGCACTTGCCTGGAATTTAAAAGAAGCTAAAAAGAGTACATGGATTAATTTCAGTGGTTGAATTAACTGACAAGTTTTGCTTTTGGTGATTTCAGGGTTTTATAATCCTATTTTAAGAGCATTCTCTACTTTAATCATCTGCATGATAAAATAACTAAAATATTTAAGGAAAAAACACTGCTACAGTTGCATAGAAATGTTTATAGGTCCCTTTTATAAAAAAGTATAAAAATATAATGTTTGTTTCTCATTTCTTTCAAACAATTAAATCAATTTTATTATAGACTTACTACAATCCTTTGCTGGTTAAAAAAAAATTGCAGAAATAACATGGAAAAAGTAAGCTTAAGCAAGAACAAAGTGCATCAATGCAACGTGCTCCCTCCCCAGTCGAAAGACTATGAAATAAAAGCAATCATGGCATATGCTTGCTGCTCCTTTATTATAATTTTCATTTATGAACAACTTACTTGCTCTTAGCTGAAATTTCCTCAGTAGGAGGAATAACAGCGCACTTGTGATTTCAACATGAAATATTCCTTGTTTGGCTTTTTGCTCATTGCCAGTATGAAGGAAAATTTTGCTTAAAATAATGTCTCATCATTTCACAGTTTTAAAAGTTTTTCCTAATGAATGAAGTTTGGCTTTTGACCTCAATTTCGGTATCCAGGTAGGGAGCTACACCGAAAATGTTCCCATGCTGTTTTTATTTAAATGCCCTGAACTCTTGCCCTGAGCTTATTTCATTTATATTCCAAGTCTCCTCTAATTGTGAATCTAGTTTAGCATCACTAATGACTATGTATTCCTTGACTCTCAATTTCACTGAGTCACTCCATTGGGATCCTTCTATTGTTGTTAAGGAGATGAGGAGGTAAAATAAGGCAGAATGAGAAACATAGGAGCCCCCCACTTTGTTTGGAAATGATTTTATGAGATTTAAAGTTTTAAAAATATGTGTTATATTAAGATCAGTATGTAGTTTCCTTTTAAAATGAGTACAAGGATCTTTTATTTATGCAGCACCTTTCTTCCCTAAGGAGTGTTACAAACTATACAAACTATACAGAGTGCAGAAATCACTTGACCCACCACTGGAGAGGAACAAAGCAGCTGTTTAACAGATCACAACAATACTGCAAAATCATTTAAGAAAAGAATTCAATGAGAAAGTACAGCATCCCAAAGAAACTATAGGGAGAGTCAGAAAAAGCAGACTACAGTCTCTCAACTTAGAATTTGGCTAGGATATTCAAGCCAAACACTTCATTCCATTTTTTTCCCCTTAAAAATTGTAGTGCCTTTGATCCAGTGATTGGTATCTAGAAATTTAAGTGTTTCTATCACATGACATCTCCTAGACCTAGTCCCTTGGAAATTACTTGTCTAGAACTGATCCCCCCCACCACACACACACACAAATCCCACTTAATGACTTGCAATCTTCACTCTTCTAGTGTACCTGCCTTCCTACCTTCATGTATCCTTTCCAAACACAGTCCTAGTCAACATTAGCAATATTGCCACACATATGTTATTTAAAACCCACAGTGGCGGAGTTGTAGCTTATCAAAAGCCTCATAAATATGAACAGGCACACACTTAAGACATCACTGCAAGATTAGAAAAAATTTAGAGATATTCAATGAAGTTAAGTACATAATGTAGTAGTAAAATAAACCTAGTATGCATCATTGATTGGTTGTTGCTTCTTTGTTTCTGATTACAAAAGGGTATACTTTAATTCATATTATACTGCAGATCTTTCTGAACTCCAGAATATGATCTATTCATACTTTACACGTTTGATGATGTAGTCTGTTTTCTCAATTTGTAAGTGTTGGACAGTCCCATTTCATTTTACATAATTCTATAGAAACTACTTCTACAAAGAAAAAACTGTAGGCTTTGAAGTCAGATTACAGTTATTTTTTTTCCATCTGGCAGGTTTGAGTCATCACTGTCTCTAAAAGGATTAATTTCTTTTGTTCCAATTTAAAGCAACAATTGCCAGCATCTTGAAAAGTATCAATTATGTGGGAAAACAGCCATGAGCAGAACCATAAGAAAATAGTTAACCTTCGTCTTTAGAGTAACTGTGATGCCACTAATAATTCCATTTTCTATGTTCCCAAATATCTAATGACCCTCCTTTTTAAAAATCTAATACTCTATTCAAGAAAAGGTAATCACATGTAGTTTATATGTATAAGAAATGATAATGAAAAAACATTCATATTCACTGAAATTTTATTCAATTTACAGTTATTAGTGAAGCTACCAGTTGTCTAAAATTCTTAAAGGTAATGTACTTGGGCATTTTAAAGCATGCTATATTATTATTATTAAAAACAAATAAATTATATTATTAATATGAAAGTGATGACAATTGCAATTTCTGTCAAAGTAATTATAGCATGTAACTAATTCAGCTAATTCTCACTGACTTCTCTTATGTACCTGATCAATTCCAAGATTTGGATATGAAGCACTGAGGACAGTCTTGGGAATTACTGAGCGCTACACAAATTTTGCCATTTTTATTATACTATTGTTTTCTTTAGTTGCATAAGTAATTGTATAAATTACTTTAGTTAGCATAAGTAATTTGAATGAAATTTCAATAAAATGTCAATAAAATAGCTATTTTGTTGGCTTGGGACTAGAGATAAGAAAGATTTGATGTTGCAATTGCTTTTGGATATTTTATTAGTACAGTAGCAATTGTTCATAAATACAGAGTGAAAATAATAATGCAATTTTGATACAGATGTGAGAAGACTCTAGACCAATATTTTGTATCTAATATGTCTCAGCTTCCTTTAATTACTTTACCACATTTCATTTCACAACAACATTATCAAGAAAATATTATTTCCATATTTAGATAAAGGAAATGGAGCAGAAAGTGGTTCAGTAACTTGCCCAGGTCACATGGTTATAAGTGATAGATCAATATAGCTAACTCTAAGATCCTTTCTATTAAACAATAATATTGGTTTGGTGAATAATATGCTCATATAATTTCAAACTTTCAAAGCAGAGTTTACACAAAAACTTGAAGCTTAACTTTAGTTGTATGAAACCCCAGGGTTTCATAGGAGGTAACTTGAAAACCATAATAGATAGCATCTTATTAAAAGATGCTTATTGTGTGGGCACAGTAAAACTTTCCTTTAGCACTTTCAGTCCTAGCAAATAAGGCTTCTCTGTGACTATGCTAATTTTATTTTCCTTAGCTATACGTGAAGTCAGCGGAGAAGCTTATTTCAAGGGTGCATCCAACATGTGTTATAGGCCAGCCATAGACTTTAGAAAGAGAGTATTAATGAACTCATAATATATCTGAACCTATTTATTAATAATGTTTTTCATAATATTTTATTCATATCATGATATTCAATTATATAAATATTTATTAATAGAAAGTATACCCGCCATGGATATTAAGAACGTGGAATTTAAGGTCCCACAAACCTGGATTGCAATCTCAGTTTTCCTTTTGCTGGCTCTAGATCTAGGACAAGTAATTTTAATTCACTCATCTACAGTTTCCTTATAGGAAAACTCAGGCCAATAATAATGTCTATCTCAGGGCTGTTGTACATTAATCATGTATTAAATTAGATAGTATATGTAAAACACTTAATGGGATATCTGAGCCATAGGAAGCCCTTCAGAAGTGATTTTATTATTTTTGCATATATAATAGCATTATTAGTGATAGATACTAGACAAGGTCCTTAATATTAAGTAGACATGGCCCCTACATAGACATGTAGGTTATGGACTGAAAAGAGAGGCAGTTAAACAAGCATTGGCCATGCAGTTTACTAATTACCAAGCCAGAAAAGAATTAAAATTGTCAGAGTTCCAAAAGCTTTCACTGAGTTCAAAAGTAATTTCAAGTTGAGAACTGGTCACATTGAAGGTATATATGTCATGAGGGCCCCAGTCTAAACTCACATTTTCAAATTGTCCTTCCCACCATGGAAACACTTCAACACTCATGGGTTAGAATCAGATACCCAAAGGAGTACTGCCATTTGGACAGGCACTCTGTTTGCCTACATTTCTTTTCCCTAATTGTTTTGCATCGAAAGTGTTTGGTGCACCTTTTAAGATGCCAAAAGACCACAGGCCTCATCTCCTAACAACCAGATGTGACTGTGAATAAAAAGTTTAGAGAGGATTCTCATTCAAGGTTTTCTTCTAGGGAGGACCAAAATCTTGAAATTGACTAAAAATACAATTTCTATTTTAGCTTAGAGAGGACATGATGGCATTCATTACTTTCAGGATTTCCTGTCTCCGGCAGGCCAACTTGTGACCATGTATGAAGATCACTTATATCAGGTTTGGGAATTAAAGTATTAGATTCAGTCATCAAAGGAATGCTTGGTTAAGACTAGCCAATGGATCAAGTGACTCCTGTATGGCTGAAATTGCCAAGGCCAAAGGGTGGCTAGTATGTAAGAAGTGGTTCCCATAATACGTTGTCATTGGAATGCTCTATGAGGGGAAAAAGCAGAAGGAGCAGTGACTGTAAATGAGGTCTAGACAACAGGTGCTTTTCTTGAGAAACTGGTCATGTTACTAAGAATGATGATGATGATATATATTTGGCTTTTCTTATCTTTTGGCAGTCAGTAGGGATAAGTATTTGGTGCCATCTTCTGAGAGCCCCTGAAATGACATCTGTCCCATCTGTTTTATTTATTTGTGTGTGTGAATTTTTTCTTTTGTTTTGGGTTTTGTTATCTGAAATATACTATGTAGGATCATTAGATATTTGTGAGAAGATATTCTCGGAAAGCTTCAGAGCTTTGCGTAGTAAGTCTGATTGCAATGGGGGAAAAGGGGAGGATCCTGCAACACAGTTCCTGCTTTCTCCATGATCAGCCATGCTGATGCTTTTGACAAAATGCATTATGATCCATTTAATTCCTTTGAAACAGTTTGTTAATGGGTAATTAAGATGTCTTGCATTGATTATTGACTTTGGTTGATATATAGTTCCTGATATTTCTTGCTTTGTAAATTTTTTCCAGCCACTAGCAGAGTTCTAAAGAAAGAAGTAGGTCTGTATCCTTACAAATATACTCCTAAGCTCTCTGCCCATTAACATTTCAGTTTATAAGTGTTTTCAGTGTGAAACTATTCACAGTTACCTTGTTGGCCATTTTTCAGCAAAAGGGCCACTCCTGCTGCTGACAGGCATGACAGCCAGCCAGGAGAAACTGGGCATAGAGGAGAAGCAAATCTCCCCTCAAAATTATGTGAGGGGAAATTATATGACTAAATATAGCAACTGTTTAAATTCATCCATAATTCAAGACTATATCAAGTCCCTCCTCCTCTGTGATGCTTCGTTAAGTACTCCAAGCCATGTTGACCACCTTGTCCTCTGGACTTTCGTGGCTCTTAGTTTATTCGGGTATTTAAAATGAAAAGTAAGACACATTAGTCATTGAGCACATGGAAACTATTTTCCTAGAGGGTGAAAACATGCATGTTTTATGTGATTATTGTATTTTTTTGTAGTCAGCTTCATTACCATTATTAGGAGATTATTGCCTGGATCAGTCCTGACCAAAGCTGTTTAACCATCATGTGGTAATAACAGTACTGCAGGAACTTGATGCCCTTAAGGACCTCTATGTCAAATATCTAGAATTTACTTTTTCTTAATTTAATAGATCATTTGAACTCAGAAGTTAGTGAACGGTTAATTTGGGAATGGAGGACAAAAGCTACATCATACTTATACCGTTTTTTGTTCCCATACGTCAACCTTCATTTCCTGGGAGGTGTCAAGAAAAGGCTTTGGGAGCAGAAGGTGAATAGTAGATTTGAGAGCTCAATTCTCATTAGAGAGGTAATGAAATAATTTCAGTGCAAAAGTTCATCAAAGGCAGAAGAGTATGTGGGAAGTAGATTCTGAGATAGGAAATGCATGTGGATAAAAAGTATGAGTAATGGCCCCCTTCAGCCATTCGGCATTCAACTACAAATGCTTTCTAAGTGTCTGGCACTGGTTTTAGGAAGCACTTGGAGATATAGTAATAAATATGTTAGCCAGGATCACTGACCTCAGAATAATCTTTGGTTGTCTGCATACTTCCTTATGGATGAGCATTGGCAAATGCAAATCATAGCTATTAATATTAAATTACAGGTATTAAGTTCTTACTTGCTCCCTGGTACCATGATAAACACGTGTATGTTTTATTTCACTTAATCAATGGAAATACCCTATGAAGTAAGTAACATAATTATCCCTGTTTTACTGATAAAGACTGAGGCTTAGAAAGGTTAAACATTGTGCCAATATCATCTAGCTGTTCAACTAGAACTGAAATGAATAAAAGTCTACAACTCACATTCTTAACTGTTTAGATTTTCAGCATTTTGAAATTTGATGTGCTTTCACTTGCATCTCTTCTTTGTTTCCCCATCAATATCAATTCCATTTGTTTCATTATCATCTTATGTTTCCTTTCTTTTATTTTTGTTTCTGAATCTAGATTTGGTGCTTTTCTCCACAGGTACTTTGAGCTTAGCACAGAGACGGCATCCTCTATGTTTCATGGCACTTTCCCCTCATTGCTGTCACTGTCCTCTCTCCCAGATTCACAATACTGAGCTCTGATAATATTTCCAACATTTCTTACTTGCCTTTCAGTGTCTGTGAATGGAATACTGCTATGTGAGTCTGAGGTTTGTACTGGAGGTTTTATGGGTTTCTTGTTATTGCTAGATGAATACTGTAGGTTATTACTATTACTGTAGGTTAATGTTTCTTTATCCTGTTCTTTCAATATCTTCCTAGTATGATGGAGAGAGAGGTTGAAAAATCAATAGAATTAGAATTGAAAAGAGACCATGACAAGATGAAAATTGGATAGAAACAAACTGAATGATTTTTTTTTCCAAGTTGAAGTTCAAGATTAGAGTAAAGAGGTGTCTCCAGCTTCTCTCAGAAAATAAAAGGTGGGGAATGTCTCACATGTATCTATCACATGCCCTTTTCTCACTTTGGTTGCCTACTATGGAATCCTCCACTTCATTCTGAACAAATTCTCCTCTCAAAATGTTTCCTTATGTGTTCACAGCAGGGACCAAGCTGTTTGTAGTAGTATTTCCTACTGCCTCCCTTGATGAAGACCGCACCTCTTTATATGAAAGTGGGGAGGGGAGGTATCTATATTTTATCCCCTCACTTATTAAATAAAGCCCACTACACTATTCCCTACTATATTTTTAAAATTAAACCTGGATTCCTGATTTAAAATTTCAATTCCTCCTATAATGCCTCCAAAACACCCAGATCTTCTGATCTTTTGATTCTCACTGATTATGCCTTTGTTCCTTCACTACAGACTCATAAAGTCCTGTCCTGCTATCAGTTTTCAAGTCATCCCTATGGAAGTTCAAAATTTTTTCTAGAGGTCATCCTAATCATTTCACCTTTCTATCTGTATTTTCATTATTCATTTTATGAAGACAATTTTCTTCTAAAGCTAGATCCTCTAATTGTACCCTTCATTTTATATTTACCTAATTCCTGAGCAATCTTGCTCCCATAAGAATGTTTTCATTTTCCAAACCTATTTTATTTCCCCTCAAAGGGAAGGAAGGACAGAGGTGTCTTGGTCTAGAATTGTAACTGCAGAGATGGTGAGAAATAGCCAGATTTAGGTCATTATGCCAATCATTGTTGAGAAGTTCTTACAGATTTTGCTTTCTATTTCTTAAAAGAAATAATGGCTAAAAGGTTGCATTACAGGAAGGGGAACATCACACTCTGGGGACTGTTGTGGGGTGGGCGGGGGGAGGGATAGCACTGGGAGATATACCTAATGCTAGATGATGAGTTAGTGGGTGCAGCACACCAGCATGGCACATGTATACATATGTAACTAACCTGCACAATGTGCACATGTACCCTAAAACTTAAAGTATAGTAATAATCATAATAAAAAAGAAAAAAAAGAATATAATATGAAACTTTACTCGAAATAATATAATGTCATTAGTGAAGAGGAAGTTAAGGAAGAGACCACAGTCTTCAAGTAATGGAAACATTTAACATTTACTGCATATTTTTTCATGCAATAAGTATTTATTAATTGCTAGGTACTCTGCTAGATATTAAAGATTCTCTTGAGCATACAATAAACAATATCTCCTTAAGTTTACATACCAGCTTAGAAGAAGGATAATTAATCAGTTTATTACAAGGAAGTGTGATGAGTGACCAGATTGGGAAATTACAGAGAAATATGCAAATTTATAGTAGGGCATTCCATCTAGTCAAGAAGGAAATAACATTTCATCAGAGACCGTAAGAATAAATAAGAGTTAATCCTATCCTAGTATTAAGGAGAGAAAGTTGAAAAAAAAGTGTGCCTGACCTCTAAGAACTTACAACACAGGAATATATATGCTTTCTGAAAGATCTTGCTAGAAATAGTTCAAATAAACTAGGAAGAAATTTTAAAACAATAGCTGCCAATTTTGCTCTTAACATTTTCCAGAGATTTGTAAAAAAAAAAAAAAAAAAAAAAAAAACACCTGTGACCAATCACCATTTTAAACCTCCTGAATTAAAATTTCTGGGAGTAGATCCTGGGAATCTGCATTTTATAAGCTCCCTGGGTGCTTCATATATATATGAGTAATTAGGAAACTTTGCCTAAAATATAAACATAGGTTTTCTTAAGAACCATCTGTGGGTGTTTTAGGCCTGGCATGGTGGCTCATGCCAGCATGAGCACTTTGGGGGGCTGAGGCGGGTGAATCACCTTAGGTCAGGAGTTCAAGACCAGCCTGGCCAACATGGTGAAACCCCAACTATACTAAAAATACAAAAATTGGATGGGCATGGTGGTGTGCACCTGTAGTCCCAGCTACTCGGGAGGCTGAGGCAGGAGAATTGCTTGAATCCAGGAGGCGGGAGCAGTAGTGAGCCAAGATCAGCCCACTGCACTCCAGCCTGGGTGACAGAATGAGATTCTGTCTCAAAAAAAAAAAAAAAAGAGGGAGAGAATCATCTGTGGTGTATTATATCTGCATATTCTCAGGCTGTACCTGAGAACCTGGAATTTGTAGAAGTAAGAGGTCCAGACTCTATTTTTAGGAATCAGCACAGTCAGTGCTGGTTGAGGAGTAGACAGACCACACATGGTAACTGAGAACTCTGAAGTTTCACCACCATATTATCTATTACAGAAGACAACTGTGGACTAGACACTGATTTAAGTTTTAGAGGCAGATTGGATCCAATCACCTGGATGATATCTTACTTTTTGACCATACACAGCACAAACCATCTCTTACTCAAGCATAATTGAGCAGGTACTATTCTGGTATACAAAAGGCAAACACTTCTTTGTTCACAAAAATGTAAGTATATGTGGAGATTTCAATATGTAAGGAGAGAATCACTTTTCCAATTCTATTATTTGTTACTGTGGTGCTTCTGGGATCTATGTGGTCACGTCACCATTATATAGCTCTTCCTTTCAAAAAGAGCTGAAGGGAAAATTTACTATAATATTTCCTGGTTCCTTGTGAAGTGTGTAGGCAAAAACAGCCAGCTGTCTATAAACAAGCGTTCAATGCTTCTGAAAACAGCAGAGTGCACCCTGTCGCTGCTCCCTGTGCCTCTTTCCAGACTGCCACTGCTTTGTAGTCAGAATGGCATTTTCCTTCTGTGGTTTCTCATTACGCTTTATGATGAGGTAATGTCCTTAATGTGGCTTGCTGTGCTTTCTGGGACGTACCCCAGCCCACCTCCAGATGCATCCACCCCTCTTTCTTTGCTTCATTAACTGTGCCATGCCCCTTTCTATTACAAGGCCCCTCCTCCCATGCAGTCCCTTCTACCTGGAGGTCTGTGCCACCTCTGCTTGCTTCCACACCAGCCTAGCTAACACTCGTCTTTCACATGTGAGCTCAGGAGTCACTTACCAAAGAAGCCTACCTTGATTCCCCATCAAGGTCAGTTATTAAACACTATTTCTGTCTTGTAGAGTGCACTTCTCAGTTTGTTTTTGTATTCTCTTTCATGAGTCTATTTGCTTAATATCACCTTAACTAGACTGAATGCAGGGATTGTGTGTTGGTGTGTGTGTGTGTGTTTACCATATTGTCTAAGCATAGTAGGTATTCCATAAGTATTTGTTGAAGAAGTGAATGAGGGTTTAAAACACTTTGAGAGCATCAGGTCTATGATTTCAGTTCACTGAGTGGGTTCATCAAATAATTGTTCAATATTTGCTATGTACTGAGTCCAGTAATGGGCACCAGGAACTCCGAGAGGGATTAACTGTTTATAAACTGTAACTACAACACGCACACTGAATTTTAGCCAACTCTCTTACAAGTAGATGCTGTTGGAGCATCCATTTGTATCAGCAGTAGCCCTTTCTCACTAACTCATCTCCCCATCTTCTCTACAAGCATCTGAAGCATATTTCACTATATTTCCTGCGTTTTTTCCTCTATAACACCTAGGAGGTCTTAATAAAAATATCCAATCCAGTCCAGTTATAGAAAACAAAGCAAAAACATCAGATAGGTTCTTCATTTACTATATAAAGCCACTTTTATTCTAGATAGTTATAGAATGTAAAGGCTAAGAGAAAACATTAGAAGGGTAAGCTTATGAAGGTTTTCTTCATATAAGACCAAGATTCTATGATTATGTACATTTTGTTAGAAAATAAGACTTCAGGCCGGACGCCGTGGCTCACGCCTGTAATCCCAGCACTTTGGGAGGCCAAGGCGGGCAGATAATGAGATCAAGAGATTGAGACCCTCCTGGCCAACATGGTGAAACCCCGTCTCTATTAAAAATACAAAAATTAGCTGGGCATGGTGGTGGGCGCCTGTAGTCCCAGGTACTCGGGATGATGAGGCAGGAGAATCGCTTGAACCCAGGAGGCAAGGGTTGCAGTGAGCTGAGATTGTGCCACTGCACTCCAGCCTGGCAACAGAGTGAGACTCTCTCCAAAAAAAAAAAAAAGAAAAAGAAAAAGAAAAAAAGAAAGAAAAAGGGAAAGAAAATAAGCCTTGGGTATTTTTGACAACTTCTAATGAAAAACCAGTTCAAATATTTTCATCAGTAACAAGTCTCATAGTTAGTACAATTTATTTTTTCTGAAATTTAACATGAAACCTACATTCAGATATGATTCCCAGTCTTTTCAAATACTTTATACTATTTAGAATAATGTTTAGAATTCTTCCCTTTAACCATTCCATATCATGCCTATTTTAGTGCAAATATTTCTTCTCTTTGAAAATGCATTCTCAAAAGAAGACATTTATGCAGCCAAAATCACATGAAAAAATGCTCATCATCACTGGCCATCAGAGAAATGCAAATCAAAACCACAATGAGATACCATCTCACACCAGTTAGAATGGCAATCATTAAAAAGTCAGGAAACAACAGGTGCTGGAGAGGATGTGGAGAAATAGGAACAGTTTTACACTGTTGGTGGGACTGTAAACTAGTTCAACCATTGTGGAAGTCAGTGTGGCGATTCCTCAGGGATCTAGAACTAGAAATACCATTTGACCCAGCCATCCCATTACTGGGTATATACCCAAAGGACTATAAATCATGCTGCTATAAAGACACATGCACACGTATGTTTATTGCGGCACTATTCACAATAGCAAAGACTTGGAACCAACCCAAATGTCCAACAATGATAGACTGGATTAAGAAAATGTGGCACATATACATCATGGAATACTATGCAGCCATAAAAAATGATGAGTTCGTGTCCTTTGTAGGGACATGGATGAAATTGGAAATCATCATTCTCAGTAAACTATCGCAAGGATAAAAAACCAAACACCGCATGTTCTCACTCATAGGTGGGAATTGAACAGTGAGAACACATGGACACAGGAAGGGGAACATCACACTCTGGGGACTGTTGTGGGGTGGGGGGAGAGGGGAGGGATAGCATTAGGAGATATACCTAATGCTAAATGAGGAGTTAATGGGTGCAGCACACCAGCATGGCACATGTATACATATGTAACTAACCTGCACATTGTGCACATGTACCCTAAAACTTAAAGTATAATAATAATAAAATAAAAAATAAAAAAAGAAAATGCATTCTAAAACTTTGATATTAAATGTAAGTTAAAAGTTTCAAAGCTAAACTTGCACTCTAATATAAGCTTATGCTGCATAGACTGGACTCCAATTTAAATATGTTTGTAATATTGTCCTTTTGTTTTAAGTAATAATAAGTAACCAACTTTTTTGTTTTTCCTATTTTTTATAGGTGTGCACATCAATTTATACCATATATTATCTCTTTGACAATTTGTTTTATCTGATTCATATTGTTGATGTCTATATCACTTACTACTTTGCTAATGATTTAAACTAGAAGAATCAGAGCCTAAAGAGCCAGAAAAATAAAAGTTTGTGCATTAAACATATTCATATAAAGAAGATATGCAGCCAGAATATTTCGGTCTAATGGACCAAAGTAAATATAATCGCTCCCCATTTGCTTAAACGAATCCAAAATACCTAGTTGTCAAAACAGTTCTGAAGTTCAAATGAAAGCAATTTGTTTAAAGGCTTATGTGAAAGACACAGTAATACTCTTATGCCATCAAGTTTATCCTTTATATCAATAAACTTCCATGTACGTACCTATTTAATGTATTCTGCTAGTGTTTATTTTTGCCAAGCTAGGTAGGCCAGGATTATCTACACTTCTTATAAATGAAAAATCTGAGGTAAGGGGAGGTTAAATGACTTTGCCAAGGTTGCACAGTGAGTCCACAGCAGATCTAAGATGAAAACAAAGTGTAATGAGCCATGGTGCCTCCCTTCCTGGAAAATAATTTATCAAGCACTTATCCCAAATCAAGATTAATAAGGTCAGATGATAACTTTTCCTTCACTGAAACACATTCAGCTAATACAACTGAGATCTGTTTATGTTACCATTTCTAAATTTTGTGTGTAATGAATCACAAAGAGAAAGACAGTTAAAAACAGAAGTTCTTTCTGTTCTCTAATAATATCAAAGGTTTCACATCTTTTCACTATCACAGCATCTGTGTGAGGTAGGACATGTATAGTGAATTTATCACACCTATCTCCAGATAAAAGCTCAAAAGAAAAATAGGTCTATGGCTCTTCAATGCTCTGATATCATACTTGTTTCTAGAATTAAGGCTGTGTCTAGGGTGTTTCCATAAGCATTATGCTTTCCTTTGGAGTCACATGGTTCCTGTTTAAACAGCTGTCCTCAGTGCAACTGCTTTCATACTGGTTGTAATTATACTTCAAATGAAAAACATTGTTGCATTGTTATTTATAAACTGGGGAGGGAGAGCAACTTAAACTACATAGAGGTTAGTTTTTCAGATCTGGAATCAGTTAAATTATTTACTAAGGGCGCCAGTGTCAGAAAGATTATCCTCTGGTATATTTATACATTTAAAGGGGAAAAACTCAATTACAAAATCCCTGAGCATTAAATGGGTAGCAATGCTTACTGCAACTTAATTTGAAATGGATTTTTAAAACTGGTGGAAGTTGTTACTAATGATGTCATGGAGGAGGCATGGTGATTAAGTTTATGTTCAGTATATGCCCAGGATTTAAATATCTGCATTTGGTCTCCCATTCAGTTTGTAACAGTTTAATTAATAACTACCAACAAGGTACAAATTTGGGAAAATTGTTATTTTTTATTTGAAATGTAGTGTAGTTTGATGGATAAAGGCCACCATAAATCCACTCCACTATGTACTAACTATGATGATTTTGGGCATTTTAAGAGGCAAAGCATTGGTCTGTTTAATTATCTGCTCCTAGATATGGACAAGGGGCTTATTGTGTTTATACAAATTTTCTTACATCCATCACTTATTGACCTATTAGAAATCCCTGGTGGGAATGGAGAAAAATATAGTGACTCCCTAATATTCCACAAGATTTCCAAAGGTGGCGTTAAAAAACAACCTCAAGTCAGCTACCTGAGAACTGGGAAGTTCTCTGCTTTATGATAGGTAGATATTCACATTTAAGAAAAATATGACTTCAGATCAGGAGACAAGAATATTAGAAATAATTGTAGTACATTCATTTTATACTTACTTGTATTAGGCATTTATTTTATATCAAGCATTATGCTAAGTGTTAAGAATAGCAAAATAATTAATCATAGCCTTTGTCTTCAGTGAGCTAACTGTCTAATAAAATAACCAAGCATGTAAGCAAATAACCACAGTGTAATGGTAGAGTCTCTAATTGAGACACATAGATCAACAAAGAAAAATTAACTAGGATAGTTCAAAAATATAACAGATGTTACTGAAGAGATAATTGTTCAATGATTTTTCAAAGTATTTTATTTACCAACAAACTGATAGATGAGGAGGGGGTTGTGAGCAATGTGTGTGATACAAAATTAGGAAATCTAAAAGGGCATGACACATTGTGGGGAGGGGACTTCAACCTAGCCAGAACATGTAAGAGTTGGGAGCCAATGTTGGAGGAAGAGGTTGGAAATATAAAAAGAAGTTAGGCTGATAAAGGTCCTGCATGCTCTGCTAAGGAATTTCAGGAAGCAGCTGTTGAAGATTTTTGACCAGAAAATTGACATGATTAGATTGTACTTTGATAAAATGTCTCTGTCAATGAGGAAATAAATAGATAGAAGGAGTAACACTAGTCATATAAAGCTAGCAGCAAAGAGTTTAGTATGGAAGTCATGGCATGGTCCAGGCCAAAGGTGAAGAGGTCAGTAGGGATGGTTTAAAAAGATTGGTTTGAAATAAAATTGTTTATTTTGGTTAGAAGAGTAGTGTGGCATGGATGGCAATGGATAATGAGGGCAAAGAAGGACATGAAGAGCAGATCTAGGTTTAGGGCAAAAGACAATTTTTCTTAAAAAAATTGTTTATTGCGGCACTGTTCACAATAGCAAAGACTTGGAACCAACCCAAATGTCCAACAATGATAGACTGGATTAAGAAAATGTGGCACATATACACCATGGAATACTATGCAGCCATAAAAAATGATGAGTTCATGTCCTTTGTAGGGACATGGATGAAGCTGGAAACCATCATTCTCAGCAAACTATCGCAAGGACAAAAAACCAAACACCACATGTTCTCACTCATAGGTGGGAATTGAACAATGAGAACACATGGACACAGGAAGGGGAACATCACACACCAGGGACTGTTGTGGGGTAGGGGAGAGGGGAGGGATAGCATTAGGAGATATACCTAATGCTAAAGACAAGTTAATGGGTGCAGTGCACCAGCATGGCACATGTATACATATGTAACAAACCTGCACGTTGTGCACATGTACCCTAAAACTTAAAGTATAATAATAATAAAAAATTGTATATTTATTAAAGTCTTTCCTCTTATATAAAACAAATTCTAAGTGAAAACCAAGTACCAAGAAAGGAAAGAGCTGCTAGAAGTGGATTTCCCTTGGTTGGATGGGCCAAACCTAAGTCCTATAAAGGCCTAAAGAAAAACATGTACCACTTGAGGGTGGAGACTTTCTAGAGTTGGGCAGCAAGACATTCCTGGAAGAAAAGTTGCTCCTTATGGGTATCATTATTTAGCTTCAGTAAGCATAAAGACTGGGTTCTTTGAGAGTTAAAGAGTTTCCTTCTAATAATTTGGGAAAGACGTGTTAATCTCAGTTCCGTGAATTAGTAGTTATAAAATTTTGTATGAATCAGTTGGATTCTCTCTGAAACTCAGTTGTATTATGCTTAAAATGGGAGAATAATATCTGCCTCATAATTATTTCTAAAATTAAATGAAATAGTATAAGTAAGGTGTTTTGTATTCTGCTCAGCACATACGTAATTTGTAAATGATAGCTATTCGTCAAATTCCTATTGAAAGTAGTACATGTGTCCATTAAATTAAGGAGTTGCCAAACCTCAATTTTATATTTCTTTATATCTTGTTTCTCTCCTTTATTCAATCAACAAGCAGTTTTTGAAGTGTTGTCCTGTATCAAGGGGTCACAGATTTGCTGGCTATGGTCTGACAATCTAATGGAGAGAGAGAAGTATTGTCAAATAAAGACAGTAAAATGTGATTTTGCAGTCTATAAATATATACAAATAATATTTCATTCATGAGTATTCTGTTAATGTCCTTCTTAAAATAACTTAATTTGGGGATTTGTCTTTAAAACTCTTGCAAAAATTTGAAGCCAAATTAAGTTACTCATGAGATAACTAGTTTGAATTACCATCAACATTCCAGGGTTATACTGCAAAACCTATAGATGATATAACTATATAAACCAATCTACACATTGATAATATCATAATGATAATAATCATAACGAAGTTAAAAGTTAATGCAAACATTATATTTCAGAGTGCCTACCTACCACAGTTGCTATCTGTATAGATGTAATTATCAAGAATAATCAACATGAGAGACATTTTATCTATGATTCATCTGCCTGGTTGGTACTATGTTGGTTACTTTTAACTTCGATGGGAAAAATGACATTGGACTGGGAGGAGTTAGAAGTGAAGAAACAACCTACAGCATTTATTTATTTATTTATTTTACTAAACTCCTTTCATGTCAGAGAAACATAAAACTGCTGATTAGAGAAACCAGGAGTAAAATTTGTCAGTGAAACAAAACAAATTCTAATCAATTCTTGTTACAGTACTAAAATGCTTTCATTTTCATAATCCATTTAACAAGTAGATGTTTCCTGTGATGCAAAAATACATTTTTTTTCTTTTCACACCTCTACAAATTGCTTTTGTGTGATACACTGCACCACAGGACACTTATCCGAAGAGCTAATGTAAAAACCTCATTTTGAGAAACAAAAGTAGTGTCAATTTATATGTCAAGAGAATGAATACTGCATTCCAAGTTGATATAGGATCTGACATTTCAAATCCAACATAAAGTATTTGGAAGACTCCTGTCTTTTTCCCTGACCTCTGTATTAACAGCTTTTGTGACCTTGAATGCAAATGAAGTACAATACTAAGGATGTTCTTCATCAGTATGAATTAGAAGTTTTTTAATGTATGTTTCTGTGATCATCAGCTTATTTTCCAACATTTATTTTTTATCTCCCTAAATCAGTTTAACCAGCAGCATGTTGCGAATGTGACTCATGTCATCTGTGCCTGTGGTTAACATTATGTTGCTGTAACAAGTCCACCTGACAGATTTTTTGAGCCTAGGAAGTTGTCCATTTCAATTAACAGGATGCCCAGGACATTTCCCTGGCAGAATAATAAAAGCTCACACTGGTTCTCCTCCTCTCTGAAAAAGAAGAAAATATTATGTACTATTACCATAAAGTCAACTTTCTATTTTTGTTTGAAAGCACAGTCTTAGCAGGAAACCAATATAAACAACAACAACAACAACAACAAAGTATGTGCTGAAACTTAGAGAAGTGTGATTTCTTTATTCTCTGCATTATAGTATATGCACCAGGCATTCCTTTCTTAATTCTGTCTCTCCTGTGGAAAATAGATGGATACATCCATGAGTTTATATTGCTGCTATTGCCTGCTGTTCCCTGTCCATAGCAATAGGTCTGGGTTTTCTGTGCTCTGGAAAGAAAGCACTTTGAAGAAAATGCATCATTCTAATGTTTAAATAGCATTTACTCTATGAACTCTTTGAAGAAACCTGTGGTGTTTAATTCCTAGACCATTGCTAAGCAAGGCTACCTAATGGGTGGTAAAGTAAAAACACAGTGTGATGATGACTCCAAAGGGCTTCAAGAAGAATTTATGCAGCTTCTCAATAATACTTTAATGAGATAGGAAACTGACATTTTCTCTTAGTCAACGTTGGTGCTAAACTTTTAACAAAATTGCCTTGTAAGCCATAACTCTTTTAGTCCAACTCAATTTCTCTCTGTTCTATTCTTGATAAATATTTTTAATTTTCATGTAAACCTACATCAGAAAAGAGGCCAAAAAAAAAAAGAAAACCAAACTGAAGCAAAGCTCCATTCAGCTATAAAAACATCCTTGCAAATGTATGCAGGCACTCCTTAGATATACCATTTTGTATGGTTGAGCTTCACAAACTCATCTCTGCAGCAGGCTGCACATTTGGCTAGGAGACAACTGAGTTATAAAATTGGTTTTGGACTGTTGAGAAAAGAAATGGAGCTAAAGCACAGAGATTCTATCATGAGCCTAGTAAAATAGGAACCATTTCTTTTAGTAAATTTTTCCTCTAATATTGGTTTATTTTCTTTCATAAGGGGCCTGATCATTATCAAGCTGCCTCACCCTGTTTCTCCATGCACAGTGATCCTCAGTTAAAATTGTGCATATATAGATAGTGAGGAGATGAGCCTAAAATACTGAAAATATCTCCTTTCTTAAAAAAATCAATTATTACTGAAAATAGTATCATAACATCGTACAATTGATAAATTATAGCATTATGAAAAATAATTATAAAAAAAGAACCATAGCATCATACAATTTGAGAACTGAAAGGATGATCAGTTAACCCCTCCAAAAATTATTTTAAAGATGAAAATTGCTGTGCACAAATGTTGATTTGCACCAAATCAGAAAGCTAGCTAGTATTGGAAGAATAGAAATTTAGAAAATATATAATGCCCAAACCTAGGCTTTTTAAGAAAATAATTTAGTGTAATTCTTTTTATTTGATTTTTCAAAGAATTGAATTCTGTCTAAGCAGAAAATTTAACTCACTCTTAACATTTTTATTCTGTTGCCAAAATAAATTTATTTTTTATATTTGTACGTCCCCTTTTTTTGAAAGCATCTTCAAATCTATTGTTTTTCTCTTCATAGCCATTCTGTAAGTTAGCTATAAAAATTTCTGATTTACTTTTTTCCCACTGAGGACAGTGTAAAACAGAGATAAACTACAACACTTCTAAGTTCACAAATCAATGTCACTACAGACATTGACTATATAATTATGAGTGCCAATGAATTTGCAGAAGAAAAAAAAAAGAGGAAACTTACTTTCACTGAATACAAAGTTATTTGTGCTGAAAACTATTGAGAGAAGTTTTATATTTATTAGGTAATTATCTGTGGAGAAGCATTATCTCAATTTCCCAAACAACAGACTGAGTCTCTTAGATAGGGTAAATAATTCAACTGAGGCTTTAAAACTGCTTGGAGACAAAGGTGGGATTCAAACTCAGGATTGTTACTCCATAACAACTACATGGTCTGCTACGTCAGTGGCTCTCAAAGTATGATCTGGGTACCTGTAGACCCCAAGACCTTTTTAAAGAAGATTCTAAGATTAAAACTATTTTCATTATAATACCATTTAAAATCTCATTCTCTAACAATTGTACACTGGAGTTTTCTAGAGGTTACCTCCAGCTGCTTGACCGAAGAAGCAGAGTCCATCTGTTTTCTCTTAAATCAAACATTTAATAAGATTTGCAGATACATAAAATAATGTCATGCTTCTTATTATTTGTTTTGTTTTGGAAAATTGTTTTTAATATATTAATTATGTTACATGTTAGAGGTTTATTGTTTATTTTAAAATAAATTATATTTTTATTTTTTACTTTTAATATCTAGTAGGTTATATGTCTGTAGATGCAGCTCACACACATAAAACCTCTAATGCATCCTTAATTTTTAAGAGTATAAAGGAGTTCTGATACAAAAAACATTTTGAGAACTGTGCTAAATTAAGCTTCTTTACTGAGTAAAATTGGAAGCTACAATATACAGCAAAACAACCCAGGATCTAGCTTTCAAAAGACAAGCAAATCTCTGTGTACCTTAGTTTTAGTGCTAGAAATAACCTTTAGATAAAATCTTGCTTCCATGCCGGTTTTTTATTTAACTTATCCTAGAAATAAATCAGTAATTATTGTTCTTTGCTTGGAGGTCATGAGTTATGAATTGTCACTCTAACCAGGTATTTAAATCAGACTCTTTTGACTTAGTTTGAGCAAAGGTCTAAAAAGCCAAAAAGGAAAAGATGGGTGATAAAACTTGCACGTTCCAATGTGAGGGGCTAGAGTCTCCACAGGGCTTTCAAAGACAACTTTAAAAATTGGTTTGACAATGCTGCTTCTACCTGAATATAAAAGAGTTGAAGTAGGAAAAGCCAGGTTTTTGGAAATTAAATAATTTATTTGATTATGGCTGTCATTGTGCTCTGAATCTTCATAGAGGAGGGAAGAAGAAAGCTTCTGTCTCCCACAAAACCGGAGGGGTGGGGCTTTAGAGAGACCATCTGGAGATCCTCATCTGTAACACATGACATTTCTGGGGCTCCACAGAGGATGTCTGACCCACAGCAGGAAAAGTCAAAGGTGGGGATATTGTGACTGGCTCAGCCCTCAAATGGAGGAGCATGCATTGGGAGCTTCATTGAGAGCAATCTGTGCTTACAGAGACTGAGAGCCAAGAATGATGTTTCCTCTGGGACCAGATATTGAGAAACCAGCCTGTAGTCGTTGTTTTTAGTAACTTTTTATTTTTTATTATATATAACTGACAATAATACATTCATTATTATTACATAATTATCTTGCATTATTTCATGCCTACAGACGTTACAAGACAAGCACAAAAATTCCCATATACTCTTTACCAAGCTTCATCAATTGTTTCTGTTATCTCATTTGCTTTATTATTCTATCTCTCTCTCTCTCTTTCTCTCTCTCTCCATGCACATTCATCACACATCCACTTTTGTTTTCTGAACTATTCACCTATAGGTTAGAGACATCATACCTCTTTACTCCTAAACACTTAAGTATGTACTTCCTAAGAATAAGCACATTTTCTTATATAACCACAGTACAGTGGTCAACATCAGGAAATTTCACATTGATGCAATAGGATTACCTAACACATAGCTGGAGTTGTTTTAAATTCTTCGCAACACTGCCTGGAAGAGCATCCTAACCTCACGGAGGGAGAGAACTGCTGTTTTCCCAAAGGTTGAAGGAGGAAGTGTGAAGGGCACACAGATGAAAATGCATGGGGTTCTAACTCAGTCTTGAGTGTCTAGCAATGATTCTAGGAAATTGGGGCTGGAAATAGAATAGAATCATTTACTGAAGGACAATTCAAAGACGTATTTGCTGGGTAATGGGATTGAGAGAGGCGTGTGGCCAGCAAGCAGCAAGGCAAATTCGAGGATGGGTTGGAGAGCACCTATCCCAAGCTTCTGTTTGTGCCTATTGACTAATGTCAGAATTGGTGGCAGAACCCAGGGTTGTGCTGCTTCAAAAAGTAAAGCACATTTATGTTCAGCAGCCAAGATTAGCTGCTGTACTCTTATCCAAATCCAGAATTTTGCTTGACAGTATGTTAATATAATGTGTAATGTATCTTTAACATTCTAGGGCTATAAACTCATTTATTCATTTAATAATCAAATATTAACTGAATGTCTACCTTGTAAAGATACCTGAGCAGTTTGTTCAACACTCATTCATTCAACAAACATTTACAGATAAGAATGATGTACCAGAGTTTCTAATTGCTAGGAAAACAGTATTTGACTAAAATGGGCAAGACCCCTGCTCTCCCCTGGAAAGTACTTTCTAGGGTACATTCTGTTGTCCTTGTTGAACTTAGCAATATCATTTCTGTAGGGGGATGCTGAAATGATGTTTTGGTGTATCTGACATACTATATTTTTTATTTTTGTGATTAAGGAAAGATTTGGATTGGAGAATAACGCTAAATAAAATTTTGATCTAGCTTTGTTCCTCAGAATGATCTACTGTCTTCTTAAAGTCCTGTTTGTTGGCTACATATTTTGTTATTTTTAAATATTTTCAGGATAGCAGGTACTTTATGCTGCATTTATTGTGACCTTTGATAGTCTAAAGCAAAGCAGAACACACTTATTTAAAATGTGCTTATAAGATGCTTCTTTAGGCAAATAAAATTTATACATTCATGAGCAAAAGCTTACAGATGTATACATTAATGAACTAATTATTGTGAATACCAAGTGTTGATTTTATATCCAAAGTTCCGTGTGTGTTTTTAATATTTAGGAAGTTATGATTTGTCTACAAGTATTTTGACGTGATACATGTATTAAACACTCAAGCCTGAATTCAGAGTAATTTTCCTCTGGAGGCAAGAAAAAAATTATCTGAACCATCATTAGTTTTACTTCAATGTGAATCATGACTCCACATCAACATGATTCCATTTCCCCTAAGCTGACTTTAAAACTCTTAAACTCAAAGCCAAAGCTATAATGACATTTGCTTGTTGAGCTTTATAGAAGCACTGGGAAGCCTGGAAATGATGCTTAAATTATATTGAACCTTGATGTTTCTAGTAGCCTTTTTTAAACCATGAGAAACTAAGTTTAGTAGCTTGCTTTGGGGATATTATTTCTAGACACACAAATCTAGTGAAAGGAACTCGAAGTACACTGTGTCAGATTTCTGGCTATTATACGTTGTAGAATAAAAACATGATTGATATCTTAGGCATACACACACATATAACACATGCACATATATGATATATGTATGTATATGTGTTTTATGTATACATATATATTTCTTCTATACATATGTATATAGGCTCTGTATTTTGTTCTTCAGTACTTGTAATGTATGCATTCATATATATGTTTATGTGTGCGTGCATAATAGCTATTAAGTGGTAGCAAGTTATAAAGCCTGTTTGACTCTAGAGCTTTTTTAAAAAATACCAGACATTGTAACTGTATAAGTGACCTTTTCAGAAGGTTGGTAATATTGACAACCTCGTTGGGAAATGTGTTTTGATTTTGCTAAATAGAAGTAGATTATGTTTATATATGAATATGAAACTACTTTAAAGTGAATCTTTCCCTCAGTGCTAGATATAAGATACTGAAAATAGATATTTAAAAAGATCCTTGAAATGCAAATGCCTTTGGCATAATATTATGATAAAGCATTGTGTTTAAAGCCTGATTTGTTAATTTTATGCATCATTTATTTGAATTTTATATAATTTTTAAAGGAAATATTACTATTCAAGTGTTTTAAATCACTTCCTTTTATAATTCTAAGTTAACAGATTGCTTACAGCAGTTTATGCTTCTGTTCAAACATTTTAAAGGAAGAAGAACTTTATTAACTTGTTGGGCATAGAAATTATATCTGTTCCATAAACATGTTCCAAGTACAGTACACAGTTATTATTGCTTCTTGATGAAGGAGTGCATGTCCTAGTTATAGAAATGAGGAAGTAAAGATCCAAAGAGTTAGTTGCATTCTCTGAATGTGTAATGCATTTATATATTGAACATTGGAAAAAATGCCCATTCTTATCCATTTAACATGTTCTTTCTTGATAAGAAAATGCAATTTTGCAGTTAAGAAAAGCGAAAAGTTATAACAAATAAAACACTATGCTTTTATGTTATTGGAATCACGTGGTTTATTTATTTATTGGTTTTTAGCTATTAGAATATATTTAAAGCTAATTGAAATTCCACGGAACTGGATACTGACTTGTTTCTTTTATACACATATATGTATAATATTGTGTGTGTATATACATATATATATATCTCACACTTTCATTGTCCATTCACTATCAATGGACACTTAGGTTGTTTCCATATCTTAGCTATTGTGAATAATGCTGCAAGAAATATGAAGTGGAGATATCTCTTTGAGATACTAATTTCGTTTCCTTTGGATTTATCAAGACCACAATGAGATATCACCTCACACCTATTAGGATGGCTACTACAAAAAAAGATAAGCAATAACAAGGGTTGGAAAGGGAATGGAGAAAAGGGAATCCTGTACATTGTTGATAGAAAAACAAATGCTACGGCCGTTATAGAAAACAGTGTGGAGGTTCCTCAAAAAATTGAAAATAGAACTACCACACAATCCAGTATAGCCCACTTGTGGATGTACCTGCTTTATTAAGAGGACTGAGGTTCTTGCTATTTCTTGAACACAGAGAACTATCTGCTGCCTCAGGCCACTGAGCCTTCAGCTCTCTCCACCTTCTCTCCAGGAAGTTTCTTACCTGGATCCTCAGCTGAATGTCTTTCTCACTTTACTCTGGTTTCTGCTGAAATATCTTTCCAGAGACCCCTTTGCTGACCGCCTACTTTAAATAGGCTCTCCTCCCTGTCTCCTGCTTACCTCCATTAAGCTTTACCTGCCTATATTTTTCTTCATAGCCATTATTACTACCAAGAGTTACATTGATTCACTTTCTCAATGAGTCCATGAGAGTGAGGACTTCATCATATTTAACACTAGAAACACTGTCTATCATATTAAGGAGGTGTCAAAAAATAAAATGTCAATGCATATATAAGGCATATAAATATATATGCTTTTTATTATATATAACAAATAATACATAGATATTATGTAGATATATATAAACTTGTCAAGCCCTCTGTGGAATAAATGCATTGGGCAGGTTGAAAACCGAAAGCTTTTAGGCATGTGACAACCATACATACTCGAAGCCAATTTGTGATCTTAAAAAAATTCATTTTTTTCCCAAAGAAGAAGTCAAACTAAAACATAATATTCTATGGATATTTTAATGTGGAACAATAGAAATAATTTATTTAAAACCAAAAATAAGAAGCTTTATTAAGATACATTCTATCTGCAGCAATATAAAAGCATAGCACCACATCAATTATCTTGAGTTTGCTTTAAACAGATAGAGACCAGTATAGCCATAGACTTCACATCAACCACCGGCCAAATTTTCATGGTCTGATAGCCTTTCTGTGGATGGCCATTTCTCCTTATACATTCCCACCTTGTATGCATTTGAACTTGTCTATCTCTTTATGCAGTCATATTATGGACTGATAAAGATCTCCACATTTGATCAGATTAAAGGGGAAAAAGAGGATACTGAATATGACCAAATCCATAAGATGAGATTATCAATTGCTTGTTCAAGTAATATTGTAAAAACGCATGGTTAATTTTGTCATCTCAAAGCTATTTCTGTGGTGAATGTGTTCAAAAACCAGAAAAATCACGTACTGTGTACTGAAAGCCTCTTCAAATTTTCTGTCTGTCGAGTTATTATTTGTGTTTTACTAACCCTGTCAGACCTTATCAGATATTTCTTCACTTCAATACAAATCTGTTTTTAAGCATAATCTTCTCTTATGTTACTGTTCTTCTAAAATTTTAAGTGTAAATGCTGCAGAATAATGCATGTTGCTGACTAATCTAATACTATAGAAGTTCAAAATTCAAAACACAGAAATAAACGAATATTGATAGAGCTAAGTGCTATTCAAAGTTTTTTCTGTAGAGAAAATTAGAGCCTGCATATTCGTTACAGAGACTGTAAACACTAGGAGAGTAAAGTCCCTGTGCGCACTGTGGGCCTCATGTCCAGGGCACTTAGTACTATATAGGCACTCAATACATCTTTGTTGGATAAACAGAAATTTGAGGCTATGTAAATGATCCCTTTTTCCCCAAAATAAAAATAATTATAACACAGTATTAGCCATTTAGGTATAATTGGTAAATAGTTAATATAGTCTTACTTTGGTCTAAAATGTGCCTGTTTTTCTGGATGTGGTATTGGGAAGGAATGAATTATATTCAGTAAACAATGAAATGTATAAGTATGATAGTTGTATAATTGAGTGACGATTTTATGCCATTCCATAAGTAAAAACTTCACTTTACCCATGACCTCGTCTCAAGAGCAATAGAATAGTTGAAATGGGACAAGACATAGAAAATGTATGTAGAGGTTCCTGCCATTCAAGGTGGAATAATAACAGTAATAAATATTCTAAGAGCATTATTTCAAAAAAGTCTTTTATGTTAACAATAGTCACAAAAATATTTCATTTTTCTATATCTTGTGGTTGTTTTTGAAGTCCTACATGGTAGTAGGATACTTTCTTGTTCCTGGGTAATTTCTACTAATGCAGATATCAGTTATGCCTTCAAACTATTCAATACCTCACCCTTGCATACTATGGGTAGTGCAGATTGTTTTTGTTTTATAGCCTTTGTTAATGCATTTGCAGATTGCACTGAAAAGAGCCTGAGAAAATTACTCCATATATCAGCATCAACAGTACAAATTGTTTTTGTTTCTTTTCTTTTTTAATTCACACACTGTGCTAGTGTGCCATATTGTACAAATCAGTAAAAAAAAAAAAAAAAAATGGTAATTAAAGCTGTTCTGGAAAGTTGTAGTGCTGGAGCAAATATATTTTTTCAATGTTTCTCAAAACCAAGCAACAGAAAGGGTAAATAAAATAAAACGTGAAACCAAACATACATTCTGCCCTCTTCCAACCACAAGGATTCAGAAATATTTGCAACTTCTGATTTGGTGATTAATTTAGCATCACTTGTGAAATTAGTGAAATTAAAATATTTTTCATGCATGTAATGTTATTCTCTAGCTAATGAATCCTGAATGAAATTTTATTTATGTAGATATGCTAAGTGTGGCCATAGGAGGTTACATGGTATAAGTTAAGTAATTAATAATAGCTGTAATAAATGTTATTCTAAGAATTCTCACAGTAACATTTTACAATTAGAGATTATTTTATAATCAACTGTATTATCAAGATAATGATTTTCTTCTTTACTCAAATGTAGAAAGGAAAGTTAGCTGATTTGTATGTTGCTAGCCACATGTATTATATAAATTCTAATATAATTACATGTCACTGTGCTTAGCTTTTATGTCAGACTTGCTTCACCATTCACACTTTTCCTTTTTCTCCTTGAACACAGATCATCAGTACCATATAAACTACATGAAATTTTGTGATTTTAAGTCAATCATGTTTTCTCTTCAACTTGTGATGAATTTCAGTATTAAATACGCTTCTATGAAAGAAGCAAAAATTCTACATACTTCATAATTCACTTTCTAAATTTTGCCTTACAATATTTTATTTTATTCAAGTACTGTGACATATTAAATGAAACATTACCTGATCAAATAAATGCTACCAAATTCTTGTGCTATATTAATTTTCTGAGTTTATCACTTTTCTCATGAGAAACCTGAATTTGCTCTTTGTTGCCCTTTGTGACCTTATTCTAAGGATGTCTACAATATGGTCCAATCTACTTTTTCAGTCCTCTTTCTCTCTCCTTCCCATACTTACCTTATTCTCCTGCCACACTAACCTACTCTCTAGAATCCAAATATTCCCAGTGCTTTTCTCCCTCCATAACTTTTCTCCTTCATAACTGAAACACTTTTCTCTATCAAAACGCATAGAAAGAATGGTCACCCTTCAAGGACCAAATGCCATTAGGGCTTTTACTATTCCATTGAGCTCTAATTTGTATGCATAAAAAACTCATCATAGTCTGCCTTGGGTAGAGTTTTAAATGGGTCGAACTCTCCTTTTCCCACTCCATCTTCTGGATTAAAAATTCTTGAAAGCAGAAATTTCTTGAGATTTCTTGCTTTTCTATTTTAAACAGCATTTGGGAAAATGCTTTGCCCAAAATAGTCTATCAGCAAAATATAATGAACCAATATACATTATGAGTGAATGGCACCAATTACTTTGGTGAGGCCATCCCAAAATAAAAACAATAGTTCTTTATACAGTTTTATGTTTAAATTAAGTGAAGGAGTAAGGTGATGCCATCAGCTCTACTTTGTCTTAGAAGTATACCTACATTGTTTTTAAATAATGATGACATTTAGATGAGATGGGTTGAGTTCTCCTCAGAGATATGTCATGTCTCCAGTAGAGTTATAGTATTCTCCAATCCTTACCTCCAATGCGTACTCACTCCCAACAACCACTATCTAAACTTTTGGAGCTGCTGCTCATTTATATATATTCCAGAAAGAATGAAATGCATAAGTTTAAATAGAGAATAAACACATAATTTTAAAAAATGATTTACATAAATAACATCTATTAAAATTAGCTGCTCAATAAAATCTCTACTAATTGAAATAATTATCAAAATAGTATTGATTATACTGATATTAACTATTAATGTCACAATTATTTGACTTCTCTCATGTTAAAACTCTATTCTAGAAAATAAATAAGAACATTTTCCTTAGTATATTAAATAAATGTAAATTTTATTTTATGCCTTCTGCAAATACTTCTGATATTCCCTTTTAAGTAATATTATAAAATTTGAGGTTGTAGTAGATTGTGCCTAATGTATTCATCAGGGCTTCCATGTTAAGTTATTTTCTTAGCTTTGGCTTCTTCACAATAAAGAAACGTGAACAATGTACAACACAGAAATGACCTCTCAGGTTTGTGGATAATCTGTTATAGCTTGTCAGAAAATGCAGGGGAATTTTATATTTATGGCTTGAATATCCCTAAATCACCAAATCCATCCGCTCTTACTTCCTGTTAAGATGCTAATTCTTGTTAGAACCCTATTATGTAACTTTCATATTAAACACATCACAGAATTAATCCTGGCTCTTCCTTATAGAACTTAAAAGAAAAGCGAAGGCATGCATAGTTAATGGGCAGGAGGTTAGTAAGGTTTGAGGTGTAGTAATTATCAGACTGGGAAAGAGGAAAAATGAGACATAGAATAGGATATAATAATATTCTACTTTTGGAATTCCTAATCATGGGAAATGTCTAGAATATATGCCCACATATGGCAAAGTATCTCCTGTACCTGTTTTTTCTTTCTATTAATGGTCACAAATCATGTTTAATGATGCAAGCTGGCATGTAAGCCTTTATGAAAATATATATATGTTATAATCTAAATAAATAAATATCATGGGAGATAATTGAAAATTATTTTATGTCCTACATAATAACTAAATATCCTGTAGAAATCAAGTAACTTTTTTCACGTTTACATAAAAGTCAGGAGCATAGCTAGTATTAAGCCTAAGTGTAATTGTAGCTCCATGATTCAACTGTACCACCAGATTGGCAAGGTAAATTCTGAGTGAGAGGATGCTGTGTTGGGAAAGGGGACTGATTGTGTCCTTTGAGCTTTTAGTTGAACAAATATTTATTTAGAACCTTATATGTATATGCCAGGCAATGTGCTAGGTACTGTGAACTGAAGATTAGTTAGATAGCGTTTCTTGGGGAGCTTCTATTGCCCTAAACAACAATAACAAAAACAAACAGTGTAATGCACTAAGTGATATATGATAGAGACATGAATTTTATAGGCAGGGACCTTATCTTATACTCTTTTTTACACCACACAACTCCTGGAATTAAACACTTTGTTGATGTTTGCCTGTTTTATAGAAATGGAACTTTGGCTTCACTTGGGGCTACCTCCAGCGTATTGACATAAGAATACAACTCACAATAATACTGTGATTTGTATTCAGCTAGAAGGGCTGAGCTTCCCATCAACCTCTGCCAACCAAGTTTGCTAGTCTTAATACAGTTAGCATTTAAACGATTTCATTATGTTGACATTTTAGGTCATGTTACAATTGTTAGTAAAATTAAAAATCCACATGTGATAGATGGTGTTACAAGATTCCAGTAAAGTCTGTTAAAGTGAATTATTTTATGATTATTTTCTGATTATTCCCTATTTCAAGGATACAAAGTAATTGTAAGAAAGACAGTTTCTTTTCAAAAGTGTTACAAACTTAAACCATAACAAAAGAGAAAATCACAACGCTAAGGGATTCTATGGCAAATACCACAATGATGACATTGAAAAACAAAGCAAAAAAATCACTCGAAATCACTTGCTATAGTATATAACTCCAAAAGAATTTGATTTTCAAATTGAACTTCAGTCTCTTTAGTTGAGTTTTATATCAGAAGACCAAAAACTCAGATCCTTATAATCTGCCTCGAGTTGTACCTCCCAGGAAATTTGCCTGTTCTAAGGAATTAATCTGATATTTCTCTTGAATATGTTCTTTTGTCAGTAAAAATTAGTTGCCATTCACATTAGACATCTAAAAGATCAAAGATTGGAAGCTGAGAAAACAGCTCATCCATGTTATTGCTTCACTTGATCTGCTGTTATTCTATTCATTGTATCATTTCATGGGTGAAATGAGAGTCTCCTTCCAACCAAGTCAAATAGTGTCAAAATTGTAGGTGTAATTAGATTGAACTCTTCCCCAAATCTCTAACCATAGTGCACCCAATTGCTTCCTCTAGTGAAAACTTTAGTATGACTTAACTATATGTTCCTCATGTAATTTGTTGAATGCTGTCTATTTCTCTCAAATACAATTACATTACTTTGAAAACATCTTTGAATTCTCCTCTGAATAAATCATTGATTTAGAATTTCATAGGATTGCATTTATGCTCATTTTAACATTAAAGAATAACTTGATCAGAATTAGGTGGTTGGTTCTTGACTTATGGTGAGCTTCTTTCTTGCATCATCGCCTACCTTTGGTCTTTTCTGTTTATCAGTATGTTTCATCCATTGAAGGGGGATCTAGAGTCTAGTATTCTGAAATCACGGCTTCATAAGTACTCCAACTTCCGAACATCTAAATCTAAGAACTAGCTTTTAAAATGTGTTTTAACCAAAGTAAATTTTTAAAAATTTTACTTCTAGGGCTTTTAGAATTAAAGAAATGCTGTCCATTTAAAAGGAGTGTGGCTATTTGGGTTAATATGGTCTTTTGTGATTTCAAGTCTCCATATAACATATCTTACCCATCTCTCTAGTACTTACCTCTTCACTTAGATTTTCACTCATATTTTATAGACTATAATTAAGACAAAATGTATCTCTAGGCCTCCATAGACATGTGGTTTTGTTTTATGCCTAATGTAATTCTATGTGAACTATGTAGAAATAGATGTTCTGGAGTTAAAAGTAGTATGACAAATGTTTTGAACTTCTCATAAATTTATCCTGAAGGCAAGCCCACAATATTAAATCGTCATGTGTAGAGGAAGCTGTCCTGTTGATTTTGAATTTTTTAAATATAAGAATCATGCTGTTCAAGCAAAAGTCCCAGGAAAACTGATCAATTTAAAGATGTTTTATCTTGAAAATTCTTTGGAAAGCCCTTTTGTTTTAAGGCTTTTGTTCCTCTAAGATTAGATAAATGATTTTCAGAAATCTAAGATACCTCAATAAATTAGTAAATCTGTTCTCTTTCCTTTGGGTAAATACTGCTTTCTCCCCATTTTACTGATGAAGAAAACTTACATTAATATGAAGGTAATATATCTAATAAGTAGTAAGGAATGTCTAAAAAATAGATTTACTACCCTCTCAAAGTCCATTCCAACATTACAGAGACTTTTTTGCAAGAGAAAAACAGGATTTGGATACAGACAGAATTGAATTTAGATCCTAGCTCTGATACTTATTAACTCCAAAGAAGTTATGAACTGAATTTGCTCATATGTAAATAGAGATAATTAACGCCTACTGCACGATTTCCTTGTGAAGCTGAATGTGATAAACATATGCAATCTGCTGAATGCAGCTTATTAAATAGCAGCTGTAATTTTTTTAAACTATGCTGCTTCTCCATAAATAGGCATATAGCCTCCTCCAGTGAATCTCTGAAGAGGGCAATTTTCATGTGAATATAAAGGTCCAGGATACCTGTGAACAAAGCTGTATTATTTTTTATAATCTGACACCTTTTTAAAAAGTTTTATTCTATTTTTAATTGATATATGCCCTTTTGATATACCTGTAAGTTGGTGTCTTAAAGACAGGGATAAAAAATAATGGTGTCTTTAGAGTAATTTAGCATGAGTAGTTGATTATTTCCTATTTTATTTCTACAGTTGTTCTCCACATGGATGCCCAACAGTGGAAACCAAAGACCACTTCCTCTAGGCTGTAATTTTTGTCCTTACTGGTCTTGCATTTCCAGCTTGGCACCTTCCCACCATTGTCATCACAGGGTATGGTACTGAACTAAACTCAGAATATAGCAAAGCACCTAAAGATGAGCCGCTAATCAGCTCAGAACTATAAAAATCTCACGCCGAACCCCAACATACCACTTACGTGTTCAATGACATACTGCTGGGTTTGAATATGGAGCAAACCAAGGTTTAAATACATAATTTTCTCTTCTTCAGTCTTAGGCATGTATAGAGAATTGCTGCCCCATTCTCTCTACCTCACTTCCCCAAAAGTTGGGAAAGCTGAGTCCATTTATGTTCATTGTTTGTCATTTCACCAACATCCTCCATCCTTATAGGAAATGTGCAGAGTTTAGGCAGTTACCTTAGAGCACTTTGTAAAGATATTTGGTTGGCTTCTCCTTTTTATGAAGCCAACAATTATGTATCTGTTTTATCTCAACATTCTCCAGACTCTAACGGTTGTAGCATCAGAATCTGTGTAGATACCAATACCTTCTGGAAATGAACTAATTCCTTTGCATTCTCTTTCCCTCATGCCTTCCTCCTCTTCTGTAGTCCCCTTCATTTACCCACCACTTCCTGCCCACAAAGCCACCCATTCTGCCATCACTGCCATGCCAGCTTCCTTATAGGAATATTGCCATGGTGGTCTTGATTTGTACATAGAATCATAAGAGACATTCTGCTCTGTTTTGATATAGCTGAGAAAATGACCCCTGCTCACCCCTGCAGACTCAACTGGCAAGGAGACTTGAAGCCGTAGCTTCAGTTGCTTGTAACGCTTTTTAAATAGACCTTTCTCATTAAAGAACTGTACATCTTTGAACCTCATGTGATAAGTGCCCTGGCCTCTCTTTCCAAGAACACCTAGGAGAATATGACAATGAGAAAACAAAACAAATAAAAAAAAAAAAAAAAAAACAAGGTAGAGGCATCACAGAAGTCCCAGGGACCATCCAGCCTTCATGGCTGAGAAGTCATCTTTGGCAGCTGCCAATCAACATTCCTGTCCAGTTTTTAAGCTCAGAGTATTTTCTGCTCATCTCCATTCATTGATGAGAGTTTATCTAACAACTACTCATTTTAAGTACCAGCTTATTACAGGGAAGCACAAATATATAGTGCATGGCCTCCTCTAGTTGTCAAGACGAAATGAGCATTGATGAAACTGGGAAAATAGAGAGATCATGTGTAAGTAAGTGTTGAATTTTGTGTTACAGAATGTAAGTACCTGACAAGCTTGTAGGAAAAAAAATACCTAAGGAAGCCATTGTTGGTATGGAAAGCTTCATGGAGGTGTCAGTAATTGCCAGATGGGTATTGAATTAGCTCTTCATGGAATTAAATATAGATGCTAAGAATTTATTCAGCTTTTTTTCCTCCACAATGAGTAGTCTCAATTATATGACCCTGTAGTAAAAGAATGTTTACATAAACTCCTACCATTTTGTAGCATCTTTTGAACACTCTTCATTTCTCTTCACTTGCGGATGCTAAACGTGGAAGCAGGAAGTGTGTAGAGTCACTCTGACTGTAATAAAAAAAAAAGATAAAGATTTCTACATCTGCATACCTATATCAATAGTACATGTGAATGTCAGTTCATGCATACAAAAACCATAAATTACCTTTGGCATTCTCTCCTTTATATTAAAGCCCCTTTCAGTGGTACTTACTTTTCATTATTTGAATCAGTGCATTGATCCTTTATTCATCTTTTCTATTTTTCTCATTTCTCTTTCTATAATTCATATCAGGCTATTCTCTTTCACGAGAGTGTTCACAATGGCCCATTTTAATAAACGGACCTGTATGCAGAAATATTTAAAGCTGGAAGTCACCTTGGAGAATCAACTTCTCCCACTCTCTCATTTCACAGCTAATGAAATCAAGGTCAAAATAGATGAAGTGATTTGCCTAAGGTTATGGACTAAACAGAGGCATCAGAAATAGGATTATAAGATACAGAATTTTACTTTTGTCATTATGTAACCTTATTAATTGAACATTTATTTATGTGACAGGTACTATTCTAGGGGCTGGAGACCAACCGAAGCCCCCCCAGGTACAATTCTGCTCCTGATATTCACATCTCTGCAGATTTCAGTTAGATGTGCTCAATGTGACTTTCCGTTATACATTTTGGTAAATAGTTTTGTTTCTTCATGCTTTGATAGTGCCCTTATCGTCACTCAGTCCCAATTAACTTCCCCAAGCTTCTCATTTAATTAATTCCCATCCTTTTTTTTTCAAGGTACATACTAGCTCTCCTTAGTGCCATCCTGCCTCATTGTCATCCCCCTTTCTAAAATAATTATTTTGAGTATAATGAAATGTTAAACATGATTGAACCCAGTATGTGATTATTGTAACTCTGGCTGCCAACAGATGTTTTCGTATTTGTTGACTTGTATAATAAAGTGTCAAAACAGAAAAAATGAGTAGTTCCTTCATCCCTGCCCCCTTTCCCTTTTTAAAATCTTTGTTAGTAAACATTTGTTCTGTCATAATGAGAGCGGGCTTGTAGACTTATGCCTCTTACATGGTTGTCAATGGTTAGACAACAAAAGAGAAAAAATAGGAAAATTCTTCTGCCCTAAATATGAGGTACAATCTTTTGGCCTTCTACCTTCATTTCCAAGAAAGTCCATATTCTGAACGATTGCCTTCCATACTCTTCCTACCAGCAACCCCACAGGTACTTCTAGTGGTTACCTGTAACCATAGAACATTTCTTTGTTTACTCTATTACTTGATGAATTCTTTTTCTTTCACTACCTAATACTCTTTAGTAGTTATCCAGGTAAACATTATTATCTTCTATAGCTGTAGACACAATCAGATAATGTCGTGCTTAATGAACAAAATAAAATAGCCACAGTTTCATGTAATACAGTATTGATAATGAAAATGGCATTTTATTTTTGTTTAATATTTTTAAAGGATAGTTGTATGGTCTTTTTTTGGTAATGTTTATTGCTCTATAATTTTAAATTCTCACAAAAAGCTGCCGGGATAGTACAGGTTCTCATATGCCTTCTACCTTGACTCACTAATTATTTACCTTTTGTCATATGTCATTTTTTCTCTATCTTCTCTCTCTCTGTGAATATATGAATATATATATATACACATATATACATACACACATACATATATATACACATATATATATATACACACACACACACACACACATATATATATAGTTGTCCAATACAGGCAATTTATCTTTAATATAATACCATTATCTAAATCACAATCTATATTCAAATTTCATCTACTGTCCTAATAATTTTCTTAACAGTTAATTGTTTTATTTCCCACTGGTCCAGGATCCAATCTAGAATCATGCAGTGAATTTAGTTGCCATACAGTGCTTTATTTTTGTGTTGAAAAGCTTACATTAACAATAATGATCTGGACAGTGTCCTTTTAAAAATAATCCCTGCTTACTGACTGCTGTTCCAATAATAAGAATTTAAGTCAAAAGATATGTAACAAAATCCCTTAGGATTAGTGATATCTGTGCTGAGGATATCTGTGCACATCAACCTTGTAACTATTTTCTAACCACCAGTTTTGGCATTTCAATGGGAGAGGGTCCAAGACAGAAAACTCTGAGTTTATTAATATTTTACAGTTTTGAAATTTAAACCTTAGGACTAGGATTCTACTGCCATTCTAGTCCACCATGGGTTAAAGGGATAGTGTTTATAAGTAGCCATGGAACAAGGATTCACAGTGCCCTCTTTAAAGCCAATCCTAAATAAATATTTAGCTCAGCACTATGCTACCGAAGCCTCAAATAAAATCAATATTCTCCTCAAAAGAAATGCTTGATATATTTAAAATCAAAACCTGGATATAAATATGAGTTATTTGTCATTCTTGAAAGTAAGTTATCTTTTTAAAAACATACAGCTATGCACTTTTAAATGTCCAACATTAAAATGAATATAAATAGTTGTCTTCCTCCCCAAAAATGCCACAAAAATTATTTGTATATTTCTGATGCCTAAAGCATGCAGTGCTTTGCTTAATTCTGTAAATAGACTATGGTTAGGTCTACAGGGTGTGAGCAGTTTGCTTTCTAGCCACTGTCGAAGCAATAATAATCCCTAAATCTCAGATATTTTTTTCTCCATGTCAAGCCTGTTTCTAAAACTAGATACAAAAAAACACTAAAAAGTCATCAGCTTTACCAACTATGAATGTATATAATATTTTGTGAAAAACACACAACCCTACCTAAACAGATTAATGTTCTTTAAAAGTATTGTACAAAAACATAAAAGTATCAAGCCTTGATAAGAGAAAATTATCTGAGTCAGTTAATACTAATTACATTACTGAAACATCAGATAGATGATGGAAGGTGCAAAATAATCCTTTACTATGTTCACTTTCTCCTCTAAAATAAAGACAAGGCATTTATACATGCAAGGGATATAAATTAGCTACCAGAAAAATGCTGTGCCCATCCATATTCAGAGCATAGATTAAGAATAAAATAGTTTTTTAATTGATTCTACCACATTTATTTTTTATTTTTTTATTTTTTATTTATTTATTTATTTATTTTTTTTTTTATTATACTTTAAGTTTTAGGGTACATGTGCACATTGTGCAGGTTAGTTACATATGTATGCATGTGCCATGCTGGTGCGCTGCACCCACTAACTCGTCATCTAGCATTAGGTATGTCTCCCAATGCTATCCCTTCCCCCTCCCCCCACCCCACCACAGTCCCCAGAGTGTGATATTCCCCTTCCTGTGTCCATGTGATCTCATTGTTCAATTCCCACCTATGAGTGAGAATATGCGGTGTTCGGTTTTTTGTTCTTGCGATAGTTTACTGAGAATGATGATTTCCAATTTCATCCATGTCCCTACAAAGGACATGAACTCATCATTTTTTATGGCTGCATAGTATTCCATGGTGTATATGTGCCACATTTTCTTGATCCAGTCTATCATTGTTGGACATTTGGGTTGGTTCCAAGTCTTTGCTATTGTGAATAGTGCCGCAATAAACATACGTGTGCATGTGTCTTTATAGCAGCATGATTTATAGTCCTTTGGGTATATACCCAGTAATGGGATGGCTGGGTCAAATGGTATTTCTAGTTCTAGATCCCTGAGGAATCGCCACACTGACTTCCACAATAGTTGAACTAGTTTACAGTCCCCCCAACAGTGTAAAAGTGTTCCTATTTCTCCACATCCTCTCCAGCACCAGTTGTTTCCTGACTTTTTAATGATTGCCATTCTAACTGGTGTGAGATGGTATCTCATTGTGGTTTTGATTTGCATTTCTCTGCTGGCCAGTGATGATGAGCATTTTTTCATGTGTTTTTTGGCTGCATAAATGTCTTCTTTTGAGAATTGTCTGTTCATGTCCTTCGCCCACTTTTTGATGGGGTTGTTTGTTTTTCTCTTGTAAATTTGTTTGGGTTCATTGTAGATTCTGGATATTAGCCCTTTGTCAGATGAGTAGGTTGCGAAAATTTTCTCCCATTTTGTAGGTTGCTTGTTCACTCTGATGGTAGTTTCTTTTGCTGTGCAGAAGCTCCTTAGTTTAATTAGATCCCATTTGTCAATTTTGGCTTTTGTTGCCGTTGCTTTTGGTGTTTTAGACATGAAGTCCTTGCCTATGCCTATGTCCTGAATGGTAATGCCTAGGTTTTCTTCTAGGGTTTTTATGGTTTTAGGTCTAACATGTAAGTCTTTAATCCATCTTGAATTGATTTTTGTATAAGGTGTAAGGAAGGGATCCAGTTTCAGCTTTCTACATATGGCTAGCCAGTTTTCCCAGCACCATTTATTAAATAGAGAATCCTTTCCCCATTGCTTGTTTTTGTCAGGTTTGTCAAAGATCAGATAGTTGTAGATATGCGGCGTTATTTCTGAGGGCTCTCTTCTGTTCCATTGATCTATATCTCTGTTTTGGTACCAGTACCATGCTGTTTTGGTTACTGTAGCCTTGTAGTGTAGTTTGAAGTCAGGTAGTGTGATGCCTCCAACTTTGTTCTTTTGGCTTAGGATTGACTTGGCAATGCGGGCTCTTTTTTGGTTCCATATGAACTTTAAAGTAGTTTTTTCCAGTTCTGTGAAGAAAGTCATTGGTAGCTTGATGGGGATGGCATTGAATCTATAAATTACCTTGGGCAGTATGGCCATTTTCACGATATTGATTCTTCCTACCCATGAGCATGGAATGTTCTTCCATTTGTTTGTATCCTCTTTTATTTCCTTGAGCAGTGGTTTGTAGTTCTCCTTGAAGAGGTCCTTCACATCCCTTGTAAGTTGGGTTCCTAGGTATTTTATTCTCTTTGAAGCAATTGTGAATGGGAATTCACTCATGATTTGGCTCTCTGTTTGTCTGTTGTTGGTGTATAAGAATGCTTGTGATTTTTGTACATTGATTTTGTATCCTGAGACTTTGCTGAAGTTGCTTATCAGCTTAAGGAGATTTTGGGCTGAGACAATGGGGTTTTCTAGATATACAATCATGTTGTCTGCAAACAGGGACAATTTGACTTCCTCTTTTCCTAATTGAATACCCTTTATTTCCTTCTCCTGCCTAATTGCCCTGGCCAGAACTTCCAACACTATGTTGAATAGGAGTGGTGAGAGAGGGCATCCCTGTCTTGTGCCAGTTTTCAAAGGGAATGCTTCCAGTTTTTGCCCATTCAGTATGATATTGGCTGTGGGTTTGTCATAGATAGCTCTTATTATTTTGAAATACATCACATCAATACCTAATTTATTGAGAGTTTTTAGCATGAAGCGTTGTTGAATTTTGTCAAAGGCTTTTTCTGCATCTATTGAGATAGTCATGTGCTTTTTGTCTTTGGCTCTGTTTATATGCTGGATTACATTTATTGATTTGCGTATATTGAACCAGCCTTGCATCCCAGGGATGAAGCCCACTTGATCGTGGTGGATAAGCTTTTTGATGTGCTGCTGGATTCATTTTGCCAGTATTTTATTGAGGATTTTTGCATCAATGTTCATCAAGGATATTGGTCTAAAATTCTCTTTTTTGGTTGTGTCTCTGCCCGGCTTTGGTATCAGAATGATGCTGGCCTCATAAAATGAGTTAGGGAGGATTCCCTCTTTTTCTATTGATTGGAATAGTTTCAGAAGGAATGGTAACAGCTCCTCCTTGTACCTCTCGTAGAATTTGGCTGTGAATCCATCTGGTCCTGGACTCTTTTTGGTTGGTAAGCTATTGATTATTGCCACAATTTCAGATCCTGTTATTGGTCTATTCAGAGATTCAACTTCTTCCTGGTTTAGTCTTGGGAGAGTGTATGTGTCGAGGAATTTATCCATTTCTTCTAGATTTTCTAGTTTATTTGCGTAGAGGTGTTTGTAGTATTCTCTGATGGTAGTTTGTATTTCTGTGGGATCAGTGGTGATATCCCCTTTATCATTTTTTATTGCATCTATTTGATTCTTCTCTCTTTTTTTCTTTATTAGTCTTGCTAGCGGTCTATCAATTTTGTTGATCCTTTCAAAAAACCAGCTCCTGGATTCATTAATTTTTTTGAAGGGTTTTTTGTGTCTCTATTTCCTTCAGTTCTGCTCTGATTTTAGTTATTTCTTGCCTTCTGCTAGCTTTTGAATGTGTTTGCTCTTGCTTTTCTAGTTATTTTAATTGTGATATTAGGGTGTCAGTTTTGGATCTTTCCTGCTTTCTCTTGTGGGCATTTAGTGCTACAAATTTCCCTCTACACACTGCTTTGAATGTGTCCCAGAGATTCTGGTATGTTGTGTCTTTGTTCTCATTGGTTTCAAAGAACATCTTTATTTCTGCCTTCATTTCGTTATGTACCCAGTAATCATTCAGGAGCAGGTTGTTCAGTTTCCATGTAGTTGAGCGGTTTTGAGTGAGGTTCTTAATCCTGAGTTCTAGTTTGATTGCACTGTGGTCTGAGAGATAGTTTGTTATAATCTCTGTTCTTTTACATTTGCTGAGGAGAGCTTTATTTCCAAGTATGTGGTCAATTTTGGAATAGGTGTGGTGTGGTGCTGAAAAAAATGTATATTCTGTTGATTTGGGGTGGAGGGTTCTGTAGATGTCTATTAGGTCCGCTTGGTGCAGAGCTGAGTTCAATTCCTGGGTATCCTTGTTGACTTTCTGTCTCGTTGATCTGTCTAATGTTGACAGTGGGGTGTTAAAGTCTCCCATTATTAATGTGTGGGAGTCTAAGTCTCTTTGTAGGTCACTCAGGACTTGCTTTATGAATCTGGGTGCTCCTGGATCGGGTGCATATATATTTAGGATAGTTAGATCTTCTTGTTGAATTGATCCCTTTACCATTATGTAATGGCCTTCTCTGTCTCTTTTGATCTTTGTTGGTTTAAAGTCTGTTTTATCAGAGACTAGGATGGCAACCCCTGTCTTTTTTTGTTTTCCATTTGCTTGGTAGATCTTCCTCCATCCTTTTATTTTGAGCCTATGTGTGTCTCTGCATGTGAGATGGGTTTCCTGAATACAGCACACTGATGGGTCTTGACTCTTTATCCAATTTGCCAGTCTGTGTCTTTTAATTGGAGCATTTAGTCCATTTACATTTAAAGTTAATATTGTTATGTGTGAATTTGATCCTGTCATTATGATGTTAGCTGGTTCTTTTGCTGGTTAGTTTATGCAGTTTCTTCCTAGTCTCGATGGTCTTTACATTTTGGCATGATTTTGCAGCGGCTGGTACCGGTTGTTCCTTTCCATGTTTAGCGCTTCCTTCAGGAGCTCTTTTAGGGCAGGCCGGGTGGTGACAAAATCTCTCAGCATTTGCTTGTCTGTAAAGTATTTTATTTCTCCTTCACTTATGAAGCTTAGTTTGGCTGGATATGAAATTCTGGGTTGAAAATTCTTTTCTTTAAGAATGTTGAATATTGGCCCCCACTCTCTTCTGGCTTGTAGGGTTTCTGCCGAGAGATCTGCTGTTAGTCTGATGGGCTTCCCTTTGAGGGTAACCCGACCTTTCTCTCTGGCTGCCCTTAACATTTTTTCCTTCATTTCAACTTTGGTGAATCTGACAATTATGTGTCTTGGAGATGCTCTTCTCGAGGGGTATCTTTGTGGCATTCTCTGTATTTCCTGAATCTGAACGTTGGCCTGCCTTGCTAGATTGGGGAAGTTCTCCTGGATAATATCCTGCAGAGTGTTTTCCAACTTGGTTCCATTCTCCCCATCACTTTCAGGTACACCAATCAGACGTAGATTTGGTCTTTTCACATAGTCCCATATTTCTTGGAGGCTTTGCTCATTTCTTTTCATTCTTTTTTCTCTTAACTTCCCTTCTCGCTTCATTTCATTCATTTCATCTTCCATTGCTGATACCCTTTCTTCCAGTTGATCGCATCGGCTCCTGAGGCTTCTGCATTCTTCACGTAGTTCTCGAGCCTTGGTTTTCAGCTCCATCAGCTCCTTTAAGCACTTCTCTGTATTGGTTATTCTAGTTATACATTCTTCTAAATTTTTTTCAAAGTTTTCAACTTCTTTGCCTTTGGTTTGAATGTCCTCCCGTAGCTCAGCGTAATTTGATCGTCTGAAGCCTTCTTCTCTCAGCTCGTCAAAGTCATTCTCCATCCAGCTTTGTTCCGTTGCTGGTGAGGAACTGCGTTCCTTTGGAGGAGGAGAGGCGCTCTGCTTTCTAGAGTTTCCAGTTTTTCTGTTCTGTTTTTTCCCCATCTTTGTGGTTTTATCTACTTTTGGTCTTTGATGATGGTGATGTACAGATGGGTTTTTGGTGTGGATGTCCTTTCTGTTTGTTAGTTTTCCTTCTAACAGACAGGACCCTCAGCTGCAGGTCTGTTGGAGTACCCTGCCATGTGAGGTGTCAGTGTGCCCCTGCTGGGGGGTTCCTCCCAGTTAGGCTGCTCGGGGGTCAGGGGTCAGGGACCCACTTGAGGAGGCAGTCTGCCCGTTCTCAGTTCTCCAGCTGCGTGCTGGGAGAACCACTGCTCTCTTCAAAGCTGTCAGACAGGGACATTTAAGTCTGCAGAGGTTACCGCTGTCTTTTTGTTTGTCTGTGCCCTGCCCCCAGAGGTGGAGCCTACAGAGGCAGGCAGGCCTCCTGGAGCTGTGGTGGGCTCCACCCAGTTCGAGCTTCCAGACTGCTTTGTTTACCTAAGCAAGCCTGGGCAATGGCGGGCGCCCCTCACCCAGCTTCGCTGCCGCCTTGCAGTTTGATCTCAGACTGCTGTGCTAGCAATCAGCGAGACTCCGTGGGCGTAGGACCCTCGGAGCCAGGTGCGGGATATAATCTCGTGGTCCGCCATTTTTTAAGCCGGTCGGAAAAGCGCAGTATTCGGGTGGGAGTGACCCGATTTTCCAGGTGCGTCTGTCACCCCTTTCTTTGACTCGGAAAGGGAACTCCCTGACCCCTTGCGCTTCCCAAGTGAGATAATGCCTCGCCCTGCTTCGGCTTGCGCACGGTGCGCGCACCCACTGACCTGCGCCCACTGTCTGGCACTCCCTAGTGAGATGAACCCGGTACCTCAGATGGAAATGCAGAAATCACCTGTCTTCTGCGTCGCTCATGCTGGGAGCTGTAGACTGGAGCTGTTCCTATTCGGCCATCTTGGCTCCTCCCTGATTCTACCACCAAGAATAAAATAGTTGTTTGTCCCCTACAGTAGAACAAGTTTGCCCATTCATCCTTGTGATAGATATGCATGCAAAACCAAAATGAAATAAAATCCCCACAGATGGCTGGTAAGTCAAAAACACTGTTTAATCCTTTCACTGCATCCCTTTGGGAAGCCTGGCCCTTGGTAAGTAATAATGTACAAAGTATATAGTGTCAATTATTCTCTTATTTTTTAATAGAATGTCTTTGTCTTATTTAACAGGTTTTTTTCCCCATATTTCTTGTAAGAAGCTCTGTGTCACTGTTTACCTTAATGTGTATGTCCACAGAATCTTGCTCTAGTTTTTGTTTTAATAAAAAAGAAGTGTCCGTATACTAAAACTATACAAAGCATATCTAAAATTGATTATGGCTCTAAGTCATGTTTTTAGAGGCAGTCAGGCAAACCTAGGTGCATTTTAACATTGCTCTTCCAAATGGATTTTACTAAGAAACAGTTGAGTTTCAAGCAGGAATAAAGGAAATGCAGATCTTCGAGATTTAACTGTTGAGCAGATGCAGTAAATGCGGCTTTGGAAATAACGCTGTCACTTTAGATATTTTATGCTGAGTTACCTATGTGACCCAATAGCTAGAGCTGCTGATATTAAAATATTTTTGTAATTCTGTTGAAAATAGATGCCATGAGAACTCTTAAAAACAGAGTAACATACCTATTATAAGACCTATTTTAAATATTTCATTCTTTCCTCATTTTCATGATACCTAAATTTTTTGAAGACTGAAAATGATGAGAACTTATATAAAAAGGTACTTGTCTGTAGCACCATGGAAATTTTCATTTATGAGTTGTTAACATGTCAAACCAAATCAGAAATTCCTGATATCTTTATTACATTAAAGCAATTCTTAATGTTGCCTCTTGAGAAGGGTTTAATTTTTTTACTCTTTAAACTGAAAGCTTATCTTTTTTATGCAATGACGTGCAATCATTTTTCTCTTAATTCCTGATGGGCTTGTAATATATACATATTTACTTGTGTGTGTATGTACATACATATCTATTAATATGTATATAAACATGTATATTTAAATACATGTATGTTTATCCTATGTACTAGAATAGTTAGTAGGTTATATCTAGATATTGATTAGCTTCTGAAAATAGGCAAATATGTATAACATATTGAGGTGTTTCTAACATTGGTGAAAAATATAAAACTTAAAAGTAACATGGGGCTGTACAAGGTTGATTTGTAATAGTCATATTGGTACTTGAGACAGCACCAGATATTTAATTGACTAAGAATCATGTGATTTATTTCTTAATAAATGTAATATTCTCTAATGTCTGCCTAGATTAGTGTTACTCTAATTTCAAATTAAAACACTATAGAAAGCATAATTGACTTTTCATAAAATCAGTATATAAACTATCCACAGACTCTCAATCTCTAGCTCATCAAACAACTTTAAAATCCAAACTATCTGTATTATATATACTAAATATGGATATATATGACATTATTTTTATTGGAATATATAGTAAAACTTTAAGTAGAAATATTAAATAATAAAATTAACATATTTATGACAAAAATGATTCTGAACTATGTGTAGTCAAGTAACCTCTGTATATATTGTTTTCCTTTTAGAAAAACAGAATAATTCTGAAAGAAAGAAAACAAAGAAAAACATACTCCAGAATTCCTAATAGAACAGTAAGTACTTTAATGACACAATGATGATAATAAATCTGTAAAATTAGAGCTTACAAATGTCTTTTATAGAAATACTAACTTCTATTTTCTAAGATAATAAATTAGTAGAGTAAGCAAGTTGAGCCTTCTCTTTCAATTTACTGGAGTAAACTGAAAATCATTTGTCCTATAATCCTCTTAGATAAGAGGGCAAAGTATTCTTTGTGATACATTTATGGGGCAGAAAACGTTTATGATGACTCCATCATATCTTTTGACTAGCATAGTATCATCTTAAATTCTAAAGAAGAAAACAGTAATAAGCTAGATGTAATCAAAGTGCCTCATTTTCTCCATATGTGATAAAAAGTTTTTACTTATTTTGAACAAAATTTTAAATAGTATTGATGTGCTTGGTTTATTTATAATCACTAAATTGGGATTATTAAAAAATGGCAGCTATCTGCAGGCTTAAAATCTACACCATATTCTCATTAGTACATTTGTTTCTAATCTCACAACTTAACTAAAAGTGTATTTCCTAGAAATGTATTTCCTTGCTATTGTTTGATGATAATATAGTTTTCCTAAATATGTTCTCACTAAGCAAAGTACATGTTGATGTCAATCTTTATGGGAAAATTGGTGACAATATAAAATTTTCAAGATGCAGGCAATTATAAATTTTGAATATGTGAATATGAAGAACAATAACATAAAGATAGAAAAGCAAAACCCATGTTGATGACCCACGTTGTATCACATTTAATATTTTTGAAACTGCATTTGAAATTGCATTTCAAACTCAATGTTTCAAAAGTTTCAAACAAATATTAGAGTAAAACATAGTATAATAAATTAACAAAATGAAAAATCTATATCTTAGTATATATCAAACTAGAGTCAAGTTCAATGGAAAAAAATGTAAGTTTGATATATAAAAAGTAGAAATTTCTAAATAATTTTATAGGATATATACAAACTATTCCTACATAATAACATTTTTTAGCCCCAAAGAACTTTGATGCATAAATTACATCTTAACTTTGAATGATTGGGTATAATTAATCATCATCACGATGATATAAATGAAGTTTATCTGAAATATATTTTATTTATTTTTGAGGTGTGAGAAAGGCAGAGAGAACACGTTTCTTTTACCTGCCTGTCTGAAGGTTATGTATGTTACAACTTCACCCAAAGCACTCTGCCACTTACTTTTTGTTGTAGTTATGAACGGCCATATATTTTAAATCAGAAATCTATAAAATTTATCATTCAAAATGTTTACACTTTTAAAAACTGCTCTTTGATTTAAAAAATTAACTCTAAATGTATGAAAGTCTATTTTGAGTATTCAGAGCAGGTTACGGGCATGTTTACATAGTTCTGGGTACAGGGATAATTTAAGAATCAGATTTTTCTGTCATATATAACAATTTTTGAAACCCGCAAATCTGCCTGAGTTACAAGATATGAAGTAAGTGAGAAATTTCTTTTTGACATAGACATTTTTTATCATCTTAATACCCTAACATAGACAATGAAATCATTCAGCCAAAACAAACCTTTTTCAACATCTAAAAGACTAGACTGTCTTTTTTTTTATATATAATTCTGTTTCTAAACATAATTTCAATTCTGTACAATACTCATTGGAAAATGGTTGAATTTTTTAAACTGACAGGACTGACATAAGCTCTTTATACAAGAACCAAGTGATATCTACTTCACTCCCTCACAATTTCTCGGCCCTCTGAGTATAATTTCATGTGAAAAGCCATCAATGACTCCTTTTCTGTGCTGATTTATGTATAAGTTATTTGATCTATTGTTCAGGTGTGACCTATATAAGTTATTTGACTGGAAATGTAATTTTCATAATTGTATTGAAATAGGATTTAGCCTAGCATACCTAGGAGACATCTCATTCAAGTAATGAGATCTCCTGTTCATTTGCAGTAATCTTAGAAAAAATAACATACATGTTTCCAAAGAAGAAATTATGCCTCTTTTCATGCATTTTTATGTGGTTTGGAGCAGGTTTTAATCTCAGATTTTAATTACCTATTATTTAATAATTATATGCTAAATCACTCATAAATTACATGCAAAAAAAAAGACTGTTAATTCTTATTATACTGTAATAAAAAGTATAATTTATCCTTTAAAAATTTTATCAGATATTGTGGAGAGGAATACTCTGACTTAGATGACATTGTCAAAACATAAGAGTTCTTAATATATCTTAGCCACTAAAGGCTTGTGAGCTAGTGTTAGACAACACATGGAATAAAACATGATATCAGATGAATATAATAGATAATACAGTGACATTTTATCTATAGACTGTGCATGTGTTTCTAGCCCATGAATGAGTTTTATGAATTTTATTGGAATCAAAACTTTATAAATGAAAGCTTTTTAGCACAGGAAAGCTCTACAAACCTCTTACAATTTTGCTTTTAAATCCATAGCTTAAGAACAAGTTGATAATTGATTAAAATATTACTATAATATTGCTAAAGACGCTTACAGCACATTGCATTTATTGCTTACAAAAGGTTTTTGTGCTTAAGAAATATAAAATATAAAACTATAAGATGCTTTCTTATAAGAATAGAAAAATAAAAGAACATTGGAAAGTGTATTCTAAAATACAATTGACTCTTGATCACCAACTCCCACACAGTCCTAAAATTCCATGCCTAACTTTTAACTCCCCCAAAACTTAACTACCAATAGCCTACTGTTGACTGGATGTTATCAATAACATAAATAGTCGATTAATTCATATTTTTATGTTATGTGTATTATATACTCTATTCTTAACAATAAAGTAGGAAAAGTGAAGAAAATGTTACTAAGAAAATCGTAAGGAAGAGAAAATGTATTTAGTATTCATTAAGTGGAAGTGGATCAGCATAAAGGTCTCCATCCTCATCTTCACATTAACTAGGCTGAGGAGGAGAAGGAAGAGGAGGGGTTGGTTGGTTTTACTGTCTCAGCAGTGGCAGAGGCAGAAGAAAACCTGTGAATAAGTGGACCTGCATAGTTCAAACCCGTGTTGTTCAAGTGTCAGCTATAGTCATCTTTCTTTTGATTGCTGAAGCTCAGTAATACTTTCAAGAACTTCATAGTCTGCTCCTTGTAAACTCTGGTCACACTGGATACTAATAATAAAGAGGGTGTGTTTAAAAAATCATTCAGATGCTCAGACATCCTTTTTAGAAACTCTTCATATTATCCTAGATTTCCTAAGCCTCTTTAATAAAACTGGGAGTTGATACACTCACTCAAAGTGTGACAATTATTAACAACACTGCTTTCCTGAAAAAACAAATATAGCAAGAAGTTTTTAGTAAGAGTGATTCTAGTGGAAAGCAGATTTTAGCCAATAAAACATCTTGTGACTCATTAGAGAATAAATGTTATTTGCAAATATCCCAAATGTTACCTGCAAATGCTCCTGACAAGTTTTACTTAGTCAATATTTCCCTATTAGAAGTAATAAAGTCCTGCAATAAAAAAGCATAAGCCTGTGAGTGTGTGTAATAGTGGCATAAAGCTAGGAGAAAATTTAGAGGTCACCTATTCTAATATTTTCATTTTATAGAGGTTACCTCCTCTAATATTATCATTTATATATGGCCTGATAGGTCAAGTCATTTGCCTAAGCTCTTATATCTAGTGATAGAATTGAAAAAAAAAAATCTGTGCTAATTAACCACCCACCATTTTTTTCTATCTGCCATATTAACTGAAAGTGCTGTTATTAAAAAATGCATGTGTCGGAACTGTTAAAAAAAACTCTTCTCCAAATTTAATCTTTTTTCAACCAAAACACTAGTGAAAATTTATGTAAATTATTGTTTGTCTAATCTCTAGTAGTTTAAAATTGTATTTTGATATAGTTTATTAGAATGATGTTTATAAAAGTTATATATCTCCACAGTATAACCTTTATAAATAAATATATATATATACATACATATGTATCTCCACTATGTATGTATAAAGAGAGCTCATTTATATAGGTATTTATTTATTTATATTTATATATATCTCTACTATATATGTATAAAGAGAGAGGTAATCTGAGTCTTGGCTTAATCCAACTCCACCTAATATTTATTAATGATAAGTAGTAAAGAAAAATAACATATGCACATTAAGTTTTCATGTGCAGCGAATCCATAGGAAAATTTGAGGACATTCAAGATTACACAGTGAAAAAACTACTAGATAATAATAATATGTAATAATAATACATAAAAGCAATCTGCCATCAGCAACACTTAAGCAGTTATCTCAATGAGTCTCCCTTTTCTCATCTGGGTAATGAAAAATGTCTACCTAGCATACTTCCCAAGATTCTCTGAGATTGGAATATGAAGATCTCTATAGTGATATTTAATTTAAAATTCTTATATATATTATCCTTTCCCCATTGCTTGTTTTTGTCAGGTTTGTCAAAGATCAGATAGTTGTAGATATGCAACATTATTTCTGAGGGCTCTGTTCTGTTCCATTGGTCCATATCTCTGTTTTGGTACCAGTACCCTGCTGTTTCAGTTACTGTAGCCTTGTAGTATAGTTTGAAGTCAGGTAGCGTGATGCCTCCAGCTTTGTTCTTTTGGCTTAGGATTGACTTGGCAATGCAGGCTCTTTTTTGGTTCCATATGAACTTTAAAATAGTTTTTTCCAATTCTGTGAAGAAAGTCATTGGTAGCTTGATAGGGATGGCATTGAATCTATAAATTACCTTGGGCAGTATGGCCATTTTCACGATATTGATTCTTCCTACCCATGAGCATGGAACGTTCTTCCATTTGTTTGTATCCTCTTTTATTTCATTGAGCAGTGGTTTGTAGTTCTCCTTGAAGGGGTCCTTCACATCCCTTGTAAGTTGGATTCCCTATTTAATAAATGGTGCTGGGAAAACTGGCTAGCCATATGTAGAAAGCTGAAACTGGATCCCTTCCTTACACCTTATACAAAAATCAATTCAAGATGGATTAAAGACTTACATTTTAGACCTAAAACCATAAAAACCCTAGAAGAAAACCTAGGCGATACCATTCAGGACATATGCATGGGCAAGGACTTCATGTCTAAAACACCAAAAGCAATGGCAACAAAAGCCAAAATTGACAAATGGGATCTAATTAAACTAAAGAGCTTCTGCACAGCAAAAGAAACTACCATCAGAGTGAACAGGCAGCCTACAGAATGGGAGAAAATTTTTGCAATCTACTCATCTGACAAAGGGCTAATATCCAGAATCTACAATGAACTCAAACAAATTTACAAGAAAAAAACAAACAACCCCATCAAAAAGTGGGTGAAGGATACGAACAGATGCTTCTCAAAAGAAGACATTTATGCAGCCAACAGACACATGAAAAAATGCTCATCATCACTGGCCATCAGAAATGCAAATCAAAACCACAATGAGATACCATCTCACACCAGTTAGAATGGCACTCATTAAAAAGTCAGGAAACAACAGGTGCTGGAGAGGGTGTGGAGAAATATGAACACTTCTACACTGTTGGTGGGACTGTAAACTAGTTCAACCCTTATGGAAGTCAGTGTGGCGATTCCTCAGGGATCTAGAACTAGAAATACCATTTGACCCAGCAATCCCATTACTGGGTATACACCCAAAGGATTATAAATCATGCTGCTATAAAGACATGTGCACATGTATGTTTATTGCATCACTATTCACAATAGCAAAGACTTGGAACCAACCCAAATGTCCAACAATGGTAGACTGGATTAAGAAAATGTGGCACACATACACCATGGAATACTATGCAGCCATAAAAAATGATGAGTTCATGTCCTTTGTAGGGACATAGATGAAGCTGGAAACCATCATTCTCAGCAAACTATCGCAAGGACAAAAAACCAAACACCCCATGTTCTCACTCATAGGTGGGAATTGAACAATGAGAACACGTGGACACAGGAGGGTGAACATCACACACCGAGGACTGTTGTGGGGTGGGGGGAACAGGGAGGGATAGCATTAGGAGATATACCTAATGCTAAATGATGAGTTAATGGGTGCAGCACACCAACATGGCACATGTATACATATGTAACAAACCTGCACGTTGTGCACACGTACCCCAAAGCTTAAAATAGAATAATAATAAAATTTTAAAAAATTCTTATATATATTATATAAATTCTTATGTATAAAATAATGCATATTAACTTTAAAATTATTTTATAATATTGACAAAATTATTTAAAATATATATCACCAATAAAAGATATTGATTTTTAATTAAAAATAATTAAAATTTATATATAAACAACACTTATTTTTAAACAAACAATAAGTATTATTACATAAAACTTAGACTATATTATTGTAAAAATAAGTTGTTTTTGTGAACATTTGCCTTAATTGTTTTTGGAGTACCATGTATCATTTTATGAAGGCATGTTTCTGAAACAACCAAAGTTGTTGGTTGATTTTTGCTTTAGGCAATAATGATCATCCGAAAAAAAATTCCCTTTTTCTTGAATTTATAATTTATCTTTAATCCTGATCTGTGTTCCCACACATAAGCCTAGGAGAGTTCATATATAGAAGGAAGGGAGTTGGGAAAGGAAAGGAAGCATTTATTGGGCTCTTGTTTTGTGTCATGTGTTTAGTAGGCATTGAACTAAATTTCATTTAATTATTCAAAGAATTCTTCTGATGTTATAGTGGTTTTGCAGATGATGAAAATGTGGATTGAAGGGTTTATAAAGTTAGCTTACTTAGTATGCAGCAGAGTTGCCATTTAAACTCAGGTCTGTCTGATTTCTCCTTTTCAAGTTAGGACTCAACTAAACGGGGACAACTAGTGAAAGTAGGGCATATTTCACCTTCCTATATGAATGTCTATGCAAAATACTTAATGTGAACACGTTACTTTTCTTTACTACTTATCATCAATAAATATTAGATTGCATCATGTATATTTGTCCTTCAGATGCTAAAAATAAACCATGGTAGGAGAATTTAATTATTAAAGACAGCAATCTTTTGATAGGAAAAGTAGAACCCAAATCAAAATGGATTATAGCCGTAAGTATAAACATTCACCTAAAGAAGAAAAACAATATTTATTTTGTTTGTAAATAGCAATACAGTGGATATTCACCATATATACTTAGATTTTTATACATACTACATTATCTGGACTTATTTTCTTTAAAAACTTTGGTACAACTTTGGAAATTCATTCCTTTATTTATCCTTCATTCTTTATTCAACAGCTGCTATTGATTACCCACTGTATACATAGTTCCAGGTGTTTTAGAAATAGGAATAAATAAAGTATAGTCTCTGTCATCAAGTAGTTTATATTTTTAGTAATTACAAATATAGAAAAGTTTGCTTCATAAGGAGAATAAAAGTTATATTGACTATAAGTCATAGATTTTATTTTCAAGCTACTCGTCTGATTAACCATGATCAGATTAAATTATGTTTTTATTTGTCAAATGATTCAGTGTTTTGTCACTTTCCCTGGAAATTGAGTAAAATGGGTTTCCCACAATCATCATTATTCATGATAAATCTAAACCATATTTCACGATTTACAGTATTTTTTGATACACTAACAAAGGAGTCTTTTATAATCTTATTATAGCATAGTACTGGCTTTGGAAATTCTCTATATTCAAATGCCAGCTCCACCACTTATTAACTATGGGATGTAGGACAATTTTTTAGACCTCTGTGAGTTTTGATTTCTCCATTGAGTAATTGTGATATTCAAATGAGTCAAATATAGGCCATGTCTTTGTTTATATAAGTCTCTTGTTGATTGTAGTTACTGTATTCAAGTTAGCTATTATAATTAGTTGATAGAATTCAGTTCATTGTTTCTAAAACTTCTTATTAATCTTTGATTTGTAAGCTCTCATTGATATTAGTCTTTATTTTATTCTGAAAAACATTATCTTTCATGACTCTGATATATAAGTTGTCTAGTCAAAAGAGATAAAGTGGAAATATTTAACCTGCATTTACAGTTTTAAAGAAATCATGTAAAGTCCAAAGTTAATAAGACTTTAAATCAAATGATTTAGCTATATGAATTATTAGTTTTGATCTGCTATAACATTATGATTTATTTACTTGGCTACACCAGGGTTTCGCCTTGGGTTGCATTATTCTCCTGTGTAATTAAGAATGTTTGCACTGGATAAAAAACTGTATTCAAGTGCTATTTCTGCCACTTACTACCTGTGTGTCAGCAGGAAAACAAAATAAGCTGCCTCAATGTCCTCTTCTATAAAAATGAAAATGAATCCTATTTTATACATTTCATATGAGAATAATGACATGTTTATTAACTGCTTATTACAGAAATTAATATAGTAACATAAGTAAAAATTAATGTTGTTATATTTGTTATTTAAAACATCTTAGTAATATCAAAGGGGCATTCTTTTCTTTCAAATTTATTTATTATAAATTGGCATCTTTTAAATTATAAAACATAGTTATGTACCACCTAACAAATTTCAGTCAATGATGGACTGCATATATAGCAGTGACACCTTAAGATTATAACATCAGATTTTTACTGTACCTTTTCTGTTAAGATACACAGATACTTACCAATGTGTTACAATTGCCTACAGTATTCAGTACAGTGACATGTACAGGTTTGTAGCCCAAGAACAAAAGGCTAAACCATACAGCCTAGGTGTGAGGTAGACTGTACCATCTAGGTTAGTATAAGTACATGCTGTGCTGTTCAGCAACAACAAAATTGCCTAATGATGCATTTCTCAGGATGTACCCCTGTTGTTGAGTGATTCATAACTGTATATAGAAGTCTAGATGGAATAAAGAGGAAGGGAAAGTGTGAGGGAAGAAAGAAAAGGAGAAAAGTCTGGTTAGAAATCTTTAACACAAGATGAAATTTGGATTTGATAGAGTAGGATGCAGGCTTGCTTTGGGAGGAGTCCATCAGGAGCCCTCTCCTTGAAGGCCTCTTCCTTCTTAAAGCAAACACAGAAATTAGACAATCTCAATAGCATGACTCACTTCCAGAAAGGTGGAGGGTAAAGCTTGAGACATTTTGACAGTCTTCGTGGCCCTAGAAGTAGGCTGAATCAGTATGCATCACGATGTGAAGGGTAGCAAAAATGCTTTCTATCTTACCATGAAATTATTTTCTTTGGAATAACAAAGGGGCCCACTTCCTCCAGAGAAAATAGACCTAACCAAACTGTAGACTGAACAGATGTCCAGAAATAAATTACATCCCACACATTGTTATTACATGCACCATTTTAAAGTTAAGGGCAGTATGATGCCATTACATGGCAACTCTCATTTTAAAAAATAATAAAATTTTGTATGTGATGTCTGAAATTGAAATCGCAGCATTATTCTTTTACCAAAGAAATCTCAGTTGACAAAGTTGCTTATTTTGCTGCATTTTTCCCTCATGATACAGAATACTGTTTCTCCTCATTTTAAAACCTCAATTAATTATCTTCAGATGAAAATTTTCATATTCGCCATTTTAAGTGGTTTTGTTGTTTGAGTCATTCTTTTGCAAACACCATAAAAATCCCTTTACAGTCTGACATGGGCTATCAATCCTAACACCACTTCTCCTTTCAATGTAAAATCTTGTTATGCCTCTAAAGATGAGTATATCCCAGTCTTAGTAATAACTATTCCTGTTTCAGCAGAAAGTAATTCATAATAAGTATCTTAGCAATTTCCTCCTTTCCTTGGAATTGAATCATTATAAATACTGACAATTTTATTTCTTTTCTATTCTGAAAGATGAAAAGTCTGGTTCAGCATATGCTCCATTGTACATTTGAGCAATCTATATCCTCTGTTCTTATGGTTAATATGAATTGCTTAATCCTGTGATTGTTTTTGTTTTCCATTTTCAAAGGAATCCTGGCAAAGCCTATGTTTATGAATTTGTACAAAATGTTTCAGACTAAGGAAAATGTCTCTAAACAAAAGCTCAAAATACATTGGTTTCTAACTCATATGACCCCCCCAAAATGATATTATACAATTTTTCAATAGTCTGAAATATATTATAAGAAATAATTCTTATCAGTAGTTTTGCAAGTTGCTCAGGATTTTTGCTGATCCATTTTATATTTGCATGTGGCATTGACACAATTTGCTATAACATCTCCTAGGAAGTAATATATTTTTTTTAGGCATTTACTATTTGAGCTATGAAGGTTAGTCTTAGATGTTCTTTCTCTTTTGTACTTTAAAAATTTTTTTCTAGTTTTACACAAGGTAAAAATGTTTTTAATACCCTCTATGTCTTAGACTCACCATGCAGGGGTGTCCAAGGGAGAGAGTACAGTCATGGGTTCTTAGTTTCTGTTTCTGGTTGGCCCAGTAAAACCCCTGCCTCATCCCTCCTTTCTGCTTACAATTAGACACAGAAACCAAAAATTATGGCTTCAGGCTGCTAAAAGCCTGAAACAAAACAAAACAAAAACAACAACAACAAATAAGGCAGGTTGGACAAGCTCATGAGCATTACATATGTCACAACCTTTATAATAAATACCATTTTATTACAGAATGCAACAAAATAATTATTTGAATTATGCCTAGTAACATAATTCCAGAAAAAATGGGTTTGGACAATTGTATATTTATGGATATATCCATTGTTCCCATTTTAAGAAGTGAACAATTATTAGTGTGTTTTTTTGAAAGGCAAAGCCAGATTTGTCATTAAATGAGACAGCTAAAAGAATGGAAGCAATACAAGCAGTCCCCAACTTATGAATGAGTTATATAACAAAATTCCTTTTAAGATGTTTTCTTTCCATTTTATAAGATGGATATTTATCGACAGTGGCCACACAAAAAAACCTGTGAAAACCCACAGCTTATGCTAAATGACAATATTTTTAGCATTGGTTATGGTGACTGTGTGAGTGAGAGGGACACAAGGAAAAACATGTTTCTCCATTTTTCCTGATACTCAGTTGACCCTGCCCAATATGTGAAAAATAACTAAAGCCAGCTTTTCACACAGCCTTCTCTCTCTTTGTCACCTTTGTTTTCTTCCTGAGGTAATGCTGTTTCCCATCTGATATTCTCTAGCTGCCTTTTCTTTAAAGTGGTTTTGGTTTCCAATTTTCTAACCCAACTTGTCTCTTGATCAAAATGACTCAGTACAGCTGGCATGGGGAAATGTCTAAGAAAAAATAATTGGGCCAAAGTGTCCACACCAGCCCTGCATCTTGCATCCCCTCTGCTTCTCACTTCCCGACCCCCACACCACAATTGTTAATTTAAATAAACAAATAACTTAAGGAATTTCTGGCAGTGTGGGGTCCTGGAGTGATACATGTATAGATAGTATGGGTGAAGATATTTGGAGACAGGAACTGGGATAGGTGGGAATTCAGCCTTAAATGCAGCATCCCCTGCACTGCTCTTGAAGTGATACATTTTCTTCAATACTATACTTAGGAGCCTATAGTTTCTTTATTTTAATACATACACATTTTCCCAGTGGGTCTTGCAAAGCTTGTGATAGAAGCTTTGTTAATGAGGTGTGTATTAGTCTGTTCTCACACTGCTAATAAAGACATACCCAAGACTGGGTAATTTATAAAGGAAAGAGGTTTAATTGACTCACAGTTCCACATAGCTGGGGAGGCCTCACAATCATGCCAGAAGGTGAATGGGGGTCAAAGGCACATCTTACATGGCGGCAGGCAAGGGAGCACGTGCAGAGGAAGTCCTTTTTATAAAACCATCAGATCTCATGAGACTTATTCACTATCACGAGAACAGCATGGGAAAGACGTCCCCATAATTCAATGACCTCCCATTGGGTCTCTCCCACAACAGGTGGGAATTATGGGAGCTACAATTCAAGATGAAATTTGGGTGGGGACACAACCAAACCATATCAAGATGTAATAAGCTAGAGATAACTGCTTCATTTTTTCTAAAATGTAAAAGTAAATGTAAAATACATGATTATATAATATTGTTTACCTATATTTTAATTTTAATTCTTTTCAATACCTCAAATGTAAAACCATCCACTCATAAAGTAAATTTTAAGAGTTACCTCTATATGAAAGAAATCGTTATTTGTATTAGTTATAACATTCCTTATACCTGGCCACCCAAAACAAGAAAATAATCAAGTTTTCAATTTTCAATTTTTTATCATAACTCTGGATATAAATATAACTAAAATGTTTTCAGTAATAACTCCATGAACAATGATCAAACAAATGCTGTACTTGTTGTGGGCTGGCATCAACAATTATGAAAGTGGCTTGGTAAGGCCAGGCCAGACCTTTGTAACCAGTTATACCAGGCTACTGTTAGACAGCCCCAGATAGCCCATCCCTCTGCCTCAGGGCTTATGGAAACAGTGGATGTTGGTAACTGAACACTTACTCCCTGCTGCATGCTTCCCATGTCATTTCATTCCTGCGAAGTGCATTTTCATATCTATATTTCATAAATGAGGAGACAGATTCTGAAAGGCAAACCAACTTGCTCAAAATAACTAGCTTATATATTTTGAGCCAGATGCAGACTAAAGTCTGTGTAATGCTAAAACCTGTGCTCCTAGACATTATGCAAACTGTTTCATGGGCTTACACTGAAATAATATCTGATGAATTTCTCTTTGCATAAGAGAGTGAGCTCCACAAGTGTGGTAGGCAGAGCATCCTCATATCTCAGAACCTGACACAGCGAAGGTGCTCAATGCTGGTTGAACCAAAGTGACAACTTGTTTATCCAGCTCTATCATAGCAGTAACTTTACTAAAAGTTCTCTGTTCCCTTACTTTTTTTCAGAAAAGTTATCCACGTCCCCAAACAAAACCTACGTCCCTGTAACAAAAAGCTTTTATTTTCAAGAGCTGTATCTGTAGCCATTTTTTTAATTGTGGTAAAATATATATAACATCAAATTTACCATTTTAACCATGTGAAAGTATACAGCTCAGTGGTATTAAGTACATTCACACTGTTGTTCGATCATCAGCATCATCCACCTTCAGAATTTTTTCATCTTCCCAAAGTGAAACTCCGTACATATTAAACAACAACTCCCCATTTCCCCTCCCTGCAGCCCCTGGCCATCACTATTTTACCTTCAGTCTTGATGAAACTGACTATTCTAACTACCTTATGTAAGTGGAATTATACAGTATTTTTCCTTTTGTAACTAGGTTATTTCATTTTGTATATTGTCAAGGTTTATCCTTATTGTAGCATGTGTCAAAATTTTCTTCCTAAGGCTGAATAATATTCCATTGTATGTATATATCACATTTTGTTTATCCATTTATCTGATGATTTATTGAGTAATGTAGTTGTCCAAAATGGAATCTTTTTGCCAATTCTTTGATGGAAAGATAAGATGCAAATATAGAAATGCAATGAGTTCATGATTTTTAGAACATCTCTCTTTTTATATCATAAGCCCTAAAATTAATCATGGAAAACTAGTTCAGTTTAGGCAATCAGCAAAAAAAAAATAGATGGGCTTAAGATAATTTAGGATTTATGAGTTATAAATATGCCACATTTTAACTACTCAGGCTGGAATTAGCCTGTCTTCATTTGATTATCTGTTTTGATACATTGACTGTTCTTCAGAAGATTCGTGAAGCTAGGGGTATTTAAAAATTGCCATTTCTCTAAAATTAAATAGAATAATAGGGAAGGGAGCATTGATTCTAAATAAGAATGCAAATTTATAGCCATCAAGTTTTCTACTACTACCATTTAACTTCTAATCAGCGTATTATGAAATATTCTTGTTCAAGAATTGGTGTCTGAATCTTAAGTCAATAAGAAGGAAATAATCTATACAGTTTTTAGTATTTTCAGCAGTTTTCCTTATGTGCTAACCAATAATTTTTTAGCTGGCATTTATCAATGCAAGAGACACACTCATATACACATATTATATATCCTCTAATACACAACATTATCCTCTAATCCTCTAATCCTTACACTGAAAAGTAGACGTCATCACCATTTTACAAATGAGGAAGGAGAGGATCAGAAAGGTTAAGTGACTTTCTCAGTTAATAACTGGCAGAGTTGGCATTTGAGAACAGGACTTCTAGATACAAGGCTGCTGCTCTGTCACCTCACACTTCCCCTACATGTTGTGAATAGTACTGGGCCACAAAAATGAATGGGACAGTCTCCACCCTGGAAGAATTTATATTATACTGGAATGGATGGGCATTTTTAACTAATTAAAATATAATAGTATGAAGATTAGAAGTTCTTTGGATGCCAGCAGGTAGACATAGCTTAATAGTGCCTGAAAAGCTTTGCAAAGGAAAGGGCATTCCATCTTGGCCTTACATGACTTCCTTCCATCCTGGTTTTCCATTTTAATTAGTAAAGAATTTAGTTAAGCACATGGGATGATTGGTTAAAGTTGAAGCTGTAATGAGATCATGAAGGTTAAATTAAAGTGTTTGAAGTTTATCTCTTAGCAGTGGAAAACAAATGTTTTTATGTTTTCATTCTTGTTACTTTTTTCTGCTTAATCTACCATTCTGTAGAAGCCTTAGTAATAGAACAAGCGAAGGAGAAGAAAAAGATATTTTTTTTAAAAAAGAATCCTTTTTTGAGCCTATGCTAGCTTATTTTAATGTTCTTGCATTATAGGCATGATTAAAGATTTTAAGTGTATGACTTTGCATTTTGATCAGAGTTATCATCTCCCTCAAGGCTGCTCAATAACATGATCCATAATGACATTTTGTTGTTATTTTCTGACCTGTTGGGTGAGGCACTAAAGCCAGCTTCCCTAGGTCTATGTAGCTTTAAGTTATTGCAGTGAGGAAATTTCACAGTGCTGTCATGCTTTTGGTTAATACAGTTTTGTGTTTTGCTTGGGAAAGACAATTCTGAGAGTGTCCTATTGATTCAGATGTTTTCTGACAGTAGCTGCCTACCAGGTTTGCCTTCATTGACTTTTCAATGTTCTGTTACAAATAACTTGCATGTACAATTTGATATTGAAAAGCCTAGAAGGTTCCCCACTGTGCATGAAGTTAGAGCAGCCCTGAGCCATGGGGTGGTGAGTGCTTATTATCATTCTGAAAATCATCCACTTGTCCTGGGCTGTTGCCATAAAAGGGTTCTGTTTTCTCTGTTATTCTTTTTTCTTCTCCTGCTTCTTTTATTCTTTCAGACATTCCAATGCACTTCTTATTCTTTAAAAGTTTAAACTTCATTCTTAAAAATTCCCCATGGTGACTGAAACATGGAATATAAAGTCAGAGGTGTTTTCTGATATTTTTGAACACACGGAATGTGAGATGGCTTGGATTGGAAGTACTTATTTTGTTAGTACAATTTAAAAGAATCACTTCTGTGAGATTTTTCTAAAATGATGAATGGTTAGAAATGTTCTTTTATAATCATAATAAAAATAACTACCATTTATCGAATGCCTACCATCTGCCAAGATCTGTGCTTAGCAACTTTCATGCTATCTATAATATTGACAACTCTGTAAGGTAGGTATCATTAAACCATTTACAGATAAAGAAACAAAGACTCTGAGAAGTTAAGTGACTTGTCCAAGACAAGAATGATTACTTCTATCTTTCTAATTGTGGTTGACTTCTACTTATTAAAAATGATGGTAATATCATTTGGGTTTGCAGAGCACGTCACAGTTTACATAGCAGTTTCACATATGCCACCTCCTTTAACCTCACAAAACTGATAACTATATTTTGCATTTCACCTTAATCTTTGTGAGACCATCTTGAGGCTTTAGATCAGAAATGGGGTATGAATTTCCTTGTGCTGAAATATGACCCTTTGTTAAGTTAGCATCATTTGCAAAAATGTCTTCATTTCTACCATTACTAGTTTATGCTTCTATTTTATCAGGGGAGAAGGCAGCTGGAGAACTTGCCTATTGATGCCCTTGAAGAGTTTGTGGGATTATGTTTACCCAGAAAATAGTTGCCTGTAGCAAAAGCATAATAATGTTTTTGAGACCCAGCTGCTCTGCCCCTGAAAACTATGTAGGAAATACTTACATAGCTGCTATTTCCTGCTCTCTCCTCCCAGGATCCCAGCCCGTGCGTGGCATCTCTGCCTTTCAAAGACATTCCACTGTGCAGTCTGTCCCTATGTCTGCTTGTAAACCAAAGCATAATGTTCATTTACACATAAGTGGAGGAGGGGGAAGGAGAACCTTATAGAATTACAAATAAGATAATATTATAGTGGGTAATAAGTACATTTCTGCCTCATCACCAGTATTTCCAAAACCCAATGGCATCAAATTCTCTGAAATAATTTAGGGCTCTGAAATGGGAATTGGGTAAAGAAAATAAGTTAAAAAGTTATTGGATTCAATAGGGAAAAATAATAAAACAAATACAGTAACAGGTACACTACCCTCCTCTATCCCCCTTGGGAACACCAAAGCAAACCCACTCACCCTTCCAAAAAGTATCATTTCTTTCAAATATCAGAGCTTTGACCCAGGAGCCTGACCTCACTTTTCCTGACCTAACTCCTCCTAGGCGAGATTGGTTTCTCCCTCTCTTCTGTATTCTCAAAGCACCTAGGACATGCCTCTGCTTCAGTATCCATCTCCTCTACTGGACATGAGCAAAATGAGCTTCCTCCTTATCCCTACCATTCCGGGGAACAGTCCATCACTTGGAGCACAAAGCTTAGTGCACAGTAGATGAATCTATTCAGCCATGCAACAGTACCAGACCTTCTGTTAGTGCTGTGTGCTACACTCAGAGAATGTTTAAAGAAATGAGGAATGAAGAAAGGGAGTGAAGAAGACAGGGAATGTAGGAATGAGAGAGACAGAAGAAAAGACTGAAGGAGGAAGGAAAGAGGGAGTGAGGAAGGAAGGAAAGAAGAAAGCCTGGCCCAAGATGTGAATAAGAATGTGATGATTTCACTTATCACATAGTATTTCACATAATACCTATTGTTTACTTTCAGCAAAGAAATTTATTTTGAGAATATGAATATTTCAGAGGAATAATTCACAGTGGAGATGGGGTAGATAGTTTTGTAGAAGACTAGAAATCAGTTTCTAAATGTTTCTCTTTCCACTAATTTCAAAGTTTATTTTTCTTATTACTAAAATATTTCCACTTTTATATATGTGAAGAGAAAACTTTTGCTTACTCCTTAGCTAATGAATTTTATAAACAAACTCTTTTATATGTTTTTATAATATAATATGTGAAATGAGAAGACTAAGGGATTTTACCTACCACCTACATATTACCATATTAAGATATTCCTGAATAAAGTAAACCCCACCATAAATGTATGTGTGTTGGGGGGTATGATTTTTCTTTTTGGTCTATGAAACAGATTATGCTAATTTACACCAGCACTTCCAATAACAACTAACTATTCTGCACCCCAAACACACACACACACACACACACAACACACCCCATCTACTCTTCTCTCTCCTGCTCCAGTACTCTGTAGCATTAGTTTAGTTTCTCTTATTCCCTCAGCCCCACTCTTTAGACAAAAAAAAAGAAAGAGAGAAAGAAAGAAAGAAAGAAGGAAGGAAGGAAGAAAGAAAGAAAGAAAGAAAGAAAGAAAGAAAGAAAGAAAGAAGAAAAGAAAGAAAGAAAAGGAAACCTTTCCTTCTCATTTCTAGGGCTCTTAGGGTTTGCACGCTGCCACTCTACCATTCTTCACACATTCCAATTAGAAACTTAAGGGTGGCCAGCACAGTGGCTTGTGCCTGTGATGCCAGCACTTTGGGAGGCTGAGGTGGGTGAATCGCTTCAGCCCAGGAGTTTGAGATCAGCCTGGGCAACGTGGTGAAAACCCATCTTCACAAAAAATAAAAACAAACAACAACAAAAATAGCCGGCATTATAGCACACACCTGTAGTCCCAGATACTAGGGAAGCTGAAGTGGGAGGGTCGCTTGAGTCCGGGAGGTGAAGGATATAGGCTGCAGTGAGGCTTTAGTGTGCCACTGCCCTCCAGCCTGGGCGACTGAGCGAGACTCTGTCCCAAAAGAGAGGAGTGGAGGGGAGGGGAGGAGAGGGGCACAAAGGTGCCATGCATATCAGAGGATGCTTTCTTGTCTGCTTATCTCAAATCTGGCCATACATTTGAATATCAAATAAAGCTGATATTCTCATTTTCTTCCTCTCTACTGAAAAATAATCTATCCCAGTAACAACAGTTAGCAGTCACTGCAGGCAAGATGATAAAGAGGAAAATAAAAAAGATCTTGAGGAAAAAAAAAGTCAAGGATGATTTTGAATATTTATTATGTTATCTTGAAACCCATCATAATCACTTCTCAAATTCTTAATGAAATCTGACCAAAATGTGCTCCCACTATTTGTTGAGATCTATAGGAAAGTCAAAATGATACAATTTCTCATTTTATCATTATTTTTTGTGCACTTATGCGCACAGAAGATACTGTGTGAATTGGTTTGAAGTTTTCCTTCTTTTCACTATCTTATAGCTTAACTGGTAATGAGCAGCAAATTTTAAAAGATTAAAAATTACAGGGGGAAGGGAAGAGGAAAGTTAGTGCCCTAGATAGAGTGACAAAAATTACAAAAGAACAAAGTAATTATTCACAAGATGGGAAAAAGATATAAATGAATTGAATTATGAGTCAGACAGAAAAGACCACACAAATATATACCCACATGCATGAACATAAACAAACACAAATACACATGCACACACAAAAAGACATGCACACACAGTCTACACTACACACATATCATCCACCCACACAAATGCAGAGACCGCACATTTGACACATGCTCACAAACACACTCATCCAAACATGGCAAAATTATGCTCCCAATTTAATTAGCAAAGAATACATTTTACCAGAAGCAGGGTAAACACCACATAGGATAGTAGCATGTATCAGAGTAGCTTCCCTTGATCCCCAGAGTCCTTGTGGGGGCTCACAGCTGCCTGTGAACTGGACATGTAAGCAAACCTATAAACCTTAATTCTTTCTGCAACACTGAACTTTTATATGCCAGAGGTACAGGATGATTTCAGAAAATCTTAAATTTACAATTTTTATGCCTCTGATTAACATTAAGCATCACATCTCTTGGTTCGAAAAAAAAATTAAAAAAAAAAAACTCAGTGACATGGAGGCCATATCATCATCTGGGGAGAGAGAGCAGAGTCAGTGAGCAGAAGCTATGAGCAAAATGGCATTACCTTGCAGTAAATATTGTGAATTTTACTTAATCTAATATTCAGTTTAAACATGGGGATAATTAATAATTAGTGCCTAATTAGAAATAAATAATATTGGTAACATAGCTAATACAATGCCTGGCACATCAAAGATGCTTAAAAAAACAGAAATGGGGAAAGGTGAGACAGATTTTCACTTCCTTGTTATAATTGATGATTATCCAGTTGCTTTTGGTCTGGTTGGTTCCCCTTGCATAATCCATTAGCTTAAACTAATTGCATTTTCCAACTTGATCACCATTTAGTGTCCTAACATGTATTAATATGGGCTACTGAATCTGCATTCATATGTCTCTGAGACCTGAATAAAACCTTAAAATTTTCAGGGATAGGTTGGAAATACACATAACATGAGTGTTACTATACATTGCCTTGATGCAGTGTTACTATAATTGCCTCCACTCAGTGTGCTTTGGGATCATAGATCAAAATGGTGAAAACCTTCCTGCCACAACAAGCCAGTTAGCTTGTCCCACTGTGAGATTCTCCTTACAAAATAGACATGCTTTTTCAAAAGTGTTTCTTTTAATTTGTTGAAATGTCAAGAAGAGCCTGATGTTATAGATTTTGGTGAAAGGTAGTTTTGTCTTATCAAAATCATACAGCTCATACCTATCTATTTTTTTCAAATGTCCATTGTACAAAAATACAGTCTTTATGGGTATTTAACTCCTACAGTTGACTTTAAGTTCTGCTCTCTATATTGAGCAGAAAAATAGTCATGGAACTGTGGAATTGGAATTTGAAGGTATGTATTTCAATGCCATTTATATATTAAAAGTAGTAGGAAACTATATCGATATAAATACAGTCATTTTCTAGAGTCAGTTAGTTCCAAGAGGCTTTTCTTTTTTTTAACATTTAAGATGCCTTACTTGGAGTTCCTTAGAGAAAAATTTCTTCGAATGCTAGGATAATATAAAAACCATAGCTTTCCAAAAACGTTTACATTAACTTTGAAACAAGTAACTAACATGGTATGAATGCAAGTGAGGCCAAGCAATTAGTGTAAGGAGACCTTGTAATTCAGAGGTGTAGGGGATTCCAGGTAAAACATCAATACCAACTGTACTTTTTTTCTGTGTGGTGTAGAAAGGCAGATGAGAGAAGTTGGGATATGGACACAGGTCCTGGACTTTAAAGATTCACTTAAATTTCCCCACTTCTTTATCGTGGCATACATCTTCCCCTAGGATCAAGCTGCCATGGGCTAGAAATAAAGACTCAGAATATATTTGTTCAAGACCAACAGATCAAGTAGAAATTGTTGTAGAACATATATGTGCTGCTGCGTTTCAGGGTTGAATATAATCATTTGGCAATATCACCTCTACATTTTTATTTCCAAGAAGACACACCCATGCGACAAGCCTTAAAGAAGGTGACAGCAATAGATATTATTTCCAGAGCTCCTACCATGCTTTGGATTACAATCTTATCAATTTGGGTTGAAGTTGCAAAAAATTCAGGCCAAAAATGAACTTTGAGTATTTTATGAAACCCAAACACACTTGTCAAACCTAACCATGCAAAACAGCACAAATTAAGTCAACTTTCAATCTGGTTTTGTGCCAAATGGAATGAAGCCTCTGGTGGGCTAGACAGCTCTGTTTCCTGCTTTCAATTTTGGAGAGTCCAATTAGTAAATTAAACTTTAAAAAGCTGTCTAAAATAATTAATTAGGTCATAATTATTCAGAAGCATATTTTATAGTGTACTCTAATCTAGTATCTAGTCTAAATACTTGAAAAAAGGGTATCAATTTCATTATTAAAGAATTAATTATAATTGGGCCTAATCCTTTGGTGATGAACGTTGAAAAAATACTCTAGGGATAAACTGTTCACATATGCGAAGTGGATAAATTCTTTCAGAGCTCAAGAATAATAGTTATGCTCTGGAAGTGTTTTCTGCTTATATTAATTCCTTTGTTAAAATTCTTACAGATATCACCCAACAAATAAAAGTTTCATAGGAAAAAGAGCCCTCTGTTTAAATGAGTTCATCACATATGGACAACTGATTTTCCTCCTACTCTATTCCAGACATTTTCCATAATCAGTACATTGGTACAGAAAAGAGAAAAGAAACAGGGAGAAGTAACCTGCCGGGCATGGTAGCTCATGCCTGTAATCCCAGCACTTTGGGACGCTGAGCCAAGAGAATCGTTTGAACTCAGGAGTTCATGAGCAGCCTGGGCAACATAGTGAGATCCATGCGGGAAACATTTTGCTATTTCTTTAACTTCCTTCTCATTTCTTCCTAATGTCCTTTTATGATCTAGTAAATCAAATTTAAAAACTCAACATATCATAAATAATGATACCAGAGATCAGTTTCCATCTATGTCAGAGAGAAGAAATAAATATAGACCATTTCAATACTCTTCCTGCATATACAGGCCAAATAGAATTATAAAGCCAAAGCTCTAGAGTTCAATAAAGGAAAGGCAGTTAATGATTATTGTTTTATGGATAAATTGTTGTAGTGAATTAATGTGTTTTTCAGAAGAGAGAGAACAGGAATGGCAGGTGTTCATCTATAAATGGTGATGAACAATGTGAAACCGAGACCACGGGTAATATTTCTGGTAAGGATTTCACAAGAGTATAAACCACAGCAGCTAAAAACAAAACTTAAATCCATAAGTAGACAAGTTAATCAGAAACATATTTTATGCACTGTTTCTTCTATAATTTTAGGCTTCACAAAATATATTACATACATAACTAAGGCCATAATACTGACTTAAGCTCTTATTTAAATGTATTTGTTGAAAATATTCACAGACTTTTTCAGAACATATGTTCTTTTTATATTTGTCTATACATGTTTCTGTTTTTTTTCAATTGTGTTTGGATGTTGAGATTCTAAATGATTTCTCTATTTTATTTATGGATATTATAATATTAATTTTAATACTAATTCAAAATATTAAAAATATAAAAAGGAATCTAAAAATCCCTGTAATGTAGAAAGATGGCTACTAACTATGACTTACATGTGACTTGACTGATAGAAAAATACTCGTGTGTTTACAAATGAACACATGATAAGTATGAAATAAGGATATAGTCAGATGTTAAAATCCCTTTCTGGATCTCAGTCCTCTTGGCAAACATAACTGTTGTGTTACTCTTTTTATTTTAATGGGAGTAAAGTGTTTGGGTGAAAGAATAATTTTTACTTTTATGTGTTTCCAAAAATACAAATACTGCTGTTTTGAGATGCAAAATGGAAAAATTGAATAGAATAGAATAGAATTAAGTCTCATTGTCCAACAGAATCAATAAATAATAAATGAGAAAAATAAAGAGATGCTCAAATATAACCTTGAACATAATGCTTTGCAGGGTTATAAGAGTGTTCAAATGCCTTTCATTTTCATCCTTTCAAATTTTTCAAAAGCTAATTAAGGTGTCATAGGTAAATAATAATGCTTCTATTATAACCAAAGCCTATTCTTTGAAGGCTGTTTATCACGCATTTCTGCTAGTTTATGTAACCATAGTGGACCTACCAATACACCCAATGAGTGGCATACAAACTGATCAAGATAGACCCAGGAATCTAGATACATGTGCATCAGTGTGAGAATAGCATTTGTCAAGTCAACACTTTTGCCTCCAAAATGCTTTATAGACCTCAAGAAATTCTAACAACACTCCTGAGAGAACATTTGCTCTTATTAACAATTTCTAGTGAGGAATTAATGGCTAATTAATTTGCCCAAGGACAAAAAAGTCAGATTATGGTTTTCAGGCTCATTTTTTTTTAGTCTAATTGATTATTAGCGTTGCATTATCTCTTTTTTTTAACCTTGAAGTTCTTTTTGTTTTCTTAAAAATGCAGCATTCTCTGCTATTGTGAATCTGTATTGTGGCTATACTTGTATTTGAGGTTACACTTCTATTCTAAGTTCCTATTTCCAACACCAATTTTTTAGGCATTTTTCTCTTCTTTTTTTTTTTCTTTTTCTAAAGTTTTACTTTATTCTGCAAAGCCAAACTAGAAAGATGTACTAAAGATTGTTTGGCACTGGGTACACTTGAACATAAACACGGGAACAACAGACACTGGGGATTACTGAAGAGGAAAGACAGCGACAGGGGCAAGGCTGAACAACTACCTATTGGGTACTATGCTTACTACCTGAGTGACAGATCATTTATTCTCGAAACCTCAATATCATGCAGTATACTTTTGTAACAAACCTGCTTGGGTGCCCTCTGAATCTGAAATAAAAGTTGAAAGGAAAAAAAAGAAAGAAAATTGTTTGGTTTTGTTTCAATTAGCCAAAATTTGAGATAAGTAATAGCTGCAAGTAGTAAAAAATAGTCTACGCTGTGTGTACATAAGAGTAGATAACTCAAACCTCGGTTCCCCTCTAAACACAAACTCTAAATAAGGGAAGAGGGTTCTGCCCTTCAAAAGTGAAGATATATAGACAAAAGAAACAAATATCTTGAAATGCTGAGCCTCATCCTTTTCAAAAAATATTTAAATAACTAGAAAAACAAAATAAAAATAGAATTCATGGTGTGTGTTTGAGAGCAACAGATCCTTCTTCAGTATATTATTGGCTGGAAGTGTACAGAAATCTTTGTAAATTTTTTAAAAAAATAATTTATTGGCTAATTCAAGATTTTATTTGCTACTTTCTATGCCAGACACTATTATGAGTTCTGAAGTTACAATAATAAATGATATGGACTTTGTCCTTAAAAAGCTCACAGTCTAAGAGAGTGGGGGAACCCAAATATAATAAATCTGTGCTAAAAGAGTACGAGGAAAAAAGTAATTATTAATAATTCTGTGGACAATAAACACTACTATAGATCAGAAAACTGTATCCCAAAGCCTAAATGTGGTTAAATGCCTACTATATTTGTTTGCTACCATAACAAACCACCAATTTGCATAACCTCAACAAAAGAAATTTATTCTCTCACAGTTCTGAAGGCTAGAAATCCAAACTCAAGATGTCAGTCAGGCAGTGCTTCCTCTGAACTCCTCTAGGGAAGGCTCCTTCCTTGCTTCTTCCAGCTTCTGGTAGCCCCAGGCACTTCTTAAATGTGGCAACATAACTCTAATTGCTGCCTCTGTCTTCACATGGCTGTCTTCCCTCATTGTCTTTGTCTCTTCTGTTCATTTAAGAACACCAGTTATGTTGGACTTAAGGCCTATCCTACTCAAGAATGACTTCACCTTAATTACATCTGCAAAGACCCTATTTCCAAATAAAGTCATATTCATAGATACTGGGGATTAGGACTTCAACATATCTTTTTAAGAGGCACAATTCAACACAAAACACTTACTCAGCTAGGTGCTCATTAAAACACTGGATTTCTGCCATTCTGAATTTAAAAGGTAATGATTTAATTAAAACATCAGAGAGTAAAATGACATATTAATGTTTTACAGTTTACAGTTCTATATATAGGCATATATATACACAGCTGTCATTATTTCATTGTTATCTATAGAATTTCTTATTCTGTCTTTAAATATAAAAAGGATTATCTTCTATGAACAATAAAAAAGATAAACTAAATTTAATTACCAATTAAAGATAGGGGTAAAAAAGAGCAACAACACTCTAAAACAGAATAATCATGGATATTGTGTAACCTCTCTCTTTCGTAGTTTATTCATACTGGGAGACTAATGAAATAGAATGATAAAATCTTGTCCAGAGATGAGGAGGAGTATTAAATGACATCCTGTTCATTTAATGTGAATATAATAAACTTCAAAGTCAAAAATGTGAATATAATAAAGTTTGAAATTTTTGAAAATATGACACATAAGCATAAATACGTACATAAGATTAACACATTTTATCTATAAGTTATTTAAATTTATATACATATCCAACCTGAAAATTGTTTAATATTTGAGTTTTTTATAGTGTCTAAGAATGCATAAATGGTATGCAAAAATATTTTCAATTTTTTGCTTACCATAGTTGAATGTTACAAACTTACTGTATCCAGCAAATTCCAAACTATATGCTAGAACTTGCAGAGAAAACAAAATGTTTTCCATGACAGGAAGAGACTCTATTTAATCATTATATTAAGAGATTTAAACAAGATGAGAATTAAGGATGGGATGGATATTCCAGAGAAATGGAACGATTAATTCATTCAATTTATATATGTTGAGATTCTGCTCTATACCAGGCACTGGTCAAGGTATTGGGAACACAGCAATGAACACAATGTTCCAAGTCTCTGCCCTCAAATAGGTTAACCTCAAGTAGCTTAAATTCTAGGTGAAGGAGTAAGGGGAAGGAAGGGAAACGGGATGAATAATAGATAAACAACAAATAAATTTTTAGTACAAGTATGTTCCATGCAATATTTGGGACACTTAAATAATTAAACAATGAATAAGTTGTCAGAATAGGTAATGACAAGGACAAGTAATAATATTTTTCATATGTCTGATGCAATAGTTAGAACATAATTATTCTTTTTTTAAAAAAAGACAAGGTCTCACTCTGTTGCCATGCTGGGGTGTAGTGGTGCCATAATAGCTCACTGCAGCCTTGAACTCCTAGACTCAAGCCATCTTCCCACCTCAGCCTCCCTAGTAGCTGGGACTATGGGTGCATGCCACCATGCCTGGATAGGATATAATTAACTAAAAAGTTTTTTGTTGCTTGTCTGAAGTTCAAATTTAACTGGGTGCCCTGTATTTTCATTTGCTCCATCAAACCATCTTAACAGGAGGAGATAGCAAATAAAGGCATTTTTAAAAGTAGTATGTTATATGGTGATAAATGCTTTGGAGAAAATAAGGCAAGGTTAGGCAAATTCGGAATGTTGTGAGGAGTGGGGAATCCCTACTCCATACATCAGCGGGATGACCTCTCCAATAATGAAGCATTTCAGCAGATACTTGAAGAAGGTGAGCATGTGGTCCAAGCCACCGGAGTCTTCCTGGCTTGGCTAGAAGGACAGCAGGTGAAAATCCCTGAGGCAGAAGAATGGTAGGTCTCTCCAGAAACAGAGGGTCCAGTGAACTGGAGTAGAGGGAGGAAGGAGAAAAGCAAATTTTTGCTTGCTCTTGCAGTATTTGTTGTTGGCCAGAATTACTTCTTCGACATTAATCAAAACATGACCTTCAGCTGTATGTATCTGCTCACCTCTGTCTACCTGTCTCTCTTTTTCTGTCTCTCCCTTTATCTCTGCCTCTCAGCACAGGCACCTATCTGTCTTCATATATAGCTTACTTATAAACCAAACACAAAGCAATGTCTGCTGCAAGAAAAAATAATGAGCAACTTAATTAATTCAGGCCTTATTTACCCTCACGTTGTCAATTTTGATCATTTGCTTATTTAACTAAATTGTTCTGCTTTCATTCCAGTCATTAGCTTCCATCTATAAAAAATAATGTGCTCACATTCCATAAGTATGTTAGATATTCACACATTTTGCATTTTGCAATAGAGACCAAGACTCTGGAGTGTTTTTATTTAATGAAACCTCTAATCAGATCCTGTGGATTTACTAGTAATTAATCTTTAAAATAACACCATATACAGGACTTTAATACCCCAATATGTTAATCTCATCTTTTGTTTTGAAAATCGTCCTCTATTTAACATTCTATCACACTGTATGCTGTCTCACTCCTGCAGCCCTCATCTCCACACAGCTGTGGTCTACATGGCCCCAACATGTGTATTCAGTACTGCCCCGCCAATTGTAAATGAGAGGTTTAAAAGGCTCCAGATCCAAGTGACACATGCAGCATTTGTGTTGAGGTTCTGCCTCCATCTTTGTGCCTAAATCTCTAACTGTGTAGCCTCCCACAACTGCAGTCTCTAGAAGCCTGGAACTCCACCTTTATCCCCTCATTAAGTCTTTTAAAAATCTACTTATTCTCTGATTTCTAGCCCAGTTGCTGATAGAATTTCACCTGCTGATAAAATTTTCTGAATAAAATGTCAGAATATGAATCATCCTTCATTCTTGAGTTTTGCTTACTTATGAACTGCGACATCCTATGTCAGCCTCTCAGACTCCTATTCTTGACTTTCCCCTCGACCTGTACCCTGCTATTATCATGCTTCTTGACACAGGCCAAGGTTTGCCTGATAGACTAAATTTCTCTGAGCATCAGCTGATGCTTTTGGGCTTCATTCAAGCCCAATTCTGAATGTGATTCCAGATTTTATTATCCCTGTCTTCCCTCTTTGGATTTGGCAGGGCTGAGACACTTAGGGATAAGGTAAGTTCTGCCCTCTTCTCAATAATGGGATTGGTTGGACATTGCTTTTTACTTCTTGTTTTCCATGCAGTGGGAATATAACCAAAAAATACTATGTACTTCACTGTGAAGTCCTCAAACAAAAATATCATCGTAAATACCCTGGATCTCAAGGATCTCTAATTAGATGTACCATACACATATTGTAGAACACTTCCAGAACCAGGGATTAGAAGAACAAGCCCTATATTTTGCAGAAATGCGAACCTTAACTAACATATGTCTAATCTCTTTAATTTTACATACTGATGCAAAAGAGATACTAGGAGTTCCCCCATCAGTTCGTTCAATCTCTTGCTTCTTGGGCAAAATCTTCAAGGCTCTTGAATTTCATAGTGAATTTCTCTTTTTGGTCTGTGGGCCTACTCTCCATCTTTGTTACTTCTCTTTTGAGGCTTTCCGCTTATACTCACTACAACTTCTCTCTCTCTCTCTCTTTTTTTTTTTTTTGTGCTAATCCAAATAGACTTTTTGGCCTTGCCCTAGCAGACATTTAGATTTTCCTTCCCAGCAAGTGTCTGTCTCTAAAGCTTGATGAATAGTTGCCAAAGAACACTTTCCTGATATAAGTAAATAGAGCCATGTTTGGTTGGGCTTTAAGATGAAACACAGAATCGTCTTTTTCACTGTGGTGAAGTACATCTGATGCTTTAACATTTATATTCTAGATCTAACATTTAGACTATCAGTTGTGTGACCTTAATCCCCAAGTCTTGGTTTCCTTATTTGTAAAATAAGAATATCAGCTATTTGATCTTGAAGGTCACCTACACCTCTGCAGTTTGTGATACAACTATTCATCACATTTAGCAGATGCCCTTCTCTTTAGAAAAATCTCAAGCCTATAGAATCGGATACAATTTAAATGATCCCCAGCATAATTTTGCCCTCTCAGGATTTCTATCTTCATAGTCATATACAGATTTTTTTGAAAACCCAAGAAAAGAAAACCATGCAAATTAGAAGTGAATATATATTAGATGATTATAAATCACAAATTATATCAACCTTGTAGGGAAGAAAAGATTTCTTTTCTCACCCATAGCTAGGTTCGTGGCTGAGGCCTTTATAACAAAAGTCATTAACAAGAGAAAAGCATACAGATTTTTTAATAAAAATTTTATGACATGTCATAAAATTACATTACAGAACACAGGAAACTTCAGAAGTGAAGAGCAAAGGAACAGGGAAACCTATGACCTTTTTGCTAAGTTTGATGAAGAAGTGGATAGTTGTGGAGGAGTATGATGTGATCTAATGGAACAAGCTGGGGGAATTTAGGAGGGCCTATTTGTTCAGATTCTCCTCTGTGTCCCTGTTCCTTCAGAGATAAGGATGTTTCTTTTCTCTGGGTATAGGGAGGCACCTCTAGAATGAGGGTTTTATGACCTGCTTCAGGGGAGAAAAATCAGAGGAAGGTGACAGCAACCTTCTTGCTTCTGTTGTTTCCTCAAATGCCAAGTTACATTATTTTGTGGTAGCGTGTCCTGAACTCCATCATATTTAAAAAATAGAATGTTACCAAAATTTTCTAAAAAGAAATAATATACTATTTTATATGTTGTTACTTTCGTACTTTCTATCCATTCTTTACTCTTTTATTTGTAGATGAATACATAAAAAGTTTCAGAATTTTCTAAATTAACCAAATCAGGTGAAATGCAATTGTGACCCCTGGTCCTCTGTTTTTGCTTTTCATAGTAGATATTATAAATATAAAACATTCAGTGCGAGCATATTTGTAAGAATATAAATTGTTGAGGCAGGGTGCGGTGGCTCACACCTGTAATTCCAGCATTTTGGGAGGCCGAGGCAGGCAGATCACGAGGTCAGGAGATCGAGGCCATCCTGGCCAATGTGGTGAAACCCCCTGTCTACTAAAAACACAAAAATTGCCTGGGCATGGTGGCACGTGCCTATAGTCCCAGCTATGCGAGAGGCTGAGGCAGTGGGCTTGTCATTGCAGACTTCCATGCCTAGATTTCACTAGTATTTACAGAGATGTTTTTTAGCCTGTCTTCCTTCCTACCCCTAACCCCAACTCTTCTCTGGATTTTCCACTTGCTGGATCTACTGTGTCAATTACTGAGCCAGTCTTGACAAAGTTCAGGTGTTTTAGTGCAGGCTGCAGCTCAGCATGCCTTTATTCCCTTGTCCCAGCTGTTGCATTAACCACCATGAATTTTCTACTTTGGTCTGCTGCTGCCCTGAGCTCTCTTGGATAAAGCCTTATTCCTGCTTGGTTTCTGTCAGCCCCACCTCTAGAGAATGAGAAGCTATTTATTCCTACAACATTGCTATATTCCTTCCAGAAATGGGCTACTTTGCCCAGATACAAAGCACTGCCATCCACCTAATTCTGATATTAAGCATACTGCTTATTCTTCCATGATACAGTGCATTCACACTATTGTATTCAACGCTCACGGTAACCACACAGAGATCTACCATTTGACACTGGATAGGACCAAGGGAAGGTACACTTTCTAGTTTCCAGTTTCTTGCCCATTTCCTTTCCATTGTCTCTTGTTGATGAAATGGCTCTCTGGCCCATTCTGACTGATCCAAATAGTGAGGGAAATTAGGTGGTTATTTGGGTAAGTTATCATGTTCTTGGGCAATTAATGGGAAAGGAATTGAGGCAAATTATGAATATTCTTCTTTTAAAATAAAGTGATACTAAGCAATGTATTGAAGGGTCAACTGTGCAGTATTTGCAAGAAATAAATGACAATTAATTAAAGACATAAATTTTGACAAGAGCATTACATACTTTCTGCTTTTCAATGTGTTGTTGCTTTTCCTACAAATTGTTAGCTGAAGGGAACTATGAAAAGCTGATTAAAAATAATGTCACATAAAAATAAGCATTGGGCCATTCAGTATTATCATGTCTATCTTGCTGGCCCTATTAGAAATACCATGCCCTTTTTAAAAAATTGTATGCTTTTTTTTTCTGGTTTGATAAATTTTTGCATTTAAATTTTAAATCATTAAAAAGTACTACTCACATTTTTTTCTGATATGTTTTCTGAAATATTTTTGCATTAGTTTTTATGTTAGTAGGTACAGAGGAAATTTTGTAAAACTACATTTAAGAATACATTTTTGGTGTTTAAAACTTGTTTTTTATGAAATGGTTTTTTTTCTCTAAAATTTCAATAAGCTTCGCTAGAACTACAAAATTAAGGTTGCCTTTTTCCCTTTACTCACTGGTCATTGTCCAGTTGTAATTTATCCTACTGACTATCACTTGAGATCCAGAGCAATGTTGGGGAAGAAGCAAGTTGATGTTAGACTTAGAGTTGGGAGCTAAGCGTGCCTTCTCCCCTCACCTTCACTCTGTTCTTGGATCTCACCCTCTTCAGCCCCCAAATTTTCTCATCTCTAAATAGTTAAGAATATCAGTATCTTCTCTAGCAGAGGTCATTTTTAGGGCTTTTATAATAGCCAATATATATAAAGCACTTAGTTTAGTGCCTGACATACAGTAGGAGCTTAATGAAATAATTACTTAAAACAACATAATTACCTATCTCTGAAGGAATTAACCTTTTTATGTTTTCCATTTTTTTTTCTAATACTAACAACCTCCTTGTTTTTTTCTTCAACTTTTAAAATTCTGGGGTTCATGTGCAGGATGTACAGGTTTGTTACATAGGTAAACCTGTGTATGGTGGTTTGCTGCACAGACCAACCCATCACCTAGGTATTACACCTGGCCTCCATTAGCTATTCTTCCTGATGCTCTCCCTCCCTCAACCTACCCACCCCCAAAAGGCCCCAGTGTGTGTTGTTCCCTGCATGTGTCCAGTGAAAAAACTGCCTTTTAAGAGAAGAATACATCAGTTTGTGTATACACACACACAGAAAGAAACGGGAGCATTATTTTCTGGTTTAGAGTTTCAAGAAGGTTTTATACATACTGTTTGCCCCTGGATGCAAATGGATACTTATGCTGTATGGTGTGACTTCATGGAGAGTCCATTGTACTCAATGGTAAGTGATAAATATATTCAGCTATATTAAGAGGAAGAATTTAAAAGGCACATTAATTTAAAAGAATGCATGAGATCCACCTAAAAATTCTGTTCTGACAGGGGACTAATTTAGGCTACAACCCTGAATCCCCAGTATGTTTAGCGCTTGTGATGTTTGGAATACCCTATAACTAAAGAATGAATAGAAAATATTTAACTTGCAATCATGGTAAAATATAAGTCTAATATAGAAACTGTTGTCACAAGTTGGCAAAACTATTGTCACAAGTTGGCAAGAACATGAGAACGATTTCAACTGACTTTCACCTCTCCCTACACAGAGATTAATACAGTAATAATTTTACTTTGATGTATAATCCATATTAAAATACACTGAGTGATTTAAATGGTTCCTATGCTATATGAAGCATTAGGTATATCAAAAGCCCCTGAATCCAACATGTAAAAGCCTTGGAACTTTATAAGAAGATTGACATGTATTTGTGAGATTATTTTTCTAGAATGTAAAATAGGAAATTTTATCTAGCTAAATTTAAATCCCCACTAACACAGATTATCATCTCATTTAAATTATGATATATATGTTGTTATTTAAATTAATTACCTAGATATTTTATACATAGATATATCAAATAAAATTAATGTATCAAAGTATGATAGCAGAAATGACATTTTCAGATATTTGAATTCCTTTATTTTTTCTTTCATTATAGCAATGTTCTATATCAACCACAGAACCTTTGAAACATGCACGTTATGTTATGAACATATAAATAAATAATTTTATTCATTTGAAAGGCCACAATAATTTCAAAGAACTATTTGCAGTTGACATTGACCAAAATAAAATACACTGAAGTGATAAAACAGATTTTAGATCTTAAAGTTGTAGTGGCTGTTAACATTGAATAGATCCATAAACATGAAAAATGGGCCATCTGTCCTTTTTGCTGACTCAAGGATAATACTTTAAAAATAAGATCAGTACTTTTACATAGCTGCTGATTGTTATGGATAACAATCTTAAATTCAAATTTAAGATTGAATTTAATCTTAATTCAATCTTAATTAATTTAAGGAGAATCTTAAATTCAAAGTACAATATTTTCTATTCTTCACCAGTGAGTCATTGTTACCAAAGTAAAACCTTCACTTCTTCAGTAGCAAACTTTCTGCTCTTTCAATGAGATTAAGCATTTGACTAATCCTCATTTTATGTTTAATATTAACTTATTGGTCCTATAGGAAAACAGTCTGAGGATTTAGTATATAGACATTTATCCAATGATATAAAATCCGTGTATTTGGACAAGAAAGAAAGAATTATGCAAATTACTTATTTCTTTTTATATTATATCAGACATCTGCATATTTGGGACATCTGGATATTTGACAACCACGAACCTCAATATGATTAACTGAGCATTTCATTTTTTATCTAAATGATTTGGCACCAGGCAAAACAGATTTAATGATTATTAATTAACCTTCAGGTCCAAGGAGAGTTAGAGAAAGTTCTGTTATAAAATGTAAGAAAAGCCATTCACTACACTAAAATTATTGTCCCTAAATCTGAATCTGAAAGGAATCACAATGGATTCTGGTGGATATACATATAAATACATTTTCTTCAATCTTTAAGACAAAAAAAATCACAAAAAGATGGTGGGGTTGAATATATAGGTTTTATAGGCTAAATATCACAAGCAAAAATTGATGAGAATGTACTGGCTCCAATATAAATTAGCAGCAATTACACCAGGCAATTTTTAGACTCTATTATCTTAAAGGCATTCAGATCTTACCAAGTCCACAAGCCATCTACTTGGATATAACAGCTCCCGAGAGGCTGCCTAGCAGCCACAAGGATGCTGTAGACTAACTAGGTTAGTACCTTCCACTTTCAATACTTCGTCAAAACAGTTTAAGATGACAGATGGGACAAGGAATTTAGGAATCCTGTAATGGATGTGAGATTGGAGAGTGTCTACAGCCAAGACATGGGTTTATGATAAAAGCAGATTAAAGAGGATACTATTGTGACTAGATGGGGGATTTAGGTCATGCTGTAAAACTCTTCAGATGGTATAGAGCTATATGTTAGGTCAGTACAGAGGCTGAGGGTGGTGGGAATGGGTCTGTAAAGGAACTGATAAAAGTTTGGGACTGAAAAGATTTTAAAAAGACAGAGATCTTGGAAGAGCTATATGTTATATCAAAAGCTATTGTGTGCCTGTGCATATGCATGTGTATGTGTGTGTGCACCTTGCACACATAACCTGCTGCTTACTACTCAGCCCCCTTGTGTCTTCTCCCCTTCCAGAGTAGGCCATATACCTATGAATGTTTTAACGCTCATGTATAAAATCTATAAAGAAAAGAAAAAAGCAAATTACTACATTTTTACCTCCACAGTGGAATCTGAGACACTGTTATGTCACACAAATTCACTTTTTTTTTTTTTTTTGACAGAATCTCACTCTATCACCCAGGCTGGAGTGCAGTGGCATGATCTTGGCTCACTACAACCTCTGTCTCCTGGGTTAATCTGATTCTCCTGCCTCAGCCTCCCAAGTAGCTGGGGTTATATGCACCTGCCACCATACCCAGCTAATTTTTTTATTTTTTAGTAGAGACAGGTTTCATCATGTTGGCCAGTCTAGTCTCAAACTCCTGATCTCAGGCAATCAGCCCACCTTGGCCTCCCAAAGTGCTGGGCTTACGGGTGTGAGCCACGGTGCCCAGCCCAAGTTCACTTTTTCTACAAGTGACACGTGAGGCCTATTCTGTATCTAGTCATTCGTCCTCATTTCTCTCTGTATTCCACAGTTTCTTCTTCCTATCAAATTTAAAATTAACAATTTGTTTCTCTGATGGAGCATATTCTCTGTCAATTCAAGTACTTCTGCTCTGCTTTCCCCAGGAGCTTCTAAGAGCACAAGTGACTGCTTTACCATTGAATTCATCTCACTGTAAAGGAGTATTTGTCACAATAAGCCTCCTATTTTCAAACCTGAAATAAATACAAAAATATATAGAAAAAATAGAAAATTATTTTTCTACAAAATAGAAGTAGTACATACATTGACATTAAAACTTTTTCCTACTGAAACTATTGTGGCCAAGATGAATGATGTAGTAAGCTGGACCTCAAATGCCCATCTATTGAAAGGCTTGTGTGGATTCAACACAGATTTTGGAAGGAATTTTGACCTTTTATAGACGCTTTCTTAGAGAGGAAGTTATATAGCCTTTTTTCAGACTTTTGTCGTTTTTTAATCTTTTATTATTTTTAAAAATGTTTGTGGGTTGGTGTCCTTTGTCTTCTTTTCTGTGTGTTTCCACAAAGGCTTAGAGACCCATCTCCCACTCAACAGTCTGCAAGAAGTAGCTTCAATAAACACCACAGGATAGCAACTTTCCAGGGAGAATAAGAAAATCTAATCATTCATTTATTAGTTCATTTACCATAAATTTTTGTGCGCCTACTATATCCCAGGAAGTACCCTAAGCACAAGTATGTTAGCTCTGAACAGACATGATCCCTATCCTTAGGAAACTGGTACAACAGAGCAGAAGTCAGACAATAAATGCATAAGAAAATAATATATACATAAACATATACCTCATAATATGTGTTACGAAGAAAATAAGTTGAGCAGTGATAGAAAATAGCTATCAGAGAATTATGGGAAGAGGATGGCTTGAATATATCCCTGAACCCTTGCTGCTTGCTGTATCTGAGCCAATCAGCTGCTAAGGCCTCCTGCCCTGCTGAACTATTGAAAGAAAGAGCTAAGGCAAGAATTTTTACTTCATGAGCCGAGGAAGAGGCAGGGACCAGTTAGGGGAGGTCTAAGGGGAGGCCCCAGTGCATGTGTTAGATTCTGACAAAAGCCTGGCCTGAGGGGTATATGAGCTAAACCTGCCTGTGAGAATGGTCCTTGCCAGGTGAACACGTCTTCTCAGGCTTTGAGCAGCTTCCAGGTAAAGGAAAAATTTTTTAATGAAAAAACAAAAATAAAATAAGCAATAAAAGAAATGATTGTCAAAGATAACTCCAAGAGGATTAAAAGAAACAAATAGACACAAATGAAAAAAAAAAAAAGGTAAAAAACATGAAAGAACAAGTCAAGACTAAGAAAATATATTTAAAAAACAAATAAATAATCCAGAAGAAAAATAGGTAAAAGATAACATCAGATATTTCATTGAGGAAAAAATTATAATGTCAATAAATATATCAAACGTTAAAGCTCACTAGCAACTTCTGAAATATTAATAAAGGAGGTTGATTGAAATTAATTAATTTTTAAAAACCAAGGTACTAATGAAGATGTGAAAAGATAAGACTTATATACATTACTGACTGAAGTATAAATTAGTACCACTGCAAAGGAGAGTATCTTCAAAACACCTGGTGAATTTGAGCAGGCTTATGAGCTATGACTCAGCAGTTTTAGTAGATGAATCCCCTAGAGTAGCTCCCACACATTTCCATAGGGAGTTATGGGCCAGGATGCTCAGGTCAGCTCCCTTTGTAAAGGTGAAACATAGCAACAACATAATTATTTTTAGTAAGAAAACAGATAAATAGTATTGGCTGAAAAATACTATACTAGCCATATGATTTTTAAAAAGCAAATTGCTAAAAATAAGAGTATTAAAGTATTTAAAGTTGTAAAACGTATATTAATGTAAAAATGCATTTGTATACAAACTTTAAGTCTAGAAAATAGCATTACATATATTGTTTATATAGATATCCATATTTTATGAAATATAAAATTATGTGGAGATGTAATATACACCAACTTCAGCAAAATGATTGCATTTGAGAAGGAAGGGAGGGCAAAATAATAGAAGACGCTTTAGCTGATGTCTAATATTCAATTCTTGGAGAGAGAGAACACTGATGCAAAGATGTCAACACGAACATCTTTGTGTTCATGGAAGTGGACATCCTTTGTAATATTATTCTTGTATTTCATAAAATCAAAATCACAATGGAAGATTCACAAATGAGCATATCTCCTAACAAGAACTAAAACAGCAGTTTGTCAAGGAGAGAGGCAGGTTGAGCGTGTCCTATGTCACAGAAGTGCATATGTATAGAGTAGCTGTTGGTGTGCTTTGAGATCAGGTGTGGAACAGTTCAGATGTAACTATTTACCAGATGTGAATTTTTAAAAGAGTTATTTCTCCTTTTAAAGATTCATTATTTTCATTAATAAAGTGGAATCTACTTCACAGTACTGTGATGCAATGTACTAATATTGCCTATATAAAACAATTGTCACTATGCCTAGAATAAATGTTCCATAAATGTTGATGGACACATAGTTTATTCATTCATCTAGATATTATTAAAATTTCAGGAATAAAAACATAATTAGCATAAAGATATTATGAGGGTAAATGGTAATTTAATAGTGAGAATTAGTTGAACATACACTAGTCTCCAGCTACCTTACATAATTAACCTGATACCCTCCAAATAACCATGCAGTGGTGACTCCATCATTCTATGTAAGGAGACCGAGACTCCAAGAGGCTCAGTGCTTTGCCTAAATTTGAGGTCCAGATTAAAGTCCATATCTGACTGCTGCACTCTTTCACTTACAGTGATATTCACACTGGACTTGCAGAGGATATGACAGCTTAAAAACATTTGAGAACCATAATTCTACACTACATGCTCTTTATGAATACTAGTAGATGTTTTCTAAGGTTCAGAGGAAGGCCTGTACAATTGGCCAATCTATAACTTTGATACCAGTGTAATATATCAATTATATACTACAAGTAAAATTTTAAAAAGAACAAAATTGTTTAACCTTAAGCTTATGATTTAATTTTTTTGATGTGTATCATAGAATTTGATATAGATAAAGTAGTTAATCAGATGTATAAAGAAAATAATACAGGTTGAGTATCCTGTAGCCAAAATGCTTGGGACCAGAAGTGTTTTGAATTTTTTGATTTTTTTCAAACTTTGAAATATTTGATATACATAAAGGGATATCTTGGGTTTGGGACCCAAATCTAAACACAAGATTCGTTTATATTTCATATAATACTTATACACATGACCTGAAGATAATTTTATACAATATTTTTTAAAATTTTTGTATGAAGCAAAGTTTGTGTACATTGAACTATCAGAAAGCAGAGGTGTCACTGTCTCAGCCACCTATGTGGACAACCTGTAGTTGTTTGGCATCACCATCATTCCTGACTCTGAATTTATATGCTAATGATAAGCAATCATTTTCTTGCAGTTACTCACACATAAGTATTAGCAGTAAGAAATATGACATACCATTACTACAGTGAAAAATTAATGTGTCAGAGGTGGAATTTTCTACTTGTGGCATCATGTCTGTGCTCAAACAGTTTCAAGTTTTGGAGCATTTCAGAGTTTGGATTTTTGTGTTAGTGATGCTCAGCCTATACAAAAATGACTCTTATGCTTGAAAATCTTAGTCCGTCTCTTCTGGTTTTTAAGTCATCCAGGAAGTTTATATGTGGTGGAAAATGCAACTGGCCATGTCCCAGGGCAGACACCTCCTCCAGTGCTCACAGTGGAGGCCACTGAATTGTTATGACCATGTTCTGTCAGTGATGTGTTCTTTTCTTTGGGCTCACACTGGCATAGAAAGATGTAACCAAAGTCTGGGGAATTGGGTCCTAATTAGAGAACTGCCAGTAACCAGGAGTAGGACCATAACACCTGGGACTCTGAGCTTCACCTCTCCAGGCTCCAGTTTCCTCATCTATGTAAATGAAAACATTGAACAAGAACAGTAAAGCAGTTATCAGGTCTGTTTTGACTCCTACAGTCCTTTATTCACTTGAAATTTTAAGCAAATGTTAAATATATAAACCTGAGCCTGAGATGGGACTTTGAGTACTCTCCCCAAATCCTCAGAGACATTTCAAGAAGCACTTTGGAACAACTCAGAGAAATCTTTGTAAAAATTAGTGGACAAGATGAACTCTAAGATTAAATTAATTAAGGAGAAAATTGAGGGTCCCATAATATGATCACCAGGTTTGAATCCCAGATCTTCCAGTTACTACTAGTCAGTCTGATATTGACTAAATTACTTAACTACTCTACAAGCAGTTTACTAACCTTACAGGATTATTGTGAATATTAATTAAGATAATTCATGTGAAGCACTTAGAAAAGAATCTAGAACATAAAGAAGAAATCAATAAAGTGATCTGTGATCAATTTACCATCACCATCATCATCATCATCATTGTTATATAAATGTAATCAAATACATGAGAAAAACCTAACACTTGTCTGGCACAAGGGAGCTGTGTATAGGTATATGTGTGTGTGTGAGCCTGTGACTAATTTTTTAGCCTCCGTTATTTTTCCTACTTTCCTGTCAAGATATCTACTCTCTATCAGGCACTAGAAATATAAAGTGTGATTAGTTTAGATTAAAAGATACTGAGGAATGAAGTACCAATCTCAGAACACGGTGATGAAAAATATTTTCTGCAGATTAAAATGAATATTGAACTAATAGCATTTTTGTTAGAAACTTTCTTTCATCCCCAGAAGTTTAGTATTCCCTTTTCTGGACATTTTAGTGGTTGAATCATTCCTGGCTATGCAGGATGTGAAGTGTTCATTAAAAGAAGCATCATGGTTACTGCCTTGTAAAGATGATCCTAACAGCTTAGTTCTTTGTGAACTATTTGTGTGTTGGCTTGCTGTGACTTTGCACAAGTTAGCCGCTGAAGCAGAAAAATCACCGCCGGGGTTGTCAAATATCATTGGTGCAAGGTGCCTTTCTGTGTGCCTGGCTGAGCAGCTTCCAATGACATGTGATGTGGGGTTTTCTCCCAAGGCTGTCGTGTGCTGTGTGCAGCATATCTAAGCTGAAAGACTAATGCATGGCCGGGTATTCTTGTTAGGCCTCCAGGCATTTCACATTCATTTATAAAATGCCTTTTTTCTACTTCAAATTAATCTTATGTTCTTTCCAATCACCATTGTAATATTCTTTTGACTTTATATTCTGACAAGCTTGAAATAGCCTGATAGGATTGAACTAAAGTATAAAAAACCAGAGTTACAACAGTCAGAAAGAAATGAAAAACTGAAACCAAGTCTGCAGCGTTACCTTCACAGCTGTGTTAGTACACAATTCGGGCCTTTTCTAGCTTTATGATTCTAAAGTATGTCTTTGTTTTGAATTAAGTTGCTGGCATTATGTTTGCAGAGCAGTTAATCCATCTCCAAAATTTGTAATAGTCATGGTTATTCTGTGACTTTCATTGCAAATGGAACTTCAGTGTCAGGTTTATGGGACAGCTATTAAAAAAACAGAAGGAGAGTTATCACAAGTCTCTTATGGAACTCGTTAACTTATGGTAATTAATCTAAATAGGACATTTATTTGAATTCTATCTCAGGAAACCAAATGAACTTTCTCTTCCTGAATGTGCAGTTTAATGCTCATTTATGTTAATATTATATTTCTTTAAGTTGTTAGTCACAATTTGTGTTGCTGTCTCATCCATTCATCTAACAAGCATGTATTTGGCACCTCCTGTGTGTCTGACTCGTAATTGAGTGATGAATAGGACTAGTTCCTGTCCTCAGAGAGTTCCTAGTCTGGTGGAGGGGAAGCTTTGCAGATAAAGAATGAGTAAGGTCCATCAAGCCCAGTGGTGAGTAACATGTACCAGGCAGAGGGATAACATAAGAGAATGGCATTAACTCATTCTGGGAGTTGAAGGAACACTTTCTGAAGAAAGTGATGTCTCAGCTGGATGAAAAGGAGTAAAATAGTGACAATCCATGATAGAAGCTCAGGTATAGTAATTTGTTAACCAAAATATTCCAAGTGAACGTAATTGAAATAGGGCATCTGAACGATTTGCATGGGGCTTTATATTTAGCACTTTCCTACTTTCAACTGTTCATTTTTTCCTCTCTCTTACAGAAACTCCCTGAGATACACAAACTGATATTCCTCTGAGTTTTCAAGTTGGAGAACTGGCCCTTAGGGTACACTCAGTGACTATTAGTTGAATGGGATAACACAACTAATATTTATTGAGTGCCTACTGCCTCTCTGTGCCTTAATTCTTTATTTGTAAAATTAGCATAATAACCAGGCCTCTCTCCTATGATTATGGTAAGGAAAAAATGAGATTAATATGTTATTAACATAGACTAGCATTGGTCTCAAAATCAGGGTTATATTAAGCCAGTTATTATTACTAGTAACTGCTACTGGTTATTAATTAGTTATTATTAGTAACTGGCTAGTTACTAGCCAGTTATTATTACTAGTAATTTTCTAGATAACAAGAAGTTGGTTTAGGGGTGAAGGGAATCTTCCTTACCCCTTCGGAAGGTTCAATAATTTGAGTCTGTAAAACAAACTGACAATAGACAGGTTAACAGGAAACAGGCATACAAAACGATACTAGTAATAATAATTAGTAGAGACATGCCACGCACTGTTTTAGGCACTGAACGTCAGCAGAGCAAAGGCTGGCTTTCATGCAGTTTAAACCGTGTGGCCAGAGTGGAGTGGCTGAGGAAGGGAGTAAATAAAAAGAAACGAAGTTGAAAGACTTGCTGTAGGAGGGAAAGGCACAGATTACAGAGGGATTTATAAGCCATGGTGAGACTTCAAAATTTTAAGCCAAGAAGGAACCTAATCTAACTTAGGTTTTAAAAGAATTACTTACGCACTCTGAATAGATTGGAGGAGCGCAAACATGGAGAGAACAGAAGAATCAGAAGGTTATTCAGATCACAGTGGCTTTGGGCCTGTGTGTGTGTGTGTGGGTGGGGGGCGGGGAGCAGAGAGAAGTGGTCAAAATCTGGATATATTTTGGAGGTTTACTAGGCAGAATTCACTAATGGAGTAGATATGTGGCATTCAACAAAGAGAGGTTCCAGAATTTTGGCCTAAGCAGAAAAATAGAAGCTTCCATTTCTTGAGATGGGAGAAGATTTATGAGGAAGAAAACTGGCTTCAAGAATGAAAATTTCCATTTTAGACATGTTAGTAATAAATCAGTGAATATAATATGGTATTGCAAAAGACCAAGGAATTAACCTGGGTTAGGAAAGATGGATAGAGATAAAAGAGAAAAGAATGTGAGAAAGATGTTACTATGGCTTCAAGATCCAAGGTGAGAAATGGGAGACAATAAGGCTCATAAAAGAGAAATCTGTTCGGATCTGAATCAGAAAGATCACACAGTATAGTAATGGGAATTAAAACTGCACAGAAACAATCAGGGTTTAGAAGGCTAAAGTGGACAATTTGAACTCATTTACTAGTAGCTTGGCAACAGTTAAAATTTTCAAAACAAGCTGATTTGAGCTAAGTCTCTTAGCATTCACCACATTATACTGTGTTATCTATTTCTGTGTTTTGCTATCCCACCAAACTGTAAATTCTGCTGTGTTTTATTCATCATTTTACTGCCTCTGCCTAGCATGGTACCTGGTACATGCTTGCCACTCAGTAATCACTTGTGGAAGTCAACTGAAAAAAAAAAAAAAAGAAAAGAAAAAAAAAAAAGGCTTGTGCCCAAACAAGGACACAAATTGAAATAACAGGCTCCATTGGTTCAAATTCAAACTATTCCCATATGCAAAGGATTCAAGTTTGCTGAGACCCCAGATCCAAGGCCCTATATCTGTCTTAATATGATAACAATGGGTAACACTCACCTCACATATCCCAAAAATAATTTTCAGTATCCTGCTACTACCTCATTTTGTCTCATACCAGAATTGAGAGCAAACACTCAATGTTTCTTTATCTCTTACGTTTAATTTGCTAAACTCCAAATCAAATTGAACCCTGGTCTATTTGAAGAAAATACACTGTAGTAGTTTCTCCTCCCCTGTGCAGGTTCATTTATCTGTACCCTAATTCACTCAAAACTCAGAGGAAAAACACATCTGTATTGAAACATTTTTGTGGCATTGATTGCTCCCCATGTGATTATTCCAACAACAACTATGTAACAACGTGAGGGTGAAAATAATCTCTGTAGCTTGTTTTGTGTGGGCTAACACCCTAGTGAGATGGAAAAATAGCCTAAAAGTATGTCTACTTTTTCCTGAGACTTGTCTTTTCAATAAGAGTTTATTTACTATACCTCCTGCTTGCTTTTAGTCAGTAATATGTTTTGAAGATAGAACAAATGATCTTTTCCACTTGAAAACACAATTTATTTTTATTGTAGTTAAACTATCCCATTAAAAAGTTTTTAAGATGTGGAGAATAGATCTCATTTTAAGTTGGTACAGCCTGTTCAAATTTTGATACAATAAATCAAACTGAAGGTGTTGAAGGTGTAGGATAGCAAATTTTTTTCTCCAGTCCCACTTAACAGCCAAAAATACATCACTCCAATATATCTGCCTCCATTTGGTTTCTTGCTCTTTCGTATCTTCCCTCAATTATTATGGTATCTCAAAACACCTCTCACACTTTCCTGTTTTGCCCATCCAGCCAATACTCCCTCATTCCTGAAGAATTCGCCCCATCAGAGACCCATAAGCAGTGCTGGGGTTCATGTACATCATAATTTTCTAGATAATAAGTTGGTTTAGGAATGAAGGGAATTTTTCTTACCCCTTCTGAAGGTTAGATAATTTGAGCCTATAAAACTAACAAACAGATTCACAGGAAAAAGCATACAAATTTATTACATGCACGTGCACAGGGAGCTACACAAAATACAGGACTCAAAGAAGGGCCTAAGGTTTTTATACGATACAGAAAGAAAAAGAGGCCTGAAGCTCCTGGAGGCTGTGGTGACAGGTTATGGAAGGGTAAGGGGAAGAAATGCACTGTGAACAAAGGCTGTTGTTTCATTGTGCAGAGAAAGTCTATCAGGTAATAGCCCTCAAAAAGAGTAGATGGTAACCTGTGGTAATAGTTTCTCTGTCAGACCTTTAAAAGTGTCAAACCTGTCTTTAGTCTTCTTTTCCTGTGAGTTAATCTTTCCTAGATTCAAATAAAAGGACCTCAGAGAAACCCTCTGCCTGCATCCCTTGTTTGCTTTATTAATATATACATGTAAATTTATTTTACAAAAGGATAAATTTTCAGAGCCATGCTTGTGTCTGCAGACCCTCTGAATAGCCATCTCAAAATATGCCAAAGAGGCACGCTTTGGATGGCATATTTTGGTTTCCCACAGTCCCCTCTTTGAAATTTATTTTCAGTAAGTTTTACATATTAAAATAGGATTGATAACTGTGGAAAATTTGCATTAGACATTTTGAGATAAGACATTAGCAAAGGGAAGAAAAACATAAATTGGAATAAGTAGAAAAATGTCTCATTTTAGGAAGTGGTGTTGCAGGGTTCCCACAGTTAAGTCTCTACGTGGTGTAAGCAAACAGGTTTTTAATATGAGGCTTCTCTAAAGAAACAAAAGAAAGACAAAACTTAATAATTGAAGCAGCATATAAACTAGTTCTGAGTCTAGCAGTTGAAAAGATTTCTAGATTTGGCCTCAAAACATCTTCAGTTGAAGTGTGGATAGACAGTGACAATCTGACAGATTTTAATTTGTTATTGTGATTTATCTGGAGTCAACCAGCTTCAGCTTTCAGGGCTTCAAGAAAAAGGCACATTTAATTTCAGTGATTCCAAGTCAGAAAAAAATTGGAGAAAAAAGTGAAAATGTTAGTTTGGAGAGTTGCAGTCAGACATTAGAGGAAACTAACAATTTCAGAATCCAGTCTAAATTGTAGGTAAATAATAAAATCTCAAAAAAATGAACAGAGCTAGAATCTAGTAACAGATACACTGTAGTTTTCTTTTAAGTCATAATTTTTCTCTCTCGAGTTCCCCCCTTTTTACCAAAGTTAATCACAATAAAACTAATTTGTTTGCAAAATAAGTTTTAGGCTTGTTATACTTTGCCTAATAATTTACAGAGGTACAGCAAAATGATGATTAATCATATAAGCTCATTTTCAATTTTGCTTTGCTGGAACTTTTCACAAGGAATCTCAGATTAAACTTTTGAAAGCCTCTTGAGGCTGGGAAGCCAATCCAAGGAGTCACCCTCAAATTGTGCCTGTAATACCTTTAAACTTGAGTGAATACTTCTCTTCTCAAGGTTCCCAAAAATATATTCAGGTTCCAGGGCCTCTCAGGAAGTGACATTTTTTCTCACCTATAAATCAACCATGTTAATTATTTATCCAAGATATCAAGATAGATTTTCCAAGGGGTTTTAATTGGCTTTATAAAGTCAACTTTAATTCCTTAGAGCAATCTGGTCATATCTCAGAATAGGACATGTCAGGCAAAGCCTTGGTAATATGGCCAATGTTTCCAATTGTGTCCTATTAGAAAGAGAATAGATTCTTCTTAAATGTAAGCAAATAACTGTATTGTTATTGAAATAAGAATACTCACAAATAGTCTCCAAACTCTGGAGGGATCAGGTAGGGAGAAAAAAAAATTTCAATTCTGCACACAAAAGTACACCTTCCCATATTCCCGTAAACTGTAGATAGCTGAAAGAAAAAAAAAATTTAATGTGGAAAATGAAACATGAAAGAATAAGCCATGTGCCAAACAAAAAAGTCATAAAATCATAATCTTTCATTGCTTTAGTCCCATGTAATAATTCTTATTCTGCTTGATGTTGGGTTAGTAGTTTTTTGAGTTCAGTTTTTTCACTGAAGTTCGAAATTCTTACCCAGTCAAATACTACGATCTCAAAATCATCAGAAAACTATATTCAATGGTACTTGTGAGAGTCTTTTCTATAAATTTCATTGAAGAAAAGCAATTTGGGGCTATAACTGACTGCAAGATGCTTTTAGAGAAGAAGCAAAACCACTGTCTGTCAATGACAAAAACTTACAATAGCCATGGTTAAAAACCTAATGAGAATTCATAACAAGTCATTGACAAGGAAATGTGTTGTGGCACACAACGCTTTAACATAATAACCATAATTATTACTGATAATGTACACTAGGATATAAATTTCTAGAAATTTCATACAATTTTGGAATACATGTGAATAACATATCTATAAAATTATAACTCAAAGAAGGTTAAACATACATGTGAATAACACATGTATAAAATTATAACTCAAAGAAGGTTAAACATCACTTGCTATTTGGAGTGCTTCCCATATAACTTAGTGTATTAAATAGGCCTAACTTGTTTAATATCTCTCTTTTGTACTGCTAGGGGTCCTTCTGGAATGCCCAAAAGTTAGTTTGAGGTCAAAAAGACTTAATTTTGATTTGGAGAAGGTTGTTAAAAAATAAAGGTTCGAAGCATTCGATCAAAAATAAGATCACAGGCTACTGTTAAATTCATTTAACCAGAATGGCAATTTAAAGACTTCAAAATAAAATGCAGGAAGTTACATAATTATAGAAACAGTTTAATTCTTTAACCCAGCTTTTCTAAGTAATCAAAGACCTAATAAAGACAGTATAAAGCATAGGAAATTATTTTGATAAAATGCAAAATCTATCAATACTCTTGTTTTTAAAAGAGAAGACCAAAGTTTAGTTTTTTACCAGTGCACTTTTTCTATTAAAGCTCATTTCTGAAACCTTTATAATAATTTTATTCAACTTTAGTCAGTTTAACCTTACAATATTTTCTCTCACTCTCTTCACCCAACTCTCTTGAACTGTCATTCAGCTTTTTATGTATCATTTCTTCATTCTGAAACAACCTTTAAACTAGAATAATTATTTTTTCTTCAACAACAAAAAATCCTTATGCCTTCCTTATAACTTTCCTCACCAAAAACGCATCCTAGTTTCCTTCTACACTTACATACAGAATTTTTTATCTTATTTCTAGTAGTTTTAATTACATATATTAATTAGAATTTCAATTCTTAGTAATCTTATTTTCCAGTGAAAATCTAGGAAGTAAACAATCTTGAACTGTCATGTACCAACATGTTATCAATAGATTTCATAATTTCTAGAAACAAAAGCTTTCTCATAAAATAATTTTACAATGTGGATCAGGACATATTTACCAGCCAAACCAAATATATTTAGTTCTCTTGTAACAAGAAGTTAAAAGTAAATAAGCTAAAATGTATGATTAACAATTAATGTTCCAGTATTATATCTTATTTGGAAATGATCTAATTATTTAAAGAATATTCATTATCTAATTTAGTTTAGCAATACTTTAAGGGTGTAGTTACCTGAAAGATTTGAGAAACCTTTGAAAGTATATATGATAAAGCATAATTATTGTTAAAAATTAAATTTATAAAGTTTTATCTCACTTACATCTATTTAATTACTATAAAACCAACAGCATTAAGCTAGTCCTATTTGTGAAAGATTTACCCAAGTCACATGAACTTGAAAAGCCTTTGAGTTTGTTACCATATTTCTAGCAGTTTTAAAAGTATTTAATTCATGAGAACAAATTTTTCTTTAAGCCAATTTGAAATTCTTCCAAGGAATTTTATCCCATGTAGATACAACTTGCACCATACATGCACACATGTATAAACATATACAAACATACAGATAGGACACAAACAAAAATATTATAGTTTTTATTGTAAAACTTTAGACAGATACAATAATATAAAACTCACCAATTTATGAAGTATTAACCAAGTTAACACTACCTGTTTACAATGGTCAAAACCCTTTATCAATATTAATAGAAAAGACCTTTAAGATTTTTCATTTGTTTTAAATTTTTAAATAGCTTTTTTTCCCTGAGTATATAGTTCCATTTTAGCTTAGGAGAGAAGGCAAAGAAATTCTTATTATGCTCTGAGTATGAACCAGAGCCTTAAAACAAAGGTATATCTACAAGAAACTCAACAGCAAAAATAATTCTCATGACCTATATTAATAAGCCTTTTAATGGCTTTAACCAAGTGTCTAAAGTTAGAGCAAAAAGATACAGGCTGCTGAAAATCCAAAGCCACTCCCAAAAGAAAGGCAGTCAAAAAGAAAGAAAAGCTTTGCTTGCCAAAATGGGGTACAACCCACATTTCTGTCCAGCCATATTTGTGGGTCTCTCAACCTTTTGGTAGGCCACCCATACATGAGGGCCTAATAACCTGTGTGCCCTCAGTAGACAAAATGTTTAAAAAAGACAACAGTTGGTAAGACAAACAGGAAAACAAAAGCCATTCATGAGAGGGAAGAGGATCATTATCAAACGAGTACCCCAAAAGTCAAGAGTTATACAAATTCAAAACAAATAATTCAAATAAATTCTTATAAACTAATTCTTACAAATATTTATCTCCTGAGCTAAAGAAATGTACTGAAAAAAATGGAGGTGGATTCAGAGAAGGGAAGTTTTAAACTTTGGAGCCCAGAGATCCAAAAACTTTTCTCATTTAAAAGGATTTTAACTTTGTTCTAAAACTGATTTTTATTATTTTAATATTGCCAAAGGAGTCTTTAAGGGTAACAGTTATATTTACATGTGTCTCTTCTTTTTTTTAATTTGATCTTTTCATAGATAGCAATAGTTAAGATGAGAGTTTTTCTACATATAACCAATTTATTTATTACAAAAGTGATTCAAATCAATAAAAGACTTCATTTATAGACATGTTTTCACCAGCAACTCCAAATTTGAAGGAAAAAGAGACGAGGAGTGACTGTTGCCACTCTTACTCAACTGGGCTCTAAAGGCAGAGATCTGGGAATACTGACCTTGGTAAAAATTCTTACCTTTCTTGGCTGGCTTTTTTGTTAGTTGTCCCAGGGTCCCATTTACGGCCTCTAAACTGAGCAGAGTGATTTGTTCTCCTGCCTGGGCTCACCAAAACTGTTAGGGACAAAGGCAACTTTCCTCCCTCTTCCTTCTGAAGATTCAATAATTTGTGTCTATAAAACCAACTGACAAGAGACAGATTAACAGGGTAAAAACACATACAAATTTATTATATGCACATGAGCATGAGAGTCACACAAAATATGAGACTCAAAAAAGAGCCTGATGGCTGACGTTTTCATATTGTACAGGAAGGATAGAGTCTTGGCGGTCCTGAGGGCTGTGGTGGCAGGTTATGGGAGGATGAGGGGAAGAAATGCACTGTGAACAAAGGCTGTTGTTTCATTGTACAGATAAAGTCTCTCAGGCAATAGCCCACAGAAAGAATAGATCATAACCTGTAGTGATAATTTCTCTGTCAGACCTTTAAAAGTGTCAGACCTTTCTTTAATTCCCTTTTCCTGTGATTTAATCTTTCCTAGGTTTAGAAAAAAGGGACCTCAGAAAAAGCCTCTGCCTGCAACTTTTGTTTGCTTTATTAATATAGATAGATGTAAATTTCTTTTACAAAAGGATAGATTTTTCAGAGCTATGCTTGCATCTGCAGCCCCTCTGAATAGCCGTCTCAAAATATGCCAAAGAGGTGCACTCTGGGGTGATGTATTTTGGTTTCCTGCATTGGTCAGGTGGAACAATATACCAGCTAGCAGGGATCTTTTGATCTCCTGAGAGACACTTTGCTAAGTGTGATTAATGCTTTAACAGATGTAGTCCAGAAGATACGTTTCTTAACACTTCCTGGGGCAGCTGAGGAATATTACACTGCAGAGATGTTGTTTAGTTGAACCTTGAAGGATGAGACAGAGTTTCCCCTTGAAAGGAGGCATTTTAGGTGAAATAAGCAGTATGTTAAAAGGAACAGAGGAATGCAACAATATGACCCATTTGGAGGAAAGAAACTAGGTGTGATTGGAAGGAAGAATCATCAAAGATCAGGGTAGATACTGGTGGGGCAGCTATTAAAGGAGTTTGAGCAGGGGCATGACATCTTCACATTGAAAGCAATGTGGGAGTCGAATTAAATTTAGTACCCAGTTGAGATAAAAGTCCATTGCCATATTCACAGTGAGGTGGGACAAAAGCAGAGTCAGAGAGATTAAGAGGCTGGGAAAGATTGAAGTGATTTTTAGGAATCAGAATCCACATCAGTTGATGACAAGTACAGAAGGGCACAATAGCAAGAAGAAGAAGTAAATGATAATTCCTAGATGCCATTAGTCACAATCAAGTACGGAAGAGACATTATTGACTGAGGTTGAATCAGGGCAGAGAAGATAATATACCTGATTTTGGAAGTGTTGCATGTAAGGGGGCTTCGATTTCAGCTACTTACATACTTGGGAATCTTTACAAAAGCAGGAAGGTTGAAGCCACAGATGTGGATGTAATTACTAAAAGTAGAAGAGGTAGAGTGAAAAGGGACATGGGATGAAGCAAAAGCAACATTTGAGACTGTCCAAAGAATACAGGTATATTCCCTTACTGCAGTAGTCAAAGTCCACAAGACCCTGAATAGGCCTAGTCCGTCTTAACTAGTCTGAGGGCTATCAGCCATACATCCGGTACATAAGCATATATTTCTTGGTTTAAAGAATTAAAATAATATATTATCATCCTCTAAGATGCATGAGACTGCCAGAATGACCTGTTAGCCAGAGGTCATTGATATCATCTATCCACAAGAGATTAAACCTCTGAGGTATTAGAAAGCAGTTTTTGGAGGGCCTATAGTAACAAATGTTTCCCTTTTCTTATGACTCCCTATAGCAGCTGGTATCACTATAAAATACCGTGTAATCTTTGAAAGTCCCTCTAGAAAAACCAACACGCTCACAAACTAAAGCTAAGATTTTGTCAAATGAGGGCTTACCCAGCTTTATTCAAGAAATAAGCAGTCCCATTGACCTCTGGAAAATGACCTATTTGTCTTCTCCTCCAAGGAATAGTAGTAAAACTATAATAACTGTACATTTATATTTAATAATGATAGAAAATTTAAACTTTCAAGTATCCTGCTTAGAGATGGAAAGCCAGGACTCCCAAAGCAACACTGCTTGTTCCTAACTAGGGAAAAGCTTAGTTTCTTCGCCTTCTTTAGTGTGAAACAAGAGCCCATTTCGGGTGTGTGCATGTGAGCATGCATATTACTCACACATACACATTTACCTGAAATCTACCAGACATTGCATGGTCTTTTAAAAACTTGTTTTGTTCTCCTGAAGTGTTTTCTATTTTGTTTTCTCCTAGTCTCTCTGGGCTTATGTTTTATCTCAGCCACCATTTAATGAGTTTCTATGCTGTTCAAAACCATAGAAGTTTCACATTCTTCATTTCATTTTATTTTTCAATATTTATATGAATGAGATGTTAACATCCACTTTTATACACGAATCTCCCTCTGCAAAAGGCTCAACAACTTGCCCAAAATAAGTCTTTCTGACACTAAAGCCATCACTTCTTCCACAACACTGTCATCTCCAAATGAGCTGGGGAGAAAGTGGCCCCTAATAATTCTGAGTTACCATGAACCTCTTTATTCCAGAACTCATCATCTACTAACAAAATTTTTTGTATGTCAATAATAAAACTAGAAATGAAAAATCTCAAAGTATTAGCAACAAGAGCCCAATAAATATGAAACACCCAGCAACAGAAACTATTTATATTGGCTAGATCAAAATTTGTCTATGTCAGTTAATATTATTTATGTTACCTCATCTCAAAGGGTATACTAGAATTTCAAGTTATAAAGATGTGGTTTCAATTAAATATATTAAACTAGTTCTCAAAACAGTTATTTTACAGTGTCCAGTTATTCACTAAGAAAAAAACATTTAATGTTCTGGTTAGTGGTGACTTAGTACAATGTTTCCATCCTTGGGCTCTTGGCCCCAGTCCAATCGTAAACATGTTGTACCCTGCTGTGGTACAACAGGAGAAAACCACGTGTTAGCAGAGGCTCCTATCAGGACCTTTGAGGAACTGAATCTCTTTGTGAATAAGCAGCTCCTAAGAAAGATCTGATCTAAGCATAACATGATCTGAAAATTTTTGCCTCTCCACGTGCCATTTTAGAACCTGTGAACAGCACACTACACAGATTGGTAGCAGAGCAACTTCAACTGGTCCAATGTATGAGTATCGACTTTTTATCCTTTAGAGCTTTACTGCTGCCACTCAAGGGCAAATTGGGAAATAATTCCAAAAAATGCAGCCAATGGTAATTTTCTACATTGTAAGCACAGGAAAGGAGGAAATAAAAGAAAAGATAAATAGGTTACCTTAGTGCTATCCTTAGTAACTCTGTCCAATCTTGGCAATGACAAACCTATATAAACTTTAACTAAATAAAGGCAATGCAGCCAGAAGGTGAATTTTGCTACTTGGCTTACAGTCCTGATCCTGAGAAAACTGTTAATTCCCCTGATGTCACTAAATACTCCCTACAATTAATTACTCCCTCAATTAATACATTGAGAAATGTATTAATTCAAAAAATCCATTTTCCACATAAAAGAGAAGCTTTAGCACAATAACGTTTTGTCTAAACATTATTTATTCATTGCCACTGAGAGTTTTAAAACAATGCAATTTGGAATAAACATATGCCTGGTTAATGTTATCCTTTAGAGAGAAATAAAAATTAATAATTTAAAACCATATAGTTGTAAGGCATCTGGTTTGATAGAAATGTACTCTTGAGGTAGAACAGTGAACAATTACTCAAAAATCAGAAATACTGGAGGAATCACAACTTCTCAGATGGTTAAAGTAGTCTATCTGTAAATACAAAGTAGGGTTTTTAATCCTTAAATAGCTTGTCATTTCTAACAATGTGAAGAATATATTGATAAATATCTTTAAAAGAATGAGTTTTTTTTTTTAACTTCTGTGTCTGTGTTAAAAACAAACACTGGTATACTTTGAAATAAATTGTCAGTAATGTACTGTGTGATTTTATAAAAATAGCATAGACACTAATTCCTAATTATGACAGTGACTGGCTTACTGGATTCAATTGGAGATTAAGCTAGTTCACATTTTTCAAAGCACAGCACTAATACTCTGTACTCCTAATCCGGATCCTCTAAATTAGAATCCCAGGGGAAGCATTTCCATTCAACATTCCAGGTAATCGTAGGCATGCTAAAGCTTTAGAATCACAGTAAACATATTTTGCCATAGAAATTTCTGAAGATTTGTCAAATGATTTAACGCTTGATTAAATAATTGTACATGTTCTTTGAACTTTAAAGTAATAGAGTAATATATTATTCATATGTTATATATAAGCATATTCAAAAATAGATGTATGTTAAATAATAATAACGAACATTTGGAGTGCTTCTTTGGAGGTATTGTTTTAAGGAGGAGTTCGTTAGTATTATTTTGTTGAGTACTCACAGCAACTGTACGAAGTATTATGTTTATCCCCCATTTTATGATGAGGAAAAGAGGTAACTAATTTGAATAAATTGCCTGAGGTCACACACCTAGCAAGTGGCAGAGCCAACTTTGGACTCATGCAATCTAGCTCCCAAACCTCGTCTTAACCACCAGGTCATACTATATCTTAAAGGTTTTTCAGTGAAAACTGGTCTGCTAAGAAGTCATAATAATAGGAAATGCTTTTAACACATTATTAGTTGAACAAGAGGAACGAAGGTAAGGAGGAGAGAGGAGAGGAAGGAAAAGAAGGAAAGGAGGAGGAGGAGAGAAAGGATCTTACAAAGCAATATAGACACAACTGTTTTGCAGTGAAAATATACATAGAAAAAAAAGACTAAAAAGGTATAAACCAAAATACTTATTATCAGATGATGGGGTGGCAGTAATTTACTGTGTTTTCTTTATTTTCCAAATTCCCTGTAATAAGAGAATGAATGATCATGTATTGCTCTTATAATCAGAAAACAATAAATGAGTCATTTTACAGGCTGATTACATATGTCTTAGTTGACCTGTTTCGTAAATATAGGAATTGATTTAGATTTTTAATTATACTTATTACTTAGCTACCTTTAGAACACATAAATGTATAATAACTGTTTTTTAAAAACTTTGAAGAATGGTTTAATCCTTATATGTAAATTCTATATTTTTATATTATGTTTAGGTGCTCTATGAAGAAAAAAATGCAAACCACATTGTGGCTTTAAAATAAGTATGTTATTTCTACCTCATTGCAATGGAAAACATTCCAATCTTATTTTGTTCTCCAATATTATGTACATAATGAAATAAATAAGATTATTTATCAATACATTTTATTTTACATTTGTTTTATTATTCTGATCAGAATTTATTTTGTTAGAATTCAGAAAACTGTACCTTAAAATGTAAGGTAAGAACAGATATTAGCACACTGGTGTTCATAGTACCACTATTCACAAGCATCATTCACAAGCCAAATAATTCATAGCACTATTCACAAGTACCAAAGGTGGAAGCAACACGAGTTGCTTCCATCAGTGGATAAGTGAATAAACAAAATGTGGTATAACCGTACAATGGAATATTTTTCAGACTTAAAAAGGAACGAAATTCTGACACATGTTACAAAATGGATGAACCTTGGAGACATTATGCTAAGTGAAATAATCCAGTCACAAAAGAACAAATATTGTATGATTTCACTTATATGAAGTGACTAGAGTTGTCAAATTCATAGAGACAGAAAGTAGAGTGCTGAAGGAAGGGAAGAATGGAGAGTCAGAGTATACAAGGTACAAAGTTTTAGAGAAGGTGAAAAGTTCTGAAGATGGAGAGTGGTGTTGGTTGTACAATGTGAATGTAGTTAATGGCAAAGAACTGTCCACTTAAAATGGTTAAAATAGTCAAGTTTGTGTTATATATAAATTTCCTCAATAAATAAGCTTGGTATGGTGGCTTATACATGTAATCTTAGCATTGCAAAGTTGAGGTGTGGAAACCACTTGAGAAGAGCCTGGGCAACATGGCAAAACCCCATCTCTACAAAAAGTAAAAAAATTAGCCAGGCATGGTGATGCATGCCTGTAGTCCCAGCTACTCGAGGGCTGAGGCCAGAAGATCACTTGAGCCTGACAGGTCGAGGCTGCAATGAGCTATGATCATGCCACTGCATTCCAGCCTAGGTGACAGAGTGAAACACTTCCTCAAATAATAAGTAAAATTAAAATAAATTAATTAATAAAATAAAAGATATTAAATAGTATTTTTTCATTTGTTATTGCGTTCAAGACAGATCACATTCTCAAAATCTTAAAATTACCTATTCATAAGGGTTGTACTCCTAAAGATGCTTTAATAGACATCTTTTTTAGAAACCTTGCATTTATCGCCTCCTAATTGGTCTTTGATCATAATATATCCCTGCTTATTGAACTCCTCCTGTGGGTATCATTCACATTATAAATAAAATCCAAAGTCTGCAAAAAATGCTTTATAATATTGATCTCTGTGCATAGAAATATACCTACACATATGTCCCCTCTCCCTCTCTTTCCTTCTCTCTCTCTCTCTCTCTCTCTCTCTCTCTCTCTCTCTCTCTGTCCTTCCTACAGCTGCACAGGCTTCTTGCTGTTCCTGGTACATACCAACTTTTTAACTTTGACAAAGACATGACACTCAATACTTCCACCCCTGGAAAGCTTCCCCTAGACTTCTGTTGTTCCTTTTCAGCAAGGTCATTCCTAAGGGCCCCATCCAAAACAGTGCTGCTTCTAAGATGCAGCTACTCTACGCTTTAGCCTTCTCTCTGTGTTTCCTCCTTAGCACTTCAATAACTAAAATGCTGTATGGTTCACTTGTGTGTTTTCTTTCTTTCTGTAGTGGAATGTGAGCACCAGGAGAGCACACATCTCAACTGTCTTGTTACCACTGTATCTCCAGTGTCACAGCACTTAGCACAGTGCCTGGTACAAAGTAAATACTCAGCAAATACTGCGTGTGCAACTGTTTGTATAAACATATTCAAAATACCTCATTGGCTGTCATTGATATTTGTGGTATAGATAAAATGAGATTGAGGTTTGCAGTAGTAAGGATGAGCCATTTCTGAATCAACAAATTTTAAGTAGGTGGTCATTTGTTCTCTGAGATAATATCCTGATTTTAGGTAATAGAATTTCATAAAATGGACCCAACTTTTTTCTCCACTGAGAAATAATTTGAATATGAGCATTTGTATTGTATTTTCTTAAATGCTTTACATTCATTGTAGCATTTCATCCTCACAACACTATAAGGTAAATATTATTATTGCCATTTTACAGATACAGAAACTGAGGTACACAGAGCGATTTACCCCAGGTCAAGTAAGTATTCAAATTGGATTTCATTATTAGCAATGATTCCCAAGCTAATGCCTTTAAGCAGTATTGACTGTGGCTTTCCCTAAACACAGATAAGTTTTACTTATCGTGGCAATTTTTTATTACCTATTACATTTAAAATGTGTGCTCATTCAAAAAAGTGAAGACATGAATATTCAAATAAGAAAATAATATAAAAATCATCCCTAATCCTTTAATTAGACATTACCACTTTTAAAATAAATTTTCCTTATCTTTGGGCTTTGCATAGACAACTTAAAATAAATCAAAGTGAAAGAGGAATGAAAATAGTGAACTAGTAAAATTCCAGAATAAGCAAAGTCCTAAAAGATATTTTTTTCATTTAACATGTGAAATGTTTTTTTCAATTGTATCCATTCATCTTTTACTTTATGATATGGAATGAGGAGTGAAAGTTTCCTTACTAAAAATTTTTTTTAAAAAACTGACCTGGCAGACAGTAGGTATATTCTTTTATGTACGTAAATATGAAATTATTTAAAGGGTATTCAAAAAGTTTTAATTGAATAATATAGCATAATATTCCCTAAAATAAAAATATTTTAAGTAGTTATAATATTAGATTCATAGTGGCTTCTAATATTTTTAGGGAAATATTAGAAGAATGATGTGACCTCTTAGTGTCCAACTCAACTTCCCTGGTTAAACTGTATCTGTGATAATTAACCATATTTTGAACAGATTTACTCTGAGCAGGCATTTTTCATATGTGTGAAAATGAGCCATAAGAGCTTCAACAGATAATGCCAGAGGATGGGGATCTCTTAAGAATATGTACTTACCCACACCAGCAGTGCAACCTTACCCTTGGGTCTGTAAATTTCACTTGATAGATATTCTACATGCATACTGTAAGAACATAAGGCAGGAAATATAGAAAAATTGAATGCTCCCACAGTGACAAATAGTAAAATTATACTAAAAATAGCTGCACAGGGATTGTTTTACAGTATTATTATATGCTGTTGTCACTGGAAAATAGTGTTTTTCTTGCAATACATTGCAATGTTATACGATATGTTATTATAAAAAAATTATGTTGACATCATTCAATGGAGTCAAATTTTTTTTTTTTTTGTAATTTGGTCTACTCTATCAGACAACACTCATCTCAATGTGTCCTTCAAAATACAAAGAGTTCTTTTTTCAAATTTAATAGAGATTTAGTGAAAACTGTAGAAAGTATATAAATAAGGATTTATGTTGCTTACAAAACTGAATAAAAGATCATACCTCTCTTTAGGGAACTTACAAATTAGGAGGGAGAGGGATTTTTAGAAACACAGTACATGATATATATATACAATACATATATAGCATGTTCCCTAATCGCTACAAAATCCTAAGGCAATTTAGAGAAAAAAGTGACCATAAAAATTGTGGTTAGGAAATAATGGGGAGATGCATAAGTCCTGATGTTTCATCAGGATAATGGCTTTAATTTGGATCCTGAAGTATTAGTAGGCTATTAATAGGCAAGGATCTCTTTATTCCTTACACACATATTAATTTAGCATCATACTATGAACTTGTCCAACGGCTAGACAGATCAATCGAACAGCACTAAGTAAACCCTACTCTAAAGGCTTCCGGTAAACGAATACTAGATAAATTAGGTAAGTTCAGATACTGATAAATTCTATTACAATAATAAGATAGGATAATAGCAAGTTGCTTGAAAGAGTAAGTTGCAAGCAAACTTGAAAGTTGTTTGAAAGAGGAGAGAATGGGGCCTTTTTGTGAGGTAGGGCTTTCTGGAAACACAGTATCTGAATAAATATTAAAAGCCAATCTCAAATAGAGCATTTCAGAAAAAGGCAATAGATTTATTAGCGATTCCGAGATTGAAACAATATTGGTCATGAGTTCAAGAAACAATAACTAGAACAAAATGGCGGTGGGACAGAATGAGGTCAGATTAGAGAGGTAGACACAGATAATGCTGTGCAGGATCAAGGAGATATTCAAGACAGAAAGAACAGCTAGAGCCATAATACAATTCAAAACACATAGAGCACAATGGTTGAACATAGGTGGCTATTGGGATCAAATGGCTTGGCTTCAAATTCTAGCTCTTCCACCTCCTGTTTGTTTAGCGTTGACCACATTATCTATTTTTTCGAGCTTCAGCCTTCTCATTTTTAATGCAAAAATAATGATGATGCCCAGCTTCCCATGTGTGATGAGTACTTCTTGGTATAATGCATGTACAGGGCTTAGCAACGTGTCCAGCACTAACAAAGTAACCATTCTAGAGTATTTTGAAGTACAGAATTGAGTCCAGTTTAATTGTTACATATAAGGAAGAGTAATGGAAAATGAGTCTACAAATAAAACAGGAACCAGAGTTAAGCAGAATATGAAACATCAGACTATTTCATAATCAGGAGAAAATCCTTGCACTCCTTTAAGCAGGGAAGTGATGTGTCAGCAGTAAACTTTGGGTAGATTAATATAGCAATTGTTGACAAAGTATTTTGGATATTGGAGATAAGAAAATAAGCAATTTGGCCGGGCGTGGTGGCTTACGCCTGTAATCCCAGCACTTTGGGAGGCCGAGGCAGACAGATCAGGAGGTCAGGAGATCGAGACCATCCTGGCTAACACGGTGAAACCCCGTCTCTACTAAAAATACAAAAAAATTAGCCGGGCCTGGTGGCGGGCGCCTGTAGTCCCAGCTACTCGGGAGGCTGAGGCAGGAGAATGGCATGAACCCGGGAGGCGGAGCTTGCAGTGAGCCTAGATTGCGCCACCGCACTCCTGCCTGGGCGACAGAACTAGACTCCGTCTCAAGAAAAGAAAAGAAAAAAAAAGGCAATTTAATTTGTTCTAAGATAGAGACCAAAGAGAAGGACTGGATTGAAGACATTGTAGAGGTTAACTTGGCAGGACTTTGTGACTAAATGAATGAGTACAATCTCAGGAGCCTGAGAGAATATATAATTGAAATACAGATGGTGGGGAAGGAACCAGTTTGAGTCAGAAGAAATTGAGTGAACTGTAGACCTGCTGCTCTGAGATTCCTGCAGCTATCCAGCAAGCAGTTGGAAATGCAAAAGTAAACTAAGGGGAAAAGTACTGGCTGGAAATGTAGGCTAACATTCAGATTTTAGCTGCAGCTTTCTGATTGCCGGTTGGATTGTCAAGAGAAAAGAATGAAGATAAAAGAGCAGAATACTAAGGATATAATCCTGAGGTCCAAGTATAGTTCACTAACAAGACTAGAAGAATGAGTTTATGAATGAGATAGGCGAGTGATCCACATGGTCAAAGGAAAGCCAGAAGAACAGGGATCATATTCTACATGTCAATTGCTGGATATAAATGATACCTAAATAATGAATTTAAACATTTTAACTCAGATATTCAGTTTATGGCATGGCAAACAACTGATTTAAAAATTGTTTATAATGCTTTTTTTTTTTTTTGCACATAATGAAAATGATGTAAAAATTCCTGAACTCTGTGTGTTTTTCCTGTATATATCTAATTTACTTACAAAACTCTCATAGGGAACTTTTTTTTAATGTTCCATTTTTAAAGCCTAGAATAACTTCCTAAGGAAAGTGTGAAATGTTCAGACCCATAATAGCTTCCTAGAAAGTAGTTCTTACTTTCCATATGAAAAAAAAAATCTTTGACATAATAGCTAAAGGTGATGAAATTGTTTCTTCTTTAAATGACTCTAGTCTTATGGTGGCATTTAGAAATGCATCTTAAGTGAGGGGTTATCACAAAGTCTTTTTTATCTGCTAGTTTTTCCTCTACTTTACCTTTAATCATAGTAGGAACAAAGTATAAACAAAATCAGCAAATATAAATAAAAATTGTATACATTGTTCTATTTTATTTGTTATCCAACATATGTCTCACTTTGCATTGTGTAGACCAGAATTCGGGTTCATAGAAAAAAATTCTTTCTTCAAATGAGCATGCTTATTTATATAAATAAAATTATAAATGGAATTAAGAAATAATAAAACTTATGTAAGGTATTTAATTACTATGACCAACTATATATTAATAAACTTGCAAATATCAGTGAAATAAATATCTCAAAAGCTAGAAATGATCAAAATTAACTCAAGACATATAAAACATAAAGAGTTCAATAAACCAGGAATAAATTTTATTTTTTATCCAAGAACTTTAGGGCCAGAGAGTTTACTAATGTTATTTTGAAATTCAAGTAATAACTTGATATAGTGTTTGTATAATATAAATTGTAATGGTTATCTATTATTGTTCCTGATGATTACAAAATTTGATCAACAATTTGATCAACAGCATGAAAAAATGTAGTACAATGATGCAGCTATTAACATAGATGAATACAAAAGTATAAAATATATACCAACAAGGTATTTCCAATAATACATTAATGTATTGATGACATAAGATAGGTTTGTTCCAGAAGTTTAAAAAATGTTGTCAATGAATTTGATAAAGTTTAATATTCACATTAAAAGTACTACCGTTAAAACCAAAATATAGCATACTTATTCTCTCCATTATTTTGGAATAAGAAAAAATTATTCTTTGCAGAGCTCATGCTTATATGCATAGAATACCCCAGAGAGTTATCTGAAAACTGTCAGACATTATTCTTAAAGACTTTAGCTACAAGAATTTAGATACAATATAAATAGCCTAAAAACCAGTAACTTGATGTTGTATCACTGATGACTGCTTACAAGATGGAAATAATTTATTATCAATTAAGAAAAAAGCTAAAACATACCCAGAAACAATCCTAACAAATCTGTGGGAACTTTACCAATAAAACTATAAAGCTTCATTTAAAAAACAAAAAACTAAATAAACAGAGAGATGTACTAGATGGGCTACTGGATGGAAACAAATATTGTAAAAATATAAATTCTAAATTTAGAGATTTAATGCAATCTTCAGCAAATTACTAGAATATTGTTAAGAACTTAACATAATCATAAAGTACATTTGGAACAATCAAAGTAGAAAGACAGCTGCAATTAAATGACATTACATTTTTTAATACAAGAAAAAAGAGCAAAGATGAAGATATGCACCAAGCTGATAACAATATAATCTCTTGGGGGTGGAATTAAAAGGGTTTGATGGAGGGGTGAGGCTATTTCTTTTTTTCTATATTTCTTTAGTGGGAGTGATTTTTACTTTCTTCTGACTGTATTTTTTTAAAAAGTTGTTAAAGCAATAAAAGCTGAAAATCTAGGGAAATATTTACATCCAATATAACAAATGTTTAATATCTTTAATATGTAAACATATGTATCACTTATAATAAAAGTATTCTAATAGAAAATTTTATAAATATTATCAGGTAATTGGCACTGAAAATAAGAAATTAAAAATTCAATATAACAAAAACATTTTAAAAATAGAGAAAGCTTTTTTATCTCTGTAATTTTGTGATTTAAATGTTAAGACTGATAAGGATACAGTGAGAGAGACCCTCCCATGCCCCTTGGATAGGAATGCAAAAGGGGAAATGAAAATCTCTGATTGCTGAATCATAATGCATTTTTACTTTCCTTCTCATACATTTGTGGATTTTAAAAAATTCTATAATACTACACATTATTTCTATATTAAGGAAAATAAAAAGTATTTCAAATTCAAGAAAGTTATGTTTTATGTAAATGCAGCAAGCTAGAACTTTTAAATATAGTACTTCTTTAAAACACTGCTTTTTAAAATTTATTTATGAGTATTGAACATGGTTATGGTCTCAATTTCTCTCCCCAGTAAGTTCATGCCTAACATTTTAGTCCTTGAAATGGAAATACACAATGTCTTATCATAAGGATAGTAGATGGTATATATAGTAATAACTATCATAACATTAGTAACGTTGCGGGAACTTTTCCTTAGTTCAGCTAAAGATGGGTGTCCACAAGAAATTAGGCTTGCAGACAATTTGAAGCATGAGGAGGGCAGGGTTCAAGGAAAAGAGGGAAAACAGGGACTCTCCACAAGGCCAGGGGCCCTGCTAGGGTGCTTCCAGCCTGGCAGATTGAATCCCGGGTTCTACTCAGGAAGTGGAGGGCCAGGCTCCTCCCTGCTGCAAACAGCACAAACTTTTATGGCTCCAACCCAGTGCGCACTCCTCCCAATGTTCAGGCCAGTTGGAGGCTCTGCCAGGGAGCCCTTCCCACCTGTCTCAGTAATAGTCAAAATATTGAACTTTATCATATGCCGGATACTGTGTTAAGCTCTTCAGAGGCATTAGCCCAGTTAATCATCAAACCCTATGTGATGGATGTTACTGCTTTCACCATTTTGTAGATAAAAGAATCGAGGGTCAGAGAAGTTACATGAATGTCCAGGATGGTGGGACTTGGAGGAGGAATGCCAACACCTACGCCCAGCTAGATCACTTATTTATTTGCTATCTTCCCTGAGAGGCCATTTAACTTACTTGAGCCAAAAGGTTCTCAACTCAGCTATAAAATGGAAATAATAATACTTGGCAATGTTGTGAAACCCAAATGATGTACTATATGTGAATGCACCCTGAATAGCAAATTCTATAAATTCAAAGCATAATAGAGATTAAGTATTTACAGTTTCCTTCTTTAAAGTATCTTTCTTATTTTACCACTTATCTTTGCCCCAAACTTTAAAAATTGTGATATTTCATAGGAGAAATTATTTTTCCTTATTGAATCCAATATCTGAAGCTTTGTCTACCCAGTGTTGCTAGTCAGTGTTTTATTGCAGACTAACCTATTAATGACCTCTTTAAAAGTAAATTCCAACCACAGAACCTGTCTTCCTGTGTAAGACTTTAGGTGCAGCAAATAATCATGCATCTACAGCAAGTTTTCCACTCTATATTGCTACTGCCAAAGAATCTCAGATGAGATATGACAGAAAATAAATTAGTCTCATATGATTCAAAATGTAGTGAACACTTTGCAAACAAGTATTTTTTAGCATCTTAAATAAATTTTGGTTGAATTACGTCTCATTTACAATATCACATTTCATCCTAATTTCAGTTGTTTTCCATATTGTCTCCTATTGACTTCTACTCCATTTCACAAGAAGAGTAAACCTTACTTTAATTCATCTCCGAATAGAAGATTGAAGGAAGACCCTGCTATAAGCATAGCGTCCTACACAAGGAATAGCTAGAGATGTAGGAAAATTTTTATTGATTGGAAAAAAAAAAGTGAGCTGGCCTCCAATATTTTCTGTTAGGTTTTCTCTGTGATATGGCACAGGAAAAAATAAATAATAATTTGAAAAAAGAGGCAGCTTTTTCATATTGCTATGGAGCAATTTATGAATAGGACATAAGTCCTTTTTTCCTCCTAAAATAGGGACTTTATGGGGTTTTCATCTTCTTTTTTATTAGTGGTTGGATTATCTGATCATTTACATTATAAGAAACACATGAAAATCTAGAAAACATTTTACATTTTGTTACAGATTTACAAATAGCATGTTTTCACCTTCATTCTAAAACTAATTATTGATATCAGAAATTTGTATCTTACCTAGATCATTGGTTAACAAGACAGATTTTTAATTCATAAACTTTAATTCTTCATATAGCAGTCTGATTGAACCAATACATTTTTAAAAAATTTATCAGCTAATTGAAGTATAACGTGAATTAAACACACATAGACTTCAAAATAAAGCATAAATAGAAGTGCATGGAAAAATGTACCGATGATTGGTTCTTAGGAAATTAATAATAAAGGCTAACATTTGTTGAACTCTTACCAAGTACGACATGCAGTTATAATATGCGTTACTTCTTTTAATATTCACAATAATTTTATAATTAAGTACCATTGCTACTTTATAGTCAAACTATTAAGTGATTTGCCCAAGGACATGCCACAAAAAAGGTGATGAAGTTGGATTATGCCGGCACTGGTCGAACTCAACAAGCAGTGTTCCTCACCTCTCACCTACACTCTGGGTAACATTTATTTTTCAAAATCTTAACTATATAAAGTATAGCAATGAAAAATGAAGAATGTTCTAAATATAAATTGTCCTCACTTAAAAGCTTAAAAAGAAACTAGCTACAATGAAAGGAGAATCCGTATATGTCAGCGTGATCTAGCGCAGTATTTGTAATAAAGCTGAGGTGGGGGGCAGTGGAATAAAGAAGGGAAAATCCCTAGGGGAATATATTAGAATTAAAAAGGAGCATTTTAATACTATGCACACACCACCTCCCAACTCTAGAATTTCCCACCAGTTTTTCTCCTGCCTTACATAGCTTTTCAAATACTCTTTCTCTTCCTGGAACACCCTTTCTACCTCTTCCTCACTTCAGGACTAAGTTCTGCAAGTTGATCTCTTCTAGACTATCAGAACCTTTCAAGCAAGGACCATAAGTTTTTTTATTCATCTTAACATAATAATAAGTTGTAATAATTATAATAAATTATAATAAGTTATAACAACTTTGAAAACTATCACGCCTCCCACAGACTCAACACTCAAGAAGTATTTGTTGAATAGACAAATATGATATATTTCAAAGTATCTCACAGTTTGCAACGCATTTTCTTATAATACCTCATTCTATTTTCATGATAAGCCCCTATGGTGAGTATTTAAATAAGAAGAAACCTGAGACACAGAGAAGCTAAGAAACTTGTCTAGATTCACAAATCCTGCAAAAAAAAAAAAAAAAAAAACTGAGACTCAAACTCATGCCTTTGAGTTCTGCGTCCAGTGTTGTTTCCCTCACAGCTCAGACAAGAAATTGGTCTTCTGGTAAATTATAAGGCCTACCTGTCATGTACCTAATTTCATGTTCTAAAAAATTTTACTACACCGAAGTGTTTACATTCCACAGAAATTTTTTAACTTTTCATTTCAACTTAACTGTTTATTGCAGAGCACAGTGGTAGTAAATAACAGATACAATCTTTGCCCTTGAGAGAACTTAAAATTTAGTTAGAAAGGATCAGGAAAAAAAAAAAAAAACACACAAAGAACTGCAATTCAAAGCAAGAAAGACATGGTATAAGAGAGTCAACAGTTAGTTGGACAAATTTTATTAGGTAATTAATCTATGCACCAGCCTTAATACAATATGCTAGTACATGAGGAATTTAAAAGAGGGGATTGTGGACTCAAAAGAAAGAGATACTAACAGACTCATGGGTATGGTAGAATCTGAGACAAAACTTGAAGAACTGGTTTACTTTTAAAAGACAAATATAAAGGTAGTCATTCTGAGATAATAATGAGACGTTGAGTAAAAGCTACAATGTGGAGACGTGTGGGGCATGTTTTGGAGAGAGCCAGTTTAGTAAGAGTGATACAAAAAAAAGTTCTATTTCTTAGAATATAAGAGTGAAATATTAGGACCTTAAATGCCAGACTAAGGAATTCATTCATAATTTGATAAGCCATGTGGAGCCATTGAGAGTTTTGAGCAGGGGAATGACATTATTGGAGGTGGGGTTTATAAAGATTGACCTACCGGTGAATACAGGATGCTGTAAGAAGCTCAAAGTAGGGACACTAGTCAAGTTTTCAAAGATAAAAATGATAAAGTAGCATCACTTAATTACACCATTGTATCTCAGAAAATATTTAGGTGATCTAAAATAAACATATTCTTTTAGTTTATTCCCTCAAATAGATAAAATGAGTTTAAGAGAGTCCCTGATGATGAGTTTTTATACTAAACAAAATGCTTATTTGGGTGAGAGATTGCAACTCAGTATGGTTAAATTAGATTTATTATTTCTTAGAACTACATTCCCTTTGGTACTTGTAGAGAACTTCTATTTCTGATTTAAAAAGAAGAACACAAGGCATATGGCAATTTTTCATAGTTATTACAGGTGACATCTAAACTGGCAGAGTGCAGACAAAGGAAAGGCATATAAATTAGACAAATAAAAGTTTCTTTAGACCCATACACAAACACCAACAGAAGTGTACAAAGAGATAATGAACTTGCCTAGGATCACTGCAACTGAATGAACAAGCCCAGATATCTATCAATTCCAAAATGTATTCGACATAAAAGTCAAGTTATTTTTTTACTGCTGTTTTCGAAAGCAGCCATTTTTAGGATATTTGTGTTTCTGATATGTTAACCAAAATGTTTTATGTATGGTGTCCATTTTAATGGTGTCAATACTGAGTATATTGTGCTAATAATGACCATAACAATTGGCATCTCTAAACAACATAGAAGGTCAATTTCATTGATTTAACTTGAAGTTTTTAGTAAATAGGAAAGTATTTGCCTTGATGCTGGCTATTGAGTCTGGCACTTACTGGCACTGAGTAAGCAGTTTTTTAATGATAACTATCTTATACTAGAGAGATATGACTTTGAAACTACGTTGTATTCGTTGACCAAAAAATTCTTAGAGTTATAAATTCTGTGAAATGATCTACAAAAGAAAAAATTATATTGTCAATTGAATTTTGGAAATTTGTATATCTTTTTCTTTTGGAGATACATACTGCCTAGTAGCATATTAAAGTCTAACATGTGCTATCTAAAAATAAAACCTATTTAACTTTCTTTAACCCAGTGCTTTCCAAACTTATTTGACCATGAAATTGATTTATCTTCCTTGAACATATATTCAGATTCCATGCTGACTTTAGGAAATTTTGCCAGAGAACAAGGAAAGCAGCATTATATACCAGAAAAATGTGAAGTTTTAATACAAGATCTGCTCACCACTAATCCCAGTTCCCACAAAAACTGCTATAGTGTCCTGTAACCTCACCCAACACCTCAACCCAATAGGTGTTCAAATTTAACCTAGGTGTTTACAGGATTTTCATAGTCCTATCTAATTCTGCCTCAAAAATAGAAAATTATCTCTGATTATTTTATCTCCCCATCTCTGCTGCCTCCATCCATTCATTCAACCAAGGCTTTCTATGTTCTGACTCCACAACAGGAAGCATGACATATGTTGAAATGAACTCGTGAGCAGACCTCATGGTCCTCACCTTCACTAAACAAGCAGGGTAGTAGAAGAAAAAGACAAGGAAAGAGCCTGATATGTCTTTGCTAAGGAAAATACCTTGGGTTGTGGGAACTGCCTTGGTGGATAAAGGTAGTTCTGTGAATAAACCAAAATCTGAAGGATGAGTAGGTAAGAGGGAAGGAAGAGTTTCAAACAAGGTCTTTGTGTGGGAGATTACGGCTTTATGGGGAAAAATAAGTGCAGTAATTCATTCCATTCGTGCAGTACAGAGCCTAAGGGAAAATATTTTTTACTGTTGGATTTCCATTGTCAGGAAAGCTTAGAAACACTAAGCAAACCCTGGTACATGTAGGATAATCTGGAGGCAGAATGAGTGGCATCACACCTCTTACAAGCTTGACCTTTGGCTCTTTAATCAGGTAGCTACAGGTATTGGGAGGTAAGGGGGCTGATGCTCAATTCCTCCAACCCCTAACTCCCATGTCTTAAGCCCAGAGTTGCAAAGGGTGACCCACCTACATCATAACTCCTCCTACAGTGCTGTACCTCTGGGGTTTTATCCAACTTTGGAGAAATTCCTTCATGCAGACTCTGGGTCTTGATTGCAATCATATCTTCAGGCCAGAGCACTTCTTTATTGAGATAGAACACAGCTCTTTGAAGTATATTCCCAAAATACAATATATGTTAGAATACTTCTGGCCAGGCCTATATTGATGTGTTTACTTCTTGTCAAAATATTAATTTGTCTTTGAGGAGAAGACCCACCAGATTTTGAAATCAATGTGTAAGCCATATAGAAGCAAAATTAGAGTTTCTACAATTGAAAATTTCAGCATTTTTCACATAATCTCAAAAATACCAAACTGGCAACATTCCAGTAAAATGAAGATTAAAATGTTTTAAAAAATGAAAAACTGGAATATGTTAGTATATGCAATTATTCTACATTTTTGAAAGGAAACATTCACAGGAGAATGTGCTCATTTATCATCCTGACCAGACCTCTCCCACTCTTTTCTCTTTAAAGTTGAAAATGCTGCAATTATTCTGTTATGCCTCATAAAATAGTAAATTATCTCCAATTACTGTACAGTCACAGTAGCAGTAAAAAGCTTGTGTAGAACAACATACTCCCCATAGTCATCTTGAAATTTATTAGAATATCATAAAATTATAACTCAGAAAGGAATTTCAAAAACATGTCTAGTCCATTTTTATTACCTCTGGGCAGGACTGAGTTGCAAATAATTCCAGGAAACTATCTAAAGAGAAGATTCAACAATTATTCTTGTTAGCTAGAGGGTTCAATCACACTTATATAGTGAGAAATATTTTTCCTATATGATACATTTCTTAAATGTTTCCTCATGTTCATATGCAGCTAAATTCTCAAAATTCACTTCTACCACCTCAACCCAAGTGAATGGCATCTGAGCAATACATAAACAACAAATTTTACCCTTATGAACTTAGGAAAAACCTTTCATTTATTTGCCACAATATTTTTATTTTCATCTGAAAGACAGCACTACCTAGACAAATTTTTAACCCCCTTAAATGAAATATCAAAAATAGTGTTTTAAGAGCAGGAGGTAACCTTGCCTCTGCACAAAAACATCTTGTTCTTTCCACAGAAACCATAAAGTAAGCACAGCTTTCACCACTGATATTGTAGAATATTAAGTAATTTTTTTAAATTATAATTACTAATTTTTGTTGGGAATCAGGGCAATGCCAGATATCCTTTGTAAAATTTTAACACAGTCAAATGTTCCTTTATTGCTCAGCATGCCATCCAGGCTCCATTCCAGGGCATGCCTTCCACAGTTTAGGGTTGCTTTGAATATTTCTACAGGATTTTTCAGACATTAGCCTGTCAATCAAATATGCAGTAAGTTCTCATAAAATTTCTCACTTCCCCACACCCTGCAAGCTATAATGAGCAAACAGAGTAGATTCTAATGATGTGAACAAGATAGCATACAACCTTTGAACTTAGATCTTTGTTTGATACCTGGTTCTGTCACTAACTAGCTGGATGATCTTGGAAATATCATTTGTCTTCTCTAAATTTCAAGTACCTTGTCATTAAAATGGGAATCATGATGGTTGCCTCATAGGTTAGAGTAGGATTAGTTGAGATAATTAATGGAAAACAAATAATAGGTGGTAAAGAAAACTGGCCCTCAGCCCATGTTTGTAGTTACTATGGCTGATATTTTTGTTGTTCTTAGTACTACTATGTCTATTGGGAGTGCCAGAGGATGGTGGCCCAAAAAGCCTAACAAAGACATTTAGGATTGGTATTAGTGTTCAGTAGAAGAAGTGCTTGGGGTTTTACACTGGCAGGGATGTACACAACATTCAATGGAGGAAAAGATAGGTGAAAATTAAGAAGGCAAAGTATTTCCTGCATGTGTTGGTGAGGTGTTGACTTAGGATCCACACAAAATCTCTAATCAAGCAAAACACTCTCTTATTTGTATCTTACTTCATAAGTGAGGAACTCACAGCATAGGGTATTAATATAACATGCCCAGCGTGGGTGAACTAAGGATTCAAACTTCAGATTTCAAAGTCCAAAGTGAATGCTTTGTTCACTTTTACCAGGCTTGCCCTCTGCCATTTACAAGAGCAGTCTTTCCCATATTCTTCCCTAAGCAGACAACAATTTAGCCCTTACCTATATTGAATTCTCATAGTATGCTATACTCACTTTATTATAGGATAACTATTTGCTGTATTCTGTCACTTTCTGCTAAATTGTGAGCTCTGGGAGGTCAAGGAGAATTTTCCATTCAGCTACATATCTCAGAGCCTACACCAAAATCCTGAGTTTCACCTCTGAAGGCCTGAGTAGGCAAGTTGCTCCTCTCCCCCTCCAGTGAGGAGGGCAAGTAAGATTCTATCTGGGCTCCTCTGAAATCCACGAGCAGCTCTGCAAATAGAGAAGCATTGATGTAGAGATTGTTGGGTAATAAAATTAATGAGGAAGCCATGGTACAAAATTTTAACACCTTTCTGTTCTGAACTAAAGTTAAATTCTTGAGTGTAGGCGTTCCTTCTTGAAAGTCCTGTTACTGGAGAGATTAATCTACCAGCAATATACAAAGACAGATTAGTGAGAGATGGTGGTCCCAATAAAATCATTTATAGGCTAATTAAATTCCTTCTTCACTCAGTTTTACTACAATTAAAATGTAAAAGGTCTGTTTACATTTTTGGTGCCTCAATATGTATTGAGAAATACAGTATTGTTAAGCAGGTTTTCACTTTGCATTTCTCTGCTTTAATATAATGAAGTCATTATCCGTGTGGGCCCACAATGCTCCGTGTTAAATTCGCCAACTGCTGTTCTGTACATTCCCTCAGCCAATTTATTTCACTTTCAGAAGGAGCAACCAACTCCACAGTGGATGACTGCTGACTGCAGTTCCACACCATCACTCTTCAAGAGTAAACTCAAATCAAGGAAAAAGCTTCCACATGTGAGCATGGATGTGCTCAATCTCCTGTTAGCTGCAGCCACAGTTTCAGGCCTGATAGACCCCAGCTTCTGCCCATGGGGTGCAGAGCTACAGACAGCTCACCTGCCTCTACCACAGGACAGATCACAGGACAGGCTGTGTGTGTGTGTGTGTGTGTGTGTGTGTGTGTATTACATCATATATATATATATATATATATATATATAATAAATAGGTTGCATACAGAAGATTTTCAAACCAATCATTAACACATGTAAGAGCTAGGTCATATTATTTATGGCACTGTTGGTGGTAGCCAGATATCATAAATGCAGTGTCATAAATACTTTTGTATGAAATTATATAATTCTTAGGGTAACACCTTAAAACTCATAATTTGCAGAGTTCCAGGGTTAGAGCCTAAATGTTCAGAAATTTTCCACAAATGGCTATCATCAATTTAAAATAGCTATGTTTACCAAATAAATTTGTACTGAGCTAGACACGTGGATTAGCAAATCTATAGCACAGAGCCGAGAAAGGAACCCCTTGGTCCTTTTGACCTCCCTGCTCTTGTCTCTTATTTTCTCTGTTTGCTGATTCCATCAAATAATTTGATCTTTTTAGAGCTGATCTAGCCTGTTGTTTGACAAGACCCTTTTTTCTTGAACTACATTATCACTTAACCCATTACCTTGTACTTGTGAACAGCATATTAGAATGAATCATTTTGCCATTTAACATGTGTGGTTAAAAATTATTGGTTATGTATTGAACTCCACTAAAACTATGATTTTAATATAGAAGCTGATGTTTCAAGAAATCAGCAGTCTCTACTGGGTTAGGTTTTTCAAAGTTTGGGTTGTGCATGATCATAAGGTTAAACATTTTTCAAGTGTAACATTAAGAACAAATTTTTCATGTAATTTGGATAGACAAGTCATTTCGTTCAAGTCTATATACAATTTTCTTGTGCTAATCTTGGTGTAAAAACTAATGGTAGACTGTCTTTTTCTGCTTTTGTTGTTTAAAATGACAGTAATCAAGTTTACCATCTCCACCATTTAATAAAGCAAACAGCACTAGTATAGAAATTAGAAAGGAAATAAAAGGAGCATTTAGTGAATGTCAATGTTGATCTAGTCAATCATTGTACATGTGTTAGCTCCTCTAGTTTCCACAAAGCCAAAATGAAGTCGTTATTATCTGAGTTTTACAGGTGTTAAGAAATTTACCAAATGTGCCCTGGTAGCTCTTTAAATGTTGTGTTCCACAGGCTCCCTGTCCTGAGCACTCTAATTTTCTATGGTACGTAATTCACCTGGGTGATCTCATCTCTTTACTTGGTTTCAATTGCTACTTATATACTCTGATTACTCTCAAATCCATTATTTTCCACTGTTACCTTTCTTCTCAACTTCAGATCCAGATATCCAACTGCCTACTAAACATCTCTTCCTTGTCCCTAGACACATAATCCTTCACTTACCCACTTTTGAATTCCCTATTCTCTATGTTTCCTGTATTCTTCCGTGGTTGCTGGTACCATCCAGCCAAAGTAGGAAAGGGCTGGTCGTTTTCTTCTTCTCCATTACCCCTGATATATTCCTACAAATTTTATCTCCTCTATAATGTACAAGAGCAACTAGAGAATCTGTGCCTGTCCTCTCCACTCGCACTAACTTCTTATTGTGTCTATCATCATCTCCTGCCTGAACTTTTAACAGGTCCTCCTGCCTTCAGTTTTAGCCTCCTGAACTTCGTCCTCCATACTACTGCTGGAGAAGTCAATAGTAAACAATGCACGTATGCCATTTTGCTTTTTAAAAACCTTTAATGGTTCTCCATTTCCTGGAGAAAACAGGCCAAGCTTCCTAACAAGTCCCTCCTTGATCTGGTTCACGCTTTCTTCTATAAAACTTCACCGCTCTTCAGTTTTTTGACCCCTGACTTTTTTCTCCAGACACACAACTCCTTACATATTTTCTCACATAAGGTGTTTTTTTTTTAGTCATAACTTTTCTTCAGCTGAGAAGGTCCTTCTTATCTACCCTTTCACTTTTTCTATCTAACTCCTCCTCACCCTTTAAGATTCAGTAAATGTCACTATCACCAGAAATCCTTTTCTGACCCAGTCTTACAAAAATTTGTAAGGGTCTTATATTTTGGAATTTGTTAACTAAATGTCTAGAGAGTTGACGTGACAGCAAGAAAGATATTCTTGTAAATGAACTCAAGAAACCCAGGACTCACTGAAACAAAGAGGAACATTTCAAATCATTTTGGAAGATTCCTTTACTTCCTGAATTAATTCATAAGTTTTTTTTTTTTCTAAGCTAAATTACTTAAATAGCTTTATTCTCCCCTTGAGTAAGGACAGAAGCTAATTAGGCATTCTCCAAGGCACAGATGGGAAAAATATCATCTCCCTTCCTCTTTTCTTAATCCCCAGTATAGCCAGATGTAGTGAAGGTCCCAGCTGCCTCCTAAAGACCTGCTGTGGAACAACAGGATCCAAGAGACTGAGGGAGCCAATCAAGCTTAACATTTGCATGCGAAGACCTCCCAGAAGCAAGGAATTCAGCTCCCTGGCTCCCTATCTGTTCTGCTGCTTGTGGGCAATAGCACCACACAAAGAAATGGGCCTGTGCTTAGGAAAAAATATATATATATTTACCCAAGTCAGAATGTTCGTATGTGGCGATGAGAACCCAATCAATTCAAGAGGACAGAGCAATTAATTTATATATCAGTTATAAAAATACAAATTGACATAAACATGGGAACAATAAGACACTGTGGACTACTAGAAGGGGGAGAGAGAAAGGGAGGCATGGATTGAAAAACTACCTATTGGGCACTAGGCTCACTACCTAGGTGTAATATTCCCATGTAGCAAATCTGCACCCGTACCTACTGTATCTGAAATCAAAGTTAAAATTTAAAAAAATATATAAAAATGCAAAATTTGAGAGGGAGAGCTGCTTAAAACAGCTTCAAGGATTTTTATCTTTCTTGAATTTCTATTTAGCAGTCAATGTTTCACACTCTTAGTATATAAGTTATCAAAACTAACACATTTTCAGTAAAACTGGACTTTGATGATGTAACTTATGCAAAGTATCCTCTAAAACATGGTTTTTCCCTTATGTAGATCAGCTGAGTGAACTGTAAGCATCAAACAAAGAAATCTATATGAAAATGTATGTTTATCAAAAAGTTATATGATGTTTCATGTGATTAAATTCTAAGAAGATGTTCCTAAATGTCTCATTCTTACAGCTGCAAAGCAGTGTTGACATCATCCGATCCAAATTCCCTGCTTTACAGCTGAAAATCCAATGCATGTAGCAGTTCAGTGACTTTAATGATGGCACAGCCAGTGTTAGCCTAGAAACCCAAGGTGCCTGACCTTGAAGGAAGTTCATATGTATACACATATTTGTGTATGTATATATATATATATATATACACACACACACACACATTTGTATATATATATACACACACATATTCGTGTGTATATATATACACATATTTGTATATGTATATATATGCATATGTTCATACATCTATCACCAATCACATACATATATGTAACCTGAATATATATATCCAGGTTAGGAATCTGTTTGTCTTCCTTCAGATTACTCCTAACCCCTGCCTTCTGTCTTCCTTCTCCTCTGGCAAACCCATTTTCCAATCACGAGCATCCCATTGCCCACTTACACACTGCTCACCACCGAGAATGTAGGGACTGAGTCTTACTCCCAAGAGACTCACTTCAAGCCACCTCCTTCCCAGCCATTGCTGGACTTGGCATCTGAATATGTTTTGTTCTGCAGGAGTAGATAGCCTCATATACTAATCAAGGGTGAAAGTTTTCTTTGTCTGTTGGGTTTCCTCTAACATCTTATGAATAATCTTAAATAAAATGTAGGGAAAGCTTTCAGTAACATCAAATAGATCTCAAAAGAAAGGCAGACTGCTATTCAACATTGCTAGCCTCTCTCTGATTCTAGAAGCAAAGCCTCTGAATAAAGGGTTCAATTTTACACTTTTGTTCTATCCCCACTCAGGACTTGCTAACCACAATCACCCCCTCACTCCATAACCTGCTCCCATGCCCATTTGTTAGTGTGGGTATAAAGTCAGGCCAGAGACAGCTAACGAGCAATGAGTCGGCTGCACTTGCATACTGAGCCACCAGAGGTGCTAATAGACAGGAAATTTTCTTATTAGATGCTTTCAAAAAATAAAATTCTGGAGCCCAAGTATTGTCTTTAATGTCCTAAGGGCAGATCTTGTATAGAGAGCTCAAGCCTTGTATTTGTTTAAATATCAAGAACCTGTCAATGTATTGAATAATATACAAATAGTAGATGTAATTCAATTTGACTAGTGTTTATTAAGTTCCTAATACAAGATAGCCTGATATATACAAAAAAGTGAAAAGCCCTGCTTCTGTGGTAAAGGGGAACTAAGAAAAGCTGAATTTAACCACACAGATTAATGAAAATATTCTGCTCTTGTCATTGCTTTCAGCACTTTTTGAAGTAGATGTCTTCTGTTTATCATATTTCCTGGCAAGATTTATAAGAGTCTTCAAATTATAAATCTTTAGCACGTCTTGAGTACACTCTCATTTCTTCAAACTCTTCATCACTCGTATAATTAGAAATAAAAGACTGTAGAAAAATATGAAATTCCTTTGAAAGAAGTCAACAAAGAGATTCATATTTCAAATGCACATGAACATTTAACTAGTTATTAAAAATTTCCAATAAATTGAGCTATTACTAAACTGGAATATACCTAATTCAGATTCCAAATGTGATGAGTAAGACACATTTTTCTGGTCAAAACTAAGTTCCATTCATTTTATTGCCTATAAATTGAGTCTGGTAAGTTTGAGTGAGAGATATTTGAGCATTATGATTTTTAAGGTAATGCTTTGTTTCCATCAAGTTCTTAGTAAATAATAAATTCTCAGTTATTTGGAGAAAGATGGCTTTTATTTTCCCCATATTGCCTAAGCCTCCAAGTTATAATTCTAACTGTTCATCCAACTTGCTCTATTTTTTATATAAATGATGACACCTCCTAAGTAAAGTGATCATTAACATCCATCATTTTTAAAAGCAGTTTCACTGAAAATGAAGAATGATAATGAGAAGAGAGCCTAGTTTTACAAACGGGAATTTTACCTTTTCTGTGGAGACAAGTTCTACAGTCACCCACAGAAACTTGTATGTTTAATTCAGTTATGATGGAAAGAATAAAATATCTCTTAAAAGCTTCAAACTAATTTACCATTTTATCCGCAAGTTTCTAGTAGGCTCTGACACTAAGCAAACCAGAAGCCAGTGAATTTCTAGACAGAACCTACCTTAAGTGCCCATCTATCTAAAAATGTGCTTTAAGTTGGATGCCTCAGCATTACAATTCCTATCAATGGGTCCAGTACTCGGTAACACTCTGTTACATGTATCTCTAAAAATGCAATGTGTGTGTGTGTGTGTGTGTGTGTGTGTGTGTGTGTTTAGCTATCATCTCAGAAATCAGGTAAGCAAGTCACCCAGGAAACAAAATAGGTAACTATGTTAAAAATAAACACCTAATGTTTATTTCATTTGGTCCTCTAGGTACTAACATCATCTCCATTCTAAAGATGAGGAATCTGAGGCTCATAGGGATTGAGTAACTTGTTCAAGGCTATGCTCTTAACCACAGCACTGCATTCTTGTATTGAAAGCAGTTTGTTTACTTACAATTTAGAAACACATTTACTGCATAAATCCAATACTGTTGTGCATAGAACCTTATTATACTTTTTTCCTCTGGCTAAAATAAAATTGAAGCATTTTACATTTCCTTAATTGCCAGCAGGTGTCTAAAGGTTCTGTTTTCCATTTTCTGGTGTTAAACCTGAATGAGCTCAAATTAATGATTCCTGATAAATATGGAATAAACAGAAATGCTTTTTAAAAATTAATGAATATTAGTTCTTTATTTCATTGACCAGTAAATCAGCAAAAAAGAAAAAAAAAAAGTCTTAAAGAGCTTTACTCTTCCCCTTAAGTGAAGAGGAGGCTAATTAAAGACTCTTTAATGCCAATAGGAGAAATATATTTCCCACCCTGCTTCTGTTTTGTTATTGCTCTTGTGTTTTTGGCTAACATTTATCAAGCACATACTATGCGCCAGGCACTGTGACAAAAACCTGCATCTAACTATTCAATGTTTGTCACAACCCCATGAGGTTTTCCTGAAATAAGCCACATTAAAATTGTCAAAAAGAAAAACCTCTTGCAAATAGCTGATCAAAATTCATCCTCTAAAAGCTATCCTCTAACTCACACATTTTGACTCTGCCCTAAACATAGCCAGAAGTAGGTTGCCTTTCAAAATTATGTGGCCTGCCATGGGAAAAAATTCTCCAGCACCAACATGATGTAATTGGAAGAACATACATGCCTAGTGTTTTAATATACCCTTCGCAACTTTCTTGCTGTATGATCTTGGAGACAATACCAAAGCTCTCAGAATCAGAATATCACATATTATCCTATCTGAAAAGGGACTATGATACCAAACTCACAATCTTCTGAGATTACAACTTACGACTCTTCTTTGGCTTGTTGTGAGGTAGAATATAGATAATATACGGATAATCTGGAAAAAAGCGTGCCCAATAAATAACAGGGTATTACTCTCACCATCATCATCATCATCACCATTGCCATCATCATCATCACCATCACCATTATCATCATCATCATCATCATCACCATTATCATCATCACCATCGCCATTATCATCATCCTCATCGTCATCATCACCTGATACATTCTTAGATTCTTTGGGAGAAAAATGGTAGGAAATGAGTAGAAAATAAGACTCTTCCATGTGGTAGTTGTGTGTATTGTACATATACAACAATATATGAAGTCATTTCATGTTTGGTAACTAGACAATTATATCTCTACTCTTTTTTCATGTTTGGTAACTAGACAATTATATCTCTACTCTTTTTTTTAATATTATTAGTCAGATGTCCAGTCCATAAAGGTTTAAAAAGTCAAGTATGGAGTAATTTGAGTATAACTGAAGAGCTTCATTTGTTTCAAATGAAATGAAGGGGAAAAAAGACTGGAGGAAACCAGGAAAGAAAGGAGGGAAATTGAGAGATGGGGAAAAAATTGAAATGTCAATTTTTTTTTTTTCCCATTCTCTGCTCTTGTGGGTTTTGTTTGGTTTGGTTTGGTTTGGTTTGATTTGGTTTGGTTTGGTAGGACTACAGTATAACATATGCATCCTTGCGTCTTTTTATTTCTCATGACGAATAATCCATCCATTTTTTGGTAAGCATCTTAGGGCTCAGCAGATTGCTTTATCACAGAAGGTTAAATCATAGAATCCTCAAAAGAATGGGTAGAATCCATTAAAAACTGTGCAAATGGAAAATAACGTACCTATTTATTTTTCTGTTTTCTTCTTGCTACTTCAGAACTTTATTTTTCTTTGGCAAACATTGTAAAGAAAGAAAAATGTTCAGAGGCTGGGCGCAGTAGCACATGCCTATAATCCCAGCAATTTGAGAGGCCAAGGCAGGAGGATCACTTTAACCCAGGAGTTCAAGACCAGCCTGGGAAACATAGTGCAACCCTCACTGTCTCTACAAAAAAAAAAAAAAAAAAAAAAAATTAGCTGTGTGTAGAGGCTCATGCCTGTGATCCCAGCCACATGGGAGGTGGCTGAGGTGGGAGGATTGCTTGATCCTAGGAGGTGGAGACTGCACTGAGCTGTGATTGCACCACTGCACCCCAGCCTGGGCAACAGAACAAGCCCCTGTCAAAAAAAAAAAAAGAAAAAAGAAAAAAAAAGAAAAAAGAGCTCAGAGTTCTCAGCATATTTACACAAAATTTAAAATATAAAAACTATATTTTTCCTTTGACTGCTCTAATATCAATATGCAGCTTGCTAATAGGCATATCACATTCCTGAATAAATGACATTCACTCTTCCTGGAACAGGTAGCCCCCAAGTTTCTTCATGTCTTTGCACAAAGGCCCCCTTATCAAAGAAGACTTTCCTAACCTCTGCAGGAAGTAAGTTCCCCGGCTCATCAATCACTACTTTCCTTATTTGGTTTTTTCTTTATTTTCTTCAGAGCACTTCTTGCAATGTAACATCTGTTTATTTAGTGTCGTTCTCAGTCCATTAGAAAGTAAGCTCCATGAGACCATGGATTTTCTTTGCTTCACTACTGTATGTCATGGCAGAAAACTTCAGCAATAATTATTTCAATGGTAATGCAGTGATTACTGAAAAGTGAATATTAAAGACTTATCTTCTGGAAGAGCAAAGTCCTAATTGATTAGGTATCAGAGACTGATAAAAATTAATATCAGCACATTTAAAATACATAGCTGATATCTTGAGTATGTAACCCATATATATGGCCATTAATAAAAGTGGTTTTTGTTTTGTTTTGTTTTGTTTTGTTTTTGTTTTTGTTTGAGACGGAGTCTCGCTCTGTTGCCAGGCTGGAGTGCAGTGGCACGATCTTGGCTCACTGCAACCTCTGCCTCCCGGGTTCAAACAATTCTCCTGCCTTAGCCTCCAGAGTAGCTGGGACTGCAGGCATGTGCCACCACACCTAGCTAATTTTTGTATTTTTAGTAGAGACGGGATTTCACCATGTTGGCCAGGATGGTCTCGATCTCTTGACCTCATGATCCACCCACCTCAGCCTCCCAAAGTGCTGAGATTATAGGCGTGAGCCACCATACCCGGCCAAAAGTGTTTAATAATATGCTAGAATTGTCCCTTAAATAACTCCAGTGAAATAGCGACTTTGGAGGATTTATATATGCAGTGTCAAATAACCCCATTTAAAGTATCTATCTGGACACCTCAAAATGGTGTTAGTAAGAATTATTTTCAGACCCAGAATAAGACAGTGTCCTAGATGTCCTGGATTAGTAAGTGAGCAGGTATAAGGGGTACTAGAGAGTAGGGACTCCCTTATTATGTCTTGGACTCAAGATTGAAATTAGGGTAGGGTTTACCAGTGACGTGAGTTCTGTGCTTATTTGTCAACCCTATGGTGTCTATACTGAATTCAGTAAAACTCTGGCTTTCAACTTGAGAATTAACACATCATACTTGTTTCCAATTTTATGTCATTGACATTGGTGAGAGACTCCTATGTAGGACCATAGCCCACCAGGAAGAGACACTTGGGAGTCTCTGGCAGCATCTCTCAGCATCTAATCTATTGTCTCACACTGTTAAAATGTGTCTCCAAAGTTTCATATTTTATTCCGCAAAATGAAAACCCAGGAATTATCTGGACTGATCTTCCACTGAAAGCAGACAAGTGGCATTTGTTACTTAAGCATAATTTTAGAGCTTCACTCTCTTCAACCAGGTTGCTCATCAGAGTGTTCCTCCCAGAGGCATAAACAAGCTCTAGTAGATGCAATTTTCTCCATCTTCTAACATTCCAAAAATAAATTTTAGTGCCCTTCACACATTGGCTTTCTGGCAAATGCCTGACTGGCCCACACTTAATCTGACTTTGACTTAACATAGCACTGGTTGCAAAAGATGTGAAAAACATGGGCAGTTCTTGCGAAACAGATTGTGGTTCTAGAGCTTAGTCATATTTAAGAGCAAGAGTTTTGAAGCCAGTGTAGGTGGTAACAGCCATCTGAATGTGGGAAACTTACTTAATGTTTCTAAAGCTCAGATTCCTCAGTTGTAAGATAGGAATAATGATAGTACCTAGCTCAGAGGAGTGATGTGAGAATATGAGTAAGCACTGAACAACGTTGTCTTAAGGCCTGAGCAGAATAGTGAACATGAAAATGACTATCACATAGCAGTTCAACATGTCTGTTGTTTTCATGTGCTGCCAACATCCTGCATTTGTGTGACTGTTTCTGTTTCCAGCTGTCTTTATCCAGCCACACAGAAGACGAAAAGCTCATAGGAGTCCTAGAAAACAATGGTTACTTTGTCTTTATTTCAAGCAATAGAAGGGGACCTTCTTTAGGAATGCGTGTTGGATCAAGTTGGAGAAGTTGATTAATATTGTTTAATGTTGTTTAAATTCAGCTGTTTAGGAAATGGAATGCCTGTGCTGATAATAAAAAAGATCATAGATAGATAGATGGGTAGATAGGTAAATAAATGCATGATGGATGAATTAGGTAGACAGAAAAACAGAAACAGTCATAATATAGATGAGTGAATAAGTAGATGGGTGGATGGACACAGAGATAAAAACAAATAAGGGTGCATAGATGGATAATTAGATAGACAGATTAGATAGATAGAAAGATAGCCTGGGCAGAGTGGCTCACACCTATAATCCCAGAACTTTGGGAGGCCAAGACGGGGAGGATCTCTTGAGCCCAGTAGTTCAAGACCAGCCTGGGCAACATAAGGAGACCGTGTCTCTCTAAAAATGAAAAAATTAGTCAGGTGTACTGGCTCACATTTGTAGTCCCAGCTACTTAGGAGGCTGAGGTGGGAGCACCTGTTTGAGCCAGGAGGTTGCGGCTGCAGTGAGCCACAGCACCCCAGCCTGGGTGACAGAATGAGATTCAGTCTCAAACAAACAAACAAAAAAAGATAGACAGGTAGATAGATAGATAGATGATAGATAGATACATAGATAGATAGACAGACACATAGATAGAAAGAACAAATCTTGGAACTCCCTTCCTCTTCTGAGTTACAGCTGAACACGCTTATGTTTAAAGTCTATGCTTTTCAGGCATGGTGCACTCAAGTTGCAAGGAAAACCTGGCAGATTTTCCTAGAACTTCTGATTTTGTTGATACCCTATTAAAATCATCAACATGCCCCTGCAAAATTAGATAAAATCCCAATTTCTTTATAGAACATAAAAACCCATTACTGAGTTGATGGGTGCAACAAACCACCATGGCACATGTATACCTATGTAATAAACCTGCACGTTCTGCACATGTATCCCTGAACTTGAAGTATAATAAAAAATAAGTTAATTTTAAAAATCCATTATTATCATACTTACCTTACTAACTTCTCTTCCTGTCAGTTCTTCCTACTCCTTGAGCCAAGCTGGACTTACTGGTAATTCCCTGAACACTTTTGATTTCTACATGATTTCTATATGCTATTCTTACTAGAATTTTGTGTTTGTGTTTCAAAAAGTGTAGATATAAGACAAAACAAAAAATATATATTTATATTTTATAGAACAAAACCTTAAAGAATCAGTGTCATTTTATGTTAGAGGAGCATGGCCTTGGGTTACAGTCCCCCAGACCCTCCTGATGGTATCCCTTCCCTCTCCTTTAGCTTTATGTGTACTTTGGTGAAAATTTTTAAAAATGCGTTGTTAACCAAAGGACTGCAATAATTGGTGTGGCATGACTCATAAAGGCTTTGCAATTTTTATTTTATTATGCTTTTATTTTAGCAATGTATAAATTCATTTTTGCTAATACTAAATACACATGCTATTAAGGTGATGCTCATCAGATGATATTTTCAGCAGAAAGGCTATGAGATGCAATGGAAAACAGAACACAGTTTGCTATGAGCAGAAGATAAAAGGCATAGATGCATGCTAAGCCAAAGAAAGATCAAATACTCAATAGACCCATAAAACTTTCCCTCATGGGTCTATGAAAGAGCACAGTCAAGCTGATAAAAGTTCTACTGAAAGGAAGAGTCACTGTTGAAAGAAGATCAATTGAGTAGTGTATTGACCATGGATGCAATTTTCTAAAGCTTTGTAGAAATATTGATGTACTCTAGGAGGGATTACGTTGCAAAATTTGCTGCCTCATTCACCATATTTGAGTATTTTAACCCCACTAAGTATGAGTGTCAGCAAAGACTTAGTACTTGAAAGTGTGCTAAGAGTTCAAAATGGTTAAGAATCTCTGAGTTAAATTTTGCATTTTAAATCAAGAGACTTACCAGTACCTTTTATCATCAAACCAGAACCAGAAAATCAGGGTTGGGGAGGAGGCGGTGGCTTTTAATATAGTAAATCTAAGTATAAATGTATAAAATTCCATTTAAGTCATAGTGCTTCCATGGAATGTAAAGTTATAACAAAGATGATTCGAATATGGGTATATTATAAACATTTACAGAGATGTATTATTTTGAAAATGGTAAAGACCTCTGCAAATGGCCAGATGGAGAGAATTACACATATACAAAAAAGTAACATTTTTAGATTAAAAGTTTGCAGATCTTTATCAGAAACCTTTATAAAAGCAAGTAAACTTTTTTCATTGTACATAAAAACATGGAAAATTTGCTAAGTTTCAGCAGCAATTTGGGGTATACAGTTATAGCCACCAAAGAATAATTTTTATGCTCATCTGGAAAGAATATTTTTTCAGGAATAAAGTGTTTTTTCACAGTGAGCTGTAACTGAGTGATTATATATGTATTCACATGAGACACTTTTGAGAGAGGAGGTGCTAAAACAAATTTAAAAGTATTAGTTGATCTATAGCAGGCTTTGTCCAGGCTTTTCTATGAGCAAACTGGAACACACAGTTAATCGAGGAATAATAACTACCTTCTTAATATCATTTGCCATCCTATGCATTATATTGTCCACCATCTCTAAACTCTCTGAGTCTCACCATCGTATTGTTCATAAGCAGTTCTCCATGGATGTCTGTTTCCAAACATCTTGAGAGCACAGGAATTGTCTGCCTTGATTCCAGATAATATATTCAAGAAATTTTGTATGGCAAAGAGCTTTGGAAGCTAGAAATTTGGAGCAAAGATCGGGTTCATTTGTTTGCATCTTTTATAAGATTTGGATTTTCTAAGACTAGGATTTCTCAGTTCTAACTTCAACCCATTATGTGAACATCATCTGCTTGGGCCATGCCATAATTACCCGCATGGGATTTGGGACTTGGGGTGTCAAGGGGAACTTGCACAAATATAAAGCTCATGCTGCTTGTTATGTCATAAATAATTTGGTCCTTTGTCTTTGAACCAGGAGTCTCATGTCTTCTGCTAGCATCCATGAATTTATAGCAGGCTAACTTGTTAGCTTACAAGTAGGTCAGAACCTCAGTCCCTTCATAGTTCTTAACACACATCTACAGGGCAAAGCAAAACAAATAAACATTATAATAGTGATATTCAATCCAGTTGAGCATGAGACAGGGCATTGAACAGGGATTTGGAAGTAAATTGTAATCCCACTGCATTACAACCATTTTTTGAGTTACTCTGTGCAAATTATTTCACTTCTTTCTGCTACTCAATTTCTTTTTTTTTAATAAAGGAACTTCTGCTAACATGCAAATGTGTGCATGTGTGTTTTCTTTTTTTTTTTTTTCTTTGACCATTGTTTTATTACACTTTAAGTTCTGGGATACATGTGCAGAACGTGCAGGTTTGTTACATAGGTATACATGTGCCATGGTGGTTTGCTGCACCCACCAACCCGTCATCTACATTAGGTATTTCCCTTAATCTATAAAGTTTTTTAGAGAGGGTGGTGGCCCTATAAGGTCTAACTCTAAATTCTTAAAAGTTGTTAAATTTTTTTCAGTGTTTTTCATAACTCTGTCCCTTATTCCTTCAACAAGGGTTTGTTTGTTTGTTTGTTTGTTTTGTGTGTGTGTGTTGTGATAACTTAAAAATCAGAAAATATTACATATGGGAAGCTCCTTAGAGATGATGTACTTTAGGGACTTCCATAATTATGTTCTGATCAATCCTAGGTTTCTTCAGAGAAAATTTTGGGTCTCTGAAATGCTTGATTGAACTTTAATTTTCATATACAATTTAATTAAGTTTTAAGCTAATAAGACAGCATGTATAATCAGATGTGTTATAAGCCAAGTGCTAACACATAGAAGACCATCAATGAGTCAACTTATATATTCACTGACATTAAAAATGCAAATGCCATAAAATTCAATTTCTAAAACAAATCTATACTGATAATATATTTATTTTGACTGTTTTTCTATGGAAAGTTAAGAACAATAAATCACTTTGAACAGCCCATTTTACAAATCAGAAATATGAAAAACTAATAGGAATATGAGTATGATGAAAGAATGTGGTTAATTCGAGTAAAGAGAAGACAGAGGAGGCAGGAAGTTAGCTATACATGTATGGAGCTATGATAATTTAGTTGAAGTTTTTTATTCCTTTTGAGTTAAAGATCACACTTTGTTTCTTTTGAGTTTCTATAGTTAAATGCTGCAATACCATGGAGTGTGGTTAACCAGAGTGAGTTTTCTTCCTATTAGAAATTGTTATTAAAGACTTTGTTACAACTAAACAGAAAAAATAAAGGAATAACCCCATTAAAAAGTATGCAAAGGACTGAATAAACATTTCTCAAAAGAAGACATACAGGCCGAGAGTGGTGGCTCACACCTCTAATCCCAGCACTTTGGGAGGCCAAGGTGGGTGGATGACGAGGTCAGAAATTCGAGGCAAACCTGACCAACAAGGTGAAACCCCGTCTGTACTACACATACAAAAATTAGCCTGGTATGGTGGCACGTGCCTGTCGTCCCAGCTACTCAGGAGGCTGAGGCAGGAGAATCGTTTGAACCTGCGAAATGGAGGTTGCAGTGAGCCAAGATCGCACCACTGCACTCCAGCCTGAGCGACAGAGCAAGATTCCGTCTCAAAAAATAAAAAAAATGCAAATGGCCAGGTATATGAAAAAATGCTAAACGTCACTAATCATCAGACAAATGCAAGTAAAAGCCGCAATAAAATCATCTTAACCTGGTTAGGATGTCTGTTATCAAAAAGACAATAACAAGGGCTGGTGAGGATGTGGAACTCTCATACATTGTTTATGGGAATGTAAATAAGAATAGCCCATATGGTCAACAATATGGAGTTTTCTCAAAAAAAAAAAAAAAAAAAAAGACCCTGAAAATAGAGCTACCATGAGATCCAGCAATCTCAATACTGGGTAGCTATCGAAATGAAAGGAAATCAGTATATCAAAGGGATACCTGGATTCCCATATTTATTGCAGTACTATTCACAATAGCCAAGATATTGAGTCAACCTAAGTGTTCATCATTGGATGAATAAAGAATATGTGGTATATATACACAATGAAATACTATATAGCCATAAAAAATAATAAAATCCTGTCATTTGCAGCAACATGGATGGAGCTGAAGGTCATTGTCAAGTGAAATAAACCAGAAGCAGAAAGATAAATATTACATGTTCTCACTCATATGTGGAAGCTAAAAAGTTTCTCTCATGGAGGAAGAGAATAGAATGATAGTTACTAGAGGCTTGGAATGTGGTGGTCAGGGTGGGATGAAGAGAGGGTAGTTAATGAGATAGATAGATAGAAGGAGTAAGTTCTTGTGTTTGATAGCACACTAAGGTAACCATAGTTAAAAACTGTATATTGTGTGTTGTATATTTCAAAATTGCTAGAAGAGGGTCAGGTGCAGTGGCTCACACCTGTAATCCCTGCACTTTGGGAGGCCGAGGTGGGAGAATCACTTAAGCCCAGGAGGTCAAGGCTGCAGTGAGCCTAGATGGTGCCACTGCACTCCAGCCTGGGTGTCAGAGTGAGACCCTGTCTCAAAAAACACAAAAACTACAAGAGAAGATTTAAAATGCAAAGAAAAGATAAATGCTTAAGGTAATGGATATCCTAAATACCCTGTTTGGATAATTATACCTTGTATGCATGTATCAAAATATCACCTATATCCTGTAGATATTTACAAATATTATGTATCCAAAAAAATTAAAAGGCTTTAAAATGTACATTTCTTCCTTGGCATTGCTACCTCTAATGATGAGATGACAGACCTAAACTTGGGAGAAACCAACCAGAATGAAAAAGAGATATGTATAAAAGACAATATGGAAGAAAAACCACAGAACTTAATGGCAGGTACAATTACAAAAAAAATTAAACTTTGCTCTTGCATCCTGGTGACTGGGAAATGATTATATTGTTGACAGAAATATGAAAGTTGAACAGAGCAACCGGTTTGGGAAGGAAAAAATTATCAACACAATTTCAGAAAGTTAGGAGTTTGAAGAGATAGCAGAACTCCTGCTCTAAATCTCCAGTGAACAGGTCAGAATTGAGGAGAAAGGCCTAGATAGAATTATAGATTTGGCAGTCATCTGTGTCCATAGATTGCAGGCTTCATATATCAGATTTTATCTGTTATTCTTGAATCTTGAAGTGCTGGTCATGTGGCAATTTTCTGCCACTCTTTCCAATAAAAAGTCCATATACTGATTTCCCTGTGACTCAGTAAATTGCCTCAAATCTCATACACTGTTTTTCTTGTTACTGGGTGTCAAACCAAATCTGCCTTTACTTTAAGTGTAAAAGTTTTAAAACTATGTTGTGTATATGCAAACTGGATAATTACATATTCATTTACTGAGAATATGGAAGCATGGAAAAAAAACTAATAAATCATTTTCCTCAATCAATGTAAGGAATCTAGGTTTACAAAGGCATATTTGAATTACTATAAAAGAAAAGGAGATCTGACAATTTCTGTTTGATTGTGAGATGTATAGCATCATCAAAATTACAAGGTAAAAGCTGAGGAACATTTTTCTGAATGCTTGAAGAATTGACTGGGTACTCAGCAGAAGCTGAATGAAAATGTCAGGCTAACAATGAAGATTTTGTACTTTATCACACCCTGATGACTGGTACATAGCAAGATTTGATCAGTTTCATAAAAGTAGGAAATTGAACTTTCAAAGACATCGCTAGTACTAGAATATACTAGAATGCTCCTTTGGTATGCATTCAAGTTTTTTAATAGTATGTTACTTGGTTAATATTTATGTCTGTCTCATCCCTTAAGTCTACCTACATTTAAATTTTATTTCTTGGTAAGTATAAAATTATTCTAAGCTTACCTCAGACACTAACAAATAAGTAACAAGGGCTCGATGGGTATCAATTCCATGCCTAACACAGGGCTGGGCATTATGAGAAGTTTAAGACATTCTAATAGAGTAGAATGGTGGTCTCCAGGGGCCACCTGGAGATGGAGAAAATAAGGAGATGTTGGTCTAAGGGTGCAAACTTTCCATTATAAGATGAATAAGTTCTGGGGATCTAATGTATAGCATGGTAACTATAGATAATAATATTGTATTGTACACTTGAAATTTGCAAAGAAAGTAGATCTTAAATGTTCTCACCACACACATACACACACACACAAATGGTAACAATGTGTTAACTAACTTGATTGTGGTAATTATTTCACTATATATATGTACTAAAATATCATGTTGTACACATTAAGTGCATATACTTTTTTTATTATTATTATACTTTAAGTTTTAGCGTACATGTGCACAACGTGCAGGTTTGTTACATATGTATACATGTGCCATGTTGGTGTGCTGCACCCATTAACTCATCATTTAGCATTAGGTATATCTCCTAATGCTATCCCTCCCCCCTCCCCCCATCCCACAACAGTCCCCAGTGTGTGATGTTCCCCTTCCTGTGTCCATGTGTTCTCATTGTTCAATTCCCACCTATGAGTGAGAACAGTGCATACACTTTTATTTGTCAATTATATCTCAATAAGGGTAGGGTGGGAAAGTGAGCCAGGACTTCTAATATCATGCTAGTCAATGCATTTATAAAATGTTATTTAATTACCATGTTCCTATTGTAAAGACTCAGTTTCAATAGTTCATAAATTATTTATTCATTATTGGTGTCCCTGACAAATAAATATGAAACAGGCTTGCACTTAAGAGGGGAAAAGCCTATGAAAAAATTACAAGCTACTTGGGAAGCCTTTTGGATACTTGTAAAGTAGGTTACTCCACATTTATTCTGTGATGAGGAAGAATGACAGACTTGGATGATTTACAGGAGCATCTTGCTTTCGATAGTAAAAGGCACTCATTGGAACATCAGCTTATTCAACTCCATGCCTTTACTTTTAGGGCCACAGGAAACAGGGGTCAATGATGGTGAATGCGTGCTTTTTCTCTTGACAGAAGTAGGAGGATTGAAAGATTCTGGTGCCCTTAAGTGTGGTTGAATTTCTGAACAAATAAGATCCTTGCAAGAGTAATTAAAATAAGCTGCTAATTAAAAGCTTTTGTTGTTTGAACTTGGAGAAGCAAATCAAAGTGGCAAGCTTTCACTCCAAGTCAACTCAGTGCTCTTTGACTCCCAGAAGGGCAGCTTGAGACAACATTGCCTAAAAATTTCTTGAATGCCTGAAAGGAGTTGGGTTGAGTTCAGCTTAGAAGTTTAGATTGGAAAAGATGTCTATGTTAGAATAAATCGTGGATTTTTAGATTTAACATTTAGATAGAAAATTACTTAATTTTGATTATTCTAAAAATAAATCCACCATTCCAGTTAGTAGAATAGACATCCTTTCAGCTACCATCTATTGAACTCTTATTAACAGTCTGGCACCTGGTAACTGCATAAGCTTAGTTAAATCTCACAGTAGTATTATGAGGTTGATAATTTAGTTATCCCATTTTTATAAAGAAGGGAAAAATAATGAAGATGTTAAGTAACATTCAAGATTCATTAGCTCACAAGGGTGAGGCTGGAATTGGAACCCAATGTACTGACCCCAAAGCCATCTTCTTTACTACCATATTTTGCCAACCTTGACCAGCTGTAAACTTGAGGAATCCCATACGCATGTGCTGGGTAAAATAGTTTCCAATTACAAAAAGACTTCTAATCTCCATTTTTTTGTACTACATATTACTATTATACTATTTTCTGTAGCTTCTAACAATATATAATACTCTAATAATGACATTGTAATTATTAATAAAAATGACTAATGCAACTCTGTAATTTTCACTTTTAACATGTTACCTAAAGCACTTTTTGCTTAAATGTTTCTTCTTGGTCAATAATTTATTGCTCTTGCTAAACTGAAAAACAATATGTTTGATGAAGTTATTTCATGTAAATGGTAAATCCTTTACATTTAGAAAAAAATCATTTCTCTTGTGTTTTTCATTAATTATAATGGCAGTGATCAATTTTAAATATGGCCTTACTTGCATATTAAAATTGATTTCCTTCCCAGTTTAGTTCTGCAAGTATTACTTATTTAGGAAACAAGAAAAATTATAAAATGTTTTTACTATTCCATGTTTGCAAGGTATGGGTAGTTATTTCTATGGGTCAGATATTTGTTCCAAAATACTATTCCTTTGCTTCCACAAACACAATAATAAAAACAGTTAGGTCTAACATTTATTATTCAATAAATTGATATGTTCCAAATACTATACTTGGAACTTTTTTTTTTTTCCTCCCCAAGATGGAGTTTCACTCTTATTGCCCAGCCTGGAGTGCAATGGTGCAATCTCGGCTCACTGCAACCTCCACCTCCCTGGTTCAGGCAATTCTCCTGTCTCAGCCTTCCGAGTAGCTGGGATTACAGGCATGCACCACCACGCCCAGCTAATTTTTGCATTTTTAATAGAGACGGGGTTTCACCATGTTGGTCAAGCTGGTCTCGAACTCCTGGCCTCAGGTGATCCATCCACCCCAACCTCCCAAAGTGCTGGGATTACAGGCATGAGCCACCCCACCCGGCCAGAACTTTTTTATACTTGGAACTTTATATCTATTATCTCATTAATACTTACAACCATCCTATAAAGCAGCTGACATTATACACAATAATACAAGAGCAATGGGGCTTAGATAAGTTAAATAACTCTCCCAAGTCATAAATTAGAAGAGACAAATGATTTTCTAAAACCAAGACTGCCTGCTTCCTAGTACTAATTTTTTACCCTATCAACTTGCTGCATTCAAAATACCTTTGAAAATATTAAAAATTAAACTATAAGTATAAAATAAGACCTTGAGTTCATTTAATATTTGGTTTATTCATAAACATTTTAATGCATATTTTTAAATTTTAGATGAATAGAATTTGATTTAGCTGTAATTCTATAATGCATTTCTTTACATAATTGGTATCATGTTAACTCTTTGTTAGCCTTGCTGACCTTTCCTAGCACTGGTATTCATGTATATGAGCCTGCTTTTGTATTGACTGTGGATATTTCTTCCTTTCCTCTTTCTCTGCACAGATCTCTTTGCTGTCATGTTGTTAGCAAATATTTATTCCATTCCTGCAAGTAGTCATGCATAAAAATATGATAATAGATATTCATGTCCTTTCTTAAACCCCAGCACATACCTACTTAACCATCATGTCATTCAATAATACTTATTTCACCATGACAAGAAGGGCAACATAAATAATTAATATTGATTTCCCTGATCTTGCCTCTAACCCATTCAGCTTTCTCAAGTACTGATTGATAGAAAAATACTTTACCTCTGAAGCTGTCTGACATTTAAATATTTAACTCCCATCTCATAGTTCATGAAATATTACTAAAATACACAAAAAAAACTACTTAAAAAGCAGTAATTCAAACTAAAAACTTGAGAAAGCAACTGAAACCAATGAAATCATGTATGATTTTTAAAAGATACCTCTAGAAACTTAAATTCAGGGCATCAAATTTATATTTTTAATCTCCATGAAAGAGGCAAGAACAGTATTGCTATTTAGTAATGCAATATTAAATGATATTTTGCTGCATTTCCCAAAGGCAGTAATAACTATTACTAGTAGTTTATTGGTTTATAAAAAAGTACTATCTTAATTCATAAATAGATTACTTTCTCTCACTTCTATTCACCTCCTGCCTTTGACCCGTCAGCTCTGCAACTTTGGGTAAATTACCTCTTTGAGCTTTCCTCACTTTATCTATAAAATGTAATGCAATTCACAGGATTAAATACGAATACACATACATATTATTTGTGTGTGTGTGTATGTGTGTGTGTGCATGCATTCATATGCATAAACAAACAATGCCTGGCATACATGTAGTAGGTTCTCAAAAACTGTGAGTCCCATCCTTTTTTTCCCTTTTTGTATATTTACATGACCTACCTGTGTACACACCTAGTTAAATACCTTATATTTTGCAAGGCTTTCACATATGGTGGGGCCAGGGTGAGGCAAGTGTGCCACTTGCCTTATGCACAAAATTTAAGGTGGTAAGAAAAAAACTCAATAATTAAGGTGAAATAAAAATTTAGGCAGTATTTTTAAAAATCAGAATTTATCCAAAATTTCCTGATGAACAAAACCTCAAAATATTAAATAAAGGCAAGGTCCACAGGACTGGCATTTCCTTCGCCTCAGCCTCCAGTGTGGCTTAGCCCAGCTCTGCTTTCACCAGCGTTACCTATACATGTCCCGTAGCTCTGGCCCCCACACAGAAACAACATCCAAGATGTCTGCGTCCTTAGTCGCAGGCCTCCTACATAAGGCAGCTCACAGCCTCATTCCTTATTCTCGGTTTGAGGTTGAAAGGTTTAAATCTTGAATTTGGCGATAGGAATGAAGGCAAAACTCAAGCTGAGAATTTGAGAGAAAGCAAGAATGAGAGAGTATAGAACGTCACAAAGATCTAGCCATGAGGGAGCTTCATTCTGAACTCACCATGGTTGAAAGGCTATAGATGAGCACTGTCTGTTCCCTCAGTCTGCATCAGCTTCATCCAAGAATGATTTTTGATGATGACATTGAATAAGTGTCCATGTTTCTGTAATAGTTTTAGGAGGCACAAAATGAACTTCTGGTTCCTCTTAGGCTTATAAATATAAAGGAGTATTCCATAGTTATTTTATCTTCCTATTGGCCTTGAAAAAAATACCCTATTAGTTATCTAAATCCTCATCATGTGTAGGTGTAGAGTCAATGTTAATAGTACTTTTTGATAAATAAAAATGATGACATCCTCCTTCTATAATACCTATTCCCAAATATTTAAATACGCTTCTACTAAAACCAAATCATAGACTAAGTTGGAGTGCTTGGTGTTACTTGGTTTTGATTTGTTCTCTACTGAGACAGGACACATTTTTCTCTTTGATTTACCCCAAGAGAAAGAATTGTCACCACTGGATAACCCAGTGAGCAGAATAATCAGGCCACTGCGCAGAATGAGTGAGTGATGGTGTTTCTAGTCCTCCATTACCAAATTGTGCACAAAATATATCGCAGCTGGTGCTGCCACGTATGCAGCATTTTAGGTGGGCTATGGACTGCCGGGAAAAGATCATACAAACCTATAGAAAGTCCCTGATTTATTTAACAAGTATCCTGAAATTAATGGAACAGGGGCTCTCCACAGCAGGAAAAGATAGGTAGTATATGGCCTCCCCTTTGCCCCTGGGCTCCCAGAGGGGCACACAGCTGCCAGAAACTCGCTTCATCTGAGAAGACCATGCTAATGTTGAAAATGTAGCCAAGTTCTTGCTATGCCACAGTCGCTTAAAATTTGAGGCATATAATAACCATAAATATTCCAGTGGCATTTAGGCTAAAAATCTGCATGCTTCCATTATAGAAGCATTTACAAACTTCAGACTCTACAGGTTCTTCTGCACACAAGAATCCCATATCCTCTTCTGGTAGATAACGCAGAATCAGGTTTCCCTTTACTGCGTATCTGCCTTTAGAATTCTTGTGTCTATAAAAAACTCTTTTCTAACAGAACACTCCTTGATACAGATTTAGTATGCCTTTACCTAGGTGCTTTCCGTATATAGTGTGATCTTAATAGTCACTTCTCTGAAATATATTGTCTTTACTGTGTGCAAACTTAAGTATTTGTTGAGGTCTTAGATCAAATGAATGTGTTTTAATTCAGGCTTAACTGACTATAAAAGACCGTGTGCTTCGTTACCATGCAGGGTTCTACAGATTGCATACATCAGAATCATCTGGAATGCTTATCAGCACCTCATTGCATCTGGTACTGAATCTTTGTCTGAGGGTATGGGGCCTAGGAATTGTTAGTTTTACAAGCTCCTCATACATGCTGAAGTTTGGAAATCATTGCTTTAATGTTATACTGCATCCTGGTTGCACTGATTCCTTCACAATTTGAAGTTCTTGCTATCTTAGGAAGAGAAGCCTATAGGCTAACAGATTGCCAGCACCCCTGTGACCATTACTGTTTGCTTCCCTCAAAAAAACCACATTGTTGATTGGCATAAGTCCTCTAGTCACTACCCCACCCTGAGCTCAGCTTGCCAACATCTGAATGAACTGGCAGTCAAAGCCATACAGTGCCAAGAGAGTTAGCTTCCTAAGAGTTCCTCATGAAAAATGGAGGCCAGGTTTTGCCCCTTGCTTTCTATCTTGAGTTTTGTTAAAACAAAAACTATTTTTATCTGTGGAAACAAGCATGTATGCCATCTGTTTTCTTTGAGATATCAAAGTTCAGTATTGTTTTTAATTCAGCAACAAATATTTATTTTGCCCTTCCATATGATGTTTATTCATACTCGTCTCCTTCACCCTACCAGCTTTATCTGATTAAATTCAGTCTATACATTGGTACATTAATATTGTCTGTTAATTTTTTTCCTAATTAAACCTAAGGAATTGTATATTTTAATATACTGTGACACTCTATGTAATCTTTATTTCTTCAAAATTATACTCCTTTGGAAATGCACAAATAATGCGTATTTGTATCTCTGCCATTTCTTAAGCTTATTATTTAGGCACATAATATATATAATATTAGACATGCTGGTTTAACTAAAATAAGCTATTCATTTTGTTTTCTTCCATTTATATTATTGTGGTTATATAGGTTAATATATTTGAAAAACATGAGAAATATATTATAATTAAATTATTTTGAATTTCATAGTCCAAACAAGTAAAACTAATGTTGTTCTAGCACTGACAATGAGACAAAGAGGAGTCATTGAATAATTAGGAAAAAGATAAAAAATATCTAGATTAGCAATGATTATTTAGACATGAAAAACAAGATGATATCTACTAAAATGTATATAAACTGATATTCAGACATATTCCACTTGTCATAATTAATTTGAGCCTTGTGTATGATATTCATTGCTTCTAATGCTCCCACAATTTTTTTCTGTCTTATGGAGCCCATATTTTCTAAGAAACATCATAGGGCCATAAGGACACATTGCCTTCAGATGCATAATTCATTAGGTTAAACAGTGTATGTCATTGGCTTGGGTTTCTTTCTTCAGGGTGCTGCCGAAGTGCATCAGAACCCTGTTTAACTGGCAGCAATTTGAGATGCAGAATTAGCATATTGTTTCTTGGGGAATGCCCTTGAATGTGCTTGAGTAGCTTGTTGTGTAAGGCATGAACAGAATTGCCAAGAGCCAGGGAAGAAATGGGTTCCAAGCATCATGCAGTAATCCTGTGTGCCTGTGCATATCTCAAGAAAGCTCCTCAGGAAATGTCAGATCATTGCTGAATGATTAACGCACAGACATTGCAGACCAGAGTTATACCTGGGGACTCACAGCTCACTCATATTACAGCACACCTGTGCAAAATTCCAAAGCAAGGGATCCCTGTGGTGCCAGGTAAGCGTCTCACCTTCACTACTAATGCTCTAAAGTTACAGCTGAGAAATTATTGAGAAGTTAAGCTACAACTTTGCTACAACTTGAAAACTTACATTTTTCACCTTTGTGGGGATGGAGCTTAATATATTTGTGTTCTGGAAGAGACAAAATGTAGAAATAAATAGAGGGCTGGCTTGGATAAAGTATACTAAAAATGTGACCATAAAAAGATGTAAAGAAAAACAAATCAACTTCCATGTGGACCAATCATGAGAGCTTAGAAATACGACTTTTTATTAATCTCACATGCCAAGAAACCATCCCTTACTAAAATGATGGAATGGAATATTTCCATTTGGCAAAATGCTTGCAGGTGAAGCAAAATTTAATCAATCAAATTCAAATATTAGTAAAATGAGGAGAAATAAACTCTAGGCAATTCATAATTTCATAAGAACTCTCATTTGTCTTTTGAGCAAAGAATAAAATAGCTATCATTGCTTTTAATCACTGGAGAACCAGAATTCTTTTTAGACTTCCATCACTTACTGTTGAATATGCTTGTGTATGAGTCCTCCAGTGTTCTAAACCAGAGAATAGTTTCTTTATGGGATTTGTGTCTGCTGCAGAATGCTTGGAGGAATATCATTTTTGCTTGCAGAAAATTGAAATAGGCATGGTCTATGTCTCAAGTGCGTTTTAAAGTAGGAGGTCAAGTACAACTCCTTGGCAAGTGAGAAGCAGACATAATAACAAAACTTCAAACCCTAGATTGTCTTCATGTAACCTTGTGGGTCTATGATTCTAGGAAAATCCTACATTTAAAAAAAAAGATGGGTGATTAGGTATAGAGAGCAATATACAGTTTTCTCTGATGATACTTCAAAAATGGATTCTTAAGAACAGACCCTGTTAAGATCTTTCCATGTTGCTAGGAGCAATTGTTACCATAGGAACAATGGTACTAGTAAGCATCATTTATACATACATAACATCCAACCCAGAAAGTGATTTAATTAAATTACCTTTACAATTATATACTGTTGTCTTTTGCAGCGTTTTCATGTGTATAGTACAACTTATTAGGCCCTCTTTTAGGTAAGCTTATGTAAATTTGCTCACTGGTAACTTTCACTGGTTTATATCCTCACCCATTTTGTTACATTGAAGTTTAGTCTTTCTTTGGCATAGAAGAAAAAAAGATTCAATATTCTGAGCTCAATTGTCATTTTTGTAGGGAACTTTGAGTCACAGCAGTGATGGGTGCTCAGCCCTGATGGGGCTACTATAATCAAATAAGAAAATCAAAGAAAATGTTGACACTGCTGCAGATTTAGATTGTGCTTCACCCACAACCCAGTCATTTTATGTTGAGTATTATTTTGAAAACATAAAATCAGAACAAGTAGTTATCCTCAAATTCCTTAAAACATTCTTTTTTTAATTTTTCATTAAAAATCACATTCTCTGGTGAAACTGAAAAGAATTCAGCTCGAGCAACGTTGGAAAATGCTCCTCTACTTCCCCCCTTAAAAGAATAGTTAATTAGACTATATTACAGATACTGATTACAGGCCTGTGGTTTGCTGTTGAAAGAATATCCTAGCTCAGGTTACAGATCTTTCTAAAGCCAAAAGAAAGAAGTATGAATTCAGGTTGTAAATTGTTAACATATTGCCAGAAAACAAATTGGGAGATGTGGTCCTCTGCTGTGGATGTGGATTTGTGCCATGATTGTGGATTTCCTGAAATACTCTTAAGTAGAGAGTCTTAGGTACTGGGGAAGATAAAGCACACCACACTTGACTGCAACAGGCTTCAGCTAATGGCACATCCATCCTCACCTCCTTGATCTGTCATTTCCTCCAAAATTAGCTCATTTAGTTTACAATGCATCAAATTACTTTTCAGTTTCTATCAATAAAGTGTGCCATCTATTATTACAACTGTGGAATATACTGGCAGGCACCAGACTTATTTCTCCTGAATCTCAAAAGTGGACAGGAAAAGCAGAGTCAATAACACCTATTAGCAAGGATTATGCATTCAGCAGTGTATATAAAATTCTGGGTTCTTTAAAATATAATAGAGAACAGAGCTATCAGTCCTCGGGCTCAAATCCCTTCCCTGACATTTTTCAGTAAGACGCTTCCTTTTTTACCCCACCGCCCAGAAGGGCATGTCTCAGCAGTTTCCTCAGCCCACATTGGGATAAGGGAAAGAGGCTTCTGATTTTCTGTGCAAGGACCCTTTCCAAGAGCACCCAGATGCCAGGCATCCATGGCCCAGGATGTACAATTCCCATTTACAAACAAACTGGGCTAGACAGCACCAGGAGGTAGATGGCTCTTGCAACAAGACCCATCGTCTGGGTCAGCCATTGCAACTATTGACCCAACACTAGGAAGACCAGAATACCTCTCAAACCTCTTCACACCCTGGCTCATTTCGTTTAAGAGACTTATTTCCCAAGAAATTGGCATGGGATAAGCTTCTAATAAGCTTTCACTTTAAACTACCAATAATTCTGTTTTACCTTTTCAGGGGAGAAATACTCTTGAATCCATCTGCACTGTCAAAATCAAAACACTGTTTCATCCTATTTAGCTGTAGCCTGAAGGCACTTTCTAAATTTTGTATCATGTTAGTGTTTAACACATTCAGAGCTTGGTACCCTCAGTAACAAAGAGTTTCAGAGTCTGACCTTGCCCTGGACAATTTGTTTTTTTCCTACAAACATCATAGAAAGAGCAAGAACCTTGGTATTAGCAACTTTCTAAGCTTCAGTTTACCTGTATAGAAAATAAAGAACATCACTTTACTACATAATATTGGAATATTAATGAGGATCAAGCTAGATAATGCATATAAAAGTACACAGGACAGCATCTAAATTACTACTCTTGTTCATTTCTACTCTTCCCCTAAATGCTTTAGATGGTAACAAATCCACTTAATATTCTGGAATGTGTATCATACATGCTTAATAATATATTATCTAATTTTATAAATCTCTATAGCTTTGACTCATCTTGATTAAAAACATATTTTTCTAATTTTATTTAGAATATTAACATTTTTAAAAAATATGAATTAACCTTTGTCATTTTGTTATATGTGAATTTTAAAGATCATAATCTTCATAAATCATCAGAAATATTTAAATTAATATTTATTTTTATCTGATTCTTTCTGTGACTTTAATAATTTTTTATCTAATTCTTTACATGCAATAATTAGTAATAGCTAACAAGTGTATGGTATGTATGCTTACAATGTCCAAAACACCATGACCATTTTTAATGATTTTACGTATTAAAATTTACTACTCATGACAACAACCCAATGAGATTGACATCATTACCAACAGCCTAGTTTTGCAAATGTGTAAATTGTGGCACAAATGTTTTATATAACTTCCCCAATATAACACAGCTAATTTTTCAAACCCAAATAGTTGGACCCCAGAACCCAAGATTTAAACATAGTGTTTTAAGTCCTGTGGAGGAGAGGGAAAAGCAAAAAGCTAACAGCACAACAACAAAACAAAAACCACTTCAGACTTCAAGGAGTTTTTAATCATGAGAATGTACAGCCTGTGTCCTAACCATCTTTCAGCCCTAAACATATTCCCACAGACAGGCAGCACATTCATACACCCTCAGACAACACACTACTCCGTCCTCACACTTTAGAGTAGAATGCAAGTTACAAGACAATGTCAATTAATGTTGTTGTAGGAAACAGTCCATTGGAAGGACTGGAACTGTCAGCTGTATGTCAGGCTCTTTCCCTGTACTGTCTCATTCAATCTTCATCACTTTAGAGAAAACTGAGGCCTAAGAAAGTTCATTACCTTTCTGAAGACCACACAGATAATTATGAAAGTTTTAGAATTCAACCCTCATTCTGACTTCAAAGCCTACAACACCACCATACCACAGTACAGAGGCCTTAACCCAAACTTCCAGTTTGAGAAGACAATGCTTTGAGTAGTGTGAAATGCTAATCTTCTCCAGACATTCACCTCAGAAGCCAGGAGACATTAATAATTAAACAAAAAGGAGTGTCTGTACTTCAACAATTCTGGAAAATAATAAACTTTAAAACATGACCTTATGAAATGATATGGTAGAATAATAAACAGAGGACATTGAAGTTCATCAAAGGATGTTTTCTGAACGTTTTTAGATCTGACCTGGGTTTTAAAAAAAATTGTGTAAAGTGTCTACAAAGTAAAGGAGATAAAAGGCTAAACAGCATATATCTACTACTTTTGTTTTGTTTTGTTTTGTTTTGTTTTGTTTTTTTTTTTGAGATGGAGTCTCACTCTGTCGCCCAGGCTAGAGCACAATGGCACGATCTCAGCTCACTGCAAGCTCTGCCTCCCGGGTTCAGGCCTTTCTCCTGCCTCAGCCTCCTGATTAGCTGGGATTACAGGCGCCCACCACCAAGTCCGGCTAATTTTTGTATTTTTAGTAGAGAAGGGGTTTCACCATATTGGCCAGGCTGGTCTCGAACTCCTCACCTTATGATTTGCCTGCCTTGGCCTCCCAAAGTGCTGGGATTACAGGTGTGAGCCACTGTGCCCGGCCAGCATATATCTACTTTAAAAAATAAATAAATCTTCAGAATGTACACATTGTTTGTAAACTGAATCTTTGTAATCATTACCAAAAATTAAGCTGTCTACTCTTCATATTTGCTCTCTTCCTCCACCTCTTAGCTAATGTAATATTTATTCTTAGCTATTATCTCCTTTATTTTCTAAGTATATGAAAAGGAAAGACAGGCCTTTAGAAAATATATTCTTAGTGTTCCCCTAATCACAAACTTTCTTGAAAATTAAAAGACAAAGAAAGGAGCTGAAGTATGTTTAAGGTGTACAGCCTATTTTTTTTCTAGACTTACACTGATTTTTAAAATATTTTTGTGAATTTTGAAACTGGGGGAAAAAGAGTGTTACAATGTTCGTTACAATAATTGTAACTTAAATTTGGACAATTTTAAGTAGGCTTTGTGAGGTTAAACAGTATTAACAGATCTTAAACTCAAAAGTTTGATAACTATAACTACATTTCTTACAATACATTCAGTACCAAATGCAAGTAGCTAATAATTAACTTGAACAGTCCCATCACAATGATTAAAAATATGTCAACTGACACAAAGGAACTGGTATACCTAATGAGTTCATAAAAGTCTTAGATTACCTACAGGAAGAAATATGAAATATCAATCCTGAATATTTTAATGTTTTAGTATTTGTAAGTCAGGGTGAGGGTCAAACGTAAAATTTTTCAAGGATGTGTAAGGGAATTTGTATTTGGTGAAATAGTAATGAATTTCAGCACTAACATATAATTGGTTTGAAATAGGAAGTTTTGATGCCACATCTGGAGAACAGAATAATATAATCCACAACAGGTAGTAATTACTTACTGAAGGTAATTGTAATGCAGCTTGAGTTGTAAACATTAATGAAAAAAAAAAGATTTCTAAGCAAATAAAATCTCACGCATCAAAAAGACAAAAAGTTTGTGATAAATGGTTCATTTAGGCATGCAGTGCTGTGTGGGCAAAATTGGATTGCAATCATAGGCATTTCAAAAAATGAAAACATTAGGAGAAAAGAAAATTGGACAGAAATGGCAGGGAAATTACAGCCTTTGATCCATTCCGAAGAACTTTTTTTTGAAGCATCATTATGAGTGGGCAGCAAACTCCTTCCAATCTTCTGTTAAAACTTTTATGAAACCCTGGAGACCACAAGGTAAAAATAATCAATTTAGGACAGACCATGGAAATATTTTTCAGTGGTAATCTTTTTTTCCCGTAAAATTGTACAAAACTAATTCCAATGTTGAATTGCTATCTGGTCTTGAAATTGACACTTTTAATTTCAGGAGAAGGTCTTTCCTGAATCATTTTTGACCTCTTCAACTAAAGATCTGTTATTAGACACATGCTTCACGGTAAATTATATGGAGATGGCACAATTTCACAAAAATAAAGAGTATTGTAATGCTCTTGCTGATATATCATTGAGAATATCATGGGTCCAAGAATCATACCTTTAATAATCACACCTTGAAACATAAATGGGCACTATGCTATGGAAACAGATCTTTGGCTATTGTAAATAATGCACTATAGTTTCCAAAGGGCTGAGGTGCTATATCTGTATGTGCAGAAACTTAAATTAATCCCTACAGCTTTGAAACAATGATGATGATAGACTTGTTCAATTGCTATTAAAATGTCTGTAATTTGATTGTAAACCATTAATATTCGAGATTACCGATTGGCTTTCCTTATTAAACACTGGTAATTAGTCATTTCATGAGGATTTTTGACCTTTATTGTTAAATCTAGGTTTTTAAATTAGCATCTCAATATCGTTTAAATTAGTTCTTGTATATAAGATTATTTTAAGTTATTATCTTTGGAAGAATGTTACATCCTAAAGTTAAAAAGGAGAATTACTGGCAAATAAGTATAAGAACATTACTTTATATTTGAGTAAATAGTAGCTTTATTCTTCTGAGGGGGCTGTTTAAATCAGATTTACAATGCCTGAAGCAACATCTAGATTTATTTTTTTACTTTATTTGACTTGACTACATTCTGTTTTCATTAACATTTTCTATTTGACCTTTTGAATTATAGACCCCTTCTAACCTAAAAAGATGTTATTATGAAAGAAGAATGTGTTTGTTTTGTATCTTTGAAAGTGAATACTGGTTTCATTGCTATTTGAAAATATTACTTAAAATATAGGGAGGTGAAATTTCAAATGAAATGACTGAAATATGTTTTTTCTGTCAAGATTTTTAACTCAACTATGGGTAAAGTAGTTTCTAGGATTTATTAATCTGCAAGTTCTATAACTAAAATGAATCATTTGCATGACACTTTTAAGGTTGTAATGGTAATTTTTCTAAATTATCCCTAACAATGTTTAGCATCATAAAATAGTTTCCTAAATAGCCTTTTTCTTAGGTCATTGTAACATATAACATATTTTTTTAATGTGAAAGAGATGAAAATCCTTGCCTTCGCTCTTGAAGAATCCATACTTTATGGAAAAGATTGATAAGTGATAAATTTAAAAATAGTGTGATGAGTGCTGTGAGGGAGGTGCTTAAACATCACTGCCTCAGGGACTGCTAGACTAGATTATATCCCCTGTGATAGACTGCCCTAGCACACTGAACTTCCCCTGTTAAAATGATCCACATTCTACATGGCAATTACGTCTTTCAAATCTGTATTCATAATAGACCATAAACTCTACACTGGCCCCACACCTTCTCTCTTGCTCACTATAGTATCTTCAATGCCAAGCATCATTTCTGACACATAGTAGCTGACTTATACATACTCACTGAAGAAATAAGTAAATGAGGGTGAATGAATGAAAGGTCTGAAACGGTGTTTTGTTATGTAACCCAGATTAGACTAGTTTTGAATTTTTTATTTTTAATTTATAAATAGTAATTGTATATGTTGATGGGGTCCAGTGAGATGTTTTGATATTTGTATACAACATGGTATAATTAAATCAAGTAATTAACATATCCATCAGTTCATATTCTGGTGTTTCATGGTGAGAGCATTTAAAATCTACTCTTTTAACAATTTTGAACCGTACATTATTACTAACTGTAGTCTCCAACAGATGAATAAAGAAAATGTATATACACACAATAGAATACTATTCAGCCATTAAAAGGGAAATTCTGTCATTTGCAACAACATGAATGAACCTAGAAGACTTTATTCTAAGTAAAATAAGCAGGCACCAAGAGATAAATATTGCATGGTCTCACTTATATATGGACTCTTAAAAGTCAAACTCACAGAAGTAGAGTAAAATGGTGTTTACCAAAAGGTGTATTTGAGAAGAGGGGTAGTGGGACTTTGGTCAAAGGATACAAATTACAATTAGACAGGAGGAATAAGTTTTTGAGATGTAGTGGACAGCATGGAGACAGACCATAGTTAATAATAATGTATATTTCAGATCAGACCATTTTTAAATGGGCACTGAACTGTCATAAAAGAAATTCCAAGTGAACATGATGAGGAGGGCACAAAAACAAGATGATAGTCATGCCAAGGTGCAGAGGTGAGAAAGAGCACAGAGCAAGTTAAATCAACTGCAAGGAATCTGGAATGATTGGGCATTCATAGAATAGTATTGCAGAATAATTGCTTAAGATATTATATTGTATTTTGTTGTTACCCTCCTCCATTTCGAGCAAGTAACCCATTACTTGTCTAAAGGCATTTTCTTTTCAGAGAAGAAAGGAGAAACAGCCAGCAGTCATTAGCAGTTCTTGTTTTTTGTGAGAGTTTAAATGTATTGAAGAGATACGTTAAGTGCCTAGAAAAAAGGAAAATAAAGGGGAGCATGATTTTGAGGATAAGGAGGGAATAAGAAGAGTGACTCCTGGAGATAAGAAAGGGGATCTAGTTTGTCAGGACCGTAAGACAATGGTAATGACTGTGCCACAGACCCAGAGGCTGCTGGCTTCACCTCAGAGTCCTGTGTCCCAATGACAGAATGAAGAAAAGGGAAGATGGGGTGATAAACCTATTGAAGAAACCATACTGGCTGAGAAATTGGGCATGTCAGAGGTGTCAAGGGTTGGCAGAGGAATTATGACCAGAGGAACTTCCATTCCTGCTTGGCATTCAGTAAATTCCTGGGACTTCAGAACAACCTGGAGATTATAAAGTTCCATATTTACTAAGATTGACATTCCCACCTGCCAGGAAGAATGGGAACTTGGAGTCAGTTTTAAGATGATTTATGAAAATAAATAAATGCAGTAGTTTTGTCATTTGAATTTGCAACTTGAAATTCATATGTGCTACCTAACCTAGAAAGACAGGTTGGAGGCACATCACTGAAGGGCATCATATTATCAAGCTAATACATTTGAAATTGATTCTGAAGAGAGTCGGCCATTAATGGTTTTTAATCAGGAGAATAATAAAAAACATCACCCTAATGATGACAAAAGGTTGGACTGGACACCAACAAGACTAGTGGGAAGTTGACCAGGTACAGCCAATATTGCAGTCGAGTTGATGAGCTGGACCAAAGATTATGAGTATAGAAAGGAGCTGATGGTTTGAGAGCTATTTAGGCTGTAGAATCACCTTGATTAGATGTCTGTGGTGAAGTAAAAACAAACCTCAGAGCACTCCCAAGTTCCTGGTTCACAGCAGGGCAGTACAGAGGAGATGTAATATTATCATTTGTCCCAAAAAGTACGAGGGATGTGCTGACGAGAGAAGGGAGAAAATGATATGGAGTTCAGGAGAGAGAAATTGGCGGCTTATCAGCAAAGTTGAATGTCGAACCACATAAAAGAGACATGGCCCAGAAATGTATAGATAGTAGAAGGGCTGAGAAAAGAACTGTGTGTATTCAGGAAGTTTCAGAGAAGACTGAGGAAGAGTGAGCACAAAGCTAGAAGAACAGTAGAGAATGATGTCACAGGAGAAGTGAGAGGAGAAATTTTCTGGAAGGAGAGATTAGTCAACTGTGACAGATACTACTAAAGGGAGAGAAATTAAAATAAACTTAGGAAATTTGAATGATAAGACTTTAGATGACCTGCGAGAAAAGAATGTGCAGATGTAGGGGGATAACGTGGAAACCAGACTTCAATGGGTCAAAAAGGTAGTTCTAAGTGATGATGTAGATATGTTACAGAATTTGATCAGGAGGAGAGAGGGAGATGCAGGACTCTGAATGGTTTTTAGGACATAGGAAGTTGGCAGTGGAGAGGAGTGAGATACAAACAGACATACCTCTTCTATTGGCATGGAAGGGAGGGTTGGAATCCTTATGAAGTGAGAATCGTTTTGCACTTTGTATAGGGCAGTTAGAAGTGGAAGAAAAGTGCCAGCTATCATGGAGATTGTTGTTTGTTTGCCTCTATTTTCTGAAGGGTAATGTATGAGAGAGGAATTACCTGTTATATGAGGAATATTATGTGAAGAATTATATATTCCTCATATAATCTCATATTACCGAAATATTTATCCATTATATCTATTCTATGAGAAATTGTATGGAGGTATCTCTATAAAATGAGAGAGGAATTGTATGCTGAGAGTGAGGACACAGCTTGGAATATTAATGGTTTAGAAGTAAGCATAGTAAGTATTTGAAGAATAGAATGGAAAGGGAAGCTTGACTAGGGACAGGTGAAAGGGGTATTATAGAAATTTTTGCTAGGAGCAAAGCTTTCATTTTGGGTCCAAACTATGGAAACTAATTAACTGATGATGCTTCATAAAAAGCAAGAAAAATGTAAAAAAAAAAAAAAAAAAGTAAGAGAAATTAAGACCTAGGAGAAACCTTAGGTTTTACCCATTATTATTATCCTTCTCATTTATATAAGAAAATTATTACCCTTCTCATTATATATAAGAATATTCAAGACCCTTTAATTTAAGGTAAACTACATTAATCTTGACAATAAGCTATAAGTGCCTATTTCCCAAGTTGTCATCGATGACCAAAAAACAACCCCAAAAAAGGCATTAAACTCAAAAGGAACCCTCACTGGGAGAGGTTGAGGGAAACGGGGCTGAGTTCTAGCCCAAGACATAGGTATTTCCAAAATTATTTAATTTCACAGGTTTCTCAGCTTTTGTCATCTGGAAAATAAAAACCTTAAATTTACTAGTACTTATGATCTCTATAATCAATTGGATGCCAATCAGATCAAATTCACCTGGTTTCAAATTTAACAATAAACCTATGCCCCTAGCTAGCTATCTGGAAAATTGTAGGTCAGAAGAAGAGCCATTGAACATGTTAGAAAACTCTGTTCTGTTTCACTACCTAAAAGAAAAATCGAGTTACAATTTTGATGGTTTATTGGCTACCCTAATGCAATCTATGTTATAGGATGGCTGTGGTTAAAAACTCAGTTGATGAACAATACAGACACATTAATTATGACTGGAAAAAATAAACATAAGCACAGAGGATATAATGCATTTTATATGTAAATTATCCTGCCTTATGATAATCAAACTATGCAGCAATGGTAACCCTTCTTTCACTATAATGGTTATTTTCAAATGCTTTTACTTCGTTAAGTGGACTTCATAGATGATAATCTCTGGCATAAAAACCATTCCATTGTCATCACTATTTCTTCAGAAAATTTGAAAGTTCATAGGTCTTTACTTAAAATGAGTCATTACGATGGTGTTATTTTTCTTTCTACTGTTTGTCTGCCCATGTATTCAATTAGACATTTGAGGTTCAGAAATAAAATCAAGTTGAATGTTTATCAGTTGGATATAAAACATGTACCCACATGGAAATCACTGTTGCTAATAATGTTGTCTCTATTTTACAGTCAGAGAAATTGACATTCAGAAAGATTAAAGAACTATGAAAACCAAGCAGATTTTAGTTGACAAATCTGAGAATCAAGCCCCTGACTTTATAAACTTCAAGTCCATTGATGTCCACTCTATAGCTTAGACTTCAGATACATTCTGCCAATCATTAGTGTGAAGTTAGGCTGAGACCTACTAGCTCATGTTACTACTAACCTGATTCTTGGTTAAATTTCTGTGGTGTATATCAGAGTTAAATATTCACAGGTATGTTAAAGAGCCACTGAAGAGCTCTTCAGAAGCTCTTCAATTTCAGAAGCTCTAAAATTTCAGAAATCACAAGAAAACTATTATTTTAGTTTAGTTAACTGTTACCTTAAAATATTGGTTAACATGTATTGAGTACTTACCCCATTGTTATGAGAACATTATGGGTAGGAATTTATTTAATCCTGAAACAACTCTATGACGTAGGTACGTTTTTTTCTCCTTTTTTTTTTTTTAAATAAATGAGGGATCTGAGGGACAGAGAAGTTAAATACCTTGACAAGGTCATACAGCTTGTAAGTTTTGGGGCTAGATTAGGAAGCAGTCTGACCCCAGAATCTATGCTTTACACCACTGTCAGGTAGAGATAATGGGGGGGAAAAGAGCAAAACATTGAATTCAATGATTACTTACATTTTGATGAGAAGCAGGAAAATCCCTGTAGAGTGAAGCATTTAGAAAATAATGGTGTTGGGGCATGTGATAACTAAATGAGGACCACATAGTAACAAACGGAGAGAACTTCAAACACTTCGTGAAAGGGTCACTGAGGACATATTGCTTCATAGTTTCACCTGGAATGTGTGAAGATAAGTTTAGAGGGAAAAGCATCTGGACTTGAGGCCTTGGAATCAACATGACAGCTAAGGTTTTGGGGGAAAAAAATGCTGTTTCCACTCCACTGAAGGCATATTGCACCACTTAGAGGTGCTTATTACTGAATACATCTACCAAGAAACATATGAAAGAGCCAGGAAATTATCTCTACTCCCACATGAAACAGCCATATGGCCATGGCACCACCATTTCACTCTTCTAAGCTCTTAAGCTCAGGATCTGATGAGCAAGAAAACATAAAAATAAATATTTAGCTAAATTTATGAGCCAAGTGTAGAAATTAAAAGTATATCAACATCAAGTTAATGGAAAAAATGAAAATACATTATAAAAACAGAAAAATACATCTTGCTAAAGGACAAGCTAAAGAACTATGTTCATTGCCATGAAAGACCAAACAAATGTAAGAGAGATAAAAATAAAGCAAGAGATTATAAAGAGATATAAGAAAAATCATTTTATTGAAGAGCTAATCAAATATTAGAATGGGCTGCCAAGAGGGATTATAGAGGCTCTGTCTCTGAATATCAGAAGGGATGCTGTTCATCCTCATTAATTAAAAATTCAGATGTTGGAAGGCAGGGACTCCCTAGGATCCCACTGTTAATATAGAAATCCATACTCAGCTGTAATCATTGTCTCTGAGGCATTAACAATCCAAACATGCCTGAATTTCTCTGTTGACATTATATTCTTTTAAAATAGGGTAAAACTTTCTTCTCATCTAGGCATCAAATCAACTGTAAAGATTTTGTTTAAAATCTGTGAGTAATTTAGTAGTGTCCTAGATTCACAGTGATGTCCCTAAATAACACAAAATATGTTTTAATGTACTTTATATATCAGAAAAGACAGCCTATTACAGTTATGTTTCCATCAATGCATTCTTTATCACAATTACAAATATCTAGTTTCACTTTTAAAATGTGCATTAAAATGGAACAAACTTCTCTGACAGACTTTTAGTGATGACTCCATTTCAGAAGGAAAAAAGCCAAAGGGAATTCTTCTGTTGCCTTCCGGCCTCTCTTGTGTATTTCCTCTTCACAGAGTAGAACTTGAATACTTTCAACCAACCAACGTGAGATGGGAATTTGTTAACAATTACATAACCTCGGTGGATAACTTGATTGCCTAATCAGCCATTGTTACATGTGTGGAGCAAATTACTAAATCATGTACTCAGTCTCTAACCAATCTTCCTAGAGGAAAAACATATTAAAATCTACTTGGGTCTAACATCTGGTCATTGTATATCTATCAAGTACCGTATGCCAAGTGTGTTACATATACGACTTCATACTAAGAACAACCTTGGACAAGATGAGTATTATTATTATTCATTTTACAAGTGACAAAACCAGAACTCAACAGGGTTTGACAGAATGAACTGACAGAATTGTGAAGCTAATCCAGAGAGGTTTATCTGACTTAGAAAGCCCACCATCAGTGAGCGAGGCCGTATGACCTCATTTTAATCAGGGAAGCTCACTGGTGTTCCTTGTATACACAGATGGCTTGTACGGGTAAATTATCTGTGTATGTGTGTAACCCTTTAAGGTTGTTTGCCTTCAGAGACTATTCTTACCCCCAAACTGCCTGAAAACTGTAGGCTGTTCAGTTAATTGTTGTGGTTGTTGCTGTTGTTGTTGTTGTTGTTGTTGTTGTTGTTGTTGTTGTTGTTGTTATGGAGTCTCGCTCTGTCTCCCAGGCTGGAGTGCAGTGGCATGATCTCAGCTCACTACAACCTCTGCCTCCCAAGTTCAAGCAATTCTCCTGCCTCAGCCTCCCGAGTAGCTGGGACTACAGGCACATGCCACCATGCCTGGCTAATTTTTTGTATTTTTAGTAGAGACAGGGTTTCACCGTGTTATCCAGGATGGTCTTGATCTCCTGACCTTGTGATCTGCCCGCCTCAGCCTCCCAAAGTACTGGGATTACAGGCGTGAGCCACTGCACCTGGCCTGTTCAGTTAATTTTTAATTCAATTATTTAATCAAAAATCATCAAAATTTAACACAACTTAAAGGTTCTGATTAGATGTGCTCAGTGACTTCACTCAGAGAAGGGTCCTACTTGGCGAGCATGACTGTCAATTGTCACAAGCAAACACTTCCAGGTCACCTTTCCCCTCACCAATACAGGCGGGAAGTGTCCAGAGCTTCACCTCCAGAATTGGCTTAGGCAAGAGAGAGACAGACTGATGGGGAGGAAGAGAAAAGAGGAGGAGGGAAAGGTGGTGTCAGGGTGAGGTGCAGAGAAGAGGAAGTTGTAGGGTTCAAGTAGACTGCCTAGACTGATCCTGGGTCTGGGTCACCCATCCCTGCTCCTGCCACCTCTGCACCTGCTGCAGTTAGTACCCTCTCCTTTCCACTGTCAGGCAAGCTTGTCACGCAAGACAAAGTGAACTGCTTGCCGTTTATTGCAAGGGAACTTTTTAGCAGTGACCTTTAAAAGCACCACATCCTATAGGCATGACTATCATTCACCCTTTGCATTGATGCAGGTGGCTGAAGTATGACACCAGGTTATGCACCTTGGGCAATTAAAAATTGCAAAAGACAGACTGACACTAGGTGAAAAAACCAAAATAGCTACTTCAGAATCAACCTCCGTCCCGTCGCTATTTAAAGCTTCTTTTTTGAAATAGAAAGTGACAAAAAGTCCCCCACTTTAAATGAAACCTAAACATGTTTAACTCTGTCTGTACAAAGAACCTGACAAAAATAATCTACTCATTTGACCTTATATGATAAATATGTGCTTCTATTCCATGTTGGTTTGATGGTACTGTTCATCAATAAATACTTATGGAGTATTGGACAAATGTCAGGAACTAGATTGGGTATTAAGAATATAAAGAAAAAACAGGATATTGTCCCTGCCAGTGAAAGACTGGCTTTCTAATTGGAAAGGCAAACAATTATAGGACTTTGTACTAAGAGCTTTAACCTTACTATGCCCTGGAATTCTTCTAAGTGATTTAAGTATATTAACTCAATAATTCTCCCAACAACTTTTCACATGGTTGCTATTATTATCCCCCATTTTACTAATAGAGAAAATAAAGCACAGAGAGGTTAAGTGACTTACTAATTTATTTATTAATACCTCTGAAACTAGGACTCAAACTCAGGCAGCTGACTCCACAGTCCACATTTACATCCACCATGGTATAAAGGAGCGGTCCCCAATCTTTTTGGCATCGGGGACCAGTTTCATGGAAGACGATTTTTCCATGGACCAGTGGGGAATGAACGGGGTGGTTTCGGGGTGATTCAAGCACACTACGTTTATCATGCACTTTATTTCTATTATTATTACATTGTAACATATGATGAAGTAATTATATAACTCACTATCATGTAGAATCAGTGCGATCCCTGAGCTTATTGTCCTACAACTAGATGGTCCCATCTGGGGGTGATGGGAGACAATGACAGATCATCAGGCATTAAATTCTCATAGGGAGCCCACAACCCAGATTCCTCACATGCACAGTTCACAATAGGGTTGGCCCTCCTGGGAGTATCTAATGTCACTGCTGATCTGACAAGAGGTGGAGCTCAGGTAGTAATGTGAGCGATGAAGAGGGGCTGTAAATACAGATGAAGCTTTGCTGCTTACCTGCCACTCACCTCCTGCTGTGTAGCCTTGGTCCTGAGAGGCCACACACCAGTACTGGTCCATGGCCTGTAGTTTGGGGACCCCTGCTATAATCACCTAAAATAAGAGAGTGACCCTTTCAGGGGAACCAGGAAATATTTCTGAGCAATAATAATAGATGATAAAAGGCCAGGCATGGTGGCTCATACCTGTAATCCCAGCACTTTAGGAGGCTGAGTCGGGTGGATCGCTTGAGCTCAGGAGTTCAAGACCAGCCTGGGCAACATGGTGAAAACCCATCTCTACAAAAAATACAAAAATATCTGGCTGTAGTGGAGCGCACCTGTAGTCCCAGCTATTTTGGAGGCTAATGTAGGAGAATCACTTGAGCCCAGGAAGTCGAGGCTGCAGTGAGCTGTGATCACGCCACTGAACTCCAGCCTGGGTGACAAGTGAAACCTTGTCTCAAAAAAAAAAAAAAAATTGATAAGAGATAGGTTGAATTTATAGTCAAAGAAAAGTATTTCAAGGCAAAACATGTAGCGTGTCCTGAGGCAACACAGTTTGTTCAAGGAAGCTTGAAGAAGTCTGTAAAAAATGGCATTTAAAGTATGTCAGAGAAATGAAGAAAGGTAGGGAAATTACATTAGGACCTGATTGGAAAAGACCTCTTATGCTTTGCCGAAGAGTTTGCACTTTATCCTGCAAACAATAGAGAGACAGCAAAGGTTTCCAAAGCAAGGAAAGAGAGGTGAACAGTAAGGTGGAGCATAGGCTGGTGGATTCTCTCCAAATTATAGAAAACGCAAAATGTAGAGATTAGGTAGGTTTAGAGATGATGCATACATATCATATTCAGCATTTTGTTTTCTAAGACTTATCCTGAGGACTGACAAAGAGAGTACTGGGGAGTGAAGACAGAAAGAGGAAACAGAAGACAGAATGGCTGGGAAGGTTGAGTAGTCCCCCCTTATCTGTGGATTGCTTTCCAAGGTTTCAGTTACCTGTGGTCAACCACAGACTGAAAATATTACAGTATTTTGAGACAGAGAGAGACAGAGAGATAGACCATGTTCATGTAACTTTTATTACAGTATATTATTATAATTGTTCTATCTTATTATGGTAATTGTTGTTACTCTTTCACTGTGCCTAATTTATAAGTTAAACTTTATCATAGGTATGTATATGTAGGAAAAAAAATAGTATATCTAGGGTTCAGTACTATCTAAGGCTTCAGGCCTCCACTGGGGAAATTGGAACATAACCCCCATGGAGAAAGGGAGATTACTGTACACAGAAAACCATTAGCATGTTTCATCAAATCTAAGGCACCATCGACTATAGAGCACATTAATTTTAAGAAATCCTAAGAAAGAAAAATACTTCCAGTTAAACACCATCTATTATTAGATACATTCCAATTTCTCGGAGTTAAAATGTAGCGGTGAATGCATCTCAGAATCTATGAAATATTGTATAATAACTTAGGCAAAAGTAGAATTGATCACTGGTTCCAGCCACTGAGTAAATGAGAACATAAATTAATTGCAAAAATACTTATTGAGTGTTGCAAAAATACTTACTGAGTATTACATGGAAATATAATGGAGATGTTGAGAATAAATGGCAGTTGTGATTGAAGGCAAGAAATGATCATGTTTTAAGATATTTAGAAAATAGAACTATTAGGCTTTGTTGTGCTACTGAATGCAGATGGTGAGGGAGAGACATTTAAGTGATGTCTAAGATGGCTGATGAGGTAATGTCTTTAAGACCAAAAGGGCAAAAAGAAGATCATGTTGGGCTATGACATCAAGTTTGGCTTTGGACATGCTGAGGTTGAAATATAAGTAGGACTTACATGTGGGATCCCCAGCAGGCAGTTGGAATATTGGCCCTAGCTCAGAAAAGAAGATAGAACTAGAGGTATTGATTTTGGATGTATCTAAGTGATGTGGTCAATGAAACCATGGAAGTGGATGAAGCCACTTACAAAATAAAAAGTCTGGCTAAGAAGTTATGTTCACGTGAACTAAGGGAAAGCATTAGAAATAAATGAAAGGAGACAGATTCAAGACATACTGTGAAGATGTCATTTCTAGGTCTTGATAACTGATGATCTTTAGGTATTGAGAGAAAAATGGTCCCAATAAGAGATACAGAGAAGTTAAGAAATATAGCAGTTTAGTTGGAGAAGAGTAAAAATTTCAGTTCTAGATGTGCTATGTTGAAAGTGCTGCCAAGACATCAAGTGAAAATGACCCAGGAATAGTTGAAAATGTGATCTATATTTCTGGAGATGGGGCAAATCTAGAGATGTAAATTTGAAAATCATCTATTCATAGTGAGAGTTGGTGCTGTGGCATAAAAGATTGCCAAGAGAAAAAATATAAAGAAATAGTAAAGGTTTCAAGCATAGAACCTTAAAGTAAGTTATACTCAGCAGAAGTCATGTGGTGCATAATGACCTTTTGATCAATGACAGACTGCATTTGTGATAGTGGTCCATAAAATTATAAGACTGGGCCAGGCGCAGTGGCTCACACCTGGAGTCCCAACATTTTGGGAGTTCCAGGCAGGTGGATCATTTGAGCCCAGGAGCTTGAGACCATCCTAGGCAATATAGCAAAAACCCATATCTATTTTTAAAAAAACACAAAAAATATTAGCCAGGTATGGTGGGTGCACCTGTAGTCCCAGGTACTCAGGATGCTAAGGCAGAAGGATCACTTGAGCCCAGGAGGCAAAGGTTGTAGTGAGCCAAGATTGTGCCACTGCAATCCAGCCTGGGCAACAGAGTGAGATCCTGTCTCAAAAAAGTGGGGGATTATAAGACTGTATTTTTACTTTACCTTTTCTATGTTTAAATACATTTAAAATACAAATACTTACCATTGTGTTACAGTTTTGCCTAGAGTATTCAGTACAGTCACATGCTAGGTTTGTAGCCTAGGAGAAAAAGGCTACACCATATAACCTAGCAGTGTAAAAGGCCATGCCATCTAGATTTGTGTAAGTACACTCTATAATGTTTGCTCAGTGACAAAATCACCTAGCAATGCATTTTTCAGACTGTATTCCATCGTTGTTAAGTGATGCATGCCTTATGCTAAATAATACTATTTAATAAAATACTAAAACTACTACTATATAATGGATGCTGATATGTGTAAGACATTTTACATCTGATTTAAAATACTTATAACTGCATAACAGATAATCAACTGTCTATTTTACAACTGAAGAACATCTGAGGTGTAGTAACATTCCCAGGGTCACAGAGCTAGTAAGTGACTGAGTAGGGATTTGAGCCTGAGGCTCTTTCTTGAAAGTCCTCGTGTTTCATACTGCACCCAGCCTACACAAAGCCTATCCTCCTTTAATTTTTATACATTGCTCTTATTTCTTTATAGAGTATAATATCAAACCCAAATGCTTACAGAAGACACAAGTAAGTAACATATGAGAGACCCTAGCTGGGTCTTTCCCTAAGGATATCTGGAATTGTATGCTTCTGACACTGGCATGCTTCTTTTAACTATGAAGACGTATTGTTCGATTCCACACACAAAGAAAAGGTTTTCTTGAAATACGTGATCTTCTTACTCTATTCTCATTTTTCTGTATTTTGACTGAAACATGGAAACAAGTATTTCTCTACCATAAGAAAGCAACAATGTAAGATGATGGTAAGAGCACCAGATACTTGAATTCAGTTTTGTGTACAATAAGGAATGGTGAGAACTATTGCAAAATGGAGAGTAAAACTCCATCTAAAAAGGTGGCAAACCCTCAAAGTTCTGTGTTGCTCAAATTTCAGATTTTGTAAGGGAAGGTGGAAACTTAAAATATTAGGTGAAGCCTCCCATTGATAATGTGACTCATTATTTTAAATACTATGCAAGCTAAAGAAAAAATCCCTGTGGGCAAAATGCACTTTAAAAGATGACACCACACTGCCTTATATTCTCGAAATTTAATATTTCCAATTCCTTCAACGGTTTATGTTGCTTGATTTACAAAACTTTATACTCTCCTTTGAGCAGAGACCATTCTATCACTGTTCCTCTTAAAATATGACATCTAGAGCTAAACAAAATCATGCAGCTTCTCTCTGGCCTTCTCAGAATTCAGTGAAACTGCTACTATTTTTGTGCTAAGCACTATATGCTAATGTAACCTAGTATTGCATTAGCTTTTTCTTTTTTTAGCATTTACAACATTTTACTGGTGCCTAATGAGTTTTAGTCCATAAAAACCCTTAGTTATTTTTTCACATTAACTGCCGAGATAAATCTTAACTCATCCAATACTTACAAAGAAGGAGCAATTTTGTTTTGAAATTAAATGCAAGACTTTACATTTTCTCTATTAATTTTTTATGGTGTAGATAGAGTTGAATAAACTTTATTTTATTTATGTGGGCCCATTATTCTAGATTTCAGGCAGAGTTTTCAATCATCTGTCTCTTTCCACAGCTTCAAGTATAAGGATCTACAATTCATTATATGTACTGTGCACAGATACAATGAATGTTCCTGAGAAATCTCATCCACCAAGGTGCACACAATTTTAAAAGGTTCAAATCAGAATTGATCCATAATTAGAATATTACATTAGCCTTTAAGAACTATCCCCACAGCACCCTGCAAATAACCACAGCATTATCTGTATTTGCCTGCCTTATGTATATGCACCCAGAGACGTCACACTGAGTGGGACACCTACTGCACACAGGGTGTCATTTCAGTAATTTCATCTATTTGGCTGCTTCTGCTATCATCCAGAACTCCAGCCTTAAGTCCTCTTCAGTGTTCATGGTAATTAGGAAATTCCTTTCTGGCAACTGTAAACATATGTTTGATCATAGAGAACATTCTCTTCCTGTTCCTCTGTTTAAAAGAACTAACCCATAAACATCAATTTATCTGGCTCATGGGGGCCTTGCACTCCACATGGCTTCCTTTCAGGGAACTGTGTAGGCTACAGTATCAATAATGAAAGTAGCTCATGCATCCTAAGGGGTCACTATGTGCCAAGCACTATGCTGTGCACTTTATGTAAGTCGTCTCCTATATTCCTTGATAACATGGTCTAAAGAAAGACTTCACAGCCAAGGAACTAAGACGTAAAGAACTTGAGTAGCCTCACAAAGTCAGTAATTGTCAGGGTCAACTTTCCAAAAAGCCTGTCTACACTGAAAACTCTGCTCTTTCTATTGCCGTTCTCGTTCCTCTGCAGGTCAGCTGACCCTTCCTTTGGTGTAGTCAAATAAATTACCAGTTGGACAGCAGCACCCACCATCACCAATGAATACCCTGTGTTCTGTGTTCTAAAGAGCTAATTTGGCAGGCATGTACCAAACCCTAAAGCAGAGTTCCCTGATAGTCCACTACTAAGTCTATACTTTTTAGCCTTTTTAAATCAAGGGGAGTATTTTTCAAACATTTTTCTCATTGTTTGTTAAGTAGGTGCTTTAGAGCTCAACATACACCTTCATTTCTTCAATCAGGCTGTTGGTAGGATATTGAATGAGAAAGAATTCTGGGCTGTGCCATTGCTGTATGACTTTCTATCTTTTTTCCACCATGACACAGATAATTGACATACATATCTGTATCATGTTCACAATACCCATTGCACTCCTAATTCTGAAGCTTCTTCTCCATTAAAAAAATAAGATCACAAGCATAAAATAAAGTAAGCATGGTATTATCGTAGGGACAACATCAAATCAGTTTTACTTTTTAAAGGAAGTAATTAAGAAATGTTGGTGCTTTACCATCGGGGATAAATTACTGGTGTCCCAAGACACTACTGCAGAGGACCACTTAGCTTGAAGCATTCACAGAGAATTTAGTGGGCATCTTTTCTTTAAAACGTCCATTGTTCCACCAACTATTAATTCATCTAAACTAGATTGCCCTCTCATTCTTCATTTTTCCATTTGCTTTTACAAAAAATATTGCAAGAAGTTGTGTGGATGCCTCACTAAATTAAAAAGTATGTGCGTACGAATAAATATTTATTACTTTTTCATCCACATCAGGCTTTGCTGTCATGAGATGAGAATAAAGAGAAAGACCTATGTCCCTTTACCTGCCTTAGAGCATGCCCAGAAAAAAACAATATAGAGAGAAATCCTTAGTAATTGCTTCTCTCAGTGGCTGCAATCTCTGTTGAGCCTCTTGTTTTGTCTTTGGAAATTTAATGTTTAATTATTTTTAATATGTCAAAATATTAGTTTCTCAAGAGAGAGGCTGTGCAGTAACAGGCATTTGGAGATCATTGGTTGCTTTGCAAAGTGGATAGATTAGATTTAAATTTATTTTTTAATGAATCAAGAAATATCCAGCTTTTACATTTAATAAATAAGAAATGGCAAATGAACAAAGGGAAATGGTGATGTAGACAGAACCCGGCAGATACCTAAATTTCTGTTGAGGGAGATTTATCCCTGTAGTTTAAGACTTTGATATAAAGTAAAAGGCAAATATCTAGAGAGGTAACATTTTGGCTATCATTGGTCTTTTGTGAAGGAGTTGGACACAAATTTTGATAAGACCGTAGAAAGAGAGGAATCTTATACTGGAATCCCTGTGGAAGTGAGAGGAAAGCAATAATAGGGTTGTTGGTTTTTTCATTATCTTCAAAATTTTTGCTGACTAGTGTCCCATTATTGTTTAGAAACGTAATTTTTCTTAGACAAGTATCAGCTAAGCTCATTTAAGAGAAGCTTGCTCTGGGTGACATTTTTGCTGCATTTATCTTTAGAAACAATTTTTAACTCTGTTTTTCTATGTCATTTATGGCTGAAAATTATAATTGAACAGTTAGAAAAAATCTCTGTTGATTAATTACATAGCTTATGTGGTATTTAAATGGCCAAATTTATTACATATTTGTAGCTTGAGAGGATTCTTTACAAATAAAAGCTTTTTTCTGGGCTGGGCACCATCCCAAATCAGATTTAGAACAGTGTTGGAAAGGTTTTGTTCACTAAATGTATTCCAAAATTATAATGTTCTTTAAGGACGGTATGGTTGCTGATTTTATTTGATGGTTTACTGTGAAGACTCTTCGATTAAAATGTGTTTCACTGAAAATTTATTCTTCAAGCAGACGCCTTAGAAATTTATCTTGATTGCAATGGAAGATGGCAATTTAGAACAATTATTTATCCTTATAATAACTCAAGAGCTTTTATCATCAAGCACTTGCTATTTGAAGACCTGACTCCCATTGCTAAATAAGTGAATATTAATCTGATTGTTTTTAGTCCTTATAACATAACTTAATCTTTTGCTACCCTATTGCATGAACTGAGTAAATATTAAGTGGGAGCTGAATTGTCCGCCTTCTCCACTGTTTATAAAGATACATATTAGGTGTGTTACAATAGAATGAGTGCTAAAGCACATTTTCTTTTGAAGAATAATATTCTAGGAAACTTAAGTTTCATTACTTGCTAAAGATCACCCATGGAATTCAATTTTTTCTTACTTTTTCTCATTTTGACTACCTGCCTTATTGCACAAAAACATATTACTGTTTACAAGAAATCATTATCCTTTATTTTCAAATGGAAAAGGCAAACCAAAGACAATAATCAAAATTGGATGTTATGTCAGATTCGTCAACTTGGAATTCTGAGATTTGATTATTCAAAACGTGGAACAGTACCGATAAAATTTGTTTTTACCTTTGTAAGCCATCTGGAACTCAAGAGCCATTAGACCTGCTTTTGCAAAACACTGTTTTATACAAATAAAACAATTTTTCAGAAGGCAATTTAGAATTTTGAAATACATACCAATTGTCAGAGTCAGTCTGTCAGGTTCTGCTCATCATTAATTTTTTAAAACATCAATTATGGTAAACTCTATCATAATTGCAATAGAATACAATTCAATAATGAATATAAACATTTAATGCAATGCATAGAATAGAATTCATAAGCTGACAGTAATATTGGTCTCTTCATATTCTATGCAGGGAAGCCCAAGCTCTAAACTGATATATACACTGCAGAGACTAGGAGACAAAGGTGATATTCTGAAGAAGAATATTTTAGGGAGAAAAAATGAGAAAATGAATAGCCATCTAGGTCATTTTTAGACCAAAATTTTATTTAATTTTATTTTTATGGTGTGATGCCCAAGTAATGGTTCAATAGCATCACAAATAGTCCTAAACCCTGGGGGATAACATGCTCTCCTTCTATTTTTAGAAATGCAATTGACATCAGAATAGTTATAAAAATACCTACCTCCCTGGGTCTTGTGAGGATCAAATGAGATGATGTGTATGAAAGACTCCAGATGCTATACAAATGTTGGTTGGATTATACGGGAAGCTTTAGAGATGCCTTTGCACAGTGGAAGGATCCTTGGACTTGGTAGTTGAAAAAATTCAGTTTTGCTAGCCATGTTATTTTGAGTAAATCATTTAAATTTAATTCCTCTGTGTCATACTTTTTACATGTAAAATGAGGATATAATTTCTACCACAGTGCTGTTTTGTAAATCACCTCAAACAAAATGAGATCTATAATGAAAGTGCTTTATAAACAATGAAGCATAATGCTAATAGTGTAACAGATTGTTAATAGAGTACTTATTAAATATGGCATAAGTAAAGGAATGACATTTACAACAAAATAAATACAATTGTTTAAGTGAAAAATCTATGTAGAAAAGATTGAGAATTGAACTGAGTTCTTCTGTTGAATACTTACCATATTGCGATCTCAGGTTCCCTATGAAAAGGACAAAGTCCTGCCCTTGAAAATGTTAGGATTTCAAGAAGAGGTAGGGCATACTTTGGGTATCTATAAGATATAAAGGAAATAAACCCAAAACTAAAATTTGCATTATAAGCCACTTTTATGGTTAAATCTCATTCCTAGCCTGAATAATACTTTTTATTGAGAATCAATTGTGTAGAAAGCATTGTTTTATGTCCTGATTTCTGGGAGAATGTATGTGTTTGTGTGTGCTTGTGTGTAGTGGAAATGGATTTGAAAGGTATACTACAAAAGAATGTAAATGTTTACTTCTATTCCCTCAAGCTTATATACTTGAGAAACATAAAATTTGATAATACGAAAAATCACAGAATAAATATCAAATGACTTACCCTAGGATGTATTATTGAAACTTATTAAGCCTACTATGTGGAAAATGGTCTTTAATTATTTTTACCAAAGAAACAAGAAGGTGAAATGTCAGGGACTGAATATTTGTGGCTATACTTTCCCCCCAAATCTAATAAATTGCAATTAAAACATTAAGAATTAAGAATAATTATGCGTATAGTGTAATACAGCGGTCCCCAACATTTTTGGCACCAGGGGCTTGTTTCATGGAAGACAGTTTTTCCCTGGGGGATGCAGCGGGCTGGGAATGGGGTGGTTTGGGAATGAAGCTGTTGCACGTCAGGTCATCAGGCATTAGATTCTCATAAGGAGCGTAACAACCTAGATCCCTCACATGTGCAGTCTACAATAGGGTTCACTCACCACAGGGTTCACAATCCTATGAGAATCTAATGCCTCTGCTGATCTGACAAGAGGCAGAACTCAGGCAGTAATGCTCATTCTCCATCTGCCACTCACCTCCTGCTGTGCGGTCCAGTTCCTAACAGGCCATGGACTGGTACCCATCCCTGGCAGGAGTTTGGGGGCCTCTGGTCTAATACATATGTATGTACTTAACTTCTTTGTCTTCTAGTGATTCCTTTAGAAATGTAAAGAGACAGGGAGCTTAGGAGAGACAACTAGATCTGGTTAGAGCCTTATTTGAGTGAAAGTTGTCAGATTACCTCCCTAAGCCTCAGTTTCTTCATCTGTGAGGGAAGTCCTAACTCAATGGGTTGTTGTAAAGATTCAGCATTATAATCAACACAAGTGAACCAAAACCGTGTCAGGCAAATGCTTGGGTCTCAAAAAAGTGAGAGTTTATTAAGTGTCTCAGTAATCTTTATTCTTAATAAACCCACCAAGTGATAGTTTGATCTGACAAAGATGGGATGGGACACCCAGCACTAAACTTAACTATTCTCTTTCACACAGAATATTGCTAGTTTTTACTGGTGACATTTTAATTTTATATTTACATTTTAAATTTTTCTGATATAGTCACTGGGAAGATAAAGGACAGAGTTTGTTACAGTGAGAAAATAACACAATTTTCTGAGGTCTTTTTCATGAAATGTTTTAAACCGGAGCTTTGTCTTTGGAAATTCTTGCTCTTGGGCATAGTTATCATGTTGTTTGAGGTTAGCAAGGATGTGATTTTGAGGTCACAACCAGACATTGTTTACTGAATGTGTATAAGATAAAATGAGATGAGAGGGTAATTATCTATAGGTTTGCCTTAATTAGCAGATAACATTTTCTAATTTAACGAGGCCTCAGTGATAATAATCAACAGTCAAGTTTCTAAATAGCTTTCCCATATCTTTGTGGCCATTAATTCCCTCATCTTTAAGTTTTCGACATTCTTTTCAAGGCATCTGGAATACTTGAGCAGCAATTTTCCCTGTTTGCAGCAATCACCAGTTGAATGCTTTTGTGAATGAGAAATTAAATGGGTTTTCCACAATGTAGATAGTTTTAAATGAGAGTCCCATTGAAATTATGGATGAATCAAGGGACAGCAGGAAGTCTGTGATTTTCTCCATTTGCAAAAGTTTTTCTAAAAAATGCCATCCTAAGAACACTTTACAGATATTAACCCATTAATTCCAGTGCCTCATTTTTTTGAAGTAATTCTTATTCTTTCTTTATGGCTCCAAAAATTCACAGAAGAATAGTTAGCAAAGCAGCAGTCAACTATCCACACCAAATTTTATAAACTGCATTAAATGTACTACTATTCACTGGAAAACTCTTATAAAATATATACATGCATGACTTACAAAAGTATAAATTATAAATGGTATGAAAAATGCTTCAAAATCTAGAAAGAATGTAAGAACTTAGGCAGGGAAAAAAGAAATATATACAATCTTATTTAGCGATCTGCTTATTATCACATGAATTTGTGAGCAGAATGATCTAGAGAAGGCCTATGACATGTAGTGAGGCAAACAACATTTTAAAAACTCCTCTGGAGGAAGATGGAATCAATGAAGTTTCAAATTCACCTGCAAAAGTTACAAGCAGATTTGAACTATGTGACCAAATCTAGCTGCACCTAGATTTGAAAGGACACCATTTGGATTTGCCATACACGCTTCTGAGAAGGAGAGAGGTATGAGTAGAGCTTTTTTTTTAACTTTTAAATTTAGGGGTACAAGTGCAGGTTTGTTTCACAGGTAAACTTGTGTTATGTGGGTTTGTTGTACAGATTATTTCATCATTCAGGTATTAATCCTGGTACCCATTAGTTATTTTTCCTGATCCTCTCCCTCCTTCACCTACCTGGCTCCAAAAGGCCCCAGGATGTGTTATTCCCCTCTATGTGTCCATGTGTCCTCATCGTTTAGCCCCTATTTAGAAGTGAGAACATGTGGTATTCGGTTTTCTGTTCCTGTATTAGTTTGCTAAGGTTAATGGCCTTCAGCTCCATCCACGTCTCTGCAAAGGACATGATCTCATTCTTTTTTATGGCTACATAGTATTCCGTGGTGTATATGTACCACATTTTCTTTAGCCAGTCTATCATTGATGGGCATTTAGGCTGATTCCATGTCTTTGCTATTGTGAATAGGGCTGCAATGAACATACACATGCATGAGTCTTTATAATAGAATGATTTCTATTCCTTTGAGTATATACCCAGTAATGGGATTGCTGGGTCAAATGGTAGTTCTGTCTTTAGGTCTTTGAGGCATTGCCACACTGTCTTCTACAATGGCTGAAGTAATTTACACTCCCACCAACAATGTAAAATCATTCCTTTTTCTCCACAACCTTGCCAGCATCCATTATTTTTTGACTTTTTGATAATAGCCATTCTAACTGGTGTTAGGTAGTATCTCACTGTGGTTTTGATTTGCATTTCTCTAATGATCAGTAATGTCGAACTTTTTTTATATGATTTTCGGCCACATGTATGTCTTCTTTTGAAAAGGGTCTGTTCTTGACCTTTGCCCACTTTTTTATGGGGTTGTTTGTGGGGTTTTTTGTACATTTGTTTAAGTTCCTTATGGATGCTGGATATTAGACCTTTGTTAGATGCATAGTTTGCAAAAACTTCCTCCCATTCTGTAGATTGTCTGTTTACTCTGTTGATAGTTTCTTTTGCTGTGCAGAAGCTCTTTAGTTTAATTAGGTCCTATTTGTCAATTTTTACATTTGTTGGAATTGCTTTTGGTATCTTCATCATGAAATCTTTGCCCATACCTATGTCCTGAATGGTATTGCCTAGGTTGTCTTCCAGAGTTTTTATAGTTTGAGGTTTTACACTTAAGACTTTAATCCATTTTATGTTGATTTTATATATGGCAGGGGTCCAGCTTCAATCTTTTTCATATGCCTAGCCAATTATCCCAGCACCATTGATTGAATAGGGAGTCCTCTCTCCATTGCTTGTTTTTGTCAGGTTTGTTGAAGATCAGAGAGTTGTAGGTGTGCAGTTTTATTTCCGGATTCTCTATTCTGTTCCATTGGTCTATGTGTCTCTTTTGGTACCAATACCATGCTGTTTGGATTACTGCAGCCCTGCAATATAGTTTGAAGTTGGGTAGTGTGACGTCTCCAGCTTTGTTCTTTTGCTTAGGGTTGCATTGGCTATTTGGGGTCTTTATTTGGTTCCACATGAATTTTAAAATAGTTTTCTCTAGTTCTGTAAAGAATGTCAAGAGTAGTTTAATAGGAATAGCATTGAATCTATGAATTGCTTTGGATAGTATAGCCATTTTCATGATATTGATTCTTCCTCTCCATGAGCATGGAATGTTTTTCCATTTGTTTGTGTCATCTCTGATTTCTTTGAGCAGTGGTTTGCAGTTCTCCTTGTAGAGATCTTTCACCTCCCTAGTTAGCTGTATTCCTAGGTATTTTATTCTTTATGTGGCAAGAGTAGAAATATTTTTAAGGAAGATGATTATTGCTCCTACTAAATAACTATGGAAGAGGAAGAATCATTTGGCTTTCACATGACTTGTGTATTATAAATAAAAAAGTTCTTTCAAATTAATTCCATTTACTATGTTTTATATATTCCTTCCATAATTCACTTATTCTGTTCAGTAAAGGCTTAGTCTGCCAAAACCACTGCATGATTTTCCAAAGGAGGTACACAGTAAAAAAAAAAAAAATGATTAGAACCATAAGTTCTGGAGTGGGACCACATGGGTTTAGATCTTGGCTATACTCCTTGCTAGCTGTGTGACATGGATGAACTAGTTAATCTCTCCAAACCTCAGTCTCCTCAGCTCTCCTATTATTAATAAAATCCGTTTAATAATAATGTATTCCTCCTTATTTTAATGAGAGGATTAAATGATAGCATGTTGAGAAAGCACTTACACAGTATCTGGCATATTATAAATGTCCAATAAGTACTAGTTATTGTTAGAATTTCTGGATTTAAAGAGATCACTTATTTTTTTTAAGGTATCTTGATTGTTACTACTATATCATGCAAATCTTTATCTCTTTTAATTATTTATTTAATAACAGAAAAATACTGTAAAAACTGAAAAATTCAAAATTAATTTTCCAAGTGCCTAAGTAATTTCTAAATAGAGATATAAACACATTTAAGTTCACAATAATAATTGCATTTCCTTGGAGTTTTACAACTACTGCTTGGTTCTAAATGCTTTGAACTAGACAGTTAAACTTCTCATATTTTAAATTTTTTTCCAAACATAAAATGCATACATTGAATAACCTAACTTTAGGTATACTGAGACTTCATTTTATAATGAACAGTTACATGAAGAGCGCCTGCTCCCAAAAAAAGGAGTTATAATGCTTCAATTTTAAGTGGTAAGACATTTACTGGGACACAGAGTAAAATTATAGTGAAAAATGTGAAGATGCTATCTGAATAGTGATAAGATAATTTTATTGTCTATTTAAAAACAGGCCTTGGCAATTGGAAAATATTAGTTAAATCTTTTTTTAGCTTTTTGCTGTTATTGTTGTTTTTATTATATTACTAGTTTTGCTTTCTTTCTTCTATCTTATAATATTTTCCCTAAAGAATGGGGTTAGTTATGTGGGGCAATCTAATATGATGGTATTTATAATGCTCTAAATCAAATTTTTGAGCTAAGAAAATCAGTCACAACACTTGAGATTTGTCAATTTTCTAGTGAATTATAGTTATCTGTAAACAGTTTTGATTATGAAACTTCTATGAACTCTCTTATTATTTTGTAACTTCTTTCCCTTATTTATTTTACAGACTAAGGCATTTTCTCTTAAGCCTATGTTAGCAGCATCTACCCTTGGAAATACTACGATCATTTGATAATACTGGGTTTCAAACTCTAGATGCCTTTCTCACATTGGCTTCATAGTTCAATTCCATAAGTTTGTGTCAAGATACTACTACATGTAATTCAGGTTACTAAGAGTTCCTGCTCTCAAAAAAAAAAAAAAAAAAAAAAAGGAGTTTGGCATGTCCAGAAATAAAATAATGTGGCAGAAAAGGTATATAAAACCTCTTGAGATTTTAGGGAACTGATTAATAGCATCTCTACCTTTTCACATCAGAGTCCTGAACCAACTAAGAGGTAGAACAAAGTGTCGAGCTGCTACAGATCAGGATAGTAGCTTTTTGCATTATGGGCATAAATGTGTAGCCCTAATTTGGTTCCTTGAATTGAGCTTACAATTCAGATCAGCAATGCTCCCCTGCAAGTTCCCTGTAAGCTCACTATGCATCTGATAGAGCAGCATGCAGCCTCTTAGGAGGTAGGCAGATGGATAGTAAGAACCCTAAATGTCCTGGACTAAGCGTGCTTAATTTCTTCCCCCAAATTTGTCAGTTAGGCCAAGCATCTTCCCCACTGCCCCACCTGGGCAAGATGGATGAAGGAAAGGATCCCAAAAGATGTAAATGTTGCTCCTTTTCTCCCCTTTAGCACATGCAGTGGAAATTCCCCATCACTCGGTTGGAATATGAAGAGTAAAAATAAGTGTTCCCATCCTAAAAGAGACAACATGAATTTCAATTCAAAGAAGAAAGATTCCAGATGGTTGGAATGATCAGGAAATAATTCAGAGAGAAGATAGTATCTGAGAAAGGCTTAAAAGAGGAATACAAATTAAGCAGGCAAGATGAAAGAAAAGGGCTACCATAAGGAGCCTTGTAAAACGTCCAGAAGAAATAACTAGAAGAATTTCCAGGCTTCAAAAAGGGCCCAGTTAACATTGGAGTGAATTTTTAATGAATTTAGTCAGTACGATTTGAGACTTTCTTTATTAATATTTAGGAGGCAAGGTAAGGCAGACATCATAAATTGTTTACAGTTAGCAAGTGCTGTAATGTATATTTAACTTAATGTGGCATTCTATGAAAGTAGTGTATCATTACAATAGATGTTGTGGAGTTCAGGCTCTGTTGCTGGACAAATGAAACCAGTATCTGTGTCAGTCTAGGAGGAGTAAAGAAAGGAAAATAATGAACAGATTTATGGGGAAAAGCAGAAGACAGACGTCTATAATGAAAGAGAAGTTTTGGAAAATGGATTAATGCCCAGAGATAAAACCCACACTATAATTATGAAAATCATTAGAATTTTAACAAAAGGAATTTTGAGGGCCACATAGCAGAGGGTCATCACTGGATGCTGAAATCACTAAGGATGCTTCTAAAAATGTTGGCACAATGTGGTGTAAGCTAGTGGAGAAAGATAGATACCCATCACAGAAGTTGTTGGTGACATTGATGAAGAATTAAATAGCATAAATACAGAAAAAATAAGTGGCTTCAGAACATGCTGTTGGTTAATAATCTGGAAGTGGTATTGGCTGATAAATAATATGGTGACGTATTCTCCTGTCCTTATAGAAAAATAGGCTAGAAGGCATCAGGGAGAAATCGGGTTTCAATTAATAAAAAGTGTAACGAGCCTTGAAAAAGATTTGAGAATTTATTACAATGTGCAATAAAATGTAGCTAGTCAGTAACATATGATTTATGAGACACTAGCAAGGAAATGGGCCAGAGTATATATGTGGCCTGGGAAACAAGAGAGATCTAGGTAAGAAAAGGGAGTTGGGAACTATCAATAGCAAGGATTAAGAAAATGGGTTGAGAGAGAAGCTCCAGGAAACTGTTGACAGTACAGAAGGTGTCATAATTTAATCACTTCAGTCCTTTGGAATGGTATTGCCAAGTCACTTTGGGATGTTAAAAAATTATATTCCTTCAACACTTTATAATTAGGAACAGGAATTGGCGTCATCCTATTGGAGCTTGCTGCTAACAACGTGGGAGTTTTTAGAGACAGATACAAGGTCTTGCCAACACATTCTAATGTAGTCACAATGCCATCCAGTGGTTACTTTGGTTACTTTACAGGTACTTTCCATTGCTCTTTAAGAATATATTTTATTTTATAGTTAATATTCATCAAAGTTTCAGAAAGCTTGTATGGAAAGTCTTTTATTATATCTTCAAAAATGGCATAGCAGGGATTTGATTTGCTATGTACTTCTAAGCTAATGGAGTTATATCCAGCTTGTTTTCTATATGTGTTATGCTGTGGGAAACATGATTTAGCCTGTCCTCTATCAAAATTAATGCAATAAGGAACCATGAAATAATGGGACTTACACTGTATTCAATTTTAGTTCTAATAGAAACACAATGGAAAATAACATCTGCGACATAGGCCTGGTTGATCAGAGGAAAGTAATGGACATTTGTTGCTGTGATTTTATTGGTGCTATGGGTTTTATCCTTCACGGTATGCTCATCAGTATAGGGATAATGTAATAAATACTTTTGACTTCACTTGTATTTAGTCTCAGTTTGTCTGTAAGGTCATAACGAGCAAACTTAAATGGGAAACATTAATTTGGCAGCTGACAACATAAAATAAATCTAGCTGCCATTAGCAAGGACCCTTCTTAAAATTTTTATAAAAGCACAGCTTTCAAGTTTATTGCACATCTCTTTAAAAATGTATTTCAAAGTAACTTCAGAGACATCTATTTGGCACACTCAAACTTTTGGTGATGAAATTCCCTTTTGCCACAAAAATTCATTATTTGAATCTCCATGGTAAATTAGCTTTATGAGTTAGCTATTGTAATTATTTTTCTATGAAGCAAAGGCAGGAGTAGAGACAATTTCATCATCTTATCATCATTTGTATGTGGAATCACTAAAGAGTTTATCCATGTGGAACCATGAAAGTCCCTGATTTACCCCTCTATCAGTAGGCATAAACATATCTAAACCACCCAAGAAACTGTACATTAATATTGCTTCTAAGACCTGGGGGTTGGGGGGTAGCATCCCCACAGTCAACAATGTTAAACTGATGAAACATTTTAAACAATTTTAATGTTAAAATTATTGGAGCCATTTCTTGTTTGATTATTTTCACACTATTGGCCCTTAAACTGTTTAAATTTCGTTCAGAAAGTACAGAAGTGGGCCGGGTGTGGAGGCTCACACCTGTAATCCCAGCACTTTGGAAGGCCGAGGAGGGCGGATCTCCTGATGTTTAGAGTTCAAAACCAGCCTGGCCAACATGGTGAAATCTCATCTCTACTAAAAATACAAAATTAGCCAGGTATGGTGGTGCATGCCTGGAATCCCAGCTACTTGGGAGGCTGAGGCAGGAGAATCACTTGAACCTGGGAGGCTGAGGTTGCAGTGAGCCTAGATCACTCCATTCACTCCAGCCTGGGCAACAAGAGCGAAACTCCGTCTCAAAAAAAAAAAAAATACCAAAGTGATTTGGAAAAGAAAGTGATATTGATGTAAATGATGGCAGTGTCTGCAGATTTTCAGGGGTGTAGGAGCAAGAGATCTAATGTTACCCAGACCGAGTGGCAAAACTGAAGATAATGACCACAATAGAAACACTTCACAGTTCACAAGAGTTATGGTGTTTTATCTTCACTCATGTAGCTAAATACTCCATGTTGATATTCATTTATCAATACTAAATTAAGCTGAGTAATTCTTTTAACTAAACACTGATACTCTACAACCTGCTTCGTACAATACATTTATTGGGGGCTTTGTTCTTGTTGTTGAGTTCTATATTTTTTTAACTTTACATTTGAAAAAGTTTTAGACTTACAAAAAAAAGTTGAAATAGTACAATGAACACACATATACCTTTGCTTACACCAAATGGTAACCTCTTTGCCACATTTGTTTTGACTATCAATTTATTTTTTTTGGAGTAAACTAGATAAAAATAAGTTGAAGACACTTCAACCTATAACTCTATAACCTATAACCTATAACCCTATAACCTATAACTCTTTGCCACATTTGCTTTGACTATCAATTTATTTTTTTTGGAGTAAACTAGATAAAAATAAGTTGAAGACACTTCAACCTATAACCCTGTAAACCTTAGGGTTTACAACCCTACGTAGTTTACAATACTACTACGTACTTCAGTAGTATCTCCTAAGAACAAAAATACTTTCCTGTATAACCACAATGTCAATCACACATCCAACAATTGAACATTCATCCAATAATATTATCCAATATAATCTCTAAATTTAAATTCCCCCAATTCTCCAAAATTTCACTGATAACTCTATTGTAAAAGCATATTTCTATTCTTATCATTAATATTCTCTTCCCAGGATATCTTCTACCCAGTGTTTTTAGCATAGTTGGCCCTTGCCTGAATCACTTATTATATTGACTATTACAAAAAGGTGATTTTCTAATTCTATCATTTCCTTTACATTTTGAGATCTTTTTTATTCTGTGAAGACTGTTCTCTTCCTTTTACTTAATAGTATCACTCAGCCACATAGATTCCTTTTTATTTCAATTTTTTTGTAATCCATCACCATTATTTTTCTTTTTCATGCTCGTATTGTCTGAAATTTAGCTGATGAGAGCCACCAAAAACCACCTCCTGTGTCTTTCTAACATGTCTCCAACAGATTTGGGGCATGTTCTTACTTATAAAATAAGGTATTCTAGGCCCACTTTGTACCTTGCCTGTTCCAGACGTTTGTTTTTTGTTTTGTTTTGTTTTGTTTTTTGTTTTTTTCCAATGGGCAATGATATTTGGAAACCTGCATATGCTCATTTTTACTGCAATATTATTTTTCTAGGCTCATTTGGTGGACAGGGTTATATTTTTCTTAATAATGAGTACATAGTTATACCTCCAAGTCAAATCCAATACCATAGAATGTTTCCTCACTTTTCTCCATTTCATATGTTTATATCACATCTCCCACTGTGAAAACAGTAGTTTGTTTGTTTGTTTGTTTGTTTATTTATTTTTGAGATGGAATTTCGCTCTTATAGCCCAGGCTGGAGTGCGATGGTGTGATCTCGGCTCACTGCAATCTCCTCAACCTCCTGAGTAGCTGGGATTACATGCATGCGCCACCACACCCAGATATAGATATCGATATATCGATATATAGATATATAGATCGATATATCTATATATCGATATATAGATATATCGATCGATATTTCTATATATCGATATAGATATCGATATATCTATATAGATATATCGATATCTATATCGATATAGATATATAGATATATAGATATAGATATAGATATATAGATATAGATATATTTTTTTTTAATAGAGACGGGATTTCTCCATGTGGGTCAGGCTGGTCTCAAACTCCCTACCTCAGGTGATCAGCCCACTTCCGCCTCCCAAAGTGCTGGGATTACAGGCGTGAGCAACCATGCCTGGCTGAAAACAGTAGTTTCTAACGTCCTTGATCTATTTGCCATTTGCTCTAGCCTAAGTTTCAGATTTTTAATTATTCATTTTTGTCCTTGGACAATGTACCACTAAGGGTGTCTCACTTAAAAATGTATATTGAAACTAACTTTACATTTGAAAAAGTTTTAGACTTACAGATTATAGAGATACACTTTATTTTTTTTATGGCTTCATAGTTCTTCATTTTATGGATCTATCAGAATTTACTCAACCAATCCCTATAATTCGATATTTGGGATTTTCCCCAATATTATGCTATAATGATGTACTTTGTGCTTGTTATTTTATATTCTTCAAGACATATCTTCAGGGTGAATTTCTAGAAGTGGGATTGCAAAGAGAAGAGTTACTAAAGATAAATACTTTTGTCAGATATTGCCAAATTTCCCTCTATTAGAAATTGTACCATTTTGCATTTCCACCATTGTCCTTCCTAAAATAACCAAACCATTATTTCTCTTTGAAAATATGAACAATAATTAACTAATATTAAAAAATAAAGAGCTTTTCTAGAACAAGCATAAGAATTCCTTACACACTATCCTCACTTCCTGATTCCAAACTCAAATTTAGATTTTATAGGTAGAATATGCCACTGCAGAAGCAGAGAAGACTATAATTCTAGACAAGCCTCAACATATGTAATCATTTAAAGCTTTAGTATTGGTATTAGTCCATTCTCACATTGTTATGAAGAAGTATCTGAGACTGGTAATTTCTTTTCTTTTTTTTTTTTTTTTTTAAGGAGGTTTAATTGGCTCGGGGTTCTGCAGGCTGTACAGATAGCATAATGCTGGCATCTTCTTAGCTTCTGAGGAGGCCTCAGGAAACTTATAATCATGGCTGAAGTGGAAGGAGGAGCAGGCGTCTCACATGGCAGGAGCAGGAACAAGAGAGAGTGAAGGGGGAGGTGCCACACACTTTTAAATGAGCAGATCTCAAGAAAATGAACTCACTATCATGAGGACAGTATCAAGAGAATGGTGCTAAACCATTCATGAGAAATCACCCCTATGATCCAATCACCTCCCAGCAGGCCCCACCTCCAACTTTGGGTGATATGGTTTGGCTGTGTCCCCCAGCCCAATCTCATCTTGAATTGTAGTTCCCATAATCCCTACATTTCATGGGAGGGACCCAGTGGGAGATAACTGAATCATGGGGACAGTTACCTCCATGCTGTCCTCATGATAGTGAGTGAGTTCTCTCGAGAGCTGATGGTTTTATACGGGGATTTTCCCCTCTTCACTCTGCATTCTCCTTGCTGCCGCCACATGAAGAAGGACGTATATGCGTCCCCTCTGTCATGATTGTAAGTTTCCTGAGGCCTCCCGAGCCCTGCAGAACTGCGAGTCAATTAAACCTCTTTCCTTTAGAAATTACCCAGTCTTGGGTATGTCTTTATTAACACTGTGAGAATGGACTAATCCACTGGGGTTTACAATTGAACGTGAGATTTGGGTGAGGACACAGGTTCAAATGATATCAGTATTTATGATTGCATTTTTCTTGAGCTAATTAAAAATATTAAATAAAACAAAGTCATTCATAACATAGAAATTTGGAGTGGAAAGAAATCTTAGGGATTTACTTTTATGGATCATATTAGCAGAAGGTGAAGTACTGACAATATAAAAATGATTGAATGCATATCACATTGTTTCTTAGAGTATGGATCAATATATATAGCATTTTTGCCACTTTCTACTCAAAATACAATCTTCTCTCCCTTTTTTTTCTTCCAGGGCCCCCACTCTTCTCCATATCTATCTTATACCTTTCTAGATGTCTAATATATTTAAATAGTTCCTGAGATCCTATGATCTGATTTCTCAGTTTCCATTCCCAAGTAGCTAAGTGTGGCAGACCAGGTCATGTGACTGGAACCACTGTGGATTCTCCTCATGAGACACCAATGGGCTTTCACTGCTACTCAGTACTCCTGCTGCTCCAGGCTTCAAATGTCTGAAATTCCCCCAATGCCCCTAATACCTTCTCTTTCAGCTGATGACCTTAGTTTTTAGTTCACATGAAGACCAACAACATCCCATTGTGTTCCTATCAATTCTATCATCCCTTTTCCAGAACATCTTTATTTTCACTCTTTTTTCTCTTTCTCCTAGACAACCCCACCCCTACCTCATCCTCCATGCTCTTCCTCTGGAGCACTATAAGTCATCTCCTTTTTAATTTATAATGTTTTAAATCTTTCTCACTTCTGGTAACTTCTCTTTGTCCACACACATGTATAGGTCTGTAACATTCTAAAGACAGCTTTTCACCATGTTACCCTGAGTTATTACTTTGTCTTTGTCCTTTCAACTGCAAAATTGTGCACTGTTTTAAAATCACAGCTTTTTACTCACTTGTCAAGCCCTTGTAATCCAGCTTCCACTTCATAATGCTGTTCTCTTAAAAGTTTCTAGTGACCTCTAAACTCTAATTTCAATAGTCTTTTACTGGTCTTCATCCTCCTTAAACTCACTTTAATGTTTGGTACTGCTGATTGGTCTTTTTTTAACTCCCTTTCTGTGATTTTTTTGGGACACTTTGGTGTCATGGTTTTCTTCCTAAATGCTCTTATTCTCTCTTGTTCATTAGTTTGTCCCAACTCCTAAAATTAAGCATTTCCTGAAACATCTTCATAAACTCTACTTGAGTAATTGACCAGATGAACAACAAGTTGAGGACCATCCATGAGAATATACCTCCTGGACTGTGAAAATAGCATAATGCATCCTGGGGACTCAATCAACAAAGCCTGAGAGTAAAAGGAGAAAAAACTATAGATATGGGTAGGTCCAGATGATATGCGTATAGTTCAAGAACTTTATTTTTTAGACCAACACATATTGCAGTTAATTGCATCAATAGTTTTTAACTGACTGAAAGCAGAGATCTGAACTATAATTTAAAAGCATAAATGTTTACCCTTCTTCTAGCATCTCTGCTGAAAAGATTTTCTTTCAATCTGATAACCTAAAGCAAACTGCATAATATTAGTGTGTCTAAACTGCGCTTAGTTACTTCTCATTAGAAATCAGTTCTGTCACTTCTGTTACTTCTCATTAGAAATCAGTTCTGTTTCCCCATTTTTAAAGGTCTAACAATTTTAAAAAGTTAAATATTGTGTACACATAATAATATTGTTATAGCTTCATTTGATGTAGGTCAAATTCTGATGCAAACTGGTCCTTGTAATAATCGTTCAGAGTAAGAACCAAATGTGTTATATTCTTTTTAATTAGGAATTTAAGAAATATTTCATCATACATTCATTGCCTAAGTCAGCATATGTTTATTGTGCACTGACTATGTGGAATTCACTTTTCTGAGCATTAGAGATTCAAGCTAGACAAACTTTTGTCCCCTGGAGCATGCACATTACATCTGAATGAATTAAACTGACTGAGATATTATGGTATATGTAGCTTACACATGCAGCACCACTCACTTCGGGAAGAGACAAGTCTTCTGCAGTGAGTGGTGCTGCATAGGATGTACCAGCTTTTAGTGAACACAGTAAGTTGCGCAGACAGGAAGATATTTGTCTTCTGTAGAGAGGAACTGGTTCATCTTTGCCAGTGGTTCTCAACCAGGGATGATATTGCCCCCAGGGGACATGGGCAATATCTGGAGATATTTTTAATTGCCACAACTCAGGGAAAAGGGTGCTACTGGCATTTAGTAATGCTGCTAAACATCCCACAATGCACAGGAGAGCTACCCCCAACCACCAAAGAATTATGTAGTCCAAAATGTCAACAGTGTCAAGGCCAAGAAACCCTTCTCTAGGCTAAAGGGTCTATGTGGCTTAATTACTGGGTTCTTTCTTAGAAGAACATACACCATGCTGTTCCCACAGCCCCTCTCCTCCCTCTTACCGTATAGATAGTCCTTTCAAGCTAATTTTTCTGGCTGTTTTTTGTTCCATGGGTAAACAGAGAATGTTCAGGTTAGATATGTACCTTCTATTTGTTTTTCAAGCTGTTCTCAAGGGTCAATCAATGCTTACTAAAGTTTTCGAGCAAGCACTAAGGTAGTGAGTTCTGTGCCTGCTGGGAATAATTACAGGAAACAACTTTGCTTTTAAAATCTCATAACAAGAAGCACAAGCACAATCCACAAATTACAATTCCTTTGCAGTGTGTTTGTACCCTTAGCAGCTCACAGCAGGGCCACATCATCGTCTCCGCCAGCCACCATTTTTCTAGCTACCTTCCTAAAATATCAGAAACAACAAACTTCCCAGGGTGAGGAAACATCCTGTAGTTTTGCCCACATGGATCAGTATTTTTCCCATTCTGTCATTATGTTGCTATGAAGTAGACAATAAATTATTATGAAAATATGAATAGAAAGAGGAAGTGAGTCATGTAAATCATTATTAGTATTCTATTTCACGTGATGGAAAACTCACAGGGATCTTGGTGTTAGTCCAGAATTCACTCATGTTTTCCCTTTATTTTAAATGCTGAAAAAAACATAGGTTGTAATGTTATCATTGTACTTGTAGAACTATATGACTAGATATGAACTAAGTTACTTGGCAACAGTTGAGCTCCAAATGGAACTTATGCCTTTATTAGTTATGTAACATTAGATACCTCACTTAACCTTTCAAGGGCTCAATTTGGTAATATGTTAAATAAATAAATTGAGCTAGTATCTGGCATGAGAATCCTGGGTTTGAATTTAGCATCATCAGTTTCTGGCCATGTGACCATCAGCAAGCCACCCACTGTGCAGACAGATTATAATGAGATGAGATTAACATGGGCATTACAAAGATTTTTGCCATTGCTGTTGTCACCAACAGATAATTATCTTGCATGTGTCTTCTACAGCACAACTGAAAATCACTGTAAACTATATTAAGAGATAATATCCAGCATTCAGAATATCTAAGATGGTCAGAATTAGGTAGGTTTTAAAACTCTTATGTTTCAGCTGTTTCCAAGTCAAATATGAATAACTATAATCCACATCTAGGAGTAGAAGTAAAAGAATGGAAATCTAATTTGCACCCCAGTGGTTTGTGACATCATCTTTATTAACATGCACACTCTGAGTATTTTAGATTCACTGGGAAACTGTTGATATTTAGAAAGGGAATATTTCTCTTTAAACTGGTAAAGCTTAAGCATCTCCTCTGAAAATTCTTCTATCCTAGGATCTCTTTCCTGACATAAAACCGCATGAGTTGTGTTCTTACCGCAAAAGCATCTTCATTAGCAAACAGAAATGTCACCTAGCAAAAGGAAGTATCAAGAAGCCGGTTCTCTCCACTATGAACTGCTATCTTGGTCTGTACTACTGATCCTCAGGAGCACTAGTTATGCTCAGAAATTGACCTAAGACATTATTTACAGATTCTGTGAATTTCTAATTACCTTTGTTCACAAGAAGTCAATCATCAGTGCTTATGAAGAGTCACCTATTTGAATGACAAATAACTAAGTGCTGGGGATTTATTAAAATGAAATTAAATGCTACTTAAATTATCTTTCACCTATCCATGTGCATTTCTATTTTTCCAGACTGTTTTTCTAGCAGTTCTATTGAGCCTGGTAAGGTCTTCACCTCCATCAGGCACTTTTAGGGTTGAATGCACATTGGAGTGATCTAGTGTGAGATTTTACAGAACAACCATTCCACCTTTCCAATATCCCTTCTGTGTTAGATTTCTCCAGAGTACACAGATAATAAGTGGCCACACTATATCTTGTTATATAAGTTTGCACTGTAGAAGGAATGGTCTGGGTCTCCAAGGAGCTGACGTCTTTATTAGAGACAAAAGACAAATATATGTTAAAAAAAGAGTAGCCCGTTCAAAAAAACATCAGTCCATTACAGCAAATCTTCATTATATCAGCTAACTACTAGCAGTATGGACTGAAAATGTGGATCAGTAGTATGTATATAGAAGTGATTTGAAAATATCCATGATTACATACCAGTTCCACTGAATCAAGTAATGTATCATGTAATGATTATTTTATAGCAAAGTTAACTATACAGGCTTTTTCTATAAAATATGTCCTATATTTCCACTAATGTCCATTAGAAAATGAGAGATACTCTCCATTTTTCAAATCTTCAACATTTTTGGCCAAAAAAATATTTAAATGCAATTCTGCAGCATGTTAAGAATTTAACTGTTTTACTTTCTGACATTTTAATTCTCAAAAATCGTTCATTTGGTGTCATAGCATTTTTTATATCTTTCTTTGTTCAAGAAGCTGCTTCTGTCACCTTTTCCCCTGACACTGAAGGATTTTCTTTATATTCAAGGACCCCCTCAAATTTACATCTTCTAAAACTTTCCTCTCATCTTTCTTTGCATGTGATTTTCTGGTATCTTCTGGATTTTACTTATTTCATAAGTATAAAATTTTTATGAGTAATATGACATAAAGTTCAATTACTTTATCAATCCTAGACATTCAAATTCCTCTTATCTATTCTACCTCACTTGCATGATACCTATGTTAGTTTGTATTTTATTTATATTTGTTGCACAAAGCCATTACTTTGTAAAAAGTATTCTTATACTATACTGGAAAAAGTGTAGAAAACCTGGGTTCTAGTCTTACATTGCTTGACATTTTCTTTCATCAATATTAGAATGGGAATATTGTACTTGATTGTGTTCCTTTGCCCATAACTTTTTAATTGTGTGTGTTTTTTATATTCATGGGCTTTTCAATTTATTATCCTCCCCAGGTATAGAAAGAAAATTGAACTTTTGAAACTTTTTCTTTGAGAGAAAGGAAGTAATTTTATTCATGATATCCATTTCAGTTAGTAAAAATGTCTTTAAGCAGCTAAGTGGCTCCCCAAAGATTAAATGTCCAATAAGCGATAAAATCGGAAGTAGACTCCTGGCCCCCTGGTTTCCCACATCAAAGACTAGCTGCCAGATACATTTCCTCCTACCAGATTTCTCTTGAAATTGTAATTTGTCATCTTCTGAGTAGTAGACAATGAAGGCCTAAGATTTATTTTCCTTGCAAGTGAATAATTAGTGAATGTCAATTTCATGTTTTTTTCAGTCTGTGTGAAAGTCAAAAATAGTCACGTTAATTATACTTAGCAGGCACTTTTCTGTGATAATACACCAATTCCTGGAGATGACAAATGTAAATATTATTGTTTTGCTCCTTAAAAGGTAATCTAATCTGGTATTATTTATAAGTTCATTTAACATTGTCTTCCTTATAGATAACTTCAATAGTGTTTTGCTAATTAGATATAAGAAAGACAGTCCCCTCATCTAAACATTATTTTATTTACACTTGCTTTTAGGTTTTTATTGTTTCTTTATTTTCTTCTACACCTCCTTACAGCACAAGGTATCTCAAACCTCAAGCAGCTACCATCTGGCTTGTTTTATATAACTCTCTCAGCCCATTCAAGTGGCAATACACCAGCGAAGAATAAAAAGATATATATTGGATGGAGCCCAAGAACTGCACCCAAAATAGCTTTTTAAAATCATTGAGCATAACAGTGGGAATAATAGGAAGGTCTTAAGCGGCAGCTGCTCAGAGAGCACTGGAATAATTCTCTCATCATCTTGCCACAGGTATCGTCCAGAAAGCAACGCTCCTAGCACCTCCACTTTCTTTTTCACTTTAGTTTTTATGTCTATCTTTAGTTTTTATGTCTATCACTCAAATTGCAACAGCTGACAATCACCTGGGATTTAATTCCTGCCGGATTTCATACATTCACATTAATTTTGGTAATTTCCCAATTGTAACAGTGAGAACCTTCCCCAATTTGGGTGAGCAGCTTTAATATTTCATTGCATATTCATGTATCACCTCACGTTATTTTTAGTTTCTAAAAGAGATAGCAGACGAGGCTTCATAAAAGATTAGTAGGAGCCCTAGAAATAGCTTTATCACTATTCCAGTATATTTCTTTTTTCTTTTCCTGAGAGGGCAGAAAAGGATTCCCTTCAAAGAAGGCATATTTGGTAGTGAACAGAAGAGAACCTTCCCAAGACCACTAGCAATCTCGCTGATATGTTGGAATGTCTAATTTTGATTCTCTCAAGACAGCCTACCGCAATGCCCCTGTTCAGCTATTGTAGGGCACAAGCTAATCTTTACATTCTGTTTCCTTCCTGCCAATTCTTCTCATTTGAATTATTTAAGGAATATGTCATGTTTCATTATTTCTACATTTCTTTCACTGAACTATCAAAACTTGGGAAAGAAACACGTCTTTTTAAAAAACACACACATGTACAGCACAGTTTATTCCTTTTCCATTTCAAATAATTTATTCACATTATATTGGTGTCTTGTAAATTTCATATTTACTGTGCTGCTTTTTCAAATAATTTTTTTAAAGTGAAATTTCCTATTCCAGTTCCCTTTTTCATCCAGAGATTTTTATAAGATCATATAGCATGTAATACAGTAAAAAACTCAACATACCAGAATATATTTTTAGAATAGAGACATTCTACAAATGGCAGGAGATTTTTTTCCATTTTATGCCTTATGAAAAATGGATTTGGAACTTATAAAAAATGTATCTGGAACATCTGAGTGCAAGATTTTTGATTGGATTTTAGAATTCAGATCTATGATTTAAAAGCAATTTCTTCCTTTCTGAAAGTGTCCATGTCAAATTGATTTTTAAGGAGAAAGAAAGGGTGTAATTTGGATTTTGAACACTTTTCTCAGGACTTAGATTGTTTTCATTTATCTTGACTTCCTTTATCTTTATTGCATCCTCATGGAGTTGGAAAAGCATGTGTTTTCACAACTTTTTTTACAAGGGTTGACCACAGGCAAAGCCATAAATAAGGCTTTATTCTTTGTTCCATTTCACTTTTCTAGCTTCACATCTATTCAACGCCAATGTGGCTTTCTAGCTAATACTCTTTTTTTCTATCTTGAGGGAAAAGTCTTCATATTTTGTAGCATCACTCCAAAAAATAATTTGCTTTTTTCCCCCCCACAAACAGTAAGGAGAGAAAATAGTTAACACAAATGAATTAATCACTAATGGCTGACTTTCAAGTAAAAATCCAATGAATGTGGAGTAGTTGTCTAGGAGATGTAACTGGAAATTTTTCAAGTCCTTGAAAATGCATAGAAGAATACAGAGTCCCACTTTATTATTCTTATAAAAACCAAAGATCTGAGTATCAAATCACTAACGTATTTTTTTTTTATCTTGATGCTCAAGCTCTGAAAGTAGCTCTTTCTCCGTCAGGCTTCTAACTTCTATGATGGTTGCATCAACTTTAATGTTCTAATTTTTAGCACAGCTAATGGAGTAAACTGTAACTGAGTAAAAAGATGACTAGACCACTATCTAGCTTTCTGACTTTTGGAAGCAACCACCCCTTTCTGAATGTTATTTGCCTCCTCTAAAATTAGGAGGCTCAAGCTATTTCTTAAAAAAGAGTTCTGCAATAAGCTTCTTGGGTTTGAATTCAGATTCTATCACTTTACTAGCTCTGTGGTCTTGTACAAACTATTTAGTCTGTCTACACTTTAATTTCCTTACTGTAACATGGAGATCATTGCAGTATCTACTATAGAAGGAATTCTATCAAATGATGTTGGCCTAGTTGACTTTCAATAACTTTTAGTTATTGTTTGATTCAGAGGTATGTTCAAGTCATTATAGCTATGTAAAACAATTAAAATAACTGAAAAATGTGAACAATTCCCAAATATTTGTATAATAGCTGACATTTTATTAAGTGTTTATTATATGAGAAACACTAAGTTCTTGATTTGTATATTTCAATTATTCCTCTCAGTAACACAGTATAGAAGATATAATTATCCCTGGTTTACCCATGAAAAAATTAACCTAGGAGAAGCATGGTGGCTCACACCTGTAATCCCAGCACTTTGGGAAGCCAAGGCAGGCAGATCACCTGAGGTCAAGAGTTTGAGACTAGCCTGGCTAACATAACAAAACCTCGTCTCTACTAAAAATACAAAAATTAGCCAGACATGGTGGTTCATTCCTGTAGACCCAGTTACTCTGGAGGCTGAGGAAGGAGAATCACTTGAACCCAGGAGGCGGAGGTTGCAGTGAGCTGAGATCGTGCCACTGCACTCCAGCCTGGGTGACAGAACAAGACTCTGTCTCAAAAAAGTAAATATAAATAACCTAAATAAGCACACAGTCACACAAGTGAAAAAGTGCTGGAAGTGGCATATAAAGGGGAGCGTGTTTTCCCCCAGAGTTCACTCTTTTAATCACTGGACTGTATTTTGCCTTCCACTCTGGTGGAAGACCTCTGCCTTCAGTCTAGATGACTAATGCATAATTAACTGCAGCACTACATCCTGAAGAAAATCAACCTGTCCATGTTTCTTGAATCATTTTTACAATTAATATCTGATTTATATTTCTTCTTTTCCGAACTTGCCAGAGAACTTTAGAACATGATGCATATATATTTTTCAAGCATGCAAATCCATAAAGTCAAAGAGAGTTTTTGAACCACAGCTTGTTACTCCCCTACCTTCTTTCCTGTCAAAATCACCTGTGAAGAATCAACTTTCTCAGAAAGCTCAGCAACTTATTGAGATTTGGCCTGGAATTCACATAAAACTAGATAAAATTAGTGCTAAAAGGCCTATAAGAGCACCATAAAATAATTGACATCAAAACACACACACACACACACACACACATACATTTTCATTTCAAATATAAGAAGCCAGAGCTCTGACCCCATTGCTTTCCATAACTAACTGGCGAAAAGTATGACTTTTGAAATCGATACATTGCAATCTCCATGTTACCATCCTAGTGCAGTACTCCACAGCGCCGGCGCCGGGAAGAAACATCAGTGTTTCATTCTCCAGATTAATGCTCTCCTTTCAGAGAAATGACTTTCAGCTATTTTAGACTACATGCCCTTCATTTGAGAAGCAGTTTGTATTCATTCACTTACAGTCAATATTCACTAATATCATGGATTGATGGAGTTAAAAAGCTTTTCATTAGTTCTGTTAGCAAGGCTAATTTTTATAGCATTTGATCATTTTACTTCTAGTTGCCCCTCTTTTTTTCAGAACTTTGTGTCCCCCAATCATTCTTTTGATAGAGTAATATATTACATGTTTTTTATCTACAAAGATGTGTCCATGTCCCCAATAATGAGAGCAGCTACTCACAAAACAAGGTTCCTGTTTCTTGAACTACTTATGCACAGAAATTTCTACCTCTCACTTACCAATGAGATAATTAAAATGTGAGTCTTGGAGCAGAGAGGATTAGAGGTTTAGATGCTTGTATAATACATATATTACTGGCTAGTAATTTGTACTGAAAAAAACATAAATATAAATATATATATATGTATAAACTCTTTGCTCCATTTCTCATGTATCTTATTATTTGTTTATTTTTGCAGATGTTATTATTCCTAAATTCAAATTGGTCACAGGTTCATTCAAGAAAAACACTATACCAATGTAACTACATAGCAATTATAAAAATAAGGAATGTCTTGATGAAACATAGATATGGGGATAGAATAGATATTCCTGATCTCTAAGTGTACATCAACAGTAGGGTTCTTTCCTCATTAAGTTTAACTTACCAAGAACATGTGTAAAAACTCTATTTTGCTGTTCAAAGACATTCACATGAAATTTTTTTAGTGAAGTAGCAGATCCAAGTACATGAAGAGCCTTGGGAATAAAAATAGGCCAAGCCTTATAATAATGATTCCTGCTAATAGAAATATTTATAATTACACTATGACATCCTGTTTTTAGTTGCTATGCAATTAACATTTTCTCTTTTCTTCTACTTCCTCTTACACTTATACACATGAGGATATGTGGGTTTCATTATGCCAGGATGACAAGGTAGAGACATTTGTTGATATTTTAAGAATTTTAAGACATTTCTAGACTTCAAAAATGAGTGGTTAGTTGTTTCTTTTTTTTTGTCAAAAACTTGTAGTGGACATTGCTATGCTTCAGGGACTTCACACATACATAACATCTCCTTCAATCCTCATGTAACCTCTGAGGACTTGCTGGTCTAGTATGGAATATGGGACATATACCTGAATAACCACAACTTAAGACACAGAATGGTGATGGCCATGAGCAAGGTACAGAGATCAATAGCCATAACCGTGCAGAAGAAAAATGTTGCTTCTACCTGAAAAAAATAAAAAAGGTTCCTTTAAGTGGTGACATTAGGAGCTGACCTGAGGGGAAAACAATGGTACTTTTAATATAAATCCACCCATATAACTTCCCCTTAACTTTAGATGTGTATCATTAGCATTATTCTTGTGTTAAAACATTAGGGGGATGCTTTGGCAAGAACCTGAAATGAAGACAAGCGTGCAAGTAAAAAGGAAAGAGATTGAAGGTCTAAGAATGTCAGAAATACCTAGCAAGGACTAGGAGTGAGAAGGAACAAGAGTGTGTGTTTTAGTGAAAAGAGATCACATAGGATGAAAGGAACCAAAATCTATTCCTAAGGAGTTAAAAATAAAAGGATGCAGAGTAGGAAAATCATTGTTTGATTCTCCTTTGATAGAATCACCAGTTGATATCATTAAAACAGTCTAGTTTATTTGTTGCCTGAATTGACCTATTCAGATGCCAAAGGAGACCTTTTGTCTTCAGGATGGGTAGGGATAAAGTGAGAAGAGTTTAATTTCTGACCCCATGTACAGGACATTGGAGGCTCAGATGCTCATTACTCCGGGAATACCGATGAGGATGAACCATGAAGTGCATCATCTACTGAGGGTCTGGAAGTTTACTATTGTTAATACCTACAACGTGGAGGGTGGGGAAAGGATGCAAAGGAGGAAGAGACACTTGTTTTGAAGGTGACCAAGATGACCTTTACCCTATAGCTAAGCTGAATGACCTTGCTGGTAGGTGAAGTATTTTGCGAAACCATTCTGGCTCACTTAGGGGCCAGCCTTGTGGATTGTCATTATTCATAGAAAGACACAGTGTCTGCTCCCAACATTGACCTCACAGTATGAGAGTTGAGTAATATGAATGAATTATTTATTACTTATTCAAATTTTAAGACCCACTGGCCTCTAATAGAACCAAAATAAGAAATTTTTTTCTTCTTTCTTTTCCAATAAGTTGATACCTCTATCTATGCTTCTCACAAATGGATTCTCTACAATCAAGTGATTCCTTTCAATACTGTGGACTCACAAACTGGCTAATTATACCTGAATTAAGGGCAGTTCCATTCAGGTGATTCTACATTTCATTTTACACAATGCCATAGCCAGGAATGACCCAAAACAATTTCTTAATAGCCTGAAAGAGTTCCTTAACTTTCCAACAACTTCAGGAAACTTCAGGAAAAACACATAGGATAATTAAATAAATCCAGGAAACAATTTTTTAAACATTTTCTTTATACTCGGGTTGAGCTAGACACTACCTAACTCTCAAGGAGTTTACAGTATGACTTTTTGAAGCCTTATTTTTTACAAAAATGAAATAGATGTATAAATAATAAATAAAATGCTAGGCAATAAGACATAAGAGATGTACTAGGGAAATAAATAATTTTGACTGGGCTGGCTCAGAGAAGAAGAAAACAGTTGACTTAGAACTTAAACCATTACAAGGATTAGGATAGTAAATAATTAAGTGGGAGTGGAATTTGGGTAGAAAGTTTGCCAGGACTGAGGAAAATTGAGCTCCTATCAATATGGTGAGTTAATTAATAGAGTTAAAATTCAGGTGTGTAACCCAATAATTTACTTTCATTTCCTGGCTTATCATTACTTATTTTCATACTTCCATTTTTTACTATTATTAAGATTCATCAAAGCTGGATATTGTGCCTCAAACCAGTAATCCCAGCTATTCAAGAGGCTGTGGCAAAAGAATCGCTCATGCCCAGCAGTTCAAGGCTGCAGTGAGCTATGATCATGCCACTGCACTCCAGCCTGGGTAGTGAGAACCCCATCTCTAAGATCCATCAAGTCAGCATGGCCAAAATATCTTTTGTTCAATACATGAAAAATGGATGAAGCTAACATTAAATATCATTCTTATATATTTCTTCATCAAATTCCACATTTTTTATTTTTAAAATGATTCACTTTGTATTGTTTTATTTTTTCTTACTTCTTAGGTATTTCTAAATCCCAATATGCTCTGATAAATAATTATCATAGAGCATATGATTTTAAGCAGAGATGCTAATTGGCTTTAAAAAATACAGACTCATGATTGTAATCATCTAACTGTTGTTGAACCCCAAATTTCAAATTCCTGCTAAGCAGTGCAACTCGTATAAAATTATTCAGAAAAGCAGTGTTTTATGCAGAGTGAGCCTCTGAGGAAAAAATTATCTTTAGTCTAAATAACTTTTGCAAATAGGCCTACTATAAAATTTGGTAGACTGATTTTTCCTGTCTCTCAGTAAATCTAGTATAACATTGAAAAAGATCACCACACTTGGTTTGAAGTCTAAATGAAATAATAGGCTTGATTTAAGAGCCATATTGTATGAAAAATATAATTGTTTTTTACTATTTTTTTCCTGAGTGGGTATGATTGGTGTCACCTATGTTTAATAATGTAACTACTGCAGTGGGTCTCAAAGACAAGCCACATCAGATTCACCTGGAGGGCTTGTTAAACTCAGTTGCAAAATTCTACACTCAGAAAGTCTGAAGTGGGGCTTAATAATTTTGTTATTATTATTATTATTATTATTATTATTATTGTAGAGACGGGTCTCACTATGTTGCCCAGGCTAGTCTTGAACTCCTGTCCTCAAGCAATCCCCCTGCCTTGACCTCCCAAAATTAGAATTACAGACATGAAAGGATTTTTATTTTTAATGAGTAACCAGTGATGCCAATGCTGCTGGTCCAGGGGACCCACTTTGAGAACGACTGTGTACACACACACACTTGAAACACATAAATATATATATCTTAAATTAATTTGTGGTCATGAAGGGTATGTGTGTGTGTTTAAATGCCTGTGTGATTGTATATCATTCAACCAACTACATTTTTTAATCATTAGTCATTTCTTATTATGTGGCAGTGAATATAACCACTTCTAACCTATAGAACTGTTTTGATGTTCAAAACCAGTTCTCAGCTGCTGGGAATGCCTTAAACGCTAAGGTCAAATTGTCAATAGAATCCTGCCTGCGTAGACTTAATACCAGTAAGATAGATCTAAAATTGGCATTTCAATAAGCTATTTTGCTAAACTTTAGTAACACAAATTCTGTTAACCTTGAAGCCCTGATTAAAACACAAATAAGCGAGAAAATCCCTATTGTTAACTGAGCCCATTTTGCATATTTATTGCTACACCTTTTAATTTGTAAGGCCATGGCAGACTGTATAATGAAATCTGCTCTCTAGTTGCTAGGTCTTTCTTTTTGTCTTTTCCACATTATATTACATGTAGGTGCTGGATGTCAGTGTAGTAGCAGCTTACCTACATTTGGAGAAAATATAAAAACCTTTGAAAAATGTTTGCTATCATTCTGTCATTCCTTCCTTAACTCTAACTTTTTCCTATATTTGTCCATCATCTGTTTTCAGAGTCCAAAAATTTTAACTAGTTTTTTCACTCCACCAAAATGAAAATTCTAACTATATTTATTTAGCTATTTATTTTTTAAAGAAATGCTGCATTTTGTTGGGTTGAGTGGTATATAGAGTCTACCAGGTGCTTTGATTAATTCAGAGTTATCCTTTGCACAATCATATACTTGAAAAAAGAGAGGCAACCCTGAAAAAAAAAAAAAGAGAATACAGTATGAATGAGCTGGGGTTGGAGAGTTTGAGAATACCAAAGTTCAGAAACATGGGGACTATTTGGTACCCAAGAAAATAACCACATAGTCATCATCAGGTTTTGGGACTGCTTATGGGGAGGAAAGAGGATGCCCAAAGTAGTTTAATGAAACACTGAAAGTAATGATTTAGGAACAGATTAAAAGATGCCAGATTCATCACTTCATCACATGATCTGCCTTTCTTTGCAGTCTAACTTGGGAGAAACTAAGGAAGAAAGTATGACAATCAAATTACCTGCTTTTCCTTTTTTTATAAAATTATGTAAAATTATAGAAGACAGTTAAAACTACATGTTACATTTCAACTACTATATCTATGGATTTCTTACTGAGAACTGTCTCCAATGACACAAATAATTTTAAATTGCATGCATTGTTTATATTTAAAGACTATAAATTCTATTTATTCATTCAACAAATATTTATTATGCAACTTCTGTGTGCCAAGTGTTAGCTGAAGGAAATATAGTTGCGAACAGACATCTCTTGCCCAGCCAGGTAGTTAAGACATACTAAGAAACAATAATAGCAATAAAATGTACATGGATCTATGTACATTTCTAATTCTGTTGTTGTTGTTATTGTTGTTGTTGAGATGGAATCTCCCTCTGTCACCAAGCTGGAGTGCAGTGTCACGATCTCGGCTCACTGCAACCTCCACCTCCTGGGTTCAAGTCATTCTCCTGCCTCAGCCTCCCAAGTAGCTGGGACTACAGGCACCTGCCAAAATGCCCAGCAAATTTTTGTGTTTTTACTAGAGATGGGGTTTCACCATGTTGGCCAGGATGGTCTCGATTTCTTGACCTCGTGATCTGCCCTCCTCAGCCTCCCAAAGTACTGATATTACAGGCATGAGCCATCGCACCCGGCTGTACATTTCTAATTCTATATCTGGGTACTCCTCTCAAACTCGAAGAACCTTAATTTGGAATTTAATTTCAATTATATGGAGGAAAAGGAATTAGTCCAACCTCTATACCTTTTCTTTTAGTAACAACTACAGAGCAGAAATGTGTCCCTTTAACCTTTGAAGGGGCTATTTTCCCTTTCAACACAACGGAAGAAAGCTTCAGATCAGAACTAATTGTTCTGTGATTGATTGATAGTTTCCCTCTTGCTGCTACATACAGCCCAATGACATGCATTGTACACACAACAGGAGGTAAGAGAGTCAATCAATTAGGGAAACAATTAGTTCCAGTTTCTACAATTCATTTGATGTTGTAGATGAAATTGCCTGAAAATATTAAGAACATTAAAGATCAGTGGTGAAAGCTAAGTAAATACATTTATATTCAAATTTTAGAGGCAGATGCTTAGTTGATGCTGCTCTTCTGCAGATAGGCGATGTTAATGCAATAACAATTACAGTTTGGCAGCAATTAATAAATGGACTGTCAAAATCAGTCAAGTTGTGTTCATGGTTTTGGAAGGCTGCTGATTTTAGCTTTGACAAGATGTGGCTGAAGTGTTGCTGAAAAACTCAAAGTGATTAATTAATTTAGAAGATATAATTCTGTGACTCCCCTTCTATGGGTAGTAGTTGGAAATGGGGGAACCCAAACATTCAGTGCAACCTGATGCCTTCTTTGGGGTCCACATTTAATTAGTATTTATGTCTAGTAAATGCAATGTGTAGGAATAGTCTAAGATTTATGAGATTGATGAAGTTGCAACCAAGAAAATATGAGGCAACTTGGAGTAATATAATTGATGAGATCTTCAGGTCATACGGAATTCTAGATTTAGAGCTTCTGTTGCGATATTAGGGTACAAAATTCAGGGTGGGGAGGAAATCAGGATGGACTAAGAGTGATGGGCTAGCTCTAAGTGAGTTCAAAGCTATGTCTCATGCAGAGCAATATGAGAGACAGGTCCCTCTCCTCCTCGGGGTAAGAAAGCAAAAAGAAAGTTAATAAAAATAATCAAGAACATTTCATCCAAAACAGTGGAAAAGAGAAAATGCTTAAGAATTTTACTATATTTCCTCAAAAGCAAAATATAGGAACAAGTTTAAAGCCATAATTCCATCAAATTTTGAGTTTATATGTTAGCCTATTCTTAATAATGATCAAAGCTGCTTAAACCCGGAAAGTAAATCCTGATCAGTTTCACATTATCTTTTAGTTTGTTCAGCAAAAGAATAAAGAGAATACTGATGTTAACATGTGTATGTCTGTAGTATTTAAAATCCAACACACTCTGACAGAAATGTTCTAGAGTGACTCAAATTTGATCCCTCAGAGAAAAAGTATATTTTTTAACAAGGTAACACTGTTACTTTGATGAATAAATTTTTTTCTAAAAAACTCTGGATACAACTAAGACAGCTAAGAAACATGGAAAGCAAATAAAACATCACTATCACCCAGAAAAAATAAGATAATACTAATAGAGAAAATTAATTCTAAATATTAAATCCATTTCTAGACCAAAACAGAAAAGAATTCACATTACCTTATTCAGGTTTTTCTAACCTTTCAATAAAAATCTTGTAGAAATTTGTTATAAAATTTCATTTTGTAATTTAATATTAGGAATTAATTAGGAGGGAAAACAAATTGATATTCTCAGCTCCTTATCTTTGGTGTTTTAGTACTTACATTGTCTTTCATGTTCTAATTAATTTTACTAATCCCTTTAGCTAATGAATAAGTAAATGAGGACCAGGGGAAAAATTCATCAATTGCAAGAAAAGTGTAGAAAATTATTAATTCAGAAGTAACCCATAACAACCACAGTGAACTTGTCAGTATTGCTTTGCTCTCTTGCTAATATTCTAATTTCTGTTTTATTATTCTTCATAGAGCAAAATGTTTCACAGTTAATCTTAACAGTACTTTTGTTTCTAAGCCTTCTAAAAGGCATTGATTTGGGAATAGCCAAATATTTGAATATAAATTGATTTTATGCAATACACAGAAAACAAGTATTTTATTGATATAAGTGGTTTCTTTATTTGTAGAATTACACTTAAAATTATTTTGAAGCAGCATGAACTCTCTCTGGATGGTTTTGGAATTTCATGCCCAAATCAACTTGAACATTACTTTTATATGAGCTTTTTGTCTTCTGCAGTAGCATAAATGCCTATGGTTGGAAGTGTCAGGGGAGTAGAGATGGAGATAAAAGCTTCAGGAAACAAGATGTAAGTGTGAAAATGACAGAATGTTCATGTGGGAAGAAATTGCTATAAAGCTTTTCTTTCCTTCATTCCTCTTCCTAAAAGAAATACTTAAATTTTAGGACTTCAGTCATTTTCTTTCAATCTGGTTGATAATAGCAGGAGACTAAGGCCTACTTTACATATTAAGACAGAAAATGCTCAGACATTACAGAGACAGGCATGAAGAAGGGGAAGCCTGCATGAATTTTTGGAATGACAAACCTTCTGTGCTGATATTCTGATGTCAGTTGACATTCTGATATTGGTTTTCAGACTTCCTTCACTGAGGAAGTAGTTATAATCTTTAACCAGCATGGCCAAGAAAGAAATCTCAAGGGCAGTAGAGACTTTTGCTGTTGTCTAAGTTCTTTTTATTCTCTTTAATGCCATACCATTCTTACCTCTTTGGAAGGCTGTTTGTCATTCACAACCAATTCAATTCAATTCAGTCTCTGATGATGGACTTCTACAAAGTGCATCTTAATCAGCAGATTTCCACAGAGACTTTTCCTCTCTCTAACACCCTCTGCAAAATGCTGGCTGAAATTTTTACTTGTTACCATGAATAACAGCATGATTTTGCAGCTACATGTTCCCCTCTTTCAAAATTGAATGCTCTATATCCGTTTTTCCCTACCAGCTGCCTTCCCTCTCTCCACTGTCAGCATTTTGTGATGAAAAAGATTCAGTTACAATATGTGCCCCATATTGTGTAGGCTTTATATTCACTCAGGCTTTGAGTCAGGCCTCCATTCTCACCATAGAAATGCCCTATCACCTCTCCAAACACCAATTCTCTCTAAAATTAAATTTATTCTGCTATAACATGCAAAACCTAGAAATGCATCCAAAGCCTACTTCTGACACCAGAGAAAAATGAAAAATCATGAGCAAATTCACCTAAGTTTACTCATATTTATGTTTTACTCCCTTATAACAGAGTAATGCAATATTAGGTTTATATCAATATAAATACATATCATAAGCACTATCAAATTTTATACTGTGGTAGGGATTGAGACATTGTGCTGAGTATTGCAAATACAAATGTTAATAAAATCCTATCCCAAAACTCAGGGAGCTCAGAGATGATTGATGAAATAGATACATAAGAAGATAATCATGATATAATTCTAGAAATGCATTAATTCCTAAAAATCTTGATCCTTTCCCTTTCCCAATATAATGGTAAGGAACTTAGTTTAAGAAAATATGTTTAAGAATAGGTAGCATAAATTTTTTTCATTAGAATTATAAAGAGGGCTTCTCTTCCTGGTGACATCTTAACCACAAGAGATTATTTATGCTTCCTACCAAAAGCTACTGAAATGTTAGAATAGAAGAGAGATGAAAAGGGTGAAGGACATAAAATTCTGTGCAACAAGAAAGTACCTTAACAAATCAGAAATTCTGAACTGTTTCCAAGACATAGAAAGCATTTTATAATAATTGATAAAGATACCAGATCTGAGAAAACTGCAACCCAGAAGTGCTTGGAAGAAATGTGCTGCAGAGAGAGGCGTCATTTTCCCCAGCTGGCCCTTGATAGTCTAACAAATTGCCAAAGGATTTCTGCCTGGAGGGTAATTACAGTGGAGTAATTTATTAAAGGAGAATTGCCTCCTCACTGCTGGACAACTGGCTCCAGTTCACATAAAGGTACTTAGAGCCACTATGAGGGCTCTCTGAGTAATGTGGACAGGGTGTAGGACCAAACAAGAAGCAAAGCACAGTCCTCTGAAACTCAAAAGGGTATGAAAGAGTAAGAATAGCCCCTCTGCCAGACAGAAAATGCTGTCCGCTCCCAGAAAAATTCCTCCTTTACCTTGAAAAATGAGGGAACTCCTAGCTTATCTACTGCTACCTGCCCAGGCACTTAGAAGGAAAGTCTGTGTCACCATGTGTAATACTCTCTCAGTCAACACTTTCATTCAGAGAAGAAGTAACTGGGGAAAGAGATTTGCCCAGTTTAGACAAAATCTATACCAGTCATAAGATTAATCAACATTAGATTCCAACATAGAGTTTCTAGCTTCAGAGTCCATGCTGTTATCCAGATAATAACTGAACCAGTCTACATAATTCAGAAACATAATATGTCCACCCTCCCTGTCATATATATCTTGATTAAAGGGGATTTTTTGTAAGCCAGATAAATATCTAATTGGTGAATCATCAACCTGTAAAAATAGTGAAATGGTAAGGAAATGTATTTTGGAATCAGAGGGTTATCACATGGGTCAGCCCATCATTTCATGGAGCCATCCTTTGATCATTTCCCAGCTGTTTCCAATTCTCAGAGCTTTTTACTTCCTTCATTGTTAATGCCGTGGAGCCTCTAAAAGGCTTATAGTAACGTTCCTAGGATCTGTAGTGGAACACCCATGCTAGGCAAGGGTGATTTCCCCATATGTATTTTTTGGAAGTTGGGGCTTGTAAATAGTTGACTACCTTGACTACCTCTGAGTGTCATGCAAAGCTGAGCCAGAGCCAATGAGAGATTCTAGCCAGTTTCACAAATAATCCTGAATAATTTATTTGGCAGCAGCTATGATTTTATTTAAAAGTTGATAAATCTGAAAATATCTTTAGATCCTATTCTATAAAGAAAGGCAAACAGGCTTCATCAAGAAATTGACAAAAATACTTTCAGTTCTGTATAAGTCAAATCGATGTTGCTATAAGGCCAAAGGATAGTGAAGTAGGGACGCAAAAAGTTAGCCATATTCCAGGATCTGACCTTCAAAATTATAGGCTCAAAAATTTGTTTAAAGTCATCTTTTGGTATGACTGACACTACCCAATTCACAAGGGGCTAATATATAAGCCAGAATTTTAATAATTGTTTAGTACTGAGTATCTAAATACAAACATGTTTTCTTCCAACAATGCATCATAGTTTATAACTAGACTGATGAAATAAACTTGGAGTCCTAGTCATCAACAATCTTGAGCTACACAATAGGAAAAGGTGCAGATCTTCCATATATCTGTTGCTTTGCAGTAAGGTAGAAATGACTTCTACTTAAGAATATTAAAAAATTATAAGAGGGCTTTTGATAATAAAAGGCATCCAACAACATTTAAAGTGGAAGTTTGGCACACTCAGTATAAGCACTTTAGATCATGTTTTAGTTTTCTTTTAATGTCATAATATCAAATTATTGATCAGTAAGTATGAAAAAAAGTCTAAAGAAATGAGCCAACTGCCTGTAGAATGACTTCATATCAGTGAAATTATAGTATCTATAATTACTGAATAAAACATGAAAAGGCAATTTAGCTCCATGTATTGCTCTTGTCGGTAAGCCAGCATGCCTGTTTATCATGTAAATAGGATAGTATTTACATATCATGCTCCAAATCCGAAACTATATTCTTTCTAAACTCTTTATTTGAAGATCTGAGATGCAAACTGTGGTATATTCATCAGTCTTATTAAGCCACTCAGATGGCAATGGCATTAAGTCCAGGCATTGGCCAAAATGAAAATAAAAGTTAAAGAGCCAGAGATAATGACCTTTTATTAAAGTTACTTACTTCACAATGTTCAATGTCATGTTCCAATGTGAGATGGTGACTCAATGGTATTTTATAGGAAATCTGTTCTTAACCCCGCTTTCTTAAAGTGGTGTGTTCTGGGTTTGTCAAGACGAAGGAAAAATGTGAAAATTCGCCTTGGACATATCCCTAACTTTATTAAAGCGTGACTTGTTGAAGAAACAGAAAATAAATTGTTTCTTACTAAGAAACAAAAGCAAAGAAGAAAGAGAAGGAGTCAGGGAAGAAGCAAAAGAAAAGGAACTCACTAAGAAACACATGGAGATTATGCCATGTAAGAATCACAATAGGGCACCTGCCTTTCAAATATTCTTTCCAGTCCTCCAAGTCCCCCGGATTTATTTGTAGAGTACTCCTAGTAGATCAAGGTGTACTTGTCCACTGCTTCCTCACTTGCAGACTTTGATCAATGATGGACACACTAAAAGGTAGAACATTCAATTGAAATGCAATTTCAATTTGAAACCCTTACCTAAACGTTTCAAATCTTTTAAAGCAGCTTAAACCAATCGCAAAACTAATTTTCTTATAATCCACATCAATTCAATTCATATTTATCCAGCTCCACAGGATGCAGGGTGCTGAACTTCACCATAATTTACAGAATGTAGGGAAGACACAACCCTGTTTTGAATAGGAAAAAAATGTAATGAAAATCTCTTAGACCTATTGGGAATCAAAAGCTAGGAGTCAGAGGCACACGTAGGTAAAGAGTATTAGCAACAAGGCAAGTTAGCTTCGCCTAGTAGATAATAAGCCTATGTAAAAAATAAGTTTTTTATTGTGAAAATGAGATTGTTAAGTATTTGTGTATGCTCGTTTTTGGCAGATGTAATACAAACTGAATCAAACCGTAAGGGAAATGTATTATTTTCCATTACAAGAAGTCCCAAGGTATGGTTGTCGTAGGTTGGTTAACACAGCTGCTCAACGGCATGGTGAGGTTATGGTTACTTTCAGTTTATAGCTCGCTGTCCATAGAGTATCTATCTGCCTTCCCTTTCACCAGATTCTCTCATACTTACGACATGGCTGCAAGCAGTTCCAGGTACCACATGCAAACACATCACCACCCAGCAAAGGAGATACTGCTTCCTCTGTACGTCTTTTTAAAAGTTAGAAAAACATTTCCAGAAATCACCCAACAGAATTCCTCTTATATTACTACACTTCCAAATTGACTCATATGCCCTTGCCTAAACCAACCATCGGCAAAAAGAATAGGATTTCCATGATCAACATATAGACTAATAAGATTTTCTCATGAAACAGGGATAAGGTAATCTCCCCAAAGCAGTACTTGTCAGAAAAAAAAAGTGGGGGTTTATCTTAAATTGAAAGGAAGGAATAGCTGTTAGGTAAAAAACCAACACACTGTTAGGTAAACGGCCAACAATCTTGCTTGTTATTTTTTCGTAGATTGTAGATACTGTTCATTCTTGTCTCATGTCCCCAAATTAATTCATTGGCACACAACAGAAGGTAGAATTTGGGGAGAAGTCTCCTATAATTATTTATACTAGAGTATATTTTGGATTTTAACCATCTGCGTACATGGCTGTATCCCCAGGCATTCAAATAGTGAATGAATTACTTGAGAATTATTCAAAGCACCTAGTATAATGTTGGACACATTGTAGACACACAGTTTATTCATTCGATCAACATTTATCTATTCATTTATTAGTAAGGCAGACTTCCATGGACTCAGAGCTGGCCTGTTTCAATTTAAATCCTGGCTCCACCACTTACTAGCTGTGCAAACTTTGGCAAATTCTCTCATCTATAATAGAGAGACACTGTAATAATATTGCCTGACTCATGAGGTTTATTTTGTGAGCATTATATGAGCTTAGATGTTTAAAGCACTTATAATAATGTCTAGGTAATAGTATAGCTTAATAAATGTTAGATATTTTTATTTATTGATATATTATTTCTAACTGGTAGATTGCAACATTTTCCATCATCCTATTTACCTCAGTCTGAACTGTGTATAGATGGATTTTAAAGTTTTGCTTCACTGTGTGACAAAACAATGACTGTTTGAACACAGTGTGATAAAAGAGGGCTGTGAGCTGCAAGCTCAGATTTTCTGTCAAGCGCCTGCAGCTCAGAAACAGCAAGAGTTCAGAGTTGAGTTTCAGCAAAGCAACGGAGAAAGGAAATTCCAAATTATTAATCTGTAACTTCTATAAAAAACACTATGAGAGCCGATTGGCTTGCTTCAACTAAGCTATATCTCTTCATAACTACCAAAAACATCTAGTACCATCTTACTATACAAAAGTTAGAGATCACTTCAATTAATATTCTATACAATGAGTACAGTCACTAAAAAAAGCTATGTCAAATTGATCCATGGAAGATTTCAGTTCCATCTCTAGGCCTTTACATCTCCCTCTTCTATCAAAAATAAATTAAAAAGAAAAAAGAGAGACTTTGCTCCTGTTGTAACTTTTTTTTTTTTTTTGAGACAGAGTCTCTCTTTGTCGCCCAGGCTGGAGTGCACTGGTGCAATCTCGGCTCACTGCAAGCTCCGCCTCCCGGGTTCACACCATTCTCCTGCCTCAGCCTCCCGAGTAGCTGGGACTACAGGCGCCCGCCACCACGACCGGCTAATTTTTTGTAATTTTAAGAGACGGGGTTTCACCGTGTTAGCCAGGATGGTCTCAATCTCCTGACCTCGTGATCTGCCCGCCTCGGCCTCCCAAAGTGCTAGGATTATAGGCGTGAGCCACTGCACCCGGCCTCCTGTTGCAACATTTTTTAAAACACTGTAAAATACACCTGAAGTTTTTATAATGCATTTGAAAAAAACTCCTATCTTTTCTTGATTATGAACCTGCCATTCCTACTAAAATCTTGGGAGGCTTTTTAGAGCCAGAAAAATTCTACATTATTCAGTGGCACTTTTAAAATAAATATGGTTTTTGAAACTGCAATGATAAAATATTTTATTTATAGAGAAATGAACACGTAATAAGTGGATTATCAGCAAAACAATGTTAAACTTGTGAATTCATTAATGAATACGTTTTTAGTTACAATTCTGCTGTACCATATTTTTAAGATTCACATCCCTATTGTAGGTGGAAAATTTTCAGGTTTGTATAAAACCTTCTGATTTTCTGTATATCACTTTAGTAATTCAGTACTTGAATTTTCTCTTGGATATGTTTTGCTTGTTTGTTTCCATTCTTTTATTCTCAGTAATATAGGTCCAAAGGGGAAAATAACATAGCAATGAATATAGTTTTCACTTGGCTCATGGATTTATTTTTATTTTGGCTAGTTCTTCTGAAATTCATGTTGACTACAATTGCTAAATATAATTGTAATTGATCTTCTGAGAATGAGAAACACAGTTTGTTTAAATTTGTTTTAAGTTTTCCCTTTCCAATACATTATTTATAAACAATACTCGTATTTTCTCCTCATTCTTTAGGAAATACATATTTCATGTACTCTAAGAGACCATTAACTACAAGATGCACCATTATTTTATAAAGCACTAAGAAAGCATGTTGCAAAACAATTTCAAAAATGGTTTCATATAATTTGAATTTTATTTTGTATTAAAAGATTATTTAGACTTATTTAGACAGATTTCATTTTGTCACTCTTGTGCACACAAAAAAAAACTAAAAGCAAAATAAATTGGTTAATGAATTTCTAAAATTTCTAAATCTGTTCTCAATACTCAGATTTGATAATGCTCTTTTTTTCAGATACCATTTCTGCAAATATTGCTTTACTGTTGCCTCCAAAATCTTCCAAATTGCTTGACTCTCATTCTGCTAGTTTTGATGGTAAAGCCAATATATTAGAAGGTTTCAGACGACAACCCAGATGCAGATCCCTTCTTTAAGTCACCTTTAAGTGATTTGTTGACTGGAACATCAGCAGGAATAATAACTGTGTTGAGCGTACGTTGAGCAAATAACAACTGGGCCTGGCAGACAGTGATAGTAAGATACCACAGATTTTAAGAAAAATCCCCATTTCAAAGATGTAAAAAATGTGAAAAAAAATATTGTGAAAGAATGTATTCAGTTGAGTGTTTAATCCATCACTCAACTATCAGTCTCCATGGCATTTTCCTTAGCTTCCATGATGGGATCCCACATCACTCAATGCTCTCAGTTCTAACAGTCTTCCATGTACAGTTAGGAATGCACGGTGAAGAGTTACTGACAAAATTCATTACTTCTGGCTATAAATTCAAATGATCCAGAAACTAACAGGACTAGTGACTCCACACAGTAGGTTTTGTTTCTCATAATACTTTCTTGATTACAAGGTGCAGATACTTAGATCATCATCAAGTGGGATACTATGTAGTGAAACTCAGATCGAGGTGAAAACCAGGCCAACAGAAGTGGAGTAACTGCAAGGATGACATTGGACAGTGATCACAGATGTGAACCCTGGGATCAGATAGCCATACTGGAATCCTGGCTTCACCACTTATTAACTCTGTGACAATGAGCATGTTTATTTTTTTCTCTATGCCTTAGTTTCTTCAAAGTTTTTCATAGTTTAAATTCCTAGGGAATGATTCTTACTGCCTAACTCACCTTTTCATGCCAAACAGTGTCATTGGCCTCAGTCCAATGAGCTGCCATTGAATCAGGTACACATTCCTCCTTAAATTTGCTGTGACTATGCTGTAGGGGGTGGTCACACAATGTGCATGAGCTCTTTCCCACCTTTAGAGCCATGAGAACAATTTTACTGAAAAGGAGCTATCGATGGGCACACACTGGATTTCATACTTTGAGTACATCTCCCACCCACCACCTTTAGGATCAAGGGTTAGATCCATCTCTCCTCAGAGAAAACAAAGTTTTTCGTTTGTTTTAATTCGATTTGATTTTAGGTTCCAGGATACATGTACAGGACATGCAGCTTTGTTACATAGGTAAACGTGTGCCATGGTGGTTTGCTGCATCCATCAACCCATCACCTAGGTATTAAGCCCCTCATGCATTAGCTGTTTGTCCTGATGCTCTCCCTGCCCCACCAACAAGCCCCGGTGTGTTGTTCCCCTCCCTGTGTCCATGTGTACTCATTGTTCAGCTCCCACTTATGAGTGAGAACATGCAGTGAAAAACAAAGTTTAAAAAAAGAAAAAAGATATAGAGATGTTAAACTAGTTGGGCCAGCTTGGAAACAAATCTAGAAAAAAATGACACTTTTTGACACAGGATGTTATTATGATTTTTAAACAATGAAAATTAGGATTAGATGGGAAAATAGCTAAATTCTTAATATAACCAGTCTCCTTCCATCTTTAAGAAAGATGGCTCCTAAGCTTTTGCTCAACTTCAAGAGACAGGGATGGGAGGGAATGAACACTGGAGAATCTAGCAAACTACATGAGAAAAAACAAGAAAGAATTCTCATTAACAATATGAAATTTGCAAGTTGGTAAGTCAGTTTTCCAACCTCTGGAAGTAGGATTACCTAGCTACTTAAACAGTTTAACCCCTGGTTTTTAACACAAACATTTGCCTTTTAAGCTATTTGTTCATTTTGAGAAACTTACTGCTGCATCTCTCTGCACGTATCCTTTTTGGGCCCAAATTTCCTAATTCCTGGTCCTATTTGCTACTTCTTCTTCATGCTTTCCCACCTGCTTCCTGGAAATCAGAGTCATGTTCCCAATTATCTAACAATGTCAAGAAGATAACTATGAGTTGTAATTTACCACTATTGGTTTCAGGAGATGCCATTGTGGGGGCATATTTGAGTTTCCATAATGGGAGGAAGGGTCAGCAAGCAGAAACTCATGGGCTGCTTTAATGGTGTGAATTGATGTCTTATTCTCCTATTCTCCAACTGCACACAAAGCATAAAGCTCACTAAATTCTCATTACTTACATCAAGTCTTTAGTACATGGTAAGTGAGACCTAACTAAAAATAATTCTTGTTCTCCCATTAGGGAAAAAAATAATCAAATAAAGAAAAGAAAAAGTTAAGACCAAGGAAGGGTTATAAGAGGAAATGGAGACTGAAGCATTTCGATCAGAATGAGAAGAGAGGCAGACAGGAGAGAGGGATATGAGAAGGAAAGCCAATGGGGCTTAGGAAGCTGCGGAGAATTTCTGAAGAAGGAAGAGAGAAGACATATAGTAGGGGGAAAAGAGATATTTAAAGGGGATTCTTAGGAAAGGCAGCTGGTGAGCATGCAATATTTCCTTCTGCTTACATTCTTCCAAAGACACCTTCAGCATAACACCTCTACACACCTCTTCAATGTTTGTATTGTGGGATTTGTGACATTGTGGAAGAATGTTTGTTCTCTTCTTAAAGTAAACCTAAGAAGGCCCAGTTATATTTAATTTGCAAAAGCACTATGAGAAATACTTCCTGGAAGGCATACTCTTTAAAAAAAAATCTCCCTACACCTCTGAGGAAATATTTGTGACTTGTTGAATGGGTAAAATCTGGAGGTAACTAGATCCATTTTGGAAAAAAGGGAAGAATCCAGGCACCTGGGTGTTTTAGGTTAGCCAAACTGCTGTGCTTCCAGTTGTTCCAAGGTCTGAAAAACAACCTTTCATCAGTAGCTGTTTCTTTGGAACTACTGCCATAAGTCAGCTCTCATCCATAGTGACAGGGCTGTTCAATCTCTTGCTTCCCACTTAATTCCCTCAAGAGAAATTATGTTTGAACTAGACAGAAGATACACCTCAAGCCTGACATTCAAACATCTGCAAACTTATGGAGGATTTTGATATGCTGCTAGGCTTTACTTAACTGCCTAAGGATCTTTGGATTTGGAAAGAATTTAAATGAAAGCTTTGACAGTGGTTCATTTTTTTTCCAAAAATATTTCAGAGTAGGTGTTATAGGTCAGATTCCCTGGGAACCTGCTCTCAATCAGAGGTAGTTTACTAGGAAATGTTCTCCATGTAAGAAACTGAAGAAAGCAGATGTGCAGAAGGGGAGATGCTTGCTGAACTGATATGCCATTACAACAGGCTGATCCTGCAGTGTCCTTCAGAGATGAACTAAATCGAGGCCAGCATCCACCACTCATTGTGTGAAGGCCATTCCTGGGTAAGGGGGTTTAACCTTCAGCAAGGCAGCTGCTTTTGGTCAAGGGCAATTTCTTTGGAGTGACTCTCTGGCTGTGAGCAGGCAGCACTGCCTGAAGCTGAGGGAAGAGGCTGAAATCCTTATTCTTGAAAGCCCCAGGGCATGGGAAGAAGTGAATAGACCTGGCCCTCACTTACGGATTCTACCTATACCCACAGCAGATCAAGGAAAACTTGGATGGAATAAAATCACTACATTCTGCCCTCCACCTCAAAATATACTCTAACACCTTCCATAATATCTCCAGCTTCTTTTTAATAATTATTCCAAGAGTTAGTTTCAATATGGGACTTTTCTGCATTAGAAGACTTTTTTTAGTAATATTTTTTCGACCTCCTCCTGTATGTGCTTTAATTTTGCATGCTATTGTTATAAAATACAATACTTAAATAGAGATGGAAATAATGCTTTGTCTAAAAATCATGATGCTATTGCAGTATAGTAGACTATCTTACTATGTAATCTGAGAAATCTATATTAATTTGTAGATCTAGAGATAGGTATAATTAAAGTCCTACTAAGAAGAATAATTTCTAAGGGGACAGAGGGAAGTTGTCATAGCAATCAAAGTCCTGATTTTCCTCATTTTATACCACAAAACTATAAACTTTTTTTCATATCTCATTTTTTTTCATTTTTCATAACTTATTGGTGTACAGGTGGTATTTGGTTACATGAGTAAGTTCCTTAGTGGTGATTTGTGAGATTTTGGTGCACCCATAGCCCAAGCAGTACACATTGCACCATATTTGTAGTCTTTTATCTCTCACCCCTCTCCCACTTTTCCCAAGTCCCCAAAGTTTGTTGAATCATTCTTATGCCTTTACATCCTCATAGCTTAGCTCCCACATATCAGTGAGAACATACAATATTTGGTTTTCCATTCCTGAGTTACTTCACTTAGAATCCAGGTTGCTGCAAGTGCCGTTTATTCATTCCTTTTCATGGCTGAGTAGTATTCCATTGTATAAATATACCGCAGTTTCTTTATCCACTCATTGATTGATGGACATTTGGGTTGGTTCCATGATTTTGCAATTGCGAATTGTGCTGCTATAAACATGCATGTGCAAGTATCTTTTTCATATAATGACTTATTTTCCTCTGGAAAGGTACCCAGTAATGAGATTGCTGGATCAAATTCTAGTTCTAACAAAAGTATAAATTTTAATGATACCTTCATATCTTTTCTACATTGTATTTTAGCCAGTGGCCATTTTACATATTGGCTAAATATGTAGCTGCATCATTCATTCTTGAGATTTAGCTTCTGAATTACATTTTAAAGTTTTTTTTTTTTTGAAAATCTGACATGAGGAAATTAAACCTCTTCTGCAAGATCCAGTTTTCTCCAGAATAAAAGTTTTAAAGATTTTTTTTCTTTTTGTAATTTAAAATAATTCAGGTTTACAATATTTTGAGAATGTAGACATATAGGGGAAAAGTGGGTATTCTTCCACAAGGCTAACACTTTATAATGCATCTTTCCAGCCTCTTCTCTGCAAAAGATTTCTTAAAGAGAAACTGGACACTTTATATACTGTCTCATAATTTGTGTTTTTACCTAACACTCCCATGTATTTCCAGGTTTATAGATGGCTACCTTTTAGATACTTTTTATAACATCATTTTATAGATCATTATAATTAGGAGGTCTCTCTGTTGGATAATTTCTGGCACTTCTAATATTGTAAATAATGTTACTACAAACATCCTTATATTAAATTGCTTTTATATCCATTTAAGATTAATTTTTTATTGAGAATTCCTAGAAGAAAAATGACCCTTTCTAAAGTTTTTTATGTGTTCTGTTAGTTTGGTATCTATAAAGTATCCTCCTAATCTAGTCTCCTTCCTAACTGCCCAGTTTCTTGTACCCTCACCTTCACTATCTATATTTAGCCAGATTTATAAATGAATATGTCATCCCACTGTTATTTTAATTTTCAGTTCTTTATTTGTGAAATTACATTTTTAAAGATTTTGCTTTTAGTTTTTGTCAAGAGGTAGAGGAGTTTGTATTTCTTTCTTTGAAAATTGTTTGTGCTGCTATTTACAATAGCAAAGGCTTGGAACCAACCAAAATGCCCATCAATGATAGAGTGGATAAAGAAAATGTGGCACATATACACTGTGGAATACTATGCAGCTATAAAAAAAGAATGAGTTCATGTCCTTTGCAGGGACATGGATGAAGCTGGAAGCCATCATTCTCAGCAAACTAACACAAGAACAGAAAACCAAACACTGCATGTTCTCACTTATAAGTGGGAGTTGAACAATGAGAACACATGGATGCAGGGAGGGGAACATCAGACACCCGGACCTTTCAGGGGTGGGAGGCAAGGGGAGGGAGAGCATTAGGACAAATACCTAATGCATGCGGTGCTTAAAACCACCACAGCACACGTATACCTATGTAACAAACCTGCACGTTCTGCACATATATCCCAGAACTTAAAGTAAAATGAAAAAAAGAAAGAAAATTGCTTGTGCTGGACTTTCTTTTAGAACATAATTTAATTTTCTATTCAATAATATTTTTCTTGATAATTTAATTTTCTATTCAATAATATTTTTCTTGGTATATTTCAGGATGCTGAATTCCACTTTAACAAACTAAATGACTGTGTCTCTAAAATTAAGTACTATGTTTCCTTTCAGTAAGATGACTTGTGTCTTCCATTTACTGGCAGATAGATTCAAAAGAAAATCATAAATACTTCTTCAGTACTGATTTAATTGTTTAATGATGCTTAAATGTTATTAGTAGAGTAGACCAGTAGAAGGAACCTTGGATCAGGTTAAATCTGTGTAGGACCAATCACTTAATCCTGGGAAAGCCACACTCCAGTTACTTCTGTAAAATAAGATTGAGTTACTTTTCAGGGTTGTAATAGGAATTGAGAATTTTCTCCTTAAATATCAACAACAGTATTTTGGCACAAAGTAGGTGCCTAATAAATGGAATCATTAGTATTAGCCCCTTTTGGTGTTATTTTATATTAATATGTCCTTTATTTTAGTGGTTTTTCAAACTGCAGGTATCAAATCATGAGTGGATTGTGAAACTAATGTACACAACTTTGAGATACAACTAGAATTTTTTAGTGATAAAGAATAGAGTAGAATTGAATTTATCCAAGTATTTCACAGAAGTGTTTTTATGTGAAACTTCTCTTCAGTATATAATATCTAGGCAGACAGAGTGTGTATACTGGATGACAATGTAAAATAACCTCTTAACTATGGGTTGTATCCAAAAACTCCTCCAAAAAACAGGATTATATTGGATACTTGTCTCATAGTTTACAAGTCTCTTGATACTATAGTGGCTAAGACACCTTGGTTCAAATCGCAACTCCATTAATTACTACTATATGACTTTAACTGTCTGGCTTTTACTGTATAACCTCCTATGACTTACTTTTCTCACCTATGAAATGGGTGATAATTATTAACGGGAATAATATGAAATACTATATGCTTTAATATGTGTAAACCACTTAGTGGGTGCTCAATAACTGTTAGCTTATTTTTTAAAGACTGAGTAGAATATCTTTTTTTTCTGAATAACCAAACTATGTACATAAAAGAATATAAAGTCATTGGGCTGGGCGCCTGATGGCTCACGCCTGTAATCCCAGCACTTTGGGAGGCCGAAGCGGGCGGATCACTTGAGGTCAGGAGTTTGAGACCAGCCTGGCCAACATGGTGAAACTCTGTCTCTACTGAAAATACAAAAATTAGCCAGGTGTGTTGGTGGGTGCCTGTAATCCTGACTACTCAGGAGGCCGAGGCAGAATTGCTTGAAGCCAAGAGATGGAAGTTGCAGTGAGCAGAAATTGCACCACTGCTCTCCAGCCTGGGCTACAGAGTGATACTCTGTCTCAAAACAATAAAAAACAAAAAATGAAGTCATCACATTAGCCAGGACGGAATAATCAGCTAATTTTTTCATCCACAAAATGATGCCTCCTGATAAGCATTTTATTTCCACAAATATGAATTTTCAAGAACCAAGTAACTATTCTTAGGTTTGCTATTTACAAACAATATTATCTCTCAAGATATGAAGGAATAAAAATGAAACACTAAGCAATCCCTTAGTTTTTGTCAGTATATTAGATCCTCAATTACCCACAACATTTTTGTATTTTATGATTTTTTTTAAATTTCATGGTGGTATGCACTAAGTAAAAAGAACTTTGTCTATATTTCTTACAATCTTTTTTTGATTAAAAAATAAGAAATAACAGGGATGATATCATTGGCTGGTAAGAGTTAAAAGCTTATAGCTCTTACTTTTTTGATGAACACCTTCCAAGGGTATTTTATGTCTATAGAGGATTGGTTTGGAAATTATAGAAACATTCTTTGCTTCCCTTAAAAAAAAAGCTGGGTAACTTTAAGAACATTTTCTAAATGTTGACCCTGTTTAGCAAAAGTCTTATTGTTCCTATAGTCTTTTATGTCTTTCAAACTATATGTAGAAATTTTTTATGTGCAATTATAAGCTGGAGTAAAATGAAAACTATTTAGCAACTCAAGAAGTGAAGGAGGATCCAGCTATCAGTACACACAAAGGCTAGAAACAACTGTGTAATCACTTGAAAGTAGGAGCTGAACATCAGTCTGAATGACCAGCAACAATATCCCACCTCTACAACTGGACAAAAATTAAGCAGAAACATAGTTGAGCAATATACCTTTAATGTAATGATGGAGCTATTGTACTTAGCTATTTTCATTGAACTCAATCATTTCCTTTAAATTCTACAGTAAGCCATAAGTCCTCAAATATCTTCAACTATCCTGTACAGAGATAAGTAATAATGTGTGTCACATCTGGTGTTTCTCACAGCAAAGGAAAAATTAATTTTTTGAATACATGCCTGTAATAATATGTGTGTGTGTGTGTGTGTGTGTGTGTGTACAATTTTGGTCTGGCTGACTCAATGAAATACAGAAGTTAGGACATCATTAATATCAACAGTTTTACAAACCAAGTTGTATCAACAGAGCAAACAAAACTTCAAAGTTTTCCAGGGAGATGAGCTCCTAAACTGAACAAAATCAGATAATCAGAAAAAGCTTCTGGGACCTGACTTGAGTTGGAAACAAAAAGTTTCCACATTCTGGACAATTCTGGGAGGCCAAGTGCTATTAGAGATGTGTGGATAAATCAATTGATCAATCAATTGATTGATCCACTGGTAGTTTGTTCCATTGATCCACTGATCTCTGGAACAAACCAATATGCCAGTGGATCAATTGAACAATGGTTCAATGGAACAAATTAATATGCCGGACACTATGCTACATTTTTTGCATAAATTATTTCATACTCATAAAAACCTTACAGATTTGGTCTGATTATCCTCATTTTACAAAAGAAGAAACTGAAAAACGAAGAAGATCTGAGCCGATATCTGTCCAATTCTACCCTTTAGGATTATATTGGTAGCTAGTAATGGAAAATTAAAAACTTAAAAAAGAGAACAAGGCCAGGTGCGGTGGCTCACACCTGTAATCCCAATACTTGAGAAGGCTGAAACCAGTAGGATCATGCGAGCCCAGGAGCTCAAGGCTGCAATGAGCTATGATCTCGCCACTGCTCTCCAGCCTAACAACAGAGCAAGACCCTATCTGATAAAAGAGAGAGAGAGAAATAGACAATTATAAAATAAAAATTCTTATCTATGTATATGTGTTAGCCTCAGCCATGATCTCCTGGAAGTAGATCCAAAATCTCTGGATTTTGATTAAGATTTTAATAAGAATCTTATGCATCTGAGATTATTCTATTTTCAATTGTACTTTCACTAAATATGTAACTATGCATAACCAACTCACAAATCGTTTGCATTTTTTTTTTTTTTTTTTTTTTGAGACAGAGTTTCGCTCTTGTAGCCAGGCTGGAGTGCAGTAGCACAATCTTGGCTCACTACAACCTCCGCCGCCTGGGTTCAAGCGATTCTCCTGTCTCAGCCTCCCGACTAGCTGGGATTACAGGTGCCTGCCACCACACTTGACTAATTTTTATATTTTAGTAGAGATGGGGTTTCTTCATGTTGGCCAGGCTGGTCTCGAACTCCTGACCTCAAGTGATCCGCCTGCCTCAGCCTCCCAAAGTGCTGGGATTACAGGAGTGGGCCACCACGCCCAGACTAAGTTTCATTTTTTTAAAAATCTTGTTTGCTGGTTATCTCCACGTCTTTGCAAATTAAAAGGTTTTTATAAGTTCATCTACTTTCTTGTTAAGAATGTGAAGTGAATCCTGTCCAGGCCTCTTTACTTATCTATTTCTGCCCCAAATCATGCCCATTCTTTCCTCAGAAAGCCTGAAATCTTAAGTTGTGCACGAAAATTACAAAGTCTGGAATATTTTTAGAATGGAGAATATTCGTTCATTTCTACTCCCTTAGAATACCTTCCTTACATTTGTACCTTCACGTATTCTAAGAAAAATCCAGGAAGGGCAGGTTTTAGTTCTTCATATTCCAGAAGGTGGATAAATTAGGATGTCAAATGCCCTGTTAAAGTTTATTTAACTAGTGAAGAGGATGAGAACTGATGTCTTCTGAATTCACAGCTGTTTGTATTGATTACTTTATTAATTATTTTGGCATATTTTGGAGGTAAACAAATACTTAAAATAATTGAATACATTAATAAAATAAAATATTCTAATTAAATAAGCTAAATAAAGTAAAATATCTAAACTTATAAGTTATGTTTCATTAGCAGCACCTTGATGTATATAGTCAACCATGCCACATTTATAGTGACTTAAATAATTACCCAGCAAGACAAGTAAATTATTGATCAGAGTATTGTGTATAATAAATGTGAAAAAAGTGACTGTGGTGAAAACTTACCATCAATAAATAAGATTCAAGAACCAATTACTATAATATATTCATAACATCTTAGAGTATCAATATTATGAATAATATTACTTGTAACCATTTTTAAAGTCACTAGCATTTTGAGTACATGTTATCATTTATCAACATTTCCAATACAAATATTTTATCTCTTTCTTCCTTTTAGAAAATACAAAATATTTAAAGTATAAAGCATGTATTTCATCAAGAATTGTTTCATACACGTTTTGGTAAGATATGGATTAAAAGTTAAATCTACACAGCAAATAATTGGCTGTATAAATAACTAATAGATTTGACAGTATACATAGTATTGCTGGAATAGAATGCTATTCAGTAACTATGTCTGGTCTTACCTTCTGGGGAAGAACTCCTCACTCGCTGTGGTTCCATAAATATTTCATGAACCAACACAAAGCAATATGCTAATGATGGACTATTTACCCAGTGAGCAGGTGCCACCTCTGATGTTGTTTCATCTCTGGGATACCTTTGATGTGGGAGCAGTTAAGCCATTTTGAATTGTTCTGTCTTTGCTTCCCTCCCCTCACAGCTTCACCTGAACCTAAAATGGTGAGCGAGAGTCACCATGAGGCCCTGGCAGCCCCGCCAGTCACCACTGTCGCGACTGTTCTGCCAAGCAATGCCACAGAGCCAGCCAGTCCTGGAGAAGGAAAGGAAGATGCATTTTCTAAGCTGAAGGAGAAGTTTATGAATGAGTTGCATAAAATTCCACGTGAGTATTCTATATTAGTACTTGAGTAAAAATAAGTGGTTTAAACATACCCCATCCATTGGAAAGAAAGCAGAACTCCATTTAATATACTATAAATTTACATTTAATTTATTACTATGGGAATGATAGTATCCCAATATAAAATGAAATATTCTTGGAAATGGAATATTCTTCTTGTCTTTAAATGTACTTCATAAATGAAAATCCAGTTTACAAAAAAAAAGTCTGCAGCTTGTATTTAATACAGGTAGGTTCTTTTCTTTGGTGTCTGTTTCTCTCAAGAATATTAATGTTTATGGGTTCTGTTATATTTATTTTGGATTTGCATTTATGAAATTATTTCATTGCGAAGATTGTTTCTGAACAATAGCTAAGGTTTGCTTTCCCAATATCGCAGGTTTGATTTTCTGTCATTCGTCATTTAAAAATCTTATTGTTATTTTTTAAAGTTTCCTTATTGTCATTAAAAAAAAACTGCACGTAAGTTTATTTGGATAAGTATAGCACTAAGTCTAATCAGTGACATTTAATTTTTTAATTTTATTTTTACACTGACAGATAAAATCATACTATTGTACAACATGTTGGCTATCATTAATAATATATCTATGGTGTATTCCAGAAAAATGTTAAGAGCGTGAATATAAAGTGTTCTCACCACAAAAATAACTATGTGAGATTATGCATATGTCAGTTAGCAGGATTCAGTTATTCCACAATGTACCAAAATATCATGTTGTAGACAGTAAACATCATGTTGTACAAAAGATCTCTCGAACTTATTTCTCCTCTCTAACTGAAATGTATTCTTCGACCAACATCTCCCCAATTGCCACCTCCCCACAATCACCACAGCCACTGGTAACCACCATTCTACTCTCTACTTCTATGAAATCAACTTTTTTAGATTTCACATATGAGTGAGATCATGTATTATTTATGTTCTGTGCCTGGATTATTTCACTTAACAATGTTCACCAGGCTCATTCATGTTGTCACAAATACCAGGATTTCATTTTTTTATAGCTGAATGGTATCTATCTTTCAAGTGGATGTACCACAGTTCATTCATCCACTGATAAGACACTTGGGTTGATTCCATATCTTGGCTATTGTGAAAAATTCTGCAACAAACATGGGAGTGCAGATATCTGTTTGTCATATTGATTTCATTTCTTTGCATATATACTGGGTAGTAGGATTGCTGGATCATATGGTAGTTCTAGTTTTAATTTTTAAAGAAATCTCCATACTATTTTCCATAGTGGTTGTAGTAATTTACATTCCCACCAACAGTGTGCAAGGGTTCCCTTTTCTCCACATCCTCGCCAACACTTATATTTGATTTTTTGATAATAGCCATTCTAACAGGTTTGAGGTGATATTTCGTTGTGGCTTTAATTTGCATTGCCTTGATAATTAGTGGTATTAAGCATTTTTTCATATTTCTGTTGACCATTTAAATATCTTCTTTTGAGAAATGTCTAGTCAGGTCGTTTGCCCTTCTTTTGATTGGGTTATTTGTTTTCTTGCTGTTTGAGGTCATATATTTTGGATATTAACCCCTTATCAGATGTATAGTTTGCAAATATTTTCTCCCCTTCTGTAGATTGCCCCTTTATTTTGTTGATTGTTTCCTCTCCTGTGCAGAAGCTATTTAGTTTGATATAATCCCATTCGTCTATTTGCTTTTATTACCTGTGCTTTTTGGGTCATATCCAAAAAGTTATTGTCAAGACCATGTCATAAAATTTTTATCCTGCATTTTATTCTAGATTCATAATTTTGAATCTTATATTTAAATCTTTAATTCATTTTAGTTGATTTTTGTACATGTTGTGAGATAGAGTATAGTTTCATTCTTATGCATGTGGATATCCAGTTTTCCCAACACCATTTACCAAAGAGGCTGTTCTTTCTCCATTGTGGGTTCTTGGCTCTTTTGTTGAAAGTGAGTTGGCAGTAAATGTGTGGATTTCTTTCTGGGTTCTCTTTCTGTTTCATCGTCTATGTGTCTGTTTTTATGCTTGTACCATGCTGTTTTGATTACTATAGCTCTATAGTATAAAACTATAACTCTGTAGTATATTTCGAAGTCAGGTAGTGTGATACCTCCAGCAATGTCCTTTTTGCTCAAGATTACTTTGGCTATTTAGGGATTTGTGTAGTTCCATACAAATTTTAATTTTGTTTTTTCTATTTCTGTGAAGAATGTAATTGGTATTTTGTAGTGTCTTTGTCTGGCATTTCTATCAGGGCTTTTCTGGCTTTGTAAAATGAGTTTGGAAGTATTCCTTCTTCCATTTTTGGAAGAGTTTGAGAAGAAACGGTATTAGTTCTTCAAATGTTTCATAGAGATTAGCAATGAAGATATAAGGTCTTCACTTATGGGAGATTTTTTATTACTGATTCAATCTTTTGTTCATTACTGATCTATTAAGATACTCTATTTCTTCATAATTCAACCTTGGTAGGTTGTATGTATCAAGGAACATATCCATGTTTTCTTGGTTATCCAATTTGTTGGTATATAATTGTTCATAAGAGTCCCATGAGCCTTTGCATTTCTATTGTATCAGTTGCAATATCTCCTTTTTTGTTTCTTATTTTATTTATTTGAGTCTTCTCTCTTTTTTTTCTTAGCTAGGCTTGCTAAAGGTTTGTCAATTTTGTTTAACTTTCAAAAACGCAGTTTTGTTGATCTCAGTTTTGTTGATCTTTTCTGTTGTTTCTGTAGTCTCTATTTCATGTCTTTCTGCTCTGATTTTTGTGGTTTCCTTCCTTTACTAAATTTGAGCTTAGTTTGTCTTTGTTTTTCTAATTTCTTGAGGTTCAACATTAGGCTATTTATTTAAGATTTTTCTTCCTTTGATGGAATAGACATTTATTTCTATAATTCCCTCTTAGAACTGCTTTTGCTGTATTGCATAGGTTTTGCTATATTGTGTTTTCTTTTTCATTTGTCTTAAGAAATTTTTTGTCTTCAAGAAATGTTTGTTTCCTTTTTCATTTCTTCAGTGACTCATTATTTATTCAAGAGTATGTTGTTTAATTTCCATGTATTTGTGCATTTTTTCTAAAGTCCCTTCTTTTTTTGCTTTCTAGTTTTATATCATGGTCAGAAAAAAATAACTTGATATGGTTTTAATCTTCTTAAGTTTATTAAGACTTATTTTGTGGCCTCACATACGATCTATTCTGAGGAATGTTTCATGTGCAGTTGAGAAGAATGTGTATTCTGTAGCTGTTGGACAGAATAATCTGTATATGTCTGTTGGGCTGATTAGATGCAGATTGTAGTTTAGGTGATGTTTCCCTACTGATTTCCTGTCTGGATGATCTGTCCATTACTGAAAATGGGGTGTTAAGTCACTATTATTGTATTACGGTTGATCTCTCCCTTCAGGTCTGTTAATATTTGCTTTACATATTTAGGTGCTCCAATGTTAGGTGCATATATGTTTGCAATTATTATATTCTCTTGCTGAATTTTGACCATTTTTATCATTATATAATGACCTTTTTATTTCTTTTTGCAACTTTTGCTTTTATTTTATTTGATCTCATACACATATAGTTATTCCTGCTCTCTTTTGGTTTCCATTTGAATTAGATATCTTTTTTCATTCCTTTATTCTGTATGTCCTTACAGGTGAACTGTAGACAGCATGTAGCTGGATCTTTTTAAAATCCATTCAGTCAGTCTATGCCTTTTGATTGGAGAATTTAACCTATTTACATTTAAAGTAATTATCAATACTTACTACTGCCATATTATTAATTGTTTTCTAGTTATTTTGTACATTGTTTATTTCTCTCTTTTCTCTCATGCTGTCTTCCCTTGTGGCTAAATGATTTTTCTCTAGTGGTATGTCTGATTCCTTGCTTTTCATTTTTTGTATATCAGCTAGAGGTTTCTTCTATGTGGTTACCATGAGGTTTTCAAAAAACATCTATAGTTATAACAGGTTATTTTAAGCTGAAAACAAATTAACTTTGATCATGAAAAAACCTCTACAATTTTACTCCTCTACTGTCCACATTTTGAATTTTTTATGTCAAAATTTACATATTTTATATTGCATATTCCTTTAAAAAATTATTGTGGCTCTTATTATTTTTAATTGTTTTGCCTTTTAGCCTTCATACTGAAGTTATAAGTAATTGACACACCAGGATTACAGTGTTATAGTATTCTGCATTTGACTGTGTACTTACTTTTACCAGCAAATTTTATACTTTTAAACGTTTTTGTGTTAATCATTAGCAACTTTTTTTTTTCAACTTGAAGAACTCCCCTTAGTATTTTTATAAGACAGGCCTGGTGGTAATGAACTCCCACAACTTTTGTTTGTCTAGGAAAGCCTTTATCTCTCCTTTATTTCTGAAAGATAGCTTTGCTGGGTACACTATTCTCTGTTGGCAGTTTTTTCTTCAGCATGTTTTATAATATTCCACTCTCTCCTGGCCTATAAAATTTCTGTTGAAAAGTCAGCTGCTGGATGTATTGGAACTTCCTTATATATTATTTGCTTCTTTTCTCTTGCTGCTCTCAGGATCCTCTTTTTTGTCTTTGATCCTTGACAACTTGAGTATATGTCTTGGGGTAGTCTTATTTGGAATGAATTTAATTGGACACCTCTGATTTTTCTGTATCTGGATACTTACATCTTTCTCCAGGTTTAAGAAATTTTCTGCTACTATTTATTTATTTACTTTTTTTTCTTTTTTCTTTTTTTTTTTTTTTTGATGGAGTTTTGCTTGTTACCTAGACTGAGGTGCAGTGGCACAATCTTGCCTCACTGCAACCTCCACCTCCCAGGTTCAAGCGATTCTCCTGCCTCAGCCTCCCAAGTAGCTAGGATTACAGGTGTCCACCACCATGCCCAGCTAATTTTTTGTATTTTTAGTAGAGACGGGGTTTCACCATGTTGGCCCAGCTGGTCTCGAACTCCTGACCTCGGGTGATCCACCCACCTTGGCATCCTAAAGTGCTGGGATTCCAGGCATGAGCCACTGCACCTGGCCTACTTTAAATAAGCTCCCCACTCTTTGTCTCTGTCTTCTTTTTTATCTCCTATGGCTTGATTGTTTGCTCTGTTGATGCTGTCCCATAAATCCCATGAGCTTTCTTCATTTCTTCTCATTCTTTTTTCTTCTCTGACTATTTTTAAATAACCTGTCTTCAAAATCAAGGATTCTTTCTTCTGTTTGACCAGTTCTGCTGTTAATACCCTCTACTGCATTTTTTTTCTTTCATTATATTTTTCTTGACTCCACTTTTCATTTCATTCATTGTATTTCTTAGCTTCAAGATACTTTTTTATTATTTAAACCTCTATTAAATGTCTTATTCTGGTCTCATATTATTTTCTCATTTTGTTTTCTTGAAGTTCACTGAGCTTCCTTAGTTATTTGGAATTATTTGTCAGGCATTTTATACCTCTCCATTTATTTACGGTCATCACTTGCACCTTAGTTTTTTCCTTTGGTGATTTGTTTCCCTGATTCTTCTTGATCTTTATGATGATGTATCAATGTCTGTGCATTTGAAGAAATAGGCACTTACTTCAGTCTTCACAGTCTTCATAGACAGGCTTTGTCTGTGAAAGCCTTGCAGTAGGGTGTGGTGCTAGAGTGCATCAGAAGCCCAGGACAGTTGCAGCCAGCATGGCATCGCCAGAGCCTGGGGCCCACTGTGGCAGGTGAAGCACTGGAGTGGGCAAGAAGCCTGGGGCAGATGCAAATGGAAAGACACTAAGGTGCTCTAGCAGCCGGATGCAGCTGAAGCCAGTGCAGTGCTCCCAGAAGCCTAGGGCCCACTACAGCAGGTATGGCACTGGGGCAGACCAAAGCCTGGGACAGCTGTGGCCAGCATGGCACTTCCAGAATCTCAGGGCAATTGTGGCCATAAGAGTGCTGCCAGAAGCCTGAGGTCCACAACAGCAAGCACAGTACTGGGACAGCTAAAGCCAAGGGCCACTAATGCTGCCTGCTGCTGAGGGTGACCTGAAGCTCAAGACCACTGATACCAACCCAGTGGCGATACATACCAGAGATCGAGTTTGCCATACAAGCCTGAAGCCTGGGGCTTTGTGGTCCCTCCTGGCACCAAGGCAAGTTTAGAGGCTCAGTCACCAGTGTAGGTCTTGAATATAATGCCATGGGAGTCTGCCTGGTACTGAGTTTTACTGTGCAGTTGCAATGCTAGGGTCCAAAGCAAAGTCCTGTGGTCGCTTCCCTCTCTTTCCCCCAAGTTGACGGTATCTCTTTCTGCACCTGTGCTGCCTGGGGCTAGGGAAAGAGTGATGCAGGTGTTGTAGAACTGTCCTTCCTATCTCTTCAATGCATTTTTTCTTATTATTATGCTACTACCAGTTACTGTGAGCTTTCATGTGGTTTCCTTAGCTCTTGTGAAGTTATTTTCATGCATGGATAGTTGTTCAAACTTATGATTTTGTCGGAGATGGTATCTGGAGAGCCCTACTCCTCCATCTTGCTCTGCCTCAGTTCCAGTTGCATATAATTTGAATCTTAAACTACAACTTAGTCTTTTTTCTTCAAGTATGAATACTTACTATGTACTAGGCACTTTCCCAAATGCTGAGAACAAATATTTAGCACTCACAGAGCTTATATTCTAGTGAGGAAAAGAAGTTAGAAATTAATAAAGAGGAAAATATATATTAATAAATGATGTAAGGAAAAATATAATAGTGTAAATGTAATAGGGAAGGGGAAAAGCATAAAAGATTGTTATTTTGGGGATGACCAGGGCTGGTTTCCTTCATAAGGAGATCTGAAGGAAGTGGAGGAGAAGCTATCACAAAACCTGGCAAATAGAACCAAGGCCCTTAGGTAAGAATCTACCTGGAAGAGCAAGAAGCCCAGTGTGCCTTAAGTAGATTGAATGAGGTGGAGACTGGCAGAAGATAAATTTGAATGTAGCAGAAGCCATGTCATGTGGGGCCTTGTCAATTGTTCTAAAGAACTTAGATTTTACACTGAGTGAAATAAAATGCCTTTTTGAGCAGAGGTGTCCCATGATCTGACGGGTGGTTTTTTTGTTTTGTTTCATTTTTTATTTTTTTATTATTATTATTATTATTAGAGACAGAGTTTCACTCTTGTTACCCAGGCTGGAATGCAATGGCGCGATCTCAGCTCACTGCAACCTCCATCTCCTGGGTTCAAGCGATTCTTCTGCCTCAGCCTCCCAAGTAGCTGGGACTACAGGCATGCACCACCACGCCCGGCTAATTTTTTGTATTTTTAGTAGAGACGGGATTTCTCCATGTTGGTCAGGCTGGTCTCGAACTCCCAACCTCAGGTGATCTGCCCACCTTGGCCTCCCAAAGTGCTGGAATTACAGGCGTGAACCACTGCGCCCAGCCCTGACTTGAGTTTTTTAAAAGATTATTCTTGCTACAGTGGAAAAAAACAAAGCAGGGGTAGCAGGCTATAGAGAGGCAAGGGTAGAAGAGAAAGCAGGTTGTTGCAATAATCCGGATGAGAGATTTATAAGAGAATTATTCTATAAGGACACTGAAAAACTAAATGAAGCATACAAGGAATCAGCTTCTTATTCCTCATTAATTAGCAACTTGTTAATTTGTCTGTCCACTTTTAAGAAGTTCAAGTTGATCTAAGACACACACTTAGCACAGTTGTCAGTAATTACCATTCTTAGCAGGAAGACTTGTAAGCCAGTAGAGATGAAGATGGTCCAATACATCGAACACTAGAATGGGAAACACAAAATCTCAGTTCTTGTCCTTGCTCTGCTGCTGAGTTAATGGACTGATATGCAAACTCCGGGTACTTTTGATATAACTTTGAGGTCATAACTACCAGGCATAAACCAAATACATATATTATGGGTGCAAACTTTCACTTAAGGAATATTTTATCAAAATGTTTACATAGGAGAAATGTGTTCTAGAGAAGCAGAGAAAGTAATGAACAACATAAATCAAATTCATATCTTGGCTTTTAACACCATCTTCCTCTCTGGAAGAATAAACAATATGAGACACATGGCAAGGCTGATAAGTATAGGATTGAAATGCTCCCCATATACGAGCCTAACTCATTTACCCATTTCCTTTTGGTCTTTGCCCAATGTTAGCACCTCCCCAACCACACTATTTAAAATTGCAATCCGTTCATCTCACCCCATCTTTGCCAGTATTTCCTGTCCCCCATCCTTGCTTTATTTCCCACCATATTACTTAGCAATATCTGAAATATCATGTATTTTATTATTTCGTTTTAAATTGCTCTAGCTTCTTCCAAAATAATGTAAGCTCTATGAAGGCAATATGTTGGGTCTGTTTATGCTGATGCCTGGCACATACGAGGCACTAAATACATATTTGATGAATGAGTGGATTAATAACAACCAATTTAACTTGTATCCTGAGCCATTCCTCTTAGAATTTGAGGCCTTAATATGCTGACAAATTTAAGCATCTTACTAAATCATACATTTTAAATTTCCAACACTTATGAAAGCATCATTTTAATGCTTGACTATGTCATAAACATTGAAAATGTAATTGTTTCTTTGGTCACAACTCCTCCATCTTTTAGCCTTTCTCACTCAGAGCCAGCTATTACTTTATTTTTTTTCTTCCCTATTCATTAGTAGGAAAGCAATCAGCTGGAAAAAAATTATCTATGAAACTCTCCTTTCTTTTGTTTCTCTTGGGTAATCTCATCTTTTTCCTTCCCAAACCATTGTCTTAGTCCTGTGTCCCTCTATTGGGCACTGGAAATCAGACCAGATAAACAATCTGCTTGTCCATGAAGATTTGCCTTTGACCAGCAACCTAAAATAATAGAATGTCAAAGAATCTGAGTACCACCCCTAAAAAATATTATGTTGCTAGCACTCTCCTTGATTTAACAGGAAGAAAAAAGTAAGGTAACTAAAACCTTAAAGTGGTATGGTAAATCAATGTTAGAAAACACTGCATCATAAAGAAAAGCCATGCCATTTATTTAAAGTGGTATGTTAAATCAATGTTAGAAAACACAGCATCATAAATAAAAGCCATGCCATTTATTAAAAGTGTGTAATAGTATGTATTTTACACTTTCATTTTAATCCATCATAATTTTTCCTGCCTGTATAATTGACATTTCTAATAGGATTTATATGCAGGAGGCAATACTAAACAAAAATAAAACATATCCTTAAAATCAAATTCCTTTAGGAGCATATGATATATAAAGGTTATCACTTTTGACTTGGCATAACATACTGTGATGCTAATGATGGGTAACAAATTAGGATATTAATCGATTTCAGTATCTGAACTAAATCTTGGCTATCTGGCAGATGTGTTTTTGCAAAATTGACAGCAAACAGCTTTAGTCTGTCACTTGAAATTCCCACTTGTAAGAAAAGGGGTGTCACAATGGCAAGGAGTGTGCATGTCATTAGTTGGGTAATCTGCACAGTCCAGCATGAAACATATTCAAACCAAATTGCCTGATGATATCATCCATAATACCACAGGGCTTAAATTTTTTTTAAAAAAGGAGAAGGAAATGGTAAACGCTTAGCATTTTTATCTTTCAATTCATTCTTCACACTGTTATCTAAATGAAGCAGACAAGGTTTTTTAGAATTTTTTTTATTTTGCAACTTTGATTTTAATATGACTAGGGCCATGGTTGGCCTGTAAAGCATGAACTCATGTCATCTGAATAGCTGTGATTAAGGCTTTGATATTCATGAGCTTCTTGAAGTAGAGTGCACCTTTCTTTAAGCACAGTAGAAAGTCAAATAGCCAGAACCTGACTCTTAGTCCAGAATAAGAGCAAGTGGATTAGGAATAGTTGTATAATTTATGCAGAAATGTTATTGGATAGACAGTTTAATTCAGAAATTAAAAATACAAGCTCTAGACATAGACTACAAGAGTTCAAACCCCAGCTCCACTGCATACTGGCTTTGTGACCTTGGGCATCTTAATTAATTTTTCTGACTATCAGTTTCCTCCTATATAAAATGGGGATGAAAATAATACTCCCATCATAGGGTTGTTTGGTAAAGGTGTCAATGCATGTGAAGTCGTTAGCAGAGTGTCTGGCACTGAATAAGCGCTCTATAAATGGTAGCTATTATTAAACTCAAGCTGTCACTTTAACAAGTCTATTTCTATTTTAGAAAAACCCTCTATTCAGGTCAGTCACCCAAATTGAGAAAATTTCGGAAACTTTGCAGCCAAATACAAGTGCATTGCATTCTTTAATCCCATTCCAATGATCTCTGTATTAGAGAAGGTAAATTCTCTCTTGGTGTTTCTTATTTCATCCTCTCCTCCTTTGTTTTTTTTTTTTTTTTGGTCCTATAATTTTACCCTTCTCTCTCCTTCATTCCCTTTAGCCTACACACATGCTCAAGATTCACATATCTGAAAATGCCTAGCAAAATTCCACACATCGTAGGTTCTTAAGGATACCAGTTTTCTACCTTTATGCTCTAAAAATTTCTTCCCCTACTTTACCTCTCCCATCAAGCTATCATTCTGTCTCCTCCCTTCACATCTCTACCATACTTATTTAAAAACGTAATCTGGACCCTGACATCTGTTTTATCAACTCCCATTACCAACTCAATTCCTTTCACTCTAATTTCCATCCTTTGCATACTATTAAAATTCTTTTTACTAAAGTCCCCAGATACTTCCCGATGTACAATTACGAGGGTTATTACAAATATTCAGTTGCTCAGATATTTCTGCATTATTATCACTATTGCCCTTCATCTACTGAAAACTGTGACTTCCAGGACCACTCTCCTTTCTTCCTCTTCTTTCCTCCCCTCCTTATTCTCCTTCACTGACTGGTCCTTCTTTTGTTATGATCTTTTCTCCCATTAGGTATTAGAGGTCCTTGTTTTCTGGAGTTTCTCTTTTAATCCTATTCCATGTTTATTCTACATGCTCTTTTTGGGCAGTTTCATTCACCTAGCCATTCAAATAAAAAAATCTCACTATTATTCTTGACTCCTTGAGCGATTTCACCACATATTCTGTACCTGCATTCAAGTTATGTGAACTACCTTGAACGCCTCTCAAAACCAGCCAGCACTTCACTACACCACTGTCTCCCCTCATGATTTTCTCTCTTCCTGGATTCCCCTTCCCCAGTACCCTAATACATTGTTGGGGTTTTTTTTTGCCATTCAAGAGCCAGTTCAAGTGTCACCACTTGGATGAGAGGTTCCCTCATTTCCCAAGGCAGAAATATATGAGTCTTCTCCAACCTTTCAGAGCTCTTCATTCAAATCTCTCACTGTTTTGGTTACCTGGGGTTTTCTGCCTTTCTCACTGAAATGTAAATTAGCCAAAGGCAGGACCATTTTCTTACACATCTTTGTATCCCCCACATCTTGAAAGTGTCTGACACCAAAGGCATTAATCAAATCCAGATCTTCTCTTCTCGGCACTGTGTTGGGATGAGGAACAACAGCAAAGCTGTCCTTCCAATACATGGGGCAGCCTAAACGGGGAGGAGGAGCTGTTTCCTTTGAGACTAGGTTAATTACTGCTACAAACAACTATTTAGATATCAAATTACAAAAATTAACATTAAATCAAACAGTGGGGTTCTTGTGCCATGCTCGGAGAAACTGTGATCTAGAAAGCAGTAGTTTTCAAACCTTTTTAGCCAAGGATTGCTTTGTTCAAATGCAGTATTACATAGATACTTAAATGTATAAGGTCTTATTTTATTTCATCATCTTCTTTAGTTTATAATTTTAGTTTAATTTTGACTCAAAATATAGAAAGTGTGTCTGTGTGTGTACTACCGTGTACGTGTGTTTTAAGAGTTACCATTAAAAACAATCCTATGGCAGAAAGTTCACCTAAAGCAGTAGGGGTTTTTTTATTTTTTTTAGACAGAGTTTTGCTTTGTCGCCCAGGCTGGAGTGCAGTGGCACAATCCCAGCTCACTACAACTTCCGCCTCCCGGGTTCAAGCGATTCTCCTGCCTTAGTCTCCCAAGTAGCTGGGATTTCAGGCGCTCACCACCATGCCTGGCTAATTTTTTGTATTTTTAGTAGAGACGGGGTTTCATCATATTGGCCAGGCTAGTCTCAAACTCCTGACCTCGGGTGATCCACCCGCCTCAGCCTCCCAAAATGCTGGAATTACAGGCGTGAGCCACCACGCCCAGCCAAGCAGTAGTTCTTAATAGAGATGGCACTGCTCCTACAACACAGTGTAAATATTTTGGGGGTCATTTTCAGTATATTAAAAAATGCAGGAAACTCCTGGCATTTAGAGGGCATGGTCACAGGACCCTACACATCCTGTAAAGTGTGGGACAGTTTCACAGAATGAAGAATTGTTCTGAATCCCACACAAATTTCAAAAGCCCCATAGGACATACATGTAGATGGAAACCCTTTCTATAATTATCTGAACCTAAAACTATTTTCTGTATAAACACAAAGTGTTTTTGCATGGCTCTCATATATGAATACATGGAATAGTCTAGTTTGTATTCTATATGTCCACCTAGCCTTTAATCTCCAATTTTCTTGTGATTTTTAAAAAATCTTCTGATTGTCTTCTCTAAATCTAAACATGCTTTTTAGTATTACATAGTTTCAAGCATTTGATTATTTCATTGTGTCTTATTGTATAGTTGCATCTGAGGATTTTTGTACTGAAATAGAATTTTTTAAATAAATTACTGTCATTTCTCCATTATATTATAGTCGACACATTTTATTAATTTTAAAATTACGTAGGTAGGTATGTTATATTCTTATTTACACTTTGAGACAGAAAAAAAGGAATATTATAAAATATTTGTTATGAACTGGGGTAATACTGATTTTAAAAAACAAATGTGCAGTAGGACTCTATCAACATTCTCTATTCAAGGTGGAATGCTAACAAAAGTACATTCTACTGATGCTACATTTCAGGAAAGCTGTTTATATGTCTCCTTGGATTTTGTTTTATAAACTAGTGTTGAGGGATTTTTATAAACTTCCAAAGCATAGGTAATACAGAGTAACAGTAAGCACAAAAAGCCACCAAGTAAATTAAAATCGCATCTAAGTTTCTAAACTTTATTCAGCTACATTCCATTAGCATTTCAAAGATATTAAGAAAACACACCTGAGGAAAATGAGGGGCTTGAACAAGATTTTGGACCTATATCCAAAATAATTCAGGAATTACTTTGCTGAAACACCATACGAATATACTTTAAAATAGCTTTAACATCTATTTTGTTTTTACCACGTAGCAAACCACAGACTACATTTTCACTAAGCAAAGCCTGACTACAAAAACAAATCTACAAAGATGACAGAATAAGAGAAGCTGGGAGACTGCTGTTTCTCCTCACTCATGACTATGTAGATCTCTTATTGCATTGCTGATCTGTCAGGTTTGTGCTAGTTTCTACTAAATTGAGTAAAGAATTTAGAAGCAGAAACCAGAGGGAATGTATGAGATATACCATTATATTTTTAGTGCTTGGCTTTATTTTTGTTTGTTTTGATTTTCCTTTATGAGAATACTGTAATAAAGGGATTTGTACTTGATATCTTCTGAGTCCACGTGTCTCTCCAGACTGTCTTTTGAGTAAACCTAGGTAACTTTGAAATAAAGATTAAGAAAATATTGGCCCATTGAAAGATTTCCTCACTAAGCAACACTTTCATTGACACTGCTGCCCGGGAGAAATTTCAAAACCACTTGAACCCTCTCCTTTTTTCTCTTCTCTTTCAAGCTGTTTTCACACATACAAGTTTTTCTTAAAAAAAAAAAAAAAAAGATAATAATAGACAACGAATAATAGAAATATATTTGAACTGATAAATATGCCATTTTCTGAAAGTAGTTTATATCTGTCCATAAAAACTCAGAAAAGAGCCAGGATCTCGGGACAATAAACTATAATTGATTTAGTCATATTGTTCAATGCCTTGAAGGTAAAATGTTATTTTAATGTAAAAATGTAAAAAATTAATTATTTAATGTAAAATGTAAAAAATTTATTTTTGTAAGGATTTGGATCAGATTATTTTAAATCAGTTAACTATTGCAGTGGATTTAAAACACTGCTGTTATAATCACACAAATATTACTACCTAAATTATTTGGTATACTTCAGTAGCCCAAAAGTGGTAGCAATTTATCCATAATGCTGTCTTAATCACTCACAGATTCTTAGCCAATATTAGCAACTAACCCAGGTTCAGGAGAACATTGTTTGCTATGGTAAGCATCTATGAAATGAGGTCATTTGTAGTATGAGCTGCAAAGTTGGTCTTCCCAAGTTCAAAATTCTGACTCTACCATTACTAGTGTGTGACCTTGGGCAAATCATATAATTTCTCTGTAAAATAAAGACAATAATAGTACTTTACCTCTGGGAAGGTGTGAGCAGTAAAGTATTCGTATATATAAAGTGCTTAAAACAATGTCTGGAATATAATGGTCACATTCAAATTCCACAAGCTTCCACTGCATATGTATAGAGCACCTACTATGTGCAAGACTGTATATGCCATAGGAAGGAGTTAAATCAAAGCACATAATTTTTCTGGACCTCAACAGCATTACAACTCAGAACTTTTCTGTGAGAAGGACTTCTAAATTAAAATGTCTTAGCAGGACAGCAATGGCTCTTTATGATATGGCTCTTGCATATGCTCTAGCCTCCTCTTCAACTGTTCGCCCTCACACAGTTTGCTCCAGCACGACAGTTACTAAATGTATTATCCATAGTTTTTCTTTCTTCCAGATCTTTATACAAATTGTCTCCTCTGCCTGAAATTCCTTACTTGCCATAGCTTGTCTACCTAGACTCCTTCTAGTTAGCCTTCAGAACTCTATTTTTGTTTAAAGCTTTTCCTTTTTTCTGGTACCAACTTCCTAACCCACTATTCCTCAGCAATTCTCCCTCCATAACAAGTTTATACTTTGCATATGTTTATAAATTTTACTTTTATTATTTTGTATTTACTTGAGGCCAAGGACACACTGTCTTTTCATCTTTGTGTCTCCAGTTCCAGCACAAAATCTGGCTCATAGGTAGGCAGAATTATTATTCTCCTTTAGCTCAAAGGCCCTCATATCAAGTTATCAAGAAAGACTTCCAAAGAGCTCTTACGGGAAAAGGGTGAGAGAGGACATAATAATCAAAGGCGACATTCACTGTGAAGCTGAACCGAAGGTAGGCGACCCTCCAGAACCATTCTGCCTTGCCCTCTACCCCACTCTACTTTACAATACATCTTTGCTTTTTCTCTCTCCTTTTATTTCTTTTCTCCCTTTCCTCGACCTTTCTTTAACATTATCATCTTCTGTTCCCTTTCTTTCCTCCTTGCCCCTGCTGATTTAAAATGTTCATTGTTTATTTTTTTCTCTACCTGTCTCGTGGCAGCCCCATCTAATTCAGAGTCAAGATGCAAGCAGCCACCAAATTGGTCCTCCAGCTAAACAGTGTCCTCACCCCCAAGCAGGTTTATTCCAAGTGGAGATCAGGGACTCGGTGATAGCTTCATCTTTTTGTTTTAAAAATAACGAATTGTATTGAAATGTCCAGAAAATAAGATTAGTTCATTTTACATGATGATTGTTATCTAACATAGCCCAGTTTCCTGTGTTTTCACTGAGACAGTTCAAAAGAAAGCTGGATACACTGTTACAGTGGCTTTTCCTCCAGTGGGTACTTGTGTGAGGTTTGCTTTGCTGAGTAGCTGTTTATACGAAACTTGTGTAGGTTTCTGTTTCACCCTATCAGGCACACAAAGCACAGCAGTTCCTCTTTTCAGCTACATTGTCGATATCACCACAACCATGGATATCATTTGAAGTGGTGCTTCCACGTGGCCTGGACAGCCATCTTCTGCCCACAATGATTGGAACTGTTCTGTCATCTCACCTTTCTACAGCTGCTGTCATTCATCCACCTTTCTTTTCCGGATCTGCTAATGTGGCTCTAATGTGATTTACCTGGCTGCTTTCCAGGCCCTCATCAGTAGTGAATCTGTTTTGCTATTTTGCATTAAGTAGTCTTAAGCACCAGTGCTGCTGACGTGAAAGGCAAGGTACTTCCATAAAAGCTTGAATGTAATAATCTAACAGTTGAGCCCTGCATAATTTTACCAGTGCTGCAATTACAGGAAAACATATAGGCAGTTTCCCAAAGTCAGTTGTGCTGCTGTTATCTTCCAATGGAGATTGATGCCGCCTTGCCTCTACTCTGGATTACTTGATTTGGCCATTCCCTTAGGCAGGGATAGTTGCATCCGTATGTACAAGGCACCCCACACAATGTATCTTACTGTTTATTGAAAATCTCTTCTCCCTTGGCTTCTGATACTCAATTCTCTAATTCTCTTTCTTTCCTTCTAACATTCTTTCTCTCTCTCTGTCTCCTCCAATTGCCTACAGGTGAGTACTCTCCAAGCCTCTGCCTCTGACATTTTTCTACCTCTATGATTTATTTATAATTTCAGGATTTCCAATACTATATGTAAATCACACTCAAAACTCAGTCCTCAAACTTGATATCTCTGTTGAACTCTCCTCTTTTGTTAAATTAACTTTATTGAAGAATGGTTTACATACAATAAGATGCACCCATTGAAAATGTATAGTTCTGTGCTTTTAGTCATATACAAGCAATGTAATCACCACCCCCAAAAATTGCTTCTAGTTCCTTTCTAGCAATTGCTGCCCTGCTACCTCTAGTTATGGGCAATTATTAATCTCTTTTCTGTTATTACAAATTAGTTATAACTGTTCCAGCATTTCACTAAAATGGAACCATGCACGTATTCTGTGTCTGATTTCTTTCACTTAGCACAATGTTTTTGCAATTCATCTTGCATGTTTCAGTAGTCCATTTCTTTTTATTGCTGAGTAGCATTTCATTGAATGGATATCCATGAGTTGCTTATCCATGTATTTCTTGATAGACATTTAGGTTATTTCTAGTTTGGGGCTTTTTCTTTCTTTCTTTCTTTCTTTCTTTTTTTTTTTTTTTGAGATGAAGTCTTGCTGTGTCACCAGGCTGGAGTGAAGTGGCGCAATCTTGGCTCACTGCAACCTCCGCCTTCCGGGTTCAAGCAATTCTCCTGTCTCAGCCTCCTGAGTAGCTGGGACTACAGGCACATGCCACCATGCCCAGCTAATTTTTGTATTTTTAGTAGAGATGGGGTTTCACCATGTTGGCTAGGATGGTCTCTTTCTCTGGGCTTCATGATCCACCCACCTTGGCCTCCCAAAATGCTGGGATTACAGGCATGAGCCACTGCGCCCAGCCTACTTTGGGGCTCTTAAGAATAAAGTTGCAGTAAATATTTTTGGGCAACTCTTTAAGAGGACATATATTTATTATGTTTTCGTTTCTCTTAGGAAGTGCCTAAGTATAGAATTACTATGTCTGGTAGTATAGAAGTATATTTGTCTTACTTTATAAAAAAGAACTGCCAATCTGTTTTCTAAAGTGGTTTTATTATTTATATCTCCACAGGTGATATATGAGAATTCTAGTTGCTCTACATCCTTGCTAACACTTGGAATTGTCTAGTCTTTTTCATTTTAGTTACTCTAGTATGGGTATAGAATATATCATTGTGGTTTTAATGTGCAATTCCCTGGTAACTCACAATGGATTGTAGACCTAAGTGTAAAAGTTAAAACTGTAAAACTTCTAGAAGAAAATATAGACAATTTCATGACCTTGATATAGACAAAGATTTTCTTAACAGGTCACCAGAATCGTTAAGTATAAAAGAAAAACTTGATAAGTTAGGATTTTTCAAGGAGTCAAGCCTTCTGCTTTGTAAATATACCATTAAGAAAATACCAAAAACGGCTAGTCACAGAATGGGAGAGAATATTCATTTCATATATAGATATAAATATATATGTAATTAATATATAAATATATATAATGATTATATATAATGACATAGAAGTCATTTCCATAATATATATATTTTAAAACTTCTTACAATTCAATACAAATATGAGCAAAATATTTTTAATAGACCCTAAATCAAAGAAGATATGAATGGCTAAGTTCATGTAAACATGTTCAGCATTCTTAGTAAGAAAATATAAAATAACAATGAAATGGATTTTTAAAGCTCTCTTTTAGATTTGTTCAACTATATACCCATTAGCAACTGAAATTCACCATATCCAAAACTAAATTCACTTTCTTTTCTTTTTCCCCCAACAAAACAAACACATGCATGTTTCTTGACTCTGAAGCTCAATACCAGAGCTTATATTTAATTCTACCCACTTTTGGACCCCCATTGTCCAACTAGTTAGCAAGTCATATTTCCTAATTTTCTGTCCTCTCTCTACTCTCAACTTCCACTGTCATTATTCTGGTTTGAGCCCTCATCTATATTGTAAGAGTCTCTTAGGAGGTGTTCCCACAACGATTTTCCATTTATGGCCAGCCCATTGTACATAAATCTTTCAGATGATTTTTCTTAGATCCCAGCTCTGAACATGCAAGTCCCTTGTTCAGAAACCTTTAGTACTTCCCCCTTAGCTGGCTTTTCGAGTTCTTTATTTGGCATTCAAACCTCTCTATAGTTTAACCCCAACCTACCTTTCCAGCCTCTTTCCAGCCTCTCTTTTAAGTACTCAATACTTTGTGAACTGAACTAATTACTGTTCTACAGATACGTGCTTCCATTTCCTGTTGTTTTACCTTAGTCCGTGGTGTTCTCACATCTGAAATGACATTACCCCATCTCTGTATATTCAAACCTCCCTATCCTAAAAGACTAAGACTCAATTCAAATGCTAGCTCTCCTATAAAGCTCCTGCTGAATACCAGTATTACTCATTTAATATACTTTTCATCTTCCACCAAGTGGTATTACTATAAGCTCATATCTTCCTTACTAGATTTTTAAGAAAACCGTAGAAGTTGACCCATTCCTACATAGTGCCAACTACATGTTATATGCCCTACAAGGAGAAAACAGTCAACAAATGTTTGTGTCATGGATAAACAGCTTGATGGTGGGATATAAAATAGAATAAGCCATCATTCTTACAATCTGATAAGAGAAATAGAATATGCATGGAAACAATAACAACGTAGCATGTGATGCATAATAAAACTTGTGAGAGACGTGTAGAGGAGTCATCATAGGGTAATTTGGAATTAGGTTAGAGAGGTCCATCAATATCAGGCTTAGGTTAGACTTTATTTAATAGTTAAAGATGAGCCAGGAACCATTCAAGATATTCAAACACAGAAGTAACATAATTACAGTTTTGTATCAATCTGGCAGCAGTGTGTGGGTAGAATGGATTGTGACGGGGGAACCTGGAAGGAGAGAAAGGCAGGACAGAGAGAACTGAAGGAACACTAGCGTGAGATAATGAAAGACTAAATTGCTAGCAAAAGCGCAGATGTGACAGACTCTGTGAACACGCTGTTGACAGGTGCTGTGTCTGGGTCTGAAGGTATGTAGAAAAGAGAAAATGAAATATAATTTCAGAGAAGCTGGGTAACCATTCCAGGGTTATGCCCTGTAGGGATTGGACAATACGAGAAAGAGTTGGGCATTAGAAATTGAGATTTCTTTGACCACATACAAGTTTAGGTTGCATTAAATAAAGTGGATATATGTTATTAGTAAGACTACACAGAGGGGAAAAAAAAAGACAGAAATCCAGTGATAAATTCCTAAAATACAAAACTCATGGAAGAGTAAAGAAGTTGATGAACGGATAAATGAGCTGTCAAAGACTATTGGGTAAAGTAGAACAGCAGTGTGTCATGGAAGCTAAATAAAGAGAGAGTTTCAGAGAAACAATAGTCATTTCCATGTGAAAGAATGTTTTTGAAAGTACTGCTTAAAGTTTGGAAGAAACAAACAATAGGGAGGCTCTGAGCCTACTCCAGCTCCAGAAGCTGCCCGTTGAAAATTTTAAATTAAAAAAAAAGAAACAAAAATGATTAAAGCAGGCAATCTACCCTTATAGTGTTTTCAGTCTAATGGGGCAGAAGTAGCAGACTTCATCCTCATCATCACCATTCCCATCATTTTCCGAGTGCTTAGTACAGGCCATCATCTGTATATTGAATTATAATTTTGCTAACCCTATACACTTATGATCCCAATTTTATAGAGGAGTAGAAAGTCTCAAAGATGTTATGCAGAATACATTTTAGTACAGGGTTTAATGAAGTACATATTAAAGTGAGATACAAGTGAGCTAAGCTCAAAGGAAATAGAACTTGTATGGGAATGACAGAAAAGGAGTTAAGAAAGAGATAACCTCTAGACTGTGCCTTGAACCAAAGAAGGATTTGCATAACCAGAGAGTTGGTAAAAAGTCATTCCACACTGAATGAGGTATCATCAGAGTTTTGTGGTTAACAGTGAGGTTGGTGTGATTGCTTGGTGTACAATATATTGTATATCCTATAACTTACTGTAGGATACATTTAGTGGTATGGCTGGAAGAGAAAGCATGTGACCCCGTTTTCTAAGAACTTTTAATGCCATCCTAAGCAGGTTTTATGCTGCAAACTCTAATCCTTTGTGGGCTTTAAGGAACAAAGTATGACCCAACTTTTTTTTCTTTTTGGACCATTAAAGAAATAGCTAGACATATAAGCATCCAGGCATGGCAAATGCTTCAGATAGATCACAGAAGATTATGCCTGAAAAGAGGGCCAGTGGATTTAGAGCTCTTTGTTGACCTTGGAAAGCCTTGTTTCATTAGAGAGCTGGAATCAGAAGCCAAGTTGCAGGGTACAGGATGAGAAGTTAAGAAGTGAGGAAACAGAGTGAGAATGTGAAAGCAGTGAGCGTGAACTGTTCTCTTCCATAAGAGGACAAGTAGAATTACAGCTCATGCACTTAACAAGATGCAGGGCAATTGGGTATGTGCTGCGGTAGTGAAAAGAAGGAGATGAAAATAAATAGGTTTTCATTACCAAAGGCAGAGCTAACTCTCCTGCCTACTTCCAAATGCTACCACATATCCACACCCTTGATGTCATTACTAATCCCTCATATATTTGCAGCAGAAGTTGCTTGTGAACCTGGGACAGAAATGTTGATGGCAATCCAACTGATAATCTTGAATTTGAGAAATCCTTTTGGATATATTCATATGGCTAATTTGCTTTGACTATAAAGTGTTGCTGAGACCTCATTAACAAATTTGCGATATTTCCCCTGCTTCTTTGATCAGAGTCTCCCTGTCCTTGGAATTCTCCATAAGCCTCATGCATATAGCACTTGCCAATTTTATTTGTATGTTCTAGTTATTTGCCTTATTCTTCCAAATTATCCTATATTCTGTGGTGGCAGAAATTGATATTTTATATGTACTGCTCCTATAGAGCAGGCACTAAATAATTACTTTTGGTTTGAAATAATTTTAGATACTATGTTTCCCTATTATAAATATGTGTAAAAAATTGACTTGTAGAGATACATTAGTTTTCTATTGCTGCATAAAAGTTTGCCACAAGCTATTCCTCTGCAGAACTAATAGCCCTAGTATAACCATGAGAAAAATATCAGACAAATCCCAATTTAGAGACATTTTGAAAATACTTGACCAGTACTTCTCAAAACTGTCAAGGTCATCAAGAACAAAGAAAGTCTGAGAAACTGTCACAACCAAGAGAAGCCAACGGACACATGACAACTAAATGTAATGTGGTGTCCTGGAACAGAAAAACTCAGAAAATCTGAATAAAGTATGGACTTTAGTTAACAATAATGCATTTATATTGGTCCATTCATTGTAATAAATGTGCCATATTAATGTAGATGTTAATAATAGGGGAAACTAGGTATGAGGTATATGAGAAATCTCTGTACAGTCTTAACGTTTCTGTAAATCTAAACCTATTCTAAAAAAAGTTTGTTAAAAACATTTGCTACAATATTAGTGGCTTAAAACAACACAACGTTTATTATCTCACAGTTTACATGAATTAGAAATCCAAGCCCAGCCTAACAGGGTCCTCTGCTCGGTGTCTTGCAAGGCTGCCATCAAAATGTCAACTAGACCACAGAAGAGGGAGTCCAGGCTTTTTTCCAAGCTCTTTCAGACTTTTTGGCAGAAATTCTGTTCCTTGAAATTACAGGACTGAGACCCTCAGTTCCTAAAGATGACTCTGCCATATGCAGTTTACAACGTGACTGCTTCTTCAAGGCCAGTGGAACATCTCTCTCACCTCAGGAAGGGCCTAGTCATGCTTTAAGGGCTTTCAACTGGGCTCACCCAGGACAGTCTCCCTTTTGATGAATTGAAATACAACCTATTTGGGAATTTAATTACATCTGCAAAATCCTTTCACCTTTGCCACATAGCACAATCCATTACAGTCACGGATCTTTCCCATACTCAAAGAGAAGGCTTACATAGGGCATGTATGCAGGAGAGGGTAGAGTCTTGCAAACCATCTTATTAATAGAATTCTGCTTACCAAAGATTTGGAAAGAGAATGAACATATGACAGAGAACAAAAGAATTGTTACTTTATGAAAAGGCAATAGATTACCTTTTATCTAAATAGTGTCAATTTGCACTACTCTATTTTTTACAAAATTTAAAGGATTTGAACTGAAAAGCATCCTTCTTATTCTCATTTTCTTCTCTCCTTCTTTTTGGTGTCATTCCATTATAGCCACTAAAATAGTGTATTTTTGCAGGGTTAGCAGCAGCATGGTTATTATAGTGGTGATATCTTCCAGTGCAGATTCTTTAGAGTCTGAGCATTGTTTAAAAAGAAAATGAAAGCTATATCAGTTCACTATTAATTATTCTCAGTCTAGTGAATCCTTCAAAGGTTATATTTTGGTGATGGTGATCAGTTCATATCAACAGGTTCAGGAATGTCTATTTCCAATCTATGAAAACAACATAGATTCCAGGTTGGAGACACGGTTCCAATTCTAAACTTTTGCTTAAAATAAAAAAATGATTAGGAAGAAGTAGAGTTTCTGTGCTTAATTTGATCTCAGTTTTACAACTTGAAATTATGAGCTAGTATACATGGGATTGGTTATTAGAAATTGCTAGCTTGACACATTCATTTTTTAAAAAGTAATTATATATTGCAAGGTGTTGATATTGTCTTTTATAAGAAATATGCATCTAAAAAATGTAGAGGAGAATATTTTATTTAAAAAAGAAAGGGCTGGGCACAATGGCTCACACGTGTAATCCCAACGCTTTAGGAGGCCACAGCAGGAGGATAGCTTGAGCCCAAGAGTTTGAGACCAGTCTGGGCAACATAGCAAGATCCCATCTCTATAAAAAATTTTAAAACCAGCCTGTCTTGGTGGCACATGCCTTTAGTCCCAGCTACTTAGGAGACTGAGGTGGGAGGATTGCTTGAGCCCAGAAAGTCAAGGCTACAAGTGAACTGTGATAGTGCCACTGCACTTCAGCCTGGGCAACAGAGTGAAACCCTGTCTCAAAACAAAAACAAAAACAAATGGTAAGTAAAATTCTGAGATTCTAGAAAAAAGCGATTCGTTTACTGAGGAATGATTTGCACTGGCAACTTTTTTTTTTTTTAATTTTATTTTTGGAGATGAAGTCTCACTCTGTCACCCAGGCTGGAGTGCAGTGGCACGATCTCGGCTCACTGCAACCTCCACCTTCCGGATTCACGTGATTCTCCTGCCTCAGCCTCCTGAGTAATTGGGACTACAGGTGGGCGCCACCATGCCCGGCTAATTTTTTGTATTTTTAGTACAGATGGGGTTACGCCATGTTGGCCAGGCTGGTCTCGAACTCCTGGCCTCAGGTGATCCTCCCAAAGTGCTGGGATTACAGGCATGAGCCACCATGTCCAGCCTACACTGACTTTGAATGTGTTTCCCAAAACATAAAAATTCATGTTTTTATAAAGCATAGGAAAATGACTAAGTACAAAATAATTGGTGTTGGTGAAAACAGAAAAAAAAATGTATCTGCATTAAGAAATTAGAAATGTATTTTTTAAACTCAAAAGTAGATAATGTGTGCTGTGGGTCGAATCATGTGCCCCATACTGTATGTTCAAGTCCTAACCCTTGGTACCTATCTGCAAATGTGACTTCTTTAGAAATAGATCACTTTTTTTTTGAAGATCGAATCAAGTTAAGGTGAGGTCATACTGAAGTAGTGCCTTAGAAGAGAAGAGACCAGTGTCCTTAGAAGAGAAGAGAGAGACACAGGGAGAACGCCATGTGGCAATGGAGGCAGAGATTAGAGTGATACATCTATAAGCCTAGGAACACCAAGGATTACTGGCAACACCAGAAACTGAGAGAAAGGCACGGAACAGAGTCTCTCTCAGAGCATTCAGAAACAGTATGGCCTTCCAATACTTTGATTTCAGACTTGAAGCCCCCAAAACTGTGAGAGAATAAATTTCTGTTGTTTTCAGTCACCCAGTTTGTGGTCATTTGTTACAGCAGTCATAGGAAACAAATATAATGGACGAGCTGCATGTGGATCACCTGGGTACTTGTGAACGAATGCTGAGATGACTTTACCATCTCTGCCCAGGATCATTGTCACCCACTGCTCCTGAAGGAGAGAATGTCCCTTAACAAGAAGAGGGTTATAGAGCGGCTTGGGAAGCTAGACTTCATCTACTTATCATCTTCTCTTGGGCTAGTTATGTCTACTTTCGATTGTGTGAGAACAAGGAAAACTCTGGCCAGAGGAACTTTTACAGTGAGAGGCCCCTCCCCTGTGGGCCTGAAATGCTGATTTATGCACTGGGGCTTGATTGTCCTAATAGCCACCATTGGCTGAGTATGCACCTAGTAATATACAGAAAGAAATTAAGTTTTCAAGCAACAAGCAAAGTGATATTTTTTTAAATCATGGCTTCTACATAGAGGTAAAACATTTTCAGAAATTGAAGATCAGAAATTGAAGATAGAGAGATTTATTAACCAAGATTATTCAACTGCCAAGTAGCAGGGCAGGATTCAAAACTTAGCCAAAACTAAGTTCTTGAACCAACCAGGTTCTCTGCTGCTACATGCTGCCTCCTCCTCCCAAAATGCCAGTGGAAGACTGTGTGTTATATTTAATATGTAACTTGTATTGCACTTGTATATAACTTCTATGTAACTTTACACTGAAAATTGTACCTTGCTGCTTTTTTCCTAAAATGGTGTATTAGTCATTTTTATACTGCTATGAAGAAATACCCAAGACTGGGTAATTTATAAGGAAAAGGAGATTTAATGGACTCACAGTACCATATGGATGGAGAAGCCTCACAATCATGGCAGAAGATGAAGGAGGAGAAGAGGCACATCTTACATGGCAGCAGGCAAGAGAGCATGTGCAGGGGAACTGCCCTTTATAAAACCATCAGATCTTGTGAGACTTATACACTATCATGAGAACAGGAGGGGAAAAACCCGCCCCCATGATTCAATTACCTCCCATCGGGTCCCTCCCACAACATGTGGGGATTATGGGAGCTACAATTCAAGATGAGATTTGAGTGGGGACACAGTCGAACCATATCAAATAGTCTCCAAAATGTTCCCATTTTATCATTTTTTCATGTTTGTTTTCTTTATGACTTGTTAAATAGAATTTCTTAAATTGCCCTAGCACAGCCACATGCTTTCTCACATTTCAGTGTCAAGCAAAACATCAAGTACAGGGCATATTTTTCACACTGATGCAACTTTGCTGGTAAATTAAGATAAGAATATTTATTAGGTCCCTTTTGTGTTTATGTATTAAAATAAATTCTAAAATAAACTCAGCACAGTGAGAATAAATTTGAGGACCTTCCCTGGGAGCAAGAATTGCTAAAGCTGGAGACTCAGTGCAGAAAATCGAATCCCTTTTCCCTGCTTCGAAATTCAAGCATCATAAAGCATTCTTACTGGCAAGCAGGAGGTCTCTAAAACTAAAGTCACTCCAGAGTAGCAGAGTTGTCACTTTAAAGATAGGCCTTAATGTAATGTTAATTTCAAACCTCTACTCCTTAAATGTACTAAGTATCCTTATCTCAGAAATGGAAAACAAAGTTCACAGGGCCTTCCAAGCAGGAAAAAAAGGTAATATTACAAATTTACTTAGCATAAAAAGTAAGGAAGGAGGAAAGGAGGGAAGGAAAAAAGAGAGGAAAAAAAAGGAAAAAAGGGAGGTGAGATGGAAGGAAGGAGGGAAGGAAGGAAGGAAGGAGGGAAGGAAATACAGGATGGGGGTGGCTAAATTATACCTAATAAAGCTTAGAATGTGATATAAATTTTATGACATGAAAAGCATAATCCTGTATACTCTATCATAAAGTAAAAGAAAGTTGTTATATATTTTACCCAGTTTCATAATGAACTCTTACACCACATTTTCACTTGTGTTAAAACAATTGATCAATTCACCTTGATTCCATTCTGGGCACTTTAACGTACTGCATCGAAAGACTTCATACTGATAATTATCAGTGTTCTCTTTTCCTGGCCAAAAATTAAGATGCTTTAATTAATACCTTCATCACTATCATTGGCTTTGCACATGCCATACTCTCATTTACTTTACAATTTGCTAAACCTTTTTCTCTCTCTTTGGAAATCTTGATCCTCAAGAACTTTCCACATGATTTCTTTCATAGTTCTTTTGCATTCTTTTCCTCCTTAGAAACTTTCATTTTTTCTACATTGGCACAGGAAACATCAATATTTGATCATAAAGCTAAAGTGATAGCCTGGCACAGTGGCTCACGCCTGTAATCCCAGCACTTTGGGAGGCCGAGGTGGGAGGATCACTTGAGGTCAGGAGTTCGAGACCAGCCTGGCCAACATGGTAAAACCTGTCTCTACTAAAAATACAAAAATTAGCCAGTCATGGTGGTGGCGCCTGTAGTCCCAGCTACTCAGGAGGCTGAGGCAGAAGAATTGCTTGAACCCAGGAGGCAGAGGTTGCAGTGAGCCAGGATCACGCCACTGCACTCCAGCCTGGACGACAGAGAGAGACCCTGTCTCAAAAAAAGAAGAAGAAAAAAAAAAAAGCTAAAGTGCTCCATGGTTATATTAACCTTCCCCGCTAAGTTTCCACACATCTCAGTTTAGCACATGTTGAGCTAGTGAAGCTGGGATTCTAGTTTGACTTTTGAACGGCTTTTTTTTTAACTGAGATTTCTATCTTTAGTTTCTTTTTCTATGTGGCAATAATGGAATGAGAACTTTAAAAGTTACTCAAAAACTTCATCTGATGAAGTAGGTAGCTGTCTTGGCAAGTAAATGCAATTCCTGAAAATGTTTTCCACTGGAATGATAGCTATTATGGCTACAAGATAAGGTATGAGCAATGAGTTTTCTGGCCGAAGGAATGACTCTGAAATTGCCATACCTCTGTGTAGAAGCAAGCCATGCTTTAAAAAATGACACTTTGCTCTTTGCTTGAAAACTCAAACATAAATAAGTAACTTCTAACCTGGCTTTGACTTCATAAGAACTTCATTATTGCCGGGCACGGTGGCTCACGCCTGTAATCCCAGCACTTTGGAAGGCCGAGGCGGGCGGATCACGAGGTGAGGAGATCCAGACCATCCTGGCTAACACACGGTGAAACCCCGTCTCTACAAAAAGAAAAAAAAAAAAATTAGCCAGGCATGTTAGCGGGCGCCTGTAGTCCCAGCTACTCGGGAGTTTGAGGCAGGAGAATGGCGTGAACCCGGGAGGCGGAGCTTGCAATGAGCCCAGATGGCGCCACTGCACTCCAGCCTGGGCACAGAGCGAGACTCCGTCAACAACAACAAAAAAACTTCATTATATATGTATTCGTGCAGAACTTTGAGAAGAATGTTTATAACAAGAAAAATATAATGGCAAAGCATCGTGGCAAAAAGAAAAAAAAGAAAAAGAACCCAGAAAATTATTATGCAATTTTGTTAATTCTGAGACCAAAGCAAGCTGTTCTGGGGAGCAACTCAGGGGAAATCCCTCAAACTAGCTTCTATCACTGTCTAATTAAATTCAACATGATTTCTTATAGATCATGTAGTAGGATAAATATAGGTGAGATACCAAATGAACATAATACATGATTCCTTCAGTTCTAGAAATGTTTAACAGAGTAGTTTAAGAGGATTTCATGAAAAGTAAAAAGAATATATAACAGTAGACTAACACTTTTTTTTTTCAGGAAAGGAAACCACATGAGCAAATAGATGTGGCCTGAGCAGGGCATAATTGAGAAACGTGGAAAGATCAGTTTGGTTGCAGAAAATCAGCCCCTGCACCATAGTATGAGATAAATGTTTAGCATCCAAATATAAAGTACTTTTAATATCAATTTAAAGCAGAGCATTTCTTTTATTTTAAAAAATAGGGAGTTATTAAAGATTTTTACTAGTATTTTAATCATAAGATTAAAATATTTTATGGAAATTATGCAAAAGTCTTAATGGAGAACAGAATCTGAAGACCAGTAAACATATTAGTGGTCAATTCCAAAAGACGAGGCAATGTGCATAAAAGATATTGTTCTCTTTTTCAATATGGTACTTATTTTCACCTCTACTCTTTTATTCACGTTGCCTCTCTTTCACCCATCAGCTTCGCATGTGTGAATTTTACACATTTTTCATGATACCCCTTTCATAAGTCCATTCCAGTTCTTCTCTTCTTTCTCTGAATTTCCACATTTTTTTAACTTTTGCCTCTGTCTTAGTCCATTCCTGCCGCTATAACAAAATATGTGCGACTGGATAATTTTTAAAGAACATGCATTTATTGCTCACAGTTTTGGAGGCTGGAAAGTCCAAGATCAAGGTACCAACAGGTTCAGTGTCTGGATAGGGGCCTGGTCCTTGCTTCTAAGATGGCGCCTTGAACACTGTCTCCTCACACGGTGGCAGGTGGAAGGGCAAAGGGGCAAATACTGTGTGAAGCCTCTTTTATAAGGCATTAATCCTATTCACAAGGGAGGAGCCCTCATGACTTAATCACTTCTTAAATACCTTGACTTTTAAAATTACCACACTGGTGATGAAGTTTCAACATATGAATTTTGGGGGACACATTCAGACAATAATGGCCTCTGAGGCAATTATCATTAATTCTATCTGAAATCATAGTCATTTATCTCTTATCTCAATTATTATGATTTTCTGGAAAATTAAGGGGATGCTTTGATTTCTTTTTATCACCCTTGTCCAGCCCAGTGCCTGGAACATAAGGGTTCAGTATAAGGTTGACAGAGTATTCAGTTATTGGGGGTGTTAGATGGATAGAGTGATAGAAGTAAAGATGTACAGTTGCTGAGAAGTCAAAGAATAAAAGCAACAGATTCAAAGGATAAAGTTTTTTTAATTTAGAAATTTTAAATTTGTTTCCAATTCTAAGTGTCATAGAGGTTGGGAAAAATAAAGATAATTACATTTAGTGATGAGTTTATCACCTGTGACTTTCCAGTGTATGGTTTTTATAGAGCAGATATTAAAATTTTAGGGAGGGTATTCAAAAGTCAAGTATGATGAGGCATCTTTTCTCACCTGTATAGAAAATGCATTCTCATTTCTCCGATTTACTGGTACTTTCGGTTCACTGCTTTTAAAAAGATATCTGAAGTTAAAAACCATCTAATATGTATAACTCATGAGGCAGGGAAGGCTTTTCTTATAATTGGACTTTATAATATTGCTTTTAAACATTCTTGGCCTAGAATTAACATACCACTGCTGGGATATATAGAGTATAATGCAAAATAACACAAGCAAAGTCAATGATACACAATTCTTCCTCATGAGAGAAACAATTTATGGGAAATTATTAAGAACTCCAGGATTATTAGCATCCCACCTGCAATTGAGAAAGGTAAAAACATATATTCCCTTAATACATGGTAGATTGTTTAGCAACCACCTACACATTGGCCGTGGATCTCTAAACATTTAATGAGTGCCTGCTGTGTACTAAACAACCTTCTAGAGTACACAACAATGGCAGTGGAAGACATTTACAATACAATAGATGCTTACAGCACACAAACATAGATACTCAAAAGGCTCACAGTTATAAAAGAAAACAAAAAAAAAATAAGAGTTGAAAAACAGCTTCCAGAGCAGTATTTCAAAAACCGCAGGAAGTTATAGTGAAAATCTAGGAAGATGCACAGTGAAGGAACACAAAGTATGAAAGTAATAAGAGCCATCTTGGCTGCTGAAAATATTTCTCTTAAGAAAGAACATCTTGAATTACGTGTTCAGAAAATGAAGGTCAATAAAGATCTTATTGGTTAGAAAAAATAGCGAAGAATAGTCCAAATAATTAAGTCAAATTTTAAAGTTAACTTACACAGAACTAAGCCCATTTGACCAAGTTGGCACAGTCCATTTAAATCTTCCTTAGGATGCCCCACATTAAAGTAGGTGAACTAATCACATAACATTGGTGCAAACCAATGAGATTTCTGAAAAAAATACTTTAAGTGAATCCTCCATTAATGGAGAGTTGAGAAGATTATTTTTAGATCCAAAAGACAGGATTTAATAGTAAGTGAGATGAATGAGATGGATAAAGGGTACAGTAAGATTAGATTGATTAAAATAAAAATATATTAGAAAAACTAGGAATCAACAGAGGGAGAGATTGGGTTGTGCAGGTGATGGAGAACTTCTATTGTACCTGACATTCTTTAAAGGAGGAAAATTAACATATTCAAAAAAGAAAAAATATTTTGACAATAGCATGAAAGCCAGAGACCTTTCTTGCCTCCTTGTTTAGAAATCATTATAGCAATTTAGGCATGGAAATATCAGAAGGAAGGAGAAGTATGGTGTTTGTGAAAATGAAAAAGTCTTAAGTTTCAAAAATGCCATGGAGAGGAATTTGGCAGTGGGTAGGATGTAAATGAGTACCAAAGAAGATGGAGAAGGCTAACTTTACCGAAGACTAAAATGAGAGTCAAGAGGAAATGGTATGTTCAACAAAATGCAAATAGGCAAGAAGAGCTTGATTCTGGAACATATCAGATTTCAGATCTTGCTGACACAAACACCTCTGGGCCAAAAGTTTAAGTCAGCTGGAGACCCTTGACATTCTAATTGAGAGTTAGCCCTGCAAAGGAGGTGATCGATTAAATTGATTCTAACACATAACTGATTGTATAGAAAATCTGAGAATATTGACCCTTTAAAAATCTGTGAAATTAATTATCTGTTTTTAGAGGTAGGATATCCTTGACAGAATAAACTGATTTTATTTCTCTGCATGTGTTTTAGCTATTTTTGACTCCGGAGCATGTTTCATCTCCCAAGCATATGGCTATTCCGGCTTAGAGTTGTTGAAGGGCAACCACTATGCAAATTATTCCCTCTTCTCTTTACCTCTTTCTATATCTTCCGTCTGAAGAGTTGGAAGTGTGAGTGGTGAGAAATCACATGCATCCAGAGGAGACAGACTCTAAAGGACATATACAACTCTATGGAAGGACTAGACTAGCAGCCCAATCAGGTAGTTAAAGAAAGACCAAAAGTTATTGGTTTTTCTTTCGGGAGATGGCATCAAAACATTTTGAGCCAGAAGTTAGTGCTAAGTACCTGCAGGAAGGATGTAGAAACAAGGGTCTGGTCATTTACAGATAGCCAAGCAGGTAATGTGGCAGCCAATAGCAGCAGCCCAGCCTTGGGGATGACTTTACTCCTATCAATGAACCAACAAGAGAAGGTTAGGTCACCATTCCTGGAGAAATGGAATTTAAAATTTTCCATGTTAACAGCAGTTTAGGAGAATGAAGCCTGTTTTAGAAATTAGAGTAGAATGTAAAGTATCAAAGTTTTGAACCCCAACATCAGAAGTGAATCTCCAAATCAGAATAAGGCAAATTAAGAAAGCTAGAACTCCTTAAAGTCCCCAGACCAAATAAAAAAAAAATAGGGTTGGGTCTGGAACCTGTAATAGGATCATTATCATTAATATAGTGATTATTAAGCACTTTACTTGAATCATCTTAATTAATCTTCATGCAATTCTATAAGATGAATATTATCATTATTTCCATTTTAGAGAAATTAACTTACCCAAAGTTTTACCAATAATATGTATCTAGGAAGATACAAAATCTATCTAAAAGTGGTTGACAAAAAATACCACTGCATAGGTAAAAGGAGGATTCAGGACAAGAGTTGAACATCCCTTTTATAGAAGTCCTTCCAGGAAAAAAAGGAACATGGCTTGGTGTGTCTGACTTCCAGAATATGATACCAGTAAGAAAAAGCTCTTATTTCTTGTTCTTACTCACCCTTTATTAATAAATACAATTCTGGTATGTAAACATATTCCTCCGTATTCCTAATAAGGGCTTTCCTGGAACACTCACGTTGAATCACCCTCAGATATGTCAATTTCCTTGAGTCCAGCAAGAACGGACCACTTAAAATATTTCAAATTTGAGGGTAATTATCATGCACAACTTTGGTATATCTCTGGAGTGTTTTTATATCTGTGGAAATGTATTTATAATTTATACTGCAGCAATAATAGAAATCTGTGAAGAAAATGGTGAAGTCAGTGATTTTAGGATGATCCAATTCTGGTCATTTTGTTATAATAACCCAGAACTAGAGAATCTTCATATGATAAAATGGATGATCTATGAATTGTATTTTAGGTGGGGGGAACTCAACTTCAACTTGTGTGTTACGGGGAATTTTTTGTTTGTTTGTTTGTTTAAAAATTAAGAAGTAGCCACCTACCCTGGCTTCCACAAAGCTGGACACCAAAGGGCAAATTATGTTATCAGCATTTCGTTTTTTCTTTTTCCATCTTTGGCTTGGCTTTCTTCAGGTTTTAACATCTCTCTTAGGCAGGTGTCCTCTACATGTTGGTTATCTGGCAGCTCAAGGTTTCCATTCAACTAGTGGAGCAGCTCAGCATAAAGTGAAAAGTCACTTTATGCTGAGTGCCTACCATGTGACAGCATTGTACTCAATGTGGAAATACATCAGTAAAGAAGACTGCAAAATTTCTACCCTTCTGTTGCCTTTTCTAGTTCTAGCATTTGTCACAATAGTCTCAAGTCTGAGTACTACTAATACTGACTTGGGTCATGTACTCATCTATAGACTAATCATTTTGCCCTGGAGGAATGAAATCTCCTGACTCACCAGACCTGAGACTTATATCCACCCTTAAAGAAGGGAAGAATCACTAATACTCTAATTACCATGATTAACAATGAGGAAGCATTATTTTTCCAGAGAGGAATTTGAGTGCTTTTACCAAACAATGGATGTGAACCTGGAGAAAAAAAAAAATCAATTAAAACTCCAAAATCCAAATTCAGGAAAATTAAATGAGGAAATCTCCCCAGAAAATAAATAGAACTTGCTCAGATAAGAGAAAATGGAAATTTGAGTCAAAATAAGCCTCCTGAGTCATCAAATCTAGATACTCCCTCACCCAGTCAACAAGCACAGGTAGCAAAATAGTCTTCCCATAAAGAGTAAGTTGGTGGATGAAGTTGCACTTCTATGGATAACCACACTCTGTAGTCATTGCCTGAATGCATTGTCTGAGGTTTATAACTTCTATTTATAGAAGTTCAGCGCTCACCAAGTGAAGAGCTCTGGGCTATAGATACTTGCTTCCTTCCATGGACAGTAAAAAGTGTGTTCAATCTTGACTTAACCCCAAGTGAGTAGAACTCAAGCTGTTAGTGATTGAGGCCTCAGGCTTGGTAATTTATAAAATATACTTTGCTTTTCTGTTTTATGGAGGAAAACCTGCCTACTTCCATGCTTTGGAAAAACTGATTCAAAACGTGTCTAATATGCTGACTTCAACTAAGTGTATAGTAACTGATAAATATCTCCTAATGGAGTTTTATTTTTTTTTCCAATAACAGTGTTATGGTAGTTGAATATATGTTTTTCTTAACAAGATAGATGATTGATAGATAGATAGATAATATATAGACAGATGTGTATCTATATATATGTATGGATATTTGAAGAGCAAAAATTTACAGATTTATGACATGGTAGAGCATGTTAGTTACACGCATAGATTTCACAGCTACACGGCCTAAGTTTAGTAAAAAATCATGACTCTATCATTAAGCTTCTAAATGTGAGCAAGAACCTACTCTGAGATTTTCATCAGAGAAATGAGAATAAAAATGGTACTCACATTATAAGATTATTGTACATATTAAATGCATTAATATTAAAAATTTAGAACAATGGCTAATTTATTGTTGACATTCAATAATTTTAAGAATTATTATCATCATCATCATCATCACCACCATATTTAGTATACATTCACTGCAAGTAACAGGATTCTTAAGCAGAGGTAGTGGTCATTAGTACTGTTCAAAAAGTATTTCTGACTGCGCCTGCTTAGGGGCACATGGCAGAACTGCACTTTTTTTACTCTCTTGTGGGTAGAATTGTGTGATTCATTCTGACAGGGACGTTGTGAGTGGAAGTGATATGCTTCACTTCTGGGATAAGCATTTGATTGTTGATATGAGATCATCCAGACCTCATTCTTCTTTCAGGAACAGAAACCAGCAATTTTGCAGGTACTCCTGCTCCATCAACCCAGGTCTCTAAGTGACTGCAATAAACAGAAGTTCCACTGAGACCTGTAGCATGAGTGAGAAATAAGCCTTTGTGGTGTTATACCCTGGAGACTTCGGATTGTTTGTGACATTACTGGTGCATAATCTAACTTATCCTGACTAATACAGCCACCTTACACAATAACGCATTTAACTTTCTCAGATAAAGTCAAGTAATGGAGAAGGAAGTTCCAGAGCTAGTTGACAGGTTGAGCCAGTAATTCTGAGCCTTCTCTGAATCATTAAAGAACAGCTGTGGCAGCTCCAAACATCATATTCCCACATAGCAATACAATCAGGAAGTGGAATGGTGGGGAGCAAAGGCAAAAAGGATCTTTTCCCCTAGTGCTCTCTCTTTTATCAGGGAGGAAAATATTTTCTGGAAGTCTCCTCCAGGTTTCCATTATATCTTACTGTTAGTGCTAAATCTTATGTCTAACCCTAGACCAATCAATGACAAAAAGAAAAAAACTATAAGCCTACCTCATTTTATCATGTTTCACTGTATTGCACTTTAAAGATACTGCAGATTTTTTTACAAATTGAAGATTTTTAGTAAATCTGTGTCAAGCAAATCAATGCCATTTTCCCCAAAGCTATGCTCACTCTATCTCTGTTGTGTCACATTTTGGTAATTCTTGAAATTTTTAAATCTTTTTCATTATTATTGTATCTGTTATGGTGATCGGTGATCTTTGATGTTACTATTGTAATTGGGGGCACCAAGAACTATGCCCATATGAGACAGTAAATGTAATCCATAAATGTGGTGTATGTTCTAACTGTTCCACCAAAAGCCATTGCCCAGTCTCTCTCTCTCTCTCTCTCTCTCTCTCTCTCTCTCTCTCTCACCCTCACCCTCACCTCAGAAAGCTTCCCAATTCTCTGAGACACAGCAATATTGAAATTAGGCCAATTAATAATCCTGCAATGACCTCTAAGTGTTCAAGTGAAAGGAAGAGTCTTGTGTCTTTCACTTTAAATCTAAAGCCAGGAATGATTAGGCTTAGTGAGGAAGGCATGTTGAAACCCAAGATAGGCTGAAAGCTAGTCATCTCGCACAACTTAGCCAAGTTGTGAACGTAAAGGAAAAGTTCTTGAAGGAAAGGTGCTACTCCATTGAACACACAAATCACAAGAAAGTGAAACAGCCTTATTGCTGATGTGGAGAAATTTCAGATAGGTCAAACTAGTTACAACTACCTAATTTGATGCCTAATCCAGAGCAAGATCCTAACTCTCTTCACAACTCTATGAAAGCTGAGAGAAGTAAGGGAGCTGCAGAAAAACAGTTTGAAGTTGGTTCATGAGGTTTAAGGAAAGAAGTTGCCCCCAGACCATCAAAGTGCAAAGTGAAGCAGGAAGTGCTGATGGAGAAGCTGCCACAAGTTTCCCAGAAGACTTGACTAAGATAATTGATGAAGGTGGCCACACTAAACAACATGTCTTCCACGTAGATAAAGCAGCCTTGCATTGGAAGAAGACTTTCATAGGACTTTCATAGCTAGAGAGAAGTCAATGCCTGGTTTCAAAGTTTCAAAGGACAGGCTGACTCTTATTAGGGATGAATGCAGCTGGTTGAAGCCAGTGCTCATTTACCATTCCAAAAATTTTACAGCCCTTAAGAATGATGACACAGCTACTCTTCTATAAATGGAACGTTCTATAAATGGAACGACAAAGCTGGATGGCAGCATATCTGTTTACAGCATGGTTTATTGAATATTTTAAGCCCATTGTTGAGACCTGCTGCTCAGCCAAAAAAAAAAGATTATTTTCAAAATATTACTGCCCATTGACAATACACACAGTCACCCAAGAGCTCTGATGAAGACGCAGGAGGAGATTGATGCTGTTTTCATGCTTGTTAACACAACATCCTTTCTAAAGCCCATGGATTAGGAAGTAATTTTAACTTTCAAGCCTTATTATTTAAGAAATACATTTTGTAAGACTGTAACTGCTGTATATAGTTATTCTTTTAATGCAGCTGAGCAAAGTAAACTGAAAATCTTCTAGAAAGTATTCATCATTCTAGATGCCATTAAGAACATTCATGATTCATAGGAGGTCAAAATATCAACATTAACAGGAGTTTGGAAGAAGTTGATTCCAATCCTTATGGATGACTTTGAGAGGTTCAGAACTTCAGTGGAGAAGGTAAATGCAGATGTGAAAATGGCAAGAGAACTAGAATTAGAAGTGGAGCCTGAAGATGTAACTGAATTGCTGCAATCTCATGATAAAACATTAACAGATAAAGAACTGCTTCTTATGGATGAGCAAAGAAAGTGGTTCCTTGAGATGGCATTTACTCCTGGTGAAGATACTATGAACATTATTGAAATGACAACAAAGGATTTAGATTACTACATAAACTTATTTGATAAAGCAGTGGCAGGGTTTGAGCAGATTAACTCTGCCTTCAAAAGAAGTTTGGCTGTGGGTAAAATGTTATCAAACAGTATTACAGGCTGCAGAGAAACCTTTCATGAAAGGAAGAGTTGGTTGATGCAGCAAACTTCATAGTTATCTTATTTTAAGAAATTGCCACAGCCACCCCAAACTTTAGCAACCACCACCCTAATTAGTCAGCATCCATCAGCCTTCAACACAGAAGCAAGACCCTCCACCTGCAAAAGATTATGACTTGCTGAAGGCTCAGATGATCGTCAGCATTTTTTTAGCTATAAAGTGTTTTTAAGTTAATATATGTACATTGATTTTTAGACCTAATGCTATTATATACTTAACAGGCTACAGTATAGTGTAAACAGAACTTTTATATGCACTGTGAAACCAAAAAATTCATGTGACTCACTTTATTGCAATATTCATTTTATTGTGGTGGTTTGGAACCAAGCCTGCAATATCTGTAAGTTATGCCTGTACAAAACTGACTTAATTTGGTCATAATCCATCCCACACATCTGGGAAAGGAACCTACTATTCTTGAGTAAATTAATCCCTGCATAATACCAGAACAAAATCAGCACTCTCTTAGCAAAAAGTAAGGAAGAAGAATGTCTATGTAACCAGGAACATTTTTCATAAGAGTAATGGCCTTCTACAAGACTCTGTGGAATTGAAAGATTTCTTAAAATGAGGTGCCCTTGTGTTTGCGGTATATGCAGTTTTGTCTCAGGAGAGAGTTTTGGGTCTACTGAGAAGAAACTGAGGTATACTGATAAGTTTCACTGCTTGTGTATTGTAGTGGATAATGTGGATTTCTAAATAGATTTGCTCTGCCACATTATTAGACAGATGCCTAATAATTTAATGTACATTAAAGTATGTTAATAGGGAGAATGTGTAATCATAAATTAATTACCAAGATTATGATTATCCCAATTTTAAACAGTGCTTGAATTAAAATATATCCCTAGAATACAAAATGAATAATGGCTTACGTGTTCTAAGGTGAGAGATAAGGGCTCTGCAACCACTTGCGGCTTTGGAAAATGACACATTTTGCAGTTTGAAAGCATGGATTTCAGTTAAACATTAAAAGCAGATGACTGCCATGACTATCTGTAACATGATCATGCAGGACAATGAGAGAAACGGCAAAAGAAATTCTGCCTTTCGGCACATATTTTCTCTACTAATATTTGCAATGCCAATTTTCAACAGCACAGGTGTATTTAATTGCCTCTGAATATTGCAATGCAAATCCATTCAATGTTGAAAACAGGAGCCCAAAAAGGAATCTCAGGCTTTGTTGGCCTGCAGAATCTTGTAGCTCCAGATTGATTTTAATATATCCAGGGAATTTTTTTTCTTTGTCATTGCGCTTTCTTTAGAAGGGCATTTAAATTATCAAACCATTACCTTATCAAGCACAAATGTGATGCCAATTCTTGTGATTTCTGAGTTATATGTGCTAAAAATTACATGAGTTCTATTGAATATTTTTATCAAGTCCAGTGATAGAAACATGTATTTTCTCATGCTGTAGTTCCAAGATCTTTAAAAGGGGTTGGTCAATAACTCAAAACCATTTTTTGATTAAGAGAGATATACTACTAATAGCAGATATGCTTCCGAAAGTTTACAAACAATAGGAATGCTTCTAAACTTTTTAATGCCAGTTACTCTGCCTGATACAGAAGAAAAATGCCATCTACTCAAGTTAATTAATCCATGTTTCTCATTTGTTTGCCTTACACTTGAGTTTTATCTGAGTAACAATATTACAAAATGTATTTACACAGTATGAGAATATTATATTTTCCGCAGGGTACACCCATGATTCATCTTTAAATTAACTTCAGGAAATCTCAAATCAAAGCTTGCTAATGTTAACTTCAGCTCCATTTCCAGAGGAGACCATGTTACTAATAAAAATAGCTTCTAGCAACTTGATAAGAGAGTCTCTGTGTGTTCATGGCCAAGATAAATGATCTTAAAGATTTAGGGCACAAAAGAGAATTTTGTTGAATTTAGCCTTAACAGATATTTAGTAGCATGTATCAAAATTCAATTTTATCTGAAACTGAAGAAAACCCATCAGATATTATAATAAGACAATAACTCAATTTCAGACTTGTAAACAAAGGTGATATTAATCTATTGAAATGTGGAAAAATAGTCAATCTGTATCCTTCTCATACCATAAATCAGCATGTTTGATCACTGGAAGCTTCATTTTGATGATTAGCAGTCATGTATTGAGGCTAAATGATATGTTTGTCACACAGCTAATATTAATTAAATCTATTTATCGTCTTGCCAGTGGTACTACAGTGAGGTCACACTTTTGGTGCAGAACAAAAAGAAGCCAGGAATCTGTTAACAGCATCCCATTGTAACATTGCTGTTTTTTGTTTTGTTTTGTTTTGTTTTGTTTTTGTTTCCGAGACGGAGTCTCGCTCTGTCGCCCAGGCTGGAGTGCAGTGGCGCGATCTCAGCTCACTGCAAGCTCCGCCTCCCGGGTTCACGCCATTCTCCTGCCTCAGCCTCCCGAGTAGCTGGGACTATAGGCACCCGCCACAACGCCCGCCTAATTTTTTGTATTTTTAGTAGAGACAGGGTTTCACCGTGTTAGCCAGGATGATCTCGATCTCTTGACCTGGTGATCCGCTCGCCTCGGCCTCCCAAAGTGCTGGGATTACAGCCGTGAGCCACCGCGCGAATAAACCAAGAAAGAAAAGCATCTGACTATTAACCTCATGTACTTTTGGAAATGGATGTTTGTGTCCACATCCCCTTTGATATACTGGGTTATGGCCTTGGCGGTGAAAATTCCTTACTGTATATAGTGGGTCAAAAAAGTAGGATGAATGCTAACAAATGTTTTAGGATGTATCACGACAATATCTGAATTCTCCCTTCTGATGCTTAGCATTTTATTTCACAAAAGGCAAGGTTACTAAAAGAGGAAAAAAAATCAGCTGTTTAGATGAAGAAGCAAAATTAATTAGTAAATATAAAAAGTGATTATTTGAGTTTTGCTATGACAATAAACAAGATATCTCATTCTCAAAAGAAAGTCAGCTAAAGTACACCTTTATTTTACATATTTCTATGGATTACACATTTAAGAATACTAAGGAATAATCATTCTGATTTATTTTATTTCAGAATGACTGCGATGGTGTTGGAAAGCAGGGTTTTATGCTTCTTTTCTTATGTTTTTCTGACTTAACATCTTGTCTGACTTTCAAACAGTTCAAAGGAAAGAGAGTACCAATTAGACAAGGGAAGAAGATGAGAGACTGCCTGAACAGCATCACTTTTGTAAACTGAGAGTTCTTCCAAGGATAGAGTGTGTAAATGCTGACCTACATTAAATACAAGTGACATGGATTTCTGGGCATGTGGGACGCCTTGGTAATTTGAGTGACAAATCACGTATGGTGCATTTACTACTCTTTTGTGACTTTAAAGTTAGGTGATTTTGACTCTAAAGCATGAAAGTTCAAAGAGCTGTTAAGATTTCTCTGTGATGTATGCAAGGGTTTTCTTAGGAATAAAAAGTCTAAAAAGTCCCCAAGAAGACACTTATGTGTAATAAAAGCATAAAGAAATGTACAGGAATAAAAGCACTAGATTTTGTGTAGAGGTTACCCCTTAGGAAGAGAGAAAAGGTTGCAATCAAAGGTAGTCATATGTGGCCTTAGTAGTACCCATACTTTTTTATTTCTTCACTGAGTGTGGGTAAATAAATAACATAATTTTTTACTTGACTTAATTTTAATAATATTTGAAAGAATTAAAGAAGTCCATGAGGTAATGTGAAAACTTGTAATGAAAAAGGCTGAATACAAAATTGTATATGCTGGGATGACAACTCTAAATGTTTGTGTGGAGATGGGGACAAGAAGAAATAGAGTTAACTTGCTAAGATGGCAGAATTATGAGAAATTTGGACAGAAATTGATAAGAAAAGTGATTTGAGGTTTTGGTGATGAAGAAAGGGAGAATATAACCTAAGGAAGATTAAAGATTTCACATAAGACTAGGAAATGTTTAGCATAAATCAATTTCACCAATTTGAACCTGGTCTTCCTCTCTGTCCTATCCCTTGTAGTCACCAAATCATTTTACAATCTTCCAGTTAAGGAAAAATACTTCCTTTGGTATGAATGTCTAGAATTAATATTTATAGTTCTACAAAAAAATTCAGAGCTCTTAACCTAAAACAAGTGAAAGTACAATCATTGTTTTTAAATGTTACAAATACAATACCTGACATTAAATTGTATTTCCTCTATATTGCATATTCTGAATTTAAAACTGTCTAACACCTTTAAGTTTAAAGCTTAAATTAGGCATGTAAAACAAGATAATGACAAAAGAAAAGAAGGCCGGATGTGGTGGCTCATGCCTATAATCCCAGCACTTTAGGAAGCAAAGACTGGAGAATGCTTGAGCCCAGGAGTTCAAGACCAGCCTGGGCAACATATGGAGACCCCATCTCTATAAAAAAATAAAAATATTAGCCAGGCATGGTGTCATGCACCTGTGGTCCCAGCTACTCAGGAGGCTGAGGCAGGAGGATCTCTTGAGCCTGGAAGGTAGGGGCTAGAGTGAGCTATGATTGTGTCACTGACCTCCAGCCTGGATGGAAGAGTGAGCCCCTGTCACAAACAAAAACAAAAAACTCATATTTATTTTCAGAAGGGATTTGATTATATGGAGCCATATGGGGCAAAGTGCAAATATACCTTAGAACTACTTTAAAATACCTATTATTTTTTCTATAAGTATCCACAGCCAGAAAGAGCAAAACTTGCTGAGTATGATTGGCAAAAAGATTTTCTTTTGTTTTGATTCCACCGTTCCTTATTTTTCAGGCCTTGAATAAAGTCAAATACAGAACTCTTATGAAAAAATTCAGTGTAGAACCTATAATTTAGCTGCGATTGTTCTCTTGGTTTTATTTTATCTTGATCAATTTCAGTCAGGTTCCCTTGATTTCTCTGAAATTGGAGAGTATTGTATTCTAAACGAATGACTTGTCTTTGCCAGTTGAAGTAAATAAGCAATTAGAGCAAAAGGCTGTTTCATTGAACTTCAAAGAAAATTGTTTTTAAGATTCTGTTGTTGTTCTGTGGCCCTTAATAATGCAGACGGTCTTTATACAACAGAAATCTGTCAGAGAAGAAATTTTTATTGGTAGCTAACTTTACACACACACAAACACATGCACACACAACTTCAGAAGCAGAAGCACAAGGTACTTCCTCAGAGAACCACAAATATCATCAAAGTCTTATTTTGACATAATGCTACTTTAACAAGAAATTCAGATTTATGGAATGAAAATTGCTGTAGTAACAAGTATTTTGAAATCCACCCTAATACCCAGAAAGTGACAGCAAATCCCAGTGCTTCAGTAACTCTGAGCCAGTTAAACTGTAGGACAAAATTCTGTTGTGTTCTAGTATTACTGTCTTTCTGAACTAAGACTGTCTTGTGCTTTGGTTGATAGGAAGCAGTGAGGGTCCTGCCTTTCCCAGGTTTGAACTTTCTCAGGTGGTTGAGATCTTCCTTGCAGCTCCTAAATTTCATTATATTTTTCTCCACTCCACAATCCCCATCCAGTAATAAAAATCTATTCAAAAGTTGAAATTAGGAATTCTTCCATCTACATCTAAGCGTTAGATTATTTTTCTAAGGAAAAAATTAAGATTCTGTTTTTACAGAAATCTCATATTTTTTTTTTAGTAGACTTGGGTCTCAAGCCATTCTGTTAAAAGGGGAAAGGAGTAATATCATTATATTAAAATATCCAACCATATCATGAGATCAAAGGATAAAAACATCTTGAGGATCATTTGGTGAGTCCGTCTACCTGCAGAAATCCTGCATGTCTGCATCACTGTGAACAGCTCAGTATGGCTCAGGGGTCACCTCGCTGTTGGAACTTCAGTGGTCTCACATAGTCCCTAAATCCAAGCCACTGTCATTGTTCTTTGGGGTTGTAAAGGCCATTAAGTGCTCAGTAGTCTTATAAAAACATACAGATTCTTCAAACAGAAATAATAGCTTTAGTTAGTATACTTTAGAGCCATAAGTTTAAAACCCAGCAGGAGAATATAAATGATGGCCAGGCAAGAAAAACAAAACTCCCTGCCAACCTTCACTGCCTACAAAACTTAATGATCTATGCCACATCTACTGTTTGTAAAATTCTTTCAGAAAGTATCCATTCTTAACATTAAGAAATGTCTACCTTCCTTCCTCCAATATTTTCAATCTCTCTGCCACACTATGTTTATATTCTCTCAGAATTCTAGTGGATCCCATTGTCTAAGACTTAAAAGCTGTTATTTTATACTGGATTAACTTTAATCATCTGTATTTCTTCCAAATTGTAGAGATTGCATTGGTCCAATTTTCTTTTCCTTCAATTTTTAAGAGAAGCAAATCAAACCAAGTCTTTAAAGGAAGAACAGCAAGTCTCAGATAATTTTATTGTTTGGGTCTAATTATTTTAAATGTTACCAAGGAATATCTTTAGGTTAAAAAAATTAAATTTTAGAACAGATTTTGATATATATTTCTTATTATTTAAAATGGGAAAGGGCATTAGCATTTATTAAATCTCATCTGTGTGCCAAGTATTCATATGTATCACCTCATGTAATTCTCACAGTTATTATTGCAGTATTATTATTTCAATTTTCATGTAAAGAAATAAAAGCTCAAAGAAGAAAATGACTCACTGAGTTCTGAACACACAATTCTCTGAGTCCAAACCTCTAGCACTTTCTAGAATACCATGAAGAGTGGAAGTAATATGTAACATTATAATTAATATTTTATTATTTTACTCTCTTATTGTTAAATTTCACACAGTAAAATCTACACATAAACATTCATTTTAATTTAAAATCAAATTATACTGACATAGTGCCAAAATAACTGCTCTATGAGATCAATAAATCCAATCTATTCTGATGTAGAAAGGCAAAACCCATGTGCATTGCTTTGTAATAGTAACCAAACAGTCATTATGTTTCAGCCATTTCAGGAACTTATTTGTGATTGTTGTATATTGATTATAATTCTGGTCAGTTGTGGTTAACAAGACTTTTTTTTCCTTATACTTTCTTTTTTCCAAAGAACCTATTTTGTTTTATAGCATGGTTGGACTTTTCTCTAGAAAATTACAAATGTATTCAATATAACCAGTATTTATCCCAACTTTCTGAAGAAGAAACTTCTCCTACTTAACTCCAACCTTATGACTCTTCTCTGATATTTTTCCAGCCGTAGGTGTTAGCATCTGCTGTTGTAAAATCTTTGGTGTTGATTGGTGTGGACTGAGGTGAGGACCAGAGCCAAGATCACTTTTTACAAGAAATATTATACAATTCTGCCCCTTGTCCAACTCTATAAATTACTAGAAGTTTCTGGAAGTGTGTACATCTTCAAGCTCATCTTAATCATTTCCACATTTGTATTCTTGAGATTATACCTGAGATTCTCATCCACACGATCCTTAATTAAAGCAGCTGACTCGCTTCTCACAATATAGGAAAATGGGGGTGCCAACTGCTTTCTCTGCCAACTTCTGAGTACTGTTGAAGCTGAACTAGCTCCTCAACGCTTCTTCTCCAGGAAATGTACTGCAACTCTCATGCTATTTAGCACCTTCCCTCCTCATTTCAAAAATTGTGCTGATCAGAGACATTCAGAAAAAGTGCAAAAGAACAAAACAGCTCCAAATAGCTTTCCACAGTTCTGCACTGTATTCTTCCCTCTGTTGATTTCCCTACAAAACAAATAGGCAAAAAAGCAGCTCACAAAAAAGATAGAGTACATAGAAAAGAGAAAACCGAGGCATAAGACAGCACTGTGTGCTTCAAGAAAGTCCTGGAGCAAAGCTTGGAGCACAGGGTTCAGGTGAGAACTGAAGTTATATTAGCATAAACATATGGTCACTTACTGCCCCCTCTGCAATGTCCAGAATGCATTCCTAATTTTCATTCCATTTGTCTCCAATGAGTGATAGGACTTCAAAGAGTCATGATTAAAGAAATTGTTCAGTGCAATTAGTCACCACTTACAAGTCAGTGAGCTCGCATTCTGGGGTGAGTGCTAAGCTTTTTCAATAGGAGATAGCACACTCCATTCACTTCTTTGTTGTTCTTTCTTAAGATCCTCCTTCTGGTGATTTTTTTTTTTTTATGTCCAGAGTTCTACTATTTTCTTTCTTTCTGCCTAATAATACTTAATTTAAAATAAATACATCTTTTCAGAAATAATAATTTGATCCTTAGTGAAAACATTTACCCATATCAGCCCACTATATTTTGTGTTTTATATTATTTCATTTAAAAGTATTAAGATGAACTTCAATTATAAAATCTTACATTGCTTGAAAGACATTTGCCTAAATATGTTATGTGTCTACTGTAGTTTTTCAAAAAATTTTGATTTAAGAAGCCACAAGTATATTAAAATAATTCTATTTCTTCCAGGAAATGGCTGGATTTAGTGATCCTGTAAGGTTAAAAACATTATAATATTTGTATAGTGACCAGGCTCTTGATTTAGATAGTTACATATAAGCAAAATACTGAATGAAGACAAAAAACACAGCTATCCCTTTTATTAAGTTTCATAGCTTTTAATCCCCTAAGGAAATCCTTTAGCTATTTCACTATTTTACTAAATCATATTAAAATGCAAATTTCCACTAATATTACAATTCTAGTCAAAACCACCAAAAGAAAACATGGGCTCTTAAGCTTTTTTTTTTTTAAGTATGAGCACAGACAGCAGAAAATAAAGCTTTCCTGTAAGTGAATATGGCATCTACATTTGAATTATGTACACAGTAAAGGACTAAAAATTGTGTGGTCCTAAGTAAGTTTAAATTCTATTGTCTTTGATTGATTTGAAATAGAATTATCAGAGATTGGATTAATAAAAAGAGCTTGACAGTTCAAAGAAGTAAGCTTGTGATTGGGCTATGATTTTTTCCAAGGATTTTTTGGGCAGTCATATTATTTTCTGTACCTTAAATTTACCATCTATGAATAAAGATAATATTGACTACATGAAATAATAAGCCCAGCAATTTTTTTTTTTTTTTTTTTTTGAGATGGAGTCTCCTGTGTCACCCAAGCTGGAGTGCAGTGGCGCGCTCTCTGCTCACTGCAAGCTCCACCTCTCAGGTTCATGCCATTCTCCTGCCTCAGCCTCTCGAGTAGCTGGGACTACTGGCGCCCGCCACCACACCTGGCTAATTTTTTGTATTTTTAGCAGAGATGGTAAACTATTCAGTGGAAACGTGATAAAGTTGTTTCTCAATGAAAGTGATCATTATAATGTAAATGTGCATGTAACTAGTTATTGAATAATAAAAGTTGAACTCAAGGTAGCTTTTTCAGTCACTTCAAATACTTGGCCAATTTTGAAGGAAAAAAGAAAGCAGCACCCAAAAGTCTATTGTTGATGCACTATAGAATTGAGAGTGTGTTCAAGCAAAATCTAGCATGTTGCCAATGGAAAGATAGTAAAAATCTTGCTACTAATACCTGCACTGCTCTGCTAAAACATTTACCTCAGGTAGTGTTAGCTGGAATGGCTAATTATTGAAAATACAAAGTACTGCATATTGTTTATTTCCATTAGTACAAATTTAGTATTATTCTAATGCTGCTTGCATTATTTGAATAAGATAAACAATTCTCAGTCACTGTGACTTCAAAGAACTATTCTTTATTCTCCCCAAAGTTTGATTTACTCATTCTATTATTTATTCATGAATAGCTGCCTACTACCAAATGTCTTGCCTTTCAATTTTTCGACAGCAATCTTTACTTTAGAACCTTACTCTCACCTTCTGATATATCATTAAGTTTGAACATGTTGAATGCTTTGACGGTTGTATTATACGTGTAAAATTGCTTGTATTTCATCTTTTAACTAGACAGCTTTTATAGTTTGGGTTTTTTTCAACCAAGTTTTCAACATTTTTAAGTTATGAAGTTTAACAGGAATTGCTGACAAATGATAATAACTGGCATTTTTAACTCTTCTTAGCATCCACTACACTAAGTACTTTACATATTATAAATCTATATATTATCACAAATCATTTACAGGGTTTTTATGCTTATCTCCTCTCTCCACCTGCCTCTCATTTTATACATAGGAAAACTGAAGTTCAGAAAGTTTAACTAACTTGATCAAATTTATTTGGCAATTTAAGTGGCAAAGCTAGGAGTCCAAATCCATGAAACTTCTTATACTCGATATTGCCCTGTTGTTGTTATGATTAATAGCAATTATGTTTTTTGACAAATGATTTTCACTGATTTGGAGTAAATAATTTAAAATTATTTCATTTAAATTAAGCCTGATAATACTATACTAACTGATACATTTACAAAACTAAACTCTTCTTAGCTGTAATATCATTAGCATTTGCTCAATTTTCAGCATAGACACAAAAGAATGCCAGAATATATGGAAAGAGTATGAAAGCTGAACCCCAAGGACCTAAATCTGATCCCAACTCTAATAGGAATCACTTTACAAAAGCTACATTTTAGATCCCCAATGTTATCATCTTTAAAATGAAGATAATGTTAGCTACTTTAGCTATTCTACAATATGGTGTTTAGGATCAAACCAGTTGAGGTCATGGGAAAGGGTCTCAGAAAGTGAAAAAAACTATAAATGAAAGAATTAGACAATACTGCAAGTGCTGCATGCAAGAAGAGTAAAACTATTAGCATTACTAATACAATGTTAAGAGAATCTTTTCAAGAGGATCTGCTATGCAAAAATTATTTAGAAAAACTAATTGACAGAAAACAATTGAGTCTTTCTGTCATTTCCATAATCTATCTAGAATAAAGAGTAATGAACACATGCATACGTTTTCTAAATAATCTGGAAAAGTTGATATTTTTTAAGTGTACCACTTAGATTTAATAAGGAGTCCAGTGGAGCCATGCTTACACTATAGGTAAACAATATTTGAAGAAAGCTTTCTCTGCCTCTGATTATATTTTTATTTATTCAATAAACATTTTCTAAAGACTTAGCATGTACTTAACTGACATTTCATGGAAGGCAAAGGAAAGGAAGAAAGCAGTATCCCTCTTCAGGTAGCCTCCCCCATGTTAGAAAGACAAGTCACAAAGCTACTAGAAAACAAAGATTGATATATGATAATACAAAATAAAAGGCATGAATACATGCAGATATGAAACAAAATAAAGGGCTTATATATGGTATTACTCAGGTAGATATTTGGAAGAAATCTTTTGGGAGCAATGTCTTATTTTGGCAAAGAAAAATAAATAAAGGGGATTCTACATCCTTAAGGGAGATCTGTGAAAACCTACAATAGCAAGAGTCATGCAGGGCCTTGTGGTCATGTGCTTACAGTTGCAGTGCTTAGAATACAAACTCTAAACAGAAGAGGCATATGATGGTAAAAGAAAAAAATCATGAAGAAAAAGCAACTGTGTAAAAGACTGACAGGTATAGGGAAGTCCCTTCAGACGCAAGAACAGACAATAAATCAAGGATCATGGGAGTTGTAGAATGAAGTTGACAGTTTAAAAGCCAGGAAACAAAAAGAAAAAGTGCTGCTACACTTTGAAAATTGGACAGATAAAATTGCCATGGAGAGAAACTGATTTGACAAAAACAGAGCAAACTACAGATTGGGAGGAAAATTAATAAGCTTGGTCTGTAGCAGCACAAATCCATTGGATAATCAAAGAAAAATGTCCCGTGGATACTTAGGCAAGTGAGGGGCTTTGTTTTCACTGTTGCCTACCTGTCACTTTGTATAGTAATGAAATTAATGAGCCTGAATCTTCCCTTTCATGACTGTAAAGACTCAAACGCCCTGTTCTTCTTCACTCAAGCACAGCAGCCATGCAATTCTGCTGTCAATGCAATCAAATCTTTCCAAATTACAGAGAATTCTAAAAACGTCCTCACTTGTTTCTAGAATCTTAAAAGAAAGGTAGTGGAGGAAAAAAAATCCTTCCAAAAAACAAGTAATAAGGCATTTTTGTTTACTTATTGCTTATAGCTGTTGGCCTTAAATTATAAAATATCAGGGAATATATCTGCCCCTGTAGCTGATAATCTTTTATCATAATTGAATTTAATCTCAATAACATTAAATTGCTTAGAAAAGAAACAAAGTAGATATTAAGATATTGAATTATTCAGAAGTTATCAACAGGGGCCATGTTCAATTCTTGGAATGAATTTCTTTTTCTCAGGCATCTTTGCCAAAGTTAGAAAACAGGTTAACAAAATTGTTAACCAAATTGAAAGCGTCAAAATAAAGCCAAATACAAATTGGGTCAGAATCCAAGAGCTGCCTATTGTGAAGTCTTCTAACGTAAAAGTTGAGAAGAAAGTTAGCTTCCTTGACAAAAGAAAAAAAAGACTAAGAGGTTATGTGTTTTTAGTTTTGAACTTAGAAATCAGAACTCAAGAAAGACATACTGAAAATTTCATAGGATGAATGGATTTCCCTTTAACCACAATATTGTGTTGTCCACAGCATGAATGAAAACTGTTACAAACTTCCAAAGGCTTCAGATGATTAGCCTGTGAATTGCCTTCACCTCTGCCAACTTACCTGGCAGCCTTTACGTTTACCAGCGCACTTCTCCCTGGAGCCTGCAGACAACAAGCTCCTGGGCTGACTGTGGAGGCTTATCTAAATCCTCTGAAAGTTGTGCTGGGGTTTATCTCTGCCTGAAGACCCATCATTTTGCATGTCAAATGTCAGACATTCCAATACTGTGAAGATATAGATGGCTTTGCCTTATCATTTAAAGCAGACTAATATTATTATAGGCATTTTATAAAATTAATTATTTGACCAATACATGTGCAGATAAAACGTCCTTCATTCAACTAACTTCCATCATCAAGACTAATCATTGCATGCAGTGAGAAACATCAGTAACCTTAATAAGTTATTCAGTAGGGACTGTGAATTTGTTCAACAGCACAGGAAGTACAGAAATCAGATCAAAGGGTAGAGGATCTGGTAAAAATTTATCGAAGCATAGATTGTGACTTTGTGTATATCAAAACAATATAATATACTTTACTAAAGTTTTGATGTATTGACAGTTGAGTTTATGGGCAAAGAGAGGCAGATTTACGATTCTATTAAATGTTAAGGATTTTTTAAAAATCATCGAAAAAATTGTATTCATTTGACATGTAAAATAAGTTTGCCATGACTATATAGCAGAATCAAAATCCATTAACCATGGATTAATCATTAACCCTTTAATTTGGAATTTAACATGATATGTGGTATTTTTCACAGTATTTCATATATGTTAGTCAAATCTGCCCAAGCAGACTGTAAACTAATAAATTATTTCAAACTTGTTCAAATGGATGAGCGAATGAATGAGTGAATGAATGAATGAATGAGTCTGTCTTCTAGATTGCTGTTAACCACAATTTATCTGCCCTAAAAAGTCACAGGTAACTGACCCAAGTCAATGGCTTGGAGCATTTTTACAGTATTTTTGCACAGACATATATTCCAGTTTCCTCTTTGTCAGGAACACAAATTGAAAAGAGAAATAGAGCTATGTGGGAGGAGAATGTGACATGTATTCTTAAGGAGACAATTCTGAAGGCTATTTGGAGAAGGCTACATGAATTTACTACAAGGAAACATCTTTTCATCTACTATGATAGAAAAATCTAATGCAGATTTTGATAAGTCTGTGTCATATTGAAAGCTCTGTTTAACAGAGTAATCACTGGGTGACAAATTAGATTAAAAGGAGTCTGAAAACCAAAGGAAAGAAAGGAAGGAAAGAGAAAGGATGAAAGAGAGGCAGGTAGGAAAAGAAACGGTGTCTTCCAAATACTGTTTTCACCGTGGAGCAAGAAGGGCTTTGGAGCATACCTCAGAACGCAGCTCCTCCATGAAGTCTTTTTTGAATTCCAGGCCCCTTTTATCTTGCCCTTCTCTTTTTTTTTTTAATTGAATATCAATAAATTTATTGAATGCCAGATTCTGGGCTCAATGTTTTCATACATTTATTCACTTAATCCTGACAGCAATCCTGTGAGGCAGGTAGTGTTCTCTTAATTTACAGGTAGAAAACTGAGAAACAGAGAATTTTTTTATTGTAAATAAAGTCCCTCTCCATGAGCTTTATATATATATCTTGCCCTTCTCTAACCAGCTACCTATAAATCCTTTGTGCTCCACTGAATTTTGTGCTTAACTCTGTATTGCCTCCTATCTCTAGTTTTATTTTCTGGGAGTTAGTCTTTCTAAGCTCCTAGGGAAAGGGAACCATCCTTTCTGTGTTCTCTGTTCTCTCTCTCCACCTCTGCATACGTTCTCTCACTCCACCCCTGTATAGTTTAAACACACAGCAGATTGTCAGTAGGAAAGAAATGAATGGTTAAATGATCTGATGAAGGAATACGTTTTTCCTTTGGCCTTGGTGTGTCTTGCCTTGATGCTCTGAGAAACAGCTTTTTAATTTGGAGTCCAGTTGTCTTCCAGACCTGGAGAACAATAATCTGCACTCGGGTACCACATATTACCAACTGTATGAAAAAGTACACACACACACACACACACACACACACACACACACACACACAATGCACACACGGATATATGCAGAGTCCACAACTTTTATCATATTTTAAACTGGACATATGATTCAAAAAAGGTTTAGAACTATCATTCTAAAGGAAAAAAGATACTTCAATACCCTGGGGCCAAGAATTGGTAGTCTTTGAAGCCATTTTAGGCTATAATGAGAAATTCTTCATTTGGACCTCTGACTGGTTGATGTAATCTTAAACTATGTTCTATGAGACTTTACATACTTTTTCAAATATGCATTTAATGTTCTGTCTCCAGAGGTGGCCAATGAGTGTATTAATGCACATATTTCCAGAACTTTTTTCCATTTGTATTGTATAATTTAGAAAAAGCTTGTTTTTATTTTTGCTGATTTTTGAAAAATGATTATCCTTGTGTGTTTTTGAAAATTATTCATAAACAGCCCCAAAAGCAAGACTTTGAAAAAGATTTTTTGTGCTGGTTAACAGCAGAATAATTATTTCCATATTATATTCTGCACCTTGCATCTACTTATAATGATCTAGAAAGATGATGGATTATTTTGAGTAAAACTAGAAATTGGCAAAAAGCATCAGTAAATATAAGAATGAAGAAACATGTAGATTATTCATAAAATGAATAATGCAGACATTAGTGCAGTGGTGAAGCATTCATAAGACAAAATAGAGATATGTTGAAGGTAGAAAATGCTTGAAGTTACTGCTGAATTTTTGTGGTGACCATAGCAATGGTATTACCTGTATTGTCTTGAGGCTCTTGGCTGAAATATCTGGGACTGATACAAATGTACAAGCTTATATTTTTCCAGGGACGAAAATATAGCTCATCCTGTGAAAAAGATATGAATTTAAGGTTGTTTCTTAATATGATAAATGCCAATGGAACTAATAATACAAATCTGCCCTTAAAAGTGAAACCAAGGCAGAAATACAAAAGACAATGAATTATGCCGTAGATTAAACCAAGATCCCAGTGAGTAAATCTACCAAAGTTTTCCAGCCTAGGGGACAGAAATAGCTGACTATGAATGGGAATGAGGATGAAGAGAATCAGTGCTAAGGAAAAGCCCCTTGAGATAGTGGCGTACTTCAAAGACTGTCCACTCTACTTCTACTTGAGCTTAAGAACATGGCTATGTGGGTTTCCTTCAAGTCATCTAATATTTATTGAGCACTGACTCAGGCATTTTAGGGACTGCAAAAAAGATCCATTTGGAAATAAATGCATAGAACCGCATAGAGCCTGCCTCCCCTTAGCCATAGGGCACATTGTATAAATTAGAAAAGGGGCTCCTCCCCAATTGTTCATTCAGTAGGTGTGAGATTCAATGAATGTCTGATGAACAGGCCTCAGATTTGGAAGCATGAACTTGACATGCACAGCTGCTAGTCTATAATACCAAAGATTTTCCTTTTTAAAATGTATACTCTGCAACACTCTTGCTCTTGGTGAAGATTTCATCTTTGTTTTCACAATGCTCAATTAAAGAGAAAGATATTTGGAGCATTTACTTTTAAAATACATATATGTCAGGACTCCTTAAGTAAATAATTTTTTAAAAAATTTATTTAGTGCCAAAACTCCCTGGAAGAAGAAATAATGACGTTTTTCCATCTGAGAGTTATATTTTTATTGTAGAAAGAATATTTATTAGTTGGCTTCATCAATAGTTGTATCCCTGAAGCACTAAATTTGTATACAGGAGCCTATTAGGCCATGTAGATTTCATTTGAAAAATGTACCGTATTATGTTCTAAGAGCTGAGTTTAGCAAATATGAGAAATTGAGTTCTTTTAGTAAAATAAATAAGACTGAGATTTTAACACCTGGGAAATAAATAATAAGCTTCATGATTGTACAAACCATCCTTAGCACTGTATCCCAATCCTGAGAAAAATGCCTTGCACATAGTAGATGCTCAATAAATATTTTTCACTGCACAATTTTTAACTGCTCAATTTATGCCTACTTGTCATGAAAAAACAGGCTTTCTTGATAAAGGAAGATCTTTTTTTCAACAAAAGACTTGCTAATACTAATTTATTTCTAAATGATTCCAAGTATTTCTATTGTGTTTGTATTAATATCAGTGCTTTGTGTCATGAATAATCTACAGAGAGCCAAGATTTAAGTCGGTGAGAAAAACATTTCTTGTATGGGAAGAGAGTTTATTAAGATACATTTTATACATTTGCACACATTTATCTCTTTTTTTCTTAATGCATCTTTTTATACCCATCTAACATAAACCACTCAATGTATTGTATCACATAGTCAATATTTCTACCAATGGGGAGCAGATTTTAACAGATGTATCCGATATTTTTATTTAAAAATCCATCAATGCTAAGTGAGGCATATGGTAAGCCTTGAAAAGGAAGTATTATTTAAATGACTGGAGAGGAAGAAGAATAGCATTTGAAAAAAGAAAGAATGCACTTTAGAAAACACAGGAGTAGAATTGAGCAGGGAACAACTTACCCAGTCTGATGAGAATAGAGGTGAGTGTGGGGGAACAGTGAGAAATAAACACAAATAAGTAGGATGGGCTAAATGACAGAGGACTTTGAACACTGTGCACAAAATAATTGATAATTATATATTGGAAAGTTTTATCTGATTACAATGAACGGATAAAATGGACAGAGGAGATAATTGATGGGAAAAGAGATCAGATGGGAGATAATATCAGGTCTATACCTTATAAATAGACATAAAAGAAGAGTAAAACACATTAAAGGAGAAATGGCAAAGCTTACCAACCAGTTGGATTTGGGAGTATGCATTTCCCCATTTTTCCAATGGGGTAGGAAATGACAGAAGCACCGACAGAGCCATGGAGCTGTTTTGGAGAACTGGTTTGGGAAGGAGATAAAGGATGCACAAAGCATTCTATAGACTTTGGGAATACACTCCTGGAGTATAGAATAGGGAGTAGAATAGAGTAACTGACCGAGTAGTGAGGCATGGGAAAGCATGTGCTCAACAATGAGTGAATGGGAAGATAACCAAGGGGCTGAGAACCACCTTAAGTAGCAACCACATTCAAGCCTTGAGAATAGAAAGGGAAGGAGAGGGGGAAAATGTAGAGATGTAGCAGGACATGCTGGTAGGGAACAGTAACATGAAAATAAAAGCAGAAGAAAATTTTAGGAAGGATTATGTGAGCAAGATTTTCTAATACCACAGACAGTGTTGTTTGGGTTTGACCAAAAAAAGCTATTCATTATCTTTTGGAGAATCCTGAGTACAATGTTAGAGTCTTGAGACTGCTTGCAGAATGAATAGATAGAAAGGGTAGATAAGAAGAAAAGACAGTTTTTTACACCCAAGATAGCGGATTGGAGCCTTTGTTAGTGTGCCTCAGCCACTTGGAGAGAGCAAAATAGTGTGTGTTACCTTTTTTTTTTTTTTTTTTTTTTTTTTTTTTTTTGACAATATCTCGCTCTGTTACTCAGGCTGCAGTGCAGTGGCACAATCATAGCTCATGGCAGCCTCAAACTCCTGGGCTTAAGTGATCCTATCACCTCAGCTCCTACATAGCTGGGACCACAGGTATGCACAACATCCAGCTATTTTTTTTTATTATTTTTTGTAGAGCTAAGGTCTCATGTTGCCTAGATCTTGAACTCCTGGACTCAGGTGATCCTCCTGCCTCAGCCTCCCAAACTATTGGCATTATAGTTATGAGCCACCATGCCTGGCCACACATTGTGAACTTTTATCCAAGAAGGAAAAGAGAAACTTAACAGAAAAAGTGAAAGAAACTTCACTTTCAAAGGAGCAGTAGGCAGTGAGGCAGAAAACTGTGAGTCTCCAAAGGGCAAAAGAGGGAGAGACCATCACCATGATTCTCATTTCCACTGCAGAGCCTGGCAATTCGGGCCACAGGGGAGCACCTTAACCCTACCCAGCACTGAAGCTGATTTTGTGAGCAGCGAGGAGGATATGAGGAGCGGCACAGGACACACTTTGCAGGCACTCCTAGACCCCAGTGAAACAGAAGGAAGACATTCCTGATCCTAACTCGTAAAATCCTCCAAAAGTTGGCAAGTTAAACTCAGCCAGGGCTTAGAGGTTGCCAGAAACTCCCAACTGTGGTGGGGCGTGGTGGCTCACGCCTGTAATCCCAGCACTTTGGAAGGCCGATGCTGGCAGATCACGAGGTCAAGAGATGGAGACCATCCTGGCCAACATGGTGAAACCCCGTCTCTCCTAAAAATACAGAAATTAGCTGGCCGTGGTGGCACGCACTGGTAGTCCCAGCTACTCAGGAGGCTGAGGCGGGAGGATCACTTGAACCCAGGAGGCGGAGGTTGCAGTGAGCCGAGATGGCGCCACTGCACTCCAGCCTGGCAACAAAGCAAGACTCCGTCTGAAAAAATAAATAAATAAGAAAGAAAGAAACTCCCAAATGAGATTCGTGATATAATCTCAAGTGGGGATGAACCCCGAAGGCCAGAGCTAAGCACAAGTGGGAAGTGCGCTCTTGCCACAGGTGCGGGAGCTGGACACCTCTGCTTTGCGGGTCAATCCAGGAGGGGTGTGGCCTGAGAGCCATTGTTTGTGTCTTGAGTGGGAAGTCTTGCATCCTGGGTCAGTTTTGTATTCTGAGCATGAACTGCCTGAGATTCCGCTGGCAGTTACAGCTTTCTTCTGCTGAAGTCTGCAGGTGTGAGACACACCATGTCAGGGGCATGAGAGCTGAGTGGGTCTCACTGTGGTCTGCTGCCCCTCTCTTCCTGCGCAGACTGTTTTGTGCAGCAGAAATGGTTCCACTCCTCTCTGGAACATTACCCCAGTGGCCAGGAAACTTCCTTTCAACCTCCGCTGCTTTGCATCTGCACTTGGGCAGCCACAGCGCAAACTTGGCTCACCCAACCCCCACACAGCTTCACCTCCTTTATATGCCTTGGTAGCAGACAATGGATAGGGACTTTTGAAAATTCGATGGCCCCACCCATCTCCTGGGATATCTGAGTACTCTTCCTGGGTAACCTAGGCCATGCACAAATCCCACAGCCACAGCTGGCTCCCTCCTGAAAGTGTCACCTCCTGGCAGGAGGTCAACTGGCACAGCCAATTACAACATCTGCTGACACAACATAGTGCTCATAGTGAACATGCTCACTGTAGCTGGCAATTGAGAAAGCCACCACACTAAGGCTATTTATAACCAAGGAAATCTTAGAGAGATACATCACTTCCCTGTCACCCCCATCAGAGCTGGTGCTTGCACCTGCCACTGGGAGACCAGAGGACAGATCAGCCTTGTCCAGCTCCACCCACCACCAGCATGGGTTGTGGCAGCCCCACCAGGTGGCTAGATCCAGAGGAGCAGGAGCATTCACAGTCTTCTGACCCTAAGGGACTGCCACTCCTAGGGGAAAAGGGAGTGCACCACACCAAGGGAGCACCCCACAGGACAAAAGAAACCAGAGTGAGAGCTTTTCTCTATTCCAGAACTTCCTGCTTGTGGGCAAGGAACAGCTGCACCTCTTTAAGCAGAGGCACAGGCAGAGTGCTGGGCTCAGTGGAGGAAGACTGTGGCTCTGCGCAGCAGTCAAGCAGCCCCTGTGCTCATGAAGAGATTTGGAGAAGGGTACTTCTTGTCCCCCTTGGCCATTGCTGCAGGCACACCCAGGAATCCTCCTGTGAAAACTCAGTGAGAGTGCACCTGTACACAGCCTTTCTGGAACATTTTGGGGTGACTGCATCCCCAAGGGAGGTGTGCCCTCCAGGTTCAGGCTTGCAAGAGGGGTGGAGTTCCACTCCCCCTCTACATGAATATCAGTATTCCTGCAGATGGACCGAGGTGCCTATCTGATCTGAATATAAAAAATCCTGGGATGGGGGCATGATAGGAAGGTAGGTCACTTTTGTGCTGGCCTCATAGTGGAGCTGAGGTGACTCCCTCCCTCCCCTGTAAAGATTTCAGTGTATTTCGCTGGGAGCTCCTCCAGCCACCTCTATCAGAGCTGGGACTTTTGCCCACTATTGGGTTTTGCATTTACCCAGCTGCTTCAGCCACAGGCAGTTCTTACCCTTAGGTGGCTTCTACTGGCCTGAAGGCTGAACTGTTCAACCCAGTGAAAAAATACTGAGGGTGTGGGGAGGGAAGTACACATGACTGGGGAATGAGGTAAGCTTCATGAGACAGACCTCTGCCACCCTAGCCCCACAGGAGACAGTAAACCTGCTTACACATCCAGTACATAGCTACTACAAGCAGCATGTGAGAAAGTCATTGCACAAAGATTCTCTATATCTAAGGAACTCATACAGAGTCTTTGACATGGAAAGTACCCAGAGCCAAAGCTAGTCAATCATAAACTATACACATTATAGTCACAACCTCAAAGCTCCATCAAAATAAATTTTAAAATAATAAGAAGAAATATCCCCAGATGAGAAAGAACCAGAAAAATGATTCTGGCAATATAAAACAAACAAACAAACAAACAGTTTTATAACACCCCCAAAAGATCACACTAACTCTCCAGCAAAGGATCCAAATCAAAATGAAATCTTTGGAATACCAGATAAAGAATTCAAAAAATTGATTGCAAAGTTTCTCAGTGGGATCCAAGAGAAACTTGGAAACCAACATAAAAAATCAAAAAATACAATTCAGGATATAAATGAAAAATTATCTAAAAACAAATATTTCTTTAAAAAACAAAACAAAAAAACAGAATTAGTGGGGCACAATGACTCATGCCTGTAATTCCAGCACTTTGAGAGGCCAAGGCAGGCAGATCATGAGGTCAAGAGATCGAGACCATCCTGGCCAACATGGTGAAACCCCATCTCTACTAAAAATACAAAAATTAGCTGGGCATGGTGGCACACACCTCTAGTCCCAGCTACTAGGGTGGCTGAGGCAGGAGAATCACTTGAACCCGGGAGGCAGAGGTTGCAGTGAGCTAAGATCGCGCCACTGCACTCTAGCCTGGTGACAGAGCAAGACTCCATCAAAAAAAAAAAAAAAAACAGAACTTCTAGAAAAAAAAACAGAACTTCTAGAAATAAAAGACTTGCTTAGGGAATTACACAATGCAGTTGAAGATTTTAACAGTAAACTAGACCAAGCAGATGAAAGAAATTAAGAGCTTGAAGATGAGGCTTTTAAGTTAACCCAATCAGACAAAAATAACAAAAAAAAAAAGAAATAAAGTCTCCAAGAAATGTGGCATTACATAAAATGTCAAAACCTAACAATCCAGAAGAAGAAGGAAAAATGATGAAGGAAGAAGAAGAAGAAGAAGAAGAGGAAGAAAGGAGGAAGAGGAGGAGGGAGAAGGAGGAGAAGAGGAAGAGGAAGAAGAAGGAGAAGGGGACAACAATAAAATGTTTAGAAACCTATTTGAGAGGACAATTGAGGAAATATTCCCTGGTCTTGCTGGAATATTAGACATCTAGACACAAAAAGCTCAAAGAACTCCTGGGAGATACATTACAAAAAGGATATCACCACAGCATATAATTATCAGGCTATATAAAATCAATGTGAAGGAAAGAATTCTAAGAGTAGTGAGACAAAATAACTTATAAAAGAAATAACATATAAAGGAAATCAAATAACTTATAAAGGAAAACCTATTAGACTAACAGCAGACTTCTCAGCAGAAACCTTCTAAACCAGAAGGCCTTGGGGTCTTGTCTTTAGTCTTCTAAACAGAAGAACTATCAGCCAAGAATTTTGTATCCTGCAAAACTAAATTTCATAAATAAAGGTGAAGTAAAGTCATTCCCAGACAAACAAATGCTGACAGAATTTGTCACAATTAGACCACCTCTACAAGAAATGCTCAAAGGAATGGTAAACATCAAAGCAAAAGGTTGATATTCACCAGTATAAAAACACTCAAAATTATAAATTCAAAGAGCTTATGAAATAATAACACAATGGAGAATACAAAGCAATTAATGATCCACATGATGAATGGAACAGTTACCCACATATCAATATTGACCTTGAATGTAAATGTTCTAAATTCTCCGCTTAAAAGATATAGGTTGGCAGAACTGATAAAATGCATAATCCAAATATCTACCTCCTTCAAGAGACCAACTTAACATATAAAGATTCTTACAGAGTCAAGATAAAAGAGTGGGAATATATATATCATGCAAATGGAAGCCAAAAGCAAGCAGTAGTACCTATTCTTACATCACAGAAAACAGACTTTAAATCAACAGCAGTAATAAAGACAAAGAAGGTCATTATATAATGATAAAGAATCAATTCAACAAGAAGATATAACAATCATAAATATATACGCATCTAACATCAGAGCTCTCAGATTCATGAAACAAATACTACCAGACCTAAGAAAAGAGATAGACAGCAATACAGTAATAGGGGAGAATTCAACAATCCACTGACAGAAGTAGACAGATTGTCAAGGCAGAAAGTCAACAAGAGAGCACTAGACTTAAACTGGTCTCTGGAACAAATGGACCTAACAAATATTTACAAAACATTCTGCCCCAAAAGTGCAGCATATACATACTTCTCATCAGCACATAGAACATTTTCCAGGATAGACCATATGACAGGCCACAAAACAAGTCTCAATAAATTTTTAGAGATTTAAATCCTACCAAGTATCTTCTCAGACCACAGCAGAATAAAACTAAAAATCAATTTTAGGAGGAGCTCTCAAAACTATAAAAAATACATGGAAATTTAAAACCTGCTTCTGAATGATCTTTGGGTCAATGATGAAATTAAGACAGAAATTTTTTAAAATTTTTGAAAGGAATTATAACAGTAACACAACATATCAAAATCTCTGGGATACAGCAAAAGCAGAGCTAAGAGGGAAGTTTACAATGCTAAATGCCTACACAAAAAAGACAGAAACATCACAAATTGACAAGCTAATGTCATGCCTCAAGGAACTAGAAAAACAAGAACAAAACAAACCCAAACCTAGCAGAAGAAAAGAAATAATAAAGAGCAGAACTAAATGAAATTGAACCCAACAAATACAAGGATCAATGAAACAAAAAGTTGGTTATTTGAAAAGATAAATAAAATCGATAGACCAATAGCTAGATTAACCAAAAAAAGAAGAAAGAGAATTTAAATAAGCTCAATCAGAAATGAAAATGAAGACATTACAACAGATACTACAGAAATGTAAAGTATTATTCAAGATTACTCTGAACACCTCTAAGCAAACAAACTAGAAAATCTAGAGGAAATAGATAAATTCCTAAAAACATATAGCCCCCCCAAGCCTGAATCAGGAAGAAATAGAACTCTTGAACAGACCAATAACAAGTCTTGAAATTGAATTAATACTAAAAAAAAAAAAACCTCACAACAAAGAAAAGCCCAGAACTAGATGAATTCACAGCCAAATTCTACCAGTCATAAAACTGACATCTATCCTACCGAAACTACTCCAGTGGATCAAGAAGGAGAGAATCCTCCCTAACTCATTCTACAAAGCCAGTATCACCCTAATAACCAAGCCAGAAAAGGACACAGCCGAATAGGAAATGTCCCTGATGAACATAGATGCAAAAATTCTCAACAAAATACTAGAAAACAAAATCCAACAGCACATGAAAAAATTAATTCACTGCAATCAATTGGGTTTCATTCCAGGGATGCTAGGAGGGATAAATATATGCAAGTCAATAAACATGATTCACCACATAAGCAGAATTAAAAATAAATCCATATGATCATATCAATAGATGTAGAAAAATCATTCAATAAAATCTAGCATCTCTTCCTGGTAAAAATTCTCCACAAACTAGGAATAGAAGGAAAAGGAACATAACTCAAAATAATAAAAGCCAGATACATCAAACCCATAGCCAACATCATACTGAATGAGGGCAAAGTTGAATGTGTTCCCCCTAAGAACCAGAACAAGACAAGGGCTCCCAGTTTTACCACTTCCATTCAACATAGTACTGGAGGTCTTAGCCAGAACAATCAGGCAAAATAAAGAAATAAAGAGCATCCACATTGGAAAAGAGGATGTCAAACTGTCTCTGTTGGCTGTTGATATAAATGTATACATAGAAAACCCCAAAGACTCCTAGATTTGATAAATGAATTTAATGAAGTCTCAGGGTACAAAATCAAGGTACGTAAATCAGTACCACTGCTATATGCCAATAATGATCAAGCTGAGAATCAAATCGAGAACTCAATCCCATTTATAATAGCTGCAAAAAACATAAAATACCTAAAAATATGCTTAGCTAAGGAGATGAAAGATCTCTACAAGGAGAACTACAAAACACTGATAAAAGAAATCATAGATGACACAAACAAATGGAAAAGCATCCCATGTTCATGGATTAAAAGAATCAATATTGTGAAAATGACCATACTATCCAAAGCAATCTTCAGACTCAATATAATTACTGTCAAAGTATCAACATCATTTTTCACAGAATTAGAAAAAAAAAACACTAAAATTCATATGGAACCAAAAAAGAGCCTGAATAGCCTAAGCAATCCTAAACAAAAATAACAAATCTGGCAATATCACATTACCTGACTTAAAATTATACTACAAGGCTCTAGCAACCGAAACAGCATGGTTGTAAAATAAAAGTAATATAAAAGTAGACATATAGACCAATGGAATAGAATATACCCAGAAATAAAGCCACGTCTCTACAGCCAACTGATCTTCAACAAAGCCGATGAGAACATACACTGGGGAATCGATATCCTATTCAACAAATGGTGATGGGAAAATTGGATAGCCAAATACAGAAGAATGAAACTGGATCCCTATCTCTGACCATATACAAAAAAATTAACACAACTTGGATTAAAGCCTTAAATGTAAGACCCGAAACCATAAAGATTCTAAAAGAAAACCTAGGGAAAAACTCTTCTCAACATTGGTGTAGGTAAAAGATTTATGACCAAGACCCCAAAAGCAAATGTAATAAAAACAAAAATAAATAAATAGGACTTAAATTAAAAAACTTCTGTACAGCTAAATAAATAATCAACAGAGTAAGTAGACAACCTATAGAATGGGAGAAAATATTCACAAACTATACATCCAACAAACGGCTAATATCCAAGATCCACACGGACCTCAAATCAGCAAGAAAAAAAGATAATAATCCCATAAAAAGTGGGAATATGTGAAGAGAGATTTTTCAAAAGAAGCCATACAAGTGGCCAACAAACATATGAAAAAAATGCTCCACATCACTAATCATCAGAGAAATAAAAATTAAAACCAAAATGAGATACCACCTTGCAGTCAGAATGGCCATTAATAAAAAGTCAAAAAAAAATAGATACTGGCATGGATGCTGTGAAAATGGAACTCTTACTCACTGTTGATGTATTAGGTAAATTAGTACAACTTCTATGCAGAACAATATGGAGAGTTCTCAAAGAACTAAAAACAGTTCTACCATTTGATCCAGCAATCCCACTAATGGATATCTACCCAAAGAAAAAGAAGCCATTATCTCAAAAAGACACCTGCACTTATATGTTTATTGCAGCACAATTCACAAACGCAGAGGTATGGAATCAACCTAAGTGCTCATCAATGGATGAGTGGATAAAGAAAATGTCAGATACGGATATAGAGATATAGATAGATATAGATAGATAGATCATGGAATACTACTCAGTTATAATAAAAGAACAAAATAATGTCTTTTGCAGCAACTTGGTTAGAATTGGAGGCTATTATCCTAAGTGAAGTAACTCAGAAACAGAAAACCAAAAACTGCATATTCTCACTTATAAGTGAAAGCTAAGCTATGGGTATGCATGGGCATATAGAATGGTATAATGAACACTGGAGACTCAAAAGTGGGAAGGGGATGAGAGATTAAATATTACCTATTGGATACAATGTACACCATTCAGGTGATGGGTACACTAAAAGCCCAGACGTTACCACTATACAATTCATCCATTTAACCAAACCCCTAGAGCTACTAAAATAAATAAATAAATAAGGAAGAAAAGACAGCAGAAAATACATGACTAGCCCACATGAATATTACTAATGTATAGTTACCTATATACAGCATATGTTACAAATCTCTTGAGGTCTTCTTTGTATCACTTGAGTTCCTATTGTTGCTATAATGAATTATTCCAAGTTTACTGTCATAAAAGCCACACATATTTATTATTTTCCCATTCTGGAGGTCAGAAATCTGAAATTGGTTTCACTGAGCTGAAATCAAGGTGTCAGCAGGGCCAATTCTCTCTTGAAGGTGTAGGGGAGAATCCATTTCCCTGCCTTTTCCAGCTTCAAGAGGCACCTGCATTCCTTGGCTCATGGTCCCTTTCTTTATCTACAAAACCAGCAACAGAGACTCTTCAAATCTCCCTCTCTCTCTTGGACTCTGACATTTCTGCCTGCCTCTTTCACTTATAAAAACTCTGGTAATTGCATTGAGTCTACACTCAGATAATTCAGGATAATTTCCCCATCTCAAGATCCTTTATCTAATCACACTTGCAAAGTCCCTCTTACCAGGCAGGGTAAGGTATTCACAGCTTCCAGAAAATAGGATGTGGTCATCTTGGAGGGGCCATTATCATGTCTACCACAAGGTATAAATTAAAACATCAGAAGCAGTTTTAAATTAATTTGCCTTGTACTTAATTATTATGTATCAATTTACCTTTGGGTCAGATAATATATGTGAGATTGATTCATTAACTAGAAAATGAAAATAAAATTTTTAATAGAGTTTTTATACTAGTCAATTATTTTCTGCTGAAAGGCCTTTAAGTTGAATGTTAAAATTGTTATTATAAACTTTCATGTAATGGTAGTTGGGTAGCAATAACAATAAACTGATAGTTTTCTGCCTGTAGCAGTATTTTGATGAGACTATTTTTGACTGAAACTCTTATTTTGTATTTAAAAAATCACTGCATTTTATGCTGTTATTTGCTTCACTGAATTATTTAATTTAATATGTTCTATTAAAGAGACTTTAAAGCTAGATACAAATTTTTTCTCTGTATACATTTTTAATATTCACATTTTTAACCTAACGACCTAAAGATAAATTTGAATTTCTCAAACTATTCAACCTATAGTTTTTCCTCTGTAAAACTGCAGTGATACTGAACAAAACTGCTGCAAAGAATAAATAAGATAATGTATCTATAACTGTAGCCAAACTGCTGGGCCATAACAGGTAGGTAGGTCTTCAATAAACTTTTAGCCTGATCCAAAATATATTCCACAAGATTTGCTGACCAATATTGAAACATGTTTCTACAAATACTGCAGATGAATAATACTGTGGGTGTTGTTTCTTTGTAAACTTGCCAAATTTTAAATATTTGGTTACTCTACACAATTAAATAAAATTTTAACATGAGCATCCAAGTAACTCTATTTACTAAAAATGGCTGTTTCTTTACATGATATATGACTAATGAGTGAAGCTATCCTATAGCTATACAAAATGATAACGTTAAGCATTTTTTATTTTGTCTATCTAAAGGTGCCAATACATTGTGAAGAAAATTCTGTTAATTTCATTACATTTAATACAGCATATTCCAACTTAAAGTTATTCAGAAGATCAACTGAAGGCAAATCTAAAAGACAGCAGTGCTTTAAGAAATAAAAGTCATAAAATAAAAGTTTTTCAGTGGTTATAAATTACTTTCAAGTTGCATTATTTCAAATTTCTTCTGTAATCTCATGTTCCTAGGTCTTTAACTCCCTTTGATTAAATGATGTTTCTTTGCTTTCACTATTTTCTTTTTGTGAACTTGTCAAATCATCTTTGTCTTGTCTTGTACAATTTAAGAGACTTTTATGTAGCTCTCTGAGCGACTATCACCACACAAGTCCAACTGGGAGAATAATTTATGAGGTTCAAAATGAAGGGTCATTATGAATGCTGTCTTTCCCGCAATGAATACATACACTCTCTTGTTCATGCATGACAGGATTTTAACTAAATCAACGGAGATAGATGCTTTTAAATGAAGTATTATGAATGATATCATTGGTTACATAAAATAATTTACTTTTTTAATCTTTACCTTGTTTAATAAGTTTAGAGAACTGGAAGAAAACTTCTTTAGGTGGGGGTTTATCTGTAACTGTCACATAAGTATTTCTTCGGTAGAAAACACAATTTCAAAAGTTGTAGTTTTATGTCCTTAGGTTAACATCTAGTATCCAGTCATAAGCCAGAATATTATGCATAGTAAGTATTCTGCACAATGATACTAAATGCAGAGGAAAAGCAAAGAGAGTAGATTTTCTCAATTTTGAAGAGAGGTTAATTTTTAAGTGTTTTTACTTTATCAAAGTACTCCTGACTGGTGTTCAGCAATCATTGGTTCTAGTAATGTTTATTTGGCTTTTTCTTATCATTTCAGTGCCCAGTATCTTTTTTTTTATTACAACAGACAAATCTAATTACTTCTGATTAATCTCAATAGCTGTGATTTGTATTATGAATACTTCCCTTCCAATCTAACTGAAATCATAAATGTTTCCATGTCACCTTATTTTTTATAAGCACATGGTGTAAGGCATACCAAATAAGAAAATATATTAACTTTTAGCAGAGAGACAACTGTAATAGAAAACCCAATGTTTATTTGAGTATATTTATGTATATATGTTCTATTATTTTAAACAGCCTGTAAACCTAAGCCTCTCCTCTTATCTAAAAATCATCCGTCCTCCTCTCATTCCCTTTGCATTTTCACTAAACTCCCCTCTGTGTATTTATCTTGCTTTTTACGTATTTACTTGTGTGAGTAGTTTATGTTTTTTCATATGTCCTGAGCTCTCTGCCTTACCCACAATGCCTTGACTATAAAGAAATGATAGCTAACTTTGGCCAGGTGCGGTGGTTCACGCCTGTAATCCCAGCACTTTGCAAGGCCGAGGCAGGTGGATCATAAGGTCAGGAGATCGAGACCATCCTGGCCAACATGGTGAAACCCCGTATCTACTAAAAATATATATAAAAATTAGCTGGGCATGGTGGCGTGTGCCTGAAGTCCCAGCTACTCGGGACGCTGAGGCAGGGGAATTGCTTGAACCCAGGAGGCAGAGTTTGCAGTGAGCCGAGATCGTGCCACTACACTCCAGCCTGGCAAGAGAGCAAGATTCCATCTCAAAAAAAAAAAAAAGAATTGATAGCTAACATTAATTGAGCTCTTGCTATGTTCCAGATGCATTAAAAGCTTTTTAACATATTAATCCCTTTCATCTTTAAGCCAGATGAAATGGGTACCACTGTAATCTTCACTGTATAGAGGAGGAAACAGAAACTCAGAACAGTGAAGCAATCTGAGTAGAGTCACACAGCCTCTAAGTGGCCAAAGCCAAAATCTAAACCTGGGTTAAGAGCCACCGAATACATGAGCATCACCCACATCTGGAGAACTTCAGTGCATACATTTCCCCCATGATTGATTTTCAAATCACCAAGTACTTTTAATTAACCTTCACTATTGTTATGATTTGACATTTGTTGTTCTATATATACGACTAATATCTGCCCCATACCATGCCAGAACATAAGAATACAACACCTAGTATTTTATAGATGAGTAATAGCAGCTGCCATTTATTAAGCTTTTGCCATGTGCCAGGCACTGCATCTTATTATTTAATACTCAGAAAGATCTATGGGGTACCTACCAATTTATTTCCACTTTAGAGATGAGGAAAGTGAGGCAGAGAGAGGTTAGATGACTTGCCCAAGATCACACAGCTAGTAAATGGTGAAGCCAGGATTTAAACTCAATGGCTGAACTCCAAAGCTTGGCTCTGAATGAGTGAAGAGATGTGTTCCTAGAAATCTAGCTTGGAGAGTCAAGAAAAGTAATAGGGAGGAGATGACATTTGACATATCTGGAAGGGCAAAGTGGGAAAGAAAGGAAACAATACACTCAAGGGAGACAACAACATGGATAAAGTACTGAGGAATGGTGTACCTGCAGCATAACAGGTGCTCAAAAATGCAAATGAAAAAAATGAATATCTTTATAGCCCATGAGTTAAAAGGTTTTCCACATCTAAGTGTTGTATGACTAGTGCTCTCTGTGTGTTTCTTTCAGTGCCACCATGGGCCTTAATTGCAATAGCCATAGTCGCAGTCCTTTTAGTCCTGACCTGCTGCTTTTGTATCTGTAAGAAATGTTTGTTCAAAAAGAAAAACAAGAAGAAGGGAAAGGAAAAAGGAGGGAAGAATGCCATTAACATGAAAGATGTAAAAGACTTAGGGAAGACGATGAAAGATCAGGTAATGTATTCTTTCTACATTTCTTCTTATTTTGTTTAAAAAAGATAAACAAATGTATTATTTTATGCCATATAATTATAGAAATAAACAACTTTTGGACCCATATCGTTTTTGAGATGCTTTGCAAACCTTTCGGTCATTGTTCAAGATCCCAAAGCATAATGGAGGCATTTGGCAGGGTTTTCCAATGTCCTGAGCATATAGAACAGAAAAGGGCATCCATGATCATCAGGCCCATCTTGATGGGTTTGGCATATGAGAATGAAGCCTGAATATTTTGATTACATCTGTTTAACCAGTCTTCATTGTGTTTAGAGTTAGAAAAATCAGATAAAAAGTGCCTGAGTGTTTTGCATTTGGGCAGGGGATCTTTCTAATTTCTACTGTTCACGGTCACTGTTAAATAACTGAGTTTCACAGCTGTTCATCAAACTTGATGAAAGCTGCTTTTCCTACATGTCCATCCAGCTGAAAAATTAGTTCTCAAGAATAATGAGTTACATGGGAGACGGGAGAGAAATATGAGCCAGTTCTAAAGAACACGACAGGATAGAATTTTTGCCTTATGAAAAAGTTTTCTTTCTTATTTCTTATAAGACAAAATTCTCATTTCAATTTAATAAGGACAATTACAACTATAACACTGGTTATAAAATCCATCTGGCTGGGTTATCTTTCCAAGCCCAAAAAAGCTATTTGGATGTTCTTTATGTTGCTATCTGTTTTTGGCTAAATTAATTGGACAACTTGGTTCAAGATAATGTTTACTATTATTAATGATAATTATTAAATGCCTCTTCATTTTTGAAATAATATCCATGTTGAATATCTCTAAAGAATATTTAATTCATATTTTAAAATTAAAATGTAAATGTACAGATTTTTAATAGAATTAACATTTTCAATTATCAATGTTTTCCATCAAATACAAAAGTTTTATTTATTCCCAAATAGCAAAATATATAAGCAGTTTTATAAATTTCTCTTATACTATTAATTACTATTAATCAAACTCTTAAACCTGAATCTCCTGAAGAACAATTTAATCAGGTGTTACAACAGGCATTTTAAGTACATTTGCGTTGTTTCCTAGTTCATTACACATTCAGGGACATTAACTCCCCTTCCCAGCTTCAGTTTTAAACTCTTTTTCCTCAAAGACACTATAGTATCTATTGATAATAATTTCACAAAGGCTCATGTTTTACTCCCTGCATTTTTGTTCTGTTTTGGAGCTATGGAATGGATGAAATGCCTGTACTCATACTCAGAGAGTTTTGGCCTGAGCTCGGAGTAGCAAGGGTTTGATTTTTCTGGCAATTTCTAATCACAGTCACAAAAGCCAATGCATAAACGTTCAACTACAGGTGTCTAATAAAGATTTTTCTCTTCAGTTAATTTAAGTAGAAACTAAAATTTCCAGGCATGTCTTACTTTATTTCCACACTTTTCATAGCAAGCAGGACTTGATAAAGATTTCTTTTAACAACTTATTGGGAGATTAAGTGTGGAAATAACCTCCTAGATGGACATGGACTGAATAATATGTATGTTAATTTTATCAATATTGTGAAAACAATAATTTGACAATAGACCACTATCTTTTTCATAATTATCATAAAATTTGAATGTGGTTTCCCTGTGTTCTAGAACTAATTAAAATTACTGAATAATGTTAAGTGATAACGATAGCATTTCTTCCTAGGACAATAAATCTATAATATTTGTGGGATTTGTTCTGTATGATGTAAAATTATAATTTGCAGCATAGTGGTGGTGTTTATTACCCCTGTTATGACCTGGATAAATGACCAAGATCTCAAATATAGAGAATTAATGGGGGTTAATTTTTCATTGATGATCTATTTTTTGGATGGGGAGAGACAGAGAAAATGATTCAAACAAAGAAATATTAAGAAGTCAGTGATAGTTTATACTAATCTGTTATTGCAAATTATTTAGAATTTCAACCACTCAAAAAGATGTTTTCAGTTATTTTAGGTAGAGCACTTTGTCTACATAGGACATTAGCTAGGTCTCAATTTTTCTAAGTTATGAACAATTAAATTCACAGAATAAGGTACAATTTGGACAGATGAATATACACTCCAGTGATAAACGTTTATATAACCATAGCTTATGCTACTTTTTGAAGCAGACAAAAGTAGCTAATCATGGGTTCCATCATTTTATGAAGAGGAAGGCTAAAAAAGCAAAATAGAATGTGCAGATTTTAAGAGGATGTTTCATCACATGATGATCACCAGATCACCCAAAATTCAAAACAGCATGAATACAAATTAAAAATATTATTAAATAATTATATTTTCAAAATATCTTCAGCAGAATGTTGAAGTGAACATGGGGAAGAAAATAAAGATGGCTTATGCCCTTCTCGTTTAAAAGCAAGACAAATGTGAGAGGCATTTTAGATATAATTTCTTAATCTTAAGAAATATCTATATATAGGCTCTATATACAAGATATAAAGGCTCTAGGACAATCAATACATTTTTACCATTTTAATTCATATCAAATTCACAGAAATTCAAATTTCAATATTCATGGCTACATGTCTCTATAGTAAGGTTTTGCAACCAAGGAAGATTTTTTTAAATATTCTGCAATGACTACAAAAAGTATAGACATTTATGTTGCATAAGATATATATTTATGTGTTCTTTTGTATGTGTTAAAATTGGAGAACACTAACCAGACAGAGGGAAAATATTCACATGTAAAGTCATAGGTCTGGAAAGGTCATTTCTCCACGGTTTTCACTAATGTGTGTGGATATTTTAATTTTTATTTCTTCCTTCTATGTCCTTATCTGTGTTGTGTCTCATGACTGTTCTGGACTGTCCCTTGCGGTAGGTTTCCTCTGCTACTTAGACATCCCTAGTCAACGCTCAGATACATTTAGTGGCCTGGCACCTGGGGCTCCACAGCTGAGGGTATATCATTCTGACACACATCAAGAGGCTGAACTAAATTGATTTTTTTAAAAATAAGGTGTTCTCATTTTAAACACGCCAACAGATTAAATATAACAGTATTAGAAAGCTCAAGTTTTAAGTTGATGGACACAAAAAGAAATTCAGTCCCTTGTGCTACTTTTCTAGTGCGCCTTATTAAATCCAAATCTGAACAATGTAACTGAGAATGAACAAATGCTCCTTTTGATGGTTGCAAACAAAGCACCTGTTGAATGTCAAAGCAAACCATAAGCATGCGCACTTAATCTTTGAAATTTAAAATAACGTCTGATGTTCCCAACCCAGCTTTTTCTACTGCAATTTATCAAACCTCAGTACTGCTAGGTTTACAAGCTTTTTCTTCCGAATTTTGTTCTATGAAGAGGAAAATAGTGCTCTTGAGATATTATAATAGCTACTGATTTAATAGGTCTGAATTTAATATGATGGTACAGAAAATGTCGTGCTTAAGCTCAGCCTTTGGGACAGGAATAGACTTAATCACTTCAGTGATGAACAGTAGCACTGAGAAATTATCAAAAATTTAGCCCTATTTCATGCAGAATAATTGCAAGGATGGTCCTGCCTTCTATTCAGGTAAAAACCACTTAGGGAGAAGGAGATTTAATATATCAGCTATTTCAAATTGCATTGGGCTGAAACATGATACATAAATTCAGTTCTGAAAGAGACTTTTGAAAAGGTATTTTAATCAATGAATTTTTCATTATAATAATAGAGCAACGTGCAGATTTATCAAACAGAAATAGATGTTAAATAGTTTGTTATTATTTTTTAAAAACCAAAATCTTATAGGAAGGCAAATTACCTAAGCTGCAATTTCCTGAGCACACCTAAGACAGTGTTAAAGACTTATACACAGGTAGGGTTTTGAAAGGTCAAAGGGATTCCACTGCCTGAAGTTCTCTAATTAAACTCAGTAGTTTTTTTTTTTTTTTTTTGTCACTTTACTATCACGTTACCTTTAGTGACCAAGCCCCTTGTTCAAAAATTAAACAATTAAAATAAATTTTAAAATATTTTCATGTTGTTTCCTGCCTTTAGCTATTAGTAAGTCAACATTTTAACATTCAAAGAAACAACGAAGCATAGATTAAACTTTCCAAATTAAGTGGTTTGTAGCTAACCAAATTTGATAATGTTTCTACACCGATGTATATCATGATGGCAATTTTCAATTTTCAAAACTCACTGAAGGCTCCTAAGAAATTCCCAGCAAACAAAGGGGAGGCATCACTGACAACAGCTCAATTCTGTTTATATGACCTTCCCACCTGAATGAGTTCTATTAAACTGTGATACAGCTGAGTCTCAGTTTTTTAGAATCAAGTTGGAGTTAACTGGGTGAAGCCAAATTAGAAAATCTTGTAATTTCAAGGACTGAAGGTGCCATTTTGAAGCACCACTGAAGGTCCCTGAGTAAGTGGGTGGATTGAACAGAGAATCTCCTTCCTGAGAATGCTGAACACAGCAAAGAAAAAAGACCATGTAGTCTTGGATGTGGGAGTAGCAGAGTGGAGGAACTGCGGTCTGATGACTGATGCCTATCTACAGCCTGGTTATACTTCTTGCATTTGAGTTCTATGAGAATTCTTAGATTTAATTTGAGAGCTAAGAAGAGTTAAGATTCCTTTACTTTATCAGAGATATAAAACAGTCCACCACTGGCATATCCATTTTGATTTCTGTGAGATTCTACAGTAATAAATGTATGCATACACATATATAAAATTAGCAATGAAAATGCTATAACCTAAAACCAGGAGACAATAATTGTGATATATAACACAACAATGAAGTTGAAATCATTAAAATACAAAGAGCCTTTGCAAATCAATAAGAAAAAGGCAAACAACACATAGACAAATTAGCAAAGGATATGTACAGGCAGTCCCCAGAAGAAAAAATACAAATGGTTAATATAAAAGTTTGTAATCTTTTCAACCTCAGGAAAATGTAATTTTGTATTTTTTTAATTTTGAATAATGACTGTGTATAGATTTCTAATTAATTATTCTAATTACTTAAAGCAGTAAGAATTACACATCCCTAGAAACAAAACTTCATGTACTTATAACCTTTGCTATTTTTAGCAAAATGTTTGCATGTTAGAAAAACACATTATATATTTTGATTTTTTAAAAAGAAGAGCATTTGAATGAAACTTATGAGTTAGTGAGCTTTCTAATATTTCCATTTATAGTACACTTAAGTTTTAGGTTATAAAGAGTATTCAATTGGTCAGACTGAGTTTTGAGAGTTCAATACAATTGATTTTGTTCTTAAATACAAAACGAATTCTTATGCCAATTTGTTTTTGACAGAACTGCAAACTTAACTCTTTTTATCTTTTGATATCAAACAGACTCTTAATCAATTTAATTCAGCCTAGCTTTTGGTGGAGCTGTTATGAAAATAAAGTGGTAAACTGAAATTGGAAGTGGGGTGAACTTTTCTCTAAACACGGATTTGCTGGTGGCATGTTTTTTTCCTCTTTTTCATACCATGATAAATGTATATGTGAAACACAGGGAATTTAAATTTTCTGAGGATCATTACTGAACTATCTTTTTCATAGGAAATAAGGCAACAAAAGGCCATGCATTTTATATTAATTATTCCACTGCATGTAGCGATGATATTTTATATGATGCTGAGCATCTCTTTAAACTACATGAATGTGAAACTTGGCCTGGTTAGTAGCATGTTTATCTTTCCTCTGAAAGCAGCAGTTTTATCAGAGCCAAATACAACACCAAGTTGACACTTTCTTTGCAACAATGTTACATTTTTTGCTTGCAATATTCTGAGGGGCTTCTTCCATCGCTTCCATTTTGCTTGCTGATTGGGGAAAGAAATTCCGTGCACAAAAGGAATTTAAAAAATATGTAAGCAGCAAATGTGAATGTGTGTCAGACAAACAGATTTCCAGCATCTTAGTGCTTGCTTCGAACAGCTTGGAAGTGTAACTACAGGCCCAGTTCAATTTGAGTTTTGATGAAAACTCTGAAATTCACATGTGATCCTTTCTCTATACATAGGCCCTCAAGGATGATGATGCTGAAACTGGATTGACAGATGGAGAAGAAAAAGAAGAACCCAAAGAAGAGGAGAAACTGGGAAAACTTCAGTATTCACTGGATTATGATTTCCAAAATAACCAGGTCTGAAGTGGAGAAATGTCTTCTAATTCCATTACATTTTCTGAAATTACCAAGTAGAAATTGCAGCAAGATACCTCTTAAAATATTTTGTTTGCTGCGAGGGGAAAATGCAATTATCAAAGCTATGGATGAAATAATTTCTAAGAACAGGCAGTCCCCTACTTGCTAATTTAACTTCTGGTAATTAGAATTCACAGTATTCAACCGATTACATCTACTTGTGGCACTTTCAGCAGGCAGACAGAATACAAATTAACTTGAAGCAGTCGGTCTGCTTCTGAGAGCTTCTAGCCACAGTCTCACCTTCTCAGCTTCCTCAGCCTGAGCTGCAGCAACCTTCCTTGGACTTTACAGATTTAGAACTAGACAGGGCTAGGGGCCTCTGAGTTGGGCCACTATTCTAGCCAAATTTTTGAAAAATAATATAATGATTTGATAAGGGATCAAAGATGAAAAATTAATTCTTGTCCATTAAATTTAAAAGCAGGATGGCCTTATATGATACTAGGTGAAACTCCTAGTGCTAATGAGATAGCAATTCTAAAAGAGTGAGAAAACCAGAGACTTACTTCTAGAAGGTAACAAAACAGGCATTTTTGCTTCAATTTCTCAAGAAGTCATGAAATGTCACCTAGATGAATGATAATATTGGCTACCTTTTATTGACTGCCTGTCAATAAAATAGAGATTGCTGAAAGAAAACTGTTAAAAATCGCTTTTCATTCGAAGACATTCCAGGATCCACAACGTTGATGAAAATGTTCCTTACCTTCTGAATTGTTAAAGAAATGTGAAAGCTGGATAAGAATTAGGGGAACAGGCTAAGTTAGAGACCAGGTTTTTAAAAATCTGTAAGACAGGCAGGGTGCAGTGGCTCAGGCCTGTAATCCCAGCACTTTGGGAGGCCAAGGCAGGCGTATCACGAGGTCAGGAGATCAAGACCATCCTGGCTAACACGGTGAAACCCTGTCTCTACTAAAAATACAAAAAAAAAAAAAAAAATTAGCTGGGCGTGGTGGCGGGCGCCTGTAGTCCCAGCTACTCAGGAGGCTGAGGCAGGAGAATGGTGTGAACCCGGGAGGCAGAGCTTGCAGTGAGCCGAGATCATGCCACTGCACTCCAGCCTGGGCGACAGAGCGAGACTCCATCTCAAAAAATAAAATAAAATAAAATAAAATAAAAAAATCTGTAAGACATAGCCCTTCTCCAAGTAGGAAAGTTTTAAAACTCTCCAGTTCATTTTGCTTCTCTCATCTTTTTGGGTAAAGAACTGATGAATGTAAAATAAATACAGTTACTAGTAATGCAGCATGTGCTAATGATTTCCAGTTTGATGGGAAATGAACAATAAATAAATGAAACACTAATGCTCATCTTTGATGACTAACATCCAAAGTCAGTAATGCTGTGAGAGCTCTAAGCAGTTGCAGAAATTCTGTGCTTTATTTAGGAACTGACAGTTCAAATAATGTCTTCACTTTCTAAAGTTTCCAGAGGGTTCCTCATGAAGGATGTACAAATATACTGTCATATTAAAAATAATTTTTTGATCAGCTTCATTATAGCCCTGGCTAGTTATTACATAATACATTCTAGAAAACTACATTATTGGTTTACAGGTTCAGGTTTGTAGTTATACCATTTTTAGTTAATTACATCTGACATTTGTGGTCATTTCTATCACTTCTATGAAAATTTGAGCATCAGGATTTGGTTAGGAGCAAAACCTCTTATTTATATATTCTAGGAAAGATCAAGGACAACTTATATTGGTCTTAATATATAACATATTTTCCAAAAATTTAATCTGGCTTTCTATATGCATCCAGTATTTTTTTCATCATATTGACCATTCATATTTTCCAGTGGAAAGCTAGTGGTGTCTCATTCTGATTAGTCATAATTTTGAAGCTTTCAAGTTAGCTTTAATTATTAATACTATAAGTATCATTTTATAAAGTAGTATTTTTAAGAAAACAATAATACTGAGAATTTTTTTACTAAAATATAGTGAGAGTACATTTACTGTTCCCTTTTCAGCAAACATCAAATCTAAAAAGTTATTTCATTCTGAGAAACTGATGAATTTTTAAAATATTATGCATTGATTTTTCCCAAATGTTCTCAGCTAATTTGATTTATAAAGTGATTCCTAAGAGGCAGGAAGTTAAAGTCTGAAAAACTTCATAAAGTTTGGATCAAATATATGTTTACCAAAACTAAAAGACAACCCTAAAATATTCTAATTAAGACGCTTTCATGGTACAGAGAAATGTGATATTTATCTCTTAGGCAGAAGTCAGAACAAGGTTGTAAAAAGTAACCTCATTCTTTATTAACAAAATATCCAAAAACTCTAAATTATAAATCATCTAGTTTCTAAAGAGTTTAAGCCATCTCTCTAGCATTTTTTCTGCTCAAAAGAAAATTGGTTTTAAAAAGTGAGGATGAGGAAATAGAATCTTACTTATTCGCATTACTACATAAAGGTAAATACCAAATACCTACTTAGCAAACAAAGAGACAGTTTGCTTTACTAATCATGTCTTTATAATCCGATGCCTATTTTAGCTGTTTTTTGACCATCTGTCTGTGTTTTGTTTACCTACAATCTAGCACTCTTATTGCCACTGTTGTATCATGATTCCACAAAAAAAAAAGATATTGAAGCATTAAAATAGAAACAACATAATCATTCAGGTTATTGGGCCATGTTAAAAATTGAGCCACCTAGCCAAAATGCACTTAAGTACACGGTAGGTCACAATTAAAATGGTTATGCATTTTTTTTAAGAGGGGGAATTGCTTTTTTACTCTACTAGCTAAAAAGGCATGAACTCAGATTTTCAGGCTGAGATGTAAAAACCTATGGTGTTACTGCATTTACAAAATAGCATATACCTTGAATAACAGTAAGAGTCTGCTTTGTTACCTATATGGATCTAAATCAGTCTGTTGACACAAAATCTCTAATGGCAGAGTATCTATGATAGTCTACTCACACCTCTTTTTTTCTTTGCAAAAATATTAACCATACCATAATACCTTAATATTCATAATGAGGCTTAAGAATGCATCAGTAAGAAAACAGACTTAAAGAAATGTAATAGTTCTGTGGTGTTTGGAAAAAATAAAAAACACAGTTACTCACCATTAAAAAACCTCACCTCTAATCTCCCTTCCTTTCTATGAAGCTGAAATTACATTTCTTTTACTCCATGTCCTATATTTAAACACAGAATCTCATAGATAATAATCATTCTACTGTAAGTTAAAATAAATGTAGTCAGCACACCAGTGAAGGTCAAATATAATAGAAACTAGAAGATCTTATTTTTTATCTCAAAATGCTACCCAATTTCTAAGAAATTTCTACTCAGCTAGCCTGAGGCTTTGATAAAGAATAAAAGTTTCCCACTTTGTAATTACAAACTTGTGATTGCTTAACAATGCATTTTCACTTACAAATCATGCTCTGGAAGAAAAACAATGCACAAGAGCTTTTAGCAACTGGAAAGTTATTTGATTACAACTCTTTTGCAAAAATGAACTCCATATTTAACTGCAATCAGCAACCTTTTAAAAGCCTCTTTTGTGCTTAAAACCAGGCTTCCCAGAGCCTGCATCAGTCATAATTGGGTTTCTGAAGTCTACATAGCTCAGTTCATTTGCCTTCTGTGTTCAGATTCATAAGAGAGTCAGAGTTTTATTAAAAATAAATAGGAAGAGGGAGAAATCCCAATATGCAGCGTTGTGAACAAATCGATCTTTTCCAAAATGTCCACTGATATTTATGTATGCTGTATTCTGTCATTTATTTCAGCTGCTGGTAGGGATCATTCAGGCTGCCGAACTGCCCGCCTTGGACATGGGGGGCACATCTGATCCTTACGTGAAAGTGTTTCTGCTACCTGATAAGAAGAAGAAATTTGAGACAAAAGTCCACCGAAAAACCCTTAATCCTGTCTTCAATGAGCAATTTACTTTCAAGGTATTTGTTAACATTTATTTATAACCTTTCCTTTGTTGTTTTACTTAAAAGACTGATCTCATCCTGACACATACATAGACATGCACATGAATGCTTGTTCAGGCACTCACAATAATTCCAGTCAGAATATGCAAAATTCTTATCTTCACTACAGTCAACATTTGATATTGCCTTTCAGCGTGTTCAGAGTAGGATTCGGTTCAGTCATTTCAGAATGGAATGGACTAGAACATGACTAGGATGTCATAGTCACATCTAAAAAGTGAGATCCCTCCCTGAAATAAAGCCAAAGGAATGAAATCATTATTTTTCTGAATTTCAAAGTTTGTGAAAATAAGTACATCTGTTACAATCCCAGGATTAAGTAAGCTATGTCCCAATGCTTAAATGGTACAAATAGACATGACTCTTGTAACAAAATTGTGTGTGTAGAGGGCAATTTGAGCACTTCAAAGTCATTCTTCTTAACTAATCAATAAAAGGAATATGAACATATTTTTTATTGCATTTCTAGCCTTTTTCCTTTACTCTAGGTTCTGCCCTGATGTTCTTCATCTTGTTGAGGCACCTCAGTTGACAAACAACAGAGAGATTCCAGCCATATAATATCTCATCAGGAAAACATGTCCTGCAGGTCTCCAGGATCTTCGTGGATCTTGGCTTGAAATCATTCATAAAAACAATTCTTTTGGTGGATATCTTTAACATGCGAAAAAACTTTTTAATGCATTACTTAGAACAATATGTTTCTGAAAAATGAAATATCTGTGAATATGCCAGCAGGCTAATTCAAAATCACCACGTCCATCAGCCAGGCTTAGCATGTGCCTTGTGTTGGCAAACATTCTGGGATGAAATAAATTGAAAATGAGGGCATGAGTCATTTTCTCAAACCTTGTTTTCAATTATGTAAAGGGGAAGTGTCTTTCTATTTACTCTAAAATTTCTGAGTTTTCAAGACAAAGGTCCCTCATGTATTGTCAGTAATCTTATTTAAAATCTGGTTTTTCTGTACCTAAGCAGTGAATTTAAAGTAGCAGTAAAGACATTCTGGAAATACTCAGTTCATGAAGAGTATCTGCTCATGAAGCTTAATCACTATAGTCAACATACCACAAAACGTAAAATGGAAATAAAATTTTAAAAATATTGTAATAGTAATCACAGTTGTTTTATTCATCTATTTATTAACCTTAACTTAGGTCAGCAGTTTCTGACCAAAACTTAGTAAGGAAATTCTTAAATTATATGAGCTAATGTATTGGGGCTTTGTTTTGTATTGCATTACCTACATTATTATTTCTTTAAAAAATGCTAATAATTTTATTAGTAATTTCTATAAAACCAAGTATAATTATTGAAATTTTTGAATTCTCTATACATTTTTATCAAGTTTCATTTTATTTCAGAAAGGTTGATCAAACTATACATAAATCCAAAGTATAATATATTCTGCTATATTTAAAAATACTTCAATTTTTCTAGAGAACTGGTTAGACATTGTAGATTACTCATCTTGAAATGCCAAGAGGCAATATGATACAGGAATGGAAGTATAAAAGACTTTAAGGAAGCCTGGCTTTACAATGGATTTAAATCACTTAACAGGAACTCAACATGCCCCAAATTAATTCATCTTCTTTTCCCCCAAAACAGTTATCTGAAGGAGCTACTAATCATTCAAACAATAAATATTTTTAAGTGCTTCTTCTGTGCTAGGTGTTTTACATATATTCATTCATCCCTAAAATAGCCCCATGAAGCAGCCATTATTACAGTATTATCACAATTTAATAGATGAATAAACTTATGTTTAATCACGTGTCCCAGGCCCTTTAGTTGGAAAGTCCAAATCTGGTACAAGGTCTGTCTGACCCCAAGTCCAGGTTTTTGACTGTTGCTCTTTGAGTACAATCACTAGAAAGTCTAGAGAGATTTTAGATATACAATAAAATTTTCAAGGGTTTATCCTTACTCTAAAAAATTTTGTTTCTTTCTTTGAGAGTCAGCTCTTTGGAAGGGTTTATTTTCCATTCCTTCTAAAATGGAAAAAGGATGATGCTTACTTTTTAATCATATCATTTTAATAAAATAATCAGGTTCCAAACAGATGGTAAATAAATGACAGAAAAGAAAAACTCTTTGGAAAACTAAAATTTCTTGTATGTAGATGGCCCAATATTCTTCCTTTTCTTCCCTCCTTAATATACAGAGTTAATTGAGAAATGTTTGCTGAAGCATAAGACAACCATTTACACTGATAAAATAATAGGAAGTGTATGAAAATTGATCAAACCTTTAAGACAAGTCTAAACAATTTCTTAATTAGGTATTTCTACCCAGTTACTGAAGTGTAGCTTACTTGGATTGCACTGCTTTCACTGAATATTAAAAATGTCACTAATAAACATCCCAACCCATAGCATCTGTCCCAGATATATTTGAACAGCTGGAGAATTCATCAGTTCTTGGCCTTTTGCCACCACTCATCCTAAGGCATGTCATACCCAAGAATGAACTTCAAAACCCATATTATAATGCACCTGTTATATTCAAAACATCAATTTCCTAGTCAGTTCTTGTCAATCAGCAAATTATTTTAGGGAGTAGGTGAGGCACTTGTGAATATCATTTCAATCCTTTCAGACTCCTAGCATAGCCTTTAATAAATCATTGCTCCATTGAACTGTGGCATTTAAATGCCTTGAAAGAGTTAATGGAGCATTTGAAATAAGTTATTTGCCCCTCAGTAAGTTACACCCTGACAATACAACTTAAAACAACAATAACAACAAAATATTCTACAAGAAAAACTTACTTATAGTCAAATGCAATTGGCTTGTTTATTGTTTTATTAATCTTAAGGCTTTATAGTATAACTAACAGCAGGATCCATTATTAATAATGCTAACAGCTTCTAGAACTTTGAGATAAAGCAATAAATCACTAAAATTTCCCATTTTCTCTCAAGTAATTTTAGCCTCAAGCAGTTTGTCAAAAGTCTCAATTTAAAAAATAACCAAAAACAAATTATCTCCCTGTTCTGTTTATGCAATGTAAATATTAAATTAAGCACCATGAACAAGTAACATGTTTTAAGCATTTTTGTGACTGGATATTTTATCCTCATGTCTTTTAATTTAGGTACCATACTCGGAATTGGGTGGCAAAACCCTAGTGATGGCTGTATATGATTTTGATCGTTTCTCTAAGCATGACATCATTGGAGAATTTAAAGTCCCTATGAACACAGTGGATTTTGGCCATGTAACTGAGGAATGGCGTGACCTGCAAAGTGCTGAGAAGGAAGAGGTAAGGGAATTACTAGCATTTCTAACATCACAAGCTGTACTCGCCAGTTGCTGCTCATATAATAACTTATTGAGAAATACTCTTTACAAAGGGGGATGTGGGCCTCTAGTTGTTGACAGCTGGTAAAATAGGGTCAAGGGCACTGCACCACCTCGTTAAAAAGTGTACAGGTCTTCTGGGTGTTATCTGAAAGAAGAGAGAGACATTTGTGTACTGGATCTAGAAACAGCAACCCTGGACACAAACAAACACACATGCCCACAGGAACTCTTTCTAAAAGCTTACAAAAGGCCACACACACTCATAAACTACTGCTTTAAAATGACAACGAAAAATTATTTTATTTCTCATATTTTTCCACAATCATTTTGTGTTTTCTGCATAGGTTATGTAGCTATTACACAGAAATAAAATGGTACTTTTTCCTTGATTGTTTCTGCATATCACAGACAGTTCATTGTTTCTCCTAAAGATACGAGAGCATGATTGGTCAAACATCAAATATAATTCACAAAGCCTGATATTAAATCCATTTTTTAAATGACTCACATTTTTATGCTACTCCTCACATTGTTTATTCCCAGTTTTAATAGTTTAGCCCAGTATTTTTCCATGACTTGAAAAGGGAAGTTCAATATGTTTAGTGCATTTAAGCTTCATAATAATCAATTGTATCTGATTATGCGATGCCTGCCTAGCACCAGCATTTTTCTCTGCAAACATTTCAGTAGACCAATACTAGAAAAGCAAACAACCCTTAGCTTCTCCAAATTCCTAAAACAACTCCTTTCGCAATCACTCTTTAGTTCCTGATGTAAGGCTGTAATTACCCAACAGATTGCTGACAGCTCAGTCATTTAGGATCTCCAGGTCCCTAGGATTCCCTGGCCTCTTGGGGTCACCAGGGAGATCAGAGAGAAGGTCAGGCCTTCAGAGAAACTCAATCAAGTCCATCACCTGGGAATCCTCTCAGCCTAAGGTTTTCTGTGACGAATCTGAGGCTATGAACTTTATACCCCCTATATGATGAAATGAGGTTTTAGAACAGGCCTATTAATTCCCATGCTGAAATTGAACTTTTCACTCTAAAATTGCTGTTTGCTATTTGATTTTACAAAATGAGTCAAAAAAAGTTAAACTCTGCTTTTTTTTTTTGGAAAAAAGTATGTATACTTATACTTTCCAAAAAAGAGAGCAGAGCTTAAGTATTTTTGTATATAATATTCATGTATACTTATTTTATATATATATATATATTTACTGTCTCAATATCTAAGAATGTTGACTAACCTTTCTTAGACATTGAGACAGATTTAGCCCTACTGTGGATATTCAAGAATACCCAGGAAAAATACCGAGTTTTAAAATTATATGATTTTATGGATAGTTCTTTCCTATAAGTGAACTAATAGTAATGTTACAGACATCTTCATGAAAAAAAAATTCAATCATTCAATTACAATGTTTATAATTATTTAACAAAGTAGTGGGATGTTTCATTGACTTTTTTGTTGAAGTGTTTGACTTTGTGTAAATTTTTTGGGTGATAAAGTAGGACCATAAGAAATGTTTATTAACTGATTGGTTTTATTAATTGACTGGTGTTTGGTTGGCTTGTTGGTTGAATATGAGAACATGAACCACTGGTACTTCACAATGCCCACCTGTGCAGGGTGCATGGCTCACACTTGTTACTTTCACCTGGATAATTATCAGGTGGTAATGACATCCAAGATCACACCCAGTGGGTTTCTGAGAAATTGTGCAGTGTTTTTTTCTGAGCTAAGGGAATGTGGACCATTGAGCAAGTTTCCTCTTTCAGAAATCTTTGAGTACGAGCAGAGTTTGAAACTTAACACCAGGCTGACGGGTTTCACTCTAGAATCTAGGGGGTTAGGTAAACTGCCCATTCAGAATTTTAACCTAGAAAGTGGCTTAACATGATTTACCCCTTATCTTACTTACCGATGAAATAGAATAGAACGTGAAGTACCCAGCATAGAGTCTGGCATATGGTAAATGTTCACTAAGTGAGAGGTCTCTCATACCTTTTTCTTGGTTAATTTTGTGTGTGTGTTCTCTTTCCCCATTTTGTGTGTTCACCTCCTCATTTGTTGTGTCTCTTCCCTCTATTTTTATGTACTTCGCCATCCTTTTTCTCACCATTGCACTTACTGAGTATCTGTAGGAGTTATTAATGGGAAATATTAATTTTATCATTACACTCGTAAAACTCTAGAGACTTTCCTCTTTGATTTCTACTCAGGAATAGAAATTTTTGGTTTTCAGTTAGACTATTTCTCTTTATCAAGGTATAGGTTATAAAAAACTGTATAAGACAGATGTCTAGCTTACAAAGTATCTCTGGATGACTAGACCCAGTTAGAAACTTTTTCATTATAAAGGAAGTAAGATTCCACTTACATTTTATATCTGAAGAATTACATATTCTCAGTGATGTCTGCTCTAACTTTTCATGCCACTGTCCATTAATTGTAGAAAATTATAATTGTGTGAATAAATTGAAGTCTTAGATTGACTTTAGTTTTATGATTTTAAAGAAATTGTTTTTTCACTTTACATGAGCAATTTTGTTCATGATTTTAGTTTTGCTTTCATCTAGCAGTGTTAAGCATTATTTTTAATGTCATAATGAGATGAAAGATATCAAAGAAAGTGAGAAAAAGGAGTTCAAGGAACAGCTTTGGAATCTAGAACAAGTACTGCTAATCATAGTAAGCTGTTCTGCCAGAGACTTGGATTTAAAGAGGTTAAATCAGACCCACTGACAGCCAACTCTGTGATGTTAATTAAATGGAGTAAGGTTTTATTGCCAGAAAGTTGACAACTATAAGTCATAAGATGATGAAGTAATTGTGTAACTTAAAGGATTATGTACTATTTTAGTGACCAAATAATGTGCAAGCAATTTAGAAAGAAATGGGAAGGAACATGGATAGTGTAAGAGCCTCATTTGGAAGTGACTAGGCCCATGTTTAAAAGGAAGTGATGTGGAAGAGATAAGCTGTACCAGGAAGAGCCACAACAAAAGCACATTGTTCCCACTATTCGATTCTATCCCCAGGTGGAAACATCACTGGTGAGGTTTCCATTTGGCTTGATCGTGTTCCGCAAATTTACACAATCAAAGCCACCTCACTGGTTTCCGTTCACTTGCCAGTTTGTTTTTTCAGTGATGCATGGTCGACTACTTTCTTCCTCCACTTCCCCACCTTCTAATAGATGAAGGTGGAATTTGACCTTGGAGACAGGTCAACATTTCTCTTGTTTTTGTTTCTTTAAAACAGAAATATGTATCCTCTGAGTTCCTAGAGATGGTTATATATAAAACTGTTGTTTCTTAATTTTTTTATTTCTCAGTATATGGCTTCAAAATCATCCTTGGTAATCAGTATTTAATTCTTCAGTGTGCAAAAGGCTACCAATATGTATAGCCCCAAGCTGAATCTTTGAGATTTTCTTCTCTTTAATCTTTCAAAAAATAAGTATTTATTGTATAAACAAGTCAAACCTGAAACCAATCTTTATCTTTTTAGAATAATCTATTTAATATTTTGACTTAATTATTTGAAACATTACAAGCAACAGCTATGACTCCATTTTTCCCTTCTTATAAATTTCACTTATGTGCAGTTTTAAAATTGTCTCAGTTCTGCACCCCAGGATCAGGTATATCATCAAAGTATTTAAACTCTTTTTATTTTAACATTTTGTTCCTATTTATAAAGTTTATTTTTATCTCCATGCCTTCTACTGATATTTGTTATCTCTAAAAACAGCATAAGGAATAGATAGCACCAGAAAAAAAAAACTAAGCCTTTTTTTTTTAACATTCCGCCCTGATATGCTGCAAGCTCTCATGACTTGAGCAGTACTGTTTTATTGTTTTGTTTCCATTAGAGAATAAGTCTATCACCTCTGCTTTGTGTAAAATTTGGTAAAGAGTGATTTTTAAATGAGATTCTGTAATCTAGTGCAAATGGAAAAAAAATTGATTGCAGAATTAAAACAAGTTGGAACATAATTTAATTAGTATCCAAGCAGAAGGGAAGAGAAACTACTTTAATGCTTTAATGGAAAATCAATTTTGCAAGAAAATTTCACATTTTTAAGCCTAATTAGAAAAAGATTTACTTCACAGAAAAGCATGTGAAGAATACATATTCAGTCAAATGGCAACAGTTTTTTAACTTCCAATGGTCAATTCCTTAGTACTTCCTTGGAATGAGTTAAAGTCATTATTCCTTATGGCATCTTTTATGCCCAAGGATCATGAAAGAAGTGATGCTGTTTCTAAGTACATTTAGCAATCAGACGGCAACTATGCTCTCCAAGAATCTCCACCCAACGATCAATGCCCTGATTGGAAATCCTTATAAAAGGTTAATTGTTGGAATTTTAAACATGGATGCCAATAAGAACCTTCCTGGTCATTCATTCACAACCTATCACATTTGAGAAATGCAACAAAAACATTAATTTGCATCCATAGCATTTCAGGAATTATACTTGTTTTTCTTTACTTGTTCGTTGTCTATCTTCCTCACTGGACTGAAACTCCATCCAGGCAGCAACCATGTCTATGGTTCCTCACCAAGTGTAATCACAGAGGCAAGAACACAATAGGCGTGAAAAACTATTTTTGAATGAATGAATGCAGATGTTTATTGTATTGTAAGAAATGTGTCCAAACGCCCTTTTTAAAGTCCGTATTAATAGTCATTGTGTTCATATTTTACAAATGAAGGTTAAAGTATTCTGAAAGCTAATCAGCAAAATGTCCTAGCTCTGAATGCTGAAGATAGTTTAGTGCCTTTCTGGGTTTTTTTGGTATGTTTCTTTAAAGATAGAGGCAGTACAGATTCTTAGCAAAATCAACCTTGTTATTGTTCTTGTTTTTGGTTTTGAAAATGATAATAGATTTTGTCTCAACAACTTTTGTTTGTTTGTTAAAGGCTTATTTAGTTTCTCCCTCTTAGTAACCCTCTTTTTCATCCTGTTTCCATAATGCACATGGAGCTCATAGATTACCTTAATTTAATTTTTATTTAAATGTAAGACTGAAAGCTATGGTGTAAGTCTCTGCCTACATCATGGAAATTGATCCAGAGGAAAATGGGAAAGAATTAGTTCTAGGGAGAACTCAAAGAGTAGGAATAGAATCTAAGTTTATCATGCCTAGAATATTTGTTGTTAATCAATTTTATAATATAGTAGATATAGTTTAGTAGTATTGAATTATTTTATAGTATATTAAAACTATAATATATATTAGTGTATCTAGTATCTATGCGTCCATATCATGGGACTTGGAACATATTGATTTCCCTTTAAACTGCTACAGAAGTATAGATGTGTTTTATTTTTTACAGTATCTTGGGTCATAGCTGTGGTTTATTTGAGTTTGAGTCTTTGGTTAGAATTTCTGTCACCAATTATAATTGTATTCTTATGTATAATAAATGTTATCCACTTCGTGATGTGGTTTCCAAGAACATAATAGGAAAAAGCAAGTAACTTGAAATATCTCTCTAGTATGTAGGACTGTAATTTGCTTGCCTTTCTGGTTAAAAAGACTTTTCAGGCAGAGGTAGAAGAAATCCAAATTCTCACTTTAGAGTTTCTAAACAAAAATCCAATATTTTTTATTTTAAATTCCCTAGAAAAGTAATATAAATTAGACTCTAATTTGAAGCAAGAATGAAAGCAAGGAGAGATCCTGGACATTTTCAAAATGCACTTTGGCTACCTTCCATTGTTCTCCCTCCTGTTGTCATACTTTAGCCTACTGCACCTGCCTTCCTTGTCACAGTGATAACCACCCAAAGGTCTGGTCTCACAGCCTGGCTCTCTAGCTTCCAAAGTTCATCTTCATTAAAGCTTATATTAACTTCTCTACCTATCCTATAAACACAAATAATAGCTATCATTTACTGAGAGTCTACTATATGCTGACAAAAAAAAAAATCTCATAACATTCTTCAAAATTGGCATTACCAAATCTGTTTTACAAAACAGGGAAGGAAGGGAACTGAGACCCAGGAAAGTTTAAGTAATGTGTCCAAGTTTACACGGGCAATGCCATAACTACAATTCAAACACAGGTCTAAAAGCCTACACTTGCCATTTTTTGAGATTGAGTCTCACTCTATCGCCCAGGCTAGAGTGCAGTGGTGTGATCTCAGCTCACTGCAACCCCCCGCCTCCCAGGTTCAAGCGATTCTCCTGCCTCAGCCGCCCAAGTAGCTGGGATTAGAGGTGCCTGCCACCATGCCCAGCTATTTTTTGTATTTTTAGTAGAAATGAGGTTTCACCATGTTGGCCAGCCTGGTCTCGAACTCATGACCTCAAGTGACCCACCCACCTCGGCCTCCCAAAGTGCTGGGATTACACGCGTGAGCCACTGCACCTGGCCCACACCATTTTCTTTAAAGAGTCTCTCTTGGTCTTTTCAGGTCTGTCTGGCTCCCAAACCCATTTTCTCTCTACACTGCCATATTGCCACTAAGAGAGTGCAAGGATATTGTCTGTTTTGTTTATCTACTTAGGCCCAGCACATTGCACTGTGACTGCAACATCCAAAGTGCTTAAATAAATATTTTCAAGTAGATTGGTTGAACAAATTAGAATTTAACAAATATGCATTCTAATGTTCTATCACCTTTGAGAGAGTCATCTTTAAAAGATACCCAGTCATTCCAGTTGCACTGTGGTATCCTAAAATATTTTTGAATTCCAGTCCCTCTCTCCAAGTATCTTTCTCAGTGTATAATACATTATCTGTTCTCAATAATGATTTGTCTTTGCCTTGAAAAGGTAAATCTCATTGAAATGGCCATAACTATGTAGGGTCAAGTATAGGCTATTAGTTGATGATCGAATTGGGTAAAACAGTTGTAATTACTGTGGGAAAGCGATGAGATGGATGTTCTTGTGAGTTTTATATTCTGATTCTGTCCTAAATGCTTTGAGCATTAACATCATTACATGGTCTCTCAAATGGTTTGCTATGGGGAAAATTCTCATTAGGAGATATAAATTCTGATACACATAGTACCAAGAAAATATAATTGTTTTAATAGAAATCAATGTAAGTATTAGGTTTTCTTTTTATCCAAAGAATAAAAGGACCGAGAGTTTTCAGCTGAATTTTAAATAAAGCAGAGCAAAGTGGATTTGGGAGCCTGGATTTCATGTATATAAGCTGGCAGAGCAGAAAGTGAGGAGTGGGAGTTGAAATGGGAACAAATATAAAACAAAAGGAGAATGAGAATAATGATGTAGACAAGAGCAGCCTTGTTTACATCTGGTTTTTCATATTACTGAAATAATGAAAAGGGTTTTGAGTGGGAAGCAATGTGAGCAACACAGGAGAATGTTTTGTTCTGTCTTCCACAGATTTAAACCTTTTCAAATGTAATCTTTTCTCTTGAGTTCATCATATGCTTGGGAGCAATATTTTTTATCTTGTCTGTGAATCTTAAAATTAGATGTTTTTACCTTCTGTCTTACTCCTACCTACCTTTGAGCAGGCCAAATGTTTGTGCTGTAAAATCTTTAATCCATTACAATCTGTTACTCTGCAATTAGATGAAATGTCAGTGATTGACTTGTACTAGTTGTACTACAGAATAAGGGAGGAGAATGAGGACTCGCTGAAAAACAAGAGCTTAAATAATTAAAGAATGCGCGAGAGAGGAAGCATACACAGACACACAAACTTACTTGCTTTAAACATGATTAAATTCTTGCCAATTATGAACAAGAACTTTTAAATACTGTAAATTAATTTTATTTATTCATTCTTTCATTGATTTCATCATATATTAAACCTCTTTTATAAGCCAGGTATTGTGCTAACTTCAGGGAATACAGTGGTGAATAAGATAGACCCCCACATTCGGCCACCTGACCTTCCGAGCTGGCGGGGCTGAGGCTGGAATCCTCCCAGGAGTCACAGGGGAATGAAATTTGCAGACTTCCGGGGCTCCTGGCCCTGGGCGTTGGGCGAGCCCGGGGATGGTCGGAAGGGCTCGGGGTGGGGGTGCGGGGGCGTGGGGGGGGCGTGGGGGGCGGCAGGAGGAGCCCGAACGAAGCCTTTGCAATTACAGTCATGGCCACCCAGATGGGGCAGTCTTCTGGAGGAGAAGGGCTGTTTACCGGCAATGGCAACATTGGAATGGCCTTGCCTAACGGCATGTATGACTTGCATGATCTCTCTAAAGCTGAACTGGCCTCACCTCATCCTGTCTTGCTGGCAAATGCGGCCTTCAGTGGGAAAGTAAATGGCAGCTGCTGTGATTACCTGGTCGGTGAAGAAAGACAGATGGCAAAATTGATGCCTGTTGGGGATGACAGCTTTTCAGATAGTGAAGAAGGAGAAGGCCTTGAAGAGTGCTGAAATAAAAGGTGAACCTCATGGGCTGAGACGTTTGGAACTCAGCGTTGTAGAACTTCAGCCTGCATTTGAAGCATCAGCTGCTCCAGAGATTTACAGCTCAAATAAAGATCTTCCTCCTGAAACACCTGGAACAGAGGACAGAGGCAAGAACTCGAAGACCAAATCCTTTTGCTGTAAGTCATGCCAATATGAAGCAGAATCTGAAGAACGGTTTGTGCATCACATCAGAGTGCACAGTGCCAAGAAATGTTTTGTGGAAGTGCGGAGAGGCAGGACGCGGTGGCTCACGCCTGTAATCCCAGCACTTTGGGAGGCCGAGACGGGAGAATCACCTGAGGTCAGGAGTTCGAGACCAGCCTGACCAACATGGAGAAACCCTGTCTCCATTAAAAATACAAAATTAGCCCGGTGTTGTGGCGCATGCCTGTAATCCCAGCTACTCGGGAGGCTGAAGCCAAAGAATCGCTTGAACCCAGGAGGCGGAGCTTGCATGCGGTGAGCCGAGATCATGCCATTGCACTGCAGCCTATACAACAAGAGCGAAACTCCGTCAAAAGAAAGAAAGAAGAAAGAAAGAAAGAAAGAGAAAAAGAAAGAAAGGAAAAGAAAGAAAAGAAGGAAAAGAAGAAAGAAAGAAAGAAAGAGAGAAAGAGAGAAAGAAAGAAAGGAAGAAAGAAAGAAAGAAAGAAAGAAAGAAAGAAAGAAAGAAAGAAAGAAAGAAAAGAGAAGCAAGCAATAGACAAGGAATCTGGCTCTTCCACTGCAGAAGAGGGAGATTTCTCCAAGGTCTGTATTCGCTGTGACCACTGTGGCTACAATACCAATCGATATGGTCCCTATACTGCACACCTGAAACACCACACCAGAGCTGGGGATAATGAGCGAGTCTACAAGTGTATCATCTGCACATACACAACAGTAAACGATATTTGGAAACTGTAAGCCTGGAATTAGGAGACATAATTATTCCTTCAAGTTTTATAGAATATCACTTGGGAGATTCCAAAACCATAGCTATTACATGGCAAACCTAGGATAAGAGCAGTAGTATGAGTGCTGGCAGACCAGCTGCCACTTTCCTATACAGTGAAAAAGGCCAGTGAAACAAGTACAGGCCAGATTTTTAAAAATCATACATTCTCAAGGATCTCCACAAACTGGAGGGTGTACTGGCTGTCTGTGTGATAGCCTCTTTCTACAAGTGAGGCCTCAAATGAACTGCAGCTATCCTGGTGTTCCTGTTGGGGCACTTTGTATGAAAAAAGGGCATGTACTCCAAAACATTTTTGTAGGTTCTTTGGCCAGGCGCCAAACAGTACAAAAGAGTCCAATGTAGGATTTTTCTTACTGATAGCAGTTATTCATTGCAGTGAAATAAAATATGATCCCAGTAGGGAATCTTGAATTCTGACCTCCCATGTTCTATTTTGAAATAACCACTTTACGTTTCTTTTTTTTTTTTAATCTGATGATCTCTTTGAGGCCAGCTTCAGATTTTGGTGGTACAACATGAAAGATTAGGAAAAGCATTAATAATCTGTGGGTGGAAAACTTGTTAAAAATCTGAGAGTAAAGTTTGAGTTAAAAGTTGTTTGAACATGGAATTGACAGGGAGGCCAAAGATTTTTAAAAGCAGAAGATTCTTAAGACCTGAGGAATAAGTTATGTGATAATGGTGTGTGTTTTGTGTGCATGAATGGAAATTGTAAATGTTGAATTCTAGGCTCCGATAATCACTGTCAACAGAAGATCAAGCTGCAAATATTTATGCTTTAAAACTTAAATTATAAAGCTAGTTAAATCTTTCTAACAACTAGTTTTAATGTTCATGGGTACATTTTACCTAAGGTACTGTTAACATTGTATAGAAAAAGATTCATCTTAAGCACAGATTGGCTATCAGGAATTAGTTTGGGGATGGGGTTGTTTGTTTTTTTCTTGTAAATTTGTTTGAGTTCATTGTAGATTCTGGATATTAGCCCTTTGTCAGATGAGTAGGTTGCGAAAATTTTCTCCCATTTTGTAGGTTGCCTGTTCACTCTGATGGTAGTTTCTTTTGCTGTGCAGAAGCTCTTTAGTTTAATTAGATCCCATTTGTCAATTTTGGCTTTTGTTGCCATTGCTTTTGGTGTTTTAGACATGAAGTCCTTGCCCATGCCTGTGTACTGAATGGTAATGCCTAGGTTTTCTTCTAGGGTTTTTATGGTTTTAGGTCTAACGTTTAAGTCTTTAATCCATCTTGAATTAATTTTTGTATAAGGTGTAAGGAAGGGATCCAGTTTCAGCTTTCTACATATGGCTAGCCAGTTTTCCCAGCACCATTTATTAAATAGGGAATCCTTTCCCCATTGCTTGTTTTTCTCAGATTTGTCAAAGATCAGATAGTTGTAGATATGCGGCATTATTTCTGAGGGCTCTGTTCTGTTCCATTGATCTATATCTCTGTTTTGGTACCAGTACCATGCTGTTTTGGTTACTGTAGCCTTGTAGTGTAGTTTGAAGTCAGGTAGCATGATGCCTCCAGCTTTGTTCTTTTGGCTTAGGATTGACTTGGCAATGCAGGCTCTTTTGGTTCCATATGAACTTTAAAGTAGTTTTTTCCAATTCTGTGAAGAAAGTCATTGGTAGCTTGATGGGGATGGCATTGAATCTGTAAATTACCTTGGGCAGTATGGCCATTTTCATGATATTGATTCTTCCTACCCGTGAGCATGGAATGTTCTTCCATTTGTTTGTATCCTCTTTTATTTCCTTGAGCAGTGGTTTGTAGTTCTCCTTGAAGAGGTCCTTCATGTCCCTCGTAAGTTGGATTCCTAGGTATTTTATTCTCTTTGAAGCAATTGTGAATGGGAGTTCACTCATGATTTGGCTCTCTGTTTGTCTGTTATTGGTGTATAAGAATGCTTGTGATTTTTGTACATTGATTTTGTATCCTGAGACTTTGCTGAAGTTGCTTATCAGCTGAAGGAGATTTTGGGCTGAGACAATGGGGTTTTCTAGATATACAATCATGTCATCTGCAAACAGGGACAATTTGACTTCCTCTTTTCCTAATTGAATACCCTTTATTTCCTTCTCCTGCCTAATGGACCTGGCCAGACTTCCAACAGTATATTGAATAGGAGTGGTGAGAGAGGGCATCCCTGTCTTGTGCCAGTTTTCAAAGGGAATGCTTCCAGTTTTTGCCCATTCAGTATGATATTGGCTGTGGGTTTGTCATAGATAGCTCTTATTATTTTGAGATACGTCCCCATCAAAAAGTGGGCAAAGGACATGAACAGACACTTCTCAAAAGAAGACATTTATGCAGCCAAAAAACACATGAAAAAATGCTCACCATCACTGGCCATCAGAGAAATGCAAATCAAAACCACAATGAGATACCATCTCACACCAGTTAGAATGGCAATCATTAAAAAGTCAGGAAACAACAGGTGCTGGAGAGGATGTGGAGAAATAGGAACAGTTTTACACTGTTGGTGGGACTGTAAACTAGTTCAACCATTGTGGAAGTCAGTGTGGCGATTCCTCAGGGATCTAGAACTAGAAATACCATTTGACCCAGCCATCCCATTACTGGGTATATACCCAAAGGACTATAAATCATGCTACTATAAAGACACATGCACACGTATGTTTATTGCGGCACTATTCACAATAGCAAAGACTTGGAACCAACCCAAATGTCCAACAATGATAGACTGGATTAAGAAAATGTGGCACATATACACCATGGAATACTATGCAGCCATAAAAAATGATGAGTTCATGTCCTTTGTAGGGACATGGATGAAATTGGAAATCATCATTCTCAGTAAACTATCGCAAGGACAAAAAAGCAAACACCGCATGTTCTCACTCATAGGTGGGAATTGAACAATGAGAACACATGGACACAGGAAGGGGAACATCACACTCTGGGTACTGTTGTGGGGTGGGGGGAGGGGGAGAGATAGCATTAGGAGATATACCTAATGCTAAATGACGAGTTAATGGGTGCAGCACACCAGCATGGCACATGTATACATATGTAACTAACCTGCACATTGTGCACATGTACCCTAAAACTTAAAGTGTAATAATAATAAAATAAAAAATAAAATTAATTAAAAATTAATTGATTTTAAAAAAGGAATTAGTTTGGGGAAAAGGTTTTTTTGTGGATTCTTTCATACTGCAAAAGTAAAACCATTTGCCTTCTGGGGAATTGAGCTAAATTCTCATCTAGTCTAAGACTAAAATGCTAAAAACAAAAACATGAAGGAAATTAAAACCCCTTATTATTAAATCAATTTGTAAAAATGTTGTTACTGGAAATTTATTGCACTTGAGGCCTTCTTCCAGAAAATAAGGACTTGATTGTCAGGGCCTGTATTAGGTTCTGAACTTTAATGCCATGTATTCGTACTTATCAGAAATAATTTCATTGAAAAGTACATTCGCAGTATGAACTTCTGATCCAGTTGAAAGTTCTTCCATTTGAAAAATGTGATATTTCTATGGAAATGTTTTCATCTTTTTCTTTTCTAGTCCCACTCCCCCAGACTGGATAGAATTTAAGCTAGAATTTTCCCTTTTGATAAAAGAACAAAAAATGAACATGTTATTTGTAAGTTGATGTGTAGTATCTAGTGATAAACTTGAAACACTAGAATACATGACAAGCCTAATCTTAGGTAGTCTTATGAAAACGAATCTCTTACCTATCTTTTGAAACTATATTCACGTTGATTTTTAAGATTTTTAAAGTTATATTTTTTCCTTTTTTCTTCAGAGCTGCTTCTTATTTTGGCACCACTTTTTTCTTTTATTGTGTAATTCACAAGGGGCTGCATTTTTTTTTTTGATAAGGCTTGTAACTATGGCTGGATGTTTTGCTCTAGTCTTCTAAGAAAGGCCATTTTATTTTTCAGAGTCACTTATAAAGTCATGTGTAATTAACTTTGTAGACTGTTTTGCATATGACTGCTGCTACAAATTAAAACCCAAATAGACCTCATTGCATGTCACCCTATGAATGTTGACAATGAAAGGAATACCTTGCCTGTGGTATACTGTCACTTTTGGACTGAAAAGCTGAGGAAGAAACTTAATTTTCTTTTTTGCATAAGTCAGAAAAACTTACAACTGGTGTTCCCAGTTTCCTGGTTGACTCCAGCAGATGAAATGAACAGATAGTGTTAATTCAGACTGAAGAAATTATCTGAATCTTGGCTTGTGTAGATTTACAATCTACATGCAATATTAACTGAATCAGATAGCTTTTACAGTTTCACATGTGTACATAGGTTCCCTCCCAGTCCCTTCCATACCCATTAGTTATTGAACTTTCTAATTCTAATTCTATTGAAACATTACAACAGTGTTTTGTTGCACCAATTTTATAAACTTATGCCGTGCAATACGTGTTATTTTTCTGAGGCAGACCAAAGGTAAATTTCTCAAGGTTCTTGCTGCCTTCTTTAGCAGTATTTGAGGGAGGATCTTTTATACATTTGTAACAGATAAAAATGAAGCAGTTTGCAAATCCTTTTTTAAAATCTTAAACCATGTACCAAGTTTTTGGTCCAAATTGTGTAGGATAAGTTAACCTTAAATTGCATTCTATTAACCAATATGAGTGTATTTCCGTAAGCATAGTTATGTTGAAATACAGTTTTAAAAAGAAAAAAAAATAAATAAATAAATAAAAGATAGACCCGCTAAGCTTAGTCAATTAAAAATTAATGGTGAGGCAGAACTACAGGGTAGATTAAAGCTCAGCCTATATGCATCACCATGACTCCGCTTACTACTGATGTCTCCTTTGGCTTGTTGCTTAATCCTTTCATAAAATGGGATTAGTATTTACTCTCCTCCGTGAGTTGTGACACACTCTAAATGAGATAATTAATGTAAAGCACTTAGAACAATACTTGGCACCAGAGAAGCTCTCAAAAAAATATTAGTGGTTTTTGTTATTAAAAACATTGGTCAGAGCCCTTATTTCCTTGCCAGCCGAAAAGCATTGCTCTGATGACTAGATTTACATCCTTCCTTTTTTGAGGACAGTGGGACAGCCTAAGTGTTCAGAAGGCATTGTCATACATAGTTTTAATAAAAAAGTGGATATCTGAGCCTAGATACCATGTGCGAGAGTCTGTGGGATGTGAAAAGATTGCACAAAGACGGACCCAGTTTAAGGCTCAGCACATGTGAGTGGAAGATAGTGCTACCATGGTGTGACCTCAGTGATTGTGCACCAATTAACTCCTCTAAGCTCTGACACCCCATAAAGGAACTCAAAGTTTCAGGCTCTGCTAAAATAAGACAGACAATAGCAAGTGTTGGCAAAGATGTGAAAAAATTGGAATTCTTATACATTGCTAATGGAAGGTAAAATGATGTAGCCACTTTTGAAACCAGTTTGACAGTTCCTCAAAATGTTAAATAAAGTTGCCATGCTATCCAACAATTCTACTAAGTTCTACCCAAGAAAAATGGAAACTCATGTATACACACCAAAAAAAATGTACAACAACAGTAGTAGCATTTTTCATAACAGCCAAAAAAGTAGAAACAACCAAAATATTCATCAAGTGATGAATGGATAAGCAAAATGTGGTATATCCATACAATAGAAAATTACTTAGCCGTAAAAAGAAATAAAGTCTTGATACATGCTATAACACTCATGAGCCAAAATAGGCAAATCCACAGACAGACAGAAAGTAGATTCATGCCTAAGGGTAAGGATAGGATAGGGAATGGGGAATGACAGGTAATGGGTATGGGATTCTTTTGGAGTGATGAAAATCTTCTAGAATTAGATAGCAATGATGGTTACATAACCCAGTGAATATACTAAAATCCACCAAACTGTACACTTTAAATGGGTGAATTTTATGGTATGTGAATAAATACCATTTTTCTCAACAAGCTGTTTCTTATTTTTTATTTTCTTTATTATTTTTATATTAAATACAATTAAAAAAATTATTTGAGACAGGGTCTCTTTTTGTCACCCAGACCAGCGTACAGTGGCACAATCATAGCTCACTGCAGCTTCAAACTCCCAAACCCAAGCAATCCTTTCACCTCAGCCTCCTGAGTAGCTGGGACTGCAGGCTGGCACCACCATGCCCAGCTAATATTTTTTGTTTGTTTGTTTGTAGAGACTGGATCTTACTATGTTACGCAGTTTGGCCTCAAACTCCTGGCCTCAAACAATCCTCTCACCTAAGCCTCATAACCTGTGGATCACCACAGCCAGTCCTAAATCTGTTTTTAAAAAAAAGTTTCAGGGACAGAGATCCTAAACATCAAAGCGTGATGCTCCAGGCTGACTGGGGTTCCATGTGAAATAGCCCTCAGGTGTGCTGGAAATGTCTTTCCTGGGGCTGTTTCAAAAGTTTTGAGATATTCGCTGAAAATATTCTAGTCTCTCTTTAAAGTAGAACACTTGTCTCCAAAATCACACTCCTTATTACCATTTCTGTTGATATAAGGGCAGTACTAAGGTTCACTTTTTAGAGATGAGGAACCCAGGCCTAGGACATATGCTAGCCAATGAGAGCTCAAGATGTAAATACCAGTTTTTCTGATTCCACAGCCATTTTCTAGTAATCTACTCTCCCTTAGGATAAGAAGTTTATGCCTAATTCTCCTGATGTAAAAACAAAGTTTTAAACATGAGAACCAATCTTTTTGCAGCTTGTTTTCATACTGTAGCTTCTCAGAGATTCTCCCAAGTTGCTCTTTTCCAGACCTTTTTTCTAGTAACATCGTGACTTTTTAAATTGAAATAAAATTGGCATGCAATAAAACGCACAGATGTTAAGTGTACAGTTCAATGAGTCTTGACAACGCTATACACAGTGTAACACCAATCAAGCTACAGAACATTTCTTATCCCCAGAGAAGTTCCTCATACCTCTTTCCAATGTGTCTTAGCGCAAGCTCCTAGAGGTAACTTCTGTTCTGATTTTTCTTACCACAGATTAGTTTGCCTGTTTTGAACTATATACCATGGAATCATGTTATTTTGTGTCTGGCTTCTTCAGCTCAAGATGATGTTTATGAGATTCTTCATACAGTAATATTTCACTCCTTTTTATTGCTAAGTGGTATTCTATTATGTGAATATATCAAGATTTATCCATTTTCCTATTGGTGGACTTTTGGGTTGCTTCCAGTTTGAGATTGTTAGGAATAAAGCTGTTGTACTTGTACAGCTTTCTGTGGACATATGCTTTCATTTCTCCTGAACTGCTGGTTCATAGGTAGGTGTATGTATCACACTTCTTTAAAGCTAAAATGACCAGGACCCCAGGTAATAGTCTATACAGGAATGTATTGTGATACCTACCGCACAGGCTTCAGTCATGTTTTCTTTTCATTCTCACTAGCCTCCACGATGATGCTCAGCACCACCTTGATTCTTGACCTGGGCACTATGTTGTCTGGCACCTCATAACACACGTTTATTCTCTAAGTGTAGGTGCATACCCACACAATGCTGTTAGATAAAAAGATGCCTTGTTTACCTGTTTCGTTGTCTCGATAGGTAGAACATAAGCTTCTTATAAGTGAGGAAAGCATCTTAGCACTTTTGCACATCACAGTAATTAGCTCTTAGGAGAAAGTATGGCATGGATCAAATGAGCATAGAACTCAGAGTCCAAGTCACATCAACTCTCTGAGCCTCATTTCCACATATGTTAAATATTATTGAAAAAATGTAAAATAAATTATATACCTATGTGTTTGAAATTTAAAAGTTATTTTTCAAGCATAGGTCTGTCCAATGCCAAATGAATTCCTAAGATAAACAATCGGATACATCGAGTAGCTATTCACTTTCACTATTTTATGGGGGGAAAAAAATCCATTGTTTCCAGAACCATTTAAAAAGTTTAGGAGTATTTTCACTTTCACTGCAGGGCTAGTGAACATCTCAGTATCTTTGTCACCACTTCCTTCCATCCTTCCCAGATTTCAAGTGCCCGAAGGCAAAGTGGAATGACCCCTAAGCTTTTTTCAAAAGCTGATGGAAGAATTCCCTGTCAGCCTACTTTATGCAAAACAACTTCCGGCACTGGCTGTCACCCTGCCAGCCATATCTCCACTCTTCTTACTTTTTGCTCTACTTTAAATGTCTCTCAAATCATTAATCATATGCAATTATTTTCCCCCTGGGACAGGCCACAGCAAGATTGTGAACAAGAGATGGCAAAGTACTCACTGGGGCGCCTTGCTCCTGGGCTTCAGGAGCTGGCAGACTTCTGGCTTGAAAAAGAGCAGGACATTGCACAGTGGGAGAACCTGGGGCACACAAACCCAGCTCAAGTCAAGCTATCTACTTACAACTTTAAAATGCTTATAGGGCACTGTTGTCAGAGGTGACTGTCAGGCGAAGTGTCAGAGCCCTGGCATCAGGAAGTGCTCAACTCACGTGTTGGTAAAAAGAATTTACCAACAACAGCATAGGTTTGAAAAGGAAAAGTTTATTGGAAAGAAAGAACACTGCAGAAGAGTGCAGCAGTGCACCGCAGTGAGAGGACTGAGCGCACTGCTGTAGGTTTTTCCTTAGGGGTATTCGTGGACCTTAAGGCGGGAGCTTAAGGGTACTTTGGACCGTATTAGTCACATAGATCATGATAAATGATCATGTTTGTAGACATTTTGGTGTGTTAATGTCAGCAAGGGTTGTAAAATGAGTTTTGGAATGGCATTACTGATATAAGATACTGAGCTGTGAAGAATTGCCCCAAATTTAAAAATTTTTAAAGAATGAGAAAGCTACCAAAAATGTATGGTTCCCTAAATGTACTGCAATGGGAACTATGGCACTGACCATTCTCCTAAATTTCCATTTCTATATAAAGAGATGTATAGAAATTTTAATTACTTAGAAAGATTGAAAAAGGCCTGGAACCAGAGGCCAACTTTGGATATTAGGAAAGTCTAATTACTTCTAATTTTCCCAGATAAGGAGTTGTGCCTCCGGAGGGCCTGTTTAATAGTCACCGAGTGACCCGTACTCTCTTCTAAATTCCTCAAATAAGGAGTTTTTGTCTCCGGGGCCTTTTCAATGGTCACCAGGTGATTTTCACTCTCCTCTGTGACCCGGTTTGTCCTCGAATGGAACCCTGCTTCCAGCATCCCTTCTGAAAGGCTTCTACCTCAATATTTCTCTTTTCATGTGAACTATAACTATGTTATATGCAAGAATAAATTTCTGGGCCCTGGATAACACTAGAATACAGACAGGAACATTTATGAGTGAAGCAAAAGGCCCCATGTACAATTCTAGATGAGGACAAAGAGGAAAATTTGAAACTATCTCTAGTCAACTTTTCTTATTCTCTAAGCTGCAGATACTCTGGAATGTAGTCAGAGGTTGAGATTTGCCACAAGTTAACCAACTGCTCTTCACTTTAAGCTGTGATTTCTACATGAATAAATCAATATTCCGACAAGGTGCTTCCCTGAATTTTAACGTTCTGCTAGTGTTTTAAAGATAGGAGAAAAAAATGTTTTTCAGAAACCAACATAGCATCAGAAATAGTCTGCTCTTAATCGTATCTCAGTGTCAAAAAACAAAAACAGAGTGAGATTAGAATATTAAAATAGGCAGAGATTGTGGAATTTTATGTTTTTATTTTAGAACGTATTTTTGGATAGCCTCTCAAGTCATAAACAGGGAATATAGAAAGCAGACTTTGAAATGCCTGCCTGAGATAAAATCAACATTAATATTTAACTTAGAATCAGAGGAGAGATATATGCCTCTTTTCAAGGTCACCAACTTTCCAAGCTGTGTCACACTGATGTTCTGTTTATGTTGAAGCCATGCTGCCATGTTTGAAGATGACATAAAGGCAATGGAACCTATGTGTCGCAGTGGGATTACCTAATTTTGGTTTTAAAAATGCCATTTTTGTTTCTTTTTGGTAAACAGTGCTCTCTGTTTCCTGGAAAATCACGTATAGTGCAAATTTACCTTTACTCATGTTTAAGCTCACACCATTGAGTATCTGTTTAAGTCAAGCACTGTGCTAAGTGTGTAACTCATTTACTCACAACAACACTGTGGGGTAGGCGCCATTATTATCCCCAATTTATAGACAAAGAAGCTGAAACTCAGAGAAGTTGGAATTCCACATGGCCAAGTAGCTAATAATGGGAGGGCTGAGATTCAGAATTTTGTCTGACCGCAAGGTTCTTATCCATCATGTTAAATTTACTCTAACTTAGAAATATGTCACAGGGCCTATGCAAGGGATGATGTTTTGGTCTGCAATGCATACACTCCACACATGCCCTATAGTTGTCTGTTTCCTTACTCCAAACTCCCAGCAATTCTGCCAACACCGCAACACCACACAGTACCAAGGGAGGGCTGCAACAGCCGGCATCCATTCAACACCACTCCCAAGTCTCTTAGCTGCTCCCAAGATTTCTGGGCCACTCTTTCCATGATACACATATGCATGAAAAATCTCGTATAAAATTCACATGCTTCTGTTTTCAAGTCCCTCTATTCCCCATCCTTTGCTTTATTCCATTCCACAATAGTGCAAGTTCCTGGAAAAACGCAATAGTGTCTTCCATCTCTTTCATCACCTTCCCTTTTACCAAATAGGATGAGGAGCATGGAGTAGAATATCCATCCCTGTAATTATACCTAAAACACTAACGATCAGTGAAGTGTGTATTTTAATGTTCTCCAAATAGTATTTAATTAGGGGTACTTGAATATATGAGAAATGTCTTTGCAAAGTAAATGTTTTACGTGCTTAGAGTTTTCTAAGCCCCTGTGTTTCATAATGCAATATAAGCTCTTTATTAGTACCCTCTGGCTGAGATAAGATATTGAGCTGTGAAGAATTGCCCAAAATTTAAAACTTTTTAAAGAATAGAAAAGCTACCAAAAAATGTATGATTCCCTAAAATGTACTGTGATGTGAACTGCAGCACTGACCATTCTCCCAAATTTCCATCCCAAAACCCTGCTTCTCATGAAAGAGAGAGAAAAAAATAGGGAGAAAAAAGCACATGCTGCATCTTACAAACGAGATAGTTACTAAATGCTTGTCATTTGGTCCCCAAATTATCCTTTCTTGAAATCCAAATCTTTAATATTTTAAAGAATAAATTGCAGCATTTCTGCCTGGAGGTTTTTATGTCATCTTCATAGGAATCATTTTGACCAATTTTACATAGAACTTAGCTAAATGTTTGTGTTAGATCTGAATCTTGGAGCATAACTAGTCTGTATTAGATGAGGAACAGTTGGCATTTTCAGTTATGACTCTCCAAACTTCGTATCAGCTGGTGCTATGGCCCTGATTTCCTGTATCAGCAGCACCTCTCTCAGGTAATTTATCTTTTTTTCTTTTTCCCTTTTTTTTTTTTTTTTTTGAGACAGAGTGGTGCGATCTCAGCTCACTGCAACCTCTGCCTCCTGGGGTTCAGGTGATTCTCCTGCCTCAGCCTCCCAAGTAGCTTGGACTATAGGCATGTTCCACCAGGCACAGCTAATTTTTGTGTTTTTAGTAGAGATGGGGTTTCACCATGTTGGCCAGGATGGTCTCTATCTCTTGGCCTCGTGATCGGCCCAACTTGGCCTCCCAAAGTGCTGGGATTACAGGTGTGAGCCACCACACCTGGCCTCTTGGGTAATTTCTGAAGACCTTGATTCTCACCACCACTGCAAACCCCCAAACCCAACCCATTCTACCTGCTGGCTTGTGCTCCCTCTTCAGAACTTTCCTAATTTTGTGATTCTAGTTGCTGTTCAGTCCCCTTGAGAGGAAAAACAATGGACAAACTTAATTTAAATCTGAAATAACTGATTAGTTCAATGAAATCTCACAAACTGTGTTACAGATATTATTAAGCCAAATTTGCAAATTAGGAAACTGAGACTCAGAAAGGCTAAGAAATTTATCTGGAATCATATAACTAAGGAAGTAATGGCCAAAAATTTAAATCAAAAGTTTGCCTTACTCCAAAGTGTGTGTTAATTACTATTTTAAAGTTCTGTTAAAGCAGGGACTTCATGTTAAATTCCTAGTATTGGGAGTTCAGGAAATGTTCAAGAAAAGCATGAGGGTCCCTGGTAATGAACTTATGAAAGAAATGTATCATGTGAATATGGTGACTTTTCCTTTTTTAACAAATGGATTGAAGGTTTTCCTGAAAAAGTGATGAGGGATAACTTTAAAAGGTGCCTATTTAAATTAGCATACAGGCAGTTTGAATTCTAGTTCTTCCTCTTTTAGTATGTTAGAGGGAAGGAAATGGTTTATCCCAGTGACTGCTACTCCATAGACACCTGAACTGAACCTGAAGGTAGAAAAGGAATGGGACTTAGCTGAATTTTAACAAGGATCATTTAGGCCAGGGCTGCTGTTCAGGGCACTGGGTTTGAGTCTAAGACTAGTATTTACCAAAATATGTTATACAACTCATCAGGGGATACATTCATGGAAAAACTCAGTACGCAAGGACAAGGACCAAACCTTCTTTCAGATCCTCATGTTGAGCACATAATGAATTCAGTGCCCTGGGCTAGAATTTAAGTAACTGGGAGCAGAAACCAGTTCATCATGTGTAATTTCTATAGGAAGATAATGCTTCAGATATTGTGTGATCTCCTCCAAGTGGAGCACAGCCACTTGCCCAGCCATTAGTTAGAGTGCCCGGACGAGAGGAGAGAAGCAGAGGCTGGGAACGTAACAGGGGAGTGCAGTTGGTTGTTCCTCTCAGGGCCAAGATGAAGTGACCCACCGTTTCCCACCACCCCTCCCATTCTCAGTATACAGTCTGGTCAATGTTCCCTAAGAAAATGATTCATTCAGCATGCCCCCTTTCCAGTTGAAATCACATACACTTGACTTCAGAACTGAGAACGAAAATGGTTCCTCCTAAATGCAAGTTCTGGCATGCCTAAACAAAAATTTCATATATAGTAAGCTAAAATCTCCTAAAGAGTTTAAGGCATAACTTATTCAAACATATTCTGAGACTGTGAAAATTGAGGACTCATCTATCCTCAAATGGAAACTGCTGCTGGCCTCATCTTCTGCACCTTATCCTTCCTTTTAAAAAAAACTCTGAGATTTACCACTTACATGCCTGCATCTGTTTGGATTAACTTTCATGTTCCATATATTTCTGTTTTTATTAGTTCATCTTTGTCCTCCAAATGTGGGTCATCATACAAGTGATAAGTTTAAGTAAGATTTACATTCTCTTTGTTCTTATGAGTGTATCAGTGAATATTATTAATATTGCCTCACATTTGCAGGACACTTTCATGTGCTATGGAAGCCATTGGAACCCAGCCCGGTATTTCTGAACCAAATTCTCTCCTCCCTCAAACTCTCGGGGCATTGGGCATTCCCTCAATTATGTGGCATCTATGGCAGTTTCTAATCTGATTGGGGCTCTTAAAATAGAACCAGAATCTCTTTTTTGGAGTGAGAGAGCGCAGTGATGAGTATTTATTAATTAGGGGAAAAGCCTCCACTTGAGGCAGCTGGGAATGACTTTCTGAAGACACTAAAATCCAAATAAAAAGAAAGACATTCAAATGTGGGAAGAAAAAGTAAACCCAGTAAGACCCTCCTGAAAGTGTTAAATGTTGAAACGATATCTGAAAGAACCAACTTCTTTGGAGGATTTTTAAAAATAAGAATTGGGGCATGGATTTGTAGTCTTGCTTCAAGGCAAGGGAATAGACAAGGTGATCTCCCGTGGGATCTAACAGCCCTGTAATTCATCAAAGAAAGTATTTAAAAGCAAAGCCATGGGGGAAAGAGAACAGTAGCATCAATCTAAATCAAGCCTTACATGCATTTTCTCTCTCTTTTTTTTTTTTTCACTTCTAATCTCTCCCTGCTTTTTTGTAAGACCCATCACAGCAGGACATACTCTCTACAATTACTTTGACAAACAATGGTAACAGCACTTGGGTTTTTAGTGTCTTCCAAAGTAATCTATTTTTGACAGTGAAAAGTAGAGGAAACTGATTCCTGAAGCTATGAACTAAAATGACAGATTTGGGGATCTGATTTACCAGAGTGGGTTTTCCATATATCAGCCCTTGCTGACATTCCTGGGCAAGTACCCACAGGCACAAACTCCCAGTGGAAAGTCGGATAAATGTAACACAAACAACAGTCATAAGTTGACTTTCCTATCAGGTACCTTGTAAAAAAATAGGTACGACATTTTATAAGTCTTTTATTTTAATGAAGTTTACTTAACACCGAAAACGTCAGTCCAGAGATGTGAAATCTTACATTATAAAGAGTTATGGCAAATAGAAACACTAACAAACTGAGCCTTTAGCTGTCATATCTGAAATACTATACATACACATATTCATGGATGCCAACATGCTGTAACATAATTTTACATATTAAAATAGGCTCAATTTTCAATGATAATAAAATGGCTACTGATACTATGACTTCATGGAATATTAGATAGCCATTAGGCATACTTATATGGAAAAATGTTTTAGTATGTTAAATAGAAAAAGCAAAATATAAAATTATATATAAATTATATATATATATGCTTTTGTAGTGGGTTTTAAAAATATTTGCATATGTATAAAAATAATTTGGGAATCCATGAAATGAGAATAATTAGGAGGCTAAGATTATGATATTTTTGTTTCTATTTTCTTTTCTTTTTTTTTTTTTTTTTGAGATAGAGTCTTCCTCTGTCACCCAGGCTGGAGTGCAGTGGCGCAATCTCAGCTCACTACAACCTCCGCCTCCCGTGTTCAAGCGATTCTCCTGCCTCAGCCTCCTGAGTATCTGGGATTACAGGTGCACGCCACCACTCCTGGCTAATTTTTTGTATTTTTAGTAGAAACGGGGTTTCACCATGTTGTTCAGGATGGTCTCGAACTCCTGACCTTGTGATCTGCCTGCCTCGGCCTCCCAAAGTGCTGGGATTACAGGTGTGAGCCACCGCGCCTGGCCTGTTTCCATTTTCAATATACAAAAATACAAATGCACACACACAGGGAGATAACACATTTGATGTAACAAATGACCATGCTTTCAGAATTCAGTCCAGTATATTATGGTTTAAGAACAGACTTACATTAAGTGTTCTGCCATGAGTTATCAGAAAAAGTAAATAGACCCACATGACCCCACCTTCATTCCCTTTTCTCCTCTTAACACCTCTGCCAGCAAGAACACACACACTGAGTGGGCCATTGTAACTTAAATCCATCTGGTAAGATTCTTTTTCTTCTTCCAAATTAGTTTGTTCCAAAAATTATCCAGCAGATTGTTCAAGAGAAGCATTTAATATTTGCCTTTAAGAAATGAGAAAATAGGGAGGTCAAAATGAATTAGCATTTAAAAATAAGACCTGTAGCACCCCTGCAGTGCATCTGTGGGGTTTGAGATGTGCAGCATCATACAAATATCACTAGGAAACTGAGACATTTGGAAACAGCTAAGAAGAGCCATGTTGCTGGAAAAAATCATGACTGGCAAAAAAAAAAAAGCTTTTTGTGAATATTCCATACCCTACAAAGAACGGGACAAAAATAAATACATAAAGACTTATACCCTGGAATAACACAGCAGAAAATATCTTATTAAAAGGTTTTCACTACCTTTGAGATACCATGACATAATCATATTAATCCAAAATACTTTCTTGAAGCATGGATTTTTAAAGCTTGACTTTTTAATGCCAGTTGGGCTGTGTTATAAGTAGCCATCAAATTTTTTGTTTCCTTTTCCTGGCCATCACAGAAAAATCTTTGGTAGTTGGTAAGTTTGCTCTACTACAAGAAAACCTGGTAACCTTGGGATACTCTGCTGTTAATATCCGATTCCTATTCAAGTATCTTCCCAGGAAAAGCATGGGGGTTGCAGGGGGAGGCCAAACCATCTGCTTATTTTAACAAGGCTTTTGGCCAGCTTCTCATGGTTAAGGAGCGCTAACTCCCTGGCTAGCCTACCAGAAGCTCAGAGAATGAGAGTTCCTGGTATTTACAGTGTTACTTTTTGAATCAGTTTCAGAATGTGACTAGTACACCTTCCTAGGTAGGAAAAAGCTATGTTATGGCTGAAAAGAAAAGAAGCAAATACTCATATTCTTGGTGGATGTGGGAAAACAAACAATTTGGATACTGAATAAAGAATAAATACTGTTAAGCACTTAATTTCATACACAAAATATATAGAGAATTTATTTTAAGCTTTCAATTGCCTTTTAGATGCCAAATTCAGATCTATTTATAGATGCCAGCTTTGAGTAATTCAAAAATTTATATAAAATCATTTCTGTGAAACTTACAGTTTATGGAAAACAGAGAAAGCATTGCCCATTTCATATAAGGCCTATGATTTCCTCCTTTTACACTGATTTAGTATGGCTACAGATAAGGTTCATGGAATAAGAAGGTTTTTGTAGTCAGACCTGGGTTCTGATTGCCTCTGCCATTCATGAGCCGTGCAAACTTGAAGACAGCTAACCTCCCTGTGCTTTAATGTTCTCATGCATAAGATAGAGAATATAAAACCTCATCACAGTGTTATTGTAGGGATTAGATGAGATGCAATATGCAAAAACACCCAAAACTAACAAGTATGCAGTCAATATTAGCTCCCTTTCCTCTTTTCCTTCTTCCAGGCTCTTGGGCTACTGTAATTTACACATTAACTCATTGTGTAACTTAAATTTCCTACTACCTCTTTAAAATACAGACCATATTTATTGATGGGGGAAAAATATACAAAGCTTAAAGCATGTGCCATAAAATAGTTCCTTAAAGGGTAGTACAGCAAAATGGAACAGATTTTCTTGCCCATTCACAGGACGACTGTGAATTTTAGCATAATTATTGAAAAAAACTCAGCTACTCTGACTTTTTACAATATCTAGTGATCAAGAAAACCTTTAGATCATATTACTTTTCCTCTCAATGTTGTAGTTAGGCTATTCACTCAGAGAGGCCTGTGACAAGCTATAGTTAATAAGTCTTCCATGGTGTCAAAAGTAATAATATTAACACGCCGTTGTGGGTTAAATTAATTTTGTTTTGTGCACTGGCCTGCATAAATGCGAATGACATTTCAAAATATGATCAGGCAGAAGCTGAGAAGGAGCCAAGTGGCAAGGCAGAATGAGATGCGGTCATTAGAGCAGAGCAGCCAGCTGCAAGCATTTGTCAGTGCAGGCAAAGAGGTGCAGGATATTATTACAGCAAACTTAGGGGGTTGTTCTTTCAGTTCATTTTGCCCTTTGGAAAAAAAATACTGATTTTTGTCTTTAGAGAAAAATAGAGATGTTTGACATCCAGGCTCTCCATGTTTGGAAATGAAAGACCATCTTCCTGCTAATCACTGATTTCAAGTGTCTTTCAACCCACAGATTTTTTTTCTCTGCCTGCAAGAGGCAGCTGATTGGTAATAGCTTTTAAACTGATGACCAAAAAGTGGCATTTTAAAGTCTTAATGGTTGTGTTTATTTCAGAGACTTCTTCAGATTCCCCACCACCACCATACACAAAGGCATATACCTCCTGCAAATAGAACAAATAAATATGCTGTCTGTAAACAGTTAAAAGATACAGGTTGAACCTAGGAAGAAAACACCTCAGGATGACTCAGGGATCAGATGACCAAAATGACTGGTGTAATAAGTTTTATACTTTTTACCAAATGGCTGGACAAGCCCTTTTCCACTTGAGTTCTAGTATTTTGACTACTGCAATCAGAAATCAAATTATAAGAAAAATGGAGATGTTCCTATTAAAGGTAGTCACCGTAAACAAGAACTGGATAATAATTTAAGGGGCTCTGTACCTCTTCATATGTTAAACTTGACAATTTAGGCAACATCCCATAGTAATGAGCCTCTACATTTCTTTCATATATCTAGTATCACAATATTTTTGTCTGTTCAGAAGTACTACACATGCACCAAACAATTTTTAAATTTGTCTATAGAAGTTTCTCTATTTTAATAAAATGAAGAGCACTATATTCAGAGCTCTACATATTGTTTAGTATCCACAGCAATCCTACATGATATGAAAGCATTGTTATCCTCATTTCACAAAGGAAAAGTAAAGGAATTCCCTGAAAGCTATAGGACTGTTAAGTCACAGAATCTGTGTTTTAACTCAGATCAATTTCACTCCAAAGCCTGTGCTCTAGGTAACATATAGCCACAAATACCCATGCCCTATTTCCTTCTGGCAACCAATCCACTGTGACTTCTATGGTAAACAACTATGTTCTGTAGCTTCTGCATTTAACTATCTCAAATCAAAAGGCACCAGCAAAGGAAATGGCTTATTCTGGAAGATTTTGCATTAATCTGATGATTCACTTCAACAAACATACATCTTCAGATCATTTCATGCTGGGCACTGGTGATGTAAAGATGAATTAGACAGTGCTAGGTTCAAGGACTTCATAGGCGATGAGGAAGGGATGATGCTATCTGGAAGTGAAGAGAGTTCAGAAGAGACGGTCAGAATGTAAATTTGAAATGAGTTCTAAAGGATGACTAGGAATTCATCTGATTGAGAATAAGGGCTTCCAAGAAGAGGAAGCAGGGAAAGCATTGGAACATGTAAAGAACAAGATGTCCAGATCTGATTATAATCTAGTACTGTACATGTGAGGGGGGAATGGCGTGAGGGGTAAGCCAGAAAAAATAAATAAGGGTAATATTTTAGGGCCTTGAAGGTGGGAGTTAACATTTTAAGTCTCACATTTGGGAGGCAGGGAGGATGTTAAAGCTGTCAGTGGCCACATCAGTTCTGTGTGTAAGAAAGCCAATTTTTTGGCAGTGTGAAGATGAATTGGAGGCTCTTGCCTCCATTTAGGAGTCCATGAACTATATGGCTGTGAAGACAGAATGTGAACTAAAATTGAAAAATTATTTTCAAAACAAGAATTTGTAGAATTTTGTTATTGATCAGATAGAGAGGTGAGGGGCAGAGAAAGCTATTGAAAATAATTTCAATTAGTTTGGTTGACTGAGAAATGAGCAAACAGGGCAATAAATGAAATTACAGAAAGATGCACTAATTTTAAGGGAAAACATTAAGTTCTGTTTTGGACATGTTGATTAAAACAGAGTTCATTTCTATTTAAGATGATATTACATCCTTTTTTACCCCACCACAACTTGTTTTAATGTTTTATATGCAGTATTTAATGTTCTCCTAAATAGTACCATACCCACAGTCAAGGAGCATTATTTAATTTATCTGATTCCTTTATCTCTTTACCAACCTAACACTTTTTTAAAATTACTCATGGCCGGGTGCGATGGCTCACGCCTGTAATCCCAGCACTTTGGGAGGCTGAGGAGGGCAGATCACGAGGTTAGGAGATCGAGACCATCCTGGCTAACACAGTGAAACCCCGTCTCTACTAAAAATACAAAAAATTAGCCGGGCGTGGTGGCAGGCACCTGCAGTCCCAGCTACTCAGGAGGCTGAGGCAGGAGAATGGCCTGAACCCGGGAGGCAGAGCTTGCAGTAAGCCAAGATCACGCCATAGCACTCCAGCCTGGGCGACAGAGCGAGACTCCATCTCAAAAAAAAAAAAAAAAAATTACTCACAAAGAAATCATAAAACCATGTTTTTTTCTTTCAAAAGAATTCCAAAGGAAAAAAAATGCCCTGAAGAATAGCAAGCATGGCCTTTATCCTTGCAGCTTAGGATGCTGCATTTTCAAGTTTCCTCATGGACTTTGTGATTTCCATTTCAACATATCCCAGTTAGCAGCCAGGTATAACAAACCGCTACAATCATCCGCTCTTTATTGTGCTGATCCAAGCTCATGGCCACAGAGGGGTTAAGTGGAAAATGAAATCCAAACTGTGTTATCCAAGCGCAGGATTCAGTGGACTTCAGCTCTGAAAGACCCACTGGGTGAGGAGGCCGTAAGCAACCCTGCAGAAGGAGAGCCTTGGAAAGGGCCCAAGTGTGGTAAGATACACACCTCCACATAGATGTCTTACAAGGCCTCACTCCATGTGCTCTTCTGTGTGTCTAAGAAAAACCTGGTAAGAGAGCTGACTTAGGGGAATGTCTCTATATGAACACTTACATGACATTATCTTTCCATTAATTAATATACTGAAAATATAAGTGTCTGCTATGTGCCAGGCACTAGCTGAGCAGGAAATACACAAAGTTGGATAAAACATTTTAAAATTATTCTTAATTACTTATGGATGGGAATGCTACTGTACTTGAATAATAATGAAATAACTAGCATGCATGTACACTTTCCACATTCTAGGCACTGTTCTGACCACTTTATCTCATCTCATCTCATTTAATCCTCACAACCAGGTGAGATCAGTACAATTATTATCCCCATTTTATACAATAGGAAACAAGCTTAGAGAAATGAAACAATCTGCACAAGGTCACCTATCTAGTAAGTGGCAAGCCAGAGTTTCCAAGCTGTGTCTGTCTGACTTAAGGCTTCAGCTGCAAACCCCTACTCTGTGTAACCTAACAGGTGCTTCACTCACACAGCCATCTCTACACTGTATCCATTGACCTTCAGCCATATGGAAACGGAGAAGATAGCACTTATTACTTGTTTAGAGAAGGTGGCTTGCTTTTATCTTTTTCTAATTCACTCCTTAAAATAATCCCTTTCTTGCATTTATCCCTCTTTTTTGCAGAAAGCATATCTTTCCACCTATTTTATCGTATTTGACCTCATTAAATCCCTATAAGGAGAGAGGAATAAATTTTATTACCCCTCCTGAGTCAAGGCACTGTAATACATCTCCTCTTAGTCAATCTGTTTAACTCAGGCAACCTCAGGAATGTAAAGGAAAATCAGAAGCTTGTGTTTGGACATGATTCTGCTCCTCTGAGAAACCCTTTCACCTCAACAGTCTACAGATTTCCATGGAAGACCTTGAGATGGTCATTCAGGAATTGTAGCCTGCTGTTTCCTGTGCATTCAGGAAGACATGAAAGCAATTACAAATTGCTTAACAGACGATGCATAATATTAGAGATGAAGAATCTGGCTGTGAACACTTGCACCAGGGAAATTCTGCTGTGTGATTTCTTTTCCAGATCAGCACCTTGTGCTAACAGTATCGTACTGGCATGATGCTGAGTACTCCTAAATAATGATCCAGTATAAGAAGAAAATTAAAATTTCAGAAACTTTCACTACATAGAAGAAAGAGCATGGATGTCTGTGCGTAACAGACCTGTTTTCTGAGTTCTAATAACATTAGGAAAATTACCTCACAGGGCTGACTCTCAATTTGTTCATTCACAAAATGGAGATAATAACTATATTTCAGGGCTGTGAAGATATGAAATAACTTACGTGAAATACCTAGCATATAGAGGCTGTTCCATAAGTGATAGCCTGTTATTGACATTGACTAACATTTATTGAGCACTTAGAATATGCCAGGTGCTGTTGTATGCACTTCATATGTATTCCGTTAAATCCACAGAACGGTCCTTTCACTTAGGTACTATTATCATTCAGATTTTCCTGATGAGGACATGAAGGTCCATAAGGTTTAAGAATATTACCAGATCACATAGCTAGTAAGTGGTAAGCCAGAATTTTTGAACCCAGGAGACTAACTGTAGTCTTAATTATGGCACTCACTGTCTCTAAAATCATCTTGGGAACCTAACATCTTTCAGGCCTACAGACTTAACTTCCAGTCCATTTTCGTTTCCTGCAGTTCCTTATTCATAAACCTAGGAAATATTTCTCAGTGACCCCAGGAAAAATTGCCCCAGCTTAACTCTATAACCTGTTCAATTTTACCCTCACATGCAATTGAGAAGTGTTCTTAATTTATAACAGCAACAGCTTCTTTCAGAAAGCTTTCCCACCTAACTGTACCAATCTCACCTATAAGCGACATCATTGGCTCATTTCTCTACCTTGAATTTCACTCTGGATAAATTTAGAAGTCACCTTTTATAATTTTACACATTTTCTTTAAATTTTTCCCACAACATAAACCTACAAGATTCTTCTTTTTTCTTAACAGCTTGCAAAAGTAGTCATATATATCTATGATTCATCTCCTTCAGCCAAATGGTCTGAAATATTCAAGGACTTCAACTGCCTAAAGGCTTTTTTCAGATAACACAATTGTGCATATACTCTTTTCAGCTTTAAATTCAAAATACTGTCCGTTAGATTTTTCATATTCTCCTAGTTGAAAGACTTTTTAGGACATCTAAAATTTGTGTGAATTTTTAAATTTATGTCTTTTGAGTTATTTTCTTCTTTTATTTTGCCAAGAATTAATATGCATTTTAAAGCAATAGAAATAATTTGTCCCTTTGCAGCATTTTTTTATCCCTTTGCAGAATTTATTAAACAATAGTTACTACCTTTATGAAGCAGATTTCCTGGACATCTACAAACTTCCTTAAATTGCAGTGTTAGTAGTAAACATGCTTTTATGAGATTCCACATGTGGAAAAAAATAACTTTTTAAGAATGTTTAGTTTGATCTCCACCCAATAGGATATCATATAATAAAATTATAGGTAAAAGCCACAAAAAAAAATAAAGTCATAAAAAATGATAAAAGTTATCTGGTGAAATTGATTAGCAATGTATGGTCATTTTTCTCATTTACATTTTTCTAGAAACTTATTAATTTTTCTTCATCAAAATGTGATGCTCAAAAGTTGAAAGCCAGAATGCCATCACAAATAAGGAGGAAAATTGTCGTAGTTTAGAATGCCTAAAGTTACAATTGCATAACATATGCTGTTAAAAAAAAAATCCTCTATTAGTCATTTCTCATAAAAATCTGTGATGAACTTTACATAACCAAAAAATCCCTGGTATCTCAGCAGGGTCACTCCAGCTGTCAGTGTGAATACATGCAAAATGAAACAAACAAGATATACCTATTTTCTTTCTTTGTCTGAAAAGGATGGCTTTCATTCAAATTCACATCATACATTTGCAGATAAACTATATTTTTGCATCGTGTGATTTAGTGACATCACATTTTCATGCAAAGGATCATTGAATTCCCTAATTATGTTCTGATTTTCTTAACAATGAACACCAGTGAACTTTCCCCTAGGCAAACCAGATGGAAACTAAATCGTTTCTGCAGAATGAACGATTTGTGAAATCTTGGCAAATTGAATTCCAAATATACTTAGAGATGATCTTGACTTTCTCTGCAACTCTGCCACAACATGCAATGCATTTAAGGCCTACATGGGAAATACACTAATTAGTTGCATAACCTTTATGCAGAAATGAATGAGAACAGAAGATCACCATCAAAGGAATAAAAGTCAATAACTCTGAAAAAGAAGTAATATGCAGATGGGACATCTTCACTAAGAAAGTATGAGTTTAATGTAGATATTGTGGGAGGTATTCCCTTGTCATCTTTGAATTGGTTCTTCCTGCTTTGTGAAGGAGGTAACTCATTAAGCACGTTTCTTTACATTGTTTCGAATACGTTATTTAGCTAGTTATATGAAAATCTGAATTCAAATTCTTAATCTATGTGTCTACATTTTCAACTTCACACACTCTCTTACCTATACCCCAAAATGGAATTAAATGGACTGTGCATGAAAAAGATTTTGTTTCTGTTACCCACAATGTAATTATATTATTTTCACAGTGACATTATGAAACTATCCAGTAGATGCAACATGTTTGTCACACAAAAGATAAACTGTGCTTTCTTCTTTATTTCAAGTAAAGAATCCTTACAATTCTCATAGCATTCCATCTACAGAGGGTTATAATTTCCCCAGAAGTGACTAAAATGGCCATAGTTATCATTAGGTTTTATATCTTGTCTGAGTCCATTTAGGCTACTATAACAAGATACCATAAATTGGGTGGCTCATAAACAACAAAAATTTATTTCTCACAGTTCTGGAAGCTGAGAAGTCTGAGATGAAGGTGCCAGCAAATTTAGTGTCTGATGAAGTCCGCTTACTGGCTCATGGTCTTTTCACCATGTCCTCACATGTCAGACGGGGCAAAGGAATTCTCTCTGGCCTCTTTTACAAGGACTCTCATCCCATTCAGGAAGACTTAGCCCTCATCACCTAATCACCTTCCATTGGCCTCGCCTCCTAATACCATCACCTTGGGAGTTAGGATTTCAATGTATGAATTCTGCGGAGGAGACACAAACATTCACAGCACAGTGTACCTATTCAGAAATTCAGATATTCCACCTCAACTACTATGTCATCAAGTAATGAGGGCTTTTTTGCATTTTTACAAGGTTCACTCATATCTAAATCTAAATCTAAAGAGGGTTTTTTTTGCATCTTTACAAGATTCAGCCACTCAATGTCTTTAAAAAATAATGAGGCAAAGTCAGGAAAACGCTTTTTAGAAAGGGTTTTTCTACTGGCATTAAACTAGCAAGAAAAAAATATTGGCATCTTTCATTTATAGAACAGGTTTAATTTATCAACACTTTTATATTTTGACTTGTTTATTCCTACCAGCTCTTTGTTATAAAAGATAGTTACATTATTATTTATAAATCTAACAACAAACAACAAACCAGCCAAATTCCCAATGTTGTTTATGTATCATTTTTCAAACCTATTCATTTTTCTCAAATTGTGATTGTTTTCTCTTTGTCTTGTTCACATTTTTTCCTGCCAAGTTAATTCTCCAATAAACTTTATACATGGTCCGTGACATTGCTCCCCTTCTGGAAACATTGATACCCAAAATCCTACTTTATATTTTTACCTTTGCTTTTAATGAGAAACCCAAATGTATCTTAACTCTTCAAAAAAAAGTTACTGAGTATCAGCTATGTGCTAGGCAGCTTTTTCTTTTTAATATCACTATTGCCTATAGCTTAGTTTTTCATTTTTTCCTCATGGTCTTGACCAACTAACTCCAAACTTTTCTTACTGAGGTACAAACTAAGAATGACTATTTTCTCTGTCCTATGCCTTTCCCACAGTTAAAAAAAAAAAAAATCTCTCTTGCCTGTAACTCTATATTCATATGGTGCACACTGTTAGGCAAACCGATTAAAACCCAGGACATATTTAATGAAAGATGGAGAAAGGTGAGCAGATATTTACGGCACAATATTGCAAGTGCTATACTGAGGGTTTGGGAAGGTGTTACAGAAATGCAAAGAAAGAAGAAGGGCCAAACTTGAACGAGAATGGTCAGGGAAAGGCTCGGTGAGGATATGATAGTGAGAAATAAGTAGGAGACCAGTAGGAAAACAAGGGAAGGGAAGTTGTACCAGGCAGATGAAGCAGCATGTTCAAAGGCTTGGAGGCACAAGAACATGGTGCAATCGAGAACACGCAAGCATCCGCTCTCCTTGTTCTATTTCCTGCAACCCTATATGAATTTGCTTTCATGTAGTAAGATTTCTGTTGTGTAAGCTTAATCTCCTTTGATATTTCTTTGATAATACTTTCATCATTTTTCTTCTTATGTCCATAGACTTCATCCTCTACTCTGGCATCATCTTCATAGGTTGCCCTTTGTATTCTTAAAAATCTTTTCAAGTGGGATCACCTTTTCCAAAAGCCTGTCAAGAGGTCAGGTTATGTTTAACCAGGACCCTCCCATGTCTACTGTGTTAATCCTTCTTGCTTGTAAATATTAGGAGAGCCAGGAACATTCACAAAGCTGGTCTTTTTTTATTTCTCACGACACATTAACACATCTAACTCACTTTTTCCTTCTCCCACAATTCATTCCCCCACTCCAGGTGACATTCTTCCCCTACTGATGAGTATCAAAACATCCCAAGCCTATCCCTTCAGGTGTGTGACCTCCCTCTTTACATTATAGTAAAGTGCTTGTGCTTAATAGTAAATTCCATTCTGCTTCCAACACGGCAAGCAGTGCTTTCCTACACTTGTACGATTTTATTTAGGCCCCCAAGACCCTTTCAACTAGATCTTTCTTTCTGGAATCTAATGTCTCCTCTTGTCAGATAGTCCTTTTTTCTGGAACTTGGGTTTTATCCACAGAAAGCCTGTTATGTTTGTCTGTTTTTCCAGCCTTTCCTCGTATTTCTTCTGTGTGTTCTTATGCCTTTCCTTTCCTTGTATGCCTTTGCTTGTGTTCTCTGATGCTTTTTTTTTTTTTTACTCGCAATCTTTTCTTTAATTTTCTGTGGACTTCAAACACAGGTCTGTGTTTGAAAAGGCAGTGGTTTCCCTTTCCTCTGCAAGAACCATCTTCTCCAGGCACCTTTACCTTGGCTCTTGCTCTTTCTGACTAGCTTATTTAAATTCCTGCTGTACCTTTCAATCCATTTTGAGAGAAGTATAAATAATATGTAACATTGATAACATTTTCCTCCATTCAATCAACAATAGTTTACCAACACACACACACACCCAAAATACCCAATGACAACCTCTTTTTAGGGTCCATCCATTCAAAAACACATACCCTGTGCTAAACCTCTCATGCTACCTTTTCCTTATCTGAGACTTTTCTCCAAGCACTTTCTTCTCATGTGATTTGTCAACACACATATAAAGGACATCTCTGGCTGTTCCAGCAACAGCCAGAACTTGTTTCTGTTCTGGATTAAAAGCAGCTGGAAAGTAGAATGCCCATGTTCACCTTGACAGCTTTCTGTTCCATACTTATGTTTCCCTATCCTAATGCCAAATTTCTCTGCTGCTGTTAATGAAACTTTACTACATCATAATGGGATTTTTCAATGAAATTGCCATATGACCTATCTCCTGTGTTACAGTTATGAAAAGAACTAACAGCCTTTGGCTTTAACTTGCTTGGGGAAATCACCAGTGCCTCCTGCTTTTTCTCCTGATACAGCCTACAAAATATATCCATTTTCTCTATCATCTGAGGTTCACATCAAACTCTTTATTTCTGTGGATTTGAATTACTGCAAATACGTCTCCTGGGTTCTTCCCAATTGAACTGATAATTAGGGTCCTGCCACATAGTCCCTCTCCAGGCAACAGCTCTCATCCATTATGAAGTAAATCCACAAAAAAAGTCTTTCAAAATCCTTCCACTGCTTTCCCCACGATTCCTGAGTTGATTTTCCTTATCTTCTCTCTTCCTTCTGTCCTCTTCCTAATGGAAGATAAAATAGACAAATTGGCACTTTTTCCCCTTTATTCTCTTCCTCTAGCTTCTTTTTTCTCCTCTATATCTTTCTCTATTTTTCCTACGGCTTTGCCTCTCTAACTACAATTCTTTGCCTTTTTTTGTGTCTTCTCTCCTTTTTTAAGTGTCCCATTTGCATTTGCTTTTGACAGATGCCATGGCAAGCTAGAGCCAAAAGTAGAGAAGCTGGCTTTGGCCCCCTCTGACCTCCCTAACACTGCACTCATTCATTCATTCATTGAGACAGGATCTCAGTCTTTTACCCAGGCTGGAGTGCAGTGGCAATCATAGTTCACTGCAGCCTCCTTATAACTTCTGGGCTCAAGCAATCCTTCCACCTCAGCCTCTGGAATAGCTGGGATGACCAGTGCACACCACCATGCTGGGCCAATTTTTTATTTTTTATTTCATGTTATGTATTTATTTATTTTTATTATTTTTTATTTTGGGGGGTGGAGACAGGGTCTTGTTTTGTTGCACAGGCTGGTCTCAAACTCCTGATTTCAAGAGATCTTCTGCCTTAGCCTCCAAAAATTTTGGGAGTACAGCATGAGCCACTGTGCCCAGCCCCTAACACTCCTTTAAATAGCTCTTCTCTCCTCACCATCTTGTGTGTGACTTGCCTTAGTCTATCCCATGTCTTTCATGTCCTCCTTTTTGGTTCCCCTCCCCCCAGTGTTGGGCCCCCCTTGGCTCACAGATAGATTGTGTGCCATCCTCACTGATAGGTAAATAGACATTTACAGTCAATATCGCAGTAGACAAAGAAGATATTATTTATCCATTTTAATGGTGGGAGGAGAACATGCTCAGAGTGCACCTAGGAGCTGATTAGTGGCAGAACTCAGGTCTGCTGGGCATTCCCCACAGCTCCTCTTTTATGACGGCTCCCTGACAAGAAGGAAAACTTTCCTTGGGTAATGACATCTCCAAATTGCGTGGCCATTCCTATTCCCTCCAGAGATTTCTTCTTGGTTACCATTGTCCCAGAACTAAAAAGAGAAAAATACTCTTTGGATAGAACAACATCCTAGCTTCTGAGCTTTCTGCATCAAGACCCCATTTTCCCCATGATGTCTTCTCAAGTTAATTAGGATGCACTAGCAGAAGTAGCTACAGAGTGACAGAACTTCAGGATACAAAGTCCTTGCAGTCATTGAGTATCATTAGTAAAAATGTAATGCTGCTCTTTCAGGAAGCCTGTGTATAAATCATTCAGATACATATCTCTGCCACTAAAGATTATGCTTCTCAGAGTTAAAAGTACTAAACAATGCCTTCCAAGGTTTATCTGCCACTGTTTTTCATGAACGCTCCAGGATCAAGAGCACACTTTCTGGCATATTGCTTTAAAATGCCTCCTTTCTAACTGTGCAGGTCAAATCTGCATTGTTATTTAGAAATACATGTTGCCCATATTTCAAAATTACTTGGTATCCACATTTACATTTACATTTTAACAGAAGATAATACTGGTTCCCATAATCCAAATCACTATGAGGCAGCTTTATCCCAGAGCCTCAAAGTCAGGTGAGGACAGGAAAGTAGAATGTTTAAAATTGGATTTGACCCAGAAAACCGAGGACATGTGGTTGACAGAGGGAGAATGTTAAAGTGACAAAGCAACTTGGTAAAAGGCTTGTCTTTGGACGCCATCCACAAACTGTTCTCCATTAGTTTCTTTCCACTTCGCATGTCCTTAGGCAATTGGCCATTTGCCTGGATTCCTACTTAGCCCTCTACCGAGAGCAGCACTCAAGCTATGGGGCTGACCTACCATCTTCCCCATTTTTCACCATTTCCATTGACTTAGAGAAATCATCCATATTCCAAGAAAATGTCCACTAATTTTTTTTTTTCTTTTTTCTTTTTCCTTTTTTTTTTTCTTTTTTGAGACAGGATCTCACTCTGTCACCCAGGCTGGAGGGCAGTGGTACAAATCATAGCTCACTGCAGCTTCAAACTCCTGGGCTCAGGCAATCCCCCTACCTCCTACCTCAGCCTCCCAAGTCACTGGGACTACAGGCATACACCACCACTAATTTTCTTTAATTTTTATTTTTAGTCGCTTTGTTGCCCAGGCTGGTCTTGAACTCCTGAGCTCAAGTGATCCTCCCACCCTGACCTCCCAACACACTGGGATTACAACTGTGAGCCACCACACCTGACCAACTAAAATTTCTCTTTTTTTTTTTCTTCACTCCCTCCCTCCCTCCCTTACTTCCTTTCTTCCTTCCTTCCTTCTTCCCTCCCTCCCTCCCTTTTTTTTTTTATTATACTTTAAGTTCTAGGGTACATGTGCACAATGTGCAGGTTTGTTACATATGTATACATGTGCTGTGTTGGTTTGCCGCACCCATTAACTCATCATTTACATTAGGTATTTCTCCTAATACTATCCCTCCCCCATCCCCCGACCCCACGACAGGCCCCAGTGTGTGATGTTCCCCACCCTGTGTCCAAGTGTTCTCATTGTTCAATTCCCACCTATGAGTGAGAACATGCAGTGTTTGGTTTTCTGTCCTTGTGATAGTTTGCTCAGAATAATGGTTTCCAGCTTCATCCATGTCACTACAAACAACATGAATTCATCCTTTTTTATGGCTGCATAGTATTCCATGGTGTATATGTGCCGCATTTTCTTTATCCAGTCTATCATTGATGGACATTTGGGTTGGTTCCAAGTCTTTGCTATTGTGAATAGTGCTGCAATAAACATACGTGTGCATGTGTCTTTATAGCAGCATGATTTATAATCCTTTGGGTATATACCCAGTAATGGGATGGCTGGGTCAAATGGTATTTCTAGTTCTAGATCCTTGAAGGAATTGCCACACTGTCTTCCACAATGGTTGAACTAATTTACACTCCCTCCAACAGTGTAAAAGTGTTCCTATTTCTCCACATCCTCTCCAGCACCTGTTGTTTCCTGACTTTTTAATGATCGCCATTCTAACTGTTGTGAGATAGTATCTCATTGTGGTTTTGATTTGCATTTCTCTGATGACCAGTGATGATGAGCATTTTTTCATGTGTCTGTTGGCTGCATAAATGTCTTCTTTTGAAAAGTATCTGTTCATATCCTTTGCCCACGTTTTGATGGGGTCGTTTGATTTTTTCTTGTAAATTTGTTTAAGTTCTTTGTAGATTCTGGAAATTAGCCCTTTGTCAGATGGGTAGATTGCAAAAATTTTCTGCCATTCTGAAGGTTACCTGTTCACTCTGATGGTAGTTTCTTTTGCTGTGCAGAAGCCCTTTAGTTTAATTAGATCCCATTTGTCTATTTTGACTTTTGTTGTCATTGCTTTTGGTGTTTTAGTCATGAAGTCCTTGCCCGTGCCTACGTCCTGAATGGTATTGCCTAGGTTTTCTTCTAGGGATTTTATGGTTTTAGGTCTAACAATTAAGTCTTTAATGCATCTTGAATTAATTTTTGTATAAGGTGTAAGGAAGGGATCCAGTTTCAGCTTTCTACATAATGGCTAGCCAGTTTTCCCAGCACCATTTGTTAAATAGGGAATCCTTTCCCCATTTCTTGTTTTTGTCAGGTTTGTCAAAGATCAGATGGTTGTAGATGTGTGGTGTTATTTCTGAGGGCTCTGTTCTGTTCCATTGGTCTATATGTCTGTTTTGGTACCAGTACCATGCTGTTTTGGTTACTGTAGCCTTGTAGTATAGTTTGAAGTAAGGTGGTGTGATGCCTCCAGCTTTGTTCTTTTTGCTTAGGATGTCTTGGCAATGCGGGCTCTTTTTTGGTTCCATATGAACTTTAAAGTAGTTTTTTCCAATTCTGTGAAGAAAGTCATTGGTAGCTTGATGGGGATGGCACTGAATCTATAAATTACCTTGGGCAGTATGGCCATTTTCATGATATTCATTCTTCCTGTCCATGAACATGGAGTGTTCTTCCATTTGCTTGTGTCCTCTTTTATTTCATTGAGCAGTGGTTTGTAGTTCTCCTTGAAGAGGTCCTTCACATCCCTTGTAAGTTGGATTCCTAGGTATTTTTTTCTCTTTGTGGTAATTGTGAATGGGAGCTCACTCATGATTTGGCTCTCTGTTTGTCTGTTATTGGTGTATAAGAATGCTTGTGATTTTGCATATTGATTTTGTATCCTGAGACTTTGCTGAAGTTGCTTATCAGCTTAAGGAGATTTTGGGCTGAGACAATGGGGTTTTCTAAATATACAATCATGTCATCTGCAAACAGAGACAATTTGACTTCCTGTTTTCCTAATTGAATACTCTTTATTTCTTTCTCTTGCCTGATTGCCCTCTGGCCAACTAAAATTTCATACCATGATGGATGCCATGTTGCCCATTAGGGGGTGAAACAGTGTTTCATATTGTTTTAAAGGACCCATAGAGATCTAAAGCTTTAGCTAAAGGTAATAAATGGTAGAATTTCAAGTACCTCAGCACACTATAGCATAAAGAATCTTTTGACAAGGACACTTTTGGAATTCACTTTTCCCTACTCTCCACTAAAAAGTCACAGTAGTAATTATTTACAAATTCCTCTACTTTCTCTATAGTGGTCCTTCCTAATATATGTCTCTATAATGACACCTACAATTTTATGTTGAATTTTTGTTTATATGCCTGTTCACGCCAGCACTGAAAAAGCTTCTTAAGGCAAAGACATGTTTTAATCATCCTTTGTTTCTAGTTCTTTGTAGCATGACTGGCATATTGAAAACCCAACATAAGGGTTTGACATATAAGACTAAGCTTTACTCATTTTCTACAAACCACAGATTGTTAAGTGGATCACTAATTATACTTCTGAAAACACTGTTTAGAAGTCATTTATTTATTATTAGTATTAATTATTTCAGGCTAGGCTACAATAACAAATAGGCCCAAACACGTAATGGGTTCTGCAAAGAGAAGTCGTGGCAGGTAGGGCTCTGCTTTATTAAATCTTCAAGGATCTTGTCTCACTAAACCTCTGCCATCTTCAGCATTTCAGCATGTAGCTTCCAAGGTCACTCTGAGGTCACTATCACAGACATAGAAAAGAAAAAAAATCATGCGTAGGAGTTCTGGGGGACTGGGTCTAGAAGTGGTGCACATCACTTCTGTTCACATTCCATTAGCTAGAACCCAATCACAAGACCACATCTAACTACAAGAAAGGCTGGGAAATGTAGTCTAGCTATGTTCTCAGGAAGAAGAGCGTGGACTTTTGGTAAACTACAGAGACTCTGGCAGTCTCTGCCAGAGTGGAATACTTAATAAATACATTCATTCTTTTTTTTTTTTTTTTTTTTTTTTGAGACAGAGTCTCGCTCTATCGCCCAGGCTGGGGTGCAGTGGCGTGATCTCGGCTCACTGCAAGCTCCAACTCCCAGGTTCACACCATTCTCCTGCCTCAGCCTCCCAAGTAGCTGGGACTACAGGCACCCACCACTATGCCCAGCTAATTTTTTGTATTTTTAGTAGAGACGGAGTTTCACCGTGTTAGCCAGGATGGTCTTGATCTCCTGACCTTGTGATCCACCCGCCTCGTCATTCAGAAAGATGTGAAAGATGAGTGAAAGTTAACTAAGTAAACGGGAGGGTGGCAAGAGGGCAGAATGTCAAGCAAAAGGAACTGTTTATGTGAAGCCTCTGAAAGTGTAGGTGGCGTGGCACAGTTAATGATATAAAGAAGGCTTTCCCCTTGTGGCTGTTGCACAGAGGGAGAAAGAGGCATTTGATGAGGCAGTGGAATAAGTAGGAAATAGAACTTGAAGATTATTCTAAATGATCATAAGAATTTGGGCCTTTTAACTCAAGAGAGATAGGAGACCTACTTAAGGATTTTAAGATTTGGTTTTTTGATGTTTTGTTTTTTAGAGACAGGGTCTTGCTCTGTTGCCCAGGCTGGAGTGCAGTGCCACAGTCATAGCTCACTGAAGACTCAAACTCTCGGGCTCAACTGATCTTCCTGCCTCAGCCTACTGAGTCACTGGAACTACAGGCATGCACCACCATGCCTGGCTATTTTTTTGTTTTTTGTAGAGATAGAGTCTGGCTTCATTGCCCAGACTGGTCTCAAAATCCCGGTTTCAAGCTATTCACCCTCCTTGGCCTCCCAAAGTGCTGGGATTATAGGAGTGAGATACGATGCCTGTTATTTAAAAGGTGACTCTGTCAATTGTATTCTAAGAGTAAATTTCAGGAAACCAATTAAGAGGGTATTGGAGTAATCTATATGAGAGATTATTTGATCACATGGTGAAGACTATAAGGATGGAAACAAGCGAACTTATTGAGAGATTTTATGATAAATAAAATCAGAACTCAAAAGAAGTCAATGATCAACGATCAGTGATAATGCCCAGTTTTCTGGCTTAAGCAACCCCTTGGATGCTAATATCATTTGTTGAAATCGAGTGAACCAGATTTAGAAGAAAGACCATAAATTCCGTTTTTGGCATTTGAGTCTAAAACGAGTGTGAGATATTCAATGACTAGTGGACAGTTGGATATAAAAGTCTGGGGCTTAGAGAAAATATCTAAACTAGAAATACAAACTGGAGAATCACTTCCATATTAGAACTAAAACCATATACTGGGTTAAGATTAGTTTATGAAGAAAAGAAGTTAGTTATAACTACGCCCTGCAAAGGGAGACCAAGAGTGAGTGGCCAGGGAGGCAGAGAAACTAAAATCAGGAAAGCATTGTATTACAGAATCCAAGGAAAGAAAGGGAGTCAATAAATTCTGCTGAAAGTTCATGGAAATGAGACCTGCAAAATATTAATGGTTCGGTAATACGAATGTCATTTGAAATCTTAGTAGCAACCATTTTAATAAAATGATGGAGAGAGAAATCAATGGAACATGAAAAAATGGGGACAGTGATTGTAACCAATTTCTTCAAGAAATTTGGCTGTGCAAAGGAGCAGAGAGACATGGCACATGTAGAAAAGAGGATAGTTGAAATAGGAATTTTGTTATGATAATAGCGAACACTCACACAGTACATTTTGTGAGCCAGGAACTCTTCTAACTCCTTTTTTACATACTAACTGATGTAATTCTACTGACTCTGTCACTATTCTTCCATTTTAGAGATGAGAAAAGTGAGGCACAGAAGAGAAAGTACATTGCTTGAGGCTTAGTAGGTAATAAGAAGCAGACCTGGGAATTCAACCTGAGTAGCCTGACTATAGAGTCTATGTTGTTACAAAGTCACTTAGGAATCTTCTAAGCATATTTTAATTTGAAGGAAAGATCTCAAATGTTATTTTTGTCTTTTGTCAGTAATAAAATATTTGGCACATACTCCCAATATTTCTGTCTTTCTATAAATCATATATATATTGTGCTATACCAATATATGATGTGTTTTATAAAACATATAAATGAAACACAATTTTGAAAATATGGGATTAAAGTAAATATAAATAGAAGGTCTAATATTTTCTTCTCATACTCCAATGGATTACCTTATGAAATCTGCAATGAAGATAACTAAAGAAGAGAGGGAAAGGATAGAGAGAAAGAACTGAGTGCATTTACTGGTTTCAACTGCATGTGCAAATTTCCACAAACTCCATGGCTTAAAACACCCATTTATTAGTTCAGTCCAGTAAAACAGAGAGAAAAACTAGACAAGTAGCTCTAATAAAGTAAAATCATGGAAATATATGATTTCCCAGCCAGAAGAACCTCCAGGACTGTGTTCTCCAGACCTGTTTTATAAAGACAAGGAAGGTGGATCCCGATGGTTAAGCAGTTGACCACATTTCACCTCCTTCAAATCCTTCTTATACAGACATTCCCTGAACTTCCTGTTTCAAATTGCTATCCTTATCCCCCACCTACTTTACATGTTTCCACAGCACATACCTCACCAAACATGCCTTTTATTTTACTGTTATTTTGTTGACTTTACGTGTCTTACTGACCACTGTGCCCAAGTGCCTAGAACAGTGCCTGGCACAGAGGAGGTACCCAATAAATATCAGTTATACCAAAAAATAGTGAATGAATACACATGGCGGTCCAGTGCTCTTTCCACCACTCTATACTGTACTTTACTGTCACTTTTTGTTTGTTTTTGTTATTGAGACAGGGTCTCGCTCTGTCTCCCAGGCTAAAGTACAGTGGCACGATCTCTGCCCACTGCAACCTCCACCTCTTGGGCTCAAGTAATCCTCCCACCTCAGCCTCCTGAGTAGCTGGGGCTATAGGCACGCATCACCACACCTGGCTATTTTTTTGTATTTTTTTGTAGAGACAGGGTTTCACCAAGTTGCCCAGGCTGGTCTCAAACTCCTGGGCTCAAGCAGTCTGCCCGCCTCTGCCTTCCAAAGTGCTGGGATTAAAGCCATGAGCCACCACACCCGGCCTACTGTCACTTTTAAGAAGCATTTTCATTTTCTATTTTCATCCTTATTTTGATCACATCAGAATATCTGCTTTTCTGTGAATTATTATTTCTAATGGGACCACAAGTGTATCAGTTAATCAAAATATAAGTTATGGACATCATAAGGAAATTTTGAATTTCTAAATCATAAAGTGGAAATCCATTTTCAATTAAATTACATGAATTTTACACTTACAGAAGGGTAACTTGGTTTAAGCTGTTCAAGGGATATAGTACTGTGTACATGCATTCCTGTGCCTAGAACACTCATGCCCTCTTGTGGACAGGGTTCATCCTGACTTCCTGCCGAACCTTCCTTATCTCAGCCCAGGTAACCACTCCTCCAGGACACCTATATGTCCCCTGCCCTCCTCCTCCTCCCACAGACACCAGCTCTGGTTAAAAGGGGAAAACTAGAAGGCTTGTCTTAAAGCTACATTTGCATGGCCAGCACATTGGTTTTACAAAGAACATGCATTCGGGGTGGCTTGCAGAAATTTATAACGATTATTGAGGGAATAAATCTCTAAAGTCCCCCTCTCCTTAGTTCTGTTACTAGACCCTGGAAGGTTTCAATCTTCACCTCCTATAGCATTTGTGCCACTTCTGTGGTACAGTCAATGCATTATATTTTTACTCATCTAGGTATCCATAGAGCCTAGACTAGAACCTAGAAGAGTCTGTGGTGGAACTCAGTAATTATTTTTTAATAAGAAATGAACGAATATAAACCAATGAGTTACAGAGTATGCCTAAAGAATAAGCATCCAAAGATACACTCTCTTTCACCTGAACAATTTACTATACATTTGTAGACTAGGCCAGATTCAGTCTTTCTAGCCTGAACACATTACACGGCAACATTTCACACTGTGACCATCTGGTCCATTAGATGTAAATACCGATTTGGCAGATACTTCAGGAGTATGAGAGTAATGCGGAATAAAATGAAGTTGAAAAATGCTACCACCCAAAAGATATATTTAAAGCCACATATTATCTTATTAAAATTAAAAACCTAACATTGTCCTTCATATAAGTGAAGACTGTTTTAGTATTTTTACTAATGGGGACTATGCAAATGGTCTGAATTTTCATTTGAGAGATAATTGGGTCTCCATTTGTATGTCACCTCTAAACAAGACTCCCAACCTCAGAGAAAAACCATCTACTCATCAAAGAATCTGTTGCCAATTTAACACATAGAAAAATCTTCCTACAATTAACATAAATAGAATGTCCTTTTAAAATGTCACAGCATTAATTCAGGTACTTTTGAAAAACTCACTCAAGAGTACAGTGTTTCCATCAAATGTATGAACTTAGCCCCATTTGCAAAGGTCACTAAAATGAACCCATCTTTTTCCACATAAAACGATGTATGGGGCTACAGAGCCATTAAATAAATATTCATTTTAAATCAAGCTTTTTATTTATCCATTGGAGATGACCTCTGTTCTAATTATCTATAATGCTTTTCAAAAAGGAAAGGTATTTTTGTCGTTGTCTAGTAAATCATTAATTTGTGTCTATTCAATGGCTGCATTTTAAAAAAAATAATGAAATTATCAAGCTGCTCAGAACAAAGCTGCCTTCTGATTGTCGGCTGTATATTCTAAAAGAGCAGGTTAATTTTTCTGAATCTCACAGCTGGAACTTTTCTAACACTAACTGGCAGTTTCCACCTAGTGATCAAGGCAATTGACTAAAATAAATTACACATAAAGCTGAAATTCCTAATAGTAATAAGGCCCCTTCATGAGATAATCACACCAGCAAAAGCACTCATGTGTTGGCTGCAACCCTACAGGGTCTTGAAATTATCTTATAAAAGCTATACCTCCAGAAATGGTTTTGTTTCTAGTTTCATGACAGGGCTAATATGACAGTGTCCATAGCACTAGGTACAAAGGAGGAGCTCCAAAAAAAATTCATTACTTGACTGGATTAAAATGGAGACACTGTTGTTAAAGCACTAACATCAGTGCTATTTACAAAGCAGATGACTGGTGAGGACCTCATTTCAATACAGTCAACTGACAATTATTTAGAAGGCTTTATTATGTGCCTGGAGCTAGGCATAGAAAAGTAGTATATAGTCCCTGCTCTTCTGGAGTTTAAGGTGAGTTGAGCTCACATGTAAGAAATAAATAGGGAAAAAGTAATCTCGAGGCACCATTCTACCAGCTATAAAGCAATTGCTAGCAGAAATCCAAGTGGGCTAGAATAGTAAGGAGGTTTTTTTGTTTGTGTGTGTGTTTGTTTTTTCCTTTTTTTTTTTTTTTTGAACATGGACTAGGGCTTAATGGTTAGGAGTAATTTGATTAGGCAGAAGGGAATAAAGGATTGCAGATGGATTTTCCAACTAAGCAAAAGTCTGGTAACTGGAAGGAATATAGCTCACAGAGAAATAGTGATTGCTGTAGCAAACTTCCCAATCTTTGTACCATCTTCATGACCAATGCATTTATTAACTGGGCTGTCAGGAGTGTTGATGGCTTATAGCTCATAACTGAGTTCCCCCTTCCTGGCATCACCCTCAGCTGAAAAGATGCTCACCCAAGATGTAGGAGCAGCCCACATCCAATGTTTGGGGGATTCAGGATGATAAAATCTCATCCTTGTTGCCCCATTTCCAAATATGTTTGAAGAACTCTCCCAGCTCCAGAGTTCCCCATAGAATTGACTGAGGTCTTGATGTAACTGTATCACAGCCCAACTTCTCAGCCTGTGTAATCCCGATTCCCTCACTCCCAAAGAGGGGTTGATCTAAAGGACACACCCCTGTGAACCTCATGTTGAAAATCTGCCTGAGTCTGCTTCCTCAGAGAACTCAACTTATGACAAATGAAGATGCTGAAAAGACCAACCTGACTTATTCAGTTGTAGGGAAGCTGCATGTTCTCATTCAGTAGGCATAGACACTATTCCAATGCTGGGAACACAGCAGTAAGAAAAACAAGTCTTTTCTCTTATGGATCTGATATTCTGGTGAGGAAAACCTAAATAGACATAATAGAATGTCAAGTAATGACGGGTACTAAGACAAAAGAGAAGCAGGGCAAGAGGAGAGGTAATGTTTGTGTTTAGAACTGCATTGGACTACATTAGATAGAGTGGCCACAGAAAAAGTCCCTAAAGAGGTAACATGCAAGCAGAAAGCTGAATAAACTAATGAAACAATTCATACCAGTATCTAGGAGAATATTGCTGACAGAAGGAACAGCAATGCAAAGATCCTCAGATAGAAGTGTGTTTGGCATGTTTTGGAAAGAGGAAGTGAAATCTGGAGAACAGTGGTAGGATACGAAGGGGGCAGATCATATCAGGCCTTTTAGTATAAGGAACAGATGTTATTCTAAGTAAAAAGGGAAGATCTCAAAGGGCTTTGAGTAGGACTGTCCCATGGTCAGATTTCCATTTTAAAAGGATCATGCTGCCTTTTATGTGAGAAGGAAACTAGAAAGGAGCAAGAAGAGATGCAGAGAGGCTATTATGAGGCTATTACAGAGGTCTAGGTCAGAAGTGACAATGACATGGACTTAAGGTTGCCACTGGTCATGGCTTGCCTGGGACTGAGGGGTTTCCCAGGATGCAGGACTTTTAGATCTTAAACCAGGAGGATCTTGAACAAATCAGGATGTTTGGTCACCCTACTTGGACTAGAGTAATAACCCTATGAATGAAGGCATGTGGTCAGGTTCAAAATATATTCTAAGGGTTGAAGAAGCAGTGAAACAAGAGAAAATGGTTTAGACATTTAGGTCAGAGGCAAAGTGTAAAACTTCTTGAAAGTCAGGAAGAGGGGTTCAGACCTTTCAAACATTCACTTGGCATTAGTATGTAGTATGCATTGAATTTTGAAGGGACTATAACTAAAGAGGTCTTTAATCAGACTACTTCAGAAAATATGACAGAAATGTCACTAGGGCTTAACCACAATGGAACTGATGGTAAAAATGGAGGTGGAGGTGATTGAAATGGTGGTGTTGGTAGTAGCAGAGGTCATAGTGTAGGATGGTGAAGGTGGTAGTGATAGTGACAAGTATCATATAGAGATGGTGGTCATATTGACATGGATGTGGAAGTGGAAGGAAAGAAAGAAAGACAGATGAAAAAAGACAAAAAAAGAAAGGAAGAAAGGAAAAAAGAAAGAAAGGAAAGAAAAAGAAAGAAAAAAGAAAAAGGAAGAAAGAGGAAGAAAGAGAGAGAGAAAGAAAGAGAAAGAAAGGAGGGAGGGAGGGAGGGAAGGAGGGAAGGAAGGAAGGAAGGAAGGACGGACAAACAGGAGGAAGGAAGGAAGGTAGGAAGGAAGAGGAAGGAAGGAAGGAAGAAAAGGGGAAGGAAGGAAAGAAGGGAGGGAGGGAAGGAAGGAAGGAAGGGGAAGGAAGGAAGGATGGAAGGAAGGATCTAACTTGAGAGACATTTACAAAATGAGAAACATCAGGACTTGTGGGTTAAGTGAATAAAGGAAAACAAAGAGAAAGGAAATGGAGATGAGTTAGTGACCCTGACAGAAGGATGTTGGAAAGAATAGTTGAGGGGAGGGATTGGTATTGAACATTAATTTAGTTACAGATATAAAGTAAGAGTGGAATAACCAAGTGGATGGCCAGCTGGAATATTAGTTTCTATCATTCCAGACAGCAGTGTACTAGTAAAGAAAACTCATGATTTTGAGTTAAAAGAGTTTGCCCCAGTTCCTCTCTGAGACAGCTATGTAACCTACACCCTCTCAGTCTCAAAGTCTTTATATATAAAATGGACATAACAGTACCTAGTTCACAGGGCTATTCTAGAAAAAAAGTAGACAAAATTGTCAAGGAGCAGCAAGGATCTGACTTGGGTATCTTCTTTTTTCTTTGTAAATTTTCCAAGAACCCTTTTAGTCCCCATCACCATAATCCCACCAAAGAAAAACATTTTTTTTAATTTAGAAAACCTTGGTTTCTAGAACTTTAGAGTGATAAATAAAATATTTATATTAAATGTTTATAAATTACTATGCAGCCATCTTTCTTCCAAACTGGCATGCCAAAACTATGAAATTAGAGTTTGATGTAAAACTGTTCATATAAAACTATTGAGTTCTTCTAATTCCTCTATGTTGATGGACAAGATATATAGTAAAAGCTTCACATGCTAGAACAAGACTCTAGGGACAGAAGTGCTTTTCTTCTCATCACAGAAGTTCAGTGAAAGACTTCACTGAGGAAATGAAAATATTGGTTTCCAAAAATTCGTACTGGCATGAGTCTTTAAATCTGATTCAGGGTAACAACACTGGCTTACTATATATGCCACAAACACAAGCCTTGTTTTGACTGGGGCAGAATAGAACACACCTTGTGGGGATGACACAGAAGTCCAGGTCATCCTGCCGTGAGGGTCCTTCTTGCGGGCAGTATCAGGGCCTCCCCAGGATGCATATTCTTTTTTTTTTTTTTTTTTTTTTTTTTTTGAGACGGAGTCTCGCTCTGTCTCCCAGGCTGGAGTGCAGTGGCGCGATCTCGGCTCACTGCAAGCTCTGCCTCCCGGGTTCACACCATTCTCCTGCCTCAGCCTCCCAATTAGCTGGGACTACAGGCGCCCGCCACCATGCCCGGCTAATTTTTTGTATTTTTAGTAGAGATGGGGTTTCACTGTGTTAGCCAGAATGGTCTCGATGTCCTGACCTCGTGATCCGCCCGCCTTGGACTCCCAAAGTGCTGGGATTACAGGCGTGAGCCACCGCGCCCGGCCCTCAGGATGCATATTCTTGCTCTTGTTTCACATAAACTTCAAGTCCCTCATCCTCCCCAACATGTGAGAAACACATGACAATCATATTTGCAAATGTCCTAGATCAATTAATCTTGGATCAAACCACCAGGTAGTAAAAGAAAGCTGCCCTAATTTTCAAACTTTTGGCAGACAATTATTAAAGCTGATTCTTAGGGCATTAGGGAAAGCATATACTTAAACCTCCAAAAATTTCACTAACAAGAAAATGGTTAGTATAAATTGGGTATTTTCCTTGCCTTTTTCTGGAAATGAGTTTTTCTCAATCTTGTTGATGCCCATAAAGGACACAAATTTCAGGAAAATCAAGGACTAGCTTTCAAATATCTTGGAGATCCAGAAGTAATAAAATGTTAAAACATTTTGAAAAGTAACTTCAGTTAATTAATATAAACTACACATTCAATTTGGCATATCAATTACAATAATTTTATGAGCAAATGAAATTTTACATGTTAAAGTTCTTAAACTAATGAAGCAAATGTAGATCTGTAAAGGGTGCTTTAAAAAAAGCACTTTTCCATATTTTTCTTTCTCCCAAAATGCCCATATTTTTCTCTTAAACACTCATTCTTCTCCCATCCCATAACTTTAAAATTACAAGTAACATCACAGATTTCTCCTGCTTCCGAGCATGCTTTTTCAAACTGTACAAATACTCTCTTCTGAAGATAAATATTATGTAAAATCTTTTAAACTGCCTATGTGTCATAAGATTGAGTAATAAAAAGGTATTGGAAGAAGACATTTGTGACATTTCTTTGTTCAACACAATTGCAATGCCCCTAAATTAATCGTGGAATTAGATTATGGCCCATAAAGGGAGATGTTATTTAAGAGAGAGCAGTCATGTCTGAAATTCCTAATTAGAACAGTTAGAGTAACCTGATCCTGCAACACAATCAGTTCCCCAAGGAGGCTATTGTGGAAAATAGACAGAATTCTGCGAAAAAAAAAAAAAAAAAAAAGAGCCCTCCTCCTAACGAGCATTTTGAACAGCAATTTTGTTCATTTACATTTCTCTTGTCCCATAAAGTTCAGATAAATTTGTCCATATTTTATATTAATTTCCATGATATTGTCTCCCATTCATTATTTTCAGATACTCTGAAGAGTGATTTATTCCACTAGCCTCTCCTGTTGTATAAATTAATTCCTAGGAGTGAGTAGGCACATCAGGTGAATTCAGCACATTAGAAGTAACTCTTTATTATTTATATTAGTGGAAGGGGGTTATGACCTAGGTAATTCAATACAGGTATTTTCTAAAGTTTTCACTTATTTAAGTTTTGAAACTGTGTGGAAAGTGATAATTTAATGATGGATCCTGTCTTCAAGGAGTTTACAATCATGTGGGAGAATTAAGACATATATACACTGAGACAAAAACAGAGTTCTTGGTAACATAGAGATGTATGGTAAAATGCTATGGGGACTCAAGAAATGAAAGACTTGGAGCCATAAACATATTTGGTGATGTTTCCAGCACAGACATTACTTTAGCAGAAAGAGGCACTATTTCTCCCTCACACATTGAATGTATTACCTCTCAATTATAGAAAAATTACAATCTTTCTCTTTTGAAAAATGGATATAATGAATACACCCCCCCCCCAGAAAAAACGGGGGTGGATTACATTTTCTTACCTGTTAAATTACATCTAGGCACCTATTTCCACACTGGAGACTCTGGCTGACTTAACACATATGTCAAGTTATAGATAAAGATACATATAGTCATAATAAAGGTATTACTTGAAAGTGCCTTAGTATATGGCTTTCTGTAGCTCATTCCTATGTTAAAAGTCTATCTGCAGAAGTCTGACATAACTGTTGCCTTCTATAGAATCAGAATTCACATTTTATTGTGGGAAACACTAAAATAAGTCTTGATTTGCCATATAGCTAATTCTGCATGTCAGAAAGCACTCTAGAGCCTCCAGTATCTGAGGGGCATACAACAAACTCTCTCTCTTGCACTCTCTCTATCTCTATCACATGCTTATAAATATGAATGCAAATTCTACTTATGTTGAACAATAATTTGGTTCTTAATTAATCACCCTAGAAAATAAAACACTTAAGGCAGGAGAATCAGTAGGAGTCTTTTCTGAAAAAAAAGTAAAATTCTCTATACCATCATCATTGTAAACACTTGATCAGTTGTTCAAAAATGCCTGAGTACAGGACTGTTGAATGTTCTTTGGGCCTAAAGTATGGTATCAGTGAAATAACATGAGAAGTTATGAGATGCATTTGCATTGTGTTACTATGGGTTTCAATTTTCTAGCCTGCTGCTCAGATTTTTAGAATTAGGAATAAAAGTTAGACCTCACTTAATATGAGTAATACTAAAAGTGCAAAACCTTATACTTTGTTACATTTCAGCTATCAGGAATTCAGAATTTCTCATCAATAAGTAGAATTTAATGACACACAAATGCAAGTCCTTCTCCCAAAAACCTAAATATAGAGTATTAGAGGTAATCCTATTTGAAATGTAAAAGGACAAAAATTTAGGTCGATTGATTCAACTAAAGTGTTAGGCTTATTTCAAAGCTGTTTAATAAAAACATGAAAATTTTGCCAAGAGTTTTGCAGTGCTATTCAGAGCACAAAGTCTCTTTAAAAAGTCATGTTGTTCTCATTTCCTGCACCATTGAATTATAGATATATTTTGATGAACATTAAAGTATAGATGATCTTTGTTAAAAACTGAAATAGATGGTCTTAAAAAAAAAAAAGCTGTTATCACTCTTGATACCTTAGTCAATGAAAGGCCACTGTGTAAATGCCAATGGACCTAAAATTTTCCAATTCTAATCAACATAATCCTCCTCTTGAAGAATTTACAATATATATGTTAAAACTCTATTTACTTGTATTTGAAAAATTGCTAATACTTTCTTATTGGTTTTCTTAGCAAGAGAAATTGGGTGATATCTGCTTCTCCCTTCGCTACGTACCTACTGCTGGTAAGCTGACTGTTGTCATTCTGGAGGCAAAGAACCTGAAGAAGATGGATGTGGGTGGCTTATCTGGTAAGCCTGCAGTGTTTATTGATTTTTTTCAAATGCTATTTCATCGTGGATACCAAATGCATGGCGCACATGCTGCGACTCCCCACTCCTTAATTGATCACAGTTCTCTTTACTATGGAGCCTGGAAGCAGTCTCAGAATTCATCCCAACACAGTGCCCCAGGAAGCCACTCTCAATTTATAGGAATTGGCATAGAAGATGAAATCTATTTTCCTTCTTTGGAGCCAAAGTATCAATTGTCTTTTTAATGGCATTGAAAGCTGAAAATGTTTGCTTCTTTTCTGAAAGAGAGTGTTTATGACAGATTATAATTTTGTTGAGCCTAGAGGGGGTTTTTGGTCAAAATTCACCCATGATATAAAAAACAATGTTTTCCATGAGACTTATTTATTAGGTATTTGATAGCCTAACATAGTTCCTATGATACCATTTATTAAAGACACAGCATTTCAATATATATGCATAATGAAATCTCTGTTTCAGAGTGAACCCCTATGGTAATGCATTTAATTCCACAGCTGACATTGAGGATGGGAGAGATGTGGGGATTGAAATTTCCATACAACCCAACCTTAGTAAAACATGGTGAATAAAGTATACCCTGGCTCAGAAGCAAAGTCAACTCAAGGACTTGTCACTTCCACGGTTGAACATAATTTTTCTTCTTCTGCATATGATTAAATCAATTATATTTTTAATTTTCCGCTAAATCATTAAAGTGTGAGGAATTTTCTTGATATGCCACAAGGTCATCATAAATTGACTGCAGTTGTCATTGTTTGTGGCTATGGAATTACAACCAACATTACTGGTTATTCAATGCTTTCTTTAATAAAAATATTGCAAACTTCAAAAGGTCACCCTAAGGCAGCATGGTGATTTTTTATTCTAAAGCATAACAGCTAAAAAGTGCTACAGCTGAGCTTCCCCTCACTTACCCACTAATTTGTCGACCAAATTCTCCTGGTACCTGAGTGTATTTCTCTTTATAAATAAGTCACCTGGGGAAGCTGTACTAATTCTTTCATGTCATTAAGACCCTATTTAATAACTTGCTGTTTTTATTGTGCCTAGCAGTGTAACACAGCAAATTTAAAGCAAAGAGCACAGTGTTCTCTAGAAGTATAGAGTATTTAATGTGACTATAAGTGAAAAACATGCAGAGAAATTTTTAACTACAATAACAGTTCCCTCCTAGATTATTACTTAGTTTCCTAGGGTAACTTCAGACACCTTTAACATTCCCCTGTCCTTTGGTTCAATAGCCAACTATCATGACATGATTTCTTTGTATCCTCTCTCTTATGCTTTGTCCCAAATATCCATGCCAACCATCCCCTCATAACCTATGTCTAGTACTCTGCTAGTCTTCCTAAGTCATCCTATCTGCTTCAGCAGATAGGATTTGTCCTGGCTTCTTCCGGGGTCCCAGAAATGAGTTCCCATCATCATAGAGAGATATTTCAACCACGAGTTGTTCATCCCAGTTTGCCGTCTGTTTCCACTAGGACTTCTCCACCGTCTGTCCCCTTCTCATTCAGTGGCATCAGAGAGGCTGGCTGCAGGCATTTTGGAAACTTGGCTAAGGGAAGTTAGGTCTAGCAGGTTATTTTTATGGGGCTTACAGTCATATAATGTATAGTGAGGTTATTGCTACCTATCCCAAAGAAGGAAGGGTACCTGCAATGCACTGACTAACTCAGCATTGTGAAATGAATAAGGAAAGGCCAAAGGTCATACCTAATTTAGTATTCATAACTTCATATTCTTTTTTTCTGAAGAGAACCAGCAAAACCGTATTAGCTTCAGGATCCTCACAACCTGGGTTCGCCCCTACATTTGAATTACCTGGAAGGAGTTTAATTATTAAGTAAGAATATTTAAAGAGTAAATATCCTGAAAAGCCCTAATTTTAAGGGCTTCTCACTGCCTGTGGAATTAAGCCATAATCACTCTAATCACTTGAGTCTACATAATGTAGATATGTCCAGCCTATGTCATGCCATATCTCATTTTCACCAAATTGACGAGCACACTCTTTTGCAAACAAACTATACAACTTTCTGCCTCTATTACTTGCTTAGGTCGTTTCCTTCACCTGGAATTCTCTTCCTTCCAACAATGTCTAGCCAATTCCTACCCATTCTTTAGGCCCAGCTTAAGTATTAACTCTTCCATTCATTCAATAAACATATATTGTGTCCCTACTTTAAGTCAACATTGTTCTGAGCACTAGGTTTACATTAGTGGATAAAACAGTGCAAAAGACCCTCCCCTCCTGCAACTTGCATTCTAATGTAGGGAAACAGAAAAGAAACCAACAGATAGCAAAAGCATGAGTCTACCAAGAGGTAACAGGTGCTATGGAGCAGTAAAGCAGGAAGTAGGATAAGGAATATTGGGGATTCATCTTAAATGGGGTTCAGAGAAGACCTCTGAGTAGGTGGCATTTCCGCAACAACCTGGAAGAAGAGAAGAATTGAGCCATGGGGCGTCTGGGAGAGAGAACAGCCACGGGGCTTCTGGGAGAGAGAACAGCCATGGGGTGTCTGGGAGAGAGAACAGCCATGGGGTGTCTGGGAGAGACAACAGATACCTCGTGGCTCACTTCTTCACTTCTTCCAGGTTGTTGCTGAAATGCCACCTACTCATGAGGTCTTAAGACCTCATGGTTTTAAGATCCATCCCAGTAGAACAAATCTTTGCCTTTTTTTTAAATGCCATTAGCCATTTGTTTACACCCCTCAAACATCATGCTTCTCTCTCACTAGACTGTGTTCTGTATTTATCCCTCCCACAATGCTCTCAGTGATGGGTAGCACTAAGCATAGCTGCTGAATGAATAATGAATTATTTACAAAGGAGCTATGGCCTGAAAAAACAAGTCTTGCATTTCAAATGTGTCTAACCCACTTACCATTAAAATAACTTTAAGCACTTGGATGGTCTGTCTCAAAGTAAGTTGACCTATGTACGAGGAGACCAAAATTATATAATAAGATCATTCCAGGTAATTCAAATGCCAAAGTACATTTGCTGGAAATGACTAGTTAATTGGAACCAAAGTGGGTTGTTTTGCCAGAGTTTAAACTCCATCTGCCACTAACTAGCAATTTGACATTGCACAAGTTATTTATTTAACTCTTCTAAGCCTCAGCTGCATTATCTATAAAGTGGGAATAATGAGAGGACTTTGTTGATGATGCTATGAGAAATAAATGAAAGCACAGGGCCTGGCACAACTAAGTGCTCACTAAATACTATTGTAGTCATTTCTATTAGTAATTTTATCAAATCTTGGGCTAAATATGCAACATGGGAAAGCAACCAATGGATGATTTAACCAATTACTTGCTTCAATGGGGAAAAAAAGTTTATCTTATTGTTTGATGGAATTAGCTGATTAATTCAGGCAAACGTATCAGTAGGCCCACATTTTGCATAGACACTATAGTGAATTAAGATAATTAACAAAACATTTGAGAAAATAAAACATGAAAACATATGTAAAATAATTTTCTTATTGCTCTCCAACAAGGTTATTTCCTTCCTGCAGTATTCATTCAAAATGCATTGCACAAAGATTTGGCCTCTATTGTATATCCACATGCAAAAAATGCAAATCTCAGTCCTTCATACTTTACAGTGACAAGCCTAATTGGACTATGTACATCTCTACAGTAGATCCTTGCATTTGCATTCTTAATATCCCAACTTTCAAATGCTTGTGAGCAACAGTGAGGATTTCTGAATTTAACTGCAGTCATGTGTTGATTAACAACAGGCATACATTTTGAGAAATGTATCATTAGGTTATTTGATCATTGCACAAACATCATAAACACAAACCTAGATGGTGCAGCCTGCTACATACCTAAGATATGTGGTATGGCTTATTGCTCCTAGGCTACCAATCTATACAACATGTTACCATACTGAATACTGTAGGTAATTGTATTTGTGTATCTAAACATAGAGAAGGTACAACAAAAATACAGTATTATAATCTTATGGGACCACCATTCTATAGGCAGTCCATCCTTGACTGAAATGTGGTTACACAGGGCATGACTGTATTTGTATTGAGATCTTGAATCTTGCAGGCTGCAAGACTGTTCTTCAGGAGCAAGTTGGTGCTGTAGAATATGTGTAGGACTTTTTGCCTTATACGTGGAGACAATCAAGACTTCTGCCTAGTAAACATGTCTCAATAGCTTCGTTGCCTTTTACACATCTCTGTGTGGAGTAAATCTTCCTTCAAATAAGAAATGTTTTCTATTTGGGAAAATTGGGGAAGAGAATAAAGAGGTCAAAGTAAAGGCATTGGAAACATTGAGGCTTCCCAAAGGTATGAGGCTGTGTGTCTCATAGTTTTGAGCTAAAGTATATAACTTTTATTCTTAAATTTGTACCTGTGTAAACTCCTAAGTCAGAGACTAATCAGATACTTTGCTTCTTGTCCCTATTTGTGTCACAGCAATCACTTTCCTCAAGTTTGGTGTTTTGTTTTGTTTTTTGTCATCTCAGAAATTTGACACGTCTGAGTACAGCTTTAATGAGGAATGTCAACACTGTAAGTTTAGTTTAGGCTTTCTGTTGTAAATTCAATGAAATTCTGAAAGTTTTCTATTTAAGGACATGGCTGTTTAAAGAAGGAAACACTAAACTTTAAAATCAGCAAAAATTGAAGTGATTATAGCTTTTAAATTTTGATCTATTCCGTAGAAATTCTGTTTTTCTACTTCAATCTGAGAATTATTTTTAACTGTTAAAAAGTCACATTATCAGTTATAGAACACTTTCTAATTTAGAAATATTTTTTAACTTGGTTTTCTCATGTGGTTCTCATGATAGCCCTGTGAGATACTTTCTGAAGATAACATTCTGATTTTACCAGTGAGAAAATTGAAGCTTAGAGACATTAGACAATGTCCATAAACTATCTTCCTGCATGTGGCACATAGATGGGGGTGTTCAATACTTGCAATTGCTCTTATCACTACTGACATTTGATCTCAGCTGATTTGAGGGTAGGACTGAAGTTCAGATCCCCCAGTTCTCAATGCAGAGGACTTTCTAATATAACATTCAGCCTTGCCCACACCCCTACCTTCAAGATGGGAGAGCAAGGATTCCTTAGCTCTAACCTGCGTGAGGTGCCTCCCCTGCCCAAAGCCGAAACATCAAGATGAGGTCGTCACAGTAGGGAAGACTAGAAATGGAGTCTTCATGGATTGTTGGAAATGGAGGGATTCTTGGAGACTGGGGAAAATGTTCGTAAGTGTAAACCCTTAAGGATACTCCTAGTCAAATAGCTCCAGGGTGCCCCCTTTCTTGCCTTCTCAGAACCACAAATTGATTTTCTTGCTTCACTTGTGGTTTCTGGCAGATTCCTCTTCTTGCCTGGCCCAATATGAAACAGAATGTGATCTCACAGACATGTTCTACTTCCCTCATTCCCTGAAGCTAGCACGCAATTCTTTTGAGACTTTTTTCTGTGTTTGTACTGCTAGTAGCCATGGCAAATCAACAAGGGTAAAAAGTGTGCAGTTCTGCTCATTTGATGTGGTTTGCATTCACCTAAATTGGGGGAGTAGGGAACATAACAAAAGTATGTCAAGCATGGGGGCAAGCTGGAAACCCATATGGTAAAGGGCTGAAATCACATGTAGCTATTCCAGCAGCCTCCTGAACATCAAGGAGCTAGGGAGGAGGCTGGGAGGTGGGATCAGGTCAACAATGGTTGCAAAGTGCTCTCCTTCATCATTTTTCTGTCCCTTTCACTCTGTGTTCTATGACTCATCCCTAGTCCTCTTCCTGGCCATCCCTAGTCCTGCCTTGTTACTATGAAATGAAACCTGTACTGTGAAAAGCAACATTTGGGGCTGTAGGAGAGTTCCTCCAAAACATCTCTAAGTCTCCAAAAGAAAAGGGAAATGAAATGTTTGAAAGTGGCAGCAATTACTTGAGGGAAATGATAGAGAGGGAACAGGGGACTCGTGGTGATGAAGGAGCCACCATCACTATATGTCACACTGCCAGTGTGTGGATTAGCTGCTGTGACCTAGGCGAGCAAAATTTACCCTGTCCCTCTCCCTCCACCCACACACACTCTGTTTTCTGGAAGATGCCATTTTTTAAATGTTAATCATGGGTTTGTCTTTTCTCTAGCTCCTTTTCTACTGTCCTAGAAATGTAATTTGGGAAATGCAGCCAGATTTAAATATTTGAGATCAGTTAGGAAAGAGCAACTCACCCAACCTCAGGTAACTAGATTCCAAGGAGAAACCATGAACCAGCAGAGGTAGGTCATTCCCTCAGGCTATATTTATCAACATGTGATATTTTGCATAACCCCATCAAAATCACCTAGGGTACTTATTAAAAACTAAGATTTCAAGGACTAATTCAAACCGAGCTGTGACTGAGTATCTAGGGGTGGGAACCTGGAAATTGCCTTTTAAACAGGTCCTCCCCGTCCATACACACATACCCATGTTATTTTTATGCATCTTAAATTTGAAAACTACACTTCAGAGGCTTAAAATGCTATGTCATAATTTTAACTGAGGCCTAGGTCAGCCAAGTTCCAAGTTAGAATTTTTTTTTTTTTTTTTTGGTCAGTAACGTAGAATACATCTTTTGCTTTATATAATGGAATTTCCTCAAATAAGAAGTTCTATTTCTTTCATCAGTCCAGTATCCTCTTCCCTGAAAAATACCTGGCCCACATGTCTAAATTATTATCTTTTTTTCTTGAGTCTCCTCCACTGAAAGAGGAAACAAAAGCAATAGATGTTTCCTTTGTACATTCTGAAGTTGTTTCCTAGTACCCTTGACTACCACCCTTATCTGTCCTTCCACTGGTGCTGAAAGCACAACAAAGAAAAACACTCCAAATTCAATTGATTTGAACTAAAAGCCACCAGTCCGGGAGCCGGGCCAATAAATAAAATGGCAAAAACTTATTTGAACCAATTAGACAGGGATATGCAAATTAATTGGCCATGATATCAGGGTCAAGCAATAATATGCAAATAAACTGGCATCTTATTGAGCTGATGGGACAGGAATATGCATAATAAGTTGGCTGTGATGTCAGAAGCTTCATCATAATTTTAGGCATGAATGTTACAATATAATATCAATTCTGGGATACTTCAAAATGCTTAATTACAATATTGATAAAATAATCTGAATTCGTAAAACATGAACAGATTGGTCTAAAAAACAAATGACAAGTCTTGAAACTGGATCATTCTAGAAAATGAGTAATTAGAAAGGATTATAGCCAAGCCTGGTACAAGTTGGGACACAGTTATCCACAGAATGGATAGAAATGCTCTGCCTGAAGGACTAAAAGTTTTAGAGAAATGAGCAGATGTGAAATCAAGAGAAATAAGTGATAGGCTATAATGTATTTGTTCAGAAGAGTTAGCCCAAAAACTCCTAAGTAGATTCTTTAGCCAGCAGGTATATATCCAATCAGTCAACAAACATCATGTGAAAACTCCTTTGTGCCAGGCACCACGCCAATCCTTGGGAATATGAGTAAAAACAGCAGACACTTGCATAGCAGAATGTGAGCCAGACACTGTTCTAAATGCTTTACATATGGCTAACTGATTTAATCCCCATTACAACCCTATGAGGTAGATACTATTTTTAATGTGATTTTATTGATGATAGAACTGAAGGACAGAGAGGTACATAACTTACCCAAGGTCACAGGATTACTATTTGACAGAGCTAGGATGTCAACCCAAGCAGACTGTCTTCAGACTCCAATGAATAAAACCTGATGTCTAGGTCCTTATCATTGCTCAGCAGGTTCAACCTGGAGAACAGGTGGATAACTACATGCTGCAGTTTGAAAGATGTCCAAAAGTGACCTGATTCCAAATATCCTCTATACTCAAGCTAAAATTCTATCATGGAACTCACTAACATAAATCAGTTGGTTGACTGTTTAATTAGTTCTTCAGCTACTTAGACAGCAAAGGTGAGATCAACAAGTCCATAACACCAGACATTGAATAGTTATAGATGATTTTTATGCTGGAAAGGACTGTATCAGTTTCTCCCTAATGTACAGATTGGTATGTTATTTTAGTGACTTATTCTTCACACACAAAAGAAGATGAGACACAAAACAGTGACATTTCAGCTGTATCTGTGGTACAGAAGAGAGGTTGCCGAACATGGTAGAAGAGAGTCCAGGTTTAAGGGATTTGAGTGCCTTTTAGAGATTAAAGAAAAATTTTACCTACAACTAAATTTTAGCAAGGGCTAATTCTGTAAAGGAGTATGTGATATTATTGGGAGAGGGGCAGTATGATGTAGGAGTACAAAAGCTTACTACCCCTGTAAATTGTTATGGGACTCTTTGGGTCAAAATTACATATCTAAATACTAAAATTAAAGAAATTTGAATTGCAATAGACAACTTACCAGGAAAACACATGTCAGCTAGATAATTTTAACAAGAGAAATCTACAGATGAAGAAGTAGAAACAGGGAGTTCCAAAGAGGTCTGTTCTAAGGCACTTTCACCAGTCACCTTAAAACTCATAATTCTGAAGGTAAGATAAATGTTTCCAGCCATTGAAATGCAAAGCTCAGTGGGTAAATTAAAAAAATCTAGCTAAGCTGAGTAAGCCAAAAAATGTGGTAGATGTGCTTCATTTGGGTCAAGCTAAAAAATAATACACTAAAAGGAAAACATGACCCAATTTAGAGTATAGAGTAATAGGATCAATTATAAATCAAGAAAAATGTCACATAGAACCATCCACTGAAGACATTCACCAAGTGAACGTGTCTTTTTTGCTACCCCAAAAAAGGCTTGATGTTGTCACAGAAGATTTTATAAATAAAAGGGAGGGAAAATCTCCTACCTTTGTCCAAGTCCAGAGCTCATTCATGTGTACAACACACAGAGTTTTGGTTGTTCACCTCAGAAAAGACAGTGGTATTAGATGACTATCTGCTGGAGGAAAGCAGCTACAATAGAGGGATGAAGGGGCCGTGTGTGAGGACAGGCTAGGAACAGCGGGACTTTGTGGTCTGGAAAAGGAAGGCTGAACAAGGATATGATGAAAGTCTGAAAATCATGAAAGGTAGAGCTAGAGTAATACCTACCTATTTATCACATCCCACAATACTAGAATCAGGAAGTCACCTTGATGTTTGAAAGAGAATAGATAAAAGGGACAGCTATTCAGGATGATCTCAAAGGCACCTTTCTACTCAAAAATTCTTTGTCAAATTTTCTTTACTACTTTACATTTGGGTTGTAAATACGTGTTGCTCTAGGAAATGGAACAGATTGAAATATAAGACTGAGGTAAGTGTAGGTCTGTTTTGTGTTATAGGCTTACAAGGAGACATCTCTAAACCTTTGTGTTGTCTTGTAGAACCCCTCATGCCTTTCCATGGGTAACCATAAATAGCCCACAGCTGCATATCTCACTAATCCAACCCAGAATGCTTACATTTGCATCCTTCAGTTAGCCACTTCTATTCCCTTCTCTTCATTCAGTATACAGAAAAAAAATAAGGAGGGTCAGAATTTCTAATAGGTAATTGCACTGGGAGGAATAGAGTCCCCACAAATTCCTATTTTTAAAAATTATGTTTAGTGGGTTCTTTCAGGAGATATTTGGGAGTTTCTAATAAAACTATTAAAAACATGTAGCAAAAGTCGGTGCTATTCCCCCTTCCTTTTACAAAGGTATAAGATTCCTGTTAGTAAAGCCTATAATAGGTGACAAAAGCATGCAAAGTTTTGAGTCTCAAACACTACAATAATGCTCAGAAATGGAAACATCAAAGACAGTCTTTTAAAAACAACTGTACTGGCCAGGTGCAGTGGCTCACACCTGTAATCCCAGTACTTTGGCAGGCCAAGGTGGGAGGCTCGCTTGAGCCCAGGAGTTTGACATCAGCCTGAGCTGCATAGTGGGACCCCCATCTCTACAAAAAAATTAAAAAAAAAAAAAAAAAAAAAAACTAGCCAGGAATGGTAGCGCACACCTGTGGTCCCAGCTACATGGGAAGCTGAGGTGAGAAGATCTTTCAAGCCCAGGAGGTCAAGGCTGCAGTGAGCTGTGATTGTGCCACTGCACTCCAGCCTGAGTGACAGAGCGTGTCCCTGTCTCAAAAAAAAAAAAAAAAAAATTGTACTTTATTATAATCACCTCTGCTTCCAAAAGTATATACTGTTTCTACTTGGTTCCTTAATCCCTTATTCTTAATCTCAGTTATAAAGATATCATTCTTGTTCCCTTTTCACCATAGTCTTGCCACGTGCTGCACCATGAGCTACTTTGAGAGCAGGGATTGTGTCTACTTATGTCTGTGTTCTCAGAGCCCCTAGCATATATGCTGAAGAAACAGACCTTAATATACCCTGCCTAAACAATCAGTTATGAATTTTTAAATTCCACTAATCTAACTGATTATTTTGTCTTCATCTTCCAAATGATCTGACTTAATTTCATCACTTAATGCAATTATTTTGGCGTCATATAGTAGTAATCCTATTATAATAGAAATAGCGGCTCATAAATAAAAACCAGACAATGGAATTCTTAAAATCAATTGGTTATTTCAGCCATCATTTTCAGAAGATTTTACTTCCTTCCTTCATTTCCCCCCTCCCCACCCCCTTTAGTGGTTAAAGAAAAGAAAAACAGACTATCTCCAAGAGATAAAAGAAGAGAGTGACACAGAAATGCACACATTACTGTAGTTATACCTCAGTGACAGTCATAAAGGCATTTTCAAGGGAAAAAGTAAAGACAGAGAATGATCCCTTGGTCACCTTTTGCCCAGCATGAACAGATAAGGCAATGATTCAGCATCTTACTTGTCCACTGTTTTAAAGACTAACTCCTTATCAAAGGAAGTCAAAAGACCATACCAGCTGACAGCCTTTTTAAATTACTAATGGCCTAAATTTTGTGGTACATCATTTTCAGTGATGACTGGAAAACTAGGAGGCTTCCAATAATTTTTTCTTTCAGAAATAAATGATTTTATTTAACTTAAAAAAAGAATTAAGCGCATTTATTTTATATCCTCAGAACCACTGAAACTGCTTTTAGCCAAAACTAAAGCAACATGATTAAGAAATTAATAGATTTCAAACTACTGATTTCAGTCAACAATATGACAGTGTAATTAACTAATAAAGTGTCCCATTAACAAAAAAAAAGAGCCGAATGCACATTTCGTGATAGTGCACTTGCAGAATTACTACATATACTACATATACATATGAAACTGCAAGATTACTCAGTAATCTACTGACACAGCTGTCATTTTTAGAGAATATTATGAACTTTCATATCCTTATTAAGGAAACAAATGCTTTCACAAATAGCCCTGTGTTTAAATATTTATCTAGAATTTTAGTTTTAAAATTATAGGGAAGCTCAAGAAATAAAGTTAATCCATAACCCCACCACTTCTTTTCATACATAAGTAAAAAAGTAACTCAAATCAGCCACCTCTAATCCTTTCCCATTCCTCAGAGTTAATTGACTCAAGGAAATAATTTGAAATTTCATATCCTTCCAGATTTTCTTTCTGCTTATATCAATTCTATACATATATATACAAATATATATACATTTTACAAAATGGGATTTTAAACACATTATTCTGTAATTATTTTTCACCTACCAATATATAATGGAGATCCTTTGGGCCAACATATAGATCTGCCATATCTAGTGGTTGCATAGCATCCCTTTGTTCGAATGTATCATGGTATATTTAGTAATTCTCTTATAAATATAACTATGAGAAAAACTATATAAATTCACCGAAAGACTTCAAATGAGACCTAAATAAATAGAAAAATAACATGCTCTTGGATAGGGAACAATATAGTAAAGATGTCATGCTTCCCAAATAAATGCCATAAATGAATTTGAAAGATGAGTAACACACTAAAAGAAAGCTTTGCCTAACATAAACAGATCAAGTATTAATATCCCTGTAATACAAAGAGTTTCTACATATCAATGAGAAAGAAAAGCAATAGGAGAAAGTCTCTATTTTATTAATGTTCCTAAAATTTACTTGCTGCTGCTTCTACTACTGGCTGCTGTTGCTGAGAAGTAAAATGTTACATTTATACAATGCCATTATGCATCTAAATAAGAAAGGATTTTAAAGTAAGATGCAATTACCCTAAGTTCAAAACCTAAAAATGTGTTGCTTAAAAAGACAGCCTAGACTGATTGCAAAGAGTACCAGAAAAAAAAAAAAGGCAGGTCATTAGCTTGTAGATTTTCATATTTTCATCAACTATATTTGCAGGAGTCTGAATCCATTAAAACACTCAATCCAGCAGCATTATTATGATAACAACTTGAAAAGATATGTGACAGTCACTAAAAGTCAAAGTAAAAATACATACCGCTATGAAAGTCATTTTGAAGGGAAGTTCCCAATTTCTAGACTTTATAAAAACAATTAAGCATCTGAAAGCTACTTTTACTAAAAGTTGCCAATTCAATTTGTGTATCTAGAAAACACTCCTGCATTTTACAGCACTGTCTTTAATGTAGTGAAAATATTGCAAATGAAACTAGCCTAAAGGGCAATAATATATCACAGTATATCTCCAGTTACAGTAATTAGGAATCTATTCTAATCTTACCTGAAAGATATGTTAGTGTTTTATGTTTATAAGGATTTCACCAAAATTTTTTAAAAATAGCTTAGTAGAAGAGATTTTAAAAGAGGCAGTGAATGTTTATGAATTATGCAAGTCTGAACTTTCATTTTAATAACTTCATTAAAATATAAAAACCTTAAAAGCCTCCCATCAGGAATTTAACTTTATAGAAATGCTTTATATGTGCCCTGACCTTGCCAAGAGGCAGGCCTAAGGCATGATTTAACAGTTACTACAAGGCAAAGCCTAATAATAAATACCTATCTGAAAATGCCAGCATTTGTCCCTGCCTCCTTGGCCTCCAGTGGAGTTGCAGCTCAGCCATAAACAGGCCCTCTCCTGAGAGACAGCGGGGCGCAGCAGAAAGGGAGCAGCAACTGGCCCTGGAAAGCCTGGATCGGAAGCCTTTAACCTTTCTGATCCTCAGTCTGTTCATCTATAAAACTAGGGTATTAGAAACAGCCATATTGTTGAATAAACAAATGAGATAACGTTAGGTGAAAGCTCCAGGTAGAAAGCACTATATAAATATTGGTTATTTCTAAGCAAAAGACAGTTCTTGGTTAACTCTTAATTTTTGTCACCATATCCTGGCTCCAGGAGAATGTGTGTTCCTATATGGCTGATATAAATAATACTCTGTGTGTGTGTGTGTGTGTGTGTATGAGTGTGTTCAAAGAACGCCTCTTCATTATTTGGATGGCAGTTAACTGCTTTGGCTAACTTATGTTGGCATCCTGAAGCTAACAGCAAATCCTCCTCCCATCTCCTGTAACTTGTGGCCACAAGACCCAGCATATTTTATAAGAAATCAGACCAGTAGTATATTTCTACGATCTTCAGTTTGTTAAGCTATTTATTTGAGTTAAGACACCGAGTTGTCTTCCAAGTACTTCTTTTATGATAACAGATCCAAGACAGACACAGCTAATTTGGGCAACAAGTAGGGACAAAGAGGAAGAACAGAGCTTCTGTCATCCTAATTATCAAGTTAATGCCTGGTTGCTGGACAAACTCTCCCTCTCTCTAAAATGAACCACCGCAAGTTGGAACCTGCTGTTGCAATGTTAATTTGACTAGAAGTGGCAGGACCTGGTCCCAGAGCAGCTCTTGGTTGTCTTTCCAAATAATTTTGCCCCAGGTAATAAATACCTAATTGATGCAATATGAGTCAGTATTTGTTGTTCATTGCTACATAATTGAGTGGTCAAGGTTTCATCTTTCACCTGTCTCTACAAATTCTTAATCTCCACAAGTAGTCAACATTAAAAACAAGAAAGTTACCCATGTAAATTTCTACATGCTTGCATCCAAACACCCTTTGACTCTCTTCAGCTTGCTTTCCTCTCGATGAAATTTCATTTTCTATATTAAACATATCTCCAGGCTGTGCCCATCTTGGCATTTCAAAAAAAAATAGAAAAACCTGGTTGGATTATATGTCTGCCTTCTCCTTAAATCAGATGAATTGCTCCACTTGCCGGTAGGATAAATAGTTCAGTTAAAGCATATACTAAGAATCTCAGATAAGTAGCTCAGTTAAAACATATACTAAGAACCTAGGTAAGAAATGTGAAAAAAAAAACATTGCTTATTAGTCCTACAGCAGAGATGATACCTTTTTTAAAAAAAAAATTATTATTATACTTTAAGTTTTAGGGTACATGTGCACAATGTGCAGGTTAGTTACATATGTATACATGTGCCATGCTGGTGTGCTGCACCCATTAACCCGTCATTTAGCATTAGGTATAGCTCCTAAAGCTATCCCTCCCCCCACCCCACAACAGTCCCCAGAGTGTGATGTTCCCCTTCCTGTGTCCATGTGTTCTCATTGTTCAATTCCCACCTATGAGTGAGAACATGCGGTGTTTGATTTTTTTTCCTTGCGATAGTTTACTGAGAATGATGATTTCCAATTTCATCCATGTCCCTACAAAGGACATGAACTCATCATTTTTTATGGCTGCATAGTATTCCATGGTGTATATGTGCCACATTTTCTTAATCCAGTCTATCATTTTTGGACATTTGGATTGGTTCCAAGTCTTTGCTATTGTGAATAGTGCCTCAATAAACATACGTGTGTATGTGTCTTTACAGCAGCATGATTTATAGTCCTTTGGGTATATACCCAGTAATGGGATGGCTGGGTCAAATGGTATTTCTAGTTCTAGATCCCTGAGGAATCGCCACACTGACTTCCACAATGGTTGAACTAGTTTACAGTCCCACCAACAGTGTAAAACTGTTCCTATTTCTCCACATCCTCTCCAGCACCTGTTGTTTCCTGACTTTTTAATGATTGCCATTCTAACTGGTGTGAGATGGTATCTCATTGTGGTTTTGATTTGCATTTCTCTGACGGCCAGTGATGGTGAGCATTTTTTCATGTGTTTTCTGGCTGCATAAATGTCTTCTTTTGAGAAGTGTCTGTTCATGTCCTTCACCCACTTTTTGATGGGGTTGTTTGTTTTTTCTTGTAAATTTGTTTGAGTTCATTGTAGATTCTGGATATTAGCCCTTTGTCAGATGAGTAGGTTGCGAAAATTGTCTCCCATTCTGTAGGTTGCCTGTTCACTCTGATGGTAGTTTCTTTTGCTGTGCAGAAGCTCTTTAGTTTAATTAGATCCCATTTGTCAATTTTGGCTTTTGTTGCCATTGCTTTTGGTGTTTTAGACATGAAGTCCTTGCCCATGCCTATGTCCTGAATGGTAATGAGATGATACTTTTATACCACTTGGATTTGTCATTTAACTAATTGCTAAATTTGCCCATATCAGTCATGTTGAACTGTGCCTCCCTCAAACAACTAGCAAGACTGATCTGAGGTTGAACCAACTGCTTAGGAAACATCCTCTATGAAGCTATAAACCTGAAACCTATCTATATTCAGTCTCTGGAGATGAAAGTGTCAGAGCTGGCAGGGCATGGTGGCTCATCCCTGTAATCCCAGAACTTTAGAAGGCTGAGGCAGGAGGATTGCTGGAAACCAGGAGTTTGAGACCAGCCTAGGCAACATAGTGAAACCCTGTCTCTACAAAAATTATTAGCCAGGCATGGTGGCATATGCCTGTAGTCCTAATTACGTGGGAAGGTGAGGCAGGAGGATTGCTTGAGCCCAGGAGGCTCAAGCCCATGATCACTCATACTGCCACACTCCAGACTGGGTGACAAAGCGAGACTCTGCCTCAAAAAGAAAAGAAAAAGAAAGTGTCAGATAAATTTAAGAGGTACATTTCAGCCTGATCCATATTGAGATTAAGGGCTGCTTTCTTTTTAAATAAAGATATGTTTAGTATTTCTACAATAGGATTCAATACAATAGAATTGAAAGTATGTGTAAGTTTAGCCCAAAGCTAAAGAGAAAGATACTATTCTCAAGCCAAATTACATACAGTATGTAGATGTACCTGTATCTTTATCTTTTTTTATTTTTTTTGAGACAGTCAGATATATCTTTTAAAACTGACTTGGCCTCATACTTTTATAGCACATGCAGATTTTGATTCTTGTAACTGTCACTTGAAATTTTGTTTTTTAAAGCTAAATTAGTCCAATCATCTTGCATACTGCAAGAGGAACTAGTTATTCAAACTATGAGAATTTAGTATTTGCTTACAAGCAAGATAACAAGAATGGAATCTTTTTTATCTTGGGTGGGTCAGTGAGCAAAAATATATTTCTTTTTATTTCTGTGTGCTATTAATATGGGTGGTTCTCATCATTGCCTCTCTAACTTTCCATTTAAATTTCAAAATGATTTAATCTTAAATGTAAAACAACTGTGAAATCTTATTACCGAGATTATTTATTTCAAAAATGAGTCTCCGGCAACAGAGTTCCTATACTCTATGCTGAGAGATCTGGAATATTGCATTCATTTCTGAAAACACACTTAAGAGGAGAGACATTAACTTTCTGAAGCAAATTCAGCAGGAAATCAGGGTCATGCAGAGGGCAGATACAGTCTCAGTTAAGGAACAGTTCAGGCAATTGGAGATGTTTAAGCTGCAAAATACAGAATTGAAAGAGGACATAACTGTCTGAAAAATGTGAGAAAAGAATTGAACCTACTCTTATTAACTATAAAGACCTGAACTGGGATCCATGAGTATAAGTGATAGAAATCCATACTTGGTTCTTCCCATTTTAGTTCCCAAACAAAAGCTAGAGGAAAGTTTATCAGAAATACTGAGTTAGGGCCGGGCGCAGTGGCTCACGCCTGTAATCCCAGCACTTTGGGAGGCTGAGGCGGGCGGATCACGAGGTCAGGAGATCGGGACCATCCTGGCTAAAACGGTGAAACCCCCTCTCTACTAAAAATACAAAAAATTTAGCCGGGCGTGGTAGCGGGCGCCTGTAGTCCCAGCTACTCGGGAGGCTGAGACAGGAGAATGGCGTGAACCCGGGAGGCGGAGCTTGCAGTGAGCAGAGATCGTGCCACTGCACTCCAGCCTGGGCGACAGAGCGATATTCCGTCTCAAAAAATAATAATAATAAAAATAAAAAATAAAAATAAAAGAAATACTGAGTTAGGGATGGTACCCTACCTACCTGCCATAGGTTAGGGAATTAACCTATTAAATCCCTCCAATCTTCTAAAGTTTCATTTTAAAACTCTAAAAGATCATGCCCAGCCTAAAGACAACATCAGCCCATGGAAGAGCACATCTATTAGAGACAAATGTATCCTCACCAAAAGTGATTATTTTATTTTTTCCTTAAGATAATACGAATGAAAGACTACTACTGCTAATAATAATTATAGTTATAATCTAGTCAGTGCTTTCTCTGCTGTGCATTTACTAATTTCGTCTTGTTTAATCCTATTCATACTCTCATGAGGTAGGTATGGTTATCCCCATATATGAATGAGAAAACTAAGGTTTGGAAAAGAGACTTGCTCAAGGTCACAAGGTAAAGAAATGGCAAAGGCCCAGCTCCTCACTCCAGCAGCATCTGTTACCTAAGCCTGCCCACTTACTCACAGCTTCCCCCACCTAGACAGTGCACACTGTAATTTCAATTGGCCATAATCCCCAAATCATAGAAACCTCAACTCTAGAAGATAATGAATGCTCTTGAGCAGCAAAATGATCATCAGTTGACTCACAATGAATACTCTCTATAGATTATTTTGACAAAGTAACGCTATCCAACTGTGCCTGCAAATGCCAACACATGCAAATCCCTGCGACTTCATAAACAGCAAATGCCCTAATGAGCTAAAGAAACAATTGCTCTTTACTCATTTTCTTCAGTGTGTTTCTTATTTCTGCTGGAAAATAATGTCCAGAAGGAATTTGTGTTCTATTCAATGACTATAAAAAAGAGGAAGTTTAGTGTTTACAAGTTTACATAATACAAAAAAGAGTGGCCGTGAAACAGTGAGCTGTGGCTTCCTGGTGGGAAGACACTCACATGCAGCCTGTGACTTCCTGGGCAGTTTTAATTTACTTTTAATGATTTCAGAAGTCATGCCTCAGAGGTTTGAGATAAAAAGGTTCATAGCATCTTACCTTTTTCTTTTCTGCCCCTCCTTTTTTAGTTTGGTAAAATGTAGTCCAGAAAAACAGGTGGAGGGGGAAGAGCCAGTGTAAGTATTTGCTCCTCCAGGAAACTTCCCACATATCCTAAACCCATCTTTGTTCTTCTTTACCTTTATACTGTCCACGTTTTTTCACTTGATCACTGACTGTTGTGTTTCTTCGACTGTGTTCTGTACATACCTTTTCTCATTCATGAGAATGAATTGTTTAATCATCAGGGTTGCCAACACCCTCATTATTTCTTTTTCTGTGTTCCCATGGTGCACGGGAGTTATCTCGTCCCATGATTTATCACACACTGTAGGTATTCGTGGCTCTTTCTCTGTGAACTCCTTTAAGGAGACCCAACTTAATTCACTTTTGCATAACCGTCATCTAGCATCGCCTAGCACATTGTAGGCCCCCATGAAGAGATTAAATTAAATGAAAACTCGAATAGTTCATTTAATCCCCAGTGTTTAACATATAGTATGAACTGAATTGAAGTAAAGTGAATTAAATTCAATCAGAACAAATCAAAATGAACTGAAATGATTATAAGACATTATTATGTTGGATAAAGTTATCCAGATTATATTTATAATTTGTAGAAAAATTGATTAGCACAGCCTAGCTACGTTGTTGTGTGATTCCTATGATGGACACTCAGGATTGCCCATTATGCTACTACCATAGAAAGGTCAGCAGCCTTTAGTCCCAATGTTAGTTAGTTCTTTAAGCTGAGGCCATAAGGGTAGACACAGTCTAAATCACTGTGTATTGGCTGAGAAATGTAGACCAAACTCCGGAAGGCTGACAGTATTTCTGAACAAGCAAATGATGCTTAAAGTGAACTGATGCTGTTGATTATACAGGAGGATTCCCCAACAAGTAGATCTAAAATTTCATTTCCAGGGCTAAGTCACCTTCTTGGTCCATGGTTTGCTGTGATCTCAGAGGGAGAGGAAACCATACCCACAACAGCCCCTCATCCCTCCCCTCTCTTCTTATCTCTAGCTTCTAAATAGTAGTCCATCAGCACGCACTGTGCACCCCATCTGAGTTCAGCTGTGTGTTAGGCACCTGAAATTCAGTCAATACTATGAACATTATCTCTCCACTTTTGGGTCCTAACTTCTCAAAAAGGAGACCAACAATAAGTAAGTACCAAAAATATTAATCATAAATGATCACAAATTCTATCAGGATGTGAAAGAGAGAAATGACAAGATATTTCCCTCATCCAAAAATGTAGACTCTGATTTAGGAGTATAGGCAATTCTTTTCTCAAAATTATATCTCTTTTCATCAAAAAAAGTAATTACTGGTAAACCAGATAAATAAGCATTTTGTAAAAATGAAAATGATTGGGGGAGAGAGGAATATCCTCTCCTACAATTTGTGCTTAACTAGCTTAGGTTTGTCCAATGAGATCAGACATCTTTTAATGTTGATGATGTTCACCTATCAGTAAAACTTTGGGAGCACATTCCTCTTTATACATTTACTTGTGGGTTTGTAAGTGTATATAGACTACTATAGTAATATAAAATGGACATTATAAACTTAAAAGTCAAAAAATGTAAAAGATAAAGCAAAAGTAAACATTTTACAATTTGCTTTATGAATGATAAAAATGTTACTCTCCCTTTAAAATATAATTACTAATATGTTAATAATAAATATGCCTCACTTTTCTTTAAGATATCTGTTTAACTTTGTAATGTAGCAATTCACAAGCATAATATTAGATTCCATTTATTTCAACACTTAGTTTTATAGATGGTCACATCAAAAAAATGCCTCACAAATGCACAATATTCATAATATTTAATATGACATTAGTTTGGAATTTACAGAAAATATGTCAATATATCACATCGACTGAAGTTTTTGATTTTTTTTAAATCACAACTTTTAAAAGTTTAAAACTTTTAAACTTTTAGAGAAGCTTTTAGCCAGCTTCTCTAACCTGAAATAGATGATCATTTTTACCTGTAGGCATGACTGACAGAGCACAGCTGAAGAAGAGGTACCAGCTCTGTCATATTCTCATTTCTCACTCGTGTTTGCATTATCAAGTTTTCTTCAAGCCACAGTTGTTGTTCAGGACTCATTTTAGGCAACATGCTCATTTTGTGAAGAGTAGTTTGGTTACAATTAAATAACATAATCTATAAACCAATTTAACTGGGCTCACATAAAGCGCAATACATAGAAAAATGCTAACAGCAAATAAAGTGCAGGCCCCTCTGGCACCCCACCCCACGGTGGCGCTTCCATGCCACCCTCAGGAAACCTTGAGTACTGCGTGTGAATCATGCCAGAACAGGGGCACCTCTGTGATACTGTATATCAGACCTCAGTAAATTTCCAATCCTTTATTTTTAGAAGAAGAAAATAAAGTAGAAACTCTGGTATTTTCTTCTGGGGTGCCAGAAGTAAATATTTGAATTTCTACTTTATTTTTTCCACACTGGAGATCAGAGAAACTAAAGGTTTCAAGTTTATAAACCAAAAGTCGGCCAGCAAATACATTTTCCTTTCCTTTCTCTTACCAAAGAGAAAAAGATGATATCATATTGATTAAGTTTTGTCTTTATAGACCAATTATTCATTAACCAGAAGGACAGATCATTGTTATTTATTAATGTGATACCTAATTTTTATTTTAAAAGGGTACACATTCTAACAAATGGTAATTTCTTCATAATTTTCCAAAATAATGCCAGGTTTTAAAAAGAAAAACAGATGATGTAAAGAGGCACTAAACCAGATTAGTTTCAGGACATTCAATGTCACCAGAAGAACAGGAATGGCTGGATGTTGCACCTATAAAGGGAAACACTGGATGGGTAGCAGGATGGCTGCTCACAAGGATTTGAAGAACTACCCTGTGGACAAAAGTATGGAATCACATATTCAGCAAATATGTATTAAATGCCCACTTACTAAGTACCACAGTGAGGAGCTGGAGAGCTGGTGGTAGTGAGATGGATTTTGTGATACCTGCCTACAAGGAGCTTGGAACAAGCTCAGGGAGATCCACTTTAAAATACTGTGTGATTTAGATTAGGAGTAAACAAACTTTTTTTGTAAAGGACCAGATAGTAAATATTTTAGGCTTTGCAGGCCACATGGTCTCTCGCAACTAAATATTCAACTCTATTGCAACACAAAAGCAGCCACAGACAGTCTGTAAGGAGTAGACATAGCTGTGTTCTAATCAAACTTTTTATTTATGGATATTGATATGCAAATTTCATGTAATTTTATATGTCATGAAATATTAATCTTTTTTATTTTTTTCAACTCTAAAAATGTAAACATTTTCTTACCTTACGACCTACAGAAACATGCAGCAGCCAGATCTGGTCCACAGGTAGTAACCTGCCAAGAGCTAATTAACAGGATTTCACAAGAGCTCAGAGGAAGAGTACTTAACCTCCACTGGAGATTTCGTGGGCGCTTCCTGGAGAAACCAAGAACCAGGTTGAGGGATTGTGCAGGGCAAAGGGATAGGCCAAAAGGACAGTGAGAGCTAAGGCCTGGTTGTACAAAACAGATCGTGTAGTGTAGAGGAACTGCTAAGAAATGAAGTTAGAGAGGCAGAGCCCAGTCAGGAAAGTTGAACTTTATGTTCCAGAGGTGGTGAGTAGCCACTGCAGGGATTTAAGCAGGGAGTTTGTGCTGGAAACTGTAACATTAATTCCAGCTCAGGCTGTGGAATCAAACTGACATGGTTAGGATCCCAGTTCTGCCACTCACCAAGCATCTGAATTCAAATCATTTTCTTATCCTCTTCAAATATCAGTTCCATCATCTGAAAACCAAAGATAATCCCTACCTTGCTCTTTGTTATTCTCTATTCTTGTACCTGTCTGCTTCACTTATTGCTCATAGTGTCACAACTGGTAATATAAATTTCATTGCTAACTTGTTATTTGACTGATGCCCCCTCTAGATTGTGGGGCCATGTCATCATCCATATAAACCAGGTACCTAGCAGGGCGCCTGACTCAAAAGTACCTGATGAATAAATGGAAAAAAACAAAATCAACTAACAATGATAAAGCCAACGATCTCCCACCTTGTAGTTCTATCACTATCCATGCTTGCTTCTTGCCTTACAAGGATAAATATGTTGTATCATTTATTTAAAACTTGGAATAAAGTCATAAAGAAAAATGATTAATCATTTCTATACATCTGTCTTATCCATAATGTTTATTTTCTTGAGCAAGTTCTCATTACACTTCATTTTGCCACATGGCTTTTCCTTCTTCCACTGAGACGCACTTCCTCCAAGAAACTTCCTTAATCTAAATGTTACAGGAAAGGGGTCCCAATCCAGACCCCAAGAGAGGGTTCTTGGATCTTGTGCAAGGAGGAATTCAGGGCGAGTCTGCAGTGCACAGTGAAAGCAAGTTTATTAAGAAAGTAAAGGAATAAAAGAATGGCTACTCCATAGACAGAGCAGTCCCGAGGGCTGCTGGTTGCCCATTTTTATGGTCATTTCTTGATGATATGCTGAACAAAGGGTGGATTATTCATGCCTCCCCTTTTTAGACCATATAGGGTAACTTCCTGATGTTGCCATGGCATTTGTAAACCATCATGGTACTGGTGGGAGTGTAGCAGTGAGGACAACCAGAGATCACTCTCGGCGCCATTTTGGTTTTGGTGGGTTTGGCTGGCTCCTTTACTGCAAACTGTTTTATCAGCAAGGTCTTTATGACCTGTATTTTATGCTGACCTCCTTTCTCATCCTGTTACTTAGAATGCCTTAGCCGTCTGGGAATGCAGCCCAGTAGGTTTCAGCCTCATCTTACCCAGCTCCTATTTAAGATGGAGTTGCTCTGGTTCACACACATCTGACATAAATGGGCAATTTTCTAGTTTATATTGCAGTGAGCTGGAAATGAAGCAAAATCTTTCCAATGCATAATTCAGGCTAACTTTTAACTTAAATTCACAGGTAGGGTAAATGGCCCATTTCATTAATGATTTACAAACGTCTGCATGCCTCCTTATCTAAATTGCCAAAATACCTTTATATTTCACTGCCCGATATCACATTATAAATTGTAAATATATGACTTGTCTATTCATTAGATTTCCAGAACTCTTATTCTAGGGCAAACAAGAAAGCAATAAAATCCATGTTGAATTTTAGCTCATATTTCTCCTTATTGTTCAATTTCATTCATTCGTTCCACAAGTATCTATTGAATGCTTACTGTGTGCCATGTATTGTTAAATCTTCCCTTTTAGAGATGTTTATGTAACATTTTTTGTTTTGTTTTGTTTTTTGTTTTGTTTTTTTTTTTTGAGACAGAGTCTCGCTCCATTGCCCAGGCTGGAGTGCAGTGGCGCAATCTCAGCTCACTGCAAGCTCTGCCTCCCAGGTTCACGCCATTCTCCTGCCTCAGCCTCCCGAGTAGCTGGGACTGCAGGCTACCGCCACCATGCCCGGCTAATTTTTTGTATTTTCAGTAGAGACGAGGTTTCACCGTTTTAGCCAGGATGGTCTCGATCTCCTGACCTCGTGATCCGCCTACCTTGGCCTCCCAAAGTTCTAGGATTACGGTAACATGTGTTTTAAGGTGTTTATTTTCTAAATAGCTTAAATCTTAACCACCAATTTATTTTTTTCTTCTATATGTGTTGGTAATTGTGGCCTAGATAAAAGCTCTAGCAATTGTAGTGACAGGACAAAATATAAAAATTCTCAGGGCTATTTAAATTATAAACAGATTTTAAGAAGCACTGTGTGGTATTTCTGTTATCCTTCTGCTTTCCAAGAGAATATATCTGCATCCTGAAATCTAATCACACTTACTTCAGGCAGAGTTGCTTTTGGAAATTCAGGCTTTGCCCATATTGTCTTTGTTGTATAAACAACTTAGCTTCCCTTTCTCCCTTTTAGTTCTAGAATTCTTTAGTACTAATTATAGATTGAGAATATCCAGGGTCAGGAAGACCTAGTCCAGGTCTAGGGAGAATCCAGGTTCAGGAAGAGTGGACAGCATGGGCTTAGTTAGGGACATATTAAGCCTATGATACCAATTAAGACAACAAATGGAGATGTCTAATATGCAGTTAGTCCACCAAAATTATAACTTCTTATTTCTTAAGTTTTTCAAACTGCCATGGAATAGTCCCTTTTTCATTATCTCAACCATGACAAATTTCTCATATTTATCACTCCCAATACATTTAAAAGGTGTTAGCTAGAGTGTGTTTCTCACTTATTCCTCATACTATCTAATTCTTAAAGCTCTTAACTATATAAAATGCAGGCCATAAGCCATGGAGTTTTCACTCATCCTTATTTTTAATTCACTTGCTAGATTATCAAATTCAAATTCTCTTCTATTAGAAATCTTTGCCTCACTAACTGGAAGAAGCTCAAGTCTTGATTCCTTTATGCAATCCTTCCAATCCAACCCCAGTTTACAGATGTGTGCCTTTTTCCAGGATAAATTTGGAAACCTTCCGAAATATCACAGATATGACCAAATTTTGAAGGATCTTCTATTGTGGTTATGTAATCTGTGACACATAAACACAACTCTTAAAATTTCAAAGAGAACAGTCCACTGGAAACAACCTTTTTGATTCTTCTTACTACCAAACAGGCTAGATTACATAGCCCATGAAGCCAGTTTACAGAAATGAATTTGTAAAGAAAATCGCTTTTAAAGAATCAACTGAAGAGAGGTTAGTTTAGTGGCCTCACAGACTTCATTAAAAACAAACCTTGCTCTGATTTGGCAGGGATTTTCAAACTATTCTGATTCAAGAACCACTTTTGAAGGTCAAAAGCACAATTTACTAGCCTCATTGGCTATAAAAAGAAACAAAACATGACCCCCAGTGGGGTAAAGGCTTCTGATGAGACACTAGCATTAAATTGCTAACTCATGCCAAAAACAAAAGTATAAAGATTGGAATCTAGGTCAGTAGTGATTAATCCGAGGAACAGGCTGGAATGAAACAACCTAAGGACCCTACTTGGGGAAGCATTAAATATCATAAATAAAAATGGCCATTAGATGAATTTACAGCCCAAATTAGGAAAGTTTTTCTATCAGTCACTTGCATACAGAACTTAGGAAATTTATGGAAGACGTGACAGTGACTTCCAAAATCGATAGAAAAATTAGTACATGTTTGAAAACAGACTTTGGGTCAAAGTGTTTCTTTTCAAAATAGGGGTGGGAGTTGGGGATGTGTTACCCTCTAAAATCTTCCATAGTAATTTCCTCCTGAGAAAAGAAATTCATTTCATTTTAGTGTTCCTATCATGTTTTTGAGAATTTCCATCCTCATTTTCTGTTCTGAGAGCATGGTTTAGTAAATAGTCCTCAGACCCAATAAACATATCAACAGAGAATTTTTTAGCAAGTTAATCAAAATATGAGGCAAACAATGGGATATGCTTGAAATAACAAGTCACTTGATTACTTAATTAGGTTAACAAGACTGCCACAAATTGAAACCCTGTCATTTTTTAAAACCTCGGTCGAAAATATTTCTGGGTAATGATTCAAGGAATGAAGAAAATTGGCCTTTTTGAAGGTTACCAAAATGTACCAGCTGTGTACCATTCCAAGGAGTCCTCTGAGAACCCTGAAAATACATATGGGTTTTTGTTAATCATTTTAAAATCTCAAAGAGCAGTCTGTGCTACACAATAATACACGAAATCCACATGAAGCCTCCGGGTATTTTATGGCAAGTCCTACTTAGGCCAAGCTTTTTGGATTTGCTTCAGATCTTTATTTCCAAGCTCAGTAGCAAACTCCTGAAAGCTTTGATTTCAAATAAACATCTCCATTTTGTCTTTTGCCTCTTCATGTAGTAATCGTGTATATGTTTATATACTGAAGAATCAATCATCCAATAGAAATCTAGCTTTGATAAGTATGTTTACTAAGAGGATACTAAAATTACCCATAAGGTAATTTAAGGGAATTCATTACCCAAATAAAAGACTATGAGCATAAAAAACTATAGATATTGCTGAGAGTTTACTTACTGTGCTTAATACTTCACATGTACTATTACGACTAATTTGCCTTCTTGAAAAGATGAGGAAACAAGCCTAAAGAAATTAAATAATTTGCTGAAGGTTACACCCGAGAGCAAGCAACTGAACCAATCATCTAACCCAGGCCTTCTAACTCCATTTGGGTCATCTTTTCTGATTTGTGGCTCTAAAACCCCCTTTCCAGAAACAATCTGACATTTTTAGAAACCTTCTTTTAGAATTGACGTATTTTACTGAAAAAGATTCCATTTCTTTTGAAGATTAACCAGAGATTTTAAAGCTAATCTTGGCTTTTCTTTCAACATTTCTTCACCACTGCCACCCCCACCAAAAAATAAGAGAAAATGCAGTTTCTGTCATTTAGATATTTTGAGAAAATATTAACTGCAGAAACAAATTAGCATGCTCTGAAAAACAAGTCCCAGAGTTTAGAGAGACTCTGACAAAGATGCAATTTGAGTGTGTTCCTCAAGCACATTCATTGCCATTTATACCTTATTCACAATCAGCAAATCTGGCTGTGCCTGGGATGAAGAATTTTTTGTTTATTTATTTTAGAGACAGAACTTTGCTCTGCCACCCAGGCTGCTGCATCCTAGGTGATGTAGCCTGCTACATGATCATAGCTCACTGAAGCCTCGAAACTCCCCTCTTGCCTCAGCCTCCCAAGTAGTTGGGACTACAGGTACACACCACCCTGCTCTGCTAATTTTTTTAAGACATGGGTGGTCTCACTATATTGCCCAGGCTGGTCTCAAACTCCTGGCCTCAAGCAATCCTTCCACCTCAGCCTTCCAGGTATCTGGGATTGCTGGCATGAGCCATCATGCCCAGCTAAACAAGTTCTTCCCTAAAAGTGAAGAGGGCTTGTTTAAAAGGACTGTAATAAGCTTCCCTTGCAATTCCCCAAGTGGACTTGGCAAAATGTCCTCCTCCCCTCAACTCTTCCACCTCCTAGAAACACCTATTCATGCCTTCTTCCTTCCTGGAAGCCCTAGGAGTTTCCTGGGGTTTCTTGAGCTATGGCAACCCCATATGTATGATTCCAAATTTAGACAGAGGAGTGTAACCTGTGTCCTAGTGTGCAAGCCCAGGAAAGAGAATTAGCACCAATATGTGATACTAAACACTTGACAATCTTTCCCTCATTTAATTCCTACGACAAAACTAGGTAATACTGTCATTATCAACAATTTGCAGATAGGGCTTAGAGACTCTGAAATCTGAAGTCCATGCCTTTGGCTACTCCACCATAATTTCTCCTAGGATTTAGTAGTTTTTATTCCTTGAAACACTGGCAACGAATGGCCTACTATATTATTATGCTGAATTCCCTGATTCCTACTTTAAAACACAACCATTTCCATTTTCGAAAGATTATAGATCCATCTCTTGCTTGCCTGAAAGTAACCCATTCTTTCTTCAAAGGTAAAACTGTACACCTAAACTTTGTAAAACTCTGTAGTTGAGACTGTCTCAAGTTCCTATTGAATCAGATAATTGTTATCAGATCTCCTTGAAAAAGATAAAAGGACCACCACTGTTACAAAGTACAGAGCAACAAAAGCCAAGGCCCAGTTAACAGCACTTCATTGAAATGCAAGAGGCATCTCTGTGTACTTACTTCCCATCTTAGACACAGGAGAGCAGGGGGTTTGAAGGATTTGAATTCTGAATTTCTGTTAGAATGAGATCTGCCAAGAATAAGCCCTGAATGTACTACTTTTCCCTGTAGAGAAAAATGAGCTTATCACGCAGGTCTTTGTCGAGATAATACCTACACCTGTTGTCAGGCTAAAGATTTAGATAGTCCTGGATGAAATTCCAGGTCTGCTGTGTGAGTGTTAGGGAGCATGGTTGAGCTACAAATTGCGTGGAAGCAAGCTGATTTTAAGTTGCCATGGCAAAGAAAATGCAGAGAATGAGAAGCTTTTACCTTAATATTTTCTACATCTTGTTAGGATAGGATTGTCCAGCTGAGGGGTGCTTTTTTTGTGCTTCTACTGACATGAACAGATAAAATAATAAACACTAATTATAGAGTATTATAATGATTTCTGGGCTTGCCTCAGAGGGGCATCTATCTGGCTAGGTAATTACTTCCCTGACAGATAGGTTTTTACGTGAGAATGGAGCATGATGAGCCTAGTTTATTGCCTGCTGATGAGACCACGGGGGAGGAAGGTCATGCGGTATGCTTATTAAGACCATTTTAGTCAACGTGTTTTTCAATCAGTCGTCAGGGTACCCACCCCTGGTTAAAGAAACGCTACAGATGAAAATGACACAGTGATTCTCAGTCGTGCGAGTCTGTTGCTTTAGGGAAGTGACTAAACGGTAAGAGACTTCTCAGGTTGAAGTGGAAGGCATTTCTTGAAAATATGATGCCTTTGCCTATAATGCTCTAAAGTTGATCCCTAGTGTGAAAGAGAGTGCTGCTTTCTGTATGATACTTCATTCCCTGAAAGATTATTTTCCCCAGCTAAGTCAGATTCAAGTTTCTACACAATTCTGGATAATGTTTAGGAGGTATCCTGACTTCAAGGAATTTATATTCAAAAATACACAAGCACATGTACTCTTCTCCCTTCTCCCGTAACCTAATTGAGTTTGCCAGGAAAAAGGGGCAATGATTTTTTCCCCTTGTTATTTACTAATAGATAGTAAAGAATATATACTAGGGGTAAAAAAGACAGAAAATCAGAGAATCCAGAGAAGAAAGGAAGTTAAAAAAAAAAAAAAGAAAAACTAAATGAAGCTTCGACAAAAATGCAATAGTGTACACATACTGCCCTTCTTGAAATGATCCATCTTATTAAATGATGTGGTTTCAGTGCTTACCTCTTAGTCCTGCTACACCTATGGGAATTTGGAAGAAAGCTAGGTTTTTCACTTTTTAAATGATGGCAAATGTTACGTGCTCCAAACGCTGAGTAGAGATTCTTGGATTGTGATGAAATATAAAAATATAGTGCAGTCCCCACTTTGAATTACTAAACAAACTCAAATATTGTAAAAAGGCAGGCATTTCTTGACTGCTCATACAACATAAACTTTTCTCCCAAGGAGTCTGTGTCGTGTGTGAAACTGTAGATAATAAATCTAGGCTTGTTTGCCATGTCTTCTATGAATGCTCGAAGGAAGTTTATCCACACCTAAACGTAACTGTTGAAATATTTATTGGCATGATATGCTAATAGAGGCCCTTATAGTGCTTTGTGGAACAGACACATATACAGTCACGTGGGATATGGGTATGTTTTGAGAAATGCACAGTTAGGCAATTTCATCATTGTTGTGTGAACTTCATAGAGTGTATTTGCACAAACCTAGGTGTTGTAGCCTGCTACATACCTAAGCTATAGGGTATAGCCTATTGCTCCAAGGCTACAAACCTTTAGAGAATATTATTGTACTGAATATTGTAAGCAGTGGAAACACAAAGGTAAGTATTTGTGTATCTAAAGATAGAAAAGGTACATTTAAAACACATCATTATAATCTTACAGGACCACCATAGAACATGTGGTTCATCCTTGACCAAAACATTCTTGTATTTCCACTTCCTCCCTAACTATGAATACTTTCATGCTGTTCAATACGGTACAATGGCAAAATAAGTTTATATAGTATAGATGGCTATTCAAGATATAGTTACTTAAATAAAAAGTGGGTTTTTTTCCTAAAAACAAAACAAAAGAAAATCTCCTTTTGCTTTTCTAACTACCCTTTATGTCCATTTTGTTGTTGTCCCTTGCAGAATTTACAGTATTAGACAAAACACACAGTGGAAGATCAGAATTTAATTAGATTTATTTGTTGTTGAAACAGCTTTCAAATTCTTTCATCTTATAAGGAGTGAATCCCTAGATTACTCACAGACACATGAAAATAAAAAACTACAGAAGAATGTTCACATTGCATTTCAGTTCTTCATCATGTAAAGCACTTGGGCCTTTCTAAAAGATGCAAATCCCTCTTTATTATTTTGATGAGCTAACAAGATGAATTCATCTCTAGAACACTATAAAAACTAAATTGTGAAAAATGGCGCCAACCATATAACCTGTCCTTGATCATACCTATTATTTGGTAACTCTGTGGGGAAACTAGAATCTTTTAGAAGTATTATTTGTGTCCTAACTATTTAAGTGGATGATTTACCCTCCTCTAGGAAACTTAATATTGAGAGTAGGCTGAGAGGTGATCATGTTAATCTGGAAAATTTTTCATAAATTAAGGAAATTGAGTTTAATAGTTAGAGCAAATTCTCCACATGCATCATGTTTCTGTACTGAGTGCTGAACTATACAATAAACAAGGAACTGAAAACAAGCTTTGAAAATATCCAGCAGATTCAAGTATTGCTATTTGGCCTAACAACCTCTTAAACATATGCTCATTTGCAACTGCAAATATAAAAGCTTTTGTGTAAAAGGCTTTATATTTTATACACAAAATATAAAAAATTTTGTAAGATTAGATTTGTATGCCAAAAAAATCTTTCATATATATAATTCTCTAATTCTTAGATATCAAAAACAAGACTATTTGAACAGTTTAGTATTAAAATAAGTGACAACTTACATTACTTATGAGGGCATGTAATCAGAGTGGCTGTACCTGAACTAGGTACAAAAATGCTTAATACTCAGCTTAACACCAGCATGTAAAATGTATGTGAATTCAGCAAAACATATTTTAAATGACTTTACATTCCATTGCTATGTGTGTTATAGACACAAAGTTATGGCACTGAGATGAATCACTACTTTTGACAAACATTTTTTGACACTCTCACCTGGGAGATCCGGAGCACCATCCACTGAGAGCCAAAATGATCTAAATTTATAGTTCCATTGTTTCAAGGCTTGAATAGAAGCATAGCAGAAAACAAGAATGAGAGCTAATTTTCTATTGTTGGCAGATGTGAAAAAACATCATCACTTATTATATGATAGGTTTGGTTGGCTTTCTCCTGAGTTACATAAGATGTTATGTTCCTGATCTGTTTATGTATTGCTGTTTAATACCCAAATCTTTGAATTATTGTTAGATTATTTACTATCTTTTGCTAGTAGTTATTCCCACCAAGCAATTTATAATAAGCAGCTAATGGAAGGGACCACTGGATTTTTTTTTTTTTTTTGAGACAGTCTCACTCTGTCACCCAGGCTGGAGTGCAATGGCACGATCTCAGCTCACTGCAACCTCCGCCTCCTAGATTCAAGTGATTCTCCTGCCTCAGCCTCTCTAGTAGTTGGGATTACAGGCACCCACCACCATGCCCAGCTAATTCTTGTGTTTTTGGTAGAGACAGGGTTTCACCATGTTGGCCAGGCTGGTCTCGAACTCCTGCCCTCAAGTGATCTGCCAGCCTCGGCCTCCCAAAGTGTCGGGATTACAGGCATGAGCCACTGCTTCTGGGCAGGACCACTGGATTTCCATATGGAAAAAACTACTATCAAAAAAAGAATTTTTTTTCCAAACTCTACATAGATAAGGATTGTATAATCAGTTACTGGAAATGCATTCTTGGGATTGTTTGCATAATTTATTTTCTATGTATTTGTGGATGCTCAATCAAGCTTTATGTATATTCATTGATTTTTTTTCAAATCTGATTAGCCTTAGTTATGCGTGTTTATTCCCCCAAAAATTGCCAGCCACAATTAAAATTAAAATTATGATACCAAACTTACTGGTGGTAGCATGCTATAATTTATAATTCAAGATGGTATCAGAGCCACATTATATACTAAACTGGTTTTGTAGATGCAGGTTATCATAGGATTTAGAACAAATCAGTGTATTAGGCCAGAGTTACCAACTGAAGGGAGCATCAACCAACTGTGGTTATACAGTCAATTACCTGTTGTTGTTGTTGTTGTTGTTGTTGTTTTAATTCAGGAAAATGTGTTGTATATGAATATACTAAATAAAGGAAATAAAGCTATTAATAGAATGTGCCACTGGTGTCTTAGGTGAAAACATACACCAAGATTCATAACTCCCCTAAAATTGTTATTGTCAGTTAGCTGGATAAAGTGGTCTATGACTAAGTTAAAAAGCTAGAAAAATCTTGTAGTCAAAAGGAAAACAAACTTTGTTATGTATACTCAGGCTGGCCCACAGAAGGTGGTGCGTGGCAGTGCTGGTGAATATCATTGCTGCAGTCTCTAATACTGCTGCAGTGCTGCCTAGCTGCTACTTTAAACCAACACTGGCTCATCTGGGGCCTTGAATTACCCCTTAAAGGTTGTATGGTGCATTACCCTGCTATTTCAAAATTACTTTAAACCATTCCTAAAGAAAGGTACCACATCCTTCTCCAGAGAAGAAGTTATTAGATTCTTTACAAAAACACATATTTATTTAAATAATAAATTTCCAACAAAAAATTCACAATTATAAGATTCCTTTGAAAATTACCAAGGTTTTCCCCAAATACATTTTTGGGTTTTTTTTTCCTTCCTTACTATTCATTAGTTTTCTTTTTTTCTTTTTTTTTTTTTAATACTTTAAGTTCTGGGGTACATGTGCACAACGTGCAGGTTTGTTACATAGGTATACACATGCCATGGTGGTTTGCTGCACCCATCAACCCGTCATCTACATTAGGTATTTCTCTTAATGCTATCCCTCCCCTAGCCCCCCACCCCTCACAGACCCTGGTGTGTGATGTTCCCCTCCCTGTGTCCATGTGTTCTCATTGTTCAACTCCCACTTACTAGTTTTCTATTGTATGAACTATCTTCCATGCTTATTTTGCTTTTATTAAAAATAAGAAATCTGTATTCCTGGTATTCCCTGGTGTTTGGATCTTTTACACACCTATTAGAACCATAATTTCTGTAACATAATAACGCTTTTCAAAACGTCTCAGTGCCTGTTCCTGAAGTTATTAGTTTCCAAGTCTCCTCGATGCCTAGCCTCGTGCATCCATGGGTCTGTAGTTGCGCCTATAGCATTCTCATTGCTACTTCAGTTTCCCTGTGACCTCCTACTTGTCTTCTCTACGGGTGTGCACTCTCCTTATCTTTCTTGCTTTCTCTCTCAACATTAAATTCACATATATGAAAGACATTCTATGGGAAGAATAACCTACTCCAGCATTTAATAGAGCCATTCTAAACATATCTGACATAGAGATGTCCGCCTGTCACCTGCCTATTCAGGAAATGAGCTTGAGACTGGAGATAGATATATTATTGCAAACCACAATCAAGGCTAATATCTTAACCTGATTTTATCCTAATTTATCTCTGTTTATCTTCATTTTCAGCATTTCTGCTCTTTCTACCCTCTCTTACCCACCTTGTAATCTTCGAATACTATATCTAACTGATACCCTTCATAAAGGGAATATTTTTGCACATATTATGCACTTTCACTTGAAGAGACAGTAACCCTCCAAGACAGCAATGGCCCAGAAAAGAGACTAGAAATGTAGTGATAATTCATAAGTCAACATCTGCCTCTCTTTTCTACCTTAGCCAAGTTTAATGCAGAGGGCATTACACTTATTTCTAGTCTCAAGTCTACCATAATTAGAACCATAATCATGGGCAAATCACTTAACTTGTCTGGGCATCAATCTCTCAATGAAAAAACTAAGCTATTTGACACATATGGCCCCTTTTATGTTTAAATCAATTTTATTGTTTTTTACTAAATGAGGTTTAGAACATTGACCCATCAAATGAAGTCACTGTAAAGAATATAAAAATTATAGTTAAATAACATTTCAAATATGAAGCTATTTAAATGTCAATTGTGCAGGCAATTTTTAAATATTTCTAGTCAATCATAATCACTGCTTTCTCAGTCTTTCTATTCTTCCTATAAGCATTTGATTAAAGTTGATAACACAGAATTCTCTTTTAATATGCATTCTGTTGGGGATACCAATTAAGATTTCTTTAACTTGTTTATTTTAGAAGTTGTTTATAACGCCAAGCAACAGTTGTAAAGAGGATAACATTCCCAGTAGATGGTTTTGAAAACTTCTATAATATCTAATTATGTATAGATCCAGACTGTTTATGTTTGGCATACAAATAATTGCTGGGAGTTAGAATGGTTTGATCAATGCATGCAATTAAGTGCACATATGTTAACCTTTTTCTTTAAAAGTTACTTTGTTATATGAACATTTATTTTTTAGGTTATATATTTAATCCCAAATCTTTGCTATCTCATGAAGACCAGTTTGTCATAAACACTTAATAAATGTCATTTTGTTCAATTAAAACAGAAGGGCCTGTACATCCTATGCATACATACTTTTTCTTCTACTGCATTGTACAAACATTTAAACCTGTGTGTGTATAGCTTCAGGAAACTATAGCTGGAGCTGGGCCAGAAAATGTCTACAGTAGCCTTACAATAGTTTTCTAGTTCCTTGGTCACTACTATGCATCACGAGTGCCTTTACCTATGTCCTTTTCCTCTTCAACCTATATACACACAGACTTTTTCCTGCTTCTTTAAGGGGGAAAAGTCTGCTAATTCAGGTGAGGGACTATGTGTTTGAAAAAGTGTTTTCAAATAAAATACTTGGCCAGTCGCAGTGGCTCACATCTGTAATCATAACACTTTGGGAGGGTGAGGTGGGTGGACCACCTGAGTCCAGGAGTTCAAGACCAGACTGGGAAACATGGCAAAACCCCATCTCCACTAAAAATAAAAATAAAAAATAAATTAAAAAATAGCCAGGTGTGGTGGCACACACCTGTAGTTCCAGCTACAAGGGAGGCTGAGGTCAGAGGATCACTTGAGCCAGGGATGTGGCAGTTGCAGTGAGCCAGGATCGTACCACTGCACTCCAGCCTGGGCAACAGAGTGAGACTCTGTCTCCAAATAAATAAATAAATAAATTTTGTAGTGGTAGAAGTTTCTAAGCAGGGATTTCCATGTTCTACTCATAGAAAAACTTACAGAACAAGCAGGTACTTTAAACCCCAACTTCTAGGGCTAACTACGTCATAGAAATTATTCTATAAGGACATGATCTACATCATTACATCACACATGAGTCCAGCCCTCTTTGTCTAAGCCTGTGACACATACTTAAACCCTGCTGTTTAACAAATCAACTCCAAAGTAACCCATCTTTGAATGTCATTAAGGATGAGTATCTGCAACGCAAGAAACTTTGTTATCCCATGATGTTTAGAAAAATCTGCTTAATAAGTAGATATATTCCACTTGTTTGTTACTCTCCATAGGTACTCTCTCTCTACTTACAACAGAATTATATGTAATCAGTTGTTCTCATTCACATAAACAAACCCTGACAAGAAATAAAAATGTGGTAATATCAGTTCTCTGCATCAAGGAACATTTTTAATAAGCTGTACTATAGAACGTCTTACTAATCAGATCTTTTAACAACACATATGTTAGCCATAATTTCTGTACTAAGACACTGAATCTATATTACATTGTAAAAATTTGAGTATGAGCTATCTATATGTTCCCAGCATTGTATCCTATGTAAAAACCCTAAATTAAATAATACACCCAAAGAAATTGAGACCATTTTTAGTTAATTTAAGAAAATAATGTCAGATATTTCCAGTTGCTAAGCATTTAATATGAATCAGGCACTGTGCTAAGAATTTTATAGAGAGTAGCCCATCTAACCCTCACAGTAACCCTATATGGTAGGTACTGTAATTAATATTATTTTACAGAGGAGGAAACTAAAATGTTAAAAGCTTAATTGTCCATAATTGTAAGTGGAGCTAGAATTCAAACCAAGTTTTTCTGGCTCCTGAATTATATTTTTATACCACCACCTACCAGTACATTTATATTCAGGTTTCTTTGGCTATCTCACCATAAAATGCTGCCACCCCATCTTAATGGTTGAGGAGATTCAACTCTCAGTTCTACCATAAGCAGTAGCATGCAATTTTAGCTATAGCTCTAGAAGTATCCAAGATTATTTAGCTCAATTTCCCAGCTCTGTAGGTTAAATTCATTGTCTTTAATGTGTTTCACTCTAGCTACCCAATGCAAATTATGTCACTAAGAACAAAGGAATAGTCACTACTTGTTTGTTTCCAATAATTCTTTTTTTTTTTTTCTTTTTTTTGAGACGGAGTCTTGCTCTGTTGCCCAGGCTGGAGTGCAGTGGCGCGATCTTGGCTCACTGCAATTTCTGCCTCCTGGGTTCACACCATTCTCCTGCCTCAGCCTCCTGAGTAGCTGGGACTACAGGTGCCTGCCACCATGCCCAGCTAATTTTTTTGTCTTTTTAATAGAGACGGGGTTTCACTGTTTTAGCCAGAATGGTCTCAATCTCCTGACCTTGTGATCCGCCCGCCCCAGCCTCCCAAAGTGCTGGGATTACAGGCGTGAACCACCGCGCCCGGCCTCCAATAATTCTTTATTATATACTGTGCTGTATTGAATTACCTTGGATTCCCTTATTTTGCCAAATCATTTATTTATAAGATAAATTCCTAGAAGTAACATTTCTGGGTCAAACGACGTTAGTAATATTGATAGGTACAAAGGCTTTTTGTTATTGTTAGTTTTCATTTTTATTAAAGTTATGCATACAAGCACATAGATTTAAGAATCAAACAATTCTACAATTTTTTTAAAAGGATAAGAAAAGCAGACACTCCCCTCACAGTGCTTGCAGGCACCTCTTTTAGCTTTTATTTTTATTTTCAATTTACCCTCTTGTCTCTAGATGATACGCTGCTTGGTGAATTTTGTTTCAGCGTTACCCACTGACTCCCTGCCATGGAAAATGAGGGTTTAGCTCTTTTCTATGCACACACATATTTCCAATATAGTTATGCCATAATTTTGTCTAGCTCAGTATTCAATTCACATTATTGGGATTATGTGGAAACTGCACAATTGAGCCCTATAGTAACCTTTCAACACTTTTCCTTTCTCATCTAACATTGTTTAATTGTCCCATTGGCTTAATTTTCATATGTTTATTACCAATTCAATCCCAACCTCACTGCTGATTGTCTAAATCTCTCTCAAATTGCTCATCCTTATGAAGTAGCCTTCCCCAGAACCTGACTTGCTACAGTCTAGACTGGTTGCTCTCTAACTCATCCTGCAGATTCCTGCCATCTGTGTGGGAGCTTCTAATGTCTTCCTCTTTCAGTGTTGGCTCCATCTTGGTGGCAAACATCCAGTAGTAACTAACTGCCTGCAAGGTGACTTTGGGAAAGCTGCTTAACAACTCCAAACCTCAGTCCTCTCATCTCACCTTAATTGTGTCACTACTTTTAAGATTAGTCATAGCCTCTTGACCCAGTGGTTAAAGCAGTTGTTTTCAATTGGCAGAATGCATTAGAAGTTCTGGGGGGCGTTTGTTAAAAATGCTGGTGCCCAGGCCCACCCCAGTGATCCTGATTCAATAGCTCTGAAATAGGGTGTATCTGAATATTAAAAATACCTGGTGGTTATTCTGATGCAAAGTCCTGAAGCATCACTTTTTAAGAAGCACCAGCTCAAAGATATAAAACAAAAATAACAAGTCAGCAGTGATTTTCAAAGCCAACAGTAAAAGAAGCTTTCAAAAATCCCTTCCCAGTTCTAAAATGTATACATTGGGGGATGCCAGAAAAATATTGCTTAAGATTTTTGAAAAGTTCCCTAGGAATTTAAAAAAAACTAATTTAATAAAGAATAACACAGTCCATAGGTCATTAACTTCAAATCATGTATTAGGAAGATGGCGAAGAGCTAAAGTGGCCCATTTTTATTATTTTCTGAAAGTGGAAAAGATGTTGCCAAAAGCAAAGAAAAGAAGACATTATCTTTTGTAATCATTGAAATAGAATTTTTAGTTGATTCCCGCCCCCCAACAGTTTTGAGTAGACAGTAAGAATTACAAATGATTACACCACTTAGAAAAGCCAGAGAAAGGAATAAATAGATTTATTTTTGTTCAGAATGACTGATTTGTTATGATCAGAAACCAAAGGATTTTAAAATACTGAGTACAAACCTGCATATGAGGTTTGTAAGACAATGGGTAGAATACTGGATGTCACAACTAAAAATGAGGCCAGTACCACAGTAATTTTGCAAGATGTGTGTAAAATATCAATCCATTGTTGAAAGGTATCCAATTCATATATACCCTAAACCTTAGTAAAAAATGTGCCACATCCACACCACATGAACAGCACATATCATCACAAAAATAGTGTTCTTTGAAGAATGCGTAGGTACCACTAGACACCTATTATTAATCATTGTTTCTCCAAAGAAGGAAGAGTTTAGATATGGTTTTGGGAGAGTATCTTAATGACCACCACATTTCAATATTTTTAAAATATATGTTTGAAATATCCTAAATAGGCAAGTTTCCATGGCAATATACTTTGGGCAATTTGAAAGCAAACAAATAACTATGAAAATTTTTATTTAAAAAGTTTTTATTTTCTAGCATATCTACAAAAATCACATCAACTCTTTGCTATTGTGAAAAACTACATGTCATAGGAAAAACAAGTAATGATATAAACAGATTTCATAATTTGAAATAAACTATCAGCTGAACAAAGATTACATTAAGAACATACCCAATAATACAGATTGTAGATGCACAAGTAAGAATTTACACTGGTTTACAGCAAATGAGGACAGGAGGATGGAGGATACTTTACTCCCCATTTGATCCCACATATGGTATACAATTTACTTGGAGTATAAAGGACAAAGAAAAAGGGTATAGGGAGACTATCAGGAGAGGTAAACCAATTTAAGCTAATGCAAAACGAAAAAAAAGAAAAATGTTTATGTCTGATGACATAAAATTAAAAGATTACTAGTTCAGTCAGTTTAATGAAGATTAATCTGGTCCAGTTAATAAAGAAAACTGAGTATATGTATTGTAACCATGTCTGAAGAGGCAATCCTGAAAGCATTTTTTTTTTCTGAAGCACAACTCTTTATCTTTCTTTTTTTTTTTTTTTTTTTTTAGTTATACTTTAAGTTCTAGGTTACATGTGCACAACGTGCAGGTTTGTTACATAGGTATACATGTGCCATGTTGGTTTGCTGCACCCATCAACTCCTCATTTACATTAGGTATTTCTCCTAACGCTATCCCTCCCCAAGCCCCCCACCCCCGAGCAGGCCCCCACATGTGATGTTCCCCTGTCTGTGTCCATGTGTTCTCATTGTTCAATTTCCACTTATAAGTGAGAACATGCAGTGTTTGGTTTTCTGTCCTCGTGGTATTTTGCTGAGAATGATGGTTTCCAGCTTCATCCATGTCCCTGCAAAGGACATGAACTCATCCTTTTTTGTGGCTGCATAGTATTCCATGGTGTATATGTGCCACATTTTCTTTATCCAGTCTATTATTGATGTACGTTTGGGTTGGCTCCAAGTCTTTGCTATGGTGAATAGTGCCAAAATAAACATACGTGTGCATGTGTCTTTGTAGTAGCGTGACTTATAATCCTTTGGGTATATACCCAGTAATGGGATTGCTGGGTCAAATGGTATTTCTAGTTCTAGATCCTTGAGGAATCACCACACTGTCTTCCACAATGGTTGTACTAATTCGCACTCCCACCAACAGTGTAAAAGCGTTCCTATTTCTTCACATCCTCTCCAGCATCTGTTGTTTCCTGACTTCTTAATGATTGCCATTCTAACTGGCGTGAGATGGTGTCTCATTGTGGTTTTGATTTGCATTTCTCTGATGACCAGTGATGATGAGCATTTTTTCATATGTCTGTTGGCTGCATAAATGTCTTATTTTGAGAAGTGTCTGTTCATATCCTTTGCCCACTTTTTGATGGGATTGTTTTTTTTCTTTCAAATTTGTTTAAGTTCTTTGTAGATTCTGGATATTAGCCTTTTGTCAAATGGGTAGATTGTGAGAATTTTCTCCCATTCGGTAGGTTGCCTGTTCACTCTGATGATAGTTTATTTTGCTGTGCAGAAACTCTTTCGTTTAATTAAATCCCATTTGTCTATTTTGGCTTTTGTTGCCATCTGAAAGCATTTCTTTAAGCTTCTCTGTCAGCCTCCCTCTTCTTTTCCCCACTCCATCCTTCTCTCTGATTTCTTCTGCCTTCTGGGGAAGAAATGAAGACTGAGCAATTTCATCAGTATATACCCCTCTACTAAGCACTAGCATCCTGTGCTGTTCCCTCCTGGGACAGAGAAGACCAGAAACAGCTGCTATGTCAATTTACACCTTGTCTCTGACTAACCTAGAAGCTATAGCAGGGGCTGCATTAAAGACATAATATGTCATTTGTCTGTAATCTGCTCTAATGCTTTGGCATCTGGTCACATGTATTACTTAAAATCAGACAAATACATAAACTGTTCACATAGCCCAGATAGCTCGGTGATAGCACCTGGTAAATGCTAGGGGTATGTAGCCGGGTATTAACTTGAATTGCAATGGACCAGCAGATATGAAAATGATTTGGGATATTACCAAAGCAGTTGTTAAAATGGAAATAATATTGCTCTTACTGGGAAGAAAAAATTGAAAACAGTAAAAATGCAGCTACAAAAAAAATTACAGGCAGAAGCGCTATAGTATATTAGATTTAACCTGTGTAGGCAACTGACAAACACTGATAAAGACAGATGGCCATGACAGCATATAAAACAGTCCTCAGGATGATTCAGTATACAAATGTGAACCCATTTAAGCTAATAAAGATCAATACCAACCAGAAGTTGATGATGCATAACCCACCCTTTATTCTTATGTCTCATTTTAAAGGTTAACACATTTCAAAATTTATACATTTAAAGATGCTTAACTTTTAAGATAGGAATTGATTTGGCTTATTTTATGTTAAAGAAAACTGTTTCAGCTCACATCAATAAAATATAATACCTAACTAGAATTCATCAAAAACAGGTTTCTACTGCAACATTTCAACAAACTAGATGATATGTTTTACGCTTATTAATTACTCAAATGCTAAAACATCTGGACTGTAAATTTAATCTTCCAATGAAATAGCTACACAATACAGTTTTTTCACTATTAAATACATTAGGTTATTACCCTGTTTACCTAAAGTTACCTCCATAATTACCAATAGAATTAAGGTTAAGTTGATAAATTTCATGAGAATCCCAAAGTTTGAAAACTATTTTCACACAACACACACATAATTTTATTATCTTATATTATTTTTTAAGGCCAAGATAATTTTAAAGAACTTGATACATAATAAGCCTTAAATACATTTGTCAAAGAGATGAGAGAAAAAGAGGAAGGGAAAGAGGTAGAGAGGAAGACTGGTTGTAGAAGAGACATAAATAAACCATGTCTGCATTTAAAAATTCCTCTGAATGATTTATGAATTCATTACAGAGATCAACTTTTTTGGTTTTTTGGTTTTTTGGTTTTTGTTTTTGAGATGGAGTCACTTCTTTCACCCAGGCTGGTGTGCAGTGGCGCAATCTCAGCTCACTGCAACCTCTGCCTCCCAGATTCAATCAAGTCTTCTGCCTCTGCCTCCTGAGTAGCTGGGATTACAGGGGCCCACCACCACGCCCAGCTAATTTTTGTATTTTTAGTAGAGATGAGGTTTCACCATGTTGACCAGGCTGGTCTTGAACTCCTGACCTCAAGTGATCCTCCAGCCTTGACCTCCCAAAGTGTTGGGATTACAAGTGTGAGCCACCATGCCTAGCCCCAGAGCTCAACATTTATTACAGATTTTGTTTTTTGGCTTTTGTTTTTTGTAGAGATGTCATCTCACTATGTTGCTCAGGCTGGTCTCAAACACCTGGAATCAAGCAAATCTCCTGCCTTGGCCTCCCAAAGTGCTGGGATTACAGGCATGAGCCAACATGCCTGACTATTACAGACTTTGATAGTAGTCTACTTGATTCATAAAGATATTTCCTTTCCTAGTCTATGTGTAGTAAGCACTTTACTTAGAGCATAATAAAAGGGGGAAAAGAATATAGAAATAATATCAAAGAAGAGAAAAATTGATTTAAACTGATGCATATAATATCAAAATAAATTTAAAATAACATAGTAAAGAACTATCCAGATTTCCCTAATTTTCTAAATTAATAAATTTAGGGAGACATCTTTATAGTTTATAAGATAGCCATTGACTATTTTGTTATCATACTATGGCTGCAATATACCCAATAATACTCTGTATCCTAAATTAGTTACTACACCTGGGAATATAATTTTTAATTGCTTAATGCTTACATACAAAGTTATCTATAACCATTTCTAAGCAGAATATTTTAATACTTTAGAAATTGAGTGAGGTATTTAGTATGCTGACCATTTTATAAGGTCCAAAGAGTATGCTAATGGAGTTCCAGGTGAGAACAAGAAATTTTTATAATGATGGCCAATTTTCATCTGGGACCACCCTCAATGCAGAAGGATTGGTTGATGTCATGTCTGCCCTAAACTGAAACTATTTCACTTGAATACAAATTTAGAAAAATATGTTGATAATTCTTCAGCATATTGCAAGTAAATATTAATTTAAATATTACATGTATAAGTATTAAATTAAATATTAATCCAGTCTTTCTCAACCCTCCCAGTACATCAGAATCACCTTAGTGGATTTTTAAAATACAGATGCCAGGGCTCTATCCCAAGAGAAGCAGTTAGTTGAAGGTCATAGGAAATAATTATTTTTTGAAAGTTTTCCCAGATGATACTAATCCAGTACAAAACAGGATTAAATGAAGTCATCATAGTCCTTTTCTGTCAGAATAAAGGAATAGAGCTTCCATTCAAAGAATGGAAGTTTTATAAATTCTATATCTAGGCTAAGGGGACATAATCATAGGTTAAGTGGAGAAAACTGTGACTCAAATACTTTATGTGACTTGATTGAAGGATGATATTTTTCTGACAGTGTGTCAACAAATATTTATTGAGCATTTATTTGGTGCCAGGCATTATAATGTTGGTACTAGGAATAGAGAGATTAACATGATATTTTCCCTTCAGCAATTTATATTCTGGAAGAGAGAGTTAAATAATAAACATAAAATAATTTTGGGTGCTGGTAAGTGCAACAAAGAAGACAAATAGAATAATGTGAAAGGTAAATGAAGGGGTGGACTTAGCTCTGGTGAACAGACAAGTTTCTTTAAAAAGGTAACATATGAAAACCTAGAGGAAGAGTGTTTCAGGCAATAAGAAATGTGAATGCTAAGGTCCTGAGATGGGAAGAAACTTTATATATGTTCGAGGAATATCCAGGAAGCTGGAATGGCCAGAACTTGGCCCAGCACTGGGAGAGTGAAAGGGATGAGGTCTCAGAGGCAGGCAGGAACCAGCTGGTGTAGAGGTTTGGAGGCCACCGGAAGGGGGTTGCTTGTATTCCAGTTGCACCAGGGAACTAGCCATCAGAGATTTTGTTTTATTTTGTTTGAGACAGGGTCTCCCTCTGTTGCCCAGGCTGGAGTGCAGTGACACAATCATGGCTCACTGCAGTCTCGATCTCTTGGGCTTAAGCAGTCCTCCCACCTCAGCCTTCCGAATAGCTGGGATTACAGGCCTGTGCCACCATGCCTGGATAATTTTATTTTTCTGTAGAGATGGGAGTCTCCCTATGTTGCCCAGGCTGGTCTCGAACTCCCGGGCTCACGTGATCCTTCCACTTCAGCCTCCCAAAGTGTTGCGATTACAGGCTTGAGCTACCATGCGTGGCCCATCAGAGGTTTTTAAATGAAAGGAGATCTGTCTGCATTTTGGAATGTTACTCTGGTTGCTGTGTGGGAGTTGGCCTGAAGAAGGAGGTCAACTTTGGAGGCAGGATCCCTGATGCTGCAAAATGATGGTACCTGGGTACTGGGAAGATTCTAATTGATGACCTAAGTCTTACAAATAATGGTTTTTCTTTATCATTCTTTTAGGTCAAAAGCTCTATGCTACAAGACTTAAAGATGTGGGGAGGATGTGATTCATATAAAAAGGAAGCATCCTGATAGATTTTTCCGAGTATATGTGATCTCCTAATCCAAACAGCTTTTCATCCAGGAAGTTTCCATCATGCTGTCCACTATCCACTGTAAATTCCATATCACTATGCAGAACTGAGGTTCCTGACATTTTTGTGTTTCTCAGAAAATGTTGGTGCAGCTTTTTAGTCTTGTAACCGAATGAGGTTAGGTTATGTTCACGCTACAAACATTAGATTCCAAATCACTGCTTAAAGCTGAAAGTTAACCTTCTAATTGAATTAATTTCTACATATGTTTTTCCTGTTCCACCAATTATATTCCATTTGTCATTTGTTATATTTCAGGAAAAGTGTTCAGTATGAAAGGCCAGTCTGATCCACAGAATAAGGGTAGGAGGGCTCTTGCTGTAACATAGGCTGAGCTCCTCTGAACTAACAGGGAAAATGTAATCAAATGCTACTGAATGAATTCCATACTTTAAGAAGACAGAATACTAAGGGCCATGCTCTGAGTTCATAGCAGTAGTTATCTCATATTTAATAATTGACTTGGCTTTTAAATACTGTCTTAAAATATCTTCTGAATTATTATGTTTAATTCTTAATTTATCCTGGCTTTGTACTGTTAGCCAACTTAATTTTAAATTTCCTGATAACAAGGAGTAGGTATTATATGGGGCCCATGTGTGTTAAGCCTATTATGACATAAAATATGTAATAGGAAGTCAGTAAATAGATGCCGAATAAAGTAAACGTTTAACAGAATATGGTCCTTATATGGTCCTTATTATGGTCCTTGACTCTAGAAGTCAAGAATAAGGTCCTTATACTTTAGACTTTAAAATGCATTTAAAATATGATAAATGTTAACTTATACAAATCAACATATATAAAATTTGTCAACAGTAGACATGTATCAAAACATTTGCAAATAGGATTTATTGATGAGGAAAATTTTCTGGGAAAACATCTAAATTGCTATTTTAGAAGGAAAATGATTGTAATATATAAAATGGACATGTTTTTTAAACAATGCATTTTGAGTAGGAGAGGGTACAGAATCTAATATCGGGGCCAAACAATTTTCTATTCAACAGTAATTCCTTTTACAGTATTTTTGCCATGGCCCTTGTAGCTGATTCTTCTCCAACCCCTGCTCCAAGTCACTGTCCAGCTCAACACGACCATACGAATAACCAGTACAGTAGATGAAAATAAATCATGTAGTCTCAGAAAGTCTTCTATATTTCTGTCTGCTTAGTCAGTCAGTGTTGACAACATTAATGCATAGTCCAGTATTGTTGTCCCTGGTTTCCTTTGAAATGCTACAATTTTAGAATCCTATTATTTCAGTGACATTTATTTTCTTAGGGGATTGGATTAGGGCATGAATAAGAAGGAATATTCATCTTTTCCTTGTTCTTTTCAAGTTTTAAAAGGGTTTTTAATATTGTTATTTTTGATGCAGATTGTTATATGACATTGAAACAAGTCATCTGCAGTAATTTGAATTTTTTTTTTTTTTTGCCTTTCAAAATTCCAATCACTGTCTTCAGTAGGTAATCCCAAGGAATATTATGATAAAAGATAACATAAAAATTCAGATACGATATTCCTGTTATTTAGAGGTTATATTTAATTTTCCTGTAAGTCAAAGTATTCAAATATGTTTCAAATATATTTCCAAAAATATAATTCCAATCAAACTTAAATTGGCTTTGTTTATACTCGGAACAGTCTATGTTAACTACATTTATCCCATCTTCCATAACATATTAGGGGAAAAAGCAGACTAAATGTTGTCAAGTATATTCATTTGATGATTGCTGATGGATTTAGTTTTAAAGGCACCTTTTAATATACAAATAAATTAAAATTCTCATGTAGAAGATATTACAGAGTAAAGAAGTGGCTCTGAAACATTGGGGTTTCTGAATAATCTGGAGGTCTTGTTAAAATGCAGATTTCCCTTCCCACTCCCAGATGTCTGGGTGGTGCCCAAGAATTTCCATTTCTAACAAGTCCCCAGCTGATGCTGACCTTGCTGGTATAGGGCCACACCCTGAGTACCACTTGTAAAAATGATGCTCATCAGTTCTCTGCTTTTCTTAAGTAATAAAATTGTTCAAGCTAATCAGTTATATCCACAAGTACAATATCATTTAAGAGAAGCTTCTAGAGATCTTTAACCATATTCATATACAGCTCTGCTGGACAAACCAAATTGACTTGAGTTAATGCAAAGAGCTTATCTGAGCATCTTTCTCTCCAAAGCCAAGATGACTGGAATATACCTAGTCCTATTCTTGGAACTTCACTTTTTCTCCAAGAATACACTAGTCATTCCCTCTCCTCCAAGTTCAAACTTCCTACTCGGCTTTCTCACTCCTCTATGCCTAACTTATCCTTTATGTTTATGGACATAGTATAAACTATAGAAAAAAGTAGGTACTAGGACCCATGGCAAGTCATTAAGTTGAGCCACGATTTCATCAAAATGTAAAGGTAATAGTACCTACTTCTGGCTATTGTGGATGGAAAAATGAGATGATATATGCACAGAATCAAGCACAATACCCAGTACTCAGGATGTCTCCCCTCCTACTGCCTGCAAAATAAGTTTTTTCCTATCTTCCTAGAACTTCTGGCTTCTACAGTTATTGATCTCCCTGTCAACTGCATTCCATGAAATTCCCTGCTAATCCTAGAGTGTATCAGACAGAAACTGAAAAAATGACCATATCAGACAGCATTTTCAGTTTTCTGGAAGGCAGAAAAACACAAAGGGGATAATTTGATGGCTGCTTGCCAGAAAGTAGCAGGACAGAAATTAGAGCTATGGAAATCTGTAACTGTCTTAATCACCTCTGGTGAAACACAACATCCGGCAGAACATAACAAATGAGACCACGCCATGTTTGATAGTAAGTTTTAGACTGAGGGCACATTGCTGAAAGGCAGGTGTTGTTCTGATCACCTTTGTACTCACTGTTGCCTGTGCTATTGCCATGTTTTCATAAGCCTCAGTAGTGCATTTGGTTTCCATGGAGTCCATCCATGAACTAAAAGAACAAAACATCTAATCCCAAAGCAGAATACAGATCTCTTGTAGTTTCATTCACCCTTTTAAACAATATCACGTAATTTTTAGATTCAAATAATCATTGAGAGACCCTGTACTAGCAGTTAGGGACATGTCATCTGGGCGTTGGCTCTATTGAACAATATGATCTTAAATAAACCTTTTCAGTGCCTTGGGTCTATGACCCATCTGTAAGGTGGACATAATGCTGCCTGGCTAATCTGCCTTTCATTGTTATTATAATACATATCAAATTGCATTGTAGAATAAAAATGTTAAACAAGGGCCAATGGAATACTGGTGACAAAGTTGAATAGCACTAGTAACTAGAATCAAGTCAATTATCAGCTTTCAAACATACCGAATATCAAGAAAGTACCATAAGGCCAGGCACAATGACTCACTCCTGTAATCCCAGCACTTTGGGAGGCTGAGGCAGGAAGATTGCTTAAGCCCAGGAGTTCCAGGCTGCAGTGCACTATGATTGTGCCACTGCACTCCAGCTGGGGAGACAAAGCGAGACCCGGTGTCAATTAAAAAAAAAAAGTGTGCCATAATAATCTCATAATGCTTTCACTTCGTATTCATGAAGCTAGTAACATAAGCCCCCTTGATAATACAGCCTATTACAAAATCAAAGTTGGCCCCTTCTACTTTGGAACAAATGTCTTTTATGAGTGCTTTGGTTGGCTAATGAATTTCTGTAGAAAGAATTTTACTTTTCAGTTTTCTTCATTTTGATAAAGGAGATTACCACATGGAAGAATGATATTAAAGACAATAATTAAAACTCATCAAAACTCAAACTTTTTTTTTTTTTTTGGAGACAAGGTCTCACCCTGCTACCCAGGCTGGAGTGCAGCAGCACAGTCATAGCTCACTGTAGCCTCTAACTCCTGGGCTCAAGAGATCCTCCTGCCTCAGCTTCCCAAGTAGCTAGGACTACAGGCAGGAGCCACCATGTCCGGCTAATTATTTCATTTTTGTAAAGTCATGGTCTTGCTATGTTGCCCAGGCTGGTCTCATACTCCTGGGCTCAAGCGATCCTCCCACCTTGACCTTCCAAAGTACTGGGATTAGAGGCATAAGCCACCAAAACTCAAACATTTTTAGGCCAAAACTCAAACGTTTTTAGGAAGAAAGAGATTAAGAAGGTGGGCTGCCCTGGGACTTACTGATTGTGTAAGCCAGCATTGTTGGCCTAGTGAGTGTTTTAGCACTTTCAGAATCTCAGAGCCCTTCACAGATCCTCTGACAGGAGTTGACCCTTTGGCTTGAGTCAATCTACACTCCACCCATCGCAAGCTCAGATAGTAGAAATTTCTCCCGTAAAAAGTTTCCATAATGCTACACGCAAACCTCTTGGGAACAGTAGCTCCTCTCTTGCCTGGAAGTGCAGGCTACTTTCTGGAGCTGCCATGTCCCACGTGGCCAGTAAGTGCTGCCATGTAAACTTGTGCAATTTCCCAGTCTCAACACAAAATCAAAGCTTCAAGCTTTGGGAGATAAAATCTGGGTTTCAAGTTTGATAAAATATTTTTCACAGTAGTTATCTAGGATTGATCAATTCTGAAGGCTCTAATTTCTGTTCTTCAAGCTAATTTAACACAAGGCAGCCTGAACAATACCACTCTTGGATGGGCAGCCTAAGAAACAGATTTTCGCAGGTGTTTCCTCTGTGCTGCAAACCTAAATAGCCCCCTACATTCAATCACATCGATGCCAGAGGCAGGAAAAAAACTGCAACAAAAGAAGAAAAGAGAGCAAGCTCAGTAAAGCTGAGGACTGCTCAAGAGCCGTTTTGATGTAGAGATCTCTGTGAAAGCTCATTAAATCCTCAGTGTGTGAGGCAGGGCTTAGGGAAAAATAGAAATAAGGATAATAAGACACCATATCCATCCATACTGACATATTTGTAAAGCATTCATTAGTTAAAATCCTCCAAGGAAACTCCATGTGACTCCTCAGCATATTAAGGACATGAATCAGCTCTTCTGGTTAAACCACAGTCCAGATTAACAGTTACATACTGGAGAGATACAGTTAGTTTTTGTTTTGTTTTATTTTTCATAATACCATGAACAAACCTATTGCAAAAGCAATTCAAAGCATGGTTCCCATAATGAAGAACCAGTTGGGTCCTCTTCAGGAGGAAAGATAGCCCCATATACCATGAATATCTAATACATCTGAATAAATGATAATAAGTCATTAGATGACGGGTGTATATGAGAAAAGCCAAACTTACTAAGTTAGGTCCCCATTGCTTTTATTTTCTGGAAGACATTCATAAGGAAAGATGTATCTTCATGCTTCAGCCAAAACCCAGATGGGAATAAGACCTTCTATTATTCAGGATTCCCCAGAGAAACAGAACCAATAGTGAGGGGGTCAGGGGAAGAGGCAGTTGGGAGAGAGGGAGAAAGAGAGAGAGGCTTTATCTTAAGGAATTGGCTCATTCAATTTTAGAGTTTGGCAAGTCCAAAATTTGCAGAGTAGCCCAGTAGACTGGAGACCCAGGAAATACTTGATGTTCAGTCCAAAGGCACTCTGCTGGCAAAATTCCCTCTTCTTCAGGGGAGGTCTTTTTTCTCTTAAGGCTTCTAACTGATTGGATAAAGCCCACCTAATGACCTCATTGTAATTTAATTACCTCTTTAAAGACATTGTCTCCAAATACAATCTCATTCTGGGGTGCTAAGGGTTACAACTTCAACATATGAATTTAAGGGGACACAATTTCACCCATAAAATACCTCAGTGGGTTTTATTATGATCTAGATATTAGAAAGAGAGAGAGAGACAGAGACAGAGACATGGGGAGGTTGATAAATAGCAGATGTATTTCTCAAAGCAGTGATTCTCAAAGTACAGGCCCAGGCCCAGAAGTATCAGTATCATGTGAGAACTGGTTAGAAATGCAAATTCTCAGCCCCTACCCCAAATCTGCTGAGTCTGTAAGTGGGGCCCAGGAATTTGTGAATAAACCTTCCTTCCTGGTGGTTCCAATGAAGGCTAAAGTTTGAAAACAACTCTCTTAGAAGTTGCTTTATTAAAAGAATGACGCCACCTAAGAAGTTTTCCAACACACATGGGTATAAATATTGTTTAATCTGTGTGTTTTCATTAAATATATCAAGATAAGTCATATTTTATAAGTGAGCCTTGGATCTATTTTACTCTTATAAATTGAAAACAAAGCCAGAGCTCCAAGGATAAGCACCACAACACTGCAAAGAAACTTGGCCTCTGAGTACAGATTTCACAGGGTAAAAGCAAAACTGTGAGTACCCAATAAAGCTAATATATCAAATACCAGAGCAGTCTAATTGCTGTCTGTCTGGTTGGAAGCCTCCATTACCTTATGTAATTCCCATGAATGGCAGACTAAATTATAGTGGTGGTACTTAATAAAATTCATTCTACCCTCTTCTTAAAAATGAAAAACTATAAATAGAACTACTGAGTGGCCACTTTTGAGCAAGAATGTAATTTATATTATGTCCCAAAACACCTTCCACACCCTCACAAAAGTAACATTTGCAAATACACCAGCATTAAACAAGCCTCTCCCCCATGTTCTTTGAGAATCTACAGTACAGCCACAGGAGCAAGAAGTTTTAATTCACCTGTGAGTTATTTCCAAGTCTTGCTGGATGGTCAGATCTGTGAACAGTCATACACACAACCAACTTATCTGGAGAAGTCAGCTTCATCCGAGCATATATTCTACTTAGTGGTCAAGTACATGTAACTAAAGGTAAAGCCTACATCCAGGAAGCTTACGTGACTTGCCTAGCGTAGGTTTCAGCACATAAGATGCTAGATCAGATTGCATAATGCAACGAGAGCTAACACTCATAATTACTTATGTAAATTATATGGCAAGAATTTCCCAGGCCTTTAGGGAAAAAATGTTTATCTGCGGAGCCTAATTTTTTTTTTTTTTTTTTTTTATACTTTAAGTTTTAGGGTACATGTGCACATTGTGCAGGTTAGTTACATATGTATACATGTGCCATGCTGGTGCGCTGCACATGTTTATTGCGGCATTATTCACAAGAGCCTAATTTTTTATATCAGCTATCACGAAAAAGATTGTCAAGGAGCATATTTGATTATTGGACTTGGATCTAGATGTACCCTCTTTGTGACATTGTCACATAATGACAACCTGGAGGTTAATACATTAAGGCAGCCTGTATGTGAGTGAAGCTTCAGAACTACTTGAAAATTGCATTATTTAACTGTGTCCAGATGGAATAGAGAACATTCTCACACTGAGCAATTATACCAGCAGGCCATTGATTAGAAAGTTGATGTTTGTCTTTTTCCACATGAACAAGGGCAGTCCCATTGCTGGAAGCTAGTGCTCTATCATTTTTAAATAAACAGAATGTTTGTCATTAGCATTTTCTAAAGCATTGGAGATATTTAATCTGGATTTGCTTTTATTTCTTCTTGATCAAATGAAATCTGCAAAGCCTCCATATACTCTTGTGCAATCTTAACACTTACTTAAATCATAGAAGCTCATAGAATCAAAAGTATACTTTTCATAAGAATTTTTAAACCCCAAAATTCCAAACAGGCAGAAATAAATATTACCTAGAGTTCTTGCAGATTTTTCAATGAATGCCTTCCTAATCAAAAAATTATAATTTAAATATTGATTAATTTATCTAGAATTTTAGAAGATTTAGAGTAATATCAACCCAGCTATGGGAAATACAAAAATAAATCATTAAACAAACATTTTATGACCCTTGCTATATCTCAGGAATTATACTGAAGTCTGACAAATAAATGTCTGACCACAAGCAATCATAGACCCCTGCCCTCAAGGCTTCACAGTTGGGATATACCCTAAGCAATATCTATTTCAGTTAAGAACACATTGGGCTGCAAGTAACAGAAAATCCTCTGTAAACAGTAGAGTAGGCAACTTGGGAATTACTTTTTTCACATAACAAGAAGTCAGAATGCAACCTTTGGTTTGCCTACTCTATGATGCCATCAGGGACCTGTGCTTTTTCCTTCTTTTCAGCTCCTCTATCCTTAGTATGTTGGCCTCTGTTTCCATGATTGTCTCCTCATGGTGCAATTGAAGACAGTGGCTGTCCCAACCAAGTTTTTCCTCTTTACCAGTAAAGCAAAGGGTTTCTCAGAAATCCCACTCAGACTTTCCTTAGATCTTATTAACTGGAGAGTCAAAGGGCCACTTTTATCTAAAAGACTAAATGAGAACTAATGGGACAAGATCATCATGGCTGGCTTTTAAGTACAAGAATGACATAGGAAAGTAATGGTTTAAAAAAATTAATATGGAAATGAAAGAGGAGAAAGGGAGTCAGTAAGACCAAGTGGAGCATTGCTAATATAATTCTGTCATAAGAACAAGAAGGTCTAGGTAATGGATCCTCTTATGATGGCTTAGTTTGTAATACCTTTCATGAAAGAAAAAACATTATGGACAGGTGGTCAGATACTTCCTAAACAACAATCACAAGTTGCACTGCACTGTGGTGACTGGTATGTCTGTAGCTGCAGGTTAAGCACTATCTCAAGCATAGAGGTGACCCTTGGGGCAAGATAGTGCCTCTGAGCTTCTAAGGGTTACATGTTATAGGTCTGATTTCCACCTTATTCTATACACTCTCTGAAACTTCCAAAGATTCTGCTGCATAAATCAACCTCATGCCCAAGTTGGTGGCAGCAGAAATGAACCTTAACTTAGCCCAAAAGGGTTTGAAGAGAACCAAGAAATAAAGCTAGAACCAGATCCAGCACTATCATTATTCTCATGCTACTTTTTAAAGTCTTGTCCACATTATTCAGTGATAGAAAACTGATGTTAGGAACACTGAGCACCTAAGTGTCACTCACTCTGATCTCTAGTTGCTGCTTCTGATAACTTTCACCAATTAGCACAGGCTTAGAGTCAGATTATCTGGGTTTGAATACCAGTTCTGCTACTTAATAGTGGTGTAATCTTGGGGAAGTGCTTAAATTCTCTGTATTTTTCAATAAAATATTGATCACAATAGCACCTACCTCACAGAATTGTAGTGAGAAAGAAAGTGAGTTAATATTTGAAAGTCCTTGAAAAGTGTGTGGCACATGTCAGCCCTCCCGGAATGTCTGCTATTTTTATTACTGCAGCCATTATTATTCTGGTGTAGAGGTGAACTACCCTGTTTTGGAGGCCATAAAGACCTTGATTCAAATCCTGCCATTATCACTTACTATCCCTATGGCCCTGGACAAGTTAATTCATGGTTCTGAGCCTCAGTTTATTTATCTGTTAAAAAGGGATAATAATGCTTGTTTCATCAAGCTATGGCAAGTATTAAGATGGCATGTGACAGTGCTTAGCACAGGCCCTGACAAATAAGTAATTTGTATTCTTTTTTATCCTCCATGATACACTCTTTTCTCTGGGTTTATCACTAGAACTCCCCCGGGATGATCTGTTACTTATGACTAATCATACTCTGTACTTATACCACTAATATTATTTGAGTGAAACAAACTTAAATTCAGCATCAGGAACTACCTTGAAAGGAAAATAGACTCATAAGAGTAGTCTCTTCCAGTTTTGAGAAGAAAAGATGCCATCCTACAAGTATGGTAAAGGTCTTGATGAGGGAGGTAGGACCATGACAGTACCACCACGCCTTCGTCTCACTTCCCCACCACAACTGAGTGATCTAGCCACCCTCTAGAGTTGCTACCACCATTCGTTGGGAAGCCATGAAGTCAAAGAAAAGTTTGAGACCTGGGATAGTTGTCCCCATTTGTCATAACATTGGGATAGCTCTGATCGTCACATTCTCAGAAATGCAAATACTAAGCTCTGAGAAGATACAGTCTTCTTTGTGAATCACCTCCATCCCAATTTTTGACCTCACTTTTAGGTGGGATGTATCTACAGCACAGAGTCTGTGACTCTGAGATACATCAAAGACTATTTGGTGGCCCCTCCTGAAATCAGAAGAGGATGTAATTTGCTGTGGTTTTTGCAACTCTCTTACGCACAGTCCAAGCAAAGAACATTATAGTTTTAGAGTGGATGTGGCTGTCCTTACTCTGGTATACTCACAGGAGAAGGACATTGCTGTCTTCTTTCCTTCCATCTTTGATCACATCACTACTGTATTGTGACCTCTTCTTCCCAGAAGAACAACAGTTTTATCCTCTTAATCTTGTTCAAACTGCCTTCTAACACTGACCACCACCAAAAGATGTTGCTTCGAGAAGAGGCTGAATGGAGAACCTTAAATGCATGGGGAATATTCCTGACTCTCATTGAAATCAGTTTATCCTGGGTATTACACTTGAATTTAAAGCAAATGTATGCACAGGCAATCCTGGGTGAGCTACTCTGAACAGGAGATGGCAGTAGCAGCCAAGGATTTGGGCAGCCCTTTCTAGTCCTAACAGAGGGGATTTCCTATTGGTTCATTGTCGATTCTGGACTGCAGTTTTGCCTCACCAAAGCCAAGGTGGCTAAATAATATGCCCAAGATCCCAGACCTTGCTGAATTTCACAACTATTGAAGAATTAGAAATTGCTCAAATTGAAGGCTGAACGACCAAGTGAACACTGTGGGGAGCTTTTACTAAGTCTCACTGCAGAGGAAGGGAGGAGCCCTACAGGAAATAAACAGATATGCCCACTTAGCTTGGCATTAGTGGGTTTATTGGAAGGAGCAAGGATCGGAGATCCAGTGCACATTCTTACTGAGACTTTGAGCAAGTCATTTAGCGAGGTGATTCAGCCCATGCTCTCATGTGGATTCAGGGAATAAAGAAGTCTTCCTCACAGACTTTACAAAGGGTTCAGTAAGATAACAGCCAGGAAAACTCATTTTCTAAACTATGACATGCTATAAAAATACAAGAAGGACATTTTGGTTGGTTTTAGGTCATTTCTTTGAATTTGTCCTGGCGCCTCCAAATTTCCTAGACCACATTTTTTTCTTTCCTTTTCTTTCTTTTTTTTTTTTTCCAAGTAATATGGTCAGAAGCTGTTTGACTATGAGTCTATTATTTCTCTGATAATTATAATTTCCCGGAGAGTTATGGCACACAAATTACTTTGTAATAGCTCTAAATTCTTTGCTTTATCCTGAGTCTACAATTATGCACTTATCCATGCTCCTGTCATCTGTGGTACTGATTTATGGAACCTCTGTTCTCTGATCTCCTCATTTCTTACCTCTGCCTCCTTTAAAACTCAAGAAATGTGGCAGCAAGGTCAAATTTCTCATCGGGCCAGCATTACATTCTCAGGTGTAATCATTACCGTCTTAATAAAGCAAGCAGTTAGTTCCACAATGGTCTGTTTAATCCACTAGATAATTGCTAAGCCTTAATTATATAACCCAGCATACTGTCCCTTGCTATAATTCCAGAACCACCATGTTGTGGTTTGAAACATCTATTAATTTGGTGCAAATATTAATTAAAAATTTATTTCTAGCCAAGAATATGATGGATCAAGTGCCATGTATTAAAAAAGGAAAATATAATTAATCTTAACCAATTTCACTTCGAGCAAAAACAATGTAACTGGAAAGTTTTCTGGTAACTGCCACACACTTACAGACTTTTTTCAAAATTTGAAAAAAAGTATGTCTAAATTTTAAAGTATTGCAGTATCAGTTTGGTATTATGGTAGAGGATTTATAAGCCATGCAACTGCACAAAATTTTTGATATCGTTAATAAGGCAAAGATATATTACTTCACTTTGTTCTGCTTGTGACCTAGAGTGAATTTTATTCATATCAAAATTAGACCTTACTAGCTTCTTATACCTGAATGGCCTAGAGGTAGAGAAATGTCCAGAACAGCCTTATTAGAGAGTGGGGTGCATGACAAGACCATAATCTAAAGCCAGTTTTCAGTTTTATTATTTACTTTGCTGCCTTGATCATTTTTCTGCACTCATTTGGCTTGAAGGCATAGACATTCCCTGTTGATTATCTCGGCTTGGCAGTGGGTTTCTGCTACACATTTTGATTCCTTATATGGTAGTAGGAGAGGATTTTGTATGAGTTCCAGCGAGTTTCTCTGGGCTTGTGGAATGCAGCAAGGAAAGAATCCTACAGAGATGAAAACATGAATATTTGCATTGATTAAAGAGAAAAATGAAAGAAAGAAAAAGTATCACTCTAAACTGTTTTTTTCCTTTTCTTACTCTGTTCACTTCACTTCTAATAATGTCTTACACTTTTGGGGGTGGGAGGAATTAATGCTGTGTGTTCTTTTATTGCTCATATCTTCATGGCCATTTCAAAAATTATTTTGAAATGCTGAGTGTGTTTACAGAGGCAATGTTAACAAAATAGTTTTCATCATCATCAAGGTTTGAATCCCTGAAGCACCCTATCCCTCTGTTCTACAAATTAGCCACATGAAGAAAACTGAGAGAATAAGTTTCATGTTGCTAAAAGAGAATAATAGGCTGATCATGTATATTCACAGGGTACAAATTACATTGTCTTAATTTTGCAGCAATATGAACTATTACTAAAGAAATACCTTACTTGCCTATCCATGTATTGATTGTGTTGGAGTTCAATACAATTTTTCTCTCAGGGTCATAAAGTCATTCACAGAATCAGGGGTGTTCAAGGGCGAGAATTCAGTCATGGGTTCTTAGTTTCTGTTTCTGGTTGGGCCAGTAAAGCCCCTTCCTCATCCCTCTTTTCCACTTATCACTACAGATGCAGACTTAAAACCATGGCTTCAGGCTGTTCAAAGTCAAAAAAAAAAAAAAAGAAGAACGACAATAACAACAACAAAATAAAGCAGGTTAGACAAGCTCGTATGCATCTCAGATGAAGAACTTTCCTCTAGTAATACGCTCCTTTTCCCTAAATGTATTTACTGAAGGCCTCGTATTTTAATAAGCTATATTTTCACTGGTTTTAAAACTTCATTATTTTCACCATTATTCACATCCATTTAATGTGTTACTTTTCTATAATTAAGCATTACATTTGGCAGTTATGCCCTCAAAACTGACTATATCAACATTTAAGGTCATGTATTTGTAGGCTTATTGGGGGCTGTATCAAAAAAAAGTCACTAATGAGAGATCATCTACAAATCCAAGAAATTCAGCATGCTAGTGTAGATCTGAAAGTGTGGTTTTCATAGTGCTCCAAATATTTTCTTTTTCTGGATAACTTATTTTAAGAAGCCCTTCAGTAAACAGTTCTGATTTGACAGCAATAACCAACCACAAACACAATTAGTCAGTATATTAGATAAGCCCGAGATTGGTTGAAGAATAATGCAAACCTCAAAATAACAATGATGTAAATGACATAGAAATTTATTTCTCTGAAATATGAAATAATGTAAGATAAGCAGTCCAAAGCTGACATGGGGTCTTCATCTATCACAAGGAACCTAAGCTGCTGTCTTTCTCTTCTGCCATCCTCAGCATATGGCTTTCATGTCATGGACCTGTGTGGCACATGAGGCTCCAGACAATGAAGAGAAAAAGGGAAAAATAAGTGTGAACCTATGTCCTTTACTGAAAGTCCCACATAGTACTTCCACTTACATCTCGATGGTCATGAATCTAGTCTTGACCACCTGCAAGGGAGGCTGGGAAATGTAGTCTTTTATTCTAGGTGGCAATGTGCCCAGCTAAAAATCAGGGTGCTAAAACTAAGGGAAGGTGGTGAAATGGGTACTGAAGGAGGCAACACCTAGTTTTGGTCATGGTCAGGTTCTCTGGCTCCTTGACTTGCTATCATTGTCAGATCATACAGTGACTTAGCTTTCCATGCATATTCATATTTATTTATATAAATCAAACCTTTTGTGTTTTACTAACATAAATATAAATATTTGAAACAAACATAAATATATGTATTTACATAGAAATATATATATGTAATTGTAGAAATTTTGAAATGTAGATAATTAGAAAAAAGTGCTAAGCAATCATAAAACTCACCACCCAGAAATAAGTGCAGTTGATTTTATGGTACATTTTTCCAGGTTGATTTTCATATACACATGTGTATCTATATACTTCTCTTAATACAATTGAAACATACAAAGCACATCATTTTTAACCTCTTTTTTTTTTAGCAATGATATATTGAGGCATCCTTCTGCACCAATATTCTTTTCAACATTGTTTTAAATTGCTATAGATCATTTCATGATATCATTCCACTATTTAACCAACATCCTGTTGTTGGCATGGTGAGTCTGTACAGGTCTGAAATGTTACAGTAGATAGCTAGTCAGACATGAACAGGGCAGTAGAAAGTTTATTAAAAAGCTTTAGAGCAGAAAGAAGTAAAGTACACTTGGAAGAGGGCCACACAGGTGACTTGAGAGATCAAGTCCACAGTTTGACCTTTTGATTTGGGGTTTTATACATTGGCATGCTTCCTGGGTCTTGTGTCCCTTCTGCCATGATTCTTCCCTTGGGGTGGGCTGTCCGCATGCACAGTGGCCCGCCAGTGCTTAGGAGGAGCCACATGCACAGTGTGTTTACTGGAGTTGTATGCATGCTTACTAGAGGCACTCTTCCCTTAACAGTCAAGTGTTCCTATAAGGTAATATACCAGTTAAACTCCACCATCTTGCCTCTTAGTTTGCATGCTTCAGCCCACTCGCCCAACTCCTGAGATCTTATCAGGAAGCTGATCACTAGTCTCAGGTTTTTCTATGTATTGGGAGACTACTTTCCCTGAGGCTGGCTGCAACCAATTATTATTTTAGAGAGTCAGTTAATAATTGCCTGAGCATCATCTGTTGGTTGCCTGACATTCCTGGGTGGGGAACGGGAGGGTGGTCTCTCCTGTCCTGCTCATGTCTGACCAGCCACCTACTGTAACACTATTGTTAATCATTTTGAGTTTTTCTGTATTATAAACCACACTGCAATTAACATCTTTGTTACTAAATCTTTGTTCATATCCACAATTACTTTTAGAAGTAGTTTTTCTGATCAAATAATATGCATATCTTAAAGCTTTGATATGCCAAATTCCTCTCCAGAAAAATTAACATTTTACATTGTTACCCTACTATCTGAGTATATGCCAATACCTTTTGCCCAGCAATAAACATCATATAATTTTTTAAAATTCTTTACCGATTCAATAGACCAAAACATCAGCCTCAGGTTAACTATGCCTTTGATCACTACTGAAGTGGAACATTTCCCCTGCCTTTATATTTAGCCTTTTTTATTATTGTGGAAAGATATTAGAGGAGAGAAAGAAGCTCATGGGCTCAAATTTGGAAACACTAACTTCAGACTGAAAGGAAAAAGCCTCTGGTTCTGAAGATAAGTCATGTATGCTAACTCAGAATGGCAACATAAAAGGAGAGGTTATCCTTCCATTTCAAGAGGCAGTCAATGAAGCTGTCACCTGACCTCTTCCAATAAGGTACCCAGATATTTTCCTCCTTTGAAGAAAGAAGCCACCATGATCTTGGCTCGCATTGTGTTGAGTTTGAAGGACACTGCTTCATATGTGATTTATGGGTTTTCTCCCAGCACAGTTTTTCCCTTGACTTGACTGTCAAGCTCTTGTCTCTGCAGAGTGGCAAGTGAAAATATTCCAAGGGGCTCAAATTTAATTCAAGTAGTCAATAAACCATAAGATCTGTCTGCTCAACTATTTTCATACCAAATAGGATACTCCCCATCTAAATGTGTAACTGAGCTGAAAACAACTTTGTGCCTTTAAATATCTGATGCTGTGTCACGTTTCACTACATTTAAAGCCAATACAGTAAGTAGCCAGATCACAATATGCCAAATAGCTGTTTGTATCATTTCCTGATATTTGCTAAGTAGAGAATTTCAAATACCCTAGGCACATTCTATATGTGAATGGGATGATATATTTTCTTGCTTCTGTGTTGTATAAAATACTCTGGAGTAGTTAATTCTTTGCAAGATTTTAAACCTTTCCTCATGGTCAAAAGCTAAATCATAAATCAAGAATTAATGTAAGAGAAAGTTTGAATACTCTCTCTTAATTCCCAGTTAGATTATCAGGACAAAACTTCAGGTAATTGCATGCCTAAATAGTAAGGTACAAATAAAAACAGGAAGAAAAAAATAATCCTCTAACAGCAAAATCAAAAATTAAATATTGAACCATAACTCTCTGTTCCTCTATAAGCCTAACAGTTCTTTTCCATATATGTAAGGAAGGCAAATATGCATTTTTTGTTTACAATTTAGGCTGGGACTGCTACAGTGACTCACCTGGAGTACACCCCAATGAAAATTTAGTGGGCAATAACACAGAACACCATGCCCATAAAATTATAAAACATTATTGGGGTTTGCCCATCCTCCAATTGTCTTGCTGAAGTCTATTTTTCTTCCTCTATAGGAGAAGCTATTTAGAGTCAAGCATCATTAAATCAAAATGCAAAGGAAGGAGAAATTGAATGTGGGTTAACTGCATTCTGAATGCAACTGAACCGCAGTTGGTACAAATTACTGGCCTATAAGAATGCATTGTGCCTACCAGGAAGCAAGTATTTTGGTGAAGCCGGAGTATGGGTGTGTACCAGGAAGTGGCAGCAGATGATGATTCTGAGTGTGTTTGTGTGTGTGTATGTGTGTGTGTTGGCAGGTGGGGACACATTAGATCCTTGTATGTTGTACTAAGCAGTTGGTACTTTGTCCTGAAGCATAGCTCTCCCAGGAGAATTGCAGCTACTGTCTAGGAGGATCCCAGTCTATGCAATTTGGCACACTCTGTGTAATCTTCTCTCCTTTATCACACAAAGAAGTCCTATACCTGCAATCTTGCTAGAGAAGTAAAACCTGTATTCCTTATCAGTAGATCTACAGGGTAATAAAGGGAACACTATGATGGAAGCAGCTGTAATGGAATTGAAGACCTCTTTCTTCTTGCCATCAACTGCCTGAAGATAAAAGGAATACAATTAATATAAATAAAGGGCAGAAAGGCACTGACTCTAAGGCAATGAAATTTTGTAATAGAAATGGAAGGAAAGCAGAGACGAATGAGGGCTACAAGAATCACAACAGGCTCCTGGGAGGAGGTGATACTTGCTGTCCCTGCCAGACGTAAAGCATAATTTTCAGGGTCCTCAAGAATTAAGTGGCAATAGGACTCAAAAAACCATTTCTCCAGTAGGAATATAGTGATGTGCAAAACAGACAAATCTCTGGTCTCATGGCTCACCACAGAAAACACAGGTACTTGTATTTTTTTGCAGGGCCTTGTTAGGTTACCTGTACCCAAAGGATTTAGGTAACTCTTCCTTTATATATTTTCCATTTTATTTATTTATTTATATGGAATTATTTGCTTGCTTATTTACAATGTTTGTTTGTTTAAATTATAAAAGTAATATGTGTTTATGGCAGAGAAGTAAAAACAGACCAGAAGTATAAAGTTTCTCTCTCCCCTGCCCTACCCAGTCCTTCCATTAAGGGATAACCAATGTTAAAGTGTTGCATGTGCATCCTTTCAGAAATTTTTCATACATGTGCAAGCATAGATTTATGTTATATATAAATATTATCATACTATTTTACTTTTTCATGTAACTGCTGTAGTGATAGCACCATAATGCTAGTATAAAAGGGACTCCACCAGGGCAATCTGGTTGGAAAGAGGGTCTTGAAGCTCCATTGCAAAACACTTATGTAAAATAGAATATCAATTGTTCATATCAAAGAAAGGAATGTGCTGGAAAGTGGAGACAGTAAAGCCCCAGCAAGTAATTCCTTGGTTTTACCACTTAAACATTTTTGCATGATAGCACATAAATAGCTGCCTATGATTCCCTTGAGTGAATGGACCATAATTTCTTGATCATTCCCCAACAGTAGACGTGCAGATTATATGTAGAGTTTTTGCCTTCATAAACAATACTATTTTGAATCCCTTTGTACAAAGCTTATACTTAGGCAAGGGAACCTATAACATAATTCCTATAAGCAGAATTCCTGACTGAAAGGGAATATGCCTTTTAAATGTTAATAGATGTTGCCAAAATTAAGCCAATTTTCCAGTTTGCAGTTAATGGGAGAGGACGTTGTTTTTTTAAGGCTTTCCTTGTAGAAAGAAAGTGCTGAGTAATGTGGCCACAGAACTAGTTCTGCTAGCTTAAGTTTCAAAGTCTACCTACCCATTTGCAACTAGGATCCAAGCCAGGCTTTACATGTTCAGCTTTCTCTGAGCTTTTGATAACGAAGCTGTTTACATTAGTAATCCAGCTAAACTGTGGAGTGGCATAGTCCCATTTACATTGAGAATCATTTTTGTTTTGGCTTGTGGGAGTGTAAATTACTATTAAAGGAGTTCCATTTCAAATCCAAAGAACATTCTATTGAGAAGAAAACTAATAAGAGAGAGGGAGCCACGAAGGCCAAGTCTGAGCTGCTGACAGCAATGCAGATAGAAAGAAACAAGGCAAGGCAGAGAAACAAGTTCAGGGAATTGAATAAAAAACGGTGTCACAGTCACATGATCACAGTCATATGATCATGAAACAAAAGGTATGGTAGATATTTGCCTGGAAGTCCCTTAGGAAATGATGGCAGCAAGACCAGACGGCAAAAACAAAAAGTTGAACATCTTTGCCATTTTCATTTCATGTCCAAATGCTTCTTAGAAACATACAACCTTATCGGCATTAACATTTTGACATTTTATGTATAGATCCTCTTCTAAATAGAGTTTAGGTTTATATTCATATTATTGTAGTAAAATAACAGATGATCACTATTTTTTCAAAGATTAAAAAATATGACTCAGAAAAATGCGAGCATTGGTAATTTAGTTTTGGGCTTTGTCAAATATCTTTTAAAAAACTCAGCTAATAATACACTAAGGCTTCTCATACATAATTTATATTGTTGATTAAAACATAAGAATGGAAGGAAAAGGCTGAGTCTAATTTTTTTGCTAAAAGAATGAGTAAAAAGTAATCAGCCATGTTAATATTTCAAACAGCAAACTATTTGAAATGCATTTCTGCTTTGAAAGGAAAATTTGAGATGAACAAGTTCTATTATACACTATTGATAAAGAAAGAAGATATAAAAGATACAATACACTCTTAAAAATGATTGCACTTTCAAGGAAACATAAAAGAATAGCTTCTTTTTTGGCCAGTAAGAAAACTGAAGCCCTGTGTAGTCATAAATAGCAAAAATACAACGAAAATCCTAATATGTGTGTGTGTGTGTTTTCTCTTCTTCAAGATTCCTATAATATCTAACAATGATATATTTGTAACTTACTCTGAATTGCAAAGCATGTATCAATTGTCAGTTATCAAAAGTGTCTCTGAAAATTTGAGGTAGCAAAAAACAAAGAAACAATAAACATGTTCATTTAGTCTTCCCTGCTTTTACAATTTGTCACTGAAACCTGTGTCTTCCTCCTAATCATGTTTTCTTAAATTGTACTTTTATTTAGGATTTGGTGATTGAGAGTTTGCGTTTTCTGTTTGCTAGTTGATTGGTTAGGTGGCCAGGTGGTTGGTTTCTCTTCATCCAATTGCATACAATGTATTTCTAAAAGGATTTTTAAGGAAATGTGGAATATCATGTAGTAATATGCCCTGTTGCTCATTCCTCCTAAATCTCTCTCTTATCTCCACCTCTGCCTCCTTTCCCGCGGCCTGCCTTGGTTTAGGCCCTCACCACTTCTCTACTGATGACAACAGCCTCTCAAAGCCCAGCCCCCTTGGCTCCTGCCTTGACGTTACTGCCAATGGCCTCATCCTAAAGCAAAAATCTCATTATGCCTCTCTCCTGTTTAAAATATTTAATTGGTTTTAATTAGCTTCTCACTACCTTCATGATGAAATTCGAATTCCTTAGAATGCTCTGCAAGCCCTTTCATGACAAGGCCCAGGCCTGCCTCTCCAAATGGCATCACTTGTAAATGGCATCATTTACCCTATGCCCCAGCAGTAATAACACTATGCATTCACACAGGGGAGGTTTTGTGGGTGTCAGTGCTCTCCCTGAACTGTCATCATAGTATACCCCCACTCCCACCCCCCACTTCAACCTGGAGAACCTCTAAAGTTGTGCTTTTCTGTTTTTCTTTTGCATATCATGTCCTGAGAATCTTGTTAAAAAGACTTTACTTCTGTGGGCCTAAGATGGGGCCCGACGTTCTGCATTTCTAATCAGTTCCCAGGCAATGCTGGGAACACATATTGAAGACAAAGCTGAAAAACCTTACTCTACCATCACTCCCTCTGTGAAAAACTCTCCTGCAAAGCTGATCTACACAAAGCATCCTCTTTCTAATGTTTATGACTTGTATATAGAACATGTACAGGTCTTCTTAGATGTCTCACGCCTTATTTAATTACTTGGTTATAGATCTGTCCGTGTAATCACTTGTCCATCATCAAGGGCTGGAACAGTGACTGCTGCTCCTTGTAGTCCCAGCGCTAACATTTGGTCCAGATGTATAGGAATTTCCTAGAAGTATTTTGCATGGAAATTAGCGAAAATTTTTCACTTGGTGCCCGAATGATCATTTGATAAGGTGTTGTTAAAAATGTCCACTGGATGGAAGGTTACACTAACTTTTTAGCTCTCAAATTCATGGTTTTTCTTTATGTTATTGACAATCTCTCCAGTGGGGTTTTGGTTAGGGGGAGGCTTAAAAGTAATTGATTTATGATTCTTTTAACCAACATGTAAGTCAAGAGGCTGGCCAAGAGTTTGAAGAGCCCAAACCTGTTAGACAGTAAACCAATTATCTTTGTGGCCTTGTGGGTGACTTCACCACCCCCACTGCATAGCACAGCCCTGCCTGTTTCCAAAACACCTGGCCTTGCACAAAAGAATGAAGAAAGAGCCAAGGCACAGAGAATATTCTCCAGCAGAGAGTTTGGGCAAGAAGTCTTAAAGATGTCTGAGTAGAGAGACAATTAGTGGAAACAAACATCTGTCCAAGGTTTCTCCCATCATGTCATGAACTTGACAAGAAAGGCCAGCAGTAACTCTTCCAACCGTGGTAACCAATGGCCCTGAAATTTGTTCAATATCAGGTATATCAGAGCCTGAGAGATAAGAGTGGTTTTCAATGCTGTATGCACATTAGAATCACCTGGGAAGTGATATTTGTAAAATATGAACACCTGAGGCCCCACCCCAGAACATCTAATTCAGAATTTCTGGGGGAATGGCCAAGGGGTCAGTAGATTTTAAAACTCAGGTGATTATACTGTGAAGCCAGAGTTAACAACCACTGATAGAGGGTAGTACATTCTTCCCCTATGGGTGCCTCAGAAGTGAACATCTACCTTCAGCTTACACATCCCACTAATTGGCCACTGAGTCTTACTTATTTTAGGCAAAATGAAACCAATAGAAAGTTTTGCCTTTTCTCTATGTAGAAGGGACTAATGATTCTATAAGAATTTTTAAATTCCTACTCACATTTCCCATCACACAGTTGTTGAGAAATTGGTAAGTTGAGAAAAAATGTGAGGTGTAGAAAGAAGGAAGTTGAATTCATTTAGAAAAGAGAATTCCAAATGAGCTTAATTTCCTTTTTTCTAAATCTTAATAATCTACCTTGCTTTTCTTCTCCTTCCACTGCACCCTTTCTCCATGAATTCATCAGTCATAGTGGTAAGCTCACAGTATCCGGCAGCAGGTCAGGTGGGATCACACTGGCTAACAAAGGATCTGAGGGTACAATGCAGAAGTTGCCAGATAATGGGATTCACTTACATTTCTAAGCATAGACTTCTCCAGTGTTGGCTGTTACACTGCCCAATGTGGAAAAGCACTGCTTTATCTACATGGCAAGTGCTTCATGCATTTTAGTTGAATCTGACTCGGAGTACCTCAATTTTTTTAATGAAATATTTGAGGTCTACAATGGTAAGTATAAATAATAATATAATGAAGACTCTTGTACCTATCACACTAAAGAAATAAAGCCTAACATCTATAATCAAAATAGCCTATGTCCTCTTTATCTCCTTTCTCTCATTCTCTCCTCAGAGGTAACTGTTACCTTGAATTTATGATTCCCAACCCTGTTTTCTCATTTTGTTTGTCATTCCAATGTATGTTTTTATGACACACACAGTTTTGGTTTTGTATGTTTTCAGCCATATAAATGGCACTTTACTGTATGTATTTTGTGCATTTTCAAGCTTTATATAAATTGTATCATATATCCTTCTGCAACTTGACTCCATATTTCATTCTTGGGATGTATCCGTGTTGATTAAAGTAACGTTGTTACTTTTTATTGCTGTATAACATGCCGTGGTAGGTAAATACCCCAGTTGGTCAGCTAATGGATTTTTGAATTGTTTCTAATCTCTTGCTGTCACAGACAATACAACATAGCTCCTTGTGCAAATGTGGGTGAGTATTTCTAGATATTTACATAAGAGTGGGATTGCTGGAATGTAGGGTATGCACAATTTTTAAATTTCCTAGATGTATTAAATAACACCCCAACCAGAAGTGTGTGAGCTTTCCTATTGCTCATATCCTTGCCACGTTGGCACTGTTAGACTTTTAAATGTTCCGCCAATTTTAACTGGTGAGTTTTCCCTTAAAAACCCTGAAGAGGGCAGCATATCCTGGTAATTGCTGCTTCTTATACCTGCATTCCAGTTTATGGGTCCCTCCCTTCTTTACTGGTTGAAATCCTTTGACCTTCTCAGTTACTCTTCAACCCACTCTCTCACCTCAGTCAGCTCTGGGCAGTATCTTAGAAGGACAGACAATATAACACTATCTCAAAGCTGAAAGTTACCTCCAGCTTTTTCATTCCACATTCCTGGCACACTTCTGTCCTCTGACAAGGAGGAGGTAGGGAAACAGAAACAAGTCAGTCTGGAATTAAAACACTTTTTCCAGTTCAAAGTAGCACAAGAGAGATATGATGTGAGTAGAGAGTAGTCTTCCACCATTCTAAAGCAGTGGTTTGTAATCTAAATAGAAGGGCATTGCACACTATCAAAAACTATGCTTATGTAAATGGGAGAAATACTGAGAAGTAGGAAAAAGTATTGCAAAGTGGTAGTAGCATTGTTTTTCTTCTAGAATAAAAGATATTTACTCTTTGCCTTCTCAGTTACATTGTTCCTGGTTCCCTAAGGAAAAAAAAAGTGTTCAGCTTCAGAACATCTCCTAGAATTTCTCTCGTATAATACCAAGCTAAAGTCCTGCCACTTCCAGAGTTCCACAGTGGGAATGCAACCTTCACAAAGATGCTTTCCTTTAAACAAAGCAGATGTGAAATTGAGCCATGCTTAAAGATTTGACATGGCTGCTTTAGGAGCGAATTTATTGTTAGTACTTTCAAAGTAGACCTAAAAACACCACTCTGCTTTTTTTATTCCTGAACTGGATTTTAAGATCATATTGCTTTAAAATAAATGAATGAATAAATAATAAAATTTTATTTTGGGGAGGAGGAAGTAGAAAAATAAATATGAATTGTTTTGGAATTGATTGCTGTTTTGAGTTATTAAATCATTTTCCCATCCATTGTGGTAGATGAAACTTCCTCCAAATGAGATCTGCTGCTTTTTCATTACTGTCTTGAACTCTTTTATATGCTGGTGTGTTTTATAAATTTCTAAGGTGCGCCATTTAGAGAGTCTGTGCTTCTGAACTGTTTGACCATAGTTTCCTTGTTCAAGGAACACCTCACTGGAGTTCAAAGGTCACACTTTGGAAAAATGCTAGCATAGCTATTCTAAAGGTGGCTACACCATCATTACTAACCATTCTGGCCAGAAATTCACAAGACCCAATTATATGTCATCTTGACTGAAATTCTTTCATGATAGAATATCTGTCTTGACATGTTGGTTGGTATACATATTGCTCTTGCATTGAATGCTGTTATGGAGACATTTGAAGTCAGGCTAATTTTTGCTTTATCCAATGTGACACTTTTTTTGCTTTTTTGGTTTTTGTTTTTTTTTTTATTGTTGGTGGTGGTGGGTTTTTTTGTTTGTTTGTTTTCTCAAATTCCCAAGGAATGTCTTTATACTTGAATTTTAAGTGTTCAATCAGGGCTGTGTTAAGCATTCTGTTATCAGTATTTCCTAGAACATGGTATGTTCTTTCAATCTATAAATGTGGTTATTCTTTCCCTTTAGTGAAATTTCCTTGTGTGGTATTTGTGAATACTTTTCCTGTTCCATTTATTGAAACTTCTCCTTCAGGGACATCAATTTCCTCATGTTAAGTGCTTTTGAACTCCAATCTGTCACCTTCTAATTCCTTTGGTTCCCTTGTATTTACAAGCCATTCCTCGAGGCCGGTAATTTTATTTGCAGCCATGTTTATTTTGTTCCTTGCTCTGTCACCTTTTAAAAATTCACTCTATAATATTGTTTTTGTACTCAGCCTCCTTAGTTCTGTAACCTTCCTGGAGTTCTGTCAACTCATCTTTGAGCTCTTGTTTTTCTGAGTTCATGTTCTCATTAACTTGATTCATAGTACAAAGCACTTCTGAGGAGTTTTGTTTTGTTCTTTGGACTATGTTTTCTTTAAAAGAGGGAGTTTCATCTTTCTTTTGCATGCTATGTTCCTTTCTTTTAAGGTTGATTGGTTTTGTTTATTTTCATTTGGGAGCATTGCCTTAGCATATTTGGATGTTTGTCACTGATTTCCCCCATCTTATTCATACCTAAACAGCTTTATCCGGATCTTCTCTGTTCTATCTAGTATAGGTGACTTATTGACTCAATTTCCATAGACTCTAACTTTTTTCCCCAAAGCTATGGTTAAAGAACTTGATTTTGGATACCATCCACTTAACTGCAGCCTAAGGAAATGGTGCAGGGAGTAGAGAGGGAAGGGAAAGGTCTGCTGAAGCTGTGTGACATCTGAGTTAGAACTCCTGGGCTCTGCACTTTTGGTTGCTCGCGCTCTCTCTCTCTCTCTCTCTCTCTCTCTCTCTCTCTCTCTCTGGGATTTGTTAGATACTTTGAACTACATTTTAATCCCTCTCTTTAATCAGAATACATATCCATCCTGAAGCGGAACACTCTAGGATTTTTAAAAATCATTCAGCAAATTTTTATTGAGCCCCTCTCCTTTGCAAGGCACATTCTAATCTAGGTGCTAGAAATAAGCTGTGTGAACAAATGAGACAAGATTCCCCTTTCTAATGAGTTTATATGCAATGTGGTATCTTTACTGATACATGCTCTGTCAGAAAGAAGCAGCCCACTTCTGTCCAATAGCCAATCCACTACCCTTCAGACAAAAATGAGAAAAATAAGGATAGTCATTTAGTTAGTTTCTCTCCAGATCTGAAGACTATAGTGAGGTCTTGAGAGTTCAGTAATTCACCAGTAAGGTTCCAGGGGCAGGAAGGGAGTTCAGGGTTAGAAGCTACACTGTGCCACTCCAAGATCTGTTCTTTTGTGAGCCAGCATTGTATGTGCGTGTGTGTGTCTGTGCGCCCACACGTGTGCACACATGTGCATGCATGCTTTGTTTTGTTTTAATGTCCATATTATTAGGTTACAGTCTTTTCCTTATTTCATTGCTGACTTATTACTAGAAAGGAGGGAGCTAGTGGTTTTCATTGTTGGTATCCCTTGTTTTTAGTTCTGAGAGAAAGAGAAAGAGAGAGACTCTATAATCTGCTTTCATTCTATCACCTGAGGCTGGAGGCCTCAACTAGTTCTTTTAACTCTAATTAAGCCTTAGAGTCTGCAAGTATAAGACTGCTATGAAGTAGCTCTGCCCTCAGAATTTTGTAAGTACTTTAAGACACAGACAAACACACACACACATAACAAAACAAAACAAAAACATAAAGCTGAGGTGGTTTGGTTGGGTTCTTTGCCAGGTTAGCCTCTTACTCTTGGCTAAAAAACATTTCAAGGACTTAAACTGTGGAATAATTCTAAGAAATTGCTTAGTCTTATCCCTGGACACTGCAAAATGGATTGCCTCAGATCTAAGAAACCCATTTATCAGAAAAATTCTTCAATTTCATGATATGTTATGGTCGAGATGTTATTGCACAATCCCACAGAAATCTAGTCCCTCTCCTAAATATGCCGAACACCTGTACAGATGGAGGCAAGCAGAGAGAGGAAGTGAGAGTGAACACTTGTTCCTGAAATCTCCCAAGATACCGGCTCTGGGTTAGCATTAGAAGGCCTAAGCACCTGGATCTATTAACCTAAATAGAAAAAAGAAATAACCAACAAGTATTTGGTTATTTCTTTTTTCTATTTAGGTTAATAGATGGAGCGTTACCTAAAAATGAGATGAAGCATCACCTACAAATGTCCCTCAAACAAGTCATACTTAGTTCAGATTATAAAGAGAGTATTTGATAAATGCTGTACGTATAAGGGAATTCGAATGGCACTAGCTTACAGCTTCTTGTGTCACTACCATGCCTCTAATGCAATTTCCCCCATCTAGAAATGTAATCTTCAGCCAGTTGCCTTGAAAGCTGGTTACCGTGGAGATGATTATCAGTATTATGATGACCTATTTAGAAGAATTTCTGCATCACCAGAAAACAAATAACCACAGAGAGAGCCTTTCAAATGAATCATGCTCTTTCTCTGAAAGTGCCTTTACAAACAAATGCCATGGATGTATTGTGTATGTGTGCTGTGTGTGGATTTGTTCATTATTTGTATTTGCAAAGGTTTTAGTGAAATTCCAGTTGTCTTTAGGCATGCCAAGAGTAGAGAGGGTAGTACAAACAACAGGCATAAGCATATAGACATCTGTCCTCTTCCTACAATTTGAAATGCATGGCCATGGCTGTATTGATTTCTCAGCAATGTTAACATTTCTTTCATTTGTACAGTTTTTCTTGCTCATCCACTGCTTTTTGAGGCTTTTTAAGGACTGCTGGAATGTGGTTGGCAGGTGGTTGGTAAAGACTGGTTTTTACAAACTGATTGGCCATTAATAGCTCCTAGACACATTATGACTACTTGATGGCTATTTTGATTTTCTCAAAATTATGTCATGAAATATTCTCTTAACTTCTGTTTGGTCTCCCATTTTTCTATAAAATAGTTTTGTGTGTGATTGTATGCAGACCTAGTGCTTTTTTTTTTTAAGTTTTTAAATTTGTTATCCATTAATCATTGCCCTGCTCCTTATAGGAAAGACTGATTTTCAGCTGCTGCCCTTTTTGGTTTTGTTTTGCTTTTGATTTTTCTTCTTCTTTTTTTTTTTTTTTTTTTTTTTTTGAGACATTTAATTTGAACTTGTAAAAATTTCAGTGACAAAAATTAAACCTTTATTATGTTCATAGAAGCAGCAAATAACAATATAAGCCAAATGTTACCCCAAAGAGGTCAAACAGATCTAATATTTTCCTTCCAGTCTATGAAGGTCGTGTATTATGGCATTTTTATATTTGTTCTTATTGTATTTTCAGGCCCACTCCTTTTTCTACTCTCATCCTTCCACCCACTGTCACTTCTTCTAAGGTAATGGCAGGAATGTTCATATTTTCTGCTGTTATTTCATATCATCTAGCAAAGTGCTGGATAATCGATGTTTAATAAACCTGACCCCTCATATAACCTCAAAAGTTTCAAAAGTTCTTTAACCAGATAAACTCCATTTTTGTCTGTTCATGTTCACAATGGCCTTCCAGTCTAGGAATCTCCATTTTTTAAACCATGTACAGGCAGTCTGTTTTCCACAGAACATTTTGGGTTTAAGTCAATTAACTAATTTTGGCCCCATTTTCAATTTCTATACCATAGACTTGTCCTTATGCCCGAAATCACATTGCTCTGAACTGAGGGCAAATATCAAATTCATATTAATCACCTCACTAATATTCTTAGGCTGGTCTAAATGCTATGTAAATCCCAATAAAAATCTTACTGTGAAAAAATTTTCTTCAACTAAATATAACTCTTTCTCTTTCAATATTTTTTAGAAGGAAGTACATTGACATTTTAATTAACAAGTTCTTACTTAAATTTTAACTCCAAAGAGTCTAGCACAATATATTTAAGTAGTCAACTACACAGTCAGTATAAAATGTTGACTTCTGTCCATCTAACACAGTTGTATAGGAACGGTTTTACCTGCAAAGCACTAATAATGCTTATTGGCGTATGGCCTTTGACTCATTTATACCATTTCCTAAAAGAGGCATGAAGGACACAGAGAGCTTTTCCATGTAACTCAGAGCCCATAAATGGTAGCTCCTCTTAGAATATTATGTCTATTCTCTTATTCAATTATTCAATAAAGATTGTTAACTCTCCCTCTAAAGTGGCCTTCAAATTAAGTAACAAGTTGTGAGTTGTTTGAAGCATATTCACATCCAGCACTGTTTGATTAAAAAAAAAAATTGCCTTTCTGAAACCAGACTTGGAGTCCTAATCACCCAGAATAGTTCCAGACAAGATTCAGAATCAGACCTCTGACTCTGCCCAACAATTCCACTAAATTAATTCACTCTGCACTCTCTTGGATGGATTTGGAAGGCAAATCATGAGCTTGCTTTAGAGTATTTCCTCTTTGTCTAATCTTCACTCCTAGAAATGATAGTGCTTAGCATTTAGCACTTGCAATCCTTCCCACCCTGAAGCTAAACTGGGAAGAATGAGAGCAGAGTGTTCTAACCTTATTCATACCACAGGCAATTATTCAAGGAAAAAAAAAACATATTTCACAGCCTTTAATTAGATAAACTTGCTTTGTGAATAGAACACAATCTTCAGAAGAATGATGTGGAATAACTTTTCTCCAGAAACATTCCATGGCTTTATTCCCTCTTCTCTAAGAAAATTCATGTCCTTAACTGCTAGCTATCCAAAGCAAATCATTAACACCCCATGTGTCTTGCAATATTGTATGATAGCAATTATCTAATATTGATAACCTGCAGAACTGCTCACTCCAGGAAGCTATCAAAAAAATGATAAGCCAAGTGAAAAAAGTACAGCCACACAACAGAATGTTAATATTTATGTTTCTAATAACATTTTTTAAAAAGGTTTCTAATTAATGTAAATATATTATGATATGGTTTGGCTGTGTCCCCACCTAAAATCTCATCTTGAATTCCAGTCCCCATAATCCCCACATGTCAAGGGTGGGACCAGGTGAAGGTAATTGAATCATGGGGGGAGTTTCCCCCATGCTGTCCTCATGACAGTGAGTGAGTCTCAAGATATCTGACGGTTTTATAAGCATCTGACATTTCCCCTGCTTACAATTCTCCTTCCTGCCACCGTGTGAAGAAGGACGTATTTGCTTCCCCTTCTGCCATGATTGTAAGTTTCCTGAGGCCTCCCTAAGCCATGCTGAACTGTCAGTCAATTAAACCTCTTTCCTTTATAAATTACCCAGTCTCAGGTATGTCTTCATTAGCAGTGTGAAAACAGACTAATACATATTAACTCACTACAGTTATTCCCGCTAATAATTTTTGTCATGTTCTATCCAATCTGGAACAGTACCTGTTAGGGTATTCCTGATGAGAAGCTCAGGGAGGGCACTGCTGGATAAATCAGCTGTTTACAAGTTTCATTCACCATTATGTTAGTGTTCAGTGAGTAAACTATGCCATTTAAGATTTCCAGGGACAATTCTTATGGGGCTGTGCCCAAGAAGTCCCCATAAGGTTTAGCGCCCTCACTCCAACATGCTGAGAGAATAAACCAAAAATCATGTATTCATTAAAGAAGTGATCATTGAGGACCCACTGTGTGCCATCAGGTTCTCAGCTAGTGCTAAAGATATGGTGGGAAGAAAACAATAAAAACGGAAATGGTTCCTGTCTTTTGAGGCTTAGAGATTAGGAGGGAAAAAGACATTTATAAGTCACACAAATAGAAAGAATGAATTGGCATTTTATAAGAATTATGAAAGGAAACTCTGCTTTAGAATGAGGAGTCAAAGGAGTTTCTGTGAATAAATGATGTTGGAGCTGAGCTTAATTGAAGAGGTATGGGAAAGGGACATGAGGAGGAGGCATCCCAGGCATGAGGCATGAGGAGTGGAACACATTCAAAGGGCTAAAAGGTCACTGAGGCTGGAATGGAGGCAGCAAGTGGGAGCGTCCTGAGAGAAGAAACTGGAGAGGTAGAGTAGGAGCCAGATCATTCAGGCTCTATTTTTCTAGCTCAGACATGTCTGCATTTAACTTATGGTATAATTACTGGATTAAAAACAATATAAGGAGTTATACAATGTTTTAATCCTTCTTTATACAATGTATATAATCTACGTTGATAATGCTTATGAATGTTGAATTACAATGAATGTTCAAAGTCACAGGACTTCTGTGATAACTAATATTAACTGTGTGACTGTGGAGTGATAACTTTTAGTCTTAAGTACCTCATCTGTAAAATGAAGGTCATAGTACCTACCTCTCAGGGTAGCCACTAAGTCTTCATAGATAAATTGGAGAGACTGGATGGTACAGTGCCTTGTCAAAGCCTTTGAAAAATTAGAAGAAATATGCAGCACAGCCCTTATACCTGGGAAAGAATGAACCCTATCCTGGAACCCAGAGTTTAGAGGGCCCTATTCTGGTCCTTGCCTAGCTACACTCTCAAAGGGTGGAGAGTCTTCAAGTCCAACAGAATATACTCACCTGGAGGCCACACTGAACTCTGTATTCTAGATGATGCTCTGGATACCTGAGACCCCAAAGTTTCCTACCAAAATGATCCCATGATGATTCACGAGGCCTTTAAGTGTCTTTTCCCCAAGCATGCACCATCTGAAGACAGATGCATACCCCATGTCTGAGGGGTGGCTAGGGAGCAGTGGTGAATAGAACTTGTACATACAGGCAGAGTGTCCTCAAATGTATATGTGAAACTTCTTGCAATGCACGTTGTAGCTCAGTGTGAGAAGAGGAGGGGGACGGGACAGGGCCAGAAATAAACTTTACCCACACTACCAGGTTCTATGGTGGGACCACAATCTGAGAATTATAAATGTAAAGCTGGATTCTCTGGTCATTATTAACATTTATTTGTCAAGATACGAGAACAGAAAATACCTATTGCCTTAGTCCACTTGCATTGCTATAAAGGAATACCTGAGGCTGGGTAATTTATAAAGAAAAGTGGTTTATTTGGCTCATGGTTCCATAGGCTGGACAAGAAGCATAGTGCCAGCATCTGCTTCTGCTGAGGACCTCAGGAAGCTTCCAATTGTAGTAGAAGAAAGGGAGCAGGAATCACACGACAAGAGAAGGTGCAAGAGAGAGAGTGGGAGGAAAGTGCCAGGCTCTTTTTAAAACTCAAATTTCTTGGGAACTGATAGAGCAAGAACTCACTCATTACCATAGGATGACACCAAGTCATTCATGAGGGATCCACCCCCATGACCCCATGACCAAAACACCTCCCACTGGGACCCACCTCCAGCATTGGGGATCAAATTTCAATACAAAATTTGGAGGGGACAAATATCCAAACTATGTCACATATGTTAACAGTTGGATTTTTTGTTTTTGTTTTTGAAATGGAGTCTCGCTCTGTTGCCCAGGCTGGAGTGCAGTGGTGTGATCTCGGCTCACTGCAACCTCCACCTCCCAGGTTCAAGCGATTCTCCTGCCTCAGCCTCCCACATAGCTGGAACTACAGGCACCAGCCACCACACCTGGCAAATTTTTGTATTTTTATTAGAGAGATGGGGTTTCACCATGTTGACCAGGCTGGTCTTGAACTTCTGGCCTCAAGTGATACGCCTGTCTCGGCCTCCCAAACTGTGGGGATTACAGGCCACCATGCCCAGCCTGGATTTTTATTATGATTTTTTTGTTTGTTTGTTTTTGTTTTTTGAGCTGGAGTCTCGTTCTGTCACCCAGGATGGAGTGCAGTGACGCGATCTCGGCTCACTGCAAGCTCCGCCTCCCGTGCTCACGCCATTCTCCTGCCTCTGCCTCCCGAGTAGCTGGGACTACAGGCACCCACCACCACGCCCTGCTAATTTTTTTGTATTTTTAGTAGAGACGGGGTTTCACCGTGTTAGCCAGGATGGTCTTCATCTCCTGACCTCGTGGATTTTTAATTTATAACTTTTAACAATTAGACATATGGCACCTGGACTTGGATTTGTAGTGTTAATCTGGGCAAGTAAAACAGGGAGGTCTGAGCCTGTGATTTACAAAAGTCTACATATCAGAGAATTCCATTTCATTTAAACCATCTTAAGATATATGGATTTCCTATTTATGAAAATCACATTAGGTTAATCACGAATTTCCATTATGCACAGGAAGACTAGAGAAAGCCAAGGGAAATAGTAAGTTCAAAGGAAGACAGTCCCTCTAGTGACCTCTTTCCCTCTCTACCTAAGCATACCGCTATCCAAATATCACTGAATGTATGTCTTATGAAACTGTATATCTCTATGTAGAGGTGGAAGGAGAAAAAAACATGAAAGATGTTTAGAATTAACAAAACGTTAGTTCTGTAGCTGTAAAACTTGTTTGTACTCCCTGACTATAAAGCCTCAAATTCAAATTGAGCATTTCCAGCTGAGTGAAAGGTGCCTGCCTGCTCTGAGTTCCTGTCACAGTTATTGCTGTACATAAGTCATTTGGCAAGAAAACACACACGGTCTTAGGCTATCTTTCCTACTACAAAAAATATGGACTAATTTAAATATAACTTTTTTAGGAATTGATGTCTTCTCTTCCCAACTGAACTATAAGTTCTTTGAAGAACAAATTGGAGTCTACTGTTTTCTGTATGCCTTCATTCTCTTGCAGCCCCTAAGAGTTGCTTAGGAAAGCTGGGCATGGTGGCTCATGCCTGTAATCCCAGGACTTTGGGAGGCTGAGGCAGGAGGATCACTTGAGTTCAAGAGTTCAAGACCAGCCTAGGCAACATAGCAAGCTCTCATCTGTACTAAAAATCAAAAGAATTAGCCAGGTGTTGTGGTGTGCACCTGTAGTCCCAGCTACTTGGGAGGCTGAGGTGGGAGGATCACTTGAGCCCGGAGGTTGAGGCAGCAGTGAGCCATGATTGTGCCACTGCACTCCAGCCTGGGCAACAGCAAGACTCTTGTCTCAAGACTAAACAAAACAACAACAACAAAAGAGACGCTCAGTAGATATTTATACTTAACTGGTTCATTCAGGTATCTAGCAAATATTGACTGGATCCCCACCATGTGCCAGGCTCTGTGCCAAGCATGGGGATACAGAGTTGAACAAGACACTGGCTGAAAGATAAATACCTGGCACATAACAGACACTCAGTGAGTGAGTGAATAAATAAATGAATGAATTCTGTACCACAAAGTTAAGAGAAAATATCAAGAAAACTGGAATCACCATTTAAGTTATCTTACATCTGAAGTTATCAAGGTGAAAGATGTCAGCCTGGCAGAATGCCCACAATTCTAGAAAATCTGGGGAAAACAAGACAGTCCTAGCATTTGTTCCTCTGGATCATCTCCATGACTATTTAGTATGTGGTGCTAGAATCTTGCAAAGAATTAAAACTTTTCATAGAAACCAAATTTTCTATGTAAGGAATTTAACTAATACCCCCACTCTCACTTCTCAGGGACAGAGCAGTGTATGTCAAGAAATTTCTTTTGTCAAGGAAATCAGTGTATACAACATATTATTGTATTTTTTACTGAGATCTGAAATATGAATGTGTGGTGATTGACTTTAATCACAAATTTGCTTCATAAAAGTCTGTGGAATCAGCACAGAATTATATTACTCCATGTCATTTTCCTATATATGGTATAATATTAAAGCCATAGTTTAGTTTATTTTATTATTTATTTATTTATTTATTTATTTATTTATTTATTTATTGAGATGGAGTTTCGCTCTTGTTGCCCAGGCTGGAGTTGGAGTGCAATGGCGCAATCTTGGCTCACTGCAACCTCTGCCTCCTGGGTTCAAGCGATTATTCTGCCTCAGCCTCCCAAGTAGCTGGGATTACAGGCATGTGCCACCACACCTAGCTAATTTTGTATTTTTAGTACAGACGGGGTTTCACCATGTTGGTCAGGCTGGTCTCGAACTCCTGACCTCAGGTGATCCCCCTGCCTCGGCATCCCAAAGTGCTGGGATTACAGGCATGAGCCACCATGCCTGGCCCTTGAGCCACCGTGCCTGGCCCCATAGTTTTTTTATTTTCTCCTTCTAATATTGTAAGAAAACTAGATTACCAAGGTAGAAGTTGATCTCTCCCTCAAAGCTATTTATCTCCTTGATGTGCAGTATGCAAACTGATTTTAAACAGAATTTTGCAGCTTTATGAAAGAGAATCACATTTGGTCATCAATGAATTAAAATGAAATATCTCTCTGGAAGGATAAGGAAAATCAACATTCAAATATAAAAATTTAATAAGCTGCCAACTAACATGTTCAAAGTTTCTCTTTTTAAAAAAGGGCCTACATTATTAATACTATAAAATTTCAAACCAGATATTATAGATCTTAAAAAAATTATCACTTTTTCTTTTTTTTTTAATTATTATACTTTAAGTTCTAGGGTACATGTGCACAACCTGCAGGTTTGTTACATATGTATACATGTGCCATGTTGGTTTGCTGCACCCATTAACTCGTCATTTACATTAGGTATTTTTCCTAATGCTATCCCTCCCCCTGCCCCCCAACCCCACAAGAGGCCCCGGTGTGTGATGGTCCCCTTCCTGTGTCCGTGTGTTCTCGTTCAATTCCCACCTATGAGTGAGAACATGCGGTTTTTGGTTTTCTGTCCTTGAACATTATCACTTTTTCTAATGGGAGAAAACAACTGCATTGTTCATCCTCTTCCAAGTCCATAGGCTCAACAAAGTCACTTAAGGATAGGAAGGGGGTAGCACAGGGAAAGAAACCCCCTTAAAAAAATAAGTCTCTTTTCTTTTTTTTCCAGAGGGAGTCTTGTTCTGTCACCCAGGCTGGAGTGCAGTGGCACAATCTCAGCTCACTGCAACCTCCACCTCCCAGGTTCAAGCAATTCTCCTGGGCCAGCCTCCTGAGTAGCTGGGATTACAGGCGTGTACAACCACACCCGGCTAATTTTTGTATTCTTAGTAGAGACAGAGTTTCACCATGTTGGCCAGGCTGGTTTCGAACTCTTGACCTCATGATCCGCCCATCTCGGCCTCCCAAAGTGCTGGGATTACAGGCGTGAGCCACCGCGCCCAGCCCTATTTTCTTTTTTAAGCAGAGAAAGAAGCACTGAGACGTTTTCAGCTAAGAAAACTTAGAAGCATTACCCAACCCCCTAGGAAATATACTCAAAACCTTGAAAAGTACTAGAAATAGTTCAAAATGAGGAAATGAGAGTGATTTTTTTCACTTTTTAGAAGCATTTCCAGGTCTCCCTCAGTTATCCTAAGATTATCTCAGTCCATACACTGCCTAATTCTTAGATGGCAGAATGTTTAAAAAACATGCAGATATCTTAAAGCAAGTGCATTCAAGGAATAGAGAGTTAATGAAAGTAAAATTGATTCTGGCCAAACCAATTGTAGAACTGAGTGAGCCTGAGTAAGCCACTGAAGACCAGGAACCCGTGTAGTCATATGACGTATAAGATACCCTCTATTCTCACATTGTTTTCATTTTGTACTCATGTTAAATTGTCTGGGGACTGTCTCTATGTGGATAAGAAGTAGCATTAATTTGTCATATTACATGTACATTTATTAAAAATCCTAGCAGCAATGTTACCAAGTAACAATGTTACTGATATTATTTCATCAATTAGAAATGCTGAATTATTTTTAAAGAAAAGTCTCGCTAGTGACCTTTCATCTGACGTAAATAAGAGGCTAAACCTACATCTCAAAAAAAAAATCAAGTCAAATTTACCACTTGTAATTTTGTTTGCATTACTGAATCATTTGACTTGTTTTTGTCTCTGTGTTTGTTAGTCAGCTCATACAAACAGTTTATCCTCAGTCATTCCACCAAGCTCTTTGCAGTCATCTAGAAAGAATCAGGCATTATTACTACTATTCTTGTTTACCCTTCCTGAAAGATTTTCCAAAGAAAAGGAGAAACAGGCTTGAATTATACATGAAGAATTTCACCATAAAATCTGAACAAAAAACATCCAGATTATACAAACGTAATGTACTTGCCCCTCTACTAAGGGTGGTGCTCCAACCCTCACTCTGATATGTCAACTGCCCATAACCATGCCCCACCTGAGAGCTCTTTCTTTGCCATATCCTTGTTTTCCAGCTTTTGTATATGCATCCCTACATTTTTAGTCAAGAAGCTGGCAGTCACATGCTGTCCATTTGCCAATGTTGGAAATGGCTGTTGGAATTCAATGGTTTCCCCCACCACTAAGAAAAATGCTTTTCATTTAATTCATAATAACAACAGTTTGCATTTATGTTTTTTATCTGTTTCAAAGCACTCTGCCACCATTAATGAACTAAATCAGCCTTTGCTATTTTATGATCTGTCTCATTAAAATGGAGTTGATTTTCTCTGTGGTAGTCACTTGCGTAATGTTGTTTTCTTCTAGCAAACCCTGCACTTAACTAATGTAAATTCATTTTTAAATTGTGTGTTTACATAGAAAATTTTCCCCAAATATATTTTTAATGCTGCATCCTTTCAACAGCATTACGGGGAGTATTTTATTCTATATAGACAGTTTAAACTATAAAGACACTTAAATGCTTTAATGTAGCCTTCTCTAAGTACTTGTGAATTATTTATAAAGACCCCCTCAAGTAAATGTGTTGAAACTGCCAGTGGTAGAAATAGAAATTGTTTGCTCTGTGAGCCCTATTAGTACTTAATTATTTGTATAGTATTAAATGATTGGCTTACTGATGAACTAAGGCTTACTCAATAAGTGAACAAGAAAACTTGCAGTTGGCAAAGAAACTCTGAATGTTAAATTTATTATGGTTTAACTCTGTCTCTGTTACTACTGGACCACTTATACAAGTGCCTGATGGCTCATTCCTAGGGATTTGATCTAATGTGGGAGAAAGATGTCTCTCTGCAAATAAGTGCAGGCACACACAAGTTTAGGCAGAGATGGTGTTCTAGTGACTCTAGGTTGAGAAACTATGAATATTGGTTGGTTGCCGCCCACCTTCCATCCTGCCTTCTTTTGGGTAGAGACTTCTGGCTTCTGCTTGAGGAACCACCCTATCCTACTCTAGCCTTGTGCTTAGAATAAAATTGAGCTTACCCCCAATTCCAAAGGTGGGTCTACCTGGCCTTCCTAATGATTTAAAGATAGACACATAACTCAACCTAGCTCATCACATTCTTTTAGACACAGGGATTAATATAGAATAAGCATTTCATCTATGTTAGTCCAATCAGAATACACTTAGGACTTGCCCTGGGAATTCTGGATGTAGACTGTCTTTTCCCTTGGGTGGTATAGTGTGATGATATAAGACTTGTAGCTGGTGCAGTCATTTGCATCCATAAGAGGAAAGCCTAGAATGGCTGGAAAGCAATGGCTGGGACCTTGCTGATACTGTTGGATTTATATTAGATAGGGAACAGACCAAACTGCTGTAACAAAGAGATTCTAAAATACAGGGACTGAAAAAGATAAAATTTCCTTTTTAGATTCTTTTTTTGTCTTTTGTTTTCCTTTTAGTGGAGAATGGGGTCTTGCTACATTGCCCAGGCAGGTCTGGAACTTCTGGGCTTAAGCTATCCTCCCACCTCTGCCTCCCTAAGAGCTGGGACTAGAGGAGTGAGCCACTGCACCCTGCTAAACTTTTTATTTTCCTTACGTCTCTGTCTATCTACCTCATAACTATATGGCTGGCCAAGACTGATAGGCAGTTTGGGGTCATGGGGTCAGTTAGGGACCCAGAATCTTCCTATCTTGTTGTTCTGCTGTCCTGCTAGGGTATTGTCTTCATGTTGCAAAGCCAGTGATGCTTCACCACCCTCCCATCACAGCCTTGTTTCAGTTACAAGAAAAAAGAAAGGAATAGTGGAGGGCAAGAAGCTTATTCTAATGCAGGGCTTATCAATCTAAGCTCTATTGACATTTTGGGCCTGGTAATTATTTTCTGTTTGGGGTTGTCTTGTATATTGTATGTTTAGCAGAATCCCTGGCCTCTAGTGCCTAATGCCCATAGCATCCCTCCCTCTCTCCTAGTAATGGCAATCAAAAATGTCTCAGACATTGCCAGCTGTCTGGGAGGGAAAACAGCCCCCCGCTGAGAACCCCTGCTTTAAGGATATCTATGGAAGTTATACATATCACTTCTCTGTAAGAGTCAGAAGATAACATGTGGACACACTGAGTCATAAGACAGTCTGGGAGAAATATTTCTAGCTGGGTGAACTTTTGCCCAGGTACAATTTCAGGGGCTCTATTGCTAAAAAATTAGGGAAAATGAATTTTAGGGGACAATTCAAAATCTCTTCCACACAGCTGTACTTTTGAAGCTTTCTATCATATTAGCCACTAAGTTACCTTTACAATTTAAACAATTTGGAATAGGTTTTTCGGTCACTTGAAGTTCAGAGCCCTAATTGATACCAGTATTATTATCTTTATCCAACACTGTAAGTTGAAAATAGTGAACATTATCCAAAGAAAAAAGGATAAAAGGAATAATACCTGAAGATACTCAGAAGCTGGGTACTGGCTGAGAAGGGATTGAACAAAACAGCAGAAATGAGGCTATTTCTTATCAAGAGAAGTATGGTGGAAATGGAAAGGCCATGGTCGCAGAAGCCCACGGTCACTGTAGTAGTTAAGAAAAAAGGCAGTATAATTATGCTAAATTACCAAAATGAAAACTGCAGGCATCTTGCATTATTTGGCTTTGAACTGCTACTTTCTAGTTCTCATTGTAAATACAAAAAGCGTTTAGTGGCTCCCTTATATCTCACACAAAAGGATCACTGCTTACAGCCAGCTGTTTGGCAATTATATTTCTATGAAGTTAGCATAATTTGAGATTAGAACTGCCTAAGAAGAGGGGGGTGGTGATAACATTCTAGTGTATTGAAGTAGGGTATGGAATAGTGATGGTGGAAGCTCTGATTTTAGAAGTGAATGGCCTTTCCAAAGTTCATCTCAAAGCCAACAGTTCTGAATTCAAAACATATTTTGCCATAGGAATCTTATTTTTTTAAGTTATTAGATTAGCACAGGAGCCCTCCAATACCAGAAAAGAAAGAGACATGTACTTTACGGTAGTACAGAAGAAAATGCTGCAGGGCAAAGGAAGATTTGTCTGAAGGTTCAGACTGAGGAAATCATTAGTAAAATCTTCAGGGAGGTGGTGACTTTTAAACTAAGCTTTAGATGAGAAAAGAAAGAAAGGGCCTTTCAGGGTGAAGGACAGCCAGTTCAAAGACACAGTATTTAAAATTCTCCATGAGGAATAGTAAGTGCCTACCGTGAGTACAGCATAGGGTTTGTGGAGATATGACAATAAGTTAGGACGGGGCTGTGAATGTATGGTGTAGTTTGGATTTTTTTAGTCCACAACCCACTAAAGAGTTTTAATGAGGAGGATAGTATGATCAAATATAGCTTTAATAATTACATGAAGAATGCTTTGAAATTGAGGACATTACTGCAAGAGAATTGGATTTCTGATCTTGAGACATGGCAGTGGGTTAGAAAGAGAGAAATCACCAGAGAAACAATGTGAAGGTAAATTGGCATGGGAGGTAGAGAAGAAAGAATCAAATATGGCTCCAAATTTTTAGGTCTATAAGGTTGGAATCATGGCACAAGTGTAGGCTTAAAAGGAAAGGAATGAGCTCAGTAGGTATCTGTCTGCAGGATAAGAGAAGAGTTAAGGTGGTCATGGCCTTATCGTATAGCATATGGGCTACATTTACATTTCTGTAAAGCTTGCCCACTGGGGTCCCTATAATTGGAGAAAAATCACTTACTGAATTTTGTACCTAGTTCCAGTCTTCCTCCAAGTTTACTTTATATTATTTGTTTGGGATATAGCTCCACATGTTGAAACTGTGCCTCTAACACCAGTGTTGGTGAAGACATTGCATTCCAGTGCCAGATTCTGTGGTCAGAAATTTTGTTTAACAGAGGTAGCAATAATATTGGAAGCATAGGTTGCATTGTAGAGTGTCTGAGAAAAGGGGTGCAGAGAAAAATCCTATCAAACATGTGTTAAAATAATGTCAAATGTGATATACTCATAAAAACATGCCCTTGAACATCTTGGGGCAGAGGAAGGGATGGGAGAGAATAAAGGAGGATCATCTCATGCTCAAAGAGAGAAAAAGAAGATAGCAAAGGAGAGTTTCGCAGGAAGGGTACTGTGGAAACGCCAGCAAAGGTGGGATCAGGAATTATCTGGAAAAGAGAGAATTTCTGGGGTGTCTTTTGATCCACATCCTACTTCCTTATTTCTATTCCATCCAGGCAGTTGAAGTCATCAAACCAACCAAGCCTTTGTATAGCATGGTAGGTGATGGAGAAGGACAGTAATTGGAACAGTAAGGAAACAGAGGCATATCTCATATGCCATATATGCCTGTATATCATATATCATCTCCTCTTACTCCCTGGCCAAAAAAAAAGATGGCAGATTCATTGTATCCAGGATATACTGATGGAGGCAAGTAGGATGGAATGCCATGCCTGAAGGACTAGGTGGAGGTAATAGTTCATGCCACCTAGAGCTAGATATTGGAGCATCAGGGCTAGATCAACGTGCTAGGTACTGGTTGCTGGAAGGAACCCTGCAGAAATGAAACTCCTACCAATTAATATGAGAGATCTATGTTTCACTCAAAGTTTATGCCAGAATAGGACTAAATGAACAAAAAAGAATGGCACCAGGCCGCAGGCGTCTGCCCCATGAATTGTATTCAGAAGGGGCTGCCCATTTGGCAGAGTTGTAGAATTGCTAGTTCATCTTTAGAGTTGCTCATAGACTGGAACTGATCAAGTAATTACAAAACCAGTCAAACAAGGTCTATATCCTCTTCCTTGAAAATAGCTAGTAAGACCAAAGTAGTCATCTGGTCACCATGCTAGGATCCTCTGCTTCCCTCTCACATGGCATAGTCAGTGTTCTAGGTCTCCACTGTCTTGGAGCTGAGGAACAATTTGATTTGATTTGGTAAGTCATATCCCCGTAGCTTTAACACAGTGACTTCCTATTCCTCATTCTGAATAGGAAAGAGTTTGGGGTGCAGGGTAGTTTTACAGCTAAGTGGAAACCAGAAAGAAGAAAACAGACTATAGAATTTTCTCAGAGTAGAAAGGAGTCACGAGAAAAAGTAAGGGAAGAGGTATGGATATTACCTCACTCCAACAACCAACACATACTACCACATCTCTAACAAAAATAAACCTCAAGCCTGAGGGATTCCTTTTCTCTAATTCCTCATTTCAGCAGAATAAGGAAAGTAGATACTTCAGGCATAATATGCCTAAGTGTATCAACATTAGCTGGCCTCAGAATCTGGAAAGAAGCTCAGTAAATCAGTTTTGATTTACACTATCCTACAGCCTCAGTAATAAGATTCCACCTGGAACTCTGAGTATAACTTTTCAACTGTGTGTAATTTGATCTATTGATGTCAGGAACAGGAGCAAACTGTACAGGATGTTGAATCAGTTTCCCATCTCACGCTGCGAGACCACCTCATATAGGTGGTAATGAAAGAAATGTTCCCTTTGTCTTTTATCTCATACATGATGACATTCTTTAAAATGAACCAGTTGTTTAGAGCGGGTATGCTTCTTTCCAGAAATAAATTGGGACTGGGATAGCTTGGCTTACTTGTGCAGCAAATGGGAAGACTTTTTCCCATTTGCTAATGGTGGTTACCAATTCAGCAAAGTGAGTTGAAGGAGAGTCTGATTCACAGATGCTGACTTAGATGTTAGCCCTTTCATAAAACCATAGTAATAATTAACAATGAAATGTGCCAGCCACACTTTGAATCACTTTCCATGTGGTAATTCAATTTAATTTTAACAACTTTATGAGCTAGGCATTATCATTTTCACTACTTTACAGTTGAGGGAGTTATGCCACAAAGAGGTGAAATAACTTCTCCAAGACCACACAGCTAGAAAAAAGCAGAGCCAAGATCCAAGTTAGGTTGGCTCTAGAGTCTGTACTTGTAAACACTGTACTAAATTGTCTCTCTGACATATCACAAAGAGCAGCAGGTTTGGAGTCAGGATAGACTGGCTTGAATTCTTTAAAAAAAAAATAAATCAGCCTTTCTGGCTGGGCACAGTGGCTCACTTCTGTAATCCCAGCATTTTAAGAGGCCAAGACAGGTGGATCACCTGAGGTCAGGAGCTCAAGACCAGCCTGGCCAACATGGTGAAACCCCGTCTCTACTAAAAATACAAAAATTAGCTGGGCATGTGCCTGTAATCCCAGCTACTTGGGAGGCTGAGGAGGGAGAATCGCTTGAACCTGGGAGGCAGAGGTTGCAGTGAGCCACGACTGTGCCACTGCACTCCAGCCTGGGTGAAAGAGCGAGTCTCCATCTCAAAAAAAAGAGAGAGAGAGACTCAACTACTTTTTTAAGATAAGTTAAACAAAAGAAGTGAAGTGTCCCATGTCTTGCATCTATTTCATTGGCAAGAAGAATTATCTAAATGACATTGAAGATGGGGTGTCAGTATTTAGATGATGAAGGTTTCCATGAGTTCTTGTTTTGGGGAACAGAATGAATCCATACATGAGTTCCTGTTTTGGGGAACAGAATGAATCCATACAGTTACGGAGATATAGAGTGCCTAGAGACAGTAGCCCAATTTTTTGGTTGCAGGTTTCCTATGCTATTTACATGTTTCAAAAAACCTAGTGAATGTTTAGATGCTATGCATGTTGTCCAGCAGCTGTACTCAGGAAAAGCAAGAGCAACATTTGTGAGTTTCATTACATCTTATTTTATTATTTCCATAAAATTGTGTTTTGTTATGCAATCACAAGGACTTCTAAGCCACCAAGAGACTGACAAGGATTTTGCTTTGCAGAGCAACCCCTAAAACAGAACAAATTCAATTATCCAGAGGCCTATTTTGTAGGAGAGGTAATCTTTGCTTTAGAATTTTTAAAATTGTGTTCTTAAAGCAAAAATGTGACTCATAGGCAGGTGTATTTCCATTTAGAGAACTCAACCAGTAGCTGAGGATGTAGGAGCAAGGTCTAGATCTCAGAAAAAGTTACAAACAAGCTAAGCAAGAGATTAGGGATATCGCTAAAGGGACCCAAGTTCAGGACAAGACTTCAATACAGTGAAAGAACTAGAAGACACTTAGTTCCTTGGCAATCAAGACTGGAGAAAATGGAGATGCAATCTAAGACTTCAGATTGTTGGGCTAAGAAGATGCTCAAATGTGCCCATCCCAGGTACATAACATATAGTCTAGACTTATCGAGGCACAAAAGCTGATAAAGAACCCTAAGTTTCTTCCAGCTTTTGTTTTGACTAAGTTGGGAATTTTGCCTGCAACGTAAGTGCTTTGGTACCTGTATCAGGGTCAATCTGCGAAGGCAAAGACCGAGACTTCCCGTTTATAGCAGTTCCAAACCTGCTCCGCTTTCAGCCCTGTTTTTTTTTGTTGTTGTTGTTGCTGCTGCTGCTGCTGTTGTTGTTGTTGTTGTTGTTGTTGTTGTTGTTGTTGTTGTTGTGAGATTCTGGCTCTGTTGCCCAGGCTGGAGTGCAGTGGTGTGATCCTGGCTCACTGCAACCTCCATCTCCCTGGTTCAAGCAATTCTCCTGCCTCACCTTTGGAGTAGCTGGGATCACAGGTGTGCACCACCACGCCTGGCTAATTTTTGTATTTTTGGTAGAGATGGGGTTTCACCATGTTAGTCAGGCTGGTCTCAAACTCCTAACCTCAGGTGATCTACCTGCCTCGGCCTCCCAAAGCGCTGGGATTATAGGTATGAGCCACTGCACCCAGCCCCCAACCCTCTGTTCTCTTTTTTATGTATCATGAAATAGTAGAATACATCTGAATCATCAGAACTGACAGCCTCTGCTTACAAAAGCAACAGATCAGCAGGTCCTAAGTTAACGCTTTGACCTCACCATCTACCTCTCTTCCCCCTGCCTTCATTGTTTCTCAAACATGCAGAAGGAGGTGCAACTTAGGGCCTTTGCAGGTACTGCTCCTTCTGGCTGGTACAAGCATCACCATACAGCCAAATGACTGGTTCTTTCTTGTCTTTCAGTTCTTGGCTAAAATGTTGCCTTCTCAATGAGGACTTTCCTGATCAACCTTTTTTAAATTACCCTATTCTCCCCAAGGCATTAATAACATCATGTCAGAGCTCTTAGCAAAATCTGAAACTATCCTGTTGGGTTTTAATTTGCTTACTGAAATGGCAGATGTGCAAGGTTTTTTCTTATCACTTATTGTGTTAAATGAATCAAGATACTCAGAGTGCTTCTCTTGAGAAAACCTATGCCTCAGTTAGGTTGACAAAGTTTCAACGCATGAACACAGGAGGCATATATAGTATATACATGTATTTCATCAGTCCCAAAGAACAACTGGAGACATGACTAGCTTTATAAAATTGCAAGGCGTTGGATGGGGGAGCTAGGGAACTTTATAAAACAAACAAGGTCTCTGAACCAAAAATCAACATTGGCTGTGAACAGTAACATGGATTATCAGTGACATTTTTTGCTTCCATTTACAACTGTTTACAGTGGCTTTTTTTTTAACTGACCAACTCTTTAGTTTGTGGAGTTGGTTTTACATCTCTAGGCCTGGTTTTTAAAGATATTCTTAATTTTGATGAAAATCTTCATTATGATCTCCTGGACTGGATGTAACATTTAAAAAAATCTCCTAACAACATATATCCTAGTAATGCAGGCTCTGGGGTAGTGGGAAAAATTCAGGACTGGGAGTCACAAGACCCAGACTGAGGCCCTAAATAAGTTCCACTTATTCAACAAAAATTGAATATGTGCCAGGCACTGTTTTAGCAAATTCAAATAGTGAATATGACAGACAAAGTGTCTGTCCCTTAGGAATTATGTTCTACTGGGGATAGGGAGAGGGTGATAAAAATACCCTTTTTTCATCTGCAGTTTTCTCTTCTAAAAATAGGTGGGCATTAGACTAGATCATCTGGAAAGTTTCTCCCAGCTCTACATGTTCCGAGAGAGAGGAAAGAAAATTTGAAAGGCTTCGCAGTAGTTATTTTAGGGAAGTAAAATCCTAGATTTAAATTTTTTTTTCTTTTTGGTCATCACTGTGTTCTGATATTTTTTCTATAATGAACATGCATTACATATGAAATGGAAAAATGTTTAAGAAAAACAGTAGAGATTTTCCTTTCAACCGTGAGCATTGGTTTCTAGTGACCTGAAGGTACAACATTCATCCATTAGTAATGGGAGCTGTAAATGGGAATTGTCTTGCCTCTCCAGTGACTTATTAATCTTTGCCTAATGGGGCTTTAGGGAAACTGCTCAGGGGATCTTTATGCTCCTTTTCCCATTACTTCAGTGTGTACCGGTCTCTTCTCTTTTCCTCGAACACTTGAAGTTCTTCTCCACCTTGGAATATTTAGGCTCAGTTGGCCTCATCTCACCCTTCAACCTTCACATCTCAGCTTAAATGTTAATTCCATAGATGCCTAAACAGAGCAATCTAAAACCTAAATTCCCTTCCTACTTTACTACTCACCATATCATCCTTGGTATTTCCTATATTATCTCTATTCTGCTTTTTTCTTACAGAGCACTCTTGTCAACTTGTAGTTTCATGTCTTTTGTTTCTGTATAAACTTAGTCTATTTTCCCCCACAGTCTGAAGTTTCATTGTGAAGACAGGGATAGTCTGTTGTGTTGAGGCTATATTCCTAGGGCCTAACAGTGCCTATCACATCATAGGTACTCAACTAATATTGATTGAGTAAATGAATAAATGAATGAATGAAATGGCTCCTTTGTCCTCTCTCTGTTAAGTGTTTTATTCCCATACAGTGTTGTGCTGCAGGCAAGCCCTTTGCCAGCTCACAAGAGTGAACGGTTAATTTTTCAGGGATTTTGCAAGCCAATTGTTAAGCTTAGTGGCTTGACATTGGCCTTGGTTGGGGTATATATATACCATAGACATAGGGAAATGCTGCACGTTAAGACTTTTTATTCCCACAAAGAGCTGGTTTACCAGCATACCGCTACTCTCATCTTCTAAATCAAACTATAAATATTGAGCTATCATGCAAAATCATGCCCATAGGTTATTTAAAATATTTCAATAAAAAAGTATTGAATTTAAAAAATATTAAATACATGCTATATAATTATTTACCTGTGGGAAATACTTAGTTCTTTTATAAGCTAACTTATAATCTAAAATATGTGTCTCTGATCTCCTAAAGTTTGTTTCCTGTTTTTCATTCAGATCCTTATGTGAAGATTCATCTGATGCAGAATGGTAAGAGGCTGAAGAAGAAAAAGACAACAATTAAAAAGAACACACTTAACCCCTACTACAATGAGTCATTCAGCTTTGAAGTACCTTTTGAACAAATCCAGGTAATGTCAAACATAATTTTGTCTTCCCACTCAATTTCATTCCTTCAGACCACATAAATTATACACACAGACCTTGTAAGTTATCAGTGTACATGCCTTCATTAGAACTGCCATTCTTTCTCCCCATGCACATTTGATGCTTGAGCTACATCAGGAAGGATAGGATAAAATATACAGCACAGGATGTGCTGACTCATCAGCCCAAAACAGCTGGCACTGTGTTGAGCAGAAATAAAGTAGGAAAAAGAAAATCAACAGAACAACTCTGCTAACTCAAAAAGTGCATCTATAAAAGTTAAAAAGCCCAGAGAAAACTATGAGCTTTCACTATTTACTCCCAGGCCATAAATAAGTCTCCCCATCAGATCTTTAGAGCAAAAAATAGTGATAAGAGAAATATTTTTGGTTGATGCTAAATATGCAGCATATTGAGTCTTTATTAAAAGATGATTAACAATAGAAAAATTAGGCTAAGTTGTATTTTCAATTATTTAAATCCAGCTTCCCGTGTCTGAGTTGGAATGGATGGCTATTTTATTAAAAATGGAGCCTTAATATGCCAGACAATAATTATGAAGGGAAATATTCTATTAAATATCCTTGTAGTTAATATGTTCATATTAAGTTGCTATATGTAGCCACAATGATAACATGCAATCTTATCATTTAGGGGTTTTTGAAAATATTTACATTTTCTCACCCCATCTCCATAGTTAGCCTATAAGAATCTAAAGTTCATATCAATAATTTTGGGCCATTTCTTGCAAATCTTTAATGGGCATCAGAGAGTCAAACTGCATAAAGCAACACTATTTTTACATTTTATTAAATAATTGGCGCAGGTGTATATTTTCAGTGATACACGAGTTTGCCCATAACTTGAAGGAGAAACAAAGAGCAGACATCAAACCTACAGCAAAGAACCTTCTAAAGGTCCAGAATAACAAATATTCTTTATTTATTTTATTTTATTTATTTTAATTGCCAAATAGTAGTTGTACATATTCATGGGGCACATAGTAATGTTTTCATATATATAATGTATTGTAATCAAATCAGAGTAGTTAGCATATTTATCATCTCCAACATTTATCATTTGTTTGTCTTGGGAACAGTCAATATCCTATTTGTAGCTATTTGAAATTATATCATATGTCACTGTTAACTATAGCCATCCTGTAGTGGTACAGAACACTAGAATTCATTCCTCCTATGTAGCTGTGATTTTGTATCCTTAAACAAATCTCTCCCTACCTTCCCCTTCCCAGTCTTTAGTATCCTTTGTTCTACCTTTTATTTCTATGATATCAACTTTTCTTTAGCTTCCACATGAGTAAGAACATACAGTGTTTACTTTCTGTTCCTGGCTTATTTCACTTAACATAATGTCTGCCAGTTCCATCCATTGCCACAAATGACAGGATTCATTCTTTTTTATGGCCGAATAGTATTCCATTGTGTATATGTACCACATTTTATTTATCCATTCATCTGTTGTTGGACACCTAGGTTAATTCCATATGTTGGCTGTTGTGTATAGTGCCATACCACTCTTAATATGCCCAATTGTGTCTTCATTTACCTTTAATCTATTCTTAGAAGACAGTATCTTATGAATTAATGACAGCTTTATTCCAAGAAGAAAGCTAATATAATAGCTACACTTATTTTATATATATAAAATATATATTATATATATAATAAGTATAGCTATATAATATATACATATATAAAATAAGTATAGCTATTATATTAGCTTTCTTCATGGAAACATTAATCCAAAGACATATATATATATATATATATATACACACACACATACACATATAGATAGATAGATAGATAGATAGATAGATAGATAGATAGATAATTATATGCCTAGGTCCAAGTTGACCACTTTATGTATGTAATCTCATTTCATACTTAGAAGAACTTTATGAGAAAAGTACTATTGTTATTATCCTAATTTTATATGTGAAAAAACTGAGGCTTAGAATTTCTTTACATGTAAAATAGGAATGATAACAGAGTCCTTGTCAAAGTGAGATTATGCATATAAAAGCACTTGGAACAGCACCCAATACATAGGAACACACAGTAAATGGTCCTGTCATCATCATCATTATTATTCACATGCTAATGTCCTCTTTTTTTCAAGTTAACATTTTATTAGAAAATAGATCTAACAATAAGATTAAATCAGTATATAAATCAGTGCTGTCTAATAGAACTTTGTGATGATTGAAATATTCTATCATCCATGCTGTCCAATAATATGATAGCCACAGCTGGCCAATGAGCACCTCAGTCACTAATTTGCCCAAGGAACGTTATTTAACTTCCATGTATTTAAATTTAAATTGATATAGCTAGATGTGGCTGGTAGCTACTGTGTAGTATAGGGCAGTCTTAAATGACCAAAAATAACCAATAACTCTACCATCTTCGTATTGGTTGATAGTTTTAAATACAACCTTTATCATATAAATTTTCACATGGTGTCAAATTATACATACTTATTTACTTTCAACATCTGTTACATAAGTAAATGCAGAGGACACTGGTTCCCTGTTCCCAATAACTTTTTCACTGGCCTGAACCAGCGGGCCCCCTGCTTTGGACCCACTCACAAACCCTCAAGACATCAATTTTTTCCAACGATTTATTTGGCAATGTTTATTCAGTGAACTTTTTTGAGTTCTAAGACCTTATTCCTATGGAAACTAACACCTCCTGGCATTTAACTTTTTTAATTCCACAAAATAATATAAAGCAAGGCATTGAGATGAAAAGTCCCATAGAGCTACAATTCTATGCCTTTAAAATAAATATCCTTTTCAACTACAAACTGCAGAAAATGCAGGTATATTGAAAGTGAAGCACATTAAAAATAAGACATATGCTAGGTTTCTGGGGCAGCATTTCAGAGGCAATAACGTTTTGTCAGGACAGACAGAAACTAAGCCCAATATAGAATACATTAGACATGGAAATAATGAGCATTCCTTTGACTGTATCCCTCTTTCTCTGCTCCTTGATTCACTTTGTTCTTTTTTTTTTTTTTCCTTTTTTTATAGGAGGCAACTTTTCTAGTCTTCACCTTTTTCTAGAAAAAAATAATTGAGTATTTCACATGCTAAAATAGGGGCTTAAGTTTCCCTTATCCTGAGGTTATAAGACAATCTGCCTGTTCTTCTGTCTTTCTCTATCCCTGTGAAATGTATTATGAAAGAAGCAAAATATGCTAATTTCCAAATGCATGTGAGAATGTAAGCCCTCCTCCCCCAAATGTAGAAATAAACTACATATGCAGCTGGAAACATTAATCCAAAGGCTTCACAAGGATATTTTGTCTTGAATGCTACTAATCAATGCATTCCTAAGTGGAATAATCAAACTCTAAAAACTTCTGTTACCTTTGTGTGTCATGTCCCCCACCCCATTCATTACAATATGATTGCTTCCTGATAAATTTGCTTAGAACAAGCTCTAAGAATCAGTATAGCCCTCTTCTTTGTTCCAGAAACTATCCAGTGGATAGTTAATTCCTTTCACAGTGGAATCACTCCAAGGGAAGATTGTCCGTTTTATTGACAATGTGTTGCATTTCACATTCTAAATTCCACTTTCAGAAGTGATTGTTTTCTCTGCTCTGAAGCTGTATATCAATGACATTTCTCATTTCATTAACATAATAAATCAGCCTCCAGCATATAAAGTCCACTAAAGGGCCCTAACTCAGCTGGTTCTTAATCTGGCCCTAGCTTTTATAATTACATTTTCTGCTACTTTCAACTCTGGCAATAAATGTTACATATTCCATTTATTTTAAACTCTTACCTTTACACTCAGCTGCTAGATTGAAACCATCACATATTCTGCTAAGTAAATTCATTACTTAGGAAGTAGAACTGAAATTTGCTTTTAAAAAGTATATATTTTATACCATAATGGTATAGGTTTGCTTTCATCAGTTCAATAATTCAGAAAAGGAAGTTATCAAATAAACTTTCAAAATCTGATGGAATCATTGAATAAATCCTGTGTAGCCTAAACTGATATTTCCATTTGATATCAATGCCAGATACATAGTAGTTACTCAGTAAATGTTTACTAAGAGAACGTATGGATGAGAAAAAAATATCTTTATTACTACTTTTTAACCATACTTTTCACTATACTATCATGTTTTATGCTCATAATCATATGATTCGTTGAAATTCTATATTAATTCTATATTAATTTTTTTGTAACATGCTGTCCCCCCACCCTTGAAATCAGATTATTGCACATGGTTGCCTTGGGAATTGTAATCAAATAGAGTGGGCTGAACACCAATGCCAGAACTTTCACTGATAAGACAACTGAAGCAAATGAATTTAGAGGTTAGCACAAGTTGACACAGACTCCATGGCATGGAGGTTCACAGCATAGGCTCTGAAAACCAAACAACTCATTCCTTAAACAACCTCAGACAGGTTATATAACTTCTCAGAGCTTCAAGCATCCTTATCTGTATAATGGCAATATTAATAGGATCTATTATGAGAAGTAACTGAGTTCATTCATGTAAAAGACTTAGCGCAAAGTATATAATAAAAATTAACGTTTGAGTATTAAGATTCAAGCCATTTTCATCCTCATCCTAGTGCTTGGAGATTGATTCTTCTATTTCCAATTCTTTAGCGCTCAAGGACGCTTTATAGTCGGGCCTCATCTCTAGAGCTAGATGATTCATATTCATTTCATGGCTTCTTTCAGAAAGTGCAGGTGGTGGTAACTGTTTTGGACTATGACAAGATTGGCAAGAACGATGCCATCGGCAAAGTCTTTGTGGGCTACAACAGCACCGGCGCGGAGCTGCGACACTGGTCAGACATGCTGGCCAACCCCAGGCGACCTATTGCCCAGTGGCACACCCTGCAGGTAGAGGAGGAAGTTGATGCCATGCTGGCCGTCAAGAAGTAAAGGAAAGAAGAAGCCTTTCTGCATTTGCCCATATAGTGCTCTTTAGCCAGTATCTGTAAATACCTCAGTAATATGGGTCCTTTCATTTTTCCAGCCATGCATTCCTAACACAATTCAGTGGTACTTCGAATCCTGTTTTAATTTGCACAAATTTAAATGTAGAGAGCCCCTAAGTCCTTCATCATACCACTGCCCTCCAAATCTACTCTTCTTTTAAGCAATATGATGTGTAGATAGAGCATGAATGAAATTATTTATTGTATCACACTGTTGTATATACCAGTATGCTAAAGATTTATTTCTAGTTTGTGTATTTGTATGTTGTAAGCGTTTCCTAATCTGTGTATATCTAGATGTTTTTAATAAGATGTTCTATTTTAAACTATGTAAATTGACTGAGATATAGGAGAGCTGATAATATATTATACGGTAAATATAGTATCGTCTGCATTCCAGCAAAAATATCAACTCGTAAGGCACTAGTACAGTTAAACTGACATCTTAAAGGACAACTTAAACCTGAGCTTTCTATTGAATCATTTGAGTACCAAGATAAACTTAAACCACATACTTGGTGGGTGAATCCAATTTTGTAGAATTCCTACACAGGCAAAATAGCATGATCTGAGCAGCAGCATCCAGGCTGACCTCAAGGAAGTGTAGCCACAAACCAGAATAGCACCTGTCTGTACATATTTACAAAGCTAAAATAATGGCTTCACTCTTACATTTGAGGAAGCAACTGAACAGGAGTCAATGATTTCATATTACTGCATATAGAATAACAACAAGGTGTTCCGTGTGTGTGTGTGTGTGTGGTGTGCACACATTTGTTTGGGGATGGGGGAGAAGAAGCTAAGGGGAGAAGTCAACATTTATGAAATATTGCCTGACTATTTAAAAAGAAAAAAGTAGCTCTCCGTTATCACCTTCATACAAAATGTGCATCCTGTGAATTCTGTTCCAGATTTCACACCCACAATAATTCCAAAAGGTTTGCACATTAGAGTTTGTAACAAAATATTTTATTATATAAAACCAGGTTAGAAGGAATGCAGGATATTTTTAACACAACAATCTGTGCTTATTACCCAAAATTACTTTGTGGTAAACAGACAGTATTGTAATCCCATCAAAAGATGAAAGAAAAACAAAAACAAAAACCAACAACAATTAGCCATAGTTCTGAATGCACTTCAATTAAGCCAAAACAGACAGCTAGTGATCTTTTTATATGCTCTTTTTACTTCAGTAAGTTTTAATTTGTCCTTTAAAAAAAGGTGAAACAAACCAAGAACAAGTTCTAGAAAACTGAAGCAACCTCTTATGTATACTAGATGCTTGATTTAGGAGGAGTTTTTAAACGTTTTCAATGTTATTATGTAGTAAATGGCACTATTATGAAGCTACTAGTCATTCCATAAGAGTCTTAAAGGACTGCTCTGTGTAACACTGTGACTGCCGTGTGTGCTTAGACCCGTAGTTTCCTCAGTGGATAGCACTCAATTTATTCCGTAGTGATATTGTAACAATACTGCCATTCCCTTCTACTGCACTGCCCAAGGTGTGTGTAGCACAAACAGTTCTCATTACAAAGGACCAATTCAGAACTGAAAAGCTATGCATAGGACAAGGAAGATACATAGAAAGGGGTGGAACACAGCATTTTGTCAAGCACTGTGCAATATTCCATATTTTTCCCCACTATGGTAGACAACCATTTCGTGGAAGGGCAGCCTATTATCCCACACTGCATCTAGCCTTTTATCCCATTCACTTCTGTGATCCATTTTAATTTCCAGGCCACAAGACAGTAGTGATGCTCTGAAATGAAAGTTTGTCTTCACAAATATCAAAACAAAATGGAGGAAAACTAAGCATTGGCCTCATGTTCAGTCTTCAGGATATCACACCATGTCTTTTCAAAAACTAAAGAGAATTCAAAAAGGGCTGATGGTAGGCTTTGAACATGGGGTTGGCTGTTTCCCAGTAAAACTGGAATTCCTGTCATTACTGTTTCCTTATCAAAGAAGGGGCAAGCGCTTTTGCCTTTTAGGCCAGACATAGCAAACGCTTTATAATTGGCATAGACATAAAGGATAAAAGGAAAATAACCGTCTGCCGATGGTCCATACTTCTTAAAAAACATAGGTAATAGAAAATATACACAAGTCAGAATGTGAAATTAAATAATGGTTTGAACAGAAAATTCAAACAAGACTCTTTCCAATTTAAAGGGCCAAACCCTACCAAAGAGAGGGAGTTGACTGGCTTTTAAAAAGTATTTAAATACCACAAATGACATTTAATTTCACTGTATTCAGCTTTAAGTTGTTCACAATGAAACCACACTTTCAAACAAGCAGGTTCAAGCTGCTGAATAGACATTATTTCTTGCATTAAAATACCACTAATGCATTCTCTTGCAACACTGCCAGACATGGGATTGTCACCATAGAATTAGTTGGTACTATGCCATCTTTCACTCTTTCACAAGTCAGTGATGGAACCTGCTTTATGACCAAGATTCATCCTCAAATAAGCCACATGTACCCTTCTGACAAAGCTGTGTAAAGTATTAGAATCTGATGCTCTAGAAAGATCCTAGTTGCCTTTGTGTATATTTACTGCCTGCTTGAGTGTTTCTATGTGTGGGTTTTCCCTGTATCTTGTAGAAATGTTGGGGTGTTTTCCTCTGCCATATGGCTCGTGGCCTGCGAGCCAACTATTTCAGCTGTATTTTACCTTCATTTTTGATGAGGTGATTTAAATTTTGTTTCACTTTGTGTGGTGAATTCCACAGTAGTTTTCTGATTGTTGTTAAAAATGACTTAACATATTACACAGATATTCAATAAAAATGTTTTATTTCCTGTTGATGTTGCTGCGTTCCCACTCTTTTCCTTGCCTGACTCTGGTGGTAAGCCAATGGCCTATTGACTTTGGGGGACTCCTGGAAGCAGCAGCAGCTAAACAAAACTGCACTGAATGCCAGCGTCTGAGTCACATCTGAGTACAGAATAGCTAGAGGGAAAACAACACCCGGGAGCATTTGGCCATGACCGCGTGGTGTTCCTGGGCAGTGTCATTCTCAACATGTGTTTCTCTATTCCTGTGTGTCATCAGTTCATCTGGCGTACTCTGAGGCTTTTCACTTTGCCCTGCATGTGTCCTTCAGGGTTTTCACTCCAGAACCCAAGTCACACAACTTCTCCAGAATGGGACGGAAAACAAAACTATTTAAACCCCAGTTTCAGAGGACAGTATGACACATTAAATTCTATGCCTACTATGATCGCTATGGGAAACAAGTAAATACTTTTCCTCCACTAAATTTATCAAGTGCCTACTGTACTGGACGCTGAAGCCCACAGTTTCAGGCTGATGTAAATACACTATCCCAATGCACTGTGATGTGGGCTTAAAAGTAAGGGTGTTGGGTCCCTGAGGACTTTTTTTTTTTTTTTTTTTTTTTTTCTGGCCGAGTCTCGCTCTGTTGCCAGGCTGGAGTGCAGTGGTGCGATCTCGGCTCACGGCAACCTCCACTTCCCGGCTTCAAGCGATTCTCCTGCTTCAGCCTCCCGAGTAGCTGGGATTACAGAAGCCCGCCACCACGCCCAGCTAATTTTTGTATTTTTAGTAGTGACAGGGTTTCACCATGTTGGCCAGGATGGTCTCCATCTCCTGACCTCGTGATCCACCCATCTCGGCCTCCCAAAGTGCTGGGATTACAGGCGTGAACCACTGTGCCCGACCTATCCCTGAGGACTTTTACTGAATCAATCGTAGTAGATACCATGGTGTATCACCATGATCCCCCTTCAGCAGAGAGGTACTCTTGCTGCAGCTGCTGGAAGTGGTGCTTGCTGACAGCTGACAGCTGTGTTCCTCTGCGCTCTACAGAAGGAAGCTGTCTGACCTAAGTTTATGCACCCTCCCTGGGAGCAGCCCACAATCGGCTGCTGATTTCGGAATCTCTGAAGCGCCATCTCAGTTTCATAGCCCCAGGGGTTAGTGGAGACTGCTTTTGCAACTGCACTGCAGTTCAACTTCTTTCTCTGCCCTGTTGGTTTTCTTCAGTGCTTTGCAGGTGTTGCTCCTAAGAGCACTTCCTCCAATAAAACCCCTTCATGTACAGTTTCATCTCAGAATCTGTATCCTGGGGATCCCATCCCACAGCACATTCTTTGGGGAGGAGATATCAAGAAGAGTTTTCTAGAGAGGATAACACAGCGAAGTACTAAAGGAACTGGCAGGAGTCATCCAAGTCAGGGAGTGAGCAAGACTTCTGCAAAATTTATCTCACTTGACAAGTGTATTCATGATGGAGTCTTTGAGGTTGGCTGTATTATACTTCCTTCGATCAGCTCTATCAGTCATGGCCAAATAAAAATAGGAACTAAACCCAAACTGCTAAGACAACCAGTGGAAAGATCACTTAATAACTATACACTGTGAGGAAGCTGCTGGCAAAGGGTTCAAAATCTAAGTTTACAAAACGAAACTTAAGGCACAACTGGTTTAGAAATTTTAAAAAAAATCAGCATTAAACAATCACAATCGTTTGGTTTTCAATGGTGAGGATTCTGTTTCTTAAAATGCTCCTGAAATTTGATCCAAAACTATTTAAAGAATATTTCTTAATGAATTATCAAAAAGAAAAAACTCACTTCATCCTTTTTCAATGTCATTTTCCAAAAGGTTTGAAGGTCTAATATAAATACATTGAAGATATTTATTAGGTGTACTAGCCAGGAAAACAAAACCATTTCACATATTTCAGTGAGAGATTTCAACATAGGAAAGTGGCTGCATAAGGGAGAGCTGAGAAAGCAAAGCAGAGACAGTAGAGTAACCCAGAGATTAGTACATAGCAACTCTGGGGCTGGGAGAAGAAAAGAGAAAATGTAGTATTCATGGAGCCCGGGACTGGAAAGGAGGGGCTGGAATCTTGGAGAAGGTTGCATGGAGACCCCATGATTCTAGGACCACAAAAGGGTATTAGGCCCACCCCGGAGGTGAGGGAACTCCCAGAAAACGCTGATCCAGTCTGCTCACTATTGCTAGAAGGAAATTGATAGAAGCTGAAGGCAGGAAGATAATCTCTTCTCCTCTTCTCCTTTCCACTACAACCAGTGCTTCCCATTGGCAGAACCAGCTGGTAAGGGATTCTAGGAAAATAGTCTGCAAAGGCTCAGACCCCACCCCAAGTATATAGCAGAGTACAAAGGTGGGAATGAGAACAGCCAGCAAATGATCAGTGCATTAGGAAACCTGTTACCAGCTGCAAACACTTTTTAAGTGCTTTCATTTTTCCCACAGAAGAGTCAGATGTTTCTGAGTCACACAAGTCATCCCCCACCTGATAAAACATGCATAGGAAATCACATTCTTATTCTATTTATGCAGAGAGTTTACTCTTAACAGATTTGAAAATTCCAACCATGATTGCAGTTACCTTCCACCCCGACTGCAACACATCTTTATTACATATGCACAGGACTCTTTGATGTTTAGCAACTGATTTAGGCTGCACACAAATCTCTACCATAAAACAGTCACACGGTGACTTTGGAATAAGAAGGTGAAAAAGCAGGAAAATAAAAATGAGGAATAGCCTGGTACTAAATGTACAAAAAAATTTTCCAAAGCATACAGAGTAATAATTATGCAAGAGGAGCCATCAAGAGAGACCCAGAAATAAAAGCACCATGCAAACATGCTGATGATTTGTGTAATCTAAGTTCGAAGGCTGTTATATACATTTTTAAATCCGCATTTCAACTATATTGATTTCTTCCCTCCCCACTTCTTCCCACCAATGAATATCCCCAAAGTTGTCACATTCATCTTTCCCTGACAGTAACTATCCTGCCAGCCAAGCCTATCCCCTGTGCAAAATATTCTTGCCCCTACCAGGGCACACACAAGGTTAAGAGGTATTTTATACTTAGCAAGTTGGGACTCACTTCCTTTTCAGCTGTCCACTTTAACTCTGTCAACTTCCTACCTCCTCTGGACTCCGCAACAAAGTGTTGACACCTTTTATAGGTAAGAATGTTTGAGTTGCAAATGGAAGAAATCTAAATCAAGTGGTATTAAGGAAAAAAGAGAGAAAGAAAGGTAAAAAAGTAGGAAGCTTTGGAGAAAGAGATAAACCACTGGCTCACCTAAACCAGGAAGTTCAACGCAGATGATTACTTTTAAGAACAGCTGGATCAAAAGCCACAAACAGTGTCATCATTTTCTCTCTCATTCTCCTCCTTCCCCATAAACTCTGCTATCCTTAGTATTGACTTCATTGCCAAGCTGCTATGTCTCCATGTAGCAACAGGGAAGACCCTTGGCAGCTTCACACATATTCTTCCAGCTTAGCAGGCTTGCAGGGAGTGTTTGCTTCACAATTATACCACCAAAATTCCCAAACCTGACTTGTATGACTGGGTCACATGTTCTTAAAACAATCCACATAGCCAGATGATGATACAGTATTTACTTCAGCCAAAACTAGGCCATGTCTCTAGACCCAGAGCCAAAGAGATAGGGGAAAAATAGCTCCTCAAAAGAAAATAAAAATGATATTAACAAAAAAGAAAAGTAGATACCGGGCAGACAAAAACAGCAAACAGCTACACTTTGGTTCCTGGTATACCACCAGCCCTAAGAGGAGGGACAAACTCAGGTGATAACAGCGTCCTGGTCATTCCTCCTTTTACTAAAAACACTATTAGAAAGGAAATTGTAAAAGTGTGTACTACCTTTCAATTATCTGAAATTTTCCACTTACTTTCCTATTTATTGCCGGGAAAATCAATCACTTGCTGTATCTTTTAACAGATTTTTTTTTTTTTGAGACAGGATCTTGCTCTGTCACCGGGCAGGAAAGGATGATAATATCCGCCCTGTGATATGGTTCGTGATATCCAGTGGGGGAGAGGGTGATATTACTCGCCATATCACTGGGGGTGTACAATCCTATGTAATATCTACCTTGGAATTAGGAATAATGTTTTCCTAGAATATTTTGAATAAATTCACAGGGTGTATACCTACTATGACATTAGGCGTAATATCTCCCTACGATATTACCAATAATATCACAAGGTGTACAGCCACTGTGACACCAGGAGTAACATCTCAGTAGGATACTATGAATAGCAAGCATTACACTGTGACATTAGGTGTACACTGTGACATTAGGTGTAACAGCTCAGTAGGATATTACAAATAATATAACTGGGAGTACACCCCATGTGATATTAAGAGTAATATTAATATTGCTTGGATATTACAAATATCGATTAATATTTACGGTAATAATTATTAACATATTATTTGTAATACCCTAGGGTGATTTTATTTCTAATGTCACAGTGTGTGTACACCATGTGTATACACCCTGTGATATTATTCATAGTATCCTAGAAAAATGTTACTCCTAATGTCACAGTGGGTGTATATTGTGTGTTTACACTCTGTAATATTATTCGTAATATCCTATGGGGATGTTACGTGGGTATACACTATCTGACATTATCTGTAATATCCTAGGGGGGTGTGACTGTTAATGTCACAGTGGGTGTACAAGATGTTTTTACATCCTGTATAATAATACAGGGGATGTTATAACTAATGTCAGAGTGGGTGTACACCATGTGTGTACACCATGTATGCACACCCTGTGATATTATTTGTAATACCTAGGCAGATGTTATTCCTAATGTCACAGTGGGTGTACACTAGGTGTATAAAATCTGTGATATTATTCATAATACCCTGGGGGGGTGTTACTCCTAATGTCACAGTTGGTGTACACCATGTGTGTTCACCCCGTGGTATTATTCGTAAAATCCTAGGGAAATGTTACTCCTAATTTCATAGTAAGTGTACACTATGTGTGTACACCCTGTGGTATTATTCGTAAAATCCTAGGGAGATGTTACTCCTAATTTCATAGTAAGTGTACACCATGTGTGTGCACCCTGTGATATTATTCATAAAATCCTAGGGGGATGTTACTCCTAATTTCATAGTAAGTGTACACCATGTGTGTACACCCTGTGATATTATTTATGTAATTATAGGGGTATGTTACTTTAATGTCACAGTGGGTGTACTCATATAGTGTACACCCTGTGATAATATTCGTAATATTTTAGGGGGATTTTACTTCTAATACCACAGTGGTATTACAACCTGTGTGTACAACCTGTGATATTATTTGTAATATCCTAGGGAGATATTACTTATAATATCACAGTGAGTGTAAACTCTGTGGTATTATTTGTAATATCCTAGGGCAATATTACTCCTAATATCACAGTGATGACTTGATATCCTAGGAGGATATTATTCTTAATATCCTAGGGAAATGTTACTCCTAATGTCACAGGTGGTATAACCTGTGATATTATTCGTAATTTTCTAGGGTGACGATACTCGTAATGTCACAGGGGGTGTACACCTTGTGATATTAATTGTAATTTATTAGGACGGTGTTACTTTTCATTTCACAAGGAGTGTATACTCTGTGATTTTATTCATTATATCCTAGGGGAATGTTATTCCTAATGTCACAGGTGGTGTATACCCTGTGATATTCGTTATATTCTAGGGTGATGTTACTCCTAGTGTACACCCTGTGATATTATTCATAATATCCTAGGAGGATGTTACTCCTAATGTCACAGGGGGTGTACATTCTGTGATATTATTATTTTTGTCATAGGGGGATGTTACCCCTGATGTCACAGAGGGTGTATGTCCTGTGATATTACTGGAAATATCCTCATCAGATGTTAGTCCTAACATCACAATGGGTGTACACTCTGTGATATTATTCATAATATCCTAGGGGGATGTTACTCCTAATGTCACAGGGGGTGTACTTCCTGTGATATTATTTGTAATACCTTAGGTGATATTACTTATAATGTCATAGGGGGTGTACGCCTTGTTATATATTCGTAATTTTCTAGATGTTGGTTACTTTTAATGTCATAGGGGATGTACACCCTGTGATATTATTTGTAATATGCTAAGGAGATATAACTTCAAATATCCACCTGGGTGTACATAGTGTACACCCTGTGATATTATTCATAATATTTTAGGATGATATAATTCCTAATATCACCATGGGTGTAAACCATGTGTGTACACCCTGTGATATTATTTGTAGTGTCCTAGGTAGTTATTACTTATTTTTTCAGAGTGGGTGTACACTCTGTTATATTTTTCATACATTTTAGAGAACTATTACTTCTAATATCACACATATGGTGTTCACTTCTAATTAAAACACATATGGTGTACACCCTGTTATATTATTTGTAATATCCAAGGGAGATTTTACTCACAATATCACAGTTGGTGTACACCCTGTGATATTTGTTCTAATATTCTAGGAAGATATTACTCCTAATATCAAAGTGGGTGTACACACTGTGATAATTTTGGTAATATCCTAGGGGGATGTTACTCCTAATGTCTCTGGGGGTGTACATCCTGTGGTATTATTTGTAATATTCTAGGGGGATGTTATCCTAATATCACAAGGGTGTACATTCTGTGATATTATTCATAATATCCTAGGGGCATATTACTCCTAATGTGTACACCCTGTAATATTATTCATTATATCCTAGGGTGATGTTACTCCTAATGTCACAAGGAGTGTACACCCTGTGATATTATTCATAACATCCTAGAAAAATGTTACTCCTAATATCACCGGGGGTGTACACCCTGAGATATTATTCATAATCTCCTAGGGGAATGTTACTACTAATGTCACAATGGGTCTACACCATGTTATATTATTCATAGTATCCTACTGGAGTGTTACTCCTAATGTCACAGGGGGTGTACTCCCTGTGATATCATTCATAATATCTTGTGGGGATGTTACTCCTAGTGTCACAGGGGTGTACACCTTGTGATATTATTCATAATATCCTAAAAAGATGTCAGTCCTCATTTCACAGAGGGTGTACATGCTGTGATATTATTCAAAATACCTTAGGGGGATGTTACTCCGAATGTCACAGAGGGTGCACACCATGAGATATTATTTGAAATATTTCAGGGGGATGTTACTTCTAATGTCACAGGGGGTGTATACACGGTGATATTATTAATAATATCCTAGGGGAAAGTTACTCATAATGTCACAGGGGCTGCACACCGTGTGATATTATCCATAGTATCATAGGAGAATGTTACTGCTAATGTCACAGGGAGTGTACACCCTGTGCTATTCTTCCTAATATCCTAGAGGAATGTTACTCCTGATGTCACAGGGGGTGCTCACCCTATGATACGGTTCATAATATCCTAGGGTAATGTTACTCCTAATGTCACAGCAGGTGTACACACATATTTTTTGTAACATCCTAGGGGGATGTTATTCATAATGTCACAGGGATGTCCACCATGTGTGCACACCCCCTGTGACATTATTCGTAATATCCTAAAGTGATGTTACTGCTAATGTCACAGGGGGTGTACCCCATGTGTGTAAACCACCAGTGATATTATTCATAATATCCTAGGGAAATGTTACTGCTAATGTCACAGTGAGTTAAACAATGTGTGTACACACTGTGATATTATTCATAATATTTTAAGCAGATGTTACACCTAATGTCACAGTGGGTGTACACCATGTGTGTACACCCTGTGATATTAATCAGAATATTCTAGGGGTGTGTCCGTTCTAATGTGACAGTGCCTGTACTCCATGTGTGTACACCCTGTGATATTATTTGTATTATTATAGGGGGATGTTACTTCTAATGTCACAGTGGGTGTATACCATGTGCGTATTTGTAATATCCTAGGGGGATTCTACTCTTTTTTTTTTTTTTTTTTTTTTTTGAGACGCAGTCTTGCTTTGTTGCCCAGGCTGGAGTGCAGTGGTGTGATCTCAGCTCACTGCAAGCTCCACCTCCCAGGTTCATGCCATTCTCCTGCCTCAGCCTCCCGAGTAGCTGGTACTACAGGCACCCACCACCACGCCCAGCTAATTTTTGTATTTTTAGTAGAGATGTGTTACCCAGAATGGTCTCGATCTCATGACCTCGTGATCTGCCTGCCTCGGCCTCCCAAAGTGCTGGGATTACAGGCATGAGCCACCGCTCCGGCCGGGGATTCTACTCCTAATCTCACAGTGGGTGTACATCATGTGTGTATATTCTGTAATATTATTCATAATATCCTAGGGAGATGTCACTCCTAATATCACAGGGGCTGTTCACCATGTGTGTATATTCTGTGATATTATTCATAATATCCCAGTGAGTTATAACTCCTAACACCACAGTGAATGTAGGCCCTGTGATAGTACTCATAATATGCTCAGAAGATATTACTTTTAATATCACAGAGGGTGTACACACTGTGATAATATTCATAGTATCCTAAGGAGATATTACTCCTAATGTCACAATGGGTGTACACCCTGTGATATTATTTGTAATATCCTAGGGAGATGTTACTCCTAGTAACACAGTGAGTATATACTCAGTGATATTATTTGTAATATCCCAGGGAGAAATTACTCCTAATACCCCAGTGGGTAAACATTCTGTGATATTATTCTTAATATCCCATGGAGATATTATTCCTAATATCACAGTGGGTGTACACCCTGTGATATTATTCATAATATCTTAGGGAGAAATTACTCCTAATATCACAATGGGTGTACATTCTGTGATATTATTCATAATATCATAGGGAGATATTACTCTTAATATCACAGTGTGTGTACACCCACTGTGGTGCACACCTGCTGTGATATTAGGAGTAATATCTTTGAGAGATATTGCTCCTAATATCAAAGTGGTTGTACACCATGTGATATTTTTCATAATATTCTAGGGAGATATTAATCCCATTATCATAGTGGGTTTACACCCTGTGATATTATTTATAACATCCTGGAGAGATATTACTTCTAATATCACAGTGGGTGTACACCCAAATATATTATTCATAATATCCTGTGGAGATATTACACCTAATACCACAGCGGGTGTACACCCTGGGATATTGTTCATAATATCCTGGGGAGATATTACTCCTTATATCACAGTGGGTGTACACCATGTGTGTACACTCTGGGATATTACACATAATATCCTGGGCTGATATTACTCTTAATATCACAGTGGGTGTACACCATGTGGGTACACCCTGGGATATTATTCATAATATCCTGGGGAGATATTAGTCTCCTAATATCACAGTAAGTGTACACTATGTGTGTACACCTGGGATATCATTTGTGATATCTGGGAGAATATTATGTGTGTACACCCTGGGTATTATTCATAATATCCTGGGGCGATATTACCCTCTTAGTATCACAGTGGGTGTACACCATGTGGGTACATCCTGGGATATTATTTGTAATATCTTGGGGAGTTATTACTGTCTTAATATCACAGTTTGTGTACACCATAAGTGTACACCCTGGAATATCATTAGTAATATTCTGGGAAGATATTACACTTAACATCACAGCAGGTGTGCACCACATGTGTACACCCTGGGATTTCATTCATAACATCCTGGGGAGATACTACTCCTAATATCACAGTGGGTGTACACCATGTGTGAGCATTCTGGGATATCATTCATAATATCTGAAAGGATATTACACTTAATATCACAGCGGGGATACACGATGTGTATACACCTTGGAATATCATTCATAATATTCTAGGGAGATATTACTCCTAATATCACAGTGGGTGTTCACCATGTGTGTAAACACTGGGATATTATTTATAATACACTTGGGAGATATTACATCTAATATCACAGTGGATACACACCCTGGGATATTATTTGTAATATCCTAGGGAGATGTTACTCCTAATATCACAGTGGGTACACACCCTGGGATATTATTCATATTTTAGGGTGATATTACTTGTAATATCAAAGTGGGTGCTCACCCTGTGTGGACACTCACTGTGATATTATTCATAATATCCTAGTAAGATATTACTCCTAATATCATGGTGGGTGCACAACATGTGTGGACACCCACTATGACATTATTTGTAATATCCTAGGGCGATATTACTCCTAATATCACAGTGGGCGCACACCATGTGTTGACACCCACTGTGATATTATTCGTAATATCCTGGGGAAATATTACTCCAAATATCACAGTGGGTGCACAACATGTGTGGACACCCACTGTGATATTATTCATAATATTCTACAGAGATATTACTCCTATTATCACAGTGGGTGCACACCATGTGTGGTCACCCACTGTGATATTATTAGTAATATTATAGGGAGATATTACTTTTAATATCACAATGGGTACACACCATGTGTGGACAATCACTGATATTGTTCGTAATACTTTAGAAAGATAGTACTTCTAATATCACAGTGAGTGTACACTTTATGATATTATTCATAATATCCTAGAGAGATATTACTTATAAAATCACAGTGGGTGCACACCATGTGTGTACACCCTGTGATATTATTCATAATATTTTAGGTAGCTACTACTTCTAATATTACAGTGAGTGTACACCCTGTAATATTATTCACAATATCCTAAAAAGATATTACTCCTAATATCAAAGTGAGTGTACACCCTGTAATATTTTTCATACTATTTTAGGGAGAAATTATTCCTAACATCACAGTGGGTGTTCATTCTGTGATATTATTCATAATATCCTACTAAGATGTTACTCCTAATATCACAGCACGTGCACCCCATGTCATATTTTTTGTAATATCCTAGGAAGATATTACTCCTAATATCCCAGTGGTTATACACCCTGTGATATTATTTGTAATATCCTTGGGAGATATTACTCCTGATATCACCGTGGGTTTACACCCTGTTATATTATTCGTAATATCCTAGGAAGATATTACTCCTAATACCACAGTGAGTGTACACCAGGTGTGTAGACCCTGTGATATTATTCATAATATCCTTGGTAGATACTACTCCTAATATCACAGTGGGTGTACACCTAGTGATACTATTCGTAATATCTTAGGGAGATATTACTTCTAATATCACAGTTGGTGTACACTATGTGTATGCTACACTGTGACGTTAGGAGTAATATCCTAGGGAGATATTACTCCCAATATCACAGTGGTTGTACCCCTTGTGATATAAGGAGTAATATCGCAGGGAGATACCACTCCTAATGTCACAGTGGGTGTATACCCTGTGATATAATTCATAATATTCTAGGGGGATGTTACCCCTAATATCACAGTGGGTGCACAGCCTGTGATATTATTTGTAATATCCTAGAGAGATGTTACCCCTAATGTCACAGGGGGTGTTCACCCTGTGATATTATTCTTAATATCTTAGGGGTATGTTTCTCCTAATGTCACAGAGGGTGTACACAATATGATATTATTCATAATATCCTAGAAGGATATTGCTCCTAAAGTCACAGGGGGTGTACACCCTTTGATATTATTCGTAATATTTTAGAAATATGTTACACCTAGCATCACAGGGGGTGTATACCCTGTGATACTATTCGTAATATTCTAGGGGAATGTTACTCTTAAGGTCACTGAGAGTGTACATCCTGTGTTATTATTCATAATATACTGTGGAAATGTTACTCCTAATGTCACAATAAGTGTACATACTGTGATATTACTCATAATATCCTAGAGAGATACTGCTCCTAATTTTACAGCGGGTGTACACCCTGTGGTATTACTCGTAATGTTATAGGAGGATGTTACTTCTAATGTCAAAGGGAATGTACATTCTGTGATATTATTCGTAATATCCTAGGGGGATGGTACTCCTAATATCACAGTGGGTGTACACCCTGTAATATTGTTCATAATATCCTAGGAATATGTTAAATCTAATGTAACAGGGGGTGTACACCCTGTGATATTATTTGTAATATTTTATGGGGATATTACTCCTAATGTTGCAGGGGGTGTACAACCTGTAAAATTATTCACAATATTCTAAGAGGATGTTACTCCTAATGTCACAGGTGGTGTTCACCATATGTGTACACCCCTTGTCATATTATTCGTAGTATCCTAGGATTATGCTCCTAAAGACACAAGGCATATACACCATGTGTGTACAACCCCTGTGATATTATTTGTAATATTCTATGGGGATTTTACTCCTAATGTTGTAGGGGGTGTACACCGTGTGTGTACACCCTCTGTGACATTATTCTTAATATCCTAGGAGGATGTTGCTTTTAATGTCACAAGGGGTGTACACCATTTGTGTAAACCACCTGTGATACTACTTGTAATATCCTAGGGGGATGTTACTTCTAATGTCACAAAGGGTATAAACCACATGTGTACAACCCCTGTGATATTATTTGTAATACCTTGGCACGATGTTACTTATAATGTCACAGTGGGTGTACACCCTGTGATATTATTCGTAATATCCTAGAGGGATGTTATTCCTAATGTCACAGTAAGTGTACACAATGTGTGTACACCCTGTGATATTATTTGTAATTATCTTAGGGGGATGTTGATCCTAATGTCACAGTGGGTTACACGATATGTGTACACCTTGTGATATTATTCATAATATCCCAGGGAGACATTACTCCTAATGTTCAAGTTGGTGTACACCCTGCATGTACACCCTGTGATATTATTCGTAATATCTCAGGGGATGTTACTCCTAAAGTCACGGTGAACGTACAAAATGTGTGTACACCCTATGATATTTTTCATGAGATTCTAGGGGAACGTTACTCCTAATGTCACAGTGGGTGCACACCCTGTGATATTATTTGTAATATCCTACAAAGATGTTACTTCTAACGTCAGAGTGGGTGTACACCATGTGTGTATATTTTGCGCTATTATTTGTAATATCCTAGAGGGATGTTACTCTTAACGTCACAGTGTGGGTGTATACCATGTGTATACACTGTGTGATATTATTCATAATATCCTAGAAGGATGTTACTCCTAATGTCACTATGGGTGTACACCATGTGTGTGTGCTGTGTGATGTTATTCCTATTATTCTATGGGAATATTACTCCTAATGTCACAGTGGGTGTACACCCTGTGATGTTATTTCTATTATTCTACGGGAACGTTACTCCTAATTTCACAGTCGGTGTACAGCATGTGCATACACCCTGTGATATTATCTGTAGTATTATACAAATATGTCACAAGTGGTGTACTCTCTGTGATATAATTCTTAGTATCCTAAGGGAATGTTGTAATGTCTCAGGGGGTATACACCATGTGTGTAAAACACCTGTGATATTATTTGTAATATTTTAGGGGGATGGTACTTCTAATGTCACAAAGGGTGTACACCATGTGTGTACACTCCCTGTGATATTATTTGTAATATCCTGGTGAGATATTACATTTAGTGTCACAGTGGGTGTACACCCTGTGATATTATTCGTAATATCCTAGGGGGATGTTATACCTAATGTCACAGTGGGTGTACACCATGTGTGTACAACTTATGATATTATTCATAATATTCAAGGGGAATATTTCTCCTAATGTCACAGTGTGTGTATATCATGTGTGTAGACACCCTGTGATATTATATGCAATTTCTTAGTGGTATGTTACTCCTAATGTCACAGTGGGTGTACACTATGGGTATACAGTGTGTGACATTATTCATTATATGCTAGCGGGGTGTTGCTCCTAATGTCACAGTTGGTGTACACCATGTGTGTACATGGTGTACACCCTATGGTATTATTCACAAAATCCTAGGGGGATGTTACTCCTAATTTCACAGTAAGTGTATACACCATGTGTGTACACTCTGTGATATTCGTATAATTACAGGGGGATGTTACTTTGAATGTCACAGTGGATGTACACATATGGTGTACACCCTGCAATAATATTCATTTTAGGGGGATTTTACTCCTAATATCACAGTGGTTGTACAGACTGTGTATACAACCTGTGATATTATTTGTAATATCCTTGAAAGATATTACCTCTAATATCACAGTAGGTGTACACCCTGTGATATTAGGAGTAATATCCTAGGGGGATGTTACTCCTAATGTCACAATAGATGTACATCCTGTGGTATTTTTGGTAGTATCCTAGAGGGATGTTACTCCTACCATCACAGGGGTGTACACTCTGTGATATTATTCATGATATCCTAGGTGGATGTTACTCCCAATGTGTACACCCTGTGATATTATTCATAATATCCTAGAAAAATGTTACTCCTAATGCCTCAGAGAGTGTACACCCTGTGATATTTTTCATATCCTAAGGGAATATTACTATTAATGTCACGATGAATGTACACTCTGTGATATTATTCATAGTATCTTACTGGGATGTTACTCCTAATGTCACACGGGGTGTACGCACGTGATATTATTCATAATATCCTAGGGGAAGGTTACTTGTAATCTCGCAGGGTCTGTACACCCTCTGATATTATTCATAATATCATAGGGAGATGTTACTATTAATGTCACAGGTAGTGTATACCCTGTGATATTATTATTGATATTTTAAGGGAATGTTACTGCTAATGTCCCAAGGGGTGTACACCCTGTGATATTATTTGTAATATTCTAAAGGGATTTTAATGTTACAGAAGGTGTACATTCTGTGATATTATTTCTAATATCCTAGGAGGATGTTATTACTCCTGATGTCACAGGGGTCGTACACCCTGTGATATTATTCATAGTATTTTAGAATAATGTTACTCTTTATGTCCCAGAAAATGTACATTCTGTGATATTGTTTGTAATATCCTATGGGAATGTTACTTCTAATGTCACAGTGAATGTACACCATGTGTGTACAGCGTGTGATATTATTCATAATATCCTAAGGAGATATTACTCCTAATGTCACTGTGGGTGTGCACTCTGTGATATTATTCGTAATATCCTAGGGAGATGTTACTCTTAATGTCACTGTGTGTGTGTGCACTCTGTGAAATTATTCATAATATTCTAGAAGGATGTTACTACTAATGACACAGTGCATGTACACTCTGTGATATTATTCATAATATTTTAGGCAGATGTTACTCCTAATGTTACAGTGGGTGTACATCCTGTGATATTATTAGTAATATTCTAGGTAGATGTTACTCCTAATGTCACAATTGTTGTACACCTTGTGATATTACTCATAATATCATAAGAAGATAGGACTCCTAATAGCACAGTGAGTGTACTCTGTGTGATATTATTCATAATATCCTAGAAAAATATAACTTCTAGTATCACAGTGGGTGTACACTCTGTGATATTATTCATACTATCCTAGGGAAAAATTACTCCTAATACCACAGTGAGTGTACATCCCGCATGTGATATTGTTCCTAATGTACACTGGAGGAGAAAATGATAATACTTCCAATATCGTGGGGTGTACACCCCTTCTGTTATATTGTTCCTTACACGCAGGGGGAAAGAGGATTATATGACTCCAAATACCGCAGGGGGTGTACTCCCCACATGTGATATTGTTCCTAACATCCAGGCAAGGGGAGGATATTACTCCCAATATGGCGGGGGTGGACACCCACCCTGTGATATATTTCCTAATATCCAGTAGAGGAGAGGATGATATTACTCCCAATACCTTATAGTGTGTACACACTTTCTGTGTTATTGTTCGTAATATCCCCAGGGGGAGAGGATAATATTACTCCCAATATCGCAGGGGGTGCACACACCCCCCCCCATGATATTGCTCCTACTATCCAAAAGAAAACACACTGTTATTACTGCCAATATCTCAGGGGGTGTACACCTCCATTGTGATGTTGTTCCTAATACACTGAGCGGAGAGGATGATATTACTCCCAAAATTGCAGGGGGTGTACACCTTCCTTGGGATATTGTTCCTAATGTCCAAGTGGGTAGAAGATAATATTACTCCCAATTTCACAGAAGGTGGACATTCCCCTGTGATATTGTTCCTAATATCCAGTGGGGGAGAGGATGACATTAAGCCCAATATCGCAAAAAGTGTACAGCTTTTTTTGTGATGTGTTTCCTAATATCCAGAGGGGGGAGAGGACGATCTTAGAATCAATATCACGGGGGGAGTGTACACCCCCCATGATATTGTTCCTAATATCATGGTGGGGGGAGGGTTAATATTACTCCCAATTTCGCAGCAGTTGTTCACCCGCCCTAAGATATTGTTTTTAACATCCAAGGGGGAGAGGATATTACTCTCAATATCCCTGGGTGTGTACACCCCCTTTTTGATATTGTTTCTAATATAAGCAGAGAAGATGATATTACTCCCAACACTGCATGGGCTGTACACACCCTCTGCAATATTGTTTGTAATATCCGGTGGGGGGGGAAGAGGATGATATTACTCCCAATGTCACAGAGGATGTACACCGTCCTTGTGATATTGTTACTAATATCCAGTGGGGGAGAGGGTGATATTACTCCCTACATCATAGGGAGTGTACACCATCCCTGTAACATTGTTCCTAATATCGTTGAAGGAAGAGGATGATATTACTCCCAATATCGCATGGTTATATACACCCTTATGTAATATTGTTCCTAATATCCATAAAGGGAGAGGATGATATTGGTCCCAATATCGCAGGGGGTGCACACCACTCCTGTGATATTGTTCCTATTATCCAGGTGAGGAGAGGATAATATTACTCCAAATATTGCAGGGGATGTACACTTCCCTCGTGATATTGTTTCTAATATCCAGGGGGAGAGAGGACGATATTACTCCCAATATCTCGAGAGGGGTACACTTCCCCTGTGATATTGTTCCTAATATCCAGCATGGGAGAGAATAATATTACTCCCAATATTGCAGGGATGTACACCCTCCTTGTGATACAGTCTCTAATATCCCAGGTGGGAGAGAATTATATTATTCCCAATACAAAAATAGTGTACAACCCCTCCCCGTGATATTGTTCCTAATATCTAGTGGGGGTATTATAGTACTGTTAATATCGCAGGGAGTGTACACCCCACTGTGACATTTTTAAAATATCCATGTGGGGAAAGGATGATATGACTTCCAATATAGCTGGGGATGTACATCCTCCCTGTGATATGTGATATTGTTTTGAATATCCAGGAAGGGAAAGGATAACATTACTCCCCATATGGAAGGGGAGATACACCCTTCTTGTTACATTGCTCTTAATATTCGGGGGGGAAGAGGAAAGCATTACTCCCAATATCTAAGGGGGTGTAAAACCCCCCTGTGATACTGTTTGTAATATCCAGGAAAGGAGAGGATGATATTACTCTCAATATCGCAGAAATGTACACACCCCTGTGATATTGTTCTTAATATCCAGGGGGTAGAGGATGATTTTACTCTCAATATAGCAGGGGTTGTACACCCCTGCTGTGATATTGTTCCTTATATCACGTGGGGCAGAGGATGATATTACTCCCAATATCACAGGGGGTGTGCACCTCCCCTGTGATATTTTTCCTAATATCCAGGGGGGAGGCACGATGTTATAACTCCAAATATCACAGGAAATGTACATGCACACTGTGATAATTTCATAATATATAGAAAAGGAGATGATATTACTCCCAATATCGCAAGGGGTGCACACCCCTTTTTAATATTGTTTTTAATATCCACGGAGGAAGAGAATGACATTACTCCCATTATCCCAGAATGTGTAGACCCCTCTCTGATATTGTTCCTAATATCCAGAAGGGGAGAGGATGATATTACCGCCAACATCACAAGGGGTGTACACAATTTTCGTGATTTTTTTCCTGATATCAATGAAAAAAGAGGATGATATTACACCGAATATCGCAGAAGGTGTACTCCCCCCGTGTGATATCTTTCCTAATATCTAGGTCAGGAGAGTATGATATTACTCTTAATATCACAAGAAGTGTACACACCCCTGTGATAGTGTTCCAAATATCCAGGCAGGCGGAGGATATGACTCCCAATATAGCAGGGGATGTACATCCTCCCTGTGATATTGTTCCTAATATCCAGAGAGGGAGAGGATGATATTACTCCTAATATGGAAGGGGGTGTACCCTTTCCGGTGATATTGTTCTTAATATTCAGGGGTGAAAAATATTGTATTACTCCCAATACCTCAGGGGGAGTACAAACCTCCTGTCATATTGTTCCTAATATCCGGGGGGCGGGGGGGGGGAGAAGATGATATTACTCCCAATATCACAGGGGTGTACACCTCCCTTGTGATATAGATTTTAATATCCCGTGGGGGAGAGGGCGATATTACACCCAATATCGCAGTGGGTGTAGACCCCCCCTGTGATATTGTTCGTAATATCCCCATATCGCGGAAGGGTGATTTGCTGTGTGATCTGTTGCATAATATCCATTGGGGGGAGAGGGTGATATTACTCCCCATTTCGCGGAGGGTGTACACACCCATGTGAACTAGTTCATCATATCCAGGGATGTGGAGGGTGATATTACACCCAATATAGCGGGGGGTGTTCACTCCCCTGTGATCTGGTTTGAAATATTCATGGAAGGAGAGGGTGATATTACTACCCATATCCCGGGGGGTGTAAAACATCCTGTGATCTGGTTCGTAATATCCGGGGGGCAGAGGGTGATATTACTCCTCATATCGTGGGAAGTGTGCACTTTCCTGTAATCTGGTTCGTAATGTCCAGGATTCGAGAAGGTGACATTAATATCCATGTCACGTGGCAGTGGGTGGGGGGGGGGTATAAATCCCAATGTGATCTGGTTTGTAATATCCAGTGGGGGAGAGGGTGACATTACTACCCATATCCCAGGGGTGTACACCTTACTGTGATCTGGCTCGTAATATCCAATATAGGAAGAGGTGTACACCTTTCTGACGTAATATCCAGAAGGAGAAAGAGTAATATTACTCCTAATATTGTGGGGGGTGTACACTCCAAATATCACTGGGGGCATACACTCCCCTGTGATATTATTTGTAATACCCAGGGGAGAGAGAATATTACTCTTAATATCGCAGGGGGTGTACACACCACTGTGATATTGTTCCTAATATCCAGGAAGGGAGAGAATGATACTACTCCCAATATCGCAACAAGTGTACACCTCTTCTGTGATATTGTTCCTAATATCCAGAAGGGGAGAGGATAATATTACTCTCAATATCGCAGAGGGTGTATACACAGCCCTGTGATATTGTTGGTAATACCCAGGGGGAAAGAGGATGATATTACTCCAAATATCGCAGTTGGTGTACACCCCCCCGTGATATTGTTCCTAATATACACGAGAAGATAATATTATTCTCAGTATCGCAGTGGGTGTACACCTTCCTTGTGGTATTGTTCCTAATATCCAGGGGAAGAGACAATGATATTACTGTCAATATCGCAAAAGGTGTACACTCCCCCTATGATATTGTTCCTAATATTTAGAGGAGGAAAGAAAAATATTACTCCCAATATCGCACAGGGTGTACAACCCTTGTGATATTGTATCTAATATCCCAGTGGGCAGAGGATGATATTACTCAAAATATCACAGGGCGTATACACCCCTCCTGTGATATTGTTCCTAATATCCAGGTGGAGAGATTATATTACTCCCAATATTGCAGGGCATAGACAACTCCCTGTGATATTGTTTTTAATATCCAGAGGGGGGAAATATAATATTACTCCAAATATATCAGGGAGTGTACACACCCTTTTTGATACTGTTCCTAATATCCTGGGGGAAAGAAAATAATATTACTCCCAATATCTCATGGGGTGTACACCACCCCTGTAATATTGTTCCTAATATTCAGGTGAGGAGAGAATGATATTACACTCAATTTTGCAGGAGGTGTACACCTCCACAGTGATACTTTTCCTAATCTCCTGGCGGGGAGAGGATGATATTACACTTAGTATCACAAGGGCTGTACACCACTCCAGTGTTACTATTTCTAACATCCTAAATGGAAGAGAATGTTATTACTCTTAATATCACAGGGGGTGTACAGCCACCCTGTGGTATTGTTCCTAATATGCATTGGGGGAAAGGATGATATTACTCCCAATATCACAGAAGGTGTGCATCCACCCTGTGATATTGTTCTTAAAATCCAGTGTGGGAAAGAATTATATTACTCCAAATATTGCAGGGGGTTTACACCCAACCCATGATTTTATTCCTAATATTCACTGGCGGAGACAATGATAGTAATCCCAATATTGCAGGGGATGTACACTCTTCCTTTGATATTATTCCTAATTTCCAGGGAAGGAGAGGGTAATATTATTCCCAATGTCCCATGGGGCATACATCGCCCCTGTGATATTGTTCCTAACAATGATATTACTTTCATATTGCTGGGGATGTACACCGCCCCCCATGATATTGTTCAAAATATCCAAGAAAGGAGAGTACAATATTACTCCCAATATTGCAGGGTGTGTACATTTCCCCTAGTGCTCCTAATATTTAGGAGGAAAGAGAATGATAATACTTCCAACATTGCAGTGGGAGTACACCCTCCGCCCCTGTGATACTGTTACTAATTCCAGGGGAAAAGAGGATGGTATTACTCCCAATATCACAGGAGGTGTATAGCCCCCTGTGTGATGTTTTTTCTAATGTCAAGGGGAAAAGAAGATGATATTGCTCTCAGTATCGCAGGGTGTGTACACCCTCTGTGATATTGTTCCTAATATCAAAGGGGGACAGGATGATATTACTCCCTATATCACAGGGAGCATACACAATTTTTGTGATATTGTTCCAATATCCAAAGGGGGAGAGGATGATATTACTCCCACTACTGCAAGGGGTGTAAACCCGCCCTGTTATATTGTTCCTAATATCCAGTGGGGTAGAAAATGATATTACTTCCAATATCGCAGAGTGTGTACACCCCCACTGTGATATTGTTCCTAATATCCATGGGGTGAGAGGATGACATTACTCTCAATGTCACAGTGAATGTACACCTTTTCTGTGATATTGTTCCTAATATCCAGGAGGCAGAGAATAATATTACTTTCAATATTGCAGGGGGCATAGACCTCCCCTGTGATATTGTTCCTAATATCCAGCGAGGGAGAGGATGATACTACATTCAATATCGCAGGTGTTGTATACCCTTCCGGCCTCATTGTTCCTAATATCTATGGGAAGAGAGGATGATATTACTCCCAATATCACCAGTGCTGTACACCCTCCCTGTGATATTATTACTAATACCCAGGGGAGAGGCAATGATATTGCTTTCAATATCGCAGGAGGTGTACACCTTTCTAATATTGTTCCTAATATCCACAAGGGGAGAGGATGATATTACTCAAAATATCACAGAGGTGTATACTCTTTCTGTGATATTGTTCCTAATATCCAGGGAGGGAGAGAATGACATTACTCCCAATGTCCCATGGGGTGTACACCGCCCCTGTGACATTGTCCCTAATATCCAGGGAGAGAGAGGACGATATTACTTCCTATATCGCAGGGGGTGTACACCCTCCCCCACAATGATATTGTTTAAAATATCCATGGAAGGAAAGAATGATATTGCTCCCAATATTGCAGGGTGTGTACACCCCCCCGTGATATTGCTCTTAATATTGAGAGGGAAGGAGAATGATATTACTCCCAATATAGCAGTGAGTGTAACCCCCCCATGATACTGTTTCTAATATCCAGGGGGAAAGGAGATGATGTTACTCTCACTATCGCATGGAGTGTACACCCTCCGTGATATTGTTCCTAATATCCAAGGGGGCAGACAATGATATTACTCCCAATATCGCAGGAGGTGTACACCTTCTGGTGATATTGTTCCTAATATCCATGGGGGGAGAGGCTGATATTACTCAAAACATCGCAGGAGGTGTACAGCCCCCCTTTGATATTGTTTCTAATATCCAGGAGTGGAGAGGATGATATTACTCCCAATATCGCAGGGGTTGTACATCCATCCTGTGACATTGTTTCTAATATCCACGGGGGAAGAGAATATTACTCCTAATATAGCATGACGTCTACACCCACCCTGTGATGTTGTTCCTAATATCCAGGTGGAAAGAGGATAATATTACGCCCAATATCGCTGGAGGTGTACATCCCCCCTGTGATATTGTTCCCAACATCCGGGTGGGAGGATGATATTACTCCCAATATCACAGGGTGTGTACACCCCCGCTGTGATATTGTTTCTAATATCCAAGGAGGAGAAAATAATATTACTCCCAATATCACAGTAGGTGTACACTCCCCAGTAATACAGTTCCTAATATCCAGGTCAGAGGATGATATTACTCCCAATATCGCAGCAGGTGTACAACACTGTGATTTTTTTTTAATATCCCAGTAGAGAGAGGATGATGTTACTCCCAATATCGCTGAAGGTGCACACCACCTCTGTTATATTGTTCCTAATATCCAGAACGCCAGATGATGATATTACTTCCAATATCACAGGGGGTGTACACCTCCCTCCTCCTGTGATATTGTTCCTGATATCCAGGAATTGATACGATGATATTACTCCCAAAATCGCAGGGGGTGTGCACCCCCCTGAGCTATTGTTCCTAATATGCAGGGGAGAAGAGGATTTTGTTATATTCAATATCACAGGGTGTGGACACCCCCCCCCCGTGATATTGTTCCTAATATCCAGGAAAGGACAGGATGACATTACTCCCAATATTGCAGGGACTGTACACCCCAAGTGTAATACTATATTCTTCCTAATATCCAGGAAAGGAGAGAATGATATTACTACCAATATATCAGGAGGTGAACAGCCCTCCTGTGACATTGTTTCTAATATCCATGAGGCAGAGGATGATATTACTCCTAATATCACAGAGGTGTACACCCTTCTGTGATATTGTTCCTAATGTCCAGGGGTGGGGGGAGAGGATGATATTACTTTCAAAATCGCAGGGAGTGTACGCCACCCCTGTGATATTGTCCCTAATATCCAAATGGAGACAGGCTGATATTACTTCCAATATCGCAGGGGGTGTACATCCACCCTGTGATATTGTCCCTAACATGCAGGGGGAGAGAGGATGATATTACTGCCAATATCGCAGATGGTGTACACCCCCCATGTAATACTGTTCTTAGTATCCAAACAAGGAGAGGCTGATATTACTCCCAATATTGCAGGGGGTGTACCCCACCCCTGTGATATTGTTCCTAATATCCAGGCGCGGAGAGGATGATGTTACTCCCAATATCACAGGAAGCGTTCACACACACCCCCCCCCCATGATATTGTTCCTAAAATCTAAGGGGAGAGAGGGTGATGTTACTCCTAATATCACAGGGGGTATACACCCCCCCTCCGGAGATATTTTTCCTAATGTCCAGGAAGGGAGAAGATGATATTACTGCTAATATCGCAGAGAGTGAACACCTTCCCTGTAATATTGTTTCCAATGTTTCGGGGGTGAGAATGATACTCCCAATATCCCAGGGGATGTGCACCCACCCTGCGATATTGTTCCTAATATTCAGGGTGGTAGAGGATGATATTATTCCCAGTGTCATAGGGGGTATACACACCCTCTGTGATGCTGTCCTTAATATCCAGGTGGGTAGAGGATGATATTGCTCAAAATATTGCAGGGGGTGTACACCCCACAGTGATATTGTTTCTAATAACCAGAAGAGGATAAAACGGTATTGCTCCTAATATCACGGAAAGTGTAAACCACCCCTGTGATATTGTTCATAAAATCCAGGGAAAGGAGAGGATGATATTACTGTAAATATTGCAGGGGTCCTACAACACTCTTGATATTTTTCTAATATCCAGGAAGGAGATTCTTATATTACTCCTAATATTTCAGGGGGTGCACATCTCTTCTGTGATATTGTTCCCAAAATCCAGGAGGGAAGAAGATATCGTTTCAAGTATCGCAGGAAGTGTACACCTGCCTCGTGATACGTTTCTAATATCCAGGTGGTGAGGATGATATTACTCCCAATATCGAAAGGGATGTACAGCCTCCCTGGTATTTGTTCCCAATGTTTAGGAGAGGAGAGGATAATATTATTCCCATTATCGCAAGGGGTGTACACCCCCATTTGATACTGTTCCTAATATCCAGGGGGGAGAGTTTGCTGTTAATTGCAATATCGCTGGGGATGTACACCCATGCTGTGATATGGTTCCTAATATCCAAGTGGGGAAAGGATACTATTACTTCCAGTATCGCAAGGCGTGTACACTGCCACCGTGATATTGTTCCTAATATCCGGGGGGGGGGTGGTGGATGATATTATTCCCAATGTGGCAAAAGGTGTACCCTCACTCTGTGATATTGTTCCTAATATCAAGGGAAGGAAAGGATGATATTACTCCCAATATTGCAGGGAATGTACACCTCCCTCTGTGATATTGTTTCTAATGTCCAGTGGGAAAGAGGATGATATTATTCCCCATATCGCAAGGGATATACACCCGCCATGTGATATTGTTCCGGATATCCAGGGGGGGAAGAGCATATAACTCCCAATATCGCAGGGTGTGTACACCACAGTGTGATATTGTTCCTAATATCCAGGGAGGGAGGGAGAGGATGTTATTACTCCCAAGATTGCAGGAAATGTACATGCCGCCTGTGATACTGTTTCTATTCTACAGGAGGGAGAAGATGATATTACTCCCAATAACGCAGGGCGTGTACACCCCCTTGTGATATTGTTTTTAATATCAAAAAGGAAGTTAATATTACTCCCAATATAGTAAATACATTGTGTGTACAACCCCTGCGCTATGGTTCATAATATCCAGGGGGGAGAGGGTGATATTACTCGCCATAGCAAGTGGGATGTACACCCCCACCCCATGCTATGATTTGCAATATCCATGGCGGCAGAGGGTGATATTACTTGCAATAGCCTGGTGGGTCATATTATTTGTAATATCCTAGGGCGATTTTATTTCCAATGTCACAGTATATGTACACCATGCATGTTCCATCTGTGATATTACTCTTAGTATCAAAGAAAAACATTACTCTTAATGTCACACTGGGTGTACAACATGTGTTTACACTCTGTATTATTCATAATATCCTATGGGGATGTTACATGGTTATACACTATGTGATATTATCTGTAATATCCTAGCGGGATGTGACTCTTACTGTCACAGTGGGTGTACACGATGTTTTTGCATCCTGTGTTATTATTTATAATAACATAGGGGGATGTTACTCCTAATGTCACAGTGAGTAAACACAATGTGTGGGTACATTTAGTTATACTAATTGTAATATCCTACGGGGATGTTATACTAATGCCACCGTGGGTGTACACCATGTGTGTACCCTCTGTGATATTATTCATAATATTCCAGGAAAATGTTACTCCTAATGTCACAATGGGTGTACACCATGTGTGTACACCCTGTGATATTATTTCTAATACCTAGGCAAATGTTATTTTTAATGTCACAGTAAGTGTACGCTATGTGTATACAGTGTGTGATATTATTCATAATATCCTAGGGGGATGTTACTCCTAATGTCACAGTTGGTGTACACCACGTGTGTTCACCGTGTGGTTTCATTCATAAAATCCTAGGGGGATGTTACTCCTCATTTCACAGTAAGTGTACACCCTGTGATATTATTCATATAATTATAGGGGTATGTTACTTCTAATGTTACACTGGGGGGTATACCATATATGTACACCCTGTGACAATATTCGTAATATTTCAGAAGGATTTTACTTCTAATATCACAGTGGTTGTACAGCCTATGTGTACAACCTGTGATATTATTCATAATATCCTAGGAAGATATTACTTCTAATATCACAGTCTGTGTACACCCACTGTGATATTATTCATAATTTCCTAGGGGAATATTATCCATAATGTCATAGGTGGTGTATACCCTGTGATATTATTCGTTATATTCTAGGGTGATGTTACTCCTAATGTCACAGGGGGTGTACACCCTGTGATATTATTCGTAATATCCTAGGGGGATGTTACTCCTAATGTCACAGGGGGTGTACACCCTGTGATATTATTCATAATATCCTAGGGGGATGTTACTCCTAATGTCACAGGGGTTGTACTTCCTGTGATATTATTTGTAATATCTTAGTGTGATATTACTTATAATGTCACAAGGGGTGTACACCTTGTTATATAAGTCGTAATTTTCTAGATGTTGCTTACTTTTAATGTCATAGGGGATGTACACCCTGTGATATTATTTGTAATATCCTAAGGAGATATAACTTCAAATATCCACCTGGGTGTACATACATAGTGTACACCCTGTGATATTATTCATAGTATTTTAGGAAGATATACCTCCTAATATCACAGTGGGTGTAAACCACGTGTGTACACCCTGTGATATTATTTGTAGTATCCTAGGTGGTTATTACTTCTTTTGTCACAATTGGTGTACACCCTGTGATATTTTTCATACTATTTTAGGGAGCTATTACTTCTAATATCACAAATATGGTGTTCACTTCTAATTAAAACACATATGGTGTACACCCTGCTATATTATTCATAATATCCAAGGGAGATATTACTCATAATATCACAGTTGGTGTACATCCTGTGATATTCGTTGTAATATTTTAGGAAGATATTACTCCTAATATCACAGTGAGGGTACACACTGTGATATTTTTGGTAATATCCTAGGGGAATGTTACTCCTAATGTCACAGTGGATATACATCCTGTGATAGTTTTGGTAATATCCTAGGGGGATGTTACTCCTAATGTCACAGGGGGTGTACACCCTGTGATATTATTCATAATATCCTAGAAAAATGTTACTCCTAATGTGACCGATGTGATATTATTCGTAGTATCCTAGGGAAATGTTACTACTAATGTCACAATGGGTCTACACCATGTTATATTATTCATAGTATCCTATTGGGTTGTTACGCCTAATGTCACAGGGGGTGTACTCTCTGTGATATTATTCATAATATCTTACGGGGATGTTACTCCCAGTGTCACAGGGGTGTACACCTTGTGATATTATTTGTAATATCCTAAAAAGATGTTAGTCCTCATGTTACAGGAGGTGTACAGGCTGTGATATTATTTGTAATACCTTAGGGGGAATGTTACTCTGAATGTCACAGAGGGTGCACACCCTGAGATATTATTCAAAATATTATAGGGGAATATTACTTCGAATGTCACAGGGTGTGTACACACATTGATATTATTAATAATATCCTAGGGGAATGTTACTTGTAATGTCACAGGGGCTGTACGCCATGTAATATTACCCATAGTATCATAGGCGGATGTTACTACCAATGTCACAGGGATTGTACACCCTGCAATATTCTTCCTAATATCCTGGAGGAATGTTACTCCTAATGTCACAGAGGGTGTACACATTGTGATATTATTCATAATATTTTAAAGGGATTTTACTCCTGAGGTCACAGAAGGTGTACACCCTGTGATATTATTCCTAATATCCTAGAGGAATGTTACTCCTGATGTCACAGGGGGTGCTCACCCTATGATACGGTTTGTAATATCCTAGGGTAATGTTACTCCTGATGTCACAGCAGGTGTACGCACATATTATTTGTAACATCCTATGGGGATGTTATTCCTAATGTCATAGGGGATGTCCACCATGTGTGCACATCCTCTGTGATATTATTCATAATATTCTAAAGTGATGTTACTGCTAATGTCACAGGGAGTGTACCCCATGTATGTAAACCACCAGTGATATTATTCGTAATATCATAGGGAAATGTTACTGCTAATGTCACAGTGAGTTAAACAATGTGTGTACACCCTGTGATATTATTCGTAATATTTTTGGCGGATGTTACACCTAATGTCACAGTGGGTGTACACATATGGTGTGTACACCCTGTGGTATTATTCGTAATATCCTAGGGGGATGTTACTCCAAATGTCACAGTGAGTGTACACCATGTGTGTATACCCTGTGATATTAATTGTAACATTCTAGGGGGATGTTAGTTCTAATGTGACAGTGCATGTACACCATGTGTGTACATCCTGTGATATTATTAGCATTATTATAGGGGATGTTACTTCTAATGTCACAGTGTGTGTACTAGGATATTATTCGTAATATCCTAGGGGGATTCTACTCCTAATGTCACAGTGGGTATACAACATGTATGTACATTCTGTGATACTATTCATAATATCCTAGGGAGATGTTACTCCTAATATCACAGGGGCTGTACACCATACCATGTGTGTACATTCTGTGATATTATTTGTAATATCCCAGAGAGATATAACTCCTAACATCACAGTGAATGTACACCCTGTGATAGTGTTCGTGATGTCCTCGGAATATATTACTTTTAATATCACAGAGGGTGTACACACTGTGATAATATTCATAGTATCCTAAGGAGATATTACTTCTAATATCACAATGGGTGTATGCCCTGTGATATTATTAGTAATATCCTAGGGAGATGTTACTCCTAATAACACAGTGAGTGTATACTCTGTGACATTAATCATAATTTCCTAGGGAGAAATTACTCCTAATATCCCAGTGGGTGTACATTCTGTGATATTATTCATAATATCATAAAGAGATATTACTCTTAATATCACAGTGTGTGTACACCCACTGTGATATTATTCGTAATATCTTTGGGAGATATTACTGCTTATATCACAGAGGCTGTACACCCTGTGATATTATTTGTAACATCCTGGGGACATATTACTCCTAATATCACAGTGGGTGTACATGCTGTGTGTACACCCTGAAATATTATTTGTAATATCTTAGACAGAAATTACTCCTAATATCACAGTGTGTGTCAATGCTGGGATATTATTTGTAATATCCTGGGGAGACAGTACTCTTAATATTACAGTGAGTGTAGACCTTTGGATATTATTTATAATATCTTGTGGAGATATTATTACTGATATCACAGTCAATGTACACCCTGGTAAATTATTCATAATATCCTGAGGAGATATTTGTTCTAATATCACAGTGGGTGTACACTCTGGGATACTATTCGTAATATCCTGGAGAGATATTACTCCTAATATCACAGTGGGTGTACTTCCAAAGATATTATTCATAATATCCTGTGGAGATATTACTCCTAATACCACAGCAGGTGTACACCCCGGGATATTGTTCATAATATCCTGGGGGTGATATTACTCTTTATATCACAGCAGGTGTACACCATGTGTGTACACTCTGGGATATTATTTGTAATATCCTGGGGTGATATTACTCCTAATAACACAGTGGGTGTACACCATGTGGGTACGCCCTGGGATATTATTCATAATATCCTAGGGAGATATTAGTCTCAATATCACAGTAAGTGTACACCATGTGCATACACCCTGAATATTATGTGTAATATCCTGAGGAGATATCACTTTCCTAATACCACAGTGGATGCAAAACATTTGTGTACAACCTGGGATATTATTCATAATGTGCTGCAGAGATATTAATCTCCTAATACCACAGAGGGTGTACACCATGTGCGTACACCCTGGAATATGATTCATAATATGCTGCAGAGATATTACTCTCCTAATATCACAGAGGGTGTACACCCTTATAAAATAAGCATTCAATAAATGGTAGTTATTGTCTTTCTAAATCTAGCCCAGCCGTCAGCAGACTTTAGCTGTAAAGAACCAGAAGTAAATATTTCAGGCTTTGTGGGCGATACATTCTCTGCCACATCTTCTCTCTGTCTGTTCATCAGCCCACCCTTCCTTTCTTTCCAATCCCTTTACAAATATAAAAACCACTCATAACTCACCAGCCACACAAATACAGGCAGCTGTAGTTTGCTGCCTAGATTCAAGTCATGTCACTCTGCTTCTAAAAAAGCTTCAGCGTTTCCTAATCCTTAAAGATTAACATTGAAATTCTTTAGCATCGCAAGAATGCTGAAGGCCATCCCCAGGTACTAGCTATTTGCCTCTCTCAAACCCTGCCCCATTTTCTAGCAACAAAATTCTCTAAACAAGCTGCATGCTCTCACATCTCCATGCCTTTATAATGCCATCCTTCCACCTGAAATTTCCTGGCAAAGTCCTCCAGGTTGGTGAGTGAGGTGGGGAGGAAGGGAAGGTGGGGAGGTGCTCAGGCAGTTTGGGGGAGGAGACAGACGTGCCATTTATTTCCAACTGCGCTGCACTGCCACTCTCTCTGTGAAGCACAGCCCAGGTTCTCAGGCTTTGTTCATTATTGCTGTGTTCTTCTAGCCCACAAATGGTTGGTTCCTTCATTTCCAGATGCTTCTGACCCTTAGGCAAACAGCAATGCTTTTTAGAGCAACAATGCCTGAAGGACACACCACTTTCCTTGAACACACTGCAGAATTTTTTTAAAAAATTCAGGGGAAAAGAAACACATTTCAGAATATGTAAGTGATGCTTTCTCCAGCAAATGTGAGATAGTAGGATGCCTTATCAATTATAGAAAGGAATCAGAAGATACGTCCCTGACTAATTTTCTGTAAGTGCCACAGTTGCTTCATTTTCTCACATTTCCCTAAAAATATGTGTTTCTGGGCTTCTCACAGCCAGGACTCAGACCCAGATGACTCAAATTAGGCAGGTTTGGGACAGTAATTATGGGCTACATGACTCACCTTTGTTCTGCCTCAGCCTACCATCATTGCTGGAGTCTCATGGCCAGGAGAGGAAAAGATAAAGGCATCCTCATTTGCCTCCGCAACCCCAGAAGCCACTGTGACTTGAGCTCACCCCAGCCTGCATTTTTACTCTGAAAGATTCTCCTAGTTTGCTGAGAATTCTTTAGGAATATGTATGCCATCTCTATCTATTTAGTCTTTGAACACTTGCTCTGAACTAAGTGCTTATTATTTGGTTGGGAGTCTAAGGCAGACCTAGGTGGGGTCATTTGGGGCCTGTTATAGACTGAATTTTATGTTCCCTGCAAATCCATATGTTGAAGTCCTAATGCCCAGTACCTCAGCAGGTGACTGTACTTGGGAATAGGGCCTTTAAAGAGGTAATTAAGTTAAAATGTGGGCATTAGGGTGGGCCCTAAGTCAACCCAACAGATGTCCTTATTACAAGAGGTGATTAGGACCCAGTGAGCCACCAGAGGCACCTGGGCACAGAGGGATGACTGGAGGCAGCAAGCAGGTAGCCATCTGCAAGCCAAGGACAGAGGTCTCGGAGAAACCAAACCTGCCAGCACACTGGTCTCTGATTACTAGGCTCCAGAACTTCAAGAAAATTAATTTCTCTGTTTAAGTCACCCAGTCTGTGGTATTTTGTTATGGTGGCTTTGGCAGACAAATTCAGGACCCATCTATTTGGCCCTTGACAGAATTAAAAATGCTTCAACCCAAGCGAAACTGGCTTTGCTAGGACTGTAGATCAGATCTCTCTGGGCCTCTGGAAACAGAATATACTCTCTCTTGCAAAGTCAGCATAGACCCTTTCCTTCACACTTCTCACGCTCCCTTCCTCTTACCCCCTGGACAATATAGCACCTCTCCTGCCTCACTTACCCATTCCCAATGCACATACTTCTCTTCCTAGATTGATCACTATTCTGCAAAACTCTGTACTCTAGAAATGAGGCAGGGAGGTGGAGTAGGGGGTTCTAGATATGGTGTGTGTCTTTCCTTTGTCTCATGCATGTTGTATTGGTTCTCCAGAAAAACAGAACCAACAGAATGTGTATACATATTGATGGAGAGAGAGGGAGAAATGTATTTTAACAAATTGGCTCAAGCCACTGTAGAGGCTTAGTAAGTCCAAAATCTTATGGGCTAAGCTGGCAGGCTGGCGACAGAGAAGAGTTGCAGTTTGAGTCCAAAGGCCACCAGCTGGCAGAATTCCTTCTTTCTTGGGAAAGTCTGTTGTAGTACTAATCAGGCCTTCAACGAATTGTATGAGGCCCACCCACATTATGGAAGATAACATGCTTTACTCAAAGTCCACTGATTTAAATGTTAACCTCATCCAAAACCACCTTCACAGAAACATCCAGAATAGTGTTTAACCAAATATCTGGGCATGTGGCCTAGCCAAGTTGACACATAAAATCAACCATCACACATGTCATTCTTTTTTTTTTTTTTTTTTCATTATTAAGTGTTAGCATTTATTTGCCCCTGACTCCACTATCCATTTTCTTTTTTTTTTTATTATTATACTTTAAGTTTTAGGGTACATGTGCACATTGTGCAGGTTAGTTACATATGTATACATGTGCCATGCTGGTGCGCTGCACCCACTAACTCGTCATCTAGCATTAGGTATATCTCCCAATGCTATCCCTCCCCCCTCCCCCCTCCCCACCACAGTCCCCAGAGTATGATATTCCCCTTCCTGTGTCCATGTGATCTCATTGTTCAATTCCCACCTATGAGTGAGAATATGCGGTGTTTGGTTTTTTGTTCTTGCGATAGTTTACTGAGAATGATGGTTTCCAATTTCATCCATGTCCCTACAAAGGATATGAACTCATCATTTTTTATGGCTGCATAGTATTCCATGGTGTATATGTGCCACATTTTCTTAATCCAGTCTATCATTGTTGATACACATGTCATTCTTGAACTAAACTTCTTTGCCCCATTCTCAATGAACTAATTAGAACTATATTGTCAAATACAATCGCCACTAGCCACGTGGTGCTAATGGAGCATTTGAAATGAGCTAGTTCAAGTTCAGAGGTGCTGTATACATAGGATATACACTAGACTCTGAAGACTAAGTACAAAAAAGTAAAATATCTCATTAATAATCTTTATATAGATTTCACCTAGAAATGATAATTTGGGGAGTATATGGAGTATATTAGCTTCGTAGAGTCGCCATACAAATTATTAGAAATTTAGTGGCTTAAAACAACACATTTATTATCTTACATTTCTGTAGTTCAAAAGTCTGACTCAGGTCTCATTGGGCAAAATCAAGGTTTTGGCAGGGTTGCATTCCTTTTGGAGGCCTTAGGTGAGAATTCGTTCCCTTGCCTTTTTCAGCTTCTAGAGGTTTCCCACACTCCTTGGCTAGTGGCTCCTTGCTCCATCTTCAAAGCCAACAGTATCTCCTCTCTCGCCCTTCTCCATCCTCGCATCTCCCTGACCATAGATTGGACCCACCTGTATGATTCTTGACACTCTATTCTTCTCAAGCCCCTTAGCCTTAATCACATCTGCAAAGTCCCTTTGCCATGTAAGGAATATATTCACATTTCAGGGATCTTAGACATCTTTCATTATTTTGCCTACCTCATTGGGTTAAATAAAATATGTTATTGATATTAATTTCACACCTTAAAAAACTTTTTAGTGGCCACATTTAGTGGCCACAAGAAAAGTTTTTTAATTACATATGTAGCAGGCATTTGTGGCTCTCAATGTATTTCTATTGGACAACGCTAGATTAGAAACTGAGAAGCATAGAGATTAAGGGGCTTGTCAAAAGTTATATATCACATCAATAATGATGCTAAGAACTTTGGTGGGGGATTTTTTTTGTTTTTTGTTTTTTGAGATAGGGTCTCGCTCTGTCACCCAGGTTGGAGTGCAGCGGTACTATCTCAGCTCACTGCAACCTCCGCCTCCCAGGCTCAGGTGATCCCCATGCCTCAGCCTCCTGAGTCGCTGGGACTACAGGCATACACCACCACTTCTGTCTAAATTTTTAATTTTTTTGTAGAGACAGGGTTTCACCTTGTTGCGCAGGCTGGTATTAAACTCCTGGACTCGAGCAATCCAGCCACCTTGGCCTCCCAAAGTGTTGGGATTACAGGTGTGAGCCACCACACCCAGCCCCTAAGAACTTTGAAGGGCCTCAGGGCTCAGACCTCTTCTCTTTCCACACTCATCTTAGGTGATCTCATCCTGTCTAATTAATGCTTTGTTGTTTGTTGTTGTTGTTGTTGTTGTTACAGGTTCTCACTCTGTAGCCCAGGCTGGAGTGCAGTGGCAACACCACAGCTCACTGCTGGCTGCCTCAATCTCCTGGGCCCAAATAATCCTCCACCTCAGCCTCCTGAGTAGCTGGGACCACAGGTGTATGCCACCATGCCTGACTAATTTATTCTATTTTTTTGGAGAGATGGGGTCTTGCTATGTTGCCTAGGTTGGTCTTGAACTCCTAGGTTCCAGAGGTCCTCCCACCTTGGCCTCCCAAAGTGCTGGGATTACAGGTATGAGGCACTGCACCCAGCTGACTTGAATGCTATTTACATGCTGATGACCCCAAAATGTTTATCTTTAGCCCAGGCCTCACCCTTGAACTCTAGCCTCACATCCAGCTGCCTACTCAATGTTTCCACTTGGATGTCTAAGAGGCATCCGAAATGGAATGTGTCTCAAAGGGAACACTTGCTCTTCCCCAGCACCCCTGCCACTCTTCATCCCCACCCACTATTCATATTATTTCCCCCATCTCAGTAAGGCCAAAAACAACTTTGACTACTCTTTTTTCTTTCATGACCCATGTCCAATTTATCGGCAAGCTCTGTCAGCCTTGCCTTTGAAATATATCCAGTATCTAACTATTCACCACCTCTACCCCTCCCACCTGATCCCAGCCAGTGTTGTATTTCACAACAATTAGTGCCACAGCTTCTTAACAGACCTCTGTGCTTTCCACCTTCTCCCCTTTAGTATATATTTAATAACAGCAGCCAAAGTTATTGTGTTAAAACACACAGATTGTGTCATTTCTCATCTTAAAATTTTCCAGTGGATTTCCATCATACTCAGGAGAAAAGCCAAATGTTTTCCAAGTTCTACAAGGCCTTACATGGTCTACCCTCTGGCCACTGCTTTGACCTCTCTACACAGAACTCCTTCCCTAGCTTCAGACATGCCAACGTGCTGCCACCTCGGGGCCTTTGCACCTGCTGCACCTGCTTTTCCTTCTAATTCAACAGTCATTCTCCAAAGAACTCCATATATAATTCTTTCACTTTTTTAGGTCCTTGATCAAATATCAACTCATCAGTATCCCCATTCCATCATCCTCTATCCCCCACCCTGCTTTTTTTTTTTTTTTTTTTTTTTTTTTTTGTGCCAGAGTCTTGCTCTGTTACTCAGGCTGGAGTGCAGTGGTGCGATCTCAGCTCACTGCAACCTCCGCCTTCCTGGTTCAAGTGATTCTCCTGTTTCAGACTCCCTAGTAGCTGGAATTACAGGTGTGCACTGGCATGCCTGGTTAATTTTTGTATTTTCAGTAGAGACGGGGTTTCGCCATGTTGGCCAGGCTGGTCTCGAACTCCTGACCTCAGGTGATCCACCCGCCTCGGCTCCCAAACCCTGCTTTTTTTCATAAAATGTCACTATCTAACATACTAAATATTTTCTTGGGTATCTGTTTATTGCCTATTTCTTTTCCTCAAACCCTGGGGACTACGCCTTTCAACTGCTTGTTCACTCCTATATCTCATGTATCTAGAACACTGCCTGGCATTGTAAGCCCTCAGTAAATGCTGACCAATAAATATATGAACTATCTCACTCAAAAAGAATTAGTAGTATTAGGCTGAATAATTAGGAATAACCTAGATAACCATGTGTTCAATATTTTTTTTTCCAGAACTGCATTATTTAGTTTGGCAGATATTTAAAGGCAAATTATCAACCCTGTTTGCCAATTTTCAGATGACAATCTTATCCACCAAAGAGCTAGTGTTTTCAAATCCTAGTTGCCCTTTTGCTACTCAAGATCAGTTGTTTTTTTTTTACATAGATAATTGTTTCAATCTAGTCTTTAGAACTGACCTGAGAAAAATGCAGACAATTGCTGTTATAATAAATGGAAAAGCAGCAAAAGTTACTGATTTTTTTTCAGTTCATTTAGTCCCTAATCAACTGTCAAACAGAACGTCCTTCCCAACTGACAGCCTCAGTTAGCAAACTTAAAAAGCCTGCTTTTCTGAGGCTCCTGTCACATTGCAAGTCTCAGAAAGCAAGCTAATTTCTTATCACTTATGCAGAATGGGAATGGGGCATTATATTTTCTTACTAGTGTAAAACTCTATCCCCTTATTGGCTAATTTTTTGGAGCTGTTGATTTCAACTTTCAAATTGCATGTTTTCCCCAACCCATATCAATACCAGATGTTTATAACTTTGAAATGAAATCCTCTTTTGCTTTATTTTTCTTAAAATCACATTGCACTCGACACTATTGTCTACATGCGGTATTGCAATGTTTTAAAGAAACTTCCAAACTACCAATAGCCTTTATCTTCTTTTCATAAAACCTTGAACTAATGTTTACATTTTTGCCCAATGACTTACCAGTCCTATGGCCCTTAAAGACATTAAAAAGTAGAAGGAGGCCGGGCATGGTGGCTCACTCCTGTAATCCCAGCACTTTGGGAGGCCAACGCAGGTGAATCACGAGGTCAGGAGTTTGAGACCAGCCTGACCAACATGGTGAAACCTTGTCTCTACTAAAAATACAAAAGTTAGCTGGTCATGGTGGTGCGTGCCTGTAATCCCAGCTACTCAGGAGGCTGAAGGAGGAGAATCGCTTGAACCCGGGAGACAGAGGTTGCAGTGAGCCAAGATCATGCTGCTGCACTTCAGCCTGGGTGACAGAGTGAGACTCCATCTCAAAAAAAAAAAAAAAAAGTAGAAGGAGCTGTTCTACTGAATCATTTTAAAAATTACAATGAAATTGGACCTAAAGGAGTATTAAAAAGTTGGAAAAAAACCCATAATCCATAAATTAGGACAGTACTAATTCTTGCTCCAGCAGATATTAGAAAGTTAGATGGTCACCACACTACACAGATACCCCAACAGAATAGAAAAGAAAGTCCAGAGAGACCAAAAATATATAAAAGAATTTAGTATATGGGAAAGTAGCCATTTCAGTAGTTTTTGTTTTGTTTTGTTTTGTCTTGAGACAGGTTTCACCCTGTACCCAGGCTGGAGTGCAGTGGCGTGATCTCAGCTCGCTGCAGCCTTAACTTCCTGGACTCGAGCAATCCTCCCACCTCAGCCTCCCAAAGTGCTGGGATTACAGATGTGAACCACTGTGCCTGGCCTTCAGTAATGTTTAAGAGTGTTTTATAACTGTCCAATAAGTTGAAAAACAAAAAATTTAAATTCTACATCAGTTTAAAATGCTCTGGCTGAAAGTAACAAAACGCAAGCTGACAGAGGCTGAATACATAAAGATGTCGCATATTACATAACATGAAGTCCAAAGGTAGAAAGTCCCAGGATTGGTTTAATGCCGTAAAGATGTTTTCAAATACCCAGGCTCTACATTTTTCCTTTTCACCATCCTCAGTGGGCTGGCTTTTTGTTCTTGGGCTTGTTGCTAGTGATCCAAGATGGCTATCAGAACTCGATGTCAAGTCATCACACAGCAAAGGCAAGAGGTAAAGGTGGGCCAGGGTAGTGAGACAGAGAGCATTCTGCTTTAGTGCCTCTCTCCTTTTATCAGGGACTAACATTCTTTATTTAGAAGCCTCCCAAAAGAATCCCTCTTGTGTCTCATTGGCTAGGCTAAGTCCATGAGCATTACTTGCTGCAGAGGATGAAGGTTAAACCAGTATCTGACTTTTTCAGTCTCTGCAATAGGCAATGGACAAGGGAAGGGGCATTGGAAATGGGTATTTGGTAGCCAATCAGACCGTCAATCACATATATCAATATCAAATTCATACTTCTGTCTTTCATGCAACTTAAAAATCCACCCTCTCTATAACCACCTTCTCTATTGTGTAATACACTTAACCTGCTTTAGAAAAATCTAGAGTCCAAAACTGCCAGAGAATTTAATTTCTCTTATTTGGTTTCTAAATTTCTCTGCCATATTTCTTTGTCTTCATTCTCTTTAGGAATTCAGTTGTTTTTACTGACTTCTGATTTACTGTTTATACAGATTTCTACTCTTTTTTTTTTTTGGCATAGTGATTTTTTTGGGAACCTATGTAATGGGTACATTTTTTTCACTTTTATTTAGCTTTTTTCTAGATCACTATGTTTGGAAATGTAAAAGTAACACGGTAAAAATAAGATATATCTATCGAGAAGCAAAGTGAAATTCACTCAGATGCACTCCTGTACGTACTAGTACTTAAATGAACTTTTCATTTTTTCTTACCTTGTATTAAAGTTATTTTTGATATACTACTCATCTCCAGCTGACAACATTCCAAAAATAGGTCCCCCCCCTCAAAAAAAAAGAACAACTATCCTTCATACTACTGGAAACGCACCAATCCCCAACCCAAATATTATTACATAAAGTTAACAATACTTAATGCTGATGTGAAGTCAATAAATCTTATGTCACATGATAATGAAGAAAGGAAATAAAATGAAGGTATTTTCCTAGTACAAGTGTATACATGCACAAACATGTTTTTAACAAAAGAAGGAGGAAATACTCATGACAATTACAGTCCCTGTTTCTGCAGCTGGTCACGTGGTCGTAGCTGGTATTGATGACTACCTTCTTCTACTACCCATTCTGTACGCCCTTTGCCTTCAGCAAGCACCTCAGCAGGTCGTGTTTTTTTGTTTTGTTTTGTTTTGTTTTTGTCGTTTTTTTTTTTTTGGTGGAGTGACCCAAACCTTCATTCCTGAAGCGTCTGGCCATGTGTAGTCCTGCATAGATTGGGCTGCTGTAGTTTCCCATTGACCTTAATCACAGAGCACAGCAATACTAAGAGACGCCCTAATGGATCTTTTTTTTTTTTTTTTAAGTTTTAAAAGTCTTTAATTTCACCCCTCCACAAATTCTGAACAATACTTATTTTTGTTTTTAGTTTAGTGACAGGGTCTCACTATGTTTCCCAGACTGGACTTAAACACCTGGGCTCAAGTGATCCTCCCACATCTCTTGTATTCCATGCATACTCTTTCTTACCTCCGTTGTGGAGTGGTAGACTGATTTCATCTTGATAGTCCGGATCAATCACCCCAGTCAACACTGTAACTCCCTTCTTAGCCTGTTGACGTAAAGGTAGGAGGAGCCCAAAGTGTCCAGGTGGCAAACTTAACTTCCAGTTTAATGGAATTGTTGTCATGTCTCCTGGTGGCAGCATTCCTCCCTCTAGAACTAAGACCTCTAGGCCAGCAATGTGAATGTCATGGAAACAGGAAGCAAAAAATTTGCTAGTGGATCACTAGGGGTGATGGTGAGTGGTGCCACTTCCACTTCCACCCCTTGATTCCTGGATCCTTGAATCCTGGCTATGGGAGAAACAGTACCATATATTGGGCACTGATTCAGAGCATACACAGCCTTCTGGAGAGCTTTGTCTCAGCCCTGCAAAGTATTGTCACCTAGTTGGAGTTTTGTAATTGTGACTTCAAAAGCCCATTCCACCGTTCTATCAATCCAGCTGCTTCAAGATGATGGGAAATATGGTAAGACCAGTGAATTCCATGAGCAAGAGCTCACTGCCACACATATTTAACTATAAAGTGAGTGCCTTGGTCAGAGGCAATGTTCTATGGAATACCATGACAGTGGATAAGGCATTCCGTGAGTACGTAAATGGTAGTCTTGGCAGAAGCATTGAGTGCAGGATAGGCAAACCCATATCCAGAGTAGGTGTCTATTCCAGTAAGGACAAACCTCTGCCCTTTCCATGATGGAAGAGGTCCAATATAATCAACTTGCCACCAGGTAGCTAACTGATCACCCTGAGGAACAGTGTCATATCAAGGGCTCAGTGTTGGTCTCTGCTGCTGGCAAATGGGTACTCAGCAGTGGCCATAGCCAAGTCAGCCTTGGTGAGTGGAAGTCCATCTTGCTGAGCCTATGCATAACCTCCATCACTGCCAACATGGCCACTTTGTTCATGGGCCCATTGGGTGATCACAGGGGTGGCTGAGAAAGAGGCTGAGTGGTGTCCACAGAACAGGTCATCCTATCCACTTGATTATTAAAATCTTCCTCCACCAAGATCACCTGTTGGTGAGCACTCACATGGGATAAAAATATCTTCACAGTTTTTGACCATTCAGAGAGGTCCATCCACATACCTCTTCCCCAACTTTCTTTGTCACCGATTTTCCAATCATGCTTCTTCCAAGACCCTGGCCATCCAGCCAAACCATTGGCTACAGCTTATGAATCAGTATATAATCACACAGTTGGCCATTTCTCCTTCCATGCAAAGTGTACAACCAAGTGCACTGCTCAAAGTTCTGTTCACTGGGATGATTTCTCTTCACTTCTGTCCTTCAGTGTTGTCCTAGAAAGGGGCTGTAGTGCTGCAACTGTCCACTTTCAGGTGGTGCCTGTGTAATGTGCAGAACCATCTGTGAACCAGGCCCCAGTCTTCTCTTCCTCTGCGAACTGAATCATAGGGAACTTCCCTATAAGGCCATCAGTGCGGGCTGGGGGAAGAGAAGGCAGGGTGGGAGGAGTGGAGACCATAGGCATTTGAGCTACTTACTCATGTAACTTACTTGTGCCCAATCACCTATATACCACTTCTGTTTGATGATGGAATGCTGCTAGGCATGACCCACTTTATGGCTAGATGGTTCAGAAAGCACCCAGTTCATGATAGGCAGTTCAGGTTGCATGGTAATTTGATGACCCATAGTCAAATATTCAGTTTCCACCAAAGTTCGGTAATAGGCGAAGAGCTGTCTCTCAAAAGGAGAGTAGTTATCTGCAGAAGATGGCAGGGTCTTGCTCCAAAATCCTAGAGGCCTCCACTGTGATTCACCTATGGGAGCCTGCCAAAGGCTCCAGACAGCATCCCTATCTGCCAATGACACCACAATCACCATTGAATCTGCTGGGTCATATGGCCCAAGTGGCAGAAATGCTTGCACAGCAGCATGGACCTGTTGGAGAGCCTTCTCCTGTTCTAGACCCCACTCAAAACTGGCAGCCTTTTGGGTCACTCAATAAATAGTCCAGAGTAACCCACCCAAATGAAGAATGTGTTGCCTACAAAATCCAAATAGGACCATTAGGCATTGTGCCTCTTTCTGGGTTTTGGGAGGGGCCAAATGCAGCAACTTATCCTTCACCTTAAAAAGAATATCTCGACAGGCCCCAAACCACTGGACCCCTAAAAATTTTAGTGAGGTAGAAGTTCCCTGAATTTTAGTTGGATTTATTTCCCATCCTCTAGCATGCAAATGTCTTATCAATGAGTCCAGTGTGTTTGCTACTTCTTGCTCTCTGAATCCAATCAGCATAATGTCATCAATGTAATAAAGCAAAAGCGATCAAAATCTCTCAGAATAAGATTATGAAACAAAGCCAGAGTTGATATAACTCTTGAGGTACAACAGTGAAGGTAAATTGCTGACCTTGCCAGCCAAAGGTAAATTGCTTCTGGTGTGCCTTATGGATAGGAATGGAGAAAAAGGCATTTGCCAAGTCAATGGCTGCATATCAGTTACCAGGAGGTGTGTTAATTTGCTCAAGCAATAAAAACACATCTGGTACAGCAGCTGCAATTGGAGTCAACACTTGGTTAATCTTACAATAATCCACTGTCATTCTCCAAGATCCATCTGTCTTCTGCACAGGCCAAATGGGACAGTCAAACGGAGATGAGGTGGGAATCACTACCCCTGCATCTTTCTTTTTTTCTTTTTAATTATACTTTAAGTTCTAGGATACATGTGCAGAATGTGCAGGTTTGTTATATAGGTATACATGTGCCATGGTGGTTTGCTGCACCCATCAACCAGTCATCTGAATTAGGTATTTCTCCTAATGCTATCCCTCCTCTGGCCCGCCACCTCCCGACAGGCCCTGGTGTGTGATGTTCCCCTCCCTGTGTCCATGTGTTCTCATTGTTCAATTCCCACTTATGAGTGAGAACATGTGGTGTTTGGTTTTCTGTTCCTATGTTAGTTTGCTGAGAATGATGGTTTCCAGCTTCATCCATGTCCCTGCAAAGGACATGAACACATCTTATTTTATGGCTGCATAGTATTCCATGGTGTACATGTGCCACATTTTCTTTATCCAGTCTATCACTGATGGGCATTTGGCTTGGTTCCAAGACTTAGCTATTGTGAATAGTGCTGGAAAAAACATACATGTGCATGTATCTTTATAGTAGAATGATTTATAATCCTTTGGGTATATACCCAGTAATGGGATTGCTGGGTCAAATGGTATTTCTGGTTCTAGATCCTTGAGGAATTGCCACACTGTCTTCCACAATGGTTGAGGTAATTTACACTCCCACCAACAGTGTAAAAGCATTCCTATTTCTCCACATCTCTCCAGCATCTATTGTTTCCTGACTTTTTAATGATTGCCATTCTCACTGGTGTGAGATGGTATCTGGTATCTCATTGTGGTTTTGATTTGCATTTCTCTAATGACGAGTGATGATAAGCTTTTTTTCATATGTTTGTTGGCCACATAAATGTCTTCTTTTGAGAAGTGTCTGTTCATATCCTTTGCCCACTTTCTGATGGGGTCATTTGTTTTTTCTTGTAAATTTAAGTTCCTTGTAGATTCTAGATATTAGCCCTTTGTCAGATGGATAGGTTGCAAAAATTTTCTCCCATTCTGTAGGTTGCCTGTTCACTCTGAAGGTAGTTTCTTTTGCTGTGCAGAAGCTCTTTAGTTTAATTAGATCCCATTTTTCTCTTTTGGCTTTTGTTGCTATTGCTTTTGGTATTTTAGTCATGAAATCTTTGCCCATGCCTATGTCCTCAATGGTATTGCCTAGATTTTCTTCTAGGGTTTTTATGGTTTTAGGTCTTATGTTTAAGTCTTAACATATAAGGTGTAAGGAAGGGGTCCAGTTTCAGTTTTCCGCATATGGCTGGCCAGTTTTCCCAACACCATTTATTAAATAGGGAATCATTTCCTCATTGCTTGTTTTTGTCAGGTTTGTCAAAAATCAGATGGTTGTAGACATGCGGTGTTATTTCTGAGGCCTCTGTTCTGTTCCATTGGTCTGTATATCTGTTTTGGTACCAGTACCATGCTGTTTTAGTTACTGTAGCCTTGTAGAATAGTTTGAGGTCAGGTAGCATGATGCCTCCATCTTTGTTCTTTTTGCTTAGGATTGTCTTGGCTAAATGGGTTTTTTTTGTTGTTGTTGTTCCATAGGAAATTTAAAGTAGTTTTTCTAATTCTGTGAAGAAAGTCAATGGTATTTTATTCTCTTTGTAGCAATTGTGAATAGGAATTCACTCATCATTTGGCTGTCTGTGTCTATTATTGATATATGAGAATGCTTGTGACTTTTGCACATTGATTTTGTATCCTGAGACTTTGCTGAAGTTGCTTATCAGCTTAAGGAGATTTTGGGCTGAGATGATGGGATTTTCTAAATATATAATCAGGTCATTTGCAAACAGAGACAATTTGATTTCCTCTCTTCCTATTTGAATATCCTTTATTTCTTTCTCTTGCCTGATATCCCTGGCCAGAACTTCCAATACTATGTTGAGTAGGACTGGTGAGAGGGGGCATCCTTGTCTTGTGTCGGTTTTCAAAGGGAATGCTTCCAGCTTTTGCCCATGCAGTATGATAATGGCTGTGGGTTTCTCATAAATAGCTCTTATTATTTTGAGATATGTTCCTTCGATACCTAGTTTATCGAGAGTTTTAGCATGAAGCGATGTTGAATTTTATCAAAGGCCTTTTCTTCATTTATTGAGATAATCATGTGGTTTTTGTCATTTGTTCTGTTTATGTGATGGGTTACATTTGTTAATTTGTGTATCTTGAAGCAGCCTTGCATCCCGGGGATGAAGCTGACTTGATTGTGGTGGATAAGCTTTTTGATGTGCTGCTGGATTTGGTTTGCCAGTATTTTATTGAGGATTTTCACATCGAAGTTCATCAGGGATATTGGCCTGAAATTTTCTTTTTTTGTTGTGTCTCCACCAGGTTTTGGTGTCAGGATGCTGCTGGCCTCATGAAATGAGTTAGGGAGGAGTCCCTCTTTTTCTATTTTTGGAATAGTTTCAGAAGGAATGGTACCAGCTCCTCTTTGTACCTCTGGTAAAATTCAGCTGTGAATCCGCCTGGTCCTGGACTTTTTTTGGTTGGTAGACTATTAATTACTGCCTCAATTTCAGAATTTGTTATTGGTCTATTCAGGGATTCAACTTCTTCCTGGTTTAGTCTTGAGAGGGTGTGTGTGTCCAGGAATTTATCCATTTCTTCTAGATTTTCTAGTTTATTTGTGTAGAGGTGTTTATAGTATTCTCCGATGGTAGTTTGTAGTTCTGTGGAATCAGTGGTGATATCCCCTTTGTAATTTTTATTGTGTCTATTTGATTATTCTCTCTTTTCTTCTTTTTTAGTCTGGCTAGTGGTCTATCTACTTTGTTAATCTTTTCAAAAAACCAGCTCCTGGATTCATTAATTTTTCTGAAGGATTTTTCATGCCTCTATCTCCTTCAGTTCTGCTCTGATCTTAGTTATTTCTTGTCTTCTGTTTGCCTTTAAATTTGTTTGTTCTTGCTTCTCTAGTTCTTTAAATTGTGATGTTAGGATGTTGATTTTAGATCTTTCCTGCTTTCTCCTGTGGGCATTTAGTGCTATAAACTTCCCTCTAAACACTGCTTTAGCTGTGTCCCAGAGATTGTGGAACATTGTATCTTTGTTCTCATTGGTTTCAAAGAACTTATTTATTTCTGCCTTAATTTCATTATTTACCCAGTAGTCATTCAAGAGCAGGTTGTTCAGTTTCCATGTAGTTGTATGGTTTTGAGTGAGTTTCTTATTCCTGAGTTCTAATTCGATTGCACTGTGGTCTGAGAGACAGTTTGTTATGATTTCTGTTCTTTTGCATTTGCTGAGGAGTGTTTTATTTCCAATTATGTGGTCAATTTTAGAATAAGTGCAATGTGGTGCTAAGAAGAATGTACATTTTGTTGATTTGAGTTCTGTATATGTCTATTAGGTCCGCTTGGTCCAGAACTGAGATCTTGGTCCAGTGAGCTGAGATCTCGCCACTGCCCTCCAGCCTGGGCAACAGAGCAAGAATCCATCTCAAAAAAAAAAAGAAAGAAAAGAAAAAAAGAAAAGAAACCCAGGGCCCTGGTGGTGTAGGTACCTGAGGGAATCTCCTGGTCAGCAGGTTGTGAAGACCATGGGAAAAGCGTATCTGGGCCAGAATGCACCATTCCTCACGACACAGTCCCTCATGGCTTCCCTTGGCTAGGGGAGGGAGTTCCCTGACCCTTGTGCTTCCCTGGTGAGGCGATGCACCACCCTGCTTTGGCTCACCCTCCATGGGTTGCACCCACTGTCTACCCAGTCCCAATGAGATGAGCCAGGGACCTCAGTTGGAAATAACCCACCTTCTGTGTTGATCTCACTGGGAGCTGCCAACCAGACCTGTTCCTATTTGGCCATCTTGCCAGCCACACCCACCCCTGCATCTTTCAAGTCCCTGATGGTGGCACTAATCTTTGCAATCCCTTCAGGGATGCGATATTGTTTTCGATTTACTCTTGTCTTTTTTTTTTTTTTTTTTTTTTTGAGATGAAGTTTCACTCTATTGCTCAGGCTGGAGTGCAGTGGCACAATCTCAGTTCACTACAAACTCCGCCTCCCAGGTTCAAGTGATTCTTCTGCCTCAGCCTCCCAAGTAGAGTAGCTGGGATTACAAGCATTCGCCACCATGCCTGGCCAATTGTTTTGTATTGTTAGTAGAGATGGGGTTTCAGTATGTTGGCCGGGCTGGTCTTGAACTCCTGACCTCTAGTGATCCTCCCATCTTGGCCTCCCAAAGTGTTGGGATTACAGGTGTGAGCCACCATGCCTGGCCCTACTATTTTTCTAGGTAGAGGCAGCTCTAATGGCTTCCATTTGGCCTTTCCCACCATAATAGCTTTTGCCCTACTAGTCAAGGAGCCAATGTGGGTGTTCTGCCAGGTGCTAAGTATGTCTATGCCAATTATGCATTCTGGCACTGAGGAAATGACCAAAGGATGAGTCCAGGGACCCACTGGACCCACTGTAAGTCAGATCTGAGTGAAAACTCCATTAATTACCTGACTTTCCTAAGTCCCTACTTTAACTGGAGGACCACAATGACGTTTTGGGTCTCCTGGAATCAATGTCAGCTCAGAGCCCGTGTCCAGTAGTCCCCAAAATGTCTGATCATTTCCCTTTCCCAATGTACACTTACCCTGGTAAAAGACCAGAGGTCTTCTTGGGGAAGGATGGGAAAAAAGATTCACACATAAAGTGTCAGTAATGTAGTAAGGTCCTTCCTCAAGGAGACTTTGCTTCCCCTTCATTCAAGGGGTTCCAGGTCTGTAAACGGCTCAAGTCTGGAAACCGATTGAGGGGCCATGATTCTCTGTTTTTATATTTCAAATTATTCTTTTGTCCATTTGACTTAGAAGTTTTCTGCTTATATAAATTAAATAGGAATGCAGTAGGCTTCCTATCAATTTCACTTCTAGGAACATGATTAATTAGCCAATGCCAGGGCTGTACATGAGCCAGACTATTCTGATTGCTGCTTTGCCTCTGCTGTCCATTACGGTAGCTATGCCTACCTTGCCTTTGACAATTGAGTGCCACCACTTGGCCCCTGCCACTTTGGGATCCAATTATTCCCACTGTATTTAAATTTTGTAGTTGAGTGGCTGCGGTCCCCACTGTTAGGTCTGACATACAGAGAAAAGCAAGTACAGGGCTCTTCAAAGATGCAGGTGCTGCCTTCACAAATCTATTTCACAAGTCATTGGTCAAGGGTGTATCTTCTGGACCCTTCCACTTGGGATGAGTAGGTCTAAAGTGACTAATCCACTCCACTATCCCAATCTCCCTAAGCCTTTGGATCCCTTCCTCTACGTTAAACCAAGGGAGATCAGGCTTTTCCAGCTCACTCACAGATCTTTTAATCCATACTTCAGCTAACCAAGCAAATAAACTATTAGAACCTTTTTTAACTCCCTGAACTGAAACATTAAATGCACAGTCGCTACTTAGTGGGCCCAAATCAATAAATTCAGCCTGACCCAGTTCTATGTTCCTTCCACCATTGTCTCACAACCTTAACATCCATTTGCATGCCTGTTCTCCAGATTTCTGTTTATATAAATTAGAAAACTCAAGCAGTTCTTTTCAAGTGTAGTGCACCTCCTCATGGGTCACACTCTCAACCTCACCTCTAGGGGTCTGCCAGGACTTTAGTCTAGTTATAGGTCTAGAAGCAAACAGGGGTGCTGTGGGTGGCTCTTGAGGAGAATCAACATTATCTTGCCTGGCAACTGCCTCGGGGGAGGCCATCACTGTTGCCTCAGGCAGTGCAGGGTTTATCTCCTCAGACAAAAGTGGAAAGGCTGATGACAGCATGGGTCAGGGAGGGGATGTTGCCACTACTGAGAATGGGGAAGCTGTTTCTTCTGGCAAAAAAAAAAGGTTCATCGGAGTTTACAAATTCATCGTTCCCAACTTCATCAGGGTCTTCCCACATGTCCCCATCCCAAGTTGCAGGGTCCTATTCTTTTCCAATAAATGCCCTCACTTTAAAGTTGACACCTAGTGAGGCTGTGCATGCACCTTTCCCTGCAGACCAGCCACTTGCATAAGAGCTTGTGTCTGTTTTTCCACAGTTTCAGCTCTTTCTCTACAGAAGATAAGACTCTCACTCAGAGCAATCTTAACAGATTTGAGGCTCATCGTCTGTTTCTGAAGCTGGGATTTAGAATCCCTGAATTCATCATTTTATTTCATCATGTTAAGTATTAACTCACATGATCACAAGGCCCCACAATGGCTTGCTCCTGCAGGCCGAGGAGCAAGGAAAGCCAGTCCGAGTTCCAAAACTGAAGAATTTGGAGTCTGATGCTCGAGGGCAGGAAGCATCCAGCATGGGAGAAAGATGTAGGCTGGGAGGCCTATTTTCACATTTTTCTGCCTGCTTTATATTCTAGCCGTGCTGGCAGCTGATTAGATTGTGCCCACCCAGATTAAGGATGGGTCTGCCTTCCCCAGCCCACTGACTCAAAAGTTAATCTCCTTTGGCAACACCCTCACAGACATACCCAGGATCAATACTTTGTATCCTTCAATCCAATTAAGTTGACAGTCAGTATTAACCATCACATAGTTCTCATCTCACCAGACCTTGACCTCGCTTTTTTTTTTTTTTTTTAACTTTGGACCTCTCATCTGTGTCATCTGTTGTACTCAGGCTCACCTATCTTGGGGTTCCGCTACCATCTCATGTCTCTTCATATTCCAGGGCTCTTTTTCTTTCTCCAGGCAGTTTATTAGGTCTGGCTTAGAGACAGCAATACTAAGGAAGACCAGGTTTCTGTAGTTCTCTAATATCTTTTTTTTTTTTTTTTTTTGAGACGGAGTCTCGCTCTGTGGCCCAGGCTGGAGTGCAGTGGTGTGATCTCAGCTCACTGCAAGCTCTGCCTCCTGGGTTCACGCCATTCTCCTGCCTCAGCCTCCCGAGTAGCTGGGACTACAGGCACCTGCCACCACACCTAGCTTATTTATTTATTTATTTATTTTTGTATTTTTTTGGTAGAGATGGGGTTTCACTGTGTTAGCCAGAATGGTCTCGATCTCCTGACCTCATGATCTGCCTGCCTTAGCCTCTCAAAGTGCTGGGATTACAGGCATAAGCCACCGTGCCTGGCCCCTAACATCACATTTCTATAAAATTACGCTGTGCTGTATTTAGGCATTGCCTCTCCTCCAGAAAGAATTCTATGGCCACATCCATAAGTGTCACTGGTCCCATTTCTAGGCTTCCAGGAGGTCAAGGTGTCTTAGCTGTGGATCTCCCAACACCTGCAGGCCACAGAGGCTGTATCTCTAGGGGCAGAAGACATAGAGAAGTCTACATTGTTATTCTGATAAAGACTACTTTGAATCTGAAGATTGCTTTGGGCGGTATGATCATTTTAATGATCATAATCCTTCCAATCCATGAGCAGGGGATGCCTTTCCATTTGTTTGTGGCTGCTTTAATTTCTTTCAACAGTGTGCTTGGTTTTCCTTATAGAGATCTTTCACCTCTTTGGTTAAATTTATCCTTAGGTATTTTACTTTTGTGGCTATTGTAAATGAAATTGCATTCTTGACTTTTTTTTCTCAAGTACTTCATTATTGGTGTATAGAAATGTTACTGATTTTTGTATCTTGCAACTTTACTAAATTTAAAAAATCAAATCAGAATTTTTTGGTGGACTTTTGCCTTTTCTTTCATTTTCTTGCTTGATTGCTCTGACTAGAATGTCCAGTAATATGTTGAATAAAAGTGGTGAAAATGGGCATTCTGTCTTGTTCCAGTTCTTACAGAAAAGACTGTCGGGCTTTCCCCATTCAATATGGTAATAGTCATGGGTTTGTCATATCTGGCCTTTATAATGTTGAGGCATGTTCCTTCTATGCCTAGATTGTTGAGAGTTTTTACCATGATGAGATGTTGATTTTATCAAATGCTTTTTTTGTATCTACTGGGGTGATCATGTGATTTTTGTCTTTCATTCTGTTGATGTGATGTATCATGTTTATTGTCTTGCATATGTTGAACTACCCTTGCATCCCTGTAAGAAATCCCACTTGTTATAGTGTATTTTTTGTTTGTTTGATGTGCTGTTGGATTTGGTTTGCTAGTATTTTATTGATAATTTTTGCATCTACTTTCATCAGGAATGTTGGGTAGGTCTAGCCCATAGTTTTCTTTTTTTGTTATGTCTTTGTGTGGTTTGGTATCAGGGTAATGCTGGCTTCATAGAATGAGTTAGGGAGAATTTCTTCCTCTTAAACTTTCTGGAATCATTTCAGAAAAATTGGTGTTAGTTCTTTTTTGAAAGTTTGGTAGAATTTGAGCCAGGCATGTGGCATGTTCCTGAAGTCCCAGCTACTCAGGAGGCTGAAACAGGAGGATCTTGTGAGCCCAGGAACTTGACACTAGCCTGGGCAACATAACAAGACCTTGTCTCAAAACAATTTTATGTAAAGAAAAGAAACTTTGGTAGAATTTGGCAGTGAAGCCATCTGTTCCTAAACTTATCTTTGTTGAAAGATTTTGTGTTACTCAGACAATCTCAATACTCATTATCAGTCTGTTCAGGTTTTCTATTTCTTTGTGATTTATTTTTGTAGGTTATATGTGTCTAGGAATTTATCCATTACCTCTCAGTTTTCCAGTTTGTTAGTCTATAGTTGTTCATAATAGTCTCTGATTATATATTTTTTTAAAATTCTTGTGGGTACATGATATGTATATATATTGATGGAGCACATGAGATGTTTTGATACAGGTATGCAATGTTCTAAATGATGTTTTGTATTTCTATGGTATCAGTTGTAATGCTTCCTTTTTCGTTTCTGATTTTTTTGGGGGAGGGAGTCTTCTCTCTTTTTTTCTTGGCTAGTCTCACAACTGGTTTATTAATTTAGTTTACCTTTTCAAAGAACCAACTTTTCATTTTGTTGATCCTTTATATTGATTTTTAGTCTGTTTCAGTGTGTTCTGACCTGATCCTTATTATTTCCTTCCTTCTATTAGTTTGGGTTTGGCTTCTTCTTGCTTTTCTCATTCCTTTTGATCCATTTTTAGAATGTTTAGTTGGAATCTTTCTACTTTTTTATGTAAGCATTTGTCTTAGTTTGTTTGCATTGCTATAGAGGAATACCTAAAGCTGAGTATTTTATAAATAAAAAGGGTTTATTTGGCTCACTGTCCTTCAGACTGTGCAGGAAGCATGATACCAGACTCTGCTTCTGTTAACAACCTCAAGAAGCTTCCAATCGTGGAGGACGGGGAAGGGGAACACATATTACATGGTGAGAGTGGAGGAAACAGAGAGAGGAGGAGATGCCAGGCTCTTTCTAACAGTTCTCATAAGAATTAATAGAGTTATTCAGCAGGATACAGACAAACAACAACAACAACAACAAAATAACAAAAAGAGAATTAACAAAGAACTCACTCAGGGGATTGTGGCCAAGATGGCCGACTATAAGCAGCTGCTGTGCACCACTGTCGTGAAGGGAAATGGAAGGGGTGAGTAAAAACAGCACCTTCAATTGAAATATCCAGGTATGTGCAATGGGATTAATCAAGGATACAACTCAACCCATAGAGAATGGAGAAAAGCAAGGCAGGATGACCACCCACTTGGGAGCAATGTGGAGCAGGGGGAACCTACACTGTCCAGGGAAGTGGTGAGTGAGTAAGCAGCCCTGGGAACCCATACTTCTCCCATGGATCCTTGCAACCCTCGAATGAGGACGTACCTTCATGAACTCACTCCACAAGGGTCTTCAGTCTGACACACAGAATTATGTGGAGTCTCAGCAGAGCAGCCACTCAGGCACATGCAGAGCCCCAAGAAACTTAGATACCCAGGCTTCTTGGCAAAAGCAGCTGCAACTCTGGCAAAGGGGTACGTAGACCCCCATACATACCCCTGGAAAAAGGGACTGAATCCAGAAGACTGAGCAGTGACAGGCTATAGGTTCCGCTTCCACGGCACTTTGCAGGATAAGATCCACTGACTTGGAACTCCAGTCAGCCACCATTAACCATTAACCATTAACATTAACATTAGCACCATTAACATTAGCAGTGTTAATCTCCCTGAGACAGAGGGAGGGGTGGGTCACCATCTTTGCTGTTTAGCCAACTTAGCCATTCTTGCCTTCTGGTTTTGGAAAGTCTGAGGCAACTGGGGTTTGGGGCAGAACCTCTGCACAGTATAGCTGCTCTACGAAAATGTGACCAGACTGCTGTTTTAAGTGGGTCCCTGATCCCATTCCTCCCCACTGGGTGGGACCTCCAGACTGGGGTCTCCAGCTACCCATCGTTTTCTGGCCAACAGAGGTTTCAAACCTCCCTGGAATGAAGCTCCCAGAGGAAGGGGCAGGCTGCCATCTTTGATGTTTGGCTGACTTAGCCATTCTTACCTTCGGGCTTTGGAGAGTCAGAGACAACCAGGAGCTGGAGCAGAGCCCCAGCACAACACAGCTGTCCTACAAGAATGTGGCCAAACTGCATTTTTTTTTTGAGACAGTCGCTCTGTTGCCCAGGCTGGAGTGCAGTGGCACGATCTCAGCTCACTGCAACCTCCGCCCCCCAGGTTCAAGCAATTCTCCTGCCTCAGCCGCCTGAGTAGCTAGGACTACAGGTGTGCACCACCACCACGCCCAGTTAATTTTTGTATTGTTAGTAGAGATGGGCTTTCACCATGTTGGCCAGGCTGGTCTCGAACTCCTGACCTCGTGATCTGCCCTCCTTGGTCTCCCAATGTGCTGGGATTACAGATGTGAGCCACTGCACCCGGCCCCAAACTGCTTTTTAAAGCAGGTCACCAATAACATTCTTCCTTACTGGTGACACCTCCCAAATGGGGTCTCCAGCCACCTCTTACAAGTGCATTCAGGCTGGCAACAGGCCCATACTTCCCTGGGACAGAGCTCCCAGAGGGAGGAGCAGGCCACCATCTTTGTCACTTCACAGCCTTTACTGTTGATACCTCAGGTACTGGAGAATCCAAGGTAACTAGAGACTGGAGCAGACCCCCAGCATGCCACAGCAGCCCTACGGAGAAGTGGCCAGACTGTTAAGTGGAAGCCCATTCCCGTATCTTCTCACCAAGAAGGTCCTCCAGGCCTGGGCCTCCAGCCACCCCCTGCCGAAACTAACAATCCAATAGCAGCTCTGCAACTTCCTGGACACAACTCCAGGATGGGAGGGGTGGGTTGCCATCTTCACTGTCTTGCAGCCCTTGCCCTTGCTGTCTCCAGGCTTGGGAGAGTCTGCAGGCACCAGAGACTGATACGGACTCCCAGCACAAAGCAACCACCTCTCAGAAAAGTGGCCAGACTGTTCTCCATGCAGATCCCAGTCCTCACTTCTCCTCACTGAGCAGGGTGGCCTGACCTGGGACTCCAGAACAGTCACCCTGTCTCCACCTGATCACCACCATCAGAGACAGCCCAGCATTTCTCCAAGGAGGAAATCTAAGTCAACCCACAACCGCTCCACCACCACGTTTTCAGAGGTACAGCTGTTACAGCCCTCGAACTGGGAAGGAACAAAGGTCCTAGTCATTACACTGGCACCTCCAGCACACTGCAGCCACCATAGAGAGAGGGGTCCAGCCTCTCTTTGCTGGGAACCCCCACCCCCACTCTTCACCAGGCAGGATCCCCAGCTCATGAGTGCAGAACAGTCGCTCCACCCATAACTGAGCATACTCACTGGTAGTGGCTCAGAGTTTCCCTCAGGAGAGGCTCCCGGAGGCATACAACAGCCCCTCTGCCACTGCCACAGTAACAGTTCTATCCCTCCTGCCCTTGATCTGGGAAAGAAACAAAGAACCTGAGGACTACACCGAAGTTTACAGCACAGCACAGCACAGCCACCATACAAAGAGGAGATCAATCTCCTCCCTGTGAACATTTGACCCCCTGCTCCTCAACAAGCAGAACCCCAAGCTCACATGAGCAGTGCAGCCACCCTGCCACACTAGCTTAACACTCCCAGCAATAGCCACTCCAAGTGTCTTGGAAGTGGAGCCCCCAGGGGCAACTGAAAGATTCTCTGCCATTACCTCTGTAGTGAAACTGCCCTTGCTACTCTTGGACTAATGAAAAAGCAAAGACTGTAAGTGCCTTAACCACACCTCCAATAAGCTGCAGTCAACCCAAGGAAAGGAGGCCAGTCCACCTCACACAGGTACCATCCACCACCACCCTTTCATCACCAGATAGGAAATCCCTGGCTTGGGCCCACAGCACACATGCTCTATCCTGGGATGATTGCACTGAGCAACTTCTGACCTTCATCTCTCCGGGGTGGAGCCCTCAGGAAACAAACAAAACACCCTTGGCCACAACCACCACTAAGGTCCCTTCATCTGCTGCCTCCAAGTTGGGGAAGGAAAATAAACCCTGAGGTTTTCCCAGAGCTGTGGTAGACAGCACCAGGAGCACCAAGCCATGATCTACAACCAGCACTCAAGTGGGAGAGGAGCCCATAATTTCAGAGCATTGAGAGGGAGCATAGTGGCAACTGTGAGGAAATATAGGGGAGCCACACAACTGAGCAAGAGCCTACCAACTGACCAATATGCCTAAGCACCACCTACTAGATTACACTGCAAAGCTTCAACACCAAAATACCTTGCTAACTATGCCCCTGTGAAAGCAAATACTATAAATTAGCTACAAATAAAGACCCTGCACAAAGCCTCAGCCCTGTGAAAACATCCAGAAAAGAAGTTTATTGATTGTACTCAACGTATACTGCAGTTAAAGGAATACCCACATGCAGAGATGAGAAAGAACCAATGCAAGAACTCCAGTAGCTCAAATGTCCAGAGTGCCATATGTCCTCCAAACGACTGCATCAGCTCTCCAGTAAAGATTTTTAACCAGGCTGAGCTGGCTGAAATGACAGAAATAGAATTCAGAATATGAATAGGAATGAAGGTTACTGAGATGCAGGAGAATGACAAAAACCAATCAAAAGGTGTTATTTCTAAGGCCTCTGTTCTGTTCCATTGGTCTATATATCTGTTTTGGTACCAGTACCATGTTGTTTTGGTTACTGTAGCCTTGTAGTATAGTTTTGAAGTCAGGTAGCATGATGCCTCCAGTTTTGTTCTTTTTGCTTAGGATTGCCGTGGCTATGTGGGCTCTTTTTTGGTTCCATGTGAAATTTAAAGTAGTTTTTTCCAATTCTGTGGAGAAAGTCAATGGTAGCTTGATGGGGATAGGATTGAATCTATAAATTACTTTGGGCAGTATGGCCATTTTCACGATATTGATTCTTCCTATCCATGAGCATGGAATGTTCTTCCATTTGTTTGTGTCCTCTCTTAGTTCCTTGAGCAGTGGTTTGTAGTTCTCCTTGAAGAGGTCCTTCATATAACTTGAAGTTGTATTCCTAGGTATTTTATTCTCTTTGTAGCAATGGTGAATGGGAGTTCACTCATAATCTGGCTGTTTGTCTGTTATTGGTGTATAAGAATGTTTGTGATTTTTGCACATTGATTTTGTATCCTGAGACTTTGCTGAAGTTGCTTACCTTAAGGAGATTTTGGGCTGAGACGATGGGGTTTTCTAAATATACGATCACGTCATCTGCAAACAGGGACAATTTGATTTCCTCTTTTCCTAATTGAATACCCTTTATTTCTTTCTCTTGCCTGATTGCCCTGGCCAGAACTTCCAATACTATGTTCAATAGGAGTGGTGACAGATGGCATCCTTGTCTTGTGCCGGTTTTCATAGGGAATGCTTCCAGCTTTTGCCCATTCAGTATGATATTGGCTGTGGGTTTCTCTTAAATAGCTCTTATTATTTTGAGATATGTTCCATCAATACCTAGTTTATTCAGAGTTTTTAGCACGAAAGGCTGTTCAGTTTTGTCAAAGGCCTTTTCTGCACCTATTGAGATAATCATGTGGTTTTTGTCATTGGTTCTGTTTATGTGATGAATTACATTTATTGATTTGCATATGTTGAATCAGCCTTGCATCCCCGGGTGAAGCCGACTTGATTGTGGTGGATAAACTTTTTGATGTGCTGCTGGATTCGGTTTGCCAGTATTTTATTGAGGATTTTTGCATCGATGTTCATCAGGGATACTGGCCTGAAATTTTCTTTTTTGTTGTTGTGTCTCTGCCAGGTTTTGGTATCAGGATGATGTTGTCCTCATAAAATGAGTTAGGAAGGATTCCCTCTTTTTCTATTGTTTGGAATAATTTCAGAAGGAATGGTACCAGCTCCACTTTGTATCTCTGGTAGAATTTGGATGTGAATCCGTATGGTCCTGGACTTTTTTTGGTTGGTAGGCTATTAATTGCTGCCTCAATTTCAGAACTTGTTATTGGTGTATTCAGGGATTCGGCTTCTTCCTGGTTTAGTCTTGAGAGGGTGTATGTGTCCAGGAACTTATCCATTTCTTCTAGATTTTCTAGTTTATTTGTGTAGAGGTGTTTATAGTATTCTCTGATAGTAGTTTGTATTTTTGTGGGATTGGTGGTGATATCGCTTTATCATTTTTTATTGCATCTGTTTGATTCTTCTCTCTTTTCTTCTTTATTAGTCTGGCTAGCGGTCTATCTCTTTTGCTGATCTTTTCAAAAAACCAGCTCCTGGATTCATTACTTTTTGAAGGGGTTTTCGTAACTCTATCTCCCTCAGTTCTGCTCTGATCTTAGTTATTTCTTGCCTTCTGCTAGCTTTCAAATGCAAAAGAATGGAAATAATAACAAACAGTCTCTCAGACTACAGGGCCATCAAATTAGAACTCAGGATTAAGAAACTACTCAAAACCGCACGACTGCATTGAAACTGAACAACATGCTCCTGAATGACTACTGGGTAAATAACTAAATGAGGGCATAAATAAAGATGTTCTTTGAAACCAATGAGAACAAAGACACAATGTACCAGAATCTCTGGGACACATTTATAGCACTAAATGCCAACAAGAGAAAACAGGAAAGATCTAAAATCGACACCTTAACATCACATTTAAAAGAACTAGAGAAGCAGGAGCATACATTAGATTTTATATCAATTTTTCTACCTGTCTTTACGAAACAAAACAAATCCGTTTTGTTCAATGAGGAAACGTGCTCAGCTAAAAACACTCACCTAACTTAGATCTCCTTATGATCTTGTGACCAAGTTTTAGCAAATTAGAGTTAAGCTGAAGTAATGAGGCTACAGTTTATAGGAAAGAAATTCAAGAGGTACTAATTCTATTGATGTGTCCATTTTGCCTTTTGTCTCTGTCACTTTATCCTACCTGGAACACAGTCATGATGCCTGAGGTACAGCCAGCATTTTGCAACTATGAGATTGAAATCCACACTCTAAAGCGAATAGAGCAGGAAGATGGAAACAGCCTGGCACCTGATGGCGTTATTGAGCTGCCCAGTCTCCAGAACTTCTTTTTGTTTCAGAAAAATAAGCTTCTTTCTTATCTAAGCTAAGTCTTCTTTCAATTTTAACAAACACATTCCTAACCAACAGTCACATTTATAACATTTTACATAATTTTTTATCTTTGCAATTATTTGATTATGTTTTGAATTTATTATTCTTATACTTTTATTGACTATCACCTCAAGCCCTTCTTGAAAGTAGGTAGGGTGTACCTAATCAATGAAAAATACTTATATTTATAAGTATATGTTCTACACTGCAAACTTTGTAGAAAAGCAATTAGAAATAAAAATACAAGTGGCGTGCAATGATTTTTCTAAACCAAAATATTGATCAAAAAATCTAAAACCATTATTTTTTTATTTTGTAGCAATCACCTCCTACAAATTATAATATGTTCCCATTCATAATTTAAATACATGAAAATAAATTTTCTGGTGAGAATTTTATTTTACCCTTTGTAAAACTATCACCACCCTTAAGTATTATACTCTTGAAGTTGGGATGCCAGAAACCAGATACATATCTGTAACTTCTACTTTGTCTCTTTTCATGGAGAAAATTTGACTTCATTCCAGTTCCCAGCACAACCAGACTTAGGAATGCTGGGAAATTGATAGCTCTAAAATATGAGGTAAAATGAAGGGGATTTAAATTGCTAAGTATTATCATCATCTTGATGGCATTGCCATCTTTTTCTCTTCTTTAGACACAGATTCACTGGCTGGGATGAGAGATAAAATTGAATTCTATAAGTCTACACAAGAATGGAAAGGCAATAATCCAAACCACTCTCCAAGTTCTATTGAAGATTAGTTGCTTTGCAGTTACAGCAAATTGCCTTGCAATTTTCAAAGGTAACTATAGAGACTTTGACATTTTTAGCTATGGAAAAGTGATGAGACAGAATCCAGGCTCATTTAGGAAGTTTCACCTGATTGAAAAAGGGCCAAGGAGGCCGGGACCGGTGGCTCACGCCTGTAATGCAGCACTTTGGGAGGCAGAGGCGGGCGGATCATTGAGGTCAGGAGTTCAAGACCAGCCTGGCCAACATGGCAAAACCCCGTCTCTATTAAAAATACAAAAATTAGCCGAGTATGGTGGTGCGCACTTGTAATCTCAGCTACTTTGGGGGCCAAGGCAGGATAATTGCTTGAACCTGGGAGATAGAGGTTGTGGTGAGCCAAGATCATGCCACTGCACTCCAGCCTGGGCAACAGAGCAAAACTTCATTAAAAAAAAAAAAAAGCCAAGGAAATCAAGCCCAATTCTTGAAATTTGCATGCATATTAGTTCCTCATAATTGCAAATGGAATTCTATGGAATGCTGAGGCTGTCACTTAAAAGCCTTCTAAATAACCTGCCATAAAGAGAGAAAGATCAAAGAGGGAAATACTTAATCTTTGGCAAGAGTCACCTCAAATAAATTACAAAGAATGTGCCTCTTAGCTTTGCGTGCAAAAGCAATCTCCTTTAGGTAAGTAATTAATTGACTCAAAATATATTCTGAGCAATTAATAAGTTTAACAAACTCTATTGAGTGCCTATTATTTGTTATCACTGAGATTTATGCTAAGAATACAAAAAACATTTATATGGCAAAAGTATGTAACTTTAAAAAGTTTATAACAGAAAAGGAAATATAAAACAAATACAGGAAAAAAATAATGATACATAGACTAAGTATTCTACATTGAAGTGACACAGCCAAAATGACTACATGAATCCAACATAATAAATAGAGTGCCAGGCCGGGCGTGGTGGCTCACGCCTGTAATCCCAGCACTTTGGGAGGCCGAGGCGGGCGGATCACGAGGTCAGGAGATCGAGACCATCCTGGCTAACAAAGTGAAACCCCGTCTCTACTAAAAATACGAAAAATTAGCCGGGCGTGATGGCGGGCGCCTGTAGTCCCAGCTATTCGGGAGGCTGAGGCAGGAGAATGGCATGAACCCGGGAGGCGGAGCTTGCAATGAGCCCATATCGCCCCACTGCACTCCAGCCTGGGTGACAGAGCGAGACTCCGTCTCAAAATAAATAAATAAATAAATAAATAAATAAATAAATAAATAAATAGAGTGCCATGGGCAATAACTCTGTAAAACAGAATGGGCTTGAATCCCTGTTCCATCCACTTCATCTCTGTGACTTGAGGCATGTTATGCAACCTGTCTATGCCTCAGTTTCCTCAACTGTAAAATGGACGTAAGAAATGTACCTACTGCACAAGGATGTTGTAAGGATTAAATATGATAATGTATGTAAAATGCTTCTTATGAAGTCTGGCAAGAGTAAGTACACGATAAATATTACCCATTATAAAAAATTATTAGAGGAACGATAACTGAAGACTGGCTCTGCAACTGCATTGGAAGTCTTTTTAGAGATGTTGTGAAGGATCCAATTTTTTTTTTTTTTTTTTTTTTTTATGAGACGGAGTCTCGCTCTGTCGCCCAGGCTAGAGTGCAGTGGCACCATCTCGGCTCACTGCAAGCTCCGCCTCCCGGGTTCATGCCATTCTCCTGCCTCAGCCTCCCGAGTAGCTGGGACTACAGGCGCCCGCCATCACGCCCGGCTAATTTTTTGTATTTTTAGTAGAGACGGAGTTTCACCGTGTTAGCCAAGATGGTCTCGATCTCCTGACCTCGTGAACCTCCCACCTTGGCCTCCCAAAGTGCTGGGATTACGGGCGTGAGCCACTGCGCCCGGCTGTGAAGGATCCAAGTTAAACAAGAAGAGGGCAGGGAATCACTGAACACATGGACTGACATGAATACATATAGGAAAACAGGAATGCACAGGGAATGTTTTAGAATTATAAATTTGCATGCAGCTGAGCAGTAGTTTTTTACTTTAAAATGAATATTACAATGAATAAAGAAGCAAAGAGTATGAGTGGCAAATTAACAAATTAGGGAATGATTAGTAAACGAACACGGAAAAAATGTAGGCTTACAAAGAATCAAAAGTGCAAATTAAAACACAATGAGAGAGGGCGCCTATGTCAAGATGGTGAATTAAACACACAAATCTAATTATTCTCTGAACCCCAAATCCCAAAAACGACAGGCATGATTTTAAGAAAATAGAACAAAGTGCCACCAGCAGAGTAGAAATGTTGTGAAATGTTTTAACTATAAAAACCACACAGCACTGGATTGATGGAGAATACTCAAAAGAATGTGCAGAAAAAGACCTCTACCTTGCAGAATGCAGCCCTTCTGGAGGTTATCCAAGTTCACAGGTAATTAAAACATGGAGGAGCTGGGATGAATAGTTGTGGAAATTATTGGGTAGCTGCTGTAACAGACACATCCTGAAATCTCATTGGTTTAATACAATAGACGCTTCTTTCTCCCACTTGTATCATGTGCAATCAGCCGCAAGGATGAGTGAGAGTTGCAAGATGGGGGCGCTGTTGCATGCTTTCCTTCAGTTTGATGGACGCTCTGACATCTTTAAACTATAATTTTAGGTATTTCCCTGGGAAGAAAGGGAGGAAGCAGTAATGCCTTTAGACCAGGGCAAGTGAGGCTTTTCTCCTGGGTCATGCCACTCAGGGATCCCTGTGCTTTGGAGCATATTCCTTGACATTTTCTAAACCTGGTGTCTCGAACTGCCCAGAGACAGCCAGTGTCTTCCATGCAGGGCACTTCAAGTCTGGACCTGGTCTAACATGATTATGGTCATCAGAATCTCCTCTCCGAAATGTCCTAAGCTCTCTCCCAGGACTGGGAACAGCCTGAGCTGGAAGTATCATCCAGGTGAGGCACCCTGGGCCAGGACTGAGTGGGTTTCAGTCCGGTTTCTCCCCTTCGGACTATTCTCTGACTCCTTCCCATATCTTTGTTTTTTTTTTCTAATGTGTCTTTTCTTTTTTTTTTCCTGGCTGCTTTTAAGATTTTTCTCATCACTACCACTTTTCAGCAATTTTATTATGAGTTGATGTGGCTTCATTCGTGTTTCTTATGTTTGGTGTTTGTCATGCTTCTCATATCTATAGGTTTATAGCAATTTTGCAAAATTTTGAATCTTTTTTTTTCAAATATTTTTCTCTCCCCTCTCCCTCTTTTCCTGGGAATCCAATTACATGTAGTTTTGACTGCTTGATATTGTCCCACAGATCATGATGCTCTGTTGTTTTTTTTAAGGCTTCTTGTACTCTTTGATTTCTTTTTCTTTTTCTTTTTTTGGCAGTCTCGCTCTGTCACCAGGCTGGAGTGCAGTGGCATGATCTGGGCTCACTGCAACCTCCCCCTCCTGGGTTCAAGCGATTCTCCTGCCTCAGCCTCCTGAGTAGCTGGGACTACAGGCATGTGCCACCATGCCAAGCTAATTTTTGTATTTTTAGTAGAGACGAGTTTTCACCATGTTGGCCAGGATGGTCTCGATCTCTTGACCTCGTGATCTGCCCGCCTCAGCCTCCCAAAGCACTGGGAATACAGGTGTGAGCCACCGCTCCCAGCCTGAGCCATCGCACCTGGCTTTTTTTTTCTTTTTTCTTTTTTTGAGATGGAGTCTTGCTCTGTTGCCCAGGCTGGAATACAGTGGCACAATCTTGGCTCACTGCAACCTCCACCTCCCAGGTTGAAGCAATTCTCGTGCCTCAGCCTCCCGAGTAGCTGAGATTACAGGCACTCACCATCACGCCCAGCTAATTTTTGTACTTTTAGTAGAGACAGGGTTTCACCATGTTGGCCAGGCTGGTCTCGAACTCCTGCCCTCAGGTGATCCACTCGCCTTGACCTCCCAAAGTTCTAGGATAACAGGCATGAGCCACCTCACCCGGCCAGTCAAAGGCTAATTTAATTCCAATACTAAGATAACACTCTAGAGGTTTCTTCCCAATGTGTTGTATATAATGAAATCTTTCCACTATGTCTGGTGGGCAGATGAACTATTCCCAGCCTTGAGCTCCAGCCACAATTGTTCCTACTCCTTTCTGATGGTTGTTATTCTGGTCTTGGAGAATTTTTTTCTCACACATGTACAAATCAATACTTAGGACCCCTCTGCAGCTCAGCCTCTCCTTCCCTCTTCTTCCTTCCCTCCCTTTCATTTTTTCTTTCTCTCCCTCTCTCCCTCCCTCTCTATGCCTTTCCCTCTCTTGTCTCCTTTGGGAATTCCTTTTTTTTTTTTTTTTTTTTTTTTTGAGACAGAGTTTCACTCTGTCACCCAGGCTGGAGTGCAGTGGCACAATCTCGGCTCACTGCAAGCTCCACCTCCCGGGTTCACGCCATTCTCCTGCCTCAGTCTCCCGAGTAGCTGGGATTACAGGCACCTGCCACCATGCCCGGCTAATTTTTTTGTATTTTTAGTGGAGACGGGGTTTCACTGTGTTAGCCAGGATGGTCTCGATCTCCTGACCTCCTGACCTCCTGATCCACGGGCCTCGGCCTCCCAAAGTGCTGGGATTACAGGCAAGAGCCACCAGCCCGGACGGGAATTCCTTTTATGAGGAGGTTAGTTAGCTTGATGGTGTTTCATAATTCTTGTAGGCCTTCTTCACTCTTTTTCATTCTTTTTTTCCTTTTGCTTCTCTGATTAGGTAATTTTACATATTCTGTCTTCAATCTTGTTAATTCTTTCTTCTGGTTGATCACGTCTGCTGTAGAAGCTTTCTAATGAGTTTTTTAATTCAGTTATTGTATTTCTAGGATTTCTATTTGGTTTAAAAAATTGTTTCTATTTATTTATTAAATTTGTTATTTTGTTCCTGGGCTGTTTCCCTAATTTCATTTAATTTTCTATCCATATTTTTTGTGATTCCCTGAACTTTAAGAGAATTATTCTAACTTCTCTGTCTGTCATTGTATACATCTTCAATTCTAGGTCCATTGGTTCCTTTTAATGGTGTCATATTTCCCTGAGTTTTCACAATCTTTGCACCTTTACATTGACGGCAGTGCATTTGAGGAGACAGTCACCCCTTCAAGTTTTTGTAGGTGTTCTTTGGTAGTATTAGACCTTTACTAATTAGTATCAGAACTTAAATCTTGGACTGTTGTCTCTTCCCATTCTAGGGAGGACCTATAATGAGCACCAGAACTAAAACACTGCAGTGGAAGTGATTCATTGTCCTGTTGTTATTTCCTGCTCTGGGGAAGACTTACAGTGAGCACCAGAACTTAATGTTGCTCCAGAAATATATTGCTGCTCTGTCGTTGTTTTCCAGGATGGGGGAGAATAAGTGGGCACTGGAACTTAATCCTGACCTTTTAGTTGTTTCTAGGCCAGGGAAAGGCTCCACACAAGAACCTGGGCTTAATGAAAACTCTGACCAGGGAATTGAGGCCTTCCTGTGAATTGTGCCCCCTGTGGCACTATGGCCCCAGCCTGTCTCTTTATCATGGCATCCCTGCTGATGGGAGCACAAAGTATCCATCAAAATCCACATGCTATTTGCTGCAATCTGTGTCCTGCTCTTTGTGTGCAATTCACTCTGGGTGGTTCAGCCCTCCTTGCACCCCAGTGATTCCTATGGGACAGGACTTGAGTAGGATTCCCTTGAAGATTTCCAGACTGGTGGGAGATCAAATGTCCACCTCTGATTCCCTTCTCTAACCTGGGAAATTCTCTATAAGTGATGTTATGCAGGCTTGCCGGAGGGGCAGCACAGTCTGAAATGACCATTTCTCTTACAAGTCATAGATTCTCTCTGTGGGCCCAGGAGGTTTTTCTGCTTCTCCCCTGATTTCTGGTAAATTCAGGATGGTATTCTTGTCTTGGAGTAGTTTCAAGTTGCATTTTTGTGGGGCGGGGAGAGATGCCATGGGACCTTTTATCTCACCATCTTGCTCGTATCATCTCCCTCCCTCCTTCCCTCCCTTCTCCCCTCTCTCTGTCTCTCCCTCTCTGCAACTCCATTCTCTGTGGTACTCTGACCCACAGATTCTTGCTACTTTGGCCTCCCCAAACTGTAATCTGTCTTTTCACTTAATGGAGAGTGCCAGGTTCTATTTGGGCCCCCTCCCTGTGCTGTGGCCTGGAAACTGCCTCCAGGCAATAAGCTGGCACAGTCACAAATCTAACCTTATTTGTTTTCCTTCTCCCAGAAATATATCTCTGTGCTGCCTATTATCCAATGTCTGAAAACTGTTGTTTCATATATATTTTGCCCAGATTTTTAGGTAAGGTAAGAAAGAAAATCTTTTCCATTTATTCCACCCTGGTCAGAAACTTCTCAATGTAGCTTTAATTTACATTTCTCTGATGCTGAATTCTTGATCAAAGAGTATACGCATTTCAAATGTTGCGAATACTGCCTACTTGCTCTCCAGAAAAAGTGTTACAAATTTATATTTTAAGAATTTTGGGGCCGGGTGCAGTGGCTCACACCTGTAATCCCAGCACTTTGGGAGGCCGAGGTGGGTGGATCACCTGAGGTCAGGAGTTCAAGACCAGCCTGACCAACATGGAGAAACCCCGTCTCTACTAAAATTAGCCGGACAAGGTGGCGCACACCTGTAATCCCAGCTACTTGAGAGGCTGAGGCAGGAGAACCACTTGAAACCCAGGAGGCGAAGGTTATGGTGAGCCAAGATCACGCCATTGCACTCCAGCCTGGGCAACACGAGTGAAACTCCATCGCAAAAACAAAGAAAAAAAAAGGAGTTTTGGAGAGTATTTTCTTACATTCAGGACAATCCCAGTGATTGCCAATCTTAAAACATTGGATATGGATAGGCAGTGATCAGAATAGGAAATACAAATGCCTTTACACATATGAAAACATGCTCAACCCAATATGGAATACAGAGACCCAAAGCACAAAATTAGGGAAAAAAGTAACTTAGTGGAAGGAGAGACCATGCAAAAACAGAAAATATCAATATGTTTTGTTTTTTGAGATGGAATCGCACTCTGTCACCCAGGCTGGAGTGCAGTGGTGTGATCTCAGCTTCACTGCAGCCTCTGCCTCTCAGGTTCAAGCAATTCTCCTACCTCAGCCTCCCAAGTAGCTGGGATTGTAAGCACCCGCCACCATGCCTGGCTAATTTTTGTATTTTTAGTAGAGATGGGGTTTTGCCATGTTGGCCAGGCTGGTCTCGAACCCCTAACCTCAGGTGATCCGCCCACCTTGGCCTCCCAAAGTGCTGGGATTACAGCTGTGAGCCACCACACCCAGCCAAACAATATGTTTTTGATCAGAGAAGATAATGCATTCATAAAAGAAGACACTATTTTTTAAAAGAGACATTTCTGAGAAAAAAAAATGCTCTCATAAATTTAAAATGTGATCACAAAAGTTAAAAAAAAAACAACAACAAGAAAAACCCCAAGAAACAAAAGAAGGGTTGATAAAAGTTCCCATAAGTTGTACACTCACACACACTAAAGGACAAAGATATGGGAAATAAGAGGAAAAAAAAAAAAGATTAAAAAAAAATAATGGAGCCAATCCAAAAAATCCAGTGCTTACATAGTAGGAGTTTCAAAAACAGAGAATATGGAGGAGGAAATTATCAACAAAATAATTCAGAAGAATTTCCCAAAACTGAGATACTAGATTGAAAGTGTCCAATGAGTGCCCAATACAGTGGATGAAAATAAGAATGAAACATATTATGGTGACATTTCAAAACACTAGGACCAAGAGAAGATTCCGTAAGTTTCCAGAGAGAAAGGGAGAGGAAGAGGAGGGGACGGAGGAGGAGGAAGAGGACAAAAAGGACAGTGAGGATGAGGAAAAGAATGTGGTGACCATACAAAGAATCTGATGTGAGAATAACATTGGACATCTCAATAGCTATACTGAAGCTGGAAGACAATGGAAAAATGACTTCAAATGATATCCAACTTAAAATTCTATACCCAACCAAATACCAAGCAAGAGGATGAAGGTGGAATACAGGCATTTGGCATTTTCAGGCATTCAAGATCTCAAAACATATATATATATATCCCATTAACTCAACATTAAGTGAAACTGATGAATGTGTTCTACCAAAACAAGGAAGTAAATCAAGAAAGAGGAAAACAGGATATTTAGGAAAACAGGAGATCCAACACAAAAGGGAAGCAAATGGAATACCCAGGAAAAAGTGAAGGATGATCCCAAGATTACAGTCATACAGCAAGTATAGAGGCCAATCAGAACAGTGTTATTCAATTGACCGTCAAATTGAGAAGTACCATGAGCAAGATTCTGCTTCCTTTTTGCTATTATTTTAATCTGAGGACTGAATGCCCAAATAAAGCCTGGCCCAGATTTTCATATATACTTGGCTTATTTGAATCATGTGCAGATGCATCTCTTCGCTCCACACCCTGACTCTTGGATTAGCTAGGAATACTAATTTCTCTCCCGTGAAATGTTTTGCTTTGACCTATTCCTGAAAGTTTGAGGTAGGCCATAGTGAGCTCGTAAGTAGAAAATACAATGCAGCCTTTTCCCCTATTCCTATTGGACATCCAGTACCTGAACATCCACATTCCTTCCAGATACCTCAACTGTGGTAAACCCTGTTTCACTGCATTCACTCATGACCGTGTGCCCTGACATCCCAAAAGGGGCTGAGGCCAGGCTATAGTCTAGTGATTCTGCACAAGTTGTTTCCTTGGAAGTTTTCATCTAATAGTGGCAATATTGACTTTTCCTTACACAGCTAAGTTTGTGCTTGCTACTTAGTTTCTTTAAAATTAAACAATGTTTTCTTAAAATATACAAATATAGGTGGTACAGCTATACAGAAAAACATCATAATAAATACAAAACTCATATAGCATTTCCTTTGGAAGGGAAAAAATGAATGCAATTAGGAAGAAACACAGAGCTTTTTCTAAAGTGTCAGTAATATTTTGATCTGGTTGGCATATACACAGCTTTTCATTTCCTTTTTATTTTATTATTATTATTATTATTATTAACATACGGAGTCTCGCTCTGTTGCCCAGGCTGGAGTGCAGCAGCACGGTGTCGGCTTACTGCAACCTCCGCCTCCCAGGATCAAGCGATTCTCCTGCCTCAGCCTCCTGAGTAGCTGGGATTACAGGCGCTTGCTACCATGCCCAGCTAATATTTTTTGTATTTTTATTAGAGACAGGGTTTCACCATGTTGGCCAGGCTGGTCTCGAACTCCTGACCTCAGGTGATCTGCCCGCCTTGGCCTCCCAAAGTGCTGAGATTACAGGCATGAGCCATTGTGCCCGGCCAACTTTTCATTTTCTAATTATTCTTTAAAATGCATGTATATATATACACACAGATATGTACATTTTATATACTCTTCCATGTGAGATATACTTCACAAACTTTACAATAAAAAAGAAAAAAACACATAACAAACAATATTCATAACTGGAAAAGTTGGCCATAAAATTGAATGCATGCTGTGATTACAACTATGTGCCTTATGTGACTAGAGGGGAAAGACTGGAAGGCAGTTATATCTAAATAAGAACAGTGAATTACATTTAAAAAATTACATGTAATTTTCTCACAAATGCAACAGTTTTCAAGTGACTCCAAATGCATTATCCCATTTGGTCCTCAGCATTCTGTGAGGCAAAGATTTTTAACAACCTTCATATTAGTTATGAAGCAGAGGGCTCACATAGTTTAACAAAGTTTCTCCATAATCTGACAGCCAAGGGTAGTGGGCCTGGAACTCAATTCTCAGTCTTCTGGCTTTAACTTTGCCCTTTGCTCTGTCCTCTATGCCATACAACATCTCTATACCATGCTATTTTCCTACCTTGGTCAAGTGACAACTTACTAAGGCTCAGCTTCTTCATCTGTAAAGTAACAATAACAATGATAGGGCTTCATTCAGAGTTATCAAGATTAAATGAAATAAATCATGTAAAGTACTTAGTATAATACCTAGCACATAATAAGTGCTCAATAGCTGTTAAGTATCAGTAATGGTAATGTTAAAATTAAAAACTAATTAGTTGAGTTCAAGTACTATTCAACTAAGTATTAGGCATGCAAGAAAGAATATGAGCTCACTGTCCAGAACAGACACATAAACAAATTCAGGAACCTATGGGAATGATGGCAGTATACAGAGGATGCTATGGGAATAGGGAAAAGGAACATATGGATTGAGACTGGCTGGGTAAAGGCAGATGGGGAAGGCTTCCTTGAGATGTTACATCCTCTGAGATGTACAGCTGAATTGGAAAGGGTATCTGAGATGATCATACTATCCCCTCAACCTCCACCTGAGAAAAGGAGACATAATGATAGTTAGAGTAGAGGCAAGGATATGACTATATCCAGAGTTTAATATTACCTTACTGAGAAGGTCTACGATGGCTGTTAAAACAAATCAAAGGAATAAAGACAAAAGATCACTTTTGACAATTAAAAGATAACCAGCATTAAAAAAACTTGAACATTTACTGGGGATTAGATAATATCAAGGAAGTGTTAATTTTGTTGTGTGTGCTATGGTTACAATTTTTATAATAATAATTTTTAAAATGTCTTTATTAGAAATAGAGAGTTCAGTTTCCATAGTTATATTTAATTTATACATTTGGCCCACAATGCAAATGAGATGGAGGGAGTCAGGATTATTAAAAGAAGTATCACAAGAAAAAAATCACCAGGAATTCAATGAGAAGAATAATTTTATCTGTACTTTTATATTTTTTTGACATTTTTATAATACAAAATTTAAATTAAAAAAAAAGTCAGCCAGGTGCAGTGGCTCACGCCTGTAATCTCAGCACTTTGGGAGGCCGAGGTGGGCAGATCACTTGAAGTCAGGAGTTCGAGACCAGCCTGGCCAACATGGTGAAACCCCGTTTCTACTAAAAACACAAAAATTAGCCAGGCATGGTGGCACACACCTGTAGTCCCAGCTACTCAGGAGGCCGAGGCAGGAGAATCGCTTCAACCCAGGAGGTGGAGGTTGCAGTGAGCTGAGATCATGCCACTGCACTCCAGCCTGGGAGACAGTGCGAGACTCCATCTCAAAAAAATAAAATAAAATAAAGTCACTAGTGACCTTGATGGAAGCCATATCACTGCTGTGGAGAGAAGACAGATGGCAAAGGATCAAGGAGTGCATGGGTGAAGAACTATGAAGGCAATGAGTCTAGCATGACTCAAGAATGTGGGCCATAGCTCAATGGAATATCGGGTTGAGAAAGCATAAAGAGTAGATATAAATACATAGATATATACAAAAATAAACATACTTTGGCTAATTCTTTTTTTTTTTTTTTTTTTTTTTTTTTTTGAGACAGGGTGTCACTCTGTCAGGCAGGCTGGAGTTCAGTGGTGCAATCTCGGCTCACTGCAACCTCTGCCTCCTGAGTAGCTGGGACTGCAGGCGTGCACCACCACGCCTGGCTAATTGTATTTTTTAGTAGAGACAGGGTTTCACCATATTGGCCAGGCTGGTCTCGAACTCCTGACTTCGTGATCCGCCCGTCTCAGCCTCCCAAAGTGCTGGGATTACAGGCATGAGCCACCTTGCCCAGCCTACTGCGGCTAATTCTAAAGGAAAGCTAAACACATATGTAGGTCTAAAGAGATCGTGCCATTGCACTCCAGCCTGGGGGACAGAGCGAGGCCTGTCTCAAAGAAAGAAAGAGAGAGAGGAAGAGAGAAGGAAAGGAGAGGGGAGGGGAGGGGAGGGGGCAAAGAGAGAAAGACTGAAAAAATAAAAGAGAAGGATGATAGATTAAAAACCCTGATGACAGGCATGGGTCCTAAAAAGGGAGGGGATTCAACTATTAATAAAAGAACAAAAGAAACTATATTCAAAACCTCATCCAATGGGACAAAATCTTCAGCTTTCTTTCAGCCCAATCCCCCACTAATTTCAGGGAGACAGCAGCCATTGCCATTATGGTTGGGATAGAGCTATTTTGATGGAAGACCTGACACACTGGAGTTGCCAACAAAAAGGAGAGAAAGCAACATAGCTACTCAGAGTGAAAAGTTTCATATTGAAAGACTCTGGCATTGGGGTGAATCATGCCATTCACCCACAGCCCTGCTGTTCACCACTAAGTTTAATCAGACTTGTTCCAGCAAATGACCTACCCACACCCTCAGGTCTCAAGTTCGGGAAAGGCAAGAGGTCTGACCTAGGTTGGAGTAACCCAAAAGGGTTAATATGGACTCAGCCTGAGGTAACTGGGGCAGGGTTGGGGACTGGAGGTGTCAGTATCCATGTCAGAGAAATTCTAAGTTCCAAATTCAATAGGTTTTTAATCTCAGGGGTCAGTCCAAACTTAGGCCAACTTTGTTTTGGTTTGAAATAGCAGCAGGCTGCTTAAATGGCTACTCACTAACAGTACTCCTGCTATTATTCTATACTAAATTCAATGATGCAGGAATTTCGGCTCACCATTTCTCTGTAATTGAATTTCCACACTTACCCCTAAGTTGGCCCCACAGCAGGAGAAAATTATTTCCAAATAATCATCATAAGAAAAAAAATTAATTTTAATAAAGGAATAAAATTATTCCTCTCCTGTATGCAAACAAAAAAAAAATTTCCTTCCTTTCCGCCTACACCCATCCAAAGACGTATCTGAATCAGTGGTATTTTGAGAGCCAACAATAACTCCCAATTGTTAAGGAACTCGAATTCTACTAGAATAAATCATTTTCCTAACAATGCCATGCAACTGAAACTATTTGTTGCACTCTTTAGTTGTCTTAATAGGACATCATTAAAATTCCCTTTTCCATTCACTACTTGAGATGCAAAGCCAGGGAAATGGTCCACTACGTGTGGGTAAAGACACTCTAATTAGTGTTATTGTAACCCGGTTTCCTGCCCGTGGATATGCTAAATCATGTGAACTGCATGAATAGCGAAATACAGTGGCAAGTGTTTCAGATCTGCCTGCTGTGCTGAATCTATATTCTGCCTCTAATTAGAGCTACAAAGATTTCCTATATACAAGCCCACATTTCTAACTCTCCACTTGTTATTGACTCTTCCCTGAAGCCACCTCACCCCACGGTCCTCTCGGCAGTGCTCACTCCTGTGTATGTTTTTTATTCCCTGGAACACAATCCATTTCCCCTGGCCAAGAATTCTCACTGACAATACCTGGAGAGCAGAGTTATTCTCAGAGAACAGCTTGCCCAGTGCCAGGCTTCATTTGTCTTTCCCTATGGGTCGTTTATCACAGGAAGGTGGCCTGTTGAGGTAAATCCCGATTGAAAGCCTGTATATTCTCCTATGTGCAACCTGATTCCAGCACTGAGCAAAGGAAATTATTTTGCACCCTGCATACAGGGTGCACCAGTACAGAAATGAAAAAGTCTCACCAGCTGGCAATAACACATGGCCTATCACTGTCTTTGGAAGACAGTCTTCAGTTCTTAGAGAAGAGCAATCACATAGTATGGCGATTTACATATGCTACCTGAGATTTCCCCCATTCCAAAGGCTTTAACTACCTTAACATCAGAACCCAACATCAGAAGGCCAGGTTCCTAAACTTAGGTATGTTCGTACATCCATTTCCTCACCCTTTCCCACCTTCTCTCCACCCTGTTGAACTTGACGTTACAGGTAGAATCCATTTATAAACAACTCAGATACATTTATTCTACATTCAGTAAACATCTGTAAGTTGCTGGTATGCACCAGGCACAATGGTAATAAGTAAATCCAAATCATTGGAGGAAAGTAGAATTCTGATTCTGAAGAATTATACATCACACTAATACAAGCATTCATTATTGATTTTCAATTTTTAGGGTCTATCTATACACAAAACTTCAACTCGATAAAAACACACAGGGCAGCATGTGAATGTTAACAAACGTGACAATGTAAAAACACAGATGACAGAGTCTGGGAAGTGGAAGGCAGGAATCATTGTTCATGGGAAGGGTTGGGGAATCAAGAAATAATTTCTAGGGTCAATGGAAGAATTAAAAAAGGAATAAATAAATTAAACCTATGGAGTTAATTATAGCAGACATTATTTGTGCCTGTCCTATTGCTACCCCCCCCTTCTTCCTCCCTTCCTACTGCTTTTTTTGTTGTTGTTATTGTTAGCAGAGGCCAGATTTTACTCATGTCTCCACATTATTCTTTGGGATCGGGTCATGAGCTCAGAAGGATTGAGGTAAATCATGATCATTGTAGATTATGGTAATGGTACACCCCTTGTCAGTCATGAATAGTGGGTATATGGCTGGTTTTAGTCGGAGACATGAGGAGGAATCTGCGCTGGGCTTCCAGGAGTGCTAGAAAGGAAGAAACAGCCTCTCATATTCTTTTAGACATTATCTGAATTAATTAATCTTATAGCTGACTTATCTTGGGACGTGTTATTGCGAGAAAATACATTTTCCTTACTGCTTAAATATTGAAATTGATTTTCAATTACTAGCAGTGAATGTACCTTTACATAAGATAAACCACTGAGGAATTAAAAATGATGATTTAACTATACTGGAAGGAAGGAGAAAAGATGGGGGAGGAAATACAAGTGAAGAAAACTTCCACGTAAATAGTAGAAAGTCAGTAGATAATAGACATATAACTGATTTTTTTTAAAGGAAATGAAGTAGTGGTATAATACTATTTAGAGAGATGGAAGTAGTCATCAAAATAAACAGGAGTTAAAAATGGGACCAGAATTGAGGAGGGGAGTGGTGGGTAAACGTTGCTTTCCATTATTAAGTCCTTTTGCACTATTTTATTTTTAAACTATGTGCATGTATTATTTTGATAAAAGTTTTAAAATTGACATAAAAAAGAAAATGAATTTTAAACCACAAATTAATTTCCTTTTCTGGAGGCACTAGAAAGAAAGAAAATAGGAATTTTTCTCTGAGACAAATCAGCAAGTTAATAGAAGTGCTTTTAACCTAGGAAGAGTTCCAAGGGCTCCAGTGCTTTTCCTTGTGCTATTAGTGCAGTAGCGTTCTCTTTGTGCAGATGTGGATTAGGCTTTTGGCAGTGAAAGTGTTTGAAACAGGAAGAGATAAAGGAGCTTGGAAGGCAAATAAAGATAAAAATCCCCTAGCTACAGTCTAATCCGTTTTTCTCTCCCCATCCAAATAATGCAAATGACACAGATTCTCAGATTCCATTTTGTGTTTGTCTGCCTGTTTGTTTTAGAGACAGGGGTCTCACTATGTTGCCCAGTCTGGAGGGCAGTGGCTATTCACAGGTGCAGTCCCACTACTAATCAACACAGCAGTTTTGACCTGCTCCATTTCTGACCTGGGCTGGCTCACCCCTCCTCAAGCAACCTGGTGGTCCCCTGATTTGGGAGGTCACTACATTGTGGCCAAACATAGTGTGGACACTCTATCAGCATAGCACACTACAGCCCAAAATGGCTGGACCCAAGCGATCCTCCCACCTCAGCCTCCTGAATAGTTGTGATGATAGGTGTGCACCACAGCATCCAGCTCCATTTTGTTAAAACAGTATTATATGAATTAGATAACTCAGCATGCTGGATTTCTCCCACCAATTTTCTCCAAGCTAATTTCACTCTTAAAATTACAACAGAAAATTGTCTTGGTTATCTTGACAGTCTCCTCAGGGATATGAACACAGATCACCCTTCAAAGTGGATCTCCCACACCTGTTTGACGTTGTTAACTAAAAGGTACTAATGCCCTAACTTGAGCAACCAGCAGTGCTTTAAATTGGCCAGACATTCCTCTTCAATAAATCCCAAAGCCTCCAAAGCTACAATTGTGTTCTCAGGAGAACAGAGTTACTAAAACAAATTCTAGGAAGAGGACAATCCTATAACTTCCAAAGTCCAAGAGAAATAAACATTTAACTTCCAACTTTATTCACTTAGCGATGTCCCATTGAACCCACTGGTCAATAGGCCATTTGCTTTAAGTTGTTTTTCAGTAATGCAAGCCATACATATTGGTTTAAAGTCAGTTAAAATAAATCCTAACCTGAATCTACTGAAGTCTTCTTTAACTTATTGCAATATTAAATATGTCTTTATCTAGCCATGCATATTTCTATGAATATATCCTTCAGAAAAACATACAATATTGTACATTGCAGCATCTTTTCTTGAGGCAAAACTTAAAATGGAAACTGGAAACAATCTGAAAGTCAAATAGCAGGAGACTAATTGAATATATAATGATGTAATCACCTTATGGAATATCATGCAGCTATAAAATCAAAAACAAACTAGATAGAATTCCATGAATTGACAGAGAAAGGCGTTCATGATACATTGTTACATATATAAAAAGCAAGTTGCAGAAATATGTGCCCAATTTCATTCTATTTTTCTAAGAAAAGGTATGTATTCTTTTTTCATATAACTGAGGGAAGGTATGAAAGGGTATATAACAAACTATTAATGATGATCATCTCAGTGCATGGAATTAGAGCACAGTCAAGTTTTACTTTATATACTAGTGAATATTTTGAATTACCATATCAACCATGCATTATTTTGCATCAAGGGAAAAAATAAAATTCGTCTGTTGGGAATGTGAGAAAGTTATCTATCCTTCTTTCCAGGACACTCCTAATATCACAACTTAATAAAAATATATACAGTTTTTTCAATATCTTCAGTAGATAAAGATTTTACAAACTTCTGTAATTTTGTCATAATACTAGTTTTGTTTATCAAAAGGCTCAGATGTATAATATAGTAGGTAATTCACATACAGTTACTTATCTACTCCTCTACTAACAGCACAGGCTCTGTTATGTCCATTTTACAGATAAGAAAACAAAATAACTTAAACAAGATCACATAATTCTAGAAAGTAGCCTAGCCAAGATAATAGACTGGAAAGCAGACCTAAGTGGAAAGCTAATGTTCTTCCTAACACTATACTAGAGCTATTAGGCACATACATCTAAGTTAAATCAATCACTTCATTTCAAATTCATTTGTAAATGAAAATAGCATACTATGGGGATCTAAAAAACCTACCTTTTAGAGTTGTTTAAAAAGGATCAAAAGAGTTTTCCCAGTCTTCAACAAATCCCTCTTCTACTCATCACACTCGCCTCCTAAACAAAACTGTCCTTCATGAGCCACCATGTCTTCTGGTACTCAAAGTCATACTCTTCCTGCCTTATATTCTCCTTCAATCTGTTTTTCTTTTTTTGAGACGAAGTCTTGCTCTGTCACCCAGGGTGGAGTGTAGTGGGGCCATCTCGGCTTACTGCAACCTCCGCCTCCCGGGTTCAAGGGATTCTCCTGCCTCAGCCTCCCGCATAGCTGGAATTACAGGCATGTGCCACCACACCCAGCCAGTTTTTATATTTTTAGTAGACACAGGGTTTTGCCATGTTGGCCAGGATGGTCCTGACCCTCCCAAAGTGCTGGGATTATAGGTGTGAGCCACTGCGTCTGGCCTACCTTCAATCTGTTTTTCAAAAATTACCTAAGTGAAGTCTCTCCAAATTCTCTAGGTTTCTCTAGACTTGATACCTGATCAGGGATCTTCAATATTGAAGATTACCTCACGACTTCTAAAAGCTAAGATTGTATTCATGTATCAGAATATCCTGCAGGTGTGGTGTTATGTTTTGTACATTAACAAAATAAAAAATATTGCAGACTCATAATCATTTAACTCTAATATCTTTTTCAGCTCTACTTGCATATGGTTTGTCATTCCTGGCCTTGAATTTGTAATATTTGTTAGCAACTCTATCGGGGGGACAGTGGCCAACAATTTTTACAGGGAAATGCTCATTACAGCAAAAGATGAAAACTCGGTAGGGTTTAGAAAATGCAAAGCATAGTAAATAAGAAATGGGAAAATGCACTAGACATCAGAGAGGAGGTAGCTCTGTCCCCTATTGTGTATCCTGAGACATAACTGAATTTATTACTGATGCTGCATTCCCACACAGTTTCAGTGACCAGAAGTGCTTTTCATCCCATCTCTGGCTGGTCCAAAGATCATACTCTCCAGGGACCTAGTACTTCATAATAATGATTCATTATTTATTCTAGCCCCAGGACATTTCAAATGAGTGTTTCAAACCACTGCTGGTTATTATATTGGATTTAACTCTACTGATGCATTTATTGACACCACAGGATCCACCGAAATGCAGCAGTCTCCATAGCTCTTTGAAAGCTGCATCTTTATTTGATTTTCTTTCTCAAATCCTGAAACATAGCACAAGAATCTTTCTATGATAATTAATCAAAGTAAACGTATTTGGCGAATTAATTAATAAATGAACATTTAAACAAACTAGCAGAGTAAAATCTAATGACTTTAAAGTTTTAAAGAATTAATTATTTTTCTTAATGAGCATAGCAAACATTTTCCAAGCCCATGCCAAAATAGCCATGAAGGTAGGAGTGGCATCTGGTGTTACCTGGCATACTGAAGAACTCAATTAATAGTTGCTGAGAAAATGTAAGACAAGCTAGATTATCAAAACAAGTTATCTTATTATTTTTTCTTGATATTATACAAGTGCTATGGAGTAGAAACTGGAAACATGTCTGCTCCTTTTTTATCTACCTTTAACCTTTCTGCCTGGGATCACTGCTACCTGAGTCACAGTGTCTATATATCCTACAAATAGAAAGAGACATAGGTCATCAGAGAGAAAATTCAGAAGGGTGCTTCCAAGTCATTTCCAGAAAACCAGCCTTCAGGATCAACAGAAGAAAAGGAAACAAAATAACACCCCCCCACCCCATCCCATATCTCCCTAGAGCATAGATGCTGCTAATTGGAAAGGGTGCTTTAAACCCTGGAGAGAAACCTCATCTGGAGTCTACTACAAGTAAATCTTCACAGTTGCATTTGCTTGAGCCCATAAGAAAGGATGTAGAGGAACGAAAAGAAGAGGCTGTTAGTGTAAATGGTCAACCACATACAGTCATGTGCCACATAACATTTTGATCAATGACAGATCATATTAATGATGGCGGTCCCATAGGATTATAATACCATATTTTTACTACACCATTTTATGTTTGGACACACAAATACTTACTGTTATGTTACATTTGCCTACAGGATTGGGTACAGTCACATGCTATACAGGTTTGTAGCTGAGGAACAAAAGGCCATGCCATAGAGCCTAGGTGGCCAACATGGCAAAACCCTATCTCTACTAGAAATACAAAAATTAGCCGGGTGTGGTGGTGGGCACCTGTAATCCCAGCTACTCGGGAGGCTGAGGCAGGAGAATCGCTTGAACCCGGGAGGCAGAGGTTGCAGTGAGCCAAGATCGCGCCATTGCACTTCAGCCTGGGTGACAGCACAGGACTCTTTCTCAAAAAAAAGAAAAAAAAAAAGAAAGAAAAGAAATCACAGATATCTGGTACTGATGTATCACCCAGGCCACAAATTGCAGACTACTGGGTATCGGAAAACAAACTGTCATCTAAAAATGTCTCCTGAATAGATACCACTAGTTAAAAAGGTATTAATGCAGCTTTCTAATTACATTAATGAAGTAGTTTACAGCAGAATGACTAATTCCTTTGCACAAATATGAAGAGAACTCTAGAGAATTACTTTACTATAAAATCCCCCTTTCTCCCCAATGCCACCAGCAGCCTTAATAATAGTACCACCATCTACTCATTGCTGAGATTAAAAACCTAGTAGTCATCCTGAGTTCTTCTCTTTCACATCCAATCCATTTATAAGTCTTGAGAGCCCTGGCTACAACAAACGTCTCTAAACTGACCATTTCTCACCTTCATTGTTACCACCCTATTTTAAAGCAATTAACAGGTCTCCTTGACATCACATGTGCCATCACATTGGCAAGGCAACCCATTTGGCCATTTTCTTCACAGCAGACAAATTAATTTTTTCTAATTACATCAGACCTCATCCCTTTCCTGCATAAAACACTCAATGACTCTTCATTGCAACATGAATAAACTCCAAACTCCTTACCATGGCCAAAAACACCTTCAGTGACCCAGCCTCTGCCTTCCTCTTTAGCCTCATCTCCCTGACCATTCTCCCTTGTTCACCCCATCCCGATCTACTGGTCTTGTTTCTATCAGACATGCTGAGCTCAATCTCTTTCCCCTCAAAATTGTCAAATGGTTGCCTTTTCCCCAACATTCAGACTTTAATTCAGATATCATTCTTCTGAGAGATCTTTTTTTTTTGAGATGGAGTTTTGCTCTGTCGCCCAGGCTGGAGTGCAGTAGCACGATCTCGGTTCACTGCAACCTCCACCTCCCAGGTTCAAGCCATTCTCTGCATCAGCCTCCCGAGTAGCTGGGATTACAGGCGCCCACCAGCACGCCCAGCTAATTTTTTGTATTTTTAGTAGAGACGGGGTTTCACCATCTTGGCCAGGCTGATCTTGAACTCCTGACCTCATGATCCATGTGCCTCGGCCTCCCAAAGTGCTGGGATTACAGGTGTGAGGCACCGCGCCTGGCCTCTTCTGAGAGATCTTCCTTAACCAATTTAGTCAATCTGTAATGCATCACTTTATCTTATCTTCTCATGGCTGCACTTTTATCATTTGTCTCCTCCCACTAAAGTGGAAGCTATGTACAGACAAGGAGTCATCTGTGTTGTTCTTTTCTCTGTCCTCATGAACAGAACAGTTCCTAGCACAAAGTATGCATTAGTAAATATTTGCCAACTAACCTAGTACCACCATAAAAGGATATTCTTCTCCAAATAACAAAGCTTCGTGTTCAGAATTAGCACACCTGGAAGCTCCATTTTGAAAAACAAACAGCTTATCTCTTTGAAAGGAATATTCCAGACCACTGTGTGATACGATTTGCATCCCTAAGCAAAGAAATGACTTGTCATGGGCAGACACTATAAGTAGTTCATTTTTCATTCTCTCTGGATTAAGATGTAAAAGTCTGATTTCAACATCCTGAGACCTTCAAACTAAACTTGATGAATTATTTCCCTTCTCTGGTCAATGGATAAACAGAAACTTCTTGTCAATTCTCACTATAATTTACTGAATCTTAATCTTTGGAAATCTGTTTGCTCCATCTTAGTGCAGTTACAGCTCCACTGTGTGGAAAAACAAGGGAGACAGGCAATACAATATAGGTATGTTACCTAAGTGACCAGTGAGAAAATTTGGGAAAGTGTGTATAAGAGATTATAATCTGTAAAAACATATGCACAAAATATCAGAATGATAAAGAGTATTTTATTCTTATCTAGATTGGATATGGTATTTCTAAAAATTAATTATGAATCAGGGGCCAATAAATATTTGATTATTTACATGCTGTCTTTCCCATCTTCTCGCCTCTTATTTCCATAGCATGCTTGAAGCTGTTCAGCAATTTTCGCTTTTAACTATTGCATCTCTGTCAGTAAACACTCTGACATGTATAAAAATCACAAATACAAAACACAAAATTCATTCTAGTCAGATCCAGAAATGAGACAATTTAAAGCAAATAATTCCCTATGTGTAGATACATAGAGATGCAGCTATGGAAACTAGCAGAGGCAGCACTCTCTTTTCTGAAAAGAAATGTTTTCCATTGACTTGCATCCCTTGACCTTTGCCTAGGAAAAAAGATCCTTCATAAAACTGTCAATCATTATGAGTGACACTAAATCAAGACCTAATCAATGTCTAACTGGCTCAGTTTCCAGGAGATCAGGTGCAGAGATAAGTTAATAATCTCTTCCCAAAAGGCTCAGAAATATTTTTAACATTTCTTAGGATTTCATACATTGCAATTTTGGGTCTTCAAGGCACCAAAGCATAGTCTGATTTCTAGTAACACAGCAACACTCAAATAAAGAGCTATGCAGCTTTTACTGGTTTACCGCTGAAGACTTTAAAACCATTTCAGACCCAGTTTCAACAAATGACTGATGGAAATAGTAGAATTCTTTCCTTCCCTAGCTTCAGTGGGTAGAATGAGCTCCACTATGTACTACTGGGTCTTTCATTGGACTAACTCATTAGAAGGCTTCAGCTGTTGGTGAAATTAGAAACTAGGCAAAGTTTATCTTTGGTGGCTCAAGCAAGATAAACCCTCATCTCCACTCTCCCCCATGCTCCTGTTGCTCTTTAGCTCTCAAGTTCTTTTCCTATCAAAACATCCTCTGTGCAAGAAATCAGAACTCCCTAGCATTAAAATAAATGTTCGCTAGAAGCTTCAAGGATGACCTTTCTCAAGGAGCTAAGGAAACAAACAGGAATCAGAGCTCTGAATTATAGTATGTTTTCCAGAAAAAGAGAACAGGTAGGGAGATGATAGGGGAGTTTTACCTGAACCTGTAAAATGGTACCACACAGCAGCTGTCTGCTTTGTCTACACTGTGGTTGTCAATTCAGTTAAAAACTTCAAAACCAGACTCTTCTCTCAAGTCGTTCATAATTCAGACAAGTAAACAATTAATTTTCATTTATGAAATAATTGCAAGGATATTTAAAGGACAGAATTAGTACAAAAAAAGGTTAAGTTTTACAGAGGAGGCAATAATTGAGCTTGGTTTCCAAGATTGAATAAGATTTTGTCAGTGGTTGAGGTTAAAGGACATTTTAAGCAATGGGATCAAAATGAGCAAGGTAAGGTGAACTGAAAAGCATTATATTAGTAGCATGGACTCTAATTCACCTCTCTTCCCCCTCCAGAAGATTCTGACCTTAAGTATTATGAACTCTGCTTACAACTATCAGTGTTCAGTTTTAGGACATAAATATGTATTGAGCATATTATTGATGGATATTCACTGTGTGGAATACAATGATGAGTAAGGTACAGCCCAACCTCAAAGCAGTTTACAATATAATGGGTTTAGACAGAAATGTATGCAAATAACATAAGATCACTCAAAATGAAATTCATTAAATCCCCCAATCTGACCATAGTTCCCTGTATGGCTGACAGCAGCTGCTTAGACCAGACTTTTTTTTTTTTTTTTTTTGAGATGGAGTCTCGCTCTGTTGCCCAGGCTGGAGTGCAGTGGCACGATCTCGGCTCACTGCCAGCTCTGCCTCCCGGGTTCACACCATTCTCCTGCCTCAGCCTCCCAAGTAGCTGGGACTACAGGCACCCACTACCACGTCCAGCTAATTTTTTGTATTTTTAGTAGAGACGGAGTTTCACCTTATTAGCCAGGATGGTCTCGATCTCCTGACCTCGTGATCCACCCGCCTCGGCCTCCCAAAGTGCTGCGATTACAGGCGTGAGCCACCGCGCCCGACCATAGACCAGCCTTTACTCAGCTAACAGTATGCAGGCCTGTTAGAGTAAGGAAAGCTCTACTCCAAGTGTTGACATATGTCCCTCCCCCTGTGGCTAAATCAGCCTGCCCGGTCATCCGTGACGAAAGTTTGAGCTCACCAGGAAGCCTTGACTCCTTTGGCCAGATATCCAGCTGATTGTTTTGGACAATTATGAATTGGGAAAATATTTTCTTAAGGCTGAAATGTTAACAGTTTGGGTAAATGCTCTCCAAAGCTTCAGGTAGGGAGTCAACCACACTTTTCCTTTAGAAAGTCTCATCCCCTCACTTTTAACCTTTTAAAGCAGTAAGGGCAAGATTGGAATTCACTGCTGCTTTTCTTTTTTCCTTTTTTATTTTCTTGAGTGCAGAAGCATGGAGGACCCGTGTTAAGAGGTCCTTCTCTCTCGAGAAAACATCTGAAGTCCAAACACCTGCCTTGAGATTCCCACTTACGGGATGATATGAGCCTCTCATGTAAAATGAATGCAGTAACAAAAGATGAAAGCAATCTTAGTAAACACTGAGATTTCATTATATGAAAAAAATGTGAATGGGGTATTCTGTAGTTTAGAATCACAGGAGCATAGATTCAAAAAGACCTCAGAGGCCATTTCATCTAATTTCTCATTTTATGATTTAGGGAATTCATTTTCATTCATTCACTTATTCAAAACTCAAAATGATTCATCCTAGGCCAGCATTCATCTTACTGACTCTCAAAGTATAAGCCCAGCAGCATTAACATCACCTGGGCCTTCCTAAAAGTAAAAATTCTTTTTCATTTTATTTACTCATTTATTTATGAGACAGAGTCTCACTTTTTTGTGCAGGCTGGTTTCAAACTCCTGGCTTCAAGTGACCTTCCCACCTCAGCCTCGCAAAGTGTTGGGATTACAGGCGTAAGCCACTGTGCCCAACCAAAAAAAAAAAAAAAAAATTCTTGAGTCCCATCCCAGATCTACTGTATTGGAAGCTGCGGTAGTAGGGCCCAGCATCTGTATTTTAACAAATCCTCCAATTTATTATAGTGCATGTAGAAGTTTGAGAATTACTTCCCTATACCCTATAAGTGAAACGTATTAGTCAGGGATATATAGTTTAACTGGTTTAAGCAAAAAAGGGAATCTGTGCTCTGTGCAACTATTAAGTTCAGGGAATAATACTTTCTCCAGAATATCTGTGAAAAACACCACATTTTTGCAATGACTCCCAATTTCCTTCCCCATCAACTACATACTCCTCTGTGACAGTTGTACATAATCTTGCTCCCAAGTTGCCTAACTTGATTTTCCACTGCTCTTCAACAGGCATCTCAGTTAGACTTTGTAGTCTCCTCTCCATGCCTTGACCATGCCATGTCCATTTCCCTCATTCCCATTTCATCCATGAAGTTCCCCTCGACCGTAACACTTTGCATTCCCTCCACCTATCAAAAATCCTGCCCAGACATTAAGATTTGAGCTTACATTCCACCACTTACATAAAAAATCCTTTGTCTGCTCCAACCCTTTCTTATAACTGTCTTATGAACTCCCACAACATTTAAGTCTCTGAATCACACAATGTAGCTGTTAATTACATTTCTGTCTTAGGGACTGTTTCGTTGTAAAAGAACCCATCTGTGTTAGCTTAAATAAGTGTAGATAGTGGTAAGGATTCGGATGGATTTCCCATAATCCAATTGCAGGATAATGAGCTAAACCTCAACAGGTTTGAAAGTCTTAAGTATTAGATAAGAGCACTTACTCCTCATGTTGCAATATGAATAGACATATACTGGCCTCTCTCCTTAACCCTCAACCAATCTTAATCAATTATCTGACTGGTGAGTTTGAAGGAAGAAACTACACATGCTTTGTGCAGCCCTTTCCTTTCTTCTCCTTGGGAATCTTCTGAATGGGGCGTTCAAGGGCAGGTCCCCACAGCAGGGAAAAACCAGGATGGGACGGTGGGCAGCACTGCAGTTTTCCAAGTCTGCCTTTGATTAGGTAGATAAGTTTATTTCTGCAGTGAAGTTGGTAAGCCCCTTGATACTGCAAGATTAAAGTTGTCCTCCTGGTTGGGTGTGGTGGCTCATGCCTGTAATCCCAGCACTTTGTGAGGCCAAGGCAGGCGGATCACAAGGTCAAGAGATAGACCATGCTGGCCAACATGGTGAAACCTCATCTCTCCTAAAAATACAAAAATTAGCTGGGCGTGGTGGCATGTGCCTGTAGGCCCAGCTACTCAGGAAGCTGAGGCAGGAGAATCGCTTGAACCCGCAAGGCAGAGGTTACAGTGAACTGAGATTGGGCCACTGCACTCCAGCCTGGTGACAGAGCGAGACTCCATCTCAAAAAAAAAAAAAAAAAAAAAGTTGTCCTCCAAATGGCTTAGGTGACACTTTTATTTCCATGTGCCTGACTTAATTATCTGTCCCTCAATTGGTTTGGAACTCAGGAGATGAAAAAGGGGGTGTTATCAATGGTCACACTAAAATTTAGATAATAGGCACTGATCTTTTCTCTATCTGAAGCTGCATATTTAGGATTTCTGCTGTAATCCACTCCAATTCATCTCACTCTGAAAACTAACTTCTTTTTAACTGGATCTTCTGGTTCCTCACTAACTTGGGCTTTTATATGGAACTAGTGTTATTATTAGTGACAGAGACTACTAATTTTCACCAAAATTTAATCTTCTCTGCTTCTTTATTAAGAGAACACCCAAATAGGTGGTGAATGGTGGCCCAGAATAAAGAATACATTTCTCATCTAGGTGTGGACATGTGTTAAAATTCTCACCAATGAGATTTAAGTGGAAGAGCTGTGCACACTTCCCAGAAGATATCCTAAAAAGGGAAAGAGTTTGATCTTTTCTTCCAATTTCTTCCATTCTATTGATTGAAATGCAATTCTAATGTCTGGAGTGAGGGCAGCCATTTTGGACCATGAGAGAGAAACAGAGGTGTGCTAGATCTGGCTTATATGAGCTTGGGAGAACAGATGATTAAACATTGAGGAATTCTGCAAGCTGGTTGTTAAACCATTGTAGCTTGAAATTGGCCATGGTGGGAGTATTTCCACCATGAAAATCAGGCAAATGCTACAAATTATGCCATTTTGCCCCCCAAGAGAGCCAGTTTACCAGCCTGCGACTGGGTAAAAGCCACATGTTGAAAATGGTAGAGCAATAAGACAGAAGGGGTCTGAGTCCCTGATGATCATGAAATGGCTAGCCAGATGAGCCTTCAGGACTGCCTATATTTACATCAGAGAAAAATAAGTTACCATCTTGCTTAGGCATTGTAATTTTTGCTTTCTGCCCCTCAAAGCCAAATTTAATTGTAACTAAAGCCCATTTGAAGCACTAGGCCCAACTCAACACTATCTAAATACAGTTTTGGGGTCATTAAGGAAACTGAGAAAGAAAATATAACTTGTTCAGCTTAGGTCAGGTATTCACATTCCTGGTGCAATCTGTGGGGCCAGAGATGTGGGTTCGATGGTACACACCTAGCCACCTAAACCTATCCTTTCAGCAGGGGCTATTGATTCACATCTGAAAAAGAAGATATGGGCTGATAGACATCCCAAACTAGTTTACTATGCTACCATTTGCTATATTAGCATATAATAAATGGTAGTACAGCACATCGTTGTTGTTGTTGTTTTCTTTTTTTGAGATGGAGTTTCAGTCTATTGCCTAGGCTGGAGTGCAGTGGCATGATCTTAGCTCACTGCAACCTCTGCCTCCTGGGTTCAAGTAATTCTCCTGCCTCAGCCTCCCAAGTAGCTGGGATTACAAGCATCCACCACCACGCCTGGCTAATTTTGTATTTTTAGTATTGAAGGGGTTTTACCATGTCAGTCAGGCTGGTCTCAAACTCCTGACCTCAGGTGATCCACCTACCTCGGCCTCCCAAAGTGTTGGGATTACAGGTGTGAGCCACTGCGCCCAGCCCTTATCTAATATCATTCTATGTAGCATCTATTCCTTTTAAGCTTATTTGTCTGAATTATTTTCCAAAAATGTTTTATAAATCATTGTTCATATGCATTTTTCCTTTCATTGCTAGATATAGATTTTCTGTTTTGCCATGAGTGCAGTAGACTGTTTTATACTCTGTCAGCCACTGAGCATTCTACTATGCTGCCCTAAGTATCTTGTTTATTCCAGTATGGTCTCTCTCCATTTATTTTATGTTCTAGCCAACCATTTTGACCAATAATGCCTGACAAAACTGTTCAAATGATGGTGCTGTACCACAGGAGACCTTCAAATACCTGTTTTACTGCAGCTCTAAGTACCTTCAAGGAAACAGAGAATAAAGAGAATAAGAGACTTGTAAATATCTTTTGACTATAGGAAAACCCTCATAAACATGACTGCATCCAAGGAGGATTGACCAAAAATCATGTGAATATGGAGCTATAGGACGACATAGATGGAGGCATATCAGACTTTAGGGGATCTGAAAAGACTGGAAAAACTACTGTCACTGTAGTTTTTCAGTGGAAAGGCATTTCCAGTGGACTTTGCTATCATGACCTTTTATATTGCTGATTCAGTTAGGGCACCCCAATTCAAAGACACAATGCAGCATGTAAATGCATCTACTTAAAGTGTGTGTGTGTGTGTGTATTTCATATCTGAATTGATATATTGCTAATCATATTATAAACTCCTGGTGGACCTGCAGAGAAAAAATAAATAAATAAGACAGGATCCTTAACCTATTACAGAAAAGAGAAAAATAAAGAGAATACCACAAAATGGTGTGAAAAGTGCTATGAGAGAGGTAAGCAAGGTGTAGTGTTCATAAAAGTTGACTTTCCAATATTCATTCCACCCCCTGTGGACAGTATAATCCACCAATGAGAATCCTATTCCCTTGACTGGCCATTGGCTTCAAAAGTGAACATATGATTCAGTCTTGGTTAATGAGACACAGAAGGAAGTGGGAAGTTTTCTGAGAAAGTTTTCTCACTCCTAAACTGGAGACATAAAGAAGAGATGCTCCCTCTCTTTCGCTGAACTTTGGAGTGGGCTTACTATAAGGCAGTAGATATTATTTTAGCACATGGAAAAGAAGGCCTGGAAAGAAAAAGGTATCTGAGTAGACAGACTTTAAATGCCATAGGAGGAAGTACCATTCTTCTCATGGCCAGGAGCTAAACCTTTTAAAAAAAGGCCTAGACCAATTACTTTGCATGATAACTAATTGCAGAAATCTTATCCCTATTCCTTACTATGTTATAGGGCTAGGACCAAGTGTAAAGCAAAACCACAAGCACAGCACCTTGGCCAGCCCAACTGGCAGTGTTAAGATAAAAAATTCCATTTTTTTTTCCTAAGAGTGAGATTATTTGATGGTGAGAAAAACAAAATGATTAGTATGAAAATTTTGGGGGGAAATGGAACTATTCAATGATCCCTTCCCCAAATTCTTCATCCGTCAAACTACTCATACAGGAGTTTTGCTTTCTTCAGATGCACCTCAAGAAACACATGTTTCTCAAGAGACTGATATACTAACCAATCTCTATAATTATTTCTAAATCCTGTCCTTTCAGAGTCTTGTTCTCTCCACTGGTCATGTGAGGTTCTTAATCCTCACTTTGCATCAAAATCATTAGATTAAAAAACAAAACAAAACAAAACCCTAAAACTACAATACCAAGAACAATTGAAGCTAATATGAAGCCAAGACTGAGAAACACTAACTCATTGTACTGGGGACTAAACATCAAGAATCGCAGAGGAAGGCCTGGAGCTAAGAATAAAACTCTACCTCACGTTCTATGTCTAAAGAAGTTACAGATGTATGGGACAGACATCCTCATGCAGGCATTAAACGCAGTTAATACTTCAGCAGACTCACTTCTCTGATTAAAGACTTGGAGAAAACAGAGGTCACGCTGGGTGGGTGGCTCACACCTGTAATCCCATCACTGCCAAGGCAGGCGGATCACCTGAGGTCAGGAGTTCAACACCAGCCTGGCCAACGAGATGAAACCCTATCTCTACTTTAAAAAAAAGAAAAGAAAAATTAGCTGGGTGTGATGCCACACACCTGAAATCCCAGCTACTTGGGGGGCTGAGGCAGAAGAATTGCTTGAACTTGGGAGGCGGAGGTTTCAGTGAGCCAAGTTATGCCACTGCACCCCAGCCTGGGCGACAAAGTGAAACCCTGTCTCAAAAAAAAAAAAAAAAAAAAAAGAAAGAAAGAAAGAAAAGAAAGAAAACAGGGGTTATCTCTTAGGGAGATGCATTTTGTAGAGAGCTGACTATCCCTTCCACCATCTCTTACTGTTTGGGGAGTTAGAATGTGACCTAGGCATTCCACATGAACTAAAATGTGCTTCCCACCAACACCACTAAGCTGGGGATTGGAGATTGGCTCTGATCTGAAAGTTGTCACATCATTGACCTGACACAGCACCTGATCCTTGGGAGAGCAGAGGGAGGAGAGAGGTGCTGAAGCTGAGAAGTGCCAGAGGACAGACTGCATTGCCACTCTTTGGAGTAGCAAGAATAAAGGGTTTCGCATGGCACTGATAAATACCAAGGAAGGTGGCGGGAGGCTTAAGTCTTCGTGCTTTCCCATGAAACTGGGTACTATGGTATGAAGAAGATTATCGTACCTGAGAGAGGTCTCCACCTGGAGCCTGGTCAGAAATATCCTATAGAGTCCACTGAAGAACCAGCATATGTGTCTCAAGAGAGACCACATTCAGACTCCTTCCTATGGATTCAACCAAAGGACAGTCTGTTGCCCAAATAAACAGCCACAACCTACGGAGAGAAGTGAGGACAAGACAACCTCACTAGAGGCAGGCAGGTAAGAGGAGTCAATGTCAGCCTCAGTTTCTACATCAGAGGGTAACTGTCAGGCCTCTGAGCCCAAGCCAACCCATCGCATCCCCTGTGACTTGCACATATATGCCCAGATGGCCTGAAGTAACTGAAGAATCACAAAAGAAGTGAATATGCCCTGCCCCACCTTAACTGATGACATTCCACCACAAAAGAAGTGTAAATGGCTGGTCCTTGCCTTAACTGATGACATTACCTTGTGAAAGTCCTTTTCCTGGCTCATCCTGGCTCAAAAAGCACCCCCACTGAGCACCTTGCGACCCCCACTCCTGCCCGCCAGAGAACAAACCCCCTTTGACTGTAATTTTCCTTTACCTACCCAAATCCTATAAAACGGCCCCACCCTTATCTCCCTTCACTGATTCTCTTTTTGGACTCAGCCTGCCTGCACCCAGGTGAAATAAACAGCCATGTTGCTCACACAAAGCCTGTTTGGTGGTCTCTTCACACCGACGCACATGAAATTTTGGTGCCGTGACTCGGATTGGGGGACCTCCCTTGGGAGATCAATCCCCTATACTCCTGTTCTTTGCTCCTTGAGAAAGATCCACCTATGACCTCAGGTCCTCAGACCGACCAGCCCAAGGAACATCTCACCAATTTTAAATCAGGTAAGCAGCCTCTTCTTACTCTCTTCTCCAACCTCTCTCACTGTCTCTCAACCACTTTCTCCTTTCCACTCTTCAATCTCTCCCTTCTCTTAATTTCAATTCCTTTCATTTTCTGGGAGAGACAAAGGAGACACGTTTTATCCGTGGACCCAAAACTCCGGCGCCAGTCACGGACTGGGAAGGCAGCCTTCCCTTGGTGTTTAATCATTGCAGGGACGCCTCTCTGATTATACACCCACGTTTCAAGGGTGTCAGACCACGCAGGGACGCCTGCCTTTGTCCTTCACCCTTAGCGGCAAGTCCCGCTTTTCTGGGGAAGGGGCAAGTACCCCAACTCCTTCTCTCCTTGTCTTGTCTCTACCCCTTCTCTGCTTTTCTGGGAGAGGGGCAGGTACCCCTCAACCCCTTCTCCTTCACCCTTAGTGGCAAGTCCCACTTTTCTGGGAGAGGGGCAAGTACCCCTCAACCCCTTCTCCTTCACCCTTAGCAGCAAGTCCCGCTTTTCTACGGGGCAAGAATCCCCAATCCCTTATTTCCATGCCCCAACCTCTTATCTCTGCACCCCAATCCCTTATTTCTGCACCCCAACATCTTATATCTCTGTGCCCCAATCCCTTATTTCTGCACCCCAACCTCATATCTCTGCACCCCAACCCCTTTTCCCACTTTTCTGGAAGGTAAGAACCCCCAAACCCCTTCCCTCTATTTCTCTACTCTCTCTTTTCTCTAGGCTTGCTTCCTTCACTATGGGCAACCTTCCACCCTCCATTCCTCCTTCTACTCCCTTGGCCTGTGTTCTCAAAAACTTAAAACCTCTTCAACTCACACCTGACCTAAAACCTAAATGCCTTATTTTCTTCTGCAATGCCACTTGACCCCAATACAAACTCGACAGTAGTTCCAAATAGTCAGAAAATGGCACTTTGAATTTTTCCATCCTGCAAAATCTAAATAATTCTTGTAAAATAGGCAAACGGTCTGAGGTGCCTGACATCCAGGCATTCTTTTACACATCAGTCCCTTCCTAGTCTCTGTGCCCAGTGCAACTCATCCCAAATCTTCCTTCTTTCCCTCCTGCCTGTCCCCTCAGTACCAACCCCAAGCGTCGCTGAGTCTTTCTAATCTTCCTTTTCTACAGACCCATCTGACCTCTCCCTTCCTCCCCAGGCTGCTCCTCGCCAGGCCGAGCTAGGTCCCAATTCTTCCTCAGCCTCTGCTCCTCCACCCTATAATCTTTTTATCACCTCCCCTCCTCACACCTGGTCCGGCTTACAGTTTCGTTCCGTGACTAGCCCTCCCCCACCTGCCCAGCAATTTACTCTTAAAAAGGTGGCTGGAGCCAAAGGCATAGTCAAGGTTAATGCTCCTTTTTCTTTATCCCAAATCAGAAGCGTTTTGGCTCTTTTTCATCAAATATAAAAATCCAGCCCAGTTCATGGCTCGTTTGGCAGCAACCCTGAGACGCTTTACAGCCCTAGACCCTAAAAGGTCAAAAGGCCGTCTTATGGTCAATATACATTTTATTACCCAATCTGCTCCCGACATTAAATAAAACTCCAAAAATTGGAATCTGGCCCTCAAACCCCACAACAGGACTTAATTAACCTCACCTTCAAGGTGTACAATAACAGAAAAAAGTTGCAATTCCTTGCCTCCACTGTGAGACAAACCCCAGCCACATCTCCAGCACACAAGAACTTCCAAACACCTGAACCGCAGCAGCCAGGTGTTCCTCCAGAACCTCCTCCCCCAGGAGCTTGCTACACGTGCCGGAAATCTGGCCACTGGGCCAAGGAATGCCTGCAGCCCGGGATTCCTCCTAAGCCGTGTCCCATCTGTGTGGGACCCCACTGAAAATTGGACTGTTCAACTCACCTGGCAGCCACTCCCAAAGCCCCTGGAACTCTGGCCCAGGGCTCTCTGACTGACTCCTTCCCAGATCTTCTCGGCTTAGCGGCTGAAGACTGACACTGCCGGATCGCCTCGGAAGCCCCCTAGACCATCATGGACGCCGAGCTTCAGGTAACTCTCACAGTGGAAGGTAAGTCCGTCCCCTTCTTAATCAATACGGAGGCTACCCACTCCACATTACCTTCTTTTCAAGGGCCTGTTTCCCTTGCTTCCATAACTTTGTGGGTATTGACAGCCAGGCTTCTAAACCTCTTAAAACTCCCCAACTCTGGTGCCAACTTAGACAATACTCTTTTAAGCACTCCTTTTTAGTTATCCCCACCTGCCCAGTTCCCTTATTAGGCTGAGACACTTTAACTAAATTATCTGCTTCCCTGACTATTCCTGGACTACAGTTATATCTCATTGCCGCCCTTCTGCCCAATCCAAAGCCTCCTTTGCGTCCTCCTCTTGTACTCCCCCACCTTAACCCACAAGTATAAGATACCTCTACTCCCTCCTTGGCGACTGATCATGCACCCCTTACCATCTCATTAAAACCTAATCACCCTTACCCCACTCAACACCAATATCCCATCCCGCAGCACGCTTTGAAAAGATTAAAGCCTGTTATCACTCGCCTGCTACAGCATGGCCTTTTAAAACCTATAAACTCTCCTTACAATTCCCCCATTTTACCTGTCCTAAAACCAGACAAGCCTTCCAAGTTAGCTCAGGATCTGCACCTTATCAACCAAATTGTTTTGCCTATCCACCCTGTGGTGCCCAACCTGTACACTCTTTTGTCCTCAATACCTTCCTCCACAACTCACTATTCTGTGCTTGATCTTAAAGATGCTTTTTTCACTATTCCCCTGCACCCCTCGTCCCAGCCTCTCTTTGGTTTCACTTAGACTGACCCTGAGACCCATTAGACTCAGCAAATTACCTAGGCTGTACTGCCGCAAGGCTTCATAGACAGCCCCCATTACTTCAGTCAAGCCCAAATTTTATTCTCATCTGTTACCTATCTCGGCATAATTCTCATAAAAACATACATGCTTTCCCTGCTGATCATGTCCAATTAATCTCCCAAACCTCAATCCCTTACAAAACAGCAACTCCTTTCCTTCCTAGGCATAGTTAGTGTGGTCAGAATTCTTACACAAGAGCCAGGACCACACCCTGTAGCCTTTCTGTGCAAACAACTTGACCTTACTGTTTTAGCCTAGCACTCATGTCTGCGTGCAGCAGCTGCCGCTGCTTTAAAAATTTTAGAGGCCCTCAAAATCAAAAACTATGCTCAACTCACTCTTTACAGTTCTCATAACTTCCAAAATCTATTTTCTTCCTCATACCTGACGCATATACTTTCTGCTTCCCGGCTCCTTCAGCTGTACTCACTCTTTGTTGAGTTTCCCACAATTACCATTGTTCCTGGCCCGGACTTCAATCCAGCCTCCCACATTATTCCTGATACCACACCTGACCCCCATGACTGTATCTCTCTGATCCACCTGACATTCACCCCATTTCCCCAAATTTCCTTCTTTCCTGTTCCTCACCCTGATCACGCTTGATTTATTGATGGCGGTTCCACCAGGCCTAATCGCCACACACCAGCAAAGGCAGGTTATGCTATAGTACAAGCCACTAGCCCGCCTCTTAGAACCTCTCATTTCCTTTCCATCGTGGAAATCTATCCTCAAGGAAATAACTTCTCAGTGTTCCATCTGCTATTCTACTACTCCTCAGGGATTATTCACGTCCCCTACCTTCCCTACACATCAAGCTGGAGGATTTGCCCCCACCCAGGACTGGCAAATTAGCTTTACTCAACATGCCCGAGTCAGGAAACTAAAATACCTCTTAGTCTAAATAGACACTTTCACTGAATAAGTAAAGGCCTTTCCTACAGGGTCTGAGAAGGCCACCGCAGTCATTTCTTCCCTTCTGTCAGACATAATTCCTCAGTTTAGCCTTCCCACCTCAATACAGTCTGATAACAGATGAGCCTTTATTAGTCAAATCAGCCAAGCAGTTTTTCAGGCTCTTAGTATTCACTGAAACCTTTATATCCCTTATGGTCCTCCATCTTCAAGAAAAGTAGAATGGACTAAAGGTCTTTTAAAAACACACCTCACCAAGCTCAGCTACCAACTTAAAAAAGACTGGACAATACTTCTACCACTTTCCCTTCTCAGAATTCAGGTCTGTCCTCAGAATGCTACAGCGTACAGCCCATTTAAGCTCCTGTATAGATGCTCCTTTTTATTAGGCCCCAGTCTCATTCCAGACAACAGACCAACTTAGACTGTGCCCCACCCCCCCAAAAAAAACTTGTCATCCTACTATTTTCTGTCTAGTCATACTCCTATTCACCATTCTGAACTACTCATACATGCCCTGCTCTTGTTTACACTGCCGGTTTACCCTGTTTTTCCAAGCCATCACAGCTGATATCTCCTGGTGCTATCCCCAAACTGCCACTCTTAACTCTTGAAGTAAATAAATAATCTTTGCTGGCAGGACTCTGCCGAATCTCCTTAAGCACTCTCTAATCAGATATCCTGAGTTGTCCCAATTCTTAGACCTTTTATACCTGTTTTTCTCCTTCTGTTATTCCATTTAGTTTTTCAATTCATACAAAACCATATCCAGGCCATCACCAATCATTCTATACGACAAATGTTTCTTCTAACATCCCCACAATATCACCCCTTACCACAAGACCTCCCTTCAGCTTAATCTCTCCCACTCTAGGTTCCCACGCCGCCCCTAATCCCACTTGAAGCAGCCCTGAGAAACATCGCCCATTCTCTCTCCATACCACCCCCCAAAAATTTTCGCCGCCCCAACACTTCAACGCTATTTTGTTTTATTTTTCTTATTAATATAAGAAGGCAGAAATGTCAGGCCTCTGAGCCCAAGCCAAGCCATCGCATCGCCTGTGACTTGCACGTATACGCCCAGATGGCCTGAAGTAACTGAAGAATCACAAAAGAAGTGAATATGCCCTGCCCCACCTTAACTGATGACATTCCACCACAAAAGAAGTGTAAATGGCCGGTCCTTGCCTTAACTGATGACATTACCTTGTGAAAGTCCTTTTCCTGGCTCATCCTGGCTCAAAAATCACCCCCACTGAGCAACTTACGACCCCCACTCCTGCCCGCCAGAGAACAAACCCCCTTTGACTGTAATTTTCCTTTACCTACCCAAATCCTATAAAATGGCCCCACCCTTATCTCCCTTCACTGACTCTCTTTTCGGACTCAGTCTGCCTGCACCCAGGTGAAATAAACAGCCATGTTGCTCACACAAAGCCTGTTTGGTGGTCTCTTCACACGGACACGCATGAAAGTAACCACAGGAAAGGGGACTAGGATGTGAAAGAATAGGCCAAGACCCCCCACTCCACCCTCCAGTATTTAAGATTACTAGACTATTCTGGGGGTAGATAGAGGAGAAAGAAGACTTTTGGATAGAAAATGATTTTTACACTTTTTAAAAGAACACTTCTGAGTCTTAAGATTCCAATGAGAGCATTTTTAATAAACTGGATGTGACACAAGTTATAGAACTAGGCTGAGACACCATTAAGGGAGCTTACTGCCCAGCAGGCAGAGTTTTTAAAAAAAACACAGTTAGTAGCAATTATGGGAAAAATAAGATCCTTTTGTGTTTATACCTTAACATAAGGAAAGATTCTCACTAAATTGGTTAAGCATGGTAATGTTTGCACTCTTTAAATGTAAGTTGAAGTGTTGCCTCTCCTAAGTAACACATTTATGTTTCCAAGGTGGTTTTCATGGAGACAAAAGGTGGAGAAGGACAGTCCTGTGAAGTGGCTGCAACAGTTGAAGGTAACAGTAAGTCTTCATCAAGAGCCAGACATGCCTTAGAATAACAGGTAAATAAATAATTTAAAGCAGAGGCCTCACATTACCAGACTAAGTCCCAACCAACCAAATCATCTTCCTCATTTGAAATTCCTCTAAGTGTCACAAAGGTTGTTGTGTTTGTGATGTGGGTTTTGACTGTCCTCATGTTACCAGAAAGAGGTCCTGATCCAGACCCCAAAAGAGGGTTATTGGATCTTGCACAAAAAAGAATTTGAGGCAAATCCATAAAGTGAAAGCAAGTTTGCTAGGAAAGTAATGGCTTTTTACTAGGAAAGTAATACAGGAATGGCTACTCCATAGTCAGAGCTGCCCCACAGGTTGCTGGTTGCCCACTTTTCCAGTTATTTCTTGATGATACGCTAAACAAGAAGTGGATTATTCATGCCTCCCCTTTTTAGACCATATAGGGTAAACTGTGATGGCGCTGATGGGAGTGTAGCAGTGAGGACAACCTGAGGTCACTCTCATCGTCATCTTGGTTTTGGTTTGGTGGGTTTTAGTCGGCTTCTTTACTGCAACCTGTTTTTACCAGCAAGGCCTTTATGACCTGTATCTTGTGCCCACCTCTTATCTGATCCTGTGACTTAGAATTCCTAACTGTCTGGGAATGCAGCCCAGTAGGCCTCAGCCTTATTTTACCTAGCCCCCCTATTTAAGACGAAGTTGCTCTGAGTTGAATAAAAAGCATTCAAAAATAACCAAATAAAAAACTTTATGTGGATAGAGAATCAGAAAGACTGTGGTGACAGTTCTGAGTCAAACCTTCACAATTTTCCCCTCCTTCCTGTAATGAAATTAGACTCAGGAGAAGTTCCAGGATTTAACAAACCCAGGAATAATAGTCTACATTTCAACACTGAAAAGTTTTCTTACTCTGTTTACCAACTATGGGGACTATGACTAAAATATTATGAGAAATAACTCATGTCTCAAGACTCAGAGCCAAATTAATTTCACATATCTATAATTTGCTACACAAACAACCACTTTCCCAGAGGCCTCTGTTCCTATAGGTCAACAAACACGAGATGACTCCACGATGAGACTCCCAGGCTTCAGACAAGTCCATAGCCTTAGGTAATTATGATCTGAGGTGGTTTTGAAGCTCCTCTTACACACACAGACCCCCCAAACCCATCCCTCCCACCCCTGCACCCCGCCCCATCTCTGGGCCAAAACTTTCTTTCCAGTGGGACTGAAAAGTACTGCCTGAAATTGTCAGCATTCCTGTCATTCTCTAAAGGCTGAGGCAGCTCTTTAAACATTCTTTCAGGCACCTGAGGAATTGGGCCACCAGCTCTTCTGTGGGGAGCCAACAGGAAATTAAGTATAAAGGGCAGCAAAAGTATTTGGGGAGATGACAATGAGGCATAAAGGAAACAAAGAAGGGTGGGGGTGCAAGAAAAGAAGCCTGGTCTACCTACACACTTTGCCCTGCAGATGGTTCTACCTCTCAGCACGTGTGATGACTTACCTAGGAATGGAATGTGGACCAGGGAGGGGAAGCTGGTACAAAGCTGTGGAGGCTGGAAAGGAACCCAGGGCCCTATTACAAATCGTGAATAGTGACTTTTAGCTAGAATCACTTGCCAGAAGCTTGGGAAAAAAATGTTTTCACTGAGGGCCTAATTGGATGTCAGAAGCCTTCTACAGAAAGCCTGGCTCCTAGAGCTTCCTAGCTGCTGAGATGGGCTATCCTGGCAAGAATCCTCTCCCTCCTCCTTTCTTTCCCTCTTGCTCCCTTCCTCTTTCCCCTCCTTTTCTCTTTTCCGTACACAATCTGACAGTTTATTTGGGACAATTCTTTGGAGAACTGGGATACACCTGCAGTATATTCATTTTTAAGCCATGGACAAACCACTAGAGGGCAATGCCATCACTAATTGCTGAAACTTTCCTGCTTTCCTCTGGCTTCAGCATTCAGCAGGCCTATCCACACATCCTGTGACAGGATGTTTCTGAACTTTTCCTTCAATTCTCATTGTAAATAAACAACCTCAGGGTGAATACATCCAGATGCACATCATAGCGACATGCAGCATGAATTGCACAGGCCAAAGTTTCTGGTCTATCCGGAACAGTCTTGCCTAATATGCACCACAGTTCAGAAACCAGAGGTTAAACTTGCTTTTTTGTCCTGAATTTCTGCCTGAATTTTGGAGTTTCTCTCAAATGCTATCTCTAAGGGCAAAAGGAGCCCTTCAAAGAAATGAAAAGTTAAATAATCCAGCACAGCCCATTGGTACAGGATTTCTGTTTTGTTTCCATATTCAAGTTACAAATATTTGGTTTGCTTAAATGCAGGGTTGCCCAAATGGTCAAAAGCTATTAGTAGATTAGTCATGTATGCAAACATAGGGAGCAGGGGCACATGTTTCTCACTGCTTGAGAAACTATGTGTATAAACGGGGTCCCAGTAAATTTGGTCCTAGCCGGGGCGTACCAAAGAAAGCAAAGCTAGCAGGGGTAGTGGCTAATGTCTGTAATCCCAACACTTTGGGAAGTTAAGGCAGGAGGATCACTTGAGGCTGGGAGTTCAAGGTTTGCCTGGGCAACATAGCAAGACCCCATCTCTAAAAAAATAAAAATAGTCATGTACTATTATACAGGTGTGCACCTGTAGTCCCAGCTCCTCAGGAGGCTGGGGTGGGAGGATCCTTTGAGCCCAGGAGTTTGAGGCTGCAGTAGCTGTGATCACACCACTGCACTCTAGCCTGGGTGACAAAGCAAGACCCTGTCTGAAAAAAAAAAAGGGAAGAGAAAGAAAGAAGGAAAGAAAGAAAGAAAGAAAAAGAAAGAGAGATAGAGAAAAGAAAAGAAAAAAGAAAAGAAAAGAAGGCTGCTAGAAATCTTAAACTCGGCTGGGTGCAGTGGCTCATGCCTGTAATCCCAGCACTTTGGGAGGCCGAGACGGGTGGATCACCTGAGGTCAGGGGTTGGAGACCAGCCTGGCCAACATGGTGAAACTAGTCTCTACTAAAAATACAAAAATTAGCCACGCATGGTGGCGGGAGCCTGTAATCCCAGCTGAGGCAGGAGAGGAGGCTGAGGCAGGAGAATCGCTTGAACCCAGGAGGTGGAGGTTGCAGTGAGCTGAGATCGTGCCACTGCACTCCAGCCTGGGAGACAAAGTGAGACTCCTTCTCAAAAAAAAGAAAAAGAAAAAAAAAAAGAAATCTTAGAACTCCTTGAACTTTTTTGTGCAGAATCTCCCTTCCTATGAGTTCAACTAGTGTTCCTAGGCATACACTCTGCCTCCTGTATAGAGGCAGACTAGCATCAGACTTCTCTGAGATTAGTATTTCAAGAATGTATGCAAACTAACCTACTGAAGTTAGACTGAAGATCTGGGTAAAAATGTAAATCAGAAAGTATTCAATAAATCAGGTAAAGGACATAACAGGCAATTCATGTACTGGAATACTGCTGCCTCCAGCACTGGTGGTGTACTTCTTCAAGTACAGCACTTCTTCAAATATTTGCTGATGTCAAGCTTATCCTCCATTTATCAGCAGAGGCAGATAAGGTGAGGAAAATATTTGTAGGCAGAGAGATTTCTGGAATTTTCCTACAGTGCTGAAATACCATCCAGAGTTCAAGTGGGCCATATTTGGACAATGACTGCTATGTTATTTTTTCTATCTCTTGTATTTTCACTGCTATATAATAACATTAACACTCTTTACACAAGGTCAGTACTATTTACCTAAGACTTTCCCAAATCTTTCCCATTCTCTCCCCTCAAAAGTTCATGAACACATTCTATGTTTCTGAAGGAAAAAATATAATAGAGGAAAAGTTTATTGAGATTAGTCAGGTGGGGATTGTAATTCACCAAATCTGCATTTACTAGAAGGAAGATAGAGCAGAAAACTAGTCCCAGGGTTTAAAGACTACAATTCATAGAAGACTCCTATTGTTGGGCCAACACCGTATTTCACAGTAGGTGAAGAGAGAAAAAGTACAGGAAAACAAACAAGGATGGAAGTATGGTGCAGGAGGGTGCACAGTGAATAGAAGAAAATGCTATGGAAGACTACTCCTCACCGAGCAAAACCCGACTAGGTGGAACGTGGACTGAAGGTGGAGATGAATTCAAGAGTTTTACGGAGGGCACCTGTCACCTAATCACAGCGCCACCAACGCTACCAAGAAAGCATCATGGCCTTTTCTTTTACAGGCACTTTGTTTACAGGACAAATCAAGGAAATCAAGGAAAAGGCATCTTTTCTCTTCCAGATCACTTTTAGAATCCAAGATTTGGTACACTGGGACAAATAAAAACACATAGCTAGGAAAGGGTTGATGAGATCCCATTTGTAACTTGGCTAAATAGAGTTGTTTCAGTACCTGACAACTTGAGTTCAATCTGTATTATTCTGAATGTATAATTGATGTGGCCATCAGTTTCCAGTAAAGGAACTTTTGTTTTGCTTTTTTCCCCCCACTTTCCCTCAGAAGGAATGGCTTTCTCATTAGGAAACGTTCGCATGCCCTCAGAAAAGGTGTTTGGAATAGAAAGACTCCCCGGAATCAGATTAAAATGCCAGCAGAGTTGAGTATGTTCTTCCCCATTTTGAGCTAGTTAAATGAGAACTCACGCCATTCTCCACACAGGGAACTTCTTAGGTAAAACTATTAAAGCCATGGAACCATTTACTTAGTGTGGTTATTAAAATCCTATGGCACTCTGGTGAACAGTGCTGTGGACTGGCAGCCAGAATATCTTTTCCAATTCTAGCCCCTATATTTCCCGGATTTATAGAAGCAAAGCAACTAGGAAAGCTGTAGGTCTTCTCACCCATTTTGTAGATATTTGTTGAGTACCCAATGTTTTAGGCACTGGAGTACAATAATAAACCAGATCTAGCACAGTCCTTGCCTTCACAGTTCAGAGTCATGAAGGAAACAAACCAGTAAAAAGGCAATTGTAACTTCACACCCATTAGCATGGCCATGATAAAAGAGAGAGAGAGAGGAGGAAAAAAAGGAAAGAAAGAAGTGTTGGTGAGGACACTAAGCAATCAGAACCCTCATACAGTGTTGGTGTCAATGTAAAATGATGCGGCTACTCTAGAAAAGTCCTCCAAAAGCTCAATACAGAATCAGAATAACCATACAATGTAGCAGTGTCGCTGCTAGGTACATACTCAAGACCATTGAAAACATGGCCATACGAAAACTTGTACACAAATGTTAATAGAAGCATTATTAATACTCAAAAAGTGGAAACAATCCAAATGTCCATCAGCTGACGAATGGATATACAAAATGTGGTACATACATACAATGGAATATTTCAACCATAAAATGAAATGAAGTACTGATACATAATACAACATGGATGAACCTTAGAAACATATTTAGTGCAAGAAGACAGACACAAAGGGACAAATATGGTATGATTCTATTCATATAAAATGTCCAGACTAGGAAAATAAATAGAGATAAAAAGTAGATTAATAATTGTCAGGGGATTGGGGGAAGGGGAAACATGGAGTGGCTGTCAATGGGTGTGTATGTGGGTTCTTTTAGGAGTGATGAAAATGTTCTCCAATTATATAGTGATTGCATAACCTTGTAAATATATTAAAAACCACTGAATTGTACAATTTAAAAGAGTGACTTTTATGTTATGTAAATTATATCAATAAGACAAGGTAATTATAATACAATAAGATGATGGCCATATTAGAGCGTGCTAGTCTACATGTGTGGGGGTAGTGTTGGAGAAGAGGTTCAGAAAAGCTTTCTGAAAAAAATGACTTTTAAGCAGTGATCACAGAAGACAAGTAGGAGTAAGAAGGAAAAGGAGGAAGAATGGATCAATGTTAAAGGAACAGCAGAATATGACCACGGCAGAGGGGAGAGAGCACATGGTACATTTGGAGGAATAGTGGTCCTGCTGGGCTGAAACATGATGTTCACAGTGGAGAGAAGTAAGGCTAGGGATAGAAGGAGCAAACCAACCATGCTAAAGAATTTCTACTTTATCCTAATTATAACAGGAAACCCTTGAAAGAGCTAAAGCACAGGAATGACAAGATCTGATCTGTTCTTTGGAAAGGTTGTTCTAAGTGCAACGCGAAGAACAGACTGGAGGTAAAGCAAGCATAGGGGCCAAGAGATTGGTTAGGAGGTTATTGCACTAACACAGGTCTGACCTGACCAAATAGGGAAAATTGGAAGGTACCGGGGAAGTTCTTCCAAGCTCCCTGTAATGCTCTGCCAACTATAACAGTACTAGGCTCTGCCAGGAAGCAAGATGTGGCTTTAGTAAGGAGGTGGTGCCAATGCTAAGGCTGCTAGCGAGTCTTCCAGTAGACACTACTCCTGCTTTTAGCCCAAACTTTATACTCAATCTCTAGACTTGGGCTCCCTTTTCCCTCCACAATGAACATAAAGATCCTCACCATGTGCAACAGATAGTCTACTGTAAGAGTACGGATTTGAGTCAGAAGCACCTAAGTTCAAATTCCTACCCTGCCATTTCCAAACTTATGTGATAAGATATACTTAACCTCTGATCTCAGTTTTCTTGGATGTGAAATTAGGAAGATAATAACATATCTCAGTTTTGTGCTAAGGATTATATGTGATTACAGATGTAAAAAAGCCTTGCACCAGGCCTGCTATTTAGTAGGTGCTCAATAAATGTAGTCTCTGTGCTCTTTGCATCACAATCCTATAGTTACAATCGTGTTCCTAATTGGTGGGTTCTTGGTCTCGCTGACTTCAAGAATGAAGCCGCGGACCCTCGTGGTAAGTGTTACAGTTCTTAAAGATGGCGTGTCCGGAGTTTGTTCCTTCTGATGTTCAGACATGTCTGGAGTTTCTTCCTTCTGGTGGGTTCGTGGTCTCGCTGGCTTCAGGAGTGAAGCTGCAGATCTTCACGGTGTTACAGCTCTTAAGGCGGTCCATCTAGAGTTGTTCATTCCTCCCGTTTGGAGTTGTTCATTCCTCCCGGTGCGTTCATCGTCTCGCTGGCCTCCTGCAGACCTTCACGGTGAGTGTTAGAGCTCATAACGGCAGCGCAGACCCAAGGAGTGAGCAGCAACAAGATTTATTGCCAAGAGCAAAAGAACAAAACTTCCACAGTCGGGAAAGGGACCGGACTGAGTGGGCCCTGCTGGTTAGGGCAGCCAGCTTTTATTCCCTTATTTGGCCCCACCCACATCCTGCTGATTGGTCCATTTTACAGAGAGCTGATTGGTCTGTTTTGACAGGGTGCTGATTGGTGCATTTACAATCCCTGAGCCAGACAGAGTGCTGATTGGTGTATTTACAATCCTCTAGCTAGATGTAAAAGTTCTCCAAGTTCCCACTAGATTAGCTAGACACAGATCACTGATTGGTGCATTTACAAACCTTGAGCTAGACACAGGGTGCTGACTGGTGCGTTTACAATCCCTGAGCTAGACACAGAGTGCTGACTGGTGCATTTACAATACTCTAACTAGACATATAAGTTCTCCAAGTCCCCACCAGATTAGCTAGATACAGAGTGCTGATTGGTGCATCCACAAACCTTGAGCTAGACACAGGGTGCTGATTGGTGTATTTACAAACCTTGAGCCAGAAACAAAGTGCTGATTGGTGCATTTACAATCCTCAAGCTAGACATAAAAGTTCTCCAAGTCCCCACCAGATTAGCTAGGTACAGAGTGCTGATTGGTGCATCCATGAACCCCGAGCTAGACACAGAGTGCTGACTGGTGCATATACAATCCTCCAGCTAGACATAAAAGTTCTCCAAGTCCCCATCCGACTCAGGAGCCCAGATGGCTTCGCCTAGTGGATCCTGCACCAGGGCCACAGGTGGAGCTGCCTGCCAGTCCCGCGCCACACGCCTGCACTCCTCAGCCCTTGGGCAGTCAATGGGATGGGGCGCTGTGGAGCAGGGGGTGGCACCCATTGGGGAGGCTCAGGCCAGGGACTCGGGCATGGCAGGCTGCAGGTCCTGAGCCCTGCCCCACAGGGAGGCAGCTGAGGCCCGGCGAGAATTTGAGCATGGCACGGGCAGGCTGGCAGTGCTGGGGGAGCCGGTGCCCCCTCTGCAGCTGCTGGCCTGGGTGCTAAGCCCCTCATTGCTCAGGGCCAGCGGTGCCGCCCGCCGCTCCCAGTGTGGGGCCCACTGAGCCTGCACCCACCCAGAACTCACGTTGGCCCGTGAGCGCCACGTGCAGCCCCGGTTCCTGCCTGGGCCTCTCCCTCCACACCTCTCTGCAAGCAGAGGGAGCCGGCTCCGGCCTCAGCCAGCCCAGAGAGGGGCTTCCACAGTGCAGTGATGGGCTGAAGGGCTCCTCAAGCGTGGCCAGAGTGGACGCCGAGGCTGAGGAGGTGCTGAGAGCGAGCGAGGGCTGCTAGCACGTTGTCACCTCTCACAATCATAATTCTTCAATGCAAGCATGACACCAAAGGGTGAGGCCTGCTACTGTCAAAATTTTAGTGAGCTAGGAGGACTATTCCATATTTTCCTAGAAATAGGTATTTGCTAGTTGACAAACATAAGTTATTTGTATCCATGGTTCCTTAAAATACCATTTCAAAGCCAAATGTATTTAGGACCGGGCGCAGTGGCTCATGCCTGTAATCCCAGCACTTTGGGAGGCCAAGGCAGGTGGATCACCTGAGGTCAGGAGTTTGAGACCAGCCTGGTCAACAAGGTGAAACCCTGTCTCTACTAAAAATACAAAAATTAGCCAGGCATGGTGGCAGGTGACTGTAACCCCAACTACTCAGGAGGCTGAAGCAGGAAAACTGTTCAAACCCGGGAGGCGGAGATTGCAGTGAGCCAAGATCACGCCATTGTACTCCAGCCTGGGTGACAAGGGTGAAACGCTGTCTCAAAAACAAACAAACAAACAAAAACAAAAAGTTAGACTTATTTAAATTAATTCCTAAAAGGAAAGATCTGAGAGCTCCTCAGACAAGTCATCAAATCAGGCTTGTTTATGCTCAAGCAGGAAGGCCAAAGTTCCAGGTAAAGGCTCTCCTTTCTAGAATCAGCATAACTGCAAGGCAGCAGACCATATAAATAGTTTGATGCTCTGAACAAATGGAATGTTGTCTGGAATGATAATGTGGAAAGAGTTCATGTTAACACAGCAGGCCATTTAATGTAAAGAAACACGTTTTAAAAGCTACCTAGAGCTTTCTAGGTACAAGTGTTTTGTTCAGGTTTTTATGCAGACAGAAACAGTTTAAAAACAGGCAAGGATCGAAGGTATCAAAATGTGTTTTAAAACCTATCTGAAGGAGTTGATTACTATCAGCACTAAAACCCAGTCTTTAATCTCCTCCTTAACCAGGATGCAGTTCCTAGAGATAAAATATAATGTTAACACTGATCTAATATAGTAAACAATCCTCAGACCTTTGGAAAGATTTCTCTCTCTCTCTACACACACACACACACACACACACACACACACACATTTTATATCTTTCATGTATCCCTCTCCCCCTCCTCCCATACTATGAAGTAATATTTAACCCCAAAGAAATAACAACCTTGTTAAGTTTGTTTCCTTCTTTGCTAATCACTGCAGTGGATTTCAGAAAGCACAAGGTGGCAGAAGCACACTAAAAATCCAACTGGAATAAAGGCTACAGCAATTAGAACATCATGAAAATGGCAGCAAACTCTATTTTTAAAAATAAATGAGTACTTTTTCATCATAGCAAACATGCTCAATAAAATTTTGAAAATATGACAGGTAGAAAAAGGAAAGGGGATTGTATTACTGAGACATATGGACAAATGTTTAATTCTTCTTACTACAATTATTAGTTGTGATTTTATCAGATATGCAACTTTATATCCTCCCTTTTAAACTCTAACAATGGGAGCACTTTCAAACCTGCTTTAGTCAAACATCTCTGTTTCAAAAAAGATTTAAGGCATCTGCATGTGTCCATGTTTTTATAAACATTTTCAAAAGATCACTGATTAGAACATGGCTAATTTTATCTAGCCATTTTCCCATTAGCAATGATTGTTTTAAGTTAAACATTATGACACCTGAGCCAGTAAATTTACATTTTAAGATCTCATTTCAAAAATCAAACAGGCTGGGGGCGGTGGCTCATGCCTATAATCCCAGTACTTTGGGAGGCCAAGGCAGGCGGATCACCAGAGGTCAGGAGTTCGAGACCAGCCTGACCAACATGGAGAAACCCCGTCTCTACTAAAAATACAAACATTAGCCAGGTGTAGTGGTGGGCACCTGTAATCCCAACTACTCAGGAGGCTGAGGCAGGAGAATCACTTGAATTCGGGAGGCGGAAGTTGCAATGAGCCGAGATCAGGCCATTGCACTCCAGCCTGGGCGACAGCGAGACTCTGTCTCAAAAAACAAATAAAAACAGCCATCTGAGAAAATCAGACATGAACAAATGAAATAACATTTTATTCCAAAACAGAATCAAATGATGCTATCCTGTTTACTTTTTGTGCTGGCCTGTGGGTACTTGGACCTTTCTTATTTTACAAACCTATATCTACAGTGTGTGTTTAGAAAATCATTGTATATGTCGAAAATATAACAAAATAATTTTAAAAATACTTAAGTATTGTGGTAGCAGTCAAAAGTTATTTATACTTTTAAAAGATTGCTACCAACTAGATTTGCCCCTGAAAAAATAACCAAAGCCATAATTCATTTGCTACTTTGGAATCAACCTGAATGCTAAAAACAACTGTATAAAATCATTTGGTCTAGTCATCTGCTTTAGACAGGTGAAAAGCCATTATTATTCCCCTCTATTATGGGCTCAGGAAAATAAAGCCAACATCAATGGAAGATGGTGCTCAGAACCCTGTCAAGTATGGGGAAAATTCTGTATCTCTGGATGTCTTTTGACCTTAATTCAGACCTTTAATCCACAGGTCAAAATATGTAAAATTAGAAATAATGTAATGACTTTTCCCCCTTTTAACTGAAACTCAGTTTTCTCTATTAAATGAGCAAAACAATGACTTCCATGAGAGAGGAAATTCAATTGTCAGGAACAAATGTTATTACATTCCAGCACCTTCTGAATGTTTAGTCTTGAGTCTTTCTTTTGTAAGCACTAACTAAGCAATCACAGAGAATTCTCTTCAAGAAGGATTCTCATTCATGATTTTCTCCAGGCCCCAGTGAGAACTCTAAATTAAAGGGCTCTCACTCTTTATGGCTTCATTTGCTTCTTCCTTCCCCAGTAGCTTTGAAGAAATTTCCCTTTTTATTCAAATGTGCTCACCCAGGTCAGAGAGGAGATTTCCTGAACTCTGAACACCAAGGTTAAATCTTCCATGGTCTAACACCTTGCAAGCTGCAAATAACTGAAGAGGGGAAAAAAGATCACCTTAAAGAAATTATTAGTATAGAACCTTTCTGCACTTTCTCAACATTTCTTCTCCTTAGGCCTGCATGAGAAATTCAAGACCAAGTCTGGATAATTCAACTATAAACTCAGCATCAGAATGTTTTTTGCCTGCCTATTTGCTAAGGTTTCCAAAAACTGGGCTTATCCATTTCCAGAGCCCTGGAAAAAATTTGAAAACATGAACTATATTAATAATAATGTGCCTTCTCTATAGAGCATCCACATTTTAAAAGCCTAGAGATCCCGGCTTGGGAAAGCTAGAAAAGTAAATACCAACTATGATGACTGGAGAAACTAATTTAAATTCCTCTGCTGAATCTTGTCCCCAGGCTTCCAATAAAAATAAGTTAGGTTTTGGCCCTGAACTATTCCTTACAAAAATTGCTTATCATTATACAAGAATAGTTTCCCTATTTTCTGTTTATTTGTTTTTCCTCTAGTTCTATTCTTTCCCACATAGATTAAACCAAAATAAGATTAGCCAAACCTAATTTGATTCTAATCCAAGCCACACACCCTATGTATTCCATTACAAATCAAGTTTAATTTACTGACTTCCTTGGGTCCCAACTGAATGACCTACTGGAAGCTATGAAAGGGGTCACAGAGTAAGACTGCAGGCCAAAAAAAGAATGTGAAAAACACAAGCAAGCCTGGAAACAAATTCACCCAAAGACATAACTTGCTTAAGATGTTTCTTGTGGAATTTGAATGCTAAAAGATCAAGTCTCCTAACAGGAAAAGCAGCCAACAGAGAAGCAGATGCATTCACATTCACTCATCATTCGTTCGTTCATTCATTCATTCAACAATTATACATAGACCTCTCATAGTCATGAGTTTTAACAACAGCAGAAACTTCAGGAGAGTATTTGCTTTCTGGTGCTCAGTTCTGCACTGAAGCCAGTCTCCCATTACCGCAGGATTTTTTCTGTATGTTGTAAAATCTGTGAACATAAACTTTAGTTTTTATCTGCTTTTATTTTTTGGTAATTTGGAAGCTGAATTAAAAACATCCCCTTTAATTTTGGCAATGAGTATCTTTTAGATTCTTTTAATCCAAGGGATTTTAGACCTTCTGAAGTCAAGGTTTACTTCTAAAGAATAAAGAATTTTGTTTGCTAACAATGTGAAAGTAAGAGCTAATATAATAGCTACATATGGTCTTATACCAGTGATAAGTCACTGATGTTGTTACAGCTTATGTGACAAACGTTCACAATGTTTTTGGTCCTCAAAATCACCCTGACAGCAGTAGTACTCTAGAGAGGTGTGAGGAGACGAGTGAAAAACCCAAAAAGAAGAAAAAGCAAAAGCCCCAGGAGGTTCCTCAGGAGAAAACAGAAGACCCATCTATCTCTTTCTCCAAACCCAAGAAAAAGAAATCTTTTTCCAAGGAGGAGTTGATGAGTAGTGATCTTGAAGAGACTGCTGGCAGCACCAGTCTTCTCAAGAGGAAGAAGTCTTCACCCAAGACGGAAACAGTTAATGACCCCGAAGAGGCAGGCAACAGAAGTGTCTCCAAGAAAAAGACGAAATTCTCCAAAGAGGAACCTGTCAGCAGTGGACCTGAAGAGGCTGCTGGCAGCAAGAGCAGCTCCAAGAAGAAAATGTTCCATAAAGAAGCCCAGGAAGATTAGAATGCAAATGGACATTCTCTGGGAGGCGGGGCATACCATAGCCCAAGACATTTCCTACCATGTCCAGTTCCCCAATAAAAACAAATTCACACACACACACAAATCACCCTCATGAAATAAGAGAGGAATTATTATGACCACTTTGAAGATCAGGAAGTGGAGGCTCAGGAAAGGGAAATGATATGTCCAAGGTCCCTTTTTCTAAGTGGTGAATTCAAATCTTAACACTATCTGATCACTGTTCTTTTCTACTTTTCCTCAATTAATATTTAGTTTAAAATTTAAGCTTTTGTGTATTTTGTTCTAGGGGTTGGGACTATAAAGCTGTACACATATATAAAATTCCTCCTTAGCCTAGACAACATGGCAAAACCCAATCTCAACAAAAAAAATACAAAAATTAGCTGGGCATGGTGGTGTGCATCTGTAGTCCCAGTCACTTCGGAGGCTGAGGTGGGAGGATAGCTTAGGCCCCAGAGGCAGAGGTTGCAGTGAGCCAAGATGGCACCATTGCACTCCAGCCTGGGGCAACAGAGCCCAAAACTGTTACAAAAAAAAAAAAAAAAAAAATTCCTCCTTATGATTCAAGAGATTCCTGCATAGTCCTCAATCTTTGGTTTTGCTTTAAGAACAGATCATCTGCCCCATTTGGCTTAAAAACAAAAATTAAACACATAATACAAACATGAGACTACAAATACATTAAACTTCCAATAAATAGAACAAAAATGTTCACTGTTTAGTTACAGCATGTCATTTGATGAGCAGAAAATTAGAAAAATGATTTTAGTCCCCATTTCAGCATTATTTAACTAGAAAACCTTGGGTAAATCTCTCAAATTCTGTGTCTCAGTTTGTATACACTATTAAATGGGTATAAAAAATTGTCCTTCAAATGTTATAACCAGTACAAAATCATTAAATCTAAAATTGGTATATTTTAGATTTCCTAGTACTACTGGTATAAGAATTCTGAAAAAAGAGAGGAAAAGTTCATTTCAGTTTTGTCTCACGCAATAGTTAACATACAAGGTACTTTTTTTAAAGCTTGTTTAGTATCTAGAATATTGTGTACACATTCATTAAATTCCTTAAATTCTTTTTACTGATATCCCTTTGGACCCTGAATCCAATATTATGTAGCCATTTTCCCTATTACACAAATAGACTGGTTTGCACAGGTTACACAGTATGTTAATGGCAGAATCAAAGGTCAAAATATCTGATCGATATCCTAACCATGCCAGGATCATCCACTGCTAACAAGACAGAACTGTGACAGTCTCTTTAACGTCAGCAGAATTCTCTAAGCTGAGCCTTATTTTAGCTATCAGTTTCCTTCAGTTCCCATGCTGAATTTTATCAGATCTGCTTCTTTCTCTTCCTCTATTCATGCCTAATAAGCAAAGAAATAAAAAAGAAAAGCTGTAAAAAGCAGAGCACAGCATCTGGATAATCCACAAACCAGAAAAACCTGACTGACAAATAAGAGTTAACTAAATGGATTTTTTAGTGGATTTGTTTGTTTTTTTGAGACAGGGTCTCACTCTGTTGCCTAAGCTGAGGGTAGGCGCACAATCACGGATCACTGCAGCCTCAAATTCCTGGGCTCAGGCAATCCTCCCACCTCAGCTGATCCTCCTGCCTCAGCCTCTTGAGTAGCTGGGTCTACAGGCATGCACCACCACACCGGTCTGATGTTTTGTTTTGCTTTGTAGAGACAGTTCTTGCTATTTTGCCAAGGCTGGTCTCAAACTCCTGGCCTCAAGTGATCCTCCTGCCTGGCCCTCCCAAAGTGCTGGGATTACAGTAGTGAGCTACTGTGCCTGGCTGGATTTCTTGTCTACAGTTTAGAAACTCAATCTTCTTCAATCACATAATGAGTCTCAGGATATAACAGCAAGACACAACGTGAATTTGTGATTAAATTTTATTTTCATGAAATTTTTTGCATAGCCAGAATCACAAAACAAAAATGAGGAAATGCTTAAGTTGATTTACAAAAAGTGAAAGAAAAAACACACCCGTGGGAACCCCATCACAAAAACCGTAAAAAAAAAAAAAAAATTGCAAAAATCTTTCAGAAAAGGCAGTCTAGTCACCCAAAGAAATTTATAAGTTGACTGGCTGGAGAAGATTTCTTGAAAATATATAATAGAAGTTACAAATTAAGAAGTAACATATGGAGTAGGTAGTCAAAGTGAGAGGCGACAGCATGCTGGCAGCCCTTGCTCACTCTTGGCGCCTCCTTGGCCTCGGTGCCCACTCCGGCTGCGCTTGAGGAGCCCTTTAGCCCGCTGCTGTAATGGAGGAGCCCCTCTCTGGGCTGGCCAAGGCTGGAGCCGGCTCCCTCTGCTTGCGGGGAGCTGTGGAGGGAGCGGCATGGGCGGGAACTCAGGCTGCGTGTGGCGTACGCGGGCCAGCATGAGTTCTGGGTGGGCGCAGGCTTGGCAGCCCCGCACCTGGAGCAGCCGGCCAGTGCCACCGGTCCCGCGCAGTGAGGGGCTTAGCACCCAGGCCAGCAGCTGTGGAGAGTGTGCCAGGTCCCCCAGCACTGCTGGCCCGCCCATGCTGTGCTCAAATTCTCACCGGGCCTCAGCCGCCTCCCTGCGGGGCAGGGCTCAGGACCTGCAGCCCGTCATGCCCGAAGAATGCCCCCTGCTTCCCCACCGTGGGCTTCTGCATGGCCCGAGCCTCCCCGATGGGTGCCGCCCCCTGCTCCGCAGCGCCTGGTCCCATCGACCACCCAAGGGCTGAGAATTGCAGGCACACGGCGTGGGACTGACAGGCAGCTCCACCCGTGGCCCTGGTGCAGGATCCACTAGGCGAAGCCAGCTGGGCTCGTGAATCAGGCAGGGACTTGGAGAACTTTTATGTCTAGCTGGAGGATTGTAAATGCACAAATCAGCACTCTGTGTCTAGCTCAGGGTTTGTAAATGCACCAATCAGCACTCTGTGTCTAGCTCAGGGTTTGTAAATGCACCAATCAGCACTCTGTGTCTAGCTCAAGGTTTGTAAATGCACCAATCAGCACCCTGTGTCTAGCTCAAGGTTTGTAAACGCACCAATCAATGCTCTGTGTCTAGCTAATCTAGTGGGGACTTGGAGAACTTTTATGTCTAGCTAGAAGATTGTATATGCACCAATCAGCACTCTGTGTCTAGCTCAGGGATTGTAAATGCACCAATCAGCACCCTGTGTCTAGCTCAAGGTTTGTAAATGCACCAATCAGTGCTCCGTGTCTAGCTAATCTAGTGGGGACATGGAGAACTTCTGTGTCTAGCTCAGGGATTCTAAATGCACCAATCAGCACCCTGTCAAAACGGACCAATCAGCTCTCTATAAAATTGGCCAATCAGCTTTCTGTAAAATGGACCAATCGGCAAGATGTGGGTGGGGCCAAATAAGGGAATAAAAGCAGGCTGCCCGAGCCAGCAGCAGCAACCCACTCAGGTCCCCTTCCATACTATGGAATCTTTGTTCTTTCACTCTTTGCAATAAATCTTGCTGCTGCTCACTTTTTGGGTCCACACTGCCTTTATGAGCTGTAACACTCACTGCGAAGGTTTGCAGCTTCACTCCTGAGGTCAGTGAGACCACGAACCCAGCAGGAGAAATGAACAATTCCAGATGTGCTGCCTTAAGAGCTGTAACACTCACCACGAAGGTCTGCAGCTTCACTCATGAAGCCAACGAGACCATGAACCCACCAGAAGGAAGAAATTCCAAACATGTCTGAACATCAGAAGGAACAAACTCCAGACACACCATCTTTAAGAACTGTAACACCACGAGGTTCTGCGGCTTCATTCTTGAAGTCAGCGAGACCAAGAACCCACCAATTCTGGACACAAAAGTGTATGTGGAAATAATAGCAATAGTTCTGCATTTACCATGTGATTTATATTGGGCTATGCATTTTTAAAATCTATTTTACTTAATCCTTACAAATCCTAGATTGTTAAGAAGTCCTGCTAGTCCTTAAGGGAAATAATCTCTTCTTACTCTGTGCTTGTTCACATTATATCTATACTTTGTTTCTGTCTTCGGTAAGTTTACATTTAGTCAATCTGATTCATGTTAGTCCTGCCTTGGGCATCTATAGTTGCCTGCCCAATAAATAGTAGAGTTTAAATGAGTAATTTTCAAACTTTGGGTGCATGAGAACCTTGAGTAGATCCTATTAAGAGGACAAAGATCTATAACCCACACCCCAAAAAACGACTCAGTAGATCTGAGTTTGATCTAGTGCTTATGTGAAATATTCAACAAAAGTTTACTAAATACTTTATGCAATAGGTATTATAAACTCCACCTTACAGACAAGGAAATAGAGCCGTCAGTATGTAAAGTAACTTGCTAAAAGTCATAAAACTTAGATGAGTCAGCATAAGTACAATAGACAAGGTCTCTCACTCATTCATTCCTGTATTCACTTATTCAACAGGTATCTGAATACCTCCTACAGCCTTTCTCAAGGGAAATGCATTCAGATAACAAAAATCAATTATATCTGTACCATTAGCTGACAGGCCTGAAAAGCTTCCCTCTACCAATGTAGTACTGGAACATACATCAAAAGGGATGCAAATCAAGAAGAAAAAAGGGATGTTCTAGTTTTATTTCTAGAGATAGCAGCAACTATTTTAGAAATAGCTGTTTCCTTTGGACACTAAATTTTTTTCAATGGGGAATAATATTTTAAAAGGTGTTTTTTCTAGGCCTGGCACAGAGGCTCAAAACGCCTGTAATCCTAACAATTTGGGAGGCCAAGGTGGATGGATTGCTTGAGCTCAGGAGTTCAAAACCAGCCTGGGCAACAAGGGGAAACCCCAACTCTACAAAAAATACAAAAATTAGCTGGGCATGATGGCATGAGCCTGTAGTCCCAGCTACTTGTGGGGGCTGAGGCAGGAAGATCACTTGAGCCTGGGAGGTGAAGGCTGCAGTGAGCTGAGATGGTGCCAGTGCACTCCAACTTGGGTGACAATTTAAGTAAGACCCTGTCTCAAAAAAAGTGTGCCTTTTAAATGTCTTTTTCTGTTTAATGTCTTGGTCGTCTTTTCACTGTCCAGAAAATTCATCTACCTCTTTAAATCTGTATTATCTTTGGTAATCCCTATCAATCTGTATTAAAAGTCCCCAATATTTTTATTAATAGTTAAAAAGACTCTGTTTCCAGCTTCTTCTGTTTAATCTCACTCATGGAAAAATAGTTCCTACTATGTCTGAATTTTTTTTTTTAGACAGGGTCTCACTCTGTCACCTAGGCTGCAGTGCAGTGACACAATCTCCACTCACTGCCACCTCCACCTCCCAGGATCAAGCAATACTCCCACCTCAGCCTCCCGAGTAGCTGGGACCACAGACATGTACCACCATGCCCAGCTAATTTTTTGTAATTTTATTAGAGATAGCATTTCACCATGCTGCCCAAGCTGATGTCAAACTCCTGGGCTCAAGCGATCTGCCTGTGTTGGCCTCTCAAAATGCTGGGATTGATTATAGGTGTGCACCACCCTGCCTGGCCCTGAACTTAGAGATTAAACTTTATTTCTTATATTCCACAAATTTCACATAATCACAAGTAAACATCTCATGTTTATGCTGAGCAGAGTGAGAGGTGACAGCGTGCTGGCAGCCCTTGCAGCCCTCACTCGCTCTCAGTGCCTCCTCGGCCTCTGCACCCATTCTGGCCACGCTTGAGGAGCACTTCAGCCTGCCGCTGCACTGCGAGAGCCCTTCTCTGGGCTGGCCGAGGCCGGAGCTGGCTCCCTCGGCTTGCGGGGAGGTGTGGAGGGAAAGGCACAGGCGGGAACCAGGGCTGCAGGCAGTGCTTGCGGGTCAGCTAGAGTTCTGGGTGGGTGTTGGCTCGGCGGGCCCTGCACTCGGAGCGGCCCCAGGCAGTGAGGGGCTTAGCACCCGGGCCAGCAGCTGCAGAGGGTGCACTGGGTCCCCCAGCAGTGCCAGCCCACTGGCCCTGCACTCGATTTCTTGCTAGGCCTTAGCTGCCTCCCCGTGGGGCAGGGGACCTGCAGCCTGCCATACCTGAGCCTCCCCCACCCCCGCCCCGCCATGGGCTCCTGCATGGCCTGAGCCTCCCCGACGAGTGCTGCCCCCTGCTCCATGGCACCTGGTCCCATCGACCGCCCAAGGGCTGAGGAGTGTGGGCACACGGCGTGGGACTGGCAGGCAGCTCCACCTGCGGCCCCGGTGTGGGATCCACTGGGTGAAGCCAGCTGGGCTCCTGAGTCTAGTGGGGACTTAGAGAAACTTTATGTCTAGCTAAGGGATTGTAAATACACCAATCAGGACTCTGTATCTAGCTCAGGGTTTGTAAATACACCAATTGACACTCTGTATCTAGCTAATCTAGTGGGGACGTGGAGAACTTTTGTGTCTGTCTCAGGGATTGTAAACACACTAATCAGCACCCTGTCAAAACAGACCAATCAGCTCTCTGTAAAACAGACCAATCGGCTCCCTGTAAAATGGACCAATCAGCAGGACGTGGGTGGGGCCAGATAAGAGAATAAACGCAGGCCGCCTGAGCCAGCAGTGGCAAGCCACTCGGGTCCCCTTCCACACTGTGGAAGCTTTGTTCTTTTGCTCTTTACAATAAATCTTGCTACTGCTCTTTGGTTCCACACTGCCTTTATGAGCTGTAACACTCACCATGAAGGTCTGCAGCTTCACTCCTGAAGCCATCGAGACCACAAAACCACCGGGAGGAACGAACAACTCCAGACGCGCCGCCTTAAGAGCTGTTTAACACTCACCACGAAGGTCTGCAGCTTCACTCCTGAGCCAGCGAGACCATGAACCCACCAGAAGGAAGAAATTCCTAACACATCCGAACATCAAAAGGAACAAACTCTGGACACGCTGCCTTTAAGAACTGTAACACTCGCCGTGAGGGTCCACGGCTTCATTCTTGAAGTCAGTGAGACCAAGAACCCACCAATTCCAGACACAAGAGTACTGACCTACTTACTAGAGTGTATTCATCAGATATATAGAGTCTAATAATGGTAAGTATAAGATCCAACATAAGGAAAAAATACAACATGAAGAAATTGTCCTGTGTGTATAATTTCAAATTAATACATATAATTGGACAAATAAAATATCCACTTCCCAATTAAAGCCTTTTTCTAGGTCATAAAATAAACATTACTTTCAAACTTGTGCAATTCAGCAGAAAAAAATGTTTTGTTCTAGACCCTTTCAAGTGCCCCTGTGACCACCTCCTGCAATGATTAAAAAAAAAAAAAAAAACCCTATTGCCAACATCTATACTTGCTGCCTTAAAGCATGTGTATGCAAATCAATAAAAAATGCTTCTTGTTGTACAGGAACAGGAGCAGGTCAGTAGACAAGCAACTTCCTGCTTTGGTATGCTTCCTGTTTTCTGCTATCAGGACATACCTGTAAGTAGTAATCAGGATCACTGAAAAAACAAATTGAGAAGTAGAGAAAAAAAATGACTTGTTGCCAACCCACGTGAATTCAAGCTAATTCATCCTGTTTATTTAGTTCCTGTTTCAGCTTGGTTAATGACACTTCCCTGGAATGTATTTGTTTAGGAGTCCAAGCAGAGACATTTCTTACTAGGAAAACAGGCCCAGGGTGAACCCAGAGATTTAGAGGAAAAGAAACCTAACGGGGAAATATTTTAAGCTTCTCAAGTAAACTAACTCAAGAAACTTTCTTTCTAAAAGATGTCTTCCTTTACCCAAGATTTTGTTCAATATTTCTTCAGTAGCTACAATTTACCAGGGACTGTAGAGATTACATCTGTGTCAATACATACTGCATTCTTTTTTAGAACAGAGTTCTGATTTACTTCAATTGGGTTTCTAAGAGACATAGAGTCTTCCTAGAAAAGCAGAAATTTATGACCAGAAGGCAGTTTTGTTAATAGTCCAGAAGCTTCCTTATAACCTTTTTTTAAAAAAAGATTTTCAGGAAAGACAACCATTACAATCTTCTCAACTTCGCTACTGATATAAACCATATTATCCATGAAAATGCATTGTTTCACACAATTTACATGCATTATCTCATTTGTTCTTCACGATGACCCAACCAAGTTAGGCACTATTTTGTCCTTGCTGTAGAAGAGGAAACTGTAAAGCAACTTGCCCTACCTGACAGAGCTAGTAGTGGTAGAGCCAGGATTTGAATTCAAGTAGGTCTAACTTGGAAGCTAGTGCTCAAGTGTGTCTGATTTGGAAGCTACCACTTCATTAGGTGGTGCTTGTACAAACAGCCTTAAATACAGCACTCAGGTGTAATAACCATGGTTCAGTCAGATGTTGAATGCATTTTTCTAAATATTTCTCTGATTGAAACCAATCTCTCCATCTCAATTCCTTCAAAGCTTGCCTTAAATACTAGATCCTAAAGAAGTCCCTCCTAGTCCTTTAAGGAACGAATTAATCTCTCTCCTTTGCTTGTGCACATTCTGTTCTCTATATGTAAGCTTTTTTGAGAATGGAACCAGGCTGATTTCCTATGCACTCCTGGTGCTTCTCATACAGAAGTAAAAGGACCATATCATACTTAAAGAAACAGGCATCCAACTGCTGTTTGTAATGCTGAATTCAAATCATGTTCTAAAGAGGCAAGAATAAATAAGCATTAATTTCTACTCTACTAAAAAAATAGTTTTTATAACTTCCTATATACCATATGGCTTGATAGTATTTTGTAATCCCTAGTCTTTCTTCTAAACAGACCTGTGCTGCAGACTAATTTTATTAGTGGTTAGATACCTCAGTTTTCAGGTACTGGTAAATATCTGATTTAATTTATATCATCATGAGATCTCAAATAAATAAAATATCTCCCTCAGCCTTATTTCCCCATCTTCAAATAGATTGATCAACTTCTAAACAGTCAGGAAGACGTTATAAACTCATTTGAGGCCAAATAAGAGAAACTTCTCAAGTATCCTAAGGAGGGAATTTAAGTTGTTTTAAGAGTTTTTAAAAATCAATGTATAAAAGGCTACATAAATACTATTCTAAGTTAATAAATGAGCCAGGTACAGTAAATCTCCCAAACTGGATCTAATTCCCCCACATGTTCTCCTCAAATGAAATAAATCTTTACATAAGAATCACAACAAAATAATAAAATGTCGGCCAGGCACAGTGGCTCATGCCTGTAATCCCAGCACTCTGGGAGGCTGAAGCGGGTGGATCACCTGAGGTCAGGAGTTCGTGACCAGCCTGGCCAACATGGTGAAACCCCATCTCTACTAAAAATTACAAAAAATTAGCCGAACATGGTGGCACACGCCTGTAATCCCAGCTACTCTGGAGGCTGAGGCAGGAGAATCGCTTGAACCTGGGAGGCGGTGGTTGCAAGTGAGCCGAGACTGCGCCACTGCACTCCAGCCTAGGTGACACAGCGAGACTTCATCTCAAAAAAAAAAAAAAAAAAAAGAATAAAGTGTCTTGACCATTCAATTCCCCCCTCCACCCACCAAAACAGTAAAAGGATGATGATTTCAACCATAGTGGGAGTGTTTCTCAAGTAACTAGATACAAAGAGCTTGTCAAGTACACTGTACTTTCACCTCAATTGCAGATCTCAGAAGGGAAAAACACAGGAAGAATAAATAGATTTAATTGTGGGTGACTTTGGGAATTTTATGAGCTATAGGAACTCAGATATTTGGAAATCCATTACAAAATTAAGAACAGAAACTGAGTGTAAACAATTACAAATGCTTTAGAGGATCAGAATGTATGAGAAAATGTGGGATTCTCACTGCCCACCAAGTACTTAATAGCACTGGCCATTAAGGACATGACTTCTGGGCAAAAATAAAATTCATGTATAGGAGGCGGGCTTCAAGATGGCCGACTAGAAGCATTTCATGCTAGCCTCCTCCAGTTACAAGAACCAAAATAGGCAGGGTGCGGTGGCTCATGCCTGTAATCTCATCACTTTGGGAGGCTGAGTGGGGCAGATCACGAGGTCAGGAGTTTTGAGACCAGCCTGGCCAACATTGTGAAACCCCGTCTCTACTAAAAATACAAAAATTAGCCGGGCATAGTGGCGTGCACCTGTAGTCCCAGCTACTCGGGAGGCTGAGGCAGAACTGCTTGAACCCAGGAGGTGGAAGTTGTGATGAGCCGAGATCACAGCACTGCACTCCAGCCCGGACAACAGAGCAAGACTCCGTCTCAAAAAAAAAAATAATAATAATAATAAACAATCACGCTTCAAACTATCCAAAAGAGAATACTAGAATTAAACAGAAAAGTGTCATGAGATAATAAAAGCACAAAAGGAGAAGGAACAAAGGCAGTCTGTTTGGCTGGGAGCCATGGGCGACTTCCTAGTGTGGGGAGAGGTGAGAGACATTTAGGAGTACACATCTCCACCATGGAATTATGCATTCCTGACCACAGTAGAGCCAAGAGACCATGGGACAGAACTGCTGTCTCACATACCTTCTGAGCCCTAAGTGGCTACAGCAAGGCATCATTTTCAAACCTGGGCTTTGGCAGACTGCACTGTGTGCTGGATCCAAGCAGCACTGGTACTGATGAAATAGGGAAACTGAGACTGTCATTGCTGGAACTGGGGCACAAACTTGGGAGCACTCCTGTTGGCAGGGCTAAGCAGCCAGTGAGATATGAGCTGCAGCTGCCAGTCCTGTGCCCTTCTAGGACTGGGCCATGAGTTGGATGCAGTCTCTACCTGCCAACCCAGGCTGTGGCCACTGGGGCCAGCTTCGCCCTCTCCAGTGGCAGGGTCTCAGTGCAGCTGCTAACACTCATCATGTAAGCATTCTGCCTGGGACCTGAGATCACCTGGTTCCAGTCCACCAAGGCTGGTGCCGACTCTCACCATTGGGGGACTTCAGCAAAAGCCCACCTAGCCTGATTTCACCTCTACACCCCTAACGAGAGACAGGAAACTGCTCAGGACCCAGAAGATTGTTCTGCCACCGCTACTGCCATTGTCCACACAATGCTGAATGCTCAGGGGCCTGAAAATCTGCCCACCTGCCTAGTCCACTGCTGCCACTACTGGAATACAAACAAGCCATCTGGTAGACCAAGAATCAGCCCACTGGTAACTGCCAACACAAGTGACAGCATACGCCACCCTGGGACACAAAGATAGCCATAGTCAACCTACTGCTGCTACCACTAAGGCCTGAAAACTGGCTTACTTGACATCCCAGTCCCCAGCACACAGCTTCACCACAGCCTTCACTAATAACAGTACACTAACCCACAGAGGAAATCACAGATACTACTAATGCTGTTTATAGCTGAAGAAATAACACAGAGAGTACACTACTGCATACATCAAAAATCAAAGCCAAACTACCCTACACAACCAACACCACAGATATATCTTAAGGAAAAATTCTCTCCTACACAAGTAAATCCAGGCCAGGTGCAGTGGCTCACCCTTGGAATCCCACCACTTTGGGAGGCCAAGACAAACAGATCACCTGAGGTCAGGAGTTCAAGACCAGCTTGGCCAACATGGTGAAACCCTGTCTCTACTAAAAATATAAAAATTAGCCAGGTGTGGTGGTGCATACCTGTAAGCTCAGCTATTTGGGAGGCTGAGGCAGGAGAATCACATGAACCTGGGAGGTGGAGGTTGCAGGGAACCAAGATCGTGCCACTGCACTCCTGCTTGGGCAACAGAGTGAGTCTCCATCTCAAAAACAAAAAAAACAAAAAAACAAAAAGGAAATTCAAAAATAGGAAAAAGCAACTGTTACAGCAGATGTACAGATATAAATGTAAGGTCATAAGAAACATGAAAAAACGAATATGACACTTACAAAGGAATATCATAATTCTCCAGCAATATCTCTCTTTTTTTGAGATGGAGTCTCCCTCTGCCACCCAGGCTGGAGTGCAGTGGCGTGATATCAGCTCAGTGCAAGCTCCACCTCTCCTGCCTCAGTGCCTGAGTAGCTGGAACTACAGGCGCCTGCCACTACGCCCAGCTAATTTTTTGTATTTTTAGTAGAGATGGGGTTTCACCATGTTAGCCAGGATGGGCTTGATCTCCTGACCTTGTGATCCACCCACCTTGGCCTCCCAAAGTGCTGGGATTACAGGCGTGAGCCAATGTGCCCGGCCTTCTTTTTTTTTTTTTTTTTTTTTTGAGATGGAGTTTCGCTCTGTCACCCAGGCTGGAGTGCAGTGGTGGTATGATCTCGGCTCACTGCAAGCTCCGCCTCCTGGGTTCAAGTGATTTTCCTGCCTCAGCCTCCCGAGTAGCTGGGACTACAGGTGCACACCACCATGCCGGGCTAATTTTTGTATTTTTACAAAATTAATTTTGTATTTTTACAACACGTTGGCCAGGATGGTCTCGATCTCCTGACCTTGTGATCTGCCTGCCTTGGCCTCCCAAAGTGCTGGGCTTACAGGCGTGAGTCACTGTGCCCAGCCGGCAATACCTCTTAATCAAAAAAATTTTCTTTCTGACTCCAGAAATAGGAAAAAAAACATTCAAAATCCCAGATAAAAGATTCAAAATATTGATTTTAGAGCTCAGTGAGAAACAAGACAATTCTGAAAAATAATACCAAAATAAACCAGAAAAACAATTCAGGATATAAATGAGAAATTTACCAAAGTGATAGAAATTTTTAAAAAGAACTATACAGAAATTCTGGAATTGAAGAATTTACTGAAGAAAATATAAGACATATTAGAAAGCTTCAACCATAAACTAGGTCAAGCAGAAGAAAGGATCTCAGAACTTGAAAACAAATCTTTTAAAATCATCCAGTCGGGGAAAAAAAAGAAAAAATAATAAAAAGTAATGAGCAAAGCCTAGGTGACACTTGGAACCACATAAAGAAATCAAATTTAGGGCCAGGTGTGGTGGCTCACACCTGTAATCCCAGCACTTTGGGATGCCGAGGCAGTCAGATCACCTGAGGTCAGGAGTTTGAGACCAGCCTGACCAACATAGAGAAACCCTGTCTCTACTAAAAATATAAAATTAGCTGGGCATTGTGGTGCATGCCTGTAATCCCAGCTACTTGGGAGGCTAAGGCAGGAGAATCACTTGAACCCAAGAGGTGGGGGCTGCAGTGAGCCAAGATCACCTGGGCAACAAGAGTAAAATGCCGTGTCAAAAAAAAAAAAAAAAAAAGAAAGAAATCAAATTTAGGTTGGGAGAGGTGGCTTACACCTGTAATCCCAGCACTCTGGAAGGCCGAGGTGGGGGGATCACTTGAGGTCAGGATTCGAGACCAGCCTAGGCAACATGGTAAAACCCAATGTCTACCAAAAAATACAAAAATTACCCAGGTGTGATGGCGCACGCCTGTAGTCCCCAGCTACTCAGGAGGTTGAGGCAGAAGAATAGCTTGAACCTGGGAGGCGGAGGTTGCAGTAAGCCAAGATTGTGCCACTGCACTGCAGCCTGGGCAACAGAGTGGACTGCATCTCAGAAAAAAAAAAAAAAAAGAAAAGAAAAGAAAGAAAGAAATCAAATTTCAAGATAATAGATGAAAACTGCTTAAGTCAAGGAAGAGATTTAGATATTCAGATACAGAAGGCTCAGGAATATCCAGGTAGATACAATGCAAAAAGTTCTTCTTCCATGTCACATTGTACTCAGATTGTCTAAAGTCAAAGATAAAGAAAAATCCTAAAAACAGCATAAGAAAAGCATCCAGTCACCTCTAAAGAAAACCCCATCAAACTTACAGCAGATTCCTCTGCAGAAACCTTATACATAAGAAGAGAATGAGATAATATATTCAAAGTGCTGAAAAGACAAAACTGTCTGCCAAGGATACTATATGTAGGAAAATTATCCTTCACAAATGAAGGAGAAATGAAGTATTTTCTGGACAAGCAAATGCTGAGAGAATTTATGTATTACCACTAGACTACAAGAAATGCTCAAAGGAATCCCAAATTTAGAAGTGAACGGATGCCACTTACCATTGTGAAAATATGCAAAAGTACAGGCCGGGCGCAGTGGCTCGTGCCTGTAATCCCAGCACTTTGGGAGGCCAAGATGGGTGGATCACGAGGTCAGGAGTTCAAGACCAGCCTGGTCAAGGTGGTGAAACCCCATCTCTACTAAAAATACCAAAAATTAGCCGGGCGCGGTGGCAGGCACCTGTAATCCCAGCACTTCAGGAGGCTGAGGCAGGATAATCACTTGAACTCAGAGGGCGGAGGTTTTAGTGAGCCAAGATCGCGCCACTGCACTCCAGCCTGGGTGACAGAGTGAGACTCCCTCTCGAAAAAAAAAAATATATATATATACACACACACACACACACACACACGTACAAAACTCACTGGTAAAGCAGTCACACAAAAGAGAAAGAAAAAGGACTCAAATGGCCCCATTTGAAAAATCTACCAAACTACAATGACAAACAATAAGAGAAAAAGGAAAAATAATATATAAAATCACCAGAAAACAATGAACAATTATGACAGGAACATAATAACCCTGAAGGTAAATGGATTAAATTCTCCACTTAAAAGATATAGAGTAGCTGAATGAATGCAAAAGCATGATCCAACTTCATGCTGCTTACAAGAAACTCATGTTAGCGAGAGGTGACAGCATGCTGGCAGCCCTCACAGCCCTCGCTCGCTCTCGGCGCCTCCTCAGCCTTGGCGCCCACTCTGGCCATGCTTGAGGAGCCCTTCAGCCTGCCGCTGCACTGTGGGAGCCCCTTTCTGGGCTAGCCAAGGCCGGAGCCGGCTCCCTCAGCTTGCAGGGAGGTGTGGAGGGAGAGGTGCGGGCAGGAACCGGGGCTGTGCGCAGTGCTTGCGAGCCAGCGCGAGTTCCGGGTGGGCATGGGCTTGGTGGGCCCCGCACTCAGAGTGGCCGGCCGGCCCCAGGCAGTGACGGGATTAGCACCTGGGCCAGCAGCTGCTGTGCTCGATTTCTCACTGGACCTTAAGCTGCCTCCCCATGGGGCAGGACTCAGGACCTGCAGCCCGCCATGCCTGAGTCTCCCCCTGCCACCCACCGTGGGCTCCTGCACAGCCTCAGTCTCCCTGATGAGTGCCACCCCCTGCTCCACGGCGCCCAGTCCCATCAACCGCCCAAGGGCTGAGGAGTGCGGGCACACAGCACGGGACTGGCAGGCAGCTCCACCTGTGGCCCCAGTGCGAGATCCACTGGGTAAAGCCAGCTAGGCTCCTGAGTCTAGTGGGGACTTGGAGAATCTTTATGTCTAGCTAAGGGATTGTGAATGCACCAATCGGCACTCTGTATCTAGCTCAGGGTTTGTAAATACACCAATCAACACTCTGTATCTAGCTAATCTAGTGGGGACGTGGAGAACTTTTGTGTCTCTCTCAGGGATTGTAAACGTACCAATCAGCACCCTGTCAAAACAGACCAATCAGCTCTCTGTAGAACAGACCAATTGGCTCTCTGTAAAATGGACCAATCAGCAGGATTTGGGTGGGGCCAGATAAGATAACAAAGGTAGGCTGGCCAAGCCAGCCGTGGCAACCCGCTCCAGTCCCCTTCCACGCTGTGGAAGCTTTGTTCTTTTGCTCTTTTCAATAAATCTTGCTGCTGCTCACTCTTTGGGTCCACACTGCCTTTATGAGCTGTAACACTCACCGCGAAGGTCTGCAGCTTCACTCCTGAAGCCAGTGAGACCACGAACCCGCCGGGAGGAACGAACAACTCTAGACATGCCGCCTTAAGAGCTGTAACACTCACCGTGAAGGTCTGCAGCTTCACTCCTGAGCCAGCGAGACCACGAACCCACCAGAAGAAAGAAACTGCAAACACATCCGAACATCAGAAGGAACGAACTCCGGACACACCACCTTTAAGAACTGTGACGCTCACCGCGAGGGTCCGCAGCTTCATTCTTGAAGTCAGTGAGACGAAGAACCCACCAATTCTGGACATATTAGCACTAAAGAAACAGTTTGAAAGTGATGGAAAAAGATATTCTACATAAACAGAATTCAGAAGCAAGCAAGAATAACTATACTTGTATCAGATAAAACGACTTTAAGTCAAAAACAGTAAAAAAAGACAAAGGTCTTTGTGTAAGGATAAAAGGATAAGTCTAGCAAGAGGTTATAACAATTTTAAATATATATGCATCTAACTCAAGGAGCACCCAGATTCATAAAGCAAATATTACTAGATCTAAACAGAGAGAAAGACTGTAACACAATTGTGGGGGACTTCGAGACTTCAGTCCCAGCATTAGAGAGATGACCTAGAGAGAAATTCAACAAAGAAACGTGGATTTAAATTGGACATTAGACCAAATGTACCTAACAGACATTTACAAAACATTCCCCAAACAGCAAAATATACATTCTTTTCATATATATGAGACATTCTCCAGGACAGACCATATGTTAGGCCACAAAACAAGTCTCGACTTATTTATTTATTTATTTATTTAGAGATGGTGTTTCGCTCTGTTGCCCAGGCTGGAGAGCAACAGCTCGATTTGGGCTCACTGCAACCTCCACCTCCCAGGTTCAAGTGATTCTCCTGCCTCAGCCTCTCAAGTAGCTGGGATTACAGATGCCCACAACCACACCTGGCTAATCTATCTATCTATCTATCTATCTATCTATCTATCTATATATGTTTTTGGTTTTTTTTTTTTTTTTTGAGATGGAGTCTCACTCTGTCACCCAGGCTGAGTGCAGTGGCACTATCTCGGCTCACTGCAAGCTCCGCCTCCTGGGTTCACACCATTCTCCTGCCTCAGCCTCCCGAGTAGCTGGGACTACAGGTGCCTGCCACCACGCCCGGCAAATTTTTTGTATTTTTAGTAGAGACAGGGTTTCACCACGTTAGCCAGGATGGTCTCAATCTCCTGACCTCGTGATCTGCCCACCTCGGCCTCCCAAAGTGCTGGGATTACAGGTGTAAGCCACCACGTCCGGCCTAATTTTTATATTTTTAGTAGAGATGGGGTTTCACTATGTTGGCCAGGCTGGTGTCAAATTCCTGACCTCAGGTGATCCACCCACCTTGGCTTTCCAAAGTGCTGAGATTACAGACATGAGTCACTGTGCCCGGCTCAACAAATTTTTAAAAATCAAAATCATACCAAGTATCTTTTCAGACAATAGAATAAAACTAAAAGTCAGTAACAAAAGTAACTCTGGAAACTATACAAATACATGGAAATTAAACAGCATGCTCCTGAATGACAAATGAGTCAATGAAGAGATTAAAACAGAAATTTCTTTTAACACCTTGAAACAAATAAGAATGGAAATGCAATTTATCAAAACCTGTGAGATATGTAAAAGCAGTGCTAAAAGGGAAGTTTGTGGTAATAAATAACTACATCAAGACAGCAGAAAGATTACAAATGAACAATCTAACAATGCACCACAAGGAGCTAGAAAAGCAAGCACAAACCAAACCCAAAATTAACACAAGAAAAGAAATAATAAAGATTATAGCAGAAATAAATGAAGTAGAGAATAAAAAGCACAAAAGATAATGAAAAGTTGGTTTTCCTTAAACATTATAAACCTCTAGCTAGAATAACTAAGATAGAAGAAACAAACATACGAAATCAGAAATAAAAAAGGAAACACTACAAGTGATACTGCAGAAACAGAAGAGATCATCAGAGACTATGAATAAATATATGCTGACAAACTGAAAAACCTAGAGAAAATGGATAAATTCCTGAAAACACACAGCCTATCAAGATAGAATCAGGAATAGAAAACCTGAACAGACCAAGAATGAGTAATGAGATTTTATCAATAAAAAGTCTCCCAAAAAAGAAAAGCCCAAGACTGCATGAATTCATAGCTGAATGATACCAAATGTACAAATGAGAACTAATACAAGTCCTCTTGATATTATTTCAAAAACTGAAGAGAAGGGAATTCTAACTCATTCTATGAGGCCAGCATCCCTCGGATTCGAAATCAGACAAAGATGTAACAATAAAAAAGAAAACTACAGGCCAATATCCCTGATATTGATATAGAGATGCAACGATTATCAATGAAGTACTACCTAATCATATTCAACAGCACATCAAAAAAAATACATCATTACCAAGTAGGATTTATCTCAGGGATGCAAGCAAAGATGGTTCAATATACACAAATCCATAAACATGATACATCACATCAACAGAATGAAGAACAAAAACCACATGACCTTCACAATGATTTCAGAAAAAGCATTTGGTAAAATTCAACATGCCTCAACTGCCTCAACATAAGAAAGACCAGACACGACAAACCCATACCTAACATGGTGTTGAATGGGGAAAACCTAATTAGAACAAGTCACTACTCCTATTCAACACAGCACTGGAAGTGCTAGCCAGAGCAATCATGCAAGGGAAATAATAAAAGGCATCCAAATTGGAAGAGGGAAAGTCAAATGATTCCTCTTTGCTGATAATACAATCTTGTATCTAAAACAAACTAAAGACTACACCAAAAAAACCTCTTAAATTTGATAAATGAATTCAGTAAAGTTGCAGGATACAAAATCAACATACAAAAATCAGTTGCATTTCTATACACCAGTAATAATCTAGCCAAGACAGAAATGAAGGCAATCCCATTTACAATAGACAAAAAAAAAAAAAAAAAAAAAAAGGATGAAATGCCTAGGAATAAATTTAAGCAAGGAGGTGAAAGATCTCTGTAAAGGAAAACTACAGGCCAGGCACAGTGGGGCTCACGCCTGTAATCCCAGCACTTTGGGAGACCAAGGCAGTATGTAATCCCAGCTACTTGGGAGGCTGAGGCAGGAGAATCGCTTGAACCCAGGAGGCAGAGATTGCAGTGAGCCAAGATCGCAGCATTGCACTCCAGCCTGGACAACAAGAGTGAAACTCCATCTCAAATAAGAAAAAAAAAAAAACAAAACTACAAAACACTGATGCAGTCCTAGCTACTAGAGAGGCTGTGATGGTAGTATCACTTTGAGCCCAAGAGTTTGAGGCTGCAGTAAGCTATGATCATGCCACTGTACTCCAGCCTGGGCAACAGAGCTAGACCCTGTCTCTAAAAATAGTGATAACAAAAAACACTGATGAAAAAAATTGGTAACACAAACAAATGGAAAAACATACCATATTCAAGGACTGAAGAGTATCATTAAAATGACCATATTGCCCAAAGCAATCTACAGATTCAATACAATCTGTATCAAAATAGCAATGTCATTTTTCACAGAATTAGAAAACACAATCCTAAAATTCATATGGAGCCTGAATAGCCAAAGCAATCCTGAGCAAAAAGAACAAAGCTGGAGGTATCACATTACTTGACTTTAAAATACACTACAAGGGTATAGTCACCAAAACAACATGGTATCGGTATACAAACAGACACATAGACCAATGGAACGGAAGTGAGAACCCACAAATGGGATAAAGCTAAATGTTTACAGTCAACTGACAAAGCTAACAAGAACTTACAATGGGGAAAGGACAATTTCTTCAATAAATGGTGCTAGGAAGATTGAATAACCAGATGCAGAAGAATAAACTAGGACCCCTATCTCTCACCACATACAAAACCAACTCAAGATGGATTAATGACTTAAATGCAAGACCCGGAACTATAAAACTACTATAAGAAAACGTAAGGAAAACACTTCAGGACTGTATTAATCCTTTCTCACGCTGCTATAAAGATACCAAGACTGAGTAAGTTATAAAGGAAAGAGGTTTAATTGGCTCAAAGTTCCGGAGGCCTCAGGAAACTTACAATCAAGGCAAAAGGCGAAGGGGAAGCAAGACACATCTTACATGGTGGCAGGAGGGCAGGGAGCGCCAGATACTTACCAAACAACCAGATCTCCTGAGAACTCACTACCATGAGAACAACAAGAGGAGAATCTGCCCCCATGATCCAATCACCTCCCACCAGGTCCTCCCTCAACATGTGGGGATTACAATTTGATATGAGATTTGGGTAAGGCCACAGAGCCAAATCATATCAAGGACATTGATCTAAATAAAGATTTTAGAGCTAAGACCTCAAAAGCACAAACAACAAAACAAAAATAGACAAATAGGACTATAAACTATAAAGCTTCTGCACAACAAAGGAAACAATCAACTAAGTGAAGAGATAACACGTTGAATGGAGAAAATATTTGAAAACTATTCATCTGACAAGGGACTAATATCCAGAATATATGAGGAACTCAAATAACAGTAATAAATAATAATAATCCCATTAAAAATTGGGCAAAGGACATGACTAGACATTTCTCAAATGAAGTTATACAAATAGCCAATAGGTATATAAAAAAATGCTGAACATCACTAATCATCAGGGAAATGCAAAACAAGACCAAAATGAGGTATCATCTTACCCCAGTCAGAATGGTTATTATTAAAAAGACAAAATATCTGATGCTAGCAAGGATGCAGAGAAAAGGGAACTCTTATACACTGTTGGTGGAAATATAAACTAACACAGCCATTATGGAAAACAAGTATGAAGAATTCTCAAAATACTAAGAATAGAATTACCATTTCATCCAGCAACCCCACTGCTAGGTATCTACTAAAGGAAAAGAAATCAATATATCAAAGCAATAGTTGCACTCACATGTTTTTGTAGCACTATTCACAATAGCAAAGATATAGAATCCACCTAAGAGTCCATCAATGAATAGATGGATAAAGAAAATGTGGCATGTATACACAATGGAATATTATTCAACCATAAAAAAGAATAAAATCATGTTATTTGCAGGAACATGCATGAAACTGGAGGTCATTATGTTAAGTGAAATAAACCAGGCACAAAGAAAGAAACAGTGCACACTTCCACTTATATGTGGAAGCCACAAAATTTGATCACATGCAGATAAGAGAATGGAAAGATACTAGAGACCGGGAAGGGTGAGGGGGAGGAAAGAGATTAAAGAGAAGTGGCTTAAAGAATACAAAAATAAAGTTAGACAAAATGAATAAGTTCAATGTTTGATAGCTGAGTAAACTGACTATAGTTAAGACAAAAGTATTGTACTTAGGTGATGGACACTCTAAATAACCTGACTTGATCACTATGTATTATAAACACATAACAAAATTTCAAATGCACTCCATGTATTTGTGCAAATAAAGTAATAAAATTCATTTAACAAAAATTAATGGAAACATAAACTTGTGCCCCAAACCCCCATTCTCAATTTCTAAAGATTAAGGGAACAAATCTGTCTTTTCCAAACATTAGACCTATCAGCATAATTTTTTCATCACAAATTATTACCCATGACATGTATTGACACCATCTCTGTCAAAAAACAAGTGGAGTTCAATTCTCATCTTTTGGAAAGGATCAAAGAACATTCTAACAACCAGTCCTCAATTCTGTGTCAACACTCTTTCATTGGGTAACTAAAAATTAAAATGGTGTCGGCTAGGATTTTTTTGTTCACTACTATGTTCCTAGTACCTAGAACAGAGCAAAAAGTAGGCACACAATAAGTATTTGTGAACCAATACAAAAAACAAAATGGAAGAATTTTAGGCTTCAGTTGCTTTCCACATTCTGGAAGAAAACAGTGGACCCTTCCTTTTGGATGGAGGTACTAAGGGAGTAGAGGAAGGGTTTTGCCAGAATTATGAAGTGGCGTCCCAGGTGATGGCTGCCAGTAACTGGGCTTTATTCCAAGCACTGCAGAGGGTCTTGGTGGTTCCATCAGTCAAAAGGGCAACTTCACAGCCTGTTTTGAGCCATCAACCAACACTTTCCTCATCAGGACTGCCTCACAACCAGCTGTGAAAACTTACCAATGACTGGCACCTCCACACAGACCTTCACTCAGATGTGGCTAGAGATGAAGTATCTAATCAGGAGCACAATTTGGGCATCACTTTTTAAATTATGTATTTAATTTACATAGTTCTGATGTCCTTTCACACCTAATATCTATAAATTTTTACATAGTTATGTGGCTACTACCTAATTTGAACACAACTACTAAAAAAAGTCTTGCTTTTTATAGTCAATCTCCTGAAGTTCCTAACATACATGTATAGATTTGAATTTTCAAAAAAAAAAAAAATCAACATAGAGTCAGTCATCCCTCAGTATCTTTGGGGGATTGGGTCTAGGATCCCCTATGGATACCTATGAATACCAATTATCTGTGTAGTATTTGCATATAGCCTATGCATATCCTCCTGCATACTTCATCAGCCCTAGATTACTTACAATACCTAATACAATGCAAATGCTCTGTAAATAGTTACACTGTATTTTTAAATGTGTATCTTTTTTTAACTGTTGTAATTTTAATTTTTTCCTAATACTTTCCATCTATGGTTGGTTGAATCCATAGATTCAAAATCCATGGATATATAGAGCCAACTATATGTCTATGATCTGCTGTCTTGCACAGAATATGTGAGAAAATAAATTTTAAGAAGGCAAAGAAACAAGCATATTTCTGTCACCCTAAATATGCAGTGAAAGTACAAGTTGGAGGCTGTAATCCCAGCACTTTGAGAGGCCAAGGCGGGCAGATCACCTGAGGTCAGGAGTTCAAGACCAGCCTGGCCAACATGGTGAAACCCCGTCTCTACTAAAAATACAAAACTTAGCCAGGCGCGGTGGCAGGCACCTGTAATTCCAGCTACTTTGGAGGTTGAGACAGGATAATTGCTTGAACCCAGGAGGTGGAGGTTGCACTGAGCTGAGACAGTACCACCACACTCCAGCCTGGGCAACAGAGCAAGACAGTCTCAAAAAAAAGAAAAGAAAAGAAAAGAAAGTACAAGTTGGAAAATATTTCAAAGTCCTTACAGACTTTACAGTTAAGAACTCCATAAATGGGCCAGGTGCAGTGGCTCATGCCTGTAATCCCAGCACTTTGGGAGGCTCAGTTGGGTGGATCACCTGAGGTCAGGAGTTCAAGACCAACTTGACACATGGAGAAACCCTGTCCTACTAAATACAAAAATTAGCCAGGTGTGGTGGTGGGCACCTGTAGTCCCAGCTACTCGGGAGGCTGAGGCAGGAGAAATGCTTGAACTGGGGGGCGGAGGTTGCAGTGAACTGAGATTGTGCCACTGCACTCCAGCCTGGACGACAGAGCAAGACTCTGTCTCAAAAACAACAACAACAACAACAACTCCATAAATGCCCTCGTTTTTTATACCATCTAATAAGTTAGATGGTTATCAGGCTTTAATTACCTGCAAAAGAAGGTAACCTGGAGGTCCTGAAAACAAAATGTACAAGACGAGATTGGAACGTCTTATGCCAGAAAACAAGGAAGTTATTGATAACCAAAATGATACAGGAACCAACTTGAAGGGGCTTCCACTGGCCAAAGATGAGACGATTTGGACATAAAAAAATAATTACTGCAATGGAGTAAAGCTCATGAAATAAACTCATTACTTACCTCTGGAGGTTACTAAGCTATAGCCCATTATTATAAAATTAGTAAAGAATCAGTATGATTTTATCTTTCTTGTATTTTAGGGAAACCAAGCAGTTGATGAGAAAAGTTTCTCTAAAGAACTCCAACTACTCATGTAAATAAATCACAGAATTAGAAAACTATCACTTTGAAATACCTAAAGATATAACGGATGTGGGCAATAATCATTAATGTTTGCTAAAATTATTACACAAAAGGTTGATGGGGAGCTTTCAAATAGAGCAATAAAGATAGCATCTGAATCTACTTATCAATATTAACATCATTAAAAGTGAGACAACCAGACATTGCATCCTCTGATGTGAATCAGTCGGAAGCACTCACCACCTATTGAATCTAATAAAGGTGTCACATCTAACAATTACCAAAAAATAGAGGTTGATAGAGGGATACATTAATACCATAGATACAGTGAAATCCAGAATGTGGGAAATTCTGTAGAGCAAATGATCTAATTTCTTCAATTTGAAAAATGGTCTAAGAATGGGGAAGAAGGGATAATTTACAGGTTAAAAAAGACTCAAGAGACACACTAATAAAATGCAATAGTTGACTCTCATTTGGATCCTTAACCAACACTGAAAGGACAATTTTAGAGGCATCTGGAGGAAATCTGAACACAAAGTATTAGATGATGTGACAGTCATACAAAAAATGGACCTCTCAGATCTCCAGCTTTAGGGTGGGTAATTGACGGGCAGTTCCAGTCACTGTGGTCTGAATCCACCATGGTATTCAGCTGAGGGCACACTTCCTACTGGCTGCTCCGTGCCAACAAATGAGCATTGCAGGATTACAATGGCAGGCCCATTACTACAAGATGTGAGACTGCTCAGGAGCGGGAACATTTGGTTTGAGGACTCCCAAACAGCCTCGTTAAAACTTTTTTAGAATTACTGATGTAGTTTGACCTCCTCCAAATCTCATGTTGAAATTTTATTCCCAATGTTGGAGATAGGGCCTAGTGGCAGGTGTCTCGGTCATTGTTGCAGATGCTTCATAAACAGCTTGGTGCCATGCTCAAGGTAGTGAGTTCTCACTCTAGTTCATGAGAGCTGGTTGTTTAAAAGGGCATTAAGGCCTGCTTTTCCCACTCTCTTCCATCCTCTCTTGCCATGTGACACATTGGCTCCCCTTCCTCTTCTACTGTGAGTGGAAGCGGCCTGAAGCCCTCACCTGAAGCAGATGTTAGCACCATACTTCTTGTACAACCTGCAGACCATGAGCCAAATGAACTTCTTTCTCAATTACCTCAGGTATTCCTTTATAGCAATACAAATGGACTAAAACAATTATGGATTAAGACTTCCTGTCCAACTATCCTCCTCTCCCCTTCACCAGGCAGACCTGTATCAAGTTCTGACACTTTTCTCAACCTCCTCTAGCTCCCTCTCTCCAATTTTCTTCACAAGTGTTTTCCCCCAATAAATCTCATGCATGCCTGCTTCTTAGGGAACCCAAAGTAAACAGATATTAAATAATTAATATTAATTTTGTTAGGTATAACATTGTGGTTATTCTTTTAAATTCTTACTATTAGAGATATATACTGAAGTATCTGCAGGTGAAAGGATAATTGGAGTTTAACTTTAAAACACCCCAAGAAAAAAGAAAAAGGAAGCAGGACAGATAACAAAAAATTAGCAGGATATTGCTAGTGATTTTCTGTACTTTTCTGTGTATCTGAAATATCCATAGTAAAGTGCCCAGAACTAAAAACTGTCAAGGGCATCAAAAACAAGGAAAATCTAAGAAACTGTCACAGCCAAGAGAATTTTATGGAGACACAGGTACTAAATATAATGTAGTATCCTGGACTGGACACTGGAAAAGAGAAAGGACATTAGGGGAAAATTTAGGAAATCTGAATCAAGTATGGACTTTAATAATCGTGCATAAATATTGGACGATTAACTGTGATAAATGCACAGTATTAATGTAAGATGTTAGTAGGAGAAACTTGGTGTGGTGGCATATGAGAACCCTCTGTACTATCTTCACAATAACTTTATAAATCTAAAACTGTTCTCAAGTTTATAAAAAGTAAACAGGAGTAGCTTATTTATTTATATAAAAAATGATCTTGAATCGATAAAGAGAGTCAATTTTATCTTTACTCATCAGGATGCAACACTGTGATTTCTCCACACTGATCAATTAGCTCAAAAGTGCTATTCATTTTCTGAGCTCACAGAAAGTATATTTTGAAGATTCAGGCTCCTCAGGGACCACCCCAGTGTCCACACATACAAAACAAATTGTATAACTGATGAAACATACATTTATTTTTTCCAATCAAGTCTTAAAAGTTTGATGAAAGCACATTATTGTTACCAAAAGTCTTCAGGCAATAACAGAGATAAAACTTAACACAGAAAAACAATGATTTTATTCCATAGTCTCTTGGACTTGAGAATCCATTTGAGTTTCAGAGAGAATACTAAATTAATGGGGGTTATGTCAGGATGCCAATGTCCATGCTGAGGCTTCTCCTGATACAACCTTTTGCAACGTAACCAACAAAGATCAGGAGCTTAAAACAAAACAAAACAAAACAAAAACAAACAAAAAACAAGTTCATGTTATTTCTACAATGTCCAAAAAGAAAGACCAAGATCTTTGCTTAAAAATAGAAATGCATACTGCAGTGGCTCAAAAACTTAGGCCTGCATCAAAATTACATGAAGCGCTTGTTAAAACAGATTGAGCCCCATCTGCAAAGTTTGTGACTCAAGTGTTGGGTGGGGCCAAATAATTTGTATTTCTAACAGGTTTCTAAGTGAAGTCAATGCTACTGGTGTCAGAAACACACTTTAAGAACCACTGGCAAAACATTTAATAAGACAATTCCATGATAAAAGTATATCATAACATAAAACCACAAAACTTTGGACTCAAAGACTAGTTTTGTGATACAATGTCACCTTGGTTCTGTACACTCCACAAGTTTTAAAAAATTAAACAATATATAAAGCACCTAACACAGCCTGGCACATACGGCTACTGAATTACTAATGAATGTTATGCCATCATAAGTTATGGTTAAAGTTATGCTCAAATTGTTACCTGAGATGCTTTGCTTCATTGAAACTATATTGATTTTTTTTATTTTTGAGGTAGAGTCTTGCTCTGTCACCCAGGCTGGAGTGCAGTGGTGTGATCTTGGCTCACTGCAGTCTCGACCTCCCAGGCTCAAGCAATCCTTCCCCCTCAGCCTACCAAGCAGCTGGGACTACAGGTGCATGCCATCTTGCCCAGCTCATTTATTTTTTTGTATAGACGGCATAACCCTGTGTTACCCCGTTGGTATTACAGGCATGAGCCACTGCACCTAGCCAGGCATATTGGTTTTAAAAGGGTTACAAGAAACAAGATGCACTTTTAGGCCTCCTATAATCCTGCATTTCCAAAGCATCCATTTATTCATCTCATTAAAATTTTCATTGATTTAAATAAGTTAATATGAACAGACTGACATAATTTTACTTTAATGATGTTGTTTATTGTCCTAAACCATCCATACACAAAACGTTTAATGTGTTATGGAAGGCTAACGGTTTTTCAACTTTTCTCAATACTTTCAGCCATCCATACATAAAACGTTTAATGTGTTATGGAAGGCTAACAGTTTTTCAACTTTTCTCAATACTATCAGATGAAGGTATTCTTACCAATCATGATTTACGTTTTTCAAATGTGGATTTCTTAGGCCTTTGACTGATAGCTTTAGGCTTTTGCACTACACAAAGAAAAAGACACCTTTCTATTCATTTCTTAATAATTTGTTTCCATAAAGCTAAAATGTCCACTGATGACATAATCTACCTTTGGTTAATCACAGCAAATAGTTCACATTTTAAAGGAATGCAGATATTTGGATAGAAGCCTCTAACAATGTAAATATTGTGCATTTCAAGTTCCATAGTGTGTCTAACCAGGGATAGCAAATGATTATATGTGGATTAACAATAGTGAATAACTGAGCACATATTAAACATGAATAACATACACAGCAGTCAAAACTTACTGTTTTTCATATGTGTAAAGTAAAAATTCAATCTATCTTTAACCGGCTCATACTGTTTTCATGTTGTTCAACTATTTGACACAAAAAGAGCTTTTTCCTTTCTTTAAAAGGATTTTGATTCAGTCATAACAGATTTTTGAAAGTGACAGTAAAATTATGCATTTGGTCCAGGATTAAGAGGGAAGTTTTGCTTGCTAGTGTCTATCTGGTTAGACATCAGAATAAAATGAATGGACTGTAAAGGATCTTATAACCAGTCTCTCTCTTTAATATGAAGGCCCAATATTACATAATTCTTTATAAGAGTTGACCAGGAATGAAATGTAACCTCTTTTAAAGATGAAGAAAAACTGAAAAAATGAGATTAAGAAAATATGTGGGTAGTTTACAGCTGCTGATAGAATTGTGTGCACGCGTGCATGCATGCATAAACACAAAGTGAATCTAGAAGGGAAAAAATTGAGTTTGATGAAGTCTAAGATGAAAGGTTCCATTTCATGTAAGATTATGTGACCTTGGAAAAATTTACTGGCTTGCTAGTGGAATACATCCTTATATAGGGACTTGAAGCGTTTATCTAAATAGACTGACTTAAGGATGGTTTTCCTCTTGTTAGACTTGTATGACATTACTGAGAAGATTTAGAGTTCTAGAAGTAGAGAAGATTGATTAGCTTGTGCCTGTGTATGAAGAATGACAAATTAAGACAAAAGGTTATGCAAACCATTTACTAAAAAAGTCTAAATTTTTATATTCCTAGGCCCCTACTTATCTTTTACAAACTTTGAAGGACCTGAAATTCTTTGGACACCATCAGATTTAGTTTATAAGAGTTCTGATTTTGAATCAAGAAATTATTCATGTAGTTTTAAAACACAATTAAAATTTTCAGTCAGGCTGAACTTTTGTGCACTTCCTCATTTATTCGAGAAACCCCACCACTAATGTATTTAGACCTTAACATGATGGCTTTGAGTCTTAAATCATTGTCCACCTAAAATAATATACCAAATAAAGATTTTTAAAGTGCTGCATATGGTTTCTGTAAGAGGTACATAATTAGATTACCAGCATTATCCTTTAGCTTCAAAAGTAAAACTCATAGTCAGGATTTTACTGATAGTACAGGAAGAAAAAAAATAACCACTGTTGAAAAATAAATGAAAAAAATTTTATTGAGTATTACTTTATACATGCAAATTGAAAGTGAATCTATATTAAGTTGACTATTCCACAATAAAAACCTATGAAATGGGAATGATCAAAGCTGTCTACACAATACTAATGTGTTCAATAAATTATCCAGATGTTTTTCCACAAATATTTGGATTACCTGAATTAGCTGATTCTTCAGCAAAAGTTAAATTTTAGCTTTAACATGGTAGCAGCAGGATGCTACTTAACTTTAGAAGAAAAACATAAGAATAAAAACCCTGAATAGCATAGCCAAATCTTCCAAGAAATAAGTTCACCAAAAAAGTAGCATACACCTATTTGGTATCCAGAGGAGGAAACAAAACACAGGCACTTAATCAACATCCACCAAGTGATCATCACTAACATTCTATTATTACCAGAGTAACTGTCGATATGTGAACTGTAGATTAGAACAGACTTACATATCTAAAAACAAACCAGTAATCAATAATATATACAGAAATACTAACTTGAAGTCACATTTAAATACCATCAACAGTTTGGTGTATCTGATATAACTGAATTCATTTCATCACTGCTATAAATTCCTTAAAAGTGTTCTTTTCCTAATTAACATTATCTTTAAAAAATGGTAGATATTTCCCAATATGCATCAGTTTTTTCACTCCACCATTCAGTAAATGTTGTAGCAAATTAAATAGAACCTATTAACTAGATCTAAAAACAGTGGCTGAATACTTAACACAAAGAAGTACTTTTGAGTAAACTATTCAGATTAGACAGGCTAATGCTAAGACTGCATTTTGTGCTACTGACATGCACTATATAGATTGTACACTACTAGATGGAAAGTTGGTCCATGTCCATTTATTTAAAGATTCTGTAACACCTATAATAGTATTTAATACAGCTCCCACATACAATATTCCTCTCACATAGACATAGTTATTTTTAGTGGGGATAAGGATATGACTTTAACATGCTATGAGATTCTAACTAAGTAAAATAAGAACAATATGGACTCAGATTTTCTTAGGAAATATTAGTTCAAGTTTTTAAACTGGGAAACAATCAACTTCCATATATCCAGGAGAAACTTAGCATGGGGGGAGGTGCCCTAGTTGATGTGCCTGATAAGCAAACTGTTAGTTGTCTATTAGTATTATGTTTTCGGCTTAATGTAACAACAAAAGAAAGTTGTCACACTACTTCTCAGATAATATCAATTACAATCTTAGAGACTGTAATTGGGAATACAATCCTATAACAAGTTATTAACAATATCATGAATAGTTATTAAGTAAGTGCCAGCACTACATGGAACTTCCTGGTCACCAACTCAGAACCCATAAAACTATACACATATGCACAAAAAAAAACTCCAAAGAAAGATACCTATCACTGTACATATGAATACTGTCCAGGATATCAGATCAATTATCAAATCCAAGGTCTCTGCTGTTTTGTCTTACAGTGTTGAATATATGAATGCTTCTCTATTACACTGACTTGTACTATTTTCAAGAAATTAAGTGGATTCAAAATCTTACATTTTTATTTCTAATTATAAAATCCAGATTAATCCAAAAAACACAAACCACATGTAACCGAGGTAGGTTTTTCACCTTAAGAATACATTGCTTCTACCACAATTAAAAATTTTTTAAACTGAAGAAAAAAAAAACTACATTGCTCCACATACCTGATACTTAATTTTCTATGTTTGAAACTACTTGAACAAGTGTGACAGTGCTAATCTACTATATTTAGTAAATCCCTTAGTACCTACAAATACACACCCAAAAGCCCTTCCCCCCTTCTCTAATGGTAACTGTTGTATAATAAAATTGCCAACAACTCTAGAAAGATGAAATAAAGATTACTATAGCAATCTTCAATTAATTCATTTCAGAAATCAAGGAGGCAAGTCATGTTCATTTTAAAGATGACAAACTTACTATTTTGAAAATGAGCTCATAAACACATTAGAACTTTGAATGTGCTTTATTATGCCACAAATTCCCAGGAGATTTAAGAAATAGTATTTCTGAACAGGAATAATAATTTCACAAATACTAACACTTTATTGACAATAGACAAGTCTTTTAGGGTAGTGCACATGTACTTAAAAACTACCTTCTACCAATCTCAACACTTTTTATAAATTTTCAGGTGAAACTGTAGCAGATCCTACTTTATTTTTCAATGGTTAGTGTAAAATTCTGTATGTAAAATAAATACATATTTTGAGATGGAAGAAGGACTGCATGTGAAATGCTTTGCCTAAGTTGTAAGGCTCCTGTCTTTACGCTATCATTAAAGGCCAAAAAAATCACTGCTAGAAATGTTCCCCAAAAAATTCTTAAACAGCTCAGTCTTTAAAAGTATTAATAATTTTTTTTTTTTTTTTTTTTTTTTTTAGAGACAGAGTTTCGCTCTTCTTGCCCAGGCTGGAGTACAATGGCGCAATCTCAGCTCACCGCAACCTCTGTCTCCTGGGTTTTCAAGCGATTCTCCTGCCTCAGCCTCCTGAGTAGCCAGGATTACAGGCATGCGCCACCACACCTGGCTAATTTTGTATTTTTAGTAGAGACGGGGTTTCTCCATGTTGGTCAAGCTGGTCTCGAACTCCCGAACTCTGGTAATCCACCTGCCTTGGCCTCCCAAAGTGCTGGGATTACAGGCATGAGCCACTGCACCCAGCCTAATAACTGATATAATTTTTTTAAGTGAAATGAAATGTTCCTTTATTTACATATGAATTAAATAGAAAATTCAAAGTAATTCTTTTAATAAAAACCCATATACTAATATATTTTAAGGTTGGATACTAACAGCATTTTCACAAGATCCAAAGTGTGGATGAGGAACTAGGCAATAAGGACATGTGTGCCACATAACTAAGGATAACTAAAGGAAGATGAGTACCTCACAACCAAAAGCAGTTAACTATGCCTGGCATACCACCCTGTCATGTGGGCAGATCACTGTTCCCATGCTGGGTAAGAGTCTCCAAGAAGGGAAGCCCTTATGCAGTAATTCTGCAACTATATTAAATTTGGTAATCTAACATTAAACTTTTTTGTGAGCAGTGAATATATACATGGTCATATGAAAACTGCCCTGGAGACCGGGTTAATTATTAAATAAACTAAAAGGGGAGAAATGCTGATAGATAAAATTATGTCAATTCCAGGGTGTTCAATGGAATAAAGAAACAGCAGCAACTGCTTCAAAAGTAGACTATGATCAGAAACCTCAGATGGTAACCTTTAAAAATTGTGGAGTCCAGAGTCTCAACCTAAACCTACATAGGAGCTACAGCCAGGGAGTTCTTTCTAAGTTCCTCAAGTGATTCTGATGATTGGCCAAGCTGGAAACTTCTGAACTGGGGAAGGGAGAAAGCCAACCTAGGTAAATGTAGAGACTTTTAGAATTCAACATTTGATACTTATCATTTACTCCACATTTTCCCCCAGCTGTCTTACCTTCTCTATTTTTCTAACAGTGAACAATAAAAGGGCTTGGTAAGTGAAGGAAAAAGTCAGTAGAGTACCTAAAATGGATTTGACTATATTCAAGCCACTTTCATATATTAACTAGATAAAAGGATACCATACTGCTATTTGAAATTCAATCACAAAGCAAAAATGTCATAATTTTAATGTATTTTAAGGGAAGACGGGGTTCTTAACATGAATATGTAATACAAAAACAATTCTAAATAATAATATTTAATAGAAGAAAAAATTTGTATAATTATTTAGAAGTAACTCTGTTTTTAAAATTTCAATGTTAGGAAGAAAATCCCTTAAATTTGAAATAGCGGAATATTCTCTCATATGAAAAAACTGTGTCCCAGTGTTATTCTTCAACTTAGAAATTAGGCAAAGTATTTTAGTACTACTTCTGCTTACATATTGTTTTGTATGAATGTTTTAAGTATGAATAATATTTTGGTTTTTAGTGTGCATGCTAATATAAAAATATGGATTTTTTTCTCCTACACTGACTTTGTACACTTTCCAGGCCCGAAGAATAAAAAACTTTTAAAATATCCTGTGTTCACTAGCAAACCTTGGAACGATAAAAAAAGGTAGTACCTACATAAGAAATTTTACATTGAAATTACAATTGTATGTTTTTCAGGAGTTAACGTGATTCAATTTTTCAATATTCAAACACAAAATAGTAAATTTTTATTTACTATAGCACAATTCAAGTATTCTCTTAAATTTATATTTAGTCAACTAAAACATGACAGTGACTTTATAAGAGCTTTCCTTTTAAAAGGTTGCTGTTATACAAAAGTATGACTCTATTACTCTAAATGCTTAGAATAAGTGGAAAGAACAAATGACAGTAGACAAAAACCTTTATGAGTGAGTCATCAACACATAAAAGGTTGCACACATCAGTAATAAGACATGTGAAGGTAACATCCCAAAAGTATTTGAACTCATGTAAACAAAGACTATGTATATTCCTAAGGGAGAACATGTACTACCAAAGATAAAATATATTCAAACGGCTGTGACTTTAAACCATGTATTAGTTGAATACCACACAAAACCAAAAAGGCATTATCTATCATTTAATAACTGAAAGATATTACTTATTTGTGAGATAAAAGGATGATGCTTTTTTAAAACCAATAATGAAAAAGAAGTATTTTGAAAACAAACATCTGTTTGCTAGAAATAAATATACTTGCTTAGTTATTTTAATGTATTGCAGCATAGGAATATTGTGCTAGCATTGACCATTAACATTCAATCAGTAGTTTAAAATATTTTTTCCACATTGAGTCTTGAATCCTCTACCTGGTCAGCTGACCAACAACTTTCAAAAGAGTTTTATTTTCCTGCTTTAGCTGTTCATTTTCATCTTCTATGTCATCTAGGTCCTTAAGAAAAAAAAAAGACACTTTAAAAATACTTAAAAATATTTGAGGAGAGATGAAAACACTTAATACACATTAAAAAATAATTCATACAACCAATTAATTTTGAAATGAGGGCAAGCTCTGAAAACAACTTTAGATGTAATATGCCCCACCAAAAATGAGCATCCATTACTTGACTCTTCATTCTTACAACAAGTGTATAGGCCAACTCTTACAGATCTTTCAGTTTTTCAAAGGAAGCCAAAAGTCAGAATTTTAAAATTGTGAATCTTCCAATTTTTAATCATCATAAATAAGTTAGTTTTTTAGCTAAACAAACTCCACTTCCCCTCCCTAAAACTGAGGCAAAAAAAAAACTACCCATGCAAGCCATATGTGGTATTGAGCCCTAGGTTGCAACCTTGTGTCAAATTAGTCATCAAAAGGTGCAGGTACAAGTTCTAGATGCACTCCTACCACTGTCTGATCTTTAAAGGTGTACAATGGGGATAACACTCTGGAGAGGTGACAAAACTGAGGCCTACGGAAAAGGGGATCTGGAGTATCTTGATCTGGATCAATTTTGTTTTCAGCTCCAGATCAATTTATATGTTGGACTTTTCTACATTTTGAAGGAAAGGTTTTAGAGCTAAAATTAATTCAAAGCCACTAAATTAAGTATTCGCTCTCCAGCTTTAAAAGCATATGATCCAGCTCTTTTTTCCCTGTATTAATCCTTGTCCCAAATACACAACCATCTGGTTAAAACAAATTCACCATAAGTTTTAGTTACAAGAAACATTATTTCAAGACAGACTCTTTACTATTAAAAAAGCAGACATTTATAGATTTATTCTTGCAGTTTAAAATAATAAATCTTGATGTAATCAATTTGAATCACTTGAACCCGGGGGGTGGAGGTTGCAGTGAGCTGAGATCGCGCCACTGAACTCCAGCCTGGGCAACAGAGAGAGACTCCTTCTCAAAAAATAATAATAATAATAATAAAGAGTACCAATTTTAGTGGTTTTTTATTTATTTTTTTTTTTTTTGAGACAGAGTCTTACTCTTGCTGCCCAGGCTGGCGTGCAGCAGCGCAATCTTGGCTCACTGCAACCTCCACCTCCTGGGATCGAGCAATTCTCCTGCCTCAACCTTCTGAGTAGCTGAGATTACAGGTGCCCACCACCATGCCCAGCTAATTTTTCATATTTTTAGTAGAGTCGGGGTTTTACCATGTTGGCCAGGCTGGTCTCGAACTCCTGACTTCACGTGATCCGCCCTCCTCGGCCTCCCAAAGTGCTGAGATTACAGGTGTGAGCCACTGCGCCTGGCCAATTTTAGATATTTCTTGAGGCAACTCTGTGCCAGTGCCCTTACATATGGTAGTGACAAAGCGCCTGTCACCCTCAGATTTTAACAAAACACAGAACAAACCATAAATCAGTCTATCTCCAAAAGAATAAAATTAAGTGAGCTAAACTGATAACTGCCCAAAGGAAATCAGTTTTTGGAAGAAAATGATACTTCTTACTAATTATTATTTCACTAACAAAAGAACAAAGTGAATAATGCAATTAATAATTTCTTCATATTTATATATTTTCATCCAATTGCCAAAAAAAAACCCCTCCAAACCTGAAATATGGTGAAATACTTACTCTATTTAATAAATCAATTTCTTCTTTGAGTTTTCCAATCATTTCCTCTTTATCTTGCATCAGTCTCACAAGTCTTAGGTTTTCTTGTCTTTCTCTTACTACTTCCTGGTAGATACAATTAAAAACCAGTAATTAGGAAGTAATTGGTTATTTATAATCTTCCTAAATGGCATATATCTCCCCAATTTGGTAAAATATCTTACATACATGAAGATTTCCAATGAATCCCTTAAGACATTTGGTGAAGGAACAAAGATCCCACCACAAAAGGAATCAGAGAATGCACAGGAGATATTAGGATGCTCCTGAGTAAAGCTATGTTTACACAAGTCTTTAACAAAACTAATGTAATAGACTCAATGATTTAACCTCGTGTGTGTGTGTGTGTGTGTGTGTGTGTATGTATGTATGTATGTATGTGTGGCAGTGTTTCACTCTTGTCACCCAGGCTGGAGTACAATGGCACCTTGGCTCACTGCAACCTCCACCTCCTGGGTTCAAGCGATTCTCCTGCCTCAGCCTCCCAAGTAGCTGGAATTACAGGTGCATACCACCATGCCTGGGTAATTTTCATATTTTTAGTACAGATGGGGCTTTGCCATGTTGGCCAGGCTGGTCTCGAACTCCTGACCTCAAGTGATCTGCCCGCCTCAGCCTACCAAAGTGCTGGGATTACAAGCGTGAGCCACTGTGCCCGGCCTGTGATTTAACTTATTTAGCTTATCACCACTATAAGTTATGAACTACCTTATTTTTTAATGGGTATCTTGTTTGAAATAATTCAAAATTAATTTTTCTTAAAAATACAAAGTTTAAAGGAGATGGCCCAATAGAAACTCTAAACAGAAAAACAATGGTCCTCAGTTTTACTTCTGGCTCTGCCAGTTAACTGATAATGGATAAAAAGAAGGAACTAAAATAGATTACTGATTTTTAATTTTTTTTTTCTTTAAACAATGCAACATCTTTTTCAAAGACATCTTATTTAGAATCCAGGGCACTGGGCTTGGTCAGCCACCTTGGGGGCAAAAGGGAAGCAGAGCTCAAAAGGCCTTGCCTAGAACTTGGCTTCTTTCCTACTAAACCTCCTACAGAGCAATCAACCATCCATATCCCTTAGCTGCTGCCAACTACTAGCAATTCAATCCAAACTCTTGTGGAACTCACGAAGCCTTTCTGGGCAACTCTCTTCAAAACTATTAGATTACATATTGTCTAAACTTTTTAATTTAAAATTATGAAATAATAGGCTGGGCACAGTGGCTCACGCCTGTAATTCCAGCATTTTAGGAAGCCGAGGCGGGTGGATCACCTGAGGTTAGGAATTCAAGACCAGCCTGACCAACATGGTGAAACCCCTTCTCTACTAAAAATACAAAAAAAGAATTAGCCGGGCTTGGTGGTGCATGCCTGTAATCCCAGTTACTTGGAAGGCTGAGGCAGAAGAAACACTTGAACCTGGGAAGTGGAGGTTGCAGTGAGCCGATACTGAGCCATTGTACTCCAGCTTAGGCAACAAGAGCGAAACTCTGTCTCAAAACTAAATAAATAAATAAAAATAAATAAAACGATGAAATAATAATTCCAAGAAGAAACTGTTGTTAAAGCTTAGAAATGTGACCTCAAAAAATCATAAATGTTATAAAATAGAAACAAGTTTTAAAAATGAAATTTCTTTACATAACATATATAAATTAGATCTTTAATAATATAGAGAATAATCTCAAGTAAAACAAAACACATTTTCAACAATTACAAAAGTATTCAACACCATTGCTAATTTTAGGGGTTGAATGTCTATGGCACAAATCTGAGACCCTATGGTTAATAAATTTATGCCAAGAGTCATCTGACTTGTACTGAAAGACACTTTTAAACAGGCATATTCTTAGACAAAATTGTTTCAAACACCAAAGATGGACCTAACTCAGATTTACTCCTGTAATTTGTAAAGTTACAAATGAAGATCTATTCAGACAATATAATAAATACACAGTAGTATATATTTGCCAGCTCAGACTTCTAACCACTTCAAAAACAAGGGCTTTTAATATATTAAAGGTAACAGTTGGCAGAAAAGCACACATATTAAATGTTAAGGAATATTATTTCCTTTCTCACTCAGTTGCTATGAAACAAAAGAATTCTAATGGTATATTAATTTTATCAATCTTAAATAACTTATAATCCATACCTTTTCAAGATCTTCAATTTTCTTTTCCAGTGTGCTACTTGAAACCAGAGTACCTGAAACATTTGCATCCCTGTTATATCTAGGGAACCCACTTCTATCTGTTCGAGAATATCTACTTGAGACATCTTCTTCAGAGACACTGGTTGTGCTGTGGAAATATAAACATTTTATTAAAATCCCTAGTATTCAGCAAGAAAAATGACAAGAATATTTTCTATTGAGCTTAAAAAAATTAACATTCCCCAAGGACATATGGTTATAGTAGCAACTTATTTGTAACTGTAGAAGTTAATCATTATTCCCACACAATGAAAAAAATGTAAAAGTACCATTAATTCTTTCGACCAATATCTACTGAGTAGGTGTTAAGTAACGAACACTGTTCTGGATACTGAAGATGTAACAGCAAACACAAACATGGACTCTGCCCTTCATAGAGCTTTTGGTTAAAAGGGAATATAACTAATAATAAAGCAAGATGATCAGTAAAATAAGGTCAGTGATGGATACTATGAGAACTACGATAGGACAGATCTCCCAGATTATCTTTTTTTTTTTTTTTTTTGAGATGGGGTCTCACTCTTGTCACCCAGACTGGAGTGCAGTGGTGCAATCACAGCTCACTGTGGCTTCGGCTTCCTGGGCTCAAGAGATCCTCCCACCTCAGCTTCCTGAGTAGCTGGGACTACACGTATGTGGCCACCACACCGGGCAAATTATTTTGTATTTCTTTTTTCAGAGACGGGGTTTCACCATGTTGCCCAGGCTGGTCTCAAACTCTTGGGCTCAAGCGATCCACCCACCTCGGCCTCCCAAAGTGCTAGGATTACAGATGTGAGCATTGTGCCTGGCCTAGATTGCCCAGACTATCTGTGGTGAAAAACCACTTTCCTTCTTCAAAATTACAATCTTTCATGGACCAACACTTTTAAAAAGTAAAATTAAAATGAACTGCTGGAAAAATAAAAGTTAAAAAGGTCATACAAAATACAAGTCCAAATGTTTTATTAGATTCAGGCCCATAAAATTATAAATAGAAAAAAAGAAAAGAGTTACATCAGTGGCAAATTCTCCACTATAAGTATGCATACAGGCAATCAATACAGAAAATTGCTACCATATTGATAATTTTGTTATGCCATAATTCTAACTTAATCAAAAGTTGTAAGTAAAACAGCAATTCCTTAAACACCAGTTCATACCCTCTGAACAGCACATATGTCAGTATTTAAAGTTTTTAATGTAACAAATGAGTTTGCTTCTTGTTTGCTGTATTATTCTATTAAAAATTACCCCCAAACTTACACACAATTCTTATCTCAAAGTTTCCGTTGGTCAGGAATTTAGAAGCAGCTTAGGTGGGTGATTATGATTTGGGGCTTCTCATGAGCTTTTAATCAAGATGTTGGTTGGGGCTTCAGTCATCTGAAGGCTTAACTGGGCTGGAGAATCTGCTTCTAAGCTCACTCACATGACTGATGACAACAGCCTCAGTTCCTCACTATGTTGGGCCTCTCCACTGGCCTGTTCACCACATGGCAGCTGGCTTCCAGAGACAAACTGACAGAGCAACCGAGACAGAAGCTGCAGTGTCGGTCATAACGCAACCTCAAAAGTGACATACTATCACACTGACCTTATTCTATTGTTCACACATATCAACTTGGTATGTTGTGTGAGAGGATTATACACAGTGCAAACATCAGGAGGTAGGGTTCACTGGGGGCTATCTTGAAAGCCAGTTACTACATTTGTTAATCTAGGTTGGACCGAGGACAATGCTACTCAACAAGGGATAATGTATATCTAAACTCTTTCTGTGTTTTGTTTTAATAGCAATCAGAGAAAACAGTCTCAAAGGACAGAAATAGCAGTGATTTTAATGCAATTTCAACAAGCTCGGACATTCATTTTTAAAAACTTTTGTCAAAAATGTAGAAAATTTGCTTTTCAAAATTTGTTTTCAATCCTTCACTGACTGGTATCCATTTCCAATAATTTATCCAGCAAATTTACAGTTAAATCGAAAGTGACTTCTCGTTTTAAAAATTGATTCCTCATCTATGAATTTCTTACCTATGAATTTTCTTGTGATAGAAAATAAAAGTGTCCTATCAAATTTGTAAGGTATTTGATTGTAACCTTTTCAAATGTGCAATACCAAGATCACCATCTACTTTACTGATAGTTGTTACTATATCGTAGAACCCTTTATAACGAGCTAAGGTAACTTTCTCCTCAAAAATCCAACTTTCATTTTTGTCACCTGATCTTATCTGCCATTGCAAAGCCTTCTGGCTCACTGCAACCTCCGCCTCCTGGGTTCAAGCGATTTTCCTGCCTCAGCCTCCTGAGTAGCTGGGATTACAGGCGCCTGCCACCATGCCCGGCTAATTTTTGTATTTTTAGTAGAGACAGGGTTTCACCATGTTGGCCAGGCTGGCCTTGAGCTCCTGACCTCGTGATCCACCTGCCCCGGCCTCCCAAAGTGCAGGGATTACAGGCATGAGCCACTGCGCCCGGCCAACTGACATTCCTTCTTTGCATGGAAAGCTAAGATCACTTAAAAAATAAAGAATAAGGCCATCAGACAAAAAGCTAACTCACATATTTGAAAAGCTGGGGACCAAACTGGTTTCTTATCTTGCAAAAACACCAAGAGTTCATCCCAAAATTCAAATACTCTTGACTGAAAAGGTCAGTTTGAAGACAAATGTACACCCTAGCATCTGATAACAGCTGATCAGCTAACTCCCAAATTACAGTATCTAATTTTTTAGAAACCTCAAATGTAATGAATTAGTGTTTAATAATAAATTCACACTTTTAGTGTACTATACTGTGAATTCAGCTGATATAGCAAGAACACTGTTTAGTTCAGCTGACAAAGCAAGACTTTCTCAATGAAAGAAGCAGGACACCGATTTACATTCTGGTACAAGCTTCAGTATGTTTTTCTTATTACTGTGCCTGCATAATTAGAATATATTCCTATAAAAGTAAAGCAAAACTCCAAACCACATTTGTTGATACTGTAACCCTTTGCAAGTGTTATATAGTTCAGAGCAAGCTGTATGTCAGCAATGAAGCTGAAAAATAAATTGTTACTTCCTATGTTAGCAAAACCAATGTGTTCATCAAATTGTAACAAAAATTCCTTTGCAGGATCTTATTTGTCTGAGAGTTAGTCTTCTGTATCACTGTCCTGTCCCTAAACACATCAAGCTATCATGGTGTTGCTGGAAAGTGGTATGTGAACTATCTTCTTTACTACAGATTCATCCAACATTTCCAAGCAAACATGTTTTGTCTTGTCATTTGTATGCAGTTTTTTTTAATGTTAGCAACCTCAAGTCAGACTATCAGAAACCCCAAAAATACTAGTGATCACATGTGAAATCCTGAACATCTGCTCCGGTCATCTTTGTAATATTCTTTCAAATAATGAATTTGGTTTTGAACATATTTGATGAATTCGTTTTGAACATTCATGCCTACAACTACCAATTAAATTTTGATCATTTTATATTGTTTAAATAGCCAGTGTATCTCCAAACAACCCACTTTGGTTTTGGTTTTAGCACTTCGCCCATCAATTATGGCTAAAAACTAAACATAGGACACATAATACTTTCCAAGAAAACTAGTACAAATTCTTTTGATCTGTATCTCTTTGAAATTACTTCCATTGTCATCATTTGGTTTACTACTGCTATCGCATTCAAAAAAGTGTATCTTTGCTTGTCAAAAAAGTCCAGTAAAGTTTGTTTTGTCATCAGTAAATCTGACTTATAAATAATACAAATTTTGCTTCCAGGATTTAAATAATACTTGTAAAACATAAAATTCTAAAGAATGAAAAAGATTTTTACATTTTAAAATTACTATATATTTTTAAATTATTTATGGGACGAGAAGAAGTGTGATTAAAATTAACGAGATTTTAAAAATAAATGCTTTGCTTTTTTGGGGGGGGGCGGGGGGAGATAGGGTCTTGCACTGTCACCCAGGCTGATGTACAGAGGTGCCACCATGGCTCACTGCAGTCTTGAAACCTCAAAACTCCTAGGCTCAAGTGATCCTTCCACCTTAGCCTACCAAGTAGCTGGGACTACAGGCATATGCCACCACCATACCTGGCTAATTTTTTTTTTTTTTTTTTTTTTGTAGAGACATGTCTTACTATGTTGACCAGGCTGGTCTCAAACTCCTGGCTTCAAGCTATCCTCCTGCTTTGGTCTTGGGATTACAGGCATAAGCCAGCCACATTTTACTTAATTCTTACACATTTTTGGGTTACAAATGACTAACTTCAAAATATCACACATTGTAACAGCCCTGCTGGGCATGATTAGCATGCAACTTGCCATGGCACTTGAACTACTCTATATCCTGTTCACAGAGTAATCCACTGATCATGCACTTGGATGTGATGATGACAAGTCAAAATGCAATTCAAGTTTCTAAATGCTTATTCTCAAGTTCTTTTCTTGTCTTGGATTGACAACAAACAGTTCAAGGACTACACTTTGGGTATCACTATGTTAGAGAAGGTTGAAACGTAAAAAGAAGGACAAGAATGTGCAAAAACCTATAAATTGTGGCCCATTTGAGAAACAGAAAACTCCAATATGGCTAAAGCATGGAGTGTAAACATAAGAGTAATAAAATATGAGTCTGAAAAAAAAGCAGGAAACCTGAATTTATTTATTTTTTTTTTAAGAGACAGGTTCTCACTCTGTGGCCCAGGCTGGAGTGCAGTGGACAATCATAGCTCACTGTAAATTCAAATTCCTGGGCCCAAGCAATCCTCCCCTCAGCCTCTGGAGTAGCTACATGTGCGACCATGCCCGCTAATTTATCTTAATTTTTTAGAAGTTAGGTCTTGCTATGTTGCCCAGGCCGGTCCTGAAGTCCTGGCCTCAAGCGATCTTCCTGTGTCAGCCACCCAAAGTGCTTGGGAGTAGAAGTCTGAGCTACCACGCCTGGCCCTGAAAGCTATTTTATGGAAGAATTTAAACTAAAGATCTCCAAATATTATTCATAATTACATACCCATGTTGGTATCTATGTTTACTTATCTACCATTTTTATAGGATTTACAATATGACTATATAAAATAATCGTCTGTATCCCAAAAATAGAGCATAAGAAAAAGACTAAAATTTGTTTTATTTATGGTACAAAAGTTTGTTCTCACAAATATTTTAAATAAAATATTGAATATGCTTCATTATTTCTGAAGATCTTAACACCGTGTGATACAGAGATTCAAAGATCTAGTTCTAACATCAGTTTGAATATTTGATTTTTAATGGCTATCAAAGCAGAAAGGGATGCCTTACAAAAAAATGAGAATTTTTAAAAAAAGTTTCACTTAAAACCTCAAAATCAGCGTAACTTTTCTTAATTCATGAGAACAGATTTGATTTTGTATATCTTACCAGCTGAACAACAATGTGATCTTATTTGCAGTTAAACACTTGATTTTCTCCACAAATTCCCTAATCCCAGACTTACATATTTTGTAATAAACTAGATAACTCATAAATCTGCATAGATGGACATTCAAATTATAGTATTGTGCAATATGCAGAAAGTGAACAAAGCATGCTTCCCTCAGGACACCTTTAGTACCAAATGACCATCTGACATATAGAGCAAAGAAGGAATGACTAAATAACTATTACACAGTAGTAGCTTTTAAATATTAATGCCTTAGTGTTTTTCAAATAAAAAGGTAAATATGAATAAAAGTTCCAATATTTTCCTCCTGCACCCTAGCAGATTATCTTGTATATCACCCCCCTTTGGAGACCACTGATTCAGACTCCATTTAAAGGTAATGGTAAGCCATTAAAGCAGAGAAAGTAACAGTATCATTTTTATAAAATATATTGGGAGATGAGCTAAACGGAGACAGGGAGGCCAGTGTGGAGGCTATTGTAATCACCTATGTAAGAGATGATGGTGTCCTAGATTGGTGTGATGGCAATGAGATACTCAGAAGATAAACTCAACAAGGCTTGGTGAATGAATGGATAAGGGCAAGATGGGAAAAAAAAATAAGTGTCATAAATAATGTCCAGGCTACTGACTTCAGCAAAAGTAGATGCTGATGTCAACTACTGAAATCCATCAGGTTTCACAAGTTTACTTTTGAAAATGCTTAGTTTAGTTTGCTTAGCAGATATTTAATAGCTGTTGATTATACAGGTATGGAGCTACAGGCATATGCCACCATACCTGGCTAATTTTTTTTTTTTTTTTGTAGAGACGTGTCACTATGTTGACCAGGCTGGTCTCAAACTCCTGGCTTCTGGATCTGGAGTCATCAGCATTATGTATAGATAATAAGTGAAGTCATCGGAGTGAATGAAATTTCTACCACAAATACACAAAACGAAAAGAGAATAAAGTCTAAGATTAACAGCTGAGTAGGCTGAGCACAGTGGCTCTCAACTGTAATCTCAGCACTTTGGGGGGCCAAGGCAGGAGGACTGCTTAGGTCCAGGAGTTCAAGACCAGTCTGGACAACATAATGAGACTCTGTCTCTATAAAATTAAAAAAATAAAAAATTAGGCATGGTGGCATGTTCCTGGAGTCCCAAGCACTTGGGACTTGGGAGGCTGTGGTAGGAGGATTGCTTGAGCCCAAGAGGTTGAGGCTGCAGTGAGCAATTACGCCACTGCACTCAGCCTGGGTGACATGGTGAAACCCTGTAAAAAGAAACAAAAACAAAAAAAATCGAGTAATACCAATACACGAAGAAGAGATACAGGAAAGAAAGAACTACAAATAAGACTGGGAAATACCAGCAAAGTGGTAAAAAGAAAATCAACAGAGGAGGTATCACTAAAGCCATACCATATTATAGAAGACCATTAGAAGCATTTTAAAGGACCCATTTTTCACAAAAAAAAGAAGTCCAACTTTCTGCATCCATCCATGACTTTTTAGGTAGAAACTATAATGCTGACAGCTACAAACAAACCATCCAGAAATATGGATGTCTGTTAGTAATCGTGTATTTGCTTGATGAACATGTTTAAAACAATATTTCAAAAAAGTTTAACTTATTAACAATTTTTAAAACCTTCCATCTTAGACTTGTCAATACATAAACGGCATCATTATGCAATTTTTTTTTTTTTTTGGAGACAGAGTTTCACTCCTGTTGCCCAGGCTGGAGTGCAATGCCACTATTTTGGCTCACTGCAACCTCAGCCTGCAGTCAAGTGATTCTCCTACCTCCGCCTCCCAAGTAGCTGGGATTACAGGTGCCTGCCACCACGCCCGGCTAATTTTTGTATTTTTAGTAGAGATGGGGTTTCCCCATGTTGACCAGGCTGGTCTCAAACTCCTGACCTCAGGTGATCCGCCCACCTCGGCCTTCCCAAAGTGCTGGGATTACAGGCATGAGCCACCACACCCGGCCTTCATTATGCAAATGCAAGGAATAGTGAAAAACAAAATCAGTGCTTCATTCCCAATATGTATTATGTTTTAGGGAATACTGTCATAATTGTGAAGAATTGTGTTACTTGATCTTATTGCCAAATTTAGCCATTTAACCTATTTTGAAAGCCAGATATGCACAGTGCAAAATACTCAGAATAAAAGATTGTTCATTAACTCCAAAAAGTTTTTAACATTTTACTTAGGAATGTTAACATAAATCTCTAATACGATACAAAAAGAATCCTCCCTCCACTCTTAGCTACAAAGACATGAACTATAATGCTCAGAAAAGGGAAAAGAAACAGTATCATCAAAGATAAATGCCACCCCTTACTGGAAGTTTTCCCCCTCTGGGAATTTTCGCATCTTATGTAGAAACACCAGGGGGTGTTGTGTTGGGGAAAATTACACTATTATTCTAAAACTATCATGAGAATGAGATTGGCAGCATTAAGAGATTATAGCTAGAGGAATTTTCCACTAAAATAGACATTATAAAGCTTAGCAATGAGAAGAAATACAAGACTCAAGGGTAAATCCTACTTTTAGAATAAGTATCAAATATTCAAAAGTACAGGATATATTCTGAAATTCCCAAATAACCAACAACTACTTAACTGGCTTCCATCCTTTTAGTATCTTTCACTGCCCCATTCTCTTCACCCTCCAACACTCCCACTCCTCATAACAGCTCCTTGCTCTGTGTAGGGTTTATCTCTCTTCCTTTAAATACAAACATACACATAAGCACATACACCAACAACTAAAAATCAAAATCAACTCCCATTATATTAAACTCTCATAACTCTTTATTAAAATTGATACATATTTATTATAGAAAACAGAAAATACAAATGAGTGTCATCAGTAATTCCACTAACCCAGAGATAATGTCCATTAACATTTTATAACATATTAGTAAATGTTTAGCCTTCTGGATCAGATTTCTTTTAAAAATCTTATGAAAAATATGTATCTCCTCCCAGAAAAATAAACATTATCTTCTTTTACACAGAATTTTAGCAGTTTATCACATGAATAGTTCTCAGATAATACTTTATATATATTATACTTTTTGTATCATACTTTTTTGTAATATGTTCTCTCCTCCATTTTACATAAACAGGTAATAATTTTCTTATGTAATTATTTTTCTATAGCATCATTTTAATGGCTGCATTATAACTGTTTATAGCAATATATTATAGGTTTTAATCTATCTCGTTAAAAATTTAAGTTGTTGCAGTTAGGGAATATCATACATATTCATTTCTGGTATATTAAATATAGTGAATTATCCTAAAGAGATCAAATATATCTGGCTGCTCAAATTTCACCACCTGAGAGCTAGACAAGTCCAGAAAACACTCTCCAAATATAGTTTATTATATACAGTAGAAACAGCTAAAATTATACATTCCTCATTATCATCTTAACATGGGTGTCCTAAACAGCCAGGCATAGTACCCTGCACCTTTGAACTATTCAATATTTGACATATAATGTGTGTATATACAGATACATTCTTTAAAAAAAAAAAAAAAGCCTTCAACTAAGCAACATGAAAAATTTCTGTGTAGTAAGAATAGGGGTCACACAAAAACTTGTACATGAATGTTCACAGCATATTGCCTATTATATGTATAATATTTCATATAGGCAAAAAGTGTAAAGAATCTAACATTATGTTAATCCAAATGGTAAAACATAATATAGTATATCCTGCAAACTTCAATATGGAATCATCTTGAAAAAATTATGCTTAGCAAATGACGAGACACAAAAAGCCACATACTTGGCCAGGTGCAGTGGCTCACGCCTGTAATCCCAGCACTTTGGGAGGCCAAGGCAGGCAGATCACTTGAGGCCAGGATTTCAAGATCAGCCTGGCCAACATGGTGAAACCCTATCTCTACTAAAAATACAAAAATTGGCTGGGTGGGGTGGTGCACACCTGTAGTCCCAGCTGCTTGGGAGGCTGAGGGACAAGAATCACTTGAACCCACAACGCGGGGGTTGCAGTGAGCCGAGATCGCACCACTGCACACTAGCCTGGGCAACAGAGTGAGACTCTGCCTAAAAACAAACAAACAAACAAAAAAACCCAAGAAAGCCATATACTATATGATTCCATTTATCTGAAATATCCAACACAGACAAATCTATAAGGACAGAAAACATATTACTGGTTGCTGGGGGACCTAGGGGCAGAGGAAGAATGGATATGAAGGGTATGAAGTTTCCTTCAGGGTAGAACAATTTTGGAACTAGACAGCAGTGATGGTTGTAAACACTGTGAATGCCCTAAAAATGCTGAACTGTACACCTTAAAAGAGTGAATTTTTATGGCATTTGAATTACATCTTAATAACAGGGAACAGTAAGATCAGTTTAGTGGTTAATTTCCAAATAAATGCACAAAATGCACCTAAAATGACACCAAATACTATGACATGGTTTATCTTTCATTATAACGAAGAAACTCTAGATGTTGTTAGACTTCATAATTCAGAACAAGTTATTTTCTGACATTGTACTACAGCTAAAACAAAGTAAAGATCTGAGTGGATTTGTGAAATCTAGAGCCATATATCTAGAAGTTACTTTTCGGGAAAAAATAAAATAAAACCCTATGTTCGAAAAAAATCTAGTTACTGGTACCATCCAGTCACTTGGAGTTTAAATAAGCTAATCAAACTACCACACTGTATCTATTTCCTACCCATGCTAGGCAAATTAACATTACTACCATGAGGTAATGCAACATATGCTGACACAATCTGCAAATTATTACCTGTTTAATCATACAAGTCATTAAACTTCACTGTGCCTCAGTTTACTCATTTGTAAAATAAGAATAATAAAAGCATCTCCCTAGGACTATCAAGGAATTAACTAAATGGAAAGTACTTTGAATAGTACCTGGTACACACTAATATTATATAAATATGAATAATATTTATGACCTAGAAAAGTTCAGAAATTCACCAGTCCACAAAATGTATAAGAATCCCAATTTATTTTAAATAATCATTTTATGACTTTCATGTACTGTTTTCAAATCTATTAACTAGAAAGGTCACTGCTATTGCATGCCTGACAGCATTGGGTAAAATATAGAACATATCCTAATATAGAAATAATAGATCTTGCCAGGCATGGTGGCTCACGCCTGTAATCCCAGCACCTTGGGAGGCTGAGGCAGATGGATCACTTGAGGTCAAGAGTTTGAGACCAGCCTGGCCAACACAGTGAAACCCCATCTCTAGCCTGGGTGACACAGTGAGACTCTGTCTTTAAAAAAAAAAGAAAGAAAGAATAGATCTTGAAAGGAACAGATTTCTTTAGAAAGGGTCATATATAGCCCAAGAAGACTCTCTTTCTTTAACTACTGAGAGATATATTTGGTCGTCTTCAGTTTGGATTTCCCACCATTAAAGAATCTGGCTGATTTCTGGCCAGGTACAATGGCTCACACCTGTAATTGCAGCACTTTGGGAGGCCAAGGCAGGCAGATCTCTTTAGCCTAGGAGTTCAGGATCAGCCTGGGCAACACAGAAAAACCCTGTCTCTACAAAAAATTTAAAAATTAGCTGGGTGTGGTGGCACATGCCTGTAGTTACAGCCACTTGGGAGGCCAAAGCTGGAGAATCACCTAAGCCAGGGAATTGAGGGCTGCAGTGAGCCATGATTACACTACTGCACTCCAGCCTGGGCATCGGAATGAGACCTTGTCTCAAAAAAAAAAAAAAAAAAAAATAATAATAATAATAATAATAATCTAGCTGATTTTTCTGGTTTTGACCCTTGACCAACAAACCAAGGAAGTTTGTGTCTACTTGGTGGTTCTCAAAACAAGAACTACTGGTTAAAACAATGATCATGGTGAAACCCCGTCTCTACTAAAAATACAAAATTAACCAGGCATGGTGGCGCATGCCTGTAATCCCAGCTACTCAGGAGCCTGAGGCAGGAGAATCACTTGAACCTGGGAGGCGGAGGTTGCAGTGAGCCAAGATTGTGCCAATGCACTCCAGCCTGGGCGACAAGAGCAAAACTCAGACTCAAAAAAAAAAAAAAATCATAAAGTTCCATCTAGGAAAAAAAGTTAACATTGTTGTGTTGCAACATCTTAAATCTTGAATGAAAACTATGTTTCTAAATAAATTATTCATCTCTAAACTTGAACCGGTTCTAGTCGGTTTCTTATGAAAGAGCTTGAGAATGAGGTTGAGAACTAAAGTTCTTAACTGGCCATCCCCAACCTTTTTGGCAACAGGGAACAGTTTCATAGAAGACAATTTTTCCAAGGACCAGGGGGATGGCAGGGAGGATGGTTTCAGGATGAAACTGTTCCACCACAGATCATCAGGCATTAGATTCTCATAAAGGAGCATGTAACCTAGGTCCCTCGCATGAACAGTTCACAATAGGGTTCGCACGCTCCTATGAGAATCTAATGCCGTTGCTGATCTTGCAGGAGGCAAAGCTTAGGCAGTAATGCTCACCGACTGCTCACCTCCTGCTGTGTGGACTGGCTCCTAACAGGCCACAGACAGGTAGCAGTCCACACCCCGAGGGGTGGGGACCCCTGGCTTAAAGTATTTCACAGTGTCTCAAATTAAATGCATTTATGTTATGTAGAAGTCTTATCATTTAAACAATGGCAAAGATTTAGTTTACTGAACCATCTACCCAGAGTTAGTTCTGCTATAATACAATATTAAGTGTTTCTAAAATCACTGTGTTATGCAAAAATCACTCAATAAAAACATGGTGGGCCAGGCATGGTGGCTCATGACTGTAATCCCAGCACTTTGGGAGGCTGAGGTGGGTGAACTACTTGAGATCAGGAGTTTGAGACCAGTCTGGCCAACATGGCAAAACCCCATCTCTACTAAAAATACAAAAGTTAGCTGGGCATGGTGGCAGGTGCCTTTAATCCCAGCTACTTGGGAGGCTGTGGCAGGAGAATCACTTGAGCTCAGGAGGTAAAGGTTGCTTCAGCCCAGGAGGTAAAGGATGCAATGAGCCAAGATCATGCTACTGCACTCCAGCCTGGGTGACAAGAGTGAGACTCCACCTCAAAAAAACAAAAGGAGGGGGGCAATTATACAGAAAATGGGGTTGGAGGACAATGTTCTAAAACTTCATCTGTGACACATTATAAAATATAGTAGTCTAATATAAAGTGGTAGTACAGTTTTACAGGTTACAACAGCTAAGAAATAAATAAATACAGCATTTTATCTTGAAAAAGTAGTGAGGTTTCCTTATAGAAGCTGGTTGGCAGCAGAAGGGTTGCAGCTTGTGGGTTAATACGAAATGTGAGAAAGAAGATATCTGAAATTAGACTGGAAGTTGTAACATCACATATGGAAGTGATAGGGACAGGAGGCAGGAAAATGCTGGGCAGAAGAGGGTGGTCCTGGTGAGGGTCCCACCCTCAATCCTTGAACTGTGGCCCAAAGTGAGAACATGCATCCCTGTTTTCCTGCTTGAATGTTGCCTTTTCCAAAACCACCCATGGCCCGTCCTGCTCCCCATCCTGTGCCCATAAAAACCTCAGGCTCTGCCACCACAGAGAGGAGAGGAAGAGAAGAGGAGAAGCAGTTTGACTTCAGAGTAATGGCTTGACAATGCTGCACCAGGGAAAGATTATCTTCCCACTCTATCCCCTTTCCAGCTCCCCTTTCATTGGCAATATAATCCTCCATATTCACCACCCTTCAATTCGTTCATGTGACCTGATTTTTCCTGGACACTGAATGGGTGCAAATGCTAAAGGCTGTCATACTGACCCTCTGCTCTCACTAGCAGAGAGCAACTGCCTCACAAGAAAAGGCAGAGGACCCACTGAACTGTTTAACACTTAAGCCGTCCATGGATGGCAAAGCTAAAAGAGCACTAACTATAACACTTCTTCTGGGACTTCAGGGGTGGGCATCCCCCTAGATACTGCCATGGGGACAGTACAGAATTCATTCCTGCCAGGGTCCAAAAGCGCTCACCCTGGCTCTTGCACCTGCTCACCTGTGCTCCCCCTCCCATGAGGGGTAGAATGCAGTGGGTTCGAGTGAGTGGAATTTGCCCCTGCCACACCAAAGTGCCCGGCTAGGTCCAGCACCTGTGCACTCCAGTTCCTGCCTGCAAAGGGGCCAGGGAAACTTTTCTGCTTCAGAAGCAAAGCTGTAGCTCATACTGAGGTACCTGGTAGATGTTTGTCAGGAATGCCTGAGAACCTTCTGTGTATTCCTATGCAGCTTGGTTGAGCTGGGTAAGGTTTTCAGCATTTACCTAGCATTTCTGGTGAACAAAACTGTATATAAGCAAAGGTAAAATTTGAGTTAGGGTCAAACTGTTCCCTAATGTACCAATTAGGACCAATTTGCATTTCAAAAGCAAGCATTATAGCAGAATTGACTTTGCAAGAAAATTCTGACCCTGAAGAAAAAGAATCATAGTCATGTTTTATCCAAATAAAGTAGACAGAAATTATGGGTTACCAAAGCAGTGACAGTGAGGATTTCTGGTATATTTATGCTACACTTCGTTTAAAAGGCAGAAATCACTCAGTTGATACTAGCCATTATTTAGAGAACTTAAAAGGTGAAGATACTCATGTTACATTAGGTGAGGAGTAAAATTACACATTGAGGCCAGGCACAGTGGCTCATGCCTCTAATCTCAGTACTTTGGGAGGCAGAGTTGGGAGGATCACTTGAGTTTGAGATCACCCTGGGCAACATAGAGAGATTCTGTCTCTACCAAAAATTAAAAAAAAAAAAAAAGAAAAAGAAAAAGAAAATTACGCATTGAAAAAAAAAAAAACCCACAAATTGGTAACACTGATCCATCTTTACTAAATCTTGAGTTTCAGAAATTACATAACCCTCACCTCCAAATAGTTCCCTACAGTTAAACACATTTTTATAAGGAAAAATGGGAATATGTAAGACACATTCCACGAAAGTCAATTCAAATTTTAAAATACAGCACAATTAGACTGAGCACGTAACAGACTCAAGGCTAAAAATGTACATTCTTATTTGTGAGAAAAATTAAGTATTTAATTCGTAATTTATGAGAGCATATATTCAAACGAATCTTCTGGGTGTTTGAACCTCCTAATGACTTTAAGAGTTATTTCTAGCTATATAAAATTTATATATATATTTATATAAATCTTATAGATATTTATATATAAATCTTATAGATATTTATATATAAATCTTATATTTATATATAAATCTTATAGATATTTATATATAAATCTTATACAGTATATATTTTATATATTTATATATAATATATAATTTATATAGAATATATATAATTTCTTGGAAGTTATTTGGTTTACTGAAAATATTTTCTATTTTCAGTTATATATATATAAAAAATAAGTTATTAGGTTTACTGAAAATATTTTCTTACATGTGATGCCAAATTTCTGTCTTTTACTCTATTCTCCCTTTTCTTCATTCCCATTAGTCAGCAGACACCTTCACTAAGAAACATCTATTCTCTAGTCATTGCTATAACTTGCTGACAGATTAATGAAAATAACAAACTGTTGATATAAAGTACAACACATTTCTACTAGATAAGAGATAATTTCATATACAGATTCTAGGTTTTGTGGCTTTTTAAGTTTTTGTCTTTTTTTCTCTTTTTAGATGGCATTAAAATGGAGCTCCAAACCAATAAAAAATGATGGGAAACTTTAAGATATTTATAACAGTATTAAACAGGGGCAAATCTTTGAAAGCTGAAAAGTAAACCACATGCTCTAGGCTATGAGAATACAAGTAAGAAAAGTACAAACACATGGACATATCACAAGTAATGGTCTCAAAAGTTTCACAAAAATTCACAGAGAATAAATTTGCCTTCTGATTTAACACAATGACATGTAAATAAAGCTTTTGATAGGATTTATAAAATTATTCCCCTCTTGATTCTAATTAAAGAACACAAATTTGAAAAGTGTCATTCGTACTTTAAGACTATTACTTGATAAGAACTAAAGGTATAAGATCAATACAACAAACTTGATAAGTTGCCACAGTTTATCTTTAGTCTCCAAACCAAAAACTAATGCTAAAAATTTTTTGGTTTGAGAATGTGGTATGGGAACAGGCCACATCAAGGCTATTTCATAATTATTTCCGGAAAGAGAAAAAGGATTTTTTCCAGTTTAAACTATTAATGGCAAACGAAAGCAGGTTTCATTATACCTACATCAAAATTACCCAGAAATGAAAATAAAAGCAGTAACAGTAGTAAATGTATTGAGTGTTTTCTCATGTGCCAGAAACTACTTCAGACTTAATTACTCTTCTGATTATCTTGGCCTTCTCATCTCTTTCTATTGCTAATAAATACTGCAGCCCATGACAAAAATTAAATTTTATTTTTATATAATATTGGTTAATGAATGTTTTATTTTAGATGAAACAGCTGAAATATTTTAAACTCCAACATACAGATGAAAGTAAGTGTTTTACATGTATAAATCTAGGCAGATGGTCTTACATAGTTAATAAAAATGTGGGCTCCAGAGTCAGGCTGCCAGAGTTCAAATCCAGAATTTACTGTTGACTAGGTTTATAACCCCAGAAAAATTATTCTACTTATTTAACCTCACGTCTCTCATCTATAAAATGGAAATAAATATTATTCCTGCCTTATAAGATAATCATGAGAATTGAAAGAACTCTATGTAAAGCAATTTGGACACAGTAAGTACTCAATAATATTTATCATTCTAGGATTATTAGCGCAAGTATGACCACATGCTTCTGCAACCTTTATGGCCTCAACAGGGAAGAAGGAAGTGAATATCCTAGACACCTCCACTGAAAAACTTCTTGTACCCAATTCTGACTTTCTTCCTATACATATACATGCACAAACACATTCTCTGGTTAGAAGTGTTACTCATTGTGTACAGGTGGTGCAATGGACTGATCTGTGTCCTCCCAAAATTCATATGTTGAAGCCATAACCCTTAATGAGATGGAGCCCTTGGGAGATAATTGGGTTTAAATGAGGTCACAAGGATGAGACCCTCATGATGCGATTAGTTCCTTTATAAAGAAGGGACCTCAGAAAGCTTACTTTCCCTCTTCCTCCCTCTTTCTCTCTGCCATGTGAGGACACAGTGAGAAAGTGGCTACCTATAAGGCAGGAAGAGAGTCCTCACCAGAACCTGACAATGGTGGACATGCAGCCTCCAGAAATGTGAGAAAATTAATTTCTGTTAAGTCACCAGTCTATAGTATTTTGTTATGGCACTCTGAGCTAACTAATACAGATGGGTCTACTTATATTTTCAATGTTTAAATACATGAGAAATAGCAATTCAAGGCATTTATTTTGCAAAGTTCATCAGACCCATGCAAATTCACGGTGAGTTTTCAAAGACTTCGGCATGTCAGAATAAGCCATGGTCAGGCAGACATGATACTCCTGCTTACAATATAATTTATTTTTAAGAGCACAGTAGAAAGGTTTCTTACTTTTCAAAAAGCTGCTTTAAATAGTTCTAGTTAAGTCAATGTCAGACAGACATTACATTCATGTCTACAATATGTTTAAGTCATAAGGATTCTTACCTTTTATATCTGCCTGAAACTGTTCTAGGTGGCTCCTGCAAAGTAAAAATAATTATGTATCAGTTTGAGTATGTATGTACACAATTACTTATTATATAAAATAGTTGATAGAGAATACCTAATTTTAAAAAGGCCAACTTGAAGCAATTACTGTTTTAAAAAATTCACACTGCTGGTCAAACAAAACAGGAGTCTACATCTGATTTTTCAGTCCAAATCAATCACTTTTTTAAAATTATGTTTTTAATAAAGAAGTATTTTAAAAACTCAGAAAATGGACAAGGCCGGGGGCATCACTCATCATCCACTCAGCTTAAATCCTCTTGAAAGTCAAGGGGCATTAAAAAGTACCACCATTTTATATATATATATATATATATATATATATCCATTATATATATATATCCATTATATATATATATCCATTATATATATATATCCATTATATATATATCCATTATATATATATCCATTATATATATATATATATATATATATTTTTTTTTTTTTTTTTTTTTTTTTTTTTTTGAGAAGGAGTTTCACTCTTGTTGCCCAGGCTACAGTGCAATGGTGTCATCTGGGCTCACCACAACCTCCGCCTCCCGGGTTCAAGTGATTCTCCTGCCTCAGCCTCCCAAGTAGCTGGGATTACAGGCATGTGCCACCACGCCTGGCTAATTTTGTATTTTTAGTAGAGACGGGGTTTCTCCATGTTGGTCAGATTGGTCTCGAACTCCTGACCTCGGGTGATCCGTCCACCTCAGCCTCCCCAAGTGCTGGGATTACAGGTGTGAGCCACTGCGCCCGGCCTTATAGTCTTTAGTCTTTATATATCTCCCTTTGTCTTTTTTATGCCATCAATTTTTCTAAAACTTACAACTTACCGTGTGCATACAGTAATTAGTTCCTATTTTTAAAGACTACATATACAGCTAAAAATGAAAAGTGAAAAAGTACATTTTAATATTGTGCTGATTCTAAGCTACTAAAAAAAAAAAAAAGGTTGCTAAAAGTTAACATTAACCATTGGGTAGAAAAATTGTTACCTTGCAAATAACTAGGCAGTCATGTCTCTGTTCAATCTTTTGACAGTCTAGGTTCTCCAAATACTTCTGCAGTTTCACTTTAATAAAACAGGTCAAAATCAAATGACGTCTTTAAAAATTGATAACTTTTTTCCTAATTAATCATTAAGTTGCCAAGAGAGATCCTACAATTAAAGAAGTTCTCATCTGGTTAAGGTAAAAGAATAAGCTACCTTTATAAGATAACCAGTTCCAGAGTAAAAGAGTAAATACTGACTGCATGATGCGATAAAAGACTAGCAATGTGGGGAACCAGTACAGCAAACCATATGATTAAGAGGAGGGATCGGATCAAGTTTCCAACCAGACAGGCTACTCCGTAGCTAGGAGACTATGGGTTTAACCTCTATCAGTGTCTACTGATCTCTAAAATGGAATAACAGTGCCTATTTTATTGGGTTGTTGTAGAGATAAAATGACGTAAGTGAGTAAAATTAGCACAGTCCCTTCCAAACAGGCTTTCAATTTCAATTTGATAGCTAACACAAACAGAAAACTAACTGGGATATGGAAAAATCTTAATTGAATTTTCTGCATGGAATTTGAGTAAGTCTGTCTTAATTATTCCAAGTCAATAAATTCTCATTACAGAAGCCTATATCACTTAGTTTAATTTGTATCTCAATTTTTCATGTATATATCTTATATTCTAAGTAAAATGTAAGTGTCTGACAAATAAGAACCCTCCACCAGCAATTCCTTTCTTTCTCCCCCAAAACCCCAGCTCACCTAGTATGCAATAAATATATATTGACAACTTAGGGAAATAACTTCCTTAGTAATCTGCAGTTACAAAAATGTACCATTTGGGAAGTAACCAGTTGCAGGAAATAACCAGGTGACAGGATACTTGAGCGACTGTGTATGTGGGCTTGACCCCATAAACAGGCTTAGTTCTGGGGAAGTCATGCCTTGACAGGTGATACAAAGACATTTTAACCAACCCTGAGCATCAGCTGTTCTTACAGCAAGGACAACAACAAAACCTGGCAAGCAAACTTTAAAGAGTTTCTTATCTGCTTGTCATTAAGCAGATATCCACGAATCTACACTTTTGTACCAAACACGTAAAACAGATCCCCTATTTATTTAGATGGTTATTTAATGTCGAAAGAAATATTAAGCTTATGTATACTCACTCAAAATATACTTTATTAAATTTGAGTGATAATGATTCATACAGAAGTTTTTCCAGCTGGGTGCAGTGGCTCATACTTGTAATCCCAGCACTTTGGGAGGCCGAAGGGAGTGGATCACTTGAGCCCTGGAAGTCAAAACCAGCCTAGGCAACATGGTGAAACTCTTATCTCTACATAAAATACAAAATTAGCTGGGTGAAGTGGCGTGTGCCTGTAGTCCCAGCTACTCAGGAGGCTGAAGTGGGTGGACTGCTTGAACTCAAGAGGCAGAGGTTGCAGTGAGCTGAGATCACACTACTATACTCCAGCCTGTGCAACAGAGCAAGACCCTGTCTCAAAAAAAAAAGTTTTTCCCCTGGTAGTTTCACAAACGGTATTTGCATTAACATTTTACAAAGAGCTTCTTTTATTAAATTCCCTAATATTACCCTATATGAACTAAACTAAGGCGTATGATGTCTGTCTACGCATGCATGAGAAAAAATGCCAGAATCTCCAAAATAAAGTTCTAAAACATCACATATCATTTCTCTCACATCTGTCTCATTTTGGTTATATTTGAAATATCTCAGAACATGCCACATCAGCTTGATTGCCCAGATTGCCTTTTACTGAAATGAAGTCAGCAAAATTGCTAAATGAGAGCAACCCTTACTAGATTTACTAATTTGTGGGTTACTGGTATATCAACTGAAATGGTATGAATAACTTGGCAACAAACACTATTTTCTGAGGCTTGAAATAGACTTTTTCTGTAATATGGTAAAACTTAGAGTAATAGAGATGTAGAGTAGAATTTTAACAAAAACAGAAATGTAAAATGGAGGACATTTTCAGCAACTCTAAATTGCAGTGGCATTATAATAATTTCACACTTTGACCCAATTATAAATGACTTAAAAGTCAGTATCAGACAAGTTTTGAGTTAAGTATGCTAACCAGAAGTCATGTAAAAATATCAGATTTCTACATTTCTCTATAGTTGTTTGGGTTTTTTTTTTTTAAACACTCAGTCACTTAAAACATAACTCAGTAAGTTTTACACAGTATTTTCCACACTGCTAGCTTGATACAGTTGATAAAATTAGAACTCCCACATACTACGTTGGTACGAAAAGTAATTGCGGGTTTGCCATTACAGTCATTCCATGCTCATGTCTGAGACATACAAATAATCAGAATTTAAGCTATACTTATTTCTTGTATATAGCTAATATTTCAATAGTTAAGATTTTGAAGCACACAGACGACACGAGTTTATTCCTTATTGGTGGATTTGAATATGGTCTTTTATTAGAGATTATACATTTTGAAGCTGAATGTTATTTTATAGTGATTCTTGTTTTTTGGCAGGGCGCGGTGGCTCACACCTGTAATCCCAGCACTTTGGGAGGCCAACGCAGGAAGATCACCTAAGGTCCGGAGACCAGCCTGGCCAACGTGGTGAAACCCTGTCTCTACTAAAAATACAACAATTAGCCGGGCCTGGAGGCAAGTGCCTGTAATCCCAGCTACTTGGGAGGCTGAGACAGGAGAATTGCTTTAACAGAGGAGGTGGAGGTTGCAGTGAGCTGAGATCATGCCACTGCACTCCAGCCTGGGTGGCAGAGCAAGACTCCGTCTCAAAAAACAACAAAAAAAACTTTTAACAGTAAAATGTTCCCCACACTGGATAGATTATACCAGTATGATTAGAGACTGGGAGGGGTGGGAGTCTTCTTATGCATGTTAAAAATGGGCAATTAAAGGTGGAGTTTAAAGTGATTTCTATATCCTGGCCAAAAAGAGAAAACTGGGCATATATCTTAAATTAGAAATGTTAGGTTAAAAAAAAAATCAACCTATATGGTGCAGTGAAAGGGTCCCTTATAATTTTTTTAGCTTTATTTTTAATTGACAAATAATGATTAGATATATGTATAAGGCACAAAGTGATATTTTTATTTCAATACATGTATATATTATGGAAGGATCAAATTAGAGTAATTAGCATGTATGTCTATTTTGGATGTCCCCTCCAAATCTCATGTTGAAATGTAATCTCCAGTGTTGAAGGTGGGGCCTGTTGGGAGGTGACTGGATCATGGGAGTGGATTTCTCATGAATGGGTTAGCACCAATGAGATCTGGTTAAGAGCATGGGACCTGCCCCCTCTCTCTCTCGCTCCTGCTCCTATCATGTGATGTGCCTGCTTCCACTTTGCTTTCCTCCATGAGTAGCTCCCTGAGGGCCTCATAAGAAGCTGAGCACATGTTGGTGCCATGCTTGTATAGCCTGTAGAAGTGTGAGACAATTTAACCTATTTTTCTTATAAATTATCCAATCTCAGGTGTCTCTTTATAGCAATGCAAAGAACAACCTATACAGAATTACCTCAAATACTCATCACTTCTTTTTTTTGTTGTTTCTTTTTTTGAGATACAGTCTCGCTGTCACCCAGGCTGGAATGCAGTGGTGTGATCTCAGCTGACTGCAACATCCGCCTCCAAGGTTCAAGTAATTTTTGTGCCTCAGCCTCCTGAGTAGCTGGGATTACACGTGAACACCACCATGCTCAGCTAATTGTTGTATTTTTAGAAGAGATGGGGTTTTGTCATGTTGGCCAGGCTGGTCTTGAACTTCTGGCATCAAGTGGTCCACCCACTTCGGCCTCCCAGAGTGCTGGGATTACAGGCATGAGCCATTGCACCAGGCCCTTATCACTTCTTTCTGGTGAGAACATTTAAAATACTCTTAGCTATTTTGAAATATACATTATTATGAACTATAATCACCTTACTGTGCAATAAAACAGAAATTATTCCTCCTATCTAACTGTAACTTTGCACCCATTGGCCAATGTTTCTCCTTTCTCCATCTACCTTAGCCTCTGGTAATCACCATTCTACTCTCTACTTCTATGAGTTTGACTTTTTTGGATTCCACATATAAGTGAGATCACTGTGACAAAATGGATGACGGCAGAGGACATTATGTTCACTGAAATAAGTCCCTGATAATTTTAACGAGGAAAATGCTTGACATTCTTACATGGCAGAACAAAATTCCACACAAATATAAACGTCACCTTAGATGTCTTAACTATATTTCTGTAGCCACAAAAATTTCCAGGCAAAGAAACAACTATATAATTATTTGGCACTTTAATAATTACTACTCCATACTAAATAGGGAAAAAAAAATGAAGAAATACAGTAGTCCTTTCTCCCTTATCCAAGCTTTCACTTTCTACAGTTTCAGTTACCCATGGTCAACCCATGGGTATTAATAAAGCTAGATTAATAATTTTTAATATTTGTTATTTAATAATTTTAATTAATAAAATTTTAGTATTTTAATCAATAAATTAAAATATTAAATAGAAAACTCGAGACATAATTTATAAACTTTAAGTTGTGAGTTGTCCTGACTAGCATGATGAAACTTGGTGCTGTCCTGCTCCATCTCGCCCAGGGCCTGAATCATCCCTTTGTAAAATGTATCCACAGTGTCTATGCTCCCTACCTATTAGTCACTTGGGAGCCACCTTGGTTATCAGACTGTTGTGGTATCCCAGTGATTGTGTTCAATCAACTTTTCTTTTACTTGATAATTGCCCCAAAGTACAAGAGTAGTGATGCTGGCAATTCTGATATGCCAAAGAGAAGCTGTAAAGTGCTTGCTTTAAGTGAAAAGGTGAAAATTCTCAGCTTAATAAAGAAAGAAAAATCATATCCTGAAGTTGCTAAGCTTTATGATAAGAACATATCTTCTATCCATGAAATTGTAAGGAAGGAAAAACAAATATGTGCATAGTATATATAGCGTTCAGAACTATCTATGATTTCAGGCATCCATTGGAGGTCTTGGAACATAACTCCCTTTGATATGGGGGGACTGCTATACTAGTATCATTGAAACGGCTTGTAAAAAGTACAACTGTTAAGACTGGTACTGGTCTTAAAAGTTTCAATGACTATGTAATTAGATCTCCCCCAAATCCTTAAGTCTGTTATACAACTGATTTCAAATATACTCTTTCTGAAACAATCTTCCTTGCAATGGGATGGTTTCTATTACTAAAGGGAAGGGGAAAGATCTATGTAGAGCTGAGAAAATGTTGGCAAAGCATAAACCGTTTTGTGTTAAGTTTAAATAAAACGCTCTGCTTTATTCAAGCTTATAAAGATCAATAAGGAAATCCCCATGAAAACAGTCTTTACAGGTACAGTGGCAGATCAGAACTTCTAACGTATAAACAAGTATAACAGCATAGGTGAAATAAGATCAGACAAATACAAGTCAGATGAATACAGCAAAGTAATACTGATGTTATTCAAATAATCTAGCAACAAAGCCACAGCCCTCAGTAAAATTATGGCATAACATGCTAACTGACCCTCAGGACTAACTTAAAATATCTATGTTGCCATGTATAATTTAGTATGATATATTGTTGAAGATGACTGCAGAATAAAATTTCTCTAATCTATAACTGATAAAATAAGAAAATGAAAAATAAGAGCTTTATCAAATTAACAAATATTTTAAAAGGAAAAACTCATCCTTCCCCTTCCTTTCCTGAATAATTAAGTCCTAAAGCCATTAGGCAGGGCAGAGCAACGTGAGAAACACAGTGGCTCAGATCAGGGTATCAGAACCTGTCATAAAGAAGAGCTGCTTGGCATAGAGAATTCAAGTCCAAGCAAACCAAGGAGACTGCTCACATAGCATAGCTCACTCAGCCTGACCTAAGAAATCAGAGCCTGAGCAGAATGAGGAAGATTTCTACAAAGCAGGGAAGGTAAGGCCTCATTTGTGAGGCAAGGTCAGAAAGGGAGTCTCATAAAGGGGCAGCCAGAGTCCCAAGTAGAATGTGAAGTTTACCTTTACAGGAGGGTGGCTCAGAAAAGGGTGATAGAGCTCTAGCAGGGTAAAAAATGTCTACCCTCCAAGAGGCAGCCTGGCATGGGGTACTCGGTGCCAGAGCGCAGGCAGGATGAAGTGAATGTTCACATGGAGTGGCAGTCTGGCCTGGAGTTGTCAAAACCTAATCAAGTTGAGGACGAGTCCCCATGGAGGAGCAATCCGACATGAGTTCTCCGAGTCTCAGCAGGAGCAAACAGAGGCCCTACAGAACAGCCTATCAAAGGATGCACAAGCCGGAAAAGGGTGAAGAGAGTGTTCATGCTTACGGTGAGCCCAACATGTGATGTCAGAACCCACTTATGGTAAGGAAGGCATAAGTAGGAGGAAAGGAGGCAATGGGAGACATGTTACTACATACAACTCAAGAGGCATAATTGAAAAATTGCCATTAAAATAGATAGTGACTTCCTGGTATTTTTAAATACTCACCTGTACCAGATAGGAACTGCCTGGATCTAGTAAGTTTACAGCTTCATTCTGCATAGTGTTCTGTTGTGTAATTGCATCTTCTCGTTTCCGCTCTTTCTGCCCTGCTTCATCATCTTCGTACTCATCTAAGCACTGAAAGAAAAAAAGAGTTTCCATTTTATTTCTACTATTAATAGACTGTTTCGATAATATGTGAAAATATATTTTGATAGTATTAAAGAAATATTTGTGCATTCAGAAATTAGTTTGCATAATAAAAGTATTTTTCTTTCAGCAATATGTACATTTAATTCCTATAAATTATCTGCTTAAAACTTGTACTTCCATATCCACACCACTGCCAACAAATCTTTTCCCTAAACTCCAAACATCAGTGACAGGGTTTTCTTAAAGGAAAGGTTTATTCATTCTTTATCATTCATTCAATAAGTAAACTACGTCTACCTTAAACAAGGCATTCTGCAGAAGGTAACAAAGGATGCATTAAAGAAATGGAATTTATAATCTAGTAGGAAAGATAATATATATATAGATAGATAGATAGATAACTTAGTGATAAAAGCCCACTTTCTAGCTTTATATTCTATGAGCATATAAAGGAAGAGTATTTTTACCTGGAGAGTTAGAAAAGACTATAAAAAATCTTGTAATTTAAAGAATGGCTACAATTTGGAATTGCAGATATATAAAAAAAGAGAATTACACATGTAACAGCATATTGAAAAAGCTTACAAGAGAAGGTTGCTAAAAAACAGAAGCAACACTAGAAATTATCTAACTCTACACTTTCTACATAAGAAAAACAAAATAGAAACAAATCTCTATCCATTATACACATCATGGGCTGGGTTATCCGTTCCTTGCAACTGAATACATTCCTAACCAATACACTGCCCTAAAGGTTTCTGCATGAGAACCCACACCCCCTCCAGACAAAAACAAATAAACAAACAAAAACGAAAACAAAAAAAACCACACACCTCTTTGTAGAGACACTAAGGAACTGATCACAGCAAAGTATAACAGTATGGCAGTGAAGACAATAGGAATTGGACAAAAAAAAAAAAGTTGTGCAGAGAGAAGAAAACACTGAAGCCATTGTGCAAACCAAGAAGGTGCACTGGAATATTTGGAGATAGGAGGAACATACTGAAAGGGGTACCAAGCTTGATAAAGACAAGGTCTACAATGGAGGACATGGAAGAAAGCATCTGTCTGAGATGGAGTGTTTTTTATTTATTTTTTATTATTATTATACTTTAAGTTGTAGGGTACATGTGCACAATGTGCAGGTTTGTTACACATGTATACATGTGCCATGTTGGTGTGCTGCACCCATTAACTCGTCATTTACGTTAGGTGTATCTCCTAACGCTATCCCTCCCCTCTCCCCCAACCCCACGACAGGTCCCGGAGTGTGATGTTCCTCACCCTGTGTCCAAGTGTTCTCATTGTTCAATTCCCACCTATGAGTGAGAATATGCGGTGATTGGTTTTCTGTCCTTGCGATAGTTTGCTCAGAATGATGGTTTCTAGCTGAGATGGAGTCTTACAACATTAGGATGATACAGAGAAGTCTGAGGACAGAAATGGAAAGGGCAAATGAAAGGAGCATGCAGATTGAGATTTGGTGTCACCTGGCCCTTGTCATATCAACCTGCCAAGAGTGGGGCTTGGGGAAACAGCACAAGAAAATTATGATACTGTAGCTACTGTTATTGCTGAGTCTAAACTGTTCTTGACTCTAACTAACCCAGGAGACTAGTATCTTTTGCCAGCATACACAAGCTAACGTGTTAGCCAACAAGTGGGGTATGATCTCAAAGCCATCACAGTTTTTGACAGAAGTGAGGACTCGAAAGGCATAGAGGGAACATAAATAATAGATAACCCAAGAAGTTTAGACTTCTCACTCCATAGCTTGGAATGATGTTACAATGCTATACAATTCCTTGGGATAAGGAATGATCAAAATTCTTTTTGGGAAGAACCTGGAAATAGCAATGCAGAGAACAGGAACAAGACCAAAAGTGAAAAGACTAGTTAAGTGACTAGTTAAATGACATAGGCAATTTTATCCTATGAAAAATGATATATCATAGGTGGAAACAGAGTCAGTGAAAGAAATCTGGTATGGGACACCAAAGTGTTAAGAAATTAGTCCTTATTAGAAAAAAAAAAATCTCTCTCAGGACTTTCAAAAACTTTCTCCAATCACTAGACAATATCTTGTTTAATGACAACATACCAGCAAAATTTAAAGTAAAATCAGACTCAAGGCATTGATGTCCACTATTAACATAATTGTTAACATCATTCTGAAAGTGCTAGTTGATAGAACTAGGTAAGAAGAATAGGCAATTTTAACATTAGAAAGGAGGCAAAATTACTATCAGAGAAAATGATTTTGTAAAAAACAAAAACATTTTAGAATTATGAGTTACTTAAGATTTTTTTTCAGTAAATAAGCAAAAAATTTCCCAAAGTAACATCAATAGCCAGTTACAAAATTTTTAGTAACAACCATTAAAAAACTAAAAAACAGTACGTGCATGAAAAAAGCTATACGACTTTACTGAAGAATACAAATTAAAACCTGCTTTTAAGAAAAACCTAGTATTGTGAAGGTGTCAACAGTCTCTTAACACATAAATTAAAATTCCAATCAAAATCATGAAGAAATTTATTTGGAAAGTAGTGGTGCATCATCTGGAAGAAAAAATACATAAGGTATCAAAAAATTACTTTTTTAAAAAAGAGGTATGACCAAAGACTCTAGTTAATGTTAAAATGTATAAAACTACAATAACAAAAATACCTGATAGAGGTCCTAGAACAGAAAGAATAAAATAGCATAAAAGGCATTTTAAATCAAGGAGTTCCTTTAAAAGGGGGAGGGGAGGTCAATCATTTAATGAACAGTAGGAGAAGCAAAAGTATGAGATCTGGAAAAGAATAAAGAATGGTCTCATCTCTAGTCTTCTACTGTGTGAAAGCAATCATCACTTATTCTCCAGCATATGGACTCAAAAATCCCTCACCTAGGCTCCAACATCATTAGCTTAAAGTTGGAATTCTTAAATTATCATAGATTAATATTAACAGAAAGCAAAAGTTGAGGCAGGTAGCCATGCACTCCCAGAGAACTGGGATGCTATTTTATTTGTCTTTGTTTTCATTTTCTGAGACCCAGCCCCACAACACTAACTTTCCCTCCTCCTGCCCCCTCAACTAGACTCCCTTACCAGTATATTAAAAGAAAAAAGAAAGGAAGAAACAAAACACTCGGTAAATGTTTCATAAAACAATGAATGAGTTACCAAGATGAGATAAATCATCTTGGAGATGAACTGGAAGGTGAACTGTGATACCTGAAGTTAAAATTCTGAATGCTCTTTCCCATGGCAACACTGTTATCCACTGAACTGGAAACCTATTCATCACACATAGTATCCCTGTGGATACAGTATGTATCTAACATTCCAGGTAGCTTTTAGTATAGGATTACTTGATGAATCACAACTTCTCTCCAAAATTCTGCTAGCAACCAGTGCAGTTCTTTTGATAACAAGCATCCTAGAAATTCTTAAGCAATCTTTTCTAACTGGGATAAATACATCTGGAGGAAGAAGTTGGCGGAAATCATGAGAAATAAGAGAATTCCTGTATCTGCTATACTTAAGAGAAGTGGATCCTCCTCATTCCTTTCTTCAGCTGCATAATAATTTTATTAAATAGATGTACCTACCATATTTTAATCAGAGCTTTATTGATGAACATTTGGGTTTTTTACACGCTCTAAGAAAAATGTGTTAGAAAGGCTTATATACATAGTTTCTGTATATATGCAATGGATTTCCTGGATAGATTCTTAGTATTAGGATTGCTGGCTCACAAGGTAAATGAATATGTCAATTTGGCAGGTATTTCCAAATTCCACTCAATAGGGATTGTATCATTTTACATTTCCTTCAGTATGACATTACCTGTTCTCCCAATAGTTTTCATACTTTTGCAGTTTTTGCCAATATAATAATTGAAAAAAAGTATCTCAGTGTAATTTTAGCAGCAGTTCCTATGGTTAAGAGTCATTTGCATTTCTTTTGAGGTCTACCTCTAGTTTTCCATTTCTCTATAGGTTAATCTTTTATTTTTCAGTTGTTTATATATTAGGAATATATAAATTAAAGTGACCTGTGAGACAGTATCAAGCAGTCTAACACATGCATAATTGGGGTCTCAGAAGGCAAGGAGAGAGAAATGAGGGGAAAAAAAGCAACTGAAGAAATAATAGCTGAATTTTATCCAAATTTGATGAAAATTATAAACACACAGATGCAAGCTCAACAAGTCCAAAAAGAATAAGCAAAAAGAAATCATATACACATTATAATCAAAGTAATAAAGAGAAAATTTTAAAAGTAACAGAGGAAGAATTAAAAAATTAAAAATTAAAATTTAAAAAGTAACAGAGGGGCCGGGCGTGGTGGCTCACGCCTGTAATCCCAGCACTTTGGGAGGCCAAGGCGGGCAGATCACAAGATCAGGAGATCTACAAAACATGGCTAACACGGTGAAACCCTGTCTCTACTAAAAATACAAAAAATTAGCTGGCCGTGGTGGTGGGCACCTGTAGTCCCAGCTACTCGGGAGGCTGAGGCAGGAGAATGTCACGAACGCGGGAGGCAGAGCTTGCAGTGAGCCGAGATCACGCCACTGCACTCCAGCCTGGGCGACAGAGTGAGACTCTGTCTCAAAAAAACAAAACAAAAAAGTAACAGATGGGTGGAAGCAGATTATACACCAAAGTATATAAGAAATATAAAGTATGGGCCGGGCACAGTGGTTCAGCACATTGGGAGGCCGAGGCAGGCGGATCATGAGGTCAGGAGATCGAGACCATCCTGGCTAACACAGTGAAACCCCGTCTCTACTAAAAATACAAAAAACTAGCCAGGCGTGGTAGCGCGCGCCTGTAGTCCCAGCTACTCGGGAGGCTGAGGCAGGAGAATGGAGTGAACCCGGGAGGCGGAGCTTGCAGTGAGCCGAGATCACGCCACTGCACTCCAGCCTGGGCTACAGAGTGAGACTCCATCTTAAAAAAAAAAAAAAAAAAAAAAGAATACATATATATATAAAATGAAGAATTAAAGCTGACTTATCAACAGAAACTATACAAGCCAGAAAACAATGAAATGACTTTTTTTTTTTGAGATGGGGTCTTGCTGTGTCGCCCAGGCTGGAGTGCAGTGGCGTGATCTCGGCTCACTGCAAGCTCCGCCTCCCAGGTTCACATCATACTCCTGCCTCAGCCTCCTGAGTAGCTGGGACTACAGGCGCCCACCACCATGCCTGGATCATTTTTTGTATTTTTAGTAGAGATGGGGGTTCACCATGTTAGCCAGGATGGTCTCGATCTCCTGACCTCGTGATCCACCCCCCACAGCCTCCCAAAGTGCTGGGATTACAGGTGTGAGCCACACGCCCTGCCGAAATGACAACTTTTTTTTTCCTTTTTTAAAAATTTTATTATTATTATACTTTAAGTTTTAGGGTACACGTGCACAAGGTGCAGGTTTGTTACATATATATACATGTGCCATGTTGGTGTGCTGCACCCATTAACTCGTCATTTAACATTAGGTATATCTCCTAATGCTATCCCTCCCCCTTCCCCCACCCCACAACAGTCCCTGGTGTGTGATGTTCCCTTTCCTGTGTCCATGTGTTCTCATTGTCCAATTCCCACCTATGAGTGAGAACATGCGGTGTTTGGTTTTCTGTCCTTGCGATAGTTTGCTGAGAATGATGGTTTCCAGTTTCATCCATGTCCCTACAAAGGATATGAACTCATCATTTTTTATGGCTGCATAGTATTCCATGGTGTGTATATGCCACATTTTCTTAATCCAGTCTATCGTTGTTGGACATTTAGGTTGGTTCCAAGTCTCTGCTATTGTGAATAGTGCCACTATAAACATACGTGTGCATGTGTCTTTATAGCAGCATGATTTATAATCCTTTGGGTATATATCCAGTAACGGCATGGCTGGGTCAAATGGTATTTCTAGTTCTAGATCCCTGAGGAATCACCACACTGACTTCCACAATAGTTGAACTAGTTTACAGTCCCACCAACAGTGTCAAAGTGTTCCTATTTCTCCACATCCTCTCCAGCACCTGTTGTTTCCTGACTTTTTAATGATCGCCATTCTAACTGGCATGAGATGGTATCTCATTGTGGTTTTGATTTGCATTTCTCTGATGGCCAGTGATGATGAGCATTTTTTCATGTGTTTTTTGGCTGCACAAATGTCCTCTTTTGAGAAGTGTCTGTTCATATCCTTCGCCCACTTTTTGATGGGGTTGTTTTTTTCTTGTAAATTTGTTTGAGTTCATTGTAGGTTCTGGATATTAGCCCTTTGTCACATGAGTAGGTTGCAAAAATTTTCTCCCATTCTGTAGGTTGCCTGTTCACTCTGATGGTAAGTTTCTTTTGCTGTGCAGAAGCTCTTTAGTTTAATTAGATCCCATTTGTCAATTTTGGCTTTTGTTGCCATTGCTTTTGGTGTTTTAGACATGAAGTCCTTGCCCATGCCTATGTCCTGAACGGTACTGCCTAGGTTTTTGAGACAAAGAAGGCCATTACATAATGGTAAAGGGATCAATTCAACAAGAAGAGCTAACTATCCTAAATATATATGCGCCCAATACAGGAGCACCCAGATTCATAAAGCAAGTCCTGAGTGACCTACAAAGAGACTTAGACTCCCACACAATAATAATGGGAGACTTTAACACCCCACTGTCAACATTAGACAGATCAACTAGACAGAAGTTAACAAGGATACCCAGGAATTGAACTCAGCTCTGCACCAAGCGGACCTAATAGACATCTACAGAACTCTCCACCCCAAATCAACAGAATGTACATTCTTTTCAGCACCACACCACACCTACTCCAAAATTGACCACATAGTTGGAAGTAAAGCACTCCTCAGCAAATGTAAAAGAACAGAAATTATAACTAACTGTCTCTCAGATCACAGTGCAATCAAACTAGAACTCAGGATTAAGAAACTCTCTCAAAACCACTCAACTACATGGAAACTGAACAACCTGCTCCTGAATGACTACTAGGTACATAATGAAATGAAGGCAGAAATAAAGATGTTCTTTGAAACCAACGAGAACAAAGACACAACATACATTCAGAATCTCTGGGACACATTCAAAGCAGTGTGTAGAGGGAAATTTATAGCACTAAATGCCCACAAGAGAAAGCAGGAAAGATCTAAAATTGACACCCTAACATCATAATTAAAAGAACTAGAAAAGCAAGAGCAAACACATTCAAAAGCTAGCAGAAGGCAAGAAATAACTAAGATCAGAGCAGAACTGAAGGAAATAGAGACACAAAAAACACTTCGAAATGACAACTTTTAAGCACTAAAAAGAAAAATCTGTCAAATAAAGGTTCTAAATGTAGTAAAATGTTTCAAAAAGAAAAGAAAAATAAAGACTTCTACAAATAACAAAAACTGAGCAGCAGACCTTCAGTATAAAAAAAGGTTAAATGAAGTTTCTCTGTAAAAGAAAAGGATACCGCAAGAAAATGTGGAACCACTCAAAGGAATGAAGAACATCCAAAATGGTCAATACATGAATAAATATAAGAAACTGTTATTTCTTATTTTGGTATCTCCTTAACATGTAAGTGATTAAAGAAAAAATGATAATGACATTTTGTGATATTTATAACACATGGAAAGGTAAAATGTATGGCAATGGCACAAAGGCAGGAAATAAAAGTATACCAGTGTAAGATTCTTACACTGTACATGGCATGGTATAATATTACATAAAAGCAGACTGTGATGAGTTAAAGATGTATAATACATATATATAGATATTTAACCCTAAAGCAACTGCTTTAAAAGCCAATCAAAGAGCTTTTTAGGCAACACTAAAGATAAAATTGAATGATTAAACAATACTCAACACAAATGCAGGCAGAAAAAAAAGGAGAGAACAGATAGGATAAATAGAAAACAAAGATCAAGCAGGAAGATTTAAACCAAACCACTTCAATTATTAAATGCACATGATCTAACCATTTCAACTGAAAGGCAGAAGTTATAATAATAAAAGCAAGACCCAAATATATGCTGTCAACAAGAAACACATTTAAATAGAATGACACAAATAGGTTCCAAGTGAAAGGACGAAAAAAGATGCATCATAAAACACATATCTAATGTAAGCTGAAACAGTCTTATCGAAGTAGATTACACAATAAAGAATATTATCATGAATAAATAGGGACATTACATAATGATAAAGGGGTCAATTCATCCAGAAGACATACAGTTTTTAAAAATGTAGTCACCAAATAAAGGAGCTTCAGATCAAATGAAACAAAAAGAACTGAAAATAAAAATGGGCAAATCCACAAATTCAGTTGGAGATTTCAACACTTCTCTATCAGTACTTAATACAACATGAAGGTGGGAAATGTGTAGAGATATAAAAAAAAAAAAAACTTCAATTCTGTCAATTTGACCCAACATTTATAGAACACTCCCCCCACAAAAATAAAGTATATGTTTGTTTTGTTTTGTTTTTCGAAAACACACTGTATGTTCAATAAGACAGAACATATTGTGGAACATAAAACAGGATTTGTGCAAACATAAGATGATGAAATCATACCATGAATGTTCTTTGACCACTACTCAATTAAACTTAAAATCAGTAACAGAAAGCTACCTGAAAAATCTGCTAAATATATGGAAATTAATTCACAAATAATCATGTGAAAAAAGAAATCACAAGTAGAAAATATTTTCAAATGAATTTTAAAAGCACAACATAAAATTTGAAATCCACCTAAAAGCAGAGCTTAGAAGAAAATTTATAACAATGAATATTTATTTTAGAAAAAAAGAAGTCTCAAATCAATGATCAAGGCTTTCATCTTAAAAAGCTATGGGCAAATTAAACCCAAAATAAATGGAAGAAAATGAAAATAAGAGCAAAATACAATAAAACAAAATAGAAAAAAAAAATAATGAAACCAAAAGTGGGTTCTTAGAAGTAATAGATAAAATTAGTAAACCTCTTGGCAGTCTGAACAAAAAAGACAGAAAATCACTACTATAAGTAAAAGTAAATGATATTCTATGATATTAAAAGATTAAGAAAAAATTATGAAAAACTTTGTGTCACTAATATATATATATATATTTTTGAGACAGTCTCAGTCACCCAGGCTGGAGTGCAGTGGTGTAATCTCGGCTCACTGCAACCTCTGCCTCCCGGGTTCAAGCAATTCTCATGCCTCAGCCTCCCAAATAGCTGGAACTACAGGTGAGCACCACCGCACTTGGCTAATTTTTGTATTTTTAGTATAAGAGACGGGGTTTCGTCATGTTGCCCAGGCTGGTCTTGAACTCCTGGCCTCAAGCAATCTACCTGCCTCGGCCTCCCAAAGGGCTGGGATTACAGGTGAGGGCCACCATGTGTGGGCCACCATGTGTGGCTTATGCCAGTAAATTTGATAACTTTGATAAAATTGACAAATTCCGTGAAAGACTGAAGCTATCAAAGTTCAATCAAGCAGGAGTATATAACCTGAATAGCTCTCTATCTAGTAAAGAAAAGAAAATATCAAACCAAGATGGTTTGGTAAACTATCAAACTTTTAAAGAAACACCATCTGTTCACAAATTCTTCTAGATGGAAGAAATACTTCTCAACTTATTTTGAGGCCAGCAATGCTCTGGTACCAAAACCAAATAAAAAAAAAAAAAATCTAAAATAATAAGAACTACAGACCAATGTAATCTGGTAAAGACAGACAAAAAGGCCTTTGCAAAATTTTAGCATAAAAAATGCAAAATATATAAAAAAGGACAATGACCAAAATGGGGTCTATCCCAGTAAAACACTTTGTTTAACCTTCAAATCAGTGATTCATCATCTTTACAAAGGAGAAAAATATATAATCACCAATACATTAGTAAAAAGCATGACACAAACATAAACCCTCATGCCAATAAAACCCACAAAAAAATTCTTAGCAAACTTAGAAGAGAATAGCCTTAATCTGATCAGAAAAACCCATATCTAACATCACATTTAGTGGTAAAAGAAATCAATCTTTTCCCCTGGGACCAAGAATCAGGTAAGATGCTTTCACCATTTTTGCTCTCACCACTTCTATTCAATATCTATCATACTGCCAGTCCAAGCCAGGACAATAAGGTAAGCATAAGAAAGAAAAGGTATACATATTGGAAAGCAAAAAGTAATATATCTTTATTCATAGATGGCATTATCTTCTATATAGAATATCTTAAGGACTTATTTAAAAACAAACTACCAGAACTGACAAATGAGTTTAGGAAGATCGCAAGATACAAAAATCAATTGTATTTTTATATAATGGCGACCAATAAATGTGAAAATTCAAACTGAAGAAAAATACCATTTAAAATACAAACAAAATACAAAAAACATACTATACCCTTACATTACAACTATAAAAATCTTGCTAAGAAAAATTTAAAAGACCTCAGTATGGAAAAATATGCTATGTTAGGGGATCTGAAGACTCAATGTTGTCAATAAGATAATTTCTCCTCAACTTGATACATAAATTCAAGGCAATCCTAAAATCAAAATCCTAACAGTTTTTGTAGAAACTATCAAACTGATTCAAAATTTAAGTGGAAATGAAGAGGATCTAAAATAATCTGAAAAAACATTTTAAAAGAAAAATCAAGTTGGATAGGCACAGTGGCTCACACCTGTAATCCTAGCACTTTGGAGGCCCAGGCAGGTGGATTGCCTGAGCTCAAGAGTTCGAGACCAGCCTGGGGAACATGATGAAACCCTGTCTCTACTAAAATACAGAAAATTAGCTGGGCATGGTGGCGTGCACCTGTAATCTCAGCTACTCGGGAAGCTGAGACAGGAGAATCGCTTGAACCCGGGAGGCAGAAATTGCAGTGAGTCGAGATCACGCCATTGCACTCCAGCCTGGGTGACAGAGCAAGACTCTGTCTCAAAAAAAAAAAAAAAACAAAAAACAACAACAACAAAAAAAACCAATTAAAGAACTTATACTACTTGATTTCAATACTTATAAAGTGAGAGTAATCAAGAGTGTGTTATTGGCGTAAAGATATTCATACAAATCAAAAGAATGCACTAGAGTCCAGAAATAGAACTATATATATATAATATATATTTTTTAGACAGGGTCTTGGCTCTGTTGCCCAGGCTGGAGTGCAGTGGTGCAACCATGGGTCACTGCAGCCTTGACCTCCTGGGCTCAATCCATCCTCCTACCTCAACCTCCCAGGTAGGTGAGACTATGGGTGCTTGCCACCATGTCTGGCTAATTCTTGTTTTGTTTTGTTTTGTTTTTTGTAGAAATGGGGTTTTGCTGTTGCCCAGACTAGTCTTGAACTCCTGGGCTCAAGTGATCACCTGCCTCAGTCTCACAAAGTTCTGGGATTATAGGCGTGCACCACACCATGTGCCCAGCCTGGCCCTTTAATTTTTAGCAAAGATGTTATGAAGATTCAACTGGGAAAGGATGATCTTTTCAGCAAATGGTGCTGTAACAAATAGATATCCATATATACCCTCCCACTAAAAGGAAAAAGTTAACTTCAGTTCTTTATCTCACATCAGTTACAAAAATAAGCTTAAAATGTACTATCATAGCCAGACACGGTGGCTCATGGCTGTAATCCCAGCACTTTGGGAGGCTGAGGTGGGCGGATCACTTGAGGCCAGGAGTTCGAGACCAGCCTGGCCAACATGGTGAAACCCTGTCTCTACTAAAAATATGAAAATCAGCCAGGCGTAGTGGCGCATGTCTGTAGTCTCAGTTACTTGGGAGGTGGAGGTAGGAGAATCCGAGAGGTGGAGGTTGCACTGAGCTGAGATTGTGCCATTGTACTCCAGCCTAGGCAACAGAGAGAGACTCTGTCTCAAAAACAAACAAACAAACAAACAAACAAAAAACAAAAAAACTATCAAAATTAAAAACTTTTGCTATTCAAAAAATAGTTAAGGAAATAAAAAGGCGTGCCACAGACTAGAAGAAAATATTTGCAAAAACACACAGCTGATGAATTTGTAGCCAGAACATATAATGAGCTCTTAGAACACAATAAAAAAAAACCCAATTAAAAATGACCAAAAATGTGAACAGATATTTCACCAAAGAAATGTCAAATAAACACACGAAAAGACACTCAACATCATGTCATTAGGGAAATGCAAGCTGAAACCATAATGAACCACCTACCAGAATGACTAAAATTATAAGACTGACGATACCAATTGTTGGTGAGGATTTAGCAGCATAAAGTCAGCTGTTTGTTTTGTTGTTGTTGTTTTTCTTTTATAAACAACCCTTTAAAACTATAAAAACCACTCTTGGCTCTCTGTCATATAAAAACAAGCCTCTGCTGACCAAATGGCCCAGTTTCTACAACTTATAAATTGCAAAGAGAAAAGAAGGGAAAGGAGATATATGAATTTGAAACTCAAAGAACATAAGAACCAACAAGGTACTCACCTCATTTGCATCCTTATTTAAAGAAACTACTTTAAAAATTATTTAACAAACACTTTGAACATGAATATATATTTGATGAGATTAAGGAACTACTTTTTAAAACTTTTTCAAGTGAGATAATGACATTGTCCTTCTGGTTAAAAAAAAAATCCATATATTTTAGAGATGTATACTGAAGTATTTAAAGATGACATAACATGCCACCTGGGATTTGTTTCAAAATAAGACAAGAGGTAAGACAGGCAGTGTGCTGGTATAGATAAAACAAAACTGGCCATGAGTTGAAAATTATTGAAACTGAAGATGAGTACAGGTAGACTTCATTATATGATTCTCCTTACATCTCTATATGATTGAAATCCCCAAATACAGTTTAAAAATGCAATAAAATTTATGTTTTGACTAAATAACTATAAGTAAATACATATTTTATTCATCTGTACCATAACACTTCTGCCTCTGGAGAATAGAATATTATCTGAAAACAGTTTTCAAAATAATGTTGGGAAATGCTTCCAATTTAATATATAAAGATATGTATGAATGATAAGGATACATTTATCTCTTGGTTTTTTCTTTTTTAAAAAAATAATCTTCTGTAAAGTGGGTGTTAGATTTCACAACTACAAGACAAGAACTCAGATTTTAGAATTGGAAACCTAGATTCAGATCCCAGTCTGACACTTAAAGTAGGGTACTACTAAGCACTAAAATCCAGTATCTCATAATTCTCACAAAAATTTTTGGAGGTACGCACAATGTACATTCAGGAAGAGGGGACAAGATAAGAATTAATGCTTAAGGACACATTTGTTGAATAGTGCAGTCAGAACTCCAACCTAAGCAGTCTAACTCCAAAACCTGAACTCAATTTTCCAACTGCCAGGTGTAACTATTTGTTAGTTATGAAATCAATTTACTGCATTGCAACCCAGAATTTTTAAGAAAAAGAACAGAATAGATAATAGCAGTGAGCACTTTTCCAAACTTTTGTTTCAGATTACTTGTAAGTATACTGAGTCACTTTGTAGAACACAGAATTACTGAGAATTGCAGCTGAAAAAAAAAAGAGTGACTATGGGTTGATGATTATTATTGCTGGATGACAGTTATATAAGGATTCATTTGGCTTGGTAGTTCTCTGTATGTTAACATTTTTACATAATTTTTTTTTAATTTTAAAGAGGCTATCTGGAGGAATTCTATAAGGTCTCATTTCCAAGTTTACACCTCAGTCACTAATAGCAGACCCAGCTTCCCCAAGTCTCATCTATCACTGTACAGATTCTCACTTACTATACTGCTCTGTACATAACCTCACATATCCTAATCTGTTCCAATACTGCATTCTTCCTCTCCCTTCCAAATTATTCCATTCTACTGCCTAAAATTCCTGCTCAGTGTTTAACATCTTGCTATTGTCAGATGCAGATTGAAACCTGGCTGGCTCCCTGAAAAAGACTCCCTGTGGTGTCTCAACTGGAACTTATTTAATTCCCCTCATAGCTTGGGACCTGGTAGTAGGGTTAGTATCTTCTCCAAGTATGTCTCTGCGGCAAGTCTCTACTTTGGCCATAATGCTCTGGGCTCAGTGATTCTTTCATAATACCTAAAAGGTATTATGAAATTCTGTGGAGGCATTTTGGTCACCTTGATGACTGAGGGATATTACTGGTTATGGAGCAGAAACCTGGAATGCTACCCATATTGCAATTTGAAAACACAGTTCCGGTAAGAAAGAAAAGACCTACACCTTGTTTAACTGGAGAATGTAATGTTGAGTCAGCCAGCAGGTGAAAAATAAGTTTATAATTATCTGAGCCCAACCATTTACCTATAAAAACAAAGCAGGAGAAGTACAGGATTTGTAAATATATACAAAGATTTTTCCAGAAGACGGCTATCCTGAAAATCCAGGAAATATGTTGTTTATAATCTTATTTTTAAAAATTGCTTGCCATTTTGGAAAATGTCATTAACTGTAAAACTATTCATATTTGCGTCACCAATAAAGCATAATTTTATCTGTCCAAAAAAAGTTTGAAAGCCACTGCTATGTTTTGATAGTTTTATGACTTTGCTTGGGGCAACAGATTGCACCATCACAATATTATCATCACCACAGTATTTCACACTCCTGTTATTACAAAACATGGTGTATGTTGCACATATTCAATAAATGTTTGCTGAACTAAATACTAGGGTGTTTGGTAGAGACTAGACTGACTGGACTGTATTACAAAGACATTGTGGCTAAACAGGAATTGGGACATGAAGTCATAAATACAAAAAAAATCAGCCAATCATAGTCACTTCTTGAACAAATGAGATAAAACATGCTGCTTTTGAAAGACTAACCTTACAGTGATATATATGTTAAATATGGAAATAAACTTGACTTAGAAATCTTAAAGGCAATAGTTTCCTACTACTAACATTTCTATTACTACAGCTCAAAGATTTTAATATAGAAATTTAATAAGTTCATAGACTAAATATCAAAAAGATTCATCTCATGGCAGCTTTTTCCTATCAATTTTATAAAACAGAATTCCACAAAACTCAGTTCAGAAAAAGCAATCAATATACCATTTGCCTCTATTAAACAAAAACTGTATTAACACATGTTTAAATGTTTCTAATATATGGAGAAGAGTATAACTTTTTACTTATATTAATAACAACTCTTGAACAGTAGGGGTAAACCTAAGCACATAAGGCAATCATCATTCACAGCTACTATTTATCTAAAACTATGCATACTAACTAAACAAGAAAATACAATGTTAAAAATTTTAACATAAAACATAAGAACTGTTCAAATTAATTTTTAATAAGTGCTCAAGCCAAAGTTTTGATACTTTGATAGCTTAAATTGTGATCTACTATCTAGTTCTTGAAAGAATTCAACTAGATATTGTTTCACATTCCTTTCTCTACTTTCCCATTTGCTCTTTCTCATAAGTAGTAAGTCTTACAAATGAATGCAATAGTTTATTCATTTTTAAGTAGAAAATATTTACAACCGTTCGTAAAATCCTTTACATAATACTGACATTCCTTATAATGCTTATTCCTTCGATTTTCAGAATCCTTAAAAAAATTTTATCTCATTTTCTTCTATCCAAATATGCCTGTAGACACAACATATGTACATCTTAAGAATCCACACAAATTTCTTAGGTGTTTTAATTTTTGAACAAATTTTTGCAAAGTATAAACACTCCTCAACAAGGCTCTAATAAGGAAAATATGACAACTTTTAAATTACGAATCAGAATGAGAAAAATAACTACAATAGAACTAAAATGAAATACAGATTTTAAACAGCCAAGTAAGTTCAACTGCATTTATGTACAATAAATTATATAAATGTAGTTCAAAAACTGTGACTGCCCACTACATCTAAAAAATAATCAGGTAAGCAATCTTTGCAAAGCTTCTTGGGGAAAGAATTAGAGCTCCCTAAAAGGGGGATGGGCAGGACAGTCTATTTGGGATCACACAATTACAAACCATGTGTGTGGATTAAGTGCCTGTGCCTTCCAAAATGAGTTACTATAACCATGAAAGGTATTAGGGAAATTAAAATAGATTCCACTCATTTTCTTCAGGGAGACCATGTCAATCCTATCAGTAATGCCACTTCTTTATCCGCCTCCTTCTCTGGTAATACCCTTTTCATCTACCATTAGTCCTTCTTTTATCTAGCATATACCATTCTGTCATCACTCGACCTCTGCCCTAGCTTTACCTCACCTTCCATCCCTGGCTCCTAAGCCAAAAGTTACTATGAGATGATTAAACAACAACAACAACATTGAACATTAAAAAAAAAAAAAAAAGATAAATTGAAATAAGGTCAAATTATTAAGTATCTCTATGTGAAAAGAACTGGGCATAATAAACAAATGACGTCTTCTAACTGGATAGCAGAAAGAAACGTATTAATCTATGTTATAATGAACATAGATTAATATGCTACGGTCTGCTACACACACACCAACACTCACACACATACAACATACCTCTAAACTAGAAAGCTTGGGAACTGAGTAAATTTAAAACGTATAAATTTTCAAAACTATTAACATCTTAAAAAAAAGAAAAAAGAAAAATCATTCTTAATCTTAACCAACTATTATTACTGTGGTAAACATCTTTCTATGAGAACTAGTTCTTTTTTAAATTCAAATAGTTGTGGATATCCCATTTTGAAGTGTACTTACATCATCTCTTGTAACAAAAATTTTAGTAGCTGCATAGTATTGTATCAGCTTATGAATACAATGTGATTTGTTCAATCCTGTCTGTGTCATGAGACATACAAGTTAAATAGCCTTTCACGTAAATTTTTGTGTGTATCTCTAATTTTTATGGCTCTTTAAACATACTGTCATTCTTCAGAGTACAGCTTTTGGGTTTCAAAAAAAAAAAAAAAATACTGCCAATATTGCCCCAGAAAGCTTGTGTAAGATTGGTCTCACCCTTATTTTTTCAACTCTCACCAAATATATTAGGCAAATAGGGGTTTCACTGAATCCTAATTAATAGGATAAACTTTTGTCATATTTTTATTGGCTTTATATATTTCTTTTATGTATCTTCATTTACTTCACTGATGTTGTCTGCCAATTTCATTTCTTAGTACTTCTAAAAGCAGTATATAACAAGAATGGTAATCTTTGTCCAACATATTGTTAATGTCTTTTTCTAGTTTACCTTTTAATTCCGTTTAGTTTCCCTTTTGCAATTTCTCCCTGTGGTTCTATAAAAGAAAGTTTTTCCCACTCCAAGATCTAATCAACACATATTTTCTTATTTTTACTATCTCATTTTTAACTTAACTAATCTCATATTTAATTTGTTGTGTAGTGAAGTTGGACTCTACTGGTTTCTAGTTTGATAACAGCCAATTGTTTCAACTATGTACACAGAATACAGAATTGCAACAACGGCAGTGGGTTGTATGAATAATGGCTCCGACTGGAGTACAGCATTCCCTCAGCCCCACTCAGGGTTCATACCCAGGGACTCTAGATCTATCGCCTCACTATCAAGTCCAAATGCTATCATTATATTTGGGGGGTGTGTGTGTGTGTGTGTGTGTGTATTATATATATACATATATATATATATATTTTGAGATGGAGTCATATATATACATATATATATTTTTTTGAGATGGAGTCTTACTCTGTCGCCCAGGCTGGAGTGCAGTGGCATGATCTCAGCTCACTGCAACCTCCGCCTCCTGGATTCAAGAGATTCTCCTGCCTCAGCCTCCTGAGTAGCTGGGGTTACAGGCGCATGCCACCACGCACAGCTAATTTTTGTATTTTTAGTAGAGACAGGGTTTCACCATGTTGGTCAGGCTGGTCTCGAACACCTGACCCCATGATCTGCCCACCTCAGCCTCCCAAAGTGCTGGATAGGTATGACAGGCGTGAGCCACGGCACCCTATTTTTAGCTTTCAATACTGTTTCACCAATTTATCTACATAAAAGCCATATTATTTTTATCATTATAAGTTAATAATATCTAGTAATACCAGTTCTCTTTCTTATTATTCACTTTTAAAATTTTCTTGGCTTCTCCCAGCCAACATATTTTCCTAGTAAAATACTTATGTCAATACATTTTACTTAATGTATAAATTATGTGGAGAGTTATGGCTAGGTTTCCACATGCACAGCACAAAGCTCTGTGCCCAAATTCTCTGTAGAACCTACGTTTGTGGTTTAGTGTCTGTAAAGTTCATCTTTAGCCTCAACTGGTCCCTCTCAAGAAACTTCACACTCTTGTTTAAATTTCCTTGTCCCCTGGACTTCTATGCACATCCTCTCCCTTTACCCATATATTCCTCTAAAAATAATTTAAATTTATATAATGCATACCTTCATTTTCAAGAATTTTTCCTCTCACTAAAAATTAAAAGTTTAGGTCTATATAAAACAAACTAAAACTACCTTGTATGTTAACTGGCAATTAGCAGTAGTGGTTGGCACATACTGTATAAGTACTTAAGAATATCAAGTAAATGAATGAGATTTCCATTCCTTTCCTTTCCTTTCCCTTTTCCCATTCCCATTCCCACTCCCATTCCCATTCCATTCCATTCCATTCTAGAGATGGAGTCTCACTCTATCGCCCAGGCTGGAGTGCAGTGGCATGATCTCATCTAAGTGCAACCACCACCTCCTGGGTTCAAGTAATTCTCCTGCCTCAGCCTCCTGAGTAGCTGGGATTACAGGTGCCTGCGAACACACCTGGCTAATTTTTGTATTTTTAGTAGAGACAAGGTTTCACCATGTTAGCCAGGCTGGTCGAACTCCTGACCTCAAGCGATCCTCCCACCTCAGCCTCCCAACATTCTGGGATTTCAGGCATGAGCCACCGTGCCTGGCCATAAATCTATTTTAGCAGAGCCTACTCCCTGCCCACAAAGAGCAAGACTCCTTATTTTCCTTCCTTAGCAATCCCTTAGTCCTAAATCCTCCACTTCTCTCCCATCCCTCCACCCCAAGACTCAAGGACTCAGTCCTATTTGCTGTAACTTATTCCTCTATTGCAGACCTTCAATCATACTACAACCCAAGTAGGCAATTCAACCTTTATGACCAAGAAAGACTCTGTCTTCTCAAGCTGATTAGTATTTTGAATAGGCTGGGCATAGTGGCTCACACTTATAATCCCAGCACTTTGGGAGGCCAAGGCAGGCAGATCCCTTGAGCTCAGGAGTTTGAGACCAGCCCAGGCAACATGACAAAACTCTGTCTCTATAAAAAATACCAAAATTAGCCGGGTGTGGTGGTGTGCGCCTGTAGTCCCAGCCACTTGGGAGGCTGAGGTAGGAGGATCACTTGGGCCCTGGAAGTCCAGGATGAGGCTGCAGTGAGCCGTGATCATGCCACTGCACTCCAGCCTGGGTGCCAGAGCAAGACCCTGTCTTTAAAAAATAAAAATAAAAATCTGAATACACATATCCCTGGCATGTAAAAGAGAAAGGACTTAGGAGAAGACTGATTAGTTGGGAACACAGGGATACATATTAAAGAAACTATGTCCTATAATAGTTTGATGCGTAAGGATCTTGGATGAGAGCTTGTGAGTTATGTGTCTGTGTATCTGAGAGTTTGAAGTTAAGGGAAATAACTAAATTGTATATTCTGTTACACTGGCGGTGGTTACATACTAAAGAAAATGAACAGAGGACTAAAAATTTAATCCTAATTTTATCTAATTACCATACAACACACTCATCATTAAAGTTAGGTTCATTTTAACTTTCATTAGATAAGATTAAATTCTATTTTTACTTTGAATTCTCAGGTTTTGTTGCTTATACAGAAAGGCAATTGGTATTTTTTTAAATGTTTAAGAAAAAACACTATTCATTAACTCAAAGGAACAATAATAACAATAGCAGCTAACAATTACATAGCACCTACGTGACAGCCATTGTTCTAAGAGCTTTTCAGAGCAAAACTCTTCTAACCTTCACAACAACCCTATGAGATAGGTACTATTTTTATCCCTACTTTATCGATTTGAAAGCAGTTAAACATTTGCTTAAAGTTACACAGCTAACAAGTGATGGAGCTGTGATATGAACTCAAGACATTCTGTCTGAAGAGCCTATTCTCTTAACTATGAGACCACATTTACTGTTTTATGACAATTAGCTTATTCTCTATTTTTACTTATATAAAACAAGCTCTCCAATACAGCAGATATTTTATAGAATATTAACAGGATTAAGAAAGTCATATGATTGGCCAGGCGCGGTGGCTCACGCCTGTAATCCCAGCACTATGGGAGGCCGAGGTGGGCGGATCACGAGATCAGGAGATCGAGACCATCCTGGCCAACATGGTGAAACCCTGTCTCTACTAAAAATACAAAAATTAGCTGGGCGTAGTGGCATGTGCCTGTAATCCCAGCTACTTGGGAGGCTGAGGCAAGAGAATCACGTGGACCAGGGAGTTGGAGGTTGCAGTGAGCCGAGATCGCACCACTGTACTCCAGCCTGGCAACAGAGCGAGACTCCGTCTCAAAAAAAAAAAAAAAAAAGTCATATGATTTACTACAGAAAGCTACATAATAACTCCTTTCCTGATTGTTTTGAAGAATCACAAATATTTGAGATGCTACAAGGGGACCTGGAGAGGTGGGATATAATGTAAAAAATGTATTTCATTCAATCTAAGATGCCACTGATTGAAAACATACCATTATTTTATGTGCCACTGAGAAATGAAACTCTGCCAAACTGTAACACATTATCTTTTAAAATATACTAGTATATAAAAAGGGAATAAAAGTATAAATAAATCAATGATTATAGTGACTTACCAAAGATACCTTCAATATATGGCTGCTTAATAGATAAGACTACATACAAGAAAATTAGTATTTCTTGAAAGCTATTATACTTTCTGGGAATCTATGTATTTGGAAGAAATCAAAGACTTGACACCAGCCCAAGATTGAGGTATGAACTGTGGTTGTAGAGAACTTCAGGACAACAAGAAAAATTGGTTTATCAAGCACATGCCTACATTAGGTCAGATGTATTACTAAATAGTTTGCTTTTGCTGCCATTAAAAAATACCACAGACCAGGTGGGTTACATCACAGAATTTTATTTTCTCACAGTTCTGGAGGTTGGAAGTCCAAGATCAAGCTGCTGGCAGGTTTGATCTTTCCTCTTGCCTCCTTGGCTTGCAGATGGTCACCTTTCTTTCTCATTGTGTCTTCATTTGGCCTTTTTTCTGTGTGTGTGCATCCTTGGTCTCTCTCTCCCTCTCCTAGTAAGAACACCAGTCATACTGGCTTTATAGTCTCACTCTTAAGGCCTCATCTAACTTCAATTACCTACTTAGAGGTCATATCTGCAAATCTCCAAATATAGTTCATATTGGGGGCTAGGGTTTCAACATATGAATTTGAGAGAGACAAAACTTAGTCCATTAACAACATAATAGCTGATCTTATTGGAACCAAAAATAAAACACTTGGAACCTGGAATGCAAAACATTGTTTCTGTTAACAGCAAGCTACTGTTGAGGTAACAGTAAAGTCATTTCTACATTAGGATTAACAACTCAAAGAAAAAACAAAACCATACCAGCTCTTCATTTGAGACTAAAATTAATTACTATAATAGGAATTCTTTTAAATTGTTTGAGGCTTAAGACAGTATCCTTATTTTTGGTTCCTGCTATATTCTTATATACCAATCAATTCACATTTCGTATTACAAAGGCAAATCTTGCTTTCAGGCAATTTTTGCACCCTATTTTCTATACTATGTAACAAGAACCACTGTTTATCTTTGACTCACTAGTACCTTCAATGTGTGTGGCATATAGTAGCTACTTAATAAATATCAGAGGGAGGAAAGAAAAGAAGGTAGGGAGGAAGGAGGAAACTAAGTTAGATATTTACCAATTTATATAGTACCCTTAACTTTTATTTGCTTTAGTCTGGCACCGTGCAGATTATATGAACCAAAATACTTAATAGTCAAAGAAGTAATGAAAATATACATAACAAATTTAAGGTACAACACAAACTTCTTATCAAGGCTTTTAAAAGTAGAAACCAAGAAAATCTTCTCAACAAAACGTCCAGGTACCCCCTGCCGTGAATGAGCATTTAAATGCTATTTGAAAGTACAAAGACAACACTTGAAAGACATTTCAAAGCCTATATAAAATTGCCAAAATGTCTACTAGCAGAGTTTTTGAAACTAGCTAATTCTGATGTTTCAACAAGAAATTTTTACAGAAGTTCCTCCTCCACCAAAAAGCCTTCATAAAACACAGCATTTACATACAAAACCTACTCTAATCCTAGATAATCAGAAATCATCCACTGAATAGTCAGCTCATTTGCAGTTTATTTATATTCGTGGCTCTAATCTATAAAGGGAAAAGTAAAAGCAAAGTAAGCTACAGCTATGTGAAAAGAGATACTCAAACACTTACCTGCTATTTTTCAGCTGTCAGGGAATATCAAAATTTTACATAGCAAAAATAAAATAATATGTAAATGTTTGGTTAGAATGTTAACAAAATAAAAAATATTTCACTGACATTGGACTAAATAATTACTAGGTGAACAAACATGGGTTTTGGTCTACTATGTGTCATGCTGCTCTATAAATTCGCACAAGTTCGTATGAAGCAAATGGTAAGACAATAACGCTATTGATTCAGATGTGTCAAATCAAACATTAACATACATCAGTTGTTTAGAAGGGAAAACATTCCTTCAGTACAAATGTGCTTATTATGTGGTTTCTCTTCTTTGTAATTGAAATTTTAGATTTGTTTAAATTGCCAAAATCCCGTATCATTGGGTTTTGCTTTATTTTAAAGGGACCCAAAGTTCTTGATCTCATTTCAGGAGGACAGAACAAGACTTTTATAAGAAAGACAGAAAACAAAATGTCTACATAAAACAAGTTAATTTTGTCTCAACTTTGACATTTACTGAAAAATGCTCTTGTGCAGCGTCTTTTAAAGAATGATAATCATATGCCTTTCTCATTACATAGTTTGCATCAAATTATATGCCTAACAATTACAACCATGAAGTATTCATTTACATACCTCTCTTCAGTGTTCAAAACACGTTACTGTTGAGCCAGTCACCTAAGTGGAAGATTTAAATAGGACACTAGAAGGTAAACATTCCATTTCTCTCTACCTCAGTTGTTTTCCTATTCCCTTTATCAAATAATTGGTAAAGAGTGCTGTGCTTCAGAAAGTTTTAAATAAACAAAAACTTTCGTCAATGATTCTTTTTTAAAAAAAATCTGTGAGCAAAGATAGAAAGCTTCCTGCTTTTTTATTTTGTTAGCAAAAACATTTTCACATAAAGTAAAACTAAAAATCCAAGGTAAAGAAAATACAACTTTACCTGAAGTCTAAACTGAAACTAGGCTTTAAAATTCCCTTAGATTCTAAACAGGTTTGCATTTACATGTCCTAACCCTAAGATAGTTTCCAAACAACACATCAAAGTGCAGTGAACTCAGACACCTCAGACAAACTTTAAATTTCTGAGGGAAACAAAGTAATTTTAGGTAATCTGTAGAATACTGATGAACCCTAACTCAACAGTCCAGTTTCAAAATTAGATCCTATTATACTTTCCATAGCATCACATCTTTACAAAACTGAGTCACTGTAATGTAAAAAAGAAAGAAGAATCATGCTCCCTCCACCCCCACCACACACACACACACACACACACACACACACACACACACACACAAATCAATGTGGAATAGGAAATGAGGGTAGAGCTTCTAATCGGACTCCAAGTTTTAAGAAGTTGTACAGTGTCCAAGAGATGCACACATCCCATTAGAAATGTTGGTTACTTAAGAATGAAGTAAAAATATTTCTTCAAAGAATTCATATATTATTTATTCAAATGGCTACTAAGTTATTAGGACATAAATACTTATACTGTTTGGACCAAACTACTAAGAAAATAAAACTATCTGGTATTTCTTTAGATCTAAGGACATCATAAAAAGATTACTTAGCCCACTAAGAGTGTGATGAACAGAGGAAGTTTGGGAACCTTTGCAGCATATGGGTAGAAACTGAAATGACACTGGACCTGTCACTAAACTTGGTGAAATATTAACTGACTAGCTTGTATTATTACCCAAAGGCCATTAGTGCTGTGTAAGGGCTAGTATACTCTATTTACAAATATTTGAGGGCTAATTAACTGAAATCCTGCTGTGGCCTAAGGAGTCCAGTTTCTCTGCAGCTCTCTCCAGGGAGAAATGCTCCTCTGTTCTCATCTGGGCCTGTACAAAGTCATCTTCCTTTAACAGTACTTAGGAAAAACATCCAGTGTTATACATCTAAAACTCATAAATTAATAGAGATCTTGGTAACATTACCCTATCAATGATAACATTATTAATATTATATGGAACATTTCCAAAAATATTTTCAGAGCTATTAGCTCCTAACTATAGTGTTTCATTGTATAATGTGAAGGCCCATTGGGCCAGCTCACGGTGATTTGATTATAGCAATTCAAAGAAGCAACAGCTTTTAGTAGATAATGCCCAGGATTCACAATTAAGAACATGTGTTTTGGAATCAGGTTCTGTCACCATGTAACTTTAGGCATGTCCCTCCATCTCCTGAGCCTCATTATCTTCAACCATTTTTAAAAGAATTATTTTTATATTAACACAGGTACAGTCTCCCTTATCTGAAATACTTGAAACCAGAAGTGTTTCGGATTTGTGTTTTTTTCAGAGTTTGGAATATTTGCATTACATTGATTGAGCATCCCTAATCCAAAAATCCAAAATCTTAAATGCTTCAATGAGAAGCTCCTAAAGGCAAGGGGAAGGGATGGGGGAAAGCTGGAGAAATGATGAAAGTCTGCAGGAAGTTAGTGAATCTTAAATTCAGTTGATTAAGAAAAAGCTGTAGTAGTAGTACTAAGGACACTCCTGCCCCGTATGCCACTTCAGTCAGGCAACTATCCCACACCGATGGAGATGGTTTATTCTCTGTAGATACTGAACTAAAGACATGTCTGACTCTGAGACATCAGTAATAGTCAAGAGTAGAGGTAAAGAACAAACCATTTGAGAAATAAGGAGTGAAAGTCTACATACAAAATACTGGCATTTCCAGTCCCCTTCCCCAACACATGTCTCCAAATATTAAAATGAAACGAGTGTAATAAATATTTCCATATGTTCATATTTATCAGATTTACTGTATACAACAAATCTTTATAATGGTTCCTGTCCACCAAAAACCCATATCTCACTATCAAAGAAAAAGACTTAATTGTGGTCAAGTTTTATATAGAAAGAGAAAAAAGGAGAAAGAGAATTATATTCAGAGGTTAAATGATCTTTTAAGAGATGCCTGAAGCAGTAAATAGATAATTCAATACAATTAGGTAGTACACAAACAAAATGGTTTAGGTAGTTACTTTAATATACATTAAAAATCTATATAGCTAGTATATAGAACCTGTAATTTCACAGATATTATTGCTTAGGCAAGGCAAAGTTTGTAAACTATCAAATAAATATTAACATAGGCATTTTGGCCGGGCACGGTGGCTCACACATGTAATCCCAGCACTGTGGGAGGCTGAGGTGGGAGGATCACAAGGTCAAGAGATAGAGACCATCCTGGCCAACATGGTGAAACCCCATCTTTACTAAAATACAAAAATTAGCTGGGTGTGGTGGCACACACCTGTAGTCTCAGCTACTTGGGAGGCTGAGGCAGAAGAATCGCTTGAAACCAGGAGGCAGAGGTTGCAGTGAGCCAAGATGGTGCCACTGCATTCCAGTCTGGTGACAGAGCAAGACTCCATTTCAAAAAAAAAAAAAAAAAGAAAAGGAAAGAAATGGCAGTAGTATGTGAATGTCTAAACTTTCAGGCATACTACTGCAGAGATAATTACTAAATTTGGTGGTAAAGTTAAACTTTAATTTAAAGTTAAACTACAATTCCTTTCAATGTGATTCTGGAAACTTTAAAAAACTGATACAAATGTTATTGTATACAAAGTTTAACTTTTTGAAATTAGGGGCAAGTTTTTTGGGATTTACACTGACATAAGACAGGTTGACCACAGACATGCTTTTTCAGGGAAATTTTCCCAAGATAGGAATCAACATCAGGTAAAATTAATTACTGAAGCTACTGCAAGTTTAAAGTTCTAAAAACAGTTAATAGACAAGATGAAGAAACAAGAAAGCAATTAGATAAGACAGGAGGATAACTAGCAGCTATACTGACAGAACTACCATTTTGTTTGAACTTCTACTACGTGCTAGGCACAGAGTTAGGTCACCAAAATAGGTAGTCTTTATGCATATCTGCCTTTTACAGATTAAAAATCTAAGATTCAAGTTAGATAATTTACTTCTAGCACCAGTTCTGGGGAAGGGAAAGTTGAACATGAAAAAAAGTATAATATAAAGGCAAAAATCCCTTTGATAACCAACTAAGTATCAAAATTAAATTCCCAATATAGTTTTCTAACACAGCGGTCCCCAATCTTTTTGGTACCAGGCACTGGTGCTATGGAACACAAGACAGGGGCAGGGGGATGGTTTCAGGATGAAACTGTTCTACCTCAAATCATCAGCCATCAGATTCTCATAAAGAGCATGCAACCTAGATCTCTCACATGCACAGTTCACAATAAGGTTCACACTCCTTTGAGAATCTAATGCCCCTGCTGATCTGACAGGAGGCAGAGCTCAGGCAGTAATGTTAACTTGCTTGCCAGCGGCTCACCTCCTGCTGTGTGGCCTGGTTTCTAACAGGCCAAGGACCACAGAATGGCGACCCCTGTTCTAACATTCCTAACCTCAAAATCTTTATAAAATCCATAAAGTAAATAAAATGACTGAAGATGACTGCAGACTGGTAGGTTAAGAGATGGTCAATAAATTAGATTTGGTGCATTTAGCATTCCAAGAAGGTACTGTGCCCAGAAATTTGACAGGATGGATTCCTAATGTTCCTCTTATCCTAGCTGAAGACTTAATTACATTGCTGGTTCGGTAAATGAAGAGTCATACCCAAAATTTAAGTGGCCACATTTCCACTTTTCAATTAAACAAAGTCAGAAGTTATTGAACAACAACAACCACACACATTTGGATATATGCTTTAAACTTCTATAATGTGTATTATTTGCATAAAAGGGACTGTGCGCAGTAATGCTTTGGGAGACCAAGGCGGGAGGATGGCTTGAGCAAAAGAGTTCAAGACCAACCTGGGCAACATAATGAGACTCTGTCTCTACAAAAAAAAAAAAAAAAAAAATTAGTTGGGCATGGTGGCACATGTCTGTAGTACCAGCTACCAGGGAGGCGGAGGTGGGAGGGTCACTTGAGCCCAGGAAGTCGAAGCTACAATGAGCCATGACTATGCCTTTGCACTCCATCCTGGGCAACAGGATGGCTCTAACAGGGGCTAGAAAAAAAAAAAAAAAAAAAAAACCCTAAAAGGTCATTTAGCAATTAACTTCTCTAAGTTTTCAGAAATCCTCCTACACTTGGAATATCATAAAAAGTAGTAATTTTGTGAAACTGTAGGGAGACTCTGCTATTCATGCTTTTAAAATGTGCTTTTAATTTCTCTGACTACTAAAGGCTATAATAATGTCACTTGGAAAACAGAAAGCTGAGTGAGCATCTGAGGGTAAAAAGGAATGTTTTCACAGACTCAGTTGGTAAATACCACTGGCCCTAGCTGAACACTGTGATTCCTTAACTGGAAGCCAATCACAATCTTAATTTTAAAAGTCTCCTTGTTACATAGGGCAAAGGGCAGCCATATTATCTCAATTACTCCTTCACAGAAAACTCAAGAATTGAACTAATACTTTGAAGCATCATAAACATGTTTTCCTTTTTACCATATTTTTGAGTCTATACGAAGAGGTCAGATTTAATTGAAATAGTCAACAGGCTCAGATGTTAGTCTAGTTTGGGTATTACAAAGGGCAGCTTTTTCTTTATGTTAAGGACATTTATGATATATTATATATACCATAGGTCAATAGATACAAAAACATATATGTCAAGGATATATATAACATACAATACATGTATGTTAGGATATTTATTATAGCATTGTCATATTAAAAAGTTGGAGAGTCTAAATACCCATCAATAAGGAAATAGAGCTAGTCTCAGTGGCTCATGCTTGTAATCCCAGCACCTTGAGAGGCCAACGCAGAAGGATTGCTTGAAGCCAGGAGTACAAGACCAGCCCGGGCAACATAGCAAAACACTGTCTCTATAAAAAATTTTTAAAAATATAGCCAGGCATAGTGGTGTGCACTTGTAGTCCCAACTGCTTGGGAGGCTGAGGTGGGAGGATGGTTTGAGCCCAGGATTTGAGGCTGCAGTGAGCTATGATTGCGCCAAGGGACTCCAGCCTGGTGACAGGGTGAGACCTAGTATCAAATAAATAAATAAGGAAATAGTTAAATCAGCAGTCCTCAACCTTTCTGACAACAGGGACTGGTTTCATGAAAGACAATTTTTTCACGTACTGGGCTGTAGCAGGGGGGAGGTTTTGGGATGAAACTGTTCCACCTCAGATCATCAGTCATTAGTTAAGATTCTCATAAAGAGCATGCAACCTAGATCCTTCACATGCACAGTTCACAATAGGGTTTGTGCTCCTATGAAAATCTAATGCCACTGCTGATCTGATAGCAGGTGGCGCTCAGGCTGTAATGTTTGCCAGCCACTCACCTCCTGATGTATAGCCTGGTAGGGTCTGCAGCCCAGGGTTTGAGAACCCCTGAGTTAAATTTGCATATCCATAAGATAATGTAGTGTGCAACCATTTAAAACAATGAGGTTAGATGTATAATGTATTGGCTACTTCACAATTAAAGTATATTTAAAGCATTTCATTTTATGACACATTTTAAGCAAATTTTGTTAGAATTCTTGCAATATCTGCTGAGCTGCAAAGGAAGGCTACACGCTACATTGACACTGTACCTTGTTATCAACAAAACTGCTAGTTATTAAATTTTTGGTTTTTTATTCCCAATGGGTGCATGCTCAAATATTGGACCTTCAGACTCATCTGTATATTGCCAAAGGACTGTACGTGAGGATTCATATTCCATATAAACATCTCAGTATATTGGGCAAAACTTACTAAAATACATCAAAGGATCTTTGATCTACTAAACCAGGAGTTGGCAAATGTTTTCTCTGTAAAGAACAGATAGTAAATATTATAGGCTTTGTGGACCATAGGTCTCTGTTGTTGTAGACCAAAATCTATCGGTCACAGACAATATATGAACAGGTGTGGCTGTGTTCCAGTAAAACTTTACTTACTCAAGTTCAACAGAGCTTAAAGGTTATTAAAAAAAAAAAAAAAAAGGTACTTACAAAGACAGGCAGTGGGCCGGACTTGGCCTACAACCACTAATTTGCTGATCCCTGTGCTAAAATCAAGGTGCTGCTAATGTAGTTAATCTTCTTTTTAACAGTACCCCACATGCATGCCATTATCCTTCAAAGGCAGACCTTTATACTGCGTGCTTTCATTTTGATATTTCAAATGTTCAATTTGCAAGTTACCATACAAGTGCTTTAAGGGAATAATATCTTGTGGGACTCAATACAGAACTTCAATGTCAAAACAATTTTTCATTGTATTAAAGCACAGAAGTGTGAATAAGGCCAGTACAATAGGAAGAAATAATTCTACACAAATACATCCTATAGTAATAATTTGCAATCAAGAAATCCACTTGGGTGCTGGAGTAAATGGCCTTGAACAGAAAGAACTAGTATCTAGGAAATGCATAATCACATAAATAAAAATTTCTAAAATAAAGCAAAAGGTTACATTTCTAAACTTTATTTTTCTTTCTTCACACTTGAATTTTTATTCTAAGTGACCGAACAAAAAAATACACCAAGATGAAAAGGCAATTCAGAAAAGAAATACAAACACCTAGCAAATCAGTGTAAATAAATGCAATCTCCAAAAAAAGTAAATTATAACCAGAAGAATCGGTTAAAAAAATTAGGGTGCATAATTTGCATTTGAAGCTTTCCCTTACAAGCCTGAATCCTCAATACCAGATCTTCATCTTCCGTATCTCAGCTCAGCCTCTCCAAATACAGCTGCCTCATCAGATATTTCAGTTTAGATCTGGCCAGATGATCAGGCTATTCCCCTATCTAGTCTGGGCCACAAAAGACTCGAGTGACATTAAGAAAAATCAAAGAAGATGAGCCAGGCCTGGTAGCTCACGCCTGTAATTATCTGGAGGCTAAGTGGGGAGGATTGCTCGAGCCTAGGAGTTCAAAGCCATCCTGGGCTCACAAAAAAATGGCGGGGGCTGGGGGCGTGGGGCCAGGTGGGAATTTCGATGCTTAAATTCCTTGGTCTCTTCTGTAGTAGATTTCTAAACCATTTGTAAGCCGATAGAAGGCAACGGTACAATCAGTATTTTAAATCTATGCCATGAAAGAAAAAGAAGCAAGCCAGTATCTACCAAGCTACCAATGAATGAAGTGTTAGATACACATAATGGAATACTATTCAGCCTTAAAAAGGAAATTCTGATACATGCTGTAACATAGATGCTCCTTTGAAGACACTATGCTAGAGGAAATAAGCCATTCACAAGAGGACAAATATGTATGATCTCCCTTCTACAAAGTACCTAGAGTAGTCAAATTAATATAGACAAAGTAGAATGGTGGTTGGCCAGAGGGGGGTGGGAAATTAGGAGTTATTGTTTACTAGATATGTAGTTTCAGTTTGGAAAGATGAAAAACTTCTGGAGATGGATAATGGTGATGGTTACAAAACAATGTAAATATACTTAATGCCACTGAACTCTACACTTAAAATGGTTCGATGCTAAGTTTTATATTATATACGTATATGTTACCACATTAATAAAAAAGGAAAGAAAAGCTGAAAGCAATTAAGTTTACAACTGACCCTAAAAACCTTTCAACAGCATTAGCGGAATTAAAATATTTAATTTACTAAGTAATACAAAGATACTCATTGGCTAAATATACCCTGCAATACAGACCACAACCTGAGATGTGCAGATGTGAGCAGATTAAAGAAAAGCTTTCAATACAAGTCACTTTTAAAGCTTTATTGTGAAGAAGCTTCAGATTTGTAATTCTGAAGGGAATGTGTCTTTTCAAAAGTTCTTTGGAAAAAGTTCAATCACAAAACATGATCAAAATATGGAGCATCATGAATTTATTTCATTTTCCAACCTCTATATTAAACTGCTCCTAAAATGTATTTAAAAAGAATGCATATTCTTCAGCAAATCTTTTCATCAATCACCATGTGAAAACCTTTGGCAGGGACACTGTGCATTCCTGGGAGGATTTAAATTAATTTGTGAGGGAGTGAAACCTGGCTTATAAGCAAAGAATTGGATTTAGTATTTGACAAAGAGTTCTTTTCTGAATTTAAAATGTTGTATCATGAGTTCACATTTATGTTCTCCATCACCAGTAAAGTAATAATACAGAACTTCAATTCAATTAAAAATATAGTTTTCTACGTATTTATGGTCATAGCTTTATCTGCCTACAACAACAAAGTATTTGAAATCACATTTCTACTTTGAGTTAAAAAAATAAATTAATATTCCAACTGTAAGAAATTCTGTTTTTGTTTTTTTGTTTGTTTGTTTGTTTGTTTGAGACGGAGTCTCGCTGTTGTTGCCCAGGCTGGAGTGCAGTGGCATGATCTCAGCTCACTGGAACCTCCACCTCCCAGGTTCCAGCAATTCTCCTGCCTCAGCCTTCCAAGTTGCTTAGATTACACCACCACACTCAGCTAATTTTTGTATTTTTAGTAGAGACAGGGTTTCACCACGTTGGCCAGGCTGGTCTCGAACTCCTGACCCCAGGTGATCCACCGGCCTCGGCTTCCCAAAGTACTGAGATTACAGGCGTGAGCCACTGCACCCAGCCCAAAAAATCCTGTTTCAATTCATTTTAAAACTCTTACCTGATCTACTTTTAAAAAATGGGACCTTTCTACTAAAAAGCAGGATAAGTTTTTAAATTGCTGCAATTTCAATTTTCTTAAATATTTTTCAGTGAATGTCTGCAGTGTTTTGTTTGTTTGTTTTGAGGCAGAGTTTCGCTCTTGTTGCCCAGGCTGGAGTGCAATGGCACGATCTCAGCTCACTGCAACCTCCACTGCCCAGGTTCAAGCGATTCTCCTGCCTCAGCCTCCCGAGTAGCTGGGATTACAGGCATGCGCCACCACGCCAGGCTAATTTTGTACTTTTAGTAGAGACGGGGTTTCTCCATGTTGGTTAGGTTTGTCTCGAACTCCCAACCTCAGGTGATCCACCCGCCTCGGCCTCCCAAAGTACTGGGATTACAGGCGTGAGCCACTGCACCTGCCCTCAGTGCTTATTTTTTAAGAATTCACCTCCTCATTTTATTTGTATTTCAAATTCAAATTCTTTTTTTAGAAAAATGTTAGACAAACTATTTTAACTGTAGACAACAGGAATTCATTTAATCCTGCAACTTTTAGTTGAGGCCTAAGAACTCAAACTGATTTATAGCATCCTTATTTGTACTGAAGTAAATAACAGAAAAATCAAGCCCAGTTGGAGGTACTACTGTGTCTGAATGATATAAAATCTTCCTATAATAGCCAAATTGTCAGATCAGCTTAAAGTCATAAAACATGTTAAAACAGCTGCTGTAGACATGAGAGAGGAAGATAAAAAGGTTAACAAAAATGAAGTGATGGTCCTTAAGAGACAGGGAAAAACCAATTAGCCTTATGTTTGGTTACATCAAATGATTAAATATTAAATGACTGCATTTAAGATTTATTTTAAGTACAATACTATTCAAAGCACCAGCAAAGTGTGGGGGAGTTAGGGGAGACATGCGCTTGTCAATCTAATGGTTATAGTGACTAAAAATAGTAACAATGAGGCAGTACATGTGATCAATAAATTTTAAAATGGAGAGGGATGTGTTTCCATATAAATACAAAGCTTTGCATCATTTCTAACACACTGGTTCAAAAGATAGCTTTTTTTTGTACCCTGTCCAAAAGCAATGAGATGCTCCTTCCCATAAATCAAACAACCAAAGCTCTGGGAGAGCTGGCTTCCCTTCTTCACATGGGAAGCTGTTCATAAAGCCTAGTTCTCGTAGAGACTTACCACCTGTATTAGTCCGTTTTCACACTGCTACAAAGAACTGCCCAGTTTATAATAGCTGGGTAATTATAAGTAAGAGGTTTAATTGACTCACAGTTCCACATGGCTGTGGAGGCCTCAGGAAACTTACAATCATGGCGGAAGGCGAAGCAGGCACCTTCTTCAAAAGGTGGCAGGAGAGTGTGAGCATGTAGAAAACTACCATTTATAAAACCATCAGATCTCGTGAGAATTCACTATCACGAGAACAACATGGAGGAAACCACCCCCATAATCCTATCACTTCCCTCCCTCTAAACATGGTGATTACAATTCGAAATGAGATTTGGGTGGGGACACAGAGCCAAACCATATCACCACCCCAGAGGGAGTTACCACTTGGGTACTGGGGATTGCCAGCAGTTAAATGCCCTTTATTCTTTATTCTGTTCAATAACAATCAAGGAATTGAAGGAATTCTTTCAGCTCGCCAAGCTGCCAGGTATTGCTGTGGTACTCTATAGGAAAAGTTAAGGAAATAAGAGAAAGTATAAATTTGCTTAGGTGTAGCATCTCTATCAGTTTTCTAATGCATTGCCTGGAGGCTTGTTAAGAATAGAATGTCAGGCCTTTAAACAAATCCCAGTCTCTTTAAACAAAATCTGCAGCTTAACAAGAGCCTCAGGTGATTCGTATGCACATTAAAGTCTGAGGAGTACTGGTCTTTAGGGACCACAGCTGCCAACCTGACAGCCCCAATTAGCTCCAGGCCGCCACTCTCCAAACATTTAGGCTTTACAAAGAATGTGTGAAAGCAGCTCAAAATCAAAATATGAAATGACAATTTCTCAAATTCCAGACTAAAAAGAGAGAAGACTTCAAACTAAAACATAGGTTCTTATTCCTGGCTCTCCTTAGAGTTCCCTAGGCACTAGTTTTACCAAAATATCAGTGCCCAGGACCTACCTACACCAAAGGATTAAATACTGGGCATCAGTTTCCCAGGTGATTTTAACATGTAGCTAAAAAGGATAACCAATAAACTTAGAGCATGCCTTCTCAACCTTTAAATGCAGATTCGGATTTCAGGAAGTCTGTATTAAGGCCTCAGATACTACATTTCCAACAATATTCTGAAATGGAGCAACTCAGCCTCTGCCCTTGTAGTCCGTAAATTTAGAAACAGGTTGTCAAAAAGACTTCAAGCTTTTGCCCTCAGAGCAACTTTCTCTATAGTCAAGTATGATTACTGCCTCCAATTCAGAATATTAACATATGTGTTATAAACTGTTTTAGACAAAGTCAATACAAAAATATGACATAAAATTCCTATCCTTGTGGGGTATACAGTGTAAAATATGTGAAAGAGACAAATAAGCAATTAAAATAGAGTGCTGATAGAAGGTATCTAACCCAGATCCGGGATCAAGAAAGATTTCCGGAGTGATATCTAATAGAGATAAGCAAATGTGGGATAGAACTCCTTCAGGCAAAGGGTAGTAAATCTCAAGATTTGAAAATGAAGGAAAGCATATCACATCTGAGGTATCAAGGTATCCTTCCAAGAATATGAAGGATAGAATATTTGAGAGGTGAGACAGAACGGGCAGAGGGAGCAAAGACCAAAACACGAAGAATGCTGTAAACCACCTTAAATATATTTTGGACTTCTCCTAAAGAAAACAGAAAACTGTATGAATAGATTTGTGTTTTGAAAACTAGTTCTAACTGCAGGATAAAGAGCAGACTAGAGGCAAATAAATTAATTAGGATCTACTATAGTGATTCAACTGGTTGATATTGGTAGCCTGAACTAGTGTGGTAGTAATGAGAATGGGAGAGAAGTAGATGAATCTGAGCAATATCTAGAACTAAAATTGACAACATATGGTGAATGGATGCATAACATGGGGGTGAGGCGGGGGAAATATGGAAGACATGTCAATTCAGAACATTCGTGGCAATGACTTGGAAAAACTAGGTAGATGGTGCTACTACTCACAAGTTAGGAATACAAGAACAGGAAGGTTTAGCAGGAGAAAATGATGATGATTTAGAAAAAAGCAGAAAATGTCCAATAGGCAGACTAGCACACAGGTCTCAAGCTCAAGAGGAAAATATGGACTGGAAATATAGATTAGTAAATTCAATAATGACATCCAGTTCTGGCCAAGTTGGAATAACTGGGACCAGATTTACCACCATCCCTGAAATAACAACAAAAAATAGATGAAATATACAAAATAGTTTTCAGAGACTGAATATAAGGCAGCACAAAACAATGACCCTGAGAGACAGAAAACAAACCAGGTGAGCTCTACAATTACTGCAGCTTAGTGAGGGAGAACCTGGGCAGAGACCAGCACTCTCCCTGAATTGAAAAGATGGAAATGGGAGTCCAGGAATGCCAAGGTAGCTAGTTTTCAGGTCAGAGTTCTGAAGAGGAAAAAAACAGCAGAGATCTCTCTGTAATCTAAGTATTGAACAGCATATTACGCACATGAGGAAATACTCCAAGGCTGGGGAGAGTCATCCGAAAGGTTGAAGGAATAAACCTAAACAAAGCTGAGAAGAGGCAACATGAATGAATCTCAAGACAAGTGTGCTCAATGAAGCTAGATTTTAGGGAAAAAAAGAGTCCATAATGTATGCTTCCATTTATATAAAATTCTAGAAAATTCAAAGTACTCTATTGTAACAGAAAGCAGATCAACAGTTGCCTTGGGCTGGGGAAAGGATTACAAAAGAACACGGGTAAACTCGTGGGGGTGATGGATTGTTCATTCAATACCTTGAGTGTGGTGGTTTCATGTGCCAAAACTTGTTGAATTGCACACTGCAAAAAAATGCAGTTTACTGTATGTCACCTACACTTCAATATATTTTTTAAAAAAAACTATCAGGATACATATAGTAACTAAGTTAAGGGGGTGGGTTGAGATTGCTGAGAAATCCTATATAGATTCTGAAGAAGGGCCGCGCAGTGGCTCACGCCCGTAATCCCAGCACTTTGGGAGGCCGAGGCGGGCGGATCACAAGGTCAGGAGACCGAGACCATCTTGGCTAACACGGTGAAACCCCGTCTCTACTAAAAACACACAAAAAAATTAGCCGGGCGTGGTGGCGGGCACATGTAGTCCCAGCGACTCGGGAGGCTGAGGCAGGAGAATGGCGTGAACCCGGGAGGTGGAGCTTGCAGTGAGCCAAGATCGCGCCACTGCACTCCAGCCTGGGCCACAGAGCGAGACTCCGCCTCAAAAAAAAAAAAAGATTCTCAAGGAGGACTCGAATAGAACCATAAAGGGTACCAACATTTAAGGAAGTAATAAAACAAAGAGATTATGAAGGAATGTCCAAAGAATTGGAGGAGAAATCTGAGGAGTATGGCGTCATTGAAGCAAAGGGGGAAAAATTTTTCTCAAGGAGAAAATATGAAAGATCCATAATGTCAAACAAGATAAGGCCTTAAAATGTCCAATGTGCATATGACTGAAAGACTATGAGGTGGGCATCATGGTGCAGGAAGAAAGAGCACCAAAGCAGTCTCATATCCAAAAATTTGTGTCACTTTACCTAGAAAGACTAAGAAATCTAGAGGAATTTTTATTTCAGATTTGACAGTTAAGAAAAACACAGGAATCCTAGATGCCAACAGATCTTTGCACCTGGCATTGGCACCCTCCTAATATGTTATATTCAATATAAACAATAATTAATTGTCCTTAAAGAGTCTTTAAAAGAAATTAGGCCAGAATCAAGCTAAGAGTTATTAATGCATACAACTCATTAAGGACAAGGAAAAGTTCAACTTAGAGGTCTATCATCCCATCTGAATTTAATAAGAAACTAAATACTTGAAATTCTTCCAGTTTTTCTTTTTTAGTGAGTAATAGGGGGTTGTGTTCCTCTTATCGGACAACCAAGCAGAGAAAAAAGATTTTTTTGCCTTGTGTTTGAATAAAAACTTATGTTTACATACAGATGCACATCATCAGTACACATAAGAATTTAATCAGTAAATTAAATGTAGTGAACAATCTCCAAAACAAATGCAGATTTATGTTATATAACACTAAAATTTCAAGAGAATATTCATCCTTCAAAATAAATAATACAATAAAATAGCTGTTTAATTGTTTAAGTTTACAGATTCAGTTGGAATGAATCTGTAAGGCTGGAGTGCAGTGGCATGATCTCGGCTCACTGCAACCTCCACCTCCCAAATTCAAGCGATTCTCCTGCCTCAGCCTCTTGAGTAGCTGGGATTACAGGCACCCGCCATGCCCAGCTAATTTTTGTATTTTTAGTAGTGAGGGGATTTCACCACATTGGCCAGGCTGGTCTTGAACTCGTGACTTCAAGTGATCCACCCACCTCAGCCTCTCAAAGTGCTGGGATTACAGTCATGAGCCACTGCTCCTGGCCTCTTAGCACACTAAAAAAAAAAAAAAAAAAGAAAGAAAAAAAACCACACACATCTGGCCGGGCACAGCGGCTCATGCCTGTTATCCCAACACTTTGGGAGGCCAAGGCAGGCAGATCACAAACTCAGGAGATCAAGACCATCCTGGCTAACACGGTGAAACCCCATCTCTACTAAAAGTACAAAAAATGAGCCAGGCGTGGTGGCGGGCGCCTGTAGTCCCAGCTACTTGGGAGGCTAAGGCAGGAGAATCGCTTGATCCCGGGAGGTGGAGGTTGCAGTGAGCCAAGATGGCGCCACTGCACTCCAGCCTGGGCGACAGAGTGAGACTCAGTCTCAAAGAAAAAAAAAAATCTAAATTCAAGCTAAAAAAATATCCCTGTAATGTATTTTGGCAGGGGCATTTTAGACATCGGGAAAGGTGAGTAAACATAGAAGTCCAAATCTAATCATATACTTTAACATAAATAGGCTTTATTTGTTCTTGTCATTAAAAACACTGCCTCTGGCCTCCTCATGTTAGCAGCCAATTCCCCATTTGTACAGAAGTAATACATGACTAGACAAAGTCCATTAGCATACATTGTCCGCACCAAGAAACCCCTAAATAAGGCTAAAGTGTTAATAAAATTTTTCCATGGCAAATCCCATTTTACAACTATGCACATTTCTATCTACAGTTATTCAGATTATTTATTGTATTCTTATACAACTAAAGAGGAAAATAAACTATAGTAGATTGACAGTTCACATTAATTCAAAATCCTATCAATGATAAAAACAACATCAACCAAGTTTTTAAAAATTATTTTGTGGTATTTGGAAAATATTTTGTCTGTTGCCCATCCTGTTTAATTTTTTTCTCTTCTCATATTTAAAGGAAATATTTGGATTTAAAAGACTATAGACTCCCCAAAAGTAGTTTTTGTCCAAAAGAAGGGAGATTAAAGGGGGTGGGGAAAGAAGTAAAGACATGGAAAAAAAGATTTACTCTTCTTAAGTAACTATTATATTAGACAAGGCTGCAGGAAATAATAGTAAAAAGAAAATGCTGAGAACAATACACTCTCTCACTATGGTTAGTGCCAGGCCCATATTAACAGTTTTGCAGATAAAACTAGCCATTAAAAAGCAGTGAGCAAACATACCACAGACATTGTCGGTTATAAATGTTAATAGTACTTGGAGCTTTCCAATCAGCTACAGTGAACTGTCTAAAGTCTCTTACAAATTTATCCCAGTCAAGAGTAGCCAAGGAAAATGAAATGAGGGAAACAGGTAACAGCACAGATAAAATCCTTTTTCCTAGGGCAATCTTCATAGTGGCACTGACAGGAATCTCCTCCTTCCCCAATAAACTGAAAATGTTATGAGGCAGAGAATGAAAGGAATTAAGTATCCCAGGACAATTCAAGATGACAAATAGAACCAAACAGAAGTGCTAAGAGGTTATACTGAGAGAAGTGTGTTATAAGAAGCCTTCCAAATGATGTTATGCACTAAAGTTTGAGAACCACTGCCATAGACAAACTGACTAGGTTCACATCATTACCTCTAAAGATCTCTTCCCTAAACTCCAGACGTGATATATGTAGCAAGATGGCTAAAAAAAATTTCATTGTACTTTTTTTTTTTTTTGAGATGGAGTCTCGTTCTGTTGCCCAGGCTGGAGTGCAGTGGCACAATCTTGGCTCACTGCAACCTCTGCCTACCGGGTTCAAGTGATTCTCCTGCCTCAGTCTCCCGAGTAGCTGGGACTACAGGTGCATGCCACCAGGCCCAGCTAATTTTTGTAATTTTACTAGAGACGGGGTTTCACCATATTGGTCAGGATGGTCTTGAACTCCTGAACTGAGCTGATCTACCTGCCTCAGCCTCCCAAAGTGCTGGGATTACAGGCGAGAGCCATTGCGGCCAGCCACTGTATTTTTTTTTTAAAGTATATAATCATATAGACTACAGAATATAAAGATTAAATCCATATAGCTAAGAAAAAAATCCGTCCTTAAGAGCGTACAATTTTGGCTGAGCACAATGACTCACGCCTGCAATCCCAGCACTTTGGGAGGCCGAGGTGGGTGTATCACTTGAGGTCAGGAGTTCGAGACCAGCCTGGCCAACAGGGTGAAACCCCATCTCTAACAAAAATACAAAAATTAGCCTGTAATCCCAGCTACTGGGGAGGCTGAGGCAGGGGAATTGCTTGAACCCGGGAGGCGGAGGTTGCAGTGAGCTACGATAGCGCCATTGCACTCCAGCCTGGGCGAAGAAGTGAGACTCTGTCTCAAAAAAAAAAGAACTTACATTTTAGTAAACTTTTAGCCATAATATTTCTACAATCTGTCCTTAGAAACTTAAATTTTAAACTTTTAGCTTACAAACAAAAGATTTCAAATCCATTATGCCATTAACAACCTTGAAAGAAAAAATCTCTGGAGATACCCACACATATTTCTTGGTAAAAACAGAAAATATCTCCGGAAGGATACTTAAGAAATAACAACAATGGCTGTCTGCACCACTTGAAATTTTATCATGGACATATCACTCTTTTCTTAAGAAATTAATTTATTACATTTAAGATAATGTTTTAAGCCGTAAGAAGATAGTTTTCTTACTCAAAAATTTTATGTTAGTAACATTTTACACTTAAAAAAACTATTAAAACTAGGAAATCTTCAAAGTTTGATTCATTTTAAAGACATTATTACATACATTAGACCAAAGCCCTCTCCCTACACCATGTTCCCCTTATCCTCACAAACACTTATTTCAATAGGCATCTATGAAAAGTCTATGTGTCATCAGTAAGTGGTAATATGATCAGCTGGGGCCATACACTAAGCAGGGGAGACTACAGAGTTCAGGGAATTATAATATAGGAGGGTTACAGCTGCTTAATCATATTCAGAAAGTAAAATGGAAAAGTAACAAAAAGTAAAAATAAATAAAAACATCTCAAACAATAACCTAAAAGTTGCCACTTTAATAAATGATAAAAAAGATTCTCATGCCCAAAGATAGTATTTTCAAAAAGCTCTATTTCAACTTGAAATTCAGGGCATATTACCTAGATGACAGAAAAATCTCAGTCAATAGGCATAGTAGCATTTAGCTAAGCACAGTGGCATGTGCCTGTGGTCGCAGCTACTTCAGAGGCTGAGGTAGGAGGTTTACTTGAACCCACAAGTTCAAGGCCAGCCTGGGCAACATACTGGGACGTCTCTCAAAAAAAAAAAAAAAAAAAAAAAAAGCATACTAATGCTTAAAAGATCCAGAACTTTCAGGACAGGAAACAGTAATATAAATCATTTGTAGTTCACATTTGAAAAAACAGTTTTTACTGATAACATCTTGTTTAACCCTAACAACCACCCTGGTAATAGGCTTTGATGTATTCTAACAACAAAATAATCAAGGATCAAAGAAGTTAGGTAACTGCTCAGAATCATCCAGCTCCAGAAAAGTCCAGTCTTTTAGTTCTTTGCCTGTGACTTTCTACTGTATTTACCGTATGAGGAAATCTAGATATCCTGCAATTATTAATCTCTTGCTTCCATTCACATTCTAGTTCTAGACACTTCAATAATGGACCACACTGCCAAGTTGACCTAGAATTCAGTTCAGCTCACTTCCTTCTACAAGGCAAAAGTATCACTCATACATAAAGACAAAAAAAGCAGAAGCCCAGCTCTTTATGGATTCCAGACTAAGAAATGCACAAAGGTTTAAACCAAATCACATAAAGTCCATTTACACAAAGGCTTGAACAAAATCACATAAAGCCTATCTACTTTTTCTTAGATTTCTAAGGGTTACTAAGCACTCTTAGCACTTGGCATGTGAAGATGGAGTAAGGAAACATCAAGAAAATGCTGTTTTTAAAGTGGTAATTATTAATCACAAGGAAATAATTAAAATGATTCTATGGTAACATGTTGTCATTAAAAACAAAAAATAGCTATCCTTTGAGAATGAGAACCTCTTACATGGCAGATATTTTGAGTAAATGCTTTTAATTTATTTAATTCTAAGCCTAAAGATAGGCAGTTCAATCTCCATTATACTAATGAGAGCCTGTCCACCTACCTAATTTTACACAACAAATAACTATCTTACTCCAAAATTCATCAACTTCATTTTTTGTGTAATGGGAAAATAATGAATGCATAAGGTGTTCAGTAGCATAAGGCTTGCTCCCTTGGTGTGGCCAAAGAACACCAGTTACTTACTCTGTATTCTAAGGTTTTGTACATGGGATATGGAGATTTTTATTGGTGCTTTGCCTCCTTCTCCTATCTTGTCTATGGTTTTAAGTGTTGATGCACACATTTCAGGACTATTTCTTTATCTTCTCTGTCCTTTAGGAATACACCTGACAGAAATGGGTGCCACTTTTGACTTACAGTTTACACCTTAATCAGAATTACCTGGGAAGATTTTTTAAATGTAGATTCATCAGTCCTGTCATAGATTCATTGAAGTTCCCTTCGTGATTCTTAGGCAAATAAAGTTTAAAAACTTATTTGTTTTTATTTTACACCGTGGGAAGCTGAGGCAGGAGGATCGCTTGAGCCCAGGAGCTCAAGACTAGCCTGGGCAACATGGCAAAACCCCAGCTCTACTAAAAAATACAAAAAATTAGCTGGGTGTGGTGGCACACACCTGTAGTCCCAGCTACTTGGGAGGCTGAGGTGGGACAATCACTTGAGCGCGGGAGGTGGAGATTGCAGTGAGCCATGATCTGCACCACTATACTCCAGCCTGGGCAATGGAGTGAGACTCTGTCTCAAACAAAACCAAAAAAAACCCCTATTTATTTTAAAAGCACAGCGTGAACTTCTGACACAGAAACTTTTAAGAGAAATAAATGAAAAGTTTTATTACATGTAGTGATTTACTAACATCCCAGTTAACTGAAGAGTAAGATTAATCAGGCTATGTGCTTATAATATAATAAACAAAAATAAATCCAACTACAAAGTATATGCCAAATATACATTTTAGGAAAAGTACTGAGTATTGGCAAATATGAAACTGCCAATGTGCCAATGGGAGAAATAGCTTATAATAAAATAGTCCATCTTACATTCCAAACAGAAATTTGCCCATTAAAAATAACTAGTCATAGTGAGAAATGTGGGATTATTTATCACTATTCATAAAGGATTATTTTCTTAAAAGATGGACAAAGTAAATATCCTTGAGACAGTCAACGGAGGCCACCACTTCAAGGGTTGAGACTGCAACTAGACCCCAACTTTTTTTTAAGTGCATTTTCATTACTCAAAAAGATCTGGAAATAAAAGACAATGATCGGAGTGATCCTCTTCTTTCATTCCACCTCTGCAAAACCCTCCCTCGATTAAAAAAATTATATAGTAAATTAAACACTCATTTCTTTACTATCTTACTTAGAGTCTTCTCTAATTTTTAGAACTTTAGGATCATGCCATGCTTCCAGATCATTAACTACCAAAAACTTTAATACCAAGTTTTTATACTAAACCTATATTTACTGTAACATGCCCTGAAAGGGCATTTTTGTTTGTTTTTAAACCCATGTCATTATCTTGTTTGGGGCCACACGTTGTTTTTTAGAAAGTCAATGTTTCAAAAGGTAGTATTAAAAATAAGGTCCTAAATGTGCTATCAAATTATTTTAAGGACAAAGTAGACTCTTTGGCGGGGGGGGGGAGGGGAGAGAGAGAGAGGTCTTGCTATGTTGTCCAGGCCAGCCTTGAACTCCTGGACTCAAGTGATCCTCCTGCCTCAGCCTCCCAAGTACCCGGGACTACAGATATGCGTCATCATGTCTGGCTATTTTTTTTTTTAAAGTTCCAAGGCCTATACTTGAACAAAAATAAAATAGTGATTATTGTGCAAGTATAGTTATACATCTACTATTGCTGTAAACCAAAAATGTAGTGAACATTCAGTCACTGCATTCAGCATTTACAACTACACAAAATCTCTTCAATTTCCAACTTGGAAGGAGGAGCAGCAATTCACTAAACCATTTTCCAAAAGTCAACAATAGTTATATTTTAAGGTTCAACTGTGAGGTTTACTATGTACCTCCAATAATATGAAAAAACAGATTATAACAATGAAAAGATTTAATTTCTGAGATATGTTTCCATAGAATGATGGTACTACTCAGAAGATTCCCCAAAAAATCTGATTTTTAAGGAAAATTTTATAGAGACAAAAATTAGTTCCATATTTACTTTTCTTATAGTCTACAAATACGTAGCTAAAACAGATATCTTCGAACCATAACTATTCTATTAAGTTCCAATCTCTAAAACAATTTTCATCAGGTCCAAAAACAACAAGAGATTAAGTCTAACTAGAAAAGATTTATTTTGCTGACAGATTATTCTATTTGGTCCAGCTTCCTTCCATCCTTCAACTCACATCCTTCCCACTTCTAACCCACATTAAATAACTATTTAAACTGCCAAATATTTTAAGATGTATAGATAGTTGGCTCAATAAACTTGTCTCAACATATTTCTATTGTATCATAAAAATTCCGTAAGTCAATTAAAATAAAAATTGTTACGTAGAGGAAAACTGACTTCACATTTCATCTCAAGTATATACAAGTAAGGAATTAAGATGAACTTCCCCTTTCATTTGTGTTTAAGAACAAGAACTGAAATTTCATTATGCCTAATTAACCTATTGCTTACACTACTCTGATATACATCTCCTCTCTCCAGACTTCATTCCATTCCAAGTCTTAGTCTCTGGGTTGTATCATTTATGACAGCTTACAACTCCCTGTCTTGCCTCAAGAGCACTCAAGTTTTTGAAGCAATTCTGAAAGCAAATTAGTTGAGTTTTATAAAATCAAACTGCCGCAAAACTCAATATCCCGTAACAGAGCCTGATTTTTCTCTTCCATGGAGTTAATAGTAATATATCTCACAATAAATAAGCATTTTAAGCTAATCGCAGACATTATCTTGTTAATCTTTGCATTTTCACAAGGAAATAGGTGAAAGTATCATCAGATAACTTCAAAGCTTCCAATCCTTTTTAGACTCCTCAAGCAAGTTTCTTAAAGAGATTATATAGTGTTAGTTGATATAGTACTAAAATAAGCAACCTCTAAGATACAAACTGCATCTTAATAATTTAAGAAGGCAACTGTACTAGTGGAGTCCTTCCTTCACTTGTTAAGTGGAGGCGGTTTCAATTAGTACAAAGGGGGCTTAAAAGTAGTCTTCTCATCTCTTTCTCACATAGTAAAATGAATGCAATAAAGCTTCTGTCTCCTTAAACGAAAAGAATCAAACATCTAGGCTATCTTATTTGTACAAATTGTATCTCAAGGTAACTAAAACAGCTGATGAAAGGAAATTTCTCTATATAAAATATTCCAGGTAATAAATTACAAAGGAATGAATTAGAATACCACCATTTTGCAACCAATAATAAAATAGATCATAGTCCAAGCACCCCTGTGAGTCCCCAAGACCATTTCAGAGGATCTGCAAGGTCAAACTATTTTTAGAATGCTAAAATCTTACTTGCCTTTTCTCTTTCCTCATTCTCCCATGAGTGTACACAAAGTTTCCAACGGTTACATGATATGTAATATTACAACAAACTAAAGGATGAAGCAGATAGGAGAAACAGGATGTCTTCTTTTCAGCTGAACAATAAAGAGATTTACAAAAATGTTAAACAGTGGACCAATTTTCTAAAGTTTTGTTTGGAAAATAGTTCTCACAAAAATGTTATTTATATAAACATGCAGTGGGCTTTTTTTCCAATTAATAACAGGCATTTCTAAAATTTCTTGGTTTTAATTTCTAAAAAAGTAAATGCTCATACATACAGTGATATTTACACATAAACAAAAACCCTTTAGGATACTCAATAATTTTTAAGAATGTAAAGGGATCTTAAGGCTGAAAAGTTTGGTGTGAAAGAAAATAAATCTTGGGACCCCAAAATCACTAAGCTGAAGGGAAAAGTGAAGCTAGGAACTGCTTAGGGCAAACCTGCCTCTGACCTAGAAGCCCCTTCCCCTCTTCAAGTTGTCCTGCCTTTCTGGATGGAACCAAGTACATCTTACATGATGTCTCATATGTCTCCCTAGATGTACAAAACCAAACTGTGCCCCGACCACCTTGGGCACATGTTGTCAGGACCTCCAGACGCTGTGTCACAGGTGCATCCTTAACCTTGGCAAAATAAATTTTCTAAATTGACTGACACCTGTCTCAGATATTAATATTTTGAGTTGACAGCTGATCTAGGCAATTTACCAGTGATTGCTGACATAGAAAAAGAACTGACTAGACTTTTACTCCTTCTGATGGAAGTACAAAATACCACATATAATGTATCCTTGTCAAAATAATAATAATAATAATGAATGGATCTGATCAAACCTCTAGTTTAAATCTAAATTTACCAAATTATAGGAAATAGTTTACAGGATTACATTCAACAAGACCACGGGGGATGCATTCAGCAAAATCCAGACTGTGAGAAACAACAAGCTTTATTCAACAGATAAACTGTGAAAAAATAATACAGGAAGATTGTAAAGATTACAAGTTAAGAGACACTGCAAGCAACTATAATGTATAGATCTTATTTGGACAAAATATAAAAGACATATATGAGATACCCATGAAAATTTGGGCACTGATTGGACATTTGATATTAATGAATTATTATTTACATGTAATAGTGGAATGTAGTAATCTTTTAAAAATAAGAGTCCTTATCTTTAATAAATTCATACTATCTACAAATGAAATGATATCCAGTATTGCCTCAAAACAATAAAAATTTGAAGAAATCAATAAAGTAAGATGAGCCATAAATTAAAAATAACTGAAGCTAGTTAACATGTTCACACATAGGGTTGATAATACTATCTTATTTCCTTTTGTTCATTTGATTTTTCCTTGTTTTTTTTTTTTTTTTGAGACGGAGTTTTGCTCTTGTTGCCCAGGCTGGAGTGCAAAGGCACGATCTCGGCTCACCACAACCTCTGTCCCCCGGGTTCAAGCGATTCTCCTGCCTCAGCCTCTTGAGTACCTGGGATTACAGGCATGTGCCACCATGCCTGGCTAATTTTGTATTTTTAGTAGAGACGGGGTTTCTCCATGTTGGTCAGGCTGGTCTAGAACCCCCAACCTCAGGTGATCTGCCCACCTCAGCCTCCCAAAGTGCTGGCCACATTTGATCTTTCTATAGTAAAAGTTTGTAGATATTTTTTGTTTTTAATGTTCCAAGTTAGAAGAAAATGTATTTCCTTAAGTAAGTTGAATCATTTACCCTTACGCCTAAGGGCATTAACAGTGCTTCCTCCCACAAAAGCTACCTGATGAAGTGCTGTTTCTGCTTCACGAAATAGCCCTGAAGTAGTTTGTCTTTGGCCTTCTTTTATCTTACTTCTGAACTCTTTACCTCTAAAATATTAGAAACAAAAACAACTGGTTAAGTAAGGAAAGTTATAGAGCAGTGGTTCCCAGCCTTTTTGGCACCAGGGACTGGTTTCATGGGACACAATTTTTCCATGGACCAGGGTGATAATGGGGAGGATGGTTTCTGGATGAAACTGTTCCACCTCAGATCATCAGACATTGGTTAGATTCTCATAAGGAGTGCACAACCTACATCCCTCACATGCGCAGTTCAAAAGAGGGTTCGTGTTCCTATGAGAATCTAAGGGTGCCGCTGATCTGTCAGGAGGCAGAGCCCAGGCAGTAATGCAAGTGATGGGGAATGGCTGTAAATACAGATGAAGCTTTGCTCGCTTGCCCACTGCTCATCTCCTGCTGTGTGGCCTGGTTCCTAACAAGTCATGGACCAGTACGGGTCTACGGCCCAGGGGCTGGGGACCCCTGTATAGAGAATACAAATATAAGGAGAGGAATCCAGACAACAAGTTGGGGTATTCCTATTGGAAGGAAATACTCTCATCCCAATCAAATACAAACATATTTACACACATGCACTTCCAACTGTGTGCTGTTATGAAGAAAACAGTTCAAAACAAACAAAGCTAGGGAAAGGAAGAATGGAGTACGTTTTTAAATAATTTCACTTATCTTTTTCTGTTCAGATACATCAAAGACTTTAGTCTTCACATTTTGGCTTGAATGACTTCAGTCTTGGTGATATTTAAAAAATAGCCCTAAAAGTTACTGGCATGAGCTATGCAGAAGATTCCCCACACAGTGCAGATTATGTAAAGATTAGGGATATAAGACCAACAATATTAAATTGAGGGTTTCTTGTACAATGATGTTAATAGAACTTAAAAAGTAATTTGCAAAATAGATTTAAGAATTAGAGAGGCCTCAGAACTTTCCCTGCATGGAGGGAATAAGCCATATTACAGAGTAGGGCCATGTCTATTCTCAGGACTATGCAAATTTCAAGATACACTGTTCTATCTTTTCAACTTGCCATATTATCTTATATCTTGATTATTGGTTTGGGACATATGATTTTCGTATCTGCAGACCTTAAATAACTAAGAAATATATTTAAAAAAACTCCTCTTCTAATAACCATCTTAAATTATACATACTTCATTTTCAAGTCCTCCAACGAAAGCAACTCTAACAAACATCTAGATAATCTAAACTTAGTTGAGTAATTCTCAAGTGTTCTTTAAAAAAAGAAAAAAATCAAACGATACATGGAAAAAAAGATTTCAAAATATACTGAAACTGTTAAATAAGTTATTTATATAATGAATAAACAGTTATTCATTCTTTTTGTTTGTTTGTTGGGTTTGTTTTTTTAAGACAGTCTCTTGCTCTGTCACCCAGGCTGGAGTACAGTGGCACAATCTTGGCTTACTGCAACCTCCACCTCCCGGTTCAAACATACTATAGGTGTGCACCACTATACTGGGCTAATTTTTGTATTTTCAGTGGAGATGGGGTTTTGCCATGTTGCCCAGGCTGGTCTCAAACTCCTGAGCTCAAGCAATCCACCCTCCTCCACCTCCCAAAGTACTGGAATTACAGATGTGAACCACCACGCTTGGCCTTTTTTGTTCTTAAACGGGTTACTTTTCTAAGAAAAATGTAAATATTTTTAACCTATGCGTATACAAAATGCTAAAAATAGGTGGATGTTTGAAACATGAAAAAAATTAAGTTGTTAATCACACTGTATTCATTCGTTGCACCACAGCATGTTTCTATTGTTTTTCCCCCATTTTAAAAAGCCATGTAAACAGTTTTAACAATGACAAAAAGTTTTAAGCAACTAATTGGCAGTACATAAGCAAAGTCCAAGAGAAAAATGCAAGTAAAGTTACTAAATTATAGAAAAGGCTGGTTGGTTGGTTGAATTGTATCCTCAAAGATTACAGAATTAGGTAATGAAAGCTTAAAAAACCAAATTATCAAATCTGTTACTGAAATCAAAATAAAATCCAAAGAGCAATATACTTTACCAGGAGAATGTCTATCTTATGTGTCACTATTATACATCATTTTTTCTTGGGGAAAAAAAAAATGCAATGAATAAGAATAAAAATTCTTCATAGAAAAATCATTAGGTTTCAAAATGCCAAAAATATCTCATTCAATTCATTCTGAAAAGTCCATCTGACATTAGAAAAAATATTTCCTGAGACAGCAAATGTTACAAAGGGAGTAATTTACAAAATATCAAGGTAATAGCAATCACTGTAACTGAACCTTTCTTATAACGACACGAATTTATCAATAGATACTCTCTAGTATCAAGTATTAAAACTTCAGTTCACAATAAAAAAAAAGGCTATCATAAGCTGAACTTCAAATTTTAAGTGTACTTCAAGATTTTGTGATTTTAAAGCAAAACCTTAGAAGAAAACACAATTTATAAATGAAATAATTTCCATATCAGAATATGTTTGCCACTTTTTTTTTAGGGTTTTTTTTTTTTTCATTATTTCCCTAGTTGACAGAACCACCTTCTTAATCCTACATGTCAAGCACTGAGCTAAGTATTAAGGATACTAAAATAGACTGTCAAGGAAAACCTAGCTTAAAAAGGAAAAATATTAGCCAGGCACAGTAGCACTTAAGCCTAGGAGTTCGAGTCTAGCCTGGGCAAAAAGCAAGACCTTAGCACTTAAAAAAAAAAAAAAAAAAGGAAACAAAAACATTACATTCAAATACTAATTTTAAATTCCACTACAGCCTAAAGTTGTTTGGTGGTGTTTTAAACTTTAATTCAACAAAATGGAAAGTACTAGACAACATAATTGAAATCTCTTTTCTCTAATCAATTTACCATCTAAAATATTCCACCAATTTCAAGATTAAATCCCTTCACTAGGAGAATCATGCGGCTAGATTTAATCAAAACAGGAAAGGTTTTAATCAATATTCTGTACTAGAAACATAGCCCTTATGTGTAGTTAGCGTAGAAGTAGCTTCTCTAAATTCAAATATATGGCTATAGGTTTTTGTAGATATTCATCAAACTGAGGCCATTCCCATCTATTCCTAGTTTACCAAGAAGTTTTACTGTGAATGGGTATTGGATCTTGTCAAATACTTTTTCTCCATCTATTAATATGAGATTTTTCTTCTTTAGCTTGTTGATGTGTTTTTTACCATGTTAATTGTTCAGTTTCCTCGATATGAGGGATATAAAGACAAATAGTTCATTTAATTTTTTATGATAATTAAATAAGCTTATACATGTAATGAACTTAGAACAATGCCTAGCATATACTCAAAATGTTAAGATTATTTATAAAGAGGCTCAATCATAATTTCTACAAAAAGGACACAGCCAGGCACAGTTGTGCACCTGTAGTCCTAGTTACTTGGGAGGCTGAGGCAAGAGGATCACTTGAGCCCAGGAGCTCAAAGCCAGCGTGGGCAACATAGCAAGACCCTATCTCTAAAAATAAAAATATTAAAAAGCTATACTTCTGCATGACATTATTTTACTGCACGAATAGCAGTGAAAAGTATTGTTAATTAATGGCATCAGCATCCACCCAATTGCTCTAAAGGAAAACCTAATTATCATTTTGATTGCTCTGCTTCTCACAGAAAGTGCTGTCAGCTCTACCTCTAAAACATATTCCATACGCAATCCCGTCTCTCCATGGCCCCTACCTCCCACCTGGTCACTCTCTCCTGTACTGCTGTAGTGGTCTGCCCTCTCCTTCCCATACATAGAGCCCATTCTTTACCTACAACCTAAACTGATCTTTCTGAAACAAAAATTAGATCAAGTACTTCCTCTGCTTCAACCAACAAGCAGCTCCCAACTGCACTTAAACTCCAAACTCTACCATGACCTGGTCTTTATCTCTTCTCACCTACCCAACTTTTGCTTTAAGCTGAATACTTGAAGTTTCCTGCCTCAAAACCTCTGTAATGTCTGTTCCCTCTACCTAGAACTTTTGTTTTGTTTTCTTTCTCCCCACAATCTCTTCCGATTCTCCTACCTAGAACATTTTTACCCCAGCTCCTTCCCCTGATTTTTACCTAACTGGCTCCTTCCAAAGTTTGGATCTCAACTAAATACCTTGCTCCATATAGAGGCTTTCCTTGCCAGCCCTAAAGTGCTACCACCACTTTGCAGCCTCTACTCTCTATAGCCTATCTCCCTGTTTTATCCTCTCCAAGGTACTTATCATCAAGTTTATTGTGTGTATTAGATCACATCCATACCCCTCAACGAGAATCAGTTTTATTAACTTGAATGTATCACCAAAAAAAAAAAGATTCTAATTTTTTTCTGTATTTCAAACATATACAGCAGTAGAGAAAATAAAATAATCCTACTTTGTTCATTACTGCAATTTCAACAAGTACAAATTTCATTTATATTTCTATTACTTTCCCACCACCATCTGTCCTATATTATTTGGAAGCAAATCCCAGGCATTTCTTCTCTAAATATACCAATATATATCTCTAAAACAATTCTTCTACAGCACACACTAAACCACTACCACAACTAAAATAATGAAAAATGATTACTTAATATTATCAAATATCAAGTTAGATGTCAAATTTCTCAATTACCACAACCATTATTAAGTGAGTCAAATTAATCATATTTCTTTTTTTGAGATGGAGTCTTGCTCTGTCTCCCAGGCTGGAGTGCAGTGGCGTGATCTTGGCTCACTGCAAGCTCCGCCTCCCGGGTTCACGCTATTCTCCTCCCTCAGCCTCCCGAGTAGCTGGGACTACAGGCGCCCGCCACCACGCCTGGCTAATTTTTTGTATTTTTAGTAGAGACGGGGTTTCACCGTGTTAGCCAGGATGGTCTTGATCTCCTGACCTCCTGATCTGCCCGCCTCAGCCTCCCAAAGTGCTGGGATTACAGGCATGAGCCACCGTGCCCAGCCCTAAATTAATCATATTTCTTTCTAGTCTCTACCAATACAAAGAGAGAAAAGGAAATTGCAAGTCTGGAGAAGGAAGAAGTGATTTGTTCTTCAAGTTTGCTTCCTGTTCTGTCAGTTTCACCTGAGCCTTGCTTAGTCACTAGAGCAGCACTCATTCAAGTAGCAACAGCTGAAACCAGCCTTATTGTGCCCCTCAGTGACTCAGTTACCAGCCAGTTGGAGGCCTCTCCTCAAAGAGCTGAGCCTGAGCTCCTCTTTCAAATTCAGTAACCCAATACTAGCCAAACAGCACTCCCTTGTCAGAGGTCTGAGATTTGTGAGAACTTAAAATAAGAGCTAAAAATAGGTAATATACTTTATGGTAGCATTTTTTATTCCTCATATAAGCACTTCACAAGTTTAAATTCTTCTACTTAGAATGTAATCCCATTCACAACAACCACAAAAAGAATAAAACACCTAGGAATAAGCTAACCAGGGAGGTGAAAGGTTTCTACAATGAGAATTACAAAACACTGCTGAAAGAAATCAGAGATGACACAAAGTAATGGAAAAACATCCCATGCTCATGGATAGGAAGAATCAGTATTGTTAAGATGGCCACCCTACCCAAAGCAATTTACAGATTTAATGCTATTCCTAACAAGCTATCAATAGCGTTATTTGCAGAATTAGAAAAAAAAATTCTAAAATTCATCTGGAAACAAAAAAGAGCCCAAATAGCCAATACAATCCTAAGCAAAAAGAACAAAGCTGGAGGCATCACAATACCCGACTTCACTACACGACAAGGCTACAGTAACTAAAAGAGCATGGTATTGGTATAAAAACAGACACATGGACCAATGGAGCAGGTCAGAGAACCCCAGAAATAAAGCTGCACACCTACAACCATCTGATCTTTGACAAAGCCAACAAACAAGCAAAGGAGAAAGGACTCCTTATTCAATAAACAGTGCTGAGATAACTGGCTAGCCATATGCAGAAGACTGAAATTGGACCCCTTCTTTTCACCAGATAAAAAAAAAAAATCAACTCAAATGGACTAAAGGCTTAAATGTAAAACCTGCAACTATGAAAACCCTAGAAGAAAACCTAGGAAATATCATCTGAACATCAGCCTTGGCAAAGATTTCATGATGAAGACTCCAAAAGCAATTCAAACAAAAACAAAAATTGACAAGTGGGACCTAATCAAACTAAAGAGCTTCTGCACAGCAAAATAAACTATCAACAGAGTAAAAAGACAATCTACAGAATGGGAGAAAATATTTGCAAATTATGCATCCGACAAAAGTCTAATGTCCAGAATCTACAGGGACCTTAAGCAAATCAATAAGCCAAAAAAAAATGACTGCATTAAAAAGTGGGCAAAGGACATGAACAGACACTTCTCAAAACATGACATACACATAGCAACAAGCATATGAAAAAAATGCTCAATATGACTAATCATTTGAGAAATGTAAATTAAAACCACAATAAGATACCATCTCACACCAGTCAGAATGGCTACTATTAAAAAGCCAAAAATCCACAGATGTTGGTGAGGTTGCAGAGAAAAGGGAACACCCAAACACTGCTGGTGAGAATTTAAATTAGTTCAGCCACTGTGGAAAGCAGTTTGGAGATTTCTCAATGAACTTAAAACAGAACTACCATCCAGACCCAGCAATCCCTTTACTGGGTATATACCCAAAGGACTAGAAATCATTCTACCACAGAGCCAGGCACGGTGGCTCACGCCTGTAATCGCAGCACTTTGGAGGCCAAGGCGGGTGGATCGCTTGGGCTCAGGAGTTCAAGACCAGCCTGGGCAACATGGCAAAACCCTGTCTCTACTAAAAATACAAAAAATTTTAGCTAGGCGTGGTGCCACACTTGTGTTCGCAGCTACTCGGGAGGCTGAGGTGGGGAGGATCACTTGAGCCTGGAAGGTGGAGGTTGCAGTAAGCTAGGATCACACCACTGCACTCCAACCTGGGTGACAGAGCAAGACTCTCTCAAATATAAAAATAAAAATAAAATAAATCATTCTACCATGAAGACACAAGCATGCATATATTCATCGCAGCACTATTCACAATAGCAAAGATAAGTAATCAACCCAGATCTCCATCAACAGTTGATTGGATAAAGAAAATGTGGTACATAAACACCATGGAATCCTACACAGCCATAAAAAAGAACAAGGTCATGTCCTTTGCAGCAATATAGATGGAGCTAGAGGCCATTATCCTAAGCACATTAATGCAGGAACAGAAAACCAAATACTGCATGTTTTCAGTTATAAGACGGAGCTAAATATTAAGTACACATGGACGCAAAGAAGGAAACAATAGTCACTGGGCCTACTTAACAGTGGAGGGTGGGAGAAGGGTAAGGATATTATGGGTACTATGCTGATTACCTGGGTAACAAAATTATCTGTACACCAAACCCCCACGACATGAAATTTACCCATGCAGCAAACCTGCAAATGTACCCCCTGAATCTAAAATAAAAGTTGGAAAGAAAAAAAATAATAATAGCAAGCTTAATATATTTGTTTTGCTCAGGCTAGTATTTAAAAGGTGACACTGACCCCATTGTGAAGCTGGAAGCACAGGAGAAAAAAGTGACCCTGATCGCATTATGAAGTTGGAAACAGAGGGAAAAAAAAAAAATCAAGAATGGAGGCAAGTGCAAAGTTAGCAACTAATTTCTCAAATCAGAAATCTGAACTTCTCAATGCTTTGCTTTCCTCACCTGTAAAATAGAAATAATAATAATAATAGCAGTGACCCGTCTAGAGCTGTTCTAAAAATTTAATGAGTTAATACATGTAAAGGACTTAGAATAGTACCAGGCTCAAAAAGCACATAAGTGTAATCTCACATTAATATGGCCTGCTTATTCAGAAATACAAATACCTTTATTCACCCATAATTAATAAAATATTCTAAGAGCCAGCTTATAGTATAAGCAATTTCTGATTTAATCAATCTTTCAAATTATCATGTGACTCAAGATAATAATAAGCTCCCCTATGTACTCCAACTGAAGACACTAACAGTCAATTAAATAGTCATAAAACTGAAAACATTAATAAACTGTATTCTCTGCTATAGTGTTCTATAATTTCACACACAGTATCTTCCCAACTAGAGTATGGCAACAACTAATCTCCTTATCTCTATTCTCTCTTTCTTCTAGTCTGCTCTGTGTACCACAGCCTGATAGTTGATCTTATTAAAATTTTGCTCTCACAATATGAACATATCCTGCTCAAGTTCTCCTGTAGCCAGATACATCAAACCAAAAACCTTCGGGCTTGTTTTTAAGATCCTTCACTATTCTGCTCCCTCAGTTTCACCTAATATTTCCTAACATAAGCCCTCTACCCCAATCAGGTTACTAATTCTCATCTTTGTACTACTGCCCACTCTGCTTTCACAGCCTGAAATAGAACTCTCCTCTTCACCTGTGCATTTCTTATCAGTCCTTCAAGATTCAGTTCAAATCTCACATTCCCTTCACAAAATTACCTGGACCATTCAATCCTCCAGGAATCTCTCAAATATCTGTACTAAGAGTATGACCTAACATTTAACATTTTATTATACTCATTTTTTAATGTTCAAGAATTGTCCTATATAATCTTATTTTTCTGAGTTAGATTATAAAGTACTCAAGGACAAAATCAGAGTTGTCCAAATCCTGGCAGGGCTGGTAACAGAACAGCTGTATTAACTTAAGCATTCAAAAGGCCTAGTGCAGTGTCTAACATGTACTAACAAGGTAGTAAATGTATGCTAGCTATACCGGAACATCCAAATTAGAGAATATTCTGTAGACATTAAGAATAACACACCTGTGATGTTTGTAAAGATAGTGATAACAAAAATGTTGTAACAATATCTGTAAAATGATTAAATTTCTGGATAAATACATTTATTTTGTGGGTGGCTTCAAATAATTGTATTCCAAAAATATAAAGTACTAGTATCACTGGATAGTCAGAATCACTATCCAATGAAAATGATTATGAAACAAAAGTGTTTATGAAACAACAAAAAAAAGTAATAACATTTCTCCTTTAAAAAAAGCTTAAAATGAAATAATAAGACAATGTCAAGTTTAAAGGCAGGTTATAAGAATGTACATAGAATATAATCCCAATGTATAAAAATAAAAATGGAAGAAAATTTGTTAAATTTATAAGTAATATTCTATAGCTGATTTTTGCACAATCCTAGACTTGCTATTTTATTTCAAATTTTCTGAATACTATTCCTAAAACATGGTTTGGAGATGCCCTTGAGTTCCTCGAAGATACTACCAGGAAGGAGGGAAGTATGGAGGGAGAAAACACTTGTAGAAGTTAAACAAGTAATACATGGAGAAAAATTCAAATGCAATTCCCATCCTTAAGCACCTGTATTCCTACCATCTGTATTACAGAATGAACTAGAGAATCAGAATGCAATAAACTGGTTTTATATTAAAGTGCAGGGCAAAGTACAAACTCAGGGATAACGTTAAGCTATAAACTTCTCCATGATTACACTAGAATCAAACTCTAGCAATTTAGTATCACTGGAGTTCCCCACCTCCACTGCATCTGCCCTCTACCCCCAAACACTCAAATTTATTCATTATATAATTATTTTTGTCATCAAAAGAAATCACTTGGTACAACTTTGTTTAGATCCTATCCTCTAGTTTCTTTTTAATGCATATGGAAATTTTGATTTATTCTACTATATGTTATTTTCACAGTATTTTGTGTTGTTTACTACTCTTGAATATCTACCTCCGAACAAGAAAATCCTTTTAATGATTTCAAATTAGGCAGACAAAACTGTTTTCTTTCCAAAACCTGTGAGAGTTGTTGCATAAACAGATATGGACAGAGGAAGGAAGTACCCAGTCAACAATACTGAACAGCAGAATAAAGTCTGAATTCTTTGGCATGGCATTAAAATCCAACACAATTGGTCCATATCAATCCTCTTTAACTGTTCTCCATTCGCTCCCCATCATGAATTTTCTGAACATCACCATTTCCTCTGTTAGAACATATCCTGCTTATTTCCAACAATGATAACCAATGTGTGGGCACTGGCACCCAAACAGACCTGGAGTCAAAGCCAAGTTCTGCCAGGATGGCCTTTGGGCAAGTCATAACTTCTTTGAGGCTCAACTTCCTCATCTTATAAAATGATAAATATAAAAACCTACCTCATGAGTTAATGTGAAGATTAGATGTAACCCATGGAAAGCCCTCTGTGCAGTTCTGGACATACAGCAGGCATGCAATATAAAGTTATTGTTTCTATTACTTCCCAGTTCTCTGCCTTTGCACGTGCTATTTGCTCTACCTGAAATGTTACCCTGTTCCCCTCTTCACTTGGAGAATCTTTCTTACCAACTGAGACCTAAAGCATAATACCACCTCATGTTATGTAAAGCCTTTACTGACTTCCTTAATTAATGGCTCCCTTTAGGGTATTTTTTTTTTTTTTGGCGGGGGTGGGAGGCACAGGATGGTGGTTAGAGACAAGGTCTCACTCTGTCACCCAGGCTGAAGTGCAGTGGCATTATCATAGCTAACGGCAGCCTAAAATTCCTGGGCTCAAGCAATCCTCCTGCCTAAATCTCCCAATCTGCTGAGATTACAGGTGAAAGCCACTGTGCCCGGCCCATGGCCCCCTTTTCTGTGCTAGTTCAGTACTTTGCTCTTTTCTCCATCATAGTTGTTATTATACTAAACTCTAATTATTTATCTCTTTCCCTGAAAGATTAGAAGTTCCTTAAAGACTGGTGAATATTTTCTATCACACAGCACTGAGCCTGGGGCACACAACAGGCATTCAAATGTTTCTGAAGAAACATTTACATACAGATTCTTATAAAAGAATCTATAAAAAATGCTGCAGCATATGAGAGGAGTGACAGGGCAAATGCTACAGAGAGGACAAATGGAATGAAAGAAGCTGTCACATTTGGCAATTAAGAGGTCACAAGTTTGGTGACACTGGTACAAAAAAAAGGTCACAGGCAACCTTAGAGAGATGAATTTCAATACAGTAGTAAGAAATGAACAGTCAGCAGGTGAAAATGTTGCCTTTAAGAAACTGACCAATTATGGAGAAAAAACAGTAAGCTGAAGGTAAAGCAAAATTAAGGGAACATTTCTGCATGACAAGATGAACCAGGAGGTAGAGGCTGAGTATTTAAGTAAGAGGTAACAAAATAAAATCCCTGATACGGCGGTAGTATTAGCCTGGTGGGGCCAGGAGCAGTGGGGGATATGCTAGACTCAGCTAGAGGAAAAAGGTTGAGGTTGAAATGCAACTTAAGTTTTGAGGTAAAAGCTTTCTGGAAAGACTACATTAATGTTTTGTTTTTTGTAATGGGCTAGATGATCTCTAAACACTTTTCCAGCGCAAAACATCCAGTTATGTAATTTTTAATGCCAATGAAATATCTCTGAAATCTATTCTTTCTTTCCTTTTCTACCACCATTGCCCTAGCGATCATTATTAGTATACTCTTATATGAGTACTCCCATTTCTCTGCTTCCTATACCTTACCTCTATGTCATTACTTGGATTGATCTTCCCAAGCCATTGTTTTCTATGTTTTTACGTTTTACGTATTTTAGACAGATTGATGGGGATACAGATATCTATGTATGGGTAAACATATATGCACTATAACATTTGTTTAGAAAAACATGGATTTGTCCCAATGCCACTGATATGAACACATGTTAGGGAACAAGTTGAGAATAACACTAATTTTGTGTTTGCTTATGTTCAAATGCAAGAAATGCTCAGCAGGCACAGATAACTGCAACCCAGTCACGTAGAAATATATGCATACACACCTCAAACATCTGCCAGTTACGTCAGTTCACTGCATACGTTATGAGCTACACCCATCCACATCTGGTGTAACACTCTCACTCCAATTTCAGATAACCTTCCTCCTACCATTTTACAGTAATTCACAAGCTGGGATCCTTCTAACACTTTTTGAAAAGTTTAGGTATTTTTCAAAGTAAAGTGTCATATTTGTTGTAGTATTTATGTACTTATTAAGCATTTAACATGTGTGAAACTGCTAGTTTTTATTAGGTTTCTATCTTTTTAAATGCCATTGACAAACTTTTTGAGTGTTATGCCCCAAACTCCATTTTCACATATGCCCTACAGTTTTTACTGCACAATTTTGCATACCATGATGAGTTTCAGGAACTTATTTCAGCTACAGCATACATATATTTATAATTACTCCAGCTCCAACCACCAACTTCCCAGTGAAATCAAAGGTTATAGAGGTTTAAAAAAAGAAAAAACCTCTGGTCATCCTTCACAATTATCTGAACCTATGAGACTCTTTCAATGGCACAAACACTTTTCCTGAGCAATGTTTCAGGAAACACAATATATGAAAAGAAAAAAATAGACCAGGTGGAGTGGCTCACACCTGTAATCCCAACAACACTTTGAGAGGCCAAGGTGAGAGAAGCATTTGCGTGTAGGAGTTCAAGACCAGCAACATACTGAGACCCCATCTCTACAAACAAATTAAAAAATTAGCCCGATGTGGTGGTGCAAGCCTGCAGTCCCAGCTACTCAGGAGGCTCACGTGAGAGGATCTCTTGAACTCAGGAGGTTGAGTCTGCAGTGAGCCATGATCGTGCCACTGCACTGAGCCTGGGTGACAGAGATCCTGTCTCAGAAAAAAGGAGAAGAGGGGAGGGGAGGGGAGGGGAGGGGAGAGGAGGGGAGGAAAGGAAAGGAAAGGGCTATTTATCTAAGACTATTTATGGGCTAATCAAAAAGCCACATAATAAGGCAGATAAGCAGTAAGATCCTTTCCCAATGAAGTAATGGTTAAGTATTTTAATATCAAACAGCACAAAACACATGCATCCAACTGGACATGGTGGCTCATGCCTGTACTCTCAGCTGCTTGGTAGGCTGAGGCAATAGGATCACTTGAGCCCAGGAGTTTGAGGCTGAGTGATCACACCATAGTACTGCAGCCTGGGGAACAAGCAAGATCCCTGTCTCTAAAAAACATACAACAAAAGATACACATCCACCCCTATTTTTGAAGTTATAGAATAACATCATAAAAATACTCATGATGAGTGGTTAAGTATACACACAAATCGATAGTGTGGTTCCATTTCTCAAGTAGATTCACAGAAATAAGAATAGAAACACAAATATTAATATGTATAAGATAACAGGTTTTTCTACCTTTCCTTGGATTTATTTCCATGAGAGAACTACAGTGAACACACTGCCTTTTTAACACATTACTTCTACTAGCAGAAAAAAATTAGGATTACATAAATTTGATTTGCATCAACTTTTGCTTACATTATAGGATATGGAGAAGTCTTTCAAGAATTTGAAACCTAAAGTAACTTCTTTGATTATTTCAGCTAATATAATCGTACTTTTTATTCCTATTCCTCAAGCACCATCTTCTGAATGTTAACTCTGTTCTGAGATTTACATTCTTTTTAAATACTACTAAAAATATTCTGGAAAAAACTCCAAAATAATAGAAAATCAATTGATACTTTATGTAACCTGCAAATTCTAAAATATTAAGTAGTTTGCTTACATGACCATAGATAAGCTTAGTCTGAAAGATGTCTTTTTAAGTTAATTTCATGTTTCAGTTCTGTATTTCAAACTGTATATTATTATGTTTATTTATCCTATTCTCTTAGTCCCCCTAGAGTTTTGTTTTGTTTGGGTTTTTCTCAGCCAGGGTCTCACTTTGTCACCCAGGCTGTAGTGTAGTTGAGCAGTCACGGCTCACTGCAGGCTCGACCTCCTGGGCTCAATTGATTCTCCCACCTTAGCTTCTCAAAGTGGTAGCATTAGAGGTGTGAGCTATGGCACCTGGCCCCACAGAATTTATTATGAAGAGCCTGAAAACAAAGTTTCAGCTGCCACAGAATTGTAATCCACAATATAAATTCTCTCCTATCTGTTCACTTCAGCAAAACCTAACAAAATATTAATTTTCAGAATACAACTGCCCTATTTCTTCAACTACTTAAAATAAATGAGACTATCATTGAAAAATACACTGTGACCCACAAAATTTTGCTGGACAAAATCTCCAAAAACTATCACAGAATAAACATTTTACTAGTCAACTGACACGCTAAGATTTGAACTTGCTGGAGCTCTTTCTACCTTTGAAGTGTGTGATTTTGCTGCTTTTAGAATTTAAATATTCCTACAATGTCATTCAGCCATGGTGCCCTGTGTATTTTTACATAGCCTAAGGAGAATGTAACAGGTGGCTGAGGCTCAATTCTATACATGTAGGTATATGGCTATAACACATTTGCCTAAGATCTAAACAGAAAGTTGACTCAGCAGTTAACCAAATATGTTCAAAATCAATTGCCAGTCAAGGATGCCTATAGGTCTAACATGTTAAGATTTGTAATCAATGGGAAAAATGTTTGCACTTGATAGTAGTTTGATAAGATGGCAAACACAATGCTTTAAAAGTTTGAGTTGCTAATTATCAAATACATTTATAAACACAAGTATATGCTTTCACTTAAAGATATGTAAAAATTAAAAATGAATGAAAGTAAAGTTCTAATTACGCATTAACTATTTGAGGTGTTTCTGTAGTCTAGACTTGTCTAAATTCTGGAAAAGAGGCAAAGCAGACAGAGCATTTTGCACTAAGTATGTGACATTACATAAATGTTTAAAGTACTTTGAATTTCCAAGTAGCTCAACCTGTCTGTTAAAATATGCACAGTTTTAAATTGGAAGAAAAAAATGAAAATGTTTAGCAACCTCATAGGAAATTAACCTATACAGTAACTACAATTTCTGATTTGGGCATTTTTATAACATTTTCACAAACATCATTTTATTTAATTCATGTAACAATCCTGTTAGATAACCAGCATTCATTTCATTTGACGGATCAGTAAACTAGTACAGGGTATTTAAGTTAGTTCTTCCCAAACTTTAGTGTGTACCAAAATCACTCAAGTTAAAATGCAGACTCTCAGATAACATCCCTAACCCAGACTGGGGTGGATCCCAGAAATCTGATTTTAAATAAATGGCAAAAGTGATACTGGTAGAGATGGTCCCCCCAGAAACATCTTTTAGGACACTGATTCTAGTACTGTAACTAAAGTGGTAAGCAGTGGAAACTCCTTTTTTTTTTTTTTTTTTTTACTCTGAATCAATGTTCCCAAATGTTTAGATGACAGAGCTTTGCAGATCTCCACGAAAGATATGTAAAAATTTTATTAAGGTGAAAGTATTACACTCAGTTAAATTGTTAGGTTTTTGCAAAAGTAATCCAACTATTAGGCTGGTGCCATTACTTTCAATGGCAAAAACTGTGATTACTTTTGCACCAACCTAATAAATACCTATTATACTAAACTCCACTGCAAACAAATGGTAGTAGGTGCCCAAGTTTTAAGAAACTTAAAATTGAGGAGATCCTACCATAATTTCATTTTCTCTGTAAAGTGGGAAAGGCTGATATTAAATTATTTTAAGTTAATGGCTTCTCATAATTTGAATACGATATCACTTTACTGAAAGGAAAGCTAAAATTTAGGGACCAGAGGTTCTAAGAACATAATGAAAAATAAAGATGAAAATATAAAAGCACTTAAGAGCACACCGTGTGAATACTAAAAAACCACTGAACTGTACACTTTAAAAGGGTAAATTTTATTGTATGTGAATTATATCTCAATTTTTAAAAAAGGAAAAAAAAAGCACTGAGAAAATGTCAAACCCTAATATTTGCCAATAATTTTATACTTATAAAACATTATATCAACCTTGCTATTAAATGGCATAATTATTTTCTGGCACACATCATAGGTGCTAAAAAAAAAATGCAGAAATAATAAATAGCATAGATAGGCTTGGTACGGTGGCTCCCACCTGTAATCCAAGCACTTTGGGAGGCTGAGGCGGGTAGATCACTTGAGGCTGGAAGTTTGAGAGCAGCCTGGCCAACATGGTGAAACACCATCTCTACTAAAATGACAAAAATTAGCCAGGCATGATGGTGCACACCTGCAGTCCCAGCTACTTGGGAGACTGACGCAGGAGAATTGCTTGAACCCGGGAGGTGGAGGCTGCAGTGAGCTGAGATCACACCACATGCCACTGTACTCCAGCCTGGGCAACAGAGCAAGACTCCATCTCAAAAAAAAAAAAAAAGAAAGAAAGAAAGAAAGAAAGAAAATAGTATAAACAGGCCACTAGCTTGATAATGCTTTTAAATAAGAATTTTAATGCCAGTGTTTATATATTCATTTGTTCTCAAAATTTTCCATTAAAGTCTCACTTCATCTATCTTCTATAAATAGGGCTATTTTTAAATTCTATAGTCATATACTAACAATTTAACACTAAAATATTCTTTGTATTTCTTAAACTAGGTATACAGTATGTAATACACTAAAGTGTAGTCAGATAGTTTATTATGCACAAGACTGTGAGTGCAAACTATCTCTAATCTACTTCTCACTACATGTATGACCTGAAGCAAGTAACATACCTTCTCTTCCCCATTTTCCCATAGGGCTGTGGTGAGAATTAAATGCACTAATGTATGTCAAGTGCTTAGAACAGTGCCTGGCACTTAATAAGCACACCATAAATGTCATCTACTTTAATTATGTAATTATTATTTTTATGAGAAATGGCATCCCAGCTCAGACAACTCAGTACAAATCCCGATAATATTAAAATTTCAAGTTACTTTACCAGTGAGCTCAAACATTTAGGAAAGCTGGGCTAATATCAGCCCAGGTTTTACACTAAACAGTCTCAGTGTTTACACTATATCTACCCCATTCACAAATCAAATTTTCTCCAACTCTGAGACATTATTAGTTTCTCTCCTGACTCATCACACAGAAAGGTAGACAGTCTGGAGCATAATGGGAATAACAAAAGGCATTTCTTAATCCACCTGGATTTATAAAGTTTACTAAGTGGAACTTGTCCTATATATAATGTCCAATAAACATACTAAATAATTATGACCTAACCTGTGTTCACTTAAAAGTGCTTTCTATATGTTAAATGCTCCTTTATCTTCCCTTTCACCAACACGATTTCAAACTATGGAGTAGGTGTCATGACCCCATCTTGATAGAAAAACAATATATCACTTAAGTAAAATCAAAGATTCACATTTGCTGACCACTAGCCAAAAATAAATTTACGTTTTGCCGAGAGCCTGGTGTTCAAAATTTTGCCACTCTATAGGTTAGAGCGTCAGAGGCAATCTCTGAGTCCACAAATTTGACCTGAAATTCTATTCAATTCCATACCTTTACTGTTTTCCTCATTCAGATGTTTAAATTACTTAAGATAATCTTTAATAAAGTTATGTAAAAATCTAGGGAAATATGCTGAATAATGAAAAGTAGGTTAATTTTTAAAAACTCCCCTTTCCCTAGATATATACATACACACAAAATACACAAAAATGTTTAAAATATTGCTCTATCAGTTACTTTCTATGTGATCTTGAATCATTTAAGCTCTAAGTCTTCATTTTCTCCTCTGGAAATAGGGATAAACAGTGTAACTACTACATGAGATTGCTGTGAACTTCAGTACATAAAGCACTTTAGCCAACCACTAAAGCTAAACCACTTTAGCCAACCACTATTTTAAAACAGAAGTTTTAAATACTGTATATGTTAACTTTTATATTTAAACCAAAACTTCAGTGCCACCTCTACCTATTCAAAGATTACATTTTCTATGGCAACCATCTCCATTAACCCATTCACACAACCCTACTCAATGGCAGTAACTTCACAAACCCCCTGAAAAGAAGTATGTAACTGTCTAGGAAGCTTTCTTCAACTATCACTCCTCCTCCCTGGGTTAGGTACCCTGCTCAGGCACTAAGCTATACTTACTACTCTACTTTTCACATTTCCTTATATTACCTGAGAGCACCTCGTGGGCAAGGCTTATGTCCTATTCATTTCTATACCCAGACTGCAGTCCAACAGTTGTTATCACTGACTCACATTTGAATCAAATGGGGAACTTATAAAAATATTAATGCCTGGGATCCATCCCAGACCCATTCAATATTACAGGGTGGGGTGAAGGGACAAAGAGGGCACGGAATTGAATTAGCATGAGCAAACATTTTTTTAAAGATCCTAACATGCTATCAATGTGCTGCTCAAGTTAAGAACCACTGCATGCTGGTACTTAATATACTATACAAACAATTATGTATACATGTACATATGTGAGAACATATGTGAAAATATACAGGTACTGAAAAGTTTAAGACTCAGGTCAAGATTCTCATCCTCAATAGCTTCTCCCAGCCCAATCATCTCCCCTTTTTAAACACACACTATGTCCAATAAATAGTTACATGCTTCATTAAGATGGCTTTTAAACTGTTAACTCAGTACTTAAATTTTTTCATGTAATTATGCCTTATCCTTCTTCCTAGGTTATAGCCTTGCTCCTTGAGAATATACACTGCCGTGTTCTTATTTTCTCCACTGCTTAAGGATAGTGTCTTTAACAGGTATGTAATACACATTTGACTGATCTGATAAACACACACAAAAATTACTGGCAAGAAGTATGCCACGTCCAAATTACCCAGTTCAGGTGAATTACTACCAAAAAATAGAAAATGTAAAAATTTAGAAAAAAGGATATTTTTCTTAAATCTCTTAGTAAATTTTATCTCATTAAAGAAGCTCTGGATAGTTCGACTTTAGCCATCACATGCAGTAACCACCCACTTTCCTACCTCCCAAATAGCTAGTTTTGGTTTTTGACCTGGTTCCTTGCCTATAACTATCTTCTAGTCAATTCTGGTATCTTTAGCTGCTGTCAGGTACCTTTATAACAGTATTATATATACACTCTATAACCAGTAAAGTGAGGTAATGAAAGTCACAATAAATGTATCACACAGATGTTTCATAAGTACTTCCTTGAAGGAACTTAATGTTTATCCACCATTAAAACCAGATCTCTACATATGAACTACATGTTAATCTACTAATACAAACTTGGTTGGGAATCATGTCTGAAAATAAGAGTCTTACTCGACATTAGATAAAATAAAGTCTACTTTTGAATATAAAGAGATTGGTCATTTTCATCTTTTTACTTATTTTCATACCCGAAAAATTTGCAAAATATGTATGACTTTTTAAAACAGGGGTGCTAAATTAAATATTACACAAGAAACTCCACAGCAACTGGTATTCTCAATGTTGAAACTACCAGGAGAAATGGCACAATTCTAAAAAAGCAACAATATAAACACATGAAAATGGCTCAGCTTTAAAGTTTTGCATCATATATTTTACCACTATTAAAATAATCTGAAATACATAAGTTGTTTTGAAAAATAAGAAAATACGAGGAGGAGGCGCTCAAGAAGTATGTCTGTTAATTAGATACTGTAGTGAAGCATTACTGTTTTGTTGGGTCCTGCAGCTTGAAACGGACAGAGCCATAGTTACCACTAAAAGAAAGCAGTCCTCAATTCCCTATTCAATAAAAAGGTTCAAATTCCACAGACAAAAAAAAAGGTACCCTTGGTTTGTTTGTTTTTAAGGAAGATTAAATTTAGGAGTTGCCAACACCCAAACGAAAAACATTCCAGAGCATTAGACTCCATTGTAGTGGGAAGTCATCTACATTCTCAGCACTATGTTCTCTTACTCAAAGCAGGGGTATTAACAAAAGATGTTTCTTAGGATCTCACAAGATACACTCTACTTACTTCCCCCAGTAAACATTACCCTTGTTTAAAAAAAAAAAAAGTACTTGAAAAATAATTTTAGCACATGCAGCCAGAAAAAAAGTGAAGTTTAACATCTGCCAAGATATTTCCCAAAATAAGACCGCTGTCAGATGAACAATGAGGAAAAGATTGAAAATGACAAATTCTTTTATTTGGATCATCAGCTACTTTTAAAAATCAAGTTGAGGAATGTAGCTTTTCCAAAGCCTTGTCTTCAATTTCCCCTTAATCTTCATATTTTTAACTAAAAAAAAAAAAAAAACCTAGAAATTTGATTACCACTCTTACGAATTCCTTCTAAAACAATTTAATGAATAACAGATCTTTTGTGCAAGTAGCAAACCGCAGAGGACAGTTTTGCTGGCTGATAAAAATCTCTGAAACGCTCATATAAATACATCCTACAAAGACACACTATGATTTAACAGGTATGGAAATCATAATACTAAAAATTTAGGTATATTTAATATACACCCTAACTTATTGCAAATGCTTCTACTTAAACCACAATTAAAGTTGAGTAAAATTAGAAAGCCAGGAGAAGAAAAAGTGAAAGCTAAAGAGTCAATGAGAAAAAGATGCAACTATTTTAGGTGAAACAAGGTAGTTGAACCACTTCCTCAAATCCATGAGCTACTATCAAAGTAACCAAAACTTGTTTGAGATTGTTTTGTCTTGTTTCTGGTAGAGGGAGGTGTGATTATACACTTAGTAAAAATGTTTTACCAGTCACTCTAATGGAAGATGCTGCTACCTGTAACAACGTTTCGAAAATGCTCAAAACTGCAAACAACCCAAAACAAACAAAAACCCTACCACATGTTTTTCAGACACAGTACTCAAAAAGAGATCGTCTTAGCGAACAGAATTGTGGGTTACTAAATCATCCCTATTGTCCTAAATATCACTCAGAAAAACACTGTGTGTGTGTTTAGGAGCACAACTTATAAACAGTTGATTTATATATAAAATAGTGCACGTATTCATTTGGATATACTCATCTTGAGCTCACTGTAAGATAAAGCTGTCTTGGATATTGCTAAGGCAACATTTTCTTTACAGATGTTATTAAGCATTGGTAAGAAAGGAGAAATAAACTGGTAACTTCACATGGGCACCTGAGACCCTAGAGAATGTCGTCACCATTAATCAATTTTTCTAACTGATCAAGCATAAACAGCCAAGTCCAGGTGGCCAAGTCAGCCAAGTCCAGGTGGGCAAGTCCTGGAGCCATAAGTTGTCTTTCTACCACGGTAAAAAAGGATCCTGGATCTGAGACCTGGCCAGGAAGCCTGAAAAGCACGTGTCCTACTCTGAGTTTGGGGAACTTCCCAGGAAGCATTTGTTCAGAGTAAAACTCCATCACCCCCTGCCTGCCTAACTCGGTGAAGGGACAAGTACGAGCCAGGGGAGGTAAACTCTGGGCCCCGGGTAGCTCCCAGGAGGAAGACACCGGGAGGCAGCTGCCCGGCCCGGTCCGGCTGCGGCCCCCGCCCGGCTCACCTCTGCGGCAGGGATGTTGACCACGCCGGTGGAGCGCCGCTTCTCCCGCAGCTTCCTCTTCTCGATCTGCCCCTTGCCTTTCCTGGCACTGGGGCCCGAGCTCTTGCCCTTCTCCGGGACGCCGTCCGGCTCCTCCTCGTCACGCCGGGGCGGCGGTGCAGCCGAGGTAGAGGCGGCTGGGGGCTCGTCCTCCGACCGCCGCGGGCCGGGGGCCGCCCGCGTCAGCATGGCGGAGCCGACCGCGCAGTTCACGCCCCCGGGACCGGGGACGGCAGGTGCGGCCGGCGCGCCGCCCGGGAGGTTGTTGTTGAGCTCGTTGGCAGCGGCGGCCGCCGGGGTGCCCAGAGCCCCCGCGGGGGGCTTCCCAGCGGCGTCGCTGCTGCCCCCTCCCGGGGGGGCCGGGCCCGGGGGGTTCTGCTTGGCGCGCATCTTCTCGCGTTTCGCCTTCCACTCCTCCAGGAAGTCTGTGGTGCTGCCGCCGAGGCCGCTGCTGGTCCGGTAGCCACCGGTCGCCATATTCCCAAAGGGGCCGGTCGGGCTCTCACCTCAGGCCGCCCACCAGGGCTCCGGCCGCTGCCTCCTCTTCCTTCCTGCGGCCCCGAGGATGCCAGGAGACGACCTCCAGGAGAGGGACGGCCGCCGCTCCCACAGCAGCCGGCGGGGCTGAGGTGAAAGACAAAAGGGGGCGGGTAAGGGAAGCGTTAAGATCCCCGCCCGACCCGAGGGTCTGCCCCCGGGCTGCGCCCCTTGGAGTCCTCGAGCGCGCCCACCAGTCACTACCGGCCAGCAGCCGCCGGGTCCCCACCCTGCAAAGTTTCTCCCATGCACCTACAGTACGGACCCCGACGATCGCCGCCCCTAGAAGGGAGGAGAGAGGACTGACCCCACCCCCAAGTCGGCCCGCCCGCCCCATCCCCACCAAGGTCCGCGCCGGCGGCGGTCGAGATACTAGGGCCAGACCCGCCACCTGTCGGCTCGTCGTATCGCCTGCTCCGCGCTCTGGCCACCGCCGGTCCGAGGTCCCCGTCAGCTACAACCCCACTCCCAAGGCGAGGCGCGGAGCTCCTAGCCGGTTCGCAGAGGAGGCGGGGACCCAGCTGTCCCGCCGAGCGTGGAAAGGACCGGGTGTGAGCGAGCGCCTTACCTCGGAGGAGCTTGTAGGGGACGAGGCGTAGGGCTGGGATCCGGCTCCCAGGTGTGCCGAAGCTGGCGCGCGCTCTTCCGCCGCGCGGAAAGTGCCGCGGCAAACTCGCGGTGCGGAGCTCCAGGCAATCCCAGGACAGGAGGGAGGGAGAAGAAGGAGGGAGGGAGGGAGGGAGGGAGCCAGGGGCGGGAAGGGAGCCGAGCGGCGCCGAAGCACGAGCGGAAAAGGCCGAGGCGGCGCGCGAGGGGCGCGGCGCGCGGTGGGAAGGGTCGTGGCCGCTGACGCCCCGCCCCCGGCGCTCAGGTGCGCGGCGTCGCGTCCGGCCCGCCGCTGCAGCCTGCTCTGCGCCAGCCGTCCTCTGCCCCGCACCCGCCGCAGACCACACCGCGCCCGCCGCGCTCCGCCCGCGGCCGGCGAGTTGGACCGCACATTCCTGGGCTAGCAGCCTCGCGGCGTCCGGCCTCCCGGCGCCTCCGACTCCGGGGCGGGAACGGCACTCCACGCCCTTCTTGCTTGTCTTCTCCGCCTCTCTCTTCTCCCACCACTCTTCCTTTTAAGTACAAGACCGTATTATTTGAGAGAAAGTCTCGAACGCTGCTGGCTAAGGGGAAAAGTGCGATAACTTGTGATGATTCAGGGAATGACTAGACAGGATGGGAAAATACCCACGTGTCTCTTTTCCTAGTCGCTGCTCCCTTTTCAGATGTACTAGGGCAGCGGGCAGGAGAATAGAAAGACCTGAGACAAACCCAGCACCCTCCTTCTAAGAAAACTGCGGTGTCCTGGTGAAAACGGTTGGCTAAGAGGAAGGACTTACTAGTATCTTAGGGTTGCGGGAGAAAAAAACTCAGTTCGACAGTTTATTGTATTGGCGATTCCAGTCTTGGAGTTTTCCCCTTAACCCTATCTCTGCCTCTCCTCTTTACAGAGAATGAATTTAGCAGCAAAGCTCCCTACCAAAGTACTAACGCTGCACTGATGCTAATTTGAGATGAGCTGGGGCAGTGATTGTCTCTATTTTTTCATTATTAACATGCCAGAGGCTTATCCTCTGATGCAAGTCATCTGAAATTTCTGGATCAGAGCGGGGTGGGCTGTCACTGACGCACCTAAGACTGACCTTTCTATATCCAGGTAATGTCAGGGCACATCATTGTGGGAGGCTACAAATGCCAGGTCTCCATTTTGTAAAAAAGTAGGAGAGCCCTAAGTCACGCTCTTACCTAACATAAACCTTTCTTCCTACTTAATATTCCTGTTTTGCCCAGGTAGCACATGGTGAGTGAGCAATCAGTGTTTGCCTGCCACAGAACTGGGAACAGAAGAAAGTGATTCACATGCTCTATATTTCTCAGGGACAGTTTTGGTCTTTGGTCTGGCTGTTGTGGGAAACGTATGGCGAGAGCTCTGGAAAAATCCTTAGAAAATTAAAAGCTTTTCTTGGGAATAGGTCTAAAAGGCTGAGCGGCTGTTTACCTAAGCTAGTACCAACCCCAGTGTGCCACCTGAAGTTTCTCAATTACATATTCATTAGTTTGTTTTCTGAGTTTTAAGGAGAGTAAGGGAGGCTGGGACATTAAACGTATTCACATTCATATGCTTTGTAACTTATCAGAGGACTTTTCTCCTGGAAGGGCTGCAGGATATAGTGGAAAGAGGGTATAGTCAGCTAGCTGAGAGATCTTGGGCATGTTTACATTATCTGGTACTCAGCTTTCTGTACTATAAAATCAGCAAAAATTACATTTTTTTTTTTTTTGAGGCGGAGTCTCGCTCTGTCGCCAGGCTGGAGTGCAGTGGCGGGATCTCAGCTCACTGCAACCTCCGCCTCCTGAGTTCAAGCGATTCTCCTGCTCTCAGCCTCCCAATTACATTATATTTAAGCTGTCTTAAGAACTGACACTGCACATAAAATGTGCTTGATTCGAGGAAGGCACTCAGTAAACATAGTCCCTTCTAGGGGCTTAAAGTCCTTGGTCTCTAAGAAGTGTATGGGAGAAGAGGAAATTAAAACAGATGGGGTATTGAATATACAATATCAGCCTAAAAACGATAGACTTTGAGTGAACTAGGATAACACGCCACATAAATTTATCACTGCATGGCTTAGACCAGTTCTCTTAGTATTAATAGGTTCTGAGTCAGGAATTTTGGCTGCTACTGACTTGTGTGGCTTTGGGCAAGTTGCTTAACTTTTGTGCCTCTGTTTACTTACATATAAAATGGGGATAATAATACTTCCTACATCGTGAGAGTGTTGTGAAAGTGCCTGCAGTCCTTAGATAAAAGGTGGTATGTGAGTACCAGAGTAGGTATTATTAGTCTATAAAGTGCCCTAGGAACCATGGATGAAAGAGATTATTGAGGTACAAAGCTCTGTGTTTTGTTATTATTATCATTTATTATACCTTTTGTCTTTACCATTCTCAATGTTCCCGAAGATATATTTCACAGCCAGACTGCTTCCAACATTGCACCGAGGTATTTAGCTGAGTCAGTCCTAAATTGCAAGATGTTTGCATATCATCAATCTTTATGTATAGCGTTCTGATGAAATAATCCTCAAAGACTTGGAGCTTGGTTTCTCAACCTCAGCACTGTTACATTTGGGGCTGGATAATTCTTTGCTGTCCTGCCCATTGTAGGTTGTTTAGCAGCATCGTTGGCTTCTACCTATTAGATACCAATAAGAAACCCCCACCTGTATTGTGACATTGCCACATGGTCCCTGGGATAAAATTCTTCCCCGGTTGAGCACCTCTGAGTTAGCCTAAAATAACCAATTTTTAGCGGCTCACTTGCCCTTAATAATAAAATGAAATATGATGATAATGCTGACAAAAACAGATTCATTTTAATATGTCAGAGTGAAACCTAGATGTTAGTCTTAATGATTTTGAGGAAGTGTATTATTATATGTATGGATAGCTAGTATATTGGGAAGTAGCCATTTTGCCTTCAGTGCAGGTATTTCTGGAACATATGCAATTCATCCTCTAACATCAAAATATTATATGTGCATAGGATTAAAAAATTACATACTTTAGTTCTGCAAGGATTATAACAAAAAACAGCAATCCCCTCTCTACCTTATCCATTCTGAAAACCCTACCCACAACTTTGAACTTTTTAACTGTTTCCATTAATAGAGATCTTCACATTTATTTTTTATGTGCATATCTGCTATTGTACATCTTGATTTTTCCATTTTTAGATATAGAAGAGGATTTAGCTCTAATACACTAATAACACATATACTTTTCTTTTCTTTTCTTTTTTTTTTTTTTTTGAGATGGAGTCTCGCTCTGTCTCCCAGGCTGGAGTGCAGTGGCGCGATCTCGGCTCACTGCAAGCTCCGCCTCCCGGGTTCACGCCATTCTCCTGCCTCAGCCTCCTGAGTAGCTGGGACTACAGGTGGCTGCCACCACGCCCGGCTAATTTTTTTTTTTTTTTTTTTTTTTTTTTTTTTGCATTTTTAGTACAGACGGGGTTTCACTGTGTTAGCCAGGATGATCTCAATCTCCTGACCTCGTGATCCACCTGCCTCGGCCTCCCAAAGTTCTGGGATTACAGGCATGAGCCACCATGCCCGGCCACACATATACTTTTCATACTCCTACACGCCCATAGTATTATGACTGTACAAATACTGTTCATAGCTGAGTCATGTGGTGTACTATGATTGCATTTCTTTTTTTTACAACTGTTTTTCCTTGTTGCACAACTATACCTTTTGTCTTTACCATTTTTCTGCAGTTAAAACTTGCCTCTTTTTTTTTCTTTAATCATCGGCTTATTTTTTTATATACCAGTCACAAGTATATACTCAAATTTTCCTCCTCTCAATGACGTTAATCACATTGGGTAAGCTATCAGTTCTATTCTCTTTTTGGAAACATCTCTTCTGGAGCCCTCCATCCCCTGCTTTAATATGGATTGATTTTGTTTGTTTGTTTGTTTGGAGACGGAGTCTCGCTCTGTTGGTGAGGCTGTAGTGCAGTGGCACAGTCTTGGCTCACTGCAACCTCCGCCTCCTGGGTTCAAGCAATTCTCCTGCATCAGCCTCCAGAGTAGCTGGGAATACAGGCACATGCCACCACGCCCGGCTAATTTTTTGTATTTTAGTAGAGACGGGGGTTTCACCATGTTGCCCAGACTGGTCTCGAACTTCTGAGCTCAGGCAACCAGGCTGCTTTGGCCTCCCAAAGTGCTGGGATTACAGGTGTGAGCCACCGCACCTGGCCTAATCTGGACTGATTTTAAGGCTCGTTGCTTGTGGTCATCCTGGGATTATGCTCCTCTAGCATCTTGAGAATCATTTTCTCTGTAGACTTCTTGTTTCCTGAATTGCATACTTTTCTCTTTTTGTTTCTCCCCTTCATTTTAGCAGAGTATATCCTCAGTATATTCTGAAGATAGTATAACTCATTCTTAGAGACCTTGCATATTGGAAAATGTTTTAAATTTATCTTCACACTTGATTAATAGTTTGGTGGAGCATAGAACTCTAGGTTAGAAAGCATTTTCCTTCATAATTTTGAAGGCATTGCTTTATTATCATCTAGTTTCCAGAGTTGCTGTTTAGAAGACCAGTGGCATTCTGATTGCATTGTATTTTCTGTCTCAAAATTTTTGGATCTTCTTACTTAGATCCTCTGAAATATCTTGAAGATATGCTCTGATTTGGTCTTTTATCATTATTATGTTATGCAGTCAGTGGACCCTTTTAATCAGCTATCTGCCCTCCAGTTAGGAAATTTTCTTATCCTCTTTCTTTTTCTTTGACATGGAGTCTCGCTCTGTCACCCAGGTCAGAGTGCAGTGGCCTGATCTAGGCTCACAGCAACCTTCACCTTTCGGGTTCAAGCGATTCTCCTGCCTCAGCCTCCTGAGTAGCTGGGATTACAGGCACACACGCCTGGTTAATTTTTGTATTTTTAGTAGAGACGGGGCTTCACCATGTTGGTCAGGTTGGTCTTGAACTCCTGACCTCATGATCCACCTGCCTCAGCCTCCCAAAATGCTGGGATTACAGGCGTGAGCCACCGTGCCTGGCCTATTCTCTTTCTTTTATAAGACTTTCCTTCTACTTTCTCTGTTCCTGCCTTCTGGAATTCCTGTTAAGTAGGTGTTGGAATGCTAGAAGTTCTCTAACAAATTTTTTATCTTTTCTCTTTTATTTTTCATTTCCTTGGCATGTTATTCTACTTTTAGTGAAATTTCCTTCACTTTGTATGCCAGTTCTTCTATAGAATTTTCTGTTTCGGACACTATTTCTAATATCTCTTTCTTGTTCTCTAAATATTTTTTTCTGTAGCATCTTGTTCTTATGATACATATTGAGCATTTTTTCCTCTAAGCAAATTGCCTACATTTTTTTGTTTGTTTTAATCTTCATCTTTCATGTTAGAGCACTTCCTCATCAGTCTGCTGTTTATTCATATTTAAGACTGAAGCACTGCAAAGCTGATTGAAAGCTCTTATGTGAAAAGGAAGACCTTGTTGGACTGATGGGCCTCATTTAGGGAGCCAGTGTTTGGCCGCAGACATTTTCTGGAGGCATGTGTCAAATTCAGCATCTGTGGAGCTTCTCTTTTGGCCCAATAATTTTCCTTGAGTAAAACTATTTCTGCTTGTGTTGTCAGTTGCCAATTTTTTCAGGTGCCAAGTAGGGAAAGAAGACTGGAGGAGTCTCATTACTCAATACGCAGGTTTTCACTTAATCCCTATACTTAGTATATCTGACGTACCCAATTTCAGTGCATTTGTAATTCAACATCTGTACAATGTGAAAACTTCCAGTCTGTACAATGTGAAAACTTCCAGTCCTCTGCCAGGATCAGGAGAGATAGTCTCCTTGCTACTGAGCCCTGCAGAAGGGATTTGAGAATCTAACTGTTCCTTGTGTAGATTTTCAACTAATCCTTCTGTTTTCATCCCCATCCTTCACTCTGTTTCAGAGATATATGCTGCTGCCTCCAATTCTGAACCTTTCTTCAGGGATCTGCAGGACAAAAAAAGTTTACTTCTTATTGGCTTTGTCTCTTGCAGGTTGTTAGAATTTACCTTACTCTGCTCTGCTAAAGTCTGTCTTGCTTTCTATCTTTCATCTTCCAAAATTTTGTTCTTACCATTCATCCTCTTTGTTGTTACTGGTTTATCATTTTACTTTGGTTTTAGTGAAGTTACTTGAGGAAGTAAAGATAAACACGTGTGTTCAGCCTGTTATATTTAATAGGAAGTCCAATTCATCTGTTTTGCAGATTTCTAGATACTTTGCAATCTACTCCATAAGTCCAGATCAGCAGAGACGTCTACATCTTATTTCTCTCCTCAGTGATTTACATCATAAGCCCATATTGATTGACACTATAAGAAAGAGCTCTAAAAATTTGTTTTATTTTCTGTAGGCTTTTTTTGAAGGTGTGGCCCATTATATTACATATATTCCTATTATCAAAAACCTAGAAAACATTTTCTGACATCCATATTAAGAATAGATGTGGTTCTCTTTTGGAACTTTTTTTAACCATATAGTAAAACTATTTTTCATATAGCTAGTGAATATTCTGTTTTCAATTGCCTATAGGTAATCTTAGACCAGATTTTTGGCCTATCCAGGGAAGACCTAGATTTTATGGTGCCTGAAGCTTACATAATTTGGTGGACTTTCTATAAGAAAAAGAATCCGTAAGAAAATAAATATTTAGAATAAGTGAGAAATTTTTTTAAATTACAAATTTTAACAAATTGAAAAATGCCATAAATATCACAAAAATCCAGGAAAAAACCCTATTCATTTACTCTCTGACATATTTCTATGCCATTTTGTATGCATTTTATTATTGATTTTATTACTTATTGATGCATAAAGTACATGTCTTTACATGCAGATATATCCACTATTTGTAGTACAAGTATATAGGTTTATGCATCACAAACATAAGAACTCTTATAAATTGTACATCAAAAAAAATCTACTTCAAAAAGGAAAATAATGTATAGGCCATTCATAATTTTATACTCAGCATTATATCATATATTCCAGATAGGAAAGAATATCTATTCCTGATAGGAAAGTATATCAAATGCCAATGAAAACCTAATTCTCTGCTTATTTTACATGTCTCATGATTGGAAGAATTTCCCACAGACTGGTTTTAGTGCCATCAGACTATACTACTCTCTACAAGGAGCAACTCATTGTTCCTGTTGTCAGCCTACTTCCAAGTCACTCTTACTTACTGAGGACTTTAACTGCTAGCTAACCTTCTTTCTCCCCACTCCTCTTTATGTCCAGTTCTTAGTGATAACATCTACAAAGATAATTTATCCAGTCTCCTGGCATCTCAGATACTTGACCTCCTCACTCCAAATAACATTTTTCCTCTTTACCCCCTCTTCAGCTAGATATCTCTTGACTTTGTCATCATCAATAAGTACATCTTCAAAATCTCAGTTCTGAACATTCCATTTTCAACCACTATCACCTAACTCTTCAGCACACTTCCTCTCATACCCCCACTCCAACCATTTTTTGATCTATTGATCCTACTAATTTTTCATTATCCTTCCTTTCCATGTCCTAACTTCCTTACTAGGCTTTAGTTCTAAAGTTTATAATTATTAGCCTCTTCTGTGTATACCTGCTCACCTAAAGAAAGATAGTTAAAAACACTATGGCATGCTTCCTAACCCTACTTTAATGCATGTCCACAGTCTTAACTAGGCAGTCCATACTATCTGGCAATCCTAGTAAGCTTGCTTTCCTGTACTCCAAAATGACTAGTTTATATCAGTCTTTTAAGCCTCCAATACCTCCTTATACCAACCTCACTCTCAGTTGATGAGCTTGCCTTCACACTTCACTGACTCTAAAATAGCACCACTCAGAGTAGGGCTTATCTGCCCAAGACAGCTTTACCCATCTTCCTGCATCTAGATCTACTCTCTGCCTTCTTAATTAAATGAAGTTATTTGCTCCTCTTAAAGGCTGTCCTGCCACCTGTATCTTTCCCCTTTTGAGGGTTTTGCTTCTACAATTATACTCTCATGCATAATCAGTTTCTTCTCTATTAAATCATTCCCTTCAGCATACAAATGAGCTCTAGTAATTCCCTCTGTATTAGTTTTCTCTTTGTTGTCGTAACAAAGTTCCAAAGACTTAGCATCTTTAAAAGAAAAATCCCACCTTTATCATCTTACAGTTCTGTAGGATAGAAGTGCTACCTGGATCCCACTGGGCTAAAACCAAGAAACTGGCAAGGCTGCATTCCCTTGTGGAAGTTCTTGAGAACAATCCATGCTCTTGCCCTTTCCAGCCTCTAGAGGCCACGCACATTCCTGGCTGGTGGTCCTCTTCTCTCAAAGCAAATAATGGTGCATCTCTCGGCCTTTCTTCCATAGACACATCTCTCTAGGATTCTCTCTTTTGCCTCTGTGTTCTACTTGTAAGGATCATTGGGACCACCTGAATAATCCAAGATAATCTCCTTATTTTAAGGTCAGGTGACTAGCAACTATAATTCTATCTTCAACCTTAATTTCCCTTTGCCATGTAGCTTAATGCATTCAGAAGTTCCAGAGATTACAGTCTGGAAGTTGTTGGAGGCCATTATCTACTTACTATGCCCCCTTAAAGAAATAAACTTCCCTTGACTCCAGAATCTAATCTGGTCAATGTTATAATTCACTGTCAAAATTTTTGGAAGGGTTATCTTTAGTCACTGTTGATATTTCCACCCTTACCATTCTTTCTATAATAATTTCCAAATGGTCATTAGTCCTCACCACTCCACTATTATTCACCACTCCTGTCAAAATTATCGATAAGCTTCATATGTTTTTTATCCTACCTAACCTTTCTGTATTATTCAGCACAAATGACTCCCTCATTTTTAAAATCCTCCTTCTTGTAACTTTTTAAAAAATCACCAAAAATTTTATTTTGTCCTCCAACTTCATTGGATGCTCCTTCTCAGCCTCCTTTACCCACTCCTCCCCATCTGCTTAATCTGTGAAAACTAAAGTCTTCTCAGTAGTTAATCACTGGCCCTCTTTTCTTCTCATGCAACACTTTATCCCTAGGTGAATCCATGGAATACCATGGCTTTAGGAGTCACTCTCATATCCCATTTGCCAGTTTGACATCTGTATTAGTCAGGGTTTCCTAGAGTGACAGAACTAATAGGATAGATGTATATATGAAGGGGAGTTTATTAAGGAGTATTAACTCACATGATCACAAGGTGAAGTCCCACAATAGGCCATCTGCAAGCTGAGGTGCAAGGAAGACAGTCTGAGTCCCAAAACCTCAAAAGTAGGGAAGCCAACAGTGCAGCCTTCAGTCTGTGGCCAAAGGCTCGAGAGCCCCTGGCAAATCACTGATATAATTCCAAGAGTCCAAAAGCTGGAGAACTTGGAATCGATGTTCAGGGGCAGGAAGCATCCAGGATGTGAGAGAGATGAAGGCCGGAAGACTCAGCAAGTCTGCTCTTCCTTCTTCTGCTTGCTTTATTCTAGCAGCAGCTGATTAGATGGTGCCCACCCAGCTCAAGATGCGGCCTGCCTCTCCCAGTCCACTGACTCAAATGTTAATCTCCTTTGGCAGCACCATCACAGACACACCCAGGAGCGATACTTTGCATCGCTTCAATCTGGTCAAGTTGACATTCCATATCAACCATCAAAACATCTTCATATGGATGTCTTCTCAAAATGAACATGACCAAAAAAAACTTCCATCCATTTCTCCATCTGCCCCTACCTTATTTCTCTCTCATTTCTTTCCCATCTTGGTAAATGGTCTCACCATCCATCCAACTGTTCAAGCAAAAACCTACAAGACTTCTTTGATTCATCTCTTCCTTACCCCATAAATCCAATTCACCATTCTATCAGCTCCCATTCCAAAATATATTCGATCCTCACAACAACCAGAATGTTCTTCTCAAAATGTAATCAGACCATGTGACTCCCTTGTTCTCAGCCCTCTAAAAGTCCCTATTTCACTTAAAATCCAAATTCCTTTCATTGGCCTTTAAGATCCTGTATGATCTGGTTCCTGCTTTCACCTTTAACGTTGATTCTGATGACTCGCCCTCTTTTCATTAAACTCAGCTTTTTGTCTGTTCCTAAAATATTCAAAGCTCATTCCTGCCTTGGTGCTCCTGCACTGCTCAGAAGCATTTGCCCCCAGATCTAGCTATACCTATCATTGAGGTCTCAGTTCAACTGTCACCTCCCCAAAAAAAGCCTTCTCTGATCACCCAATCTAAAAAAGCCAAATTCTCCACCCTAAACCTCAATCACTATTGTATTGCCATTTTATAGTATTTATAATACTATCACCACTAGAAATTATTCATATGTTTATTGGCAGCCTCTCCCACTCTAGAATATAAGCATACTGAAACAGACATCTTGCCTATTGCCTTCACAGCTGTATTCCCAGCACCAGTAACTCGCGATAAACATTAGGCATTCAACTTAATCTGAGTTCTATGGATAGATTTAGAAAGGTCTACAAATCAAGTAAGGAAAAAAAAAGCTTAGTTTCCCCTTCGGCGTCTTCCTATTTGCTTTAAATTTGTCTGAATACAAAGAAAGTTATTTTTATTGTCAATTTATGACTTAATAGACTACTAATAGATACAGAGGCTGAGAAGGGGCATACAATTTTGATATCATGTTATCTGTCTGTTATTAGGAATTTAACATATGCTGCCCTTAAAATAATGGGCATCTACCTTTGTTTACATCAAGCATAGCTTAAGTTGGAAAATATCAAAGTAAAGAAGGTTCTACAAAGGCAGGTAGGATTATGGTGGTCCAAAGCAGTTCACGTTGACTTCAGGCATTTCTAAGTTACATGACCTTGGGCAAATTACCTAATTTCTCTGCCACAATATTTACCTCACAGATTATTGGGGGTATTAAATGAAATTTATCCTTTGAGTTTGCTTTTTAAAAAAAAAAAAAAAGAAAGAAAAACAGGGTTTTGCTCTATCACCCAGGCTGGAGTGCAGTAGCATGGTCATTGCCCACTGCAGCCTCAAACTCCTGGGCTATACCAGTCCTCCTGCCTCAGCCTCCCAAGTAGCTAGGACCACAGGTGCATACCACCATGCCCAGCTAATTATTATTATTATTATTATTGTTATTATTATTATTATTTATGGAGACAAGGTCTAGCTGTGCTGCCCAGTCTGGTCTCAAACTCCTGGCTTCAAGTGATCCTCATGCCTCAGCCTCCCTTATTTAACTTTTGACATAACCACTGAACATACTGAGACACGAAAGCCATAGCAGTTTTAATACAGAAAGATTCTTGCCAACAAAATCAGATTTCAACAAAGCTAAAAGATCATATTCCACCTTGTAAGTATACAGCCAAAGAAGAAAATAAGAGTTCCTTATGATACCAGAAAAAGGGGAAATGTCTTAAGGCATCAAAGCCAAGACTGAACAATTTGACTACTTTTTTTTTCTTTTTTCTTTTCTTTTTTTTTTTTTTTTTTTTTTTTGAGAGAGTCTTGCTCTATCACCCAGGCTGGAGTGCAGTGGTGTGATCTTGGCTCACCGCAACCTCCACCTCCCGAGTTCAAGCGATTCTCATACCTCAGCCTTCTGAGTAGCTGGGACTACAGGTGTGCACCACCACGCCCAGCTAATTTTTGTATTTTTAGTAGAGATGGTTTCACCATATTGGCCAGGCTGGTCTTCAACTCCTGACCTCAAGTGCCCTGCCTGCTGCAGCCTCCCAAAGTGCTTGGATTACAGGTGTGAGCCACCACACCTGGCCCTGACTACATTTTTAAAAGTGACAATAGGCAGGGCAGTGGTGGCTAACGCCTGTAATCCCAACACTTCAGGAGGCCGAGGTAGGAGAATTGTTGAGGCCAGGAGTTCAAGACCAGCTTGGTCAGCATAGCAAGACCCTGTTTCTACAAAACAAAAAAAAAAAAAAAAAAAAAGAGAGAGAGAGAAAAATTAGGTGGTGGTGTGCGCCTGTAGTTCCAGCTTCTTGGGAGGATTGCTTGAGCCTAGGAGTTTGAGGGTACAGTGAGCTAAGATCACACCACTGCACTCACAGCTGGGTGACACAACGAGACCTTGACTTAAAGAAAAAATTGACAACAAACAAAGTAAAAAGACAAGTCACATGTTGAAAGCAGAAATTTGCCTGGCATATAATATAAAGAGAATGATTAATATTGAAAGAACTGTAACAAATCATTGAGGAAAAAAGCAATGATGTTTTAAAAATGGTCTAATCACACTTGTAATCCCAGTGACTCTGGTGGCTGAGGGAGAATTGCTTGAGGCCAGGAGTTTGAGACCAGCCTGGGCAACATAACAAGACCCCATTCCCAAAAATAACAATTTTAAAAATTAGTTGGGTAGTGTAGCCCATGCCTGTAGTCCCAGCTACTTGGGAGGCTGAGGCAGGAGGATCGCTTGAGCCAGGGAGTTGAAGGCTACAGTGATGAGCTATGATTGCACCACTGCACTCCAGCCTGAGTGACAGAGTAAGACCATGACTCTTAAAAAAAAAGAAAAAATTGACTTAAGAATATGAATAGTCCATTCATAGGAGAAGAAACTGAATGGCAGATAGATGCAGGAAAATATACACAAATGTCAAAATAAAACAAAAAGTACCCTTTTATACCTATTGTATTATCCAAAGTTAATGTCTGATAATGCCAAGTGATGGTGGGCAAATGGAGGGAAAACTCAGCACTGAGTATAAATTGATCCAACTATTTTGGAAGACTTTTGGCAATACTTAAGTTGAAGATGTAATTTTCCAACAACTCAACAACTGCATACTTAGATGTCTACCCTAGAGAAATCCTGATATATACACAAGGACACATGGACATAAATATTTATTGTGGCCAGGCACAGTGGCTCATGCTTGTAATCCTAGCACTTTGGCAGCCCAAAGTGGGAGAATTGCTTGAGCCTAGGAGTTCAAGACTAGCCTGGGCATCATGGCAAAACCCCATCTCTACAAAAAGATAAAAAATTAGGCAGGAGTGGTGGTGCACCCCGTAGTCCCAGCCATTTGGGAGGCTGAAGCAGGAGGATCACTTGAGCCTGGGAGGTGGAGGTTGCCGTGAACCGTGATCACGCCACTGCACTCCAGCCTGAGTGAAAGAATGAGACTCCATCTCAAAAAAAAACCAAAAAACGTAGCACGAATTTTCAACTTTTAGTTTTAGAATGGATATATACAGTTTTTTAAAATAGAACATGTGATAGCATCTCAGAAACATGTTTAAAAACTAGTTTCAAGTGCATATGGAAAGTATGATACCATTCATATAAATTTCTAAAATGTACAAACAATATGTATATTGTTGACAGATACATATTTTTGTAATAAAAACACAAGCACACAAAATTCAGTTTATTAGTTGCTTCTTAGGACAGATGGAGAGAAAAAGCTATAGGAGCTGTAATGTTTTATTGTTTATAATGTTTTATTTCTTTAAAAAGAAAGCTCTAAGATAAATGTAAAATGTTAACATTTGTTCAATTTGAATAGGGCAAGTACATAAACTTATCTTTGTACTTTTGTATGTTTGAAACTTATATTATCTTCTGTACTTTTGTATGTTTGAAATATAGGATTCAAAGTAATGTTTAAAAGAAAAGACCTGGCCAGGCACGGTGGTTCACGCCTGTAATCCCAGCACTTTGGGAGGCTGAGGCAGGCGGATCACCCGATGTCAGGCGTTCAAGACCAGCCTGGCCAATGTGGTGAAACCCCGTCTCTACTAAAAATGCAAAAATTAGCTGGGCGTAGTGGCATGTGCCTGTAGTCCCAGCTACTTGGGAGGCTGAGGCAGGAGAGTCGCTTGAACCCGGGAGGCAGAGGTTGCAGTGAGCCGAGATCACGCCACTGCACTGGAGCCTGGGTGACAGAGCGAGACTGTGTCTCAAAAAAAAATAATAAATAAATAAATAATAAAAGAAAATACCTGGACTTACAATAATCATTTCATAAGAAAACATTGTATTTTAAAAGGCTGCAACTTTAACAAAATTAAACTTGTCCCAACTTGTCTTGGGGCAAACTTAAAATGTCAGTATTTTTCTAACAAGCAAAAAAAAAAAAAAAAAAAAAAACCCACACAAAATTGGAGAAAATTTAATGAAACCACATGCCCTGGAAATATTTGAATTGGTTTGTGGCCTGGCGCAAAAGAAGAAAACTGAAGCCATGCCAATTTTAAAGTTATAACCTCTTTTTGAATAACTGATCTTTCTTCTAGTATTTGGAAACAGATCCCTAAACTGGCTCCTAAACTGCTTTACTTCAACAGGCATACAGCTGGGCAAAACTGCAATGCCTCTCATTTTAACCAGCTCTTGATTGTCACCTTTTATTTGTGCACTGGTGCCACTGAAGAAGTATTCCAATTGTTCTGATTTCCTTTTGGAAACTTGACAAGCCACTGCCATTTTCTTTCTTTCTTTTCTTTTTTTTTTTTAAGACAGAGTCTTGCTCTTGTCGCCCAGGCTGGAGTGCAATGGCACGATCTTGGCTCACTGCAACCTCGGCCTCCTGGGTTCAAGCGATTCTCCTGCCTCAGCCTCCAGAATAGCTGGGATTACAGGCTCCTGCCACCACGCCTGGCTAATTTTTATATTTTTAGTAGAGGCGGGGTTTTGCCATGTTTGCCAGGTTGGTCTCAAACTCCTGACCTCATGATCCACCCGCCTTGGCCTCCCAAAGTGTTGGGATTACAGGCGTGAGCCACTCCGCCCAGCCGCCACTGCCATTTTCAAAATGGTGAAAACATGTCTTTGTCAAGGAAGATGTTGTAGACGGAATGTTTTGGTTTTCTGGGCACAGATTGAGCACCTGAGAGTCTCAGTAACACACCTGGTTTGGCTGCTTTGCTGAAGACACTCCATACATTGTGATTTGTTGCTCTCACCATCAACAGGAATTGGGCTGTGCAAGCAATTCTGAAAGAAGTGTTGTCTACTGCTGTGAAAGTCATCAACTTTATCAGAGCCCAGTCTTGACCCCAGCCTTTTCAAGAAATTTTGTCTAGAAAAAAGATCACAGTAGAAAATTATTCTCTATTGCACATAGTTTACTGACTTTCCAAGGAACAAATGGTAAAGTATGTAACTGAACTTCATGGGGGCAGAGGGAAAGCAGGTAACTGATCAGAACGGTTTAGGAGTTCTTTCATGGTTTTGTTACATCATAGATGTTTTTGGTCACAAGACTCAGATAAATTTTTTGATTCAAGATCGTAGAGTATTATGTATGCTGCTAAAAGAACCAACTCTTATAGCTCAGCCATCGTTTCTTTAGTTCCTACCTAATGGAGATGGGTTATAAACTTCCCAGCATGGAGGAAGGACTTTCTATTGTCTGAAGCCCATTGAGAAAGTCTTATTCATTTCTCTGCAAGCAGATGTCTTCAACACCTGAAACACCACAGAATTCTTTTGAGTGTTACTTGTGCTCAGATGATTCATGTTTAATGAGTACCTCACCAAAGATGGCTCCATTGATTTACAATGGTTATGATGAGATATGAATTCAATTCAGTCTTGGAGTTTTGACCTATATGAGTCAATGTGTTCAGTACTTCTTGCCATGCAAACAAAAAAACAACTGGATGACATAGATGATGTAACATCTAGATTTTAATCTAAAACATAGATTCAAATCAGAAGCATTTTTTCACTGGAATTCACTATTGAGCAAAGTAAAAGTTGCCTTTTATTGACACACTTGAATTTAAATTACTGAAGATAATATTTTGCATAACATAATTTATAGCAGTAATTTTTTGATTACGACAAGCAGGACACTATGCTAATCACTGCATATATAGTGTATTAGTTCATTCTTACATTGCTATAAAGAAATACCTGAGGTTGGGTAATTTATAAAGAAAAAATGTTTCATTGGCTCATGGTTTTGCAAGCTGTAGAGGAAGCATGGTGCCAGCATATGCTGGGTTTCTGGTGGGGGCCTCAGGGAGCTCTTACTCATGGCAGAAGGTGACGGGGATACAGCATGTCACATGGTGAGAGTGGAAGTAAGAGAGAGAAGGGGGAGGTCTCAGACTCTTAACTGGATCTCACATGATTTAACTGAGCAAGAACTCACTTATGACCAGGGAAAGATGCTAAGCCATTCATGAGGGATCCTACCCCAAGATCCAATCCCCTCCCACCAGTCTCCACCTCCAACATTGGGAATCACGTTTCAACATGATATTTAGAGAGGACAAACATCCAAACCATATCCATGTTTAACCCTGTAACAGTCCTATGAGAGGAGCATTAGTATTACTTTTCTTGGACTGATCAGAGCAGTGAGACATAGAGAGATTAAGAATCACACATTTGTGTGATTCCAGAGCCCATCTTTAGATTATACATAAAAGGAATCAATTTTCTGGGCAATAAAATACACAGAATGCAAACACCACAGTTTCTGTACATTTTTCTCTAAAAGATTTGCTTTGATTTCTTCAAAATTTCAGGGCTTCATAATCAGCAAAAGACAATCACTCATCTAGACAAACCACATAATTTGAGCTCCTTAAAGAGTCTTTCTCTCTCTTTTTTTTTCTCCTCCCTCTTTTTGCATCACAGTGTCTGGAGTACAGCAGGTGCTATATGTATAAATATTTGTCAAATGGCATACAATCAGGATGGCTGTCCTGAGGCGGCCCCAGAAACAAGCTCACTGTCTCCTAGGGCTGTACTTGGGATGTGAGGGCAGTTTGTGGTGGGGAAGTATTCCTTGGTATATGTACCATAGCTGGTGTTTGACCTTCAGTCTTGCAGCTTCAGAACTTTTGATTTTATCCATTTGAAGAGCCTATTATTGATGGCTCAGGGACACAGTTACATTAATGTTGACAGTTTGCCTGATATATCAGAGCCAAATAATTCATTGATCTATAATGAAAAACATGAAGGTCAGAAACACAGGATTGTTAAAGTTGTTACGATCAGCATGTGTTCTCCAAGAAGGCAGACCTACATGGGAATGAAAGCATAACTGGAGTTTACCTGGTAAATATGAAGAATGAACAAGAGGGGTTGATTAGAGGATTCCAGTGTTTACTGGACTCAGCTAAGAGAGCCTAAGGCATCCATCTCCATAAATAAGGAAAGCCCTGCCAAAGTGCATAGAGCAGAATTGCTCTCCCCAGGACCTTTGCCATCCAACTGTTTGCTAAGGAGGCCAACCAACGCTGCTACGATGAACACATTCATTCTTTGTATATGCTAATTATTTTAGTCTGGTTATGGTCATGTTTTATTGGTCAGATCTCTTTTAGGTGAATTTGCATATCTCTGTAAAATCCATTTTTTCAACTTTTCAAAGTTCAATTCTTCCAAGGCAATTTTATTGGTGGGTGTTCTACTATAACTTTAGTGTACTAATGACTAACATTTTTGAAGGCCACTCAAAAGAGGTCTAGTCCCTTTATCTTCCATTGAAAATTGCTCCTAATTTTAAAGTCAATATGTAAACCACATGAAGAAAATAATTACAGTCCTTCACTCAATAAACATTTTGGGGGCATACTTACTGTGTGCCAGCCTTGCTCTATGCAAGTTACTGTTCTAGGCAATGACATACAAAGAGGAATGATAGCTCCAACTTCAAGGAACTTGCAGGTGTGTAAACACATATGTAAATAAAAACAAGATCATAAAAGAATATCTATACAAAAAAAGACTTGTAAACAAAATGATATTCAGTTCTAAACAGAAATATGAACAAATTACTGTGGGAAGCACAGAATGAAAAAAGAGATGGCTTCGCCAAGAATAAATAGATTTTTTCAAATAGACAAGATAGGGAAATGCTTCTAACAGATGAAACCATTCATGCAAGCCCACAAAGATGTAAAGTGCCTACAAGGAATGGGGAAGGTGGTGACCTGGAAGGCCGGAAGTGGGAACAAAGATGGGTTAGAGGAGACACGGGCATAAGTATGAGTTTAAATTCTTCAGGGCCAGAGGTGCAGGAGACCTTTCCTACCTCCCTGGAATACTCAACTCTCCTTACTTGCCTCCTGTACCTCTGGCTATTAATTTTCTGTCTCTTTCAGAAGCTTCAGTTTTCCTCAGTTCATTCTTTAAATCAGCAATTTAAAAAATAAGTTTTTGAATGCATAATGCATGTATGTAGCACAATATTCAAAAGCTATAAGGGCAAAGTGGAAAAAATCCTATTCCCGATAGCTAGCCATGCAGTTCTGCTCTCCTGCTTCCTGAGACAATCACTGGACCAGCTTCCTGCACATCCTCCCAAAAAGTCTCTACATAGGCAAGCATATACGTGTATGCATGTGTGTATGTGTGTGTGCATAGGTGTGTATGTATGTAAGTTTTTCATATATAATTATTCACATGGAGAATAGAATATTAATGTATCTTGAATTCTTCACTCTAAAATAGATTTTGAATATCTTTCCATTTTGATTCATTATTTTATTCATTTATTTGACAAGTATTTACTCAATGCCTACCATGTGCCAGGCACTCATGTGGTGAAGATACAGCAGAGGACAAAATAGGCTAAATCTCTGTCTTATGGAACTGACATTCTAGTAGAAAAGTTGCAGGAAAAACAGACAAAAACTGAATAAGCAATGAAATATATATAGTAAGCCAGGTGGTGATAAGAGCTGTGGAGAAAAATAAAGCTGGAAGAGTAGAAGTTGAAGAGTGGCTGTGAGGATCTAAAGGATGCAGACAGCGAGCGAGAGACTTTATTGTTTATTGGTCCAGTAGCATTCTATGATTATACCACAATTTGTATAATCAGTCTCCTTCTGATAAACATTTACATTGTTTCTAATATTTTGCTGTTCCAGTGATAAATTTGTATACAAGTCATCGGATACATTTGAGAGTATATTTGTAGATTAAAATCCTAGAGGTGGAATTGCCATTTCAAAGGGTCTGTGCAGATTGATTGACTGATTGATTTTTAAGGCAGTCTCGCTCTGTCACCCAGGCTTGAGTGCAGTGACACAATCTCGGCTTACTGCAGCATCCACCTCCTGGGTTCAAGCAATTCTCCTGCCTCAGCCTCCCAAGTAGCTGAGGCTACCAGCATGCACCACCACACCAGGCTAATTTTTGTATTTTTAGTAGAGACAGGGTTTCACCATGTCGGTCAGGCTGGTCTTGAACTCCTGATCTCAGGTGATCCACCCACCTTGTCCTCCCAAAGTGCTGGGATTACAGGCGTGAGCTACCGCGCACAGCCTGCAGTTGTAATTTTAACAGATATTGCCAAATTGCTCTATTTTCTGTAAGCTTTCTGTTCATATTCTTTAAAAAACAAAAATTGTTCAAATTTTTGCATGCACGTGTGTGTGTGTGTGTGTGTGTGTGTGTTAGGGGATTGCTTTTGTTTGCTTTTTTTTTTTTTCATTTTTGATTTGTAGGAACTACTTAGTAAGGAATTTAGCTCTTTGTCTGAGATGTGGGTAGTAAATATTTTACCCAATTTGTCAGTTCTCTTAACTAGGTTTACAATGCATGAAGAAAACGTTTATTGTCTTGTAGTTCAATTAAACAGTCTTTTTATGGCTTCGTAATTTTTTTTTAATCTGCAATGTTTTCTTCTAGTACTTTAACAGTTTTCAACACTTATGTGCTTAATTCATCTGAAATTCATTCTGTATGAGGTGTGAGGCATGACTCCTGACATGGTTTGGCTCTGTGTCCCCACCCAAATCTCATCTTGAATTGTAATCCCCATGTGTTGAGGGAAGGACCTGGTGGGAGGTGACTGTATCATGGGGGCAGTTTTCCCCATGCAATTCTCCTGGTAATGAAGGAGTTTTCATAAGATATTGAGAGGCGACAGCATGCTGGCTGCCCTTGCAGCCCTCGCTGACTCTCGGTGCCTCCTTGGCCTCGGAGCCCACTCTGGCCGCGCTTAAGGAGCCCTTCAGCCCGCCGCTGGACCGAGAGAGCCCTCCTCTGGGCTGGCTGAGGCCGGAGCCCGCTCCCTCGGCTTGGGGGGAGGCGTGGAGGGAGAGGCACTGGCGGGAACCGGGGCTGCGCATGGCGCTTGCGGGCCACCTAGAGTTCCGGGTGGGCGTGGGCTTGGCAGCCCGCACTCGGAGCGGCTGGCCCGCCCTCCCAGCCTGGGCAGTGAGGGGCTTAGCACCCGGGCCAGCAGCTGTGGAGGGTGCACCGGGTCCCCCAGCAGTGCCGGCCCACCGACCCTGCGCTCGATTTCTTGCTGGCCTTAGCTGCCTCCCTGTGGGGCAGGGCTCAGGACCTGCAGCCCGCCATGCCTGGGTCTTCCCCGACCCCCAACGCCCTGGGCTCCTGCGCAGCCTGAGCCTCCCCAGGAGCGCCGCCCCCTGCTCCACAGCGCCCTGTCCCATTGACCGCCCAAGGGCTGAGGAGTCCGGGCACACGGCGCGCGGGACTGGCGGGCAGCTCTACCTGCGGTCCCAGTGCGGGACCCACTGGGTGAAGCCAGCTGGGCTCCTGAGTCTAGTGGGGACTTGGAGAACCTTTATGTCTAGTTAAGGGATTGTTAATACACCAGGCGGCACTCTGTGTCTAGTTCAAGGTTTGTAAATGCACCAATCAGTGCTCTGCGTCTAGCTGATCTGGTGGGGACTTGGAGAATCTTTATGTCTGGCTAAGGGATTGTGAATACACCAATCAGTACTCTGTGTCTAGCTCAGGGTTTGTAAATGCACCAATCAGCACTCTGTATCTAGCTAATCTAGTGGGGAGGTGGAGAACTTTTGTGTCTAGCTCAGGGATTGTAAACGCACCAATCAGCACCCTGTCAAAAAGGACCACTCAGCTCTCTGTAAAACACACCAGTCAGCTCTCTGTAAAATGGGCCAATCAGCAGGATGTGGGTGGGGCCAGATAAGGGAATAAAAGCAGGCTGCCCGAGCTAGCAGTGGCAACCCGCTCTGGTCACCTTCCACCGTGTGGTAGCTTTGTTGTTTCACTCTTTGCAATCCACCTTGCTATTGCTTACTCTTTGGGTCCACACTGCCTTTATGAGCTGTAATACTCACTGCGAGGGTTTGCAGCTTCACTCCTGAAGCCAGCCAGACCACGAACCCACCGGGAGGAACGAACAACTCCAGACGCGCTGCCTTAAGAGCAGTAACATTCACTGCGAAGGTCTGCAGCTTCACTCTTGAAGCCAGAGAGACCACGAACCCACCAGAAGGAAGAAACTCCGAACACATCCGAACAGCAGAAGGAGCAAACTCCAGACACGCTGCCTTTAAGAACTGTAACACTTACCGCGAGGGTCCGCGGCTTCATTCTTGAAGTCAGTGAGACCAAGAACCCACCAATTCCGGAAACGATATGATGGTTTTAAAACTGGCAGTTTTTCCTGCTCACTCTGTCTCCTGTCTCCATGTAAGACGTACTCTGTTTCCCCTTCACCTTCTGCCATGAGTTTAAGTTTCCTGAGGTCTCTCCAGCCATGCGGAACTGTAAGTTAATTAAACCTCTTTTATTTATACATTACCCAATTTCAGGTAGTATCTTTATAGCAGTGTGAGAATGGAATAATACAGCTCCAATTCTTTTTTTTTCCAACTGCTACCCAGTTGTCCCAACCCTATTTATAGAACAATTTATCTTTTCTCCACAATTTTGAAGTCCTACTTTTTTCATCTGCCAAATTCAAATAAGCATTTTGGTCCAATTTGGATTTTTTATTTAACTCTATTGATATGACTACTCGGTTATGCAACAAATATGTATTAAATGTGTCAGGCATTGTTCTATACATTATCAGTACCACATTTTGCAATGTTTTAGCTTATAAAATATATTTTACTGTCTGGTAGAGAAATGCATCTCATTTTACTTATTTTTAAAGAGTTTTCCTGGCGTTTCTTATTTGTTTTCCGTTTGAACTTTAGAATCAGTTTATCTGGTTCCCAAATAATTTGGTATTTTTATTGGGATTACACTACATTTATAGATTGATTTAGGAAGATTGACATGGTTGTCATGCTAAAATTTCCTGAACGAGAACAATATGGGTCATTTGAAACATCTTTTTTGTGTTTCCTTCGGTAGTGTTTTAATTTTCTTCACACGAATCTTTCACATTTCCTATTTTATTTTTTTCAGCTTTTTTTTTTTTTTTTTTTTTTTTTTGAGACAGGGTCTCACTCGTCACCAGCCTGTGCAATGGCGTGATTTCGGCTCACTGCAACCTCCGCCTCCCTGGTTCAAGCAATTCTACTGCCTCAGCCTCCCAAGTAGCTGGGATTACAGGCGTGTGCGCCACTGTGGCCAGCTAATTTTTGTATTTTTATTATTTATTTGTTTATTTTGAAACAGAGTCTCACTCTGTCACTAGGCTGGAGTGCAGTGGCACGATCTTGGCTCACTGCAACCTTCGCCTCCTGGGTTCCAGCGATTATCCTGCCTCAGCCTCCCGAGTAGCTGGGACTACAGGCTTGCACCACCATGCTCAAGCTAATTTCTGTCTTTTTAGTAGAGACAGGGTTTCACCATGTTGGCCAGGATGGTCTCGATCTCTTGAACTCGTGATCTGCCCGCCTCGGCCTCCCAAAGTGGTGGGATTACAGGCGTGAGCCACTGCGCCTGGCCTTTTTGTATTTTTAATAGAGACGGGGTTTTGCCATGTTGGCCAGGCTGGTCTCAAACTCCTAGCCTCAAGTGATCTGCTGTCCTCGGCTTCCCAAGGTGCTGGGATTGCAGGGATGGGCCACCATGTTCAGCCGTGTCTTTTTCTCAGCTTTTTAAAAATTATTTTATTGTTTCTGACAGTTTTTCATTTGGTTCTTTTTAGTTTTCCAGATAATCGTAGCATCCGCAAATGACAATTTTGCTTTACTTTTTCCAATTTCAATTTTATTTATTTCTGTTATCTAATTGTGTTGGCTGAATAACAATGGTGATAAAGAAGCTCCTTTGCTTATTATTGATATTAATGGGAATGCTACTCTGCTACAAGCTTCTTTGTTATAGTTAGAAACAAAAGTCTCTGGCCAGGTGCCGTAGCTCATGCCTGTAATCCCAACACTTTGGGAGGCTGAGGTGGGAGGATCGCTTAGCTCAGGAGTTCAAGACCCACCTGGGCAACATAGAAAGATTTCATCTCTACTAGAAATTAAAAAAAAAAAAATAGCCAGACATGGTGGCATGCACTTGTAGTCCCAGCAACTCAGGAGGCTGAGGTGGGAGAATTGCTTGAGCCCAGGAAGTTGAGACTGCAGTGAGCTGTGATCATGCACTGCACTCCAGTTTAGGCAACGGAGCGAGACCCTGTCCAGAGAAAGAGAGAGAGGGAGAAATCTCCAATGAAAAGTTTTTAAGTCGTCAAATGTGGGGTGCTTATCAAGGACCAAAGTCTTTCAACATGAAAAGGTTTATATATAGGTATTTTCTGGTGATGGGGATTTATCATAAGAATGTTTGGGAAAGTGAGGGGGATAAAAAACCTTGGCAGCATAGTTGCTAATTACTCTTCATCTCACTTTTTTTTTGCCATCCTAACACTACAGTATCCTCACATTTCTACACACGTAAGGTAGTCTGAAATGTACTTCCTCAAGGGTTACAGGAAAGGAAACTTAATTGATAGAAATTATACTTTCTTGCTTTGAAATTACTCATTCCTGAATGGATGTACTGGTGAATAATGAAATTCCCAGACAACAAGAATAGGAAAGCACTACGAGATCCAAGTGACCTGATAGTACCCTAACTCATCAGTCCTTAATTAGCCAAAATTTGGCCTTGGAGACTTTTTCCTCAAACATACAAAAATTTGCCCCCACTTGACTAATCTATCAATACTCAAGAGTTCTTGTCTAAAAACATTGCACAAAACAGAGATTGTGCAAAGGCTTTCATTTTGATCCTCCACGGTGCCTCAAATATAACAAATATTAAAAAAAAAAAAAAGACCTGTTGAATGAGTGAATGTCACGTAATTAGTGCACTGTGTGTGGTTTTATATTAGTGATATGTTGCAATGTATTTTGAACAATGAAAGACTTTTGTCTGACAAATGCATTCGTTTTTAAAAGATGATAAATGTGGCCGGGTACGGTGGCTCACGTCTGTTATCCTAGCACTTTGGGAGGCCAAGGTGAGCAGATCACTTGAGGTCAGGAGTTTGAAACCAGCCTGGCCAACATAATGAAACCCTGTCTCTACTAAAAATACAAAAAAAATTAGCTGGGTGTGGTGGTGGGCAACTGTAATCCCAGCTACTCAGGAGGCAGAGACACAAGAATCGCTTGAATCCGGGGGACAGAGGTTGCAGTGAGCTGAGATCACACCACTGCACTTCAGCCAGGGCAACAAAGTGAGACTCTGTCTCAAAAGAAAGATAATAAATGTAGTTTCTAAATATCATATTATTATAAGAATATCATGTTTGTTGATTGCTAACAACTGGTTTTGTACTGAAACTTTATTAACTATCATGGTGAAAATTTACTCTGTCCTCTGCTATTTTATTTTTTCTTTTCCTTTTAAAACACCCAAAAGGCACTATAACCCTCTGTTATTTATTAACAGCACATATGTTGAGGTGAGGACATTTCTAAGCCCCCAAATTGCTGACTTTGCAATGTTTTAGTGTCTGTTTGTTTTTTCTTTTATGTTGCAATGGTGCGAATAAAGAGCCGAATAACTTATGTACTACTCTACATGTGATAGGACAAAACTAAGAAAATTTTAAGTCTGGAAAAGGTTTGTCAAAACAATCTCTTTGGTTTAATTCTTTAAACTCTTTTTAGCTAGTCATTTGATGTGAGCCATTGCAAATAAAATGACTTAATCCTGGAAATGCAAATAATACATAATTCATCTTCAAATCAATTGCTAGACACTTAATAAATGATATTAAATGAAAAAAATGAATTAATGGATACATAAATTCAGTATATCTTTCTCTTTGGAATTCTAACTTACCTACCTACCTAGCTGTGGAGCTTAGAATTAGTAGATTCAACTATTGATATAGAACTAGAAAGAAATGTTTCATAAAACTTAACTCAACATTTTTATTTGAAATAGGAAAATATTCATATTTACCTTCTGAGTCACTTTTTTTTCTTTTACAGACAGGGTGTCACTTTGTCACCCAGGCTGAAGTGCAGTGGTGGGATCACAGCTCACTGCAGCCTCAACCTCCCAGGTCAGGTGATCCTCCCACCTCTGCCACCTGAGTAGCTGGAACTACAGATGCATGCCACCACTCTTGGCTAATTTTTTTTGCACGTTTTTTGTAGAGACAGGTTTTTGTCATGTTGCCTAGGCTGGTCTCTAACTCCTGTGATCAAGCAATCTGCCCACCTGGGCCCTACAAAGTGCTAGGAATACAGGTGTGAGCTACCATGCCTTGCCCTGAGTCATCTTAAATATTTTAGAATTTCCACAAAATTAAGAAATAAGATGAAAGAAAATAAGTTTTCTATATTGTGCAGTATTTTGATGGTGGCTGGTCATCAACATTCACTTAATCACTTATTCATTAAAGGGAATCCTAGGATCAGAGAACATTAGAAGCAACATTAGACATCACCTAACACAGGGCTCACAAATTGGTGGCTAGTAGATTTCAGACAGATTTTTCCTGACCAGCACATTACTTTTTTTTTTCCTAAATATGATTTTGAACCCTTCACAAGGGTCAAGCACCTAATGGTGCTGTAGGTTCTTAAGCTCTATATTATCTCCTGGGCTTTTCGCCCAGCAGCCTCAAAAATTTTTTCCTACTTGTTTGATTCCCATGGTTATTTAATAAATGAATTCTAGTCCAACAACTCATTCTACAGATTAGACCCAGAATGTAAGTAGATATGATGTGTTAATGTTAAAAGTCAGCATAAGGCAGCAGTTCTAAAAGTAAAGTGTGGATTCCTGGGTCTCGGGGGGTTTCTAGATGTATCAGGGGTTAGTTTCTCACATCATTATATATGGCAGTAGCCAGTGTGCAAAGCTCTTTCAGGTTGCCAGGGAGAGCTTTATACTCAGGGTCTGTCTGTATGGTGATGGAGATTTATTGAAAGGATATGAGAAAGGAAGAAAAGAAACCATGGTAGCAATTGAAAGAACAGGCCTCGGGAACTAAAGCCTAGTGTAAAATATAACAGTGGATTCAGTAATCTTCCATTCTCATGACTTATTGGCTCCTCTGTTTCTCTCTCCACTTTTCCATCCTAGTTCACTACTCCCTGTCTCCTGGTATATATTGTATTAAAAATCCAGAAGGAAAATATTTGTTTGATTCAATTGTCACAATATAGAATCACTTTCCTTCATGGGTTAATTCTCAGCTCAGATTCCTGGCTATCCTGGGGATCAGCATTTATCAGGTATTTTGACCACAACCTGCAGCAATAAATATATTTTACATGTGATCTTATGCATGCATGCATATACTTTTTTTTTTTTTTTTTGAGTTGGAGTCTCGCTCCATCACCCAATCTGGAGTGTAATGGCACGATCTTAGCTCAATGCAACCTCTGACTCCCAGATTCAAGCGATTCTCCTATCTCAGCCTCCCAAGTAGCTGGGACTACAGGTGCGTGCCACCGTGCTTCGCTAATTTTTGTGTTTTTAGTAGAGATGGGGTTTCACCATGTTGGCCAGGTTTGTCTCAACCTCCTGACCTCAGGTGATCCGCTTGCCTCGGCTTCCCAAAATGCTGGAATTACTGGCATGAGCCACCGTGCCCAGCCATTTATACTTTCTTAAGGTAATACTTAGCCAAACTATGTTTTACACTCTGATAATTTCTGTCCTTAATTAGTTGTATCCTGTCCCATTCTACTCTATTCATTTAGCTAGTTATGCCATGCTGAATTGATTTCATAACTGCAAGCTTGTACAACAATGCTATAGATCAGTGTTTCTCAAACTTTAACGTATACACAAGTCACCTGGGGATCTCATTAAAAATGCAGATTCTGATTCAGTAGGTCTGAGATACTGCATTTCTAACAGACCTCAGTGATGCTGACACTGCCAGTCTGTGTCCCACACTTCGAGAAGTAAGCCTGTAGGGAGTTTGTCTTTGGTTCTTGTGGTCCAATCCCTGGCTTAATCAGCCAAGGCCAGGGGCTTAGAATCTCATTATAAAGTGGCTGGGCGCAGTGGCTCACGCCTGTAATCCCAGCACTTTGGGAGGCCGAGGCAGGTGGATCACCTGACCTCAGGAGTTTGAGACTAGCCTGGCCAACATGATGAAAACCCATCTCTACTAAAAATACAAAAATTAGCTGGGCGTGGTGGTGCGCGCCTATAATCCCAGCTACTCAGGAGGCTGAAGCAGGAGAACCACTTGAACCTGGGAGGTGGAGGTTGCAGTGAGCCAAGATCACGCCACTGCACTCCAGCCTGGGCAACAAGAGCAAAACTCTGTCTCAAATAATAATAATAATCTTAGTATAAAGTATGGAAATCTGTGCACAAAGATCTTTGGCCATTTTGTTGAGAAAGAGCTGTGGCCATGATAGGCATTCAGAACAGCAAAGACTCTTACCAAGTACAGTGACATTTAGTTCAGATCTTAAACGTGATCATGTTCATTTAATGAATATTTATTTATAGAAAATTTACTATGTGCCAGGCCCAGTTCCAGGATAAGACAAAGTATTTCTTTTGTATTTTACATGTTAATGGAGTGAACAATTACATCTATAATTTCAGGTTATGGTAAGTGAAATGAAGAGAAATGAAGCAGGGTGAAGGGAAAGATCATGGCAATGTGAGGTGTTTGAAGTGTTAGATTAGGTGTTTAGGCAATGTCTTACAAGGCCAGTGACATTTGACAGAGACCCAAATGAAGAAAGACAACCTTGGGAAGATCTAGAGGAAGGACAGCCCAGGCAGAGAGAACAGCAAGGGCACAGGTACTCAGGTGGGAAAAAAGTGATGTTGGAGGGTTCAGTAAGAAGGCAGGGCTGACTAGAGAGGAGTAAGACAGGAAAGATGAGGTCATTTAGGGAAGCAGCCCTGATCAGGGAGGACATTACAGGCTGAGCTAAGTTTGGATTTTATTCTGAAGGTGACTGGAAACACTGAAGGGTTTTTAAGCAGGGAAATGACATGAAATTGTAGTTTTAAACGACCACTGTGGTGAATTTCTGGAGAATACACTATAGAACAAGCTTGTCCAACCCACAGCCCATGGGCCACATGTGGCTCAGGATGGCTTTGAATGTGGCCCAACACAAATTTGTAAACTTTCTTAAAATATTATGATTTTTTGTGATTTTTTTTTAGCTCATCTGCTGTCATTAGTGTTAATTTATTTTATGCGTGGCCCAAGACAATTCTTCTTAAGTGTGGCCCAAGACAATTCTTCTTCCAATGTGGCCCAGGGAAGCCAAAAGATTGGACACCTCTGCTTAGGTCAGGAGTAGAAGTATGAAGACTGGTTAAGGCATTATAGTAATAGATCATATTAACTCATTGTGTCCACTGATTGGATTGTGCCAATTTGTTTTTTTTAGAATTGGGGATAAATTGAAGTATTTAGCACTGCTGAAAGACTATAAGATTGAAAATGTAAAGATACTCATTTATATTAGGAGCTTTGTTGATAATTGACATCTAGCAATGCAGGATGCAAAATTCAACAAAGGATGGTTAAAAAATATAATAGATTTCCCTATTTTTCCATAAACCCAGATTTCTAGGTGAGCTCCAAGCCTGCACAGCATCAGCCTGACCTCCATTCCACAATGTCCAGATACCAGAGTAGGAAATTTCATCTGCCTAGAATAATCAAGTGTTCAATGTCCTGAGACTGACTTAAGTAACAGGAAATGATATGGTTTTTGTTTTAAATAATAAAGTAATAAATATTGGTTAAAGGCACCATCACCCTCATCTCTTATAGGTGGTAACCTTCTCCCTCTGGGCCGTCTTGTTCAAAACTGATTTTGCTGCTCTTATTTCTCTTATTATGCTAAATCGAAGATGTCATCATGTGGAGAATGATGTGCCATTATTTAGTATAACACAGAGAAAGAAAAAGATACCAACACTGCCAATTAAGTAGACATACCATCACATATAAGATGAACTTCAACTTCAGAGATATCAAAATGTGAAAAATATGTCCTTCTTAAAAGTTATGAGGTATGTATTTTTATCATTATCCAGCTACTCAGAAACCTAGAGGTCATTGTAGGCTACCCTCTCTTAACTCCCACATCCTATCAATAACCAGGCTCTAGAATTTCTACTTCCCAAATCTCACAAATTCTTGCCTTATCTTTCACCTTGGAAAGCTCATATCTATTCTAGCCTGAACAACTTTATTAACTACCAAGTCACTCTCCACATTAAAAGCAGAATGATAATCCAAAATATGGATCTGATAATTACAGTACTAGATTAAAAACTTCATTCTCTAGTTTGCTTCTGGGTCAAGTTTAATCTTTTCATAATCTAAACATACTTTGTGATCTTGATCTTTTCTCTACCTTTTTTTTTTTTTTTTGAGACGGAGTTTTGCTCCTATTGCACAGGCTGAAGTGCAATGGCACAATCTCGGCTCACTGTAACCTCTGCCTCCTGGGTTCAAGCGATTCTCCTGCCTCAGCCTCCCAAGTAGCTGGGATTACAGGCGCCCACCACCACACCCAGCTAATTTTTGTATTTTTAGTAGAGACAGGGTTTCATCACGTTGGCCACACTGGTCTTGAACTCCTGACCTCAGGTGATCCGCCTGCCTCGGCCTCCCAAAGTGCTGGGATACCAGGCATGAGCCACCGCACCTGGCCTCTACCTCCTTTTTAAGTAGGTTCAGGAACATACAAACTAGCATGTAAAAAATGTATTACCTTCTTCTGTAGTGGCTTCCCCTTCTCCTTTAATTTTTTCCTTCCTTGAGACAGGGCCTCAATCTGTCACTCAGGCTGGAGTGTAGTGGTACAATTATGGCTCACTGTAGCCTTGACTTCCCAGGCTCAAGCAATCCTCCCAGCTCAGTCTCCCAAGTAGCTGGGACTACAAGTGCATGCCACCACACCTGGCTAATTTTTGTATTTTTTGTAGAGATGGGGTTTTGCCATGTTGCTAAGGCTGGTCTCAAACTCCTGAGCTCAAGTGATCCTCCTACCTTGGCCTCCCAAAGTGTTGGGATTACAAGTATGAGCCACCTTGCCTAGCCCCTTCTGCCTTTTCTGCCTTGAGAATGTGTACTTATCCTTCAATAATTGGTTTAAATGTTGCCTCCTTAGTAAACGTTTTTGGTGCCCTCTGTACCCACTCTCCAAGGATCTGTTTTTTTCTTCTACAGTAGTTGACTTATAGGCCCCTCCTTTAGCCTCTATCCAATGTTATAATTGCTGGCCCTTCTGCATTGTGAGCCCCTTAAGGTCAACAAACATAATCTGTATATCATCACATCCTCAACACACAGCATTGGTCCTGGCACACAAGCAGGCCCTTACCAAATGTTTGCCATTAATAAGGAAATGGTGTGGCCCATGCATGGTGGCTCACGCCTGTAATCCCAGCACTTTGGGAGGCCGAGGCAGGCAGATCACCTGAGGTTGTTAGTTCAAGACCAGCCCGACCAACATGGAGAAACCCTGTCTCTACTAAAAATACAAAATTAGCCAGGCTTGGTGGCACATGCCTGTAATCCCAGCTACTCAGGAGGCTGAGGCAGGAGAATCGCTTGAACTCGGGAGGTGGAGGTTGCAGTGAGCCAAGATCGTGCCATTGCACTCCAGCCTGGGCAACAAGAGTGAAACTCCGTCTCAAAAAAAAAAAGGAAATGATGTGAAGCTGAAAAAAAAAAATCACCCTTAATAAATAATATGAGGTCTAAAGGTTAAAAATATCAATTACTCCAACTTTGAAGCGAGGGTCAGGGCTAAAGGAAAGACATGGTCCCTCTCGCCTTTCTCAGCCCCCGTTGTAAAGTCCACTGCTCTTGCATGGAATCCAGAGTACTATGGCGCCCTGATCCTGGAACCCTCTGTGGCTACGGTGGTCCCTGAAGTAAGTTTGTGAGGCAAAGAAACCTGGGTGACCATAGAATGTAGGGGTGGCTTTTTGTCAGCCACCATTGCATTCAACAAAAGTAGTCTAGATTTATAATCAGTTGATCCATGTGGCTTATCACTAGAAATTATTTTATGAAATATCAATCAACGTTTCAAAAAATCGTAATTGGTAATTTTCAAAGTTATTCACCCATACTGTGAAAGGGCAATAGCCCCTGTAAACCTTTTCTCTATGACTCTCCCTTAAGAATATTGTTGTCAAAAATCAGAAAATTCCAAAGAAAACTGAATAGTTCAATGTATAAATTGTTCTTTAAATTCTTCTAAGGCCAAGGTGATGGTTTTCTTTCCATTTCACATCTTTCTACACCATAGCACTTCACAGAGTGCCAGTACCTTGTGAGTACTTAATACATGTTGATTGAAAAATGTTGAAAGAAAAATCTTACTTTGAAAAATTTTGTAACTTTAATTTTGCCTTGGGCTTGTTCCTTTCAAACTTGGATAAATAACAGGGAAAAACATAATCAGTCTCCAAACCACTAAAATCATGACTGGCTTCCTTATGCCCCTATATGACTACAATATAAATATCACAATAAATATTCAAAGTGATGTTCAAGCAGTAGAAGGTCAGAAAGCAATAGGACTATATTACAGGGAAGGCATGAGGACCCAAATTTCTTCTTATGTGCTATTACTGTAATTGTGTGGTCTACAGAGTTGTAAGAGGTTTGAACAATAAGAGGGAGTATAAGGACTATTCAAGAAGTAAAGGGAGGAATAAGAAAATAATTATTTTGAGAAAGACAATTTATATTACATCAAGCCATTTTAAAAATGCCATTTTGTAGTAAAAAGTGGTTGAAGGTATGAACCTGTATTCCCAGCTACTCAGGAGGTTGAGGCGGGAGGATTGAGTGAGCTCCAGACTTCAACCCTGTCTCACACACACAACAAAAAAACGTGAAAAGAAAGTATTTTTTTTTTCTTTTTGAGACGGAGTCTTGCTCTGTCGCCCAGGCTGGAGTGCAGTGGTGCGATCTCGGCTCACTGCAAGCTCTGCCTTCCATGTTCATGCCATTCTCCTGCCTCAGCCTCCCATGTAGCTGGGACTACATGCGCCCACCACCACACCCAGCTAATTTTTTGTATTTTTAGTAGAGACAGGGTTTTACCATGTTAGCCAGGATGGTCTCGATCTCCTGACCTCATGATCCACCCGCCTCGGCCTCCCAAAGTGTTGGGATTACAGGCGTGAGCCAACGCGTCCAGCTGCCGAAAGTAATTTTTAAAATAAGAGATGCGTTCATGCAACGTTAGTGCCCTGAAGGCCTCAAAAGAAATGAAAACAGCCCTTCAGCATCTGTATCAGCCAGAGACTATGTAGCATACTGGTTAAGATATGAATTTTTTAAGCTGTTGGTTCTTTTCTCGAGAGTTTAAAATGTTTTTAATTAACAAAAATTGTATATATTTATCACATGCAACATGTTTGAAACATGTACACACTGTGGAATGACTACATTGAGCTAATTAATATATGCATTGCCGAACACACTTACTTATATGATGAGAACACTTAAAATCCACTCTCTTAGCAACTTCCAAGACTATAATACATTGTTATTTACTATTGTCTCCATGTGGTACAATAGATCTCTTGAACTTATTCCTCCTACCTAACTGAAATTTTGTCTCCTTTGACCAATATTTCCCCGACACCACCCCCCCACCACCACCTCTCTCCAGCCCCTGGTAACCAGCATGCGACTCTCTACTTTTATGATTCTGACTTCTGACTTTTTAAAATTCCACAAATGGGTGAGATCATGCAGTATTGTCTTCCTGTGCCTGGCTTATTTCACTTAACATAATGTTTTCCAGGTTCATCCATGTAGTTCCAAATGACAACCCGGTCGTCCTTCCTTTTTAAGGCTGGATTTTCTTGCTTTTAAGGCTGAATGTTACTCCATTGTGTATACATTTTCTTTCTTCATTCATCTGTTGATAGACACTTAGGTTGATTCCATATCTTGGCTATTGTGAAAAATGCTGCAATGAACATGGGAGTGCAGATATCTCTTCGACATACAAATTTCATTTCCTTTGTATAAATATCCAGTAATGCGATTGCTAGATCATGTGGTAATTCTTTTAAGATATGAGTTTTAAGGTCAGACTTCCTTTAATTGAATCTTGCCTATACTACTTAACTGTATGATCTTTGTCAAATTCCTTCATTTCTGCTGCCTCAGTTTCTTCACCTGCAAAAGAGGAAAATAATATTATTTACTTTATTATGTTTTTATAAAGTTTAAATGGGATAAAGCTATAATGAACTTAGAATGGTGCCTGGCACATACCAAGTTTCTACTAGATGAATGATGTTACTTCGATCAGTCCTCTTCAGTCAGAAAGGAAACTATGAAGTTAGCAGTCATTTATATGGGGGCAAATAAGAATTTTGAGTTCCTAATTATTTTTATAGATTTATTAGGAGAGATGAAGCTTTGGGGTCAAACACATCTGGGTTTCTCTTTGGGGAAATTTATTTACCTTTTCTAACATCATCTTTTTCATCTGTAAAATGGGCAAAAGATTATAACTAAGTCATATATTTGTTGTGAAAAGTAAATGAAATTAGTTATGTAAAATCCTCAACAGAAAGCTCACAGAGTGCTTAATAAATGGCAGCTCTTGCTATCTGTAATAATTACATTGACCTGTATTTTACAGATGTATCTTCTTAGTTTCCTAAAATTACCCAATTCAAAAAAGAACTTAAAATGTTTATTACACAAACCTATTCTTGAATATTCTGTAATAACCATTGCCTACTTAATTTTTAGAGCTAATTAGAATTATTAAAAATATATACATTTTGAAGGTATACTCTATTTTATAATATATGAACAATGTTGAGATTTCAAAATAAGGACCACATAGAAACATTAAAACAATTATATTACTTAACCTGTTAAAAAAAAATCACAGTTTCTAGTTGTGAAGTTCTATGTGCAAAAATGAAAAAGAAAAAAAATCAAAACAAAAATACTGGTAAACAGGCCAGGCATGGTACTCACACCTGTAATCCCAGCACTTTGGGAGGTCAAGGCAGAAGGATCACTTGAGGCCAGGTGTTCGAGACCTGCCTGGCCAACATGATGAAACCCCATTTCTACTAAAAGTACAAAAATTAGCTGGACATGGTGGTACACACCTGTAATCCCAACTACTTGGGAAGTTGAGGCATGAGAATCGCTTGAACCCGGGAGACGGGGGTGGCAGTGATCCAAGATCATGCCACTGCACTCCAGACTGGGTGACAGAGTGAGACTCTGTCTCAAAAACAAACAAACAAAAACAACAAACTGGTACACAAAGGCATATTTTGTTGATCAGTGCAATGAAGAGGAGGCAACACAAGGTTGATAGAAGCCTAGTAAAGGGGGTGCAATATATTTGAAGGGATAGGTCATGTTTTATTTCCCTTTTCATAACCCTATATGGCCCTGACACAGTGGTGTTGTGATTCATAGGCCTCAATTCTAAGGAGATATTCTTCCAACCAGCATATTCTTATAAATGATATAATTTAAATGATGGTAATAAAAAATCAAGGGTAGTTACTGAAATCGACTTGGAAGACTTGGGAGAGAAGCAGATAGAACATGAACAAGAAAAGATCAGCTCAGATTGAGTCTTCAAATAATTTTAAGAGGCGTTTGTTTAGAAAGACACTCCTAGGGATTTATATGTTCAAAGAGAAAAAGAATGAATTTAAAGATGATGTCATGGCTATGCATTAGTTTAATGGAAGGGACAACATTAATGGTTATAGAAAATGTGCTTTTATATAACTTGAAAAGTTAGAAATTGATATACAACCTCAAAACACTTCATTGACTAGGAATGTATTTTTCCCTGAGGCTCGAGAACTTTAAAGCCACATGAAATATTTCATTGTCTTGTGATTCATAATGCTGGCACATTTTACATCACACTCAATTAAAGAACAGGGCCTGTTTCTATACATCATCTTCCCAGAGCAAAACTAAGGAACATGAAGGCAAGTTACATTGTCAGAAATAAGATCTTCACTCCTATATTAGACATTTTTGTTCATTTCTTCTATGATATCTCCATACGTGACTTTTAAGTTTCTGCTTCCAATATACCATATGCTCATGTGTTTTTCAATTTCTACCAGTCTGCAACAGTTTCATTTTGGTTGGAATTAGGCAGGTGGTACCTGAAGGCCTTCTACATACATTTGTTCTGATTTCAAAAGGAATGAGTCGGTATAGCGAAGTGATTAAAATTCATTATTAGGTTTCAGACAGACCCAGTTCAAATCCAGATCTGACTTATGTACTTCAAGTCTCTAAGCTTCAGTTTTCTCATTTGTAAAAAAAGTGTAATAATAATAATATTGATTCCATCTGATTGTCGAGAGCATTAATTGTATGTAAGGAACTATGGTAAAAACTAAACGCATGATAATTATTTTTAAGCTCTTTATTATATAATGTTTGGAGAATTATAGGACTTAGAGGATGGCATTTACTTATTAAGATGGGAACTCAAGTCTTTCTTGCTTCATGGAGTATCCTTAAGCAATAACAGTCTCTTCTGCATTTAATATTAATTGTATACTTTGAAATACCTTTATTATTATTTTCTATGGTAGATTATTATCTCAATGAATGGAATAAAAAGACTGGAAATGCAGCTAATGCTTCCGGTAAGATGGAGTAGATGTAATTTTCCCTATTCCTTCCATTAAGTACAACTTAAAACCCTAGATATTATCTATAAAACAAACATAAATAGACTATGAAAAGTGGAGGGAAGAAGGCAGACCAGCTAGGGACCTTGGAACCCAAGGAATGACATGGTAGTGAATTATTTAGGTTTTCTTTTTGCTTCATATATCCTGGATTGGGTGCTGGAGAAGGCTATAATCCAAATCCCAACAAGCACAGACCAAAAAGTTAAAGCCCCTCAAAAAGCTTGCTTTCTCTAACTAAAAAACCAGGAATAGGGCGGCCTGAAAGGTCAGAAAACTTTGAGATAATAACCAATCTATTTCAGCCAAACACCATAGAAAAAACTGGCCCCATCCTTCTCCACACCAGGAAAGGCCAAATGGGAGGCTTAGACCTCCATCTTTTCCAGGCTGAAATAAAGCACCCCAACTACCCCACCAGTATGGTGTCAGAGAAGACTAAGTAGGGAGCTGGAACTTTTGTGCCCATAGGCAGCAATGAGCCCCCAGCTGCCATGCTTCACAATGACCGTATAAACCATGTGGGGGGCTTGGTCTTCCACTCCCACCAAGTAATAATGAGATGTCCTCCCTCCCTACTGTGGTGGTGTAGAGGAGGCTAGGTGGAGAGACAGGACTTTCACTACTGCCCAGCAGTAATGAGACCACACTCTTCCATCCCTCTATGATGTCAGTAGAAACATAGAAAGAGGAGTGTTGAGACACTCCTACTCCTCTAAGCCAAGGAGGTCTAGTGTGAAGCCAGAACACATAGCCTTTCCCAGAAAGAACAAGGAGTCCCTGACCTGAGCTGTCAATGAAGGCTGACTACTGAACTCCTACCCCTACCTGGTAATAATGAGGTAACGTTCTACCACCCCACTTTCCCTGCTAGAGTGGTATCAGAGAAATCCAGCTAAAACAAAGTTTAAATAAGATTCAGTCTCGTAACATAATGCTTCAAAAATCCCCATTTCAATAGTAAATCACTTGTCATGCCAAGAACGAGGAAGATCTCAAACTGAATGAAAAAAGATGATGTCAACTCCTAGATGACATGAGAGTTTAGAATTATCTGGAAAATATTGTAAATGAGCCACCATAAAGATGTTTAGATGAGCAATTACAAACATGCCTGAAATAAATTTTAAAAAATAGAAAGTTTCAGCAAATAGAAAATCTCAGTAAAGAAATAGAAGACATGAAGAAGAATCAAAGGGAAATTTTAGAACAAAAAATATATCTGGTATAAAAATGAAAAAGCAGAATAGAGAAGACAAAGCAAAGAATCAGTAAACTAGAAGACAGAGCAATAGAAATTACCCAATCTGAACAACAGAGTTAGAAACAGACTGGGAAAAAGAAAAATGAACATAGCCTTAGAAATCTAAGGAACTATAACAAAAGATGTAACTTTTATGTTATTAGAGTGCCAGAAGGAGAGGATAAAGAGGTACTTAAAGAAATAAGACTGAAACTTACCAAGTTTTACAAAAGACATAAACCTACAGATTCTAGAAACTGAGTGAATGTGATAAACCTAAAGAAATCTATAACAAGACATATCATAATCAAACTTCTAAAAATTGAAGACAAACAATCTTGAAAGCAATGAGAAAAAAAATGACACTTTACCCAGCATTACCAGGGGATAAACAATTCAAATAACAGTGGATTTCTCACTATAAATCATGGAAGCAGAAGGAAGTGGCACAACATTTTTCAAGTGATGAAAGCAAAGAATCATCAACTCAGAATTCAGCAAAAATATCCTTCAAGAATGAAAGAACAATAAAGGCTTTCTCAGATGAAGGAATATCAAGAGAACTTGTTGCCAGCTGACTTACCCTTAAAAAATGGCTAATGAAAATGTTCTAAACAAGAAGAAAATGATAAAAGAAGGAATCTTGGAACATCAGAAAAGAAGAAAGAACAATACAAGAAAGATAAGCAAAAATATGGGTAAATACAATAGATTTCTTTCTCTTTTTGAGTTTTCTAAATTATGTTTGATGGTTGAATTTAAAAGTTACAATGTGCACATGTACCCTAAAACTTAAAGTATAAAAAAAAAAAAAAAAAAAAAAAAAGTTACAATCCTGTATGATGTGGTTTTAAATGCAGGTAGAGAAAATATTTAAGGTAATATAAATGGGGGATATGTAAAAGGATATAAAGGGAGATAAATTTCCACATTTCACTCTAACTGTTAAAATAACACCACCAGTAGACTGTGATAAGTTATGTATATGTAGTGTGATACCTAGAGCAACCAATACAAAAATAAACATTTTCATTTTAAAACACTGTAGATAAATAAAATGGAATTCTAAAAAATGTTAAGTAACCCACAGAAAGGAAAAAAATAGAAATTAAAAGGAGAGAACAAACGAGAAATAAAACAAAGTAGCATACTTATGCCCCCAAATAACAATAATTACATTGAATATAAATGGTCTAAACACACCAATTAAAAGACAGATATTGTTAGAGTGGATTAAAAACATGACCCAAATATATACTTTCACAAGAAACTCATTTCAAATATAATAATATAGGTAGCTTGTTAGTGAAGAATAGAAAAAGGTATATCATGTAGACATTAGTGAAAAACAATCAGTGGTAGCTATTGTCAGATAAGTCAGATAAGGCCGACTTCAGAACAAAGAAAATTACCAGACAGAGAAGAACAACATAAATGAAAAAATGTCAATTCACCAAGAAGACTTAGCAATCCTAGATGATTATGCACTCTATAACAAAGCTGCAAAATATGTGAAGAAAAAACTGATAGATCAGAAAGAAGAAATAGGCAAATTCATGATTATAGTTGTAGAGAATACAACACCCTTCTCAATAATGGATAGAAAAACTGGACAGAAAATCAGCAAAGATATAGAAGAACTCAACTGAACAGCATTGACTGACAGTATCTAATCAACATTTATAGAACATTCCATCAGACAACAACAAAATACCCATTCTTTCCAAGTGCCCATGGAACTTGATACCAAAATAGATGATATCCTGAGCCACAAAACAATCTTCAACAATTTGAAAACAGTTGAAATTATATGGAGTATGTTCTCTGACCACAATGGAATCAAACTAGAAATAAACAATGGAAAGATGACAGGAAAATCTTCAAACACTTGAAAACTAAATAGTGCATTTCTAAATAATCAGTGAGTCAATGGGGAAGTCACAAAGGCATTTTATTTTATTTTTATATTTATTTATTTATTTATTTATTTATTTACTTATTTATTTTTGAGACAGGGTCTCTTTATCACTCAGGCTGGAGTGCAGTGGTGCGATCTTGGCTCACTGCAACCTTAGCCTCCCAGTTCAAGAGAATCTCCTGCCTCAGCCTCCCAAGTAGCTGGGATTACAGGCGCCTGCCACCATGCCTGGCTAATTTTTGTATTTTTAGTAGAGACAGGGTTTCATCATGTTGGCCAGACTGGTCTCGAATTCCTGGCCTCCCAGTGATCTGCCCACCTTGGCCTCCCAAAGTGCTGGGATTACAGGTGTGAGCCACCGTGCCCGGCCACAAAGAAAATTTTTTAAAAAATAAGCTGAGCAGAATGAAAATGACAAAACAATATATCAAAATGTGTATGACACAGCTAAAGCAGTGCTAAAAAAATTTTAAGCACTAAGTGCATACATTATGAAACAGAAAAAGCCTAAAAGCAATAATTGAATCTCGAGAACTTAGAAAGAAAGCAAAATAAAACCAAAGCAAGCAGAAGGAAATAATAAAGATAAAAACAGAAATCAATAAAATCAAAAATAGTAAAACAACAGAGAACAACTATTTTAGATTATTCCTTTGAGTGAGATCATGTGGTATTTGTCTTTCTGTTTGGCTTTTTTTCACTTAACATAATGTCCTCCAGTATCATCCATGTTGTTGCACATGACAGAATTTCATTCATTTTTGTGGCTGAATGATAATTCCATTTTGTATATATACTACATTTTCTTTATCCATTCATCCATTAATGGACACTTAAGTTGATTCCATGTCTTGGCTCTTGTGAATAGTGCTGTCATAAATATTGGAGTGCAGGTAAATCTTTGATATACTGATTTCAATTCCTTTGGATATATATCCAGTAGTGGAATTGCTGGATTGTATGGTAGTACTATTTGTAATTTTTTGAGGAATCTGCATAGTGTTTTCCACAACAGCAGTACTAATTTACATTTCTACCAGCAGTGTATAAGTTTCCTTTTCTCCACATGGTGGTTACCAGAGGTTGGGGCTGCTGCAGGGAAGGGGAGAATGGGAAGATATTGGTCAAAGCATACATAATTTCAGTTAGGAGAATTAAGTTCAAGAGATGTATTGTACAGCAAGGTGACTACAGTTAGTGATGATATAGTATACTCTTGAAAACGTAAAGAGAGTAGGTATTATGTGCTCTCACCACAAAAAAAAGATACCTGTGAGGTAATACATTTGTTAATTAGCAAGATTCAACCATCCAATAATGTGTCTGTACTTCAAAATATCATGTACATAATAAAAATGTACAATGTTAGCTGTCAATTTAAAAATGTAATAGTAAAAAGAAAACAATAGAGAAAATGATGAAATTGGAAGCAAAAAACAATAGAGGAAATCAATGAAACAAAGCACTGATTCCTTAGAAAGATCAGTCAAACCTCTGGCTAGACTGAAAAAGAAAAAAAAGAGGAAACATGAATTATTAACATATTTGATGTACTTGTTTAAATGTTAATATCATGAATGAAATAGGGATATTACTATAGACTTTGCAGACATGAAAAAGACAGTAAGAGAATAATTTGAACAACTCTACACATATAAACTCCACAGCTTAGATGGAATAAAAGAATTCCTTGAAAAACTATCACAACTCACCCAACATGAAAGAGGTACTTTGAATAGACCTATAACCATTAAGGAAATTGAATTTGTTATTTAACAACTTACAAAAAAGAAACATCCAAGCCTAGATGCTTTCACTGGAGAATTCCAACCAACATTTAAAGAATTAATGCCAAGTATACATTTTCTCTTACCTCTTCCAGAACATAGAAGAGAAACACTTCCTAATTCATTTATGAAGCTAATATTACCCTGATGCCAAAAGCAGACAAAGATAGTACAAAGAGAGAAAACTATAGACCAATATCGTTCATGAATAAAGATGCAAAGATCCTTAACAAATATTAGCAAATAGAATTCAGGCATACATACATATGTATATGTATCCACAAAGAATTATAAATCATACCAAGGGGGTTTATTGTTGGGGTGTTCAGTTGATTTAATATTTGAAAATCAATCAATGTAATTCACCATATTAATAGGCTAAAAATCATATGATTATATCAAGCAGTGCAGAAAAAAATTTGACAAAATTCAATACTCATATATGATTTTTAAAACTCTCAGAGGACTGGCTGTGGTGGCTGACAGACACCTTGTAATTCCAGCACTTTGTGAGGCTGAGGTGGAAGGATTGCTTGAGGCCAGAGTTCGAGACCAGCCTAGGCAACATAGTGAGACTTGTCTCTACAAAACATTTTTTTAAAATTAGCTGGGCATGGTGGCATGCTCCTGTAGTCCCAGCTACTTGGAAGGCTGAGGTGGGAGGATTGCTTGAGCCCAGGGTTTGAGGCTGCGGTGAGCTATGATCACACCACTGTACACCAGCCTGGGTGACAGTTTTTGTTTATTTGTTTAGGAGACAAATGAATATGTACTTGATTTATGTGAGCTTACATAATAAAAACTCTCAGAGATACAGGAATAGCAGGGAACTTCCTCAATTTGATCAAGATCATCTACCAAAAAAACTGTAGATCACAATATACTCAATGGTGAATGCTTTCCCACTAGGATCAGGAACAAGTCAAGGATGTCTGCTGTCACTCTTCTTATTCAACATAGTGCTAGAAGTCCTAGCAAGTGCAATAAAACAAGGAAAGAAAGTAAAAACATACAAATCACAAAGAAAGACATAAAACTGTCACTATTTGTAGATTACATAACTATCTAAATAGAAAATGCCAAGGAGTCTATAAAAAAACTCCTACAACTAGTAGATGAATTCATCAAGGTCACAGGATAAGCTTACATAAATCAATTATATTTTTGTATATTAGCAATTATCACATGGACACCAATATTAAAAGTACAATACCATTTATGATTGCTCAAAAAATTGAAATATTTAGGTGTAACCATCACAAAACAGGTACAGGAGTTTAATGCTGAAAACTACAAAACACTGCTGAAAAAAATGAAAGCCCTAAATAAATGAGAGACACACCATGATCATGGATTGGAAAACTCAACATAGTAAGGATATCAATTTTCACTGATTTGATAGACAAATTTAATCCATTTGCTACCAAAATCTCAGCAGATTTTTGTAAATATACATGAGACTATTCTAAAACTTATATGAAAAAAAAAAGAAGTAGACAAAACTATTTTGAAAAAAAAGAATTAAGTGGGAATCCAATTTCAAGATTTATTATATAGCTTCATTATGAAGTCTGTGGTATTGGTGGACAGGGACACACACATAGATCAATGAGATAGGACAGAGCCCAGGAATAGACCTGCACGTGTATGTCCAATTGATTTTTTTTTTTTTTTTTTTTTTTGAGAAAGGGTCTCACTCTGTCACCCATGCTGGAGTGCAGTCATGCAATCTCAGCTCACTGCAACCTCTGCCTCCTGGGTTCAAGCAATTCTCATGCCTCAGCTACTGAATAGCTGGGATTACAGGTGTGGGCCACCATGCCTGGCTAATTTTGTATTTTTAGTAGAAATGGGTTTTTGCCATGTTGGCCAGGCTGGTCTCTAATTCCTGGCCTCCCAGTGATCCGCCTGCCTCTGCCTCACGAAGTACTGGGATCACAGGCATAATCCACTGTGCCTGGCCTCCAACTGATTTTTGACAAAGGCACAAACGCAATTCAATGGAAGAAAGCCTTTAAAAAATGGTGCTAGAGCAATTGGACATTCATTTTAAAAACAAATCTCAACCCAAACCTCAGACCTTATCCAAAAATTAACTTAAAATGGTACAGGGATATAAATGTAAAATATAAAAGTATAAAACTTTTAGAAATAATAGGGGAAAATGTTTGAGATCTAGAGATGGACAAAGAGTTCTTAGACTTGACAAGAAAAACATGATCCATAAAAGGAAAAACTGACACATTGAACTTTATCAAAATTAAAAACATTTGCTGTGTGAAAAATTCTATTAAAAAGATGAAAGGACAAGGAGTAATGTTCAGAATATATAAAGAACTCTCAAAACTCAACAGTTAAAAAAAATCCAAAAGTCAAGTACTGCATGTTCTCATTTATAAGTGGTAGCTAAATAATGTGTACACATGAACATAAAGGAAAGAATAATAGACACTGAAGACTCAGAAGAGGAGGAGGGCGGGGGAGGGGAGATGGAGGTGAGGAATGAGAAATTACTTCATAGGTACAATGTATATTATTTGGGTGATAGTTACACTAAAAGCTCAAACTTCGCCACTGCTCAATATATCCATGTATTAAAACTGCACTCATACCCCTTACATTTATAGAAATAAAAAATTACTTAAAATACATAAATAAAAAATAAAATTTTAAAATCCAAGTATAAAGTGGACAAAATAAATTTTACCAGAGCGAATATACAGATATCAAAAAGCATACACAAAGATGTTTAACATCATTAGATATTAGGGAATTCAAATTAAAACCACAATGCATAATACTACACACCTATGAGAATGACTAAAATTTTTTTAAAATTTAAAAAATTAGTGAAAACACCAAATTCTGGTGAAGATGGGAAAAAAAAAACTATCACTCCTACATTGCCGGTAGGAATACAAAATGATACACCTACTCTGGAAAATAGTTTCTTTTAGAACTAAACATGTGAAGGTACCAAGAACATACATTGGGAAAGAACAATAAATGGTGCTTGGAAACTGGATATTTATATGAAGAAGGAGAAAATTAAACCCCTATCTCTTATTATATACAAAAATCAAATCTAAATTGAATAGAAACTTAAATGTAAGACCTGAAACTATGAACCTACTATAAGATAACATTAGGAAAATTATCTAGGACATTGATTTGTGCAAAGATTTCTTGAGTAAGACCGCAAAAGCACAGGCAACCAAAGCAAGAAATGGACAAATGGGATCACAGCAGAGGAAACAATCAACAAAGTGAAAAGACAACCCACAGCATGGGAGAAAATATTTGCCAACTACCTATCTGACATGGGATTAATAACCAGAATATATAAGGAGCTCAGACGTCTCAACAGAAAAAATTCAAATTGAAAATGGGTGAAAGATATGAATAGACATTTCTCAAAAGAAGACATACAGATGGCCGACAGGTATATTACAAAATGCTCAACATCACCAATCATCAGAGAACTGCAAATCAAAACTATGAGATATTATCTCAGTCCAGTTAAAATGACTTTTATAAAAAAGGCAATAACGGATGCTAGGGCAGATAGGGAGAAAGTGGAACCCTCCAACACTGTTGGTGGGAATGTAAATTAGCACAGTCACTATGGAGAACAGTATGGAGACCTCTCAAACAACTAAAAATATAACTACCCAATGATCCAGCAATCCTACTGCTGGGTATAGGATCCATATAAAAGGAAATCAGTATATTGAAGAAGTATCTGCACTCCCATGTTTATTGCAGCACTATTCACAGTAGCCAAGATAGGGAATCAACCTAAGTATCCATCGATGGATAAATGGACAAAGAAAATGTGGTACATATATCTACAATAGAAAATTATTCAGCCACAAAAAAGAACGAAATTCTGTTATTTGCAACAATATGGATGGAAGTGTAAGGCATTACGTTAAGTGAAATAAGCCAGGCGCAGCAAGACAAATATCACATGTTCTCACTCATATGTGGGAGCTAAATGTGTTGATCTCATGAAGATACAGGGTAGAATGATCATTACCAGAGGCTAGGAAGGATACCAGAGGCTAGGAAGGATACCAGAGGTGGGGAAAGGGGGATAAAGAGGAATTGGTTAGTGGGTACAAAAATATAGATAGAAGGAATCAGATATAATGTTTGGTAGCACAATAAGGTGACCATAGTTAACAAAAATTTATTGTATATTTCACAATAGCAGAGTGGAATTGGGATGTCCCTAACACAAAGAAATGATAAATGTTCAAGAAATGTTCAAGATGATGATACCCCAGTTACCCTGATTTGATCATTACACATTTAATGCTTATATCAAAATATTACTTCTACCCTATAAATATGTGCAACTATAATGTATCCATAAAAATTAAAAATAAGAAAAAACTAAACATGCAACTACACAGTGACCCAGCAATTGCACTCCTGGGCATTTATCCCAGAGAAATAAAAATTTATATTCACATGAAAAGGTGTACACAAATATTTATAGCAGCTTTATTTATAAGAGTCAAAAATTGGAGGGCCATATGCGGTAGGCGGATTTCTTGAGCTCAGAAGTTAAAAACCAGCTTGGGCAACATGGTGAAACCTCATTTCTATAAAAAAAAAAAAATACAAAAATTGGCCAAGTGTGGTGGTGCACGCCTGTGGTCCCAACTACTCAGGAGGCTGAGGTAGAAGGATAGCTTGAGCTCCATAGGCGGAGGTTGCAGTGAGCTGAGATTGTGCCACTGCACTCCAGCCTGGACAACAGAGTGAGACCTTGTCTCAAAAACAAACAAGCAAGCAAACACCTGGAAACAATTTAGATGTCCTTCAATCCTTCAATGGGTGAATGCTTAAAAATCTGTGACACAGGCCGAGTGTGGTGGCTCACGCCTGTAATCTCAGCACTTTGGGAGGCCGAGGCGGGCGGATCACCTGAGGTCAGGAGTTCAAGACCAACCTGACCAACATGGAGAAACTCCATCTCTACTAAAAATACAAAATTAGCCGGGCGTGGTGGTGCATGCCTGTAATCCCAGCTACTTGGGAGGCTGAGGCAGGAGAATCACTTGAACCCAGAAGGTGGAGGTTGTGGTGAGCCAAGATCGCACCATTGCACGCCAGCCTGGGCAACAAGAGCGAAACTCTGCCTCCAAAAAAAAAATCTGTGACATATCCACACCATGAACTACTCCTCAGCAATAAAAAGGAATGCATTATTGATACATGCAGCAACCTGAATGAATCTTCAGAGAATTATGCTTAATGAAAAAATAAATCCTGAAAGCTTACATACATATGATTCCATTTACATAACATTCTTGAAATAACAAAAATCGTAGAAATGGAGAACAAATTAGAGGTTTCCAGGGGCTAAGTAAAGAGTCAAGGTAGGAGTAAAATGTGTGCAGCTATAAATGGGAAACAGAGATTCTTGTGGTGTTGGAATTGTTCTGTATCTTGACTGTATTGATGTGAATATCCTAGTTGTGATATTATACTATAATTTTGCAAAATGTTCCCATTAGAGGAAACCGGGTAAATTTTACATGGGATTTCTGCTTGGTTTTCTTTTTTCTTTTTTTTCTTTTTCTTTTTTTTTACAACTGCAAGTGAATCTCAAAGGAGACTTTTAGAAAACTATTAAATTACCCATCCTTAGTTTACTATTTATTTGTAAAATGGAGAAAATAATAGCTGTACTATATCCTGGAATTGGGCCGCTAAAGTTGGAAAATGCTTAAGAACTTGGACATAGTGCTACATACTTGGATTTACAGACTTCTGGATCACAGAGTTGTTAGTAATTTTCTATTTCATTGGTATCCAAATTATTTTTTTTCTGGACCACAGGTTGGACACTGAGGAGACTGGTGGGAAGCAGAGCAAAAGGTGCTTCTCATACCTTCTTCTCTTTCCAACATCCAACCACGCTTCCCTCCCTTCTCAGTCTTGCTTTCATCTGTTTTCCATATTAGAATTCTGAGGGATTTTGTAGAAGAAAAGAGGCTTTTACTTACATTTTGAAACCAACTCATCTAGTCCCAATCTTTTACTTTACTGATCAGGAGATAGAAACCAGAGAGGTTTAGTGACTACTCAAGACGCTGAGGTAGTTGGTGGTGAAGCTGAGAACAGAACAAGGACTATTGACCCTCACTCCAGTGTTTTTTCCACTAAATCATGGTGACTTGTATTTAGATTGCTTTCTCAATATTTTTGTCAACAATCAAATAGCAACACCATTTATTGTTGTCTAGAGGCATAACTTTGTGCAGTAATTCTTAAGTATATGGGTAGAATTTTTAAGCATTTTGGTAGTCATGGTATGGGATATTGTTCAAGGAGTGCCTTAAACATAGGTACATTTATTGTACATATCGGAAAAGCTTATTGGTGCCACCTAGTGGTTTGAGTGGCAGGTATCGGTAGCAATTAAGAAGACATTTCAATGCCCCACCCGGCTTTTGTTTATGCTTTATCAATAGGTATACTAAAAGTCATCGCCAACTACCTCAGCCGCTTTTTTTTCTGTAACATTTTAGGTGAAAAATGCTTTTCAGAATACAAAAGAAGAGACTTGGTTTTGGGTTAGCTGTAATTTATCTCTACTAATTAAAAACTTTCTCCTTAATAGAGTAAATTATTTAGATAAATTATTTTCAAACTCAAATTACCTGCTAATTACTGTTCATTCTTAAATCAGAAAAACAGACACTTAGCACAGATCCTTAGGATTCCTGTAAAATGAACAGTTGGGTTCAGTAGGTGCTTAGAAGTACTAAATTTTTTTAAAATTCTGATTCAGATTTTTTACTAAATCAGGTATTTTTCTGTGTTTAAAAAAAATCTTGTGACCATATAAAGACTTGTCATAAGGGCTACAATTAGAATTAAGTACTCAATTTAATCATTAGAAGGTTTTAACCATGTGAGGTTTTCTAATGAGCATACATTTCTTTCAATGAAAATTTACACTGAACAGATACAATCCTTGTCCTAACATCAAAGCAATTGTTTGCAGACCAAACCCATCAGTACAACTATCGAATACCTAAAACACTTAATTACATCTTTATTCTCACCATACAATTTTTTTCTCTTATGAGGGGTCATGAAAGGAGTGAATCATGATATAATTTGTTTGCCCAAGGTGTTATTAACTTTAGAAATTGCTGGTCTTCTGGGCTGGCCCACTTATCAAAGCCATTTTCAGAACAATTATGACAATGATGACTAAATACTTAAGTAGACAAAAGATGTTTGGCGGACAAGGAAAAGGGATGTTGTTAACTGGTCTGTAAAAGGAACCTGAATAAACCCAAGAATTGTAGGATACAAAGGTGACCACTGAGAGGAATGGGATCAGTGACAGGAAGAGAACAGAAAACGGTTTTAAGAAAAAATGGCCAGGAGTGGTGGCTCATACCTGTAATCCCAGCACTTTAGGAAGCTGAGGTGGGCAGATCACTTGAGGTCAGGAGTTTGAGACCAGCCTGGCCAACATGGTGAAACCCCGTCTCTACTAAAAATACAAAAACTAGCTGGGCATGGTGGCGGGTGCCTGTAATCCCAGCTACTCGGGAGGCTGAGGCAGGAGAATCACTTGAGCCTGGGAGGCAGAGGTTGCAGTGAGCCGAGAGGTTGCAGTCAGCCAGCCTGGGTGACAGAGCAAGGCTCTGTCTCAAAAAAAAAAAAAGAAAAAAGAAAAAAGAAAAACATGAAATATCACCATCACCACCAGAAAAGAGAAAAAGGTCTGAGATAATACTTAACAGGACTGAAAAAGTTTAACTAATGGGAGGAATTTGGAAAACATATTTAAGTGTCCATTTAAAACTCTCAACCTGTGCAAATTATGCTTTCAGGTGTTTGAGACTTTCTTTTTTCTTTCTTTCTTTTTTTTTTTTTTTTTTTTGAGACAGAGTCTCACTCTGTAGCCCAGGCTCTGGAGTGCAGTGGCGTAATCACAGCTCACTGCAGCCTTGATCTCCTGTGCTTAAGCCATCCTCCGACGTCAGCCTCCTGAGTACCTTGCACCACAGGCGCATACCATCACACCCAGCTTATTTTTGTATTTTATGTAGAGACGGGGTTTCGCCATGTTGCCTGGGCTGGTGTCCCAATTCCTGGGCTCAAGCAATCCTCTTGCTTCAACCTCCCAAAGTGGCCTGAGCCACTGTGCCTGGCTACATTTATTTTAATAATTGAGAAATTTTAAACCATTGACTAGATTCATATTTTCAGACTAACAATTCAAAAAGATTTACTAAGAAAACATGATGCAAATGTAGTCCACTTTCAAGGGCAAGGATCAGACATGAAGTTTGTGGGTAGCAGTCATCACTTATGTCAGAAAATACTCAAAGAAAATCTGAACATTGGAACACCCTCAGAATTCTTTAGTTCAGTGGTTTAGATTGAATGTTGAAGACGTGGGAGAAAACGGCGGGTTTTGAAGGAAAAGTACATGAGAACTTTGGTGTTGACTTGAAATTACATGAAGTAGAATGGGTATTAAGTAAGATATTGTTCAGCTCCTGGCTTCATTGCTCATGCCTTAAGCTCATGAATTCAATTTCTTCCTCTTACCTCAGTCAACTGAAAAATCAGACTGCCTCTTATGGTTGTTGTGAGGATTAAATGATATACTGTGCATAAAGTGCTTATCAATGCTTGGCACATAGTAAGGTATCAAGAAATGTTAATTTCTTTTTTTATTTATGACTAAACATACCAGATAATATTTAGCAAAGCAATCAGGAAAGCCTTCAAAGTTCTTTCCCATAGTTTTTTTGGTTTCACTGGTTGCGTAGACTTGCAATGGCAAAAAGTCACAAGTTTTTCACAATACTCACATAAAATTCTTAATACCCAAAAAATCTATTATCACACATAATTATAACAAGTAGATTTTGTGCCTAGTGACACATATTTTTAAATTTTTGAATAATACAAGTTGGAAAACTAACATGTTCCATTTTGACTTGAGGTTGCAAATTTCTTAGTCTGGAGCCAACATGGAACTTCTTAAAGAATTAGGCAATAATAAGCATGTAGGCTACAAAAAGAACACTTTTATTTTTAGGATCAGTATCAAATAAATGTGAAATATTGGTGATTTCTTTTTTCTTTGTCTTTTTTTTTTTTTTTTTTTAGATGGAGTCTCGCTCTGTTGCCAGGCTGGAGTGCAATGGCGTGATCTCGGCTCACTGCAACCTCCGCCTCCCGGGTTCAAGCAATTCTTCTGCCTCAGCCTCCCAAGTAACTGCGACTGCAGGTGCGCACCACCATACCCAGCTAATTTTTGTATTTTTAGTAGAGACGGGGTTTCACCATGTTGGCCAGGATGGTCTCAATCTCCTGACCTCGTAATCCGCCTGCCTCGGCCTCCCAAAGTGCTGGGATTACAGGCGTGAGCCACTGCACCCAGCCAATATTCGTGATTTCTAAAGAGATTTTTGTACCAAGTTTTGAGAAAAATATTCTTGCTTCTATTAATATTTTCAAAGATGTGTAAATGAATACAGATGATAATTTTTAAGGATTCTATGCAAGATTTGCTACCCCTTCCAATGCTATTCCTGGCCCAAATCCAGAAACATAAACATGCTATAACAGGCAAAATGTCATTATTGAGATACAGTATCTACATTATGGATCCTCAACATCTCCCTAACAATACTCACACAGGCTCACATTAATAAACTGTGCTTGCAGACATGTCCATTCAGTGGTTTACTGATGAACTTAGAAAAAAAAATGTTGGCATATTGGTAAAGTGCAAATATAGCCCTTTTTTAAAAAGTCTGGCAATATTTAAAGTAAAAGTATAATGTAAATTTTTTTCAAAGTGTAAAATATTGAGTACTAATTATATTTGAGAATAATGCCTAATTATGCATGTTAAATGTATAACTTTGCCATTTGAAATCTTGTTTCACATGTCCCTTATTAAGCTACTAAATGTATTTTGTGGTCCTTATATTTTCCAAGTAGATCTTTTAAAAAATTGGCCGGGTGCAGTGGCTTAGGCCTGTAATCCCAGCACTTTGTGAGGTTAGGCGGTGGATTACATGACGTCAGGAGTTCAAGACCAGCTTGGCCAACATGGTGAAACCCCATCCCTACTAACAATACAAAATTAGCTAGGCATGGTGGTGCATGCCTGTAATCCCAGCTACTTGGGAGGCTGAGGCATGAGAATCACTTGAACCCAGAAGGCGGAGGTTGCAGTGAGCTGAGATCCTGCCACTGTACTCCAGCCTGGGCAACAGAGCCAGACTCTGTCTCAATTAAAAACAAAACAAAACAATAACAACAACAAAACACAAACATTAAGCCCATCAATACTGTTCTTTGCTTTCTGTGAATTTATATTATCTCCTGATATATATCTAACATTATTCTGTTTAGTTATTCAGTCATTCACTCAGTTTTGAGTGTGCCTCACAATATGGAGGAGTTTGGATTGTCTGTATCCCTGTGCACATATTCCAGCCAAGGCTGCAGGAGAAACACTTAGAAGTGCATTTCTTTGTTTGGGGCAGTCATCTAAACTCATCTTCAGCACAGTTATAGTCCTCCTGCTGTACTCCTCTCCCTTCCTATCTCAGGGAAAGAAGCATAAGAAGTAGGGATAGGAGCTTCTAAATGTTGCTCCAATCCCCCAAATTCAGATGTGAAGGAAAGAGGGCATGTGTAAGGGTGTGCCCCACAGTGACAACCACTGGCCTGTGCAAGGAGTCCCTGAAGGTGTGAGAATGGAAAGAACTTTCTCATGTCTATGATTGTAAGTTGCTAGCACCCATTCTCCTCCACTCCTGCTCATCATTTCCTCATTTATGACTCTGACATTCTAGCTTACTTGCCTGAGAATTTAGCTGCAATAACTCTTTCTTCCACCTGCTGGCTTTTTAGCCATCAACCTCCCTAGCTTGATAAGGAGGGGAGGACTAAAAAGGCTACAAGATCAATTCTAACTCTGTAATTCTATAGAATTCACTAAAGTTTTGTATTAAATTTTATAAATGACAAACTGCTTCATTAACCTTAGCTATTAACATAATTTTTGTCAGAGTCCATGAGTATCTTGTTCTATATTGCGGGACTAGTTTTGCTGCCTGTTATACATATTGTGCTTTTGTAGTTAAAATGGTCTCTAAAATGGATTTAATTTGTACAAGGATAAAGGGGAAAATATGACTCATTTCAGGGCCTTAGACAAAAATAAGATGTGCTGACTTATGGTCTTGTGGGAGGAACTGATTGATGTACTCAAAGCCAATTATAACCACTATGGCAGACGCACAAAGTAGTGCCATGAGAATCCAAAGAAAACCCAGCTTCACAAAAGGGGTGCCATGTTAGCTGGCTCTTGACAGCTGCATTGGAAACAAGGTAGATTATAGGTAAAGGCATGGAAAGTTAGAGGTCTGCTCTGAGAGTGAAATATGGATGGAGCATAGAGGGGGGCAAATCAAAGTGTGATTGATTTTAAGAAACAGACCTGGTACAGTGCTTGGCTTATAAGAGATGCCCAGTCGATGTTGAAAGAAAAGAAGATGGATTATGTCACTCTTCTGCTCAAAATCTTCCCATCACATTTGGAATAAAACCCTAGGACCATATCCTGCTTCATAAGCCCCTATAATCCCTGCCCCCTTCCCCTCTCACCTCATGTCTTACTATTCTTCACCCTGGTTAGTTCTTCTCTGACCCACTGTCTGGTGAAACCCATTTCTGCCTCAGAATGTGCATCTGCAGTTCCCTCTGCTAATCCCATTCTCCTTTCAGATATACATGCAGCTCCACCTCTCACCTCCCTCAGGTTCTTGGTCAAATATCTCCTGCTGAGAGATGTCTTTTTTTCTGTCCAAGCTACCTGGAATACTCACCTTCTGTTATATACTAAATGTTTATGTCCCCCCACCCCTAAATTCATATGTTGAAATCCTACCCACCCCCCAATGTGATAGTAGTAGGACGTAGGGGCTTTGGTAGGTGATTAGGTCGTGAGGACAGAGCCCTCATGAATGGGATTCATGCTCTTATAAAAGAGAATCTGAAGGACTCCTGCATCAGTGGTTATCTGTGAACCAGGAAACAGGCTCTCACCAGACACTGAATTTGCTAGTGCCTTGATCTTGGGCTTCCCAGCCAAGAACTGTGAGAAGTAAATTTCTGTTGTTTCTAAGCCACCCAGTAGCTATGGCAATTTGTTATAGCAGCCTGAACTAACACATTCTCATACCCAGTTATTACCCCTTTCCTCTACTTTGATTTTTTTTTTGAAATGGAGTCTACCTCTGTCACCCAGGCTGGAGTACGGTGGCACGATCTCAGCTCACTGCACCCTGCACCTCCTGGGTTTAAGCAATTCTCCTGCCTCAGCCTCTGGAGTAGCTGGGATGACAGGCACGCACCACCAAGCCTGGCTTTTTTTTTTTTTTTTTTTTTTTTTGAAACGGAGTTTCACTCTTGTTGCCCAGGCTGGAGTGCAATAGCATGATCTTGGCTCACCGCAACTTCCGCCTCCCAGGTTCAAATGATTCTCCTGCCTCAGCCTCTCAAGTAGCTGCGATACAGACATGCGGCACCATGCCCGGCTAATTTTGTATTTTTAGTATAAATGAGATTTCTCCATGTTGGTCAGGCTGGTCTCAAACTCCCAATCTCTGGTGACCCGCCCGCTTCGGCCTCCCAAAGTGCTGGGATTACAGGTGTGAGCCACCATGCCTGGCCTAGCCCTGCTAACTTTTGTATTTTTAGTAGAGACAGGGTTTCAACATGTTGGCCAGGCTGGTCTTGAACTCCTGACCTCAGGTGATCCACTTGACTCAGCCTCCTAAAGTGCTGGGATTACAGGAGTGAGCCACCATGCCTGGCTTACTTTGATTTTTTAATAGCACTTATCACTGCCCAATATTGCATCCTTTATTGATTTGTCAATATTCTATCTCCTTCACTAGGCTATATGTTAAGTCATCAAGCATAGGGATTTCACTTAGCTTACCACTGTTATCTCCAGTGCCTAGTACATAGTAGGTCTCAATAAATTATTTGGAAAAGGAAAGGAGAGAGCAAGGGGCTAGTTGGTGGGCTTTGAATACAATGTCCAATTATTCTGAAGGACACTGTCTTCCAGTCACACATGTTTACTCATTTCCCAGCTTACAGATAAACACTTCATGAATCCTTATCATCTTTTGCTTGATTCAATGGGACTATATTAAGTACTTAGCATGTAGATGGTATACTATTATGCATGAAGTAGAAACAAAAGAAATAAGTAGATATTCTTTCAGTCAACACACATTTGTTGGGTACATCTTATTGTCAGGTGCTAGTCTAGGTGCTGGGAATATAGCAATGAATAAGACAGATATACTGTCACAGAGCTTGTAGTTCAACAGGGAGAGTTAGAATGAAGAATGATGAGCATATTACTTAAGGGAAAAGAGTAGGTACTCTAGTAGATGAAAGTTTATTAGAGGAAAGTTTGTTCAAACTCAGGCCTGAGAGATGAGTTGGCCAAACAGAAGAGGAAAGATGAAGAGTATCTCGGAACAAGGAAACAGAATGTGCAAAAGGAAGTGTGAGGAAATCAGAGAAGTTGTATATGGCGGAAAGCTGAAGTTCTCAGTCTTCCAGATGCTTACAATCCAGGTGGGGAGATAAGACATGGACATGTGAAACAGTTACATAAGAATGCAAGCAACACAGATGGAACTGAAGATCATTTTCTTAAGTGAAATAAGCCAGGTAAAAAAAAGACAAATATTGCATGTTCTCATTTATATGTAGCAGCTAAAAAATTGGATGAGATGGAGGTAGAAAGTGGAAAGAGAGATAACAGAGACTGGGAAGGATGAGAAGGGTTGGGGAGGAGGATGAAGGGACGTGTGTTAAAGGGTACAACATGGTGAGATAGAAGGAATAAATTTAATGTTTGATAGCAGAGTAAAGTGACTATAATCAACAAAAACGTATTGAACTCGGGTGACAAACACCCCTAAACACCCTGACTTGATCACTATGTATTACATACATGTAACAAAATTTCACATGTACCCCATACATTTGTACAAATAATAAATAAATAAATATGGGCCGGGCACAGTGGCTCATGCCTGTAATCCCAGCACTTCAGGAGGCTGAGGTAGAAGGACTGCTTAAGTCTAGGAGTCCAAGACCAGTCTCACAAAACTCCATCTCTACAAAAAAATATAAAAATTAGCCGGGTGTGGTGGTACACTTGTAGTCCCAGCTACTCAGGAGGGTGAGGCAGGGGAATCACTTGAGCCCAGGAGGCAGAGGTTGCAGTGAGCCAAGATCACACACCTCTGCACTCCAGCCTGGGTGACAGAGTGAAACCCCATCTCAAAAAAATAAAAATAAATAAATATGAATGCAAGTACCTGTAGGAAAAAGATCACTGGTTATAGTACTGAGTGCAACAGATTGTGAGTCCTGTAGAAGAGAAAAGAGAGGACAGTGGGGCTGAAGGTGCCTACATGTCCACAAGAAGCAGATAACATGCAGGCAGAATATGGAAAAGGTATCTGGAATGCGGCTAGATAAACAAAGGTAAGAAGCCTTCTAATCAGGAGAATCGAATCGGTATTTTGGAGAATAGGATGGGCTAGGACTGCTTAGAGTGTTAACATGGGAATGGAGGGAATAATAAAGTTTGATAGCAAGGTTACAAAAGGCGGCCCTTGAAAATAAGCCTGAAGAATTTAGACTTTATCTTGAGGAGGATTAGGAGAGAGTGAAAGTAAAATGTCAGTGAATAACTGACTCCATAACAAATACTTATTGATTACCCATTATATGCCAGGTACTACACTGTGCCAATACAGCAGTGAATAAAACACATCCCTGCCTTCATGGAGGTTATAAAGAAAACACGTTAGATGATAAAGATATGTAGGATAAACTGGGCAGGAAGATATGCCCTTACCAAGAGAAAGGGATGCACATGGAATACATTTGCAAAATAGGAAAAAAAGGAATTGGACAATGAATGAATACGGAGAACAAAGGCAAGACAAGAGTTTTGGGTCTTTGCTTTGCTTTACTTTCCTACTTGCCATTCTGTTTATCCTCACAATTGAGAAATTAGTCTGAATTTAAGACTTTTAAAGAATTGAGTGTTGACTGACACCTGTTTACTAGGCTATTAAAATTTTTGATTTTTACAAACAGCTTTACAACAATCTAAATTATTTAAAACACAGATTCTCTCAGTCTCTCTGTTGTCTTATATGGGTGGCTTACCTAAACCAGTCAGAAACTGTGTAATAAGTAATTTGCAATAATGGTTGAAATAGAAACAGTGTATTGCACATAGTAGGCATTCAGTAAGTATCTGTAAGTGAATGAATAAAGTTTTCTAATTATTTACTTTAATAAGTTAGAGCAGAATCAGGGTTTTCTGATAAGAATGTTTTTCTTACTTACCTGAGTTCTAATATACTTCCCTGAGTGTGTAGAGAAAAAGAAGGGTGGTGAGTAACATACTGCAGTCAGAAGGGGAATCTCCCATAATCTCCAGTTTGTCTTATCTATGCCAGAGGCCACCATTTAGTAGAAAACAATGGAATGTGATAGTCATCCAGTATGTGTGTCCGAGGGGGAAAAAGTATTTGAGATCTTCTGCCTTAAAAATCATCCTCAAATGTCATTCTACAAATTAGTTGTTTTCCTTTTTCCATATCCCTTTCTGATTTGCTCTAATGCATACATATTAGTTGTATATGTATAGTATATTCATTTTTATTTAATATTAAGCTGGAAATTTAAAATGAAACATTAAAGGTCATCTATGGCAGATTCTTCTACTACGTAAGGTAATCTGGTAGGTTTATAACCCAGGCATTTGGCAATGAGTTGTGGCTAATTGCCTTTGTATATGGTAGAGTTTCCTTGCTTCTTCTTTTATTTATTTTTTCTTTTTTTTGGAAATGGAGTCTCACTCTGTTGCCCAGGCTGGAGTGCAGTGGTGTGATCTCGGCTTACTGCAACCTCTGCCCCCTGGGTTCAAGCAACTGTCTGCCTCAGCCTCCAGAGGAGCTGGGGTTACAGGCACCTGCCACCACACCCGGCTATTTTTTATTTTTATTTTTAGTAGAGACAGGGTTTCACCATCTTGGCCAGGCTGGTCTTGAACTCCTGACCTTGTGATCCATCTGCCTCGGCCTCCCAAAGTGCTGGGATTACAGGTGTGAGCCACTGTGCTTGGCCAGTTTCCTTGCTTCTTTAAACTTCTCCACCCCTGCAAAACCATCCTCCCTCACCCAACAGATAACCCGAAGATGACTCATGTTCTTCACACACAAACACACCTTTTACTTTAACTTACACACTTTCTACTCTCTGGGCTGCCTTCACTGCAGCCCAGAGAGTAGAAAGTGTATAAGTTAATTTTCAATGCAGATTTCATTCACTGAGAAAAGTTTAATGAAAAAAGAATCACTGGCTGTGGTGGCTAACGCTTGTAATCTCAACACTTTGGGAAGCTGAGGTAGGTGGATTGCTTGAGTCCAGGAGTTCAAGGCCGGCCTGGGCAACATGGTGAAACCCCATCTCTACAAAAAACGCTAAAGTTAGCCAGGCATGGTCGTGCATGCCTGTAGTCTCAGCTACTTGGGAGGCTGAGGCAGGAGCATCATTTGAGCCTGGGATGTGGAGGTGCAGTGAGCCGAGATCACACCATTCCATTCCAGCCTAGGTGACAGAGAGGGACCCTGTCTCCAAAAAAAAAAAAAAAAAAAAAAAAAACCCAAAACCAATTACATTACAGAAAATTAGGAATATAAAGACAAAAAATTACCTATAAAGCTAATCATTAATATAAAAGATTGATTTTTAGTCCATCTGTTTTAGCCCTTTGTAAAGCTAGTTTTTAAATTATAAAAGTAATGAAGTAATACAGAGGTTTTGTTTTCAGTAATGGCACAATAGCTTATATTGGACTGTTTTCCACAGATAACAATTTTGGACCCTGGACAAAATTTTTTAAAAAACCAAAACACTGGAAAGTTACCAAAAGTAATCACAAAGTAAAAAAGACTCCACCCCTGGTACTGTGGTTTGAATGTGTCCCCCAGATTTCATGCTTTGTAAACTTAATCCGCTAATTTATATGTTGATAGTATTTGAAGGTGAGGGTTTTGGGAGCTAATTAGGATTAGATAAAGTCATCAGGATGGGGCCCCTGTGATGGGGGAAGAGGAAGGGAGACCTGGGCTGGCACGCTCCTGCCCTCTCGCTATGTGATGCCCTCTGCCATTTTATGACACAGCATGAGGTCACAGCCAGATGCAGCTGCCTGATCTTGAATTTCCCAGCCTCTAGAATGATGAGTTAAATCAACCTCTTATCTTTATAAATTACCTAGTCTCAGGTATTCTGTTATAGCAACAGAAAATGGACTAATACACCTGGAAAGGAAGGGAACACCACTTAGTAAAATCCATGTTTAAACAGATTAATCCCTGAGGGCATTTTCCAATTAATGCTGTGGAAGTTAGAACTCAAGCTGAAGTCTGATTGGCTTTAAGTATGGAAGGACAGAGTTTGGGGTTGCCAGAACAGCTGGCAATTGAGGAGGAAAGTTCTGAAAATGAGAGCCGTGAAGACGGGATTTCCAAACCTGTGTATTAATTTTCCATCAAATCCTTGGATGATCTCTGAATTGCACATGCATGGTCTCAAAAAAAGTCCATTGTAAAGTAATAGGTTAAAAATGCTCAGCAGAGGCCAGGTGCAGTGGCTCACGTTTGTAATCCCAGCACTTTGGGAGGCTGAGGTGGGTGGATCACCTGAGGTCAGAAGTTCAAGATCAGCCTGGCCAACATGGTGCAACCCTGTCTCTACTACAAATACAAAAAATTAGATGGGTGTGGTGGCACATGCCTGTAATCCCACCTACTCAGGAGGCTGAGGCAAGAGAATCGCTTGAACCCAGGAGGCAGAGGTTGCATTGAGCTGAGATCACGCCATTGCCCTCTAGCCTGGGCGAAAAGAGTGAGACTCTGTCTCAAAAACAAACAAACAAAAATGCTGAGCAGAGATTTCAGTTGTTGCTCACCATAAGAGAGATAGATTTTGGAGTTTGAAGGCTACAAAGTCAAAAAGGGGCTTAGTAAACACCTCAAGCTTTCAATAGAAACTTGAGAGGAGCCACACCTTTGAGTAAAGACTCTTTCCTAGGACTAAGGATTTATTCTAAAACTAAGGATAAAATTGAAATAGATACATCTTAAAATTATAAAAACCAAGCTTACACAAGTTCAAAGTCATTAGCCAAAAACTTGGCTGCCTGCTAGAATGAAAATCAGCATTCTTCAGAGGAAGATAATGTTTTATCCACAATGTCTAGTATAAAAAAATTAAACATGTAATGAAACAGGAAAATGTGACTCAAGATCAAGAGAAAGAGTAGTCAACACAAATAAATCCTGACATGACCTACATTAGCAAGAATTTTAAAGCAGTTATAAATATTTTCAAGGACTTAAAGGAAAATGTAGCCATAGTGAGTGAACAGGTGAAGGAATCTCAGGAGACATTAAAAAAATAACTAAAATGAAATTCTAGAACTGAAAAGTGTAATATCTGAAATTTAAAAAAATCTCTGCGTGGGTCTACCACCAGAGTGAAGGTGGCAAAAGGGTCAGTGAATGTGAAGAGAAGTCAACAGAAAATGTCTAATCTGAAGAACAGAAAAGAACAGGATGAAGAAAAAACGAACAAAGCCTTAGTGAGCATTTGGACAATATTAAGTATTCTAATGTGCATGCAGTTGAAATCTATGGAGAGGAGAGAAATAATGTAATGGAGAAGAAGGAAAATTTGAAAAAGGTAATGACTGAAATTTTCTCAAATTTGGTGAAAATATCAACTAAAAATCCAAAAATCTCAGTGAATGCCTAGCAGCAAAAAGACAAAGAAAACAGCACTATGTACTACCAAATATAAAGAGATGGTCTTAAAACAATGAAAGGAAAAAATTACAGATAGGAAAACAATTAATTATAACTGAATTATCATCAAAAACAATGGAGATCAGAAGACAATGGTATGACAAGTTTAAAAGGCCGAATACAAAAAGGGATACAAAAAGGAATACAAAAAGATGTCGAAGGCAAATGACATGGTATGACAATTTGGATCTACAGGAGCAAAAGGTAAACACAAAAGACCATCTATATTAGTTTCCTGTTGCTGCTGTAACAAATTACTACAAAGTTAGTGGCTTAAAACAAGACAAATTCATCTTATGACTCTGGAGGTCAGAATTCTGAAATGAGTCTGTCTTAGGCTAAAATTAAGGGGTTAGCAGAGCAGTGTTACTTCTGGAGGCTTTAGGGCAAAATAAATGTCCTTGCTTTCTCCAACTTTTAGAGGCCACCTGCATTCTTGCTCATAGTCCCATTTCTCTATCTTCAAAGCCACCAATGGCTTTGAAGTCGAGCCCTTTTCACGTTACCATTTCCATTGGTCCTCTACTGCATCCTTCTTTTCATTTTAAGGATCCTTATGATTACACTGAGACCTTCTGGGTAATTCAGAATGTCCTCCCTATCCTAACAGCAGTTGATTAGCAAGTGTAATTCTATCTGCTACCTTAATTTCCCTTTACCATAGGACCTAACATATTGAGAAATTCTAGAGATTAGGACCTGGACTTCTTATTGCATGGGGAGGGCATTATTCTGCCTACTACACCAATTTTTTTTCCTCTTAATTTCTTAAGTATAACTGTTATTGCACAAATCATAACATAGTATTTTGGCATTAATAAATAAGTAGATATAAAATGTATGATAGCAATAGCACAAGGGGTGAAGGGGGGTAAATAGGATAAACTGCTGTAAGTTTACATGAAGTGGTATCATATTAACTTGTAGTAGACTATATTAGGGATGCATATTATCATCCCTAGAGCAAAGTTTCTTAAATAGAGTTCTATGGAACCTAGGTTTCTGCAAGATGTTGCTAGTTTTGAATTACCTCTTGAATTACCTTCTCTAATCTTCTATTTCATGCCACACACTGACTTACGTTAGTGAACAAGCTCTGTCAGTGAAATAGCAAATAGGAAGTTTTCCTTCTAAAGAAGGAATTTTATTTGATAAGATTTACTTGCACCCTGGCCACTCCACTGTTGTTATAAATGTTGAAAACATAAATTATGTAGGCTAGAAGTAAATTGCATTGTGAAAATTTTGGCTTTTTTTTTGTGATTTACACACTTAGTTATCATACCCTTTTGTTACGTATTTTATTAGAGTTTATGTTTTATAAAAATGCCTGATGATCTAGTATGGTGACTTTTGAAGAAGAGGTGTGAGAAGGATGAGAGGTATTTTAGGCCAACACTTATTTAAAATTCTAATATGTTAGTAATGAATAATTATAATCTTCAGAGTCATTTCATTACACAAGTGCAACAAAGGACATAAAGTCTGTCTTTACAATAATGCTGTTTATCAATAGGTTTTACATGGACTAGGAATCCAAGTTTTCCTATTCCATTGTGTATCATTGGCATTCACCAATTTCTAAATGTAACAGTAGTTCCACCAAAAATGAAAAGACACTTAAAAATTACTACCATTTGACGACCAGAGATGCTGATTACTTTATGTGGCAAGTTCAACCTCAAAACATAATGAAACTTTTACTTTTTAAAAAAAGTCACATTCTATGAAAAGTCTCAGCAATTTATTTAATAAGAGAACTTATTGCTCAGAAAAGGAAAAGTCACACATTTGGTGAGAACATAATAATGCATTATTCAAAATTGTAGTGAGTTAAAGGCTAGAACAAGATGCAGCATAAGAAATTGAAAAGTTCCATTCTCAAATAGTACAATAAGTTGACATATTGATAACATGTCTCATGATGGTAAAGAAATGTTCTATAGTAAATTGAAAATTAATAACTTCTCTAGGTTTATGAGGCAACAGATGTCATTAATATATGTCATACTGTACCATTTGTAAGATTTTTAGTTAATGGTAAAATATTAAACTTTTTTTTCTGCTGCAAAGAGCTGCCTGCAATAAGCAAAGCCCAAGATACATTTAATGTTTTGTCCTCGTAACTGGAAACAAATGGCCAGTCTTAAAGAAACTCTATTGGTATCTGTACTAATGATGGCCCATCAATGGTTGGCTGCAGCCTCTTGTTAAAACAAAACAACAAAACACACACACACACACAAAAAGGAAAGAAAATGCTGTTTTTGATGTCACAGTACTCTGTTTTCTTTACAGATAGATGCTAGTGTCAAAAACTCTTAGAGATGAATGCGGTGGCTCACGCCTGTAATCCCAACTCATTGGGAGGCTGAGGCAGGCAGATCACGAGGTCAGGAGATCAAGACCATCCTGGACAACATGATGAAACCCCGTCTCTACTAAAAATACAAAAATTAGCCAGCTGTAATGGTGTGTGCTTGCAGTTTCAGCTACTTCGGAGGCTGAGGCAGGAGAATTGCTTGAATCTGGGAGGTGGAGGTTGCAGTGAGCCGAGCTTGCGCCACTGTACTCCAGCCTGGCGACAGAGCAAGACTCCATCTCAAAAAAAAAAAAAAAAGAAAGAAATTTGAAAATGCAGATGATGCTACCAAAAAATGGTTAACCGTGTTAAACAAAGATCAAGTCACTCAAGAATGTTTTTAAAAACTGCATGAAAATCTGGAAAATCAGTGAGTAAATCACTTGCTACATACAGAAATCTAGGGGCTCAGTAGAGGAAGAGTTCTCAATAGAGTGCTTGAACTTAAAACCTTGCAGGAGGTTTTTTTTGTTTGTTTTTGAGGCAGGGTCTCACTCTGTCACCCAGTCTGGCATGAAGTGGCACAATCTCAGCTCACTGCAACCTCTACTTCCCAGGCTCAAGCATTCCTCCAGCCTCAGCCTCATAAATAGCTGGGACTACAGGCATGAGCCACCAAGCCCTAACTAATTTTTTTTTTTTTTTTTTTTTTTTTTTTTTTTAGAGATGGGGTTTAGTCATGTTGCCCAGGCAGGTCTTGAACTCCTGAGCTCAAAGGGATCAGCCTGACTCAGCCTCCCGAAGTACTGGGATTACAGACATGAGCCACTGCACCCAGCTGCAGAAGTATTTTTAAGAAAATAAAGTGCCAGAGTTTGCTCAGTGCTTTGAAATGCAGAATAGCTGCAGAAATGAACCTGCTTAGCAGACATCTTTTATCTCACGAAACAGTTGACCAAATCTCTACAAGACCTTGTAGAAAAGGTTTTTATTTCAATTGACAAAATTCTTAGACTTTAAAGGGAATTGAATCTTTGGGAAAATCATGTTGCAGAAGGAAATTTTGAAATGTTTCCACTACTGCTTGATTATGCAAGTGAGGTGGGATATCACTAAGTAGGCTTTTTATTGAAACCACCTGGAAGAACTTCAGTATACAGCTAAACAGTATTCTCCCTCCCTTCTAATACAGGAGTAGGGTCCCTTTAAGATCTGCTCAGGTTGAGAACTTTGAGCTGCAGTCTGATTTTACACTCAAGATGAGAGCTACTGATATGCCTCTAGACAACTTCTGGCTTTCTATTTAAAAGAGAGAGAGACAGAGAGAGAATATCCTGTCATTCATAGAAAAATAATGAATATCTGGCCAGGCGCAGTGGCTTGCACCTGTAATCACAGCACTTTGGGAGGCTGAGGTGGGTGGACACCTGAGGTCAGGAGTTCAAGACCAGCCTGAGCAACATGGTGAAACCCTGTCTCTACTAAAAATACAAAAAAATTAGCCAGGCGTGGTGACATGTGCCTGTAGTCCCAGCTACTTAGGAGGCTGAGACAGGAGAATCATTTGAACCCAGGAGGCAGAGGTTGCAGTGAGCTGAGGTTGCATCGCTGCACTCTAGCCTGGGTGACAGTGAGACTCCATCTCAAAAAAAAGAAAGAAAAATAATGAATATCTTGCTGGAGTTTTCAGTTCCTTATATGTGTGAATAGGCTTATTTACTTCAGGTGAAAATGAAGTCTGTGTACTTATCCTAACCTATACCCAGAATTGAGCACCCATTAAAGCACATTATAACCAATATAGGCATAGTCTAACAATGATATGCTTTCAATTCTTCCCTTCAATCTTCTGTGCTATTATTGTTATACAGTTACATTTAAATATGTTATACTCTCAGTATACTGTTCCTATTTTTTATTTAGCCATTTATTTTAAGAGCTATTAAGTATGCAAAAAGTCCTTTATATTTACCTATATCTTAAGCATTTCCACAAAGCTTCTCTTCTTTGCATAGTTCCAAATTAGTTTGATATCCTATTCCTTCTGCCTAACTTCCTTTAACATTTTTTTGTAGCATAAATCTGCTGCTATTGAATTTCCCATTTTTCTCTTAAAAAACATTTGTCATTCATTTTTCAAAATACTTTCCTGGCTGGGCATGGTGGCTCATGCCTGTAATCCCAGCACTTTGGGAAGCCAAGGCAGGTAGATCACCTGAGGTCAGGAGTTCGAGGCCAGCCTGGCCAACATGGCTAAACCCCGTCTCTACTAAAAATACAAAAATTAGCCAGGTGTGGTGATGGGTGCCTGTAATCCCAGCTACTCAGGAGGCTGAGGAAGGAGAGTCACTTGAACCTGGGAGGCGGAGGTTGCAGTGAGCCGAGATCGTGCCACTGCACTCCAGCCTGGGTGACGGGGCAGGACTCTGTCTCAAAAAAAAAAAAAAAAAAAAAAAACAGTTTGCTGTGTATATTATTCAGAACCAACAGTTCTTTTTTCTTTAAAGATGCCGTCCCACTGTTTTTTGGCTTGCATAGTTTCTGAAGAGGAGTCTGCTATTATTCTTACCATCTTTTTCTGTATATAATGTCTTTTTTTTTTCTCCACTGATCATCTACAAGATTTTATCTGTATCTTTGGTTTTCAGCAGTTTGAACATGGTGAATCTAGTTTTTTGTTTTTAAATTCTTGGCATTTTCTGAGCTTTTTGAAACTGTATTTCATCATTTTTGAAAAATTCTCAACAATTGTCTCTTTCTAGGATTAAAATTACACATATGTTAGACCATATGATATTGTTCAACATCTCTTGAATGCTATTTGTTTTCTTTTGCTCTTGCCACTTATTTTTCTTTTTGATCATTTCATTGACCTATCTTTAACTTCACTGTTTCTTTCCTTGATTGTGTCAAATGATGTATGGATGTGTCTGTATAAGTCACTTTTTATATCTGTTACCATGATTTTAAATTCTACCACTTGACTATCTTTTACCTTCTATATGTCTGCTGATTTTCCTTATCTTTCCATGCATGTTCTCCCTCTTTTCCAGGAGGAAAGGCTAACAATTTAATCATAATTATTTAAAATTTCATATCTGATAGTTCCAACATCAATGTCATCTCCAAATCTGGTTCTATTGATTGCTTTGTCTCTTGAAAATGGGTTTAAACTTTTTTTTTTGTTTTTTTTGTATCTTGTACTTTTAAATTTCTTGCTGCACAGAATAGGTAGAACAGTAGAAATTGAGATAAATAGTAGTAAATACTATTTATTACTGGAAATGACATTTCTCCTGTTGGCTTCTAGAGGGTTAGTCAGTATAGTCAGGAATTGAGCTGGGTTTCTCTTTTGCTGTTGCTATGTTTATGTTCCATGTACCACCAGTTTTAGATTTCACTAGATATACCTTGTGCGTAGGGTGGGATTTGGTTTCCAGAGGCTTTTTCCTCAATGTCCTGCTTCTTCCTTAACTTTATACCTTCTCTATAAATGTGTGCCTCAGAGTTCTCCATGTTCTTGCCTCTTCCCCAAAAGTAGACTTTGGTTGCTTGTTGCCTGGTGCTTGTTATTTGGCACTTGCTAGAGGGTAGGATGGGGAGAGAGAGGGCAGGATAACTTTCTGTGGTCCTTCTCCAGCCTCAGACTTAGTCAGACCCTATATCTCTGGGTCTAGGAGTGGAGTTTTCTCAGTGATCGTATCCCTCACCCAGAGGCAGGAAACCTCTCTTGGACTGGATCCATAATAGTTTCTTTCCCCTCCTCCAGAGTTGGAGGGTTTTGTTCTTTGTATTTCTCCCAGATAAAATGGTATGTCACCTGTGCTCTGGGGGAGATAGGTTTACTGCCCTTACCCTAACAACATAAGTATTTTGTTTCTTAGGGGAGAAGGTCTGGGTGGAGCTTTGTGTGTTTACCACAGAACTCGCCATTCTCCTCTCCAGGCCTATACTGCAAAAGGCGGCTTCCTATGAAATCCCACCCTGACTCCTGTCTTTCTCATCTGTATCCAGCGAAGTTGGTGAAAACAAACCAGCAAAAGGATGCAAACCATCTTTGGGTCTAGGGCTCTCAAGGGTTCCATGATTTCATTCTAGAACAAACTCAGCCTTTAGCAATTTGTTAAATATTTTAGCTTCTTACCTGCTTGTATGGTGGGCTTGCCTTCCTCTTATGCTCTGCCACAGGTAAATCAATGCTTTCATCTTCTCTCCTCTTGAAGATGCCTATTTTTCCTTAGAATATCAGGCTATTTTGGTGCCTTACCTCAGTTCTTGAGGGGGGGTGGTTCAAGACAAATTATGATTTTGTACATTATTTTTTCTTGTTGTTAGCAAAATTAAAAATTATTTCCAGTTTTCTAGATCTTAGGCAGAAGCTATAAGCATTCCTAAGGATTTGAAATGTCATGTTTATCATATTCTAAATTCTCATATGTATTTGGATTCATTTCTCAACTTTTTATTCTATTTCATTAATCTGTCAATCTATGCACATACCAGTTACATGAATTGTAGCTTTATTGTAAATAATGATGAGGGACATTTCATCCATCCTCATTATTGTTATTTTTCAAAAATTTCTTAGATATTCTTGCTAAGTTAATTTTTAAATATAAAGTGTAACATAATTTTCACTTTAGAGCACTGAACTTAAAATAGCCTATGTTTAAGACAGCACTCTACAGCTATATCTCTAAAAGAGACCCTATTTCTAATTCTTTTAACAATTTAATAATGTTTTTCTCTTATTAAATCAAACTTATTCAGTATAGCAAAATAAAAAATAATAGATAGTTAAATAAAAAGAGTAAAATTATCTGCAATTCCACCATCCAATTATACCACTGTTAGCTTTGGACTATATCCTTGTTACAGAACTTTTACTACATAAGCAGACACATGTTACACCTATTATGTATAAATGGTTTCACACAGCATTATAATCTGCTTTTAAACTTAAAATTAAAAAATTTAAATATTATTAAAATTATATATTAATATATTATCAAAATATTTAATATTAAATATTCTTATTAACAATATTTTACAAATAGATACCCTTCCAGAACAGTGATTTTCAGATGTGCTGCTGGGAACTCTAAGGATTAAAACTCTAGACTTCTAGATTTCTAGAACTCTAGAAAACTTTTCATGGGCTATTCTGCATGAGGTTGGAGAATAGAGATTGCCAAGCTGAACCTAACTCTGGCCCACTATTCTCTCTTCTAGTAGAACATTTACTTGTCTCTTTTGGTTCTTAGGATTCTGCATAAGTTTTAATTTTAAAAAAGGCTCTGAAAAGAAAAATAAGTTTAAAAATCACCATTTTGCATCATCAATTAATTTTCTATGAACTACTTCAGGCATACAAAAAAGAGAGTATAATATAAAACTTGAACATATATCACTAACCTCAAGAAATGGACATAATATTATTGAAGCTTTCTGGATGCCTCTTTTTCATTCTTCAGACGCAAGCAATCACTATCCTTTGTTTTATCGTTCTCCTGCAAGTCCTTTTATATTTTTGCTACATATGTTTCTATAAGTAAAATATGATATTATTTTGGGCCAGGAGTGGTGGCTCACGCCTGTAATCCCAGCACTTTGGGAGGCCCAGGTGGGCGGATCACCTGAGGTCAGGAGTTCGAAACCAGCCTGGCCAACATGGTGAAACCCCATCTCTACTAAAAACATACAAAAAATTAGCCAGGCATGGTGGCAGGCACATGTAATCCCAGCTACTTGGGAGGCTGAGGCAGAAGAATCACTTGAACCCAGTAGGCAGAGGTTGCAGTGAGCCGAGACCCTGCCACTGCACTCCAGCCTGGGCAACAGAGCAAGACTCCATCTCAAAAAAAAAAAACCCAACAACAAAAAAACCCAGATTCCTCTCCAAAGAAGTGGGGGCGGTTTATATGTACATTAAGAATATATGAAGCTGGGCGCTGTGGCTCACGCCTGTAATCCCAACACTTTGGGAGGCCGAGGCAGGTGGATCATGAGGTCAGGAGATCGAGACCATCCTGGCTAACACAGTGAAACCCTGTCTCTATTAAAAATACAAAAAAATAGCCAGGCATGGTGGCGGGCGCCTGTAGTCCCAGCTACTTGGGAGGCTGAGGCAGAAGAATGTCATGAACCCAGGAGGCAGAGCTTGCAGTGAGCCAAGATCGCGCCACTGCACTCCAGCCTGGGCGACAGAGCGAGACTCCGTCTCCTAAAAAGAAAAAAAAAGAAAAGAATATATGAAAGTTCCAGTTGCTTCACAGCCTCACAGTTATATCCTTTGTGGAAATTCCATTTTATTATACTTTAAGTTCTAGGTTACATGTGCACAACGTGCAGGTTTGTTACATATGTATATATGTGCTATGTTGGTGTGCTGCACCCATTAACTCGTCATTTACGTTAGGTATATCCCCTAATGCTATCCCTCCCCCCCTCTCCCCACCCCACAACAGGCCCTGGTATGTGATGTTCCCCACCCTGTGTCCAAGTGTTCTCATTGTTCAATTCCCACCTATGAGTGAGAGCATGCAGTGTTTGGTTTTCTGTCCTTGTGATAGTTTGCTCAGAATGATGGTTTCCAGCTTCATCCATGTCCCTAAAAAGGACATGAACTCATCCTTTTTATGGCTGCATAGTATTCCATGGTGTATATGTGCCACATTTTCTTAATCCAGTCTATCACTGATGGAGATTTGGTTTGGTTCCAGGTCTTTGCTATTGTGAATAGTGCCGCAGTAAACCTGTGTGCATGTGTCTTTATAGCAGCGTGATTTATAATCCTTTGGGTATATACCCAGTAATGGGATGGCTGGATCAAATGGTATTTTTAGTTCTAGATCCTTGAGGAATCGCCACACTGTCTTCCACAATGGTTGAACTAGTTTACACTCCCACCAACAGTGTAAAAGTGTTCCTATTTCTCCACATCCTCTCCAGCACCTGTTGTTTCCTAACTTTTTAATGATTGCCATTCTAACTGGTGTGAGATGGTATCTCATTGTGGTTTTGATTTGCGTTTCTCTGACGGCCAGTGATGAAGAGCATTTTTTCACGTGTCTGTTGGCTGCATGAACGTCTTCTTTTGAGAAGTGTCTGTTCATATCCTTCACCCACTTTTTGATGGAGTTGTTTGATTTTTTCTTGTAAATTTGTTTAAGTTCTTTGTAGATTCTGGATATTCGCCTTTTGTCAGATGGATAGATTGCAAAAATTTTCTCCCATTCTGTAGGTTGCCTGTTCACTCTGATGGTAGTTTCTTTTGCTGTGCAGAAGCTCTTTAGTTTAATTAGATGCCATTTGTCAATTTGGCTTTTGTTGCCATTGCTTTTGGTGTTTTAGACATGAAGTCCTTGCCCATGCCTATTTCCTGAATGGTATTGCCTAGGTTTTCTTCTAGGGTTTTTGTGGTTTTAGGTCTAACATTTAAGTCTTTAATCCATCTTGAATTAATTTTTGTATAAGGTGTAAGGAAGGGATCCAGTTTCAGCTTTCTACATATGGCTAGCCAGTTTTCCCAGCACCATTTATTAAATAGGGAGTCCTTTCCCCATTTCTTGTTTTTGTCAGGTTTGTCAAAGATCAGATGGTTGTAGATGTGTGGTATTATTTCTGAGGGCTCCGTTCTGTTTTTTTTGTTGTTGTTTTTGTTGTTGTTGAGACGGAGTTTCACTCTTGTCACCGAGGCTGGAGTGCAGTGGCGTGATCTTGGCTCACTGTAACCTCCGCCTCCCAGGTTCAAGCGATTCTCCTGTCTCAGCCTCCCAAGTAGCTGGGATTACAAGCATGTGCCACCATGCCCAGCTAATTTTTGTATTTGTAGTAGAGACGGTGTTTCACCATGTTGGCCAAGCTGGTCATGAACTCACGACTCAGGTGATCTGCCCGTCTCGGCCTCCCAAAGTGCTGGGATTACAGACGTGAGCCACCATGCTCAGCCAATATTAGCATATTTATAGTTCATATTTTAGGACTAATCTTGGAACTAATCAGTACTATGTATTTCAAATATCTTCTCCCATTATGTGACTTGTTTCATTTTTGTGTATGTTTTTTATGCAGAAAATTTTTAAAGTTGAATATAATATACTATATCAGTATTTTCCTTTATGGTCATCTTTGTGTTTTACTTAAATTTTTTTTACCTTACCCTTAGATCAAAAAGATAGCCTCCTACATTCTATTAAAAATGTTAAGGTTTTGCTTTTATTTGGGCTTGTAATTTGCCTGAAATTTATGTGTGTGTGTGTGTGTGGTGAGATAAAGATCCAATTTGTTATTTTATTTAGATAACCAACCGTTCCAACCATTCTTCTCTAATCATTTATGATGTTACATCTGCTACTTATTAAGTTCTCATAAGTTTGAGTCTATTTTGGAGTTCTGTATGTATTGTTTATTTTTGTATTATTGGGTTCAACATTGTTTAAAATACTATGATTTTATAATGTCTTGATAGTTTTTAGGGTAAAACTTCACTTGATCCTTAGTCTTCAAAATTGTCTTGGCTATTTTTGGCACTTAGCTTACTCATATAAACTCAAATTCTTCATTTCTAAGCAATAATGTTGTCCCTAAATCATTTAATTTTCCATTTTTGTAAGTATGTAGAAATGCAAGTGATTTTTGAATTTGACCTTGTATCCTGAGACCTTGATAAATTCATTCTTAGTTCTAGTAGTTGCTTTGTGGATTCCTTAGGATTTTTTGTGCAGACAATATGTCAGCTGAAAATACAGTTATACTTTTTCCTTTCAGATATTTATTTTTTGTTTTTTCTTAATACACTAGCTAGGACTGCCAACACCACGCTGAATGGAATGAGTAAGGGACTAAGAGGGGACCATCCGTTACTTGTTTCTGATCTTAGGAAGAAAGCATTTAATATTTCACCATTATGTTGGGTGTAGGTTTTTAATGGAGGGCCATTATCAGATTGAGAAAGTTTTTTATATTTCTAGTTTGCCGAGAGTTTTACATTATGAGTGGGTATTATAGCTGTTAAATGCTTTTTCTGGGCCTATTGAAATGCTCATATTTTATTTCCTTTACTATGTTAATATGAATTACATTGATTATCAAATGTTAAACCAACCTCTCAATTCTAGTATAAACCACATTCAATTATGATGATTTATGCTTTTTATATATTGGTTAATAGTGTTGAAGACTTTTGCATTTATGTTATTGAGGGATATTGGTTTGTAATTTTCTTGTAATGTCTCCATTAGGTCTTGGTATCAGGCTAATGCTGACCTTACAAAATGAACTGGGAAGTTCTGCCTCCTCCTTCATTTTTTGAAGAGTTTGCATGTAAAATGTTTTATTTCTTCCTTAATTTTGGGTAGAATTCAATATAGAAACCATCTGGACCTTTAGTTTTCTGTGAATCACAGCTATTTTAAAGTTTGTTTCTGATAAAACAGTTGTACTGTCACCTTGGACAAGCTGCAACTACATTTCTTTTTTTTTTTTGAGATGGAGTCTCGCTCTGTCACCCAGGCTGGAGTACAGTGGCACGATCTCGGCTCACTGCAAGCTCCACCTCCCGGGTTCACACCATTCTCCTGCCTCAACCTCCTGAGTAGCTGGGACTACAGGTGCCTGCCACCACACCCGGCAAATTTTTTTTTTTTTTTTTTTTTAGTAGAGATGGGGTTTCACCATGTTAGCCAGGATGGTCTTGATCTCCTGACCTCGTGATCCGCCCACCTCGGCCTCCCAAAGTGCTGGGATTATAGGCTTGAGCCACCGCGCCCGGGCCAAGCTGCAACTACATTTCAAAGAATCTCATTCCCTGTTTAGTTCTGGATTAGTTGGCCAAAATCAAAATATGCATGAGATTTGGAAGGTAGAGTGAAATAGTAGCTAATATACTCTGATGGTCTTTGTGGTGAGAAGTGGTGAGATACAACTGCAGAGGTGCTGGTGGGTTCCAATCTGTCCTTGTTCTTCCCTGCTCCATGTCCAACTTTTATTTCTAACTGCAGACCCTGTTGACCAATTATGACCCAAGACTCACTACCAAATGAAGTGACAGTATCTTCAAACAACTCTTCCAGCTTTCTTTTGCAGGCTCACTTCAGCAACTGGATATGCCTGGCTTCTCAATTTCCCTGACAAGCTCCAATTTGGCCAACTATACCTGTGCTTCAGAAAGGCTGGTTCATGACTTTTCTCTTATCCACCAGCTCACCCTTTCAGATCCTTACTTCTTCAGTTTCTTCCACAGTTGTGTCAAATCTGTTGCTATAAATTCCTTATTTCATAATACTCACACTGGTTCTGCTTCCCTGATTGAACTTTAATAGAGATAACTAAAAAATTAAAATTTTCTATGGGTCTGTTTTAATTATCCTTTTTCCTTTGTTTTTACAGTCAGTTGGTTTTATCTCCTTGAATGCCTTGTCATTTATTGATTGAATGCTGGACACTGTGTATCCAAATTATAATAATTTTAGGGTCTGGATGATGTTATCTTCTTCCAAAATGATGGACTTTAACATCCAGCAGTGAGTTAGGGTAAGAACAGATCATCTTAATCTTGTTCAGGATTGAGCAATTTCAGACTTTGTGATGGCTTACTTATTTTGGGTTTATGCTTTTCTTTTAGGGAATAGCCCTTCAAGGATCCCCACTTAAAAAAAAAAAAGTTGGTATTTAATGCAGTTCCTCCCCTTTGGCAGGCCATGAACTGAATGTTCTGAATCCCCCACCCTGTGTGAGTGATAATACAGCTGCTCAGTTTTTCAGTCTCTTGGCCACTAGTTATAAATTGTCTTTGGGGAAAAGTGGTGCTGAATGTGTGGTTCACTTTTTTTTGTGCTCCTCTTCTTTTTAGGATCCTGGTCCCGCAAGGCCTTGCTGCAAAACATTGGAAAAAATTATCTATATTAAACCCAGTTATTTCCCTCTCATTCTCATCCAAACAGGATTTCACCCCCATCACTGTAGTTAAATTGCTCGTATTGCAATATCCAGTTGACAGTTCTCAGTCCTTATCTGGTAACAGCAATCATTGCTTCCTAGAAACATTTTCTTCACTCTCTAGGGCCTCAGTCTCCTTATTTTATTCCTATTTCATTGGCCAACCTTCATTATTTTTTGTTGGGTTCCTGTCTTCCTGATCTCTTAACATTAGACGACCCAGGCCCCAATCCTGGGACTTTTTTTTTTTTTTTTTTTTTGAGATGGGGTCTCACTCTGTCGCCAGGCTAGAGTGCAGTGGCGCGATCTCGGCTCACTGCAACCTCTACCTCCCAGGTTCAAGCGATTCTCCTGCCTCAGCCTCCTGAGTAGCTGGGACTACAAGTGCGCACCACCACGCCCAGCTAATTTTTTTATTTTTAGTAAAGACAGGGTTTCACCATGTTGGCCAGGATGGTCTCGATCTCTTGACCCCATGATCCACCCACCTTGGCCTCCCAAAGTGCTGGGATTACAGGCATGAGCCACCGTGCCCAGCCCTTTACTCTCATTCAGTCTCATGAATTTCCCTATCATGCATATGCTCAGGCTCCCAGATTTCTATCTCCAGCTTCTCTCTTCTGAACTCAACATTTTGACTTGGATGTTTAACAAATATTCACACTGATAAGCATCTCAAACTTAACATGTCCAAAACATAACTTCATACTTTCTACCACAAACTTGTTCTACTGTCTTCTAAGCTAATTGCAATTCCATCCTTCTAGTTACTAGGGCTATAATCCTGAACTCTCCTACTTCACATCCAATCGTGTGGGCTCTACCTTCAAAATAGATTTAGAATCCTACCACTTCTCAGCACCTTCACTGTTATCTCCCATATGGATTGCAGTAATAGTGTCCTAAGTAGTCTAAGGGAGATTCCTTAAAAACCTAAGTCAGATTATATTATTTTCTCAAATCCTTCAAATGGCTTCCAGTCTCAGATTAAAAACTTCAAGTACTTACGATGGTTTATAAGACGATACATAATCTTGCCTCCAAATATTCTTCTGGCCTCGTCTCTCATACACTTGTCCTTGTTTACTTGGCTTCAGCCACATTGGCTTTCTTGCTATTTCTTAAAAATGCTTCTGCCCCCTGCCTTTGGGCATGCTGTTCCAAACAGACATACTTGGAATGCTTTTTCCCAGAAATCTTGATGGATCACACTACCATTTCCTTCAGTCATATCAGTGATGCTTTCCTTAACCTATTTAAAACCAAAACCCTCCTCCCTAATAAGCCCTTCCCCAACATTCCTTAGGCTTTTTCTTATCCCTACTTTTTCTCCAAGGACTTGTAATTCTCCCTATAATTATTTTTTCTGCCTACATCCAATAGCATATAAGCTTCATTATGGTGGAGTTTTGTCAATTTTGTTCACTGCTTTATCCCTCGCACCTAGAATAGCACCTGACACATAGTAGCACTCAATATTTGAATAACTCATCAATTTTCAATGGATTCTGATTAAATTTACAAGTCAATTCTAAACAAGCGGTGACATTTCAAGGTTTAAACTTCAGTGATCAGGTTCCTTTTAGGTGATATTCCTGTCATTGATTTTTTGCTTGCTTTTTGTCCTTCTTCTGGTTATAGTCCCCTTCTTTTTTGGGGGGGGACTGTACATCCTTTATATCTTCTGGCAATGCTGCTAACCGTAAAACTTTACATCTCCCTTGCTTAGAGTGGTAAATAGAAACCCAGGACTGATCAATCAGTACTCCATCTCCATGGAAAAACAGATTAGTTCAAGGGATTAAAATGGCTCATTTCCTGGGATTTCATATATTAGGTGTTGGGATAAGAAATTACTTCTTTCCGGCCGGGCGCGGTGGCTCACGCCTGTATTCCCAGCACTTTGGGAGGCCGAGGCGGGCGGATCACGAGGTCAGTAGATCGAGACCATCCTGGCTAACACGGTGAAACCCCGTCTCTACTAAAAATACAAAAAATTAGCCGGGCGTGGTAGCGGGCGCCTGTAGTCCCAGCTACTCGGGAGGCTGAGGCAGGAGAATGGCGTGAACCCGGGAGGCGGAGCTTGCAGTGAGCCGAGATCGCGCCACTGCACTCCTGCCTGGGCGACAGAGCGAGACTCCGTCTCAAAAAAAAAAAAAAAGAAATTACTTCTTTCCTCTGCGGTTGTTAGTCATTCATAGTCCTAAGTTTTCTCCATTTTAGTAGGACAGATGAGGTCACTGCACAGAAGAGAAGAGAGGTGACACCCGATGGATTCTGTCTTGTCTAAGGACAGCTAGACCTCTGAACTTCCTGGTAACTTGAGCCAATATATTTTATCTATCCTTCCATCCCTAAATTTCTAGGTAATTTGAGTTTCTTCACTTGTAACTTGACAAGCATTGAATAATATACACCTCATTTTAATAGTATAACCTTATCTCCCCCCAAACAAAAATCTCTTGTTCAGTTTCTTCTGTAGGGATTCCCTAAAAAAGATTTTTGAAGTGAATCTGCTCGACTTAAAATGAATTCATCTGATTAGGAACTTCTCCAATCCAGTTGTGGAGATTAAGGTCTTCCCTAGCATTTTTCAGATGGTGGGAGTGGTATCAGCAGAACATTCCAATATAGCTAGAGATTTGTTACCCCACTGATAATTCTTTTCACTCCTCACTAAAAGCCTTGAGAATTCTTTTTTTTTTTTTCAACCCTTAGTTCTACTTCAGCCCAGGTGATCTAGATTTGAAACCTATAGGCAAGTAGTTCTCAAACTTTAGCTTGCATCATAATCCCTTGGTGAGGTTGCTGAAAAAGACTGTTGGGGCCAGGTACAGAGGCTTATGCCTGTAATCCCAGCACTTCGGGAGGCTGAGGCAGGAGGACTGCTTGAGCCCAGGAGTTCGAGACCAGCCTAGGCAACATAGGGAGACCCTGTCTCTACAAAAAATAAAAAATTAGCTGGCTGTGATGATGTACGCCCAGCTACTCGGGAGGTTGAGACCTGGGTGGAGGATCCACCAGGAGGCCAAGGCTGCAGTGAGCCATGTTCACACCACTGCACACTACTTCAGCCTGGTAGAGGAAGACTCCTTCTCAAAAACAAACAAACAAACAAACAACAAAAAAACAACAGTTGTGCTTCATCCTCAGTTTTTGATTCTGTAGGTTTGGGGTGTGGTCTGATAATTTGTATTTCTAACAAATTCCCAGATGATGCTGATACTATTGGTCCCAAGATGACATTTTGAGAATTACTGATAGATTCATATGTTAATAATAGAAAGTGGTTATTTTCCTTTAATCCAAGTACTCAAGTAACTAGCAGTCCTGGCATATTTAGCTGCATAAGTCATGCAGCAAATGGATGCATATTTTAGAAGTATTAGAGTCCCTACATCATGCTGTGCCATGGTAATGATGCACTTTATAGAATGCAGAAAGCTTGGGCCTCAAAGATAAGCAGCAGTTGTGTTGGTTTTCCTAAGAATTTAACCTTGCAAGAGATCGATTGTAGAACATTTGCCTCCCCACTTGGAATTTTTGGCTTTCTCTCTCTCTTTAGCAAGCAGAGAAGAGATGTAGGAGACTGGCTACTCTTTTCCTGATCAAATGTTAAGGGACTATCATCGAGCTACTTGTCTCATATGAAAAAATCTTTTTCTAACTTGATTTCCCAATACACTAGATTAGATTTGTTTGGAGGTGTACTTTTCCTTTGCCAGGGAATATGTAGTATGACTGAACACATGATCTTTTATTTTTTAACTATTATTCGTGTTACCCAAGGTTTGATATCTATATGATCTCTTTTTTAACTACTAACATAGAATACCTACATTTTAAGTTCTCACAAGTGATTTTACTAATGAACTCTATTTCCGTTCAGAAAAAAGACAATTGGTAGTGTAAGTTTCTAAATACAGTTTCTGGACCAACAATATCAACATCATAAGAGAACGTGACGGAAATGCAAATTCATGGGCCCCACTCCAGACACTCAATACTGACTTAGAAACAGGAGCAACCAAAATTGTGTCTGAACAAGCTTGCCAGGTGATTCAAGTTTGAAAACCACTGTTGCCGAGGAATAATTAAGCTAAACACTCCTAGGACAAGAAAGATGGTGACTATTACACACTGGGATGATATTACTATGATCCCTGTTGGAACGATAGCACAACATTTATGGAAGCACACCTCAATATTCTAGCTGAGACAATGCAGAGACAAATGAGGACAGTGTACGTACGTTAAGTGTACAGACCAATAGTAAAATCCATGAGAAAAATCATTTTCTGAGAACTGCTCTAAAAATGTTTATTTTGCCCAATGAACTGATACGATTTTTTAATATAACAATGACATTTATAATCAATTTTCCTATTCCTAGCTTGGTTGCTTGGAGACTTTGAAAATGTTTTATATTTAAATGAATGTTTCCTCTAGGTGATTTAGCTTAGTTTTCTAGTATAATTATCCTTATTAACAACTTATATAATTCTTTTATTAAAAAATATTTATAGTTATACAGTATTTGTGGGTTTTATTAAGAAGAATTACAAATTCTTCTTGGGAAAAGGATATATAGATAAGGTTTTTGAGGGAGCAAGTCTAGCATATGGTCAATAAATATCTAAATGAAGTCCTGAGTTTAGCTCTCCTGTTGCCTCTCTGACCTTCTCTCCTATTACTCTACTTCTTGCTCACTCCAATATAACCATATTAACCTTACTGTTTCTCCAACATATGAGAATATCTGCACCTCAAGGCCTTTGCTTTTGTTCCTCTGCATGGAAATGGTGGTCTCCTAGACATCTGCATAATTTTTGTCCAACGTTTCTTGCAGTTTTGGCTCAGATACTACATTCTCAGTGAGGCTTTCTCTAATTAGTTCTCCCTTCGCTCCTGAATTCTTTTCCTGGCCTAGTTTTTGCACGATCTCAGCTCACTGCAACCTCTGCCTCCCGGGTTCAAGTGATTCTCCTGCTTCAGCCTCTTGAGTAGATGGGACTACAGGCACGCACCACCATGCCCAGCTAATTTTTGTATTTTTAGTAGAGATGGGGTTTCACCATGTTGGCCAGATGGTCTCATCTCTTGACCTCGTGATCCACCTGCCTTGGCCTCCCAAAGTGCTGGGATTACAGGCGTGAGCCACCACGCCCAGCCCATTTTTCCCTAGTTAGCTATTATCATGTAAGGTAACATGTAATGGATTATTTTCAGTCTTTCTGCTATTTGAAAGTAGCCTCCACAAGGCAGGGATTTTATTTTTGCCTGTTTTGCTTTTGGATGTATGCCCATCACCTACAGCAGTGCTTGGCATATAAGTGCTAACAGGAGCTTGTGAATGACTGAGACAAAGTATGCAAGAATCTGAATGTTTATATTTAATAGCTTTAAAAAGCTTTTTTAAAAATCTAGATGCTAGCCTAGATTTTTTCTTCCACAACACATACCACAACTATTCAGATTTACTCTTTCCTCCAAAACATTTAGTAAACACCTACTACATGCCAGGCACTGTGCTAAGTGTTGAGAACAAAGATGAATGAGATTCTGATGTTTCCTGGAGCTCATAGTAAAATAAAGGAAACAACTTTTTTTAAAAAAACACAAATACAAGATATGTGTAGGCGTTTGTACACAGAAAATACTAAAATTTAGGTCCTTTCCCCTCTGGTTTTTCTACTACTAGTCTCAGTAAAGCAAATACTAGACACTAGAGGGACAGTAAAGCACAAAGAAAGAATGAGATAGGCAGGACTAAAGCTTCAGCCAAAAGAACAAATCACAGATTATAACATTCTTATGCAGAAGAGCATTATGTAACAAGGTTAGTCTGACCCGAAGGCTGACAAATGGCCCAGATGACCTCATGATATTTTGAGAAGCATTACGTAAACTTTAAGTATCCACAATTAGTGATAATCCTGACATTCCAACAAATAAAATTATAATATTTTCTTAACAATTATTAGCTATTATCAAGTCTTGATTACAACATTTTCTAGCCCACAACACCTGTCTTTTCTATGGCAAACACATTTTGCATATGACGCCTATAAACATCCTGCCACTTTTCCCTATCTTTCCTTCTCTGGTAACAGCAACTAGGGTTCATAAACAAAGCAGATTCATATGAGTAGCAGGTCAGTGTCCCTGGAGTTCTTTAGGACAGATGTGGCAGCATAGTTACAGAGGTTTACTTTGCTCTTTCCAATGGTACAAGGAAGTCCTCTGAAATCCACCTCTTAAACCTTTCTTCCTTACTGGTCTGAGTAAAAAATTAGGTGTTTATGGTAACCAAGTAAATTATTCCAAAATTTTGCTTTAAGGTATTTTAAGAAGAAACAATAACATGTTTTTTAAAACAAGATGCTTTGGATATATGTAATTGACTTTTATCAAATGAAGCTGAGATTTATTATCTAGATGTGATTGAATCCAAAGGACCATGTCAAAGGTTTACAGATCAGTGTCCCCGTAGGGCTTGCAAAGTTATTTAATGGATTTTATCAAATTTAAATTCAAATTTTGCTAAAATGCTTTAATTTTTAGAAATTGTAAAAATAATGTTTAGATATAGGCAAAATTTGGACATATTGAATACTAGTGCACTAACTTGTACTGCCAGGTTATCTTTGTGTGAGGCTTCTCCTACACTGTACCTCTATTTGTTTTGTTTTTCACTGTTGAGGAAAGTAATAGCACACTCACTCACATAAACTAGTATACTACTAGAGCATGTGTATAGTATATATATTATAAAAGTTTAAGTCAGATGCATCTGCTTAGCAATGCTGTGGTCACAACCTAAGAATTGTGCAGTAACAAGTGAAGGAGTCAAGCTGCTGTCATAAAACTGTTTTATAGAGGCCCATTTTGGCTACTGTTTTGGGAGGTGGGGAAGTTCATATCTATGAGTTTCTATAAATTCAATTTTTATGTTTTACATATTTGGTATTCCACACATTTTTCACTGGAAGAGAAAAGTCTGTTAAAACTGTAGCACTAATAACGTTGCTTATCTTACTAGGGAATAAAAAAGGAATTAAGCTCTGAGCACCAATTTTTAAACATCTATTTTTGAAGAATGCAAAGGAAATTTTTCATGCAGGTATGTTAAATCTTAATGGACTACTGGCCATCATTAGAATTTGCACCAGAAAATCAACTAACTGCTTGAGCATTACAGCATTCCTCTAAAACAAAAACAAAAACAAATTATAGGGCAAAGTGGTATTAAGTAAGCCCTAAGAAAGGAAAAATATAGCAGGTGTGGGGGTGAGGATGTGACATTAGAGGATGAGGAGAAAAAAAAAAAATCAAGAGGCCGGGCGCGGTGGCTCACGCCTGTAATCCCAACACTTTAGGAGGCTGAGGCGGGCGGATCACGAGGTCAGGAAATCGAGGCCATCCTGGCTAACACGGTGAAACCCCGTCTTTACTAAAAATACAAAAAATTAGCCGGATGTGGCGGTGGGCATCTGTAGTCCCAGCTACTCGGGAGGCTGAGGCAGGAGAATGGCGTGAACCTGGGAGGCGGAGCTTGCAGTGAGCCGAGATCACTGGACTCCAGCCTGGGCGACAGAGTGAGACTCCGTCTCAAAAAAAAAAAAAAAAAATCAAGAAATGCCATCCTCCAAGATAATCAAATATTTTAAGCCTAAGTATATAGACTCAAGAAACTTACGCAATTACATGAAAATAATGTATGCAACTAACTGGTATATGAAAAAAAAGTCCTGGATTCAGTTGGGAAAAACCACCACCACAAAGTATCGGTTAAGAGTTTTGTGTTGTACCAGGCTTTGGATGCTGAACAAATAAAGAATCCGTAAACCTCAGCTTTCTCACCTGTAAAATGGAGCACTTTAAGGATCAAATGAGATATGCTGTTGAAACAGACCTGTAAGAAAAACTGAGAGTGAGAAAGGGGGGAAGAAAACAAATCTCTTCTTTTCCACTGTCACTCTTCCAGACCTACAACCACCAAGTACATGTTCTATTAGTTATATATTGTTGAGGACAGAATCTGCTAATATCCTTCATTTCTGCAAACTTTTCCCCTTTTCCTTCAGCTTTTTAAAAATGAAAATGCAGTTGGTTTATGAGACCCAGACATTTACTGGAATTTAAGCAGGGACGTGTTGGGATAGCTTGACTCAAAAGATCTTACTTCTAATAACCTTTAGACAACTTTTAATAAAACTTTCAAGTTACAGTAATAAGGTAGAATCCATTATTTGTTACCTTATTATAGAAATAAATCTCACACTTCTGACTCCTGTAATTTTATTTTATATTTAGTACTTTTGTAATCTGGTTATTTTATAGGCAAGGAACAGCAATATAATACTCTCCACATCACTTACCTAAGAGAAAGAGCACTCGTTTGTATGGCAATTAACGCCAGAGAACCTTTCCAAAATCAAAGTCAAGAAATGGATTTAGTTAGACAGAGATTAATAAAATATGAAAACAATCAATATTTCACTCTAAACCCAATACTTTGAGAGTTCTCATATGTACATCATCCCTGCTGAACATCATATTCAGATAGAGACCACACACATACAGTGTAAACATGGAACATCAAAGCAGACTCCATCAGCCAGCTTTCGTCTTTGCAAACAAAGGTTATCATTAACAAGATAGAGCTAATGAATAGTTAATAATTTTTAGTGGAGTTTGCTCTGGGTTCTGCTTATAATGTCAAAGTGAAGGATAATCTACAAAGCTATTTCTTATGCCCTATGGGAAATGTGTTGGGATTGGGAGTCATGACTGTCTCAGATTAGCCAGGGAAGATTAAGTAGTAATATACTTTTAAGCAAAAGAATAAAGTTAGCCTAATGGATTAGAAAATATCTACTTTTTTTATATGAATACTCCTCCAGAGTTCTATAGTAGCTTTTATTTGGCTTTCAAGTATTTGCATGTAAAATGCTTGTTTTTTTTATGGAGGACAAATAACAGTAAAACCTACCATTCTGAGCATGAATAGGTGAAGTACTGGAAATAGAAATAATAGAATTCAATCCTTGTTGTATTAATTTAGTCAATAGTACTAATTTAGGCTTACTACCAGTCCTCTATCAAAGTTCCAAAATCAAAAGTGCCTTTTTTTTTTTTTTTTTTTTTTTGGAGACGGAGTCTCACTCTGTTGCCCAGGCTGAAGTGCAGTGGCATGATCTTGGCTCACTGCAACCTCTGCCTCCCTGGTTCAAGTGATTCTCCTGTCTCAGCCTCCTGAGTAGCTGGGACTACAGGCGAGTGCGCCATCATACCTGGCTAATTTTTTATTTTTAGTAGGAACGGGGTTTCGCCCTGTTGGCCAGGCTGGTCTCAAACTCCTGACCTCAGGTGATCCTCCCACCTGGGCCTCCCAACCATGCCTGGCTAAAAGTGCCTCTTATTTATAGATGTGTTAGCAGGTCGAAACTTGGACAAATCTAAATTGGAAAATGATCTAATATTAAAGTAAACTGTATGCTTCAATGGAATATTACCTTTATATGTATCGCTAAGCCTATGTTTGCAGATAAGAAAAAGCACAGGTTTACTTTAAAAAAAAAATGTTTATGGAAGCAAAATCTTGTGCTACAAAGCAACTACCCTAAAACTCACTGTTATTATTTTTTACCCACTTATTATCATAAAAAAACTAGTTCTCAGATTCTGCATACAGACAGCTTTATGTAAAATATATAAACATTTGTCCAAATTGGTACACAGATTGCATAAATATGGCAATTAAGATTGCATTTACAGATGTGCATGTACAATGCTGTGCAAATTATCACAATATTACAATTTCAGAAATTATTCAAATTGGTATCCAAGTAAAGCAATTAGTGAAAAAATACCCATGCAGAATTTAAATATCTCAGAACAAAATTTAAAATGTCTTCATTAAAAGTTCACACATTTAAAATAGTTTTATTCATTTTATTTGTATATGTCAAAATACATTTTTATTTCCAAAATAGTGGGTTTTGCAACTAGTTTCATGCAGAAACAAGGTCTGCTCAATACTACCAATAAAATCAATATAGCACAGTAGCTGTTCAGTTTTAGATACAAAGAATAAATAACCTAAATACAAAACACTAAAATATTAGAAACATGTATTTAATCATTCTTCACAGGCATCCAAACTTCACAAATATAAACCATAGCATGCCTAACTGTTGTGCAACCAGAACATGTTGCAGTCACTCAAACTGATCAGTTATCTGTATATTTTACCTCCACATAAGACCATGGAAATTCTCAATATTCAGACCTACCATTCATACAGTTCAAATATAACCAAAAATAAAACTCCCACAACTATCCTTGTACCTTTAAAATCAAGAATCCTGAGCTTGGTAGTAAGAGCATAACCTTATATCTTCATAAAACCAATCAAGAGAGAGAGGACTTAAAATCCTGCTTACCAAAACACCCTTCCCCAACCCCAAAGTAATCTAAAATAGGCAGTAGAACACAATGACCTTTTAAAATGAAGGGGTACAAATTCACATTTAATATAGTATACAATACAATCAATAATACAATCAGCTACTATAAGCTTTACAATGTACAATTTATTCAAATGGCTGAACTGTTCAGTGGTTAAGGAGACAGTTATGTGCCAGAAAGATGTAGTATTTTTTGCATGGTTTAATGAAAATATAAAAGCTATTTGTCCAAATAAAAGCCATCGTCACTATGTACTTGGTTTTGCGCTTTTTTTCCTTAAAAAAAAAACAAGGCCACTGAAATGTATAAAATGGTCTGAACATAATGGTGGTATCAAAGTCGATGCCTCTTCACATGGCAATAACAGTGCATTTAACATTAACTCACGGGTTAATTCTGCAAATGATTTCATAACATTACTTTGGCTAGCACAACAGTTTTAGACAGCACTCAGATAAATATAGGTATGTGAAATGTAAAGCAATTATCTTATGCAACTTTAATTATGGTTGAGTACTATCAAATGAAAACTGAAAATAAAAGCACTTTACAGTAGGAAACTTTTGTAAAGATAGGGCTCCACATAATGTGTAACTTTTAAAGTCTTTATATCACATTGTTAGCAAATTTTGTATTTTAACACTATCATGGAGTAGCCTACTCTGCATTAGCAGACATTTGAAATAAGAAATAGTCAAGCATGCCATGTGGTGGTCTAAAAATCAAAACAATACACTTATTTGTATATACAGAATCACTCAGTACCTGCTAAAATGAATGTGAAGATTACAGAATCTAACATCTTATACTACAATAAAAAAAAAGTGACCAATGAAGCAGAAAATAGGAATTAAAAGATCTAATCTCAAATGACTTTAAAGCATTCATATAAGAAATAAATGCATATTGCACAAACAGTGAAAGCATATGTTCCACCAAGCAATTCAGTTCCAGGTGGGAAGACAACACAGCATTAGCCTAATACATGACAATAATCACAGAAGAGCAAGTGTTCTTTTCTGTAATGAAAAAGCTGTGAAAACATAGAAGACTCTGCCACATGAAGAGTTTAGAAGGAAAAAATACAAACCCAAACTTAGATGAAAAGCCAAAAAATTTAAATATCGAAAAACTCGAAACTGTGGCACATCAAAAAATGTTGAGTAACTGTCTTCTGTGAGAGCTGAAAGTTTTTGTTGACACAAAAGTATTTATGTACAACTAAGGCTTACTGGTTAAATATCTGAGGCATATCTGGCCTTGAACACTTTCCTTATATGCTGGAGCTGTAAACAAGTTTTCTCAGTCATTAAAAAAAAATCTTCTCAGCAGCTGCATTAACATGAAACAATGGTCTTGATTAAAAAAAAAAAAAACACAAACCAACAACAACAAAAACACCCCAGAAAATTAAACAAAATGAAACAAAAATTCTAGATAAGAGGGCATTTGGCAGGATATCCGAAAATGACAGTCTCCAAGGATTCTTCCCAGACTTCCAGTGACTGCCAATTATGGTCCACTGGGTTACTAATATGTGCAATTCCATTACTTGCTGCTTTTTTTTTTCTTTTTTTTTATTTGGAAAGTTTGCTTATAACTCTGATCAAGGCCCCATTTTCATCCTTTAGCCTCTGGTTGTCTGCTTTTAGGTCTGGTAACATCTATAAAGACAAAAATTGAAGATCAAGTTTTACCTTCAATATTAAAAGATAAAACGTTATTCTTAATAAATGTTATATTTTCACCACAAAACACATGATCAAGCTTTGTCAGTTATATATATTTCTAGTATCTAAAACATGTATCAGGAAGAAGGAAAAAAACCACACCTGGATTTGTAAAGCTCATTAGTTTCATAAATGCTGGAATGAAAGGTTTATTCTCTCCAAATTTTCCATTGAAATTTACTAAATCACTTGATTTTATGACTTACAAGAACACCACATTCCAGCAGCCAAGACAAGCCTGTTTTTGTTAGGATAGGCTCTTAAAAGAGGTTCCTGTCAGCACCTAAACCAAAGACTTTTGCTTTTATGTATGTCAGACCTAAAATCATAATACTTAATATTGTTCCACAAGAAAGCCAAACTACCTAGGAAAACATTGAGGAAATTAGACTTGTTCTAAATTATTAAAATTCCTTAAACGATTCACCTACAGTAGCTCAGTTTAAAATGCCTAAACAATGTCCGATCCCAGATAGATGCTTATTAAATGGTAACAAGCAATTACTATTATTAGAATAGTGTATCATGTTTAAGCTAAAGTAGTAAGTCTGTATCTATGATCCAACTATTACAAAAATAACCAATTTTGAAGCAAATAGCCTCATATCTTCAAACAACGCATCTCAATTTTCTGTTGTTTTACAGACAAATTGATGAAGGGGTGAAAATATTACAAGTTAACTGAATACTCTACTAAGGATGATTAAAACTGTATGTTCTTTGCCAGTTTCACTAGGAAATGAAATAGCTCATATTTTTGGTCCCTAAACCATACTTTCCAAAATAGTCCTCTTTCCTCAGTTTTCAAAATGTATTAGATTATCTAACTCAATAAAAGTAAAACTTCTATTTGCAAAACTACCTTAAGCAAAATCTTTAGGAAGATTTAATTTTACGTGGAACCAGTATGTTCTTATCTGTGTTCAGAATCTTTAAGATATAAAATATAGTAATATTAAGTTTATTCATTTGAATATTTGTAATATAAACTGAAATATAAACTAATGTGGTTCTGACTTCAAATGACATTATTTTGAAAAACAGATAATGCATGCTTAATCTTCAGCTTCAAAATATATTAATTATATGTAAAATGTTATATACTGTTTGTTTTCTCTCTAGTAAAGAACTGTAAATAAGTCATATTTTAAGTCCTAAAATATCTGTATAGCTAAAAAATGTGCAAAAGCTTTACAAAAGTACAGATAAGTCTTTAACTTAAATTCCAAAATCATCCCTAATTTTACTGTAGCTCATCAATTGCAATATACAATTAGTGACAATTTCTAGCATTCTAAGAAGCCATGCATAATTAGTTATATGATATGCTCCAGACACAATGGCATTAATTTGTAAAAGTGAGCTCTTACAAAACACGCCTACTAATATAAAAACACCTGCCTGGCTCTACCAAGAAGAAATGATGAAACTAAAAATTATAGGTTCACAGACTGCAGGTGCCTATAGAACCCTGAGCGCTTGGCTACCACTCTTGTCAAGGCCCTATTCTCAGTCAGCAGTCGCTCATTTAACTCCCTCAGAGACTGAATTTGCTTTATTTGGTGCAGGTTCTGCAGGAATCAGAACATAAAGAAATAGGAATAAAAAATAAGAAAATGGAAAAGAGTATAATAAGAATGTAATCACAGGTAATTTTTTAAAAATATTACGTCTTAAAGGAATAAGAGATTCAGAAAGGTAAACACTGTATTCCTAAAATTCTATTTCAAACTAAATAATACATAAGCAAACAAAATACAAAAGATTTGTCTCCAATCCTCAAAGCCATTCAATAATGGTCTAATAATAAACCAAACAATTTAATAATGAAACATCTAAATCTTGAACTTCTAATTCTATGGGTACAATATACTATGCATTGGTTCATTAATTCACAATGTGATAAAGATTTTATGAAGGACAGTGTGGTAAGAGGTAATCAATTAACTATGCTACTTGTGAAGACATTCAAAACATAATTATTTCTATAGGTAATATGGAGTTTGATAAAATACAGCTCTGCCTGTTCACTCCCCTAATGTCCTTTACTTTCAAAGGAGAACATTTTATAGTAACCCCCTCCACTACTTACTCGCCAAAAAACATGAAAGTATATAGAAACATAAAGAATAAATAATAAATCCTACATCTTATTATTATTGTCTAACTTTTTCTATACCTGAACAGCAAAAGTGCTACACAAATTGATTATCAAAATAATTCAGGTTTTATTTTTTATTTTTGCTCCTTCTTTTCATAGGTGTTAAGATTTGGGTTTTAGACCCTCTTCTGGCTCACTAAAACCTGGATTCAGGAAGAAAGAGAAGCACCAGATATAGACAGTTCACAAATTGGGTAATCAGCTTTGAGAACAATTAATGTAAACCATGTCTATAATAGTATTTTAAACATTAATACATAAACAGCACTCTCTCTCATAAGTAACATAGTTTACTTACTTTGAGCTCTTCTTCCATTTCAGATATTCTTCTTTCTAGAGCTCTTCGTTCCTAGATCGATTTAAGGTACCAATGTTAGTTATATAATTATTATATTCTTAAGTCTTCTTCTATACTGTGAAATAGTGATACTTCAGAATTAAAGGTCCAATCAGGAGCAGTGTAGAAAAGATGTGATGCCAGTGATATGTAAAGAGCTTTCCAAAATTTGACAAAAATAAATATGAAGATCTTTATCCTTAGAGTACAAGCTCTTAATTTAAAGCTTTGACTTTCTGGGAAGATGCTATATAACATGTTCAAACTACTTTTTGAGTTCATGTAAAACTTAGAGTGAATCAATACTCAAGACTGAAGACTGTACAGAAAAGAAAAACAAAACTCACACAAAGATGCAATCATATTACAGTGACAGAAGCAGAAAAGCAAGAAGCAAACATGCCTAAAATATGTGTACTTTGCAATTTCAGAGGAATGTAAGAGAAGCTCATTTCCTCCACTCACAATGTGTACTAGCCATTATTTATCCAACTGACTTTATAGCTTTGTATTTAGGTTGACATTATGTGTAGCATTAATGCAGTGAATGTAATAGAAAAGCAACTGCAGCGTTTATTTTAAACTTGTTTCAAAGAGTGACAGGCAAAGCCAACACACCACACATTATTGCAGTGTACTGTTTTATTCTCCCTTAAATGATAAGCATTCTGGGGTGTTATGCAAAAAGCAAGCAGCAGTAATTGATGAGCTGTAAAACTGGTTAGGTCATACCGCCCAGAAGATACTGACTCTTGCCGGTCACCTTTCAGATACAAACCATTTAAATTTAGTTTAATCACACTGAAACTATTTCCAAGACATTCTTTCCCAGATTAATAACAAATGCTGATATTTAGTCAAGCAGTACATTTACTGTAAATGTTAATGTTTTTAGGGTATGTGATTTTAAAAAGTAGACAGAATCCTACTGATCATCTTTTAAGTACCATGTTATTCCAACATTGGCATGCCTAAACATTATTGTATAGACAAAAACATTATTTTCAATACATAGATCTTTCTTCTACTAAATAATACAGTCATGACAAATTCATACAAATCATCACACTTCTCAAAATACTAGCACATAAAGTGTCATATTTGATCTTTACCACTTTGCAAAATATCAGAAATAGAATATTTCTTCTGAGAGGTAATCTCCCTATAAGCCTCAATTTTATTAGGTGTCTTCAAGATTTTAAATTAGTGGTAAAGTAAGACAAGAAAACTACACCCAACTGCCTGATTCTATTAGCTCAATGAAATTGACATCTGTAAAATGGTATGAAATTTCTTATGTTTGACAAACATATTAACATTAAAAAATATAACTGGACAGGCACAATGGCTCAAGCCTGTAATCCCAGCACTTTGGGAGGCCTAGGTGAAAGGATGGCATAAAGCCAAGAGTTCAAGACCAGCCTTGGCAACAAAGTCAGACCTTGTCTCCAAAAAGAAATTTAAAAAATAGCTGGGTGTGGAGACATGCACCTGTAGTGCCAGCTATTCTGGAGGCTGATGCAGGAGGATTGCTTGAACCCAGGAACTGGAGGATGCAGTGATCCGTGACTGTGCCACTGTACTCCAGCCTGGGTGACAGAGCAATATTCTGTCTCTTTAAAAAAACAAACGGACAAACAAACAAAAAAAAAAACACAAGGAAAAAAATATGGTTTAGAGAAAACGCATGTGAAGTGTTTAATTTTGTGCCTGCTTGATATACAGAGAATGATGAATAAATGTTAGCAGTTAGTATTAATACCATGATTATAGAGAGTGGATTAGCTACTTTGTAATTTATCTGCATTTGACAAGCAGAAAAAGGAGGTCAGGTGAGCTTGTCAGAGTATGAATGTGTCTGCATCATGTGTATGTTAGAAAAAAAAAGTATCAAAATATCAGCTATCTCTGCATGACAGATTACAGATAATTTAATATTGTCTTCTTTTGTTAAAGTTTCTGTAATAAACATATTACTTTCATAAGAAAAATTAAATATTTAAAATTGTGATTGTATTTGAAAAATAAATACTACTTTAAGTACAGTTTGTTATCCATGCCTTTCATCTCAACCGTTAGTATAACAGAGAACTGATTTTATTATTTCTGCCTATCCTGGAGATAAAATTCAGTAACAGTTAAATATTCTAACAGGATATAATAATATTAAATTTATTAAAACAATATTTTAGCAATTATTATGTCCATTTTGAAAACATGACTCAGAACACTAATTTTTAAAACTTGCAGAAAGCATAATAAAATGGTAGCTATTGCAAGGTACAACTAGCAAATGACAGACATTATAACACTATTTTTATATTCTTTTTTTTTAACCATTTCTCTTTTTTTTGGTGAAAAGGGCAAATTGGTTATTTTAAAATAGAATGGAAGAAAAATGTTTTTATATCAATAGCTCCTAAGTATTTACTCTTTGATCATAGCTACCAGCATGTCATTTCTTCTCTGGTCGAAACCCTACCAAGTCTAGCTACTGCTCAGCTACACTACAAACAATCTTTGGGCACTTTTCTTTTAACTTTTGGATCATTTATACATTCTCAACTGATGAGGCTAAACTTGTACAGTTATTCCTATGACTACTCCTAGACCTCTGAGCAACAATAAGTGAAGAGAAATACAAGTGAATGTATTACATTCAATAAAAACTTGCAGAAAGACATCAAGTGGCATAAGGATTTTCTTGTAATCATTTTTTTGTTTAAAATAGCCTACTTAAGTTAAATATTTCAACTCAAAATTTAAAAAAATTATTAAATTAACTTTAAAAAGAATTTGAAAATTTGATGTTCCAGATTTAGAAACTTTATTTCAAGAATGAAAGTATTTTAGGTTTATAAAGAATTAAAATAAATGTATTTATGATTAAAACGTTTTAGGTACAGGCCATAAGAGATAAACGGCATTTCAAAAATATCAAATTCACTATCAAAATGTGTATAGTACATTTCAGAATCAAGGCAAGACAGTTTTTTTAAATTCATTAAAAGAATTATGTGGTAAATTAAACTTTATTTAACAAGGTCATTTCATACCTAGAGAAACCCCATAGAATTCTATAAAGAAGTTGCTGTAAAATACATTAACTCAATAAATATTTAAACTAATTAAAACTGCCATCCATAATAACAAAATAAAAACAAAAAACCTACCATTGTTTACCTAAAACAAGAAAGAAAAAAATAATTATTTAATAAGTGGGACACTTACCCTTTTTTCCATTTCCAACAGTGATCTATCAGCAAATCTTTCTTGTCTCTGCAACAAAGTAAGAAATTATAAAAGAGATAAGTGCAAAAAAGTTGAGGGGCGACCACAGTAATTCTCTTTTAATAGGTATTAAATCACAATATTCAAGTGGAGTAAAACACAGGTTTGTGAGTAAAGCAAAGAGAAAACAGGATTTGTATTAAAATAATAAAGAGTGCAATGAATGTTTAGAAATAGAATGGTAACCAGAGCTCTCATTTTATGTTCTCTATCACTTTTCCCCAGGAACTTTCATAGTTTAGTTGGGCGTGAGGGTGAGTGAGTGAGTATGTGGAAGAAAAACAAAAAAAAACTGTAGCTTTCCTTCTGAAGCTGAAATTCTTTCCTTTCCTACACCATCAGGAGTGGCTAATCAGAATGGTCAGATTCCAGGACCTTGATTGAAATATATTCATTAGCAGGTTGAATGACTCTGTATCCACGCAGCCAGACCAGTAAACTGGCCTTTTTATCTTCTCCCACAGCTATCTTGGTCTTGGCTCACACTCTAGGTTTCTTTTCCAATCATCCATGCTCCACAATTGGTTCACATCCACTTTCACTTATAAGAAATTCTAGCTGTACAGCTTTCTTCTGCTGGTGAGCTCAGGCCTTTCATTTTTTCCACTTCCTGTACTATCTGACCAGCTCAAAGCTGATGAAATCCTGATATTTAAGCTTGGCTTTAAGGGATGGAAAAGCACCTTGGGTTTTAGCCTACATGTTGTATCCTGTACTGGAGAGCTCTGGACATTAAGCACAGGCACAGTTTAAGAACAAAACGAAAAAAGAAAAAAAAAGAAAAAAACAGTGGCATCTTAGATTTTATTTACATTGATCTCTGTACAAACATCTCCCTTGGAATTCCTGGTCAATTTGCTGAAAATGAATTCCTCAAAAGCCAACTTGCTGAATAACCAATTTTACTAGTTTACCAAAAATGGTTTTTGACCACTTTAACAAGAATGCTTTATGAGTGCTAACCACAAAATATGCTTTAAAAACATATTGATTAAACACAATTTCACTGTTAAATGTGGTAATTTTAAAAATACTTCTTTACATAATTTTCTTTTATGCCAACCCTTTCAGTATTCATGTTTTAGTATCTCTAGGACTTGTAACCAAGTCACTTTTTGATTCCTCTTTCACAATTTTTACGGTTATGGTGTATAACATTTAAAGAACTAATCATGGCTAGGTTTTCTTACTTTTTTTCTTATTTTAAAATGGCTTCAAGCTTTTCTGCTTACTCTTTCTGGAGACATAAAAGTCAATATTCCAATTGGTTCCTGTGAGAAATTCAGTTCAGAATTTCAAATATCAGGCTGGGTGTAGTGGCTTACACTTGTAATTCTAACACTTTGTGAGGCTGAGATGGGCGGATCACTTGAGCCCAGGAGTTCAAGACCAGCCTGGGCAACACGGTGAAACCCCGTCTCTACCGAAAAAAAAAAAAAAAAAAAAAAAGGATAATTAAACAGGTGTGGTGGCATTGCCTGTAGTCCTAACTACCTGGGAGGCTAAGGTGGGATGATTGCTTGAGCCAGGGATATTGAGGCTGCAGTGAGCCCTGACTGTACCACTGCACTCCAGCTTGAGTGACACAGCGAGATGCTGTATCCATTAAAAAAAATAATAATTCAAATATGAATAAGACTGTTTAGTTAATTCTCATTTATTTTTGGTTTTGAATTTAAACACTTAATTGCTAGAAATACAAAACAAAGGCTGATACACCACGTGAGGATTTAAAAATAAATCATAGAAACTCTTTACAAGACCAAAAAAATTTTAAATAACATTCAAAAGCACCTGAAAAAAATCAAATAGCCAAAATAATAACAACACATGTAAATTAACAAAACATGGAAAAATAGCATTTCACTGGAGATTTTTTCATATGGGAAGATTTTAGCAATTATATGTGGTTTGCCAATTTCATTGATTAGAAAACATTAACATCAGTTTAGATAGTATTTTTACTTAGTTAACTTTCTTGTTAAACATTCCAGTTAAAGCTGTTAAAATCACAATGATTAGATCTGGTGAAATGGTCATTTGGCAAAGTGGTATTCAGCAAACTGGTTCCGGTAAGCTGGCATATTTTTTCCCTTCCTTGGAGATGATATGGGAAGGAGGGTACTTGGGCTAGGGCAAGAGTCAAGGATTCCAGAGTCTCTTGGCTAAATACTATCAAACAGACCTAAACTTCAAGATTAATTTCATGCAACTATCAAAACTGCCACTGCTATTTGTGGCAAATATCTGACGCAAATATTTGTGTATTTGTGAATAGTTATGAAGTCAATCAATGCCAAAAAAAAAAAGGTGGAAAAGTTCACAGTAGATTCAGGATAAATACCTGAAAGTTGAACCCCTGATTAAAGTTACTTTAATGCTTATCAGTTTTACTTTTATGAATTATACTTCTCATTCTTAACTCAGCATACTGGATGCGATACTCAGAGTACCTGCCAAGGCAGAAGCTGTGGTATTTTTTAATCCTACTTCTCTTGCCAGGTAACAGAAATTGGTACCTGACCCACAGGCAACTTTCTGTCCAGTGACCTATGAAATGGCCACTAACAAAACAGGCTGCTCCATACTGGGTAGTAACAGGCTAATTCTATCAACTCCTCTCTCTTGCAGGGTTTGACTGAGAGACATACAGGAAGAATTACATGACAATGAAGTAGGCAGCAGAGCAGAACACAGAGAAGGCATTAAGTAGTGGAGACACAGATGAGCTGAGTCACCATGACAGAACACTATAGTAGGGAGCAGTGGATATTTATTTATTTATTTATTTGAGATGGAGTCTTGCTCTGTCACTCAGGCTGGAGTTGCAGTGGCACGATCTTGGCTCACTGCAACCTCCACCTCCCAGGTTCAAGCAATTCTCCTGCCTCAGCTTCCGAGTAGCTGGGACTACAGGCGCCCACCACCACACCCAGCTATTTTTTCTGTATTTTTAGTAGAGATGAGGTTTCACTATGTTGGCCAGGCTGGTCTCGAGCTCGTGACCTCAGGTGATCCGCCCACCTTGGACTCCCAAAGTGCTGGAATTACAGGCGTGAGCCACCGCGCCTGGCTGCAGTGGACATCTTTACTTAGAACATTATAATGAAATCCCTAGAGCTGAAGCTATGCTCAGAGAACTCATTATATTTTTATGTATGCAGGCTCACTAAGATACTAATGCAACCTGAAGGATGATGACAAGTTCACTGATTAAAAAACAGCAACATCAGTTTAGGTATTTTTACTGTTAACTTTTCTGCTAAACATTCCAGTTTACCATGAAGCCTAAATATAAGTAGTAGTTTTAATGTGTATGACACTGTAAGTTTTTATGACATCTCACTATGAAACCTATTCTTGTTCTGTTTTACTTTTCTGTTTATCTTTACAAAAACCTCCATTAACATGAAGGAATTTGAGGAGTGGTGAGGTTAGCCTGAACCCTAGAAGTTTGGCACAGTATCTACCGTGCACAGACAATCGCTTTACAACACAACAATGGTTAAAAAAAGGATCTGGTAACAAATTTAAGTTCAACAAACAGAATGAACTTTTTTGGCTTTTGTTTTGTTGTTGTTTTTTTAGAATTAATTTTTAAAAATTAAGAAAAAGATGAGTGTAAAGACTGACCAAAAAAAGTACGTAGTCCCATTCACAGATCTGGATATGCTGTTTTTAGATCCATGCTTTCAGCTGGATTCTAAGAGTTGTGCTGCAGAAATACGTTTATGCTAGAAAGTCCCAGGTTAAAATTGGACACATTTGTTTTCTTAAAAATTACAGGATGCCTTAGAGCCTTTAGCATATAAATAGACCCTGTAAAGTCTTTAACATGTAAAATATGTAGTATTTCCCTAGTTTCTTTGGTCACAAAGCTTTTTTTTGTTTGTTTTTTGAAAGGAGGGAAATGAGAAGATGTACCTATTCCTGTCTCCCAGAACTAATGTTCCATGGAAATGGAAAAGTGGCTTGGGAAACAATTGCTAGATCATATGTACAAAGTTGTGAGTTTTGCTTGGCCATCCCAATTTTATTGTCCAAATTTATCTTCTCTAGACTGCTGCATAGAAGGAACTTACAAAAGGAGTTATGATTAAAATTATCTTCTTCCAGCACTATAATATAAAATAACCTTTACTTGAACAAACATAAAATATTTGTAGTAAACAAAAACTATTATAAAAATTTTTATATGGCTATAAGATGATTCTGTATAGATGCTTTTAATGTTTTAATGACTTGCTACATTTGGTATTCTGGAAATAAACATTTAAAACCTTGACATACCACAACACTGGTATTAAAAGGCTTTTTATACGTTGACTTTCGACTATGACTATTTTTTAAATTTACTCCAGAAAAAGTAAATAATCCATAAGCAGCATTATCTTCTATTATCAATTATCAAACTTCTATTTAGAGTATTAGAAAAAATTTTAATACCATTTTTAGATGGGATAAATCACAACCATTACCTTGAGAGTAACAAAAAGAAAAGGGTACAAACCTGGGTGGCCTTTTCCAACTGTAACTTAAGATCTGTTAGTTCCATATTTGTATCATGTAGCTGTGCCTTCAGCTTTTCATTTTCAGCTAGAATTTGTTCATAAAGCTATAAAAATTAGGGTAAAAGAACAAATTACTTTTCTGCTCTCCTATTACTTTAAAATTTCTCATTGATTACTTTGCAATATTAAAACAGCTTAATGTAGCATATGAGCTATAAAGGATACATTTAAAAAATCCTTCATGGTTGCAAAGCAGAGACTGTTCGTTATGCAAGTGTGTTTGTCCCATATAAAGTCTTAAAATTAGTTCCAGTATTCAAAAATCAAGACTTCACAGAAAAATTGGACTTTTCAGGTTATCTTAAAAAAGATTCAGTTATCTGATAAAGAGGGACCACATACCTGCACAGCAACTGCAGCTAGGGCTAAGGAGTCACTGTGATCTTTATTTGGAGTCCGTGAGATTTTCTGCCCATCACTCTCTCTTGAATTCCCAAAAATGAGACGGAGTACCAGCTGTATTTATCATTATACTTCTACATTGCTTATAGTAAAGTTAAAAGGCAAATGACGTATTTCCTGAAATATTTCAAATCCAGGATAAAATCCAAGACCTTCCCCTTTTCTAATGTTTGTCATCTTTCTTAACACTCCTTCTTCCTTACCCCTGCTTTACTACTTCCACCATAATTCTGGCTATGATCATCTCTTATCTAAACTATTCTAATTCCCTGATCACCCTCTAATCTGTTTTATATATAGGAGCTAAAATTAACTTTTCAAAATGAAAATCTCATAATTTTCATAGGCCAACCATTCCATTTCCACCCACAAATTAAAAACTCTTGAATGGCTTCCCAGTGTTCTTAGCATACGAAAAATCTTACAATGGCCTATAAGGCACTGCATGATCTGGTCTCAGCCTATACAACTGCTGCCTCAAATGAATATTTCTTCCACTCTACTAGCTATAATTAAAATTTAATTATTCCAATGCATCATGTATTCTCCCCCCACCAGGTCTATGTGCTTGTAATTCCACTCTATTTGGAATAATTTCCTCACCCATTTTTGCCCGTTAACTATTAGTAATCCTTCCGTTTTTGGCTGAAACCACACTTCCTTTGGAAATTGATCCACTTTCTTTTTTTTTTGAGATAACAGTTTTCCTCTTGTTGCCCAGGCTGGAGTGCAATGGCGTGATCTCAGCTCACTGCAACCTCTGCCTCCTGGGTTCATGTGATTCTCCTGCCTCAGCCTCCCGAGTAGCTAGGATTATAGGCATGCGCCACCACACCTGGGGTAATTTTGTATTTTTGGTAGAGACGGGGTTTCTTCATGTTGGTCAGGCTGGTCTCGAACTCCCGACCTCAGGTGATGGCCTGCCGCAGCCTCCCAAAGTGCTGGGATTACAGGCGTGAGCCACTGCGCCCAGCCAAGGAAATCAATCTACTTTCTTTTGTTATATACTTTTATAAAATTGCTTTTCTACTTCAAGTTAACTGTCTCCATTATTTATTATACAGTCATTAGTATGACTGTGTAATAAGGTCTCTCTCCCCCACTACATGGAAAATGCCCACAAGAGCAAGATAGTATCTTCATCTCCATTTGCCCATGAGTAGAATCTCTCTACTTAGCATAGTTCAGTTCTTTATTGAATAAATGATGAATCTTATTCATAATGTAAAATGATTCTCTCCCTCACCCGTTCCCCTAACTTGGCTTTTAAAAAAGTATGTAATTCAAATAGCTGCCAGATAACTGGGGACATGTACAAATGCCATAAGCTTTCTCCTTCTCCAACAGACTTTATGTTTACTATAAGCACAAAATAAGAAGATATAGTTTCTGCGATTTATTCATTAATTACTTCAATCCTTAATAGCACTTGAGCTGCCCCAAGTTTTTCAGTTACCTATGAAAAACTATCAATATATTCTCTTAGGAAAAGCCACCTTCTCTGTTTGGCTGCTTCCTAGTAACAAGAAACAAAGTGTGTATACATTTGTGTGCACCCATTTATTGAACGCTCCTTTCCAGCTCAATCATAGCAATGACTTGAGATACTTAAATGTAAAATCATCTTGGATGACTTTCTCTTCCCTTTAATAAACAAACAGCTATTTACATTCTACTTAACCATCACTTGCCGAAAACTGAAAATGAAAATAAGTTATTTCAAAATACTCATTTCATTATGAGTTTTTAAAATAATATTTGAATATGAGTATCTCAACATAAAAGATAACTTTTTATTAAATATAACTAAATAACCCAAGTACCTTTTTAAAGTCAGTTGAGTCATCCTTTTCTAGCCTGCTGCTGTAAGGTTTTCTTTCTTCTAAGTAACTGTATGATCCAGAGCGACCCAGCAAGGAATCATATCGATCACCAGCTGATGTAGAACTGGTTTCATATCTTCAAAAGATTAATTTAAATAAAAAACCTTGTTATAGGCTTTTGCAATTATAACAACATACATCCTAGTACACATATAACTTGACAGTTCAAAAGAGTAGGTCACAGTCTCCCTCTGTTATCTGATTAATTTTTGTGATATATAATAAGTGGGAAGTTATTTTATTTTTTTAGATAGGGTCTCACTCTGCTGCCCAGGTTGGAGTGCAGTGGCATGATCTCAGCTCACTGCAGACTCGACTTCTAGGGCTCAAGTGATTCCTCTACCTCAGCCTCCTGGGTTGCTGGGACTACAGGCATATGCCACCATGCCTAATTCTGTACTTTTGGTAGGGATGGGGTTTCACCATGTTGCCCAGGCTGGTCTTGAACTCCTGGGCTCAAGCAATTCACATGCCTCAGCCTCCCAAAGTGCTGGGAGACTACAGGAATGAGCCACTGCACCCAGCCTATTTTTTTAATACTACTAATTTCCATTAATTGAGGAAGAGAGTCAAAATTTCCATGTTTAAAAGCCAAAACTGGTTTCATATAATGATTAATATTTTAAATTGTACATTTCCTCCCACATTTTAATATTTCCAAAACCAGAAAATGGCTTACAATTGATGATGCATTATAGTTTAATTGGTAGCACCTTTCCTTTTTTTCAGTAGTAGGTAACGCAATGGTGTTTTAAAATGAGTAATGTCTTAGATTTGATGAAATAAAGTATATCCAAAGTGACAAGTAATGGGTTTGTCCTAAGCAGGAAAAACATATCTTATTGGTAAAGGAGAATTCTCTTATTATCTGGTTCTGAAATTCAGGTTACCTTTTCTGATAGATGCCATTGGCTCTGCATTTCAATTCAATAGAATCATCAGTAGACAGAAATTTATTACTGGTCTTACAGGGCTGTGGTTAACAATGATAAGAGAAATGGAATGGAGATCAAAATCAAGGATATAGTGGAGGTTCTCTGAAAAGATGGATAATTTTGAATTAGGTGACACTTTTTTTTTTTTTTTTTAAAGACACAGGGTCTCACTGTATCCAGTGAGGAGTGCAGGCTGGAGTGCAGTGGCACAACCATAGCTCACTATAACCTTGAACTCCTGGGAGCTCAAGTGATCCTTCTGACTCAGCCTCCCCAGCAGCTAGAAATAGAGGAGCATACAGTTATGCCTGGATAATTAAGAAAATTTTTTTTTTTTTTTTTTGGTAGAGATGGAGTCTTGATGTTGTCCATGCTGGTCTTCAACTCCTGGACTCAAGTGATGCTCCTGCCTCAGCCTCCCCAAGTGCTAGGATTACAGGGTTGAGCTAGATGACATTTTTTTTTAAAGTGTCTTCACTGGTTCTCTTTTGTCTAAAGCAGGGCTACAAGAGAAGATTCTGAATACTTAATCAAATACATTTCTGGCCAAGTGTGGGTTTTATCAGTCCCTGATGTTAATAATGAGATAGTTGAACTAACTTAAGAAACTTTGGAATACCTTTGTTGTAGAGATTTGGGGAAAAATCTTACTTGCTCTGACTAGTGATCTTGAAGTAAAACCTTTAACAAAGAAAGCTAGTAACAATGATAAGGCCATCAAAATTTCTGTTTTTTTAATTATCAAATAATTCTATAAACTTACAAAATCCATAAATTCCTAGCAACACATTTTTAACAAAGATAAAAATAAGAAAAAAATGTCAGTTAAAAAATAAATAAAACATACCTAGAAATGGAATCCGTCTGGAAAGAAAGAGAAAAAACATAGGCATACTAAATTTTTATGCTTTCATTAAACTATTAACCTATGATTATAAGTAAATTTAATGTAGTATCAATAGAAGCAAACGAATGAACACCTAAGATTCTTTATGCATAACAGTATATACATATTTTGCTTAAAATTTACTTTCTCGAAATCTAGCTATATACCTTTAAGGTCAGCAATTAGGTGACAGGAAATTTAATTTTCTCAAGCAAGTGGTATGCTACACTGAAGTTCCAGAAAGTCTTATCTAAATCGTGAAATGATTAATAAGGTAAAACAGTCTTACTGGGGGCCAAAGTAGTCTTTTTCAGTAGTCAAATTTAGCCTTTTCTTTTTCTATTGAAATACTCACTGATTCTATAATTTATTCAGAATGGTTTGTTAAACTTCTTAATTTAAATATTAGTGATTTCCCATTATATTTATCTTTGGAGATACTGTAAAATTACTAGGTTACTTTTGGGATTGTTTAAAGTCTATTTTGGACTAAAAATGTTTTACTAAAGTCTGTAAATTTCCTCTGCAAAATCAATTTTAACTTTGCTCCTTACATTGTTTTTTAAGGTAATGTTTTCTTTTATTGATTCTTTGGTTTAACAACAACTAACAATTTTAAAGAATAAATTTCAATTTTCAAGATAATCAAATTCAGTAAAATGGCCATTCATGAACTAAAATGTCTACATATCAAACAAAAATAATACATCTTACCTTATAGTCTGCACTTACATTCACTGATTTAAATTTTAACAATAAAAAGTCTAGTGAGAAATCACTCAAATTCCATTTATCTTTAAAAATCATGGTGTTATCACTGATTATTATTACTATTTTTGAGATGAGGTGTCGCTCTGTTTCCCAGGCTGGAGTGCAGTGATACGATCACAGCTCACTACAGCCTCGACCTCCTGGCCCAGCTGATCCTTCTGCCTCAGCCTCCTAGTTAGCTGGGACTACAGGCATGCACCATCACATCCGACTAATTTCTTAAATTTACTGTGGAGATAGTGTCTCCCTATGTTGCCCAGGTTGGTCTTGAACTCCTGGCCTCAAGCAGTCCTCCCACCTCAGCCTCCCAGAGTGTTGGGATTATAGGTGTGAGCCACCATGCCCGGCCTAGCATTATTTAAAAACTTTTAAGAATTGTGGTAAAAACCACGTAATATAAAATTTACCATGTAAACCATTTTTTAGAGTATATAGTTCAGGATTTTTAATTATATTCATATTGTTGTGCAAAAGATCGCTAGAACTTTTTCATCTTGCAAAAATAAAACTCTATATCCACTGAACAACTTCCTTTGTCCTCCTCTTCCTAGCTCTGGCAACAAAGGTTCTACTTTCTGTTTCTATGATACCCAAATAAAATAAGTGGAATCACACAGTTCTTGTCTTTTTGTAACTTGCTTATTTCATTTAGCATAATGCCCTTGTTCCCCACATTTTAAGATTAATTTCCCAAAGTAAAAATATCTTTTTAAAGATAAAAAAGATCAAAATATATAGAAAGATATTCAGAAATATCTTTCTGACTATGGTATTGTAAAGTTCATATAATGGTATACAAAGTTCCTGTGTAATTCCTCATCCCTCCATTCTCTAGATAACCACTGTTATCTAACCAACCTTTTCTGGACACATAATATCTATGTGAATATAGAAAATATTGATCTATGCACATACATTGCACCTTATTTATTTATCTACATCCATTCTTCCTTTTTCTCATGGTATAGCAGTTACTAGGTTTAGGTGAGATGACACATGGCCCATGTTGGTAGCAAAATGGCTGCAACAGTTCAGTGATAGGCCCTGTCTATCCTAAGCCAACTATAATCCTATCCCTATGAGGTACATCAGCCTGAGGATGAAGCTGACACAAAGGACTGCAGAATATAACTGGAGTACAATACATTTTCTTTGTTTAATCCAGTTTGACTTAGGTTTCATATTGTTATTTATATTTGTTATATTTCTTTATATGTTATTCATTACTTATAACTAAAAGAACTCTAAACAATCTAAAGTAAACAAAAACTACTTAAATTGAAAATAAAAAAACTTTTCTTCTTAGAAACAATGTTCCTCTTCATCTTAACTTATCTCATATAATTTTAACAGTAAAACTTAAAATACAATATATATCAATATGCTTCAAAATTACAACTTTAAAAGCCAGACAATCTCCCTTCCACTCCAGCCTGGTGGGGGCTGGAGTCTGCGTGATAAGGCAATGAGAGGGGTCAGATGGGGATGGTTTACTAATTTCCTCCCCTCTTGTTTAATAAAGAAGGGACATAGGTAAATTGGGGAGTTCTGATAACTGATAACCAAAAAATTTAGGTAACAGTTAAAGCTTTAGGCCTGCAAATAATTTAACCTCAGAACCAATTCACTCCTCATTGTCTGGCCACCTAAAGATAAAATAAAATTTTGGGGTCAAAATAGGCAAACTTGGCCCTAAAATAATGTTCACCGTCACCTAGCACAGGTAACCAACTTTTGTTCACATTACTGTAGATCCTTGCTGACTAAAAAGAAATGTAATAGCTCTATTAAGGAACTTCAACTCAAAATGAAGAAAATATTAATATGACCAGAATGCTATTTCATGCTAGACAGTGCCAGGTTTAGACTCGTGTTGTTCAGCTCTATCCTCATATGAACAGAAATATTTTGAATATTTTTTTAGCTTTCTACACAGCCAAACAATCAAGAAGGGGGTCGGGGGAACTTTCAACCCTTGCTGGCTGTGCAGCATTGTCATTCAAACTTGATTTAGGTCCTTCATCAGTACTGAGAGGAAAAAAATGTCTTTTAGATTCTCAACATAAAAATCTGTTGGAGACTCTAAATTTCTAAATACATGTAAAAGAAAGTTAAAAGATGCCTATATTCTCCAGAACATAACTTTGAAATAAAATCTACAGAAATAAAATCTGAGCCTACTACTTCTGGATTTCCACTACTTCTGATTATCCTTTAGATATTTTCCGTTGGCCAAGGGTACTATTTCTTTTTTTGCTTTTTCTTTTAACTCCGAAGGTTAAATGACATACATTAAATTACATCCACTTAGAGTGTACAATTTGGCGAGTTTTAGCAGTTCTGTATATCCATAAAACCACTGCTAGGATCAAGACCCAGAACATTTTCATCACCTCCAAAACATTATTTTGTGACCCTTCCCAGTCCTTTTAATCCTGATCCCCAGGCAAACACTGATATTGCATACCCAGCATGTAGGTAGAGTATGCAATAACTGCTTTGCATGAATAAATATAATAAAACACAATTTAAAAGTAATTATTAAAAAATATGAATACTTCTCAATACAAAAAGTAATGGTATTTACCTGAGTTTCTTTCTTATTGGATCCCTCTTCTGTGTCTGATTGTTGTTCTTGTTCATTTTCATCACTCTAAAAACAGATTGCCAATTTATATTTTAGGAAATTTTAGTAATAATTTCAAAAATTATTTTTTAAAATTATTTTTGGGAGTCCTTCTCTCTCAGAATATACATTGAGACATTTGTAGATAGAATGAGATGTCTAGGATTTTCTTCTAAATAATATGGGAGTTGGGAGATGGAGTGGGAACTTAGCTGAAAAAAATGAATACTTCGGGTAGGGCTCATTATACTATTATGTTACTTCTATAAAGTATATGTTTAACTTTTCTATATTAAAAATCAAAAGAAAAATAGAAAACTATTTTTCGATTTCCCCATCTGTTCTTCCCTTCTTTGTCATTTATGTATGATTTTCCCTCTCTTTTTAAACTTTTTTAAATAGACATATGCACTCTTGATTCATCAAGTTGAATATATATTTTGTCCACAGCATGGACAATGCAAAGATACTAAAACTCTTCAACTCCATTTAATACTTTCCCATATTTTTGTGCTATTGTTTTCATATGCCTTAGCTCTTTATATATTTTAAACTGCATATGACAATGTTATTTGTTTCATGTAATTAAGTAATTAGTAATTAAGTAAAATTAAAATGGACTGAAACACTGCAATTAAAAAAAAGTTCAGAAAAAAGTTGACCTAAATATGTTGTTTATTAAAAAAAACAAATAAATTGAAAATAACAGAAAATATATTATACAAAGATAATCAAAAGGAAGCTTTTCAAAAAAGCAGTATTTAAGGTCAGATATAATATTAGAGATAAAAGAGGAACATATAGTGAGAGATGGGTCAGTTTAACAGGAAGACAGATGATTCCATGTTCTTTCAGTGAAATAGTTAGAAATTTTCTTTAAAAAATATTTTTATAACAATAGAAGTAAATGTACTGCTACATACAATAGCATAGATATATCTTATAACACTGAGTTATAAAATTTATAGTTCTAGTCATATGCTCTTCAAAAACAGGCATAGTTAACTACGGTGTTAGAAATCAGGATACTAGCTGACTTTGAAAATGAGGATGATAGGGATTGAGAGGGAGAACATGGGGGCAATCTACACTGCTGTTTTTATTCATCATTCTGAGTGGTGATTACATAGATATGCTCCTATTGTGCTAATCCATTAAGCTATACATGTATGAATTATGTTTCTAAACATGCCATACTTCAATAAAAGGTTTATTTTTTAGAAAATGGAAACAAAATCAATGAATAGCAATGTCAGGCCTACAGTCAAGGACCAGGAAAACACTAATTTTTACAAGACTGTTGTAATTTGATAAGCAAAGCACTGTCTCTATTTAGCATGCTTTGAAATGGAAGTAATCTGTAATGTAGATCTTATAATGACATTTATGAAAATGAAATTAAACAGACTCCTTAGAAATTCTTAAAAGATGTTTTTACAAGAAGCAGTTTACCTATTATAAAATAATCAGTACATGCACTCTGAGCTTCAGACATTATTATTTCTATTCCATAATTAGGTCAGAACCACTCCTTTTAAGTAGTACCAACAATCTAAGTAGTTAACTATCCTTAAAAATAATTTTTCTTATTTAACAACTCAGAAAACACAGTGATGATTTAAGGAATATGAAATCTAAGGCATATAAGAAATTATTAGTATGTATTTTTGGACACATTAAGAATACTATCAAGAATACTATCAAATAATGTATTTTAATAGGTTCTCACATCTTGTGTCCAAAATGAAACTCCTGTAGATCTTCTTTTCTCTCTTGGTCGTCGTCGTTCTCTGATTGATTTAGGTTGTGATTTATCTTCTCCTTCTTTCTCCTCTTCTCTTTTTTCTCCCTCTGTTAAGGATTGCAATGAACCACAATATAGCAATATATCTTGACAATATTTTGCAAGGTAATTGTAAAAACAATGGGTAAAATGGGCCAGGGGACTATCTAGGGGGATGGAAGGTAGGCAGCTGCTACTACTTAGCTCCAGCCAATTGTTGGTATGTGAGAATTCAGATCCAGTGTTGCCAGGTCAGCCAACTTTTCAAGAAATGGCAAAAATCTGAAGTTTGAAGTGAGTATCTCTAATTTTAAATGTTGGTTCAACATTTTTACGAACACAATGCGGGCCTCACACATAGAAGTTTAAAGAACTGAAATATCTCAATGATCAACATGAGAAAATATATAGCTGGAAATTGGGAAAAAACTTTATTTTCTGCTGTTTATTCTACATTACTACTGATATTATCATGACTAATACTGTAAGATTTAGGCTTTAAAATATGAAATGCCTATATTTAGTACTTATATCTGATTTAAAGTAGGAATTAATCAAAATTTAAATAGAAAGTTTATATAAAATAATAGGAAATGGTAATGAGTATCAATATGCCAATATATAGTTGAGAAAGAAATGTATTTTTTAAGAAATAAGCATACAAATGTGTTTTAGTGAGAGCATTACATGTATTTAGTAATTTTAGTTTACAACAATTTCACAAAAAAACATTTAAATGATATGATCTACACAGTAGGCAAGAAATAGCTTAAAGCATCTGAGAAGTACTACACTAGTAAACTGCTTCTAGAAATAGTCACCCACCAGTTCGATATTAACTTTTCTTTGTAGGTGGACATGAAGATTTTTGTGAAGTATTAGGTTATAAAAATATTAGTATCAACAGCAGGCCATATTCTATTTCTGTTTTCTACTTTTCTCATTCTCAACCTTCATATTCTTTCTGTTTAGGTTCAATGAATCACAAGTTAGGATGCTGTTCCTTTACTGTTGAATTATTATTTAGGAAACCCTAATCCAAAGGATTATATGAAGAAAGCAAAGTGTTTTCAAAATTTGGTATTCTTACCTCTTTCATTTTCTTTTGTTATTCCTCTGGAGTAAGCAGAAGTTATGCCTACAAGACTATTTGGCCTGTTTAGTTGACTTGAAGCATAGAGTGAACTGCTCATAGTAGAAAGTGAAGAGGATGGAGTAGTTGAACTTGAAGTTGATACTGGCCTATAACGCTGGTAAGTCTGTGAAACATTAAGATCAAAACCCATTTGAAACATTAAACACAATTAAAAACAAAATACTTAAAAATTCATTTCAAAGAAATAGTATACTAATCACGCCAAAGTAATTCAAATTTCCAGCTAAAATCCTTTACAGTATTTTGCATATGGTTTGTTGGTATATAAATCTCTTGTATGTTAAGGATCATAAGGACTATTCATACCATTTGACTTAAATGTGCTTTTGATATACTGTTACCTCATCATACGTTCTGGAGTACTTTTGTTTATATTCATCTTCTCTAGATGTTTCTGACTCCTTCTTTTCTTCTTGTTTCTCTTTATCTTGTTTTTCTTTTTCCTCTTTTTCTTTTTCTTCGTTTTCTTGTTCTCTGGTTCGGGTAGAACGACTTCTTCCTATTGTTTTCTCAGCTTCTTGAAGATCAGTTAATGTCACTCCCTGCACACACAAAAAGATCAATATAATTATGAGATGCATTAAAGCTTGTTTCAAGGAATATTTTAGAAATAGATATATTACATACAAATGCATTAAAAGTCAAATATGCATGTTTAAAATTGGTTTGCAAATGGAAACAGCAAGTTACATTCATTCTATGAAGAATCACCATTAGCAAGCACAACGATAGGTACTGGATACTCTATGCATATAAATGTTCCCCACAAGTTCAAACTAGAGAAGAATAGCCAATATCTGTACTGTTTGTATATTATAAATATTTATGTTTATATATATGTCTGTGTGTGTGTATATATATGTGTGTATATGTATCTATATACACATGCATGATGATTGTTAAGGCTTAAAAGAGATTTCGATAAATTTTTCAAGATTTGACCTTGAAGAACAGGTTAGATTTCAAGAAGTGAAAAGTATAAAGACAGAAAAAGTATATTAAGGCCCTAGCAAATAGTTCAGCTTGAAAGCTAAGTAATGGTAAGGATAGACAGCTGAATCTGGACTGTGGAGCTTCTTAACTGTGGGAAAGCAGAAAGACACAAAAGTATACATCATATACAGCATAATCAGAATGGCAAAACGGAGGTAAGGAGATCACCAGCCTGAATGAGATTTTTTTCATACTTGCACATTAGTTGTTTATACCTAATATACGAGCCTATTCTCTGCCCCCGATTTCCAAATATTCATAGAACTTTTAAATACTTATTAGACATCATATATGATTAATTTATTCTAACCAAATACTCTGGGCCAGACACTGTATTAGGAATAAGGATTTAAAAAATACTCATAAAGACACAAAGGCATATGCTAATTAGATGAAATATAATAGTAGCAGTGTAACCATACAAAAGGCTATGAGCAACCTTTACCTTTTAAGGATTTATTCACACTAGAATTACTAGAATAACTACAGCAACCTTTACCTTTTAAGGATTTACTCACACTATATACTGACATCAATATTTTCACAACAAAGTGAAAAAGAGAAAGGTAACTTGTTTTATGTCAGTGTGTGTATATATATTTTATATGCTACTTATGTAAGTTTTATATATTAATTACATTAACTATACCTGTGTTGATCTTCTAGATTGTCTTGCTTGTCTAGATCTTGCTTTTCTTTGGGATTCAGACTCTTCATCCCTAACAGGAGTGAGGTATGATCTACAGTAGTAAATTGAAAAATCGTTAGCTGTAAATACAATACCTGTGAATGTAAATATCTATCAATGCATATGAATAAAACATACAGGTTTAATATCTTAATAAGTTTTAAGGAAAAGTCTTCAGAAAATGGTCTTTGAAATTCAATAATGCAATCTTGTAATTTCTTTTTAGATTGGAACTAGTTATATTTTAATAATTATATTTTAACATCACATTTTAACTTCCTAACTACATTTTTAAAAATAATGTAATTTAATTTTAAGATGGAACCACATTTTTGAAAAGGATTTAGAGAACTGAAGATTAAAAATTTTAGCTCTATTGAAAAAAATAGAAGGATTTCATTTAGCCCAATTAAGCAGAATGGATAAGGAGTAAATTTTTTGTCTGTTTTTAACTGAGGAAGGTCCTCTTCTCTAGCCCTGAAAACATCCCCCAAAAGTGATAATCTAAGCATCTTACTTAATGACCTACTAAAAGGGGTTTTAAATTATTCTCTACCTACAGTATTTTCAAATATTGGAAGACAGGTATCAAATTCCTTTCTAAATCTTTTTGTTTTGTTTTGTTTTGGTTTGAGACAAAGTCTCGCTCTGTCGCCCAGGCTGGAGTGCAGTGGCGCGATCTCAGCTCACTGTAACCTCTGCCTCCCGGGTTCAAGTGATTCTCTCACCTCAGCCTCCTGAGTAGCTGGGACTACCTGCGCATACCACCACGCCCGACTAATTTTTTTATTTTTAGTGGAGATGGGGTTTCAACCATGTTGGCCAGGCTGGTCTCGAACTCCTGACCTCAAGTGATCTGCCTGTCTCGGCCTCAGAGGGTGTTGGGATTAAAGGCGTGGGCCACCGCGCCCGGTCTCCCTGCATTCTTGTCAGTGTGCTTTTACTAATAACACGTCAGACAACATATTATTGTTCATACTTTTGAGTGCTCTAAAAAATTCCAGTGTTTTTTTATATATAAACAGCTTTTAAATCAGCATGTTACTCCTAAGTAACTGATTTTCTGATATAAAGAACAGGACTTGGCATTTATCTTCACTAAATTTCTTCTTATAAATTTAAGCCTATGTTTCCTCTTGTCACGGGGTATGCACCTTTTCAATAGCAAGTAATCTGTGTCAAAAGTTAAGTAAGGCTGGGTGTGGTGGGTCATGCCTGTAATTCCAGCACATTGGAAGGCTGAAGCAGGCTGATTGCTTGAGCCCAGGAATTCGAGCCCAGCCTGGGAAACATGAGGAAACCTGTCACTACAAAAAAATAGAAAAATTAGCCAGGCATGTGGCACATGCCTGTACTCCCAGTTACTCGGGAGGCTGAGATGAGAGGATCACCTGAGCCTGGAGATCAAGGCTGCAGTGAGCTGAGATTGTACCACCCCGCAGCCTGGGTGACAGAGTTGAGACTCAAAAAAAAAAGTTAAATAATTAAAGAGTCAAACAAGCAAAGATATGACAGAGCCCTGCAACACAACATAAAGACTTTCCTCTGATAATCAATATTTCTTGGGAAGTTCAATCATTAACGCTTCATCGAATTACACCACCTAGCTCACATTTCTCAGAGAACACTTATAGAACTAGAGTACAGTTGACTGCTGAACAACACAAGTTTGAACTGTGCAGGTCCACTTATATGAAAGTTACACCAAGTGTGCCTGCCTCTTCTGCCTCCTTCCACCTCCACCACCTCTGAGATAGCAAGACCAATCCCTCCTCTTCCTCCTCAGTGTGAGGACGAAGAGAATTCTGACCTTTATGATGACCCACTTCCACTTAATGAGTAGTAAATACATTTTTCTTCCTTATGATTATCTTAATAACATTCTTTTCTCTAGCTAGCTTTATAGTAAGAATACAGTATATAATATATGTAACATACAATATACGTGCTAATCAACTGCTTATGTTATTGGTAAGGCTTGCAGTCAATGGTAGGCTATTAATTTAGATTAGGGGGACTCAAAAGTTTTACGCAAATTTTTGACTGCACAGGGAGTCAGCACCCCTAACCCTTGCATTGTTCAAGGGTCAACTGTATCTCTATCTTCTATGCTGTTTAAATTTATTAAGTTTACTCCATGTATCCCCCTCTCAAAACCCCAAGCAATGATCTAGTGAGTTTTCTTTATTCAAATGCTACTTTTTTTTTTTTTTTTTTTTGAAACGGAGTCTCGCTCTGTCGCCCAGGCTAGAGTGCAGTGGCACGATCTCGGCTCACTGCAAGCTTTGCCTCCTGGGTTCACGCCATTCTCCTGCCTCAGCCTCCCGAGTAGTTGAGACTACAGGCGTCTGCCACCACATCTGGCTAATTTTTTGTATTTTTAGTAGAGACGGGGTTTCACCCTGTTAGCCAGGATGGTCTTGATCTTCTGACCTCGTGATCCGCCCACCTCAGCCTCCCAAAGTGCTGGGATTACAGGCATGAGCCACCGTGCCCAGCTCAAATGCTACTTTTAAAAAAGGCTCTTTCTTGGCTGGGCGCGGTGGCTCATGCCTGTAATCCCAGTAGTTTGGGAGGCCGAGGCAGGTGGATCACCTGAGGTCAGGAGTTTGAGACCAGCCTGACCAACATGGAGAAACCCCGTCTCTATTAAAAATACAAAATTAGCCGGGCGTGGTGGCGCATGCCTGTAATCCCAGTAGTTTGGGAGGCCGAGGCAGGTGGATCACCTGAGGTCAGGAGTTTGAGACCAGCCTGACCAACATGGAGAAACCCCGTCTCTATTAAAAATACAAAATTAGCCGGGCGTGGTGGCGCATGCCTGTAATCCTAGCTACTCAGGAGGCTGAGGCAGGAGAACTGCTTGAACCCGGGAGGTGGAGATTGCAGTGAGCTGAGATTGCGCCATTGCACTCCAGCCTGGGCAACTAGAGCAAAACTCTGTCTCAAAAAAAAAAAGGCTCTTTCTTTTGTTAGCTTTAACATTCTTCTCAATTTGTAATTCATTTTTTTAGCCTAACACTATTCATACAATCATAACAAACCTCTGAATTTACTGTGAGTTTTATGCCTTTTCTCTGTGTCCTTTAAAGCTCTCAGTTCAGCGAGTATAGCATATCTTCAAAGATCCTTAGAATCATCTACCATTTTTTCAAAACTCTTTTTAGAGAGCCCTCATTCTTTTTATATATATAAGGAAATCATATTTCTTTCTACAACCCTGAAATTTTTGGAATCTGTTTCTCTAAAACTAGAATATATGACACTCTTCTTAGCATTCACCTCCTTAGACAATTAACCCTAAGATGACCAGGTAATTTCTCACGCAAGATCTTAGTTGCCTCAATTTCATCAATTAACTCTTACTTATTGCTTAAAATTAGTTCAGAAAACTGGTTCTTCTTGCTGTTTCCACATAATTACATTTGTAGCTAAGTCAAGAAATTTACAAGAGGGAGTTTTACTTGAATGGGACATCCAACATACTTATATTAAGATGAAAATTCCATCACTATTATACTTTGACTTTAATTTTATTTAGATATAACAGATACTATGTTTTTATAACTATTATAGTGAGTTTCCTGGGACAAGTAATTCAAAAGGAATAAGAGAGTAACTAATAATCTTGTTATTAAAATTTAAGAAACATTAATTCTGGGATATAAGAGGGGCTTGTTATAGAAAATGGTTGCATAAATTAGGGAAATGCTATACATTCTAACCTTCTCTAGGAAAATCACAATAAAATATTGAAAGCTCTGTGATACAATCAGAGATGTAACCTATATTAACTTGGCTTAACTCAGTACTTCCCAAGACCATTTAAATAGAGAATCCTCCACCCCTGACCCATTTTGTGGCATATTCAGTAAATATAGAAAAGTGCTCCTAAGAACACCAGCCTGGAAAATGTCCAATAGCTATTTTTTCCATTCATTCATTTAATTTATGTACCTACTGGCCCTATGCAAGTTATTACTTTTTGGACTTCTACCAAAGGAAGAGAAGAAAAAATAAAAGGAGATGAAACCTAAATGTGATAGTTAATCTGGTTAAACAAAGCTTATAGCAGGCTGGGTACAGTTGCTCATGCCTGTATTCCAGCACGTTGGGAGGTCAAGGTGGGAAGACTGCTTGTGGCCAGGAGTTTGAGACCAGCCTAGGCAACATAGCGAGACTCCATCTCTACAAAAATTTAAAAAATTAGCTGGGTGTGATGGCGCACCTGTAGTCCCAGCTACTCAGGAGGCTGAGGTGAGAGGATTGCTTGAGCCCAGGAGGTCATGGCTGCAGAAGCTATCATCACACCACCACACTACAGCCTGGGTGACAGAGATCCTGTCTTGGAAAAAAAAAGTTCATAGCAAGACAGATAGGGTGCATGCTATCACTTTAGCATTTCATGAGCTGCTCTGAAACTAAATATGAACGTGAACTACTGTCAAATTTGACTACAGTGAAATGTTTCATATTTAGTGTATAATAGAGAAACTTGCATTGACACTTGGCTCTTTTTTAGTACCATGGCAAATAGTACTATCAACCACTACACTCTCTCCCAATGAGCCTGGATTCCTTTTCAATAGTTTCAAATTGCCATGAAAGTCAATAAATCTATCATACCTGGTTTCACATATGAAGGTTGGGGGGATAAAAGTTACTAACTGAAAGACATAAAATCTGCACCTGCAGATAATTTTAATTTTCCATATGACATTCATCCCAAATTAGCATAAAAATATAGCTTATCAATTTGTAATACAGACACATTTCCTTTATTTGATAATTACCATCTAATATTCAGTTCCTTTCTCCTCCTTTGGGGTACCTATCTAGAGCAGACCTCTAAGAATACGACATAGAGAAGAAAAATAATTTATATATTTTATGTACTTTTAATTGCAAAGAGCTGATCATTAAAAGATGGTAGAATATACCCACCAAACCCCATTGTTGCCTTTATCATTGCTGTATCACACTGACCTACTGCATCTCTTTCTTAGAACTATATAGGGTATATAATTTTATTCCTTAGATGCTTACCATTTTCTGAGCAACCCAAAGGGTATACCTGTGTTGACTTTTTTTGTTTTAGCCACAGTATATTCTCAAATCACCATATATACATTTTTTAGGCAAATTTTAAATCATATACATTTCAGAACCACTGACGAAATTTAAATAAAAGACAAAGAGAAGAGGCCAACAATGTATTCAAGATTGCAAACAATTATTTCACATGGAACAAAACACAAACAATATCACTGCAAACATCATTGAAACAAGGTTAAGACAAACAAAAAATCTCTATAATATAGACGAGAAAAAATGTTGCCACATTTTTTTCTTATGCAATTAGAATCTGTTGTGTTTAAAAATATATCCAAGCGTTTAATTTTCAATCTTCAATGTCTTCCATTAAAACTAATTAGGACTAATTCTAAAAGTCAAAACTCAATTCTCTTTAGCAGAATAAACAATCTGTGGGTTAAGAATCATAATTTGTTCTGAAACAACTGATGATTCTGGGGAGACATTTATTAGGTTTTGTCACTGGAGAAATTTTCAAAAGCACTGAATCTCTATGCTAGAGATAAAAAAGATTCTAGAAGTTAAAAATAATATAAATCAAACACCTCATTTAACAGAAGAGTTTCTGACTCAAAGATAATTCTAACCTTAAGAATCAAGGCAGAGTAAGGAGTAAGAAACCAAGAACTTCTGATCCTTCTTCCTTTCAATAACCCCTCCCAACCCCACCACCAAAAAAAGCAAAGCCCTCAAACTTATTTAAGTTTGATTAAATGATGGATACTAATTTCTGTTGGCTCTGTGGTCTTACTGAGAAGCACTACAACAACCTAAAACTGACTTAAGTTTATAGGAAAAAGGGGAAGATAATTAAAATATAATATGACCTATACTGGTACTCAAATCACAAAATACTAACCACTTGCAGTGGCATTATAAAAGTACCACTAAATTTCACCATAGAAATAGAAACAAAACCTAAATATAGGCAAAAACTAAAGATGCAATGATAGAAAAAAAAGTTAACACTAACTTATTACTTTTCATATATTCAAACACAAATATTACTGTGAGGCCATTACTACTACAGGCCAGGCACTTCACTAGGCAACAGAGAAAAAGAACTCTGTATGTAAGTACTACGTGACAGAAATAAAACAAAGTTAATCTGGTCAGTATTTTAGTAAAAAAAAAATTAGTTACATAGTTAATTTAATTTTGCAAGAATAAAATATAAAAATAAAGCTGACATTTGGTTTCCTAAGGTTTTATTTTTTTTCAAGAGGAAAAAAAAAGCTAAGGACTGTGCATAATATAGCAGAAAGAACTGAACTACTTTTCCTGCAATCTTGGGGCTAGCCTCAGCCCTCACACCAATAAACCATACAAAAGTAAAATAGTCACATATTATTTCTGGGTCTCAGTTTCCTTCGGTAAAGCAAGGAAATCCCAAAAGATAGTTAGTAAGCTCCTTTGTACATCTATGATTCCATGCCAGTAGGCAGCAATAGAAAGAAGTGAGCAATCTTTTAAAAATATTTAAGCACACAAAATAAATTCAGACTCTTTGAAAAAATCTGAATAAGTGCTTTCTATGTATCAGAGATAAAATTAAATGAATGTATTCAACATACTCAAAATTATTTGGCTTACACTTATGCACAGAAGTCTTTCCTTACCAAGAGAAGAAATTCTCCAAATCAACAGGAACAAAACAGTTCAACATCCTTCAAATTTCTTAATAATGGGAGGAAACAATGAGAAGAATGACAAAACCTGTTTTTGTCATGTTGCATCTAATTTTCCTTAAGTGTGTGGTGTTTTCAGTTCTTCATCAAAAAATTTTTTTTGAAATAAACCACCTTAGAAACTAAAATGTTTAAGAAAACAACTGTCTTGCTCACTGACTTTAAACAAAAAAACATTAATTCTGTCAGAGGTGAGTCGCAAAGCCTAAATATAAATAATTGCTAGTTGTATCAATTTACATAGTTCTGAGCTGACAGGGTATTTCATTTATTAGTCTACTGGAGAGATGGCCATCAACCTCACAAGATCTTTTTTAAAACAAAAAACAACTTTGATCACTGGGCAAGATATATCAGCAGTACTGTTATGACCTTTACACACCTGCGTCTCTCCCTGACCTCTGTTGTGGAGGAGACAGTGCCAGCAGTAGTTGTAGTCAGGGTTGTGGTAGAAGCTGCAGCATTTACAACAGTTGGAGCAACAGGAATGGTCACTGCCGTAGGAACACTGTCCTTTTCTTTCTCAGTACTATCCTCAGCCCACAAACGATTTGAGGTACTATAGCATCATAAGCAGCAACACAAAAAAGAGAAAAGGAAAACAGCTAAACAATGAAAGCACTTTCTAGCAGCTGAAAACACATGACTACAGGGATGGATTTTTTTAAAACGCAAGGTGAGACATCCTTAAATTATGAACCAAAAAGCTCACCCAGAGCTGTCAAAGAGAGAAATTTACATTTTAAGCAGTCTAATTCAAGGAAAGTTCATAGTTCAGGGACTTAAAATTTCCCCCAGACATGCATAATTGCCTCATTTTGGAACCAATTTTTGTCTGCAAATAAATTTAACAAGATAAATGAAAAAATCCAGAGCCCCACAATCTTCTAAACAAAAACGCATGCACATACATAAGCACACAGTAGACCTGAGCACAAAATGTATCTGTGACTTACCTGCTTTGTGTGCCTGCTGAGGAAGAACCCGTTGTAATCTTTGTAGTAGTGCTTGTGCTGGAAAGCAGGCTTTTCTGAAGCCCAGCTGCAGAGGTAACTGTTGGTGTTGATGTGGTGCTTGGAACACTAGAACTAATCAAATCATCTTGTCTTCTACCAAAGGAGCAACTAAACAAAAGAGTCATATCTATATAGGATGTGTTTGTATGTGTATTCTATAGTTAATGTCTATACATTATACAAATTACAAGGCTAGAAAAAAAATTTAAAAACTGTGTTCCTAAATACACCACCAGCTCCAGCACCAAGAGTTGCATCTACAACTTGCTAGAGTTTAGACGATTTCACTTAATTCGGTAGTGTATCATTTTAGTGCTTCCTCCCAACTTTCTCAACAAGACAAAGATGATCTGATATTTCATATTTTTGAAACTATTCCACACCATATGGTCATGCCAGGCTGAGCCTGAAAAACACACTTTGGTTTTGTATTACCCGGGGAAATCAAGACGTTGACATTTTTTTGAAGGAAATTATTTCAGCAATGGGTCAGATACCTCGGAAGTAACCAATGCCTACATGATACTTGTTCACATCTTATTCTTTTTGGTTGCTTTTAGTAAAGAAATTGTTTATAGGGCTTTTTTTCCTCTTCAATATGATACTACCAACATTCCAACTGAAGGCATTTCCATAGCTCTGAGTTCTAGGGCAAGCCAAATCTTTCCAGATCAACAATGACAACTAGATCCATTAAGACACTGGCCTGTTTAAGTTGTTCTAGTCAAGGAGTTCCTTCTAAAGGAGTTCCTTTTAAATATGTAACAATCCAAAAAACATTTCATAATATTTGAAGCTTAATTATATAATAGGCATAAGAACAAATTATCACCTATCTTTAAATATATATCCTGTGTTTAGAGTAAGTTTTAAACAACAAAAACTCGTATTTAATAAAAACACATATTTGTTTAAAATGATGTTAAACTGAGGGCTCCAAACAAATTGCCTCATATTTTTATAAATGAATACATAAAAACCACTTAAGAATAGTATTATTACCTTTTATGATACGTTGATCCTTCATTAATTGAGCTATTTTTTTTAAGATCATCTTCCCATTTTCTCCTTGTATATGAACTACTTGTTCGCAAACTTGAAGAATCTCTGTTAAAAGAACACCCTTCAGATTCTGGTACATAATTTTAAAATAGGATTAAGAAAGCTGTACACTAGTAAATATTAGTATAAGCTGAAACTAGTAAAAACCTTTGGGAGGACACTTAGGAATACTAATCAAGAAGATAAAGTAATTTCAGTACTAAGATTATACCCTAAGGTATACTTTTTCCCCTAAGTATGGGGGAAAATTCAGATATTTATAGAAATATGCTTTTTGATCACAAAATATAAAGTAGGGTAGATGCTTACTTTAACCGCAGAAGATCTACTTTATAGTATGTTATGTGCCGATAAAAAAAATGCTTATTAAGAATATATATTAACATAGAAGACTGCTTATGAGATCTTAGGGGAAAAAAATAAAAAATTAGATATTATAACATGATTACAAGTATATTAAAAAGTTATTGGCCGGGTGCAGTGGTTCACACCTGTAACCCAGCACTTTGAGAGGCCGAGGCGGGTGGCTCACAAGGTCAGGAGTTCAAGACCAGCCTGGCCAAGATGGTGAAACCCCGTCTCTACTAAAAATAAAAAAATTAGCCGAGCAGGGTGGCAGGTGCCTGTAATCCCAGCCACTTGAGAGGCTGAGGCAGAGAACCACTTGAACCTGAGAGGTGGAGATTGCAGTGAGCTGAGATTGCGCCACTGCACTCCAGCATGGGTGACAGAGCGAGACTCTGTCTCAAAAAAAAAAATAAAATAAAATAAAAATAATTAAATTAAAAAAAAAATTCTATAAGCTGAAAAACAGGAAGAAACTAAAATATTTAAACAATATTTAAACAAAAATATTTAAAACAAACTAAAATGATTAAGGGCTTTCCTTCCCTTCTTCTTTCCCCTTTCCTAAATGTTCCGAATATTTAGAGAACTCGTACTAGTTTGTGACCTTATCTCCTCCCACTTTCCCCTTACTCTGTTTCAGCCACATCTTCTTTGCTATTATTTCATGAACATACCAAGCCTGCACCTCCTCAGGACTATGTACCTGGTATTTTCTCCTTCAGGAATATCCTCCATCTCTTCCCACAATACATATCCGCACATAACTACAATGCTCATGTATTAACTCTAATGCTAGATAATAAAGATTTTATAGTGAATGCATAAAGCAAATCAAAATAAACTCACCTGTTTTCTTTCTCTTCAATGTCAGATGTACTGGCTAGTCGTCTTGGTATTGTAGGTGCAACATATGCAAGCCTAGTTCCTTTACTATCTTTCTCCTACACAACAGGGAAAAAAATAGGTAAAAATTAATTTGGGTACTGGCTATAGGCAATGCTAAAAGTATTAAGAAAAGGTTATTCAATAATTATAATTACATAGCTATCACAGTTTACAGTATTTCAACAATTCCTAGCTGAACTCTAAAATTAATGTCAATCAATAATCAGCCTGTTCAAATTAGTTTTCTTTCTCTTTTAGCCTGGAATCAGATAATATTTTACTAAGAAAGGAAAAAAATTTCTCCAGATTTTAATGACTTTTTCTAAAACTTCTCTAACAGATTAATACTGTGTCATAAGCTGAAATATCTTTATTTCTTCCAGAGAAATAAACTTTCAAATATGGTTCACTGAGAGGTCTCAAGCATTTATATTATACAAGCTATTTAGAACCTTGATAATCAATGCTCTCAAATACATCAAAATAGTCAAAACAAATATTATTTAAATTATATTTATCCAAATATGGCTAAGAGTGTGTAGTGACAATGACACTCTGATACATTCCTAGTAAGCTGGCATAAAATACCTGGAAACCAACTGCACAGTAAACTGATAAAAAAGCACAAATATTAGAATTACTTGATGAGAAATTTCATCTGAATTTCTGATATAAGGAAACATTTCTAAGTATAGAAAGAAAACTGTATGGGCAAAAAATAGTCCAAGCACTGAATATGCTGTAGAAATAAATACTAGTATTGAATAAACTGTGGTACATCCTATATAATGCAGTATTAATACTGCCTCTCAAAATAGAGTTATTAAATTTACTCATTAAGACAAAGTTGCTTGTAATATGGTAGATGAAAAATCTGGTATTTTTTTTCAGATACTGAATAAATGTAACTTATGAGTATACTAACATTCTAGAATAAATGTGTTCCTGTTTTTTAAACTTCAGAAAGCTTCTTGAATCATAATAAACAAAATAAGCCTGCTCCTTAATACAGTTCTATTATAAATTCTCAAGTAAGATAATAGATTCCTTTAACAGAGTATAGTCCCATAATTTATGTTTTAGGCAAATACATCTGATCTTTCCAGTATTTATAATTCTGTATAAATTACATTTGTCTTATGTAATTCATTAAGGTTAATTAACTTGATACCTAGATCTAAAGATAACTAGCAGAAAATCTACCAGATTTGATGTTCCTGGAAAAGAAATCATAAGAGTTTTCATAGAAACCAGACTGTGAAATAGATTACCTTTTCTTTATTATCCAAAGAGGAGGAAAGTCTGGGACTTGAAGCTGAACGTGTAACACCTGCAGTATCTTTTTCTTTCTGACCCTCTTTAGATGCTGTGATTTCAGCAAGTGCACCATAGCTGCCCGTCTTTCTAAGTCCTAACCTCCAAGTTGCAGGAGACTCATCTTTTCTCTCTTCTTCTTTGGGAGAAATTTTTGTAGCTGTGGTTGGAAACTGTGTTTATTTTATTTTTTAGGAAAAGAAAAAAGAATTTTTAAAGCTGATCAGTCCTTAAATTGGAAACAATAAGTTTACAGATAATATATTTAAAATTATGGTTTACAGTTTCAGGATAAAACACTTTTACTACATAGGTTAATGTCTTAGTAAAAAATGTAAAGATCTAAAAATTTTAAAGAAATAGACTACCTTCCTAGGGGTTAGACTTAAGAAAACACACTACACACTTTATATCACACAGAAAAATTATGATGCAAATACAGAAAACAGAAATGAGCACACCATAAGGACTTAAAACCATGCATCTTTGGAACCAATTTATATTAAACTTGTTATGTTGTAACCTAATATAAATTCTTGCACATAGAAATGCCTCACCATAGATTTTTCACCCTTACTGGGCACAAGAACAATGCCAGTTTTGCGCAAGCCCTGCCTCCATGATGCAGGATCTACTGATTCCACCACAGGCATGATAGGAGCAATGAAATCATACTAAAGCCAATTAAAATAAGACAGGTAAAGAGATAAAGATTGAAAGCATGAAAACAGAAAAGGGAAGTTATGAACAAAAAATATTTTCTTCATTTTAAAATAATTTTATAATAAACCCCAATAATTGGGTAATGATCCAATCTTTAAAAGTCACTGGGAACAAGTTCTAATTTTAGCATGAGATAATCTGAAAAAAATCTAATAAACTTCTAAAGCAATTAAAGGCATACAGAGTAGATAATATAGCATGTGACTGAACAAACTACTGCACATGAATTTTGTTTTTAATCCATGTATATACTCTGGTTAAAAAATTTTGTGTCCAATATAATCAACAAAAACTAGTAACTGATATTTTTCCAATTATAATACTTTTTTTTTTAACATCACAGCCTTAAATTTACTGATTTCCCCACCAAACATTAACTATTTCAACTATAATAAAAACTAATTTTATGTACAAATATTTATGCTATCTTAAGGGCTTTCCAACAACCCTAAAAATGCAACCTCTGTTATCCTTAGATCACTTCATCAACTTCACTTCTAGAATTTCTATACTCAACCACAGTTAACTATATAGATTGGTGAATACAGCAACTAACTAGTTGCCACAAGCATAGGGTATTAATAATTTTTTAAAAATCATTTCTTTCATATCTATTGCCAACATTTGCTATAATTAGCAGGTTAACAGGGCTTGTTAAAGCTCCCATGATGATGCTTGAGGGCCACTTCATAGACAAAACTGTTATAAAGATATACCTCTGGTACTTCCAGTAATGAATTGCTATCAATAGGGTCTAAGCATTCCTCAGTTCCTAAAATGTGCACCAAAGTGCTCCAGAGTGTCACAACAAAATCACGGGGGCTCTGTAGAATATTTTAAAGTTTTGAGAGAAGCACAGTGACATCTCATAGACACTGCACATACTGCCATTTTGATCACATTTCCATCAAACTACTTAATGAGACAAACAGGCAATTCCTTTTGCCAGTGGCACTGTGAAAAAATCCTACCCAACACTAGGGGCTCCAATGACCAAGAAAGTTTGCGAACTCTAATATTCTGTGCAATATGATGGGTACTGAGACAGCTGCTTATTGATTGGTGAGGTTACAGGGCTACACTGTAAATGCTAGGCTTTGTGGAACACAGATAATATTAATACACAAATGATTGAGTGTGGCTGTAACCAATAAAACTTTAGGGACAATGACATTTTTTAAATTTTTTTTCTCCAACCAGTTTGCTATACAAAAACAGGTAATGGGCTAGGTTTGGCCCACCAGCCATAGTTTGCCAACACCCACATTAGGTCTCCCACCTCCTCAAAAAACAGAAACAAAAAAACAAACAAAAAACCTGGAAACAAACGTTTTTTCCCCCATTATAAAACAGCCAGAGATCAGATAACATTTATTGTTATAAATGAAGCTAACATTTATTGTTATAAATGAAGATAACATTTAACAAATATTTACTAGTGTGTGACCCTCAGCTAAGTGCTTCACATGGGTTATCCTGTTTCAACCTTATAATTACCCAATGAAATACTACTATTACTGTTATTTTAGAGTTGAGAAAAACGAGGCAGTACTATCTATCAATTTTGAAATGGGCATTTGTTACGCTGTAATGGCTGATATACCTCCACTCTGCCCAACATGAATTTGGATTTAAGTACTGCTTTATATGTCTAAAAGCACCTTTTAATTGTACTTGATACATAAAATAAACCCTTCCTGAAATACTTAACTATACCTCCTCCTCCATTAAACTCTCTTTGGCTTCTTTTACTGGATGCTATCTTGACCTTCTTTTTCTTTTTATTCTGACCATTCCTTTTCTTGACTGACTCTGTGTGCGTGTGTGTGTGTGTGTATGTGTGTGTATACAACGTTCCTTATACAGGGTGTGTGTGTGTGTGTGTGTGTGTGTGTGTACAACTTTCCTTGTGCTAGCCCTTCCAGAGCCTGCTCTTGGATCTCTCATATTCTCTTTCTACTTTCTTCTCCTGGGGGGTTAGGAGGAGGGTCTTTACTTCCTCAGGCTAAATATTAATTGTAGTCAGCTTATTCTCAAATGTGTTGTTCTCCAGTCCAGTCTCCTAAATTTCCAGTCCTAATTTTACCTGTAGAGTGGACAATCTAGAATTATAACTGAAAACTTGAAACTCAGTATGTCTAAAATAAAACACCTTTACTTCCAAACCATCTCTCCTTCAGTTCCCTAATTCTGTTAATGGCACTAAGTATATCTCTTCAATCTCCTGTTTCAAACTTCACAATTATGTTAGACCTTCTCTGTCATTTTCCTCCATCCATAAATTAGAGGTCAAGTCTCTAAATCTCCTCTCCTTTATAAGCCCAGAGTCACTTCTCTAGTTCATATTCTTATCATTGTGGGCAACTTCAATGACTTTCTAATAAACCTTTTCTCAATAAGCCTCTCATCTTCAAATCTGTACACTGCTGTCAGAATAATATTCTATAAAGAATAATTCTCTCCATGGCATTGTTCAAACATCTTCCACGACTACTACTTATCAAAAAGATTATAAAAGTGTTATCCTACAGTTGAAGACATCCTGCAATATAGCTCTACTTTTCCTGTTTACTTTGTATATATGCACCCTATAAATCAATCAAATGGAACAATTCATTTTTCCTGCGACAGTATTCCATATTATCCCCACTTGCTCATATTGTTTTTCTTCTCTCCCTTTCAACAAGTTTTACAAGCCCTTCTTCTCTCAGGTGGAGTACTACCTACTTTAAGATTTATCTAAAATGTCCTGATTCTATTACCTTAAGTCAAATATAATTTCTTCTCCTTTTAAATCATGCTACATCTGTACATTTCGATTGGACTACTTTATATACCCACAGCACATAGCAGTCTTTTGTTAAATTATTAGCTATTACATTGAATTCAATTAACCAGAACACTTAATTCCATAAAAATTCTGATTTTTTACCATCAAGTAAAGAAAATGCCATTTACATTTTATTGGAATGTACACCCATATAGAAGAATAGATAATCTGCTTTAGAGATCCCAACAATATTTATTTTGACTAGAGAGGCTTATATAAACTTGTTAGTTAACAATTTTAAGCACAAAATCAAACTGATGGTTTTATAGATAACATCTCCACAAATCATCAGCTTGATATTGCTACAGAAACAGTTCTTTAATTTCAGTGGAAGGGTTAAAGAATTAAGGAAAGATCATTTAAAGTAAACACATCTATCTTTCACCATAGTTAACCCAAGTTATTAAAAGAAAATAAGCATGTAAAACTGTTTCGTGTGCTTCCATTTTTGTGATCTGTCTTGCCATGAACACAAGTGCACACATACATAGTTTATGTACTGGGGTAGGAAGCTGGAGAACTTGATAACTTTATCTAAATATTAGAAGTGGAGTCATGACTGGGAACCTAAAAACAGATAATTGCAAAACCTTTTAAGATGCAATTAGAAATTAACAATCTGTTAAAGGAAATTTAATGTTAGGTCACTAAAGTTACAGATAAACTTGAAACAATTTTTAAAAATACTAATATGCTAAATTAAAGTAGATACAGGAGTATAAGAATCACTGAATATAACAGGTTTTAAAAGTCATACAATATTGATAAGAAGACTCCCTCTTCGGCTGGGCATGGTGGCTCATGCCTGTAATCCCAGCACCTTGGAAGGCTGAGGCGGGTGGATCACGAGGTCAGGAGATCGAGACCATCCTGGCTAACACGGTGAAACCCCGTCTCTACTAAAAATACAAAAAATTAGCCAGGTGTGGTGGTGGATGCCTGTAGTCCCGGCTACTTGGGAGGCTGAGGCAGGAGAATGGCGTGAACTTGGGAGGCGGAGCTTGCAGTGAGCCAAGATCGTGCTACTGCACTCCAGCCTGGGCAACAGAGCAAGACTCCGTCCCAAAAAAAAAAAAAGAAAAAAAAAAAGACTCCCCCTCTTCATTAAAAAAAAAATTTCAGGCCAGGCACGGTGGCTCATGCCTGTAATCCTAGCACTTTGCAAGGCCGAGACAGGTGGATCACCTGAGGTCAGGAGTTTGAGACCAACCCAGCCAACATGATGAAACCCCGTCTCTATTAAAAATACAAAAATTAGCTGGGTGTGGTGACAGGTGTCTGTAATTCAGCTACTCAGGAGGCTGAGGCAGGAGAATCACTTGAATCTGGGAGGTGGAGGTTGCAGTGAGCCAAGATTGCGCCACTGCACCCCAGCCTGGGTGACAAGAGTGAAACTCTGTCTCAAAAAAAAAAAAAAAAAAAAAAAATTCAAAATTTTTACACATGATCGTTTTGAATAAAATTTGGTTACAAAACTTTAAGAACAAAGAAACAATATAATCTTCAAAGTAAGTTATGGTGCTTGAAACTGAGAATAAAGTAGTTTCTAAATATGCAAATTTAGAAGCAGATGTTATTATATTAGCTTAATTACAGAATCAAGAGTGATTTTGAATAAGAACTTTCACAGCCAAGAGATTACTGGCCCACTATACTAACAGAGGTTATAAAGTATTTCTTTTCAGTTAGGGCATTAGGTATAAATTGAGAACTACATTGCCATAAATGTTGGCTATATGTGAGAAAAAGAAAAAGAAAATTGAACACAGGAAGTTTACCGTAATCATTTGACTGTAGTAGGAAAGGGATTACTTAGCCAAATACCCAAAAGATAGCCAGTGCTGGGTGCAGTGGCTCACGCCTGTAACCCCAGTACTTTGGGTGGGCGGATCACAAGGTCAGGAGTTCGAGAATACCCTAACATGGTGAAAACCCATCTCTACTGAAAATATAATTAGTCAGGTGTGGTGGAGGTGCCTGTGATCCCTGTTACTCAGTAGGCTGAGACAGGAGAATCGCTTAAACCTGGGAGGCAGATGTTGCAATGAGCCAAGATCGTGCCATTGCACTCCAGCCTGGGTGACAGAGCAAGGCTGTCTCAAAAAGAAAAAAAAAAAAAAGATAGCCAGTTTCTTGCCTAGGTATTCCAGGGAGATGGAATTTCTGATAACATTATAGTCTAAACAGATCAAAAGATGCAGGAATGAATTTAGTATTCACTGAAGAAGTACATGGGGGTCCTAGAAGTAAAATAAACTTTAATTAAAGCAGTTTATAGTGACGCTAGTTATAGGATGATTAACAGTCTTCAAAATTTTGCAGACAAACTGCTTTTAGAGAATTTCTTAACTAAAGCATACATAATTATTATCATATGAACATGAGTTCTAACTGAATTCAAGAAGCCCTCAGTTTTGGAATATATAAGGTAAGATAAGTGATTCATACAGTTTCTCAATATTCAAACTATGTACCAATGAAACCAAGACGTTTCTACCACTAATAATTTACATTACTGCCTTCCTTGCGAAGTTTGAGAGAAGGATTATTACTAACAGCAGGGATTTTTTTTTTTATTCTGTAGTTTATGATTTCAAAAAGATCTATATTTTGACCACCTAAAGCCAAATCCAAATATTGGCAAGACTGACAACACAACAGAAATGCTGTGAGGATTTAAAAACCAATCAGTCCTTAAACTCATGCACATAATGTCAAACGAGCAACAAAATAAGAAGTTCAAAGGCAACTAAACACAATGTACAATCCAAGTGGACCCCTGATTTTAAAAAACAAAGACTCAAAGGACAATTGGGAAAATCTGGGTATATTAGTTATTAATAACATAATAGTATTATACCAAAGTTAAATTTCCTAAGTGTGATTATTTTGAGAATGAAGGATAATAGCCTTGTACTAGGAGATACATATTGACATATTTAGGCATGAAGTGTTATGATTACTGCAATCAATTTTTCAAGGGTTTGGTTAAAAAAAAAGGTATGTGTGGACAGAGAGGGAAATGATAAAAAAAGATAAAAAAAAGGACGGGTGAAGAGAAATCTTTGAAAAGAGACTAGTAGGTCAAACATAAACAAACAAAAACTCTTAATTGTTAATTTGGGTTAAAAGAAAGATAGGTTCCAGAGAAGCAGGAAAACGTAAAGTCTTAAAAAGATTAACACACTAACTGGAAAACACTGCTTCGGTGGAGAGAAGAGACGAGAGGGATGGAGAACAGACAGAGAACAGAAAGAAGAGAAAGAAATGAAACTAACATTTTGAAAACACACTCAGTTTACTGGCCAGGCTATCTCAACCAATCCTTACAATATTAACTGTATTTCTCTTTATTTTATTTTGTTATACAAAAGGAAGATAGTAAGTAACTTGCTCAAGGTCATAACAACTAATAAGGTAGAGTCAGGAGCTCATCTCTGGTTTATCTGACCTCAGAGATCATGCTCCTACTGGCATACCAAAGTTGCCTGCCTAGCGCTTTGTACTATGAGTTTAAAAAATTTAGATTCTAGTTCTCTCATTGACTTGTGGTAGTAGTATTTGTAACTTACCCGTGTGTGAAATTATCAACATGCACACCTCTACTTAATAGAGATAAAGGATATAAAACCTGAGCTTCCCAAAATAAAAGTTCAATAGAAAAAAAAAAAAACTAATACAATCACTGATTTTAATATTACAAAAATTTTTATCTTTCTGCCATTTATTATCAACTGTATGTAATATTTGTTAACTACCAACTGTAATATCAACAGTAATATCAATTGCAAAAAGGATAAAAAAACATGATTCAGAAGAAATCTCATTCAACTTAGAAACATAAATACATATTTATATTCTGAAATCTTACATAGTTTTGCAACAGACTATAAAAATTCAGAATTACTTTAATGAGTTAGTCCAAGTGGTACATAAATAGAATACATGTATTTTCAGCAAATACAATTTTGGCTTACCTTTTTAATAGGTGATGTAGGTGTTGCTTGACCTGATGACACAGTAGGTGTTGTAACAGCTACAGGAGCTGCTTGTGTACTAGAAGTGTTGGCATTAGTTACAGAAGCCAGGGGTTTTGTCTTATCTATTAAAGACAAACAATTAAGAGTCAAGATTCCATATATATTTGGTCTCAATGGCTGGGAAAAAATCATTTTATATTCCATTTTTGTTTAAGGTTTTGTTAACTAAAAGTCTTTCCCCACTGTGATTCCTTTTCGCAAGTCAGTTTTTCAGGGAGCTTCTAGACTTGTCTCTATATATATGCTGAAATAAATAGTTAAGATAATAAAGATACACAACAAAGCTTCTGACAATAAAACGCACAAATAGAATCTGACTTCTGTACTTTTAAAATGAAGAAAATAAAAAGAAATTTAAGATTTAAAATTTGAATGCATGAATGCAATGTAACTAAAAACTTAACAGTAGCTATGCAATTTTCTAATGGATAAACAACTATTATTACTGATCTAAAACTGATGGTTCCTCTTTAATCAAGGAAATCTAAAAGTGCTTTTGTCAATAATTACCTTACATTCCTGTCAAACAGTATGGTTAAATGTCCCAAAGAGCATGTCTTCCCACTCCTAAAAAGTCTAAAGTTAAATGGGCACAATATCATCTTCTTGGAAAATAATCCACCTAACTGTGTAGAGAATCAATCAACAAATAATAAGTGTCCCCATTCTTCAAGTAGTGCCCTAGGTACTAGGGATATATCAGCCAATGAAAAGACAAAATACCTTCACTTGCAGTCTAGTAGGAGATATAAATAACAAATAAGATAAACCCCATGTACCACCATCCAACTTATTTATTTACTTTGAGACAGGGTCTTGTTCTATTGCCCAGGTTGGGGTACAGTGGCATGATCTTGGCTCACTGAAGCCTGTTACCCAGGCTCAAGCGATCTTCCCACCTCAGCCTCTTGAGTAGCTGGGACTACAGGTGTGTGCTACCACACCTACTAATTGTTGTATTTTTTTTGTAAAGACAGGGCTTCCCCATGTTGCCCAGGCTGGTCTTGAACTCGTGAGCTTAAGCAATCCTCCAGACTTGGACTCCCAAACTGCTGAGATTACTAGCATGATCCACAGCACCCAGCCCCACCATCCAACTTACTTTGTAAATGTTATTAATATTGCTGTAGTCTTTCTATCCATTTGATTTCAACAAAGAACAAAAAAATCCTAGAAGAAAGAACCCTAAAAGCAAAAATGTACTCTTCTTTCTCATTTTCTCAACTAACTTTCACAATTGTAAATTGTTTGAAAGGTAACTAAAACTTATGGTTGCACTCTCATTTTTATCTGCTTTATGAGAAGAGAAAGAACACTGAAGAAAAACTGTTTTGGCAAATTATTTATTTTACAAAATTCAGCAAAATAGTTATTTTACGTCAAATAGTTTCCCAAGGAAATAACCTTACAAAAAGTAGAAAGAACAAATGGTTTACAAATTGTCAAATTAAGCTGTAGCGCTACAGGGAAATGGCTGCTTTCTCAAGCTTTCCAAATAAAGTATGATAAAGCCTAGCTGATATTAAAAGAGTGAGAGGAAAGGAACCACACAGCATTTACATGGGTTAATTCTTGAGACAGTCAAATTTTCCTGGCACAACTGACCACTAGCAACAGGAAGAACAAAATTATCATAGTACAATGCTTAAAAGGAACATTTAAAGTTAGCTCAGTGAGAAACTGAGTAGAGAGCAATTAGTACGTTTCAATTCCAAACCGGGAACAAATACAATGCAATTTGATGGTAATTAGTTATACTTAATAGAATACTAGAGTTTTAAGAACCATCTAGGTCATATAGCCCGATTTTTCTCATTTTATAATCAAGGAAATTCAACCAAAAGATAGCAGAAGATTTGCTGGTTAGTGCTAAAACTGGCCTAAGGTCTCTTGTTTGTTTTAAATAGTTCCTTGGTGTCTAACATTGAACAGTGACTTGTATACAAACAAGGGCTAATGAAGAAAAAATTTAGTGATGAACAAAAACCTAGAAATCTTTGAAAGAGATGCCTGGACTTCTAGTTCTTGAATTATACTACATAAGTAGTAAAAGACTTAAAATACAAGTTAGGAGATCTGGGTGCAAGTCTTGGCTCTCTTGTGCACATAGTTTAATTTGTAATGATATACTTGACTACAGACTGAGAGCTAAGTAATGTCTCCCAGGGAGGAGATTAACTGCATAAAAATAACTTTAGGCTATAGGTTGAGCACAATGGCTCATGCCTGTAATCCCAGCACTTTGGGAGGCTGAGGTGGGAGAATTGCTTGAGGACAGGAGTTCAAGACTAGCCTCAGCAAAATAGTTAACCCTACAAAAAACAAAAATAAAATTAGATGTGCATGGTAACATGTGCTTGTTGTCCCAGCTACTGGAGAAGCTGAGGAGGATCACTTGAACCCAGGAGTTTGAGAATAAGGTAAATGTTCATCAGAATGGAAACAGACATATTTAATAGAATACTATACAATAGCTAAAAAAAAAAAAATGCAGATCAAGTTATAGAAATAGATTTATGGACAAATATAAAAAACATAACTTTTGAGTGAAAAAAGATGTATAACAATTCCTACCATATGAAAAAAACACAAAACAATATTATAATTGTTATATGTTACATATGAATACACATATGTAAGACTATAAAAATGAACTAGAAGATTACAGAAAAAAACTCATGATAGTGACTGCCTTTGAAGGAAGGAAAGGGAAGCAGACTAGGGTGGGTGACTAAAAAAGACATCTATAATGTTTTAACTTCATTTAAGAAATTGAAGTAAATATGATTAAATGTCACAGTAGTTAAAGTCTTAAGTCGAGGTTGTTGGAATATGAATGTTTGTTTATTATACTTTTCTGTATCTTTAAAATTTCTCAAAACAAAGCAAATTCCCCCACACCCTCACAGGAAAGAGTTTTTACTCCATTCCTACTTTACTATTTCTTAGGGAAAATTTGGGATGCTGTTGGGACCGGCATCCTGGACGTTTGGACCTCAGAAGGAACAGGAGCATTTCTCAATTGCTGAGAACCCACTCACAACCTATCTGTACCTAAGGAGTCTTAGAAGCCTCTGCAACTTCTTTAAATATAGGTCGGCAAAATGCAGAGGTGAACAACAGCCTCCAGATAATTAAATAATAATAAATTCACAACTATATGTAAGTTTCTAGCATTCACTGAAAGATAATTTAGTAGCGTGGCAGGTATCTAAACAAGTAGCAAATCAGTCTGAAAAATTTAAAAATTACGTCTCTTCTTGTCTTATTTTACACTGCCACAAAATTCAACGAAAATGCATTTATCTTTTAATTTTACCTGTTTCAGCTTCTGATTCCGAGTCATCTTCCTCATCTTCTTCACTAGAGCAGCTAGACTCATCCTTCTTTCCTTCTTCTTCTTCATCAACCTTTTCTTGTTCCAGAGATTCAATACGGGATGCATTTTTCTCTGGTTCAATAATCAACGTCTCTTTGCTGTTAAAGGAAAACAGTGTTCAAATGATTAGAAATACAAAAGGTTAAAATATATTCATTCTTCCCAGATCCACAATAATCATGCCTGTGGCCACTATGCCAACTCATTCACAAAAGTAACAAATGTACTTGAATATTTTACTCACTTTTTAAAGGTCTTCTGTGACTGATTATTGTCCATATTTGCTGTTGATTCAATTAGTGGAGATTTCTTGTCCCGTTTTTCACTATGGAGCTTTGTACAAAGTTATGCAAAGGAAAATAAGAAAACTATTAAGATACTATTACTAAGATGCAGAGTTTAAAATAATAACAAAGTAGTTTTTCAGACATTAAATAAGACAAAACAAAGAAAGAAATAAATTAAGTTTTACCTGAAAAGGAAAGAGCTTGAATAAAGAATGAAATAGGCTAGACAATTAAAAAGCTCCATGCAGGGCTAAGATGGATTTTTTACATCCCTCCAACTTTACTGAAAAAGTCGAGATCCACTAACCACTTAGGCTGGCTGAGGATATTTTACTTAAAGAACTGTTTCTGGCTGGGCGCAGTGGCTCACACCTGTAATCCTAGCACTTTGGGAGGCCGAGGCGGGAGGACTGCCTGAGCTCAGGAGTTCAAGACCAGCCTGGGCAACATGGTGAAACCCCATCTCTACTAAAACACAAAAAATTAGCCGGGCATGGTGGCGTGTACCTGTAGTCCGAGCTACTCAGGAGGCTGAGGCAGGAGAATTGCTCGGACCCGGGAGGTGGAGGCTGCAGTGAGTTGAGATCGTGCCACTGTACTCTAGCCTGGGACAGAGTAAGACCCCATCTCCAAAAAAAAAAAAAAACTGTTTTCTAGTGATATAACTCCTTGCTTATCTAGGACCTGCTATTGGATATATGAGATTTTATAGATTCCATCTTTTAAGTAAAACACTCTAATGAAATTATAAAAACGTTATTCTTGAGGACATATATGAGTATTCATTTTGAGAAGGGGAGGAAATAGAAATGGGGATAAGCAACACAAAAGGCTAAATATCACCACCCTTTATTCTCTTTCACTATCATTTAGTGAAACTTAAGGATAACTTAAAACCAAAAAGTACAAAACATCACAAGAATACTTTTGTAATTGTTTCAAATTCAAAGTTATTAAGATAAGTAATATAGGCAATTATTAGTCATCAAACATACCAGATTTTGTTTCTTTTGCAACTCTTCTAAATATCCTAAAATGTCTTCGTCTGCTACATCAAAGGCTGTTTGGCCCTACGTAGGAAACAAGGGGGGATGGTGATGGTCAAAAGTCAATAAATCATAAAATGCCTTCAGTAATTCTGTATAATTTTATATAAAGAAGTTGGATAACATTTTTTACAGTGGTTATAAATGATACAATAACTACTGTAAGAACATACAACTCTAAGGCAATGTATGTGAAATTTATGTGAGACAGAAGCTGAGAATATCTCCCCTTATTTTTTTGGTAACAGCTTTATTGAGATATAATTCATATACCATACAAATCACTCATTTAAAGTGTACAATTCAATGGTTTTATGGATATTCAGAGTTGTACAACTATCAAAATAACCAATTTCAAATATTTTTATCACCCTAAGAAGTAGGAACATACCCTTTAGTAGTCACTGTCTGCATCCAGCCCAAGGCAACCACTAATCTACTTTCTGTCTCTATAGGTCTGCCTATGCTAGGCATTTCCTATAAATGGAATCATACAATATATGGTTCTTTGTGACTGGCTTCTTTCACTCTATATGTTTTCAAGGTTCATTCATGTTATAGCATGTATCACTTCATTTCTTTTGATGAATAATATTCCATTGCATGATATATACAGTTTGCTAATCTAGTCATCAGGTGGACATCTGCATTTTTTTTTCTTTGCCTATGATGAATAATGCTGCTATGAGCATTCATATACAACTTTTGTGTGGACACCTGTTTTCATTTTCTTCAACATACAGTTAAGGGCAAAATTACTGGGTAATTTAACCTTTTGAGACTTTTTCTTTTTGATGACTTCCTAAAACTTAATTAACTTCTTGGTAGAGTAATAAAATTAAAAATATATATATGTTTAAGCTGTTTAACATTCAGCCAGCCACAGGTATGGCTTAATTTTTAAAATTAGTCCAGATGAACATATGTCAATCCATTTTAATTCACTGTGAAAGAGAAAATTTCAAAGAGCTGCTGACTAAACATAGTAAGAATATTTCCTGCTGCCTGCATTAGTCCTTATAATAGCCCTACTGTACAAGTTTCCAGGATGCTTACAAGTTCATTATTTAGAATATAGTCTTCTTTGTATGTTATCCAGTATATGATCCTTTCACAGAAAAAAAATGTTTTTAGCAACAAAAAATATAATTCTGAAAGGAAGTTAAAATTTCTTAATAGTATTCCTATATCCACAACAAGATCAGAATGGATAAGAAATAATGGCTTCTAAAATCACATTAATTTTTCCATTTAGAAACAAACAACAAACCTCGTTTCTATACCAACATCAGGATGTTAACATGTATTCAGAAAGGAGCTAATTTCCAAACACTATAAAACAAACTATAAGCTAGCCAATATCTGAGCTAGTTTTCCCATTGTCTGTTAATAAAATAAAAAGTCATTGTCTATGAAAGGTATCTTTTTTTTTTTTTTTTTTTTTTTAAAGATAGGATCTTGCTCTGTTACCAAGGTTGGAGTGCACTGGCATGATCGTGGCTCACTGCAGCCTCAACCTCCTGGGACTCAGGTGATCCTCCCACTTCAGCCTCCTGAGTAGCTGGGACCACAGGTGCACACCTCCACGCCTGACTAGTTTTTGTATTTTTTTGTAGAGATGGAGTTTCACCATGTTGCCCAGGCTGGTTTTGAACTCCAGGGCTCAGGCCCACCTCCACCTCCCAAAGTGCTGGGATTATAGGTATGGGCCACTGTGCCCAGCCCTATGAAGTATATCTTCAAAGTATATAAAATACTGCTTTTTCAAAATAGGTGAGTATGTACATAAATTTACAAGATTCAAAAATACTTATCATACTTGCCTTTTCTTGCTAGAAAGTCTTACCAGTAGGAATTTAAGAGACAATCTATCCTTTCCCACTCAGTCCAAGATAAAAAGTTTTAGTTTTAACAAACTTTCCTGCCATTTCAATCTTGGGAAATAGAAGCCAAAATTTAAATTCCTGAAGAATAAATAGTTCTGAAATCAAATAACTGGCTCAAAACTTAAGGTGCCCTTTAAATTAGAAATACATGTTAATTCTAGTTTTGCTATATCATATGCTTTACATAATCAGTTCTAAAATGTTAATAATGCTATTTATTTAATGTAAAGTGTGTTTAAGATTATGTTATGTGGAAATAATTCAGTGACTTCTTTTTAAATATCATTTTAAGCATTATCAACCCTTTTCATGAATGAACTACCCCACCTTGAAAATGTTTGAACTGTAATTAAATTTTTCTAGCAGTTAAATGCAATGGAGTCACTTTAATAATCAAGGAACTCTCCTCTTTAAGAATAAGAAATTGGATCACCCTACTAACCTTTATTTTCACTTTCTCCCTTGATAAATGAATCTACTTTGCAAACAGCAGCTGATACACAATCAAATTAGAGTAAAATGTGGGCTATAAGAATTTCTAATTTCAAAAAAAGCACACTCATCAACTTAACTCATCAACTTAAACATGCTCTTTAAACAATCTGCAGCAGAGTTATAAAGCTAACAGTCGTGAAGTTATAAACATTATTTGGTTCTTAACTACTATAAGGCTATTATGCTTCATTGATAGAGTATAAACACATTTATAGTATATAAGCAGTGTCACTCAAAGCAACCAGGCAACAAATGAGGACACAATGCTGAGGTATGAGAACATAAAAACTTTATCAAGAGAACTATCTTAAAAGTAACTGCTTAAAAAAAAAATCAGTCCAATACATCTATTAAGAGTCACAAACACACTAGAGACATTATAAGTCTAACTTCATAGTTTCTTCATTTTTCTTTACTCACTTATTCTAACCAAATTTTTTTTTAGGTACAACCTCTTCATCTTCACAACAACGAATAATGTAGCTGGGACAAGTATCAGAATGATTCTCACTGTACAGATGAAGAAACTCAGTCTGCGTGCATGGTATTTGCCCAAGGTCATACAGGTCATTAAGAGAAAGTGGGAATACAATCTAGGTCTCTACTAGTGTGTCATTTTGTCTTTATCAAAAATAAAAATAAATTCAGATGGAATTAGGGTAAAAAAAATTCTTGTGTCCATTAATAGCAGAAATAGCTTTGTTATTCATTTAAATCTTTATAATGACAGTTATATTAATCTAAAAACTTGTCTGCTAACCATTGTATTAATTCGGTAAGAGAAATTCCAACCAGAAAAGCATTCTAGTCAATATTTAAAGAAAGAACAATATTAGATACATTCTAGTAAAGCAATTATTTTAATAAATTAAGAAAGCAAATAAAAACCTTTGTATTTAAGGTCTGTATCACGTAATTTATAATAATGAATTAAAATGACAGTAAATATGTATTACAGTTTGCAAATAATTTAAAGAAATGAAACTGAAATCTCTAAATATTTTTAGACCATTTCTCTCACTTCCATGTAGAAAGTTTCAGATTTTCTATATATTTGTTACACTTACTATATTATACATTATTTTCCCAAATCATGTTTTCTAGTACTAAATAATTTATCTAAACTCTGGTAGTACCTTAAGTGCACATCTTTAATATCGTTTTTAAAACAATTTAGTAATAATCTTCAATCTGTAAGTACTAAGGAAGGTATCCAATGACAATATAAATTCACATAGGCAGGCTTACATAATTAAGACAAAGTAATTTATTTTGACTGAACATGATGTATGACAATTTAAAATGTAGACAATAAAAACAGTCTAATTCATACATGCAAAGTTATGAAATTAAAATTTTAAAAATCAAGGTCTTAAAATAGAACTTCTCAAATGAAAAAAAAAGCCTTGTATTTGGATATATTTATGGCACAAAGTCCTTTAGAATGCTATAGACATTATGTAGCTCCTCACTATAAAAAGCAGTCTTTAAAATCTTGATTTTTAAAAGAAAAATATTTTGATTAAAATTTATATTTTTATAGCTTAATAGTATCTTGAAAAATAAAAGATGAGGAAACTAAAACGAAAAGAAGTTATAGAGGAACTTAGCAGAATAAAAAGATAAAACAATTTCAGGGTTTTAGGAATATATACTTGACTTCTCTGATCATGTTCCTGAATCCAAAAAACTTAATTTCACAGGGTCGTTAAAAGAATTGCATTAGGTAATATGTGTAAAAAAGGCTGAAAACCTTTAAATTCTATGTAAATATGAGGCACAATTGTTTCGGGTTTTTTTTTTTTTTTTTTTTTTTGAGCAGGGTCTCCTTCTGTTGCCCACTGCTGTGCAGTGCCACAACCATGACTCACTGCAGCCTTGAACTCCTGGACTCAAGTGATCCTTCTACTACCTCAGCCTCCCATGTAGCTGGGATTACAGGTGCATACCACAAAGCCTGGCTCACAATTCTTTTAAGATCACATAAAGATCTACTGAAATATCGAATGACAGATAAGGAGTAAATAAAATTTAGAGTGACATAAGGAGCTGCTACTATAGTAATTTTTTAAAAAAGGATATAAGGCAAAATAATTTTACACGCACTCCTCTGATAGCAAAATTATGATAAATTGTATAGCATAGGAATTAGACAATTGTTGGCCAGATGCCAATAAAATTTTTGTCATACATACAATATATTGTGTATGTTTCACTAGAATACTGATTCAGTAGGGGAAACACACCATGTTTCAACTTGTAAGTGAAATAATCCTTTTTGGAAACCATTTCAATTAATAAGCTTCTCTCATCTAGTTCTCATCCGGAGGCTACTGTTACTAAATGAACCAATTATCAGCACTGCCCATATGAATGGACATGTGGTAAAAGGTCACTGTTTGGGAGAGAAGAATGCAGACCAGAGTTCAGAGGCTAATAGGTATCCGCTAATCTTTTCAGAAAAAAATTTCTGAAGGGGAATTTCTACATGAAAAGAGAGGTAACACGACTTGCGAAGCTAAAATTAGCTGGCCTTTTACTTGAATAGTATCAATATTTATTTGTCTTCTAATGCTGATTACAAAACAACTATTATGATGAAAAACAACAGAGAAAGTAAATTATTGAAAGTTTTAACTAAAAATTCAACCCAAAGATTTTTGTATTTGTATATAAGTACAAACCAATCATTCCCCCAAATTTTTTTACTTTCCTTGAGACTTTTACCAATTCCTATGATTTTCATGCCTGCACATTTCTTATATAAAATATATTTTTAAATCAGTTAATGAAAACAAGATATTTAAAACTCTACTCCAAAAACAGCAAAAGAATTAGCCCTGTTTTGAATAAAGATGAGATCATTTTATGAATCTCTGCTACATAACCTATGATATTATCCTATAAAATGCAATATACAAGGAACATTCTATGGAAAGGTAATCAAACCCACTAGAGGAGACGTGTTTTGAGTTCTCCGTGATACTTATTACCTACCAACACAGAGTAGGAAGAGACTAGCAGGAATACTGGTGACTGGCTATTGACTGATAGTGTATCTAAAAAGGAGTAGAGGAGAGAAGTCTAGTTTAACAAGAAACTTGATAACCTGAATCTTTTCATGATTTTGTGAAAAACGCTTGTATGACATTTTCTCCCTCCCTCCTTCTACGTAATTGTGGTATTAAGTACATCATTTACCTCACTCAACTCAACTATTTTCTCATCTACAAAACTAGAAGACTAGATGATGTTGCATCTCAATGATCCCCTTTGGCATAAAACTTTATAGTTATATTTACTGTCATCACCTGCTGTAAGACCTCATTATTCATGTCACTTAAAGAATTCTATAAGCAAGCTAAAAGACCATCAGCTAAAGAATTAGAAACACACTTCTACATGTGTTCCAACTCAAAGGGGTGGCAGAAAACATTCACATAGGAATGCAACATTTTCTTAGCTTCTGAATTCCTAAGAACATAGTATTAATGCAAGTATCCAAATCTACTCTACATGTATGGCAATCTGATTACTGAAAGAGCAATACTTCTTTCTTTGCAGTACAAGGCCAGAACCACCTCATACGGTAGCTGAAAAGACTTAAACCATTAATTAGTAAGTCAGTTGGCTGAAAAAATGTTTTATACAGTTAATAAAAATATAATTATATAATGTAATCCTTATAACCTTTTGAGACTATATTTCTAAATATACTTTCTAAAACTATATTTCTAAAAGTTAAAGTATTAAAATACATTTAAAACGCCTACCACTTTGTTGACCATCTCCATATCACACAGATTGTCCACTAAAATTCGACATGCTTCTTCTTTACCCCAATGAGCTGCAGCATGAAGAGGTGTCCAGCCATCATAGTCTTTAATATTAACATCATAGCCTGCCTGTATTAAAAGTCTAAAGAAATTACAGTGAATTAGACAATCATTAAAATCTAGAAATAAACGATCATGATCAAAAGCTATCTACCATGCAATTTAACTACAATTTTCAGTTAATTTCTTTTCAGAATTCACATCCTTCCCCCTCAATGAATTAACTATGGCAAATACAAAGTAATTCTCAGAAAAAACTCGGAAAAAGAGGATCTTGAGTCGTTGCCATAATAATGCAGTTTTAATTAATTCCTAATGACTCTAAGTCTTATGGTTTGGTGTGACACTGATTAATTCTTGTTAATATGACTTGTAAGTGAAATTTTCACAGAAAAGCCCATAATTTTTCAATGTAAAATCGAAAACTGATGAATCACTTTGTATGTAAAACTGATTTATTGCAGGAACTATCATCTTCAGGTTTCCATATAATACATAATCTCGGGCTAAATGTGTTCTAAGAATACATTGGAATCAAAGAAACTTGTTTTGTAATATTTCTGTTGCCTTGAAATTAAGGAGCTGAAAATTTTCAAAGGAAAATGACAATCTTTTAAGAACAAAACAAAGCAAAAAACATATTCCAAGGAGTCGGATCTATTTTTCTGAGCAGTAGAAAGCAGATACTCCAATCATCAACAAGCTAAAACAGAAACACATTTTAATACAATGCAAAGAGTTGCATAAATTATGTTAGTATGCCCTTCTAACTACATACTGACAACAACCTTTATTTTATTTAGACATTAAGCTCACAGACAGCAAGGATGGGTCTATCAACTGCACATAGCATAGCCCCACACAAACAGGTGAACGAACACTAAATACAACTCATGAAATCTAGTTAACCTTTACCTCACTTTCCAAGATGTTGAGCTTGAGAAGGACCTTCTTTTTACCTACAGGAGGTGGTAGTGACAACTAATGTATAATCCCCCTTTATTTATTTAAGAACAAATCTGGTATTTCCTAACAATATCTAATACAGCTGTTTCTAATCCTGCCTCTGTAACGGAACCATCTGAAGGGCTTGTTTTTTAAAAATAGATTCCCCAGCTCACCCCAGTACTACTCAATCAGCATATGGAGAGATGGGCCCTGCTAATCTATATTCTTAATAAGTCCCCCATATGATTTTCATATCATTGCCTGTCACCTGCCTGCAGACCAACATTTAAGAGCCATTATCTAAAGAAAAGCTGAAAGATATAAGTCCAAAGAAATATCTCCACTGATATATATTATCAGAAACCTTATTAATAGAGGCAGAAACAATACTGGAATGTAAGAGAAAAATGCTGTTCCCCCTTAGGAAATATGAACAATAATAATGTTAAATATGCTGAGCAACATTTTTAAGTACTTAGAAGTCTGTCTGGAGAGAAAAAAGAGGTAAATTTTTTCAACATAAAAAAAGACAGTATCTATATTCAAGGAGCTTTTACTGGAAGTGAAACAACAACCAACTCTCAAGGATAGGTTCTATGAATAGACATGCAATGGGAGTACAAAACTGAAAAGCATCAAAATCAAATTGAAAGGAGTTGTGTGTGTTTGGGAGGGAGAGAAAATGTGAAGAAGGTTACATTTGAAACATCTTTTCTATTGATTTTTATTTCATATATGTTTTAACTTTCATAAGTAATATGTTCACAAAGTTAAAAAAAAAAGAATGAAAGGATACATAGGGACATCACTCTCTCACCGCTTTTAGCCAACTAGCTTGCCCTACCTCAAAATAACCATACTATTAATTTTTATTGGATCCTTACACAATGATTTCATGCATATATAAGCAAATACAATTTTAATTTTTTTTACAATAAATACAAATGATACATACTTGGATCCTTGATTTTGACATTTCATAATATACCCTAGTGTTCTTTCTACAACAGTATGTAAGGAGATTTCTCATTCTTGTTTTAATTGTTTCAGAATATGCCAGTGAAAGCATATACCATAATTTATTAAACCATTCTCTTATTCCTATTATAAACAATGCTGCTAGCACGTATCTTACTTCCCATGTGAGTGGGAATATCTGTAAAAAAACAAATTCCTAGAGGTAGAATCAGGGAACTAAAGAATAACTGTTACTTTGATTGAATTTGCTCAATTGTCATTTCTACTAGTAAGAGTGCCTTTTCCTACACCCTGTCAACAGGATGTCAAATGTTTTGATCTTTGCCACTTGACAGATGTAAAAGTGTAACTCATTGTAGCTTTATTTGCACTTAATTATGAATGAAGTTGAGCATTTTTTTTCATATGCTTAAGGGCCTTTAACTGATTCAAAGGATAGAGCAGAATTTGCCTCCAAGTTGAAGAGATGGTGAATAAAAGCATCCAGACAGAAACAAGGGAAGGCATTAAGACATCATGACAGAACTTCAATAGATATATGTAACTGGCACAATTCATACTTTAGGGGCAATGGTGGTAGCTTAGCTTAAAAGGGAAGACAGTGGCCAGATAATGAAGAACCTATGTAACTAAGTTGAGGAGTTTAAAATTTATCCTGATCCCCCCTAAGAACTAATAAAGGATTTTGGGAGCTTGGATAACCTAATTACAAAGATCATTTGGAAGCCATCCAGAAACCTATTTTGCAATATAACCCAGTACTCATATACATATTTACAGAAACAAGTGCTTTAAGAAACAATTCTTACCTTTATGTAATACTCTTTAATACTTTCTATTCTCAAAAAAAAAAAATGCTGTTGGCAACTCACAAAAGTTTTGGATTAGAGAGAAACAGGTGGACAAGAAAACTAATAAAAAGGCAACACTGCCATACTATTCTTAGGAAAAAGGCCTAAATTATTGAAGTTGAATAGAGATTGAAAAGAGGAGGCTGGGTGGTGATGGCTCAAGTCTGTAATCCCAACACTTTGGGAGGCTGAGGCAGGCAGATCACTTGAGCCCAGGAGTTCAAGACCAGCCTGGGAAACATGGTGGAACCTTGTCTCTACAAAAAATATGAAAATTAAGTGGGCGTAGTGGCACATGCTTGTAGTCCCAGCTACTAGAGAGGCTGAGGTGGGAGGACTGCCTGAGCCTCTGTCACCCAAGAGGAGGAAACTTGGGAAAGGTGACTCATATATTCTTTACTGCTTTTACTAATGAGTGGGAATAAGAAAGATTGATATTAGAAGCTCAAGTGAATTAGAAGCAATATATTAATAAAAGGTGCAGTAGATTTTGCTAAGTGCTGGTCTTACTTCCTTTCACATACATGTAAGAATAATTTTATATATTGAATAATACGCAGAATAATTTTCTTCATATAGTTGCCAATATTTGCATTGCAGAAGTAAAAATATTATTGCAACATAAAGAAGCTTTGTTCCAAGCAAATTTGCTAAACAATATACAGCCCTGTAGAGTCAAAGTTGCTTATGGCTTAATATTTTATAGCGTGCTAATAGTACTAAGTTCCAGTGTTCATGTAGTAAACAAGAAAACTGTATTTAAGATAAGTTACATGTAAATAAATATTCTGCAGGAATCAAGCTCTCAAAATTGATGGTATGTTCACAGGACATTGTTCTTAAGACTCACAAACCAGTTATCAATCTGGAACCTCAAAATGACTCTCTGTAGTGATTTATTAGGCCAAAAGGTCACAGAGAATAGGTGACTGACACTTAAATTCAACTTACTGGAAAATCACAACTGATTAAAAAATAGTAACAATTAGAGAGTTGAAAGAATTTTAGAACAAAAGCAATCATATTCAAAGTAGTTTTTCTCTTTCTTCCTGAAAACAGGCATTAAAGAACTCTTTTATGTTGCTTCAAAATAACGTTTGCAGGTATTTTAAGAAAAGGAACAATGAATAAAGAAGACAAACTAAAATAGAAAAACTCTGTAAAAAACAATACTTACTTTAAAACTTCCGTATAGCCTTTAGCAGCTGCAACGTGAAGTGCTGTACCTCCAGATTTTGCATGCCGGACATCATTTATATGACCACTATTTAGCCACTGCCTGGCATCTCTAAGCATGATCCGTTCTTCTTCCTTTCGAGCTGCTTCTATATCAACCCCTGATAAAATAAAAATAATTATTTTTATTTTTGCTTAAAATTGTTCTATGTTGGGAAATAAAACTATCCAAAACATGTCAAGTTTAAATAGAATTAAAAGTGAAAGTATGTCTTTTTTAAATGGGCTGCTTATAACAAGTTGGTTAAACTAAAAAATGTGGGGATATTGTAGACCTTATATTAACTTTTTCTACTTATTACTTGGTTTTTGCTTCACAATACTATTTTGATCTTATTTTTCCTTTCTGATTATTCTTCTTGTTTTTTAAAAACTTGAACATTTCCTAAGGTATAAGCATCCTTTGGGCTAAATTTTTTTTTTAACAATTATAATGAATAAGTCTCAAATTTCTATCTACTGTTTTGATCTGTTCTATGAAATCTAGCCTAGCAGGTACAAATGTTTACTGAATGCTTCAACTTGGAGGTCCCGTCTTCATCTAAAATATATCATACCTTAAAATAGATTATTTCTCTAGCAAACTCCCTTCATTTCCTTTTCCAACACAGTACATTCTTCATACCATTAAAGTTATTTTCATAATTTTAGTAAGTTATATAAATGTTCATTCATTTAAAAGCACTTACTCTAAGCACTACCCTAGGTTGAGGTGACAAAAGTGGAAAGAGGCCAGGCGAGGTGGCTCACACCTATAATCCCAGCTACTTGGGAGGCTGATGTGGAAGGATCGCTTGAGCCAGGAGGTCAAGGCTGCAGCGAGCCATGATCATGCCACTGCATTACAGCCTGGGTGAGAGCAACACCCTGTCTCAAAAAACAAACAAAAAAAGGGAAGAATACAAAAATGAATAGGACCCTCTAATTCCTACCTTCAAAGAGCTCAACACCTTGGAAAAAAAATTAAAGAAAGATACTCTTGAAATTCCTGAATGATTTCATCTGGTCTTATGGCTTTGACTACTTGCTATTTAATAAACAACACACACCGCAATGCATTTACAATCTGCCTTACTCCACAAGTCTATAGGCCTTTTTATCTTTTATCCCCACTGTCTGGTAGAATACCTGATACAAAGCAAAGGGAGATCAGAGCCAGGTGCGTTGGCTCACACTTGTAATTCAAGCACTTTGAGAGGGTGAGATGGGCAGATCATTTGAGGTCAGCAGTTCAAGACCAGCCTGGCCAACATGGTGAAACCCCGTCTCTACTAAAAATACAAAAAAAAAAAAAAAAAAAAAAATTAGCCAGGCATAGTGGCAGGTGCCTGTAGTCCCAGCTACTTGGGAGGCTGAGTCAGGAGAACTACTTAAGCCCAGGAGATGGAGGATGCAGTAAGCCAAGATCACGCCACTGCACTCCAGCCTGGGCAACGGAGTGAGACTTTGCCTCAAAGAAAAGGGGAAAAAAAAAAAGCAAAGTACAGGGAGATCAGTAAATGTTCACTAAATGAACAATGAATGAACAAATATAAAACAAGAACACACACACACACATTTCCTCAGCTAAGATTCTCCTATAATCCATATCCATGTATACAACTGTTTGGACAAGATTTTTCATTCATCCATCCATACATTTAATATATACTGAGCACCTACTATTTTGCCAGGTACATTGTTAGATGCTACAGGTATAGATGTGAACTTATGATATGGCAGAAGATGATTCATTTGTGAAGAAAAATAAAGCAAGGAAAGGAAACAGAAAGGGTAATGAGAAGGGGTGTTATTTTATATAGGTTGGTAAAACATAGCTTCTTTGATGACATTACAACAAGAAATAAAGTGAGTGACAGCCATACTACTGGGAAAACATTCCAGGCAGAGGGAAGTACCAGTAGGCCCTAAAGTGGGAGCCTGCTAGGAATGTTCTGTTTAGAAGGACAGGGTCTCTACAGAGTAGTAAGGACAATGAGCGTGGTGACATGATCTGACTTAAGAGGATCACTTAGGATGAAAAGTTGAGTAGATACTGAGATACCCACTTGGAGGCTACTGCAATAATCTAGGCAAGCAATTATGGTAACTTGAACAAGGGTGGTAGCAGTGCAGACAGTAAAGTGGTTGAATTCTGGGTTTTTCAAGGCTTACCAAGAGAATTTGCTGTTAGTTTGGATACAGAAGAAAAAGAGAGGTCGAGAATCAATCAGAGGTTTTCAGTCTGAGCAACTGAAAAAATTAAAGCTTCAATTTCGGAAATGTGAAGTTTAAGATGCCTAACAAATATCTAGTCACAGATATCAAGTAATCAGTTGCATATCTAAGCCTGTAGGAGAGAGAACTAGGGAAATAATAAAATAATATGCCATGGGCATCTCAAACTCAATGCTAAAATCTTAACCAAATTTTTCCCCAACCATTCTATTTGCTGCCTGTCTTGTTTTCCTACACTAAGTGCCCTCAATTACCTAGCAACCTGAAAGTCATCTGAATTTCTCCCTTTACCTTACTCTCACCCCATCTGTGATTGTTAATTGTGTCAACTTAACTGGATTGAGAGATTCCTAGATGGCTGGTGAAGCACTGTCCCTGGGTGCAGTTGAGGGTGTTTCCAGAGGAAAGTGACATGGGAGTCAGTGGCCTGGGAGAGGAAGACCCATCCTCAATGTGCACAGGCACAATCCAATCACCTGGGAGAAATGGGCTGAAAAAGGAGGATTTGCTCTTTCTGCTTGCTCTCTCCCTTCAGGAGGAGGATACCTTTTTTCCTCCTGCTTTTGGATATCAGACTACAGGTTCTTCAACTTTTGGACTCTGGGACTTGCACCAATGGCTCCTTGGGGAGCTGTCAGGCCTGACAGGCACTGCAGTGTCAGTTTCCCAGCTTCTAGGGCTTTGAACTTGGACTGAAACACGCTACTGGCTTTGAGCCAGCCAGATTACCAGCTTCTCTGGTTCTTCATTTTGCAGGTGACCTATTGTGGGACTTTGCAGTGATTCTGTGTCAGTTGCTCCTAATAAATCCCCTTCCATATATCCTACAGGTTCTGTCTCTATGGAGAAGCCTGACTAATACACCATCCTATTAGTTACCAGATTTGGAGTTGCCACTTCTAGACTGTCTTCTAAATGGCCCCTATCACTATCCTAGTTCATAGCTTATGTCTCACACTTTGACTACTGCTACCAGCCCTTAACTCATTCCGTCTTTAGTCCCTTCTAATTCATCCCTCAATCTACTGCTGGACTGGAAAAAATAAAATATGATGTCATTGCTTTATATAAAATTTGTCAATGGCTGCTTCTGTAAGACAAAGCTCAAGCTCTTTAGTATACAAGACAAAGCCTTTTATGACTTGGTCTCAGTGCATTTTTAACTTCATCTATAGTCTTTCTCCCTTACCATCATCTAGTGTTCTAACCATCTAGACCTCCACATAGGTCCCCAAGTACATCATGGTCTCTGCTGTCATGCCAGCTACTATCCTCTACCTGAACTGTATTTTTATTTTGCCTGCTTATTAGCAAATTACCATTTTTTCCAAGACAACTAAACTGCTGATTACTCAACTGAAGCTCAGCTTTTAAAAAGCAGACAATAATTCAGAAATATTTTTAAAACTCCAAGATTACACATGTATAGAAAAAGTCATCTTCAAACTAGAGATTATAACATCTCATTACTGCATTTGAAGGCAACTTGCAACAAGATTTTCCAAATAGACCTTATGAAGACAATAAATTGTACTATATATGGAATGAACACAACCTATTATAATTTTTATAAAAATCAAATGCCACCATTTCTATAGTAAAGCAGTTTTACTTGTATCAAAAATTTCCCACCAAAAGATAATCAGCCCATTTAAGATATGCCTAATGTTAATAACCTTTCTATTAAGTGATTTATCTTAGATTTGCTTTTTTAATGTTACTCTCTTACTGTCTTTTAAAACAGGTAGCTTTTTATTATTTTTATCCCTCCTTTCATTACAATCTTAAACATTCTGATTTTTATTGTCTTTTACTATTCTGTTTCCTTTGAACTTCAAGTTAAAAAAAACCTACTTCTTTTATATTTATCTAATTTCATGCTAACTTTATCTAATGACAAAGCAATTACCCTCTTTAGCTTCCAAATTGTGCTCACATCTGATTCACACATAAAAACAATCCAAGTGTAAAGTTAACGTGAAGGGCAATTCCTTATGTTTAAGAAAATTAAATTAGAAAAGAAAAACCTTTCTCTTGTTCTTAAATTTTTAAAATACTACCGATTAGAGTATGTAGACCGTGCTTAGCTCATCAAAAACTTGAAGGAAAAAAAATCTAATTGTACTATGTATTAGGAGACCTGCTTTCTAATTTCAGTGCTTTGACTAACTAGCCAGTGATCCTGAGAAAGCCATAGCTTCTTTGGATATTAGTAAGATAAGTTAAGAAAACAGATACTGAACCGAGACTGGCTGGATTTGAATCTCTGATCCACCACTTACTAGCTGTACTACCTCAGGGTAGACAATCTATGCTACGCTCTGGTTTCATTTGTAAGATGGGAGTGATGCCAGTATCTATCCCATATGGTTGTTCTGAAAACTAAATTAATTAATACATATAAAGTGTTTAGATCAGGGATAAACACTAAGGTGTTAATTATCATTATCAGTTTGAAAAGTCTATGATTCTGCTTCTTTTCTTGATTTCTGTTTTAAAAGAAAAAAAATCTTATAATGCATTTAACTGGTCCTTAACCCACCTACTATAATTGCAAGGTTTTTAAACAATGAAAATAGTATATAATAAAACTAAAGTGGGTATAACAAAGTGATTAGACTAACATCTGTCACTATGATTTAAGAGCAGTAAATATTAAAATATAACCAAATTTCTTAGATTAAAATAAATAAAATTAGATTGGAATTTAGTCAGCAACAGATTCAAAAATCAATGTGTCCCTAGATAAATAAAGAAAATAATTACAGCTACTGTTCAATTATTACTACTTTCAAAGGCAATTTATTTAAGCATAACTAGTTACTGATCAAATGTACTAGAATAAGAAAAGCCAAAAGAATGATTAAAAAACTTAAAAATATTAAACAATAATTTTCATACCTAGATAATTTGAGAAATGTTACCACTACTAATGATATGGTTTGGCTGTGTTCTCACCCAAATCTCATCTTGAATTGTAGTTCCCATAATCCCTACATGTGGTGGGAAGGACCCAGTGGGAGGTAACTAAATCATGGGGACGATTACTCCTATGCTACTGTTCTTGTGATAGTGAGTGAGTTCTCACAAGATCTTATGGTTTAAGAGGCTTTTTCCTCTTTGTTCGGCATGTCTCTCTCCAGCCGCCATGTGAAGAAGGACGTGTTTGCTTCTCCTTCCACTATGATTGTGCTTCCCCTTCCACTATGATTGTAAGTTTCCTGAGGACCCCCAGCCATGTGGAACTGTGAGTCAAACCTCTTTCCTTTATAAATTACCCACTCTCGGGTACTTTTTCATAGCAGCATGAGAATGGACTAATACAGTAATTTGGTATCGGGTAGTGGGGCACAGTTGTAAAGATACCCAAAAAATGTGGAAGCAATTTTGAAACTGGGTAACAGGCAGAGGCTGGAACAGTTTAGAGGGCTCAGAGGAAGACAGGAAGATGTAGCAAAGTTTGGAACTTCCTAGAGACTTACTGAATGGCTTTGACCAAAATGCTGATAGTGATATGGACAATGAAGTCTAGGCTGAGTTGGTCTCAGATGGAGATGAGAAACTTGTTGGGTACTAAAGCAAAGGTCACTCTTGTTATGCTTTGGCAAAGAGACCAGTGGCATTCTGCCCCTGCCCTAGAGATCTGTGGAACTCTGAACTTGAGGGAGGTAATTTAGGGTATCTGATGAAAGAAATTTCTAAGCAGCAAAGTGTTCAAAAGGAAGCAGCGCAAAGAAGTATGAAAAATTTGCAGCCTGATAATGTGAAAGAAAACCCGATTTTCTGGGGAGAAATTCAAGCTGGCTGCAGAAATTTGCATAAGTAACGAGTAACCAAATGTTAATTGCCAAGACAAAGGGGAAAAGGTCCCCAGGGCATGTCAAAGACTTTCAAGGCAGCCCTTCCCATCACAGGCCTGGAGGCCTGGGAGGGAAAAATGGTTTCATGGGCCGGGTCCAGGGCCCCCTTGCTGTGTGCAGCCTTGGGACTTGGTGCCCTGTGTCCCAGCTACTCCAGCCCTGGCTAAAAGGGGCCAATGTACAGCTCAGGCCATCGCTTCAGAGGATGCAAGCCCCAAGCCTTTGTGGCTTCCATGTGGTGTTGGGACTATGGGTGTGCAGAAGTCAAGAACTGAGGTTTGGGAAGCTCTGCCTAGATTTCAGAGGATGTATGGAAAGGCCTGGATGTCCAGGCAGAAGTCTGCTGCAGAGGTAAAGCCCTCATGGAGAACTTCTGCTAGGGCAGCGTGGAAGGGAAATGTGAGGTCAGAGACCCCACATAGAATCCCCACTGGGGTACTGCCTAGTGCAGCCATGAGAAGAGGGCCACCGTCTTCCAGACCCCAGAATGACAGATCCACTAACACCTTGCACTGTGTGCCTAGAAAAGCCAGAGACACTCAACACTGGCCCATGAAAGAAGCCAGGAGTGGGGCTGTACCCTGCAAAGCTACAGAGGCAGAGCTGTCCAAGGCTGTGGGAGCCCACCTCTTACATCAGCATGACCTGGATGTGAGACATGAAGTCAAAGGACATCATTTTGGAACTTTAATGTTTAATAACAGCCCTATTGGATTTCAGACTTCCATGGGGCTTATAGCCTCTTTGTTTGGGCCAATTTCTCCCATCTGGAACAGGTATATTCACCCAATGCCTGTACCCCCACTGTGTCTAGGAAGTAATTAACTTGCTTTCGATTTTACAGGCTCACAGGCAGAAGGGACTTACCTTGCCTCAGATGAGACTTTGGACTTGGACTTTTGGGTTAATGTTGGAATGAGTTAAGACTCTGGGGGACTGTTGGGAAGGTATGATTGTGTTTTGAAATGTGAGGACATGAGATTTGGAAGGGGCCAGGAGTGGGATGATATGATTTGTCTGTTTCCCACCCAAATCTCATCTTGAATTGTAGTTCCCACAATCCCCACAAGTCATGGGAGGGACTCCGTGTGAGGTAACTGAATCATGGGGGCAGTTACCCCCAGTGCTGCTGTTCTTGTGATAGTGAGTGAGTTCCCACGAGATCTGATGGTTTTAAAAGGGTCTTTGCTTGGCACTTCTCTCTTCTGCCACCGTGTGAAGAAGGATATGTTTGCCTTCCCATCTGTCATGACTGCATGATTGTAAGTTTCCTGATGTGTTTGCTTTCTCTTCTGTCATGACTGCATGACTGTAAGTTTCCTGAGGCCTCCCCAGCCCTGTGGAACTATAAGTCAATTAAACCTCTTTCCTTTACAAATTACCCAGTCTTGGGTATTTCTTCATAGCATCATGAGAATGGACTAATACAACTAGAGATATATTTAGGGTGCTTTTTTATAATTATTAAAATCTGTTAGAGATGCCCCTATACTTTTGTTTCTTTGGAATTAAGATATGCTATATAAATTTATGCATTCCCATTATATGTATCAAATGAACATCATGAAGTATTTTCTAGGGAGACATTTTAAATAAAATGCAGTACGGTACAGTGGTACAGAATGTGGGCTCAAGATATCTGTCTTACTGTTTAGGACAGACCTATAGCACTACCACTTCCTACCTGTATGATCTTGGGTAAATCACTAAGCCTCAATTTTCTCATCTGGAAATGGGGTAACAGTAGTATAAACCTCACAGAATTGCTATGAGGATGAAATGAAGAAATGCATGTGAAGCTCTTGGCTCAATGCCTGGCATATAATAAGCATTTAATAACAGTTAGCTATTGTCATTACTACTATTATCAGTGTTAGCACTTAGCTTTTCGTCTCCAGGGTCATCTCATCTACTAGTTTCCAGAATTCCCCCTCCTTATGGTTCTCCTAGATTTACTTTTCACATCTTTACATACCCTAAGTTCTGACAATGCACCAACCACTGTCATCTAGATGTCCTTTAGTACTACAAACCCAATATATACTCATGTAGTCCCTCAGTCTGGTTCTGTCTCATCTCACACTTTCCTACATGAACTCATCTAATCATCACTTCTTCAACTGGAAACTTTAGTAAGTTAGGCTTAATTCTTCCTTCATATCTGCATTCAATTCTTTACCAAACTGTTCTAATTTTACTTCAATATTTCCTCAAGACAGCCTTGTTCTTCATTTCAAGTGTGACAGGTTTTGGCTCTTATGATCTTTCACCTGGACTAATTTGAGAATCTTCTTCAAGGAATGCGTGTCACCATATATCCTACATTCTATTTCATCCTCCAAGTTGCCATCAGCTTTATACTAAAAACCAAATCCAATCAAATTAATTTATTGCTTGGAGATATTTGTTCCATCTATCCAATGTCTACAAAAATAGATATCCTTCACTATCTGGCTCTGACCTATCTTTTCAGGCCTCATCTCCTACAAATCCCACCCTGACTTTGCATCTCAATTCCAGTCCCAATGAATGTGTCTGTCTTCCAGTCCACATATGCTATGTATGTCTCCAATTCCTTTTTATTTAAAAAAAAAAAAAAAAGAGAGAGAGACAAGGTCTCACTCTGTTGTCCAGGCTGGAGTGCAGTGATGCAATCGTAGCTCACAGTAACCTTGTACTCCTGGCCTCAAGCAAGCCTCTCATCTCAGCCCCCCAAAGCAATGGAATTATAGGCAAGAGCCACTGTGCTTGGCCTTCCAACTCCTTTTCTTTCACATTTTGATACCCTGCCTTTTCTGTCCACCAGTTCCTTTCTTTGCCAAGCCAACTCCCTCTAAATGTCATCACTCTGAAACCTTTCCTCACTACAGCTTTTTCTATTCTCTCACAACATTCTGTTCCTATATATTTTAATACATAGCACACTGTATTGTGAAGCTCTCTTCATTTGACACTTCTGCTAGACTGTGAAATCCTTAAGAAGGATTGTCTTGCTTTTTTTATTGTTAACACCCAGCACATAGAACATTTGCTGGCACATTAATCAGTACTAAATGAATCATTAAAACTAAAATCAGCCCTGCTTACAGTTACGCTAGCAATTTCCCTTATACAGAAGGAAACCAAATGCAAGAAATTTTCAGTACAACTCCATGCCTTTTCTAGTTTATAACAATTGCTAATATCAGATAAAAAATAGGAGCCTTAAATGTTTACTTTAAAGAATTACCATTGTTTGACAGGAAACTGTTATCTGAGCACTCATCACAGCAAAATGGGCAGGGAAGTTCTTGCTAGGTTGTGATGCTTTATACTTATTCTTTAGTTTACTCAATTCTAGAAGATCCTATGACTCTAAAACACTTGTCTAGAACATGGCTGTTGAAAGCTCTTCTCTGTGCTTATTCAGGCTCCAGTTTATAACCACTTTTCTATTGCATTTCTTGTTTTTTTTAGGCTCTAGTTATCTTTAATCACTTTTTATAACACCTCAATTCTATTTTAGGTATTTATTTTCTCGGTTTTCATGCTTAAGATAGTTTTTTTTTAAACAAACCCACAGTTGGCTAGATGCGGTCGCTCATGCCTATAATATCAGAACTTTGGGAGGCCAAGATAGGTGGACTGCTTGAGTTCAGTAGTTCAAGATCAGCCTGACCAACACAGTAAAACCCCATCTCTACTTAAAATACAAAAATTAGCCAGGTGAGGTGGCATGCGCCTACAGTCCCAGCTCCTCAAGAGGCTAAGGTGGGAGGATCGCTACAGTCTGGGAGGTTGAGGCTGTAGTGAGCCATGATTGTGTCACTGCACTCCAGTCTGTCTCAAAACAAACGAAAACAAAACAAAACAAACCCGCAGTCATTAGGAATTTTCCTAATCCCAAGGAATAAAAATCTCCTTTCATGGAATTTATTTACCTTCTATTCCTTTCTAATCCTTAGTTTCTATTTTCTGATGAAGCACATTTCAGCAGGAGTCGGCCCTCTACATCAATATTTCATACCATTCCTCTATCGTTTGACCTCAGTAAAACACAGCTCTAATAATACCTGTTTGATCACTGCCTAATGGACTATAACAAAAATCACATGTGGCACTGTGTGTGTGTGTGTGTGTGTGTGTGTGTGTGTGTGTCAGTCCTGCCCAAAGGTACTGCAGAAGTAATCACACATACATAAATTTTTAATTGTAGTAAAATAAACATAAAAATAAAATTTACCATCTTAACTTTCTTTGTTGTTTTCAGAAAGGGTCTCACTCTGTCACCCAGGCTGGAGCACGGTGATGTGATCAGATCACTGCAGCCTGGAACACACGAGCTAAAGCAATCCTCCCCCCTTAGCTGGGATTACAGGTCTTAACTATTTTTAAGTGTACAGTTCTTAAGTACATTCACATTGTTGTGTAACATATCTACATAGCTTTTTTCATCTTGCAAAAGAAAAACTCTGCCATTAAAAAACAACTCCCTTTTCTCCCCTCCTTCCAGCCCCTGGCAGCCATCATTCTATTTTCTCTATGAATTTGACTATTCTAGGTACCTCATATATGTAGAATCATTTGTTTTTGGTTTTTTTTGATCACTGGCTTATGTCACTTACCGTAAAGTCCTCCATGCTGTAGCATATGTTTGATTTCCTTCCTTAAGGCTGAATAATATTTCACTGTATATATATTCCACATTTTGTTTATTTATTCATCCATCAATGGACACTTGGTTTGCTTTCATCTTTTGGCTAATATGAATAATTTGTACACCCATGTTTGTACAAATTATTCAATTTCAAAGAGTTGAGTTGTTTTAAATTCTTTTGGGTAGGCTGGGAGTGCTGGCTCATGCCTGTAATCCCAGCACTTTGGGAGGCCCAGGCAGGAGGATCACCAGAGGTCAGGAGGTGGAGACCAGCCTGGCCAACACGGTAAAACCCCCAAAAATACAAAAATATTAGCCAGGCACGGTGGCAGGCGCCTGTAATCCCAGCTACTCGGGAGGCTGAGGCAAGGAGAATCACTTGAACCCAAGAGGCAGAGGTTGCAGTGAACCCAGACTGCAAAGGTTGCAGCGAACCCAGATTACGCCACTGCACTCCAGCCTGGGTGACACAGCAAGACTCTGTCTCAAAAAATATATATATATATAGATAGATAGATAGATACAGATATATAGATAGATAGATAGATATAGATATATGGTAAATTTCTAGAAAAGGAGTTGCTGGATCTTTTTTTTTTTTTTTTTAGACGGAGTCTCACTCTGTTGCCAAGGCTGGAGTGCAGTGGTGCAATCTCAGCTTACTGCGACCTCCGCCTCCCGGGTTCAAGCAATTCTCCTGCCTCAGCCTTCTGAGTAGCTGGGATTACAGGCGCCCACCACCACGCCCAGCTAATTTTTGTATTTTTAGTAGAGACAGGGTTTCACCATGTTGGTCAGGCTGGTCTCAAGCTCCTGACCTCGTGATCCGCCTGCCTTGGCCTCCCAAAGTGCTGGGATTACAGGCATGAGCCACTGCTGCCAAGCTGGATCATATTTTATATATACATACATATATATACACACACACAGCTTTATTAAGATCTAATTCACAGCATTTACATAGCATTTAAAGTGTAGAATTCAATGTTTTTTTTTAGTAAATGTGAGGAGTGGTGTAACCATCATCACAATCAACTTTAGAATACTCATCACTCTTGAGTAATGAAACTCTGTGCCCATTAGCAATCACTGTTATCTATAAATGAACACCTCCCAAATTTACATATCCATTTTGTAACTGCAGACTCACATATTCAACAGTTTGGATATCTAACACGCAAAACAAATTTAACATGCCTGAAAATGAAGCCCTAATATTTCCCTATAAAACCTACTCTTCTTACAATCTTCACATCTCAGATAGGAACTTCATCCATCCATTTGTTCAAACCAAAAATCTTAGAATCTTCTTTTTTTCACACCTTCTAGCTAATGACTCAATAATCCTCTTGGCCAAACCTTCAAAATATATCCATAATCCAATCTCTTCTCATCACTTCATCTACTACCAGTCAAAAATAAATCACTTTATTTTGTCTGGATTATGGCAGTTATTTCCTAACCCTTCTCCTACTTCTGTCCTTGTCTTCCTACAATCTATTTTCAACACAAGAGCCAGAGAGATCCTTTCTAAAAGTATAACAAATCATGTCAATCCTCTGCCTCAATCCCTCCATTGGCTTCCTATTTCACTCAGGTTAAAAGCCAAAGTCTTCCCAATGGCTCACAAGGCCTTAGGTGATATGACCTCCTGCTACTTCTGTGACCTCATCTCCTTCCTGCCTCTTCCTCTGCTCTGCCTCTAGCTGCTTCTCTGCATATACAAGACACCCTCCCATTCTTGTATTCATTGCTCCCCTTGTCTGGAATGCTCTTTCCCCAGATCAACATGACTCATTCCCTCATTGTATTCACATCTCAGCTTAAATGATCCCTTATCAGTGAGCCTTCTTGACCACACTACTTAACTTTGCAATGTGCCACTTACCCTGTGCACTTTCTATCCCCTTTGCCTGCTTTATTTTGCTCCAAAACTTTTACTTCCACATACTTTTATGCCTGATCCTGCTGCTTCTAAGATTTCTTTTAACTTTAAAAATACTTAAAAGATAGAGTGGAGAATATTTTAGAAAACAGAAACATACTGTACTATTGTTTTGCAAGCTGAATTCATTTTTTTCATGAAATTATGATTGTCCTTCAATGTCAACAAATATTTTTGCTGGAAAAGTATCATATTCTTTCTAAAACATTTTTCCATTTAGGTTGCTTTTTATTTTACCTTGCCGATTAACTTCATTTTGAAGTAGCTCTTCCATTGCCTCCTCCTCCGCAATATCTAAAGGTGTATCTCCTTCACTGTTGACAGCCCCTACATGTGCTCCTTGACCAATCAAAAACCTGTAAAACCAAAGGAAAAACAGTTAAGCAAAAGATATTATCATTGAAATAAAACTAAGTGCATAACCAATGAGGAAAGTTCCTATATAAAGCAGCAATAAAGGGCAGTATATACATTATTTAAATTTTTAAAAACTATCAGGCCAGGCGCAGTGGCTCACGCCTGTAATCCCAGCACTTTGGGAGGCCAAGGCAGGCGGATCACGAGGTCAGATCAAGACCATCCTAACACGGTGAAACCCTGTCTCTACTAAAAATACAAAAAATTAGCCGGGCGTGGTGGTGGGCGCCTGTAGTCCCAGCTACTCAGGAGGCTGAGGCAGGAGAATGGCGAGAACCCGGGAGGTGGAGCTTGCAGTGAGCTGAGATCAAGCCAAAAAAACAAAAAACAAAACTATCTAGAGCATGTTTCTTTTTTAAATTTATATTTCCTAATTTTTCTATAATGTACACACGTTGCTTTACCAATACAAAAATTTTAATTTTTAATAATAATTAGAAAGTATTTCATAAAAATGCTAATTTTTAATAATAATTAGAAAGTCTCATAGGATCCACCTCCACTGAGACTTCTCATTATCTCCATATGGACTGGTTTCCTTACTGGTCTCTGTGCTCCCAATCTCATCCCACAAACAAGAGTTCTTAAGCTGGGGTTCATGGGTAAAATTCAGAAGGTTCATAAAAAATTCAATTAACACAGATACATTAAATTATTGCTTATCATTATTTTAAAATTAGTTATTAAACCCACCAATAGGTCTTTTTAATATTTTACTAAAGAAGCAGACAAGATAATTATACTACAAATATATTTTAAAATATTTTGATAAGTGCATTCCAATATAATTGGCTTCTGTGTACTCTGTATTTTATTTTAAGCATCCAAAACACAATTCTAAGAAAGTATCTATAGGCTTCATCAAACCTGCCAAAGGTATTCAGATACAAAAAGGTTATTTATCTATTTAATCATGTCAACAGCACATCTCCCAGAGTCATCTACTGAACGATGTAACTAACCATCTATTACCCAAGTCAATTTCTTTTTTCTCTCTTTTTGTTTTTTTTGAGACAGAGTCTCGCTTTGTCACCCAGGCTGGAGTGCAGCGGCGTGATCTCTGCTCACGGCAAGCTCCACCTCCCGGGTTCATGCCATTCTCCTGCCTCAGCCTCCCCAGTAGCTGGGACTACAGGCACCCGCCACTGCGCGTGGCTCATTTTTTTTTTTTTTTTTTTGTATTCTTAGTAGAGACGAGGTTTCACCGTGGTCTCAATCTCCTGACCTCGTGATCCGCCTGCCTCGGCCTCCCAAAGTGCTGGGATTACAGGAGTGAGCCACCATGCCCAGCCTACCCAAGTCAAGTTCTAACTTAAAAAATTTTTCGATGGCTCTACCATGCTAGGAGAAAAGATAATGTACAGCCCTCACTGATCTGGCCTTGTCTTCTTTTTCAGCCTCCTCCTTCTTCCGGCATCACACTTTAGGCACCAACAATATAGAACTACTTGTAGTTCTAAATTAAACCATTTGATTTGGGTATCCCTGGTTTTATTTTTCCATATATAAAGAATAGGTCTTTTTCTTTATGTTCCTAACAATTTAGCTCCTTCATACTTCGACTATATAAAAATATTCTAATTATAAAATAGTTTTTTAAAAAAGTACACGTCCACAGAGGGAAAAAAGAACTCCTTTATTCCTCTCCTACTATTATGTTCCCTCCCCCAGAGATAAACACTATCAACAGTAGGGCAAAAATCTTTCCAGTACCTCTGCCATAAATTTATATGTGTGTAAACATATATACACCATCACTTTTGGGGTTCTTTTTGTAAAGCACAAATTAATGAGATTATTCTAAATGAAGTATAATGTAACTCTTCCCTTCTAACACCTGAAAAATATTCCATAGTATGTCTGGTTCATACCTTCATTTAATATTATTCTCTTAATAGATGTGCACTTAAATAGACAGTTGAAATTAACAATCTTTAAAAAATTTTCCCAACATCATGAAGATAAAACATGTTGTCATTGCTTTAATTTGTATTTCTTGATTACACATGAGACTGAAAATATTTAGATATATTTACTGGCACTTGTATTTCTCCTTTTATGAACTGCTTATGTACATTCTTTGCTGGTATTTCAAACGTATTCATTAATTCAACCAATATTTATGGAGTGTCTAGTATGCATCTGGCACTATGTTACATACCAGGAATATAAAGGTAAACAAAAAGAAACACAGAATTTCCCTTCAAAAAGTTTATAGTCTAGTAAGACAGTCAGATTAAATACACAAATAAATGTAAAGCTGTGGTAGGTCCTGTAACAGAATTAGGTAGTGTCTAGGATTAATAGGAAAAATGGATTTAGTGAAGTCAGAAAAGGATTCTCTGATGATTATGTAGGTGCTAACAAAAGAGAACAGAAGGGCAATGTGCTGTAGGTGAGAAGGAACAAAATAAAGTCCTGTGATAGGAAGTATATACAGCCAGGTGGAGGCCCAGTTCATTTTCCTTAGAATAAATGAAATAATTGATCAATCTCTATATCTTTTACACACACACACACCCTCCCTCTAACAGTGGGTACCTCTAAGAGATAGAGGAAGAGAGATTTGTATTGGTTGTTTTGTGTGTTAACCAAGTTTTCTGTAATAAGTTTGTTCTGGACATGTGTATCTGATCACAAAAATGGCTACTGTATCATTTTGTAGTTTCATGTTTTAAATTTAAAAATATGCTGTAAAAGTTTTATCATCTTTATGGAAATTCTACAAACAGAAGTTAGACTTGAGGTAATTTTTCCTGTTTTCATAGTTTTGAAAATGTATATAAAACTAAAAAGAATATTTCCTCATATACTACAAATAAATAAATGAGTCTAAAGCAGAAAGGTAAGATATAGTGGAGTCTTGCTGTGCTATGCTCTAAGAGAATATGTAATTATTCTCCTAGGCAAAATTCCAAACAATTAGGAATATTTACATAAAAATACATCTATTCTGCTTGGGTATCACAAATCATTCAAAGGATACAAAGATTGAGAATAAAAGGAATATCTCAGACTAGCTGCAGCTTGAAGTACAGGAAGCAGAGTTTCAAGGAAATACCAGGTCAAAGCCAAATACGGACAATACAGAATTTATATAAACAGGAAGGATGTTAAGAGAAACTAACAGAGTGAAGTACCAAAACTGCTGGCAGGAAGCAGGGCCCAAAGCAATCCTTGAGCCAAAAGATTACGTATGTGTATATGTACATATGTATGTATATATTTATGCATGCAAACACACAATTCACAAACTTCTCCTGCACTCTAGAACTATTACTTGCAAATGTAAATGTTACAAAGGCACATTTGAAATAATAATAATAAATAATAATAAACAAAATCTCACGGACTGATTAATCCTATGGTGGATTAATTCTTATCTACCATAAATAGTCTCCAAAAGCAATTCAAAGGTTGGATGGGTGAAAAAAGCAGAAACTTTTATGCTCTGCAGACTTCGGGTTCAGTTCCCACCTCTGCCTGTTGACACCTGCGTGACATTCAAAGATATAGTTGAGTATAATACACTGTAGTTATATATTATTTAGTTATAAGTTATATATATATAACTTAACTAAAATCTAATTTATAAAATAACTTTACAGGGCAATGTGGTTTAAATGAGTTAAAAATAAAATTAAAGTACTATCTGTTGTCATATGCAAAATTATCACATTTAGAAAGCAATGTTTCACTTTGGTAGGCCAAGGTGGGCAGATCATCTGAGGTCAGAAGTTCGAGACCAGCCTGGCCAACATAGCAAAACCCCAACTCTACTAAAAAAATACAAAAAAATTAGCTGGGTGTGGTGGCGCACACCTGTAATCCCAGCTACTTGGAGGCTAAGACAGAAGAATCGCTTGAACCCAGAAGGCAGAGGTTGTAGTGAGCCGAGATTGTGCCACTGCATTCCAGTCTGGGTGACAGGGCTAGACTCCATTTCAAAGGGGGAAGAAAAAAAAGAAAGAAAGCAATGCTTAAGATAATGTTAAACAAACTACAGGCTATCTGGAATATGAAAATTTCACTTTGAAAGACCCTGGAGATATTGAAAACAGACATCTAGATTTCCTTCAGAACAAAAGCTGGGGTATTAGAAGCTACTTGTGCGGCTATTAATTAGGAAAAATATGCCATAGCTATTCTAAGATTCCTTGGAAAGAAAACAAACAAACAAACAAACAAACAAACAGATTTTCACACAGGTGTTCCAAACTGAAAGTTAGACGACTGGGCTACTTTTCAAATGAACAACCGTATTGAGTGCTTCAGGGTAAAGAAAATCAGGCCTATATTTTCTTAACAATACTTAGTAATTTCCTTAAGCAAATCAAAGGTAGTCAACATAAGAGATGCCACCTAGTACAGGATGAAATTCTTTTTGATCTTTATTTTTGAAGAGACAGTCTCATTCTGTTGCCCAGGCTAGAATGCAGCAGTGCAATCATAGTTCATTGTAACCTTGAACTCTTAGGCTCAAGCCATCCTAACTGCCTCGGCCTCCCTAGTTGCTAGGAATACAAGAACATACTACAACACTCAGCTAAATTAAAAAAAAAATTTTAGGGATGGGGTCTCCCTTTGTTGCCCAGGCTGGTCCCAAACTTCTGGCATTATGCAATCCTCCCACCTTGGGATTACAGGTGTGAGCCACCGGGCCCAACCATGAAATTCTTAACAAATTGTAGAAATGAAAAATGGTAATCTGGCAGATTTAATTGAGATTTATAATACTCTAGAAACTCTGATTTGATAATTTTAGATAGATAAATGAGTAAGCTTCCAAATCAAGACATGATCCAAAAGGATTTTTACAAAATTATTTATGGGCTAACTGGAAAATCTAACAAAAGGTATAAAGTTAACAAAGCTATTGGTTGCAATGTGAATATGGTATATTAGATAAACAGGTGAGATTCTGGGTTAACTGACTTTGGAAGACAAATTTTGATAGTCTCCACTGTCTTCTGAGTTTTGTCAAAAACCAAACCACAGAAGCAAATATTTAAGAAAAGGAAATAGCTATTTAAAAATTTTCATCCTTTAAGAAAAAATTTAAGAAAAACTTTGTCTTTAAACCAGAAGCTAATGAGAACTTAGTGAAGAGAGACAAAGAAAGCAATTATCAGCAAGAGCTAAATATATTTAGTGTCCAAATTTAATGTATATTTTCTTATTCAGTTGATATGGTTTGGCTCTATGTCCCCACCCAAATCTGATACTGAATTGCATTTCTTAGTGTTGCAGCTGGGGCCTGGTGGGAGGTGACTGGATCATGAGGGTGGTTTCTAATGGTTTAGCACCATCCTCTTAGTGCTGTCTTAGTGCTGACAGAGTTCTCACGAGATATGGCTGTTTGAAAGTGTGCAGCACCTCCCTCTTTGCTCTCTTTCTCTCTTCTTGCTGGCCATACAAAGATGTGCACACTTCCCCTTTGCCTTCTGCCATAATTCTAAGTTTCCTGAGGCTTCCCCTGCCATGCTTCCTGTACAGCCTATGGAACTGTGAGTCAATTAAACCTCTTTTCTTCATATATTACCCTGTCTCAGGTAGTTCTTCATAGCAGTGCGAGATTGGACTAATACATTATTGTAGAAAAAGTAGTATTAAAAAGTTATTTTAACCAATATACAAAGTTTTAAAAATCAGAAAGTCAGCAAAATAGCATTGTAATAGTTATATGCTTCTTGAAAATCTGAAAAAATTACTCAAAGCCATCCTAGGAGAAATTATGAAAATTAAACTATCTGAACTATTCAAAGATTAAGCAGAACATTACACTATTCAGAAATAAATGCTATTTTCATTAGCAAGTCTCTGAGCAACAAAATGCAAAATAGTAAATAATCTTATGATTATTTCTCATTAGTAGAAATGCACTTTCCCATTTTCTTTTGAAAGTTCTGTATCCCAATGAAAGATACTGTGTAACATTATGAATCCAAACAAAAGTTCTGACCTCAGACCTTTGAAAGTTTTCTTAAAAATAACAGTTCTTTTCTATCAGTACTTAATAAATGTGACATGTAGTCTCCATGATTTCTGATGAGAAATCTGCTGTCATTCAAACTATTTATCCCCCCTCTGGTATAGTTTCTAATTTCTTTCAAGATTTTTTAATCTTCAATTTTCAAAAGTCTGCATATGCCATGTCTTGGCGTGGACTGCTTTGGTTTACCCTGTTAGGAGTTTGCTAGGTTTCTTAAATCTGTAGGTTTATGTCTTTTGCCAAATTTGGGAAAAGTTTTCAGTGATCATTTCTTTTAATACTTTTCCAGCCATGCCCTCTTTCTCCACTTCTTCCGAGAGATCTGATGGCATAGATGTTTGCTCTTTTGCTACAGTCCCTGAGGCTCTGTTCATTTTTAGCCTATTTTCTCTCTGCTGTTCAGATTTGGCAATTTCTATTGTTCTATCAGTTTACTGAGTCATTCTTCTATTTCCTCCATTCTGCTACTGAGCCTATCATCCATTGAAGTTTTTAATTTAGTTACTGGATTTTTCAGATCTAAAATTTCTATTTGGTTCTTCTATTTATTTCTTTGCTAAGACTTTCTATTTTTTCATTTGTTTCAGGCATGCTCATTCATAATTGCTTGTTGAAGCATTTTAAGATAGCTGGCTTTACAATCTTTGTCAGATAATTTTAATATCTGTTATCCTGGTGTTCATCTCTATTAATTGTCTTTTTTCACTCAATTTGAGATCTTCTAGGTTCCTAGTATGACAATTTTTTCTTTTTCTTTTTTTTTTTTTTTTGTGACACACGGTCTCACTCTGTTGCCCAGGTTGGAGTGCAGTGGCATGATCACAGTTCACTACAGCCATGACCTCCCCAGCTCAAGTGATCCTCCCACCTAAGCCTTCCGAGTAGCTGGCATTATAGGCATGTGCCATCACGCCTGGCTAATTTTTTTTTCTTTTTTTGGTAGAGATGAGGTTTCGCCATGTTGCGCAGGCTGGTCTCAAACTCCTAGACTCAGGTGATCCACCCACCTTGGCTTCCCAAAGTGCTAGGATTACAGTTGTGAGCCACCACACTCAGCCAGACAATTTTTAATTAAAATCTGCACACTTTGGGTATTATAAGACTCTAGATCTTACTTAAATTTTCTGTGTTAGTTGGCTTTGTTTGATTTTGCTCCAGCAGATGAAGATAGTGAGGTGCCATTTCATTTCGGCAAGTTGGGGGTAGATGTTCAGGTTCCCCATTTGTCCTCCATTTACACTACAGATGGGGCAGCTTCTTGATTCCCCTGGGCTGGGTGGGAATCCTGACTCTCCACACCACCTCCACTGACATGTCTCTGGCTGAGAAGCTACTGCTCCCATGTAGCCTCTACTAATACCCCTGGGTGCTGGGGGTTGGGGTGCATAGGTAGAGAAAGGCTTTTTTACTGCTTAGAAGTGGTGAAAGTATTCATTCTCCAATAGGACTCCTCTGATGCCACTTAGCAGGGAAGGACAGAAGCTCCTCTTTACTCCCAAATAAACGTAGAAGTTTTAGCTTCCCACATGGTCTCCAGTAACACTACAAGTTGGGGAAAGGCTAGTTAACCATTCTATGGGAATTAAAGTCCCAACTCTGTACCTGGCCTAATCTGACACAATTCCAGTGGAGGAGGTGTTAGGGTGCCTCATAACAGCTTGGTGAGGATGGAAATCTAGGATCCCTACTTGGCCTTTGCAGCTATGAGTGTGACCAATGTTTTTGTCTGTGGTGTTTGGTTGAAGTAGAATGGTTATTCTCAAAAAGTTTTCTGTCTTGCTAGGGTGTCCCTCTACTAGTATTTAAAAGATTGGGCTTTTGCTGGCGCTTTCTTTGTCTGTGGCCATTGCACTTCTGGGTTATCAGCTTCTTTAGCTCTAATTATGGAATATATGAGGCTAAAAGAAAGGGCAGGGAACTACTGCTGTGTCATTATTTGGGTCCTGAGATCCCTAGCTCCTCTGCCTTATTCTCTCCACCTTTCAGAGTCTTCTTGTGTTTTACATATAATATTCAGAGTTTTTAGTTGTACTCAGCATATAGTACAATTAATTATACCAGTAACAAAGACCAAGCTAACACTTATGAGAGAAATCAATCTATTTGTGAAATGGGTCACCTAGATTGTCATTTATAAAAAATAAATTCACAATCAGGGGAAGTATTTACATTTTCTTCATAAAGTAACTCTTAAACATAGGAAATGCTCAAGACAGAATCTTTCTCTCAACTTTTCACTAGAGAATTGATTCTAAACCTCTTCAATCATGTATTAACTCTTGAAAACCATGTATTTATTAAAAACATTTACATGCCTTAGCATCTTACTTTATTACTGCAACTTCCAATTCTCAGAGGCAAAAGTACTACTTATTGTTTAACAATTCTAAGATGCACATTTCCTACACATTTTAATGTCATTGAAATCTTTTACAATCAATGGATCTTAAAATCAATGACTTTGTATAATTGATGTTGGCCAGGTGGCAGACATGACTGGGTTGTCATTATCATCCACATGTGACACCAGTCACAGCTATTCATATTGTTTTCACTTCAGTTGAGTTATGTGTGTTGTTGGAATCATATCTGTTGACCTTAACTATTACATAAAATTTCTTCTGGATGCTGTCTGAAAACTATATGTTGATATTTTATGGTAAGATCAAGAAAGTGCCAAAATCAAAGCTTGCAGAATGCCTATCAGTGACGCAGAAGAAAATCCCAAGCAAGCAATGTTATATACTCTAAGCAGCACAGAGAATGATACTGTGTGTGTGTGGCCGGGGGGCAGGGGAAACTTATGGGATAAAAACAAATACTGCACCATAATTTTATTTAATTTTTAAAATCGGTATTTATGATGTTACAACGATGGCACCTTAGATCTGATGAAATCCAGTATGTGCATTATAAATATATCCAAAATATTTCTGGCTTCCTACTGTACTTTTTCCATTGATAGCTCAAATTAGACCAATCTAAATTAATATTCTACTACACTGTCTCCCTCTTCTTCAGCTTCCCCTAATTCCACTCTTTAGATCCCTTAATAAGTTTAATGGTATCATTTTCCCAATGACAAAGGCTAGAAAGAGAGGCAGAATAGTGTAGTATCTAAAATGCACATTTGAAAAGTTAAGACTCTGTAGGTTCAAACCCTAGCTCTGACACATATTTTGTGTGATTTCTCTCTATGACTCAGTCTCTTCATCTATAATTTTTATTTTTTTTAACTTTTTTTATTTTAGAGATGGAGTCTCATTCTGTGGCTCAGGCTGAAGTGAACAGGTGCAATCATAGTTTACTGCAGCCTCAACTCCTGGGCTCAAACGATCCTCCCACCTCAGCCTCCCGAGTAACTAGGCCTACTGGCATGCACTGCCAGGCCCAGCTGATTTTTTTGTTGTTGTTGGTAGAGATGGGGTAGCTATGTTGCTGAAGCTGGTCTATAACTCTTGGCCTCAAGCAATCCTCCCACCTAGGCCTCTCAAGGTGTTGGGATTATAGGTGTTGGCCATTGTGCCCAACCAAATAACAATTATTATTATTATTATTTTGAGATGGACCCTTGCTCTGTCGCCCAGGCTGGAGTGCAATGGCGCTATCTCCGCTCACTGTAAGCTCCGCCTCCCGGGTTCACGCCATTCTCCTGCTTCAGCCTCCCGAGTAGCTGGGACTACAGGCGCCTGCCACCACGCCCGGCTAATTTTTTGTATTTTTAGTAAAGACGGGGTTTCACCGTGTTAGCCAGGATGGCCTCGATCTCCTGACCTCATGATCCGCCCGCCTCAGCCTCCCAAAGTGCTGGGATTACATGTGTGAGCCACCGCGACTGGCCCCCAAATAACAATTATTAATACAGGTCTATTATCTCTCGCCTAAACCCAAATTTCAAAATTGTTCATATTTTTTTCACCCTAAGAGGTCTGAGAAAAACAAACAAAGAAAATTTCATGTCTTTGTTACTGTGAATAGTGCTGCGATGAACATATATGTGCATGTATCTTTATGGTACAAATTTATTTTCCTTTGGGTATATAACCAATAATGGGATTGCTGGGTCAAATGATAACTGTTTTAAGGTTTTGAGAAATCACCAAATTGCTTTCCACAATGGCTGATCTAATTTACATTTCCACCAGCAGAAGAAAAGTGAAAGTTTTTCATATTTTAGAAAGATAATATTATGGATTATGTAACACTCCCACCAGGTCTGGGACAGCACTCCATAACCAAACACAAAATTATTTCTGCAAAAAAAAAACAAACCACACATTTACAGTTAAGTGAGATAAAGACTACAAATAGCCTCCCATCAGTGCAGGTCATTATCTGTTGCCAAATGTGCCTACAACAAACTTAAAATTTATGTTTTCATTTTTTGCAGTTTTGGAGGTTTATGCATAAGGACCTGTGGGAAGTAGTACGTTTTTATGTGACTGTTAGGATGACTAAAATTATGTTATCTAAAGGACTTAGAACAGTAAAAAAACACACACACCGTAAGCACTTGGTAAATGTTAGCTATTTATCATCATTAGCACCACCTTTGATTTTTCTTCCTACCTTAGTACTTAGATCCAGTAAATCACACCAAGACTTATCAATTCTATTCTCCAAATTTCTTTCAGATCTGCTCTACTTCCAATCTCACTGCCACTGCCCTAGTTTTCCTGCCCAACCTCTCTAATTTGTCAAGAATCTTCCAAAAAAACAGTCTGAAAGGTCATCACTTCCCTAAAACTGCATCACCATCAAAGGACAAACTCAGCCTGGCATACAAATCTTTTACGTTGTAACCCCAGCTGACTTTCCCAGTCTTATCTGCTACCCTCTCCATATTCCACTAATGCCTTCTCTGCAAGAAATTATGGCTCCAATAAGGCCCTTCTGTTTAATGCAATCAGAACCAGTATTTGCTTGGTTAACCAAAAAGGCTGACTGAAATAGGTAATCATAAAATATAACACATATGCATAAATAATGCATTTATTTAATCATACAAGACATAAATGCATATTTATTTATCCATCCTTTAGTGAAGACTAGTCTATTTCTTTGGATGATGTCTTCATGACTATAAATCCATGCTGTCTTTCTTGCATAAATGATATCCGTAATGTGTTATCTAAGACTTCGAACTGTCTTTAGAGTGAACCAAAAACTTGAAGTCAACAGTAAAGCAATTTGAGTACACAATCCTTCTAGTTCTTTTTTTCTTTCAGTCTTTGAGTTGTCTCACCCCCATCTAATTAAACAACAACCATCCTTTTAGGGCACTGCCACTGAGTCTTTCCAAAGTATTCAACTTTGTTATCTTAGCAACAATATTCTGGTTTTGCATATAACATGCATTAACAGGTAGAAAACACATACAAATAACTTTTGGTAGGTCTGCAATTCAAGTGTTGGAAACAGAACTGTGAGCTTAGTAGAAGTGGCCTATTAGCAGCAATGTTTAGGCATATGGATATCAGTCAATAAGTTTTAACAAAGAAACGGTAAGTATAAATACAGTGGTAGCCAGTTAAAAGAACTTTATCATATATTATTTCTCATTTGTGAATGACATGACTTTCCTCAGGCAGCTCCCAACTCGCAGAGGCAAAAATTATGCTCATCCTTTTCCAGCCATCCCATTACTGGGTATATACCCAAAGGACTATAAATCATGCTGCTATAAAGACACATGCACACGTATGTTTATTGCGGCATTATTCACAATAGCAAAGGCTTGGAACCAACCCAAATGTCCAACAATGATAGACTGGATTAAGAAAATGTGGCACATATACACCATGGAATACTATGCAGCCATAAAAAATGATGAGTTCATGTCCTTTGTAGGGACATGGATGAAATTGGAAATCATCATTCTCAGTAAACTATCACAAGGACAAAAAACCAAACACCGCATGTTCTCACTCATAGATGGGAATTGAACAATGAGAACACGTGGACACAGGAAGGGGAACATCACACTCTGGGGATTGTTGTGGGGTGGGGGGAAAGGGGAGGGATAGCATTAGGAGATATACCTAATGCTAAATGATGAGTTAATGAAGAGTTAATGCATGTATACATATGTAACTAACCTGCACATTGTGCACATGTACCCTAGAACTTAAAGTATAATAATAAAAAAATAATAAAATAATAAAATAAACAAATGTTACCTCCTCCAGAATCTTTCTTTAATTGGCCTAGACAGAATTAAGCACTTCTTCCTCAGAGTTCCTTATATACTGGTCCATTTAGTCTACCAAGTATTAGAGTTAATTGACTTCACATGTATCTATCTATAAGCCTGAAGATGAGAATCTATGTTGCAGTCATTTTCAAATCTCACAGTGCCCAATGCTACTATCAGTTATGATATAATGGAAAAAAATCATCAGAATTTACGTCTCAAGAATGAGAGTTCAGTTCTGATTGTGAAATAGGAATAACAGTGAACATTCCCATAAATTTCCATGAAAAACCAAGTAAGAAAGTATATGGGAACATCTATAGCTTTTAACAAATGTATCTCATTATTATAATACAAGGATATAAATACCCCAAATAAATTTTTAATATTTTCCTAAGATCTTAATTTCTCCAAGACTTCTAATCAAAATACATGATATGCTTTGTACTAATAAAGTATTCTTGACAAGAAATATATAATAAAATTGAAATTCATGGATTTGCCAACTTTCCTATGGCCCACATAACAACATATGAATGAAAATATGACAAATTACTACTTCATTCTCCTCTGCTCCTCTCTTCTAGATAAGTTTGCCCTAAAACCAAGAGACAAAATGATAGTTTCCTTTGTTAAATAATCTGGGAAACCCAAGAGCTTACCTATTTTTCACTGAAAAGTGGTAACCAAAAATTATATTATAAACAATAACAACTAATTCAGCTAATATTTACTGAATAGAAATACTTGCCACATATTGTGCCAAGTGTCTTATACATATGATCTCATTTAATCTTCACAATCTTATAAATTAGGTACAAGTATTAATATTTCCATTTTATGGATGAAGAAATGGAGGCTTAGGGAAGCTGGTAATTCATTCAAAGTTGACGAGAATTACTTAACAGAATTAAGATTTAAACAGAGTTGCCTAACTCCTGAGCCTGAGCTCTTAACTCCTATACTATAATATTTCTTGCTGGGGGGGAGGTGAGGTTCAAGAATTTCTGAAATTCCTGAAATTTCTGTTTTCAAAGCACCAAAAATAACAGCATTATTGAATTCCAGACAGAAGAACCAGCAAATAGATGGAAAGGCCATGAGGCAAGATGCCTAGTCGGTTTAAAGGCTCAACCAAGGGACCAGTGTAGGTTTAGCACAAAGCCTAGAAAAGAGTGGAGGATGGAGTCAGAGAGGTGACAAGGCACCAAAGCATACCTCTGTAGGCCACCAGAACTCTGGCTTCTACCCTGAATGCAGCATAAATCCACTGATAGGCTTTCAATAAAACTGTCATGTTACCCAACACAAAATAATTTAAAATGATCATTATGGCTACAACGCAAAATAATTTAAAACAATCATTGCGGCTACTGTGAAAAAAAATAGGTGTGGGAAAGATGACAGTTATGCCTACAAGGAGGCAACTGCAATAATTCCAGTGAAAAACAACAGTGGGAGGCCAAGGGGGGCAGATCACAAGGTCAGGAGATTGAGACCATCCTGGCTAACATGGTGAAATCCCGCCTCTACTAAAACTACAAAAAAAATCAGCTGGGCATGGTGGCACGTGCCTGTAGTCCCAGCTACTCGGGAGGCAGAAGCAGGAGAATGGCATGAACCCGGCAGGTGGAGCCTGCAGTGAGCCGAGATCGTGCCACTGCACTCCAGCCTGGGAAACAGGGTGAGACTCCGTCTTTAAAAAAAAAAAAGAAAGAAAAAAAAGAAAAACAACAGTGCTCAGGATCAAAGAGAGATGGAAAAAGGTAATGAGAAATAGATACTGGATATATTTTAAAGCTGAGCCAACAGAAATCTTAGGATTCTGTTGGATGTTTATAAAATAAAGGCTATAATGCAGAAGAAAAGCCAAGCCATAAGTAAGTCGCCACACATATTTCAAAGTTATATCCTTAAATAGCTAATTATTTAATGATCAAGTGACAAAGCTAATGAATTTTTTTCCATGCTGAAAATGTCACTGGGCCAGGCCTCATGGTTGATTCCTATAATCCCAACACTTAAGGAGAGCGAAGCAGAAGGATCACTTGAGGTCAGGAGTTTGAGACCACCCTGGAAAACACAGCGAGACTCTGTCTCTACAAAAATAAAAAATAAAAATAAAAAAATTAGCTAGAAGCAGTGGTGCAAGTCTACAGTCCTAGCTACCCCTGCTGAGGCAGGAGGATTGCTTAAGCCCAGGAAGTCCAGGCTGCGGTGTGTTATGATCATCCCACTGCACTCCAGCCTGGGCGACAGAGCAAGACGCTGTCTCAAACAAACCAACAAAATTCTATGAGCATTTTATAATAGGATATGAAATCTCCAACAGCAATGTCTATAAAATCACTCTAAACAAGAAGAAAAATGCGTTAAGTGCACCAATTAATAGTCTACTCCATGAACTGTGAAGCCATATAATGCTAGGCTAATATAGGGCTAATTTCCCTCTTACATTGGAAAACTGAACACTAAAGCTATTCAAGATTAAAGCATGCCTTAAGTATTTGCAGTGGAAGCCTAAAAAACAAATGTGGTGGCAAAATTAAATAACAGAAAAGATTATATCCAAATAATTACACCAGAAACCAAAATGTTAATCATTACATTTTCTTATTCATATACAAAATATTTTATAGATAAACATAAAAATTCCTATAACTTGCAATAATACAAAAAAAGGGACAACTCTAAGACTAAAATTATAGTCATTCAATTAACCAACATTCATTGGTCAATTAAGAGGGACACACCGAATAAATGATGAACTATAATGAATACTACACAGTGGAGTACTACAACTGAAAAGAACAATGACGAGTATCTCTACACTCCACTAGATAGTGAGCTCCAGAATAGACTGTTAAGTGAAAAAAGCAAAGTGGAGAAATACGTGTGTGATATTCTATCAGTTATTACAAAAGATGGGGGGATTAATACTTCAATAAAAATAATACTTTTATTAGCAAACTAGAAGATAGTTTTTAAAACTTTTTTAATAGGGTATGGGATGAAATATGGTGGTAGAGCAGGTATTGCCACTGGAACTAGTATTTTACGTAAATTATAAAACAAAATTAAAATTTTAAAAAGTAAACTGAAGTGAATTCAACACATAGTAACCTGATGGTATATTCCAAGTTGAATATACTAAGGACAAAAAGAAATGCCAACAAAACAAAACCCTCAAAAACAAAACTTTGAATGATTTCAGGAATCATACTGGTGGTGGTGGTGGTGGTGGCATTATTATACTCAGTGTAATGTATGTGTAATACATGATGAAGCAAATTAGTAATTACGTGTTACTTTAATCCTGTGCTTCCCAGCAATGTATGAGAGGAAAGACAGTGACACAGGTTAGAAGAAGTTAAAGAAAAAAACACTTTGGTGCTGATTTCGACCTGGAAACAATGACCAACCCAATAGTAATGAGCACTCTCAGTAGCCATCCTAAGGAATAGGGTTTCTTGGAGAAATGAGGACTCCAGGCCTTGGGCAGGAATATAAAAGATTAGTCTGGAAAATCTTGCAATACCAGAGAGTAAGGAAACTTTTAAAGACTACTTTATTTGGTCATGTCCCAAGGTCTTAGGAAGCCAACTTCAAGAGCCTCTCAATGACCAAAGATGGTTCAATTTGCCAACTGATAAGGATAATAGCTGCAATGGACTGAAACACATCAATATGTTCAAACGGGAGTCACTTCCAAGATGTCCAAATAGGAACAGTTCTGGTCTGCAGCTCCCAGCAAGATCGATGCAGAAGATGGGTGATTTCTGCATTTCCAACTGAGGTACCTGCTTCATCTCACTGGGACTGGTTGGACAGTAGGTGCAGCCCGCAGAGGGCGAGCTGAAGCAGGGCGGGGTGTTGCCTCACCCGGGAAGCGCAAGGGGTCATGGGATTTCCCTTTCCTAGCCAAGGGAAGCCGTGAGTGACCGTACCTGGAGGAGCAGTATACTCCTGCCCAAATACTGCACTTCTCCCATGGTCTTTGCAACAGCAGACCAAAAGATCCCCTCCCGTGCTTGGCTTGGCGGGTCTCACACCCTTGCTCACTGCTAGCACAGCAGTCTGAGATCAACCTGCAATGTGGGAGCTTGGCGGGGGGAAAGGGCATCTGCCATTGCTGAGGCTTGAGTAGGTGGTTCTAGGCTCACAGTGTAAACAAAGCGGCAGGGAAGATAGAACTGGGCAGAGCTCAGCAAGGCCTACTGACTCTCTTGAATCCACTCTGGGGGCAGGGCATATTGGAACAAAAGACAGCAGACAGCTTCTCCAAACTTAAACGTCTGTGCCTAACAGCTCTGAAGAGAGCAGTGGCTCTCCCAGCACAATATTCAATCTCTGTAAACGGACAGACTGCCTCCTCAACAGGGTCCCTGACCCCTGTGCAGCCTGGCTGGGAGACACCTCCCAGTAGAAGAAAACAGACACCTCATACAGGGGGGTGCCCTTCTGGGACAGAGCTTCCAGAGGAAGGATCAGGCAGCAATATTTGCTGTTCTGCAGCCTCCATTGGTGATGCCCAGGCAAACAGGGTCTGGAGTGGACCTCCAGCAAACTCCAACAGACCTGCATCTGAGGGGCCTGTTAGAAGGAAAACTAACAAACAAAAAGGAATAGTATCAATATCAACAAAAAGGACATCCACACCAAAACCCCATCTGTAGGTCACCAATGTTAAAGACCAAAGGTAGATAAAACCACAAAGATGGGGAAAAACCAGAGCAGAAAGGCTGAAAATTCCGAAAACCAGAGCACCTCTACTCCTCCAAAGGAACACAACTCCTCACCAGCAAGGGAACAAAACTGGGCAGAGAATGAGTTCGACAAAGTGACAGAAGTCAGCTTCAGAAGGTCATAACAAACTTCTCCGAGCTAAAAGAGCATGTTCTAACCCATAGCAAGAAAGCTAAAAACCTTGAAAAAAGGTTAGACAAATGACTAGCTAGAATAACCAGTGTAGAGAAGAGCTAAATGACCTGATGGAGCTGAAAACCACAGTACGAGAACTTCATGAAGCATATACAAGCTTCAATAGCCAATTCAATCAAGCAGAAGAAATGATATCAGTGATGGAAGATCAAATTAATGAAATAAAGGAAAAAGAGAAGTTTAGAGAAAAAACAGTAAAAAGAAACGAATAAAGCCTCCAAGAAATATGGGACTATGTGAAAAAACGAAATCAACGTTTGATTGGTATACCTGAAAGTGACGGGGAGAATGGAACCAAGTTGGAAAACACTCTGCAGGATATTATCCAGGAGAACTTCCCCAACCTAGCAAGGCAGGCCAACATTCAAATTCAGGAAATACAGAGAACACCACAAAGATACTCCTCGAGAAGAGCAACCCCAAGACACACAATTGTCAGGTTCACCAAAGTTGAAATGAAGGAAAAAATGTTAAGGGCAGCCAGAGAGAAAGGTTGGGTTACCCACAAAGGGAGGCCCATCAGACTAACAGCAGATCTCTTGGCAGAAACCCTAGAAGCCAGAAGAGAGTGGGGGCCGATATTCAACATTCTTAAAGAAAAGAATTTTCAACCCAGAATTTCATATCCAGCCAAACTAAGCTTCATAAGTGAAGGAGAAATAAAATCCTTTACAGATAAGCAAATGCTGAGAGATTTTGTCACCACCATGTCTGCCTTACAAGAGCTCCTGAAGGAAGCACTAAACATGGAAAGGAACAACTGGTACCAGCCACTGCAAAAACATGCCAAATTGTAAATACCATCGACACTATGAAGAAAGTGCATCAATTAATGGGCAAAATAACCAGCTGGCATCATAATGACAGGATCGAATTCACACCTAACAATATTAACCTTAAATGTAAATGGGCTAAATGCCCCACTTAAAGGACACAGACTGGCAAATTGGATAAAGACTCAAGACCAATCAGTGTGCTGTATTCAGGAGACCCATCTCATGTGCAAAGACACATATAGGCTCAAAATAGAGGGATGGAGGAAGATCTACCAAGCAAATTGAAAGCAAAAAAAAAAAAAAAAAAAAAAAAGAGCAGGGGTTGCAATCCTGGTCTCTGATAAAACAGACTTTAAACCAACAAAGATCAAAAGAGACAAAGAAGGCCATTACATAATGGTAAAGGGATCAATTCAACAAGAAGAGCTAACTATCTTAAATATGTATGCACCCAATACAGGAGCACCCAGATACATAAAGCAAGTTCTTAGAGACCTACGAAGAGACTTAGACTTCCACACAATAATAGTGGGAGACTTTAACACCCCACTGTCAATATTAAATGGATCAACGAGACAGAAAATTAACAAGGATATCCAGGACTTGAACTCAGCTCTGGACCAAGAAGACCTAATAGACATCTACAGAACTCTCCACCCCAAATCATCAGAATATACATTCTTCTCAGCACCACATGGCCCTTATTCTAAAACTGACCACATAATTGGAAGTAAAACACTTCTCAGCAAATGTAAAAGAACAGAAATCACAACAAACTGTCTCTCAGACCACAGTGCAATCAAATTAGAACTCAGGATTAAGAAACTCACTCAAAACCACACAACTACATGGAAACTGAACAACCTGCTCCTGAGTAACTACTGGGTAAATAACGAAATGAAGGCAGAGATAAAGATGTTCTTTGAAACCAATGAGAACAAAGACACAACGTACCAGAATCTCTAGGACACATTTAAAGCAGTGTATACAGGGAAATTTATAGCACTAAATGCCCACAAGAGAAAGCAGGAGTGATCTAAAATTGACACCCTAATATCACAATTAAAAGAACTAGAGAAACAAGAGCAAACAAATTCAAAAGCTAGCAGAAGACAAGCAATAACTAAGATCAGAGCACAACTGAAGAAGACAGAGACAGAAAAAAAACCCTTGAAAAAAATCAATGGCTTTTTGAAAAGATCAACAAAATAGACAGCTAGCAAGACTAATAAAGAGAGAAGAATCCAATAGACACAATAAAAAATGATGAAGTGGTCGGTCATCACCACCAATCCCACAGAAATACAAACTACCATCAGAGAATACTATAAACACTTCTATGCAAATAAACTAGAAAATCTAGAAGAAATGGATAAATTCCTCGACACATACACCCTTCCAAGACTAAACCAGGAAGAAGTTAAATCTCTGAACAGGACAATAACAGGTTCTGAAATTGAGGCAATAATAGCCTACCAACCAAAAAAAGTCCAGGACCAGATGGATTCATAGCCGAATTCTACCAGAGGTACAAAGAGGAGCTGGTACCATTCCTTCTGAAACTATTCTGATCAACAGAAAAAGAGGCAATCCTCCTCAACTCATTTTATGAGGCCAGAATCATCCTGATACCAAAGCCTGGCAGAGACACAACAAAAAAAGAGAATTTTAGGCCAACATTCCTGATGAACATTGATGTGAAAATCCTCAATAAAATCCTGGCAAACCGAATCCAGCAGCACATCAAAAAGCTTATCCACCACGATCAAGTTGGCTTCAGCCCTGGGATGCAAGGCTGGTTCAACATACGCAAATTAATAAACGTAATCCATCACATAAACAGAACCAACAACAAAAACCACATGATTATCTCAACAGATGCAGAAAAGGCCTTCGATAAAATTCAACAGCCTTTCATGCTAAAAACTCTCAATAAACTAGGTATCGATGGAACGTATCTCAAAATAATAAAAGCTATTTATGACAAACCCACAGCCAATATCATATTGAATGGGCAAAAACTGGAAGCATTCCATTTGAAAACCGGCACAAGACAAGGATCCCCTCTCTCGTCACTCCTTTTCAACATAGTATTGGAAGTTCTGGCCAGGGCAATCAGGCAAGAGAAAGCAATAAAACGTATTCAAATAGGAAGAGAGGAAGTCAAATTGTCTCTGTTTACAGATGATAAGATTGTATATTTACAAAACCCCATCGTCTCAGCCCAAAATCTCCTTAAACTGATAAGCAACTTCAGCAAATTCTCAGGATACAAAATCAATGTACAAAAATCACAAGCATCCCTATACACCAAAACAGACAAACAGAGAGCCAGATCATGAGTGAACTCCCATTCACAATTGCTACTAAGAGAATAAAATACCTAGGAATGCAACTTATAAGGGATGTGAAGGACCTCTTCAAGGAGAACTACAAACCACTGCTCAAGGAAATAAGAGAGGACACAAACAAATGGAAAAACATTCCATGCTCATGGACAGAAAGAATCAATATCGTGAAAATGGCCTTACTACCCAAAGTAACTTATAGATTCAATGCTACCCCCATCAAGCTACCACTGAGTTTCTTCACAGAATTGGAAAAAACTACTTTAAACTTCATATGGAACCAAAAAAGAGCCGGCATAGCCAAGACAATCCTGGGCAAGAAGAACAAAGCTGGAATCATCATACTACCTGACTTCAAACTTTACTAGAAGGCTACAGTAACCAAAACAGCATGGTACTGGTACCAAAACAGATCTACAGACCAATGGAACAGAACAGAGGCCTCAGAAATAACACCACACATCTATCAACACCTGATCTTTGACAAACCTGACACACACAAGCAATGGGGAAAAAGATTCCCTATTTAATAAATGGTGTTGGGAAAACTGGCTAGCCATATGCAGAAAACTGAAACTAGACCACTTCTTTACAACTTATATAAAAATCAACTCAAGATGGATCAAAGACTTAAACATAAGACCTAAAACCATTAAAATTCTAGAAGAAAACCTGGGCAATACCATTCAGGACATATGCATGGGCAAAGACTTCATGACTAAAACACCAAAAGCAATGGCAACAAAAGCCAAAATTGACAAATGGGATCTAATTCAACTAAAGATATTCTGCATAGCAAAAGAAACTATCATCAGAGTAAACAGACAACCTACAGAATCGGAGAAAATTTTTGCAATCTATCCATCTGACAAAGGGCTAATACCCAGAATCTACAAAGAACTTAAATTTACAAGAAAAAAGCAAACAACCCCATCAAAAAATGGGCAAAGGATATGAACAGCCACTTCTCAAAAGAAGACATTTATGCAGCCAACAGACATGTGAAAAAATGCTCATCATCACTGGTCATTAGAGAAATGCAAATCAAAACCACAATGAGATACCATCTCACGCCAGTTACAATGGCGATCATTAAAAAGTTAGGAAACAACAGATGCTGGAGAGGTTGTGGAAAAACAGGAACGCTTTTACACTGTTGGTGGGAGTGTAAATTAGTTCAACCATTATGGAAGACAGTGTGGCCATTCCTCAAGGATCTAGAACCAGAAATATCATTTAACCCAGCAATCTCATTACTGGGTAGATACCCAAAGGATTATAATCATCCTGCAATAAAGACACAGGTACACATATGTTTATTGCAGCACTATTCACAATAGAAAAACACTTGCAACCAACCAAAATGCCCATCAATGATAGACTGGGTTAAGCAAACGTGGCACATATACACCATGGAATATTGTGCAGCCATAAAAAAGGATGAGTTCATGTCCTTTCAGGGACACGGATGAAGCTGGAAACTACCATTCTCAGCAAACTATCACAAGATCAGAAAACCAAACACTGCATGTTCTCACTCATAAGTGGGAACTGAACAATAAGAACACACGGACACAGGGATGGGAACATCACACACCAGGGTCTGTGGGGGGTGGGGGGTCAGGGGAAGGATAACATTAGGAGAAATACCCAATTGATGGGTTGATGGGTGTGGCACACCATCATGGCATCTGTATTCCTATGTAACAAAACTGTACGTTCTGCACATGTAACCCAGAACTTAAAAGTATAATACAAATAAAATAAAATAGAAAATATGTTCAAATGCATGAGCTCCTAATATTACTTTAACTAGAAAAAAAAATTAGTCCCTACTGAAGGTAGATAGCAAGGAAATTCATTATTTAAAAAGCCAGTACATAAGGAGAAATAATAAAGAATATACTCTGTCTCCCCTATAAAAATTGTACTGAGGTAATATGGTTTGGCTGTGTCCTTACCCAAATCTCATCTTGAATTGTAGTTTCCATAATCCCCACATGTTGTAGGAGGAACCCAGAGGGAGGTAATTGAATCCTGGGGGTGGTTACCCCTATGCTTCTGTTCTTGTGACAGTGAGTGAGTTCTCATGAGATCTGATGATTTTATAAAGGGCTTTTCCCCCTTTGCTTGGCACTTCTTCCTGCCGCCATGTGAAGAAGAATGTGTTTGCTTCTCCTTCCACCATGATTGTAAGTTTCCTGAGGCCTCCCCAGTCCTGTGGAACTGTGAGTCAATTAAACCTTGTTCCTTTATAAATTACCCAGTCTTGGGCAGTTTTTTACAACAGCGTGAGAATGGACTAATACAAAGGGTAACCAAATAGTAGAGATGAGAAAGTTTCTTTCACAAAAATATTCCAACTAATAAATAAAAAAGAATGACAATTAAAATGTTACCATTGTATAGTTCCTATGTTTTCATCTAATTATTTCTTCAGTCAGAGAACTTGGTTTTCAATGCTTTGCACACAGTAATTCAATTATAATTTATGCCACAGATGTATAATGAATTGATAATTCAAGATTGGAACAATAAATTGCATACATGGGTTCTTGGGCTCTAAAATCATTTGCCTTTTCTAGTATGTCCAAAGTCATACTGTTCCGTTTTATTTTTGATCCATAGCCAATGACATTAACACTGTAATTTTTAAGGAAGAGTATGCCTTGATGTGATAGTGGAAAGTTTATACTGCTTATATTAGTTTGCTAGGACTACCATAATAAAATGCCACAAACTGGGTGGCTTAAACAATAGAGATATTATTTTCTCACAGTTCTGGTGCCTAGAAGTCCAAGATCAATGTGTTAGCAGCTTTGGTTTCTTCATAGGCCTCTCTCCTTGGTTGGTAGATGGCTGCCTTCTTGTTTCTTCACATGGTTTCTTTCCTCTCTATGAGAGGGGCCCTGGTGTCTCTTTTTTGTCCCAATGTCTTCCTCTTATAAGAAAACCAGCCAGACTGGATGAGAAACAACTCCATCAGCCTCATTTTAACTTAATCATCCCTTTAGAGACCGCTTCTCCAAATAGAGTCACATTCTGAAGTACTGGAGGTTAGGGTTTCAACTAAGAATTTGGGGTGACACTATTCTGCCCATAATACTGATTCAGCACCCCAAAGGAAAAGAATGATGTTAATGCATACATTTTAGTACCTGACCTGATATATATAGTAAGTGCTTAAATATTTATTGACTGCATAATTTTTAAAACATGTTAATCAAAGTAGTAATATTCTTAAGAATGAAAAACTCAAGGCAGTGAGTATTTATTAAAACAATGCATATGCTGAGCATAAAATCAGGCTCCACAAACTCACTTCATTTATTTGTCCTCCATTCCATTCTGGAGAAAGGACATTACTAAACAACCTCTATTTTTAGTTTACCCTAGGACTTCTACCTTGTTAAGAATAAGCAAAAGTTGAGGGTAATTATTTTGGTGAAAAGGTGAGATAACTGAGCCAGTGTATGAAGAGCCATCATTCATCTACCTATTCACTTGGCTTCTATTACGCTACAGACCAAATGTAAAATTGTTAAATGCCTAGAAATGAAACTGTAATCTGACATTCTTTGTTCTACTATTTCCAACAGAGGTTAAAAATTTAGAACTCAATGTATCCTAATCATCCTCAAATCCTCAGAGTAAACTAATCTAGGCTTAACTGCACATATCAATAGGGATGAATTACTACTATTCAGTGCATAAATGCAGTTAGTATAGAAGCATATAAACAAACAACTGATGTGTTAGAGATGATGATGAATTTGCCAAGAACATCAGAAACTCTTCCTGGAAGAAATGACCCTTATACAAACTGCATCTTGAGAGTTTGGTAGAAGCTGCTCAAGTAATGCAACAGCAGGCAAATAAACTATTACGAAGAAAGGCACACTGATGTAAACCAGTAGGGAATGTTGGGGAACTAAAAGTAGTCCAGTATTGACAGAGTGAAAAATGTGAAGTGGAATGCAATATGAGAAAAAAGACTTAGGAAGAAACTAGATCTTTCCAATTTTATAAATAATCTTAAATTACTGAGACTAAGTAGATTGGTCAAGCACACAAAGCTAGTGAATGGCAGAACTAGGATTTGCAACAAATTTAACTCCAAAATACTTCAGTTACCACAGTGACCATATGCCCCAGTTTCCTATCCCCTGGTTTATAACTATTGTCTCTATTATTATTATAATTATTATAAGTGCTTTCTTTCATGCCTATAAAACACTGATCTGTGGACTATCTTCACCCTATCAATTAGGCCACCAGACTATTATTTTTCTATACCCAAGAAAACTAGGGTTTCATTAATTTCACTTAATCATTAGTGAAATTAACTGCTGAAAGAGGTGTTTTTAATGTATTTTTTTCTTTTTTTGAAACAAGGTTTCACTCTTGTCACCTAGGCTTAAGTGCAATGGTGCTATCTCAGCTCACTGCAACCTCTGCCTCCCAGGCTCAAGCAATTCTCCTGCCTTAGCCTCCAGAGTAGCTGGGACACATCATTGTGCCTGGCTAATTTTTTTGTATGTTTTGCAGACATGGGGTTTTGTCATGTTGCCCAGGCTGGTCTCGAACTCCTGAGCTCACGCAAGGCCTCCCAAAGTGCTGGGATTTCAGGCATGAGCCACCATGCCCAACCTGCTAAAAGAGATTATGCTGATAAAAATGAGCATTCGGAAGGATTTTGGGCTATCATCACCTTAATAAATCATCCAGTATATGCTAGAGTTAAACTGCCTTCTATAAAAACAGTCATTATTTTAAAAAAGAATCTTGTGGCAGAAAGAATAAAAAGGAAAACTTATTCTTCTAATTTTAATCTGGTTCAAGGAAACTCCATAGTTTATAGCACAGTCATAAATTCAAACTAAAGTAATTAGATTAGCAACTATAGTCAACCTTGGCCAAAAAAGGTCACTTTTGTTTGCACAAGTCCTGTAAAGCATATATTCCATATCCCACCCTCCAAAAACTGAAAATAGTCACCCTACTGATAACATTAGCAACTGCAACAAACTGCTTACCCTTCCTCATACTTCTTATATACTAGCATGTAAAAGCTGAATATGCCAAGATATTTACTTTTCCTAGCTACAACATGGACAAATGACCAAGACCAGGCCAAAAGAAGTCCCATTATGGGATGTCTTCAGCAACTGGAGGGCTCTCTGGGAAAGGTTTTCCTCTTTGATGTACACAGAATACAGGGAGGATATTTTCTACTTGCAATCCATTTTTTTTTTATTTGCTTTTGGATGTGGATATGTAAAACACAATTCTAGAGTTGTGGCAATCATCTTGTAACCAAGAGGGGAGAAGGCTAAGAATAAAGTCCATTTTTGGGAAATTCAGAAGAAAAAACTGAAAGATTCCAGGTCCTTGCTGACATCACTGAGTGGCTTAATAAGCCTAAATGTCCTTCCTCTAAATGATATTTTATCCTGTATAACAAGTACCATTATTCTTTAGGTCATTTTAAATTGGGTATTCTATCACTTGCAGCTAAAAGCATTCCAACTGACACAATAGGTCTGTGACCCAATCAAGTCTATGCAAAGAAATTATTCAAGACAATTAATATTGTCTTTTCAAACTCAGAAACATGAATACAAAAAGGAAACATAAGAATTAAACATCTGAAGAAAGAGGTTGAGTTTTAATTTTCCCAGTGTAGATACAAAAGGTAATGGTCAAAAGTTAATATGTACTATTTCCTATGAGCCAGGTCCTATGTTTGATGAATTACTGCAGTTAATCCTCACAACAAACCTAGGAAATACTACTTTAGAGAAGAGAAAACCAAAGCCTAGAAAAGTTAAACAACTTGCCAAGGTTATAGTATTCCTTGATAGTGACTGAGGAGGCATTCATATTCCATATCAATTAACTCCAGAGCCTAATCATTAAGTATAGTTAAAGATAAATGCACAATTATCTGGTTTTTTTTTTCTATGAAGAGATCTAAGTCTTCTGTTGAGCAGGAAAAGTCCAAAAAGGAAGTAAAGAACTCGAGATTGAGCGGGAAAAGTACAAAAAGGAAGTAAAGAACTTGAGAATCACAATTGTTAGGTTTAAACAACCACTGCTGTTTTGCAACGGGAAAAAGACTTCCTCAGTTTATATAACAAAGAAATCACGGCTCAGAAAGAGGAAACAAATTATGGAAAGATGTCGTATAGTTAGTGGCAGAGTCAGTAATAAAATTCGGGTAATTCAGACCTTATCGTTTCCAGGCTGGAGCACTTTTCATTTCACCATACAGTTACTGCCTTGAAATTGAGATATTGTATCTCCAGCACAAATGGGGAAAAAAAGCAAAATGTAGACAGAAAACTATGAAGGCTTACTAAGATATTTACAGAGTAGAATTCCCATATTCAATATTTATTCATTGATAAGCTTTCATATATGAGCAGAGAGACAACAAAACTGTTTACTGTGTGGATAGATAGTAATAAGAAAAATAATTTAATGAAAAAATTATTTTTCAAGATATCTATACTTCCATTGTTAAATGCTTTAAAAAATCAGATGTTCTTAGTGTGTACCCACACATTAAAGGTAGTAGAGAATACAATGACTATTTCTCATTGAATTTTCTAAAAAACGTATTTTTTAAAAAAGACAATCTTCAGAAAAACTAAGTAAACAGGCTCACTGGAGAACTATGTATCATATTCTCCCTATAGCAATGTAACCCAGTTGCCAAATTTATGATTATAAAGGAATGAGTTAGACTGCTAAGTATTAACCCTCAATCATTTGACAATGCTCTAGCTGTACTCAAAAGAAAAAAGATGGAGACAGAGAATGTGTACAATTACTAATGTTAATACAAAGTACCAAAGGCCAAAGAAGGTGGGGAGACAAAAAGAAGATCTGATTCTGAGAATATATGGATTCCCAATAACCACTTATTTTCTTTCTTGGAAAGAATAATTTTCATGAATTAAAGTAATGTAAGAGTTCACTCATTTATCTTTATCATTTCAATAAACACTCAGGTCTGTCAAACAGTATCAGAATAAAATGAAAACACAGAACTGGCTTACTCTGCAATATCAAGATATCCACAGGAAGCTGCTGCATGTAGTGGTATCCAGCCTTCATTATCAGGTTGATTAATATTTGCTCCATTTTCTACCAGAAACTTCACCATATCAACATTGTCATCAATGCAAGCCTAAAAACAAAACAGAAAGCAAGATTGGAAAAAATACAAATTAACACTCCAAATAATACATCAATAGAATAAAATTCCTACTTTGTAGCTTTTATAATATAAATATTCTCTGTAAATAAATCTGCTGCTATCTTGACTATACTCCATCAAACATGCTAATGACACTAAATTGTTAAGGGTACTTGCTTAGGTACACATACAACAGTAGTGTATGTGCCTAGACTCTTTATGGCAACCCAATCTGGATAACAAGTACCTATTAAAATGAAGACATTATAATTAAGTACTAACAATAGTCTCTATAGCAGTGGTTCCCAAAAATGTTGTCTGCTGGGGGAAGGGGGAGTAGATTCCTTTAGGGAGTTGATTAGGGCAAAACTGTTTTCAAGATAAAACTAAGATGTCATTTCCCTTTTTTACTTTGTTGACATGTACACGTGATGGTATAAAGGTACCAGCTGTAAAACTGCATGTGTTTTAGCACAAATAATGGCAGTGGCCAAAAAAAACCCACCTCTATTAACAGTCACTGTTTCGACCACTTTGTACTCATAATTAAAAAAAACCAAAACAAAACATTGCTAAGCACAGTGGCTCATGCTTGTAATCCCATCTACTTGGGAGGCTGAGGCAGGAGGATCGCTTGAGTTTGAGTTCAAGGCTGCAATGAACTATGATCACACCACTGCACTCCAACCTGGGCAACAGAGTGAGACCCTGTCTCCAAAACAAGTCGTGGTTGGGGGGCAGCAATTTTTACTCATACATGTCTTTGACAAAGCGGTACGTATTAAATCTTGGCCCTTGTATACAGGTCTTTTTTATATTCTCTGGAACAAGATAGGAAGTGTATGTTAAAGTACCTCTTCCAAGTATGATGGTTGTCTTGATGAAAAGCACTTGTGACACTGAGATGCAAGCTGACTTAGCCACTTTTCCATGTAACATTATGTCTACTTAAATGACAAACTACAGTTAGTCTAACTTTGATTTTTGGGAGATCTTTTCTTGCAAATGAACAAAATGAGTCTGTCACTTCAAGAAAAGCAATTAACGCCAGGTGCGGTGGCTCACGCCTGTAATCCCAGCGCTTTGGGAGGCCGAGGCTGGCAGATCACCTGAGGTCAGGAGTTTGAGACCATCCTGGCCAACATGGTGAAACCCCATCTCTATTAAAAGTAGAAAAATTAGCCAGGCATGGTGCAGCACGCCTAGTCCCAGCTACTAGGGAGGCTGAGGCAGGAGAATTGCCTGAACCCAGGAGGCAGAGGTTGCAGTGAGCCAAGATCGCGCCATTGCCCTCCAGCATGGGCAACAGAGCAAGACTCCGTCTCCAAAAAAAAAAAAGAAAAGCAATTAACAGTATATTTGTTGCCAATGGTAAACTTTCAAGAAAAAATGAATTAGTTATTTTAATTAAAAAATGTTATTTGGTAACATGGGTAAATCGCTATTATTTTTAAATAGTGTTTTAAATCCTCAGTTTTAAACTCTAAGACTGTAAATATTAATACATACAACCAAGAAAAAATGAATTAGTTATTTTAATTAAAAAATGTCATTTGGTAACAGGGGTAAATCATTGTTATTTTTAAATGAATTAATAGTATTTTAAATCCCTGGTTTTAAACTCTAAGACTATAAATATTAATACATATAACCTACAGAAACAAAAGCTCATTGGAATCTTCAGTAATTCTTAAGAATATAAAGAAGTCCTAAAATAAAAAAAAATTTGAGAACTACAGCCCTAAAGTAAATAAGAAGGGAACTTTTATCAAATGCTTGCTTTGTGCCAGGTAGTATGAAAGGTGCTTTATCTATGATTTACATACATTATTCTCACAAAAACCCACTCCAAGGTACTCATTGTTCCCCACAACTGTTCCTAAAATCACTCTGTTCCAGCCACAATAGGGACCTTACTATTCCTTGACCAGATACCTCAGAGCCTTTGTTCTTGCAGTTCTCACTGTAAGGAATGCTCTGCCCCCAGATCTAAGCATGCTGATTCCTTCTCATTAAACAAATCTCAATGCAGATGTTTCTTCTTCAGGAAGGCCCTCCTAGTCATCCTTTTAAAGTAATTCCTAGTACTCTATCACATTATCAATAATATCAATAGCCACAATTTTCTTATTTATACCTATGTTCTACCTCTACTAGAATGTAAACTCCATAATTTTCAGATTAGGGATATATCTGTATGTGAATATAAGTACTTTATACCTGTGTTCATAAACACACTCCATTTACCCTGGGGAGGCTTTCTGGAATTGGCACTATTCATAATCATCATCATATTGTCCCTCCTGAGATGCAATCCCCATGTATTACCAGGACCCCTGCCCAAGAATGTAAAGTCTGTGCCGTGTATTTGACTTGGGGGATTGGGAAGGTGGGATGAAATCCACTCAAGGAGCCTTTAACTTGGTGAAAGGTTTTTTCCCTCCTAATTCACATAAAGCCACTATTTGCCCAGAGGGCAAGTGGCCTTTTTTTTTCTAATGTGGGTAAAACTCAGTAAATGAACTAATTAGCTCCTATTTCCTATCTATGATAAACAACTAATACACAACTAGGAGTATGTGGGCTGATGACTATTATCTCTGTACTCTAAAAGTGTTTCTACTAAACTGATCAGTAGACACATTAATTTACACACTGTCATCTTTGGTTTATTGCCAGAAGATCTTTGTTGGAAAATTCATGTGCTACCCATTTAAATGTATAAAAAGCCCAAGTTTATTAAGAATCCGGAAGGATATTTGAAGTAGCTGTTGAAAGTAATAAAAATTGATGTGCCATTTAAAAAGTGGTTCTAATACATTTTGCTACACATAGACCATTACCTTTATCTACCCATCCCCTTAAAAGAGGCTTAAACACCAAGACAGTACTTAACCACCAAAGGAAGTTCCTGTTTGTTCATATTTGGGGAAAAAAACTATTTTCTAGGACTGAAAACACATCATCAACAACAAAAAAGGATATTAATATCAGACCATAACTCATGGAGAAAACAAAAGAGCTTCTTAAATGCCACTTCAACCTAAGAAAGAGCAGTTTGGGGCTGGCTGATGAGAGATAATGGATCAGCATTATACACAAGCAATGCATAAATAAGATACGACTGTATCCACATTTCATAAATGAAGTCTTTGCTCAACTCTCACCTTTTTGGTATTGCCTTTCTTGGACAGCATACTAAAATTACAACCCCCTCCCTACCATTTTATATCCTGAGTATCTACTTTATTTTTCTCCATACCGTTTATTACAACATACTATATATACTTTGCTTACTTATTTACCATCTGTTTACCCACTCCCAGAATGAGCGTTTACTGAGAGCAGGAATTCTGCTGCATCCTCAATACCATGCACAGTTCTTGACATGCAGAATTCGGCTGCTTCCACAATACCTTGAGTTCTTGGGCTCAATAAATGAATTAATGAATGTAGGAGGAAGCTAAGATTCAAAGAGATTAAGTAGCTTGAATAAGTCACACAGACAGGAAATGATAGGGCTGGGAATCTCACAGAGATGCTCAGGTTCCAGAAACTCAGCTTTTTCCACACTTAACACACTGCTTTCCACAGATGTTCCTAGTTTATCAACACATTTCTCACCTGCAACAGGATATCACGCATTCTAGGGGCTAAGTATTACTTGTATAAATGAAATAAATTTTCCTTAACTACCATAGAAACAAAAGAAATGCTTTTAGCAGCATTTCCCTAAGGAAGAAAATGACAAAGTTTCTATCAAGAAAAGCACTATACGGTGTACCCAACAAGTTTTAAAGCGGGAGGCTGAGGCAGGTGGATCATGAGATCAGCAGATCAAGACCATCCTGGTAAACATGGTGAAACCCTGTCTCTACTAAAAATACAAAAAACTAGCCAGGCATGGTGGCACACACCTGTAGTCCCAGCTACTCGGACTGAGACAGGAGAACCCCTTGACCCCGGGAGGCGGAGGCTGCAATGAGCCGAGATCATGCCACTGCACTCCAGCCTGGGCAACAGAGCAAGACTCCATCTCAGAAAAAAAAAAGGGTAAAAGCATTGAGAGAGAATCACTGCTTTTGGTTTTAGGTTCTAGTTCTGGCTCTGCCACAAATTTTGTGGCTGTGAACAAGTAATTTAATCTTTTTGGACGTTGGTGTCTTCATATTTCAAGTGGAGGGAAGAAGTGTGAGGGGGGTATTTATCATAAAAATTCCCTACCATATTTAAAATTATTATGTATCTTCCCTCTAGAACAAGTTATAAGCAAGCTGACGGCAGTTTTCCAAAGTGCCTAGAACATATCTTACATATAAGAGATGATAAAAGAATACATAGGCAACGTTGATACAGATATTGCTCAAGAAAACTATTTTTCACAGGGCAGTGGTTAAAAGAAAGAGGTTTGAGAATCACAGCTATTTAATGACGAAGAAACATAAAAAGTGTATTGTATTAGAAAGTAGTTTATAGAATGCTGAGATAAGAGAGTGACTTACTGTGACTTGCATAATCATTCACTTTCCTTGAGAAATCATACTGATTAAATTCTTTCTCTTTTCAGACAGAGTCTTGCTCTGTCACCCAGGCTGGAGTGCAGTAGCGCAATCTCGGCTCAATGCAACCTCCGCCTCCCGGGTTCAACCGATCCTCTTGCATCAGCCTCCTAGGTAGCTGGAACTACAGGTGTGTGCCACCATGCCTGGCTAATTCTTGTATTTTTAGTAGAAATGGGGTTTCAACATGCTGGCCTGGCTGGTCTCAAACTCCTGACCTCAAGTGATCCACTCACCTTGGCTTCTCAAAGTGCTGGGATCACAGGTGTGAGCCACCACACCTGGCTGATACTCATTAAATTCTGTTCACCTTTTTTTCTCAACCTCTTTTTAATCCCATAGGCTCCAAAACTGTATCCTGAATTTTATCCTCAGTATAAGAATATAAAACCCTACTTGATAATTATATGTAATACAAATATGATTATTCTTTTAAATTGAAAAATATCAACAAGCAAATAAGAAATGATTCTTTATAAAAGAATATGGGGAAATGCCCACAATATATTAAGAAGGTTTCTTTTTTGTTTGTTTTGTTTTTTAAGCCTACAACACTACAAAACTACAAATCTTTGTTGGGGTGATTTTTACATAGGGATATACATAAGTGAAATTTCACTGAATTGTATACTTAAGAGTTGTATACTTTACCAATGTAAATTATACCTCAAGTTAAAAAGTTAAAAAAAAAAAAACAGGCTACCATTTGAGACTACTATGTATCACTTAAAATACCTATTCCTTTAACTTCTACGCCTTGCCTCCTCAAGTTCCACATACCAAATGCAATTGGTATTCCTAGTAGTCTCCCATTCAAGTACTAACCAGATCCAACCCTGCTTAGCTTCCTAGATTAGATGAGATCAGGTGTTTTCAAGGTGGTATAGCAAGTTTTTTTTAAAAAGGATGCAAATATGGAAATGGAAAAGGATAAAAGAATATAGGAGAAAACACACAATGTATTTTTTAATGCCTAATATGATTTAAAGTTTTATATTAGTCCGTTCTTATGCTGCTAATAAAGACATACCAGAGACAGAGTAATTTATAAAGGAAAGAGATTTAATTGACTCACAGTTCCACACAGCTGGGGTGGCCTCAGGAAACTTACCATCATGTGGAAGGAGAAGCAAACACCTCCTCCTTCACATGGCAGCGCTGAGCAAAACAGGAAAAGTCCCTTATAAAACCATCAGATCTTGTGAGAACTCACTCACTATCATGAGAACAGCAGCATGGGGGTAACTGCCCCTATGATTCATTCAATTACCTCCCACTGGGTCCCTCCCACAACACATGGGGATTATGGGAACTACAATTCAAGATGAGAGTTGGGTGGGAACACAGCCAAAGCATATCAACTTTACTAAAAAAATTCACACAAGACTAAAAGAATACATCCTGAAGGTTAAAAATAATGGTTGTGAGACCCACTTTTATTTTCTTCCTTAATTTTTCCTTTATTTTCAAAATGTCTACAATGAATAGACAGTGTTTCAAGTAAAAAATTCAAGAAGTTCTTTCTTACATAAAAAGCATTAAATGGTAATGTGGAAAAACAACCAAGGCTGGGTGTGGCAGCTCATGCCTATAATCCCAACACCTTGGGAGGCTGAGGTAGGCAGATCACTTGAGGTCAGGAGTTCAAGACCAGCCTGGCCAACACGGCAAAACCCCGTCTCTACTAAAAATACAAAAATTAGCCAGGCACGGTGGCACATGCTACTTGAGAGGCTGAAGCAAGAGAATCGCTTGAACCTGGGAGGCGGAGGTTGCAGTGAGCCAAGATCACGCTACGGAGCTCCAAGCCTGAGCAACAGAGCAAGACTGTCTCAAAAAAAAAGAAAACAACCAAATTGCTGGTGAAAGTATGAAATTCACACAACCACTTCAGAAAACTATCTAATAGCATCTACTAAAGTTATGTGGAATGGATAAATACACAGGGTGGGGTGAGGTGTAGGAAGGGAGATCCTATTCACATAACAGAATCCTATAAACTGATTAAAAAAAGAAAAGAACATTGAACAAAAAGAACAAAATACTGCTATCTTCAACAACATGAATGAAATACATAAATGAGTAAAGAAGGCAGGTAAAGAAGGCAGGTACAAAAGGATACATACTGCAGGTCTCCAGATAAAATAAGATCTGGTGATAAGACTCAGAACCAGGGTTAAATCTGTGGGAGAATGACAGGAGGGACACAAGGGGGCTTTCCGGGCAGTTGGAAATGTCCCTATCTTTGTCGGGGTGATTTTTACATAGAGATACACATATGTGAAATTTCACTGAATTGTATACTTAAGAGTTGTATACTTTACCAATGTAAATTATACCTCAAGTTAAAAAGTTAAAAAAAAAGCAGGCTACCATTTGAGACTACTATGTATCACTTAAAATATGTATTCCTTTAACTTCCATGCCTTGCCTCCTCAAGCTCCACATACCAAATGCAATCCTTCTTTTAACTGATAACCTCTAAATACTCTGAAAACATTTTTTTCCCCAAGAATTCTAGCATATTCTCTGTTTACGGCTAAATATCACTAATTCCTTTAGCTATTTTTCATATTATATATACTAAAAAGTATATATGCCAAGATCGTATGAAAAAGATCACATTAAAATATAGTTGGATAGTCCATAAATAACAATGATCACATAAGGGCCATAATAGCAGTGGGTAGAAAGTACTAAAGTATCACTGAGGACATAAAGAGATCTTTTTGTGACTAAGAGGGTCCATACGGGTCCCTACATATTTGAGCATAGTTTTGAAGATTATATAAGAGTTCAAGTACCAAATCAACTGGCAAGAACCTCACTGAGCACAGACACTGCTGATTTTAAAAGTTCATGGAATAAACAAACAGTAAGTCAACCAGTGGTAGACAGTATCTGTAAGTTATAAAACAGGATAAGGCTAAGTGGTAAAAGATCTGAATATAATGCAAAGACTGTAGTTGTACTACAGATGATTTTCAACCTCTTTTTACCTCAACAGACGAACAGAATCTGCTATGTTCCCATCAGTAACGGTGGCTCAAGTAAGCAGTAGGAGAAAGTAGAAAAAAACACTTTAGAATTTCAAGATGATGCTTGAAAAAGCTTATTTAGAGTTTTTAGGAAGAGGGGTGACGTGATCAGATCAGTATTTCAGAAAGGTCACAGAAGCAATAAGAAGAGGAAAGGGCCTGAACTAAACCACCACCGATATCGGCATACCTAGTTTTACTGTGCCTCATGGATACTGCATTTTTTTGTTTGTTTGTTTAAAATTTGAAGGTTTGTGGCAACCCCGTGTCAGGCAAGTGTATTGGTGCCACTTTTCTAAACATGTGCTTACCTCATGTCTGTGTCACATTTTGGTAATTTGCACAATATTTTAAATTTTTTCATTATTACTAGATCTGTTATGGTGATTTGTGATCAGTGATCTGTGATGTTACTATTACAATTGTTTTGGGGCGCCATGAACCATATTCATAGCAGAGGTGAACTTAATTGATAAATGTTATATATATGCTCTGACCACTCCACAAACTGGCAGTTCCCCATCTCTCTCCCTTTCCTGAGGCCTCCCTATTCCCTTAGAAATAACAATATTAAAATTAGACCACAATGAATAACCCTACAATCACCTCTAAGTACTCAAGTGAAAGGAAGAGTCATGTGTCTCTCATTTTAAATCACAAGCTAGAAATGATTAAGCTTGGTGAGAAAGGTATGCTGAGGTAGGCCAAAAGCTAGGCCTCTTGTGCCAAACAGCCAAGTTGTTAATGCAAAGGAAAAGTTCTTGAAGGAAATTAAAAGTGCTACTCCAGTGAACACACAAATGGTAAGAAAGCAAAGCAGCCTTACTGCGGACATGGAGAAAGTGTTAGTGACCTGGACAGGTCAAACTAGCTGCAACATTCCCTTAAGCCAAAGCCTAATAGAGAGTAAGGCCCCAGCTCTCTTCAATTCTGTGAAGCCCAAGAGAGGTGAGGAAGCTGGAGAAGAAAAGTCTGAAGCTAACAGGAAGTTGATTCATGAGGTTTAAGGTAAGAAGCAATCTCCATATCATACAAGTGCAAGGTGAAGCAGCAAGTGCTGATGGAGAAGCTGCATCTTCCAGATGCAGCTAAAATCACTGATGAAGGTGGCTACAACTAAACAATAGCGTTTCACTGTAGACAAGGCAGCCTTCTACTGGAAGAAGATGACATGTAGCACTTTTATAGCTTGAGAGGAGAAATCAATGCCTGGCTTCAAAGTTTCCACGGACAGGTTGAATCTCTTTTCAGGGGCTAATGCAGCTGGTGACCTTAAGTTTGAAGCCAGTGCTCATTACCCATTCCAAAAATCCTAGGTCCCTTAAGAATTACACTAAATCTACTCTGCCAGTGCTCTATAAATGGAACAACAAAGCCTGGATGGCAGCACATCTGTTTACAGCATGGTTTACTAAGTATTTTAAGCCCACTATTGAGACCTATTGCTCAGAAAAAAAGATTCCTTTCAAAATATTGCTGCTAACAACAATGAACCTGGTCACCCAAGGGGTCTGATGGGAGATGTACAGGATTAATGTTGTTTTCATGCCTGCTAACAAAACATCCATTCTGCAGCTCAAGGAGTAATCTCCACTTTTATGTCTTCGTATTTAAAAAATACATTTTGTAATGCTATAGTTAGTTGCCACAGATAGTGATTCCTCTGATGGATCTGGGCAAAGTAAATTGAAAACCTTTTGGAAAGAATTCACTATTCTACATGCTATTAAGAACATTGGTGATTCATGGAAGGAGGTCAAAATATCAACATTAATGGGAGTTTGAAAGTTGATTCCAACCCTCATGGACTTTGAGGGATTCAAGACTTCAGTGAAGGAAGTAACTGCAGATGTGGTATAAACGGCAAGAGAACAAGAATTAGAAGTGGAGCCTGAGGATGTGACTGAATTGCTGCAATCTCATGATAAAACTTGAATAGATGAGGAGTTATTTCTCATGGACAAGCAAAGCAAGTGGTTTCTTGAGAGGGAATCTACTCCTGGTGAAGATGCTGTGAACATTGTTGAAATAGCAATAAAAGGTTTAGAAAATGACATAAACTTGGTTGATACAGTGGCAGGGTCTGAGAGGATCGACTCCAATTCTGAAAGAAGTTCTACTGGGGGTACAATGCTATCAGACAGCATCACATACTACAGAGAAATCTTTCATGAGAGGAAGAGTCAGTTGATGAGGGAAACTTGTCTTATTTTATGAAACTGTCACAGTCACTCCAACCTTCAGCAACCACCGCCCTGATTAATCAGCAGCCAACATCAAGTCAAGACCCTCCACCAGGCCAGGCGCGGTGGCTCACGCCTGTAATCCTAGCACTTTGGGAGGCCGAGGCGGGCGGATCATGAGGTCAGGAGTATGGGACCAGCCTGACCAACATGGTGAAACCCCATCTCTACTAAAAATACAAAAATGAGTTGGGTGTGGTGGCATGCACCTATAATCCCAGCTACTCGGGAGGTGGAGGCAGGAGAATTGCTTGAATCTGGGAGGTGGAGTTTACAGTGAGCCGAGATTGTGCCACTGCACTCCAGCCTCAGCAACAGAGCAAGACTCCGTCAAAACAAAAACAAACAAAACAAAACAAAAAAAACCCTCCACCAGCAAAAAGACTATGACTGACTGAAGGCTCATATAATCACTAGCATTTGTTTTTAGCAATAAAGCATTTTTAAATTAAGGTATGTACTACAGCATTATGATTTTTTAAAGATATAATGCTACATTACATTTAATAGACTACGGTATAGCATAAACACAACTTTTATATGCACTGAGAAACCAAAAAAATTTGTGTGACTCACTTTTTTGTGGTAGTCTGGAACCAAACCCACAGTATCTCTAAGGTATGCCTGTACTCATGAAACTGTATTAAGGAAGCTTAGGAGGAAATGTTCAAGGTTTAATGAAAGATATGAAGAGTTAAGATGCAGGAAGAAGACATTCATGAAGATACACACCACAGATTCAAGCAGCAGATTGGGAAAAGAAAGATGACAATTTTATTTGTTTTGGATATGCTGAATTTATAGGTGTCTGTACCCCTATCTAACCATATAGATCTGGAGCTGTGAAAATAAACGTGGGAAGAAAATGTCAATTTGGGAATTATCTGCATTGAGGTAATAAAACAATGGGACTTGAAATCATTCAGGGAAAGAGTGTAGAGAAGTGATTTTGAAAACAGTAAGGAAAGGGGTAAGATTAAATCATGATGAGGATATTGTGCTTGGAAAACAGACATTTGTGATACCTTAGTCAGTAAACAGCTAGAAATAGAAAGTTCAAGACACCATCTAGTACAGAAGACAAATACAAAAATAGATGATTATATCAAAAGGAATATGGTAAGACAATTTCAGACACGTCCACTGGTTTTTATGAGAGCTGAGAAAAGGAGAACTAAGAAGGAATGGTGGTCGTCAGGGAATATTTCCTGGAGGTGACTCATATATTTGAGTTTAACGTAAGAACAAGTGAAAAACAGGTCTGGTATATAAAGACGCAAAGCCAAATACGGTGAGGTAAGCAAGATCCAGAATAGGGTCTTATCTGCCATCTTTTGAGTAATCCTTTGACACTTAAGATAAAAGACTTTAATGACAAATTGGTAATTTTTAAAGTTTCTCCATTTGAAGAAGGTGATTACACTGGCTCTTTGAAAGACATTAACACACAGAAATAGCTATTCTCCAATAAATGAAACACTGCTAATTTTGATTTTAAATGTATATACTTTTAAGTCGACATAAGAAACACCAACAAAATACCAATACCAAAAGCAATTAATGTTAAATCTGCTTGTTCTTTTGTTTATAAATGTTTTTGAAATATTTTAATATAAATTAAATGCTAAAAGCATTGCCGCAAAATATATATCATATATCAATCTCAAATTAGTGGTGTAAATTGTTCAAACTGTTTGTTGTCCTCAACATTTATAAAGTACATACAAGAAACTGGCAAAGCATGCCCATAAAAATATTGTTGCTAAGAGAATCAAAAGCTAACACATGTAGCACATTAAGAAAAACAAGACTTGCTGACTTAAATTTCTGACTAAATTTGGTCAGTTTACTGAACCATATAAGGAAAGAAGCAGAACGGCTCAAATACACTTTCAAAATCTTATCTGACATGGTTTACCTTCAAGTTTTTCTTGAATGTAAATGCAGAATAATTACCAATAATAAATGGCTGTGTGAAGACAGTTTTGTCATTTAATTCCAGGTACAGGCAGCTTTGTCAACTTGAGTTGTAAACTAATTCAAGTACATAAAACTTTAGTTTTTATTGTTCCACACATATTCATAAGGAAAAAATTGAGAAGCCTGCTAACAAAGAGTTAACAAGGTGTTTATACAATGCTCAAAGCAGACAGAGTCCATGACTTAAAGACAGATCTTGAGATGTGTAGCTTGAAAAAACATTAAATTTCATTCCTAAAATAGAACAAGTATGTTTAAACAAACATAATTAAATTGAGTAAACTTGCCATCACAAAACAAGTAGCATTTGAAATAAATTCTAACATTGTTATATTCCTTTTCTTGAAATTATTTTTGTTAAAAGTACAAACTCTAGAGCCAGACTGTCTGGAATTAATCCAGTTCTGCCATTTACTGGTTGGGTGTTCTTGGGTAAACTCCCATCTTGTGTGCCACAGTCTCCTCCTGAAAATGAGGATAATAATAGAACCCACTACCTCAAAAGTTTACTATGAGAAATATATGAATATATACAGCACATAAAGTAGTACCTGTCAAAAAGTTAAACACTATTGTTTATATAGTCCATGCTAATTCTTCCCCATTTAAATTATTTTCTCCTTTTTATATTATTATTCTAGAATGCATTTTTATCCCACTATAAATTATGAAACAGTTAAATGGCAAAGAATTGTCAAATATTCCTTTTAGTGCCACTTTTGGTAAGAGTCCCACCTGCCGAAAGTTTCTAAGAGGATGGTTAAGTTTTAAAAGATGCCCTAAGAAAATCTTAGGGATTACAAACATCCTTCAAACAAACTTTTCTGCAAACTCATTCATAAGTTTATATATGATTCAGAAGAGCAAAGCAAAAGAAAAGAGTTGTATAAATGTAATTATAACAATTTAGGTGAAAATGAAATTATAGTCCATTACCCGAAATGCTTGCAATTTGTGCCTAATCATTAGGAACAGCTAATTATTGATAGGTAATAGGCAAATTAGTCTGAATTACTTTGAATACAGAAGTTCTCTTAGTCAATTTCCTCTTCACAGAAACAATTCCTTTTTTGTTTGTTTTTTGTTAGAGATAGTGTCTCACTATGTTGCCCAGGCTGGTCTAGAACTCCTGGCCTCAAGCAATCCTCTTGCTTTGGCCTCCCAGAGTGCTGGCATTACAGGTGTGAGCCACCACATTCAGCCAAACAGAAACAATTCTTTGTGACTCTTAGGACAAGCTCAACTGGTACAAGCAGAAATGTGTGTATATACTAGAAAATATTTCATGCCCCAAGCATTCAGGGCGACATAAATGTCAGTATGTTTAAAGAGGAACTGAATTGGATACTGTCCAAGCAATGTTTTTGTTCTATTTTAAAGAAAACTGAAGCGGGACATTTCAAAGGAGGAATTATGGGTGTGGTTTACACAAGAAAGACAAAGAAAAACTCCAAGCAGTACTCCTATACTAAATAATAAAAAAGAAACCTAGCTCTTGCATTAGAATACTGGCAAATGAAAAGCAAGTACAATTTTAGGAGGCCATCTATATTTAGTTATGAAAACAAAGAGTCCAGCATTGCATTTAAATTGACCTTTTCTCACCTTTCTACTACCTCAGGTGTGAAAATCTAGATGTAAAAACAGAAATCTATCCACATAATAATTAAATATTCAAATGAGATTCAAATGACAAGATGACTAGAACAAGAGATCCAAAACATACACAATGGCTAGACCATAGGGAACTCTTCATTTGGACAAACAAAAGTTGAGGCTTATATATAGTATCTAAGAGTAATTATAGAAGAACAGTGTCTGACAAAGAGAGATCACAATATATATTTGTTGACTGAATGAACTAGACATAGCAAATACAGGATATAAAAAAATCTGACGAAAACAAATCAAGACAAAAAACCCACAAAAGTTTCTAAAGAAAAAGTAATTTAATTACTGTATAAATATTCATTCAACAAATACTATATACTTGAATGATAATGCAAAAACTAGAAACCACAAATATCCAAAGATTAAAATATGCTCTTTATCTATTCTTGTTACATAGCTCTGTTATTTCCTTTACTGATAAAAATCTATAAAGTAGTACATTGAACCTAGATTTTTAGAAGCCAACACTTTTATTTGGGGACTTAGTAAGGGCACAGAATTTCTTCTGGAGTTTAGTCATTAGGGATACAAAATAAATTGAACTTCAGGGTCATTCTTTCATGAATAATTTTTACTAATTGCCTACTACATATAACGTAATGCAGTAAGTCATTCATTTTGGTAGATACAAAGACCAACACTAGAGGGCATATTTTCCTGTTTCCTTTGTGCACAATGCCTAGCATACAGCAAATACATAATACATATGTAGTGAACCAAAATACTAATTTCTTAAATGAGTAGGCATTTATGACCTACTGTGTGTATGTATACATAAAACTGTATTAAGTACTGTGTAAGACATGCTGACTTTATTAGTATTTTATGTATTTCCACTCTTCTCCTGGCTAGATTATAGTTCCTTAAGAATAGAAACTGCCTTACACATTCCATAATTCCTGACAGTGCTATTTCAATAAATTTTTGTTGATGAACTGAAATAAACAATCTTGTCCACAGGATGCCCAATTAAGAAAAAAAGATAAGCAAGTAAGTAGAAAAATGCTATGAAATTTAACAGTGATATAGCGAAATAAAGGAAAACTCAATATGTGAATGGAAATAAGTTAAAAGAAAACTTTTTGGAGAAAATAAATGTTATGCAGGTCTCATTACTGTCTGCACTCTGGAGATAGGGTGGAAGGCAGATACAGAGAAAGGTTTCCTTGCTGAATTCTATCGTTTATCAGATGTGGTTCACAAACTCAGCTAGAGGGGTTTAATCAATAAATACACTCAATAAATATACTAATGCGAAAATTTTAGTTTCAGGGAAACAAAAGCTTCTACTTACTATTTACTTAAAAAACAAGTTACAAAAGAATACTCATAATATGACACAATTCTTGCTGTTGCAATGTCTAATGAAAAGCCTGGAAGAATACACAACAAAGCGTTAATTAACACTTTAAGTCATTAACGTCTTAAAGTCACTGAGTTATTTCCCAAAAACATCTCTACAGTAAGGACATAAAATTGTTACAGTCTTCTAAAACAAAACATTAACATAGTTAATACACATAGTTGTTAACTAATTGTTTCTTGATGAAACAGTGTTCAGCAAAACAAGTGGGCCATAAAGAGAACAGATTAATAATTCAACTATTATTTACTGAGTGTCTGCTACAGCCAGACACTATGCTGGCTGGTAGGAATACAATGGTGAAGTATACAGACCAGATACCTGAATTCACACAGCTTAGAGTCCAGCACAAGGCACGTAACTAAACACACAACAACAAAAAGAGCTATGATAAATGCTATGGATTTAACTAAAGTACTTAACCAATATTTGGGGGAGAGGAGAAATCAAAATCTCTGAAGGTGGTGCCCAGAAATTTCCTCTTTAAAGAAGTTGCCCATCTAACTTGTAAAATACATTAGATTGTGAACCACTGATACCCACAGTAACCAAAGCTAGAGGAATAAATAACAAGGCACCCGCAGCATGTGTAAAAAGTGATCAGAGAAAGCTACGTCAGAACCCAGAGGGCATGAGTATTTAAGAAAGGGGAAACAACAGAGGGTTGAGAAGCAGTAGCTTGAAGAGGCAGGAGGGAAAGAAATAAAGTGCAGTTACATAGAAGCAAGGGGAAAATGGAAAATAGAATTATAAGAAGTTCTTCCTAGTAAAAATGGCAGAGTGAAGCCACATTTTACAGAATCCATGTCCTAAATAAACACTAACCCTTACTTACATAGCACTTTTATACGTGCCATGGAACTGTTCCAGGTAGTTTACATATACTCATTCATTTAATCTTCATAACAACCCAGTAACTGAGAACTATTACTACCATTTAACAGATGATAACTGGCAAAATTCAGGATTTTAACCCAGCAGTCTGGCTTCAGCATCTGCACCCCTAACCAATAGGCTACACAACTAAACAGCAGCAGCAAAAGGTAAAATAACACCCCAAAACAATTTGGTTCTATCTATCAAAATTTCAAAGGCACATATCCCTTGACAGTGCAATTTCATTCTAGGAATTTATTCTGCAGATACAATCACATGTGCAAAATGACATGTACAGAATTATTTGCTAAGTTCTTGTTAGTGTAAAACTGGAAACAATTTAAATGTCCATCAATAAAGAACTAATTTATGGACTAATATGAAACAAATTCCTGGATATTTTGCAAAGTGAAAAGAACAAATGTAAAACACGAGTAGTCTCTGACCAATGTGATATATTTTGTGTGTGTGTGTATTTGTTCACATATGGATTATCTCTAAAAAGATACAGAATAAACACTATGGCAATTGTGACAGAACATGTCCAGTTCAACTGAAGGCCCTATAAGGGAGTAGGAAATAGAGCCCTAGTAAATGAATGTCACAGCAAGGAATGGCCTACATAGTAACATGCAGAAGAGAAAGCTGATGGGCTCTCCCTTTGCTTCTTTCTCCACCAGCCTAGTGATAGAAAAGACAACAAAATCCAGGCTCTGAGCTGCTCCCCACTGGGTTCCTCATGCCAAGTGAGCCACAATGACCACCAACACATGAGGTAGGGAGACACTGACTGGGAAATAATATCTCCCATATCCCTGTATCTTTATCTGGTTTACAACATTTGTACTGTTCACTGGCTATTTTGATACAATTCTGCACTGGGTCTAAACTTTTCTTGCCAATCCTTGAATACAAATCAGCCCTCTGTAGTCTAACCTAATTCAGCAACTATGAACAACACATACTACAGGAAGAAAGAATAAAAAAGAAATGGTGGGGTTGGGGTTAATGTGTCTTGGTTTGTTTGAGCTGCTGTTATTTTTAAAATATCATAAACTGGGGGACTTATAAGCAGCAAACATTTATTTCATAATTTTGGAGTCAGAAGTCCAAGATCAAGGCACTGGCAGATTCCATGTCCAGTGAAGGTCTGCGTCCTGACTCATATACGTATCCTCATATGGTGGAAGGGCAAGCAGCTCCCTTGGGCCTCTTTTATAAGAGCACTAATTTCAACTTAAAAGGGTTCTGCCCTCATGACCTAACCATCTCCCAAAGGTCCCATCTTCTAATACCATCACACCTTGGGGTAAGGAATCCAAGATATGAATTTTTAGGCATGACAGAAATATTCAGACCATAGCAGTATATAAGCATGTAAAACTTCAGATAGAGACAGCAGTGTGGAAGAGGACATAACTTGAAAAACCAAAGAAAATGCCCTACATTTTGAGGCTACTTAATAACATTGAATAAAATAAGAGATCAAAGGTAGATGATAAATCTTATTTAACAATAAAATCCAGTCAAAAGAACAAAATAAAACTCAGAATTCAAAACAGCATGGTTGAAAAACTCATACAAAGTAAATTAGAAAGGATTTAAATATCATACACTCTAATAAGGTAGAAATAGTAACATGGCTAACAAAATGAGATGAAGATTAAAATGGATGAGTGCTGACTTCCTCATCTTCCCCAGTAAGCAACTAATTGAGTATGTCTAGAATTGAAATGTAGTTAAAAATTATCCTACACAAAAATATCCACTGAAATGTTTTCAGGCCTATCTTCTAAATCTTAAAGAAATCCTTAAGAAAATACTCTCTCTAGTTGTAAAGGAAAATTTACCCAAATTTGAACCGTTACTTCAGTCTTCTAACATTTTTTAATTAAAATAAGCATATGTAATATGCATCCTTTTCAACAAAAGTATATCAAAGGATTTGTATAAAGAGATTCTGAAAAGATGCTTTCTAATTAAACGATGGTTAGTTACGGACAATCAACATTAACTGAACAACTTACTTTTTAACATAAAGCATGGAGGCCTAGCTCAAAACCGTTTTAAAAGAGAGCCAAACCTTACCTGCAATAAACTCATGGGCCATCAGACATAAGCATACACATAGATAAATTTCTAATATTAACTCTCTAATCTCAAATTCTCCTTACTCCAGTATACACGGGTAACTTCAGAAACCTCAAGAATACACACACACACCCACACACACTCACTCACTCTCTCTCTCTCTCTCTCTCCAATTGAGAAAAAGGGGAAAGGTTTTGGAAGAGAAGGGAAATTTTCTTTGTCATGTCATGACATGGAAAGAAAAAAAAAGTTGGAGGGCAGGGGGGAACTACATTCCTGAATCCTTTTCAGAATGAAAGAGCAAAGATATGTATAAGAGAGACTGAGAACCTAGTAATTATTCAGCTATATTCAGATATGTTTTTTAAAAAATAAAAAATGAAGTTAAGAATATATAATTCTGGATCCTGGGGATGATGAAGGATTGAAAAAATCTTATATGGTTATCTTAACTAAATAATATTTTCCATTTTAGACAACCAAGTTACTCTGCATTTCTGGGACCACTGATAAGGGGAGTTGAGGAAACAGGAGTTAATACTTCAAAGTCACAAAATAAGAGGGGCACTGAACATTTAGATGGGGGCAGAGGGGAAAGAAGCAAAGATAAAATTGATTCAAGTATCTTGTTGAATAGTGAGAAAGGGAGATAACAAGCAGCTCTTAAGGCATAATAAATAGGAACCAACTGCTAAGTACATGGCAATGTAAATTGAAGAATGTAAAATACCACAAATATTATATTAGTTTGCTTATAGTAGGTAGCCTCTAAGGTGGCAATGATCACTACCTCATGGTAGTCACACACTTGTGTAACTGCCTCCCCTAGACTGGGTGACTTGTTTCTTACAAACTTAATGAGACAGAAGTAATAAGATGTCACTTCTGAGATTAGGTTATAAAAAGACTATGGCTTCCATCTTGGCATGCACCCTCCTCTCTTGCTCTCTCCTGGATCACTCACAACCTGGGATAAGCCAAATGTCATGCTGGAAGGCAGCCATGTTGAGAGACACATGTGGCAAGGAAGCAAGGCCTGCCAATAACATAAGTGAACTTGGAAGCAGATCCTCACCCTACCCTACCCAATCCTTCAGATGAGATGGCAGTCCCAGCCAATAGCTCGAGGAAAATATCATGAGAAACCTTTAGTCAGAAGCACCCAGCTAAGTCATATCCATTCCTGACCCACAGAAAGTGTGAGCTAATGTTTGGTATTTTAAGTCTGGGGGTAATCTACTATGCAGTGATAACTAATGGCCATACTGTTGGATTTTGATGAATGTATAAAGTATTCATACCAGTCTTCACTGCTTAAGCTTATGTGTATCCAAACATTATGTTCCCTTCTGCAACTTATAATATCTGTCTTTTCTCCTGTATTTTCACCCTTCTTAAATGTCATCAAGTAAGAGTTACCTAAACTTAGTCCTCTCTCTCCACTTCCACAAATTCAAAGCTCTAATAACACTAGACCACCCTCCATTTCTTAAACATGCCCAATCCGAAATTATAACTTGAGAACCAAAAAATAATAATTGTCTGATAATGTGGCAGTACTCATGATTAACAAGTAAAAACTATACAAAACAACAGTCTAACCAGAGTTATTCTAATAAATAATAAAAATTATTATTCGTTTAATATTTACTTTTGAGGAGACAGGGCAAATGGCAATAATTTTTTTAAAAAAGAAATGTCAACTTTTATACATTTGCATTGAGGGAAATATAAATTTTCTGCTGCATAACTCATTCATTCAATCATTTTCTTCGATGCTAGTACTTTTATATTTAAAGTTTTAACACCTCTTCAAAGCATATCACTATCCTGTCAAAAGGGGAAGTAATAGGGCAGAAATAAGAACACCTAAATTTTTAATCTGCCTCCTGAAACAACTGTCAGTATGGAGCCCTTCTGAGCGTAAAGTTACTTAAAAAAAAAATTATCATAGTATTTCCAAACTGTTTCCATGAAACTACTGAATGGAAAATGTTAATAAATGCTCTTTGAGGTCAGGCGTGGTGGCTCATCCCTATAATCCCAGTACTTTGGAAGGCCAAGGTGGGCGGATCACTTGAGGTTAAGAGTTCGAGACCAGCCTGGCCAACATGGTGAAACCCCGTCTCTACTAAAAATACAAAAATTAGCTGGGAGTGGTGGCGAGTGCCTGTAATCCCAGCTATTCAGGAGGCTGAGGCAGGAGAACTGCTTGAACCTGGGAGGTGGAGTTGCCGTGAGCCAAGATTGCGCCACTGTACTCCCAGCCTGGGCGACAAAAGCAAGACTGTGTCTCAAAAAAAAAAAAAAAAAAAGTAATTAACTACAGTAATTTAGGACTTTTAACTTCTCTGGAGGAAGATAAAGGGTGCCCTGAGTAATGGATGACACACTGTTAGACCCTACAGATTTCTCCTCAATTTAGTCTTTTACAACTTAAGCCTTTATTTCTAATGTCTTCTCCAGCCTATGTTAATGCAGCTAAGGTTGAATAACTGCCTCCCACTATTTTCGGTGATATTATAACACACCTGTCCTAACATACCTTAAAAATTGTATAATTATCTACTTGTATGTACTATCTTTACATTCATCCCTTTTCTCCCCCTTCTGCCTCCACTACACTACGGGCTCTCAAACAGGCTCTCAAAAGCAAGAACCCATCTTAGTTGTTACTATATGTACAGTATCTAGAACACATTAGACAGTAATCAAATGCTGAAGGAAAGAAACCTTGTCTACAAGTATGATTTAGCTTCATTAGTAGGACTAGGAAATAGTTTGCCAATACTTTGTCACCTGTAAATCACTGTGATCAGAGAAATTTTTCTGTATCATAGCTGACTTACTATAGGAGGATGGATACATTGTAAAAACCTTTTCCAATTTTCTTTTGTTAAACAGGCAAATAACACTTTCCTTTTTCCTACATGAAAAATGTGTAATTGATACTAAAAATTTTCTACAGACTATTAAACCATGTTGGAGTTAAATGTATAAGTAAGTGATACTCATGACCACTCAGAAAAATCATATCCTTCAAGGCAAAAAGATAACTGTACTTAGAGCTAAATAAGAACATACCAGAGTAGAAGTAAGTTATCCTAGCATCCCTTTGTCACTTATCACTGCTGCTCCTGAATGTTCACCTCATTATCACCTGTGCCCTCTATTCAGGTAGCAGGTGTTCCATGGCAGAAAGAGTCCAAGGAAGTAATAATTTTGCTTTCACCTTCCCTAGTATTTACCATCAATGAAACCTACACTTCCTAGTTACACCACATGAAGATCTAACCCCTCTCTATGCTTATAGTGACATTAACATAATGAGACTGCTTTTAAGTTTCCTTTAAAAAATTACATAACCAATAGCATATAATGTTCTGTTAAAATAACAGCACTGTAGCATAAAACTACTGCCACAAAAGGAATTCCTCCCTCTACTAAGACAGACTACCAACGCACAGAAGGTTCTTAGTAATTTAACTACTGTGGTAATAAAGCCAGGCAAAAAGACAGAACTGAAGACAGAGTAAAAGACAGCTAGTTGGTTTTTTTATTTTCTTTCTTTTTTGGAGTGGTGCCTTGCATTTCACTAGAAATCTAAAAGCTAAGTCTTGACCATATAAGGCTTTGGGATTCCCATGGATAGAAAGATCAAGGAAAAAGTCACATCTAATAATCTTAAAATACACACACACAGGTACTAAGCTATCATCCGAGGATTCATATTTTTAAATTCTAGTTTCATTTAAACATACTGTCATAGATCCCAAAAATGTTCCTATAAAATATTATGATCAAATTCACAAAAAGGAGTATATATAAATCATTGATATTGCCTTAAAAAAAAGTCTTTTATTGGAAATCTTCCTAAAATCTATCACACACTCCTTTGTCATTTTAAACAAATACAAAAATGTAATTTAACTTTTTTCTATTAACTTATTATTGCATCAGTTATTACACTCTGCTGTTACACAACAATGTCCTTATAACCAATAGTTTACGCAGCTAAAATACCTAACACGCTTTTTGGGAATTATGTTTGCTTTTAGCAGGTTGTCTGCCTTTCGTCTTGCTTTCAGCTGTCTCCTCTTAAAACTATCTGACAACTTTTTATCTTCCATACTAATTTGCAACTCTTAATTTGCCAAATTTTTTTTTAAAGAGCCTAAAATAAGAGTACAAAAAAATCATGTGAGGACTTCTCCCTAGTAAAATAAAAGTCCTTATGCTTACGTGTGTGGATTCTACAACTTCTGTGTCAGTTCTATGAGTAATGATTATTTCCCAGATATTTTTAAGTCATAAAGTTTCCAATACGGGGGTAAAAGTTTATTAGAGAAATTATGCCCTGTAAAATGTAGAGGGCTAGCCCATAAGCAAGTAATGTCAAAACTGACTACTGCTGAGAAAAAGAAAGCTAACATTATTGGCAATGTTTTCTTCACATGGAGATAATTAAAAAGAGCAATCACATGAAGCAACTCCTGCAGATAATTTCAGGGTTCCTGGAAAAAAAACCAGGAGAAACTCTAAGAAAATGTAGAAAGATTATATGCTAATACTTTATCTTTGTATTATTTACATTTTATTTACAATTCTGCCTACTCATGACTTCAAAATTAAAATATACTAGTAAATCACTGTATGATGTAATTTTTAAGTACTATAGAACCAAAAAAGGGGAGGGAAATAGAAGCAGCTCAGCTTACAAAACAGCAATGTATAAAGCTCAATGGAATAGTTATGTCTGATCCAAATGGAACACTATTTTCTGATACAGCTATTTCATGTTAAGAGAACAGACTGTATACATAAGACATAAAGGTATACCCCAAGCCTCTATTTTATTATAGTAATAAACTTCCTCTTCCAGAGAATAGCTTTCAGAAAACCACAGTTTGACATCAATGCCCTTCACCAGCACTGCTACTCTGTTCAGATTTTGTCAACAATTACTATCATCTGTAAGGTACTATATGCTGGGAATACAAAAAAATGAATCATGACTAATACCGAGCCTTATTAAATATATGATTTTAACAGACTCAATGTGAAAACAAAATAATACAGCAAATGCTGTATTTTGTAGGAGCTCAGAGATTAGGGAGTAGCCTAAGTAGGAGCAAGGCTTCTAGGAGAAACCTGATCTATGTCATTAAGGATAAAGAAATGGTGAAGGTTAAAACAATTTTTTTTTTAAAAGAGGAGTAGTATATCAAATAGAGAACATTTAATATTGCTGAAGGGTCATAAAGTACAAGAAACAATAGTAGGTGATTAGAGAGAATTAAGGAGAGATAAGAAGAAGGGGTTGTGACTGGCCTTATAAACCATGCTAGGAGGACCTAAATTTATTCTGGTACAACAGAATTTTTCAAATATGAGTAACATAAGACCTTTCTAAAACATCCCTAATATTGACTAGAATTATTTTTGTTACAAAGTTATTTAAATAGCTAATAACATAAACCTAGGCCTTTATATATGTTTCAGTGCATATCTAAACCAAAATAAATTTTATTTATTTATTTTTGAGACACGGTCTCACTTTCGTCACCCAGGCTGGAGTGCAGTGGCTCGAACATAGCTCACTGTAGCCTCAACTTCCCAGGCTCAGGTGATTCTTCCACCTCAGCCTCCCAAGCAGCTGCGACCACAGACGTGCCACCTTTCCCAGCTGATTTTTGTATTTTTTTGTAGAGACAGGTGTTCGCCACATTGCCCAGGCTGGTCTCAAACTCCTGGCCTTAAGTGATGCTCCCATCTCAGCCTCCCAAAGTGCTGAGATTAAGGCGTAAGCCACTGAGGCCAGTGCAAAATATATTTATACATTTTCTTGCCATTTTCTCTTTAGTTCGTAAAGGGGTGAGTGATGCCATCTCACTGGGAATTGGCCCCCACTTATTGCAAAGATGATTTAAATCCATCTTGATCTTTCCTCATTTGTGTATGACAATAAACCTATTCTATTTGGCACCAACTCACAGCATAAATGCAATTGTATGCAACTGAAATCAAGAAGGAGTGTATCAGTTCTAAAATAGTAATTCATCTTGTTCATCTATCTAGTTATCCATTCTCATATAGTTTAGATTATCCTCACAGCAAAAATTCAAAAATTAAAACAATCTCGTTGAGGTGGAGATTAAGAGAATAAGTTTCAAGAAGGCTTCCTGAAGACTTCCCAAGAACGATCCAGCAACCCCATTGCTGTGTCTATACCCCAAAGAAAACAAATTGTTCTACCAAAAAGACACATGTACTTGCATGTCCATTGCTGCGCCATGCACAACAGCAAAAACATGGAATCAACCTAGGTGCCCATTAATGATGAACTGGATAAAGAAAACGTGGTATTAAACATACACACCATGGAATTCTAGAGAGCCATAAAAAAATAACGAAATCATGTCTTCTGCAGTAACATGGATGCAAGGTGCAGGTGAAGGCCATTATCCTAATTGAATTAATGCAGGAACAGAAAACCAAATACCATATGTTCTAACTTATAAGTGTGAGCTAAATATTGGGTACTGTATTCATGGACATAAAGATGGCAACAACAGTGGGGAGTCGGGGAGGGAACAAGGGAGAGTGGGAAGAGTTGAAAAACTGTTGGGTACTTTGCTCAGTACCTGGGTAATAGATACATCACATAATATACCCAGGTAACAAACCTGCACATGTACCCTCTAAATCTAAAATAAAAGTTGAAAAAGAGAAAAAAGAAAATCAGGTTACCAAAAAGCAAAACAAAACAAAAGAAAAAAAACAACAAGCCTCCTAAGTTCTAGGTTTATGTGATCAAGTGGAGGATGATGCCAGTTACTTCCAAATGTTTCACTGTGAAGACCTTAGAACTCTGAAATTCAGCAGAGAAGAACGTGGTACCACATCCTGCATCTCCTCCACCCTTTTTAAACTGAATCTTCTTTTGTCCTCATTGTGAATTCCTGACTCTTGACTCATTCCAACTCTTCCAGTCTACCACCATTCACAGGCTTTACTTGCCTCCTCTTTACTTTAACTACACATTCACTGCACCTCAGGATTCTTGGTAACCCTTGCCAATCTCTAGGACTGAGTAATACCATTAATTTGCTCTGTTCTCCCACACAGATGCTGTCAAACAATGCTAGGAGAATTCAGAAACTATGTGGATTTGGTCCTCAATGACTTCACACTAAACTCAGTGTAATACTCTACCAGCAGATATTTTTTAAATGTCTACTGCCAGAACTCCTAACACATTCTATTTATCACCTCAAATCTCTGACATTTGCCTTAAGATCTCATCGGTACCAAATCCCACTGATCCACAATCCCACTTATAATAAATATCCAATAGCTGGCCGGGCGCGGTGGCTCACGCCTGTAATCCTAGCACTTTGGGAGGCCGAGGTGGGCGGACTGCCTGAGCTCAGGAGTTCAAGACCAGCCTGGGCAACATGGTGAAACCCTGTCTCTACTAAAATACAAAAAGAAAAAATTAGCCAGGCGTGGCAGTGTGCACCTGTAGTCCCAGCTACTTCGGAGGCTGAGGCAGGAGAACTGCTTGAACCCGGGACGTGGAGGTTGCAGTGAGCCGAGATGGTGCCACGGCACTCCAGCCTGATGACAGAGTGAGACTCTGTCTCAAAAAACAAATAAATATCCAATAGCTATACCCTTACACTATCAAGAAAATGGAAATGGTCAACGGCTATTATCTAAAGATTTCATTCTTTCCACATAAGTTTTTACAGTTTCACACTCCTCATCTTCCTTCCCCTTTGCTGCAAAGGAAGAAATAGTCTACCACTCACAAACTGAACTTCTAATGATTTCTTACACAAATGCCTTCTACTTTTCCATCTTCATGTTGCAATATTTTGCCCTGTACTTTAGCCAAACAAAACCAATCACTAGTCCAATTCTTAACCTGCTATTTCTCCTATTGCTACTTCCTCCTCCTATAATGCCTTTCCGACATCTCTGCCTATACCAACTCACACCCTCCCTCAACCAAAACAAATCTTTTCCATCCCTCTACATCCTAAGATCTACTTAAATAAAAACATTTTTAAAATTTCCTTATGCTACCTTCCATATATACGATTCCTCTTTTCCTTCGCATTTTATTGTATGAAAATCTTCAAACATATAGCAAAGTTGAAAGAATTTTACAGTGAACACCTATATAATCACCATCTAGATTCTACTATTAATATGCTACTACTTGCTCAGCACACTTATCTATCCACAGTCATTTATTTACACATTAATACAGCTACTTTGAAAGTACCAAAAAAGTAAAACTGTAGAGTACATGTCTCCCTAAATAACTCAGCATGTTTGTCATTAATATGTTAATTAATAAGTTCAATATATATCATTTTCTTTTGATGCAAAATTTAGATACAATGAAATGCAGAGATCTTAAATATATATATATATATATATATATATATATATATATATTCACTGTCTTATCAATGCATAAACCAGTGCACACAACCTAACCTGTATCAAGATTCAGAACATACCATTACTACAGAAAATTTTCCCATGTCCCTTTCTGGTCTGTCTCTCCCATTCAGAGTCAACTACTGTTCTGGGTTTTTTTTTCCACCACAATAAATAAGATGAGTGGCCATTCTAAAACTTCATGTAAATGGAATCTTAGAACGTATCTTTATTTTGTGAAAGGCTTCTTTTAGCAAAATGTTTATGAGATTCATTCATGTTGTTGTGGTTATCAAGTAGTTCATTCCCTTTTATTGCTGCATAAATATTCCCTTATATATCTATACCATAGATCATCCACTCCACCACTGATAAACACCTGGGCTATTTCTAGTTTTTGACTACTAAGAATGAAGTTGCTATGAATAAGTCTTCTTAGAACATATGTTTTCTTTTTCTCTTGGGTAAACATAAGGAGTGGAATTTCTCAGCAGGTATACATTGACTTTTATAAGAAAATACCAAACATCTTTACAAAGCAATTGTACCAATTTACATCACCAACGAGAGTTCCAATTGTGCCACATCATCGCAGGCATTTCATGATGCTCACATCAAAGGTTTTTTCATTTTGGCCTTTCTGATTAGTGTAACATCTCCCCTTTTTTGAATACAATAGGCATTGGTTGTACCATTCATGTTATTTTACATATTATTCATATATTTGTCTTGTCTCTATTAAACTGTATGCTTCCTGAAGTTATGAACTGTGTGTTAGCCATCCTTTCCACCCTGCAATATTTACAGCAGAATGCTTTGCACCTGATAGAACAATAAATATAACTTTCATTCAATTGTTTAACAAAACTTCTTTGCCTTTCCTGTTTGGATAAGCCAGGGCAAAAAAATTCAAAACACAGATCTGTGAAATAAGGTAACAGATAATGAAGAGTTAGCAATGGCCCTCCAATTTTATTAGTCCTCTACTAAAATACAAAACATCCTTAAAACAATTTATTATGCTGCCTGTCCTATAATGATGTCATACCTACACACACGCATATAGAAACATACAGAGGCAGCAAATAAGCTCCATGTAAACTCCACCAGCGCAGGGATTTTTGTCTGCTTTGTGAATTCATTGATGGATTCTAGGGTCCACCACGTAATAGGCACACAAATATTTGCTGAATAAATACACACAAAATATACATTTCCGTAAATGTGCCTTTGAAACAAATGGCAAGGAACTTAAATCATGAACAAAGCTTTTCAAGGCTATAGCTTTAACATCCTTAAACCTAATACTCATGAACGTATCTTTCAGATATATATTTCAGTTTCTGTCCAGGATTTTAAAGTATTTCCCAAGGTGTATCTTCACACCATCAGAATGGTAATTCTCTGTAACGTAATTACATGACTTTGGGGTGTATACACAACGAATTTTAAGAGGAGAAGGCTCCTAAATAGTCACCCCAGATGTACCAAAATCAATGCAGCAATCAATGACATGTCATAAACCATAGTATAGAAGGATTGTTCATCTATTAAAAATCTCAGTTTAACTATTCATCTGGGTATCCATGCACCAAATAAATCAGGAGGAGAATTTCCAAGTGTCCATTCTCTTCAAGGCCCGAAGATGAAGTCCTTGAAACAGGTTACTGTGAAGAGAATCCTTCATACCATTAAACATTTCCTGAATATCTAGCAATCAATGTCCTAGGTACTATGTTAGGTGAGAAGGCTATAAAGACAAAATCAAGAAACTTCTATTTTGGGTGGAAGGAACAGTTAAGTAAATAAACAATTACAGAACCGTTACAGAAATATGAAAGAATGTAAGAACACACAATAGAGGGCTCTAGATCAGGAACCAATTAGGATAAGCTTTTTGGCAGAAGTAACTGTTTGAGATGCCTGATTACATGAGCCAGCAAAGTAAGGATCAATTCCAAAGGAAAATTTTAGTAGTAATCACACTCAAACACCAGCTTTCTCCAGACCAGCTGATCCCTTTCAGTAGGGCTCCTTTGATTACTGAAGGGCAGCTGAAGGACATTTGGGTTGTTGACATGACACCTGAAGGGCATCTGAGTTGTTTTCAGTTCTTGGTTATTATAAATAAAGCCACTATAAAAATGTACATACAACTTTTTGTGTGAACATGTTTTCATTTCTCTGGAGGTAAAAAAGTAAGCTTACTGCAACTTAACTTGGTCCTTGTTTGTGAATGGTGTCATTACAAAAAAAAAAAGTATGTGACAAGTGCACAGCTTCCTTAAAGGTAAATATTACCACACAATAATCATAACAGCTATTAACTGAATATGCACCCCAAAAAGATGAAGAAGGAAGCAAAAGCAAAGCAAAAATTAGATTAAGATCCAAAGAGAAGTTATTCAATATTTTAACTTAATTGCTCAACAATTATTTACTGAGAACTCACTATGTGCCAGGCACTAGGATAATGCTTGGGTTCACTGCTAGACAAATAAACAAACAAATACATAATTACACCCTAGGAGAAGAGGCATGAAAGAACAGGGTGCTAATAGGAAAAGACAGGTTTCTGGAGAATAAGACATAGAGTCAGGGAAAACTTTCCCTGTTTCCCTGTTACAAAACTTAAAGAACGAATAGGAGTTAAGAGAAGGTGAGGATAAGGGATGGAAAGACTGTTCTACGCAAAGGGAAAATACAAGAGCTGGAGATGTGAATGGGCTCAGGATATTTAAGGGTCTGAAGGGAAGTGTAGCTAGAATACAGATGAACAAGAGAAGAGACTACAAAAGTCAGCAGATCCAGATAAGTCTTGTTAAAGATTTGAGATCTTATTCCCTAACAGCTTGGTTCAACTTAAATAGAGTGTCAACTACTTCATATATCTCCAATTATTTTAAGAGAGATGTAGAATTCCAAAGCAGATTTCACTATCAAATCTATAGTAAGTGTTTCTAACAAACAACACCATTTCCTCTAAGCCTCAAGTGTTACTAATAATATCAGTACCAATGCTTAACCTGAAAATATGACATTTCTTCTTAAGCTCTTTCATTAGTACTGCATTTTATATATTATTTTATACATACAGTATTTCATCTAATCCCCACAATAAATTGGTCCAATTTTTCTAGCAATTTTATGCTAGAGTCTTGAAATCTTTTGACACCTCAAATTGAAAAAAAGTGATATTTTTATTTTAAAATTAAATGAGATTCAGTTCAACAAACATTTACCTCATAGACAAGTTACCAGTTTTCAAAGAGATTTTTTAAATGGATATTGGCCTTTCAAACTTCAAAAAAAAATTTTTTAATTTCAATTTTTACAGGTACATAGGTGTATATATTAAACTCACTCCTTTTTAAAAACAATTTCCTGTTTCCATGCTGTTTACCTCAGAAAGTCATTTTAAACTAATTCTACCAAAAATAACAATCAAGGAGAAACCTACATTTTTATATTACAGGTTGAGCATCACTAATCTGAATCCCCAAAAATACTCCCAAATCCAAAAATTTTTGAGCACCAACATGATGCCACAAGTGGAAAATTCCACACCTGACCTTATGTGACAGATCAAAGTTAAAATGTACGTACACAACATATAATTTATACAGGATCCTCCTCTCTTTAGATGAAATTATCATTCCTGTGCATGCCCCAATTCCCCCATGCAGGCATACCCACAAAAGGTTAAAAAAAAAAAAATTCACACGTGTACGTGTAAGAAAATGACTGCTTATCAGTAGCATATAAATTCAGTCAAGAGTAATGGTGATGCCAAACAACTACACACTGTCCACATGAGTGACTGAAATAGCGACACCTTTGCTTTCTGATGGTTCAAGGTACACAAACTTTGTTTCATGCACAAAATTATTAAAAACATCATATAGGCCGGGCATGGTGGCTCATGCCTGTAAATCCCAACATTTTGGGAGGCCGAGGCGGGTGGATCACAAAGTCGAGAGTTCAAGACCAGCCTGGCCAACATTGTGAAACCCCATCTCTACTAAAAATACAAAAATTAGCCAGGTGTGGTGGCATGTGCCTGTAATCCCAGCTACTCGGGAGGCTGAGGCAGGAGAATTGCTTGAACCCGGGAAGCAGATGTTGCAGTGAGCTGAGATCATGCCACTGCACTCCAGCCTAGGCAACAGAGCAGGACTCCATCTCAAAAAAAAAAAAAAAAAAAAATCATATAAAATTACCTTCAGGCTATGTGTATGAGGTACACATGAAGCGTAAATCAATTTCTTATTTAGACCTGGGACCCATCCCCAAGATACCTCATTAAATACATGCAAATATTCCAAAATTAGAAAAAAGGTGAAATCTGAAATTCTTCTGGTCCCAAGTATCTTGGATGAGGGACACTCAATCTGTATTCTATATAGCACAATCTGGATCTTGATACTGTGTCCATGTCTTGCTTTCTAGTTTCATGCATAAATGCTATCTTTTATCTATTTTGCTTATTACAATTAATTCTTTGAGAAAATAAAGGTAAATATAAATACAATCATGAATTCACAGCTCTTCAAATAAATAAATAAATGTAAAACCACATTATACAACTATTACTGTCTAGCTGACCCATTCTTCCCCCTACTCAATAACTCTACCTCTCCCTCCCAACACATTAGATATTTTCCTTGAAAATCTGCCTGTTGACATCATCTACAATCAAGAAAGTTTACTTTTATGTAAAAGTGTATCCCTTTTTCACTTGAGGTCAGGAGTTTGAGACCAGCAAGGCCAACATGGTGAAATCTCGTTTCTACTAAAAATATAAAAATTAGCCAGGCATGGTGATGGGCACCTGTAATCCCAGCTACTCGGGAGGCTGAAGCAGGAGAATCGCTTGAACCCGGGAGGTGGAGGTTGTGGTGAGCTGAGATCATACCACTGTACTCCAGCCTGGGTGACAAAGTAAGACTCTGTCTCCAAAAAAAAAAAGGAGTGTATCCCTTTTTTCTCCCAATTCTGCTTGACCGGAATAAAATGATGGCACTTATATGTGGTGCTTAATTAAACAGAAAAAAATGTTCTAAATGACTAAAGTCATTTCAGATCCATTCATTCTGTATCCCCGAACAGACTGGAAACTCAAAGGCAGACACTTTCTGTATGTGCCCCACTACCTAACAAAAAATTTTGAATGGAGTGGTTACTCAAATATTACCTCCCTTTTCCCTATAATGGGAAAGGCTGTGCTAGGTACTTTCACATATCCCTCTCATTTCATCCTTATGACGAAAACCTTGCTGCAGAATATTATTATCATTTAACAAGCTCTGAAGAGGAAAAGACTTATATAAAGAGCATAAAGTAGCTCATTCCAGTGGTACAAGTTCTTCCCTCTACATTTTTCACTTGCTCTCTATTTCTTTGATACCTATAACACCCTACAATATAATGTTTTATTAAGCAATTGGCTGCTTAATATACGTGAAAGTATCTGCAGATTTCACTTGCTCCATATTCAACTCTGAAAGACAACAGCACTCGGTGACTGGTGCTTACAAGGGCCAAAAGGTGATCTATTCTCAGTGAAGGTGTGTGTGGTGTAGAAGTAAAGTGGAGACCAAGAGGGGAAAAGAACTGTTGTTCAATTATTCAAAACACACTGAAGCATTTTCACTCGGAAAAGAATACCAAAACCACACAAAGGTAAATTCAAATATAAATACAAAAACATTTCTAAAACCTAAAATAGTGAAATTCAGGTCTGAAAATCTATTTCAACACTTTATATTGTAATCAATTCATGCATGGCTTGGTTAATCTTTCTTCCAGCTGCTATGTTACTAAACTACCTTTCTTCACTAATTCTATTCATGTTTTACTATAGCTATTATTTTCCTGCTTAGTATACCTAACAGCCTTCAAACAACTTTGTAAAGTCTATTCTGCAAAATTCTGAGTAAACATTCTAAAAAAATAAAATTGAAAAGCCCATTAAACCTAAAAACAGCACTACTAGAGCTTAACAACAAATTAATTTAGAGCGTGAACCACATAAAGAAAAGTTGTTCAAATATCCTATTCTAGAATGTTTTGTTTTGCCCCCCCCCACCCCTTTTTTTTTGAAGGAGAGGCATCCAAATCTGTTTCCCTGTCATTTCTGGCAATCATTTTACATTCTTATGCCATTCACATTTCACAAAAGAGTAAACAAACTCAAAGGGGTTAATAACAACAGGGAACTAGTAAGTGGCACAGAAGGATTTAAACCTAAGACACAGAACCAGTGTTCTTTTCAGTTGCCTTCCTGCTGAAGGCAGGATGCTGCAGATACTTTCTGATTTAAGGCTACTTATATATATAGCCTTAAATTTGAGTCATTTATTTGGTATCATAACTATCTTTCCAATTACGCATATTTTTATTTATACATTTGATAGTCTTTGCTTCACTCTTAACCCATGTATGTATTTTTAATTATGATTTTGAATCAAGCATCTCCTGTAGAAGAAATCATTGAATTGTGGAACAAACTAACATGTATTTTTAAAATTTATATAATCCACCTGTAATACATTAAATGTGTAAAACTGTCCATAGCGGTAATAAACTGAAAGAAGTAAATTATTGTGTACAGTGCAGGTGAGGACAGAGTAAAACAGACTCACATTCTTAGTGGTCAAACTGGTGTGAAACTTTGAAAACAATTTGGTAATGCTTATAATGAGTGGTTTAATACATTCCTTCATTTTCACCCAGAAAAGTCAGTGTGGAGATGCTCAGCTAAGGAAATCATCCTACTTTAACTGAAAAAAATCTTATGCATCAAAATAGTCATCAAAATATTAGCACCAAAGCAAGCATACAATAAATATTTACTATTTGAATGAATAAGCAAATGAATGAATGAGTGAACTGCAAATAATAAAAACCTAGAAACAGAATTGGAATGGTTAATAAAATTACAAACATCCAAATTAATATTAATGATAAAAACTTAAAAAATCAGCTATATGATAAGTGGGATTAAAAAAACTGTATAGTACAATCACAAGAATGTTTTTAACCCACAAATACACAAAATACATTTAGTATACACACAAAGTATATAAAAATACACACAAACACATAAAAATTAGGCAAAAGGAGTATACCAATATATTAACATAGAGTAAAGGGCTGATAGTAATTTTTTCTTTTATTTCTTATTTTCTAAATGTTCTATACGGCAGATATATTACCATTAATATTTTTTAAAAAGCTAAAACACATCAATATTATCAATATTTAGCCAATATCAGGAAAAAAAGCAGCTTGCTTTAAATTGCTTATTGAACACAAAGTGCTGGTTTATTTATTCATTTATTTATGTATGTATGTATGTATGTATTTATTTATTTATAAATTTATTTATTTTTGAGACAGAGTCCCACTCTGTCGTCCAGGCTGGACAGGCTGGAGTGCAGTGGCACGATCTTGGCTTACCGCAACTTCCGCCTCCCAGGTTCAGGCAATTCTCCTGCTACAGCTTCCCAAGTAGCTGGGACTACAGGCGCCCACCACCACGCCCAGCTAACTTTTTTGTATTTTTAGTAGAGAAAGGATTTCGCCATGTTGACCCGGCTGGTCTCGAACTCCTGACCTCAAGTGATTTGCCCGCCTTGGCCTCCCGAGGCAGGCAAATTACAGTGCTAGGATTACAGGTGTGAGCCACCGCATCCGGCCTACAAATTGCCTATTGTACTGATTCTACATAAATTATCTCAGTAAATCTCTTTACATCCATGCATAAATTTTTTAATGTACTTCATTAATATATAAATACAGATTATAATAACTCTATCTCCCCTCACTCAAAAGGTCTCTTAGGTATGTTAGTATGAGAAAGAGGCAGGTGGGAAAGGTACAGCTGTCATCTACAAGAAAGTCCCTGTGAAAAAGATTATAAGAAAATTAAAATGTCTTTTGATATATTTTCCAATCACCCTAAGATTATTAAGAACAGGCAGACCCTGTCCTTCTTTTAGCTCTACTAAAACTCATCTGCTCATGATTTCAATTTACAATAAACATATTTTAGCTTTAAAAGACAACTAGAAAGATAAAATGGAACTCTGGAACTTCTTTAAAAATTGGGGGGGGAAAACTTCTGAGTGTCCAAAGAGATTTAGCCTATACTAAAATATCATCAAGGTTAAAAAATAGAAAAGTTAAACAAAATAAAAATTAAAGACCAAGTGGTATATTTTCTTGGGAGGGAATGAAAATTAAGAACTTGATAAACAGAGCAAGTGCCTACAAAGATGAAAGTTCACTCTATAATTGCCTACTTTCACTATCTGGGCTTAACCTAACTTTATTACTGTTTATAAAAATAAATCTGTTCAGGCAAGGTGGCTCACGCCTGTAATCCCAGTGCTTTGGGAGGCCAAGGCAGGAGGATCACTTGAGGCCAGCAGTTCAAGACCTGCCTGGGCAACACAGCAAGACTCCACCTCTACAAAAAATTTAAAAATTAGCCGGGGTGGTAGTGTGTGCCAGTAGTCCCAGCTACTCGGGAGGCTGAGGCAGGAGTGTTGCTTGAGCCAAGGAGTTCAAGATTATATTGAATTATGATCCTGCTGCTGTACTCCAGGTTGGGAGACAAAGCAAGACCTAGCCTCTATATATTAATCTATGTATCTATGTTTCTTTAAAAATTGGAAGACTGCTATACTGTATTCTGTGGTATACAATTGTGGTTCACAGTACTTTTAATGGAGTGACCTCCATTATTAGCCTAAGGAACAATCAGACGGCTTGCTACATACACTAAATTTCTGAAGAATAGATTTCTTCATAAGAATGGGTATCTGGGGTTGAAAACGTTTAGTTAGGATACTAACTAACAATTGATCTTTCCCATATAAAGCTTTCTTTAAACAATGTTAACTCTTACAGTGTCTTCCACAGTAATTAAAGAGTAGAATCCTTTCTGAAAATTCATTTCTATTTAAAACAGGGCGAGGATCCAAAGCATTGTATTTAATTATTTCAGATCTTCAAAGAACACACTGTTTGTAGTAGTGGAAGCATCTATGATAACTACCATACCTAAACTAGACTCTAGCTTTACTTTTATTCCAAAATAGGAAAAGAGCAGTTAATAATAGAAGACCCAAATGCCTTTGAATTTTTTGCTGAAACTAGGAACTGCTTTTCTTGTAGTCTTTTCATTTTTTATCTCCCTGTCATCCACAGTCCTTTAAAACATAGAAGTTCTAAACTTGGAATCCGATTATCCAATAAAAACAAACAAGATTCCAGTAATGGAAGAAATGACTTAATATGAAAGCAGAAGCTAGGAGAAAAGCAGGTATATAATCTCATATAGTTAAATTGAAAATGAAACAGAAGCATTTAATAAGGCTTTTACACAATGTCTTCTGATATAGGAACATTTTAAAGAAGTTAATGGAAATATAAAATACTAACAGAAGACCTGTGACCAGCTAGTTTGGTGTTAGATTTTAGTCATTATATGTTAACAGTGTTCAGATAAAGTTATTTAAAATCAAAGGCTGATTAAATAACCATATGCCAACAGGATTCTCAATTTCTTGTTATATACCACCCATGATTATAAACAGTGAGCCCTGGAGCAACAGAACACATTAGCTGGCAAGAGTAAGACCTTGGTGTACCCTGGATGCATCCAGGAAGTTTCTGGAACACCCCATTGGGGTAGCTTTAGGAGATAACTGACCTACCAGATTTGTTGTGGCCTATCAATTGTCCTATAATTAAGACCCAGGTATTCTTAAGGATACCATGAGGATGGAACCTGGTGATTCAAGTAGTCCAGAGGCACTATGGCATAGCGTTTGTGAGAACACTGTTCAGTCAAACTTCTCAGGTTCAACTCCCAGCTCTGTAATTTATAAGCTTTGTTGTGACCCTACAGTCACATCTGTACCTCATTTTCTTCACAGGTCTAATGGAATAATAAAATGAATAATACCTCATATGATTAATGTGATAATGTAACCGCCTAAGGCATGTCTGTTATATCCTTAAATACTATTATATAAGTGTTTACTATTTACTATTCCAACCAAATAGTTCCCTCTGAAGTCTCAAAGATGTTAATTCCCAAATAGGTCCTTCTGAAGACTCAGATATTAATTCCCACAACTGTTACTAGAATCTGTTACAGTATGAACTTAGAAGTTCTGCACCCCGGCTGGGCATGGTGGCTCACGTCTGTAATCCCAGTACTTTGGGAGGCCAAGGTGAGCAGATCTCGAGGTCAAGAGATGGAGACCATCCTCACCAACACAGTGAAACCCCGTCTCTACTAAAAATACAAAAATTAGCTGGGTGTGGTGGTGGGTGCCTGTAGTCCCAGCTACTCAGGAGGCTGAGGCAGGAGAATCGTTGAACCCGGGAGGTGGAGGCTGCAGTGAGCCGAGATCACGCTACTGTACTCCAGCCTGGTGACAGAACTCCGTCTCAAAAAAAAAAAAAAATTCTGCATCCCAACTACAGCCTCTGCTTAATGTCATATTGCTTCGTTGTTGTTGTTGTTGTTGTTGTTGTTGACGATGTTTTGAGACACAGTCTCACTCTGTCGCCCAGGCATCATATCCGGCTAATTTTTGTATTTTTGTAGAGAGAGAGTTTCACCATGTTGGCCAGGCTGTTTTAACTCCTGACCTCCGGTGATCCGCCCGCCTTAGCCTCCCAAAGTGCTGGGATTACAGGCCTGAGCCACCCCGCCCAGCCTGTCATATTATTTTTATAATAAAAAAGGGGAGGAATCATTTTGTAAACTGACAACAAATAACATTTATCATTTGGATGCGGATAAAGAAGAAAGCAGTTTACTGGATGAGAAAAGAGCCAATCTGAATTGGTCTAAAAGACCTAATTCAAACATAATGGGATGGGATAACTACAACATCTAATTAAAATGAACCTTAAAACCAGGCACAGTGGCTCATGCCTGTAATCCCAGCACTTTAGGAGGATGAGGTGGGAGGATCACCTGAGGTCAGGACTTCGAAACCAGCCTGTCCAACATGGAGAAACCTTGTCTCCACTAAAAATACAAAAATTAGCTGGGCTTGGTGCTAGGCGCTTGTAATCCCAGCTACTCGGGAGGCTGAGGCACAAGAATTGCTTGAACCTGGGAGGTGGGAGGTTGCAGTGAGCCGAGACGGCGCCACTGCCTGGGCAACAGAGCACGACTCCGTCAAATAAATAAATAAATAAATAGAACCTTAAAAAGTATACTTCAAAGTATAATCCCCATGATTTATTCTTAAAAAAAAAAAAAAAACTTTTCCAATCTTATAAGAGCTATGTAAAATTAAAATGTTTTAAATCTAGTTTATTCTACTATGATTTCACTCCTTAAAGTTAATGCATTATTCGAACATGCATGCATATATGTATACAAACACACATAAACACATCTAATTTCAAAGGCTAGTCGTAACACAAAGATGAATACTAACAGTTCAAATCATTTAGTAATTTACTAGTTTAGTGTTAAGTATATGTAGCTATTAAAATACAGAATATAGCTAGTGGCTAAAAAAGTTAGTATTACTGATTTGAAAAGGGAAAGTAGAAAGTAAAAAGCCCTAACTTCTTAATTTCTAACACAAATCACTTGAAACTTAAGCACAGAATTCTGAAGATCAATATAAATCACTGACCAAAAAACCCCCATAACTTCTTCAGTAAATAGAACACTTACAGCATCAAATAAAATCAGAGAGAATGGAAGGGATATTTTTATCTCTAAGGTGAACTACTGAAATAGGTTGCTAGCAGCCATGTCCTAACCTATTTACCCCTACTACCAAATTAATCTTTCTGCAGTAGCCCTTAGTTCATTTAATCTACTGTTAGAAATTCACAATTTATGAATTAAGTCTACACTTCTAGGCTTGCTACAATCCATCTTCCCACTCTTTTTTCAGACACCTTTTTTCCATTTCCTAAAACCAACAACCCTCCAGGCGCAACACCCTGAGATTCCATTTCTATCACTTGGCTTCAGCTCCTTCCTCAGCCTCTCTCCTCTTCAGTGCATTTTATCCTAAGCGAACTAACACAGGAACAGCAAACCAAATACTGCATGTTCTCACAAGTGGAAGCTAAACAACAAAAACACATGGACACAAAGAGGGCAACAACAGACACTGGGGCCTACCTGAGGGTGGAGGGTGGGAGAAGGGAGAAGATCAGAAAAAATACCATTGAGTACTAGCTTATTACCTGGTTGACAAAATAATCTGTACACCAAACCCCCATGACACGCAGTTTAACTATATAACAAACCTGCTCATGTACCCTGAAACCTGAAATAAAAGGTTTTTTTTTTAAGACTATTAAAAATCCTAGCAAAATCTGTTTTACCTTGTTTAATGGAGCATCTCCCAAACGTATCATAATTTTTTTTTACTTAGCATGCCTTTTAACATCTTGTAAAGCACCAGCTTTCGACTGAAAAGCCATCTGAGAAAGAGCTCTTGCCTCTACTCCCGTATCAGCCTCTGGAACTGGCCTCCAGGCACAACTCTCCTCTCCACCTCCCATTCCCCCCACCCAATCTGTTCTACAGCCAGCAGCCGTCTCTTAAAAATGCAAATCTGATTAGCACTAAAGCAATTAAAACACTTTAATGCATTTCTAGGGGTCTAGTGTGAAAATGAGCTTATCAAGGTCTCCTGGATCCTCCTAGATCTGACCTCAACCTATCTCTATACTGTTTGCTATACCATTCTTCTCACCCCCTGTGCTCCAGTCACACTGGCCTTCTAGTTCCTCTGCTGAGCATGCTTTCTCCAAAGGGCTTTGCTCTGACCAGAACCTATTTCTCCACCTTTCACCAAGAATCTATCTCTCCACCCTCGACCATCAACTCTTTATCAAGTTACAACTACTGGTCTTTCAGTTCTCACTTCAATCATGACTTTCACAGACTCCATCCAAACTCTCAAAACCTTCTGTTCTTGTATAACACTTTATACTTTTCCTTCAAAATACTTAATACAACTTGCATTGATACATTTAATGAGAAGAGGGTCTTGTTTTGCTAATCTCTGTATTCTCTAGCTCCCAGTATTATGACTGGCACACACAAGGCAGGCAAACATTTTTTAAATTAATGAAACACTGCCAGGCATGGTGACTCACACTGGTAATCCCCACACTTTGGAAGGCCAAGGCGGGAGGATCGCTTGAGCCCAGGAGTTCAAGAACAGCCTGGGCAACATAGCGAGACCCCCAACTACAAAAAAATAAAAAAGTTAGCTGGGCATGATAGCATGCACCTGCAGTCCCAACTACTCAGGTGGCTGAGGTGGGAGGATTGCTTGAGCTCAGGAGGTCAAGGCTGCAGTGAGCCGTGATTGTGCCATTGCACTCTAGCCTGGGTGACAGAGGAAAGCCTGATTAAAAAAAAAAAAAAAGAAATAAAATTAATGAATCTCTGATAATATAATTATCACCTAATCATAATAAGAGAATCCCTATCAACTATAAACATTTTTATAACCAATCACTTTAACAAAAACCTTCAGCAATCTCCTGTGGAATTTTAGCTTTAAATAGTATGTTAATCCATAGAGTACGTTTCCATTGCTACTGCATATGTACAACCAAGCAAGAGATAAACAAATTTTAAATATATTTGAATACATTAGAAATCTCACATACTTCTTACACTAGCAGTGTATGAGAATTCTCGTTTCTCCACATCCCTTCCCAGCATTTGATATCATCAGTCTTTTGTAATTTTAGCCATTCCAGTGGTATGTGCTGATATCTATTGTGCTCTTAATTTGCATTTCTCTGGTGAATGAGATTGAATAACTTTTTGTATGTTTATTACCAAAGGAATATTTTCTTTTGTGATGCATCTGTGTATTTTTGTTGTTTAAAACACACAGGTGCACACGCACATGCACACACAATCTTTTCCTTCATGGGTAATAATCTTTTTGTGAACTGTTTAAAAATCTTTTCCCTACCCGAAGGTTATGAAGATATTCTCATAGTTACCTTCTAGAGTATCTATTACTTTTGTATTTCACATTTAGATCTACAATCCACCTGGAATTTATTTTTGTGTATGGTATAAGGTACGGGGGAGATGAAGATGAACTTTTCCCCCATATAGACAGGTTGACAAGACTCTCCTTTCCCTACTTTTCTGAAATGCCACCTTTATCATCAATCAAGTGTCCATATCTGTCTGCATCTTTTTCCACACTCTATTCTGATTCATTAGTTTGTTGTCTAATTTTGCACTAACACCACATTGTCTTAATTACTGTGGCTTTATAAGTCTTAATGTCCATCAGAGTCGGTCAGTCCTCTCACTTTCTTGTTCCTAAAGACTGACTTGGCTGTGCCTGGTCTTTTTCATTTTTATATCAATTTACCATTTTTCACACATGCATACACAAACAGACAATGCACACATATCTGGGATTTTGTTTGGACTTGTATTAAATCTGTGATTGGTTTTGGAAGAACATCTTTACAATACTTACAGTCTTTCAAGCCATGAACATAGTATATCCCCTCAATTATTTAGCTCAGTGTTTCTCTTAGCCCCTTACAGAAGTCTACAAGGTTAATACTCTCATTCTCTTACAAGCATATGATGGAGTTTTCCAGGAGCTTGTATGTGACATCACAATAGGCTAGATGCAGAAGTGGATATGAGAATCCAGCTGTCTTAATTAAGACATTGAAAAAAAGTTCCAAAAATGTAAAACGATGCCTCTCTTTTTGTTTTGTAAAATACATCTATTTTTCATAAGCATAATATTTATGTTGGAATGTAATGGGTTATTATTTTAAAATAAATATTTAAAAGTTTTTTCAACTTTATTTTCTAATTTGGTAAATACAGACAGCCAACATAAACAAAAACCTCTTTGGGTTCCTTAATTTTTTTTTTAGCATTAAAATAATAACAGACAAAAAATTCAAAATGGTATTTTATTGCAGTAATGTGCATTCACATGAAGTTGTAAGAAGTAATACCAAGATATCCCTTTGTCTAGTTTCTAATGGTAAAACTTTGCAAAACTATAATATAATATAATCAGAATATTAACATTGATATACTGATATTCATATTTACCCAGTTTTATTTATTTGGATAGTGTGTCCTTGATTTTTAATATTATAAATGGGGTCCTAAAACCAAAAAGTCTGATAACTGCTGATTTAAAATTTCTTTAACATTTGTTTGTACTTTATTTGTACAGACTGTACATTTATACAATCAATATTGGCATCTTTCTGAACTTGCTTATTATTTCCAGCTTTATGTCCCCATCATCTCCTCAAAATACATGATTACAGTTAGAGTAGGCATGTTTTTTCAGAGGGGTTCAGCCCCATCAGCCACCACTGATGACCTTGTATGATACATGAATAACCTGAGATGGATCATTTGGTCCCTTTCCTGGAAATCTGGAATTAGAAGTCAGAAGGAGATAAATCTCTCTAGATAACTAGACCAGAACGTAAACTCTGGAAGTGACCTTATTTTCTGCCTTTTTAAACTGGGAAAACAAAAAATCTGGTTTTCTATTAAAAAAAAAATCTGGATTTGTTAGAAACAATAATGAGAAACTTAGAGAACTTCTTGAGTTGCATATAGTACCTGATTCTAATTCATTCCAGAAGCCCCAGTTCTATGAGATACTACAATCTTATAAATTATTCAGGCCGGTTCCAATGGGCTTTTCTGACTTACAACCAAGACTCCTAACTAATATATGCACAAAATCCTTCTACCATTTTCCTACTAGAGGTTGGTCTAACACTGTAGGTAAGTATGCGGCTTTGAAAATTGATTCCTTTTTGTTTTTCAAGGGGCTCATAAGAAAATAATTGAGTTGATGGAGTTCTGGGAATCTTAGGGCATTTTAAGACTCCAATTAACCATACTGTGAAGTACGTGTGCTTGCTTATGTGTGAGAATGTATGCATGTTTATGTATAAATTTGATAACAATTCTAGAAAAAAAAATTGGAACACAGGTTTGTTTTTCTCTGTAGAACTAACTTTGTTATATGAAGCCATTCCCTTGGCAGGTCATTGGTAAGATCTGCTGAACAGCAAACAAATCTAAAAACCTAGACACATTCTACAGATGTGATCTTACAATGCAGAATAGATTTTTTTTTAAATCTAGGCTTAACACTATTTTTGCTTTACATTAAATTGGTATATTTAAAAATTATTATACTGTTGTCAGACACCAGGCTTGCTGTTAAACTTCCAATGACTTATTTCTCATATGTCTGTCAAAAATGATCTCTACCAACCTACACTCATCCATTTTTAATGTGGAATTTTAATTTAATACCCATTATCTTTTCATCTTATTATTTAAAACCCACTATTTTATGCTTTTTGAAGTTCTCTCTCAGCTCCTACAACTTTATCTGCTTAAATGTTACACAGGATAGGGTCAAGATTAAGAACACAAGGACCACTATGTTAGTCTTCCCTCTGGGTTGACACTGAGTGATCAATCAGCAGGCTGACATGTATACAGTAGTTCACCCAGCTATTAGTCAGCCTAATCCTGATAATATTCACGCCAAATTTTTGTCATGTTAACCGTAAAGACATAACAAGAGCCTTTCCATGTGCTTTACAAAAAAATCAAGCTACACTGTTTGCAACATTTCCCCCAGTTATGTTTCTAAACCTTGACCAAAAAGGAAGTAAAGATAGGTCAACATAACTTGTTTTCAGAAAACTCAAATTGACATCTAGTGTTCAACACAGTCTCTTCCAGAACTATCTGCTTAATAGTGGATATTAGAATTTTGCCAGTGTAGAGTAGAAGACCATTTTAAACAAATGTACCTATAAACAACAAATGTACCTATAAACAACAAATGTGTATGTAAATTAAAAGCCATTCCATCAGTTGCCTTCCATCTTCCTATTCTTGTTCTGGTTTATAAATTTTAAAAGTCCTCTTTTCACTGCCTTCAAAAATATTTTCACAAAATTCACGTAACTATGGGCTTCAACATTCCTAATTCTAAGAGACTTGGGGCTGTTTTTTCAATTCATTCTTAGACAGATATTCATCGACAAATGCTTTATACATTCATAAAGAATGGGGCAAAAGAGCATACTGTATAAAACTGCTTTTCTAATTCTTTCTTCACATTATCTCCTATTGGAATTGTTTAAAATTCTAAAACCCAAATTTTATCCTTTAAAACCCCTTTGTCCTTCAAAAATGACTTGCCTTTTTGGTAATTATACTTAGCTTTTCTCTGAACTTTCTGTAGTCCACTTGCAAAAAGCTACAAAATACATCTAACCATATCCACAATTCCATTATTTGCTTAAAATACTCTCCCAAGGTGTTCATCACATCGTCAAGCAGTCATTCCTCATGAAATAAAAGGTTCAGAGAAAAGGCAAGTATAATACAGAAATAAATACTGAACCATCAACACCAGCTTCTTTGAGTGGCCAAACACTAGCAAACTAAAATTCATTAGTTATATCAATGTTTCTATATTTAATCCATAAAATATTACTAGGAATAGCCATTTAGGCATTTTTCTCCAATTGAGATTTTTCTTTTTTTTTTTCTGCTTGTTGTAAAAGATCCAAAAGTGACATAATTCAAAATCTGTATTTCCCTCCCAGAGACAACCACTGTTAACAGTTGAGGTACTTTACCAGACTTTTTCCCTATGTAAATAACCCCCCAAAGGGCTCATACCATACATACTGTCCTGCAATTAACATTTTTTACATTTGAGTGTTTTTAAAGCGAGAAAAACTTATACAGTATTCCCACATATAAAGACTGGCCGTAAATGTCAAGGATGGGTTGAAAAGGGAAAAAGATGCCATGTTATACAGAGTTAAGAGTTTAGGCCGGGCACAGTGGCTCATGCCTGTAATCCCAGCACTTTGGGAGGCTGAGGCGGGTGGATCACGAGGTCACGAGATTGAGACCAGCCTGACCAACATGGTGAAACCCCATCTCTACTAAAAATAGAAAAAATAGCTGGGCATGGTGGCACATGCCTATAATCCCAGCTACTCGGGAGGCTGAGGCAGGAGAACTGCTTGAACCTGGGAAGCGGAGGTTGCAGTCAGCCGAGATCATGCCACTGCACTCCAGCCTGGTGACGGAGCGAGACTCTGTCTCAAAAAAAAAAAAAAAAAAAAAGAGTTTAATATATAACAATTATGTCCTATTTCATTCAAGCTGAAACAAATCTGCTGATGCTTACTCAAAGTCGAAATAACCCAACCTTTCTGTACACTATTACTTTCCTCATTAACTGCAACTTTTAAAAATATTAAAACATGCAAAACACCCTCAAATACTCAAAGCAAGTCCTGTAATATTTTGAGCAAAAAAGAAAAAACATTAAATCTATTAGACATAAAAAGTGTATAAAGGTGTTAGGTTTCTTAGTTGTAACTAATATTTTACCTTTATTTTCCCTGAAAAATACCATTTAGTAAATTTAGAAACTGAGAGAAGTTAGAGATTGTTAAAATTCTTTCACTATACAATTAGAAAAATCCAACATGCTCTGAGAAAATGTACTCTCACCTATCTTAACCTGTGACTTTATTTTCATAGCGTACTATTTCAGTCAATAAAAGACTTGTAGATCGTTACCACTACCACTCCTTTATTCCTCTCCAACAGTTCTGTGATCCACTCCTCCCCATACACCTCTGCCACATACATAATATCATAAAAGTAAATTTGGCTTTACCTAGAAGTTCTTTACTAATTCTTCTGAACTGAAAAGTACAGAAAAACAAAATTTTGCATATATTTTTAGGCAGTTCACTGAAACCTTAAAAAAAAAAAAACATAATCACAAATCTGTATCCTGCGTTTTTTCTGTATGTTCATAAATTGTTTTCTACTTGGTTTTCACATTTCCAGGGAATCAGAGGCAAGTAAGAGAACAGACTAAATCCAAGGAAAATACCACACTCCAAGCATGATCTCCATGTATTAATTATAGTTAGGCCACCCCTCCTCCATGTGTGCACAACATCCTGTACAGATAGCCTTTAGCGTACATTTTACACTTGATTTTCATTTCTTGTTTACTTGACTGTCTCCTCCAGTATCATTCTGCAATATCAATACTCTGCTGCTGACCTATACAGTAAGCACACAATATTTACTGCATGCTGTGAAAAGCACCTTCATCATCTAGTTGTCCAAGCCAGAAAACAGGTGCATGCACATCTTTAAATAATCCCTCAAGCCAATCCACCTCCAATTCCTACCAATTCTATTTCATAAATATATTTTAAGTCCATCTACTATTTTCCAACCCTCCTGCCGCTAAGCTAGTTCATCGCATAGTCATCTCTCTCAGACTACCCAACTTCCTCAAATGTCTACCTTCAGCTTTGTCCTCTCTTTTCAGTGCCTTGTCCACACTGCAGCCAAAAGTGATTTTTCTTAAAAAAGAAAAATTGGTTGTCCATTTAACCTGATTAAAATCCTTCAACTGGCCAGGTGCAGTGGCTCACGCCTGTAATCCCAGCACTTTGGGAGGCCAAGGCGGGCAGATTACTTGAGGTCAGGAGTTCGAGACCAGCCTGGCCAACATGGCAAAACCCCGTCTCTACTAAAAATACAAAAATTAGCTAGGTGTGGTGGCATGCGCCTGTAATCCCAGCTACTCAGGAGGCTGAGGTGGGAGAATCACTTGAACCCGGGAGTCAGAGGTGGCAGTGAGCTGAGATCATGCCACTGTACTCCAGACAGAGCAAGACTCTTGTCTTAAAAAAAAAAATCCTTCAGCACTTCTGTGCACTTCCAGATCTTTACACATGCTATTTTCCCTCTCTCTGAAATAGTTTCCCATAATCTTCCCTCCCTAACAACCTTGGCTAACATTTACTCATCTCTGAGCAGCTCAAACATCAACTTTATCCAGAAAGTCTTCTCAGCCGGGCGCGGTGGCTCACACCTGTAATCCCAGCACTTTGGGAAGCTGAGGCGGGCAGCACTTTGGGAAGCTGAGGTCAGGAGTTCAAGACCAGCCTGACCAACATGGTGAAACCCCATCTCTACTAAAAATACAAAAATTAGCCAGGCATGGTGGCGCATGCCTGTAATCTCAGCTACTCAGGAGGCTGAGGCAAGAGAATCACTTGAACCTGGGAGGTGGAAGTTGCAGTGAGCTGAAATCACGCCACTGCACTGCAGCCTGGGCAACAGAGTGAGACTCCATCTCAAAAAAAAAAAAAAAGTCTTCTCCCCTCCCCCAATCTAGGTGAAATATGCCTTCATAAGCTTCCATACTGTATTACCATTACATATCATTACACATAACTGATGTAAATTTATAATTGTCTGTGTATTATCTATACACTCCAGTAGACTACAAGCTGTGTTAGGGCAGGGGCAATGTCTGGCTGTTCTGTTCACCATCATAATTATAGTGACTAATACCAAGCCTAGGCTGAGGCTGGGGGACTGATAGAAGATAATTACTCTGGCTCTGTCAGTGCCTCAATTTTTAGTAGTAAACACTGATAAATATATACGTTCACTTTTTTAAATGTTTGAGATACCATTCACATACCATAAAATAACCCATTTAAAGTGTACAAATAAACGATTCACAGAGTTGTGCAACTGTCAGCACAATTTTACAACATTTTTGTCACCCTAAAAAGTTGTACCCATTAGCAGTTATTCACCAACTCCCCTCAACACCTCTAGTTTCTGGCAACCATTTATCTCCCTTCTTGCTTCATACACAGATTTGCCTATTCTGGACATTTCATATAAATGGAATCATACACCATGTGGTCTTTTGTGACTGGCTTCTTTCACTTAGCATGTTTAAGATTCATCTTTGTAGCAATTATCAGCATCCCCTTTTTGCTACTGAATAATATTCCGCTGATTCCAGGGACAAAACGTATCACTTTATTCATCAGCTGATAAGACATTTGTGTTTTCATCTTTGGCTATCATCAATAATGCTGCCATGAACATTACTATACACATTTCTGTGTGGACACATGTTCAATTCTCTTGAATATACACCTAAGAGTAGAACTGCTGGGTCATATGGTAACTCTGTTTAACCTTTTGAGAAAATGCCAGACTGTTTTGAAAGTGGCTATACCATCTTACTATTACCACCAGCAGTGCATGAGGGTTCCAATTTCTCCATATCTGCTGTGATTTAAATATCCCTCCCAAAACTCATGCTGAAACCTGATCCCTAATGTGGCACTGTTGATAGCTGGGGACTTTGGGAGGTGACTGCATCAGGAGGGCTCTTCTCTCATAAATGGATTAATCCACTCATGGATTAAAGGGTTAATGAATTAATTGGTTATCATGGGAGTGGAACTTGTGGCTTTCTAAGAAGAGGAAGAGAGACCTTGAGCACGTTATCACACTCGGCCCCCTCACCATGTGATACTCTGTGCTGCCTCAGGACTCTACAGAGTCCCCAACAGGCAAGAAGGCTCTCACCAGAGTTGACCCTACAACCTTGGACTTCTTAGCCGCCATAGCTGTAATAAGTAAATCTTTTTAAATAATCCGGTTTCTGGTATTCCGTTATAAGCAACAGAAAACAGGACTAATACAACATCCTGGTCATTACTTGTTCTCTTTTTTATTAAAGCCATCCTAGTAGGTGTGAACTAGTATCGCATTGTGGTTTTGATTTGCATTTCCCAAATGGCTAATTTCATTTTACTGTCGACTCTATGAGGGTACTGTTGGTATATTTTTGCTCAAAAATGTGTCTTCTCAGCACTTAATAGTGTCTGGCACAGAAGAGACCTTTAATATATATTAAATGAATATACAAAAGATGATTTTTTTTTTAGGTGTGTGCATGGTAGAGGAGATGGACTGTATGCAAGTGAGGAGAAAACAGAAAAAGACCCTGAGATTCTAGCTTAGTAAATGGAAGACTGATATAAAAAATAAGATATGGATCATGTAAGAAGGAGGACAGATCATATAAAAAGAAAGTTGAAACTACATAAATAACACAAAAAAGGAAAAAAGACATATGAGAACCTTGGCAACATTCATCTTCAAGAAAGAAACTGACAAAAAGGTACACTGAACCGGGGCATTCAGAAGACAAACCAGTAGTGAATAGGGTCATAAAAGGCTCAAGACATCTGCTGATAAGTTACCTATAACTTACAGAGCTTTCTCAGGGATGTCTTCCATTGATACTCTGGGTTACGCCCGCCTAATAAAGCCTTTAATTTCACCTTGTATCTCTACTCTACCACTTATTTACATTGTAATCATCGGCTCATGCTGCCACCTCAACTAGATTGTATACTACATGTAGCCAGGGACCACTGTTTTTAGAGATTAGTACTGTGCTGGACATATGATAAATGGTGATCTCTCTATGTTTCTTGCATGAATGAGTTATTCACTAATTTAAATGAATAACAGCATCATATAAATGAATACAGATATTGTTTAATATTTTAATAACTTCAAAATTTTCAAACATTAGAACTAAACCTTACATAAAGAAAAAAGGAAGAACACTTTTTACCTTGTCTTCCCCAATTGCTTCTCTGAGTGAAATACAACTAATTTTATTCTCACAAACACACACACACAGAGTAATAAAGCAATAAAATAATTTTCCTCAGCCAGGCATGGTAGTGCATGGCTGTAATCCAAGCACTTTGGGATGCCAAGGCAGGAGGATTGCTTGAGCCCAGGAGTTTGAAACCAGCCTGGGCAACACAGCAAAACCTTGTCTCTACTACTAATAATAATGATTTTAAAAGTCAGCCAGTTGTGGTGGGCACACGCCTGTAGTCTCAGCTACTCAAAAGGCTGAGGTGGGAGAATCACTTAAGGCCAGGCAGTTGAAGCTGCAGTGAGCTGTGTTCACACCACTGCACTCCCAGCCTGGGTAACAGAGCAAGACCCCATCTCAAAACAAAACAAAAAAAACAATAAATAAAACAAAAATCTGCCTGTGGGTGACATATAGGGGATAACATTATCGCATCAATTTAACAGATGTGTCAACATGAGTACTTTCATGGTTAGTTTTCCATTTTCAATATACTAGAAACTTTATTAAAAATGCCTTTTGCAGACTTAGAACTAACCCAAATCCCCATCAATGATGAACTGGATAAAGAAAATGTAGCACATACACACCATGGAATACAGTCATAAAAAAGAATGAGTTCATGTCCTTTGCAGGGACATGGATGAAGCTGGAAGCCATCATTCTCAGCAAACTAATACAGGAACAGAAAACCAAACACCTCAGGTTCTCACTCATAAGTGGAAGTTGAACAATGAGAACATATGGACACAGGGAGGACCATCACACACTGGGGCCTGTCGGGGGCTCAGGGGCAAGGGTAGGGAGAGCATTAGGACAAATACCTAATGCATGCAGGGCTTAAAACCTAGATACGAGTCGGTAAGTGCAGCAAACTACCATAGCACACGTATACCCATGTAACACACCTGCACGTTCTGCACATGTATACCAGAACTTAAAGTAAAAATTTTTTTAAGAAGTATTTTGTATAAACAATCATTTAAATCGCATGTTATTTTGAGCAAAACATAAGATTGCAGGTAAGATTTCTAAGAAACAATCCTAAGGAATACAATATGATCAGCGAGTAAAGATGTACATGGTATAGGCCAGGTGCAATGGCTCACACCTGTAATCCTAGCACTTTGGGAGCCCGAGGTGGGTAGATCACCTGAGGTCAGGAGTTCAAGACCAGCCTGGCCAACATGGTGAAACCCCATCTTTACTAAAATACAAAAATTAGCCGGGCATGATGGCGGGTGCCTGTAATCCCAGCTACTCGGGAGGCTGAGATGGGACAATCGCTTGAACCCAGGAGACGGTAGTTGCAGTCAGCCGAGATCACGCCCCTGCACTCCAGCCTGAGCTGCTGAGGGAGACTTCGTCTCAAAAAAATAAATAAATAAATAAATAAGATGTACATAATATTCACCATATGATAAAAAGTGGAAAATATACTGAATGTTCATCAGGAAAGGACTAGGAAAATAAATTCCAAGATGTATATGCACATGCACATACAATGGAATACGATATACTCATTAAAAGGGAAAATGTATATGAATATTCTTTAACACAGAAATGTTTCTTAAAATACATAATGTTTCAAAACTGGTTATAAACCAGAAAATTAGGTTTGACCCCATTTATAGAAAATTACATACTTGTATAGAGATATTTAAAAGGATGTTAAACTTTTAAATGGAGCAAAGTTCAGTCCCGAAATTTTGGATAACATTTTATTTTTTACATTTGTCTTTAGTGTTTTAATTAAATAATTAATCTTAAACTTTTACAACTATTTTTATTTGAGATAAAATTCACATACAACATTAAACATACAAAAGTAAGCCATGTTTAAAAATAAAAAGGAGAGGCCAGGCACAGTGGCTCACGCCTGTAATCCCAGCACTTTGGGAGGCTGAGGCGAGTGGATCACCTGAGGTCAGGAGTTTGAGACCGGTCTGGCCAACACGGTGAAACCCAGTCTCTACTAAAAATAAGAAAAATTAGCCAGGCATGGTGGTGGACGCCTGTAATCCCAGCTACTCGGGAGGCTGAGGCAGGAGAATCACTTGAACCTGGGAGGCGGCATTTGCAGTGAGCCGAGACTGTGCCATTGCACTCTAGCCTGGGAGACAGAGCAAGACTCCATCTCAAAAAATAAAATAAAATTAAAAAAAAAAGGAGATGGGGATGACCCATATAAAAGCAAGACACTGAAGACTTAATAATTACTTATTAAATTTTCATGTATATCAAAAAATAATGGAAAACACTGAGAAGATCAACAATATAAAGGCATTTTAACTGTAAAAAATGATGGTTCAAAGAGTTAAACAGCAATAGGCATTTTAAAAGAAAAAATCTTGAATATGCTACAGAGTTCTTAAGTAGATTCCATGTACTTGGAAGGAATACAGAAATTGCTGAATATGTCATCTGTCCAAACCTTTTAAGAAAAACTGCAGAAATTAAAATATCTTTGAGAAAAACAATAGCTCTTAATGAAATAGTGTCATGATCTAGAGCCAGCAGCATCACAACCTTTTTTTAAAATGTGAGACCTGGTCTCACTCTGTCGTTCAGGCTAGAATGCAGTGGCGTGATCACAGCTCACTGCAACCCCAACCTCCTGGGCTCAAGCAATCCTCCTGCCTCAGCCTCCCGAGTAGCTGAGACCACAGATGCGTGTCACCATGCTCAGCTAATTTTTAAATTTTTTGTAGAGACAAGGTCTCACTTTGTTGCCCAAGCCAGTTTTGAACTCCTGGGCTCAAGCAATCCTCCCACCTCGGCCTCCCAAAGTGCTGGGATTACAGGCATGAGCTACTGTGCCAGGCAGCACCAAAATCTTTTGCAGAAAACACAAACATATACAAAAAAGACTATGTTCACAAGCTATAACATTGACTTGTTTCATCAAAATCTAGAACACAAATGAACAGTACTTTAGGTTTACAAATTCTGAAGCATACTCAAATCCACACAACGTAAAGAGTTAACTTAAATCCAAGGTGACATTTATGATCATATTCCAGTTAAGAGTAAGCTTTTTAGAAAATATCATGTAATCACGGTATTTATTAACCATGATGACTACGTGATCCACCTTTATTCACCAGATGCATCTTCGAATGATATCATTTTCAAAATTTAAAAACTCTCCTGAAAGAAAAAAAAACTCTCAACACTGAGGGTATTTTTAAAAAATGTTCTGGAGCTGAAACTCCAACAGAAAAGCTCTAGAAGTGTTCCATGCAAGAATATAAATATTCAAATAAGTTTATAACCATCTAAAACAATTTTGAAGGCTAATAAAATATATATAATTTGGGATGTTTATTACAAGTAAAGGTTGAGTGCATACGTGTACGTGTGTGTGTGTAACAGTCCATGAAAATATACTTTCCCACATGGTTATTAATCTTTAAGAGGGTGCCAAGTGACATCTCACAAAATGTATTCTCCTCTGCACTATGCAGTATTCAAGAAAATGACATGAGCTTTGTACAATCTTATGATTTTATTGTTAGAGGTCACGTTAAACTAAGAAAATAGTAATTTCGGCTCAAATGTGAGTTAAATCATCAAGTTAAAGTAAAGCTTTTTATTAAGTGAAGCTCTCTCTGCAGAATATCTCACTTAATATACATAACATTTAAATAGACTACTAAAAAAGTGACAGCTGAGGAATGCTTTCACTTCTTTCCATGGTTTCTACTGAATGTCATTTCAGAAATGCCTATACAACACATGACAATGTGGAATGTCTCCTCCCATGAAAGAGCATTTGAGTTGAACAGCAAGCACACTTAGGGCAGTAACACAGAACTCAAGCGTGTCTTTTTATGGTTAGCCAGCATAACAATGCAAAGATAAACAACCAAAACACTAATAAGGTCAGAAAATACTGACATAGAGGGAGCCATAGTAAAAATGTTATTTGGAAAAAAAAAGTATCAGTAAAATAACAGAAAATACGCATTATTTCTAATATTACCATGCTAGAGATTTCTTTTCTCTTTCTTTTCTTTTCTCTTTATTGGTAGAGACACGGTCTCCTTATATTGCCCAGGCTGGTCTTGAACTTCTGGGATCAAGTCTCTTGCCTTGGCTTCTCAAAGTGCTGGGATTACAGGTGTGAGCCACTGCATCCAGCCTAGAGATTACTTTTCTAAATGAACACTCAAGGATTTGTTTAAAGAATTTTTAAACTAAGTTACATAAACTGAAGCATCTATTGATAATCAGTAATAGATCTCATTTCAAAAATAAATCTAACATCCCAATAATTTTTTTCTTTAAGACAGAATCTCGCTCTGTCGCCCAAGCTGGAGTGAAGAGGCATGATCTCAGTTCACTCCAACCTCTGCCTCTTGGGTTCAGGCAATTCTCGTGCCTCAGCCTCCTGAGTAGCTGGGATTACAGGCATGCGCCACCATGCCTGGCTAATTTTTATTTTGTATTTTTAGTAGAGATGGGGTTTTCCCATGTTGGCCAGGTTGATCTCAAATTCCCGAGCTCAGGTGATCCGCCTGCCTAGGCCTCGCAAAGTGCTAGGACTACAAGCGTGAGCCACCATACCCAGCCACCTAATAAATGTTTTGATTGTAATAATGGCTACCTTTACATTGTAAGTATTATAAAAGTAAGTGGTTGATATAAGCTTTTTTATTAGGACATTTTAAAAGTTTGTCAGTGTGTTTGTTACACTTACCCAATTATTTAATATTCTATGAATTCTGCTCTTCAAAATATTAGTTTACATTGTGTCCAATTTTTTTTAATCATTAAATATTTATTGTGTACCTACTAAAACAAAATGCCGATACAAAAGGAGATTTAAAGAAAAAAGAATCAAAGTCCCTACCTTAAGGGTATATAAGGGACTTCTTCCCCCCCACCCCCAGTATCCATGGTATGAAGTTTCCTACAATTTGTCTCTAAAAAGAATCAAATATGTACATGTATGTATGTATAAAAAATTTACTGTAAATGATTAAAAAAAACTAAAACAGGCTAAGTGCAGTGGCTCACGCCTGTAATCCCAGCACTTTGGGAGGCTGAGATGGGAGGATCACTTGGGCCCAGAAGTTTGAGACTAGCTTAAGCAACACGGGGAGACTCTGTCAAAGAAAAAAAAAAAATTAGCTGGAAGTGGTGGCACATGCCTGTATTCCCAGCTGATCGGGAGGCTGAGGTGGGATGATCACTTGAGCCCAGGAAGGCTACAGTGAACTATGTTCATGCCACTGCACTCCAGCCATGGTGACAGAGTCTGTCACCCTGTCTCAAAACACACATACACACACCACACCCACACACACACCCAACAACTGAAACAATATGAATTGCTATTAGGGTAAAGAAAAATAAAGGTAGTTAAAAATTAAATTCTATGTCCTGAAAAAAGGAGTGTTTCTTGTTGCTGCTGATATATTCTGCACATAATGGTAAGTCAAAAATAATCTTGGCACTTCCTAAAATTTAGGACAATTTCGAATTCTGAGATTAATTTAGATACAGTACTATTGCACTTCAATTACCATAGAAAGGTCTTAAAAGTATGGGCTAGCTAAAACAAATGTGGATGAAGAAAAAAATTATATGTGTGTTTCACTTGATTTTCAGCTAATTTACAGAGAAACCTCCAATTACTAAACACCACCATAATGATGAAAAGATTTAAGAATATTTCCTTCTTCAGACTTCAAAGAAGATAGCTGGCATAGGGTAAAGTTTGAGTTTCGGCATCAAACAGACCTGCATAAGAATTCCAGCTCTGCCATTTATTTTCTTGTTAACCTTGAGCAAGTGAAACAGCATGTTGTGAAAATTAAACTATTGTTTGGAAAAGCACTGCTCCTCAATAAAACACTGATTAAGTCATGGCTACTACATATCTGACTCCAACTGAGAATAAACTTATAACTGTTGGAGTTCTTCAACCTTTCAAAGAGGTATACCAAAATGCCAATACCTCATCATCTTTTCAACCTTATTGTGGAGCCCCACAAACTTTCAAAAGAAGGGTGGAGTAAAAGATGGCAATTTTTTGCGGTAGAGGCAATGAAAATAGCAACTTCATATAGCGTCAAGAAGTAACATGTTATGGTAGTAACAAAACAACGTTTTATGCCTCCCCCTATTAAAAGGTTTTTAAATAGTTTTCTTTTAAAAATCATCTAATAAGATTTTTAAAACACTTTTCTTATGTGAACTGTAATTTTTAAATGTGGTAATAACAAATGGATGATGAAAAACATTTCCTCTATTCCATCCAGTGTTTCTACCTGGCTATAGAAAATGCTCAGTCACAGCTTGCAATCATACTGTAGCTGAGGCACATGAAAGATGGTCTTGGTTATGACACCTCAAAGTCAGACCACAAAAGTGTTGCCAGGAAGCACAGAGGCAGCAACTACAGAAAAAGCATTATAACAGCAGCAGTGTGGGCACTGGTGCCCTACCAGCACACCCCATATATGGCTAGGGTTGCCCACTTATTTGTAGGAAGTGAGGGGCCAGTTTGGGGTTGGGAGGGTTTTATTTGTTTGTTTAGGTAGGTTTTTAAAAATGGATTTAGGATGATTTCAATAAAAACTTTTGAAAGGCATGAGCATAAAGTGTTACAGCTTTTCTAAAAAGAAAACTATGTCGAGAAATATTTTACACTGCACATTCTTTTAGACACAAATTTTAATGCTCTTTAAAAGTTATCCAGTAGGTTCTTCCAAGATCTTAACATTCTCCATCAAAAAAAGGTAAACAGTTACAAACTATAAACTCTTAATTCAGATTTTACATAGTAATCAAACTATTTGCTAACAAGCAACTCAAAATTAATTGCTTCCAGTCTCTTTTACACTTCACATCTTAAGAAGACTACACAAAAGTATTCCTTTTACTGACGAGAGGATCACATATTTTACAAAGATGCTTAAAATGGCTCCCTTAGAAGTAGATCAAATTTGTATTTTAAGAGCAAAAGGATTTCATATTAAACCTATCTGTAAGTCTGTCTGTTTTGGAAAGTAAAAGAAAAACTATTTTAAAATTCTAATAGCATAGAACATGGAACTAATTCTACTTTGTATTCCTCTAGAAGTGGTACCCAACCTTGGCATCAGGAACTAGTTTTGTGAATGACAATTTTTCCACAGATGGGGGTTGGGGAGTGGGGCCGGATGAAACTGTTCTACCTCACATCATCATCAGGAATTAGATGCTCATAAAGAGCACACAACCTAGATACCTCAGAAGCGCAGTTCACAATAGGGTCCGCACTCCTATGGGAATCTAATGCCGCTGCTGATCTGACAAGAGGCGGATTTCAGGCAGTAATGCTAGCTTGCCAGTGTGTCGCTCACCTCCTGCTGTGTGGCCTTGTTCCTCACAGGTCGTAGATTGACCTGTCCACGGCCCAGCGTTTGTGAACCCCCGCTCTAGAGGATCTAGCTCAGACTCTTACAAAGTGAGTAATTAATTAATGACTCAACTGGATATAATATTTTTCTACCACTTACCCAATATCTAGACTGCTTTAAAATTTAATAGAAAGGAGGTCGATATTAAGAATTTTTTAGGCCGGCCACAGTGGCTCACACCTGTAATCCTAGCACTTTGGGAGGCCAAGACGGGCGGATCACTTGAGGTCAGGAGTTCGAAATGAGCCTGGCCAACATGGTGAAACCCCATCTCTACCAAAAATACAAAAAAAATTAGCCAGGCGTGGTGCCACGCACCCGTAATCCCAGCTACTTGGGAGGCTGTGGCAGGAGAATCACTTGAACCTGGGAGGCGGAGTTTGCAGTAAGCCAAGATTACGCCACTGCACTCCAGCCTGGGTGACAGAATGAGACTCCATCTCAAAAAAAAAAAAAGATTTTTTTAAAATCTCAAGATATTAAAATATATTGAAATCTACAACAAAGTTTTTAATTTGTTTCATAATCACACAAATTCCATTATGTGCAAGAACAATATGCTAAGTATCTGATGAGAAGGTTTCAAAAATATATCTCACAACATAAAAATAACTCTGAAACTTCCTATTGATGATGAGGTAAAAAGAGAAAAATTCAATAAACCTTTAGTGAGCATCTACTATGTGCTAGGCTCTGGAAATACAAAAATTGTGGAAGATTAGGTCCTCAGAGGCTACAAGGGAAGACAAACACAAACACTATTCAGTAAAAAGTGTTTTTATTGCAGGAGAGGCACAATATAAGGTACAGTGAACACCCCAGAAAAGAGAATGTGAATCTTGAACAATGACTAGAATTTTAATTGGCAAACGAGGGAGAGAGGATAAAAAGCATGGCTAAAGGCATGGAAATAAAAAATGTAAAGATCTAGTTGAAATGTAAGCAAGTTAACCAATTTCTATAAAGGATACAACACAATGGAGATGTATCAACCATAAGCTAAATGATAAAATGTACTATATCCAAATTTAGAGAGAGGAATAACACCATCAAAATGATACTGTTCAAAGATTAATATGACAGCAATATGCATGCTAGATTAAATAAGGGAGAGAATAGAGGCAGGAAAAACAATTAAGCTATTACTATACTCTAGGGATAAAAATAAGGCTAGGTGCGGTGGCTCACGCCTGTAATCCCAGCACTTTGGGAGGCAGGTGGATCACCTGAGGTCAGGAGTTCGAGACCAGTCTGATCAACATAGAGAAACCGCATCTCTACTAAAAATACAAAATTAGCTGGGCATGGTGGCACACATCTGTAATCCCTGCTACTCGGGAAGCTGAGCCAGGAGAATCGCTCGAACCTGGGAGGTGGAGGTTTCAGTGAGCCAAGATAGCGCCACTGCACTCCAGCCTGGGCAACAAGAGCGAAACTCCATCTCAAAAAAATAAAATAAAATAAAATAATAAAGGTATAAACTAGGTTGCCAGTAAAAAGTGGCAAAGAAAAGAACTGATGCCAAGGTAATTGTAAAGAAAAGACTGAGCTAGAAGACAGACTGGATTATGCATAGACAAGGGGAATGAGTAAACAATAACTAAAATGTTTAACTTGATTCTAAAGATTAATACATCATTAACAGAAACAGGAACATCAATGAGAAGAGTAGACTTGATGAAGAAAGACAGACCTGTTTTAGGATGAATTTAAAGAAATTCCTGACGATGTAAAATTGTCTTACAACCAAATTAATAATACTTTTAAAATAATTAGTTAAAAAGGATGCTGGTAAAGTCTACAGATAAGTATCTCTAATGTTAACGGATAAACGTAAAATTATAATACTGAATTGCAACTATGAAAATCTGTATTTGAACAATAAGAAATCCTTTGAAGAAATCACAAAGGTTAACGTGAATACAGTAGTTGCCATTCTATGGCAAAGGGGGTGAACTTGTATTTACTATATTACTACTTAAAAGACATTATTAAATATAAAATTACAATACATTTAATATTTCATTTCAAATCAATACATAACCCCAAAAAACGGAAATGAGGCTTGGAGCTTTGCAGAAATGAGGGAACTGTAAACTGACTTGGAAATCACTGGCACAGAGGAAAAAGAAAAGATTTTAAGGCTAAAATCAACAGGCTAAACTCAAAACTGCTGGAGAAAAATCTCAGCCCTGTATTTTATGCACACCAGTATCAGTAAGAATCAGCAATAAGGAATTCTATATATAACTTTATTAATCTCCTTAAATCTTTATAAAATACGCTAAAATAGAGATATAATCACATACTGTAAAACTCTACCAGGTAGCTATAAAATCAGAAGCTGATTATTGCCCCATTGGTAATAATGAAATTCTACTCTAGACCTCGGTTCTAGAAAAACCAGAAATTTATATCTATGGTTAACTTTGTGCTGTTTTGTAGCTTTAGGGGTCAGGTCCCGGGTGGAGTGGGTGGGGGAGAAAGGCTATTCTGAAGACTAAGATAGGAAATTTGACAAGAAACGCTGCTTTTTCTTCTATACAGAGGACATATTTCTATACAAAAAGAACAGCTGAAGACTGGATATCTTTTATAACTTCTAATGAGGTAGCACATTCAACAAATTAATAAACCTTTAAATATAAGCTCTTTAAAGTAAAAGTAAAATATTCGATTTTTAAAAGCATATTTGTGGGTTGTGATGTTCCTAAAACTTTTCTCTTGATAATGAAATTTAGAACACTTGATCAAAACCAAAAAGTAAATGAATATTCAGAAAACAATAAACAATTAACCCGGTTATACATTTTAGGTATTCTACGATCTTTTGAGAGGTTAAAGTTTTAAAGAACTATTCAAGGACTATTAAATCAGTGATTTTAGTTTTTATAATTAAGTATGGAAAACAAGCTAAGTTCAAGAGATTTCTTAAAAGCTTAAAATTTTCTTGTGTGTGGTTTTTAATTTTATTTATTGTCTTTCACTAACTGTTGTCCTAAATTTGCCCAAAGTGAACTCCCTGTTTTCATAGTAACAATGGGAAAAAAGTACAAGAGTTGATAAATAAGAAATGAGAGTGAAGAAAACAACAAAAATTTTTAATGCTTGATATTTTAAAGACTTTGGCTTCACCGATTTAAGGAATTTGCAGATAAGGAAAAATGTTATGGAAAAGGGGAGGCGGTTGGAGATTATCGGGTCAAGCCCACACTCACAGTGACAAAAAGTGACAGAAAGATACTATGCAAATGGAGTAAATTTAGAAACTTCTGTTTGTCAACTAAAACAAAATACCCAATAAAGATATATCTACACAACACCAAACTGACCACTGAATTCAGTTAATCAGGAAGACATTGGTAAGTCTGACAATTCTTGTAACGTGTGAATATTGAGAGGAGAAAAAAAGATCTTAAGAAGGCAGTTAAATGTATTTTCTCTTCTTCCCTAAACCAGTATCACAATAATGTAAATATCAAAACTTTTCGTCTTCCTCTAAGCCAATACAACTGGGTTCCTCCACAACAATAGTAATTTTAAATTTCTATTTGACAATTTGAATAAAACATATTGATGCGAACCATTATCCAATTATTCTGACCTCCTACAGTAATAATCGTCTTTCAAAATCTGTTTCACACTAAAACGTGTAAAGTACACTTGAAAGAAATTTGAAGATTCATCTTATATAATCACATTATCATTTTTAATGCCAAAAGTTTCCTTCATTCTCAACACCATGGTTTTAAAATCTTAAGAGTTATGATATGCCTTAAATAAACTTCACCCAAATAAAAAGTTTGCTATGCATTAGAGAATCTAAATTAATGAAACTGAGAAAGCGCTAGACACCCTGCTATATTTTTACTGGGTGCCACATTTTTAATTCCATATTTGTCCTGCAATGTGTCAATCATTTCAATGTATCCAGTCAACTTTGTAAACAAAGGCTATACTCCATGTCTGATATGAGAATTCCATTACATAAAATTTAAAATGGTCATCACTCCCTTAAACAGTAAGCAGGACAAGGAAAAATGTCACTACACACCTTTTTTAAAAAGGCGTCAAGTTAATATTCATGAAATATAAAGCCTTGAGTTTCAACCTCCCAAACAAGTTTTTACTACAACATTACTCAAAATAAGGCTATGCATCTTCCACACACAACCAAGGCAACTTTGAGATAGCTTACAAGTCTTTTCATTGTTAAGGGGAAGCTATTGCTGCAAAGTCATTTTCTATTACAATTATTCCAAGTTGCCCGCTAAAAAAATAGAAAAAGCCTATGTTTTGTCACCTATTACCATCACTTAAAAATTGCTTTTTATGCATAACTCTACGTGGTTGTGTTGCTTTTGGCCTGTTAAAGGCAAGGCAACATTATCTCTGGATTGCCAATAGTTTCTCCTTATTTGGCTAACATTGAGAGATCCCAATCAGACTACTATAAAACTTTAATATGCACAAAGCATCCATTTTGAGAAAAGTTTGTGACCAGCTTTCTTTTTTCCCACCCCCAAAAGAAAAACCAGAGCTTGGTAACCGGCTTTGAAAAGAGTGTCCCCTATTTATTCTTCTCTTTCTAACACCAGTGCACACCCCAGGACCTGGGGCTCAAGGATCTCTGACACTGCGGCAAACTTCGGGTATCAGACTCAACACGTTCCGGTCCGGAGGTGGGCAAGCCCTTTAGAGGGCTTCTTTACTCTACCCACTTCCATCCCCTTCCTTTCAGCCGGTGCAGATCAGCTAATTACACCCTGTTTTCCCCTCCCCAGTGACCAAGAGTAATAAATGAGAAAACAGGAAATCGTTCGTTCAGGGCACTCAGCTTAGGGCTCTAGATTACTATTATTATCATCATTTATAATCAAGTCCTAAAAAGTGCAACAAATCCAATGCCCACCTACAAGTCAAAGATGTTCATCTGCCTAACCGTCCCTAATGCCCCTTGTTAGTTTTCTTCCTTCAGCATCCACCCCTCCGAATATACCACTGACACCGGGGCCCAGGCACAACCCCACTACACCCCTCCTTGTCTCGACCCCAAATCCCAGACTTATCCACGAATGGCCCTGGGGCCCCAAGACGACCACAGTTCCTTTTCCCCTATGCCCCGGAAATCACCCGGTTCCCAACTCCACCAGCAACTGTTCTGAAGGGGGGCCTCAAGCCCAGCGCCCTCCCTTCCACCAGCTCTCCCTCCCGCCCTTTGGGGAAACCGCCCCCTCATCCCGCAGCAGGGAGTCTCCCGCCGCCCCCAGCCTCAAGAGGTGGAGAACTGAGGGCAGGCCCGAGCAGGAGGCCGACGAGAACCCTCACGGTCAGGAGAGCCGGCGGCGGGGCGCACAGACCTGGTGCAGGGCAGTGAGTCCGTCCACATTGGCGTAATTGATGTCGGCGCCGCGGTGCAGCAGCTTGAGGACCTCGTCCGTGTCGCCGCTGGAGCAAGCAGCCAGGAAGACGGCGCCATCGTCGAACTTCACCTTGGTCTTCTGGCGCTTCACCACCGGAGGCTCGAGGTCCGTCTCGGAGCCGATCCAGCGTTTCAGCTGCTCGTTCCGCTTCTGCTTCGCGTCCGCCATCTTCATCCCCTCTCCTGCCGCCGGGTCTTCTTATCGCGAGGGGGGGAAGGGGGAGGCGGAGAGGGAAGAGAGGGGAGGCAGGGGGTGTGTGAATGTTTCTATGAGTGCGGGCCAGAGGAGGGCTGGGAACCCGGAGCCGACGCTCGAGACTTCCAGTATCCCACAGAGCACTGGGGCGGCGCACCCGGCCGAGCGGACCTCCCTTCCTACCACAGAAGCCCTCCCGCCCCCAGCACGGCCACCCGTCACCGGCGGCCAATCTAACGTAACTTCGCGAGATCCGGACTGGGAGGCGCCCTTCGACCAGTGCGCATGCGCCCTGGGACTGCGCCCGCCCCAGGAAGAGCGCTCCCGCGAACTGCGGCGGGGGTGGCTGGGCCACCGGAGGGAAGAGGGTGTGGCCCAGGCAGCGGGGGCTGGGACGGACCTGGAAAGGAGGAAGCGGGGAAGGAAGGTTGTCCTGTCGGGCTGGGGGCTCCCGGGAATCCGGAGGCCAGCAGTGGAACCGCAAGGCTCTACAGGGCAGATCTGCCTCCCGGGCTGTCTCAGCTACGCCGAGTCGTTGGCTCAGGGCGGAGGATTTTCCCATTGGCTGCGTTATTTGAATGGAATGGGGGATAGGTCGTGAAGTAGGTGCTGCTGGTTGCTCTTTCTAAGGAACTCAGATGAACTTGGACATGTCAGAATTAATAACCTTTTAAAAGTGGGGTCTGTGTAGCCGAGGGTTTTAATGGTAAGTTCTTGAGGTGACCACCTATTGACAAGGGTTGACCTGCTGTAATTGCGGTGGCTTCCTGCCAACCCCCACTTTAGAAATGTTTTTCTTCCTCTCTTTACTTGTTTTGTTTTGCTTTCTCTCACGCTTGGGTTCTCGTCTTTCTTCCTTCAGTGCTTTAAGCCTGTCTCGTACTACCCATGAGCTTAGCTCAGCCTGATTACTGGTCCTTACCTTTTAAGGGATTTCTGGTTACAGTTCCATCTCTTTCCAAGGAGGGGTAAAGACCTAGCTGCGTCTAGCATTTAAACGGAACGTTAATGAAGGCAATTAATTCAACCACTATTTATTGAATACGTACTATGAGCCAGTAACTGTACTAGGCACTGAAGATACAATGAAAAATATGACATTTATTTGAACCACCTCTTGAGTTCACTCGCCCAAACAAGACTAATTTATCATCGTCATAAAAAAAAGACTTTAACTTTGCCTTGTATGACCACACGCGCACACACATAGGATTTGTAATACTGATGTCTTATGAGCCATCTATCAACAATCTCCACCAATTGATTTTACTGAACACTGCATTGTTACCATCCACTACTATTTTTAGAGCATTTAGAAAAGCCAAGATAAAAACCACAAAACCTTACCATGGAAGTTTAGGGGTCATCTAGACAGAGTCCCTCTAGAACTAATTAATTTACTTAATTTTACCCAGAAGTAGGATTAGAATTCACTCAGCAAATACTATGCACCTGTTCTGGGTCAGGCATTGTTCTAGGTGCTGGAGATAGAGCAGTGAACAAATAAGCTTTTCTTACTCTCAGCATGATGCCTTTTCCAGTGGACTACTTCACAGCCTATCATATTGAGAAATAAAATAATTGAGTAAAACATGATTAGGAAACTGTCTGCCTGTGAGACAATTTTCTGAACCACAATTATTAGGATAGCGATAGAATCCAGGTCAGGGTAAAAATATTTCCTCTGAAAACATTGTAGGAATAGAAAATGAATGTAATATTCATAAGATGTACCATTGTATCATTGTATGTTCATTACATACATTAAAGATAACATTAGACCTTTGAATACTCATGGTGTTAGGTATTGAAAAACATTGTTAGCACTAAAATACAAAATCCCTATCCACAGAATACAGCTCTCAGAATAAAAGAAAGGAACTTGAGGATTGCCTTGTCAGCTCCTGTCTCTACCTAGGCAAACTGACAGCATATACTGTTTTCCAAGAACGTTATGGCCTATGTGGTAGCTCTTAAAAGTGCCCATGCAGTATAGATGGGAATCTGAAGATTTCATTCAGGCAAAAGGAATTTAGTGGGAAGTATGCTATTCCTGATTCAAGCACTTATTTCAGGATGCAAAATTAATAATAGTTTATTAATAAAACATAATTAAGTTCATTCAGTTTCCAGAAGCTGTCAGGGAAAAAACAGCCAACCAAGGAGGGCTGTTATCATGTGCAAATTTCACTGAATTTAGTTTTTCTTCTTTTCGTGGCTCTAAGGGTCAAGACGCTCTATGTTAATATTGAAAGTACTCTGAAACTGCCACCTACTTTGTCTTTAGGGAGGATTTTTTTAATTGTTGTTAGTGAATTAATGGTACTGAAGACCTTGGGTTAATTCTAGAACAAGCAAAATTTTTTATTGACACACACAGTCCCAGCACAGTGGCTCACACCTGTAATCCTACCACTTTGAGAGGCTGAGGAGAACTCTGCCCAGGAGTTCGAGGCTGCAGTGAGCTATCTGCACTACAACCTGAGCGACAGAGCTAGACCCTATCTTTACCAAAAAAAAAAAAAAAAAAAAAAAAAGACACACACACACACACATGCTTTTATTACATATTTGTCTAAGCAGAACAAATGGAAAAAATGCAAATATTTTCACTTCCTAATGGCTTCTAAACAGATTGGGATGTGAGGATACATTTTAGCTCCTTTAAAGCAAATTAAGCCTTAAAATAGAAGTACAAATAAAACTATACTTACTAATTTGCATATATGTATATATAAAAATATATTTTTGGCTGCACCAAATCAATCATATTGGAGGTTTTTGTTTCTGAGACGGGGTCTCACTCTATCGCTCAGGCTGCAGTGCAGAGGCATGATCTCAGCCTCCCAAGTAGCTGAGACTACAGGCGTGTGCACCACCAGGCTTAGCTAATTTATTTTTTAAGTTTTGTAAAGATGGGGTCTACCTATGTTGTCCAGGCTGGTCTCAAACTCCTGGGATCAAGTGATCCTCTGCCTTGGCTTCTTAAAGTGTTGGGATTACAGGCGTGAGCCACTGTACCTGGCTGGGGGTTTTATTTATTACATGCACAAGATTGTCAGAATGAGATCTGTGTATATCTTTTTCAAAGTTTAATCACACTACAGACATTTCCTTACCATTAATTTGCTTGCTAATTATGATCAACTTAAACAATTTAAATTATAAACATATTTGAAATGCTGACATGCACAGCTTAGATTTGTTTCTGCTATTATAATCTCTTTGTTAAAAATGTACATAAGATATTAATAAATACTTTGATATATTTATGTTCTCTTTATCCCTAATTTAAACCTGAGATACTAATTTACATTTATACACTTGAGAATAGAACAGTCAACAAGGACCTTGTTTCTGTCTCCTGTATTCTACACCTGGGCCAAACTCTCTTCCATTGCATAATAATTTCTTTCCAATGTTTTATTTAAGAACCTGAAGAAAAGGCTGGGCACGGTGGCTCATGCCTGTAATCCCAGGGCTTTGGGAGGCCAACGTGGGCAGATCACCTGAGGTTAGTAGTTCGAGACCAGCCTGGCCAACATGGCAAAACCCCCGTCTCTACTAAAAATACAAAAATTAGCTGGGCGTGGTGGCACGTGCCTGTAATCTCAGCTACTCGGGAGGCTGAACCCGAGAATACATGAGAATTACTTGAACCAGAAGGCGGAGGTTGCAGTGAGCCAAGATTGTGCCACTGCTTTCCAGCCTGGGTGACAGAGCAAGACTCTGTCTCAAAAAGAAAAAAAAAAAACTTAAAGAAAAGTTTACAATCCATTCACATCATAATTTATTTAGTCCTACCCAGGGAGTTGACCAGAACCAACATGGAACCACCCTAACTTGCTTCAGACTCCATTGCTAGATCAATCCTGATTTCTAGATCATAGCATCTAATCTTTGCCTTGCCTCTGGATTACAAGGTGAGTTTCTAATTTACTTTAGGGTAAATTTTCTGCCACATCTGACTTCATTTCAAGAAACTAACCCTATCACAGTACAAGTAGTGGCTAATATGCTCATAAAGCTTCTTTTGTCCCCCAAAACTAGGACTCAGATGAGTGTCTGGCAACAATCCAAAGTGCAGTTATACTGCTGAAGAGATAACTCACCTCCATTGCACATGACTCCCAACCTGTATCATGTGACAGAACATCACATGCCCCTTTCATATGAATTAATTTAATGTTTCCCAAATTTTATCAATTTTGTTGCCAAATTCAAGAACTGCAAATACTAGTATTTGCTTAATGTTTTCTTTAACCTTTTTAAGACAAATTTATTTTAAAGCAACATTATGTTGCTTTGGTAAGTGAAAAACGTTTCCACTTGACATAAAGAAGACTGTTAAAGCAAATACAATGAAAACAAAACATTAGTTAGGTTGTCTGTCAAGGGTCTGAGCCCAAGCCGTGCTCTCAATTTGTTAAAAAAGGGATATTGGTAAGGGTTGGACATGTGAGCATCAACCTAAGATTTTTCAGTTTAGCATAATCGGAAAGATTAAAGGGTAGTGAAAAAAGAATATTGTGCTAAGTGCTTCACTGTTGTTTTAATGTTACATCTACCTTATAACATTACCTCATGTACCACCAGTCTACATGTCCTACACTTTAGGAAACTGACTGACTTTAATTAGTATGTGTAATAATAATTACAACTAATTAAGTGAAGGTTATAGGATAGGCCTTAGTGGCACACCCAACTCAAGGTATCAAGGCAAGGCATTGGCAGGAAGGCCAATTTGTATGAAAATATCTGTGTGCTGAAGGAATTTCAGAAATAAGAGTCATTCTCCATGGCACTGAAATTACAAGAATAAATTACAAGATCAATATCTGGAAGGCAAGTTTAGGTGCATGAGTTCTATCTTGGATCACTAATATTTAGTTGAGGGATCCATTCAATTGTCCTTCAAATCAAATCCTAGGAAAAGCTTTAAAATTCCTTCACAGACCAGAGTGCAAAAACAAGGTATTCATGAGAACCAAAACATGCTGACCGTGCTCAATTTTGACAGGTGGGAATATCAACTTCATGTGGTTGTCTTAAAGATTAAATGAATAATGTATGTGAGAGAGAAAAAAATTTGAGATTTTGTTTGTGTTCTTGTATTTGCCTTTTCCTTCCCTTATTTAAGCTGATAGCAACTCTGCTTCCTTGCCTCAGGACAGGTTTGTGGCAAGGAAGAAAGCAGAAGTTGCTTTCAAAACATTTTCCCTCCTAACTTGAAATTTCCACCCACCAATTTCTATTTAATAAGAATTTAGGGCTAGTGATCTGATTGGAATTAGTATATGAGGTTGCTAGAAACTTATTTAAGTTCTATTTGCATAGCATTATAAATCAATAAAAATAGCACTGTTTTCTAAATTTGCCTTTATTTTCACTTTACAAAAATTTTCACCATAATTCCATGGAATGTTATTTTTACTTAGGGTGGAACCAAGCAGAGGGGTTCACCCAAGCCATCCTTGGGTGCTTCCATGGGAAAGAAGGATTTCACTGAGAATAATAAGTGACACCAAGGCTCAAAAGAATGAGAGAGAAGTCTGTTGGTCTCTTGAACAGCAGGGATTTGCTCACACATCTCTGGAAGTAGCCAGAATGTGACAGGATCTCAAAATGAATGGCTGCTTCATGGAGGCTGGAACATAAGCCTGGGACTCCCAGTAGCCAAACATAGCTGTGCCACAAACATGGCTGAAATGTAGCAGTTTGGTGGATCCGAGGTCAGTCATTGAAAATGTATTGATTGGCACCTATTCGTTGTCAATCATTATTCTGGGTTCTGGGGTCACAGGAGCAAATGAAACAAATGAAGTACCTGCCATCAATGAGCTTACATTCTAGTAAAGAGGGACAGAAAATGAATACATTTTAAATGAATAAATTCAGATACCGCTAAATGTAGTGAAGAAAAAAATTGGGCTAAAGAGAGCGAAAAACAATTTCTGAAGTTACTAGCAGTAAAGGGTGGGGGAAGAGAAGAGATGGATTTAACCAGGAAAGATCTGAGCTGAGGGTGTATCCAGGTTTTCTGGAACCTGATATTATTACAGTTTAGAGATTCTTCTTCAAGAAAAAGACTTTAAAATTACAAATGATTAACTTCAGGGCCTTAGAAGGGGTCCACTCAAGTGAGCAGAAAATTATGTGCTCCTTATAAAATATATGATTTAAAACTACAACAGTGGCTGGCCGTGGTGGCGCATGCCTGTAATCCCAGCACTTTGGGAGGCTGAGGCAGGTGGATCGCGAAGTAAAGAGATCGAGACCAACCTGGCCAACATGGTGAAACCCCGTCTCTACTAAAAATACAAAAATCAGCTGGGCGTGGTGGTGTGTGCCTGGTGTCCCAGCTACTTGGGAGGCAGAGGCAGGAGAATCGCTTGAACCTGGGAGGTGGAGGTTGCAGTGAGCCGAGATTGTGCCACTGCACTCCAGCCTGGCGACAGAGTGAGACTGTCTCAAAAAAAAAAAAAAAAAAAACTATAACAGTAATTGAGTGTATAAACACTCAATTTGTTTCCTCAGCTAGATCTAGAACCAAGGATTCTAGAAAATATGTGTCAAAACCCAGCTCTCAGTTTTGTTAGCTATCACTTAACATCAGTTTAAATCATTCATTTATTCACCATTCATTAAGCCGGTATTTATGAGTACCCTATTGGTACTCTGTATGTACTAGTGCTATAACTATAACAATGTAAACACTCATGCCCTGCAATCAACAATATATACTGGCCAAAGATTCAATTCCATGATCAAGCATAGCAGCATTAATAGTAGAGCAACCTCCATTATGTGCCTAAGCATTACCTAAATTTTAGCCTGAGTTTAACCAGGTGTTTTAGATCAAATATCACTTTACTAGAAACATGGGAGATAGAAGAACATATTAAATGATACCACACATACTTAATCAAACAAACCTGAAATGTAGGATAAACTCTAGGGCACTGGCCTGGTTTCTTTTAAAAAGTCAGTGTTATAAAAAATTTTAAATAAAAATGTTCTAGATTAAAAGATACTGAAAATCATAATGACTAATTAAGCTTGTAAACTTTGATTAAGTTCTGGTTTGGAAAAAAGTTGTATGTAATTGATTATTGGAAAAATTGAATATGGATTGTGTTTTAGATGATATTAAGGAATTTTTGTTATTTCTGTTCTAAGATGTAATAATGTGATTATGTAGGAATGTATCCTTAATTTAAGGAGATGAGTATGTTAAATATGATGTTGACAACTTCCTTTCAAATGATTTCGTGAAATAAAAAATAAATAAATATAAATGCATGTAAGTAGATAATGCAAGTTTGGCAAGATTTTAATTTCTGAATTTAGGTAACAGGTATCCAAGTGTCTTTTACTATTTTTTCAACTTTGCTGTTTGATATTTTTTACAATAAAATATTGAGGGAGAAAAAGAATGGATTGTGGGGAGACTGTGTTGTGATTCTCTAATAGAGTCAATGCCATTACTCCAAAGATATTTGGACATGTGGGTGAGGTGTTTTTGATTATCAAAATGATTGTGGAACACTACTGTGGTTTAGTGAGGAAGTGAGTAATAAATAACTTGCAATGTGTGGGAATTTTCCAAACAACAACTAAGTACCCTTCCCAAAATGCTAATAACTCCCCTGTTGAGAAATACTAAAATTAAACCAATAAGTAGCTCATACAAAAAATATTCCATTGACCTTATATACAACTCTAATGTTTGTTCTCCAATTCACAAAAAAGTACTCCTGATAAAGAGTCATATATATTCATGGCTTCCATATCCATGTTTTCTTTCTTTTTTTTTACTATACTTTTAAGTTCTAGGGTACACGTGCACAACGTGCAGGTTTGTTACATAGGTATACATGTACCATGTTGGTTTGCTGCACCCATCAACTCATCATTTACATTAGGTATTTCTCCTAATGCTATCCCTCCCCCAGTCCCCCAACCCCCAACAGGCCCCAGTGTGTGATGTTCCCTGCCCTGTGTCCAAGTGTTCTTATTGTTCAATTCCCACCTATGAGTGAGAACATGTGGTGTTTGGTTTTCTGTCCTTGTGATAGTTTGCTGAGAATGATGGTTTCCAGCTTCATCCATGTCCCTGCATCCTTTTTTATGGCTGCGTAGTATTCCATGGTGTATATGTGCCACATTTTCTTAATCTAGTCTATCATTGATGGACATTTGGGTTGGTTCTAAGTCTTTGCTATTGTGAATAGTGCCACAATAAACATACGTGTGCATGTGTCTTTATAGTAGCATGATTTATAATCCTTTGGGTGTATACCCAGTAATGGGATCGCTGGGTCAAATGCTATTTCTAGTTCTAGATCCTTGAGGAATCACCACACTGTCTTCCGCAATGGCTGAACTAATTTACACTCCCACCAACAGTGTAAAAGTGTTCCTATTCTCCACATCCTCTGCAGCATCTGTTGTTTCCTGACTTTTTTTTTTTTTTTTTTTTTGAGATGGAGTCTTACTCTGTCGCCCAGGCTAGAGTGCAATGGCATCATCTCCGGTCACTGCAGACTTCACCTCCCGGGTTCACATCATTCTCCTGCCTCAGCCTCCCAAGTAGCTGGGACTACAGGCGCCGGGCACCACGCCCGGCTAATTTTTTTTTTTTTTTTTTGTATTTTTACTACAGACGGGGTTTCACCGTGTTAGCCAGGATGGTCTTGATCTCCTGACCTCGTGATCCGCCTGCCTTGGCCTCCCAAAGTGCTGGGGTTACAGGCATGAGCCACCGCGCCCGGCCTGTTTCCTGACTTTTTAATGATGGCCATTCTAACTGGCGTGAGATGGTATCTCACTGTGGTCTTGATTTGCATTTCTCTAATGACCAGTGATGATGAGCATTTTTTCATGTGTCTGTTGGCTGCATGAATGTCTTCTTTTGAGAAGTGTATGTTCATATCCTTTGCCCACTTTTTGATGGGGTTGTTTTTTTCTTGTAAATTTGTTTAAGTTCTTTGTAGATTCTGGATATTAGCCCTTTGTCAGATGAGTAGATTGCAAAAATTTTCTCCCATTCTGTAGGTTGTCTGTTCACTCTGATGGCAGTTTCTTTTGCTGGGCAGAAGCTCTTTAGTTTAATTAGATCCCATTTGTCTATTTTTGCTTCTGTTGCCATTGCTTTTGCTATTTTAGTCATGAAGTCCTTGCCCATGCCTATGTCCTGCATGGTATTGCCTAAATTTTCTTCTAGGGTTTTTATGGTTTTAGGTCTAACATTTAAGTCTTTACTCCATCTTGAATTAATTTTTGTGTAAGTTGTAAGGAAGGGATCCAGTTTCAGCTTTCTACATATATCCACGTTTTCTATTCATTCCTCAGTCCACTCAAGTTTGGTTCAACAACCACCTTCCTTAAAACCAGTTTTATCAGGATTAGCACTGATATCTTTGCTAAATCCAAAGGGTGCTTTACATTATTTGACCACGGTGAATATTTCCTCCCTCTGGAAATTTTCGCCTTGTCTTCCATGACACTACTTTCTTCTGGGTTTTCCTAACTCTCTAATTTTTTCAGACTCCTATTATAAGCCCCCTTTTTCTTTGCCTACATCTTATTTCACAGGATTTCATCTTTAGCTCACTATTTAATTTTTATGATTAGGAGGATAAATGGTGTCTAAGGCAAAGTGATGTGTTTGTAATAAATAATAATAAAAATTATTCTATTTAATTTTTCTCAGATCCCCACCTCAAGGCAAAATATTGCACCTAAGTCCCATACCTATTTACACGACTGCCTACTGACATGAAATCTTCAAGCCTAACATACCTGAAGTGGAACTTAATATCCCCCCACATACACTTGCTTCTCTTATAGTCTTTATTTCAATTAATGACTAGGATCTACTTAATGCTTTAGGGACCTACCCAGGAGACATGGATTCCAAATGGCAAGGGAGGAGAGTGGTAGGGAAAGAGATGGCTTCCAGGAGGAGGTGACACTTAAGCTAGGCGACTAATCAAGGGAGAATTGAATGAGGTGTTTGGAAGTGATGCAATGTGAGTTAGGGAAGATGCTCCATGTGCAGAAAAAGAAGCAAATGCACAAAGGAAAATAATGCTACACTTTTTTTCTAAAAGTGGAGAGCAACTCAGAATTGATGAAGTATACTTTTTTTTTTTGCAGGAAGAATAGGCAAGAAATATAGTTGGTAAAGTAGGCAGAAACTAGATCATGAAGAATCTTTTATGCCATTCTAAGGAGTCTGGATCTCAACCTATCAGGTCAGAGTTCACAGGTTGATTGTTCACAGACTACACAAGTGGCTTGTTTGGCTTATGCCGTGCTTTAAAACGTGATGAATTATTTGTTGACATTTAAAAGCTAAACCGTTTCACATAAAATCTGGATTTCCAGTCTCTTTTGAAGAACTGGAAGTTCTGGCCACATTTTCCCACATTTGACAGGCTCTAATGTCACCACTCTGCAATAGTCCCCATCTGATCTGCTTTGTTCCGTTGTCACTTCTGCTTCCTGCCTGGCACCTGAGAGCTTTGGCAGTTGCTACTTCTGCTTCAGATGATGAGAAATTATTGAAGCAAGAGAGTAATACCAGATATTTGGGTCAGAAAGATCATTCTGGAAGAAAAATAGAGGACAGGCACTGGGGCATAGGAGAGAGTGCCCTAAAGAAATGAATGCAAATTCTAGAGTAACAGTGGATGTGTTTACAGAGGGAGAACAAACACATCACTTTGCCTTAGACACCATTTATCCTCCTAAACCACGGGATAGCTCAGAGGAGACAAGACTCATGCAGTACTGAGGTGACAGTTGAAGATGGCCTCAGCTAGAGCAATGACAGTACAGATGAAAAGGAGGGGCCAGGAATCAATAAAGCTTAATCATTGATTGTATGTGGCATGTAAAAACTGGAAGGAATGTAAAATAATTTCCAAGTGAATGATAAGAGAACAAGGTGCTAAAAATCTTCACTTATCACACTAATAAAAAAATTATTCTGTATTGAACAAATTTGCTTTCATAGTGATTCACTTACTAGATCCATTTTCACATATGCCTAGTAACTATAAATTAGTCAATTATACATCATTTCTAAGTAAAACTCTAGGAAAGATAATTAAATGCAAAATGAATGGAAATTTTAAGAACTTAACGATCATTAGGAACAACTAAAGGTTTTTTGAGAAATGAGCCATGCTAAATTAGGCTCGCTTATCATTTTGTTGCTTGTGTGTTTGTTTTGTTAAGAATGCTAGGCTAAGTCAGGATCACATAGTGATAGAGTCTGAGAGAGTAGGCACAATTAATAAAACTTCTCTAAGCTGCTTTGTCATGATAGGTACATGGTAGTCATTGCATTTCTTAACCTGAACACATTATTTCTCATACTGTATCAGCTTTCCGTTTTTCTTTTTTCTTTCTTTCTTTTTTTTTTTTTTTTTTTGAGACGGAGTTTTGCTCTTGTTGCCCAGGCTGGAGTGCAGTGGCGCGATCTTGGCTCACCGCAACCTCCGCCTAAGGTTCAAGCGATTCTCCTGCCTCAGCCTCCTGAGTAGCTGGGATTGCAGGCATGCACCACCATGCCTGGCTGATTTTGTATTTTTAGTAGAGATGACGTTTCACCATGTTGGCCAGGCTGGTCTCAAACTCCTGACCTCGTGATCTGCCCACCTTGGCCTCCCAAAGTGCTGGAATTACAGGCGTGAGCCACCGCTCCTGGCCAGCTTTCCATTTTTGAAATGATTCTCCACATTATCCTATTTTCTCTTTTTCAATTTTACTTTCCATTTTTAATTTTTTCATTTGGTTTTCAGTCACTAATTGAGTGACAGTGTTGTCTTCTACCCATTGAACTTTAGATATTTCTAGTTTTCCCAAGCTATATGACTTTTATTTAAATCCTCAATATTATTACACCTGTTGTATATATCTTTACCTCTCTGACTCATAATCTCTCACTTCTCATATGCACACGTGTACACACATGCTATATATATATATATATTCTATAGTATACTATATGGAAATGATTTAATTTTTATTTTACTTGCTTTCATTTTTCATTATTTTCAGATTCATCCTTTTGAATTTTATCCATATGTCTTATTTTTATTATTATAGATAAAATTCTATAACTATGACATTCTTTTTTATACCCTATTATGTAGTTACTCCAGTAATTACATAATATACATATATACATATAATGTACACAATAGACGCATAAAAATAAAGAAGCTTGTATATGTTTCACACCTATGTTGGTAAAAGAAGTTATGAAAAACATACTGAGAGGAATAAGGGTTAGGTTTGCCACATGCATACAGATTTGTAAGACATGAATGAGTTGAAATTATAAACGAGAATTACTTTATTTTTAATTACATCCAAGTAGGCAAACAGCCAAGATCTTTCTGTCTGAGAAAGTAATTAATTTTCACTTTTCTTTAGCATAGGTTAAAGAAAAATTTTAGAGTGGATAAGAAAGCCGTTCCTCTGTTCATTTTTATAAAAATCATTGCAATATCTAATCTCTCAGGAATAGGAAATGTTTATATGGCATTAGATTAGTTGAGATCTGAAGTGAAAGCTTGAAAACCTGTCTCAGTAACATTATTCTTGTACTTTTATAGCAATTCTTGTGTTTTTTACTGTGACACCCTGTCTGGTTTCCTTTATCTCCAGATTCCTATTACAGATCAACCCTGTTTACTTCATTTCTAGAGGTAAAAGTTGACATAGTATGGTTTTCTCAATTGTAAAGGTTTCTGGTATGCTATCGGCTTAATTCTGAAGGCAAGACAAATATAAGAAGTAAAGAGGAAAGAACTAATATTTTGGCACGATGAAGCTGTTTTAGATATTGATTATGGTGATGTTTATATAAGAGTATACATTTGTCAAAGCTCACAGAACTATACATGAAAAAAGCTGAAGCTTACTGTGGGTAAATTATGTTTCACTAGAAAGAGAGAGAGAACCTAAGACTGTCAGTCACAGCCAGGAAAAACTCCTATGCCATATTCAAATGTCAGATTCATATTCAGATGAAACATTTCCTGTTAATATAGTAAATATTACTGATGTGACCTTCTATATAAATCAATTTTAGCTTATCTACTTTCATCTTCAAAACTTTCAAAGAAAATAGGTTCTCAAAAGCCATTTACACGCTAATCATTGGTTTTTCAGAAGTTTACATTTGAATATAAGTTAACAGTACTAAATTGGTTAACTAAGTAAGTGTGGTTGATGGCCAGCCTCCAGGATGGCCCACAGTGCGTCTTGCCTCGGGGTGTTCACACCCTTGTGTAGAGCACTTCCACAGTGAAAGGGGGTGATATATGTAAGGAACAGGATATTGAGGAAATGGCAGTGTGACTTCTCAGCCTAGGCCATAAAAGCATTAAAAGTTTCTGCTTTGCTCTCTCAGGGTAACATACTCATTGCAGAGGAAGCCAACTGCCTTGTTGAAATGATACTCAAGCAGCCCTATGGAGATGTCCACAGAGCAAGGAACTGTTCCTGTGAGGAAGCCATCTTAGAAGGGCATCCTCAAGCCTAAGTAAACCGTCACGTGACTGATGTCTTTTTTTTTTTTTTTTTTTTTTTGAGACGGAGTCTCACTCTGTACCCAGGCGGGAGTGCCGTAGCAGGATCTCGGCTCACTGCAACCTCCGCCTCCTGGGTTCAAGCGATTCTCCTGCCTCAGCCTCCCGAGTAGCTGGGATTGGCTAATTTTTGTATTTTTTTAGTAGAGACAGGGCTTCACCGTGTTGGTCAGGCTGGTCTCGAGCTCCTGACCTCAGGTGATCCACCCGCCTCGGCCTCCCAATGTGCTGCGATTACAGGCGTGAGCCACTGCTCCCAGCAGATTGATGTGTTAAAGGCGACCTTATGATAGACCTAGAGCTATGCCACCCTCAAATTCCTGACCCATAGACACTGTGAAATAATAAATGCTCATTGTTGTTTTAAGCTGCTAAGTTTGGGGAATATTTTTGTTATATTGCAATAGACAATAAATACACTAATATTTTATTTTTCTGAAACATATTCAAACTCATATATTCTAGGACCAGCTACACTGACACAGAATACTATTTGCTGGAATTTTAAGCTCAATGATATTAATTAATAAAGTGAGAATATTGAAATATGTAGACAACGCATTGAGTCTAACTTCTAATACGAACAAGATGGTAAAGAAGTGATAGTTGGGGAATTTTTTTTTTTTTTTTTTTTTTTTGGTCAGAGCCTGTTTATCTGCAAGGAGGTGAAACCTAATCAGAGTAGTTTAAGTAAAAATGGGCTATATTGCAAGGATAAAACCTCGCAGAAGAGAAAAAGCTGAGTTCTTGGGAATTGGAAAGTTGTCAGGTGGTACTCTCTCCTCCCTCCTTCACTCCCCTTTTCCCTCTCATTATTTTCTCTTCTGTTTCTGTGCTTCTGTTTCTCTACCTCCTTCTCCCTGCATCTCTTTTCTCTTTCTGTCTCTCTCATTCTCTCCATGTCTTTTCTTCTCCTCCCTGCTTTAATTTTCTCTACTCCTCTTTTCTTGTTCTCCTATATGTATCCCTCCTTTCCTCCTTCCCTCTGTCCTCCTTCCTCTCTACAGCATTCCAACTTTCCTTGCCCTCTCTTCATCCCTCATCCCCTTGTCTCCTCTTCCCTCTTTTTTGCCTTTCCTTCTTTCTTCCCTTCTTTTCCTCTCCCCTTCCCTCTGCCTTTTTTTATATGTCTCCCTTTCTTTTTCTATTTCTCCATAATCTCGTATCATTTTTACTATGTGTGCTTTTTTTCTTTTTTTTTTTCACCCTTCTCTTGTGAAGGATGCCTACTTTTTCCCCCTAACTTCTTTCTTGGGCTGTTATCAACTGTGGCCCCAGTTCTAAGTGGGCTTTAACAGGTTCAGGCCTACTGTGTTTATAGGAGAAACTGCAAAGTGGCTAACCATAGCCGAATTTGGCTTACAAATGTGTTTTGCTTGATCCAGTCTCTGATTCTCCTAGGTTTAATTGTTGATCATAAATTTAAAATATAAAAGAAGTATAGGTTGCCTCAAACAAAACACTTTTCTATGCTTCAGTAGTCCAGAACATACCTTTGCATATTACAGAGTAGTCTCAAAGTGGATACTCATTGTAATGAATTAGGAAGAAAATATAAAACTTTATTCAGATATTTCAGAAGTCAGAAGCATTCTTTATAAATATTTCAATAAAATATTTTTTAAAGATGCTTAAAACATAAGCTCTAGACATGTAGAAAATTTGGATATGAGGAAAATCACATTTCAGGGAATTTTAATGAAAAGTTAATTATATTAAATAAAAACAAAGCTGAATTGTTAACTTTCTTTTTTTCTCTTTTTTTTTGAGGCGGAGTCTTGTTCTATCGCCCAGACTGGAGTGCAGTGGCATGATCTCAGCTCACTGCAATCTCTGCCTCCTGGGTTCAAGCGATTCTCCTGCCTCAGCCTCCCAAACAGCTGGGATTACAGGTGCCCACCATCATGTCCGACTAATTTTTGTATTTTTGTTTTTTTTAGTAGAGATGGGTTTTTGCCATGTTGGCGGGGCTGGCCTCTAACTCCTGACCTTAAGTGATCCGCCTGCCTCAGCCCCCCAAAGTGCTGGGATTACAGGCATGAGCCACTGCGTCCGGCTGAATTGTCAACTTTCTTTCATTGTTTAAGAAGAAACATAACATAAGTATAAGATGCCCAAACATAAATATAAGATGCCCTAGCTTTTGATGCAGTAGAATCCAACAGATCCTAACACACTAACACCTTTAAAATTAGAGTTTTAAATGATACAAAAAGTATTGGAGGTCAGCATTAACATTCTATACTAACAAGCATGAAACTGTTCCAATAAGTAGCTAAAAGACAAACTTCCTTCTGTCCATGGACATAAATTAGCAATTTTTTTTTTTGTAGGGGGGTGGGGGTAGGGTCTCACTCTGTCGCCCAGGCTGGAGTGCAGTGGCACAATCTCTGCTCACTGTAGCCTCAGCCTCCTGGACTTAAGTTATCCTCCCAACTCACTCCCTCCCCTACCAAGTAGCTGGGACTACAGGCGTGCACCACCACACCCAGCTATAAATTAGCAATTCTTATATTCCTAACTAGTTACTTGTAAGAATGAATAGTGTGGATTTGTTTTCATTCTCCAGCTAGTTCTAATATCCTTTAAGGCAGACTCAAATTTCTTCTGTCCTCTTGTATTGTGAAGCATCATATTTTTCACATTGTGCATGCTCAACAAATGCTTATGATTAATAAACTGACTGATACTGTAGTTTGCAAGTGGGACCCTAGCAAACATAATTCTTTCCAAATGTGCTGCATACATGTAAATTGCAACCATTTCTTTGGGCAAGAATCATAAATCAAGCTCCCCCAAATATTCAGCTGAGTAATTTTTAATAGTTTTTTTTAAATTATAAAGCTAATCATTATCTTTGCAAAATTATCAGGAAATAAAAAATATAAAGAAGATAATGTCACTTGTAATATCATTACCTGGAGATTTACTAATTTTTTGGTACACAGTATCTTCTAGATTTTTTCTTTGAAAACACTTGTAAATACATGCAGAGTTAATTTTTTTAATTTTTCATCTTTACTTGGATATAATTGACAAATATAAATTGTACATATTGAAGGCTTATAACTTGATGTTTTGATATATGTATTCATTATGAAAATATCATCGCAATCAAATTAGTTAACATAACCATCACCTCACGTAGTTACCTTTTTTTGTGTGTGGTGAGAGCACTACCCTCTCAGTACATTTCAGGTATACAGTATGGATTTGTTAACTGTAGTTACCATGCTGTACATTAGATCTCAAGAATTTATTCATCTTCTATAACTGAAACTTTGTATTCTTTGGCCAGTATCTCTCCATTTTCCTCACCTTCCATACCCTGGCAACCACTGTTCTACTCTGTGCTTCTGTAAGTTTCACTATTTTAGATTCTACGTATAAGTATGATCATGCAGTATTTGTCTTTCTGTGTTAGCTTACGTCATTCAGCATAATGTTCTCCATGTTCATCCATGTTGTCCCAAATGAGAGGATTTCCTTCCTTTCTAAGGCTTAGTAATATTCCATTCTATACATTTCACATTTTCCTTATTCATTCATCTTTGGATAGACACTTAGGTTGTTTCCATCTTAGGTGTTGTGAATAACGCTACAATGAGCATACAAGTGCAAATATCTCTTTGAGTTACTAATCTTTGTTTATTTTGGATATGCTTTGGTTTGAAATGTCCCCCAAAATTCATGTGTTGAAATGTAATCCCCATTATTGTGGTATTAAGAAGTGTGACCTTTGGGAGGTGATTAATTCATGAGGACTTTGACCTAGTGAATGGGATTGGCATCCTTACAAAAGGGTTGCAGGTTGAAGGGAGTACTGTCTTGCCCTTCTGTCCTTTCAGCTACGCGAAGGCATAGCAATCCTCCTCTCGGGAGGATTTAGCAACAAGGTGCCATCCTGGAAGCAGAGAACAATCCTCACCAAACACCAATCTTGCCAATGCCTTGATCTTAGATTTCCCAGCTTCTAGAACATGAGAAATAAATTTCTACTGTTAATAAAATACTCAGCCCGTGGTATTTTCTTATTCAAATGGATTAAGACAGAATGTATACCCAGAAGTAAGACTATGGGATCATAGGATAGTACTATTTTTTAATTTTTGAGGACCCTGCATTCTATTTTCCTTAATGGCTGTACCAATTTCTATTCTCATCAACTGTGTACAAGTTTCCCTTTTCTCTACATCCTCATCAACACTTGTTATATTTTGTCTTTTTGATACTAGCTGTCCTAACAGATATGTGATGTTATCTCACTGTGGTTTTGATTTGCATTTATCTGATGATTAGTGATGTTGAACATTTTTTCAAATGCTTGTTGGACATATGTATATCTTCTTTTGAGAAATGTGTATTCAGGTCTTAGTTCATTTTTCAATCACATTACTTGTTTTTTTGATTTTTTTTTTAGTTCCTTATATATTTTGCTTTTAACAATTTTTTTAAATTAAAAAAAATTTTAAATAGAGACAGGGTCTCACTTTGTTGTCCAGATTTGTCTCAAACTCCTGGGCTCAAGTGATCTTCCCACCTCAGCCTTACAAAGTCCTAGGATTACAGGTCTGAGTCACTGTGTCCAGCTGAGTTCCTTATATATTTTGGATATTGTACCCTTATCAGATATTTAGTTTGCAAATATTTTATTATTGTTATTGAAAATGGAATTATTTTCTTAATTTCCTTTTAGATAGTTCATTATTTGTGTATAAAAATGCCACTAATTTTTGTATGTTAATTTTATATCCCACAACTTATTTAAATTTGTTCTAACAGTTTTTTGTTTAGTCTTTAACGTTTTCTACATATATGATACTGTCATCTACAAACAGTGATAATTTTTCTTCTGCCTTTCCTGTTTGGATGTATTTTCTTTTTCTTTCTTTCTTCTTTATTTTTTCCTTTTTTTTTTTTTTTTTTTTTTGTCTAATTGCTCTGGCTATGACTAGTGTATGTTGACTAGAATTAGTAAGAATAGGCATTCTTTCCTTGTACTGGATCTTAGAGGGAAAGCTTCCAGTTTTTCCCCATTGATTATGATGTTTGCTGTGGGCTTTTCCTATATGATCTTTATTGTGTTGAGATAAGTACCTTCCATATCTATTTTATTGAGAGTTTATTTTTTATTACGAATGGATGTTGAAATTTGTCACATGCTTTTTCTATATTTATTGAGATGATCATGTGGTTTTTATGTTTCCTTCTGCTAATGTGGTATACCATACCAATTGTTATTTGCAAATCAAACATCTGAACCATCCTTGCATCTCAGGGAGAAATCCCACTTGATCATGGTGTATAATCCTTTCAATTGCTGTGGAATTTGGTTTGCTAGATTTTATTGAGGATTTTTGCATTTGTGTTCATTGGGGATATTGACCTATTGTGTTCTTTTCTTGGAGTCTTTGTCTGGTATCATGGTTATCCTGGTTTTGGTAGTATGGTGATGCTGGTATAACAATTCCTGTTTTCTTTTGGTTACCATTTGCATGAGATATCTTTCTGCATCCCTTCACCTTCAGCCTGTGTGTCCTTAAATCTAAAGTGAGTCTTTTGTGGACATCATGTAGTTAGGTCTTGTTTTTATTTTTGTTTTTAAATCCATTTAGCCAATCCATGTCTTTTGTTTGGGGAGTTTAGCCCATTGGCCTTCAAAGTAATTTTTGATAGGTAAGAATTTACTCTTGCCATTTTATTAATTGTTTTCTGCCTGTTTTGTAGTTATCTTTTTCCTGTCTTCTGTTGTTGCCTTTCTTCTCTTGTGGTTTGCTAACGTTTTTGTGGTGGTATGCTTTGATTCTTTTCTCCTTATTTTTTGTCTATCTAGTGTACATTTTTTCATGGTTACTATGGAGTTTACATTAAACCTTTTCTAGATATAGAAATATGTTTTAGGCTGATAACCACTTAACTTCAATCACATACATACATACTGCATATTTTATTTCCCCTCCACACACTTTATGTAATTGATGTCAGATTTTGCCTCTTTCTACGTTGTGTTTTCATTACAAATTTTTGTGGTTATAGTTATTCTGACTAATTTTGTATTCTGATTTATATATGAGTGTTAACAGTAATTTTATTGCCACAGTTACAGTATTATATGTTTGTGTTGTTTACCTTTATAAAAGTGAGATTTATACTTTCATATGCTTTCATGCTGTTGTTTAATATCTTTTTATTTCAACTTGAAGAACTTCCTTTAGCACTTTTTGTAAGGCAGGTCTAGTGGTGACAAATTCCCTTAGTTTTTATTTGTCTGGGAAAGTCTTTATCTTTCCTTCATTATTAAAAAACAATTTTGGCAGATAAAGTCTTCTTGGTTGGCAGGTTTTTTTGTTTGTTTGTTTCAGCACTTTTAACATATAATCCCACTCTTTCCCAATCTGTAATGTTTCTGCTGAGAACTTTACTGATCTGTAATGTTTCTACTGAGAAGTCTTATTTGGGTTTTTTGTCTATTTGATAAGTCACTTTTCTCTTGCTGCTTTAAGAATTCTTTTTTGTTTTTGTCTTTGGCCTTTGATAATTTAGTTATAATGTCTCATGGTAGACCTCATTGGCTTCAATCTATTTGGGGATCTTTGGGCTTCATGAATCAGGATGTTCATTCCACTTTCTAGGTTTGGGAAGTTTTTAGCCATTATTTCTTTAAATAGGCTTTCTCTCTCTTTCTCTTTCTCTTCTCCTTCTGATAAGGCCATAATGTGTATATTGGTTCACTTGATGTTGTCCCCCATTAGTTCTATACTTTTTTCATTTTTTTTTCTTTTGTTCTTCTAACTAGATATGTTCAAATCTGTCTTTGAGTTCATGGACTTCTTCTTCTACATGACTGAGTCTGTTGTTAAACTTTTTATTGAGCTTTCATTCTTTTTGTTCCAGGATTTCTATTAGGTTCTTTTACGTAGTTTCTATTTTCTTGGCTGCACTTCTTATTTTTGTTCATATATTGTTTCCCCCAGTTCATTTAGTTGTTTATCTGTGTTATTTTGTAGCTCATTGAGCTTCTTTAAGAAAATTATTTTGAATTCTTTGTCAAACAGTTAATAAATCTCCATTTCTTTAGGGTCAGTTACTGGAGCTTATTAGTTTGCTTTGCTGGTATCGTGTTTGCTTGATTCTTCATGATCTGTGTAGCCTTGAGTTGGTGCCTGTGAATTTGAAGAAGCAAACGTCTTTTCCAGTCTTTACAGGCTGGCTTGGCAGATCTCCTTCTACTGTGGACTTGAAGTGATGGGACTGTCTTCTAGGATCATGGTTTACCAAGGGTGGAGTTGTGTCATGTCATTGCTGCTGAGTCTGCATTTAGGTCTGCCATTGGTGAGCCTGATACTGGGGACATAGGCAGGTGTGTATCCTGAGGAATGGGACTGCCTCTGTAACCATGGTCAAGCAGGGCTGGAGCCAGGTCATGAGGCCACTTCTGGTCTGCAGTTGGACCCACAGATGGCAAGACTCTACCAGAGTCACAGATGGTTGTGGCTCCTGCTGCATCCTTGGGTGAGCTCCTGTTGGGTTCTGGATGGGTTGCTGAGTGGGCAGGACTGCTCTGGGACTGCAGTACGGCAGAGTTGGATCTAGGTCACAGGGCTCCTTCACAGTCTAGTTAGGTCCGTGCTTGGCTGGCCTTTTACCAGGGGCACAGATGAGTGTGGCTCCTCCCTTGATGGTCCCTTGGTGGAAGGGGCTAGTGGCAGGACTGTGGAAAAGTGGGGCTGGAGCCAAGTCCACAGGGATACAGGGCTGCTTCTTGTCTGCAGCCAGGACCATGGTCATTGAGCCTGCCACTGGGATGTGAGCCTGTTTTCTCAAAACAACCCTCTTGGTCTTGCGTTCCACCAATGCTTTGCCACCTTCTACTAGGATCCCAAAGTTCTCTCAAAGGCACTTTTGTCCATGGATGGCTGCCAAATTATTATTTCTCTTGGTGTGGAGGGCGGGCATAAGCTGGGGTCTCCTATTCTGTCATCTTGCTGTTCATCTCTTGGCATACATTTTTAAAATACAAAAATGGGATCACTTTATACATACAGTTTTATAACTGTCTTTTCCATCTAGCCATATATTAGGGACACCTTTCCATGTCAATGAATATAGGTCTATATATTCATATAATATAAATATCATTCCATGTACTGTATTTTATTTAATCAATCCTTTTTTGTTGATTTTAAGGCATTTACATGTTTTCTATTATAAACAATGTATAGTTGAACATCATTTACCTTTCTTTAGAAAAAAATTTCCAAAACAGAATTGCACAACAAGCTCCAAGCATGAGATCAATAAATACTTGTTGAATAATCATCAACTATATGACTAATAATGGGGACACAACTATTGTTTAACTCGTTTGAAATGGTTAATCTTTTAGACATATGAAGATATGTTAGAAAACTGTGTATATACACATATATTGCATATAGTAGCTGGGACTACAGGCGCACACCACTCTGCCTGGCTAATTTTTCTGTTTTTTGTAGAGACAAAGTTTCGCCATGTGCCCAGCTGGTCTCAAACTCTTGAGCTCAAATGATTCGCCTGCCTTGGCCACCCAAAGTGCTGGAATTACAGGCATTAGTCACTATACCTGGTCTATAAAAGTATATTTTTGAAGTCTTTCTAGTAGCTTCACTGACAAATATTTTGAGATGCTTATTCAGAGAGAATATTTGTGGTCTAAAGTTTGGGAGAGACCCAATATGCTGTTAATCCCAGCACTTTGGGAGGCCTAGGGAGGCAGATCACTTGAGCTCAGTTCAAGACCAGCCTGGGCAACATGGTGAAACCCTGTCTCTAGCAAAAATAAAAAAACTTAGCTGCACATGGTGGCACACATCTGTGGTCCTAGTTACTTAGGAGGCTGAGGAGGGAAGATTGCTTGAGCTCAGGGTGCGGAGGTTGCAGTGAGCCGAGATTCTGCCACTGCATTCCTGCCTGAGTGACAGAGTGAGACCCCATTTCAAAAAAAAAAAAAATATATATATATATATATATATATATATACACACTGTTAACTATCAAATATTAATAGCAATATTTACTGTGGGGAAATAACAAACCACAGTTGTTCTTGTGGTTGATATTAGCAGCAGTGTCATATATTAATAGTGTCCCTTACCAATGATTTAAATATTTTAAAAATAGAGGTAATAATCTCAGAGTTGTTGAGAGGGTTAAGTGAGATAATCCAAGGTGCTTGTCAATGGTAAGCAGGTAAAAAATATCTGTCTTACTTCCTAGCATTCCTAACGATGCCCTACTCCTAGCAGGTACTCATTAATGCTGTGGAGGTACTGGAGTGTTCAATCGTAACATATTAACAATGACCATTAGATTTCATTTCATATTCAGATAGAGTTTTGTGTATTTTTGAGTGTAATCAAATGACTACATAAAGCTACACTAATTCTATTGCTTGTTAAAAGGAAGACAATCATTGAAAAGTATGAATTACAGGTTTTTTAAAGAGTAAAGATATTTTTCTTTCTTTCTTTGTTTCTTTCTTTTTTTTTTTTTTTGAGACGGAGTCTGGCTCAGTCGCCCGGGCTGGAGTGCAGTGGCGCGATCTCGGCTCACTGCAACCTCCGCCTCCGGGGTTCACACCATTCTCCTGCCTCAGCCTCCCAAGTAGCTGGGACTACAGGCTCCGGCCACTACGCCCAGCTAATTTTTTGTATTTTTAGTAGAGACAAGGTTTCACCGTGTTTGCCAGGATGGTCTCGATCTCCTGACCTCGTGATCCACCCGCCTCTGCCTCCCAAAGTGCTGGGATTACAGGCGTGAGCCACCGCGCCCGGCCCATAGTTGTATTTCTTTTAAATTCATCTAATAACTATAAATAATCTAAAATTCAATAAATTCTTTGGGGGAATATATTTTATCATATAAGTAACACTTTTTTTTTTTTTTTTTTTTTTTTTTTTTGAGACAGAGTCTTGCTCTGTCGCCTAGGCTGGAGTGCAGTGGCGCAATCTCTGTTCACTGAGACCTCCACCTCCCAGGTTGAAGTGATTCTCCTGCCTCAGCCTCTCGAGTAGCTGGGACGACAGGCGCCTGCCATCACGCCCGGCTAATTTTTTGTATTTTTAGTAGAGATGGGGTTTCACCACGTTAGCCGTGATGGTCTCAATCTCCTGATGTCGTGATCCGCCCGCCTCGGCCTCCCAAAGTGCTGGGATTACAGGCGTGAGCCACAGTGCCCAGCCTACTACTTTTTTTTGTTTTGTTTTGTTTTGTTTTTTAACTTACCAGTTGCAAGTTAAGTTATCGTGTGCAACTAAAACTTTTTCTTTTTTGGCCAGGTATGATGTTTCACACCTGTAATCTCAGCATTTTGGGAGGCTGACGTGGGAGGATTGCTTGAGCTCAGGAGTTCAAGACAAGCCTGGGCAGCATAGTGAGACCCCTGTCTTTCCAAAAAAATTTTCTTTTAATTAATGGAGGATGTTAGCACATGTCTGCAGTCCCAGCTACTTGGGAGGCTGAGGTGGGAGGATCCCTTGATCCTGGGAGTTTGAGGTTACAGTGAGCCCAGATTACACCACTGAACTCCAGACTGGTTGACAGAGTAAGACCCTGTCTCAAAAAACAAAACAAAACAGAAAACTCAAAGAAACCCCTTTTCCCTCTGAAATCTTATTCTCTTAGGGAATCTTTTACTCACAATTAAAGGTAAAATTTATCAACCCAGATTCTTTAAAGTATAGGTCGACTTAATGTGATTTTCTCACTGTGTATGTTTTTATATAAGCTGGATAAAAGAAAAATGGGAAAAAAATATCTTTTCCTTGAGACCATTTAAATTTTAATTTTAAACCTCACATGGAAAGCAATGTTCAGTTTGAAATGAGACATTGTAAAGCAATGTATTAGAGATCCTGGGGCAATTTCAGTCTAATTCAACTAATAAATATTGAGTGCATATTACAAGTTCAACACTGTGTTGGGAATACAAAGACAAATTTAATTTGGATGTTAATGCTGGGAGAGAATTTAGGAATAATTTAATACAAACCCTTCAATAGATAGAGGAGGAAATTAAAGGTTCTGGGAGATGAAGTCACTTTCTCACAGTTAGTAGATAAGTAATAGAGCCAAGATTAGAACACTTCCAATTTGGTATTCCTTGCGTCGCCTCACACTCACTGCTCCAAGGTTTTACAAAAGATACAGTTTTTACATTGGCTAGAACTCATGTGGCTGGGCTATCCCAACAAAGCAGGTCGGGAAAATTTCCGTGATAGTCAGCATCTCAAAATAGCAGCTAGTCACTGCAGCTTTGTTCCCAACTCTGCAAGAATGAAAGAAATTCTAATTATACAACTGGCACTGGACAAATAGTCCCTCTCAACAAACATTTGAGAGCTAACTATGTGCCTGGTTCTGTGTTATACCTTAGGAATATAAAGTAGACCCCAAACAATCCTTGTCTTTAAAAAATTAATATTGCAGTGAAGGAAATAAACCTATGAAGAGATAACTTCAGTAACATTACATAGCCAAAACCAATGCCTAGGAAAACGCATTCCAATTTTGTTTTCTTCTTTTCATCATTTTTTGTTAAAATTTTGTTATAGTGAGAGTGTTTTGGCCAGGACACAAATACCCAGATCTTTCTTCAACACCCCTCCAAGAAGTTCCTGTGGCAGAAATTTGCAAAAGAAACCATGGCAAAGCAAAGCAAAGTTAGCACTTGACTCCACACCTCAATGCAGAGAAATAGGATAGTTTTAGGGGAGCAGACATTACTTTGGTCTAGTTGGGTTTAAATGACCTGGCCAAAGCACCATGTTACATTCAAACCCAGATTTTAGATCTTATTCTGGTTGCATGGAACAAAAATATGTGTGTGAGAGAGGGTGAGCTAGGTGATTCAGCCTCTGCCATTGTGGGTCAGCCCCACTCTTAGTGCTCTGATGGCCTGAAAGAGAGAATCACAGAAATTCTGCTGCTGATATTTTACACTTGGAAATCCCACCACTAGCAAATGTGGCCTCATCAGTGACTTTAAACACAATAAGCGCCTCCTCTCTACTTTGACAGTTTGGTGACCTTCCATAAGACATTTCCTTCCTAGAGTATTCTGTTTTGTTTTGTTTCCTTTTTTTTTTTTTTTTTGAGACAGAGTCTCGCTCTGTTGCCCAGGCTGGAGTGCAGTGGCGCCATCTTGGCTCACTGCAAGCTCTGCTTCCCGGGTTCACGCCATTCTCCTGCCTCAGCCTCCTGAGTAGCTGCGACTACAGGCTCCGGCCACCACGCCTGGCTAATATTTTGTATTTTTAGTAGAGACGGGGTTTCACCGTGTTAGCCAGGAAGGTCTCAATCTCCTGACCTCGTGATCCACCCGCCTAGGCCTCCCAAAGTGCTGGGATTACAGGAGTGAGCCACTGCTCCCGGCCTTGTTTCCTTTTTTTAGTGCCAGATAATCTCCTTGAAAACTTCACTTAAATTTTATTTTAAAAAACATTATTTTCTTTTTTTTTTTCGAGACTGAGTCTTGCTCTGTTGCCCAGACTGGAGTGCAGCAGCACGATCTCTGCTTACTGCAACCTCTGCCTCCCAGGTTGAAGTGATTCCCCTGCCTCAGCCTCCCAAGTAGCTGGGATTACAGGTGGTATGCATCACCACTCCCAGCTAATTTTTGTATTTTTAGTAGAGAAGGGGTTTCACCATGTTGGCCAGGCTGGTCCCGAACTCCTGACCTCAAGTGATCCACCTGCCTCAGCCTCCCAAACTGCTGGGATTACAGGCGTGAGCCACTGCGCCCGGCCAAAACCGTTATTTTCTAATGACATCAAATTTGGATCAGTCCTTTTCATTATATCCTATCAGCTATTATACCCAAGCTAAACATTAGTGGCCATCCTGTGAGGTGCAAATAAAAACAATGTATACTCTTAGTTTGCTTTCCTTGAGTTAATAGAAGAGTTGAATATTTTAACAGAGGAGCTGATCGTTCACATAGAGCTTTAAGTGTTTTTAGATGGGCCATGAGAAGTAAAGCAAACATTTTGAATGATTACAGCTCTACAATTCTAGTGTGAAATGATTTTTATTTTTTAAACTTGTTTGCCCAGTTAACTTTGGCATTACACAAGAAATGGACAATCTGACAGAATCTGATGATTATCTCATGAGGAAGTACAGCTACATACATTAGAAAGCAACAACATAGCAATTTTCTTCTTAAGAGCTTTTCTTTTAATCTTACCTCTCCATAAATATGATCTGAGCAATCTGTAACTCTAGATATTTGCTTTTTAAAGCTTATTGCTTTTAATGGCATTGGGCTCATAAATTTTTGCACGTTAAACCTCAATGGATCCCCAAAAACACATTTTTATTCTCCCATAATAACATGCATTTAATGAGCTTGTTTATCAGATACCAATCTGCAGGAAAATTAATCATTTTATTTATGTACTCAATTCAATCCAACATACATCGATTGCATGCCTACTATATGCCAAGCCCTATGCCAGGTGCTGGAAGTACAAAGATGTGCAAAACACAGTTCTTGATTTCCAAGAATTCAGTGTGTAAGGGTAAATAAACTAGATATCTATAACAAAAGATTGAAAAATGCTGTAACAGCAGTAGGTGTATAGTGCTGAAGGAGACAGAGCATAGAGGCATAATTATTCCTGGGTAAAAGGGAGAACGGGGCTGGAAAAAAGCAACTGTTGGGATTGGCGCCGCTACAATATGGCATCCAAATTTCGGCTGCACCCATGGTGATTTTGAGATTCTGATTTGATGTGCTGGTCTAGCTGCTGCTTCTCTCCCCTTCACTAATGATTCCAAAATTCGTAATTCTTCATGTAGCTTAATGCTTTTTTTTTTATTTCTTCCTGTGCCCCCTTGCCCTCTTCCTCTTTAGCAAACCACCTTTCTTCCTTGTTCATAGAGCAAATTGCTTCTCTCATATGAACAACCTCAATTTCCTGCTCTCCTTCACCATTCCATCCTCCCACCCCCAGTGTTTTCTATGAAGATATTCTGGCCACAAGCTTAAAGTTTAGACACATCTTCCTGTGCTCTGGATTACGTGAATTCTTGCTCCTTGGAGGAATTTACTGCGTCAATGATTTTCTCCTTTTTTGTATTTTCATCGTTTCCCTTTGGCTTCTTCTTTGCAGTCAGATGTCCTCAAATGTCTCCCATCTTTAAAAAGTAACACGAAACCTCCACCTCATTTCTTACTTTATTTTTATTTATTTTTGTATATATTTTTTTCAGATGGAATTTTGCTCTTGTTGCCCAGGCTGGAGTGTGATGGCACAATCTCAGCTCACTGCAATCTCCACCTCCCAGGTATAAGTGATTCTCTTGCCTCAGCCTCCCAAGTAGCTGGGATCACAGGCATGCACCACCACATCTGGCTAATTTAGTATTTTTAGTAGAGATGGGGTTTCACCATGTTGGCCAGGCTGGTCTCGAACTCCTGACCTCAGGTGATCTGCCCACCTCAACCTCCCAAAGTGCTGGGATTACAGCCATGAGGCACTGCACCCGGCCATTTCTTTCTTTCTTTTTTTTGAAATGAAGTCTTACTCTTGTCCCCCAGGCTGGAGTGCAATGGTGCAATCTCAGCTCACTGCAACCTCCGCCTCCCAAGTAGCTGGGATTAGAGGCGCCTGCCACCATTTCTGGCTAATTTTTGTATTTTTAGTAGAGACAGGGTTTCACCATGTTGGCCAAGCTGGTCTTGAACTCCTGACCTCAGGTGATCTGCCTGCCTTGGCCTCCCAAAGTGCTGGGATTACAGGCGTGAGCCACCGTGCCTGGCCATTTCTTACTTTAACAACCCTGTCTTTCTCTTCTGTCAAGCTCCTTGACAGAAGAATTTAACTACCATTTATTTCAATGCTGACTACTATTTGGATACTTCTTCCATACTTCACTGAAACTTCTTTGACAAAGTTCATCAATGCTTTCTTGTCAAATTCAATGGTCTCTCTTCAGTACTACTCTTATCTTCTCTGTATCATTTTATATAGTTAAATATGCCTTTCTTCTTGAAATTATCTTTTACGCTAGCTTTCAGTACACAGCTCTTTCTAGATTTTCCTTTTACTTTTCTATTTTATCTCCTTCGTTGTTTTCTTTTGACTTCCATTTACACCTCAAGGAGTGATTATTGGCTCAAATAGTGAAGACAGATAGTCTTTTAATACCCCCCAAAACACATGGACTACATATGGGAGCAGTGTCGCCAAAAAAGAGAGGAAATGATGCTAGGTCAATTCATCCATCTTATATCTCTACATCTATTTAATTTTTTCTTTTGTCTGCTTAGCACCATGGGGTGGTATTAAGCTCACTCCATAACTCCAGAATTGGGCAGATGGTTTCAGTTTGTCCAATCAGAGTTTTCTACTTCCTAGTTATAATAATTGGACTAAGGATGAGCAACAAGACTACTTTCTGAGTCTTTTATTACAACTACAGGGAAAGAAGGTAGCACAGTTCTGCTGTACCTGAAGTTTGGGTAATGTATATGTAGTGTTGCCAGGTATCACTGTAAGGAATAAGCCTGCCTGACTGAAGAGCAGAGTCAGAAAATAGAGAGAAACTAAATTCTTACAATATCATTTGAGTACCTGGAAAGACCCAGCTGTCCTAGGAGCCAATTATTAAACTGGTCTTTTCAGTCACTTAAGATCACAAATGGTTATCATTATGATGATGATGATTATCATCATTATTGCTTAAACTTGTTTGAGTGTCTTTGTATTTACAAACTTGGAATCACAAAGGAAAAAAGAGGTCCTATCTAATAAGCTTTTTCTGACTTCTAGGCCCTCGCTACTCAGTGTGGTCCCAGAACCAGCAAGATTGTATTGCTTGGGGTTGCATCAGAATGCAGAGTCCCAGATTCTACCCAGACGTAGTGGATCAGAATAAGCATTTTAATAAGATTCTCCAGGTGATTACTTGTACAATGAAGTTTGAGGACTACTGTTCTTGGATTTAGCAGAGTTTTTCTCTCTCTCTTTTTTGTTTTTGGTTCTCTATGACAGTCATTTTCACCTGGGCAGGGAGAATGTATCCCAGAGATAGCAGAAGAGAATCTTCCTGACCAGTTGACAATCACTGCTTCACTTGTCCTGCTTCACGTTTTTGCATCCACTTCTGTGGTTTTTGCTACCACCTACAGAAGATTGACTTCCAAATGATGCCTACTAGAAATGTGAACCTGGATATTCCACCGTGTCTGAAATGCAGTTTCTAAATCTCAGTTCTCTCACCCTCCCTCCCTTTCCTCCTAAATTTTATTCTTAGTAAATGACACCTATTTCTCCGGTTTTAATTTCCTTTCCTCTCTTTTCCCCTCCACTGCAATAAGCTCTCTGGCACTGAAACTTGAACTGATGTGATCACCAATGAGCTCCCTATTGACAAGTCAATCATATCTTATTCAACTTCTCTGGGTATTGACAATTCTATGCTTCTTGAAGCTGTTTCCTTCCTGGTCTTTCTTGTTGTGATCCACTTTTGGTTTTCTTGCTATGTTTCTGACATGACCTTTTCATTTTCCTTTGTTTATTTTTCTTATATGGCCTGCCCTTTCACATTGGTTTGCCTAGAACTGTGATAACAGCTCTTTCTTATTCTACAGTCTCTGGGCAATTTCATCTAATCTGTGGTTTTTATAATATGTTTAGCAAATGTTTCTTGAGCATCTACCAAATATCAGTGCCTAGAACCAAACCTAACATATACTGGTGGTGTCTTTTTTTTAATAAATGCATGCATGAATGAATATTCCAGGCATTATTTGTGGCAGATGCTGGAGATACATATGTCAATGAGATTGGGTTTCTTCCTACCCTCAAGCCAGCCACAGTGGCTTCACATCTGTTACTCCAAATTATGTGGAGTCACATCTGTTACTCCAAATTATGGCTTACTCCTGAGCTCCAGACCCACATATTCAACTACTTTTTTGTATTCTCATCATCTTGTCCTCCATGTACCTCAAGTTTAACATGTTCAATGTTGTACTTCCTTACTCTTATATTCGTTCATGTTATTTTACCTGACAGCATCATCTGTCTGATGGCCCAAGCCAGAAACCTGAGGCTCTAACTAATCACCAACAGCTATCTACACAATCCTCTTAATATCGGTCATTCCTTTTTCTCCACCCCCTTTGTTATTGTTTTAAGACCCTTTTTCATTATCTCTTGCTTGAATTATTACAAATGCCAGCCTGGAAGTAACTACTTTAAATTCTTTCAGTTAATTCTTTGGGTATCAAGCTCTATATCTAAATAACACATTTATTTGCTACTTTCTGACTTTTTCTGATTTAGGCTTTATTTATTGATTTGCCACTTTTAAAGATAAAAATTTAGCCCTGTTTTTATCTTCCCCATATTTACTGTACACAGGAATTCCTTCTAAGCACTCAGTCTAGCAATATAATTATACTTTTATTTTTATTAGATCGATAGTCAGTGTCTACACTGTTATGACAATGAAAATGCTAATAACCAACTGAGCTGTAGTTAGTACCTATTATTGTATTTCCTTTTCTGTACATTTTTTTCCCTGAAGATAATTTTTATGATTGTTTTGATTCCTTAGTTGTCTACTAAATTGAACAATATGAAATTTATAGTTTTATAGGACAAAATTATTGAAAATTGGCATTATGTGGTTCAAACTGGCATGGTCTTTTTATTAATTAACACTGAATTCTCTCCTAGTTACCCACATATCTCAATATTTTTAGATGAAGCATTCTATCACTTTCAATTTATTGATACCTTCTAATGAATCAAGTGTTTTTTTTGATTTTCATCTTCCTTAAGAAGACTCCTGGAGCCTTCTGACTTGCTCCAATCTGAACTGGTTGCCAGCAGGGACACAGCTGTCATCCTGGGGTTCTTTCTTATGTGTTAGATTCCTAGAGATCTGTTTCTTATATCCTATGGCTTCTTATTTTTCAATTTATTCCCTCATTTTGAAGAATCACATTTTCTGATAGCTTCCTGAGAAAGAGTGAACTAAAGGTAAAGTTTTGAGAACTTGCCTATTTAAAACATCTTTATTCATCCTTCACAATTTGTGGCATGGTATATCATTCTATGTTAAAAGTAATTTTCTTTAGAATTTTGAAGGCACTGCCACAATGTCTTTTAGCTCTGAGTTTGCCAAGAGGTCCAAAGCCATTCTGTTTCTTGATTCTTGCTTTCTGATCAGATATTTTCCTCCAGAACCTTTTCTTTTTCTTAGTATTCTAAAATGTGATGATGTTATGTCATGGTGGATGTCCAATAAGCGTCCCGTTGGACTGAGTACTCCGTGAATACTTTCAATCTTACTGGCCTGGCTTGGGTCATATGCCTACTCCCAAACAGATTGTGGTAAACAGGAGAATGCTGTACTCTGGCCAGTTCTAGGTAATTTGTCCATCCCTGGAACTGGTAATTGGGTGGAGGTACATGGACTGACAATACAAGAAGGGAAATTCGGGGTGCTGTTATGAAAAGAAACACAAAAGATTGAGGAGACAAACCTAGAGGCATCCACTGTATAATGTAAACAAACTCTCTGTTTATGTGTAGCTTGATGGAAACCTGATTTGTAATCAGGTTGCTGAGTTTTGAATGACTGAATTTGCTGTTGTTCAAATGGTCTAAATGACATTCAGTGATTCACAGTCACCATTCCAAGCATGCAATTTATAATAAAGAGAGAAGTAGTATCTTATATTTTATGGAAAGCTTGATTAACTTTCATTATTTTTTAGAAAATATGTGAAAATGTCTGATTAAATGGATTTTATAGATGCAACCATAAATATATTTATTTCTCAAAAGCCTGAAAATATGTGCCCATTTATGTAGTGCTAGTTGATGAAGTAGCCAGGAGCCAAATCATTTGTGCGAAAGAAATGGGACCATGTTCCCAGAATAGACAAGTAGCATGTTTACCACTGTCTCTTGCTATTCCCTGTCCTGGTAAGGCCCTGGTACAATGGCAGGTTTGAAGCTCTGGATCTGATTGAGTCACCCAGTGCATCTTAGAATAAAATTGCCTCTAGGGCTTTTATGGTTTTAGGTTTTACATTTAAGTCTTTAATCCATCTTGAGTTAATTTTTGTTTAAGGTGTAAGGAAGGGGTCCAGTTTCAGTTTTCTGCATATGGTTGGCCAGTTTTCCTGCACCATTAATTAAATAGGGAACCCTTTCCCCATTGCTTGTTTTTATCAGGTTTGTCGAAGATCAGATGGTTGTAGAAAACCTAGGCGATGCCATTCAGGACATAGGCATGGGCAAAGACTTCATGACTAAAACACCATAAGCAATTGCAACAAAAGCCAAAATTGACAAATGAGATCCAATTAAACTAAAGAACTTCTGTACAGCAAAAGAAACTATCATCAGGGTGAACAGGCAACCTACAGAATGGGAGAAAAGTTTTGCACTCTATCCATTTGACAAAGGTCTAATATCCAGAATCTACAAGGAACTTAAACAAATTTACAAGAAAAAAGCAAACAACCCCATCAAAAAATGGGCAAAGGATATGAACAGACACTTCTCAAAAGAAGACATTTATGTGGCCAACAAACATGAAAAAAAAGGTCATCATCACTGGTCATTAGAGAATGTAAATCAAAACAACAATGAGATACCATCTCGTGCCAGTTAGAATGGCGATCATTAAAAAGTCAGGAAACAACAGGTGCTGGAGAGGATGTGGAGAAATAGGAACACTTTTACACTGTTGGTGGGAGTGTAAATTAGTTCAACCATTGTGGAAGTCAGTGTGGCAATTCCTCAGGGATCTAGAACTAGAAATACCATTTGACCCAGCAATCTCATTACTCGGTGTATACCCAAAGGATTATAAATCATCTTACAATAAAGACACAGGAACACATATGTTTATTGCAGCACTATTCACAATAGAAAAGACTTGGAACCAACCCAAATGTCCATCAGTGATAGATTGGATAAAGAAAATGTGGCACATATACACCATGGAATACTATGTAACCATAAAAAGAATGAGTTTGTGTCCTTTGCAGGGACATGGATGAAGCTGGAAACCATCATTCTCAGCAAACTAACACAGGAACAGAAAACCAAACACCACATGTTCTCACTTATAAGTGGGAGTTCAATAATGAGGACACATGGACACAGGGCAGGGAACATCACACACTGGGGCCTGTTGGGGGGTGGGGGTTAAGAGGAGGGAGAGCATTAGGACAAATACCTAATGCATGCAGGGGTTAAAACCTAGATGACGGGTTGATGGGTGCAGCAAACCACCATGGCACACGTATACCTATGTAACAAACCTGCACATTCTGCACATGTATGGCAGAACTTAAAGTATAATAATAATAATAATAATAAATAATAATAGAATTACCTCTCCATCTCAACAGGGAATGAAACTCATATTTGAAAGATACAGGACATGTTCTGAGAATAATAAACTTCACAGCCCATCAATAATCTTTATTAGAAAAGCTGAGGTAAAAATAATTACTAAGTTTGCACATAAATCCTCCATGAATACAAAGAAACTACATGATAAGGATTTATTACCTCTATTCTACAGGCACATGTAGTTTTGCTTAGATAGTATAGAAGTCAAAGAGGAAAGAAAGCCTGCTGATTATAACTATAAAAAGCATTTATTAAAACTTTCTGTAGACAGACACTTATGATATGGTTCAGCTGTGTCCCCACCTAAAACTCACCTTGAATTGTAATAATCCCCACATGTCAAGGGTGGGTCCAGGTGGAGATAATTAAATCATGGGGGCAGTTTCCCCCATACTGTTCTCGTCGTGGTGAAAAAGTCTCATGCGATCCGATGGTTTTATAAATGGGAGTTCCACTGCACAAGCTCTCTTGCCTGCTGCCTTGTAAGATGTGACTTTGCTCATCATTTGCCTTCTGCCATGATTGTGAGGCCTCCCCAGCCATGTGGAACTGTGAGTCAATTAAATCGCTTTTCTTTATAAATTACCCAGTCTCAGGTATGTCTTTATTAGCGGTGTGAGAACAAACTAATACAACTTAAAACAACAGTAAACATGTATAAATGACATAAATTAGTAAACATTAAGGGTAAGCAAAAATAAAGTGTTTTTCCTGTAGGGTTGCCAGCCGTAACATAGGACACCCCCATTCAATGTAAATTTCAGACAAAAATAAACTTTTTAGTGTAAATATTTCTCAAGTATTTCATGGGACATACTTATACTAAAAAGACTTGTTATTTATCTGAAATTCCAATTTAAGTAGATGCACTGTATTTTTATATGCTGTATCTGGCAATTCAGGTATCATATCATAGTGATTTAATTTCATATAGAAACACAAGGAAGATTATCAGAAGTTTTATGTTTGTGGAAGTTGAGACTGGAAGGAATTTGCTACAAAATTTCCAATAGGTTAGGCAATATTTCCATTAAATGAATCCAGTTCAATCTGAGCAACATTTATAAAGTATCTCCTACCCACAGATAAATACCTGAGTGCTAGATATACAGAGATGAATAAGCTGTTTCCTCAGGATTCCTGGAGCTGAAGTGAAGATGGTTTCAGGCTGATGGAGCAGGTGGTCCAGAAATTGTATGACAAGGAAGAAGCAGGAATGTGATCATCAAGCAAATGGAGAGTTGAACAAATATGACAGTGAGGGAAGAGTTGGGTGGATAAAATGATGTAACATGTGATGAGCAGGGAGACATATTGCTTTATGAATGCATAGCAGCAGATATTAGTAATGTTCTCCTGAAGAACTCTGAGTTGTTTTACCCATGGTTTTCAGGCCTGCATCTGGAAAATAACCCCCTACATATTTGTTATATAGCATTAAGCTTGATACTGTACCCTAACTTGAGAGTTTACTTAGACTATTGTCATAGTCTAAAAACCCTTTGCCTAAATTATCAATTTTGGAGTTTCAATATGTTTGCAATCTGACCCCAGTAATAATGGACAATATTTATAGAAGTACTGTTCTGAACCCTACACATGAATTAAAATATTTATTTTTCACAATTCTATGAGGTGAGTTCAGCTATTATCTCCATTTTAAAGTGGAGGCTAGTCAGGTGTGATAAAACCAAGTGCCTGTCAGACTACATAGATAGAATAAATGAGGGGCAACAGCTTGTCGTTTCTGCTTTAAATGTATTTTATTTTATTGTATTTTATAAGCTAAAAAGAGTAATTTTAAAAATCAAAACAAAAAAATCATTGAGTAAAACTTATTACATAGTACCAGACCCAAATAAGCATACATCTAGACCAAGGGACTAAATTGTAGCAGTATATGACTAATATGTTAAATGTAAAAACTGAGTAGCTGTTACTCAAAGAAAACAATTGTTCCTTTCCTATGAAGTAGTGTTTCTCAATCTTTTTGATCAGTTTACCTTAAGAAATTAATTTTATGTCACATTTAGTTATTCTTACAAATGTATATGTGTTTATAGATATAAATATTTGCATGAAATAATACAAGACTTTACTACCTATGGTGCACTCTGATACATTTTATTCTATTGTATTTCATGTTGTTTACAACATACTAAGTTGATTTCACAGCCCACTAATGGGTCATGTCCAAGTTAAAAATCTTTGCTATAGAAAACAATTTTTTTGCTGTAGAAAACAACTTTTTCTCCGTAAGAGAAAATGATCATTGGCTCAAGATCATAATTGCATTATAACCCTTAGCATTCTGAGTGATGTAAAGTGTAAAATCTATCAAGTACTGCATATCCAGTTCCTATTATGAAAACTCTGGCAGTAAAAGAAACAGCAACATTTAAATACAATCTATTTCTTTCCTTTGCTGATTAAACTTGCCTCCTTCAGGAGATTAGGGCAGGACAACTCCTTTTAGTAACTCATTGAGGGCAGGAGGAGAATATAGTTTTTTAAATTCTCCCATAATGCCCAGCTCAAGGTAGTGGCTCAATTAAAATTTGCTGCTTTGATTAAACCAATATACTATGGCTATCAAAATATGGGTTATTGGTTACCAACTCTGGCTGATTATTGGAATTTTCTGGAAAACCTAAAAAAATACAGAACCTTATTCAGAAAAATTATAATTTTATTTATCCTTTGATCCAGCAATCCTACTTCTAGGAATCAACTCTGGGGACTGGTTGAATAAACTATGATATTGCCGAATTTTAAATTATTATGCAGTTATTAAAAAATGAGGAAGATCTCCATGATATATGGCTCAGTAAAAAAAAAATCAAGGTGCATATGTTCTGTTTACTTTTGCACAAAGAAACACAGGAAGTATAACAAGGAACTAAAAAAAGAAAAGGTTATCTATGGGGTGATTTTTGAAATGGGGTGAAGGGGAAAGGGAATTATGTGAGATTTAGAAATCAGGCCGGGCACAGTGGCTCAGGCTTGTAATCCCAGCACCTTGGGAGGCCGAGGTGGGCAGATTGCCTAAGCTCAAGAGTTTGAGACCACCCTGGGCAACATGGTGAAACCCTGTCTCTACTAAAATATAAAAAATCAGCTGGGTGTAGTGGTGGGCTCCTGTAGTCCCATCTACTCTGCAGGTCGAGGCAGGAGAATCGCTTGAACCCAGAAGGTAGAAGTTGCAGTAAGTCAAGATCATGCCACTACACTCCAGCCTGGGCGACAGAGGGAGACTCTGTCTCCAAAAAAAAAAAAAAAAAAAAAGTAATCAATGTATGCCTTTTTATGTAGTTTTGGTTTTGAATCATGTAAATATTTTACATATTAAATAACACAAGATTAATTTCAAACCAAGAATCTCTAAAACTGAAAAGATAAACAAATAAGTCTTGCTATATGTCAAATTGCAAACATAACCACACAGAGAGAAAAAAATATATTTCCAGTGAATGTAATACTCTGTGCATCCTATTGAGATATAATGAAATATAATCTAAAGAGTAAAAAAACTTAAGAAACAAAGAAAAGGCCGGGCATGGAGGCTCACGCCTGTAATCCCAGCACTTTGGGAGGCCGAGGCGGGTGGATCACCTGAGGTTGGGGGTTTGAGACCAGCCTGACCAACATGGAGAAACCCCATCTCTACTAAAAATACAAAATTAGCCGGGCGTGGTGGTGCATGCCTGTAATCCCAGCTACTCAGGAGACAGAGGCAGGAGAATCGCTTGAACCTGGGAGTTGGAGGTGGCGGTGAGCTGAGATCACGCTGTTGCACTCCAGCCTGGGTAACAAGAGTGAAACTCTGTCTCAAAACAAACAAAAAAAGAAACAAAGAAGAAAAACCTCAAGCATCTCTCTGATTTTTATTGTTAGTATACTATTGCTATTATAATTTTTAAACCATTATTGCATATTTTTGGGAAAAATACATAAATATTTAAGGAGACAAGATTTTCAGTGTAAGAAAAGGATAATGTAAGTATGAAATCAAATAACTTACAAAAAAATCATATAATGTTGAGTTTGAATTGGAAATATCTCTGAAGGAACTAGGTTCCCTTAAAGAAATGGCTAATTCAAAGTCTGAGGCAGTTAGGTAAAAATAGAGCCTGCAGTGCCATGGGCCAGAAAGCAAGGAAGTCTTCAAACAAAGGAACTAGCTGGAAGCAGCTTCCATTGACCAAATTTGGAACAAATTAAGCATCTGTAAAGAATAACTAAATGATTATAAAACATTGAATAAATAAAAATCCATGAGTTCTGAGGAGAGAGAGAGAGAAAGAGAGAGGGAAAGAGAGGGAGGGAGGGAGAGAGAGGCGGAGGGGGGAGAGAGAGAGAGAGAGAGAGAAACTCATTTGCTACAAGTGGAGGAGACATTTATATCAGCATCTTATTCTGGAAATAGGTAAGAAATTATTTACCATGTCATTTTTTTAAAGAACTGTTGAAACCAGTTAATATGTGAAACCTCTTTTTTTCACAAAAGAATGTCAGCTTTTTAATATTGAAGAAATAATAGAATTAGAAAAATCATCATTTTGGAACCTCCAGTGAAATATTGATTCAGGCAAAAAAGCCGAAATCATTAGGTGAGAAGCTGATGGGGAGGAGGATACTCACATAGTGTGTCCAAGCATCACCTCACATTACATGTTAATTGCAAAGGGGGAAAAAACCTTGCCTTTACAGTGGAGATACTGATCACTTAACATACTGATCAAACCTAGTGTTACTGACAGACAAGTTGAAACTATGTGACTCCCGGTGTGATTATTCGATTATAGCATCAGTGTGAAGTATCTGTGAAGTATCCCCAAAATGCTTAATCTAAATCTAATCAAGCTCTTAGATCCAATTCCCAGTTTACAGGAAAAAGAAGGATAAAAAGGAACCAGCTAAATGACACTAGGAGGAAACTGTTTAAATTGCCAAAAAGCAGCTTTTTTTTTTGTACGTAGCTAGCAAAGAGTTTAATCAATGAAGCCTGAAGGATCTTTTAGCTTTGAAGGTAGACACACGGGTGTTGCTTCCCTCAGCTTTTACTGTGAGCCTTATTCTTTCATAAAGAATATGCTGCTGCTGCTGCTGCTGCTACTGTTGCTGCCGCTGCTGCTACTGCTGGTCTGGGCATTATGTCCAACTGTAAAGGAATATTCTTATACAGAAAAACAATTCCAATTTCAACATAAAAAAGCAATTTAAACTTGAGAAACATTGAGCTGCACCTAGAACTGATGTCTTTCTTTTCTAAATAGAAGAAGAAATTGTTCTTGTCTAAATACGGGCATTTTGATTGCTTGATTCCACTGATCTCTATTAGCTGCTTGCTACATTACATTCTAAATGGATGTGCACTTGCCTTCTTTGTCATGAAAGTAATTTAATCTCTAACATTGATTTTTTAAAATGTTCTTTGGACTTCTAACTGGATCACTTCTCATTGATGCTGTTACATTGCTATGGCATTTTGAACTTAGCAAATGACATTAAAAATCACCTTTCTTAAATTACATTTGAGCTTAGGTGAAATAGCAGAGAAGTACATGCTTTGTTCCTTTCCTACAAAATGAAGAGAGCTTAAACTAAGGGCTCTCTTTGGTTTGGAGGAGAGAAAGTCAGGGAGATGGCAGAGCAGCTGTGTCTTGTTTTTGAGAGAGGAGAAAATTCAGGCTCATACTTTTAGAGCTGCCAGGCAGCAAAGCTTCTGCGCAAAACTGCCCTGTTTTTGCCACTGGCAACTCTACCCTTGTTGTTCCCAGAAACACCCTCCAGTTTCCCTTCCTTTAAACTATCATTTTCCTCTCCCACTAGTTAGCAGAATCATTACTGTTAAATAATAACCAAGTAGATTTTCTTACACGGTTTGAAGAAACCAATTAATTTTATAGTCTTGCTACATTCATGTTAAATCTTAGGTAGCATTTCTATATTTTATATGTGGGTAGAAGAACTAGGCTAAAGGTAGAGAAACATGTTTACTTTACTGCATATGTGAACAGAGCACCTTATAGTCTTAACAAGAATTCACCGTTTTGGTCTAAGCTGGTAGTTCTCAGTGTGTAGTTCCTGGATTTACAGCATCAGCATCATCTGGGGACTAGTTAAATGTGCAAATTTTTGGGCATCAACCAACTTTCTGAATCAGAAACTTGTGTTGGAGACCAGAAATTTGTTTTAAAAACCCTCTAGGTGATTTCTTTTGCACACTAAAATTTTGGAACTACCTCTATGCCATGAGATTCCCTATATTCCTTTATTAAGCCAGCAAACATGTTTAAGCGTGTTCTTCATATTATGATGCATAAAAAAATATAAAAATCTCTATCCTTAGAGTGGTAATATGGTATGTAGGGAGAACAGAGTTTACACAAAAAGCCATAACAGGCACTTCTGGTAATCTGTTTTTGCTACTTCTGGGTTTTCCTAGGTTAGGGTCTGTATATAAGAGTGGATGAACCATACTAACCAATGGTGAGGAGGCAAAATTAACATATGTATTTGTAGAAAAGAACAGCTCCGGATGCGGTTGAAGACACCAAGTTTCAGACTCTGAGGATATAAAAAGAAGATTTTTTTCTATTTTATATTGAGAAAGAATGGCTAATCAAGAGCATTGAAAAATGGTGGGAGAGAAGATAGGCGAGCTAGGATAATCTAGCTTGAAAGGAAAATTAAATTATACACTGTCTACGTAAACAGCATTATCTTAGCCTGTTGACTCAGCTGGTTAGAGTTCTAAGTCACAGATTCAATTCCCTACTGAGAATGGATGAACTATTTTCATTCTCTGACTACAATTTACATCCCGCTTCACAATCCAAGACATCAAATACAGATGGAATGAGGGATGGGTGAAGGATTGTGGATCATTACACATTCATCCCTCTTTGGGGGTGAATGACTGAAAGCTACTGAAGGTGGGCGGTAGCACCATCTTTGTAGGAGATAGTAGATAATAAATGGTAAATTTCTCAAATTCTTTCCCAAAGCTTTCATTGGTGTGAAGATTTTTTTTCTTTTTTGAGGTAAATTTACCTTTTTTAAGAAAGAACATAATTTCTCAAGGAAAGTTCATAAGGTATAATTTGTATGACTGTGATAATTTTTATGTTATATAACTAGTAAAATGTTTCATTTGGCAAAAATATTTATATCAGCATATAAGCATGTGGCTCTCCTATGCACATTAAATAAATCTTGATGATATTAAAAATTAGAGGTTAATCTCTTGCATACTTATAAGGAGACAAAAATTAAATGCTTCACTCTTAAATATAGTAGGCTGAATCCACTAACATTAGCTATGGATGCCTCAGAGTTTCCATGCAAAATCTTGTTCCTAACTAAGCCGTAGGGAATCTCCTCAAGGTAAAACTTGAGCATAATATCTGTTCTCAGCAGATTGTTTTACACAGTTTTTGAGTGCCAAGTTATCATAAAAGATGAACATAGAGTGGAATACTCATATGCCCAGTTTTTCCCTATGTGTAATGTTTGAATAAATAGGAAAAGTTTATAGTGGATGTAATGATAGTACTGAATGCCAGTGAAAAAAGAGAAAGTTTTCTTTATATTTCCCCAACATTTAACACCAGGAAACCTTCCTACATGCTTCAAGTGAAAACCCAAAAGATTGCTTTTTTTAAAAAAATCACTTTTAAAGAAATGAAAGGATATCTATACACACATAAATGCATTCATAAATTAATAGCTGGGTAAGTCGATCTTGGGCTGTATTCATGGAAATATGCCGTGCTTTGTATATGAGCATAATGCCATTTGTTAGCTATCATTAAATCTGTTTTTCTAATACAGGGATAAATAACTGTATGGAAATTTGAACTTACAAAAATATATTTTTAAAAGGCAGTTGATAATACATTGATTATTTAAACTTGATTTTCTAGTATAAAAACAACCAATAAAAAGGATTTTGTTTTCTTTTTGTTTAAGGGGTCATACAGCACTTCAAATGTTCATTTTAAAAGCATTAAGCAAAATACTTTGGTTAAAATATCAATATTCTCCATAACATAGTAGGGGAAAATAAAATTTTAATTAAACAATTCACCAGATAATTAAATTATACTCTCTATGGAAACCAGGGATTAAAACCTGAAATGTCTTTAGGAGTCAGGCAGGTAATATAAATGGTGAAGCAGGCTGTGTGTTGCATGGAGACAATTCTTGAACTGAAGAGTTTACATTTAGCCTAGAGGAAGTAGCAGGACTCAGCTCAGTCCATATAGTTATACAAGCACAATGTTTTTAGATCTTTTGATTGTCAAAAGAAACTCCAAATCTTTTGAGACAGTCACGCTCTCTCTCCCAGGCTGGAATGTAGTGGTGCAATCTCTGCTCACTGCAACCTCCGCCTCCCAGGTTCAAGCAATTCTCCTGCCTCAGCCACCTCAGTAGCCGGGACTACAGGTGCCCGCCACTATACCCGGCTCATTTTTGTATTTTTAGTAGAGACAGGTTTTCACCATATTGGCCAAGCTGGTCTCGAACTCCTGACCTCAAGTGATCTGCCTGCCTGAGCCTCCCAAAGTGTTGAGATTACAGGCATGAGCCACCACGCCTGGCCCAAATCTAGATCTTTTAAAAATACAATCTTTAAATTATTTAATTCTGGGAATTAAGTAATTTTTTAAAAACATTGTATTTTTCAAACAAAATATACCTGCTAGATATGATTTGCTCTGTGATCTATCAGTTTGTGACCCTTCATTTTAACCCCAAATTGCAGTATTCTCATCTGTCTTTCTCTGGCATATAAAATGCTGATTGCCAAATGTAGATAATCTCAAGCTATTGTAAAATGTAAGTGAGGAAATAACCAGGCTGGGTGTTACACATGTGGGGAGGATCGCTTGAGCCCAGGAATTCAAGGCCAGCCTGGGCAGCATAATGAGACCCCTTTTCTATAAAAAGAAGAGAGGAAAAGACTGACTATCATTGAATGCTTGTTAAATATTTATTTGGAAAATTAATACAATATGCATTTTGGGGGAAGTTAAGGCCTCACCAGTATCAGCATGCACACCCATTGGCACATGAACTTGTTTCCACGGAATGAGTAAAATAGGAATGTTAATTTTATTGATCCAACACCACTGACTCATTGGGGAAAAAAAAGCCAGAGAGAGAGAGCTCTTTCTCTCTCTCTGTCTCTCTCTCATATACATACACACACACACACACACACACACACACACGTGCGCACTGTGTAACATCAGTAGGAGTCACTGTACAATAGCATATCTGAAAGGCCAAGGTCCATATCTTTACAGATTAAGCTCTAATATATCTTCAACTTCATGCTGGGTGTCTAGTAAAGTATGTGTAAACATTAAGTAAAGTTTTCAGGACTTATTAGAGCATACTGTTTGAAAGTGACAGAGGTCTTGCTTTATAATTCTTATCGTCATTGAACTTCTAACACATGCAGACACAATATGGATCACTAACAGAAATGGTCAGTTCTTGCTGTGAATGAATGAGCCTGTTTTTATGAACTAAAGAGATGCATGTTAAGAAAAAGATAAGGAATAGTGGGGTTTTATTGTATTGATGGTTTAGAATTATCATCTGAGGTGCATATTAAATGTGTTAGAGGGTGTGCCTTTTTAAAGTAAGCGTTTAAATTTTAAGTATAACATACATATGGAAAAGTGCATACATCATTAAACAGATTAATAAAGTTTTACAAGATAAACACATTTTGTATTTACTTTAGAGAAAGTAAACACAAAATAATACACAAGGCTGTGTATTATTTTCAAAGAACCAAGCTTGAAATTTTTTGAAATGACTTCATAATGCATTTTGCATATTTGGTTATTTCTGAAATATACCTCTCAAAACAACATTACCTCTAACTTGTGCAGTTTTATTTCTTCCCCCCACCCTTTTTTTTTGTTCTTGATGACCCTTTGGTTAAACTTTGGATCATTTATTTCTGTAAAGCATTCATCTCCTAGAGTCTTTTCATCACACAACACCAAGGCTGTATCTTGAGCAAATTCCCCTTCCTTGCCTTCCTTCTTTCCTTCCTTCCTTCCTTCGTTCCTTCATTCCTTCCTTCCTCCCTCCCTCCCTCCCTTCCCTTCCTCCTTTCCTCCTTTCCTCCCTGTCTCCCTTTCTCTCTTTCTTTTTTTCTTTCTTTCTTTCTCTTTTTTGAGACAGGGTTTTGCTCTGTTACTCAGGCTGGACTGCAGTGACACGATCATAGGTCACGGCAGCCTGAATCTCCTGGGCTCAAGCGATCCTCCCACCTTAGCCCCTCAGGTCGCTGGGACTATAGTTGTGCACCACCATGCCCAGCTAATTAAAAAAAAAATTTTTTTGTAGAGACAGAAGTCTCCCCACATTACCAAGACCAGTCTCAAACTCCTGGCCTCAAGCAATCCTCCTGCCTTGGCTTCCCAAAGTGCTGGGGTTACAGGTGTGAGCCACCCCACCCGACCCATTAGTATTGCATCTAAGTTATTCACTGGAGTTACAAGATAAACATTCTCTAATTTGATACTTACTTTTTGAAAAGAAGGACAAAAATATTACTTAGAAAGGGATTTTAGTCACAGTATCTAAAAATGTATAAATAATGCCATTACCTTTTAAAAATGATAAAATTTCTGTATTTTATTTATTTATTTGTAGTTATTTATTTATTCATTTTGAGATTGAGTTTCTCTCTTGTTGGCCAGGCTGGACTGCAATGGCACAATCTTGGCTCAGTGCAACCTCTGCCTCCTGAGCTCAAGCGATTCTCCTGCCTCAGCCTCCTGAGTAGTTAAGACTACAGGTGTGCGCCATCAACCACTATGCCCAGCTAATTTTTTTGTACTTTTAGTAGAGACAGGGTTTCACCATTTGGCCAGGCTAGTCTCAAACTCCTGATCTCAGGTGATCTGCCCTCCTCAGCCTCCCAAAGTGCTGGGATTATAGGTGTGAGCCACCACGCCAAGCCTAAATTTATGTATTTTCAAGTTAACTTTCTTGCAAAGAAGAGGAAGAAGGCAGCACATTCAGAAAAATTTATTATTAAATTAAAGCCTATCATTAGATTCATCTGAGCAATTTTACTATAAAGCATATACCTATAAACATATTATGTAATATCTCCTGTTTGAATAAAGCCGGTCTCCTGTTTGAATAATCAGGTCACATATCACAATCAAAACAATGATAAACATATGTTGTAACCTAGTAACATGATTTAAAATTTCACTATCTTACATAATCAAAGTATCATTTAAGTAGGTGAGCCAAAATGATTACATGTACCTAAGACTATTAATCAAAAAATTCAGAAGAAAGTTTATTGTCTGCTTATGATAAGAATGCTACTTTCTCTACTTGGAGTTTCTGACTGATTACTTACATGAAGTTAGACTATGATGGTAGTGTTTTAAATTGACACCCAAAGATTCTCTGGCTCTTCTTCAGAGTGATGGTGCAAAGTAGGCTATCAATAATTATAATTGAGGGAGACAGCCCAAACTTGGAATGTTTTCTTTGATCTTCACAGATAATAATATACATATTACAGAACCACAGGCCATTGCATCAGTAAATTACTAATGAAAGTGTATCCGCTGGTCGCAGTGGCTCAGGCTGGGTGCTGTGGCTCACACCTGTAATCTCAGCCCTTTGGGAGGCCGAGGTGGGTGGATCACCTGAGGTCAGGAGTTCGAGACCGGCCTGGCCAACATGGTGAAACCCCATCTCTAACAAATATACAAAAATTAGCATGGTGGTGGGTGCCTGTAATCCCAGCTACTCGGGAGGCTGAGGCAAAAGAATCACTTGAACTGGGCAGGCAGAGGTTGCAGTGAGCTGAGATCATGCCATTGAACTCCAGCCTGGGTGACAAGAGTGAGACTCTGTCTCAGAAAAAAAAAAAAAAAAAAAAAAAAAAAGAAAGTGTATCATGTACTCTCAGTAAAAGATTCCAGTAAAGTAGAATTTTCTCTGTTTTATTCAAATTTATTTGTATAATTCATCCTGATTTATCTATATAATTTATTCTTATTCTTTTTTTTTGAGACAGGGTCTCGCTCTTGTCACCCATGGCTGGAGTACAGTGGCACAATCTTGGCTCACTGCAACCTCTGCCTCCCAGGCTCAAGCGATCCTCCTGCCCCAGCCTCCTGAGCAGCTGGGACCACAGGCATGCACCACCACACCAGGCTAATTTAATTTATTCTAATTTGTGAAATTCTGAATTTATTTCTAATTCAGATCTACTGTACTGTAAGTACCTAGACAAAATTCTTCATGGAATGCTCCCAGAGCAAGGCACTCATAATGATGTTTTGTGTATGGTTATATGACTAGCAGAGAGTTGAACGTATTTATGTGTATAAACACTGGATGATTTGGTCCACTCAATAGACGCTGTGTTAGGTACTAAGGATTCAAAGATGAATTTTCACCTTTGAGAAAGTCAGTAATAGTTAGTGGGACAGACACATAAACCCATAATTGCAATATGATATTGCAAATGTAAAGTAGGAAGCAGGCACAGAATGCTGTAGAAACACAGAAGAATTATGTGGACTATGGTTTTCATGAGTGTGCATCTCCAAGTAGGGAATCCAGTTTGGAGAAAATTTAAGTACAAAAGATAATGAGGGCCTGAATCAGGGCAACAGTCTGAGGGAAGGGGATGGAGTTGAGCAATACATAGGAGGTTTAAGAGGCAGGATTTAATGATTGATAAGATGAAAGGAGAAATACAGATAGAAAGAGAAAGAGATGATGAACAGAGAGAGAAAGAGGTGATGAACAGGCTTAGATGAAGGTGCTATTAATTGAGATTGGCAAGACAAGAGAAAAACCAGGTTTGGAGGAAATGTGGAATTGATTGGGGCAAGGAGCTGAAGTTGGGGTACTTGTGGCATATCTTTGTACATATGTCAAACACACAGTTTAAGAGTCTGAAGCTTGATTAAAGATAAAGTGCTAGTACTGGAGGAGATATTGAAGACCTAGGATAGTAAAAGAATAATAAATGGGTCTTCATGGTGACACTCTGAACCTTATCGTTATCCTGATCGTTCTTCATCTAGCATCTTAAATACTCTTACATCCCCTAATTCCTCTCTGAATGCTACCACATCCTCGACTTCACTAAAACCAACCATGTTCTTATTCAAGGAAGCATTTGCGAGCTTAATATCAAATCAGCCTTGAGGCTGGTGTCACTTTAACATTATCTGAGATATTGCCCCTTTTCTTAGTGTTAGCAACAGTTCTTAATCCTCTTGGCTCATGACTGTATCATACTTCCCAGTCCATACTCCAAGTTGTTCAGCATTGCCTTACTCCCATAAATGCTCCCAGGGACTGGAACCATATCTAGACCTCATGTCTGGTTCCTTGCTGCAAGACTGCCTGACTCAGGGTGGCACCCTCGTGCCTGGGTCTGCTGCTTCTTTGTAGTGAACTTTTATTGTTTATGGATCCCAACGTTCACTCACACTCCTTCTAGGAAAGAACTTCAACAGATTTCCAAGTGGTGAATTTCTCCCTTCCCCCATGGCACAGTTGGTTACTGTAAAGCTGACACCAAGCCACTCTGCAAGAGTCTTCAGACAGTTAGTACTTTACATTAGCTTAACTCCAGTGATTCCTTTCCCTCAATTCGTGTGTGTGGACGATTTCCCACTTTTTCTGCTGGATGTGACTGAGAAAGCATTTAGCCCTGGGAGGTGCTGGTGATCTGAGAATGAAGTCATTCAAAGGAAAAAATGAAGAGACTATGTCCTGATAATAATATCTGGACCCTCCTTTGAGCTGCTTCTAACCCCAGATCTAAACCTGGGCTACTCAGTTATGTTATTTTTAGCATAAAAGAATTTGTGTTGGATTTTATTATCCTTCAACTGAAAAAAATCAATTTTCTTTTCCTTTGTTCCTTCCTTCCTTCCTTCCTGTTTTCTTCTGTCTTTCTTTCTCTTTCTCTCTCTTTCCCTCTTCCTTCCTTTCTCTCTCTTTCTCTCTTCTTTCCTTTCTATTTCTCTTTCTCTCTTTTTCTTTCTCTTTCTTTCTTTCTTTCTTTCATTCTTTTTCTTTCTTTCTTTCTTCCTCCCTCTCTCTCTCTGTTTCTTCTTTTTTTTTTTTTTCTGATACAAGATCTTGCTCTGTCACCCAGGCTGGAGTGCAGTGGCACAATCACAGCTCACTGCAGCCTTGACCTCCTGGGCTCAAGTGATCCGCCCACCTTAGCCTCCCAAGTACCTGGGACTACAGGTATCAGCCACCACCCCCAGCTAATTGAAAAAAACATTTTTTTCTTTTGTAGATACAGGGTCTCCCTATGTTGTCCAGACTGGTCTCAAGCTCCTGGGCTCAAGTGATCCTCCTGCCTCGGCCTCCCAAAGCATGGAGATTACAGGCATGAGCCACCGTGTCTGGTCTGTTTTGATTTTTAAAAGAAATTTATTGGCTCACATGATTGACAAATAGAGTAGTAAATCCCCAGGTATGGTGGCAGCCAGTGTGGAAAGCCTGTTCTCTCTAAAGAAGCTGGAAGTAGGAAAAGGAGGGCTGGGTTGGGGGTTGGAGATGGCAACAGCAGGGTCCTGAATGCCTGGACTGGCTGAGAGGGGCTAGGCTGTTTGCTCACAGGATCTTAAACCAGAAGTAACTACTAGAAGCAACATTGCGGGAACTGCCACACTCAGGTCTGGTTCACACTGAGTCACTAGGGTGAAGAAAGGGAGTCTGGATTCAAAGCCAAATAAAATGGAGAAGGGGCACTTGAAGAGAGGAGAGGTTCCGATTAAGTGGTGGTGAGCAATGCTTGGAAATATTCCACCAGCTTAGAGTAGGGAATCTTCTTATTTCATTATTGTGGCTGTGGGCAGAAGAGCACTAAATCACTTAACGGAAAGACAGAAGGGCAGATTCTTGGACTTTTAGTCATCTTATCTTTGGGATTTGATTTGTATCCTGCTTGACACTGCTTACCTCTATATCCAGTCATCACCCGGCTTTTCTTTCTGCTTAGATCCATTCATTTAATCAACAAATATTTGCTGTCTGTTAAGCATTGTGTTAGGTGCTGGAGATGTAGCAGTGAACAAAACAAAATTGCTGCCCTCATAAGCTTATATTCTATATATTCAGAGACAGAGATAAATGAACAAATAGAAATAACCATGGGAATAATGATAAGTACTATGAAGACAAATAGAGCAAGATCTGAATTAGGTCACGCAGAAACCTACGGGACAAGCTTTGCAGGCAGAGAGAAGAGCATGTGCCACAGAAGCATGCTGGATCTGTTTGAAACCTGCAAGGAGGGCAGTGCATGAAAGGGGAGGCTGGCGGGAGAGGAAGTCGCAGGGATAGACAGAGGCCTGAGAATGTAGGAGCTTATGGGCCATAACAAAGACTCTGGATTTAGATGGTACTTGCTACTCTGATCCAGTTCTAAAATGCCAGCTCTTTGTGTTCAAGGTTCAGAGGGTTAAGAAAGAATGAATCAGAGACAGGACTTTGAGAGCTCAGGGAGTGGGTTAAACAGATGAGATAACAATGCTAAGGCTCTGGCCAAACTCACATCCCACAGTGCAACCACACCCTGCTTAGATTTCATTTCTATCTTTAAACTGGAGTTTGAGCAGAATGGGAGTGGAGGTTCAAACTGCCTCCTTGTGAGAATTCTCTTCTGATCTCTTTCCACTGCATGCCTGGGCAGGGAAAATGGAAGATCGGCACAAGTGAGTGTGAGATCAGAAGAGAATTATGCAGCTGATACTCTAGTTAAAAGGAATTCCAGCATTCACCCCTACTCCAAAATTATCAGTGGCTATTTCTGCCAAAGCAAAGGTTGACACTATAATGCTATACTGATTTGCTCTTCATTTTAACAGAAAGCATATTTCCATAACTTAAAGATAAAAGTCAAACAGAAGACCCTACATATTGTGATCTCTTAACTTGTCCTGATAAGTTAATCCTTTGGAAAGTATTGAATAATTTACCCTGCTTAGAAAAATATTCACTATTTGCTTTAAATGGTAGGCTTAAGAGTGATTTTTCTTTCTTCCATATTTTCTTTGTTGAATGGTAATTCATTGTATGGCAGAAGAAAGAAACTTTGTTAAAATGAAAAAGACATTTGTAAATATTTTGTACCAAAAACATCTATATTAGAAATGGATGCAAGCGAATGACTATACTCAGGTTTGGGGCTGGCAGAACAGAAGAATAGAATAGAATAGAATAGAATAGAATAGAATAGAATAGAATAGAATAGAATAGAATAGAATAGAATAGAACAGAATCAAGTATTTTGAGAACTTAGATATTCTTTTAAATTATCCTGACTTTTTTAACATGAGAAAATTAAGTTTGAAGAAGTTTGACTTAAGTTTGTCTTTCAAACTTTGCATGAAAATTTAGGTAATCTGTTCTATCTGTTAGGTAATCTGTTCTATCTGTTTTAACTTTTAGTTATCCCTGCTATCAAAGGTAGTCATTTTATTGTGATTATATTTTTTGTAGATGCACAAAAATCTGGAGGATGGTATCTCCCATGGGGTTGGTTATAGTATTTTGGCGAAAATTACCTAGTCATTTATTTCATAAATACAGGTCTATATCTATGTCTACATTTACATATCTATGTCTACATTTTAACTGTAATTCACATAAAGAAATGTATTTAATATTGAGACCTAGCACATACACATACACTTAAAACAAAAGTTTCTTTCTTTTCTTCTTTGTTTTTCAATTCTATTTTATTCTTTTCTGTTTAATTAAACTTCTGGTCCCAATCCACTGAACTGATTTTATAACCCACTTTTGGGTCTCAACTCGCAGTTAGAAAAGAAAGTATGATTTTGAAAAAAAATTCTTTTGGATTGAGAACTAAAATTTAAGCTATTAGCTAATGATGAAATCCATAATGGCTGTAAAGTGAAGGTGGGGATTATTTTGGGATCATAGTCCTAGGCTTTGGTGGTTGCTATCATGGAATAAGTTTATTCTCTACTCCTGGACCTGATGGCCAATGGCCATAAGTTTGACCATAAATATGTCTTTTTTCTTGGTGCCATTGATTAGCTTAACTGGCCTTGCAGTACTAGCAAAAATAGGTCACAAGTTCTTGAACCACTCGCGCTATACTATGAGCCATAAATATTTGCTTATAACTTTATACTTTAGGTTTCATTAGGCAGATAGAGAGGGAAATTGAGAGTAAAGTTCATTACTGAATTTATACATGAGATTCAATCATCAATCCAAAGTTCACTTAGAACTTTCAATGAAACTGTGAAGGCTTTAATCCTGTCCAATACATTGAAGTCCACATAAATCCCATATAAGTTAATTATTTTGAACAGATCTGTAGCTTAAATATCTCAGAACACATACCATCCTTTTTTTACTCTGTATCCCTTAGGCAACAGCAATGTGTTGAAACTCATTGTAGGGGATAGCTTTTGTTCTTGCCAACTGAATATCCATGAAGTCTATCCATGAAGTAACTTTCCTCTTGAGTACCATCCACCTCTTCCCCTTCTCAGTCTTGCAGTGTAAGTCATGAGGGTAGGGACCAATTCTCAGAACTGTTTGCTGGATTTTTGCAATACACCCACCCTCACCCCCCGCTGCCTCCTCCCTGACACCCCCTGTCATTGCATTTGAATCCCAAGGCATCCTCAACCTCACTCCAGCCTTCAGGGCCAATATTGAAAAGAGGCGAGAGTCATCTAAAGAATTCTATGATGCAGCATCATGATTTTTGTTCCTAAATTGGTTTCTGACTTTGTGCCTCAGTTCTAATGATGGGTTATCCACCTTGATAGCTGGGTCCTGTCACTGTATGTAACTTGTCTATTCTCTGAAAACCTGACACTTTGCCTTACTCTTATTTGATACTAGAGATTTAGATTATGACTGCATCAATTGTCTGACTTCGCTGGTACTACTGACCTGATTTACTGGCTCTCTTTACTTTTCTGTAAACTCTTGGGAAACTGGTCTATAGTCACTAGGCATCTCATGATTAAGAGTGTTCCAGGCTAGGTGCAGTGGCTTATGCCTGTAATCGCAGCACTTTGGGAAGTCAAGGTGGGAGAATCGCTTGAGGCCAGGAGTTTGAGACCAGCCTAGGCAACAGCAAGACCCCATCTGTGACTTATTTCCTTGTAAAGACCACCTGAGGAACTACTTTCCTATGCTACCCCAAATTGTTGCAATGTTCCAGATACTGACTATTGCCAACTCACTGGGACATCTCTGTAGCTGAGTTGAATCTGAATGTCTGCCCCACTTCTGTAGATGAGTCTCTTACTAGAGGCCAACCCTTACTCCCTCTTTTTTTCCTGCTGCTGACTGGAACATAGCTGGTAGAGTCTCAAGACATGTAAGACTAACTTTTTATTGTCTTTCCCCATGTCTAACAGGGCATCTTGTTCAGAAAATAGTTGAATAAGCATGGCCATTTGAAAATTAGCATCAGATTTCACTTTGTTTGAGGGGTCAGATTGATTTACAAAATGAAAACTTGTACCTTGATATCTGTTTTAAATGAGAAAAACTTGAGAATAATGAGTCTACTTCTTCAAAATTTATTATGAAATAAAATGTCAAAAGTTCAAGTTCAGAATGATGTATATTTAAATGCAACATCCAACTTGTTTCATTTTGGTGCTAACAACTTTTGAGTATGTTCCATGAAACCTCAAACAGCTTTTGAATTTTGTCTTTAATTTTGCTATTAAACTATTTCATAGAGACTACAAAGAAAGAAGGAAAGGCAGAAAGAGATAAAGAAAAGGAAGGAAAGAAAGAAGGAAGGAAGAATGAAAGAAAGAAAGAAGGAAACACAGAGAAAAAAGAAAACAGAAAGAAAAAAAAGAAAAGAAACCAATTGGGTTCCTTTATAGTCCCCTGATGGGTCTATTAGTCTCTGGGATCCTAACTCTATTGTAAACACAATATTTGGGAATTTATTTTGAAAGAACTAGAAATTGGGTTTAACTAACATTATTATGTGTCAAGTTTCAGTTGTCAAAAACATTCTGTCCATAGAGAAAAAAAATAGATTGTTTTGCTTCCTAAGGAAATGCACTGAATTTGGAGTATGATGACTGAAATTACATTGTGTTGGACAGTTAAATGCAAGTTAACCAAATGCACATGGCATTGAAAATTTCTCTAAATGTTCTTTGTGGATTTGGGTATACAACCTTGGCACCCCCCACCTCTTTTTTTTTCTTTCATCTTTTCTTTTTTCTTTCCTTCCTTCCTTTCGTTTTTCTTTCTTTTTTTCTTCAGATAAGCTTATCAGCCTTTCATAGGGATGTTTTCTGTGTCTGGGTCCTAAAGTAGCAAAATAGATTTAGCTGTGAGGGAGTCAATGCAGAAGGAAAACAGTAAGATAGTATGCAGAACAAAATACTGCTATAATTGCTTTAAACGCAGCATCACGAGCTATTTGCATTTTTGTCAATTTGCTTAATTAAGCAACAGAATATTAAAAGTAGCTTTCAAGGGCCTCTCTGTCTCAGCCCAAAGGCAGACATGCAAACAAATAATTAGGATATAATGTAATGGCAAATCATAGTGGAATGAGAGACAAATTGTCTCCTGGATAAGTGAGTCATGAAGGCTTCAACAGTATAAATGATGTTTGAACTATGTCTCAAAGGGTGATAAGAATGTGCTGGATGGAGAGGAAAAGAAAGGCATTGTAGGGCAGTGAATAGCTAGAGCAAAGGCACTGAGCTGTGAAACTGCAGGGCATGTTGAGGGAAACAGTGAATGACCTGGTGTGGTTCTAGAAATATACTATGTTGGGAAACATATACTATGTTGGGAAAAGGGTTCTTGGCATGATGTGGCTAGAAAGATAGATTGGAATCAAATGATGAAGAACCTTATATGTAGATCATATGATTTTGGACTTGATCTCAGGGTCCTCTGAAGTTTTTTTTTTTTAAATTCACCATAAGTTTAATATTAAGAATACACATTTTTTTTTTTTGTCATAGTGAAATAGGCCTTTTGGAGAAGGGACATCTTGGAGTAATTGATTTCTCTGCTGAACTCGGCCATTATTTATACTTTTTCTGAGGTTTCTAACATGATAATATTTCCTTCCATTTATCTACCACCATTCCGATATTGTTCCATTGCCCACTAGTTGTGATCTCCACACATTCATCAAAGATTCATAAAGGGATCAGATCACCACAGTATTCCTTTGGCATGTCTGACACAACTTAATTTTAATGACTACTTCTTATCCATATTTTTTTCTCTCCAGGAGGGTGAGCTTTGCTTGTGCTATCTACTCACCAGGCTCAGAGCTGCCTTGAAATAGAATTTGCAGCCTTCCTCATGTGCCTGTGGTATCATCAAAGGTTTTTAAGCAGAGGAAGCTGCCACTTTCTGGGTCATTACCACCTCTCCCTCATGCTCTCTAACCCCACCTAAGCAGTATATTACATGAACTTTTTATCTCCCACTACTATTCCTCCCAAACTCTCACAGCTTCCTTAATACCCAGCCAATTGCCAACATCCTCTTTCTTCAAGCAACTGGTGATTATCATTGCTCCCCAGAATGTATTTGATCCTTAGAACATCCATAGTTTAAAAAAAATCTTACTAACCAGGCAGTTAACATCCTTTTCATGGTCATCCATGGCTTGGTGGCCTTGGACATATGACCTCCATGTCAATTCAAGCAAGTTCTGCACCCCTTTTAGAGATTAGACTAACTTTTAATAAATATTTATTGAATACCCATTATGTGAGGGATGTCATAGGCATTGAAAGACAATGATGAATAAAACAAATGAGATATCTGCCCTCAGGAGTTTATGGCCTGTAACAGGTGTTGGCAAACTACACCCCGTGGGTCAAATCTGGCCCACCATCTGTTTTTGACTATAAAGTTTTATTGAAACACAGCCATATTCATTCTTTTGTGCATTACCTATGGCTGCTTTTATGCTACAAAGTCAGAGTTACATAGTTGCAACAGAGGCTATGTGACCTGAAAATCCCAAAACATTTACTATTTCACCATTTACAGAGAGAGTTTGCTAATCCTTGGCCTAAACCATGCTTCTTGAACAATCTGTAATGAAAGATAGTTAAAAACTTAAAAAATTATTGTAGACATGTTTTCTAGCTTTTTATAAAAATGAGTTTTTAGAAAAACAAACAAAAAATCAAACATACAAAATACAAGCTCAGAATACTATGTCAAATTGTTATACAAGTTTCTAAATACTTAATCTAGTTTCTGTATTTATCTCCTGGATGATGAGTAATAAATAGTTTGCAGACAAGCACTCGTGAGCTTTGAGACCACACTGTGAGTAGTGCTAGCCTAGAAGTTAAGACAGAAATCAAGCAAATAATAACACTAATAATTATCCTAGATCAAATTTTACTAATAGCTATGATAAAAAATCATAAAGTGATATGCGGCTGAATTTTAGGGGAGACCAAGACAGGGTTTTATGAAGGGATGAACTTTGAGCTGAGATTATAGAGTGAATGTGAATTAACCAGACACAAAGTGTGTCTTTGCTGGAGTCTGATGATGTTAAAAGAACATCCATGGCAATGGAAATACATGTGCAAAAGCCCTAGGTGGGAATGAGGCAGGAGAATAGGGTCTAGAGGCAGGGAACCTAAGGCTGTTTCTTGCCGACTTCCTAGAACTAAAAAGAAAGGAAAACCCTAACTTTCCATGCCTAAGTAACAAAAGGACCAGAGGCTACTCCCTTTGCAAACCTCCCATCTTTTCTGGGCGGCAGATGGGAAATTGGCTGTCGGCAACAAATCATACTGTCAGTCTTCGTTTGCAACTTTGTAACTTCACTCCAGCCTCTGAATGGTTGCTGTCCACAACCAGTCAGACTGATTGCGGGCGGAGTCTTTGTTTGCATAGAGGTATAACTTTGTAACTCACCTTAGCCTCTGATTGGTTGCAAAAAGCAATGTTTGCACAGGAGTGTGAACTTTATAATTTCACTTCAGCCTCTGGTTGGCTGCTTTCTGCAACCAATCAGACTGATTGCGGGCTACCACTTCATTTACATGAGGTGAGTATGAAGTGGTCAATGGGAAACTTCTAGTGGGTATTTGGACCCAAGAAGATTCTGTATCCTGGCCCTTAAGCAGCTGTTGGGGCCCCTCCCACACTGTGGAGCGTACTTTCATTTTCAATACATCTCTGCTTTTGTTCTTTTGTTGCTTCATTCTTTCTTTGCTTTGCTGGGCGTTTTGTCCAGTTCTTTGTTCAAAATGCCAACAACTTGGAAAACTTGCAGTCAAGACCCTCTACTGGTGACAGGCAGAAACTTACTATGTGTCTGTAACTGTTTTAAACACTTTATGTATATTTCTCCTTTAATACCCTCTTCAGTCTATAAGGTCATTATCATCATCTCACTCATGCTTTTCATCATAAATTAAGCAATTCGTTAACATGCCCTTTTTATCATCTATTTTATATATGAGAAACCTGAGGAGTAGAGATGTGAAATAACTTATTCAAAATCACTTAGATGGCTAGTGAGGCATAGAGTTGGAATTGGTTTCCGGGGCCATAGAGTTGGAATTGGTTTCCGGGGGTATTTGATATCACAGTCTGTGCTTTCATCCATTGTGCTATGCAAGTATCATTTTTAATCATAATAACCCATGATTTCAACCCTGGAGGCATTTGCCTCTAGTTTCCAGCAATCCTAAAGAACTATCTTAATTTTACTGTCTTCCTTGACAAAGCTAGAACATATAATTAGCTTTATCAAATTTCCAACAATTTCCACATAAGTGGAGAACCAGGCTAGTCAATGAAGACTAGAATTAGGTACCACAGCCTTTGGTAGCACCTAGTAGAAGAGGTATATGGCTTGTATCAGAATTAGGTTTATCTGTGAGTAATAGAAACCCTAAATGACACTTGCTTCAAGACTCTAACTTGTTTCTTTACTATGTAAACCTCCCCAGACGAGAGCTTATCCAGAGCTGTATTCCAGGCAGTCACCAAGGCCCGTATCTTGTGTTCTGACATCTGTAGCAAGCCATCTCATAATCCAAGATGACTGGACACTGTATTCATTTCTCAGGGCTGCTGTAATAAAGTCCTACAGACCAGGTGCAGTGGCTCACACATGTAATCACATCACAGCACTTTGGGAGGCCAAGGCGGGAGGATCACCTGAACCTAGGAGTTTGAGACCAGCCTGGGCAACCTAAGGTGACCCCTATCTCTACAAAAAAAGATTTTTAGGCCAGGAGTGGTGGCTCATGCCTGTAATCCCAGCACTTTGGGACACCAAGATGGGAGAATTGCTTGAGGTCAGGAGTTTGAGACCCACCTGGTCAACATAGTGAGACCCCATCTCTATTTTTTAAAAAAATATAAACATAAATATATATTTATACATACTATATGATTATATGTAATATATAGTATTATGTATTAAATGATATATAATATATACTAATATAATATATATGTTAAATATGTATACCTTTAGCCAGGCGTGATGGTGCACACCTGTACTCCCAGCTACTCAGGAGGCTGAGGTGGGAGGATCAGTTGAGCCTGGGAGACTGAGGCTGCAGTGAGCTATGATCACGCCACTGTACTCCAGCCTGAGTGACAGAGTGAGACTCTGACTCTAAGTAAATACAGTGCTACAAGCTAGGTGGTTTAAAATAACAGAAATTTGTTATCGTAGCTCTGGAGGCTGAAAGTTCAATGGTAATGTGTCCGGAATTGGTGGGTTCTTGGTCTCACTGATTTCAAGAATGAAGCCACGTACACTCGCGGTGAGTGTTACAGTTCTTAAAGGCGGCCTGTCCAGAGTTTGTTCCTTCTGATGTTCGGGTGTGTTGGGAGTTTCTTCCTGCTGGTGGGTTCATGGTCTTCCTGGCTCAGGAGTGAAGCTGCAAACCTTCGCAGTGAGCGTTACAGCTCTTAAGGCGGGGCCTCTAGGAGTTGTTCTTTCTTCCCGGTGGATTTGTGGTCTCCCTGGCTTCAGGAGTGAAGCTGAAGCTGCAGACCTTTGCAGTGAGTGTTACCGCTCATAAAGTCAGGGTGGACCCAGAAAGCAAGCAGCAACAAGATTTATTGCAAAGTGCGAAAGAACAAAGCTCCCACCCAGAGGAAAGAGACCCAAGGGTTGCCACTGCTGGCTCCAGCAGCCTGCTTTTATTCTCTCATCTGGCCACCCCCCGCCCCCCCCACCCCATCCTGCTGATTGGTCCATTTTACAGAGAGCCCATTGGGCTGTTTTACAGAGAGCGGATTTGTCCGTTTTGACAGGGTGCTGATTGGTGTATTTAAATCCCCTAGCTAGACATAAAGGTTCTCCAAGTCCCCACTAGACTCAGGAGCCCAGCTGGCTTCACCCAGTGGATCCCGCACAGGGGTCACAGGTGGAGCTGCCTGCCAGTCCCGCACCATGCGCCCGCACTCCTCAGCCCTTGGGTGGTCGATGGCACCGGATGCCGTGGAGCAGGGGGCGGCGCTTGTCGGGGAGGCTCAGGCGGCGCACGAGTCCACGGCGGGGAGAGCGGGGAGATTCAGGCATGGCGGGCTGCAGGTACCGAGTCGTTCCCCGCCGGGAGGCAGCTAAGGCCCGGCGAGAAATTGAGTGCAGCGCCGGTGGGCCAGTACTGCTGGGGGACCCGGCGCACCCTCCGCAGCTGCTGGCCCGAGTGCTAAGCCCCTCATTGCCTGGGGCCGGCAGGGCCCGCGGGCCGCTCCGAGTGCTGGGCCCGCCAAGCCCACGCCCACCCGGAACTCTAGCTGGCCCGCAAGCGCCGCTGCAGTCCTGGTTCCCGCCCGGGTTCCCGCCCGTGCTTCTTCCACACCTGCCCGCAAGTCCAGGGAGCCGGCTCCGGCCTCTGCCAGCCCAGAGAAGGGCTCCCACGGTGCAGTGGCGGGCTGAAGGGCTCCTCAAGCACAGCCAGAATCGGTGCCGAGGCCGAGGAGGCACCGAGAGCGAAGGAGGGCTGCCAGCACAGTGTCACCTCTCAGTAAGGCCTTGCCATCACCAAGGTTTTCTCTGAAGAATGTGGGAGATGCTACTTCTTTGCCTCTTCTAGCTTATGGTCTTTGCTGGCATTCCTTGATTTCCTTGGCTGGCAGATCCATTGCTTTTATTTCTGTCTCTGTCATCACATGACTTTGTTCTGTCTGTGTCTCTCCACATCATCTGCCCTCTGTGCCTGTCTTTGTGTCTTCACATGGCATTCTCCCTGTCTGTGTGTTTCAATTTTCCTCTTCTTATATTTCTTCTTCTGGAAATATAATGACCTCTTCTTAACTTGGTTAAACCTATAAAGACCTGTTTTCAAATAAGGTCACATTCACAGGTACTGGGGATTACGATTTCAGCTTTTTTTGTGGGGAAGGAGGAGGTTGTAACAATTTAACCCATAACATGTTCCAAAATCATGTTTACATTCCAACTTTCATAAATAGGAGATCATGCCTCTTTCCCTTAAGAATACTTTCTATTATATATGATGTACAGAAAAATTCTGCTTATACTGGTCCTGTATAGGTGCAAATGAGTTGGTCAGCTTTCTGCCCAGCTAAATCAGAGGTTCTGGTACTAAGGAAGAAGGAATGCATCCATATTGAATGACAGCAAGCAGTACCTGCCATATGGTCTACAATTACTCTTCACACCTGCTACACTTTGTCATTTCTTGATCTATTGGATTGCAATGTTTGACACTCCCACAGAAAGCTACTTCATCACACACATCACCTGTTTTAGGCTGAAACAGAGATGTAGGGCTTCCTGGAAGTTTTTAACAAGCCACTACCATGGTGTAGTGGGGAAATATAATTGGAATCGGATTGTAGTTGTATAACTTACTGATGCGATCTTGAGCTATTCAGTAAGCTCTAAGTCTCAATTTCCTCATCTGTAGATTGGGGATAATCATTTCTGCCTCATGTAATTGCTATATGGCTTCAGTGGGATAGTATTTGAAAGTTCCTGGCACAAATCAGATACGTTTTAACTGTTTGTTAGATACGGATCTAGGAAGGAGAAGCAGGAGGAAAAGAAAAAAGGAAGGAGGTGGGGGAGAAAAATGGCTTTCTTGACATAACGGTGTCATTTAAAGAGAAGCTTGAGAAAAATGGATATTTCCTTAAGTGTCCTTTTAAGCAAGTCATGGTTCTTTTGAGAGAACAATGATCTACCTACTTTCAGCAGTTCTTTTGATATGATATATAACCACCTCACGCTATACTGAATTATTATTTGAGGAGTAATTCTCAGCCTTGTCAGAAAGAAATATCACTGAACAGATAATATCACAAGCCCCTAAGAAGTGACAGCTATTGTGATTGCAGTAACTTAGAGGAGTCCAAATGATTTTTTGGGCATTATATACGTAAAACATACAATGTTTCTGGCAGACATTTTTTATTTTATTTTTAAGTTCCAGGGTACACGTGCAGGATATGAAGGTTTGTTACATAGGTAAATGTGTGCCATGGTGGTTTGCTGCACCTATCAACCAACCCATCACCTAGGTATTAAGCCCAGCATGGATTAGCTCTTTTTCCTTATGCTCTCCTTCCCCTTCCCCACCCTCCCCCAACTAGCCCCCGTGTGTGTTGTTCCCCTCCCTGTGTGCATGTGTTCTCATTGTTAAGCTCCCACTTCTAAGTGAGAACAAGCGGTGTTTGGTTTTCTGTTCTTGTGTTAGTTTGATGAGGATGATCATTTCCAGCTTCATCTGTGTCCCTGCAAAGGACATGATCTCATTCCTTTTTATGGCTGCATAGTATTCCATGGTGTATATGTGCCACATTTTCTTTATCCAGTCTACCATTGATGGGCATTTGGGTTGATTCCCCATCTTTGCTATTGTGAATAGTGCTGCAGTGAACATACGTGTGCATATATCTTTAAAATAGAGTGATTTGTATTCCTTTGGGTATATACTCAGTAATGAGATTGCTGGGTCAAATGGTATTTCCAGTTCTAAAATTTTGAGGAATTGCGACACTGTCTTTCACAGTGGTTGAACTAATTTACATTCCCACCAACAGTGTAAAAACTTTCCTAATCTTCCACAAGCTCGCATTTTTTGAGCATTTGTTGTTTCTTGACTTTTTAATAATTGCCATTCTGGCTTGTGTGAGATGGTATCTCATTGTGGTTTCGATTTGCATTTCTCTAATAATAAGGAATGTTGAGCTTTTTTTCACATGTTTCTTGGCCACATGTATGTCTTCTTTTGAAAATTGTCTGTTCATATCATTTGCCTATTTTTTAATGGGGTTGCTTGTTTTCTTCTTGTAAATTTGCTTAAGTTCCTTGTAGATTCTGGATATTAGACCTTTGTCTGACAGACATTGTAGCAAATAGAGTCAGCTATTTGTCCCACAATATACAATCCCTCTCCCTTTCCATGTATGTAGTCAGTCAAATTTTTAGCTGGGACACATGGCCACCTACCAAATGACATTTCTCAGCCTTCCTTGCAGGTAGGTGTGGCTATATGATCAAACATTTGCGAATGGATATGAACATAAGTAATGTATGCAACTTCTGGTCATTTTTTGTTTGTTTCTTTGTTTGTTTTGAGATGGAATCTTGCTCTGTCTCCTAGGCTAGAGTGCAATGGTGCCATCTCGGCTTGCTGCAGCCCCCACCCCCCAGGTTCAAGCGATTCTCCTGCCTCAGCCTCCTGAGTAGCTGGGATTACAGGTGCTCGCCACCATGCCTGGCTAATATTTGTAATTTTTAGTAGAGATGGGGTTTCACCATGTTGGCCAGGCTGTCTTGAACTCCTGACCCCAGGTGATCCACCCACCTCAGCTTCCCAAAGTGCTAGCATTATAGGTGTGAGCCACCACACCTGGCCCTGGTCATGTCTTTAAAAGGGAGAGATATGTCCTTCAATTTATCTTTTCTCTTTCCTGTTACCTGGGATGTGGATGTGATGTTGAACATTTTTTGACATGGGCAACTACTTAGGACGGTAGAACAACAAGATGACAGAAGCCTGGGCCCCAATATCAAGGAGCTGCTCTTCCAGCCAAGTTTTGCTTAAACTTGGATTGTTACATGAAAATAAACTATTTTGCTTAAACCACTGTTATTTTGGGGTTTTATTATAGCAAGTGAACCTGTATCCTAAAAATGACAGGTTTTGGTAACCTAAAAATGGGCACTGACTGAGTGGCCAGGCAGTGGGTACAAGAACACAGTTAATATCATCTGGAAGGCTGTCCACATTTATTATACTGTGGAAAAATATTTGGAAAGCTGTCATCCACAATAACTTGGAAAGCAGACCAAATGCTCTTGGAAGCCATAGCTTTAAAAGAAAAGGTTAAAAAAAATTCAGGATGTTGGAATGTATTGGCTGCTTCTTTACTTCTTTCAGTAAAGTTTTCAAAACAGATATGGATTGAGTCCAGTTGCAAACAAAGATGAAAGAGAATACAACTTTCCTAAGAGAAGACTAATCATTGAGCAATTTAGGGCCCCCAGAAGGTTGAGAGAACCAATTGCTTCTGCAGTACAAATGAAAGTAATGACAAGCGGTGGCTATGAGGAATAGATGTGGCAGGAAGGTAGTTTCAGTTCCTCTTTACTACCAGCTCTCTCCCCAGCAAGTCCAAATAAAAATAATAATGTTTTCAAACAGATTCTCATAAGTGTTCAATAAGGCATCTTTTACAATTTTTAATTTTTCCACTGGAACTAACAATTTAAGTAAAAGGAGTGTTCTTACTATTCAAATAGAGCCTTAAGTAAATTCAGCCAGTCCAAAGATCTTCAAACCAAAATATGCACATTCTTGGGTTACAAGAATTATTCCCAGGGGAGCACTTGGACACATATAACTTTAACTTTCATGTTTATTATTTCAAAAATTGAACTACCTGAGAATTTCCCCATGGTCAAGAGCCATTGTACTTCTTTATTGTCTTCCCTTTCACAATTGCCCTTGTCCCACTAAACTTCGAAAGGTCTACTACCTCTCTCCCATCTCCAATCTTATAATACTGTAAATGTACAATACTTTATGACATTTGCAATGATTTATGGCTAATACATATAATAACCAGATGATTTTTAATGAAAAACTTAGACCATTGAGATCATAGAGAAAAACCTATTTACATAATTTCAATTTATATACATAGTTTTATTGCAAAGAAATATGATGAAGGTGATCAATGTGAGGGTATAAGTACAAAAATATATTAACGTACAATTCTGTGAGGGAGTGAAAAGGAAACATGAATTCAAGGAGCAAAAGGGACTATTAAAGAGCAACTTATTGACATTTAGAAAAATGAATGATGGTAGTGTTAAATCACCATATTATTTACATTCTTTAAGTAATATAATATTTTATTTTTAAAATATCAATATATACAATATGTTGGAATTGCCTCTTTTGCTACTAGTGGTTAGACTTATGAGAACATTTTTATATTTAGATTTTAAAACGTTTGAGGGACTTCATAGTATCTAAATGTTCTTTAATTGTGTATTCCAAGCAAAATGTTTTAAGACCACATTTCTTTCTTTTTCTTTTTTCTTTCTTTTTTCTTGTTTTTGAGACGGAGTCTCACTCTGTTGCCCAAGCTGGAGTGCAGTGGTGCAATCTCGGCTCACTGCAACCTCCACCTCCCAGGTTCAAGCGATTATCCTGCCTCAGCCTCCCCAGTAGCTGGAACTACAGGCGCATGCTATCACACCTGGCTAATTTCTCTTCCCCATTACACCTAAATTACTCCCCATAAGCCCCTTGTAGATGTGGAATTACGGCCCCTTGGTTTGCTCCTGAGCAAATAATCCTTTGTTTGGAATTGTGGATGACTCCTGGATGGTTGTATATTGTCTAGGGAGCCAAATGAGATCAGCAGAAGTTTTGTCTGCATGAAGTATAGAGGAGGTTAAGCTTCAGACTTGGGCATAATAGATGGGCCTTTCAGTTTAAGTATAAACAGTAACAGTAGGTTATTTGAGGTGAAGAAACATACATGGAAATGGCAACAATGTACGCCTTTCTTCTTTTTATGAGGCTTTCCTTTTCAGAAAAGTTGAAAATATAACTTTCTCAGTCCTTCCATATTTGATACTGTCACTTGGAGATAATCTTGCTGAAACAGTGTTACTCTACATGTTTTTCTTGTATCCAAAGCAAATACTAGTTTCCAGACCTTTGTATTTTTCAAATAGGACTGTTAGAGTTCTCAATTATGAACTGCATTCATTCTGCTATAGCTAGAAGGCTTGGCAAGTGTTTTATAACAGAACATTGTATACCTTATTAGGTTTGTTACTTTTTTTTTTTAAACAATGGAGATTTGGAAGAACAAGTCAATGGAATGTTTTATTAACACCTTAGCTTGATTTTCTAATAAGGAAAAAATTATTAGACCTGTATTAGCACACTGATCAATTCTTAAAATATATGAAGATAAGGATTGAGTGTCATATTAATAAAACTTTAATTTCTCTTTAGCAGAAGAAATTTCCTCTCCACTATAGTTTGTACTTATTGTTCCTGTTAAAGCCAACTATAAAAGACTAACAAAGCATGTTATAATTTGTCTTCTAACTGGAATATATTGATTTTTTATGTTTTACCAATTTTCCCCATTGAAATAAGAGAAATAAGTCTTGCATTTACTTTACCTGTGAAGTTGAATATTCAGTAGGGATTCTTATCCTGCCATATTTCTCTGGGAACTGCTCATTCTACAGCAGGAATGTCTCCCTCTCCTAATAGTCTTATTTCTATGAAAAGACCCACTTCCAAAGTACTAAGTTGATTGGACCCAGGATTGGAGCTCTCCTCCCCTTCTCAACCTAAGCTGAGCCAATCTGATTCTCTTTCAGGAATTTAGCAGCAGGGCTGAGAGACTGGAATTTGTTCTCTACCTGTGACTGAGCCTTTTGCTTATTATCTTGGAGCTGAGGACATAGCTTGCCTTTGCAAAAGAAAAGATGTCTGATCCCTAACATTAATCGAACCAGGAGCAAGAGTACAAATGGTGGCTCTCATAACTGTGTTTAAGTATTTGAAAGGCCATAAATTAAGAAAACAAACTACAAATAAGTTTTTTTTTTTTTTGAGACGGGGTCTCACTCACTCTGTCGCCCAGGCTGGAGTGCAGTGGCATGATCTGGAGTGCAGTGGCATGATCTCGGTTCACTGCAACCTCTGCCTCCTGGGTTCAAGTGATTCTCGTGCCTCAGCCTCCTGAGTAGCTGGGACTTCAAGCACCTGCTACCATGCCCAGCTAATTTTTGTATTTTTTGTGGAGACGGTTTCACCATGTTGGTCAGGCTGGTCTTGAACGCCTTATCTCAGGTGATCCACCCCTTTGGCCTTCCAAAGTGCTGGGATTACAGGTGTGAACCACCACACCCAACTCAAAATAAGATCTTTTCTATCTTTATATCTTGACAAATAGATTTTATAACTACGTGGGAGGTGAGGTTTGAACATTTGAAATTCTGTGACCCCTTGGAATTTTACAATGGAAAGTGACTTTTGGGGGAGAGATGCCACGTGGTCTTTTCCCTTTTCCATCAAGTACCACTAAGGGCCACACACTGCATGTACATGGACACCTCAGGATCCTATCCAAGCACCATCCACAATCCCCCCATACAGTTGCCCCTTGACTATGCTTTGGGACCAGAGGGGCACACTGATGGAACAGTCTGCTCTTGGGAAGACAGACCCAGGGAAGAGGCTAGTGCAGGCCTTGGGAATAAACTCAGGTATTTTCTTCCTGAAAATTCTGGGGCCTCAAGTGCCCACATCATGTTGTAGAAGGGACTATGTAGACTCTGGAAGGACACAATTTCATAAATGCATCAACTCCTTGAGTCATCGAGAAGGGCATAGATAGGGACAGGAAAGATTGGGGTCCGCTAAAGGCCCTCTTTCATAGCGCTGCTGTTTTTCTGCTCATTTTTTTTAAAGACACCATGGCATTCTTATATAACATTTCTCCATTTATCTTAAGCTAGTTTGATGTGGTTTATATTAGTTGTAATAAATGAAACCTAGCAAAATCAGGATGCCCAACTAGGAGACTTTGAATTGCTGATCCAATTAGAATTTTATTACCTGAATTTATATATTTATGATGCTTTTAGTGTACAAAGTGATTTCATATTCACTTTATAATTCCCACAGTACCCTATGAGGTAAAAATCTCTTCCCCTTTTGCAGATATAGAAACGGAAGCTCAACTAACTTGTTCAACTTGCCAAACAAGATTCCTTATGGATCTATTTCTTTCCAGACATTGATGTGCCTAAAGAAAGCAATCAGTAGGTGCTAACAGTAAAGCAAAGCGCACGTTAATAGAAAAGCATCTCTTCTCACAAAAGCTATTAAGAAAAGAGAGAAAAATAGGCAAAAATATCATTTTTGAAAAATAGACAAAAACATCATGCAAATGTTAGTCAGGTGTGGTGGCCCAAGTCTGCAATTCCAGCACTTTGGGAGGCCAAAGTGGGCAGTTGCCTTGAACCCAGGAGTTCGAGACTAGTCTGGACAACTTAATGAAACCCCATCTTTACAAAAAATACAAAAATTATCCAGGCACAGTGGTGCACAACTGTATTCCCAGCTACTCTGGAAGCTGAGGTGGGAGTATCACCTAAGCCCAGAGAGGTTAAGGCTGCAATGAGCTGTGATTGCGCCACTGCACTCCAGCCTAAGTGACAGAGCAACACCCTGTCTCAAAAAAAATGCAAATGGTAAGAATCAGAGACTTCAGTTGGTAGTGTCCTTTCATTTGGTGGCCTGCACCCGGTGCTAAGCCAGAAGTATACTTTCTAAGTGTGGGTGTGCAAGATGTAAAGCCAAGAAGGACTTTTTCCAGAGTCAATGGGAATTTGGGATGGGGAGGGGAAGCAGGTATTAAATCTCTAACTGAGGTATGCAGGGATTCTACAGGTAGCTGGTTCTATCTCTGGTTACAGAATGAAAACAAAGGTGTGGAATGTGGGCAGGGCACTCTTCTCTGGTTTTGGCAATCTGCCTCCCTGAAAATGGAGTTGGGGCAGATGCACAGAGCATAAGTCTACTGGTAGTTAATAGCACCTTTGAGCAGCCCAAGGAATGGTGGTGGTTTGTATGTATGTATGTATGTGTGTGCATGTGTGTGTGCATATGTGTGTCCTTCAAGCCAACTAATACACTGCAATTATGGTGTATTCATTTTCACACTGCTATAAAGATACTATCTGAGACTGGGTAATTTATAAACAAAAGAGGTTAAATTGACTCACAGTTCCACATGGCTGGGGAGGCCTCAGGAAACTTACAATAATGGCACAAGGTGAAGGGAAAACAAGTACCTTCATCACAAGGTGAGAGGAGAGAAAGAGAGAGCTCAAGGGAAACTGCCACTTTTAAACCATCAGATCTCGTGAGAACTCCCTCACTATCACAAGAATAGTATGATGGAAACCACCTCCATGATCTAATCACCTCCCACCAGGTCCCTTCTTCAAAATATGGGAATGACAATTCAAATTTGAGATGAGATTTGGGTGGGGACACAGAGCCAAACCATATCATTCCACCCCTCTCAACTCCCAAATCTCATGTCCTTTTCACATTTCAAAACCAATCATGTGGCTGGGCGCAGTGGCTCAAGCCTGTAATCCCAGCACTTTGGGAGGTCGAGGTGGGCGGATCACGAGGTCAGGAGATTGAGACCATCCTGGCTAACATGGTGAAACCCCGTCTCTACTAAAAAATACAAAAAAAAATTAGCCGGGCATGGTGGCCGGTGCCTGTAGTCCCAGCTACTTGGGAGGCTGAGGCAGGAGAATGGCGAGAACCGGGGAGGCGGAGCTTGCAGTGAGCCAAGATGGCACCACTGCACTCCAGCCTGGGCGACAGTGCGAGAGTCCGTTTCAAAAAAAAAAAAACAACAAAAAAACCAAACATGCAATCATGCATGACTTTGGAAAAGCCATAACTCATTTCAGCATTAACTTAAAAGTCCAAATCCAGCTAGGCACGGTGGCTCACACCTGTAATCTCAGCACTTTGGGAGGCCGAGGCGGGCGGATCACGAGGTCAGGAGATGGAAACCATCCTGGTTAACACGGTGAAATCCCCTCTCTACTAAAAATACAAAAAATTAGCCGGGCATGGTGGTGGGCGCCTGTAGTCCCAGCTACTTGGGAGGCTGAGGCAGGAGAATGGCGTGAACCCAGGAGGCGGAGCTTGCAGCGAGCAGAGATCATGCCACTGCACTCCAGCCTGGGCGACAGAGCAAGACTCCATCTCAAAAAAAAAAAAAAAAAAAAAAAAAAAGTCCAAATCCAAAGTCTCATCTGAGACAAGGCAAGTCTCTTCTTTCTATGAGCCTGTAAACTCAAAAGCAAGTTAGTTACTTCCAAGATACAGTGGGGGTACAGGAATTGGGTAAATGTTCCCATTCCAAATAAGGAGAAATGTGCCAAAACAAGGGGGCCACAGACCCTATGCAAGTCCAAAACCCAGCAGGGCAGTCCTTAAATCTTAAAGCTCTAAAATGATCTCCTTTGACTCAATGTCTCACATCCAGAGCATGCTGATGCAAGGGGTGGGCTCCGAGGGCCTTGTGCAGCTCCGCGCCTGTTGCTCTGCAGGGTACAGCCCCTGTGGCTGCTTTCACAGGCTGGCATTGAGTGCCTGCAACTTTTCTAAGTGCACAGTGCAAGCTGTCAGTGGATATTCTGGGGTCTGGAGGATGGTGGCCACTAGGCTCCACTAGGCAGTGCCCCAGTGGGGACCCTGTGTGAGGGCTCCAACCCCACATTTCCCTTCTGCACTGCCCTAGCAGAGGTTCTCCATGAGGGTTCCACCCTTGCAGCAGATTTCTGCCTGAACATCCAGGAGTTTTTATACCTCCTCTGAAATCTAGGCAGAAGCTCCCAAAGCTCACCTCTTGCCTTTTGCACACCCGCAGGCCCAACACCATGTGTAAGCCACAGAGGCTTGGGGCTTGCACCCTCTGAAGCAATGGCCCTAGCTGTACCCTAGCCCTTTTTAGCCATGGCTGGAGCTGGCATGGCTGGGAGGCAGGGCACCAAGTCCCAAAGCTTCATAGAGCAGTGGGGCCCTGGGTCTGACCCATGAAGCCATATTTCCCACTCTAGGCCTCCAGGCCTGTGATGGGAAGGGCTGCTATGAAGGTCTCTGACATGCCTTAGAGACATTTTCCCCGTTGTCTTGGCTATTAACATTCAGCTCCTTGTTACTTATGTAAATTTCTGCAGCTGGCTTGAATTCCTCCTCAGAAAATGGGTTTTTCTATTATATCACATGGACAGGCTTCAAATTTTCCAAACCTTTATGCTCTGCTTCCCTTTTAAACATAAGTTTCAATTTCAAACCATCTCTTTATGAGCACATATAACTGTACACTTTCAGGAAAAACCAGGTCACATCTTGAATGCTTTGCTGTTTAGAAATTTCTTCTGCCATACCCTAAAATCATCTCTCTCAAGTTCAAAGTTCCACAGATCTCTAGGGCAGGGGCAAAATGCCTTGTCTGTTTGCTAAAGCATAGCAAGTGTGACCTTTGCTCCAGTTCCCAATAAGTTCCTCATCTCCATCTGAGACCACCTCAGCCTGGACATCATTGCCTATATCAGTAGTTTGGTCAAAACCATTCAACAAATCTCTAGGAAGTTCCAAACTTTCCCACACTTTCCTGTCTTCTTCGGAGCCCTCCAAACTGTTCCAACCTCTGCCTGTTACCCAGTTCCAAAGTTGTTTCCACATTTTTAGGTATCTTTATAGTAGTACACACTTCTGGTACTAGTTCTCTTTTAGCCCATTTTCACACTGTTATAAAGAACTATCTGAGACTGGGTAATTTATGAAAAAAAGAGGTTTAATTGAGTCACAGTTCTGCATGGCTAGGGAGGCCTCAGGAAACTTACAATCATGGCAGAAAGCAAAGGAGAAGCAAGCACCTTCTTCACAAGGTGGCAGGGGAGAAAGGGGTAGGGGAACTGCTACACACTTTTAAACCACCAAATCTCCTGAGAACTTACTTGCTATCATGAGAACAACATGGGGGAAACTGCCCCCATGATCCAATCACCTCCCACCAGGCCCCTCCCTTGACATGTGAGGATTACAATTTGAGATGGTATTTGGGTTGGCGCACAGAGCCAAACTATATCAGAAGGCCATCAGTGGAGGGCTCTTATGCACAAACGCCTGATAACAAGAACTATCAAAAAAACCTGCAAAAATCATGATCTTGCACAAAGGTCATTGCAACTGTACACACAAAAAATATTTCTGTGAGGACATTTGCCCAGTCACTGTCTATCCAACTTTGAACTGGCATCATCCTTGTTAATCTTTGTAACCAAGGATAATTATCCCAAAATGATTATGTAATCTTCATCATTTTTTAAAGAAACTTTGTCTTCTTTTATCCTCGGAATATGCACATTAGTTTATTATCCATTGTATTCCCATTGCAATGCCTTTTCCCAAATAAACATAATTTTCTTTTAGAGTTTCTCTCTCTCTCTCTGTTTATGATTTAGGTTGACAAGGGTTTGCAAATGGAAATTTTTTAATTTTATCATTTCATTTGCATTTATTAGCTGGTATGTTTGATGACTAGAATGACCTTTCTCATATATCAAGGATATTTGGTTACCCTGAAATACAGTTTATACAAGAAAGGAAGGACAAGTGCTTAATTCTTTTTATTTTACTATTAATTTACAGGGTAATTATTTATTGCCCTAGCAACTTTCTGTGGTATTTAATGAGTTTTGTTTGGAGCTCCATCTGCCACCCTTTTTAAACTGATCAACTCATTATTAATTCTTCTATGTTCCTGTGTTTTACTAAATTGCATCTTTATTTTTTTGATGCTTAAATTGTCTCATCTTTGGTTAGTGGGAACTTCAAGCAAGCTCTGTGTCCCTGGGACATGGTCTGATTTGATAACGTTTTTGCTTTCTGGCATATCATGATATCCCATATCCATATTGCACTTTTCCTGCCTCAGATGTGGGACCAACCACTTTTGGAAGGTGTTCTGGTTCTTTTTGGTGGAAAATAATAATAGTCTAGAGGCCAAGTACTAGGATGATATTGCTTCTAAGACTTTTTTATGAAGAGAAATAAGAAAAATGTATTTTTACAATAAAAAAATTATTACATGAAGTTGTCATATAATTTTACATAGTCAATTTTACTTTCTATAGAAAGGCTGCTTTTGAACTTCTCATCTAGTGGTGGCAAGCATTAAAAAATTTATTTTATCAGAATAATAATAAAATTGTCATAACTGATTTCATTTAAAGCAAAATATTGTACATGTCTCCTGCACTCAATAATATGAGTGCACAAATATCTCTTTATTAGAAAACACAAAATAAATTATTTCTAGGGATGGAGAAAGACAGTAGTCAGCTATTACATATATTCCCAACTGAAGCTGATAACTGATGAATACAGTGATTTTTCTTAAACATCAGCTAGCCCTTTTTTTCATTATGTTCAACTGACTTCTTGGAAGTTATTGGAGAAGAGTGTTGTTTTCCCATCATAGTTCTTTAATTGTGATAAAGCATATTTTCAGAATTGAAAAGGCCACCTCCCATACCCGCTTCACTCATACACCCATTCTGTCCATGGCAAATTTTTTGTTTTCTTTAGAAATTACAGTGATTGCAAAATCTGCTGTGGATAGCAAAGAAGCCACACCAGCAATATCAGTCAGAGCTGTTCTTACGATCATAATTGGCTTAATTATTCTTATTTATTTATTTATTTTGAGATGAATCTCACTCTGTCGCCCAGGCTAGAGTGCAGTGGTGCAATCCCGGTTCACTGCAACCTCTACCTCCCGGAGCTCAAGTGATGCTTTTGCCTCAGCCTCCAAAGTAGCTGGGATTACAGGCACCCACAACCACACCCGATGTCAATGATTCTTTTTTTTTTTTTTTAACCATATTCATAGAATCCTCAACCACAGCATTATAATGGACTTCTGGGAAACTTTGCACATTTTCTTAATTATTAATTACATTTCAACACTTACATTCTTAGCAACATTCATTGTAATAATTATGCATTTCTATTAATTATTTCTGTATGAATTTTTAAATTTTCATCAATTGGAGTTAGCGAATCCTAATCTGGAACGCACCAAAACAAAACTCAGTTCTCGGGAACTGCACACAGCCAAACCCAGTGTCCAGCCTGATCAGGCCAGCCTCTCTGTTCTACTAGGTGTGAAACAGGAGGAGTTAGCTGCATTTAAAAAGGTTAGTCCTTCCTTCTATTCTGCTCTTTAAGAGCAGTTTTCACAGCATTCAGGAATCTGTAACTGTCTTTTAAAAAATTCTTTTACGTTACCTGTCCTACCAAACTTCAGTGCAGTTACTCCACCTGAAAGTTTGCCAGACATTCTGGGATGTCTTTCTTTTTATTTTTACTAGTACTAATATCTAACTCTTTAATTCTGACATGTCCTACAATATAAGTTGCCGATTTTACCAGTGTGTCGCTTTGACATTGCCTTCTATGCAGGCTGTGAGGACATATTCCAGTTTAACAGGCTGTTTTCAGAATTTCTCACCCCTGTCCCATTCCATGCAGTGTTCTTTCCTTTTGGGGAAGCCTATTTTAGCAATTTCAATATTCCATGGATCTCAGTACACTTCAGAATTTCAATTTCTCTTCTCCACATTCACTGCATGTCTGCTAGCCCTGTGCGGCTCTCTGGCATGAGGTGTTTGGGCCAAATTATTTATATTTTAGGTTCTTGAGAAAGACTTGTTACGTATGCAACCTGCAGGTTTCCCCACCCGACCCCGCCTCCAATACATTACTTGATCTCAACGATTTCGAGATTCTGCAAGATTTTCTTTTTTTTTTTTCTTCATTTTCATATATTTGGTAGAATTCACTAGTAAAGCTGAGGCTTTCTTTGTGGGATGGTTTATTGAAATGAATTTAATTTCTTCAATAGATATAAGATTATTCAGATTTATTATTTCATCTTGTGTCGGTATTGCTAAGATGTATTTTAAAAGAGATTTGCCCATCTCATTTATTCAATTTATTGGCATAAAATTGCTCATAACATTTCTTATTATTCTTTTAATATCTATAGAATTTGTAGTGATTTACTTGTTTTATTTTCTAATATTTATAATTTGTGTCATTTTTCTGTAATTCCTGCTGAGTCTAACTATGAGTTTATCAATTTGTCAGTCTTTACAAATAATTCATTTCAGGCTTTATTAATTTTCTCTATTGTTTTCTATTTCATTGATCTCATCTATTATTTTCTTCTTTTACTTTTTTGGCTTTTCTTTTGCACTTCTTTTCATAGTTTCCTAAGGTGATTTTATACTTTATTTTTTAATATAAGAATTTAAAGCTGTAAATTTTCCTCTAAGTATAAATTTTGATATATTTTCCTAGATGTTCAGCTTAAAATTCTACTTTTGAGATGTATTATAATTGTCATTATTTTTGAGATGTTTTCTAATTTCCCTTGTGATTTCTCCTTTGACACATAAGTTATTTAAATGTATGCTATTTAATTTCTAAATATTGTAGGTATTTTAAATATTTTATTGTAATTTATCAAATGATAAATTACTTCCATTATGATCAGAGAACAAACTCAGGTCAGGATTTCAATCCTTTATGTTTATTTGATATTTATTAATACTTGTTTTAAGAGCCCACAATATGCTCTATCTTAGTCAATATTCCATGTGCTCTTGAAAAGATCGTGTTTTCTGCTCTTTCTGGGTGTAGCGTTCTATAAATATCTTCACGTCATGTAGGTTGATACTGTTTTTCAATTCTACATTTTTGCTGAGTTCATGTAATTGTTATAGCAATTGCTGAGAGAGGATTGTTAAAATCTCCAATTATGGTTTGTTTACATTTCCACTCAATTTTGTCAATTTTTGTATCATGAATTTTGAAACTCTGTTATTAGGTCCACGTACATTTATGATTATAATGTATTACTGACAAATTGAGCTTTTAATAATTATGATCTCTATTTCTGGTAATGGTCTTTGTCTTGAAGTCTATTCAAACAGATATTAATATGACCTTTTAGTCTTCTTATGCTTACTAGATACATGGCATATCTTTTTCTATCCAATTGCTTTCATCCTGGGTATATAGATTTCAGGTTGTCTTTTGTAGGCAGCATATAGCTGGATGTTGCTTTTTAATTCATTCTAACAATCTCTTCCTTCTTTCATAGTCTTCATTTCGATTTCTTCTTGTCTTAATTTGCACGTAGGAATGTCAGTACAGATGCTTCTTGACTTATGATGGGGTTACATCTCAATAAACCCATTGTAAGTTGAAAATGCATTTAATACACCTGACCTACTGAGCATAATAGCTTGCCTAGCCTACCTTAAACATGCTCAGAAGACTTAATTAGCCTACAGTTGGGCAAAAATCACCTATCACAAAGCCTGTTTTATAATAATGTGTTGAATAGCTCATGTATTTTATTGAATACTGTAATGAAAATGAAAAATAGAATGGTGTGGTACTTGAAGTATGGTTTCTATGGAATAAATATTACTTTCACACCATCATAAGGTCAAAAAAATTATGTCAAACATTGCAAGAAGGGGACTATCTGTATTATATTGAATACTAGCAGTGACAGTACTGTTCCTTGTCTTGTTCTGGATCCCAAAAAATATATATAAATTTTCCCTATTAATTGAAATGTTTGTTTTAGTTATTTTGTAGATAGCCTTTGTGTCTTTGTCAAAGTAATGAGGTTCTGTTCCTGGTGTTCTTAGCCTTTTCTGCACATGTGTTAAATTTATCAAATCCTTTACACACTTTTTATTTTTATTTTTAATTTGCATAAATTTAAGGAGTACAAGTGCAATTTTGTTACATGGACAAATAGTGAAGTGGTGAAGTCTGAGCTTTTAGTGTATCCATAACCTGAATAATGTGTATAATATCCATTAAGTAATTTCTCATCATCCACCTCCCTCCCAGCATCTTACACTCTTGAGCCTCCAATATCTATCTATCATTCCACACTTTATGTCCGTGTGTACACATTATTTAGCTTCCACTTATAACTGTGAATATGTGGTATTTTTCTGTTTCTGAGTTGTTTCACTTAAAATAATGGCCTCCAGTTGCATTCATGTTGTTGCAAAAGATATGATTTTATTCTTTTTTAAAAAACGGCTGAATATTATTGCATAGTGTATATGTATACACCATATTTTCTTTTTCCAATCCTCCTTTGATGGACATTTAGGTTGATTCTGTATCTTTGTTTCCGTATCTTTGGGATGATCATATGGTTTTTGTCCTTAATTCTATTTAAGTGATGGATTACATTTATTGATTTGTATGTATTAAACCATCCTTGCATCCCTACTTGATCATGGTGTATTATCTTATTGATTGAGGCAGGGTCTTGGTCTGTCACACAGGCTGGAATGCAGTGGCACAATCTTGGCTCACTACAACCTCCATCTCCTAGGCTTAAATGATCTTCCCACCTCCACCTCCCGAGTAGCTGGGACTACAGGCATGCACCACCACACCTGGCTAATTTTTCTATTTTTTATAGAGATGGGGTTTCCCTACATGGCCCAGACTGATCTCAAACTCCTGGACTCAAGTGATCCCCTGCCTTGGCCTCCCAAAGTGCTGGGATTACAGGTGTGAGCCACCACACTTGGCCATATAATGTTTTTAATGTGGTGTCAGATTCAGTTTACTAGTATTTTGTTGAGGATTTTTGCCTCCGTGTTTATCAGGGATATTGGTCTGTAGTTTTCCTTTTTTTATTGTGTCTTTGTCTGATTTTGGTATCAGGGTGATACTGGTTTTGTAGAATATGTCAGGATAAATTTTTTCCTTCTTGAGTTTTTGAAATAGTTACAGAAGGATTAGTCCCAGTTCTTCTTTGTACATTTGCTATAATTTGGCTGTGAATCTGGTCCTGAGATTTTTGTTGTCATTGTTAGAAGACTATTTATTTATTTACTTACTTACTTTGAGACAGGGTCTCTGTCTGTTGCCCAGGCTAGAGGGCAGTGGCACAATCATGGCTCACTGCAGCCTTGACCCCCTGGGCTCAAGTGATCCTCCTTCCTCAGCCCCCCAGGTAGCTCAGACTATAGGGGCATGTCAGCATGCCTGGCTAATTTTTGTATTTTTTGTAGAGATGGGGTTTCACCATGCTGCCCAGCCTAGTCTTGAATGTCTGATTTAAAGCAGTCTGCCCACCTTGGCCTCCAAAACTCTGGGATTATAGGTGTAAGCCACTGTGCCTGGTCAGGATTCAATCTCACTACTCATTATTGGTCTGTTTAGAATTCATATTTCTTCCTAGTTCAATCTTGGGAGGTTGTACATTTCTAGACATTTATCCGTTTGCTCTAAGTTTTCTAGTTTGTGAGCATATAGTTGTTTGTAATAGTCTCTGATGATCTTTTGTATTTCTGTGGTATCAGTTATAATGTCTCATTTTCCATTTCTGATTGTTTTTATTTGAATCTTCTCTTTTTTTTGTTTAATCTAGCTAGCAATTATCAATTTTGTTTCTCTTTTCAGAAACAAACTTTTCATTTTGTTGATACCTTGTTTTTGTTTTTTGTTTTGGAGTCTCTGTTTGATTTAGTTTTTCTCTGATTTTTGTTTTTTTGTTCCGCTAGCCTTGGGTTTGGTTTGTTCTTGTTTTTCTACTTCCTTGAGGTAAGACATTAGGTTGTTAATTTGTGATCTTTCTAATTTTTGATGTAGGCATTTAATGCTGTAAACTTCTCTGTTAGCACTGTTTTTACTGTATCCCAGAGGTTTTGGTATGTTGTGTTTCTATTTTCATTCATTTGAACAAATTTTAAATTTCTGTTTTAATTTCATCATTGACCCATAAGTGTTTAGGAGCATGCTGTTTAATTTCCATGTTTTTGTATAGTTTCTGAGGTTCTCCTTGGTATTGATTTTTAGGTTTATTCCACTGTAATCTGAGAAGCTACTTGATGTGATTTTGATTTTGAAAAATTTTTTGAGACTTGTTTTGTGGCCTAACGTATGGTCTGTTCTGGCAAATATTCTCTGTGCTGATGAGTAGAAGGTATATTCTGCAGTTGTTGGTAGAATGTTCCATATGTGTCTGCTAAGTTCATTTAGTGTAAAGTGCAATTTAAGTCCAATGTTTCTTTGTTGATTTTCTGTCTCAATGATCCATCTGGTGCTGTGAGTTGGATGGTGAGATTTCCCCCTATTATTGTATTGCTGTCTATTTCTTTCTTTAGGTTTAGTAATATTTGTTTCATGAATCTGGGTGCTCCACTTGTTGGGTACATATATATTTAGGGTTGTTATATCCTCTTGTTGAATTGACCCTTTTGTCATTATATAAAATACTTTTTTTGTCTGTTTTTTACTCTTTTTGATTTAAAGTCTGTTTCGTTGTTGTCGTTGTTAATGTAAGTATAATTATTCCTACTTGCTTTTGGTTTCTGTTGCATGGAATATCTTTTTCCAACCCTTTAATTCAGTCTAAATGTGTTTACTAATAAGGTGAGTTTCTTGTAAGCAGCATATAGTTGGATCATGTTTCTTTTTTATCCATTCTGCCAATGTGTATCTTTTAAGTGGAATATTTAATGCATTTATGTTCAAGGTTAATATTGTTATGTGAAGTTCCGTTTTTGACATATTGTTAATTGTTATCTACTTGTTTTATAAATCACTTGTTTCTATCTTTTTCTCTGCCTGTCTTTGTGGTTTGTTGGAATTCTGGTTTGTTGACATTTGATTCCTATTTCTCCACTGTGTAATTGTTTTATATGACAGTGAGTTTTATACTTTTGTATGTTTTTATGATGGTGAATGTAGACCTTTTGTTTCCATGTTTAGGATTCTTTTGAGAATTTCTTGTAGGGCTGGTTTAGTGGTGTCAAATTTCTTCATCATTTGCTTGTCTGGGAAAGACTTTATTTCTCCTTCATTTAATCTTGCTGGATATAAAATTTGTGATTGGCAGTTTTCTTCTTTCAGCAATTTGAAAATCCCCTCCCATTCTCTTCTGGCTTGTAGGACTTCTGCTGAGAAGTCCATTGTTAGTCTGATGGGTTCCTTTTATAGGTGATGACACTTTTCTCTTGTTGATTTTAGAATTCTTTTTTTTCATCTTGACTTTCTTAGATTCCTTCTTCTGCCTGGTCTAGTCTATTCTTGAAGTTTCCAAAGGTATTTTGTAATTCCTTATATGATTTTTTTTATTTCTAGAACTTCTCTTCAGTTTCTTTTTAAAGATAATATATATCATTGATAAATCTTTGGTTTATATCCTGAATTGATTATCTGATTTCTTTCTATTGGTTTTCAAGCTTTTAAAAAATTCACTATTTTGAGTTTTTTAATCTGGCAGTTTGAGGATTTCTTTTTTGTTAGGATCCATTGCTACAGAATTACTGTGTTCCTTGGGTTGGAGGGGGGTGGTGTCATAATACCTTGCTTTTTCATGCTTTCCATATTATTATTCTGCTTTCAGCACAACTGGAGAAATAGTAGCTTCTTGTTTTTGAATTTACTTACTTTGGGGCAAGACTTTATTTTTTGTCTTAAGGGTATGAGTATAAAGTAAGTTTGCTAGGACCATTTGACTTTGCCTCTGGGTGTGCTCAATGTGAAGACTCTATATGACTTCCTAGGTTATAAACAGTCTTGGTGTTTTCTCAAACATCAGTTGTAGTAGTGGTATACTGGATGAATGAGCAGGCTTATGACCTTCTGAGAGTGGCCAGGGTTTATGGGCAATAGTGGTAGCATAGGTTGCAAGAGCATCATTTTATTCTTGGGTATTGTGTACATGTATCAGCAGATATTGTAATGAGCTATGTGGGTCAACCTCCTGGCCAGTAGATGATGCTTTCAGGTAAGAGCCTGCTACAGTGGTGGCAATAGGGTTTATTCTTGACCTCTATTAACATGTGTAGTTCTCAGGTGTCTCAGGTGATGGGTTGGGCTGTGGGATGCTCAATGATCTGGGTCCTGTGCTCTGTCTTGGGAGATTGGGCAAAGCTAGATGGAACTGGAACAGGGCCTGAACTTGGGCTCCCCAATATTGGGCATAAGCACTAGCCCTGACAGGGTTAGGGGGCAGTCCTCAGTGGCCTGGAGAAATGCTTGGGTGAGGAGCATAGTGGCTGTTGCTGTGCTGAGGTCTCAGTATGGGGAAGAAAGAGTGGCCCTAGTGCCATAGCCTAGCAAGTGAAGTGGGACCTTCTCTCCTCTTATGCCCCAGACCCAGCAAGGCAACTACCTCATCCCCACTGTGGCAGTAAGTTGGGACACTTACTTAGTCACTGAGGTTTGCTTCCAGTCAGCGAAGCTTCCCTAGGCTGTAAAACTCACAGCTCAGTCAAAACCGTGTTGACCGACCAACTCTCCTCCTGCTTCTTTCCTGTGAAGGATAGGAGCCTGGTTCCAGTGCCAGCAGCTGGTGCACATACTACACTAATTTCTCAGTTCTGTCTGTGCGAGCCAGTCCCCTGCTAAAGCCCCAGATCTCCAATCCCCAGCTCGAGTCTCTCTAATGCCAAGATGGCTACCACTGCTTCTAGCTTGCAGGATCCTGCACAGCTTGTTAGGAGCTAAGATCAAGAATGGCATCCTTCTATTGGTGCCTAGGTCTGGGAACATGTGTGGGACACTTCCTGGAGACATTCCTTCTCACAGTCTCCTAGCTGCCCCCAAGTTAGATCCAGGGCTTGGGAGTGTCCTGCTGTTCTCCTGTAACCTGGATTGCACAACTCCTCACTAGGAAGATGGATCACGGAGAGACACTCACTCATGCTCTCCTGTATTAGGGATTCACTTGTGGTTTTCAGCTGGACCCGGCTGTATGGGGTGCCTGCCTACCTTCTCTTTCCAAGTATCTTTCACTTTTCTGTTGAACTCTCTTGTTCTTTCTTGGATAAAATTTCAAAATGTGAATCTCTGTACACTATTTTGCTCCTTTCCTTTCTCCTTTCCTTTCCTTTCCTTTCCTTTCCCTCCTTTCTTTCTTTCTTTCTTTCTTTCTTTCTTTCTTTCTTTCTTTCTTTCTTTCTTTCTGTCTCTCTCTCTCTCTCTCTCTCTTTCTTTCTTTCTCTTTTCTGTTGAACTCTCATGTTCTTTCTTGGATAAAACGTCAAAGCATGAATCTCTGTACACTGTCTTGCTTCTTCCAAGTGGGTGAAGTGTGCTGGAAAAGCCTCTATTCTGCCATCTTGGAAAAGAACGCAAAACAACAAAACAAAACAAACAAACAAAAAACAACCCTTTTTTAAAGAAGTCTACTAATTTTTAAAAACTAATCTACTAAAATTATCATTTTTTTTCAGCATTCTTTTCCAGCCTGCCTGTTCTTGTAGTTTTTCATCCTAACTCTTCCTGAGCTCCTGTGCTACTTTGATGTTAGTATCTCCCTGTTGATTCTAGGCTGGCTTTGTTTGACTGTTGCAAAGAGAAGAGCAATGACATCCTAGGGTAGTGTTGTGAAAATAAGTGGGCATCATTACCAAGTTATCTGCCAGCCTTCCCCTGTTACTGCTTTTCAGTCTTCTTCTACATTAGGTTTCCATTTTACTCTCAATATCCTTCCCCCAGTTATACCAGGCTTTGACCTCAACTTCTCTCCCTAAGAGCTTCTTACCTTTTGGTGCAAAGTTCTGGGATTCCTTAATTTCTATGTCATTTCTGTGACATCGTCAGAGTTTGGTTTTAGGGGTGGTAGCTTTGTTAATTTGCCATCTTTTCTGGAAAAAATAATAGATTATTTATAAAATAGAAATTGTATTTATCTTGTACTATAATTAAGATTTTCTAATAGTTATCAGTGCTATGAATTTTTTTTTTTTTTTGCTTTTTTCTGGGTACATGGTAGGATTGTATTTCCCTACACTTTTGCTGAAATTCAATGTAGTCATGTGACTTGCTTTGCACAATGAACAGCGAGCAGAAGTCTATGTGTCACTTCCTCTGGAAGCCCATAGAGCCTGTGCATAATTTACCATTTTCTCTTTTACTCTCAGCCACGGCGATTAAACATGCTGTAACTGAAAGTCTGGCAAACTTCTGTAAAGAACCAGAAGATAAATATTTTAGGCTTTGCATGCCCTATGGTCTCAGTTGCAACTACTCAACTCTGCCGTTGCAGTGCGAAAATAGCCATAGGCAATACATTAATAAATGAGCATGGCTATGTTCCAATAATACTTCATTTGAGACACTGAAATTTGAATTTCATATAATTTTCACATGCCACAAAATATTATTATTTTTTTAAAAAGTGGTTTTAGCTCTTGGGTCATATAAAATCAGGCAGCAGGCCAGATTTAGTCCACAGGCCATAGTGTGTCAGCCCCTTTCTAGATAAAAGTACTTGAAAACTCTGATTCCCAGAGGGAGGGTAACATAGAGCAAAGCCCCCTACTTACCCACAAAGAATATTTGGTGTGTGACAAAAGGGGAAACTTGTTATTTTAAGTCACTAATTAAAAACCTAGCTCAATCTAATACACTAGCTCAATCTAATACACTAATTTTGTTTTTAAATTAGTGTAAACTAATTTAAACCTAGCTCAATCTAATACACTAATTTTGTTTTTAAATGATAATACAGCAATGAATACCTAGAAGACAAAGGTTAAGGGAAAGGAAAAGAGAAAGAGATGCTGAGAAAAAAACAAGGGGAGTTTGAACTGAAAGTTAAAGAGCTCATTAAAATTTTGACAGATCATCCATCTTTTCGTCTGAACTCCGTATCTATAAATCCTGATCATCTGCCCATTTACACAATTAATAATGTATCTTTTACTCTTTCTGGGATGCTGAAATGTTGATCGCTTCAAATAATTTTTAAAAATTAAGTCATGGAAGTATTTTAAAAGTGATCTGAAAACTGCGTCAGAAAGTCAGGAAGGCCAAAATAAGGAGCTCTGTTAAGAGACATTCCATCAACAAAAATATCTCTTCTCTTTTCTGCCATGGCAACTCCAAAATAGTAAAGAATATGTAATATGCAGTATCCTTATTTGAACCAGGATGCTAAGAATCGTGCAGGCAATAAATGTCTATTTTGGTGACAAGCAGGAGCATTTTATGAAAAGAGATTGTTCTGATTCTTTAGCTTTTGTTGAGCTTTCCCAATTGTGAATGGCAGAATTCCAGAGACACTCAATGTATCCACTTTCCAACTTATAATTGTATACTCACCTTGTGTATCTTTGTAATCGTTGGAGTCCTGATTCTAGCATGGTTGGTTGTGTTAAATTATCTTTTTCTTTGGACATGCCAGAGCAGGACAGAGAAGAAGATATTTATGGTGATACAGGTTGCACTTGTCAGAGCCTCCTGCCGTAGAAACATTGGTGGGGAAACAGTCCTTATTTGATCATTTTTGGGGAAGGAAATTAAAATAAGTTTTGTGCAGAGGCTCTAACTCCCTCAGGGCAGCTGAGTGGGAGAGAGAGAGTCTCTTTGGAAAATCCACAGTTTATTCTTCCAAAACAATGTAGCCTCTAAGAAGTCAGAAACATTTGGAGAAAGTACAGAAATGAAAAGCATTATTGTGTGAAGTTCAAACTCTCAAGAAAAAAAAGGTGTTTTATAAAAAGCTCAGACTTTACTTTTTGCCTTGGAAATCCTGTGGACTACAATGATAGGATTTGTTTAAAATATTGCACTTAAATATTTAAATGTAGCAGGCCCTATGTGTTTGATTTCTTTGTTTAACTGATGCATAGTTTCCCAACTATGTAGTGACTGGTGTAAAGTGTGAGGCTGTTCTATATTTATGTGGTTCAGCTTTCCAGAATATTTGGATACTGGCCTTAAATATGTACAGTATTGTTCCCTTGCAGCAGTTTTGTCAATGCCCAAATATATTAATGTTATATCCCCAAAGTCCTCTCTTCTGACAGATGGCTAACAAGGAAAAAAGTTAATTAAATTTGTTAAGTCATTTATGAAAAATATAGGGGCTTCCGAGAATTACAAAGCAAAGTTTCCATTCACTATGTGGAAAGTCAGATGCCTGGTAAATCTTTTATCTATTTGTGTTTTAAACAACTTTGCCTTCAGTATATGGATTTTGTGTGCAATGTCAGTATGTAATCTGAAGTAATTACAATAATTTAATAGCATGAAACACAGAACGGGGCAGTAAGAATTTTAAAAATAATGATTTAGCTGATTTTCTATCAGAAGCATTGAGAAAAAAATTTATGAAGGAGAAAAAAGTGAAATGTTACTCTCCAGTGAATGGTTTCACACAGAAATGAATCTGTTGTCCAACAAAGATTTGGTTTTACTGGTGCCCTGTGGCACCAATACATTGTTCTAAAGTGTAGAGAGGTGAATGTGGATGCCACGGTCTGGTCCTGACCTCGCTAAATACATGGAATCTCTCCCTGAGGCAGACCTTCATTGGAGTGAGGTCAGCAACAAGAATTTGACTTTGAAGAAATCGTGAATTGACAAGCAAGCAGAGAATCTGAAAGGATACATTTTCTACCAATGAAACTTTAATAATCCCCAGGAAGACTGTACACATTTTAAAATAAGTAGTTTTCACTCCTAGGAATTGGAGCCCAGGGCAAAAGTGAATGAAAGGATATAAAATTAGCTTGAGAAACAAAAGAAGTCTAAGGAGAGTTTATATTATAAAGTGCATACTGGATTCTATAACAGAATGATCAAAGTAAACATGATTTTAAATGATACAGATGTTCCCAAGATACAAAGCATTCTGTGGTTCTAAGAGTTCTTAGGAGGCTGCACAGACTCTTATAGTTTAGATAACATGAAATAATGTTTCTGTGTATTCTATAGGAAATCATTAATCTAAACAATTCTGTACAGCTTCCTAAAATACTTTATCAACCCTAGAAGAATCTGTTTCTTAAAAGACTATGTTTTTTCATGATTATTGCTCTTAGTCTAATTTTAGAAAAGACAAGTATTATAGGCTAAACTGTGTTCCTCTCAAATTCATATGTTGAAGCCTTAAGCCCTAGTACCTTAGAATTTTACTGTATTTGAAGATAAGGCCTTTGAAGAGGTGATTAAGTTAAAATGAGGCTTCTAGGGTGGGTCCTAATTCAATGTGACTGGTGTCCTTATAAGAAGAGGAAATTTGGAACACAAGGAAACACTAGGAATGTGTGTGCACAGAGAAAAATCTATGTGAGGAAATGGGAGAAGGTGGCCATCTGCAAGCCAAGGAGAGAGGCCTCAGAAGAAAACAAACCTGCTGACACCTTAATCTTGGACTTCTTGACTCCAGAACTCTGAGAAAATAAATTGTTGTTTAAGCCACCCAGCATGTAGTATTTTGTTATAGAAGCCCTACCAAACTAATATAAGACACAATAATGCTTTACCTTTTCCCAGAGCCAGGAGATATCTATTGGGAAGAAAATGAACTGTCATAGGGGAAATCTATGCACTTTTAGTTAGGCTTTTTGCTTTGTTTTACCTGGATACAAATCCCAGTATGATTTTCATTGAGAATGTTAGGATGAAGAGGTCAGGAAGCCAGATTTTTCAGACCACTGATATAGAAAAACCTTTCACTGCTTTATCACAATCCCAAAAGAAACCAATCAATACTTTTGATCTGAAATATGTGAGTCTTTCTGATAATCTGGTGTCAAAAAATGTCCACCTATCCTATACTAGCTTTAATATTAAGAAGATGTCCTGACGAAAAAAGTAGGAGGAAATTGGCTTTTATTTAACTGCAAAACATTAAAAATATTTGCATATTTTGGCATCATGGAGGGGTAGCCATTATTTGCATTTTAAAGGTATAGAAAGGAAAATATACAGATGTTAAAGTTTTCTTTGGTTACATAAGTCAAAATCTTTAGCAAGATGAAGACTTTTTCTTTTTTTTTAAGATTTATTTTTGTGGACATATGGCAGGAGAAAGCCCGATTAAGGCAGCATTCTGGAGAGGGTGATCTCATCTTACTACACATAAGATAGAATCAGAATGTGGGGTATGTCTAGAGCAGGCTCAGGGGGTTAGGATGACCTTGCTAAAGGCTGCATTATCAAAAGCCAGAAAATTACCTATAGTTGGAATTACATTCAAACACACACACCAAATTCATGTTCCTAATCCACACATCAGAAGTCTAGAATCCAATGGGGTCGTCCTTCAGTAAGACAAGATGACACATCAGGCAAGCAGTGAAACCCAGGAGTTAGGTGGAAAGAACAATGTCCCAAAGTAATCACAGTTCACAAAGGCAGGAATTGAAGAGCTAAGTTATAGCACAATCAGTTCACAAATGTGTACATGTAAGAAACATAAACCTGTATGTGACATTTCTATGATTGAAATTAATATCCATTTTGAGCACCTGTTGCACAAAGAGATGAAATGTGCTCTTAGTCAACTCAGGATTTCACCATCCCTTTTTCCAAGCTTATGGCCAATTTCAAGCACCTTTTATATACTATCAAGTGAGTGGCGTGAAGGAGATCTGAGGTTTTTACATCTGGCCTCAGTTGTTTTGACCAATTCATTCAGGAGTGTACTGAGATGGACATTATCTATCTGGTTCTTGTTTATCAATCCTTGCAAGTTGCTGCTGAACTACATCTTGGTCTTTAGAGAAGGAGAAATGTTTTTTTTTTTTTTTTGAGACGGAGTCTCGCTCTGTCGCCCAGGCTGGAGTGCAGTGGCGCGATCTCGGCTCACTGCAAGCTCCGCCTCCCGGGTTCACGCCATTCTCCTGCCTCAGCCTCCCGAGTAGCTGGGACTACAGGCGCCCGCTACCACGCCCGGCTAATTTTTTGTATTTTTAGTAGAGACGGGGTTTCACCGTGTTAGCCAGGATGGTCTCGATCTCCTGACCTCGTGATCCGCCCGCCTCGGCCTCCCAAAGGGGAGAAATGTTTTGTTGCTAGTCTCCCCCACTAAGGGCTATAGGGTCTCTACGAGCTGTCTTATCTGTCTGCATATATGTACCCTGCAGCCAATATGACTCCACAGATCCTGGACTTCACTGAGCCCCAGAAGCTTAGACCTTATTTTCACGATTATTATCTGAGAAAGGGAACTCCACCACCCTCATTCTCCATTTCTCCTACTCTCCTTCCATTTCTCCTTCGTTTTGGGTAATGTCAGGGTATACAACTCCTCTAGAGGCCCAGAGTTCAAGTCCTTTTCTTGCATTTTCTGAGTCTCTTTCCCCCAGCCATTACTATTCTCAGATATGATTTCCATTGAGAACCATAAACACTGCCCAGCTAATAATAGGAGCTCCTAAAGATATTGTTAGTAGCATTTATTAATGCCTTCAGTTATTGTCCTCTACCCCAGCTTTATTAAGGTATGATTGTCAGATAAAAATTGTATTATATAATGTTATAAAATGACTACCACAATCAAATTAATTCATATATGTATTACCTTACATAGTTACCTTCCCCCCTGTGCAGAACACTTAATATCTATATACTCTAAGCAAATTTCAAGTATATAATACATTATTATTAACTATAGTCACTATGCTGTACATTAGGTCTCCAGAACCTATTCGTTTTATGACTGCCTTGTCTACTCTCTGTTTCTGTGAGTTCAACTTTTTTTTTAGATTCCATATATAAATGAGATCATACAGTATTTGCTGTTCTGTGTCTGGTTTATTTCATTTAGCAAAATGTCCATAATTTCGTCCAGGTTCACTCATGCTGTTGTAAATGGCAGAATTTTCTTCTTTTTAAAAGCTGAAAAATATTCTACATATTATATGAATGTATATATGATGCAACATTTTCTTTATCTATTCTTAGTCATCCATTGATAGACACTTAGGTTGTTTCCATATCTTGGCTATTGTAAATAATGCTACAGTGAAAGAACATCAGAGTGCAGATAGCTCTTTGAGATGATTTTACTTCCTTTGAATACATACCAGGAAGCGGGATGGCTGGATCATATGGTAGTTCTATTTTTAATTTTTTGAGAACCTCTGCATGTTTTCATCAATGGCTGTACCAATTTATAGTCTCACCAATAGCGTACATGTCCTCTTTGTCCACATCACCTCTATCACTTATCTTTTGTTTTCATGATAACCACCAAGGTGTGAGATGTTGTCTCATTGTAGTTTTGATTTGCATTTTCCTGATGATTGGTGATGTTGAGTACTGTTTTTGTGACAGTGTCATACTTTTATGAATATTATAACTTTAAGATATAATTTGAAATCAGAAATATGATGCCTCCAGCTGTGTTTTCTTGCTCGAGATTTTTTTAGCTAGTCAGAATCTTTTGTGGTTTTATACAAATTGTAGGATTTTATTTTCTATCTCTGCAGAAAATGCTATTGGAATTTTGATAGGAATTACAGTGAATCTGTAGATTGCTTTGGGTTGTATGAACATTTTGACAATATTAATTATTGCAATTCAAGAACATGGGATATCTTTCCATTTATTTTTGTCTTTTCACATTTCTTTCATGTTTTATAGGTGTTGGTGTACAGATTTTTCATATCCTTGGTTAAGTTTATCCTAAGTATTTTATTCTTTTTGATGTTCTTGTGAATGAGATTGTTTTCTTAATTTCTTTTTTGGATAGTTTGTTGTCAGTGTATAGAAATGCTACTGATTTTTGTATGTTGATTTTGTGTCTTGCAACTTTACTGAATTTGTTTATTAGTTCTAACACTTTTCTGGTGGAGTCTTTAGGTTTCTCTGTTAGAACTAATAGACAATTTCAGTAAAGTTGCAGGATGTCTTCTGTAAACAGAGACCATTTTACTTCTTCCTTTCTCCTTTGGATGGCTTTTATTTCTTTTTCTTGCCCAATTGCTCTGGCTAGGACTTGCAGTACTATGTAGTGGAAGTGGTGAGAGTGAGTATCCTGATCTTGATCCTAACATTAAAGGGAAGCTTTTAGTTTTTCACTGTTGAGCATTTTGTTAACTGTGAACTTTTCACACATGGCCTTTGTTATTTTGTGGTACCTTCCTTTTATACTATCTTAGTCCTTTTGAGCTGCTATCACAAAATATGAACTGGGTAGCTTATCAACAATGAACATTTAGTTTTCACAGCTATGGAGGTTGGAAAGTTCAAGATAAAGGCACTGGCGTATTTGGTATATGGTGAGGATTTGCTTTCTGGCTCATAGGTGGCAACTTCTCATTGTATCTTCACATAGCAGAAAGGGTGAGTATCTCTCTGGATCTCTTTTATAAGGGCACTAATTCCATTCACGAAGGCTCTGTCCAGTGATTTAACTACCTCCCAAAGGCCCCACCTCCTAATACTATCACCTTGAGGGTTAGGATTTCAATAAATGAATTTGGGGGAAACATAGTTATTCATACCATAGCTTATACTTAATTTACTGAGGGTTTTATCACGAAAGAATTTTGTCAAATGCTTTTCATGCATCTATTGAGATGGTCATATGATTTTTATCCTTCATTTCATTAATGTGAGTTATTATATCTATTGATTTGTGTGTGTTGAATCATCCTTGCATCCGAGGGATAAATCCAACTTGGTCATGGTGTATTGTCCTTTCAATATGCTGTTGAATTTGGTTTGTTAGTATGTTGTTGAGGATTTTTGCACCTGTGTTTATCAGGGATATTGGTCTATAATTTTCTTTTCCTGTAGTGACCTTATCTGTCTTTAGTATCAGGGTAATGCTGGCCTTATAAAATTAGTTTGGAAGTATGCTCTTTTCTTTAATTTTTTGAAGAGTGTGAGGATTGTTATTAGTTCTTCTTTAAATATTTGGTAGAATTAAACCATGAAGCCAGCTTTTCTTTGATGGGAGACTTTTTGTTGCTAATTCAATTTTCTTACTAATTATTTTTCTGTTCAGATTTTCTATTTCCTCATAATTCAGTCTTGGTTGGTTGTATGTTCTTGGTCAGTTGTATGTGTCCAGAAACGTATCCATTTCTTCTAGGTTATTCAGTTTGTTGGCATTTTCGTTCATAGTGTTTTCTTAGGATTCTTTGTATTTCTGTGTTTCTGTGGTATCAGTTGTAGTCTCCTCCTTCACTTCTGATTTTATGTATTTGAGTCTCTTATTTCTTTTTATCTTAGTCAGTCTGGATAATTTTGATTTTATCTTTTTAAAAAACCAACTTAGTTTTGTTGACCTTTTCTATTTTTATTTTTTAGTTTCTATGTCATTTATTTATGTTCTGAATTTTGTTATTCAATTTCCTTTTGCTAACTTTGTTCTTTTTCTAGTATTTTGTGGTGTAAAATTGGGTTATTTATTTGAGATCTTTCTTTTTTCTTAATATTGGACATTATCACTATAAAATTACCTATTGGAACTGCTTTTGCTGCCTTCCAAAAATTTTGTATTTTGTGTTTCCATTTTCATTTGTATCAAAGTATTTTTATTTACCTTTTAATTTCTGCTTTGACTCATTGATTGTTCAAGAGCACATTGTTTAATTTCCACATAAAGGTAGAGTATTCCTAATCCAAAAACCCAAAATATGAAGTGCTCAAAAATCTGAAACTTTTTGAGCACCAACATGAGGTCAAAGGAAATACTCATTGGAGCATTTTGTGTTCAGTTTTCAGATTAGGGATGTTTACTTGGTAAGTATAATGCAAATATCACAAAATCGGAAAAAATCTGAGATCTGAAACACTTTTAGTCCCAAGCATTTTTGGATAAAGGGTACTCAACCTCTATTTGTGGATTTTCTAACTTTCCTCCTGTTATTGAGTTCTAGTTTCATAGCATTGTGTTCAGAAAAGATACTTGATATGATTTCAATATTTTTAAGTGTATGAAGTCTTGTTTTATGGCCTAATATAGAATTTAACCTAAAGAATATTTTGTTTGTACTTGAGAATAATGTGTATTATGATGCTGTTAGATAAAATATTCTGTATATGTCTCTTAGATCCATTTAGTCTTAAGTATAGTTTAAATCTAATGTTTCCATATTAATTTTCTATCTCCATAATTCATCCATTGTTGAAAGTTGGATATTGAAGTCCCCTATTACTGTTGTATTGCTGTCTATTTCTCCCTTCAGATCTGTTAATATTTGCTTTATATGTTTAGAGGCTCTGTAGTCAGGTTCTTATATATTTACAGTTGTTATATCCTTTGATGAATTGATCTTTTTATTATCATATAATGACCTTCATTTTTGCTTTTTACAATTTTGATTTTGTCTGATGTAAGAATAGCTACCCCTGCACTTTTTTGCTTTCCATTTGCACGAAATATCTTCTTTCATCCCTTCCTTTTCAGCCTATGTGTATTCTTAAAGGTAAAGTGAGTTTCTTGTAGGCAGCATATAATTGGATCTTTTTTTTTAATCCACTCAATCACTTCATCTTTTGAAGAATTTAATCAATTTATATTTAAAGTAATGATTGATACATAAAGCCTTACTTTTAACATTTTGCTAATTATCTTCTGGCTGTTTTGGAGTTCCTTTGTTCCTTCCTTCCTCTCTTTTGGTCTTCCTTTGTAATTTGATGTTTTTTGTTGTTGTTGTTGTTTTGTTTTGTTTTTTTTTTGTAGTGGCATGTTTTGATTCCTTTCTTTTTTTTTTTTTTTTTTTTTTTTTTTTTTAATTTTTTTTATTATACTTTAAGTTTTAGGGTACATGTGCACATTGTGCAGGTTAGTTACATATGTATACATGTGCCATGCTGGTGCGCTGCACCCACTAACTCGTCATCTAGCATTAGGTATATTTCCCAATGCTATCCCTCCCCCTCCCCCCTCCCCACCACAGTCCCCAGAGTATGATATTCCCCTTCCTGTGTCCATGTGATCTCATTGTTCAATTCCCACCTATGAGTGAGAATATGCGGTGTTTGGTTTTTTGTTCTTGCGATAGTTTACTGAGAATGATGGTTTCCAATTTCATCCATGTCCCTACAAAGGATATGAACTCATCATTTTTTATGGCTGCATAGTATTCCATGGTGTATATGTGCCACATTTTCTTAATCCAGTCTATCATTGTTGGACATTTGGGTTGGTTCCAAGTCTTTGCTATTGTGAATAATGCCGCAATAAACATACATGTGCATGTGTCTTTATAGCAGCATGATTTATAGTCATTTGGGTATATACCCAGTAATGGGATGGCTGGGTCAAATGGTATTTCTAGTTCTAGATCCCTGAGGAATCGCCACACTGACTTCCACAATGGTTGAACTAGTTTACAGTCCCACCAACAGTGTAAAAGTGTTCCTATTTCTCCACATCCTCTCCAGCACCTGTTGTTTCCTGACTTTTTAATGATTGCCATTCTAACTGGGGTGAGATGATATCTCATAGTGGTTTTGATTTGCATTTCTCTGATGGCCAGTGATGATGAGCATTTTTTCATGTGTTTTTTGGCTGCATAAATGTCTTCTTTTGAGAAGTGCCTGTTCATGTCCTTCGCCCACTTTTTGATGGGGTTGTTTGTTTTTTTCTTGTAAATTTGTTTGAGTTCACTGTAGATTCTGGATATTAGCCCTTTGTCAGATGAGTAGGTTGCGAAAATTTTCTCCCATGTTGTAGGTTGCCTATTCACTCTGATGGTAGTTTCTTTTGCTGTGCAGAAGCTCTTTAGTTTAATTAGATCCCATTTGTCAATTTTGTCTTTTGTTGCCATTGCTTTTGGTGTTTTGGACATGAAGTCCTTGCCCACGCCTATGTCCTGAATGGTAATGCCTAGGTTTTCTTTTAGGGTTTTTATGGTTTTAGGTCTAACGTTTAAATCTTTAATCCATCTTGAATTGATTTTTGTATAAGGTGTAAGGAAGGGATCCAGTTTCAGCTTTCTACATATGGCTAGCCAGTTTTCCCAGCACCATTTATTAAATAGGGAATCCTTTCCCCATTGCTTGTTTTTCTCAGGTTTGTCAAAGATCAGATAGTTGTAGGTAAGCGGCGTTATTTCTGAGGGCTCTGTTCTGTTCCATTGATCTATATTTCTGTTTTGGTACCAGTACCATGCTGTTTTGGTTACTGTAGCCTTGTAGTATAGTTTGAAGTCAGGTAGTGTGATGCCTCCAGCTTTGTTCTTTTGGCTTAGGATTGACTTGGTGATGCGGGCTCTCTTTTGGTTCCATATGAACTTTGAAGTAGTTTTTTCCAATTCTGTGAAGAAAGTCATTGGTAGCTTGATGGGGATGGCATTGAATCTGTAAATTACCTTGGGCAGTATGGCCATTTTCACGATATTGATTCTTCCTACCCATGAGCAAGGAATGTTCTTCCATTTGTTTGTATCCTCTTTTATTTCCTTGAGCAGTGGTTTGTAGTTCTCCTTGAAGAGGTGCTTCACATCCCTTGTAAGTTGGATTCCTAGGTATTTTATTCTCTTTGAAGCAATTGTGAATGGGAGGATTCCTTTCTTTTTATCTTGTGTATTTACTGTAGGTTTCTGCTTTATGGTTACCACAAGGCTTACATTAAACATCTTATAATTATAAAAGTTTATTTTAAGCTAACAATTTAACTTTGACTGCATACATAAACTCTACACTGTAGTTTTCTCCCCTCATTTTATGTTTTTGATGTCACAATTTATATTTTTAATATTTTCTATTAATTACACAATATTATAGCTACGTATTTAATACTTTTGTCTTTTAAGCATATTAGAGTTACAAGTCATTTATATATCACCATTACAGTATTAAAGAGTATTCTGAATTTGACTATACATTTACCTTTGCCAGTGAGATTTATACTTTCATAAATTTTCATGTTACTAATTAGCATCTTTTCATTTCAGCTTGAAGAACTTCCTTCAGCATTTTTTTGTAATGCAAATCTAATGGTGATAAACTTCCTTAGCTTTTGCCTTCCTGGAAAAGTCTTTACCTTTCCCTTATTTCTGAGGGACAGCTTTGCCAGGTAAAGTATTTTTGGTTGGCTATTTATTTTTATTTTCAGCACTCTGAATATATTGTTCAACTTTCTTCTGGCTTGCAAGGTTTCAGCTGAGAAATCCACTGACAGTCTTGTGGGTGTTCTCTTTTATGTGATGATTCAGGGTTTTTTTTTTTCCTGGCTTTCATAATTTTCTATTTGTCTGATTTTTGACAGTTTGATTATAATGTGTCTTGGTGAAGTCCTCTTTTGGTTCAACTTATTTGGGAACTTTTCAGCTTCATGTACTTGAATGTCCATTTCTCTTCTTTTCTCTCTCTGTTCTCCTTCTTATACTCCTATAATGTACATAATAGTTCCTTCAATTATGTCCCACAAAATCCCATAGGCTTTTGCCATATCTTTTAATTTTTTTTTCCTTTTTCTACTTTGACTGTACAATTTCAACTGACCTGTCTGAGTTCATAGGTTCTTTCTTCTGCTTAATAACAACCCTTGTTCATGCATTCTATTTCATTTTTCATTCAATTCATTGTATAATTCAGGTTCAGATTTCTATTGGTTCTTTTTCTGTGTGTGATTTATATGTCTTTGTTGAACTTACTATTTTGTTCAGGCATTATTTTTCTGATATTGTTGAGTTGTCTACCTGTGTTCTGTAGGAGCTTATTGAGCTTCGTTAAGACAATTGTTTTGACTTTTTTCCAGGCAATTTCTAGATTTCCATTTCCTCAGTGTCAATTGCTAAAGCTTTATCAATTTCATTTGATGGTGTCATATTTGCCTGATTCTTAATGATTCATATAGTCTTGCATTAATCTTTATGCATTTGAAGGAACCAATACCCCTTCCTGTTGTTACAGATTGGTTTCAGTAATTAAAGACTTTCTCCTCCCTGGTCCTCAGACTGATGGGATTGCCTCCAGGATTTCAGTTGATTGTGGCTGGAGCCAAGTTATATGGCTGTAGCAGGGTCTACAGTTGGGTCCATTGTTGGTATGCCTGCTACTAGATGTGTGAGCAGGGTGGTTCCTGCCAAATAGCCAAGGGACAGAACTATCTCTGGTACCATCATTGAGCTAGAGCCAGCTGGGTTATGTGGCTACTTTGGGTCTTCGGTTCAATCTGTAGGTAATGAGCCAGTTACCAGGGATGTAGATATATGTGGCTTTCATTGGGTCCTGGTGCAGATGTTTGGGTGGGCAGGACTGCTTATGTGACTGTAGTAAAGTGGGACTGGAGCCAGGTTACAGGACTACTTCAAGGCCTGCAGTCAAGACTGAGGTCAATGGGACTGCTACTGGGGGATCAGATGGGCATGTCTCCTGCCAGTTCTGTGACTGGGCAGAACTCCCCCAGGACCATAGCAGAGTAGGGCTGAAACTGAGTATCAGCATTATTTCAGGGTTCACACCTGGTACTCAGGTAATTGTACCTCCTGCCAGGGCATTTATGAGCATTGCTGGGTTCCTGGGTGGGCAGAACTGAGAGGAGGGCTGGAGCCAGGTCACAGAGCTGCTTCAGGACCTCCAGTCAGGTCCATGGCTCATGGGCTTTTTATGTGGCTCCTTCTTGGTCTCTATGTGAGCAGGAATGATTCAGGACTGGTGGTAGGTCATGGCTGCATAAGGGCCACAGGGCCATCTTGGGATACGCAGTTGAGTACACAGCTGGTGGGCCTATTACTGGGGACATGGAGACACATGGCTCTTCCTCTTTCCCTTGGCAGATGGTGCTGGTTGCAGGAGCATGTCCAAGTAGGGCTAGGACTGAGGCCAAAGGGGAATGGGGCTATTTCTGAGTTTGTAGTTAGGACCATGGTCAATGAGCCTAACTTGGGCATGAGTGTGCATTCTCAAAACAGCCTTCCTTGGTCTTGAGCTCTACCAGCGCTATGCAGTCTCCTACTTTTGTTCCAAAGCTCCCACAAAGGCACTTTTGAACATGAATGGCTGCCAAATTGTTGCTACTGTGGGGGGATATCAGTGGGGACCTCTTATTCCACCATCTTGCTGACATTCTTTCCTGATCTCCTTTTTAAAATTTGCTTTTGAAGTTCTAAATCCCAGGTCTTAGAAACTCAAAAGTCAAAACTATTGACATTTTTATTCGTTGTCCTAAATTGCCTAAAGTGTTGCCTAAATGGGAGAATGAGTCATATGTGAACAGGAAGTATGGCAAAATAAAATTAAACCAAGCAACCAACCCCCCACCACCAAAAAAAAAAAAAAAAAAAAAAACTCTCCCAAACACATAAAATAGGTTTTTATAACAAAACTAGACAAATGAATAGAACTGGAACTTAACTACTAACTCAAGCCCATGAGCCAAAAGTCTGGTTGCCAAAGCCAAGAAAATGATCCAAAACTTGGACAGGTTGTTATATAGCTATGTATCTGTTTTTTAAAATTCATGAGCTTAGAAAGGTTTAAATAGTCATGAATTGAAAATGAAGTATAGTAATCACTGACAATGAGAGATCAGAAACAGGTCTAGAATAATTTTAAAGGCACATTAAAGGTAATGACTTCAAAGACAATAAATTCTTGCCTCTGGTTTATATTCAGGCTCTGTAGTTATAGATGAGAGACAAGTTTTTAGTAGTTAAAGGTAAGGAATGGATAGAAGTTCTGGCTACTAAGTTGATATACAACTGTAAAGTGGGACCTACTGGATCCGGATTTGATATATAGCAACAACTGAAAGAGATTCCTTATTTTAAACTCAGATCTTTATAAGAAAAATATAATGGATTAAAAACAGATGCAACTACACTTAAGAACAGATTATGTACAGTTTATATAGACTAAGAGTGGTGTAGTACAGTGATTGTGAACATGGACCCTGAAGTCATAGAGCTTGAGCTAGAAACTTGGTTTTATCACTTACTAATCTTTTCACCTTAAGGAAATTGCTTTGCCTCTTTGAATTTCTGTTTATCTGCAAAAAATGGGAATAATAATAGTGGCCACCCAATAGGGTTATTTTCAGGATTCAAAGTTTGAATGAATGAATTTACTTGAAATATTTTAGTAAGTCCTCAACAAAATTTACTTACAGTAATATTATTATCATCACTATTATGTGATATTCTGTGTATTCACGGGATTAACTTCCAACCCTTCCCACTAGAATATTGGCAAAATCCTTACGGACGTGTCACTAAGTGAAATGTATTGATTTTTGCATCTTTTCCAGCTAGAACCGTGGAGGGTGTCGAAGAGAAGAATAAGGTTCCTGGCTGTGCCAGAAACCTTTAAGAAAAAGTGTAGGAATTTTGCAGAGCTAAAGATCAAGCGCCTGAGAAAGAATTTTGCCCAAAAGATGCTTTGAAAGGCAAGGAGGAAGCTTATTTATGAAAAAGCGAAGCATTATCACAAGGAATACAGGCAGATGTACAGAATTGAAATTCGAATGGCTCGGATGGCAAGAAAAGCTGGCAGCTTCTATGTACCTGCAGAACCCAAATTGGCATTTGTCATCAGGGTCAGAGGTATCAATGGCGTGAGCCCAAAGGTCCAAAAGGTGTTGTAGCTTCTTTGCCTTCATCAAATCTTCAATGGAACCCTTGTGAAGATCAACAAAGCTTCATTTAACATGCTGAGGATTGTAGAGCCATATATTGCATGGGGGTACCCAAATCCGAAGTCAGTAAATGAACTCGTCTACAAGTGTGATTATGGCAAAATCAATAAGAAGTAAATTGCTGTGACAGATAACACTTTGATTGCTGGATCTCTTGGTAAATATGGCATCATTTGCATGGTGGATCTGCTTCATGAGATCTATACTGTTGGAAAATGCTTCAAAGAAGCAATAACATCCTGTGGCCCTTCAAATTATCCTCTCCACAATGTGGAATGAAGAAAAAGACCACCCATTTTGTAAAAGGTGGAGATGCTGGCAACAGGGAGGACCAGATCAACAGGCTTATTAGAATGAACTAAGGTGTCTTCCATGATTATTTTTCTAATCTGGTCAGTTAATAAACAGTACATGCTCTCAGATTAAAAAAAAGAAGTGTATGATTTTTTGTCTTTCCTTTTTAAATGTATTCCACTGATGCTTTGGCATTTGCTGACTCTCCTCTATGTTCTGTGCGAATTCACCTTCCATTCTTGTTTGTGTCTGAGTGGTTACTTTGCATTGTCAGGAGTATCTCCACCTCCTTCCCACCCACAGAGGATTATCAGTATTTCCATCAGAACTTGCTTAGATTCCATCCTTTCAATTGTAATCTGCATCAATTGTATGTTTCCAGCTTTCTTCCCATTTAGGATTGTCAGAATTTGTGCAGTTGCTGAAACTTAGAGAGTTGGAGTTTATTCATTCACCAGTATTTATTGAACTCCTCATATGTGCCAGGTAATGTGCCAGGTGCTAAAGTACAGGGTTCCTGCTCTCATGGAGCTTTCAGAGTAGACAGGCTCTGTAAAATGCCTGTTATTGTTGTCCTCTCCCCAGGGATGGCTGAGGTGCATTTCTCCCTGCCCAGCCTCCTTGTTCTGCAAGTTCTCTGACATGTTAATGATGTGGGAGAAAGTTTCATACTCTGCTTTAGCATAGAGGTGAGAGCAAAGAGATGCCCATTATCTCCTTTACTGCACAGAACTCATTCACTCCATAATTCTTGTTGTTGTGTTGCAACATTGCCTCTTGGCTCCAGCGGCACTTGTGAAGGATGAAGCCTTCACGTTTTTGCCATTTCTTGCTCATTTGTGTGGTGTGTGTGAGAGAGAGAGAGAGAGAGAGAGAGATGCACTAGGAGACTTGGCTTCTCTAAGAGAGTTTATATTGTATTATAAAATGAATTATATTGAAATATATGGACTTGATATTGAAATATATGGACTTTGTATACTAGAGAGTTTGTGAACCAGATAAACTGGGGTTACAACCCCGAGTCTTCAGTTTGTTAGCCATGTGTCTTTAATCAGTATTATTCTATAAAGTTCTCAGACTACTATTTTCTCTTCTATAAAAGGGACAAATACCTCTCACTTTGGATGACTGCTATAAGAAAAGAGACAATGATTGTAGAGTCCCTGGTGTAGTGCCTCAAATTTAGCACTGGAAAAAATGAAAGCTCGTATATTGCCTTATGCAATTGATCCTCTTATTTGTGTTCTATGCTATAAAAGTCTATAAATATTTATTGATTATATGCCATAAAATTTCTGGGCATGATTCAGAGATTAAGAGAAAATATCCAGATGGCATTATCTTTTGGGGCAGGGAAATCCACGGAGGAAAAGAAAAAAAAATATGAAGAAGGTAAGAGAGTAAGAAAGATCATAGTCAGGGATTTTTTTGGTTGTAAGACATAAAAGTCCAATCAATCTAGCTCAAACCAAGATGAGTTTATTAAAAAGACTCTCAGCTATTAAAAAGGATTTAGGGTCAGAAAATGTGTATGTACTTCATGAAAAAATGGAAAGTTGTCAACAATTAGGGAGTATTTGTTCTCTCTTATGTTCTTGTTCTTGTTTTTGCTTTTACTTGTCACATGGCCTCATGTTTCTAATTGTTTCTGAATGTTTGTTACTTTGTTTTCTTCTGTCTGAAGTCTGATTCTTTCTGCTTCCTCATCAGCATGATTACACCCAAATGACCACCCTAGTTCCTGACATGTCAGTATCTTTTTAGCTTTTGCTGACTCTCAGTACTGCGATTCTTAGTTCAAGTTCACAAGTGAGTGGATCTGATGGGACTAGTAAAAGGGGCACATGTCCACCTGCAATCCAATCAGCTTATAGCCAAGGAGGAAGGAGGTCATGTGATATAAACAACTGGGACTGTAGAGTGAAGAGGCAGCTCTCAGACAAGAGGGCATAAGCTGGGCAGGCACCCTAAAATTTGTTGATGACAAGCCAAATACCTAGGATGGCTTTAATTGAGAGTTGGCTGCTGAGGAAGAGTTTGGAAAAATACCTTATGGCAAAGATCATGTGTGTGTTTGTGTGTGCATGTGTGCGTGGGTAACGGGGGTGGAGAATCAGGCGAGAGAGAACAGAATGTACTTTATAGAAACAAGGCCTAAACAGGAAGGAAACTAATCATCCAGATACCAAAAATGGATCTAAGAACAGTAGCTTCTCCTAGGGCTGGAGGATGGAAATCGTTTGGACTATCCAGAAAACTGGATCCTGGAGGAGGACAGGATCTATAAGAAAAGCCTTCTGATTCAAGGCGTGTGTGTGTGTGTGTGTCTGTGTGTGTGTGTGTGTGTGACAGAGAGAGAGAGAGAGACAGGACTCTTAGTAACAATCTCTTGGTGCAGCTTTAGCTTGCACGTGTACGTAGAGTGGGCTTCCTGTACCTTCAAGAGGCCCAGATCATTCCAGCCCTTCAAACTTTTATGTAAAGTAAACAATAAAATGAGAGTAAACAATAACAAAGAGAAAGTTAATAGAAATAAATGACAGAAGAGAGATATTAACTGTTTGGTACATTACACTTAGACTAAATTAAGAGCTGGGAAACTACGTCAGATATATTAACCTTTTAAAAACTTCCATCCAGAAATTCCCATCCAATATGGTCAGTTAGCTGTGTCATTGGGTAGTGTGTTTGTGTTGGCCAGAAATGCAAAGGAGAGAAAGAGTTACTACCTGAAAAGAATTGGAAGAGAAATGTTTGGGTCCAGGGATTCCTTTTTTTTTTTTCCTGAAAAAAATTGTTTTTTCTTTTTTACTCTTGGTTGGGTGGTAACAAAGAATGCACTCAAGCTCTAACAATAAATGAGTTGTGTCAAATCCAGCACATGTTTCCAAGCAGAATTTAAAAATATGTAGAGTTGTAAGAAAGTGTTAGCGATTATTTTTGGGGAATACGATTGAAGTAACTTGAGGAAGGAGTAGGAAGAGGGATGCTACTTTTTATTTTATACCGCTTTGTAGTACCTGACTAAAAAAAAAAATTAAAAAGTATATGTTAACTTTATAAGAAAACACAAATATTGTCTAAGTTAAAAATTCACAAAAATACGTAAATACTAATAATACCTAATCTTTCTGGCTTGGTTGGGGAGTTAGGTTTTTGTGTAAATGTTTAAAAAAAAACTGAAGCTATTGTAACTATTTTAAGTGAAAATCTCTCTAAGGTACATACTACTCCCTTGCTTTCTTAAAAAGAAAATGTATTGATGATTCAGGAATATGATGATCAAAGTGTGGAGAAACTCAAAAAAGGCTACAAACTTCAGTATCTTGAATTTTATGTAAATATCTAATCTAAAATAGTAAAACAGCATGATGCACAATTATGACATAAGTTATTCTTTTAAGAGTACAGTGTGCATGGTTCCAGGATTCTGGAATAAGGATATAGAAACAATGAAAAAATAAAAGTTAAGTAATAATGACCCCATCAAAGCCAACTGTTCTTAAGTATTTTAATATTGAATTGAGAAAAGGATAATACTGTTTCATTGCTGTTATAATCATGGCACTATTTTTTAAAATGACTGGAAACCAAATCAAATCCAATATGTTGCCTAGCAACTATGAGACACAAATACTTTACTTTGTTTCTTAAGCTGACATTAAAACACTACCAAAGATTCCTAAAAATACCTGCCTTAGAGTTCAGTTCTCAGCTAATCTCTTTAGTTCTCAAACATGGTTTTTTCCCCCATTAGAACATCTGACATTAAAATTCCTAATATTCACTTTAGCAAGTACATCAGTAATTCATCAACTTTTTCTTCTTTTTAAATCTTCAGACTGTGCCTGCTATTTAAGTTACTTGTAATATTAGCACTTTAAAATGAGAAATCAAAAGCCTAAAACATAAATAACTTAGCAAGATTTTTCTCTTGGCTTAGAGCATAATTGTAAGACGGCGTATAGCTCAAAAGTTTTGGTGCTCAGCTGTGTGCTGAAGAAAGTTATTTCCAAGTCTTTTACAAGTGAATTCCCACTAACTGGGCCCTCATCCTACAGAAACATGGTTTGTGGGGGAGGAGGAGGGAGTCTGTTTATAGCTCCATCACTCATGCTGTGTCATCAGAGCTGGATTATAAAAAGTTATGTCTTCTAGATCAGAGCCTTGCCTAAATAGGAAGTCTAGAAATCACCTAAACAAAGAGATGGCTATGCAACTCCCTGAAGGGGAGTTAGTTTATACTCCTGCTATGAGAACTATCAGCAAGTCACCGTTTTTTTGGAAATGGATTTTAAAAAACATTCAATATTTTAACAATAATGAATTATGTTTAGTTTCATTTACGTGGAGAAAAATGAAGGCAAATCAGGTGGAGAAGATGTAATGTGAATAGAGATGTAAGTACTACTTGTTTAAATTCAGAGAAATAATAATTATGATGCTCGCAAGTATTTACTGAGCATTTATTATGGGCTAAACACTAGGTAACTGCCTTACATTTAATCCTTATAACACCATATAAACTGGTAGCTAGTGCTGCTCAGCTTAAATAGGAAGAATTAATGGAGAGAAAGTTTAGGTATCTTGCTCAAGGTACACAAGGAAAGTGGCAGAGCTAGTTTCAAACCTGAGCCTATCCTGGTTCCAAAGTTCTTGTTCTTGACCAGGAAAGTGCAGTTAAGTACCCCTTTATTGTTCCGTATCAGCTAAAACCAGCCTATATTAAAAATTTTTATTCTGTTTTGAAGTTTTGTTAAGATGATCAGATAATCAAAAGATTAACAAACTTACTGGCAACTAGACCATTTGTTTTTGCTTAATTTAATCAAGTTTTAAAAATTCATAATCAACCTATCTTATAATAGTTTCATCTTATGCATGTGGGCTTTATACCAATTCATCTTATTTTCCTCCTGTGCTTTATATAATTTTATTCTCCTAGAGCTTAGTTCAGAGCATAAATATAAATGCTCAACAAAAATGTGTTGGATGAGTGAATGCAGTTTACATGTAGATCTTAGTGTGATTAATTTCAGTAGTTGAGCCTTTCCGTATATATTGACTTTGTCAAGGTCTGGATGAGGTATCCACACTAACAGCACCATGAATTACAGTAATAGTTAATGCATCTATAGTGCTTCATAGGTGTCAGACTCTGTTTTAAGTGCTTCACATACATTAGTTCATCTAATCCTGTCAATAACCTTAATGAGATAGGCGCTAGTATCTCAATTTTATAGATGAGAAATTTGAGGCAGAGGGAGGTTAAGGAATTGGCCAAGTTCATATAGATTGTAAATTGTACAGCCAGGATTTGAACCTAGGTTCTCGTAGCTCCAGAGACTTAACATCTATAGCTTACAGCTTTGATAGGATCAAAAAGAGAAGAATTGAATTGTACCAAGTTGGCTGGGAAGCATCAAGTTGTCTTTCCCTTCCCTTTCTCTTCATCTAACCTCATATCCGATTCCCTGCCTCACCCCAATCCCTTCTCTCACTTCCAAAGCGAAATACACCTAGAGTGACTGTCTTAGTTAGTTTGGGCTGCTGGAACAAGTTATTAGGTTGGTGCAAAAGTCATTGTAGTTTTTGTAATAATTAGTTGGTACAAAAGTAATTGCGTGATAACTTTTGCACCAACCTAAATACTATAGACTGAGTGACTTATAAACAACAGAAATTTATTTCTCATCATTCTGGAGGTGGAAGTCAGAGATCGGGGTGCCAGCATGTCTGGGTTCTGGTGAGAACCAGCTTGCTGGTTTCCAGACTATTGTATCCTCAAATAGCTGAAAGAGGGCAAAAGAGCTCCCTGGAGTCTTTTCATAGGGGCACTAATCCTATTCGTGAGGGCTCTAACCTCATGACTTAATTACCCTCAAAGGCCTCACCTCCTAATACCATCACACAGGGAGTTAGGACCTTAACATGTGAATTTTGGGAGGATATAAACATTTACTCCATTGCAACAACCAAATTATGTGTTAAATAGACAGGTCACTTTGGACAGTACAAGGCAATGCCAATTGGATGGAACACCAGAACAACAAGCATAAACCCAGATGCCCTGGAAACTGGGATTTAGGATCACTATATATACGCTTTGGATTTGTTTTGTCCTTTTCTTTAGTGTTTGCAGTTGTATGGAGTAAGCACATTGAAATGGATGAACCAAATTTGATTTTATCAGCCCCTATGCAAGGATATAAAGCTGTGTCCAATATTTACAATTAAAAAAAGCTGTAATGTATAACCTTATGCTTTCATATTCCACACATATGTGTGGTAACCTTTGCTAGGTAAAAAGTATGCATATTTATAGCTTTGGTAGACACTGCTAAATCACACTCCAAAAGGGTTTTACCAGTACCTACTCCTGTCAACATGAGTGAGAGTGCCCATTCCCAATAGACTTGCCAACAGAGTATGCAATAAAAGTTTTAGATCTTTATCTTCCTGATAGGTGAAAAATGATATTTCAATGTGAAGTTTATTTGCATTTCTCATTTTAATTTCCTTTTCTATAAACTGTCTATTTGTAGTCTTTTCTACTTTTTTTTTTCTATTCAGTGGATGGCTTTACTATTTATTTATTTGAGCCCTTAATATATCCCTTCTGTGATACCTCAAACTCTTGGGCTGAGGTGATCCTCCTACCCCAGACTGCTGGGTAGCTGGGACTACAGGCATGTGCCACCACACCCAGCTATTTTTTTGTATTTTTTGTAGAGACAGGGCTTCACCATGTTGCCCACGCTGGTCTTGAACTCCTGGGCTCAAGTGATCTGCCTGCCTCAGCCTCCCGAAGTGCTGGGATTACAGGTGTGAGCCACTGTTTCTGGCCGTTTTTAGTTTCTTATGGTTATGTTTACTTGTTTGATTATGCTTCTGTATTTTGCATCACGTGTACAAAGTATCTTAGACTGTCAGATTACACTTTTTAAAAACCCACGATGGTTTCTTCTGTAACTTTTTAATTTTATTTCTTACATTTTTATAATTGATCCATCAAAATTCATTAAGTGTAAAGGTGGCACAGATAGAATAAACTTGTTCTTTAGATGACTGCCCAGTTTCCCAACACCGTTTATAAATCCATTTTCCTCTCAAAATTTCTAATGCCATTTTATTGTAGACTAAATACTGTTAGGTATTTACATCTAATTGTCGGCTTCCATAGTGTTTCATTGATTTCTCTGTTTAGTCAAGTGCAGGTACAGATTGTTTCAATTATTATAGCTTTATTATATATTTTAAATACCTAATAAGTCTAGTCCCTCCACTTTATACCTCTTTTCCAGAATTCTTCTGTTTTGTATGTTCATTTTATATAAAAACTTTGGAATAAGCGTGCTCAGTTGAAAAAAAATTCTCTAGTTATTTAATAATATCAAGTTAATTGTATAAATTATGGTGGAGAAAATTGGTATTCTTGTTATAACTGTACCTTCCTATCCAAGAACATGGTATGCCTTTCCACCTGTCTAAGTCTTCTGTGGTTCCCTTTCTCAGTGTTTTAAAAAATGTCTTCCACAGAAAGATAAATACTACATGTTCTCACTTATAAGTGGGAGCTAAATAATGTGTACACATGCAAGTAGGGTGTGGAATGCTAGATGGTGGAGACTCTGGGGTGGGATGAGATTGGGGTGGATGATGAGAAATGAGTAAAATGCATGTTACTCCAGTGATGGATATGCTAAAAGCCCTGACTTCAACACTGTGCAGTATATCAATGTAATGAAATTATGCTTTCACTCTATACATTTATATGAATAAAAATAAATCTTTAAATAATAAATCTTCATATACATTTTGCAAATTTTGTTACATTTATTCCTTGGAATTTTTGTCAGATTTTTTTCATTATATTTCCTAATGTGTGGATACATAAAATTTTTTTTTTAATTGGCTTACAAATACACACACACATATATCCCAAACCCCAAACCATACATAAAATAAGTAAGTTCTCTCTCTCCGTAAAACCTAAAACTATTAAGGTTTTATATTCTATCTGTCTATCTGTCTATCTATCTATCTATCTATCATCTATCTATTATCTATCTATCTATCTATCTATCTATCTATCTATCAATCATCTCTCTGTCTATCTGTCTATCTATCTATGTTTGCACATAGCCTACAGACCACCTGTTATTCTTTGGAGTTTAATATTCTGATAAACAGGAATATATAAGAAGCAAAAATATGAAAATCATTACACATATATTAGTTTTTGTATATTTCTTTAAGCTATCCCAGGGCCTTCCTTCCATTTATAGTTAGGCTGTGAATTGTTTCCAATTCATTAGGAAAAATGCTCTTTCAGCCAGCTGGTAAAGTCAGGAGCATGCCAATTTAAATTTATTTTCTTCCCTTTTTTTTCTACCTGCTGTTGCTCAGGAATATCAAGGTATGTCAGTGACATCAGCTGGTACATTCTAACTTCTTTCAGAAAAGAGAGAAAAAAAAAACCCTGAAAAATGCACTGTTCAAACTCCTTTGGCTCCTTGGTCCCAGAGGAAAATTTGGGGAATCATTTCTCTCTGTGGTACAATCTTGTTGGATGCAGACCATGTTTACTCAACTTAAGAAAGGGGACACATCTTCCCTTTTTAACAAATGTGTTTGATCTCACAGGATTCCATAGTCATTATAGTGAAAGAGAAACAGAACCTTGTGTTGAGACCACACGACTCCCTTCTTACCCACAGTTATTCTGCTTACTGACACCGTTTTGCCATTCTCTTCAGTTGTCTCTTCTGGGCTCATGCTGCTGAGTGAAGATTTTTTCTTTTGCCTTTCTTGGTGACTGTACTAACATTGCTTCCAGAGGAGAGGTGTTGACACATAACTGACATCCCCAAGGCCCAGCCTGCAGGAGACTGTGACTCTCACACCTATCTTTCTTTCTTTCTTTTCTTTTTTGGCTGAGGCTGGTCTTGTTTGATTTCTACCCCAAATGTGATTTTTAGAACATTTGAGGAAAATCTTTTCAGAAAGTGAAACAAAATGAAAAAAAAAAAAAAGAGATTCTCCCCTCACCATCCAAAATCTTTGTTATGATTTCGTTCCTGAAGATAATTTTAGAAAATCATTTCTGTATCATGGGAACACACATTTGTCCTTGGTTCTTGACAGCTCAAAGTGTTCAAGATGGGGACTTCTCTAAACAAGTGGCTTAATGTGAAGATGATTTTGAATGTTTGGAAATTCCATGCTCGATGTGTGGAGGAGAAAGTGTCACTATGTTAGGAGGTGAATATTTCCACTTGCACTGAATGCACACCAATGTCTTTCAAAGGAAATATTAACTGTACAATAGTTAGAAATGCAATTAGGATGTGATGTTTCTAGTCAAATAGTGCCATAAGGCAGCTCTGGAAGTCAGACAGACCTAGTTGGAAACTCTGGCTTCACAACATAGAAGGGTCATGAGCTTAGGTTTAATCCTTAATCTAGACCTCATCTTCTTTAATCATTAATGGTATTTGTGTGTTTGTGTGTAAATGCTAACTTTAATTTGGTCGAATTAGCTAAGATATATAGAAACACCTAACCAAGTAGTTAAAAAATAGTAGACATTATTTTAAGTTTTAAAAATGGCCATGGTAAGAATGTAACATAAACATTAAAAAATCTGAAGGCTGGGTGCGGTGGCTCAATCTTGTAATCCCAGCAGTTTGGGAGGCTGAGGCGCCCACTTTGGGGCGGATCATGAGGTCAAGACATCGAGACCATCCTGACCAACATGGTGAAAGCCAGTCTCTACTAAAAATACAAAAATTAGCTGGCTGTGGTGGTACGTGCCTGTAGTCCCAGCTACTCAGGAGGCTGAGGCAGGAGAATCGCTTGAACCCAGGGGGTGGAGGTTGCAGTGGGCCTAGATCATGCCACTGCACTCCAGCATGGTGACAGAGCAAGACTCAGTCTAAAAAAAAAAAAATCTGGAATATATTAAGTACCATCACAAAGTCAGAACTGTTAGTATAATACATCGCCAAGGCTCAGCTTTTAGGAGACTATTGCTGTCACATCTATCTTTCTTTTTTTTCTGGCTGAGGCTGGCCCTATTTGATTCAACAGTGAGCTGCTAGTATTATGAAGACAAAACAGTGTGGAGGCCATCTCCTTGGGAGCAATTGGGAACCACAGGGGAAGAATCCCAAACAATGGTAGGCTCCCTAAAACTACTGCTGCCATAAACCAAACATTTTTACATTTATAGTGTGGCAAGGAAAGTTGGCTGGACTTTTTTCAATGGGAATTTACTAAATGTATGTAAAAAACACCTAGAAAATATATGAATTCAATCCCCATCCCCAAGAAAATTATTGTCTCATTGAGTTACTCAGTGAGGGAACTCAAAATATCAATAAAGAAAGCAAAGAAACCCAGCCTTGTACTGAACTGAATTATGTACTGAATTTCAAAATGTGCTTCCAATGTAAAGGGTGCCAAAACCAAATAGAGAGTCCCTGTTCAGATATTGTGGAGCTCTATTGCTTCTATTTGCCTGAGATCACTATCTCCCTTCTCTGTCTGCTTTTTTTTTTTTTTTGCGGGGGCGGCGGGGGGAACAGCTTTTCTCCAATTACAATAGTGTGGTTTTAGAAGGGACTATCAATCATTGTTTCCTGACTTGTTCTTTATACACTCCGCAAGCTTGTCCCCATCCAGGGATAGACAAGAGACCTGGGTTATACTAGCGGATTACCTTACTGCGCACAGGGATTGGTCATAAAATGAGGGAATGACTCAAGTTAGGCCAAACGGCATCCTTTCCTGGGTATTGCTGAGCTGGAATCAGAGAAAATTTTTTTCTCTTGTTGGTGGTGAAGCTAGTAAGATATGAGTCTGGGGATGATGATAGACATAGTTTCAGCTTTATGAACAAATCTGTAAGAATGATGTCAATGGGCAGAGAGAAGCAGAGATGGCAGAGAGAAACAGAGAGAGAGAGAGAGAGAGAGAGAGAGAGAAGTGAGGCCATGGTTCCAGTTGTTGCTGACATTGAGTTTTGAGTTGGGTTCCTGTCATTCTCAGTCAGAGTTCGAAGTTAAGTGGTTCCATCCTGTATGGCGTTGCCTACCTCATTTTCCTATTTTGCTCATCAGGATTATGACCGCAAGTCCCACGGAGTCTGAGTCATGCTGCTCATGTAACAATCTCCAAAGGAATCCCTTTACATCAGACCACGAAAAGATTAGTTGAAAAGAACCGAAATAAGGATACTAATTGAATTTATTTAATTGACTATATAATCTTCTCCTTTTTTATATTTAGAAGGATAGTCCTAGTTTCAACACGTACTGGATTTATGACTTGGGGTAAGTGACCTAATTTTTCTACACTTCTTTGCATAGCTGTAAAATGGGTATAATGAATACATGACTTACCTAAGAATAGTGTAGTATAAGATAATGGTTGAGAACATGGTCTCTGGGAGAAAGACTTCCTAGAGTCAAGTCCTCCTTCTACCATTTACTTGTTTTTGGTTTGTTGTGAACTTGAGCAAGACACTTTGTCTTTAGATTCCTTAGTTTCCTTATTTGTAAAATGGTAATATTGTGGACTACATGTTTATGTCTTCCCAAATTTCGTATTTTAAAATCCTAACCCCCAGTGGGATGGTATTAGGAGGTGGGACCTTTGGGAGTTTATTAGATTTAGATGAGGTCATGAGAATGGTGCCTCAGTAATAGGATTAGTATCCTTATAAGAGAAAGAGACTAAAGCTCACTCTTTAGGCCACATGAGGATACATGGAGAACACGGCTGTCTACAAACCGAGAAGGGTGCGCTCATTAGACACTGAGTTGGCTGATGCCTTCACAGTCTCCAAAACTGTGAGCAACAAGTGTTTGATGTTAAAACCAGCCAGCCTGTGGCATTCTGTTATAGCTACCTGAACTAAGATAGGCAATAACAATATTTACCTTATAAAGTTGTTTACACATTTAGTGAGTTAATGTATTTAAAGCTGTTCACATAACAAGTGCGATATATATATAATATTAATGATTCTTATAATTACATTATTCAATTGTAACAGAGATTAACTAGAAGCCTTATCACAATGCCTTCTTCGCTGTAAACACTCTGTCTAGCTCTACACTGGCAGTTAGCATATCACTCCGATTAATTTTAATAAGGTAACACTTTTGCTGTGTTATACTTGTACTAAAACACCTTCAGTAGCTGCCTATCACCTGTAGATAATCATACTCCTTAGGCCATCTCTGTCCGAATCATTCTAGTCTATTTTCCAGGATTGCCTCACATGACCACTTCACTTAGTTAAACAATTTTCTCATCATTCATTATCTGTCAAGAACTGTGAACAGTCTGAGATTTTACCTCATTTATAAGCTAAAAAGTTAGCCTTCTACAGTTTCGGGTTGCTGGCATTAGACACAGAATTCCTGAGTCATTACTCGTGGTGCAGCAATCAGTATGAAACTTCATTTTTGCACTGGTTACCTTTGCTTTCCGAGTCCCATGGAGGGGGATACTAAGGGGCCCAAGTGGTTGCATGCAGTGGGTTTGTGTGATAGCTGGGGACCTACAAGCTTAGAGTATCTGACATTCTTTGCTAGTAAACCAAAATACAATAGTGGTAGTTTCATAATGCTTAGTTGCAATGTAGAATCTGAAACCATATTTGTTACTATGATGGATTAAAATCCATTAGTGTATATTGAATTTTGAACAAACCTTTTACCCATATATGATTTTGTAACCAAATGCACTGGTCATCTAGAAAATATTGGTTCCCCAAGTTATGTAGAACTTCCAAATGTTGACACATTTCAATATATAATACAAAAAAATCATATTTTTTAAGATTTCCAATATTCTAATTTTTCTAATATCTGAATTAGTATGAATATTATCCTTTTCTAACATTCTCTGAAAAAATGGCTACTTCTACTTACAATTCAAACACCTACACAATTGCTTTTCTTTGAGACAAGGACTGTTTCAGTAGATCAGAAGAGCTTTATGTGTACTTTCTATTTCATCTCACAGAATATTTAAAAGGTATGTACTCAAGAGTCAATGTTTTGAAAAATTGATATATTTTACTACTTCATCAAAGATATTCTTTAGTGAATCTGGCTTCTTAGAATTTAAACTGGGAGTGTATGGTGGTGAAGAATAAAATTCTAGTATAGTTTGCTTCTACTACTCTATTCATGCTAAGTTGTCAGCAGTTTTATCACCCATTGTTTTTTGCACCATTAGTGCAAAGGTCAACACAGTAAAAAAGCCAAATAATATCTTAGTATTGTTATGAAAATAATTTTGATCTTGTGAACTCCTGAAAGGGTCTCAAAAATTCTTAGATGTCCTTGGATCATACTTTGAGAACTGCTGTATTAAGGAGACCTGTTAGGAGGCTGTTATAAGGGGATATTGATAAGGAACTGTACATATAATGTAGAGCATGAAAGAAAAGGAATTTGATAAATTGAGTACTGTCTTAGTCTGTTTGGGCTGCTATAACAAAATCCCATAAGCTAGATAGCTTACAAACAGCAGAAATTTATACCTCACAGTTGTGGAGGCTGAGAAGTCCATGATCAAGACATGAGTCTATTCAGTGTCTGGTGAGGACATGTTTCCTGGTGCATAGAGGGCCCCTTCATGCTATGTCCTCACATGGTAGAAGGGCAAGACAGCTCTTTGGAGTCTCTTCTGTAAAGGCACGAATCCCATTAATGAGGATTCACTCTCATGACTTAATCACCTTCCAGAAGGCCTCAGTTTTTTTGGATTAATTAATCAGTATTAATGAACAAAATATTAATGACATCCCCTTCCCCGTCCCTGTGGATCAAGGCAAGAAGGGCCATTTGCCGACACAGATACCAGGAGGTGGAAAGCTGCAGCAGTTTTGAGCAGAAGGCCTCACTTTCTAATACCATTTCCTTGGGGTTAAGATTTCAACACAAGAATTTTGGGACGACACGACCATTCAGAGTAGAAAGCACATTGTTTCTAAGTTATGCGTGGAAAGTTCAGGTACAGATGTCTAGCAGCCATTATAAAATATGAGATTGAATATAGAGAATTACAACTTAATGATCTGCATTGGGGAGGCATCCACACACAGGTGACAGGTTGAAGACACGGGAGTGTGCACAGCATACTGGTCTAGGTCATGGTCTGTCTTGGTTTAAACTCTAGTTATGCCACCTTCTTAACCAATTTGTGACTTGGTTTCCTCATCTGGAAAATGGGTAAAATAATAGTATCCACCTCAAAGCGTTGTTACAAAGATTAAATGAGTTAATATTTGTAATGTGGTTATAACAGATCTTGGCACATAGTAATCTATATATCTGTCTAGATCTGAATGTAATTGTACTATATAAATGAAATACAAAAATGGGAATAAATGGAGATTTCTCTGGGAGAATACTGAGGGAGAAGAGAAGAGGGCTGAGAATTGGGGCAACCAATGTTTAAGAGAAAAGCAAAAGAAAAGAAGCCAGTGAAGGAGACAGAGTGATGAGGGAGGCGGGGAAAAGCTCCAGAGTGGTGTCCTGGCAGCCTAGGAGAAGTTTGCCACATTGCAGACTTCAGGCAGGAATGTAAACTTTGAGATGGCGGGTGCTGCATTTACTTTGTTCTCTGCTGAATCCTCTGGACTTAGCACAGTGCCTGATATATAGCAGGTGTCCAGTAAATATTTGGCAAATGAAAATGCCCAAGAGAAGTTGGAAAGATAAGGGCCTGAATATGTTTATTTATATTTAACAAAAATAGGTCAGTTGGGGACTTAGGCCTCCCTATATAGTGCCATACTAACGTCAGAACTTGATGTTAAAATATTCTGAGACGGAGTTTCGCTTTTGTTGCCCAGGCTGGAGAGCAATGGCGTGATCTCAGCTCACAGCAACCTCTGCCTCCCTGGTTCAAGCGATTCTCCTGCCTTAGCCTCCCAAGTAGCCGGGATTACAGGCATGCACCACCACACCTGGCTAATTTTGTATTTATTTATTTATTTATTTATTTATTTATTTATTTATTTATAGAGATGGAGTTTCTCCATGTTGGTCAGGCTAGTCTCAAACTCCCGACCTCAGGTGATCCGCCTGCCTCAGCCTCCCAAAGTGCTGAGATTACAGGCATGAGCCACTGCACCCAGCCCTAAAATATTCGTAACTTATGAGTTAACCCTTACAGCTATTGCCTGTTATTACCATGGTTTCATTATAATTTTGTGCAACTGGCCCCAAAGTCTCTTTTTTAAAATAACTGCTTTCTGCCTATGATCACAGGCATATTTTTAGCCTTTTTCTAAATGCCAAAATTAGTCATTAGATAGAAGAATTGGTCATCAACCAGGCCACTGGATGACTCAAGATTCCATCATTTGACCTCATATTGAAAATATGAAGACCAAACAGAGTTTGACAAGCAACACTGCAGCAGTGTTTTCTGCTTTCCATTATTACTGTACAGGAAAACAATCAGATTTAAAATACTGATTTTTCTTTTATTTGAGTATGTGGCAGGCAGTACACTGCTCTTTACTACGAGCGAACTCCTTGTAAAAATCTCCACACGAGGAGGTAGACTGAATCCCCCCACTGCGTTTCTGGGCTCCTTAGACTAATGGATTCCATTGAATTGGTCTCAGATTAAATTTCTCTAAATATTACATTATTTTTTCTACTTCCTTGCTCAAAAAGTTTCTATGGATCAAGCCTCTTTAATCTGGCCAAACTCCTTTTTTTCTGAATTCCCTCTGTGTAAACTCTGCACTACAGTCACACTAGTCTACTTTCTTTTCTCAAACACTTGGTTCTCCACTTGTGTGTCTTTTGTTAGCTTGATTCCTAGATATCATATAGTATTGAAATATTTTCTCTGTTATATTATCCAATGGATTATGACTGGTGCTTAGGAATATGCCCCCAACTTTTGTATGCAGCTCTTTTACCCTTGAATCTGTGGGTTATTTTTAGATTCTAAAGGCTGAATATAGAAGCTATTGAATTTTTTGTGTGGACAAACCATATTTTTCACAAATAATGATAGTTAGGTCTCTTCTTTTCTAATTTATTATACCAAAAAATTTTATTGGCTTGCATTTACTATAACCTACACTAAAATGTTTAATAGAAGTAGCAGTAGTTGGCAACCTTGTCTTTTTCCCGACGTGTAAAGGAATGCTTCTCAAATTTCATCATTAAGCTACTTGGTTAATAATGACATATATGTGAGTCAGCATGTTAAATGGTTAAGAGCTACAACTCTGGACCAATCTGGCTGGGTTTAAATTCCAGCTCTGCTACTTAGCTGCGGCGTTATATTGGATAAATTAACTCTGGCTTGGTTTCCTTATGTGTAATATAGGGAATGACAGCATCTAAATCATAGAATTACTGTAAAGGTTCGATGAGATAATACTTATAAGGTGCTTAAAGCTATCTGGCACATACCAGCATGGTATAAGTGTTTCTTAAATATATTGAGGTAATCATTTGAAATCTCTCATTTAATATACTACTTTAATTGATATTATTTTATTGAAGTCTTTAAATTCTTGGGGTCAGCCATACAGAATTATGAGTTTAAAAAATATGTGGTTCATTTCTAGTCAATATTGTACTGAAGGTTCTAGTCAGGAAAATTAAGCAAGAAAAAGAAATAAAAAGCACACAGATCAGAAAGGAAGAGGTAAAACTATATGCACAGATGACATGATATTGTATACAGAAATAATAAAAAATCCACAAAAGCTATCAGAGCTAATAAGCACATTCAGCAAGGTTGCAGAGTACAAGATTCATATACAAAAATCAATTGTATTTCTATACTCCAGCAATAAACATTCAAAAAGGAAGTTAGCATAATAATTCCATTGATAGTAACATCAAGAAGAATAATATACTTAGGAATAAAGGGAACAAAAGAAGTGCAAGACTTATAAACTAAAAATGATAAACCCTTTTTAAAGAAACTAAGGAATAGCTAAGTAAATGGAAAGGTATCTCTTGTTTGTGGCTTGGAAGACTTCATGTAAAGATAAACATACTCCCCAAATTGATCTATAGCAACAAAATCACTATCAAAATTCTATCTGCTTTTTTAAAAAAGAAATCAACAAACTGATCTAAAATTTGTATGTAAATGCAAGGGTCTCAGAGTGGCCAAATTGGTCTTAAAAAAGAACAAGTTGGAGGACTCACACTTTCCTTCTTTTTAAAAATTTACCTCAAGAAGGTAGACACACACTTTCTGATTTCAAAAATTACTACAAAGCTACAGTAATCAAGGCATTGTGGCACTGCTACAAGGACAGACATATGATCAATGGAATAGAATATAGAGTCTAGAAATAAACCCTTACATTTAAGATCAGTTGATTTTTGACAGGAGTGCCAAGATAACTTGATTAAGAATAGTCTTTTCAACAAATGCTGCTGTGACAACTGGATATCCACATGTAAAAGAATGACACTGGAATTAAGTCACAACATATACAAATATTAACTCAAAAATGGGTCAACAACCTAAATACAAGAGCTAAAACCTTCAAACTCTAGGAAAAAAACCATAAGAGTAAGTCTTTGTGAACTTGGATGAGGCAATGATTTCTTAGATATGACACCAAAAGCATACAAGCACCAAAAGAAAAAGAATGGGATTGTATCAAATTACAAACTTTTGAGCTTCAGAGGATATTATCAAGAAACTGATAAGACAAACCACAGAGTGGGAGAAAATATTTGTAAGTCATATATTTGATAATCCAGAATACATGAAGAACCCTTGTAAATCAACAATAAAAATAAATAATCCAATTTAAAAATGGGCAAGGGATTTGAACAGACATTTCTCTAAAGAAGATATACAAAGGGCCAGTAAGCACATGAAAAGATGCTCAAAATCATTCCCTAGTGAGAGAAATGCAAATCAAGACCACATTGAGAAATCACTTCACGTTCATTAGGATGGCTCTAGTAAAAATGATAGGCAATAACAAATGTTAATGAGAATGCAGAGAAATTTGAACCCTCATTCATTTCTAGTAGGAAGATAAAATGGTATAGCCTCCTTGTAAATGAGTTTGGCAGTTTTTTAAAAAAATTGCATATAGGGTTTCCATATGATCCAACAATTTCACTCCTAGATATCTATCCAAGAAAATTAAAATTATTTCCTAGACAAAAACTTGTACATCAATGTTCATAGCAGCATTATTCATAATAGCCCCAAAGTGAAAACAACCCAAATGTTCATTGATTGATAAATGAATAAACAAAATGTAGTGTATTCCTACAATGGAATATCATTCAGCAACAAAAAGAAATGAAGGACTGATGCTTGCTACAATGTGGATGAACCTTGTAAATGTGATTCTAAATGAAAGAAGCCAGTCACAAAAGGTCACGTATGATTTCACTTCTATTAAATGTCCAGAATAGGCAAATCCATGAAGACAGAAAGTAGATCAATGGTTTCTGAGGACTGGGAGTAGGGACTGTGAGGGATATGGGATTTCCATAGGGCTAATGGATATGGGATTTCCTACTGGGGTGACAAAAACGTTCTGGAAGTTGTAATGGTTGTACAATTTTGTTACTACACTAAAAACCACTGAATGGTACACTTAAGGGTGAATTTTATGATGTGTGAATTACATCTCCCCCAAAATGTTAAAACATTGGTGAATTTAGCTTTCTACTATATCCTATTTTATTTAGAATATTTACATAAGTGTTTATGAGTGAGATTGTTCTCTACTTTTCTATTCTTAAATATTTTGTTTTAGGATCTGGACCCAAGGAATCTGACTTCTCTCTTACTGTTATTTCTCAACTGTCCAGGTGTAATTCCACCTGTGCACTAATTCCTATGCCCTCTTGCCTATGTAAGTACATAACTTCAACGAATTCTGCCTCTCTTTCCTCTGTCATCATTTACCTCCTCTTTATTTGGTAATCCCAATGAGCCTTCAAAAATTGTACAATATCTCGTATTGTGAAGGAACCCTCCCTCGACCCCACATTCGCCTCCGGCTACTGCCACATTTCTCTATGATAGCAAAACTTATTGAAAAATTTATAGTCAGCAGCTCACTTTTTTTTCTCTCCGTTCTCTCTTGGATCTACTTTAATCAGGCTTTTTTCCTCATCTATCTGTTAAAGCTACCAGTTACTTCCATGCAATTAAATTCTAATGATCAGTTCTCTGTTATCATCTGACTGGAACCATCAGAAGCATTTGCCACAACTGTAACTCTCTTCTTGAAATATTTTCTTCAATTTACTTCTGGGATGTCACTTTCTTGGTTCTCCTGTTCCCTGGTTCTTCTTCTCAGTCTTTTTTGCTGGTTTCTTCTTATATTAGTTTTCTTTTGTTGTGTAAGGAATTACCAAAAAATTAGTGGGCTTTAAACAGATACATTATCTCACAATTTCTGTGAGTCAGGAGTCAGGGCATAGTCTAACTGGGCCTTTGGATCAAGGTCATACAAGACTGTAATCAAGGATATGGCTGGACTGCATTCTTACCTGGAGGCTCAACTGGAGGTGATTCTGCTTCTGAATTCACTCAGGCCATTGGCAAAATAATTTTCTTGTGGATGAATGACTGAGGGCCTGGCTCTTTGGAGGTTGTTGGCTGAAGACCACTCTTGATCCTAGAGATCACACTAATTCCTTGCTACACTGGCTTTTCCAGCATAGCTGCATACTTCAAGACCACAAAGAGAGTCTCTTACATCAAGGTCAACCTAGTCCCCTCCCCATCCCCCCTTTTAAGACCTTTTGCCTGGTTAAGTCAAACCCACCAGGAACATCTCCTTTTGATTAACTCAGAACAATTAATTTGGATCTTGATTTCATCTTGAAATCCCTTCAACATTGCCATACCCTGTTGTCTAGAAGCAAGTCACAGGTCCTGCCACACTCAAGGGGCAGGACCATACAAGCCATCAACACCAAGGAGTAGAAATTCTAGGGGGTCATCTTACAATTCTTCCTACCACACTCCTCATCTGTTTGACCTTTACAACTGGAATTCCCTTTGGAGGCCGAGGCGGGTGGATCACCTGAGGTCAGGAGTTCAAGACCAGCCTGGCCAACATGTCGAGACCCTGTCTTTACTAAAAATACAAAAATTAGCTGGGCATGGTGGCAGGCACCTGTAATCCCATCTACTCGGGAGGCTGAGGCAGGAGAATCGCTTGAACCCGGGAGGCAGAAGTGAGATTGTACCATTGCACTCCAGCCTGGGCAACAAGAGCGAAACTCTGTCTCAAAACAAAACAAAACTGGAATTCCCTAGGGCTCAATTCTTGGGTCTCTTTTCCTCTTTATCTATTGTGCTTGGATCTCTTTTATTTGCCTCCCCATATTTTCTTTCTCCCCTCCTCTTCTTTGGTTTGTGCTCTAAGAGGTGATTCAAGCACACCATATCAACAGCTTCTTTGCCCTTGACTTTCTGTTGGAGTTTAGGAGGAGAGTGGGATAGAGTATTGCTTCCTCTAGCCTCCTTACTGCTGGGTTGCCTCCCTTAACTAAAGGTTACAGCTCTTGTCAAGGGGAGCATCTCTATTCAGCTACCTTCTCTGGGTTTCTGGTAATTCCTCCTTCCCCTGGACCGATTAGGCTGCCTGGTGTTGGGGTAATACATCATCCTTTATTCTCTATCTGAAATTCTGCCACACTATTTAAATAGACCCTTTGTTGAAGTCTTCTCAGATTGTGTGATTGGAGTGTGCTACTTGGACTTACTCATAAATATACATGCTCTCCCTTTCTGATCTTGTTTAGTCTCATGGATTTAAATTCCATTAATCTACTGATGACCTCTACATTTTTTCCCATAACCTGGACCTCTCCCTTGGGATTCCTACTTGAAATTTCCACTTGGATATATTCTATATACCACAAACTTCACAAGCCCACATCTTCAACTCTGATTCTTATCCAACTTCCAACCTCAAACCTTACTCTTCTTCATACTTTCCAATCTCAGAAAATGGCAATATCAGTCTTCCAGCTACAGAGGCCAAAGAGTCTGGAGTTGTAGCCAAGCATGGTAGCACTTGCCTGTAGTCCCAGCTATTTGGGAGGCTGAGGTGGAGAATTGCTAGAGCCTAGGAGTTTGAAGCTGTAGTGTGCAATGATTCAGCCTCAACAGCCACTACACTTCAGCATGGGCAACCTATAAAGACGCCATCTCTCTTTTTTAATGATTATTCATAGGCTGATTTTTAATCGATACACAATATTTGTAAATATTTGTAGGGTTCATGTAATATTTTGTTACATACATAGGGTGTGTAATGATGAAGTCAAAGTGTTTAGGATATCCATCACCTCATGTGTTAATCATTTCTATGTGTTAGGAACATTTTAAGTCCTCTCTTGTAGTTATATTGAAGTATATAATACATTGCTTTTAACTATAACTACTCTACCATAGAACATTAGATTTTATTGATTCTATCTAATTGTATGTTTATACCCATTAATCAGTCTCTTATCCTCCCCAACCCTTACAAGCCCTTCCCTACCTCTGGTAACTATCACTCTTCTCTGCCTCCATAAGATCAATTGTTTTAACTCCCACAGATGAATGAGAACATGTAATAGTTGTCTTTCTGTGCTTGGCTTATTTCACTCAATATAATGATCTTCAGTTCCATCCATGTTGCAGCAAATGGCAGGATTTCATTTTTGTTAATGACTGACTAGTATTTCATTGTGTGTATGTGTGTGTGTGTGTTTATCACAATTTCTGCATCCATTCTGTTTCTGGACACTTAGGTTGGTTACATATTTTGCTATTGTGAATAGTGCTACAATAAACATGAAGGTACAGGTATTCCTTTGAGATATTGATTTCTTTTCCTTTGGATAAATACCCAGTAGAGGGGATTGCTGGATCATATCGTGGTTCTGTTTTTAGGTTTTTTTTTTTATTATAAATTTCCATATTGTTTTCCATAGAGACTGTACTACTTTACATTCCCACCAAAAGTGTGTAACAGATCCCTTTTCTCTGCATCCTAATCAGCATTGTTATTTCTTGTCTTTTTGATAATAGCCATTCTAACTGGGGTAAGATAATATCTCACTGTGGCTTTGATTTGCATTTCCCTAATGACTAGTGATATTCAGCATTTTTTCATGTATATGTTGGCCATTTGTATATCTTTTGAGAAATGTCTATTCATGTTCTTTGCTCATTTTTCAAGGGGATTATTTGTTTTTGTTTTATTTTTTGCTTTTGAGTTGAGTTCCTTGTTTAATCTAGATACTAGCATCTTGTGAGATGAGTAGTTTGGGAATATTTTCTGCCATTCAATAGGTGGCCTCGTTACTCTGTTAATTGTTCACTTTTGCCCTGCAGGAGCTTTTTAGTTTAATACAGTCCCATTTGCCTGTTATTGGTTTTGTTGCCTGTGCTTTTGAGGTTATTACCCATAAAATCTTTGCCTAGATCAAAGTCCTGGAGTGTTTACCCTATGTCTTCTTCTAGTAGTTTTATAGTTTTTATAGTTCTCTTTAAAAAAATCTGGGATCATTTCTGACTCCCCTCTTTCTTTCACACTATCCTTCTGATCCAACAACAATCCTCTTGTCTCTGTCTTCAACATAATTTCAGACCATAACAACGTTTCCCCACCTCCACTGCTTCCCTCCTGGTCCAAGCCCTCATCATCTCTGGTCTGGATTGCTTAAATAGGCTTTTAATTTGTCTCCTTGCCTCTTTCCGTGCTCCTTGTCCTTCACTCCAGTCCTTTCTCACCAAGGCTGTCCTAGTGATCTTTTTAATACATTAGTTATATTATGTTTCTCTTCACCTCTAACCCCCACAGTGGTCTCTCATCTCACTGGGAATAAAAAGTCACAAACATGGAAATGGCTTTGAAGGTTCTATGTGATCTGGCCTTCTGCTCCAATTCTAACTTTTGCTCCTACCACTCTTCTTACTCACTCCTCTCATCACACTCATCTCCTTGATATTCCTTGAGCCTACCCTGCATGTCTCTACCTTAAAGCCTTTGAACTTCCTGTGCCATCTGCCTGGGACACTTGTCTCCCATGTCATTATAACTGGCTCCCTTAAATATCACATTCTCACTAGGTCTTCTCTAGCTCTCTTTATAAAACAGCATCCTTCCTTCCCTCTTTGATGTTTTTCTTCCCCTTTACCTTAGCTTATTTTCTCTTCCTAGCAGTTCCACCCTCAGACATTATATATTCACTTGTTTATTTGTGATCTGTTTCCCACACCGGCCCCTCTCCCTCAACTAAAGTGTAAACTCAATAGGATAGGGACTTCGTTTTGTGCACTCATTTTTCTCCAGCACCCAGAACACCGCCCAGCATTTAGTAGCTGCTCAAGAAATAGTTGTTGAATAAATGATTGAGTAGATGAATGAAAAGTTATGATTAAGGTATTATCCTACAAGTTTGGTAAGTGATATCTAGAAAATCTGTAGAGTTGTTCTAGGGCTCCTGATCTATATTTGGAAATCGTGGTCCTGGTTTCAAGGCAGTGTCTTTTTTCTCCCACTTTCTCAGGTCCAATGAGTCCCAGTAAGCCACAGTTCCTAACAGCAAGTGAATTGTTTTTTAAACTGCCTACGTGTTTTTGGAAGTCCCAACCCAGCTGCAGCTTCAGGCAGAGTGCCCAGTTCTGGCCAGTCATCTCTCTGAGCCTTGCTCACTGCGTTGGCTTTCTGTTCTTTTTCTGGTCCATGGAGATGTTTATCTTGATTTTGTACCCAGCTAATGTCATAATGCTTTTATCTTTTTATATATTTCCAATCATGGCTGAATGTTTAGAACAGAGGGGTGTGGTAATTTATGAACTCACTAAACCATCTTGATTAGAAGTCCCCACACATTTCCAAACAATGTTTGAAATGTGGCCAAATTTTAAATCCAGGAGACAGTACATAAAAATTCAGATTTACTGTTTATCTTGAAAATTTGTATATCTGGCAACACTAAGCCAGCATTTCTGTATGTGACAACTGACTGGAGGTGAATACTTGCTAAGACGCTTCAATGGGTCATGCACTCTACAAGCTGCCAAGTCCTCCCCACTGAACATTTTGTTAAATTTGACAGAAATGACTTCACTCCTTTGCTTTATCTGCCTAACCCTTGTAGGTATTTTAATTTGTGATCCCTATTTTGAGAACGGTCTGAGCGAAAGCATCAGGTAATTTATTAAGAGGTTAGAAAATGAAAACACCAAAACCGAAAACAAAGCCCTTATTTTGAATAATATATGGGGATGGAGGAGAGAGAGAGAGAAAGAGCATATTTTATACTTTTTCTCTCTTTAGTGCAAGTTTTAAATTCTAGCTCCGTAGTCACAGTTTCCAAACCTGCCAAACTGCAACTTTTCCCTTTTAGGTGAGACATACCATTAAGGACTTTTTCCCCCATGAAAATGGCATATAAAACTTTCTACCAGGGAGTGCCCTGGAATCCAGTGATGCCATTACACAACTGAGAATATAATGTGTCTACTTTTCTGTCAAGGTAAGATTTCTCTAATTTATCAAGAAAGAACTAACTCATTTGATACCGACAAGCTTTTCTTCTGAAATTGAACTGAGTAGTTAAGAGAATCAGATTTTTTTACTCATGCAAGAATCTGTGTAATCATCTCCTGTTACCCATCTATCACAGATACTCTTCCCAGAACAACCTGTGGTCAGTTTGAGGAATTCTTACACTTCTTGAAGTCTAAATGTCTGATTCATCTGAATAGTGACTTCCATTAAAAAACATACAGGCTTCCCAGCTACTCCGGAGGCTGAGACCGGAGAATGGAGTGAACCCGGGAGGCGGAGCTTGCAGTGAGCCGAGATCGCGCCACTGCACTCCAGCCTGGGCGACAGAGCAAGACTCCGTCTCAAAAAAAAAAAAAAAAAAGTACAGGCTTTGCAAGAGTACGCATGGAATGGGCATTTGCCTAGTTTGTGTGACTTGTGGAGCATCAGGAAAACCTACTGCTCTCTCTGTTTGCCTTGCTAGTGGGTCATGGTGCCAGAAGCAACCGTGTTTCTTATTTATTCAGGTTAATGCAATGAAACTGTTATTGAATGGCAAGTAAATCCTCATATGTTTGTGCCATTTGTCACTTCATTATAGATTTTAGATTTGAAAGCGCCATTTATACAATGCTGCTTCCTGAATACTTCGCCAGAAAACTTATTACACTATGACTTACTACTTACATATACTTATTACTTAACTGTGCCTAGGTAAGGGGGCTTATTGGTGGTCCAGAAAGTTCCATTTTTGAAGGTGTGGTTATAGCCTGTTTTTCTATTCAATTGTTATTTCTCTCCCATAAAAAGTTAGGACTTTTTCTTCAAAACAAACATTTACTATTATTTAGTTACTACATTTCCAAGAAAAATTCATTATATGGGCCGATATTGAAAGAATATCAAACATCAGGCATGATTAACGTTTAACAGTAAAATTAGATATTATTATCTTGGTTTAATATAACCTTACTTTTTCTCCTAAATTTGAGTTGGATCAATTCACCTTGAGTTACAAATATTGTTTTCATTTATTGTTTTGTTGTTGCTTAAATATTAACACCAATGATTTGTTTCACTCAGAATTTGGTCTCTTTTCAAAAGAGAAAATCTTTAGCTGCTTTCTTGGGAAATGGAAGTCAAGTTACAATTTCTTGAGAAGGTTTGGTTCATAGTAAGTGACCGAAAAATGGATTTTTTGTGGGCCCATGTGTATCACCTTACCCAGAGGTGAGATAATTCCTTCTGAGCCATCTAGATTTGAGTTTTTCTTAAGTCAGAGCAGGGTCTTTCTTTCTAGAAGTTCCAACAGTTTTCACTGCTCCTCCTTACTGTTCACATATGCCTAAAACTCAAAATGCTCATTTTGTTTTAATCACCTTACAGATTGGCCTACCCTCCCTGTTGGGCTCCTGAGATGTGTTGGAAGTTCATCTTAAAATCCTAATTTCAGTTGAATTATTCTTAAAAATGAGTCTACCCTTTTTTGAGTCCGTAGTAACAGGGTAAATTATTGCTATCACTATTACTGAACTACAATCTAGCTGACGAGGACCAGCAAGGCCTTACCTTTAGTTAGATTTGTTTAGGGAAGCAAGACAGAGGGTCACTCAGGTAACTTTGTTTGTGGATACAGTTCGTAAAGAAGTGACTGGAGCAGCAGCCTCAGAGGGAGGCTTCCTCGTAGCTGTGGAAAGTGTCCTTCATGGAACCCCATTCATCGTTTGTTCTGAGTTCAGTTGCTACCACTCTAGTAATGTAATAGCAGTTTTGATTCTCTCTCTCTCAAATTAAAAACTACTTTTGATCATATTGAAGTTCTAATGCCTATCAGCATTACCTTGGAAACTGTTAAAAATGCAGAATCTCATGCTCACCTGCAGACCTGAATCATATTCTGCATATTGACATGATCCCCAAATCTTGAAAAGTATTGCTTTCATATGCTGGCCTCTTTATTTTCCCCAAGTCCATCACCTCTCATCTTTTTATCTCTGTTGATCTTTTCGTTATTATTATTTAGTTTAGATTCCACAGTCCATTATTTGCATAACACTCTCACCAATATTCTCAACTCCCTAGTCCTGTTGTCTTAAATTTTTTTTATCTTTGTCTGACAAATGTCCAAACCTGGATGAATGCATCTGTATTCCTTCTCTATGCCTACACTCGAACAGCCTGGCACTGCCACAGATAGTCTCCCAACAGTGGAGCAGATACAGGCAGATTGGTGCCGACACATGGGGCCTGTTCAGCCTGCCAGTTCTTCCATGTGTCTCTGGTAAATTCTCTTCCTCTGTCTACAACAATTGTTTTAAACATTCTACATTCTATTCAAACCTCGAATATTCTTAACTCCTCCTCATTTGCAGCAGATGACTTCACCTCCTACTTCCCGAAGAAAATAGAAGGCATCAGATGGGAACTCCCTCAGCTTCCTGCTAGCAAATCCATACAGTTCCATCTGGACTCATGTTCTTCTCTTTTCCTCCTATTTTAGTCTAGGGAGTATCCTTCTCATTTAAGCCCAATCCCTCCACCTGTGCTTTGGAAACTGTCTGCTCATGCCTTCTCACTTCATTATCAACCTTACACTATCAGTTTCTTCTCCCACCCTGCCCCCCATTTCTATTTATTCGACATACCCTTCTCAATTGGATTATTTCCAATTACATTTAAATCTTCTCATGCCTCTTCCATCTTAAAAAACAACCTTCCTTGTCTCCCAATTTCTTTCTATGTTTCTATCTTTCAACTCCTTTCTATCTTTCCCATTTCTTTCAATCTAAATTTTCTAAAGATGTCTCATTATTTGGTGAGTCCATTTTCTCACTTCAAACTCCCTCCTCAATCCTCTTTAATTTGGCAGTTGTTCCTGGCACTGCACCAAAACAACTTTGGCTAAGGTCACCAATGACCTCCATGATTTAAGTCCAATGGACATTTTCCAGTATTTTTTTTTCTAATCTCCCAGCACTCTTTGTTTTGTTGAGATGTGTTTATTTTGGCTCCAAAACACCATGCTATCCAGGTTTTCCTTCTTACTTTCTAGCATTTCCTTCTCTTTTACTTTGCAGATGGCTGGTCTGTAAGCTTCTTCCTCTTTCCATTTTATGCTCTGTTATAGGTTAGCTTCTCTAGGTAAAATGTTGTTGACATAGAGTTTAGGGTGCAAGATGGTTGTTATGAATCAATACCTGCCAAAGGAAAGCATAGAGATGAGAAAGGAGTTGAAATTTGATGCAAGTCTAGCAAAACTTTGGCCATTGGTGGGACATTCTGGATCATGGGTTCATCCCACATTTGACTGAAGTGGCCAGGCCTTCATATTCCTGCCATGCTCATTCATTAGATGTGGTGTCCCCAGAAAAGAGATGAGGTCCTGTGTGGCATTTTCCCAGCTAAGGTATATCCTGAAAGAGCTAAGAGCTGGAAGCTGGAGGCTGTCTGCTGATTTCACTCTCCGTCAATCTGGGCATCAAATCCTTTGGTGGAGGTAGAGCTGAGTGGTGCACCTCTGGATTTATTACATATTCTCTCTTCGAGATAGTATTTTTGATATCCATGGCTCAATTTTCATCAATTGACTAATGATTCCCAAATTTATACCTCCAGACCAGACCTGTGAGTTCCTGACCCTTACACTCAACTGCCTATTGAATATTTTTACTTGGGTTTCTCAAAAAGATCTCAAGTTTATCATGTCTAAACCTCATCAATCAACAAATCTTGTCAAATTTATATCCTAAATATCTGTGAATCCATTCACTTCTCTCCTTCACTACTGCTGCGATTCTAGCCCATACTACCATTTTCTCTAGCTGGACTCCTATAAGTCATTCTATTTGATTTTCCCATATCCACTCCTCCTTTCATCCATTTATTATATTGAAGCCAGCAATATTTTCAAATGCAACTTTAAGTATATTAATTCCTCTCTATGCCCCACTCCCATCACTTTAGGGACTTCCCATTGCTGTTTTAAATAGAAGCCAAAATTATGAAGCGAGCCTTCAAAGGGCTCCTATGGTTTGGCTTCTACCTATGTCTCCGGCCTACCTTTACTCTACTCTACTTTTTTCCTCAATTCGTACATCCAGTGACATTGATTTTTTTTCTTAGTTTTCCTAATGGACTCACAGAGAGTCTCACAGCGCTGTTTTCTCTACTAGAAATATTCTTCTTTCATTCTTCAGCTGATTAGCTATTACTTCTCCTCCAGTTCTCAGCTCAAGCCTCATTTTTTCAGATAAGCTTTCCTTAAGTCTCTCATGTAGGGTGAGGCTCTTATAGCCTTCTGTTCTATTTCTTCATAGCACATAGGTTAGAATGTAAATGTATTCCCATTTATGTGATTATTTGACTAATGTTTGACTTCCCTACTAGTAATCTCCAAGAGTATAGGACACCACTGTCACTTTGCAATGTTTCCAGAACTTGGCACATGCCTTACCCAGAGTAGGCCCTTAATACAGTACATGTTTGTTGAATGAATGAAAATCTCCTAGCCAAAGTAACGGATAAAGTTGTTAGCCACCAGCCAATATGCTTTTCTTGGTGCTAAACTTTTGTTCTAGGCTACTTAAGAGGCTCTTGGTTCAGCCTATTGGTTGCTTCTGGGGAAGAGATTGTTTAAAGTCTGGGTAGTCTGATTCCATGCACTAACCTCAGTCAATCTTGTTCTAGGAGCTACATCTGGTTGCTGTCTCAGAAGGTGCCTATTGCCATAATAGACCTTGGAGAACAAGAGGCTATTCTCCACTTCAGCCCTCTCGTTTATTTACATTAGAGATTAAATAACATTCAATTTGAATCTTTGGTAGATCTAAGAAAAATAAAACCTACTCACACTGTGCTTCTCTGATTATTATGTTTAATGCCATTATAAGCACAATCCTTAGTAAGCAAGCCCTATCAAATGTGCTGTTAACGCTAACTGAGTAGCGTTGTAGGAAAGTTACCTTAGGAATGTTCACTGCAGCTAACTGGTGTTGCACAAAATCTAAATACTTTGCTCATATAAGCTCATGAATACTAATGGCTTTGCTTGATTGGAAAATTCTCAAAGTGATTTGCCAACACACAGAAAGTTCACCAATACTAGCCAGGTCTGAGGCTGCAGCTGGGGGCAGCTGTTTAATGCAGCACAATTAAGCCTTTCAACATGCAAATGCAAAGGAACACCTTATTCAACTGGAGCTTCAGGGGAAATTTAGAAAGGCATATGCAATTATGCAAATTGGACAGTTTCCAAAGAAAGAGTTGGCCAACATCTTTAATTTAGCAAAGAGGGTCATTATCAATTTTTATATATAAATCTCCATCTGTCCTTGGAGAGATATTGAGTCCCCTAGGATACAAAGTGAAGAGATGTTTTTCATGGAGAATCGGTAATACAGAAACAATAATATTGATGCCAAGATACATATAGCATCTGCTATCAAATAGACAGCTATACCGCATATAATTAAGCAGTGCTAAGCAGTGGCCAAGGTCTAGAATTTTCATTATGCATGAATTTTTATTTTTGTGTTGTGTATAGCTCCCTGGCAAAAGTGGATAGAAGATAAACATCACTTGGCTTGTTGTCTCCCAAAAAATGGCTTGGAAAATAATCCAGTCAAACATCTACAAACAGCCAATGTTTAGAAAATAAATGTTAATAAGTATATAGTTATAATTTTTCTTATTGTCAAAGTGAAAACCTGAATTCAGCTTTCACTGAAAAAATTATTGTAGTTTCTCTTATATTTTTGTTTCTTGGGAAGCAAAGGGAGCAACTAAAAAGAGTTTCTTTTTTATGTCAAGAATAAATTGATTCGTTCAATATATAATCATTTTATTGGGCACCCACAATGTGCAAGGCAATGTATTGGGTGTTAGGGCTACAACAGTGAGCAAAACTTAGACACAGTCCCTGCCTTGGCATTTATAATGCAGTGAGTATGACAGGCTATAATCAAGTAATCACACAAACAACTGTAAAGCCACAGCAGTGGCAAGGCATATCAAGGAGAAGTACTTAGTACAGTGCTATGAAGATAAAAAATTAATCTAATGGTTAGTTTGATGTGGTCAGACAGGTCAGGGAGAGCTTCTCTAGAAATTGGAATTTTGAGCAGCATGGGGAATAAAAAAACTTGCCTGGCAAAAATGAGAGCCTATGTGCTATCTCTGTGGAAGGAGGTTGTCTGGCATGTAGGGAGAAGTGAAGGAAGGCTAACAAGGCTGCAGTGGAGAGAGCTCATGGCAGGGTATAACATGAAAGGGGGTACCAGGGACTAAACCAGGCTGGGCTCTGTGTATCATGTTAAGGTGTTTGGTCTTTTCCTTCAGAGCAATGGAAAATATTAAAGAGTTCTAAGCAGAAGGTTCCAAGGTCCAATGTGTATTAATTTCCTGTTTAATGTCAATTCCATTTATATTGTCAATATATATTTGCTAAAACATGTGTGGAATAATAACCTGTATGCAGGATAACTGCATATTTTACTTTATGTCACATCTTACATTTGAGGTATTTTGAAAAGGAAGTTTGATGCCCTCTTCACCACCATTTTGAGAATGATTAATAAATTAATTAAATTGAATTTATTGAAATCTTAAAACAGCTTTGCTTTTTAAGTATTGAAACAACCTTGATCACTAAAAGATTTAAGAAAGGTGAGGACTAATAACTATTTTCAGTTTAGATGAACAGAGGATGTGAAGCCAGAAATAAAATGATGGGGATGTGTAGATAAGAAAGTGAAAAATATAAGATTAAGTTTTGGTATTAAAAAATATAAAAAGTACAAAGTCAGGTGTGAGTATTAAACGACAATGTTTAATCTGAATGAATGCAAAGGAGCTACTTGGAAAGCAAAATGAATGCGGACAAATGATATGTTTTTGAGCTTTTCTTTTTGTCTGTTTTGCCAGCTTTGCATCTTTTCCTTTTGGACAGAATCCTTTCTGCACTGTTAGTCCTTCCATGTGATTTGAGTGAGACTGACCCTGCCTACCAACCCAGGGGTGGCCAACCAGAGTACTCTATTTCCTGGCCACAGTGATTGACTTAGTGAGGAGTCTGTGATCCCAGAAGGTACCATAGGAGTCATTCTTGTAATAATTTTTGAAGCTAGTGAGAAAGATGTGTTCTGTTTTTTGGGGGTGGAGGAGTGGGGTGAGGAATAGCTATTGTAACAACAGATTAAGATTCAAGTGTTCTCCTTTGCCACTGATAAGGAAGAACTTGCCTGAAAAAGAAGCCAATAGAAAGGAAAGCGGAGTCAAGAAATGGAGAAGAAGAAGACAGATTGCCAATGACAAAAGTTAACCTTCTGGAATCAGCTACATATTGAAATTTCCTATTATGTAGCCCAATCAATTTTCTTATGTGTTTAAGCTAGATTGAGTTGCGTTTCCATCATTTGAAGTTACGAATCCTTTCTTTGCACCAAAGGTGCAAAAAACTTATCCCAGATCAGTCTAACCATCTGTCTTCTCTCTACACCTGGGATCTTAAAAATACTTACAAAAAGTGTTACAAGAACAGCTCAGAGATGCAAAGTTCTGCCGGAGATCACATAAGCTTGTGGGTTGGTGCTATGACAGCCATGGTTCACAGCACAGCTGGGACCTCGACACTACTTGGCAATATTTATTTATTTACATACATATTTTTAATTGACAGAGAAAAATTGCGCATATTTGTTGTGTACAACATGTTGTTTTAAAATAAGTACCCTAATGCTAATGGTTAATTAAGCTAATTAACATATGCATTACGTCACATCCTTTTTTTTGTTGTGGGAACACTTAAAATGTACTCCCAGCAATTTTTAAGAATATAATACATTGTTATTAATTATAGTCACTATGTTGTACAATAGATTTCTTGAATGTATTCTTCCTATCTGAAATTTTATTCTTTGACCAGCATCTCGCCAGCCACCCCACCTTTCCAAGCCACTGGCAACCACCATTCCATTCTCTACTTCTCTACTTCTGTGAGTTCAAGTTTCTTAGATTCCACATATAAGGGAGATCATGTGGCATTTGTCCGTCTTGTGCCTGGCCTATTTCACTTGACATAATGTCCTTCAGGTTCACCCGTGCTGTTGCAAATGCCAGGATTTCCTTCTTTTTTAAAGCTGAATTGTATTGTGTATACATACCACATTTTCTATCCATTCATCCATTGATGGACACCTAGATTGATTCCATACCCTGGCCATTGTGAACAATGCTGCAATGAACATGAGAGTGCAGACACTGGCAATATTTTTTGTTTTCTGGTTAGGGTGTCTCCCATTCCCTCAGTATTTATCTATTTTGTGAAAATCTCATTATGCCCTCTATCCTGCCAATTCTGTCTTCACTCTTAGTAGATGAGGCTGCCTTTTTCTTCACTGAGAAAACTGAAACCATCTGGTAAGAATGCCCTGCAACATCCTTTCTACCTGCCTACTTGGCTCAGCATCTGCACTCATCCTTTCTTCTTTTCCTCTGGGCACACAAGAAGACATGTGCTTCTCCCTTCTCAAGATAACTCTATGTTGCGTTTTGGTTTTTTTTTTCGTCACCTCCTTTTGGACCTTGCTTTGTCAATCTGCTTTTCTTCTGCATTATCAGCCTCTTGAAAGACATCTCAATTTCCTCACCTTTCATTCACACCTTAACTTGCTACAACTTGACTTCTGCCCCAACTCAAATTGATCTGCTCAGCAAAGCTCACCAATGTCTTCTATATTGCCAGATCTTTTTTCTGATCTTCATTGACCCCTCTTCAGCACTTGACATTGTTAAGCGCTTTTGCTTTGAAGTGGTCTTCTTCCTTATATGATTTGCCATGAGCCTTCTCTCTGATGACCTTTCTACTCTAGCTTTCAGGTTGTTTTATTTTATAGCTCACCGATGAAGACTCATTCTGCCTCATGACGTGCACTAACTAATAATAATAACTCACATTTATTGAATGCTGATGTTGTGCCAGGCTCATTGGCTTATGTAATTATAATAACTCTTTGAGGTAGGTGCTATAATTATCCTTGTTTACAAATTGGAAAGTTGAGGCTAAGAAAGGTTATTTAATTTGCTCAGGGCTATGCAGCTAGTAAGACATGGAGTCAGGCTGGAATCCAGAGTCTGCTTTATATGACTTTAAGTAATGAAAGTATAATACACAACAGAAAAGTGGACAAATGCTAGAAAAGAACCTGATGAACCTTCACAAGGCAAACATGCTTGTGTAGCCAGTATGCAGATGGAAGAGCAGAATGTTCTCAGCTCTCCAGAAACCCCCTCATATCATCGCGGCACTTCACAAAAGAGCAATCAATATTCAGATTCTAACACTACAGGTTAGCTTTGCCTGTTTTCAACTTTATATAAATAGGATCATAGAATCATACAGCATATATGTAAGATTAATTTATTTAGTGGTGAAAAGAAAAGCTCATTTATTGTTATTATATTTTAGAACATCATTGTGTAGATACACCACTATTTATCTGTCCTGTTCTTGAATTGATGTTTGGGTTGTTTCCTGTATTTTTTCTACTGCAAATAGTGCTATGAATATTCTTGTACACATTTTCTGATGGACAGTGTATGAGTGGAGTTGCTGGGTCATGGGTCATGCCTATACTGGTTTTAGAAGTGCTGCCAAATGATTTTCATAATTGATTTTGTCCTAAGGATTGAATATTTCAGATATTATATACCCAGAATAAATCCGTTATCTCCCCAGTAGAATAAAAAGGTTTCTCTTTTTTATTGATTATATCTCCCACCTGTGCTCTTCATCCAAAATTTATTTTTATATGTATGGAGGGTACTTTTATTCATGTCATACTCAACATGTATTATTACATTGATCAAAATCTTTACTGCATTCACTCCAAAAATAGAATCTTGACCGGAGTGAAATTCTTTTCAAGTATGCTTTATTCTCTTCTTTCTTTATCCAGATGCCACAGGCACATTTGTTAGAAGTTCTTACATTGTAATGTTGCTCTTCATGTGGCTGCCTTTCATTTATGTATGCTGAAACATTGTTCATGAACATTGACATGGTAGTCAAAGATGTCATAGTCATACCCTTTTGTTAAAAATTTTTTCCTGGGGTGGGAGGGAGACACACGACTTTGCTTCAATATTGCCACAGCAAGCAATTACTGTTGCACAGTGCTGTAATTGTTATTCCTAGTTGGACCAGCTGACTCAAACCCTAGAAAACCATGTGTGATAGAATATATACTGCCAACCCAGTAGTTTTCTGTAAAGGAAGCCCATTGTGAAGACTAATTTTCCACTGTACACTTTTGAATAAAGTCTCTCTTCATTCTTTGAGAGATTCCTCTATCCCACAGATATGCATAAGTTAAAGTCTTGCATTACTCAGCTGAAATGTTATGTGAACATATGCAAGCAAAAAGTCTCCAAATAATGTCCTCATGTGTTTGGCGGACTTGTATTTACTTCTTGATTGCATCACTCATATGCTCTAGCTATCTCTTCTACCATTTTATCAGCTGGGGATAACACTTACCCTGTCATCCATTCCCACTGTTAATGTTTATCAACGAAGAGAACAAAATAATCTATATTTTGTTCTTCTTCCATGAAATACCCTGTTTTTTAAATATATGTAATATTAAGCAGTTTATTAGTACATACTCTGGAAATACATAGCTCATGATCTTCAAAGCATTAGGGAAAAAATCTTTTGTTGAGAATGAATGCTTTAATTTAATATAGGGGCATTGTGGTATAATACAGTGGTGGCTGACATTCAGAGTTCCAGAAATTATTTTTCTACAGAAGTAATGTGGAAAATATGACTAGAAGTGAAATCACTTTCCACCTTTTAAAACTGAGCATAATTATCCACATTTACTGTTATCCACAAACTGGTAAGAAATAAAAAATCTCCTAAATTGATTTTAAGTGTGACTGATTAATATTCTTTAAATGTTACAATACTGGATCAAGACAGCCAGAACTGGCAAAAAAGCAAGAGTTACGCTTTAACGATGTTTATTTTACTCTAGTTTGAATTACTTGTGTCTGATGTTCAATCCCAGGAAGTCTGCTGTTTTCCTTTTGCATGTTGTGATAGGTGTCTAATAATACCTACATTATGAAGGTTGATTAAATAGCAAATAAGAGGAATTTCCTGCTACTGTATTGTTCATGTCTGTTCTAACTCTAAATGCTCTGCCATTTTTCTTCCCTCTTTTTCTTTCAATAAATTATTTGAAAATCTTTAATATTTCCCTTCACTATTATATTCAAACAAACCTGACTGTTTAGAGAGCCTCTAATTAGCTTCATTCAGAGAGCAATATTTTTTCTTTTTATATTTTTATTTTCCCGAGAGGGCAAAATCTGTTGTAAATTGGTAGCTGGTACAGTTAACACCTCACTTGGACATTCATGGAGGGAGACCAGGGTTTAGAGATGCTAGCCCAATCTCTTGGTTGCTGTGTCATTATGATAAAATTGCTAAAATGTATCAGTTTCTTAATTGATAAAACAATACCTGTAATAATGGCTCACATTTACCAAGCCAGGAACTATTCGAAGCACTTTATTTACATCAACTAATTTAATATTTACAGGAATCCCTGTGCTAGGTATGATTCTGCTCCCTGATTTACAGACAAACAGAAGATACTATTATTATCTCAATTTTGTGGATAAAGAGTGGAGAACCAGGGAGGTGAGATTACTTGCCCAAGCAACACAGCTAGTAAATGGCAGAGCTAGGAGATCAACTGGAGCGCACTAAACTATCTCTTAAGCAGGTTAGGTTGTGAGAATTAAAGAGATAATTCTGTGAAACACACATCACAACAGTAAATTTACCTAATAAGTGCTCAATAATTGGTGATTATTATTATTTTCATTGAGCCAGCAAGGAAGGAATAAGGCATGTCGGTGAGCATAGGAGGTAAGATGTCTGTCATATTCATTGCAGATATCCCTCCCATACCTAGAGCAGTGCTTTAAATGGATGAATGATGCATGCATAAAGAGTCATCTTAAGGCAGCATTAAACTGGACAAAATTATAGAAACCCTATATAAGGGTACAAAGTGTTTTAAGAGTATCATGAATGTCCTGATTCAATTAATGGTCCTTAATGTTTCTAGAGTGACAATAAAGTTGAGAAAGGGTTGTAGGATTAGGAGAAATAAAAATAGGCTATGAGAGAAGTCCTTAAAAACGTTACTATAATAATAATCTTGTCAGTTTGTTTTATTAATTGTAATCATGTCTACTAGAAAAAAGGGATTAAAAAAGAATGAAAAGAAAAGACAGGAAAAGAAACCCGCAATAAGATGTTAAGTAGCTGTAAATTTCTCATAGTCAAAAGAATGAACATTGTTTGGGTTCCTGGATTTAAAAAATGATGATTATTCTGTCTTCAGAAATTTTGTAAATCTGCAGCTATTTCCAATTACTTGTTGAATGAATATCAGAAATAATGCTAACGTAAAATTTTTTGTCAATTCTTCTTTCTATGAGAAGATTCACTCCTTTGAAGTGTATATATTCACACAAATACTTCTAAGAACAATAGTGCTTTATAAAATAGTAATTTTAGTTTAATAGCTGTTTTGTTTTCCTTGGCTGATAATAATAAAATACCTCATTTAATTAAAGAATGCATTTTATTTTTTATAGTTCAGGATAACAAGTCAGCTTTTATAGGTACATGTAACTCAGCAGAAAAAATTATTGAACTATTGAAAAAGAGACAATTTATTTGTGCTTTTCTTAGCTCGTGTGTTAGTCATCTGTAAGTTGCTCATACAGAAGAAAAAAAGGTAAGACCTCAGTATTAAAATAAGCATAGTCTCAATATTAAATCTCTTAAAAGTCCTGGGGTGGTTAAAACTTTTAATTCTTGAATGTTAGACTGTAATAAGTTTGGCTAATGCTATTTTTTTTTTGATGAGAGAATTAGATCATTAATTTCTGTAAAACTATTTTCTGAACTGCACCCCAAATTTTATGCCTTTTTTTGGTATAAAGAAAGTTTAATTCTAAACAAAAATGAATTAAGGAAAATTGTAACAGTATGGTCATGATCACTTGCTTTTAAATAGTGGAAGAGAATGTCATCACAAGTCAAATTTGCTTAAACAATTACAATTGCTATAGACTGATTCTACTTGACAAATTTCTGCTTTCAGTATGCCAGTAAAGAAAAAGACAGGAATTTTTTCTGTTTGCTTTATTTATTAGTTTCAGCCTTGACAAAAAAATTACAAATCTGTATGCACATGGAAAAATGCATGTATAACAATCAAATTGGTTTATGTGCTGTGAATACCTTGTATGTGTATTTTCAAATTAGATACAACTAAACTATCAGGAAGAAAAATATTAGAGTTGATACAACTTAAGTTTTTATTATTTTCTTTGAGACAAATTAACCACTAGTACTTTATCCTCAAACATAAATAAAAAATTAGAATTCAAGGGTTTTCAGTGAAACAGTTGCTAACATTCATGTGTTTTTGATTTGCCAGGCACTGTTCTAAGTGCTTTCCATATTTTAACTAATTTAATCCTCATCACAAACTTATGGGGTAGTTATTAATTATTCCTATTTTTAAGATGAGGAAATTGATGCACACAGAGGTTAAGTAGCTTTTCCAGGGTGACACAGCTAGTAAGCAATTAATTATTAATTAATTACAATTAATTACTAAAACATTTGGGGAACCTTTTTGTGCCAGGCCTATCTTAAGCAGCAGGGATGCAGAAGTGAATAGAATAAAAGGGAATAAAACATATTGAGGGTTTACGATTTTAGATAGGGTGGCCTGCAAACTTTCACTGGGAGGGTGACTGGGGTAAATAAGGAATTAGTGAAAAAGATCTTTCTCTGCTATGTGAAATGAAGGAATATTTCTAGGTATGGAGACCTTTAGGAAAAAAAAACTATTTGGTGATAAAGCAGCTTGGGTTGATGATTAAATATAAAATATTAACAGCAACCACAGTGCTGGTCCTAGATATTTTTTGCTTGCTCCTCTGGATCCCCCGTCTGCAGTTCTTCATGCTCCCTGTGCCCCAGGAGTTTGAGAAGTATGTGCTACTTCAGTGAGCCATGTTGGCCTTTGGCTGCTGGTTTGGTTTGGCCAATATGAGTCCCAGCAAGAGCTGAAGGGAAGGAGGAGAGAGAGGGCAGGTGTTCATCCCCTTGCCACCTCCCTGAGGGGGTCACCATTGGCTGGCTGCTTCTTTCTACCAAAGGCTGTGACTTCAGTCAGGTGGCTCCCTCCACAGGACTCTATCCTTTTGTTTCTCATGACTGTTCTTTTTCATCCCCTTCAGGCTTAGAATGGTAAAGATGTCCTGTTAGTACTAGGGGTGCAATTTCCCTAGACCCCACCCACTCCTTTGGAAGGAATCCCTTAAGAGACAAATGCCAAATTTGAGTGTGATTTCCGTTTCCTAATGTGATCCTGACTGACACAGTTGACATATTAGCTACTTGGCTCTGTGAGTCTTCAGTGTAATGATTTTGAATTTGCTTGTCATCATAAAGTCCTCCAAACCAATGAAACTGTATAAAAGTGTGTATTTATTAGGTATCTTTTTTGGGGGGCAAAAACCGGAAAGCTGGCTAGACAAATTCTAAAAGAGCTGTAACGCATTAGGTATCTAATACACTCAGTGCTTGCACTTTCCCTCCATTCTATCCCAATTTTAAACTGTTTATATGATTGACTCTGAAATCCCCTTAAAATTAACCTTGTCTTCAGAATAGTTTGGGTGACATCTGAGGACACTGCGGATGGACATTGTTGGAGCAAGGAAGTACTCAAATAAGTGGTCATTTCGAAAAGAAGCAGTACTTTTACTTCCAGGGAACAATTTTAGGAAATGTTAGGAAGCTGGAGACAAATTCCTGAAAAGTGAGACTAATGGAATTTTTAAAGGAACAATCAAACGTTCTTTTACCTTAAAAACCACGAAGGATAAGATTTTGAGAAAATCATTTTCAGTATTTGTATAACTTCAGGGGAATTATAGATCATCAATGGCATATAAATGATAGAGGCAATATACTTTAGAGGTTAAGCATATGGGCCCTGGAGACAGAATACCTGGGTTTGAATGCCTACTCTGCCACTTACTTGTTGGTTGACCTACCTTGGGCAGATTTCTTATTCTTATTCTTACAATAGTTCAGTTTCTTCATCTGCACAATGGGATAACTTCCCTCCAAGGATGGTGTTGTGATAAACAAACAAATTAACACACGAAAAGCAATTACAACAGTGCTTGGCATGTAATAAGCAGTAGGAAAAATAGGTTTAAAAAGACATTTTAAAATCCAATCCAAATGAAATAATGAAAAATTATGTAGCTACAGAAATTAGAATGTTTTATAATAGCATTTCAAAAAATGTTCTAAAGATTGCTCAGTGTTGACTTTTTTATTACAGTATTATTAAAATATGTATAAATATTAAGTTAGGTTTAAACTTCCAATGCTTGCTATATGACCATAAATCTAACATATGACCAATGGTTGCTATATGACCATAAATCTAACATAAATGTACAAAACTACAAACCAATAGAATATGAACTTGAGACATATATTTAATGTAATAGATACGTGGCTGAAAGGAAATTGTTGCTTGTTATGAATCCTATTATAGCATAGAATCCTTTGGGTTTGATGTACCTATAAAATCTTATAATGGCTCAATTTTACCACCTTTTTAAAAGCTTGGATAATAAGGAAATCTTTGTGTAACCTGCCATGATACCGTTTTTGTCTTTACTTGGCCCAGATTAATCATTTTGGTATTCAGTACATTTTCGTTCCTTTCTCATTAGGCAATGACAAAGCAGTACTTCTTGCTGACAGTGTACTCATAAATACAAGCACAAACCCAAGCAGAAAAACCGAGCGGTAGTATTCAGTTATAAGATGATTCAAATGATCCTCAATCTCTTTTTTAATTATCTTATTTTTATGTAAGTAAACACATGACACTAAAAAAGAATCCACAGAGAACTCTCAGACCCTGAAAAGCTTCCAAGGATCAGTTTCAGAAACAATGATTTACAGTACAGAATTTTCCCCTCAGAGACTGTAGATATTCATTAAACTAACTTCAGTAAAATTTTAGTGAAAACATATCTGATAGTCATGAAGATATTATGAGGCAGGTAAAGAATGAATACTTTAAAGAACAAAAAAATGTGTTAAATGGATTTCTGGGAAACAATGCTATATGGAGCATTATTTACACCTTATAAATAATGCAATTTTCTAAATCATAATTTTTTTTAAATTTTAAATTTTTATTTTTATAGGCATGGGTTCTCACTAAGTTGGCCTGACTGGTTTTGAATTCCTGGCTTCAAGCAATCCTCTTGCCTCAGCCTCCCAAATGCCTGGGATTGCAGCTGTGAGCCACCACACCTGGCCCATAGGAATTCCTTTTAACCAATGAAATAATACTGTAATAATTTAAAAATGAGATGAGCCTGGGCACAGTGGCTCACACCTGTAATCCCAGCACTTTGGGAGGCCGAGGGGGGCAGACGACTTGACCCCAGGAGTTCGAGGCCAGCCTGGAAAACATGGCGAAACCTTGTCTCTACAAAAAATACAAAAATTAGCCAGGTGTGGTGGGGTATGCCTTAGTCCCAGCTGTTTTGGAGGCTGACGCAGGAGGATCACCTGAGCCTGGGAAGTGGAGGTTGCAGTGAGCTGAGATTGCACCATGGCATTCTAGCCTGGGTGACAGAGGGAGACTGTCTCAAAAAAAAAAACAAAACAACCCACAAAAAACAAAACAAAAACCAATAAATAACAATAAAAATGAGATGATAGATATATCACAGCAGCACAAACACTATAATGCTTAAGAGTTTACAAACATGTTAAGGTTCTGACTCATGTCATTCAATTTTGATCTACATTGTTGCATTTCTACAGTAAACCGAGAGTAAACTCAAATTTACTCAGTAAAATGAATCTTTAGCACTATCTTTCAAATATTCAGCAAGATATTAATGTCCTGATTTTCCATTAAGATCATTATAGACATTATTCACCTAAGTGGGAAAACTGGAAAAATGAAAATTTGATCAGAAAATTAGGCTTTTAATTTTGATTTTAAAAAGTTTATTGCTATATGGACGCTACCATTAAGAGAAGTATTTCTACTAACATCTAATAAAAAAAGTTCCACATACAGGACGGGTGCAGTGGCTCATGCCTGTAATCCCAGAACTTTGGGAGGCTGAGGTGAGAGGATCAGTTGAGCCCGGGAGGTCAAGGCTGCAGTGAACTGTGGTCGAGCCACTGCACTCCAGCCTGGGTGACAGAATGAGACCCTGTCTCAAAAAAAATAAAAAAAATAAAAATAAAAAGTTCCACGTACAACAAAACAAATGAGTAGTAACTTCAATATCAACGATCAATGTCACTATCAATAGCATCATGACAGTAGCTAACATTTATTCGCTTTTCTGCCAAATGACAGACACATGCTAGTTGCTCTATCTGGGTTTTCTAATCGAATCCTCACAATAACCTTGTGATTAGGTACTATTACACCCATTTTGCAGTTAAATAAGTAGGGTAGCCTGCCTGAAGTTACATGACCAGTGAATAGCACAGCTGAAATTTGAACCTGGGCAACCTGACTACTGAGCCTGTTTATGTGACCCTAGGATGAGAAGTTTCCTGAAATAGTTCACTGATTGGACCACTACGTACAAGTAAAATATTTTTTTCTATCCCATTAATAACCCCCTTCTCAATATGGACTTCTTACACAGTTACTAGCTTAAACCATAAATAAAGCCTCCATATATTAGTATTTAGGTTGAACTATTGAGAATGTCATTGCTAATAAAGTATAAAAAGTCATTAATATCCCCTATTTAATAAATTTACAGTTATTGAGAGTACTAATTTTTTTCATTCTCACCATTAAATATAACTTTTATTGGTGTGTCTTACATGCTCTTTATCAGCTTGAGGAAGTTCCCCCCATTCCTAGTTTGCTGAGAGTTTTTTTTTTTTTTTAATCCTTAAGTTCTGGAATACATGTGCAGAACGTGCAGGTTTGTTACATAGGTATACATGTGCCATGGTAGTTTGCTGCACCCATCAATCCATCATCTATATTAGGTATTTCTCCTAATGCTATCCCTCCCCTAGCTCCTCACCCCCCGATAAGCCCCAGTGTGTGATGATTCCCTCCCTGTGTCCATGTATTCTCATTGTTCAACTCCCACTTATGAATGAGAACATGTGGTGTTTGGTTTTCTGCTCCTGTGTTAGGTTGCTGAGAATGATGCTTTCCAGCTTCATCCATGTCCCTGCAAAGGACATGAACTCATCCTTTTTTATGGCTGCATAGTATTCCATGGTGTATATGTGCCACATTTTCTTTATCCAGTCTATCATTGTTGGGCATTTGGGTTGGTTCCAAGTCTTTGCTATTGTGAATAGCGCCCCAGTAAAGATACGTGTTCATGTGTCTTTATAGTAGAATGATTTATAATCCTTTGGGTATAGAGCCAGTAATGGGATTGCTGGGTCAAATGCTATTTCTGGTTCTAGATCCTTGAGGAATTGCCACACTGTCTTCCACCATTTACACTCCCACCAACAGTGTAAAAGCGTTTCTATTTCTCCACATTCTCTCCAGCATCTGTTGTTTCCTGACTTTTTAATGATCACCATTGTAACTGGTGTGAGATGGTATCTCATTGTGGTTTTAATTTGCATTTCTCTAATGACAAGTTATGATGAGCTCTTTTCCATATGTTTGTTAGCTGCAAAGATGTTTTAGAGAAGTATCTGTTCATATCTTTTGGCCACTTTTTGATGGGGTTTTTTTCTTGTAAATTTGTTTATGTTCCTTGTAGATTCTGGATATTAGACCTTTGTCAGATGGATAGTTTGCAAAAATTTTCTCCCATTCTGTAGATTGCCTGTTCACTCTGAGGATAGTTTTTTTCTGTTATGCAGGAGCTCTTTAGTTGAGTTAGATCCCATTTGTCAATTTTGGCTTTTGTTGCCATCGCTTTTGGTGTTTTAGTCATGAAGTCTTTGCCCTTGCCTATGTCCTGAATGATATTGCCTAGGTTTTCTTCTAGGATTTTTATGGATTTAGGTCTTATGTTTAAGTCTTTAATCCATCTTGCGTTAATTTTTGTATAAGGTGTAAGGAAGGGGTCCAGTTTCAGTTTTCTATATACGGCTAGCCAGTTTTCCAACACCATTTATTAAATAGGGAATCCTTTCCCCATTGCTTGTTTTTGTCAGGTTTATCAAAGATCAGATGGTTGTAGATGTGTAGTGTTACTTCTGAGGCCTCTGTTCTGTTCCATTGGTCTGTATATCTGTTTTAGTACGAGTAGTATGCTGATTTGGTTACTGTAGCCTTGTAGTATAGTTCGAAGTCAGGTAGCGTGATGCCTCCAGCTTTGTTCTTTTTGCTTAGGATTGTCTTAGCTATACAGGCTCATTTTTGGTTCCATATGAAATTTGAAGTAGTTGCTTCTAATTCTGTGAAGAAAGTCAGTAGTAACTTGATGGGGATAGCACTGAATCTATAAATTACTTTGGGCAGTATGGCCATTTTCAGTGTATTGATTCTTTCTATCCATGAGCATGGAATGTTTTACCATTTGTTTGTGTCCTCTCTTATTTCCTTGAGCAGTGTTTTGTAGTTCTCCTTGAAGAGGTCCTTCACATACCTTATAAGTTTTATTCCTAGTTATTTTATTCTCTGTGTAGCAATTGTGAATGGGAGTTCACTCATGATTTGGCTCTCTGTTTTTCTGTTATTGGGGTATAGGAAAGCTTGTGATTTTTGCATATTGGTTTTGTATCCTGAGACTTCGCTGAAGTTGCTTATCAGTTTAAGGAGATTTGGGGCTGAGGCAATGGGCTTTTCTAAATATACAATCATGACATCTGCAAACAGAGACAATTTGACTTCCTCTCTTCCTATTCGAATATCCTTTATTTCTTCCTCTTGCCTGATTGCCATAGCCAGAACTTCCAATACAATTTGAATAGTAGTGGGGAGAGAGGGCATCCTTGTCTTGTGCTGGTTTTCAAAGGGAATGCTTCTAGCTTTTACCCATTCACTATGATATTGGCTGTGGGTTTGTCATAAATACCTCTTATTATTTTGAGATATGTTCCATCAATACCTAGTTTATTGAGAGTTTTTAGCATGAAGGGTGTTGAATTTTGTTGAAGGCCTTTTCTGCATCTATTGAGATAATCATGTGGCTTTTGTCATTGTTTCTGTTTATGTGATGGATTACGTTTATTGATTTGCATATATTGAACCAGCCTTGCATCCCATGGGTGAAGCTGACTTGATCGTGGTGGATAAGCTTTTTGTTGTGCTGCTGGATTTGGTTTGCCAGTATTTTATTGAGGATTTTTGCATTGATGTTCATCAGGGATATTGGCCTGAAATTTTCTTTTTCTAGTGTGTCTCTGCCAGGCTTTGGTATCAGGATGATGTTGTCCTCATAAAATGAGTTAGGGAGGATTCCCTCTTTTTCTTTTTTTTAATTTATTAATTATTATACTTTAAGTTTTAGGGTACATGTGCACAACGTGCAGGTTAGTTACATATGTATACATGTGCCATGCTGGTGTACTGCACCCACTAACTTGTCATCTAGCATTAGGTATATCTCCCAATGCTATCCCTCCCCCCTCCCCCCACCCCACAACAGTCCCCAGAGTGTGATGTTCCCCTTCCGGTGTCCATGTGTTCTCATTGTTCAATTCCCACCTATGAATGAGAATATGTGGTATTTGTTTTTTTGTCCTTGCGATAGTTTACTGAGAATGATGATTTCCAATTTCATCCATGTCCCTACAAAGGACATGAACTCATCAATTTTTATGGCTGCATAGTATTCCATGGTGTATATGTGCCACATTTTCTTAATCCAGTCTATCATTGTTGGACATTTGGGTTGGTTCCAAGTCTTTGCTATTGTGAATAGTGCCGCAATAAACATACGTGTGCATGTGTCTTTGTAGCAGCATGATTTATAGTCCTTTGGGTATATACCCAGTAATGGCATGACTGGGTCAAATGGTATTTCTAGTTCTAGATCCCTGAGGAATCGCCACACTGACTTCCACAATGGTTGAACTAGTTTACAGTCCCACCAACAGTGTAAAAGTGTTCCTATTTCTCCACATCCTCTCCAGCACCTGTTGTTTCCTGACTTTTTAATGATTGCCATTCTAACTGGTGTGAGATGATATCTCATTGTGGTTTTGATTTGCATTTCTCTGATGGCCAGTGATGGTGAGCATTTTTTCATGTGTTTTTTGGCTGCATAAATGTCTTCTTTTGAGAAGTGTCTGTTCATGTCCTTTGCCCACTTTTTGATGAGGTTGTTTGTTTTTTTCTTGTAAATTTGTTTGAGTTCATTGTAGATTCTGGATATTAGCCCTTTGTCAGATAAGTAGGTTGCGAAGATTTTCTCCCATTTTGTGGGTTGCCTGTTCACTCTGATGGTAGTTTCTTTTGCTGTGCAGAAGCTTTTTAGTTTAATTAGATCCCATTTGTCAATTTTGGCTTTTGTTGCCATTGCTTTTGGTGTTTTAGACATGAAGTCCTTGCCCATGCCTATGTCCTGAATGGTAATGCCTAGGTTTTCTTCTAGGGTTTTTATGGTTTTAGATCTAACGTTTAAGTCTTTAATCCATCTTGAATTGATTTTTGTATAAGGTGTAAGGAAGGGATCCAGTTTCAGCTTTCTACATATGGCTAGCCAATTTTCCCAGCACCATTTATTAAATAGGGAATCCTTTCCCCGTTGCTTGTTTTTCTCAGGTTTGTCAAAGATCAGATAGTTGTAGATATATGGCGTTATTTCTAAGGGCTCTGTTCTGTTCCATTGATCTATATCTCTGTTTTGGTACCAGTACCATGCTGTTTTGTTTACTGTAGCCTTGTAGTATAGTTTGATGTCAGGTAGTGTGATACCTCCAGCTTTGTTCTTTTGGCTTAGGATTGACTTGGCGATGCGGGCTCTTTTTTGGTTCCATATGAACTTTAAAGTAGTTTTTTCCAATTCTGTGAAGAAAGGCATTGGTAGCTTGATGGGAATGGCATTGAATCTATAAATTACCTTGGGCAGTATGGCCATTTTCACGATATTGATTCTTCCTACCCATGAGCATGGAATGTTCTTCCATTTGTTTGTATCCTCTTTTGTTTCATTGAGCAGTGGTTTGTAGTTCTCCTTGAAGAGGTCCTTCATGTCCCTTGTAAGGTGGATTCCTAGGTATTTTACTCTCTTTGAAGCAATTGTGAATGGGAGTTCACTCATGATTTGGCTATCTGTTTGTCTGTTATTGGTGTATAAGAATGCTTGTGAGTTTTGTACATTGATTTTGTATCCTGAGACTTTGCTGAAGTTGCTTATCAGCTTAAGGAGATTTTGGGCTGAGACAATGGGGTTTTCTAGCTACAGTATCATGTCGTCTGCAAACAGGTACAATTTGTGTTCTTCTTTTCCTAATTGAATACCCTTTATTTCCTTCTCCTGCCTAATTGCCCTGGCCAGAACTTCCAACACTCTGTTGAATAGGAGTGGTGAGAGAGGGCATCCCTGTCTTGTGCCAGTTTTCAAAGGGAATGCTTCCAGTTTTTGCCCATTCAGTATGATATTGGCTGTGGGTTTGTCATAGATAGCTCTTATTATTTTGAGATATGTCCCATCAATATCTAATTTATTGAGAGTTTTTAATATGAAGGGTTGTTGAATTTTGTCAAAGGCCTTTTCTGCATCTATTGAGATAATCATGTGGTTTTTGTCTTTGGCTCAGTTTATATGCTGGATTACATTTATTGATTTGCGTATATTGAACCAGCCTTGCATCCCAGGGATGAAGCCCACTTGATCATGGTGGATAAGCTTTTTGATGTGCTGCTGGATTCGTTTTGCCAGTATTTTATTGAGGATTTTTGCATCAATGTTCATCAAGGATATTGGTCTAAAATTCTCTTTTTTGGTTGTGTCTCTGCCCGGCTTTGGTATCAGGATGATGCTGGCCTCATAAAATGAGTTAGAGAGGATTCCCTCTTTTTCTATTGATTGGAATAGTTTCAGAAGGAATGGTGTCAGTTCCTCCTTGTACCTCTGGTAGAATTCGGCTGTGAATCCATCTCGTCCTGGACTCTTTTTGGTTGGTAAGCTATTGATTATTGCCACAATTTCAGCTCCTGTTATTGGTCTATTCAGAGATTCAACTTCTTCCTGGTTTAGTCTTGGGAGAGTGTGTGTATCGAGGAATTTATCCATTTCTTCTAGATTTTCTAGTTTATTTGCATAGAGGTGTTTATAGTAATCTCTGATGGTAGTTTGTATTTCTGTGGGATCGGTGGTGATATCCCCTTTATCATTTTTTATTGCATCTATTTGATTCTTCTCTCTTTTTTTCTTTATTAGTCTTGCTAGCGGTCTATCAATTTTGTTGATTCTTTCAAAAAACCAGCTCCTGGATTCATTAATTTTTTGAAGGGTTTTTTGTGTCTCTATTTCCTTCAGTTCTGCTCTGACTTTAGTTATTTCTTGCCTTCTGCTAGCTTTTGAATGTGTTTGCTCTTGCTTTTCTTGTTCTTTTAATTGTGATGTTGGGGTGTCAATTTTGGATCTTTCCTGCTTTCTCTTGTGGGCATTTAGTGCTATAAATTTCCCTCTACACACTGCTTTGAATGTGTCCCAGATATTCTGGTATGTTGTGTCTTTGTTCTCATTGGTTTCAAAGAACATCTTTATTTCTGCCTTCATTTCGTTATGTACCCAGTAGTCATTCAGGAGCAGATTGTTCAGGTTCGATGTAGTTGAGCAGTTTTGAGTGAGTTTCTTAATGCTGAGTTCTAGTTTGATTGCACTGTGGTCTGAGAGATAGTTTGTTATAATTTCTGTTTTTTTTACATTTTCTGAGGAGAGCTTTACTTCCAAGTATGTGGTCAATTTTGGAATAGGTGTGGTGTGGTGCTGAAAAAAATGTATATTCTGTTGATTTGGGGTGGAGAGTTCTGTAGATGTCTATTGGGTCTGCTTGGTGCAGAGCTGAGTTCAATTCCTGGGTATCCTTGTTAACTTTCTGTCTCGTTGATCTGTCTAATGTTGACAGTGGGGAGTTAAAGTCTCCCATTATTAATGTGTGGGAGTCTAAGTCTCTTTGTAGGTCACTCAGGACTTGCTTTATGAATCTGGGTGCTCCTGTATTGGATGTGTATATATTTAGGATAGTTAGCTCTTCTTGTTGAATTCATCCCTTTACCATTATGTAATGGCCTTCTTTGTCTCTTTTGATCTTTGTTGGTTTAAAGTCTGTTTTACCAGAGACTAGGATTGCAACCCCTGCCTTTTTTTGTTTTCCATTTGCTTGGTAGATCTTCCTCCATCCTTTTATTTTGAGCCTATGTGTGTCTCTGCATGTGAGATGGGTTTCCTGAATTCAGCACACCGATGGGTCTTGACTCTTTATCCAATTTGTCAGCCTGTGTCTTTTAATTGGAGCATTTAGTCCATTTACATTTAAAGTTAATATTGTTTGTGTGAATTTGATCCCGTCATTATGATGTTAGCTGGTTATTTTGCTTGTTAGTTGATGCAGTTTCTTCCTAGTCTCGATGGTCTTTACATTTTGGCTAATTTTGCAGTGGCTGGTACCGGTTGTTCCTTTCCATGTTTAGTGCTTCCTTCAGGAGCTCTTTTAGGGCAGGCCTGGTGGTGACAAAATCTCTCAGCATTTGCTGGTCTGTAAAGTATTTTATTTCTCCTTCACTTATGAAGCTTAGTTTGGCTGGATATGAAATTCTGAGTTGAAAATTATTTTCTTTAAGAATGTTGAATATTGGCCCCTACTCTCTTCTGGCTTGTAGAGTTTCTGCCAAGAGATCCGCTGTTAGTCTGATGGGCTTCCCTTTGTGGGTAACCCAACCTTTCTCTCTGGCTGCCCTTAACATTTTTTCCTTCGTTTCAACTTTGGTGAATCTGACAATTATGTGTCTTGGAGTTGCTCTTCTCGAGGAGTATCTTTGTGGCATTCTCTTTATATCCTGAATCTGAATGTTGTCTTGCCTTGCTAGATTGGGGAAGTTCTCCTGGATAATATCCTGCAGAGTGTTTTCCAACTTGGTTCCATTCTCCCCATCAGTTTCAGGTACACCAATCAGACGTCGATATGGTCTTTTCACATAGTCCCATATTTCTTGGAGGCTTTGTTTGTTTCTTTTTATTCTTTTTTCTCTAAACTTCCCTTCTCACTTCATTTCATTCATTTCATCTTCCATCACTGATACCCATTCTTCCAGTTGATTGCATCAGCTCCTGTGGCTTCTGCATTCTTCACGTAGTTCTCGAGCCTTGGCTTTCAGCTCCATCAGCTCCTTTAAGCACTTCTCTGTATTGGTTATTCTAGTTATACATTCGTCTAAATTTTTTTCAAGTTTTTAACTTCTTTGCCTTTGGTTTGAATTTCCTCCTGTGGCTCGTAGTTTGATCGTGTGAAGTTTTCTTCTCTCAACTTGTCAAAGGCATTCTCCGTCCAGCTTTGTTCCATTGCTGGTGAGGAACTGCATTCCTTTGGAGGAGGAGAGGTGCTCTGCTTTTTAGAGTTTCCAGTTTTTCTGCTCTGTTTTTTCCCCATCTTTGTGGTTTTATCTGCTTTTGGTCTTTGATGATGGTGATGTACAGATGGGTTTTTGGTGTGGATGTGCTTTCTGTTTGTTAGTTTTCCTTCTAACAGACAGGACCCTCAGCTGCAGGTCTGTTGGAGTTTGCTAGAGGTCCACTCCAGACCCTGTTTGCCTGGGTATCAGCAGCGGTGTTTGCAGAACAGTGGTTTTTCATGAACCGCGAATGCTGCTGTCTGATTGTTCCTCTGGAAGTTTTGTCTCAGAGGAGTACCGGGCCGTGGGAAGTGTCCATCTGCCCCTACTGGGGGCTGTCTCCCAGTTAGGCTGCTCAGGGGTCAGGGGTCAGGGAGTCAGGGACCCACTTGAGGAGGCAGTCTGCCCGTTCTCAGATCTCCAGCTGCGTGCTGGGAGAACCACTGCTCTCTTCAAAGCTGTCAGACAGGGACATTTAAGTCTGCAGAGGTTACTGCTGTCTTTTTGTTTGTCTGTGCCCTGCCCCCAGAGGTGGAGCCTACAGAGGCAGGCAGGCCTCCTTGAGCTGTGGTGGGCTCCACCCAGTTGGAGCTTCCAGGCTGCTTTGTTTACCTAAGTAAGCAAGCCTGGGCAATGGCGGGTGCCCCTCCCCCAGCCTGGCTGCCGCCTTGCAGTTTGATCTCAGACTGCTGTGCTAGCAATCAGCGAGACTCTGTGGGCGTAGGACCCTCTGAGCCATGTGCGGGATATAATCTCCTGGTGCGCCTTTTTTTAAGCCCTTCGGAAAAAGCGCAGTATTCGCGTGGGAGTGACCTGATTTTCCAGGTGCCGTCTGTCACCCCTTTCTTTGTCTAGGAAAGGGAACTCCCTGACCCCTTGTGCTTCCCGAGTGAGGCAATGCCTTGCCCTGCTTCAGTTCATGCATGGTGTGCTGCACCCACTGACCTGCGCCCACTGTCTGGCACTCCTAGTGAGATGAACCCAGTACCTGAGATGGAAATGCAGAAATCACCCGTCTTCTGTGTCGCTCACGCTGGGAGCTGTACACTGGAGCTGTTCCTATTCGGCCATCTTGGCTCCTCCCCCCCGCCTTTTTCTATTGATTGGAATAGTTTCAGAAGAAATGGTACCAGCTCCTCTTTGGACCTCTGGTAGAATTCGGCTGTGAATCTGTCTGGTCCTGGACTTTTTTTGGTTGGTAGGCTATTAATTACTGCCTCAATTTCAGAACTTGTTATTGGTCTATTCAGGGATTTGACTTCCATGTTTAGTCTTGGGTGGGTATATATGTCCCAAAATTTATCCATTTCTTCTAGATTTTCTAGTTTTTTGCATAGAAGTGTTTATAGTATTCTCTGAGGGTAGTTTGTATTTCTGTGGGATCAGTGGTGATATCCCCTTTATCATTTTTTATTGTGTCTATTTGATTTTCTCTCTTTTCTTCCTTGTTATTCTGGCTAGCAGTCCATATACTTTGTTAATGTTTTCAAAAAAACAGCTCCAGGATTCATTGATTTTTCGAAGGGTTTTTCATGTCTTTATCTCCTTCAGTTCTCTGATCTTAGTTATTTCTTGTCTTCTGCTGGCTTTTGCATTTGTTTGCTCTTGCTTCTTTGGTTCTTTTAATTGTGATGTTAGGGTATCGATTTTAGATCTTTCCTGCTTTCTCCTGTGGGCATTTAGTGCTATAAATTTCCCTGTAAACACTGCTTTAGCTGTGTTCCAGAAATTCTGGTACATTGTGTCTTTGTTCTCATTGGGTTCAAAGAACTTATTTATTTCTGCCTTAATTTCATTATTTACCCAGTAGTCATTCAGGAGCAGGTTTTTCAGTTTCCATGTAGCTGTGCAGTTTTGATTGAGTTTCTTAATGCTGAGTTCTAATTTGATTGCAATGTGGTGTGAGAGACTGTTTGTTATGATTTCCGTTCTTTTGCATTTGCTGAGGAGTGTTTTACTTCCAATTATGTGGTCAATTTTAGAGTAAGTGTGATGTGGTGCTGAGAAGAATGTATATTCTGTTGATTTGGGGTTGAGAATTCTGTAGATGTCTATTAGGTCTGCTTTGTCTAGAGCTGAGTTCAAGTCCTGAATATCCTTGTTAATTTTTTGTCTCACTGATCTAATATTGACAGTGTGTGAGTACTATTATTGTGTGGGAGTCTAAGTCTCTTTGTAGGTCTCTAAGAACTTGCTTTATGAATCTGGGTGCTCCTGTATTGGGTGCATATATATTTAGGATAGTTAGCTCTTCTTGTTGCATTGATTCCTTTACCATTATGTAGTGCCCTTCTTTGTCTTTTTTGATCTTTGTTGGTTGAAAGTCTGTTTTATCAGAGAATAGAATTGCAAGTCCTCCTTTCTTTTGCTTTCCATTTGCTTGGTAAATCTGCCTCCATCCCTTTGTTTTGAGCCTATATGTGTCTTTGCACGTGAGATGGGTCTCCTGAATACAGCACACCGATGGGTCCTGACTCTTTATCCAATTTGTCAGTGTGTCTTTTAATTGGGGCATTTGACCCGTTTACAATTAAGATTAATATTGTTATATGTGAATTTGGTCTTTATGATGCTAGTTGGTTATTTTGCCCATTAGTTGATGCAGTTTCTTCATAGTCTCAATGGTCTTCACACTTTGGTACATTTTTGCCGTGGCTGGTACCAGTTTTTCCTTTCCATATTTAGTGCTTCCTTCAGGAGCTCTGATAAGGCAGGCCTGGTGGTGACAAAATCTCTCAGCATTTGCTTGTCTGTAAAGGATTTTATTTCTCCTTTGTTTATGAAGCTTAGTTTGGCTGGATATGAAATTCTGGGTTGAAAATTCTTTTCTTTAAGAATGTTGAATATTGGCCCCCACTCTCTTCTGGCTTATAGGGTTTCTGCATAGAGATCCACTGTTAGTCTGATGGGCTTCCCTTTGTGGTTAACCCGACCTTTCTCTGTGGCTGTCCTTAACAATTTTTCCTTCATTTCAACCTTGGTGGATCTGATGATTATGTGTCTTGGGGTTGTTCTTCTCAAGGAGTGTCTTTGTGGTGTTCTCTGTATTTCCTGAATTTGAATGTTGGCCTGTTTTGCTAGGTTAGGGAAGTTCTCCTGGATAATATTCCGAAGAGTGTTTTCAAACTTGTTTCCATTCTCCCTGTTACTTTCAGGTACACCAATCAAACATAGGTTTGGTCTTTTCACATAGTCCCACATTTGTTGGAGGCTTTGTTTGTTCCTTTTTATTCTTTTTTCTCTAATCTTGTCTTCATGCTTTATTTCATTAAGTTGATTTTCAGTGTCTGACATCCTTTCTTCCACTTGATTGATTCAGATGTTGATACTTGTGTATGCTTCATGAAATTCTTGTGCTGTGTTTTTCAGCTTCATCAGGTCATTTATGTTCTTCTCTAAACTGGTTATTCTAGTTAGCAGTTCCTCTAACCTTTTATCAAGGTTCTTAGCTTTCTTGCATTGGGTTAGAACATGCTACTTTAGCTGAGAGGAGTTTGTTATTACTCACCTTCTGAAGCTTACTTCTGTCAATTTATCAAACTCATTCTCTGTCCAGTTTTGTTCTCTTGCTGGTGAGGAGTTGTGATCCTTTGGAGAAGAAGAGGCATTCTGGTTTTTGGAATTTTCCGCCTTTTTGTGGTGGTTTTTCCTCATCTTCATTAATTTATCTACCTTTGGTCTTCGATGTTGGTGACCTTTGGATAGGGTTTCTGTGTGGATGTCCTTTTTGTTGATGTTGATGCTATTCCTTTCTGTTTGTAATTTTTCCTTCTAACAGTCAGGCCCCTCTTCTGTAGGTCTGCTGGAGTTTGCTGGAGGTCCACTCCAGATCCTGTTTTCCTGGGTATCACCAGCAGAGTCTTCAGAACAGCCAAGATTGTTGCCTGTTCTTTCCTCTGGAAGCTTCGTCCCAGAGGTGCACCTGCCAGATGCCAGCCAGAGCTCACCTGTATGAGGTGTGTATTGACCCCTGCTGGGAGGTGTCTCCCAGCCAGGAGGCACAGGGGTCAGGTACCCACTTGTGGAGGCAGCCTGTCCCGTAGCAGAGCTGGAGCACTGTGCTGGGAGTTTTGCTGCTCTCTTCAGAGCCACCAGGCAGTAACGTTTAAATCTGCAGAAGCTGTGCCCATAGCCGCCTGTTCCTTCGGGTGCTCTGTCCCAGGGAGATGGGAGTTTTATCTATAAGCCCCTGACTGGGGCTGCTGTCTTTCTTTCAGAGATGCCCTGCCCAGAGAGGAGGAATCTAGAGAGGCAGTCTGGCTACAGAGGCTTTGCGGAGCAGCAGTGGTCTCCACCCAGTTCGAACTTCCTGGTGGCTTTGTTTACATCGTGAGGGGAAAACCCGCCTAGGCAAACCTCAGTAGTGGCAGACACCCCTCCCCCCACCAAGCTCGAGTGTCTCGGGTCGACTTCAGACTGCTGTGCTGGCAACAAGAATTTCAAGCCAGTGGATCTTAGCTTGCTGGGCTCTGTGGGGGTGGGATCCACTGAGCTAGACCACTTGGCTCCCTGGCTTCATCCCCCTTTCCAGGGGAGTGAACGGTTCTGTCCTGCTGGCAGTCCAGGTGCTGCTGGGTATGAAAGTAAACTCCTGCAGCTAGCTTGGTATCTGCACAAATGGCCACTCAGTTTTGTGCTTGAAACCCAGGGCCCTGGTGGTGTAGGCACCCGAGTGAATCTCCTGGTTTGCAGATTGTGAAGACCATGGGAAAAGCATAGTATCTGGGCCAGAGTGCACCATTCCTCAAGCACAGTCCCTCAAGGCTTCCTTTGGCTAGGGGAGGGAGTTCCCTGACCCCTTGCGCTTCCCACCTGCTCCCCACCCTGCTTCAGTTCGCCCTCCATGGGCTGCACCCACTATCTAACCAGTCCCATGAGATGAACCGGGTACCTCAGTTGGAAATGCAGAAATCACCCACCTTCTGTGTTGATCTTGCTGGGAGCTGCAGACTGGAGCTGTTCCTATTTGGCCATCTTGCCTAATCTCTAAATTCCAAGAGTACCAATCTTTTTTTTTTTTTTTTTTTTTTGAGATGGAGTCTTGCTCTGTCTTCAGGCTGGAGTGCTGTGGTGTGACCTCAGCTCACTGCAACCTCTGCCTCCCAGATTCAAGCAATTCCCCTGCCTCAGCCTCCCAAGCAGCTGGGATTACAGGCACCCACCACCATGCCCAGCTAATTTTTTTAGTATTTAGTAGAGACAGGGTTTCACCATGTTGGCCAGGATAGCCTCAATCTCCTGACCTCGTGATCTGCCCACCTCGGCCTCCCAAAGTGCTGGGATTACAGGCGTGAGCCATAGTGCCTGGCTAGTACTAATCTTAATGAAAGGGAACTACTCCATACATTTGGCAAATCAAAGTTACACAGATAATTAAAATGAATCAGTTATTCTTTTATAGATCAATTTTTTGTTAAAATTTTACATAAAAAATTAACTTTGGACCTCGAACTACCAACTGTGTGATGAATTCGTCCTTTGTCTGAAATTGTTTCTTCTTTAACACATTAACCAGAAGCAGTGCAGTTTTGGATGCTGAAAGCAAACATGGAATGCATATATTTCATGTAGTCTCGCAAAGAAGAATTGTCAACAAGACCAACCATACAACTAAATAAGGTGGCATTGAAAACATTGAATATAATATATCAACAAAGTAATTTTGAATTGTCTTAAATTCCAGGATGGAAATAAGCAAGTGGAACGTCATGTCTGTTCTCTCCTGGTGAATATGTATTTTTAAACAAAACAAAAAGAAAAAAATGAACAATAGCACTGTATGTTCTTACTCAGCTTTGTAATTTTTATTTTTTTTAACCTATGGGAGATATGTAAACTCTTAAAGGTCACGAGATAGAAAGGAGGGCAAGACATTTGTGTCATATTAATAACATTTTTTTCTGTTTATAAAAATAAACTGTGATCCTTATATCCTTATTATAAAAATAAACTGTGAAAAAAAATTTCAACAATACAGAAATATATTTAAAGGGAAAAATATCCTGTAATTCTATTTTAGTTTGTAAAATCTTAGATTTTCCCTCTGCAGATAGTAATATGGAATGTATGCCACATCCATAGTTACAGGTAAATATCTTAAGTAAATATACTCTTCTATATATACATATACATTTTTTAGCAACAAAAATGAGATTATTTTTGCTCTTTGCAACCTTTTTTTTAATTGTAACAGTATATCTTGGACATCTTTCAGTGACATTACATGATTTCCCCCAGGGGCAGCGCACTATTCCATTGTACCATAATCTGTGTAACTAATCCTTTACTGGTGATATTGGGGTTGTTTCCAGTTTTCTGCCATCATGACAACTGCAGTAAATATACTAGTATATATTAAGTTTGATAGAACTTAGTGACTGTATCAGTCAGCATAGGCTAAGTTATGCTTTATTAGCAAGCAGACCTAAAGTCTCAGACGCTTGAGACAACGTAAGTGCCTTTCTTGTTTATGCAAAGCACTCTGCGGGTTTAGGTGACACTTCAGAGAAGTTGCCCTCCATGTGTTGGCTCAGTATTAGGGGGTGCTCTGATCTTGTGACTCATCCAAGTCAACAAGTACTTTTATGATTACTGTGACAGGAGAAGAATGAACTAGAAAGTCAGGCACTGGCAATTGAATCCTTTTGGAAAATCACTTTTGCAACCATATTATTAACCTAAGGAACTAATATGGTCATGTCTCACTCTCATAGAATTGTGAAATGCGGCTGTTCTATGTGCATGTAGTAGAGGAGATTTGAATGCTAGCAAATAGTCGAAATGACTACCATAGTGATTGATTCACTGATTGTGGACAGTGAGATGGGAGTCCAAGATATCAAAGAGTTTTTGAACTTAAGTAAGTGAGCATAGGAATGCCATTAATTAGATTCCAGAGTTCATCTGGAAATGGTCAGTTAACTAAGATAGAACACAGACTGTGGGAAGAGATGGAGATCAGAAATTATACCTGCTCCTGGACTGGAAGAATTGCCTCAGCAACTACCTGCTGTGGTCAGAGATTTTTAGTCTGGAGAACAAAATGTAATTTTGAAGGGGAAGCTGCAATTTCAGTCATAAGGTAGGCAAGTAGCTTGCAGCAACAAAAAGGTGAATATAAAGTCCTGTTATCTCAACAGGTAGTTGGACATCAGGAATGGAAGTAAAAATTTGATGACACTTAGAATTTCAGTCTTAAAATTGGCCTTGGAGAGTGAAATGGTTCAAGGTGCCAGGATGGGATTCAGGATCAGAAATGCAATACCTCTGGGGGATATAACAAGACTGGTACATTGGTTCTCAAAATTTATGTGTATCTAGTGCACTTTCTAATGCTAGAAAAGATTTAAAGATGAATATTACCTTTAAAAAGGAGGTATCTTTGGAAAATTGAAAACATTATATGCTCATGTATTGCTCATATCCATAGGTATACTTTCACACTGAGGATCTGTTTGAATAGAGTCATTTACTGTCCTAAATGTCATCTCCTATATTAAAATGCCATAGAGATCCCAAAACTATGTACATCTAGTATGCATCAAAAAAATTTAAAAAATAAAATGCTAAAGAGGCACTTGTCTTTTTACTACTCTTCAACTGTTACCCTGTCTCTCATACTCTTCATAGGCAATTGTTACCTCTTGACTCTTTTTTACAAAGAAGATTTTTAAACCATTTATTGATTTAGAAAGTAGGACTTTTAATTAATTTTAATTAAACATCTTTGCTGAGATAATTCACATGGCATAAGATTCACATTTTAAGGTATGATATTCAATATTTTTCATATATTCACAGAGCTGTGCAGCCATCACCACAATCTATTTTAGAACATTTTCATCACCCCAGATAGAAGCCCTGTATCAATTAGCTGTCATTCCCCTCACCCACTAGGCCCCGGAAACCACTAATAAACTTTCTGTCTCTATGAATTTGCCTATTCTGGACATGTTAAGGAAATGAAATCATATACTATGTAGTCTTTTGTGTCTGATTTCTTGGAATTACGTTTTCAAGTTCATTCATATTGTTGTATGAATCAGTACTCATTTCTTTATATGGCTGAAAAATATTCCATTGTATGGACATACTACATTTTGTTTACTTATCAGTTGGTGAATATTTGAGTTGGTTTCAGCTATTAATAATAATCTTTCTATGAAAATTCATGTACAAGTTTTTGTGTGGACATATGTGTTCATTTATCTTGGGTATATTCCTAGGAGTAGAATTGCTGAGTCATATGACAACTAAAATTTTGAAGAACTACCAAATTGCTGAGTCACATGAAAACTAACATTTTGAAGAACTACCAAACCATTTTTCAAAGCGGTTGCAATGTTTTACAATCCCACCAGCAATGCATAAGGCTTCCAATTTCTCTGCATTTTTGTCAACACAAATTATTGTTTGTCTTTTGATATTAGCCATCCTAGCGGATATGAAGTGGCATTTCTTTGTGGTCCATCTACTTCTTAACCTACTTTAATCTGGCTTCCGTTCTGTAACTCCACCAAAATCAGCAATCATTATAATCATCAGTGTGGTACATGTCTCTAATCTAAAGGATATATTCAGTTATTACCTTACTAGATCTTTTAGCAAATTCGATACGGTTGATTCTTCTTTCTAGAATATTTTATTTTCATAGTTTCAGGGCCTGAACAAATTCCTGGTTTTCTTCTTTTTTCCTCTGGTTATTTCTGTCTCTTTGCAGTTCGTTTTATTCTATAGGTTAACAAGTTGTGGAGTTCCTTAAGACTTGCTCCCGGCTTTCTCCTCCTCTCAGTCTACATTTTGTTTTAATGCCCATGTCGTATACTACTATCAGTAAGCAGATGGTGCTCAAATTTTCATTTCCAGCTCAGATCAGTCCTCTGTGCTCTAAACATGTTTATCTAATGGACAATTTGTTACTTCTCAAACACAACTTAAAATTAATCTGTCTAAGAATAAACACATAATCTCTCTCCTTTCTCCTATCAGTCTTTTTCTATTGTTTCATATTTGGAATGACAACCTCCTTTATCAGTTGGGCAAGCCAGAAATCTCAGCATCATTCTTGGCTCACTTCTCTTCCCTTACTTCCTACAAGCAGTCCTCATCAAGTCTTGCAAATCTTAGCTGCTAAATATCTCTTAAAACTGTTATTTTTTTCTCTATATTAATGTCAATACCCTAGCTTAAGCTGGCATCACCCACATCCTGGGTTTATGTTAGGATTTCTTAATTGCTCTATCTTCAGCTACTCTGGCTGTCTCCAATTTATTACTCATACTGTAGCCCTAGTTAGAAAGATCCACTCCTATCCCTTGTTTAAAACTATTCAACAGTTTTCAAAAAGAGAAAATTATAGACTAATATCCCTGACAAACATAGATGCAAAAATCCTCAACAAAATATTGGCACAGCAAAAAGATAACACAACATAATCAGGTGAAATTTATCCCAGGGATATAAGAATGGTTTGATACATGCAAATCAATAAACTTGATACATTACAAATAGAATTTTTAAAAAACCATATGATCATCTCAATAGATAGAAAAAAGGCCCTCAATAAAATTCAGCATTCCTTCATGATAAAAATTCTCAACAAAGTAGGCATATAAGGAACATATCTCAAAATAATAAAGGCCATATGTGACAAACTCACAGCCAACATCATACTTAATGGGGAAAAGTTGAAAGCATTCCAAGAACTGGAACAAGAGTGCCTACACCAGTCCTATTCAACGTAGTACTAGAATTCTTAGCCAGAGCAATCAGACAAGAGAAAGAAATAAAAGTCATCCAAATTGAATAAAAGGATGTCAAATTATCTCTGTTCACTGATATAATCTTATATCTAGGAAACCTGAAAGACTCCACCAAAAAACTTAGATTTGATAAATGAATTCAATAAAGTTTCAGGATACAAAATTAACATACAGAAATGAGTAGTGCTTCTATATGTCAATAACAATCTAGCCAAGGACAAATCAAGAAGGAAATCCCATTGCAATAGCTACAATAAATAAATAAAAACATGTAGGAATATATTTAACCAGGAGGGTAAAAGATCTCTACAAGGAACCCTACAAAACACTGATGAAATAAATTGTAAATGATGCAAACCAGTGGAAAAACATCCCATGCTTATGGATTGGAAGAACTAATATTGTTAACATGACCATGCTTCCAAAAGCAATCTACAGATTCAATGCAATTTTTATCAAAATACCAATGTCATTTTTCACAGAATTAGAAAAAACAATTCTAAAATTCACATGGTATAAAAAAGGAGCCTGAATAGCCTAAGCAATCCTAAGCAAAAAGAACAAAGCTGGAGACATCACATTTCCTGACTTCAAATTATACTACAAGGCTATAATAACCAGAACAGCACGGTACTGGTATAAAAATAGAAATATAGATCAGTGGAATGGAATACAGAACCCAGAAATAAAGATGCATATCTGGAGCCAATTCATCTCTGCAAAGTCAACAAGAATATACACTGGGGAAAGGACTCCCTTTTCAATAAATGGTGCTAGGAAAATTCATTTGCCATATGAAGGAGAATGAAACTGGTCCCCTATCTCTCACCGTATATAAAAATCAACTCAAGATGGATAAAAGAACTAAACATAAAACCTGAAACTATAAAAATACTAGAGGAAAACCAAGGAAAAACTCTTCTGGACTTTGGCTTAGGCAAATAATTTATGACCAAGTTCTCAGAAGTTAAACATGATAAAAACAAAAATAGACAAATGGGACTTAAACTAAAAAGCTTCTGCACAGCAAAAGAAACAATTAACAGAGTAAGCAGACAACTACAGAATGAGAAAAAATATTTGGAAACTATGTATCTGACAAAGAGCTAATATGCAGAATCTACAAGTATCAATTCGACAGGGAAAAAAGTGGGCAAAGGACATTAACAGTTTTCAGAAGGCATACACACAGCCAACAATCATATGAAAGAATACTCAACATCACTAATCAGAGAAATGGAAATGAAAACCACAATGAGATCATCTTATATTAGTCAGGATTTTATTTTTTATTATTAAAATATCTAAAACCAGCCAGATGTTGGAGAAAGTAATGCTTATATACTGTTGGTGGGGATGTAAATTAGTATAACCTTTATGGAAAACAGTATGGAGATTTCTCAAAGAACTAAAAATAGCAATCCCGCTACTGGTTATATACCAAAAGGGAAATAATTCATTATATAAAAAAGATATCTGCACTCATAATGCTTATTACAGCACTATTCACAATAGCAAAGATAAGGAGTCAACCCAAGTGTCTATCAGTGGATGATTGGATAAAGAAAATGTCATATATATATACATACAATGAAATACTACTCAGCCATTTTAAAAAAAGAATAGTCATATCTTTTGCAACAATATGGATGGAACTGGAGGCTATTATTTTAAGTGAAACAACTCAGAGACAGACAAATACCACATATTCTCACTTATAAGTGCGAGCTAGACAATGGTTCCACATGAACTTACAGAATATAATAGACATTAGAGACTACAAAGGGTAGGAGGGTGGGAAGGGGGTGACGGTTGAAGGATTACTTATTGGGTACAATGTTCACTGTTCAGGTGATAGTTACGCTAAAAGCCCAGACTTCTGCCGTGCGTGGTGGCTCATGCCTATAATCCCAGCACTTTGGGAGGCCGAGGCGGGCCGATCACGAGGTCAGGAGATTGAGACCATCCTGGCTAACACGGTGAAACCCCGTCTCTACAACAAAATACAAATAATTAGCCGAGCGTGGTGGCACACACCTGTAGTACCAGATCCTCAGGAGGCTGAGGCAGGAGAATCATTTGAACCCGGGAGGCAGAGGTTGCAGTGAGCCGAGATTATGCCCCTGCACTCCAGCCCGGGCGACAAAGTGAGACTCCGTCGCAAAAAAAAATAAAAAATAAAAAAAAAGCCCAGACTTCACCATGATGCAATATACGGATGTAAGAAATCTGCACTTGTACTCCCTAAATATGTAAAAATTAAAGAAAAATGAAAACAGTCTCCCTCCCTCCCCAAATAAAACCATTTGACAGTTTCCTATTGCTCTTAGAACTGAGTTAAAAGTTTTGATTGTGATCTACAAGGCCAATAGTAGTATGGTTACAATCTACATTTCCATCATAAACTCCCTCCAGCAAGTCTGTGATGCCAAAGTTAGGGCTCTGGTTGGGAAGGAATGAGACGCTGAGACACACGATTGGGACATTTGAGTTGATGCACTTGAAATTCTTGAAACCCCAGATCATCTTGAACCCTGTGGTCCTGCAGAAGTGGCTCACTTTTCTTTGTTAGAAACTGTTCTCCTCCCCCCTGACTTTTGTCCCCTGCCCAACTAGACGATAATGAAGTCTCTGCCCATGTAACATGTTAAGCTCTCCTCGCCTCCCCCAGTCAATCCTCACCTCCCTCCTGACCTCCAAACTGATAACTAGAATCGACTTAAAACATATTGCAGCTGGGAAAGTACTGGGCCTGCTAAGGGAGGAAAAGAGCTAAGTAGCAAGAGACAAACACTAGTCACATGATCATCAGTAGTGCATAAATGCTAGAAAAGCAGGGAAAGAACATTTAAGGTTTTATTATATGGGATCACCCTTCTGTGATACTGGATTTTATACCTTGGCAAGAACCCAAGGAGATTATGCCAAACACTGTTTTCTTAGAAAAAGCGATGGTCAACACCAAGTGAAGTAGAAACCTCAGAACTACCATGGCAGAACATGAAGTGGAGATCAAAAGGCTTAGGTAAGTAAGCATATCATAGGGAATGACACTAAATAGGGCTGGAAAACACACCAGCTGACATTTTTCTGCAGAAACATCTTTGTGTTTACCAACGGGATGAGAAATGTGCTAGTGAAGGGGGCACCCACGCCATTGAGAAGCGCATTGGTGGTTCTCTTCTTTTTTTTTTTTTTTTTTTTGAGACGGAGTCTCGCTCTCTCCCCCAGGCTGGAGTGCAAATGGCGCGATCTTGGCTCACTGCAAGCTCAGCCCCCTGGGTTCACGCCATTCTCCTGTTTCAGCCTCCCGAGTATCTGGGACTACAGGCGCCCGCCACAACGCCCTGCTAATTTTTTTTTGTATATTTAGTAGAGACGAGGTTTACACCATGTTTGCCAGGATGGTCTCGATCTCCTGACCTCGTGATCCACCCGCCTCAGCCTCCCAAAGTGCTGGGATTACAGGCTTGAGCCACCGGGCCCGGCCGGTGGTTCTCTTCTTTACTCCAGGAGATGCTGTTCTATCTCACTGATAGCAGTTGGCATGAGAAAATACCAAACTAGTAGAGGCCAGGTGGTATCACTTAACTGCCAGATGCAAGATAGGATTAATTATCATAATGAGCAACAAGTTTTTGGAATGGCAACCATGGGATCCAGGCTCATGAAGAACTATGGAGATGACTAATAGGATAGGGCATCCTAAGGGGAAAGACAGGTAGACATTCCAACAGGGGCATTTCCCGATCTATACAATCAAGGATAAGTGGTCTAAGGACAGAAAACAGCTGCCCCAACAAAAAGTCGATTTCTGAACCTGACCCAATTTGCATATCTGCAACCCCTTGACTGAAGGAGAGTCAGGGTCCTTTACAAGAATGGATTCTATACCCTATAGCAAGTGTATTCAGTAAAGTTTCTTCCAATTTATCCCTGAAAAGACCTATGGCCACGTAGTTGGGTAATAACTCTATACTGGTAAAAGGAGAACACTCAAAACATTTTGAGGGTTTCTGAATTATTAAATATGGGTCTGAGTTGACATTGATACTTAAGGACCTAAAGAATTATCCTGGGCTCCCTGTTGGAGTGGAGTATATAGGGAGCAGTTAACAAATGCAATTGTGGCTCAGATTCAACTCACAATGAATCAGCTATATCCATAAACCCACTTGCTAGTAATTTCCCTGATACTTAAATGTATAACTGGATTGCACATACTTGAAAATCGGCAGAAGGCACACATTGATCCTTGACCTGTGCAGTAAGCTCTATCATCATGAGGAAGGCCACTTGGAAGCCTATGAAATCACACCTCCACCCTAGCCAAATAATAAATATAAAATAATATTGAAGAATCAAGGGGAGAGGATGGCAGAGATAAAGGCCATTCTTAAAGACTCAAAAGATGCAGAGATCATGGTCTCCATCATGTCTTCATTTAAATCATGAGTCTGAGCCCTACAAAAATCAGATGGATCCTGGAAGATGATTCTGAATTCCCACAAACCCGACCAAGAAGTAGCTCCAGTTTCTGTCGCTTTGCTGGAAGTGGTATCTCAATGGGAACATATTAACACAAATCCAGGTGCAGAGTATCTAGCCATAGATCTAGTGAACATGATCTATTCCATCCCATGGGCAAGTCTTATAAACTCTATACTTCAGTTTACTCATCTGTAAGTTGGGGAGAATATCTACTTCAGGGAGTCATTGCGAATCCTCAGTTAATTAATGCATATAAAGTACTTAAAACACTGCTGAGCACTGCAGTTAGCACTATATAAGTATTAGCTTTTTTTTTTGTTAGGGGAAATGGTCATATTAATCTCTATAAAAGTAACTTGTATATTATCTACACATTACATTATTTATTCTTGTAGGGAAGAGGAACGAGGAACAACAAACATTTAAATAAATACATTAAATTGTTTCCTTGTTTACCGTCTATTCTTTGTGGGTTTGGTGACTCATACCTTTAATCCCAACACTTTGGGAGGCCGACAAAGGAGGATTGCTTGAGGCCAGGAGTTCAAGACCAGTCTAGGCAACATCGCCAGAACACGTCTCTACAATTTTTTTTTTTTTTAAATTAGCTGGGTGTGATGGCACATGCCTGTAGTCCTAGCTACTTGGAAGGCTGAGGCAGGAGGATCGCTTGTGCCCAGAAATTCAAGGCTGCAGTGAGCTGTGATTACACCACTGCACTCCAGCCTGGGTGAACAGAATAAGACCCTGTCTCTTAAAAAAGAAAAAAAGAAAAAGACAAAAGAGAATATAAGCTCTTTGAAGGTGGGGACTATATCCCAGCATTTAGAATTGCAGCCAGCATGTAGCAGGCTCTTATAGAATATATGTGATTAGATATTGTCATGCCAAAATCCTGTTGACTCCAGTGGAGATGGCACCAGGTTCAACAGACAGAAGAAGAGACCCAGAGCCAGCAAATGAGTCATGGGATTTTATTGGAGACTTTCATACAGTGGAGACAGTCCAGTGGTGGCAGTCTGGGCAGAAGAACTGCAACTGCTTACAGATCATACAGCATTTTCACTTAGCACTCTTTCCCTAACAACCTTCACCTGGCAACCTTAATGCAACCCAAAACACGGGCCTCGAATTGCTGTATGGCTGGTGTTTTACAGGATGGGCTGGGGCTCAGATGTTCCTCACAGACAAAGAAGGAACCTCTGGGTTGGCCACTCACGGATCCCTTAGCTTAGAACACATTCAGGTGCATCTGCCATACATGGTCATTCTCAGGGTATGCTTAAGATATTGCTATTAGACGCGTTTACCCTATAGCTATACATATATGTGGGAGGTAGGGATATATATGTTTGTTTCCTGTTAATTGATCTTCTTTAGTTTCTTATTGGTACCCTAGGAATACCCTTAGTTTGCAGTGGAAGCAGAAACAAATGCTCAAAGAAATCTCTAGCCTAAGTGTGGGACAGAAAGATTTTGCTGCCTTTTTAAAGATCATAATTTCACATCCAAAAATTAGACTTGAGGTGGGGGGAAGGGAGTAGAGGCATGCAGAAGAAGCTGGAGAGAGGGAGGTGTGAAGGGAGTGGAATTATAAAGATAGGAAGGGGAAGAAGGAGTTCTCATGGTAGGTGAGGACCAGGAACAGATGGGGAAGGGACACAGAGTGCTGATTTCCTCAAGCCTGGATCACCTGTGGACATCCTATCATCCAACAGTCCTGAGAGAGGTGGGGGATTCAGGTGCATGTGGTTGTAGGTGCAAAGGGGGAACCTAGCTCCCTGTTGAAGGTGAAAGTGGACAGAATACAGACAATGGCTGACACACAGCCCCTGTTCCTCAACATGATCACCTACCATGTTCCAGGATTGTAGAAATATTAGCTTGATAATCATTACAGGAACTCTGTTTTACAGGCAAAAAAAAAAAAAAACCAACACAAGGATTAGATCAATTATGTAATTTACAGAAGGCCATAAAGCAGCTAGAATCATGGCTTGGATGAAAACTCAGCTGTTTCAACTCCAAAATTAGATGGTTAACCACCACAATATGCTACTTCATTGGGTTATTGGTCCTGGTTTTCTGGGTAGTGCTTTCTTTCTCTAGTTGGGCAGGAGCTGTTCCTGTGGAAATACGTCAGTTGCTAGCAGTCCAAATCTCAGGGTTCAAAGGGTGAGCTTCTCTTTGATTTGAGTTAATCTTGATCTCCAAGTGCCCTAATCTGGTGGAGGACAAGTAAGTGTCTCTTGGGGTCAGAACTTATGTTTATTGATTGTTTACTATTTGTTGTGCTGGGTTCTTTATATAGTTCATCTTATTTCTCACAACAAGTCTATGAGCTGGATAGTATTATATCATTTTGAAGAGAGGGATGGAAAAATGAGACTTCAGAAGGTGAGCTAGTTGCCTAGCATCCTATAGCAGTAAATGATGGAGTTGAGTACAGTTTGGGCCTCTCTAACCTCAGAATTATGAAAGTGGCAATAACCGTGCCAGCGGTTCTGATGCTGGGAAGTTATTTCAGTTGGAAGCACATCTCTGCCAATGGTAGAGGGACCCAAACCGTGTTTAATCACGGGTTCAGTGACCATAGTCTGTAGAATAAACAACTCTCTCATATTCACTTACTCTGATATTTCAAACATACATGGCTGCTTTTATGGTAAATGAGATGTAAATTTACCTAATATATTTAATAAATTTAGTTTATTTTTGTCATTATATGGTAACAGAGTCAGAACGTATATCCATGGGTTGAAAGCAGTGTTGTGAAATGGTTAAGGGCCAGATTCTGGAGACAGAGTATTTTGTGTTTGAATCCTGGCTTGGCAACTTACTGTCTAGCTGTGTGACCTTGAGCAGACTTCAATTTTTCAGGGTTCAGGGTCTTTACCTGTAAAAGGAAGATAATAATATTGATTTTATAAGCTGTTGTGAAGATTAAATAAATTGATCTCTGAAAGTTGCTAAGATAGCACTTGGCCCAGAGTAAGCACTTTTAAGTTTTAATTATTATTATAACTGGGCTTTTACAGGAAATTTAAGAAATTTTTTATTTTAAAAGGGCCTTTACCTGAAACGGGTAAGAACCTCTGCATTGAAGTCCAATTTTATCCCTCAGGAGCTATGACTTTAGAAAGCTATTTAAATTCTCTGTGTATTAGTTTTTTAATAGTGTGGTTTTAATGATTAAAATGAGATTCTGTATATAAAGCACTAAACACTGTTTAAAAATCATAAGTGGTCAATACATAATAGGGATGAAAAATACGATTATCAGTTTCATCATTAACCACGATAGAAAATTTACTTGGACAATGTCACGTTTCAAAAATACCTAATGAAATGTGTGACAAGAATGAAAACAAAACCACCTCAATTTTTCAGCAAGTTTTATGGTCCTGCCTCTGTGCTAAACAATATTATGCATTAAAAATGATGAGGTCCCTGAAGAAAAGGAGCTTGCCATTTAATTTGGGAGATGAATCACCCACAAACGGCATGTTTGTAAAGCTGTCAGTACCCTGACATAGTGGGAGCTCCATCATCAAGAGCTGGTATTATTATTATTTTATTATTTATAAAAAAAGCACATAACAGGCTGAGCATGGGGGCTCATGCCTGTAATCCCAGCACTTTGGGAGGCTGAGGCAGGAGGATCATTTGAGGTCAGGAGTTTGAGACAGTCTGGCCAACATGGCAAAACACTGTCTATACTAAAAATACAAAAATTATCTGGGCATAGTGGTGGGTGTCTGTAATCCCCACTACTTAGGAGGCTGGGGCAGGAGAATCGCTTCAACTGGGAGGCGGAGGTTGCAGTGAGCCGTGATGGCACCTCTGCACTCCAGCCTGGGTGACACAGCGAGACTCTGTTTCACCAAAAAAAAAAAAAAAAAAAAAGCACATAACAAAGACCTAGGCAGTGTAATACCAACAGTTAGAATATAAAGCTGTGTATAATAAGGGGCTAATTAGGAGTTAGAGACAAGTTTTAAATGAGAGCAATCTGAGTTTAAGCCACAGTTGATTCTTGTTATTTTCAGTAGTTCTGTTCTACAAAGTTGTCAGAATCAGTGAATTAGGGAATACTGAAGCTAATTGCTTCAGCAATTAAGCATTGCTCCTAGGGGAAATGCAGGGTTAGGTTCCTGTGATCCTCTGATTACAACATTTTTGTCAACTGATCAACTGATCAATTAATAACCTTGTTCTATGTGTATTTCTGTTTAAAAACACCATATTTAATATACATTGTAGATTCGTTAACATTGCACTCACAGCCAGCAGCACCGCAACTCATGTCTGGAGTTTATCGAACACATATTTTCCCTGTAAGGCACATTACAGCCTCCTTGTGCTCAGGATCATTAGACGGCACTTCTGCACTGTGCTTTGGGCTTCCTTTAAACAACAAAATCACCAAGAAAAGGACAAACATGCAAAAAACATGCCATTACATAGATCACAAAAAGGGTACTTGTTTATAATATGAGAGCTAAAACAAGAAGGCAATGTTGCCTTGTTTGACTTCAGCTAAGAACGTGCCATTGTGCACATTTCTGTGAATAACCTCAGAAGCATAGTGAGTATTGATTTTGGGGTTACAAATGAACGTTAGCTGCTAGGTGAATTCGCACATACTGAATCTGTGAATGATGAGGATCAACTGCAAAGTGTAAACCTGGAGGGATTCATAGAAGAGATGTGTTTTGAGTGAGGCCTTGAAGGATGAGTAAATGAAGATGGGAATGATGAGTGGGGACAGATGTCAGCCCCTAATGGGTTCTAGTCTCATCACACTCATACCTTCCTGATCACAGACCCTTTCTTCCTCTAGTATACTATCTTTGAAGCTGAATCCTTGAGCTTTACAATTTACTGCTTATTAAAGAAGGAGCTTAATAAACATAGGGAAGCATCTAATTTATAGACTAAATGATCATTAGGCCTCTCTTCATATCTAAGGAAAACTTCTTTTGTCTGTGAATAAAAAAAGTCTGAAAATTTTATGTTGGAGAGAGATATCAATTAAAAAACCAGAGTTCAACCTGCAACGAAATCTACAAATCAGGACAGATAATTGATATTATTTTGTTGTCAAACACCTACGTTAGGGAGACTAGAGTTAGAAGACTGGGGGACAAACAAGGAGAGCCTTTTAACGTTCCCTACCTGCAATATTAGCTTATGATGTTTTTGATTATCTTTATTAAGTGGAAAAAAACGATTTCCCCTTAATCCATAATTTAAACATTACTTCTCAAAAGTGATAAAAATAGCATGTAGGTATTAGTCAAAGATTTGTTTTTTCAAGATTTGGCTGAAAACCAAACTAAAACTTCCATGTGCTCCAATAAACCCAGTGTTTTTCATAGTTTGCTATTTCTAAATCCCTGTTGCCATGGTTATGGACTTTACATCAGCAAAAAGGGGATGAGGTACTGAGTGATTTATACCCACTGTTTGATATTTTAAGTGCTTCACCACTGCTCTTTTCCTTTTCTGTAGAAAGTATATAAGGATGTTTTTCTGGTAGGGCTTTCAGACCTTCAGATAAAGGAGCTCTCGAAATACAACCCATAAGGAATAAAGCCATAGCCAGTGCTTCCCTGGTAAGTTTTGGGGGATGGAAGTGGCAGCAGTCATAAGAAAGCAAATCGAGAAGTAAGGGCAGTTGGCTGTTCTACTGAAAATGGTTTAATGGAAATGAGAGGTGATGAAGCATTTACAATATAACCTGCAATACAAGGTTGGCATAGAAAACATTTAAAAATTATAATTAAAATTAAACAGCTCAAGAATGACCTGTATTTTCTCTCTGTAGCATAATGCTTCCTTTGATAAATCTAAGAACCCCTGGATGTTCACTCAGTTGGAAAAATCAATGGTTTAGTTCCAATCACTTTGCAGAGAGGAAACTGGTGATTTGGATGGTTCCACTCCTGGGCCCGTGTTCTGTGGCTGTTATTACTGTTGCTTCACATTAATGGAAATAATTCATTAACTGAAAGTCAGCTCTAAAAGGATCAATTACACACATGGTTCCTGCCCATTTTCTGTTACTCTTGGGCTAAGTTCTCCTGCTTCCTCATGGTCTGGAAGGCAGAAATCCCTTCTATCCATAATTGGCAGGTTTTATAGGTTGAAACCTATGGTTTCAGACAATGGAAATTTGCTCAAGAACTCAGGACTTTCAGTTGCCCAGCTAGTGGCAAGTATTGTTACTTTAAAGTGTAGTTTATTCCAATTCTACTCTTTTAGTTATTTTAAAACGTACAGTAAATTATTGTTAACTATGGTTGCCCTATTAAGCCACCGAACACTAGATCTTATTTCTCCTAACAACAACAAAAATATGATAAATGCTTGAAGTGATGGATACCCCAACTACTTCAATTTGATCATTATACATTATATCTTTTTATCTAAATATCATATGTACCCCATAAATATGTATAACTATTATGTATCCATAATAATCAAAAATTAAAAAATTTTTAAAAATGTAGTTTATACAAAGCTTATTAATAGTGGAGGCTCATATAAACCCATATAATTGATTTCAACTTTATAAAACACATTGTTTTTCAAACCGCTAGAAAGTATTACATGAATTCACTCTGTTAATCTGTGTTTAGGTGTTACGAGAAACTGGCCACAAGGTCAGTACTTTATAGAAGTTAACCTCTTTTCCTTTTCTTTCAAGCTGGTATTGGGGGTGGGAGACATTATTACAACTCCAGAATGTTTATGCAAAGGAAGAATGATTCAGACTGGCTGTAGACATTGTGCTAAGATTTATTCATCTTAATGAATAAATCCTTTCCTACTTTTGTTTTTCCAGTTCCTCAACTTTCACTTTTTTTTCCCATGTGTTTCCCATTTCAAATGGAGAAAATGCTAGTACATTTTAACAAAATTCTTTGCAGTTGTCAAGGCTTAGTATATTAAGGAATTTATTCTATTTTTTAAAAGCCTGTATTCTTACAGCACTGGGTTCATAGTACTGATCAAGCATTTAAATAAGAACTTGAAAATTTTGTAATTCCAGCATGCTGGTGAATAACCATGCAATGAAAGGTAAAATGAAAAGCCTCAATTTAAAAAAGTGAGCTTCTGTTGCTGTGATTCAAATGTTTGCTTTAAAAGCACTTAAGATGTTCCTGCAGAATCTCTTGCTTTTTCTCTTTAACAAATCCTGCTTGCTCCTCCTACGTGAAAGGTTGATGTTTCCGCAAGAGTTCAAATAAAATGGTGTGGTACAAGTTAGTACAGGCCTCATGGCTCTAAGTTCTTTTTGTGGTGGTAAGTGGGTGGAATATGTATCCAGTTTTTTAGCACAAAGAATTTTAAATGCTCTTAATATTTGAGTGTGAGAATTAAGGTAGTCACACACACTTCCTCATTCTCCTGAACATCCTCCTTTCTGGCTTTATGGCTCTTGGATAGGTGCCAAAAATGGAAGGCTGAGTGGAGACTGTTTTATCTCTTTTCAGCCTATGTTCTATCACAACTGCATTGTAATTCAATTAATGTAAAATAAGACAAATAATTATATGATAGCCTTGTTATAACATATTCATCATGTAGAGCGATAGCATAATAGGGAACAGTTTTTAAATATAGTGCCTAGTCCAGTATCTATGTTATATCATATAATCATCACAGTAAGTGTAAAAGCAGTTTTTTTAAAAAAAAATCCTCATTTAATAGATGAAGAAACTGAGTCTCACACTGCTAAAGCAACTTTTCCAAGGGCACAGAACTAATTATAAGAGAAATTTGAGATTGGGATCTGTTTACTTGAGCCCACACCATACCTGTAAAGGGGGGAAATTGCTGTAGGTGAAGTGTTGTGGTATTGATGTCCTCATTGTAATTAAACAGAAAATACTTTGGGAAGAGCTCCAATATTAATCTGTTCCATTTCACATTTTTTATTCTGGAGAAAGAGTGTTTGGTCTCCAAGGATCAATTGAATCAAGAAATGTTCTTAATTCTGAAATGTAACCTTATGTTCTCTTATGCAACAATTTTTCCAATCCAGGCTTCTATTAATTCCAGACCTATGAATCCACTAGTTGATAAATCCACTCAAACTCAATACAAGTAGGATGCAGAATGCAGTGGTTGAGGGACTGTGCACTTACTAACTGTGTGACTGAGCAACTTACTTAACTCCCTGGGACTCTGTTTCCTCCTAAGTAAACTAGGGAATGTATAGAATCTATCTCACATACTTGCTACGATCTGTCAATCAGCTTATTTATCTATCTATCTTACTTACCGTTGATATATCCATTGCACCTAGAACAGTGCCAGGAACAGAGCCATTGCTGTATATTATCATCAATTAAATGTCCTTGTGGCTTTTCCCTCAATGGTAGACCTTTTCATGTGTTCCTTGTATGAACTGCACCAGCATGCAATTGCCTAGTAGTCCAAGCCAGGGGACTGGGCATCAGCTTTTATTCCTTTTCCTCCTTCACCCCTATGTCCACTTGATTACCAAGTCCCGTTGATTTTAGCTTTAAGTATTTCTTGAACCGGCTACTTCTCTACATCTCCACTGTCACCCCTCTAGTTGTAGATACAATCTCTTTATCTTGATTACTTAAACAGCCTTCCTGATGGTCTCTTCCCTTCAATTTTCCCCCACTCCCAATTGTATCTATCCGCCTCACTGTAGTCAGGGTGTTTGAAAAATATGTCAGACTGTGTTCTTCCTTAGCTTTTAAGGTTTCCTGTTATTTCTTGAGGTATATTCTAAAACTTTAATAAAGTCCTACTGATGGATGGACTAGTTTCCCAGAGTTGTCTCTTACCAACTCTTTACTCTCGGAGCTCTAGTCATAAGGCTCTTCTTTTTTTTCTCCTTTGTTTCAAGTTTTAATCAAAGCTTGTATATAAGATTATTCCTGCATCTTCTCAATTGTTTCTTCCTTGTATTTGCCCTTTTCCTTTCCTACTTGGCGAGATTTGGCTTTCCGTTCAAGGATCTTTTTGCGGTCTTTGTCCAGTTTTAGCCTAGTGATAACCACCTTGCTGGGGTGAATGCCTACGTGGACAGTTGTGCCATTAGCCTTTTCCCGCTGCACCCATTCAATGTAGATAACATATTTCTTCCTGTAAACCTGGACCACTTTGCCAATTTGCTGACCTTCATAGTGTCCTTGTACAACCTGAACTTCATCGTCCTTTCGGATGGGCATGGATCGCTCGTTGTACTTCTGTCTCAGCTCTTTGGAAAGAAGGGAAGACATAATCTTCCTTCGAATGTGGGAAGGTGCGTTGAAATGCCTTTTGCGATTCTTGCTTCGGTCGGAAGTCACAAAGGGATTAAACTTCATTTTGGAGGCTCCCGCTTCGGTGATCGATCTTCTTTTCTTTTCTTGCAGGCTTCACATTCCTTTTGACTGTGGCATCTTCTCACTTGCTGTCCCTATGCCAGAATGTTGTCCCTTCTCTTCCCATAGTTAATTCTTATGAATTCTTCAACAGTCAGCTCAAATATCACTTTCTTGACCCCATGGCTAAATTGGATCTGTTATATATTCAAATCACTCTACTTTTCTTTCATAGCACTCATTTAAAATGTAATTGAATAATTAGTTATGTTGTGTGTTAGAATGCAGGCTCCATAAAAGCTGTCCTGTCACTGCTGTATACGTACCACCTAGCAGAGTGCCTTGCACATAGTTGGCATTCAATATTTATTGCATGACTTTCTCCATTTAGGAACATAGTAATAGCTGAATAATATGGAAATACTGCTAGTATTATTCTAAAAATGCCTATACCTTTGCAAACATTCACACAACTATTTGAAAAAGAAAAATGGGCCTGTAATGATGTAATTGTTTTTAAGATAATATATTCTAGACACCTAAGAACTGATAACTTTTGCCTTGTTTCTGAAGACTCATCAGTACTTTTTAAAATGTGATTGATCTTTTGTGGCCAGGGGTCAAAATATAATTTATTTCATACAGAAAATAACTTGATCTTTTCCCTGTTGACTTAATCCCAACACCTACAGAAGTTGGGCTGCAAAGATCAGAATTCCCAATATTCATTTCTATTTTAACCTGAAGATGATTAATGAAGCATGAAGGTGTTAAGCCATGTGCTAGATGCTGTAAGGGATTCAGTGATGTATGAGGCAAGGAACCTACTCTGAAAGCAGCTTACAAGCTAGTACAGGAGATAGGAGTACTTTGGGATTTGAATACCCAAAATGCAGTAGACTTGTGATGGGGCCAGGATCCAGTGAGAAACATCCCAATCTCACATCTCTCCCATATCCAGATTGCTGGGAAGATTGAATGCTTAGAAAAGCCACATACCTCAAGCTTTTCCATTTCTCAACCCTTATTGCTCATTAGAATCACTGGGGGAGCTTTAAAAAATGGATACTTAGGCCCTGCCTCAGACGAATTAAATTGCCAAGAGAGGCGTGTTCTTTCCTGTGTATGGTAGCAAGCACTTACCTAACTTGGGGAAGGACCCAACTCACTTAGCTAGCTAGTGCCAAGGATACACTTAATAATTGAGTGGATACAGTGCCTTAGTTCTTCATTGTCTTCCTTATTTTCTCAAGAAGGCATACGTTGGAGGGGTGAGAGCATGTCAGGGGGGTGAGGGCAGTGTTGTAGGGGTGGGAGAGAGCTGCCTAGTTGGGCACAGTTTAAGTGCAAGGCATTATTGTAGGTATCTATAGATTGTCACACAAAAGATTTAGTAAGGATCGTGTATCATCAATCTTTTAAAGAAATCTGGTAAATTCATAATTTTTATTATGAACCAAAACATACTCGAAAATAAAAACTGGCCAGGCACGGTGGCTCATGCCTGTAATCACAGCACTTTGGAAGGCTGAGACGGGCGGATCACCTGAGTTCGGGAGTTCGACACCTGCCTGACCAACATGAAGAAACCCTGTCTCTACTAAAAATTCAACAGATTAGCCAGACATGGTGGTGCATGCCTGTAATCCCAGCTACTGGGGAGGCTGAGGCAGGAGAATCGCTTGAACCAGGGAGGTGGGGGTTGTGGTGAGCCGAGATTGCACCATTGCACTCTGCACTCCAGCCTGGGCAACAAGAGCAAAACTCTGTCTCAAAAACAAAACAAAACAAAACAAACAAACAAAAAAACTGAAATTAAGAAAGTATGCTGAGAAAAAAAAACATGACTAAATTAGCAATTTCCTATCTTTGGGTAAAATTCATTTAAAACTATTCTAAGAACATAAACAATAGCAGTAAGTGTGAGTTTAAAACATATGAGGAGAAAAAGTTACATCAAAATAAATTCAGTCATCACTCAATTATAAAATGGTATGAGTAGAAGGGAACCTATGGTTCATTCTTTATTTTAAAATTAAGGCCCAAAGAAGTTAGATTGCCTGCCTAAGGTCACACAGCTAGCTATTTTGAGAAAGTTTCTCATATCCTAGCTACATTTCTGAAATAAAAGGAAATAGTAATATCAATTTAGAAGATGTTATTTCAGGATAACCTGCAGATTTTTATCTTTGTACCATATATTATTATTGTTCTTGGGCAGTATCTAAATTGTTCTAATTAAGACCCTTTTCACCTGAAGAGTGAAAATTATTGATGCTTTTAGCCCAGTCTATATAAATGTTTAAATATATATCAAGAATTATAAGTATCATGAACCTTAATGTTAATACAATAACATTTTTCCTCTCTGCTTCCCAACTCTTGCCTTTCCCCATCATACTCCCCTTTACCCATTCAGACTTTTTGATTTTGGATAAGAAGTGGTAAATTGGTATCCCTGGCATGACTACATTTAAATAACTATATCTGAAGATTGTTTTATGGAAAAGTTTACAAAGCACTGGAACTTTGCTGTCAATACCTGACAGTGTACCCACTGGAAATCATCAAAGGCTTCATTCCAACAGATACTGGGAAAAAACATCAACCATTTGCGGATAAAAACGTTTCCATAAAAACATGAGCAAACTATTTTTTGGATCTGTTCAGATTTAATTGTGAGACCAAATGTCATATGACATCACTAAAAACAAAAAGGAATAATTCCAAGATCTACAAGGATGAGTGGGCACAAATCACAACTGCTGTAGTATATCCACTAAAACATTTGTTGACTCCAAAGCCATTGTGCCCCATTTGGATATTATACTCAGATGTTACCATTTGGTATTTGTGCGTGGACACATTTATGCATGAAATGATGAAGGAAGATTCGTCAGCTCTTAGCAGATTTATCTTCTCATGAAATCATTTTTTCCTGCCTTCATTTGGGAGAGGGTGGCTTTCACACTACCAGAAACTACCTCATGCTGATGCTGTTATATTTCAGTCTTCACAGACTATGTCCAGGGTCCCAAGTCACTAGACTGGTAATCTGTTTTACGGTTATTTCTCAATGGTTTGACAATCACCTGTGTATTTGTTTTATCTCTCCAGAGATTGAATGTCCACTTTTCTTCTTTCCTGTTCCTCTTTTTTTCTTGATATATTTTTTGGTAATTCCTTTTCTGTTCTTCTCCATATGTTTCCTAAACTGATTATTAGATTTTCAGGCAACTGGCACATATTATAACAGGAGTTGAAGACTTTTTCAGCCATCTCATGAAACATACACACACACATACACAAGTGTGTGCACATGCACACAATCCTATATCCTTTGCCTTACTAGTACTCGTAATGTATGATTCTCTGGATTGCATTATTCCATCTTTTATAACTGCTTCAGCTATATTTAATTAATCATACTGTATAGAAAGCAATGCAACAGTGGCCATTAAATTCTTTTATTTGTTATGCCTATCCTACTTAGTTTTATCAATTCAGCAGTGAAATGCATGACAATATTTATTTATACTATGTTTTTTTCTTTTTTTTTAAATTAGTACTATGTTTTTGAAGCATTTTTTTTACTTTGGTTAATTTGCTAAAAATTTTAATGAATTACCAATTTGACAAATTTACAGAGTTTACATGTACCAAAAATGTGTGTCTTCTAACCATTTATAAATTTTATAGTAATTTATATTGAATAGAATGATTTATCATCTGCCTGATATTGACTGGGCTTGCTCAGGCATCTAGGATCAGCTGGCAGATTAGTTGTAAACTGACTGGCCTAGAATGGCTATATTAGTTTCCTATTTCTGCTGTAACAAATTATCTCACACTTAATGAAATGTTATTCAAAGAGTTAAAAGCAACAAGCCTTTTGGAACTTAAATTTACAAGCAAAAAGCAACCCCATTAAAAGGTGGGCAAAGGACATAACGGACATTTTTCAAAAGAAGGCATACATGTGGCTAACAAGCATATGAAAAAATGCTCAACATGACTAATCATTAGAGAAATGCAAATCAAAACCACAATGGGATACCATCTCACATCAGTCAGAATTTTTGGCTATTATTAAAGTGAAAAGATTAAAGTGAAAAAGTGAAAAAATGACAGATGCTAGTGAGGTTGCGGAGAAGAGGAAATGCTTATACACTGCTGGTGGGGATGTAAATTAGTTTAGCCATTGTAGAAAGCAGTGTGGTGGTTTCTCAAAGAACTTAAAACAGAATTACCATTCAACCTAGCAAGCCCCTTATTGGGTATATACCCAAAAGAATATGAATCATTCTACCATAAAGACACATGTACACATATGTTCATTGCAGTGCTGTTTACAAAAACAAAGACATGGAATCAACCTAAAGGCCCATCAGTGGTAGACTAGATAAAGCAAATATGATACATATACACCATGGAATACTACATAGCCATAAAAAAGGAAGATCATGCCCTTTGCAGCAACATGGTGGAGCTGGAGGCCATTATCCCAAGTAAACTAATGCAGGAACAGAAAACCAAATACCACATGTTCTCATTTATAAATGGGAGCTAAGTAACAAGAATACATGGACACGAAGAGGGAAATAACAGACACTGGGGCCTATTTGAGAGTGGAGGGTGGGAGGAGGGAGAGGATCAAAAAACTATCTGTTGGGTACTATGTTTATTACCCACATGATGAAATGATCTGTACACCAAACCCCATGACACGCAGTTTACCTATTTAACAAACCTGCACATGTACCCCAAAACTAAAATAAAAGTTAAAAAGAAATAAGACTTTTGTAAGTTGCTAATATCAGGAAGTTGGCAAATAGATTTATTTTTACATTTAGTCATTAATCTAATTGATTTTCTGTGAACTGGCTTTAGAACATTGGATTTTTGTCATATTGACTTGCTTCCTTTTCAAATGGATTATGTCATTTGAATTTTGCAGTAATTCTGATTAATTATTCTGTAATAATTCTGAATAATTGTTCTTTCTGTAGTGGTAAGTGGGTGGAATACATTTCTAGTTTTTTTATTTTTAAACACAAACGATGCTAAGCACTTGAATCATATCAAGAGGCATTTGTCCCAAATTGGTGACGTGAAATTTGATTAGTTGGCTAAAGTGACATTTGCTAGATATTTTCATTGTTACTTTTTTTTCTCTTTGCAATTTATGGCAATCTATGTGGGAGATACTTTGAGAATGTGTCAGTATCCTGTATCTTAAATTTTCACCCAATGCTTTTAGCATCCATTGATGACTTTTGCTTGAATCAATTATTAAATTGGTGGTTTTCTAATTCTAACATTTGTTAGCTGACATTCTTCTATAAAGACGTTCTCCCCCACCTCCTTTCTTTAGTAACACTCTGGACACATGTATTTAAAAAAATATATATATATGTGTATATATATGTATATATGTGTATATATATATGTATATATGTGTGTGTATATATGTATATATGTGTATATATGTACATATATGTGTGTATATACGTATATATATGTGTGTATATATGTATATATGTATATATATGTATATATGTATATATATCTGTATATATGTATATATGTATATATATCTGTATATATGTATATATATGTGTATATATATGTGTGTATATATATGTGTATATATGTGTGTATATATATATATATACACACACATATATAATTTACGGTTATCATTATTCTTTGCTCAAATTATTCCAGATTTGGCTTTAAGACAGCTCTTATATCTTTCTGACTCGTCTCCAGTCTTTAACCTCTTTTCTCTTTTATGACACATGGGAAAAAATATGCTCTAGGTTCATCTTGTGCTTCTTATGCCCCAACTTTAGAATCATTAATTTCTTTAAGAAGACTGAGTATGGAATGATATTTAGAAACAAAAATCTGAAACTAAATGTTTTCATTGCTATGAAGCTATTGTTACTTCCAGGCCCTTGCTAAGGTCAGAGCTCAAAATTTATCAAAATAAAATATGAGTTTGTATTGACATGAATTCTATTTTAAATCAAACAACACAGGGTTCTTTCTCTATTTGTTATTGTATCTTCTTTTTCAGTCAGGGAGAAATGTGGTTTCCCAAACATTAATATCTTTACTCATTTACTTTATCATGCCATTTGAAACTCATAGTATCTTATTTTACTTTGTCTGAGTTATGTTGTATCTATGCATTGCCAGAAATTTTCTCTGCCATTGTTGTTGATCCATGTGATTTGTTTGAAGGATATTTATACGGGTTTGGATGAAAGAGGATTTCATTATTTAGGGGGGACACAGAACACTTTAACACTAGCTTTCAAAGCTTTTAGAGCTCAAAGGGATCCATGTCTCTTCAATTTATTTCATTATTGGCCAGAGTAACACCTGATTGGCCAGATCCAATATCAAAGGATAAGAGAAGTGCAAATGTACCACATGCCTAGAAGGATAACTGGAATAGCACTGATGACTGATGACCACCACATTAGTCTTTATTCTTTTTTTTCTTTTAGATATGAAAGTGAATATGTATTTAGAATAAGAAAAGAAATTACAACAAAATATAAAATTTTTTTAAAGCTGACAATTATCACAAACATCACAAGATCTAGTAAATTCCCTTACACACTCTTATAATACTTAAATTTTTTAAGTTATACCTTAAGTTCTGGGATACATGTGCAGAACATGCAGGTTTGTTACATAGGTATACATGTGCAATGGTAGTTTGCTGCACCCATCAACCTGTCATCTACATTAGTTTTTTTTTCTTTCTTTCTTTTTTTTTTTTTTTTTGAGATGGAGTCTCGCTCTGTGCCCAGGCTGGAGTGCAGTGGCACCATCTCGGCTCACTGCAAGCTTCGCCTCCCGGGTTCACACCATTCTCCTGCCTCAGCCTCCCGAGTAGCTGGGACTACAGGTGCCTGCCACCACACCCGGCTAATTTTTTGTATTTTTAGTCGAGATGGGGTTTCACCGTGTTAGCCAGGATGGTCTTGATCTCCTGACCTCAGGATCCGCCTGCCTTGGCCTCCCAAAGTGCTGGGATTACGGGTGTCAGCCACTGCATCCAGCCTACATTAGGTATTTCTCCTAATGCTATCCCTCCCCTTGCTCCCCATCACCTGAAAGGCCCCAGTGTGTGATGTTCTCCTCCCTGTGCCCATGTGTTCTCATTTTCGACACCCACTTATGAGTGAGAACATGCGGTTTTTGGTTTTCTGTTCCTGTGTTAGTTTGCTGAGAATGATGGTTTCCAGCTTCATCCATGTCCCTGCAAAGGACATGAATTCATTCTTTTTTATGGCTGCATAGTATTCCATGGTGTATTTGTGCCACATTTTCTTTATCCAGTCTATCACTGATGGACATTTGGGTTAGTTCCAAGTCTCTGCTATTGTGAATAGTGCTGTGATAAACATACGTGTGCATGTGTCTTTATAGTAGAATGATTTATAATCCTTTGGGTATGTCCCCAGTAATGGGATTGCTGGGTCAAATGGTATTTCTAGTTCTAGATCTTTGAGGAATCGCCACACTGTCTTCCACAATGGTTGAACTAATTTACACTCCCACCAACAGTGTAAAAGTGTTCCTATTTCTCCACATCCTCTCCAGCATCTGTTTCCAGGCTTTTTAATGATTGCCATTCTAACTGGTGTGAAATGATATCTCATTGTGGTTTTAATTTACATTTCTCTAATGACCAGTGATGATGAGCTTTTTTTCATACGTTTGTTGGCTGCATGGCTGCATAAATGTGTGCTTTTGAGAAGTGTCTCTTCATATCCTTTGCCCACTTTTTGATGGGGTTATTTTTCTTGTAAATTTGTTTAAGTTCCTTGTGGATTCTGGTTATTAGACTTTTGTCAGATGGATAGATTGCAAAAATTTTCTCCCATTCTGTAGGTTGCCTGTTCACTCCAATGATAGTTTCTTTTGCAGAAGCTCTCTAGTTTAATTACATCCCATTTGTCAATCTTGGCTCTTGTTGCCATTGCTTTTGGTGTTTTAGTCATGAAGTCTTTGCCCGTGCCTGTATCCTGAATGGTATTGCTTAGGTTTTCTTCTAAAGTTTTTATGGTTTTAGGTCTTACATTTAAATCTTTTTTCTGGCTTGAGTTGATTTTTGTATAAGGTGTAAGGAAGGGGTCCAGTTTCAGTTTTCTGCATATGGCTAGCTAGTTTTCCCAACACCATTTATTAAATAGAGAATCCTTTCCCCATTGCTTGTTTTTGTCAGGTTTGTCAAAGATCAGATGGATGTAGATGTGTGGTGTTATTTCTGAGGCCTCTGTTCTGTTCCATTGGTCTATATATCTGTTTTGGTATCAGTACTATGCTATTTTGGTTACTGCAGCCTTGTAGTGTAGTTTGAAGTCAGGTAGCGTGATGCCTCCGGCTTTGTTCATTTTGCTTAGGATTGTCTTGGCTATACAGGCTGTTTTCTGGTTCCATATGAAATTTAAGTAGTTGCTTCTAATTCTGTGAAGATAGTCAATGGTAGCTTGATGGGGATAACATTGAATCTATAAATTACTCTGGGCAGTATGGCCATTTTCACTATATTGATTCTTTCTATCCATGAGCATGGAATGTTTTTCCATTCGTTTGTGTCCTCTCTTATTTCCTTGAGCAGTGGTTTGTAGTTCTCCTTGAAGAGGTCCTTCACATCCCTTGTAAGTTGTATTCCTAGTTATTTTATTCTCTATGTAGCAATTGTGAATGGGAGTTTGCTCATTATTTGGCTCTCTGTTTGTCTATAATTGGTGTATAGGAATGCTTGTGATTTTTGCACATTGATTTTGTATCCTGAGACTTTACTAAAGTTCCTTATCAGTTTAAGGAGTTTTGGGGCTGAGACTATGGGATTTTCTAAATATACAATCATGTCATCTAAAACAGAGGTAATTTGATGTCATCTCTTCCTATTTGAATACCTTTTATTTTCTGTTGCCTGATTGCCCTAGCCAGAACTTCCAGTACTATGTGAAATAGAAGTGGTGAGAGAGGGCATTCTTGTCTTGTGCCAGTTTTCAAACAGAATGCTTCCAGCTTTTGCCCATTCGGTATGGTATTGGCTGTGGGTTTGTCATAAAGAGCTTTTATTATGTTCAGATGTCTTCCATCAATAGCTAGTTTATTGAGTGTTTTTAGCATGAAGGGCTGTTGAATTTTATTGAAGGCCTTTTCTGCATCTATCGAGATAATCATGTGGTTTTTATCATTGTTTCTGTTTATGTGATGGATTACGTTTATTGATTTGTGTATGTTGAACCAGCCTTGTATCCCAGGGGTGAAGCCAACTTGATTGTGGTGGATAAGCTTTTTGATGTGTTGCTGGATTCAGTTTGCCAGTATTTTATTGAGGATTTTTGCACTGATGTTCATCAGGGATATTTGCCTGAAATTTTCTTTTTTTTTTTTTTTTTGTGTCTCTGCCAGGCTTTGGTATCAGGATGATGCTGGCCTCATAACATGAGTTATGGAGGATTTCCTCTTTTTCTATTTTTTGGAATAGTTTCAGAAGGAATGGTACCAGCTCCTCTTTGGACCTCTGGTGGAATTCAGCTGTGAATCTGTCTGGTCCTGGACTTTTTTTGGTTGGTAGGCTATTAATTACTGTCTCAATTTCAGAACTTGTTATTGGTCTATTCAGGGATTTGAATTCTTCCTGGTTTAGTCTTGGGAAGGTGTGTCAGGAATTTATCCACTTCTTGTAGATTTTCCAGTTTATTTGTGTAGAGGTGTCTATAGTATTCCCTGATGGTAGTTTGTATTTCTGTGAGATCAGAGGTGATCTCCCCTTTATCATTTTTTATTGTGTCTATTTGATTCTTCTTTCTTTCTTTATTAGTCTGGCTAGTGGTCTATGTATTTTGTTAATCTTTTCAAAAAACCATCTCTGGGATTCGATTGATTTTTTTGAAGGGTTTTCATGTCTCTATCTCCTTCAGTTCTGCTCTGATTTTAGTTATTTCTTGTCTTCTTCTAGCTTTTGAATTTGTTTGCTCTTGCTTCTTTAGTTCTTTTAATTATGATGTTAGGGTGTCAATTTTAGATCTTTCCTGCTTTCTCCTGTGGGCATTTAGTGCTATAAATTTCCCTCTAAACACTGCTTTAGCTGTGTTCCAGAGATTCTGGTATGTTGTGTCTTTTTTCTCATTGGTTTCAAGTAACTTATTTATTTCTGCCTTAATTTCATTATTTACCCAGTAGTCATTCAGAAACAGATTGTTCAGTTTCCATGTAGTTGTGTGGTTTTGATTGAGTTTCTTAATCCTGAGTTCTAATTTGATTGCACTGTGGTCTGAGAGACTGTTATGATTTCATAGATGTCTATTAGGTTGCTTTGTCCAGAGCTGAGTTCAAGTCCTGAATATCCTTGTTAATTTTTTGTCTCACTGATCTAATATTGACAGTGTGGGAGTACTATTATTGTGTGGGAGTCTAAGTCTCTTTGTAGGTCTCTAAGAACTTGCTTTATGAATCTGGGTGCTCCTGTATTGGGTGCATATATATTTAGGATAGTTAGCTCTTCTTGTTGCATTGATTCCTTTACCACAATGTGATGCCCTTTGCCTTTTTTCATCTTTTTTGGTTTAAAGTCTGTTTTATGAGACTAGGATTGCAACACCTGCTTTTTTTTTCTTTCACTTTCTTGGTAAATCTTCCTCCATCTGTTTATTTTGAGCCTATGTGTGTCTTTGCACGTGAGATGGGTCTCCTGAATACAGCACACCAATGGGTCTTGACTCTTTATCCAATTTGCCAGTCTGTGTCTTTTAATTGGGGAATTTACCCATTTACCTTTAATTTTAATATTGTTATGTGTGAATTTGATCCTGTGATTATGATGTTAGCTGGTTATTGTGCCCGTTAGTTGATGTAGTTTCTTCATAGTGTCAATGGCCTTTACATTTTGGTTTGTTTTTGCAGTGGCTGGTACCAGTTTTTCCTTTCCATATTTAGTGCTTCCTTCAGGAGCTCTTGTTAGGCAGGTCTGGTGGTGACAAAATCCCTCAGCATTTGCTTGTCTGTAAAGGATTTTATTTCTTCTTCTCTTATGAAGCTTAGTTTGGCTGGATATGAAATTCTGGGTTGAAATTCTTTTCTTTAAGAATGTTGCATATTAGCCCCTACACTTTTCTGGCTTGTAGGGTTTCTGCCAAGAGATCTGTATTAGTCTGATGGGCTTCCCTTTGTGGGTAACCTGACCTTTCTCTCTGGCTGCCCTTAATGTTTTTTTCCACCATTTCAACCTTGGTGAATCTGACAATTATGTGTCCTGGGGTTGCTCTTCTCGAGGAGTGTCTTTGTGGTGTTCTCTGTATTTCCTGAATTTGAGTGTTGGCTGGTATTGCTAGGTTGGGGAAGTTCTCCTGGATAATATCCTGAAGTGTGTTTTTTCAGCTTGGTTCCATTCTCCCCATCACTTTCATGTATACCAATCAAATGTAGGTTTGGTCTTTTCACGTAGTCCCATATTTGTTGGAGGCTTTGTTTGTTCCTTTTCATTCTTTATTCTCTAACCTTGTCTTTACACTTTATTTCATTAAGTTGATCTTCAATCTCTTATATCCTTTCTTCTGCTTGATCAATTCAGCTATTGATACTTGTGTATACTTCATGAAGTTCTTGTGCTGTGTTTTTCAGCTCCATCAGGTCATTTATGTTCTTCTCTAAAGTTAGTAATTCCTCTAACCTTTTATCAAGGTTCTTAGCTTCCTTGCATTGGGTTAGAACATGCTCTTTTAGCTCAGAGAAGTTTATGACCCACCTTCTGAAGGCTACTTCTGTCAATTCGTCAAACTCATTCTCTGTCCAGTTTTGTTCCCTTGATGGTGAGGAGTTGTGATCCTTTGGAGAAGAAGCATTCTGTTTTTTGTAATTTTCAGCCTTTTTGCCCTGGTTTTTCCTCATCTTTGTGGATTTATCTACCTTTGGTCTTTGCTCTTGGTGAACTTTGGATGGAGTTTTTGTGTGGTCTTCCTTTTTGTTGATGTTGATGCTATTGCTTTCTCTTTGTAATTTTTCCTTCTAACAGTCAGGTCCCTCTTCTGCAGGTCTGCTGGAGTTTGCTGGAGGTCCACACCAGACCCTGTTTGCCTGGGTATCACCAGCTGAGGCTGCATAACAGCAAAGATTGCTCTCTCCTCTTTCCTCTGCTTCCTCTGGAGCAGAGGAAGTGTCTGGGAAGTGTCTCCCCATCAGTAGGCATGGGGGTCAGGGACCCACTTAAGGAGGCAGTCTGTCCCTTAGCAGAGCTCAAGCACTGTGCTGGGAAATCCATTGCTCTCTCCAGAGCCAGCAGTCAAGAACATTTAAGTCTGCTGAAGCTGTTCCCACAGCCGTTGCTTCCCCCCAGGTGCTCTGTACCAGGGAGATGGGAGTTTTATGTATAAACCCCTGACTGGGGCTGCTGCCTTTCTTTTTCAGAGATGCCCTTCCCAGAGAAAAGGAATCTAGAGAGGCAATCTATCTACCGGGCTTTTGCTGAGCAGTGGTGGGCTCTGCCCAGTTTGAACTTCCTGGTGGCTTTGTTTACACTGTGAGGGGAAAACTGCCTACTCAAGCCTCAGTAATGGTGGACACCCCTCCCCCCACCAAGCTTCCGTGTCCCAAGTTGACTTCAGACTGCTGTGCTGGCAGCAAGAATTTCAAGCCAGTGGATCTTAGCTTCCTGGGCTCTGTGGGAGTGGGATTTGATGAGCAAGACCACTTGGTTCCCTGGCTTCTGCCCCCTTTCCAGGGGAGTGAATGGTTCTGTCTTGCTGGCATTCCAGGTGCCACTGGGATGTGCAAAGAAACTCCTGCAGCTAGCTCGGTATCTGCCCAAATGGCCGCCCAGTTTTGTGCTTGAAACTCAAGGCCTTGGTGGTGTAGGCACCTGAGGGAATCTCCTGGTCTGTGGGTTATGAAGACTGTGGGAGAGGTGTAGTATCTGGGCCGGATAGCACCATCCCTCATGGCAGAGTCCCTCACAGTTTCCCTTGGATAGGGGAGAGAGTTCCCCAACCCCTTGTACTTCCCAGGTGAGGTCGTGCCCCATCCTGCTTCTGCTTGCCCTCCGTGGGCTGCATCCACTGTCTAACAAGTCCCAGTGAGATGAACTGGGTACCTCAGTTGGAAATGCAGAAATCACCTGCCTTCTACGTTGGTATCCCTGGGAACTGCATATAGGAGCTGTTCCTATTTAGCCATCTTGCCCCAGTCATCCACTGCATTAATCTTAATGACCAATGATGCTTATACAATTTACAACCAATCTTTGTTGAGGCTTTAATTACTCTCTTAGTCTAGGTCCCCCAGAAAACAAAAAGTGAGGCAAAAGCTTAGATGAAATTTTTTATTAGGGAATGCAATCCCAGGAAAGCTGGTGTGGGTAAAAGGAGAATGAGACGAGGAAGAAAGGAAAGCCAAATGAGGATATATTCTGAGCGAATCTTTTACCACCTGGTATCAAATGCAACTGATTACTCACTCTTAATCCTCTCCTTCCAAGAGAACATATTAAACTACCACATCTCTGGATGGCCCATCTTGGGAAAAAGAATTTATCAATGAACTCTCATCTGTCATTGCTCAAATAATTCCATAAAGTGTGTCAGCTTCCCTGAACTTTGGTTTTGTTTTCCTTGTGCTTCTGTACACTGTGAGCAAGTGAGGTGGGGCTCTATGCTCCAGTGGCAACAGGAAAGCCATAGGACAGGAGATGCAAGGTGATCCATTGGCATGAAGTCTGTGCTGTTGGGAAAGCCTACTGGAGCCCATATGGAGTTGGTCATCAAAGTGAAGATTCAACTGTCTCAATTGGATAATGGCTCAAGAGACAAATGGGGCCTGGAGTATCAGGGGTGTCATGTAAGTTATATCTGACATAATCACTTTTACCTTTGAATCTTAGTTACCATGTTAACTACCATCTATAAAATAGAGGCGATAAACTATCTCTGGGTGACTTAAAAAATATATATATATAAAATGGAACTCATCGTGTTCTTTAAAACAAGACTTTTTTTTTATTAATGTCATTAATTATTTTTCCATTAATGGCAGTAATTATTCAATTCATTTAAGTTAGAGACCTTGTAGTAAACTTTGACTCCTATTTCTTACTCTGCAATCACAGTCAGAAGCCTAGACATGTAGAACCTAGCTCCACAATGCCCCTTGAATCTTCTAACTCATTTCTTTCCCATTACCATCACGTTAACTCAGGCTTTCAGTACATTTTGCCTGAAATAGCCACCTGATGTTTTCCGTACCTCCTGCCTCTCCTTTCTCTTGCCAGAATAATCTCCTTAAAGCATCTGATCCTATTTTTTCTTCTTCAAAACATCATTCACTTCCAAGAGTCCATTAAATTAAATCCAAACTTCATTATGTAGGACCTAGAAGAATCCTCAAATCAATTAAACCTGCCTTTTCTACCTAGTTCTGTTTTGTTAGCATCCGTATACCTAATTGCAGCCAAACTGGATTTCACAGGTTTCCTTGGATACAAGCTTTGCTTTCTTAACTTTATTTCTTGTTCATATTTTCCTGCAATCTTAAAATGCCCTTCCTGCTACTGCTTTTTTCTTCTTCAAAAGCACATCTTAAAATGCCCTTCCTGCACATGCTTCCTTATCAAAAACACATATTCTCCTTTCTTCAAAGCACATCTTTAAAACTATCTCCTTCAGGAAGCCTGGACTGTCCCATCACGCCTGTTGTCTCATCACTGCCAGTGATGAGTCTCTTGCCTGGGTGTCTTCACTTCTAATGTAGACTATTTTTTACCTTCCCTTAAAGAGGTGGGGGATCATGCAGCTTCTCTATTCTCAGAACTATAGGAACACCCCAAGTCACTGTCTAATTTAGGAGATTGGCCCAAGGCAGGGAAGAGGTGAGTTTGGCAGCCTCTGATGAGGGAAATTGGAGGAAATTATGCTGCCAAGATAACCATGTTTTGTGCTCCTAGATTGAGCTCTTTGATCATACAAATCTATGGAAAGGTCTTTCTCTGCTGCCATCGGCTGTGAAGCGTGCCTGAGATAGATGCTGGCTGATTTTGCAATGATGGGTAAACTACAGTATTTGCTGATTTGGATGATCTCACAGCGCTAGGAGGGGGATAGAAGGAGTGTAACGTTTTCTTCCCAACCCTGATGGCTTAGGAAGGTGAAGTGGACCCTGACTCTCATGTGCCCAAAGTGTTTACTTGTAAATGAGCTCTAAATTCAATATACTTACAAAATGTAGTAAACAAGAGCTCAATCAGTAAATCTCTACCAGTCATTTGACATAATTATCCTCTAGAGTAATATGAAATATGGTTTAATTGACACCATTTCAAACAGCATTTGCTTTATTTGGGTGGAGTTTTTTTCCTACTAATAACAGAGTTGGAGAAAAATGACTCTTATTGCATGTAAGCTAACATTTTGTACCAGTGAGAACATATTTTGGTAGGAAAAAGATGAAAGCTAAAAATAGTATACTGGAAAAGTCATTTTATCAAGCATATTCTGACTGAGAGAGGTCCTAAAACTCTTGTCTTAAGAAATGTTTAATCTTAAATCTGTTTTTTTTTTTTTTGGTCATAAGAAGGAGAAGAATTGCTCTTTGATATTGATATTGGATATTAAGCAAGGTTTCTAGTTTCAAAGGAAATAGGATTTTATTTATCGAGAAGAGGCCTGCTCATAGAGAGGAAGCTGGCTAATTTTGGCCTATTTCCCTGGAATCACAATTTCCTATCTGATGGGAATTTGAGGAGCATGATTGTTTATATTCTAGAAAAGACAGTGGGAAGAAGAGAGGAAACAGCATCAAGGGGCTGACCTTTTGACCCAGCTGACAGCTACCGAATCCAAGATTTTAGAATTAGAATTGCAGGGCATTGGGAGTGCATCTTCCTAAGGCCAGTGAAATATGATTCTGAGTTCTATGAAGAATGCAAGACTCTCTCTTGACTATCTCTTGAACCTGTTCTCTTTATCATTTCTCTTACTTCTTACTCTGTAAGCAGTCAGAAGCAGTCAATAGTTCACAGTCAGAAGGGTAAATGGCACAGCTTGTTAGCTGGTCTCCTTGCCCCTAAATTCAGCCTGGCTTCAGTTCACCCTGCAGTCTGCTGCTAGTGTTATAATTGCAATGGCAGAGATTGTCTATAATAGAGATTGTATATAATATAATCACAATGTCGGCCGTTGTGATTACAACACTAGCAGCAGACCGCAGGGTGCAATAATGTCAACCCTCTGCTTATAAACCTTTGTTGTCTTGCTGTTGTTTATAGGAAAGCGCCTAATGCCCTTAACTTGACCTTTCCCATCAGAGTTAGTGGCCCCTTCCCCCATGTACTCTGTTACTGTATTATGCTGATTTGTTGACATGGCATTCTCACACTTACCCAGTGAGTTTCATAAAGGCAGAAACTAGTCTTAGTTATCTGTGTGTTTCATCCTTTAATACAATTTTTTTGTACACGGTAGGTATTCATTAAATTCTTCAATTTTAAAATACTACATAGTAAACCAGATTATGTTCACTCTACTCATATGATGTAATTCAATTCAGGGACTACTGAATACCTTTTATGTTTCAAAAACTTTCTTAGATTTATGATTTTATGGAATTAATAATTTTTTCATCAGTTGTCTTTAGAGACTGAGGTTGATTTGTGTTTGTTTTCCTTTTAAAATAGTTTCTCTTCTCTTAGAAAGCAATAGTTCAATTCTTTTGATCTTATTAAATGAAGCTCTTTAGACTTTTTACCATTTTTTTTTTCTGGAGTAGCAGAGTTTGAATATGCTGGTTATCTTTGAGCTTGTGTCTTTAGCTTGATTATTTCACCACAACATTTGGCCAATCATAGGAAGGGATAGCTGGGGTGATAGATTTCTAATTTTCTTCTTCTTAACATCTTTTTTCAGATAATGCAAAAAGATGTGTGCCAAGTTATATCAAAGCAACTGCAAGATTTACTGACATAATGACAACAAATATCATTTAATTAGAGTTTCTAAATATGCCAGGCACTATGCTGAATCCTAGCTGGGTTATTTTATTTAATATTCATCACATTCACCTTGTGAATGACAGCATAAAGGATTAAAAAAAAGTTACATACCTGTTGTTATGTAATTAGCAAGCAGCAACACATAAAAGATTTAAACTCAACTCTGATTCTTGAGCCCAGATTTTTCCAATACTTCCAGTATTTCCTATACTTGAATAATGTGCAAACTTCTTGAAAAAAAATCCTAAGGATTCTCTCTCATTGGAGGATCTCTCCAAAAATCCAAGTATGAGAAATACTGATTTAAGAAATTAAAGTTTTAACCTATGGAAATGCCTTTCAATATGAATATTGCTACACAAGAGAAGTTTTAAATTTTTAATGCGGTAAGCTGACTTGTTAAAAGATTCCCTCAATATAAAAACACAAACTATACAAATCTCACCTCTTCATGAATTTGTCTGCAGAGTTGGGTTTATAGGCAGTGACAGAACCCAGGGACTATCTCTACCCCTGTAGTAGACACTATGGAGCATAGTCCAGATCCTGCCTTCAGAACAAAGACCCTTATTCCCCTGAGGACCAGAAGTGTCCAGTGCTGAGAGTTCACAACTGATTCCTTCCCCAAGAAATTCTTTTGACTGAGCAAGTTTATAACCCATTCTTGGAGGCAGCATATTTCCTATGACTAGTTATTTAGGGTAGGGTGTGTGGAGGGACAAAGGCCGAGCTCCTTGCTTCAATTCAGCTCAGGTCTGAGGGGATAGTCAAGCTTCAGAGAACTGTGTGAGAAGGGCTGAGGCCTCTGTTACAACTGCCTTGGAGGTCAACCTCTCCCTCTGCCCTGTCCTGCTTTCCTCACTCCTTTACAAGCATTATTGCTGAGAATACTTCATAATAAACCACCTGTTTGTGAATATCTGGCTCAGGAACAAGGAGACTCATGACAATCTCTAAAGCCACCTCAAGGAAACACTAAATAAAAACAGAACGATTTCTATGTGTATGCAGCTTAAGACAAGACTACAAAGGCTACCTTTCAAGCAGACCGTTGCCTCCTCAGCAACTCCTTCAGATATTTTGGAGAAAAAACACAAGAACTTTTGACTCTAACACACTGCAAGTATAGACATTAAGTATCTGCAACAACTTCCTCATCCTTAGACTCACCATTATATAGAAGTCTCTAATCCCTCCCTGGAGCAGAGAGTCTATATAACACAAACTGGATTCATACAGTTTAGACAAAATCAACCACCCCACAAAACAAAGCAAAATAAAAAACCAAACCATAATAGCAGTTTTGATTATCTTGTTTGGTTTTCTAATTGGCCAAGTAAATAGAAAAATTGACACTAAAACACTTCTCTTCGTATCATGTAGATTGTCTAAAATTAAAATGTAATATTTAGGCTAACACAGCTTAACTGACATTATGAGGATGGTAGACTCATTTAAACCCATAGTGGGAGGTTCTTTGTGGGTTTATGTGGGACTAGTGGCCAATCCTTTTATCCTTTAGTAATCTTAAGCAGGAACAATTTGTATTGAGTTCCAGTAATTGGAGGTGTGCCTGAATTGCTGAGGAGTAAGAATGCAAGAAATGCACAGAGAAATGCACAGTGACACACACTTATAATTTGTACTTTATTTCAGAACATGATGTTGTAAACACGAGAAAGAGATGAGTGCAAAATCATCATATGGCCAATATAAATAATTCAAGCCCCAAATCCATCTGAGGCTCAAACTGTCTCATTTGAATCATTTTTGATTAAGAAAAATACCACAAAAAATGAACAATTGCCAAATCCATCCTTTTCAAAACTTTGAGTTGTTTAACTAACTAAAAAGAAAAAAAAGTACTTGAGATCACAGTTAGAATTAATATACATATATACCTCTACCTTCTGAACTTAGTTCTAGGATAAAATTCCAATGTAAAAGCAAAAAAAGAAATAAATACACTGTCACATCAAGATCAAAATAATTTTAAGTGTCCCTGTGTTTCCTTTATGCAACCATTATGACATACTGGAATAATCAATGAAAGACAAAAATAATTGTTCTTTTTCATTTAACTGCGCTGTGGCAAAAAGAAAATGAGACTAGCAGTCAGGGAAGAAGTCAGGAATAAGATGCAATACAAGATACTTTGTATCATTAATTATTAGTATTATTATAGAAATGAAGAGGAAAACTCTTAGCTGGTTAAGTTGTGGCAGCTGAGAAAAAATCCAGATGTAAATTCAGAAGATAATTTCTTTTCATAGTCTTTACTGACTATGTTTATAGAAGTAAAAGTCAAGGTAAGCTTGGCAAGAAGCAAAAGAAATGAGGCACATTTCTCTAGTGTCATTCCCCAGATGCTGTCTTTTACCTTTCTGAGTATGCACGAGTCTGACACTGGGTTTCTGCTTCTTTATGGAAACAGTATGCAAACACTCAAATAACAGCGGGATAGTCATTTTTCATATATGCTTTGTTTTCATTTCTATGACTTGGAAAGACCAAGTTTCCAAATGCAGAAATCTATGCAGTTGCTCTGCAAGTTGAGTCCTTGCTTGCACTCTGGATTTTATTTTTATTTTTTTATTTTTATTTTTTATTTTTTATTTTTTCTCCCTCTTGCTCACTTTCCCTGGAGTCCAGAGCCTGAACCAGGCTCCAGGTAAGAGGAGAGAGTGAATGCCTTTTGTTTCATTAACATTTTCCTTCACCTGGTGATTTCTTTTTTTTTTTTTTTTTTTTTAATTATACTTTAAGTTTTAGGGTACATGTGCACAACGTGCAGATTTGTTACATATGTATACATGTGCCATGCTGGTGTGCTGCACCCAATAACTCATCATTTAACATTAGGTATATCTCCTAATGCTATCCCTCCCCCTTCCCCCACCCCACAACAGGCCCCGGTGTGTGATGTTCCCCTTCCTGTGTCCATGTGTTCTCCTTGTTCAATTCCCACCTATGAGTGAGAACATGTAGTGTTTGGGTTTTTGTCCTTGCGATAGTTTGCTGAGAATGATGGTTTCCAGCATCATCCATGTTTGTACAAAGGACATGAACTCATCATTTTTTAAGGCTGTGTAGTATTCTATGGTGTATATGTGCCACATTTTCTTAATCCAGTCTATCATTGTTGGACATTTGGGTTGGTTCCAAGTCTTTGCTATTGTGAATAGTGCTGCAATAAACATACGTGTGCATGTGCCTTTATAGCAGCATGATTTATAATCCTTTGGGGATATACCCAGTCAGTAATGGCATGGCTGGGTCAAATGGTATTTCTAGTTCTAGATCCCTGAGGAATCGCCACACTGACTTCCACAATGGTTGAACTAATTTATAGTCACACCAACAGTGTAAAAATGTTCCTATTTCTCCACATCCTCTCCAGCACCTGTTGTTTCCTGACTTTTTAATGATTGCCATTCTAACTAGTGTGAGATGGTATCTCATTGTGGTTTTGATTTGCATTTCTCTGATGGCCAGTGATGATGAGCATTTTTTCATGTGTCTTTTGGCTACATAAATGTCTTCTTTTGAGAAGTATCTGTTCATATCCTTCGCCCACTTTTTGATGGGGTTGTTTGTTTTTTTCTTGTAAATTTGTTTGAGTTCATTGTAGATTCTGGATATTAGCTCTTTGTGAGATGAGTAGATTGCAAAAATTTTCTCCCATTCTGTAGGTTGCCTGCTCCCTCTGATGGTAGTTTCTTTCGCTGTGCAGAAGCTCTTTCATTTAACTAGATCCCATTTGTCAATTTGGCTTTTGTTGCCATCGCTTTTGGTGTTTTAGACATGAAGTCCTTGCCCATGCCTATGTCCCGAATGGTGTTGTCTAGGTTTTCTTCTAGGGTTTTTATGGTTTTATGTCTAACATTTAAGTCTTTAATCCATCTTGAATTAATTTTTGTATAAGGTGTAAGGAAGGGATCCAGTTTCAGCTTTCTGCATATGTCTAGCCAGTTTTCCCAGCACCATTTATTAAATAGGGAATCCTTTCCCCATTGCTTGTTTTTGTGAGGTTTGTCGAAGATCAGATAGTTGTAGATATGCGGTATTATTTCTGAGGGCTGTGTTCTGTTCCATTGGTCTATATCTCTGTTTTGGTACCAGTACCATGCTGTTTTGGTTACTGTAGCCTTGTAGTATAGTTTGAAGTCAGGTAGCATGACGCCTCCAGCTTTGTTCTTTTGGCTTAGGATTGACTTGGTGATGTGGGCTCTTTTTGGTTCTATATGAACTTTAAAGTAGTTTTTTCCAATTCTGTGAAGAAAGTCATTGGTAGCTTGATGGGGATGGCATTGAATCTATAAATTACCTTGGGCAGTATGGCCATTTTCATGATGTTGATTCTCCCTACCCATGAGCATGGAATGTTCTTCCATTTGTTTGTATCCTCTTTTATTTCCTTGAGCAGTGGTTTGTAGTTCTCCTTGAAGAGGTCCTTCACATCCCTTGTAAGTTGGATTCCTAGGTATTTTATTCTCTTTGAAGCAATTGTGAATGGGAGTTCACTCATGATTTGGCTCTCTGTTTGTCTGTTGTCGGTGTATAAGAATGCTTGTGATTTTTGTACATTGATTTTGTATCCTGAGACTTTGCTGAAGTTCCTTATCAGCTGAAGGAGATTTTGGGCTGAGACAATGGGGTTTTCTAGATATACAATCATGTCATCTGCAAACAGGGACAATTTGACTTCCTCTTTTCCTAATTGAATACCCTTTATTTCCTTCTCCTGCCTAATGGCCCTGGCCAGACTTCCAACAGTATATTGAATAGGAGTGGTGAGAGAGGGCATCCCTGTCTTGTGCTGGTTTTCAAAGGGAATGCTTCCAGGTTCTGCCCATTCAGTATGATATTGGCTGTGGGTTTGTCATAGATAGCTCTTATTATTTTGAGATATGTCCCATCAATACCTAATTTATTGAGAGTTTTTAGCATGAAGCATTGTTGAATTTTGTCAAAGGCCTTTTCTGCATCTATTGAGATAATCATGTGGTTTTTGTCATTGGTTCTGTTTATATGCTGGATTACGTTTATTGATTTGCATATGTTGAATCAGCCTTGCATCCCAGGGATGAAGCCCACTTGATCATGGTGGATAAGCTTTTTGATGTGCTGCTGGATTCAGTTTGCCAGTATTTTATTGAGGATTTTTGCATCGATGTTCATCAGGGATATTGGTCTAAAATTCTCTTTTTTTGTTGTGTCTCTGCCAGGCTTTGGTATCAGGATGATGCTGGCCTCATAAAATGAGTTAAGGAGGATTCTCTCTTTTTCTATTGATTGGAATAGTTTCAGAAGGAATGGTACCAGCTCCTCCTTGTACCTCTGGTAGAATTCGGCTGTGAATCCATCTGGTCCTGGACTCTTTTTGGTTGGTAAGCTATTAATTATTGCCTCAATTTCAGAGCCTGTTATTGGTCTATTCAGAGATTCAACTTCTTCCTGGTTTAGTCTTGGGAGAGTGTATGTGTCGAGGAATTTATCCGTTTCTTCTAGATTTTCTAGTTTATTTGTGTAAAGGTGTTTATAGTATTCTCTGATGGTAGTTTTTATTTCTGTGGGATCGGTGGTGATATACCCTTTATCATTTTTTTATTGCATCTATTTGATTCTTCTCTCTTTTCTTCTTAATTAGTCTTGCTAGCAGTCTATCAATTTTGTTGATCTTTTCTAAAAACAAGCTCCTGGAATCATTGATTTTTTGAAGGGTTTTTTGTGTCCCTATTTCCTTCAGTTCTGCTCTGATCTTAGTTATTTCTTGCCTTCTGCTAGCTTTTGAGTGTGTTTGCTCTTGCTTCTCTAGTTCTTTTAATTGTGATGTTAGGCTGTCAATTTTAGATCTTTCCTGCTTTCTCTTGTGGGCATTTAGTGCTGTAAATTTCCCTCTACACACTGCTTTGAATGTGTCCTAGAGATTCTGGTATATTGTGTCTTTGTTCTCATTGGTTTCAAAGAACATCTTTATTTCTTCCTTCATTTCGTTATGTACCCAGTAGTCATTCAGGAGCAGGTTGTTCAGTTTCCATGTAGTTGAGCGGTTTTGAGTGAGTTTCTTAATCCTGAATTCTAGTTTGATTGCACTGTGGTCTAAGAGACAGTTTGTTATAATCTCTGTTCTTTTACATTTGCTGAGGAGTGCTTTACTTCCAACTATGTGGTCAATTTTGGAATAGGTGTGGTGTGGTGCTGAAAAGAATGTATATTCTGTTGATTTGGGGTGGAGAGTTCTGTAGATGTCTATTGGGTCCGCTTGGTGCAGAACTGAGTTCAATTCCTGGGTATCCTTGTTAACTTTCTGTCTCATTGATCTGTCTAATATTGACAGTGGGGTGTTAACATCTCCCATTATTATTGTGTGGGAGTCTAAGTCTCTTTGTAGGTCTCTAAGGACTTGCTTTATGAATCTGGGTGCTCTTGTATTGGGTGCATATATATTTAGGATAGTTAGCTCTTCTTGTTGAATTGATCCCTTTACCATTATGTAATGGCCTTCTTTGTCTCTTTTGATCTTTGTTGGTTTAAAGTCTGTTTTATCAGAGAACTAGGATTGCAACCCCTGCCTTTTTTTGTTTTCCATTTGCTTGGTAGATCTTCCTCCATCCTTTTATTTTGAGCCTATGTGTGTCTCTGCACATGAGATGGGTTTCCTGAATACAGCACACTGATGGGTCTTGCCTCTTTATCCAATTTGCCAGTCTGTGTCTTTTAATTGGAGCATTAAGCCTATTTACATTTAAGGTTAATATTGTTATGTGTGAATTTGATCCTGTCATTGTGATGTTAGCTGGTTATTTTGCACGTTAGTTGATGCAGTTTCTTCCTAGCCTTGATGGTCTTTACAATTTGGCATGTTTTTGCAGTGGCTGGTACCGGTTTTTCCTTTCCATGTTTAGTGCTTCCTTCAGGAGCTCTTTTAGGGCAGGCCTGGTGTGACAAAATCTCTCAACATTTGCTTGTCTGTAAAGTATTTTATTTCTCCTTCACTTATGAAGCTTAGTTTGGCTGGATATGAAATTCTGGGTTGAAAATTATTTTCTTTAAGAATGTTGAATATTGGCCCCCACTCTTTTCTGTCTTGTAGAGTTTCTGCTGAGTGATCCACTGTTAGTCTGATGGGATTCCCTTTGTGGGTAACCCACCTTTCTCTCTGGCTGCCCTTAACATTTTTCCTTCATTTCAACTTTGGTGAATCTGACAATTGTGTGTCTTGGAGTTGCTCTTCTCGAGGAGTATCTTTGTGGCGTTCTCTGTATTTCCTGAATCTGAATGTTGGCCTGCCTTGCTAGATTGGGGAAGTTCTCCTGGATAATATCCTGCAGAGTGTTTTCCAGCTTGGTTCCATTCTCTCCGTCATTTTCAGGTACACCAATCAGATGTAGATTTGGTCTTTTCACATAGTCCCATATTTCTTGGAGGCTTTGCTCATTTCTTTTTATTCTTTTTTCTCTAAACTTCTTTATTTGCTTCATTTCATTTATTTGATCTTCCATCACTGATACCCTTTCTTCCAGTTGATAGAGTCGGCTACTGAGGCTTGTGCATGCAACACGTAGTTCTCGTGCCATGGTTTTTAGCTCCATCAGGTCCTTTAAGGACTTCTCTGCATTGGTTATTCTAGTTAGCCATTCATCTAATCTTTTTTCAAGGTTTTTGACTTCTTTGCCATGGGTTCAAACTTCCTCCTTTAGCTTGGAGTAGTTTGATTGTCTGAAGCCTTCTTCTATCAACTTGTCAAAGTCATTCTCCATCCAGCTTTGTTCCATTGCTGGTGAGGACCTGTGTTCCTTTGGAGGAGGAGAGGAGCTCTGATTTTTAGAATTTTCAGTTTTTCTGCTCTGTTTTTTCCCCATCTTTGTGGTTTTATCTACCTTTTGTCTTTGATGATGGTGATGTACAGATGGGGTTTTGGTGTGGATGTCCTTTCTGTTTGTTAGTTTTCCTTCTAACAGTCAGGACCCTCAGCTGCAGGTCTGCTGGAGTTTGCTGGAGGTCCACTCCAGACCCTGTTTGCCTCGGTTTCAGCAGCAGAGGCTGCAGAACAGTGGATATTGGTGAACAGCAAATGTTGCTGCCTGATCGTTCCTCTGGAAGTTTTGTCTCAGAGGAGTACCCGGCTAGGTGAGGTGTCAGTCTGCCCCTACTGGGAGATGCCTCCCAGTTAGGGTACTCGGGGGTCAGGGACCCACTTGAGGAGGCAGTCTGCCTGTTCTCAGATCTCCAGCTGCGTGCTGGGAGAACCACTACTCTCTTCAAATCTGTCAGACAGGGACATTTAAGTCTGCAGAGGTTTCTGCTGTCTTTTGTTTGGCTATGCCCTGCCCCCAGAGGTGGAGTCTACAGAGGCAGGAAGGCCTCTGTGAGCTGTGGTAGGCTCCACCTAGTTCGAGCTTCCTGGCTGCTTTGTTTACCAAGTCAAGCCTCGGCAATGTCGGGCGCCCCTCCCCCAGCCTCGCTGCCGCCTTGCAGTTTGATCTCAGACTGCTGTGCTAGCAATGAGCGAGGCTTCGTAGGCATAGGACCCTCTGAGCCAGGTGCGGGATACAATCTCCTGGTGTGCCGTTTGCTAAGACCATTGGAAAAGCGCAGTATTAGGGTGGGAGTGACCTGATTTTCCAGGTGCCATCTGTCACCGCTTTCCTTGGCTAGGAAAGGGAATTCCCTGACCCCTTGTGCTTCCTGGGTGAGGTGATGCCTCGCCCTGCTTTGGCTCACGCTCGGTGCACTGCACCCACTGACCTGCACCCACTGTCTGACAATCCCCAGTGAGATGAACCCAGTACCTCACTTGGAAATGCAGAAATCATTCGTCTTCTGCGTCGCTCATGCTGGGAGCTGTAGACTGGAGCTGTTCCTATTTGGCCATCTTGGCTCCACCCACCTGCACTCTGGATTTTATAAAGCAATTAGTTTTAAATATGCTCTTGGAAGAGAGAGTGTAAGATTTGAATTAAAAACCGTTTTCTCTGTGTCTTGCTTCCATATTGAACAAAACCAACTTCTTTTAGAGAGTAGAAAGGTGTGAATAAGACTTGTCAATACTTTGGCCTTTTTGTGTTTTAGTCATATTTTTCTATGTTTATGAGACAGCATCTATCTAATCAACTATTATGTCATAACTTGTCAAGCCAACAGGTGTTAACAGAAGGAAATTGTCCCAGTCTCTTTTACAATACGTTGGCTTTTAATGTCAAAAATATCAACTAATACTACTAAGAAGAAACACCATTTTACAGTTTACTTTTTGTTTTGTAATGAGGGTGGTACAACCCTTCCTCTTGATACCTTGAATCACTATCTCATTTGTTTTTTCTTTTACATTTTCTTCACTTCTGAACTTTCCTAAAATACTTTGTTACCTCTGTTTCTTCACTGCCTACTCATTCTTAATTTCCCTGTGGTCTGAATTCAGCCCCATCACTTTCCTGAAATTTTCTTCATAGTCACCTGTGACCTTTTAGAAAACAAATCTAAAAACTTTTTTTTAACTCAGTCATTTTTTTGACCTCTTTATAGCATTTGCTTTATTGACTGCCCTCATTGCTTTGAAACTCTTCTTTGTTCCCTTAACTTCCATGACCCCATATAAAACTGATTCTTACAACCAGCAGCATATCCTTTCAATTTCTGTGTTTTGGTCATGGCTAAAAACCATGAACTTATTTTTGATTTATCTCCATTCTTTTCCTCCAAGTCTTGCCTATTTTTCCTCTGTAATTTTCTATCTCCTTTTTTTTCTTCTGAAATATCCTATTACCACGCTTGTCCAAGTCTATGTCATACTCGTTCTTAACTGGTTTCTTTGTATTCAGTTTTTTCCTCATTCCAATCATTATAAAACTACTGCCAATTTTTTCCCCAAAACAATTTTTATTGAACAAGTCGTTCCATCATGCCCTGTGTTTGGAAGAGGCTGGATTCAAGCCAGTTGGGAATGCATCTGTTCTGATGATACATTTTCCCTAAATTAGACAGACAAATTGTTCCAGCAAAGATGCAGAGAAAACACATCAGCATTCATCTTGGATATAGATGCTGAGGCCAATTTAGTCTGAAATGTTGGTTAGATTGCATGAGCTAAAGGTCAGAACTATGCTTTCAATGACAACTTGAAGAGTTGGAAGTTGGAATGGAGCCAATGAAAGAATGTGTTGAAGAATATAAGAGGCTCTAAACCAGAAAGAGCAGGCCAGTGTGAGAACAGACAAGGGAAGATGTTATACAAGTTCTCAAAGGAAATGGAAGTCAGGGGACTAGGGTGAGCAATTTTGGTTGATAAACAACTAGAGAGGGTGTGGGGATGAGAAGGGAGTGGCAAAGCTAAGTTCTACAGTATATGCTGTGATTTTTGCCTTAGGTATAAAGGTATGCTGACTGAGCTTATGAACACCAAAGAGGGGGGCAAATAATTTTCTAGGCTGATTTGCCAGAGAGCAGTTCTTCTTTGAATTCATTTATATGAACATGTTGTTTCCATCACATGAATCTAACAATTTTTATTCAACCATTCCCACATATCTGCCATATTTCCTATCATGCTATGATCTTTCTTCTCTGCTTTCATGAGTTCAACCTTTCTTTTAAAATTCAGCTCATATTCTATCTGTATCATTTAATCTTTGGTTTAAAACAATGGAAGCAAACACTGGCTAACTTAATTCCCCTTTACCTATTCATTCCCCCCAAAGGGTTTGGGGAATCAGAGGTTACAGGAAGGATTCACGGAATCCACAGAAGGCTGGAAGATCAGGGTTGAGACAGTCGGAACCAAGGAAGCTCTGGAAGCTTAAGAAGTAGGAGGCACAGCAAGTCTCACGGCAAGAAGAGCTTGGTAAGGACTTGGTCACTACCACTACCGCTGCCATGACCTTGACCTCCAACTACCCCCTGTCTTTGCATCCTCCTTGAATTCAAAGTCCTACCCATAGAAAATCCGGTTAGCCCAGATTAAGTCACATGTCCATCCCTTGTCTGGTCCAGTTTGTGGAAGAGATCTCTGCTTCCATAGTGCATAGAGAACAATAGTTCCAACCAAGAGTATACATGCTGGAGGCTTTCCCAAAAGGGAGAATAGAATATTGTTAGGAAGAGGAGAGTCAGAGGCCCTGAGGGCAGGAACTTTATTTTTGTATTCTAATATTCCAAAAAGGACTTTGCACACAGCCTGTACAAAATAATTTTGATGAAAGATGGTATTGACCAACTGTTCCATTTTCAGTGAATTATGTCCTATGAGAATCACCTGCATGTTTTATTTAGTTTAATATGGGATGAATCAAAGGAGGGCGACTGACATTTACTGCATATTTACCGTGTGCTAGGTACCATACAATTTTCTCTTGTAATAATAATGATAATAACAACAAATGGCATTTATTTAGCTTTATTATTATTATAACCCATGCATGAAACTCATAGATTTAGATACATTAGTTCATTTAATCCCTGTAAGAATCATTCAAGATAGATCTTATTATCTTTTTTCTTTTTTTGCAGATATGAGTACTATTGGCTAGAGAAGTTTAGTAACTTTCCTGAAGTTTTACAGAAGATAAGTATAGAGTGGGAACTCAAAACTATTTCTGTCTGATTCCAAAGCCCTTTTAATATTTTGTATTGCTTAAGTAGCAAGAATAGAGTTTGTAAGAACATACAATATCAATAAATGTTTCATGTCCTTCATCATTAACTACTCCAGTTAGTATCAACCGGGAACTTACTTGGAATGTACATTCTCTGCCCCCTCAACAGACCTACTGAATCAAAAACTCTGGAGGTCAGGCCCAGAAATCTGTCTTTTGGCATACTTTCCAGGTGAGTCTGATGTATGCTAGGGTTTGAGAAGTACTGACCTACCTCCCTTCTCACTGTTTGTATCTTTACGTGGCGCCACACCTATATAAGTTGTGCTGAACCTTTATAGTCTGATTATTGTATTATTTTATATGCCATCATTTAAACTTTACTTGTATTTTTTATTTTCCAATTTTGATTTTTAATTTATTTATCAGATGTAGTCTTATAGGCTACTCTTACTGAAGTCTCACATATATGACAAAAATATAAAAATATGTGTGGAGTGTACATATAGGCTTCATGTCTATTTGCCTAGTGTACTGAACTATTTTTCTCCTTTTTTTTCTCTGAAAATGTTTTATCTGCTGGGAGGTAAACAGAATGAGAAATGAAACTTAATCCATGCAGCTAAGACTCATCTCTGCTACTTCGTACCCTTCCCTAGAGGAGCTAAATGTTTTAGACAGTGACTTTATATTACCTTCTCTTTCATCTCTTGCTGGAGTCTCAATGAAGGTATTAAACTATTAATTATGATTATATATTTTGCAAAATTTGCCTTGGATTCATTGAGAATCTGCCCAGGTAATCAAGATTCGACCACTTACAAATTAAATATTCATCGTCTGTGCTCTAAAATGTAAAGATTGTCTGCTGATCACTTGGGCCACAACACTTTTCAAGACCAGGTGAATATTCTAAATGAATGAAGATTCTCTGCCCTGTTCCTCTCACCTGCATGTCAAGCAGGTTGAACATTATGAAGGTGGTTTTGAAGATAATGCTAGAATTTATGAATGTCTTCCCCCATTTTCAGCAGGGACATGAGTTGGGAAGGGCAAGATGAATACTTAGCTTTTCCTTCTTTGTGCATCTCTCCTGTTACTTTTGTTTAAAAAGTGCATTTTATTTAACTCTTTAATTCCATTAACTTATTTTAAGTTTAAAATACAAATGAAGTAACTAAATTTAATTATTTTTAATTGCCAAGATTAGGTCTAGTTACTTCTTCTTGTTATCTTTAAGGAAAACAATCTGAATGTTTATCACTAGGATCTTTCTTCTGTATTCAAAATTTCCTTGAAAAAAAAGAGGGCTCATTACCTTATTATTTTGTTATATTAAGTGCCTATGCTAGCACCTATTTAGGCAGTGTTTTTTTAGGCAATGGTTATTGAATATGGGATTGAAAGTGTCTTCTAAATAAATGAACTATTATTATATGTCTCCTGAACTTTAAAATTTTTGAGATATATATTAGAGATGCTTATATATGAAATTTACTTGAAAATTAATGGAGCTGCACAGAAACTCTGATCACCTGCACTTGGTCTCTCTACAGTCTAATCATTCATTAACTTTTCAACTGTTTCTTTCTTCTTTATTTTTTGTTACTCAGGGTAAAATGTTTAGCATTCTGGTGTTTTTTCTTATCCATTGGCCTAAGGAAGATAAGAGAAACATGGAGCAGCCCAGGATACAACCTACAGCTTAGAGCTAAACTCATTCAAGCCCAGACTAGGTCAGCTAACCCCTAGACAATGCACAAATGTGTGATCAAGAAAAAAAAAAGGCTGGGTGTGGTGGCTCGTGCCTGTAATACCAGCACTTTGGTAGGCAGAGGTGGGTGGATTCCTTGAGCTCAGGAGTTCGAGACCAGTTTAAACAACATGGCAACACCCTATCTCTACAAAAAATACAAAAAATTAGCTGGCTTTTGTGGTGCACACCTGTAGTCCAGCTACTCGGGAGGCTAAGATGGGAGGTAGAGGGTGCAGTGAGCTGACACTGTGCCACTGCACTCTGGCCTGGGCAACATAGTGAGACTCTGTCTCAAAAAACAAAAACAAAAACAAAAAACCCAAACAAACAAAATTAAAAGCTAAAATAAAAAAAAATGTAGAGTCACTGAATTTCAGCATTGTTTGTTAAATAGCATTATTCCAGCAATGACTGAATGATACAATCAGGTTTTCATTTCCTTTCCATTCTTAATGTTACCATCCTATTATTCATTTAGACTATTGCTAGACAGCTGAGAAGTCTTTCAACCTTTAGATTATTTTCCTCTCTCCCCATTTTATGCACCACACCAGATTCATCTTCCTGTTCTAAAACATTTAATGATTTTGTATTATTTTCCAAATGACGTCTGGATAAGAATTCTATTTCCATTTAGCAAAATTCTATGCATCCTTTGATGTCTATCTTAAAGGGCACTTCTTTAGGGACCTGCTATCATTCTCCCAACTGATGAGGCTTTCCTTTTCTTATGGACTTCTATAACACCCACAAATTTCATGACACTTGTGAGATTCAGCCCTGAATTATGGTTTTTAAGTAGGCTATTTTATTCTAAACTTTGGAATATGATTACCTCTCTGAGGGAATGACATGTGATTTTGGTATCCTCTACTCACAGTTTTATGTTTTTGCACAAAATATGTCTTCTAATAAATATTGTTTAATTGAATTTGTAGTCCACTACTCATGAAACTCTCATGCCACATAAGACTCCTATTCCCTGGGTCTTCATATCATTATTGGCAGCAGTGAAGTGAGGACCTGCATTCTGCTTCTTGGCAACAATCCTCCCCCTTTCCCACCAAAGCTTACAGCATCTTCACTGCTATCTGCCTTAAGATCAAATTATTCTCATTATGCTCTCTGTCTATGTTTATGTCAGTAATCACAAGAAGCCCAGGACCCATAGGCAATTCTCACTGCTGGTTTCCATCCCCTCATATCTCTGCATATCAGATTTTTCTGGTGCATCCCCAATAGTTTTCCAAGTCCTGAAACCTTATTCATGTGTCTCTGGAATTTACAGGTAGTCTTCAGCAATATCTTGGGCGTCTTCTAATCTCTGAATGTTCAGTTGACCTTTCTCTAGCTAAAACATGGCTCTCCCATGAAGACATCACTTCTACATCATCTCTGATTCTGTTTTATTTTTTTCTCACATTCCTGTTATCACTTGGACCACAGATGGTGTAGTTACCTCTCATAGTCTTCCTTGCTTCTTTCAACACAGTTTTCCTCCCCTCTGTCCCTGCTTTCATCTCATATCACTAGGTTATACTACTTATTACCCTTTCTTGTAGTCCATTACAAATGTCTGGGTCATTTTTTATTTCTTGAGCCCCTCCCCTCCCCTCCCCTCCCCTCCCCTCCCCTCCCCTTCCCTTGATGGAGTCTTGCTCTATCACCCAGGCTACAGTGCAGTGGCATGATCTCAGCTCATTGTAACCTCTGCTTCCCAGGTTCAAGCAGTTATCCTGCCTCAGCCTCCTGAGTAGCTGGGATTACAGGTGCCTACCACCATGCCTGGCTAATTTTTGTATTTTTAGTAGAAACGGAGTTTCACCACGTTTGTCAGGCTGGTCTCGAACTCCTGCCCTCAGGTGATCTGCCTGCCTTGGCCTCCCAAAGCACTGGGATTATAGGCATGAGCCATCATGCCTGGCCTATCGAATACTTTCATTTCTGAATGACAGTCATACTCTTTAGCACTAATAAGAAGTCTTGGTGATTTTAATATTTTCTATTTCAATATCTGTAATGGTTAATTTTATTTCTCAACTTGACTAGGCCATGTGATATCTAGATAACTGGTCAAACATTGTGAGTGTTTTTGTGAGGGTATTCTTGGATGAGATTGATATTTAAACTGGTAAACTTAAGTAAAGCAGATTGCCTTCCATAAGGTGGGTGGGTCTCATCCAATCAGTTGAAGGTCTGAGTAGAATAGAAAGGCCGACTCTCACCTGAGTGAGAGAGAATTCTCCGGCCTGATGGCCTTTGAACTGGAACATTAGTTCTTCCTGATTCTATAGCAGACTGCTGGTCTTTGGACTCAAACTGGGATATTGGCTGTGCAGATTTTGAGCTCGCCAACCTTCGTAATCATGTGAACCGATTCCTCATAATAAACCTCTTCATGTCTGTCTATAGCTGTCTATCTTTTTCCTATTGGTTTTGTTTCTCTGGAAAACCTTGATGAATACAATATCCTTCTCATTCTCACAGTTTCTGGACTTGCTTTTTTTGTGGAAATGTCTGTACTCACTATCTTCAATTTCTCTCCCTTCTTTCTCTCTTGGTCCCACTAGAATCAGGCTTTCACTCTCACCATTTCCTCAAAACCACTCTTCTCAAGTTCTCTAGTGATCTACCCAGTGCTAAATTCAATGTTTCAATTCTTAGTCCTCATTTTACTGATTGAAACTATATTGAGAGTCCAACCACCTTTGCTCCACTATTCTGGTCACAGCCAGCATCACCTTTCATGTCAATAGTAAAATAGCCTCTTGCCAGGTCTCCCTGCCATCCCCCGGTCCTCATAGAATTTACTGTCCATGTAGTAGTAGGATACCTTTTTTGACTTCATGAAGTATACCTTATGATATATTTTCACCTCTTGTACTACTCTGTTTCTAGTTCTCTCTGTTCTTACCACCCTAGCTTCTTTGCTGGTTTTCAAACCTTCCAGGAAAGTCTCAGGCTTTTGGACTTGTTCTTCCTTCTACCTGGACCATAATTTCTCTAGGCAGCTATGAACAACGGTATAGGTCTTTTTCAAATGTCTCCTACCAGGGAGGGCTTTCCTGACCACCTTGTCTAAAATTGCTATCTTCATCCTATTCCAACCCTTCCAGCTATCTCTTCATTCTCTGTTTTTTCCTCTATTTTTTTTAAATAGTATTTGTCAGCATCTGATATATTATGTACTTTGTTTATTTATATTTATTTCTTATTTTTCAGTGTCTCTTCCCATTCTATTAGAATGTAAACTCCACACGGGTAGAAGTTTTTATCTATTTTGTTTGCTATGGTATTCCCCATAATTAGAATATTACTTAGCACATGATAGTGTTAAATAAGTGTTTGTTGGCTGGATTAATGCTGTCAGTCACAGAAAAAAAAGTGCATTGTTTTCTGATCGGTTTCAGAAACGAGATTTTACTAATGTAGAAGGACTATTTTCCTCTCCAACAACAAGACAGAGCTGTTTAAAATATAATCAACAGGAAATATTTAATCTCTCAAATTTTATTCTATTAAGTCAGTTGTAGCTATCCAAAAGCTCTATGTGGTATTTATACAAAAATGCCAGTGGTTACTATAATTTCATGTTATATAATAGTATCTCGGTAGCAAAGAAAAAAACCATGTCACTGAATTGCTATTTTAGTGAATATTCAGTTGTCATCTAGTTGTCTAAACTTCTGGCACAATCAATTGTGAACACTTATTTTCTGTTTACAATAAAAGACATTGGTATGGTGTTTCAAAAGGATCACTTTAACCTGCCTAGACAGTACTTTGATGAACTTGCTGAGAAATGGAATTGACCAAAACCTCTTGCCAAATTAGATGTTTGACCCAAGACAAATCAGGACACTAATTTGGATGTTTTATCATTTTTCTGCTCAGTGCCCAGACCTTAACATGCTTTCAAAACAATAATTAATGCCTACCAGATTCTAAGAATTTATTTTTAATCCTAATTTTACAGATGAGGAAGCAAATGGGAAGAAGTTAAATGGCTTATTTAAAGCCCCATCACAAATTAACAGCAAGCTGGAACTCTATGTAAGGCACTCTTGCCTCATGTTTCTAGGTTTATTAGTGTCATGTTCTGATGCCAGGGTAATTACTGGAAACCAGTCTTGGGGAACATAATTGATCTTTTAGGATGCAGCTGTGATGACTGGAGACTTCTCTATTAAAAATCAGGGACTCAAATGAGACCTGGTTCACGTTGATAAAAATGGAGCTCTAACCCGTGTTTCTGTTCTTTGGGAAGAAGTATCACTTTGGAGTCTCCCAGCCTTTTAGATAGAGGAGCTAAAAAAATAGACTTTACAGAAAAGTTAAGATTACTGTATGTTCTGATGTTAGTACAAATAAGTATTATGGTTTATAAATAAATCTGGGGTTAGACTTTCCTTCTCAGAGATGGTATAATTAAGTTAGATGTCTTTTTTTAGACAATCACACATGCAATTATACAGATGTGAAGTAGCTTTTGAATCAGAATGAACGAGTTCCCAACAGAGTATAGGGGATTCTTACTAAATCTTTCCTTAGGGCAAAGGCTCCTTTCTTTCTGTTAGAAAGAAAGCCTTAGAAGTATAATTATACTTGGTAAAAAGTTCCAATTGGTTGATACGATAATTTTCTTATTCTTTCATATTCTTAGTTTCCTCATCTATAAAATAGTGATCATAATATCTCTAATAAAGCTGTTGTAAGAATTAAATGGAATAATCTAAGCTGATTTTAGCACAGTTCTTGGCAAATGGTAAGTACAACGTAACTATCAGTGTTATCACTCTTCTTCCTCTGTCTATCATTAGTAAATGATGATGAGAACATGTGTTCTCCAGGTGAATAGGAATGGGGAGAGTGAGGGATTTTTTTCATCCCCTATATTTCAAAGACTAGTTATGAGAGCTTTTACTGCCAGTTGCAAGATAAGAGCATCAATTACTTTAGTGGTCAAATGATTCCAACACTGAAAGCCAATAGCTACATTAGCACTTTGAAGCAAAAAAGGCCAATGTCAAGAAAATATAAAGTCTAATTTTTTAATTAAAAAATGACAAGAGTATAATAACAGACTGTAGCTGAATAGTGAATCAATGTGTTCTCAGAGAATAGAAGTTAAATTCAGAGGGGTAAAATTAATATTGATTACTGATACATCTTTAACACTAAAATGTTTTTTGAGTGAATGAATAAATGAATTGGTGGATGGATGGTTGGTTTCTATCCTAAGCAAAAGTCTCTGAACATGTCCAGTGTGGTAAACATTTAGACTATCTTTCTCACCGTCTCTTCCAACTACCTTTTACTGTGTCCTTTTGTACTGCAGAGATTGGGAAGCTAAAACTCACGTATCCCACACTCCCTTATAGCGAGGGTCCTATATGTGGCCAATCAGATGAATTCATATAGGACTCGAATTATGCAGTTAAGAGAGAAAGAATAAGAAATATCTGTTTTGGTGGTGCAGATTGCTGGTGAGGAGGATGGCATAAAGGCTGACCTTGGAGATGGCAGCTCCTTGATCACGGCGGGTGAAGCAGCTGCTTTGGAAGTGCATTTCTGCGGTAGGATCTTGGGAGTTATTCCTGGACCCTCTGTGCAAAGTTTACTAAGTTAGCTGTCCTAATTACTCTGTAAGCCTTTTTTAAATACCTGGGAACTGTAGCAATCCATTTTCATTTAAATAAGTCAATATGAATTTTATCCTTTATAACTGAGCCTTAACTTACACATTGGTTTCTCCCAGTTAGAATGTTCAGTGTTGAAATTCCATGGCACAACTTCATTTTTTGCATCTTTTCTGTATCTTGTGTTGGCCACATGCCACTTCCCTCCTTAAATATTTCCTGATTTCCCTAGCTAATGTGCACTCTCTTTTCTTTGATCCACTAAGTTTTTGTTGTTTGTTTGTTTGTTTGATGGTTTTTGTCATATTCTGCTTTGATTTCAAATTACTCTTACTTTATTCAAATTCAAGCTCTTTGAGGGATTATAAAATTAAAATATACTTAAAGGCCTTTTTGAATTCCCACTGTGCTTATCATAGTGCCTTAAAGACAGTAGGTGCTTAATGAATATTAGAGGAATTTGAATACAACAAAATCACTTTACGAAGGCTGCCTTTAGAAACATTATGCCTAGGAGTAGTGTGCTGTAGTTTAAACTATAATATACGTGTTGATAACTGCTCAATCCCTTCCCACCATTTCCAAAATATTTCCATCTGAATGTTCTACTAACATCCTACACTGACCATTCCCTAAACTGATTTTCATGACCTATACCCTCAGACTTTCCTTTCCAGTTTCCTATGAATGCATGTTAGAGACATCATCATTCTCTTACCATGCTATTTAAGCCCTGGGCAAGAATTCCAACTACTGTATTCTTCTCTTGTTACATTCAACAAATAATCAAGTCACATTCACTCCAGTTCCACCTGCCTTGCCTCTCCCCTTTACTTTGTTCTCTCTACTGATGACATTTCGAGTCTACCTCATTTCTCATGTGGATTCTAGCACTGATCTCCTTCATACCACAGATGTCTTCTGGGAGCGTCTCTATCACATGGTTTGAGTTGTTTTTCGTTTTACCAACAACCGCCTTTATTTCAACTTTAGGGTCAATGCAACTGCATATGATGTTCAGAGGTAAATTATTGGCTTCTTTGGGTCATTTGGGACTGTGCCTGGAGTTTACTTTTGAAACAGATTGCTTTTGATGTCTGCTTTGTTAACTATTTGTGTTCAGCTTTGTCAGGTGACATAAGATTTCAGACAGTCTTACCATCCTTAAGTAAATAAAGGAACACATCAAATGTTATGAATTTCTTTATTACTTTCTTAAGAAGTAGAGCACAGTGTTAAAAAGTGAGGACTCTGGAATTAGAGTAACTGGGTTAATGTCCCCATGGCTCTGCCATTAACTACCTGATGATCTTGGGCAAGTTACTTCATCTCTCTGTGCTTCAGTCTCCTCATATATAAAATGTGCCTACTAAGTATACCTACCTCTTACTATTGTGGTAAGAATTGAATGTCAGCATATGTAAAGTCCTTAGATTGGCACCTAGCTCATAGAAAATATGTATTGTCAGTTAGTATCATTACTATTTATGTAATGTGAACTTGATCATTTTAAGTATTAAATGTGAATTTCTGACTAAGAGAGAAGAACTGGTATCTTTGTAAATATATATGGACATCAGTAATTTTTAGTAATTAAGTGATTTTTTCCCACATTTATGAAATAAGTGTACATAGAATAACTTCTTTATGTTCAACTAACTTACCAAATTTACCTTCAGAAAAGTAGTGAACAAAGATTAAATTAAATCCTGATATTGTTAAAAATAGTTTGCTCCACAAGACTTATAAAGAAACAATGATATTTCTGTAGCTCTTGCAGGTGTTTATTGAAGCATGGTGATCTTTTTATTCTTGTACCTTTATTTTTAAAGGAAAGGGCTGGTAATTATACTCTGTCACGTTCCCCGAGTTCTTAAGTTATGTAAAGTAGGGTGGTGGTTTCAAGGGAAAAAGGCAAGATTTTTTTTATTAACTCTAGAGATAAAAGTAAGCCGTGGCATTATCTTTCTGTTTTTCTTATCTTTTAGACTCATTTGTGTAACTTTAATATCTGCAGTGTCTTATCTTTATTTTTCTCTCCTAATTGAAAGGTGACTATTAATAAGAATCATTTTTCAACCATCAAGATATATCACCAGAAGGTGACAATTTTTAGGTATGGAATATAGAAAAGCAAGCACTTTTATTTCTTGGTGCCTGGTGTCCAGGAGGAGGATGCTGCCTCCAGAGAACTTGAGTATTCTGAGCACTTATCGTTCAGCACCATACTGCTCAATCCCAGAAGAGCTCAATACACATGCAATGAGTAAATAAAAAGGTGTTCTCTAACAACAGGCAGACTTGTTTCATCAGCCCTTGCTGTACCTTGATTAAAATCTCCCCAAATGGTGTCAGCCTCATTTTGCTTTCCTTCCCAGTCTTGTTCCTGGGATCTCTGAGACTCAAATAAAGAATCAGCCACCATTCAAGACTTTTTGTATTAGTTCAACAGAAAGTCAAAAAGTCAAGAATTTCAAGTTGCTTATATTTTACAGGGAGTCTGCAAAGTTCATGATTGATAAGTATGATTTTCTATATAGGTATGTAGTAGAAAGAGTATTTTTATATTTTAAAATTAGCAGCAGAATTCATTTTTGGGAGAGGAAAGACCATTTAAGAGAGTACCCTCATGGCCACTCTGAGAATGAAATGAGAAAGAAACTGGCCCCTACACTCCATCCTCAACCTTCCTTCCTTGTCCTCCTGGGCTTGGCCAAGATAGGATAGTCTGAGATCAGGAGGGAGCTGAATTGCTTGCTTAGTGTACCAAATGGGAGAACTTTTGAGTTTCTGAAAGAAGACAAAGAGAGAGGAGGAGAGAGACTCCTGCGAAGGAGAAGGTTAGAGAAAAACTTAGATCAGCATTGTCCAATAAAAACACAATGTGAGTCATATATAATTTTAAGTTTTCTAGCTAAAACAAAATATAAACAGGTAAAATTACTTTTAGTAATATATCGTAGATTGACAGCACATCCCAATTTGGATTAGCTAAATTTCAAGCACTCAGTGGCCACGTGTCTAGCGGTTATTGTACTGGGTGGCACAGATGTATAGAAAGGAGCCCAGCATCATGGCCAGAATCTGGAGTCCTTTGAAGAAACATAGTGAAAGTTCTGAGTGGTGGGAAAGGAGGTGAATTCTTCAATTAAAACTTTTCATTTATTTTCTGTGTTGTGCCAAGATATAAACTCCTCCCCATTTTCTCTATATCTTCAGTTAAATTCTGTTGTTTAATGTAAGATATCTTCAGTGGAACTACTTTGCATCTGTATTGGCAGGAACCACTATTCCTTCACCACTATCCCAAGGCCAGGAGATAATGTCTGTCTCTCACTGCTTGCAGCCTAGGAAAGCCAACTCTCATTCGACGGCCCCTTAACACTACCTGTGTCTGTTCCCTTCTGTCTATCCCCACTGCTTTGGTTGCATTAGATAGTCTTAGGAAAAGGGATTGTGTTCTGTGGTTGGGCCAAACGAGGCAGAGAAAATGAAACAGGCACCAGAAGCTAGAGGTGAATGAGGAGGGGAATCCAGCAGAAAGGATGAGTCAGGGAAGATGTAGAGATACAGCAGGGGTGGCAGAAGAGGGGCTTTCCCACGCTACATTGGACGGGAACTGGACTCATTTTGATTTAAATATAAAATTAAATCTGGAGGACTTGGGACCACTCAGGCAACTGGCATTTTTATGGGAAGGCATATGTGCAAGAGGTGGGAAAGATGGGCTGGGATGAAGTAACATAGCAGTATTCCACTCTGGGAAAATAGTTGGGTGGCAAAGGCTGACCTGACCTAATTAGGTACAAACCTATCATGAATTGACATGAGGCTTTTTATAGTCTTCATTGTCATATGTAATGGAAATATACATTTTGCAGCAGAAGTATTAATGTATTTGATAATAGGGTGCTACCCCATACCCCACTATAGAGTGTTACATAATAACATAAAGTATATGCACCCTGTTAACTTTCTGAAGTCCCTAAAGTTTAGAATTCCAAATTGACTTCTTGGGTTTCCAATAAGGGACTATGGATCTGAATTTGGTTAGGGGATGGGGAAGAATAGGAAAAGCTTTTTTTGAACCCCTCAAATCACAGCCTAAATGTCACTGCTTGACCTGCCTGTGTTCAAAGTGATCCCTGGTGATAGACACACCTTCTTTCCCATTAATTGGAAAGTGTTCTTCCTCTCTTTCCCTTACCAGCCTTAATTTCTCCCATTTTTCATGGTTTGTTTTCTACCTCCTGGAACCCTGTGGAGTCGTGTATAGTTCTCTGCACAAAATTCTTGCATTGCTGAGTGCTGGGGCTGAGAAATTCGAGCCCCAGGCTATGGAGTGCTCAAGTCAGAGGTTCATTTCAGAGGTGTTTGTTTTGGAGCAGAAGAAGTTTGACGCAGGTCTGTCACATTTGATAGAGTGTGTTAGTTGCTCAGACGGCATAAAGGAGGCCATCAGGAGTAACTAACAGAACATGGACAGTAAATAATGTGCTCAATGTTGCGTCAGTCACTATTTTATTTATAGAATAGTGATTTTGATCTTATTGGAATGATAAACTGCTCATGTAGTATGCTATTCAGGTGTACTGTTTTTATATCTAGTTCTTCCATGCTAAAAGAGTTAATGGTATTCTAAGAGGGACTAATTTACACTCAGAAAATAACTTATTTGGCCAGAGAGATATATGTATATTCTTCTGTGTATTCAAAGGCATTGAAAATGCTCTGTCGTTTTGTGCTTTTCTTTTTTTTTTTTATTATTATACTTTAAGTTTTAGGGTACTTGTGCACATTGTGCAGGTTAGTTACATATGTATACATGTGCCACGCTGGTGCGCTGCACCCACTAACTCGTCATCTAGCATTAGGTGTATCTCCCAATGCTATCCCTTCCCACTCCCCCCACCCCACAACAGTCCCTAGAGTGTGATGTTCCCCTTCTGTGTCCATGTGATCTCATTGTTCAATTCCCACCTATGAGTGAGAATATGCGGTGTTTGGTTTTTTGTTCTTGTGATAGTTTACTGAGAATGATGATTTCCAATTTCATCCATGTCCCTACAAAGGACATGAACTCATCATTTTTTATGGCTGCATAGTATTCTGTGGTGTATATGTGCCACATTTTCTTAATCCAGTCTATCATTGTTGGACATTTGGGTTGGTTCCAAGTCTTTGCTATTGTGAATAGTGCCGCAATAAACATACGTGTGCATGTGTCTTTATAGCAGCATGATTTATAGTCCTTTGGGTATATACCCAGTAATGGCATGGCTGGGTCAAATGGTATTTCTAGTTCTAGATCCCTGAGGAATCGCCACACTGACTTCCACAATGGTTGAACTAGTTTACAGTCCCACCAACAGTGTAAAAGTGTTCCTATTTCTCCACGTCCTCTCCAGCACCTGTTGTTTCCTGACTTTTTAATGATTGCCATTCTAACTAGTGTGAGATGGTATCTCATTGTGGTTTTGATTTGCATTTCTCTGATGGCTAGTGATGGTGAGCATTTTTTCATGTGTTTTTTGGCTGCATAAATGTCTTCTTTTGAGAAGTGTCTGTTCATGTCCTTTGCCCACTTTTTGATGGGGTTGTTTGTTTTTTTCTTGTAAATTTGTTTGAGTTCATTGTAGATTCTGGATATTAGCCCTTTGTCAGATGAGTAGGTTGCAAAAATTTTCTCCCATTTTGTAGGTTGCCTGTTCACTCTGATGGTAGTTTCTTTTGCTGTACAGAAGCTCTTTAGTTTAATTAGATCCCATTTGTCAATTTTGTGTTTTGTTGCCATTGCTTTTGGTGTTTTAGACATGAAGTCCTTGCCCATGCCTATGTCCCGAATGGTATTGCCTAGGTTTTCTTCTAGGGTTTTTATGGTTTTAGGTATAACGTTTAAGTCTTTAATCCATCTTGAATTGATTTTTGTGTAAGGTGTAAGGAAGGGATCCAGTTTCAGCTTTCTACATATGGCTAGCCAGTTTTCCCAGCACCATTTATTAAATAGGGAATCCTTTCCCCATTGCTTGTTTTTTCTCAGGTTTGTCAAAGATCAGATAGTTGTAGATATGCGGCATTATTTCTGAGGGCTCTGTTCTGTTCCATTGATCTATATCTCTGTTTTGGTACCAGTACCATGCTGTTTTGGTTACTGTAGCCTTGTAGTATAGTTTGAAGTCAGGTAGTGTGATGCCTCCAGCTTTGTTCTTTTGGCTTAGGATTGACTTGGTGATGCGGGCTCTTTTTTGGTTCTATATGAACTTTAAAGTAGTTTTTTCCAATTCTGTGAAGAAAGGCATTGGTAGCTTGATGGGGATGGCATTGAATCTGTAAATTACCTTGGGCAGTATGGCCATTTTCACGATATTGATTCTTCCTACCCATGAGCATGGAATGTTCTTCCATTTGTTTGTATCCTCTTTTATTTCCTTGAGCAGTGGTTTGTAGTTCTCCTTGAAGAGGTCCTTCACATCCCTTTTAAGTTGGATTCCTAGGTATTTTATTCTCTTTGAAGCAATTGTGAATGGGAGTTCACTCATGATTTGGCTCTCTGTTTGTCTGTTGTTGGTGTATAAGAATGCTTGTGATTTTTGTACATTGATTTTGTATCCTGAGACTTTGCTGAAATTGCTTATCAGCTGAAGGAGATTTTGGGCTGAGACAATGGGGTTTTCTAGATACACAATCATGTCATCTGCAAACAGGGACAATTTGACTTCCTCTTTTCCTATTTGAATACCCTTTATTTCCTTCTCCTGCCTAATTGCCCTGGCCAGAACTTCCAACACTCTGTTGAATAGGAGTGGTGAGAGAGGGCATCCCTGTCTTGTGTCAGTTTTCAAAGGGAATGCTTCCAGTTTTTGCCCATTCAGTATGATATTGGCTGTGGGTTTGTCATAGATAGCTCTTATTATTTTGAAATACGTCCCATCAATACCTAATTTATTGAGAGTTTTTAGCATGAAGGGTTGTTGAATTTTGTCAAAGGCCTTTTCTGCATCTATTGAGATAATCATGTGGTTTTTGTCATTGGTTCTGTTTATATGCTGGATTACATTTATTGATTTGTGTATATTGAACCAGCCTTGCATCCCAGGGATGAAGCCCACTTGATCATGGTGGATAAGCTTTTTATGTGCTGCTGGATTCGTTTTGCCAGTATTTTATTGAGGATTTTTGCATCAATATTTGTCAAGGATATTGGTCTAAAATTCTCTTTTTTTTGTTGTGTCTCTCCCAGCCTTTGGTATCAGAATGATGCTGGCCTCATAAAATGAGTTAGGGAGGATTCCCTCTTTTTCTATTGATTGGAATAGTTTCAGAAGGAATGGTGTCAGTTCCTCCTTGTACCTCTGGTAGAATTCGGCTGTGAATCCATCTGGTCCTGGACTCTTTTTGGTTGGTAAGCTATTGATTATTGCCACAATTTCAGCTCCTGTTATTGGTCTATTCAGAGATTCAACTTCTTCCTGGTTTAGTCTTGGGAGAGTGTATGTGTCGAGGAATTTATCCATTTCTTCTAGATTTTCTAGTTTATTTGCGTAGAGGTGTTTGTAGTATTCTCTGATGGTAGTTTGTATTTCTGTGGGATCGGTGGTGATATCCCCTTTATCATTTTTTATTGCGTCTATGTGATTCTTCTCTCTTTTTTTCTTTATTAGTCTTGCTAGTTGTCTATCTATTTTGTTGATCCTTTCAAAAAACCAGCTCCTGGATTCATTAATTTTTTGAAGGGTTTTTTTGTGTCTCTGTTTCCTTCAGTTCTGCTCTGATTTTAGTTATTTCTTGCCTTCTGCTAGCTTTTGAATGTGTTTGCTCTTGCTTTTCTAGTTCTTTTAATTGTGATGTTAGTATGTCAATTTTGGATCTTTCCTGCTTTCTCCTGTGGGCATTTAGTGCTATAAATTTCCCTCTACACACTGCTTTGAATGCGTCCCAGAGATTCTGGTATGTTGTGTCTTTGTTCTCGTTGGTTTCAAAGAACATCTTTATTTCTGCCTTCATTTCGTTATGTACCCAGTAGTCATTCAGGAGCAGGTTGTTCAGTTTCCATGTAGTTGAGCGGTTTTGAGTGAGATTCTTAATCCTGAGTTGTAGTTTGATTGCACTGTGGTCTGAGAGACAGTTTGTTATAATTTCTGTTCTTTTACATTTGCTGAGGAGAGCTTTACTTCCAACTATGTGGTCAATTTTGGAATAGGTGTGGTGTGGTGCTGAAAAAAATGTATATTCTGGTGATTTGGGGTGGAGAGTTCTGTAGATGTCTGTTAGGTCCGCTTGGTGCAGAGCTGAGTTCAATTCCTGGGTATCCTTGTTGACTTTCTGTCTCGTTGATCTGTCTAATGTTGACAGTGGGGTGTTAAAGTCTCCCATTGTTAATGTGTGGGAGTCTAAGTCTCTTTGTAGGTCACTCAGGACTTGCTTTATGAATCTGGGTGCTCCTGTATTGGGTGCATATATATTTAGGATAGTTAGCTCTTCTTGTTGAATTGATCCCTTTACCATTATGTAATGGCCTTGTTTGTCTCTTTTGATCTTTATTGGTTTAAAGTCTGTTTTATCAGAGACTAGGATTGCAACCCCTGCCTTTTTTTGTTCTCCATTTGCTTGGTAGATCTTCCTCCATCCTTTTATTTTGAGCCTATGTGTGTCTCTGCACGTGAGATGGGTTTCCTGAATACAGCACACTGATGGGTCTTGACTCTTTATCCAATTTGCCAGTCTGTGTCTTTTAATTGGAGCATTTAGTCCATTTACATTTAAAGTTAATATTGTTATGTGTGAATTTGATCCTGTCATGATTATGTTAGCTGGTTATTTTGCTCGTTAGTTGATGCAGTTTCTTCCTAGTCTCAATGGTCTTTACATTTTGGCATGATTTTGCAGCGGCTGATACCGGTTGTTCCTTTCCACGTTTAGCGCTTCCTTCAGTAGCTCTTGTAGGGCAGGCCTGGTGGTGACAACATCTCTCAGCATTTGCTTGTCTGTAAAGTATTTTATTTCTCCTTCACTTATGAATCTTAGTTTGGCTTGATATGAAATTCTGGGTTGCAAATTCTTTTCTTTAAGAATGTTGAATATTGGTCCCCACTCTCTTCTGGCTTGTAGGGTTTCTGCCGAGAGATCCGCTGTTAGTCTGATGGGCTTCCCTTTGAGGGTAACCCGACCTTTCTCTCTGGCTGCCCTTAACATTTTTTCCTTCATTTCAACTTTGGTGAATCTGACAATTATGTGTCTTGGAGTTGCTCTTCTCGAGGAGTATCTTTGTGCTGTTCTCTGTATTTCCTGAATCTGAACGTTGGCCTGCCTTGCTAGATTGGGGAAGTTCTCCTGCATAATATCCTGCAGAGTGTTTTCCAACTTGGTTCCATTCTCCCCGTCAGTTTCAGGTACACCAATCAGACGTAGATTTGGTCTTTTCGCATAGTCTCATATTTCTTGAAGGCTTTGCTCATTTCTTTTTATTCTTTTTTCTCTAAACTTCCCTTCTCGCTTCATTTCATCTTCCATCGCTGATACCCTTTCTTCCAGTTGATGGCATCGGCTCCTGAGGCTTCTGCATTCTTCACGTAGTTCTCGAGCCTTGGTTTTCAGCTCCATCAGCTCCTTTAAGCACTTTTCTGTATTGGTTATTCTAGTTATACATTCTTCTAAATTTTTTTCAAAGTTTTCAACTTGTTTGCCTTTGGTTTGAATGTCCTCCCGTAGCTCAGAGTAATTTGATTGTCTGAAGCCTTCTTCTCTCAACTCGTCAAAGTCGTTCTCCGTCCAGCTTTGTTCCATTGCTGGTGAGGAACTGCGTTCCTTTGGAGGAGGAGAGGCGCTCTGCTTTTTAGAGTTTCCAGTTTTTCTGTTGTGTTTTTTCCCCATCTTTTTGGTTTTATCTACTTTTGGTCTTTGATGATGGTGATGTACAGATGGGTTTTTGGTGTGGATGTGCTTTCTGTTTGTTAGTTTTCCTTCTAACAGACAGGACCCTCAGCTGCAGGTCTGTTGGAGTACCCTGCCGTGTGAGGTGTCAGTGTGCCCCTGCTGGGGGGTGCCTCCCAGTTAGGCTGCTCGGGGGTCAGGGGCCAGGGGTCAGGGGTCAGGGGTCAGAGACCCACTTGAGGAGGCAGTCTGCCCGTTCTCAGATCTCCAGTTGCGTACTGGGAGAACCACTGCTCTCTTCAAAGCTGTCAGACAGGGACATTTAAATCTGCAGAGGTTACTGCTGTCTTTTTGTTTGTCTGTGCCCTGCCCCCAGAGGTGGAGCCTACAGAGGCAGGCAGGCCTCCTTGAGCTGTGGTGGGCTCCACCCAGTTCGAGCTTCCTGGCTGCTTTCTTTACCTAAGCAAGTCTGGGCAATGGCGGGCGCCCCTCCCCCAGCCTCGCTGCCGCCTTGCAGTTTGATTTCAGACTGCTGTGCTAGCAGTCAGCGAGACTCCGTGGGCGTAGGACCCTCCAAGCCAGGTGCGGGATATAATCTCGTGGTGCGCCGTTTTTTAAGCCCGTCGGAAAAGCACAGTATTCGGGTGGGAGTGACCTGATTTTCCAGGTGCCGTCCGTCACCCCTTTCTTTGACTAGGAAAGGGAACTCCCTGACCCCTTGCACTTCCCGAGTGAGGCAGTGCCTCACCCTGCTTCAGCTCGTGCACGGTGCGCGCACCCATTGACCTGCGCCCACTGTCTGGCACTCCCTAGTGAGATGAACCCGGTACCTCAGATGGAAATGCAGAAATCACCCATCTTCTGCGTCGCTCACGCTGGGAGCTGTAGACCGGAGCTGTTCCTATTTGGCCATCTTGGCTTCTCGCTTTTCTTAATATAACGTCTGATGCAAACCAAAAAAATGAATGCCAATAATTATAGAAAGGAGTTTGCTCTCTCTCAAATAGAGTACTGTGTGACCAAAGGTCCTGTTCCCTGGAAATCTCTCTAGAATATTTTTTTTCTCTTTACCTCATTGAGCCAAACTTCTTTCAAGAATTATATTTGTCCTCTATGTGATATTCATTTTGAAAATGGTTTTCTTTCTATGCACCTACAACAGAATAATGTGTTTCTTGCTGAACATAATGTAATTTCTTATTCAATAAAAATGAAAAGATAAAGCTGTTCAAAAGAAACTTCCAAACTGACCTGGAAAGGAAACTCCAGAGAGTTACCCCAGTAGTCTGGGAGATCAAAGGGGAATGTTAAGGACTCATCCATCGCATTTATCTTTTATCTAGGCAGTGAGTGATGGACCAATCATGGGATTTTTGCTGTTTCTAAGACAGTGAACAAATCTACAATTACTGGAGAAGGGAAGACCTGCAGCCTTGTAGTGGAGCAAAGAAAACTCAAAAGTAGGTCTTAAATTCACAGACATTCATTATGATTGTCTCAATAAGGGCCTTATAGTTATTGTTCACCTTTGGTGAGTCATGGATCATGACTGAAGGGCAAGAGCCCTTTCCCCAGGAAGATGTATCCACCCATAACTGTTTTATATAATTGATGGAAGTGTGCAGATTCTCTGAAGCTCATTTCTGTACCCTACTGTAAGTCTAGAAAAAGAAAGGCATAGAAAACAAGTAGAAATAGATGCTTTTTATTTACTTTTAAAAGCAATTTCTGAAAAATTATGCTAGTATTTATAGTTTAAATAAATTACAATGGAAAAAGGACAAAATAATATTTGATTTTGGCAATTTGTTCATGGAAGAAATTATAGATAATAGGAATCACAATAAAATTAATTTTGAAATCCTTGTGAGAAAGGGTAGGTAAAAAACCTTTTTGAGATTTCTCTAAAGTCTAAAATGTCAGCTTATGGATGGATTTCCCCAGTCAAAAATTTTCCTAGGAGGAAATTTGGCCAAATGCCTAGAGCTAGGAATTTAGGATGAGTTTCTAATTGAATAAGCCATCCTACATAGTTAATCCAACATGTACAAAAAGCAACTCTAAATTCAAAGGAATAATAAGATTTAGGATAGGAAGCAGAGACTAAGAGGCAAACTAAGATTTGATAGAAACTAGAAAAGGCAAGACGAGCCTAAAGTATCCCATGGTTAGCCGCAGAGTCACAGCTCAAACAGGTATGCTCTAACCACACAATCTAAAGTACTTTTCACTCCATTACCTGCTTCTTTCTTTCTTAGCACTTAAAACATTCTGAAATTATTTTGCTTATTCACATATTTACAAGCTCATGGTCAACTTCCCCTATTAAAATGTAAGCTCTCTCTAAAAAAAATAAATAAAATAAAATAATCAGTTTATCTGGAGACATTAAAAGCAGAGTTCTATCCAAAAAAAGGATCTGTGGGAATAGGGTCATGTTATTCACACTTGAATTAGTATTGCTGTTTTGGAGCATAGAATTATACCTTTAGATATTAGCTGTCTCCTTTAGATAGACTCCTTGTGGCTTGTAAATACTCTAGAACAGAGGGAATGATGGTGGTGAGAGGCAAAGGAAGAGTCAACTAGTTACTGAAGAGTCACTAGTCACTAATAGACTAGTCAACTAATGTCACTGTGAATGTCAATGGCCCTTTAACTTAGAAGACATTTAAAAATTACAATGAATCAAAAGCAGCATTGACTTCTGTGCCTTATAGAATCTAACAAGAATATCTAATCATTCACTTGTCTGTGCTTTGTAGTTCACTTTACAGGTATTATCAGTTGATGGTATTTATTTTTACCATTATTGTTTTTCGGACAAGGAAATTAAGGTCAGAGAAGTCAAATAACTGTCCCCCAAATTTAAGTTATGATAGATCTGAGGCCTCTTTCTACTCAATTGAGAACAGTACATTCCATCTTAGAGTCATCTGGCACTATCAGCAAGAATTTGAGAAATTAGACTGGTGTCTCCTAGGGCAAGAAGGAATGGGGTCATGTTAGGCTCCGTGTCAGAGAGGAGCACTGAAAGGTGGGGTGATAAAATACTGGCTCTTGGTGGTTGGGAGTTTAATAGTGAAGAACAGAGAAAACAGATTCCTACTTCACAGTTCTGTTGGAGCCCAATCCAGAGTAGCACTGGTCAATGAGTTGAAAGAGGTCTTGAGGCATAAGAAGAGAAAGCAGAGGCCCAATCAGTTTTATGCTTCATTCTTTGCTAAGGAAGATGCTGAGATCTTCCCTCCCAAATTTCAGCTCGAAGCTGAAAGGTCAGAGGTACTAAAACTAATAGTGACAGAAGCATGGTATGTTATAAACCTAATGACAAAATAGATGGAAATAATAACTTGGAGGGCACTCATCCCACAGTGCTGTAGGAACTCAAGAGTAAAACAGTCTATGAATGTAAGGTAATTTATAGTCACCAATGACCTTTGAGTATTCCTAGAATTTGAGGATGGGTAACAAATCCAATCGCCTGTTGCAAAAATCCAACCTTTGTCATCAATTTTTAAATTTTATTTATTTATTTATTTTTTTGAGACAGAGTGCCACTTTGTCACCAAGGCTGGAGTGCCGTGGCACAATCTCAGCTCACTGCAACCTCCACCTCCCGGGTTTAAAAGATTCTCCTGCCTCAGCCTCAGCTGGGACTACCACCCAGCTGGTGGTATGCACCACCACACCTGGCTAATTTTTGTATTTTTAGTAGAGACAGGGTTTCACCATGTTGGCCAGGCTGGTGCCAATTTCGTAACCTCAGGTGGTCCACCTGCCTCGGCCTCCCAAAGTGCTGGGATTACAGGCATGAGCAACCGCACCCTGGCCGTGTCATCAATTTTTTAAATGAAATAAGTACTTTATTTTTTAAATAGCAATTTTAGTTTCATAGCAAAATTGAGAGAAAGATACAGAGATTTCCCATATATTCCCTGTATTAACCCTTTTGGACTGCTGTAGCAAAGTCCTATAGTACGGCCTTATCAACAATGGAAATTTATTTCTTATTCTGGAAGTTGGGAAGTTCAAGAGTAACACACCAGCAGATTTGGTGTCTGATGAGGGCACGTTTTCTGGTTCATAGACAGCCATCTTTTCATTATGTCCTCAGATGGTGGAAGGAGCAAGGGAGTTCTTTGGGGTCTCTTTTATAAGGGCATTAATCCCATCCACAAGGGTTCCAGCCTCATGACCTAATCACCCCCTCAAAGGCTCCACCTCCTGAGACCATCACATTGGGGATTAAGTTTTCAACATAAGAATTTGTGGGAGACACATTTAATCTGTACCTTCTCTGTCTTCACTCATGTATAGCCTCTCTCATTATCAACATCCCCCACCAGAGTGGCACATTTGTTAAAACTGATGAACCTACATTGACACATCATAATCACCCAAAGTCCATAATTTACATTAGAGTTCATTCTTGGTGTTATACACTCTATGGGTTTGTACAAATATATAATGATATATTTTCACCATTGTAGTATCATATAGAGTATTGTCACTGCCCTAAAAATCCTCTGTGCTCCGCCTCTGCATCCCTCCTCTATATCCCTCCAAATCCTGGCAACCACAGATATTTTTTATTGTCTCCATAGTTTTGCCTTTCCCAGAATGTCACATAGTTGGAATCATACATATGTAGACATTTCAGATTGGCTTTTTTCACTTAGTAATATGCATTTAAATTTCCTCCATATCTTTTCATGTCTTGATAGATCATTTCTTCTTAATGCTGTTAAACTAAAATAAAATAGAGACCAGGCCTGAAGAATCTGTAAGTGGACAAAGTCAGTTAGGTCTCATATATGACTTTAACCTTATTTTATTTGCAAACATAATCAAAACTTAACTTGAAGCTGGACACAGTGGCTCATGCCTGTAATCCCAGCACTTTGGGAGGCCGAGGTGGGTGGATCACTTGAGGTCAGGAGTTCAAGACCAGCCTGGCCAACATGGCAAAATTCCGTTTCTACTAAAAATACAAAAATTAGCCAGGCATGGTGGCTCACGCCTGTAGTCCCAGCTACTCGGGAGACTGGGGCAGGAGAATCTTTTGAACCCAGGAGGTGGAGGTTGCAGTGAGCTGAGATCATGCCACTGCACTCCAGCCTGGGCAACAGAGCAAGACTCCGTTAAAAAGGGGGGGGGGGAAGAAGCTTGGACTATTTCTTGTAAATGCCCATATGAAAGAAAAAGAAAACTTAAGCTCAACTAATCAGAAACCACCAACTGTTATAGTTGTGTAACTGGGGACTTTCCAGGAGCCTGCACCAAATAAGGCAGCTGCACAATCAATCAAATATTTTCTTTGCTTTACTTCCATGTTTGTCCTATAAAACCTCCCCTTTGCACTCCCTCTTTGAACTCCCCAAACTACTTGTAGTTTGGAGCTGACCATTTAATGAATCATTGTTTGCTCAAATACATTAAAAAAAATTAAATGTGCTTCAGTTTACCTTTTAACAATGTTGAGTGATATTCCATTGTCTGGATATACTATATTAATTCATTCACCTACTGAAGGAAATCTTAATTGCTTCCAGGTTTTGGCAAAAATAAAGCTGCTATAAATATCTGTGTACAGGTTTTTGTGTGGACAGTTTTCAGCTCCTATAGTTAAGTGCTAAGGAGTGTGATTGCTGGATCATATAGTAAGAATATGTTTTGTTTGTAAGAAACTGCCAAACTGTCTTGCAAATGGCTGTACCATTTTGCATTCCCACCACCAGTGAATGAAAGTTCCTGTTGCTACACATCCTTGCCAGCATTTGATATTGTCAGTGTTCTGGATTTTGACCATTTTAATAGATATGTAGTGGTATCACATTATTGTTTTAATTGGCATTTTCCTGATGGTGTAAGATGTGGAACATTTTTTCATATGCTTATTTTCCATCTGTATATCTTCTTTGGTGAGGTGTTCCTTAAGGTCTTTGGTGCATTTATAATTGAGTTGTTTGTTTTCTTGTTGAGTTTTAAGAGTTCTTTGTATATTTTGGATAACAATTCTTTATCAGATATATCTTTTGCAATGATTTCCTCTCAGTCTGTGGTTTGTCTTCTCATTCTCTTTACCTTGTCTTTCACAGAGTAGAAGTTTTAAATTTTAATGAAGTACAGCTTATCAATTCTTTCTTGCATGGATCATGCCTTTGATGTTGTATCTAAAAAAGTCATCACCCTATTCAAGGCTATCTGGGTTTTCTCCTACGTTATATATGTTATATTCTAGGGGTTTTATGGTTTCCCATTTTACAATCAGGTCTATTATCAACTTTGAGTTAATTTTTTTAATTTTTAATTTTTGTGGATACATGGTGTATATATTACATATTGCAAGAGATAGGGTACATGAGATGTTTTGATGCAGGCATGCAATGCATAATAATCACATCAAGTAATATGGGGTATCCATCCCCTCAAACACTTATCCTTTGTGTTACAAACAATCTAATTGTAATCTTAGTTATTTTTAAATGTACAATTAAATTATTATTGACTATAGTCACCCTGTTGTGCTATCACATACTAGGTGTTATTTATTCTTTCTGACTATTTTTTGTACCCATTAATCATCCCCACCTCCCACCCTCTCCACTCGTTTTCTCAGCCTTTGGTAACCATCCTTCTACTCTCTATCTCCATGAGTTCAATTGTGTTGATTTTTAGATACCACAGATAAGTGAGAACGTGTGATATTTGTCTTTCTGTGCCTGGCTTATTTCACTTAGCATGATGACCTCCAGTTACGTCCACGTTGTGGCAAATGACTGGATCTCATTCATTTTTATGTCTGAATAGTACTCCATTATGTATATGTACCATATTTTCTTTATCCACTTGTGATGGCTAATATTGAGTGTCAACTTGATTGGATTGAAGGATGCAAAATATTTTTCCTGGGTGTGCCTGTGAAGCTGTTGCCAAAGGAGATTAACATTTGAGTCCATGGACTGCGAAAGGCAGACCCTATCCTCAATCTGGATGGGCACAATCTAATCAGCTGCCAGCGTGGCCAGAATGGAAGCAGGCAGAAGAACGTGAAATGACTAGAATGGTTTAGTTTTCTCGTCTACATCTTTCTCCCTTGCTGAATGCTTCCTGCCCTTGAACATCAGACTCCAAGTTCTTCAGCTTTGGAACTCAGACTGGCTTCCTTGCTTCTCAGCTTACAGACAGCCTATTGTGGGACCTCACCTTGTGGTCATGTGAGTCAATACTCCTTGATAAACTCCCATTTATATATACATCTATCCTATTAGTTCTATCCCTCTAGAGAACCCTGACTAATACACCATTCATCTGTTGATGGACACTGATATGGTTTGGCTGCGTCCCCCATACAGGTCTCATCTTGAATTCCCATGTGTTGTGGAAGGGACCCGGTGGGAGATAATTGAGTCATGAGGAGAAGTCTTTCCCATGCTGTTCTAGTGATAGTGAACAAGTCTCATGAGATCTGATCATTTTATAAAGAGGAGTTCCCCAGCACAAATTCCCTCTTTGCCTGCTGCCATTCATGTACAAAGTGACTTGCTCCTGCTTGCCTTCCTCCATGATTGTAAGGCCTCCCCAGGCATGTGGAACTGTTAAGTCCAATAAACCTCTTTTTTTCTGTAAATTGCCCAGTCTTGGGTATGTCTTTATCAGCAGCATGAAAGTGGACTCATAGAGACACTTAGATTGCATCCAAATCTTGTCTATTGTGAAGAGTGCTGCAAAAATTATGGGAGTGCAGGTATCTCTTCCATATACTGATTTCCTTTCTTTTGGGTATATACCCAGCAGTGGAATTGCTGGATCATAGGGTAGCTCAATTTTTAGTTTTTCAAGGAACCTCCAAACTGTTCTCCATAGTGGTTGTACTGATTTACATTCTCACCAACAGTGTGCAAGGGTTCCCTTTTCTCCACATCCTCGCCAGCATTTGTTATTGCTTGTTTTTTGGATATAAGCCATTTAATTGAGGTGAGGTGATATCTCATTGTAGTTTTGATTTGCATTCCTCTGATGATCAAAGATATTGAACACCTTTTCATATGTCTGCTTGCCATTTGTATGTCTTCTTTTGAGAACTGTCTATTCAAATCTTTTGCCCGTTTTTAATGAGATTATTAGATTTTTTTCCCCATAGAGTTTGTTTGAGATCCTTATATATTCTGGTTTTTAATCCCTTGTCAGATGGGTGGTTTGAAAATATTTTCTCCCATTCTATGTGTTGTCTCTTCACTTTGCTGTGCAGAAGCTTTTTAACTCGAGGTGATCCCATTTGTCCACTTTTGCTTTAGTCGCCTGTACTTATAGAGTACTACTCAAGACATTTTTGCCGAGACCAAAGTCCTGGAGAGTTTTCCAAATGTTTTCTCGTAGTAGTTTCATAGTTTGAGGTCTTAGATTTAAGTGTTACATCTATTTTGTTTAATTTTTGTATATGGTGAGAGATAGGGGTTTAGTTTCATTTTTCTTCATATGGATATCCAGTTTTCCCAGCACCATTTATTGAAGAGACCATTTTTACCCCAGTGGTTGTTCTTGGCACCTTTGTGAAAAATCAGTTCGCTGTAGGTGTGTGGATTTGTTTCTGGGTTCTCTATTCTGTTCTATTGGTCTGTGTGTCTGTGTATCATAAGGGTGACAGTGGTTTCTTGCTGCTCTCTGGCTTATCTCACTCTTGTGTGTTGGCTCTCAGTTCTTCCAGTCACTCGTGTGACTAATTCCTTGAATCAATTTCTGTTGTAAATTCCTGAAGTGGTTTCTACTTTCCTGGTGGGTTCTTTATTGATTTATGTAAAAAAAATCTTTAATCTAGTACCTGGTTAGTAATAATTTCTTCTTATATGGTGGGTTTAAATAAATATAAACTAAGTAGAAATTAGTAAATCCTAAGCATTTTAAGTATGAGAAAAATGCCACAAGCTTATAAACCTTTATTCACAACTCTAAAATCTATAAAGCTCAGAAAACTGAGTTTTGTTTTTAAAAAATCAACAGTGTTTTAAAAACAGTTTGTGGCAAACTTGTTTGATTGCAAATTCTGACTTGAACTGACATGAAGCTATTTATAGCATTTATATACCTTATTCTGTGTGACTTTATTTATAAGTTTCATTGCAGAAAATTTAATATATTTGACTCCAGGAGACTTATCAGGCTCCACTGGGGATGTTATGTCATAAATGAAATGTGCATATATAAATTCCAAAAGATTCTGAATTTAGAAATCCATTGCACCCAAGGGTTTAGAGTAAGGGATTGTGTGGTCATACAGATTTCAGAAAAAGGAAAGGTTATCTCTGAAATGGCCTTGCAGAATTGGTAGAATGGCAGAGATAGGAGGTAAAGGCATTCTGAGTATAAATAAAGTCATATTTATATGTACATATTTATATGTACATTATGTATACATATATATGTATAAGCTTTTGTAAAATGGGTAGAGTTCTTGATTTGATTCTCAGCTTGGTCACTGTTAATGTATTGCAGAGCTGCTGATTTGTATACATTAATTTTGTATCCTGAAACTTTTCTGAATTCATTTATCAGTTCTAGGAGCTTTTCAGAGGAATCTTTAGGGTTTTCTAAGTATACGATCATATCATCAGCAAACAGTGAGAATTTGACTTTCTCTTTACTGATTTGGATGCTCTTTATTTCTTTCTCTTGTCTGATTGCTCTGGCTAGGACTTCCAGTACTGTGTTGAATAGACGGCATGAGAGTGGGCATCCTTATCCCGTTTCAGTTCTCAGAGGGAATGCTTTAAACTTTTCCCTGTTCAGTATTATGTTAGCTGTGGGTTTGTCATAGATAGCTTTTATTACATTGAGGTATGTCTCTTTTATGCTGATTTTGCTGAGGGTTTTAATCATAAAGCAATGCTGGATTTTGTCAAATGCTTTTTCTGTGATGATTGAGATGATCATGTATTTTTGTTTTTAATTCTGTTTATGTGCTGTGTCACATTTATTGACTTGTGTATGTTAAACCATCCCTGCAACCCTAGTATGAAACTCACTTGATCATGGTGGATTATCTTTTTGATATGCTGTTGGATTCAGTTAGCCTAGTATTTTGTTAAGGATTTTTACATCTATGTTCATCAGGGATACTGGTCTGTAGTTTTGATTTTTTGTTATGTCCTTTGCTGGTTTAGATATTAGAGTGATACTGGCTTCATAGAATGATTTAGGGAGGATTCCATCTTTCTCTGTCTTGCGAATAGTGTCAATAGGGCGGTATAAATTCTCTTTGAATGTCTGATAGAATTCAGCTGTGAATATGTCCAGTCCTGGACTTTTTATGGTTGGTCATTTTTTTAATTACCATTTCAATCTTACTGCTTGTTATATTGTTCAAGGAGTATACCTAACCAAGGAGGTGAAAGAACTCTACAAGAAAAACTACAAAACACTGCTGAAAGAAATCATAGATGGCACAAACAAATGGACACACATTCCATGCTCCTGGATGGGTAGAACCAATATTGTGAAAATGACCGTACTACCAAAAGCAATCTACAAATTCAATGCAATTTCCATCAAATTGCCAACATCATTCTTCACAGAACTAGAAAAAAAAATCCTAAAATTCATATGGAACCAAACAAAAGCCCACATAGCCAAAGCAAGACTAAGCAAAAAGAACAAATCTGCAGACATCACATTACCTGACTTCAAACTATACTATAAGGCCATAGTCACCAAAACAGCGTGGTACTTGTATAAAAATAGGCACATAAACCAATGGAATAGAATAGAGAACCCAGAAATAAAGTCACATACTCACAGCCAAATGATTTTTGACAAAGCCAGTGGCATAAAGTGGGGAAAGGACACCCTATTCAACAAATGGTGCTGGGATAATTGGCAAGTCACATGTAAGAGAAAGAAACTGGATTCTCATCTCTCATTTTATACAAAAATCAATTTGAGATGGATCTGGGACTTAAATCTAAGACCTGAAAATATAAAAATTCTAGAAGATAACATAGGAAAAACCCTTCTAGACATTGGCTTCGGCAAAGACTTTATGACCAAGAACCCAAAGCAAATGCAACAAAAGTAAATAGGTGGGACTTAATTAAACTAAAAAGCTTCTTCACAGCAAAAGGAACAGTCAGCAGAGTAAATAGACAACCCACAGAGTGGAAGAAAATCTTCACAATTTATACATCCAACAAAGGACTAATATCCAGAATCTGCAAGGAACTCAAACAAATTAGCAAGAAAAAAACAATCCCATCAAAAAGTGGACTAAGGACATGAATAAGCAATTCTCAAGATATACAAATGGCCAACAAACATATGAAAAAATGCTCAACATCACTAATTAACATGGAAATGCAAATCAAAACCACAATGCAATACCACCTTACTCCTGCATGAATAGCCGTAATCAAAAAATAACCAAAATCATAGATGTTGGTGTGGATGTGGTGAAAAGGGAACACTTCTACACTGCTGGTGGGAATGTAAAGTAGTGCAGCCACTATGAAAAACCGTGTGGAGATTCTTTCAAGAACTAAAAGTAGAACTACCATTTGATCCAGCAATCCCACTACTGAATATTTACCCAGAGGAAAAGAAGTCATTATATGAAAAAGATATTTGCATATGCATGTTTACAGCAGCACAGTTCACAATTGCAGAAGTATGGAACCAGGCCAAATGCCCATCAATCAACTAGTGGATAAAGAAATTGTGGTATATATACAATGGAATACTACTCAGCCCCAAAAAGGAACAAATTAATGGCATTCCCAGCAACGTGAATGGAACTGGAGGCTATTATTCTAAGTGAAGTAACTCAGGAATGAAAAACCAAACATTATGTGCTCTTATTCATAAGTGGGAGTTAAGCTATGAAGATTCAAAGGCATAAGAATGACATAATGGACTTTGGGGACTCGGGGGAAAGGCTGGGAAGGGGGTGAGGGATAAAAGACTACAAATTGCGTTCAGGGTATACTGCTTGGGCGCTGGGTATACCAGAATCTCACAAATTACCACTAAAGAACTTAGTCATGTAACCAAATGCCACCTGTTCCCCCAAAACCTGTGGAAATAAAACATTTTTTAAAAGAGAAAGGTATAAATAAAAATGTAGAAAAAGGGAAAAATGAGAGACGTGGAAAAACTGTAAATAGGAGGAGGAGATAAATGAGAATAAGTAGGATATAAATTATAAAAAATTACCTAATGTTGAATAATATTGATAAGAAATTGAGAACCTTTCATAAATTTTGAGTAGAAGAGTAACTTAAATGACATTGTGCTAAAAGAACATTAAACTAAGTAGGCTGGCTTGATAAGACAAATTTTGGAGATGGGATACATTCAACAGGCTGCTTTAATAGAATGGGCAAATAAAATTGAAATGGGTTGGTGGTACGGCAAACAAAGTACAAATATAGAGTCTATAGTATTTGGTAATTAACTGAATATAGGGGAAGGGAAGGGTATCTTAGATAACTAAGTTCTCATGGCACTGAAAGAACGGTGCTACCATTAGTAGAAATATACAAGATAGTGGGAGGAGCAAGGTTTGGGATAAGAGGACATTTTTAAGCTAGGACATACGGGGGAGCTCAAATATTAAAGCCATCTGGAAATGATGGAATGTTATGAAGACAGCATGTGAATATCTGCTTTCTTACAGTCATTTATGGAGTCATAAGGTTGTGAGAAAAGCATTTCCAAGTATGTTCTTCATTTGAAATTAGCATATAGACATCAGACTTCAGAACTGATAGGTTTGCTTTGGTAAAGCTCTTCAAAACAAAAGCTTTGCCAATGTTTGGATTTAAATAAATTCCTATAACTAAGAACAGAAACTGCTATTTTCATATTAACAAATTCACTTCCCCAGCACATATGCCACAGTTCCAGAATTACAAATTGAATGAATACACAGTTATGAAAAGAAATTCCAAAGTGATTTTATGGTTTTGATTCCTTGTGAGTTTGGAATTATCATTCTAAGGTGATCTGAAAATTCTTATTCCTCAAAAGTAGTTTATTAAATAGACATCTATCCTTTTCCTTTGAGAAATGGCAATCACAAAACCACAGTCATATTTTTGTCATTGCTCAAGTACCATCGAAATTGCAGTATCATAGAAACAGATGCACTTCTCTAATTATAGAGATGGTGACTTTGTTTATAGGCAAATGCAGTTTTCAAATGTACAACTAGTTCCTTTTTATTAAGTGGGTCTCCTGTGGCTAGAGTGAAGTTAGCTCTCATAAGTATACACAAGGACACCTGTATTAGTTCACTAGGGCTGCCTTAAGAAAATACCACAAACTGAGTGACTTTAAAAAAAACAAATTTATTGTCTGGGTTTTGGAGGCTAGAAGCTTGAAAGCAAAGTGTCAGTAGGGTGGGTTCCTTTTGAGGGCTGTGGGGGTAGGATTTGTTCCAGGCCTTTCTGCTTGGCTTGTAGATGGCCGTCATCTCACCCTGTCTCTTCACATAGTCATCCCTGGGTACATGTCTGTCTCTGTCCAAATTTTCCCTTTTGTGAGGACACAATCATATTGGATGAGGGCCCACCCTCCTGGTCCCATTTTAATTTAATCAGGTCTGTAAAGACTATACCTTCAAATAATGTTACTTTCTGAGGTACTTGGCGTAGAACTCCAATGTGGGTTTTTTTTGTGGGGGGTGGGGTGGACACAATCATTATGGGTGTGTTCATATGACTCATGCACCCCTTGCCCCCACTGCTGAGAACGTGGGATGGAACTCCTGGATGATAGGCTGACACAGACAGTTCTTTCAAGGAGGAAAATTAATAATCAATGGAAAGAGGATTATTTGTTCACTGGGTCCTCTTTACTATTAGACTAAAGATATTCTTTCCAAAAAAATGGAGCCTGGATACATCATAATTATCTATCTGTCAGTAAAAGCAATAACTTTTTAAAAAAAATTCCAGGAGAGTTTTTATTTTATTTATTTGTCATAATTAACTTTTATTTAACTTAATTATAAGTTGCTGATGATAGGGCATTATCTTATGCCTAACATACAGTTGTTCTTGTGCCCAACATATTGTAAGTTTATTAAATAAGTGAAATAATGAACAAATAGTTTATGAGATTCTGTTGTATACCATTGCATTATCATTTGGAGAGAAGAAAGAGAAAGAGGAAACAAATAATGGAATGACAGAATCCTCTCTGTAAATAAAATAAAAATAAAAATTATAGAATATTAGAATTTGGAGACCATTGTAGGAGAAATTCAGTCTCCCTTTTCACAATGGAGAATTGATGTTCAAGCAGATCAACGTTTCTGAGATCATAGGGGTAGTTAGTATCAGGCTTAGGAATAATATGGCATAGTGGAGGCACTTTGAAATCAGAGTTTTTATTGCTGCCATTTTTTATACAGGCATTATTTAGATCTGCAGGTCAATTAAGGATTGGCTGATCTCAGCTGGGCTCAGCTGGGTGACTGTTAATGTCATCTAGGCTCTCTCGTGTCCTCTCAGTTGATCTAGGCTGGCCTTGGCTGGGGTGATTTGGCTTTGTCCTTCATGTCTTTCATTTTCCTTTTGGGATCAATGGGCCCAGTTGGGTATGTTTTTATGGCAATGACAGAGGAGCAAGAGAGCAAGCCCAACTGTTGCAAGCATTTTCCAAGCTTTTAGTTACGCTATGTTGCTAATATTCCATTGGTAAAGTCAAAGGGCTGAGCCCAAGGTAAAGGAGAAGGATATACTCTCATTCTTCAATGGGAGAAACAATGAAGTCACATGACAAAGGCCACAGATAAAAGGGGAGGCTATGAAGAATTGAGGCCAATAATCTACCACAAATGATGAAAGATGGGGACTGAGAGATAGAAGGTGGGAATTTATAAGATGTGTGCTTTTCCCCTCAAGAATAGGGTGCCCAAAATCTTGGCTCTACTGTGTAACTTTGTGAAAATTGGCTATCTAGCTTCAGTTTCTTCATCTATAAGCAGAGATTAACGATATCTATATTGTTGTATAATTGTGAAGAATATGGAGATGTTATTTATAAAACTTCATCATGTAGTATATTTGGAATTTGTTAGATTCCTTTCCTCTTCTCCTTCAAGGTACTATTTCAGGGTATACATACCTAAAAAACTAGAAGACCATTACAAAGCAAATAATTTTGGGTGTTTGTTTAAATGTTTGTGCTGTTTACCAGTGAAGCCACCTTGTCCTCTAGTCTTCTTTGGTGGGAGGTTCTGATTAGAATTCAGTCTCTTTCCTTGTTATAAGTCTGTTCAAATGTTCTATTTCTTCTTGTGTCAGTTATTGTAGTTTGTGTTTTACTAGGAATTTGTTTCATCTAAGCTTCTGAATTTGTTGACATATAGTTGCTCATAGTATTGTCTTATAATCCTTTTATTTCTCTAAGGTAGGTAATAATGGCCACATGTTCATTTCTGACTGTTTCATGGCTTTTGATGTACCCTGAGTCTTCTAATCCATTGCAGTCATTATCCTTGTTGATGTTGTATTAACGCATCCCTGTTCAGTGAGACTGTCAGGCTGGCTCCTGTATCTGGGTGACACCACTTCATGAGCCCATGGCAGCGTCTTTGATCTGTGAGACACTGAGATGACCCAGTGTACTAGTTCATTCTCACACTGCTATAAAGACATACCTGATGCTCGGTAATTTATAAAGAAAAGAGGTTTAATTGGCTCATGGTTCTGCAAATATATACATAATGATTTATTGTGCATTACTGATTGTGCATTAATGTAGAGGAGGAAAAAAGGGGAAATTTCTTGGTATGAAGAGGATATTCAACAAAGATGAATGGACAGGAATAGAGAGGGTATTCCAAGGATAGAAGGGGACTGGCATAAAATAAAATGAGGAAATGGTGTTGAAATAAATAAAATCAGAAAATAGTCTCATGATAGCGCTTTCTCCCTGTGTGGGATACTAGAGTAGGAGGCATGTGCTAAATGGGTCTTGAAAAAATTTGCAAGATATTTCTTGTCTTATGTCTGTCCAGTACTTTTTCTTCTCCTAGGATTCTTTAGAGATTTGTAGAACTGGAAAGAAGATCTAAAGAGATTGAAATGACATGTGCTTTGCTTCTCTCCTATTTTCTGATCTTTTCCATTTATTCTAATCTTTGCTGTGGACATATATACCATTGTGTTCTTTATTCATTAAGCATTTATCATGGGCCAACTATGTGCAAAGTATTGTATCTGATTTGAGGTGATGAGTTAGTGGTTGTGGGATGTGTGTACAGAGATATATGACAAAGGTTTCTGCTGTCTGGAAACTGGATATTCTCAAGTTGTTCCTTCCACCCACCTGCAGTAATTTACATTCTTCTTTCTTGCACTATCTACTTTGCTTTTTATCTCAGGCTGACCTCTATGAAAAGGATCAACTGAGCTCTGTTTCTTCTGTCTTCCATTTGAGTTTAGTTGATTGGATGCACCAGTAAGGGGGAAGAGAGTTTGATTCCTGCCCTGCGGGCCTGAGGTTTGGCAGTGGCTGGATTTATACAAGTCACAGATCCCATCCAGCACCCAGACCTTTCCTACAGCAACAGCTACAGCTGCCCTGAGTTCTGGTAACTGCTCCTTCTCTTACTCCTTTAGGCCTAAAGGTAGTAATAGTTTCCACTGTTGCCAGTCCTGAGGTGCTTCATCAATAGTTGTTGGTTTCCCTTAATCCCATCCATACATTTGTACATAGTCCCTTCACGAATCCTTCTTCAGTTACTCCTTCTGATTGTGCCATCTGTGTTCTGTCAGGACCCTGGCTGATACACCTTCCTGCTGTAAAGCCAATATGTGAATTGAGAGACAGATGGTGGTAATGTGCTTTCCTTCTGAGTACAAGATTTGCTGGATTAGTGATACCCAATTTTTAAATATATATTTTCATACATTTTCCTTTTTGTTTGCAAGATGCTTTTTATTGTTGCTATTTGTCTTCTCTGAGATATTAAAGATAGCAGGTACAGTGTAGTATAGTAGCTTTTCCTTTCCTCTCTCCCTCCCTTCTTCCTCTCTCTCTCCCTCTCTCCCTCCTTTCCTCCCTCTCTTCCCTTTCTTTCATTCTTTCTTTGTTTCTACATATTTTATTTTAAATATGACAATATACATACACACATGCATACATATTTAAAATTCACCTTCCACATTATTAGACAAGCTCTTCTTCTCAATGCTGATTTTTCACAAATTATTTTCATTTGTGTAATCTAAGTCATAAAATGCAAACTTCTAGTAGCAGTAACCACTTTATATTGTTATCCCTGTGTATATAAAAGGCACTATGCAAAGTATTACACATATAATATTTAATCCTCATAACAAATCAATATTATTTAATTCATTTAACATCTGAGAAAATATAAAGATCAAATTAGTAGCTCAAGGTTAAATAGCAGTAATTTGCATAACCAAGATTTGAACAAAACTTAGTCTTACTCCCATCTCCCATGACATTTTCATTTCAAAACCCCTCTTCTACTTTTCTGACTCTGTTTTTCTCATCTGCCATTTCTATCAGCCATTAAACATTGCTCATGATCTTGCCTTAGCTCCAGGGGTTCCTTCACAGAGGTTCCTTCACAGTCTTCGAACAAGCCTTTGCATCTCTTTACTGAATTACATAAGAACTTATTTTTGTGGAAAAAAATGTTTATGTTTACCAGCATTTGTCATTCTTTCTTCTTAACTGCTATGTGAAGGAAAAACAAGAAGGAAACCTCTGAGATCTAATCAATGTTTGGACAAAACAATAGGACTGGTGTTCTGAGGAAAGATATTAGCATTAAGGCCAGACAATTTGGTGCCCATTTTATATGAAAACAATAAAATGCTGGTATTTTTTATTCATGCATTATACCTCCTCATGCCTTATACTTCTAAATAGTTCACTCTCAATAATCTCCCTGCACCCTTGCAATCTGTTGCCACATCTTATATATCCTAACCTTCCAATATCTCAAGAATTTCTTTTTTTCTATCCCTGCTATAATTTCCTTTAAAAAGTTTGTTCTGTGATGCTTTTGAAATAGGCAATAGTTTGCAAACTTTAATGTGTGATGTCTTAATTTTTCTTTTTTCTCTATTGTCAAACTCAATGTAACTTGTAAACCTCATTTACAATATCGGCAGTAACTCATTCTTATTAACTCAACATTCACTCAGTTTCACCACATGTTCTTGGTTGGAGTTAAGATCCCTTAGATTGAGTATTACCCAAGAGCCTCATCCACGGTCCAGGCTCCGCCTCCTTTTGTTTCCTGTCTAATCCTTTGATGGATGTGTCACTGTTTACATGCAGCCATGCTGAAGCACTTGCAGTTTCCTAAGCAGTGTCTGCAATGCTTTTCTTGCTCTTATTTTCAAAGATGTAGCTCTTTTTGCCAAGTAAACCATATTGTCCTTTCTCTCTTTTCACCTTCTTCACTGGAATTCACATGAATGAATAAATGTCTATTCTATTTGGCCTCTCTTTCAAAAGATTTGATAAATACCTAACTTCTGAAAGCCCCAAAGAAGTAAGTTCATTTCCATTCCAAAGATAAACAGGCTCAGAGATTTACTCTGCTCCATAAAAGTAACAAATATATAAATTGTAGATAAGGAATTGGAATTTCTGTTTCTGATTCTAAATTCCATATATCTCACTATACTTACTGTAACCTATTATTTGTTCATATATAATAGCAGATAGTAGTGGAATTCCTAATGTATATCAATCACTGGGATGCAGAGATGGTTTAAAAATTCTCACAGTTCAGAGGAGTACATGGTGAGATAAATAAAGCACGAATTGGAGACTTATGGCAACAGAGTCAGAGGGCAGAAAAAAATGCTGTGCTCTGGGAAGGTAGGAGAGACTCCTCAGAGAAGAAATATTTATGTCAAGTCTTCATATTTAAGTAAGACTTTCCTAGGCAGAATGAATTTCAGGGAGGAATAACTGATATTGCCTTAATTTTAAATTTTGATATTTTATCTTTTTTTGCATTGATTTTTTAAAATATTGCATAAAATATTTCCCTTGATGACTGAGTTTTTTGGCATCCCTTTAAACTTTGTGCTGAAGCAAATGCCCTGTTCTTCTAGCTCTAGTCTTTTCCCTGGGAACAGTCACGGAGTTGGAAAAGAAACAGATTTACCAGCAAATGGCGAACAATTCAGCCTTAGTAGAGTGAAGGGTGCAAGTCCGTGGGAGTGGTGGGGAGGTGGAGATTCTCCAAAGACAGTTGAGGGCTGAATTGTGAGGCGACTGTGTAATAGGCTAAAAATTTTGGTTTTGATTTTTTAAAAGAGTAATTGGAAGGCTTTTTTAAAAATCAAGAATAATATCATCAGATTTTATTTTTGGAAGAATCCTTTATAGAGGACTGAGTGAATCAGTGCAAGACTTGAAGCAAGGCAATAAACTGAGTTAGTTTCATTAAACAAAGTAAGAACTATTGAGAACCTAAATAAAAGCGAGATAGATATTAATTTGGGTAATATAATCTTATAATTAAAATATTTTATGCTAATTATAGAATTTTAATTTTTTTCTTCTAGGAATGTTCATCTGGCCAAAAATTATTTTGAAAATGTCATCATCTGATTTTCTACCTTTTAATATTTCACTTGTCTCTAGTTAAGCTATAAAATAATGGTGAAGCATAACTTCACATGTCTACTTTATCTGATAAACACTGTTTTTCTCGTTCTCAAGAAAATCAACAGCAGGAAACCTCAGAGTTGATTTTGTTTAGCCTCTTACCACATAGCGGAAAAAAATGGAAAATAAGTGCAAAAAGCCTGAGAAATTGAAAGTACACTCTAGTCACTTGAGAATTATCTCTCATAATCCTTTACAAACTTTTCTTTTCTCTTCTTTTCTTTTTTCTTTTCTCCTCTCCTCGCCTCTCCTCTCCTCTCTTCTCCTCTCTTCTCTTCTCTTCTTTTTTTTGGAGTGCAGTGATCTCGGCTCACTGCAGCCTCAACCTCTCAGACTCAAGAGATGTTCCCATCTCAGCCTTCCAAGTAGCTGAGACTCCAGGCGCACGCCACCACACCTGGCTATTTTTGTATTTTTTGTAGAGATGATGTTTTGCCATGTTGTCCAGGCTGGTCTTGAACTCCTGAGCTCAAGTGGTCTGGCTGCCTCAGCCTCCCAAAGTGCTGGGATTTCAGGCTACAAACTTTTTCAACCCTAATAAGGAGAAAGTTCCTCCACTACAAAATGCTCAACTCATCCTAATGTTTTTTCATTTGTTTACCTAGCAACATTCTTTCACTCTATAAGATATTTTTAAAAAACATAGCCTATAAGAGAACAATTTGTCCACGTATAGTTCAACCAGGGTTATGTCGTATTTCATTATTTAAATCATGCTATTTTTTGGGGGGATCACAGAATAACCATACTGGGGAATTAAGATATGAAAATGATAAAAGTCAACTGCTGATGGATTTCATGTTCCTAATCACTTTGCACCATATCATCAGCAAGAAAGTATGAAATTAAAAAGAATGAAGAAAAGGCTGTAATAAGTTTGTCCTGGAAAAATATGAGTTACTTTGTGAAGTAATAAGTAACTTTATTTTGGCAGTCATTGTTGGCAGACGTGGAAGATATTGTTTAATAGATTTTTCTGACTGTTTTCCTAATAGGGCATCTTCATCATGAACCTCAATGCCAAGTGTCTTATCTTGTAAGTTATGATATCTTCTTTCAGGGGACAGAGAAATAGGAGTTGAGAAACTAGTTTCTAGTTTGGTGAACAGAACCTTCTCTAAGCAATTAGGAAAATGAGTATGTATCTGTAGCAGATGTTAATTAGGGTTCTGTAATCATCTTTCCCTTTCCTTGCTTCTCCCTTATTTCCATTCCTTTTCTTTCTGCTAACTTGGGCATTTATTCATCCCCAAAGTTTCACATATCTTCTCTAGACTGGTGGCTCAATCTCCTCAACTCATTCTGTACTTCAGATATCTAGAGCTATAGTCTTGTTTGCCTTCTAGATTTTTTTTTCTTAGAATAGCTCAGTTTCTAACAGTGTACAGTGTAATATTTCAGATTGCCCTGCCTTTGCAGAAGATACTACTATTGGCTTAGTCAACTCAATTTGAAACCTGTGAATAACCTTTCATTTTTTTCATGTTTTCCTTTTCCTAGAACCTTATCTTCTTGATATTTTCAGCACGTCCTCTTTCATCCCTCCATTTCCATCCTCACAGTATGTCATTCATTATGACATGACTAGACCATTGCAGTAGCTGCTGCCTGGTCTTCCTTCCTTTGTGTTTAGCATTCTTGTCCCCTCTCCTCCAAATTCTAATTTAATCCGGGAATTTGAACTTTGAGATTGATTGTGTCACATCCTGCTCAAAACTCACTGTTTGCTCCTTCTCGTTTACTAATTAAGGTCACACATTCTATAGTCCTAACCTATCTATTTAATTGCATTTAACTATTGTTTTATTTTTAAATTTACATAGTGTGACACAATTTTTTTTGCTATGCAGTTTTATGAGTTGTGAGAATGAATAATGTCATGTCACCATCACCACAATCACAATAAATCGGTTTTGTCACCCCCAAATCTTTCCTTTTGATGTTCCTTTGTAGTCAAGCTCTTCTTCTGTCCCTGAGCCTTGGCCATAATTGATCTTTTTTCTGTCCTTATAGCTTTGCCTTTTCCAGAACATGACCTACATGCAATCATACAGTATGTAATATTTGGATCTAGATTCTATCACTTAGCAGGACACATCTGTCCTTATTGCATATATCGATAGTTCATTCCTTGTAATTGCTGAGTAGTATTCCATTGTATGGACCACCAAAATTTTCTTATCCATTCATTAAAGGACATTTGAGTTATTTGCAATTTGGAAATTATGAATAATGCTACTATCAACATTCACGTGTAGATTTTTATGTGAATATATCCTTTCATTTCTTTTGAGTATATACCTAGGAGTAAATGAGTGGGTCATATGGTAAGTGGATGTTTATCTTTGTAAGGAACTGTCAAACAATTTTCCAGAGTGGTTATACCATTACATTTCCAACAGGAATGTATGGGTATTCCAGTTGCTCTGCATCCTTGCCAGTGCTCACTTTGTCAGGTGTGTGTGTGTGTGTGTGTGTGTGTGTGTGTATGTGTGTTGTTTTTTAGCTATTCCAGTCCATGTATACTGATATCTCCTTGTGACTTTAATTTGCATGGCTCTAATGACTATTGATGTTGAAAATATTTTTATGTGATTATGTGCCATTGGTATATTTTTTTGGTGCAGTGTCTTGATATTTTCTGCTCATAGTTTGTTGGTTTTTTCTTTTCCTTTTTCTTTTTTTTTGAGATGGAGTCTCACTCTGTTGCCCAGGCTGGAGTACAGTGGCGCGATCTTGGCTCACTGCAACCTCTGTCTCCTGAGTTCAAGTGATTCTCCTGCCTCAGCCTCCTGAGTATCTGAGATTACAGGTGCTTGCCACCATGCCCGTATAATTTTTGTATTTTTAGAAGAGATGGGGTTTCACCATGTTGCCCAGGCTGGTCTTGAACTCTTGACCTCAGGTGATCTTCCCGCCTCGGCCTCCCAAAGTGCAGGGATTACAGGCGTGAGCCACTGTGCCCAGCCTTCTTTTCTTATTACTGAGTTTTGAGAGTTTCTTTTTTATTTTGTATACTGTCAGTTATATATATTTTTCTCCCAGTCAAAAGCTTGTCCTTTTAGTCTCTGAACAGTGTTTTTTTATAGAACAAAATATTTTAATTTAGCTGAAGTTTAATTTATCAATTTTTCTTTTATGGATCATGCATTTGGTGGCATACCTCAGATTTCTTTGTCTAATACAAATGCATGGAGATTTTCTCTCTTGTTTTCTTCCACAATTTTTATAGTTTCACATGTTACATTTAGGTCTATAATCCATTTTGAGTTTGTATGTGTATGTGTATAAACTGTGAGTCATAGGTTAGGATTAATTTCGTTTTTTGAGTCAGAATCTCATCCTGTTGCCCAGGCTGCAGTGCAGGGCATGATCAGAGCTCACTGCAGCCTTGACCTCCTGGCTCAAGTGATCCTCACGCCTTAGTCTCTCAAGTAGCTGGGACTTACAAGAATGCACCACCATGCCCATCTAAATTTTTTTGTGTGTTTTTTTGTAGAGATGGAGTCTCACTATGTTGCCCAGGCTGGTCTCAAACTCCTGGCCTCAAGCAATCCTCCCACCTCAGCCTCCCAAAGTTCTGGGATTACAGACATGAGCTACCACTCCTGGATGAGGTTCTTTGTTTGTTTTTTTGTTTTGCACGTGGAAGTCCAATTGTCCTAGCACCATTTGTTGAAAAGAAGTCCTTTCTCAATTGAACAGCATTTGCACCATTGCCAAATATCAATTGACTATGTTTGTGTTGGTATTCTTTTTGATTTTTTATTTTGTTTCATTGATATTTATCTTTTCACTAATACCATACTGTTTTGATCACTGTAGTTTTATAGTAAGTCTGAAAAATCAGGTTCTGTGAACCCTCCAAATTTCATCTTCCTTTGGTTTTGAATTGTTTTGGCTATTCCATATAAATTTTACCATCAGCTTGTTTATATCTACCAAACTTCTCCTGGGTTTTTTATTGGGAGTTGATTAAATCTACAGATCAATTTGGGGAGAATTGATTTGTTAACAATATTCAGTTTCTAGTCCATGAACACTAGATAACTCTCAATTTTATAGATCTTTTCAACTAACTATCTTTTGATTCTATAAATATTCTCTATTATTCTTCTTAGTTTCATTGTTTTCTGTTTTAATCTGTATTATTTTTGTTTTTCTGCTTGCTTTGGATTTAGTTTGCTCTTCTAGTATCTTACGGTGAAAATTAGACCTTTCTTCTTTTCCAAGATAGATATATAATGCTATAAGTTTTTATCTAGGTACTGCTTTGACTGCTTCTCACAAATTTTGATATATTTTATTTTTATTTAGGGAAAAATATTTTCTAATCCAATCTCCCTTTGCAATCTCATCTTTAAAGACTTTCCTTATGTACCCTGTGTTCTAGCCATACTTGTATGATTTCCTGCTTTTGTTCCTTTTCTTTGGCTGTTTTCTTTACTTGAAATGCCTTTCTTCCTAGTTTATCAGTCTGACCCTCCTCAAATGTCATATTCTTTGTGAAGGTTTCCTAGATCACCATAATAGGAAGTGATACCTCCTTCTTTGAGCCCCTAGAGTATGTTATACTTCTCTTATGTCATTTCATTCCTTCTGTTGTTCCAGCTCCAAGTCCTTGATGTCCCTCCTGCCCCAAGTCAGAGCTCTTCTCCTAGCAGTTAACAAGGCCCTTGCCTTATATTTTGTAAATCACATGAGTGAAGTTTGGTAATGTGCGTCATTGGTCTTCTCATAGGTTGGTTCTGGAGAGGTGGGTGTGGTAAGTCCTGCAGGTCAGGAGGGCAATGGGGAAGAGCATCGGGATTGCCTCCTACAATTGGCTTGCTTTCCTTTTTCTACCTGATTTTTTTCTATGTTTTTTTTTTCCTATCTTATGTTTTCTATGTATTTAAAAAGGTGTCATCTGGATAAAGAAGATGTGGTACATATACACCATGGAATACTTTGCAGCCATAAAAAGGAACGAGATCATATCCTTTGCAGGCACGATCTCGGCTCCCCGCAGCCTCTGCCTCTTGGGTTCAAGCGATACTCCTGCCATGAATGGACCTGGAAGCCATTATCCTCAGCAAACTAACACAGGAACAAAAAAACCAAACACTGCATGTTCTCACTTATAAGTGGGAGCTGAATGATGAAAACACAAGGACACATGGTGGAGAACAACACACACTGGGGCTTGTTGTGGGGGTGTGGGAGGAGGGAGCACATCAGGAAGAATAGCTAACAGAGGCTGGGCTTAATACCTGAGTGATGGGATGTTCTGTGCAGCAAACCACCATGGCACATGTTTACATATGTAACAAACCTGCACATTCTGAACATGTACCCCTGAACTTAAAAGTTGGGGAACAAAAAGTCAGTCATGTTATACTGTCCTGATTAAGCTCCTATCAATATTTACTTTATAAGATTCATATGCTTTTTTTTTTTTCATAAAGTGAGAGCAAGTTTATTAAGAAAGTAAGGAGATAAAGGAATGGCTACTCCACAGATGGAGCAGTGGCCTGGGCTGCTCTACTGAATATACTTATAGTTATTTCTTGATTATATGCTAAACAAGGGATGGATTATTCATGAGTTTTCTGGGAAAAGGGTGGGCAATTCCCAGAAATGAGGGTTCCTCCCTTTTTTAGATCATATAGGGTAACTTCCTGATGTTGCCATGGCATTTGTAAACTGCCATGGTGGTGGTGGGAGTGTCTTTTAGCATGCTAATGCTTATATTAATAATTAGCTTATAATGAGCAGTGAGGATGACTGGAGGTCACTTTCATCGCCATCTTGGTTTTGGTAGGTTTTGGCCAGGTTCTTTACCTCATGCTGTTTTATCAGCCGGATCTTTGTGACTTGTAAATTGTGCTGACATCCTATCTCATTCCATGGCTAAGAATGCCTGACCTCCTGGGAATGCAGCCCAATAGGTCTCAGCCTTATTTTTCCCAGTCCCTATTCAAGATGGAGTTGCTCTGGTTCAAATGCCTTTGACATATTTCTGTTTCACAAGGGTACCCTTAATCCTAAGGGTTGTAGAGGGATGAAGATCCATCTTCTGTAATTTCTTCACGCTGAATAGGGGCGGTGATATTCCTGCCTAACTATTAGGGCATCTTGTAGCCAGGGTAAAGAGGAGCTCAGTCAGAAAGCGTCAGTATGCTGAGGGCCATTTATAACTCTGAGTTCTGACAGAAGGTGTTATCTGGAAGATTAGTAATTGTTCAATTTAAGAAAACATTGAGAAAGCTCATCCTGTATTACTATATGAAGAGTACAACAGCAATAGATTCCACAACAGTAAAGCAAAATAAGCAAAATTATCCCAAGTAAACAAATTAGAAGGCTTTCCACGAACTGGGCAATTGTTGAAACCATGCTGATTTGGAGTCTCTAGCTGATTCCAACATATGCCCAGAATTAGAATACTGATCCAGATTTTTACATTACCCATCCCTCTTGTTTCTTCTGAGCTGCAGTCAGAGATTCACTGGTTGATTCACAGGAATAAGCAGGGTTAGTCTAAATTACAGGAAAGAAACCTTAAAAACAACTGATGACTAGAATCTAATAACAGGTGTACCATAGTTTTCGAAACAGAATTTTTCTCTCGCCAGTCTCCCATTTTTACTAAAGACAAATCATAATGGGACTGATTTGTTTGCAAAAACAAGCTTTAGTCTTATACTTGGCCTGATTATTTGTATAAAGGGCAGCAAGAACAATTACTTGGGACATAGGATCTTTTTTAAATTGGCTTTGATGGAACTAGTTTAGAGAGTTAAAGGATTGTTTTAAGTTAGAATAAATCTGAAGGTTTGAGCAAGTTGTGGAAGGTTTGTGAAAATTTAATATTGTAAAAGAAATTCTGTGTGAGAACATATTGGCTAAAGTTCAGAGGGGTATTATTGCTTTATTTTATGTATCTCCCAACAGTATTAGCTTAATCTTGGAAGATATCATATCTAATCATCTTTCCAAAATTGTGCTTTTTATTCTTCTCCCCAGTGAGCAGAAGAAAAGGCACCTCACGACACATGACATTATTTAATGCATGTAGATTAGAATATTCCTTGAAGGTGTGGCTTAATTAATCTTTTTAATACATGTGTTGCCCACTTCTCATTACCATCAAGGTGCTGAACATTTCATTTATCTTCAATAAATGGTGAGGGCTAAAACATGGTAAACAAACAAAAAATACTGAGTAAAATACCTGGGAAGTTTTTAAAATAAAAAAAAATTTAATGAGTGTTTGCCAATCTGAGAGGCAAAGAATGCAGAAGGGTGTCTTATCAAAAACACATATTTGGCTGCAAAAGCATAGAACACACAAAGGCACAACAGTACAGTTTTCCACAGAGACACAGAAATGGTAAGTCTATCATCTCTTCCCTAAATACACTCTTAATGGAAATAAAAACAAGGAAGTGTCTGAGTCATCTATTTAGAATTAAATAATGTAGTGCTTAATTTAGTATCTATTTATAAAAATTAAGGCTTTTAAATGATCCCTATCATCAAAGAGTTCTATACAAATTTCTCATCCTTAGGTGTGAAGCTCTCAGATGAACACACATTGAAAATAATAGTGGCATATTAAGATGACTTGAAATTACATAATATAAAGCAAAAACTTCTTATTCAGAAAAATGTGCTGAACTGTGTTTCTAAGGGTGAATCAGTGTTGGTCCAAGTGAATTTACTGAAGTCACTTGTAGCATTGCCTTGCTCTATGAGAAAACTTTCAGATAAAGACTCTTAGATATTACAGAGCATAAAAGGAATAAGCATGATTCGCATTTTTTATACAGGGGAATGTGTGTTCTTTTATCTAGGAAAGCAAATTCTTCTTTTCATGCATCCTCAGGTTCTATATAAGCTTTTCCCACACTGAGCTCTTTTTTTTCCCAGTAACCTGTGTCAGAGTGAGTGACTTGGCAACTCTATGCACTTCAGGTGTGGTTCTTGTCTGGGGCCTGGTGATGAAACCAGTATCAAGGTTACTGGCATCCTGCCTGATTCACTTAGAAGTAGCTCTTGTCTATACCAATATGAAGGTTGAGGTTTCAATGTGACTGCTTAGATTTAGATATCTATTTGAACAATGGTTGAAGGAAGTTCTTTAAAATGAGACTTTGGAAGAATTGAGGTTGACTTGAAGACAGAAAACAAAGCTATTAGTGATGCACAGATAGGATTTTAAACAGTAAATATAGGCATGTCAGTGACTGATTATAAAATCTAATCACTAACTACTCTTCGTTAAAGGAGATAAAACCATTTCAGCTATGGATGGCTAGCAAAGAAGTAGGAGTCTCGGTTTTCTACTCTGCTATAATTTTTGCCCAAGTTGAACAGCTAGTATTTATCTTCTAATAGGAATATTCAAAGAGTTCTAGTCGCAGAAGTTTTCAGGCTTTACTGCATTTGCTGATGTCCATTTCACGTATACGATACTTTCTGCCAAACTCTGGTCTTATTTTTCAAACAGTTTTATTGAGATATAATTTACATATGTTAAACTGCATGTATTTAAGGTGTAAAATTTTAACATCTGTACAACTTATTAAGCCATCACCACAACAAAATAATGAACATTTCCATCATTTCCATATGTTTCCTTGTGTCTCTTCATAATCTCTCTTTCCCATTCCCTTTAGGAAATCCTTCCTCCTCCCTAGGCAACCACTGATCTACTTTCTCTGTCTATAGATTAGTTTGCATTTTCTAGGGTTTTATAAAAATGGAATATACACAGTGTGTTCTCTTTTTTGTCTTTTTTCACTCAATATATTTTTTTGAGATCTATTCATATCCTTGCATGTACCAATTATTTTTTATTGCTAAGTAGTATTCCATTGTATGGATATACTTCAATTTGTTGATCCAGTCACATATTTGGACATTTGGGTTGTTTTCAGTTTCTGGCTATTACAGTAAATTTCTGTAAGCATCAATGTATATATTTTGTGTAGTTAGATGCTTTCATTTCTCTTGGGTAAAAACTTGGGTATAGAATCATTGGGTCATATAGTAGCTGCATATTTAATTTTTTTAAAAAAAATTGTCAAACTCTTTTCCAAAGGGGTTGTACCATTTTACATTCTTATAAGCACTGTGTGAAAATTCCTGTTTTCTCCATCATTGCCAACAATTCGTATGATTGGTAATTTTGATTTTAACCCAATTTTTCTAATGACTAATGATGTTAAGCATCTGTTCATGTGCTTGTCATTCATTTATCTTCTTTTGTTTTTCCTATTTTAAAAACTGGGTTGTTTATCTTATTGAGTTGTAAAAATTGTTTATATATATTGTTTATATAGATCAAAGGCTTTTTTCAGAAATGTTTTTCAAATGTTTCCTCCCAATGTTAAAGAGTATTAAAATTTGATGAAATAAAATATAATTTTATAGTTCATGTCTTTTTATATTTAAGAAATCTTTGCAAAAACCAAGGGAATGAAGATTTTCTCCTAAGTGTTCTAGAAATTTTAGCTATTAATTTAAGGTCCACGACCCATTTCAAGTTAACATTTGTATAGGTTGTAAGGGGGTGGTTGTCATTTCTTAATCACATGGCTATCCAGTTGCTACAACACCATTTGTTAAAGAGATTATCCTTGCCCCATTGAATTGCCTCAGCATCTTTTTTGAAAATGAATAGACCATATATGTATGATATATCTCTTGATTCTTTATTTCATTTTATTGATCTCATTGTCTGCCTTAACACAAATACCATACTGTGTGAATGATTTTAACTTTATAATAAATCTTGAAATCAAGATTGCAAATCTTTAACTTTATCCTTTTTTTAAATGAAAGTTGTTTTGGTGATCTTATGTCTTTTGCATTTCTACAAAAAAGCCAGTAAGATTGTGTTTGGGATGACATTTAATCTATAGATCAATTTTGGGGGAAATTATATCTAAACAATATTCAGTCTTCTGATCCAAGATTATGGTATATACCTCCATTTCTTTAGGTCTTTAATTTTTTTACAACAATGTTTTGAAGTTTTCAGTGTACAGGTCTTACACATATTATATTTGTCCTTTTGAGGTTGCTTTTAAGCTTGTTAGGATGAATCAGAGCAACCTTTAGTCTAGGGCTAATTTTCTCCACTACTGCAGTAATACTCTTCTGAATATTCCAGCTGATGCCCTATGAATTACAAGATTTTTCATTGTGTCTTACAGAAACATGAGTTATTTCTAGCCTTATATGAATTTTGGAGATTGTTCTCTCAATTCTTTTAGTTTTTTTCTGTTTTTTTTCTATTGTATTCTCTTCTTTCTTTCTTTCTTTTTTTTTTTTGAGACAGAGTCTCTGTCATCCAGGCTGGAGTGCAGTGGCGTGATCTCGGCTCGCTGCAGCCTCTGCCTCCTGGGTTCAAGTGATTCTCCTGCCTCAGCCACCCAAGTAGCTGGGATTACAGACACCTACCACCATGCCCGGCTAATTTTTGTATTTTTAGTAGAGATGGGGTTTCACCATGTTGGCCAGGCTGGTCTCAAACTCCTGACCTCAAGTGATCCGCCTGCCTCGACCTCCCAAAGTGCTGGGATTACAGGCATGAGCCACTGTGCCCAGCCTTTTATATGGTATTTTTGGTTTTGCTTTTGTTTTGGCCAACCTCAGGCATTATGTACTTCCAAACATGCACAAATCAATACTCAACTGAATACTCAAGAGGGACCTTTTGCAGATCTTTCTGTAGTTCTCTATTTTTTAGTACTTTTCCATATAAACTCTAGATGCCTTGGCCTTCCCTGCCTCTCAGTCCTGTCTCCTTAACTTAGAGAGATTATGGGCTATACCTGGGTGCTCTCTCCCTACACAAGCAGTAAGCTGGGACAATCAAAATGCTTACCACACAGTTTGTCCTCTCTCAGTTATCACTGTCCTGTGTTGCCTGATGTACAGTATCTGAGTATGTTTCATATATTTTGTACAGGTTTTTAGTTGTTCCAACTGGGGAGTTAAATCTGGTCTCTGGTACCCTAACTACCAGAGCCAGAAGGAATATTTAACTTTATAAATCGTTCTTTTATCCTTATCTTTTGCCATTTGTACATTTGTATTTTGAAAGCTACTTCTCACTGCCTAGTGTGGAAATTAAGGACTCTTTCATTTTAATTATTGCTTTTGAGGTAGAAGTTTTAGGTAAGACTCCAAGCTCAGTAGAGAATCGGAATATAATATTGAAACTGTTGTGGTTTATTACTGACACATTGAAGCTTTCTAAGAAGAGTAAGGCAGGCTCCCAGGCAGGTCTGAAAATAGTTTGTGAAAGCAGGGGAAAGGAGACTGGCTTGGTTTTTATTGTGATGGGGGCGGTGGGGGCTGGGGTAAAGTGACAACTCACTGGAGCAGGCTTATGTGGTCTGAACTTCCTGCTGGGGCCAAAGGAAGGAATACTCGAGCTTTCTTATTAGTGTGCTCACATGTGGGACAGGAGAAGGGCAAATGGTGACACTTGAAAGTCATCAGCAGACAAACATTAGAAATAGAGTCAGGCTCTTAATTATAACTCACTCCTGATGTTGACTGATGAAAGAAAATGGGCCATGCTTCATTAAACTGGATTTGAGCTTATGTAAATCAGTCATTATGGCTTTCTATAAGGCCTGTAGCCTGAGGGCACTAATGGAGGTTGAAAACTTCTTAAATACGTTTTAAAAAAAATAAGGAACCTAAAATTAAACGCCTTGGTCACTTCAAGTAATGTTTCAAACTCCAAAGGGGATAAAGAGTGTTATAATGAGGACTTATGTCATGGCTTTAGTATGTGCAGAGACATGTAAGACCTATAAGGCAAGAGATTCCCAGGGTTCTTTACCCTAATGGAGGCATCTTTGAATAAGGAATCATTGATGGACTAGTTGGACAGACCATTGGCGTTGGCTTGAGAGCCTGAAAAAACGTGGCCAGGGCATTCAGTGCTTAGATGACTGCATGAAGTTTGGCCAGTTTTGCTCACTCTTGGACAATTTTGCCTGTCCTTGACTTGGGACATCTTGGTTGAAGCAGCAGCTCTACAGTGAGCATCCATCATGTATTGGTGGTGCTGCTATCCATGAAATATACAAACTCCTTTTGCTGTTCACTCAGTTGTTCTCAAGGGGACCCATAGGTAGCCAAACATTCTGTGAGAGGAGGAGTGACCTCCTCCAGAACTATGGAGTTTGACAAAGATCGAAGACAAAAGAAGCCACTGTATCCTGCAGGTGGGATATGCCAGAAGATGTAGTCTAAGCTGTATCAAGGTTTGGTTTTATCCTACAAGTGCTATTACTATTTTAGTAAGGAGGCCTTGGTGGCCACGATGAACCTGCAGATTGCTACTTTCATATTCCAAGGCATAATGGCCATCTGGATATGGAGGGTCATAGGCTCTGGGCCTAGATGAATCTGCAGGTTGCTACTTTCATATTCCAAGGCATAATGGCCATCTGGATGTGGAGGATCATAGGCTCTGGGCCTAGGATGACCTAGTATGTGGCAAGTGACTTCCCCTCCAGTGGTATTTAGCATGTAGCTGAGGAGAGCAATTTTTAATACCAAAAGCTCATGGGCAAGTTTTGGCCATCATGTCATATGTGGTCCATAAACTCTAACAGGTATGAGAGGAGTTTGCAAAGGCCTCTGCAGTGAAGGAGTCTGTGGGGGAACACTAAGGGCAGTGCTATTATACTTAAACAGAGAAAAGAGCCTTTTGTTGTGGAAGCCCCATTTAAGGTGGGTCAGTTTGTGAGAAATCGCGTAAATGGGCTTAAATTTTAAAATGAGGAATATATTACCTTCAAAATCCAAAAGACCTAAAAGGTGTTCAGCTTGTTTTAGTGTTGTAGGTACTGAGAGGGCCAATAATGTTTTTTTTGCCAGTGTCAAGGATGGAGTGGCCCTGACAGTGTCAAGGAGGGGGTGGTTTACCAAATAATTTTCAGGAATTAAACCAAGGTGCCATGATCTTGTATAAGGTTATGTATGGGTCAATGATCCATCCTCTTTTTGTGAGCCTCTTTGTGAGGATCTGTATTTCCTGAATGAGTGTGTCAAATGAATGCCCTTGGAGGAAGAGTTATCAGTATGCTGTAACTATGGGGAATTTAGACAAGGCAGTAGTTCTGGTGGTTAAGGTGAGGCATATGGGTTTGACCTCTAGTCCATGTTCAATAGCTTCCCTTAGGGCAAAGAGGTTATCTTGTTCGAATTTAGCAGTATGCCCAGGTATAACTAGTTTGAGCTCCATTATTATGAGCATGAAGGTTTGTCAATTGGTACATTTCAGCAGATATTACAATTAGTTTAGATCCTTTGTTGTAGAAGCATAAAAACCAATTAGCATACTTTTATTTTTTTATTTATTGTATAAATTATGTTAGTTTGGGGCTTCAGTTTCCAATTGGGTCCAATTGTGGGCCTGTGTTTCAGTTTTTTGTTTCCTCCCCGTTAAATTTACTTCTCTCTCTCTCTGTAATAATTACCTTACAGCAGACTGGCCCACTCCCTTTGGTGGTTATTGAATATACTTTGGTGGGGGTGAAGTGTTCTCTTTTCTATTATGCTGGTATTGTAAGTTTCTTCCCCTAGGGAGTCTCCAATCATTGTCATCAGGATTAGGGTCCTCCTGCATGGCAATGTTTGCTTTATAGAGTTTAGAGACTCGAGGTTTAAGTTGGGTTTGAATTAATCCCTGGTTGTACCGTTGGGAGTATCATAGGTGTTTTCTACATAACCCTGAGGATCAAGATTTTTTTTTTTTTTTTTTTTTGGCTGTAAAGTCATAGGCAACAGCATCAGCAAAGGCATTTCGTAGGGTCCTAGTGAGCCTATCTGCTTTAGGGGTATGACTGCAGCATGCCACATGGTGACTACTCTTCCTTGCATAACTGACCAAATATAAATACAATGTAAGTAGGCTTGTATATATCATAGGTTCTCTTTCTCCTGAGCATTCTATAGAATTAGGGCCAATGCCTGATTGAGACATATACTTTACATAGGCTGGGCATGGTGGCTTACATCTGTAATCCTAGCACTTTGGGAGGCTGAGGCAGGAGCATTGCTTGAGTCCGGGAGGTAAAGACCAGCCTAGGCAACATAGTGAAACATTGCCTCTACAAAAAGATAAAAAACAAGTAGCCAGGTGTGGTGGCATAGACCTGTAGTCCCAGCTACTCAGGAGGTTGCTTGAGCCCAGAGGTTGAGACTACAGTGAGCCATGATCACGCCACTGCACTCCAGTCTGGGCAACAGAGTGAAACCTTGTCTCAAAAGCAATTTTTAAAAAGGGGGTAAAAAAATTAAAGAGACGTATACTTTAAATGAGCTCCAGTCACATATTCTTGCCCCTAAATGTTATCAAAACTTCCTACTCATGTCAGTGAAATCTATAACAGAGGCTTGGTACGACTCAGCAAATGCAGCAGAAAGCATCACAGCTCAAAGTGAAAACTTGCCAGCAGGCTAGACAGCAGGCAATAGAGCCAGTTAAATCCAACTGACCCAATAAGTTTCCTTTAAAATATCTATACCAATTTGCATCACCATAGGAAATGAAAAGTTAAATAGTGCATGATTATACTAAACCAAGGAGCTCCTGGCTTACTATAAGAGATGAATAAAAAAAAGAATTGTAATGCAGTGTGATCAATTGACATAGAGGTTGGTTGAAGGCATAAATGAGAATAGGTGGCTTTTCCAGGGTAGAGAAGGAGGTAGCAGAGAGCCTTCAAAGAAGGAAACAATTGTGCTGGTCTAGAAGGAAGATTATGAATTTTTCAGATAGAATGCAGTAGGGATGGAGTGGATTGGAATCAATAGCTGAGAATTGCACATGTGAAATATGTGCAATGATACATTTGAGTAATGTAAGAAGCTCAGGATGGCTGAAGCATAGGGAGTACACATCAGCAGGTAGGCTGAAGCAGATATGTAGATGTTTGTACTTTATTGAAGGAAAACCACAATAAAGTTTGCACTTGGAAAGATCACCATGGCAGAAATGCATGAATAGCTTAGAGAGAAAGTCTAGAATCAGGGAAACCCAAGGCTGCTGATAGCCCATGTGGAACTTTTGTACAAATTAGAAAAGGGTACCCTCTCTCAAGTTACTTTTTACTTCATTTTTTGGAAAATGTTTATATCAATAATTACCTTACAACAGACATTTTACTGAAAAGTGAGAAAATTTTAATAAAAATATATAATGCTTACAATACAAATGGTGCCTTCATCAACAAAGTCAAGTGTAGGGACTGTGCAGAGCACACACTGCATAAACATGTATCACTGCCCTGTGGAGACCAACTAGGTAATTACTGCAATAGCTTAGATTGGAGATGACAGTCCTACTGAGGTAGTATGTTCTCTCTCTCACTCTCTTTCTCTCTCTCTCAGCAAATAGCAGCAATAATTCAAGGGCTTGTGATTTATGTTTCCTCAGATTTGAAACAATAGATATAAGATTTGAAGTAGTAGGACTCTTAAGATGACTCCAAGTTCTTTCGGCTTTTTGTTTCTTTTGGTCTTGAGAAATCAGGTGGATAATTACGTCCATCACCTACTAAAATGGATAATAGAGATAGAATCAGGATGTTTTTGGGAGGAGTATATTAGGAAATGATGAGTTCAATTTAGTTTCTGACATGCTAAGTTTGTAGTCTTTGTGGACTTACCTATGGGCAATTAAATGTGTTGATCTGGAGCTCAAGAAAGAGAATGGGCCAAAGCCATAGACTTCATAGTCACCAACACATTGGTAGTTGTAAAAGACACAGGAATGTGTAAGATTCCATGAGCTTTAGAGCATCAAGATTGATGCTTGGCACCATCCTACCAAATAGGTTAGGATAGGCCAAGGGATGAATGAGGTTAGGGCTGCAGGTTGGAGGTCTTCAGCTGGCTGTTGGGAGGCATTAGGGCAGATGGAGATGAACAAATAGGACCCTTGCTCCATAGGAGTGTTTCTCAAATTGTAGTCATTGGACAAGCGGCGTCGTAATTCCCTAGGGACATTTCATTAATAGTATATATTCCTGGCTACTAGTGCGGTTGAATTATAATATCTGGATGTGGGACTCTTTTATAGAAACTCTTTATGGGTGATTATTATGTATATTAGAGTGTTCTCTTTTCAAATAGGTCCCTTTTTCCCATAGTTATGGTACTTGAGACTAGATCAATTTGCTTAGTAAGCAAAACTGTAGTTTATGTTTAAACTAGGAATGGAAAATACGTAGCATGTGGCCTTGCATTTCCGTTTCCTATACTAATGGCAAGCCCTTTTCTGTTCAACCCAGTCATGACCTTAAACTATTTCTCAATGCTCTGCTTCAGGCAGATTCTACTAAGCAATGAGTTATCAGGCTAGATGAAACACATTAGCCACACCAGGCTTAACTTCTGGCTATATAAGAAGACAAGACACTTTTAGTATTAATACATCACTTTAATTTTTTCCTTTTCCACTATAGTTAAGTGGCAGAATAATATATATCTTACTATTTTTCATTCTAGCTAATGTAAAGGAGTCGATAGTAAAAGACGTATTTTTTTCTCTCCCATACTGAGAAGGTTTTACGTCTTAGAGATCTGGGTTTCATTAGCCTCATTGACAATTTAATAGACAAAAATTGTTTTCTAAAGTCTGAAGCTAGACTTTCTAGGAAAGGGAAGATTCTTAAGGCTGGGAGGAGGAAGATAATGGCCCTATTTAGGGGAGAGAGTAATGAGCATTCCTAAAATTGAGATAATGTGAGTGGGCCCCTGTTGCCCATAGTGCTGGAGTCATGTAATTGTTGAGTGTCCAGGAAGGCTGGACTCCAATAACTGTGCCACTGAATCGGTGTTGAGGATTTCATTGGTTGAGTTCATGAACAGACAAAAGGAGGAGCCCCTTTGAGGCTGCCTAATACCAGGCAAATTGGATGACAAAAAGGGTCAAAAATAAACGTGGCTCCTTGGCTTCTCCCTCCCATTTATTTTCTGGCATCTTATAAGTCAGTATTCTTGTATGATGTCATGGGAGGAGGAACTGCATCTCCCATATGACAAGTATTGGACTGTTACTCATCTGCCTTGATGTGTAGGGGTTCAGAGATAGATTTAATTTAATTTTAGAAAAATGAAGTAGTATATCTTTTCTTCAACCTACTAATTTATCCTCTATATATGGAGGCAACACAGTTTCCTGATTCAAGACACTGCCCCGGATGCCAATGCTCTGTTAACACATGTAAATGGCATCCTAAAGTGGAGCATGAGACATATAGAGAGGAATCAGGAAAATGGGCTGGTATAATGAGACAGGCAATGTGAACAGAGAGGAAGTAGGCATAGTGGTTAGGTACACTGGCTCTGAGGTCAGGCTGCCTGGGTTATAATGTAAGTTCTGCTATATTATAAATTAATTTTTTTTTTGAGAAGGAGTCTCCCTCTGTTGCCCAGTCTGGAGTGCAGTGGTGCAATCTTGGCTCACTGCAACCTCTGCCTCCTGGGTTCAAGTGATTCCGATTCCCCGGCCTCAGCCTCCCAAGTAGCTGGGATCACAAGTGTGCACTGCCATGCCTGGCTAATTTTTATATTTTTAGTAGAGACAGGGTTTTGCCATGTTGGCCAGGCTGGTCTTGAACTCCTGATCTCAAGTGACCCACTCACCTTGGCCTCCCAAAGTACTGGGATTACAGATGTGAGCCACTGCACCCGGCCAAATTAGTGTTAATGTCATTGTGTTTCAGTGTCCTCATCTGTAAAAAGGGATAATAATGGCATTGCTTCATAATCTTGTTTTGTTAATCATAATATAAAATGAAATGATGTGTATAAAACTTTTAGTTTACTGCCTAGCATATTAGTTTTCAGTAAATATTAGTGATCTGCATTTTACACATGGGTCCTATGTGCTTACTGAAGATGGCTGTATCTTAAAGTCTATATAGAAAAATGTAATTATCAGGATTGATTAATTGCTGCTTATTCTAATTTATTCACAAAAGGATTTGAGGTGGCACTACATAAGATACAAATATAAAAATATTAGAACAAAGGGACAAATAAGGAGAGTTAGATGACATCAAGAAGATATAGAAACACAGGCCACTAAGGCCCAACACTGCACCTGCAAGTGGGCCATATATTCAGCACTGGGCTTTCAGGTAAGCATTTAGGGCTTCTTCTTTCCAAGGTAGTCCTTAAAGTCATACCCTTCCTATATTTTTATCTTTTACCCCTTATATCTTGGCAACTTAGTCACATCTCACGCTCTCTGAAGGGAAAATGTGTTCAAAACCAAATTCATTATGTTTGCTTCAAAACAGTTGTTTTTTTCTTTCTTCCTAATTTTGGTTAAAGGCTCTACCATATGCCCAGATCTCAGATGTGAAACTCTGGGTTTATCTTGGTCCCTTTCTCCTTATATCAAGTCCATTAAAGTCCATCTTTCCTACTTAGCCATGTCTCTCCCATCAGGTGTCATCCTCCTTTTCTCTCTGCCATCCCTCTGGCTTAGATCTTCATTACCTCTCGGATGTCTCTTGTATTATTTTCCTGTCCATGTTTCCCTCTGCTCTTTGGTCTCCCTATTTCAATCTCTCTAATACATCCCTAACACATGTATCTTCCCCAAACAGAGTTCTAATCATATGATTCACTTGTTGAAAAACTTGGAGAGGCTCCCCACTGCATTTCAAATAAAGAATAAATGCCTAATCGTCAAGGGACCCTCACGATCTCATCCATTCTTTATTTTCAGACGTATCGCTCACCACTCCCAAACACATGGCAATGTTTTAACTGCTCTCCCCAACTCTTCTCTCCTTTCCTGTTCCTGCTTGTTTGGGGAGGTCTTATTAATCTGTGTTATCCCATGTAATAGAGTACAGTGCCTTGCTTAAGAGTTCAGTTAAAAACTGTTTGAAGTTTTGCTTCCTGTGAATTCAAAACCCATGGAGTGCTGCCCTCTTTTGGCTAAGATAGCACAGAGTCCAAAGCACCACATAGGAAATGATGCTGAATGACTCATCTTTTCCTTTGGGTTAGAATCCTCATGGAAACAAACAAGGCAGGGTGAAATGATTCCATCCTCTTTTCCCATATTATCTAGCTTCAAAGATTGTTTGTTTATGGAGATAGAAAGAAGATAAAATTCTGTATAGAAAACTTGGAACTCGACTAATTCAGATAATATATTATGTGTAAACTCAGAGCTGGGGCAAAGCCAGTAGTTAACTTTGAACACATCCAGAGCTCCAAGAATCTTCAGGCCTCAACACGGACTTTTATATAAGAGGTAAGGGATGAGAAAACAACAGGGTTCCCTAAAGGCCTCTTCACATTAAGAACAGCTTCCTGATTTAGGGACGACTTAGGCAAGTGGCCAGGTTTTTTTTGTTTTTGTTTTTGTTTTTTAATACCGATACTTAGTATTTGGTGAAGTAAGAAAAATAGGGCCTGGCCTAGGAGGTAAAGTTTACTTCTGCAGACCCTGCTGGGGCCAATTTGTGGCCATGCCTGAGCCAGTCCTGAAGATCCAGCAGAAGTATGGAGGAAGGATGACACGAAGCCCAGGAAGAGTAATACATTTTTAAGAAAGGACGACAGGATGAGAGGTGCACAGAAAAAAGCTTCCGAGTGGATGCCATCTCCTGATTACAATATGAATATTCTGGGGTTGTTAATTTTATAAAGTTATAACCACGTCTTTATTACTAATCACATTGAACCTCACTAAGTATAAAGACAATGAATAGTAAATATGTATGCATTATAAATAACTGGAAAGCTCAATTAAGACAGGCCTTGAGCTTTATCTCAAATGTCAATAAAATCAGACTTCCTTGGATCTGAAAGGGACAGTCATTCCAAAACTGAAACTCAGTGGGTGACAGGATGCCCACACCTCTTGGAGGAGGACAGAAAGGTTTGTGGGCTGGTGTCAGATACAAGCTTGGCACCATCTTTGATTAGGAGCTAATGTTAGCAGAAAGATCAAGTGTCAGTCATGACCAGAGTTGTTTTCTACTATCTTGAGAAGGTCACCGGATTGCTGCCCCTTCGTTTTTGAAACCTGATCTGGGGACCACAAACAGCCACAATGAATTGGATTACTGCCATGTGCTCTAAATTGGGCTGACAAGGCTGACTCAGTGCCAGGAGTTGACACAGGATGCAGCTTGAAATATTCACTTGGGGAGAGGGTTGAGATTTCTTTTTAATTGTCAATGATGTTATTTGAAGAGATAGGATTGAATATGAACACTGAGGAGTGAAATAAATATTTGTCATGCACTTGGATAGAGAAGATCCACAAAGGTCAGAAAATTTTCTGTGTTAAATTTTATGTTCTGGGGATTACTTGGCTATACTGGGAAGCTGCTGTTCCTTTTAAAAAGAGGTGAGTGGTGGTTCATGCCTGTAATCCCAGCACTTTGAGAGGCCGAGGCGGGCAGATCATGAGGTCAGGAGTTCGAGACCAGCCTGACCAACATGGTGAAACCCCATCTCTACTAAAAATACAAAAATTAGCCGGGTGTGGTGGCATGTGCCTGTAATCCCAGCTACTCAGGAGGCTGAGGCAGGATAATCACTTGAACCTGGGAGACAGAGGTTGCAGTGAGCTGAGATCACACCACTGCATTCCAGCCTGGGCGACAGAGTGAGACTCCGTCTCAAAAAAAATAAAAAATAAAAAATAAATAAATAAATAAATATTAAAAGGTGAGCCTTCTCTTTAGCATTATAAGCATAAAGTTTGTTCAAATGTCCATAAAAAACAAAGGAAACTCCCTCTTATGTGCAAGGATATGTACAAACATAAACACAGTTTCTTTTATTTGTATGTGAATTTGCAAGCAGCACCTCACTAGAGCTGAGCTTTTGTTATATAAATAAAGCCATCTGGTATATCCAAAGAATTTCAGTCTCTAGAGAATAGGATCATAAACAATCGATCCTCCACAGACCTTTCAGTATTTTTGTTTAAGTTTCCCACAGCTCTGCTTTAATTATTTTATCTGTTTTTAATCTTCTAAGGATTTTATAATTTATAATTAGCCGTGTCTCTCCCTTCAGGTGTCATCCTCCCGTTCTCTCTGTCATCCCTCTGGTTTAGATCTTCATTACTTCTCAGATGTCTCTTGTATTATTTTCCTGTCCATGTTTCCCTCTAATTTAATGTCTTTGTGTGAGTGCATAGAGAGAAAGTCTATTCTACCATTTTTTGGCAATGTGAAGAACAGTGCATCCTTTAAGGCTTTTTGGTTAATGAATCATAAATAGATACTCAGATTAATAGAGTTTGGAAGAAGGAAGTATAGGATTCCATTTTTCTGATGGGAAAATGAAACATGGAGAGCTAAGTTCAAGGTCCCATGTCCCACAACTATTAACTGCTAAACATAATCCAGATTTTGTGAATCCCAGTTGAATAATCTTTTACTCAACATTGTCTTTAACTTAATGTTTATTTTCTTTTAGGCATGGATATCAAGCATGCCTCTGAGTAAAACAAAGAGAATCCAGTCTTTGACCAATTGACCAAACAAGACCCAAGCAGCTGGGAAGTTTGTCAAGTCTCATAAGAATGAGGTTGGATTTTTTTTTCTTTAACTTCTCCTGCCCCCTTTAGCAAAAATTGTTTAGTACTAATTCATTTCTTGGAAGAAGTGAATTTCTAGGAAGCTTCTGAAATGACAATATAGTTATCTGAAAGACCAAAAGAGATAGATTGCAAAACTCATATTACTGAATGTTGGGGCAGTTTAACACTAATGCCTGAGCCCCATACCTAGAAAGTAGAATTTCATTGGCCTAGATGGAGCTCTCCAAGATAAATCGAAATATGCAGGCTAAGTTTGAGAATGACTATTTGATGCACCTGGAGCATATCATTCACAAGGACAGCAGGTCTACAGATTCTCATCTTTCTCCTAGGGTGGTCTTCTTTGCGCAGGAGTAATTTGAAGTGAAACCAAGAAATCAGTTAGCTATACGGGAGGAAGCTCTGGAGGGACAGAAAACAGCTGGATGTAATAAGAAGACTCACTCCAAACTGGTTTCTACTTGTCAGACTTGACTAGACCTCCATGGTAGCTTGGGTGACTGGAAGTGGGAGACATAGGTTGACAGGATCTCCTGACCCTGACCACAGCATCTCCGGCCCCATTTTTGTAGCCAGCTGAAATATTATAGATATTGCATTTTAATTAGGATACATAGCAATGCAGTAGTTTTTATGATTTATTTTGGCACATGATGGCATTAATAGCAAATTGTATTTGGATGTGACTTTTAGGCTGCTTTATGCATGCCTATCACTGATATTTGCTGAGTCATTTGTTTGGGAACAGGATGTGCTGTGCATCTTAACTGATAGATGAAAGAGCTTCCCCAGTCCGGTAAAATGCAGATTTCGATTAGCACAATTTTAAAATATTTTAATGCTTAGAAGCCATAAAATAAATTCAAAGAAGCACAACAAAATAATTAAAGCTGAGTTCTACCTTTTCTTTTGAACACCAAGATATCACTGGTATCAAATCACTGTTTGCCATTTGGGAAGAACCTATTCACAGCTTTATCTTTTGCCAAAACCGTGGGCAAAGTGAACACTGACATCTCAGTTTGAGAGTGAATCCAAGTTTTGTTTCATGTTAGCATCCTTAGTGGTTTCTTTTTAAAAATAGTTCTTCCTTTACTTTGTAGTTCATGCTTTTCCCAGAGTGGTACAGAGGAATTTAAATAATGTTGCAGCTAACGGGGAAAGGCCAACCTTTCCACCTCAGGCAGGCGAATTCACTGATTAGGCTTTCTGTTATTGCAGAGGAGTGGGCTGGGAACAGACAGGAGTAGTGTAACCCATAGGCCTTAGACCACCTTCTCTTTACCTTCTAGGATAGATCAAACCTGGCCATGTGACATCTTCAAATTTATTTTTCATATTGTGACTTTAAAATTATTGGATACTGGATGGGAGCAGTGGTTCATGCCTGTAATCCCAGCACTTTGGGAGACTGAGGCGGGCAGATCACCTGAAGTCAGGAGTTCAAGACCAGCCTGGCCAATATGGCCAAACCCCGTCTCTACTAAAAACACAAAAATTAGCCAGGCGCGGGGGTGGGCAGCTGTAATCCCAGCTACTCGGGAGGCTGAGACAGGAGAATCGCTTGAACCCAGGAGGCGGAGGTTGCAGTGAGCCAAGATCGTGCCACTGCACTCCAGCCTGGGTGACAGAGCAAGGCCTCAAAATAAATAAATAAATAAAATAAAATTATTGAATACTGTCCAGATAATGTTTTGGAACAAGGCAGAGACGAGCTAAGTGAATTTTTATAAACCATATACTGTATTTCTTAATATATTCACATTTACTCAAAATAACCAAATATGATTACATTTTATAAAGTTTTATTCTGTTATTTGTCCTTTAAAATAAGAATGCAACATTTAAACAGTTGGCCTCTTACTGGGACAGAATATTGAGAATTTATTGACAACAGGTGGTGTTAAACTAGTGTTATACCAATTACATTGTAATAGAAAGAATGATGGCTGGGGATCAGCAAGCGTAAGGCAGTCCTGGGCTCAGCTTTGCTGCTCACTAGCTCTCTGACTTTGGACAAATCATCTCGCTCTCTTGTGAATGGCAAGAGAGGAACTAGAAACTGCTGTACCAGCTTTACATACTGTGGTGCATTAGATGAGATTTATATTTTATTGAAATATCACTTAGAATTCTAAGCGATATTTCATTCAATTTTGCTTTCAAGAAATCCATATTCACTTATAAGTTATTACATTAGCTATCCCTTAGAAGAATCGTATTTTCATCTCAAGAATATGTAGAACATTGTGAAAGAGGTATCAAGACTGATCCTAACCACTGTTGTTGTTTTCCTCCTCTTCTTTCCCTGACTTGTGTAACTTCCATGTTTGGATACATTGTTTTGTCACTCTTGAATACCTACAGGACATATGGCAAACTTTTTGATGAGATCAGTAGGACAAGTCAGACCTCAGAGCAAAACTTTCTGCTCAGCAGTTGTTTCTGTTCTCATACACTTTGCTGTGTGGTTGATTTTCTACCTCTGACAAAACCAGTGCAGTTCTAGGAGGGCCCCCGCCTGCTGGTCTGGTCATGGTCAACTACCCTGCCCTGACTGAGATGGCCATAGCCTAAGATCAGGCAGGGACCCCTCCTCCCCATGGAATTCTCTCCCAGCTTCTTATTCCTAGCCCCCTTTCTTTGCTCTCACCGTGTGATCTGACTTTCTCACAGAAGTTTGTGGGAAAATAGAGGCTATGTTTGCCCTCCATGTGGTTAAAAGTGAATTTCCATGCTGGAAACATTGCTTCACTAAAATAAGGTCCTAGATTTTACATAAAAAAAGGAAGCTTCTCCAAGATGCTGTGAAGCATTACCCAACTGCCACTCTGGTCACTAAAAATAAAAATAGCATGCTCTCTTAACAGGCAAGTCTTTTTGGAGAAAAATGCTGTGTAATTCTAAGTGAAAAAGAACATGAGTATTTTTGTCCAATGTCTTCGTATATTTAGGGGAAATACCTGTCAAATTAAAAAAATTCTGATAATTGATGAAAATGATTAAGACCTAGTAAGTGGTTGTTAGAAATCATTTTTTAAATCATAAAAATCCCAGAAGTAAGTACCGTGAGTATATAGTATGTACCCAAATATTTCACGAAAAAATAAAGGTTACTACTCAGATAATCTTTGGCTGAAACTAAGAGATGAGGGAAATGTCCTCTTCATTCTTACATAGTATGGGCTCATTGAAAATATTTTAAAAAAAACCGAATCAGTTGAATTTGAGAAAATTGTGGAATTTTTAAGCAAGATTTGGAACATTGAACGTCTAGAATAGGCTCCCTAAGTCCCTTCAATTGGACAATATAAAATGTCCTCTAGATGGAGCAGCAGGCTTTTTCTTTAAGACAAAGAATTCTTATTTTTGTGAAAGGAACTTCAGAACTTCATTTTAAACAGAACATAATTTAAAGAACCTTATTCTTAAGAATAAGGTAAGCAGGCCGGGTATGGTGGCTCACACCTGTAATCCCAGCACTTTGGGAGGCTGTGGCGGGCAGATCACGAGGTCAGGAGTTCGAGACCAGTCTGGCCAACATGGTGAAACCCCATCTCTACTAAAAATACAAAAATTAGCTGGGCGTGGTGGTGCATGCCTGTAGTCCCAGTTACTCGGGAGGCTGAGGCAAGAGAATCACTTGAACCTGGGAGGCGGAGGTTGCAGTGAGCCAAGATTGTGCCACTGCACTCCACCCTGGGTATCAGAGCGAGACTTCATCTAAAAGTAATAATAATAATAATAAGGTTAGCATATATTATTGGGAATATCCACTCTTTGATGAAGGAAATGTTATATTTCAGACAATGTAACTTATCCTCATATATGCTGGAGTAAAATGCATTTGATTTAAAAGTTTTCCAAGTGAGATTCACTGAGTTTTGGAGGCTTGTGGTACATGTGCAAGAGCCAGGAAGCTATGGGTGTTCTTTAAAGATGTGAGTATAACTGAGAGGGAGGAATGGTGAGGACTGAGAATGACAAGGGTTAAGGAAAGTCCTTTTGTTTAGACAGAAACATTTTCCAAAGATGGTTTCAGTGTCTGCCTAAATTGGATTTGTGAATGTGAAATATAGAAAGCTTGAAGTCATCTGACACATCCGCCTCATTTTACAAAAGAAGATGCCAAGACCCAGAGAAGTAGCTGTCATTCTGTTGTATCAGTGGAGTTAGTGATGGCACAGAACAAAATTGGATAAGCAGTGTAGTGGACCTTTGTTGTTTTAGCTGCCTCTGACTAACAGCACTGATTTTCTTTTGGGAATTATACTCCTCCAAGTGTATGGAATCTTGGAAAGCTAATAAAGGAAGCCGAGGGGTCCCTAGATACTCCTGTATAGCCAAAGGTTAGGCATGTGACCTAGTCAGGCACTCGAGGGACTTCAGATCTTCAGCAGAGTTTTTATAAGGAAATATGAAACAGTTGGAATTCATTTATTTTAGATGATAGCCTAACATTCATTTTACTAAGTATGATTCTTCAACCTTCCTGCTAGTTCTGTGGGATCTCCAATAACCCAATAATTCCCCTTTTTGCTTAATGCTTGGGCAGAGTTAGTTTCTTCCGATACTTGCAACCAAAGAACCTTGAGAAACTCCCTAGCCCATCAATGAAGCAAGACCTTCTAATTGCAAATTTAAATCACCCGACAGAATCACCATAAGTCACCAAGAGTAATATAAGACTTATTCATATAGGGAAAATAAACACACTCTAATTCCACAACCAAAAACATAATCAGAATATTATGTTCTAATTCTTTTGAGTCATGACAAATTTTCAATTATAGAAAGAAGAATCTGACAATACTGCCTTAATAAACATTTGTTGACTAAATGAGAAAAAGTTTTCCATTATATAACATTATACTAGAGAGCGCTCTAAAATATATTTAATGTAGCATTTACATTTATTTTTTCTGATTATAAAAGTAATACTGATTTATTTTGCCCAGATTTATCTTAAATATTAAAAATTAAAAAAATAAACTTTCGCTTGTTTTCCTATTAGAAATCAGAAAAGGGGCAAATAAATACCAAACTGGAAACATTGTACAAGCCACAAGCCATATGATATTTGAATCAGACTAAAATAACAGTGGAATAATGAGGTCTTTACAATTTTTTTCCCTTTCAAATTCCTTCTCAAAAAGCGTTTGACTTAACCCTATTATTTAGAAAAAGTGTTGCAAAAGCCTCATTAAAAAAAATGTAATTCCTTTTAATGTACCCAGCAAGTGGACCCTCCCTCCCTCTCTCCCTTTTTAATATCTCAGAATGAATACAATTTTTAAAAAGGAGCTTGATGTTTATAAGTTTCTTTAGGCTATTATAACCAATCTTTGGAATGATTCAACATTATGTGATTTATAAACTGAAAAGTCTTGTATATCAACAATGAAATCTACTAGAAACAGGCCATTCTTATCTTAATAGCATTTTAAGACAGAATTTGCAGTTTGGCTCAGCTTAGCAAGGCAGGGAAAAGAATGGTTAACAGCCTGAGAGCATGCACACTGACGTTCAGTAGTGAGCCAGCAGAGGGCTTTTCTGTACTTGCAAAAAGCAACTTGTTAATGGCAGATTCCTAGCACAATTGAAGAATGATTACTTTATGGAATATAAGGTCATGCTAAAGGGAAATCAATTTCCTATACACAAGCTAAATAAAAATAAAATAGGCTGGTTAGTAGAATGAAGGCAGACAAGGAATTAAAATAGGCTGGTTAGTGGAATGAAGCTTATATGATTTAATTCAGCCTAATATTTGACTTATTAATGAGCCATCTTTTTGAAGATCACAATGTGTATTACTCAGATGGAAGTCCAGGTAAAAACTTATCAGTTTGTGGGGTCCACTCAAGTTAGATTTTGATATAGACTATGCCCTATCATGGCTCTTTAAGGGTCAGAGTGGTGTGCTGGAGCCAGCTCCTGGTGGCTCCTGAATGCCCATTATTAAATTTGGAGGAATTTTGTGAGCCAGTTGAAATCACATTAGTAGCTTAAAATTGGCCATAGTGGGAGTATTTATACCATGGACGTCTGCAAACACTACAAAGTAGGGTCCTCCCCTTTCCCCAGTGGAGGTTGTTAAACGGTTACCAGAATATCACTGAACATAACAAAAAAGGGGATTTTCTTGAGAACTGTGTCATCTAAAATCATGAATACATTCTCATGCCTGTTCATGCCTGTCTTGTCCAGCCCAGCTGGTATGCAAAAAATCATCCTTGAAGGTTTGATTTCATCTTTCAAATATTGGGAGTTCAATCTGGCTCTTTCTCTACTAATAAGTGAGTTGGGTCTGGAGGTGGATTCTGGAGCCACTAGTGTTTGCTGTGCAGGTGGATGATATGGGGAGCATCTTGGTGTGTCTGTGAGCCTTGGTGTATCCATGAACATTGAGCTACAGTCCCCCTCCTTTTCTCCATTGCTTAATTTGTACCCTCTGTTTAAAATGCAGTCAATGCAATTTTTCCCAGGGATGGTTACCCTATCTACAGCCTTTCAACTATGTACCTTACATGACATCTATCATTGTTGATGTGATAATACTGTTATTTATAAATGTAGACGGGGTCTCAGATTTATTAACGCTACACTAAGATGTACAATGAACAATTAGGTTTTTATTTTTATTTTTCTGTAGTTGACCTTATGACTGTCATTCACTGCTCTGTTTGGATGACTTAGGTAAATGTCTTTCAGAATTCCAGTCCTTTGCCTGCTGGCCCCTAGGTGTGGGAAGTGGAGGGGGTTTCACTTGTCCTTGTCTGTCTTAGGGAGACTGGTTCTTCCACCTGGACATCATTCCCTGGAGGCATGTTGGTCTCTGCTGCAGGTGTCTGCTCTGGGCTTCTCCTTAGGCTGAGGACCTCTGCTATACAAATGGTCTTCTCCCTAGGGCTCTGCTGATGTCTGCAGCTGCTGATGAAAGCCACTGTAACCCCTGCTTTGTTCCAGTTATTTTCTCTGATGATTTGGGGCTCTATATCAGCTCTTACTGGCTTTGTGAGAAGTCTAACTGGACTTCCTCCTCTAGGCCAGGGCCCTCCAAATTTAACCTGAGACTGGTTAAGGCCATGAGGGGAAGGGGGTGGTTGGACATGCCTCATTATGCCCTCCTCCATTTTATAATTCAGGAAAAGCCAACCAGTATTTAACATCAATACGCACCTTAAGTCTGATAAGAAACATTTACAATCTAATTTCTCTGAAGCCTGCTACCTGGAGGCTTCATTGGCATGATACAACTTTGGTGTCCACAACCTCTTATGTAATCTGGACATTCCTTTCTATTGATAATAACTCTTTCAGCCAATTGCCAATCAGAAAATTTTTAAATCTACCTATAACTTGGTAGCCCCCCATTTCAAGTTGTCCCACCTTTCTGGACTGCACCAATGTATATCTTAAATGTATTTGATTGATGGCTCATGTCTCCCTAAAATGTATAAAACCAAGCTTTGTCTCAACCACCTTGTGTACCTGTTCTCAGGGTCTCCTGAGGGCTGTGTCATGGCCATGGTCACTCATATTTGGCCCAGCCTCCCGAGTAGCTGGGACTACAGGCGCCTGCCACCATGCCCGGCTAATTTTTGCATTTTAGTAGAGACAGGGTTTCACCATGTTGGCCAGGCTGGTCTTGAACTCCTGACCTCAAGTCTCCCAAAGTGCTGAGATTACAGGTATGAGCCACCGTGCCCGGCCAGAATAAATCTTTTAAAATAATTTATAGAGTTCGGCTATTTTTGTCAACACCACTGAAATCTGTCTATGAATCCCTGACCATGCTATTCAGGCTGCAGACTTCTGCTACCGAGGTGATTCTTAATTCAGAGGCCCTCTTACAGCTCTGAAGCAGAGGCAGGAAAGCCAATTCCACAAAAGGCACTCTAATGGCAGAAACAAAGTATGGATAAGCAAAGAGATGAGTCGAGTTCAGCTCTCCAAGGCAGCCCGCAGAGGCGTGTGGTGGCATCTTTCTCCTTCCCACAGTCCCTCTGGATGTGAGCGATGGGGTTGAACTCCTTTCTCCTCTTTCCTCACTGGGGACTCTATCGTATGAAACCCTAAGATCTAGTCCCTCAATCTTTCCTCTTAATATGTACAAGGGGGACATAAGTAGTATAAAAATTTCTTTCTTTGGCTTTCAGACTTTCTATTTTTTTTTTACAGGTAAAATACTTCATTTTGTATGTTTGAAGCTGAATATTATATATTCCTTTCTTCCTCTTTGTTTTCTGGCCAAAATCATCTAAATTCCCAAGGAAGATTTGTGGGAGCAGGCCACAAGAAATTGCAAAAGAGAAGGACATATTGATATACTTAAAATATTCTCCCCGTTACATATGCTTAACTTCCCTCACCCCCTGGAGTAGAAGCTTTTTCAGAGAAGTCTCTTCTGCTGTTCAAGAACGGCTCTCTTTTGAGTATCCTCTTTTATCTGTGTCTTCAATATCTCCCTATTTGTGGTAAGCTTCCTATCAGTTTAAAAATAATTACCTGGCTGGGTGCGGTGGCTCATGCCTGTAATCCCAGCATTTGGGGGGCTGAGGCAGGCGGATCACGAGATCAGGAGATTGAGACTATCCTGGCCAACATGGTGAAACTCCATCTCTAATAAAATACAAAAGTTAGCTGGGCATGGTGGCACGTGCCTGTAATCCCAGCTACCTGGGAGGCTGAGGCAGGAGAATGGCTTGAACTCAGGAATTGGAGGCTGCAGTGAGCCGAGATCATGCCACTGCATTCATTCCAGCTTGGCGACAGAGCAAGACTCCATCTCCAAATAATAATAATAATAATAATAATAATAATAATAACAACAACAACAACCTGTATCCTTCTAAATAAATAAACAAAACAACTCTCCATGGACTTCACATTTATCCAAACCTGAATCTTCTCTGATGTTTCCTATCTCAGTAAATGACATCACCATCAACTTAATTAGTTGTGCCAGAAAACATTATCCTTTACATCTTCTTTCACCTCATGCCCCATGCCTGATTAACTAGCAAATTCTATTACTCTGTTTCTGAAATCTGTTTTGAATTAGTTTCTTTTCTCAATTCCATACCTTCCATCCTAGACCAAATAGCTATCATCTCTTGTGAACTACAGTGGTTTCCTGTGGCTGTTTTCCTCCATTTAGCCTTGTTCTCCTTGAATACTGAGTGATCTTGAAATTAAAATATACATAACCTGTAATATGCGTGTGCTATTTATGTGCAATATATTTGTATATGTGTACATATATGCATGCACACAATCCTGTTTATATTACTCCTTTGCTTCAAACTTGCCTTTAGCTTCTGTTATTGGGATGAAGTTCAAAATCTTACAATGGCCCAAAGCACTTGAATGACCTCACTTTGCTATACCCACATCCCAGCCTTGTGCCATTGTCTCCCTAGCTTACTTTGCTCCAGTCACAGTAGGTCTTCTATTTCCTCAAACCTACCATGCTTTTTCCTTCTTAAAACATTGACATAAGCTATTTTCTCTGCTTAGTAGAATCTTGGTTCTCTGGCTAACTCCAGTTCTCAGTTTAAAACCCTTTCCTAGAAGACCTTCTAGATCCTCCCCTTTCCTGCAAGGCCCTTTCACGGCATCTTGTATTTTTCTTTAATAACACACAATTGCAGTTGAATGATTATTTTTATCATGATTTTAATGTTGTTTTCCTCACTGAATTGTAATCTTTGAAGAGAGAGGCCATCTTATTCATTGAGCTATTTCTTCTGCTTATCAATGGAATAATAGTGCCCATTGAATTAGTTTAATAGATGATTTGTGTAAGTTTTATTTGTATAGAATTCATACCATCTAATGTATGGTTTTACTCATAATAAATATCTCAGAACTTATATTAATAATTATTAATAATTTTCATAATCACTTGTCTTTTTCTCTCTGCCTGCTTCTAGGAGTCTCTGTTCTCTCTTGTCTATATGAAAAGAGATCTTTGTGAGATATTTGTGTGCAGCTGCATGCAATGTAGCTCAAACCAGGAGGAAAGCCAGATGCTGGATGCTGAATTGCAGCACATTACTATCAGATAGCTTTAAACAAAATGACACTGGAAACTTAATGAATCTCAATTGCTTACAGGATCAAGTCCATACAAATTAGTTGAAACATAGGGCTTTGTATCATCTGAACTTTTCCTCCCTTTCTAATCTCATTTCCCATTACACTTCACCCCATGCTCCAATCCTTCCCACTGAGCTCTATAAGCACATCAGGAAAAGGAGATGACCATTGGCATCATCATTATCATCGTTGTCACTAACAATATCTACTAAGCATTAATCTAGGTCAAATACTGCATGTGAGCCTGTGGGGAAATATAAAGATGCATAAATCAAGATCCCAGCTCTTAATCACCTGTAAACCTAGTAGAAGTGACAGGTATACACATGAAAGATAAACAGGAATATAAATTAATTAAATCGTAAGTGCCAAGGAGTAGTTAAGAGTGGGAGCACAATTTCCTGAGATGTGAAATAGTGCTCTGCCTTAGGTTTATGTGTCCACAAGTAAGTGTGACTATGGAGAAACAAGGAAAGGTAAGGAGGGGATATTTAATGTTCCACTTTTCTCTATGAAGCAATTCCTGTGATTTTGTCCATTGCTTTTGTACTCCCCTTCTCCTTCATCTTCAAAGCTATTGTAACTGCAACCTGAATTCATAATACAAATGAATAGATATTTTTCAATGATTGAGAACCCTCATCCAAGACTCCTTGAGCCCTTGGCTTGTGAACTTGGGAGATGTCATTTTACAAGCTCAAATATATTAGCTTGACCTGTGGAGGGCAATGCTTAGATTCATCCACATGGAGGAGTTAGCTTCGTCTATTGGATTGAGGCCATGCACAAAAACACTGAGCAAGAAGAGGCTTTGATAACTCTGCTTTCCCCAGGGTCTTACAGCAGAGGCATACATTAATTTGTTCAGTCAACAAATATTTTTGAAATACTGTGTTCAGTAATGAGGAAAAGAAGATATTATAATGTGTGTCATGCCCTCAAAAATTCATAGCAGGTAAGATAGACTCATACAGAAATAAATATATAATATACTATGATGAGAAAAATGGCAGTGGTATGAATGATCTACATCACAGAGAAGGCTGAACACTTTGGCAATGGAGGACGCCTACACCAAAAGGATAATGTTTAAATTTAATCTAGAAGAGAAGCAAGAAATAGCTTTGCTCTGGTGGAAAAATACAGTAGGTATTGGTGCCCCTTTGCCTGTAGAGATGCCACAACCCTGTGGCACCTCCCATCTGTTTTCCCAGAGGTAGTAGCCCTTAGGCATAACCTATGGAGGCAAGTGGAACTGGATGCTTTCTTCTAGGCCTGGGGAATTATTTTTCTTGCCAAAGAAACCTCTTTGAGGTTGTTTCTGGTTGGAGTCTTTGTTGGTCTGTTTTGCATTTTTATAAAGGAATACCTGAGACTGGGTAATTTACAAAGAAAAGAGGCTTATTTCGCTCTTGGTTTTTCAGGCTGTACAAGAAGTGTGGTGCCAGTATCTGCTTCTGGTGAGGGCCTCAGGAAGCTTCCAATCATGATGGAAGATGTAGGGGGAGCAGGACTGTCACATAGCGAGAGAGGGAGCAAGAGAGCGAGGTGGGGAGATGCGAGACACCTTTTAGCAACCAGATCTCACGGTAACTCGTTACCACAGGGAGGGCACAAAGTGATTCATGAAGGGTCTGTTCCCCATGACCCAAACAATTCTGACTAGGCCCTGCATCCAACATTGGAGGTCACATTTAAACATGATTTTGGAGGGGACAAACATCCAAACCCCATTAGAGTCCTCTCCACATGTTTCCTCATTCTCCTGCACTAGTGGCTACCCAGGACATATACTTCTAACGGATTTCATAAATGAAAGAGAACCATCCAAAACTCTCAATCACATAGCAAGCCTCTGCAGAAGTTATGCCTGCTATCATTACACTGGCCAGAGAAAGTCAGTTGGCCAATTCAAACATCAACAAGCAGGGAAAATATAATTTTTCTACCTCACTAGGAGGTATAATAAAGGTACCTAGAAGAGCAAAGGCATATCTATAATTCTATGTCAGGGAGGCAATGAATGAGGAACTGGGAATAATAACCTAATCAATCCAAAAGCATTCCTGCCTGCTGCTGTCTGCATTCTACCATCTGATTCTTAAATGAATGCTTTTATCCTGAAGCCACTCAGTGCCAAAAAGAGCCTGACAGATCTCCAATCCTGTCAGAACTTCCCTGTGTCATTGAAGTTTCCCTGACTCCCACCAATAGAGCACTTAATAGAAATCTAACTCACAGGTTCTCTTGGTTCTGACTCCTCATAGCAGAAGAGTAAGCTGGACTCAGCAGAAGGCTTGGTGGTATTGAGATCACTTCACAGCACTACATTTCTGTTCCTGTTCGGGTTTTCACTTACAACCTTTATCTGTCCTCTTGTCTAGTATCTTTTCTTTAATTTTTTTTTTTTTGAGATGGAGTCTCACTCTGTTGCCCAGGCTGGAGTGCAATGGTGTGATCTCAGCTCACTGCAACCTCCACCTCCCAGGTTCAAGCAATTCTCGTGCCTCAGCCTCCCGAGTAGCTGGGATTACAGGCAATCGACACCACGCCTGGCTAATTTTTTTGTATTCTTAGTAGAGACTGGGTTTCACCATGTTGGCCAGGCTGGTCTCAAACTCCTGACCACAGGTGATCCGCCTGCCTTGGCCTCCCAAAGTGCTGGGATTACAGGCCTGAGCCACCGCGCCCAGCCTGTCTGGTATCTTTCAAGGAGGTTTTTCTGGGAAAATGTACCTTTATTTTTTTGCATGTATACATTCCAATTCTCCATTTTTTTCTATGTCTAAATGGATGATTTGGGAACCTTGGAGTAGTAGACCCCCATCTAATTCATAGTACCCCTCAGCAGAAGGACATGTTATTAGTCAGGTTTCTCCAGAGAGACAGAACCAAGAGTTACTGGATAGAGGTAGTCATGGAAACCACCGCTTGTCTTTGCTTCCTTCTGAACATCTGCTCCATTCTCCTACTTCTTTCTGCAGAATAGCTCTTTTTTTGGTTATTTAATAGCATGCACATGACTAAAAAATAGTTGCCATCTCCACTTCTGCTGGACCACAAAGCTCCAGGGCCCACAACCTTATGTCAACACATGACCTTTATCCCTGTGATTTACATTTCAATACCTGAGAATGAGAATTAGATAAGTGTTAGGACTACTAATATGTTATTTTGCTTAGCATCAAGTGCCTATTCCTGGTGGCCAGAGTGTGAATGCATTCATTTTCTTTGCTGCTGTAACAAATTATCACAAATTTAATAGCTTAAAACAATGGAAAATTATCTTATAGATCTGGATACCAGGAGGCTGAAATAGGTTTCACTGGGCTAACATCAAGAGGTTGGCAGGACTGTATTTGTCTGGAAGCTGTAGTGGAGAATCTGTTTTTGCCTTTTCTAGCTTCTAGAAGCTGTATGCCTCATTTCTGACTGCTTTTTCCATCTTCAAATTTTTTTTTTCACTTATAAGGACCCTTTATCTGGCCCACACTTATAATCCAGGATAATCTCCCCATCTTGAAATCCTTAATCATATCTGCAAAGGCTGTTTTGTTATGTTAAGTAAAATTCACAGATTCTGGAAATTAAGACACAGACATCTTTGTTGAGGGGGTTGAGGGCAGCACCATTATTCCACCAATCATAGTGAGGGTCATAAAGATGTGTTGCCAATGGAACAGAGGCTGTGAGTGGGAGGAGTTTCTTTGCATAAAGAGCGAGGTAAGAGTACCAAAATTAAATAACACATCTACTTCATTTTCCTGAACGGGAAACTGCTCAGTAGCAGGTAGTGAGATTTTTCCATCCTCTGTTTCTTTCCCCTCCAGTGGAATCTGTCAGCACTCTCACATTTGTAATTTGCCTGGACTTCTTTTTCTTACTAGAATGAACTAGTATTTAATTTTCTCAAGAAGCTAGATTCTCTTTTTATCATAATGCAGATGCCTAAACCCCTTAGACTTGATGAGAAAATATGAGATGCCGTGAAGGATGGTTTGGGAATCTGTGCTTCTAATAGGTTCGCTAGGTAATTCTTACACACACCAAAGTTTAAGAATCACCTCTGCATTCTCAGTAAAGCTGATAAGCTTATCTTGTTAGAAGAGAAGACTGAAGAAAACCTTCCAAGGGAACTAGTATATTTTCACTGCAGCTTTTGGGAGATAATGATAACAATTTTGCATGTAACTCAGTAAGACTCTAATTCAAGCTGGGGATATGGGAAGAGGTCATGTCAAGATAAAGGGGAAACCTTTTTTATGGGCTGATCAAGCTTTTTTTGACTCTCAATTCAAACAAAGGGCATAGTTCCTTCTAAGTTATGTTTTCATACTGATTTGTGCTGTGTTGAATATCACAGTAATGCCATATCTCCAAAGGCAGTTTTCCATATCAATCTTGCCAATATAGGGGAAGCAGAAGATGATAGGCTAACGTTTGACACTCCAGTGGCTCTCGTCATAAATCAGATTGCCAGGTGTCTGATTTGGAACCTTGGTGTTGTATGAAGTCATCCAATCATGACATTTTGGGATTTGACAGGTTTTGTTTTATAGTTTAAATAATTGGATCCAAGTATAGCACGCTTTCTTTACAAATTTACAGTTATTTATTTTGAAGAACGTTTGTTTGTAAGTAAGCTAAGTAAGTTGTAATTAAGTTGAAAAAGTAAGAAAGAAAATATATAAAGTAACCTAGAAAATAAAAGCATGTAATTTTTGATGCTTGGTGGTTTGGTTTTAATAATATGGCAGATTACATGATATAAAAATCTTCCAAGTATAAAGTACTTGGAAGTACGGAATTTAATAAAATAGTCAACCATGTAAATGGTTGAATAAGTTCACTAGAATGTAAGGAATATTACCAGAGACCAGAAACAAAACAGAAACTGGACTTGGTTTTACTTTACTTTATGTTTGGGATTTGAATTTATATTCTGTGGTCTGTGAACCCTTAAGCTGAGAAATTAATGTGAAACTTCCTGGAGGACTTGGCAGAAGTTGGTACAAAATCTTTTCTGGAGGGGAACATCCTCAACTTTGGTGGTAAAGGATTCCCATATAAAATGTCCTGCCAGACATGGACCCCAAATTCAAAATTACAAAATCCATGAAGTCATCTATCCTAAGTGAGAGAAACGAACAACAAACAACAAGATTAGAACCACCCCTACTGCCACTAAAAAATTGAAATAACATTCTTTCTCAACAACTCTAAAGTAAGTACATAAAAATTATTGAAGATATAAAGGAATTCAAAGCATGAGAAACCAACTTTATGGTATTAAATAGTGCCTTACATTAATATTTTCACTATATGGTACAAGTGCAAAGTGTTGTAGTAGTTCAGAGAATGAAGATAGCTGCAGAAACTGAACTCGATGCTAAAATGTTGACAAGAGAAAACTTTAGTTGAAGAAACATTACTTCTTTCAAGGTATCAATTAGATATTACAAATCAACGGCATCACAGCAAGTTGAAAAACAAATGTCGCTATAAAACATAACACATTAACTTCTGGGGATGAGTGTTAAATTGAAATCACGACCAACACAGATACTGCTTATGAAATATAATCATATCCTTACTCAGAAAAGGTAAGATAGATGCCACTTCTAAAATTTTATGAAACATCCCAGAAACTGCCAAGCAACACACATCCAGAAAGCATAAATAGAATACTACAAACTATATTGTGATAAGACAGTTACATTCAGAGTGGCAAACATCATTTTAAAGATACAGGATTCTATTTGCTGGCTCAAATGATAACATAAATTCTGGATAAAATCTATGAACTTGAAATGTGTTAGGTTTAGTAACACAAGTAAAGAGTATTTGCATTTCACTAGCAGAATGTGATATTACGGGAGTCAAATGTTATCTACTTTAAATTTGTTGTCAATTGATGAAAAATGAGTGTTATGTAAATCACCAAAGAAATTAACTTTCCTCAAAAATGATGAGCTTCATTACAAATATCCCATTATTATCATTGACATATATACTCCTCAATAAAAATTTTCCCATTCTTGCCAGTTGTTTTAATGTGTTGGGTTGAGGCCAATAGGCTGTCAGGTGTCACTTTCTAAAGATCATATTCCATGTGGGAAAATGTGCAGTGCTTTTGTAGCAGAAAGGGAACTGTTTATTGCTTGCATTATGTAGTTGTCTCAGACTTCTTATGAACTTAATATCACTTCACAAGCTGGTGGCTGGCTTACTTTTTGCCAAAGTTCTTTTGTCAGGGTGGAATGAAATATAAAAGCTGTCAATTACATTTTGACAGTAATAATTACATGTAGCAACAGTCATAAATTCTGTGTTTTGTGGCTCTGAGTCTAATCTTTCATCTAAACTCTCTTCTATTGCAGCTATTTAAGGAAGTCTGTTTTGCTTATTTTCTTTTTATTTTTATTTTTATTTTTATTTATTTTTTATTATACTTTAAGTTTTAGGGTACATGTGCACATTGTGCAGGTTAGTTACATATGTATACATGTGCCATGCTGGTGTGCTGCACCCACTAACTCGTCATCTAGCATTAGGTATATCTCCCAATGCTATCCCTCCCCCCTCCCCACCACAGTCCCCAGAGTATGATATTCCCCTTCCTGTGTCCATGTGATCTCATTGTTCAATTCCCACCTATGAGTGAGAATATGCGGTGTTTGGTTTTTTGTTCTTGCGATAGTTTACTGAGAATGATGGTTTCCAATTTCATCCATGTCCCTACAAAGGATATGAACTCATCATTTTTTATGGCTGCATAGTATTCCATGGTGTATATGTGCCACATTTTCTTAATCCAGTCTATCATTGTTGGACATTTGGGTTGGTTCCAAGTCTTTGCTATTGTGAATAATGCCGCAATAAACATACGTGTGCATGTGTCTTTATAGCAGCATGATTTATAGTCATTTGGGTATATACCCAGTAATGGGATGGCTGGGTCAAATGGTATTTCTAGTTCTAGATCCCTGAGGAATCGCCACACTGACTTCCACAATGGTTGAACTAGTTTACAGTCCCACCAACAGTGTAAAAGTGTTCCTATTTCTCCACATCCTCTCCAGCACCTGTTGTTTCCTGACTTTTTAATGATTGCCATTCTAACTGGGGTGAGATGATATCTCATAGTGGTTTTGATTTGCATTTCTCTGATGGCCAACAACAGACAAACAGAGAGCCAAATCATGAGTGAACTCCCATTCACAATTGCTTCAAAGAGAATAAAATACCTAGGAATCCAACTTACAAGGGATGTGAAGCACCTCTTCAAGGAGAACTACAAACCACTGCTCAAGGAAATAAAAGAGGATACAAACAAATGGAAGAACATTCCTTGCTCATGGGTAGGAAGAATCAATATCGTGAAAATGGCCATACTGCCCAAGGTAATTTACAGATTCAATGCCATCCCCATCAAGCTACCAATGACTTTCTTCACAGAATTGGAAAAAACTACTTCAAAGTTCATATGGAACCAAAAGAGAGCCCGCATCGCCAAGTCAATCCTAAGCCAAAAGAACAAAGCTGGAGGCATCACACTACCTGACTTCAAACTATACTACAAGGCTACAGTAACCAAAACAGCATGGTACTGGTACCAAAACAGAAATATAGATCAATGGAACAGAACAGAGCCCTCAGAAATAATGCCGCTTACCTACAACTATCTGATCTTTGACAAACCTGAGAAAAACAAGCAATGGGGAAAGGATTCCCTATTTAATAAATGGTGCTGGGAAAACTGGCTAGCCATATGTAGAAAGCTGAAACTGGATCCCTTCCTTACACCTTATACAAAAATCAATTCAAGATGGATTAAAGATTTAAACGTTAGACCTAAAACCATAAAAACCCTGGAAGAAAACCTAGGCATTACCATTCAGGACATAGGCGTGGGCAAGGACTTCATGTCCAAAACACCAAAAGCAATGGCAACAAAAGACAAAATTGACAAATGGGATCTAATTAAACTAAAGAGCTTCTGCACAGCAAAAGAAACTACCATCAGAGTGAATAGGCAACCTACAACATGGGAGAAAATTTTCGCAACCTACTCATCTGACAAAGGGCTAATATCCAGAATCTACAGTGAACTCAAACAAATTTACAAGAAAAAAACAAACAACCCCATCAAAAAGTGGGCGAAGGACATGAACAGGCACTTCTCAAAAGAAGACATTTATGCAGCCAAAAAACACATGAAAAAAAAAATGTTTTGCTTATTTTCATGCAGGCTACCATTTCATATATCGAGTTCATAATGTAGTTAGTTGAAAAAGGACTTGGGATTTTTGTTATTGTTCTCTTTGCCATTGTTCATTCTCCTTTTCTAACATTTTTCCTGCTATAAGCCTGGATGGAAGAGGAGCAGAGAGAAGACATACACCAAAGCTTGCTCTATCTATAAAATAGTAACAACCCTGAGGCTTCCTCTTACAAATTCTACTATTTTTTTCTTTATTTTTCGAGACAGGGTCTTGCTCTGTTGCCAGGCTGGAGTGCAGTGGTGTGACCTCAGTTCATGGCAACCTCGACCTCCTGGGCTCAAACGATCCTTCCACCTCAGCCTCCATAGTAGCTGGGACTACAGGAGCATGCTACTATGGCCAGCTAATTGTTTTGTATTTTTTTTTTTTTTTTTTTTTTTTGGAGAGGCAGAGTTTCATCATGTTGTCCAGGCTAATCTTAAACTTCTGAGCTGAAGTGCTCCCTCCCAAAGTGCTGGGACTACAGGCGTGAGCCACTGTGCCTGGTCAAATTCTACCAGACAAAACCACTTAACAGTTTTTAAATACATATAGTTCAAAACAGAAAAATAGTCATCAAAACATCAAATAATACAGGCTTGAACTTTTCAACTTTATTCAGTGAAAATGACTGTGATGCTTTTGAATAAAAACTTTAAAGATACTATATGAAACTTGAGATGAAAAGTTCAGAGTTACTACATTTTAATTAAATACATACAAATACCAAAGTTTGTATCAGAAACACATAATTTTCACATGACTTTACATTGCTGCTTACTAACTTTTTTTTTACCAAGTTCTAGTAGTGTTAGAAATAACTATTATAAAATGTTTATTTTATTGAACTGTAAAATTTAACTTTGGTTTATGCTTGAGATTTTTCCATATGGCTGTTATTTTTGGAATTTTTTTTTTCTTTGATATGGAGTTTTACTCTTGTTGCCCAGGCTGGAGTGCAATGGTGCGATCTCTGCTCACTGCAAGCTCCGCCTCCCAGGTTCAAGCGATTCTCCTGCCTCAGCCTCCTAAGTAGCTGGGATTACAGGTATGCGCCACCACTCCCAGCTATTTTGTTTTGTATTTTTAGTAGAGACGGGGTTTCTCCATGTTGGTCAGGCTGGTCTCAAACTCCCAACCTCAGGTGATCCCCCTGGCTCGGCCTCCCAAAGTGCTGGGATTACAGGCCTGAGCCACCACACCCAGCCCTGACTTTTGGAAATTTTTAAGTCAAGCAAAAAGTCAAACAGTTACTAGATTAGGAAAAATAATCCTGAAGTATGATTTATAGATTTTTCATATTGTAGGTTAAGTTATATGGGAAACTGTGAAGGCAAGAGAAACTATTATGAAATAAGGAGTGGACTTAGTAATGCATATTGGTTATGTACATTTCAACTCTTTCCAGAAAAAGTCAATAAACATTCTGCATAAACTAATTCCCTTAATTAAAAATATTTTGTTGGGGAAAAGTATTGTCTTCTAAACAGATTTCAACCTTAGTCTTTTAATTTACTTTGTAGTCACATATTCTTAAGAATCTAAAATATTTTATAGTTTTGCCTGTGGTTGAGTAAATATATATTTTTGAACCAATATTTGGAATGTAATTAAACATAAGTTAATTATGTTAGATTTATATGATTGTCTAATTAGTTCAAGAGTAAGAGACTAGTAACCTTTTAATAAATAATATTAAACACATACTGTACTTCAATTAATTAAACCTATTCATTAAAAATTCAAAATGAATGTGAATGTGTGTGTACATGTGTGTGTGCTGGAGGGGGGACAGTCACATAACTACTTTATAATTTTTGTGAAATTTGGATGTATTTTCATGCTTAAGCTTTTTCCTTTATAGACAAACATCTATTGGCTCATGGAATTAGCTATTATTTCAGCAATGGAAAGGAATTACGGTCATCTAGAGCAAGAGTAAATGATTATTGGATTTGGAACACAAACAGGAAACTGTTTATATAATGAATGTTGGACCATGTAACATTAGTTAAGATGTCAAGAATACTTAATAGAAAAGACTCAGAAGTCATTGCAGGAGAGTTGTCTGGGTACAACAGGATATTAACAACTGCTGTGCCTTTTTGTTTCATAAAGTACTTCTGTGTGGTTAGACATTCCTTACTACTGCACACTGGTCTGTTAAATGACTTTGATAACAGTGCAGTTAACTCATGGGATCTGCTGTAGAAATGTGCACCCACTATATAAGCATGGTTTTCACTAAGGTGTGGGGCTCAGATCTATAAATTTCATTATGACATATTAGAGCTCTTTTCTCATGCCAATGTAAGCAGTCAATCCCTGTTAAAGAATAGTGCCCCTATTGCTGAAATAATAAGTCTGTTGTTTAATTGGGTATTTGTCACAGAGGATGGAAAAACAGGGTGTGAAGGGAAAGTTTTCAGGGCTGGGTGAGTTACTTTATTTTCTTTTCAAAGTCAAGTATAGAATATTATCTTTTTTTAAAAATTGCTACTTTTGTTGCAGGATGTTTAACAGAAATATCTGTGGGCCCATGAACATGTCAAGTTAAACTATACTGTAATGGGACTTGAAAATAGATGCACATAGTTTTAGTGTACTTTTTAATTCCTAAAGAAAACTTTTAATTATTCAAGAACATGTAGACATTCTAGGAAAGATTGACAGGGTTTTATTTCACCCTTTTTCAAAGGACAGTAATTATTTTATGAATAAAATTCTAAAATGCAAAGATTAGATCAACCATTAGGAATAATGGTTATCTCTTGTGGCTTCAGGAGATATCAAGAGATATTTCTTTTTATTTTAATGCTGCTGTCTTGAGAAGGTAAAAGGTTGATATAGGCTAAAAAGGCCTATGATGTGCAGGTGTGGGTGTAATTAATACGGGCTCAGGTAAGAAGCTGCCATGCATCACAAATGAGAGACTCAGCCAAAGGGTTGCCTGCAAGTTCTAAAGCTTCAGATGCTGTATGTAGTTGGAAAGCCTGGAATTCCTTTTTGAATTACTTTATTACATAGCTATATTTATTAGAATTTGAGTACCCTACAAATATGCATACTTCTAAGATGCCATCATAATAAAGACCATCAATTTGGTTACATTTCAGGGAGAAAGGCTACACTGAAATGAACATTGTAAGAAAACTCAATTTAATGATACCTTGGAGTATATTCTTGCTTCATGTACTGCTGTTTTCATTACAAGGTAAGAACTCAGATTAAATTTTTATGTTAATTTATTGTATTTTTGTTTCTCTTACGATTTATACAAATAGTTTTCCCTTATAAAGCACTTTGAAGTCATTAGAATGAATTGTACTAAATGATACTCAGATCACCTTTTAAAAAATTCTTAATAATGTAGATAATTTGGACCTTTTGGTTTTCATTTTTTGAGTCTTTGCAAAATGGCTAGTTAAAAATCATGCTTTTATTATGATATGCAATTGTACTAGAACCTTTTAGTTTTCATTTCTTGAATCTTTTTTAAATGACTGGTTAAAAATCATGCTTTTATCATGATATGCAATTGTATTAGAAGAAGCTCTGATTCTAACTTTTTTCTTCTAAAAGATGATTTAAAATAATTGTCTATTTGCAATTTAAACATTTGAAATTTTATAATAAACTAAGAGCAGTTGAGTACTTAAACTTTCTTCATGCCATCAACCCAAAGAATAGTAAAAAAATGTTTAAAAATAACTAACATCTGGGTCTAAAAATTGATTTTAATTATTTTTATGGTAATTTTATTAATAAATTTTCTTGCTATTTGATTTTTTTTATTATGGAAAGCTTATAAACATGCACAAAATTAAAATGACATAACACACCTTCACGTGCCTTCACCCAGTTCCATAACTATCAGCATTTTGTGGAACTAGTTTTACCCTGTTACACATTTTTTCTTGGAGTATTTTAAATTCATGAAATACATATTATATATTTTTAATAGATAAGCACTTTATCACACCTAACAAAATGGGGAAAGAATTGATTTATTTTCAGTTGTTGATTTTTAATCCCTGTAAAGGTCTGTATGCTTTGGAGCTTGTAGGGGAAATTGGAGAAATTGCTTAAGTATAAAAGACCACAGAGGTCAAAGGTGCTATTTTCCAATTCCAGTTGTGACTGAAACCCCAAGGAGAACGATGTCACAGAATCTTGAGAGCTGAGGAGACTTTGTAGATAACTTGTCCAACACCATCATTTTATGGTGTGCTTGGCATTTTGTTTAAGCTTGGCATATAGTAAGTGGTAGGACTAGAACTAAAACTTGGAACTCTGATTCCAAGGCTAGTGTCTGTTCAATTGCATGGTGTCTCTGTGTAAATCCATGTACACTGCCCTTTCTTTTTAGCTTATCAGTCATTCAGTGTCTCACAAGAAATTTGCTGGTCAAATCCCTCTAAAAATGCAAAAATAACAGCAAACTTCAATCAGAATTTTAGAATTTAGGTTAAAATGTTCTTTTAAACAACTGGAACATGTAGCCAATATATTTGGATAATTTTTTTTCATTCTTATATATTTGTCTCTGGCAGAATATGTTTGTGCATCGTCTATATTGATGGGAACATCAAAGTGAGTATTTCTTGTTCTTCATGTCCTCTAAAACATAAAGTTAATGGGAATGAGCAAACCTCAGCAGGAAACTATATCTGCTTTTGAAAAAAATAAGTGAAGTGTTTTACAAAAAAGCATGAAATATACTTTAAAAAACATTTCTGCAGACTAAAAATGATCTAGCATTCATTTCCTTATTTATGAAAATATTTCCTTTTAATTACAAAGTATTTCTTTTCATTTTAATTATAAGAGGAGTCTTTGATGACTGTTGGTACTAAAAAGATATTACTTTCATTTCAAAAGTTTGTAAAAAAAAGTTATATTCCATAATATTATCCTTTACATTATTATTAATATACATTATTGATAACAAATGTATTATGTTCATTTTTAGCAGAGTAACAGTTTTTAATGATAAAAATAAAAAAGTGTTTTAGCAGTAAATAATGAAAATCATTTTTTGGACTAAACTGATCTGCTTAATGAAAAGCAGAATTCTATTCACCATTTGATTTTTTAAAAATAAAATGTTTATTGATAAATATAACACAAAACAGAAAACATTATAAAGCAAATATATGCCTTAGTGAATTATTAGCCATTTGATTTTGATAAATTGCAATTTGATGTTTTTACTTACATTAATGTTAACTTGCCCTTTATGACATAGCACAGGAGAGAATTAAGTACTCTTTGAACAAAGGGAAGGTACAAATACTGACCTCACTAGATTTGCAAAGTCATGTGGAGAAAATATTGCAAGGGTTGGTGCTACAATGTTACACTATTTTGTTTATTTTTCCATCTCAAAGTTCCTTCCTAATATTCAGTTTACATCAAAGACTGGAGAAATTTGGGGACACTCCTGAATTTTGTAAAATGAGACAGCACCACCACCCAAATCTAACCCCTCCAGAAAGGGGAGGGAGGACTTTTTAAATGTTAAACCAAGAAAGACCTCTTTGATAAAGTGATGGAAATCAGGAGGAAAACACCAGCTCTCTCTTGGGAAAGGCTTGTTCAGGTTGCCTAGGGGCCTTTGACTGTACAAGTTCTTTTTGTTTTCTTCCAGAAACGGGTTTAATGAAAATCGACAGAAAAGAGCTCTTTTAGCAGCACAGGTAGGTTATGCTTCAGGTGGAGAGAGAGGCAGAGAAATAATCCATTCTGTTTTGGTCTCTGCTGTCACTTCAACAATGAGACCTTTGTGGAGGGGAATAAAATGCTAAGAACAAGACAGGAAGGAGGAGGAAGAAGCAAAGTAACCTCTATTGCTTTTCTACGACCATCGAATTCATACTTAGGTCACATCGACTTGTTTGGAATAAAATACATTTTTTTTTTGCTATTCAGCTCCGTTACCTACTAACAGGCTTGAGGCGTTTAATTCCATGCCCTTGCCAGAAAATTAGAAGTAGTTTAAAAATTAAGCACAATATCAGTTAGGACAATGACAACAGTATAATGTACATGGAAAAAGGGGCCGAAAAAGGTGTAAATAATGTGAGTTAAATACTGCAAAAAGGCATCAGATATGTCCTAATGTCCTGACAGAAAGTTTTTATAATGTCTGATAAATCTAAATTGTGGGTGTCTCTGAATAGGTAACTTTTTTTTGGAGGGGCAGCGTAGCACTGCTTTTGAGGAGACCTTCTTGCCCGGGTGCCTTTATATGAAGGATAATTGCAATTTCTTCAAACTGGTTGGAATGCTCAAATGGATGGGTTTAAAAATATTTCTCTATAAAAGATGGATGGTAAAATACAGAATCCTAACTTAGTAAAGGCATTTCTTTGAAAAGGAATATGATTTGAGTATTTATGTAGCAGACAGCTTGAATATTCAAGGAAGCCTTTGTTAAATGTTGAATTGCAAATAGTTTTTATTAGCGTTTTGTGATAGATGTCTGAATTTGTGTATTTTATAGTGTTAATTGAAGATAATTAGTAGTTAAATAAAGACAGATCTGATATGCTGTTGTGTCTGGTTAGAAGACAGAACTGATTTATTCTTATCAAGAGTAGAGACCTTTTTTTTGTTCCATTGTTACTGGAAAGGGGTCCTGACCCAGATCCCAAGAGAGGGTTCTTGGTTCTCATGCAAGAAAGAATTTGGGGCAAGTCCACAGAGTAAAGTGAAAGCAAGTTTATTAAGAAGGTAAAGGAATGAAAGAATGGCTACTCCATAGGCAGAGCAGCAGCATAAGCTGCTTGACTGAGTATACTTGTAGTTATTTCTGATCATATGCTAAACAAGAGGTGAATTATTCATGACTTTTCCAGGAAAGGGACAGGAATTTCCCAGAAATAAGAGGTCCTCTTCCTTTTAGACTATATAGGGTAACTTCTGGATGTTGCCAGGGCATTTGTAAACTGTCATGGCGTTGGTGGGAGTGTCTTTTAGCATGTTAATGCATTATAACTAGAGTATAATGAGCAGTGAGGACAACCAGAGGTTACTTTCATTGCCATCTTGGTTTTGGCAGGATTGGGCCGGTTTCTTTGCTGCAGGGTCTTTATGACCTGTATCTTGTGATGCCAGTCCTGCTGACCTCTTATCTCATCCTGTGACGAAGAATGCCTAACCTCTTGGGAATGCAGCCCAGCAGATCTCAGACTCATTTTACCCAGCCCCTATTCAAGGTGGAACCACTCTGGTTGGAGCACCTCTGACGCCAGAATAGGCAAAGGGTTGTCTATGGAATGGAAATACATTTTATTTTTCTTAAAAAGAGTGTTTTGTGTACTGATATACTTAAGTGTCAAATTGGGGTTATACTGTTGTCCATTTAGATGTTTTCAGCATTTGTATACTTTACTCCCTTTTAGTGAGAATGAAGAGCAGGAGACTTGTACTGCTTCCTAAGGCTAGAAAACATGTGTCAAAATCACTTATTTTCTGAACAATTTTTAAAAGAAGAGGGGGCAATGAGGTCATAATCTTGCACTGAGCTGTTTAGAATTGGAATTTCATGTGTTACAAGGCCATTCTTATCCATACATTCACTCTTCTGCTCTAGGAAAACAGAGCACCAATGGGTAGATAAGTGCGCAAATAAGGACTTAGAAATATGTTGGCAATGAGGTGAGCAAGAAAGGGTAAACGCAGACTTCTGTAAATAGTGCAGTGATTTCCCATCTAAAGACTGTATTTCCCTGGGCCTCTCTCCGTCCTGTGGAGATGTAATCAGGAAGGAGGAAGGGTGGGCTGTCCTCTTATCAGTCATATGAATACAAGCACCTACTGCCTGGGACTTTTTTGCATTGGCATTACATTCCAAAAGTTCCTTTCCTGAAAGCAGGCCCTAAGACATAGACTTAGGTGCAGGTCATTTATTTGGAAAGTGTACAAATAAAGGAGAAAGGAAAATGATTTGAAGAAGGGAGAAAATAAAATATGGGGTGCATTAATGAGGGGCTTTCTGCTGTAGGCAGCTGGAGCTCAGTCTTATTGGAGACTTTCTGAAGAACCATGTAGAATGTGTCCTAGAATAATTTCTAGGTTGAGGAAAACCTCTGGAGAGCCTAAAATCTCCAGGAAGGCACTTTCTATAGTCTTTTCTGCTTGGACTCTGCCCTCAGGCAAAGACAGAAAGAAGCTAGTGCTGAAGTTGGAGGCTTTCAGAGTGCACAGAAATCCAGATGAATTCCAAGGTGAATTCAGAGGTGGGCTGAGAGGAGGTGGAGAGAGGCATCAACAAAGTCTGCTGCAGTCGTGGCTCTAGACACCCTTGGGAGACAGATTCCCATTTGAACCATGTCTCTTTTTTCAGTTCAGTTGGTATTTGTTGATGACATACCAAGGACAGTGAGATATAAACAAGAATAGCAGTGCCTGTTATCTAGAAACTCCATCTGTTACGGAGGTAGGCTTATGAAGAAGTCATTTCTGTGCAATTGGTTCATTGAATCCAAGACAACCTCAATCATTTACCATTATTTATATGACATAAAAAATAAATATGCTCCAATTATAAATGTAAGATGCCATTCTGAGTTCAAATATGTCAATAAATAAATAAATAAAATCTGCAAGTCACACTTTAGCCTTGGTGAAATGTATTATGATGTATGGGATGCTGGATAAATAGGATGTTGTTGTAGCCAGAGAGGTGGTGGGCTAGGGAGTCATTCTAATTTCCATAAAGGAGATGTGGATTGAGTTAGGTCAAAGGATATGGAGCAAAAAACAAATTATATATTTTTATCTTGCTCGTGTTATCCAATGTTTTCAGTTTTTGCCTAATAATAAAAACAGGTAGCATGTTTACAAGTCTTTTTTTTTTTTTTTTTTGAGAGAGAGTTTTGCTCTTCTTGCCCAGGCTGGAGTGCAATGGCCTGATCTCCGCTCACTGCAACCTCCGCCTCCTGGGTTCAAGCTATTCTCCTGCCTTAGCCTCCTGAGTACTGGGATTATAGGCACATACCACAAACCCTGGCTAATTTTCTGTATTTTTAGTAGAGATGGGGTTTCACCATGTTGGTCAGGCTGGTCTTGAACTCCTGACCTCAGGAGATCCACCCACCACGGCCTCCCAAAGTGCTGGGATTATAGGTGTGAGCCACCGCGCCCGGCCTGCATGTTTACAACTCTTATTATGTGCCTGGCACTATTCTTGGTGCGTCACTCACATAATTTCACTGAATCCTCACAATTCTGTGAGGCAGGTACTTTTATTTTATAGATTGGGAAACTGAACCTGAGCGGGTTGAATAATTTGTTCAAGGCGATAGGCCCTATGAGGTAGAAGTCATTATAGAGTAGAAGTCATTATACACTTTTAGTGAGTATCAGAGATGATTGGCTTCCATTAAAGGGATAGACATAAATCATTTTGGAGCCAAAGGAAGAAGGTTTTGGTGTCCAGTAATATCCAGGGCTGTGTTAGATTTAGGCAGCCAGAAGCAATGTGGCTGAAGAGAGAATAAGACTTGCCGTCTTGAGGGAATTGAGGTCATAGACTGTTGTTGCATCTAATTTAGTTTGAAGGCAGAGGCAAGAACAAAAAGGGGAGATTGAACAGTGAGGATAAGACCTGGGAGTATTGAGAACAGGAGACAATGAACTTGAAACCATTGTGTGGGGCAAAGAGATTAGAAAGAAATCTTCAAATAGTGAGAGAGTGTGTCTTTTATATAGCATGGGCTGACATGATGGCACATGCCTGCAGTCCCAGCTACTCAGGAGGCCGAGGCAGGAGGATCGCTTTGAGTCCAGGAGTTAAGCCCAGCCCAGGAAACACAGCGAGACCCCATCTCTTAAAAAAAATGATATAGCACGGGTAGATTTTCCTGTTGAAGTAAAAAGTACTGAGATGGAAAATGTCAAAATAAAACTTCACGTAAAGGAGACTAGAATCTGCTGAGAAACAACTCTGTTCCTGAAGTCACATGGCTCATTTTCCCATCCTTCTTATCTTTCCCCCTTCTTCAGTTTTTCTAATATCATCTGCTACTTAATTTGACAATTATTTGGCAAGTTTTGGGTGTGTTTATTCTGGTGAAATATAAGTGCTGTTGGAAAGAATATTGCCCCAGCCCATACACTCAATTGGTATGGAGTTGGAATAATAATCCACAATTGATTAGTTTTAGTAAGCCACAACTATTTGCTACTTAGCCATATAGATCTTTTAAAAACCTTAAAATTTCATCTGGATTGCTTAGATTGATTGACATAAATCTCTTTTTTGCTAATTTTCTGTGTGAGGCATTATGTATGTAAGCTTCACGTACATGGCTTTAATTCATTATCCTAACTATACAACGAGGGAAGTGCCATTATTGTTCCCCTTTTACAGATGAGTAAACAGAGGCACTAAGAGGTTAGGAAACTTGCCTAAGGGTAAGTAATTATGGAGTCAGGATTCTAATCCAGCTTCGTTTGATTCAGAATTCATGCTGTTTACCACTACTCTGAACTACCTTGGGCTCTATAAAAAGATATATTTAAATGCTAAATGACGAGTTAATGGGTGCAGCACACCAACATGGCACATGTATACATATGTAACAAACCTGCACGTTGTGCACATGTACCCTAAAACTTAAAGTATAATAATAATAAAAGAAAAGAAAAAAAAAGAAAGAAAAAAAATGTTCTATGAACTTTAAAGTGTCAGTCAGCTCTTTGGAGCCTGAAGGTAACACACTGGCACCGAAAGAGCAGATGCTTCTGTGGATGTTTTCTTTACCGATTGGTGTGCAGGCAGGCAGGACATCACCGTCTGTTGGTCTGTCAGCCCCATGCATTTTTTTTTCCAAACCTATCTGTACCTGGAAGTGTCAGAGAATTGCTATGTCTGCAGGCAAAGCAGTCAATCATTCCAAAGGTTAGACTCCAACCAGGCTCCTTTCATGAGGTTGCGAGGTGGGTGGAGGGATTGGGGGCTGGGGGAAGACTGGATGATTGGAAAGGGAGGGAGGATGGGAAGTGAGAACAGAACAGAGAGCAGACAAAGTAAATATAGACTTGTCAAAGTCATGTAAGAGGCAAAACCAAGACTTGAATCAGGTCTTCTAACCACAACCTCAGAGGAACCCTTTCTGCCTCATGGAAATGATAAGCCTCAATAACCCCAGAAAATATAAAGTCAGCACTTTATCATTTCTGTATTTGTAGCTATTTTCTAGATTTGCCAATTTGCATGTTTGGCTTGAATTAAATAATTTAACTGTCTTGCATTCTCATTTCTTTCTTTCAAAGTTTGAAGCTACTTCTCCGAGATACTTTTTCCATGATGCTATTAATTGGGGTGAGAGCAAAATAAAAGGTCAGTGTTTATACTTAGGTTTTCATATTTGCTTTCTCAGAAAATCCCTTTGGGGGATATATTGAATCAAGTATTTATTGTTTCCATATACCACATGAAGGAAAGTGAGCCAGGATGGTAGTAATACTTAGTAATAATTTAAGTTCACTTCTTAGAGAAATTTGAATTGTTTCTGAGAATAACCAGGGCCAAACATTTAGACAAACCTGATAACTGCATGACCAGGGAAGATGTCACTGGATGTAAGAAACTATTTTTTTGTGAATCAATTACTTGCTCTTTGATCCCTGTTTTTTGTTACCAATTCCCCATTTCCATTAAGCAGAATGCTGATGGTAGTTTGAAATTTAATTTGAGTGGTAACTATGAAATAGAAACTGTCACTGTTGTGGATAAAATAACAATGATCCTCACTAGTTTTCATTTGATATTTGTTTTCAGGAGAATAAGCAGGACTGTAAATACATTTTTAAAGGCAATACATTTGTTTATCTAAATATTTAACATCTCTTCATCAGAAAAATGCAAGACTGTTGATCTAAGATAAAGTGCAAATACAGATGTGCACCTAGTGGAAAAAACTGCATTTAAGTTTATGAAAAACATCATTTTTTTTCTACCCGTATTTATGGACTAAGTTAAAACAGCATATTTTTTCCTCAATTAAGATATAGTTGGAGATTTGTGCATTTTGAAAAGTAAAGAGACATTTTAGATCAGTGGATCTTAAGGTGGAGAGGAATCATAAAGGTTTTTGAATTCTTGCATTCGGCAGACTGTGGTCAAATGATCAATTATATAATTATCTTCTGGGAATTAAGATGTTCTGTAATTCTCCTCATGTGTTAAATTCTTCCTGCTTGAGTTTTGCCAGTTGCCTCTTGTCCTCTCCTTATTAGAGGAAATTTTTTCACTGATTCATTTGCATTTTTAAAACTCACTCAGGAGATGATGGTAAAATTAGGGTTAGAGCTCACAGTTACTTGCTTTCTCTTTTTAACATAATTTGTTGGAACAATTTTATAACTTTTCTTTCTATGAAAGAAAGAATATTTTTGGTGACAGCAGTGACTTTGGCTTCTGCTTCATCAAAATTTAAGTATAGATTTCTTTTTTTTTCTTTTTTTTCTTTTTTGAGACAGTCTTGCTCTGTCACCCAGGCTGGAGTGCAGTGGCGCGATCTCGGCTCACTGCAACTTCTGCCTCCTGGATTCAAGCGATTCTCCTGCCTCAGCCTCCTGAGTAGCAGGGATTACAGGCATGCACCACCACACCAAGCTAATTTTTGTGTTTTTAGTAGAGATGGAGTTTCACCACGTTGGCCAGGCTGGTCTCGAACTCCTGACCTCAAATGATCTGCCTGCCTTGGCTTCCCAGAGTGCTGGGATTACAGGCATGAGAGACCCTATTCTTTAATAGAGTGTTTGCTCCTGGAAGAGGAGCTGATGGGATGTGCAGCCAGCGCCAAACTCTGTCAACGGAATCATCTGCAGCTTGTGTATTTCTGGTTCTCATCATCTGGGACAGAGATTCCTTACATGGGAACTTGACCTTTGAATTGCTTGAAAGGAGCTAACCTTTGCTCTCAGGGTAGTCTGAGATGTGAAAGCCTGCCTTTCTTGCTTCACAGCACACATAATAAAATGAAGTAGATAGAGACTTGTTGGGTTTAGTTCTTTAGCTTAGCAAGGCAAGAGGCTGAGAGTTCTGTTTAAGTTAATAGTGATTACAATTTGTCCAAGCTGTATCTTGACATATTATGCTTAAAAGAACAAATGGATGCCAGAAGATAACTTTTTTTTTTTTTTTTTTTTTTTTTTGCCCCTCAGGTTCTTGTCCTTATGAATGCCTTAATGGAGCTTTCTGTTCTAAGACTGGAACATGTGACTGTCAAATATTTCAGGCTCTTGGGACAAGATGCCAGATCAGTAAGTTTCAGGGATGCTTATGAGATAATTATGAGATACCAAGGAGAAAATTAAGGTATAATTTGCTATAATAATGTTCATCCATTGGGAGTTGTATATTAACTAGAGAGCCCACAATTCATTCTCAGTAATTTGATGTAATTTAGAAACAAAGTAAAACAAAAGTAGATAGGGCCACTTTCCCTTCTCATTGAGCTCTGTTATTGCTTCAAGTATTTTTTCTACTTTCTATAGTAATAGCCTATTATTATTATTATTATTTTTTGAGACAGAGTCTCACTCTGTCACTCAGGTTGGAGTGCAGTGGCACGATCTTGGCTGACTGCAATCTCTGCCTCCCAACCTCAAGCAATTCTCCCACCTCAGCCTCCCTAGTAGCTGGGACTACAGGTACCCACCATCATGTCCGGCTAATTTTGGTATTTTTGTGGAGATGGGGTTTCACCATGTTGGCCAGTGCATGGTGGGGTGGCACGCGTCTGTAATCCCAGCTACCCAGGAGGCTGAGACACAAGATGCTCTGAGACACAGGATGCTCTTGAACTCCTGAACTCAGGTGATCCTCCTATCTTGACCTCCCAAAGTGCTGGGATTACAGGCATGAGCCACTGTGCCTGGCCAGTAATAGCCTATTAAAACCAGATTCTCATTCATCTCTCTTTTGCTTTATAAAACAGATTTATTATTTGGAGCCAGTCATTCTTTTGGACCTTTAATTAACTGGACACTTTGTATGTAAAAAAATAGTATTGAGACTTCTTCGAGGGCAAGGGCTTTTTTTTTTTTAAATCTTTTATCCACAATGTCTAAGATAGGATTCTATGTCAATAATAATCAATAAATATTCATTTGTTTAATCGATATTTACTGGCATCTAGATCCCAGGCTAGGCATTGGGGATGCAACGGTGAATAATAGAAACATGTTCCTGTCCTCTTGGAGGCTGCAGTCTAGAGAAGGTGATAAATACACAACAGATACACAATAATTAAACTTGTTACAGGTGCTGTAAAGTACAAGATGCTATGAAAAAATGAAGCAGAGGTGGGGGATACTGTCAGGGAAGACTGCCTGAATAATGAATAATTCTATGTTTTTTCCTGAAAAGGCCACAGTTGTCCAAGGCTAATAAATTTAGGTGGGAATCACAAAAATACAAGATGTAAAGAGTCACCCTTACCTTTATGCCCCCCACCCAGAGTGTATCAAAATGTTTTACATGTATTGAGTGCTCAGTGAATGTTACTGGTTTTCATATTATTCTAAAGAGAAGAATTTAGAAAACAAAAATTGAATAGAAGATTATCTACAAGGGTAAGAAAAAAAGGTAGGCATGACAATAGGAGATACAGTTGTATGATTTAAGATAAATATTGCTTGAAATTTGGCCAGTTTGAGGTCATGAATTGTTAAATTCCAGCATACCTTTTTTTTTTTTGGAGACAGAGTCTTACTGTCACCAAGGCTGGAGTACAGTGGCACAATCTTGGCTCACTGCAACCTCCGCCTCCTGGGTTCAAGCGATTCTTGTGTCTCAGCCTCCTGGGTAGCTGGGACTACAGATGCGTGCCACCCCACCATGCTGGCTAATTTTTTGTATTTTAGTAGAGACGGAGTTTCACCATGTTACCCAGGCTGGTCTCGAACTCTTGAGCTCAGGCAACCTGCCCACCTTGGCCTACCAAATTGCTAGGATTACAGGTACAAGCCACCACTCCAGCCAAATTCCAGCATACTTTGAATGACTAATGCTCCCCACATCCAGGTCCCAGACACGTAAATATGACTTTTTTTTGGTCAATAGTTATTTTTCTCTGTGGATACCATAAAAAGACATTTTTGAAAGACTAGAACACTCTGATGCTGTATATGCTAATCTTTAGGACACTCAGTGGTGACATTTCTCTTTTTTCTGAGCCATCTTACTTGCTTTATTACTATCACCTTTTACTGAATTATTTTCCATACTCCTTTTTTTCTTCTAGAATCTTTCTTTGAAAACAAAAGTTAAGAAACTTTCTAACATAAATCTTTTCTTCATAACTACTTGGAGACCCTGTTTTTCTTCAGGGGAGTTTGATAGTTTTGAGAGCAACTGTTAATTTTATGTTAGTTATTTCTTCCTGTGTTATAGACCAAGGAAGGAAATTTGAATGAAAATTAGAATCATTTACCATGACTGACTGAACATTGCTAGAAACGTGTAATTTATTTTGTCTACAAAATATTATCCTGTTTCTTTTCAGTCCCAAACATGGGCAACGGCAGAGATGGGATTTGTAAAACCTGGGGACAGTATCATTTTGAAACATTCGATGGCATCTACTATTACTTCCCAGGAAACTGTTCTTATATTTTTGCAAAGGACTGTGGTGATTTGGAGCCTCGGTACACTGTATGGGTAGGTGATTGTAGGACATGATTAACTTAAAAATATTATCTCTGGAAAAGTATGTATTTTTAAAGTACTGGGCAAATGATGCAAAATATATACTAATAATAGAATGAATACTTATTTTGAAGAGGGTCTGGGTTCAGTTACGAACCATATTACTCACACTTCCTTCCTTCCTGATACTTCCAGTGAGATATGTCCAGCTGGTTTAGTTTTTTGAAATGATACCCTCAGTATGAACCAGAGGCTAACATTTATAAAATGGAGTATATGAGTTACATAAGCACAGGCTATCGGATGTGAAGACTGACAGCTAATTGCTAGGTAGTTTGATACTATATGACTGAACTCAGAGAATTAATTCTTAGTTGCAGAATTCTTGATTCAAATGAATTCTTAGGAGACCTCTCGAAAATATAAGCTTCAGAGTGGCTGTAGTTGAATAAGGATGTCAGGGACCTCTTTCTTTGCCTACTATCTTCTGAATTTCTAGGTATTTCAATCACTACCAGGAAACTGCTATGTTGTTGGATTTAAAAGCTACAACTCTCCATAGCCAAAACATATTTGAATCTCTGTTATGCTTTCCCTTTTTACTTACGTTGGGGCTGCCTACATTCTCCTCCTTTCTAAGGTGATGCAAATATTAAAAGTAGGCCCTGAAACTTCTTTTTTTTCATAGGTTTTTGGGGGAAGAGATGGTGTTTGGTTACATGAATAAGTTCGTTAGTGGCGATTTCTGAGATTTTAGTGCACTATCCCCTGAGCAGTGTACATTGTACCCAATGTGTAGTCTTTTACCCCTCATCACCCCCCAGCCTTTCCCCTTGGTCCCCAAAGTCCATTGTATAATTCTTATCCCTTTGCATTCTCATAGCTTATTTCCCACTTATGAGTGAGAACATATGATGTTTGGTTTTCTATTCCCAAGTTACTTCACTTAGGCTAATGCTTTCCAATTCCACCCAGGTTGCTGCAAATGCCATTATTTTGTTCCTTTTTATGGCTGAGTAGTATTCCATGGTGTGTGTGTGTGTGTATGTATATATATGTATATATATATGGCATATATGTATATATATCATATTTTCTTTATCCACTCATTGATTGATGGGCATTTGGGCTGGTTCCATATTTTTGCAATTGTGAATTGTACTGCTATAAACATGTGTATGCAGGTATCTTTTTTTGTATAATGACTTCTTTTCTTCTGGGGAGATACCCAGGAGTAGGATTGCTGGATCAAATGGTAGATCTACTTTTAGTTCTTTCAGGAATCTCTATACTCTTTTTCATAGTAGTTGTACTAGTTTAAATTACCAACAACAGTGTGAAAGTGTTCCCTTTTCACCACATCCATACCAACATCTATTATTTTTTGATTTTTAAATTATGGTAAATCTTGCAGGAATAAAGTGGTATTGCATTGTGGTTTTGATTTGTTTTTCTCTGATAATTAGTGATGTTGATCATTTTTTCATGTTTGTTGGCCATTTGTATACCTTCTTTTGAGAATTGTCTATTCATGTCCTTAGCTCACTTTTTGATGGAATTGTTTGTTTTTTTCTTGCTAATTTGTTTGAGTTCCTTGTAGATTCTGTATATTAGTCCATTGTTGGATGTATAGATTGCAAAGATTTTCTTCCACTCTGTGACTTGTCTGTTTACTCTGTTGATTATTTCTTTTGCTGCATAAAAGCTTTTTAGTTTAATTAAGTCTTGTCTGTTTATATTTGTTTCTGTTGTATTTGCTTTTGGGTTCTTGGTCATGAATGCTTTGCCTAAGCCAATGTCTAGAAAGCTTTTCCAATGTTATATTCTAGAATTTGTATGGTTTCACGTCTAGATTTAAGTATTTTATCCATCTTGAGTTGATTTTTGTGTAAGGTGAGAGATGAGGATCCAGTTTCATTCTTCTACATGTGGCTAGCCAATTATCCCAGCGCCATTTGTTGAATAGGATGTCCTTTCCCCACTTTATGTTTTTGTTTACTTTGTCAAAAATTAGTTGGCTGTAAGCATCTGGCTTTATTTCTGGGTTCTCTGTTGTTCTATATGACTGTTTTAATACCAGTACCATGCTGTTTTGGTGACTGTGGCCTTATACTATAGTTTGAAGTTGGGTAATGTAATGCCTCAAGCTTTGTTCTTTTTGCTTAGTCTTGCTTTGGCTATGTGGGTTTTTTTGGTTCCATATGAATTTTATGATTGTTTTTTCTAGTTCTGTGAAGAATGATGGTGGTATTTTCATGGGAATTGCATTGATTTTGTAGATTGCTTTTGGCAGTGTGGTCATTTTCACAATATTGATTCTACCCATCAATGAGCATGGGATGTGTTTCTATTTGTTTGTGTTGTCTATGATTTCTTTCAGCAGTGTTTTGTAGTTTTCCTTGTAGAGGTCTTTCACCTCCTTGATTAAATATATTCTTAAGTATTTTAATGGTTTTTGCAGCTATTGTAAAAGGGGTTGAGTTCTTGATTTGATTCACAGCTTGGCCACTGTTGGTGTATAGTAGGGCTACTGATTTGTGTAGATTAATTTTGTATCCTGAAACTTTTAGACCCTGAAACTTTTTAAGGCTACAAATCTTTGTGACCCAGAAAAGAAGCACAACTGGGTGACTATAGTCAATAATATCTTAATTGTACATTTTTCAATAACTTAAAAAGTGTAATTGGATTGTTTGTAACACAAAGGATAAATGTTTGAGGGGATGCATATGTCTTTCTCCATGATGTGATTTTGTAACATTGCATGCCTATATCAAAACATCTCCTGTACCCCATATATATATGTATATACACCTACTATGTAACCACAAAAATAAAAAACTAAACAAAATAACAAATGTATTTAAAGTAAAAAAAAAAGAAATGAGATATATTGAAAGTTCACTTATGGGGCATAAGAATAAAAATTTAGAGGTCTCTTTAGATAGGGAAGTTGGTGAAATGCATCTTCTGTGCTTGCAGGTCTCCTGTTCTCAGTTCTCTCATTGTCCACTACTCCCCCACCCCTCACTTGTTTTCTCACTTGAATACCCTTTGACCTTCTCTTTAAAATGTTCTTGTTCAGTGTCCCACTCTTTTGAGGACTGAGGTGTCAACGAGATAACCTGTCCTTTGTTAGTAACACACAATGCTGAACTATGCCTCTGGAGTTAGTAGATATTGTTTCTACTTGGCCTTGTTTTGAGTAGTAAAATTTGCTTTCAAATAAATACATCAATTTACTTGAAATGTCACTTTCCCCTTGATTATAAAAGCAGTTCATTTCTTTTGTAGAAAATTTGGAAAATTCAGAGAAGTCTGAAAAATGTTAAAATTATCACTTAAGAGTTACCATTGGTTAACAGCTTCACCTATTTCCTTCTGAACATTTTCCTCTGAATTTTATACATACTTACAAAATTTAAATTATAGTTTTCTGTCCTACACTTTCAATTAATATTATGTCTTCAACTTCCTTCAATGTCAAATATTCTTGATACATCCAAATACAGTTAGCTGTATTTTTTCCAACTTCTGTAATACTCAAATAAGTTAATGATGTCCTATATTGGAAATTTAGATTTTTTAAAAATAGAATTTCAAAGGATATGTTGATAAACATTATCATACAGATATCCTTATCTATACCCCCGACTATTTTTTCCGTCTTTAAATTCTATTTTATTTTTATGAAAATAATATATGTGTATGGTGAAAGATTTCATCCCAGAATATATGGCAAAAAACAGCCTCTGCCTTCCTTCATCCTCCACCCTAGCAGAAGCCTGGCTCACAAGAGACAATTACTTCAACTAATTTAGCTGTTTCTTCTGGTTTTTATCTTACACATCAAAATATGCCATTATCTCTTTATTTTTCAAAGTTAGGCCTTATTCCTTCACTTCCTATTACGGAAAATGAGAAATTATCTTAGTTATGCCACGCTTCCTACTCCTAACACACACACACACACACACACACACACACACACACACACATACTTCCCTTCACTCCTCCTAATAGAGTTATGTCACCATTTTTGGTTAAATAATTTATATTTTTTATATTATTGTCACTATGTAAATATTGTTTAGAGCTGATCCCAATAGGTTATGATGATTTTATGTCTCTACTTGTATATTTTTCTAGAGTAAACAGTTATCCCATTTTTTCTTTGCTGCATTCTCTTTACTCCAGTCACTAATATTTTTCCTAACTCTCTACCTCTATAAAACTCTTCAATATGGTCAGATGCATTAAGCAAGTTATCAGCTTCTCTTTTCCCTCATGAGACAATCCTTCCTCAGTTTTCCTTCCCATCTTTCAATCCAGACTAGTTGCTTTTGAAGTCTACTGTACACCTATCACTTGGGATTTCTTTTCATCATCCTACTGGAGAATTTTATTCTTCTCTCTCACCAGTTTTCCTCTTTCTTGGTTCCCACCAATGTCTAGTGGTCCTTTAACTTTGTTCATACTAGAGAGATAGGTTCTGAAAAGCTTATTGGATGCTCTGAATGTGTGGCCAGTGTTTGTAGTGGTGATTAAGCAAGAACCCATTTCCTCTTTGTTTACTCACTTATTTTAATTGACTAAGTTGGTTCCTGGAAAGGGAAGATACTTTCCTGGAAAGTGTGCATGGGAAGAGAATTTTTGAAGCCTTGATTTTAATTTAAAAATCACTTTCAGAATTTTAAATTTCAATTCACTCTGATTTCTGATCATTTTACATATAACCTTACTCAACCTCCAGAAATTTTTAGATCTTTTAATTCCCACAGTTCTGAGATTTTGTAATTATGTGAATTTCCTTTCCCATTTTTTTGTGCTGGGCACTTGATGGGCTTTTATATTGGAGCTAATATATTGGAGCTCTGGGGTGGAGTGATCCCTTAATTTTCTCATTGATTCTTGCCTATTTTCCACCTTTTTCCTTTTTTGTTCTACATTTCGGGATATTTCTGTCCAATTCTGAGATGTTTATCTTCTCACCTTTCTACTTCAGTTATACATTTCTCCTTTTATATTGTCAGTATTCAATTATTTGTTTTTATTCTTTGAATTTCGTTTTCAGCAACATTTTATTCTCAGGTCACGGATGGCATATATAATTTTTCTCTCAGAAGATATCAACTATGTATTTTTAAAGTTTTTGGGTTTTTCTAAATTGTTTTTTATTTCTCTGATTCCCTTTCTTTTGTTTATTTGATGTCTTTCATGTCGCAGACTTTCATCAAATGACTAATGATTCATGAATATTTGTTCACATTAGAGAATAAGGCTCTAAAAGTGAATTGGAAACTCTGGATATATGCATGGGAGCTTGTTGGACTACTGTGAGAGTGAGCAAGGATCTGCTTGTTTCATTAGATAAGCCCCCAAATATTAGGATCTATATGTCTTTTTTTCCATTTTGTTTCCCGAAAGAAGAATCCTCCAACATCTAGTCTGGCATCAGACGCTTGGATTCATGGATCCTGAGAACATTTTAGGCCTACTCTTCCCTCAGACTTTTATACTTGCTATTTCCTTTGCCTAGAATGGTATTCCAGATATCCCATATGGCTTTCTCTCTCTCACGCTCCATCTTTACTAGAATTTCATCTTTTCAGCAAGGCCTTCTTTGACCACTCACTCTGAAATTGCCCCCAGACCTTGACACGTACCCTATCCCCTTTCCCTGCTTAATATTTCTCCTTAATATCATTTAACATAGTATATATTTTAGCTTCACATAGCTATATTTTCTATTAGCTGTTTTCCTCTAATAGAATACAAGTTTCATGAGGGCAGATAGTTTTGTCCGCTCTGTTGACTGCTCTATCCCCAGTACCTAGAACAGTGCCTGGTACATAATAAATGATCAATACAATTTGCTGATTAAGCATAAAACTAATATACATTAAATTACTACAATATTAAAACTATATTATTGAGGCTGGGCGTAGTGACTCACACCTGTAATCCCAGCACTTTGGGAGGCTGAGGTGGTTGGATCACTTGAGGTCAGGAGTTTGAGACCAGCCTGGCTAACATAGTGAAACCCCATCTCTACCAAAAAAATACAAAAATTAGCCAGTTTGGTGGTACACGCCTATAGCCCCAGCTACTTGGGAGGCTGAGGCACGAGAATCACTTGAACCTAGGAGGCAGAGGTTTCAGGGAGCTGCAATCACACCACTGCACTCCAGCGTGGGTGACAGAGAGAGGCTCTATCTCAAAAAACAAACAAACAAACAAAAACAAACAAAAAAAACCCCAAAACAAAACCAAACCAAACAAAAAACCCCTATATTATTGATAATTTTAAAAGTCACTTTTAGGCTTAGAAAGTTCTTTTCCACCTCTATAGTTGTAATCTCTGTTTTCTTTCAGTTATGTCATGGTTTAGACATTTATACTTTACTTTTTGGACCTTTTCAAATTAATTTTGGTATAGGGTAAAATAATCTAAGCTTCCTCTTCTCTTTTCTTCCTTTCTTCTTTTCTTCCTTGCATTCTTTTTTTTAAAACTAATTTTCCTATTAATTTTTTGAAAAATAATCTCTCTCTTCCCTAATGTGTCTGGCAATAAATAAAAATAAAATCAATTTTATTTTTAGTGAGTTCATGGTCACTTTTCAACCTTTAAATATTGCTTTGTGTAGTGCTCCATTCAAAGCTCTGTTTTATGATTCTCTAATAGGTAAAAAATACGGATGACAAATGTGCTCCTTTGTGGCACTCCAGAGTTTTACTATTAGAACTAATTTCTCCCAAAGCATACCATGTACCTTGAGAATATTAACATCCAACATGCGAAGATTCAAATCGTTCAAAAATATGCTGATTAACTTGTATTTTAGGAAGTTAATTTTGTTGCCCAATTTCTGAGGTAAATATTTCTTTTCTCTCAGAAATCCCAAATGTAGTTATAACGTTGTAAAGTGTCATGGGACTAATGAAACTATATGATTGTAAACATACATTGTGGTTTTAATAACTCAGATTTGTTGTTTGTTCCTATGCTTTCTTTTTGTTTTTCTCCCTTTAAGGTTCATAACAGCCCTAAATGCCTTGGTTCGGTGTATTCTTGTTATCGGTCAATCAGCTTGTTCTTTTCAAACCAAGAGGAAATTCGAATTTATGGTCATGAAATAAAAAAGAATGGAATCAGGTAGGATATGGGAAACAGTGAAATGTCAGTAACACCACAAATTAATAGAATTTCCAAATATCACATGCTGGAAGTGAACTGTGGAGAGTAGGAAGAGAGGATTTCTTCAACAATACTCTTAAAGCTGTAACATACAGACATCAAAACTTCAGTAGGTTCTGAGGCCAACCAGGTGGTCAAGAGTACAGTAAGTTTACCCTTCCTAATGCTTGTGTGCAGAATATAAACATAGTATGTTTACATGGGTGGAGATGAGAGTCTCTCTCTCTCTTTTTTTTTTCTGAGAGATTCAAGAGATACCTTAAGAGTATCTTAAGAGTTCAACTCTTGATTCTTTTTGCCCTCTTTCTTAAATATTTTCTTCTTTCTTTGAAGCAGAAACTTAAACATCTATTTTCTTTTATTTGGAAAGGATTCTGGAAGTTCTTTCCAAGTTTGTGTGAATGGGTTTTGGGTGTCACTTGAGATTTTCCACGGAAGTTCTGACAGACTGAGAGCCAACAACTGCCTGGCCTCGAATAGATCAGAGAGAAGTCAACTTCTAGTTTCCTATCTGCCAAAAATATGACATGAGAATTTTGGGGCAGGGGATGTTTTTGTATTTGGTGGAAGGTTTTTTTTTTTTTATGTTTTAACCTAGAAATACTGTGGAATAATCTACCTTCCAATCTAAATAATTATAGAGAGACTCAGTTTTTATTATTTCCTGGCTGGATTATGCCAGAACAAGTAAATTGTGGGCTGGAACAATTCTATTCATTCAGAATTCACTAACAAGTGTTTGAACCATAGGAATTCTTTCCAGTGCAATGGCTTTATCAACCCGTGTTGCTTTTTCTGGGCTTAGATTCCTCAAAAAGCAGCAGGTGGTAGCAGAAAGGGCAGTGGACAGAGCACCAGGGGAGCCTTGAAACAGCCAGACAACCCAGAGCAGCTTCTCCCCTTGTCTGAGGCTTATTTTCTTGGTCAGTTGGGTTCTGTACTTCTCATTTTCCCATAAAAGAAAGTTTAGGCATTTGAGTAAGAAGATAATGCAGTTACACGTGTATTTCCTAGAGCTGAATTTAGATAGTCATTTAGGATTCTCTATATGGAATTTTGGGTAATACAATGGGCATTTAAAAAATTATCATGTTTTGTAAAACAGACTTGCCGTTCAGATTGATTTTCAAGAATATTATTTCTTTATTAAAGCAGAAACATAATATTTAACTTTAACTCAGAGAAAGCATTTCTATGAGGATTTCAGATTGTGTGATACAAAAAGGGTGGTCTTCTTCTTATTCAGCAATATTGCTTACACAAATGCTGTTCCTGGCTTGGGGCCTAACTCATAGCAAATGCTACAGAAATATTTGCCATAATAAAATCAAACATGTGGCTCTGTGCATGAAGCTTTACTTCTCTGGATTTCAGTTCTTTCACCTGTGAAATAAGGGGTTTCAGTACAAATGAATCCCTGAATACTTTTCAGCATTCAGTTCTGCATTCATTTAGGTTTACATTTTAATGTTTCCTGCCTAGGTTGCATGCTTTTCTTTGACCTATTGAATATTGTCTAGTTTAAACTATTATCTCCCATCTCCACTGGCATCCTTCTGTGTTATAAACTTCAGGATAATCACAGTTTTCCACCTTTATTTTCAAAAACGGAGTATTTAATTAAATTTACTGTTAAAGAGACCAAATGACCAAGTGTCAAATGACCAAGCAAAAAATATGCATAATAGTACAACTATACTTCCATAAGATTAGCTTTCCATTACTCTGAAATATATTTATAAACATGATTCACTTCATTTAAGTATAGTTTTTATAAACTTAGAAACTTAAAACAAATGGTATTTCTTTAATGTTATTTCATATTGACTTTTACTATGAATTCCTCATATTTATAATTTTTAATAAGAATGCATTATGGCAGTAGTTAGCTAGAGTCTTTTTTATGTATTCTCCAATTTAAACATTTAGCTATTTTTCTAGTTTTGTAAATAATTTTCTGTAAATAAGTATCTGTAAAAAATTTTTTGTGCAAATGGCTACAGATATTTTGAATTGTTTCTTTGGGGATTATCCCTTTGTTAATTAGTATGCTCAGTTTTGTAGTTTTTGGTCCGTTAAGCCATGCTCTTCCTGGAAAGGAACTCACTAATTTGCAATTTTTGAGAGAAATGTATGAATATACCTATTAACTACCCATATTATTCACATTATGGTATATAATTTTTATTTGACATGGCTACCTTTTTAAAAAATATTTTTATTTTTATTATTTTGAAACAGAGTCTCACTCTGTTGCCCAGTCTGGAGTGCAGCGATGTGATTTCAGCTCACCACAACCTCTGCCTCCCAGGTTCAAGCGATTCTCCTGCCTCAGCCTCCCAAGTAGCTGGGACTACAGGCACGCGCACCATGCCCAACTAATTTTTTTTTTTTTTTTTTAAGTAGAGACGGGGTTTCACTGTGTTGGCCAGTCTGGTCTCGAACTCCTGACCTTGTGATCCACCCACCTTGGCCTCCCAAAGCACTGGAATTACAGGCGTGAGCCACCGAGCCCAGCTGACATGACTATCTTAATAGAAATGAGTTTTTTCCAATTTCTGTTATTATTAGTACTTACTCTTTTTGGCAGTACTGATGGATGAAAGGATAATTGTGTGCTTTCAAAAGTATTCTAGGTGCTTTTAAAATATTCAATTGTTTAGTTCTCTTCAGTTACCTTATGTCACCCACTTCCTTTATATGTGCATATGCTTGTGAAAAATGGAAAAATTAGACTTTGTATCAGGAGCTTAAATATTTTATGTGACCCTTGTTTAAATAGCCCAAAAGGTATCCAATTAAAAAATTTTGAGTATCACCTCTATGCAATACTGTATGACAAAGTACATTATATCCCTAATATTGTACTTTATGGCATTAAATATGTAAGTTATAATACGTCATCCTTTGATTTTTTTAGAAAACAATGACTTATGTCAAGGTGTCATTTTAAAGATAGAAACTCGTATTTCCTTATAGCTATGTTTAAAATAAAATTAAACAAAATCAGAAAACTCAAGCATCATGTTTATATATTTTGATGATTGTTTGTCTTTGCTTCAAAATTGTTGAGCAGCATTTTTAGATCACTTTAACTCTCTAGATAAAAAATAATAAACATGTTCAAGCTCTAAGTATACTAAATAGGCAAGGTTATTTTCCAGGTTTAACAAATCACCAGTATTTAGCAGCTGTGTGTTTTTGGTTGGTTCAAAGAAGCATCTAATTGTAAGTACAAAATCTAAATCAATATAAGAAAGCAGCATCATTTTTGTTGTATCTTTATTTCAATACTGCAGTTTTCAAAAATGTTGAGATTTTCCAGAGGATGGTTGCTTTGGAGCTCTTGCTGCACAGCTTATTCAATAATTTCAAGTAATCATTTTCTTTTAATTGTATCTCAGTCACTTAAAAATATGTCATCTGTAATTGAGACTTTATCATCATTCTTAGATAGCTTTTGTTCTGTTTTTCAAGTTTAACATTGCCTCAGACAATTGGACAGATTTTCATTGAGAAACTAGCTGACTACATTCTTGTGAAAACAACCTTTGGCTTTTCATTGGCTTGGGACGGGATATCTGGGATCTACCTCAAGCTGTCTGAGGACCATAAGGGGAAATCATGTGGCCTATGTGGAAACTACAATGACATTCAATCTGATGATTTCATAATTCTGCAAGGTAAGTGAAGCAGAATAAATGTGTGGGTACCTTCTAAAGCCTTCTTCTTCCCCTGACCAAGTTGTTTGTACCCAGAAGACTTGTCATAACTTGGGGAAAATTTGTGGCTGTCACTTGCCTGCTTTAGTGATTTTAAGTAAAGGTTGAATAGGAAAATATTTTGGTGTAATTCTTGAAAACCATGAACTAGTTTACCTTTGCTAAATTAGCATGAAGCACTTACTCACATAACACATTTTAATAGAGCATTTGCTTTGGGTCAGAAGGTCGGGATACCTCTGTATCCACTGCTTTAGGAACCTGGAATACATCAGTGAACAAAGCCTTTCACATCTTCAAGTTTATATTCTAGTGGTTCAAACCCATTTGGGTCAGATATGTCTATGTTAGGTCAAAAACTATTTTTGTATCCCTTCTTGATAGGAATAAGTTGAATAATTGACAAATAATTGTTTTGCAAAAATAATCAACTGTGAGCAGGAAAGTTGAATAGTAACTTGGAAAGGTTTTATATACCTACCAGATCATCTATTAAATCTAAGTTATGAAACTAAAAGTGAGTTATAAGAAATAGGTTCTGTATCAATTCAGATACTAGTGTGCAATGGCGATAGAATAAGAGAATCACAAACCATAAGCATGACTTAGGTCCATACAAGGAAGTGTAATAAGAAGAGAATACTGTTCTTAGTACCAGTGAACTTGGGTTTGAATCTCCTTTCAACTTTTATAAGTTCTGTAATTTGAGGAAACTCATTTAATCACTTTTATGCTTAGTTTCTTCAGCTGTAAAATGGGGCTATACTAATTTGGAACTCACAGAGTAGTCAGTAATAATAATAATATACTTTGATAATATTTATAACAATAGTTAGTTTGAGCACATAGCTATGTTATTCCCAGTCCTCACAACATCCTGTAAGGTGAGTAGTCTTTTCTTTCCTCTCCTTTCCTCTCCTTTCTTTTCTTTTCTTCTGTTCAAGATGAGGTCTTGCTATTTCTTTTCATTAAGATGGGGTCTTGCTATGTTGCCCAGGCTGGTCTTGAACTCCTGGGCTCAAGTCATCCTCTGGTCTCAGCCTCTCAAGTAGCTGGGACTACAGGTGCACCCTTGCACTCAGCCAGTATTATTTTCTGAATTTTATGATGAGAGCACAAGGTGATGTGTCCAATGTAACACAGCTTGTAACTGATACTGTCAGGGTTGGATTACAGACCTGACAAGCTCCCAATCCTGTGCTTAGATAAGTGTTTGAGTAATTGCCATTGAAGCTGTAAAGTGCTATATAATACTTCTGTTTTATATTATAAAATTAATAGAGATGATTTGCCCCTATGTTATGTTTTAAAGGATGGTGAAAGGACTACTTAGAGCGTGGGCTCTGGAGTCAGACTGTGTGATTCAAATTCAGCTTTATCATTTATTAAACTTTATAAGTTTAAAGATATAATAAGAGCATATACTTCATAAGGGTTGCAAGGATTAAATGAGATAATTCGTGTAAAACAGTACAGTACCTGGCACATAGTAATACTCAATACATTTAATTTAATTTATAGTCATCTCCAAGTATTTCTCCATAAGCCTATAATGGGGCTGAAATAAAAACATGTGAAAATGTCTCTACATTGCTTTGAGAAGCCTTTATTAAAATGCAAATGTTTTGCTCAAGATAGATAATGCATCGTCAGGATTAGTTTACTAGTAGCTACAGTAGAGAGCAGGGCTCCAAAAAGTCAATTTCCTCATATGTAAAATAGAGATAATGATAATGACTCTGGGAGCTTCCCAGCCAGTGAATATTGAATGAGAAAATGTAAATGAAAGTGTTTAAAAGTTTCTGAGCACAATACAAATGTATAGTACTGGGATCATCTCGAAATGGTGTTTTGCACCCAGCTGGCATTTGCAATGAGAGGGGTCACAAATTTGGCATCTTGAGACTGTATTATTAGGAAGTAGGGTTTTGGATGCAGGCAGAATGAGTCAGATGGTAATCGCTGATTTATTTTTCTTCTGTATCAAAGCTTCACGAAAAAAAAATAATCCTTAGTCCAGTTCTCTGTGGTAGAGTTAGAAAAGACTGCTTTGGGGCAGGCCAGGTGTGGTGGCTCACTTCTGTAATCCCAGCACTTTGGAAGGCCGAGGCAGGTGGATCACCTGAGGTCAGGAGTTCAAGACCAGCCCAGCCAACATGGTGAAACCCTGTCTCTACTAACAATACAAATATTAGCCAGGCGTGGTGGCAGACACCTATAATCCCAGCTACTTAGGCTGCTGAGGCAGGAGAATTGCTTGAACATGGGAGGTGGAGACTGCAGTGAACAGAGACTATCATGCCACTGCACTCCGGCCTAGACAACAGAGCAAGACTCTGTCTCAAAAAAAAAAAAAAAAAAAAAAAGAAAGACTGCTTTGGGCAACTTCTCCTGGGATGCCCAGGGAACATGGTATGGAGGTCAGGATAGAAAATAACATCTGCTCTTGTTAGAGGCAGGAAGACTTAGATTTGAGTTAAGGGCCAGACAGACTTATATGTTCCAGATAACCTGGAACATAAAATGGTTGTTCATAGTGAGCCAACTGGGGCAGCATGCACAAGGGTGTCAGTCTGCCAGAGGAAGACTGGCAGAAGGCAATTGAACGGAATTATGGCTGAACTGGCAGAAGGCAAGAAGGATTCCGGAAAGTATATGGGAAAGACCTAAGGAAATATTTCAGCTTCTTCACAATGTTATTTGCTTCACAGTATAAGGCAGAGTAATTTTTTTAAAAAACCTAACTTAAAACAACTTTGACAAGAAACTGCCTTTCTATTTCCTCCCATAGTATAATAATGCAAGAAAATATCTGTAGATGAGCAGTATTACCTTTAGCTTTAAGAAGCCTGATATTTTCTTGAAACTCAACCTGTATTTTGCTGATTAGAAAAATCTTTAGAGAGAGTGAGTTTGATTGAATGCCAGTGAATGCATAGTTTCTTAATGGTGATTAAAATTGCATTTCTCTCTGCATTCCAACTCATCCTTCAGGGATGACTTCACAAAGAAATTAGACTTGTCAGAATTTCTGTACACATAGGAAGAAATATAATTTGTTGTCTAGTTGAGAATTCTGTTTCCATAATTCATGTCTACATCTAGCTATGTGACAACATAGAAGTCCTGGTCTACTTTCATTTTTTCCCCAGCATAATAATTAATAATGCCTGCCTTTCTCTCTCAAAAATGTCCCAATATGGACAATAAATTACTCTACTTAGAGCATATTTTATACAAAGCATTTTAATTTTAGTTTAGCAGGCTCCCACACCAGCATTAGATATGGACTGAAAAATCTCCTGATAAACAACTTTTAGGACTCTTGATACAATATAAAATAGCTAAATACTTGGTTCAAAAGCTGCAATTAAAGTGAACTCTAAGGGAGTGGCCAGGTTGTTTAGTCACATTAAAATTCGTGTGTAAGTATTGAAATAAGTGGGTTTTTAGAAAATGTTTTTGTTTCTTTAGACCTCTAAAAAATGTTTTGAAAGGAAATGTAACTATAAGTGTACTTAAAAAGGACATCAGTTTTTCCATTTTAAAAAAGTATATTACAGCAGGCCCATACTTTCCTCAGCGTGCAACATTTCAGTGATATCAGAGACAAAGCAGCAGGCCAGACAAATTAGAAAGCCCTAGGATTCTTTTTGTTTTTGTTTTTGTTTTTCTTTTTTTGTTTTTCTTTCTTTCTTTCTGTCTTTTTTGAGACAGGGTCTTTCTCTGTCGCCCAGGCTGGAGTGCAGTGGCGCGATCTTGGCTCACTGTAACCTCCTCCTCCCGGGTTCAAACAGTCTCGTGCCTCAGCCTCCTGAGTAGCTGGGATTACAGGCGTGCACCACCATGCCTGGCTAATTTTTGTATTCTTATTAGAGATGGGGTTTCACCATGTTGGCCAGGCCAGTCTCGTACTCCTGGCCTCCTGTGATCCACCCACCTCAGCCTCCCAGAGTGCTGGGATTACAGGCGTGAGTCACCGCACCCAGCCTGAAAACCCTGGGATTCTAATAATCTCTTTAATAAATTTCACAAATTCCCCTATATGTATTCATTCACTTATTTAGCAAATATATTTTGAGTACCTACTATATGCCAGATACTACACTAGGGATACAGCAATAGAACAGCTGAAACAAGCTCTCTGCCTTCATATAGTATGTATTGTAATGGAAAATAAAATAAACAGAGCAAAATATAATTTTTGTGAGCAATAGCAGCCATGAAAGAATAAAGGTAGAGAAAGAAGGTAAAGAGTGATGGAGCAAGTGTGTGATTGGTGCTAGTCTAGATCACATGTCAGAGAAGGGCTCTCTGAGGCATACATTAAACAGGCCTACATGAAGTAAGGGAGGCAACAGTGAGAAGATTTTAGGAAAGAGTGGTTTTGAAGGAGGAAGAACAAGAGCAAGTGTTCTGAGGTGGGAATGAGTTTGAGTGTTTGAAGAACAGCACAAAGTTAATATGACTGGAGTAGGTTGAGCAAGAAAAGGTGCAGAAGATATATGAGGGGCAGAGCGGGTTGGGAGTAAGGGGAGAACAGGGCCCAGCTCATGCAAAGTCTGCTAGGCTATGGTAAAGTTTAGGATTTTACTCCAAGAGAGCAAAGCATTCTTACAGATAATAAAGTCTCTCATCTTCCCGGTGTTTGATAGTGGAATGCACACATTATTTTTCTACTTTGAAGATATTCAGAGAGAGTGACAAACATTTGGCTGGAGATTTCTGACTCTAGTGGTGCAATAGATTGTCATCAGTTGTTGACTTCTGACCATGCAAATCTGGGTGGTGGAGAACTCCAACCTCAAATCTGAAGTCTGTCTTACATGGAACTTTGAGATGTCATCTTGTTTGATTTTGCCAAGTCTTTGAGCTTTGAGATTCAGCCTTTGTCTGAATGGAGGAGGGGAAGGATTAATTTTTGCATCATTCCCTGAACTTGTTCTCAGATCAGGTAGAGAGACAACTTAAAAACTTGATTTAGAACGGAGAGCACTCTGTTGAGTCAGAGCACTCACTACCAAATATCTGTTTGTTGTTGCCCACACATTAACTCCTGAATCTTGCCTGAGATTAATGCTGGATTAGCTTTAGGGTTCTCAATAGGGATGTCTTTCCTGAGCATGTTTCAAAACACTGTTCATCATATTTAGATGAAATAGACACACTTCTTAGTCTTCTCTTCTATTGATGTGTTTTCCAGTCTTTCATTGCCTATGTGGCTGTCCTCTGAAATGTCCCAAAGAATTTGACAAGTTTTTTTTTGTGTGGACCCTGTCCACCAAATATAACTGCAATTTTAATAAGGTTCTTACTAATATTAAATATGAGAGAGCTGCCTGATAATTTTTACACTAAACGTTTATATTTTTTCGTTTTACGCATATTTTTTCTCCTTTCAGCAGCACTGATTGAACATTGGCGATAAATGCTTCACTGGTGTGTACGTTGTACTCACTCACCTTCAATCCTTCCCCATGTTGTTTGAATGCAGTTTGCTTTTTCTTTCCAATGGAACTAACTTTTATTTGGTACCCACATTTTGTTCAATTTGTTTTTATTATGATAAAGTAATGTTATTATCTAATATCACATTGGTAATTATAATGTTACTGAGTTTAATGTTTTGACCAGGAAGTTTGTGTTGAAGAACCATGTCTGTTTGTGGAAAATGATACGATTACACCTATTTGTGTGTGTGTGTGTGTGTGCCTGTGTGAAATAGAGGACTATACAGAAGACATCGCTATGTTTGCAAATAGTTGGTCGGTGCAAACTCCAGATGACACCAAATGTGTACTCACACCCTCAGATTTTCCAAATCCGTGCTCCAGTGGAATGCCAGCATTTGAGGTAAATTTGATGTGAGAAATGTGGGCATGTCAGACAGAATACACATATATCTTATTTGTATAATTAACTAAGCATTTTTTAGTGTAAATACAACATAATTTAAAAATATTATATCCAGGAAATGTAGTTGCAATAGGAAATCACTTTAATTTTAGAAATAGTGAATATAGTGAATTTCATAAATGCAGTACTCATGAAAATAATGTAGTCAGAAAAATGTTAGTTAAAATGTATAAGTTACCATCTTTTTCCTTGTGAGAACTGAAAATCTTGCAAATAGATCTGTAAAAATAATAGAAGACTATACACATACCGTGAAACATAGTCTAGTGACTGCCATCTTTTTTTGCACAGGCAATCTTCTTCAAGTGTCAGATACTGTTGCAGTTTCCTTTTCTGAGCTGCCATGAGTATATTGATCCATACTTATATATTGCCAGCTGTGTTAATGATCTTTGCAAGTAAGTGAAATGACTTGTAGTTGTAATAAAATTTTCTTTATGCAAAAAGAAGACCCACAACTACTTCTGTTACGTAAGCATTTCAGCTGTTCACAAAATATTATGGGAAATGTAAAATGTAAACTGCAAACAGCTATTAAAAGTTTGCTATATAACAGTCACCGTCTAATTTTTTTTATTGATACATAGTAGATGTACATATTTTCAGGGTATATGTGATAATTTAATACATTCGTGTAATCAAATAAAGGGAATTGGGTACCCGTCACCTTAAACAGTTATCTTTTCTTTATGCTAGGAACATTCAAATTATTATCTTCTTGCTATTCTGAAATATACAATTGATTAATGTTAGCTATAGTCCCCCCTACTTTTCTATCCAACACCAGGTCTTATTTCTTCTACATGTACATTGTACCCATAAGTAATCTTTCTTCACCCCCACCTCTCTCCTACCCTTCCTGGACTCTGGTAACCACCAATCTACACTCTATCTTCATGAGATTCACTGTTTTAGTTCCCACATATGAGTGAGAATGTGTGATATTTGTCTTTCTGTTTGGCTTATTTCACTTAACATAGTGACCTCCAGTTTCATCCATGTTGTTGCAAATTACAGGATTTCATTCTTTTTTATGGCTGAATAATATTCCATTGTGTATATATACCACAATTTTTTTTATCCATTCATCCACTGATGGACACAGGTTGATTCCATATTTTGTCTATTGTGAATACTTCTGCAATAAACACAGGAGTGCAAATATCTCTTCCATATGTTGATTTTGTTTTTTGGGGGATATATACTCCTTAGTGGATTGCTAGATTATATATGAATGGTAGTTCTAAATGTTTTACCTAACTAGCATGAACAAAATACTGTGGCTCTTAAGCATTTTTATGCCGTGAATCCCTTTTGGGAGTCTAGAGAAATTTATAGACCCTTTTCAAAAACAATGTTTGAAATGCACAAAATAAAACACATAAGATACCAAACAAAACTAATTCTAATAAAGTAGTTATCAAAATAATTAAAAAATGAATTTCTGATATATATGCTTTTAACACGCATTTCAAATCTAATAACTACTGCAGTTTGACATAGTGATTAGTGTAAACAGTGCTTTGTGAGTCTGCAACAATGGAAAATGAAAATATAAAAATATGAAAAAAGGACATATGAGACATGTGGTGACAAAGTCACAGATATCACTAAGAATATTGTTATGTGTTGCCTATAGGCACAATTGAAGGAAATGCTAGGTTTCCATTGGAAATTCATGAAAATAAACATGTAATTTTCTTCTACCTAAGGTCACAGATTCCTGCATTCTATCTCAGGTTGTGAACATCTAGGATAGGTGGTTGCATAAGCAACAAATTTAATGAGACTCATCATACTATGTTCATGAATGGTAGTTCATTGTAGAACCTACCATAAATTACTCATAATTAAAGTTTTTTAAAATTATTTTTCTTTCAAAACATCACCAAGTATATGTGATTACTCATCTTGAACCTTCAAGAGTAGCTAAAGAAATTTTAATATGTCTGTATATTTTATGAATCCCAAGAAGTATAAGTGATACATAGAAACTTTTAAAATAAAAAACCAGACTAGTTTTTAGTTTAGTAAAACCACTTAAATGACGTCTTGAGTAGCTCATTAAGAGGTTTATCAAAGGTGAGAACAAAGAGGAAAGGTTGAGGTAGTATGAAATTGTGTTGTTTATAACTACTCCTCTCTAATTAAATTGAAATTATTACAAAAATAACAAATGTAATATTTTCCAGATACTAAAATAAGCTTATTTGTGACATCTCTTACTTTTGAATAGAGTGCAGTTATACCTAGATTTATATGTATAGTCTCTAAATTGCAAGGATTCCTGAACTAATGCAGGAGCCTTGAAAGAACCCCCACTCTGCCTAAAATATTGGCTAGTGACCTTACTATATATTTTTTAAAATTCTATTCCCTATTTGGTTTCATTTTTAATTTAAGAGCTACTTGCTATAGCTCTTTGTTGTTGTTTTTTTTCTCTTTTTTAAGGATGGCTGTAGGTAGGCCATAGTCCTTATTTAGTCACATATATGGAATTAAAATTGTTCTTATTCCACAGTGTCTCAGTCTTGGACTATTCTCCAGTCATCTTTTCAATTGCCTTATCTTTAATATCTTTAGCACCCATTTGTCAAGTAGTCTGAGATAAAATATTGTTTTGTAGGTCCAGGAAAATCATTCTTCATTTTTTAGTTCAGGATATTGTTTAGCCGCTTCAACAGCTAAAATGACTGTGACTTAAATTAAATGGAATGTTTATATTTCTCTTACATAAAAATCCATGCCGGTTAGTGGTCTTGGATTGGCATCGTGGCTCTGCTCCATGAGTTTTCCAGTGACTGAGTGATCTCGTTGCTACATTTTTCCTTTTGTTGAGGGTATTATTTTCAATTTCATGGCCCAAACTGCATCACCACTGTCATGTCCACATTTTAGCCCTTAAAAAGGGAGAAAAAAAACCAAAAGGACTGGCATCTTTTGATCTGGAAGTTTCATGCATGCTTCCACTTTTAACCTTTTGGCCACAACTTGGATACATGGCCACACCTAGGTGCAAGAGAAGCTGAAACATGTTGTCTTTGGCTGGCAGCCATCTACCTGGCAAAAACTTGGATGTTCTGATACTAAAAAGGAGAAGGGGGAACTGGAGACAAAAATCAGTCTCTGCTACACCCACTTCATCTGAAATTTCATCATTGAGAAATTAACATTTTTGTCTTTTGAAATGTTGATAGTTTTTAGACTTTGACTTTTGAAACTTTGATGCTTTCTCCAGGGAAAACAAAAATAGCAGGATAGAGAAGCAACTTGTGCTGGCTGAAATCAGCTGACACCTTAAGAGATACCTTTGTGGTAGAGAGGCTGGGTTTAGGGACAAAGCAGGCATGTAATAACAAAGGAAGGACATTATAATTAAGTGGACATTGATAAAATGGAAGTGAGAAGCTGCCAGAGCCAGCCTTTCACTCCCCTCAATATTTCATTCAGGGCTAGACCTATTTACATTCTTTCTTCCATTCTGTAGGAAATGAGTGATTCTCTTCATTTCCTGTATTAGGGGACTGCATCACAAGGGTCCCATACTATGAGAATGAAAATGTGAATTGGTTGAACACAGATTAATTTCCTGCTTGGGTTATGATAGTGTATTGAATTCAATTCAACACACATCTTTTGAGTATCTATTCTGAGCTGAGTATTTTGTCACTCCTTGGAGAAAGAGAAAAAATTTAGACATGATCTCTGTCCTAGGAACTCATATTCTAATAGGGCAGAGAAACAGGTCTCTAACAATGACACAACGCCCTAAATTCAAAGTGCTTTAAATGTGGAGGACAGAACTATTAACTTTATCAGAGAGTGCCTACACAGACTCCATGGAAGAGATAACATTTGACTTGGAACTTGTGTGATACTCCACCAATCCTTGAATTATGCCATCCTGTTTCTGCTTCTAAGAATGCCAAACCCAGCAGCAAGGAAATGATTTTAATTTTGCGATGCCAAAGCCTATTGATGTGAAAACCAAGATTCTTTAATACCCATTTTTCCTATTAAAGTTATCATTCAAAATGGAAAAAATAAACTTATTTTCCCCTTAGTAAATTATAATTTTTTTCTTGATAATAATTTCTTTCTTGCCCAATTATTGTGAGTTTTCATGAGGTGTCACATATTAATGTGCCTGTCATGGTTCCTAGAATAACATAAACAACAAATGGTGAGTATTATAGTAATAGTTGCATTGGGCTGGAAAACCAATATTCAGTTGCTTTGCTAACTTTTAAAACCACCGTTAATGTAGGAAAGAATGCACATATTAGAAGGTAAATCATAAATGTAATGTCTTTCCAGGAATTTAGCAATTTTAGCCTAAACTGTTTTGAAAAGACTTTTCTTATTTGTAGGTTTAGAATATTTTCTGAGCCTCTAGAGTTTATATGCTCAGTCCTTTTTTCCTTCTAAAGTTCAGTTGATTGGACTAGATAAGCTGCAGGACTCCCATTACAGTAGCACAGGATAAGGGCAATTTGAGATGGTGGCTTTTACAATAGTGACACTGAAAATGTTAAGCCTCACAAAATGCAGCATTCTTAAGACCATTATCTCCTAAGATATTTAACTATTCAATTTTGAGTTTGGATTAGGTTGAAAAACAAGCCCTCTACCTTGGTGTAAATCTGCTTACTTGATAAGTGCCTTGTTAATCTGCTTTGGGAATTTTCAGAGCTCTAATAGGAAATTATTTTGGGGGGAAGCTCCTGAAGTGATTATAAGAAAATAATTAAAGATTATTTAGTCTTGGCAATGTTATAAAAATAATTAGCTTTAGTAATTTAAACTTGAAAGAATTCAAAATCCTCTTTTAAATCTTAAGTTAAATGCCATTTATTCAATCTTTCAAACAACCCAATTGCCCATCAGTGATAGACTGGATAAAGAAAATGTGGCACATATACATCATGGAATAACTACGTTTTGGATTCTTATTGCAAGAACTGCTGAGGAACCATTAAAATACTTTTGATTACTATAGATTATTGGTATTGGTTTTATTCCAGTATGTGGATAATCAAGAGTATGATCTTTTGGAAACAGCTTTCATATTTATTGTTTTTGTGGTGGTAGAATTTTATCTGTTTTAACAGGACTTATTAAATTCTAAAAGGCCTGGAATGTTTTGTGTGTGAGTGAAAAAATACACGGATTATGGGGAAAATGTTATAATTAAAATATAAATCTTTTTCATTATAGTATTCCTTTGACTCAAAAGAAAAGTGATAAAATTATTAAAATGCTTTGATGAAGATTATTTATCTAGGCCTAATTAGCTGGGGACCCATGCTCATGTGTTTTCTGCATTGTTGTACTTAATAAGATATATTATGAGCGACACATATGCTGACATCAATTAACATCGGAGTATTCATCATGCACTCAGCATTTCTAGGGATCAGGACCTCAATGGTATGGTTTCTGTCAATATTTCCTATGTGATTCTGGCTCTGTCTTTTCACTTTCTAGAACTGATGATGATGAAACCTATTGCCGAGCAGCCACTGAGTATGCTAGAGCCTGCTCTCATGCTGGCTACCCTATTCAAGACTGGAGAGATGACTTTCCAGCATGCAGTATGTTTTTTTATTTTCCAAGCCCTGTGTACTTTTGCCAATTTTGGGTTAACCCTAGAACTCAAAACTTACTGTACTACTCAATACTAATGAATTGCAAGGATTTGTTATTGAGATATCCATGAACTTGCATACTTTTTGAAACAAGTATGCAATTTTTTTGCAATTAAAAGTTATTTTTTGCAAATTATTTTTTGTAAAAAATAAAATTATAATTTTTAAAAAGAAATAGAGGCTAATAAAGTTGACTTAAGCTCCCCTGTTTGTCTGTTTTAGCTGATAAATGTGATGATAGCTTTGTCCATCGGGACTGTATCAGTTGTTGTCCACCAACCTGCACATTTGAGAAGCAATGTCTTGGGAGCAATCTCCATTGTCTTGATGGATGTTACTGCCCAGATGGTAAGTGCTTCATGAAGAAACCATGTCTGCACTCATGGAAACTAGTACCCAGTGATCTAAGGATCACATCTTCGTTTTGCTGTCCTTTCCCAGTACATTGGACCTATTGCAATTTTCTGTTCTTGTAGAAGTTGGTCCTTGAAGTGACAAGGAGGAATGGCTACTTTTCATTGATAAAAGGCTCATTACTTTGTAAAGTTTCCAGGAAATTTGGAATCTATAGTCCTGAAGTTACCCATGAGAAATCTTTTGTTCGATCAATATTTAATGGTATTTAACAATTTATATATCTTCACTTTTTAAAAAAGGAAAGGAAGTTTGAGAGAAAGGCTTCACATTTTTCTGGCACAATCTAGTACTGATGTAGTTTTAATATTTGAAATTAAAAGTAACTTAGCAAGTGAGAGAGGTAGGATTTAAAATTAGGAATGAATCTGCTATACTGATAGCTGTTTCTAAAGAACACTGAGGATTTACTCAAACCCTTTTTATTTTTACAGATTAAAAAAATAGAATCACAGAGATAAGTGATTTTCCCAATATCCTCATTAACTGAGTGAGGATTACTTGGAACCAGATCTGTTTGGCCTCTGCTCATTGTTCTGTTAGTGCTACTCAAAGTATGGCGGACCAGTGCTAGTCTGAGCTGTTTGTGACCTGTCAATGACAAGATAAGGCATTTGCACCAGAATGTAAGCCCAAGCACCAAAATAAAGTCAGTGCTTTCTCCTACAGTCTTACCATGAAAAAGGTCAGCTGAATGAAACAGTGTGCTTAGTAACTTGGCTGATTTAAATTCTGGCTCAACCTCCTTTACCTGTCAGAGAGAAGTAACAAACGCAGTCACATGGTCTTGGACATTTGAGTAGCAGTACCTAGCTCTTTATGATTCTGTGTGACAGTGTAAATCTTTCTCATCTTGGAATGAACAGAAACTAAACTAAAAATGTACTTTCTCCCTCCTTCCCTCCCTTCCTCCCTCAAATGCAAGGAAACACTGTTTTGTTTCCTTTATTCTGTATGGTGAACCTTGAGTTTTTGATGGCAAGTCATGGGATAAGAAAATTGAAAACTACTGAAATAGATCCTTTAAGGTAGCTACTGCCTGAGAGTCAGGTTGTCAGTAATCCCACTGAAAGTAAAGAAATTTGTATTTCCAGCATCATGCGTAGGTGTTCAACAGAAGTTGGTTGAATTATTATATTCCAGAAATACAATCTTTATTATTTCTTTTGAAATTTTGATGTGTATTTCTTCTCAATTAGGCCTCGTAATGGACAATGGGACTTGCATCTCCTTGGAAAATTGCCCATGCGGTTTTCATGGATTAGCTTATTCAGTTGGTTCAAAAATTGAACAAGAATGTACTGAATGGTATGTGATCAGTGTGCAGCCAATTATTTCTGGGTACTTGGCTAGTTGACAACTTTACCATGACAGATGTTTAAAGGAATATACTCATTACTAATTTGCTTCCCCAAATTCCAACACAAAACTTGCATTTTATTTAAACTCCTTGGGGGAAGGGACATCTGTATTTCCTTTTATGATGTAATTCTTATCACTTACCTTGGTAATTCTATAACATCTTATATCCACATAATGAGTCTGTTGCATTTTCTTATCGTTTGTAATCACTAATTTGCACATACTGTTAGAACTTGATGGTGCTTCTGGGCTTCTCTGTTACATACTATAAAACATGCCTCTCCAGATCACCAATTTTTGGTCCATGATTAGAAACATTTAGAATTCCATATTAAATTTGCCAACTAACACTGTTGTCAAATATGAAATCCCTGCAGGACAGTCCTAAAAAGAAACAGAGGTCTAAATGTTGTCAGATACTTTTCCCTTTGGTGTCTGTGTATATAACTGAAATGTAATAGGATAACTAACCACATTCTCAGATGCTGATTCTGTTTCCGTTTTACAGGTACTCTGCTTTTGTCCTCTAAAACTCACACCTTTGTCAGGGTGGAAGGTAGAATTTATCTGACATAAGAGGAGATCTCTTCTCTCTTTTTAATACCTGTTGATCTTCATCATAGTCAGTGATTTTTACATATGACACACAAGAGATAATAATTTACGTGCCAGCCAGCTCAAAATTACCAGTCAATTGAACTTATGCAGAGATGATTTTTTTATTATTATTTATTGATTTTATTTATTTTATTTTATTTTTTGCAGAGATTTTTTAAAGTCAGATTATTCTGAACCTATAAACATGATATATTTTGGTCCATTAATCAATACATTGATGCAAACATTAATACAGTTTCTCTATGCCAATAGATTAATATTTTTATAATTTCTTTTAGTGTGTGTGTTGGTGGAGTTTGGAACTGCACTGAGCAAGACTGTCCAGGTAATTTTTTAAAATGTTTTTATAGAGAATGTTTCAAATTTCTTTAGATTGGGGAGAAAGATAACACTGATCTTTATGAAGACATCTCATATATACCAAGGGCTACAATAATCTGTAAATGCAATTACTCAGAGGATACATGGAAAATTGAACAAGTAGATAGCATTGAGTGGGCAACTTTGGTAAAACTTTATTAAAATAGTGTAAATGTTATAAAACATAAAAAATGTGGAATAAATATCATTTTATAAACATTTAATTAAATGGGATAATATAATTTAGTCTAGTAAGTTTGTCAAACCAGTAAATTTTAAATACAACACAGTAGATTTTCAAAGTTTTGATGCATGATTATTTACCCTAAGTTGATCTGCTTTTAAAGGATTAACCTAATCGTATCATCCTCCTCTCTCTCCTCCTCTATCTCCACCTCCTTTTCTTTTTCTTTGTTTTCTTTTCTTTTTTTTTTTTGGCAGTTCAATGCTCAGTTGTAGGTGATTCTCACTTTACAACTTTTGATGGTCGACATTATTCTTTTATTGGCATGTGCCAATACATCCTCGTGAAAGGAACTGGAAAAGATAAATTCACGATTACTTTACAGAAAGCTCCCTGTGAGCAGGTAAGAATATTTCAAAATGACCAGAGGAATATGGATTCACTGATTTTTGCTTAAACTTCATTTCAGACTAAGAATGATAACATGAGTGGATATAGCTATTTTCCTTAAAACTAAGATGACATTGATTATTAAGATACATCATTATTCTACATATTAGAAAGAAGTGTTGATAATTATTCTATGACATACCATTGGTTACATGACGCATCTTGATCTCAGAGATATTAAGCTGTGAAAACAAGTATGTCTTAGATTAAATACTATATATTTAATTGCATTTTCTTTTTAAAAAAGTAGTACGTATAGTTTTTTGTACATATAGTTTTGTATGTATAGTTTTTTGAACATTTTATGCATGATTGTACAATGGATCTAAGTTTTTTGTTTGCTTCAACCTAGCTATTTTAAAGAGACTATTTTTGACAGTTTTGAACTGGTTTCATAGCATTCTAAACAGATATGATGAATTTCTTAACATATTGGAATATTTATTTAGATCTTTTCTTGAAATAGTAAACTCATCAATAATTTCTAAATACAGAAATCTAGGTCTTTCATTCATCTCTCTAAAGCAGGTAGTCAAAATTTTGCCAAAATATTTAATTTTTTAGTTCTATTCTAATAGAAAATAATTATTTCCAACAAAAATTCTGAACTGCTTTATTTGCTTTTTTTCCAGTTTTATTTTTTCTATGTAATATATTAGAGTCTGAATTAACTTTCTGTGTAGAAGTCTAATTCTCTTGGTTCTTTGCTTTATTGACTTTTTATGTCTAATACGCCAGTTAAATGAATTTAGAGAGGTACTTTATATGCCATGGAAAACATAACTATTGGTACTTTACTGAAAGACTTTAATGTTCTAAGTAAAATGTATGTATACACATGATATATTAATGTACTATATAAAGTTATATTTTATTAGGAATGGGGCTACATAAAACGGGTTATATATCAGCTACTTTATTACATTACTTATACTCAAGGCTTTTATATATTAGAAATTCTAATTTATATGCACTCTCTTTCTTTTTTGTTCTCTCCTCTCTCTTTCTCCCCTTCTCCCTTTCTCCCATCTCCACCTTCCTGTCTCTTTCTATGGCTCTCTCTCTTTCCCATTCCTTGCACTGATAATTTGATTTTTACGCAGAATCTTGGCTTGGTCTGCCTTCAGTCTATAACTCTGATTCTGGAGGATGATTTTAACAAACAAGTGACCCTTGGTAGGGGAGGACAAATTCTCACTAGTCCTAACCAAGGCTTCAACCTGAATGGTAAGAAACAATGCTAATGGTGTACTTTCTTTACATCAAACAAACAAACAAACAAACAACACACGCAAACAAAATGGGATCTTTTCCTAATGTTAGGCTGACTACCTAGCATTTATAGAGTTTGTATGTGTCATCAGGCCATCAGCTACAGATAGTGATGATGATTATGTTTATGGGACCTAGTGATTACTTCAAGTGATCTAGACTTCAGAAGGGAAGAGAGACAAGCAAGCAGCCACTTACAATAAAATGTGATAGACTCAAAGACATACATAAAGACTTTGGGGAGTCTAAATGAGGTGCAGCTCACTCAGCTCTGGAGAGGGGTGTACTGAAATGGTCAGGAGTGTTTTCTGAAAGAGGTGGGTAATTGTACAATGATTGTCTCATTGAGCATTTAAGGATGAGGAATTGCTGGGTTGAAGGGGATGGGGAAAGTGTTTCATGCAGATCGAGGAGGTGTCGAATTTTGCAGCATATTTAGGGGGAACCAGAACTAAATTGGTTTTGCTACAGCAGAGAGAGGGTAAAGGAGAATGTCTGGATGTAGGTAAGGATGAGAAGGGCTTATGTAGGAGGCATTTTACATTGTGGATTTCTGGGGCGGGTCCTGTTCATGCCTGCATTCCAGCATAGCTGTTAATAACACTCTCACTCTCAAAAATGTCTTGATTTATCTTACAAATCACATGCTCACGCTACACAGGTGTCAGGCTAGGGAAGTTGAACTTGATATGAATCAAATATGAAATTATCATTTTTGACCATTTTTATGTACAAAGAGGGCAATCTCATGGTTCAACCAAATAAATGGTGAGTTTTTAAGGAGGTTTTAAGGTGAAGTTTTTTTTTTTTTTTTGGTACATGACTATGACAACAGTGTAGAAGTGACTTTGAGAGTTGCTAGACAGGAAATATGGACAAGAGTTAGGATGTTATAAAAGTAGGGCATGTGAGGAATGAGGAGGAGGTCATCTAAGGCAGTGATGATAGAGATGGAGAGAAGAAGACAGATTGAAAAAACATTTAGGACAAAAGTCTGAACTTGGTAATGGATTTCAAATGTCTAAGGACTTCCTCCTTCCTTGTGAGATGCTTGCAAACTGAAAGTATGTATTGACTTGAACAACTACTAAAAATGGCTGCTGAAGACCAGGAAGGAGGGAGGAAAGGAGAGGAATAGGAGGGAAAAAAGGCAGCCATAGGTGGCAAAAATTTGGCCCTGAAGCACAGGCAGGAACCACTAGCCTGCCTCTCCTCCTTCCCTGGTATCTGGGGAAGAGAGTCCTGGTGGTGTACCCTAGCATTTCAGAACACCGTCTATGAAGGTCAAAGCTGATTTACGTATGTTCTTTTCCTGCAGGTATTGTTGAAATTCAAACTCTGTCATCCTTATTTATACTTCTAAAAACCACATTTGGTTTAAAGATTCTGTTTGCTATAGATGGGGAAAGAATTTATATTCAGCTTACTAGCGCATGGAAAAGAAGAACATTAGGTCTGTGTGGCACTTTTAATGGCAACATAAGGGATGATTTTCTGTAAGTATGATTTCTGCATAGTTAACATACTTAATGACTGGTCATTTAAAGGATATAAATTCATTAAAAATGTTTACTTAACTAATAATAGCTTAGCTGTCATTATTCCAAGAGATTTACATGGATCATCGTATTTAAAATGTATAGCAATCTCTGATAAATATGTTTATTTTGTAGATAAGGAAACTAATCAAGTCCTCAAAGTAGCAAATAAATCATTCAAGGTCACTTAGCTCACATGTAGTGGAGCTAGGCTTTGGATTTAGACAGTGTGGCTCAGCTATGCTCACTGTTCCAGCTATTCTCTTCTCTGCCATCTACCAACCTTAACAGTATTTTATTTTTGAAACATAGCTGCCTAAAAAAAACAAATAAACAAACAAAAAACCCTCAATATCAGTATGCATTAGTGGTAGTAAATACTCTATAAATATTGATATCATTTGGTATTATTAATACCTAAAAAGCAACATTTTATTATCTTGCTAGATACTGTGATTGTTGGTGTTTCATTGGAAAAGAAGCAATAACACATATTTGTACCCCTTGTATTGACCAGGTACTTTTCACCTACGTGTGAAAAGAAGCAGTTTATAATTTAGTGTAAATGCTTTGTGCACTTGTTATCATGCTGAAAGCACAATGGGAGCAATTTAAGCAGTAGACCATGGTTCTCATCCTCATGGAGCTTTGTGTTGCAGATCAGGAGAGGATAACAACCTTTAAGAAATATATCTGGAATCTAAAATAGTTGAAATCACAGAAGCAAAGTATTATAGAATGGTGTTTGCCAGGGGATAAGGGTCGGGGTGGGAGTGTGGGAAGATGTTGGTCAAAGGGTACAAAGTTTCAGCTAGACAGGATGCATAAGCTTGGGAGATGTTTTGAGATCAATTAATTATATAATGACTATAATTAATGTGTACTTGAAAATTGCTAAGAGAGTAGATATTAAAAGTTCTCACAACAAAAAATAAGAATGTGAGGTGATGCACATGTTCATTAGCTTGATTTAACCATTTCACAATGTATACCTCAGAACATCATGTTGTACTCTGTAAATGTATATAATTTTTTTTAGCTATACCTTAATTTTAAAAATAAAAAATGAATATTTAGTGTTAGGCAAGGATCAATCAACTATATATATATAAATAAATAAACTATTATATATAAAAATCAACTATATATATATAAATGCTGAGGTGATTCTAAAAATTAAGTGTTGGGCTTTGTGATTATGGCTAGAAGAACAATAGGGGGTTCATTGTGGGCTGGGCAGCCAGGGGACATTTCATGGAGAAGCTACTCTCCAAATACTGTTTCATTTCTTTTTTAAAACATTTTAATTTATTATTATTATTTTTTATTTTATGTTAAGTTCTGGGATACATATGCTGAATGTGCAGGTTTGTTACATAGACATACATGTGCCGTGGTGGTTTGCTGCACCTATCAACCCGTCATCTAGGTTTTAAGCCCCGCATGCATTAGGTATTTGTCTTAATGCTCTTCCTCCCCTAGCCCCACACCCCCAGACAGGCCCCAGTGTGTGATACTCCCCTCTCTGTGTCCATGTGTACTCATTGCTCAACTCCCACTTATGAGTGAGAACATGCGGTGATTGGTTTTCCGTTCCTGTTATAGTTTGCTGAGGATGATGGTTTCCAGCTTCATCTACGTCCCTGCAAAAGACAGGAACTCATTCTTTTTCATGGCTGCATAGTACCACATTTTCTTTATCCAGTCTATCATTGATGGGCATTAGCGTTGGTTCCAAGTCTTTGCTATTGTAAATAGTGCTGCAATAAAATATATGTGCTTTTTAAAAAACATTCTTGCCCGTACCCTCCTTCCTGCTTGGGTTCTCTCCTGCTCCTCATCTTTCTTGTGACCTCCCATTTATTGTTCACCCCAATTCAGACATTATTTGCCTGAGCATTCAAAAGTTAAATCTGACAATGCATTATCTATGAAAATTTATTGTTTATCTGTCTGGTTTCTTGTCTTGTTTATCTGTTAGGGCTTTGAGACTAAGAGTTATGTCCTTGGTCTTTGTATTCTTAGGAACTAGCATAGAACCTCACATATAGTGGACAGTTAATTGAACTGAGATAGAATGTTTAGTGGGGCATCAGGAAGATAGTTTGGATGGGCAAGGGGAACTGGCATTTAAAATTTAAAAAATTTTAATTTCTTCTATCTTGTCTCCTTGTCTTCCTGTACCTTGTTTTTAGGTAATTCAGTTTTTTGTTTTATTTATTTGTAGGTCAAAATATTGATATCTTCACCACACTTGAGAAGCAGAAACTACATTAAGTGGCTTGGCTATGATGTTCAGAAAAGACATTAATCCTGTTTTCTCTTCTTTGTTTGTCACAATGGGTCAGCAGTCAATGTTTAAGAGTCGGCAGATCTGTCTGCCTCTTTCTAAGGCACCAGTCCCCGCCACGTATAAACATTTAGGTGTGATAAGAGTGCAAGATGATACTTCGGAGTCAGAGATAACTTGTGAACAGTGTTTAGCTTTCCAACTTAAGTAGTTAAAACTCTTTCTTCACAAAGGTTAATGTGAATATGCAGACATTGCGGAATAGAAAATATTAATTACTTGAAAACATATTTTGTATGCCTTATTATAATAAGTCGACTATGGTGAGCTGAAAGGTTATTTTATAAAATGAAAGACAATAAATAAGTCCACATTTTAGCTCTATTTTTAAAATTTATTGTTTTAAGGTAAACTAAATGAAATAAGAGAGCCAAGCTCTAAGTCAGTTCCACCTGGAAACCTTGACCTGTCACCCTGACCTATTTTATTGTCCTTCAGAGGAGTGAAGAGAGCAGGAAGGGGGAAAGAATGAGAAGAAATGAACTAGCACAAACCATGCAATTACTTTGAGTCTCAGTGTTCTTAAATAAGCAAAATGAGATTTTGTACTAGGGTGTTTGTTGCAGTTCTTTACAGTTATGGGCTAGTTTGATTTTGAGGAATAGGAAAAGGAGAGAAGGACGAAAGGGTGGGGACAAGGAAATGGCTTGCATTGCTCCCTTTTTTTGTCCTCTCTCGGTCACTCTGCTGAGCAGCTCCAGTGAAAATAGTTAATCTATAAGGACACTAGAGAAAGCTGAGATAATGCCTACTCTTCTACTTAGCCATATTGGAGGAGTTAACACAGTCAGGATTGTGGTGTGGTCAAAAACTTCCTGCAGGAGATCTAGTTCAACCTGATTCCTAAGAAGTTTTGATAGTGTCTGGCACATTGTCCAATAGGGGTTGTCACTTAATAAATGTTGGTTGATGAATGAATACATCTGAATGGCTGCTGGGGGTGGAATTGTGTGTTTGTTTCCTAAACACTGTTGTAGTTTTAAGATAGATGTTTTTCATTTGGTTTGCCCACTTCATAATGGAATCTTGATATTTCGGATCTCATAATGGAAATTGAAATATTGAACTGGATGTATAGACTATTTATATTTTGAGATATTTGTCTTTACTTTGAAAAAAATCATGTGAAATGCCCATACTAACTTCCCCACATGCACCCTCAACCACACACATGCTAAAGTTTTGGTTGTGTGAGTGTATGTGGTTAAGTCAGGGAGAACTGTGAATTGTGACTTTGATACTTAGCAGCTTAGTGTAATTTAATATTTCTCGGAGATTCTGCTTTGCTTTCTCTGTAAAATGGGGATAAAAGATGTTTTTCTTATAAGTTTGAGATGAAGATTAAATAAAATCATGTATGTCTACAATTTGGCACATTGCAAAATGTCAATAATATGGAGCTTAATATCGTTGTACTTTTTTTTAAACTGGTAGAAAATTTCAAGCTGTAAGATTTCCTTGTACATTATGAAAAATAGTATTCTCTTATTTAAATATCTGAAAGTTATGAACAAATGAATGAGAGATACATGAAGATGAGCATTGTCTTTGCTTTCTAGTTCTCCATCAGGCATGATAGAAGGTACACCACAACTTCACGCAAATGCGTGGAGAGTTTCTTCTACCTGTTTTGCACCTGTTCATGTCCCAATGGTGGACCCCTGTAACATCAATCAACAAAACAGTAAGTTTTGCATGTAAACTTCCTTTCTGCTGTAAACTTAGGGAAAAGTTCTATGTATTACTATAATTTTATAAAATTAGATAGTGAGTTTAAATTCTAATTTTCTCCATTATGGTAAAATCAATGCCATTCCTTGTGTATTTTTTTTGCTTAATATTATGCCTTTACATATGTCTTTTCATGTAATCTAGGTTGTTTTTTAAAAACCTGACAGTGGCTTTTATTTCCTATTTTTATTTCATAAATTTTCTTATTTTAGATGTTTAGAAATCCCTTGTTTGCAGATGTGGACTAGCATTTGGGAGTTTTCAGAGTCTTTAAATACTAAAGAAAAGCCTCTAGGAATCCTCTGAGAATGCTGTGATTGTCCAGGGATGTTTGATGTCAGTTATTACCATCTCATTACTCATTGCTCATGAGCCCTACTCATAGCATATATTATGGCTTTATAAGCAGGAAGCCAGTGATCCAAAGAGGCTTTGTGCCATTGAGTGGGCAACAATTTGAGATGGTCATGCTCCAGAGTTCCAATTTGCAATGACAGGACAACTCACATGCTAAGAATTTTTGGCTGCATTTTTTAAAACTAAAGCCCCAGCAAACCATGTTAAAGTCTAGTTCACTTTGCAATAAAAAAGATATACATGTATATATTCAGATAGAAGATACACATGTATATATTCAGATAGAAGATATATACAAGACATACACATGTATATATATAATTGTGAAAAAATTAATGTACATGCTTAAATATTCTTATAAGTTTATTTTTTCCTTTAATCATCTTGGCTAGTTCACTATTTGGATGTAGTTTTTAAAAATACATTACTCATATTGGTTGAGCATTCATAAGAAGCCAGCACAGTTTACGGATCATGTGGTGGTTGTTGGGAGGATTCTGTTGATTGCCATATTGTTTTTATTATTAATATAGGATTCTGGTATGCTGGAAAGAGCACAAGATACTTTTGCTCTTTGTGCTTTCTGTCTTTTTTAAATCTAAGCCAGCTTTTAAACTTGAAAACGTTTCTTAACCTCTTTGATCATTTTTCTTATCTATAATAACACGGCTAGACTAGAGTTTTTTAGTTTCATGAATGACTACTTTTAATCTCACTCCCATTTAACAATACCTTCCTCCATTCTGTCCCCAACTTTCAACTAATCTACTCCTCCTCCTTCAACTACTCTTGTTTGGTTTGTTTCTTTCTTGGTTTCCTCCTGGATATTGTAGCAACTTTACTTTTTATTTTTTAATAACATGTTAAAGTTGAAGTAGAGTTCAATTGATAAATTCAGTTTCCCTGTGGTCATTTCTTTAGTTACCTCCTTTATTATATGCTATTTTGCTCTATTTTCTATCACTTTTCTTCCCATATCCCATGTCTTTTAAATATACACATATACGAAATTGAAATATTAAACTGGATATATAGACTATTTATATTTTGAGATATTTGCCTTGTCTTTGAAAATAAGCCTGTGAACTACCCACATTAACTTCCCCACATGCACCCTAAACCACACACATGCTATGTACGTGCATACATATATTTGATATTAACTTTTTTTTAGCTTTGCCATGAACTGTGATTTTTTTTTAAAAAAATTCAAATAGGTAAATTCAGGAAGATCCCCAAAGAAAGGAAAATAAGTAGACAAAAGTCAATAACTCTGATCTAGATTCTAAAGGATTTTTTTTCATGAGGATCTTCTTTAGTTATCCTTAACTTAATGTCAGTGGGAATATACTTTGATCTACAAATTGTTAGCCTCTTTGGTGTATTACTTTGCTCTTTCAGGATCCTTGGCATTAAGAATATATATGTAAACAGTATACTGCTATAGTTTAAGTCATTTGTTTTTATATACATATACATTCTGAATGCAAAAATATCATACTTGAGCAATTATCATGTTTTCTTACCAATAATAAATATATGTAATATACTCAACAAAATAAGTTCAGTATAATTCCTTAGTAGTGAAAAAACTGATCTCCAACAGCTTATCTGGTCTGTAAAAGACAATGACAATGAAAATATTGATTAATTTTATCTGTTAGGAAACCAAGGAAAACTAGGTCCACGATATCAAGAAACCACAAACCTACCCTCTTTCAGAAAGATGGAATCTGAAATGTTTTGTCAAACTTGGTTGCTTCTATAAAGAATTATATCTGATCAGTCATTCTCAAGGGAAAAATCAACAGATTTCAGGAAATGATTACACAGATGTCCTCCCCTCCCCAGGTGATTTTATAGTTACATCTCATGGCCTTCAGCATATACCCTAATCCCCAATTTCTACTCATTATTCACTTATTCATGCATTTATAGATTTATTTATCAAACATTATTGCGCTCCTAATATCTGCCAGACATTGTACACTGTGCATTGTGCAGACATTAAGTTCAACAACTATGTGGCATCTGACACATTACTATTCATTTCAGAGAGTCCATTGAAATGAGATCATTCCCAATTCTTCCTAGACAATTGTGTATTACACAGAGTTGCCATAATATCCACAATCTGGAACCACTTTGTTATATGTGGATGTCTGGAAATAAGCCTCCCAATACTCTCCAATTCTTTATAGTAGGTTTCCTAAGATGATCCTCATGCAATGGGATGGTTGAGGCCACTGCTTCTCTCAACCCTTCTATTACTCATGTTATTCAGGTACAATACACTATTTTTTTTCCTAAAAGTCTGTTGAATGTGGATTAAGTGCTGTTACCAATATTATATAAAAAAAAAACTGTATAAGCTGAAATTGTTCACTCTTGTATTAAAAGTAATATGCACTACAGTGTATTTCTAAGAACGTGAAATGCTTGGATAATTCTGGGGTAAGATCTGAACTGTTAAATAAGATGCTAATTGGGATCTTTGTTAGTTGGGTATGCAGCACACTGTGATGTCATCCACCAGGAGCTCTTTGCTCCTTGCCACATCTATATTAGCCCTGGGCTGTACTATCAGCTATGCCGCCACGATGCATGCAAGTGTGGAAGCTCCTGCCTGTGCAATGCTCTTGCCCACTATGCCTACCTCTGCGGCCAGCATGGTGTTCCCATTGATTTCAGAACTCAGATTTCTTTCTGTGGTGAGTACAATGGCACAGATAAAGACTATCAGATAATACCTTAGAGACCTCTATGTTTGTAATGACTGCTTTTATTTTTTAAATGAAATGTCAATATTGCATGTAAGTTATTTGAAATATTCTCATAATGTACAAACATGAAAAGCAAATGAAATAATATCTTAAGATTGGAGATATGTTGGATAAGACCAATAACTTTTGACTAGTTTTGTAATAAACGAAATTATTGTAACTATGTTTTGAAATACGCAACAGAAATAATTTAAAACATTTGAAAAATTCTTATCGTGGAAATATCATATCTAAATATTGGAAAGTATGGAACAGATTATGTAATACAGTGATGCAGTTGATTTGTATTTAAATAGACGTTATGCAACAGGCAATTATTATCAAGTTATTGGGGCTCTAATTTTCACACTTATGTTGTCTGCCATTTTCATTCATGGTAGATTGTTTCCTTGTGTGTTTTATAATTTTTTTAAATCAGCTTATTTTTACCAGCACCCCACCAGACCCATTAGAATCTTTTGTGACTTAGGTTTTGGGGGTACCACTCTCTCCACCTCTTCATTCCTTCATTGGATTTTTCCAGTTATTCCAGGGGTATCATTGGCTGGTGTTGACGTTAATTGCTCAATTTTGGCTTTCTAAGACAAAAATAGTGTAAATATAAAAGTAATGTAAATTCATATACCAAATTTGTTTAAGATATCAGCTTAGGATTTTAATTTCTTAGATGTAACTTTTTAATCACAGACCCAGCAGTTAGAGAAGCTTTTCTATCACCTTTCTATACTATGAGCCAGTTTCTTCTAGTCTGGGGGTTGACAAGTTACAACCACTGGGTCTCCTGCATTTTTGTGAATAAAATTTATTGAAATATAGTCATGCCCATTTGTCTGTGTGTTGTCTATGGCTGCTTCTGTACTACAAGGGCAGAATTGAGTAGTTGTGACTCAATTCAACATATATAGTTCTGCAAAGCTGAAAATATTTACCATTTGCGAAGCTGAAAATACTTACCATTTGGCCCTTTGCAGAAAAAGGTTTCCAACCCTTGCTTTAGTCCTTCATTTCCACTGAGGATGTTGCTCTTTGAGCATCCAAGTTAAGGGTCTCCCAATTCCTTGCCTTGTAACAGGCCAGCTTTCATTTTCTATCATAGACCTCTAAGGAGGCATAAAATGTTTCTATTTGCCATGGCAATCTTTCTCAAGTGATACTTCTTTGTCTTTAGCTGTGGTGTGCCAGAAGGGCATGCTGTACCATCACTGTTCCTCGTTCTGCCTCCATTCCTGCATTTCTCTCTCTTCCCCGGAGCAGTGCAGTGATGACTGTGCTGAAGGCTGTAATTGTCCGGAAGGCAAATTCTATGAAGACACTCTTAACTTTTGTGTACCCATGTAAGTTGTAGAAACAGGTTGGCAGCATCCTGTTTTAATCTCTTTTTCTCCTTACGGGCTAAATGAGCTTTCATGGAAGTTTTTGAAAAAATATTTCTTATCGTCTTTACTTTTTTTTAAAAAAACCCTGCAAATGTTCATCAACAGTTACAGAAATAGCTAAGGAATCTCTGATGGTTGATCTTGAAGTGTATTCCTGCTTGCTTTTACCATAGTCAAATCAATAACAAGGTTTGTGCTTCACTGTCACATGGCAAACTTTAGTAGCAGGACTTTAATATCTCAGCACTCACAAATTTCTCAATTTACACACGAAGTAAAGCCCTTTGTCTTATACATAGTGTTAAATGATATATCAGTTATGTTTCTCTGAATTGCATTCAGTGATTTTTCTTGTGACTGAAACAACACAGTTTGTGAGTTGTATTTTAGAAAACAAAATTTGGAGCTATGCAAAACTTCATGTCTAAGCAGCTTTTGCCATTTGTGTAATAGGATTGCATGCAGTCTTGTAGAATAATGCAGACCTTAGAGTGTACCTTACAATGACCAATGGAGAGCACAAGGTCGGCTTGAATTTTAGTGGTTTTTGAAAAAAATTATATCCTATTTACTTTACTTTTTTTTTGTATAGATTCCACTGCCGTTGTCATTATAGGGGCAGTGTTTATCAACCTGGAGAGCTCATCCCCACACCCTCGGGCTTATGGTAGGTTTCAATGATGGGGACTGTGTTTGACAAATGATGTATGTTCTAATATAATTCTTTCTTTTATATATATATATTTTATTATACTTTAAGTTCTAGGGTATATGTGTACAACGTGCAGGTTTGTTATGTATGTATACATATGTGCCATGTTGGTGTGCTGCACCCATTAACTCGTCATTTACATTACATTAGGTATATCTCCTAACGCTATCCCTCCCCCCTCCCCCCACCCCACAACGGGCCCCGGTGTATGATGTTCCCCTTCCTGTGTCCAAGTGTTCTCATTGTTCAGTTCCCACTTATGAGTGAGAACATGCAGTGTTTGGTTTTTTTAACCCAAACTGTAAGTTGAAATATGACTTCTGTAATTAAAAAATAAAGATAACAATGTAATCTTTAAATATGTTATAATCATGTGATTTTATATATATGTACAAACACATATATACATAATACATGCATATATGACATTTCAAAGTGAAATAACCAAGTTTTGTACTCATAACTGCAGAAAGGAATTATGAATTTAAGTACCTCACAGTGAAATGAAAGTCCTTTGATCATTTTTTGTTATTAGATAGAAGTTAGGGGTGAAGTACGTGTTTAAATACCACAGTATTACTGAATAGGCTCAAAAAAAAAGCAATTTCAAAATAGATTTGAAAAATGTCCTGCACAGTAGTAAGTGTGCCTCCTCCCCAGGCCCATCAATACTAGAAAGATAACACTTAATCATAGGATAACACTCATTCTGGTTATAAATTTTCTGTTGAAAATCTAGGCACGTCCATGCAGCAGTCCATACTTACATATAATTCCTAACCTCCCCTTTTTAGTTGCCCCATAGGTGCCAACAGATAATAATAGACAGTAGATAATAACAATAATAATCATTTCTAACCATTACTGTGTACCTTGTTTTGTGCTGGCACCATTCTAAGTGTTTAATATCTATTATTAAAATACGTACTCATCACCATAACCCTAAGAGATAGGCAATGTTGTTTTATCCTGATTTACAGGTGAGGAAAATGGGATACAGGTGGCTAAGGAACCTGATACTAAAGCTGGGAGTTAGTCCCAGGCAACCTGGCTCGGCAGTGCTTGTCTCCTGCCTACTTTGCTCTGCAGCTGATTTTTGTATTCACAGCAGAATATTGATTATGCTCAATTTACCTTTATCTTTATCTCCACCTTTTTTCCTATCCACATCAAGACACAGTGGCAACTAGCTCTTGGATCTTTCTGTGGTAGGCAGTACTATTATTCACACAGTTTCCCAAGCCAGAGCTCCAGGAATCATTTTCGATTCTTTCCTCTTGCTCAAAACACCTAATCAGTAAATACCCAGCAACTTTGGATTTTACTTGATTTTACTTTCTACGCATAGTCAAAAGCCATTTCTTCCTTTCCATCATCACTGCTTTAGCAATCAGTGTGTCTCATTTTCTCTTCCCTGGACCTTCCTCTCTGGTGTTCTTGCCTCTAGTTTTTCCCCTCTTTCATTCTGCCGAGGTGTCATGTCTTTTTGGATTTAACATAATTAATGTATGTAAACTTAGCAAAAAAAAAAAAAAAGTAACCATCCCTCCTCAATGAAAAAAAATCAAAATTCACTTAATATAGTGACTTTGTTAGCCATTCCTTTTTAAAAGCCTTTGTCCCAGAATAAGTATGATATGGAAGACCTGGATATGTGATCTGAGACTTGTCTGTCTCAGTTCCTCTGTGCTATTCAAAGTGTGAGCAAATTCAATCAGAAGTGACTCACTCAGTGGTGAATCACACCTCTGAGTGTTATTCTAGTGTTCAACTATGCATTGCATATTTTTTATGTGATGTGAACTGTATATGTGATTCAGCTTCTTCATCTGGGCTTAAATATAGAACATATGATCTGGTCCAAAGCTGAAAGAAAAACTGTATTGGAGTTATTGAGAACTAATGTGTTGTTTTCCATCATGTTATCTTCTTCAGGGATTTTCAAGGTTAATTTTTCCTGTATGTGGCTCTTGCCTTATACTCTGACTTTAGAATGTAAGTTGCAAGGAAGCTGTGACTCCACCCTATCTTCAATGCTGCTGCCAAAATGATTCAAAGCAACCATATCACTTTTCTGCTTAGGTCTTCAATGGCTCACCTCAGGGGTAAAATCTTAGCATCTTCTAGGAGCTAGCCTCTGCCTCTTTTGGCATTCTCACAGCCTGTCCCTTCCTGCATTGCACTTTGCTATGTAGAATGCTGCTTTACTTCTTCATGGTTTATGTGTTTCCACTGAGTGTTATAGCCTTCCTACCTTAGGTGTGCCATAACCTCCATCCACTCTTCAAAACTGTTCAGACTTTACTTCCTTTGATTCCCTGATGTTGGTTGCCAACAGATTTTAAAAACATTTTTTCTTTGTTTTACTTCTATCTCTTAACATATTTCTATGTTGCATGTGTCACACTGCATACATTATTTATTTGTGTGTCTTCCCCTTCTGTGAGACAAATTATGGTAAGAACTATGAATTTTGATGTTCATGTCTCCCATGCCTATCCCAATGCTCCACACTTATAGGTGTTTGATAAAGTGTTGTGTTGAAATAACGTTCCTGAAATTGGACCTAACCCAACAGCTTGTAAAAACTTCTGTGGGAAAAATAACATTTGTATAATGTACTCAATCAATTCTTGTACATTAGATTGTTGTCGAAATTCAGGAAAAAAAAAAAAAAACAACAACAGATTTGGTTCCATAAATTAACTATTTATTTACTTCTAGCCAGTGTTCAAATGGGACTGTGAAATGTGATGAATTAGCAACGCCCTCTGCTGGTAAGATCTTAAAAGATGTTTTCCTGAATGAGGGTACAGCTCTGATACCACCTCCACTCCTGGCAGAAGTCATCAATCACCTCTTCTTCCCAATGTGCATGGCTATAGCCTTGGGAATATTCTTCAACATGGTGTTCCAGTGCTTCTTAACTTTTTCCACATTGAAAATTATAATATTTTTAGGACAGTCTGGGTTGAACATATAAGTCAGCTCAGGGGCGGAGCAGGTCAACCCAGGGATGCTGCCTAGATGCTGCCTACCAGAGGACCACCTCAGGCATCCCAAGGACTTTAGGGATAGGTATCTAGGCAAGTGTTGTAACCCATTTGTGGGACGGAAATTGGGAAAATCTATTTTAGACCTTCACTTCTCAGATTTTAGTGTGCACATGTGGGGATCTTGTTAAAATGCAGATTCTGATTCATTAGGTCAGGGGTGATACCTGAAATTCTACATTTCTATCAGTGACCAAGATAACATTAATACTTCTGGTTCCTGGGCTGCATTATGAGTAGCATGGCTCTGGGACTAGTAGCAATAAATTTAACAATGCATGTAAAATGACATCCACTGTCATCCCTTCAGAATGTCATTTTAAATACCTTTCCTAAGATCTTATGTATTAGGACCATATATATTATTTATTTTCATCATATAAAGAGCCTCAAATTCTCAGTTACTATGGGCAAATTCTAGGCACATAATAAACAATACTTGCTTTCATAGATTTTAATGGGCAGGAAGAGTGTAGGCTAATAAAAGTAATTGTGAGCTATTATTGCTTTGTTATGTATTTGAATGGCCTGGTATATATTATTATTAAAGAGCTTTGAATTACATGCCCTGAATTTACTTTACAAGGATTCAGACAAGCCTAGGGCTTCTTTACAAGACATGTTTATGGACCACACACATTCAGTAGCTACAGGGCCATCCTGACTCTGCCCCATTTCTTTCAGGGTGACTCGCCCCCATTTGATTCAATGAAGGGAAGCCCAGGTGGCTAGCCTTCTCACAGAGGAACCAACGGGATTTTATCCCTTTGGCCCCACTTGAGGAAATTTATTTGATCTCTAAGAGCCCAAAAGCTTTCTGGAAGAATATGGAGCCCCTGTCCTGACTATAGTTATGTCTACTTCTGCACTTCTGTGGTATAGTGAGAACTGATATAAACAATGACTCGAGGTGAAGCAAGATTTAGAATAATCGTGTGTTCATTGTAGCTTTGTAAAAGCCACAATGCTTTTACATTATGCTTAAAAATTGATAACATATGCTGAAAAATTGATAATATATGTATGAATTAATGAAAATATCTTGTTTTTTGACTTCAGAAAATTATATTCTAGTTAGTTACTGTCTTATGGAAGGCAGCTAACATTCTCAAACTCAAAATAGGTTTAGAATAAACCTATTTTACGAATTTTGGTGTTCATATCTCCCATGCCATGACAAAAAGTTAAGGACATTTTGTCTGTGCTTATATCTGAAGTTCACATCTGCCCAGAGGGAAAAGAGTATTTCGACTGCAGGTTTCCTGACCCTGAATTACCAGCTGGTGGTGTTAATTGTGAGACTACATGTGCAAACCTAGCCATGAACTTCACCTGCACCCCATCCTCACCCTGTATAAGTGGCTGTGTTTGTGCTCCAGGGTAAGCCTCTTCTTCATAATACAGGACATTCAGGATTTGCCTGAAAGCACAATATCTCCTGAAAACATTCTTTATAGAAATAGCCAGAATTGTTGTTCTGACTAGTGGTTAACTGGGTTGGTAGCTAGAAGACTATTGTGATTGTTTTGCTTGGCTCATGTGACATTGTGAAATATTATTAATGTAATACACTGAATTGAGGAGAAAACTCATTTCTGGATGAAGCTGGAATTTCTCCCCTGATGAAACTGCAATTTTGAGAAAGTGACACAATTAATCACTCTTCATTCAAAACACTCTTCAAGTGCATTTTTAAATATTCTGTTGTGCAGTTACTGGTATTGATGTGAAGTTGTAATAGTGATGCCAACTGTTTTATCTTAAAGAAAATAGTGTATTGAGGCTACAAAGGGCAGTGGGTAAGACTGGGAGCTCTGGCATCAGACACACCACTGCTCAAATCCCAGCCCTGACACTGTTAGTGGAGTGATTTTTCTGCAAGTTTTTTTTAAGCCTCAATTAGGCATTGTGATGTGTGTGTGTGTGTGTGTGTGTGTGTGTATTTAAAAATATGAGCCACTATTTTGTGGCAGCATATATTCTACTCCTATCTTCATAAATATTCTTCCATTGCAGAAATGCCTAGTGCACGTGAAAGACAAACACAGAATCTTGTGGCTATTGGCTTCCTCACAGGCACACATATAATCTGGCCTCCCTGGCCCTCCCTCTTCTGGTAATGAAATAGAGGCTGTGCAGAGGGAGTGCCATCTAAGGCAAACAGGTCACCCATTCTTCCTCAATGAACATGTTCACACAAAGGGATTCCTGGGATCAGCTCATATAAACCAGGGGCAAAGAAGAGCGAGGTCTTGTGGTTTGTTTCCCAGGAGAATCGCATTTGTCTAAATGGCCCCCATCTGGAATAGGTTGAAGAGCCAAGTAACTTGGAACTGGCATTAATCTCTTTAGAAAGAAAGGACATAGGAGGCAGAGACAAGAAGGTCACAAAAGAACAAGTGCCTGTGGCTGGGAAAATAAAGACAGGTAGAAATAAGGCCATAGAGCAGATAAGCAAGAAAGACATTTTAGTAAAAAGGAGAAGGGAAATAAAACCTTTATTATGGTAGAATAATTAAAACCCACAACTTTGCTTGATTTATTTGATTTGATTGTGACTCTTAGGAATGCATGGCTAATTAAAGCCATATCCTAATTTTGTTTTATATGCTGTGCTTGAGCTATTATCTTTTAAAATATATTTACTGTCACCTTTGACATTTAGTTGGACAGTGATTTATTTACTGGCTAAATCTCATTACAAAACGTTAGGGAGATTTCCTCCTACCTTCTCTGACTGTATTGAAATAAATGTGTGTGGAATTGACTTAGAGGCCTCTGACAGATTTGGAAATATTTTATTAAGATAGCCTTCTCCTACAATATTGTTTATGGTAATGTGATTTGCCCTGTCTTCTATGTGACCTTGTCTGGCTCATTTTGGCAAAATAGTCCAGTGTGACTTGTTTCATGTGGCTCCTAACAGTGCCAGCAGTTTATTGACTGTAAAAGGACCACATAACCCTAATTGAGAAATCACTGTGGATTGAAGAAATGGAAAATAGTATAGAGGAAAAGTCAGATGGAAATGGCTTCTATGCTGGCCCTCCTTATAAGCCGAAGTACCTCATGGCAAGTTACTTAACCACTTGAAATCTCAAGTTTCTCTTTTAATAATGGATATAACACTATATTTACTTCTTGGATGATTGAGTATATGCTGCACACCAGTTATATAGTAAGAGCTCAGGAAATGTTTATTTCTTATCCCACTGCCCAAACTTGCTTAAAGCAGATACAAGCATACTTTGTTTCATTGTGTGTTTTGCTTTATTGCACTTCACAGGTGTTGCATTTTTTACAAATTGAAGGTGTGTGGCAACCCTGCATCAAGCAAGTCTGTTGGTGCCATTTTCCAACAGCATGTGCTTACTTGGTGTCTCTGTGTTGCATTTTGGTAATTTTTGCAATATTTCAGAACTTTTTCATTATCATTATATTTGTTATGGTAATCTGTAAACAGTGAACTTTGATTATTATGTAATTATTTCAGGGTTCCACAAATGGTGCCCATATAAGATGGAAAAATTAATTGATGAATGTTGTGTGTGTTCCGATTTCTCCATGTATAGGCCATTCCACCATCTCTCTTGCTCTTCTCAGGTCTCTCTATTCCCTGAGACACATACTGAAATTAGGCCAATTAATAACTCTATAATAGTCACCAAAAGTTCAAGGGAAAGGAAGAGTCACACATCTGTCACCTTAAATCAAAAGCTAGAAATGATTAGATTTAGTGAGGAAGGCGTATTGAAAGCTGAGATGGGCTACAAGCTAGTCCTTTTGCAACAGTTAGCCAAATTGTGAATGCAAAGGAAAAGTTCATGAAAGAAATGAAAAGTGCTACTACTCCAGTGAACCCACAAGTGGTAAGAAAGCAAAGCAGCTAGCTGTTATGGAGAAAGTTTTAGTAGTCTGGATAGATCAAATCAGCTGCAACATTCACTTCTGCAAAGGCTTAATCCATAGCAAGGCTTTAACTCTTTTCAATTCTATAATGGCTGAGAGAGGTGACAAAGCTGCAGAAGAAAAGTTTGAAGCCAGCAGAGGTTGGCTCATGGAGTTTAAGAAAAGAAACTATCTCCATAACATAAAAGTGCAAGTGCTGATGGAGAAGCTGCAGCAGGTTATCCAGAAAATGCAACTAAGATAATTGATGAAGGTGGCTACGCTAAACAATAGATTTTCAATGTAGATGAAACAGATTTATATAGGAATAAAGTGCCATCTAGGACTTTCTTAGCTAGAGAGAAGGCAATGCTTGGCTTCAAAGTTTCCACGGACAGGCTGACTGTCTTGTTAGGGGCTAAGGCAGCTTGTGACTTTAAGTTGAAGCCAATGCTCATTTACCATTCAAAAAGTCCTAGGGGCCTTAAGAATTATGCTAAGTCTACTCTACCTGTGCTCTGTAAATGGAACAACAAAGCCTGGGTGGCAGCACGTCTGTTTACAGCATGGTTTACTGAATATTTTCAGCCCACTGTTGAGACCTGATGCCTAGAAAAAAAATTCCTTTTAAAATATTACTACTTATTGGCAGTGCACCTGGCACCTAGGAGTTCCAGTGGAGATGCAGAAGGATATATTAATGTTGTTTTCATGCTTGCTAACACATTTATTTTGCAGCCATTGATCAAGTAGTAATTTCAACTTTAAAGTCTTATTATTTAGGAAATACATTTCACAGGGCTATACCTGCCATAGATAGTGATTTCTCTGATGGATCTGGGAAAAGAAAATTGAAAATATTTTGGAGAGTATTCACTATTCTAAATACCATTAAGAACATTAGTGATTCATGGGTAGAGGTCAAAATATCAACACGAACAGGAGTTTGAAAAAAGTTTATTCTAACCCTCACGGATAACTTTGAGGGTTTTAAGATATCAGTGGAGGAAGTAACTGCAGATGCAAAGGAAATAGCAAGAGAACTAGAATTAGAAGTGAAGCCTGAAGATATGACTGATTTGCTTCAATCTCATGATAAAACTTGAATGGACGAGGAGTTGCTTCTTATAGATGAGCAAAAAAAGTGGTTTCTTGAGATGTGATCTATACTTGGTGAAGATGCTGTGAACATTGTCAGAATGATAATAAAAGATTTAGAATATTGCATAAACTTAGTTGATAAAGCAGTGGTAGGGTTTAAGATGACTGACTGCAATTTTGAAAGAAAATTTTAGGTAAAACACTATCAAATGCATTGAACACTACAGAGAAATCTTTTGTGAAAGGGGGAGTCAATCAATGTGGCAAACTTCACTGTGTCTTATTTCAAGAAATTGCCACAGATATCCCAGCCTTCAGCAACCACCACCCTGATTAGTCAGCAGCCATCAACATTGAAGCAAAACCCTCCTTCAGCAAAAAGATTATGGCTCCTTGAAGGCTCAGATGATCATTAACTTTTTTTTTTTTGCAATAAAGTATATTTAAATTAAGGTATGTATATTTTTTAGATATAATGCTATTATGCATTTAATAGACTATAACTTTTATGTGTACTAGGAACCAAAAAATCTGTGTGACTTGCTTTATTGTGATATTAACTTTATTGCTGTGGTCTAGAACCAAATTAACAATATCTCTGAAATACACCTATAATTTACAGTGATTTAAAGTTTTCCTTTTCCTTCTTCCAGTTTTGAGTAGTTATGAAAAACTCATCAGTCATTAATTAGCAATGCCATTCAATGACTTTGGCTGGGGATATAAGAATTGTGGTTCATTTTGGTGAGGTTTCCCTCACTTAAACAACTGAACAATTAAAGTTTATGAAGAGTCTAATGTTTGAGGCATTGTGTTAAGCTATAGGAATGGGGGGTACTAAAATACATTTATTAGATAATAATAGAATCTACCTTAGGGGATTGTCACTAGGATAAGATCAGTTAGGGGCATAGTTAAAATGGTTAGAATAGTGCCTTGCCATAGTAAGCAGTCAAGAATATTAGTTTTGTTATTGTTCTTATAGTTCTTATTGTTCTTATAGTTATTGTCACTATAAGCTATTTAATGAAGTACTTAACAGTTCATTGTGATAAATCCTCCAATAAAAGTTTATAAAGTTGCTAAGTATAGGGAGTATGTGAAGGAGCTGGGGACATAAAAGATTGCATCGAATTGAGTTGTAAGTGATAAGTTTGCCAGAGAGAACATAGGAGAAAAATTTTCTAGGAAGAAGAAAAATTCAAAGCTCAGGATGCATAGCTAGAAGTTTGGGAGGGCCAAGGTGACAGACTGTAGAATCGAGGTCATTGTTGGTCTGAAAGAAAGAAATCTAAGTGAGATAATGCATCATTTATATAAATACGTTTCTTCAGTTGTCTTCTATGTGCTACATATTGTGTGACATGAACATAAACAAGATATTTATGGTCCTCTCGAGTGAAGCTGAAAGTCTAGTGGACAGCATATACACTGAATAAGGAATTACAGTACTGTGTACGAACAGCCATGAGAGAGAAAGCAGAGAGCTAAAACAACATGAGAAATTATTTCTGTTTTAGAGAAGAGGCAAGAATTCAGGGTTCCTGAATTCCATGTTAATTTTTATAATCTTGAATTTTTATATTTTAAAGCAAAATGTAAAAAAAGTTTTATACCTTATCTATTTTAGGAGCTTTTAATTTTTATTTATTTATTATTTATTATTTGTTATTTAAATAAATTAAATTATAGATTAATTCATAATAAAAATTATTTAAATAATGACAACTAATTTTCAAATTTAATGTTTTTATCTTTATTTTATATATTTATTATATTTATAATTAATTACAAAATTATTGTTCTATTATCATTATTTTGTTAACACTTCTAGAAAAAAATATGTATTAAAACTTTTAGAAAAAATTGTAAGAATATTGAAATATATGTTTATATTAAATGATTTGATGTTATATGTAATATATATTTAATCTTCATATCAAATATTTAGATAACACACCAAAATTAATTCTTCCCTGAGATTAGTTCAATTTTTATATTAAAATTTTATACTTAATTATATATTTATATTTAAATTATATATTAATATATAACATTTGTATGTGTTTAACTTTTATAGCCATAGACATTTTTAGACACTTTCAGCGTATAATCTTTCAAGAAGAAAATAACACTTGAAGGAAAACCAACATTCAAAAGTTATCACATTAAATAAATAAGAAACAATATGAAACACTTAATATGTTTTTTAGTTCCACACACACCTAAGTTAAACTCTCCTGCTTTCAACTTTAAACTCTCAGAAAGAAGCTTTTGATTACTCTCTATATCTTGTAACAAAAATGTTAACCATTTAATAATTTACTGTTTCATCAGAAAATTGTAGGCCCTATAGACTCTTTTAAGTAGCAGATATTAAAGAACGGGACTCTCATTTCCTCTATAAATTTTTTTTCGGGATGACTCACTTTATTAGAAATTTAGGCTTCTGTCTTCCTTTCATGTACTTAGTGAATAGCAAAAAGGTCAACATATCACATCTAGTCATTTGCCTGGCATTTAGTACTGCGATATGTAAGGTACTATGTGGAAAAAGCGAGGAGAAAGACTGGATTCAACTCCTCAGTAGGTTAGATAGAGTGCCTTAGACAGCTCTAATAAATATAGATGACAGTGTTAATATGCTAAGATTACTGATATTTTAAAACTGAAATCTGTAGTTCATACTAAATAGCATTTTATTCTTCATTTGGAAGAATGGCAGAGCACAGAGGAAAGTGTTATGTTCCTGAAAGCTGCCCATGTATTTGGAAAGATTGGGAGTATCTCTCAGGAGAAGTGATTGCTACACCGTGTTACACCTGGTAAGGAGATCCATTTATTTCACAAATATTTTCCTAAGTAATTGTGTAAATTTCAATCATCTTTTATTTATTTAATGAGACTGACATCAGCAAAAAGTAAATCAAGCCTCAGCAAATAATTTAAAGGCCTGCAGGAGTTGGTGGACAGTTACTATCTGCAGGGGACTATATCATTATTTTTATGCATATTTGTTCAGCCCAGAAGAAAACTGTGAAACACAACAATCTAAAATTTTAATAGGAAAAAAAATCTCATGTTTATAAGAAAGTGCTAAATGTTACAAAGAAAAGACCGTATTTAATGGAAGGTTTTCTGTTTCAAGGTAAGTCAAAAGAATACCATAAAATAAAATTTGAAATATAATTTCCCTAAAATATGGACAAAGATTCTAAACTCATGAGCAATGTCATGTCTAATGCATTTAAATTTACTCAAATATGGGAGATGGCATTGTGCCTTTTCAGCTACCAGCAGACCTGTGTTCAGTTTTTCATTCTATCATCTACTTTCTGTGTGACCTATGCACAATTCCTAGGCTCGGTTTTGGTGTCTGATAATTTATTTAAAGGAAGTGAAAAACGTATGCCTAATTTGTCAATGTAATAGGTGGTATCAGAATGAACTGGCAATATTCGTAAGGGATATTGACTCATGAATTCTCTTGAATACAGACATTCCAATGTTGCTGTCACTTGAAATCACTAGTTAGAGTCGTTTCTTTAGAAAGGTAACTTTTGTTATTTTTTAATAGCGTTTGTCGACGAGGAATGTTCAATTGCACATATTATCCATGCCCAGCAGTGTGCACAATATACGGGGACCGACATTATTATTCTTTTGATGGCCTAGAATATGACTATATCAGTGATTGCCAGGTGTTTTTGATAAAGGTAGGTCACAGTTACACATTTTTATTTGCATTCGTGTAAAGATTTAATGTAAAAAACAAGTATGCTGGTCCCTGATATATCAAATTCATGTGTTATTTATAAAACCTATAAAACAATTATATATATTTTCAACTTTTATTTCAGGTTCGGGGGTACTTGGGAAGGTTTGTTAATGTGGGTATATTACATGTTGCTGGGGTTTGGTGTACAAAGAATTTCATCATGCAGGTAGTAGCATAGTACCCAATAGATAGTTTTTTGACCCTTACCCTCCTCCCATCCTTCACCCTTAACTAGTAGGCCCCAATGTCTATTATTCCCCTCTTTGTTTCCATATATACCCAATGTTTAGCTCCCACTTATAAGTGAGAACATGCGGTATTTGGTTTTCTGTTCCTGTGTTAATTCACTTATGATAATGGTCTCCAGCTGCATCCATGTTGCTGCAAAAGACATTTCTTTCTTATGGCCGCGTAATATTCCATGGTGTATATGTACCACATTTTCTTTATCCATTCCACTGTTGATGGGCATTTAGGTTGATTCCATGTCTTTGCTATTGTGAGTAGTGCTGCAATGAATGTATGCATACATGTGTCTTTACGGTAGAATGATTTATATTCCTTTGGGTATATACACAATAATGGGATTGCTGGGTTGACTGGTAATTCTGTTTTAAGTTTTTAAAGAAATTGCCACACTGCTTTCTACAGTGGCTAAACTAATTTACATTCTCACCAGCAGCATATAGTAGTGTATAAGCATTCCCTTTTCTTTGCAACCTTGCCAACATCTGTTGTTTTTTTGACTTTTTAATAATAGCCATTTTGACTGCTGTGAGATGATATCTTATTATGGTTTTGATTTGCATTTCTCTAATAATTAATGATGTTGAGCATTTTTTCATATGCTTGTTGGCTGCATGTATGTATTCTTTTGAGATGTGTCTGTTCATGTCCTTTGCCCATTTCTAATGGGGTTGTTTTGTACTTATTGACTTGTTTAAGTTCCTTGTAGATTCTGGTTATTAGGCCTTTGTAGGGTGCATAATTTGCAAATATTTTCTCCCATTCTGTAGGTTTTCTGTTTATTTTGTGGACATTTCTTTGGGTGTGCTGAAGCTCTTTAGTTTAATTAGGCCCCACTTGTCAATTTTTGTTTTTGTTGCAATTGCTTTAGGTGTCTTTGTTATGAAATCTTTGACAAGGCCTACATCCAGAATAGCATTCCCTAGGTTTTCTTCTAGGTTTTTTATGATCTTAGGTCTTACTTTTAAGTCTTTAATCCATCTTTGGTTGATTTTTGTATTTAATGCAAGGAGATGTTCCAGTTTCAACCTTCTGCATATGGCTAGCCGGTTATCCCAGCAGCATTTATTGAATGGAGAATCCTTTCCTCATTGCTTATTATTGTCAGCTTTGTCAAAGATCAGATGGTTGTAGGTATGTGGCTATGTTTTTGGGTTCTCTAACCTGTTCCATTGTGTCTGTTTTTGTGCCAGTACCATGCTGTTTTGGTTGTTGTAGTCTTGTAGTATAGTTTGGAGTTGGGTAGTTTGATGCTTCCAGCTTTGTTCTTTCTGCTTAGGAATGGCATTGAATTTGTAGATAGCTTTGGGAAGTATGGCCATTTTAACAATATCGATTCTTCCTACCCATGAGCATAAAATGTATTTCCATTTGTTTGTGTCGTCTTGATTTCTTTCAGCAGTGTTTTGTAATTCTTGTTGTAGAGATCTTTCATTTTCCTGGTTAGCTGTATACCTAGGTATTTTTTTGTGTGTGTATGGCTATTGTGAATGGAATTACATTCTGGATTTTGCTCTCAGCTTGAACGCTATTGGTGTATAGAAATGCTGCTGATTTTTCTACATTGGTTTTGTATCCTGAAACTTTACTGAAGTTGTTTATCAGTTCTAGGAGCCTTTGGGCAGAGGCTATGAGATTTTCCAGGTGTAGAATCATATTGTCTGTGAAGAGAGATACTTTGACTTCCTCTTCCTATTTGGATGCCTTTTATTTATTTCTTTTGCCTGATTGCTTTGGCTAGGACTTCCAGTACTATGTTGAATGAGAGTGATGAGAGTGGGCATCCTTGTCTTGTTCCACTTCTCAGTGGAATTGGGTCCAGCTTTTGCCCATTTGGAATGATGTTGGTTGTGGGTTTGTCATAGAAGGCTGTTAATATTTTGAGGTATGTTCCTCTAATGCCTAGTTTTTAGAGGATTTTTAATATGAAGGATGTTGAATTTTATCCAAAGCTTTTTCCTGCATCTGTTAAGATGATCACGTGGTTTTTGTTTTTGGTTCTGTTTGTGTGATGAATCACATTTATTGATTTGTGTATGTTGCACCAACCTGTCATTCCAGGAATAAAGTCTACTTGATTGTGGTGGATTAGCTTTTTGATGTGCTGCTAGATTCAGTTTGCTAGTATTTTGTTGAGGATTTCTGTGTCTATGTTAATCAGGGATATTGGCCTGAAGTTTTCTTTTTTCATTGTATCTCTGCCAGGTTTTGGTATTTCTTTAACTCATTCTTAACTTTTATTATTTATAGGTAATGGGCTAGTTCTTAAACATTCTGTGCCTCTGTTTCCTCATCTATAAAATGAGAAAAATAATTGTGAAAGAAGTTCTGAGGATTGAATAGATAAATATATATAAAAGGCTTAGATAGTATTTGATATAAAGTGAGTGTTCAATAAATGTTAGCCATTTTTATTGTTATTAACTTGGTTTGGTGAATATAAATATAACACATTAAACCATAATTGGGTTATACATTTTTTATGGTTATGACAATAAAAAGATATGCTCAATTCTAGAAATGCCATTTTGATGATATGCTTTGGTAAACTCCAGGCTTTATATATCTGATAAAATCCTTAAAATTTCTTACATTGAATGCATTTGAATTACCTGTATACTCAAATTTTAGGCATTACTGATCACAGATTTACATTTCTAAATGAAAAATGTGAGCTTTAGAAAGAAGTCACACAAGAATAAACAAAATAACATCTTTTCCTCCAGCAAACTAACCTATGATTAATGCATTTTTTTCTGGATATGACTTTTATATTATTAGAGGTTTGTGTGTAATTCTGTTATTTAAGCCTAAGTCAAGAAAACAGACTATCTTCTATTTTATATTAGTTCTGTTACATAAAAAATGAATAGTAAAATCTATAGCCTTTTAAACTTAAGGAAGGTTCTTGCTTATGTTTTACGTCATTGGATTTTCCTGTTGGTACTTGTCTTGTCTTCCTTTATGAATGGTTTTAAGTTTCTTAAAGAATAAATACCTAGGAATGGATTTGGCAGTCATATAATTATAACGGATGGTAAGTTGCCTATAGGGTATTTTTTTTTTGTCTTGTGTTGTTTGGATTATTTTCGGAGCCTACGGAAGGCACACTAAAGAATACATTCTCTAAGTATCTTCTTTGAACAAGCCTGTTTTAGCAAACAATTTTATATTAGAATCCTTTCATCCCCTGAGGTTTAGAGTATAAATTTAGAGGCTTAGAAAAGTAGATAACAGTTTAGAAATTTGAACACATAAACAAATATACTTTTCAGGTTGATTTTATATCAAATCCTCACTTTCCTTGATATTTAGGTGCCTCTGACACTCCTTTAAGTTACCTCCACCCTTGACTTTCTGGATATTATGATTCTTTCTCTCTGGTTTCTTCTTTGTCTTGTGTTGCCTTTTCCTCTTACATAAGCCCCCACTCAGAGATGACTGATTTGGTTCCTTCAGAGCAAGGACCAAGTCTTGCTCATCATTGTTTCACAAGCACCATGCTGGGAACATAGTTTCTCACTGAATGTTTATTGAAGTGGACATCTGTTTGTGGTTCTTTACCCCTTTTTCCTAGTGCTTGGTGTGTTCATCCACTTCTAAAATCTTAGCTACAGCTACACACTGATGAGTTCCAAATTGATGTGTAGAGCTCTGACACTGAATTTCTTGACTATATTTCTGACTCAAGTTCATCCTTACAATAATATACTATTTCTTTCTATTTATCTTTCTGAGACTCATATTGTTATCATGTAATTGCTTCTTAAGAACTACAGTGACTTCCAATGGCCTCCAGTGGCTTCCAATAGCGTCATAAAGTCAAACCTCCTACACCAGTCTTTCCAAGGGTTCTGTCAGCTCCATCCCTCATCTATGTCTTTTCTCAGTGTACTTTCTGTATCTGATTTCCTCTGCTCCCTCAAAGTCATATGTTCAGCTCACAGTTATCTGTCCTGTTCTTATATCCTATTGTGTTTATAGTCATAACATCAAAATTAAGCAGCTCATTATATTCTGATTATTTTTATATACTCATCTAGATTGTGTATCATTTTATGTCAGAACTATTTGGTACACTTCTTCTGGGTTCCTCATGGGAGCTAGCACAATTATGGCTGAATTATGAAGCTAAAAAATTACTTGTTTGACTTTTTTCAACAGTCTCCACTTGAGAATAGAGACCACAAGCTTAAACATGAATTTTTAGTTCTAGCAATCTAACACTTGTGATAAATGCATACACGAGCTTTCAATGTGAAGTTTTTAGAGCAGCACTTCTTAAACCTTAGTGTGCATGCAGATCACCTAGGGATATTGTTAAAATATGAATTCTGTTTTCATAGGACTGTAGTAGGGTTTTGGGCTCTGCCTTTTCTTTTTTTAAATTATACTTTAAGTTCTGGGGTACATGTGCAGAACGTGCAGGTTTGTTACATAGGTATACGTGTGCCATGGTGGTTTGCTACACCCATCAACCTGTCATCTAGGTTTTAATCCCCCCACACATTAGGTATTTGTCCTAATGCTCTCCCTCCCTTCGCTTCCCCACCCCCTGACAGACCCCAGTGTATGATGTTCCCCTCCCTGTGTCCATGTGTTCTCATTGTTCAACTCCCACTTATGAGCGAGAACATGCGGTGTTTGGTTTTCTGTTCCTGCATTAGTTTGCTGAGAATGATGGTATACAGCTTCATCCATGTCCCTGCAAAGCACATGAACTCATTCTTTTTTATGGCTACATAGTATCCGATGGTGTATATGTGCCACATTTTCTTTGTCCAGTCTGTCATTGATGGGCATTTGGGTTGGCTCCAAGTCTTTTCTATTGTGAATAGTGCTGCAATAAACATACGTGTGCATGTGTGTTTATAGTAGAATAATTTATAAATCTTTGGGTATATACTCAGTAATGAGATTGCTGGGTCAAGTGGTATTTCTGGTTCTAGATCCTTGAGGAATTGCTACACTGTCTTCCACAATGGTTGAACTAATTTACACTCCCACCAACAGTGTAAAAGTGTTCCTATTTTTCCACATCCTCTCCAGCATCTGTTGTTTTCTGACTTTTTAATGATCACCATTCTAACTGGTGTGAGATGATATCTCATTGTGGTTTTGATTTGCATTTCTCTAATGACCAGCGATGATGAGCTTTTTTTCATATGTTTGTTGGCTGTATAAATGTCTTCTTTTGAGAAGTGTCTGTTCATATCCTTTGGCCACTTTTTGATGGGGTTGTTTGTCTTTTCCTAGTAAATTTGTTTAAGTTCCTTGTAGATTCTGGATATTAGACCTTTGTCAGATGGATAGATTGCAAAAATTTTTCCCATTTGGTAGGTTGCCTGTTCACTCTGATGCTAGTTTATTTTACTGTGCAGAACTCTTTAGTTTAATTAGATCCCATTTGTCAATTTTGGCTTTTGTTGCAATTGCTTTTGGTGTTTTAGTCATGAAGGCTTTGCTCATGCCCATGTCCTGAATGGTATTACCTAGGTTTTCTTCTAGGGTTTTTATGGTTTTAGGTCTTATGCTTAAGTCTTTAATCCATCTTGAATTAATTTTTGTATAAGGTGTAAGGAAGGGGTCCAGTTTCAGTTTTCCACATATGGTTAACTTGTTTTCCCAATACCATTTATTTAATAGTGAATCCTTTCCCTATTGCTTGTTTTTGTCAGATTTGTCAAAGATCAGGTGGTTGTAGATATGTGGCATTATTTCCGAGGCCTCTGTTAGGTTCCATTGGTCTATATACCTGTTTTGGTACCAGTAGCTTGCTGTTTTGGTTACTATAGCCTTGTAGTATAGTTAGCAGTCAGGTAGCATGATGTCTCCAGCTTTGTTCCTTTTGCTTAGTATTATCTTGGCTATATGGGCTCTTTTTTGATTCCATATGAAATTTAAAGTAGTTTTTTCTAATTCTGCAAAGAAAGTTAATGGTAGCTTGATGGGAATAGCATTGAATCTATAAATTACTTTGGGCAGTATGGCCATTTTCACGATATTGATTCATTGTATCTGTGAGCATAGAATCTTTTTTCCATTTGTTTGTGTCCTCTCTTATTTCTTTGAGCAATGGTTTGTAGTTCTTGAAGAGATCCTTCACATACATTGTAAGTTGTATTCCTAGGTATTTTATTTTCTTTATAGCACTTATGAATGGGAGTCCACTCATAGTTTGGTTCTCTGTTTATTTTTGGTGTATAAGAATGCTTGTGATTTTTGCACATTGATTTTGCATCCTGAGACTTTGCTGAAGTTGCTTATCAGCTTAAGGAGTTTTTGGGCTGAGATGATGGGATTTTCTAAATATACAATTATGTCATCTGCAAACCGAGACAATTTGATGTTCTCTCTTCCTATTTGAATACCTTTATTTCTTTCTCTTGCCTAATTGCCCTGGCCAGAACTTCCAACACTATGTTGAATAAGAGTGGTAAGAGGGGGCATCCTTGTCTTGTGCCGGTTTTCAAAGGGAATGCTTCCAGTTTTTGCCCATTCAGTATGATATTGGCTATGGGTTTGTCATAAATAGCATTTATTATTTTGAGATATGTTCCATCAATACCTGATTTATTGAGTGTTTTTAGCATAAAGGGATGTTTAATTTTATTGAAGGCCTTTTCTGCATCTATTGAAATAATCATGTGGTTTTTGTCATTGGTTCTGTTTTCTGTGATGGATTACATTTATTGATTTGTGTATGTTGAACCAGCTTTGCATCTCAGGGATGAAGCCACCTTGATCGTGGTGGATAAGTTTTTTGATATGCTGCTGGGTTCAGTTTGCCAGTATTTTACTGAGGATTTTCGCATTGATGTACATCGGGGATGTTGGCTTGAAATTTTCTTATTTTGTTGTGTCTCTGCCGGGTTTTGGTATCAGGATGATGCTGTCCACATAAAATGAGTTAGGGAGTAGTCCCTCTTCTTCTGTTGTTTGGAATAGTTTCAGAAGGAATGGTACCAGCTCCTTTTTGTAACTCTGGTAGAATTTGGCTGTGAATCCATCTGGTCCTGGGCTTTTTTTGGTTGGTAGGCTATTAATTACTGCCTCAATTTCAGAACTTGTTATTGGTCTATTCAGGGATTTGACTTCTTCCTGCCTTAGTCTTGGGAGGGTGTATGTGTCCAGGAATTTATCCATTTATTCTAGATTTTCTAGTTTATTTGGTAGAAGTGTTTAAAGTATTCTCTGAAGGTAGTTTGTATTTCTGTGTGATCAGTGGTGATCTCCCCTTTGTCATTTTTTTAATTGTGTCTCTATGCAAATAAACTAGAAAATCTTCTCTCTTTTCTTCTTTATTAGTCTGGCTAGTGGTCTATCTGTTTTGTTAATCTTTTCAAAAAACCAGCTCCTGGATTCATTGATTTTTTGAAGGATTTTTCGTGTCTCTATCTCACTGAGTTCTGCTCTGTTCTTAGTTATTTCTTGTCTTCTGCTAGCTTTTGAATTTGTTTGCGCTTGCTTCTCTAGTTCTCTCAATTGTGATGTTAGGGTATCAATTGTAGATCATTCCCGCCTTCTGATGTGGGCATTTAGATTTATAGGGACATTTATAAATTTGCCTCTAAACACTGCTTTAGCTGTGTCCCAGAGATTCTGGTACGTTGTGTCTTTGTTCTCATTGGTTTCAAAGAACTTATTTATTTCTGTCTTAATTTAGTTATTTACCTAGTAGTCATTCAGGAGCAGGTTGTTCAGTTTCCATGTAGTTGTGCAGTTTTGAGTGGGTTTCTTAATCCTGAGTTCTAATTTGATTGCAGTGTGGTCTGAGAGACTGTTTGTTATGAATTCCATTCTTTTGCATTTGCTGAGGAGTGTTTTACTTCCAATTATGTGGTCAATTTTAGAATAAGTGTGATGTGGTGCTAAGAAGAATGTATATTCTGTTGATTTGGGGTGGAGAGTTCTGTAAGTGTCTATTAGGTCTGCCTGGTCCAGAGCTGAGTTCCAGTCCTGAATATCCTTGTTAATTTTCTGTCTTGTTGATCTGTCTCATATTGACAGTGGGGTGTTAAAGTCTCCCACTATTATTGTGTGGGAGTCTAAGTCTCTTTGTTCGTCTCTAAGAACTTGCTTTATGAATCTGAGTGCTCCAGTATTGGGTGCGTATGTATTTAGGATCATTAGCTCTTCTTGTTGCATTGATCCCTTTACCATTAAGTATATCTTTCTTTGTCTTTTTTGATCTTTGTTTGTTTAGAGTCTGTTTTATCAGAGATTAGGATTGCAACCTCTGCTTTTTTTTTGCTTTCCATTTGCTTGATAAATATTCTTCCATTCCTTTATTTTGAGCCTATGTGTGTCTTTACACATGAGATGGGTCTCCTGAATATAGCACAACAATGGGTCTTGACTCTTTATCCAATTTGCCAGTCTGTGTATCTTAATTGGGGCATTTAGTGCATTTCCATTTAAGGTTAATATTTTTAGGTGTGAATTTGATCCTATCATCATGATGCTAGCTGGTTATTCTGCACATTAGTTGATGCAGTTTCTTCATTGTGTCATTGGTCTTTATATTTTGATATGTTTTTGCAGTGGCTGGTACTTGTTTTTCCTTTCCATATTTAGTGCTTCCTTCAGGAGCTCATGTATGACAGGCCTGGTGGTGACAAAATCCCTCAGAATTTGCTTGTCTGTAAAGGATTTTAATTCTCCTTTGCTTATGAAGCCTAGTTTGGCTGGATATGAAATTCTGGATTGAAAATTCTTTTCTTTAAGAATGTTGAATATTGGCCCCCACTGTCTTCTGGCTTATAGGGTTTCTGTAGGAAGATCTGCTGTTATTCTGATGAGTTTCCATTTGTAGGTAACCTGACCTTTCTCTCTGGCTGCCCTTAACATTTTTTCTTTCATTTCAACCTTGGAGAATCTGAGGATTATGTGTCTTGGGGTTACTCTTCTCGAAGAGTATCTTAGTGGTGTTCTCGTATTTCCTGAATTTGAATGTTGACCTGTCCTGCTAGGTTGGGGAAGTTCTCCTGGATAATATCCTGAGGTGTGTTTTCCAGCGTGGTTCCATTCTCCCTGTCACTTTCAGCTACACCAATCAATCATAGGCTTGGTCTTTTCACATAGTCCCATATTTCTTGTAGGCTTTGTTCCTTTTCATTCTGTTTTCTCTGATCTTGTCTTCACACTTTGTTTCATTAAGTTGATAATCAGTCTCTGATATCCTTTCTTCTGCTTGATTCATTTGGCTATTGATCCTTTTGTATGCTTCACGAAGTTCTCATGTTGTGTCTTTCAGCTCCACCAGGTCATTTATGTTCTTCTCTAAACTGGTTATTTTAGTTAGCAGTTCCTGTAACCTTTTATCAAGGTTCTTAGCTTCTTTGCATTGGGTTAGAACATACTCTTTTAGCTCTGAAGAGTTTGTTACTACCCACTTCCTGAAGCCTACTTCTGTCAATTCATCAAACTCATTCTCTGTCCAGTTTTGTGCGCTTGCCTGAAAGGAGCTGTGATCATTTGGAGGAGAAGAGGCATTCTGGTTTTTGGAATTTTCAGCATTTTTGTGCTGTTTTTGCTCTTCTTCGTGGATTTATCTACCTTTGATCTTTGATGCTGATGGCCTTTGGATGGGGATTTTGTATGGAAGTCTTTTTTGTTGATGTTATCACTTTCTTTTTGTTAGTTTTCCTTCTAATAGTCAGGGCTCTCTTCTGCAGGTCTGCTGGCATTTGCTGGAGGTTTACTCCAAACCCTGCTTGCCTGGGTATTACCTGCGGAGGCTGCAGAACAGCAAAGATTGCTGCCTGCTCCTTCCTCTGGAAGCTTCATCCCAGAGGGGCACCCATCTGATGCCAGCCAGAGCTCTCCTGTATGAAGTGTCTGTCGACCCCTACTAGGAAGTGTCTCCCAGTCAGGAGACACAGGGGTCAGGGACCCACTTGAGGAGGCAGTCTGTCCCTTAGTGGAGCTTGAGTATTCTGCTGTGAGATCCGCTGCTCTCGTCAGAGCTGGCAGGCACAAACATTTAAGTCTGCTGAAGCTGTGCCCACAGCTGCCCCTTCCCGCAGGTGCTCTGTCCAGGGAGATGGGAGTTTTGTCTATAAGCCCCTGACTGTGGCTGCTGCCTTTCTTTCAGAGATGTCCTGCCCAGTGAGGACGAATCCAGAGAGGTAGTCTGGCCACAGCCACTTTGCCACGCTGTGATGTGTTCCGCCCAGTCCAAACTTCCCAGTGGCTTCTTTAACACTGTGAGGGGAAAACCATCTACTCAAGCCTCAGTAATGGCGGACGCCCCTCCCCCAACCAAGGTCAATCGTCCCAGGTTAACTTCAGACTGCTGTGCTGGCAGCGAGAATTTCAAGCCAGTGGTTCTTAGCTTGCTGGGCTCCATGGGGGTGGGACCCGCTGAGTGAGACCACTTGGCTTCCTGGCTTCAGCCCCCTTTCCAGAGAAGTGAACGGTTTTGTCTTGCTGGGGTTCCAGGTGCCTCTGGGGTATGAAAAAAAAACTTCTGCAGCTAGCTTGGAGTCTGCCCAAACAGCTGCCCAGTTTTGTGCTTGAAACCCGGGGCCCTGGTGTCGTAGGCACACAAGGGAATCTCCTGGTTTGTGGGTTGCAAAAACTGTAAGAAAATCGTAGTATCTGGGCTGGATAGCACAGCCCTTCATGGCTTCCCTTGGCTAGGGGAGGGGGTTCCCTGGTTCCCTGGCCCCTTGCACTTCATGGGTGAGGTGACACCCCGCCCTGCTTCTGCTCGCCCTCCTTGGGCTGCACCCACTCTCTAACGAGTCCTAGAGAGATGAACTGGGTAACTCAGTTGGAAATGCAGAAATCACCCACCTTCTGCATTGGTCTCGGTGGGAGCTGCAGACCAGAACTGTTCCTATTCGGCCATCTTGCCAAATCCCCCAGGTTCTGCCTCTTCAATAAGCTACTAGATAGTGCTGATGCTCCATGTCTATGGACCATATTTTGAGTAGTAAGGACGTAGAACATTTTACTTTCTTTAACAACCTGATTTTAATTATTTTTGAAATTATTTCTCTTCTTCTGCATAGTCAAATTTAAGTTACATTCAGAAAAAAGAAAGTTTTGCTGACAATATAATGTCAAACATGACATGTTCCCATTGGATATATCATTACTGTTAAAGATGTTTGTTTATGGTATCATTTTAAGTAGTAACACAAACATTCTGTGAAGCTTTATTTTTCATTTTGTATATGGAAAAAATATTTGCACATTTCTACCAAAAGCATTAAAAATCTTGTTCATGTTTCAGCATCTCTACAAATATTTTCCAATGTATGGTGGTGATCTTTGTTCACATTATTATTTCATTCATTTAATAAAACAATTTTAGGGGCCTATTAAATATAAAGCATGCCAGTAAAGACATATCTACTATTTATACTCCATATTAAGACAGATTTCTCTAAGAAAATTCTAAGGTTTTGATGGTGGGGACAATGCCTTATATTTCTTGTTATTCTTTCTAAGTCATTTTGCAGAATGCTGGGCATTTGGTGAACTCAATAACTACTTGTTAGTATTTTCTCCTGTTACTCTCATTTTCTTTTTTTAGTAGAGAAAATGTAGCATTTATCATTGTCATTTCAAATAGTGATTGTGCAGAAAATATTTCAAGTAGAGTATTTGTCTTAACTCTGAGTCCTGGCAAGAGGAAACTATAATCTTGTGTTTATGTTTAATTGTAGAGAAATAATATCAACTAATAAATAATGGACAAGGCCAGAAACTAATAAAAGACGTACCATAGTTTCTTTTCAAATGATATTTTTCTCTCTCTCAGTTCCTCATTTCTATGAAAGACAAATCATAACAGGACCAATGTACTTGCAAAATAAGTTTTAATCGTAGTATATTTGGCTTGATTATTTGCATAAAATGCAGCAAGAATAATTATTGTTCATATAGGCTCTTTTACGTTGGCTTTGTTGTAACTTTTTCATAATCTCAGATTAGACCTTTTAAAAGCCTCTTGAGGTTAGCCAGCTAAGGATTTATATGTGCCTGCAAATACCTATATGAATTGGGTTAATTTCTCTCTTCTTGAGGTTCCAAAATAACTTGGGGTTCCTAAGCCTGTCAGAAAGTGATGTGCTTTACTTACTACAGGTCACAAACATTGTAAAGGAATTGCATAAACAAGGTGTCAGGCCAGTCTGTACGAGAGGCTTTGGTCAGCTCTATAATGTCAACTTAAATTCCCCAAAGCAGTCCAGTCATATCTGTAAATATTCCATCCTAGTCAAAGCTGTGGTAAAATAACCAGCGTCTCCAACTGTTTCCTGTTACAACAGAAAATAGATTCTTATTGAACTTATGCAAATAGCTATATTGCCATAATTTAAGAATACTCACAAATGATTTTTAAATTCTGGAGAAATCAGATAGGAAGAAATATGCCTCAAATTTTGCTCACAAGAGCATACTTTACTCAATTTGTTGTAAGCTATAAATAGCTCAAAAGAAAGAAATATTTTCTTTTCTTTTTTTTCTTTTTCTTTTTTTTTTTTTTGAGATGGAGTTTCACTCTTATTGCCCAGGCTGGAGTGCAGTGGTGCAATCTCGGCTCACCACAACCTCCACCTTCTAGGTTCAAGCAATTATCCTGCTTCAACCTCCCAAGTAGCTGGGATTACAGGCATGCGCCACCACACCTGGCTAATTTTGTATTTTTAGTAGAGACGGGGTTTCTCCATGTTGGTCGGGCTGGTCTTGAATTCCTGACCTCAGGAGATCAGCCTGCCTTGGCCTCCCAAATTGCTGAGATTACAGGCATGAGCCACTACGCCCAGCAGAAATGTTTTCTTGACTTTAGAAAACAAAACGTAAAGAAGCCCAATATTTCAAACAAACAAGTCATAAGAAAACATTTCAGCCTTCTGTTAGTTCAGTCCCATGCAGTTAACTCTTGTTCTGCCCAGTATTGGGCCAGCAATCCTCATGAACACATCTGCCCTCCAGTGAGAATCCCAGAAGTTTTCTCTCTAGTCTGATGGCACAATCTCCAAAGTAATCAGAAACCTGCCTTCAAGAGCACCTGTCAGAGTCCTTTCCACAAACTTCCTTAAGGAAGCAAGTTGTGGACTGCAGCTAATTATAAAGTGCTTTTTGAGAAGAATAAAAGTAAAACAATAATTGTCTGTGCATGACAAAAGTCTTAGACTAGCCACGGTTAAAGACACAATAGACAAGGAAATTTGATTATTTCTGTGGCATACAATAATTTAATGTAATAGTCATAATTATTCCTGATAACATAGATTAAGACATACCAGAACTATATGAATCTTATATAATTTTGGAACATATATTAATGACACATTCATATAAAAATAACTCAAAGAAAGTTAAACACCATTTCATATTTGACAATGATTCTGGTGTAATTTTAACATACCAACGAAGATGAATATGTCTGTCTCGGACTTCAGGAGCCCTAATACCCAAAAAGTTAGTTTGAGGCCAAAAGACTGAATTTAGAATTTGGAAAGGTTATCAAATATCAAAGGCTTAAAACACTTGATATTGCAAAATAAGAGTCACAGGTAACTGCAAAATTAGTCATTTAATCAAAGTGATAATTCAAATATTTTAAAAAGCTAAAACCTTTACTCTTTGGTAGACAGGAGACTCAGTTTCCCAAATAATCTTAAAACTTAATAAAGACAGCTAAAAAGGTAAATTTAATCTGTCTCTCTCTTCCCTTTTTTTCTTGCCGTATACTCAAAAGGTAAATAAAAATCTTTTACTATCTCTTAATATTACACAAAAAGCTTGTTCAAAAGAGAAAACCAAATTTTACCTTTGCATTGTGCATTATTAACACTAAAGTTAATTTTAAGAAATACATCCAATTTTAATTAGTTTGATCACAAGATAAGATCTTCATAAACTTTTTGTAACCTTTTACAATATTTACCATTCTTTTTCCCAACTTTTTATGTCTTCTTACAAGAACCTTATGAAGGTGTCAACTGAAGGGTGGTTTTGGCCCCAGGCAGCAGAGAGTCATGGATGACCTGATGTCATTCTTGTAACTTGGACAATCTCTGTGTGACTGCTCTATTTTCTGCTACTCAGGCTAGCATGTCTAACTTTCTTTTCTCCGTCTTTTCTCTACTTTTTCTTCTGTTCAGTCATCATTTCTACTTCCTCATATGTTCGGCTTTTTTTTTTTTAACCTGGTCAGCTCCTACTCTTCCTTATATCCTTTACATGTTTATTCACCCTCAGATCTTCCTGCAAAACATTAAAAAAAATCAGTATTTTCTGGTTCAAATTTGAGAGAGAATTGACTAGAATATAGTTCATTTCTTCTGCAACATTGAAGTCCCTTTGCCCATAAATGAATGCACTGCTTTGGGGCAGAAACCATGGCTGCCTGAGGCTATGGTATCAGCAGAGATTTTGTTTGGGATAATTACCCTTAAAAGGGGCTGGGGCTATGACAGGTGCTGAGACTGACATGTAAAGTATAATTATATACTTCCTTGAAAGGTGCTGACAGTTTCTGTTTCAGAGTCATTTTGGGGCATATTCTGTATTAAAGCTTTTAGTACCTGAGAATAAAGGGTTTTGAGGAGCCCAGGTGGCACATTGATGTTGACCTTTTTCCTCCAGCTTTGTTGTCATTATTACTATGTTGCTTAGCAACTCTGTGGCATTATTTTTAAACCTAATATTAACTTGAAATACATTAGAAATGGAAAGTATAGAAATGTGACTTTTAGGTATATTGCTATTGTTACAAATTACTGTGAGCATAGCATGAAATTGTAAGACAAAGCATACAAGATAGAATATTTCTTGACATTTCAGATTTAATATAAAGGATGAAACTAACATTGAGGCATTTTAATTAATAGCAATAAAATATAATGGCAATAAAAAGCCTTTCAATCAGCTTTTCACATCCCTTAGTCTAAATAACTTTTCCCAAGATGAAGAGCAAAACAAAACCCTAAATTATGTATTTTTCCCTCTTTGAAAATTATGCCGAAAGGCAGAAAAGTATGACATTATTTTTTTGAGTAGTACAATGCCATAATCATCTTAATGACCCTTATTATTTCTCAAAAGGATTGTTTAAAAAGCAGCAAAAGCTCCCAGCATTTATGAAGGAAAAATGGGTTACAGAGGGATATATTAATTACTCCATCTATACCATTCATTAAAAACCTATCCTCTAGACACTATAATACTTATTAACAAGGCAGAAAGAATTTAGCCAAAGTAAGAGATGAACTGAGTTAGTTTTCATATTGCCAGTGTTGTGAAAAACTAAGTGTGAAGAATTTACATCAAGACCTCTATGATCATTAGGCAAGGTGGCTTACACCTCTAATCCCAGCACTTTGGGAGGCTAAAATGAATGGCTCGCTTGAGCCCAGTAGTTTGAGACCAGCCTGGGTAAACATAGTGACACCCTGCCTCTACAAAAAAATTTTAAAAATTGGTCAGGTGTGGTGGCACACAGCTGTAGTCTCCCAGCTACTCAGGAGGCCAAGGTGGAAGAACTGTTTGAGCCTGGAAAGTTGAGGCTGCAGTGACTCATGATCATGCCACTGCGCTCCAGCAGCCTGGGTGACAGGGCAAGACCCCATCTGAAAAACAACAACAACAACACCACCAAAAAAACAAAAAACAAACTGTATGATTGCCGAACTTTTTTTTTTTTTTTTTAAGACAGTCTCAATCTGTCACCCAGACTGGAGTGCTGGAGTGCAGTGGCGTGGTCTCAGCTTACTGCAACTTCAGCCTCCCAGGTTCAAGCGATTCTCTTGCCTCAGCCTCCCGAGTAGCTGGGACTACAGGTGCGTGCCACCATGCCTGGCTAATTTTTGCATTTTTAGTAGAGACTGGGTTTTGCCATGTTGGCCAGGCTGGTCTTGAACTCCTGATCTCAAGTGATCTGCCTGCCTCGGCCTCCCAAAGTGCTGGGATTACAGGCGTGAGCCACCGCATTTGGCCTATGATTGCCAAACATTTAATGACTTTTTCTTACTATGAAAATAAATGCTGACCCATGTGTCTCAAAATGGAAAAGATTCAGGAAGTGTGTGTGGGCCTTTGAAAATTGAACATTGAATCCAAAGAGAAATGTCACAGTTCTTCCTTTCCTTTTAATGAAATCTCTACTGTCCACAATCAGTGAATGGGCTGTTAGAGCAGTAGCTTTTAACTTTGGGGGAGATTAGGACCACTTTGAAAATTTGACAAGAAGCCATGTACTTTCTTCCTAGAAAAATGGTAAGTATATGAGTTGATGAGTATGTTCGTTTTATTTAATTATTTCACATTATATACATATAACATCCCATTGTATCTCATAAATATATGCAATTATAACTTGCCAATTAAAACTTTTAAGGAACCAGATGTAAACAATATTTTATAATGAAATTTCCAGAGTCAGTACAACTGAAGAAACCTATCCATTAAACTGGGGGAGAAAGTTAGAAACTTTGATTCTAAAGAGTGACTTAGTGGATGCAGTGGGGAGTTGCCAAGGAAAGGGGTCTACCTGGAGGTGGAAGTGTGTCATTTAGAGTAGAGAGACTAAATAGTGTTCCTTGAATTTAGGGATTCCCTATCGTCTAAAGTTGTCTTTTCTCCTCAACCATTTCTAGACCCTTCCTAATTTCTTTACAAGTGGCATCAAGACAAACAAAACAGATTAGGAATTTGAACTCTGATCCTCCTCTTAATTAGCAAAGCGACCTTAGATAATCAGTTAATTCCTCTTAATCTCAGTTTCCTCATCTGTAAAATGGAAATAATACCCAATTCAAAAAGTTTTCATGAGAACTAAATTGGATAATACATGTAAAATTCAAAGCAAGCTCTCAAATAATACACATTGTTTTATTTACTAACAAATACCAAAGTTTTGTATCTATTTGAATTCTAACTTATAGACAAATAATTATTCAGCCAGAAATATCCTTTAAATAAAACAAAAGACATGTCTCAAATGAATATTTTTTAAAGATTTCCCTAAGTGACATATTGTTTTGTTGATTATTTATTGATAAATAAAATGATAATGGTTGGTACATTTGAGCTATAGAAATAAAATGGTAAACTTGGCTGGAACAAAATTTTAACAGATATTATAGGTGTTTAAAGATTGAGCTATCCTACTATATTTCTATAGACTTCTTCACATTATTAGTTAAAAATGACTTTTTATTTTAGAGGTAAGTTGTTTTTCAGTTCTAATGCAATCCATTGTCAATATTTAAGATTTCTTAATAAAAATAACTAAAAATAATATAGGTTGTATATATTTGTATTAATAAAATCTTTGTGACATTTCAGAGTGCAGATGATTCAGATATATCTGTCATTGCCCAGAACAAGAAATGCTTTGACAACGATATTGTTTGTTCTAAAAGTGTTTTGATTTCAGTTGGGGACACTGAAATTTACCTGAATGATACTCCTTACAAACAGGTTAGTGAATTATTTCTTTCAGGATCATTTGAACTTGTCCTGAGGATACTTAAATAGAATAGAAATGATTTGGTCTACTCCTCTCTGTAAATGGTCATGAGATCTATGTTGTGTTTTGTTTTCATTTTGTGCGGCTTCAGTAAATTGTGCTTGACTTCTCTCTTCTTACTTCTTACTTCCCTTCTCCATATTCCAATTCGCTCCTCTTGCTTTCATTCCCATAGTTGCCATTTGGGCCCTTGCAACCCCCACCTATTGCCTTAATTACTTCAGTGGCTCCCAGGCTAGACTCTTGGCTTCTAGTTTTAGTCTTTCCCCTCTTATTCATCCTCACATACTGCAGCATAGGTAGTTTTATTTGTATATGTCTCTTTTTTTTTTTTTTTTTTTTTTTGAGACAGAGTCTCACTCTGTTGCCCAGGCTGGAGTGCAGTGGCATGATCTCGGCTCACCGCAACCTCCGCCTCCTGGGTTCCAGCGATTCTCTTGCCTCAGCCTCCTGAGTAACTGGGATTAACATATGCACGCCACCACGCCTGGCTAATTTTTGTATTTTCAGTAGAGATGGGATTTCACCATCTTGGTTAGGCTGGTCTCAAACTCCTGACCTCAGGTGATCCACCTGTCTTGGCCTCCCAAAGTGCTGGGATTACAGGCATGAGCCACCGTGTCCAGCCTTGTATATGTACATTTTTGATGGAAATCTAATATGTCACTCTGGTTCTTCAAGACTTTGAGATGCCTTCCCACTGCTCCCCCAAGGCCTTGCCAGTCTGGCTGTTACCCACCTCTCCTGCCTGCTCTTTCATTACTTTCTGCTTCAAGCCCACATTCCAGAAGGTGGAGCATCTTATTAGTCCTTCATTACTATTATCGCTTCTTCCTGGATCTGTCTTTCAATTTAACTTATTCTTATGCAATATGTCTTATCATACTTCCTCCAGGGAGCTCCTCCTCATACCCTTAAGCACCCTGTTAGAATGTGTATCATAGTTTAATGAAACTACTTGTGAGCTTGTCTTCCCCAATTGTCTCCAAGTTCTTGTTTATTGTATCCTTGGAGCCTGCCCAATTTAAAAGAATGAATACATTTCATTCATTCATTCATCTCATACTTTTAAAATAATGTTCACTGAATATCAAAATGTGCTAATTATTGGGGCTACAACAGTGAAATAACACTGTGCTTGCCTTTAAGAAGTTTCTGCTCAGGTGAGGGATACATTCAGGTAAATAAGGATGTACATGGTAAATAAGGAAGCATGGTGTCCTATGGTAGGAATTTATGTAGGATAATATGGGAACTCCTGGGAAGAGCACCTAAAGAAACCTGGGGTGCTTAGGGTGATTGTTAAGAGCATAGACTTTAGAGTCACTCAGTACTAACTCGGAACCTCTGTTCCATTACCTGCTTGCTCTGTAACTTTGGGCAGGTTTACTTAACCTCTCCAAGCTGCAGCTTTTCCATCTGTAAATTTGGGAAGATTTTAGAACCTACTTCTTTAGTTTGTGTGAGGATTGAAATGAAAATATAAATTAATGAATTTGAAGAAATGATTCTTCTTACCCTCCCTATTTCTGAAGGCTCAGAAGACATGCTCTGGAGGAAATGATTTGCACTGAGTCTTAAAGGATGAGTAGGCATTAGCCAGGTGAAGAGAGGGAGTAGGGTGGCAATCAGTACAGACGAATAAACCCACTCAGTAGAGCAGAGCTGAGAGATGAAATGGCATGTTTGTATAACTGCAGGTGGTTTAGATTGGTGGAAGCACAATATATGGGACAGTGGATGGAGGGAGTGGCAAAGTGACTCAGGGAGGAGTGTCCTGATCAGCTGCCATTCAGGGAGCATGGGGTAAAGGCAATAGATGAGGGGGCTGAGTCCAGACTATGGAGGCTCTTGAATGGTACAAGATATTTGAACCTCATTTTACAGGCAAGAAATTTTAGAGTTAGAAATTACTAATTTGACAAATGGGCTTTAAAAACTGACCTATATTCTGAGATTTTTTAGAACAGTGTTTCTCTCAGTTTGGTCTCCAAACATTCATTAAAATCATGTGGAATTTTTCTTGTAAGTGCTGGTTTCTGGGCCCTACTTCAGTAATTGGAACGGCTGATGCTGAAAACAAAATTGACATTTTCAATGGTACTTGAAATTCTTGTGCACACTGAAGTTTGAGAACAGTTACCTTAAAACATAACTATGTTTCAGTCAGAAACATTGAAACTAACTGGGCAGCAATCAACCTTTGGGCAAAACAGAGTTTCTACAATCATGTTGACATGTTTTTAAAGTAATTACAGCAGTTTGTCATAAGCACCAACCAGATATTCATTTATAGGTGAAGGTTATTTCTAAGAACAAGGATGTTAAAAAAGAAACAAGAGAAAATAGTAAATGGTCTTATAAAGACAGTATGACACATCTTTGAAGTGGTGATTGCAACTCCACATAACTTTCGACTTCCAATTTTCACTTGTATGTAGGTGTTAATGAATCTCCTTTATATAAACTGTATGACATAAGATTAAGAAAAGTCATAAAAATAGTTTGACCCTAAAGAAATCCCCTGCAATATTTTTTCTCAAACATTGAAAGTGAAAAATAAGCACTATTTATTTTATGGTAGATGGACCATCCATCCAGGGGAAGAAAAAAAAAACCACCTCTGTTATTTTTATATGTAAATGCACAATTCTAATTTTATCAAATGTATAAGATATAAATATCTTATTAATTTATTTAAGCTGTACTTTAAATATTTTAATTCTCCATAGTTCTAACATATCTTGCTAACATCACTAGAGTTTGTTTAAAGTGCTCTAATTCTCATCTGAAGTGGAGATCTCTATTTTGGACAATTTGTAATACCTCACTGTTCTAATGAGAAGCATTATTTAAGAATCTGAAAAATAAGGCGTATGGCAACTCCCTTTGACCATAGAGGATTTTCTTGTAGTAAACTGCCCTATCTAATGAAAATGAAGGATTTTATGTCTAAAGACAAGTAGAAAAGATGTGCTTTTGTATCAGGATAACTGATGCAAAACCAAACTGAGCAAAAGAGAAACAAGTCAAAGACAAACAAGGTGATAGAAAGATGCTAAAAGGTGCAGTGAAAACAATAGAATTAGTTTCTGTGGCAGAGACTGACTTGGGGGCAGGGCAAGCTACGTAATTTGGTCAAAACAGGGAAAAAGTTTCATTTTCTTGTTTCATGTTCTGTCTCGATGTGTCGTGGTTTTTTTTTTTTTTTTAAATCATCATTTAATGCTATGCTGACTCAAGCATAGGGATAGTCCTGGGGTGAGAGCACACCCTGTCAGTGCTGAGGGCCTTCCTTGCCTCATAACTCCAACTTGGCACTTGGGTATGCTTGCCTAAGTCCAACTCATCCTGCCTGTGTGCTGCAAGTGGAGCGTAGCAGTGGTCTCTGGGTGGCTGCAGAGAAGCAGGCATCTGAGAATCAATCCAGCGAGATTGGGTGGACAGCAGGAGATGTGAGCCAAGGCTTCAAGGCCCAGACACATGATTCTTTGTCTCATTGAACTTCACTGACAAAACACGAATTCACAGGTAAAATTAGAATTTCAAGATGGCAATTACAGAGCATGAAACCCCAAGTGGGGGCCCACTTCTGAGCAAGGAACCGTCCTTGCTCAGAAGAGCATTGTGCTGTCTTAAATGCCTACCAATCTGGCCCATCTTGAGGATGAAAGTTCTACTGGGGCAATCAGGGAAGGCCTCACAGAGGAGGGAGCATATGGGTCACAATTGATGGAAATGAGGCCATTACGCCAATATCTGGAGAACAGAGTTCCTAGCAGGAGGAACACCAAGCGCACAGGACTTGAGATGGGTAAAAGCTTAGTTAAATTTGAAGAACAGAAAGAGAGCCAGCATAGCTGAAGCTTAGTCAGTGAGGGTGGGGATTGGGAAGTGGAAGGATATGAGATCAGAGAGAGCCAGTTAACAACACATATGGTTATATACAATATATACTGTTCTATACAATATATTGTGCACCTGTTTTAAGTATGACTTTGGTCTAGGAGACTGAAAACTCCTTATGGATATGACTAAATTTATTTCATTTTCCCTTTGAAATATTGATTAAAAAGTCTACTGTAGTGTAGTATTTTCAAACTACGCTTTTGTTATTACTTGAAGGAGAAAAGTAACCAAAGAATTTCATATCTCCTTCATAATTTTTATTTTGCCTCTGGCTAAATTTGTCTTACTTACTTTGATGTTAACTGTGCATTTTTGAAGTTATTATATGAGTTAATTTCAAGGTCAGATTCAATATAGCCATGTGTTGCCCTTGCTTATAAAGAATATTGTATATTCCTACTTTACAATAAAATTTCTCGAACATTTCCCGATATGTTCCATCTCTCATTTCTCTCTGCTTTATCCTTTCTCCTGCCTAAATTATCTTCTTTTACTATACAACCATGGTCTAATACTTCCCTGTTTGAAAGCTTTTATTGACTACATTTTGCACATGTGATAATTACTCTGGATAACTTGGTTGCAAACGTCTCAGGCTATGATCCATCATGTAATTCATGCTCTAGCCTTTTGGTACTCTCCTTAGTTCTGAATAAATCTTTGACTTTCTTGTCCCTAAGTCTTGATTCAAGCCATTTCTTTTGTTTGGAAGGATTTCTTCTCCATTCTCATTCCCAAACCCTATACCTTGCTGTGCATAACCTCTTGCAGATCAGTTCACACCCACCCCTTGCAAGAAGCCTTATGGAGTACCTTTGATGATAATTCACTGCTTCCTGCCCCCCTACACACATACAGTAGTTCCCCCTTATCCATGAGGGTTAGGTCCCAAGACCTCCAGTGGAAGCCTGAAACCATAGATAGTAGCAGACCCAATTGCCATCAATCAGAACATATTTCTGTTCATGCCTTTTACTCACAAATTTAATGCCTTTTCCGTCTTAACTAAGCACTTACCATGTGCTGTGGCTGTCAGTTTTGCAGTTTAATGTGCAGCAGCAAAACTAGCTGAATTTCTTTTCCCTTCTTCACAATTTCACAGATAGAAGATTCCTTCTTACCATAGATCTTAGCAACCGCAGCATACAATTTTTTTTTTCTTTCTTGTTAAGTTGAGAACTTTCCCCTTTTCACTTAAAGGAAGTACTTCACAGCTTCTTTTTGCCTGAATTGGAAAGGCAATATCTCCTACCAAACTTAATGATTCTGATTTTCAAGACATATTTAATGAAGTCAGTAGACTATTTCCATGCTATCATAAACTACTCAGAAACATGCGCAGGAACAAATTTCTCTCTTTTGTGGGCAAGGCCATACCTTTTTTAGTTCTGTCATATTTATTCATCACAGATGTAAAATTTCTGATTTGGCAGGGATATCACTTAATGTCTTCTGTGTCCATTCCCTTGTTTTGCTCTTCCCCACATGTAACTGAAATATCTTTTCCCTTTGCCCATTTATCCATGTGGGGTCCATCTGCTAGTTCGTGTCTGGTAATCAATATTTATGTATTTCCTATTTTGTGCAATTGTTTTGTCTTTTCTTACAGAATTCAGAAAAGGCATGACCATGCAACAATATTAGTACATAAATAGTTGTTGGTAAATGTTAACTAAACTAATTTGATATATTTTGGTTAGAGAACTTACGACTCACTTTGTTTCTTTTTTGTTTTTAAGAAACAATCAGGTTTTTTTCTGGAAAACAAATCTACCTACCAGCTTTGGAAGGCTGGTTACTATATAGTAGTATACTTTCCAGAGAAAGATATCACTATTCTTTGGGATAGGAAGACAACTATTCATATCAAAGTTGGGCCACAGTGGAAGGTAGGTCAACCTAAGCTCCAAATGAGATGTAATGAATAAAATCACATTTAGTTTTTGATGTTTGATGAAAATAAAATGATTAATGTTTTCCTTTAAGAACTAGGTTATATTTCCAGAATTACTAACTCATACCCTTGTGAAAAAGAATTTCACCAACTAAGTACAGTGTTTGTGTACAGTTCTTTTTGACTTTAACCTTGTAGTATCCAGTTTTCCAAGATTACTTAAGCCAGCTTTCTTCTTCTCTTTTTCTTCAGCTTAATTATGTGATCTGTTCATAATGCAATTAGATTCAGTTCTTACAAACTGCGTTCCATGTTTTCCTCCACATTCTGGATATATATATTTTTAAGTTTACATGCAGTAAAATTATTATTATTATTATTTTTGAGACGGAGTCTGGCTCTGTCGCCCAGGCTGGAGTGCAGTGGCGCAATCTCAGCTCACTGCAAGCTCCGCCTCCCGGGTTCACGCCATTCTCCTGCCTCAGCCTCCCGAGTAGCTGGGACTACAGGCGCCAGCCACTACGCAGGGCTAATTTTTTGTATTTTTAGTAGAGAACAGGTTTCACCGTGTTAGCCAGGGTGGTCTTGATCTCCTGACCTCATGATCCACCCGCCTCGGCCTCCCAAAGTGCTGGGATTACAGGCGTGAGCCATCGTGCCCAGCCTAAAATTATTTTTTAAACGTAAAAAATGTTACTCTTATTGTGTCCATGTCTATAGATTTTGACAAATGCATTGTATTAGTCCATTTTCACACTGCTATAAAGAACTACCTGACACTGGGTAATTTATAAAGAAAAGAGGTTTAATTGACTCACAGTTCTGCATGGCTGGGAAGGCCTCAGGGAATGTACAATCATTGTGGAAGGCAAAGGGGAAGCAATCACCTTCTTCAGAAGGTGGCCGGAAAGACAGAAAGAATGAGGGGGAAATGCCACACTTTTTAACCATCAGGTGTCATGAGAACTCCCTCACTATCACAAGAACAGCTTGGGAGAAACCACCCCCATGATCCAATCACCTCTCACCGGGTCCTTCCCTCAACATATGGGGATTGTAATTCGAGGTGAGATTTGGGTGGGGACACAGAGCCAAACCATGTTATGCATGGAGCCTTGTATCCATCACAACAGTTCTACATAGAACATACCTGTCAACCTCCAAATATACTTCATGTTGCTTCTTTATTGTCAACCTCTACCTTTACCTCCTAACCTCAGACAACCACTGATTATATTTTCCACTGCTATAGTTTTGTCTTTCTCAGATATCATATAAATGGAATTGTACAACCTGTAGTCTTTTGGGTCTGGCTTCTTTGACTTGGCAAAGTATATTTGAGATTCATACAAATTGTTGTGTGAATTCTATACTGTTGAGTAGTATTCTGTTGTGTGGATGTACCACACAATTTATTTATCCATTCATGGTTGAATATCCAGTCTGAGTTGTTTATAATTTTTGGCAATTTATAAATTATTTTATATACTATTCCCTGCTAAATATTTTTATTAAATGTTGTTAGTTTACTATTTAAAATATTTAAAATTTGATTATTTTGAATATTTATTTGAACATTTTAAATTCATGTTTTAAAGTTGTTTGCAAAAACATTGATGTATTTTTTTAAAATTTAGTTTACCTGAAAATGAGACTGAGACTCATGGATATAATTTTTGTCAAAGAAAAATTGGAATAGCAACAATATCTTCTCAAAAATACAGAAAAGATACATTTTAAAAAAGATTTTAATATGTTGTAAATGTGAAATATGATTGTATATTGAAGTTATAGTCTTTCAGTCTTAAGGAGGATAAAGCCCAAAGATCTATTCTTAGGTTTGTTGGCATCTTGAATTTCTCTGATGAATCCAAAATAACCTTCAGTCATTGCTGTCTTTCTTCAACGAATATTCTCTGCCATTCTTCATCCGATATCCTTGTTTCCAGCAAGAATAGCAATATATTTTACTACTAGATGAAGGGGGAGAACTTGCAGTGATGATTTTCTAGAAGCAGTAGAACTACTCCTTAAAACCTTGAATTTAGACATGCTGAATGCTCTCTTCAATATTGAAGAATAGAATCTATCCCTTAATGGAGAAGTAGGCTGCCTATATCTCTGGCAAAGCAGACAATAACCTTAGAATTACATCTGCCATAGCCACTTATTACCATGGGACCTCTGTTTTCAGAAATCACATCTGTTCAGACAGAGGCCACTACTAACAGTAGTTATCCTAAAGCTGAGGCATCAGGAAGGGGGATGTGGAAAAACAAATGGTTAACTTGTTTCTAACAGGCAGGCAATATGATATATTCCAACAAGTAGGGAATATATCTGCCATTCTTCATCCATATCCTTGTTTCCAACAAGGATGGGAATATATATAATTATGAATTACATATGTATATATATATACACATGAATTCTGTGTATACACACATATACATTTGCATACACATACACTCTCATATGTACTGTCTTGTTTGAATTATACTTTTCCAAGTTATTTATGTTATTAGTTGTATTAATGCTAAGACACTGGTAAGTGTGGATAAATAGGACTTGAAATCAGGTAAAATATTTTTGCAAATTTAAAATAATCACAAAATATAATTAAATTGGTATGAGAAAATCCACTTTCTTCAAGTTAATTTTTAAAAATGATTGCTGTGAAAATGCTTAAATATATATTTGAAATGTCTCAAAAGTTTTAATGAATATGAGTCTTTAAATGTTAAAGTGAAAACAGAATATTTCCTGGTGATTTTCTCTTACTTTAGAACAAGCTATCAGGATTGTGTGGAAACTTTGACAAATGCACTTCAAATGATATGACCACATCTAATAACTTGGAAGTGAGAAATGCTCAGGTATTTGGAGATAGTTGGGCATTAGGACAGGTAAGTTACATAAATGTATTTTAGAAGTCAACAAAAATTTTTAAGAATATTTTTTCACTAGAACATTTTATTCTTATTTAGGTAATATTATTTTACATACTATTTTCATAGTAATTTATAGCTGATAAACATTCATATTTATCTTCTCATGTAATTTTTCTGATTACCTTATCATATAAAGGATGTTTTCTCCTTATTATAGATGAAGAAATTGAGGCTCAGGGAGGTTAAATGAGTTGTCTAATATTATATGGCTAGAAAGTAGCAGAGGTGACATTCAAATTCATCTCTTCACCCTCATGTTTTCCTCACCATAGCAAAATGCCAATCAATGTATCTGCATTTTGAAGGATGATGGAGCTTTTGCCAGTTCAAAGCAATAAATAAATGAAGACAAAATTTCTTAACAGCCATGTTACTGTATTACATGAAATAAAGGGAGACACGTGTATATGTGTGTGGGTGGGTGGATTGTGGTCAACTACCTTTGGCAGCAGTTGGCTAAATTAATTTTTGCATATTTCTCTTTCAAAGGTTTCTTGAGGCATTATAAGCCTATAAAGAAGGGACATGTTTGAAGGATTTTCCAAACTTACTGACATAATATATATTTTTATTTATTAATTCTCAAGGAAGTAGTGTTATATGAAACACATTTTGAAAAATGCTGAACTCAGAAAACAGAGTCAAATTGGAAATTGGTTCTATTCTTTCTTCTAGTTTCTTTTTAGCCTGTTTTTCTTTTCAATTGATAAGAGTGTTTGAAACCACAGTTTCCTGATTGGTTACCATTTGGTTAGTTACTTCTCTACTTTGCCTAGTTTACTAATATGTCTAAATCTCTTTAAAGAATAAAGAAGGGATGGGGTAAAACATTTATTCCAGTCAATAATATTTGAGTGTGGTCTAAGCTTAAGAGTATGAAAGTGTACCTTTTAATATCTAAAATATCCACTATATTGAGGAGACAAAATCCTTTTAACTGTGGCTATCTTACATCTTGTTATCTTTAGAAGTTTTGAAAAAAATCGTTTTACATTTTTCTCTCTGCAAATGAATTAAGAAGTAACTATTTCTAATGGTACTTAAATATCTGGAGTAGTCAAATAATTTTAAACCACCTCAAAATAAATTTTTTATTCATACCTGATAGACAAGGCTAAAACTCAGGTCATTTAAAAAATTCACTAATTTTTATTTAGCACTTAATGTTTTCCATTACATACAGACACATAATATGGATAAATCACAGTCTTTGCCTTTAAGGAATTTAGAGTCTAGAGGTGGAAAATTTCGAGGTGGAAAAATTAACAGTCAGAACATAGTAAGATAGTTGCTTTGATAGAAGTGCACACAAAGTGGGGATTGTGATGGTCCAAGAAAGGTTCCTGGAGAAGGTACCCTGCAGGTGAATCTTATAAGATTTATAGGAGCTAAGAAAGTGAAATTTATGGGAAAGAATTTAACAGGGAAAGGAGGGAGCAGCCACCTAGAAGGTGTCAAGAGGCTGGAGAGAGTGTGGTGCACAAAGTGAATTTCAAAAAGTTAATTTTGGTTGTGGTGTAAGGTCTGAAATACAGAATAGCTGAAGTGCAAAGTATAGATCTGCAAGATACAAGGGCCAAGAGGCTCTTATAATCCAGCTAGAAATATTAAGTCAGTAGAGATTTAAGACTGTATTAGGAAGGATGAATTTGGAGGTTCCAAGAAGGTCTCCTACTTGCCTGGCTTCCTGGGTGGATACTGGTGTTCCTTCCTGAGGCAGGGCAAAGAGGAGGAAATGAATGTGGATAGTCGGAGAAGGACAATGGTGTAGAGGTAGGGATGATTAGGATCTGCTGAGAGAGAAATGACAGATATATTTAGGTGGAAATGTTAGTTCTGAAATTCAGGAAGGAGATGTGGGATGGACATAGGGATATGGCAGTGACTAGTATATTCAGGGCGTTGAAGCCAGGACGCGTGTACCGAATGAGAAAAATAGAGGTTTGAGGATTAAGCTTTGCAAAGAGAGGAGGGAGAACGAGATTAGGGAACAGCAGCCAATGTAGCAAGAGGAAACCCAGCAGAAAATTGTGTCACCAAAACCAAATGAGGAGAGACATTTAAGAAGGGTAAAGTATTAAATAGAATCAGAGGCAGCAAAAGTCAAGCAAAATGGAAGACTGAAAAATTGCCTTTATATTTAACAATGAAGAGGTCATGGATGACATTTTTCAGGGCAGTTTCAGGGAAGGGTATTAGGGGAGGAAGAGGCCAAATTGCTGCATGTGTGGGAATTGAGTCTGCAGAGACTTGGGTACATATAACCTCTCAGATGATTTGTGACAGAAATGAAGAAGATGAAGATGAAAGAAACAGTTTATGCTCATGTAATTTTTTAAGTCATGCAAATGCTGTGTTTAAGACAATTTAAAAATCATTCATCACCACTCTATCTCTAATATTGCTATGATTTTAATATTCTGTTTAGTTGCTTTCAAAAATAATATATGCAATTAACATTGAATAGGATGTGAGCAGGTGCTTTACGCAAATCCTATCTAAAAGGATGAGAATATATTAGGCGCAATTGTAATGAGTGAAGTTGGGTAGGTTACTCTGCTTGAGAAATTGTCCCTTTGAAAACTTCTTTTCTCTCTTAAATTTTTTCAACAGTGTGAAAGTCCAGATGAAACAATTAAACCCTGTGAGGCACATCAAAACAAATTTCCTTATGCCAAGAAAGAATGCTCCATTTTGTACAGTGATATTTTTGCTTCTTGTCGCAATGTGGTAAATGAATACTTTAATGAACTCTCGAGTTTCAATATGTTCTACTGTGTCTATAATACTGAGGTGAACACGACACGTAACTGGGTGATCCACTGGCTTTTTAGATATACCACCTAACTATTGTTAGGGGGGCATATGTGTTAGTTTGTTTTTCTGTAGAAGTGGCACATTTAGTTGATTTACTTTCTCCCTTACTACATCTAATTTAACAGTGTACCTTTGTACGTATTTGTAATAATTTGTTCTAGTTTATGGAACATTATTTACATACATCATTTTATGATTAAGAGCATAAATGTTTACTTTTCTTTAGAGAACATTGTCAAATGGGCATTCTTCTCAACTCAAAGTGCAGTTTAAAAGTATTGCTTGTAGCACATTTGAAATGGTTTTAGAAGCACATCCCAAGATGGAATGTACTTATTTAGAAATTTCGTTTTCAAAACTCCTTCCTAGCATGATTATTTTAGGTCCCAATAGAAGTTTAAGCAATATTTCAATGTATTGGTAAGAATTAAGTAATATTTCTGCTGTATACAAAGCTATGCCAGTGGTCTTGAGGGAAGTCACTTGTACGATTGTTTGACTTGTAAGCTAAGATGTTGTTTTTCTCTTGGAATACCATTCTGTTTCAAAGAACAAATGATATATGGTTATTCAGACATTCAGACAGGGATATTTGGCAGATATTTTCTTTCTTTCTTTTTATGAGATGGAGTCTTGCTCTGTCATCCAGGCTGGAGTGCAGTGGCATGATGTTGGCTCACTACAACCTCTGCCTCCTGGGTTCAAGCAATTCTCCTGCCTCAGCCTCCCGAGTAGCTGGGATTGTAGGCGTGTGCCACCAAGCTCGGCGAATTTTTCTATTTTTAGTAGAGACCGGGTCTCGCCATGTTGGCCAGGCTGGTCCGGAACTCCTGACCTCAGATGATCTGCCCACCTCTGCCTCCCAAAAGGCTGGGATTACAGGCGTGAACCACTGCGCCCGGCAGATATTTTATTAAAATGTGTGAAATGAGTCTGTGTCTTTAAGGAAACACCTGATGGTGTCTGTTGTCTTTGATAAAATTTACTTTCAAGGGAAAATTAGAGTTTTGTAAAAGTTAGATCCACCCCTGCAAGCTTATAAAGTTTTTGATACTTAATGAGTTTTTTGTTGATCTAGGTGGTGATATTAACAAATGTGACTTGTAGCTATTGTATATAATCAAGTGTGTCAACATTTCGAAGATCTGCACGGGTCCGTAAATTTTCCACATGACCAATGCATGATGTTACAAAATCATGCAGAAGTAAAAGATTCATTCAAAGGGTGAAATAAAAAACAATTTTAATATAGCAAAGCATAAAGTTAATTGATGTGATTTTAGATTTCACATTGCAAAGAACTTTTTAAAAAATGATATTTTTTGAGTTTTGATATAGTGTCAAAGAATATCACAATTACCTGAAAAAGATATTAAAGTACTCCTTCCTTTCCAACTAAATATATGCATGGAACCGAATTTTCTTCATCTATGTCAATCCAAACCCAAACAAGACAAAAACATTACGATAGACCGGATGAAGAAGCAGATATGAGAATCCCCCAGTGTGCTATTAAGCCACACATTAAAGAGATTTGCAAAAATGTGAAACAGTGCACTCTTTTCACTATTTCTTAGCATATATAAATATTTTTCACTAAAATCATGTTATTCATGTAAACATGTAAAGTTTATTGTTATTTTTAAATGTCTCATTTTTAATGTCTAATAGAGTAAATATTGGTAGATATAATCCCATAAACAAAACCTCTTTGGGGATCTCAGTGATTTTTTAAGATTGTAAAGGGATTCTGAGACAGAAAAGTTTGAGGACTGCCATATTAGAGCCACATAGGTAGACTAAAGTCTTGTTTATAAAAAGGGTTGCTTTTGAGACTTTTCAGAGTTTCCAAGGACCCCACCTGCTTGACAAGAAATATTGTGTCAAGTCTGGAGTCCTGAACCACAGAGCCTGCTGGTTCTTTTCCACTTGAAAAGAAAAATTAACCCATGAACTGACCTAAAAAATAAAATACAGCTCAGTGACAGCAAATCCTGCTTCTTTTCTTCTTCTTCTTTTTTTTTTTTTTTTATTTGAGACAGAGTCTCTGTCGCTCAGGCTGGAGTGCAGTGGTGCGATCTCAGCTCACTGCAACCTCCGCCTCCCGGGTTCAAGTGATTCTCCTGCCTCAGCCTCTTGAGTCCCTTGCTCCTTTTTTAATGCACTGTCAATATATTAAATTTTATCAGCTACTTAAATGTAATGCTAATAAATAAATTAAGTAAATAGAATAAGTTGTTTTTAAAGATTGCTATTACCATTAATAGCCATTAGGTTGTTGCATGAGCAGGGGCAAAAAAGAAAGGAAAGAAGGAAGAAAGATACGAAATTATATAAAATTACAATTGGAAGCAGAAGATGCCCTTATTTTAATGCCATGTGATTACATCAATAATGACAGAAGCTTCCAAAAATTAATCTGTTATATTGCAGATGTTGAAGTCATATATATTTATTAATCTTATTATTTCTTTTGCTAGTTCTTTGATGTGACATTTTCCTAATACATTTCTTTCTCCTTTGGGCAATAAAGAGGCTTTAAATAAAGAGAACTCTCTAGGTGGCAGTGTTAAGCTGATAATATCAAACTTTGAAAACACATAGTTTTTTAGACGGTTGACTTTAAATCATAATCAGTATCTATTGAAATTAAGTAATCTTTCACCTCATTTTTCAGATTGACGTTACTTCTTTTGCCAAAAATTGCCATGAAGATACATGTAACTGCAATCTTGGTGGCGACTGTGAGTGTTTGTGCACTAGTATAGCTGCATATGCATACAAGTGTTGTCAGGAAGGAATATCAATTCATTGGAGATCATCTACTGTTTGTTGTAAGTACCCTACTTAGAACATCATTATATAGAGAACTGATAAAGAGATACATATTAATTGTGATTTAGCTTAGAAATAATGCCAGGAGACTCATGGAAATAGAATTAAATTAAAATGACTAAATTTTATATTCCTTTGACAATCATAAATTATAGAATACCGAAAGGACTTATAAAAATAAATTGTGAGATAATATTTTGTTCTGTGTTTGATTGCTGTCATTGTACCATTTGAAATATAAATTATTTAAATACCATCCTTAGAGAAATTGTTTATCTCTTTATTTCTTTTATGCCTATGAAATTTCATCGTTCTGATGATAAACATATTTTTAAAAAATCACCTTGAATTTGCTTTCAGATTTGACTCTTTAAGCTTTTAATTTACTTGTGTAGGTGGTAAGATATCTGAACAAACTTACAATTTGAACACTTTCAGCTGAGGTTTCTAAATTGGCGATATATTTTCCTACTTTAAAACAATTATATGAAATTTAATTAATTACAGCACATCGCTTAAAGAATCTTCTTTGCTCAGAAAAAGTTCCTAAATAATACCATTCTATATTCTTTCACATAGTTATTGATAAATATGTGGCCATATCTTGCCCACATTCAGGTAAGTGATTGACTTCTTACATAGTTTAATATTTATTCTTTTTTTCTTTTAGCACTTGATTGTGAATACTACAATGAAGGTATGTGACATTCAAATTAAAAATATCACTATAGTATTCTATTAGGTGTATTTTCATATTAAAATTTTTTGAACAACTTATGCTGTGAACAAACTATAAATAGTTCATAACTATATAACTCCATAAAAGCTTTTAATTTTTAAAATTTTCAAAAATTTCTCAGTATTTGTGTTAAGATTTATTTCCTGAAAACTAAAATAGTGTGTAACTTAAGTTCTCCGAATTTAAGAGGCCCTCAGTACAGTTTTGGAATGACATGAATGAATGGGTGGGTGAAGTTAGTTAATTTTTTAGATAAAAAGGATGAAAGATCTATAACAAATGCATACCTTTACCATTATTTGTAAATGTAAACATTGTTCAAATGTTTTTTAAAATTTTATCTTATTTTTAAATTGACAAATATAATTGTATATATTTATGGGGTACAATGTAGTGTTTTGATACATGTACACATTGTGGAATGATCAAATCAGGCCAATTAGCATATCCATCACCTCAAATATTTACCATTGCTTTGTGGTAAGAACATTTGAAATTCTTTCTTTTAGCTATTCATTCTTTAAAAACCAAGAAATTCTATCATTTGCAACAACATGGATGAACCTAGAGAACATTATGCTAAGTGAAGTAAGTCAGGCACAGTGAGACAAATACCATATGATTTCACTTATTTGCAAAATCCAAAAAAGTTGAATTTTTAGAAGTAGAGAATAGAATGGTGGTTACTGGAGGCTGGTGGTTGGGAAGTGGGCAGGGAAAGGGCAGATGTTGGTCAAAGGGCACAAAGTTTCAGCTAGGTAGGAGGAATAAGTTCTGGTATCTATTACACAGCGTGGTGACTATAGTCACAATTTTCTTATGTTGTGGAAATCAAAGAAACAAAGTATAAATGCAGTGACATAAGAAATAATGTAAGGAATTTATTTTGCCATCATTGTAGGCAAAAGTCATTCTTACATATTACCAGGATAAGAACTTATTGATACAATAATAATGAAAATCTCCTAATCTCAGCAAACATCCAGATTTGCAATAAGAATCTGAGAGGTGCTGCTGTCTAAAACTAAGGTATAGATGTAAGAAGAGACAGAGAATTACATTTTTAGTGAAATTACTTGAAGATAGCAGAATTGGAGTCTTTTTGCAAATCTATTTAATGAGGAAGTCGCAGGCCTCAAAACCTAATTCAGACAAGTAAGGTGATCTAGGGAAGTATCCATTTTGTCAGTAACTGGGTGAACTCTGGATCCATGATGGATGTGTCAGTTAGAATAATAGTTACAGGAAATCTTGGCCAAGCAACCAATCTGAGGCACTTCAGGTGGCTTGTTGGAGAAATTTGTCAGCTAGATAATTTTAGAGAAAAAGAGATAATGAATTAAAAAGAAAATGGGCATTTTTGATTTTAGTTGTATTTGTTACATTTATAGAAGTTTGATAGAGGAGGCAAATTCAACATTAAAAAATATCTGTGGTAGTTAAAGAAAATCGAACTAAAATTATGTCCTGTTCAAGATTTTAAAGAGACTGCCACACACGTGCATGCATACACACACACACAAACACACACTTCACATCAATCTTTGGATTCCATAATTAAAATGTGATTTATTGTCTAATAATAACAACAGTAGCTTTTGTTGTGTTAACTGCTTTCTCTAGATCATATAATTTAAACTTCAAAATATGTCATTATTTTATTTTATTATCTGCATTTTGCTATTATCAACACTTTCAGAGGAAATTGAAGCAGAGAGAGATTAAATAGCTTTGCCAAATTCACTTAGCCAAAATGTGGCAAACTGGGATTTGTGAACAATTTGGCTTCAGGGCCAGTGAGCATGACCTCCATGCTACGTGGCCTACTGTATGGTTAATACATGCTAGTGTAGGGATGATCACCGCACATTGTCATCACAGGTTCTACATAATGTGCACAGACAACAATCTGAGAAAATGCTCCAATAACTTCCTCACTCAAAAATTCCTGTCACACCCAGTTCTGTTATGACAATCTCCATCTGTGCCTTTGTATTTTCTGGCATTTCTCCTGCAGACTTGTGGACCCAGAAGCAGAATTTTCTATGCATATTGAATCTCTCTACCTCTTGCTACTTGCTACATTTTGCTCTCTGTTAACAAGTCTGCTGAGCTTCTAGTGATGGTTCATTCTTCTAATGTGTTACAGAATCCTTCAAACCTGTTCTTCTAGTTTCATTTGTAATACCGTATTGATAATATCAGAGCATGAACATGGGGCATTTGGCCTTTGTGAGACACTGTTTGGCTCCATGGAGTGGCAGGCAAATAAATTTACTATGATCAAAGTAATAGAGAAACGCATCAATGTGCCAAGGGGAGTCAGAATTTGTAAAAGCAATGCAACAGTGATAGACGTTGAAGGGGAATATAAAACTGTGATGATTGTGGAAAGTGATAATAAATAGGAAATAATTCTAAATGGTTATTCTTAATTTGTTTCATCCCAAATAAATTTCACAGCTATCATAAATTTACCTAGTCCTTTTTGGGCAGTTATAGCTGGCATATTTCTACCTGTCTTTATTTGTTACATGCCAGACACTATGTTATTAAGATACTTATAATATTTAAAGCACATACATAAATAAGTAATTGTGATTCTGTAGGAAGAATTTTAAAAAGTAGAAGAATTCAAAGGTTATTGCTGAGATTATTTCAATAATCTTTAGCACAATGATTCTATATAATATGTTTGTGTTCATTTATATGACTTTTACTAAAAATGTAAAGCTTGCATTTGAAATGCTATTTCTGTAGGTGAGGGAGAACTTCAGTTTCCTACTAAAAATTGTTATGTGAGTTTTAAGTTCAGGGTAATTTTATTAGATAGGATATGCTTATTTCTGTTTTTAAAGAATCACTGCAGGAAATGATTGCTTTCAGTAGATGGTGAAATTATACTTCTCCATGCAGAAAATTAATGATAAGATCAATGACTTTTGTCTCCCAGTTGCTGGTGAAAATAGTCCAGAATCAAGCTACCAATTAACTGAGAGTCAATTCAAAAGCTTTAGGTTTTTATACAAACAGATTTCTTGTTGGCAATTGTCTCTTCAGGTTGCTGTATTAAGGGGTGTGTGCAGCAGGGGAGAGATTTTGTTTCTCTGTCTCCTTTCTCATTCTTATGTTGAATATTCATGAGGGTGCTTCAAGTCCTCAAGTTGTAGTTGCATACACATCTTCTCCATTCTGAATTGTATCTCATTATAATTCACTTATTATTTGTATATTATTCACGTATTTGTACAAATCTACATATTTATACTTTGAAGTATATTTGCATCTTGGAGGTTTTTGTCACTTTCCTCTTGTCCATGCTAGAAAATTAGCCATTACCAGGTAGAGACTATTGCTATAATTTTCTTTGGTCCTCCTGTATTTTGGCTCATGGAGAAACACTGCATTTGTAACATTTGTAACCATGGTGGTGAGTCTCCTGCAGCCAGGCTAAGAAAAATTGTCCACTGTTTCTGCTCAGCTCCAACTTGATGTGGGGGCAAAGCTGTTTCAGGTTTCTATCTCTCTACAGGGTACCAAAGTCCCTAGTGAAGCTCTTTTTCTCATCGTTTATAAGGGTCCCCAGCTGCTCAATGGTGATGTGTCCCAGATGATGGGTCAGTGAGGAGATTACACTTGAAAATAATGTATCCTCTCAGTCTTTTTGTTCTTCTCCTTGTCCTTGTGATGGAAATTTTGGTTCTCCTTCCCCTTTCCTAATTGGAAGACTTCTTATCCCTCCAATCCAATTATCCTTTCCCCTTTATTTAGGCCCGCTCTTAAGTCCTTAAGGGGAAAAAAGTCTTGCCCTTATATTCTTTGAATCTTTTTTCTCCTTCTTCAGCATGTGTTGAGTTAAATTGGCTTTGAGGTAAAACTGAGAGAAGAGGGAAAGTAAAATACACTGAGTGCAGTAAGATTAAACCTTTATGAAACAACCGATCACGTGTATATCAACATTTTGCATAACCTACAACACGAACATCTACATATACATCATTATATATATAAATCATTATTTTTGAAGAATTCAGTTATTTTATTAGTGATAAATTTTTAATCGCTCAATTTTTGAAGTATTTTGTTATTAAAACATTTCTTTGAAATGACAGATTGAAATTTTAAAAATCTATGCCAATTTATAATTCTCATATTTGTATTTAACTAGGACTTGGAGAAGGACCATATATGCTGGCAAGCTATGGGCAGAGTGGCCTTGTTCTGGGGGCCAATATGACCAGCAGAAGCGTTTTCTGTTTGCCAAGAAGCAGTGTTCATACCAGTTTATTTTTTTATTTTATGATCACTCCAGGCCTTTTCAAAGAGAAGGTATCATGTAAGTATAATTGAAAATAAGAGTTTAGCTTTCCAATTACATTTTAAAATTTAGCCACTCAGTAAATATTAATTGAGAATCTAATATGTTTATGGTATTTTTTAAAAGTGCTCTAAAGCATATGAAATAAAATATAACATTGGCATATCAGCCAGCTTTCTCTTTTGTATACAAAATCATTTCTTTGTTTATTTATTGGCATATATATATTAGAATTGCAAATGTTTGAGTTTTTAGTTTTAAATAAAATATAGCTAAAATTTTCATAGTATTAATCACAGAACTTAATTTGATGTTTTTGAAAAACCATCCACTGATTCTTAATATTTGAAAGGTTTTATGCCCCCAAAAGTAAAAGCAAATTGTCAATTGATACCAAAGAAGTTCTACATGAAGAGCATAAATCAGAGTGTAGACAGTCATTGTGACAGTCTGTTATTCTGTTATCCTTACCTGCCTTGTCTGTCCTAGTTCCTGGACATGTCCTCAGTGCCCTGAACCTAGCTCTACATTTACTGGTTTGCACCTGCAGGTCCGTACTGGTTGTATCCACCTGGCACCTGTTCTGATTGGTGGTAGTTTCCCTTCTGATCCAGTGATGTTCAGGCTACCTCGTGTCTACATAAGTCTACCTGGAACCATGCATGACATGTTGTATAAGCTTAGGAATTTGTTTGTTGGATGAATCAATCAGACTTAACTTTCGCTTATTCTGAGAATGCTCACAATTCTCCAGTTAGAATAAATTATATATTTCCTGTAAAAAGAACTCTCTTAGTTCTGAAAACACCTATCACCATCAAGTTCTAAATTACGCTGGTTACATTTTTTTCTCATGTAAAAATTTATTATTCTTGGCATCTTTTGGTGCTCAGCAGAAGAACTTAAATTTTACAACATGATAAATGCCTTTGAAATAATATTGAATTTGGGAGAGCTCTTGATTTTACGATTAGTAATAACTAATGATTTTACTAGAAAAAATCCAAATAATGTTTATTTAAGAAAATCAACCTAAAATAATCTCAATTTAAAAACTTTCATTTCATGAGTTTTACAAATATAAGGTAAATGTTAAAAGCTCTAGCTGAAAAAGGGTGATAATTTTTCAATGCTTTGCAAAGCTCATTAGCCATTTGGTCATCTTTTGGGAAATGGACAATAATGTTGGATAAATAGTCTCTTCCTGGTACAGTAAAATCTCTTTCAAGAACATTTGCTCATTAAAAGAGCCCTGTGATACTGAAATGCAGTTACATCCCTAAATTGATCTATTTCTGTATTCTCTTTTCTATCATCAAGTTTAGCCATTAGTAGGTTTTGTACATTTGTAAATGTTAAAGCTTGCAAACGCAAATATATGTCCAATTAATCATTCAATTTCTTGTATGAAATTGTACATTCTGGAGTCCTCATTGACATTTCCTTTTTTCCCCCAAGGACAAAATAAATTATTAAAAAAATAGAAGTTACCAAAGACTGATTTTTTTTTTTTTTTTAGTGATATCACTGTTATTCACTGAATTTAAAGTACTACTTTTTTTTTTTCTTCTTTCAAGCATCTCCTAGTTTATTTGTGAAATCTTAGTGATTGGCACTAATTATGTTTGGCAATTGTGCAGTACTATTTTGTTTACTTTATAAGTACATTTTGCGATGCCAATGTTGATGATCTTCCTTCTCCTGAGAATCCACACTGCTCTATGTTTTACAGCATTAGCACTTGTTTCCTTGGAATCTGCTGAAAGGCCAAACTACTTTCTCTATGTCCATGACAATGATACTCTTAGCTTGGAGCTGTGGGAGGCGAATTCAGCCTTTCATCGGAGAGCAACATTTTTCCACCATCAGGGCCTCTGGATTCCTGGTTACAGTGCATTTGAGTTACACAGCAAGAAAGGCTTTTTCATCATATTCACAGATTCTAGTGTCAAAGCATCAAAATATGATGATTCTGAAGAATTTAAACATTCAAGTAGCTTCAGCATAGAAGGTATGTTTCCTGAGATCTCCAAAAAGAGAACAAATAGGTAATTTATATTAGGCAGAATATTTATGTCTTTAATTTAAAAACCATTCTTACTGCATATAAGCAGATAGACTTTTATGACCTTAAGTAAGTGTCTTAACCTCTATACCCCTCTATATCTCCAATATACGTATTGGAGAAATAATAATACGTACTTTATCGGGTTATGGTGAGTATTGAATAAGCTGATGTAAATTACTTAGAACAATCCTAAATAACCTGATTTTTTATTATTATTACCCCAATTATTACTACCAGTGCTGTCTGGACATTGGAATCAGGGCTCACTCATGTGGCTTAGTTGTCTAATGTTTATATCTCCTTTTTCTTTCCTAGAAGGCAACTCTAATTTATCTGATTCTTAGTGATAAGGACAATATGTTTACTTCTGTCATTTGAATACAAGGTGTCTGTTTCCATTGACCTCTAGAAGATTTCTCTAGTTCAGCAGAAACCTAATCTTACTTCTAGAGAGCCTTTGAGGTCTATAGCTATTGAATTTTCTGCAGCAAGCTTCACTCCTTTATGCAGTGTTTAAAAGTCATGCTTTCTTTTCAAAATCCAGAAGCTTGATATCTATCTTGAGTCTCCCCAAGAAATCGTTTCATCCTTGTGAACCCTCCTAAAGCAGTTCAAGACAGCAACTAATTTGCCTTTTCTGTTGAGAATATATTTCTGCAAGCCCTTCTAATAATGGATTTTAAACAGTACAAATTGAGCTTCAAAATACCTAATGTTAAATGACAAGTTAATGGGTGCAGCACACCAACATCGCACATGTATACATATGTAACAAATATGCACGTTGTGCACATGTACCCTAAAACTGAAAGTACAATAAAAAATAAAAAAATAAAAAATAAAAAAAAATTTTACCTATTGAATACAGTTCTTCTATGCAAAGATTCCTAAGTCTGGCAGGAGGTTTTGTGCAAACCCAGATGCCAGAATTCTGCAAGGGTTCTTACTCTGGCAACGAGCTCAGAACAAAGAAAAAGAAGCTCTAATATCTCTACCATTTGCATTCTTAGGTGTGGTGACATACATTCTTTAGTGTGGTGACATACTCACAAAACAAGTCAGGCAAAGGAATTTTATTACTTAACAGACAGGCAGCAAGAATCAACAGAAGCCTCGGATTCATGGTGAGCCAGTCCTCTAGGCTCAGAAAAGCCCAGGGTGAACTGAATCTTGTCTGCACATGCTCCAGGTTGCACTGCAGCTGAGGGACCCTGAAAGCACTCTGCTCTGGATTTGATACTTCAGGTGCAACTGGAATCACCGAGCACACACTTTGCAGGACATCCTGTTGGGAATGGCAACAGAGCCTGGATTGTTTCAGAAGATTCCTCCTTACCTCAGGATAACCCTCAGAACATTTTGCAGTTGTTTTGAGATCTGCAAGTGGGAGAGAGAAAGCAAGGAGAACCAAGGGGAGAGCTGTCCTCCTACACTGTGCTCTTGAGAAAAGGAACCACTGACATATCTATATAGCATTCCATACAGTGGATGTGATTTGCTTACTTCAGTTTACCTACCGTTGACCTTTACAGGCCTCTATTTCCCCTCTGCTCTAGAAATCTGTGCTCTTAGAACCAGACCTAGTAGCCCCATTTGAGGCTTAGAGAACTGCAGCACATGGCATCATCAGAATATCAGAAGCTGATCTTTGTGGGCTTCTGAAACCTAGGAAACTCCAGGAGCCTATTGTAGTCTTGGAACCAGTCCTCTTTCAGGATGCATGAGACCAGTAACTCAAGTTCAGCAATTACTTAAGTCTTTAGATGTATAGATGCTTTCCAAAAAGACTTATTTTCCTTGCTGTAATTTGGAATTGAATTCTGTGTCCAGAGTCCAAGAAACATACCTGCTTCCTGAATTTTCTTTCTTAAGAGGTTCTCTTGTTCAGAGATAGCTTTGAACTGCTACAAAAGGACTTCTCTATGCTGTGGGAAGGTGACAGTATTAGCAGACCTTGCAGGAGAAAAACTTCAATCAAGGGAGGTTTTAGAACTGTATGCATGTATTTTTCAAATCCGCCCATATATTTTGTTGTATTCAAACAATACTTATCTGGTACAAGGCAACGTGCTAAGTTTTGTGAGAACAGCAACAGAATATTCTTCCTAGATTTGAGTTCATGAAATGTATTTGGTCTTGCCATTTTTCTAATTGTTTGAACTTGGCAAGTTTCTTGGCTGCTGTGAGTCTCAATTTCCTCATTTATAAATTAGAAATAATATCTACTTAATAGGGTTGTTGCAGGATAAAATAGAATAATGGATGGACAATTACTTTGCAGAAAGTAAAATTCTAAACAAGTGTTTGGTATTATGATGTGAAGACAGATGAAAACCCACTACACACACACACACACACACACACACACACACACACACACACACATATATAAAATATTTTGAATTTTCCTCAGCCTCCTCCAACCACTTGCTTTTTTAAATCTTTGGAAGATAGGTGTACATGTAGATATTTAATCTGAGCATGAAATGCTTTGGTCACCAAGCAATTACAGTGTTTTTTCTTCAGTTCTGTCTTTCCTGTAGCATTGTAGTCAAAGAAGGGTCAAACCCTAGGAGGGTTCATATAAGAAACTGTTAGTTTTTGGCCAGGTGCAATGGCTCACACCTGTAATCCCAGCACTTTGGGAGACTAAAGCGGGTGGATCACCTGAGGTTAGGAATTCGAGACCATTCTGGTCAACAAGGCAAAACCCCGTCTCTATTAAAAATATAAAAATTAACTGGGTGTGGTGGCATGTGCTTGTAGTATCAGCTACTTGGGAGGCTGAGGCACGACAGTCACTTGAACCCAGGAGGCAGAGGTTGTGGTGAATCGAGATAGTGCCACTGCGCTCGAGCCTGAGTGACAGAGCGAGACTGTCTCGAGAAAGAAAAGGAAATTGTTAGTTTTCAAGCTATGTATTAAATATGCACACAATCTAAACTTTATTTTTTCCCAGAAATCCAGGCAGCAGTGCCTTACAGGAAGATGTGTGAATGGAGATATGAACCTTGTGCTACACCCTGTTTTAAAACGTGTAGTGACCCTGAAGCACTAGCATGTAAATTTCTTCCACCGTAAGTAACGTTTACCAATAAGTGATCAAAGTCCAGCCTTAGCAAATTCTGTTTTCAGTTGAATTTTTTCAAGATTTTAAAAACAGCCATTCTCAAGTTGTATATGCTATATATTCTTTCGTGACATTAATTTCGCTTAAATCAAGAAGTAGTTATTGAGAGCCTACTATGTGGCAGGCAATCTTCTTGCTGCTGGGGAGACAGTACTGAACAAAATAGACAAGTACTTGCCCTCATGAAGCTTACATATTGTTGGATTGAGCAGAAAATAACCAAACAAAAATGTAAATATATCATGCAACATATTGTTATGGCGGATATGTGTTACAGAGAAAAATAAAGGAAGGTAAGGGAGACAGAGAGCATAAGGCATGTGTGTGTGTTTGCCAATTAATATTGGTGGTCAGTGAAGAGCACCCTGACAAGGTGACATCTGGTCAGAGATCTAAATGTAGTGAAGGCACTGGCCAGGTGGATATCTGAGGAAGAATCTTTAATTTGAGAACAGTGCAAAGGTCTTGGAGTGGGAATGTGTTTGGTGTGTTCGAGGATCAGCAAGGAGGTCATAAGTTAGAACAAAGTGAGCAAAATGGAGAGAAGTGGGAGATGAAACCAGAGAATCATATTAGTGGGCAAGTCATATAAGGCTTTGTAGCCTGTTGTAAGGACTTTGTCTTTTACTGTAAGATAGGAGACCTGGCTGCATTTTAGGCAGCTGAGTGGCATGATCTGATTTATGTTTTAAAAAGTGTACTTTGCCTGTTGTATTGAGAATGGGCTGTTGGAGGAGAGGAGGACAGGGCAGACTTGATCAGTGATACAGACAAGAAATGAAGGGGATTTGACCAGGTTGGTGGCCCGAGAGGTTATGAGGAACAAACAGATTTAATATCATTTATGAGAGAAGGAAGAGTTAAAGAATCAAGTTTTGGCCTCAGCAGTTATTAGGTGAAATACTATGAAGTTTTGCCATTTTTGGTAGCCAAATTGGTCAAATAGCAGTAATTTCAAATGATTTGATCTAATAGAACTGCATTTAATGAGTTAAGGAAGATGTTAGAAGAAACAGTTCGGAGGAAAGGTCAGGAATTTGGTTTTCAGGATCTGGAGTTTGATATGGAAAATTGTTCATTGGATTTAGCAAGTCAGAAAATAGGAAGAGACAAAACAGAGACAGAGAGTATAAACAGCTTTTTAAAAATAATATAAGAATTTTCCATAAAGGAGATATGGATCAATAGTAGGAGAGAATATTTTTATGAGAATCATTTTACAATTGATTGAACAATTATGAGGTGCTATTCTATGGCAAATGTTGCCAATAGGTAAGATCCAGCCCCTCTGTAAGATCCAGCCCCTCTGTAAGATCTGTGAGATCTATGGCAAATGTTGCCAATAGGTAAGATCCAGCCCCTCTGTAAGATCCAGCCCCTCTCTTGAGGAGTGCACAGTCTTTGGAAGGAAACAGAAACAAAAGAAAACAATCTTAATACATTGGGAAATGGCCTAGGGAGGCCTTGAGGGGTAAAAACAACAGCTAACACATTTAAGTATTTACAATAAACATGAACTGTGCCAAGTGCTGTAAAATGGGTAATCTCAGTATTCCTATTCCCAGAGGAGAAAACCAACAGAGGTACAGAGAAGCTACACAGTTTGCCCTGGTCACACAGTTTGTAAGCATTAGTGCCAGGGTTTGGACTGCTACACCCTGTTGTTTGTCAAGTGCTGTGAGATCAGAGGGAAGAAAATGATATTACTGTTTAGTGTCTTAAAAATAAAAACAATCACTCATTTTCTTCTGAAAAGAAGTCTTCATTCATTTGAGCTTCTCCCACTCACAAATCTATTTCCTGCCTCTTCTGGTAGCCATCAGGATGACAGCATGTAACAGTGGCCCTGGAGTGAGGCTAAGCAATGCGAAGGGCATGTGGGGAAGGAAGGAAGACAGCAGCAGGCACAGCTGGCAGGGCACCGGGGAGGACATTGAGCCATATTTTGAAATGGCATTTGGCTAGTTTATGACTTCTTGTGGGATGACATGGGATGACCAGTCTCTGGGGTGGTGGAACACAGATCCTTAACGCTTCCAGTGTATTGGGCTGTAGCTGTCCATAAGTTTCTCTTTCTGTATGTTTGGGATGCAGAGAAGAGACTCACGATGAAACTTCGCCCCTGCCAAACTGATTCTCATCTCTACCTCCTTTTCTTTCTCCTTTTTGCTTTCGTTGTGCCAAGGTGGCTAATTATTGCTCCTTATACCTGCAGTACTTGAGGAAGGACTCAAATACTGAGCTGGGGTTTCAGTATGCCCCTGTGCCCCCTCCTCCAAGTCCGCGACATAACCAGCACTCTTGTTCTAGGTGATTGCAGTTTCCGGCACATAGCAAGTGTTTAGATAAAAATGTTTTATGAAAATTAGAGCTTTTATGAGAAAAGTTGCCAAGTGACATACCATAGAGCACATATGTAAATACTGTTATTCCTATTATCTAATATACCTATTATGAGAACCATTCTGCATCTGAGGCATTAAACTTATCAGTTAGAAGTTGAGTAGAATACCAATTGTATGATAAAAGAAAGCAAACCTGCTATGTTGATGATAAAGACATTTTAAGGAACAGGTTAATAGTTTTTTAAAAAGTATTGTACAAGGATGGCTGTGGTTTTGACTTGCATAAAACAACTGCAGAATAATTGTTTGCATAAAAATTGATTTTGACCCAATTAAATAATAACTAGCCCTTGTCTGTCAGTGATCCAGTAACTTTCCTTTTTCTTTTTTCTTCCAGTTCACAAAGTTTAGAAGAGAATAAGAATGTCATATGCTAGTTAAAGTTTTATTACTCAACTTCATTTTATGAAATAAATAATTAGTTATATAAGCTAAGTTGTTTATGTTTTAAAAAATCAATTGTGAAGGAGGTATCCAAGAGATGGCTAAATGTGTTTCATTAAACCTCATTAAGACAGAAGTTAACTTTTCTTGTCTTTAAAAAGTGTTGCCTGGATTTGCCTCCAAGAACAAGGGTCTTCTGAGCAGCATTTACCTTTAGTGCCGAGTTAGTTTGTTTCCATCTGGAATGAAACGAGGCCTTCAACACTTTAATTCAAATTCTTTACAGATGAGGCAATGGAAATGTTTTTAAAATTTGTAAATATATTATTTAAAACTGCTAGTATATTCTAGAGGCAGATGAGCAAGCCTTTTTATAACAATATCTGCATGAATTCTCTGTAGTATGTAGTAATATAATAATTAGAGTTGGTTGCACCTGAAGGATTATATTTTTTTCCTTTGATTTAGAATAAATTGAACTCTGAGCCTTAATTGGATATAGAAAAATGTACTCTCAGTCATTATTTTGTCTCCATTCCTTTAGAAGAAGGGCATTCTCATGTTCCCTCCTGTCTTTGGCCCACAACATGGCCTCTTGAAATTTGAGACTTTCCCTTGGCTTCTGTGCTCCAAACAAGGACCAGGGATTCTTACCAAGTCCAGACATCCTAGGGCTTGAAATAGAATCTTTTCAGGCTCTTATACAACCATGTCCTTCCAGGGTACTGCCCCAGATTTGGGCACAAGTCCTAATTTTCTTGAAAACAATAGCTTCTGCTCCTTCCTCTCCCTGTTCTCAAAAGAACTGCATCCATGTTCATCCCTTCCACCTAGAGATCACTAATATCTTTTCAGTGAGTTTAGGATTAATAACAGGCAGGGAGAGCCACTGAAGATTCTGTATTTGTTCTACAAACACCCTCAAGGCAATAATAATGTCAAAGATCATGCCAATCTGCTTGGATGTGAGGGGAGTATAAGAGTGGAAAGCGGGCCGGGCACGGTGGTTCACGCCTGTAATCCCAGCACTTTGGGAAGCTGAGACGGGTGGATCATGAGGTCAGGAGATCGAGACCATCCTGGCTAACATGGTGAAACCCCATCTCTACTAAAAATACAAAATATTAGCCGGGTGTGGTGGCGGCTGCCTGTAGTCCCAGCTACTTGGGAGGCTGAGGCAGGAGAATGGCATGAATCTGGGAGGTGGAGATTGCAGTGAGCCGAGATCGCGCCACTGCACTCCAGCCTGGGTGACAGAGCGAGACTCTGTCTCAAAAAAAAAAAAAAAAAAAAAAAGAGTGGAAAGCAACAGTACAATCAATGCAGATTAATATCTCAATAAATTGGCCAGGTGCCAGGGCTAATGCCTGTAATCCCAGCGCTTGGGAGGCTGAGGTGGGCTGATTGCTTGAGCCCAGGAATTCAAGATCAGCCTGGGCAACATGACGAAACCTCATCTCTACAAAAAAATAGAAAAAATTAGCCAGGCATGATGACACATGCCTGTAGTCCAAGCTACTCAGGAGGCTGAGGTGGGAAGACCACCTGGGTCCAGGAGGATGAGGCTGCAGTGAACCAAGGTTGCATCACTACACTGCAGCCTGGGTGACAGAGTGAGACCCTGTCACAAACAACAACAACAACAACACCTTAATAAATTATTCTTCCACATTTCCACTGACTTACGGAACATGGACTTAGTGTGCCCCAAATATAAGTGTATGGTTCTAATATTCTGTGTCCAAGTTCTGCCTTAATTTTAATCCTATTCTCTTATCATCCTCTAGCTTGTGATTTTATAAAACGAAGTAGCAGATGGAGCAGTTCTTAGTGCTTGACAAGGGTATATAGAAGCATCTTAGGAAGAATATATCTTAGTTGCATATGTTAAATGTAGTCCTTTTTTTTTTTGTATTTCAAACTTTTCTTCACTTTGATTTACTCTTTTTTCCATGTAAAGGGTTGAAGGATGCTTGCCCTACTGCCCTAAAAATATGATCCTTGATGAGGTCACTCTCAAGTGTGTTTATCCAGGAGACTGTAAGTGTGAACGTTGCTTAATTTACTCTGAAAAATGATACGCTTGCATATGTTTTTTTCCGAGGCAAGTGGTTGTAAACAGAAGTTTTAAACAGACAATCAACTCTCATAAGATTATTCTTCAATGTCTCTTACATAGCTTTTTTTCCCTAATTACTTTTTAAATCATGTAGAACTTCCACTAACATCTCTCCTGCATTCTTTTTCCCAAAACATTTTCCTTGAAGCTAACGAGTCCTCTGTGAAATATGTGGGTCTAATTTTATGCAAATACAATTTTAAAAAGAGCACCTTTGTTTCTTTGTAGGTATACCTGTGATTCCCGCAGAACCAACATTAATGCCACCAGCTAAGCCAACTGTGCCCATGTTTACAGGTATTGTTATAATTTTAGACAACAAAAGTAGCACTATGTAATTTAAGTGTTGGCTTAATTTATGTAATTTAGGTGTTACTATAGCTGCTATCATTAATACTACCTATGGGCTAGGAAACCCAGCAGTCACTTTTGCTTCGTTAAGCTTGTCCATTGGCTCAACATGCCATGTTTTCTAGAACTTCTGGCCTCAAAGGATTCTTCAGCCTGAGACCCCCAAGTGCTGGGATTACAGGCATGAGCCACACTGCACTGGGCTACGTGCCTCATTTTCTGAGTGGCTTCTGCATTTGGTCCACCTCGTTCTTCATTTCAGTTCGTGTAGATTCCTTGGACTTCCCTCACATCTAAAAACCTAAATTCTACTTTTAGGTTTGATTAAATCCCACTTAGATTTTCACAGTGATTAAATTGGCTCTAATGAAACAGACATAAATCAGGGTTTTCTTTACTGCTTCCATTTCCATGTTTGCATTCTGTCTCTGGCTCTGGAGGAGGCATTCTGGGCTCCTAGCCTTGCTTTCCTCCCGCACTGTGAAGCTTGCCTCAGGGAAGGATTTAATAAATCCACTCACAGTGAGGCTCAACAAACTTAAGGCATTATTCCTCAAGGTAGTATAATGTAGGTCAAGTTCAGATATTTATTCTTTCCATTTATTTGACAAGTTTTAATTGAGCACCAACTCTACCTGGTACTGTCCTTGCCCTCAGTGAGGAGATATGATAAACAAGTCACAGCCCCTACCCTAAAACTGCTGATAGACCAGAGGCTGTTGCAATCTTACAACAGGGGTAAATACAAGCAGCCCACAGGAGGACCATCATATTTATTTTGGAGGTGTGGTGTCAGAGGTTAATCGAAGACAGAAGTTGGGTAGGCTAAGAGAAGAGGGAAATATGTTCCTATTAGAAGGACAGCATGTGCAAAGTCTGGAAGTGAGAGAGAATATGTCACATGAAGGAATCTTAAGCAGGTCAGTGTATCTTGAATGTGCAGTTTGAGGGGAATTGTGCCGAAAGATGGCGTGGAAGAGATTATCGGGGGCAGGTCACAAAGGACTCATGGTAAGAAACAGGATTTCTAAAAAGGCATTAATAGCTTCACTAAAACCATCACTAGTAAGACTGCTTCTCTGGTTAGCTACCATTTGAGTACTAATTATATGCCAGGTATTGGATTAAGCATTTGTCATACATTTAATCTTAATAAGAGCCCTACAAGAGAGGTTTACCCTTCTAGAGATGAGGAATTACTATACTGTTGTGAAATTTTAGGCATCAGTGAATTTAGTATAGTTTAAAGCATGCTTTGGGAGAAGGTGGAGGTACTTCGCCTACATCATTCAATTTATAAGGGGAATAAGTCTATGAAATAAGATTGCATGTTTTAACATCTGGGGCATAGACTGTTAATTATTCTAAGTATTGCTCTCTACTTTGAGTTCTCTTATATCCCCCAAATTAATATTCAACATATATCTCAAATGTGTAAAATGATTTAAACAACCATAATCTCTGTGCAGAGAATACAAACTATATTTCATTACTCTCAAAGATAAAAAAAAGCTATTTCTATTTCTATTTGCAGATGTCATGATCTTAGGTTATTCTAAGGGATCTACTGAAACCTATTAGCAATATCATATGAGTTCAGCAAGGTTGCAGAATGCAAGAGCAATACACAAAAATCGATTGTATTTCTGTATACTAGCCATGAACAATCTGAAAATGAAATAAAGAAAACAATTGCATTTATAGTAGTATCAAAAAAGAATAAAATGCTTAGAATATATGTAGCAAAAGAAGTGTAAAATTTGTACCATAAAAGCTATGAAACATTGTTGATAGAATTAAGAAGCTGAAGAAATTCCATATTCATGGATTGGTAGAGTTGTTAAGATAGCAATACTCCCAAATTGTATTTATAGACACAATACAATCCCTATCAAAATCCCAGCTACTGCTTTGCAGAAATTGATAAGTTAACCCTAAATTCATATGGAAGTACAAGGAACCTAGAATAGCCAAAACAGTCTTGAAAAATAACTAATTTGGAGTACTCATACTTCTCAGTTTCAAGAAATATCACAAAGCTGTAGTTATCAAGACAGCTTGGCCATTGTAAATCCACACCCAGATAGTGTTTATAAGCCTTTGATGATTTTAGATAACAGTGAACTGTTAAGACCACTGAACTTCCCAGTCATTAGAATTTTTTTTTTTTTTTTTTTTTTTTTTTTGAGGTGGAGTCTTGCTCTGTCACTCAGGCTGGAGTGCAGTGGCATGATCTTGGCTCACTGCAACCTCCAACTCCCAAGTTCAAGCAACTCTCCTGCCTCATCCTCCCAAGTAGCTGGAACTACAGGCATGCACCACATGCCCAGCTAATTTTTGTATTTTTAGTAGAGGCGGGGTTTCGCCATGTTGGCCAGGCTGGTCTCGAACTCCTGGCCTCAAATGATCTTCTCTCCTCGGCCTCCCAAAGTGCTGGGATTACAGGTGACAGCCACCGTGCCCGGCCAGAAATATTAAAAGTTTTTAAAATGTCGTTGTGGTATGCTGAATAATGGTCCTCCAAAGATGTCACTGTCTTAAGTCCCCAGAATTTATGAATATATGACCTTATATGGCCATTCATGTGGCTAAATTAAGATGATGACTGGCTTATGCCTGGATCATGAGATGGGGAAATTATCCTGGAATATTCATGTGGCACCAATGTAATCACAAATGTCCTTATAAGAGAGAGGCAAGAGAGCTGGAGTCAGGGAAGGTGATGTGACAATAGAATCAGAGGAAAGAAGGGAAAAGGAAGGGAAGGAAGAAGGGGAAGAGAGAGAGATTGATTTGAAGATTTCGTGCTGTGGTTCCGAGGTTAAAGGAAGGGACCATGAGCCAAGTCCAGATAGTTCATAGAAGCTGGAAGAGACCAGGAAACAGAGTCTCCCTTAGAGCCTCCAGAAGGAATGCAGTCCTACTAATAGCTTGATTTTAGGGCTTCTTTTGTTTAAAAATTAATTAATTAATTTTGAAAATTGACAAAGAAAAATTGTATATATTTATTGTATTCATGTTGTTTTGAAATATGTGTACATTGTGAAATGGCTACATCGAGCTCCAAAACAGCTAATACACTGGTGTTGTTTTAAGCCACTAAATTTGTGGTAATTAATTACAGCAGCAATAGGAAACTAATGAGGTTATTTTTAAACACTGTCAACTACGGGCACTGCGATTATGGCTGAGAATAATTTCAGCCATTTATTGTGGCTCTTCTGTAATCTTTCAGACTGAATATTTTAGAGATACCTCCAATATTGACACCTTTAGAAGGTGCCTCACAGATGTGTTTTCCAATCACATCTCCCTTTTCTATGGGTCACTCCTAAACCACACCCATCAAATAGGGCTTCCACATGGTCCACATCAACATTTATTCTGCTCACAAGGAACACATTCTCAAGGTTCACCAAAATCAAGGGGTCAGCCTTATTACTTATTTTCAAAATGTAAGAAGATTTTTAACTTCTGAGGAATGGTTAGTGATACTATTAATATTTTTTTACCTGTTCGCACAATTGTGTTGACACTATTAAGAAAGTGAAGGTGTTTATAGAATGGTGATTAAAAGCCAAATTTCTGGAATCAGAATTCATTTCCAAGTTCAAATTCTGCCTCTGCCACTTAACAGCCTTACTTCTCTACAGCTTAGTTTCCTCATCTTCTGTAAAATGTCGATACTATTATTACCAACATCACAGGATTCTAGGAAGGAATATGTGAACTAATCTATATAAAATTTCTTAGCACAGTTTCTGTCACATATCAATTCCATGCAAGATAAATGCATTCCACTAATGAGGATTACTTTTTCATTTCTGACAGTTTGGGAAATGATTACTCCATCAGACATCACTGTGTTTGATATGCTAACACCAACTACAGGCTTGGAATGTGAGGTATGACTGAGCAGTATCTTCCAGCTCTTTGTCATTTCCATATATCATCCACTCAAATTTCTGTGTCAATATCGAAATGCTACTAAACTTTTTTTGATATGTTCTCTAGTCTATCCTTGCTAAAAGATATTAAGAAATATGCATTTCATTGGAACAATTGTAACTGATATTTCTTATTAATTAGCTTCTAGTCACACTAAGAAAAACAAAATTGAAATAAGATCTTAAGTGTGATTCCTTAATAAAGAGTTATCTAGTATGGATTTATCTGTGAATCAGGCATTCATAAAATATTATTAAGCATCTACTTGATGTCAGTCACTGTGTAAGATGTTAAACATACACTGGAAGCAAAAAAGATAAAAGTCATTGTCTCCTAGAACTAGTAGTTTTCTCTCCTAAGAGGTGGGCAGAGATCTTCTTATATCAAATATACCATTTGCTCTGATAAACTATTTATTCAACCAATATTTATTTAGCACCATTTCTGGCCAGGCACTATTCAGATCCTATGGAAAAAATATAAAAGTAGGCAAATATTTCTGCCTTTCCAGAGTTTACGTTCTATTGGGGTTTCTGAGATAGCCAATAAGCAAAATAAATGAAGTTATATAAAATGTCAGAGGTGCTGGTCAGGAGAAAAATAATACTGTTTTTAATAAGATGGTTTGAAAATCTTCACTGATAAGGCAACCTCTAAGCAAATGATCTGCAAATGTTAAGAGAGTGAACCAATGTAGAGGACTGGGTCAACAAAGTTCCAGGCAGAGGGACCAGCAAGTGCAAAGGCCTTGAGGCAAGAATGTACCTAATGTATTAAAAGAATGACAAGGAGACCTGTAAGTAATAAAGGAATAAAATAGTAGACAATAAAGTAGATTATGTTAGACCTTGTATTGTAAAGACTGTGGCTTCTGTTCTAAATGACTTGGGAAGGTGCTGTATATTTTTGAGTCAAGGAATTACACCATCTGAGTAGCTTCAAGATCATTTTGGCTGGTATATTGTGGGTAAGGTGTAAGGAGAGAATAGAACTGTTTAGGAGGCTATTGTAGGAATTTAGGCCAGAGATGATGATGGCCTGGTTCAGGTGATAGCAGTGAAGATGGTGAAAAGTACCTGGATCCTGGATATATTTTGAAGGCAGAAAGATTACATGTGAAGTGTGAGTAAAAGGGAAGCAACAAAGATTCTAAAACTTTTGCCTTCAGCAACTAAAGGGCTGGTGTCAACCAGGATGGAGAAATCTTGGGGAGTGAATGTCTGGGATGGGTATAATCATGAGTTCAGTTTTGCCATGTGAAGCTTGAGATTCCTCACAGACAGCAAAAAGCTGTGGACATATAGATTTGGCAGACATACAAGGAGTATATATAGGTCATGCTAAGAAAAAATTTGGGAATTCTCAGCGGATAAATGGTATGAGACTGGGTGAGATAGTAAAGGGAGTGAGTACAGATAGAGGAGTGAAAAGGGCCACTACAACTTTCATAGGTTGAGAGAAGATGACAGACATGCAAATAATGTTAACCAGAGAAATAGGAGAAAATGTAGGAGGCTGCAGGTGATCTGAAATCTAAGGAAAAGAATGTTATAAGGAATGTGGAGTAATAAGCTATACTGAATATATTAATAGGTCTGAGATGAGGTCTGAGAATTGATCATTGGATTTAGCAATGTGAGTTGCTGGTGACCTTGTTAAAAAGAGTTTCAGTAGAGTGGTAGGTCTAAAATCCTCTGGGTGGTTCAGATGTCTGTGAGGTCTATAGTTCTCTTGTAATTGCTTTCATTTTTCTGGCTAAATGAAAAGCAAGGTCAATACCTGAGAAGTGGTACAACTTTTACACAGAAAATTTTGGAAAATTGGACTCTTAAATTTTGAAGTGCTCACTTAAGAGTCTTACTATTTAGAAAATTAGTAATTTCTCTAAACCTTATTTTAAAAATCATATATTATATTGGAATGATAGAAACTGATCCAAAAGATTTAGGGAGAAACAAATGAAAAAAGATACTTTATTAGTGTATGGTATGTAATAGGTGCTAAATAGTTGTTAATTTTTATTCTGAAATCCCTAGACATGCAGTAGAGAGTAGTGGTCAAGAGCATAGATTCCCGAGTAACAATGCCTGGACTTAGATGTTGACTCTGCTATCTTCTATCTGTGGGACCTTGGGCAAATTACTTTAACCCCCACACTGTTTACTTATCTATAAAATAAATATGAAATAATAGTATCTACCTTAGAGGGTTAAGAGAATGAAATGGGTTAATTAGAAAATGTCTAGTTTAGCATTGCTATAATTATTACCATAATTTAAATGGAATGTGATTTATAAACTTTGAAAAATCTACCACTTATTTATTTATTATTTGTTTACCTAGACATTGTGAGTTACATATAAAATTAATTTATGATTATACACTCTAGGTGCTGTCAAACTGATGTTATATATAAAATTTTAATAAAGTATTTAAATAGCATTAAGTTGTGATTTTTAAGTTGACATTATGACACATGAAGTTATATTGATATACTAGCTTTGCACAATGTAATGTGAAGGGTCAGCTGTCATTTTATAAATTTGCTTGCAAAAAAACTAGGGAATTCAGGAGAACATTGTTTTCTTCAGATGTTTGAATATATGGGCAATCTAATGTCCAATCAATATTAAGTTAAAGCTTAAATTAAATATACATTGAATATTATAGAAAGGGTACATCAATAAAAAGTTGTAGCATAATTTTAATTCTTTATCTTTCAAAAGTTTTTGTATTCAATAAATGTACACCATGGGCAATATGAATGTGAAATTTAAAAATCAATTAAAAACATTAGCTGAGAATGAAAAAACCCACTAATGTTTTTTTATTAATAGCCTCAGAAATTTGATCCTGTTTATGATTGTAGCCAATACATATGCCTTAATATGGAATGGCAGTTATACAACTGGTCCCTTAATTGCCCAAAGGATGTGGAAATGCCTGACTGTGGTTTCCGAGGAAGGCCAGTTCAAGTGAACAGTGATATCTGCTGCCCTGAGTGGGAATGTCCTTGTAAGTTTGCATTTCTTAAGCGGTGATCTTTTTTTTTTTTTTTAAATCTGGAGAGATTGTTACTTTTTTGAACCTTTCACCTCATCAAGCCAAAGTTATTGTTTTTGAGTTTTCATGATTTGATTTATGATTTTGGCTCACAGTATATAACTTTTAGAGTTGCTTCTTGTCAGACATAATAAGGCTAATTTAACAGATTTTTTAAAAAGAGCAATTATTACTGAAAATGCAGATAGTTAATAGACTAAATCCACTTTCCACCATTTTTATAGGTCGGTGTTCCATGTTGTCAGAACTGAGCATTATTACATTTGATGGAAACAACGCAGCATTATATAGCATGGCTTCTTATATCTTAGTAAGAATTCCTGGTGAAATTATAGTTGCTCATATCGAAAAATGTTCCATGAATCAGGTGGGTCATAATTTATTTTTGCAGTCATTTCATCATAAATCTATAGCTAATGTCTATTGCAACATCAGGGATTCTCATAGGAGGAGGGAGCTCAAGAACTCACTGAGATCGGTCTTCTGATAATGTTTCAGAAACATTTCTGAAAACCTTTCTTATCAATCTATTTAGAGGCATATAAATCCAAATAATGTTTTAAAAAGTCAAATAATGCATTTAAAAGTATTTCTTTTTTTTTTCCAGAATGGAAACTCCTTAAAAAAGCTAGTGAGTATTTGCAAAGTGTTTAGTACATTCATTCTGTTTATCACTACAATTGTGTTTAACTCTGTAAAGTTTTAATTTTTTTCAAATTAAGGCTCCCTCTGGAAGAATCTCTGGACTTTGTTTTAAGAAGTTAAATGTGACAACACCCATACATAAAATAATTGTCAATCGGTTAGCAAGAAAGGTAAGAATACAAAGTTAAAATTTTTTCTCACATTAAATGAAAATAAATTATACAAACAGTTATTTCCAATAAGAGGGAAAATTAAGCATATCAATGGAATTTAATTGTTATATATAGTAATCATTTCATGGACAATATAAAATGTGTTTCTTAATATTATATTTGTCTCTCAATAATGTGCCAATTATTGCAAATATTTTCCCCTGTGAGGTTAACTGCAGGGACCATGTTAAATACACTAGCGACCTCTGAGATAGTGTGATTGGCCAGTCTTCTTTGTGTCAGAGTTAATACCACGTTCCAAATCAGACAGAGTGGAAATGCTATGAAGGAGAGGGATGATGATGTGGAAAAGTATAGTAGCCAAGAACACCGGAATAAAGACCGTTAAGAGAAGAACAGATAGAAGGAGTGGGTTTGAAGTGTTGACATAATTAAGTTTTTGGTGAATAAATGATAGCTAACATAAGAAAAATATGAAAAAATATTTAACTTTTTTGAAATAAATTGAAGAAGCGCAATGTATTATAAAAAAGCAATGCATTATAAAAAATGAAAGGAGCCTTTTGGTTTTACAGGAAAAACTCTTATCCCAAGGAATATGTGTTTGCCAAACAGGAGTGCCTTATGAACTCAGTGCTTCACTCAGTTCTAAGTTATTCTCTGTAAAATATGAAAAAAAAATGTGTAAAGATTTTTTCTTAAAATGGCTGAAGTACTATGTACTTTCTGGAAATAACTCCATTTGTTAGCATAGGTCCATAGATTCTAGACTGAAAATAATATTAAAATGAGCCTAAAAATGTAAGAAGATATTTAAAAGGTTTAATTAAGTAAAACAAAATATATAAATGAGGTACTTTTTTTGAGTGATAGCATTTGCATATACCTTTGAGTTCGATGAGGTTGATATACTTACAGGAAGTGGGTGAGAAGTAAACACAAAGCTGGTCGGTGTCATTATTTGGAGCATTTGGGTGGAAGGACTTATTTTTGGCCCCAGATGAACTCATCACTGATGATTCACTGGTCAGGAACTGTACTCAGCTAATAACAAGTTATTTTGTAAAATGACTTAGTGAGAGTTTAACATGATAAAACAACATAGGTCCTGATCTCAAGTAACTTATACTTGTGCATGATTTGCATAATGTAATTACCTGCTGATTAGAAAGCAATAGGAGGAACAGTGATAGAATTATGACCAAGATATCATAGAAATAAAGAGAAGAGTAACTTAATGTCTTATAGTTTGTAGTCGGATCAAACAGGTCTTTTCTGGGGGAGGTCACACTTAAGATAAATCTTAAAGAATAAGTAGAAAGAAGGAAGAGAAAGAGAAAGTATGTTTCAGCTCAAGGACAGCATTTATGAACAAGATATAAAAATGAGACATTGAATGGTTGGTGAGGCATAACTTCGAGAAATTTGCTGCTAGTTACAGCTCATGGCTTCATGTCATTGCCATTATTTAAAGCACCGTTTTTCAAAGTACAATCCTTGGATTGCCTACATTAGTATTACCAAATACCTGTATAGACTGTATATATTTATTTAGTACATGCTAAAAATACAGTCTATAATCCAATGCAAACCTGCAAGTAGAATCACTGGGAATCTTGATCTTTAACAAGCCTGACAGATGATTGTTATGAACATTGCAGTTAAGCAAACAATGATTTAGAAGATCAAGGAAAGAATCCAGATTAAGGAAAACATCCAGAAAATAACGTTATTATCTTAAATTCATATTAGAAGGATCGTGTTATCAATATAAACATAGATTGAAGGAAACAGACATAGAAGTGTACATAACATAGAAGAAAGTTAAATTTTGAGGAAAATGAAAGGCAATGATGTTAGAACACATATTGACTAGAGCAAGGCACAGCAAAGGAACAATAAAATAGCTTAAAGGTTCTGAGAAGCTGTGGCAGCAGTAAGAAATACATTTTTTTTAAAAATTAAAAAATAGTTTACATTAAATCAGAATAAAGGAATAATCTGTATTCTCCTAATTTGTATATTTAAGTAAATATTTCTTAACAGGTGTATTTATGTTATTCTAGGTAGAAGTGGATTCCATTGTTGTGCCTTTGCCCTTTTCAAGTCAGGAACTGTCCATAGAGGATTCTGGTTCAATGTATGTAATTACTACTCCAGCTGGACTAATCATAAAGTGGTCTCATCTTACAGGAATCATAGACATTCATTTTGGCTTCCGATTTAACTTGTCATCCTACACAGAAGGACTCTGTGGTGAGCGCTGCCCTTCAAATCTTGATTTCGTCTGTTTTTTTTTTTTTTTTTTTTTCTATTCATGCTATGCCATTTTGGACCCTGTTGCCCCATTTTTCAGATTTGAGATGTGATATTAACTTTCAGTTCCCATGTAAATACGGAAGGAAGCAATGATTTTTCCATAAATGTGCTAAGAAGCAGGAAATAACACTTCAATTTGGGTATTTTATGAAAATACATGCTTACTGCTGTTACTACGATGCTGTTTGTATTTCCACTAGCTCATCTTTATTAGGCATTAATGAAGCGTCAGGCATTATTTTACACATTTTAACTCACTTAATTTTAAGATCTAGTAAGTAGATAATAGTGTTATCTCAATTTATAAGTGATACAAATGAGGCATAGAAAGTTTAAAGGCTTACATATCTTTGTTTCCTCTTAATTTTTTTAAAAGCTTGAAATCAGGGAAAACTTGTTTAAGTCATCTTGAAAGAACATACCATTCAGGATATTTGTCCTAGTTTTATTATGAAATGTAAAGCTTAGATATCCCATTACATCTAGGTTTAATATTGCAATGTATTACACAGATATATGAAGAGTTTTAAGTCAAAGAAAACAAATTAGAAATATCTGTAGGTACATAATGAAATAAAAAGAATACTGGCTCTGGTGTCTGCTAGAAATTTGAACACAGGTTATTCTCTTTACAGCTGTGTGCTCTGAAGAGAATGTCAGTTTCCTCATCTTTAAAAGTGGACAGTAATATCCATTTTCAAGATTGTTTGGATTACATGTGAAAGTTAATGTAAACACAACACATAAATACACACGGTCAATAAATGTTGGTTTAGTACAAATATATCTATTTTGAATCTCAGTAAATATTAATTAAATAAAAGTTTATGGATCACCTATTGTGTGTCTGACATTATGGTTGAGGCTGACAACTCAAAAATGAGTGGCTAAGTCCTTGCCCTCAATAAATTACACAAAATATCCAAATTTCCTGTTTAAAAATTTGAACATTTTTGGAAATTTTTGCTAAAATGGTTTTCATGGTTCCTCACTTGTTTAGAGTATGCTAAACATAGCATAAATTTCTATGGTGACTTAAGGTTATGATTTGGAAATAGGCATTATTGAGTATATGTACTAAATCAATAGTTATTATTGAGTAATAACTGAGACTGGAAATGCATATTTTCTCCTATAACTTATCACTTTTGAAGGGTTTTATTTCAGTTTGATTTTTATGTTTTTTATCCTTCTCTACTATTAGCTCTTGCTTTCATGTAGACAGCCACTCTGCTAGCTGGATTCTTAACTAAGCGCTGCAGAGAGAGGGCTAGGATCACCTTTATGCTAACCAGGGCTCATGCCCTAAATTCCTTGACCTCCACAATGAGAGAAGTATACTTCATTAAAGGGAAATCTGGGTACTGTCAGGATCACTAGACTAGGTGCTGGCTGAAAAGCTTCTAGTGAGTAAGACTGTTATCCAAACAGAGTCTGAACACTGGAATGAGAGGCTTATATTGACATCTTATTCTACACAGCACTATGAAGTCTGGAGTGGTGACTGAAGTTGCAGTGCAAACATATTTTTACTAGAAATTACCTTTCTCTAGAAAAGTTTAGACTTAAAAAATAGTAGCTCCTTTACAATGTAGTCCACTTAGGTTTTTTTTTTTAATGTTTAATTGCACGTAGTACCCTGTGTATTTACAAAGGTGAGGCATTGCAACCTTTATTCATCCTGATATATCTCCTTGGGAATTAAGATTTGATGTTTGAAGAAAATTTTTATTCATATATTTTATAGCCCAGAGTCTTGGGAATTAAGAAAAAATATGTCTTAAAGTCGGGTGGGATTTGGGTAAGGTATGATTATAGACCTGGTCTCATTACTTTCCTTGGCTCTGCACTGCATTTGGTGAAGAGTAAGCTCATCCTCAGTTTGGCTTTTCTCAAGGTAAATAGAGGCTGCAGCAGGTCAAGCCATCCCAAGGAAGGGAAATTGCCTGTGTCCTAGAATTCCCAGTTCAAGTCTTGAGCTTGACAATAGTTGTCCCTATGTTGAATAAATTCATGTGCCTAGGTGACTGCTACATGCTTGCTGGTTTATGCCTGGATTACCTGGAACAGTTGCTAATGCAAGGGAATGAAGATTACCTTTATGCCAATCAGAGCCCTCACCTGGAATGATGTCCTGCACTAGGTGATGGAGTAGTGATAGTTCCTGAAAGAAAAGTATTTACTATTTTCAGGCAGAGTTTTCACAGGGAAGTGGAAGCCTGGGAGCCAGTCACCAAATGTCCATTACTGTGGAAAGTACCTTGCCAGGCCACTAGTTACTAAGTTAGAAGATGGTGGTAGTAATGGAAGAGTATAGGAACAGAATTAATGTCTTCTTTCTTAATCTTCTCTGATCTCTTCATGTATCTTGACTTCTAGGCTTTTGATTTCTTTCTTATTGGGTTAAGGCAGTTAGTTCTACACTATTTTATCAAAAAATTAGAACATAATTTAAATAGTTATTTCAGTGTAAAAGTTCAAGGATACATAAACTTGGTACCTTATATGGTAAATCATTTGTTCATTTAAAATCAATTATTTAACTGATTTAGTTGTGCTGTCTACATTAGTTTACGTTTTTTCCTTCTAACTGTCATATATTCTTTCAAGGAATTTGCAATGAAGATCCGGATGATGATCTAAGGATGCAAAATGGCACAATTATTACAAATATGGAAGACATAGGATTATTTATTGAGAGCTGGGAAATTGAGAAATCATTTGAAGTAACAATGAGAAGACCTGTTAGGAATTGTACTGAGCATGATTGCAGCCAGTGCATTGATTTATTAAATAGAAGAATTTTCATTCCATGTCATGATAAAGTAAGTTGGAAGCAACCATAAATAATACTTTCATGTTAGATATGTTGAGAGTAAAAGCCAATACGTTACTGTTCTTGCTATAATGTTCTTCTACTGAGAACAAAACCCCCAACCTTCTGTCAGTATGCTTTGGAATTCAGAATCACTTATTGTTTACAGGGTTACAAACACAAGAAGGATAATTTTATTTCTTTTCTTTATGCTTCGTTAGAATTATATCTACAGCTTTCAGAAAAAAAATGAAAGTTTGTCCTATGAATAAATGTCTCCAGGAGACAGAGATCAATGACATTTGATAACCCAGTATTAAGACCAAGACAGTGAGGCTTTAATCAATTCCTTATGATCCTGGCTTCTTAGGCACATACTTGTAATAGAATCTGTCACTTACTCAATTTACTTGGTCTTTGTTAGTCTCTAACTTTCTGAGTTTAAGTGATTAGTAGGCATTTTAAATAATCTGTATTGTTTAAAAAATCCATTCTTAAAGACAAAGGACAAATACAGTATTTCATGATCACTTAACTATACTTTAGTGAGCATCTAGTACATAGAAATCACTGTGTTAGATTCCTGTGATAGAAAATGAATAGGGCGCTCTCCTTGCCCTCAAGGAGCCTAGTAGGAAGGGAAGTCTGCGACCAGATACATTAAAATATACATTATAGAGGTACACAGGATCCCAGGTTTGGAGAAGACTTTATGGAGTTTTAGATTTTTCTTTTCTTTTCTTTTCTTTGAGACAGTCTCACTCGGTCGCCTAGGCTGGAGTGTAGTGGCACAATCTCGGCTCACTGCAACCTCTGCCTCCCAGGTTCAAGTGATTCTCCTGCCTCAGCCTCCGGAGTAGCTGGGACTGCAGGTGCCAGCGACCACGCCCAGATGATATTTTTAGTACAGGCGGGATTTCACCGTGTTAGCCAGGATGGTCTCGATCTCCTGATCTCGTGATCACCCACCTCAGCCTCCCAAAGTGCTGGGATTACAGGAGTGAGCCACCGTGCCCGGCCCAGAGTTTTAGATCTTTGAATTGTTTAAAAGTATGAGTTTGCTAGGAGAGAAGAGGGAGGGATGGAGTTCCAGGCAGAGATAACAATGCAATGGTCCCTCAGTGGGAGGTTGGTTCCAGGACCCTCACAGATATCAAAATCCTTGGATGCCCAAGTCCCTTTATAAAATATAGTATAGTATTTGCATATAACCTACACAATTCTCCCGTATATGTTAAATCATCTCTAGATTACTTATAATACCTAATGCAAGGTAAATGCTATATGAATAGTTTTTACACTGTATTATTTTTTACATTTTTATTATTTTTTACATTTTTATTATTTTTTATTCTTGTATTTTTTTTTTTTTTTTACTTTCTTTTCCTGAATATTTTTGAGAGCTTCTTTGGAGGTTCTAGCAGGGGAGTGCTGCTACTCGTATACCCTTGACCAAAGGCTGGTCCTCTGTCGTGGATAGTCGTCCTTTCAACCAAATGTACACCTTCAGGAGGGACGTAAATGGAGCAATGAGGGAGGAAGGGACACTTGCTTAGCGAGCCAGATCAGCCGAATCAACCCTGGCAGTCAGTAGGATGACAGATGTCACAGCGAGATCTCTCTCACATCGGTTTTTCTGAATATTTTTCATCCGTGGTTGGTTGAATCTATAGATGTGGAAACCGGAAACCCTGGGTAAGGGGGGCTGACTGTATATGCAAGAGAAAGTTTGGTTTAAAGGCCATGTGAGGAAAACATTAAAAGAGTTTGGTGCAACATCTACGAAGGGAAGAGTCAGGGAAGGAAAGCAAGGGAATTGTCAAGTCAGGAAGGAGCTCACTGTGAATGACTTTTGATGCTGCCCTACGCGTTCCCTGAGGGAAAAGACGAAAGTATGAAGTCATGGGATAAAAATGGCATATCTTTGTGGAACTTCAGTTTTACATGGAGATTTGGATGAAAATAAGTTTTAAATGTTCACATTTTTAAAATGCATGCACATAAACATGAAGAAATAGCAAACACTTTAAAACTCATTCAGTGCCACTTTAGTCTGTCTTTTTAAAGCATCATGATTTTTTAAAATTGAGTTTTTAACTGGGAACTTGAAAGGTTGGTTATATCAGGAAACTTTCAGCTTGACTATTCAAGGCATAATGAAGCAATACAGGATACCATTTAGTCTGTGATAGCTTCCACTTTTCCCTTATAATCTTCCAGTATACAAAAATCAGCTGGGTGTGGTGGCACACATCTGTAATCCCAGTTATTCAGGAGGCTGAGGCAGGAGAATTGCTTGAACCTGGGAGGTGGAGGCTGCAGTGAGCCGAGATCGCGCCATTGCACTCCAGCCTTAATGCTTACTTAAAGTGTGTGGGTTTTGTTTATTGTAGAAACGTAAATGGGCACCAAAGTATGTTGTGTCTTATGCTGGAAAATCTAAATCAACAACCACATAAAACTATTCCTATGGTAACATCTAAAAACCAATCATGCAGAATTTAAGGATAATTACTAGAATATTTTGCTTTATTGTTTATTTTTATAAATAACAAGTAATCTTGGCTCAAAAGGTTTCTTCAGAACTAGTTTTAGAATCATTTGGAAAGTCAGGCTTGTCCATCAAGATCCTCATTAAACCCATCACTCTCTTCACAAGGAACATCTTGCTTTTATATTTTCTTTGGCTGTTCAATGATGGGATAAATTTTTATAATTTTTTAAGTGTTATAGTTTGAATATCTTTCAACAAAAGAAAGTTAATTTGCCATTTTATCTGCTACATAGATATAAATCAATTTAAAGAAGGCATTGGCTATATATTATATAAAATATATATTAATATATACTATATAATATATTATAATATATAATAATATATTATATTTTATATATAATAATATATAATATATTATTATATATTATATTTTATATATTATTATATATAATATATTATTATATATTATATTTTATATATTATTATATATTACATTTTATATATTATTATATATAATATTATATATTATATTTTATATATTATAATATATTATATGTTATATTACATATTATAATATATAATATATTTTATATTTATAATATATGTTATATATTATGTATAAAAATATATATATTATATATATATATTTTTTTTTTGAAGAGTCTTGCTCTGTCATCCAGGCACTGATGTCATCCAGTACAGTGGCGTGATCTCGGTTCACTGCAGCCTCCACCTATCAGATTCAAGTGATTCTCCTGCCTCAGCCTCCTGAGTAGCTGGGATTACAGGCATGTGCCACCAGGTCTGGCTAATTTTTTGTATTTTTAATAGAGATGGAGTTTCACCACGTTGGCCAGGCTGGTCTCACACTCCTGACCTCAAGTGATCCACCTGCCTTGGCCTCCCAAAGTGTTGGGATTACAGGTGTGAGCCATCACACCTGACCATGGCTATAATATTTTTACAGTCAGAGTTGAAAATATAATTTTTCATCATGGAAAGAAAAGATAAAAAGTAAAACCTAAATAATGTAAATGGATTATTTTAACAGTAATGGTCAAGAAGAACTCGCAAAATTGGCTTATTTTGCAGATTTTTTTCAAGAGTGACGAACTAAAAATACTATAAAAAAGTTTGAGAATAAGATAGAAATAATTGACTGTAGGACCTACTAGTACTTTCAGACTCTCAAGTACTCAAAGCCTCTAGATGTGTTTCCTTGAGAAACTAAAAGAGACCCTTACAAAACTTATGAGGATTCTATACACAGTAGCCTGTGTCTTCAGACAACATCTTTAGCTGCATTCTGGTCATGATGATTCAGTGATAACTCTGGCACAGTCCATACAATAGTGGAAAATGCATTTTCTTTTTACCCACATAGTTCTTGGATATTGCAAAACGTAGGTAGAGAAGACCCAGTATTACCATCATGCTGAACTCGATATTTGGCATCAAACCTCCTCAATTCACTGCAGATTTCTTACGTGGATATTAAGGGATTGAATGCAATATCAAAGTGCCCATTAATCCATGAGATAGGCAGGGTGTATTTCTTTTTCTCTCAAAGCCTCAAGTCTTAAGACATTATTTTTATTTAAAAGACACAGACTATTAAGCACCAGAATGTAAAACTTGCATGACCTCAAAAAAATACTTCAAAGAAATTTTGAGTTTATAGTGACTTCTTTGGGCTGAACTCTAATCAACCTTGAGATAAAGTTGCCCTTTCTCTACCTTCTGCTTCTAAAAGTTACTTTGATTAAAGTCCTGTTGCAAGAAAAAAAAGAAAGTTAAGAATTAAAAAAAAAGGGAGGGTCATGACAATTTGCTCAATAGATCTGTATGAAGGTCTGAAGAAGATAGGCTAGGCAGGTATAGTAAGGTAGCTAATTAAAAGGTCTCTGAGTAGTTTTTATTTATTTTCTTGTTTTAACCTTTTATTGTGGTAATGTTTACATATTCTCAAAAGTGGTGGGAACAGTATAAGAACCTTTCAGTGTCCGTCATCCAGATTAAAAAACCATTTAAAAATTGCCTCTTTTTTTCTGCCTATCTTCTTCACTCCTTCTGCCCACACCCCGCCCCTGTTGAATTATTTTAAAGCAAATCTACTTTGGGAAAATGATGATGGACTCTGCTGGTCAGTGGGAAGTAAGTGAGGACAGCAGCACGTTCAGAAAAGAAAGATGGCATTTGGGAGACATTTGGGATGTGGAATGGGCAGGATTTAAGGACCAATTAGATGTTAGTGCTAAGGGAGGGTGAGCATTTGTAGATGACTTCAACTTTCTAACTTAAACAGGGTAACATATCGAGATAAAGAAATTCTTGATGGCTTGTTGATACTCAATCTGTTCCATCCAAGCTATCACTAAGTCATGTTGAGTCCACTTCCAAAATATATTCAATATCCATGCATTTCTTCCCACCACCATTTGAATCCAGACAACCATCATCTCTTGCCTGGTCCAATGACAAAGCTTTATAATTTGAATTTTTTTAACAGAACATCAGACAGTTTAATAGATGCTTCCCTTGACTTATATCTTTTTTTTAAATTATAATTTATATTCAGGGATACATGTGCAGAACGTGCAGGTTTGTTATATAGGTATACAAGTGCCACGGTGGTTTGCTGCACCCAACAACCCATCAACCCGTCATCTACATTGGGTATTTCTCCTAATGCTCTCCCTCCCCTAGTCCCCCACCCCCCGACGGGGTGTATGATGTTCCCCTCCCTGTGTCCATGTGTTCTTATTGTTTAACTTCCACTTATGAGTGAGAACATGTGGTGTTTGGTTTTCCGTTCCTGTGTTAGTTTGCTGAGAATGATTGTTTCCAGCTTCATCCATGTCCCTGCAAAGACATGAACTCATTCTTTTTATGGCTGCATAGTATTCCATGGTGTATATGTGCCACATTTTCTTTATCTACTCTATTATTGATGGGCATTTGGGTTGGTTCCAAGTCTTTGCTATTATGAACAGTGCTGCAATAAACATATGTAGAATGATTTATAATCCTTTGGGTAGATACCCAGTAATGGGATTGCTGGGTCAAATGGTATTTCTGGTTCTAGATCCTTGAGGAATTGCCACACTGTCTTCCATAATTATTGAACTAATTTACACTCCCACCAACAGTGTAAACATGTTCCTCTTTCTCCACATCCTCTCCAGCATCTGTTGTTTCCTGACTTTTTAATGATTGCCATTCTAACTGGTGTGAGATGGTATCTCACTGCGATTTTGTTTTGCATTTCTCTAATGACCAGTGGTGCTGAACTTTTTTCTCATATGTTTGTTGGCCGCATAAATGTCTTCTTTTGAGAAGTGTCTGTTCCTATCCTTCACCCACTTTTTGATGGGGTTGTTTGTTTTTTTTTGTAAATTTGTTGAAGTTCTTTGTAGAGTCTGGATATTAGCCCTTTGTCAGATGGATAGATTGCAAAAATTTTCTCCCATTCTATAGGTTGCCTGTTCACTCTGACGATGGTTTCTTTTGCTGTGCAGAAGCTGTTTAGTTTAATTAGATCCCATTTGTCAACTTTGGCTTTTGTTGCCATTGCTTTTGGTGTTTTGGTCATGAAGTCTTTGCCCATGACTGTCCTGAATGATATTGCCTAGGTTTTCCTCTAGGGTTTTTATGGTTTTAGGTCTTACATTTAAGTCTTTAATCTATCTTGAGTTAATTTTTATATAAGGTGTAAGGAGGGGATCCAGTTTCAGTTTTCTACATATGGCTAGCTAGTTTTCCCAACACCATTTATTAAATAGGGAATCATTTCCCCATTGCTTGTTTTTGTCAGGTTTGTGAAAGATCAGATGGTTGTAGATGTGTGGCGTTATTCCTGAGTCCTCTGTTCTGTTCCATTGGTCTATATGTCTGTTTTGGTACCAGTACCATGCTGTTTTGGTTACTGTAGTCTTCTACCACTGAGCTTCATCCTCGTTTGCAAATCTCTACAAAGCAGGCAGAATAATATCTTAAAATTATAAACAGAATGTGTGATTTCTCTACCTAAAATCCTTCACTGTATTTCACTTAGAGTACATTCCAAAGTTCTTACCAGGGCTGTCAATGTCCTCTATAATCTGGCCCACCTATTTCTCCAGCCACGTCTTGTGCTACACTCTTCTTGTTTGCTAAGCTCCAACCATTGTTGCCTCCCTTAATATTACAAGCTCTCTTAATATTCCAAGAGTTTTTTCTGCCAAAATGCTCTTCTTCTTGCTGTTTCCCCAGCTGGAATACTTTTTTCTTTCAATCCTTTTTAGCATGGTGGCTTCTCTTCATCTTACTCAAAGGCTTTGTTTTTGTAGTTGTTGAGATCCACAAGCAGAGAACAGGTCTGTTTTATTTATCTTTATTCTTATGCATAGTACAGTGCCTGATATGTAGTTAGGTTCCCAATAAATGATAAAAGTGTTCATCAGTTAATAAGTAAGTAGAGGATACAGAAGAATCAGCTTTTGTGGGCTAAGTAGAGAAGGGATACATTTTTTTTCTTTTTTTTGGACAGATTAAGTCATGTGCATCATCAGAGTAAAAACATCGAGCAGAAACTCTGGAGTGTAATTCGGGAGCTCAGAGGAGATAAGTTGAGGCCAGAGATGAGGTTGGAAGAGTTATTAGTATATGGATTTTTAAAATAATGATAATTTATGATGTGCCAGGTTTTTTCTGTACATTTTCCATATATTAGCTCATTTAATTTTCACAGCAGTCTTAAGTAGTAGTAGTTGTTACTATTAACGCTATTTCACATATGAAGAAACCAAGACAAAGAAGGTTTAAATGCCCCAGATGGTGATAGAAACCATGGGAATGGATGAGCTTGGGGAGAGCATTTTCAGTGAGAGAACATGACCATTGAGGATGGGATCTAGTAAAACAGAATGAGAGGTAGGTAGAAGAAACAATGACCAAGTAGATAGAAAGGCAATGGAGCGCGGTACCTTTGAAGTTCAAGGAGAGAACATTTTAAGCAAGTGGACGTGCTAATGGCAATATAGGCTTCTGAGAGATCACGGAGGGTTTAGAATATCAATTTAATTGCATTTGATTAAAAGAAGGCTATTAATGACTAAAGCAAGTATTCTGTGCAAAGTAAGGTGGTTGGAAACTGGGAGGATTTCCCAAAGACTTTGAAAAGAAAGTCAAATCTTAGGGTTTTTTTCTGCATCTTCAAAAATATTTAATTTTATTTTTATATTGACAGATAAAATTGTATGTGTTTACTGTGTACAACGTGGTGTTTTGAAGTGTATATACATTGTGGAATGATGAAATCTAGCTAATCAACAAATGCATTACCTCATGTGATTATCACTTGTGTGATGATAACACTTTACATCCACTCTCAGCATTTTTCAATAATATAATATTATAGTCAACATGCTGTACAATAGATCTCTTGGACTTCTGCCCATCTAACTGAAATTCTGTACCCTTTAACAACATCTTCCCATCACTTCAGTCCCTGGTAACCATAATTCCTTGCTCGATTCTATAAGATCAACTTTTTTAGTTTTCACATGTGAGTGAGATCATGTAGTGTTTGTTTTCCTGTGCCTGGCTTATTTCACTTAACATCATGTTCTCTGGGTTCATTCATGTTGTCACAAATTACACGATTTCATTCTTTTTAATGGATAAATAATATTCCATTGTGTATATTTACCAAATTTTCTTTCTTCGTTCATTCATTGGCAGACCTGTAGGTTGATTCTATATTTTGGCTATTGTGAATAATGCTGCAGTAAACATGGATGTGCAGACATCTCTGTGACACTGATTTCATTTCCTTTGGATATGTACGTAGTAGTAGGGTAGCTCAGTTATATAATATTACTATCTTTAATTTTTTTGAGAAACCTCCATATTGTTTTCCACAATGGCTGTACTAATTTACATTCCACCAACAGTGTGCAAGGGTTATCTTTTCCCTACATCCTAGCCAATGATCGTTATTTTTTGTCTTTTTGATAATACCCATTCTAACGAGTGTGAGGAAATATCACATTGTGGTTTTAATTTGTACTTTTCTGATGATTAATGATAATAAACATTTCTCATGTACTTGTTGGACATTTGCACATCTTTTTTTGAGAAGTATCTATTCAGTTCCTTTGACCATTTTTAAATTGGGTTATTTGTTTTCTTGTTATTGAGTTGTTTGAATTCCTTATGTATTTTGGATATTAACCCATTATTAGATGTATAGTTTGCAAATATTTTCTCCCATTCTATAGGTCGTCTCTTTACTACATTGATTGTTTCCTTTGCTGTGCAGAAACTTTTATTTTGATGCAATCCCATGTGTCGATTTTTTCTTTTGTTTTCTGTGCTTTGGGGTTCATATGCAGAAAATTACTGCTCAGACCAGTGTCCTAGAGCTTTTCCTCTGTTTTTGTCTAGTGGTTTTGTAGTTTCAGGTTCTACAGTTAAGTCTTATAGTCTCTTTTGAGTTGATTTTTTGTATATGATGTGAATTAAGGATCTAATGTTATTCAACTGCTAGTGGATATTCAGTTTTCCCAGCACTATTTATTGGAGATACTTTTCTTTCCCCATTGTGTACTCTTGGCACCTTTGTCAAAAATCAGTTGGCTGGCTGTAAATGTGTGGATTTATTTCTGGGTCTCTGTTCTGTGTCCCATAGGCCTATATGTCTGTTTTCTTGCTGTTGTGTTTTGTTGTTATTGTTGTTGTTTTGTTTGTTTGTGTTTGAGATACAGTCTCACTCTGTTGCCAGGCTGGAGCACAGTGGTGCGATCTCGGCTCACTGCAACCTCTGCCTCCCGGGTTCAAGTGATTCTCCTGCCTCAGCCTCTGGAGTAGCTGGGATTACAGGCACACGCCACCACACCTGGCTAATTTTTGTATTTTTAGTAGAGACGGAGTTTCACCATGTTGGCCAGGATGGTGTGAATCTCTTGACCTCGTGATCCACCCGCCTCAGCCTCCCAAGCCATTGGTTTTTATAGATACAGACCCTGAAGAAAAATAGATGGACTATGAAAAAATACTATTTTTATCGGATACTTTGGCCTGTGTCAGAATTTGGCATCTGAATTTAGATACTTAGTATGTGCCTGTTGAATAATGAGTTGAGAGAAAAATGGAATAAATATTGTCACATGCTGCATTATTTATATTTCAGGTGTCTCTAGATCAAAATGGAACATATTCTATAGGAAAAAATGAGTAAATTGAGGTGTGCCAATTTTTATAAATTATGTAACTAATATTGAATGTTAATAAAAGTTTTGAGAAGCATTTGTAACTTTATTTAATAAGCAATGCTGTATACCATTAGAGAATGCTTTGTGAGCTTCCAATTTAATCTATAATTTTTCAAACTCTTATTCAGTATATGGAAAAGGCAATTGTAGCCCACAGTGGATATTAGAAATAAATTTTTTCTTGGCTCCACATACTCTGTTTTCTTTTCCATCTTTATAAGAAAGATTTGTGTAGATTAGTGCAGATGGTATTTGTCTTATTTAAATGTGTTTAGAGTGATGTTTAATATTAAGAATTTTTGAAAATGTGAAGTCTATGATGAAGTATAATGAATATTAACTTGCTACCCTTTGATTCTCCAAATAATCTTAGTCTAGCTTAGGGCTTTCAGAGAAATAAAACAATATAACTTATTTCAAGGCAAAAATGTTTCTCTAGGTTTCACCGGAAGACTTTTGTGAAAAGATGTGGATCAATTATACCTATTTTTGGAACTATGAATGTGATGCACTTTCTGCATATGTGGCTCTGTGCAACAAGTTTGATATCTGTATTCAGTGGAGAACACCTGATTACTGCTGTGAGTAACTGTTAACTGAATGATATTTTTCCATCATAAATAAATTTCACTTTTGCAATCACTTCTTTCCTTCTTTTTCTTTTTTATCATGAACTAATTTAGTAAGCATAAAATGCACAGAAGAAGCTATGACAAACACAAGTTACACCACTTGATTTCAGAAATAAAACAGTCACACATGAAGCTCCCTTTGTGCCTTCTCCAGCCCTTCCCTTTCTCTTTTCCCTGAGAGGTAATCACTATTCAAGAGGGGCATTGCTGATTCATCGGGAATGTGTGTCATCTCCAATTTCACTAGACACTGTCAAATTGTTCTCCACTAAGATTATACCATTTATAACCCCACCATCTGAGCATTTAATTTTTAATAGTATGACTTTTTACAATCATTGACAATCCACAAGGATTTTCTAAAACATCATTTATAAACTGCTCACCAATAGTAATTTATTTTGACAGTGAAGGATCAAACCTAAATATACAACATTTTTCTTTTTTATGATTTGGTTGAGTTATATACTGAAAGTGTATTTCGGTTATAATTCTGAGTAGACTGTTATCTCTTACTGCACAGAGCAATAATTTCATAATAGTTGATTGTATATTTATGCCAACCAGACTTGGGCTGCCTGTTGGTGATATTTATTTGTTATACATCTGATAAGCGTTTCCTACCATAACAGCTAATCCTAGCAGACCCTTAGAAAATGTTTAAAAATTACAAAAAATGCAAAAAACAAACACATTGATGCCTTTGTTTCTGATTTCTGGTTACAGAGTAAATGAAAAATGGACTTTGAAGAGACTAAAATTTGCAAAATATATTTTCTAAAAGAAATCTGACATTTCTTTCTTTTACTAGAATTTAAATAGGTTACTTTTATCTTTAGCAAATTTTGTCTCCTATTCTTCAAAGCCCTGAGTTGCCCAGAGGGGAAGGAATATCAACCCTGTGTGCGACCTTGTGAAGCAAGAACATGCCTGAACCAATGGTTCTATGGACACACTTCTTGTTTGAACCTAAGAGAAGACTGTGTGTGCAAAGATGGAACTATTCTTCACAGGCCACATTCAACCCAGTGCATTCCAGAGAAAGAGTGTGGTAAGACACAAAGTACAAAATGACTTCTCAGGAATCCGGCAAACAAAAACATTTTTTAGATATTGCAGAGATGTGCTAACAAAGGTTTATCAAAGACAGCCTGTGTTGGAAAGGAAATGAGTTTGTTTGTAGTTTGATTTTAATATGATTTCAAGAGAAGTTAATTGTTACAAAAGCTTCAGTGGTAATGTGTTTTAATCTTTATATCTGCCCATAGTAACTGAGAAAAAGCATGGGAAATCAAGAATTAAGAGTGTGGGTTATGGACTGAACTCAAAGTCAACTTAATTCATGTATTAGTTGTTCACTTTTACTCCTATGAGTCTCAGGTTATGCATCTGGAAAGTGAGGAAAATAATAGTACTTATAAGGTTAGTGTGGGGCTACATAATTTAGTAGAAAGCATTTTGCATTTGACATGGTGCCTTGAGAAAGTAAGCATGTAAGAAATGGCAGATGGTACTATTATCTGGGTACTATGATTTGGATGTGGTTTGTTCCCACCAAAACTCATGTTGAGGTTCGATCCTCCGTGTGGCAGTGCTGGGAGGTGTGGCCTAGTGGGAGGTGTCTGGATCATGGGGCCACTGCCCTCATCAATAGATAATGCCTTCTCAAGGTTGTGAGCGAGTTATTGCTCTTGTGAGACTAGATTAGTTCTAGCAGAAATGGAATCTTTCCCTAAAATACAGATTGTTATAAAGGGAGTTTCCTCCTCATATTTTATTCCTCTTCACATCTGTCCACTTCTCCTTTGACCTTCTGCCATAGTACAAGGCAGGAGAAAAACCCTCACTGGAAGCTCAGTAGATGCTGGCGCCATGCCCCTTGAACTTCCCAGCCAGCAGAAGTGTGATTAAATGAACCTCTTTTCTTTATAAACTATCCATTTTCAGGTATTCTCTTAGAGCAACACAAAATGGACGAAGATACTGGAGGAACACATCTAGTATTTGTAATTATATTTTCGAACAATGTTATTTTGTTGCATTGTCTCCATGGTGGTGGCAGATGAAAAAGTGCAAAATTGAGATGATTGCAGCACAGGAATTGTCAGTCATAGGCCTCTTCATTACGATCAAAAGAAAATGAATTGACTAATAATTAAAGAAAAAGGCAAGGAGAAGTGAAATGCATATATAGTTTCAGAAACAAGCTAGTGTTTGCCAGTATAGAAAGTATCTGTGGAAGACTTTGAGAATATACACATGTGCTTATATTTGTTCTTTAGAGATCTATGAGATTTGGTTTGATAGCAAATAGGATAAGAGTTCATTGGAGGCTGGGGATATGGTTGATAAATACATTTATCATTATTATTCCTTAAAAGAACTACTAGATGGTTGTATTTATCATAAAATAAAACTTTTACTTAAAAGTAATAGTCACTACATAATATTTTGCCGGATTGCCTACTTTTTACTTTTAGATTTTAAAGCAGAAATATTTTGAATTTTCATATGATATAAATGTTATATGAGGTAGGGACTACCTTGTTTTCTCATCCCACTCATTTTTAACAGTTACTATTTTCAAACTAATTTAAATTTATATTATTGAATTTGATTAGGCTAAATAAATTATATTAACAGGACTTAAAATGTGTCAAAAATAATAGATAATTTCATTTATAGAAGAAGACATACAGATTTACAGATGGTTGTAAAAGGAAAGAAACTTTTTCTTTTACTTTTTTCTTTTCTTTCTTTCTTTCTTTTTTTTTTTTTTTTGAGACAGGATCTACTCTGTTGCACAGGCTTGAGTACAGTGGTCATAGCTCACTGAGACCTCAAACTCTGGGCCTCCAGTGATCCTCCCACCTTAGCTTCCTGAGTAGCTGGGACTACAGGCATGCCACTACACTTCGCTAATTATTTTTCTTTTTGGTAGAGACAAGGTCTTACTCTGTTGCCCAGGCTGGTCTCAAACTCCTGGCCTGAAGCAGTCCTCCCTCCTCAGCCTCCCAAAGTGCTGGGATTATAGGCACGAGCCACTGCATCTGACCAGGAAAAAAATATTTTCTGTGGACTAAGTATAAACTTTCATTAAAGAAAAATGTAAGTTAGTGGTGATGAAAGAGAAATCTGAGAAAAACAATAGACTTGTGACACATCATCATGTCACTGGGCCATGTCACAGTCTGAAACCAAAACATGGTGGCATGATTTATTTTAGTGCCCAGGTTTTGAATGTTATAATACTGTTCATCTTTTTAAGCATGCACTGATAGTGAAGACCAACCCCGCACTGCTGGGGAGATTTGGAATGGGGGCATTGATGAATGCGCTCTATACAAATGTTTGGAGAATGGAAGCATTATCCCTATAGAACCTGACTGTGATGAAGAGCCCATGCCAGTTTGTGAACGAGAAGCTGAAGTTGTCATGGGCATCATTGATAAATGGACCTGCTGTTCAAAGGAAGTTTGTGGTATGTATGCAGAAGCCTTATAGTCAATTGATTCCACAAAATATGTTGATATTCTTTGTGAAAAAGCAGAGCATATATAATGCTTTGTATTTTTAAAAAAGGGCCATAAATGTCATTTTCTCAAAGCAAGTTTTGTTTCATTACAATTCTGTTGAATACACATGAAAAACTCTGGCTATTCACAGTTAATAACACTCAACAAAACATGAGAAGAGGAAAGATCTGGAAATCTTTGATGTATGAATCAAGGGTGAAAGACAATAATAGAAAAATGTCAAAGCTGCTGCATTTTCATATATGGCCCACTTTGTTAGCTGAATGGGTTAACTGCAGTGTAAAAACATGCATAATGAGAGTCATTTCCCCTCTTTGAGTTTCCTGCCTTGAGTTGGCAGTCATTTCCCTGCTTTGAGTTGGCAGATTTTAGTTGTGTTCACTAATATTTTAACAGTTTTTCTTATTTATAGGATGTGACACGACTTTGTGTGAAACTACCATTCCAACATGTACAAATAGTCAAAAATTGATTGTTGGCCACAGTCCTCTTTCTTGCTGTCCACAGTACAAATGTGGTAAGTAATCAATATAGAAAATTAAGAGTGAGGTTCATTGTTCATTCGGAACAGTGAATTAGATTCTCATTCATTGTGTCTCCAAGAGAATTATTTATTATAAAAATTGCGGACTTGTCTTGCTAATTTTTTAAACCTGGTATATATCTTTCATATATATGTATATATATATGATTAAGAACTTTAAAATAAGTTATTTATTACTAAATTCAAAGAGAGGTAAACACTATGTCATTTTTTTATTATGCTATCCAAATTTTCTAATTTAATTGTGTTTCTGCAGATTGTGACCCATTGAAATGCCCCAGTATTTCAACACCAGAATGCAGAGAAGATCAATTCATGATTCAAGTTCAACAGGAAGAACCTTGTTGTTTTTCCCCTTTTTGTGGTGAGTATTGTAGAGATAATTTCTTGGAAGAAGAGAAAGGATCTAGGAAAAAAATCTCTTATTTGATGTGAATTTTATGAGACTGATGGTAAGCAATATTCTGATGTTATACGAATTCAACTGAATGAGAACTGTTGTAAAGAAAGTATGACATTTTAAATGACTAGACAATCATAATAAATACCTTCCCCCATCAACAAAAACTACATACATCAGTCCAAATATGACCAAGATATTTAAATCAAGCTTTTTAAATAAGGCCAATACCTAATTTTTTCGAAGAAAAATTTAGCACTGGCTTTCCTTGAAGAACCAACTTGAATAATGGGCTCTGCTAAGACTTTATAGGACGTCTTTAAAACTTCATGTCCTGTATATCATGTTTGAGGTATGATGATCTCAAAAAAGAATGGCAGAAAGAAAGAGTGACTGGAAAATGACTGGAGCTAAATATTCTGCCTGGTGAACTGAATATTGAAATATAAAGAATTCTCTAATTTTTTTTTCAAATGAATCATTGTATCCAAGATTGCTTGGTGATTAATGTAGGTTTCAGAAGTAATCAAAACAATTTCTTTGCATCAGTTAAGATTCATTGACTGCAAGTGGCAAAACTGATTGATTCTGGCTAGCTTTAGCACAACCTGTTATTGGAAGAATCTGGGGAAGTAGGACCAAAATGAAGCAGAACAGTCAAGCCCTAGGAAGGAGAGAAACCAGCTGTTCTAGGTAGAAGTTACTAATGATTGAGCCAACTTTATTTTTTTCTTCAGTTGATGTGTCTCTATATATGACTCAAATTCCATCCAAAGGGATTCCGATTACTCCTATGTGGGTTGTTTCTACAGAGTGGCCTGGTTGACGCACCTTTAAAGATAGTCACTCAAAAAGGTGTGGGTGGTGCATTTCCTCAAGGTCATTCAGAGACTAGTTATCAAAGGTGGGAGGGCATGCTGAAGCAGCCCAAAAGAACAAATGCCTACGACATTTTCATCCCTAAATGAGAGTAATCAATGATAGTGAATTAAGAAAACATAAATATAATAAATAAACAAGTTACCTTTTGATTCTAATGAGAACAAATTACCTAGGAAATCTGAATGTTCTACCTTTCTGGTAAGATGGTGTTCTATATGTCACTGTGCTTGGAAATCATAAGGCAATATACTCAGCGAGTATTATTATTTTTATGGCCAAATAAGGAAATATACCTCATGTTTCTTTTACTATTTTCTTAAACAAAATTGATTTGATTTATGTATGGTAATTTAAACTCATATTATAATTCATGGTTTTTAGCTCAGCTGTGATTTTTGGCTTCTTGTTTTACCTTAGTTTGTGAATCTTGCACCAAACCTGTTCCACTATGTCATGATGGGGAATTTCTCACAGTAGATCTTAATAGCACACACTTCTGCTGTCCTCAGTATTACTGTGGTAAGTGTATATTAACTATTCTAAAATATTTAGATGTGTTCAATGTTTAAGAAGCCCAGTGCATCTTAGTTGGCTGTTACATCAGACCCTTTTTCAAAGTTTTTCATTTGATGAGCTATCCTAGCACCAGTACTCTTTTTGTACCTGTTTATATGTCAATTGTTTTATCTTCACCAACACATGGCAATCTGATGGTGGGAGAGGTAGCACTTGGGAAATATGAATCCATGCATTAATGTAATGGCAGTGAACTAAATGGTAGGTAATGAGAAATGGCAACTCTATAAAATTCATCTTTACCCATGTAATTTTTCTTTTTAGTATGTGAGCCAAACCTTTGTCCTATGCCATTACTCAACTGTGCAGAAGATATGAATCTTGTGAAAGAAAATGTATCTGGTCAATGTTGCCCAACATGGCACTGTGGTAACTAATTTTCATATTTTAAGGTTTCATTATAATAAGTTAATTATTTTGATCAATGTAAATATGTTGATTTTTGCCTTTTAGAATGTAACTGTGAAAACCTTGTTATGCCAACTTGTGAAGTGGTAAGAACACATATTTTGATTGACTTGTCATATTTATTTAAATCTGTTTATTCTTCCTTTATCTCTCTCATTTCTAAATTCTTCTTAGAGTTAATAAAATTACCCACATTAAATTGTACTAAAGTAGATTAAAATAATGTGCTCTGATATTAGGAAATAGTCAATAAGTTATATTTTAGTTGAGATAGGAAAGTACAATACATTATTTTTTAACTGCTGATAGAATCTGCTAATCTTATATCTACTTCAGTTCCCTGTATTAAAATGAAGCAAAATACTGAAAAAAATTATCTTAATATTGAGTGGTGTTGCTAATGATTCTTTAAGAAAGTGAGCTAATAATGCCTCTGTTGTAGAGGAGAAGGGGGTATAAACATGGAACAGCCTGTTTCTTCTTAAGTGTTATCTGCGAACATGTAAACCTTATAGAAATTTCAAATATTTAATTTTTAGAAATAACTAGGATAACTCTGGTGTCACTTATTTAATCCTTAAATGTATCCCGTGGTACTTTACAAGTCTTTGTTTTCTTTAACTATCTTCATGATATGCTGATAAGGCTTGAGAAAGACAATATATTCCTGGTGCTATTTATTAGAGAAGACAACGTTTTATTTCACAAAGACATTTTACTTTTCTTTTCCTTCTCAAACAATGTGTACACTTAGAGAATTCTTTCAGAATCTCCAGTTCAAAGCTATATTATGAAGAATGAATGAGGTACTTTTTAAAGTAAAAGAACCCTTCCTAGGATGACACTGTTTTATTTAAAAAGCATTAATCCAACATTTGCTTTAATGATGCTTTCATCTATGGTTTACAGAGAATGTTTAAACTTTACAAAAGACTTTCATAATAATTCTCTCATTTGATTATTTTGTGTGTACACTTTATATACATCTACACAAGAGCAGAATTATGATGCCATGTATTTCTCTAGTCCTTCACAGTTACATAACATATTCAGTATACTATTTTATTGAATCTTTACCAAGTCAGCACTTTAGCTCATTTTATAAATGAGAAAGATGAGGTCTAAGGGAATAAATTATTGACTAAGCTTTTCAGGATTCTAACAAAGGATTGCTTTTTGTGTGTATATGTTTGCATATTCCTTATTCTTTCTACTTTGCCTTAACTCTTTATTTCCCTTAGAAAATGTAGCCAAGGCACAACTTGAAACAAGAATGAAAGAGAGTGTGAGACTGCCTTGTTTCTACCTTTCTCTAGCTGTGGCTCACTTAGGCAGTAAAGAAATTAATATAATTTAAATGCGTAGTATCTGACATATAGGAAGGGCTCATTCAGTATTAGTTATAAGTATTAGTTTTTTTTGACACATTAAAACGTAAATTTCTTAATTTTTTTCCCTTTACAAGTCTGACCTAGCCCTTTTCTACTTTCTATCTTTTTTCTGGGACACATAGGTTGGTTTGTTTCTCTCACTCCCTCTCTCTCCCCCTCTCTCCCACTCTCTCTCCCCCTCTCTCCCCCTCTCTCCCCCTCTCTTTCCCCCTCTCTCCCCGTCTCTCCCCGTCTCTCCCTGTCTCTCCCCCCTCCCCTTTTCTCCCCCTCTCTCCCCCACCCCCTTGCTCTTTCCCTCTCTCTCCTCTCTCTCCCTCTCTCCCTCTCACTCTCCTTTCTTTCTTGTCTTGCTCTGTCACCAGGCTGGAGTGCAGTGGTGTGATCTCTGCTCACCGCAACCTCTGCCTCCCGGCTTCAAGTGATTCCCCTGCCTCAGCCTCCTGAGTAGCTGGGACTACAGGCGTGTGCCACCACGCCCAGCTAATTTTTTGTGTTTTAGTAGAGACAGGGTTTCACCATGTTGGCCAGGATGGTTTCAATCTCCTTACCTCGTGATCTGCTCGCCTTAGACTCCCAAAATGCTGGGATTACAGGTGTGAGCCACCGCGCCTGGCTGGGACACACAGGTTTTCTAAAGGCAAACTAGAACCAGTATACAATGTTTGTGTTTAATTTTATTTTTTATTTATTTATTTTTAAAATGGACAAATATTGTATATATTTATTATGTACATGTTAATTCAAAATATGTATACATTATGGAATAGCTAAATTGAGTTAATTAACACATGCATTACCTCACAACATCATTTTTTTGTGATGAGAACACAGAATCTATTATCTTAACAATTTTTAAAAATACAATACCTTGTTACTAATGATTGTCATTATGTTTTATAATAGATCTCTTGAACTTATTTCTCCTATCTAACTGAAATTTTGCATCCTTTGGCCAACATGTCCTCAAACCCTGCTCCCCCACCCTCAGCCCTGGTAACCACCATTATACTCCCTACCTTCTGTGAGTTCAACTTTTTTAGATTCTGCATATAAATGAGATTATGTGGTATTTATCTTTTTGGGCTTGGCTTATTCCATTTAACATAATGTCCTCCAGGTTCATCCATGTTGTCTCAAATGACAGGACTTTCTTCTTTTTCAAGGCTGTATGGTATTGCATTGTGTATATATACCACATTTTCTTTATCCATTCATCCTTTGGTGGACACTTGGGTTGATTCCATATCTTGGCTATTGTGAATAGTGCTGCAGTAAACATGGGAGTGCAGATATCTCTACAATATAGTGATTTTATTTCTTTTGGATATATACCCAGTAGTTGCTGGAATATATCCAGGAATTGCTGGATCATATAGTAATTCTATTTTTAATTTTTTGAGGAACATATATACTGTTTTTCATAATGACTATGCTAATTTACATTCCCACCAACAGCATGCAGGGTTTCTTTTTCTGCATCTTCACAAACATTTGCTATCTTTTGTCTTCTTGATAATGACCATTCTAACAGGTATGAGGTGATATTTCATTATGGATTTAATTTGCATTTCCCTGATTACTAATATTAAGCATTTTAAAATATACTTCTTGGCCATTTATATGTTTTCTTTTGTAAAATGCCTATTCAGGTCCTTTGCCCATTTTAAAAATCAGCTTATTTGTTTTTCCTGATATTGAGTTGTTTGAGTTCTTATATATTTTGGATATTAACCCATTATTTGATGTATAGTTTTCAAATATATTCTCTCACTCTGTAGATTGTCTCTTCACTCTGTTGATTGTTTCCTTTGCTGTGCAGAAGCTTATTAGCTTGCTATACTCCCATTTGTCCATTTTTCTTTTGTTGTTTCTACATTTGGGTTCACAGCCAAAAAAATCATTGCTGAGACCAATATCCTGGAGCTTTTCCTCTATATTTTCTTCTAGTGGTTTTATAGTTTCAAGAATTACAGTTAAGTCTTTAATCCCCTTGGAGTTAATTTTTGTATGTTGTGTGAGATAATGGTCTAATATAATTTGTCCGAATGCGGACATGCAATTGTTCCAACATCATTTATTGAATAGACTATCCTTTTCCTATTGTTTGTTCTTGGTAACTTTGTCGAAAATTAATTGGCCATAATTCATGGATTGATTTCTGGATTCTCTATTCTGTTTTATTGGTCTATGTGTCTGTTTTTATGCTGGTACCATGCTGTTTTGATTACTGCAGCTTTGTAGTACATTTTGAAGTCAGGTAACATGATGCTGCCAGCTGTGTTCTTTTTGTTCAAGATTGCTTTGGCTATTTGGTGTCTTTTGTGGTGTTAAGCAAATTTGAGGATTGTTTTATCTATCTCTGTAAAAAATGTCACTGGAATTTTGACAAGGTTGCATTGAATCTGTAGAGCAATTTGAGTAGTATAGATATCTTAACAATAAAATTTGGGGAGCACATTAAAACATAATTTCTGAAATTATTTTGTTATATTTGATTACAAATTAAACATGATGCTCAGAATGTTAATCACATTATAGAGATCATTATGAAGAAGTTTCCAGAGATGGCAACCATCAAGAAAAGCTTGGAAGAATGTGATAGGTTAACAATAATGGATGAAAGCAGTTGAACTATTTCAGACAGGGGCTAATAGAAACAGAAGTAAATTCACAAAGCTATGAGATAATAGATGTATGCTGAAAAATAATAATCATAAAACCCTCTCTCTCACCTAGAGAAATAGCTAACTGAAGGAAGAATGAGATATAAAAATCTATACAAATTGGTATATTTGGGGAGGGTTTTATTTTTTATTTTTATTTTCTAGAGACAGAGTCTGGCTCTGTTGCTTAGACTGAAATGCAGTGGCACAATCATAGCATCATTGAACTCCTAGGCTCAAGTGATTCTCCCGCCTTGGCCTCCCAAAATGCTAGCATTACAGGTGTGAGCCACTGCACCTGGCCAAGAGGGCTTTAAAGGCAAGGCTGAGGAATTCAGATTTTATTTATTCAATTATTATTTTCATTTATTTCTTCAACCAACATTTGTTGAAGATAAGTTATGGGCAGTCATCATGCCAGACACTTGAAAAAACACAATCCTACCCTGAGGAGCTCTGTGCAAATTTTATTATGATAGGAGATGGAAAGAGTCCTGTATAGGATGAAAATCATGATGAAAATGGTGTTTGAGGGAGATGTTTCTATTTGTGCATAGCAGGATATGAGCACTAAAACATTAGAGGGCAGGAGATCAGCAAAGAGACTGGTATAGCCATTTACGAATGAACATCTTCACTATTGTGAGGTTGGTGTGAATTTAGGAGGGCAAAATGAAAGACTGGCCTTTTGTAACAAGTTGAACAAATGTGTTGGGGGTGGGGGAGAGGGAAGAGAGAGAAAGAGAGAGAGAGAAATTGATTTAAAAACTTGAAGGTTTCAAGTCTTGCACACCAAGAATCCAAGATTACTAGGTCCTTGGACAAACATTACAATGGCCAGTGGAGCAGCTGAGAGTAGAGGTCCTGGTATTTGACTTGTAACCAGCCTCAGAGTTCCTTTTGTTTTTTTGGCCTGGAAAAAGCAAAATAGCATCTTGAGTCATTTCAACAACTTCCAATGTAACAAGAAAAACCTAGCCTTTCCTCCTATGGGATTTTATACTTCCTGTGTTCTAGACGCTTTGAAGCTTTTTGGAGTAGCAGTCTCTATGTTCATTCATTAACCTTGGTCTGGTTGTGACCTTAGCTCTGTTTTTTGTTTTTTTTTTTTCTCCTAGTGGATTTCTACCAGTCTGTACTTTCTCTTTTCTTGTGTTTTCCCTCCCCAGCATTTGTGCTAGATGCTGGCCCATCTAGCTTATTTCCAACTCAACCCTCAATGTCTGAATATTAATTATGAATCATATTTTGACATTCAGTATTCCAAGAATTTTTAAATGACTTTTATATTATTAGCATTGTGCTAGACACACAGAACGTAACTAGTAGCTTTAATATCCTTGAACATCTTACCCAAATATACATAACTCTTCATCCATGATGATCTAGTTTTAACATTCGTGGCTTTACACAAGCATTTATCTGACTCATTGTTCCTGAGTACTCACTCTGAATAGTGGCTAATGTTTGTTTCAGTGACTAAGGTGATTTTAAAAAATATCACATTAGTTTGTTCACATAGACAAATGTGTTTCAACCTGAAAAATGTAGGTTAGGCCTTTGCAATTTTTTAAAATGATAACTTTATTGAATTAAATTCACGTAACATACAATACATGCATTTAAAGTGTACAGTTCAATGGCTTTTAGTATATTCACTGAGTTGCATAACCATCAACACAATCGATTTTAGAAGAATTTCATCAATCCAAAAAGAAACCCTGTACCTATTGCAGTCATTCCTCATTTCTCTCCAAACTCTCCAGCCCTCAGAAATCTCTACTCTACTTTCTGTCTCTCCGTGTATTTCTGTTCTTGGTATTTCCTATAAAGAGAATTGTATAATATGTGGTCTTTTGTGTCTGGCTCTTTTTACTTAGCATAATATTTTGAAGGTTAATCCGTGTTGCTGCATGTGTCACTACTTCAGTCCTTTGTTGTTAATAATATTCTATTGTATGGATATACCTTGACATTTATCCAAATGTCAACATTTGGATATTTATCTTGGACATTTATCCAAGATGACCAACAGCACATGAGAAGATGCTTAACATCGTTAAGTATCATTTAAATACAAATCAGAACTATAGTGAGATACCACTTCACATCTTGCCCGAATATAAATAACCCTCCATGTATATTAACCCATTATATTAACTCACTAAAAAGACAAAAAATAACACATTTACAAGGCTGTGGAGAAATGGAAACCCTTATACACTACTGGTGGCAGTGTAAAATTGTGCAGCTGCTTTGGAAAACACCTTGGCTATTACTCAGAAAGGTAAACATGGAGTTATTATATAACACAACAATTTCACTCCTAAATATGTACCGATGAGAAATGAAAACATATGTCCACATAAAAACTTATACTCGAATGTTCATAGCAGCACTCTTCATAAAAGCCCAAAGTGGAAGCAGCCTAAAGTGATTTTGCTGCAGACTTTACAGGAAAGGGATGTTCATTTGGGAGTAAAAATTACCACATTTTTTCAGGTAAATATTTAGGATTGGTAGAGCAATTAAAGAGGTATTTCCTTTTGGTCAAATTGGCAACTTAGAATAAAAGCATAATTGAATACGTGGATAAGATCTGAAAGGAAATGAGCATAGAAGAGAAGGATAGAAGATTTAAGCCTAAGCTCGAGGAAACAGAGTTAACATTATGGCTTTAACTATTAAAAAAACAGGTACATATGTTACCTAAAAGAGTTAGTGTAAGCCTAATACCATCTTTTTAAAGTCTTTGGAGTAGTCATGCACTGGAAGAATTCGATTTATTATTATTTTTAACTCCATTATTCTAACATTTATTTCCAGTCCCATTGGAATTGTCTAATGACTAAAGTCCTAAAATATCAAATGAATTAGTGTCCATAAGACTACTTTACAACTTACAAGGCACTATAAAAAGCAAGACATTATTAGCTTATGAGGAAAAATGCCTTTTATGTGAATGTATTGGAATCATTTATTTATGTCAAGAATAAAATTCATTTTATTACTGACGTCATATGAAAATTAAATGCATCCAGGAAAAGTCAATGCTTTAGATACAATTCTTGAAACTTTAAGCCTGGTCCTGTATTTGGTGGGAAGAATCTCTGTCAGTCCTGATAGGGCAAAGTTTGAGCATCTGTCATAGTAACAATGTACTAACAGCAAAATGCTCTATAGGACTTTCTGTGTGTCAGTCCTATTCTGAACTCTTTACATATATTGATCCATTTTTTTCTCTCAACAATCCTAAGAGGCAGGCTGTATTATTATCCCCATATTGCAGATAAGGGAAGTGAGGAGCAGATTGATTAAGTAATGTGCCCTAAATCAAAAAGTTAGTAAGTTATGGAGCCAGGATTGGTGCAAAGGCAGTTCCATTCCTAAGACTGTGCTATTAACCACTATACTATACTCATTGTGTTGCTGATGTGTATACTATAGCAGCCTTGTGCAGATGCAGACATCAGAACCCTAGGCTGCCTTGGTAGAGCAGATCAAGAACATTTCCATGAAGCAAAGTTCCCAAGGTTGGCAAATGTTGTCTTTGATTGCCCTACAGAAGCTCAGAATCAAACAATATGATTTTAAAGTGTCTGGCTGTGTGATAAGGGACTTATTAGATGTTATCACGGAGTATGTATGTGTGTGTGTATATATATATCAATTGTTTTATATATATAGGTTATATATATATATAATAAGCTAAATGATAAGTAATAGTAGTATATTTTCAATAGGGAGAATTTACTGCAATAGACCATAACTTCCAGAGTGATTGTGGATGCATACAGTATCTCTGTGGTAACTATGTCTTATGTAACTTTTAAATTATAAATGAATGTCATTAGTATCTGTTTTTCACTATTAATAAGTTAAAAATCTCATTTTTGAGACACATACATTTTAAGCCATTTGCCAGTATTTGAGTATAAAAATGTGTTATTATGTTTCAATTTCTTCTTTTGTAATATCTCTAAATGTTCTGAGAACTGAATAACAGAACAGAAATATAAATATTTTTTCAGAGGCCTCAGAGAATTTTAAAGTGGGCATTAGGCTCTTTTTAATATGTCTACATTTAATTTAAAAATATAGACATCTAAAAAGTATGACGTTATGCCCATTATATTAGTATTATTATTATTAATGTATTTTTATTAAGACAGAGTTGCTCTGTTACCCAGGCTGGAATATAGTGGCCCCATCCTAGCCCACTGCAGCCTCAAACTTCTGGGCTCGGGCAATCCTTCCGCCTTAACTGCCTGAGTAGCTTGTACTACAGACATGCACCACCACACCCAGCTTTTTTTTTTTTTTTTTTTGGGAAATGGGGTCTTGCTATGTTTCCCAGGCTGGTCTCAAACTTCTGGTCTCTAGCAATCCTCTCACCTTGGCCTCACAAAGTACTGGGATTATAGGCGTGAGCCACTGTGCCTGGCCAAGAGCTCATATTCTAAACTTGCTATAAAATATAGCTTTTGGAGGAAGTTCAATCATTAAACAGCAGTTGATTTTATAGATGAATTTTTATTTTATGTTAAGGAATAGTGTACTACATTTTTAAGTAAATATTGGGCCATTAAAAATACGTAGATATGAAGATCTTCATTAGTTTTGAAAAATTGGCACATCACAATGAAAACATAGACTCAAATATAAGTTCCAATGATGGATTAGTACAAAACTCAACAGTATATTTTCTTATTGACTATGTTTTCTGTTCTTAGAAAAGGATGATGTGTGTGTATTTCAAGAAGTATCAGTATTGAATCCTGGACAATCCATGATAAAGTATTTGGAAGAAGACTTTTGTTATACTATAGAGTGTCTGGAAGAAAAAGATAACCATACAGGCTTTCACACTGTGAATTTTACACTGGTGAATTGTTCAAAAAAATGTGATGTTGTAAGTATTCCTTGTAATTTATTCTGGTGAGAGTTAATGCATTCAAAAATGGCAGAGTTATAGAATTTGAAATGGTGAATACCCCATTAGTTTAAAATATATATTATATAGTTCTTCAATAGTCTACTATTTTGTAATATATCTATAAAACATAGACTTTCACTTTCCTGTGCATAACCTTGAACTTCAGGAGTCTTATTATCTACAGCTTGCCAGGTTGCCTTACCTGAGCTTGTCACACCTGCTTGATGAATTTGGCTGTTAGAAGTAAAGGTTAACATCTATCTCACTTCTAATATAACCATATAAAGTCAATTATTATTGGAAGCTTCTCATATTCAACCTTAGAAATCCTTACAGTTGTCTGGAAAGAGCTTGTAATTATGTTTGGAAGAAATAACTCTCCAGAAGTAATTCATTAAAAATATTGATATGGTGTCACTAATCTAATATCATTATATGCAGCACCAGGTATATACTCCATCCCCAAGTGATTATGATTGTTGTGGTACCTGCAAAAATGTGTCCTGCAAATTTCATATGGAAAATGGAACATCAGTTGTATACGCGGTATGTTTCATGGAGAGTAATGCTCTGTGCTATTTTCTGAAGGAGGAGTTCTTGAGTCAAAGTTTGGAAAATGTCCCCCCCACACACACTGCACTGCATACAATAAACACAGTGCACCTACAGCACACAAGACACAGTTACATTTGTTACATTTTAAAGTATCTGATAATTTATGTTGTAAAGAAAAATGCTTAACTTCTGACTCAAACTTATTTTATCATAGATCTTCACTCCTTTTTTCTAGATGTAAGAAATAGGCTTTGGGAAATGCTGATCGTGAAAGAAAGGAACAATTAATATTTTTATGTGACAGCTGATTTTTGATTTCAGATAAATTAGATATTACTGTTTCTTGAATTTGAATATTTACAGATCTTTTCTAATTGAGGTTCATAGAAGACCTTAAGCCACACATAAAATTAGAATCTAGAGACAAGAAAATAGTCAGGTTCATCAGAATTCTTTACTGATCTGTAAGGAATCTTCAAGCCAAAGTTTGACAACTACTATTATTATTTTTTGCAACTTACAAAAATATAATTCTGTCTCTTAAAGCAAATTAACAGAGGTATCAACAGATTAGCATAAATATAATCTATTACAGAGATAGAATTCTTTGGAATAGACAATTGACATTTTTCTAACCTATATATAAAGTACAAAAATACACTTGATATGGGGAGAAATTAGTGTCAAGGAGGAAAAAAAAATATATATGTATAATACACACATATATTTTTATTATGTACAAATCAGTATTTGTTCTTTCACCCTTTCTTTTCAAAAATAAATACTTCATTTGGTTGCAAATGACATTTATAAATTTAACTCATGAATTTCTCAGCTTTGACATAATTAAATATGCAAACAAATTAGAAATACATATTTTTTAAATGCAAAGACAAAAATACCTGAATCCAATGAGCTTATTATGTTTAAAAATATCTAAGAGCGTGTAATGTAAGGTTTCATGTCTTTAAAGTGCCTTCTCCTTTCCCAAACTGTCTTCATTACTGCTGAAAATCCTTTAAGATTTTATCTATAGATTGGCCTGATACTTGATTAAACAGAAAAGCCTGTGTTTTCCCAGGTTAAATGGTTGACTATTTAGGACATGCTTCCACTTTCCTTAAGTGCTTTTAAGAGTGTAGCAGTTACTGTTCATCTGAAAATAACCATAAAGTGTCAACATCCTGATTCAGAACAGGGGTAGATGTTTGAATCATGAGTAGTAGTAAGGATAGAGTGGCAATAAAAAGCCTTATGATACAAAGTGTTTGCTTGCACAGAATTAAGTCAATTTGTCCAGCAGCACGAAAAGTAACTTGAGATTCAAAAATGTAGCCTTCTGCACCATAGCTTGCGGCCTGGGCTGATGTACAAATTTATTAAGAGAATGGCCTTAATTAATTTAAAGTAAAATCTATGAGACATTGAGAAGGCCTAGAACAACACGCCTCCCACCATGGCCAACCGTCTTAAAATAAAGTAGAATAAAATGAAAAAGAGACGAATTTTCCATCTCTTATTATATTTAAATATTTCTTGAAAGAATAGGGATAAATTTTAAAATAATGTAGGGTATACATAATTAGAATCACAAGCCAATAAACACTGTTATTTAAATATTTCTTTAAACTTTTTGGCAATAAGGGAGTAGAAGGAAGAATAAACACGTCTCAAGGAAGGAGGTATATAAGTAATATGATTTGTTGTTTTATAATTAGTGAGGAAATATTAGAGCAAGACCTTTGACACTTGGTTAAATTAGATAATTTTGTAGTAGAAACAGATACCTATTTGCTTCTTCACTCTCTATTATTTTATTTCACATTTACCTCTCACTTCTAGTATGAAACCTAGCATATACAAACACACCATACATGTGTATGTATTTTTATCATTTTAGATAAGTATACACTATACACGTATATGTATTTTTAATCATTTTAGATAAACGTAGGGTCATTTTCAGATGGAACATTTTGTGTCACAAGAAGCCTTTGCATCTTGATTTGACTTTTTATTCAATAGAATAATATTGTACTTAATAAATACAGCAGATTTTAATATGCTAAATAGTAACTTTCTTTTTGATTTTTAGGTAGGGAGTACCTGGCACTACAATTGCACCACATATGAATGTGTTAAAACTGATGAAGGAGCAATAATTCTGAACTACACTATGGTCTGTCCCCCTTTTAATGAGACTGAATGCAAAATGGTTTGTACTTTGCTGTATCTAAGAAAATTTAGTATTATATAATTTAGAAAATATACATTAGTGTTTTCTAAGGTCATACTTTCATTGTGGCTTATACATAATGGTGGATGTGTTATTTTCATGAATGAATAAAAGCTCTGTTCTATTTTTCCCATTTGAAACTTTGAGTTATATACGGCGTTCCAGATAATTCTGTCTTTGAATAGATACTTTGCAATCGTTGGGTTTTTATCTATAGATCCAAAGATTATAGAAAAATCATTTGGTTAGCAGACTTGGCCTTCCCTTTAATATGGATTAATAAGCTAAGGAATCAGAGCTTGGCAAATTTTCTTTCTTAAACAAACAGTGAGATTTTTGATGTCATTCAACTTTAATGCATGCTGGCCTGTATGACGTTTGCCCTAGCTTTTCTGGTCACAGGTCACTTAAAAATTTAGTACAAGTCACAGGATTGCCTATTCTTATGTTTTGCTCTATCAATTTCCCTATTCTCTCAGAGAAGAGTTTACTGGAAAAGTAGATTTGTGAACATAATATAATTTTTATTTCGCAAGAGTTTTGTAGCTTTATTTATTTAGACAATAATAATTTCTAATGAAAACTAGGCTTTGTTCCGTTGTATAGAGAAATAGTACAGTCTAGTCTCATTGATTTTTTTTCAGGATGTACCTTTTCAATGATGACGGCTGGCTGGCTAGCTAGATATAACACGTACTAAAGTCACAGAATTTCAGCTCTGGAAAAAACTTTGGCATCATCTTGTTTCACAGACTAATATTTATAGCGTAAATCATTCTCTTATTTCAATTGCAGTTAGTAGGTTGCTAAAGCAATTAGTAATTCTTGTAAAAATTTAGTCTTAGACAAGAGTCCTTCCAAGGAAGGAAATATTTTTTCATAAAAACTATCAAAGAAAAAGATGTACAATTTTAACATTCAGTTATATTCAGAAACTCAAGTCAAATGGAAGTAGTTTAGGTTATTTCAAGGAGTTGAAAATATATAATGGTCATTATTTAGAATAGCTGTTATTATTTTGTTTTAGTAAGAATATTTTGTGGCATTTAAAGTGTCCTTTTAAGTAGAATAATCCTTTTACACTCTTTTCCATAGTACCAATGTATAAATAATGTAATTTTAAACAAAATATCTACTCCAGATTTTAAAAACAAGTTCTTTTTAGTAATAGTTAAATTCCAACTATTTTTCTATAAAGGCTTTGTGGTATTTGATAAAAGTTTTAGAAAAGTTAGTTTTCTTTTTCTAGTATAAGAGAACATGGAAGAACACCATATTCTTTGACTTTATTGCTTTTTTCTCTTTCTAGAATGAAGGGATTGTGAAGCTTTATAATGAAGGCTGTTGCAAGATCTGTAAGTGAGAGCATATTCCATGCATTTACTTGATAGATTAGTTTTAATTGCTCATAGTGATTATGGTTTTTCTCACAAAATTCAATTCCTATGATGCAAAGAGAGAAACAAATTTTATAAAATATTTTTGTATCATATGTTTTTTGTATCATATGGTTAATAATTTTGTAATTTAGTCTTTAACTTAAAGGTTTTTGTATCATATGGTTAATAATTTTATAAATTAGTCTTTAACTTCTGGAGTGTAAAGAAAGTGTTTTCATTTAGATTAATTTTAATTTAAATATTAATTTTTTTATTGTGGCATATTACAAAAGGTATTTCATAAGATTTCAGTATATTTAAAATTTAAAAATGTTTTGTGATCATATTTGTTTGAACCATGCTGAACTTAAACAAGTAGATTACAGTTAGAATGGCATTGTGACTCCAAAAACAACATACAGGTGCAGTATTTTTCAAACCTGTTTGAGTAAGTATATAGTTTTGTACAATAAATTTGGATAATATTTTAGTAAATAATATTTATATCCTTTTCATAAAAGTTCTCATAATTATTTTCATAATTAAAGCTATCTGAAGGCAATATATTTTTTATTAGCTTGGATTATAAGGTTTATTTCATAGTAATTTTTTTTTTTTTTTAGTGAGATGGAGTTTTGCTCTATTGCCCAGGCCGGGGCATAGTGGCATGATCTTAGCTCACTGCAACCTCTGCCTGCCGGGTCCAAGCAATTCTCAGGCCTCAGCCTCCTGAGTAGCTGGGATTACATGCATGCACCATCACGTCCGGCTAATTTTTATATTTTTAGTAGAGATGGGGTTTCAGTGTTGGCCAGGTTGGCCTCAAACTCCTGGCCTCAAGTGATCTGCCCACTTCGGCCTCCCAAAGTGCTGGGATTACTATTTCATACTAATTTTGAATAATTTTAAGGACTGAAATAGAATAGAGGGTTTTCCATGAAACCACATTTATTTTTTCTTTTTAAAGTGTTTGTGAATTTATCTCAATATAAAAATAGAAATTTTGAGAAAATTAGCATAGACAGTAATTTTAAAATTTAAAGAAGCTTTTAGGAAAGGGGCACAACAAAGTTCAGTTTAATAATACCATGCTGTAATCACAGCACTTTGGGAGGCCAAGTTGGGTGGATCACAAGGTCAGAAGATCGAGACCATCCTGGCCAACATGGTGAAACCCCATCTCTACTAAAAATACAAAAATTAGCTGGACATAGCAGCATGTGCCTGTGATCCCAGCTACTTGGGAGGCTGAGGCAGGAGAATCACTTGAACCCGAGAGGCGGAGGTTACAGTGAGCCAAGATCACGCCACTGCACTCCAGCCTGGTGACAGAGCTAGACTCTGTCTCCAAAACAAACAAACAAACAAACAAACAAACAAACAAACTGTGGTATAGGGCCAGATTCTTAGATATGAACTGACATGCATCTTGAGGAAGATTTCTGAATTTCTTTCATGAAAGACTAAATCCCATAAATATGTAAGAGTAGTCTTATATTTTTAGATATGTAGAGTCATACTGAACAGAATATTAGAATGTATTAAAATATTAATACAAATACTATGTAATATATACTATCTATATACAATATATAATATGTAATATATTATAATTTATTATCACCAAAATCCAATGAAATAGGTTCTGACATTAGCTTGATTTTCCACTTAGTGGGGTTAAATAATTTGTCCAAGTCATACCTCTTGTAAGTGATAATGCTAGGAATCTACTGCGGGTCTGATTTCCCGTCCTGCTTCTTAACTCTTCATGGTATTCTGGAACATTGCCAGGACAAGTTTTAGGAGAGGGCAGAGGCTGAATGATAAGCTCTGCTGAAGTGGCAGGGCTAGAATGACTGAATTTTTATTTACATAATGTCTAAAAAGCCAAACTCAATGCACACATACACACCGACAACAAGCAAAAAAGTCCAACATAGGATGGCCTGACATCTAATTTGTTATGATATTAGTTTGCAGGGCTGCTGTAACAAACCAAAAAGTGGTTGGAAATAGAAATTTATGGAGATTAGGACTCCAAAACCAAGATGTCAGCAGGGCTCATTCCTTGGAGGTATTATGAGAGAGAGATCTGCTCCAAACCTCTTTCCTTGGCATGTAGATGGCCATCTTCATGCTCACATGTTGTTTTTCCTGTATGTGTGTCTAACTCCAGATTTCCACTTTTTACGTGAACACCAGTAATATTGAATTAGCACCTCCTAATGATCTCATTTTTGCTCAATTATCCCTGCAAAGATCTTGTGTCCAAATAAGATCACATTCTAAGATACACAGGCATTTTAAGACACAATTCAACCCATGATAATTATATTGCAAAGACTTTTAGGGATAGTATAATATAACCTATATATTTTTAATTACTAAGGCTTTAATTAGATACACACTGATTAAAAACATTCTGTTCATTAGAAATAAGCACGTTTTCATTCAGAATTCTCTAAATCAAATATAAACTAATATGAATCAAATAGTCATTGTATCAGGGACTCAAGGAATGAAATTTAGCTTTAGAATATGAGGAAATTTAAGATTTCACTTTTTTTTTTCCATCTTCTTCTTCAGAGTCTAGACTCTTCCTTAGGTATGAGATGCAGGAATAGAGTCACATGGCAATGTTAAGGCCCTGGCTTCTGTATCCCCATGTTAATTATTAGGGAAGTGAGTACAGTTATGTTATCTCAGGGCAGACAGGGGAATATCTCTGTGACTAATCATATGAATGACCACTATGGCCTGCCACACACTGACACTCTATTAAGCACATTGCTGACAGGACCACACCTAATCCTCACAACAGTTCTGGAAGGCAGGTATGTTTTCCCTACAGATGAGAAATAGAAGGTTCAGAGAGAAGCTGATCATAGTAGTAAATAATAAATTTAGGCCTGTCCAGTATCTGGGCCCAGGATCTTTCAACTCTGCTAAGTTCTTTGAAGTTGCAGAATAATAACAAGCCACTTCAGTTTCTCTCATCTGACGTGAAAGGACTCGTAATGTAGTTTCTGCTGGCACATTAGAAAACCCTTTCCTGCCGCCTTTGCTTTCTGAAGACTAGGCTGTGTTGAAGAGACTGTGGAGGTTGGATACTATTGCAGGCTCTGTGTTGAATAAAATCTGTTACAATAAAGTTTTTGAGGAATGAATTAGAAATGACTTTTGGTACAAACAAACTCAGCTAACGATAAATTATTGCTGCCCTGGTTTCATTTACTGAATGAATTAACTCGTTGGGTTTTTACTGGGTGCCTACATGACAAACATCTTTTTAGCCACTGGGACCATAATAGTGAATGAAGCAATATCTGCATGGAGTGTGCTCATTATCAAGAAGGGGAAGAAACACTGAACCCATAAATATATTCTAATATGTCATTTAGTGATGAGTGGTATAAAGAAAAATAATGTAGAATAAAAGGAATGGAGAATGAGAGGAGCTGGGTTGCTAACTTAAGCGGGGGCTTAGAAAATGCCTTGGTGATGAGGCGTCATTTGAGTAGAGACTGAGTGTCCTTGGGAAGCCACCCACATGGTGAAGAGTGTTCAAAGTGGAGGAAATAGCAAAATGTGGCTATTGCACGGAAAGTGAGAGGAGGAAGGTGATAGAAAGAAGAGGGTGAGGCATCTTATAGGTCATGGTAAAGATGATTTTTTTCATTGACTATTCTTTATTCTTGAACTTATGTAAGAATGGAAGGGCTAAGGAAATAATCATTGAGTGAAAGCACCATAAGGGGCAGAACAGCCTGCACTCAACCAACAGCACTGAGCCTCGAGTCACACCATGAGCAAGAGGTTAGTGACAAGAGATAGAACCAGCATAGGAGACTGAGGAGGAGCCATGAGTGAGACAGGATGAAAACCAAACCAGGTGAGCTCAGGAAGCCAAGTATGGAGGGTGCATTAAAGAGTGTGTTGTGCACATGTACCCTAAAACTTAAAGTATAATAATAATAAAATTTAAAAAAAAGAGGACAGAGTGATGGACTGGGTCAAATACTGCTGAGAAGTCAGATAGGGTGAGAACTGAGAGATGATCTTGAAATTTAGCAATTTGGAGGTCATGAGTGACCTTGAGGACAGTAACCCTTCAGTCAATCTTAGCTACCCATCTCTCCTTCAAGCAGAGTAGCTTAATCTTTATCTATTTAACATGTTGAGATTGTTTTAAATTAGGATTTCATGGCTAAATGTATTTGAAAATTGGGATATAAGTTCACTCTTTTGTAAGTAAGGAAACTCAGCAGGATAATTCAGTGATTTTCCTAAAGTAACAAAGCAAGTTGGAATAGAGAGAACCTTGGTTTTTGCATCTTGATTCAGGGATTACATCCACTATTATACATCATTAAATATAGATGCTTGCATGTAATAGCACGTGATAATCCATTACACACACAGACACATATTAAGATATCATGAATGCATACAAAGTGTTTTCATTTGAAATTATAAAAGACCATTTCAGAGCCATAAAATCAAGTATGACTCATCCATACACTTCAATATGGTTGATAAGTGATTCTATTAAAATTTTGCATTATTTTATATTAATGTCCATTAAGATAATGTGGTTTTAAATCTCTCAATTTTTATTTTAAAATTGATGTATATATGTAGTTATGCATTAATTACGTATGCATATATCTACTTATATACTTTATGGTTTATTCCAAAAATTATTTTAAACACATATATGCCACACACAGGTTGATGTTAGCATTATTACATGTGTGGAATATTTCTGATTTCTGATGTGATAATTATTCTAAGACAATAAGATATAAAGTGGAAATCAATAAGTGTAAAGCCAGAAAATATAAGAAAATCTATTTAGAAGGTGAAAATAAATATTGCACATAAAAATGTAAGAGAGAAGTTTTAAATATCTTTCATTACTGGAATATATTTTATATAAATACACCAATTTTCAACTGTAAATATATTCATATATTTAATTTAAGAAACAATTTAACGTAGGCCTTTGATGAATAAATACATTTTATATTTTATCAGGCAAACGAGAAGAAAGAATATGCCAGAAAGTGATCATTAAATCGGTCATAAGGAAACAGGACTGTATGAGCCAAAGCCCTGTAAGTGGAAAAATGTCATTTGCTACATAAATGCACACATCTTTTTAGAAAGTATGTGTGTTACAGAAAGAAGAAGTTTGTAAGCCAACAAAATGCCAACGCTTAACAATATTTAACTGAGATTATTCCTACATTCTAATGTTGCAATATTCTGTTTGTGAAGAAGTATGAATTATTCTTAGCATAATCAGCAGTTCTGAATGATGGTTGCAATCCAGAGGGATAGAAATTGAATCTAAATGTATTTGACTACATGTTGTCTTCACTATGCAATTTTACTCAGCAAAAAGAGTTCTGCTTCTAACTTTGTCCCTTTTAATATGACCTGCAGCGTGCTTGAGCCATGATATGACACAGGTTACAATAGATTAACTATATTGTGATTAACATGTTCCATATAGATTTATGTTGAGTTATGTGTGCACATTTAATGCTTTGAATGCTATGTTGAGCATTGCCATGAAACGTCCCTTTGACTTATGTGACTGATGTTTCATTTATTGTTTTTTACGATCTTGCAACATGCAGAAGCTTGAGGGTTGGAGTGATGAGGAAGAAAGATTTTCATCAGATTTTCTTAGTGGAATCAAATAATAACCAGTACTTTTAAAAGTTTAAGACTTTTTTTCTCATTGTCACTTCTTACAGATAAATGTTGCATCTTGTGACGGCAAATGCCCATCAGCTACCATATATAACATCAATATTGAAAGTCACCTAAGATTCTGCAAGTGTTGTCGTGAAAATGGAGTACGAAACTTGTCTGTGCCTCTGTATTGCTCAGGAAATGGCACTGAAATTATGTACACTCTCCAGGAACCCATAGACTGTACATGCCAGTGGAATTAAACCCTTGGGTTCCAAGAGCTCTATACAACATCATAACATCAGATAGAATTAACTTTTATTACTATTACTTAGGCATGTGGCAGATTTATGCTGTTTAACAATACTGTATTTTTCAGACTTGGAATGTGGAAATTTAGCAATTTGTACAAAATATATACAGTTTCAATAGCAAAATTAAATTTATTGCTTTACTCTATTTTAGAAAATCAAATGACTGTAAGTTGTTCAGCTGAAATGCTGTTATGTATTTAATTACAACTTGGTGCAGATACAGTATATTCTCATCAACTGGAAGGTTATTTTGCAAAATTCCTTCAATTTCACTCAGTAGCTCTTTTTTTCTTAATTTGCAAAGTCTGCTATAGCTATCCAAATTAAGGTACCCTTTAATATGTACTCCTTAATCTGGTAAATGTGATCAGTTAAAATTGTCATCTAGATAGCAATAAAGAGTGATATGCTTAGAGATAGATAATGGATTATTTAAAACCTGAATGGTTTATAGAGGAGTCATTATAAATTCCCCTCATTTTGCAGGTGTAACAGGTAACCAGAGAAGCTGTGTGACACGTACAAATTTATTCAGTGTAATAATATAGTAAATTCATGTTAACAGTTGGATTAAATTCTAGCTCTCTCTTATTCCAGTACTATATCACTTTTAAAATCCTGAGCAGTATGTAGTAAGAGTATATCACAGAATCTTTCATTCTTAAAGAGTTTGCATTGGATAGAATTAAGTATTTTAAGTTTAACATATTTGAAAAATGCCCCCCATACATTGTTATTCCAATAGTAAGGAGCAGGGAAATATAGCATCATTTGCTAAATAGAGGAGATAGATCTTGAACTGTTGTTTTTTATATAATTAAAACTGCTATTAAATGTGTTGTCAGTATTTAACATTTAGTTACTGTCTCATGAATATTTAATTTTGAGGATGTACTTGCATACTGTTGAAGCTGAGTGCTGTTTTGCTGTTAATGCTGCTGCTTTGCCAATGAAGAATGAAATAAATTTATCTGAATGTATCAATAACTTTAAAATGGAATGCTGCACTTTTAAAATATGGTAGATTATTGACATTTGCAAGAAGAATGTATTGAGGTCTTTGGAAATGCCCAAATTCTTTGCCACCTATAATTAAAAATTGTCTGAATTTTCTCCTCAGTATAAAGGAGTGAATGCCCTACTTAGTGTAATTGTATCAAGTGAAGTCAAACATCAACAAAAGAACAGTAAAGTCTCATTGCAAAGCAGATACTGGGCCTCAAGGGTGGGCTTAGACTTAAACTAGATTATCTGCTTTCATATACTAATGTTTTCATTTCAAAATCATGTGTCCCCAAAATATTGCAACTTACTGAATATTTTAGATCTCTTGGGTTACTTAAATATGTGTGAAAAAATCAACATTGCATCTGCAAATCCCAGTGTTTACTGTATATGCAATTGATTTATCCTGTTTGTGCTTAATATAAGTGTTCCTGAGATGTTAACATTTCAGTATTCTCTGATTCCTATTAACATATATATATATAAAATTAAATGTTTTTGGTTAAAATATATTAATATTTCACTTAAGAGAAAATGTTATGCATTTCAAATAGAAGTAACTAATGTTGTATATTATCTATTGCCCATTTTTATTTCCATTTTCTGTAAAATATTCATTATTAAAAATATTAAGTAATCAATCATAGAAGGAAAATGGAAAGTAATATGAGGGAAGTGGCTACTCAGAAACCTACCAAATTTATCTGAAATTGAGGCCATAATTTAGAACCAAAGGACCAACTGAAGGCTCACAGTACTAATTACAACTATTCATATATCCCTTGGTTTGCTTTTCGGTTGAAATAAAAGCTCAATTACTAAAAGAAAAAAAAATTAAGCAATCTTTAAACCTATTTGTGGAGAAATGGGAAACATTCTCCTAGAACTTTATAAACATTCAACAAATACAACAAATAAGCATTTAGGGCCTACATGTGCCAGGCACTATTATAAACTCTTGGGACACAGGCAAAACTAAACAGACACAGTCCTAACCCCCTTAATTCTTAGAGTCTAGCAAGAAAGCAGGCCTTAAATAGCCATACATATGATATGAGAATGTCCAGAAAGAGATCCCAAAACTTATTAGAATGTGGCATATCATAAAGATGACTCTGAAATCAGTGGAAGAGTGCAAATTAGCTCTTAATAAAGCTAATTTGTTGGGACAACTGAATGGTTACATAGATAAAGAAAAATTTGAATTCATACATCCATTGACATTAGGATAACCTCCAAATGAATCAGAGATTTAAATGTTAAAAAACAAAAGAAGATAGGAGTTACAAAAGAAAATAGGGAAGAAATCTTAGATTGGGGAGAGACATTCTAATTGTGACTCAGTATCCAGATACCCCAAATAAATGATTCATAGATTTAACAGTTAGAAAACTGAAAACAGACAAATTCTGCTTGGTAGAAAAAAGTCAAAAAAAGATAAAAGCAAAGAAACAATATTTGTGACATATCAGTGACACAGTCTAATCCTCCTGTATGTAAAGAACTCTTGAAAAAAATAACAAAAGGAAAAAATTAACAACCTGATAGAAAAATGAGCCAAAGATATAAACTGATAGTTGAAAGAAAAATAAGTAAGACTAGTGGATCCTTTAACAAAAAAGATAACTGAGCACACTTCTAGTTAATAAAAAATATTTTACATTCAATCTACAGAAATTCAATTTCTCACCTACCAGACTGGTAAAAAACCAGAAGTTTAATGATACTTTTATTTTTTAAGGCTCTGGGAAGATAAGCACTCTCACATGTCATTGATGGTAACACAAAATTGTAGAAATCCTAGGGAAAACCTAGAAATGTATACTAATATTAGAAGTGATTTTTGGTTTGACCAAACTGCCTAGAATATATATGCCGTACAAACGCCTGTACAAATACAAAGTGGTATTTGTGAAGGTTATTAATTGCAGCATTGTTTGTAATAGAAAAGAACCAACAATAGTTGAATAAACTACGTTAATCCACATGTGTAATACTATACATCTGTGAAAATAGAATGAAAAGTATATATTGGTGTGGGATGATTTCTAACACATTTTTAAATTGAATAATGTATTGAAATCTAGAACAGCATATTAGATTTCTAGGTGTTGTAAATTAAAAAGGGCCTAAATAAGAAAATATAATCATATTTACATAGGAAGTAAACAATGAGGTAATAAAATGGCAAAAACCAATGGTGGAGGTGGATCAGGGTAGATGAAGATTGGGATGCAAACAAGACTTCTCCATGTATATCTTAATATACATTTTGAGTTTTGAATTATGAATGTATTGCATTTCAAATATTTAAATTATATATATATACTAATATAAATAAATGAACAATTCTAAGTTATGATACATGCTGCAAGGGAAGAGTAGAGGTTGCTGAGACAGTGACATAGCAAAATCTAATTTGCATTGGGTGAAAAGTAAAGGGAGGCCTCTGGGAAAATGATGTGTAAGCTGAGACCTGAAGGATGAGTGTGAGTCAAACAATAAAGCATTTCCAAGAGAAGGGAACAACATGCATCAAGGTCTTTTGAGAGGAAAGGACAAAGGCTGACCAGGGAACTGATAAACAGAATTTTGTTTGTTTGTTTGTTTGTTTTGAGTAATGGGGAGTGTGGTATAGAATGAGGCTGGTGAGATGAACTGGGAAGCCAAGCAATAAACAAAAAGGCTGTTATGATGCTATTGCTATAGAACAGGTGAGAAATGGCAGTGACAGTGCAGATAGGAGAAATCGTCATATATAAGATATATTTCAGAGGTAAAGTCGAGGACTTGGTAATCATTATGACACAGAAAAGTGTTTTGAGAATGCCTCTGAGTTTGATCAGCAGCTGGATGAATGGAGAATAGGAACCTTGGACAGAAAGGTGAATTTTAGCTGTGAGATGGCAACGTTTAGAATCCATTTCTGAGCATGTTGATATGGTTGATTAGACAACTGAGTGAAGTTATCAGAACGTGGCTATCTCTATTGGTTTGGTGCTCAAAAAAATCTTTGTTGAAGTATTTTTAGGATTTGTTAATATATAAATTGTATGAAACTATGAGAATGAATGAAGTTATCTAGGGCAAGAGTATATAGTGAGAGGAAAACAGGATCCAACACTGAGTCTTGAAGACCTCTTACATCTAAGGGATTGTATAGAAAAAGAATGGCCAGGGAAAAGGACTGAGAAAGAATGGCCATAGAGGTTGAAGTAAAGCCTGGAACCTTGAAGGAGGTCATAGAACCAAGGCAATACAAGGCTATACAAGGGACTGGAGTTATGGTCTATCAAATGATGAAGAGTCACTGAATGTATATAAAGAAGAATTTGTGTTTCTTATGGACAAAAGCATAGTGAAGTGGGTTGAAAGCGGATTGGTAGGTGATCAATCTTTCTCGATACATGCACCACTCCACTTCTGCTCATGCAGAGATTCGCTTAGGCACATGCTCATATTTCTGCAGCTGGTGTTGCTGGACCTGCTTCTGCTTGCACCTTCATGGTGAATTCTTCCCACCGGGCTGTGGACACTGGAAAAGCACCGCGCATGCGCAGCTGACCCAGTCCCCACCATGGGCCTCCTTCCCTTCCTCTGATCACTGCTCAGTCTGCTTCTGTGGGGGAAGGACTCCATCCCTGCCCAGTGCCTGCCATGGGAGCTGTAGCTTCCACCACCACTTCTGGAAAGAAGCACGTGCCCTCATGAATGCCTTGATGAGCTGAGTAATACAGCTGGAAAGAGCAGAGGAGTTAATATCCTATGGGGTGAACTCTGACCAAGGAGTGACAGGCCCAGGAGTCAGCCAGTAAATTGCTCACCGTTGCTCCTCACTCCCAGTGATCTTTCCAAGATGTAAGCGTTCCATTTGGCCTTTCCAGGTACGTCTCTGTGAGTTGTGTCCTGCTGTCCAACAATCTGCCTTGTACTTGCTTTTGATCCTCTCCTATGTCATCTCACTTTCCTTAAGTTACTTCCTCCCAGTCTTCCCCACCTCAGGCTCTACTTCAACCTCTATGGCCATTCTTTGTCAGTCCCCTTCCTTGGCGGTTCACAGATCTCAGTGCTGCGTGTGTGTGTGTGTTTATGTTGTGTATACATACACATACGTATATACTTCCTGATAGGCTCAGAAATAAACATTAAAACTACAAGATGCAATTGTTTTGTTATTAAATCAGTAAAGACTTTTAACTGTATACTCTGTCATGTTGGGAGGGAGAAGAGTAAAAAACAGACTCTCATGTATTGATTGTAGAAAGTAAAAACAAAATAGCCACACAAATAATTTATTTCGAATATTTGTTTATTTATTTTTGCCTTTCTTTCTGCCTCTCCTGATCTTGAACATATATTTCTGTAATTTTTAAGTTCGTAAAAATTATTATATTCTTATGCATTTTTTCTGCAGCAGAGATTTTATATGCTATATAGTAGTCCATTAAGTGAATATCACAATTGACTTAGCCAGTCTATTAATGGATATTTATTGCTATTTTTTTATCTAAATAAATCCTTAAGCATGAAGTGGAATTGAAGGATCAAGTGGTATCAACATGTGAAGAATTTCTTTTCCTATTGCCAAATTTGTCTTCCACAACTGGTGAATCAACTTTTGCTACCACAAACACTATTTATGAGTTTGTTTCCTTTATCATCATCAATATTATGTAGTAACAGATAAACTAATTGATATAATAAGCAAAAATCATCAGCTCATATGATATTAGTATATGTATCTGAGCTTGCCACTGAATTCAAACCTTTTTACATACTTACTGTAGTTCTTTTGTCTATTTTTCCTGTGTCTATTTTCTTCCTCGGTAATTTCAAACTATGCCCTATAAGGACAAACAATTTGACAAACTTTAACTTACCTAACACTACCTTTTAAAGGTTATATTACAATGAATGTAATCTAGCAAGTTTGATTCTGTTTTTAAAAGTTGAATTATTAACAAAATAAAAACTGTCATTCATGTTAGTTTTAAGAGATGAATCAAATTAATTACTAATTTATCAATTCAGTGAAGCTGAAAAGGAGAAGAGACAGACAGTCTCTTAAGTTGCTATGCCTACCAGCAGAAAAGAGGCTCTTAATAGGAACTGAAATGTTTTTGAGTTTTTTTTTTCAGGCAATTAATTACCATGCAAAGTTTTAGCTTAATGTTCACGTTACATAGAAAATAACACTAAATTTTTGAAATCCAGATATTTCAACTAATTAAAATTGATATATTGAGAAGATTTGTGGTTATATTGTTGACCAAAAACAGTAAAACTGTGAAATATTTAAAGAGGTTTATTCAGTTTGTTCTGGGCCAATTGACTATGGCCCAAGGAACAGTCTCAAGAGGTCCTTAGAAAGTGTGCCTAAGGTGGTCAGGTTACAGTTTGAGGTGATACATTTTAGGGAAATAGTACTTACAAGCAAAGACATAAATTAACATATGGGATGTATACGTCAGTTTGGCCTACAGAGGCAGGATAAATTGAAGGTAGGGGCTTACAAATCATAGATACATTCAAAAATTTCCTGATTGGCAGTTGGTTGAAAGAGTTAAGTTCTATCTAAAGACTTGAAGTCAGTAGAAAGAAATGCTTGAGTTAATACATTGGCAGTTGTAGAGACCAACTCCTTGATAGGTAGATGAAACCTCCAGATTATAGCCTTCAGAGAAAGTAGATGGTAAATGTCTTCTTTCAGACCTTAAAAAAGTGTCAGGGCTGGGTGCAGCGGCTCACACCTGTAATCCCAGCACTTTGGGAGGCCGAGGCAGGCAGATCACAAGGTCAAGAGATCGAGAACATCCTGGCCAATATGTTGAAAACCCGTCTCTACTAAAAATACAAAACTTAGCTGGGCGTGGTGTCACGCCTGTAGAGGCAGGAGAATCTCTTGAACCCGGGAGGCAGAGGTTGCAGTGAGCCAAGATTGCACCACTGCACTCCAGCCTGGGCGACAGAGCAAGATTCCAACTCAAAAAATAAAATAAAAAAGCATCATACTCTCATTTAATCTCTCCTAGATCTGAGAAAGACCTAGAAAGGGAAAGAGATTCTCTATAGATGCAGATTTACCCCACAAGAGAAGAATTTGCAGGACCATTTCACAATATGTCCAAGAAATATATTTTGGGGTAAAATTTACTTTTTTTCCTTTAGGGTCTGCTATCTGTCATGTGATGCTATACCAGACTTAGGTTGGAATTTGGTATCTTATTGCCACACAGAGTCTGTTTTATCAGTCTTATGGTCTTCATTTCAATGTTAATACTAGTCAGTTGTACCTAAAGTCCAAAAGGGAGGAGACATAATGAGACTCGTATGACCTCCTTTCACCTTGTGCCAGGAATTCAGTTTTTCAGGTTTCTCTGGGGTCCTCTTAGCCCAGAGGGGGTCTGTTTAGTTGGTTTAGGGGTGGCTTAGGATTTTATTTTTGTTTTACAACATATAGATTCAGATAATTTCAAAATACATAATAAGTATCATTGATCAGAGGGCCTGTAGCTCAAGTGGGTTAGGATTTATATTTGTGCTAATATTCCCAGACAGGGTTGCTGTGAATGGTTGTAGTCTGGGCATTGTATAAAAGTGTTTATCTTATATAAGAAAGGTAGTGCTGAATTGTAGGTCAGGCTCTTCAAGCCAAGACGTGTAACTTGACAAGGGGCTGTTTCTACCTAGAGGAAGGAATGCCTTTTTTTCTTTGCATGAAGATGAAGGCACTGTCCTCTTATCAAGCCAAACACCCAAGTTTGGGGCTGCATCTTCCCAGAGGGAGGAGCCTGTTTCCTGTAACTCCTGAGGTTAGAAGAGGAAGCCTTTTTCCAATTCACCCACCAGACATTATGCGTTTTCCTAATATATCTAAGGACACACCATGTGGTAATTTGTACAAAAGTTACCTACTGTTGTGTTACTAGCCTTCATTTTTTTTCTAATAAAGTCTTATAAATGGATGTAGTGCTTGGAAACTTCCATTTTCATTGCATCCTTGCGGAGGGAAAAAAAAACTTCTCAGAGTTTATTCACTAAGAGCTGCTAATGAGAAAGTTTTAAATGTCTAGCTAAAGACAAAATTATATTGCTATAAAAATATCATCTATTTAAAAAATACAATTACAGAAATCTAGGGATGGATAAAAAATAGAAAACTATGTTTTTTATGAAAGAATATGTAATTTAAATTTTTCTGCATTCATAACAATATGTATTTTGTATCAAAATTATATTTAAGCTAATTTTTTGTATTTTTGGTAGAGACAGGGTTTCACCGTGTTAGCCAGGGTGGTTTCAATCTCCTGACCTTGTGATCCACCTGCCTTGGCCTCCCAAGAGTTTTTTCTTTTGCAAAGTAATAAACCTCAGCATTAAAGTCACTGAAGTAAGTAATTTTCAAAATATTTTGCCAAATATTTCTTTTAAATATAAGGATTATTTTTCAACTTCCTTATTATTAAGAATACCACTGAGGTTCCAAGATGGCTGAATAGGAGGAACAGCTCCAGTCTACAGCTCCCAGCGTGAGTGATGCAGAAGACAGGTGATTTCTCAATTTTCAACTGAGCTGTGAAGAGAGTAGTGGTTCTCCCAGCACGGACTTTGAGATCTGAAAACGGACAGACTGCCTCCTCAAGTGGGTCCCCGAGTAGCCTAACTGGGAAGCACCTCCCAGTAGGGGCCGACTGACACCTCACATGGCCGGGCACCCCTCTGAGACGAAGCTTCCAGAGGAACGATCAGGCAGCAACATTTGCTGTTCTGCAATATTCACTGTTCTGCAGCCTCCGCTGGTGATACCCAGGCAAACAGCGTCTGGAGTGGACCTCCAGCAAACTCCAACAGACCTGCAGCTGAGGGTCCTGACTGTTAGAAAGAAAACTAACAAACAGAAAGGACATCCACACCAAAACCCCATCTGTACGTCACCATCATCAAAGACGAAAGGTAGATAAAACCACAAAGATGAGGAGAAACCAGAGCAGAAAAGCTGACAATTCTAAAACTCGAGCGCCTCTTCTCCTCCAAAGGAATGCAGCTCCTTGCCAGTAATGGAACAAAGCTGGACAGAGAATGACTTTGATGAGTTGAGAGAAGAAGGCTTCAGATGATCAAACTTACCTGAGCTAAAGGAGGATGTTCGAACCCATCACAGAGAAGCTAAAAACCTTGAAAAAAGACTAGACGAATGGCTAACTAGAATAAACAGTGTAGAGAAGTCCTTAAATGACTTGATGGAGCTGAAAACCATGGCACGAGAGCTACGTGATGCATGCGCAAGCTTCAGTAGTTGATTTGATCAACTGGAAGAAGGGTATCAGTGATTGAAGATCAAATGAATGAAATGAAGCAAGAAGAGAAGTTTAGAGAAAAAAGAGTAAAAAGAAACGAACAAAGCCTCCAAGAAATAAGGGACTATGTGAAAAGACCAAATCGACGTCTGATTGGTGTACCTGAAAGTGAAGGGGAGAATGGAAACAAGTTGGAAAACACTCTTCAGGATATTATCCAGGAGAACTTCCCCAACCTAGCAAGGCAGGCCAACATTCAAATTCAGGAAATATAGAGAACGCCACAAAGATATACCTTGAGAAGAGCAACTTCAAGACACATAATTGTCAGATTCACCAAAGTTGAAATGAAGGAAAAAATGTTAAGGGCAGCCAGAGAGAAAGGTCGGGTTACCCACAAAGGGAAGCCCATCAGGCTAACAGCGGATCTCTTGGCAGAAACTCTACAAGCCAGAAGAGAGTGGGGGCCAATATTCAACATTCTTAAAGAAAAGAATTTTCAACCCAGAATTTCATATCCAGCCAAACTAAGCTTCATAAGTGAAGGAGAAATAAAATACGTTATAGACAAGCAAATGCTGAGAGATTTTGTCACCACCAGGCCTGCCTTACAAGAGCTCCTGAAGGAAGCACTAAACATGGAAAGGGACAACTGGTATCAGCCACTGCAAAGAATGCCAAATTGTAAAGACCATTGATGCTAAGAAGAAACTGCATCAACTAATGAGCAAAATAGCCAGCTAACATCATAATGACAGGATCAAATTCACACATAACAATATTAACCTTAAATGTAAATGGGCTAAGTGCTTCAATTAAAAGACGCAGACTGGTAAATTGGATAAAGGGTCAAGACACATCAGTGTGCTGTATTCAGGAGACCCATCTCACATGCAGAGACACACATAGGTTCAAAATAAGGGGATGGAGGAAGATCTACCAAGCAAATGGAAAACAAAAAAAGCAGGGGTTGCAATCCTAGTCTCTGATAAAACAGACTTTAAACCAACAAAGATCAAAAGAGACAAGGCCATTACATAATGGTAAAGGGATCAATTCAACAAGAAGAGTTAACTATCCTAAATATATATGCACCCAATACAGGAGCACCCAAATTCATAAAGCAAGTCCTTAGAGACCTACAGAGACTTAGACTCCCACACAGTAATAATGGGAGATTTTAACACCCCTCTGTCAACATTAGACAGATCAAGGAGACAGAAAGTTAACAAGGATATCCAGGAATGGAACTCAGCTCTGCACCATGAGGACCTAACAGACATCTACAGAACTCTCCACTCCAACAGAATATACATTCTTTTCAGCACCACACCACACCTATTCCAAAATTGACCACATAGTTGGAAGTAAAGCACTCCTCAGCAAATGTAAAAGAACAGAAATTACAACAAACTGTCTCTCAGACCACAGTGCAATCAAATTAGAACTCAGGATTAAGAAACTCACTCAAAACCGCTCAACTACATGGAAACTGAACAACCTGCTCCTGAATGACTACTGGGTACGTAACAAAATGAAGGCAGAAATAAAGATGTTCTTTGAAACCAATGAGAATAAAGACACAACATACCAGAATCTCTGGGACACATTTAAAACAGTGTGTAGAGGGAAATTTATAGCACTAAATGCCCACAAGAGAAAGCAGGAAAGATCTAAAATTGACACCCTAATATCACAATTAAAAGAACTAGAGAAGCAAGAGCAAACACATTCAAAAGCTAGCAGAAGGCAAGAAATAACTAAGATCAGAGCAGAACTGAAGGAGATAGAGACACAAAAAACCCTTCAAAAAATCAATGAATCCAGGAGCTTGTTTTTTGAAAAGATCAACAAAATTGATAGACTGCTAGCAAGACTAATAAAGAAGAAAAGAGAGAAGAATCAAATAGACGCAATAAAAAATGATAAAGGGTATATCACCACCGATCCCACAGAAATACATACTACCATCAGAGAATACTATAAACACCTCTATGCAAATAAACTAGAAAATCTAGAAGAAATGGATAAATTCCTCGACACATACACCCTCCCAAGACTAAATCAGCAAGAAGTTGAATCCCTGAATAGACCAATAACAGGCTCTGAAATTGAGGCAATAATTAATAGCCTAGCAACCAGAAAAACTCCAGGACCAGATGGATTCACAGCCGAATTCTACCAGAGGTACAAGGAGGAGCTGGTACCATTCCTTCTGAAACTATTCCAATCAATAGAAAAAGAGAGAATCCTCCCTAACTCATTTTATGAGGCCAGCATCATCCTGATACCAAAGCCTGCAGAGACACAACAAAAAAAGAGAATTTTAGACCAATATCCCTGATGAACATCGATGCAAAAATCCTCAATAAATTACTGGCAAACCAAATCCAGCAGCACATCAAAAAGCTTATCCAACATGATCAAGTGGGCTTCATCCCTAGGATGCAAGGCTGGTTCAACATACACAAATCAATAAACATAATCCATCATATAAACAGGACCAAAGACAAAAACCACATGATTATCTCAATAGATGCAGAAAAGGCCTTCGACAATATTCAACGGCCTTCATGCTAAAATCTCTCAATAAATTAGGTATTGATGGGACTTATCTCAAAATAATAAGAGCTATTTATGACAAACCCACAGTCAATATCATACTGAATGGGCAAAAACTGCAAGCATTCCCTTTGAAAACTGGCACAAGGCAGGGATGCCCTATCTCATTACTCCTATTCAACATAGTGTTGGAAGTTCTGGCCAAGGCAATCAGGCAGGAGAAAGAAATAAAGTGTATTCAATTAGGAAAAGAGGAAGTCAAATTGTCCCTGTTTGCAGATGACATGATTGTATATTTAGAAAACCCCATTGTCTCAGCCCAAAATCTCCTTAAGCTGATAAGCAACTTCAGCAAAGTGTCAGGATACAAAATTGTTGTGCAAAAATCACAAGCATTCTTATACACCAATAACAAACAAACAGAGAGACAAACCATGAGTGAACTCCCATTCACAATTGCTTCAAAGAGAATAAAATACCTAGGAATCCAACTTACAAGGGATGTGAAGGACCTCTTCAAGGAGAACTACAAACCACTGCTCAACGAAATAAAAGAGGACACAAACAAATGGAAGAACCTTCCATGCTCATGGATAGGAAGAATCAATATTGTGAAAATGGCCATACTGCCCAAGGTGATTTATAGATTCAATGCCACCCCCATTAAGCTAGCAGTGACTTTCTTCACAGAAGTGGAAAAAACTATTTTAAAGTTCATATGGAACCAAAAAAGAGCCCACATTGCCAAGGCAATCCTAAGCCAAAAGAATGAAGCTGGAGGCATCACGCTACCTGACTTCAAACTATACTACAAGGCTACAGTAACCAAAACAGCATGGTACTGATACTAAAACAGAGATATAGACCAATGAAACAGAACAGAGCCCTCAGAAATAATACCACACATCTACAACTATCTGATCTTTGACAAACCTGACAAAAACAAGAAATGAGGAAAGGATTCCCTATTTAACAAATGGTGCTGGGAAAACTGGCTAGCCATATGTAGAAAGCTGAAACTGGATCCCTTCCTTACCCCTTATACAAAAATTAATTCAAGATGGATTAAAGACTTAAATGTTAGACCTAAAACCATAAAAACCCTAGAAGAAAACCTAAGCAATACCAATCAGGACATAGGCATGGGCAAGGACTTCATGTCTAAAACACCAAAAGCAATGGCAACCAAAGCCAAAATTGACAAATGGGATCTAATTAAACTAAAGAGCTTCTGCACAGCAAAAGAAACTACCATCAGAGTGAACAGGTAACCTATAGAATGGGAGAAAATTTTTGCAATCTACCCATCTGACAAAGGGCTAATATCAAGAATCTACAAAGAACTTAAACAAATTTACAAGAAAAAACCAAACAACTCCATCAAAAAGTGGGCAAAGGATATGAACAGACACTTCTGAAAAGAAGACATTTATGCAGCCAACAGACACATGAAAAACTGCTCATCATCACTGGCCATCAGAGAAATGCAAATCCAAACCACAATGAGATACCATCTCACACCAGTTAGAATGGTGATCATTAAAAAGTCAGGAAATAACAGGTGCTGTAGAGGATGTGGAGAAACAGGAACACTTTTACACTGTTAGTGGAACTGTAAACTAGTTCAACCATTGTGGAAGACAGTGTGGCGATTCCTCAAGGATCTAGAACTAGAATACCATTTGACCCAGCCATCCCATTGTTGGGTATATACCCAAAGGATTATAAATAATGCTGCTATAAAGACACATGCACAGGTATGTTTATTGTGGCACTATTCACAATAGCAAAAACTTGAAACCAACCCAAATGCCCATCAGTGATAGACTGGATTAAGAAAATGTGGCACATATACACCACGGAATACTATGCAGCCATAAAAAAGAATGAGTTCATGTCCTTTGTAGAGACACGGATGAAGCTGGTAACCATCATTCTGAGCAAACTATCGCAAGGACAGAAAACCAAACACCGCATGTTCTCACTCATAGGTGGGAATTGGACAATGAGAACACTTGTACACAGGAAGGGGAACATCACACACTGGGGCCTGTCGTGGGGTGGGGGGAGTGGGGAGGGATAGCATTAGGAGATATACTTAATGTAAATGATGAGTTAGTGGGTGCAGCACAGCAACATGGTACATGTATACATATGTAACAAACCTGCACGTTGTGCACATGTACCCTAGAACTTAAAGTGTAATAAAAAATTATTTTTAATTATATCTGTCTATATTAATATTTTCTATCAAAAGCCATATATGCACACACATAAACACACAAACACATAAATAAGCTCAGTTTTGTAACCCAACCTAATAGTTCTATATGTGAATTAGCTGTAATCCTTACTGCCAGGCCTGATGTCTCCATTACTGAATTGTTGTTTGCTTTATTTCTTGGTTGCTTGACATGTAATGTCAAGTAATTTTTCTCTGGAAAGGCACATGGATTGTATATTCTAAGGTTTTATTCATAGCATAGCATGACAGCTAAGGTCTCAAGTTCTCAGATCAAGTATGTACAACGTCAAATCTTTATGCAATTATTTGTGACTCTAAGTAAATTGAACAATTTTACACTTCGTATTTTTTCAAATGTCCTATAGAAATAGTGTCAAGCTAATGAGAATAACATATGTAAAGCAGTTAGTAGAACTTTAAGCACATGGAAAGGATTGAGATACGTACATATATATATATATAAAATAGCTGGGTATAAAAATTTGAGGTCATAGTTACTTTCAAAAAAGCAGACATTGCTTCACTGTGTTTGGATATTTAGTATTCCAAAAGAAAAGTGGTTCTAGCTGATATTTTTTTCCATTATAGATATATTATTTTTGTTTCCTAAATTATTGCTTATTGAAATTTTCCTTCAAGGTTTGAATTCAACAATATTGTGAAAATGTGTATGGTTATGGTTCTCTATCCATTGATATTCCTTAAGATGTTTTAAGTCTTTCAATCTTCACATGGTTGTTTTCTAAATACATAAAATGTATTCTATTACTAGTATGTTTTATTTGGTATGCTTTCATTTCAGTTAATCTTGTTTTATACACAGGAACATTATAATTATATTTATGTTGTTTATCTTTCATACTTTTGACATTTTCCCTCATATTTCATCTTTTTGTTCTGTATAATTATAGAGGATTTCAAGTTTTCCTTCCACAATACCAATTTACTTACTTCAATCAGTGTAGATTATAATTCTGTGAATGCAGAATTTTTAGTTTCCTTGCATTAATTTTTATCTAATGTCATTTTTATATCATCCAATTTTTTTAACCTCAAGTTGTTTTATATCTATGCCAGACTGTTTTTTCCTCTAAATATTTTTCTACATGTCTTTTGCACCCTTTAGAGAAAAACCAAACTCTTCTCTACTTTGTTCCCAAATTTCCCAACACGGTGCTTATATTAATTTGTTATTCCTCTGATGTTTTAGGATCCTATTCTCTCTCCCTTTCTTTGTAGTAATATTCCATAGGTTTTATGGCTTATTTTCATGTCATTTTGGCTGTTTATTAGTGATTAGTGTATATGGTTTACTCTTGGTTATACTCTATTACCACTTGAGGAATTGTCAACTTTTTATTCTCATATTTCCAACTATAGGGCATGATAATAAAGTTGATTCCCATTTCATTTTCCGTATTTTAGCTAGCATTTCCTAATATTCTCAATTATGCAGAGGGGGCCACTTTTCCAAACTCTATTCATGCTTCTCCAATATCCTGAATTGTCCAAATATAAGGGAAGTTCCAGTTCCCTTCATGCACAACTACTGTTTTGGGTTTTTGTTTTTCCTGACTCTTTCTAAATCTACCATGTTTGCCTCATGGTGACCAACTAATAAAATACAGTGGGCTAGAATGTGTTGTTTCCTGGGAGCTATTATCTCTGAATAAAAATAGAAAGCCAGGGAGATAGTTGGAGTGAGAGAAACTTTAGCTACTTTTAGATATACGGTTGTATAATAATGTGGTCTCTGACCAGTTCCTGTTAGGTGTAGATCCCAAAACTCTGAGTTGAAGAACTGGAAATGTAAGATATGATAGATATCTCCTTTCAATTTTCTTGGTTGACTTGTTTTCTATTTTACAGATTTTCTTCTGAACTCAATTTTACTGTTACACAATTTTAGTTGTGATTTTGTTTTTGTTTTTGTTTTTTCTATTTTTCTTCAATGTTTAGAGAAACAGTCAGTTTTACATTAAGGAGTACTGTCATGCACACTTGAAGATGCATTTGAACATTTTTCTGATATCAAAAATTTGGAAACAACTTAAATATTCTATAATTCTATTTTTTGATTATTATATAAATTGTGACATAACTTGGATTATTATGCATAATTCAAAATCATATTTTAAAAAATTCTTTACTGACACAAAATATTTTGTGAAAAAACAAGATACATATATAACTGGATTATTCCTGTCTTGCTAAAAAAAGATATATATTTTTTTATATGTATATGTACATTGCACAGAAAATATCTTGGGAAGAAACACATGTATATATTCAACATTGGTTATCTTGGGCTGGTGGTATTTTGAGTGAATTTCTATTTTTTTTACTTGTATGTATATTCGAAGTTACCTTCAATAAGCAAGTGTTTATTTTGTTTTGCTTTGTTTTATTTTTAAAGAGATAGCAAGGTTCTTAGAAAATAGTGATTTTGGCAGAAGGTTAAAAAACCAAAATTACTCCAAGGCATAAATTTTACTATTTAAGCAATATGTAAACAATTCTCATTTAATTTTTTTTTTAGTATTAGCCATTTTGAGTAATACTAACTTCAAACAAGTATTGCTAACATTTTGCAGAAGAGAAAAACATTGGCTAGCTGAGCAAAGGAGGCTGCATTGTAATTTATGTGGAATTTGTAACTCGTATTTGAAGACAATAATGTTTGTTTGTATTTAAAAGAGAAACTCCCACTGGCACTTTAAAATCTGCCAACATCATAATGGTTTTGCTTCACTTAAGAATTAGAAAATATTGAAAAAGGTCACTGCTTATATCTGTCATGGTAAAAACCTGACCATATTCAGCAGCTTGATTTTGGCTAAAATAACATGCATGTGCTGCATGTCTATGTGGCATACCAAATTGAAATGGAATATTGTGCTTTCTCCTCATCTGTGATGAACATTTATTTTTTAGATATTATTTTCAAGAGAAGAACTATTGTAATTCATATAGTATACTTTTTTTTGCACCCCAAGTCTTATCACTTGTTTTATTTTAGAACAGCACAAATTTTGAGAATCAAATATCAACATTGTACAAAAGATCCATAAAATTGTGCAACGGAGTCTTAAGGAAATAATCTGACTGTAATATTAGGATAATAAATGTGTAATCAAATACATGAGAATTATTTGCTGTTAAAATCAGTCTATTAAAATCAACATATTTGTGTGTATATATATGTATATATATGTATGTGTACATATATACACATACACAAGTGTATATATATATATAATACCTTTTTTTTGAGGCAAGGTCTTACTTCATAACCCAGGCTGGAATGCAGCCTGCATGGCTCACTGCAGCCTTGACCTCTTGGGCTCAAGCAATCCTCCCACCTCAGCCTCCTGAGCAGCTGGGACCACAGGCACATGCTACCACGCCCAGCTAATTGTTTTGTATTTTTTGTAGAGATGAGGTTTTGCCATATTGCCCAGGCTGATCTCAAACTCAAGGAAACTGCCCACCTCAGACTCCAAAAGTTTTGGGACTACAGGTGTGAGCCACCATGCCTGGCAAAATCAATGTTTAGGAAATGATTTCTACCTGTAGAATAAGTACATAGGCTATATACACATATTAAGATATATGCTAAAAGTAGTGCCAGAATACATCTAGTTATAGTTATATTCATTTCCTTGCTCTAACAGCAGCTGGTTTAATTACATCAAAGAAGAGGAAATTAATTAATCAGTAAGGAGATTCTATAGCTCTTTATGTGATTAATGGTAAGGAGACCAGCCTCCAGAACTAGACTGAGTTCAAATCCCAATGATGTTATTATACTTACTTACCCAGGGGAGGTAGTGGTTGTGGCATGAATTCACTCCAAGAGATGTACTTCAAAGAGTTTGAGATAAATATTTCCTTCTAACAATAACCAAACTTAACATAGTCAGGAGAGAATGAAATGTCAGGACTTGAGTGCATTAATCTCTGCTTCTCTTGCTCTGCCAGTTTCGTTCTTTCCTACTGCATTGCAGGGTGCTCCATGGGCAACTGCAACTTTGCACATGGCCTTTTACCTTTGAGGCAACAACCTTTATGTATTTGCCAACAAAAAGGAGAGAACATCTATCTCTGAGCTTTATTTCATAAAATCCAGTGCAATGACTGGCCAATCACGGTAACTGTGAGCGTGTATTACTTTTCCATTGCTGTGAAACCAAATACCACAAATTTAGTTGCTTTAAACAAAATACATTTATGATCTCAGTTTCTGTGGCTTAGGAGTTTGGATGTAGGTTAGCTGGGTTCTCTGCTCATGTCTTACAGCCTGAAACTGAATTGTTGGCTGGTTCTGTAGTTTCATCTGAGGTTTGGAGTCCTTCTCTTCCAGGCTCATTCACGTTGTTGGCAGAATTAAGTTCCTTGTGATTGTAGGACTGAGATCCCCATTTTTTGTCCCCATTTTTTTGTGAGTGGGTGCATTCTCAGCTACTAAAGGCCATGCTCATGTCCTAACCACTTGGCCCTCTGACATCCTGGCAGCTGACTTCTCCAAAGCCAGCAGGAGAACCCCTCTCTTGTTCTGCTGCAATAAAGTCTTATATAATCATGGAAATGACTATCCCATCACATTCACTGGTCTCACCACCCCCCCCCCCCCAATAGGAAGAGAATTATATAGAGTGTAAGTACCAGGGAGTGGGAATCTTAGGTGTCATCCTAGAATTTTGCCTATCGTAGGGACTAGAGATTTGCACTTGGACCAGCCAGAGTCATAGCCCATTCCTATGAGCTCACAGAGCTCACTTATCCTCTACTCTTTGCTTCTTTTTTTCTGACATTTCAAAGTGTAAGGATAATGAATCTTATTCTCTGGATATAAAGCCTTTGCAGTCAGTCAGGGTTTTGCTGTCTTTTCTTTCCTGTTCCTGAATCCAAGATACTTTCATCATCAGAATTTCTCAGTAAATGTTTGCTGAACTGAATTCATTAATTAAATATGTTAAATGTGCTGATAATCTCTTTGAGAAATAAATTCCCACCTGTCCTGGCATCCACCTTAAAAACATCTATTAGGAAAGCTATAAACGGACCAGAGCTCTGAATTACTTCACAACCACCACCAACTCAGACATAAAAACTCTTTTTGTTTAGTCCCAATTTTCAACATGATATTTGAATTTTAACCCACAACAATGAGTCCAAATATTTATCTTGGATTTTGAAGTGAAGCCACTTTATTAAATATGCCATATTCACTCAAAGTAAATTAATTTGGATTAATTTGGTTGATTGAATCTCTTTTCATATAAGAACTGTTGCAATAACTATTTTTATACTGTGTAAATGAACATGCTAGAAAAATAATACCACAAATTTTTAGGAAATTTTACATTGTAGAAAAGGCCAAGCCTAGTTATAAAACTAAAAAAAAATAAAAAATAAACCTTTTGGCATCACACTTAAGAAACCAAATATGGATGAAAAATGCTGCTAACCCATCTTTTATTTTCTTTCTCTTATAATTCATGCCACCAAAATAAAGCTTACGAATTTTATAGCAACAATGGCTTTCCCTTAAATAGTGATAGAAATATGGCTAATTTTGAAATACATTACAGCTTATGAAAATGTTTTGTGGCAAATTTTGAGTAAAATATCTTCTTTAAAGGAGGACAGTAATAAAGACTTGAAAGAACAGGAAACGTAATGAGACCAGGAAAAACAAAAAGCTGTACCGTCATTTTTTTTCCAGGTTTAAGGAAGGATGTTTTAATATTAGTCTTCAATTCTTAAGCATGATTTCATTTTAACCTTACAAAAGTTCAGTTTTCCACACTCTGGAATGTGATGGATTTCGGCTTCTCTAAAGAGTAAAGCATCAAGAAAGAAAAATCCCTGTGGATATTGGAAAGAATCACATCATAGGTTAGTAGTTGCCTCCATTGTTGCCTAAATGGCTTTTATCTATGCTTCTCCATCTGAAAAATAAGTTATTTTCTTTAGGAATCATGTTGAAATATCATTAAAGCTATACTTTCTTTTCTCTTGAAAGTGAAAACCCATAATTCTCTTAAATCTTTCACTTAATTTCTCTATACTTAATTTGTTAGGGCCTAAGAAAAGGGTAAGACAGGAACAAAACCACACTATTTCAAAGGACATCCTTCAGCAAGGAAAACATTTTGCTTGCTGGTTAGGGAAACCATATTGATTAGCTTGCTACCTACTTTATTGACCTAATGGAGAGACTGATGTATAAAACACAGGTGATGGTAATATTATGAAGGCTACTTATTTAAAATGACATTGTTTACACAGCAAATGGGAGGCAGAAGGCCGTATTGAAAATACGTACCCATTATTCAATTTACTTAATGGATTTTGAATTTGATCATATTTCTCAAAGCCTAGAAGCTAATTCAATGGTGATAAGATCATTTTGTGGTATAATTGCCTTGACACCTTCTAATTTTATTTTTATTTATTTTTTTGAGACAGGATCTCACTCTGTCACCCAGGCTGGAGTGCAGTGGCGTGATCATGGCTCACTGCAGCCTCAACCTCCTGAGCTCAAGTGATCCTCCCCTCTCAGCCTCCCAAGTAGTTGGGACCACAAGCACATGCCACAAGTTTCTGTTTTAAAATTACAGAGATGGGTTTGTAGAGACAGAGTTTCTCCATGTTACCCAAGTTGGTCTTCAACACCTGGGCTCAAGCGATCCACCTCTCTTGGCCTCTTAAAGCGCTGGGATTACAGGCATGAGCCACCATGCTTGGCCAATACCTTCTACTTTTAAAGACTCAAAAGATATGCAGAATCCCGGAATTAAAACAAAACAAATATAGTTCACACCTATAACTGTGCTTGAATCCTTGCCATCATGGAGTTCCTAATCTAGCTGAGTACATAAATGTATAAAAAGTAAATTTTTGTGCTACAGTATAAACAAAGATCTACAGGAAAACAGACACGTAAATGTTTATGGCCTGTTACTTCATTGAGAATACATATAAGTCAGGGTGCCAAGGAGGAGAGGAGAGATGAGGTTGAAAAGTGAATTTGGTGAGAGGTACGTTATAGACAACAAAAAGTCACAACAGGCTTTTAAGTACCCTCCATGCGTGATTATATAGTATCATGTGTGTATTTCAGAAAGATCACACTGACTAGTAGTATGTAAGAGAGATTGGGAGTATAAAATGAGACATAATCCAAGTGTTAGTGTATTAGCAGTAGCTGCAGTGAACTAATGTTGGTTGTCTTTCAATTAAGTTTTTACACTCTACTAAGCACTCTTCAAGCTTACTCTTCACCACAGCCAAATTTTCAAAGAGCTGCTTAGCTAGTAAAGGGAGCCACAGGATCTGCACTGAGGTACAAACTCTTAACATGATACATGTTTGCCAGACAGAGCAAAAGTGAGATCACGCACGCGTGTGTGTGTGTGTGTGTGTGAGAGAGATTTAAAGTTTTCAATTAAGTCTGTAACAGTGGTAATAATGAAGAATTAATCAGCTTAAGAGGCAGTTTAGGAGTGGAATCAAAGGGATTTGCAGGATAAAGTGGCACTGGGTGGTGAGAAAAGGATCTGAGGATGAAGAGGTGGTGATTTTCCTTTGGTTGTTTGGGTGAAGGATCTTTTCCTCAGGAAGAGCTGGAAAAGGAGTTTATAAATTTAGGTTTGAAAATATGGTTTTGAATCGTTTGTAGGGACATCCAGATGGAGATGCCCATTTTGGAGCTATAAATACTTCTCTGAAGCCCTGGAAAGACATGACATTCAAGATGGAGTGATTGGAGATCTTGAATATGGTTGAAATCACAAGAGTGAATGAAGTATTCCACAGTCAAGGAAGGCACCACTGGTCAACTCAGTTTTTGAGTTGGCAGTGTCGGAGGACACAGTGACGCAGACTAAGCAAATGGAAGTAAGAGGGGAGGGAGATGTCAGGGAAGCTGAGATCTCGGGGTTCAATCAACATTCTCAAATGCCGCAGAGAACACACACACACACAGGCACACACACACGTTAACAAGGAGTGTGGCTTCATACAAAGCCACATATTTTATCTTAAGCCAAAACTGGGCTATTCACAGCCATATAGTCGACTTCTGCTTTTTGTTTTGTTTTGTTTTGTTTTTAAATGAGATACCAATGTGTCCCACCTCGCGTTCTCCTTCATCGCCCTTCCCTTTCCTCCCTTCTTCCATGCAGAATGCAATTCTCCTCCACATTTCAATGTTTTGGGACTTGCCTCCCACTCCTCTCCCTTCCCAAGGCTTCCTGTCTCCATGGAAACATTCGCTTAATTAACCCAACGCAGGGAGAGGGCATCGCTGGCCCAAGTGAAAGCCGCCAGAGCAGCTACAGCAAGAGCTGGAGCAGAGCGAGAGAAGGAGACTAAAGGGAGGCAGGCTGCGAGGTGGGCTGTGACCCAGGAATCGTGGGCAGCTTGGGCCGCCGCACCCAGAGCAGTGCCAGCACCTCCGGGCCAGTTGCCCTGGCACCCGAAACTTGCAAAGCACAGGCGCCGTGCAGCTGCAGGTCCGGGTCCGGGTCCAGATGGGGGTCAGGGCGGACTGCAGGGGTGCGGTGGCTCCTGCGACTTCTCAGCCTTGCGTCCTCTGCACTTTGACTGTCTTCCAGGTCTCAGCTCTTTCCTTCTTTGTCCACCAGTCTAACCATTCTTTAAACCTCAATCTTTTCGTTTATACTCTGCCTCTCTCTCCCTGTTTCAAAAGTTGGCGCTTTTTGACTCTAAAATAGTATGCATTAGGACAGGGGCTCTTTACACACTCCCAGGGCAAACACAGTGACTCACAGAATTGAATTTGAGTGGGGGGTTGGACTTAAAGAGCGGGCATCCTGGAGCTTTCCACTTTCGCATTTGTATTATAGTACACAGCCTTCAAAATTATAGTTTACGCTTAGATTTAGGGGGGAAATTAATACCATAGCCCTAGAACACTTACATCAGGTTGCTTGGGAAAATGGGCAAAGTTAAAGCTTTGCAGTTTTGTGGAAGGGTCTGGATTTAATTATTAGGCATTTCTTTTTAACTGGGTTGCATTTTATCTGAGCTAAACTCCTGCTTAAGAAGACCTAAAGAGGATTCTGTAGGAATAAACTTGCTTTACAGTGAGCTTTCAGGAGCTTTAAATTTGATCCTGGGGAACTGTTTACTATTAAAATGGTATTTTCAGTTTTAAAAACATATACAAAATACAGGTTTTTTTTCTTTGTATCTTAAGTTGAATACAAAAGTTTTTAGGTCCTTGGGGGCTCCACGTTCCTATGAAAGGCTAGGCAAGCTTTTTAGATGAATATATTTTAAAAATAAATTGAGTTGAAACGACTATTGAACGTTGTTTCTATTTAAGTTTCAGTTTCATGTATTTCGAAATATTTTTCATGATGATGGTGTAATTTTAAAATGTGAGGAATTAGTTCCAAAGAAGCAGCAGTTGCATAGGTGTTCTAGATTTCCATTAATTGAGGTTAAATAATTTCACACAATGCAATGTAATTTTGTGTAATTGCCTGATAATTCATTTTATTTCTAACACCTCTTTTATACTTAATTAAAACAGTTTCTAGAAATGCGTTATTTTGTTATTTGTTGGAAAGTACTAATGTTTCCAATTTTATTTAGTGGAAAAGTTATGCAGCACTCACCTATTAATGCCTTAACATTCAATTGGATGAGCAGTCATTCTAAATTGAAAATTCATGACATTAAAATGATATACACACACTCCATTTAAAGGATGTCCAATAGTTTAGTTTTGAAGCTAAAAAATACATGTTTAATTGAACTGAATACACTTTACTTTGCAGATGGAGAAATTAATTATTCTACTGCTCTGGTTACAGTATGTTGTTAAGGTAAGACATTTTTGAGTGCACCCTCTTTGGAATAATTAGCTAATGGGCAAGATGTGATTGCATTGAATCTATCATTCTGGAAAATACGGAGTATACTGAAGGGAAATAATACTAAATATCAGGTTTAGTACCTAAGAAAAAAAATTTTCTTTGCTAGGTGTCACTCACATATGTATTTTTATAGCTTAAAAATTGTGTTGGAGATAATCATGGAGATAAATCAGAATTTGGGAAGAAGACAGAGTATAATAAGGCATTTCAGAGTTGTTTTTGGTAGGAATTTTGATACATATATTCTCTTGAAAGTTGAAATGTTTTTTGTCATTGAGGGAACACCAAGGGTCTCTGATTCTGTGGTCTATCTTACTTGGTTTGCTAATATTTTCATTACACATAGATGAAATAAGGGTCTAAAATGACTCAGTGTCAAACATTTTGTACCCAAATGTATTTTCTTTGCAAATGTGTTGTCAAGAATGTATGCAAAATAATTCAGTTTTGTAGACATTATCCCCAAGGTTCACAATTGGCACTCCAGGAGGGTTTGCCATGTTTTCTCTGAGACTTTGAGTCTCTGCCTCTTCCCTTACCCCAGGGATACAATGTTTCCTAGTTAGAGAGACATGGATCTTAAATTTCCATGCTCTTATTTTACTTGCTTTACTGAAGTCATTTTCAAAATTATATTTATAAATAGAGTAACTGACAGAGTAATTCATGTGTAGACACTGATACTGCTGAAATGTTTAAAAATTATAATTTCATGTATTTTAGGTGTCATTTAAATAAATCTGCTTATAAAATAACAATCAAGAATGCATTTTTACTGTTTTTTACAGTTTCTTCTCTTTTCCATTTTAGATCTCAAAAAATTTTCATTATATACCAATGAATAAACAAACAACAGAAGTTTTTATTGAATGGGATGAATTTCCTAAGGGAGGAAATCCTGAATTTTATTTTTTAAAATATCAACTTGTTAATGATTTTGCTCAAAGAGTAAGGAATCTTTTCTTGGTTCTGATAAAAAGTAAGCATAGTGTAAATCTGGTGTTACCAAGTGCCACATTGTAAATAGGAACCTAATAGTTATCAGGGTTTCTTATTTTATTAATATATAAAATGTTAGCATTTTTTGAAATATCTTTAATAAGTAGATGATCAAATAATATTTAACTTTTTCATAGGAATGACTATTTGTCTTTTTAGAATTTATATACCAAAGGAGAATAATTCTTTAAAAAATGTCTTTTATGTAGAAATAAACATTTCATATATATATTTATATTCCACATTGAAAAACTACTTTTATGAAGGAGATATACAAAAGTCAAATTTTTAATTAATGTGCCTGGCTTAGAGATAATGTTCAATAAATATTTCTTAAGTAGATGAATATAATTATTTGCAGAATGTAAAAAGTATTCTCGCAGACCCACAAAGACGTCAGAAATTAATAATAACACTAAAGGAAAATGAAGATTATCACATCATTTTACAGTCCATGAGATATGGACAAATTTTAAGTGAAAAGTCATTTCAAATTCGTAAGTAATGTATATGTTGATCAACTATGTAAATTTTCATTACCAGATAATTTAAATTTTACAATGATTAACAGGTATAAAATGGTACTGTAAAATTATAATAGTATTATTTTTTACATAATGTAAATCTCAGAATTTAAAGAAAATTATAAACTGAGGTAAGAATATAGTTTTAAGTTTTGACATTTTATGTGTACTAGTGTGAATGGATAGGTAGAGTGGAGATTTTACGTGTTATCCAGATTACGTAAAAAATATAATGTGGTTCTGTAATCTAATTCATTCATTCTATGTAGAATAGAAGAAACTCCCATATAGTCTAGAAAATATTTTATGGGTAGATAATGTTTTCTCATCATGGTGAATCATGTAACTCAATATCCTTTGTGTTTCATTCAATTTTATTTGAATCTGTGCTAATTATTCTCCCTGATTTTTTAGGTGGAATCTCAACTAGCAATATTAAAACAATAGCAACAAGTACAAGTGTTTCTTTTAACTGGAGTGCGCCCTCTTCCAAAGATATATCAGTGTCAATATCTTTCAATAATTATTCACAAATTATGCAAAATAAAGTTATGGTTTATGAGTGGGGTAATTTAAAACCTGCAGCTTTTTATGCTTTCACATTTGAATTTAAACAGTTACACTTGGATTTCATAAATATATTTCAGAGACTGGATGTTCAAGTTGAAACAGGTATATAGACATTTGGTTCATCATTCATTATATATTTATTATATATTTTGTAGATAATGTAGCAGTTGTATTGTATTTCAAAAGAAAGTGATCTGGCCAAGTATTAATCACTGCAGGCTGCTTGTAATCAAATTAGCATAGTCTCCTTTTTTGACTATATCATTCTGGTATCTGACTGATTATTGAACAAGCTGGACTTAGCGGAGTAATGGTAGAAACCAAACTAATAACTTTATTTTCTTCCCAGCACTTCCTTTAAACCCAAGTGGGTTCTCTTTTTCTTTACTCTGACAAAGAGTCATACAAATTCCATAGCGTTTTAGGTTACTTTAATGAGTCAACAAACAGTCTCATTTTCAGGTATTACAAGATCCATTACAATATATTACAAACACACTGATCTTTCATCCTATTTAAAGCTTCTCTGTTACTCATCTATGATCAGACCTGACCACAATTAGGAAAAGTTTAGGGGAAAGGTGAATGTGTTCAATTTTAGGGTCTTCCTAGTTTCATGTCTTTCCTCCACAAGGTGGGAACAGGTAGAAGGGGACAGAATCATAGATAGCTGATGAGGGCAGGACACTCTTTGTGACGGTCTGAGAGTGTCATTTTAATATCCCCTACAGGAATAATAAAAAAGATACAACACATGTATTGTACAAGTGAAGTATAGAAACACTCAAATAGGAAGAAAAAATAAAATAAGGTAATTAAGCGTCCTTTCTCCTGTGGGGGAAAAAAAAAAGACAAAAGATCTTCAGAACTTTCTCACATATTCCTACTGTGTTGAGTTGAGGCACTGGTAGAATATTAACATGAACTGATGTGCAATATTTTCTCTGAACAGGCTGCTATTTTCTCCAGTCTTTCTGTGGTACATAATCTTGGAGAATAACGCTAAGCAGCCATTCCTGCTTTTTTTCTGGAAGGTAAACACTTTTGAAGTCAAGTGACTGAGAGCAAAATTTTTAGCAAGCATTGTGTCTAGTACTCCAAAATAAAAAGAAACCTGAAATGTGATAAAAAGTTTGCTACCAATACAAAAGTAAGGGAAAAGAAAGACAATCTAAAGTAAGGTTTTCTTTAGAAAGAAAAACATCGTTTTTTATTTTAATAAAGTTATAATTGGACAATAATTCTGCGTAACTAATTCTCACAGCTATTTAAAAAACCATGTTAATTGGTGGTAGTTTATTTGCTCCTTGATTAATAAACAAAGCTTTAATATTTTTATTGGTTTGAAAGTAGTATAGGGAAGGTGCACACTTAATACTATGAGGTTTTCATAATTAACTTGTATACATATTAAGAAATATAATTATGAAATGTTATATTACTGAATTCATCTTTAACAGGGGATTTTTCTTTTGGTAGGATCGTGTTCACAAGGATGGGCAGCATTAAAAAATAACTGTTATAGAATTAACAATGACAGTAAGCCATGGAATATAGCCCAGCAACATTGTAAGTTATCCTTAAGTTCTGCACACCTTGTGGATATGAAAAATGAAGAGGAAAAAAATTTTGTATTTTCGTATCTCAGGTCAAACAATCAAATAATAATATGGACTGGTCTTAATGATATGAAGGTCAGTAAATGTAAAGAAATACATATATTGTGATAAATGAAACTTTATTATCTATATTCATTCATGCATTCTTTATTCATTGATTTCTTCCTTCATTAATTCAATACAGTTTCTCTTTCTATAGATACCCGTTTTAATATATTTTTAGGCATCTTTTTTAAAACCTAATTTTCCTTTAATTTTGGTATTCCCCAGACCATTTCTAAGTTCATTTGAGTGATTTCATCCATTTCTTCACTCAATTTATCACCTGAACCACCAATTATTCTTAAATTCTTTATCTAGTCTACTTTCCTCTTATGAGTCCAGAAATATATCTAATTTTCTTCTGATTATCCCTCTGGCACTTCTTGTAGACACTGTAACATTGCCAAGACTGAACTTGCCTTCTCCCTCTAATCAAACCTGTTTCACTTCCTTTATTCCTCACCTCTGCAAACAGTGCAATAATATGAACCCCAAAACATGAAAAGTGTTTTTCCATTTTCTTCTTTTTCACTCCACACATCAGTCTTGTGAAGCTCAATTTTACTAAAAGCAATACAGAAAGATCTGGAGATTTTATTTAACACTAGTGAAATAAGGAGTGTGTAACATTTTTCTTCAACATTCCTAACACTTTGGAAAGTCTCATGAAACTTCATTTGGTCAGCATTTTGTAGAGAAACTCAAGACCTAACATAGTCATCTCTGTCTGTCTGTGTTTTCTTCTTGATGATCCACTGACTTTTATTTCCTGGCACTCAAAGATAAATCTGTTCTCCTTGAGATATCCTTATCTATAGTGAACTAAGGCAGATCCTACCAATTTGATGCCAACTTTCCTGTGGAGCTTTGCATAAGCTTGGGAAAACCTCTAGGAATCCTTAATTGCATTTTAAAAATTATTATTTTATTGAGTTTTCTTTATCTTTTAATAGGCAATGAATGAAATTCTAATAAAGATTCCTTAAATCACAATTCATCTTAGACGTCTCAGACTCCCTCTCCCAGCATGCCAGTCTCTTCTTAGCAAGTAGACCAGTTAATGTGTGTGTATATATATGTGTGTATATATATGTATATACACACACACATATATATATATATATACAAACATACAGTTGTTTCCTACTGTTAGCATGATATATTAGGAAATTGGGGCACAGGGAGATTCACTTGCCCATATGGACATGCATCAGATGCTACCCTTAACCATGATATTTTGAGGTTGACATCAAAGTTACCTACTACATCATAATCCCCATGGTAGGTTCAGAAAGTAATTACTCCTTTAAGTAAATCTGTGCTGAATAAGTGCAAAATTGTTACTGGACTCCAAGGATGGAGAGTGTGTCTTATTCAGCATTCCATTCCTGGCTTCAAACTGGGGTTTGGTACTCAACAGGAACTTAATGAATGAAAGATTAATAGTCTCTTTCTTTCCTTTTGGGATGCTTGCATAGGTAACCTTCATTTAGTTTTCACTTTATAGTTGTAGTAGGTGCTATCATTATTCCCATTTTATACAGGAAAATAGATCTTAGAGAGATCCTGGGGCACATAACTTATCAATGCCCATTCCAGGCCTTGAACTTATATCTGTCTGACCAACTCTCATGCCCTAATCACTTGAAATACTATCACTGATCATATGCCTATTTTTAAAACTACAACAATACATATGTAATAAAGCAGACTTTTTGAGGAAATAGTATTTCTTCATTCTGTTAGGTGGAATTTAAATGCATTGTTTTAAAATCTTTTTAAAATGTCCAGAGGAAACAGGTCTCTTTAATTCTTACCCATGCAGCTTGGTTGGTGCTGTGCTTGATTTTGGGGATGGTCTGATGACCAAAATATAGACATAGTATCTGTTTTCATAGTGTTCATTATCTCTGTAAGTATTACATTTATTTTTTAAGGAGGTGTTATGTATTCGCTGTATTACAAACATACTCTCTAAAACTATTGACAACTATGCAAAGTAGTCATGATTATTTCCATTGCACAGGCAAGAACATTTAGTTTCTAAGATTAGTAGTTGCCCAAGAGTAGATAGTTAAGTGTCAGAAATATAATTAGTATGCAGGAGTATTTTGTCAAAGCTTACACTTTTTTAAAACTACCCCTTTCAAGAAGGATAGATATATGACAGATATTTATTACTTGTGAAAATTGGGTTGGTGACATTCACCAAGGACATCCTTTAGAAGAAAGGTATCAACAACGTCTCCTGATGCATGCAATTTATTTGATGATTTCAAATGAAATAACTAACATTTAATGAATATTTTCTCTGAGCCTCATTGTGTTGAGCCTTTGAATGTACTGCCTCTTTAATCATTACAACAACCTTAAGATGTAGTTTCTATTATTATACTCATTTTACAGATGAGAAAATAGAGGCTTATTGCGAGATTTGCAATTTGCCTGAAGACATATGGCTAATGAGTTAATGAAAGTGAACTCTGTCTCTTGCTGCTGCTGCTGCTTCCTTCTCCTCCTCCTTCTTCTCCTCCTCCTTCTCCTCCTCCTCCTTCTCCTCCTCCTCTTCTGCCTCCTCCTCCTCTTCCTCCTCCTCCTCTTCCGCCTCCTCCTTCTCCTCCTCTTCCTCCTCCTTCTCTTCCTTCTCTTCCTCCTCCTCCTCTTCCTCCTCTTCCGCCTCCTCCTCCTCCTTCTCCTCCTCTTCCTCCTCCTTCTCTTCCTTCTCCTCCTCCTCCTCCTCTTCCTCCTCTTCCGCCGCCTCCTCCTCCTTCTCCTCCTCCTCCTCCTCTTCTTCCTCCTCCTCTTCCTCCTCTTCCACCTCCTCCTCCACCTTCTCCTCCTTCTCCTCCTTCTCCTTCTCTTTTTTCTTTTCTTTTTCTTTTTTTTTTTGAGACGGAGTCTCGCTCTGTCGCCCAGGCTGGAGTGCAGTGGCGCGATCTCGGCTCACTGCAAGCTCCGCCTCCCGGGTTCACGCCATTCTCCTGCCTCAGCCTCCCGAGTAGCTGGGACTACAGGCGCCCGCCACCACGCCCAGCTAATTTTTTGTATTTTTAGTAGAGATGGGGTTTCACCGTATTAGCCAGGGTGGTCTCGATCTCCTCACCTCATGATCCGCCCGTCTCGGCCTCCCAAAGTGCTGGGATTACAGGCGTGAGCCACCGCGCCCGGCCTCTTTTTTCTTTTTTGACATAAGTCTTCCTCTGTCACCTAGGCTGAAGTGCAGTGGCTGAAGCAGAGATCACTGCAGCCTTAAACTCCTGGGCTTAAGCGATTCTTCTGCCTCAGCCTTCCAAGTAGCTGGGATTACAGGCATGAGCCACTGGCCTGGCTCCAGCTGCTTTATCATGAAGGAAATCTACATAAAAATATTAAACTGGTTGATAATTTTAAAATCTTAGAAAATTTTATAATGAAGTTATGATTATTAAAATTTTCAAATACACATATTTGAAATGCAGTGACTGAAGATATCACACTTTTCCTTTTAATTGGCTTAATTTGTTCATCTTATTACAGAAAGAAGATCTTCTTACATGGGCAGATGGATCATCTTTTGGCCTTAAGAAAAATGAAATATTTTCTTTTCCATTGCTATCCAAGAATGAAACACATTGCTACATTTTACAGCAAAATGCAACTGGATCAAACTATTTCTTTACAAGATTTTTCTGTTACGTTCCATTGCCGTATGTTTGTGAATATGAATGTAATTATTTTTATTATTCTTTCTTATATTCATGCAGCTTTTTATTATTTAATTTTAATTTATTTATTTCATTATGGAATTATAATTTGTAATTAAAAATAATTATCTTTTCTATTTTTTCAGTACCTTCTCTGCAGGAAAGCTTTTTGCTTTATATAAAGGATGTTGGAACAACTGAAGTTGTATTTAGTTGGAATAATTTGAATTTTTGGAATAATTTGAATAAGTGGGTGAAATTGGGATATAAGATTATCATTAAATATTCTTTAGATTATACAGAAGAACAATATTTTGAAAGCATGCCCCCAAATACTACAGAAAAAGCAATTACCCAACTGTTTCCTGGTCGTATTTATAGATTTTTACTCTTCGCAATAAATGAATGGGAGGCAAAAACTACTTTAAGTCCAATATTCACTGTAGAAACACGTAAGTTACAAGACACCTGAAAATATAATTTAAAAAAATTTTAATACTGTCATTGGCAGATATTTTATGAGGGTCTGGTATTTTCTCATATAACTCTGGAGATACCTCTGTATTTAATCATTTTAGGCTGGGTGCGGTGGCTCACGCCTGTCAGCCCAGCACTTCGGGAGTCCTAGGCGGGTGGATTGCCTGAGGTCAGGAGTTCGAGACCAGCCTGGCTAACACAGTGAAACCCTGTCTGTACTACAAATACAAAAATTAGCCAGGCATGGTGGTGCACACCTGTAGTCCCAGCTACTTGGTAGGCTGAGGCAGGAGAATCACTTGAACCCAGGAGGTAGAAGTTGCAGTGGGCTGAGATCATGCCACTGCACTCCAGCCTGGATGACAGAGCAAGACTCTGTCTCAAATAATAATAATAATAATAAGAGTAATAATTTTGTAATCAATCTGTTTATGCGTTGGTTTTTCTGTTAAACTACAAACCTCATGAAGACATGAACTATGTCTTATTTGTCTTACAGTACCAGCTAGAGTAGTGCCTACCTCATAGGGGATGATCAATAAATTTTTGTGGAGCTGTATTTCCGATATGTGCTGAGAGCAGGAAAGGGACAGCTATGCATCCCTGCCTTTAATAGGCTCACACTGGAGACAATTGGTAAAGAATAAAAATAAAAGCAAACAAAACTATACAGCAAAAGAATAACCTAAATATCCAACCAGTGGTGCATTTAATAAGTGCTGACTTGAATTCATACAGTAGATGACAGGAGAATACTCATGGAAAGGAGAGGCTTAGACTCAAATTTGAATGAAGAAAAAGCATGTTGGGAGCAGCAGTGCAGACATAAGAATTTGTGTAAGAAGCCTTGTGCAGATTGACTAGAGAAGATAATTTCCTTGGGCATGAGGGTAAAATCAGTGTGGGAGGTAGATGGTGCCAGACTTGGGAGTGGCAGGGGTATCTGTCTCAGATGCTTGGACTTGACCTTAGAAGCAATGGAAATCCATTAAGACTATAGTTTCTAGCACTTGTTTTACATTTTACAAAGCACTTTCAATGCATTATCTCATTCGGTCCTTGCCTCAACCCTGGGAGTAGCTATATAGAAATGAGAAAACTGAACTTCCGGAATGTTAAGTAAACTGACTAGAGTAACATGCTTTGTTAAGCAACCAAGCCACACAAGAACCCAGATGGTCTTATTGTAACTCCTGAGCTGTTGCTCCTAGAGAAAGAATCAAGAATGTGTTAGCACATGTATATTGAGGAGTGGGGGATGGATATAGGTTTGACGCCATGTGCAAGGTACTATAATAAGAAAATTAATCTGGAAGCATTAATTAGGACAATCACTGGCACTGGATGAAATGGTTAGAGTAGGGAAACAGTTCTGTAAAAGGATGAGTGCCTGCGTTGCAGTGATAATAAGAATGAAGGGTGAATAACAAAGTCTCTGCCCTCTAGTCTGACAAGGCAGAAGAGGTAAGAGACATATATAATGTATGATCATTAAATGCCATGCACACTGTTTTGGTAGTGAGAATAGTAAAATAATTATTGAACAATAGCGTGTGGCAAACACTGTGCCAAGTGTTTTACATTCTTCATCTCATTTAATCTTCACAAAAGCTTTATGAGGTACCTACTAATGTAATTCCCATTTTACAGTCAGAGGGGGTAGGTAATTTTCTCAGGGAGTGAAACTATAAAGTGGAAGAGCCAGGACTCACCCCCAGTTTTTGTTTCTTTTCCAAGCTAGAGTATTTGGAAATATTGAGAAGTGAGAGAGTATTCTGCCAAATCATGTCACTAAGCAACGTATTTTTGGTTGTCTTTATCTCCCAGGCCTTTTGTCAGCCCAAAATTTCAGAGTTACACATGTTACCCTAACAGAAATATTTTTACACTGGGATCCTCCAGATCCTGTATTTTTTCATCATTACCTTATCACTATTTTGGATGTTGAAAACAATACATCAGAAGAGGTGTTTGTTGAAAAACGCAACACAGCAACCATAGTTGGAGACCTCAAGTCTTTTCATCATTATCTGGTATATCTATTCAGTGTAGCAGAAAGAGGAACTTTAAGTTGCTTGGAGAAACCACTTTCAGTCATTACAGGTAAGCATGGCTGCGTATTGCCTTCTACTAAAAAATTCTAAACTGATAGTTTCTGTTTCTGTGCAATTTCACCGTTATGCAATATATCAATGTAACCTGTACACTTATCCCAAAATCTAAAATAATAAAAAGAAACGGTTAACTGCATATTTCAAAATATTATTTTGCTGATATTTAATTATGTTGATTCTTCATAAGTACAAATAAGTTGAACATGTTTTTGAATGTTGAATCACAATTCTAAGCATGTATTCAAAAATACTAAATTTATTTAGATTTACATGAACTCTTTAAACATTATTCCAATCTGCATTTTTTTCTACCAAAGTCCCTAGAAGACATCTTTTTTTGTCATAGCCTTGGGTGGAAAATAAATTTATCTTTATGTATCATAAGATAAACAAATTATCACATGAATATTAGTTCACCCAGTTTTTTTTAGTAACAGTAGACCCAACGAACAGGTCTGCATATTTTAATCAGTTTTACTTGGTTCTTTATTTTCTCACACTGTGTAATGTATTGACCTCTAGGGGGCAGTCTCATACTAGCATTTTTGGCAAATGCATTTCTACCCTCCTCTTAACCTCCACATAGCAGTTTTTGAATCCTTGTCCAGAACATAATCATTAAAGTAATCGATTGTTTTAATTAATAATTCTATTTATTCCCTAAAATATAAGGACATATTTTTAAAAAGAGAAAACATTATCTTACAAAACAATGCATAATTAAGCACATTTTGGCAGTATATTCTTATAAGTGTAGTGTGTGTTGTGTATTTGACATGCAGTGTGCAAAGTTCTTTGGAATTTCAACAGCTAAAATTTAAACACCCTAGACCTGAAGTAGGTGGAATGGAAAACCTGCATGTGCACAGATATAGATTAATTAACCTTCCTATACTTATTGGGAATATTTAAGATTCTTTGAAAATAATAACAATAATAGATACAATTTAATGCTTACTAAAAGCCAATGCTTAACATATAAGTATTCAGTATTGCAAATCCTAATAAAAATATTTTTCCAATTGGATAGTAGCAGGTGTTTTCTCTTCCCCAAACTCAGACAAAGTATCCTTCCATTGGCAAATGCTTGGTTTGTTGGGTCCTTTACACTTTAGGAAGGTGCTTTCATTTTTAATTGACAGATGGACTAGGAGGATTTCTCACAGATTTATTAATTTTGAAGTCGACTTAAAATCTTCTAGGAAATATACCTATTTATTTCATAAAAGGTACAATGTGAGTCTGCACTTTTAATTTTTTGGGGAGTCATTTGCTGTGTATTTTTACTGTAAGCTGATATACCAGTGCATGTCCAGGACTTAGTAATCCAGTGTTCCTTTACTCTCTTAAGCTTGAGGAATTATTCTTTTTTTCATTCATTATTCACTCAACGAATTATTTTTCAGTATCAGGAACTGAGCTAGGCACTAGAGATACAAAGATGAAGAAGACCTAGTCTCAGTAAGAATGAGACAAATAAGTTAACAGTGATAGTGCCACATTATAATTGCCATTAGAGTAGTTATGCTGTGGATACTATGGGAACATAGAGAAGGATCAGTTAGCCCAAACTCAGGGTGCCGATGGTCATGGGTAAGTGATGGGCTTAATCATGAAGGAGTAGAAATTAGCCAGCAGGTGACAGTAGGGAGGCAGAAAGATGCTGCAGGTAGAGCAAGCAGCATGTGCCTAGGCAAAGGACAGAGAAAAGACATTCAACAAAGCTGACCTAGGAAAGCTAGAGAAGCCTTTTTGAGGACACTAACATTTGAACATTAGGAATGGCTAGAGAACAGAGGGGCATGTAGGGAGAGTCTAGAAAATGTAAGCTAGGCACAGAATGTGAACACCCTTGATACATACTCTGGAGTATATATTATTTGGTAACACTGAACCTTTTTGGGGTCATGGAGCCTCTTGAGAATTTTTAAAAAATTAACTCTTATGAAAATGCAAATACATGCACAGACAATTTTGTAAGCAAATTCAGCGCTATCACAGACCCACCAAATCCCAGTGTTTCCTCAATCTCTGCTTATATGTGGCATTCGGTAGATTACATCTAAGTCCTCCATTGCAGTAAATGTTTAAATAGATTTTTAGGTTTTGCAAGAATATAAGAATAATTTTCTAAAGTTGTTTCACCCTGGAATCTTATTGGATAGTGTTTCTAATTGAATTACTCTGGCATTTTCTGATAATTTTACATAAATAATTAATTTAAACATCAGCTACAATTTTGTGAAATTAAGATATGGGATGCAGACTAAGGGTTCCACCCAGAATATTTTCCTGAGAAGTTAAAATGTGATATTAAATTGTACTGATAAAGAAGTCAACTTTAAAATGGATAAAAGTTCAAATAATAGTTTCGGCAAACTATAAAAATCATAGAGAATTCTTTAAAGATTTTTAAAGTAAAACTACTAAAAAGTTTAAAATTGCATAATTATCCTTAGAGATATGAACCAATGATTATTGTAGCTGAGAACTATTAAAAGATCAGGAAAAACATACTATAGGATAAACAATACTATAAGGAAAACATTTACAATTTCCAGAAAACTGTACGATAGGAAAAAAATCAGAAGGCTTGGTATTCAAGGAAACAGTGCAAGGAAATAGGCTGAAGTATCATCTTCAGTTATTATTATAAAGTATCAAGAAGATTCTCCAATGATATTATGCACGAACAGTGAGCATAACCTGCTAATTTCCTCTATATTTCTAATAAATATCACACCTTTCAAAAATCAGAAAAGTAGTATAAAGTTACAACTGTTTTATAATAAATACCAGCTCTGAAACTTTAAAGACATCTATATGTCAATGACTCATAAAGTTATATCTCTATATAACTTTATATAAAGCCTAGACTTTTGTCCCAAACTCCACATTCAAACATCTAACTGCGTATGCATTATTGCTCATTTGGTTATCTATGAGATGTTTTAAATTTAACATGCCCAAAACTGAACTCCAGGTGTTTCTACCCAAATCTGCTTTATCCACAGCCCTTCTCAGTTCATGGTAATTTTATTCATCCAGTTGTTTAGTCAAAAGCCTTGAAGTTGTTCTTGACTCTTCTGTTTCTCTCACAACCCATTCCCAACCTGTCAAGAAATCTTGTTTGTTCTGTCTTCAAAATAAATCCAGAGTCACACTACATCTCCCCACCTCCCTGAGTGCTGTTTTCATCCAGGCAACCATTCCACCTCACCTGGATTATTGGGCTGGCTCCCTATTTCTACCACTGGCCCTCCATGTGGTCTGTTATTAATGTCACGGCCCAAGGAGTCTTTAAAAATAGGAATGATCATGCATCTGCATATAACTCAGTAGTTGCTACCCATTTGACTTGGAGCAAACGCCTTTGAGGACTTGCATGAACTGGCTTTCTATTTGCCTCTGACCTCATCTTATTCTCTCCTTCATTCATTCTAGCTTTCCTTCCACCCTTGAACACACCAGATAAGCTCCCACTTTAGGGATTTTACTTAGCTGTTTCTTCAGCTTTAATACTCTTCTTCCAGAAATCCATATGTCTAACTCTCCAATCTCCTTCACCTTTTTGCTGAAAACCCTATCTTTTGAAAAACATCTGCCCTGAAATCCCTACTTCATACCACAACTTCCTCCTTAAAGCCACCACACTCTTCATCTCCCTCACCCTGGTTACTTTTTACGTTTTCTGCAGCACTTATCACCTCTGGAGTTCTATATAACATACGTACTTATTTTATGTATTGCTATTATCTATTCCACCTATTAGAATATGAACTCCATAAGGACAAGGATCTTTAGTTTTTACTGATGTACTCTACCTGCCTAGAAGAGTGCCTGGCACTTGGTAGGTGCCCATGTATATTTGATTAAAACATGAATAATCTCAATAATGGGAACATTACTCTGATGGCACTCTTGAAAGTATGAAGAATTTGCCAAACACTTGAGGATTATATTTGTTTCCCCTTGACTTGTAATTTTTACGTTTAACCATTTTAATAAATTTTGCATAGTAATAAGAAGAATACACTTTTCTCAAAACTTGAGTGCTTTTAAAGACATGTTGACATAACAAACTGTAAAATTTACTTTGAACATTAATATTGAATTATTTTCACTCAATAGCATGAATAATGCTAACTAATAAGCTAAGATGTGTGTATGTATTTATTTGTTTACTTAAGGTATTAATCCACCTCAGAAAGTTTATGTAAAACCTGAAGATGTGGGAGAAGACCATATAATTCTTCAGTGGGAACCTTCACAAGATGGCCATGAGATCTACATTCAGATTAAATCCATATCAGATCCAAGTGAAGTCATGAATAGATTCAAGATTGATAATTTAATCCCTGGAAGTAGGAAGTCCAAGATGGGCTGCTTGCAATGAATGAAGAAAGGGAGAAACTTAGGCTTTTAACTTGAGTAATTTGGGTGCTTGGTGATGACACTGAAGAAGAGAAAATTATTGGACCTTACAGTCATTCAAGCTGAAAAAAAAAATTGGTCCAAAAAATTATGCAATGATAATGTCCACACTCAACCAGTGCTAGATCTTCCTATTTTATCATCCAAAGACTAAAACTAAATTTATGTCTGGAACTTCCATGCTTAAATTTCTAAGAAAACTACCTAAAGATAATTATAATAAGAAGTAGTTATAAAAGAGAAAACTAAGAAAGAGATATTACCAAGAAGAATTATTTAATGCCTATAAAACAACCCACTAAATAATTATTGGCATAGCAGTAGGAGTAAACTGTGAAGATGGAAAATGATTTTTCTCCTTAGTTCATGTTTTAGCAGTCTGAGGTTAGAGAATGTCCCCATGTTATCCCAGGGTCTGTTTTCTTTCTCAAAAACTTGAGACATTTAATATATTATTTCTAAATTTCCTTCCAGGTCAAAATCAAAAGCCTCATAATTCTTTGCCTCTAGGGTACTTAGCATATTTCATCCATCTGCCATCTAAAATGTAAACTTGTTTTGCCTCTGTTTCTAGAGCTCTTGTGAAATCTTGTTCAGCTGCATATCTCCAGCCTAAATAGAGTTCCTAGCTCTATGTAATTCAATTGTTTGTCAAACTGGTATTCAACATGGATGCAGAAACACATATTAACATGCAAATCCTAAGAAGAATAGCATTCTGGGGTTTGAAGTTAGGACAGAGATCTTGCCAATGCTCTCATGTGATATATAATTCCCAGGACAGTGTCTCTGGTCATTCAGGGCTTCTGTAATTCATTTCCAAAATTTTCCCCATCATGGACCTAGTCTACTCTCTAGAACATCACAAAGCAAACCCAATCTATGGTTCACACGACAGGCTGCAAATGTTTAGAGACATTCATAAGGTGTCCCTGGTTCCTATATTTTCTTTCCTTGTGGGTAATTATCTTTAATTCCTTCAAGCACTCCACTATTTCTCGTGGGTGTTCTATCCAGTTCGTAGGCTTGCTATCAGATTTAGCATCACCAGATTATTTATCAGGCATCATTTGTATTGCCTCAAAAATCCTAAAGCAAATAGTAACCTGTCCCAAGGTGCATAGGAACAAGTTTTTTTGCATGCATTCATTCAACAGATATTTATTGATACATATAATTTACCACATTGTATTTCTCTCTCTGCCATATACTTTGAAATAGTCAAGCAAGAGAGGCATTTGCCTTTTATGGGCACGTAGAAGAAAATATAATTTACACATACTTTTTTTTCCCTTTCCCCTTTGAAACTTATCTGTCTGTGCCTCTCTCTAATTTGTCCTGAACATAACCAGCAGAACTTGATCTCTAGCTATGATTGTGCACCTGAACCATAAAATGCGCCCTTAGGAAGAAGGCAGTGCTTATGAGCACAGACCATGGAACCAAATTGCCTGGGTTTGTATTCCAGCTCCATGATTTAGCAGCTTCTTACATCCTTTGCAAAGTCACTCAGGCCCTTTGGTCCTCGGCTTCTTTCTCTCTAAAATGGGAATAATAATCATAATCTTATCTGTTTTATGAAAGTAAAGTAATTTAAGGACTTGGTGCCTGGCACCAAATAAGTGCTATGACAGTGTGTGTTGTGATTTTTATTTCTCAATAGGAGTGGAGTGGTGGCCTTGGGGAGCTATGGCCATGCATAGTGGGAAGTAAAGCCATTTCAGCAGTCTGTGTGATCTCTCTTTGTTGGAGGAATTAACTATACCCAGGTTTTCTTGAGGGAAAAGGAGCTATTGGAGAGTTGGTGTTTGAATTTCCTTTTTCCCCTCTTGACACAGGAGAATACATTTTATGATAGGAGCATCCCTCAGACTTTGTTCTACCTTGCCTATAATAAAAGGCTTTGAAATTGGCCTAGTTCAGTTCACCTCATACTGAAAAAAAAATCTTGTATAGCCCCTGATCTTACCACTTCTTTTGATAAAGCTTTTACAGGAGAGCGGATAAGGATAGAAATCACAGTCCGAGGTAGAAACTTGACGAAAGTCCCCAGTATGTGGCAATATGTTTCTTTTATTCTTTTTTTTGTGAAATCTTTTCTCATATGATTTTTCCAGATCAGGATATAATTTTTAAGACAGGACAGAACTCTGTCCTATTCTACACCTTTCCAGCCTTGGTGATTATAGTGTCATGCATGACACAGCTTGGCTTATTTTCTAGGACAGGTGGAAATGATGGAAAATCCCATGCTTACTCACTAGAGGGGATGACATTGATTTTTACATACTTTTAGAACCTACATTAGACCATGCCTATTTAAAGTCACCTCTCTTTTTAGAAAATGTCTTCAGTGCCCAAGAACATGGAAGTGAATTGGTTCTATGATTATACTTGTCACTCATTTACCATCCCAAGATCTTTTAATTCCTGCTTAAGCCATACTTGGAAGATTTCATAGATCATTGTCCACAGATTCAGATGTATTAGATATGTGTGGGATGTTACTCTTGTCTTGGGAAAGTCATAGTTACTGTAGGACTTTTGTAACTGAAGGGGGCTATGCAGAATTTAAAGAGAAAACCCACAGAAAATATTAGTGATGACAGAAAAATAAAAGTTAACATAATATAACTGGAGAAGGAAAACTATGATAAAACTGCCTCGAAACCCAGTAGTACACCATATGGAACTGGTTATGGTTCATTTATTGAACATTTCCTCATCACCAGCAAGAATTGAAAAGGCAAAAAGTTTGCAAGTTCCAGCTCACAAAAATTTGTGGAGCTAATGCACTGATTTTATGTTCTGAAATTCTCATTATAGGTGTGTGTGGACATTCTTTCCTAAAGTACTGGCTCTGGGTAAAGTAGCAGAATAACATTATCAAATATTTAACAGTAACTTGGAACAACTTCCATTGTATCAAACCAGATGTCACAAATAAAACTGAAAAGGAAAGGCCATCTAATTATGCTCTGGAGGGAAAAAATTCATTTTCAGATTGTATATTTTAGGAGAAGATATCTGCTTGGGAGAAATGCAGGCTTAAGGAAATATTGGATGCTATCCCCATAACCCACAAATCGAATTGAAATTAAAATTGACCTGAGAAAGAAATAATGTTACTAGAAATTATCTCAAATTTTAAATCTGCTTTAAATAGCACAGTAGAGAATTGAGGTACAATCAAAATCTTTAGCAGAGGTCAAGGAGAGTGTAAAATGTAAATGAATCCTTCCTCCAAACTGTTGCCAAAAATGTGTTTCTAAAAATGAAATTACATGCCTGCTCAAAATCCCTGTTGCCTCCAGGATACAGTCTGACCTCCATAGCTTGGCATGCAAAGCCCCTTACAGACACATTCAGCCTCAGAGGTGGCCCTTGTATGCCCAGTCTCATTCCTCCCATGCAGCCTGTCTTTTAACCACCCAGAGTGCCTGCTGCATGCCTGACACTACTCTAAGTACTTTATATATGAATGCAATTTCTTAGGTAATCAGCACAGTGACTCTGCAATGTAGATGCTAGTCTCCTTCTCATTTTAGAGAAGAAGACCAAGGCAGAGTGGCTAAGTAACTTGCCAAAGAATACCCTGCTATTAAAGGGCTAAAAGAACTTGGTATTCCTTGAACACATGACAATGTGCTTTTTGGTTTCTATGCCTTGCCCCTGATTTTCTTTTTTTCCTGGAATTCCTTCATTACTCCCTTTTCCCCTTCACATGTACTGTTTCTGGTAAACTTGTACTCTTTCAAGACTCAGATAAAACATCTTTAACTCTGGAAAGCCTTCCCCAATTATTTCTGCTGACATTGGTGATTTCCTCCTCTGTTCTAAGCAAGTTTCTTTCATGTCACTAGCTCAGGTCTATTTAAGATTCTAGTTAATAATCTACAAATCTCTTTCCTGAGATTGAGAACTCTTTGAAAGCAAGAACCTGGCCTTATTTACTTTATTTGAGCACTAATCCTTGTATATAGGTTCTCAAAAACATTTACTTAATAAATAGATTAAAAGGTAAAAAAAATGAAAAAAATCTCAGATTTGTGTTTCTTGCGATTGTTATTGATAATGAATAAATGAAAGTTAATTATGTACTTTCAGTATATATGTATGTATAGCCTGTCAGAGAATCTACCTTTTTTCTCTGTCTAATGCTAACATAGTAGACATAAGTTTAATGCATAAACATTTATATTCTCACAAATTCTGGAACATGCTAGATAAAATGCAGAGAAATATGATTGACCTTTAAAAGGTACTAATTATAAATCTCGTTTTTATCTTTCAGAACCCAAACCAGTCTGGATTGTTATCCCCTATGAAAGTCGTAGTACCTCTGTAATCTTATTTGTTCAAATGCCCAATGTTGAAGTGTTTGATGGACTACATATTGTAATTGAAGGAGGGGCAAATGTGACCATGGCTTTACACCATGGGTAATAAAATAACTGTTGACAATTTAGCTCCAGACACAGAATATAATTTCTTTGTTTCCATTATCACTGGGACTAAATTAAGTGATAGGTATTAAGTGCCTGCAGTAAAAACGTATTTTAAGACTTGCAAAGCTTTTTCTTGATTTCAATTTTGTGTACCATTTCAAATGGGTGTCTACACTTAGTTTAATGTAATCATTTTCAAGAATCTTTTAAGGTAATTTTAAATGCCTCACTATTGAGCCAGATCTTTAATTACCTGTGTATAGGTAGAGCTAAATCTATGTGAAGCTGAAACTCTGTGAATAATTTTTTTTATCTGTCCTTTCACAAAAAGAAATGCTTGCATTTTAACCAGAACTTTGAATGACTTAATCAAAGAGCAAGGAATGTGACTAATTTTAAGCCAATTATGAGAACAAAATTTTATTTTTGAGCCTAGGAGACCTGACAATATCTTAGAGCACGTGATCTAAGACTGTGCTTGCTATTCCCATACTGACATTTGTCTGGAAAAAAGTGCATATTTTCCTAAGCTTTTTGAATATTTAAAATTAATTTTTGTTATTAGATATATGTGCTGTGTGTTTGTTTATATAAATAGTTGCATTTTTAGATTCATATTGTTTTATCTTCTCTTTAAATCACTTAAAAATTCTGCATATATTAATATTGAACATGCGGAACACATACAATTTACCTAAAATATCCATCCAGTATATGTCGAAATTAATGATGAAGAGTAATAAATGCCATACAAACCAAAATCACATGGAGTCCTAAAAACGTAATTCTGACTTATAACATGTCCAGTGCCCTCATTATTTGCTCTTCCTGTCTATATATATATCCACCTAGGTCATTAGGCTACCATGTATCTTTTCCCTCACAAATTGTAACCTTTCCATTTCCGTTGAAATTCAACTTGTCTATAAAATACTCCCAAACTGATGTCAGAAATCACATTATTTTGACAGCATTTTAGCATATTTACAATAATTTCAATACCTATTTATATTTTATTTTTGCTTTCAATTTCTATGTACTTTTTATATCTGTATTCTCTGCCTGTCTTCATTACTTTATAAATCATTATAGGCTACAGTCTTTATATTTGGCAGTTATTGTCTTTAAACAAAATTACTACATGATTATCTAAATACATCAATATTGTGATATCAATCAGCAAAATAAATCAATATATAAGATGATAGTTTAAAGCTGCCATTTTCCCCATTTTCTGAAATAATTTTTTCTTATGCTAGATTAAATCTTCAAAATGGGAAAAAGAAACATTAACACTCATCAGATACAATTTATTTTTAGCTTCAGCAAATATTTGATACAAAGGGGATTCTTTCACTTACTTGTCTAAAATTCATATTTCTTTCTCTGTTGTCTTTTCAGCTTATGCTAATAGTTTTAATCTTTTTGTTTCCTTGAATATTGTGTATTTTCTTCAGTGAATTTGTTCCTATGTGGTTTTTTGCTGCAGCACCAAAATTAGCTGTATGTGATGGTATTTGCAATGGCTTTCAGTATTGGAACTGATTACCGTATTTTATAAACTGTCATTGAATGTGTAAACAACTATTTTTAATTAGGATAGAGGCATAGATTAATTAATAAACTATTGTTCTTTTTGACATTATTATGTTTTTTATTCCCTTTTAAGGGATAAGTTAAAAAAAACAATTAGGAAATTTCCAAGAGGAATTTAAGTTTGTTGTGTGTTTGGATAGGTCTGGAAGCACCACTGAATATCCATGAAGGCAAAGTTACAGATTCTTCTATAGAGATTCTCTGGAATTGAGTTGATGGGAATTTCCAGCATTATGAAATCACATGCATAAACTATGCTGCTGCTTTCATGGTACGTTATAAAGGGCTCTTGGAGGAATTAAACTTGAATGTTTCATGCTGAAACCAACATTACTGCATTCTTACATTGGATAGTAGTGAAACTAAATAATTCCCAATTGTATTCAGTTGTGGAGCTTTTCTTAAACACATACTTGATAATGTATTCTTTTGGATTGATAGGTTCAGAAGGTAGTTCAAGAAACAGCAATATTCTCTAACCTGGATCCTGCCACAGTGTACACCTTTTCTATTCGGGCTGAAAAAGAAGGTTTTAAAGACATTACTGCTAACATAAAAGAAATACAGACAGGTTGCCGCCTATGTAGGCACCTTAGGAGTTTCTTTCATGTTCAGATATTTCCTTGGTCCTTTAAGGGAAGATTAGTAAGTACTTCATTCCTCCCAGGTTTTCTTTATGGGCATTGTCTCTTGTATCTTTTTCTTTTTCCTTGGTATGGGTTATCACAACATCCTTTTAAGTATGTATTGTCAGATGGTAGCATTGCTAACTGCTTATGGTCTGGCCAGAGTTTCCATTTGTGATTTAATTACCCCATTTTCCAATGAAGTGCCACCTTGCCAGTGTAAACATTTTATTCCCAAAGGCAGATGGTGATATATCCCATGGTAATCATATGAAATAAAGGATGACTGGGAAGGATGCATGCAACTGTATAAGCTGTCGTATCTAGTAAAGTAAAATTGTCAACTATTCTACTAAACTATGTTAGTTATTCTTGATGTTGATGCAATGGGTACATTGATTTATATATTTAGAACCTGGCCATGTCTGGTATTCTTTTAATGTAATAAGAAAGAATGAGATTGAGAGAATATCTTCACAATTTGATTCTTTTCTCATATATGGGAGAATTTTAAAGAGAAAACAATATGCCCATTATACACTATTTAATTTAACTTTTTTTCCTCAGGAAAGAAGGGAGGCATTTCATATTCAGATTGCAATTAACTTTCCTGCTAATTAGACTTGGCACTCCTTGGTATTTAATTAGGATGAGTCCTAAAAATAATTAAATATTTCTGAAGTCAGTGGTTACACAAGACTAAGGTATGATCTACTTTCTGCATTTTAGAGGCCAGGGACATTTTGAGTACAATGCTACTGGGACACATTTTGTACACTTAAAGCACACATGTATTTTATTTCAAAGTTTAAAATAATTCTGGCTGTTTTTAAACAATACATGTAACTTCTCATATCTAGCAGGTAGAATAAAAGGAAGCCATTATCCTCAGCAAACTAACACAGGAACAGAAAACCAAACAGCGCATGTTCTCACTTATAAGTGGGAGCTGAATAATCAGCACACATGGAGACAGGGAGGGGAACAACACACACTGGGGCCTGTCACAGAGGTGGGGGAGGGAGAGCATCAGGATAAATAATACTTGTGGGGCTTGATACTTAGGTGATGGGTTGATACGTGCAGCAAACCACCATGACACATGTTTACCTATGTAACAAACCTGCACGTCCTGCCCCTGTATCCTGGAACTTAAAATTAAATTAAATCAAATTAAATTTTAAGAAAAAGGAGTGCCTTGGTTACCCTCAGGGTTTGCATAGAGTCAATTCCTGAAGGCGGTTCAGGGCTGGCAGGTGCTTTGTGCTATGGAAAATGTTATCTTACTGTCTGTCTTAAATGATATAGCCCCAAGTGCAGCTGAATTTATGAAACATAGCAGAGACCCAAATGCAGTAACTGTTAGCTGGCCTTCAGCTAGAAGTCTTCTGGATGGATATATTATTTCAATATCCAGTGAAAGCTTAATGAGAGAAGAAATTCTGCCCTCCACTCAAAGGTATGAAAATATTGAAAAGAAATTATGTCAAGTTACATGGAACACAAATTAATGTTTTATATATGTTTTTAGAAAGCTGTCTTAATGGGAAAATATAAACAGAAATGAGAAAATTTTGCAAGATAATTTCTGGACTACAGTGTGATCAGAATAACTAAGTCTGACATATTGTAACAAATTATTTCTGAAAATAAATAATAATGAATTCAGAATATTATCATATGTATGATATATTCTTTTTTGACTTAAAATTTCTCTGTGTAAGAAGATATGATTTTTAATTGACCATTTGTGCTTAAGCACAGCAAATTATTTTCATGATAGTTACTTTAAAAATGAAACATATAAAAATTTTTCTGCAGGTGAGAAAATGGAGTTCTCCAAATGTGTCTGAGCTAAATGTTTTAATGTGTCACTTTTGTTTAACCTGTAGGACATTCACATTTAATAGCCTTTCTCCAGGGACTGACTTTTTAATTAGTATTATGACTAACAAGGGACTGAAAAGAACCCATCCTACTGTCCTCATGGTTAGCACTTGTAAGTTCATTTTATATTTAATTAACTTTTCATGGGTAAAAAGAAGAGAGAAATGGTTGTATTTGAGGACAATGCCTAATTAGAAATGAATGACTAGGAAGTGGTTTGTGATATGCTGGAAGAGAAGGAGCATTGCATTTACAGGGAGAATGTCTGAGATATATTCCTGCCTCTGTCACTTATTAATTATGTGACCTTAGGCAAAACAACTGTGTTCTCACTTAGGAAATGAGAATAATTATTCCTGCCTAGGTAAAATAACCTGTTACTAAAGTGAAATGTGAAACTCTTCCTGAAAGTGTAAAGTACTCTAAAACCCTAAGGTATTATTGTCATGAAATAATATTTCTCTAGTACTTGGGCTATATTAACATTTTATGAAAATAAACTTGGGGTATAAAAAAATAGACTTTTTTATTAAAAAATACTGTCTTTTTGATTGAATTATTTGGGTTCTCTTTGCCTCTTCTGACCTTATTAGTGTAACTTGACATATATGCTTGCTCTGAACATGTGTAGCTATTTCAGAGTCCTTTCACTTGTGGGGCCCAGTCCTATGAAAGTGTGCTCAAGTACCAAAGTTCTCTTAGTTATGAGAAGAGGCTTGATCTCAGAAGTTGCAGTGCAAAGGAAGGGAAGCACTTAAAATGCAGCAATGGTCAAATCAATTCTTTGAAATAAACTCAACAAATTGAGGTATGATTATACTCCAGCGTGATATTATGTGCTTTAGTCACTGCATCAAATCTCTGCAGGCTACTCAAAATGTAGGTTAAGGCTTAGAGGTGTTCATAACTCATTGTTGAAGGTGAGATTTTATCCCGGGTATCTAAAGCTGATATGACCCTGCTGCCTCTCATAAAGACCATTAGAAGAAATATCAGAAATAGATGAGAAAAGTTTTCAATTTTTTAAAAAAGATAGCTCATTATTATATATCAGTGAAAGCTTAGTTGCTGCTTAGATTTGGGTGTTGTTGTTCTCATTGTCACCATCATCATCACCATTGTCATCATCACATTGATTGCATCACATTGAGAGCCTTTATCAGGTACTCTGCTAAGCATTTTCTATGCTTTATATCGCTTCATTATGAATGACAACCTTTATTCTACCAATCATAATGAGATGTATATTTTTTTACACGTTTTTCAAATGAAGAAACAACAGAGCCTTAGAGAATTTCAGTCACTTATACAAGATGACAGAAATTTGAATTCACATTTCTCTGACATCAAATTCTGACCTTGTAACCCTTGTGCTTCAGTGGTAAGGCCACTGTGTTATAGGAAAGACTAACTCTACCCATTCTAGCTCTGCAACTTTGTGAAAATCGTCTTCTGTTTGCACTGCAAGTTCCTTATTTCTAACCTGGGGTTAATAATAACGCTTTCCATAGTTCATGATGTTGTTGCCTTTTTGATTGTGTTTTCTTAAACAAGACTGGTAACCTTTTTTTAATGTCTCCCATATTGCAATCTGTCTTTTGTCTTCTATTGTATATTATTGATATTTTTATCTTTTTAGTTACCTTCATTTATTTGCAAGTCCCCTCAAGTCAATTTGGAAGTAGATGGAATATTAATAAACGTACAAAATAGAGTTAAAATATATTATGGGATAATAAATTAATTCTAGTTGTAAGGGAATGTGCATTATAGAAAAATAGAATATAAAAGAGTATGAGTCAGTGATTCAGGTTAAATTTACCACAGGGATGAATTCTAATAAACTTAAATCAGTATGTAAGTAGAGGCAAAAAAATCCCATTCAAAATTTGAATTTTTAAGGTGAAATTATTTTAATAAAATGTTAATATTACATTTCTTCTAGCAAAGGAAAGCAATGCAATAGTTTAATTTGCAATATAGGTTTGAAATAGAGGCATGTTACCAATTTGGAAAATAAGCTTCTAGAACCATCTCAGGTAAGGTGGTTACAGAGGAAAGGAATCTGTGAACTTAAGGAGGGGAGATATATTTCTTTCTTTATGCAGTATATAAATTACAAGTAAACAATACCAATTGTAAGAACTTAAAGTTGGATTCTGCTGTGAGAAAAATAAATGTGAAAATCCATAATTTTATTATTGGAAAAGGCTTTCCAGAAATTCTTTTTTCTCTTTCATTGTAGATATAGAGAGCCTAGACTTGGGGTAAATAGCTTGCACATGGTCACACAGTGCTAAAATTGACTGGATAAGCCTAGGTTTTATGTATCGTATCTAGTACTCTTCAAAGTCAAAGTTATTGGTTCAGCCTAGATAACTTAGTGGTAGAAATGTCTTTTAAAAGATGTCCCAGCGTCTTATTTCATTTCTTTAGATCCAGATCCATCAGATTTGCTAATCTGGGGGCAAGAAGAAAACATGATATGTTTGTCTTGGAAACTATCAGAAGGAAGGTTTGAAAAGTTTCAGGTAAAGAACACTGCTGCTCTCATACCATCTTGATGTTTATCCAGGTCTTTATTTCACCCCTTTTTTTTTGTCCTTCATTTTACATTAATGGTTTTAGAAATTATTGTGCCACTTCGTTAATGTAGGATTTCTCCCCCAAGTAATTATTGTATTTACTTCTTTAAAAGTACAGAGTTGTTATGGAAAGTATTTAAATATGTGTAAAACTGATATCTGATTTTCGAGGAGTTGGTTTTTTGGTGGACATAAACAAGTACATACGTAGTACCAAGGAAGTGAATAAAGGAGTGGTGGTGCTGGAGGATAATGCTCCTGTAACAGCACGGGCTGGCAAAAAGACTCCAGTAGTCACAGCCACGTGATGTGCCACATGCTCTTTCAGTCCCATCCTAGAGATTTAATTGGGTGGAGACTTTTAGCCTAAATAGCACTTTCCAACTGTGTCTGTTATTCATCAGGTAAATATGTACATTTTCATTGCCTTTTTGTTAATAATGTAATCTGGCAGTGGGCATGAGGACAAATTATACTCGCTCTACATCTTATGGTTTGCAAATGGAAATGCTTCTAGTATAGCATTATTGCTTAGTAGTCTGTGGGAGCAATAAACATTGCCAGTGGTAGTCTGTGGGAGCAATAAACATTTCCAGTGGTAGGAGATGGTAACTTTAGTTGCAAATAACAGAAAACAACCTAAAATAGTTTAAGCAATAAAGAAAAAATATTAATACAAGAGTCCCTTATGAAGACCAATAGAACTGGATGTTGGAAAGAATTGGAATCAGCTATTTTAAGGTCATTGAGAACCCAGGGATTATTTTCTTTTTGTCTGGCTACTTCTTTCTGCTTATTGGCCTTATTGTTTGTTTTTTTTTTTTTTTTTCTGAAGACCAACTTTGTCTGCTGAGCAATCCATGTGGTGAGTAGAAGAATGCCATACACAACTTCCAAGCACAAATGGGCACCAAGAAAGATAATTTCTCCCTAAATTCCCAAAGAAGGGAATGTAATTATCCCAGGTTGGAATAGAAAGCCAATCCAGATCCAGTGAAACAAAACAAATGGAGTTGGCCTCTATTATCATGCTTACCATTTAAGATTTGAAGAAATAAGCAACAGGAAGATTTTTTTTTTAATGAATGAGGGCATTATGTATGCCTATAGACTTAGTTGAATGATTTTGAGAACAAAAACAGTTTTATTCATTTGAAAAATTCAACATTCAAATTCAAAAAATTCAACATTCAAATTCAAAAAATTCATTCCTTCAACAATTTCTTGTTCTCATTGTGCTTATATTCTAAAGAACTAGAGGAAGTTAGATCAAGCCTCTTAATATCTTTAGCCTTGGGAAGAGCAGATAACTCTCTTTCCCTAAAACCAAAAGGAAGGAGTACTATTTGTTAAAGATCTGATTGATTCATCAATGTAAATTTCAAAAAGGAACAATCTTAAACGAATACCTTCTTCAGTCACCAAGTATTATCAATTCTACTATTGCAGTGTAAATTCCATTTGGCTCTGCAGGGTCCTCAGACCCAAACTCTCTAAAAATTCTCTAACAATGTAAAATAATGGCATCTGTGCAGCATGTAAGGTCATTAAAGTCTATATTATAGAGAAGGTAAGGACACACATATCTTACATTTTTACTAGATTCACATATATTAACTTCAATCAATTTTGTTTTTTCAGGAGAAGAAAAATTCAATTTTTTTTCAGGAGAATAATTTAGCTCTTAGTGATATACTTGCATGCAATATTCTGGTAATAAATTTGATAATACAAGTTTCTTTACAAAACAGATATCCTATTTTGTTTTGCTCAGCATTCTGAGAGTTCAAAAGATAAGGAACATTTATTAGTATGGACAAACTGTGAAATTCATTTGAACACCAAATACGTGTTCTAGTGATTAATTCCCTGAAAGTATTAGATTGCTGGCTTTCTTTTCATGAGTGATGGGAGTGCGGAGATTTGTTTTGTTTTGTTTTGTTTTTTGAGACGGAGTCTCGCTCTGTCGCCCAGGCTGGAGTGCAGTGGCGCGATCTCGGCTCACTGCAAGCTCTGCCTCCCGGATTCGCGCCATTCTCCTGCCTCAGCCTCCCGAGTAGCTGGGACTACAGGCGCGTGCCAAGAGATTTATATCCTTTAAAAGAATCTCAGAACTGGCTGAGTGTGGTAGCTCATGCCTGCAATCCCTACACTTTGGGAGGCCGAGGTGGGCAGATCACCTGAGGTCAGGAATTCGAGACCAGCCTGGCTAACATGGTGAAACCCCATCTCTACAGAAATGAAAAAAAAAAAAAAAAAAAAAAAAAAAAAAAAAAAAAAAGCCGGGCATGGTAGCACGTGCCTATAATCCCAGCTACTCAGGAAGCTGAGGCAGGAGAATCGCTTGAACCTGGGAGGAGGAGGTTGCAGTGAGCCTGGATCACGCCACTGCACTCCAGCCTTGGCCTGGGAAACAAGAGCAAAACTCCGCTTCAAAAAAAAAAAAAAAAAGGAATCTCAGAATTGTAATGGAACTGAAGGCATAGTCTAGTCCAAGCATGAAAATAAACATTGGCTTGCATATTTCAGACCCAAAAGAATTCATTGTGAATTTAGAAAACATAAGGTAGTTGACATAGAATATTTATGAAAGTTTGCCATTTTCTTTCTTATACCTTTCAGCTGTTTTTTATGAGCCCTGAGTATATTTTTATTATAGGCAGCACTGTCCAATAGAAATACAGTATTAAGGGAACCACAAAAGTGAAGCATATGTGTACAATTTAAAATTTCTAGTAGAAATATTTTAAAAAGTAAAAAAGTGAAATTAATTTTAGTAATATATTTTATTTACCTCAATATATTCAAAATGTTAACATGTAACCAGTATAAAAAGCATTAATGAGATATTTTTATATCACTTTTTCATATGAATTCTCCAGAATCTAGTGTCTGTTTTATACTTAGAACACATCTCAATTGAGACTAAACACATTTTAAATATGGGAAGGGATAGCATTAGGAGATATACCTAATGTAAATGATGAGTTAATGGGTGCAGCACACCAACATGGCACATGTATACATATGTAACAAACCTGCACATTGTGCACATGTACCCTAGAACTTAAAGTATAATAAAAAAATAAATAATAGAGACAGGTGGCAAGTGGCTATCATATTGGACAGCATAGTTACAGAGAGTGACTATTGTCATCTGGATTAAATGATAAAGTGGAAGAATGGCAAAAATTGGCCCATCGGTGTCCGGCTCAAATCCCACTTCTTCCTAGATGCCTCTCTGATCCCATCTGCAGGGAATGACATTTTCTTACACAGAGCTTTTTATGAAACCTCCCTTTAACTTTTTCGGTGTTACTTTTAACATACTGTCTTTGATTGTTATTATTAATGCACAAGTGCTAACATCCCTATGCCATTTCATCGAGGAATCTTTTAGTTTTCCCTAAGAGTGGAGTTCCAAAGTTACTATGTACTGAATAAAGCAGTATTTCCTTTTATTTGTCCACAGTTTCTTCCTTCCAGACCTCATGTGGTAGCCTTCTAATGCTATGCAATCTTATATACATGTGTACGTTCAGTTTATCTGTAATTTTACAAGGTGTGGTAGGCAGTATAGTACAATGGCCCTGCGATTCCTTGCTTTGAATTCTGACTTCACTCCCTACTCTGAGACCTTGGGCAAATCTTTATCCTCTTTGGTTCTATTCCTTCATCTGACAAATGAAGATTATTTTTATTACTCTACAAAATTGCTGTGAGAATTCCATAAGATAATGCACTTGGCAAATGCTCTGACATGCGTATTTGCTGTAGTCAGATGTTTTGTGTACTTTGGTCATTGTTATATACTATTCCTGAGACCAATGTGTGATGCATAGCAGGAGTCAATAAATATTTTGGTGAACGAAAGGTTGAATTTTTAGTTTTCCTTTGTTCTTCAATCACTTGCTCAGCTGTCTTTGATTCCTCATATTCACTTATTCATCAATCTCTCAGCTATTTTGGCCATTTCTACCTCTGAAACAGCTTCTGAATGTGTTCACTTTTCTATGTCTCCTCTGCACTCCTCTTGTCATAGTCACTATCCTTTCTTTTTTTTCTTTTTCTTTTTTTTTTTTTCTTTTGAGACAGAGTCTTGCTCTGTCACCCAGGCTGGAGTGCAGTGGTGCCATCTTGGCTCACTGCAACCTCCACCTCCCAGGTTCAAGTGATTCTCCTGCCTCAGCCTCCCGGGTACCTGGGACTACAGGCATGTGCCACCACACCCGGCTAATTTTTTGTGTTTTTAGTAGAGATGGGGTTTCACTATGTTGGCCAGGCTGGTCTCGAAATCCTGACCTCATGATCCGCCCGCCTCAGCCTCCCAAAGTGCTGGGATTACAGGCATGAGCCACCAAGCCCGGCCCATAGTCGCTATCCTTTCTTACCAAGACCAGCAGCCTAGATGATGGATGATAGCATTTCTCCTCTTAACTGGTTTCTCTGTTTCCGTTTGTGATTTCCTTACAATTCATATAACATTGGTTGAACATCCTCTAGTGGATTTTCATTGCTCTTCAAATAAAATCTATGCTTGTCATAGTTTCCAAGATCTCACCTGATTGGATTTTTATCTAACTATCCAGCTCACTCAGTTAATATGTCTCAAACATATGTATCTCTCTCCTCCTCAAACATGCCAAGCACACCCACCCTACACGGTTTTAATGCTTGACATTCCCATTGTACGGGCATCTTCCCTCCAGTTTTGGTTAACCTTTTTCTGTCACTGAGTTCTCAGCTCGAATATAATCTCCCTATACTCTTCCCTGATTACCAAATCATACCAAAAGATGTGATTCATGCTCATGGAAAAGAGGTGAGGATATTCTACACTAGCAAGGTCACAAAGTCAGGAATTAGTATTCTATTTGTCATTTGTAAATGTCATTCAGTGATAGGGGCATCCTGAATAGTAAATCACTCATGAAAAATTCCATCCTTTCCAGAATGATTCAATTCTTTCCTATATTCACTATAGGTATTCTGTAGTGAAAACCTTACACATTTTTAATATTAATTGTAAAAGATTTATGTTTCTTAACCTTTTCTGTTTGTTCTAATTCTTACATCTTAAGGCAAATGTCAAATGGAATGATCTTCTATGGGGTTAACTGAGGCCATAAAACCATTTTTTGTCAGCTAAATATATAACCATACGATTACTTTTTACTCTATTTGAGCACATTTTTTCAGCGATATAAATTATGTATGTTATTAAGTGAAACTGATTTTAAGGAAACATATTAATCTTTAAGGTTCAGAATATTATTGACCACATTATATCACTAATGGTTATCTGAGTCTTTCTTGGCCAGTTAGATTATTTGTTAAATTTTAATGAATTAGGTAACAGTATCCCGGTTGCTTAGCAAAGCGCACTTGGATAATTGGGATCATTTCTCTAATCATTTAAAATTAATCATCACATGCCTCCAAAGTATGATTTAAAAGTGGAAATAAAACACAAATTACATTTCTATTAGGCATGTGTATTCTACATAATTTTTGGAGGGGATAATCCTCTATTTTTTGAATTACATATTAAAAAATTAGTCAAACACTATTATCATTAGATCACTACAGTTTCTTTTCCTTCTACCCTTCGGTAATGTCTTAATGTGACTATGCCTGAACTTAGCACTTCATTAAGATTATATTCTACTATAATTGCATGATATTTTCTCCTACCATCCTTTTTCATACCAGAAGTTCTTAGCATTCTACTCACTCCATATGTCAGACAAGTAAGGTAATTATCAGTGACACCTTATGAATCAATAAGCAATGGTATGCTTCTAGACCTCAGGATTATCTTCTTCATTAATGAAGCACTTTTCCCACAAGACAGTGATAACTATGTCTGCTTAGGAAATTTGTTTGACTTCTACCATATAATAGCTGTTTTTCAAAGCATAACAAAGTTTAAATAACTTATAAAATTGACGTATCTTTCTTTCCATTCTACAAACATGAAGTATGGAATGAAGAAGAATAAAGATTGTTATAAGTAGCTTTTAATGGATTAAAAAAAGCTCCAGGTTATTGGAAATATCAGATTACTCCACTGAAAATTTCTAAAGGCAATGCTCACTCTCAGAGCTTTAATGAATAATACATAGACTTGGCCTAGGTTATGATGAAAGATGGACCAGAATGAAATGTGAATTTATCATTTATTCACTAATTTATGCAACAAGAACTGGGAGTGCCTTTTCTATTTCAGGTGTCTATTATTGTAGTTCTCTCTCGTTGCTTTTTACTACTCCCCTGACTATACTGACTGGCTTTCACTGACATCTGATTAACAGTTCTTCAAACACTGGCTGTCTCCTGAGGCACATATGTGAGTTTTCTGGAGGACCTTGGAGGTTATTTCCATTGCCTATTTCCTTGACTTGGCAGACCCAGCTCTGGTTCAACATTTTAACTCCTATTAGCTCCTTCATCTGGCATCATATCTCACTGGTTTTTGCTGCTAGGTCTTCTTGCACAGTGACAGTGATCTTGGGTTGGGTAATGGTAAGATGATCCAAGACTGATCACTCTCTGAGGTCATACTTGACCCATGGGAGACTCTGGCATTTTTGTTCAGGCAAAGGTGGGTGTACAAACTGCTCCACAGCAACACTTTATTTGTTCTGCTTTCTGTTTCTAGTTTCCCTTTGCTCTGCTCAGTAAGGAATAGGGGCAGAGCAGGAAGTCTGCTGCCTAAGTACCTGTCCAATTGAGAGATGTCAATCCCTCTAGCAGGCACTCTAGATGTATGGTAGTGATACACATGGGCCCCTCCTCATTTAGCTGGAGTCAGAATGTGTGCAGAAGCACCTTATTTCCCATTCTGTGGGCAGCCAAGGAAAAGCCATGATATTCTCTGCTAGGCCAGAAACTTGGGACCCCATTGATTTTCTTCTTTCCCTTCCTATAGTCTTCTGTTTACATGGAGTTGAGAGAGTAGGTAGTAGGTACTATCCATAATGATTAGCTATCTCTAAAATACATTTTTACATTTTTTTGTTTCAGGTGTGCAGAAGAGTAAGGCCTACTCTTTATGTAATGTATCTATTATATGCATATACACTTAAAAATCAGTATTTGTGTTTGTATGTGTATATATACTTGTGAAATTTAAAAACACATGGAGTCTATTGGTCTTTTATTGCATAAACTTCTAAGACAATCCACTATGCTTATTACTCTGTGAACTTCACTGAGTTATTCTGCCTCTACTAGCCTAAAATTATTCCTTAGTGAACATAGGAAGGATCACAACCTCTACCTTGCAGTAGTAATTACTATAAATATGATTATTACAGAATTAGTGCTTTTTAAACTTTGGAAAATATAAATTTACTTTTCTCTTTCTCTAGATATCATACTGCATGCCATCCAGAAAGGAAAAGCTGATTAAAGTGATTGTTTATGGCAACAAAGCCAAAGTAAAAAAATTGACTCTGGGCATGGACTACATGTTTCAAGTGAAGACAGTTAAAGGCAAAGGTTACAGTGTATCTGTAATGAAAAAAGTGCCTATAAGTAAGGAAAGATCATAGATAGTATTTAGTTTTATAGTTCTGTAACACTTGAAAATATTTTGGCTAAGCATGATTATGGTTGTTTTAAGACATAAAAGGTGATAAGTAATGATGATCTTAAGAATATGATTAAGAGAACTCAAAAAACATGTGAATTTAAAAAATTATTTGTATGTCTAGATATATTGAGAGCTACACACAGAGTTTTTAAAAATAATCTGAAGCCAAAAGTATGCATATATGTGTGTATGTATATATTGTTATATATGTTAGATACATGGAATACATATGTATACACATGTATATATATTATGCCATAATAATATAAGCACAATTCATTTTCTACTGACCTGAGGGTTGATAAACAGAGTAATTCTGTTTCTCTTTCCTGAAGTTTGTAAATTTATTGTAAATTGGTTTGTAATGTTTTTGGGTGAGGTGGAATAATAGTATTAGTTATCAACAGTTCTCATGAAAATTTGTGAGGTTGCCTCTCCGTGGAGACTAAATGATAATGCAAGTAGCAACATTAGTTGTATCGATGAACAGATTAAAAATGCAGCAATATAGGAATGCTAAAAACTTTGACGTAACAAGAAGACATTTGGAAATGCCCTTACTCCTAGCCCTCGCTCCCTCTCTAACTTATTCTCTTTCATCTTCATTCGGCATCTAGCTATGTGCTTGGTGGTAGCTAACAAAATTCTGATTATGTCATATAAGGATATGTATGGCTACAAGCACTCAAGAGGCACAAAGCTAAAGGAATGCCTTTATCACGAATGATTTATGACTGACAAAGGAAAGATATTTGGGAACTAGAGAGAATATTGTTGTGTCACTTAAATTAAAACCCATATGTAATGTCTTATTTTTCTATTTGCAGAGATAAACATATAGAACATTATACATGAGTAAATTAAAGGACTGTTACATAGATATTTAAATTATAATATTCATAATTGCTTTATTTTTACTAATATATGTGTAATTTCTATTTATATATAATTTACCTTTTCATTAGAACCATCTAGGATTTGTGGCTTAATCTTGAAAGCTGTGAATATTTCTTCAAATTTAACGTGGAATACAACAGAGACCAATTTCACCCATTATAAGATTTATATATCAAATAGAACATTTGCAAAAGACTGTCTTATTTGGGAAGTGGTGACTGAGCACACAGTTACAGATGTGACTCCTGGTGTAATATATAACATCATGGTACACAGAATAAGAGGCAACCTTGCAGGATGTGGCATGTTTACCAGGGTTGTTGCAGGTGTGCAAATTCTCTTTGATATTTAAGAAATTCACATTTCTGTTATATATTGTATTGTTCAAGATAAAATTTCAATAGAATTTTTTGAAATTTGAAAACTTACAGTCTATAGACTATTTGAGAGGATGAAAATGCTCATTTTAGTGGGCTGTTCTGCAGATTTTTTTTTTTTTTTAATAAGACAGAGTTTTGCTCTTGTTGCCCAGGCTGGAGTGCAATGACGCGATCTCGGCTCACTGCAACTTCTGCCTCCCGGATTCAAGCAATTCTCCTGCCTCAGGCTCCTGAGTAGCTAGATTACAGGCACACACTACCACACCTGGCTAATTTTTGTATTTTTAGGAGAGACGGGGTTTCACCATGTTGGTCAGGCTGGTCTCAAACTCCCGACCTCAGGTGATCCACCCACCTCGGCCTCCCAAAGTGCTGGGATTACAGGCATGAACCACTGTGCGTGGCCTGTTCTGCAGATTTTTGACATAACATGTGAAATATAAATTGAATAAAACATTATTTGACACACAGTGATCAATAAATGAGGTTAATATTATATTCAGTTTCACACCGAATTAGAGATCTAGCCAGTGGAATTATGTGGTATATTTGGGATCATCTATTCTCCTAAAAATGTGTTCTTTGTCTTTGACATCCTAATATGTGTTATACACATGAAAAAGCATAGTCTTATGATATCCACAGCATAGTAAAGAATACAAGTATGGAAAGACATGTAGTATAAGTCAGTGCAACAGGCGAAGCAATGGAAGTATGTCCAAACTTATTGTAGTCGCACAGAAGAGGGAAAGATTAGCCCTACAAACGCGATAGAGAAAGCTCTTTGGGGCTGGTAATGTCTGTAAAAGGATTAGGAATTTGCTAATCAGACTAGAGAGCATATGGAGTGTGTGAAAAGGAGGACTCCCAGAGGTAGGGAACAGCCCATGCAAAACTATGGAGGTGTAAATGAATATGCTGTATTTGTGGAACTATAAGCAATTCAATATTGAAAGATTTTGTTGTTTTTTAATATATAAAGAGAATAAAATCCTATCCTGAGTAATTTAGAGAGTAATTTTTAAATCCAAAGGAAGCTGTGAAGCCTATGAATATTTTAAATTTTTCAAAAAGGAACAAGATTGCAAGAGTAACACATGAGAATTACTCTTAAGTGATCTTGAAAGCTATGGATTGGACAACCGACCCGAAGGTCCCAGACATATGGTGGTAATTCAGGGTATGGGTATTTATTATTTGGCTGTCAACCCTTTCTTAGTTTCTTATTTTTACTGTAGCAAATTATCACAAGATAGTGGCTTAAAATAACTCAAATGTGTTATCTCATAGTTCTGTAGGTCATAAGTCCAACATACTTCTCTCTGGTTGAATCAAGGTTCTCGTAGGGCTGTGTTCCTTTTTGGAGATTCTAGGAGAGAATAAGTTCCTTGCTCATTCAAGTAGTTTGCAGAATTCAGTTCCTTGTGGTTGTAGAACTGAGGTCATTATTTCCATGGTGGCTGTCAGCTGACAGTTGTTTCCAGATTTTAGAGGATGGCTCATTCCTCAACTTGTGATCCTCTTCCTACACCCAATAAAGGAGAGTTGAGTGCCACTCGGGCTTCAAAGCTCCTCTTTCCCCCCATCATATATGACTCTTCTGACTTCCTCTTTTACTTTTATGGGCTGTTATGATTAGATCGGGACTACCAGGATAATCCAGTTTTGATCTCTGTATATAGTTTATAATCTTAATTCCATCTGCAAAGTGCCTTTTGCCATGTAACACAACATATTCACCGTTCCAGGGTTTAGCATTTGGGCATCTTTTGTGGGGCTGGGCCTTACTTATACTGCTTAACACATACACTATTATTCTCCTAAATGTGATATATATGTGATAATGCAAAACAAGGAATAAATTTAGAATTCATATACCAGCTTTACTCCAGGATTTGACACTGGTTAGCTGAGTACTACTGGGAAAGTTACCTGATGTCTTTGGGTATCAAGTTTCTGAGAAATTTAAATTAGATGACCTCTGAGATTCCTTTTGACTCATACACATTCTCCTAACACTTTGCACATTTTTGTTCTATTTCTACAGATAATCTATGACTTACAATGCCACAATTTTTCTACTTTACAATGATGCAGAAGCAATATGCATTCAGTACACTCCTCAACTTACATTGGGGTTACATCTGATAAACCCAGCATAAGTGGAAAATGTCACATCAATTATGATGGGTTATCAGGATATAACCCCATTGTAAGTTGAGGAGTATCTGTGTATATTAATAGATACTATATACCTTATCTACTTCTAAAAAGCAAATGTGTTAAATCATGTGTCAAATGTCTTTTACTACAGAGTATTATGATAGGTAATGTATACAATCAAACACACCAAAATGGGACCCATTCTAGAAGTTTTAGTCTGTGGCAGCGTTTCTCAGCCTCACCGCTATTGATATTTTGGGCTGAGAGATTCTCCTTTGTGAGGATATGTCTTGTTAATTGCAGGATGTTTAGCAGCATCCCTGGCCTCTACTCACCAGACGCTAGTAGGATCCTTCCAATTGAGCCAATCAAAATTTTTGTTAGAAAATTGCTGCAAGTCCCCTATGTGGCAAATCACAACTAGTGGTAAATGCAGATATATTTAGTTAGATACAAAGATCAAATAGATCATTGAGCAAAGACTGAAGAAAAAATATGAAAAATTATTTTGTTTATACATAGGTAAAGGAAAGAGTGCAGTTAGTGTGAGTGGCAGGATTTGCTCCCTTAGAGAAAATTTTGTCAGAGGAAAAAGTGACCAAGGTGGTATCAATATCAGGAAAGTTTCATAAAAGATACAGAATGTTTGTTTTCATTTTACTTAAAGAAAAGAGAACTTTATAAAATAGTAGGAACTTGATGTTCTGGTTGCCTAGTGTGGTTTAGGTGATGGTTTTGAGAGATTGCAGGTAAGTAATTGAAGTCCCTGTTAAAACAGCACAGTGACTTAAGAGATGAGTATAAGAAGAGGAAATGGGAAAAGATGGTAATCTGGGTTCCCTGGTGGAGGTCTCCAGAGCAGGAAGACATCTTGCTGTCCTAGTTTTTATAAACAGAAGAGTGGTGATGATGGAGCAGTGCTTGGGGATCCATTTTGAGCAAAGCACTGAGTGGATATGAGGAGGGGGCTAAGCTGAGAAATGAAGAACAGGTAACATGATGGTTTGACTAAGAGATGACCAGGGCTTTTAGAGAAAAATAGTAGAAATAGCAATAGACTATTAATCATAGCTTACATTTAGTACTTAGTTCTTACTATGTTCAAGGCAGTCTTCTAAGCACTTCACATGTATTAACTTATTTTATTTCCACAACAATGTGTGAGGTGTTATTATACCCATAGAGATGAGGCCGGTGAGGCATGGAGATGTTAAGTATTTTGCTTAAAGTCTTGTTTATATGGCAGAGTCAGGATTTGAACCCAGCAATCCAACTCTAGGGCCTGTGCCCAGTGTCTGTATTAAAAATTGATTTTTACACCCTGGTGAGATCCTATATAATGCTGACTTTTTAGAGGATGTTTATTTTATTTATAATTTATTCATAGCCTATTTCTAAAATATGAGGAAGCTACAGGCACTTGATAAGTATACATTGCCCTGGCATGGGACATATTTAGATTGAATCCCTTAAGCCAAAATTAGAGGTCACTTCAAATAATAATCGTAGGCTTGAAAGAAAAATTATAGATCATCTAATTTTGTGGTTGAATCTATTCTAAAATATTAATTAATTCATTTAGGATTTTTAAACCTGCTGTTATTTGTAAGCCACTTTGTGAAAGTTAGAGGAGCACACAGTTATCATAGTGATTGAAAACTTGAAGACTTTGCCTCTAGGTCTAAATCCTGGCTCTACCATTTACCCATTAGCTATGGGACCTGTTGGAATTACTTAAATTCTTTGTTCCTCACTTTTAAATGTCAATAATAGTATTCCTGGTGTTGTTGCAAGTGTTACATAAAACAATATATGAAAGTGCTTAGCACAGTGCATAGTGTGTCATAAACTTAGTAGGAGTTAGTTCTTTTTATTTTGTAAGTCTGCTGCTTGTACATCTCATTATCTGTCATAGTATACATTATGTCCGACCTATAATTTAATCACAGAAAAATTAAAATGTGAGATTTAAAACTTATCAGACACAGTGTTAGTGCAGAGAAAATATAAAGTTAACAATGATGATGAAACTTTTAAAGTCTTAGCATTTTATTTTAAAATATCTGCCCATTGTAGTCTTTTGCTTTCTTGATACCATTTTGATAGGTCTGACTCTTTTTTAATGTTCTGAGATATGTAAGATTTTGTATATATTGGATGTCTTCCCAACTCTGTTGAGCTGTTTCCTTTATAGACAAAGACCATGGGATCTTATTTCTCAGCTTCTCAAAATAAAATTTAGGTAAATTCACTGAAATGTCAAGGGAAAACTTAAGAGATACTGTAGTAGTTAAAGCTGTACTGTCCAATATGTAGTGTTTGGCAGCATGTGGCTATTTAATCTTGGAATATGGCCAGTCCAAATTCAGAGGTACTGTAAATTTAAAATGTATGTGAAATTTCAAAGAGTTAGTATGAAAAAAATTAATGTAACCACTTCAATAATTTTATAGTAATTATATGTGAAATAATGCTTTTGATATATTGGGTTAAATAAAATACATTATTAAAATTATCTTACATGTTTCTGTTTACTTTTTAAATGTGGCTACTAGAAAATTCAGAACTGCATGTGTGGCTCACGTTATAGTTTTATTGGACATTGATGGTTTAGAGAATCACAAGATATATTAGCATATCTGAGGCTTTAAAATACACTGCAATAAAGAAAGCTGCTTAACTTAAAAAGAACTTATTTGACAAAGTGGTTTGATTACAGAACATCTATTAAGCTCTAATGATATAGGGTTCTGAGGATTAATTTTTAGGAAATTAAAGTCTGGAAGAAACACGTAATTAAACCTAGAATTCCTTTTGCTTGCCCTAATTAAGTTGAATATGAAATGTTTTTTTTCCTCTTAAAACTCCAAACATTTCAACTTCCCAATGTTATTTTTATTGGTTAGTAAGAATTAGGTTGAGAATAGTATTTTTGTTTTTCGGTTTCCTATTTTTTGAGAGATTAAATTCCATGGAGAATAAATTATATATTTATTATGGAGTCTATTTTCAGTTAGTTGAACCTTCTAGCTCTTAACCAGAAAGCTGCACTCTTTCATAATGATTTAAGCATTGCTGTAGATCCTCTATCTTTTTCTGAGGGCAAGCTTTCCTCCTCTTGGCCTAGGCTACCATGATTTCCTACTAATTAGCTTCCTGCTGCCATTTTTGCCTTGCTCTAATTTATATCTCATATTTCAAAATTATATTTTTAAACAAAAAACAAGCCCTGTTGCTTTCCTGCTTAAAATTCTTCAGTGGCTTCCCATTGAATTTAGGTAAAAAACCCTAAAATCTCTAGTATGACCTACATGATCATCAGTCTGTTCCCCTTTCTTTTTTGATCCCAGAATCTCCGTCTGGCTTTCCTCAGTTACTCCAATCCTTTTTCATTTCCAGGACTTCCATACACTTTGCTATTTGGAAAGGCCTTTACCAAACTCTTGTGAAGATTCCAGGCCTTCCCTCTTGATCAGATTGGCAATTGTCCAGACCAATATATTTTTCTTTGTCTTGGTGAGACATAGTTCATTCCTAAGCAAGGGTTCTTCAGTCCAGGAAACCACATCCCATTTCACTGCCATCCCAGTAACTAGTGCTTCACTTCTCACATCTTCCTTTTTCTTCCAAAGTCTTATTCCATATCTTCATTAGTTTCTTGTCTAAGACTTCACAGATACTAGTTACTCTCTGGGGTCCCTGAAGCAATAGTATTAACCCTCACACAAATCAGTAAATGTGAGTAGTAGTTGGTTAGACGGATCAGTCATGGTAGATTTTTGTGTATTTTAATGTAGCAGATAGGAGATTCAAGCTTTTTTTCTCTCAAGCTTGAGAATACAGAGGGCATAGGTCTGGCTTACCTTGGAAAAAATGCCAGCAGCTAACAGTGAAATTCTACCCAACACAGGCTGGGTATTTCTCTGATTTTTTGCGTTGGGTTTACAGTATTCCTAGAGTTACCAGAAAACTATAGTGCACAATTAGCGGTGGATGCCAAGAGAATGCTTGGAACTTTGAGAATGTTGGGGTGGACATTAATCAATTGATATAAGCTTTGGGTATGGAGGACAATGTTATGTTATAATCATTAGAAGAAATTTCAAAGGAGATAAAGAAAAACTATTTCAGAAACACTCTTCCCTGAAACACCAAGAAAGTGCCCTATTATGTTAATATTTTTGTTATATGAAATGTGCCCTGTTAGTTTTGTTAGAAAATGTACATTTTATTATATCCATTTTCAAATCGTTTCTGGTAGTGGGGTTTTAAAATGATAAATGAGGTTCAAAATTAATTCCAGCCTCCTTTCTTTTAGAAACAGTGTTAGATTGAATCTGCATCAGGCGTGTTTTTACATGCTTGGCTTCATAATCTCTCTTCCTCCCCCTATATTGTTTGCCTGGAATCTGCACTAAAGATAAGGCAGAGTGCAAACCTGACTCATTGGCAACCAATCAGAAGAACTTTATGTGGAAAACTCCCTTCAAGGAGGTACAGGCAGCATGAACAGAAGTTTTGAAAAAGTGGAAGCAAAGGTAGAAAAATATGGTTGAAATGGCTAAAACAATTGGTACTTGTTTTAAAACTATATTTCATTTCTGATATGAAACCTTATCTTTTCTTTTAAAGAAACACCTAACAAAATATTTATCAGATCAGCACCACAGTAAAGGGAAAAATACATTAAAAATTAAAAAAGATAAAATAACAAATATTTATCAGAAATGCTCACCCTTCAAAAAATCTGGAAGATTTTGATTATATATTTTTCCAATTATCTTCTGCTTGGTAAATTTCCAAGTAATTGGATAAATAGTTTATATTTACTTTGTTTTAAAATGACTCAAATTTTCAATTAGAGCATAAGCTTTCAAAAACAATCTGGTCAACTAGCAGACTTTTAGCAAATAAGACGTATTTCAGAAACAGAAAATTAATTGTTATATTATTTATGATAGTTGTACCTAAAACCTAGGTGTTGTTAAATATTTACATGTTTAACACCCAAGTATAGTTAGAGATCATTTATTGTACTCAGTGATTTCTAACAACATGATTATTTTGGAACTTGAACCTATACTATTGGTTTTCATTTTTTTGAAACTTTAGGAGAATAACTTTATTTTAAACCTCTATTTTTCAATATCAGAACCAGAACAACCTGAGAAACTTAGAGCCTTCAATATTTCCACACATTCCTTTTCTCTGCACTGGAGCCTACCCTCTGGTCATGTGGAAAGGTATCAAGTGGATCTTGTTCCTGACAGTGGCTTTGTTACTATCAGAGATCTTGGAGGTGGAGAATATCAGGTATAGTTTTCATTATTGTACTTGCCGAGCCTACTTGTATTTATATTTTGCTCCTAATAGGAAAGTTCTTTATTTTATGAAACCCATCTACCACAAAAACTTACTCCTTGTTGGGTTTTTGAAAGCATAAGTTGAAGACAAAAACGTTGATGTCAAACTGATGAGTGTTAAGTTTCAGCATCGGTGGACTGTTACCTTAGCAACATCTATGCTGCTTTTTTTTTTTTTTTAAGTTCACCCTGAACCTACAGCCAGTCATCCAAGGGTTCATGAATAGTTTAACAAAGAAAAGGCAGAGCTATTGAGTAATACGGGCTCATTAATTGTGTACTTGCCAGAAGGATCTGTCTTTAAATCATTAATGCAGGCAACATTTCTCTCTAGAGCCATCAATGTGATTCTACTGGCTGAAAAATGTAATAAAGATGGATTTTCTTATCATTTTTCTTTTACTTTTTATTGGGACTTCAGAGACACAGGTATTTCGTATACACTCTTTAAAAACAAGGGCTAAGTCATGGGCTGTAGATTTCTCAAGACTTGAATAGTTGTTCCTAGCGACAGTGAACTAAGATAGATAGAAATGCTGACTTAGGCTGTGATAGCGCAGTACGTTTTGTTAAGTTTTTATTTTAAAGTCATTTGGTAGAAAGTTATATGATATAACATATTTGTATCTTACAATAATATGGAACTTATTGTGATGTTATAAACAGTGCAGAGTTATATAGTGAAGAGTTAATTTTTGTTATAGTGATAGATTTATTTTAGCTTGCTTGCTTTCCAGAAAGAATTTTAATGCAACTATTTGTTTGTGGTGTTCTAGGTTGATGTTTCCAATGTCGTTCCTGGTACTAGGTACGATATAACCATCTCTTCAATTTCTACAACATACAGCTCACCTGTTACTAGAATAGTGACAACAAATGCAACAAGTGAGTATATGTTTTAAATTACTTTGTAAGTAAAGTATTTGGAGTCAGTATAATCCTACTGGATGGAAATACTTATACTGGCAACATGTACATTAAATTCATGAAAACAGTGTAGAATAAGGCAAAATGGAAACAAGAAAGTGATCTGCTTAGAACCTGCATTCTGCTGTTTCTTCAGCTTCCTTTACTTTCAAAGTGCAAAGATAATTACTCTATACTTGTTTGTGAAATAGATCAGAGAGACTGTTATTGCTAATATTTAAATAATACAGAACCATGAAAATGAACTGGCTACATTTGCTCACGAAGGATTATTCCATTTGTAAGATTATTTCTTGTTTTCTTAGTTTTTCTGTGTAAGCCTTGCGTAAGTGAATTTCTTTTAAAAATGATTTGGCAACAAAAGTATATTCGGCATGTAGTATTTATTTAGTAGCATTCCATTTTTCACATTCTTATAAAAGAATGCTTTTGGTATTCCACATAGTATTTTTTTAATAGTAACAGAGCTGTAGGGAGTGTGAACTCATATTGCTCTCTGGAAATTTCAAATTTTACATTTATAAATACTGTTATTATGTATTTTTGTGAAAATGCAATAATTATTTGACCTTTTAACAAAATGGATTTTTAAAAAATAGAACCAGGGCCTCCAGTCTTCCTAGCCGGGGAAAGAGTCGGATCTGCTGGGATTCTTCTGTCTTGGAATACACCACCTAATCCAAATGGAAGGATCATATCTTACATTGTCAAATATAAGGAAGTTTGTCCGTGGATGCAAACAGTATATACACAAGTCAGAGCAAAGCCAGACAGTCTGGAAGTTCTTCTTACTAATCTTAATCCTGGAACAACATATGAAATTAAGGTAATTATTTTGTGTATGAGTACTTAGTGTTCAAACATTTCATTCATTTTTAAAGTGTGGGAGGTTTTTCTCACCTTGTCAAGCCTTTACAGCTGAATACAGTCAGTGACTGACAACGTTCACAGTCATGGCCTCACACCCACCTGAGATTTTAAAACTTGGTAAAATGTTATTGTGTCTTTTCATTTCAATTTTATGCATATTTATATATTACCTATTTCATTTTTTCTATGAATATTTTTGCATATATTTATATACATGTATGAATATAATACAATACTCTAGGAAATAAAAATTATGTAAAGTTAAAGAAGGAAAACTTAAATGCAAACAAGAGGCCAGGGTAGTTTGAATGCAGGTATGTAAACCACAGGATGTTACACAGTTATTAAAAATTGACTTGCAAATTTTGTTCTCCAACTTCCTAGAAACCACAGTAAAAAGGGCAATAAATCTGTTATACAATTTACATATGAAAATTGTATAATAATTGCATATGGGAGCTCAAGTTTTTTTTTTTTTTTGGTGCTTTAGATTGGAAAGAAAGTCTTCGTTGAAGGATTAATAGCTGCAGGACTGGATTTTTGTAAACTTCTTTCCATAACAGTAAAATAATAAAAGCATACTTAGTAAAAATAATTTTGCCAGGTTTTGAGATATTGTGGTCTAAGAACATGGCCTTGATCTGTATATAAAATTTAGACTCCAATGAAATGTCTTTTTTTAAAAATTATTTTTGATTCAGGGGACATGTGTGCAGGTTTGTTACATGGGTATATTGTGTAATGGTGGGGTTTGGGCTTCTAGTATACCCATCACCCAAATAGTAAACATTGTACCCAATAGGTAATTTTTCAATCCTCACCCTCTCCTACCCTCCCCATTTTTGAAATCCCGTGTTTATTATTTCCATTGTTATGCCCATGTGTACTCATAGTTCCCACTTGTAAGTGAGAATGTGTAGTATTTGATTTTCTATTTTTGAATTATTTCACTTAGGATATGTTCTCCAGCTCCATCCATGTTGCTGCAAAGAACATGATTTTATTTTTTATGCCTGCATAGTATTCCATGGTGTATATATACCACATTTTCTTTACCCATATGATAGATACTTAGGTTGATTCCATGACCTTGCTATTGTGAATAATGCTGTAATAAACATGAGTGATGGTGTCTTTGTGATACAATGATTTCTTTTCCTGGATAGATACATAGCAGTGAGATTGCTGGGTTGAATACGGTAGATCTATTTTCAGGTCTTTGAGAAATCTCCATACTGTTTCTCATAGAGGTTACATTTCTAGCAACAGTGTATTAGTGTTCCCTTTTCTCTGCATCCACACTGCCATCTGTTTTTTTGACTTTTTAATAGTAGCCATTCTGACTGGTATAAGATGATGTCTCATTGTGGTTTTAATTTACATTTCTTTGATAATTCCTAATGTTGAGCATTTTTTATATACTTACTGGCCACTTGTGTGTCTTCTTTTGAGAAATGTCTGTTTATGTTTTTTGTCCACTTTTTAATGGGATTTTTCTCCTTGTATTGTTTTCATTCCTTGTAGATTCTGGATATCCATCCCTTGTTGGAAGCATAATTTGCAAATATTTTCTCCAGTTCTGTAGGTTTTCTGTTTACTCTGTTAATTATTTCCTTTGCTGTGCAGAAGCTTTTTAGTTTAACTAAGTCCCATTTAAGTCTATTTTAGTTTTTGTTGCATTTGCTTTTGATGTCTCAGTCATAAATTATTTGCCTAGTCCAATATCCAGAAGAGTTTTACCTAGTTTTTCTTACTAGTATTTTTATAGTTTCAGGTTTTATATTTAAGTCCTTAATCCAGAATGTGTTAATTTTTGTATATGCTGAGAGCTAAGGATCCAGTTTCATTCTCTTGGATATGGCCAGCCAGTTTCCCCAGCACCATTTATTGAACAGAATATCCTTTACCCATTGTTTATTTTTGTCAACTTTGTCAAAAATCAGTTGGTTGTAGGTATGTGACTTTATTTCTGGGTTTTCTATTCTCTTCCATTAATGTATATCTGTATTTTTCTATCAGTACTGTGCTATTTTATTTATTATAGCTTTGTAGTATAATTCGAAGTCAGGTAATGTGATGCCTCCAGATTTGTTCTTTTTGCTTAGGATTGCTTTCATTATTTGGGCTCTTTTTTGGTTTCATATGAACTTTAGGATTGCTGTTCTAATTCTGTGAAAAATTACATTGCTAATTTCATAAGAATTGTGTTGAATCTGTAGATTTCTTTGGGTGGTATGGTATGTTGATTCTTCCAATCCAAGAGCATGGAATGTTTTTCCATTTGTTTGTGTCATCTCTAATTTATTTCATGAGTGTTTTGTAGTTCTCCTTGTAAAGATTTTCACCTCCTTTGTAAAATGTATTCCTAGATATTTTATTTTTTTTGTGGCTATCGTAAATGGGATTGAATTCTTGATTTCATTCTCAGCCTGAATGTTATTGGTGTATAGAAATTCTACTTATTTTTGTAAACTGAATTTGTATCCCGAAACTTTATTGAAATCGTTTATCAAGTCTAGGATTATTATTTTTGAGTTGTCGTTAGAGTTTTCTAGATATACAATTGTGTCATCAGTGAACAAAGATAGTATGCTTCCTGTTTTCCAATTTGAATGCCTTTTTTTTTATTATTGTACTTTAAGTTTTAGGGTACATGTGCACAATGTGCAGGTTAGTTACATATGTATACATGTGACATGCTGGTGCGCTGCACCCACTAACTTGTCATCTAGCATTAGGTATATCTCCCAATGCTATCCCTCCCCCCTCCCCCCAACCCACAACAGTCCCCAGAGTGTGATGTTCCCCTTCCTGTGTCCATGTGTTCTCATTGTTCAATTCCCACCTATGAGTGAGAATATGCGGTACTTGGTTTTTTGTTCTTGCGATATTTTACTGAGAATGATGATTTCCAATTTCATCCATGTCCCTACAAAGGACATGAACTCATCATTTTTTATGGCTGCATAGTATTCCATGGTGTATATGTGCCACATTTTCTTAATCCAGTCTATCATTGTTGGACATTTGGCTTGGTTCCAAGTCTTTGCTATTGTGAATAGTGCCGCAATAAACATACGTGTGCATGTGTCTTTATAGCAGCATGATTTATAGTCCTTTGGGTATATACCCAGTAATGGGATGGCTGGGTCAAATGGTATTTCTAGTTCTAGATCCCTGAGGAATCACCACACTGACTTCCACAATGGTTGAACTAGTTTACAGTCCCCCCAACAGTGTAAAAGTGTTCCTATTTCTCCACATCCTCTCCAGCACCTGTTGTTTCCTGACTTTTTAATGATTGCCATTCTAACTGGTTTGAGATGGTATCTCATTGTGGTTTTGATTTCCATTTACTGACGGCCAGTGATGGTGAACATTTTTTCATGTGGTTTTTGGCTGCATAAATGTCTTCTTTTGAGAAGTGTCTGTTCATGTCCTTTGCCCACTTTTTGATGGGGTTGTTTGTTTTTTTCTTGTAAATTTGTTTGAGTTCATTGTAGATTCTGGATATTAGCCCTTTGTCAGATGAGTAGTTTGTGAAAATTTTCCCCCATTTTTTGGGTTGCCTGTTCACTCTGATGGTAGTTTCTTTTGCTGTGCAGAAGCTCTTTAGGTTAATTAGATCCCATTTGTCAATTTTGGCTTTTGTTGCCATTGCTTTTGGTGTTTTAGACATGAAGTCCTTGCCCATGCCTATGTCCTGAATGGTAATGCCTAGGTTTACTTCTAGGGTTTTTATGGTTTTAGGTCTAACTTTTAAGTCTTTAATCCATCTTGAATTGATTTTTGTATAAGGTGTAAGGAAGGGATCCAGTTTCAGCTTTCTACATATGGCTAGCCAGTTTTCCCAGCACCATTTATTAAATAGGGAATCCTTTCCACATTGCTTGTTTTTCTCAGGTTTGTCAAAGATCAGATAGTTGTAGATATGCGGCGTTATTTCGGAGGGCTCTGTTCTGTTCCATTGATCTATATCTCTGTTTTGGTACCAGTACGATGCTGTTTTGGTTACTGTAGCCTTATAGTATAGTTTGAAGTCAGGTAGTGTGATGCCTCCAGCTTCATTCTTTTGGCTTAGGATTGACTTGGCGATGCAGGCTCTTTTTTCGTTCCATATGAACTTTAAAGTAGTTTTTTCCAATTCTGTGAAGAAAGTCATTGGTAGCTTGATGGGGATGGCATTGAATCTGTAAATTACCTTGGGCAGTATGGCCATTTTCACGATATTGATTCTTCACACCCATGAGCATGGAATGTTCTTCCATTTGTTTGTATCCTCTTTTATTTCATTGAGCAGTGGTTTGTAGTTCTCCTTGAAGAGGTCCTTCATGTCCCTTGTAAGGTGGATTCCTAGGTATTTTATTCTCTTTGAAGCAATTGTGAATGGGAGTTCACTCATGATTTGGCTATCTGTTTGTCTGTTATTGGTGTATAAGAATGCCTGTGATTTTTGTACATTGATTTTGTATCCTGAGACTTTGCTGAAGTTGCTTATCAGCTTAAGGAGATTTTGGGCTGAGACGTTGGGGTTTTCTAGATATACAATCATGTCATCTGCAAACAGGGACAATTTGACTTCCTCTTTTCCTAATTGAATACCCTTTATTTCCTTCTTCTGCCTAATTGCCCTGGGCAGAACGTCCAACACTATGTTGAATAGGAGTGGTGAGAGACGGCATCCCTATCATGTGCCAGTTTTTAAAGGGAATGCTTCCACTTTTTGCCCATTCAGTGTGATATTGGCTGTGGGTTTGTCATAGATAGCTCTTATTATTTTGAGATACGTACCATCAATACCTAATTTATTGAGCGTTTTTAGCATAGAGGGTTGTTGAATTTTGTCAAAGGCCTTTTCTGCAGCTATTCTGATAATCATGTGGTTTTTGTCTTTGATTCTGTTTAAATGCTGGATTACATTTATTGATTTGCGTATATTGAAACAACCTTGCATCCCAGGGATGAAGCCCACTTGATCATGGTGGATAAGCTTTTTGATATGCTGCTGGGTTCCATTTGCGAGTATTTTACTGAGGATTTTTGCATCGATGTTCATCAAGGATATTGGTCTAAAATTCTCTTTTTTGGTTGTGTCTCTCCCAGCCTTTGGTATCAGAATGATGCTGGCCTCATAAAATGAGTTAGGGAGGATTCCCTCTTTTTCTATTGATTGGAATAGTTTCAGAAGGAATGGTACCAGTTCCTCCTTGTACCTCTGGTAGAATTTGGCTGTGAATCCATCTGGTCCCGGACTCTTTTTGGTTGGCAAGCTAGTGCTTATTGCCACAATTTCAGAGCCTGTTAGTGGTCTATTCAGAGAGTCAACTTCTTCCTGGTTTAGTCTTGGGAGGGTGTATGTGTCGAGGAATTTATCCATTTCTTCTAGATTTTCTAGTTTATTTGCATAGAGGTGTTTGTAGTATTCTCTGATGGTAGTTTGTATTTCTGTGGGATTGGTGGTGATATCCCCTTTATCATTTGTTATTGCATCTATTTGATTCTTCTCTCTTTTCTTCTTTATTAGTCTTGCTAGCGGTCTATCAATTTTGTTGATCCTTTCAAAAAACCAGCTCCTGGATTCATTAATTTTTTGAAGGGTTTTTTTGTGTCTCTACCTCCTTCAGTTCTGCTCTGATCTTAGTTATTTCTTGCCTTCTGCTAGCTTTTGAATGTGTTTGCTCTTGCTTTTCTAGTTCTTTTAATTGTGATGTTAGGGTGTCAATTTTGGATCTTTCCTGCTTTCTCCTGTGGGCATTTAGTGCTATAAATTTCCCTCTACACACTGCTTTGAATGTGTCCCAGAGATTCTGGTATGTTGTGTCTTTGTTCTCGTTGGTTTCAAAGAACATCTTTATTTCTGCCTTCATTTTGTTACGTACCCAGTAGTCATTCAGGAGCAGGTTGTTCAGTTTCCATGTAGTTGAGCGGTTTTGAGTGAGTTTCTTAATCCTGAGTTCTAGTTTGATTGCACTGTGTTCTCAGAGATAGTTTGTTATAATTTCTGTTCTTTTACATTTGCTGAGGAGAGCTTTACTTCCAAGTATGTGGTCAATTTTGGAATAGGTGTGGTGTGGTGCTGAAAAAAATGTATATTCTGTTGATTTGGGGAGGAGAGTTCTATAGATGTCTATTAGGTCCGCTTGGTGCAGAGCTGAGTTCAATTCCTGGGTATCCTTGTTAACTTTCTGTCTCATTGATCTGTCTAATGTTGACAGTGGGGTGTTAAAGTCTCCCATTATTATTGTGTGGGAGTCTAAGTCTCTTTGTAGGTCACTCAGGACTTGCTTTATGAATTTGGGTGCTCCTGTATTGGGTGCATATATATTTAGGATAGTTAGCTCTTCTTGTTGAATTGATCCCTTTACCATTATGTAATGGCCTTCTTTGTCTCTTTTGATCTTTGTTGGTTTAAAGTCCGTTTTATCAGAGACTAGGATTGCAACCCCTGCCTTTGTTTGTTTTCTATTTGCTTGCTAGTTCTTCCTCCATGCTTTCTGTGTCTCTGCATGTGAGATGGGTTTCCTGAATACAACACACTGATGGGTCTTCACTCTTTATCTAATTTGCCAGTCTGTGTCTTTTAATTGGAGAATTTAGTCCATTTACATTGAAAGTTAATATTGTTATGTGTGAATTTGATCCTGTCATTATGATGTTAGCTGGTTATTTTGCTCATTAGTTGATGCAGTTTCTTCTTAGTCTCGATGGTCTTTACATTTTGGCATGATTTTGCAGCGGCTGGTACTATTTGTTCCTTTCCATGTTTAGTGCTTCCTTCAGGAGCTCTTTTAGGGCGGGCCTGGTGGTGACAAAATCTCTCAGCATTTGCTTGTCTGTAAAGTATTTTATTTCTCCTTCACTTATGAAGCTTAGTTTGGCTGGATATGAAATTCTGGGTTGAAAATTCTTTTCTTTAAGAATGTTGAATATTGGCCCCCACTCTCTTCTGGTTTGTAGAGTTTCTGCCGAGAGATCCGCTGTTAGTCTGATGGGCTTCCCTTTGTGGGTAACCCGACCTTTCTCTCTGGCTGCCCTTAACATTTTTTCCTTCATTTCAACTTTGGTGAATCTGACAATTATGTGTCTTAGAGTTGCTCTTCTCAAGGAGTATCTTTGTGGCATTCTCTGTATTTCCTGAATCTGAATGTTGGCCGGCCTTGCTAGATTGGGGAAGTTCTCCTGGATAACATCCTGCAGAATGTTTTCCAACTTGATTCCATTCTCGCCATCACTTTCAGGTACACCAGTCAGATGTAGATTTGGTCTTTTCACATAGTCCCGTATTTCTTGGAGGCTTTGTTCGTTTCTTTTTATTCTTTTTTCTCTAAACTTCCCTTCTCACTTCATTTCATTCATTTCATCTTCCATCACTGATACCCTTTCTCCCAGTTGATCGCATTGGCTCCCGAGGCTTCTGCATTCTTCACGTAGTTCTCGAGCCTTCGCTTTCGGCTCCATCAGCTCCTTTAAGCACTTCTCTGTATTGGTTATTCTAGTTATACATTCGTCTACATTTTTTTTCAAAGTTTTCAACTTCTTTGCCTTTGGTTTGAATTTCCTCCTGTAGCTCGTAGTTTGATTGTCTGAAGCCTTCTTCTCTCAACTCGTCAAAGTCATTCTCTGTCCAGCTTTGTTCTGTTGCTGGTGAGGAACTGTGATCCTTTGGAGGAGGAGAGGTGCTCTGCTTTTTAGGGTTTCCAGTTTTTCTGCTCTGTTTTTTCCCCATCTTTGTGGTTTATCTACTTTTGGTCTTTGATGATGGTGATGTACAGATGGATTTTTGGTGTGGATGTCCTTTCTGTTTGTTAGTTTTCCTCCTAACAGACAGGACCCTCAGCTGCAGGTCTGTTGGAGTTTGCTAGAGGTCTACTCCAGACCCTGTTAGCCTGGGTACCAGCAGCGGTGGCTGCAGAACAGTGGATTTTCGTGAACCGCGAATGCTGCTGTCTGATCATTCCTCTGGAAGTTTTGTCTCAGAGGTGTACCCAGCCTTGTGCGGTGTCAGTCTGCCTCTACTGGGGGATGCCTCCCAGTTAGGCTGCTCAGGGGTCAGGGGTCAGGGACCCACTTGAGGAGGCAGTCTGCCCGTTCTCAGATCTCCAGCTGCATGCTGGGAGAACCACTGCTCTCTTCAAAGCTGTCAGACAGGGACATTTAAGTCTGCAGAGGTTACTGCTGTCTTTTTGTTTGTCTGTGCCCTGCCCCCAGAGGTGGAGCCTACAGAGGCAGGCAGGCCTCCTTGAGCTGTGGTGGGCTCCACCCAGTTGGAGCTTCCAGGCTGCTTTGTTTACCTAAGCAAGCCTGGGCAATGGCGGGTGCCCCTCTCCCAGCCTTGCTGCCACCTTGCAGTTTGATCTCAGACTGCTGTGCTAGCAATCAGGGAGACTCCGTGGGGGTAGGACCCCCTGAGCCAGGTGCAGGATGTAATCTCGTGGTGTGCCGTTTTTCAAGCCTGTCGGAAAAGCGCAGTATTCGGGTAGGAGTGACCGGATTTTCCAGGTGCCCTCTGTCATCCCTTTCTTTGACTAGGAAAGGGAACTCCCTGACCCCTTGCGCTTCCCGAGTGAGGCAATGCCTCGCCCTGCTTCAGCTCTCGCACGGTGCGCTGCACCCACTGACCTGCATCCACTGTCTGGCACTCCCTAGTGAGATGAACGGGTACCTTAGATGGAAATGCGGAAATGGATGCCTTTTATTTCTTTCTCTTGCTTGGTCGCTCTGGCTAGGCCTTCCAGTACTGTGTTCAATAGGAGTGGTGAGAGTAAACATCCTACTTTTGTTGCATTTCTTAGGGGTAATGCTTTAAACTTTTCTCCGTTTAGGATTATGTTGGCTGTGGGTTTGTCATATATAGCTCTTATTATTTTGACATATGTTCCTTTGATGCCTACTTTGTTGAGGGTTTTTATCATGAAGGGATATTGGATTTTATTAAATGCTTTTCCTGCATCTGTTGAGACAATCATATGGCTAACAGGGCTGGGAGAAAAATATTGAAAAAAAAACTTTAAGTTTAATAAAAAAGTAGAATATTTTTACTTAAAAAACTTATAAAGGCTAAATTATTTAATTTAAACTTAATTTATTTTCCAAAAAAGTCACTAAGGTAAAGCTTTTAAAAACAGATAGCTTCGGCCGGGTGCAGTGCCTCATGCCTGTAATCCCAGCACTTTGGGAGGCCGAGGCGGGCGGATCACCTGAGGAGTTCAAGACCAGCCTGGCCAATCTGGCGAAATCCCATCTCTACTCAAAATACAAAAAATTAGCTGGGCATGGTGGCGAGTGTCCGTAATCCCAGCTATTCTGGAGGTTGAGGCAGGAGAGTCACTTGAACCCGGGAGGCAGAGGTTGCAGTGAGCTGAGATCATGCCATTGTACTCCAGCCTGGACAACAAGAACAAAACGCCGCCAAACAAAACAAAACAAAACAAACAAACAAAAAAAACAGACAGCTTTTGCTCTTTGCACATTGTACTTTATAAAGTGTCTTTATAGAGTATCGTTTATACTTTATGAAATTGATAACTTTGGTTAATTATTTTAAAAAACTTTAGCTTAGTGACTTTTTCAAAAATAAATCAAGTTTAAATTAAATAATTTAGCCCTTATAACTGAAAATATTTCATTTTAAAATAAAACTTATAGTTAGCTTTTCATTTTTCTTCCAATCTTGTTGTTTTTACATGTCTGTTGTTGACATTTTGGATATTGGTTTCTAAAGTGCCACTTTAGCTAAGAATCATGAACTCAATGTAATTACTTTCAACAAATATTTCTTGAACATTTACTATTTCTTTTGCATTTATAAAAAAGTTTCGTCCTTTACATAGTTGTTTTTTTTTTTTGAGATGGACTCTCGCTCTGTCACCCAGGCTGGAGTGCAGTGGCCCGATCTCGGCTCACTGCAAGCTCCGCCTCCGGGGTTCACGCCATTCTCCTGCCTCAGCCTCCCAAATAGCTGGGACTAGAGGAGCCCGCCACCATGCCCGGCTAATTTTTTCGTATTTTTTTTTTTTTTTAGCAGAGACGGGTTTCACTATGTTGGTCAGACTGGTCTCGAACTCCTGACCTCGTGATTCGCCCGCCTCTGCCTTCCAAAGTGCTGGGATTACAGGCGTGAGCCACCGCGCCCAGCCGTCCTTTACATAGTTAATATGCAAAATTTAACATCATCTCATTTGAATACTACAGAAAGATGAGCTTATAAAAAGCAGTGCTAAATTAGGTCACAGGAAAATGCTTCCAGTTAAGGGATATGCATGACATTTCCAAGGGATAATAAAGGGTAAAGATATCTTCTGGATCCTCCCTCAATATAACATCAATATCTTCTTTGAACCTTGAAAATAATTAAATAGAGAGAAGAAAATATATAAAACCTGTGTAAATATGTGATTTTATATAAATGAGATGTTCTTCCTAGAGGATAAGAAATATTGGAAGAGATTTTTGCCAGGAAGATTTTTCTTACTGGAAGTGTGCCTATTTGCAGAATTAAAGAACACGATCAGAACTGGAAAGCAAATACTAATAGTATGAGTCTTAAAATGAGAAAAGAAAAAAAATTCTTACCTATGTAGAAGTCAAAATAAAAGATTTGTGATGACTATTTCATGAAGAAAACATAGCTTAAAGAATAGGCAACCTTTTTCTGACATCTGAGTATTATATATGTATTTTCTGTCAATATGTACACATTCAGATTAATTAACATGTCAATATATGCTATTGGGGATAATTAAAAATTTTTAATGTGCTATAAGAAACTATTGCTGATAGGAAGGTGATTTAGTCAACCTAGTTCTGCTTAGATCTATTTTTATGGAGCTTGAATTTTTATTCTTGTGAATTCTCTTATTTAAGGTCTATTGGGAAGCCCTTACTCTCCGTTTCATCTCACACTTTATAAATCATTCTTGTGACCTTTACTCTGTTCAAATAAATGTTAGCCATTGCAGAATTCCAAAGGGTATTTGGCATGGTACATTTGATGTCTTCAGTGTAAGTAATGTTATAGGAAAAATCCTGTTAAGTATTTTACATGTGCTATTTCATTTAGTCCTCAGCACAATCCTATAACATAGATACATTATTATTCCCATTTTAAAGACAAGAAAAATGTTACTTACAACAGTTAAGTAAATTGCTCAAAGCTACTATCTGGGAATTGGTAGAACTACAGTTAAGCCAAGGTTATGATTCCAGTCATGGCATTTGCAAAAGCTTGAGTCTTATTCTCATTAATGACATTTTCTTTTTCTATTCTAGTCTATTGGAAGATATTATTCAAATCAAATTTTTTTATCTTTAAAATTCTGGAATTCTTAGTTTAAATTATTAATTAAATGTACTTATCTAATTTATTTTTTTAAAACAGTTTTTTGAGTATTTGTTTGCCTGATTAGATTGTGAACTCTAAATTAAGGTACCATATACATGGTCTCTTGCATTTATTACAGAAATAATTGTAATGTCTTTTATGTAGTGGATATATCAGAGAAAGACTGAGCTTTCAAAATAAACCCAACTCCAACTGGATTCTTGCTCTACCATTTATTCCTGTGTGACCTTGGGCAAAGGTATTTGACCTCTCTCAGCCAGTTTTGTCATCTATAAAATTTTGACAATAATACTTTATTTGTTGATTATATAGATATCTTCATATTTGCCTTCTTCCTTGAGAGTATTAAAAAAGTATCTTTGGCATTTATCTTATGGATAAGTCGAAGTTTTGTTTTAAATTTTAGATTCTCTTTTTTCAGGGAGTAAAATGTTTGAACACAATCCTTTTGGTCTGTTCTAGGTTGCTGCTGAAAACAGTGCTGGCATTGGATTGTTTAGTGATCCATTTCTCTTCCAAACTGCAGAAAGTGGTAATTTTCCTGTCATTTATTTTAAATTGACTTAGTCATGAGTTTGTCGTTTAAAATAATAAAGAACATAAATAAAAACTGACACTAAAATACATATAATTCTCAGTAGCATGGCCACTCAATTGGTTTTAGAGTTCTTTCGGATAGCTAATTTATTCCTTAAAATATATATTATTCTTTCTGATTATAAGAACAGTAAATGTTATCTTACAAAACTTTGAAAAAATAAGAATAAAAAAATGAAAATTATCCATAGACTTATCATATAAAAAATGCTTTTATCATTTTGGTGCATTTCTGGCTTGTCTATTTCCCCCATTAATATATATCTATATGACTATACATTAATGAAAATAAGCTTGTGCTGCATATGCAAGTTTATATCCTGCCTTTTCTTTTTAACATGAAGTCATAAGCTTGTTATAACATAAGACTTTTGGAAACACGGATTTTAATGGTTATTATATTATTGGGTAACATGCAGTCATTACCAAACCAATTTAAGATACCTCCATTCTTCCAGGGGCATAGAGGAAAAATCTTGATGTCACCTGTGGCTCTTTTCTCTCACAGTACACATCTAATCTATCAGTAAATCTTACCAGCACAATCATCAAAGTGTATTCTGAATCTCACACTCATTGCTGACATCCTGTCCAACATTATTCCCAAGAATTGTTGCATTATATTTTATTTTTATTAGAATGCAGCTGTCCTGAAGTCCCTTAATTCCTACCTTATATCATTCATATAGACCTCCTTCCAAAGATCTAACTTTCTTATGTAATTTATATGGCTATTATTTATAAATTATATTTTAGCATCCTTTTGTACAATGTAAACCTAAACTCTAGTTATTTGGCATCTTAATACTAGGCATCTTTACTATCACTTATTTTTTTTTATCTCAGACGTTTTGTTTCATTTTGATTTCTTTCAAAAGTGACTTGTCATGTTTGTTTTATATTCTGAAGGATCTTGGTGTTTTACTCTATCAGTTTTACACACTTTACCATGAGGTTAATGGGAATAATTTCCCCTAATTCTAGCTTCATATTGGTTTCAAGCCAACTCAAATAGAACTCAGATTATTATTATTATTACTCTATATAATTAATAATTGATAGAAAAGCATAATAAAATTCTGAAGTAAGTTGATTTTGAAAATTTAAAATACAATAATTACAACCAATTGGAGGGTATCCACTTGATATTAGGCACTAGAAATTTATAAACATTCCAGAAATCTGCTTTTTGGTGAAAATGGTTGGATAATTGATTCAGTTTGCTATGTTTTTCATATCTAATGAAACTACATATTCCAAAATAGTTAAGGAAATAAGAAATTTATCCCAACTTGTTTGTATATTCACAACTATTGATTGAATTTTTTTCATACTTATTTGAAACGTTTCATCAATGCATGTATTAGCTCAGTTATCCTAAAGTAAAGTTGACTTGCCCCAACTCCAGTTTTTTATTTTAGGCAAAGTTCAGTTAAATACATTTATAAAAATCTTACACAAATAGATGTTATGCAGTGTATTATATATTTAATTTCATGTACCATGAAATTATATAAATGCAATTCTAAGTTTTATAACAAAGTTTTTTCCTTCCCAATCTTTCTCTTCCCCAGCTCCAGGAAAAGTGGTGAATCTCACAGTTGAGGCCTACAACTCTTCAGCAGTTAAGCTGATTTGGTATTTACCTCGGCAACCAAATGGCAAAATTACCAGCTTCAAGATTAGTGTCAAGCATGCCAGAAGTGGGATAGTAGTGAAAGATGTCTCAATCAGAGTAGAGGACATTTTGACTGGGAAATTGCCAGAATGCAATGTAAGTATCACAGAACACTTTCTATGTCTTGAAAAATCTTAGATAAATTTATATTTTCATATTTCTAGCATCTAGATACTATATTTTTACCAAAGTTTTATTAGTTATTTGATTACTTATGGTATCATGTTATACACAACGTTTTATTAGTTATTTGATTACTTAGGGTATCATGTTACACAATTGGCCTCATTCAGGTAGAATACAGGAATGGTTTGAGAATTCAAGAGTGAGGGATTAAAACCATTTAGGGAATTTTGAAAAGACTTCATGAAAGGAGTAGCATTTGTGATACACCATGGAGCAAGGACAGATAGAGATTTTGTGATGGTGGCATTCCCAGTGGAGGATACTTTATAAAGCCCTGAGGTGGAAAAGTGTAAGATATAATTGGAGAAAATATTTTACTTCCATATGACAGGAGGGAAGAGTACATGTAGGGTAATAGTTGAGGTTAAATTTGCAGAGGTAGACTGTCATTGTTGTGCATATCTTTGGTAAAGAATTTGTTGTTACTCTGGTCATTGATGATAAACCTCATAATAGTAATGCTTTATTATAGAATAAGCATCGTCATTTTAATTATATGATAAGCATAATAATGCTTTTCCTAAAATCATTTTGGTAATCTCTGTGTTACTATTAATGCAAACACAGTCAAACAGTTATTTTTGCTGTAAATACTTTATAAAAGTCTAAAAATCTTCTTTTTCAAATTATGATATATTTCTAATACATGCACACACCTAACATGTGAGCTAGTGGCATAATACTACTTTTTAGTACTTATGAGGAAAAAAAAGTTCATTAACAGTAAGAAAGTGGCATTTGAACATACACAAGAGTAAAATTATTTCAGCTCTTTGGCTCTTGCACTGTTAACATGAAGCTTAAAAATTCTTACAAATGATTGTGCTGTAGTTTTACCTTTATTTTAAGCCACTTGAAATTCTATTCATAAAGGTTAAGGTATAAGGAATACAATAAATATGTTCTCTTCTAAAACTGCAGACATAAATGGGTACAATTAAAATCTAGCAAATTTGTCTATAACTTTTGCATGTTATGTGTGTATGTATAGCATAAAAGAAAAAGAAATGAATTACAAGTTCTTATTCTCATGTTCACCAAGAGATACAACATTATTTCTCTATTGATCTTATTTTATTTACTAGGAGAATAGTGAATCTTTTTTATGGAGTACAGCCAGCCCTTCTCCAACCCTTGGTAGAGTTACACCTCCATCGCGTACCACACATTCATCAAGAACGTTGACACAGAATGGGATCAGCTCTGTGTGGAAAGAGCCTATCAGTTTTGTAGTGACACACTTGAGACCTTATACAACATATCTTTTTGAAGTTTCAGCTGTTACAACTGAAGCAGGTTATATTGATAGTACGATTGTCAGAACACCAGAATCAGGTATGGTTCACTTTTTGTAGATAAAAAGATTTAAATGATTAGAGAATAATGTTTAATTTATGTAGATATTTATTTTTAATCTTCTTTACCTTACAGTAACTTTTTTCCCCTAATAATATACCATAGGCATCCCATCAAGGGTTTCTTCGAATTTCTATACTCTTTTATATTATAGCACAAAATAAGTATTTGAAAGGAGAAAGATTTGCAAGAAACAATTCTTGAGCCACTGACCGTGATCCTCATATAGCTTTTATCATTTTATAATGTCAGCAATTTTTAGTAATCATCTTTGCCATTCTAAATGATTTATAATCATTTACACCCTTCTCTCACTGTTATTGCCATCATCAAAAGCGGAAATACCTGCACTAGCAGAATGAGCATGTGATCAACATTTAGTTATCAGATACAAGCAGTAGCTAAAATATATACCTACTTATATCCCATTTGCACTGCAGTTTCCTCATCTGAAAAATAGAGACAGTAATAGTACCTTCCTTAGGGTGCCAGTGTTAAAATTAAATGAGAATAATTAGATATTATCATTACTACTAAATTTTAAGAGAACATATTTTCGGTAAGGTATTCATATATTTAATTATGGTACTATATCAGTATTCATGTAAATACATGTATTTATGTATTTCATATATTTATAAAATTTCAGGGATATTGATATAGTCCCACATTACATAAGGTATTTATTATATATATAATATATATAACTGACAGATATATCATAATATAGTATCAGGCATTAGGTTGTAATTGCTAATTTCTGAGGTATTGAAAATTATTGGTAGGGTAATTTCACTAAAGCATGTTTTTTCTGATAAAATAGCTGTTGGCTTCTATTATTTTTCATTTCACATAAGTTTGAAGTTTTTTTGTTGATTTAAATAACCATCTTTGAATTATACCATTTTCTTCTTACATAAACCTTACTTTTTATACAATAAAAAAATGATTTCGGGGGGGAGCCAAGATGGCCGAATAGGAACAGCTCCGGTCTACAGCTCCCAGCATGAGCGACGCAGAAGACGGATGATTTCTGCATTTCCATCTGAGGTACCGGGTTCATCTCACTAGGGAGTGCCAGACAGTGGGTGCAGGACAGTGGGTGCAGCGCACTGTGCGTGAGCCAAAGCAGGGCGAGGCATTGCCTCACTCGGGAAGCGCAAGGGGTCAGGGAGTTCCCTTTCCTAGTCAAAGAAAGGGGTGACAGACGGCACCTGGAAAATCCAGTCACTCCCACCCGAATACTGCACTTTTCCAACGGGCTTAAAAAAACGGCACACCAGGAGATTATATCCTGCACCTGGCTCAGGGGGTCCTACCTCCATGGAGTCTCCCTGATTGCTAGCACAGCAGTCTGAGATCAAACTGCAAGGCAGCAGCGAAGCTGGGGGAGGGGCGCCCACCATTGCCCAGGCTTGCTTAGGTAAACAAAGCAGCCTGGAAGCTCCAACTGGGTGGAGCCCACCAAAGCTCAAGGAGACCTGCCTGCCTCTGTAGGTTCCACCTCTGGGCGCAGGGCACAGACAAACAAAAAGACAGCAGTAACCTCTGCAGACTTAAATGTCCCTGTCTGACAGCTTTGAAGAGAGCAGTGGTTCTCCCAGCACGCAGCTGGAGATCTGAGAACGGGCAGACTGCCTCCTCAAGTGGGTCACTGACCCCTGACCACCGAGCAGCCTAACTGGGAGGCACCCCCCAAGTAGAGGCAGACTGACACCTCACAAGGCCGGGTACACCTCTGAGACAAAACTTCCAGAGGAATGATCAGACAGCAGCATTCGCGGTTCATGAAAATCCACTGTTCTGCAGCCACCGCTGCTAGTACCCAGGCTAACAGGGTCTGGAGTAGATGTCTAGCAAACTCCAACAGACCTGCAGCTGAGGGTCCTGTCTGTTAGGAGGAAAACTAACAAACAGAAAGGACATCCACACCAAAAATCCATCTGTACATCACCATCATCAAAGACCAAAAGTAGATAAAACCACAAAGATGGGGAAAAAACAGCAGAAAAACTGGAAACCCTAAAAAGCAGAGCAACACTCCTCCTCCAAAGGAATGCAGCTCCTCACCAGCAATGGAACAAAGCTGGACAGAGAATGACTTTCACGAGTTGAGGGAAGAAGGCTTCAGACGATCAAACTACTCCAAGCTACAGGAGGAAATTCAAACCAAAGGCAAAGAAGTTGAAAACTTTGAAAAAAAATGTAGACGAATGTATAACTAGAATAACCAATACAGAGAAGTGCTTAAAGGAGCTGATGGAGCTGAAAGCGAAGGCTCGAGAACTACGTGAAGAATGCAGAAGCCTCGGGAGCCGATGCGATCAACTGGAAGAAAGGGTATCAGTGATGGAAGATGAAATGAATGAAATGAAGCGAGAAGGGAAGTTTAGAGAAAAAAGAATAAAAAGAAATGAACAAAGCCTCCAAGAAATACGGGACTATGTGAAAAGACCAAATCTACATCTGATTGGTATACCTGAAAGTGATGGGGAGAATGAAACCAAGTTGGAAAACACTCTGCAGGATATTATCCAGGAGAACTTCCCCAATCTAGCAAGGCAGGTCAACATTCACATTCAGGGAATACAGAGAATGCCACAAAGATACTCCTCGAGAAGAGCAACTCCAAGACACATAATTGTCAGATTCACCAAAGTTGAAATGAAGGAAAAAATGTTAAGGGCAGCCAGAGAGAAAGGTCGGGTTACCCTCAAAGGGAAGCCCATCAGACTAACAGCGGATCTCTCGGCAGAAACTCTACAAGCCAGAAGAGAGTGGGGGCCAATATTCAACATTCTTAAAGAAAAGAATTTTCAACCCAGAATTTCATATGCAGCCAAACTAAGCTTCATAAGTGAAGGAGAAATAAAATACTTTACAGACAAGCAAATGCTGAGAGATTTTGTCACCACCAGGCCTGCCCTAAAAGAGCTCCAGAAGGAAGCACTAAACATGGAAAGGAACAACCGGTACCAGCCACTGCAAAATCATGCCAAATTGTAAAGACCATCAAGGCTAGGAAGAAACTGCATCAACTAACGAGCAAAATAAACAAGCTGACATCATAATGACAGGATCAAATTCACACATAACAATATTAACTTTAAATGTAAATGGACTACATGCTACCATTAAAAGACACAGACTGGCAAATTGGATAAAGAGTGAAGACCCATCAGTGTGCTGTATTCAGGAAACCCAACTCACATGCAGAGACACACATAGGCTCAAAATAAAAGGATGGAGGAAGATCTGCCAAGCAAATGGAAAACAAAAAAGGCAGGGGTTGCAATCCTAGTCTCTAATAAAACAGACTTTAAACCAACAAAGATCAAAAGAGACAAAGAAGGCCATTACATAATGGTAAACGGATCAATTCAACAAGAAGAGCTAACTATCCTAAATATATATGCACCCAATACAGGAGCACCCAGATACATAAAGCAAGTCCTGAGTGACCTAGAAAGAGACTTAGACTCCCACACAATAATAATGGGAGACTTTAACACCCCACTGTCAACATTAGACAGATCAACGAGACAGAAAGTTAACAAGGATACCCAGGAATTGAACTCAGCTCTGCACCAAGCGGACCTAATAGACATCTACAGAATTCTCCACCCCAAATCAACAGAATATACATTTTTTCAGCACCACACCACACCTATTCCAAAATTGACCACATAGTTGGAAGTAAAGTTCTCCTCAGCAAATGTAAAAGATCAGAAGTTATAACAAACTGTCTCTCAGATCACAGTGCAATCAAACTAGAACTCAGGATTAAGAAACTCACTCAAAACCGCTCAACTACATGGAAACTGAACAACCTGCTCCTGAATGACTACTGGGTACCTAACAAAATGAAGGCAGAAATAGAGATGTTCTTTGAAACCAACGAGAACAAAGACACAACATACCAGAATCTCTGGGACACATTCAAAGCAGTGTGTAGAGGGCAATTTATAGCACTAAATGCCCACAAGAGAAAGCAGAAAAGATCCAAAATTGACACCCTAACATCACAATTAAAAGAACTAGAAAAGCAAGAGCAAACACATTCAAAAGCTAGCAGAAGGCAAGAAATAACTAAAATCAGAGCAGAACTGAAGGACATAGATACACAAAAAACCCTTCAAAAAATTAATGAATCCAGGAGCTGGTTTTTTGAAAGGATCAACAAAATTGATAGACTGCTAGCAAGACTAATTAAGAAGAAAAGAGAGAAGAATCAAATAGATGCAATAAAAAATGATGAAGGGGATATTACCACCGATCCCACAGAAATACAAACTACCATCAGAGAATACTACAAACACCTCTATGCAAATAAACTAGAAAATCTAGAAGAAATGGATAAATTCCTCGACACATACACCCTCCCAAGACTAAACCAGGAAGAAGTTGACTCTCTGAATAGACCACTAACAGGCTCTGAAATTGTGGCAATAATCAATAGCTTGCCAACCAAAAAGAGTCCAGGACCGGATGGATTCACAGCCGAATTCTATCAGAGGTACAAGGAGGAACTGGTACCATTCCTTCTGAAACTATTCCAATCAATAGAAAAAGAGGGAATCCTCCCTAACTCATTTTATGAGGCCAGCATCATCCTGATACCAAAGCCGGGCAGAGACACAACCAAAAAAGAGAATTTTAGACCAATATCCTTGATGAACATTGATGCAAAAATCCTCAATAAAATACTGGCAAACGGAATCCAGCAGCACATCAAAAAGCTTATCTACCATGATCAAGTGGGCTTCATCCCTGGGATGCAAGGCTGGCTCAATATACACAAATCAATAAATGTAATCCAGCATATAAACAGAACCAAAGACAAAAAACACATGATTATCTCAATAGATGCAGAAAAGGCCTTTGACAAAATTCAACAACCCTCTATGCTAAAAACTCTCAATAAATTAGGAATTGATGGTACGTATCTCAAAATAATAAGAGCTATCTATGACAAACCCACAGCCAATATCATACTGAATGGGCAAAAACTGGAAGCATTCCCTTTGAAAACTGGCACAAGACAGGGATGCCCTCTCTCACCACTCCTATTCAACATAGTGTTGGAAGTTCTGCCCAGGGCAATTAGGGAGGAGAAGGAAGTAAAGGGTATTCAATTAGGAAAAGAGGAAGTCAAATTGTCCCTGTTTGCAGACGACATGATTGTGTATCTAGAAAACCCCATTGTCTCAGCCCAAAATCTCCTTAAGCTGATAAGCAATTTCAGCAAAGTCTCAGGATACAAAATCAATGTACAAAAATCACAGGCATTCTTATACACCAATAACAGACAAACAGAGAGCCAAATCATGAGTGAACTCCCATTCACAATTGCTTCAAAGAGAATAAAATACCTAGGAATCCACCTTACAAGGGACGTGAAGGGCCTCTTCAAGGAGAACGACAAACCATTATTCAATGAAATAAAAGAGGATACAAACAAATGGAAGAACATTACATGCTCATGGGTAGGAAGAATCAATATCATGAAAATGGCCACACTGCCCAAGGTAATTTATAGATTCTACGCCATCCCCATCAAGCTACCAATGACTTTGTTCACAGAATTGGAAAAAACTACTTTAAAGTTCATATGGAACCAAAAAAGAGCCCGCATTGCCAAGTCAATCCTAAGCCAAAAGAACAAAGTTGGAGGCATCACACTACCTGACTTTAAACTATACTACAAGGCTACAGTAACAAAAACAGCATGGTACTGGCACCAAAACAGAGATATAGATCAGTGGAACAGAACAGAGTCCTCAGAAATAATGCCGCATATCTACAACTATCTGATCTTTGACAAACCTGAGAAAAACAAGCAATGTGGAAAGGATTCCCTATTTAATAAATGGTGCTGGCAAAACTGGCTAGCCATATGTAGAAAGCTGAAACTGGATCCCTTCCTTACACCTTATACAAAAATCAATTCAAGATGGATTAAAGACTTAAACGTTAGACCTAAAACCATAAAAACCCTAGAAGAAAACCTAGGCAATACCATTCAGGACATAGTCATGGGCAAGGACTTCATGTCTAAAACACCAAAAGCAGTGGCAACAAAAGCCAAAATTGACAAATGGGATCTAATTAAACTAAAGAGCTTCTGCATAGCAAAAGAAACTACCATCAGAGTGAACAGGCAACCTACAAAATGGGAGAACATTTTCACAACCTACTCATCTGACAAAGGGCTAATATCCAGAATCTGCAATGAACTCAAACAAATTTACAAGAGAAAAACAAACAACCCCATCAAAAAGTGGGCAAAGGACATGAACAGACACTTCTCAAAAGAAGACATTTATGCAGCCAAAAAACACATGAAAAAATGCTCACCATCACTGGCCATCAGAGAAATGCAAATCAAAACCACAATGAGATACCATCTCACACCAGTTAGAATGGCAATCATTAAAAAGTCAGGAAACAACAGGTGCTGGAGAAGATGTGGAGAAATAGGAACATTTTTACACTGTTGGTGGGACTGTAAACTAGTTCAACCATTGTGGAAGTCAGTGTGGCAATTCCTCAGGGATCTAGAACTAGAAATACCATTTGACCCAGCCATCCCATTACTGGGTATATACCCAAAGGACTATAAAACATGCTGCTATAAAGACACATGCACACATATGTTTATTGTGGCATTATTCACAATAGCAAAGACTTGGAACCAACCCAAATGTCCAACAATGATAGACTGGATTAAGAAAATGTGGCACATATACACTATGGAATACTATGCAGCCATAAAAAATGATGAGTTCATGTCCTTTGTAGGGACATGGATGAAATTGGAAATCATCATTCTCAGTAAACTATCAGAAGAACAAAAAACCAAACACCGCATATTCTCACTCATAGGTGGGAATTGAACAATGAGAACACATGGACACAGGAAGGGGAACATCACACTCTGGGGACTGTTGTGGGGTGGGGGGAGGGGGAGGGATAGCTTTAGGAGTTATACCTAATGCTAAATGACGAGTTAATGGGTGCAGCAAACCAACATGGCACATGTATACATATGTAACTAACCTGCACGTTGTGCACATGTACCCTAAAACTTAAAGTGTAATAATAATAAAATTAAAAAAAAATGATTTCATAAGGGTCATACAAGGTGAAATTTGCTAGATAATAATTTTGTTTTGAAAAATATTTGGAATTGTTTTATTTCAATTAAAAGAATAAACATCTAAGAAAAACAGAGTAATTTAAAATGTCATTATTATTTTCATGTTATCAATATTACATTTGAATCCTCCAAATGTAGATTATAAATTTGTTCTTAGAACAAATACAAATATTGATACAAAAAGTAAAAATTATTGCTCATAATTTTGAGGGTCTTTTTCTTGAAACTTCTACCTGTGTTAATAAGAGAGAAAATGTTTATCAAGCCAGATAACCAGACTTTGTTGATCCAGACTTTGTTGAATGCAGTATATATATGCAGGTATAAATGTTTCAAGACAATGTAACATTGGCAATAAATGTATTACAATGAATATTAGAATGAAACTTGTGCAGTGCAATAGTAAACAGTATTAAATAAAATCAGTAATTGTTAAAAATAAGTTTATCTGATGATCCAGCATGTGTTATTCACAATTTTCAATTATATTCCATTTATTCTTTTTTAAGTTAAAAAAACTCTGCTTTTAAGCACGATATTTTATTTTCCTTCTTTGCCTTTGTGTTTTATTATGTGTATTTAATAGGGTGCGCTTTCATTTTAAATATGTTATGTATTTATTTTCTATAATTATTTTAGTGCCTGAAGGACCACCACAAAACTGCGTAACAGGCAACATCACAGGAAAGTCCTTTTCAATTTTATGGGACCCACCAACTATAGTAACAGGGAAATTTAGTTATAGAGTTGAATTATATGGACCATCAGGTAAGCCTTAATTGGTTTTGTGTTTGCCTTTTGGAGTGAGAATAATAAAATATGTTACCAATATCAAACTCTGTTTAAAAGTATCAGACTCTTTTTAAAAGACCCTAAGATTGAAGCAAACAATAGGAAAGTCATAAGGAAGGTGAGGTCCTTTGATTTTTTAATTCAAAACCATAAATGAGTATAAGAATGACAAAACTATTCATGTTCCACATTTCATGTGATGCATGTGAAAAACTAGAGATAACTCCTCAAGAAAAAAGTGTTAGTGGAGATATACATCTTCAAATATTTGAACAAGAAGTCCTTGGCTTACATTCATGAAGAACAATGGACTTTGACTATATTAAATTAGATTTCTATTCACTGCTAGGAGCCTAGTTTTTAATCATTAGAAAGAGCTCTCTAAAAATAACATGGAAAATCTCTGTATCTTCTGCTCTATTTTGCTGTGGACCTAAAACTGCTTTAAAAAAGAAAACCTATTAAAATTTTTGGGCAGCTTTATAAAGTGGCAAGTTCTCCATCTTTGTAAGCAAGCAGGACCTGGACATCCACTTGCCAGAGATACTTTGAGAGGATCAAGTATTATATCATTAGGATCAAGTATTATATCATTAGAAGTGAATTATGTAAAGTCTAAAATTCTCTCCTGATTGAGATCCTATGATTCTATGAAAGAAGTTTAATTCTAACAATGATGAGATAAATAATAAAGCCACATATTTTCATTTATTTGGGGGCATCAAAAAAGATACAGAGTTCCAACTCATTTTATTTTGCAATTTCGGTGGTATGAGTCACTCATCACCATCATGAGTAACCTTTATCTTTCATCCCATGTAACTTATGCTCCTAAAATTCTGAAATACTTTTACTTCCTAAAAAAAGATAATTCCCTCCACTCACCCATCCGATACACAGAAACAGACATGGATACACAGCTACATCTTTTCTGTCTGACATTATTGTTCAATACTTGGCTGAAGTACTCTTTCATTTGTAAGGCTGGCTGATAAATCAAGTGAGAGGCATGTAGCAATAATTGCATTTAGCAACATGGGAGTGATCACATGCTTTCAGTATGGTGGAACATGTAGGGTAAATACATGATTGAATTAGTTTAAGAGTGAATGGGAGAAGATCATTGGAACAATGGGTGTAGAAATTCTTTTGAGTTTAGCTGCAAAGCAAAGCAGTGAATAGGGAGTAAGGGTAGGGATAAGTGAAGTCAACAGGTCTCTTCAGTAAGAACATATAAAGCATGTTTGTTTGCTGATGGAAATGAGGAAAATAAGGAAAATGTTAATGATATAAGAAAAACAAGAATTACTGGAAAGGTGTCTGTCTGTGTGGGCAGAAGGTGAGATCTTTTGCTCAAATGTAGCCATTGGTTTGAGATAAGAATACAGATAATTTGTCCATACTAACAGATAATTTGTCCGTAAGTTGTTCTTATAGGTTGTAAGGCAGAGTATATGGGTGTAGATGCTGGTAAATATATAGTTGTGTTGGTGGGAGCCTGTGGCAAATATTTTCTAACTGGTTTACCTTTTTCAGTGTAGTGGGAAGCAAGACTATTAGTTGGGAGTGAAGATAGGGCAGAAGGTATTAGAGGTCTGAGCAGAGAAGAGTAAGTGTAAAATAATCATCTAGAAGAGTAGAGTGATTGGACCATTGACTATGTAAGTTGAGTAAGATTCCAGGCACCATGTAGGGCTCATTCAAGGTTTGGCTATGAATAAAGTGACATCAATTAATGGCTTTGTGCTGTAAATGAGCTGCCTTCAACAACAGAAGGGCAAGGGAATTGGAGGCCTGTGTAAGGCAGTGATTATAATTGAAACTGACACTGAAGATGGGCAAAGAGTGGAAATCAAGTGGTGAGGGGCCAAATAAAATAAAACAAAAATAAAATAGGTGATTAAATCAATGGATTGTTGATTTCAGTGGATTTAAAGAATTATCAGTTCAGAATTATAGAGGAAATGTAAAGGAAGTAAGCAAAAGTGGTTAGAAAAAAGTTGCATGAAATTGAGATTCTTAATGATACGGAGTAATTGGTGATAGTAATGTCCAAGTTATGATCTTGAGGGAGTGGCTGAAATTCTGGAAAACTAGATTATTTAAGGAAATATCTAAGTAATTTAAGGATTAAGTCTCAGGATATTAAAATCAGCACAAATTAAGATGGTAGCCTTGAACCAAAGCTAGACCATGAAAGTAAATGAGAGTAAATGACCCTCAGGTTAGTAGATTACGACAACTGTGAGGGCTAGTGGATTTCACTGGTGATATAGTATTTAAAGCTGTGGGCTTTTATAAGGAGGGAGAGAGGTGGAGCAATGAGGAGCAAGGACAACACCTACCACACCTAAAGGCCTGGTTACTTGAGAGCTGTGGGGCAAAAACAGACTGCCACCATTTGGGGTGGCTGCAGGGGAACAAAAACAGTGTTCTCAGGAAAGAGCCAGTTTGTAGTTAGAGCAAGAAGGTAAAGGAAACATTTAAAGCAAAGTCGAAGATTTAAAGTATTGTGCTGACAGACTAAGGAATTTTGTTCAGAAGCTAAACTAGAAATATTTTCTAAATATATCCTCTTATAGAAGATAATGAAATTATTTAGCATTTTAATTGAATAACTTTGAGTATAAAATCTGGTCACTTTTTGAACTGATAAAATTTGATGCTTCCCTTTTCAATATGTCAAAAATAATCTGGTAATTCAAAAGGGCTTTATGATTTAATAAAAGTAATTTTAAGCACTGGAACATTTTCATGTTCTTTCATTTATTTTCATTAAATTGATATCAGTGCACTACTAAGCCACATGTTTAAAATATATGCAGTTTTGATATTATAATAACAAATTTTAGTGCATAGGTTAACACTTGAATTGTTGTCTTTGGCTCTGTACTTAAATGTGAACATGATTGCATGCTTGATAAAAAATAATCCATAGCTATCTTCCACTTTTTGCAGGTTGCATTTTGGATAACAGCACAAAAGAACTCAAGTTTGCATTCACTAACCTAACACCATTTACAATGTATGATGTCTATATTGCGGCTGAAACCAGTGCAGGGACTGGGCCCAAGTCAAATATTTCAGTATTCACTCCACCAGATGGTAAGAACATAGGGAATGAGTGAGATATTTTTGGTATGCTTATGAACTTCATGAATTGGTAAAACATGATATTAGAAGCAATTTGTTTTATATTTACTTAAATCATGTTATTTCCTTATTAAATTACTACCTAATTCATTCTGAACATGTGTTCTCCAGAATGTTAAACTCATAGCATGCTTCATAATAAAAGGGACCCAAGATCAGGTAAGGTTAGGAAATATCATATGTAGTATTGGCCTGTTAGAGATTCACAATAAAATTTAGCAAAACCTCAAGAAGTCATAAGGTAAACAAACACATTTAGTATGGTTTAACTACATTTTTAAATGTGGAATCTATTTTTTCTCACAGAACTGGTATTTAGAAGAATTCCTATACTCCCAATTCTTTCAACAAAATATGTTTATAATCAAAACGGGATTCTAAGCAAGTGAAGATTCTGAGTGGATGTATGATATAGATTTACCAGCATTTACTGAAGTTATGAAAAGATTATTTTTCCTCAAGAAACTTCCTTATAAGTATTCAATAAACATCATTGTTTTAGGTGAACTATACTTTAAAAAGAATGTTTCCATACTATTTCACAACATATCTTTCAGGCCCACACTGAACTTGCTAAATGTCTTATTTCTATTTAGGGATTGTAATTATGGACAAAAATAACAGTAAATTCTTATAACACATTAACACTTGGAAAAGTTTCCAGACTTTGTTTGTGTGGAAGCTAACATACAGTAACTTATAAATGAAATGTAGACATGTACACACACACACACACACACACACACACACACACACACACACACACACACGGGTCATACATTCCTCATTCAAGCATTTGACCATTAGAGGGCAGTAACTATTAGGAAATTTTGTACTTCTCCCCTTTAAAGAAACAACCATTGATATTTTTTTGAAAGAACATAAAAGTTACATTTTATCTATTTCAGATGGAAATTCTGACATATATATAGTTTTAGAATACATATAAGAAAGTTGTACATACTCATAAGGAAAATGTTCTTTTTTTGTATTAAAATTTTACCTTTGTGTTTCTATCAGAAAAATCTTAGCATTGTGTAGCTTCTTCCTTAAATCTTAAGTTTTCCTCCATCTCCACCTAAAAACTGCTCTTAAGCATGTCCTAGGAAACTAGACAGATTTATGGACACTAGCAAATAAAGCAGAGCCCTTGATTTTGGTCTTAATAGAGTTTTCTCAACCAACTCAATGTACCCATTGATTTCTATTCTTGTTATACAATTAAATACATCCTGAACTATTGTCTTCTTTCAAGACCAGCTGATTTTGGTGCTTCCAAATAGAATCCACAACTCAATAAACATATTTTTATTGTCATCATTCTTGGACTACAGCATGTGACAAAAATAGGGAAATAGATAATGCATATGCTGTGTACAATGTCATGTTATTTGTCTTGGATTATTTTAAAATTTACTTGCCTTAATTTCTACATTTTTTATCCACAAAAGAAGTAGAATCTTCAGGTCATAGTTCAGTATATTTCACAAGGCCTATTTTTCACACCAAATCATTTTAAGTAGATGACTCCATTTGCCCTGTATAAAAAGCAATTTGTCCTGTGTTTCATTCTGTTATCTTCCTGAGTCACTCCTCCTATAGATCACACCCTGGTGGGTCTTAGAGGGGCCTCCTGGCAACTGGTGGGTTCCACCAAAGGCAGGGTTGGCATGGTTCTTATATCCTCATGTCAGCCTTCATCCATGGAGTTCTCTTGGGACAGTTCAGCCACAGGAGCTGCCTCAATGGAATACTCTGGCAAATGCAGTAAATGTAGCTTTCTACTTCTGACACCACTAATTAATCCTGGTTTCAGTATTTAAAACTTTGAAATAAATGGATCTTTAAACTATATGAGAACAATGTGATAACTCATTAGAACTATCTTTCAATTTAAAAATGATTTCTTAATTTTATATTATCCTTTTCATTAATACAACAGGGTTTTTAGTATTCTAATTAAAGTTACTTAATTTAATTTCTTCTCCATATTTAAAACCAGTCTATCATCTATTTAAAAAATAATTAGGACTAGTTTGCTTCTTTTAAATTACCTTTTAAAACAACTGGTGCTCTTATAAATCTCCAGATACTCATAGAAAAATGTTGCATTGACCTCTTATAGAGAATGTTATGTGCTATTACATTACAGTGGAGTTGATTTCATTACCCCTGGGGATGTTACGGTCCATAGTCTACTTTGAAAGAAAATCAGCATCCTATTATTTTAGCAGTTCTCTTATGTATTTCCTAAGCCCCCTATATGTCTCTTAATATTTTGATGAGTAGATTTCTGCATAGGCATGAAAATAAATGATTTTGGAAAAAAAAGATAATAATCTCCAAAGCTATAAAATGTCATAGAGTTGCCTATTCCAAAATCAGATAATGCTGATGAATATAACATAGGCAACAGCATTCTTCTAATTTGTGTGAGGGGTAAAAAAAATAAGCAGACTGTGAGGCTTCAATATTGTCTAACAACTTTTCTGTCAGGGTAGTTTAGCATGACCATTTCTTAAAAGCAGACAAATTTCTGAGATTCTTGTTTACTCCCTCTTAAACAGACTATGGCAGTGAAGACGTTTGTCCTCAGTGATTTAAACTTGTTACTTTCTGCAAATAGTAGTAAAATCTTTGCAAGAAAATAACTGAGAGCCTGCCAACTTTGTGTTTTCAGGATTTGCAATGGCTTTAATTTTTACTACTTGTTTTTCAAAATATACTTCTAAAGAAACTTTAATTTGCTAGATAATGGCAAAAATGATCTTAATGTATTTTCTTTTACCATAATGCTGTTTGTCTCTATTTCATTTCTTCTCATAGTTTTTCATTTGAACACTTCAAATCATTTGGAATATATTTTAATAAATCATATGCTATTGTGTTTCTAATGCATTAGTAAAATTTATAAATATATTAACTCGAGAATAATTCTTAGGTAGTCCATGTATATAACACCTTCAAAATTAAAATTATTTTGCCATTATCTAGAAAATTCATCATCGAGCAGCATTAATTTTGAAGTTGGAGAAAATGGCATTGGGGTAAAGAAAATGTGAGTTTTTTTGGCCAAATGTCTAACTTATTTCTCATGTATTTGTAAAATTTGTAAATGTATCGACTTGAGAATGACTCTTAGGTATTTCCTGTGGACATCACCTTCAAAACTGATGCTGAACCATGAATAATTGAGTTGTGTGTTTGATTTTCTTTAGTTAATTTTGTATCAATATTAAAGTCTTCTCTAGTTTCCCCATAAGAATTTGTGGTCTAACAGATCAAGTATCTTTTTAAAGACAAGATACAATGCTGTTGACTCCATTTCCTTTATCCCCTAAGCTTAAATAGGAAAAAAAAAGATAAGTTTATAGTCATTATTTTTATGCAAGTTTGAGGTACATTTTAAGGTAATATAGAACCACTTAATCTTTACTTGGATTGTAATTTTTGGCATTAAGTATCATGGGGCAACACTTACTAAGAAAGTAAGTATTGAATATATAGAATATATAGAAATATATATTCTAATTAAAAGATAAAAAATAGTGTCTGCTACTACTCTTGGTTTCACTAGCAAAATAAGAGACAGTAAAATATATATAGTTTTCTGCTGTCCTGCATAATATTTGATATCTAACACATTAGTGTGTTACATTGACTTGAACTGATCATTTCACTTATTTTTCAATAGGCAGGGTTTAGTTGCCTGATTAATATGATCAATTTGGTCATTAGCTGTTTTTTTTTTTTTCAGTTGAGATTCTACATCAGTTCAAAATAAATGGAAAAAGTGCCAGATCTCCTCTGACTTAAGTTATGCAATACTGGCTATTGTTTTGTCTGCATAAAAACTGCAAAATAAAATTTTAAAAAGAGATGGAATAGGAGATTTGCTATTTAAATAGCCATGTTATTTTATACCACACAATTAATTGGAAAGTTTCTCCACCCTTGAAAAATGCATATTGGTAAATTGCATATTGGTAAATATGATGATGCAAACAAGAGCTCTAGGTACAATATATTTTAGTGAAATAAAACTCATACTAGAGGTGACCTGTGCAAAGGGCTTTATCTGTCTTATTCCTTCCTCTGTCCTCAAGTGCCTAGAACAGTGATCATATGATCAATGCTCAGTGTGTTGAATGATGAATGAATGGCCCAACGATTGTCACAATATCTAGGGAGTCTTTACCGGTTACTTCATGAAGACAAAGGAAAAAACTCAATCTATTGGATGAAAACTTTGTATAGTCATAGTTACTATAAAGCCAACTTAAGCATAATTATATTTGCTCATTATAAATAACATATATGGGAGTTATAAAATTATTTTTCAATTCCTTTCTGTTGTCTTAAAAAGAAACGGGGTCATTTTTCCTTTGTTCCCTTTTAAGACTATATGCCTGTCTTCTAACTAGAATTTGCTAAACCTGTACCGCTGCCAGATAGTTTAGGGAAATTAACTGAAAGTGTAACAACAATCTGATAATAAGGGATCATAATTTTATGCCATTTTCTCTTTCTTAAAAGTTTTAGAAATTTGAGAAATTTTCTTGAACTCTTTGTTCCTTATAGTAACCTGTATAGTAATAGGAAAGCTATAATGACACCCATTTTATAGATAAGGAAAGTAGAGGTTGGAGGGATGCATGAGCTATTCATAATCACAAGTTGAACCGTAAATAAAAATGATCAAAAGCCCAGGGGATATTTGTTTTTTGCCCGTTACTCCTGTGAAACTGGGAAGTTCCCTAGATGTCACTCTTAGTGACTTTACAAATAGAACTTGCTTTAAGTTCTTGGTACTTTATTTTAAACCAATTGTTAGTTTGTTCCTATTTTTATTTACTATTGCAATGAGTGAGGGCACCTGAAATTTGAAAATAACATGATTATTTTTAAAATATCAGAAAAAAATCAATCAACTCTTCAAACAATTTCATGTAATAAATTAAAACGCAGTCTAATTTAAGTTACCAACTATATTTAATTGCATTCAGAGTCTTCTGGATATTAATTTTCAATCTGTTGTTATAATTTTTATGAAACCATCAAGATTTCAACTGGCATTAATTATCTCCAAATAGGCAGATTCTCAAGAAAATTATTTTTATTAATTAATTTGTTTCAAACAAATGTTATGAATTTATTTTGGAAAATTATTCTGTTATTCTGCTCCTTACTTACATTTCGAGAACAATGTTTAGAAATTTAGGCAAGATGGCCAAATAGGAACAGCTCCGGTCTACAGCTCCCAGCGTGAACGACGCAGAAGACGGGTGATTTCTGCATTTCCATCTGAGGTACTGGGTTCATCTCACTAGGGAGTGCCAGACAGTGGGTGCAGGTCAGTGGGTGTGCGCACCGTGTGCGAGCCGAAGCAGGGTGAGGCACTGCCTCACTCGGGAAGCGCAAGGGGTCAGGGAGTTCCCTTTCCCCTTGTCAAAGAAAGGGGTGACGGACGGCACCTGGAAAATCGGGTCACTCCGACACGAATACTGCGCTTTTCTGACGGGCTTAAAAAACGGCGCACCACGAGATTATATCCCACACCTGGCACGGAGGGTCCTACGCCCACGGAGTCTCGCTGATTGCTAGCACAGCAGTCTGAGATCAAACTGCAAGGCGGCAGCGAAGCTGGGTGAGGGGCGCCCGCCATTGCCCAGGCTTGCTTAGGTAAACAAAGCAGTCTGGAAGCTCCAACTGGGTGGAGCCCACAACAGCTCAAGGAGGCCTGCCTGCCTCTGTAGGCTCCACCTCTGGGGGCAGGGCACAGACAAACAAAAAGACAGCAGTAACCTCTGCAGACTTAAATGTCCCTGTCTGACAGCTTTGAAGAGAGCAGTGGTTCTCCCAGCACGCAGCTGGAGATCTGAGAACGGGCAGACTGCCTCCTCAAGTGGGTCCCTGACCCCTGACCCCCGAGCAGCCTAACTGGGAGGCATCCCCCAGCAGGGGCACACTGACACCTCACATGGCCGGGTACTCCAACAGACCTGCAGCTGAGGGTCCTGTCTATTAGAAGGAAAACTAACAAACAGAAAGGACATCCACACCAAAAACCCATCTGTACATCACCATCGTCAAAGACCAAAAGTAGATAAAACCACAAAGATGGGGAAAAAACAGAACAGAAAAACTGGAAACTCTAAAAAGCAGAGCGCCTCTCCTCCTCCAAAGGAATGCAATTCCTCACCAGCAATGGAACAAAGTTGGACGGAGAACGACTTTGACGAGCTGAGAGAAGCTTCAGACGATCAAATTACTCTGAGCTACGGGAGGACATTCAAACCAAAAGCAAAGAAGTTGAAAACTTTGAAAAAAATTTAGAAGAATGTATAACTAGAATAACCAATACAGAGAAGTGCTTAAAGGAGCTGATGGAGCTGAAAACCAAGGCTCGAGAACTACGTGAAGAATGCAGAAGCCTCAGGAGCCGATGCGATCAACTGGAAGAAAGGGTATCAGCGATGGAAGATGAAGTGAATGAAATGAAGCGAGAAGGGAAGTTTAGAGAAAAACGAATAAAAAGAAATGAGCAAAGCCTCCAAGAAATATGGGACTATGTGAAAAGACCAAATCTACGTCTGACTGGTGTACCTGAAAGTGATGGGGAGAATGGAACCAAGTTGGAAAACACTCTGCAGGATATTATCCAGGAGAACTTCCCCAATCTAGCAAGGCAAGACAACATTCAGATTCAGGAAATACAGAGAACACCACAAAGATACTCCTCGAGAAGAGCAACTCCAAGACACATAATTGTCAGATTCACCAAAGTTGAAATGAAGGAAAAAATGTTAAGGGCAGCCGGAGAGAAAGGTCGGGTTACCCTCAAAGGGAAGCCCATCAGACTAACAGCGGATTTCTCGGCAGAAACCCTACAAGCCAGAAGAGAGTGGGGGCCAATATTCAACATTCTTAAAGAAAAGAATTTTCAACCCAGAATTTCATATCCAGCCAAACTAAGCTTCATAAGTGAAGGAGAAATAAAATACTTTACAGACAAGCAAATGCTGAGAGATTTTGTCACCACCAGGCCTGCCCTAAAAGAGCTCCTGAAGGAAGCACTAAACATGGAAAGGAACAACCGGTACCAGCCGCTGCAAAATCATGCCAAAATGTAAAGACCATCGAGACTAGGAAGAAACTGCATCAACTAATGAGTAAAATAACCAGCTAACATCATAATGACAGGGTCAAATTCACACATAACAATATTAACTTTAAATGTAAATGGACTAAATGCTCCAATTAAAAGACACAGACTGGCAAATTGGATAAAGAGTCAAGACCCATCAGTGTGCTGTATTCAGGAAACCCATCTCACGTGCAGAGACACACATAGGCTCAAAATAAAAGGATGGAGGAAGATCTACCAAGCAAATGGAAAACAAAAAAAGGCAGGGGTTGCAATCCTAGTCTCTGATAAAACAGACTTTAAACCAATAAAGATCAAAAGAGACAAAGAAGGCCATTACATAATGGTAAAGGGATCAATTCCACAAGAAGAGCTAACCTAAATATATATGCACCCAATACAGAAGCACCCAGATTCATAAAGCAAGTCCTGAGTGACCTACAAAGAGACTTAGACTCCCACACATTAATAATGGGAGACTTTAACACCCCACTGTCAACATTAGACAGATCAACAAGACAGAAAGTCAACAAGGATACCCAGGAATTGAACTCAGCTCTGCACCAAGCGGACCTAATAGACATCTACAGAACTCTCCACCCCAAATCAACACAATATACATTTTTTTCAGCACCACACCACACCTATTCCAAAATTGACCACATACTTGGAAGTAAAGCTCTCCTCAGCAAATGTAAAAGAACAGAAATTATAACAAACTATCTCTCAGACCACAGTGCAATCAAACTAGAACTCAGGATTAAGAATCTCACTCAAAACTGCTCAACTACATGGAAACTGAACAACCTGCTCCTGAATGACTACTGGGTACATAATGAAATGAAGGCAGAAATAAAGATGTTCTTTGAAACCAACGAGAACAAAGACACAACATACCAGAATCTCTGGGACGCATTCAAAGCAGTGTGTAGAGGGAAATTTATAGCACTAAATGCCCACAAGAGAAAGCAGGAAAGATCCAAAATTGACACCCTAACATCACAATTAAAAGAACTAGAAAAGCAAGAGCAAACACATTCAAAAGCTAGCAGAAGGCAAGAAATAACTAAAATCAGAGCAGAACTGATGGACATAGAAACACAAAAAACCCTTCAAAAAATTAATGAATCCAGGAGCTGGTTTTTTGAAAGGATCAACAAAATACATAGACCACTAGCAAGACTAATAAAGAAAAAAAGAGAGAAGAATCAAAGAGATGCAATACAAAATGATGAAGGGGATATCACCACCGATCCCACAGAAATACAAACTACCATCAGAGAATACTACAAACACCTCTATGCAAATAAACTAGAAAATCTAGAAGGAATGGATAAATTCCTCGACACATACACTCTCCCAAGACTAAACCAGGAAGAAGTTGAATCTCTGAATAGACCACTAACAGGCTCTGAAATTGTGGCAATAATCAATAGCTTACCAACCAAAAAGAGTCCAGGACCAGATGGATTCACAGCCGAATTCTATCAGAGGTACAAGGAGGAACTGGTACCATTCCTTCTGAAACTATTCCAATCAATAGAAAAAGAGGGAATCCTCCCTAACTCATTTTATGAGGCCAGCATCATTCTGATACCAAAGTCAGGCAGAGACACAACCAAAAAAGAGAATTTTAGACCAATATCCTTGATGAACATTGATGCAAAAATCCTCAATAAAATACTGGCAAAACGAATCCAGCAGCACATCAAAAAGCTTATCCACCATGATCAAGTGGGTTTCATCCCTGGGACGCAAGGCTGGTTCAATATATGAAAATCAATAAACATAATCCAGCATATAAACAGAGCCAAAGACAAAAACCACATGATTATCTCAATCGATGCAGAAAAGGCCTTTGACAAAATTCAACAACCCTTCATGCTAAAAACTCTCAATAAATTAGGTATTGATGGGATGTATTTCAAAATAATAAGAGCTATCTATGACAAACCCACAGCCAATATCATACTGAATGGGCAAAAACTGGAAGCATTCCCTTTGAAAACTGGCACAAGACAGGGATGCCCCCTCTCACCACTCCTATTCAACATAGTGTTGGAAGTTCTGTCCAGGGCAATTAGGCAGGAGAAGGAAATAAAGGGCATTCAGTTAGGAAAAGAGGAAGTCAAATTGTCCCTGTTTGCAGATGACATGATTGTATATCTAGAATACCCCATTGTCTCAGCCCAAAATCTCCTTAAGCTGATAAGCAACTTCAGCAAAGTCTCAGGATACAAAACCAATGTACAAAAATCATAAGCATTCTTATACACCAACAACAGACAAACAGAGAACCAAATCATGAGTGAACTCCCATTCACAATTGCTTCATAGAGAATAAAATACCTAGGAATCCAACTTACAAGGGATGTGAAGGACCTCTTCAAGGAGAACTACAAACCACTGCTCAATGAAATAAAAGAGGATACAAACAAATGGAAGAACATTCCATGCTCATGGGTATGAAGAATCAATATCGTGAAAATGGCCATACTGCCAAAGGTAATTTACAGATTCAATGGCATCCCCATCAAGCTACCAATGCCTTTCTTCACAGAATTGGAAAAAACTACTTTAAAGTTCATATGGAACCAAAAAAGAGCCCGCATTGCCAAGTCAATCCTAAGCCAAAAGAACAAAGCTGGAGGATCACACTACCTGACTTTAAACTATACTACAAGGCTACAGTAACAAAAACAGCATGGTACTGGTACCAAAACAGAGATATAGATCAATGGAACAGAACAGAGCCCTCAGAAAAAACGCCGCATATCTACAACTATCTGATCTTTGACAAACCTGAGAAAAACAAGCAATGGGGAAATGATTCCCTATTTAATAAATGGTGCTGGGAAACTGGCTAGCCATATGTAGAAAGCTGAAACTGGATCCCTTCCTTACACCTTATACAAAAATTAATTCAAGATGGATTAAAGACTTAAACGTTAGACCTAAAACCATAAAAACCCTAGAAGAAAACCTAGGCAATACCATTCAGGACATAGTCATGGGCAAGGACTTCATGTCTAAAACACCAAAAGCAATGGCAACAAAAGCCAAAATTGACAAATCGGATCTAATTAAACTAAAGAGCTTCTGCACAGCAAAAGAAACTACCATCAGAGTGAACAGGCAACCTACAAAATGGGAGAAAATTTTCACAACCTACTCATCTGACAAAGGGCTAATATCCAGAATCTGCAATGAACTCAAACAAATTTACAAGAGAAAAACAAACAACCCCATCAAAAAGTGGGCAAAGGACATGAACAGACACTTCTCAAAAGAAGACATTTATGCAGCCAAAAGACACATGAAAAAATGCTCATCATCACTGGCCATCAGAGAAATGCAAATCAAAACCACAATGAGATACCATCTCACGCCAGTTAGAATGGCAATCATTAAAAAGTCAGGAAAGAACAGGTGCTGGAGAGGATGTGGAGAAATAGGAACACTTTTACACTGTTGGTGGGACTGTAAACTAGTTCAACCATTGTGGAAGTCAGTGTGGCGATTCCTCGGGGATCTAGAACTAGAAATACCATTTGACCCAGCCATCCCATTACTGGGTATATACCCAAAGGACTATAAATCATGCTGCTATAAAGACACATGCACACGTATGTTTATTGCGGCACTATTCACAATAGCAAAGACTTGGAACCAAGCCAAATGTCCAACAATGATAGACTGGATTAAGAAAATGTGGCACATATACACCATGGAATACTATGCAGCCATAAAAAATGATGAGTTCATGTCCTTTGTAGGGACATGGATGAAATTGGAAATCATCATTCTCAGTAAACTATCTCAAGAACAAAAAACCAAACACCGCATATTCTCACTCATAGGTGGGAATTGAACAATAAGATCACATGGACACAGGAAGGGGAACATCACACTCTGGGGACTGTTGTGGGGTGGTGGGAGGGGGGAGGGATAGCATTGGGAGATATACCTAATGCTAGATGACGAGTTAGTGGGTGCAGCACACCAGCGTGGCACATGTATACATATGTAACTAACCTGCACAATGTGCACATGTACCCTAAAACTTAAAGTATAATAATAAAAGAAAAAAAAAGAAATTTAGTATTAAATATCCATGTATTTAAAGACATTTAATTTAACAAAAATTTATTATACTTTCAGTTCTGGGGTACATGTGCAGAACGTATAGGTTTGTTACATAGGTATACATGTGCCATGGTGGTTTGCTGCACCCATCAAAGTGTCATCTACATTAGGTACTTCTCCTAATGCTATCCCTCCCCTAGCCCCCCACCCACCGACAGGCCCCGGTGTATGATGTTCCCCTCCCTGTGTCCATGTGTTCTCATTGTTCAGCTCCCTCTTATGAGTGTGAACATGCGGTGTTTGGTTTTTTGTCCTTGTGATAGTTTGCTGAGAATGATGGTTTCCATCTTTATCCGTGTCCCTGCAAAGGACATGACCTCATCCTTTTTTTAAGACTTATTTAATTTTTAACAAAATAAATTGTTTTTGTCTATTTTCTTTCTTTCTTGTTTTTTGTTTGTTTGTTTGTTTGTTTTTTGATGGAGTCTCGCTCTTTCTTCCAGGCTGGAGTGCAGTGGTGCAATCTCCACTCACTGTAACCTCCGCCTCTTGGGTTCAAGCAATTCTCCTGCCTCAGCCTCCTGAGTAGCTGGGATTACAGGCACGCACCACCATGCCCGGCTAATTTTTGTATTTTTTAGTAGAGATGGGGTTTCACCATGTTGGTCAGGCTGGTCTCGAACTCCTGACCTCAGGTGATTGGCCTCCCTTGGCCTCCCAAAGTGCTGGGATTGCAGCCGTGAGCCACCGCTCCCAGCCTAGTCTGTTTTCTAATAGAATTGTTTATATATCTTAAATTGTGAACTAAGAATTTAGGCACTTTTTTCACTTGAAAAAATATTTTTAAATTCCCCCTTTTTTCTTTTCTTTCTTTCTTAGTTCCAGGGGCAGTGTTTGATTTACAACTTGCAGAGGTAGAATCCACGCAAGTAAGAATTACTTGGAAGAAACCACGACAACCAAATGGAATTATTAACCAATACCGAGTGAAAGTGCTAGTTCCAGAGACAGGAATAATTTTGGAAAATACTTTGCTCACTGGAAATAATGAGGTATTGCATTTTTATTTCACTTATTGGTGAACCCTTTCTGCTTGGTTCTGGCTCTGATAGCTTGGAAGATTTGCTAGCACCCACACATGTAATATTTGACCACTTACTAGTACAAAGTAAAGTAAATTTGGGGCATGTTGATAATCTAGCTAGATCATATTTCATTTTAGGTTATATATTATTAGTTAAGTGCTATTATTCCTTTTCATCATATGAAAAATGTTAATTGTGCAATTAAACAGGACTAAAGGTATTTTCATAAGTTAATATTATTTTTCTAAATTAGTTAATGAATTGTTCGGAAACTCTTGTTATGATTTAAGTGCTCCTTCAAAGGCTGTGCTTGCAATTTGAAACAGTTGCCAGTGAAAGGCACAGTAACTTTAGTAGCTGTTGTTGACAAATGATTCTGTTCTATTTGGTCTTGGGAAGCTAAATTTCTCAAAGCTGCCTCTTTTTTTTTTTTTTTCAAAGTACATTTGATTAAGAGTCACATTACTAAATAAAAGAAATTTAAGTCATTTCATAGATTTTAAATAAGAGGACCAGGATCTTTAGGCAATGTGTTTGCTTCTATTCACACTGGAAGTCTTATTTTTTTCCTTTTGTTTCTGTTAGGAAGTACAGGCAACACTGATTTTTCTTTCCACTGTCTTTGTTCACCTCACTTCATCAACTGTTCACCTGTGAGACCCTTTCAGCCTCCAGGCTAGTCATGTCCAGATACTGGCTGCTCCCTGGGGCATTCAAAGAATAAACATCCTTAGGACCAGTGCAGCAATCACTGGGCCTTAAAGACAAACATGATAGTTATTCAGCACCTGGCGTCTGCTGTGTTGTTTCAGAATTGCTGCTGCTTCTACCTGTGCTGTTATTTTCCCCCACACATTCTTTCATTCTATTTCTAGTCCCAGCCTTCCTCTATTTCTGGCACTTACCTGTATGTGACAGTTGACCTCACCATGTGCTCAATGCATTCTGGCCACCCAGGACTTATCACTCCAAGTTGCTCACCATCTTCAACCCAGGGTTAAATTTTAATCCTATGTTGATTCCTTTCCTCTGTGCAAAAGATGTTGAATTATGCTTTCTGTGATACTCTAGTTGACAACTCAGGCAAAGGGCAAAAGCTTAACCCTTTGCTCCTGCTGAGAAGGTCTTAAATTAGATACTGAGCTTTCTTAGTACTAGATGACAGGTTTCCCACTTCTGCTACTGACATCTGTTGAATGGGCGGCCACACCTGTTTTTCCATGAAGCTAAGAGGTTCTAGAAAGGCTTTTTTTTGTGTGATTCTGTCTCTATCTGGTCTGCAATTCTCGTCTCATAGTAGAGAGCACATGAGCTTTGGAGACGTACAAATTTGTCTCTCACTGTGCTATATAGCAAGTGGTTAAGACTGTAAACCAGGTTTAAACTCTAGTTCTGCCATTACTAACTGTTTAATCCTGGAAAAGTTGGCCTGAGCTCTCTGAACATCAGTTTCTTCTTCTCTAAGATAGTGATTATAAGTCCCTATAACAAAGGGTTAATAATGAGAATTTAATGGGTTCATGTGTGTAAAGAGCTTAGAACTGTACCTGGCATATAGTAAGTGCTGTGCTAAATAATTGTGACCTATTGTGATCATTAATCTTGGCATAGGATCATCCACCTTAGTTGCTACCCAATATTACTTCCCTTATACTCTCTCAGTGAAAGGAGACATTATGCTTCTCTTTACTTCTCTGATTATATCTTTCTTTATTAGATCAGACTCATTTCTGATATTTCTGCTTCCCCATGTAGCTGGTGTTTGGGTTTATCTTTCAGGAGATTGATGTGGGGAGACAGATATGACAGAAGCTTTAAATCCAAATGGCCCTGGGTTCTTGGCCTGACTCTGCCGTGTTCCAGGTCTATGACCTTAGACAAATCAACTTTTGGAGACTTGGTGCCTTCATTTATATAATGGGGCTTATATAGCCACCTTACAGGGTTGGGAGTAAATGACATAAGAAATACAACTTGTGGCTTAGTGTGTTCTTCATTTGTTTTTCCTTTCTTTGACCTTGGTACCTCTCTCAGGATGAGGACTCTCTCTTCCCATTTCTATTGATCTTCTGAAAAAGTAGCCTCATTCCCCAACTCAAGAACTCTTTAAATGCTTGAAATCTTATTAGAAGTCACCAGTGACCTCCCCAGTGTGCAATACAAGAATTAAATTTTTTTTTTTTTTTTTTTTTTTTTTTTGAGACGGAGTCTCGCTCTGTCGCCCAGGCTGGAGTGCAGTGGCGCGATCTCGGCTCACTGCAAGCTCCGCCTCCCGGGTTCACGCCATTCTCCTGCCTCAGCCTCCCGAGTAGCTGGGACTACAGGCGCCCGCTACCACGCCCGGCTAATTTTTTGTATTTTTAGTAGAGACGGGGTTTCACCGTGTTAGCCAGGATGGTCTCGATCTCCTGACCTCGTGATCCGCCCGCCTCGGCCTCCCAAAGTGCTGGGATTACAGGCGTGAGCCACCGCGCCCGGCCAAGAATTAAATATTTTTAACCACCCTTGTGTTCTTATCTCCTTCAAAATCCATCCCTCTGTCCCCCCACTTTTCAGCTTTTGAAACTATTTGTTCCTTAATACTTTCTGCAATTGTATGTACTGTGACATTGCAATCCTTTGGCCTTGCACAATTAAAAATGAAAGTTCAAAAAGCTAACTCTCTCTATTTTCTAACTTTTTAGTAAAGATGTTCCACAGAGCTTTGGTTTCAGCCATCTCATAACATTTTCTTTTGAAGACCTAACAGTTTCAATCACTGCTTCCTATTTGTCTGACTCTTTTGCCTTACTTTCTACTCTGATCCTTCTCTCTGACGCTCTGGATTCCTAATTGCAGCCATTTGTGGGAAGATTCCACCAGGGCTCATTACAACTAAATTAATTTCTCCCCATAAAACAAAACAGAAATCTTCTTTGAGATAATAGGGGCTTCACGGTGGGAGGGAAGATGTGACATTGGAATGAGGATAGAGATCTTGGGACAGTGATAGTGACCTGTGCAGGTTCCCACAGGGCACCCATAAGGTCTGTCCAGGCAATTACTAGTTTCCGTGGGTCAAGAATAAGGCCTAAAGAGAGGCTGACTTGAAGTCTCGCTGCCTGGGTTTAGAATTTTCTAATCCCTCTGACTGGACATAACACAAATCTCTGACCTGAAGGTCATTGTCTAAGAAACCATGGTCCAGAAGGCTTTAAGAGTGAGCATTTATGGCATTGATATATGTCTGATTTTTGTCTTTTTGGATAATGGAACAATTATCCTCTCTGTCATGAAGGCTTGAAACCTTGGAGTCACTTCTGACTTAGATCCTACTTAGCATTCAATAGCCACTTAATGTTAAGATCAGTTATTTCTACGTCCAGAATGTGACTTGCATATGTCTTTATTTTATTCCTGTATCCCCCACTTCAGCTCAGGATTGCATAGTCCCTTGCCTGGACTACTGTTATCTCACTATATCAGTTTTCCATTGTTCCATAACAATTTTCCACAAACTTAGCAGCTTAAAACAATTATAATCACGCAGTTTCTTTGGGTCAGATGTCTAGGTACAGCTTAGATTGGTTCTCCTCTTAGAGTCTCATGAGGCTGCAAGTAAGAAACTAGCTGAGCTGTGTTCTCATCTGGAGGCTTGACTAGGGAAGAATCTACTTGCAGCCTCATTCAGGTTTTGGCAGATTTTATTTCCTTTTGGCTTTAGAACTGAGGGCCCTGGATTCTTGCTGGCTCTTGGCTGGAGAATCCCCTTAGTGCCTTACAGTTGTTTTTTTTTTTGTCCCATGTGGCCTTTTTCAACATGGCCATTTACTTCATCAAGCTAGTAAGAAGGGTCTATATAATGTGATCATGGGAGAGACATGTTATTCCTTTTGCCTTATTCTATTGGTTAGATACAAATCATAGGTCCCAACTAACTAAAGAAGAGGAGATTTTACAAAGCAGGAACAACAGGAGGTGGGTATAGTGGGTATCTACCTGAGAGGCCATGCACTACACTCCCTCAGCCTACTATTTTATATTTCAAACACTTATTAGAATAATCCTTCCAGATTTAAGTATATTATTTACATTATGAAAGTAACCCAATAAGAATTGAGAACAGATGACGAAGGTATATATGTGTTTAAGTAACCTAACTCTTCACTATCATTGCAGAAAATCAATAGATTCTAAAAATGAGTGTTAACAGAGCAGTTTATGCATATTATTTAGTGTTTTAGGGGTAAACACCATAAGAACTGAAAACAGGAGTGGTTTAAAGTGTTGCTTCTGGGAAGTAAGAGGTAGGGAGGGTATAAACAGGGAATTGTTATTTTCATTATAAACCCTTCATCATCTTTTTTTTGTAGCCATGTAGATATAACATGATGATTAAACTTAAAAATATAATATAACCCTCCTATGCTAGGCATGATTTGATCTCATTACCGTTATTGAATTTTTTTCCAGTGAATCCCATGATCTATTTGTTTCTGAATAAATATGGATTATTTAAACAAGCTGAAATATGTATAAGATTTTACTTTTAATATTTAAACAAATATTTGAAAATTACATTAGCAAAATGAGTCTCAGGGTTTGAGATCTTTTATTTCAACTTCCACACTTATATATGTATCTGATCTATAACATTCCTAATAAATGAGGTGAATCCAGCCTCTGCTAAAATATTTGATCAACTGTTATAGGATATCTACCACTGCAAAAGTAGCTCCTATCCTATAAGCTTTGAAATATTCTTTGTTATGGTCCCATAAGCATCTATTTCTTAAGTAATCATGAGGTTTTAGGCACTCTGTTAGGTACAGAAACCCATAGATGAATAAGAAACTACGGTGTTCTTTACTTTGAACTGAAATATTTGTCTTTTAATTTTCATCAGTTTGTCCTAAGTCTCCTCTCTAGACCAACACAGTAGATTCTAGTGGTTATGAACATGAACTTTGGAGCCAGGAAAAATGTTCCAATCCTACCTCTGCTGTCACTAGTTTTGTGAACTTGAACTGATGACTGTAAAATGGAGATAAAAATCATCTATCTCTTTGGGGGACAATAAAGCAAGATCACATGAGTAAAAGTGTTCAACACTCTGTAACACACAGTAGCTTAAAATGTTAGCCTTTGCAGTAACAACAATAATAAACAATGATTTAACTCTTTCTCATTGAAGATAATGGTCAGAGTTTTCTGAAGACTTAATATCCTTAGTTTTTATTAGTCATGGCTTCTAGGTCCTTCATGTCATGGATTATATTCCTGTGCATATTTTCCAGTTTGTCAAGGATCCTCTTACTCACCTGAACACAATATTCTGTATGGAGTTTGAATGGAGCCAAATTGAGCATAATTATTTTCTCCTTCAAAGTAAATTTCTTCCTTCTTTCAAAACAGTGAAATAAAAAAAAAATCATTTCATTGGGAGCCTCATTCCACTGAGACTGAAGTCTAAAAAACCCTGAAGTCATTTCCGTGGACTGCTCTTTGCTTGAACTTCACAGTCAGATCCCATCCAGTACTTGTTCAATTAGAAACCTGAGACATTTTTCTCCAACAGACATATTGCTGCCTAGTATTACAGACTTCTGAGATTGATATAGATGCATCTTTTCATCCAACATATTCCTTGAGAATATCAACGTTTGTCACTGGTGAATGTAAGAAGAAAGTCTTGTGCTAAGGGCTTGGCTGGTTGCTAGGAATGAGGCTGAGGACAGAACCCAAGAGTAGTTTAGGAATGTCTTGAGATAGGTTTATTTTATTCAGCATTAGGAACATAAATGGAGTCAAGACTTAAAGATTTGTTCACCTGAATAATGTGTTGAATGATACGGTATCCTTTAGAAAATTTCCCAGCATATGCTAATTAAAAAAATTTTTCTTTTTACCACTTCTTGATAACAGCACAAATCATGTTTTAGTCTACATTAAAATATAGAAGCATTTCTTAAGAATAAGTCAAACATCTCATTAATTCAATTCAGCAGACCTCCAGTGACCCCAAACTGATAGATGTGATAGGGTTTTATAGAAAATACAATTACATTCACTATAATGAAGATTACTACATGTAAAATCAAGTTGGTTTATTCAGGTGGATTAGGAATTTATCTCTGAAGACTCCTAATTCTTTCACATAAATTCCAAGAATTCCTGGGCAGCATAGGCAAGGCCTTTCATGTTGACAAATTGTGACATTCCCTAACTCAATGGTGCTCAACCAGCGGCAGTTTTGCTCTCCAAGAAACATGTGTTAATCTTTGAAGACATGTTCATGGTCACAACTGAGGTAGCTGGGGGCCAGGGAAGCTGCTAAACATCCTACAATGTACAGGACAGCCTCCGCAACAGAAAAATATCTAATTCAGAATGTCAGTAGTGCTGAGGTTGGGAACCCCGTATTAAATCAGTGAGTTGCGAATTTTCAGGTATTGCAATGGACTTTTTTCCCTCCTATTTCTCTCATTTCTACTGCTGCTTCTCTCTGCCCCTTCCCACTACTCTCTTAAGTCCAAATTCTTTCCCAACATTTTTGCTTTTAATATTATTACTTTTTTTCTCATTATGAAAACTTAACTAACATCTAACCTAATGTCTTTTCTTAAGAGGTTAAGTGTGAGAAATATTTGCAACATGACACACTTAGTGATAACATTCTGGGTTGTTACAAAGCCAATGTTCAAATCATTGCCCAAGTTATGGAGGGTTTTTCTAATGTCAGAATATCAGAATTTGGGAGTCATTCACATAGTCAAAAGCATTCGGGTCAACTCTCACTTTGAAATGGTAGTTTGTCAGCAGAGATGCTTAACATATGTAATTGATGGGATGCTATGCTTTAACTCTCCATAATTTGTCTGACATGGGATAGAAAATATTGAGAGATTTAATGCAAAACCATAGTTGAGGGGGAAATTCTTTGGGCTACCTCACTATAGTTCATTCTATAGTGCTTTGTACACAGTAGATTTTCAAAGGGTGACTGATTGATAGTGGAAACAGCTGTGTGGTTTGGGCATAAAGTATTGACTGCAACACCAGAGCTTCTCTGAGTTATGTGTTTGTGATTCCTGCCCTCCCTAATTTCCCTGTGGAGGCAGTGCTGAAGTGAGCTGTTGTAAGACAGAAGATCTTTACTTTGTCCCATACAAGGACATAGGAACAAACCCATATAGAGTTCCCTATCCATAGTTCTTTATCACAACTTTTAAAAAGTAGCTTTTATGGGAAACCTGTTGCTTTTCATGACAGCACTTTTCTGGGTAGAGTTGTAAGAAGATTTAGACAATTGCATTTTGTAAATATTTGGAGGACTGAAGATTTTTTGACTCATTTCTCCATTCTTTTATCTTTCAGAAGAATTAATATTTAAGTAACTTGCCATTGTAGATAGTTAACTGAAATGCCATAAAATTTCTTGCTTTACTGAACTTTTTCCTGAGCACCTACTTTCTTTTTTGGAAAGTATTAAGTGCTTTGATATTCCTAAGGCCTAGAAAACCTGTTTTTGGCTCTCTGAGTGAAGACAACTCCAAAACATGTAAGATAATTAAAAGACAGATATACCAAAACTTATAAACAACTGAAACCTATATTATGAATTAATATAAACTCTGAGGGTTAAAGAGCATGGAATTGATAAGGAATAGAATTTTTTTAAAAAAAGGGGTTTTGGAGGTAAGTTTTGAAGCAGAACTTGAAAAAAATTAGTAAAAGAGAGTAGATTTTTCAGCATATTCTTTTTTCAAAACTGTTTGATTTTGGAAAATTTTGAACAGGTTTAAAAGTACAGAAAAGAGTCTAATAAGCCTCCATATACCTGCCACCTGGATTCAGTAATCACCAATAGGCTGTCATTCTTGCCTCCGGTTTTTAAATAAATTCCAGACTTAACATCATTTTGTTCCTATATGCCTAAGCACGAATTTCTAAAAACCATGGACATTTCCACCCATAAAATAATGCCATGACCACAATGAACAAAATTACTAATACCATCCTGGTATCATTTAATACCTAGAACACATTCAGATTTCCTTGATTATCTTCACATCCTATGTTGATTAGGTATGTTCTAATTAGACTCCAAACAAAGCAACATTTTCTTTGATTAATGTGTAGTCTTATTTCCAAAGTCAACATTCTACACAAATATCCAATATTATTTGGCCATAACACCTTTTCCCCATTTTGTTTCAATCAATTATGCTAGTGGGGATGAAGAAATGAGAATCATCTTGTTAGCTCAATGAAAACCTCTACTGTATTCATCCATAATCTGTTCCTGATGTTTTCACCTCAGTGTTTGCCATTTTGGTGAACTTGACATGTGTGAATTACATTATAGGATCTAGGAACAATTGCAGTTACTTTAAATATTCCTTATGTCCAGAGTCTTGACAGGTATGCCATGAATCCTGTGTGAAAACTATTAATATTACCATGTAGTTTTATTCTGGTATGTAACTTCACTCTATTATAAACTATTATCATTGATGTATATCAAGCAGGCATATAGACCTCTCACGTATGGTATACAAATGAGGACAGGTAATTAGAGAAGCAAAACACATTCTAATACATCAGTATGCCTAGAACACTTACCATTTGGGGGTGATCAGTTACAATATCTCAGTCATGAAACCTTTGCATGAGGACGTCTTATCTTACCATAAAGAAACTAACTCAAGTCAGAACAAAATCTGTTTCTTCCCAAAATACAGTATTGTTCTCTTAGGAAATACAATGATCACAATGTGTTACAATGATTCAGGGTATTAGTAGCCGGAGAATGAAATTTTGGAATCTAAAGAAGACAGTGGTCATGGAAATATGTTATCTTTTATAACAGCATGATTCCAAAGTTATAGGTTTTTTAGAACTAATACTTGATTTAAGTCATGAAGTGTAACTGTCACAGTCTTTTAAAATATCTACTTTTAATTACAGTATATAAATGACCCCATGGCTCCAGAAATTGTGAACATAGTAGAGCCAATGGTAGGATTATATGAGGGTTCAGCAGAGATGTCGTCTGACCTTCACTCACTTGCTACATTTATATATAACAGCCATCCAGATAAAAACTTTCCTGCAAGGAATAGAGCTGAAGACCAGACTTCACCAGTTGGTAGGTAGAATTTTGATTTTCTATAAAGTGCATTTAAACCACCAGTGCTAGCTAGCACAGAAATGAACCTTAGCTTAGAGTTCAGCCATATTATTAATGGTCTTTGGGCTGGAGTCGGATTTTTTTTTAGCTGTCGGAAAACCTCATGCAACAAATGGAAATGCCACACAGGCAGAAGCTGGCCCCTCCTAACCCATTTGACCTTCTTCCTGGAGAAAGTAGCACCCTAGAGTCTCTGGCCAAGCTGCATAGACAATCAGTTATTACAGTTGCCAAAGCAGGTGTGATGGGAAGGGATTAACATATCTTCAAATCATTTACAGGCCTCACATTCTCTACAGCTTTTGACTAATAGGTTTTCAAGTGTCACTAAAGGTAAATAGGTCAGAAAGTTACAACTCTAGTGCATGGTGTGATAAACAGGTGTAGGTGACCCCAACGATGTGGTGATGTCATTAGTGTATACACTTGCTCTTCAGTGTCAGTGGCTCTTACAGTTTCTAAAAGGAGAATGTCATATGTGGCAAATTAAAAATACTCACCTGACACATATTATCTCTCTAGTTTTTCTAAAATGTTAAATGAGAAAAACATTTTATTACCTTTTCTCAAATTTGGTATTTGTCCCATTCAAAATTAAAAGTGTTATTCTATTTATGGTAGAATTAGTAAAAAAAAATCACATTACATTCAATAGATGTTTATATTTCACTTACTGATCCATTTTTCTTGTGCAAAGAAGACTGGAGGGCAACACTGAAAATTAAGAGTCCCATGATTTCTGATGCAGACATTCCCTTAAATATTTCAAGTTTGGCCTAATTGCTACTTAAGAGTTTTAGAAGCACAAATTCTAAATAAAGCGAAAATCTAACATTTGAAATCCTTCTGGGATATTTATTTGTCAGTTATCCAAGCATGCTTGCTTTCAAGAATTATTTGGTTTACTGAATGTATGAACATATGGTGAAATTTGAGTCCAAATAAAACTCTTTATTTAACTCTTTTACTAAAACCTGGTATTGATTTATAATATCTCAATTATATATTTCTTTAACTCTTCTACTAAATCCTGGTATTGATTTATAATATTTCATTTATATATTATTGCCTACTCTTTCTTTTCAGAAAACATTCCTAACCAGCCTCTTTAAGAAAGTTGTTTTCTTAAAAACACTAATGTCATGTTTCAGAGTAATGTGTAAAAACTAGCAAAATTATATTATGAACACAAAATATTTGTGGTTATTATTGGGAGGTACTCAGAAATTCATAGTAATATTCAATATGATCTCTAAAATTAATATTTTTATGTTTACTATTATTACACATCTACCTTTAATAGAGGTGTGCATGGAGAGATTAATGAATACGGAGAAATCAGGTTTAAGATTTTATAGTCTAAGAAAAAATAATTTTGATTGTGAAGCCAAACACCTTTCTTTTTTTCTCTTTTTACTGAATTCAAACAGTAACTACAAGGAATCAGTATATTACTGACATTGCAGCTGAACAGCTGTCTTATGTTATCAGGAGACTTGTACCTTTCACTGAGCACATGATTGGTGTATCTGCTTTCACCATCATGGGAGAAGGACCACCAACAGTTCTCAGTGTTAGGACACATCAGCAAGGTAAGGATGTATTTCCTTTGAAACAATTAACTGCAAATATTGCTGTTGTACACTGTGATACTTTTTTTTCATTCATATGTTCATTCTTCTTTTTAAGTGCCAAGCTCCATTAAAATTATAAACTATAAAAATATTAGTTCTTCATCTATTTTGTTATATTGGGATCCTCCAGAATATCCCAATGGAAAAATAACTCACTATACGATTTATGCAATGGAATTGGATACAAATAGAGCATTCCAGATAACTACCATAGATAACAGCTTTCTCATAACAGGTAGAAAACAATGTTTTGTTGTTGTTGTTGTTGTTCATTTTACATTCTATTCTGGTGGAAAATATGCCCATCTCCCTGTGCCTTATATACTATAGAACACATGCTATGTCACTTCTTATTTTGTTGTTTTGTGTCACCATGAATCTTTTAAAAATACCTGCATACATAATTCGATTAAATGTGTTTTTCTTTTACTAGATTTACCCACAATGAAGTAAAAAGCATCAGATCACAAGCTTCATAGAAATTTACTTAACTTAAGGAATACTGTATCTGGTATATCAAAATAACTCATTATTGAAGACTAAAATGTACGAATGCAAAAATCAGCTGAAGTAATTCAGCTGACATGGTATTTGTGCCAAGTCAACTATACACCCTGCAGTGTTCCAAAAAGTTACTTTTGCAACTTTAAATTATTGCCTTAATATTTTAGGAGAGAACTTGAAGTCACCAACATGGAAAGGCCTATAAGCCCAAGAATTTGAGGAGACTGCAATTATTTGGAAGCGATATAGATATCTAGTCCCCTGTATAAATTCTTCTTACTGGCCTTATATTAAATGGCACCAATCCCAAGAGTATTATTTTAAGGACATTAAACAGTTTTTGTCTCTTGTCCTTATAGGGTTAAAGAAATACGCAAAATACAAAATGAGAGTGGCAGCCTCAACCCACGTTGGAGAAAGTTCTTTGTCTGAAGAAAATGACATCTTTGTGAGAACTTCAGAAGATGGTAAGAATATCAATTGCAGTTTTAATTTTTTTAAAAAAGTGGTTGTAAATGCTCACTGCCTTCACTTCATGCTACCTCTAGGGTCTAAAGCAACAAACATAAATAAAAATATAGGTACTACAAATGTTCTTTTCTTCCCCTAGAACCGGAATCATCACCTCAAGATGTCGAAGTAATTGATGTTACCGCAGATGAAATAAGGTTGAAGTGGTCACCACCCGAAAAGCCCAATGGGATCATTATTGCTTATGAAGTGCTATATAAAAATATAGATACTTTATATATGAAGAACACATCAACAACAGACATAATATTAAGGAACTTAAGACCTCACACCCTCTATAACATTTCTGTAAGGTCTTACACCAGATTTGGTCATGGCAATCAGGTATCTTCTTTACTCTCTGTAAGGACTTCGGAGACTGGTGAGCTTTTGTTTTGCTTTGTTTGTTTAATAATACACAGTGATATAGTAAGCAAAGCTGATAATCGCCATGTTGTTTACATTTTACATAACCTAAAATCCCTCATTATTTTGTTTTGTATAATCCAGAAATTAATTTTCTTTTTCAGGCAAAAGTGCAGGAAAAGGTTTATTGTACAAATATTTAAGTCTGATTTATATAAGGGAACTTCTAATCAAAATCTGTGAATTTTCAAATGAAAAGACCTTGAGAAACCAAGGATTCTTTCAATGTACCTATAAATTTTAGATTGAATGGCTACTTGCTTTCGAATTAGGTAAAACTGAGACATACTCATAGGAATAGATTCTGAGATTCTAATGAGGTATGTATATAGATAGTGGTGCAGAGTGGGAGCACAAAAATGGCATGCCTGGAGAAGACTTATGGAGGAGACAGCATTTGGCCTGGATCTTAATGAGGAGGTTGGAATGGGCAGAAGGATGTTATAGAGCAGGGGTCCCCAACCTTTTTGGCACTGGGGACCAGTTTCATGGAAGACAATTTTTCCCCTCCCTCCGGACTAGGGAGGGGAGTGAGGTTGGTTTCTGGATGATTCAAGCACGTTACATTTGTTGTGCACTTTATTTCTATTATTATTACATTGTAACATATAATGAAATAATTATACAACTCACCATAATGCAGAATCAATGGGAGCCCTGAGCTTGTTTTCCTGCAACTAGATGGTCCTATCTGGGGGGTAATGGGAGACAATGACAGATCATCAGGCATTAAATTCTCATAAGAAGCACACAACATAGATCCCTTGCATGGGCAATTCACAATAGGGTTTGCGCTCCTATGAAAATCTAATGTCGACACGGATCTGACAGGAGGCAGAGCTCAGGCAGTAATTCAGGCGATAGGGAGTGGCTGTAAATACAGAAGCTTTATGATGCTCACCTGCTGTGTGGCCCAGTTCCTAACAGGCCACCAGCTGGTACTAGTCCGTGGCGCTGGGATTGGGGACCCCTGTTATAGAGGTTGCTGGATGGGTTGGGAGAGGATATCCCATCTAAAGGAAGTAAAACAAGCAAGGAATTACTTGTGTTTTAGTTTCGGTGAAACTAGAGTAAGACAGTTTGTCTGTTAATCTTATTTTGTTGTTTATATTGTGTTATAATTATATATTGGTGGCATAACTATTAGGCCAATTCTACAATGTATTTTGAGAATTAATAACTAAATATAAAGTTACCATTTTAATTGTACGTTTAAAACAATAAATATTTACTGACTAGATACTGGTGGAACCACATGAAATAATTTTTATAGGTCACAAATAGCCAAATATCAGCAATTTCATATAGTTCAGCCAGATACTATATACGAATTTCTGTCTTGACCTTGAGGATCTAGAAATCTAGTAAAGTAGCTTACTTTTGTAGAAAAGTATCCTGTTGAGACTATTCACAGAAATGAATACAATGAGATGATACAAAAGAGCCCATAGATAATGGCAGTAGTCAAAAGTGCAGGAATAAGAAAGTAATGAAAGGAGCATTTTACATTATCAAGAGCCTTGAAGTGACATTTAATTGATATTAATCCATATATTGGCATGTTTCATTGCTTTTGTAGATATTGTACCTGAAATAAGTATTTTTGAGAAAAATGTCTGCTCTTTAATGACTCAGTTTTATTTTGCAGTGGATTAAGGAAATGAAACAAGCATATTTTTAGCACCTATTAAGGGTCACGGGCCCTGTTGATAGGTTTCACAGAAACTGTCTTTTAAAAATTCTAAACTAAAGCAATACATTATTGTTATCTTCACAGAAAACTGAGTCTAATGAAAAATGGAGGGTTTGAGAGGTTCATTCATTCAAAAAATATTTATAATATACCAGGCCCTACTGGGGATAAAGTAGTGTAGAAGAAAAGGATTTCCTTCCCTCCTTAAGTTTTATTAGTTGGTGGGTGTTTCATTGCCTAATGGCACCAGCTGGAAAGTGATCAGCTGGAAAGTGATGAGCTGGAATTAGAATCCAAACCCATCTGACTGTAAAACCCATTTCCCTTTCACAGCACATGCTGTTTTTGAAGTAATCAACAAAGCTGGTAAATTATAAACTATATCTAAGATCTCTCTGTTCATTGTTACACTGATATTTTGTCATTAGGCTTCTGCTCAGCATGGGGAGGAAAGTAATAACTTTGAAAGATTCTATTGTGATATGAAATAATAACCATTTTTATGAATGCTTATCAAGTATTTCGTTTAAGTGGCCATAGCATCAAGAACACCTTATTTTAATGATGAATTATAAAGCAATGTTTTTGTTTTCTGATTATTACATGCACATAATCTTTTACTTAGTATTGAAAATGTAATTTTATTTTCTGTTTTATTGTCTGTTTGTATGAGTTTAATTCAAAGGCAGGGACAATAAACTTTAAGTGAATATAAATTTTGAGATTTAGTTTAAAATGAGAATTTTACTTTTGGAAAGTGTCTTAGAAAACATGCAGAGCCCTTTATTTTTTAGGTGAGAAGACCTAGGACCATTTGGGTAAAAGGACTCACAAGTTATAGTACATGAGAAGTAAAGTTGGGGCTTGACTATAGGCCTCCTGACCCCCATTACAGGCCTCATTTAATAGGCTCCTGAGATGGCTAAAAAAATAAAGAGAAGGGGAAACCAACATATCCCATGGCTTCCTAGCCAGGCCTAACAATAAGAGTATAGGGTTTAATGCCCATCTTCCTAATATCTGGTTCTCTGTCCTAAGTTAGGGTAGTCTCAAGTTCTGTGCATTTTCCACCTGGATGAAAATGGAAGACAATGGAATCTACATTAGTGACTTTTCCTAGATTATGTATGCTACTGTTAAACCACCCACTTTAGCTCCTTTGGCAAAAGAGGAAGCTAAAATGTTAAGTAGGGTCTCAAGTGTCATTTGAAGCAAGATGAGCTCAAGAGCAACTATTTTTCTGGGTTTAGGCTCAAAATAATCTTATTAAATACAGTAATTATACCTTCTATTCATGTAAAAAAATATGGGCCCACTCTTCAATATTGTTTCATGAGAAATTGAGTGATGTGTTAACTCAGTGATGTGTTAATATTACTAATTAAAAATAGGAGTAAGTTATTTGGTTAAATGCCTTATCTTTTTAAGAGAAATAGAGTTTACTAATGCTTGGAAGTAAAACACCCTTGTGTTCAAGCAGGAAAGATCAATACAAGATTGATTCTGTGTGTGTGTGTGTGTGTGTATCTCTGTGTGTGTTTGTGTGTGTTTTAATCATAGATGTGCAGTTTTCCAATAAGCCTAAGATTAGTTTTTATTTTCTCATACTTAGGGTGTAATAATCATAAATACAACTTTGAGAAGTTCCCATACAAATTACTCTTTTGATGATCTATACATATTCCCTTTCCTTTTTAAGACACAACCATCTTTACTGTAAGCCTTTAACAAAACACCTTGTCTGATTTGGGGCAACAACCATGAGTGGATAATAACTTAGATGTTGACCAAAATTTTGTGTAGACCCCCATAAATTTATTTGTATTAATGAATAACATTTTAAAATTTGTCTACATACATTAAAGCTTTATATGCCAAACAATAGTCTTTTGGCAGATTCAAGGTAACTTCCCTTTTTTACTATCATCATGGACTATGTATTTTTTCTGTTTTGGAATTTTAATAGGTTCAGCTTATTCCAACTGATTATAATCATTCCTTTTTATTCATCAGTTATCTACTTTATAAAATATTTCTATAATTCGGGGACACTCTGCTATTTCAGAAAATTCTAAGTGCGTCATTACTCTTCAAAATCAGTAAGTCATTGAGTCTGTCTTGCTTTATCTACCTGATGATCCAGCACTAGTTATTCCCTAAGGGTAAATGAATAAAAATGCAAAGGATATCAGCCTTGGGTCAGGAATACATATTTACACACTGACTACTGGTGGTAGGCAGACAACTGCAGAGAGAAAACTTCAATGTAATGGGAAATTTTCAAAATCAGAAGTTACACCGAGCTATAAAATTCAAGCATAGCATCACAAATTCCCTTTTTGTAATTAAAGAGTTTTTCAACCCAATCTTTTATCTATCTGTTCCTTACCTGTGAGTTTCTCTCTTGTTTTAATATATTCTGTATCATATTAAATATATTGATTCATTCACTAAACAGCTTTTATGGATTCCATATTATGTTCTACCACCGTACTAGATAGTGTAGCTGTAGCAGTAAACAAGACACAATAAATCTCTACCTTCCTGAAACTTGACACTAGACAATCAGAAAATTAGACATTAGAAAATAAATCAGTAAACAAATTTGTGATTTTTGGTAGTGGTAAGTTTTACTAAGTGAAAAATATCAAGGATAGAAGAGAGGAAGAGTAGTGAGTGGGCTATTTGAGATGGAGGACTGAGGAAAGACCTCACTGAGAGGTTATATTTGCCCAGTGATATTAATGAGGTACAGGATTGAATAAGATGAGGATGAGGATGAAAAGTGTTCCAGAGGAAGAATAGCAATTGCCAACTTCTTGTAGAGGAAAAAAAATTGTGGAGTTGGGGCAGAGCAGGGCATTTCTGTCACTTGAACAGTGTGAGTTGGGGTAGAGAATTCACAGATGAGGCGAGAGGCAGAGGTGGATCATGAGATTCTTGGGTGTCATTCTAGGAACTTTGGAGTTTAATTTTAATGAGGAGCTTTTGGAGAATTATGAAATAGGAACATTATATGATTTACAGTTTTCAAAGATTGCTGCTGAATATGTTGAATGTTGAAGTAAAGAGAAAAATGAAGATAAACTATTAGATTGTTTGTCTGAGTATCTGGGTGAGTGGTAGTGCCATTTACTTAGATGGGGAAGTCCAGGGAAGAGGTCAATATGGAGAACATCCAGGAGTTCTGTTTGCAACATGTTTGAAATATCCAAGTGCCATTATGAAGGCAGTTAGATAAATAAGTTTAAAGCTCAGGGAAAAGATACAGAGCTGAATATATAATTTGGAGCCTCACCATATCTTTGGTATTCAATCAAGGGATGAGGATAAAGTCATATCACTGGACAACAGGGGGAGACGTTAAGAAGCTTACAGCTATGTCGTGGGCAATACCACACATAGACTTTGAGAAGTAGAAAAGCTAATCAAGGACAAAGCAGAAGTCACTGGAAATAGAAGGAAAACCGAAGAAGATAGTGCCTTCAAAGCCAAGTGAATAAAGATTTTCAAGTAGAAGGAGTTTATTCCCTATGTCACATGCTGCTGACGAGTAAAGTAAGATGGGGCATACTATTGATTAGTGTTTGGCAAGAATGGAGGTCATTGATGACTTCACAGGAGTAGATTTTACAGAAAAAAAATGGAGAAAAATGAAGTCAGATTAACAGAGTATGATAGGCAAAAAAAAAAAAATGTAGAAAATGAGGAATGGCAAATTTTGAGGAATTTTGATAGGAAGTGGAGAGTAGACTTCAGTAATAGCTGAAGGAGCAAGTGCAATCAAAAGAAGACTTTTTAAACCCCAGACTGTATATTACAGTGTATGTGTGTTCACATGTATCTCTGACTAACTTCAAATGTAAAGTCTCTGAATAGGCAGAAGGAGTGAAATCCAGTGCAGACGTGGAGGGATACAGCTTGGAAAGGAGGAAAGAGGGAAGGCAGTTAAGGGAAAATTTGAAATCAGATGATAATGTAGCTCTCTTCTCAGTGTTTTTATTTTTGCTATGGAATGAGAAGCAAGTTTATTAGCTTCAAATAAAGAGGGGGAGGGCATATCAGAGGTTTGTGAAGAGAGAACATGGTGAAAACATACTTTAAAGAGTGGGAGACTGAATTAACTAAAACAAAAACATTAGCTATCAGGAAATGAAAAGGATCCATTTGAGATTTGATGTTATAAATTTAAGTGGAACTAGTCAGCATAGAATGGTGTTTTATTCAGCCATTTTCACCTATTACACTGGGCATGTGAAGCTAGCAGAGTTGTGTTTAATTCCAATTGTAATTTTCCCAGGAAAGTAAAATAGAAACAGAAGGAACTGATGGATATTGCTAGGAAGTGATTACAGTGACTGTGGACTCTAGCCTGAGCATGTAGGGAAATGAAGGCATAAGAGAGGTGATGCACAGTGAAGATTTGATGAGGGTCAGAGAATTGTTGGATTCAAAGTACAAGAGTCAGTAAACTGGAAAGATAGGAGTCAGTTGTCAAAGAGAGGAATATTGGCAGTTATTGGTAATGACAAAGTCTTAGCTGTTGCCATGAAAGCCAGTGAGGTACGGTGGGGTAAAGTAAGGCGGGGGAAAAGATTACTCGAATTATAGAGATAAAGAAATACAGAGTCTAGGGAACTGTATAGATCATTTGCATGGAAGTTGAACTCTCTGAGTAGTAGGGAAGAAGTCAGTTATCAAAGTGATAGCATCTTTAAGATGTTCAGAGAAGTGCCAGAGGTATTACGAGTTGTCTGTCTTAAAGAGGGGTAGCACGTGATGGTATCTAATGGAATGGGGCTTCAAAGGATCTGTGGTTCTTCAGGAAGAAAAAAGGAGTAATAAATGCAACTACCCAACTCCTACGCCCTATCATTAGTGGGACTATGGTAGAAAAACAAACATGATACCCAAGAGGGCTAAACTGTAGTAGTATTTCTCAGCAGGTCCAAGATTTCACTTAGAGCTAGAAAGTTAAGAAAGCATTGAGGGTAGTTGTTGAGGATTTTTCTCAATGTAATGGGTTGGCCTGGGGAAACACTAGAGAAGATTTAGCACATTTCAGATAGAAAGGATAGTGGAATTATATTGCTAAATCGAACTATGCATTGAATTGCAATCCTCTCAAAGTTTTAAAAGTATCAATATTCTTAAATTAGTTTTTCCTATTAAGTGTGCCTTGACACCATAACCCAATAACTGGTAACAATCAAGGGGAGGGACACTGTATCTACATTTTTAAGGCTTCTGAATTTTATTTATCTACTAAATTTATTATTAGTAATTTTTATATCCATTCAATTTAGAATACTAATAAAAAGTTTAATTTCTTTCATTTGAAGGAAAAGAGTTTTATAACAGGACTCTTGAATGGCAATAATATATACCTATTTAGTTTATATTGTTTAACCCTCCAAGTTAATTATTTATGTTATTGTTCTATGTACTCAATTTTTAAACCATTATCTTGGCCACTCTGATCTTTCATCTGTGGTAAATAGTTTTCTACCCAAAGTACATTGTCTACAATTTCATTTACTGAGGATGTGTTGATGGCATTATCCCTCAATTTTTTTTATTGTCTGAATATGTTTTTAGTTTGCTACTCTTTATTTTTCTGGGTATGGAATTCCAGTTGTTTTTCAGTTGATGTTGATTGTCAGTCGAATTGTCATTCCTATGTAGAAGATTTTTTTTTTCTGGTACTGTTAAGATGGTTTCTTTTTTGATATTCTGTATTTTCACAATGATATGTCTAAATATGGTTTAAAAAATTTCTGCTTGAGATTTACTGAAATTATTTGATCTGATGTTTGATGTCGTTGAATAATTTTGATGAGCCTCAGCCATTATCCCTTTAAATATTTCTTCTTCATTTTCTCTACTATTTTAGACCCCCTCCGGATATCATCTATGTCTCAACTGCCATTTTATATTTTCCATAACTGTCTTCTTTGATCTACATTCTTGATAATTTCTTCAAAACTATCATCCTTTTCACTAAAGTTCTCTTCTTCTTTATCTAATCTGCTCTTTAATACCTCAAGAGATTTTTAATTTTAGTTATTTTGTTCTGTTCCAGAAGGTCTATCTTGTTCTCTTTCAAACTTGCTTGGTTATTTAATATTATTTACCATTATTTAAATAATTATTTGCTCATATTTTAAAATATGTTTGATTTCTTGAAACACATTAAACATTTCTATTGTATTTCAATATCTGGAATCTCAAAATCTGACTACTGTGTATGTGTGTGTGTTTTCTTTTTCTTTTCTTTGCTGACTTTCACTATTGATATCTGATTTGCTTGTGTGTTTAGCGATTTTATCAGTGAGCTCATATTCTTTGAAACTTTAGCTGCGAGAAATTTATGTGGTTTGTGTTGAAGTTGAGTTCCTCCAGCAAGTATTTTTATTTATTTCTAGTTGCTTAGGAGTAATAGCAGCTCAGGACTACAGTTTTATTTTAAATTCTGAAGTGGAGGTTTCTTCAGGGTACATATAGATATCATGGATTTAGTCAACATATGATCATAGGGATAGGCTTATAATTCCAAAACAGCATATTATTTATTTCTTTTCTATCTCTCCACCCAGAGGAGTGGCAACAGAGAAAGAAGGTTTCCTTTCTGTCCTCTCTGCATGGTAGATTTATTTCTCACTTCCCGTTTCCTGAGAATGAATGCATCACATTGCACAAGACCAGGAGTTACCATTCACATAGACTTCTATGGTACATGCAGAAGAATCTGAAGTATCCCCTAGAATTTTTCAGTATAATAACCCTGGTTAAAGTTGCATTCTTTGGGGGTTTCAGGTCTTTCTGCAGGGATATCGCTCATCTTTCAGCGGGCCCCAGGGCTTTATAGTCTTTCTCTGACACACTACACATATGTTACTATACAAATGCAAAGGCACCAGGATTAACCAATCTACGGCAAGGCAAAACTGGCTTTAGTACCAGCTTCCTTCTCAGGATTTCTGTCTTTGCATTTTGTTTGCTTGTTTGTTTTTCTGTGACTTTTTTTGGCCAGTCACCACTGAATTCTAACTTTCTTTTCAGCACCACAACTTCTTAAAGAAAATTTATTTTAATGTTATACAGAGTTTTAGTTATTTTAAGTAAGATATTCACTCAGTTTAGGGTATCTGTTCCAATATTTTACCGGAATTGGAATCTTGTATATAGTTTTGTACTCAAATATACATAGAAAACCATTTTATGCATAATGTATTCAGTATAAAAATGTTGTTAGATACAGAAAACTAGTGTTTTACTTAATGATATCCCATATTCTTGGGAGGTGGTTTTGCTGCCAGGTCATAATATGCAACCTCACATCCAGGAGGGGCTCCTTGCCTTGTTATAGACCTTGCTGTCAACCAAAACTAACCTACTGATCTCTTTTTCATATTATTATTAATGAGAAGTAGAATCAAGTTTTAAATGTTTTAAAATTCTCTTTCTTGCATCTGTGTGTTCTTCAGTGCAAGATATGTTCCTATAGTTCCAAGTATTTTAGTAAACGTATCATCTTATAACTGTTATTCTGTGGAATCATAGTAGCATTTTCTTTTGAATGAAAATTTTTCATATACAGTTGTAAGTACTATAATTTATTTATACTTTACTTCATTCAGGATATTTATTACGATTACATTCTAGTGAAGGTTCACTTGTAAATAACCTAGTGCACTTCAGTGACAATTTCAGCAGAATAGATTTTTAGAATGGAATTGTTTTATGTATCTATATTTTTGTTTCTTTCAGTGCCTGATAGTGCACCAGAAAATATCACTTACAAAAATATTTCTTCTGGAGAGATTGAGCTATCATTCCTTCCCCCAAGTAGTCCCAATGGAATCATACAAAAATATACAATTTATCTCAAGAGAAGTAATGGAAATGAGGAAAGAACTATAAATACAACCTCTTTAACCCAAAACATTAAAGGTAAAAGAACAAATCTAATATTGGATATTTGCATTTATAATGACAGAGTAGCCACAAATATTAGTTTAATGTTAATAGTTTCAGATTATTTTCATGCAGGGTATTACAATTTTGTCTTTTTGGTTAAATAAGCTAGGAGTTTATTGCAGGTCACATGAAAGAATACTATAGATCCATTCTTTTCCACATTATCCTATATCATTTTGTCTTCATAAATAAGAGCTACTATTGCCAAAGAATGACATTTTCACTTAGTTTTTATTTTTGGAAGATTGTGTTGACAGCCATTTCATAGTTTGCCTCTTGCATATTATTAAATGATATTTTGTAAGTTTCAACTTATCTATTTTGTTTCTCTTTAGGACTGAAGAAATATACCCAATATATCATTGAGGTGTCTGCTAGTACACTCAAAGGTGAAGGAGTTCGGAGTGCTCCCATAAGTATACTGACGGAGGAAGATGGTAAATATAATAGTGGATATTGATATACTTTGATTGTATAACATTTCAAGAAACACACGTATAGAATGAAACAATGTAAAAACTCCTCTAGTCATGGGTATCAGTTGTGTACCATACCAGCGTTATATAGAGATTTCATTGTCATGGTATAAAAGAAGCTAGCAACATCAGATTTACATTCAGTGAAATCAGGCATAAAATGTTTTTTATTTTCTGAAGTCATCAGTACTCTGTAAAAAACAGTCAGTCATGTTTTTCCATGGGGATTTTCAAGGCTTAAAATTTGGTTTGAACGTTAACTGACATATGTCATGACTGAGTTTTTCAACTTTTACATTTTTAAGAATAGACATTAACATGAGCTTTGAAGCAGATTATGTTTATGTAAATGTTCAGCACTTTTTTACGATATTAAGGATTAACTTGATAATGAGATCAGGCTATTGTACAGGCTCCTGCATAATTGGACAAGATGCTATTCCCCAAAGTTAGTAGCTTTCATACTGAATATTTAAACATACCTTTCCCTAACCCAAATAAAATCAACTTTACTACTGAGGCCACTTTACATTGATACCTTACCAAGTTAGACATATATTATGCTAAGAATATAACTTCTGAAAGATATATTTGGGTTAGGATTTGCATTTTATGTTTTATACATTGCATATTTAAAGAAAATTATAATTTTTTTCTGTAAAAGGAATTCCTATTTCCAAGAAGGGTAGGCCTGGAAGTATCATACGTGTTTGTGGAGTATCTTTTCTTTTTCATCTTTCTTTCTTTCAAGTTTCCCCATCTTCAAGCTAGGCCATAGCCTGTGACTGTTAAGGGCAGAATGTGCTTAGACACTGCTAGGAAGGGAGACTTTTCCCTGCATTGCTCTCTTTCTTTTCAAAATAATAAAGTCTTCAAATCCCTCTTCTCTTTTTGCAGGTCTCTCCATGTTTTAACCTCTACCAAAGCATCTTGGCTAGGGCTCTCTGTGTTGCCCCAGTTTCTAAGTGGGCTGCCTCCGTGGGTCAGTTTTCCCTAATCATTGCATCTACTTACTAATGCTTGATTTTCCATCAAAACTTACCTGCCCAAATTCCAATTTTTCTTCATAAATAGATTCTCCTTGCTCTGAAAGTTAAAATTATCTTAATAAAAAAACCTTCCAAATGAGTCAATGGTTAAAAACTAGGGAAGAAAGTTAGTGCTCCTTTCTATCTTATGTAATACCTAAGATTATATGTAGTAAAAATTTTACCAATGCCTTTTTGAAAATAGTACCCACTTCTTTATAACTAATCTAATCAAAAGGTCCTAATGGTAAGAATTTGAGATCTTATATGATGGAATGAGACCAGTAGTGAACATATATTTTGAGCAGGCAGAGGTTTTACCACTCAAGTCAATAATTCCAAAGTATGTTGTCCATCTGAATTACCTGGGCTGTTAAAAATATGCTTCCTCAAGGTAAAGTTCCATCTAAATTCTTGGCCAAGTCATATGATTTCTAAGGAACAGGGTAAAGAACAAGACTCCCTTGTTGAAAAATTACAGAAAATCGAGAATGGATAAAGATCTGAGAACATTTGCCTCTTTGGGAATTAGGAACTCCTTGCCCTCATGAAGCTCACGGTTAGAACAAGAGACCTAAATTTGACAAATGTGTGGACAAATAATTTTTATGATTTTTAATTACTGGTATAAATGTTCCCCCAAATTATTCACCAGGACAAAAGAAGGACCTAAGTTACTCTGGGGTGTGAGGTAAAGCGTAGCTGTGGAAGTTATGTCGAAGCTGTGACATGAAAATGAATAAAGAGGGAGGGTGAGAAATAGGAAAGATCATGCCAGGTAGAAGAGTGAGAGATTTGTGAAGTTCTCATGCCAGGTAGAGGAGTGACAGATTGTGAAGTTTCTTCTCAGCTACCTTGAGATGCTCTGAGATGACAAATTGAATGCACTGCAAAAGTTCTAATTTTTCTAGTTTCAATTTTGTTAGATTGTATTTTAGAATACATATGCCAAAATGATTAAGACTTAGTCTGCTACAGTGGATGTACAGTGATTTTTTTTAGATAGACATGTTAATTACGTTTACTTAGCAATAAAATGTTTTACATTAAGTATAAAATATTCGGAGATCTACTGAAGGTTAGCTTTTAAAGACACCACGCTTTATCTGGTATTCCACATAAGCATCTTAAAGCATATTATAGAGTAGAAATGGTTAGTTGCAACATATTAGTTTCTAAGTTACTGCTATTTTTAATTGAAGTCCTTTTTGTAAACAATAAACAGATTTTACAAGGATGCTAGTAAAAATATTTCTGGGTATTTGCTTTGACAAATGAAAGAGAATTTTCAGAGATAATTCTTATCTTGGGAAACAGACATCTCTAACTGATGTATACATTCCTGTGATAATCAATATTTGATAGCAACATTATTATAGTGCCAGTGAAACTAACAGAATGAAAATACCAAATACAGCTATCACTATTATTCCTTATAACTTGTCTCATAAACTTTCTGCTGCTCAATAAAATTTTTTTGGAAAATTATTGTTAGTTAAATAATGAAAACATGCACACATGGGAACACATACAACTATAGCTGAGATTATTCAGAGAAGTAAAAAAGAAAAAATATTGAAGTAAGTCAGGTAGCATTCTGTCCAAATTATTGGAAATAGTGATCTGTATATGAACTGTATTTCAATTGACATTGTTTAAAGATGTAAACAAATTCTCAGAATTTCTGTTAGCTACCTATGAATTCACATTCCGTGCATAACTGTAACAATGAAACAAATTTTAGTGTTTTCCTTTTTTACATGTAAAAAGTTGTATTCCATTATTCTAAGACATTACTGTGTTATTACACAGCAGCTGAGAAATGTCATTCTAAATGTTTTACCTAAATGGAAATATAAAGTTGGCTAACTATTTTGCAGTAATGTTTTTATTGCTTATTCAATGCCAAATAGCAAATGTATTTATATTTTACACTATTACAGCAGAGTTACAAGTAGATTCTAAACTATTTTCTTATTTACGTGCTACATTGGCATTTCCTTTGTAAACCATTCAATTTTGAAGACTGAGTGAACAGAGTTTGATATGATTTTACTTTTTAATGACACAACAGAGATTGAGGAATGTAGTTTTCATCATTTGTGAGGTCAGTCATTTTAACTGCTTTCTCAATGTTATGCTTATCACTTTCCCAACTTCTTGGATGTGTGATTTTTTTCCCACCTCTTTTTTATTGTCTAGGGATCTCTTTTACTGTATATTTATTCACCCTCAATAAAATTTTTATTTTTATTAGAGGATGACAGTTGACCAAGATGTACTTGAACAGTAGGTGAGTCACTGTGACATACCCCTTGTTCTTCTTTCTCATGAAATATTTTTTTCCATTGAATCACAGAAACAGATGTTCTAATACCACCATGCAAAATCTTCCTTTATCATCTCATTTTGAAAGTAAACAGTCTCTTGTGCTTCTGGAGAAAAGCACTGAACCTAATTCCTTTACCAGAAAGTTTATAATAAAAATTGTGTGCATTTCCATGTTAACTTTTTCTTATATATGTTTAATAAAACACATTATTCTATACCCTAACTTTACAGCTCCTGATTCTCCCCCTCAAGACTTCTCTGTAAAACAGTTGTCTGGTGTCACGGTGAAGTTGTCATGGCAACCACCCCTGGAGCCAAATGGAATTATCCTTTATTACACAGTTTATGTCTGGTAATAATTTTTTTTTTGGAAATAGTTCTGAGAACAGATATTAATCTGTAACATAATAGGAATGTAGTTTTTAGATTTCAGAATGTGGTGCTACATTAGGAACCTGATTATTAATAGGCTAGTTAATATGTTTTGATTAAGAAACAAGTTTATCCGTATTATGTAGTGGTTCAATCATGGTCAAATGAAATAATTTTGCAATTAAAACAAAAAATTATGTGTTATGCATAATTATACTAAATTCCTACTCTTAAAAGTCATTGACAAGTCAATTTGTATGAATGTAAGCATATACTTTTACACTTCTGAAGTTTTACACAAGTACTCTCATGTCACTGTCTTTCAAGTGTCCCTTGAGCAGAGTAATTTTAATAAACATTCAAAATAGCTATTTTTAAAGAAATCTGTTATTTAAGGTCAATTTTTAATTTGAAATGTAAACAATGTATTTCATTTCTGATCACTGTTACCCTGATTACCTGTTTATCCTTCAATTGTGAAAAAGATGAAATCCAACATTGTATCTCATGTTAGTTAGCATGCTTATACTACTTCATGAGAACTTGGTAGATTGAAATCTTTACTTTGATGTAATGTAAATCCTCTTTAGATTCACCAATTAGGTAACACATTACCTAGTGGATTTCATATATTTCAACTCAGAAAATACAATTTACACAATACTTCATAAAACATAGCCATTTCCTTTTATATTTCTGAATTTGAAGGGCCAGCATTGAGGGAGATGCTATGATGTTTTAAAGAAGTCTCCTCTTCTTCTCTTTCCTAAGTTAAGATTTTTCTTTCCCTAATTCCCCTTTAACCCCTTTACATATTTCTCTTTAAGACTATATTTTTTGTTTTCTTTGTTGCCTGATTCCTAGTGACTTTGCCTAGTCGTGATGAAAGTGGGAGTGTCTGGACTCACAGTTAGTGAAAAGGAAGCAGTGGGAAGAAGATTGCCATTCCTTTTCATTACCCTATTTATTTATTCACTCATTCATTCATTGAACAATATTGATAGAATACCTATATACTCATGAAGAAGACTCACATAAGACCGTTGCCCTCAAGGGTGTTGTATCTCTTATACTCCCAAGAGATAACTGGATTATATACCCACAAACAAGCAAACAAGGGAATGTTGGGGGAAGGAGGTCTACTTTTGATGGGATGCTTCAGGAAGTTCTCTTTGAAGAAGTGTCATTGAGCTGTGATCCAGTTGACAAGAAAGAGCTTCTTGCCATGTAAAAATCTACAGGGCAGAACTTTCAAGAAGGAGGGAATACCAACTGCACAAGCTCTGTGGGGAAACAAAACTTGTCACTTTGAAGACCAGAAAGGAGGTCAATGTTGCTGGGGATTAGAGAACCAGAGGAGGGTAACAGTGGGGACAGGAAATAAAGTTCAGGAGTCAAGCCATGGTAAGGATTTTGTTTTCATTTTAACTATAAAGGGAGTTCATAGATAATTTAAATCACTTTAGATTCCTTATAAAGAATGAATTGTCAGGGACAAAAGTGTTAGCAGGGATGCTAGGCTATTTTAGTAGTCTGGGAAAGAGATGGTAGTGGCAACAGAGGGGAGAAGTAGGTGGCTTTGAGCTACATTTGGGAAGAAAAACTAACAGGACTTGGTGATGGATTGGCTGTGCAGATAAGAAAAAGAGAAGAATCAAAGATGACTTCTAGATTTTTGAATCAAGTGTGGTTACTACTAGAATTTGATGGCATTGATTAAGTTAGAAAAAAATTTAAATGAAACAGATTAAGTGAGAATCAAGATTTTTCTGGCTGGGATTTTCAGCCCTGCATTATGAGAATAATTGTTTTCTTCTATACAGTGATCATGCTTCCCTTCCTAGAGCTTCCGTGTATATCTAGCATAATGCATAACACACCTAGACAGAAACACATGTGGTTGGATAGCATTTTAAGGGATGCTGTTCACCCAGTTTTTCTCTCTCTGGGTATGAACTCCATGTCAATGGGAGCCTCCTATTCTAGGAACTTAGCTATAACTTTAGTTGTCTATTTATAGTTCCAAAATGTCTAAAGGTACCAGGATTTGTTAGGGATAAGTAATGACAATGTACATTACACCACCTCTTAAGAATATAGCATGGCTCAAATTTTATATGCTACAATTCTGATGTCATATAGAACATGACCTTTTATTTTCTGTAACTGGTTATTTTTGCTTTTTGCAATGATGCTGGGGTTGATGAAAGCACTGATTTTAGATAAACTATTCATTTCTCATTCCCTCTGGGTTTAATTCGGTCTCTTTTGGGTAAATATTCAATCAATTCAAAGTTTAACTCTTCAATTGTACTTTTTCTCTCATCCTTCAAGAGGTATCCTTATCTCATTTTCTGAGGTAGTCTGGGTACAGGGGAAGCCCAATGAAAGTGGGGTGAGGGAATCTCAAATCCGTGATATTGAAACAGAAAAAGTTCCCTTGTCCTGCTCTCGGGGCGTGCGACGGGGGTGTGTCTCAATTCTCTGGTGCCCCCCTGCTCAAACCTCTAGGGGGAGCATGCAGACGGGCAGGTTGTGGGGCTCCGACCCCATGGCAGGGTCTAGGGGTGAATGTTTACAGCTGAAACCCCAGTGGGCGTGTGTTACAGTATGCTCTTTTAGTTTAGCCATCCGTAGGGGGCTTGTGTTAGCTCAGTTAGACCCCCTGCCTTATCGCAAGGACAGAGGGCTTTCTGTATCCCGGGGTTTCTTGCCTTGGAGTACCAGAACTGGATCACACGTGGGCTTGGAGAGCACGATTTATTGAGTGGAGGTAACTCTCAGCAGAGGGGGGGAGCCAGAGGGAAATGGAGTGGGAAGATGGTTTTCCCCTGGAGTCGGGCCACTCAGCAGCGACTCTCCTCCGTCCTCACCCGCCAAACTGTGCGTTGTTCCGCTGGTTGATGGCCTGCTGGCCTGCGGCGTCTGTCAGTGTGTGCTGTTAGGCCGCTGCATTCCTCTCGATGTCCAGCCGTTGTGTCTTACGCCAACGTGTTCCTGTCAATGTCCAGCCGCTTGTGTGTGTGCCCGTTAGGGTCTTGGGATTTTTATAGGCACAGGATGGGGGCGTGGTGGGCCAGGGTGGTGTTGGGAAATGCAACATTTAGGCGGGAAAACAGAAATGCCTGTCCTCATCTAGGTCCCTGGGCACAAACAAGCCCGGGTGTGGGGCCCTAGGCAGAGACCCGCCCTTCTCTACCCAGCACTTCCCTGCCCCCACTCCCATATCAATATTGTGAGAGACGTCACCTGACCTTTTTATGGAATCATTCTGGCACAAACTTGCAGTCACGGCTTCCAGTTTCAAGGTTCCTATTTTCTGTTTTATCCTTGGTCCAACCTCAAGGCTTATTCTAGTCCCCTGGTTCCCTAGCATGTCTGTGTTGAACCTCAGGTAGCTAGATACTCCCAGCTGATTTCTCTGCACCAATCTACAGTGTGAAGGATTTGAGAAAGGTACTTCCACACCCTGCTGTAGCTCTGGATGATCTGCTAGAGGAGCCCTTACGTCTTGCTCGACACAGAGATTTTCTAAGCGGCTTGTCATGTTTATCTCCATCCTGAGAAAAAAGAAAGTCTTCTTTACACTGGGATTTCTCTCCCAAATCTATTCAGGTGTTGTCACCACTTAATCCTTACCCTAAGATCATGGGACACTCCAGTGTGATGGCTTTGCCCTTTTATTTCTCTCACTCTTTTTTTCGTAGTGCAAAATTTTTCCTTTTATCTTTCTTTTGACTGATGGAAATTTCCTTCTTCCGTATACTCTTTCCTTTCTACACCTCAAAGGTCTTAATTTAATTATAACTACTTAATTGTAAAACTCTGTGGTCGCAAATAATCCAGGATTGACTCTTGATGTGTAAATGGAACGTAGAAAACACTTTTCCCTCAGTAAAACTTGGCTTTATTTTACACACACACACACACACACACACTCTCTCTCTCTGCTTTAAAATTTAGTTTGTTCATTGCGGTATTTAAAAGAGACTATTACCTGGCACATAATTGAAACTTAATATTTGTTCAATGGATGAATGAATGAAGAGTATGTTTTAAGTTAGAAACTGTATATATATATATAAATATATATTATACAAATATATTATATATAGTATAATATATATAATATATATTATATAATATATATATTATTTGTATATATATTATACAAATTTTTTTATATATTTGTATATTTTGTATACAAAATATATATTTGTATAATATATATTTTTATATATGACATATATGCAATATAAGTATATGTATATATTATATATGATTATATTACATTAGGTATTATATAATTATTACATATTATTATATATAATTGTTATATATATTTTTTCTCATTGTATTTCTGCAATAAGAATAGTGATGCTTTTTCAGATAATGGATGACTCAGTGGAAAAGAGTAAGATTACATAAAGATAGAACAAAAAAGGATAGACCTTAACATATTCAAGAATATTATCTATAATATATATGTAATATATATAATTAAATATACACATATATTTAAATTTTCAGCATCGTCTTACTAAGATGCTTGCTGGAAGCTTTATGCTTTAGTATCTTACTAACATACTTTAGTGTCTTACTAACATCCTTAGTTGGAAATAGCCCTGTAAGGTATAGTAAGTGTAGCGAAGGGAATGGTCATAATTCTGGATTCCTTCATTAGTGATCACTAATCTTTTTTGGGGACTCTTACCATAATCAGTTTTGGGGAGAGGAGGCAGGTATCACAATGTAATACACATGGGTTTTTAGTCAGTGAGACATGGGTTTGAATCTTGGCTCTGACACTCAGTTATCTTTGGTTCCTGTAAAGTACTTAATAATTGGTAGCTATCATTGTTAGCAGGATTCCTGTTTCAGGAGTCCATAGTTCTCTCATAATTCTCAGTTGCCATTATTTCAGCTGCTCCAATAATTACCAAATTCTTGTAAAAAACATTTATTTGAATATTTCCTTTTTTTTTTTTTTTGAGAGGGGGTCTCGCTCTGTTGCCCAGGCTGGAGAGCAATGGCGCCATCTTGGCTCACTGCAACCTCTGCCTCCTGGGTTCAAGTGATTCTCCTGCCTCAGCCTCCCGAGTAGCTGGGATTACAGGTGCCCATTACCACACCTAGCTAATTTATTTTTATTTCTTTTTATTTTTCACTAGAGATGGGGTTTTGCCATGTTGGCCAGGCTGGTCTTGAACTCCTGACCTCAGGTGATCCTCCTGTCTCAGCCTCCCAAAGTGCTGGGATTACAGGCGTGAGCCACTACACCTGACTGAATATTTCTTTTTTTTTTTTTTGAGTGTGTCTTCAAAATGCAGGCTGCCTATTACATTTATTATATTGGGTAACTTTTTTCTTTATCATGAATATTTCTTGACAAAATAACTCATGAGGGTTAATGTGTAACCATTTTATATCCATTACTGTATGAGTCACATTTGATTTGTAGATGGTATGTTCAGAAATCTGTTTTAATCCATTGCATTTTAAAATGATTTTTCCTTCTGAAGTTTGCTTTGCAAAATAACTTTTATCATCCATCAAGATGGTAAACTAGCATTTCCCCCCTGCAGTTATTGATAAATAACACGTATTTTTCAAATGATACACAGTCCTTGAATTCCTAGGGCAACCACCATTAAATAAATGGATTTCTATTGGAGCACTGTAAGCTTATTGTTTTAATACATTTTGAATTGAGGCATGATGTTCCAGTAGAACTTATTTATTTACTATTTTCTTGAATTCAACTTGTAATTGTTTAGCACTTTTACTTTTAGATGGGTCAGTAAAATTTAACAGTAGTTTTCTTCTTTCTTTAGGAAACTTCTAAGAGAATATACCCTCTATAGCTAAAAGACTGAGGACTGAAAGTGATGCTGAAAGTTCTAACTTATATACAAATCTTGACTCTGAAATGTTTCTCAATTTTCTTAGTAGTAATTATGAGAGGTAATTCTGAAACAGTCTGACAAATGTTTATTAAACTCTGTGGGGAGATATATAACATACAGCACCTTAAAACGATTGACGACTTATTGCAGATAAGATATGCCCATGTGAAATAATTGAAAAACACTTGCCAAAGAATATATTAGGAAGTCAAGATAATTCTAATGCAGCTCTTTATTAAATATCACTGGTCAAATAATTCCCTCAGTAACATAAAAGATTACCTTTGTAAATGGACTTCTGAATCCTAAAAAAGTATACCTACTCTAGTTTCTCCAAGTTTTCTAAAAGATTTTCACCGTGTTAAAAATGACCTCATGGTTACTGCATATAATATAGATCAATCATCAGAATGGGAAGGGGGCCATTTCAGATTTTCTGAAGTTATATCCATTTTGGAGTGAAAGTGGTAAAGATAGATTTGTGAATTAGGAGAGCATCTCAGTGGAGGCAGTGTATGAAGGCAGCAGGAATGACTGTCAAGAGTTTGACAAGTAGCATTATAGACATGGAGTACTGAGGTTAAGTTGGGAAGATGAAAGAAAGAAATACAGATAGATGGAGCGGTAGAGCATATGAATGCTCTTTAGGGCTTAATATGAGGTTTCTAGTGGGATGACCAATGTTCTGACCAATGTTCTCTCTCAACTCTTTCCTGATAGTCATTTTTCTGAATCACTCTGAAGCTTGAGTGCCAAGGTCAAGCCCATGGCCACTCATGATTTGCAAGTGGGTCATAAATTTAGAATTGATTGTCAGTGTTAAAAAAATGAGTAGATCTCTTGTAAAACTTCAATTTCCTTTGTTTCTTATAAAAATCAGAACACTTTTGCCATATTTCCTGTGGCAAAAAAAAATCAGCAGAGTTGAATGGTGGCTGTCTTTTATTTGAAGCATTTGCTTAGTTGTTTACCGTGGTTCCCATCACACCCTCTTATTTCATTTTAACTGAAAGAAAATTTTGTAGGTACATAGTAGGTTTATATATTTATGGGGTACATGAGATACTTTGATACAAGCGTGTAACAAGTAATAACAACATCATGGAAAATGGGGTATCCATCCCCTCAAGCATTTGTCCTTAGTGTTATAAACAATCCAATTTTACTCTTTTAGTTATTTTATAATGTACAATTAATTATTATTTATTATAATCACCCTGTTGCACTGTCAAATACTAGATCATATTCATTCTTTCTATTTTTTTATACCCATTAACCATCCCCGCTTTCCCCACCCCTCCTCACTACCCTTCCCACCTTCTGGTAACCATGCTTCTACTGTCTATCTCTATAAATTCAATTGTTTTGATATTTAGCATCCACAAATAAATGAGAACATGTGAAGTTTGTCATTTGTGCCTGACTTATTTGACTTAACACAATGACCATGATGGCATCTCATTCTTTTTTATTGCTGCATAGTACTCCATTGCGTATAGATGTACCACATTTTCTTTATCGAGTCAACCATTGATGGACATTTTGGTTGCTTCCAAATCTTGGCTATTGTGAAGAGTACTGCAACAAACATGTAAGTGCAGATATCTCTTCCATATACTGATTTCCTTTCTTTTGGCTATATACCCAGCAGTAGGATTGCTAGATTTTACATTAGCTCTATTTTTAGTTTTTTGAGGACCTTCCAAACTGTTCTCCGTAGTGATTTTACTAATTTGTATTCCCACCAACAGTGTACAAGGGTTCCCTTTTCTTCACATTCTCTCCAACATTTGTTATTGCCTGTCTTTTGGAGAAGAGCTATTTTAACTGGGGTGAGATGGTATCTCACTGTAGTTTTGATTTGCATTTCTCTGATGATCAATGATGTTGAGCACCTTTTCATAAGCCCCCTTGACATCTGTATGTCATCTTTTGAGAAATGTCTATTCAAATATTTTGTCCATTTTTGATTGGATTGTTAGTTCTTTTTCCTGTAGAGTTGTTTGAGCTGCTTATGCATTCTGGTTATTAATCCCTTGTCAGACTGATAGTTTGCAAATATTTTCTCCTATTCTGTGGGTTGTCTTTTCTCTTTGTTGATTGTTTTCTTTGCTGTACAGAAGCTCTTTAACTAGTTGTGATCCTGTTTGTCCGTTTTTGCTTTGGTTGCCTATGCTTGTGGGGTATTACTCAAGAAATTTTCACCCAGATCAATATCCTGGAGATTTTACCCAATGCAATAGTTTCATAGTTTGAGGTCTTAGATTTAAGTCTTTAATCCATTTTGATTTAATTTTTGTATATGGTGAAAGATGGAGGTAAAGTTTCATTCTTCTGCATATGGATATCCAGTTTTCCCAGCACCATTTATTGAAGAGACTGTCCTTTATCCAATGTATGTTCTTGGCATCTTTAGCAAGAATGAGTTCATCGTAGGTATGTGAACTTGTTTCTGCATTCTCTATTCTGTTCCATTGGTCTATGTGTCTGTTTTTATGCCAGTACCATACTATTTTGGTTACTATAACTCTGTAGTATAATTTGAAGTCAGATAATGCGATTCCTCCAGTTTTTTCTTTTTGCTTAGGATAGCTTTGTTATTCTGGGTCTTTCATGGTTCCATATAAATTTTAGGATATTTTTTCTATTTCTGTGAAGAATGTCTTTGATATTTTGACAGAGATTGCATTGCATCTGTAGATTGCTTTGGGTAGTATAGATAGGATATTTTAATAATAGTGATTCTTCCACCCCATGACATCGAATAGCTTTCCATTTTTTGGTGTCCTCTTCACTTTTTTTCATCAATGTTTTGTAGTTTTTATTATAGAGAACTTTTACTTCCTGCCACCAAACCTTATTTTAAACGAAACTTTTTAGTCATTTATTTTACTTGTCTGAATCTTGAGTTATTAACTGTTGATTTAGGCAATCTTCTCATCAAGTTTTTGAAATGCAGAACACAGAGAGTTTGTGATTTCTTTGCATGTCAGACTTAGGGAACAAAATGTCTCAGAAAGCTGAAGGAACTGAATCAAGAATAGTGCTATTAACTTAAAAATCTCACAATCTAAAAATTTAGAAAGGAGACTTTATTTCTTTTAAAGGATGACAGCCTTTAAGGTGGCCATCTCTCAGACTGGGAAGTGTGCCTCCAGCAAAGACTGGAGTTGGGCACTTTGAAGGAGGAGGGATCGGGGTAGGAGCTTTATGCGGAAAGGGTTAGCTAAACATACATATTTAACCTGCTACAGGAGGAGCTATGAATATTCAGGAAGGTGGTCCTGACACATGTGTATTGAACAAACATGTATGTAACAAATGATCCATGTTCACTTTGGGGTTGAGACTTCACATTTAAATGTGTTACGATTAGGTCCTATACATCAAATGATTTTTTCAGTACACAAAGTCATTCAAGTGCACAGCCTCTGTAAATTAGCCAGAACCAGTCCATGGTCAGTGGTCTTATCAGGAGAAAGTTACTGAAATCAGTATCTTGTCCAATCAAAGCTGTAATTATGGCTTGTGGAACAGGGGGTCAGTTAGTCTCTGTCTGATGGTGAGCTACAATTGTTTTAATATTGCTTATCTTGAGGCCAGTGCTTGTTTAACTGCTAGAGAAAAATAAAACCTATGGCAGTTAGAGCATAGGTTAAGTGTGTGTTTTGGGTGGGGATTGGGGGGGGATACATGTCTTAACCCTTGCCTGACATGGCCATATGTCATGTTTATAATTTGGTATCTTATTGTCACGAAGAGTCTGTTCTCTCAGCCTCGTGGTCTCTATTTCATATGGTTTGGTTGTGTCCCCACCCAACTCTCATCTCATGTTGAATTGTATCTCCCATAATTTCCACATGTTGTTGGAGGGACTGGTAGGAGATAATTGAATCCTGTGGCGGTTTCCCCCATATGGTTCTCATGGTAGTGAATAAGTCTCATCAGACCTGATGGTTTTTTTTTTTTTTGTATTTTATGTCTTTAATCACATATTACTTTTAATACAATTTTTGAAAATTATACTTTAAGTTTTAGGGTACATGTGCACAACGTGCAGGTTTGTTACATATCTATACATGTGCCATGTTGGTGTGCGGTACCCATTAACTCACCATTTAACATTAGGTATATCTCCTAATGCTATCCCTCCCCCCTCCCCCCACCCCACAACAGGCCCCGGTGTGTGATGTTCCCCTTCCTGTGTCCATGTGTTCTCATTGTTCAATTCCCACCTATGAGTGAGAACATGCGGTGTTTGGTTTTTTGTCCTTGTGAGAGTTTGCTGAGAATGATGGTTTCCAGCTTCATCCATGTCCCTACAAAGGACATGAACTCATCATTTTTTATGGCTGCATAGTATTCCGTGGTGTATATGTGCCACATTTTCTTAATCCAGTCTATCATTGTTGGACATTTGGCTTGGTTCCAAGTCTTTGTTGTTGTGAATAGTGCCACAATAAACATACGTGTGCATGTGTCTTTATAGCAGTGTGTTTTATAATCCTTTGGGTATATATCCAGTAATGGGATGGCTGGGTCAAATGGTATTTCTAGTTCTAGATCCCTGAGGAATCGCCACACTGACTTCCACAATGGTTGAACTAGTTTACAGTCCCACCAGCCGTGTAAAAGTGTTCCTATTTCTCCACATCCTCTCCAGCATCTGTTGTTTCCTGACTTTTTAATGATCACCATTCTAACTGGTGTGAGATGGTATCTCATTGTGGTTTTGATTTGCATTTCTCTGATGGCCAGTGATGATGAGCATTTTTTCATGTGTCTTTTGGCTGCATAAATGTCTTCTTTTGAGAAGTGTCTGTTCATATCCTTTGCCCACGTTTTGATGGGGTTGTTTGTTTTTTTCTTGTAAATTTTGTTTGAGTTCTTTGTAGATTCTGGATATTAGCCCTTTGTCAGATGAATACATTGCAAAAATTTTCTCCCATTCTGAAGGTTGCCTGTTCACTCTGATGGTAGTTTCTTTTGCTGTGCAGAAGCTCTTTAGTTTAATTAGATCCCATTTGTCAATTTTGGCTTTGGTTGCCATTGCTTTTTGTGTTTTAGACATGAAGTCCTTGCCCATGCCTATGTCCTGAATGGTATTGCTTAGGTTTTCTCCTAGAGTTTTTATGGTTTTAGGTCTAACATTTAAGTCGTTAATCCATCTTGAATTAATTTTTGTATAAGGTGTAAGGAAGGGATCCAGTTTCAGCTTTCTACATATGGCTAGCCAGTTTTCCCAGCACCATTTATTAAATAGGGAATCCTTTCCCCATTGCTTGTTTTTGTCAGGTTTGTCAAAGATCAGATAGTTGTAGATATAAGGCATTATTTCTGAGGGCTCTGTTCTGTTCCATTGATCTATATCTCTGTTTTGGTACCAGTACCATGCTGTTTTGGTTACTGTAGCCTTGTAGTGTAGTTTGAAGTCAGGTAGCGTGATGCCTCCACCTTTGTTCTTTTGCCTTAGGATTGACTTGGCAATGCGGGCTCTTTTTTGGTTCCATATGAACTTTAAAGTAGTTTTTTCCAATTCTGTGAAGAAAGGCATTGGTAGCTTGATGGGGATGGCATAGAATCCATAAATTACCTTGGGAGTGTGGCCATTTTCACGATATTGATTCTTCCTACCATGAGCATGGAATGTTCTTCCATTTGTTTGTATCCTCTTTTAATTCATTGAGCAGTGGTTTGTAGTTCTCCTTGAAGAGGTCCTTCATGTCCCTTATAAGTTGGATTCCTAGGTATTTTATTCTCTTTGAAGCAATTGTGAATGGGAGTTCACTCATGATTTGGCTATCTGTTTGTCTGTTATTGGTGTGTAAGAATGCTTGTGATTTTTGTACATTGATTTTGTATCCTGAGACTTTGCTGAAGTTGCCTATCAGCTTAAGGAGACTTTGGGCTGAGACGATGGGGTTTTCTAGATATACAATCATGTCATCTGCAAACAGGGACAATTTGACTTCCTCTTTTCCTAATTGAATACCATTTATTTCCTTCTCCTGCCTAATTGCCCTGGGCAGAACTTCCAACACTATGTTGAATAGGAGTGGTGAGAGAGGGCATCCCTGTCTTGTGCCACTTTTCAAAGGGAATGCTTCCAGTTTTTGCCCATTCAGTATGATATTGGCTGTGGGTTTGTCATAGATAGCTCTTATTATTTTGAGATACGTCCCATCAATACCTAATTTATTGAGAGTTTTTGACGTGAAGGGCTGTTGAATTTTGTCAAAGGCCTTTTCTGCATCTATTGAGATAATCATGTGGTTTTTGTCTTTGGTTCTGTTTATATGCTGGATTATGTTTATTGATTTGTGTATGTTGAGCCAGCCTTGCATCCCAGGGATGAAGCCCACTTGATCATGGTGGATAAGCTTTTTGATGTGCTGCTGGATTTGGTTTGCCAGTATTTTATTGAGGATTTTTGCATCAATATTCATCAGGGATATTCACGTAAAATTCTCTTTTTTTGTTGTGTCTCTGCCAGGCTTTGGTATCAGGATGATGCTGGCATCATAAAATGAGTTAGGGAGGATTCCCTCTTTTTCTATCAATTGGAATAGTTTCAGAAGGAATGGTACCAGCTCCTCCTTGTACCTCTGGTAGAATTCGGCTGTGAATTTTTCTGGTCCTGGACTTTTTCTGGTTGGTAAGCTATTAATTATTGCCTCAATTTCAGAGCCTGTTATTGGTCTATTCAGAGATTCAACTTCTTCCTGGTTTAGTCTTGGGAGGGTGTATGTGTCGAGGAATTTCTCCATTTCTTCTAGATTTTCTGGTTTATTTGCATAGAGGTGTTTATAGTGTTCTCTCATGGTAGTTTGTATTTCTGTGGGATCGGTGGTGATATCCCCTTTAGCATTTTTTATTGCATCTATTTGATTCTTCTCTCTTTCCTTCTTTATTAGTCTTGCTAGTGGTCTATCAATTTTGTTGATCTTTTCAAAAAGCCAGTTCCTGGATTCATTGATTTTTTTGAAGGGTTTTTTGTGTTTCTATTTCCTTCAGTTCTGCTCTGATCTTAGTTATTTCTTGCTTTCTGCTAGCTTTTGAATGTGTTTGCTCTTGCTTCTCTAGTTCTTTTGATTGTGATGTTAGGGTGTCAATTTTAGATCTTTCCTGCTTTCTCTTGTGGGCATTTAGTACTATAAATTTCCCTCTACACACTGCTTTGAATGTGTCCCAGATATTCTGGTATGTTGTGTCTTTGTTCTCATTGGTTTCAAAGAACATCTTTATTTCTGCCTTCATTTCGTTATGTACCCAGTAGTCATTCAGGAGCAGGGTGTTCAGTTTCCATGTAGTTGAGCAGTTTTGAGAGAGTTTCTTAATCCTGAGTTCTAGTTTGATTGCACTGTGATCTGAGAGATAGTTTTTTATAATTTCTGTTCTTTTACATTTGCTGAGGAGTGCTTTACTTCCAACTATGTGGTCAATTTTGGAATAGGTGTGGTGTGGTGCTGAAAAGAATGCATATTCTGTTGATTTGGGATGGAGAGTTCTGTATATGTCTGTTAGGTCTGCTTGGTGCAGAGCTGAGTTCCATTCCTGCATATCCTTGTTAACTTTCTGTCTCATTGATCTGTCTAATGTTGACAGGGGGTGTTAAAGTCTCCCATTATTATTGTGTGGGAGTCTAAGTCTCTTTCTAGGTCTCGAAGGACTTGGTTTATGAATCTGGGTGCTCCTGTATTGGGTGCGTATATATTTAGGATCGATAGCTCTTCTTGTTGAATTGATTCCTTTACCATTATGTAATGGCCTTCTTTGTCTCTTTTGATCTTTGTTGGTTTAAAGTCTGTTTTATCAGAGACTAGGTTTGCAACCTCTGCCTTTTCTTGTTTTCCATTTGCTTGGTAGATCTTCCTCCATCCCTTTATTTTGAGCCTATGTGTGTCTCTGCATGTCAGATGGGTTTCCTGAATACAGAACACTGATGAGACCTGATGGTTTTACAAGGGGTTTCCCCTTTCGCTTGGCTTTCATCCTTTCTTGCCTGTCGCCATTAAGACATGCCTTTTGCCTGCTGCCATGATTGTGAGGCCTCCTAAGCCACATGGAACTGTGAGTCCATTAAACTTCTTTTTCTTTATGAATTACCAGTCTCAGGTATGTCTTTATCAGCAGCGTAAAAACAGAATATCGCACAATTTTAGCATTAATTTAGGTCAGCTGTTGTGTCTAACAGTAAGCGGTGGGGGGTATACTGAGGTGTGTCTGACCTCCCATCCTGTCATGGCCAGAAACTCCATTGTTTTTAAGATTCAGTTGGTTGACAGGCTTAGGATTGTATTTTTAGTTTACCGTGTACTAGTTACCATTTTGAGACAAATGTTTCTTACATATTTTTTTCTTTTTCAAAAATACCACAAAGAAAAGAATATTATCCCCATTTTATAGTTGTGGAAATGTTCTTGATGAGATTAAGGACACAGGTAAGGTTACAGAGCTAAGGATGACAGAATCAGAATTCACACCCAGATCTGTGTTACTCTCAAATTATGCTTTTACTACACCAATAGGGATATGTGTTATAATTGGCCTTTGTTCTAAACATAAAACAGTGCATTTATAGGATTATAGAAGTCTGAATTTGGTAACAGCATGTGTGAAAAATATTTAGGGAGTTTAAGTAAGCTTATTGCATCAACTCATGTGGGATATTTCTACTAAAAAATTATTGGCTTAATATTGGTCTGTGTTCATTGATGGACTGTATCTATTATGACAGAATGATAATTACACTATTTCATGAGTCAAACCAGTTGGATTACTGGTTAGTACAGTTTGAATACACAGAGTAGAGCTTGTTCAGGGAGAAGTGATGAAGATGGTGGAAATCCTCAGAATCAAGGCATATGCGGAACTATTGAAATAAGGGAACAGGTCAAGATTACTGATAGTCAAGATTCTTTTTGTTTCAAGTACTGGACTCATCCTAAATTGGCTTAAGCAAAAATGGGAATATATTGATACATATAGCTGAAATGTCCTGATAATGTTATCAGGTGTGGTTAACAGCAAGAAGCTTGATGTGGTCAACAATGAGATGGCCTTTGTGTCTTGTGTATAATGGCACAGGATAAAAGTGGGAGTAGATAAAGCTGGAGAGCTGGTTAGGCCATATACATTGAGTCTTGAAGCCAGAATAAGAAGTTTGAATTTTCTTGCGAGTGCAGCGGAAAGCCCGTGGAATGTTTTCTCCAGGAGTGTGATCATACATCTTTGGGTACATGGTTTAAATAAAATTTTAAAATTCTGTGTAATACTAACAGTCATATTCTCTCTCTCTGTCTCTCTCTCTCTCTCTCTCTCTCTCTCTCTGTCTCTGTCACTCTCAGGTTTCTTACTCTGTGTATGTGTATGTGGTTCTACTTATAAGAAGTCAATTTATTACTGAATTGCCTTAGTTCTCCCTTCCTAAATAATGTGGATACTATAAAAAACAATGGGAGTATACTACTGATTATTATTATAATACGTACTTGACCTACTGAAAAGCTCAGTTCCCTTTCTATAATTCTCATAACATTTGTATTTTCTTGTTTAATAAGGATCTTCCTGCGAGTTGGTGAGGTCTAGTGTAGTGACTGTACTTTATCACAAGTCACTAGCTCAGTGCCTGAAACATAGTAAGTATTCTAAACAATTTTTAAAAGATAGCATCAAAAATCTAGAGGAGAAACCACATGGACATATTTCAGCATGTTTGTGGTCAATCAATTTTAATTTAACCTCTCTAATGCTCTGGATTTCCACAGTTCTATGCCCCATCCTATCTGTGCTTTCTCTGGTATATGGATCTTCACATAAAAATCAAAATCTATGGAGACAGGGTATGAATTGGAACCCAGAATTGGCCATCTCAGAGAAGCAGGTGTTTACAGAAAGCAAGATTGCAGAGAGGCTAGATTTGGGAGCTAAAGCTTTGGTTGGAGGAAACTAAGTTGGAGAACTAGTTCTGTACATTGGAATTCCAGAAACTTTGAGAAGAGTCAGTTGGACATATCAGTCCAAAGACTATTAGTGTGGTTTTTGTATGGTGGATAGAATTATGTGGGTACAGAATTGGAAAGTGATAAGAATTTCCCCAAAAAATATATATAGTAAGGTGAAGGTGATTTCACAGACAATTAAGATCAAATGTATAATGTATATGGCTTTCTGTAGCTTCTGCTTGATCAAAGGCCAAAATAGTAAATTTAAAGGTTTGCCCATCCTCCAAGTCTTCCATAAGCAACACTTTCCACAGCTTTTTAGAGGAACTGAAGAACAGACAGTTTGAAATTATGTTCTTTGGGGAGAGCCAGGAGTAACAATATTACAAATTTGTAGTAAGGCAAGTACCATGTGTTTAAAAATTTTTTAAAGCAGGGGCTAACGTTGATACTATTTGGTTACATTTAAGAGTCCTAACCAGGACTTTCTCTAAGAAATGAAAATTAATGAGCTTTTGTTTTTTTAAAGCCTTATGATGAGAAATTAATGTGGTGATCAGATATTTGAAACTATTGAAGAAAAAATGAAAGAAAATATCTTTAGTAAAGTGGAAGGGCACTGATTTACTGAAAAAAATTATTTAAGTAATTTTTTCCAACCTTTAGAGCTTTATGCTTATAAATAAAAAGCCTCTACTAAAAGACATTCCACCACTGATTATATTTTAAAGCTTGCTATACATTAAGCACTTTGCATCACCTTAGCTTTTTTTAAAAATCATTTTTGTTTCTACAACACATGGCAAACTTTCAGTAAAAAGGCCATCTTTCTTATTTCTTGACTAAATGTGTTAAAAGACACTTTCATTTATAAAATTAATTTTATGATTATATTTATAGAACCTGTAACTTTTGAAAATTTCCAGTAGAAAAATGTTTTGAAAAATATTTATACTATGTTAACCCTGTCAAGTAATTGTTAGCCTTGTATTCATCTGAACACAATTTAATTTACACCAAAGTTATTTAATTCATTATTATACTATACTATTATTGGTCACAAAAATTGACTCTTTTCCAAATAAAAGTTGTGTTCTAACATTTAATTCATGATGCTTTAAAGTATTAAATATTATGCTTTGCTCTCCCTTTGTACAAAATTGATAAGTTCTCAAGCAGACAGGGAAGAAACATGAATAATTATTCCCATATTATCATTAATAATCATATATAATCCATAAATTCCATACTTATAGAAACTAAATTAAAAATTTACAAAAGAGAAAAACAAAACTAATAAGTAATTTAAAATACAGAGTTAAAAAAGAAATGGGGAGATGATCCAGAAAAAGGAGAAAAAGCACATTTAATTTAATGTTAGGAATGAAAAAGGAGACATAACTACAGATAACTCAAAAATTAAGAGATATCTTTAATCTCAGCACTTTGGGAGGCCAAGGTGGGCAGATGGCTTGATCCCAGGAGTCTGAGACCAGCGTGGGCACCATAACTACAGATATCTAAAAATTAAGAAATATCTGTAATCCCAGCACTTTGGGAGGCCAAGGTGGGCAGATGGCTTGAACCCAGGAGTTTGCGATCAGCCTGGGCACCATGGTGAGACCCCATCTCTAGAAAAAATAACCAGGTATGGTAACATATGCTTGTAGTCCCAGCTATTCAGGAGACTGAGATGGGAGGATCACCTGAGCCTGGGGTTGGGGCCATCGACGCTGCAGTGAGTTGTGATCATACCACTGCACTCCAGCCTGGGTCACAGAGTGAGACTCTGTCTCATAAATAAATAAATAAATAAATGGACATTTAAAATAACCTTATGACAATAAGTTTCAAATGGATGAAATCTTAAGCTTCTAGTAAGATATAACTTATACACTTTGTAAAAGAAAATAAAAATATCTGAATAGTTTATAAGCTTTAAAGGAGAGAAACGGGTAGTTAATAATTGTGTATTCCTCCAATAGCCCGTTTTCTGAAGTATTTTACTCAAATTTTGGAGCCCTAATGGGATGATAATATGTGGCTATAAACCCATTGAAGCCAGAGGTTATGTCTTTGTCACCTTCATATTTCCATCACAGAGTATAATAACTTATATTTTAGGCCCTCAATAAATGCTTGTTGAAATAATGAAAGAAAGAAGTATTGTACATTTAAAAGTCTTGTTTTTTTCTAATCTCACTAATCTTTGAGCACCCCTGGGAAGTCATTTTTCATGTTTTTGATCAGTTTCCTCTCCTGTTGTCCTCAGAAATTTTCCCAAATCATCTCTATTTTCAAGCCCTTTGCTAAATCTCACTCATCTCATTCAAAGCAGACAAACCCAGCTTCCATTCTAAACTTAAAGTTGAGGTGACTATCTCAAAAATTTGACTATTTCAAATTCCTGCTTCCAGAATCCATCAACTCATTTACATCCATTCTCAGAGGATGAAATCTCTCTCTTTCAGTTCAAGTGCAATCCTTCCTCCTGCCTTCTGGATCCTAATTCCTTGTGTCTGCTCTAAAGCTATCTATGGATTATTAGTGTATGCTTCCTCAGCTTCAAACTCATTCTCTTCAGTGGCTTTGTCCTTTAATCTTTTAAATGTATCTTTCCTACCAAAAGCAAACAAGCAAAACAAAGCCAAACCAAACCAAACCAAGTTAGCCAGTCAACCAAATGATGACAATAGGAACAATAACAACAAATGAATACCCTGCTTTGACTCAGACTGTCTCTGAGATGCTAGAACAGCTTTAGGAACGTGCAACTGTTTATGCCTTGCTATTTTGGGATTATTTAATACATAATCACTAGCCTACTGATGCTAGCAAGTTGTGCAGAGTAATTATGCTAAAGTACAACATAGAAGAGTAGTTTCCTTATATAATGGGAAAATTAATGAACATCACTCGTTCATATGAGGAAAAAAATAATCTAATAAAGAGTCAAGTAAGTGAGTGTTCACATTCTTCATTTTGGGGAGTTCTATTTAGTGAGTGAAAGGATTAATCTAGAACATTTAGATAATAACTGATTAAAGTTTTAAAAATAAATTCACAAAAATGAACAGGGATGGACATACCATCAGGGTAGATTATGCACATGGAACAAAATATCAAATGATAAAGATTAAAACTAAGACTATGACTTTTCAAAGGGTCTCAAACCTTGTCTAGAGAACCATACACATTCATACTTATGGAAACAGAGAAATTTATTTACTGTGGTTTGGGTATTCAGGATTCCTTCATAGGCCTAGCATGGACTTGGTGTTGTAAGAGAGAAACAAAGAAATTGGTAAAGCAAATTAATTGCTCTTTTGATCTAGAATTTCTTTTATGCCCTAGATGTCAAAATGTGGTATGTCTTTTGAAAAAAAAAAGTAAATTAATTAGGAAATAACTTCATCTTAGAGACTATTTATCCCAATTGAAGACTTTTTTTGGCGTTACCCATGAGTAAAGACAGAACAACTACATCTTGTATTTTTACAGAATAATTTCAAAGTAATTAAATTTTTTTCATTTCCTAAATTAGAAAAAGCTTCGAAACCTATTCAAAAATAGGTTTAGAGTTAAATAAGTAAAATCATTTTACTGAGGACTTCCCTCAAGTTTCATCTCAGTTTGAAAACAGTCACTGGGTTGGGAGATTTGGCCAGTGTTGAAAAGTAATATATTTTAGATAATAATTATTGTGTAACATTTATATTCCCTCACTTTGTGCACAGTTTATGACTTTGGATATGTAAGAGTTAGACCTGCTTTGTCCTGTAGGCCTCCTCTCTTCTTCTCCCACCTCCCTCAACTCCCTATCCTACTCTCAAACTTTACAAACTGGCTTTCTAGTGAATAATTTCCTGGATCTTTGGGGCCATGCCTTATTCTCTTTTTTTATACTGTGGTCACAACTAATTTCTTTGCTCATTTCTTTCTTTGTTCTTTACTTTTAGCTACTAAGGGAAAAAGTTATTGTCCTTGTCCTTAAGGAAGTCACATTGTCATTAGCAAATTGTTTTAGAATTATTTACTGCTTTATCTCTCTATTTTGAGGATAGGGGCTGTATCTTACTCATATTTATGCCTAAAGTAGTGCCCGACACAAAGTAGATGCTAATTACATTTTGTTGGATTTTGTTGAATATTGATTTTGTACATATCATCTCTAAATTCAGAAGGTGTGAAAGTTAACTTTGCTTGCACTCTCTAACGAATGGTGTCTAAAGAGCTCAGACTAATAATGTTTTTCATTTAAAAGACTAAAATAAAATATAAAAAACCATAAATAAGTTTATTTTTGTGATTATTTGTTTTAATGGATCACAAATGACGAACAAACATGTAAGAAGACATTCTGTCTCACTCACAGCCAGGAATGGCTAACTAAAATCTAACTAAAAATCTACTAAAATCTAACTATATTAATAATATCCAGAGATTTATGTGAGTTTGTCAAAATGGGTACTCTCACACATTGGTGGTATGATTCTAAATAATTATAATTATTATAACTTAAAATTTGATACAGTAATCATTTTGGAGTAGTAATCTTAAAATTTTAAAAAGCATTCAAACCATTTGACTCAAGAAACACACAATTTGTATCCTGGTGTAGGGTTACATGCCTGTAGTACCAGCTACTCTGAAGGAAGGCTAAGGTGGTAGGTTACCTTGAGCCCAGGATTCAAGTCCAGCCTAGGCAACATAACAAGACCTTGTCGCTAAAAATATATATATATATTTAAATTTAAAGAAGTTTAAAAGGAATCACACAATTTAATATGTAGAAATAAAAGTACTATTATGAAAAGATACTTCTTTAAGGATAACTATGGAATCATTGTTAATAATAGCTAAAGAAATAAAAAAGAGAAAAAGCCTAAAAGTTAATTCATAGAATGACTAAATAACTATGATATATCCAAATTATGCAACTACAAAAACATTATGATATAGATCATTGGTGTTAACATGATAAGAGAAAAAAATCAAGATATAGAACATATGCTTTTTTTATAAATGAAAATAAAACATAATGGAACACATAATAATTATAATATTTTTAAGCTAATAAGAATAAAACAGATTTTAAAACTAAGCCAGCTGAAAGCAAGAGTAACAACTTATTATAGCAGTGTCAAAAATGAATTTCCTACACAGGGTTTGCTCAAAGGGAGTGAACACTTTGAGCTTCAGGATTGCTCAGAAGATTGCTCCTTTGATTAGAGAGCTCACACTTCAGCACAGAGATTTATGTGTTATCTCCAATTCGGTAACAGCTACTAGGAAAATGGAGTTCGAGCCTTGGTGACAGTTCAATTCTGTCTCCTTTCTCTTTCTTTTAGTTATCAGTTTTATAGCAAATAATCTCTTACATATTTGATATATTCTGAATTGTTTTAATTAATATTCATGCTACCCTATTTTTCTAACTTATTTATTAAAATATCAGCCACAATTCTAAACTGCAAAAGAAAAATGAACTCCAAACAGATGAGACATCTGAAAAAAAATTTTTTAGCTTAATTTTGTCTCTTGGGAGTAAACCAAGCTAGATGTTGAAACTATATATATGCAAACTGAAGTGAACTACTATGTTTTTATTAACGTAATTTATAACAACTAGCTTCTTTTTACTAAAATATCTATTTGAGATAAAAATTTATTTTTGATATCCATTTCCAGGTAATTGCCTTGATTCTGCATTATCTATGGAACATAATCTGAGGCTTTTTTTTTTTTTACAGTTGGTAGATACTTATGTACAAGATTTTGCTGTGAAAATCAGGGCAAGAAGGTAGTGATGCAAGGTAGCAGATAACATTGAAATACATTTTTGAAAATAATTTTAAAAATTGATATAATGCAATTAGATTACTTGAGCTAATAGCATAGCTTTATTTTATTTTATTTATTTTATTTTATTTATTTTTTTGAGACACAGTCTTGCTCTGTTGCCCAGGCTGGAGTGCAGTTGCCGATATTGGCTCCCTTCAGCCTCCGCCTCCTGGGCTCAAGCAATTCTCGTGCCTCAGCCTCCTGAAAGCTGGGACCACAGGTCTGCCCACCACGCAGGGCTAATTTTTTTATTTTTAGTGGAGACAGGGTTTTGCCATGTTGCCCAGGCTGACCTTAAACTCCTGGTCTCAAGTGATCCAACCGCCACGGTCTCCCGAAGTGCCGGCATTACAGGTGTGAGCCACCACACTCGTCTTAATTGCATAGTTTTAGAGATCCATATTGGATTAGCTCTTCTGTAGTGTCCTGATGACCTGTGACCAATGATAAGAGTATGGGATTAGGTAGTTTCTATGAAAAGGCATCTTTTCTGGCGACTAATAGCCACAGTATCAAGAGTTTTAAAAGCCCCTCTCCTCTGGTCTCAATGGAGTCAAAGAAAGCTCTCCCGACTGCTCCTGAAAAAGGATGTCAAATGAAACTGTTTCAAATTGCTGAATAGCCTGGCTAATCCTGCCTGTCTCCAATCACATACTCCGAATCCATATTTTTCTCACTGTGGTAAGCTTTCCAACTATTTTTCAGAAAACAAAACTTATATTTGGAATAACTTGGTGCTTCTGTGGCAGTAAAACCATGACTGAAATGTATCTCTGTGGAAACCCTTACTTCATTTAAAATTTATTATTCCTCCTAATGATTCAAGGCTTCAAATATTTCAATGGTAAAGAAAGAGCTTTTTCTATTCAGAGGGAATATTCATTTACTTCTTCAGTGCTTTGTGTGTCTAAAGTAGAAAAATATGAGATTACATGAGACATATACTTTTTCAGTGTTACTGATCATATTCCCTTATCTAAATTCTTTAATAACTAACTTTATTATTCCTAAAATATAAATAAAAAATAATGCACATTTTTCAGCACCACTATACACATGTTCATTTTTTGGTTTTAGATATTAATCTATACCCAGTTCAAACTGTGGAAACTGAACTAACATGACTGAAATAAAATAGTGTTATATTTTGTTCTTTAGACTCTTTTTTCCCTTCCTGAGATTTTGATATGTACTTGGAGAGTTTTGAGTCAATATTTATTTGATTTGTTTTCTTTTCTGGAGTGATATTGTAAATACTTTAAAGATTTTGATTGAGTGAGAGGTGTGAGCTATATTTTCTTCTTTCCTGTATGATATACATACATTGTTTCCAATCTCATTTCTATTAAATAACTATAGGAGAGCCCACAGCCTTGTTATTTTACATATCACTATTTAGATATTTGTTATTTATTTATTTGTGTTGGCCTGAAGTAAATGTTACTTTTGTACGATATTTGAAGGATAGATTTATTTTATAAATTAATAGTTTAAATAAGATTTTGCCAGCATTTGAAATGAACAAATGTTTGGACAATGAAAACATCAGTATGAAAGGGAATACTGTAATTACTTTAGTACATAGTATTCCTTAATATCCATTAAAATTGGTCCAAGCAAACTCTAATTATGAACATCATATTGACATTTGATCTAATTACTGAATATAATTAAAAGCAAAATAAGTTAATTTACTAAAGAATTCTGAAATTTACTATTTTCAGTATTTCAGGATAACCAACATCTTTTTTCTATTAATCTAGACGAATAAATTTCCATATATTAATGTTGTTTACTTTTAATGTTAGTGTGCTCAAAAAGTATTGTTAACTTTTAAAATTCAATTATACAGATAATATTCTTTTTATCTCAGGAATAGATCATCATTAAAAACTATTAATGTCACTGAAACATCATTGGCGTTATCAGATTTGGATTATAATGTTGAATACACTGCTTATGTAACAGCTAGCACCAGATTTGGTGATGGGAAAACAAGAAGCAATATCATTAGCTTTCAAACACCAGAGGGAGGTGAGTTAAGGATGTATGCCAATTAAAAGAATGTTCTTTTTCTTAAAAAAAAAATCCTGCCCAGAAAAATATTCAAATATCAAAATGTATGATGAAGCCTAATATTCATCATCAGTTTGATGAAAAATTGCATTTTGATCACTTTTTATCTGTGTGATGTTGGGAAAATTAATCTCTGTTTGCCTCAATTTCCCATTGGTAATGTGGAAACAGTATCATTCTACTTCACAGGGTTCTTATGAAGATTACGTAAGTTTATATTTTTAAAAGCACTTAGTACAGAAGTTACTTGACAAATAGAATTTTATGTGTTTATTAAACGAAACAACATAAAATGCATGAATCATTTGTCTATGACTTTTATTATTCAATATAAAAATTCTAAGTTATATTAGAATTTCAAATTATGTATTTTGTATTGGAAACCTGTTATAATATTGTTCTCATATCCAGAGCAGTGGACAGGTTTTAGAACGGAGATAGTATTTTATGAGTAAGAAATCTATCTGTCTTCAGCTTGAATATGCCTATAATAAAGTATTAGAGGGGTGACCCAATGTGTTTTATGGATTTCATTTCTGACATTTCTAATTCAAGCTTTTTTGAAAAACATTTTTTATCACTTTAATTTATAAACTGTAGGTAAAATTCAGGCCATTTCAGACATTACTTGTAAACACAAATACAGTAATTTGTTCAATTATTTGTTTTATAGCACCAAGCGATCCTCCCAAAGATGTTTATTATGCAAACCTCAGTTCTTCATCAATAATTCTTTTCTGGACACCTCCTTCAAAACCTAATGGGATTATACAATATTACTCTGTTTATTACAGAAATACTTCAGGTACTTTTATGCAGGTAAGAACTGAATTTTCTTCTAGTTCTTTATTAACATGCTTAAGTTTTATTAATAATACAGACTTGTCACAGTAAAAGAAATTGTTTACCTTACATTGATAATTAGGCACAGATGTATTTTATAAAACTCCCATTGACATAGAAAAATGCGGTGTAGAAATGTCAGATACATTTAATCTCTCTTTACAGACACACACACACACACACACACAACTTCTATATAAGCTTCACATGTATTAAAAATAGTGAATCTGCCACCTACTGAAAATTCTGTTTATAAAGATGGCCCTCAATTACACTTCCTCCAAGAAGTGTTCTCTAAAGTGCTGATGGTATCATTTATCCTCAAAGTTATTTATTAGCTAAATTTTTTTTCATTTGTTTGTATATGATATAAATAGTTCTAGTGTTTGGATGTGTTTGTTTTTCTTTAATTAAAAAAAGTTTTTGATAGCAGGAAGGGTTATTATAATAATAGTATATTAGTAGTTAATGTTTAATGTCAGATGAAATGAAGACCACTCGGAATGTGTTTAATTAATTTGTCATAGATAAGGTTCTAGGCTTGCACAGTTTGTAGATGGGCACTCTCTAGGATGTGAATGATGATGGCTATGAAAATAGCTAACATGCATTTACTTTGAAAAAATATTTTCAATTTTCAACAGAATTATATTATTTCTTCAAATTAGATGTTTCACAGAACTCTAACATATAAAAAGGATAATTGGAATGATTATGATTGAATCAAAGATGCAGAGAGCTGGAATATAATTAGAAAAATACGGCCGGGCGTGGTGGCTCACGCCTGTAATCCCAGCACTTTGGGAGGCCGAGGCGGGCGGATCACAAGGTCAGGAGATCGAGATCATCCTGGCTAACACGGTGAAACCCCGTCTCTACTGAAAATACAAAAAATTAGCCGGGCGTCGTGGCAGGCGCCTGTAGTCCCAGCTACTGGGGAGGCTGAGGCAGGAGAATGGCGTCAACCTGGGAGGCGGAGCTTGCAGTGAGCTGAGATCCCGCCACTGCACTCCAGCCTGGGCAACAGAGCGAGACTCCATCTCAAAAGAAAAAGAAAAACACGAATTTAGAAGAAATGCTGCAATGTGCAGAATACATCCCTTAGCGGTAGAAATTATTGACCACATGTTTGTGTCTTAGGTGATTCTTAATTCTTTCTATCCTTTTAAGTAAAAGAAGAAGAAAGATAAGTCTTACAAATTCTGAGTTACCTAATCCCATTTGTGATTGACAGCCCAAGTTTAGTCACGTTAGCTCTACTGAGTAACAGCCTCTGTAATTAAGACTTTAGTGCAGCTATAGTGCAATGTAGGCTAATGAAGAGGGCAAGAGCAGAACTTGCAAGCTATCTCAGGACTAACCTAGCAGGGAGAAAGACAAAGTCCAGAAGGTGGTTTAGTGTTTATATTCTGTTCTATAAGAGTAGGGTTGTATAAGTCTGTCTATTTAAAACTTGATGCAAAGAGAAAACTACTTTATAAAAGACATGTAGATATAATTATAGCTGTAATGAAAGACATGTAGATATAGTTACAGATGTAATCGTAAATCAACATTTTTGAACAAATGCCTTAAGAGCAGAAGGAGAAAGGGAGGTCTAGTTTTCTACTCTCTATGTCACGCAGTTTTTGCTTTTTGTTTTGTTCTCTGTAGGGAAGAGAAATGGGGCCTAGAGAGGCAATTTATTTTTTAACCAAAATGTTGTTTACAATTGTAACAATATGTCATTATACCCATAGAAGATATGCAAATTGGATATTTTCCTTCTTTTATGCATTTAAAAAACATTGCACAATTGTTCCAGTAGTTCTAAATTTTAGCAATCATTTTGTCTCTGTACAATTTACTTATGGCTTCTATGTGATTTATATTTTGGTTCTCTTTGCCCATATCTAAATAATATAGCATAAGTATCAAACTACAGTTCCAACATGATCTTCTAAACCTACTTATTCACACCTGGGTGTGTAATATGATCTAATTTGCAATTCATCTGCCTTAGAACATGTTATCTTTTATTAAATAATCTTAAGAATGCTTTTAAGTGTGACAGCTGCAAGAGGGCACAGGCTAATAATGTTAAAATATTTCAGAAGTATAGTCTCATATTGCTTGAAGTTTATCCATGCTTTAACTTATTCCTAAAGTTAATGTTAAAAATAGCATCAATACCTTCACTACCTAATTTTCTATTTTGAATTAGTGGAAGAAAGCCTCAAAATGAAAATTATGTAGCAGAATAAGTGTATACCTTTTTATTTGTTCCTTATCATCTTTCCCCTTCCTACAGAACTTTGTAGAATACGTCATGCATGGCATATCATGTTCTGCCTCCTATTACCGATAACTGTTGCCTCTCTTAGTTCCCTTATGCCATGACAAGCATCTTGTAGAAAAAGAATTGTGTAATATTTATTTTTTCATCTCCAAAAGTCTTCTGCAACTATGTCAGACATAGGTTTAATGCTCAATACATATTTTAATTGAAAGATTTAAAAAATATTATAGTAGACCAACATCACTTTTAGTACATAGTCATAATTTTGGAGCCCTTGAGTATGTAGCGAAGCCATCTTTCCTTCTTCTTATCTTGGAGAATTTAACCTCTTTGCTACTACTTGGCAATCCATATTGTTCTTCCTTCAGTTGTTGCACATTGTATTTTGTACAGCATATTAACGTTTCTACTTTTTAAGTTTTACCCACTTATGTTTCCTTAGTGTGCCTGGCATAATGTCTTCTATTTTAAAAAGTGTTAAATGGGCCGGGTGTGGTGGCTCACGCCTGTAATCCCAACACTTTGGGAGGCTGAGGCAGGTGGATCACGAGGTCAGGAGATCGAGACCATCCTGGCTAACAAGGTGAAACCCTGTCTCTACTAAAAATACAAAAAATTAGCCGGGCATGGTGGCAGGCTCCTGTAGTCCCAGGTACTCAGGAGGCTGAGGCAGGAGAATGGTGTGAACCTGGGAGGCGGAGATTGCAGTGAGCCGAGATCGTGCCACTGCCCTCCAGCCTGGGCAACAGAGTGAGACTCTGTTTTAAAGAAAAAAAAAGTGTTAAATGAATATTAGTTGGTTGGTCAAATTTGAAAAAGTTTTACTAAATACCTTCTGACTATATTTATATAAACAAAAGAATAAGCCTTAATTAGATAATTTGTGCCAAAAGATTTTTTTTTTGCAAAAATAAACAGCTGAATAAAATAATCATCTGGATAATTGTTCTAATGTTACAAATTTGTTACATGCCTATGCATATTAAGTCACACAGTCAGCAGGAATGACTTCTGGGTGATTCAGATAATTTGTTACGTATTAGCCATCAAGGTCATAGGTAATCAGAATAAATTCTATAACAAAAATTAAAATTTACATCAAAAAGCTATGTTAATACTTTTAAGTGGTGCTTTATATAAGCCAGTTTTTCCATGTGTAAAGTAGATGTATTGGAAGGTATTAAAGTTCATGGATCATATTTTGTGTGAGATTGCTATATTACTTTAACTTGTCTATTTCTATGTAAATCACCACAAAATTGTAGTAAATCTTTTATTGCACTATATTTTTCCCTGAATACTGGCAAAAGAACCATAAAATTTTGCTAATTTAATGTGTTGATAAATTTCAGAACCATTCTTACTATAAATTTGGTAAATTTGCTTATCATATGTTATTCATTTAAATGAAACTAATTACTGGTTTTTTTATTGTGTGCTAGACATGGTATTAATGGCTTTTTGTGCTTCATGTCATCTAATCCTCACAAGTTGTCTGTGAAGTGGAGATGATTATTTCCATTTTACAGTTGAAGGAAGAAAAGCTTTGAGATTAAATGATTTATCCAGGATACCTGACAGAATTTGAATGCAGGTCTATAGAACTTAAATGGCTTCATGTGGATTGGAATGATTCAGATTACTCTGCAGATGGAAATTATAAAATTATTCATACTGATTAGCTATGTGTTTAAGTCTCCTTTTACTTTAGAATTAATTTTATTTGGCTATATGTTTTATTTTTAAAATTTGATAGGAAAGAAAATGATTGCATAAATACCCTAATACTTTTTTTTAAGCCTTGGGGAAAAATGCAACTAGGAGTCAGGCAAGAGAATTTAAAACTTTCTCTTACTCTACACATCAGAGAGTACATCAGTCTGCTATCCCTTTGCTACAACTGTGCGAAGTAAAGTCTGAAAAGAAATGTGAAAGTCTGAAAACCCACTAAATGTGAATAATAATCGCGATTTGAGTTCATAGAAACAGGCAAACACATTTGAAATTCCTTCATCACAAATGGAAAGAAACACGATTAAAAGTTTTCTAATACTCCCAAACTTGTTTAAAATTAGCTGATGCTTTGAAAATTACTTGAATATTTTTATAAGGAAAGTGATGCTGATCAGCACAGTTGTAGCATTTCCATTTGGCCACTTGACATTCTTCATTGTCGGCTTGGAGTTTTTACTCTTTGCTATTTTTTTGTATTGGCTTTGCAATAAAAACCACCATCTATTTCTCTTTTAGTACAAACATATTTCCATTTTAATTGTTGCAATAAAAAATGTTCTATGTCGATTTTCCTAAAACAACATATTAAAATAATGATAAATAATAAAATCGATTCATTGATAACAATTATTTTGAAGTGTTCATGCATACTAAAAAAATACATTCTGAACAATGAATGTGTTTATTTTTCAGAATTTTACACTCCATGAAGTAACCAATGACTTTGACAGTATGACTGTATCCACAATTATAGATAAACTGACAATATTCAGCTACTATACATTTTGGTTAACAGCAAGTACTTCAGTTGGAAATGGGAATAAAAGCAGTGACATCATTGAAGTATACACAGATCAAGACAGTATGTAAACAAAAAACACTTACTAATCTTTAATATGATTAATTTAAAACTTATTATTTTAGGAACTTTTACTATTTGTTTGAATTTGTAATAACATCTTTTATTTAGACACGTTCATTACAGGAGTTTGAAAATGCAATTAATATACTTACAAAACTATTGCAGTAATAGCCTCTTCTGTTCAAGAAAACTGCTAACATCCATTCATGAAAATTCTGTTCTTTTTATTGCTTCAAAAGATGTCGTGGCCACCCAGTTACGGGCACAAAAAGTACTGCATACATGGATGAATTTTCCAATAGTTAATTTATTTATTCATTTTCTTTAAGGACTTAAAAAATCTCTAGCAACTTGTTTTCTTTTCAGACTTTGAATCTACACAGGACTCTGCAGCACTTCTCTTCTCACTGTGTTTGTGACTAATATATCCAGAGTATTTTCCTTAACTCCAGAAGTTTCTCGTATGCATCTTCTGAAGAATCCTATTTATCCTGAGTATTCAGAAAACTATAATGATTGAAGATCTTGATGTTTTTTATGTTTCAATTTTCAGAATACAGTGATAAGTGGATCATTGCCTATTTTTCTTGTAGTTGTTTCTGTCATCCATTTGCTTATTTTCAAAGATTAATCCCTTATTGAGAAGTGGCAATGACCTAAACTTCTGGAGTAAAACTCCATGTTTATTATCTGAAAGCCATAAATTGACAGATTCCTTAAGCATGAGAAGTGAATGCTTGATTTGTTGTTGGAACAGTCTTTTGAATTGTTGACAAGTTGGTCAACATAAAAATAAATGATAAATGTGGGGAAATATGTATTTGGGGAGTCTTTAGCAAAAATGTTATATTGTAATATATGATCAATACCATTTCAGGCATTCTTTAAATGCAGATCTCTCTCAGGATTTTTGCCAACCTATGACATTTTATCACTTATAATTTCCACACCATGGATAGTAAGCACTTACTATGCACTACTCCAGGTGGATGTCAAATTCACGTTAATAGAGTTTAATGTCACAATACAACTTATATCTGAGAATTGGAACTTGTGTGTAAGTAGAGTAACTTTGTAATATACAAATGTGAGTTGGTAGTCTGGTGACTGGAGAGATTTTGAGACTAGATCTTGGGAAAGCTTTTAGTATTGATTCTTCTGGCTACCCACATGATCTTGGAGAAGTCACTTAATGGCTCTGAGCTTTAGTTTCCTCATATGTACAACAAGGGTAATATTTAGAAGAAATAAGCTAAAAAGATGGTTTAAATAACATAAATTATCAAAATATTTAAATAAGGCAGTATACATACACATATTATGCACACACACGCACACACACACAATCTCCACATAGTAGGAAAGAAGAGTCAAGAGAATATAGAAACAATTCCCATACATATTAAAGATGACAGAGTTTATTTTGAATGATTTTTAAAATAATTATTTAGAAGATATTTTATAATAGGTGAATGTTTGCCACATCTGCATTTAAATAATTTAAGAGCTGATGATGTAATAGTTGCCATTTCAACAATTATACTCAGTTTGTGAATTTAGATTCCGTTTAGGGTAACTGATGATTTTTGTATTTTGCCCATTACCTATCATAGTACCTGAAGGGCTTGTTGGAAACCTGACTTACGAATCCATTTCGTCAACTGCAATAAATGTAAGCTGGGTCCCACCGGCTCAACCAAACGGTCTAGTCTTCTACTATGTTTCACTGATCTTACAGCAGACTCCTCGCCACGTGAGACCACCTCTCGTTACATATGAGAGAAGCATATATTTTGATAATCTGGAAAAATACACTGATTATATATTAAAAATTACTCCATCAACAGAAAAGGGATTCTCTGATACCTATACTGCCCAGCTATACATCAAGACTGAAGAAGATGGTAGGCTAGACCCTTTTATTTTCTGTTAAGCAGATTGTTGTTCTTTTCATTTACATTGCTTTCTGATAGGAAATAGTCTTCAATTATATTGATTCTGTTTGATCTCAAGTAATTAGCCTTTCAATAAACACAATGTTTCTTAAAATAATCTGCTAAGAAAATCAAATCCCATTATGATTGAATCCTCTTTTTTTGATGCTGATTCACTTTTGTTTCATTTAATATTCTCTTTTTCTTTTATAGTCCCAGAAACTTCACCAATAATCAACACTTTTAAAAACCTTTCCTCTACCTCAGTTCTCTTATCATGGGATCCCCCAGTAAAGCCAAATGGTGCAATAATAAGTTATGATTTAACTTTACAAGGACCAAATGAAAATTATTCTTTCATTACTTCTGATAATTACATAATATTGGAAGAGCTTTCACCATTTACATTATATAGCTTTTTTGCTGCTGCAAGAACTAGAAAAGGACTTGGTCCTTCCAGTATTCTTTTCTTTTACACAGATGAGTCAGGTAAGCCAAAATCCACATTTCTTCAAACAATTTCACTGTTGCAGCGCCTGCTCTCTCTTTTTAAGGAACAGCATGGAATATGAAAGGTTATCTGATTGTCTATTTGTAACAGCCTTACCATTATATTTACTTTGTTGAATTTTTTTGCAATTTGAGCTTCAGAATTTCCTGTTCTGTTTAAAGCTACTTTGGAACTACTCTGTCCAAATACAAATTATAATTAATTATGATATTTGTTTCTGAAATTTAAATATGATCATTTTATAAATCTTTTTAAACTAGTATCTTCAAGAAAGTAAGTCACGGTGCTATTTTTATGTTAAAAGTTTTATGAATGTAAGTTTCTTCATGTGTTTTCCTACAGTGCCGTTAGCACCTCCACAAAATTTGACTTTAATCAACTGTACTTCAGACTTTGTATGGCTGAAATGGAGCCCAAGTCCTCTTCCAGGCGGTATTGTTAAAGTATATAGTTTTAAAATTCATGAACATGAAACTGACACTATATATTATAAGGTAGGTTGATTATAACAGTATATGTTTATTTTTAAAAATCAGAAATTGAATTAAAATCTTTTGACATATAGGAGGAAAATGGACTACTAAATTAAACAATGACTATTTTTTTAAAACTTCTTTATTTCCTACAATTTAAGGATGCTTATGGAAAACACAAGCAAGCATTTGACAGATATATAAGCTGAATACTTCATAGAGCAATGTACTTAGATTTGTAACTTCCAGATATCTACAATTTAAGAAACAGTTGCATCATTTTGTTAATGCTGGAAAGTGTATAGTAATTTTTTCCTGACTTACAAATATAAAATGTATTTCTATCTATTGTTAACAGCAGCACCAAGGGAATCTTTGTAACCTTTTAGAAAGGTATTCATCTTTATTCTGGACTTCTGGTCATCTTTCCCGATAGCATATGATCCTACACTAATTGATCTTTTACGATATATCCTTATATATATTTTTTATTTTCAAGAGTAATTCATTTGCAACACTAACCACATTTTCCCTCCTCCATTTTTGGAATTCAGAATTAGTGAAAAATATCCACAGAACTGATGCAACAAAGAGTCTCAAATATATGTCTGTGATTTCTAGCATTTAATTGCCAAAATGTAATTAACAAGCATTTATTTAAGAAAAGTTTCTTATTTTTTCCCCAAAGGCAAATGAAGTCCTGGAATATTCTTATTTAGTTTACAGCAAGAAGAGTGCAAAAAATCTGCAGTAAACATTTTACTCAATATTATAAGCATTACAATTTATGACTATGGTAAATCATTGTTATAGCATATGTAGTTTACAAATTGAATAGTAAAAGTCAAAAGCAGGCATTAACTTTATGTCATCAGGAACAATGACTTTCTTTCTGGAAACCAAGATATTACTTTAAAACTTGATAGTCTGAGTATAATTTGAATCCTATTACTCCATAAATGTGAAATTTGTTTCCCAGAGGTGTGAAATTACATTAAATGACATGAAGCCTCTTGCCCTTTAATATCTATCCCTGGTTTAATCTTAACATTATTCCATTTTTTATTTGCTTTGTCTGTATGGGTCACTGGGAGATAGATATCAAAAGGAAAAAATAATCATTTTCTCAGAGTAATCGCATTCCTAGGATAATTGTGTATGTGTGTTAGAGTGTGGTTGTCTATATATGGATCTTGTCTCCTCAGAATGGTGATCTGTAACATAGGCTCTCTTAGCATAGTGGTGAAGCAAGGGCTCTGACTCCAAATTACCTGGCTCAGATTCTGCCTTTGAGACTTACTGTGCTTCAGTAGGGACATTGCTTACCTCTTAATGCAAAATGGGAGTTACAAAGATGTGTACATTCAAAATTGAGGATTATAAAGGAAAGTCTCCATAGAGCATTTCGAACAATTCCAAGCATGTGATAAACATGTTAGCTATTGTTGCTGTAATTGTACACAGTTTTTAAAAGAACAACAAAAAAAAAACTGTCCAACATTGTAATAGCACTAAGCATGAAATGACAATATGCCATTATGTGAACATGAGAATAACTTATATTCTAAGATTTGTAAACAGGTTTTCTCAATAGAAGCACATCTTTAATACTTCAGAAGTAGCAAAAATACCATCTTTATGCCATTAAGTATTCAATACATCATTTGGGATGGGCAGTAGTTTTGTGTTTTAAAATCTACTACGTCATGTTACTCCTTTTTACATCTATTTTCTCTTTCATCAAATTTCATAATCTTATTTGCTTTCAAATTCCTTTCAATGTACTCTCATGCCATCTTTTTCCCTGTCTTGGCATCTAGTTACTATATCTGCTTTCCTTTTTCTATTTCGCTTTCTCTCCTAGTGTGTTCTATTTTCCTTTCTCTTTCATCTACCCTGATTTCCTGACAGTATCAATTTATATTATTTTCTCTGTTTTTCTATTCTTTTTCTTCTTTCAAATTATGTGTGCATTTGTGGAGGTAGAATAATGCTAGAACCACTTCAAATGTTACTGCTATCCCAGTCAATCCACTGTGGTCCACAGATAATGAAATCAATAGGTGACTTAGGTCACTCACACATACTGAAAGAAATTATTTATTTAGTACAAAGTTCTATTAAAATATGTTTGTAAGTATTCATCACTCATGTTTCCCTTTTTGACAACATATTCTTGTGTAAATCTGTTGACTATCCCATAAACCACTCTCTTATTATTATGCCCTCTTGGGTTCAGTTGTTTCTCTGGTTTTTAGCCCTTCCTAACCAAAATCATAATTTGCTTGTTTTGTGTTTAATTTTTTCTCATTCAGAAATTGTAGATTTCTCTAGTTAATATAAAAATTCCTTGATGGCAGGGACCATGCCTTATATGTGTCTATAATCTCCAGATTAACTAATGGTATGTTTTGTAAATAGTAAGCAGGAAAGAATGACTGAAATAAAGAGATTCAGTAAGCCCCTAAAGTAAGTCAGTGAATTTCTAGAGATTATTTTAAAATAGGATTCTAATTGTAAATTCCCCAAGAATTAATATTCTTGTTAAAATTTCTGTTACTGTGGTGTTTAATAAATGATCAACATGGTTTATATTTTGTCAGATATAATGTAAGATTCCTACATTTATTTCACATAGGAGATTATCTTCTCTGTCCATGAGGATAACTGATTAATCTTAACTGCTTTCTTGGTTAGGACAATTATCTTTGAATGAAAACTTCGTACTTAATGATAATATTTTTCTATGAGAAAGCATATTCCTCCTTGGGCGACTATGATACTCTTTTGTTCCTTTTCTCATATCTCTAAAAACAGTGTCAAATTAGAAATTTAGGAATTAGCTGGGAAAACTCCCAATTTAAGCTTCATGGAAGCAGATATTTTAAAATTATTATTTTAAAATAATAATAATTTATTATTATTATTATTATATATAATAATGTTATTATTATTTATTACTGTTTTGCCAGTGTCTACATACAGTAGCTGAAGAATAAATAAATTTACACAGGAATGCTGTGGGTATTAAAAATGAATTTAGATGAGTTCAGAAAACTCAAGTATCTCTGACCATGCACAAGTTGGATTTAAATTGCAGACTGTAATCATAGCAAATTAAAAAAAATGAGTATATAATTCCAAGTAAAAATCATGAAAATAAAACATTCTAGTTTTTTAAAAAGGCAATTATACGCCAGGTGCAGTGGCTCACGCCTGTAATCCCAGCACTTTGGGAGGCCGAGGTGGGCAGATCACCTCAGGTCAGGAGTTCAAGACCAGCCTGGCCAACATGGCTAAACTCCGTCTCTATTAAAAACTCCAAATATTAGCTGGGTGTGGTGGCGCATGCCTGTAATCCCAGCTACTTGGGAGGCTGAGGCAGAGAGAATGGCTTGAACCTGGGAGGTGGAGGTTGCAGCAAGCAGAGATCACGCCACTGCACTCCAACCTGGGCAACAAAATAAGACTCTGTCAAGGAAAAAAAAAAGTCTGAAAAAGGCAATTATGAGGTTCTTCAGGGAAAAGAAGGTGCCCAATTCATCCTTGTATCATAAACTGAGCACACTCTATGGCACAAAATAAATGCTAATATTTGTTTTATTATAATTTAAAATATCCATGCTTATTAAACTATAGGTTAAATATAAAAGGAATGACTTCAATGAAAATATTCCATTGATGAACAATTTTTTGACAGTGCATTAACTAATAACTTTTTTTCTGTTTTTCAGAATATATCAGGGTTTAAAACTGAAGCCAAACTTGTTGGACTGGAACCAGTCAGCACCTACTCTATCCGTGTATCTGCGTTCACCAAAGTTGGAAATGGCAATCAATTTAGTAATGTAGTAAAATTCACAACCCAAGAATCAGGTTAGATACAGTTTTTGAGCCTAAAATGTTTCTTTTTATATTTAACACCTTTCTTTTCCTTTTCTTAGTTTATATGATAAAGTATCATTACTTAAGAGTCTACTCAAAGGGAAATTGCATTTCAGTGCTTTACGTTTAGTCTTGGTCTTGTGTGAAATCATATGCTGTATGTGTGTTTATACATATATTTTTACACATGGTTTTTCCTTTTGAACAGAGGAAGTTGAAATAAAATAGTAGTTTGGGAACAAAATAGCCTTCTAGATATCTGTGAAAATTACCTAATTCTTAGAACTGTTTGAGACAGCTGTGGAAAAAGGGGGAAATGAACTAGCAGTCACTTTTAACAGGCTGATTTATATTTTTAATGAAACAATATCTATAATTTTCTTTTAAGAAGATTAGTTGTGACATTTGGAGAGCATGAGTCATTGCATAAGCCCCCTATGTTCCCATCATCCCATCTTTACCATGTGGGGGACACTGAAATATCATTGGTCTAATTCATCAACACCTTACCTGCTGTGTCACACATATAGTATACATGACATATCTTGCCTTTGTGTGCACACTGAATAGTTTTTATTTAGGACCTATTTAATGATGGCTTAGAAATGTACTTTTCCTTTTCTCAACTGCACCATACCTTTAAAAGCACCTCTTCTTTTTTTTTTTGTTTACTTCTGTCAATGTTTATTGAATGAGCAAAAGATCCCGTTCTAGTCATTTCTTCTTATCAGCTCTGGATGCACTTCCTGGTATGTTAGTGAATCTTTAAATCGAGATTGTAGACCACTGACTACTAAATTAATCATTTCTGCATAAATTTATGGCTACCTGACACTGTTTTTCGTGCATTTCTGTAACAAATGCAAAATAAATAGCATTTATAATGGATAAAAGTACATGCTGTGAAGTCATTTTCTGGATTTGAATTTGAGCCCCATGACCTACTAGTTGTATAATCTTGGCAAAGGCTCATGACTCTGTGAGCCTCTGTATCCTTAACTGAAAAGAAGCACATATTAGCAGTAGCCATCTCATAATGTTGTTGTCAAAAATATTTGAAAAGATCCACATAAAGCACTTTATAGAGTGTTGTACACACAGTAAATGCCCACTTCATAGAGTGTTGGACACACAGTAAATGCCCCCTGAATATTACTGTTGCCACCATTCCCATGTTACAGATGAAGAAGCCATGATTGAGCTAGATTAGATGAAAAGGACCTTGAAAAAATTAGTGAAGAACCTAACTAGAACATTGACCTTCTGACTTCTAGTGAAGAGTGGACATGACTGTAGGAAATGCATGTTGTGAATGAGTGATAGAATATAAAAATGTTCAACCCATAAATAAAAAAATATTTTAATAATATTTGTACATGAGGACAATAAGAATCAGGGCTAATCTTGTAGAAAGTGCTCTGTAAATCCATAAATATTTTTTATCAGTAAGATAAAATTGTACCCCAACATTCTATACTCTGATTATTTAAATAAATAAAATTTTCACCTTTAAGTGTTTTAATATCAATGGTTAATTTTTTTTTTGAGGTTCAAAAAATCAGGAAAATGGATATTCACAAAATCTGGATTTAGAAACTAAAGTTCAGCAAATTGTCAACTATCTTACGTTAACTTATTTTATAAAAATGTTCTTATATGATTCTGAAAACAAGGAAGTGAATAGTTAATAGCATTTAATTGCCAGATCCCTTGATCAGCCAGAAATTATCTTTAAAAAAATTTTTAATGCCACATATTCCCTAAATATTCTCCTTTAGTACTGGTGTCTTTATCTTACAGAGGAAGAAAAGTTTATAACAGCTCCGTTTAGACCCAGGTAGAGCGGTGTAGGCAGGTCAGGGATCACCTGAGTATTCTTTAAAGCACTATGTTTTGCATAATGGCAGCAAGTTATTTTCTTTCAATTTTCATTGTTTGTAACCACAAATTGACTGTGTCCCAATTTTTCTTCTACCATTATCTTTTACTGTGACAAGAAAAGTTATTCTACTAATGCCACCATTAGGGGACACTGGCTAATTGGACATTTCTGTGGGAAGTACCCAGTCTCTCTAATGTGCAGTCACTTTGGTGGGCTAGGATATTGTTCTTTAACCAGGCCTACCAGATATAAAGGACCTCTGAGAAACTGGGTTGGTTTCAAGTAAATTCAGAGAAGCTCTAGAAAATAAGACTGAGACTCCTTAAATCTTCCTTCCAATGATGTCTACAAAAGGTACTTAGAAATGAGATCCTCAAGATTCTTCCAAAGAAGCCATCCCAGTAAAAACCAGTACCTTTAAATTAGTTAGGGGTTTCCAAGTACTGTGAAGCCCAGATTTGTCACAACAGGGAGGCACCTGCATCTATGTTTTGCATAAAAATGTTCCATAATAAAGTATTGCTAAGATTGTTCCTTTCCAATTAAGAGAGAAGTTATCAAATACTGCCTGGGCCTGGGCTTGAGGCTACACATTTGCTTCTGAGCTTTTGAGGATGTGATTGGTGCTTCGAACTGGAAGATATTTAGTGACTGGTTCAATACTGTAATGATTAATACAATAGCATAAAAAGCAAGTCAACAGCCTTTTGATTCTGTCTATGTTAATGACTTTTTAAGCACACATTGAAAATTTGATATATTAAATATTTTTCTAGTTCTAAACACAGTTGTATCTAGTGATCACGTAATTCAATCAATTATCTACTTACATATGTATACACTTTAACTTTGGGCATATGTTTATCTCTTAAGTTCCAGATGTCGTGCAGAATATGCAGTGCATGGCAACTAGCTGGCAGTCAGTTTTAGTGAAATGGGATCCACCCAAAAAGGCAAATGGAATAATAACGCAGTATATGATAACAGTTGAAAGGAATTCTACAAAAGTCTCTCCCCAAGATCACATGTACACTTTCATAAAGCTTCTTGCCAATACCTCATATGTCTTTAAAGTAAGAGCTTCAACCTCAGCTGGTGAAGGTGATGAAAGCACATGCCATGTCAGCACACTACCTGAAACAGGTAACTAACATGAAACAGGTAACTAACATGAAACCTTTAACTATTTGGGGATTGTGTCAATACCACCTGCAATCTTTATAGCATACTTATCTAAACATACAAAGCACATATTAAAAAATACAACACAGGCTTTTTATCCCACGTGTTGCTTGAGTACCAGCTGTGTACTACATTGACCCTTCTCCAAAACATTGGGAGATTGAAGGGAGGAAAAAAAGAGAGATGATCCTCTTTACTGTATTTCCACAAATATAAAACCCCCACCTAGTGAATTATGCTTTATTGTGATTTAAAAGAAGAAATAAACATGTAAACCTTTCATGTATATATTTTTAGTCTTACTTGTTTTTATGGAATTCTAGATGTTTTCCTGAACTATATGGTTGCAGTATCAGACTCATTTTCATCTATTTTCTCCCCTTTATACCAGCCTTTATCTTTCATGTTATTTGAATAAAATATCCGGGTCGTTAAGCTTTAGTCCACAAGACGAAATTCTCACCTTCCCTAGCAGTGCTCTGTCCTGTATCATAATATCCTTCATCCTATTTTCTTCCATATTCTACCTGCTTATATAAATTAAAACCTGTTTCTTTCCTGATAACACCACTTCACTGTAGATATTGGCAATAATTGTTAACTTCTGAAACATCCAGACCCTTTATCTTTGAAACGTCTTTCAAGCCGTCTTGAGGCTGTAAACCTAGAACATCAAGACATAGTCTGCCTTCTCTCTGATTTCAGCATCTAACTCTGCATCCTTTCCTTCTCATTCTTCCAGTGCAACATTTTTTCAGACTACAGTGTTTCCCTTTCCAGGATGGAATAGTTACATTTCAACAACACCATCTCTTTGCTCCTTAGATCTCATACCATGTCATTGTGACTTATCCTCCAGGAAGCTTCCTCACTCTGAGAAGGCCCCATTATTTGTTTTTTCCAAGATGCTGACTGGTAAATATTTCCAGGAAAAAATAGAAATGATTCTACTTTGTTTGTCTATAAATTCATCGTCCTTAATTGTCCCAGCTGCTCCAAAATTTTCTATGTATCCCTTGTTTATTCTTCATAGGAAATATGTTCGTAGGAATACTCTCTATTCCATATGAAAATTGTTCTCTTTCTGAACCTAGTCTGTTCCCCCATCATCCATATTTATTGTTATTTTACTAATAATATCAAATATATTGATAGGCCCTCCTTCCATCAAAATTTATCCATGCCTTTATTTATGCCCTCCAGATATCTTCTCTTAGGAAGTCCTTGCCTTCCTCTTTCAGGGATCTAGCTGTTCATTTTCATTTTAATCTTATGTCTTCTCTAGGATATTACCCCATCAATTTATTCTAATATCTCCTGCATTTATCCCCTTTCTCTTTTTCTTGCACATTCACCCAAATTGTTGAAAAATGCCAACTGAAGACCTAGTTGGAGTATCAACTCCAAATATATATGAAATGGAATTTGTGTTACAGGAAATCACTGTCTTTTTCTTAGTTTTCTATGCCTGTTCTTGACAATCCATTGGACCCCAAGCCTCATAGTTTTATACAATTCCTTACTCCATCTCTTCTACATACAATCAGGTCTTATCAATTCAATTTCCATCACGGCTCTGCAATTTGCCCCTTCTCCACCTTGACCACCACCATTGTATATTAGAGGGACCTTGTTGCTTCCTGTAATAACATCTTAACTAGCCTTATCACCCACACTACTTTAGCCTACCCATAAGTCTCATCTTTCCTCCTACTCACTTAATTGAATTGGTTCTAACATACAATTAGACCATTTATACATTGGCAGGTGAAGTGTAATATCTGAACAATAAAGTTTAGACGTGTCAAGTTGGGTACCTGAAGCACAGAAGTAATAATGAAAGGCACCATGTGTAGGAGATGGGTTAAAATACTCCAAATATTTTGCTCATTCTCATTGTCTAGAAAATATCCCAGAATCCATTGCTAATTAGAATTTGGCTTCTCTCTAGCTTTTTATTCTTATATCCTTTTATTGTATCTTCTCATATAGCTGATGTCTCCAGCCAAACTTCATTTATTTAGCATGCTATTTCACTATTTCAGTATTTTAACTCAGAAAACATTTATTAAACATCTAGTATGAACTAATAATTGACTAGATTCTCTTCTTTAAACATACCCAACCATTTTTCATCATCAGATTGCTTTGCTTCCTTTAACTGTATTATTATTTTTCCCTTTCTATGACACATAAAATTTTATTCATTTTTAAAAGCCCAGCTTAAATGTGCCTTCTTTATTAAAGCCTTTAATGGCATTTCTGGACTTCATCCCAGACTTGCTGACTCATAGCCTCAATGAGTGAAGCTTAAGAATCCATGCACTTAAGAATCTCTCTAGGTAATTCCGATATTCTGTATGTATTGGAGAGTACTGGAGTAGATTACCAGGAACTTTTGAGGACAGGCAAACAGTGTCAGAAAGGTCCATCAAGGGGTGACAGGTGTTTTCCCAGTGAGTGGCCAGCACATCATTGCTATGTGGAGTCTGTGGGAAGAAAAAATGTCAAAACCCAGGTAGGTGGTCTGCATCAGGGTGGTCTAGCACCAGGTATAATTGTCTTGATCATTGGGCAGGAGCTGAGTCTTTGAGAACTGGCAAATAAAATACAGGACAACATATCTGAAATAAATGAGAGATTCAGGAACAAGGCAGGAGATACTAGGTTGGTGCAAAAGTAACTGCAATTTTTGCCATTAAAAGTAATATTGAGTATACTGGTACTCAAAGTGACAGCTTAGACACAGGAATGAAGCAGGAATTCAGTTAGTAGAACTGTGATTCATAATCCAAATCGCAATGTGCACCTGATGTAGAGCCACCTAAATTTAAGGTCCAGGTCTTTGTAAAAAAAAAAAAAATTATATATATTTGGAAATTTGAATTCCGTCTTAACTCAGGATTAAAAGGAAACATATGTAGAGATTGAGGGGATTCAAAATCAAAGAATTAAGCAGTTATTAAACATATTGTACTATGAACTATGTACTTTCCTACTACTGAGTACCATTGCTTCTCAAAGCTTGAATTCTGCATCAGAATGTGCAGCACTGTGGCATGGTTCTAGACTTATGGAGTCAGAATTTGGGAATTAGGACTCAGATCTTCATTTAAACAAGACATGTGAATAATACAATGCTGAATTTGGGAACCACTCATTTCCACTGCAAACTCTTTGCTTGTAGGAACCATGTCTTACTTGTCTTTATTTACTTACAGTTCTAACAGAAAGCCTTGGACATTGTAGGCATTCAAATGTTTGTAGAAGAAAGAAATGAATTGTTTTCTTCTAAAATTCATTATTTTTCATAGAGGTTTTTACTCCATTACAATATATTATTTCCACATTCCCATCAGGCAAAATTATAAATATTTTCTCCCATATAAATATAAAAATTCTTTAAGGAGAATCATTTATATAAAGCATGAGTATTAATTGCTGCTTCAAAAATATTTTGATTTTTATCTTTAAAATTGTTTTGCATCTAGTAGGTAATTATATTTATGATTACAATATTTATTAGGTAATTGATTTTTTATGGATTCACATGAATTGTTTGTTGATAAGAGGTTAGTAAGAACTGGGAATTTATTGTTCAGATTGGAAACAATTTTACAGCCTGTTGCATACTTCTAATTTATGTGATCTAAGATTAGTCACAGTGTATAGCCAGCTCTGAGTCACTGACTCCATACTTATTTTTGACATAAAGTGAAATCAAGTTTGGCTCACTCTCTCACTGCCTAGTGTCTGACCTTCCAGGGATTATTGGGTATTTTTTAAATGTAAACTTGGTCAAATCTGGATGCAGCTAAACATGTATCGTGACGATTGAATTTATGAGGAGATTAGTGTTTGGTGTCTAAGCTGGTTCCCTTGTCACAGTCAGATATGTTGGAACAGGGCAGTAAAGATGAAGGCCCCCAAGCTTGGTTCTACATTTTTAACAGCATTTTATGCCCAAATATATCATATAAACCAATACAAATAATACAGCAAGTCCATGTGCATGCGGTATTTAATTTTTAGAACCTTGAATTGATTCAAAATGCACTTATTCATTTTACTATCAAAACTTAGCATAACGTGGATGGAACTGGAGGACATTATGTTAAGTGAAATAAGCCAGGCACAGAAAGACAAACTTCACGTGTTCTCACTCATTTGTGGCAGCCAAAAACTAAAACAATGGAACTCATGGAGATAGAGTGTAGAATGATGGTTTCCAGAGCCTGGAAAAGGTAGGAGGGGCAGGGGGGTAGGAAGAGCGGGGATGGTTAAGGATACAAAAACATAGGTAGAATGAATAAGGTCTAGTATTTGATAGCACAACAGGGTGACTAGTCAATAATTTCTTTTACATTTAAAAGTAGCTAAAATAGTATAATTGGAATTTTTGTAACACAGGAAATGATAAATGCTTGAGGTGATGGATACCTCATTTACCCTGATGTGATTATTATACATTGCATTCCTGTATCAAAATATCTTGTGTACCCTGTAAATACATATACCTACTATGTACCCATAAAAACTTAAGATTTAAAATTTAAAACCAGTTAAAACAAAGCTAATAAATGTTGGGATTTAATATTTGGTTTTAAAAACTTGGTCTTTTGTGGAAGATAATTTTATAATTTGGGTTTATCCAGAGCTCTTCCAAGCTCCATAATTTAGAATCAAAAGAGAAAAATAAGGTACTTCCCTCAGATGCAAAAACTTAATTTAGGGAAAGTAAAATGTGTATTTCTGGTTTTTAGGGGTGTTCTTTTCTGCAGTGATTTCTTTATTAGCTTTTTGTCCAGTGGAAGATATCAGGCATATGCAGTGATCCACTGGAAATCCACTGAGCTTGTAAATATATTAATGCTACAGTATGATTGACTTGGCATGTATTCAATTTAATTATCATCATCATCATCATCATCATCATCATCATTTTAGAGACAATATCGCACTGTGTCACCGAGGCTGGAGTGCAGTGGCTTTATCTCAGCTCACTGTAGCCTTAACCTCCTGGGCTCAAGTGATCCTTCTACCTCAGCCTCCTGAGTAGCTAGGACTACAGGTTTGCACCACCATGACCAGCTTATTTTTTGTTTGTTTGTTTGTTTGAGACAGGGTCTCATTCTCTTGCCCAGGCTGGAGTGAAGTGGCGCTATCTTGACTCACTGCAGCCTCCACCTCTCAGGTTCAAGCAATTCTCGTGCCTCAGGACTCCCAAGTAGCTGAGATCATAGGTGTGCACCACCACACCTGGCTAATTTTTGTATTTTTAGTAGAGACAGGGTTTCACCATATGGGCCAGTCTGGGTATCGAACTCCTGACTTCACGTGATCTACCTGCCTCGGCCTCCCAAAATGCTGGGATTACAGGCGTGAGCCACCGCTCCCAGCCTGCCCAGCTAATTTTTTATTTATTTTTGTGGAGATAGTCTCACTATGTTGCCCAGGCTGGTCTCAAACTCCTGGTTCAAGCAATCCTTCTGCTTCAGCCTCCCAAAGTGTTGGGATTACAGGCATGAGCCACACACCCAATCTAGCTTATTTGTTAAATACATTATTTATATATTTTATAAGAATTTATAAAATTCTTATATACCATTTAATAGATTGAATGTGGGCAGTAAAAGTGCTGCCCTTCTATGGCTACAAATTAATGCACTAAATCAAAAGTTCACTTTTCCTTTGTATCCTACTTACATAGCTTTCCTCATCCATCTCCTGAATTAAGATTTGAAATAAAGGATGCAGGAAAGTTGCATGATTCTGATTGCTCTCAAGCAAGTGAATAAAAACATTCAACTTACCGGTGGGTAACCACTAGAAGCACAAAAGACATTATAGTTGCCTATCATAAATCAGAGGGAAATAACTATTAGTATATCTAATTGAAATTCAGGTGTTTTATACAGTATCTTTTATATAGACTTAATTATTAAATATAATATTTTTCTTCAGTGTGAACATCAGGTGAGGAATCTCTTTTTACACTTCTTGTAGTGCAGTGGACAGTTGACCAATATATACTTATTTACTGCTTGCTATGTTCAGGTTCTAGGTGTGGGGTTCAAGACCCAAGTTTGAGTGCCAGGTGGCATTGGGGATCTTTGCCCTGCACATCCAAATAACTCCATTATTATAATAAAAACATATTTAATATGTATAAAACAAACACAAACCTACATAATATGTTGGTCAATTTTGTGGCTTGAAGATTTTTTTTTTTGAGACAGAGTCTTGCTCTGTTGTCCAGGCTAGAGTGCAGTGGCACAATCTCAGCTCACTGCAACTTCCGCCTCCTGGGTTCAAGCGATTCTCATGCCTCAGCCTCCTGAGTAGCTGGGACTACAGGCCTGTGCCACCACACCCAGCTAATTTTTCGTATTTTTGGTGGACATGGGGTTTTGCCATGTTGGCTAAGATGGTTTCGAACTCCTGACCTCAGGTGATCTGCTCACCTCAGCCTCCCAAAGTGCTGGGATTACAGGCATGAGCCACCATGCCTGGCCTTGAAGATTTAATTAAATAAATATTCAGGAGAAAAATATTTTATTGAAACTTTTTTGAAGAGTGAAATATGAATTGGATGTTGCTTATTGATAGTTTCAAAATTGCTTTCTATGGGAAGTTAAGAACCAGTAACCTAATTGGAAAAGGATGATATGGCACATATTTGTCTTGAACCTTGAATTTCGTAGACAAGTATACTAATGTTTACTTAGATCATCTGATATAGATCAATAAAAGTCAGGTTTTCTAAATGTTCTTTTTGGTTTATCAGTATGCTATGAGAAAATGGCAATTGTACATATCAAAGAACATTCCTCTTTTATTGGAAATATCTTGGATGGTTAGGTTGAGATCAGAGGAGATTATGGGTTGACTAAAGCACTCATGGTAAGCTGCCCTCTGATACCCTCACTATTCATGAAAATAGTGAGAATAGTAGTTAGAGGAGAATAAATAGGAATTTCAAGATACAGCAAGAGAAAACACATAGTGGAGAAAGGAATGCAGTACAAGGGGTCAGGCTGAGACCAAAGCTTGACTACAGAGGAGGGTATTTTATTAGAAGGAGTGTAAGCAGGAAGGTTGAATAACTGAAGTGGACCCCTACTTACTCTGCTCTTAGTTTGATGTGACTGTCCCAGAAGTTTGAATCTCTTATAATAGAAAATCAGGAACTTGTGCTAAATTTAGAGAAGGAAACAACATAAGTAATTCTAAAAACAGTGATTGTTTTTGGCCATTTTCCTGAACACTGCAGAAATCTCTTTAGATGGAGGATTTGTTCATTACATATTTACTGAGCCTCCTAAGTAATACAGAATAAAATCTCCAGTCATTTCAATGGCCCATAAAGCCCTTCTTCTCAATCCAGTTATCTGTCACTTCCCTTATCTTGAAATTTATCCTCAAATGCTACCTCTTCAAAAAGGATTTCTGACTAATTTGCCATTGAACGTCCTTCCTCCCAGCTAGAATTTTCCATACTCCTTTCCTGCTTTACTTTTCTCTTTTGGATATATTATATGTACCATTATCTTTGGGTCTGTTCTCACTACAATATATGCTGCATGGGGACAGAGATTTTTCTTGGTTCAAACCTATTTCCAATGTCCAGAAAAGTATCTGGCATACAGTGATAATAAGTATATTATAAATGAATGAATCAATCAATGCACAGGCCAAGAAGAGTGATAGGCATACAGCAAACACCAAGTATGCATATGCTGGGTGTCTTAAGTAGAAACTTGCAGTCACAAAACTATTTTTAAACAATTATGTATTAAAACATATGAGAAAGGCATGTCTTGATGAATGTATTTTCTAACTAAACATTTTAAAGATAGTTGTAGATTCAAATGTAGTTATGAGACATAATACAGAGAAATCCTTCATATCCTTCATCCATTTTCTTCCAGTGGTAACATCTCTCAAGTAGTGACATCTTGCAAAACTGTACACAAATAGTATATCAGATGGAAAACCTTTCCATCAGAATAATCCCTCAAGTTGCCTTTGCATAGACAGACCCAATTCCTGCCCACCATCCTGGCATCTCTCCTCATTCTGACCCCTTGGACACCACTAATCTGTTCTCCATTTTCTATAATTTTTTCATTTTAACAATGTTATATAAGTGGAATTATAAAGTATGTAACCTTTTTTACCCAGAAAAAGACATTCAACCAAGTTTTTTTGTAAAGCAATCTTTCTTTCTGTCTCTCTCTTTCTTCCTTCCTTCCTTCCTCTCTCTCTCTTTGTCCCTCCCTCCCTTCCTTCCTTCCCTTCCCTTCCCTCCCCTTCCCTCCCTCCCTCCCTCCTTTCTTCTTTCTTTCTTTTCTCTTTCTTTCTTTCTTTTTCTTTTCTTTTCTTTTCTCTTTTCTTTTATTTTCTTTTCTTTTTGAAACAGTCTTGCTTTGTCATCCAGTCTGGAGTGCAGTGGTGCGATCTCGACTCACTGCAACCTCTGCCTCCCGGGTTCAAGTCATTCTTCTGCCTCAGCCTCCCGAGTAGCTGGGACTACAGGCGCATGCCACTGCACCCAACTAATTTTTGTGTTTTTAGTAGAGACAAGGTTTCACCATGTTGGCCAGGCTGGTCTTGAACTCCTGAGCTCAGGCAATCTGCCCACCTCAGCCTCCCAAAGTGCTGGGATTACAGACATGAGCCACTGCACCTGGCCTTTTTTTTTTTTTTTTTCTTTTTGGTATGGATGTACCACAGTTCCCTTAACCATTCACTGGTTGAAGGACATGTGAGTTGTGTCCATTTTGTGGCTATTAGAAATAAAGCTTCTATAAACACACGTGCACAATTTTTGTAGGAACATAAATTTTCCTATGTCTAGGATATGTACTGAGGAGCCCATTGCTGAGTCATATGGTAGTTGCATGTTAAATTTTTTTAAGAAACTGACAAACTGTTTTCCAAAGGAATTATACCCCTTTAAATTCACACCAACAATGTATGAGCCATCCAGGTTCACACATAGGTGTATAATGATGTATCATTCTGGTTTTGTGTTTCCCTGATGGCTAACGTTCAATAGCTAATTGAATATATTTTTTATGTACTTATGTACCATCTGTATATCCTCTTCTATGAAATGGCTGTTCATTACTTTTGCCCATTTCCTCATTGGATTGTTTTGTTTTATTGTTGAGTTTGGGGACATTTTTAATACATTCTAGCTACTTGTTTTTGTTAGATATATGGTTTGCAAATGTTTTTTGCCAGGCTGTAGCTTGTCTTTTCTTTTCTTTTTTTTCTTTTTTTGAGACGGAGTCTCGCTCTGTCGCCCGGGGTGGAGTGCAGTGGCGCAATCTCAGCTCACCGGAACCTCTGCCTCCTGGGTTCAAGCAATTCTCCTGCCCCAGCCTCCCGAGTAGCTGGGACTACAGACGCGTGCCACCATGCCCGGCTAATTTTTTGTATTTTTAGTAGAGACAGAGCTTCGCAGTGTTACCCAGGATGGTCTCAATCTCCTGATTTCGTGATCCACCCACCTCGGCCTCCCAAAGTGCTGGGATTACAGGCGTCAGCCATCGCGCCCGGCCTGTAGTGTGCCTTTTCATCCTGTTAGTAGGGTCTTTTACAAAGCAAAGCTTTTTAATTTTGATGAAGTCCTATTTATCAATTTTTTCTTTTATGGATTGTGTCTATGGATGTCTAATTGCTCTAGCACCACTTGATGAAAGAGCTGTCTCTCCTCCATTGAATTGCTTTTTCTTTTGAAGCTTAGTATGTTGCTTGAAACTATGCTTGTTAATACTGTATACTGAAAACGTACAAAGAATAATGTTCCAATTTAAGTTAGATTTAAGTTAATGATGTTCATTAATAAGGACTCTTCAGATATAAATATTCCAGAATATCTCTTAGCTTTCTAATCAAAACAACCATCAGTGAATATTACCTTACTTTGGAAGGTATAGATATACATTTGAATTAAATTTAGTTTTTCCAAATAACCCCTAATTTGAGAAATATATTCTGTCTTGAAACTAAAATAATTTAATACAACTTTATTTTCTTCCCTCCCCTCCCCTCTCCTGTCCACATTTTGTAAAATCTGGTCCTGAATAAGTCACAATATAAAAATAAATGTACACTTAACTTCCACTTCCTCCAACCACAGGCTACTTTCTGTTCCTCAACCTTGGGAACAAGGTGAAAAACAGTAAGCAATTTGGGCAGGGCATTGCCAAAACAAGATTCAAGCAGCCACATGTGGACACCTCTTAAAAGAATTTGGGGAAACGAGACCAAAGAAGTCAGGTTTGATTTTTAGTGACAATAACAAACATGAAGTGACTCTTCCCAAGTAAGAGTGCCACTGGGATGTGGCCTGGCCACATGCTTACCTATGCTATAGTTCCCAGGAAACCCTGATGCTCTGCTCCGGGAGAGACCTTTATCCTTTGGAGGTTCAGTGTCTTGGGAGCTCTTTGATTTTGTCAAAGAGATGAGCAGAGATTCCCTGTGGGTATTTTAAGGCTTGGTGTCAAGGTATTTTTCTGACACTGCTGAGCAAAGTCCATGTATCAAATGATCTGTTTCTAGTTTGTTTAAATTCTTCACATCACTTGTAGACCTAACATCGCAAAGCTTCATTATTTAATCATAATAACACCTACTACCCATACTAACTTATGATTTATTTTCTGTGCCTGGAAATAGTCTCTGTGTTTAACAATAATACCTGGATGCAAAACAATCCACTGTTATATGGCCACAAAATATTAATGATCTTCTGAAGGCCAAGAAAACATTTTAACTATAGTTCTTGCACAGAAATTCACACCCAGAATCCCCAAAATTAAAAAAATTTGGACAACACAAATAATAGTTTAAGATACACATACATACAACACAGATACTCTTACACATAACATCTTTTACGGAAATGTGTTTAGTGAAACTGTTCATTTGTTGACAGCCACAGAAGTCATATTTTGCTAAATAGCTGCTCCAGCTATTTTTTTCTTTGGAAAATGTATCACTATAGGATACCCTGTTTATTGCATAAAATAAAAGAAAAATATGTTGTGATAACCAAAAAGTTTTAAGGGCTTTCAAGTTATGTAAAAATGGACCTATGGACATGGTTAATTGTCCTCAGGATGCAAAATTGGAGCTGAAATATTATATCAAACAATTGCAAAAAGTGTACTGCAGCTATCTCTTGAGGTCAAATCTGGTACCCAGAAATGGAGAAAAGCCTCAAGAAACATTGCTGGTTGGCCCTCTGCCACTTGACTGTATGATCTGATCACATGTAAGTTTCACAAAAGATTCATATTTCTCTGCTAGTTTGACGTTGAGAATTTGCTCATAAACCTCCCTAACTTTATCTTCTTGGTCCTTTGAGAAACACGTAGTATCCCAACTTGTCAGAGAGGAAATGTGAGCTGGTCCTTCTTTATCCAGGAGAGACCTGAAAAATTAGGTGGTGTGAGTACTGCAGAGTGAGGCTGATTTTCCAAAGCACTAACTTTGTTCTGATTAAGAACAATTTACAATGGTCTCCACTGCTGGTAATGATTATCTTCTTTTACGTTCTGAAAAATCTGCTCTGGCTGGGAAGGTGCTGCTCACTGCCAGGTGGGATGGGCTTCAATAGAGAAGGTAGGGTGTATATCTGAAGCAGAGGTGGCAGGATTACGAAGACTAGGGCAAGGCAGAAGGCACAGTGCCATAGCTTTGGAAAACCATGGCTTAGCAGTGCCACCTCCTTCTCCATGGTTCACTCCAGGGTCACCCACCGGTCATGCCATGCTGTTGAGGGGCAGAGACCTGGAGCAGACACTGATATGACTGCCTGCACAGCCACTGGCTTCTTGGTGGTATTCAAACGCCAAGCCATTTTCCCATACTCTTTGAGTTTGAGGAACTTTTTGGAGATTGCTTGAGATTCTCTGCGTAGAAAATCATGCCATTTGTAAAAAGGGTCAGTTTTATTTCTTCCTTTCTCATCTGTATGCCTTTTGTTTTTTCTGTCTTACTGCACTGACTAGAAATTTAGCTCTATGTTGAATAAGAGCAATGAAAGAGGACACCCTTGCCTTGTTCCTGATCTTGAGAGAAAGCATTCAATTCTTTTACCATTGTTTGTGATGTTAGCTGTAGGTTCCTCTTTATCGAGTTGAGGAAATTACCCTTTACTTGTATTTTTCTGAGAATTTTTATCTTAAATGGGGGTTAAATTTTGTCAAATGCTTTTTTTTGCATTGATTGATAGTATTCTTGCAATTTTTCATCTTTGCTTGTTAATAAGGTGGATTACGTTGATTGATCTTCTAATATTGAACCAGCCTTGGGATTCTTACACTGCTTGGCCATGATATGCATATTCCTACCCCACTTGGCATTGATGTATGTGTATATATAACTGATTTCTATTTGATGATATTTTGTTAAGGATTTTTGCATCTATATTTATGAAAAATACTGGTCAGTAGTTTGCTTTTTTGCACTGCCTTTATCTAGTTACTGTATAAGAGTAATACTAGCTTTGTGAAATGAATCTCTTCTAATTTCTAAAACAGATTGTGTGGAAATGGTATTCATTGATCTTTAAACAATTGGGAGAATTCTCCAGTGAAACTATCTGAACTTAGAGATGTCTTTTTGGAGAATTTTAAAATTACATTTTTATGCTCTCAGGTTGCAAAGTTTGAGCTGAAATGTACTATCAAACAAGTTAGAAAAAGCAACACTTCTAGATAATTCATAGATTGCAAAGGAAATCTTAAGATAATTTTTAAAATACATCAAACTGAATATGCTAAAATATACTGAATTGAAATGAAAATTCAACATATCAAAATTTGTGAGACTCAGTGAAAAGAAAGAAATTTGTAGCACTAAGTGAATATATTAAAAAAGAGAAAATAGACCAATAATCTAAATTCCCTCCACAAAAGAAAGCCTAGAGATAGAAAAGGCAGAGAATCCAAACCATGCAGAAGGCAGAGAATAATAAAAAGCAGAAATCAATGAAATTGAAAACAGAAAAACAGTAGGAAAAATCAATGAAATGAAAAGCTTGTTCTTTGAAAAAATAAATAAAATTGACAAATCTCTAGCAAGCCTGACAAAGAAAAAAAGAGAAAATTCAAGAATGAAACAAGTGCAGACACTGCAGACATAAAAAAAAAAATAAGAGAATACTACAAACAGCTCTCACAGTTAAATTTTATATATGAGATGAAATGTACTGATTCTTCAGGAAACACACCTACTACACTATACTCCCTAATATGAAATAGGTAATTTGAATATTTTGAACAGTTGAATAAAATTAATACTGTAAGTATTAAAGACATTAACTGTATAATGGTTTCTTTGTTTGGGCTGCTATAATACCAGAAACTGGATGACCGATAAACAACAAAACTTTATTTCTTACAGTCTGGAAGCTGGAAAGTCCAACATCAGGGCACCAGCAGATTCAGTGCTTGGTGAGGGCCCATTTTCGTGTTCATAGAAGGTTCCTTCTTGTTGTGTCCTCATATGGTGAAAGGGATGAGGCAGCACTCTGCAGCCTAATCCCACTCGTGATTACTGCCCTAATCCCACTCGTGAGGGCAGAGCCCTCATGAGCTAATCACCTCCCAAAGGCCTTATATCCTAATGTCATCACACTGCTGTTTAGGTTTCAACATATGAATTCTGGGGTGATGCAAATATTCAGACCAAAGCAGTTTTCTTTTATACCACTCTAGTAGAGAAAGGGAGGAGTACGTCTGTTATTGCCAGGTAGGGGTAGAAATCCGGGTTTCCAACTTGGGCTTTGTTATACCCAAGGAGAGGATTTCTCCTTGCTCCTGGGTTAGCTTGGGATTTTTGGCTCCCTACTAAGTCTCCACTGGGATCACCCTGGTTGGGAGGAGTAGTGATACCTTTTCACAGATGTCCACACGTTTTCCATTGACATTATGGTGGAAGGGTCTTATTACTACTGGAGAGGGTGAAAATCTTGGCTCCCTATTTTGCTGTCTCTGACATCACTGTATGATGGTTTGGTGCCTCATTACTGCTTAGAGAGAGAAGAAGACTAGGCTCTGTATTCAACATTTGTCAGTATGGGAAAGAATGAGATCATAGTTTCTTTCTGTGCTTTTTTTTTTGAGTAGACTAGCAGTTATTGTCTGAAAATTTTCTGTCTGCTAGACTGCACTGTTTTTTTTGTGTGCGTGTGCTTTTTAAATTTTTAGCTAGAGAGAGCAGATTTTTTTTTCTTTTATTTATTTATTTATTTTTATTATTATACTTTAAGTTTTAGGGTACATGTGCACATTGTGCAGGTTAGTTACATATGTATACATGTGCCATGCTGGTGCGCTGCACCCACTATCTCGTCATCTAGCATTAAGAGCAGATTTTTATGGGGGCTTTTTTTGGTCAGTTGGTTGGTATTTCCAGATTGCTGGCTTCTAGGATATATGAGACAAAAAGAAAACCCAAGGAATTCACCACTATGTTATTACTTGAGTGCTGCACTCTCTAGCTGGTCTACCTTCCTAACTCCACCTTTCAGCTTCCTTTCATTTATTGTGAATTTAATGATTTTTAAGTACATAGTGGGAGGAGTGGAAAGAATACATCTACTTCATCTTCCTTGAAGCAGAAGTTCATCCATGGGTATATTTTGAATATCAAGCAGGATACTTTTTATCCATCTATTCAAGATCAAGTTATTAAACACATATTAAGTGCTGTGGTAGAAAGTATTGGGATGACTATAATGAAATGAATATATTTCTTGTGCTATTAAAGTTTAGAATTATATAATTTTAGATCTTCATTGAATCTCATAGATAACTTCATTTAGTCATTTCATTTTGCAGACATAGGAAATGAAGCACACAACTGAAGTGTTTGTTGAGTTTTCTACAATTAATTATTTGCAAAACTATTACTAGTCCAGAATTCTTTCTACTATATTGTCTCCCCTACCTTAGAAATTCAATACATCATTGTGTTCATTGGAATTACTGGAGTTTTCTTCCATTATTTCACAATGTCTAAGTACAGACATTATGAAGTAGGGAAATTTACTTTCATTATAAAACTTTCTTCATTAACATGTATAGATACATTTATACTGTGAGTATATACATACTTTTGTCCAAAGTGGATTTAAAATTCAAAAAAAAACTAAATTTCTATGATCAAATCCATGCTTAGTCTATAAAACTAAAAATATTGTGAGTTAACGTAATAAGATCTGTAAAATACTGAGGCCATTATGGGAAATGTTTAAAGTTCCTACATTCATATCACATTTTTTATCTTGGATCAGTTCCAAAAGTGTAATGTTTGCTATTTTGAAATTATCTTAGGTATCAAATTCCAACTTATAAATTTAAAAGTTCTTTAAATGTAATTCCTTTTATAAAAAGTGAATTTGGGTTACTCTGCATAATTCTCCTTGACCCCACTGATGCTTTAATATCTCTCATTAAGTGGACTCCAGGCAGCCACTCTTTGCTTTATCCAAGCTCCAGCTAAGGCCAGCTGTTCTTTGAGCAGTGTTTTTATTAACTTATTTAGGAACTGGTGCATATCTTATTACCCTATTTTCCATTCCTGTCCTATGCAGCTGTAGTTGATACTTTTCATAACAGCCTTTACATATCAACCTCCTCCCCTATTTTTTTTCTTATTCTCTTTTACTTCCCTTTTTAAGTAAATTAAGCATGTGTGTGCATGCAAAAGCCCTCTTCTTTCTTTCTGGTAACCATATGACGTGAAAGCTTCAGGAATGTGCCTGTTGTTTGTCTGAGATTATAAATGTCATGGAAAAACTTTTACAAATGATGTAAACATTCAGAAATGTAGAATACATGAATTTTAATAATAGCAAAATTTCTTCAATGTTGCATTTAAGAAATTAATTTAGACCTAATTTAAAATCAATGCAATGTAAATACAAAGAAAAGGATTTGAACAGATAGAAGACTGTACAAAATACTACTAACCTCAGCTTACTGAATTTCAAATATTACAAGTTTCATGGCATATGAAAATACAAGTTTGAGGAGGGAGCTATTTTATAAATGTAAGACATGCATAAGTTGCAGCCACTGTGAGATTAAACACATTCAAAATTCAGATAAGGTAAAAGTAGCATTTTTTAGTATATTAATAACTTATCATTGCAATTAGAATTTTCACTACCTACTCACTACAACCTTGAATAAATCACCCATTGCTTCTATGCCTAGATAACTTTTTATGCAGAATTACTATTTTAAAAGCAACTTATATTAGAAATATAATAAATATTATTCCATATGAATTGCAATAATGAAATTTATACTTATTAAAAGATACATTAAAAATTAATAGCCCAGGCCAGGCATGGCGGCTCATGCCTGTAATCCCAGCACTTTGGGAGGCCGAGGCAGGTGGATCACTTGAAGTCAGGAGTTCGAGATCAGCCCGGCCAGCATGGCAAAACCCCGTCTCTACTAAAAATACAAAAGTTAGCTGGGCATGGTGGCAGGTGCCTGTAGTCCCAGCTACTTGGGAGGCTGAGGCAGGAGAATTGCTTGAACGCAGGAGGCAGAGGTTGCAGTGAGCCAAGATTGCACCACTGCACTCCAGCCTGTGGGACAGAGCGAGACTCCATCTCAAAAAAAAAAAAAAAATTAATAGCCAAATAGGTTCATTACTAATTAAAATAACGCTACTTTTGTGTTTTCATTTTTATTTTTTTGAGACAGGATCTCACTCTGTCACACAGGCTGGATATGCAGTGGCACCATCACAGCTCACTGCAGCTTTAACCTTTTGGGCTCAAGCGATCATCCTGCCTCAGTCTCCTGAGTAGCTGGGACTACAGGCACATACCACCACACCTGGCTAATTTTTAAAATTTTTATTGAGACAAGATCTCACTATGTTGCCTAGGCTGGTCTCAAACCACTGAACTCAATCAATCCTCCTGCCTTGGCCTCACAAAGTGCTGTGATTACAGGCATGAGACACTGTGACTGGCCTACTTTAATATTTTTTAAAAATCAAGATCACATTTTGTAATTTTTAAACACACTACATTAATGATATTTGTTGTGCATGAGAGGTCTAGCATTTTTAAACTTTGGACTTGAAATTTAAAGCAAAATTTGTATTTAGGTTGTTATCAAAGAAATGGTTAACTGTGTAAAACACGTTAAAAGTTGTGTGTGCACCTTAAAAGCTAAATAGGATGCTATACTCAGAAGCACTATTAGGAACTTTGACTGCAGATTAAACAGGTACCAAACAATAGTTGAAAGTAGTTGGTGACATACTTGGGCTAATCATTGCTAAGGCTTCCTTTCTAATATGGATGTATGAGAAATATAGTAAAGCCCATGATTGTTTTTCTATTAAAAATCTACATTTACAAAATATTATCTAGAAAGTATGAGTGTCTAGTACTTTTAATTTCTATATACATGCATAACCTGTGACTTGTTTTGAGTATTATTTGTACATTTTTATGGGAAAGCTTTTTTCATGCTTTTAATATTTTCTACTTATGGGAAATGTATATGCAGTGACATGTACAGAACTTGTGTACAATTCAATGAGTTTTGACAAGGGCATACACCCATGGAACCACCATTCAACCACCATATAGAGCATTTCCATCCCCCATAGAAAGTTCCCTTTTACACCCATTCTTGAAGGCAACTGCTGCCCTGATTTCAATCAACATAGATTAGTTTCACTTGTTCTTAAGCTGTCTGTGTTCTCTTATGCTAGGTGGCCTGTTTCAACATAACTGTTGCTACAGTTTTTTTAATTTGTTCTGTTAGTGTTGAGTCATTTTCCATCACATGAATATACTATTATTAGTGTGTCTGTTTTCTTTTGATGGACATATGGATTGTTTCTATTAGGAATGAAACTGCTGTAGATGTTTTTGTGCAAATCTTTTTTCTGTAATTACAGGGTCATAGAGTAGGTATATATTTAATTGTTCAAGAAACTGATGGTTTTCTAAAGTAGTTGTACTGTATGAAATACATACCCAACAGCACCAAATGAGAGTTCTAATTACATTTCATTCTCAGCAGAATTTGGTGTTATAATATTAGCCCTGCGAGGTGACATAAAAAGTATATATTTTATTGTAACTTTAATTCACATTTTTCTGATGATTCATTATGTTGGATACTTTCATATGATTATTGGCCATTCATATACAGGCAGTCTTTGCTTTACGTAGTAGTATAGGACTAAAAAATGATTATAGAAACTGAATTTGTGCAAAGTAATCCTAATAATCAATGTAGAAAATTATGATTGTTCTGTGACCTTCAAAAATTTTGTTACAATATTCAAAACTTCAAGTGTCAATTATAAATGTATGTGAAAACAAAAAAATATTTAGTATACTAATTTAAAACATTAGAAACATAGAGATTTTTTTGTATAAAAACTTACCAAGAATTCTTTTTCTCATTGTTCAGCTTATGTTACAGAGAGGGCCTCTTTTCTATGTTTCAGTTAATTGTTATACACTTTCGAAGTTTAGATCAGTTTTCAATATTTTATCCTTTGCACTTTCAATATTGTCAAATATCAGCAAGAGTTCTCTTGATGTGAAATTTTTGTTTTGCTGTTTTTTACTTCCTTCAAGACATCATCCTTCATTGAATTCATCAGAACCACTTGCTTTAATTTCTGTCCATGTTTGTCTTCAGTAAGTTGTCTTAGCTGCATACGTAAAGTTTCTTGAACAGCAGTGTTAACATTCCCATGGTCAGCTGTTTGTTCTGAAACTCCGTTTATGTTATATTCAAATTTCATTTCCAGCACTCTCACTTTTGTTGCTCTGCTACCATCTTTGTTAGCCCATATGTGTCACACGAGTTCATTGCTGTGAGACAAGGAGGCAACATAACTACACAATTTTCTCCCTGTGCATAAACTGAAGAACAAATGCACAATGACCAATCAATGACAGATTTTGAACAAAGTGATGTCACTGATTATAATGTGCATCTGTTATTTATGTAATGATTTTATGGATGAAAGAGCTAGAAGCAAAGTTTTCATATTATAAAATTTTTCATACCCAATATATGATAGTAACAAATTCAAACTCTGTTTTGAGAAGACAGGTGTTACTTAACTAAACCATAGTAACAAAAATTCAAGCATATTGGAATGTGCAAAGGACTGACTTATCTCCTTTAGGGAAGTTTCTGTTCAAGTCATTACTGCATTTTTCTCCTCAATTGTCTGTCTTTTTAGTACTGAGTTATAGGAGTTCTTTATATATTTTGGATACAATTCTTTTTTTTTTTTTTTTACTTTTTAAAAAATTTGTGTTCTCATTGTTCAATTCCCACCTATGAGTGAGAATATGCGGTGTTTGGTTTTTTGTTCTTGCGATAGTTTACTGAGAATGATGATTTCCAATTTCATCCATGTCCCTACAAAGGACGTGAACTCATCATTTTTTATGGCTGCATAGTATTCCATGGTGTATATGTGCCCATTTTCTTAATCCAGTCTATCATTGTTGGACATTTGGGTTGGGGACTGTTGTGGGGTGGGGGGAGGGGGGAGGGGTAGCATTGGGAGATATACCTAATGCTAGATGACGAGTTAGTGGGTGCAGCACACCAGCATGGCACATGTATACATATGTAACTAACCTGCACATTGTGCACATGTACCCTAAAACTTACAGTATAATAATAATAAATTAAAAACAAAACAAAACAAAACAAAAAGAACAAAACAAAAAAAATTTGATTTTTTTTTTTTAAATTTAAGTTCTGGGATACATGCGCAGAACATGCAGGTTTCTTACATAGGTATATGCATGCCATGGTGGTTTGCTGCCCCCATCAAACCATCATCTATATTAGGTACTCCTCCTAATGCTATCCATCCCCTAGCCCCCCACCCCCTGACAGGCCCCAGTGTGTGATATTCCCCTCCTTGTGTCCATGTGTTCTTATTGTTCAGCTCCCACTTATGAGAACACACGATATTTGGTTTTCTGTTCCTGTGTTAGTTTGCTGAGAATGATGGTTTCCAGCTTCATCCATGTCCCTGCAAAGGACATGAACTCATTCTTTTTTATGGCTGCATAGTATTCCATGGTGTATATGTGCCACATTTTCTTTATCCAGTCTATCATTGATGTGCATTTGGGTTGGTTCCAAGTCTTTGCTATTGTGAATAGTGCTGCACTAAACATACATGTGCATGTGTCTTTATAGTAGAGTGATTTATAATCCTTTGGGTATATACCCAGTAATGGGATTGCTGGGTCAAATGGTATTTCTAGTTCTATATCCTTGAGGAATCACCACACTGTCTTCCACAATGGTTGAACTAATTTACACTCCTACGAACAGTATAAAAGTGTTCCTGTTTCTCCACATCCTCTCCAGCATCTGTTGTTTCCTGACTTTTTAATAATTGCCATTCTAACTGGCTTGAGATGGTATCTCATTGTAGTTTGATTTGCATTTCTGTAATGACCAGTGATGATGAGCTTTCTTTCATATTTTTGTTGTCTCCATAAATGTCTTCTTTTGATAAATGTCTGTTCATATCCTTTGCCCACATTTTGATGGGGTTGTTTATTTTTTTTCTTGTAAATTTGTTTAAGTTCCTTATAGATTCTGGGTGCTAGCTTTTTGTCAGGTGGATAGATTGCAAAAATTTTCTCCCATTCTATAGGTTGCCTGTTCACTCTGATGATACTTTCTTTTGCTGTGCAGAAGCTCTTTAGTTTAATTGTATCCCATTTATCAATTTTGGCTTCTGTTGCCATTGCTTTTGGTGTTTTAGTCATGAAGTCTTTGCCCATGCCTATGTCCTGAATGGTATTGTGTAAGGTTTTCTTCTAGGGTTTTTATGGTTTTAGGTTTTACATTTAAGTCTTTAATCCATCTTGAGTTAATTTTTGTATAAGGTGTAAGGAAGGGGTCCAGTTTCAGTTTTCTGCATATGGCTAGCCAGTTTTCCCAACACCATTTATTAAATAGGGAATCATTTCCCCATTGCTTGTTTCTGTCATTTTTGTCAAAGATCAGATGGTTTTAGATGTGTGGCTTTATTTCTGAGGCCTCTGTTCTGTTCCATTGGTCTATATATCTGTTTGGTACCACTACCATGCTGTTTTGGTTACTGTAGCCTTGTAATATAGTTTGAAGCCAGGTACCATGATGCCTCCAGCTTTGTTCTTTTTGCTAAGGATTGTCTTTGCTATGTGCTCTTTTTTGGTTCCATATGAAATTTAAAGTGGTTTTTTTCTAATTTTGTGAAGAAAGTCAATGGTAGCTTCATGGGGGATAGCACTGAATCTATAAATTATGGAGTCTCACTCTGTCACCCAGGCTGGGGTGCAATGGCATGATCTTGGCTCACTGCCACCTCTGCCTCCCGGGTTCAAGTGATTCTCCTGCCTCAGCCTCCTGAGTAGCTGGGATTGCAGGCATGTGCCACCTGGCTAATTTTTATATTTTTAGTAGAGACACGGTTTCACCCTGTTGGTCAGGCTGGTCTCGAACTCCTGACCTCATGATCTACCAGCCTTGGACTCCCAAAGTACCTGGATTACAGGTGTGAGCCACCACACCCAGCCTACAATTCTTTATTAGAGATATGTATAACAAATATTATGTTCTAGTCAATAGCTTGACTTTCTGTTTTCTTAATGGCACCTGTGTATAATCAGACGAGTTTAATTTTGATGAAATCTAAATTAGCAACTTTTAATCTCATGTCAGTACATTTTGTGTCCTAATTAAAGATTGTGAAAATAATATCCTGGGTTTTATTCTAGAAATGTTATAGTTTTCACTTATACATTTATATTTTTGATTCATCTTGAATTTTGGGTGTGTAGTATGAGAAGTGATTCAAAGTTTTTTTTTATACATTTATCAAAACATTTAATAACTATTTTAAAGATACTTTTATTTATAATAAATGAACATAGGTCATAATAAATTGATATAGGTCAATCACTTGACCCTATGTGCTTGAATTTATTTCTGGAATATATTTTATTCCATTGATTTATTTATCTGTTATTGTAATAAAACCACACTGTGTTGATAACTGTAGCTTTATTATAAGTCTTGAAATCAGTTTGTGTAAGTTCTACAAATGTGTTCTTTTTTCAAAATTCTTTTGGCTATGTTTGGTCTTTGCATGTCCATATAAACTTTTAAATTATAATGATCTTATTAATTTTTACAAAAATGCCCATGGCATTTTCATTGGGATTGCATCAGATCTATATACATGCATGTATACATCTATACATGGGGAGAATTGACATCTCAGCAATGAGTTACTAATGAATATGTTATTATTTCTCCATTTTTAAAATTATTTATTTCAGTAATGTTTTGTGGTTTTAAGTAAATGGATTTTGCATATCTTTTGTTAAAATTATTTGCATGTATTTAATTTTTTAATGTTATTCTAAATAGAATTGATTTTAGTCATTAGTTTGATGCAAAATACAGAAACACAATCAATTTTTATATTGACATTGTATCCTATGACATTGTTAAATTTACTTCTTAGTTCTGGAATGTTAAAAAATTTTAAATAATATTCTATATTAAAATTATTGTGTCTTCTAAAATTAAAAGTATTTTTCTCTCTTTCTTTCTTTCTTAACTCCATGACTTTATTGTTTGTTTGTTTTGCCTTATAGCACTGGCTTGACTCTCCAGTACAGTGTTAAACAGAGGTGATAAAAGCCAATATCCTTGTGTTGTTCCCAATTTCAGGGAGAAGGATTAGTTTTTCATCATTTTATATGATATTGGCTGTAGACTTTCTGTAGATACCCCTTATTAAATTGAGGAAGATTCTTTCATTTATAGTTTGCTATGAGTATTTATTGTGAAAGGATGTTAAATTTTGCCACTTGATTCTGAATTTAAGGCAATAATTTGCTTTTTCTCTTTTATTCTCTTGCTGTGATAAGTTACATGGTTTATTTTTGAATGTTAAATTAAATTTACATTCCTGGGATAAAACACACTTGATCAGATGTGTTATTCTACTATATATTGCTGGATTTGATTTAGTAATATTTGGCTTAAGATTGTTGTATTTTTGTTCAGGATAGGTATTGGTCTATAATTTTCTTTTATTATAACATTTTTTCTCAGATATTTACATCAAAGTTATATACTACCCTAATATCAGTAGTTGGGGAATGTTCTTTCCTCCTTTATTTTCACAGTTATTATTTCATCCTAAACTATTTGATAGAATTCACTAGTGAAACCATCTGAACCTGGAGTTTTCTATTGTGGCAGATTTTGTATTACTTTGACTTCTTTAATAAATATAGAACTACTCATACTTTCTTTTTAAAAAATTTTACTTTAGGGCCGGGCGCGGTGGCTCACGCCTGTAATCCCAGCTCTTTGGGAGGCCAAGGCAGGCGGATCACAAGGTCAGTAGATCGAGACCTTCCTGGCTAACACAGTGAAACCCCGTCTCTACTAAAAATACAAAAAATTAGCCGGGTGTGGTGGCGGGCGCCTGTAGTCCCAGCTACTCGGGAGGCTGAGGCAGGAGAATGGCGTGAACCCGGGAGGCGGAGCTTGCAGTGAGCCGAGATCATGCCACTGTACTCCAGCCTGGGCCACAGAGTGAGACTCCGTCTTAAAAAAAAAAAAAATTATTTTAAGTTCTGGGATACATGTACAGAATGTGCAGGTTTGTTACACAGGTATACATGTGCCATGGTGGTTTGCTGTACCTATTAACCCATCATAATTTCTATATCATTTTATATGTTATGTTTCCAAGAAAGTTGACCATTTTATTTAAAATGTTGAAAATATTGGCTCAAGGTTTTTTGTGATCTGCAGTGATATTCCTGGTTTTATTCATGATGTGAATTGTGTTTACTTTCTTTTTATACATCTTAATAAGTGTTTATGAAATTTATAAATTTTTCCAAATAACCAACTTTTATATTAATTAATGTTCTCTATTGTTTTTGTGCTTTCCATTACATCGATTTCTGATCATTATGATTTTCTTGCTTCTAAATATTTTGCCATAAGGTTCTATGTATTAGTTCCATGTGGTTAATAGTGTTTTGCAAAATGTCTGTATCATTATCACTTTTCCGACTAATCGTTCTAACAGTTATTGAGAAGGAAATGATAAAATATTTAACTACGATTGTGGGTTTTTTTCTTTCAGTTCTGTCCAGGTTTGCTTCATGTAGTTTCAGTTAAAAAAAAAGTTTTTACCAAAAACATGCATATTGTGATTGTTATATTTTCCTAATTAAATGATCCTTTGATCATTATAAACTATCCCTTTTATCTTTGGGGACACTTCTTGTATTAAGGCTTTTTTGTCTGTTATTAATATAACACATGTTCTTTTATTCGTGGTTTGCATCATATATCTTTTTCTATTCTTACTTGTGAATTATTTGTATTGTATTTAAACTGTGGCTGGTGGACAACAAAGTACGTCTCTTGTGAACAACGTATAATCAGGTCTTTAATCTTGTCTGACAACCTCTGACTTTTAAATGGAGTATTTACTTCATTTAGATTTAAACTTAGTATTAATTTACTTGACTTTGGATGTACTATTTTTTCTTTGTTTTCTATATGTCCTATCTCTTATTTTTAGTTCCTCTGTTCTTGCTTTCTTTCTTGCCTTCTACTGGGTTAACTATATATTTTTAGCATTATATTTTAATTCTTCTATTTGACTTTTAGCTATGTTTCTTTGTATTATTATTTTTAGTGGCTTCTCAAGGGACTGCAATATGATTACTTGACTTATATCTACTTAATTTATGTAACTGGAAATAAAATACATGAATTTTGCAGAAGTATTCCCATGTACTTCCCTGTAGTTTCTGCTGTTATTGTTATATTTTTTGTACTTACTGTTATAGATGTCAGGTTGTTATACATGTCAGCTATATATATTAATATACGTGTGTATGTGTGCATGCACACTCGGTTTTTCAGCTGTCTTTCTACTGAGCTCCTTGGATTCTCCGTCATGTACATATAATTAAAATATTAGGCAAGGATTTAAGGGGAGTTTAGTCCCAAACTTTGGGTCTAACTCCTCTGTTTCCAACTACTTTAGCAGCCTCATACTTTATTCTCTGACACCTCAAGCCAATAGCTGCGTTTTTTTTCCTTTTCCAAGTTCATACATGTTATCTGCAGAATAGTTTGATACAAGTTATCACCAGATCAGAGTTCCTCAAGTTGGAATATTTTGCTTTAAATTCTTAGCTGCTTTTGCACAATTTTTGCCCAAAATATGAATCTGAGCTCCTTTCAAGGTTTTTATTAAAATATCTAGTCACACTGAACACTTTAGTGTATAATAGCCTTAATGTCACTTGGTGATGGGTAGATAGAAGAGGAGTTTACATTGCAATAATATATATGGCTTTAAATTGATTATTAGACATTTTTGTTCTAAAAATCTTTTGATCCAAGTGTGGTGTCTCACACCTGTAATCACAGAGCTTTGGAAGGCTGAGGTGGGAGGATCTTTTGAGCCTAGGAGTTTGAGAACAGCCTTGGCAATGTAGCGAGATCCCGTTAGTACAAAAAAAAAATTAGCCTAGAGTGGTGGTGTGTGCCTGTAGTTCCACTTACTCAGGAGGCTGAGGTGGAGGATTGCTTAAGCCCAGATGTTTAAGGTTACACTGAGCTATGAAGGTACCACTGCACTACAGCCTGGGCAACAAAATGGCACCCTCATCCCTGTAATCCCAGCACTTTGGGAGGCCAGGGTGGGCAGATCTCCAGGTCAGGATTTCGAGACCAGCCTGGCCAACATGGTGAAACCCTGTCTCTACTAAAAATACAAAATTAGTCAGGTATGGTGGCACATGCCTGTAATCCCAGCTGCTCAGGAGGGTGAGGCGGGACAATTGGTTGAAATCAGGAGGCAGATGTTGCAGTGAGCCAAGATCATGCCATTGCACTCCAGCCTGGGCAACAAGAGCGAAACTCTATCTCAAAAAAAAAAAAAAAAAAAAAAAAAAAAAAAAAAAAAGAAAAAGAAAAAGAAAAAGAAAGAAAAGAAAATCTTTTGGCAATCAGAGAGTTTTCTGTTGGTTGCTTTATACCACTGAAGCCCATGTCCCCAACCTCACACCATCCTTTGAGCCTTTGTTCTCATTGTTTCTCCTTCCATCTCTTCCTTCTCTCTCGCTTTCTCATATGGGCTCCTGAACAATCCCAATTCTTTATTCTTTCTTATGGATATTTTCCCAAAGCTTACAGTCAGAACTCCTTGTGTATATTTTAATCAATAAAGTTTTTCTTTACAGCCACAGGTTTTTTTTTCTTTTTGAGACGGAGTCTTGCTCTGTTGCCTAGGCTGGGGAGTGCAGTGGCACAATCTCGGCTCACTGCAACCTCCACCTACTGGGTTCAAGAGATTCTCCTGCCTCAGCCTCCTGAGTAGCTGGGACTATAGGCACGTGCCACCACACCCAGCTAATTTTTATATTTTTAGTAAAGATGGGGTTTCACCATGTTGGCTAGGCTAGTCTCAAATTCCTGACCTCAGGTGATCTTCCTGCCCTGCCTCCCAAAGTGTTGGGATTATAGGCGTGAGCCCCCATGCCTGGCCAGCCAGTTTTTAGAAGAAAAAAAAAAAGATATTTTAAATAACATTCAATTATATTCAACATTTGGTGGAACTTGTGTTTTTGAAATCTGTCCATCCATCCATTCATCTATCCATCTGTTGATTTGTTCACTGATTCACATTTTTGCTAAGCAAGTACTTATTAAATATCAATGTGTGCCAGGCATTATATGCTTATCTGTTTCTTCTGACCTTTTTTTTTTCCTATTCTACTTCACTGTACATTAACTATTGATATAGACTCAATTCTTCATCTCTAGTGTTTTGATAATATGAGTACTCCTTTCAAATGTTCATTTACTCTCATGATTTCAATTACTTATAGATACAGGAATTCTCCCAAATTCCTTTGCGTGACCCATTATGCTAACACAAACCTCTCCTGTGATAACTCTGTTTATCCTGCTAACAAGACATGAAGCTAACATTTTATTTCCTCATACTCATTCTTGGGTAAATCTCCACAAGCCAGTATGTCTTTCTAATTTCTTTGTCACTCTCAATGGTTCAATTTAGTCTCCAAGTGTTATAGGAGTGGTCTGAATAGATAATTAAGTTGGCTTTCTAATTAGTCTTCTAAGAACTGTTTCAGATAAACTATGTAAAATCAAAGTTGTCATTTTTGATAAATATTCTCATGAGATGACTTACTGCATGCAGCTGTCAAAACTAATGAATTTATAAAACAAGCCAGCTCATTTTGCCTTTGTATTAGTCTGTTCTCACACTGCTATGAAGAAATAGCTAAGACTGGGCAATTTATAATGGAAAGAAGTTTAACTGACTCACAGTTCAGCATGACTGGGGAGGCCTCAGGAAACTTACAGTCATGGCAAAAAGGGAACCAAACACCTCCTTCTTCACATGGCAGCAGCAAGGAAAAGTATGAGTGCCCATTGAAGGGGGGAGCCCCTTATAAAACTATCAGATCTTGTGAGACCTAACTCACTATCATGAGAACAGGATGGGGGAAACCACACCCATGATTCAATTATCTCTTCCTGGTCCCTCCCATGACATATGGGGATTATGGGAACTACAATTCAAGATGAGATTTGGGTGGGGACACAGCCAAACCATATTGGCCTCCAAACAGAATATGTATAACTATATGTATAACTAGCTTTCCTTATAATGGTCCCTAAAAAATGACTTTTTCTTTGGAGGTTTTATTGAGAAATTTTTTAAAGGTAAGTGTTTCACAGTACGTAATTTTAAGACTAAAATTATAGCCATGGTTTACATTTGGGGCCCCAATTGTCCAACTATACATGCATGGGAACAGATACAAAACAATTTTAAAATATCTTACTCCTATTTCATGCACATTGAATACATTTATAAGACTAATTTGGCACATTAGTATGAATGGGTCAGTCCATATTCTCAGCTTTGTAGTAGCACTCAAAATCCTGTTTGTGTTTCATAACTTGATAAATACTCCAAAATTTCTCTGGATTAAGCCAGGCTACCAGAGAGAGTTGCACATGAACGGTATACTTACAATCTCTGAAGACATAGTTTTAATAAAACATATTTGAGAATTATTCCACCTACGTACTCAGAGTGACATTGTAAGAATGGGAAATTTTTTTTTTGATTTTTTTAATTTTTATTTTTTATTATACTTTAAGTTTTAGGGTACATGTGCACAATGTGCAGGTTTGTTACATATGTATACATGTGCCATGTTGGTGTGCTGCACCCATTAACTTGTCATTTAGCATTAGGTATATCTCCTAATGCTATCCCTCCCCCCTCCCCCCACCCCACAACAGGCCCCGGTGTGTGACGTTCCGCTTCCTGTGTCCATGTGTTCTCATTGTTCAGTTCCCACCTATGAGTGAGAACATGGGGTGTTTGGTTTTTAAAATAAATTTTTTTTTCCCATCCCAAAAAATCAGAATGGGAAAAAATTTTTATTTTTATTTATTTTTTTATTTTTTTATGAGATGGAGTCTCACTCTGTCGCCCGGGCTGGAGTGCAGTGGCGCGATCTCGGCTCACTGCAAGCTCCGCCTCCCGGGTTCATGCCGTTCTCCTGCCTCAGCCTCCTGAGTAGCTGGGGCTGCAGGCGCCTGCCACTACGCCCGGCTAATTTTTTGTTGTATTTTTAGTAGAGACGAGGTTTCACCGTGTTAGCCAGTATGGTCTCGATCTCGTGACCTCGTGATCCACCCGCCTTGGCCTCCCAAAGTGCTGGGATTACAGGCCTGAGCCACCGCACCCAGCCAAGAATGGGAAAAATTAAACATACTTAGTATTTACTGTGTATGGATGTTGTCGAGGACATTGCTTATTAAATTATGGTACCCTCTTTATGGTTTTTTTCAGAAGAAATGTATCTTTGGTTTCAGTATCAGAGATTATTGTATTTTTGTTCATTTAATTTATCTTTATTTGCGATAACAAAGATTTACTATCTTGCTTTTCCCTTTATTTTATTTATTTGTTATAAAGAGCCAAATTTATAATTTACTTCTAGGAAGTCTACAGTGTGTATTTTGTCAGTTAATCTAATTCCTGGGTTCATTCCATTTGTTTTACCCCTATTTTCTCTGTGCTCAATATACCATCACATCCTGTCAATATTTCTTTACATTTTTCTTTAGCTCTACTCCTAATTATTCTTAACCTACCAGATCATTGTAATCTATGTTGTGCTTTATATGTAAAATATCGAACAAGTTTTTATCAAACTTGCCTATTCCTAATAACAAGTGATATGAAGGCTCAGACTTTTAAGTTTATATGTCACTAATTAATCTCTGTCTGTTGTTTCTCTGTCACCTACTGTAGTCACGTAAACTGCTTTCAAACTTTCACTGCCTTTCAATAACACCAAACCTGATAATCCCCCACACTTTTTTCTTATGACTGCCTTACACTATTTTCCTTCAGCCTAAGATTCTTCCCAGCCCTTGACAAACGTTTTGTTGCCACTTATGTATCTCTCCCCATACTCAACCCACTGAATCCTTTTTCTTTCACATCTTTACTAATCCTCAGTTGTTCCTTCAAATTAGAGCTCCCACATCTTCTTCTCTGTCCTGTTGCATTTACCTCTTTGTAGTTATTTCTATTAACTAAAATATTTTTCATCTATGTATGAAAAGGTTCTTATACATTGACTTGTATCCTGCCCACATCATTCAATGTGAATGTTCAATAAATGCTATTGATTAAATTCAAGCTAGTGCAAAATTTGTAGCTGGTATGCTGAAATATGCTTTGAACTTAACTTTGAAGGTATTTCAATTTTTGTATTGATCCATACTATATTAATGTTAGCAAATTTTACTTTGTGTATGTTTAAATTATCTATCTGTATGTTGTGTTTCTAAAAGGATAGTAGATTATTTAAAATTTCTAGAGACAAAAATATTCTTAATAAACTTGGGAAGATTGGGTTGATAATTTTGTATGTTTTATAAATATAATTCACAAATATAACTTTTCAGACATCTGTTTTGCTTAAAAGAGAGTACATCTGTTCCTGAAAAATAAAAATATATAGTCATAAATAAACAATTTAAACTTGGTCATCCAACTTAGTGTACTTATCCAGGTCAATGAGAAGTCAATACAAAACTACCTTCACAATCCTATCAGGAGAGTTTGGCAATTTCTAATAATTGATATTCAGAAGTTTATAGAATAATTACATTTTATACACGTATTCATCTTCTAAGTAGAATTTACTAGTCACTAAAAACTCTCATGCATTTAAACCTATAACAAATCTTGCTTATTTAGATCTACAGACCCTAATTTCAACCATGATGAAAGTATTTTAGTGATAAGAATAATTTATGAATAAAAATGTAATTTAGTGAATACCTTGGCAGTTAATGTTGATCGCTTCATCACAGTTCAGTCATGTTTAGAAAATCTAAGCAAGCTGTGTGATTACTCCAGGAAGCATGGGATGATGTGTTCAAATTAGTACCATCTGTGGATAGAAAAAGTTTGAGGTTTTTAGTCATTCTTAAAGAATGGAAATCTGATTCTCCATGCTGAAATGAGTGTAATCCTTTTTCTATCTGTAATTCAATAGGGCAGTTGCCTTGAAATAGTCTAGTTCAGCACACAGTTCATCAAAGAGAAGATACTGGATATAAATGAGGGTTACTGCTGGTCACTTATGAATACTTCTGAGGTAGCCTTGTTTAAAAAATTGTCTACAAGTTATACCATATATTTCACCTCAGATCAGATTCATTTTTGGTTTATCTTTCTAAATACATTTGAGTGAAAATGTGGACTAGATTTTGTACCACATGAAAACAAAAGGCTGTTTCAATGAACCATCATTTATTTCCACAGTCAACAAACACTTATGAGTGCCAGTATGTTCCAGTGTCCCATCACTGTGCCTGTCACATAATAGGAGGCTGAAATTGTCATTATGTTTCCTATAGCCAGGTTACAAATAACTCTTGCCTGGATTTAGTGGTTTTTCTTTTTAAGACCTTTTCTTCTCTGAAAGCTTAATTGGAGAATACTAGAGTCTGTGAACGAATATTGATCTGCTGAAAATTTTTACTATGTAGCAAAATTTGCTAGTAACAAACACCAGCTATCCTAAAATCTGAACATTGGAGGAAAAAATAGTTGATCATAGAGGCATGGGCATCTAGTCATCCCTCCAGATGGGATTAGCAAAGGGCAGCCTCTTCTGCCTTCTCTAGTTCATTAGCTAGTGAATATTTCCCTCTCATTTCCAGTGGTTTAGCAAACTCTAGGGAGAGAAAATTGAAACATGGGAAAGGTAACTGGTAGTAGATCTAAAAAAGAATAAATAAAATAAGGAAAGCATTTGTACATTGATTCTCATGAGGAAAGAGTAGAGTGTAAGATTTTAATGAAAACAAAAGTCAATATAAAAATTTTCAAGGCCAGGTGCCATGGCGCATGCTTGTGATCCCAGCACTTTGGGAGGCTGAGGTGGGCGGATCAGTTGAGCCCAGGAGTTCAAGACCAGCCTGGGTAACATGGCGCAACTCCATATCTACAAAAAGTACGAAATTAGTTGGGTGTGATGGCACACGCCTGTGATTCCAGCTACCCGAGAGACTGGGTTGGGAGGGTCATATGAGCCTGGGAGGTTGAGGCTGCAATGAGCCATGATTGTGCCACTGCATTTCAGCCTCAGCAACAGAGTAAAACTCTGTCTCAAGAAAAAAAAAGTAAAAATTTCCACATAATAAAAATGATCATCAGCAAAATAAAAAGACAAATAACAGATTTGGAAAATATATCTTCATGAAGGATCACAAAAAGGTTATATTAAAGGCTTAAATAAATAAATAGCAAAGCCATACACCCAATAGAAAAAAAAGTAGAAAAAATACAAATGATAGTTTATGAAAAAGGAAATTAAAGAGAGAGAAGTGCAATAAGCTTCACACTGAAACAGAATTTTTCCCCTCTGAAACTTTTATTGCATACTCTGTTGGCTTGGGGAACAGGCATTCTCATGCATGTTGACAGGAGTAGGTATTGGTAAAACCTTTCTGGAGTGTGATTTAGCAATGTCTACCAATGCTACAAATATGCATATGTTTTACCTAGCAACGATTATCCTACAGATTTACTCACACATATGTGTGGAATATGAAAGCATAGGCTTGTACATTACAGCTTGTTTACTGCAAATATTGGACACAGCTTAATATCATTTCATAGAGGCTGGTAAAATCAAATTCGATATATCCATTTCTTTTTTTTTTTTTTTTATACTTTAAGTTTTAGGGTACATGTGCACATTGTGCAGGTTAGTTACATATGTATACATGTGCCATGCTGGTGCACTGCACCCACTAACTCGTCATCTAGCATTAGGTATATCTCCCAATGCTATCCCTCCCCCCTCCCCCCTCCCCACCACAGTCCTCAGAGTATGATATTCCCCTTCCTGTGTCCATGTGATCTCATTGTTCAGTTCCCACCTATGAGTGAGAATATGCGGTGTTTGGTTTTTTGTTCTTGCGATAGTTTACTGAGAATGATGGTTTCCAATTTCATCCATGTCCCTACAAAGGATATGAACTCATCATTTTTTATGGCTGCATAGTATTCCATGGTGTATATGTGCCACATTTTCTTAATCCAGTCTATCATTGTTGGACATTTGGGTTGGTTCCAAGTCTTTGCTATTGTGAATAATGCCGCAATAAACATACGTGTGCATGTGTCTTTATAGCAGCATGATTTATAGTCATTTGGGTATATACCCAGTAATGGGATGGCTGGGTCAAATGGTATTTCTAGTTCTAGATCCCTGAGGAATCGCCACACTGACTTCCACAATGGTTGAACTAGTTTACAGTCCCACCAACAGTGTAAAAGTGTTCCTATTTCTCCACATCCTCTCCAGCACCTGTTGTTTCCTGACTTTTGAATGATTGCCATTCTAACTGGTGTGAGAGGATATCTCATAGTGGTTTTGATTTGCATTTCTCTGATGGCCAGTGATGATGAGCATTTTTTCATGTGTTTTTTGGCTGTATAAATGTCTTCTTTTGAGAAGTGCCTGTTCATGTCCTTCGCCCACTTTTTGATGGGGTTGTTTGTTTTTTTCTTGTAAATTTGTTTGAGTTCACCGTAGATTCTGGATATTAGCCCTTTGTCAGATGAGTAGGTTGCGAAAATTTTCTCCCATGTTGTAGGTTGCCTATTCACTCTGATGGTAGTTTCTTTTGCTGTGCAGAAGCTCTTTAGTTTAATTAGATCCCATTTGTCAATTTTGGCTTTTGTTGCCATTGCTTTTGGTGTTTTGGACATGAAGTCCTTGCCCACGCCTATGTCCTGAATGGTAATGCCTAGGTTTTCTTCTAGGGTTTTTATGGTTTTAGGTCTAACGTTTAAATCTTTAATCCATCTTGAATTAATTTTTGTATAAGGTGTAAGGAAGGGATCCAGTTTCAGCTTTCTACATATGGCTAGCCAGTTTTCCCAGCACCATTTATTAAACAGGGAATCCTTTCCCCATTGCTTGTTTTTCTCAGGTTTGTCAAAGATCAGATAGTTGTAGGTAAGCGGCGTTATTTCTGAGGGCTCTTTTCTGTTCCATTGATCTATATTTCTGTTTTGGTACCAGTACCATGCTGTTTTGGTTACTGTAGCCTTGTAGTGTACTTTGAAGTCAGGTAGTGTGATGCCTCCAGCTTTGTTCTTTTGGCTTAGGATTGACTTGGCGATGCGGGCTCTCTTTTGGTTCCATATGAACTTTAAAGTAGTTTTTTCCAATTCTGTGAAGAAAGTCATTGGTAGCTTGATGGGGATGGCATTGAATCTGTAAATTACCTTGGGCAGTATGGCCATTTTCACGATATTGATTCTTCCTACCCATGAGCAAGGAATGTTCTTCCATTTGTTTGTATCCTCTTTTATTTCCTTGAGCAGTGGTTTGTAGTTCTCCTTGAAGAGGTGCTTCACATCCCTTGTAAGTTGGATTCCTAGGTATTTTATTCTCTTTGAAGCAATTGTGAATGGGAGTTCACTCATGATTTGGCTCTCTGTTTGTCTGTTGTTGGTGTATAAGAATGCTTGTGATTTTTGTACATTGATTTTGTATCCTGAGACTTTGCTGAAGTTGCTTATCAGCTTAAGGAGATTTTGGGCTGAGACAATGGGGTTTTCTAGATAAACAATCATGTCGTCTGCAAACAGGGACAATTTGACTTCCTCTTTTCCTAATTGAATACCCTTTATTTCCTTCTCCTGCCTGATTGCCCTGGACAGAACTTCCAACACTATGTTGAATAGGAGCGGTGAGAGAGGGCATCCATGTCTTGTGCCAGTTTTCAAAGGGAATGCTTCCAGTTTTTGCCCATTCAGTATGATATTGGCTGTGGGTTTGTCATAGATAGCTCTTATTATTTTGAAATATGTCCCATCAATACCTAATTTATTGAGAGTTTTTAGCATGAAGGGTTGTTGAATTTTGTCAAAGGCTTTTTCTGCATCTATTGAGATAATCATGTGGTTTTTGTCTTTGGCTCTGTTTATATGCTGGATTACATTTATTGATTTGCGTATGTTGAACCAGCCTTGCATCCCAGGGATGAAGCCCACTTGATCATGGTGGATAAGCTTTTTGATGTGCTGCTGGATTCGGTTTGCCAGTATTTTATTGAGGATTTTTGCATCAATGTTCATCAAGGATATTGGTCTAAAATTCTCTTTTTTGGTTGTGTCTCTGCCAGGCTTTGGTATCAGAATGATGCTGGCCTCATAAAATGAGTTAGGGAGGATTCCCTCTTTTTCTATTGATTGGAATAGTTTCAGAAGGAATGGTACCAGTTCCTCCTTGTACCTCTGGTAGAATTCGGCTGTGAATCCATCTGGTCCTGGACTCTTTTTGGTTGGTAAACTATTGATTATTGCCACAATTTCAGCTCCTGTTATTGGTCTATTCAGAGATTCAACTTCTTCCTGGTTTAGTCTTGGGAGAGTGTATGTGTCGAGGAATGTATCCATTTCTTCTAGATTTTCTAGTTTATTTGCGTAGAGGTGTTTGTAGTATTCTCTGATGGTAGTTTGTATTTCTGTGGGATCGGTGGTGATATCCCCTTTATCATTTTTTATTGCGTCTATTTGATTCTTCTCTCTTTTTTTCTTTATTAGTCTTGCTAGTGGTCTATCAATTTTGTTGATCCTTTCAAAAAACCAGCTCCTGGATTCATTAATTTTTTGAAGGGTTTTTTGTGTCTCTATTTCCTTCAGTTCTGCTCTGATTTTAGTTATTTCTTGCCTTCTGCTAGCTTTTGAATGTGTTTGCTCTTGCTTTTCTAGTTCTTTTAATTGTGATGTTAGGCTGTCAATTTTGGATCTTTCCTGCTTTCTCTTGTGGGCATTTAGTGCTATAAATTTCCCTCTGCACACTGCTTTGAATGTGTCCCAGAGATTCTGGTATGTTGTGTCTTTGTTCTCGTTGGTTTCAAAGAACATCTTTATTTCTGCCTTCATTTCGTTATGTACCCAGCAGTCATTCAGGAGCAGGTTGTTCAGTTTCCATGTAGTTGAGCGGCTTTGAGTGAGATTCTTAATCCTGAGTTCTAGTTTGATTGCACTGTGGTCTGAGAGATAGTTTGTTATAATTTCTGTTCTTTTACATTTGCTGAGGAGAGCTTTACTTCCAACTATGTGGTCAATTTTGGAATAGGTGTGGTGTGGTGCTGAAAAAAATGTATATTCTGTTGATTTGGGGTGGAGAGTTTTGTAGATGTCTATTAGGTCCGCTTGGTGCAGAGCTGAGTTCAATTCCTGGGTATCCTTGTTGACTTTCTGTCTCGTTGATCTGTCTAATGTTGACAGTGGGGTGTTAAAGTCTCCCATTATTAATGTGTGGGAGTCTAAGTCTCTTTGTAGGTCACTCAGGACTTGCTTTATGAATCTGGGTGCTCCTGTATTGGGTGCATAAATATTTAGGATAGTTAGCTCCTCTTGTTGAATTGATCCCTTTACCATTATGTAATGGCCTTCTTTGTCTCTTTTGATCTTTGTTGGTTTAAAGTCTGTTTTATCAGAGACTAGGATTGCAACCCCTGCCTTTTTTTGTTTTCCATTTGCTTGGTAGATCTTCCTCCATCCTTTTATTTTGAGCCTATGTGTGTCTCTGCATGTGAGATGGGTTTCCTGAATACAGCACACTGATGGGTCTTGACTCTTTATCCAATTTGCCAGTCTGTGTCTTTTAATTGGAGCATTTAGTCCATTTACATTTAAAGTTAATATTGTTATGTGTGAATTTGATCCTGTCATTATGATGTTAGCTGGTGATTTTGCTCGTTAGTTGATGCAGTTTCTTCCTAGTCTTGATGGTCTTTACATTTTGGCATGATTTTGCAGCGGCTGGTACCGGTTGTTCCTTTCCATGTTTAGCGCTTCCTTCAGGAGCTCTTTTAGGGCAGGCCTGGTGGTGACAAAATCTCTCAGCATTTGCTTGTCTGTAAAGTATTTTATTTCTCCTTCACTTATGAAGCTTAGTTTGGCTGGATATGAAATTCTGGGTTGAAAATTCTTTTCTTTAAGAATGTTGAATATTGGCCCCCACTCTCTTCTGGCTTGTAGGGTTTCTGCCGAGAGATCCGCTGTTAGTCTGATGGGCTTCCCTTTGAGGGTAACCCGACCTTTCTGTCTGGCTGCCCTTAACATTTTTTCCTTCATTTCAACTTTGGTGAATCTGACAATTATGTGTCTTGGAGTTGCTCTTCTCGAGGAGTATCTTTGTGGTTTTCTCTGTATTTCCTGAATCTGAACGTTGGCCTGCCTTGCTAGATTGGGGAAGTTCTCCTGGATAATATCCTGCAGAGTGTTTTCCAACTTGGTTTCATTCTCCCCATCACTTTCAGGTACACCAATCAGACGTAGATTTGGTCTTTTCACATAGTCCCATATTTCTTGGAGGCTTTGCTCATTTCTTTTTATTCTTTTTTCTCTAGACTTCCCTTCTAGCTTCGTTTCATTCATTTCATCTTCCATTGCTGATACCCTTTCTTCCAGTTGATCGCATCGGCTCCTGAGGCTTCTGCATTCTTCACGTAGTTCTCGAGCCTTGGTTTTCAGCTCCATCAGCTCCTTTAAGCACTTCTCTGTATTGGTTATTCTAGTTATACATTCTTCTAAATTTTTTTCAAAGTTTTCAACTTCTTTGCCTTTGGTTTGAATGTCCTCCCGTAGCTCAGAGTAATTTGATCGTCTGAAGCCTTCTTCTCTCAGCTCGTCAAAATCATTCTCCATCCAGCTTTGTTCTGTTGCTGGTGAGGAACTGCGTTCCTTTGGAGGAGGAGAGGCGCTCTGCATTTTAGAGTTTCCTGTTTTTCTGTTCTGTTTTTTCCCCATCTTTGTGGTTTTATCCACTTTTGGTCTTTGATGATGGTGATGTACAGATGGGTTTTTGGTGTGGATGTCCTTTCTGTTTGTTAGTTTTCCTTCTAACAGACAGGACCCTCAGCTGCAGGTCTGTTGGATTACCCTGCCGTGTGAGGTGTCAGTGTGCCCCTGCTGGGGGGTGCCTCCCAGTTAGGCTGCTCGGGGGTCAGGGGTCAGGGACCCACTTGAGGAGGCAGTCTGCCCGTTCTCAGATCTCCAGCTGCGTGCTGGGAGAACCACTGCTCTCTTCAAAGCTGTCAGACAGGGACATTTAAGTCTGCAGAGGTTACTGCTGTCTTTTTGTTTGTCTGTGCCCTGCCCCCAGAGGTGGAGCCTACAGAGGCAGGCAGGCCTCCTTGAGCTGTTGTGGGCTCCACCCAGTTCGAGCTTCCAGACTGCTTTGTTTACCTAAGCAAGCCTGGGCAATGGCGGGCGCCCCTCACCCAGCTTCGCTGCCGCCTTGCAGTTTGATCTCAGACTGCTGTGCTAGCAATCAGGGAGATTCCGAGGGCGTAGGACCCTCCGAGCCAGGTGTGGGATAGAGTCTCGTGGTGCGCCGTTTTTTAAGCCGGTCTGAAACGCGCAATATTCGGGTGGGAGTGACCCGAGTTTTCTAGGTGCGTCCGTCACCCCTTTCTTTGACTCGGAAAGGGAACTCCCTGACCCCTTGCGCTTCCCAGGTGAGGCAATGCCTCGCCCTGCTTCGGCTCGCGCACGGTGCGCGCACCCACTGGCCTGCGCCCACTGTCTGGCACTCCCTAGTGAGATGAACCCGGTACCTCAGATGGAAATGCAGAAATCACCGTCTTCTGCGTCGCTCACGCTGGGAGCTGTAGACCGGAGCTGTTCCTATTCGGCCATCTTGGCTCCTCCCGATATATCCATTTCAATGTGCTTACTCCATACAACTCCAAACACTGAAGAAAAAGGCAAAATATATCCAAAGCATATATATAGTGACCCTAAATCCCAGTTTGCAGGGCAGTCTGGGTTTATGCTTGCTGTGCTGGCATTTCATCCAATAGACATTGCCTTTTACTCTCAAAAGTGACCTGTCTGTATAACAAATAATTTGCTGCAATGGAGTGAATGTTTATATCCCCCCTAGAATCATATGTTGCAGTCCTAACTCCCTGTGTGATGCTATTAGAAGGTGAGGCCTTTCAGAGATAATTAGGTCATTAGGGTAGAACCCTCATGAATGGGATTAGTGCCCTTATAAAAAGACTGCAGAGAGCTCTTTTGCCCTCTTTCTGCTATACAAGGACACAATAAGAAGCCAGCAGTCTGGAACCAGGAGGCTGGTTCTCACCAGAAACCTGCCATGCTGGCACCCTCATCTGACTTTCAGTTCCAGAATGTTAAGAAATAAATTTCTGTTGTTTGTAAATCACTCAGTCTATAGTAACTTGCTACAGCAGCCAAACTAAGACAGTCACTCTAGATATATTCTTTGGAAGTGAGAGAAGGGACTGGGAGGAAGAAGAGAGTCGGATATGAGGTTAGATGAAAAGAAAGGGAAGGCTGCACTCCAGCCTGTGCAACAGAGTGAGACCTTGTCAAAACAAAACAAAACAAAACAAAAACAAAAACAAAACAAAAAAACTTTTCAAGTATATCACTGTGCTTCAGATAAAGCTAAAAGTCATATATTTGGTTTAAGGACTCAGTGTAATGTGATTCCACTTACATTGCCTACTTCGTCCCTTCCCATTCATCTCCTTGTAGACCCAGCAGCCTTCATTAAGTGTTTTCAATGTGTGACACTCTTCTTCTTCAGGGTCTTAACACCTTCACACATCCTGATATTTTTTATCTGTGAAGCTTCTTCTTATCCTTCAGGTCTCTAATTAAATTATCCTTCATCAGGAAAGCCAAATAAAGTCCCCTGTTATACCCTCGATTCATTTGCTCACACATTCAAAAAACATTTATTGAATCACCATTTTGTTTCATTCAGTAGTCTAGACTCTGAGAGAGAAAATCTGTTATGTACATTGACATTTTATGTGTTTATAACCTACAAATAAACATCTATTTTTGAGTGATTTTTTTCAATATTTTTATTGAGATGGATGCGGAAGCAAAATCTTTTTGAATTTTTTACATATAATGTTGGGGTGATGTGGAGGTGAAAGTAGATTTGGCCTCTTTGGAGTGGGTTTTCAGTGCAGAGCTGAGATTTATAGGAAAGTAAATATCAGTTCAAAATAATGCAGGCTGTACAAACTAATAGCGCTATCTGAAAATAAATTTTAAAATAAACTACCCTTGAGATGTTCAGTTTCCCCTTGCTCTATGTATGTAAGCAGAGGCTGGGTAAGTAGTGATTGCTCATTTTGTAGGGGGAGGTTTGTATTGGTCTTCTATTGATGTGTAACAAATTATCACAAACTTAGTGGCTTAAAACAATACCCATTTATTAGCTCATAGTTCTATAGGTCAGAAGTCCAGGCGTGTTGTGCCTAGGTTTTCTACTTATTCTCACAAGCTGAAGTCAACTTGTCAGTCAACATGTTCTTGTGTAACTCAGGGTCCTCTTTCAGGTTCACGTGGTTGTGGTAGAATTTAGTTCCTTGCAGTCACAGGATTGAGAGCCCCTTCCCTGGCTGGCTTTTAGCTAAGGGCTTCTCTCAGCTCCCAAAGATGTTCTGTGTTCCTTATCATGCAGCTCCCTCCTTCTTGAGAGCCAACAATAGAGAAATTTTTGTACGTTGAATCCATCTCTTTAAAGCTTTGACTTCCTTTTCTGAAAACGGCCAAAAATACTATTCTCCTTTTAGAGGGCTCAGGTTATAAGGACAGGTCCACTGGATAGCTCTCTATTTTAAAGTAAACTGATTAAGATTCTTAGTTACAGCAGCAACATAGCTTTCCATCTGTACCTAGATCAGTGTTTGGTTGAGTAAGTGGAAGAATCTGTTTTTGTACAGGGACCGGGAATCTTGAGGGATATCTGCAGACACAAAGGTCAGACAAAGAGACAAGATGACCAAGATGATCTCTCAATTTCAAATTCTGAGATTACGTGATTTTTCTCATTTATTTGCCTGTTCTTATGGATTCAGTTGCCAAAATATATCTTAAAAACTGACTTCTGTACTGTTGCTATCACCTAATTTCTTCTTTCCTGGACAAATCAAGTAGTCTCTGAATTTCTCCCTTTTCCTGTTTTGCAATTACCAGACTGTAGTTGATAAAATGTACCTCTGGACATACTGTGACATTTTTTATAGCTTTCAATTGCCTGACAAGCTATCTATAGTTTCCTCTGACACAGTAAGTCCCCAAGCTATTGTGCAGTCTTGCTGTTTGTTATTGCCGACATGAATTACAAGCTGCAATTAAACTTGTCTTAGCTCACATCACCCTCTCTTCCATGATCTCCACTTTTACAATCAGTGAAATTCCATCTCATGTGCCATCTCTTCTCTAAAAACATTTTCTGAACACCCACGTCAATCAAACACATCCGATTTATATTAGAATATTTTGAAAATGTATCTTATGTTCAGATGATCTGAGTTCAAATTTAGTGACTGAGGGATTTGAAAAAATTATGAAAATTCTACTTTTTAGCCAATTCTAAAACTTCTTCCTCTATAAATTTACTTTTTTTCCCCTAAAGATAGTGTTTTCTCTAATTGCTTTTCTTCATGATAGGTAAAGATAAAACAGAATGTGTTGTAAATAGTGTGCCAGTTTTGGTAAATATATATATATATATATATATATATATATATATATATAGTAAATAAGCAATAGATCTGTAAATAATTCGATAAAAATTTAAGATGAAATCCAAAATTTTAACTGAAGTCCAGACCTCTCTCTACAGAATCCAGACTCAAGCTTCTATCTAGTATTTGATTTCTCCTTCTGGGTGTCTGAGAGGAATTTCAAAGTTAACCTACTCAAAAGAAATTGTGAATCTTCCTCCCCAAAGCTTACCCCTCTTACGGTCACCCACATCTTGATTAATAGTGACTTCATCTTTTTATTTGCTCAATCCAAAAACCTTAGGGCATTTTTTATTCCTCTCTTTCTCTGATATTTCACATACCACACATCAGCAAACCCTGCCAGCTCTCCTTCACATTATATTCAGGAGTTGAATGTTTCTCTTCACTTCTGCCACTACCACCTTGGACCAGGCCACTGTGATCTCTTGTGTTGACATTGCAGTTGCCTGCTAATTACTCTCCTCGTTTCCAGCCTTGTTACCCTTTAGTCTGTTCTCAACACAGTAGCTAGAGTGATTCTGTGAAAGAGAGAGCCTGCCACTTCTCTGCTCAAATGAAAGCCATGACAATGTCCTCTAGTGTCATGTACTGGTAGCTTGTACCAGTCACTCAGTCCTTCTTGTTATTCTCCAAATATACCAGGCATGCCTCCAACTATACAGTTTCCTCTGCTTCAAATTTCTCTTTCTGAAATATTGACATGGCTAGGTCCCCTACCTACATATGAATTTAGTATCTTCTTTTTCTTTTTTTTTATTATTATACTTTAAGTTTTAGGGTACATGTGCACATTGTGCAGGTTAGTTACATATGTATACATGTGCCATGCTGGTGCGCTGCACCCACTAACTCGTCATCTAGCATTAGGTATATCTCCCAATGCTATCCCTCCCCCCTCCCCCCACCCCACAACAGTCCCCAGAGTGTGATGTTCCCCTTCCTGTGTCCATGTGATCTCATTGTTCAATTCCCACCTATGAGTGAGAATATGCGGTGTCTGGTTTTTTGTTCTTGCGATAGTTTACTGAGAATGATGATTTCCAATTTCACCCATGTCTCTACAAAGGACATGAACTCATCATTTTTTATGGCTGCATAGTATTCCATGGTGTATATGTGCCACATTTTCTTAATCCAGTCTATCATTGTTGGACATTTGGCTTGGTTCCAAGTCTTTGCTATCGTGAATAATGCCGCAATAAACACACAAGAAAAAAACAAACAACCCCATCAAAAAGTGGGCAAAGGACATGAACAGACACTTCTCAAAAGAAGACATTTATGCAGCCAAAAGACACATGAAAAAATGCTCATCATCACTGGCCATCAGAGAAATGCAAATCAAAACCACAATGAGATACCATCTCACACCAGTTAGAATGGCAATCATTAAAAAGTCAGGAAACAACAGGTGCTGGAGAGGATGTGGAGAAATAGGAACACTTTTACACTGTTGGTGGGACTGTAAACTAGTTCAACCATTGTGGAAGTCAGTGTGGTGATTCCTCAGGGATCTAGAACTGGAAATACCATTTGACCCAGCCATCCCATTACTGGGTGTATACCCAAAGGGCTATAAATCATGCTGCTATAAAGGAATTTAGTATCTTCTAATCCCTTCTCTGATTACCTAATTTAAATTTTCAATATCCCTGAAACTCTCCTTCTTCTCATTCTTCTTTTTCTCCGCAACTCTGATCATCATCCAAAACACTACAGTTGGCCCTCCAAATCCATGTGTTCTGCATCCGTGGATTCAATCAACTACAGATGGAAAATATACAAAACCAAAATGTGTCTGTACCCCACATGCCCAGAACTTTTATTTCTTGGCATTAATCTCCAAACAGTACAACAGCTATTTATAGAGCATTTACATTGTGTTAGGTATTGTAAATAACCTAGAGATTATTTGAATTATATGAGAAGATGTGTGTAGTTTATATGCAGATACTACACCATTTTATATAAGGAATTTGAACGTCTTCTGATTTTGTTCTCCGTGGAAGGTCTGGGAGCCAGTACCCTGTGGATACAAAAGGTGACTATGTACAATACTTATTGATACTTTTATTGTTTATAGCTCCCCTGAATGTAAATTTTGCAGGGGCAGGAATTTTTGTCTGTTTTGTTCATTGTATTTTCAGCACCTACAATCCTACCTGTACATATTAGATGCTCTTAGATATTTATTGAATGTTGAATTAATATATCTTTAGAGATCAATGAGCTTTCTAAATATTTATTAATTTTCTTATTTTAAAATGTGAATATTAACATACAGTTCGCATTATGTAATTTTCACGTCATCATTTTGATTCTCTTTATCTCCATCTTCTTAACAAAGGCCGTTGAAGATATACAAAGAAAGACATGGTTAAGAAGAGTTCCAATATCACTTAATTGATTGCTCTTTCTTATTTCTAACCATAACATGCGTATATTACTTGCCCAATAAACTGTCTCTTGAAAACAGGACATGAGCTTTATTGTATCCTGAATCCCTAACACCAGGCTCAGAGCCTGACACATGGTATGCATTTGGCAAACCTGTAGTTAGTGTGGAAGCAAATAAATGACTCCAAGCAGGACTACATGTTAATTCTAAATATACATGAGATAAAATAAAAAAAAGATGAATTATATACATTAAAACTGTCAGTAATATTGTTTATTTAAAATTGTTTTATAATCAACATTTACTAGATATAAGATGTGTTTGTGTTTATTTAGACATTTAAATACACAAGTGTCTTCCCTTGGAACTGAATATTACAAACTCAAACCATACCTAGGGAAGTACTTAGGATGATATGAGCATACAGTTTTCCTTTGTAACAGTGAAATAGTTCTATCTGAAGCCAAAGTTTGTTTATATAAGCCACTTATGATTGAATTTGGAAGCAAAATCAAGAATTAATAAATTACAATTATTTTGTCCTCTACCCTTTTAAAATGGTGGTCCCGGAAGCATCACTCTAAGGTTCTTCCCATTAAGTGTGGGGATAATTAATCTAAGAGCTATAGTAATTTGACAGATCTCTACTAGCTGCTCCATAATAGAATTCTATTCTTTCTTCTGTTTATGAAGTGTTTGGTAATTGTAATTGCTTTTAATTTTTCCCTTAAATTTTTAGTTCCCAGTGTTCCCACAAATATTGCTTTTTCTGATGTTCAATCAACTAGTGCAACATTGACATGGATAAGACCTGACACTATCCTTGGCTACTTTCAAAATTACAAAATTACCACTCAACTTCGTGCTCAAAAATGCAAAGAATGGGAATCTGAAGAATGTGTTGAATATCAAAAAATTCAATACCTCTATGAAGCTCACTTAACTGAAGAGACAGTATATGGATTAAAGAAATTTAGATGGTATAGATTCCAAGTGGCTGCCAGCACCAATGCTGGCTATGGCAATGCTTCAAACTGGATTTCTACACAAACTCTGCCTGGCCGTGAGTATTGTCCTGACATGTACATACTGATTTCTGTTATATTCTGTATCTGTCTATATATTATGCTTTATACTTAATCTAATTGTGTGTAAAATCACTGAACATAGAAATAACTGAGGACACTACCATATATAACAACATGTTTATTTTTAATTTAGTTGAAACCCAATGAGAAATTCAATGTTAGTCATTATTAGGGCTTTTCTCAAACTCCCAAAGTTGTGCCAAGGTCCTAGAGTCTCATATTGCAACAGTGCATTGTGGGAAGCTACTCTGATGTGCTACCATTAAACCATACTGATTATTATCTAATGCCCTTGACCCAGGTCCACATTTTTCCTTCATATTTAGAGTTTCTGTTGCTTTTAAGTCCAACTTTACAACCTTTTCAGTGACTTCAAACTTAGACACACACGTGTGACCACAATAACCCTGATTGATCTGTCTGCAAGTCGTTTTTCAGCTTGTGTTTTTCAACTGCACAAAATTCTGAGGCAAAGAAATATCAAGCATTCAACTCCCAGCTTGAGATGGGAAGAAGAAAATACAGAGCAGAAACACAAATACTAGAAATTGTTTTGCCATCTATACATCTTTCAGGACTTTAAGTGCTTTTCCATACAAACCACTAAATGTATAGGTAAAGATTGCTCTTGCAACTTAGGTTTTATGTTTATAGCTAACTGGTTGCCCTGCTTGCTTGGAGAATATCATTAATCATAATTAAGTAAAAAATGTATATTCCTTATCCTGAACTCTGTTTACATAGAATTGTGATGGTTACTATGCAACATAAATAAGTTGCAAATCAAGTCCTGCAAGCCAGAGCTCTGGGAAATGGCTGCATTCTCTGAAATGCCATTTCTGCCCCAGCCCTCCAGAGCAAATTTCAGGTTTGCCAGGCCACCAATCCCATATAAATCCTTCAGATATAGGCCTTATGTTATCATCTTCCTATCTTGACTGAGACTCTTTAAAGGTGATTCCTTTCAAATCCAAATTACATATTCTTAAACATTTTTGATACTTATTAGTATAGTAATATACCTACACACACACACATAGATTTTCAGTGACAAATACCATGTTAGTACTTATAGATAGTGAAATACACTTTGATCTAGAGGGCTTTATTTTCTAGACCACCAATAGCGTCTCCTGTTACAATTTCCCAGAGTATCTGGCATAATGTCTGTAATAGTAAATGTTCAATAAATGTTTGTTAATATAATTTGACATTTGAGGTAGAATCCTGACAACTCAGACTTTGACACAATTGTCCAAACTTTTCTATTTTTGGCACTTTGACACTGGTTTCTGTAAGGTCTACCCTTCTGTTTTTTCTCCTACCTTCCTGGTAGCTCCGTCTCAGTCCTCTTTGCTGAATTATTCTCAGCAAATAATTGCTTTTTAACTGTAAGCATTAGAGAGATGAGAGAGCTGTACTTGGCCCTTTTCTCTTCTTTATCAGCACAAAACCCCAAGGAGATTTTACCTTAATTGCTCTTATTCTGGTCTATAGCTTTGAAGTCTGCTTACATCTTGACTATTCTCAAATACTATTTCCAGTCCTGAATGCTGCCTAGAACTCCAGATTAGAATACCTGCCTGATCAACTAATCACTGGGCTTGTGTGTTGAATATACTTCTCTATATTAACATCATCAAATACCAAATCTTCTCATATCATTATTTATCTGTTTGCAGAAAATGAAAATCCAGGCACTGTTCCTTTCCTCCTCAATCCTGCCCATGATTCATTTCAACCACACCATCTAAACAAATTCCTCCATTTGCATTACTATTACATTAGTACAACTCTTCATTACTGCTCCCGCAGCACTAGCCTAACTAGCCTCCTACACTGCCAGACTGGTCTTTTTCAACCTAAAGCAGATGATGTCACTTTCTTGCTTAAAACTATCCAATGGGCTGGGCGCAGGGGTTCATGCCTGTAATCCCTGCACTTTGAGAGGCTGAGGCGGGTGGATCACGAGGTCAGGAGATCGAGACTATCCTGGCTAACATGGTGAAACCCCGTCTCTACTAAAAAATACAAAAAATTAGCCAGGCATGGTGGCAGGCGCCTGTAGTCCCAGCTACTCGGGAGGCTGAGGCAGGAGAATGGCGTGAACCCGGAAGGCGGAGCTTGCAGTGAGCCGAAATCGCACCACTGCACTCCAGCCTGGGCACAGAGCAAGACTCCGTCTCAAAAAAAAAAAACAAAACAAAACAAAAAAAAACTATCCAATGTACTCCCATGGCTCTTAGAATAAATTTTACATTTCTTAACATGGTTAACAAGCCCTATATGACCTGGCTTTTACCTTAAACTTTAACATTATTTATAGCCATGTTTCCCCCATACCATTGTCTTCCACTCATACTAGACTTTTTTTGTTGCTTACACAAAATAAATTCTTAGAACTTGCATCTTTGCATTCCCTGTTTCTTTTGACTAGAATGTTCTTCCACCTCCTTCTTCACATGAGCAGCTTCTTATAACGTAGATCTTTACTTAAATGATCCCTGATCAGAATGAATTTCCCTGACCACTCAATCTAAAAATAGTCATGCAGTAATCTTATATAATATCATGTTATTTTAATGAACATTTATAATTACACGATCATTTTTATTTGCTTGTGTTTAGGATCTGCCTTGATCATTGCTTTTTTTTTTTTTTTTTTTTGCGACAGGATCTCATTCTTTCACCCAGGCTGGGGTGCTGGGGCACGGTCACAGCTTACTGAAGCCTCGACCTCCTGGGCTCAAGTAATCCTCCCACCTCAGCCTCCCAAGTAGCTAAGACTACAGGCACACGCCACTGTGACCAGCTAATTTAAAAAAAATTTTTGATAGAGATGAGGTCTCACTATATTGCCCAAGCTGGTCTTAAACTCTTGGGCTCAAGTGATCTTCCTGCTGTGGTCTCCCAAAGTGCTGAGATTTCAGGCATGAGCTACCATCCCACGCATATTTCCTTATTGTCTAGAATAGTTCCCAGTACCAGTAGATACTCTATAAATATTCCCTGAATGAGAGAAATTTGATTGATTAAGTTCTAGTGGGTAGGACAAAACAGATTGTTTTCCAGTGCAGGTGATGATAAGGATGATGATACTATAACAAAGATAGCAAAAATATAGAAAAAATTCAGTTTACTTTGGGGTTAGTCAGTAGGTATGGTTATTTTGAACCTGCTGATTTTGTCAAGAAATAGCTATTCTAATATAACTAGAAAACAGAAATAAGTAAATGCTCAGAGATCAGAACCAAATACATCAGTAGCCTAGATCTGGCTTGTGGACAGCTGATTTGTAACCTTTGGTTAAAATATGCCTGTGCCTTTGTGCCTGCTGCCACTAAGAGTTCCCATTCTGAGTATCTCACTTGGGGAGTACCTGCTTCTAATTACCACACTGAGCCAGGAAGTGAACTTTTTAAATGCACAGTCTCTTGCAAGCACACTTGACACTATTATACAAGATGTTTAATTAGCATAAAACAACATATAACATGATCAGTTCAGAAGTTGGTAAATGAAACTGAAAAGTTGGATTTCTAAATAATCCTACATTCTCAAGTCTTTCCACTTGAATATAATTCTTTCCACCCTATTTCCTCCACTTCTTACCCCCTTTTAAGTTATATGGCCATATTTTATTTCCAGGAGACACAGGGGAAATGGTCTTTCTACCACTGGGATTAGGAGAGAAAGATGAAAAGATTTATATTTTTCAACTTCGTGATAACAAACATATGATTGCATTCTCAAAACTCATAGCTTTTCAACTAAGTAGTCATAAGTGGTTGAGGATAATTCTTTAAATTTTGACAATGAGTTGGTTACTCGTCTTTTAGTTTCAAGAATGGAGGAAATTTTTGCTTCCAATGGAATAGAAGACATTTTTCTAATGATAAATATTGTACATTTGAATTTCCAAATTTCATAATTTATACATCAAGATAAAAGTTCTATTTATTATATTAAGTCAGGAAGAGATAATTTGAGATTATATGAGGAACTGCATATATTATTGCAACATAATATATATGGTGAAATAACATAAGAATAAAAGAAATTAGAACAGTTAAGTAACAGAAGTCTTGAAGAGCAATAATCCTTTTAATATTAAAAATAAGACATTCATAGATGTTGCTTCTGCATACCAAAGATGAAAATATAATGGCCATGTTGCAAACTCAAAAAATAATTTGGATGAAGAATAAGTTTTGTATTACGTATAATTCACTTAAAAATGTGGCATGGGTCATGTGGTGGCTCATGCCTGTAATCCCAGCACTTTGGGAGGCTGATGCGGGCGGATCATTTGAGGTCAGGAATTTGAAATCAGCCTTTCCAACATGGTGAAACCCTGTCTCTTCTAAAAATACAAAAAATTATCCGAACATGGTGGTGCGCACCTGTAATCCTAACTCCTTGGGAGGCTGAGGGAGGAGAATTGCTTGGACCCGGGAGGTGGAGCTTGAAATGAGCCAAGATTGTGCAACTGCACTCTAGCCTGGGTTACAAAGCCAGACTCCATCTCAAGAATAAAATAAAAATGCAGTATGTTGTTTCGTGATATAAAATAAAATAATAACTCTTTCTCTGAATTAGAGAAAAGACTAAACAACAATATAAAATAGTACAAAATAACTATCTCAGAGAACTGCATTTTATCCTAATGACATAAAGTTGTACTCAAGCACTTACTAATATAACATCTTGTCAAAACCTGGATCTTCTCTATAAAGAGTTATTGATTAATGGGTAGTTTGAAATCAAATTGTTTAAAATTTGAGTAACTCAAATAAAAGACCACCTAGTTTTAATAGTAAATATTATAAAAGTTTCTACAATGGATTATATAATCAGAAAACATGTTATCATTAACTGTCTGAGCCCATAACAAAGAGCATCAAAATTGAAGATCAGGAAGAAAAGTCAGAATGCAAGCTGAGATTTAAATTGGATTACCCTGTGAATCTGAGTGTACACCTGTAAAACAGAATAAATAAGGGAAACAATATTCAACCAACTCAAGCTAACCATTCTTTCTCTCACATGCTCTCACCTAGATCATTGAAGCCAAATTGCTTTTGTTCTCAACTAATCCGTATAATAGCCATAATCCTACTGCATGCTGAGAGTGTATAGATACAAATATAAGCATAAAAATTTTAAAAAATGGCAGAAATATTTACCTTGAAACATCACAGTCATGCAAATTATTTTACTCATCTATTTTTCTGATTATCCTTAAAGTCAAAAGCAGTTTGAGTGGTGTGTGTATATATGTGGTGGTGATGTAAAGTCACAAGCTGTTAAATGTTTCTGTGGTGCACAATAGATACTTATGCTGAGGAAATGTACAACTTTAAAGGAGTGTGGGTGTGAAATTAGTACGAAATGAAATGGGACTCTCATAATGTGCATCTCCTATAGACCACCAAGACTGGAAGACAGCAAGAAAGGAAAATTCCTGGGGTAACACTTAGGTTGGGAAAACCACAGGATACCATACTCATGAGGAATTTTAACTACCCAAACATCTGTTAGGTTAAAAAAAATTCAACAAAACATGCCTCATCAAAGAAGTTTCTAAGGAATGCAACTTTATGATCTAAAAAGAAGAAAACCAAATAGAGGGCAAAGTACACTTTAACATTATTTAAAATTAAAAATTGTTAATGTGTTACTAAATATTCAGTTGTTTTCCTTAGTTTCTTCTAAACTGTGTAATGCACTTATGTGATAAGTGTTATAGTAACAGAGGTAGAAATTATTCTTTTTATAAAGAAGCAATTATATAATGGTAAGAAGTGATTTTAGCCATAAGTAAATAGGAATCTATAATTCAAGACATTTAGAAGTTCATTTGGTGGCAGTGCAGTATTAGGATGGGCTCCATCTTGCTGCCACTAGAGAAAATAAATATCATTTATTCTAGACATGATGGTTGCACTTCTGCAAAATTAGTTAGATGCTGTTGAAAATCTTCTAAATTAGTTGCACAGGACTCCCTAATGGGTAATTCAAGACAACATTTCTGTCCTCTAGGCCCGAATATTGAAGTTATTGGTATAACCACTTAGGTTCCCATAGACATCTCAAACTCCATATTGCCACCTTCCCTTGCAAGTCTTTTCCTTTCTGTGTGTTCCGTGTCTCAGTTTACTGCACCACTATTCATCTAGTTGTTCAAACTAGTTATCTAGAAATCATTGTTAGTTCTTTTTACCTACTCTCATCCCCCACGAGGCAAAACCTGAGTCCTATTGTATTTACCTTCTAAATATCTCTTGTATTTGTTTATTTTTCTTTTCAAGTGTCTCTAAATCCAGACTTTTACATTTATCTCTTAGATAATTACAAAAGAGATCTAAATGGTCTTTCTGCTCTCATTTTCTACCATTCACCTGAACTCAGCATTTCAATACACCTGCCTGACCATGAATTTCCTCTGTTGAAAATCTTTGATCATTTTCTACATGCCTGCATGTTAAAACTATGCCCATTAGTAAGTTCTACAAGGTCACTTATGATTTGGTTTATATTTCTCACACATGCACTGTTCTTTCTCCTTTATGATCCAGAATCTTTGCTATTCTTTCTTATTGTCCTTTCTTTCCTCCTCTTCTGGTGACCAGCTTTGTTTTCGCTATGTTTTTAAGTATCTCTTTTGAGAAACCTTTCAGAAATCCTTATTTCCAGTCCCACTTCCCAAAATTTGTTTCTCAACAAGTGAGCATATTACATCATAGTTATTTCTCTCTCTTTCTTTAGTGGGGCTTTGAGTTCCTTAAAAGCATAAATAGCCAGCCGAGCATGTCTTATGTACCTTTCTGTCCCCTGTGCCTACTTTTAATCTAAGATTTTTTATGAATATGGAAGAAAGGCATTTGACTTTAATGTTAAAGTGTTACAGTGTCAAAATTCTCCATATTTTAAAATAGTTCATGCTGATTTTTTTAAATTTTTTTGGTCTAACGCTTGTCTTTCAAATGCTTGCATTGTTATTGCCAAAATTAAAATTCTCTTGGCCAGTTGCTTTTCATGTTTGATATATTCAGCTTCTTTTATTTCACAAAACCAGTATATATTTATTATTATTATTATACTTTAAGTTTTAGGGTACATGTGCACAATGTGCAGGTTAGTTACATATGTATACATGTGCCATGCTGGTGTGCTGCACCCATTAACTCATCATTTAGCATTAGGTATATCTCCTAAAGCTATCCCTCCCCCTCCCCCCACCCCACAACAGTCCCCAGAGTGTGATGTTCCCCTTCCTGTGTCCATGTGTTCGCATTGTTCAATTCCCACCTATGAGAGAGAATATGCGGTGTTTGAAAACCAGTATATTTTATATTGTTGATCATTTTGTGATTTTCCTTTTCATTAATTAACATAAGAAATATAAATTATTGCATATAGGAAATATTTGTATTGCATGTAAGAAATATGAATTATTGCATATAGAAAGGAAATAATTATTGCATTTAGAAATATTTCAAACAGTGAAGGAAAATAATAAATGTCCATTTCAGAATAGATTGGAGAAGCATTAAAAATATCTAAATGATTAACTGAGATAATTAGCTGGTAATAAGTATGTATAGTGAGACAGAGTTATAATAGATTGATGGTCCATGAAAGAACAAAGGGGAAGAACAATGTTTAAATTTAGAGTGCTAAGTGTGATTACAAAGAGGAGATATATGGGTGAAATCATAATTTAAAGGAAATGATAGAAAGCATATAACATTAAAGTATCTAATAAAGTATTCAACTATATATTTAATGTCAAAAGACCTTATGCTAGATTATGATGCAAATTTTCTAGAATTTAAATAAAAATACTTGTTTTTGAAATTCTATTTACATAAGCAAGTAGAAAGTTGTAGCAAAATCACTAAAAATCAAACAAAGAAAAGTGTAAAGATTATCACTGTTTTTTTTTTTTAAATCATCAATATTTTAGAAAGTCTGATTTTCATAAAGGAAAAAGGGGAGGAAATTTTCTCCCCATTAATAGCTTAGCTGTATTTTATCTTTTTAAACTTCAAATGAATTCTCCTATTTTCTCTAAGATCTCAGACTAAATTTCACGTTGAATTGAATTAACTTTTACTCTTCTGAGAATCTTCTTTCTGTTCATTCAACAAGAAGTGTAAAGTAGGTGTAATACATTGTGAATTTTTGTTTTAACCTCAGTTCTAAGTTCTAGCTCAGCATTAGGCCCTAGGTCAGCAAAATTTCAGCTCCTATTTCTTCTGCATTTACCAAGAAAGAATTCTGATTTAACTATGAAAATTCCAAACTATAGAAAAATCCTGGGATTACTATGCATGGTGTCTTGGTCACTTTTTGTTCATGCCTAGTAAATCAATTGAGATCCATAGGCTGCACAGTTAAGAATATTAGCAATGACTTACCTTACTGGGTGTTTGCTATGTGCTGGTACTATTCTAAGTACTTAAAACATTGATTCATTCATAAGTCTTTATTTCTAGCACAGAGTCTGCACTCTTAGATCTTGACTAGGACTTGAGCAAAGCCTCAGGGTAGTAGAAAAGTACCAAGAGATGGAGAGGTACTAACTGATATGACATAGAGAAGCTATCCAACTGTCCAATCATCTCCCAAAACAAATTGAGTGAGAATTTTGACACGCACCTCAAAATTATACTTTTGAGGTTTCTGATACCCTTGATTTTCATTTTTCTTTAATGATATCCTAGATATTTTTTACCCCAATTATGCCTGCATACAAATGAACAGGAGAAGAAAATAGGAAGATTTATCCTGGCCCTAAGACTCCAGTATGACGATGGCCTTACCTGAATTATTCCAGGTTGTTCCAATGCAGAGCTTCATGGTAGCATGAAAATGGTGATATTTTATGCTCTAATGGAACACACTGACCTGTTGTTCTAAAAACTTTGGGAATTGGAGGAAGTGAGTAGGGAGAACCCTCTTCATAGTTTATCCAGAATTAAAATAGAATGAAAGATAGGAGGAGACCAGTCTGTGGAATATTTGATGGCTTGATACATTTCCATGTTGATTACCAGCTCCCAAACTTCCTTTACATCTACTTCCCTAGTCTTCACAGAAGGAGTAATTCAATCCCCTTTTCCAATCCACTCTTATTTCTAAGAGTTGTAATCATTGGTCATCTAATCTGAAGAGCAGTGTCACTATTTTTTCAAATGGCATGTCGACATTATAGAGCAGTGAGTCTTAAACTTGAACTACAGTCATTACAACCACCTGGAGGACTGTTAATTGCTAAGCCCCACACTCACGGTTTTTGATTCAGTAAGTCTGGGGTAGTGCCTCAGAAACTGCTTTTCTATGGCTTCCCCAGTGATGTTGATGCTGCTGGCCTGGAGACACATTTTGAGGACCACTGTTGTAGAAAGTTGTTTTATAAACATGATGCTATTCTCAGAAAATATGTATTCTCTGATTCCAAAGTAATAGTAGTAATTAGAATATTTTCATTCTTACCTGGCATGTCCAGTATTGAAACTGAGAGGTTTTCTTTCTATTTTGTATTTTTTTTCTAGCTTAAGCCAGTCTGAAATTAGTCAGAAAATAACTCATTTAAGCATCAGATAAGATGATCATACAGTGAGTTCTAATACTATGAACATCCATGAATCATTCTTAGTATTCATGAATCTAATCTGACAAATTCTTAGGCTTGCTGTATTTGTAACACTATTGTGCTATACCCTCTGCAGCACCACCTTGCGGTTAGGACATCTAATTAGAAAACACACTTAACATCTCATAAAATGATAGGAAATATTTCCTACACCGACAGTGGTGTTGCGTTTTGGTCAGCGAAATCACTGGGCTCTAGGAAAACATCCAAACTACAAAAGGATAGCCAGTTATCAAAGTGTTTTAACCAGTGGACAGGAATATGTCCTGAGATACTCTTGCTGTGTGGAAATAAGATGAATCCAATTGCAAAGCTTCTTCAGGGCCCTTGATGCCCTGAATTGCTTAAGACACAGGAATCCACCAGCGAGTTGGATTTCTTCTAGTCCTGAGAGACATCTAACAGTCAGTGCTAATTTGTCCAGGTGTGCTGAGTCAAAGTCGACTTGTAGTCCTTGAAGTTGTTAATATTTGTATAGCTGAGAAAGGACAGAGCCCTTCACTTAGTGATGACAGTCACTAGAAATCTGGTGGCCTAGTGCACCAAATTCTGAAACTAAAACACCCTGAGTGGTAGGCCCTTTTAATAAACTTTATACTGAACTTAAATTCAAATAATTGTGCAGACAATTTAAATTGCAGGTATATAGAGCTGAAGTTTTCTGTTTTGTAAGTTGATGTTAAACCATATATTCATTTATGTTTATTCTTTTAGGAAAGTAATCATAACGAGGTACACTAAAAACCATAGAGTATTTTCTAGAATATTTTCCACTGTTAAGTTAGACTTACAGGGATCTGCAGATGGCAAAGTTACAAATAAGTCTTTGAATGTGCTTATTTTAAAAGTATAGTATCAGGCACAATAAAACTTGTTGATTCTTAAACAAAGTGGCATGGATGGGGGCATTCAAATTTTTATATGGACTAGGCAAAATGATGGTCTATCCAGACTCACCTTTGAGCTAACACACTCAGCATCAAGACACAGATGGATGGGAAAGATGACCCTGACCCACATAAGACCCACATTCCTGTGCAAGGATAGAAGCATGATAATCAGGAAATGATGGTTGTTAGTTACAGAAAATGCATTATGGTGAAAACCAGGGGGAAAGTGCTTATGAGAGGAAGTGATTGGATTATGGGGAATGAGAGAATAAGGATAGATCATTCCTACTGAGTAAATTGCTGTGATTTATAAGAGAAAGGGTATAGTGATATCTTGGCCCATTACTGACTAGATTCATTTCACAAACAATCCTAAATCAGAATGTGACAGTTTATGGGGAGACAAACAAAGCTCCCAACGATGCTTATAAGTTACTAAGCTTTTAAACTGGCATATTTTCAACTCCTCATACTTTTGCCACCATCAGCTCCATTTATTTTTGTAGCTGACATTCATAAATGTAATTCTGTAGCCACCCTTATGTGACACTAGTAATAGTTTACTATATGCTGTGATAAAAGGGAAAATGCTGGATATATTTTATTATATGTTTTGGGAATTTTGTTAAATTTCATAAGAAAGATACCTAAAATAATTTTATATGTATTTAAGTATATTATAATACTGTACAATACTAAAATAATTAAGTGCTGTTTTATAATAGATGGGCATTTTGGTGTTCTAAATATTTCTCTTAAATTACCTATGAATTAATCAAACAGTTACCTTTCATTGCTCCAGACAGGTGAAACACATATTGTTATATATTATATATTAATATATATTCAGTTATATAAGTTTACTTTTATTTTTCAGTTTGGATTTAGGAGCTCTAATCCTTCAAGAATACAAGTTGACAAAATACATTCTGAAGGAAATTTTTGGCAAAGGATTCAACACAGAAAACTTGTGTAACAAGACAGGCAATTTTATCAAGAACTTTACTGAAAATGCAAACATTGTTTACAGTGATTGTTTCTTTTAAAAAAGGAAGAAAGAAGGGAAAACGATTTTGGGAAAAGTTCAAGAAATGGCATTAAAGCATAGCTCAGCAAGGGGCTAAATACCTTGCTTTTTTATAATGATTGATCAGTGCAAGGAAATTAAAATATTTAGTAGTATAGGTGATTATATGTGTTGTCATGAATGATCTTTGAATGTCATTTTTCTCTTACCTCTGCTTGGGGTCAGACACTCCCTGATGAGGGATTTGATAGCTAGTATTAAAGGAATGATTGCAGGGTTGACATTTTATTGTGAAAGAAGAGAAGTTGAAAGCAAAGCGCTATATTTCTTTCTGAGCTGGCATACAGACACACTCACAAGCCAGAGTTTTCCTTGGGAAAACTTTGCACTTTGTCCTCAAATGAGACCCAAAGAAGCCATTATAGAGCAGAGATACAGAAATTTTTCCAGATACAAGCTACCGCAGAAAAATCTCACAACTTTCTTAGCCGCAGAAAATTCTCAATACACTTTTCATGATGTCTGGGCAATGATAATGTGCCACTCTACTTGCTTGCTAGAATGAGTTAGGTTGAAAAGTATAGTCCCAACAGCATCGAGTAGTATATGTTACAGAGGTACATGAATCAAATAGATGTTGGAGATGATCTTTCCTTTTTGATGTAATTAATTTTAGCCCATCTTTCTGGTATGAGTTAGATACCAAGGATCACAGTCTATCACAGCCCCTTCTACTTCATGGCGTTTGTCTTTTTGTTCACAATAGCCATCCTAACAAAAGAAGACATTAACGCTGGTCTTAACGGCCTTACATTTTCTGGCCCCCATTTCCTCTCGGATTCTCTCATTCCAACTCAACTGGGCTTCAGCTTCACTGTGGTCCTTGTTATTCTTAGGACATACCAGGCGAAATCCTGCCTCAGGGTCTTCACGCTGGCCATTCTCCTCCTGGACACTCTTTGTCCAAACAGCCAAACAGTATTCCCTTACCTCCTTCAAATATTTGTTTAAATGTTATCTGCTTAGTGAGGCATGTGCTGACCACTATATTTAAAATAGTAACACCCTAAGCATCTTCATGCCAATGACCTTGTCTCATTTTTCACCATGGTACATAATACTTCCTAACATGGTATATAATTTACTTGTGTATTATATATTCATTTATTTATATTTTTCTAATATATATTATTTGTCTCTCTCCATTAAAATGGAAGTTCCATGGTCTTTGTCTCTTTGGTTCTCTTCTATATTTCCAGCACTTCCAAAGTGCTTGGCATGCCTTAGGTGTTCAGTAAACTGTTGCTAAATGAAAAAGGTTAAACAGTAGAAGCTTTATGGATGGATCCAAAGCTACCTTGATCACCTGTATGAGCTTTTTGTCCTCTTAGTGCCTAGCACATAGTAAGTACTTAATAAATATTTATTCATTCAATGAATGCATAAATTTATTCTCAAGGCCAACTAAACATTTGGTTATAATAAAGACAAGGGGACTCTAAAATATTTTCCTGTTTTATACCACTTGAAATGTGTGGCCGATCAGAAAATTGTTTCTCTCCACACTGGTTCTTACAGAGCTGGAAGTCAAATTTTTCAAATAACATTAATAATAAGGGAGCCTTAATACATTTATACAGAGGTCATATCCCATCCCCTTTTATAGAGTCAGAGGCAGAAGAGAGGCCATTGAAACCCACAAAGCATCTTATATTTATATTTTTCAAAGCAATTAATTATGCTGATGGCAGGAGACCTCTTATAGCTCTCATCTGTTATGTATAATTACCTAAATGAATTAGGCTACAATTTGAGGCGGTTTTCCTAGGACCATAAAGCTAGCAGTAAAAAGAATGAAAATGTCTGTTTATGCAGGGTATGTGTATGATTCCTTGATACCTTAGTTGTTGCAGAAACTGTGTACCCAATTCTGTCTTCATCATTAGCATCTCTTAGCTCATCAAATCGAATCCTGGAGCATTCTTTCTTTACCCTCTCCCCTGGATGTTTTCTTGGCAATATAAAACTGGATCTTTGAGTACGGGGTGTCAATGTTCAGATTATTGTACAGTTTTCAGAAGTACAAATAGGAAGAGTATCTTTGTCACTCCAAAGGTATTTGTTCACTGAAAGTTCCTTAAATGTATTTTCTAGATTCCTGTATAGTTACATTCAAGTACTATTATTAAAATATGTCAATGCTATTATTAAAATATTTTTGGATTGAGTTGTGCACCTAAATTCCATAGACATAATGTTATATGCCTATGAAATATATTCTAAATATCAATTACTTATTCACAGTTTAAAGATTGTCACCACTATTAATCTCTTAGTCTGTTTTGTGTTGCTATAAGAAAGTATCAGAGACTTGGTAATTTGTAAGAATAGACATTTGTTTTCTTATAGTTCTGGAAGCTGGGAGGTCCAAGATGAAGGTGTAGACAGATTTGCTTATCTGGTGAGGGTTGCACCCTCTGGAGGGGAGGAACGCGTGTCCTCACACAGTGGAAAGCAGAAGGGCAAGCTATCCAAATGCTTAGTGAAGCCTGTCTTATAAGGACCTTAATCCCATTCACCATGGGAGGTATTCTCATGACGTAATCACCTCTTATAGGCCCCACCTCTTCATACCATCACATTGGCCATTGTATTTCAACATCTAAATTTTGGAGGGGACATGTTCAAATGATAGTAACATCTTATAGCTCTCTAGTATTGAAATAAACCTTTTGACTCTCTTCAGAGCATGTGATTCACTTGAACCAGATATACTGCCCATATTTATACCATCCCAACTTGCAAGAAATTATCTGCAATTTAAAAACAAAGACAAAAACTTTCTCCATTCTGATCCTATTTGCTTCATTCCAAGCTCATCTTTCCATTTGCCAGATAGGCCTCTCAGACTTCTGGAGGTTCTCAAACTCAATGAATATGAATCCAAATTTGTCATCTCCTACCATAGTCTTACCCCACCAAAATCAGTGTATGTTCCTGAATGTGCTGCTGTGAACTGCCAAAATTCACTAATATTAATGCATGAGTTAGCTTTTACTACTTTCTCTGTCTCAATTTGCACCCACATCAAATTATTCCGAGTTCTTTTTATTAATCTTTCTATAGTGACTCTAGGTTTCATCTCCTTCTATCTATCCCTTCTGTCACTATTCTTATTTAGGATCTCATGTTTTACTTGGCCTTTTGGAAAGAGCTTATCTACACTCAGTGTTTTTCAAATAACTTAACTTTTTCATAGTTACCTGAGTTGTCTTCCTAAATCAATGGAAAAATAATTCTTTTCTCAAAAACCTCAGCAGAATCCCACTATTTAAAGAATAAACTCCAAATTCTTTAACGTAACAATCAGATACTCTCTAGCTTAATTCCTAAATTACTACTTGGGCTTGTACATTTTTATTCCTCCATAAATACTGGTCTCTCTGTGATAGTTCTGTTTCTTGGATTTAGGGATTCTAAATCTTTTTTTGTACCATGAATCCCTTTGGAAATCTGGTGAAGTTTATTGACTCCTTCCTAGAGTAATTTATTTTTTACTTGTAAAATAATAACATTACCAAGATAAGCAATTCTACAGCAATACAACTCTATCTGTCTGTGGGTCCTGTTGTTTATGTCTTTGTGGCTTTTCTATGATCCTCCCCTTATCACAGAAGTGCCCCTAACCCTGCTCTATCCTTCTCATCTATCAAAGACTAGTGCAATTCCCACCTTCACTGTGCATCTTTACCTTGCAACCCTGCCCCATCTGTATCATCACTTTGCTCTCTCATTGTAGATTATATGTTATTTATTTCTATTTATCCCTTATCTTTATCTTTTATGATACTTTGGTAATTGACAACAATGTGGCAAATACTGAACTAGCCACTTTTACATACTTTGTTTTCATAATTTCTTTTAAAGCACTATAAAATATTCATATGATGGGGAAACTGAGGTCCAAACATTTTGGTGTTTCACCAAGATCATACAACTTGTATTCTTGCTAGATTATGAGTTATTTGAGGAAAGGAATATTTTATCTTCCTGATTATATCTTCTCCGGATCTGTGGGATAGTACTTTTTCAATAATGTTTGCCCATATGTATTTAAAAATTGAAAATATTGGGAAATACTTATCTCTCAATATTTAATATCATTAGAATTGACTAGGGGCCCCAGGAGGACAGAGGTGTGTGCAGCAGTGTTCTTAGGTTAATGTCTGTGTGAAATTAACTGTGGCTAAATCTTTCCCTGCATACTATTATCTCTCCTAATTCCCAGTGGCTTCACAAATTGAAATTGTACACATAAGGATTTTAAACAGAAACATTTTTAAGATATTGTCTCTTGTTTTGCGTTACTGAAAAAATAACAAAGTAGGACAAATTAAGAAAGTAGAACAAATTAAAGAATTTAATTGGAGTCATAAGGAATTCAAGAAATATTTGAAGATTGCATTTCTAATAATAGATCAGAACAATTGAATAACCATTTCATATTCTCCACCCTCAGTGAAAACAATAAAATCAACTCAATTTACATTTGTAAAACAATATATGTATACTTTCATTATACCAGTTTTAATTTTCAGCTGTGCTTCTCTATCTCTCTGTAGTCAAATACTACGTTTCTGCAAGGGTTTTCTTAAAACAGCATTGCTAGGTTAACTGTTTTAAAAGAAAAATATTTATTTGCTTAAAAAGGTTTACTTTAGCAATAGTAATGCTTTCCTTTCAAAATATTATTTCAAGTTTTAAAATAATGAACTTATGATTTTAATTAATTAAGTTTTCACGTGGAAGTTGTTCATCTAGAGTAACTAATTTTAAAGAATTGGATCTTTTTATTTGGTAATGCCTTTAGCACTCTGTGAAATAGAAATTAATGTAAAATTAAAATTAATTTATTATGACTATCCATTTTTCATGGTCTTTTCTATTATTGTGCTGTAGCAAGTACTAATTCTAATGTAGCTAGATAATTAATTTTCTATTGTCATAGCTCCAGATGGTCCTCCTGAAAATGTTCATGTAGTAGCAACATCACCTTTTAGCATCAGCATAAGCTGGAGTGAACCTGCTGTCATTACTGGACCAACATGTTATCTGATTGATGTCAAATCGGTAAGGCATGTCTTACCTTCTGTAAAAGTCAGTATAAAATGGTTAATAATACAAGATTTGGAACCAGACTATTTGAATTTGAATTTTGGCTCTGTTAGACAGTAGGAAAATTACTTTACTTGTTTGTGTTTCAATGTCTACATCTGTAAAGATTAATAATAGTAAACAGGGTATGAGGACTGAATCAGTTAACATGCATAAAGAACTTGGAACATTCCCTGAGATATGGTAAATGCTCAATAAATATAAAATATTAGCAACATTATTATTATATGTTTTATCAGTGTATAGAATGTGTATATATATGTATGTATATATACACACATACAAGTGGTTAAATTGGTAGTAATACAAATATCTGGTTTACAGTACGGTAGAAAGTGATTCATAATACAAAATGAGAAGAGAGAAGGCATTAGGAGAAATATCTTCCAGATAAAATAACATCAGAGCTAAGTCTTGAAAAATAAGTGAAGCAGAACATAAAAGGTAAATGGGAATAGGGGTGTAAAAAAGTAAGCCTCATTCAAGAAAAATCAAGTCTTTTGGCAATCTCAGGCCATAGCATTAAAAAAATAAGTTCTAAGAGATGAGGCTAGATCCAGAGGCTGACTATACAACAAGTTACAGAGTTAGGGTTTTATGTTAAGGGCAGTGGGGTGCCAGTTGGTGATACAGATTTCTACTGTATAACATAGGCATGGTTGCAGTGTAGAGGATAGATTGAGAGCAGTATGGGGGGTGTAAAATCAGGCAAGGAGACAGGAAACTATAAAAGGGCAAGGAAAAAGAACAGAGGAAATGTAGCAAGAGAACAGAATGAAAAATAATCTAAACCTATAGAATTTGGTGAAAAATCAACTAACTCATGATGGTGAGTGAGTAGGATAATTAAGGATGATTGTAAGTTATATGACAGAAGATTATGAGGAGGAACAGATCTGTAGAGGAAAGGAATGAGTTCAGTATTAGACACACTGAATTTGAAATACGTGGCAGTCCTCCAGGTCAATACAACCATTGGCAGTATTAAATATGGATCTGGAGCTCAGGAGAGAAATTCTGGATTTGCAGATTTGGGTAATGTTAGTATTTAGAAGATAGTCAAAATTATAGGAGTGAATGAGATTCACTATGGAATGTGCAAAGTAAGATGACAACCTAAGGACAGCACCCTGGGGACTATCAACACTTAAATAAGAGGCCACTGAAGAGACTGAATGGGAGTAGATAGCCATTTGGATGGAAATCCAGGTATGAAAGTCAAACGCTTCATATAAGATAGGATGCTCAATGATGTCAATAATGCAGAACTGTTAGCCAGAATAAAGACTGGAAGTATTTCCTTTGCACCCTGCTTGGGTTTTGCTGGGCCTGATGAACACAGTTTTCTAATAGCATCTTATGCATTAAATTGGATAGCATAGTGATTTCTCCTCCTTTCTCTCTGTCTCTTGACCAACTTTATAATTTTATTATGTCTTTGTAGTATTCCTTAAATGGAGATATAATGCTTCTATCTCAAAAGACCTGTCATCATTAAAATAAAATTGAAAGAATTGTTGATGTATTTGTTCTCCAATTCAGTCTCTATTTTCTGTTCCTTTTGTAGAGCATATTTGTGAAGATTTTAGTATGTAATTAGCCAAAAATAATTAGCATGAATGATGAATGCCCTGGGAATATGCATTAAAAACAAATTATAAAATGATAAAGCTTTACTCTGTCAAATGAAAGGCACTTTATTAATGAAAATAGTTCTCCCTTGGAAATTCTGCTTAAAGGAACAAAAAAAAAACATATTAAGAAGTGATTTTGTAATCTCATTCTTGTAGCCTTCTTGCTGAGTTTCAAAGTGAGCAAGGGAAAGAGGGTAGAATGGGAAGATAACAAATATTTTAATTGCTTATTTTCTACAAGTTACATGTTCATCTCTTCCTATTCATTATCTTATTATATGTTATCCAGCAATATTTTCATATAAACATTATTACCTTCATTTTGTATAAAAGAAATCTAAGGAACAGAGACGGTGAATAACTTCTCACAGAGCTAAGACTTGGCTAAAACTAACAGATCAACAATGGTTTGACAGGAGAAAGGGAAGGTCATTAAATAACAAATAAAATTTGCCAACATAAATATAGCCTCACCAAAACTCCTTTAGATCAACAATAGCAAGAACAGATTCAGACAGAACCTAGTAATTCACAATTTCTTTAGGATTCTTGGAATTAAGTAGAGGTATTTCCTTCCTTCCTTCCTTCCTTCCTTCCTTCCTTCCTTCCTCCCTCCCTCCCTCCCTTACTTCCTTCCCTTCCTTCCTTCCTTCCCTTCCTTCCTTCCTTCCTTCCTCACACATTTTAAAATACTTCCAATGTACCAGAACTGTACTAGGTGCTGGATATGTAGAAGTGAACAACTCTGATAAAGCACTTCTGCAGCTCATTTCATTAATATGTAGTTATCAACATTCAAGAATCACTGGTTCCCAGACTAAGGAAGAATACATAGCATTGCACTTGGGACTTATTGTGCAGCCTGTCTTCTACAAAATACTAGCCACACCGATAAAACTCTTAACTTTAAAAGTGTAAACAAAAATTGTCAATCTTAATAAAATGTAAATATCATCCTAGATGATTCTGCTGGAAATTAATGCATTTAGGATCATTTTCATTGTTCCTTTTACTCTTTTACTGAACAAATTGTTATGAGTAGCTTCTGTGCATCAAGACAAGGATGAAAAACATAAAGCTCTGCTGTCAAGTAGCTCACACCCTAGTGGTACACACTGGAATAGAAACAGCTAATTATAGAGTTTGAGGTATGAAGTTTTGTGGGGAATATAAGGTAACAAAGTAATTAAAGTTCCTGTTATGGGAGGCATAGAAGATAAAGGAGACTTCATAGAGCAGGTTAAATATATTCTAGGACTTGACGAATGAATAGGGGTACGCAAGATGGGAAAGGGTGGAGGAGGGGTAGGAAGAGAAAAAAAATAGGAAGTGGGGCAGGAAGAGGAGAACCAGAGTCTAATTGCTGATAATGAATATAAAGTAACACTTCAAAAATGATGAAAGACATTTTATAATAATAGATTATCAAGTACAATATGAGCAAACAAACTTGGAATTGATTGAAGGAAAATGAGTCAAAAAGATGTGATTTCAGTCCTGGGTAAGTGGACAAGTAATAGCTAACAACAACAAAGGTGTAGTAGGTTTAATAAAGAAAGGTAATGATGATCTTTTGTACTGCCAAATTTGAGGACCGAGAATTCCTTTCAAATTTTGTTAAATACTTTTAAAGATATAATATATGCGTGCCATGTCATATTTTGCAGCTTGATATTTGTTATCTATTGTTTTAATGGAAGGCATTGGAAGAGTATAATTTATAAATTATACTTATAAATTATAAATAGTTAAATTTATAACATCAAACCCAGTGACCTTGTGGAAGTGTAGAATGCTATGGACTCTTGAAAGACCTGGGCTCAAATCCTTCCTCTGCTACTAAGTAACCCTGAGGAAGTCACCTCACCTCTATAAAATCAGAATTCAAATAGCTATAAAAGACAAGTGACATGAACCAGTAGTCAAAGTGAAGCCAATTGAGTGGGGCTCCAATGAATGGGACCCAGGCCCCTTTACAGAGGTCAATAGTTACCCATCTCTGCACCTCTCAATAATATTTTTTCAGCATGGAATTAAGCCTAGTCTTAAGGAAAATTACAAAAAGCATATTTTTATGTGATATTCAAATGTTAACAACTAGTTAAATACACATTTTCTGCCAGTGGCATATATTCCTGATCAATAGGATTTCTACGCTGATTTGTTTTTCTTCCATTTTCGAGAAGTGGGGCATTTCTGTCCACTGCTCTGTCTTAAGGTGGGAATGATCTATTTGACTGTATGCAACGATAGTATTATTTATATCATCCTTTTACTATGTTTCTTTTTTTTTCTTTTTTTATAGCAACATCTTTTTTAAAAAAAATTGAGTTAATTTTATTTACATTACCTCAGCAAACATCTCTATAAATGAGTTTCCAGGACAACATTTACAATATAGTTATACCATATGCAAATCAATAAGTGTGTTTCGCCATATTATCAATAAAATATGTTCTTAGCAAAGAGCATTAAAAGAATACATTGAACCAACCAACCAAACAAAAAATATTTCAAAGTTATAAGGGAGGGTCAAGTTGAAAATGGACTTAATAGTGTTCACTGTGTATAAAACCTGGTTTTAAGTGTTTCAATTAAGATACCTGAAAGTAGTATGTATGATAGGATTTTGAATTTTCTCATGGTTATCTTGGGAAAAGCCCTTCTACTTAGTGCTAGCAAGTGTAGTTATGTTTAATATCTGGAGTGAATAGGCCAGAACCTCCATAAAGGACAGACTATGTTTGAACAAATCATATAGCTACATTTCATATGCCTAAAGACACTCATTTATGCACATTAATAATTATGACATCCACAATTAATTACTATCCAGTGCTATGCATAGTGCTAAATCAGAGTTTTTCAAACTGCAGCCATCATCAGAATTTTTAAATGAGGTGGAATAAAGTTAAAAAGAGCAGAAAATATCAAAGTGTACTTCAGAAAGATGGTGTATTTCTGAAAAATGTGTTACAGTCATAAGATACGTATATATTTTATATCTATCAGTCTTATTTTCTGAATTATGTTACAAAGAGTGTTTCCTTTTGTGGGTAATGGTGAAAAAATATTGAAATCTATGTGCCAACTACTTTAGACTTGTCCTTTCTAAATCTCAGTGAAACACTGTAAATAGTTGTTATTAGCCCAATTTTACATGCATTGAAAGACTAGACTGTGCAGGTGGTTTCTCAAATACTACAGGAGCTATAAGTGGCCAATTTGGGATTTGAGCCCTGTGTGATTAGGTACCAAAACCTCTATGCTTTCTTCTACAAAATATTGGAGTCAAAAGTGGAGTTTCATTGACTGCAAAGATGATTTTTGCTTATTTATTTAATGGGTTGGTTAATCACGGTTGGCTGGTTTGGCTTTTTTCTTTTACTTTCAACTATTAAAATAATTAATAATTAGTAAGCTGTTATAATAGCACTTTAGATTTCCCAGAGCAATCTGATTGTAAAATAAATAAATACAAATTTGGCTAGATAAATACATCTCACGTAGCTTTGTATTATTATGTTTTGGTGACTCAGATTTCAAGTGCTGCTTCCTTAATTTTTACTTATATTTTCCTATAGGTAGATAATGATGAATTTAATATTTCCTTCATCAAGTCAAATGAAGAAAATAAAACCATAGAAATTAAAGATTTAGAAATATTCACAAGGTATTCTGTAGTGATCACTGCATTTACTGGGAACATTAGTGCTGCATATGTAGAAGGGAAGTCAAGTGCTGAAATGATTGTTACTACTTTAGAATCAGGTAAGGAGAATTTCTCAACCTTGCTAAAAATTGACTGAGATTTAGCTGGCTTTCTTACAGTTCATCATACTCCACCAAAAAAGGATATGTGTTATGAGAAGTTTTTAAAGCATATAAACAAAAAAATTAGTGACTCTCTGCAACTGACAAAAAGGAAGATTTCTATTTATATTTTTGAGGTAAAGAGGAGTTATGTAGAATATTCAATCCTTGTAAATACAGCAACAATTAAAGGTATCCGCTGTATTTCTTTGCACTTATTTAATCTGCTAATTGTTTCAGAAATTAAGTAAGCTTGCCTAAGAGATAATATTTCCAACTGTCTATATCCAATAACACTTCAACTAAAATTCTATTTCAATTATTTCTGTCCCATTATTTGAATGAATATTAAACTTGTAATACTCTGTGAGTATTAAATAATCTGGAATTCGAAAGTAGAATCCAGCTCACATTTATCACAGCTGTTGTCTTCCCTTAGTCAAGTAATATATGTCTTATTATATAACTCTTTGATAAATGTCAGAATACATACAGATTTCCTCAAGTTCTTATGAACAGGGTCTGAATGAATAATAAGATTGTAACCAATAAGAAATAAATTTGGAAATCAACATCCCAGAACTTGCTTGCCCCATCCTCCTTCAGACTCCTGATGTTCTTTGCCACCAGATATATCATTGGAAAAAGCAGATGAAGGGATATGTTGCTATAGTTTATTTGTTGCTATCTGTAAGGTAAGTATAGGAGGTAAAATTTTTTTACAGCTAGTTTTTTTCATTACATTATATTCTCTATGCATTTTGTCTGTAAACTTATGGTTCTAAATTAAAAGGTAAATTTTATCATCAGCATCCTAAAATTCCATTTGTTCCTATTTGTCTGCCAAGTATCACAGGTATCTATTTTCTGATTATGCTTTTTACTTCTCAATCCCTCCTACCTGTGAGGAAAGATATGATGAATGTACTCACATTTATACCATAAAGCATTGTTTGTCAAATCTTAATGTGCTATCTGTTTCAAGGATATCACAATTTAATACATTTTTACTAAATCTCTTAAGAGTAGAATTTTACGTGTATAACCAAAAATCTGGGGACTAGGAAATTTTTTACAACATTGAGAGAATTCCTTGGTTTATCTGACTTAAAATCACATCCTAAATTTAGAGAAACATCTCATAAGAAAATATATTTATGACACAGCATAAAAACGTGTAGTAACAAATGCAAAAATATCTCTCTTGAACCAATTTAACCTTTATTTTAGCTTTGCATTTTTCCATTTAAAATGAAATATTTGGCACAATAGTACGTTTATCTGCTTCTCTCTCTTTTATTCTTTGCTGTTAATTTATTTACATTTTTTGCAAGATAATGAAGCTTGAATATCTGAACTGTTGACAGCCAAATATTACATTTCTTCATGGAAATTCTTTACTTAGTATGGAAGGATATAACTATTTCAAGTTGATCAAAATAGATATAGTTATTCAATCAGTCACTTATATAAAGAACACTAATTTTGTTATGCATCAAGAAGTAGCTCCTTTATTCATAAAATAACTTTTATCCTCATGCATATTTTAATAATGTATTGATGCTTAGCTTGTCATATTTTAAGCTGTTATTTATCTAAAATAAACTAAAATATTTATACTATATAAAGAACTCTTAAAACCCAACAATTTAAAAAAATCCAATTAGAAAATTGGCAGAAGACATGAACAGACATTTCACCACAAAGGAGACATTGTTGGTAAAACAAACAAACAAACAAAAAATGACAACATAAGTTTTCAATACCATTAGCCATTCGGAAAATGCAAATTAAAACCACAATAAGATATTATTGTCTATGTACTAGAACAGATAAGATAATAATTTAAAATATGGCGATGATACCCAATGCTGGCAAGGGATGCAGAAAGACTGGACCTCTCATACATTGCTAGTAGGAATGTAAAATGGAATAGCCACAATGGAAAATAATTTTGCAGCCACTTATAAAACTAAACATGAAATTACTGTGTGACCCAGTAGTCACACTCTTGGGCACTGATCACAGAGAATTGAAAAATTATGCTCACACAAACATCTGTCATCAAGATTGATTGCAGTTTTATTAGTAATAATGAAAACGGGAAACAACCCAAATGTTTTTCCATGATTAAACAAACTCTGCTACATCCACAAAATGGAACACTACTCGGCAATAAAAAGAAGAATGTACTATTAATACATGTAGTATCCACCTTGATGGACCTCAAGGCCATTGTGCTATTGTCATTTTCAAAATGACAAAACTATACAGAGGAAGAGTTATTAGTGTTGTGAAGAAGCATATACTGCAAATAAAAGAGGATACTAGGAGAGAGTTTCTTTAGGGTGATGTAATAGTTTTATATCTTGTTTATGGTGGTGGTTAAAGGAATCTATACAGAAGACAAAATTGCATAAAAGTATAACAAAACATGGAAAGTGGTGAAATTGGGATAAAGTCTGTAGCATTAACAGTATTGTACCAATATCAGTTTCCTGTTTTCATATTAAACTCCAGTTACATAAGATGTTACCAGTGGGGAAAACTGGGAGAAAGTTAAATGGTATGTCCTGTTTTTGCCACTTCTTTTGACTCTAAATTGTCATGCCATTGCACTCCAGTCAGGGTGACAAAGGGAGACCCTGTCTCGAAAACAAACAAAAGATTAAAATGTCATAGAAACACATTCTGCATAAAAATAAGTGCATATAAAACAAACAAACTGGATCACCATTATGGTTGCTGTGAATTACAGATGTCAATGATTCTATAATGCGTCAGTCATTTTGCTAGTTTTTGCAGTTTATATGGTTTAATTTGTGGAATACTCTTTAAAAACAGAAGTTCAAAGCAAATAAATTTATGTGGAGATAAAAAGGAATACAATATTTTAAAAAATTAATTGTTAAATATTTTATTTTAGCCCCAAAGGACCCACCTAACAACATGACATTTCAGAAGATACCAGATGAAGTTACAAAATTTCAATTAACGTTCCTTCCTCCTTCTCAACCTAATGGAAATATCCAAGTATATCAAGCTCTGGTTTACCGAGAAGATGATCCTACTGCTGTCCAGATTCACAACCTCAGTATTATACAGAAAACCAACACATTCGTCATTGCAGTGCTAGAAGGACTAAAAGGTGGACATACATACAATATCAGTGTAAGAATCCGTAGCTTCAGTTAATTACCCAAATGACAATGTCAGTTTATGAACTTGGCATTTAAAAATATTGCAGTTTGTGTACACATGACATTTCCCATATCTTTTTGTGAGATTGTTTGACATCTCAACAAAAATAAATTTTGAGAACGGAAATTACCTATTTTCTGCTATAATACAAGTACTATTAAATTAAAATATGTAAATAACCAAGAAGTTTGCACAATAATAATAGAAACTCAGACATAAAAGAGAAAGAAAATGCACATTAAAAGTAAAAGAACAGTGATATATAAAGAGATAACTCTGCCTAAAAAAAAAGCTATGTGATTATGAATTTAAAATGGAAAAGCAAATTTTAAGGGCAAAAGACAGAAATAATTGTTTACCTGTTTAAAATTCTCATGCATTTTAACCAAGTATTACTAAAAGCTAATAGCATTTTATGTCTTAATTCTAAATTCCCTATATTTGGACAGAAATGTATGCATGAGTTCATATACACACACAGAGACATATACAGACACAATTTGTTTTATTCCTTGCCTACTTTTAGATCATCTTGAAATTTTCAAATAAAATTATATGGTTCAGAAAAATCATCTTCTAAGAAACAGAATTTACTCTAAATCTTCAAGTAGTTTGGTAATCTGCCTACCAACTCTTGATTAATATCAATGTAATTATCAGGTCATTGATAATAATTTGTATATGTATATGTGTATAAAATGATTATATTTACTACTTCTCTCACTCACTTTGACTTTATATCTTTATAAAATAAATCTTTTTGGGATTCTTTTTGCATGTCCCATTAAATGGACCACCATTGTGAAAGATCGATTAGAGGGAAGACGGTGACTAAGAGAATAAAGTAACCTGGGTTCAAATACTGGCGTCTGTGCCAGGGCAGCTTTATCAAATCTGAGCCCAGATTTCTTATGTGAAAAATTGGTAATAGGAATAATAACTTCTTTATAGGATATTTGTGAGGATTAAATATTCATAGTTATGGTAGGTAGTGAATGGTACATATATTTTGGCTATCGGAAGAGAGAAAATAGGAACCAAAAATGTGCAACTAATTAATAATTTTTAAAAATCCTGTTTGCAGACTGCAATTTGCAGTATCCTTAAAACCTTGAAGTTTGTTAGGATGTATAACTTTAGCACCTGTATTGACCTACTGAATCAAAATCTGCATATTTGCATTTAACAAGGTGTGCAAATGACTTCTTTGCACACTGCAATTTCAGAGGCAGTGCCCAAATTTTCACTTATTATTTCACTTAAATGTTAGATTCTACCATAAAGAAATAAAAATAATGGACCATACTATAACATACGTTTTTTATTTTTAATACTTTTTTTTGAATTTACAAACTCAAATATTTTCTCTAGGCATTTTCAAGCCACATTTTATGGTCTTGGTTTATTTATCATATCTACCACATGTATATTGTAATATTAACTCAATAAAAACATTTTAAAAGTATCTAGAGTGTGGGAGGGTGGGCCACTAATATATAAAACAAATTAAGTAATTCCAATAAACATTTCGTATACTGAATTGGGTTTATCGAGTACAATGAAATAAGCCAAGAATATAGTCTTTGTTTAATATAGCAAGATAAAGTGAAGAAAAGAAGATTCTCTGTCTACAGCTTCCTTAGCACAAAGGTAATTGAAAGGATTCACGTTTGTGTAAATCACCCTCTGTGTATACAAACAGAAATGTTTTATGTGTATATGCTGCATTATGCAGGTTATAGCGTCAGATACTTTGGGGCAGGGGTGAAGAAGGGCATAAAGGCCATCTTTCAGGGGAATGATTTAATACAGGAAAACTGGGAGGCTGAAAGAATAGGATTTCATCTTAGAAAGGGAAAAAAAGAGGCTCTTGAATATGGATTTACAGAAGGCCAGAATTACCTAGCTACAGAGAGAAGGAACAGATGTTAGAGTAGATGAAGGGAGAGCGTAGATACAGTGGCTGTAGTGCTCTGTTCTTCCTACATTCACATTAAAATCATGGTCAGTCCAGGTCTCAGTGATAGGGCTGTTTAGATCACTCAGCCTTTGTTCTCAGCGTTTAGTACCAGAACATCAATTTTTAGAAATACTTCATTGTTAATGTTCTTCCTACACATATTATATTCAAGTGCAAGAAAATACAATTAATAGACTATATGCAGTTGTTTTTTAAAGAATTATTTAAAATTACATGTAACCATAATCAGTTTTATATATATATATCTATGTATATACGTACATATATAGATACATGCATACATATATATATATATACACACACACATACATAAGCAATTACTTGAAAATAGTAACAAATATTTCTTTGTTTTAGGTTTACGCAGTCAATAGTGCTGGTGCAGGTCCAAAAGTTCCGATGAGAATAACCATGGATATCAAAGGTACATACATGAGCTACCTTCCTATGAAATGCTATTAATCAGTGATTATAATTTAAATTCCATACTTGAAATAAGGATGTAGACAAGACTTTAAGTGATAAATATGCATATATTAAGCACATACTAAGTAAAAATGTGTGGTTATTAGAAGCTATAGTTAAAAACGTTTAAATGATGATGTGAATTACCATGTTAAATAAGGAGAATGTCTTTATTTTATATTTCTTTAATATATTTTATATTTCTAAGTTTAAATTTTTAAAGACAAATTTTATAGTCCATTATTTTATGTTTTTTTAAATGTTATCGAAAAGAAAGTGTTTAAATTGCCTATCATTAGACTTTGACTAGGTCTAATTAGATTATTAGATTGTTTGACTGATTTTTATTTTGGAAGTGAGATTCTTTCAGTTAATCAAATAGTGTTTTTTGAACTACCATGTAGGTTGGTTTATGATTCTGACAGTAAAGTAAATCTATCAATTCATGATTCTGGCAAGTATTTTTTATAGAAAATATAACTAAAATTTGGGTCATCCTTTCAAAATAAAACAAACAAACCATGAAACCCAAAAAAGATGATTAAGAGGAATTTAGGGCCATTCAAATGATCACGGTGCCCTCTCTTCTTGAGAGTGAAAACCAGCAGGTAATAATTATGCCATCTCTCTAAAAATGTGCAATAAAACCTTCAGAGAGGTTTTAAAAACAGAAGTGGATGGACTTTTAGTAGAATTCTACCTGATATGTCTCTTTCTAAAGCAAAAAGTAACTTTTTTCAGTCTTTGGCAAATACAGCAGAGCACAGTGATTAAAGGTGACAGCATTAGGCTGGGTTTAGGGTCAAACTGCTGGATTGAATCATGGATTAGCCACTTGATATCTATTTGACTTTGAGAAAGTTTCTTAACCTCTATAGGCCTAAAAAATGGAGATAATACTAGTTCCTATCTCAAAGTTACTAACTTTGAGGATTAAAAGAGAATCTGAAAAAACCCTTAAGACCCCTGCCTGGAAACATGTACTATTAAGAATAAAAAATATTCACTGTTAGACGAAACTGATAAGTTTTATCTTTTTGTCAATGGATTATTTATATAATTGTGATACTCTTTATAAGTGTTTGATTTAAATTGATAAATTATTTACTTTGGGATGTACAAATGCATAAAGTCTTAAAAACATCAATTATTTCACAAAATGACTTCACAAAGAATAGCATGAGTCATACCTTTTTAATTTCTCTTTGTTATTCAGTGGCAGACGTGTAGGTGTACAGATAGCAATACATGCATCACTTTTATGCTTTAGTAAAACTTCCCATTTCAGATGCTATTCCCATCCCCATGCCAGGTTGGTTAATCTTGACTTTTACTCCTTACCTAAGGCAGGCAGACTTACGACTTCTAGTCTAGAGAAGATATATGAACAATGTCTTAGTGGTGGGATCCTAGAGAAATTATGTTTTCTCTACTAATACACATTATTTTATTAATGATGTGGAATATTCAATTGGTAGTAGTCTCATGAAATTTGCATTTGACAGATATTATGAAGTTGGATAGTAATGTCCAATGCTGGATTCCTCTAACTGGAAATCTTTTCCTGGGGACTCCCCAGTGGCCTTGCTGAGAGTCTCAGAGCTACCTGAAACCTGAGCCTCTTCCTACTGAATCCTGCCTTTCATCTTCCCTTTTACAGGTGTCATACCTGTGATCTGTGGCACTTACTCCTTCCCTCTGTCCCTTAATTCTTCACAGATAATTCCCCCAAAAAACCTCTTACACATCCAGTCTCATTTTAGCCTTTATTTCTCTTAGTACCCAAACTGATACACTGAGTAAGAAATTTGCATTTGAATCTGATGCTCAAAAAAGAGTGAACTACAGAACCGAGTCAAAAAAATTTGATTCAAATGTTGATAGTTATCTTTGATAACTGTATGACATAAGCTCTTTTCCCTATCTACAAAATGAAAACAATGTTGATAATCCTGTGGGATTACTGAGAAGCTTTTTAAAAGAGATTCTTAAAAATATGGAAATTGAAATTTGGTTAAGTAACTTACTGATGCTCAAGCACTACATTTAAACACACACACACACACACACACACACACACACACAGTGAGCTATAAGACCAAATGAAACAAGCAGAGCTTCTATACATATATTTTGGAGATATTTGTATGCGTTGATGACAAATTATGAATTATCATGGCTCTTCTAGAAGTTATTCTGGTAATCTGTTAAGGTTAAAAGTACATATATCTTTTGTTCTAGAAATTCTGCTCTTAGGAATCTATTTCATAGAGACAAAAAGATCAGTAAATAAAGCTCATTGTAAAACAAGGCTAATTATTGTAACACATGTTTAAAAACTGGAGGAAAAGTGAATTCCCATCACCAGATGAACGGTTGAATAAATATGATGCAGCTGCACCATGATATATAATATAGTCATTAAGAAGAATGAGTTAGTGCTGTACCTGGTCACTTGGAAACATTTAACCAAGTTATATTTAAGCAAAAAAAGCAATATGAGGGGTAATTATAATACATACTAGAGCCTCGTTAGAAAAAGCAAACAGTGAGAAGAGTGTGTTGTGCATGACTATTTATGTATTTTTATATGATTATGTGAACATGGAAAAAAATATGGGATGCTATCATCTAGATGTTTAGCATGGGTTAACTGTGGGAGGGGTGCTAGTATGACTAGAACAGAAATTAGTAAACCAGCTAAAAGAAGCAAAAGAAACTACACTAAAATTATAGTAAAAAGTAAATATGTTTATGCATTTATAAAAAATATATATGAGTGAGAGCATATATAAATTGAATTTTTAATATGCAAAGAGGAGTCAGGTGCCCGAAAATCACACCTGGGCTCTATTATCTCAGGAAAGTCTCAAATATATAATTATGCTTTCAGGAGATAATAATTGCTAAATGTCTGCTGTCTCCAAGCACAATTCTCTATAATTTGTTATTTATGTTTGTCATCACTTTATCTGTAAATTAACTGCATGAAAGGAGAAAGATTTTTTCTTTTGTTGTTGAAACAATAACATCAATTGCAGTGATATTTCTTCTTTGTTTATAGCTCCAGCACAACCAAAAACCAAACCAACCCCTATTTATGATGCCACAGGAAAACTGCTTGTGACTTCAACAACAATTACAATCAGAATGCCAATATGTTACTACAGTGATGATCATGGACCAATAAAAAATGTACAAGTGCTTGTGACAGAAACAGGAGGTATCATCACATGTCAATTTATCTTGTTAAATTGTGGAGTGTAGATTACTGAGTGCTAAAAAGAATTTAGTTCAGATTAAGATTGACTCCCAGTTATCACACACCTCTTGAGATTAATAGATTGTCAATATTATTATTAATGATACCAATCATTTCTTTGTAAATAAATCAATCATTTATTTTATTTCTAAAACTTTTATAAATGTCATTTATTTATACCAATTATTTATTCTTATTTACCTATCAAGAAAGGCACAGTTAAAATATGTGATTTATTAATTCCATATACTAGTAGATAAACATGTTTTGATTTTGGTAAGATGGAATCTTGATAGCTTCTTTGGAGGGGTGAACAAGTGAGTTACTCTTGATTGAGGGATGCTCTTTCTCTACCTGATAAATCATCCTTTATAACAGTTCCTGTAGATTCACATGTAACAGAGAAGAACAGGGTTACCTGCCCATACAGGTGGATCACTTGAATTATCTCTGGTGACTGATGTTGCATCCAGATTCCCCTTATACAATTATAAAAACACTATTTATAATTGTAAAAATATATTCATATGTTACTTGGAATTATTGTTCTCTTTGTTTCTGAAAACAGCTCAGCATGATGGAAATGTAACAAAGTGGTATGATGCATATTTTAATAAAGCAAGGCCATATTTTACAAATGAAGGCTTTCCTAACCCTCCATGTACAGAAGGAAAGACAAAGTTTAGTGGCAATGAAGAAATCTACATCATAGGTGCTGATAATGCATGCATGATTCCCGGCAATGAAGACAAAATTTGCAATGGACCACTGAAACCAAAAAAGCAATACTTGTAAGTATAGGTTATATCTACCATGCATTCTGTTAGCAAGCTAGTTAGTATCTTTCATCCATCCATCTGCCTGTCCTTTCATCTTTCCAATAAGCACTGGATGTCCGCCACGTATAGTGACCTGATTTTTCTGGCACTAGGAATAGAAAGATAAACTGAAAATTATTCTTACATTCCATAAACATACAGTATTATAGGGGAAGCAGGCAACCCTAAGAGTAATTATGATTTGATATAAGTTACATAAAGACCATATGAAAAATGTGCTATTGGAGAACATAGGTATATAGGAGAATTTAATTCTTTCTGTAGAGGACAATGTGACTAATGTGTTTTTCACTTATTATTTTACCATCCATGCTGATGTACAGGATTTTTGAAACACTATCCTATCCTTTGATTTAACAGTGGCTTCCCTTTATGTCACTCATAACAATAACTCTCTGCTTTTTATCTCATGAATGAGTGATAGAAATATTTAATACCGCCTTTAATATTTGGCTTTTTGTAGCCCCTAAAAATCCAACATTTTAAAATCAATTTGATATTTTGGCTGTATTAAATTATTTGCTAAATTGATTGTTTTCCTTTTGAATTGATTATGTTATTTTTGTATTGTAAGACTACAATTTTTAAAAGAATCATCTTATCCTTGTGTGATTTTCAAAATATAATTTTTACTAGTAATTTTTTAAATGCAGGTGCTTTCATTTGTGCCTGTTAGTTAAAACATTATCAAATTCTTTACAAATATCCTAAGCCAAGTTAACATTGGAAAAATTAGAGAAATTAGGCAAATAAAAATAATGCTTTATCATCTCTATTAAATGCAATTACTTTGGTTCAAATTCTAGGTTATTGCCTGAATATCTATACACATATGATAGTTATAAAAATGATATACTACCAAGTATCATGTTTATTCATATTTATAGTTTATTTATTTTGCATATTTGTTCCTGAAACAGACTCTTCATATAACAAATAAAATCATAAGAATTTTATAATGGTAGAGGTTCAATCATGTATTGCAACGTATTGGTTTTATGTTTTTAAATGCCCTTGTGCCTTTATTTTTAAATTAAGTAAATTTCAATTGTCTCTGAGGATCTTAGATTCTTTTTGTAATTTTTAAGCTTGATCTTCTTCTGTATCCTTTACTTCAAATGCTATGGAAGCAAAAAAGTATACAAATGCAACTGTGCACACACAGAAATAACAAACATTTTCTTAATGTGTTTATATGTGAACAAGACAAGTTCTATATCATCATTTTAATCTAATTCACTAGCATTTGCAAAAGTGATTGAGGTATAACAGTTATGCCTTTTATTTATAAATTATGTTAGTGTAACACCCTTCACAGATATCAAATCATTCCATCTAAACAAATTCATGAAGGAGGTGAGCTGCTTCAGTTGTTCAAACTGCTAACTGCTCACGAGTTTACCAAATTTTTAGCCCCTGCCTCATCAAATTCAATGGGTCAAAGTACGAGATAATTATTTGTCTCATATATATATAGCATATATTTCTCCTGATGATGATTCCATTCCAAATTTTCATCTTGTAAATTCATTTTCTTTTGAATTAAATAAATAGTTTTTATAATTACTTCTTGAGTTATTCATAGGAAAAATCACATGATATGCAAAGTGTTGATTTTTCTTTTTTTATTTTATAGATTTAAATTTAGAGCTACAAATATTATGGGACAATTTACTGACTCTGATTATTCTGACCCTGTTAAGACTTTAGGTAAGACATTTTTGTAATTCATTTATAATCTCAACATATTTATCAAAGTTGGAACATTTATTAGTAAATGTATTAATCCATGTCTAGATGTTTTAAAATACAAACTCATTTAAATGTTAATTAGCCTGTCTAATAATATTTGTGGGTTTTTAAAATTTTTTCTTTTAGGTTTAGGAGTACCTGTGAAGGTTTGTTACACAAACATCTGTCATCTCATCTTAACTATCCTTTAAGTTAGGTCAGTGCTTCTCAGAGGGATTTTATACCCCAGGGGATATTTGGCAAAGTCTGGAGCCATTTTTGGCTGCCATAACAGGATGGTAGTGGTGGTGGTGCATGCTACTGGCATCTAGTGGGCAAAGATTAGGAATGCTGCTAAATTTCCACAATGCACAAAACAGCCCATAATGTCAGTGGTCCTGAGGATGAGAAACTCTGACTTAAGCCCTAATGTTGACTCCATTTTACAGATAAGGAAACCAACACCCAGATTCTTTCAGTATTTAAGTGGCTAGGCCAGGATTCCAACATTACAGAACAGGATTTCATAACATTACATTACAAATACGGGATTTAGACCTGGGTTCAAATCTTGGCTCTGTCACTTGAGAAAATAATTTAATTTCTATAAATCTGAGTTTCCTTTGTTGGGAAAATATTGATAAGAGTATCATCCTTGAGGGGTTGTTGAAGTTTTGTGTAAAACAACATATATAAATATATTAATATTTTATAGTTAGTAAATTTTTAAAGTTTAATAGCTTTTTTGGATAGGTTACAATAAAATATTTTAGAAACATTTTTATTTAGGAGAAATTATTTCTCTAGAATTTCACTGAGAGGATCACAACATTCTACATTGTTTGCGCCAGGCCCTCAAAAGCCCCAGTTTATTCGTCTTAAAGAATTGCATGAACAGGGTATTTCTGGGGCACCACTTGAAAATGTAAGACTTCATGTGTTGCTCAGATCCTGGCGAGCTGTTGCTCAATGTATCTTGAACTGCTAATAGACTTCAGTGAGAGTTATGACTGGAGAAAGACGGATTGTCCCACCATTTTTAGCCAGAAATTCTCATTGGGTTATGGAAATATTAATTGTATAAAAAGCCAGCCTCCACAGCCTCTACATATAGTCAAGGAAACTTTGCATCTTGAAGAAATAAAGAGGGGGCATGTAGTTTGCTACATAGATGTTTGTAGAGAAATAACAAATTTCTTTGGCTAAAATGTTTGTTTAATTTTATACAAATCATTGGTTTGATTAATTTTACCCAATAATTTCATCATTTTAAAGCTAGCTGATTAGTTTTGTGGTTTTGAAATTGTATCAAGTGTTTCTTCATTTGATAGGTGAGTCTATCACACTCTGATGCCACCACAGTAAAATAAATGTCTTCTTGTCATCAGCATAATTTCCTATAGGTTACAGCATTCATAAGCCATTACTTCAGCTAAGTAGTGATCCTGGTGCATTTGCCAATGGAAGGTAAAAGACCTAGACAAGATAGATAACTCATGTGTCTTAGGAGATAATATTTTATAGGAGCAGTGCTGAAAGGAGCTAGCCTTGCTGTATTGTATGATGTTGTCTTTCATCAACTTACTGGTTTCATACAGATTATTCATGGGAAGGCAACACATTCCGTCAGTTATCTGAGAGGCAAAGTTGAGACATTCAGGGTAATGGAAATGAGAAAGAAAAGCTATAAAAGTGGGGGAGCGCCAAGCATCAGGAACCACAGTGCACAGGAGCATGATTCCTTAGATTCTGCTAAATGGCTTCTCTCTGCCCAATGATGGCCTCATCCAGCACTATAAGTAATCTCAAAGAGCTCCTCAGCAATGGTCTTCTCTTTCTTCTTTCCACTCACAGTCAAGGTGGTGGAATACAACCATTAATCCTGGAATGTAGCAGAAATACACAGTCAGGTTTTTGATTCCTTCTTTGGAAGTATAACCACTGCCACCCCAATCATCTAGGTATGAATCTTTGTGTGCTCTGGAAACAGAAGGAGTCTACAGTGAGTAAAAGATGTGTAATGAAGGACAGAGCACAGGATCCTGCCAAGACTAAGGAAGGAGGGACTGGTGAAATGTAGACTGGACACAATATATAGAAAGGCACTGGGCTGCTGAGGGATAGTGACAAGGAAGGGTCCTATGTGTCTATGATCAAATTACTCAGAGTTCAGTGTATTTTTTGTAGACCAGTGACATAATGACAGTCTTTTAGGTTGCTCCTTAGAGTGATCTTCCAGGGACTCTCTCCTGAGATACAGCAGCATTGTTAATTGGCCTTTGCCCTACAGTGCTTATTCTGGATTGACCACATGGAGTTTTGCTATTTAGATAGTCATTTATAGCGAGTAAGACAGTGACAAGTGGAAACAAAGGAACTTGCTTGGTTTGTAATCGTTAGTTGTAGTGAAATGAGAATGCACCCCTGGAGCAGAATTCCTCAATGACTAGCAAAGCAGCCCAGCCATTTCTCTGGTTAATGGATTTAACACCATCAATTACTGTTGTCATATTTGCTTTCTACCAGGCTATTGAGTGTCGTGGTTCTATGGAGATTAGAGTCACTTTCATAGGTCAAGCAACAAAGAACATCCCCTAGAAGTGGTCCTGGTCCATTTGACATTGATAGAATGCTGTAGATCAGGGGTGTCCAATCTATTGGCTTTTCTAGGCCACATTGGAATAAGAAGAATTGTCTTGGACTACATATAAAATACATCAACACTAACAATAGCCGATGAACCAAAAAAAATTGTAAAACCATATCCTAATGTTTTAAGAAAGTTTACAAATTTCTGTTGGCCCACGTCCAAAGTTGTCCTGGGCCACATGCAGCCCATGAGCTGCGAGTTGGACAAGCTCGCCACAGATTCAAAAGAGTTCTTAGTAAAAGAACATTGCCAGGGAAGAAACTCTAGAAGAACTCAAAAAGAAAACAAAGTTGATCAATTCTCCAATGGTCAGTGGCAAGAATGGTTTCATGGTTGTGAGAATGAAGGCAGGCAAATAATAAAGTGCATTCATATAATACCCCTGGTGTCATCAGAAGATGACAAAGGGTGATTGAGTCCTTTTTTTCTCTCAAATATGTCATGTGTTGGGATATATGAATCATTTGCAGCAGGCTAGGGACTCAAACATTCCTGGTAAGCTGCTGAAGACATATGTGTGCATGTAATCCCAGACTACAGAGAGAGAAGTCTAGGTCCCATCAAGGTCATCCACCCACCAGGGGATAAGCATTCATTCACTGGTATTTTGCACACCACAGGCAGTGAGCACTAAGCCGAGTTGCCTGTCTGTTGAAACTTTGGGATTTAAGAGCTTTTGCAAGACTCTGTTTCCACAGACCATTGTAGTGGTAATTATGCCTCTCAGAGACGTTATTATTTGGAGTTTAAAATTAGGGGCAAAAGAATCACCATAGACTGATAATCTTAAAAATGTTTAAGTTTAGTGAAAGGGACTAATGAAAGTACAAGTGAGAGATGGCCAGGTAGAACTTCACTGGATGGATAAGTATGAGTCTGTGGAAGAGCAGTTTGCATTTAGGGAAACCTTTCTGGCCTGTAGGGATAAACAGGGAAGATAATGTATGCATTATTTTAATCCTAAATAAATACTTGAAACTTATTTGATTTTGTTTTTACTCAAGATTGAGTATTGGCATTTTTATTATCAAAATTCACAAAAAACCCTCTTAAACTTTTTGAAAAAATCTTCCCTAGGCACATCAGTTTATGGAAAGTGCTTGTAGGCAATGTTTTGATTACAAGGTTTAATTATAGAGGAATCCTGTGATTTGAAAACCAGATACCCGTTTCTGTACCTTACAGGGCTCTCATTAAAGCTGAACATGATGAAATCTTAAACCCCATGGCAAAAGCACTCTGTGATTGTTTTCTTTTGTCATAACACTTCTCATTTAATTACTATGCTAACAATGAAAAGTTCCAATGTGCTCACTTAGATTCAGAAATAGGGAGTTGCTATGTATCTTTTGCATCCAAAGGATTACTTCCCTAAAGTCACCAGACGAACAGAGGAAGATTGTATTTTGTTAACGAGACAGTGGTAATGTGGTGGTGAACCTCACATACTCTGTAGTCAAGACAGACGTATTTCAGGCAGGCTTGGTATATATTGAATTTATGAGATTGTGGGTTAGTTACTTAAAAACTTATTTTTAAGTTCTGAAATCTTATTTCTAAAATGAGAATACTAATACCCATTTTAGAAGCTAACTAGGAGATTAAATCAGATGAATAAAATGGATGAATAAATATGAAATGTTTGTTAATAAAGATACCTGTCATTGTTTATGTACCAAGTCTTTAAGGGGTTTTACATATAAACTCATGCATCTTCACTGCAACTCTGTAACAACACCTCCTATTTACATAGCGCCAATTTCTAGGTAAGAAATTTGAAGCATTGTGTTTTTTAGTAACTTGACCAAGCTTTTTAACCATCCCAAAGGTGGTGGCAGAACCTGCTTTCAGACCCAGGCAGCGTGACCTCAGTCAGTGCTGTACTTGTAACCACTGCACACACTACCTGCAAATCACTAAGTCCCCAAGTAGCCCCCAGTTCATTACTATGGGTGATGTTTCTGCTCCCACATCCTATCTTTGCTGTACCATTTTCTCTTCTTGATAGTTTTAATTATTTCTAGCAGCTCTCTTTTCTCACACTATGTCTTGGCTTTTGAGGTTAGTGTTCACAGATAAGCATGTGTTGCTTTTGTGTTTAGAGATATGGTTTCTTTTTATTTTTTTAACACCGAATAATGTGACTTTTCTCACACCCTAGCAAACACTTTATTAGCTACCTTTAAATTTTTTCCTGTCTGTATGGATGAAAATGATGTTCATCCCTATGGAGTGTTTTAATCTATATGTTTAAAATTTTATTGAATATTGACAAATTATACACGTATATATTTATGGGGAACAGAGTGATGCCATGATATATGTATACCATGTGCAATTATTGAATCAAGTTAATTAACAAATCCATCACCTCAAGCACTTATCATTTATTCCTCCTATCTAACTCTATTTCTTGACTTATGGAATTGAGTAACTTTTAGTAAATTGTTTGCTCAGTGTTTGAATACCCTAGGTGACTAGCACTGGGCCAAAAGAGAAGATGAACTCCCTATACTTTAGTCCTGTTATAAGAACTCAATTTTTATTATAATAATAATAATAATAATAAAGAAGGAGGAAGAGGAGGAGGAGGAGGAGGAAGGAGAGGAGGAGAAGAAGGAGAAGGAGAAATAAGGAGGAAAAGACTTTCCATTTTATATGAATCTTTATCAGGAGCCAGGCATTGTACTATGAGCTTTATATCTAATTGAATTCAAGTTTCTCCTTAGAGAATAGGCTTAAAAACAGACTTAAAAAGTTGGATACATATGCTGAATTTAAATAATGATAACTTCAGTCAGAAGATAATACTTATGAAAAATTAGTGCTTTAGAATTATGATTTGCCAAATTATAGTAGTACAATTTATTATGTAAACAGAACAATTTAATGTGATTTGTCACAGGATTTTAAGTCTAGTCAGAAATGACTTGCACCTACTACAAAAAGAATCATGTTTATATTTTTAAGTAAAAGAATTCCATTTTCTATTAAAGGATTTGGAGAAGTGACATCATTCTCTACTGTTAATGCTCTGTGGGTCCATGCATAACAGTGAATCAGAAAGTGTACTTGATAATCAGGGAACATTTTGTCCTCTCTTAGTGACACTTTTGTAATTCATGTGCCCAAAGGATTACATATTGTTTATTAATATATTATCTGTCATTTCCTCATTTGGCCAGTGCTTTGAAATGGTAATCTAATCTAAAAAAAATTTTTTGTGTGGTCTATGAGAACATTTTTTTCCCACTGAGTTCTAAGGCCCAGTGATTCATTATTACCTAATAAAGAGGATTCTTTATTCATCTTCATGCCTCCTTTCCCAAGCATATCCAATTAGAGTAACCATGTGAAAATTCATAAATCAAACCGTTCATATTTTAATGTATAAAAAAGTGTACCTAAAATACTTTAGGTGATACATGCTGCTTTCTCATTTTTTAAATTTAGCAGGAGATTCTAGCAGACCATGAAGTGCTGATAACTGTTTTAAATTCAGTATTTATTCAAATCCACCATGCAGGATAGCCACAGGAACTCTTTTATATTGGTAACATTTCATAAGTACCAATACAGGACAAAAAGATGAAGCATTAATACTTGCCTATTTTACACATTGGTAACCTATTTTGTCACGACTGTAATACTTTGTGCAGTAAAATTATAAATTATGTAACTTAAAATTGATTACAATTATAATTAGTAGTTGTGTTTAATAATTTTTATATTCTTATTTGGTTCAATGCCTGATCTTCAAACACGAACATTTTTAATCTTTTTCAAAATCAATATATTTGTTCATTAGTAAATTTAGCAAATATTTATTTAATATTTACTCTGTGCCCAGTACATCTCTCAGACCATGGAATAGTTTTGTATAAAACAAAAACCCCTGTACTCAAGGGGGCTTACATTCTGGAGGAAAGGACAGAGAATAAATAGTAAGAATAATAAATAAGTGATTTATATGTTAAAAGAAGATAAAGTTATGGAGAAAAACAGTAGAACAGAGGGAAGGAGGAGTGGGAGGAGGAGGCAGAAAATGCAGGGAGTTGGGTCTTTCAATTTTAAATAGTGTGCTGTGTTAGTCTGCTCAGGCTGCCATCACAAAATATCATAGATGGGGTGTGTTAAACAATAGAAGTTTATTTCCTCACAGTCCAGAAGGCTAGAAATCTAGGATCAAGTTTCCTGCCCATTTGGTATCAGGTGAGGGCTCTCTTTCTGGCTTACAGATGGTTGCCTTCTTGCAGTGTTCTTACATGGCCTTTCCTTGGTGCATGGATGGAGATAGAGAGAATATGGTGGGGGGAGGAGGAGGAGAAAGGAGTGAGTGGCACACACACACACACACACACACAGAGAGAGAGAGAAAGAGAGAGAGAGAGATGGAGAACAAGCTCTCTGTGTCTCTTCTTATAAGTCACTAATCCTATCAGATCGGGGCCTCACCCTATGGCCTCATTTAACTGTAATTACTTTCTTACTCCAAATACAGCCACACTGGGGATTAGGGCTTCAACATATTAATTTGGGGGAAACACATGTATTCAGCCCATAATAGATGATCATTGAGAAGGTATTTCAGCAAACCTTTAAAGGAAGTGAAGTGGCTACCCAGAAAGATATACAAGGCATACACACCTTTGCAGGCAGAGGAAGAAGCTGCTGCAAAAGCCCTGTGTCAACAATGGCCTTGTGTTATTCATCAATAAGGAGGCTAATCTGGCTCCCTAGGAGTGAGCAAGCAAGGTGGGGACTGGAAGGGAAATCAGAGGGGTAACAGGGGACCAGACAGTTAATGAGGGACCAGATCACACATGCCACTGGAAGGATATGGGCTTTTCTCAGTGGAAGATGAGGAGGATTTTAAGCAGAGAAATAATGTTTTAAAACGATTGTCCTTGCTTGTATGTTGAAAATAGGTGGAACAAGGACAAAGGTGGATACAGGCAGACTTGCTAAGTTTTTAATTCATGCAAGACAGGATGGTGGCCTAGATCAGATTATCAGCAGCAAAGGTGGAGCAAAGTGAATGGAACATACATAAAACTAGAAAAAATAGTGTCATGAACCCCCAAATAACTACTAACTCAATTTAATAATAATTAACATTTGGCCACATTTGTTTTATTTAGACATTGTTCACTTATTTCTGAAGTAAAGTAAGTCACAGAACGCATATTCCACTCCTAAATACTTTAGTATGTTTCTCCAATAAGTACATTTTTATTATATTGCTGTGATTAAACTTAACAATAAATTATTGATATTATTTAAGCTACTTGTATATACGTTTTCAAATCAGTCTTTGATTTTTTTCTTTAAAGTTAATTTATTTGAATCAGGATCCAAATAGGAATTTACACATTATCTTTGATTGTTCTGTTTCTTCTATTATTTTTTTAAAGAGCCTTCTTTTCTCCTTTCCTTCCCCCCTGTGTCATAGACTCGCTGAAGCAATCAGATAGGTTGTCACGTAGGAAGTCCCATATTTTGGATCTGTCTGGTTGTTTTCTCTTGATGTCCTTTAATTTTTTTTCTTTCCACCACTTTCCTATAAATTAGAAATAAGATCTAAAGCTTTGAGTATTCACAGTCAACATTTTTGTCAGAAGTACTTTATAGGTCTTGCTCACTAGATCAAAATACCTTCCATCAGGAAGTGTAGAATACCTGATTGTTACACGTGATGCTAAAATTGATCAGTAGCCTTGGTGGCAGCAACAGCATGATCCTTCACTGGAAAGTTGGTTTTGACCACTTATAACAAGCATATAATCTATACAGCGATATTTTGTCATCCTGTAAATGTCCAATTCCCCATTAACTTTCCTCCTAATCATTTTAGAATACATTTATGTTTGTTACCTGAATCAACTATTTCGTTAGAAATACTGATTATTAATTTTTTTTTTTTTGAGCTGGTGTTTTGCTCTTGTTACCCAGGCTGGAGTGCAGTGGCACGATGTCGGCTCACTGCAACCTCCACCTTCCGATTTCAAGCTATTCTCCTGCCTCAGCCTACCGAGTAGCTGGGATTACAGGCGCCTGCCATCACGCCCAGCTAATTTTTGTATTTTTAGTAGAGACGGGGTTTCACCATGTTGGCCAGGTTGTCTCGAACTCCTAACCTTGGGATCTGCCTGCCTCGGCTTCCCAAAGTGCTGGGATTATAGGCATGAGCCACCGTGCCCAGCCCTGTTTATTAATTTCTAATTTTGTCACTCCTTTAACATTATGCAGCAAAATTATCTTCTAATAATGAGCTTTATCTCCTTAACTAGGGCTATTTTTAAAAAGTCATAAAATATGGTTCAGATAAGAAACCCAGAAAAGTATACATTTCAATTATAAATTAATTAAGAATATTTAGGCCAAGGAGATGGTCTAGTTATAGCCAGAGTTTACAAATTAGTACTTTTTTTAAACTATTGGGTACTGGGCTTGATACCTGGGTGATGAAATCATCTGTGCAAAAAGCTCCTGTGACACAAGTTTATCTTATATAACAAACATTCACATGTGGCCTCCGAATTGAAGATAAAAGTTTTAAAAAAAATCAGTATTTTTGTTATTTGTATTTCTTTTATTAAATAATCTTATTTTTTATTTCTGATCAATTTCCATTTTTATTAAATATAAGGCTTGAATTCTTCCCTCTTTGGCCAGTAGGAGCCCCTTCAGGAGGATCATTTGTTCCTTTTATACCAGTAGCCTTTTGTTAGCTTCCTAGATCTCTAGCACCGTTATATGTCTTGAATTTGTTTAGTTCCTTCCTCCCACTTTGCAATTACCATCTTTCCAAAGTTACATAGTTTCTTTGGTGAAAATTACAAATATGTTGAAGATAGAGCCTACAGGATTTCCTCACATGTTTTGGATGTATTCTATGAAAGAGAGTCAAAGATGACTCCAGGGTTTTGGCCTTAGCAACTACAGTAATGGAGTGTCCATCAACTGAGAGGTGGGAGGATACAGTTGAAAGGAGGGAAGTGTACATGTTCAGTTTTGGACATAGCGATTTAACATTTTAAGTATACTTCAAAATAAAGACGTCTGGTAGGCAGTTAGATATATAAGTCTGAAGTCTGGTGGATAAAAACTAAGTAGTCATCATCATATAGATGAAATTAAAACTGTGAGGCTAGATGGGCTCACACTGGGAGTGAGTTTAGATAGAAAAAGCAAGAAGACCCGGGACTGAGCCCCAAAGTTAAAAAATCTAGGAGAAGAGGAACAAACAAGCTGCTACATTTTACTAGTATTCTTCGGCAAAGAATATTTTCTTATGCCAAGATAATATTTTTTGGTAGTTTGTGATTCAAAATAAGATTCCATAATAATATTTAATGATCCTGTTATCCCTCTTCTCCAGGGGAAGGACTTTCAGAAAGAACCGTAGAGATCATTCTTTCCGTCACTTTGTGTATCCTTTCAATAATTCTCCTTGGAACAGCTATTTTTGCATTTGCAAGGTAAGATTTATTTGCGCTTACATTCCAGGACGCTTTATGGGCATTATATCAGTCATAGTCCAAGCAGGAGACAGAAGCCACAACAGTTACTTGAATGGGAAACATTTTTATTTTTAATAGACAGATAAAAATGTATTTATCATGTACAATATGATACTTTAAAGTGTATATGCATTGTGTATTGACTAAATCTAGCCATAAAAGGAAAGATATCCTGCCATTTGAACAGAAAACATTTAATGTAAAGAATTGTTAACTAGCAGAAATGGCTAACTACTAAAGAGAGTAAAAGAGAAATCTAAGAGTCCAGAAGTAGCAAGCAAAACAAAGCAGCTACTCTCTTTAACTTGAAGGAGAGAGGACAGTAAACAACTAAGAACTGAAAGAAGTTGTCTCCCAAGACTTACATGGAATCGCTACTTCGAGCACATGCAACCTATCACCTAACAGTGAGCAAAGAAATATGACAGAGGGAAGGGGTTGGAGCTGTTCCGTAGAAGCTACCCATCATTATTAGATGGTAGGCAGGCTGAAATTGGTAATAGAAGCATTCCATTCTTGCTGAATGGTGTAGGTGAGCTGGTACTACTTGAAACTGTTCACGAATGGCATGGGCAGAACGTTCACTTCAGAGGCAACAAGAGCTCATCCAAGTGAGCTGCTGGGCTCTCACAATGAATAACAATAATGCAGGATTGGATCCCACAAGGGCAGTGTTTTCCTCTTCCTACTGCCTCTCAGGGTCACTCTAGTGCCCTCTATTGACAAAGCCTCACTTTCGGCCGGCTGGCAAAGGAGAAATGCAGGTTCCAGCTCCAATATCAAAGAGCACAGCAAAAAAAAGGAGGTTTGGAGATGAGAGACAACAAGGTGAAAACACAAAAGCAGAAGCTTTCAGGCCACCTACATCTTTTAAAGTAATTTGTAACTCTTATAGGTTTAATTTAAAATATCTCAATCAGGTCTAGATATTAAAGTTTATACAGAAAGAGATCTTTTTTATAGTTAGAACAACACTTGTAAAATATCCAGCTTCCTTATATGGTAGACCCCCTTCTCATGCTTACTTTCTGAACATGTCTGTGCTGAATTTTCCAAGTGTATCTTTCCATTCTTAGCATCAGCATCCTACTTCCCTTATTATTTACAGGGCCTCGTTGGAAATTTTACTTCTGACCTCAAAATCTAGCTTCTTAAGGCAGATTGCCGAGTTAAAGGGACCTTACATTTGTCAAGTAAACTTTCTACCAATTTCCTAAATAGTTCAATAGACTATTTTTATTTCAACTGAAGAATGTAGTTCTGTATTCTAAATGCCATGCTTTGTGGTTCATCTTGACTCTCTTAAAGCATAATTTTAATAGATAATTTGAAAGGCTCTTGAAAAAGATATTTTCTCTATACAACATAACTGTTTGCAGATTTAGCCAGAAGACAGTGAGAGAGTTATCATTCGAGGCACTTTGAATGCTATAATGTGTAAAATATGGGCCTTTCCCTAAGGAGTATGGACTGGCCACATTTATGTAATTTCCCTGCTCTAAAATCTTTTCTGACTTCTCATTTCTCTACAAGATGAACTCCTTGTGTGAGTAGGAAATGGTCCTCCTTATTCCCCACAACTTGCCTACTCACTAGCTAAAGAGATCTATTCTCACCTGAACATTCCTTGGGCTTTTATACATTCTGCTTTTGTTCAGTCAACCTGAAATGTGCTTCCTCCTCCTTCTCATCCTGGGACATCCAAGTCAAATTCTACTTCTTTACCTCCTCTAAATAATAATAACTATTTATGTAACTACTCAGGCATTGTCTTATGTGTTGTAATTTGAATCTTTTTTTCTCTTTTCATGTTTTTTCTGCATTGAAATCTTGCCTCTCAACTAAATTGTAATGTCTTTGAGGGTAGGGAACATGTTTTATACTTTCTATATCATCCTTGATATCCAACTCTTAATAAATACTAAATATTTGAAATGTGAAAGGTAGAATAGCTAAACATTACTTTGTAATATACCATACTGTGTCATGGAGAAATAAGCATTTAAAGGGTTTAAGATGAAAAGAATCTGATTTGATTCTCAGATTCATGTGGCTTTTATTTTTGAACCTAAGTTTTCTGATTGTAAAGATAATATCTACTCACAATATTTTTATAAAAATTCAATAAGATAATTTGAAAATAATTTTTAAGTATTTTCATGCATGTAAAAATATTTCATATATGTGAACACAATGGGGCATTATCTGTTAGCAATACTATTGATAGCATTGAACTATTTTCACTTTGGCATAGTTCCTTTATATGACAAATCAATGACATAGCTAGAGAGAAGAGAAACAAGATCACAACGTAAGTCTTCTTGGCTCTATATTTAAATGTACCAATGGCTCAGGCCTTCGTCAACTAATTCTTCTTAAATTTAGAACTTCATCCCAATAACTTATTAGAAAAAAAAGAAAGTAGAATAGGTTCTATGGAATTAAAACAAGAAAAAGAAGTCGAGTAGCTATAAATTTGCAACATATTCAGAGAGGTGATTTTAACAAGGAAATTATTTGACTAAATGTCTTTACTTAAAAAGAAAACTAAACCTAATTTTATATACTTTGTATGAAACTCCCTTCTTGGACTTTACTCCGCTTGTTTTAGAATTCGACAGAAGCAGAAAGAAGGTGGTACATACTCTCCTCAGGATGCAGAAATTATTGACACTAAATTGAAGCTGGATCAGCTCATCACAGTGGCAGACCTGGAACTGAAGGACGAGAGATTAACGCGGTGAGCACACTCCTCTGGGTGAACTGTGGTCCAGAGGGCCTGGAGCCATGACCCTATTCTGACCTATGCTTGTTGGAAGTGTTTGTGGGGCTCTAATTTACACAGGTCACAGAGATCTTCTTTCAAAGAGTGACCTCCGTCTTCTACACACTTCTCACTGCTGTTCAGAGAATCACTTAATCTTCCTAATATTCTGAGTTAAATGTGAACTTCGGACTATAATGTTCAATCAGGATTATTTTCCTGGGACAAATATTTTTCCACATTAAACCTTTGACATTATGTTTAATAATTCATTTCATATGATAGATTTTTACATTAAACTTTTCTGGAAGTGTCCACATTTTCAATCACAGGTTTAAATTAATTAAATTTATAACTACTTGATATTATTTATATCCATTTTTATAAAAGCTTTTTAATAACTATTTCAGTATAAAAGTACATAAAAGTCTAAGTTGTATATGATATCATTTTTAAATTTCTTTGTATTTAAAAATTAAATATAAAGTAAAAAGTTACCTTCAGAGGGAAAAGTAAAAACATGTGTACTAAATATGTTTCATTGGTACCTATTGGAAATAGTAAAGTACATAATTTTAAAGAAAAAATAATTATAAATCCTTTTAAAAGCATTATCAATTATTCAAAATATTGGCACATTATAAAAACTTGTCTATTAAGATAATTCATCAAATTCTTAATGAAAACTACCATCAGGCTATTTTAACAAGTTTGCATTTTTATAAGATTCAATAATATGTAATGCTTATAAGCACAAAGTAGTTGTTACCAAGTATTTGCTCAGCTCTGTTAAAATTAAAAAAATTATTATTAATTTTGAAAATATGACATCAAATGTCTTGGACTCAAAAAGTTATTCATTTGTAGTTGTCACTTGTTAAAGTTGGTCTTTATCTAATAGATGGACTTTGCAAGTATATTTCCAGCATATCTAAAAATACCTAATATGTGCTATAGAGGGAAGTGTCATCTGATAAGCAAAGTCCTTCCAAATGCTACAAAATGAAGGTTATTCAATGTTATCACTAAATTGCAGGGAAATGTGTTTTCTTGGATATGACAGCTGACTTTTTAAACATTCAGATGTTGATCTTTGTGTTCTAATACAGTGGTCCTATCCACAAATGGATAGTACTCCAAAGATTTAAGTGTCAGATGATTGTAAGTTATCCAAGACATAGTTTTCTATATAAGAAATATTATGTACAAAATATCAAATATGTAAAAAGAATCAATAAAAGATTCCCAGGGTAACTCATCTAAGTAAAACCATATCATAGGAACACAAGCACTGCTACTACTAGACTGTGTCTCAGCCCTTAAGGAATCATTCTGCATCATCAAAGAAAGTTTTTCCTCCTTTTCCCCTATGGGCCAAATGAATTTTAGTGGTATCCTCCTAGCCTCCTTCCTGCACTCCATCGTCAGTTCCTTTTGCCCCTCCTCAGGGCTGTGTGGCCCATCCCTTTATTCTACAACCGAAAATGCACAAGGGAAAAAATTCAAATCTCTCAATGCAATTAATTTTAGCTATTTGAACAATATAGTTGAATCTGTTCATACTAAAATGTAAACTTCTAAGACCGACCCCCTCCCCAACACTGGTAGGCATTTTCATTTTGTTAAAAGAATACTTAGTAGCCCGTGAAAAATCCTGAATATCTTCAGCAAATGTAATAACGTGAAAAAGCACTCTTTTTGTTTATTATGTCATGTTTTTAAACAGTCAATATTGGAGAAAGTATTATTTATCGAAGAGGTTACATTCGAGGCAGACTGTGGTGAGATTCAATCCCCTAAACACTATATATTTTCACAGCTTGCCCCTTTCTCTACTTGTGAACACTAAATACATCGTCATAAAAAAATTAGAAAAGGTCGAGTGTGGTGACTCACGCCTGTAATCCCAGCACTTTGGGAGGCTGTGGAGGGTGGATAACCTGAGGTCAGGAGTTTGAAACCAGCCTGGCTAGCATGGTGAAACCCCATCTCTATTAAAAATATAAAATTAGCCCAGCATGGTGGCATGTGCCTGTAGTCCCAGCTACTCCAGCCTGGGTGACAGAGCGAGACTCCATGTCAAAAAAAAAAGAGTAGATTTTTTTTTTTTTTTTTAACAATGACTGTCATGGCAGCTACAGAAAAGTTTCAGATCATGAAAAAGGTGGGCAAGGAATGTATAGATTGTTTACTATTGGTTATTTATAATTCAGGGTCTACTTTATTTGACCTTCACTCTTCATTATTTATTTTTCCACTTCTGTGTTTATTTATTTATGTATTGCATTATTTGTAAAAGGGTTTAAAAGTGAAATAATATTTCAGATAATTTTTATTTTGTTACACACAGAGAATTAGTATATATTACCCATGATAATAGCAAAATTGGAAATATTAGTTTCCATGCTTTTCACTTTTTCACTTGTTTGTTGTGATTCTGGTATTCACAATTGTTTGTAATTCCAATGGCACATAATAACATGCTTTGCTGGACTTATTACAGAAATGCATTAAAATAACAAGTGATTTGGGCATTAATTCTTCAGTACAGAGATCTGTGTCCAGCTTTACTATTTATGCAATATTTTTATGTTAATAAAGTCACTAAAACATTAGACAATAAGACTGGAAAAAATAACAAATATAATTAGCTGCATGTACATATGCGTGGATCCTGTCATTTGGTGAAGCTCTAAAACTCTTCATCTGTTTTGAGGTGTTTGAAGATCTAAATCCATTCAAAGTCAATCAGAGACTGATGGTAGATTCTAGGAGTGAGAATCAAGAAGTCTGATTTAGTTCCCTAAATTGTTGGCAGACTTCCACCATATGTCTTTGTTATCTGCAGGAAAGAACTTCCATAATTTCTCTTAAATCTACCCAGCTAATAGGCTGGGCATAGTGGCTCATGCCTGTAATCTCAGCACTTTGGGAGGCCTAGGTGGGTGGATCACCTGAGGTCAGGATTTTGAGACCAGCCGGCCCAACATGGTGAAACCCCATCTCTACTAAAAATACAAAAATTAGCCAGGCATGGTGGCGCATGCCTGTAATCCCAGCTACTCAGGAGGCTGAGGCAGGAGAATCACTTGAACCCAGGAGGCTGAAAGTGGCAGTGAGCCAAGAGCACACCATTGCACTCCAGCCTGGGCAACAAGAGTGAAACTCCGTTAAAAAAAAAAAAAAAAAAAATCTACCCAGCTAACATACGCTCTCTCTACTTGATTCTTAGGCATGTCCTTTTTATTCCAACCTGCTAAATTTTTCATGCAAAATTGAGCTCATAATTTTTCTGAGTCCTGTATGTTTTCCCATGTCCAAAAGATAAATGATAAAAGAAGAATCTCTAACCAATAATTAAAATATTAATTTTAGGAAGTTACCAACTAGGCAAAAATAAAACAAAAAACAAACATGGTGCTTGGTACTAAGTCCTTTCAATGATTTGTGGTTTCATATTTTAGAAATTATTTAACTATTTTATACTCTCTGCCTGTATATTTACACTTTAAAACCCATTCTGTAATTTTTGTTATTTGTAAACTCATTATTTAATTATGTTCCACTTTGTTTCACAAAACTTTTGAAAATGCCTTCTCTCACTCTATCATTCTATACTATTTCTTCCCAAATGAGAGCAGGAGTCAAATAAAGATGTAGTACTCTTTAATTCTATGAAAACATTCAAGGATATACTAAAATAACGTTTTAAATTCTCAATTTGAATGATAATTATATTATGTACAAAAATTATTCACATTTTATGTTTAAGTTTAGATAACACAAACTATAATTCTTAGGAAGAATATGTAACATTTTGAGCTCATCTGTTTCACACTTACCGAATTAGGAAATGATCCTTGGGTTTTGTTATCTAATAAACATACAGAACAACATTTTGCGATGGCTCCTGCAAAACACCACCACTTAGCCCACTGAAGTTAGAAAGGTTTCTTAGAGCTCTTATTGGCAAGATCAGCAGACACAGACACGCACTGTAAGACACAGACCTGTATCACTGAGACTGACTCACCTTGTGGATTGCCTTTAACTAGTTTAACTGTAAAACGATTACCTTCCCATGAGAGTCACATCACTTATAATTAAATAACCCAACAGAATTTTCGTAAGCTAAAAATGCTATTTGCTAAATAAGCTTATTTTTTACTATCTTCTTTCCACATTTAAGTCACGGAAGTTTTGTTTCTTATGCCGACTAAATCAGAAAAGAATAGTAAAACAACATTAATCAATGTCACTAATATTCTTACTTGACAGAAACTCAGTTTCTTTAAGTCCTCAATTTTTTTTCAAAAATTTTATGCACCACTTCATATTAATTACCCTGCCTATTTTAGTTGAGTGAATGTAATGGCACATTATTTTAAGCCTCAAAGCCCAATCCAATAATCGCGAATAGAATTAAAATTCACAAGATAAAGCAAACAATCTAATGAGTTGGAAAAATTTCTATTTTAAGAGAAGTCTTCTTCAATAATTTTCTTTCTTCAGTAACTTTAGAAGTGTACATGTTGAATTTTTGTTAAATACACAGTTATGTCTTCAGGAAGATTACTGCTTAAAAAAATTCTACATATGTACTTTGTAAACTGTAAACCAGAATACCTTTGGTATTGTTACTATTGTGATTTATATTTGTAATATTGAATACTACCCCAGTCTACTTTCATATATAGAGTTTGCTAACAAAATAATAGCTACTGTTTATGAGCAACTCCTGTGTTAAACTCTGCATGTAGTGATTTCACTTAACTCTTTCAAACCTTAGTGGTAGGTACACCTATCCCCATTTTAAAGATGGATTAAAAAATGATGATAGGACAGGTTTATGTAAATGTCTAAGGTAATAAAGCTAATAAGCAGGAGAGCTACAAGCTAGCCCAGGTCTTTCTCTGAGGTATGAAGATACACGTGTGTGTGTGTGTGTGTGTGTGTGTGTGTGTGTGTTTAACTTCGAAGCATACTAGAGAAGATTAATGTAAACTTTCTTAAATAGACAAAGACCCATGGAATTCTTCCTCAGCAGCATTTTCTATGATGAGAATGAGTCTAAAGAAAGAGGTGCCTCTTTGGATTTCTTTGTTGTCTCATGACATGAAGCAAAGAAGTGATGGCATTTAATGTTGACTCAAACTTGCAGGAACTGGAAAACTTTTAGTAGTGTAATTTTTATTTTGGCTTCAATAATAACTCATAATTTTTGACTGATATATGAAATTCTAATAGTTCACATTTTAAGTGTCATCATTCTTTGACAAATTCTGGTCATATATTTTACTTCTGTTCTAAACTTAAGCTATCTTTGCAAACAATGGCAAAAATTTGTGAATTCGGAATACAAGAAATGTTCTATGCTTAGAATGAAATTGGAGATACTTAATGCTCATATTCTTGTAATAACAAATCAAAAATAATTCAGTGTGTTTGTATACTAAATAATGAATCTTTACTTCCAGATACTCTTCATTTTTCTTTAGACGCAAGGAGATTTTTGTCATCCAGTAAGTTACTGTGGTAATGCAGAACTCTGCTGTGATTATTTTAATCTTGTCAGGTGGTGTGCTCTATATTTTAAAATACATAATATTGAACATCTTGTTGTTTAATGCACTATTTTTTCCAAAGCTCCCCCCAAAAGCTATATTTCTATTTACAACATGTCCTTTATAATATTGCATGCTATTGATAATGGTCAAGTTAATCTTATCAAAATGCACATTGACTCATAATGTGCATGTCCTGAGAATTTGCTGTGTTCTCATGTTGTGTTAGATTTGATAGCAAATTAAGTTTGCACCTAGATTCCTGTACAGGCTTCTCATTCTGTTAACATGACGCAAGAGTTGAGTTCTACATCTGATGGGTGGAAACTATATTTACATTTCATACAAGCTCATTTTTGCAACTGTAGATGGTTAACCTGTAAGGACCAAGACAGTGACATTTCTTGTTCCCTGACTCTCTAGTGCATACACAGAATGGCATATTTCATGGAAACGTTATTTCTCCACTGACCAATGGGTAGCCAACTGTGCACGCTTCCAGGCACTCCCCTGATGCTCAGCAATGCCATTTGTATCCTGGCACAAACATTTTTTGTTACATTCTGAGAGTAGCATAGCAGAATATCAGCACTAGCAGGGACCCCAGTAACTGATTGAGTGTCCCAAACATAATAAATTTCTTCATGCAAAGAATGTAAATGAAGGAATATGAATGGAGGAATATGAATGGAGGCAGAGAATAAAAAGTCATTTGATTTCAAAATCACACGCCTTACTAAAGAAGAATCCGTCTTCAGGAGCTATAAGGCTGAATGGGGCCAAAGCTCCTGATAGTCTGGTTAACCATGAATAATACTCTGCATTATTAAAATCAAGGAAGCCCGGTCTATTTCTAATCTAATCACATTTAGCATTTGGGAATCATAAGTAACCTTGTTTTAACTTCAGATTAACTAGTTACCAAGTTCCCATTGACAGAATTAAAATACTTTAATGAAAATACATTTCCTTCAGAGGACCTGCTTGATGGGGTTCAAACATTTGTCAAAGTAAGACACTGTTAAACTGAAGATTTAATTGATCACATTACACATAAAATATCAATTTTCAACCAGCACTCAAAGTTAACCTCTGGGCCATTCCAGACTCAGAGGCGGTTTGGTTGAGCAACTCTGCTGAATGTCTTTCTTCATCATCGTAAAATAGAATCCTTTTCCTATTCTTTTTCTCCTTCTCTCTTTCTCTCTCTCTCTCTCTCTCTCTTGCTCTCTCTCTCTCTTTCTCTCCCTCCTTCCCTCTCTCTCTATTTTCTTTCTCTTCTTTCTCTTTTTTCTTCTTTCTTTCTTTTCTTGCTTGCTTGCTTCTTTCTTTTTTCTTGCTTTCCTCTCTCTAACGCCAAATTTTCTTTCCTAGAATCAGTGACTAGTACCCTGCTCAATCAGAGCCCTTACCCTGACAGAGCTAAACTTAATCATTTGTGTTAGTCAGAACCTTTATAGAACACCTCTACATACGTCATACTATTTAAAGTAGATCTGTCTTGTTCCAAATCCAGTTTTCTGAGGTTGCTTCTAATATCTAACAGAGAAATGTTATTGCCTGCCTGTCATCTTGGCTAATAGGCAGTAAGGCCTTCTTTTTAGCTGGTATAATATCTTCTGGTATCTCCTATTCATTGAGTCCTTGCTCAGGGCCCCATCCATCTCTTCACATAACTTTGATCAGTCTCTTTCTCCTCTCTATCTACAAATTCTACCCTGTTGCCCCGGATGTAGCTAAACAATGCCCATGGTTTTCATTTAGAATACATGGTTGACAAAAGAAGACTTCTGGCAAGAATATTTTTTCAAATGTGCTAATGTGGAAAGGCTTAGTAATAAGGAAAATTCAACTTCTGCCACACTGGGGATCATACCTCTGAGCTTTTTGACATCAGCAAGAATATTGCATTCACTTCTCATCTAAAAGGCCATTTCATCTTGCTTAAATAAAAATAAATAACAATTGAGTATCTCTCAAGTGCTAGGCACTGTTTTAGGCACTGGGAATAGTGTGATGAGAAAGGAAGAAACATTGCCTCCAAAGAGCTATCCTTCAAATTTAATGCTTCCTTTAAACTGATTTGTCCTACACATATGAGAAGATATGTTGAGAAGGTAATACATATCATTTACTATTAATTGTTTTCCTGATTTAAAAAAGTATTACATGGCCAGGCGCGGTGGCTCATGCCTGTAATCCCAGCACTTTGGGAGGTCGAGGCGGGTAGATCCCCTGAGGTCAGGAGTTCGAGACCAGCCTGGCCAACATGGCAAAATCCCGTCTCTACTAAAAGTACAAAAATTAGCCAGGCATAGTGGCAGACACCTGTAATCCCAGCTACTCAGGAGGCTGAGGCAGGAGAATCGCTTGAACCCAGGAGGCAGAGGTTGCAATGAGCCGAGGTTGCACCATTGCACTCCAGCCTGGGCAACAAGCGTGAAATCCCATCTCAAAAAAAAAAAAAGGAAGTATTCTATTACTCACTTATGGTATATTTCTCTTATAAAATTTTAGAATCAACTGTATAGGACCAACCATGGGTTAGGATATTTTAAATTTATATTGAGCACCACAGAAACATCAATGATTTGGTAAAAGAATACAGAAGGATGTGACAGAATGCAGAAGGATGTGAAAGAATGCAGAAGGATGTGAAAGAACAAAATAAAGAAAACTAACAGGAAATAACAAAAATTAAGGCACCTTTAAAAGTATTAAAATAGATGCTTTGGATAAGCGATAGAATATTGTAGAAGTAGATGTAATTTATGTGTCATTAGTGACTTGATGAAATATATAAACTAAAAACTCACACTCAGTATCATACAAAACTTGGAAATATTAATATTTTACCAGAGAAATAGATTCTTCACAAATTTAATCTAAGTAGCAAGTACATGCTATGGGATACAAATACATATTTTTACATCAATTGACAAATTTGAGATTCTTTTATTTTTAACTTAACATCACTGGTTAAGTAGAAGAAAAGTTTCTCAGTTTGTCCCATACCACTGGTAATGCTGATTGAAGCTGCTCAGCTATAGGTTATCATCTGTGGCTCTCTATTAGGACTATATTTTAATTCCCTATAGATTTCAACTAATTGACCTTGAGGGAAAGCTGAGTCTCTGTGACAATATGGTCTTCAATCACCACTGCCAACATAAATAAATGCTTCCTTTCTAGATCCATCAAGAGTAATCTGAGTGGAATTTAAGTTTTTGATAGGCTTTAAAGAAATGAGTCCAGACGTGAAATAAGACACTTTTCAACCAAAAGATATAGAATTTAAGACAGTTAAGATTCGTGTAATAAAAAGTGTTTAGCCCTTTCTATTGGAAATTAGTCAGTTATCTTATTGAAATCTGGACAGTTCCCAAATTGATTTATCCAGTAATGAACTGATTATAGTCTTACAGTAACCTTCACTATCATAAATGAATATGCTACCAGTCTAAAAATGCTTTCCATTTAACAGGTTTTTTTTTAAGTTTTTAAAATGTTAATAAAAAGTTTTCTATTTGAGTATGTTTGAGTATCTCCTTGGATCACTTCATTCGAAACTAGCACTCCTGAAATAGCATTGTTGATTTTCATGCACATCAATTTCTGTGAGTTTTTTAGTGCCTATTTAAGCAAACAGTTTTTCCTATTAGGAATTTAATTATACCTCATCAGTGATAAGTTAGTGCATTTTCCTTTTAGTGTGTCCCATTTCTTTTCTAATTCCCTCTATAAATCATTCAAATTAATTTTTTTGTATATAAACATTAAAGCTTAAAACCTCAAAGAAAAATAAAATTTAGAATGTAGCCAATACCTAAGGGAGAAATACACCTATACAACATGAGGCTAAGAACGAAAGCAATGATAAGTATACTACAGACAACAATGAGGAAGGAAATATCTAACTTTTATTTGAAATAGCCAGGTAATGTACCTCAAAATGTCTTCTCAATTTGAGCATTCCTAATAGGTATTTGAAGATTTCAACTCACAAATGATTGTGACATAAGTACAGACTAAAAACTGGACTACTAGAAGCTTTATTTCTTATCTTATATAAACGTAAATGTGAAGAACAGATTCTAAAAAGTGATTGGATTTAGATAAAAAAGAGTGATACAAAAGAAAATAAAGCCAAATCAGATTCCACCTCTCTTTTTCTTAAAGTGTGTGCCTATTTGTTTATCACTTGAGTAGGCAAGAGCAATTTTATTGTTCATTTATCTAACTTCCTAACAATGTGCACCTGTTAATTTATAATGTTAGGTTATCTGCTATGGCTTTTGCTTAGACTCACATGCTTTTTGTTGATAAATCTATTGATTATACATATTTAAAGCTTTGAGTTAGGACCTCTTGAGAATTCTCAGTTTCTTAATAATTTAGTGTGCAAATGTATTCAATTCAGATATTCCCTCACAATAAAACCAGAATATTCATATTTTGCTTTCTGTGTATCTTAATCTGAATTCGTCCACAATTTTATATTTGATATGATTTATTTAATGTTTACTGTGAATAATGTTATGAGGGACATCTAGTAAGCCAAGTGTTAATCCTGCCCCAGCCCTGAAGTATATATGAGCCCAAACGCTTGTATCCTTAATGCAGGGACTTAAATAGCCATAATACAACATAGAAGATGATTTGTCCTTGGAAATTTGATTTTACAGGCAAAGGAAATTATTTTCTTTTTAGTAGAACAGAGTAAGATCGATAGGGTTGTTAACATTTGAATCAGGTATTAAAGAATAAGTAAAATTTCCGTTGTAGGAAGAATGCCTGGAATGGTATAAAATTGAGAGGGAGGGATATATAGAGAATATCTGGAGTGCAAACAGGATGCATGAAGAGGAGTTACAAGGAATAATGTCAGAAATGTGGGCATGGTTAGAAATGTTTTACATGATTATATGAAAACTGAATTATTATGGTCATTGTATTAGAGATTTGTTTGGGATCTCGAATTGAGAGCTAGAAATCCAGACTTGGATTTGAAAGCTAGATATTCGTGACTGCTATATCTTAGCACAATATAGTCTATCCATCTTTGAGTAAAATTAAGAGAACATTCTTTTGGAAATAATGGAAAAAATCCCTTCCTTATATCAGTATCAATTGTAGAACAGTATGGATAGGAGCAGCTTGAGATATACAAACTAAACTAGCAATAGTAATTATCATACTATTGATAGTAACCAATACTTATGTATTGCTTACTAAAGGCAGAGACCTTTAAATATATGAACTTAATTTAATACATTTCCCAAACTAGGAAACTGAGGCACAGAAAAATTAAGTATTGCACATGATAATATAACTAGTAATTGTTCAAGCAGGTATTTGAAACCAATAAATGCATCATATTTTATAATAAGGCAATAATTCACAAATATCCACCCAAACCCAATATAGCCAGTTATGGTTTAAAATATCTTTAGGCAGACATCATGAAATGCACATCTTTATTATCCCCCTTGAGGGGTGAGGGAGCTGGGGTATTTATCCACCAACTCTGGTTAGTCATTGGTTGATGGATGTTTCTTGGAATATTTACCCTCCGATGCTTCTAGCCTGGATGCAGGAGACACTCGAGGAGAGTGGCAGGTCCTTGTAGTAGGAAACTATCTCCTTGCATGTGAATGTTGAGTGCCCAGGCGATGTGAGTTAGGCACCAATGACATCTGCACAAACTTTTAAAAATCTGAGTTTCACAGCACTTAATAAATTTATGATGGTGTATTTCTGCAAAAAAATATCTTTAGGGAGAGATTTTAAATGCAAAATGAATTAAGAATAGTGAAACAGCAACTTTTGGTAGAGTTTTTCACTGAAAAGACATGAACTTAAAACAAAAAAAGTATATTTATTCAATTAATCATAACTTCTGAGATGAAGAATAGAGAAGATTAAAGAAGAGCAATAATATGAATAATATTTTGCTTTAGCTATTTCTTGCTCACTTTTATTTAATATGATTATTCACATTTAATGTCTCTTAGGGATTTCACAAATGTATACTGATGCTTCAAATGGTTTATTGACATTTTCCCAGAAACCAACATCTACTTTAGATTCTAGTTATCTCAGTAAAAATACTTTTGCAGTACCGGCTCAAATGATCCTTTAGGAAAAAGGAATCTCTCTGCGATGGATGGCAGTCTCACTGTCCTTATATAGGCGGACTACTAGCCTGTCACTAAATCATATATATTGTGCTTAAATTTTGCCAATCACAATGGAATAATATTTGCTGTTATTATAAAAGTTATTTCCACAAAGCTCAAGAGTTTCTATGTCCGTGTGGTAGCAGGGAAATAGACCTTGGTAATCAAAGCATCTCAGTCATTTATATCTTAAGTTCAGTTGATCAGAATTTACCCAACACAACCTTCTATTCTTTCCTATTTCTGAAGAACAAGGTATCATAGGAGCACTGGGCAACAAGTTATCTTAAGGGAGCTAGGTAGTATGTGTGGATGTAGCCTGTAGTTTATCTTTCTTTCTTGCTGGTCTTCGCTGAGGGGTAATTATTTTCAACAAAGATTGATTGTGGCTTCAGTCCCCACTGCAACTGTTACTATGTCAGAGATATTTCCAGGGCCTCCAATATTCAGACATTCTATTTTCCCTTCCCCAAATCAAAGATTCTTCTCATTTGGTAGCCCTTTCAGCCATCTCCATATCCATCTAGAATAAGGAATTCTTTCTTGCTTTCTTTAAATCACTCTAGGGTATTGTGGGGCACTCTTAAGCTTATCCACCAAGACTCTTTGTTAGTCACTGCTACTTTGTCACTTAGATGCCCTGTTTGGCAATGGAATAGTCTATCACTTTATGTTTACCCTTAGAAGCTGGAAGATACAACATCTCTTTCTGCTTGGGGGGCACCCATCATTAACTGAGAATTCTAACATTCTACTTTGTAATACCTGCTCCAGCACCCCCATATTTTTCAACAATTCCTGTATTGTAATGAAATATACTTCCTTTTAAATCCTGTTTTCTTCATTGAACACACCTCTTTTTGACCATTTTCATATTTATTATGCTCTGTTTTTCAAACCATTTTTTTCTTTTATTCATTCTTTGCTTCAAAAAACATATCTTCTTACAAATATTCTTCAATTAAAGAATATAGTAAAATCCCTAATATTATTCTAGATTTAAAACTTTGAAAAAGTCATATGTTCCTTAGTTCATTTCATTATATTTTGTGCCTTTTGTGTTTTTTGCAGTGCTAATTTGTTGTGCATGACGTAAGTGTTATTAATGATACGCCCCTCTCTAAGTTTGTGTATGTTGTGTAGCCTATTTAGCTGTTAAAATTATTTTTGTTTACAGAGTATAAATAATTTGGCCAATGATCTGTCACAAAAGATAGGTCTAAAATAATGGAAATAGTTATAATTTGTTGTTGCTGTGTATTTATCCAAACTCACTCATGAAACTATACTTAGCCAATGCGATGTCATGTTTCATGGATTCATTCTGTCTGGTTCAACACTTTCTCTATATAGAGGAAATATTTTTAAAATCCACATTAGCTCTTTTAGACCACTAAATACCATGCAATATATTAAAAAGTGATCTATTTTTAATGTAGTATCCTAAATGCCTAACATTTTTAAGCATTTATAATGACATTTATAATAACAATAACATCTTTTCAGCTCGAGAAAGAATGTAAATTATTTGCCATGTTTGAGTCCAAATAATGTAATTTCAAAAAAATAAATAAAATTTAAAATAATGATCATATATTAGTTAAAGGCATAGCACATTTTACATTATTGATTTATTATAATTTTCTGACTTTAATCTACACTTCTTTCAGAATTAGCTGTCCACTCTGACTCACAATGCATTTAACACAATCTCTATTGCAGGTTACTTAGTTATAGAAAATCCATCAAGTAAGTTTGTTAAATATTTTTTTCTTCTTTTTGAATATCAAAGTTAGATGCACTGACTCAGTAGAACCTTAATGTGTGATTCACTTTTTGTATGTTTGTTGGAAAAACCTCCAAGCTGGATATAAATCATAAAAGCATGACTAATTGCATGGTAACTGGAGAAATGCTTTCTCTCTCTCTGGGGTGAAGCCTGCATGTCTGTATTTTAGCTTGGGAAGTAATACGGGGATATTTAAACTCCTTGGGGTTTGAAAACCATGTCATTATGAGAATGAGGTCACTGCAATATTTTATATCTTCTAAAACCTTGTAATGTATAAAATGTTTTCTGTCTGACAAAGAGGTATTATGTGCTTTAGGAGTCAATGATAACTTTATGCCCTTACATTTACTTGAAAAATTTTCTTCATTAAAATGCTAAATCCTTTATTTAATGTCACTAAAAAATTGAAGGAATTTTGTGCCATGAATACAAAGAAAGTGAGCTTAAAGAAGAAAAGTTAATTTTATAAGTATAACAGAGTGACTTTAAAAAGCTGTGTTGTTTGTGATTTTTGGGGATGTCCATTGTTCTTTAACTTGTTAACAGTGAAGCCAGTGCCAATGCTAACGCGAACAAATACAATCTAACATGACCCTATTTTATACCTTTCTTTACTTGGAGGCCAATAAGCAAGAAATCCTTCCTGCAACATGTTGAAGAGCTTTGCACAAACAACAACCTAAAGTTTCAAGAAGAATTTTCGGTATGTTACTAGCAGTTGTCACAACATTGCAAGACCTCCAGTCGTTTCATGTGTCACATTTCATGTCCATTTTAAGCATGCAAGGCCATGAAGGACTCTGGCCTTGATAATCAATACCCAATTACCAGGTTGATTGTTTTGATAGTAATGTTACACTGGGCCGCCTCTGGTGCAACCTGATCAGAATTATTCACCTACTGTGTCAGGAAAAGGTGGTCTTCTTCGGACCTCCCCTGTATTGGCAGCATGACCTTGTCTCTTCTCTGCTCTTTCATCCAGATGTAGGTGCAAATGTAGAATGCCATATTCATTAGTTTGTTTTGTATTCAAGGTTTAGGTCATACTATAAGTGTAGTTTTATATTTAAGTAATTATTTTACATTTGGACACTAAATTATTTCATTTTACGTTTACCTACTTGGTTTACATTAGTGATATAGATGAATGTGAGACCAAAACTTGAAGCTTCCAGAAACTATAAGAAAATTATTTCTAGAACTGTCTAAAAATAAAAAAAAAGATAAGTAATGTCCATGTTTTACAGGGGGCCTTTTTAAAGTTACTATGGAATAAATGCTGTATCATATAATGAAAATGTATAAAATTAAGAATTTGTCACTTTAAATCTACTTAAAAGTTGGGAATAGTTTTTTTTTAACATTTTGTATATCTATAAAATTGAACTTATTTAAAAACATAAGGTAGATATCAAATCTTCAAGCTACTTTAAGAGTTATAAGCATCTTTTCTAACTTAGATGATTATTTTGTTATTAAGAAAGACAGATTTCTACATGTCACCAAAAACATTATTTCTATTTTATTTTTTTCCATGAAATTTCCAGTGTGTGAACTTCTGAAACAAAGAATAAAACAATTGGATTAAATAATTCAGAATTATAATATTTCAGTCTCTTAGGGAATAATAACAAAAATGAGAGAAGATTAATGGTATTTCCTGCAGCCTTTTGGTTATGCTTCTTAAGAAATATTGGTCTGGACTTAACAAAATCAATAGTGCCATAAAATTCTTCCTAGCATTTAGACAGCAAGAATTCTCAATTTTTCAGGAGCAAAAGTGTAATTTCCCTAGAATAAGAGTGAATATAATTACATTATGCATGACCGAGTAGATAAAAAGTTTTATTAGCAATAACATTTTCACATATATTATATGAGAAAGTTTCTAGTTTAAGTTTTTTGAAGACCATAGTTTGAAGAACTTTTTAAAAATTTCGTTTTGTCTAATGCTTTGTTAAGAATTTCTAAAGCAAATTATTAAATTATGTTTTAATAAATACATTTTTGGTGCATATATTTGATAAACCTTTTAACTCAGGACATATTCACTCATATCTTAAATATCTAGAAGTTCCTACTATGTGATAGGCATTGTATTTGGCACATTGATATATAGTAAATCAGCACTTACCAGCTAAGTGACTTTGGGCAAATTTCTTAAACTCTCTTTGCCTCAATATCTTCATTTGTAAAATTATAATATCTACTTTATTAAATTATGAATATAAAATGATTGAATATAAGCAATACTAAGAACAGTAGCTGGCACAAGTATTAGCTATTAAGATGATAAATTCTACCATAAAGAAGCTCATATTATGGTAAGAACTGCAGATGTGTAAAAATTGCAAATTTACTGTATCTTGATGGAGATATGCATGAAGATTGAGGATCAAATCTGTTTGTATATCAACCAGAAAAGAGTTCATAAAAAAGGTGTCTTTCAGGATGAACTTTAGGATGAGCAGAAGTCTAATAAGAAGGTAAAGGAAAAAAGGTGTTCCAGAGACAGGAAAAGGATAGGAATGCAAAAACGGTCTAACTCATCTGTGGTCCCACTGAAAAGAGAGAAAACAATAGGAGAAAGAGCTAAATAGGGAGAATTGTGGCCTTGTGCACCCTGATAAGGATAACACTGCCCAGTGTAACATTACCATCTGAACAATCAACCTAGTGTTTGAGCATTGCTTACCAAAGCCAGAGCTGCTTACGTCTAGAAATGGAAACTTTTATGTGAAATAATTATAAAATATAAGTGCTCTTTCAGTCTATTTAAACTCACCTTTTTTCTCCCTTCTTTATGTATTTCCAAAACTTTGACACAAGGAAGCTGTTCTAGGACTCCTTATTGGGTTAAAAAAATTTTGTAAGCCTTTGGTGCCAACACATCAGAATTCAGATCTTACACCATTCCTGTCCCTTAATACATACCCATATGTAAACAATTGTCCAGATTTTAATTTTGAGAAAAAAAAAATAAGAAAGGGAAACTTATCCAATTAAAAGAAATAATTTATATTGATGTTGAAAAATTGTTAAAACACATATTTTAGTGCTTTTTATGGAATTTGGCAAGTTGAGATTTCTAAAATGGAAAACTATAAATTTCACACATGTAAATTTTCAGCTCAACAAAATAATGAACATATTTTCTTATGCCAGACTTTTTAATGATGCTTGCTTTGCCAAGAGCAAGGTAGATAGATAATATCATAAATTTTCATCAAATGTCAATAATAGATCTTCTTGACCCTTCATCTATATCTGATAATTCTTAATTGCACCTTTGCATTCCATTATTGATTTAGCAATGCTTACTAAGAGCAGGAATTGACCTCTGGCATCTTCTCAAACTGACCAATGTTGTACCAATTAATAGGCATGAAATCACACTGCCTGAGGAGAGAAAACAAAAAATAAATCATTGAAATCCCTTTTCCTACTAAGTAGACATTAAAATATTAAACAATAGTGTGTACCCAATGAAACCATTAGTAACATATGTAAAATGGTCACTAACATGGTTGCCACATCTTAAGGCTTCCCAAAGTGCAAAGAAATTATCTCAGAAAGAGCAAAACCCAGCTGACCAACTTCATTCAGGATATTTTTGGTGAAAGCCTAGGTAAACTCATTACTGTTAACTTGACCTTGTTTCCACAGTTGTGATAGGTGCTTTTAATTTAAAAATTAAAAAAAAGTTTAGGACAAATAACTGTCTTTTAATAAGTGAAATTTCTTGTTTACCTCTGATAAATGTAAACTTTGTAATGACTTTATTTTACAGGAATTACCAAAATTTCTTCAGGATCTTTCTTCAACTGATGCTGATCTGCCTTGGAATAGAGCAAAAAACCGCTTCCCAAACATAAAACCATGTATGTGCATTTGTTGGTTTTGGTTTAGCTAGGAAATATTTTTAAATGCCTATCATCTTAACTTTTTTGTTTCCTTAATATATTTTATTTTATATTGTTTGAATTATAATAATGTATTTTATTGGCAGTGACTATCAAATTATATATCTTTTGCTTTGTTCATATTTAACTAAAGTTAGTATACGTGGTTTTCAGTTTGTTCACACAAGTTCACTTATGCAGGTGCAAGAAACTGTAGACCTACTAGTTTCTTAGCTTTGTAATTTAACCCAAGTAATGAACCTGTTTAACATCTTCCTACAGACCTAGCATCAAATGCAAAGGGAATATTCTCACTTAGCTTTGTGCATTAGTTTCCCTTCACAGCATAGCAGTGTTTTCCTATGGAACATAAAAAAAATGCATTGTAAAATATTCATTGAAGATCAGAGTAAATGCGCACTTACATGAATTCATTTTACATATGAGGCAGAATGAGCTTCACCATAGTAAATACAGCTTCATTTTTCAATCAATAAGAAAATAAACAGTGTTATTGCTTAAAGAATTAACAGTGATGTGAAAGGAAAATAGGACATTTCTCTGTTACTAATAGCTATATGTTTGCTATTATATTTTTGAACAGATATCCCTATTTTCAATATTCTGATTCAATACATTTTACCCTATGAAATTAAAAAGTGACATTGTGATGTCCTGAAACGTTTCAAAGTCTAGAGTTTTGAAATGTTCCCAATTTTAAAGATAATATACATCTGTGTGTGTATATATATATTTTTGTCTATGCCTTTTCAAATGTATATTGGGGGAATTGCTACACTTCTTGAAAATTGAATTCTTCTTTCTAGAAAGACACAGACCTAGAGAAGGATGTGATCATAGAATGTCGAATTGTAAAGGACATGCATAGGAAGAAACAGACCAAATTCTGATATTCTAGAACTAGGGAATAACTTATGAAGTTCACGAAGGAAACAAACGTAAGGAAACATGATATAGGAAGTAGTAATCTACTAGAACCTGTTAATTTCTAAGAAGTAGAATAGGATGAAAATACAAATAGCTTTAACCACCTAAATCCTTTCTGCAACAAAACAAATCATAAGTAAATGATTTTAAGAGCAAGATAACAAGACTCGGTTAGAGGAAATAAAGAAACATTCATAATTTCTCTTTCTTTCTTTCTTTCTTTCTTTTTTTTCTTGCTTTCTTTTCTTTCTTTCTCTCTTTCTTCTCTCTCTTCCTTTCTTTTCTTTTCTTTCTTTTTGGACTTTTGCTCTTGTTGTCCAGGCTGGAGTGCGGTGGTGCAACCTTGGCTCACTGCAACTTCTGCCTCCTGGGTTCAAGAAATCTCCTGCCTCAGCCTCCCAAGTAGCTGGGATTACAGGCATGTGCCACCATGCCCTGCTAATTTTGTATTTTAAGTGGAGATGGGTTTTCACCATGTTTGTCAGGCTGGTTAAATTTCTAAGACCAGGACATTTTTCAACGCATCCTTTTATTCTTTCTTTTAGAGAGTTAACCTAGGTTGGATGCAATGTAAGTATGAAAGTTATGGACGTTCCCATGTCTTTATGTTTATCTGCACCTAAATTTCATCCAGACTGTTTGCTTCATGCTTATTTGGTGATATTCTGTGACAATAAATACTGTAATCTGATTAAGGGACAGTAACTGTGGAATAATTAGTATTTTTTCAATTGTATAGAATTAACGGCCGGGCGCGGTGGCTCACGCCTGTAATCCCAGCACGTTGGGAGGCTGAGGTGGGCAGATCACTTGAGGTCAGAAGTTCAAGACTAGCCTGGCAAATGCGGTGAAACCCCATCTCTACTAAAAATACAAAAAAAAAAAAAAAAATTAGCCGGGCGTGATGGCAGCTGCCTGTAATCCCAGCTACTCGAGAGGCTGAGGCAGGAGAATTGCTTGAACCTGGGAGGCGGAGGTTGCAGTGAGCCAAGATTGCACCATTGCACTCCATCCTGGGTGACAGAGCGAGACTCTATCTCAAAAAAAATAATAATAATTAATTTATAATATATCAGTATATATAAAGTAAGTAATTCAAATATGTCTAACTTACTTCCAAGGAGTGTCTAATTTGAAATATGTAAAATTTGATAGATTTGAAAGTTTTTTTGCTGTGTGACTTTTCAATCATTTATTAAGATTTCAGTGCATTATTATCTGGGTTCCCTTTAAGACTGTAAGAAATGTTAGACAATTTTAGCTTATTATTTATAGGATGAGAAGAGAATAAGAGTGGTTGATGGGACTAAATAAACAATCTTAAAGTAATAAAAAGGACCGAGGAGTATGACTACCCCAATTTTCCATATCTGAAGCTGAGATAAAAAATTAATTAGGTTTCCTGGGTTACAAATCTGTTTACCCACTAACTACATTAGTGACTCTGGACATTTTATTCAGTGGTCTCTACCCCATAAGAGTATTGTAAAAATTAGATGAAATAATCATGTAAATCGCTTTGCCCAGTATTGGAACACAGGAAACATTCAAAATATTAGTTCTTATCTTATTGGTTAATAGATCATTTCCTTTTAAGAGCTGCTAACTTTCTGGGTGAATAAGGTTAATTCATAGGCATTTAGGCTACTGTCTGGAGATAACAAGCCCAAATCTCTAGCCTGGGTTAGAAACCAAGCTGTAAAGTCACAGGCACATCTATTCTATGGGCAAGTATACCCCCGGTTCTCTCTGTCTCTCTCTCTCTCTCTCTCTGTCTCTCTCTCTCTCACACACACACACCCATACACACTCTCACACACATGTACACACACACACTAGGAACAAGCAAATAAGATGTTTAAACTAAGTAGATTATCCTATTGTGCTTGCAGAGAACCCATAAAGCTGAAGAAAATTTATTTTCCCTGCAGAGATTGATTTCATTTTAATAGAATTTGAATTTTAGCTAATAGAATTTGAATTTTAGCTTGAGCCAGCTAAATGAAGTCCATTGTTTCTCTCCCCTGAGTAATGTAAGAAGCAGAATGCCAAATATCACAGCATGTTTTAGAAGACATTAGCTTAAAACACTTTAAGATACTAGAATTAGCAGCAAATACTTGCAGAAGAGATTTCCAAATCTCCATTTGACAGATGACCTATGACCTTCAGAAATATTCCAACACCACAAAGAAAAGTTTAGCTTGTAGTTGACTCAGATAGTTATAAGGAGGTGTATCTAGTGAATAGAAACATAATGATTCTCTTCCTTAGTTACAGGACTAGTTACAATGTCATTAAACTAGATCATATAAAATTCTATATTTGGGACATAAATCATTTGCAGAAATGTGTTTAATCATTCCCATTTCTAAACATAACCACATTGGGCAAGTAATTGTGATTACTAACAATACAACTAATTCATTTTAACATATTATGTGCTTAAGTTTTAAGAATGCAAGAACATGTATTGAGTGCCTATTATAAGCTTTCATGTAAATTTTCTTCAAGAGGATTATACAAAATCTGTGTTATAATGACATCTTGTAGCTGAGGTAACCAAGGAGCAGAGAAGCTAAGCAATTTACCCAAGCCCATATGTATGGTAGGCAGATCATCTAGAATTCAGACCCAATCCTGTTTACCCATTTTTCCTCCTTGAAAACAAACAACCCATCAAAACAATTAAGTAGTGGATATTTCATGTTTAGTTAAAAATTATTACTGGATGTTTCAATTATAAGATCAACTTGGTAAAATTTCTCAGGAAAAATAGTTTCTGACATTTTTCTCTGAAGAAAAGTAATGAGTACAGGGTATCTAATTTTACTAGCTCTTAAAATATTCTAAAAAGTAGTAATTAGAAATTTGAAAGAAAGAATAGGCAGATGAATTAATGGAAAAGAATGAATGGTCTAGAAATAGACCTAACTACCTAGAAAACAAAGTGGTGTTCCAAATCAGGGACAAAATATGAAATGTTAAAAAATTGATACTATTTGTTGTTCCAACGACAACAGATAAACAATAAAAGATATATTTATACCTCATTCCTCAAAAAAAAAAAAAAAAAAGTCCCAATGGGCCAAAGATTGAAATACTTAAAACCAGAAAAATCCATGAAATTTTCAGAAGAAACTAGAATTGTAAAATAATAATAATTTATAATGACAACTTTGACAAATGGTACAAAGTCATAGTGAAAAATGATGAGAAATTTGATTGCTTAACAATATAAATTTTTGTATGGCAAAATTGATAGACAAATTCATGGACAAATGACAAACTAAGAAGAAAATTTTAATTAATATGACAAAAGGCGATATGTAGCCTTCTGTTTTTAACATACTTTTTTTTAAATAAAAGTGAGAAAATGTGAAAGGCAGTTAATAGGAAAGGCATTAAAATGGTCAGTAAACATAAGGAAAGAAGCTCAGTTTCACTTGTATTTAAGGAAATCAAAATAAATATTATGAGACATCAATTTGTATTTGTACAAAGAACATAAAGTGTTTAATAATACCTTGTGATAGTGAAAGTAAGAGAAAATAGAATTTTTCAAACACTTTGGTTCAGAGTATGAATTGTTAGAGAACAATTGAGAAATGTTTTTCAAAATTTGGAATGCATATATATAAAATCTAAAAATTTTACTGCTGGTAGTATATTCTACAAGTACACTCCTATATATATGCAATATGCAAAAATTTCAATTATATCTATTCAACATTTTATAATTACAAAGTGAATCATTTAAATAATAATAAAAGGTTAAATAACTACATTATTATATATTCAAACAGTGGAATACTGTATAGCTTTTAAAAATAATTAACTACATATCTTTGTTTATGCTGATATGGAAAGACATAGATAAATGAAAAAAACGATTTGCAGAACAGATTGTATATCACTCCATTTGTAGCTAAAGAAAATTAGAATATAAAGAATATGTATAGAAAATTCTGGAAATATATACAAGGACATATTAATAGTCATTGTCTCTGGGTGGTAGAAATATGGGAGAAGAAATAACTTTTTAAAATTTACCGCCATCTGTGAAATTGGAATGTTATATTATGAACTCCTTTGTATTACTTTTATAGTAAAAAAAGTAGTAACAATTTAAAAAGCCAATTAGCATTGATTCCTTATATTTTCTTCTAGATAATAATAACAGAGTAAAGCTGATAGCTGACGCTAGTGTTCCAGGTTCGGATTATATTAATGCCAGCTATATTTCTGTAAGTTACTATTTTATATATTTTATAATTGTATAAACATAATTACTGAAATTGTATTATCTTTCCAATTACTTAAAACAACAAATTTATTACAACTCCTATGGATCTTAATATGCTAGTTATTTACAACCACATTGTGTACCCTCATTTTATAGATGTGGATATGGATATGCCTAACAGAGATACTAACTTATCAAAAATTATTTCACCAGTGCGCGGCAGATGTTCAACTTCAGGCTACACATCCCTGATCTTTCCACTAATTCATATGCTTTGTTAATGTTTTCTCCATATGCAATGAGGTTTGCCAATCTCTGTGAATTAAAAATTATCAAATGGACAGTTATGTCCATATAACATGAAAATCTATTATGCAGCTCTTCCCTTCTAGATCTGCAGTCCTTCAAGCGGGTAATAATGCCATCACCATCATAGGTACATTGAAACCTTATATGCACTCAAGATCTCCACTTGGTTTGCAAGTTCATGGAATCTTAAAGAAGGAAGTGCCCTGAATTTGACCATTCACCTTGGAACTCTAAAAAATTCCTGTCAGCCTCTTTTGGCATTGATTCATCCACTTCTTCCTAAGACAGGGGATTCTATCTCTAAACAACTCTGCTTTGCAGTTGTTGGGTTTTTTTTAAACCAAGTTATGTCTCTTTATATTCTTACCCACTGACTTAAATTCTAATGCATAGCAAGCTTAACCATCTTCATTATGGTGAATCTACAAATACATGAAGATTTCCTCGCTGCCCACACTCTCCATAGGCTTTTTCTTATCCATAGGTCTTCTCATCCATGCCCGCTATTTCCTTCAGTTCTATTAAGGCTCTTGTTATATGACGTTCCACCCTTTCTCCAACATCAAACATACTTGTGCTGTGTCTCATTCCCTCCAAGCCTTTGTCATGGAGGAAAAAAACGAATTAGTTCTAAATCTGATATTGGTTGATAATTAATCTAAAATTACAATCATATATTGGGTCCTGTTGTCAAAGGAGTGAATAATGGGAGTATTTAAGACTTTAAGACTTTTTAACCAGAGAAGTGAAGGAAAGTTTAGAGAAGCTAAGGTATTCTTTAAATTTCATTCTATTTTAATGCTAGAACTTTAAATCTGTATTTAAAGAATTACATGAATTTACTACTATGGTAACATTTTATTCATTTATCAAATGATTGATTCCCTCTAAAATGTAATTCAAAATGTAAACATTTTGGTGAAATCTTATGCTTACAATTTCCATTATAATCTAAACTCTACAGCATGTTAAAGTTTTACTTGGACTTACAAAATGATGCATATATGCATTTAGATATTTAAATTTCATCACTACTCTAATAATCAAATGCCATCAAGCAGGACAAGGACAACTGGTTGTATCAGTGACCTATTGATTTGTATCATTTTTTATTCACCAATAAGTAGATACAAATCAACAGCTCATATTGTCTAATGTTCCATAAGGCATGACAGTACAGGATATGAATATAATTAAGAAGAAAAACAGACAATTTTAGCAGGTGTAGCTGAACCACACAGATTATGTAAGCAAAGTAATTTTCGCAAACCCCCAGTGTCCCCTTGAAATATGGTAGGTTGTCAGCATACAACTATGAGCAAATGATAACGTGGTATGAGCAATAAACTAGGAAGCCTGAAGATATATATTCTGCTGTAATCAAGTGATGTTGTAATATAATAAATCTTACAACAACGTCACTATGACCCAATGTAATGATATGCATAATCATTGCTGAGCTGCATGGTAAGCAGGCTCAGATGGAAGGCACTTTACAAGAAGGCGGATTTCTATATTGGGGCTGGCAGTGTACTGTAGCACTCAGAGAAATCTCCTTTGCTCAGCATGTCAAGAACAGATGGGAACAGATGTAGCAATGATACTGCAGTGGCCCTCACTTTCCACCTACATATTCCTACAATCTTCACCTTAGAAAGAATGTCTGGTATCTCAATTTCCCCCTACTCCCAAATTTTATTTGAAAGCACTTCCAATTGAAAGTTTATGAACACTTGTCCCAGGAGCAAAAGACAGAGGTCATCTATGAATGGATTCCGGGTTTCAATTTCTTTGGAAGCTATGGCAAAGGGAAGAGAACTATAGAGGGAGGTAGGAAAGAAAGCAAAATAACTAGTGTTCAGATAGAAACATGAAAAACTGAAGTCTGGGGAAGAGACAGAGGAGGACCAGCATATGGTCTGAGGGATGTATGTTAAGACTGGGACACTCCAGCCCAGGGTTTATAACTAGGTTAACATGCCAATGTGTGTTTTCCTCTGCCCTTGGCCATTCTCGAGAATGGTGCTCCCAGAGTTAGGACTTGGAAAGGCTGGAAGATTTTGATGAAGGATAGACTGTGAAAGAGGTAGGAAGAAGTGATATTGCAGCCCCATAATCTGCCACCAACTGTACAAATGAGTTTAGAAAGGTTTTCAAGAGGGTCAAAAATGAAAATACTATGATTTTAGGTATAAGAGGAAGGCTTATAATTAATTTTGAGGAAGGATCGTCAAAATTATCTCTCCTGTCAATTTCAGATGCCTGCAATTACTTTAACTTGATGACAGCTTTTAACACAACTAGAGATTAAAGGCTATCATGCAAATGGTTGCAGTAACATTAGAAACATCAGATTTGTTCCTATGTTGACAGAGCATTATAATACTAAAGGATATTGTGTCCCTGAAAAAGTGAAATGAAAATGACAAGAGATACATTTTATAAATCAAAATCAATTTATTAATATTGATCGTCCTCTCTTCTTTGATCCCTCCACACTTTGTATATTTAGCATAGCCTTTGTCAGATTCTAACTCACAGTGATCTCATTTATTAATTGCCTTCTCTGTGTGAGGAAGAGCATAAGGTACTGGGCACTATATGAGGATAAGCATGTATATTTCCTCTTATCTTAGTACCACGTAAGGATGGAGATTCAGTCTTCATGATCTTACTATCAATCCTTCAGTATGAATTGAGGACCCCTAAAACACATACATATGAAAACACAAACACACATGCATGTTTATATACATCATTTACAAGGATTTGCTAGACAGTTTGGGGGATATTAAGATGAAGAATCTCTACTTTTAATGACATCGTAATTATACAAGAGGAAAAAATATATATATATACACACATATATGTGTGTATACATAAATATATTTGTATATGTGTATATACAGTTACATTTTATATGTCTATATTTTATATATGTATATATATAATATAAACATATATACATTTTGTATGTATGTATCTAGATATGTATATGCATGTATATAAATTATCCCACTATTCACTCCTTTAGCAATAGGACCCAATATATATATTGTAATTTTGGAATAATTATCAAACAATATAGAATATGGTGATATATTTTTATATGCCTATATGTATACATTTGTATATAAACATATACATATATGTGTATATGTACACACATATATGTACACATACACACATATACTTATAGGCATATACAAATATATCACCATCAATGCCCAACACATTTTCTTTAGCATAATAAAGCAATTGAGGGTGTTTGCAGGAGTAAATATAAACTGCACATTTTACATTTTTTTCCCTAGAGCTTATATGGGTAAATAAAGATAACCTGTTCAAGGACATTGATAGGCACTAAAATGTCATTATTTCCTGTATAATATGGATAAACTTTAACATAAAAAAATCTGCAATTTTTGGAAACCTTTACATTTATAGAGCACTTCAAAATTTTCAAAGCAGTTTCACATTCCTTATTTTACAAATAGTATTCAAAATGACTCTCTGAGGTGTGCAAGAAAATAATGATTATCTCTAATTTATAATTAGGAAACTGAAGATTAGCTTATTTAAGTAGCCTGCTCTACAGGGTACACTATTAGAAAGGACTAAAGTCAAAACGAGTATTCTAGTTTCTAGGCCTATACATTGTTTTCATTATTCAAACTTACTGTCTTCTTATATACAAATTTAATGAAATACCTTATCTTCATTAAACTTAATGCTAGAATTATTGAGAAAGTATGCAGATAATTAGGTTCGCACCATTCAACATTCACAAAGTTAAATCTCAAAGGATGAAAAGAAGGATTGGTCTGACCTTCTCCATCTCATATGCTATTCTAAAACTAATTGTATCTGCATATACAAATTCACTGGATATAACTGAATAACTGCTGTATGAGATTAGAATAAAGCATAAAAATATTGATTTGGAAGCAATATTTAAATTACTTTTTTAGCATGTAGTTCTACAATACCTGAGATGTAGTAGGCATTTAATAATTGTTGAGTTCATAAAAAGGAGGATTATATTTAGATGGGTAAATACATATGCTTCAGAGTTCAAATGGACCTGAGTTCAAATTCCTTCTCTGCATTTTTGTAGCTGTATGACCTGAAACTTTCTGAGTGAAGTTTCTACACTGATAAAGTAGGAATAATAATCAACCCTACTTTATTCATTCCTACTAAATCATATTTCAATTATTCACTGAATTACACATTGGAAGCACTTAATAAATACATGTTATTTTTATTGCTGTTGATGTTTCATGGTAGTAGATTCTACATTTTCCTGGCTGATAATCCAGAGGAAAATCTCTGAGCTAATTTAAGTATTGCAATGAAAAGTGGCATCCGTGGGTAAAGGTCGTAATGAAAGTTGACATGTGGAATGAAACTTACACTTTGTTCCATGTATCACAGAGATTTAAAAACCAGTAAACTCTATATTCCAATTAAAGGGCAAAAGTCCAGGCAAGAAGTTTCCTCTCAGAAAAACTCAAAAGTTTGCACACACGTATTCAAAGGTAGAAGCAGAAATAGCAAACAGAATTGACATACTTTCTTCATTTTCATAAGATACAATGGAAATATCTCCAAAACACCTTTGGGCAAACATTTTACCTGGTGTTTTACCATTTTCTGAAATAAATTAGCCATTACAGGAAGAAAACTTAAATGTGTCTTAGCTTCTTTACATGAGAATCAAGGGGGAAATGTGACCAAAGATATATTTAAATAACAGATAATACATAGATATTAAAAAGAAATGTAAAATAATATTTCAAATCCTGGAAAACTGAGATCATATAATGTTAGTTTTGTAAATAAGTTGTAATAAGATTGTATAGGAATAATCCAAATTATTTATATATGTGTATATATATAAAATATACAGTATAATATTTAGTATACAACATGTGATATATTGTCTATATTACTCTGTGTGGAACCTACTCCTCCCTTACAGGTACTGGCTTTCTGGCCTTGCTTACCAGTGGGTCTGCATACCCTCCCGTATGTACTCAGCATAGAGAAGGGTCAAGTTGCCTCAGTCCTCAGTGCCACCTCCACATCATTCTCTATCTCTCTGCCCTAAAATTGCCAGCTTGAATTCATGCTGTCAAGCATAGGACACACCATTGCTCTTTTTGGAAGTTAACTACCATCCCCTAAGTCACTTTCTCTTGTTTCTTAAAGATTTCACTCCAGGATCACTGCTCCTCTCTCATCACTCTTCTGTCATAATTATTGATGATGTCAAAATTCATATAAAATATTGACCCATAGCCCTGCTCATCACTTTCTGGACCTCTTGTCTTGCAGTGACTTGCCTTCCATGTGACCTCATCACTTTCTGCCATGTTCACAACCTAGACCTTTTCACCACCAAGAATTGTAGCCTCTCCATAATCTTGATTGCAGATGTCTCACTATCTGTCCAAATCCTTCTTTCCAGATCACTGGACTCTGATAATTCTTCAACCCTGCTCTGCCCTACAGCTCTTTGATTCTATCAAATTTTCCATTTTTCCTAACCCAATCAAGACTTCATTTTTTTTCTTGCTCAGCTTGAACTGCATGCCTATTTGTTTCCTTTCCTCTATTGTATATATCCTCAACTCTCAAATTTATCTCTTATAGTCTCGACCTTTTGATAAATCCCCAAACTTTGCTAAATAAAACCCTCCATGGATTCTTCTCTGTGTTACTGGAAGTGTATTGGAGAAAAATTCATGATCAAGCCAAAATATCTCACTTTAAACTCATGGCCACTAACCTCAAAAACACAGCCTCCTAATCTATTCAATCTCCCTTTCTTCTGGGAGATTCTTTCTCCTTCTTCTTTCTCCTCTGGCCTCTAACACTATATTCCTCATTTTCACCTACATCTGATGGCCTTGTTTATATTTCACTGATAAAACAAAAGCAATTAAAAGAGAACATTCACAAGGTCCCCTACCTGTCTGCATCTGTGTCCATATACTCAGTCTTTCTCCTGTGACTGCATATGAAGTGTCCTAGTCCCTGATAACAGCCAACCCTTTCACTTGGACACTACATGACCTCTCCCTTTGCCTCTCAAGAACATGGGTTGAGGAATTCTGTCTTCTGCATCATCAATTTTTCTCTTTTAGCAGCTAAACAAATCTATTGTAATTTCTTACATCATAAAAATATCTTGATATTATAGGTTTCTCTCTACTTCTCTATTGTTCTGTGTTTTATTTACATTATAGCCCCTTGAAGAATTGTCAACACTTACTATCTTCAATTCCCTTCTCTTATTTCTTCAGCACCCTCAAATAAGACTTGGATACTAAGCAAGCACAACACCGAATCAGCTATTTTCAAGGTCACCAATTAACTACTCAGAAAATTAGCCTTAAGTCTCAGTCTCCAATTTATTTGACTTTTCAGCAGCTCTGACTCTTTTATCTTAGTCTCATAGGTTCTATCTCATCTTCTAGACCTGCAAACAAAATAATTTAGAGCTCAGTACTTGAATTTACTATCTCTTTCCAAACTCTTTTTCTTGGTGATTGTAAGAGTCAGGGTTCTCTAGAGGGACAGAACTAACAGGATAGATGTATATATGAAGGGGCGTTTATTAAGGAGTGTTGACTCACACAATCACAAGGTGAAGCCCCAAAATAGGCCATCTGCAAGCTGAGGAGCAAGGAAGCCAGTCTAAGTCCCAAAATCTCAAAAGTAGGGAAGCTGATAGTGCAGCCTTCAGTCTATGACCAAAGGGCCATGGCAAATTACTGGTGCAAGTCCCAGAGTCCAAAAGCTGAAGTACATGGAGTCCGATGTTCTAGGGCAGGAAGCATCCAGCATTTCCCAGTCCACTGACTCAAATGTTAATCTCCTTTGGCAATACCCTCACAGACACACCCAGAAACAATACTTTGTGTTCTTCAATCCAATCAAGATGACACTCAATATTGACCATCGCAGTGATGTCATCCAATTTTCATGACTTTAAGTAAGAGATATGAGCTGATTACTTTCAAATTTATGTCTCTAGTTTGGACTTCTTACTGAATTCTAAAGTCATATATCTAATTGCCTTCGTGGCATTCCTACTTGAATATCTAATAGTGATTTCAAACATAATATGTCCAATGTGAGTTTTTTATTTTTCCTGCAAATCTGTTCATACTAAAACCTCAAAAGCACAGGCAGTAAAAGCAAAAATATACAAATGGGATTATATCAAAGTAAAAATCATATGCACACAAAGGAAACAATCAACAGAATGAAGAGACAATCTGCAAAATGGGAGAAAATATTTGCAAACTATTCATCCAACAAGGGATTAATATCCAAAATATACCAGGAACCCAACTCAATAGCAGAAAAAAAATCCAATTTAAAAATGGGCAAATCAGCTGAATGAACATCTCTCAAAAGAAGACATACAAATGGCCAACAGACATATGAAAGAATGCTCAACATCACTAATCATCAAGGAAAAAAAAATCAAAACCACAATGAAATACCATCTCTCCCCATTTAGAATGGTTATTATCAAAAAGACAAAAAATAACAAATGCCAGCAAGAATGCAGAGAAAGTGGAATTATTACACACTATTATACACTATTTAGTTTTCCTCAGAAAACTAAAATACAACCATCATTATGACCCAGCAATACCACTACTGGGTATATATCCAAAGGAAAGAAAATCAGTATGTCAAAGGCATATCTATGCTTACGCAATAAGTGCTGCAGCACTATTCACAATAGACGAGATAAAGAATCAGCCTAAGTATTCATCAACAGATGAATGAATAAAGAAAATATGCCATATATACGCAATGGAATACTATTTAGCCATGTAAAAGAATGAAATCCTGTCATTTGTGGCAACATGGATGAGCCTGGAGAACATTATGATAATTGAAATAATCCAGGAACAGAAAAATAAATACCACATGTTCTCACTTATGCAGAGGCTGAAAAAGTTGATCTCGTGAAAGTAGAGAGTAGAATAGTGGTTAAAAGCTGGGAAGGGGAAGAGGTGAGAGTAAGAGATTGGTTAATGGATGCAAAATTACAGCTAGATAGGAGAAATAAATTCTAGTGTCTATAGCTCTGTAGTGTGACTATAACAAACCACAATTTATTGTATATTTTCAAATAGCTAGAAGAGCAGAATTTCATGTTCCCAACATAAAGAAATGATAAATGTTTAAGGAGATGGATGTGCTTGTTACCCTGACTTGAGTATTACACATTGCATACATGTATGAAAATTGTCACACTGTATTCCATAAAAATGTGCAATTATTATGTGTCAAAATAATAAGAAAAGATTATTAAAAACTGCTCATCTGGAGTCTTCCCCATCTTCCTTTGGAGTCATTATTGATTTCTGTGTTTCTCTCATACCTCATATCAAATCTATTAGCAAATTTGGTTGGTTTTGCCTTCAAAATGTATCCATATCTGATCACTTCTCACCATCTCCATTGATATCACCCATGCTACCAATATTTCTTGGCTGAATTGTTACAATAACCCTCTAACTATTCTCCCTCCTTTCACCTTTTAAACTCCCATAGGTTGGTCTATGGAGGCCCACATGAAACTGTTAAACCACACACTATGTTTGAAACCTTTCAGTGACTTTCTGTGTCATTCAGAGTAAAAAGCAAAGTCTTATAATTACTTTTTAGGACCTAAAGCACCACTTATCCTCCCTGCTTTTTCTAGCCATTATCCGTTACTCTTCCCCCTCATTTACTCTACTCCAGGCACCTGCTGTTCCTAGAACATTCCTGACACCCTTCTCCTTTAAGGTCGTTGGACTTGATTTTCCTTCTACCCACAATTCTTTTCCCCCGAATCCTGCAGGCCTCACTTCCTTCCTTCTTCAAAACTTTCTTCACATTATCACTAGTGATATGTGAAGTTTGGAGATGGGCTGGAGAACACTATGATAAGTGAAATAAGCCAGGAACAGAAAAATAAATACCGCATATTCTCATGAAGTATTTATTTTTTCTGAATAACCTATTTCTGAACAGCCTATTTCCTGAAAAGCCTATTTTCTGAAAACTTTCTCTCATAGCCTTTATCACTTTTATAAATTCTATGTAATTTGCATACGTAATATAGATTAATAGACAATGTCTATTTCTCCTAATGATAAAATAAATGAGGGTAGGAATTTCAGTGTCTTTGGTCAGTGACGAACCCCCAGCTCCTAAAATAGTGCCTGGAATGTAATAGTCACTCACAAATATTGATTCAGTGGAGAATGTGCATATTTAAAAAATCTGTAAAGAAATCAACCAAAATGTTAATGGTCCTTCACTCTGGATAGTGGGATTACAGGTGAATTCTACTTTCTATTATATATTTTTCTAAATTTTCAAAATATTCTACATTTAACATATATTATTTTTAATAAGAAAAGATCCCTCACACTTTAACTACATATTTAGGTCTTTCGGTTGAGACTGGAAAGACAGAAAAGCTGCAGTATACTGTGTATTTAAGAGACTCAAGATTTTCTACAAGCAAATGTTCCTGGCTTGCACTGTAATTTGGGAAAATCACCTAAAGTGCCTCCCCATTATTCCTTAAAGTAAAATAAACTTGCTGGATTACATTTTAGAGTCCCTTGAAAATTTAAATATATGTTATTTTTTGTATATTACTATTCTCTGACTACTGAGACAATTTCAACGTAAAAAAGTAAATGTTACCTTTTATTCCACATTCCTTAAAGCATCTTCCTGTTTGAAATAGATGTCATTCCATTACTACTTTTTAACTTATACATTATCTTTCTTTAAAAGAAATCCACAGATACTGTTCACAATTATATAAACTCAAGTGTCATGCTTTTATGTTCCAGGTAAATAGACCAAATTTCAGAGAAATTTGATAAATATACACAAGGATGTCATAATAGATTTAAGACAGATCTCATGTCCTATGAGTTTACTGTATTAGCAAAATGAAACTTCATATTACTATGTTTTTCTTGGGTCAGAACTCCAGACAGTAAATGCCACTAGACTAATGACTAATGCCACAGTTTAAGTAGATAAGTAATTTCTTAGAGGAAGAGTGTACATATATCTGCACAACCAATAAATACATGGCAAAACCATCATGGAGTGGGTTTAGAGAGCTGGTTCTGGGCTCAACCTGCCTTACCAATTTTGAGATCTTGGCAAGTTACTTCACCTTTCTAAGCTTCAATATCTTCATCTATAAAATGAGCATAATATTAGTAGTAATTCACAATGATTTTATAAGAATATTGAATATAAGATGCTTAGCAAACTGCTACAAAGACTCAGACTTAAGACCTTTATTAAGTTCTGTTATTATTGTAAATATTATTATGTAGTCCTTAATGTTTTATTCAAAAGTTAGACATAAATTTTGAGAACCATTTGTTGTGTAGTATATCAGATTGTGAGGATAAATTTAGACGTTGGAAATTTTGAGTATTTAAGATTATCTAGTATTTACGGTATTCTAAAATATTAGGTAATTTTACAACCAGCATATGTTTCATGCATTGATTGAAAACTAAAACACTGTGAACACAGTGATGCAGTGTTTGTAATTATATCCTTCTAGGGTTATTTATGTCCAAATGAATTTATTGCTACTCAAGGTCCACTACCAGGAACAGTTGGAGATTTTTGGAGAATGGTGTGGGAAACCAGAGCAAAAACATTAGTAATGCTAACACAGTGTTTTGAAAAAGGACGGGTAAGTTATTTGAAAATGTTTTACAAATGTTGTTTTACAATTGTGTTAACATATGTGTGAATATTTCATCTAATACTGTGAGTCATCAATAACCTGGACATCTATAAAGTAATTTTAACTTAGTTGTAATAACTGTGGTATACATATATATCAATATAACAATGACGTTTTATGACTGATGATTTTCTCTGAATGCAGATCAGATGCCATCAGTATTGGCCAGAGGACAACAAGCCAGTTACTGTCTTTGGAGATATAGTGATTACAAAGCTAATGGAGGATGTTCAAATAGATTGGACTATCAGGGATCTGAAAATTGAAAGGGTAAAAAAAAAGGGGGGGGACGAGAAAACATGATATAAAATATGATTGATCTAAATGTCTAAAATAAAATTAATTTCTAGAACTATCCCTTTCAAGGATACCTGTATATTCAACAATGCTTTTGTATTGTCTTCTGAACAGAATTTTGAATCGATATCCAACTTTAGTATCAATGTCACTGTATTTGTTCCAGATCACTCTAGTTAAAGTCTGTATTAACCAATTAGCATCACATTCTTAGGTTGACAAGAGCAGAAAAAGGAGAGAAAATGATGAGATCACTAGCTTTATTTTATCTAATGAAGAAACTGTAATATTTGACTTGAGACAGCAATTTCCCAAGTCACTCATCTCCTGAATCCTAATAATTTGATTTTCTATTTAATCTGCAGCCAGATAGAAAAGGTAGTAGGGGACCTCACTTTATGAGATCTTTATGGGATCACTTTATGGGATCACTTTATGGGATCTCAGTTTATATAAATGCCTATACACACAGAAGATGATATAAGGATCTTTACACTTTTCACATAACAGATGCTCAATACCTGTGTATGGAATAATTTGTGAATATGTTCATTTAAGTTTTGGGTCAAAATTGTTTCAATATCTATTATTCTGAGTGCTACAAAATGGCATACTATATTTGAATATTAATGTCCTATATTAACATTTATTTCCAAGCTTTCTTATGTTTTCATTCATATCGAAAGGCAATTCTCTTTATTGTAACAATAAAAATCTCTCTTATAGGAAATAATGAAAACATTTTGTTTGGTTTGGTAAATTGTCATTTTTAAAAGATCACCTTCAAAAACTGGGACAATTGCCTTCAACCTTCATTGTGGAACTTAAATAATTTTGTCATTCATTAATCCGTCCCTTTGTCTAGCATGGGGATTGCATGACTGTTCGACAGTGTAACTTTACTGCCTGGCCAGAGCATGGGGTTCCTGAGAACAGCGCCCCTCTAATTCACTTTGTGAAGTTGGTTCGAGCAAGCAGGGCACATGACACCACACCTATGATTGTTCACTGCAGGTAAGAAAGCGATCAGAAATGGCCTTTGAACCCATTGGTCTTTTTATTATTATAATTCCATTGGTTATTTTTTATAAAATGTTCATGTAAATTTCTTCCAGCTTGCCGTCTTCAGAGATTTCACATTTAGCATTTCTAGACACATTGGTATGATTTATGTTTTCTGACATGATAGATCTAAATCAGTCTTGACTCGAGTCTTTTTCACAATTGAAGTTTGGAGATTAGAGGAAAATGTAGTATGAATTCTACTTAAATGAGATACTCAGAATAGGTAAATAAATAGAAACAGAAAGTAGAGTTGTGGTTATTAGTGAGGAGGGAGATGAAAAATTATTATCTAATGGGTACAGACCTTCTATTTGGGATGATGAAAAGTTCTGGAAATATATAGTGTTGATATTTGCACAACATTGAGAATATACTTAATGCCACTGAATTGTACATGTAATGGTCAAAATGGTAGATTCTCTGTTATTCATCTTTCACCACAATAAAAAGATTTTTTTTAAAGTAACAATAACTTTTAATATTTTTAACAGGAGTGTACTATAATTAATGTGGTTAAATACTGTACGTAAGAAAAGATAAATTCATTCAGTTTTTAAACTTTTATTTTAAAAAACTCAATATGTAATTTAAATGATTATACATTTTCCATAAATTTCTGGATTTTTAAAATTATAAGACTAATACGTAAATGCTTGCTCATTATAAAATATATGAACAATGCTTATATTTATAAAACATGTAGAACAAAAAGTAAAAGCCTCATTTTTACCTTCTCAATTTTAAATCCCTCTATATAGGTATAAAGCTTAATATAATAGTATATACTAAAAACAGTATAACAATTTGCTTCTACAGTCAATGATTGATTTTATGCTGGCATCACTGATGATTAAAACCTTTGATGGACAGTAGCTGTCTTCAGTTTCTCTGTATCATGCAAATACACTGCCATGGGCACTAAAAGAAAAGTACTTTCTCCTTTTTAGCCTCAAAAAGAATAGAGTCTCCTCCTTTGTGATTTAAATAAGAGATAAGAAGAAAGTATGTTCATATTATTGACCATCTTTAAATATCATTTGAAAACCATCTACTAAGTATTTATCTCCAACTTCAACTTCTCACCTTGACTTTAGACTTCTACATTTAGCTTCCAATTCAATTTGACAGACTAAATGACTAAAAAGTTCTAGAAATTTGATGTGTACAAAACAGAACACTTGACTCAATCTCCAAATTCACCCCTGCTCTGTTGTTCCTATCTTGGTAAAAAGCAAGTTTTTCTGTTTGAGCCAGAAGCCCTGGAGTCATCCTTGATTCTGCTTCCTCTCACATTCCACATCTAACCCACCAGCAATACTTTCATCCCTGACTACCCCACACTCCTCACTGTACTCTCACCTCCCTGGTCTCTCCTGATTTTTGAACATTCAAAAATGCTCCCACCTCAGGTCTGTTCTCATTTTGCTTCTTCTGGCTACCATGATCTTCTCCCAGATACCCACATGGTGTGCTCCCTAACCTTATGCTAGTTTCTTTTCAAAGATTACATTATCAGAGAAGTTTTGTCTGCTGACCCTATCCTACCCTATCACCCTCTATCTCCTTAACCTGATTCATCTTTTTTTCAGTATGAGACTTCTTACTACCAGGCACATTCTTGGTCTGTTTATTTATGTGTCGTTTTCCTCTGGACTATAAACTCTGTAAGTGCAGGGACTTTGCATTGTTCACTGCTATGATCCAGGTGCCCAGAACAGTGTTTGACACTCAAAATATATTTAACAATTCAATGGCTGTGTGGCATATATATATATACATGTTACTATACTCAGTTTTATGTTATAGGCTCACAATTTCTTAGGTCAAATCATAGGAACTTGCCAATATTTGAATGTTTCTTACTACAGAACTACAAAAATGGCAGTTTCATGTGGTTCAAAGTAATATTTATAAGACTAGATGAACTTTCAAAAATTTTTTTCGACTAACTTCCTCTATTAACCATTTAATTTCCTAGGAATCTTGTCTTTCTGATAATAGGAATTTCTGACAATAGGAATTTCCGACAATAGGAATTTCCGAATCAATCTTGTGAGGTTTATCAGTTAACAGTTTCTATGGAGCATATACCTGTCTTTGAGTATTGATGTAATTTTTAAAATGAAAATAGTTTTTCAATTTTATTATCTATAGGAGGCAAAATAAATTCTAGAGAAAGAAAGTGAAAAGGACAATTGCAACACTATTTTTCAAAATGAAGCAAAGAAAATGCTATATAAGCTAAATATTCTACATTTGTAACATTTAGCATTTCTGCTGGTAACTGAATATTTGGTCAATACAGAGTCTCTGGTATTAAGAATTTTCAATGATTTTTAAAAAATCTTTATACTTCAACAACACCCCCTAAAATATTAAGAAATAAGAGGTTAAGTTCCACTGATTAAAGAAAGACAAACTCAAATATTTGATGGCATATTAATGATAATCATCTTGCCTTGTTTAAACACAGTCTTGGTAGCCATAAAAAATCCAAAGACACTCCAAAGAAAATCTGCCTCCAAATAAGAGAAGAAACTGTTAGAATTTATTGCTATCATAGCTCATTATCTTTATCCCCATCAAAATGAACAACCCTTTGCTGAATAATTTTCATGTAATTTACCCTTCCTGTAGTGCTGGAGTTGGAAGAACTGGAGTTTTTATTGCTCTGGACCATTTAACACAACATATAAATGACCATGATTTTGTGGATATATATGGACTAGTAGCTGAACTGAGAAGTGAAAGAATGTGCATGGTGCAGAATCTGGTAAGATCTCTAAACCTGCACTGCATTCTAAAGTTCTAGAATTTCCACATGGGAGATCTTAGTGGCAGCAATCTGGATGGACATGAGCTTGAAGCTGTGGACACCTTCTTTTCCTACATTATAAGCCTTTTGGGGAGGATTCGGGAGGGCAGCTGATAGAGATTATAGGAGAACTCATGTCCACATGCCATAGTCACCCTGCAGCATTGTTACTGATGGCTCATCTTAACTTGTTATACTGATAGGCATGTAGGAAGTAACATAAAATTGATTTATCTTTATCATTTAGCAACTTTGGGATATCTGGAAATGAACTCAAATCAATATCTTTTGAATATCATTATCTTTTGAAAAGTTATAAATGGGAAAACAGTTTAAAATATTGACTGTAATGAAGTTCTATGGGTTTTACTTCTCCATATTTATCCCTATTGCATACCAGTACTAATAATGATTATTGTAGCACGCTATCAACTATTAACTGTGAGTTTTTTGTTTGTTGTTTTGGCTTATAGGCAAAAAATATTTACAAAATATATACAATTTTTATTTTAAAAAATCACACAATACTATGGTAATGAGGCTTAAAACCCTCTACTGAGTGTCTACTGGGTTCCAGGAGCTATACTAGACCCTTCACATATATTATCTTATTTAATCTTTATTAAATTGAATTCTTTATTTGTAAGGCAGGGCCAGTAAAACCATAAATATTACTGGCTCTGCTTTACAAACAGGGAAGCACATGTTCCAAGCAGTTAAATGATATTCCAAGATAATATTACTGATAAGTGCCAGAGCCAAAATTCAAGCCCTAGTCTGTATAACTACAATATACACAATATTCCTATCTGTAGCTTTGGATTGGAATTTGTATGTTACACAAATAGAGATTCTCTTGCAGTAAATATGCAGGCCTGCTGTAACAGTATTTTCCAGGTTACATTCTAGAAAACAGAAGTGGTATCAAAGTAGTTAAACATTTCAGAAAAAGAGTTATCTGCTAAAATAAGTATGAGAAAGAAATTAAACTGATTTTTAAAGACATAAATTTTTAGGATCTTAATGTTAATTTCACTGACAATTACAAAGATAGAGCCCTATGGACAACTTTTCCTAAACTTCGATGACTGGAGAACTCTTCAACCCTTTTTGATTCAAACCTGTAATACCATGTCATGGAACATTAATCCTCCTTGGAAGATGCTGTTCCAGACCAGAGATATCCAAACTTTTTGGAGAAATGTCCCTTTTAGGAAAGATATTTGAGCTTCTACTCTAATACAGATATATTTATCTTTAAATGTAGATTAGTTATGTAAATTATAAACATAAATAAAATAAGAAATTGAAAAGCATGAGATAAATATTGAATAAGGAATATTTTCAAAACCTTGCTAATTGCTAAGGCTTCTTATTATTAGGTATTCTCAAAAAAGAAAATATATACTTAAGACAAAATACTTCTCTTTTGATAGTGGTTTTAAGTACATATTTTACATTTTTATGCTTTTTTAAAAAACTGATCTAGCTTTTTGTCAGGTCTGATTACATGTTGTTATTTTTACCTCATAGTATGGCTACAAGAGTATTCCAGGAGTATGATGAATGTGTTAGTCTTGCCAATTTTTTGTCATTCATTTGGGCTTGCATGATAAATATTATCTTTAATCCACAGTCTCTTTGTAGGAATCTTCCTTAACTACTTCAATTCTGTGATAATTAGTTAGGTAAACTAGGTAATATAATGCATATACATTCCCTCATATACTGAGTTAACAAATGAGTTAAATGTCACCCTTCCCCCAGGATTCAGAAATGGAATATTATACATGACCAGGGCCAGCTTCATGGGTAGGCAACATGGGTAGTTTCACAGGTCCTCACACTTAAAAGGGCCCTGAAATTGGTTTAATGTTTGTGGTCACTGTCTTGAAAATCTTAAAATTACATTTTGAGACAGGAACTTTACATTTTGTAGTGGAACTTTACATTTTGCATTCTCTCTAATCCAAGTTTGGCTAACAAATTAGGTAGCTGGTCTTTATCAAGGGGTCTTATGAAGGTTCTAATATCAATCCAAATATTACTCATTATTAAAATTCAATTTCCTTCTCATTTTTAGTTAAAAACAAAGATAAATGAAAAGCTAACATTTTCCTCCCATGTCCCTAGGTGTACACATAGACACTGGGGATCAGTGCTCTCAATGAAATTAAGGGTTTGCTCTCTTGGGTAGGATAGAGGATGGAACTGATGGTTTCCTTCTAGAGTCTAGAGTCAATCTTCAAACAGTAAAAGCTGAAAAAACTTCCATGCTCTGCAACTTTGTAGAATTAAATTCTGTAAAGAGTGTGTTCAAGAATGTCTGTTAATAATTTTACCCAATTTAGTAGTCAAAATATGTTATAAACTTCATACATTATTCTGTTTAACCAGCCATAGCAAATTGTCACAGCTTGGGATGGGGATTTAGGGTGGGGCGGGGATTAGAAAGAAGGTTTTTGAAGTCAGAGAACTAAATTCCGAATACATCTCTGCTAATTGTTGGCTCTGTGACTTTGTTTAATTAGCCTCTTTGAGCTATGTCTCTTTTGTAAAATTGCCCTGTTACACTTTTCACAAACTTGTTATCAGTATTAAATAAGAGAAAGTTTGTAAATCACCAACATGGTGCCCAGCAGGCAGTAAATGTCCAGTGAGATTTTTCTGATTCTCTCCTTGCTGAAAATCAGGTACTCGGAAGCCCTCTTTGATCTTAGTTCCCAGAAGTTAGGCTCTTTACTGTTTTTTCCCTGTGATGACAGACAGAAAAATGACCACCCCTTGCCTCCAGTCCTTACAAACCAGCATTGCCTTGCACAACAGCAGTTTCTTATTTTCTTCTCCTGCACTCCAGAGTGATTGCAGTTTCTATGAGGAATATTCCTGTCTTAGCACATACTACAGTAGCAACTTCAGCAATATACTGCCACTAAAAGGCACTGAGGTGTATAGCCCTTACCCAGGAGAAAGTTTTGATTTCTTTCACTCAAAAAACAATGCACTGGGCACTGGGCGCGGTGGCTTATGCCTGTAATCCCAGCACTTTGGGAGGCCAAGGTGGGCGGATCACCAGGGGTCAGGAGTTCGAGACCAGCCTGACCAACATGGTGAAACCCCGTCTATACTAAAAATACAAAATCAGCCAGGCGTGGTGGCGCGTGCCTGTAATCCCAGCTACACTGGAGGCTGAGACAGGAGAATCGCTTGAAACCGGGAGGCAGAGGTTGCAGTGAGCCAAGACTGCGCCATTGCACTCCAACCTGAGCGACAGAGCGAGACTCTGTTGCAAACAACAACAACAACAACAAAACCAACAACAACGCATTGTAGCCCCAGGAAATTTGAAAGGCCTTTATGAGAGAACTCTCTGTAGTGAGCTAATATCCTAAGATAGTTTTAGTGCCTCAAAGAAGTGGAAATTTACTGTTGTGAACTCATATAGGGGAAGAAAAAGAAAAAAGTCAACATATTTTGGATGTCCAGTTTTTTGTCGGGCATTTTATGTATGTTAAATCCTTTAAATCTTACAATACAGGATTTATGACACACACTCCCACCCCCAGGTGAGGAAATTGTGTGTCAGAAGAGTTTAATTCTTAAGGTAATATGGCTCTCTAGGGCAGAAACTGGAATTAAACTTTTTTCACAACAGTATGCTGCTTTCTTGGCAATAACACATAATGGCAGAAGGACCTTGGAACCTGTAGGACTGTCTCACAGAGTTCAGCCTGCTCTGCTGGCAAAGTTTACACCTATCATTCTTTCCAGTGGAGAAGATGAAATCAGGACAGTCAGAAGTTTCACATATCAAATGTGACTTCACATATTCTTTTTAAATACTAGAACTCATAAATTTAAATGATTTCCAAAAAGATTATATTGTGTCAACATATTTCTGTCAATAGTGTAATTCACTGTGTCATGTATGTTTGAAAACACACTCTTGGAATTACCTTGAGAAGTAACTTACTAGCAATTTCAACAGAAATTTTATTGCTTTATAACAACACTTCAATTCTTACCAAAATTGAATTCTATAAACTAGATCATCCACCTCATTTACAAAACTTAACACCTAATGACATTTGAATTTTCTTTAAATTACATCTGCCCTTAAATGGTAAAGGTTGACTAGCTGTGAGAATTAAATGAGACTAAGTCAACAAACACTTATTATGCAACTACTATGTGCCAGGCACTATTATAGGTAATCAGAATATAGCAGTGAATATGACAGAGTTCTGCCTTTATAAAACTGACGTTCCAGTAATGAGATGTTCTTGGAAACATTTTGTAATCCACAAAGAAATAGATATTCCTAATAATGACAAACAATTTCTGAAGACAATTTCAATAGAGGAGTTCCAAAAGGTTTTGAGGTACAGTAGCAATAGATACGAATATAACTTCTGAGGCTGATCACTTTTGAGAATGTTCTAGTTAAATCATTGTCAATTTGAATATATGTCTTAAACATTTGGTGATATTCCTTTAAAGTCAGATATGTTTGTTATGTGCAAATGAGGGTGATTTGAAATATACTTTTTTTTTAGCTTTAACTACTTTTGATAAGGTCCAAACTCAGAGATGCTAGTAGGTTATTGAATTATATTGAAAACATTTAAAGGATCCAAATGATACTGAATTTAGCCCAAACATTCAGATGCAATGGTAGGAGTCCTTGTCCAGCACCTGGATGTTTGGGTATTTCAATGACCCACTGCCTTGTATTTACAAATCAGGACCAGATACTTGATCTTAAGCAGGCCACACATCCAGGTGACTAACAGATTTGTTAATCATATTTTATATGCGCTGATGATGTATAGATATGTTGACTCACAGATTTCAAAAGTAAATTTAGCATTTGTATTCCAACAGTCATTCTAACAAGAAAACTGTAAGAGAATTTACCAATTAGATCTAACAGGAAAAAAACTCATAAACAAATTTATGTAATATAATTTTCTACTTATGATAACAGCAAGAAAGAATATATTAATACTTGGTGTTTAGTGACAAGTGTTAGAAAAAAACTTGAAGCTTCAAGAGACCACAGGAATTTAGAAAGCCTCATATTTGAAATGGTAGAAAATCATACCTATACTATGATAAATTCTGTGTCTATAACTTAGCTATTTATTTGATGAATTCAGTACTGCTTTTAGCTTTAACAATATAACTCCCTTTATAAAACTCTTCATCAATCTATTTGTTTAACCACTCTGTCTTTGGTGTCTAGGCACAGTATATCTTTTTACACCAGTGCATTCTGGATCTCTTATCAAATAAGGGAAGTAATCAGCCCATCTGTTTTGTTAACTATTCAGCACTTCAGAAGATGGACTCTTTGGATGCCATGGAAGGTAAACAGAAACAACAATGTATGCCCAGCTTACTAGTTTACCACCTACGGTAAGAACATAAATTTCAGAATAACCATATGTTAAAAATGTTTAAGAAGCTGGATTAGTGCACAGATCAGTTTTTTTTTTCTTTAACTTTTCTCTAATCCAAGTTGGGCTAATAATACCCTTTCTGTCTACATTATATTTTTATCATGAAACATTTCAATTTTGAACTGTTAACTTCAACACTCTCTTGTAACATGTTACTTTCTGTTATAGGTGATGTTGAGCTTGAATGGGAAGAAACCACTATGTAAATATTCAGACCAAAGGATACAATTGGAAGAGATTTTTAAATCCCAGGGGCCAAAGTTACCCCCTCATTCTTCTGAATTGAAATGTGCAACCTTAAAGAAATATCTATGCTTCTCTCACTGTGCCTTTCCAAATGGATTGGACATTTTAAGACTAGTTCTGGAAAATAGCTAATACAGAATAATTATTTGTTTTGTACAGAATAAATATTATGCATTTTAAATGCTTAAGAAAAGACATCCCATATGTTTTTGAAGTCCTCCATATTTTGGAATAAGCCAAATAGAAAATTATTATTATATTAGCATTAATGTTTCAATGTGAATTTTCCCTATGTATTGGATTTAATTTTGAGCAAAAGTTGTAAATGTTGATTCAGTAGTGTTGTTTTGGCTTACAGGGTATTGATGTTTCTTGTGGATAATTTCCAGGACTGTCATAATGATCTGTACTTCCATGTACACCCCTGTGTTTTGAATCCTCTGTTTTATGAGTGCTGAGATATCATCTCATGATCCCGAACAGCTGAACAGTAACCCCCTGACACTGCAGGGATTACTTGGCCTTTATACAACACACAGTAGCTCTTCAGGGACACTTAGAGCTATTTAATTTGCATTGTGATCTTCAGTTTGAGAACCTTAAAAGAAAAATTAAAAGTGCAATTGCACACATGAAATTACAGAGTACCATTCTAGCAAACCTACATTTGTAAACTTTAAAACACAAGTTTTACCCCCTGTATTATATATTCAAATATATAGTAAATGTATCAGATATTTTCCCATTAGATATAGTCAACCTAATATTAACAATTCTGAAGAGTTTCTTCAGCAAAAATGTATCAAAAGAGTAATAAAAACACTGTGCATGTTTCAAGCTTGTAAACCAATGATGTGCTGCTGTGGTGCCAACAGAGACTTCCAAATGGATTATGTTAAATGGCCGTCATTTCATTTCCCAAGGTTGATTTTGAGCAGTATACTTGGTGGAACTGAAAACAAAGAAATTAACCATGTATAGCAAATTCAAGGTTTCTTTATAGAAAATCTTTCAGCCTCCATCTTATTAAATAGTGACAATGTGGTAAGTTTTGAATTATATGAACTCATTTTGTCATAGATTTCAATTGAGTAATAAATAGTATTAATTATTCTCTTCTATGATAAGAAGTATATCTTATGCTTATTTCCGCTGGAATATATATATAATAAATGCTATGGCCAATAAAATTGAATTTTAATGAATTATCTTGCAGCATAATTTCAGAAGTTCCTATATAAATAAAAATTTGATTTTGTATCTCCTATTAAGACATAATAATTATACTAATCCTCACATAAAATACATAAAATAAAGATACACCTACAAGTATAATACGACATAATTTATGTAATATAATATAAATAATTAAGATATAATTATTTCTTAAGACATCCATAAGTAATTTTAATGTGGGATATACTATCCAAGAAATTAAAGCCCTTAGTCTCACAGTCTCTAGAAAAGTGTAAAATTTACTTCCTTTTTTTTTCATGGCAAGGAAGTACAAATAAATACAATCCACTACTGTTCCAGCTAATAAGTTTATAGAAAGTTACCGAAAACAATAGAAAATGATGAGAACTCTAAAAGATTCAAATTGGGGTTATACGTTCTTTAGTTTCCTTTATGTCAGTTATTGAAAATATATGGCAAGCCAGTATGGGGTTTTGTATTCATTAAAGACAAATAACATAACCTGTGGGAAGTATTGGTGAGGTAACTTTTTAGTGTATCAAATGATTTTAAAACATAGTTCAATCTACAGGCCAGTCCACTTTCTATTATATCTGTATAAATCAGATGTTTAGAAGATAGAGTTTGACCCATGTATATATGCATATGTGTATACATAAAACACAGTTTGAATATTAAGTCTCTTCGAACCATGCTTATCAAATTTTAATGTTTATACAAAGTACCTGGTGATTGTCTTAAAATGCAGATTCTGCTTCAGTAAAAAAAGAGAATAGTCCTGAGAGTCATTTCTAGCAAGTACTTGAGTTATAATATTGCTGCCTAATTTCAGGATATATGTTGAATAATGTGTGAATCTCTAAAAGACATTAGTCAGGATCATAACAATTTTAGATCTACCTAAAATTATTTAAAACATGTTTGTAAAAGATTTGGCTTCATTATAAAAAAAAATTGTAACAGAGCATTTATAAAATATGCATAGCTAGCTATATCAAGACACTAACTAAAATTAAGTTGAAACCCAGACATTAATGATAGCTAAATTTTCTTTTAATGATATTGTGAAAGGGCCAATTTATACCCAGGTTCTATAGGTGACTACTAAGTGCTAATTAAAATAATGAAGAACATCTGTAACATTTTTAGATCAGATTTGTCAAAATACGTTGAAGCACATGTACAATAAATGCGCAACATGTGTTTCATATGAACCAAATGAAACTGGAGCCTCTCAGAATGCTTTGCCAGAGACAACAGCAGCTGTGGGTATCACCTCTACTTTCATTCTGCTTTAAAATGCCTCATTTTCTTCTTTCAGTTTATAGGTGAAATGTATAATAAGTCTTTTGCAGAAAAACTAATTAAACGTTGACCTTTTCATAAAGGAGATGGTGATTCATTCCACATATTGTACCAAACACTAGCTTTTAAAATGAAATTTAAGTTCAGCACAGTATTCTATAAATCGAAGCCGTTATTCTGATGATCATGTCCATTTTCATTAGCTAACTTTTAGAAAACTCAGTGAAATATTTTAAGAAACTTAGGACACAATGATTTGAAATTCTCAACTGAATTATATTTAAAAGTGAAAATATGAAAAAAGTGTATAAAGCATAATCTTGGTGAAACAGCTTGTCTTCTTAGGACAAGTAATATTTCATGGTAAATGACTTTATAAATATGGATAGAGTTTCCACGTAGAATTGGGATAATACACTCACCAGCTCATGGAGATGTTCTGAGGAACAGATTAGATTACATATAGGAAAATGTTTTGAAAATTACAGTGAACTTTACAAAGTTAGGATAATCTTTTACTAAGACTGGTCAATGTGTAATGTTTATCAAAAAGATAATGCATCCCATTTTAAGATTGTATTGTACTTTGTGGGTATTAGTGTCATATTTGTATGTCCATTTCGCATGCACAGACTGAAGAGAAAATTATGGCAGATATATTGACTTCTGGTAAGTAAGACTATTGATACTTTACTAAGTAAAATATTTAGTGCTTGTTCAATGAATTTTTGATTAAAATGAATGTGTAGACAGGTACACAAATACTATAAGATATAATTTGGAAAACAAGTCAAGAAAATTTTCATTTCAGAAGATTACCTGGACATTCTAAGTCAGTATCTGTGATATTGTCCTCTGAAAATAAAACTCATTTAATGGAAGGTAAAAAAAAAAAAAAAAGCATTATTTTCTGTTAACAAGATTATGTTTCTAAAGTCACAAACTTAAATTATTTTAATTTCACTAAAAGTTTTATTGGATTGGGAAGTCATTTTAGTAAATTATAAACTTTTTAGAGTACTTTTAAATCCATCAACCTTATTAATCCTTACAAAATCCTTTAAGATCGGCAGGGTCCTGTATTACGGGAAAGATAATGAAAGCTTAATTGCTGTGCCTGAAACCACATTAGTAAAAGTTGAAGCTGAAGTTAAAACTGAGTTTCTATGGCTCCCGAAAAGTACTCTTTCCATAACGTTATGCCAGTCTCTCCATAAGTCAAATGACATGCTTTGAATAGTGTAAAATGCTCGTGATAAAGAAAGGTCATAATCATCACATGTCCTAATTCCCTATTAGCCAGTTAGAGATTTTTCTGCTAATCATATGAAAATAAGTAACAAAAACCACAGACAATTCTAGAGGTAAATAAGCTCTTAGAATGAATTTAAGAGAGTGAAAATAATTCTTGATGAATACAGTAATATTAAAGAAGAAAAGTTTAGAAAGTAAAAAATATTAAAATATTAAAAATGAAAGAAAAAAGAACACTGGAATTTAAAGAATTATGAAAGTAAAGCTAAAAAAAGAGAAGAGGTTGTTAAAGTCAAAAAAGCTCCATAGCATTTCTATACATATATATATATATGTGTGTGTGTGTGTGTGTGTATGTGTGTATGTATATATAATCAAATACTATCAAGTCCTTTACCCTACTAATAATCAAAAGAAGGGGGAAGAGTAAGAAAAGGAGAGAAGGAAGAGGACAAAAAGGAGAACTAGAAGATATAAAAGAAAGAAAAACATAAGAAAGATTCTGTAATTGAATATTTGAATCTTAAAGGTGTGCCTGGCACTGTGCTGGAATCATAACAAGAGTTGGCATGTTATCTAATTTAAACCACACCTATGAGGTCAACTCCATTAAAAGGGTAGGAAATGGAAGCATGGAGGGATGAGGAAGATTGCCCAGATTCTCACAAAGAGTAATTGGTAGTCTGGAATTCAAATCCAAGTCTATCTGGCTAGAGTTCAAGTTCCTTTCACAGGTATGTACCACCCTTATTTTATGTTGAAAGGAAGCACGCAGAAGTCTGGGAATAAACAGGCCTCAAGAAGACAGTTTTTTAAATCCTATTTTGCGCTCATTTCCATTTCAAAACTTTTTAACATGTACGTGGACTGTAGGGAATTTGGACATGTGAAAACAGCCTACTTGGGTGAACTTTCAGATTAATTAGTCTTTCTATTGTTCATTCTTTTTCATTCTTTCTCTTATTAATTCATCTGCTATAATTAAATTTGTATAAATAAGTATTTTTAAAATCTGTGGCCAGATTGGATGGGTATCCATCTGTATTTACTAATTTTGTGATTTGGGGGCAAAAAGCAATAACCAGTTTGTACCTCAATTTCCTCATTCCTAATATGGAGATAATTATAATAGCTACCTCACATGTTTGTAGAGCAGTCTTAGTTCAGAGTGAACACTCAGTGAGGTTTAGATTGTAATATACATAATGATAATGAAGTGGCGTCATTTGTCTGAGGTAATACCCAAGGTCCCTTGTCTCACACCAAGGAAATAAAGGACGCTGACACACCAGAGTGAGGTTAAGAGCAGAAGTTTAATAGGCGAAAGAAAGAGAAAAGCTCTGTTGCTACAGAGAGGGGCCCCAGAGAAAATAGGTTGCCACTTCCGCGGTGAAGTGCAGGAGGTTTTAGAGATGAGCTTGAGGAGGTGGTGTTTGATTTACATAGGGCACAAAAGATTGGTCGGACCAGGTGTGCTATTTGCATAGTACATGAAAATCTGGCCACCCATACTCTAATCTTTTATTATGCAGATAAGTTTTCTACCTGGCTGGCGCCATGTTGCCTGCTTCTTTTACTGTACATGTGGTGACAAAGAAAAGGGAAGATAGACCCTCCATGTTCAACATACCTGGCCCCCAGGTAGCCTTTATCTATTGGAACAAATGCTTCCAGCTTGCTTATCTATGTCTGCAGCTCGATTTTTTCAGGCTGCTCCTTGTTAGAAAAGAAATAATCTGGGGGCTGCTTTTTATTAAAAGGGAAATCTTGCCAAGGACTCTTTTACCTTCCCTATTTGCCTAAATAATTTCTTTCTAGCTCCTGTGTCAATATTGATAGCAGTTATGATGTTTTTTTCTGTAAGAATTCAAATATGCCAAAAATATGACCTATTGATTCACACAGCCACTTGAAAAATATACAGAATACAGAATTATAATCATAATGATTAGTTTCAAATTAGCCTAGTGGGAATAGAGGGAATTATTCCTTGGTTTTTAGTGGAATTTCACATTCAGTATTTTTCCTTTAACTTTAAAAAAGGAAAACAAAGTAAATATGATTATTGACTTTGAGGCATTTCCAACCTAATTCCTTGTTATATAAACCGCATTTTTCTAAATTTTCATCTTTATAATATTCAAATAAAGTTTTTCTAAGCAAAAATAATATTTTTAAAAGAAGTACAGCACTTTTAAATTTTTTTATATCTTCATTTCAAACTCATATATCTCTTGGTTAAAAAAAGATAATTACAGTTTTAAGTAAAAATAAATGATTTAATAGATGATAAATATAACCTCAAAATACTGAAATATACCAAAGAAATTTAATGTATTTATTACAAACTAGACATACCTGTAAAATAATAGAAGTTTTAGATCAGGAAGATAAATTAATGATATGAAAATAAAATAAATGAATTAGAAAATCTACACATATGAATTAATATTTCTCTAGGGAGAGAAATTCTTATACCCTAAAAAAAGAACACGTATTCTTTTGACGTTCTCATGGATCAGTCACAAAGAATGACTGCTTCCTATGTCACAAAGGAAGTTGAAAATAATTTCAGACTCAGTATCATACATAGCCATTTATCTGACTACAAGACAGTTAAGTAAAACATTTACAAAAAAATAATTTTAATCTATATTTGAAACTAAATTAATACATATCTAAATATCACACAGATTAATATGAAGAATCTCAATGAAAACTATATAACAGAATTGAATGATATCAAAGCACCTTTTATAAAATTTTGATAAAGTTACATAAAGGTAAGCTTAGAGGCCTAAAATATATATCCTCAAATATAAACATAGTAAGCATTTACTTGAGAAGCTGGAAAAAGTACAATAGAGAAAATCTAATGACATAATGAGATCTCATTTGTGACCAAATTATGTGTGAGTTATTCACTGGCAGGCAGAGAGGATATTTATGTGCATGAAACATTTTTGGAGAAAATATGGAATTGACGGACAAACCAAAACACCCCTTTAAGTGGAGAAATAGACCACATTAGTAGGGTTCAAGACTATATTATAAAACTATATTATAAAACAATTTCTAAATTGATTGAATCAATTTCTAAATTCAAAACTTCAGAAAATTCTTAAATGAAATTTGCGTAGAGAACAACACCTGGGATTTCAACAGAAACCCTAAAGAAGCTCCAATAAACTAGACTCTCCCAGCAAAACATTTTTAAAAAAGTTTTGAAACATCAAATTAAACTACATTACAGAAAAAGAAAAATCCCAGCCCTTATAAAATTAAACCAAGTAAATACATTTAATAATGTAACATTCACAATACCCGATATTCAGTTAAAAATTACTAGGCAGAAAAAAGCAACCCATAACCAGGAGAAGGATCCATTATTAGAAACACACATATAAATAAAAATGGATATAATTAGCAGACAAGAACTTTTAATATAGCTATTAAAATATGTTAATGGGGAAACAAATATAAATATTACTGGAAACTACAAACAATTAAAATAAACTTCTAAAGCTAAAACCCATAATAGCTGAAATCAGAATGCTACTGGATGCAATTAAGAGCAAATTAGACACTGGAGAAGAAACGAATCAGCAAACTTAAAGAACAGGAATAGAAATGATCTAAAACTGAAGCATAGAGAGAAAACAGGCCTGAAAACACAATAAAGATTCTCAGTGACCTGGGAGATCAATTCACATTGTTTATCATAAGTGTAATCAAATTACAGAACTAGGGGCGGAAGAGGGCAGAAAAAATACTTCAAATAATGTCCAAATATTTCTATTTGAAAAATATGAATCTATAGATTCAAGAATCTCAAAGAAATCTAGGCAGATAAGTGCACATGCATGCATACACACTATCATTACTCTCACTTTTGTAGCTACAATAATTTCTGCATAAGCACACACACATACACACACACACACACCCACACACACACACCCCTATACCAAGGCATATCATGATCAATTACTTGCATAATCAAGGCAAGTCACTGATAAAGATAACAATTTTAAAGGCAACCAAGAAGAGAGATACCTGTTCTGCGGATGACAGAAAAGAAAATATTCTGGCTACTATTCAGAAACAGTGCAAACCAACTGAAAATAGAATGACACATTCAAAGTGCTGAAAGCACTTCCTCAAACTGACCAAAAGCAATTACGAAAAAAGCTGGAGCTAATATTATGCTCAATGGTGAAATATTGAAGGTTTTCACCCTAATATCAAGAAAAAGTCAAGGATACCTGCTCTCACAACTTGTATTCAACATTCTACTGGTGTTTCTAGCCTTTATGATAAGGCAAGAAAAAGAAATGAATGGAATATATTGTGTAAAGGAAGAAATAAAACTGCTTATGTGAGTAGAGAAAAATATATCATGTATGAGAAAAATCTTAAGAAATCTACCAAAAAAGCTACTAGATATAACAAGTAGCTTTAAAAAAAGAGTCAAAGGATATAAAGTCAAGATACAAAAATCTACTTCTACATACTAGTAATGAACAACTGGAATATTGCAGTTAAAAATACCATTAACAATAGCATCCAGGGGGAAGGGAGAGCATCAGGATAAATAGCTAATGCATGAGGGGCTTAATACCTAGGTGATGGGTTGGTAGGTGCAGCAAACCACCATAGCACACACTTACCTATGTAACAAACCTGCAAGTCCTCACAGGTATCCCAGAACTTAAAATTAAATTAAATTAAATTTGTAAAAAAGCATCCACAAACATGAAAAGTTTAGGATACATTTAACAAAATATGTGCAAGATCGATATACTTAAAAGCCACTAAACATTAATGATGGGAATTAAGATTAAAATAAATTTCTCCAAAATTCATTTTCATAAACTCAAAACTCAATATTGTTAAGATGTTAATTCTCTTCATATTGATTTACAGATTTGGTGAAATCTCAATAAAAATTCCATAGGACTTTTTTAAAGAAATTGATGAACTAGTTTTATAGTTTATATGGTGCAAAAGACCTAAAGTGACTAAACACTTTAAAATAGAACAAAATTGAAAGATTTACACTATAGATCTATAGATTCATTTACAGAAAAAAAGGTCCAAAAATAAACTTGCACACACATGGTAAATTGGTTTTCAACAAAGATGATAAAATAATTCAACAGGGAACATATAGTCTTTCCAAAAACAGTATTGGAACAACTAGATGTCTATACGAAAAATCACGAATCATCACCTTTATACAAATACCCACAAGGATTAAATTGAAATGGATCTGAGACCTAAATGTAAAGGCTAAAACTATTTAGCTTATGGGGATAAAAGTAAGAAAAATTCTTCATGAACTTTCAATAAGCAAAGATTTCTTAGAATACAAACCAAAAATAAAACATCGAGGAAAAACTTGATAAATTGTCCTTCATCAAAGTATAATTTCTTGCTCTTCAAAAGACACTGTTAAGAAAATAAAATAAAATAAAATAAAATAAAATAAAATAAAATAAAAATAAAAAAGAAAATAAGGCCAGGTATGGTCTCTCATGCCTATAATCTCAGCACTTTGGGAGGCCAAGGTGAGAGGGTCAATTGAGCCCAGGAATTTGAGACCAGCGTGGGCAACACAGGGAAACCCCATCTCTACAAAAAATTTAGAAATCAGCTAGGTGTGATGGCACATGCCTGTGATCCCAGCTACTGGGGAGGTTGAGGTGGGAGGATTGCTTCTTGAACCCAGGAGGTCAAGGCTGCAGTGAATTATGATCATGCCATTGCACTCCAGCCTGAACAACTGAGTGAGACTCTATCTCTAAATAAATAAATAAGTAAATAAATAAATGAGATGAAAAGTCAAGCCACAGGCTGGAAGAATAGGAGAAAATATTCACAATACATGTAATAGGATACAAGTCCTGGTACTTATATCCAGAATATATGTATATTTACAAAGTATAACACACACACACACAGATAGCCAATATGTCAAATGATATTTAGCACCAATACAAAAGATGTTCAATACCATTAGTTATCAAGGAAATGCAAATTAAAATCATGAGATACCATTACACACCCAATGGGATGATTAAAATTAAAATTATCAAAATATCAAGTCATCTTGGTAAGGATTTGGAGCAGCTGGAACTGGAAGTATAAAATGGTACAATCCACTTGGAAAACAGTTTGGCAGTTTCTCGTAAAGTTAAACATACTACCATTATTACCATACTACCCAACATTACCACTCCTAGTCATGTATCTAAGAGAAATTAAAATATACTTTCAGAAAAGAAGTTGTATTAATGTTCTTAGCAGCTTTATTCATAACGGACAAAAATAGAGGGTCCAAATGACAATCAACTGGAGTGGATAAACAAGTTGTGGTCTATTTGAGCAATGAAATACAAATTGGCAATAAAATAGGAATAAACTACTAATACACACAAGAGCAGAGAGAATTCTCAAAAACATACGCTGAGTGAAAGAAGACAGACACAAAAGAGTACCTACTGTAAGAATCCATTCTATGAAGTTCTGGAATAGTTCAAACTAATCCATAGTGATAGAAATTGAATAAATGATGACTACTTGGGGTATGGTATAAGTGGGGAACTGAATTTAGTCGACCAAAGGGAACATTTTGGGAATGATGAAAGTGTTCTCTATCTTGAATGGAGTGCTGTTTACACAGGCATATTCATGTGTAAAATCCCTTAACTTGTATACATACAATGATTGTTTTATTTTATGTATACTATAAACCAATACAATTTACTAAACAGAAAAATAATGAAAAAATAGTTTTGAGACATTTGTATGCCATTTATATAATGTTTTAAAAATACAACAGGTAGTACATTTTTTTGTGGATGCATCCATCTTAGTACAGACATAAAATCAAGGGAATGAATGGGAATGTAAAAATTCACATCAGAATCATGGATTCCCCTGGCAAGGGAGCAATGCAGGTATGGAGATAGATTGTGATGGAATCAGATTGGGATACACAAGGGCTTCCAATGCATTCGTAAATTTTTGTTTTAAAATTTGAAGCCTATCTGTCAACATTGTCAGATTTGCTAAAATTAAGTAATGAGTAAAATATTTATTGTATTATGCTTTATAGTTTTTTGTTTGATGAATTTTATAATTAAAAAAACAGGTAATTTTAAATTTTAATGATTTATTAAAATAAATGACATAAAGTGTTTATGGATTATTTTCACAATAATAATAATTCAAGCTCTCCTGGTTGAATGAGTACAACACTGAGAAAAATATTTACTTACTTCTGTTATATGCTTACTCCATTCCCGAAGCACTAACAATCAGTCTTTTAAACGTTTTAAACATTAAAACTTGATATGCTCCAAGTTCTTCCCAAAGAATTAATTATGCTCCTATTCACTTAGTATTTATAACCCCATGAACTGCCTTGAAAAATATGATGAATTCACTTGCTGGACTCTGCCACTGGAACACAGAGTTGGTTTCATCAATCTGAGTGTACTACATTCACAAAGTTGGTAAATAGTAACAGGATTAGTACTGACTCCCTGGGCTATTAAATCAGAAGTTTTACCTACTTACGTGTTAAAGATTATACTTACTTAAAATTGTGATATGAATAATTGTGATACATATAAAATTGTAATAATTTTATTTACTGTAATTAATAATAATCTTCTTTATTGAATCATTACCATGTGCCGGGCACTCTTCTAAGGGCTTTACAAATATTAATTCATTAACCGCATAACAATTCTCGGATAATAGGACTAGGTGCTATTATCTGCCTTTTACAGATAGGGAAACCAAAGCAAAAAGAGGTTAAATAAATTGCCCTAGATTATACATTAAGTAAATGAAAGAGCCTAGACTTGAACACAGGAAGTCTGGCTTCAGAGCCTGTAGTGTTTGCCACCATATCCTGCTATGTTACATGGAGACCACTAGATATATGATAATATCTCTAATCTTATCTACTTGGACGTAGTACATACACATAAACTCTATGCCCTCTTTCAAGAACAGAAGCTTATGGATAGTATCTGTAATAGCTATTTTATGCAAATTAAGTTATTCATGTCATATAGTCAGTGATAGTGCCAGCCTTTGTATTTGGGTGTCTAGTACTATACTCTTTCTCTTATTCACTATCTCATCCAATATACATTGGGTCCAAACCAAATTGTATGGTTTGTTTGCTCCAACTCTACACTTGCCAGATTTAAATCTAAAGCTCTGAAACGCTGAGATTTAAGTCTAAATCTCAGCTCTGATCATTTCACTGATCTATTCAGTAGCCCTTCATTGACTATTGAATTAAACTCACTTTTTAAAAATACCTTCCCACAGTATTCTTTTTTTCTAGAACTAAACCAAATCAGAATATTTGCTGCTTACTAAAACACATCCTACATGTTCCCAAATACCATGCTTTGGCTCCTACATTTCCCTCAATAACTAAGACCTTTCTTAGAACCGAATTCTGAAGGCGTTTTTGCAGGTTCTTATCCACTGGCATTCTCCATTTACTAGATTGTCAACTGGTTGTGAACAAAGACTAAGTTATTCTCATAATTTTATCCACGTAACACTTAAATAACATCTTACTCATGACAGAAACTTAAAGAAATATGTTCAATTGACAGTTTGCCTTAGCAGAAGTAAAATAATGTCTGTGTGACAGTGTATTTTCCTACCAATTCACGCATGCTAAAATATCTTTGCAGTCAGGGAACAAACAAACACTTGTAGATCAAAGATAAATGAAGGTGAAAGAGCAGGGAAAACTGGCATACAGTGATTAATGTATCATTTGCTCAGGATTATCAGTTATCCAGAATGTCACCAGGAACTTGATAGTGTGTAAAAACCCTTTAAACAACTGAAGCCAACAAAAAAGAATTCTGTATAATTGGGCAACTTATTAAAAAGTAGTTCATCAACAGTCTTTTTTTCTTACATTATAAATACTTCAACAAACTTGGTTTTCCAGGTCATGGCAGTCCAGAAACAGCAAAATTGATGGCTTATATCCTTATTTTGTGCGCAAACACACACACACACACACACACACACACACACACACACTTCCTTATTAACAACACATATACCTTCAAAACCTAAAAATTTGGGACCATTTATTGAAATCCAACATATTTCAATAGCCACTGGATAAAACAAAAATATTACAACACCAGCCTCTGCATCTTTAAGAAAACATTTTTTTCTCTTTCAATTACATTATGTTTACTGTTTAAGGAGATGGAAATGGGTTTGACATATTATTTAAAAGATCTCATCAAAACTTATTAGACTGAAAAGGTAGGGTAAGGCAGTTTCAGAAGAAAGCTGGAACAAGATATCCCACAGGGCTGAAGCAGGTGGTAGAGATGCAGAGGCAGATCTGGATTCAGTTGCCAACGTGCACATGCATGGAGGCAGACACCAGGTCCAGAGAGTACAGTAATGAGCAACAGATGGTGAACCCAGCTAGGACACATGAGAGTAGACTAGCAAGAGGTAGCATATCATAACAGGCAGGTGAAGCAAGGCTAAAGAGAATCCAGGAACTGGCACTAGGCAGGTCCAAGTGGCAGGGAAGCAGGTCAGCAGGGAGCAAGATTCTACTCGCCAGCTAGACTCAGTGGTGGCTCACTTCCTCAGGGTGATATGCAAAGTAGAGACCCAGGTGGGTTTCAATGGCCCCTCATATCCTGCATATGAATATATAGAAATATATATATACACACACACACACATATATATATAAATATCGTTTACAGTGCCTAAGAGTACTAAATAAATGGTAACTCAGTGAGTGAGTACATGAATGAATTTTTCAATGTTTTAAGTAATTTAGGGTACTAAAGACATTTTAGAGTCAGGGAATCATCAAAATCAGGTACCAAAAATGTATTGCCACTAATCTAACCAAAGCAGTAATAAAGTAAACAAAAATAACATAAGTCAAAATTCCCATTATTTGGTACAAAAATATTGCATACCTAGAAAATACAGATAAATAGACTGAAAAAGATATATAAGTAATAAGAAATTCTCTAATGCACGTGACTGCAAAATAAATATATAAAAATCATAAGTAGTCAATTAACATGAGTGAAAGATAAAATAGGAAAAATTAGTTCACTGACAGTGTCCAAACTATTATAAAATATTGAGAGGCTAAACTTACAGTGCATTTCTAAAGAATACTATAACATAAGGAAATGCAAAATATGATTTTTTTAAGTAAGAGAGGCCTATTATAAAGAACATCATTATTCTCCAATTACTTCATAGGTTTAGTATGCCAATTTAAAAGTCTTCGTAACATTTAATTGTTCCAAATTTGAAAAAAAAAATGTTAAGTTCATCTGGAAGAATAAATGAGAAATGGATTTCAAAATTCAGAAAATAAAAATGATGAAAAGAGAACTGCCCTTTCATGTATTAAAATGGTTTATTATCTAAACAAGTTAAAAGTATATTATTGAGATAATATACTTTATCTCAATGAAAGCAACCAAGACCTCAATGAAACACACAGGTTTTTCTAACACAGTCTGTGTTAAAAGATTTTAATAGTAAGGAAATATCACCCACCAATGGAAAAAACAAAAGTTATTAAGTAAATGATGGTAGGGAACTAAATGATTGTAGGTAAGGAAAATAATGGAGTCGTGTAAGATATAACCTCATCACTAGTAATCAAAATGGATTACGGAGAAAATAAATCTTAGTATGTCCCAAGGCCTTGTTTCTCTTTAAAGTCCATAAATAATTTCACCCTTCTCAGGGTAATTAATGTCCAGTGAATCCTCCAACCCCAATGTTAGATATTTACATTTTCTCCACAATTTATAAGAATTCAAAGATGTGCATCAAGAAACTAAACCTAAAGTTTAGGTCAATAGACTACTTTGAGTAGCCTTACTTCCTAGTACAACAAATTTAATAAAAGTAGCCTATAATATAATCTGTTATAATTAGGAAGGACTTGTTAAAATAAAATAAAATAAAATAAAATAAAATGAAAACCAGGTTTGAAAAATGTCTAAGCAGACAAACCCAGTTAGCCTTGAAAGTAACCTTAATCTTGCTTGGACTGCAAACATAAGCAAAACAAGTTGGGCCATTTATTGTAAATGCCAGAATCATTAAAAAAAAAAAAAAAGTTCAACAAATCAGAAGCTGCCAGCAATGGAACAGGCCAAAGAGAGCAACTATATAAGTGTGACCACTCAAATATTTTCAATTTCTTGCTTCCCAGTCACACTATAAAAGCCTTCCACTTGGATTTCTTCAGTAGAGCTCAAGACATCCTTCAATTTGGTGTTTCCCAAATTTATGTACCACTGTTTGCCCAAATAAACTCTAAAATTTGTATAGTGTCTCAGTTTATCTTTTAACAGACCTTATTTGTATAATGGAATTTCCCAGGCAATTTAAGCTTATTTTTGGGAGCAAGCTACCTGGTTTCCTGCTCCAACATCCTCATCTCTATATTTTAGAAGCAACTCAATCTAACCAGAAAGCTCAGCCTCACTCTGGAAAGAACTTAGTCCTTATCCAGGAAAATATTATATTCCTTCAGTACTCTTAGATCAACATCAAGAAAATCTTTCTGTAAATGTAGTGCATGCCTTGTTTCCCAGTCCTAGAAACTAAGATTTGGTCTTATTCACCAGATGCACTTCTTCTACTTGTGCCTAAATTACTGATTTTATTTTATTGTCTCAAATATTTATTTTATTTTCTCATTACAAAATATAAAATTATTATACAATTTGTACAAATGACAGAAAAATCTAAAAAGTAAAATGAAATTATATCATGTTAAACTCTAGTACCTAAGGGTAACTCTTATTAACAATTTGGAGTGATGTTTCCAATCCTTTTTTTTCTGGTCATGGTCACTAAAAGAAATGTAAGATTTCATGAAGATACCTAGTGAGATAATTGGGGGATTTATGGCATTGGTTAGAATTATGACTATTTTGCTTTTAAGGCCTGGGCTTGAATTAAATGAAATTTATAAGAAACTATTAAATAAGTGAGTCCATTCAAAAATTGGCTAAATTAACTCAGTTGAAAGAAAACGCTTGTTTTGCTGAGTTTTTCATGATTATGAAGTCTTTTCTAAGACAATGAATTACTATTTTTAAAAACATGTTATATTAGTCTTATTTTTTCAATTTCCTTAAATTTTTTTTGAAATAATATTTCATTTGTCATGGGAAACTATAAAGAAATATGTTACATACTTACTTTAATGAACTGTATGCATACTGACTACAATCTAACTCTACCAAACAGGAACTTATTACTTGATTTTTAAACAATATGCCACATAATCTAGCAGTAGACATTATAGTGATATAGAATACTTTGTACTTAAGTTCTCATAGTATATCAAGGTAGCTGGTTATACACCAAGAAAAGGTCCTTATGTTCTAAAGCAAATAAAATTACAATTTGAGAGATGTTTATGCAAATTTAATTCCAATAAAGAATTATTTATAAAACTATATGTGAGGCTAAATGATTTATCCTAGCATTTCTTTTCTGTATGTTTGTTTTCACTTTAAATGCACAATATGAAGATCTGGGGCTGATATTAACTCTCTTAGGGATATTGTGAACAAAAAGTCAATACATCTGAGAACTTTAAATAATAACTGGCTAACAGTACTCAATACATACTGGTGGTGTTTATCACCTCTATCATCATATGAGAATTTGGATTTTACAGTAATTGAATCCTTGATACAGTTTTATTTCTTCTTGACATTGTATTCTAGAACCCATGTTTTAAAGTAGAACTTTAAGGAAGAAAAGAAGTTGTATTACATACAGTGGCCAAAGTGATATATAATTTAAATGATACTTATTTCTACTAATGTAAAATCATTTAACTGTGTATTTGAAGGTAAATTTATGCTTACTAAAAGCCAAGATTCATTCCCATTTGAAATAAAAATAATTTTAGATAGGAAATTTCATTAATCTTCTTTTCATGACATATATTAGAATGAGAGAAGGGTTTTTAATCACTTGCTAGCTTTTCTTTTATCTAACTTAACTGTATCTGTCAATCATTGAACATAAAATAGGTGTTGGGCATTGTGCTAGGCCAAAAGTTCTCAGCCGTGGCTGCACATTTTAATCATTTTCCATTTCCCAGGTTATTCTATTGTGCAGCCAGGTTTAAGGACCATTAGGCTGGACACATTTAATCTCATCAGAATCCCTACTAGCATTTACAGAAATACTCTGGTTCGGTTGGGCTGCAGTGGATCTTGGGAATCCAAATTTTAACAAGTTCCCCCAGGGTTTCTGATACAATTGATCATAGGATTATTACTTAATAAATCTTGAGTCCTGATTATGTCCATCACACTATATAGGCTAATGTGATCATTTCACAGGCCTCTCATAAATGAGCTACCCAGTATGTAACACTTAAGATACCATTTTTTAAAAATGAAGATGTACTGGACTAAAAAGTGTTTTACAAAATTATTTTAAGGTAAACTAAAATATTTTTATTATTACAAATCAACAGCTTTGTAAAGAAAAAATGTGAAGGATACAAAAAGAAGAGGTAAGGATTAGTTTTCCACGTGGGGTTCCATATTGTTCTGACTATCTTCAGGTTCCCATCAAACTCTGAACCAGCAAGGTTTGGGAGGTGACAAGGTAGCAACACAGATTAGCTTCTGATGACTGTTTTGAAGAGTGAGCAAAGGTAAATAACCACATGTCTTGAGACCCTTACACTTATGAGCCCAGCTAGATGAAATAATGACTTATTGACACAGAGACCAAGGACATCAAAGATGCCCAGGTACTCAGGAGCAAGGTGACTAGGAACAAGTAGCCCACCACTGCTTTTAAAATACACAGTCAATAAATAATCATACTCATCTAAGTAACCATAGCATGAAGGTCTGACTGGTGTACTAAAATTTGGTTGTGACAGCTAGACTTGTGTCAAAAGCTTAGCAATTTTAGCTACAGAAAAAAAAAATGTCTTGTTACAAAATGTATTTTGAGTAGAGAACTTCTGGTCCCATAGAGGTTTCAGGAACTTCTACCAAAACAAAAGTTTTGGCGGAATTATTTTCAAAGACAGTAAATGAGCATTATGTCTTGCATTGATTTAAATATGCATCTTTTGGGCAAAACACCAATAAAATTTAAGCAAATACCAAATAGAAATAGAAATTTAAAATTCCAAGAATAAAAAATGCCATTTCAAGACATTATCATAGATGATAGAAGGTTTTGACAGTTATTACCACTTTCACTCAATCACTCACAAAAATTACATAGTATCTATTTTAGAACAGATAGTCTTCTGCAATCTATATTGATTATTGCATATTTCCTGCCCTATGTAATGGGTGATATGAACAATAAGCACTATAAGGCAATGTGATAAGTGCTAGGATATATGTAAACATAAAATCAGATACTATAATCAATACAAGCTATGAAAAGTGAATATAGTTTGACGATCCACACTCCACAAATAGCCTCCTTATGAATATTTCCTTACAGACTGAATTTTGAAGTAGAAAAATGTAGGAAACAACATCAGGAACTTCCAAGCTTTCTGTGACTTATGTGCTAACTTTTCTACCAAATTGTATTCCCAAAGAAGCAAATCATTAACAAGGAGATGTACTTTACCCTAAAGCCTTCTGTGTCAACCCAGTATTTTAAGCATTTTAAATAATTCCAGAGTATGCATTGATTTTGAAAACCCTGTGATTTTTTTAAAGAGTTGATTTTAATAGACGTCTAGTGGTCAATTCTGAACTCAGAATGGCTTCACAATCCCACTTTCCCCCTTATAGCTTTTCCCTCTCTCCCCCACACTCTCCCTCTTCCTCCTTCTTTTACTCTCCTCTTCTTTCTCTCATTCTGTTTCTTTCTTTCTCCATTATTTGTCTTTAATAGACTATTCAAAGTCCCAGAGTCCCAGAGCCTTATAAAGGTCTTGCTCTGCACTTCCGAAGGCACATCTAAATTACTGCACCCTCAGAACAATTTCATGCTAATCTTATAAGATTTTATAAGATCATACTTCATTTTTCCCTGTATCTGAGGTTATTGCTATGATGATGTACTTATAAAACTCTTTAAGTAACTTACCACTGCCAAAAATAGTATTACAATATTATCATATATCCAAAAGCTGATTTTAATAATCACTTTGATCTTCAAAAGATAACTTATTCATTGAGAAGTCTGGGATTTTCTTCAAAGTCAGAAAAATATAAGCTTTTTGGTAAATTGACATGGATAAGATTAAAGAAAAATTTCTGCTATTAGAGATTTAGAAACTATTTAGAATACCAAATCCTCAAAGAAGTAAAAATAAAGTATGGAAACATAAGAAGTCTAGGTATTTTAGAATCATATACCTAAGATTAAAGAATTAATATCTGGAAAAGAGTTCATTCTTTTTAAAAAGCAGCATATGTTCTTAGTGCTACTGCATCGTAACATAATTCAAAATCTAAAAGACTAAAGCATATGAATGAATCTGAACAAAATAGTAAAAGAATATCAAAACTATCAAGCATCAGTTATTACACTTATATCATTTTTAATCATAGCAACCACAAAACAATTGCTGTCTTTTGGCAAGCCTCAAATATAAACGTTTCCAGGAACAGCACGACAGATCGGTAAAGTGCAAAGCAACTCTTGATTCTTGCATTGTTTCTTTGTGATGTGATGTTTCTCACTAAACCCAAACAAAAACTGACACAAGAAAAGAGCGTATTGTGCCATGGAGAAATCATACCACTGCACGGTCCAACTTTATTTTATTACAAAACAAATATTAGACACATCTGCAGCCATTCCTTATATTATTCATTTTTATGCCCTTTAATCCTCAAAACGAGGGTGCTTTCTGATCACGAATAAAAATTTGCAAAGTCGAGCATATTTCACAAAGGAATAAATAATCATTATCTGTTGCCTGTGATCTGTTAGTGCTTCCAGTCATGGCTGTGATATGAGTGTACTCACACATGTGTGCACACACGCCTACTAATAGAAAAAAAAAGATTTTCTGTAAGCAACTTATAACCAGGAATCTACTGGCAGGTGTGTGAAAAGATTCAGGTTAGGAAAGGAGGCACTGGCATGGATTTATTGCTGTCATGACCATTAAGTCTTGATAGAACTAATTGATTTTGCTCTTTTCACTTTTTAAGAGGTCGAGCTGAAGTTCCCTTTTATGAGATTGGGTAATGGAACAAGTGGTGAACTGAACTAAGGACTTTGTGACATACATTAGAACTCTGGTGTTATTTGGTCCTCTGAACACAGAAGGAATGTCCAACAAAGAGCCATATCAGAAAAGTATGTAAAATCTTAAATTGCTACAACAGCTGAGCGAAGAGAATAGTTCTATTGAAAGAAAATTAATGAACAAGTGTCAAAATGGACAGTTGGTGTCAATTCCTAGAGGATTTGGAAGTGAGAAGTGGAGTTGAGGAAACCATGTTAATAAGCTCTTGTTTGCATAATAAGAACGTCGTACCTCACCAAATATCCATCATAGGAGTCATGCTTGTCACAGTTCACATTAAAGCGTTTCACAGAAAAGAATGCTTTACTATGCGTCATGGAAGCACCTTATTTTGTTGATCTCCAACAGCATATGATCATCTATTTTCTTGGAAACAAATTTAGAAAGGAATTCTACACTCAGCTTATGTGGTAATTCTTGGACCAAACTGTGCCCATCATTTTGAGAAAGAAAAGACCCTTTCAAGCCCAAGCTAACTTATTTCTAAGTGAGTTTAAAATATGTTAACGAACCAAGTTGTTTTGTTTCAGCCTCTTTCAGTTGTAATCCCATTTAAAACTAAATTCTCTCTATTCTGTCAACTAATAAATAAGTAGTAGTTTTTTTTAAATTTTTGATTATTAAATCTCACTAAAAGCATAATTAACACAAATTGAAAATTTCAAGTGTATTCCATCTCTATCTTAGGAATACTTTATGTGAAAGGTATTTCTTAATAAAGGCTTTCTTTATAAATGGCTTACATAAAATAATTTGCTAAACTTCAGTATAATTTATATTAATAAACCAAATATAGCAAAAATCATTATATCAAAATGTAATTTGTTTCAGCATATCTAATGGGAGACTAAGAAAATAAAATTTCTCTTCCAAAAGATCCTAGAATGCCTTTTTCCATGTGCTCCTTTGTAGAAATAGGTAAGATCAGTATTTGCTTTTATTTTTCTCTTTATCTCTATCAACCACATTTACATTTAGCCTTCTCAATAGTTAGACACCTCAGTAATTTCAAGTGAGCATAATATCCTCAAAACATGTGATGTCCAATTGGAAAAGACTGTCCTATCCATGAGAGTTAGATATGGCTAGTTGTTCACAGGATCTGTGTATTGGTTGTAGACACCTTCTACCTGCTAAGATCCCTTGCTCGCTCTCAACCCTAGTCCTTGTTATTACTGTAAGTGGAGCCGACTAATTGGGGAAAAGAGAAAGACAGGATATAAGAGCATTGTGTAACTTAGTATTTGGAAAATGTGTTTTCTCCACATTTACCCTACAATAGTGCACTAAATTATTCCATCTTTTTCCTTTTGCTTCTCACTGTGTGTTTTAAAATAATGAATCAGACCATGTGTTTTGAGTATCTTCACTTGAACATCTATTTTGTGACCTCTGAGACAGGCTGCCTGTATGTAGTAGTGTACGTGGAAAATACCATTGTGTCATTATTTGCTAATGGGACAATACGTAGGTCCAAATCTCAGCCATCAGTTACCAACATGCCTCTTTTGGACATGTGACTGAAAACAAAACAAAACAAAACAAAAAAGAAACAAAAAAACAGAAGTTAGCCTGAAGTTTCCCAAATAAACACTCAAAGCTCCTGGAAGGTAGGTAGCTCCTAGAAGACTATTCTTTTGGTCGCTGTCAGGAGATTCAGAAGAAAAGCTTCTCTTTAATTATATGAATCAGTGCCATATGAACCAGGTTTAAGTATATAGCATGCAATCTTGGGCAAATAGATTAACTTATCTTTGCTTTGCTTTCTGTATTTTTAAAATGAAATCAATTATATTATACACTTGGTAAGATATTGTGAAGATGTAAAGAGATCATTTACTTAAAGTACTTCAACATATAAGGGCCTGCAACTTATTTTTTTTCAGAGTTGAACAATGGCTACAATTTTACAAAATAAAAAACTTATATATATTACTACTTTTTATTCTTTTCTTTTGGAAGCACCAATTCTTGAACATTATATTGCTACAAAAGAAGCAGCATAAATCTCGCGATAGCTTATACTGAACTACAAGAAAGTGAAAAAAATCTATTTAAATGGCTTAATAAAAAGGCCATACTAATATTGTAAAATTCACAGACAGTCTTTTCTAATATGACAACACTTAGCCCAAATCATATAAAATCAGGGAAGATAAAATTTAATATGATTAATTTTATATGACCAGTGACATGTTGAACATGTAATGCCTGTACTTTAAAAAGCTCCAGATTATATGCAATTTAAACACATTATAACTTTCTATCACTCACTAACCTAAAAACTAACATGTATTATCCACAGACAAAAATGTCTGGACTTTCAAAAAAAACGTGAGATGTAAGTGAATATCTGATTAAACAACTTTTTCTTCCAAACTGGTAGGGAAACTTTATGGAATAAATGTGTTTGTACAGTGGTGGCTATCTGTCACGGTAGACCCTGACACAGCCATTAAAGCACCAAACATTTTGGGCAATATGTCATAACCAGCCAGTTGGAGGACAGTAACAAAATACTTGGCTAACCATACTATACTAGAGACATTTGTTTATCTTAGCAAGCTAGTAACACCAAGCACCACTATAATTGGGGTCATCTGAATATCATGATTCATTGCATTTTTAAAAGAATTAAACATCATAGGAAAATCATTCCATATATTTTGGATTTTGAACATTTAAAATATTAGTTGTATTAGCATCATAAAATGTTTATATAATATTTTCTTTGAAAAAGGCAATATATACATAATATTATATTGTACTTATATTTAAATAAAAAGTAACAAAATTTGCATTCTATCATATGACATTATGTAAAATTTTGTTCATATAGAAAACAAAAAAGTAGGGTTTGATTTATTGAAGCGACAAGGAATGGATGATTTTTTTTTCCTTCAATCATAGCTGAAATAATTTGTATTGAATGTTGTTTATGTGCTAGATACTGTATATTGGATTTTATTGACATTATTTAACCTTTAAAACAATATTATAAAGTAATGTTATTTCTATTTTATAGACTAGTTAATTAAAGCTTAGAAAAATTATAAAACATGTCCGATGTCAAATGATTAGCAAGTAGTAGAGCTGGGCCTAGAACTTTGTCTAATATCAAAACCCATATTTATAATCACAGTAAATTTTTAAATAAAAAATCTATACTTTATATATCCTGCACTCTGTACATTGTTCTTATTTATGAATAGATGTATGTCAGTTTCTATGGGCTTTTTCTGGGAAATAGAATGACAAACTCATTCTGACTTGACCAGGATTTCCCCAGTTTTAGCACTGAAAATCTGGCCTCCTGGGTACCTGCTCAGTCCTAAGCAAACCTATGCCAGTTGGCCCCTCACCAGGAAAGAATACTTAACCTGGAAAAAATTCTAATGGTTTCCAAATTTTAATCTTAAATTCAGAAATCTGAATAAAAGCGGGGGGACGGAGGTGCAGAATTATGAAGAAGGCTTCATGTTTTGCACTGAGGAATATGTGTTTCTCAGGGAGAAAAGCATTCATTGTCACCTTCCCTGAAAATTATGCCTGAGAATTAAGAAATGAATAGCAGCCTTCTTAAGTGTTGTTTTGCAGCTAGTACATAACTGAATACAGGTTTTTGGAATCAGGAGTGAGAGCAAAGAGCAAAAATGTGTTTCTTGAATTATCTGAAGAGCAGCCTCGTTCGTTCCCCCTTCGCTTGTTCTAGACTCATTTCCTTGGTGCTGCTTTTAAAAGGGTGCTCCATGGTGGGCCTGGAAACCGAAGCCCTTCCTAATCTAGGTCCAGCCCCATTTCTACGCATAACTTCTCACTGCCACTTACTGGAGATTGCAGAAGATTCGCCTTTAATATCTTTCCTTTTCCTCTGCTTGGTTTATGCCCCTCCCCCAGGTTCTCTGAAGTGACTCAGATGTTCTGTAGGTCTAAGTGCAAAACTATTTTTACCACAGCGTTTGGGAATCTCTGGGCACAAACTGTCTGCCGATTAGGTAAATTACAGGTGCAGGAGCTCATGTTACTCATTTAGCTGCCACAAATTGAAAGCACTAATCTGCCTCTTCTGAGTTTTGCCTTTCAGTCAGCGGGCTCCTCCTTTACCTTCTATTCTTTATGGCTACTCTCTGCCCTTGCTGGGTGACCCTTCGTCCTGAGGGCTAGCCTGCGTTCTGTTCACTCTGTTTCTCTCCTCTCTCTCTTCTCTCCTTTCTTCTATACCCTTTTCTTTCTTCTATTTTTCATAGTTGAAAGAGTATAATCATCATCTATCCGGCCCTCAGTTCTGCTTTATCAGCTGTGGCTGAAACTGCTTTCTTTGAATCTGACTATGTAGCCAAATCCCCCAGCTATCACCCACACAAATCTCTTCCCTAGTCTCTGACAGTCATCTGTGTCTATTTCTTCCTTGAGCTTCTTCTGACTGTCACCATCATCCTGTTACTTTCCAAAGGCTTTTCAAAAAGCTTGAACTTTGTTCCCTAGAAATGCCACCACAATACCTCAGGAACTTCTGTTCCCAAACCATCCTTTTCTCAAGCTTCCTGTTCAGGAGTGACTTTACTGTTACACACTCTTAGAGAACTACATTCCTTTCTTTCAAAGTTCCTAACTCGGTTATTCATTTGTGTGACTTTTAATTAGTATCTTGTTCCCCAGTAAACTGGAAATTTAATGAGGGTATAAATACATTAAGCTCTGTTACTAGAGCGACTAGTTTCAATATTTTCACCTTGATTAACACAAATCCCCAAATTTTTCAGAAAGATCTTTCTCACCAAATCTAGGTTTTTCAGTGAATTCACTATGATTCTTTCCATCAGAGGCCTTACAAATTGAGTAGGAGAATTAATATTTGCTGAGTGCATATTTCATACCATGGGCTCAAAATGTATTATTTAATTTAGTGTGAAAAGAAAGCCTATGATATGTGTAATGTATATGCTTTTTGATCTCTAATAAAACTGTGGCTAGAAACACATACTTAAGAATGGCTAGAACACAGATTCTGTCTTTCCCCAAAGGTCTCTTCTCTTTCTACCATATATGCAACCTTTCCAAAGGCTCATAGCTAAAATCCACTGATGTGAGCTAGCCATAATACTTTCCTTCCCACTTCTTCCCACAGAAAAGAATTGGGAGGCACTCAGGCTTTTTTTGGGGGAAAAAAAATCATTTGCAAATGAATAAGCATGAAGTAAGAACAACAGGGTGGTAAACTACAGGAAAACTTCCCATCCTGTCACTAATCTAGTTTCAGATTTTATGATGAATGAAGTCTAGTCCCCTTGGAGTGATTTTATTAATGATAATATTATTATTCCCCTATTATCATTTACTTTTTCCATAATTAAAAAAATATTTGGACTATTTAAAGCTTGAAGGATTGCAGTTTATGTAAAACTGATTTGACCACTTGTCAAGGTCTGTGTCTCCAAGTTCTACTGAGAAGTGATATAATTGCAATTACAGGCATCTCATATTTTGTAAACAGTTTGAGTTCCAAGAGTTCACTAGTTAGAAGTTTGGCATCAGTGCGTATTTTCCCATTGACCTAATCTAATAAAGGGTGATTATTTCCCAAGCTGGCATTTCCTTGTTTTCTCCTCCCACCTCCTGCCCTCAACTCCCAAAACAACCACAAAAAAGGGGAAAAATCTGTTTAAACCAAGGTAAACACTCCCACTAATTTTACTGGTCTGAGGTCTAGAGCGTGTTGGAAAAGGGGATTCATAATTTAATAAGGAAGAATTCAATAGGTGAAAGTTGACTTTATACCAATAAAAGCCACCCTTGCCTAAGAAGTTGCTCCTGATCTGCACCCCAAAGCTTTATGTACTTTTTTTAAAAAATAATTCTCTTTCTACATTTCTAAACTGGCTCTTTCTCCAGTGGTGACACTTGAATGAAAGAAACAGAAAAAGGAAAAGGCGAACTTCCATATTTTTTAGCGGGTTCATGATGTGAAGGCTCTCTAACATCTATCTGATACCTCTTAAAATCAGTGTCAAGTCTAAGAATGGTAACACCTTAAATGTATTTCTTCACCCAGGCTTCAAAATTGCTTAGTAGTGATATTTTTCTCCCTTATTTTTCTCTGAACATACTAATTCCAATAATAAAAGTACTTTTAGAGAGGATGCTACATTTTTGAGGTGGGTTTCATGTTTTTAAAAGTTTAATTTTTATAACATCCTATAAATATGGACATCTTTTGTCATTATGCCAATGTTATGGATTAAACATCTGAGAATTTGAGATAGTAGGGTTCATTAAATCCTCACAGGCCCCAAAAGACTATAATCTAGGCCTTCCCCATCCCAATTCCAAGACTATTTCTCCCATTTGGTCTGTTAATTTAACTCACCTCTTTAGATTCAGACTCCATGAGAAGAGAGATTTTTTTTAATGCTTTATCCTTAGCACCTAGGACACTATCTGGCACTTAGTAGGTACCCAATAAATGCTGAATAAAAAAATTAGTCATTTTTATCTTAATGTTCTTAATGATTTTTATCACAATAATCTTAGTTAACTTTTCAAATTGTCTTCACATTTACAAGAGACAACATAAAGTGTGGTTAAGAGCACAAGCTAATTTTCTATAATAGATGTTAGATTATACCCTGAGTTGCTGAAACTTTCAATCTGCAGTTTTAATTGCTGACTTGAGCAACCAAGAAACTGGCGAAAATAGAAAAAAAAAGTCACAGAAGAAGTATTGGCCTCTTGTAACTCTTCTCTCTGCTTCTTACCATTCCAAAAATCTAAGAATAGTATTAAACTTGATAAGGAGTAAAAACAGCCAAAAATATCAAAGCTTAACATCCAGTCTGTGGCTCAATAGAAACCGTGAAGAATCATCTTCTAGAATAGGCCACTTGATTAGCTAATTTCTAAATTATCTGACAGTTGATTTCCTGCATTATCTTCACTCTACTCATTTTTTAAAATAAAGTCATAAAGAACACAGCTTATAATCATTACTGCTTGGGGTAGAGCAATAAGATTTTATGTTTCCACATAGTTTTTGAGGCACTGACTATAAAGACCAAAACCAAGGTCGACTGTCATCCCGAAGGCCAGTTACAGCTAGGAAGTCTTTCTAGAGCTCTAGGAGGAAAGGTGAAAGGAAGGGAAAGAACAACAAAACAGAGGGAGGGAAGAAAAAGAAAAACCTCTCCAACAGCTATGCTTTATTTCATTCATAGGAATGAGTCTTTGCCCTAAAATGGCTTTATACTACAAATGATAACTACTGTTCATCAAGCAGCTATGTGCTATGTGTTTCACATGCATGGTATCATTTGATTGAATCCTCACTAAAACTGTAAGGAAACCACTATCATCTTGAAGACATCAAGATCTAGTACTTACCCATGGATATATACATAGAAATTAACCTTGCTAGGACTTGATAGTTCTTTGGAATCTAGGGCCCCCGCACTTGACCTTCATATTGTACTGTCTCCCGAAGAACAATACATGTGTCTTGTGGACCATGGGCCAGCTGCAATTTAAAAAATGCTGTTTCCTTGCTCGTGCCTTGGTTGCTAACCTTTCTCACTTAAATCCTATCAAACAACTTATTTGGAGTCAATGGATAGTGAGAATGCAAAAGAAAAAGTGGTGAGCACACAGTGTGCAGAACTGGAATCATAAGAGAGGCACCTTGGAGGGGGCCACAAGTAAATGCTGAAATATCAAGTAGCTGTGGTGTGAGTCTTGTTTTCACTAAAACTATTTTTAAGGAGGAGTTACTACATGTATTGTAACCCCATCCTCTATCCCACTCCCTACCTCATATGTAATACTGCTCCACAAATGGAAGGGTACAGAATTCAGATCCTGGTTGCCCCTCTCCCCAAAGGAAAAAAAAAAAAAAAAGATAGTCAAGGACGGTCTCTATGGAAGGACCCAGAGAATCATTTCATCCAGTATCATGGGATGTGAGCACCCTTCAGCAACCCCCTCCATTTCCCAAATCATCTTGCAGCCTTAGTAAAAGAGAGGAAAGAGATTTACCTGCTTCTATTGAGGTTGAAGCCTGAAAGTCATGTATAACCTTTGAAGCACTGTAATGGTTTTAATCACAGGAATAGCATCTTTTTGAGAGGCAGAAGAGAGAAAGGAGCTGAACCACTCTGCAAATATTAACCCGGCTATTTTGGAGCAATGGCTATTGCCTTTGAAATCTTTCATCATGGGTCTATACTTAGAATTCAGATGAGCGCAGGGGGAGGGGAATAGGGCAATGTTAATCCCCAGTTGTTTTGAAGTTGTCCTGTAAGCAGGTTAGTATCTAAACTGCCCAAAATGGAAGGGTTCAATGCTTTGTTTAAGTTATGTGATTCTCTCTGTGTAACCTGGTCTGCACATAGATTGTCACAACACTCTGGGAGGTGACACTTCTCAGTTTTCTTTCAAACTAGATGTTCTAGAGAGCACTAGCTGCAATCACATTGGGAGACTGATGCTCCATGACAGCTAAAAGTTGGATTGAGTTTCAGGAGCTACTATATATAAAGCTGGGTCGACTTATGTCACTGCACTAATTAAATGCCATCTGGGTGGTTCCTCTGGGTTTTTGAGTCCATCACCCAGTTCAGATCGAGTCAGAGGCCAAGGAGGAGAACATGATGATGGACCTTTTTGAAACTGGCTCCTATTTCTTCTACTTGGATGGGGAAAATGTTACTCTGCAGCCATTAGAAGTGGCAGAAGGCTCTCCTTTGTATCCAGGGAGTGATGGTACCTTGTCCCCCTGCCAGGACCAAATGCCCCCGGAAGCGGGGAGCGACAGCAGCGGAGAGGAACATGTCCTGCCGCCCCCGGGCCTGCAGCCTCCACACTGCCCCGGCCAGTGTCTGATCTGGGCTTGCAAGACCTGCAAGAGAAAATCTGCTCCCACTGACCGGCGAAAAGCCGCCACCCTGCGCGAAAGGAGGAGGCTAAAGAAAATCAACGAGGCCTTCGAGGCACTGAAGCGGCGAACTGTGGCCAACCCCAACCAGAGGCTGCCCAAGGTGGAGATTCTGCGGAGCGCCATCAGCTATATTGAGCGGCTGCAGGACCTGCTGCACCGGCTGGATCAGCAGGAGAAGATGCAGGAGCTGGGGGTGGACCCCTTCAGCTACAGACCCAAACAAGAAAATGTAAGCCTAGATGCTGCCGGGGCAGGGAAATGCAAAGGCTGATTAAACGCCTTCCGCGGGGCCTTAACCTCCAGCTGCTTGGTCTTTTTTCCCTTCCCCCTTTCTCGCCCGCCCCTCCCGCTCCGTCTCTAATGAACCCCCAGTGACCCAAGAAGACCGGGTGCTTGCAATAGGCAGGAAATGCGTACCCGGCCCGAGGAAGCAGGAAAGCCGCCCCCCACCCCACCCCAACCCCGGAACCGATGTTTCTTTCCTAATCTGCCGCTGCCTTGGTTTTCCCTCCAGCTTGAGGGTGCGGATTTCCTGCGCACCTGCAGCTCCCAGTGGCCAAGTGTTTCCGATCATTCCAGGGGGCTCGTGATAACGGCTAAGGAAGGTAAAGTAAAAGGGCTCTGGGCCGCACCAGAGAAAATCCGGGAGGTGGATAGGATGCTTGGGCCGAGAGGGCTCGAAGCGAGAGCAGGGACGCGCCTTGCGAAAAGGGCGCTCTTTGCGCGCCGGGACCAGGCCTTTCCTCGCTGCCAAAGCGGCCTCGCGCGGGGCGCGGAGCTGCTTCGTGTTCCTTCTTTGGGTGCTATGTTTGTGTGTTTGTTTTTTCGCTCAGGAGGAGCAAGTATTGATTCGTCAGCCTCGAGTAGCCTTCGATGCCTTTCTTCCATCGTGGACAGTATTTCCTCGGAGGAACGCAAACTCCCCTGCGTGGAGGAAGTGGTGGAGAAGTAACTGAGCCTGCGCTTGAGACCTTCTCCACGCAGCAGGAAGATCCCACCGACCCTTCCTGGCCTAATCCTTTAGATTAGGTCACATTACATTAACATTTAGGAACCCAGACCGAAAAGTTGGTGAAAGGGAGGGAGACACATTCACAAAGAAACTTTGCGAAAATTGCGAAAACTGTTGTGCACGCTCAAATGAAAAAGCCTTTCGGCTTTGGGCTTTTATTTTTTTGGAACTGCGAGTGGCTTAGGTCTAGCCTCATTTTGTTTTGGTTGGTTTTATACTATATTAACTTTTATTACGGTGATCCTTTTGTGCCATGTTCAAAAGAAGTTCATTCCTGTCTAAAGTGGGAAAGTTGCATTTAAAGTTAGGGGTATTTAATGTATTTTTGTAAATAGTTTAGCACTTTCTTTTTTTATGTAAACCTAAAATATATTTTAAATGTGGAATGATGTATATAAAATGTGCGAGGATCCTGGTATTGTAATATTAAAAAGAAGTTTCTATATGAACAAAGTTGGTCCTAATTTGATGGAACTGGAAAAATATGTTTGGAGGCATGTGTACAAAAATAAAGAGGAGCCATATTTTAATTTAGACACCACACAAGCCCATTTATTTGGGTGTTTCCTTACATGCCAATTGAAAGGAAATTTGGCTTTCCTTAGTCTGAATTAAACTGGATACTGTTCTCTCTCTCGTAGACCTCACACTTGTCATTGGAAGTGAATAGTGCCCAGAAGAAAAATGTCATTTTTCCTTTTATCAGCATCTTTTTCCGTCTGGTTTTACACTCCTATACCTGGAGATCTGGGTGAGATTTACTTACCCAAAGTTAACAATGGAATTTTCAATCTAGGAAAATATGGTTGCAAGAAATTACCACACCAAAACTGTGCTCATTTCCCAAAAAGATCTTCAGCGGATTTACCCCCAAACGGCCTTCCCTCTTAGCCTTCCCAGGCCGCTCTTGTCCTGAAGTGTGGATCTGGAGTTCCCGGGGCTGCATCCGGCATCCTCAGGGCCGGATCTCGGGCCCCCTCCCCAGTTTTCTTGAACTAGACTGGTCCCTAGCAGACTGGAATATCCTCAAGGCCTCGTTTGGCTTGGGTTTGTTTTCCATATACGAAAGATAAAAGAAATGGGCAATCTGTCTCTGGAGGTGGGGTGGGCTGCTTTGAAGGCAGGGCGGCTTCAAGTGAGGGAAGGTTTCAATGGTTGAGGGCAAAAGACAACAACAACACACATGCAACCTCTTAGCCGGGCCAAACAGCAAAGCCCCAAAGAAGCTAGAAGCCCCAGGAGCTCCTCACCATGCGGATTTTACAACGTGTGCCAGGTTTGTTTATCCTGTAACCTCAGGAAGAAACGACCACCAAGAAACACAGTGGGAAGTGAGGCAGATGAGAGGAGGAAGCCATTTCTTTTGAATTGCGACTTCTCTCTTAGATTCTGTAAGTGGCACCTTCACTCCCTTCCCCCACCCCTGAACTTCTACCTTTCCTCCTCCTCCCCAACAGCTAGTCTTCAGTTAGCAGATGTGAAAATCAAATCGGATTCAGTATTTCCCAGCCCACCCTTTCCTTCCTAACCCTCCAAAGGCTGGACCTTCTTGTTGCGCACCTAAGTTCCAGATAGCACCACAGACAGTGCCCCCTGGAGGTACAGAGCTGTATCTTGCCCCTTTTTCCTCTCAGAAAGGAAGGCCTCTTCCTGGCGATAATAGTCACTGCGTTTTCTGAGTATATGGGAAATTCAGATTTCTTCTAAAACAAATTTAAAATGCAGAAAGGTTCATAGTGGAAGCTGACATTGACATACAATCTCTTTTAAAGGTTTGGGAGAGGTGGGTGGGAGATTTAGCTGAGCCTGTGTGGGGTTGGCTACCTAGATGGAATCCAGGCTGCCACTGTCTAGGGCTAGTCACTGCTCATTCTTAGTCCCGTTTCCTCCTGAGGTTGTGAAGATTCACTGAGATAACACATGTGAAGTGCTTAGCCAAAATGGCACAAAATAAACACTAGATGCCAGGTCTCTTCTTCCTTAGTCAATTCAAAGACCCTTTTCTTCCATCAAAAGCCATAGTTTCTTCAGCCTTTCCTTGCTCTGGCTGGGGAAAATATTGACAACAATGAGAACAAAAGCAACATAAATGAGCCATTCTTAGTATTTAAATATTAACTCATAATCCTACAACAGATGAGAGAGGTACTGCTATTACTTTGACTTTACAGAAGATCCTTGGAACAGAGTTTCCTGCACTTGGTTAAGTACTGCATAGAGCCAGGATTCAGAGCCAGGCAATTATCAGTGGATTCAAGCCTGTGTTCTTAACCATCATGCTCTGTGAAACAGATGCCTTGGCACATTGGCAATTTCTTTATTTCCTCCTTTTTTTTTTCTTTTTAAGGGGTGATGTGTCCCTGTTGCTCAGGCTTGAACTCCTGGATTCAAGTGATCCTCCAGCCTCAGCCTTTCAGGTAGCTGGGACTACAGGCCCATTCCACTGAGCCCAGCTTGCCTTGGGAAATTAATAAGCAACATTTTATGGTCTGGGGAAAAATTTGGCTCTCCTTGGCGTTTGTTTTCCAAAAGCTCTCTCTCAAGAGTGGCTAGCTACTGAACTCCAAATTAGAGCAGTAACTTAAAAAAATAAGTGGTAAAGCATTTCAAATTATCCAACCAAAACATGTGTGAATATGTCTGGGTAGTGTCTATGCCCATTAATTATGCTTATTAGATGCCCATCATTTTCTCCCTGAGAATCAATAGGGATTTTCCCCAAATTGTATATATGCACACTTCTATTTTTAAAATTCAAATTTATTATGCAACACAAAATAATGTAACTGATTACGTGAACTCATTTAATTTATAAATTAGCCTATACTTATAGTAAGATCTGTGTTATAAATGGCTCAACAGCAGAATGCTTTTATTAATTCATGGATTTTACTTGTTGATGGATTTTATTCAGTCTTTGCAAGCCAAATCCTCTCTATCTCTCTTAGCTGGGTAACTTGAGAAATTGTTTGGAATAAGTTTGCCTATAGAAGTCTCTTCATTAAATAGAGCAAATATTTCCCAAAGACTTCATGTGACCTCCACTGCTACAGATGGCATGTTAGGCTTTCCAGTGAAATCCTTGGTGTGTTTGCAATTAAAATGTTTTTGTTTGATATTAATGATGATAATCTTTACTGAGGCCAAAGCCAAAATAAACAGGGCTGTGGAAGCAGATAATCAAGACATAATAACTTGGTAAAGATAAGCAATTTGGGATTAAATTCAAGCCTCTTTCCAGAGGCAGGTATAAAGTTATCAAGTACAAAATAATGAGTGATTTTCTTTATTATATTACTACAGAAATAATTTGCAGAAAATCAAATGCCAGCTTTCATACTAATTTTAATACCTGGATCACTGAATTCCAAGCCTGAACACTGGAAATCCTCTTAGGTCTAACAGTCTCATTTATTTTTCTTCAAACTCTTGCATTTGTTTTGGGAGTGGAGGGAATGCTGGAATTTAGGGTTTGCAACTAATTCTGAAACTAGCAGAGAAATCTTGAGATGCTGAAAGTGATCTCTATCTTTATTAAGACTTTTTTTTTTTTTTTACTAAAGTTAGAATTTACCCAGTTGTGTTTTTCTTCTAGTAATATTTTATCCCATTTTGTCATTTCAAAATCGCTCTCCCACAACACCATAGCTGGAATTTTTTTTGACATTTTTGTTTAAGCTTTGAATATCTAATTGCCTAATCCAATGCATTGATAAATTATCAATAACATAGTATTTTCTCAAAGAGCCAAACCACCAAGCTATTTCTCTGACAGGCCCCTCCAGTCACTCCCTTAAACTATTACACTTATAAAAGATGATCCTCCATCATAGAGGTTTCACTCTGAAAAAAGCAATTTTTTTGCAAGCCTAGTTCAGAGTCAGTCTGAGATGGAATGGCTATGCCATGTGCTGGAACAAAGATAACGCTGTAAGAACTGGCTACTTTCTGTACTCTCAAGGCTGCTAAATGTCCTTACTTAGGCCTTTGATCTCTCCTGGAAGTCCTCTAATTCAAGCAGAGGCCAATGTCTTCCTCAGCTGTCTTCACAAATTCTTCCAGCAGCTCTGGCAGGTACTAATGTGTTTACTTAGGTGTGCCTGATTCCCAGAGCTAATAGCAATTTGCAATTGTTGAGCACATTGTGAAGTCATCTATAATATAAAAAATATCAAGAACAACTCCCTTAGTCCAGGAGTTGATAAGGATCTGCAGGCAGGGGCAGAAGTGAATTGGAATGGATGTATCCTTCTATATGTATTTGGTTTCTCCCTCGAAGAAAAGCATAGAGAATTTTCAATAATGCAGAAAGCCTAGGGTGGGCAAAATTTACTAGAAGAAGAAGGTATGCGCATCATTTTGCTGGTGTGGTCTGTCCATCAATATTAGTGTGTTGCCATAATGCTTAAACTAACACAGATTTCACTTAAAAAAAAAAGTTGATGTTACTTAAAGGTCATTGCAATTAGAACCTGGTTATAATTCTAAATTGTAAGAAAATCAAATGTATTTATTTTTTCAGAATATAAAATGAAATAAATAAATAAATAAATAAATACTTCACCAGAGCCTTAGTGGGTATCCATGTATAGCACCAGAGGTGACTGTGTTTTCTTCCCCTCATCTACCTATGGTTAGACTTTCCTAGCAGACAGTGTTGGAGTGTCATTTCTAATAACCTGTTTACATATGAAATAAATGTGCGTTTTCTCCGCAAGCAAGAAATCCACTTCTTTGCAGAAATAGTGGAAAACTTATTTTCATTCTTTGTGTGAGGAGCAAAAGCCAATCTAGTCCGACTTTGAGTACAAAAGGGTGCCCTGAGTAGATCTTTTCAGAGCCATTTTTAAAACTTTTCCCATGCTTCCCTGGCCAACCCACTCAAAAAAAAAAAAAAATGCTTTTCTCTATGTTGCTCACCCGGTTCTTTATTTTTCCCCTTCCAGGTCTCCCCTGGGAAAAGAGCAGGGAGACCGCTCCTGAATTGGGACACTGTAGCCATCTTTGTGGTGCTGGCTGCCTACTGTCTTAGCATATTGCCTTTTTTCTCTCTCTCTCTCTCTCTCTCTCTCTTTCTTCTCTCGCCCCTGACAGCGTTTTAAAAGTTTTGTCTTATTTCTTTTTACTTTGGTACTCTGAGATCCTATTTTCAGCACTTGCGTCCCAAGGGCTCTCAAGTCGGGACCCTGTTCTCCTGCTAGCAAGGCCCATTAAGCCGCCGGGCGCTTGTGTTTTCTCGGCTTCTTTAGTTCCACTAGCTCGCGGCACTCTGGTAACTTTGTTTTGAGATCACCTTACCAGAGACAGCTCTAACCTCTGAGAACTACCCTTACTGACAGAGGCTCCTGAGTGACGGCGTCTTCCCAGGCACAGGAGCCAGGGAAAGATGTTGAGTAGCCAGCTTTTGCGAGTTTCTGCTCTGGAGCCCTAAGGAAGCGCACGGAGCCTAAATTAATTGAAGAAGAAAACAAACAAAATCACCTCTAGGAGTAGGAACTATAATGACAGGATGCCTAGTTTCCAATCCTGTGTGACCTTGGGGCAAATAACCTAGTCCCTGGAGCTCGAGTTTACTTTCTTTCTACAATGGGCCCAATAATAGCTCCCACAGGGTGGTTTGGAGTATTGATTGTTAAGTTAATCTAAGGAAAGGGTTGAGAACAGTGCGGGGCAAATAGAAAATTCTCAATAATTGTTAGTTAAAAATATTTCACCCTGAGGGGCTTGAGTACAAATCACGTTAAGTGCTTTCAGAAATTAGCTGAAAGATGAGCAGAAGCGTAACCTCTAACTTTCACTCAAACTTTAAAGACCAAGTTTATTTGTGTCCAAAGCACAAGTCCGAGCTAATTTGTGCACTCCACAGCCAAAAAAATAAAAAAGTGGTCATATGGCTGCTAATAGAAACTGTGGGACTTGGCTGAGAATTCCTGGGGGAGGATATCTACCCACTATTTTATTTCAGAGGTAGCAATGTGCTTTGCATTTGCTGTGCATTTGAATGTTTCCACCAGCGTGGATGGCATCTTAGTTTCCACCTGGGTTCTTCTTGAACTTGCCTCTTTTTATCTGGCGTAGCCCTGGATACCGTATTCATTTCAAAGGCATAGACTTGTTAATAGCCCTAAAAAAGGTGCAGATGGATTTCCCACTGGTCAGATGATTAAGCAGCCCATTGGTATGAGAGGGAACCTGATTTTCAGGAGAGATCTTTTTCTTAGAGATGACAGGACAGAAGACAGGAGACAGCAATGGTGTGGCTAGCAAACCTTAGTGACTGACAGTGTCACTCTCCCACCTCTGGTTTTCAAGGTCTTCACTTTAGAGAGATCGCACCCTGAAAAGGTTGCTACTTCTCTGGCCCCTGAAGATGCTGGATCAATGAACCAGTGGTGCTTTAAGAAAATAATTCTAAAAAAAAAAAAGTACAAAGTTCCATTCACTGAAAGAAATAATAATAATAATAGGAAGGAAAACTCCCTCCTCCTCGCAATAACTTCGGAGCCACTATATTTATTGAGCTGGGTTACCCTAGATTGAGTTGAGAACACTCCTGCTTCTTTCAACGGGGCCACAAGACCTAGTCCAAAACCCCAAGACTAATTGTGTAGGCCTTAAGTAATTGCTTTTCCTAAATATAAACAGCACCTCCCCAACCCAAATAACCTGAAAGTGGATTAAGGTTGGAGGAGGATTGGTAAAAGCTGATTAATAGATTCATTCTCACTTAAATGACAACCCTCCCCTCTTGCCTTCTATCCATCGAAGTTCTAAAGACCCTGCTGTGATTGCTTTTCTGGAAGGCTTTTGTCACTGAAGTGTGTGAAGTTACTCCTGGTTTGAGGAGTTGGAAATTTTACACGAGTCAAGGATTGCAGTGGCGGCAGCTGGGACGCATCTGTAACGGTGTTAGTTTGCCTGAAAGCAGAAAATTAGCAACCCCAAAGCCCAGCTTGGCTGTTTAGTCTGTAGAAATGACAGGGCGGAGCAGAAAGAGAGGGAGAAAGGAGACTCACCCCTGGAAAGGGAGTTTGCCGTCGAAAACTGGGCTTCTTCTATTGGAAATCTTAGAGACACTTTCAGTGCAGGTCTTTGGCCTGCTCAGGATCTAGGGAAGGCCTGGCACAAAGGAGAAGGTGCTCAACAAATACGTACAGAAGGGGAAAATGAAGGAAGCAAGAACGGAAGGAATGTTCCTGGTCACCTGGCCCTCCTGTGCCCCACCTCCTTTTAGATGAGCAGACATACAGGGAGAACTCAGAGCAAGCCCAGTCATGGGAAAAGGAACCTCCCTCCCTACCCTCAATAAGGTAGAGCCTAGAATAAATGACAATCTGAGCAAAACTTTACTCATCTGAAGCTATACAAAATAGATTTTGAAAGGCAAACCCTGTATTCACTCCAAGATTGAAAATGCCACTTCAAGTTTTTAGTAACCGTTATTCAATCCAATTGCTGGAAAAAATTTTCGAGATAATTAAAGTTCATGAAAAAGAGAAACAAACACCCCCAAATCAGGTAATTCCTCACGCCCAGGATTGGGAGGGCAGGTCAGCTCTTGGTGCCAGCTGAAAGGGATTTCTATTTATTACCACTATTTTAAAAATGTGTGTCCAATTGCAAAAAGTTGGACTGCCTTCGTCACTTTTGTGTGAAACACTCCTTAAGTGATCCCTTGTTTTAGCTTATCTAGAGAGTGCAAATGAGCAGGTTGGGGACCCACTGCCGCCCCAGCAAAAATGCAGTAAAACCATTAGCGTCAAAAGGGGCAGTACACAGCAGATTGTCTGTAGAGGAAAGGCGGAGGTTTGTCCAGACAGCCCCCGCGGGGGTTGCGGTGCGATATGCTAATAGTGCCTGGCCACTGGGGCCGGCCTCCCTCCCGAAAGAATATATAAAGAACCCCAACCCCAGCTTGTCTACCCAGGCCAACAGGCGTCTGCCCTTGTTAATTACCGGAGCGACAGACTAGGGAGCTCCGCCCGGGATTTGCCCGTCGGCGGAGGCGCCAGGCTCCCGTTTCTCCCCATCCCTCTCGCTGCCGTCCAGGTGCACCGCCTGCCTCTCAGCAGGATGGACGTGATGGATGGCTGCCAGTTCTCACCATCTGAGTACTTCTACGACGGCTCCTGCATACCGTCCCCCGAAGGTGAATTTGGGGACGAGTTTGTGCCGCGAGTGGCTGCCTTCGGAGCGCACAAAGCAGAGCTTCAGGGCTCAGACGAGGACGAGCACGTGCGAGCGCCTACCGGCCACCACCAGGCTGGTCACTGCCTCATGTGGGCCTGCAAAGCCTGCAAGAGGAAGTCCACCACCATGGATCGGCGGAAGGCAGCCACTATGCGCGAGCGGAGGCGCCTGAAGAAGGTCAACCAGGCTTTCGAAACCCTCAAGAGGTGTACCACGACTAACCCCAACCAGAGGCTGCCCAAGGTGGAGATCCTCAGGAATGCCATCCGCTACATCGAGAGCCTGCAGGAGTTGCTGAGAGAGCAGGTGGAGAACTACTATAGCCTGCCGGGACAGAGCTGCTCGGAGCCCACCAGCCCCACCTCCAACTGCTCTGATGGCATGGTAAGCAATAGATCTGGTACCTGCTAGGCTACCCTAATCTTTTCTAAAGTCCTTACACCTCATTTAACCTGGTGTGGTGGGGAGAGTGGGGTGGAGGCAGATGCTGAGTTGCTTTAAAAGAAGAGAGGGGTCCACATTTAGAAAGACTCCCCAAACCGCTGCTGAACAAGATTTTAGTTTAACTTCCTAGCAGGTTCTAGGTGTACACTGTAATCGAGTGTTGACATGGAAGATGGGTGGCTGTGAATGATCACTCAGATGTTTTCTCCATTCCTGAATTTATTTTCAAAATATGCCATCTGTGGATCATGCCCTACACTAATATCTAAAGGCACCGTTTCTAACTTAATGAGGAAATGGAAAGAAATACCCACACGGCCCCAGTTCCTGCTCCAATGAGGCCTGGCTGAAAGATGTTGATGCATTCTTTTTAGAGGGCGTTTGCTCCAAGGCTGCCAGGTTTTAATGTGTTTTTGCCCTGGGAAAGTGTTCTTTCCCTGAATTAGTGTGGCTTTCTTCTACTCCAATCCATTTTGCATGGTTAACCCAATGCACATTGCTGCTGAATTCCACCCCCTCTTCCCTTTGCTGCTGCTCTCCTCTTCTTCAAGCACAGAGATTGACCTCAGTGCCCTGGGAATTTGGAGAGGGCTAGCCCTTCCTAAATCAAGGCAGTGAAGGTGATTGACAGTGTTCGGTTACAGAGCTGGTGGGCAAGCACAGCCTCACCGTTGGTCAGAACATCTTTTGCCAAGACCTGAAAACAAACTTTGTTGTGTGTCTTGTATTATAGCCCGAATGTAACAGTCCTGTCTGGTCCAGAAAGAGCAGTACTTTTGACAGCATCTACTGTCCTGATGTATCAAATGGTAAGAATTGATAACTTCACAGGAGTTTAAAGACCAGTTCAACCTAACAATTCAGCCTATAAAATTCTGTTCTTCCTGATAGTATTGGGGAAGGGAGAATGGAAGTGATGGTTCTTATAGGGAGGATTTGGTAAAGCAAAATAAACACATCTTCTGCTCCAAATCCCCCTAGCAGACACGCACGCACACATGCATACACACATGCACACACACTGTTGCTTGAAATATTATCAGGGGGCTTCCCCACTCCCCACCTCTACCCCTCAGGAATTGCCAGATATTTGCTGCAAATTTCTATGTTAGGCTTTCTATGACCACCTGACCTCTGGGTGTCAGAGGAGCTGACCTACAATTTAAGGAGCAACATAAGCAAATCTGTCTATCTTGGGCTAATTATTTTTTAATGCTTTTCTCCTTGTATCCTTAGTATATGCTACAGATAAAAACTCCTTATCCAGCTTGGATTGCTTATCCAACATAGTGGACCGGATCACCTCCTCAGAGCAACCTGGGTTGCCTCTCCAGGATCTGGCTTCTCTCTCTCCGGTTGCCAGTACCGATTCACAGCCTGCAACTCCAGGGGCTTCTAGTTCCAGGCTTATCTATCATGTGCTATGAACTAATTTTCTGGTCTATATGACTTCTTCCAGGAGGGCCTAATACACAGGAAGAAGAAGGCTTCAAAAAGTCCCAAACCAAGACAACATGTATATAAAGATTTCTTTTCAGTTGTAAATTTGTAAAGATTACCTTGCCACTTTATAAGAAAGTGTATTTAACTAAAAAGTCATCATTGCAAATAATACTTTCTTCTTCTTTATTATTCTTTGCTTAGATATTAATACATAGTTCCAGTAATACTATTTCTGATAGGGGGCCATTGATTGAGGGTAGCTTGTTGCAATGCTTAACTTATATATACATATATATATATTATAAATATTGCTCATCAAAATGTCTCCGGTGTTTAGAGCTTTATTTTTTTCTTTAAAACATTAAAACAGCTGAGAATCAGTTAAATGGAATTTTAAATATATTTAACTATTTCTTTTCTCTTTAATCCTTTAGTTATATTGTATTAAATAAAAATATAATACTGCCTAATGTATATATTTTGATCTTTTCTTGTAAGAAATGTATCTTTTAAATGTAAGCACAAAATGGTACTTTGTGGATCATTTCAAGATACAAGAAATTTTGGAAATTCCACCATAAATAAAATTTTTTACTACAAGAAATATTTTGGCTCATGATCTTTTAAAATAACACCCCAATGGAATTACTGTTCATTGACATGAAATCTTTACATGTGAGCTGAAAATACTTAAACAGTTGGCTTTTCAGATAAGTCTGAATATTTACCATTCTCATGTACCCAGTTTAGGTCCTGTTGATGTCACAAATGAAAATGTCATATTTTCATTTTAAATATATTTCAAGTGAACCTGCTAAATGAAACTTTTCCTTTATCTTAGAACTGTACCATATACTATCAAGTCGTTTGTGTGTGAAGGGAAGATAGAGGTTATTCAGGACAGTAACACATGCTTTTTTAAAAAAGACTATACAACATCACATCATTTTAATACCTATAGTACAATAGAAGGCATGAGTTAAGTCATATTTACTTTTACTACCTGCCTGAAAATATCTTGATAATATATACTAATATTGTCAATAAAATATTTAAAGGTATTGGGCTGATTTTTTTTATACTGCTAGAGTGCCAACATAAGAAAACCTACACAAATTATACTGAAGTGAGACAGACTTGAGTTTTCTTCCTTCTTTTTACAGCCTTTTAAACTTTATTGTATTAATCATATCATGTATGCGTGTGTGTGCATGTGTGTATGTAAAACAGACTTGTCTCATATTCATCACCCTAAATCTCCTCTAGAAAGAACTGATATGAAAAAATTGAACAATTAAGTGGAAAATTAGGTTGAGACAATGATTGGGATAATTCTCACAAGTTTACCATTGAGAGAGATTTTAAAAAGAGATCCTTAAAGTATCTAAAGTAGCTATTCACAGAGAACAAATATTGATAATTGTTTAATCCTCTTATATGTACATTGATTTAAAATTCCTAAGGATTTGTGGTTACATACATTAATTTAAAAAAAGCATACAGACTCTTTACTAGAGCTTGGCAATGCTACTGTTCTCAGGAAGGTTTCTCTTTCTCTCTGGTGTGATTTGCTCATGCTTATGCAGTCATGAAGCTTAAAGGAATGGGAATCATTCCATAAGGGAGGGATAAGGGCTGAGTTAAAAAATATTATGGCCGCTGTCACTCTGTCAGCATCATGGCCTGACAGGGAACGCTGACTTTTAGCACACAGATATAAGTCTTTACTCATGATTTCAGAGTGTGAGATTTTACACGAAAAGAATTCAAGAGGGCGTGATAGAGATTTGTGTATATGTCCAACATAAGTCTGGGTTATCCACTTTTGTTAGAAACTGTGCTAGGTACATTTTCTCCTTTTGATACTTCTATGGAGACATTGGAGATTTGTTTTTAATAGGATCAGACAGGAAAAAAATTCAAATATTGGTTTAGTTTTTTAAACTTCAATTTTTAAACACATTACCATATTTTGTTTCATTTAATATAATTAAGCAGAAAATATGAAATTTTTGGTTCAAATGAATGAAAATTAAACTTTTTCAAATCAAATCTCAATTGCTTTATAACTTTGCAAGCATACCTAATATTCTCAATGAATATGATAATGATAATTCGAAGTAGTTAGAGCCTTTTCAGTGGTCTGGATATAATACAAGGGGTGGTTAATGTACAATTTAAAACAATATTCTCCATGCCATGTTGCTCAATTAATCTCATTTTCAATGTACTAAGATTGAAGGCTGATGTCTGCTCAGCACAACACAGCATTTGCAGTCATACATACTTCTTTTTAGACAAGGGACCTTTGGAAATTGGTTTTCCAGTGGTTCGGATCCAGAAAGGTCTTATTTTCTTTTAAAAAGCAGGGAAAAAAAAGAAATGGAACTCAGAAAAAGATCGAAGTAAGGATGGGATTTTGTCATCTATAAATCTTCTGCAGTGAACACTTGGGTTTCTGAGTTTGTATTAGCCCACTTCACCTCAGCTGGTGGAAAACATGCAGCAAACCAACAGTCAGATTTCTAAGAGCAACTAGGACAATATTCCCTTCCCTGTCTGCAAGCGTGATGGGGAAGAGGTTTTCAGGAAGTGAGAGTCAAAAGAGCCTCCTTTCCTCTCATGGCTGCAAAATGCATGTTCCCTGAGTTATATATGAAAACCGAGTCCAGCGAAGTTATGGAAATTTGTGTGTGTTATGTGGATGCAAGTTGTTATATATATCCAGGTGTGGTGTCTTGATCGTCCTTATTTTCTTCTCCTTTGAAAGATGCAAGTTACATAAAATTAGTAGCCATATTCTACCCATAAATTCCCCTTTAAGATGGCATTCTTAGGAACACTTAATCTGAGAGTGGTATTTCCTGAAATTCTCTCTTTGGAGTTATAACAGTTACTAGATTAAACTGGTAATTTAATTCTCTGACTTGAAGAAGTGGTATTTCTGGAAATGATATTAGAGTACGGCTATTTGTAACTTCAGAAAAACCCTGCTTGAATGGCAAAGTGCTCCTGAAAATATCACCACTGAATGTTCCTACATTGTCACAAAAAGCACAGGATATCACATTTATTTCCTTTAAGAATTTTAATTGTATACATTTTAGTTGACTAGTGAGTTGGTTTATGATAAAATCATAAATAGTGAACACCAAAATTATTGTAGGGTCAAAATATTATGAAAATAATCCTTTGTAAAGGGGAAGTTAGCCAAATCTTATCTCTGTTTATGGTACAAATTCACTTCATTACAGATTAATCAGAAAATAGCGATACAGCAGCAACTGGCAAATATTGAGTGCTGTGCTTATCATTATGCAAATAAGAAAACTGAGGTTTAAGGGGTTTAATAATTTGCCCAAGACATAGCTGGCTATTTGGGCTTCTTTACATGTGTTCCAGGAGGCTCAGGCAGAAGTTAGAAGTCTTCTTATGATGTAGCATTGGAAGTGCCAGAACATTATTCCTACTACATTCTTCTGGTCAAGCAAGTTACTAAGGCCAGCCCAGAATCCAAAAGAAGCAAATTAAACTCTATTTATCAGGGAAGGAAATAGCAGTAAATTTGCATACATAGTTAATACTACCACAATGACTACTATATACTTGCTGTCTTTATTTCCTCACCTTTTATCCATTCCACTGACTGTAATCAGGCTTCTGCCTTTATGACTGTCCATGATCACTGGTAACCTTCAAACCAATGGACTGTTCCAGTCCTGGGTGAAGCTTATCCCTATAGGCGTGATGTCTTTCCTGATCTTCAGTCCTATATATCCAACTGTCTTCTTAAAGTCTCTCATAAGTCTCAATGGCACTTCCAACTCAATGTATTCCAAATTAAACTCACATCTTTCCCTTCTCTCCCTACTTCTAAACCTGGCTCACTTACGGTGTTGACACTCTCCATGAATGACCTTACCAGTTATTTAAACATGAAATTTAGGACATATTCCTGGTATCTCAATCTCTCTTACTCTCTTGTCTAATTCATTACAAAATCCTATGAGTTTACTCTTTACCCTTAATTCAAACTATGGCTATCTCATTTCAGGGATATCATAAGATCCTGTTAACCTGTCCCTCCATAATTACTTTAAATCTTCCACTTCTGGTGATGGCATCCATATTTTTCTGTGGAGACTGTTCCTTTCCTCTTTTCAGTTCATGTTGTTCAGGTGGGATTCACAGTACCACCTGGCTCTAGAAGAGTGAGCAAGTCATTCTTCTCTTACCATGAGTATATCCTCTTCCTTGACCATAATTGTTGTTTCATAGATTCACATGTGACCCAAGTTGTTTAGTAAGTGTCCATCCTGGGATATTTGTTGGAACTACAGAGAAAAGGAGGTTCTCTTTCTGCTGGGGTGATAATATATGAGATTTTTTATCTTACGTATCAGGCTGCCAGCTGTCATCTCACCCCCAAAAAAGTAGATCCTGCCTAAAAATAAAGCAATACAGTAGAAAGCAGAACTGTGATGCAGATATTCCTGAAAACATCATTGAGCATCCAGATCCCCAAATGCTTGAATATCTGCTCTTGGCTACACTTTACAATTTAGGAGCCGACACATGGTCTTTTTTCTTAAACCAGTATGAGTGGGAATTTTGTTAACTGAAACAGAAATAATCTTGTATAATACCACTCTTTGATCTCTTCTGCCTATTACAGCTAGAGCAATTGTCTCAGAATATTCATCTGATTATGTCAACCATTCTGTTTTCCCTCCCAGCTTATTGCATGCAGGGTAACAAAACAGCAGACTCATTAACATGACCCTCAAAGTTTTGTGTGTGAGTCTCCTATCCACCTCTCTAGCATTATCTCTTTCTTGTCAAGTCTCTACTCTCTCCACTCCAGCCACAGAAGTGACTTTTATCAGTCATCATATTCCCTTTTGCCAAAGAGGCTTTATATATTCCATTATCTCTGTCTGAAACCTCTTCTCCCCTCTACTTCACCTGGTCAATACCCACCCATCTTTTAAACTGCAGCTCAGGCATCAATCTAAGGCAAGTTTTCCCTGAACTCTCATACAGTATCAGGTACTCTTAGTCTATGCTCTCAAAGTACCATGTATCTTTTCTCTGTGTTATGTCTCATCATTGAAATTATGTATTAATTTTTGTGATGATTAACATTTGTTTCCTCCTCTATGAAAGCAACAAGACCTGTTCTTTTCCAACCCTGTTGTCCCCTGGATTATAGTAGGAAATATTTACAGTTATGCATACATACATATAATATATATGTATATGTTATCCTACTATAGTAGGATAGATTGTGTGTGTGTATATATGTGTATGTATGTATATATATAAAATAAATGAACTGACATTTCTGAAGCATTTTTTGTTGTGGAATGTACTTTCTTTTTTCAAAAATCTTCATAGGATTCCTTAACATCATTTTCTATTTTTCTACTGGTTCTCTTAGTTTTCTGTTTTATGTTAATTTCTTGCACTGACTTCTCTTACTCTGATTAATTGTTATATGTTTGTTTCTTAGGTTTCTGTTATGTGGACACCTCTCTTTTTGGTCTGCTGTAGTCCTATCAATTCCCATAGCTTCACCTCCTATCTGTCTTTTATTGTAGAGATGTTTCTACTGTTGCCTCATTAATACTCTCTTCTTAAGGAAGCTACCCCACATGCAGCTTCTGTTTGGCCTGACTGGTCTTTTAAATAACAGTTAATCAGTGAAGAATAGGCACCTGACCTGAGGGCAACCAATATATAGACTAAGCAATATTTATGAACTGCATAGTTTAATTCAAATATGTGCTTTGAGATAAACAGACTTTTTCACAGAGAAATAAATCATCGATTAACAATGAGAATTAAATTGAAAAGTCATGATATGGATGGGCCTAGAGAGATTAGGATGGGTCATATACAGGCTGAAATTACAGGGGAATAGAAGAGGCCAATGGAGAGTAGTGTAAGGTATATTCAGAGACAGAATAGGGCATAGTACCCACTAAGTGCCTACTATTGTCCTACTGAGGACTTGGGTAAAAGCTGAGGTTAAATCCCAGCTTTACCACTAATTAGCTGAGGGAACTTAGGTAAGTTGCTTAAATTCTCAAAAGCTGTTTCTCATTTATAAATGTGGATAATAGAACATAATAGAATATAAATCACAGGAATTGTGAATATTGCATGAGATAAAACATATAAAATGCTTAGCCTAGGGACTAATACATAACAAATATTTATCAAATAGTAATTCAAAAAGGAAAGTATAATGAGTTGAGGCTTAGAATAAAGACTCACAAACTCCTTATGTGGGACTCTTTGGAACTATCTTGATTCTCAAAATATCTTCCAGCTTTAGTAGCTATGGGCTCAAGTGGTTCCTTTTATTACTCCTCATGTCTCCTATATATGAAATAGCTTGAGTGGATCTGCAACTAAAAGAATGACATTAAAACATCTTCCAAATGCTCATCTGCAGGTTTCTCTACAGAGGGCCATTCATATTTTTAAATGGCCAACTAAACATTTCCCCCTTGGTGTCAATCTCAATATGGACAGAACTGAATTCTTCTTATTATTCTACACATTTTATTTCATCGCGTGGCATCATTTGATGAAAGTTTTGGAATTATTTTAGATTCCTCCCTTTCCTCAAAGCAATTAATTTAGTTTGCTGGGAACATAAGGCAAAAGGGAATTGTAAAGGTAATAGTAATAGTAGCAATAAAAACAAAACTGTATTTCTTCAGGAAGCATGATTTTTCACACTGTAACATTTGTAAAATCAGCCTGGGTTTTATGGATTTTGCCTACATTTAATGAAATAGGACTTCTTTTTTAGGCAAAAAGTTGTTTCAAGTTGAACCTCTTATGATCAATGGGATTTTAGAGTCAAGGAAATGTGGTATTAAGATTAAGAAAAGAAATTTATAAAGGACAGTTATTAAACATTTCTTTTTTTACTAGAAGCTGGGTTTGACATGTATTACTAATGTTGATCACTGGTTGATTAGAAAACTACCTCCATTCATAGAGTGACTACTATGACCTGAAGTGTTTTTGGGTCTGATATGCATTATATATAAACAAGCATAAAAACAGCTCAGGTAACTGGGTATTACTGACTCCAGGCTACCGCAGAGTAAGGGGTTACACATAGAGAGTGTGTGTAACATGATCAAATACAAGTGGGGTTCTTATAACACTCCTATTACAGCTCTATGCAGCCACGAAAGTTCAGTGGAAACCTGAGGCAAGGCAAGTATTTTGAGCAAATAACTAAGATTTTGAAAAGGGTGTTTTAGTATTCTGGTATTTTGGAATGAGGAGAGAATAGAGTCAGAAGGACTAATTAAGAGGATTTTGTAGTAGCGCATACATAAGGTGATGTTCTACATCCCTCGCTGAGTTGTACAACACAAGGGGGGTGCTCAATGAAAGTTGATGACTGATTGAACCACTGAGGTTCTGTCTGCCTGATGCCAGACATCTGGATATAAAGATTAAAATCCAGTCATCCAGATGTTAAGGTTACATGATATGTCACCATCAAACATTTAGAAACTTTTAACGGATTGACTGCCTTTTTTACTTTTCATCCAGATAAACAGCATTGAATTAACTCATCTGAGCATGTACCAATTACTATTCTTTTTTTTTCTTTTAACTAGGGAATGGTTAATCAGGTTGGCAATACTGATGAGTCACTAAAAAAGGAATGGTGGCATAACAAACAGGTAAATATGAAAATAAGCAAGAACAAGTAAATAATGAAGAAAGTGAAAGCTTCTTCTTATCAGAGATGCATTTTAAAGACTCTTTATTGTGGCTTCTCTTCTTTACAGATAAAAAATTTTCATCGGGTTGAGTGTTTCAACATTACAGCATTATACTTCTCTATGTAACTATTGTGTTTTCACATCAAAGCTAACTCTGAAAATATTTCACAGGCAATTAAATGTTAACACTTTCCTTCTGTTAACACTTTGTGTGCTCAGTTAAAATGTGATATAAAAAGTGAAGAACTGTAATCGCATATTCAGGTCACTAAAAGTAAATATTATTCTACTAAAGAACTATATTGTATGAATGATGTGTTTTAAGAATCCCAATTTTGATAAAACCATAGTGTTATAATCAAATAATGGTGATAATGTAAAATAAATACATCTTTTTTTTTTAATTGAGATGAGGTCTCACCCTGTTGCCCAGGCTGGAGTGCAGTGGCATGATCATGGCTCACTGCAGCCTCCACCTCCTGCACTCAAGCAATCTTCCCACCTCAGCCTCCTGCGTGGCTGAGACCACAGGTCCATGTCACCATGCCCAGCTAATATCTTTGTTTTTGAAAAATGAATCCCCAAATTAAAGTATATATAATTTGAAAATAAGATCATTAACTTATCATTGAAGATAATGCTTTTTATTCAAACCAATTCTATGTCCAGATACTAAACTGACTTGTTAAGTGACAGTTCAAGTAAAACAACTAACTGGTTGTTTTGTATGTACGAGGATAAAGAGATTGACTGTTTGGGGTTGGATATTCTTTTCTTGAAGAAGTTACTGATTTTAAAGTTACTCTTTGTAATCATTTGTTTGTTTTTTTATTATCTGAATAGGGATAATCAGAGCTGGGAAGATGAGCTATCTACACAGGGAAGTGACAAGGAGAATTGAGATGATTTCTTGGGTCGCTAAACCCAAAACTCCATTAACTTTAGTTAGTAACACATTTTGGAGGTAGAATTAGTTTGTGGCTAAAGAATATTAAGAGTATGGTTTTATATGTTTGCTTTTTTTTCTATTAGTTTATGCATTCCCTGAATGCAGAACTGGTCCCTCAATCCCTAGTACTTTGTCTTGATTCAGACACAAAAACGGTATAAAATAAATGTTAATTGAATAAATTTTTGTATTGTCATATAAATTTATACACATGAGTAAGATCTCTGTAGGAGGAATTTAAATTTCTTTCCATCTATACATGTAGATCAGAAAAGCCATCCTGTTTTAAATGTTATAATCTCTTTCAGAAAGGCAGGATATACGATATGAGTAGTCCCATACAAATTTAGAATGAATTCAATATTAAAAAATGAATATCTTCTGCAAGGACAGCATCATTACAATCACAGACTTAATAATAGAGTTAGAAATAGTTGCATTAAAAAGTTTGTGAACAATTGAATGGCAGAAGTTTTTTTTAAATAAAGTTACATGAGGAATTTTGAAAGTCTTTCAGGCTTGCTAAGTTGGAGGGATAAATAGTCTTTAACATTGACATATTGCCAACTCAGGGCATCTAAAAGCCCTTTTTAAATTACATATAAACAAAAATCATTTCACCCACTTCTGGGCTGGAATGTGACAGCTGCTTAAAGTAAGCATAGCAACACTACACAACATTGTCAAACAGGATGAATGGCTTAACTAATCAAAAATAGAGCATCAAAGTAAAACTGCTCAAATTAGATTTCTGGCCAGGACAGAAAGGTTAACTGTTCTGTACTGGTATAAAGTCCTTACGATCCTTGATGACTGCAGGATTCATGTCAGTATTGCCAATCAAATTCAAGATGTGATTTGACAACTTAAGAGTTTTTTAATATCACACTGGGGACTTTTTATGGTCTTTTGATCCAATATGAAGAATCTAGAAAGCAATACTTATGATAGCTAAGAGAGTAAGCTTTGAAGAGTGACCCTGGTCAAGTCACAAGTTCTTGTTTTATAAATTAACCAATCTACTTTCCCTCCTGCACGTACAGTCCTCAATACCCACCTTCTCAAGATAGTTTTAGGATGAGTTATATATAATATGTGCCATGCTCTGAAATCAGTTCCTAGTACAGAGAATGCACACCATACTTGGATCTGATTGTCTTTAATCTATTAATGATCAGCAGAATTCATATAAAATGCTGAGGGAAGGAGTTGTGAGAAATATTTTCCCATATACTAAATTTTTCTTAACCTAGGGATCTAAAAAATTGTTGGCTCAACTGATAGTCTGGTTTAATTTAAGATGCTTGAGCAATAGTGATAGACTAACTACCATAGCCAGAAGTTGTTCAGGCAGAACTAGAGAAAACATAAACATACTAATTTTCCCTTTTTTTATTCCTGCCTAGCAATAAATACTTAATCAAAATTCAAAAATGAAGTTTCGAACTGTTTAGCAAATGCTAGGATTTCCAAGCAGATATTAATGTTCATATGGAAATTTATAGATTGCTCTATTATAAAAGTTACTTAAATAAATTACCTAAAATCATTATTCATTTTATTTTGGCTAATTTAAAGTTTTAATAAAATCTTATTTTAACAGCAGAGATTATATCTTCTTTACCCCATCTACCTTCTGAAATTTTGTCTTTATTTTTTTAATTATTAACTGAAGATTCTGTAATTTTAAAATGTTTTCACAATAAAAACTTAACTCTGGAATATCAGTAAATATGGGAGCATATAACACCTAAGTATGACTAAAACTATTTTCTAGTGATTCTTAGAGAAAAATATCCAAGTTATATTCTGAAATCATGTACTAGTGACTGGTATAAGTGTTCTACAATCATGGTATTCCTCAATCCATCTAGGTTCAAATGCCTACTCCTGCATAAGTGATAAGATCATTTTTAATTCTTGCTAGAGTGTAGTAGGCAAAGCTATACTTTTTAAAACCAACGCGTAACAAAACAGAGTGCTGTGTCAAGACTTCTCACTCACTGAAGTTATAATACGTAGGATTCTGTTAGTCTAGTCCTCTCCAGAGGTTAATTCTTAAAATTGCAGCTATTAAGTTTCATGTGTTATATTTACTGTGGAACTTGAAAACATTGACAAAGGGTTGAGCATCTCTGGTATGTCCATTCTAGGTTTGCTTAATGAGCCACATCACTTGCTGATAAGTTATGTGAAAGACTTCTATTTTTATGGGGTTTTCTTTGCTGCTTTACGTATTTGCTTCCAGTAAATGTTCAGCGAAAAGTAATGACATTCTATAGGATTCTATAAATACTATAATGTACCACTTGTACTATCTATTTCCAGTTACCAACATACAAAGAAAGACAGTATACATTTGGATGAGGGAATTATAGATATATTAATAATTGCCCCACTGTTTTTAATTTTTTTCCAAGTTTTCTAAACGGATATTTTAATAATGGAAACAAAACAGTTTCACAGAAACGTGTATAAACTCTCCTTATATGGACATTTTCCAATCTGTAATTTCCTTTTCAGTTAGTCAACTTTTGAAAGCAGCCCTAATGTTTCATGTGCTGTTTGCGCATGGGTATGTTGAATCTCATTAGATTTGACTGAAAGACAGAAGGATAAGTTGGGGTAGAAGAGAGATATCTAGAGGGTGGACATTGGGATGCTTACCAGTCTTACTAAAACCCCACTGAGATCATACAGAACCCTGGCAAAAAGCTTTGTGAAAGCTAATTGGAGTGTATCTCTTTCCCCAGTGCCCCAGTGATCACTCAGACCACCCCCTACAGATTTGCTCTTCCCCAAAGGTACTATTTATACTCAGGCAATCTCTGACAAAGACCATGCTAATTTAAAGATAGAAAAATATTAATTTCGATCACAGAATTTATTCCAAGTCTATTTTAAGGTCAAGAATAGATACTGATAATTGTGACAATAACTCTGCTTTTCACTAGCCTTGCAATGGAACTATTAGTTTTAGTTTACTGCAGTATAGTAGCTTATTTTAACCCCCTTTCCAGAATTTGTATTAATTTTTGCAATTATACAATGTTTCACTTATATATTCAAAAATCTAGTCAAAATTCAAATGTGGGTTTATTATCTAGTCTTTTTTTTTTCCAGTGAACAGAGACATCTCCTCCTGAAAAAATTAACAGATACTTAAAGTAATTTGGAGAACATGTCAGAAGTTCTAGGAAAAGACTAGTCTTTTCTGAAGGCTAGCAATGAAGCACTTGGAAAGTTTCGTAATACTCACAAAAAAATCTGATATGCACTTCATGTAAATTTTTCTAATAGATTTACAGAAAAATTCTTTCCAATGAAAATGGTAAGGCTGGGCATGGAAACTCATGTCTGTAATCCCAGCACTTTGGGAGGCCGAAGCAGGCAGATCACTTGAGTCCAGGAGTTCAAGACCAGCCTAGGCAAAATGGTGAAACCTCATCTCTGCTAAAAAATACAAAAAATTAGCCAGGCATGGTGGCACATACTTGTAGTCCCAGCTACTCAGGAGGTCTTGAGGATCACTTGAGCCTGGACTGTTGAGGCTGGAGTGAGCCAAGGTCATGCCTCTGCACTCCAGCCTGCTGGGTGACAAAGTAAGACCCTGTCTAAGAAAGAAGAAGAAGAGGAAGAGGAAGAGGCTCAAAAAAAGAAGCTCAGTGAATAAAATGTTTTGGTGAGACGCTGCTAAGTTAGAAAATTAGAATATAGGAAATTGTTGGGAATGAGATTTTGTGGCTTCCATAGAAAGTCTGGCCAGAGGAGAAAAAGAGACAGAGAGGTTACCTGGAATACATTTCTCCATTCCTTCCCTCTCCCTCCAAATCCTTTTCTAGGATTTTGCTCTTGTTTTTATTATAGTGGCATATACCTTCATATTTCAAATATCCTCCTAGAGAATTTTGAATCCCAAATAACTGTGAGTAATGCCTGTAATGCTTGCCTTCTGAAGGATTTAACCTAGGCTGCATAGTTTATAGCTGATAAACTGGGAGTCAATCTTTCACTGCAATGATGTATTCGCTGCACTAAGAACCATTTCCATTGTAAATTAATTCTTGAAATGTTGGGACATAAATGTCATCAGTATCATTACCTAGTCCACTCCCAGAAGCAGCGACTCTGTCAGTTTGCTGCAGGTGCTGGCTTCTAAAAGGAAGGTGCTCCAAACAAAACGCATTAAACCATGACTCCATTCTTAAGGGCAACTCCTTTCAAATGCCTTTTTACTTTATGCTGCTTGGCGGAGAGATTAATGGATGCCATTTCTGATATGCAACTAGCTTCAGGGTTTTTCCTGTGCCCTTTCAGAAAGAGATACTCTTGAGTGCCTTTTAACAAATATATTTCCCAAATGTTCCTTCTTTAGAAGGCTACTCTAAATTTAGTCAGAATCCAACTTCTTGTGCCTCTGCTTAGAATCAATGGGCCGAAAATACAACGACTCATCAGTGTGTAGAGAACATACTAGGAATTACGTGAAGGATAAGAATCAACAAAACAGGACAGCCCTTGAGGAACTTAGGGTTCTGTAGGGTGAGAAACAATCCTACCCTGAAGAATCAAGAAAGAAATAATAAGTGAAACCAATTTCAGGTATGAGTTACTTAGGGCACTCCTCACACATTTTGAGATGTTAACTAAAGTTTCCAGTAAGTTTATTCACAGTTTGGTGCTTTCTGGGAAAGAAATGTTCTTGAGGAAATCAGAACAACATGAAAATATACATTCTGAACATGTATTTTCTTGAAGAGTACAAAATTGGAATGTTGATTCCACAATTTCTATGCGTAACAGAAAGGAATTTTTAAAGTAGTTCATCTGTTTTTAGATGTTCCCTTATTTTCAGACTTCCCAGATTAATTTAGCAGAGTATGCATGAGATAGCCCTAAAGCTCAGCATGCATCAATCTGGTGAAAAACTTTAGGTTCAGCAAAAGAAAACTGTTGTTTCTATAACCCATCTTCTGATTTTGTAGTCAGGAAAAATTGGAAACAAGTGTCCTGCTCCTTAAAAAAGTCAGTAGGGATATGTGAAAAGCCATTCAACTGGAAGCAGATGTCTCGTAAAATAATTCTAATTGGTGCTCAATTAGTTTAAGGCAGGGGTGAAAAACTGTTGCCCCTCAACTCCTGATACGTATTTATATTCCTAGAGCCAGAAGGACATTAAGTGCACTACCTTGTGTTGATAACAAGTATTTACTGAGCATCTACCTTGAGATAGTCACTGCGATTATCTCTGGACCTGCATCATTTTACAGGTTATGGAAACCAAGGCTCAGATAAATTAGGGAGTCACCACAAATTTCAAATAAGTAGTAAAAAACAGATCATGCCGTTTGGCTACGCTGCAATCATTTTTAATTTCAAATAAAAAATGAAAACTTTAAAAATCGATATGTTAAATTTTAAAACTAAAACTACCTGTATAAATAATTTAGGGGGTAAGGCAAAGATTTAAATAGATATTGGAAAACCTTAGAACTGAATGTTTAGTATATCAAAATTTGTAAGATACAAACTGCCGGCCAGGTGAGGTGGCTCATGCCTGTAATCCTAACACTTTGGGAGGCTGAGGTGGGCAGATCAACTGAGGTTGGGAGTTCCAGACCAGCCTGACCAACATGGAGAAACCCCATCTCTACTAAGATTACAAAATTAGCCGGGCGTGGTGGTGCATGCTTGTAATCTCAGCTACTCGGGAGGCTGAGGCAGGAGAATCGCTTGAACCTGGAAGGCGGAGGTTGCAGTGAGCTGAAATCATGCCATTGCACTCCAGATTGGGCAACTAAGAGTGAAACTCTGTCAAAAAAAAAAAAAAAAAGATACAAACTGCCAGATATCATATTAGAAATCAATACTAAAATTTAATTAACTATTCGTCCAAATTAAGAAATTATAAAAATAATAAAAAAACCAAAAAATTTAAAAATTACAATAGAACAAAAATAATAAAATATAAAATGTAGAATAGATAAGCCTTTATTAATCAAGATAAAATGAAAGTGGTCACAAACATTTTAGGAATGAGAAAGCTGAGAGTTTTGAATGTTATTGTGATTTTAAAAATGAGATTAATATGCAAAAAATCGCATGAAACATAAAATTATATACAATATAGATAATTTCCTAAAACAATGTAACTTTTAAAAACAGATAAAAAAGAACTAGAAAACTGTAATAGTCTTATATCTTTAACAAAATTAAATCTATAGTGACAAATATCCTAACAAAGAAAGTACCACATCCAGATAGTTTTAAGGACAAATTCTACTAAACCTTCAGTATTATATATTCTTTTTTTTTTTTTTTTTTTTTTTTTTTTTTTTTTGAGGCGGAGTCTCGCTCAGTCGCCCAGGCTGGAGTGCAGCGGCGCGACCTAGGCTCACTGCAAGCTCCGCCTCCCGGGTTCAAGCGATTCTTCTACCTCAGCCTCCTGAGTAGCTGGGATTACAGGCACCTGCTACCCTGCCCAGCTAATTTTTGTATTTTTTTAGTAGAGATAGGGTTTCACCATGTTGGCTGGGCTGGTCTTGAATTTCTGATCTCAGATGATCCACCCGCCTCGGCCTCCCAAAGTGCTGGGATTACAGAAGTGAGCCACCGCGCCCGGCTCATATATTCTGTTATTTAACAGCAAAAGGTTGGGCATTCTTAACTTGTCTTATGCAGTTGTGAGATAATAGCAGTACGAGAGGAAAAAAAGATCACAGCAAGCTATTCTTTATGAACATAGAGGCAAAATCCTAAACAAATATTAGCAAACTAAATTCAAGTTGGATTTATCTCAAATAAGCAATATTTTTTACATTTACAATAATTTATCAATATAATTTAATACATAGAGATTAAAGTAGAAGAAATGAAACGATCATTTCAATAGATGGAGAGGAGCATTTTGCATAGAAATGATTTGAAAATTAGCAAAGCAGGCATTAAAAACACCTTCTTTATCCTGATAAAGGTATCTACAAAAAACTCAAGACAGACATCATATTTAATAGTAGATTTTCAGAAGCATTCTTTTTATATTACAAAAGGAAGCTTGTCTACCAGCACTGCTTTTATTCATAGCTGTATTTGATGCGCAGCCATAGAAGCAAGGTAAGGAAAAGAAATGGTACAAGAATTAGAAAGCAAGAAACAAAATGGCCTTTATTTGCAGAAATACAATTGGCTGTGTAGGAAACTTAGATATTAACCAAATTATTAGAGCTAATAAGAATTTAAACAGCTTGTTAAATGTCAGATCTGTATCTGAAAATTAATTGCATTTCTATACGCATACAATAAAAATGTAATGCTCCCATTTACAAGAGGAACAAAAAGTAAAAAAACACCTAAGAATAAAGCTAATAAAATTATTCCTGACATTTTTGGAGAAAATTTAAAAAAGAAATTCAGGAATATCTAAATAAAAATAAAGCTATACTGTCTCTGCAAATAGAAAAATGTGAGGCTGGGCGCGGTGGCTCATGCTTATAATCCCAGCACTTTGGGAGGCTGAGGCTGGCGGATCACTTGAGATCAGGAGTTCGAGACCAGCCTCACCGACATGGCAAAACCTTGTCTCCAATAAAAATACAAAAATTAGCTGGACATGGTGGCAGGCACCTGTAATCTCAGCTACTCGGGAGGCTGAGGCATGAGAATCACTTGAATCTGGAAGGTGGAGTTTGCAGTGAACCAAGATCATGCCATTACCCTCCAGCCTGGGCAACAGAATAAGACTCTGTTCTTACTGTTTTTTTCTTTTTTCATTTTTTAATCACATTTACTCTATACATTCAATACAACTTCACTAGTGAATATGATGAACCAACTCTAACATTTACAGGAAATAGTAGAATTAGTTCATCATATTCAGAGACAAAAGATGGGGTTCCTTGTTCTACAAGAGTTACTATAAGAGATACAGTAATTAGACAGTTTGACATTGGTTATGTGACAAATAGACAAGTAGGGCAGAAGAAAACAATAGAACACCTCAAAATAAATAGACCTGCCTCTATGTGGACACTTTATTACAATGATGGCATTTGAAGTTCAATAGTAAAATTGTAAGTCTTCAATAAATTACGCCTGTATATTTTATTATTGGAGGAGAAGGGAAGGGAGGAGAAGGGAAAGGAATGGAAAGGAAGGGAAGGGAAGGGAAAGGAGGAAGAAAGGAAAACACAAGAAAAGTTCTACCTCCAAGTAGAATATAAATGTGAGAAACAAAACTTTTAGAAGAAAAAATAGAAGAATATATTTGTGACGTTCAGGTAGTAACAGATTCTTACGTAAGACATAAAGTAGAAAAAAATGATAAATTCTTCCGCATTATAAATTTTAAGTTATGTTCATCAAGAGATGTAATTTTTAAAAGTGAAAATACAAGTGACAAGAAGGAAACAAGAAGATATTTACAATACGTAACCAAAAAAGATTGTATTTTATATATGTTTATTACATGTATATAATCTTTTCAAATCAAAAATAAGAAAGTAAACAAATTAAAAAATAGGTAAAATGTATAACACGGAAAATCACAAAAGAAGAAACTTGAATGGCCAATAAACATGTAAAAAGTTAGTCAATTTTAGCCAGGTATGGTGGCTCAAGTCTGTAATCCCAGCAGCTGGGGAGGCTGAGGTGGGCAGATTGCTTGTGCCCAAGAGTTTGAGACCAGCCTGGGCAACATAGCGAAACCTTGTCTCTATTTACTAAATTTTATAATAATGAAAGAAAAAAAAAGAGGAAAGTTTCTCAACCCCATTTGAAATTAAGAAATTACAAATCAAAACTACAATTGGTTATTATTTTATGCATACTAGACTGGCAAAAATTAGTCTGTGACTATTATGCAACATATACATGCAGCAAAATTGCATTTGTATCCCATAAATTTATACAAAAAAGCAACTGACAACCTCAGATGTTGGTAAGGATGTGGACTAATGGAAACTCTGCTACACCGCTATTGGGAGTATGAATTGGCACAACCATTTGAGAGAATAATTTGGCCTTAACTAGTAATTTTGATGATGCACATAGCCTATGACAAACCAGTTTTATTCCTAATTATGCAAACCCTTGGGCAGAGGTCTTTAGACTGAGTTGCCTATATATCTCAAAGTACACAAAAGCATTCCAAGTGTATGAAATGACAGTTTTAAATTAATAAATTTTTAGATCTCCAATTTCCACATAGATGGTTTCCTAAATTTGGTATGCACAAGAACATCCCTGGAGAAGCTTTTCATGTGTTCATTTCCATTTCCTCTCTCACAACAATCTTTCTCTTATTTTGTAAGTCAAAGGCGTCTTCTCACACATCCTGAAATTTACTATATAGTACATCAACCCCAGGTGTAAAAATCTCTAGGCCGAATAATGAAACAACTTAAAATATTGGTAAATACATAAGGAAAGTGAATAACCTTATTAATATATATGTATTTATATTAGGAAAGTGAATAACTTCTATCTAGCTTTGGCATGTCAGAAGGTTTCTAATAATTTGCTTTTATTTAATTTAACAGAGGACTGAATCAAGGTATTTGCTAATAGTTCTTTAAAATGTTTTATCATAAATCACTAAGTGATTTTGACATTTAACTCAGAAACAGTTCAATGAATTGAATGATATTAATCCAAAAATCTTCTTCCATTCATATGTACTTAGGAATGTGAATAAGATTTGTTAGTGCTTATTTTTATGGGAAAAAAGCAGAATTGATCTAGACCTTGTCTTATTCTAGCTGTAAGTAATAGTCATCCTTGGATACATGAATTGTCTAAGGAGGCCTCCCCTTTTCCCCCTAAAAAACCCTGTGTATTTTATTGAGAGATATTTCCAATATAAATTTTACTCTCTAAGTTTAAGGATTATCAAAATGTGCAATACATTAGTTGTTTTGATCAATTATATACTACTATTAACTGTAAAACCATAACTTAATTCTGAATAAATTTTTAACACTTAGTATTTTATAGTCAGAGGAAGTTTTCTTTTTAAAATTTAAATTATATGTGTACTTTTTTTTAAGAGACAGGATCTTGCCCTGCTGCCCAGGCTGGAGTATAGTGGTATGATCATGGCTCACTGCAGCCTTGACATTCTGGGCTCAAGTCGTCCTCTTGCCTCAGCCTTCCAAGTAGAAAGGACTACAGGTGTGCACCACTATGAATGGCTGATTTTTAAATTTTTAGTTTGTAGAGATGATGCCTCCCTATGTTGTCCAGGTTGGTCTCAAACTCCTGGGCTCAAGTGATCCTTCCATCTCAGTCTCCCAAAGCGCTGGGATTACAGACTTGAGCCACTGCGCCCAGCCTATATGTACTTTTGTTGTAGATAGTTATCAGAGTGAGATCAATAAAAGAAGTTGAATCATAAAAATTGATCACATAAGATGATGTGGGTAAAACAAATGGAAATACAGTTTGAGAGATAAAGGATATGTTCTAAAGTTAACGTATTTTGAGTGGAATCAAAATACAAATATCAGGCCATATGATGTGTACTAAGAGTATTATTTCTTAAAAATGTTATTTCAGTTATATACATGTGTGTTTATGTGTGTGAGTATAGGTGGGTCTCTGTATGCATATTGAATCATAATGTAAAAATATGTTTTCGCTTGAGTAGCAGCAAAAATTGCCTTGACCCAGGTGACTCTGATGCAGCAATCCACATTTTGAGAAACAATTACCTGGGGGTGGTAAGGGTGAAGGAGAAAATATCTAAGACTTTGGCTTCCAAAAACTACATTTTAATGTATATTAATTATATATGTATATATGTATAAAATTATTTAAGAACTTAAAATACATAATAGGGAATCCAGACCTTAATGCCTGAGAAGGAATCAGTAGCAAAGTATACAGTTTTAGGAGGCTGTGCAGTAGAGACCATACTCAATAGCCAGAAGAACACTGAACTTTTAAAATGAACTCCAAGAAAAGAAAAAACACATGCAAATTCCACAGTAGTATGCGTTAGCTTGATGGGGAGAGAATGCCTACCTGCTAAAGCAAATATATCTGGCCCGTACGAAAGCAGAGACAGGAGGGTTGGGGCTGAAACAGGGGAGACTCAGGCTATAAACAACTGATAAAAATCTATCCCTTCACATCTTACATTACGAACTTGGCACCCCTAGAGGTAGAGTCCAAAGTGGGGATTCATATACAAGTGGTTTATTAAAGTGCTACCAAAAAATCTAATACGGAGGTGAGCAAATCAGAACAGGGAAGGGGAAGAAGCCAAGCAAGGGTGCAATTTCAGACAAAGCTCCAGTGTCAAGCTGATCCCACGGGATCTCTGGAGTGCAAATTACAGTTGACTCTTAAACAATGTAGGGAATAGGGTACCAATCTTCCCACCCCATGAAGTTGAAAATTTGTATAGCTTTCGACTCCTCCAGAACATAACTACTGAAGCCTACTGTTGACTGGAAGCCATATTGATAACATAAACAGTCGATTAACACATATTTTGGATGTTATATTTATGTAGACTATATTCTTACAATAAAGTAAGCTAGAGAAAAGAGAATGTTTTTAAGAAAACTATAAAGAAGATAGAATATATTTACTATTCATTAAGTGGAAGTGGGATCATCATAAAGGTCTTCATTCTCATCATCTTCATATTAAGTAGGCTGAAGGGGAGGAGAAGGGAGGGGTTGGTCCTGCTGTCTCAGGGGTGGCAGAGGTGGAGACGGTGGAGAAGGTGGAGAAGGTAGAGGAGGTGGAAGGGGAGGCAGGAGAGACAGGCACACTCTGTGTGACTTCTATTGAAAAAAATCCTCGTGCTGCTCAAAGGTCAGGTGTATATTTCAGAATGTGTTCTTACTAAGGGCAAAGGAACTGGGTTTTCATGCTTGAGCATCAAGCCAAAGTCATTGGCTAAAGGATCCTTTGGGGAGATGTGACCTCCCAGAAATTTCTTGCTGTCTGCACTTGTAGACAAAGTGGCTCTAGCTAAGGTCAGCTTTCTCTGTGTAGAAACAAGGCACACAGACCCTGTGGATGGGCACACAGGAAAAAAAGGATCAAAGGGGTCTGAGGGGACCTGCACAGAACACAACAGCATCCACTATCCTTTAAAATAGTTTTCTCTCAAGAGGATGTTTTTGTAATAGAAAAAGCCAGTTAGGGTAAAGTGAGCTTGATAGGAAAATTTCCAGGGGCTCCTAGGACATTTAAAAAATAAAATCAGTCCCTTTCACTCAATAAAATTACTTTTTTAAAAAATATAGAGCTAGAACTGGAGCTGAAGTATTTAGGGTTTTATTATTCTAGTTTGCTTCATTTTCTTTCCCAGTATAGGAATAGAATAACTTTGGCATGCCAGTGATATTATGTAAGTATAATTTAATTAAATTATACTTTATTAGCTATTAGGTACTGTTTGGCATAATTCAGAGGGAAGGATATATTTCTTGAATCAAGACTGAGCCCCTGCCATGACGATTCTGCCAGTGTGCCGACTCTATCTCTAGCTACGGAAGAGGAAGACATCCAGGAGAAGTCTTAATAATAGAACACATTGGCACATAGAGGGAAACAACACACACCGGGGCATTTTGGAGGGTGGGAGGAGAGAGAGGATCAGGAAAAATAACTAAAGGGTACTAGATTTAATACCTGGGTGAGGAATAATCTGTACAACAAACCCCCATGACACAAGTTTACCTACATAACAAACCTGCACTTGTACTCCTGAGCTTAAAAGTTAAAAAAAATTAGTTATAAAAATGAAATAAATAAATGCAATAAAGAGGAGGATAAAAGTAATAATGTATATTAAACTAAATAATACTTTGATTAAAAAGTCTTAAACTCATTTTCTTTGGAATCAGCAACTATAAGTTTAATGATAAAAGTTGGTCTTTCCTATCGTGTATCAGCTAGAAATGCTTTCAGTTGAAAGTAACAAAACTCAACCTATAATGGTTAAATAAATACGACATAGTGGTTAAGCATAGATTTTGTAGATTCAGATCTTAGCTAGTAAACTTGAGCAAATTACTGATTTTTTCTTTTTAAATATTCTAATCTAACAAAAATGGAGATCATAATAGTATCTACTTTATATTTAGTTGTGAGAATTACAATTACTACATGTAATGTATCTGAAATGTGCATGTATGTAAAAGAGTGCCTGCATTGTAGTAATATATAAGTAAATAACTTAAAATTTGTTTTAGTTAAGAATGACATAAAAATAATTTTACTGTCCTGAATTTCTGTTAATCTCTAGAAATAGTTGCCAAAGAAGGCAGAATCTGTTTCTCTCCCAAACAACCCAGGATTTATGTGTAGGAGAGTGAGAAATTAATTCTGTGCTTATTCATTTATAGAAGTGGGACACTACACATTTTCTTTATGTTCTGCACCTTGTTTAAAACAAAATGTAGACATCTTTCCACATAAGCATATATAAGCCTCTAAGACTTTTAAAAAATAGTGTAGCATTTCATCATATGACTATACCATCATTTATTTTGCTTGTCCCACAGTGACAAACATATAGTTTATTTACAACCAACACTGCAATGAATATTCTTGTATATGGATCTTTGGATATTTATATGAAAATATTTAGAAGGTAAAATTAAGAGAGAAAGCATTTGATGTGGCCGTACTCTATGTAGACCACAACAGTAAAGATTAAGAGATTCAGGAAGATGAAAAAAATGGAGGAAAGTGTTAAAATTAGACATTTAAATATATCCCACATGATTTAGAACACTCCGTAGTTAAATTTAACTAAATGTATGTTAAAAACTGGGATTGAATACTTTTAATTTAAATATTTAAAGTTAAATTTAAATGCACGGGCAGAAATTCACTGTCAACCAGTTCTGCATGTGTATACAGTGCTTTCCATTAGTTTTTTAGAGCTAAGCTCCTAAATATGAGCAGACAAACAAGAATCAGCAGATGTACCATGAAAAAGCCAAAATAAATAGAAAATAAAATTTTGGAGGACATAGCAACTATGCAGAGAGAAAAAGCTTCAAACATGTACAAAAATATTCTCAGATTCAATCAACAAATATTTGACAACCTCCTATGTGTTAGGCACTAGGGATTCATCATTAAGTAGAAGAGACAAAAAAGTTCAGCCCTCGTGATGCTTAGAAATTACTGTATCATAAAAGAAGAAAAAATCCTATGAATAAAGAGATATTTGGAAAGCAAAAAGGAGCTCATGGAAATTAAAAATATGATAACAATGAAATAATCAAAAGAAGGATAGAACAATAAAGTTTAAAGAAAATAGAAGAGAGAAAATAGCAGAGAAAAGATCAGACATTTTATTGGACTGGGTCAGGCAGTTTTACATAAACATAATAGCAGTTCTAAAAAAGAAAAACAAACAAAAACAGAGGGAAGGAATAATTCAAAAAGTTCCAAATAATTCTTAAAAATTCCCCAGTAATAAAAATACAGAATTTTTCAGATCAAATCAATCTATTGAATGCCCGTGAATATTGACTCAAACCAGATAACATCAGTATGCAATTTCAGAAAATTAAAAACAAAGAGAAGATTCTAAAATGTCCCAGAGAGAACATAGATTTTATATACCTAATCAACATCAGAAAGACAACAGACATCTCAAGAATAACGCAAAAAGGCAGAAGACAGCAAAGTAACACTCTCAGATTCTGAGTGAAAATTATATTTCCCATCTAGACTTTCTTTCTATTAACTGTGAAGGTGGAATAAGGACATTTTAGATAGATATGTACAATTTCAAAAAATTATATCTGGGCAATCTGTCTTTTAGAAAGTTACTGGAGGATGTGCTTTGTTAGTAGGAAGGGTTTACAAAGAACCAGTTGTAAGATCCATGAAACAGGAAATCAAACACAGGGAAAGCCTTTCTAAATCAAACACAGGAAAGGGAGACTTCAAGGGGATGGCTATTCAGCTGGATAATCTGACTAGAGCAAAAAAAATTCTGCACAAAGAACATCTTCAGGAAGATAAAACTAAAGAATACCTTCTGCTTTTAGATGTATTGAGAAGACATTAACTAAATGTGGGAGAGTTGGGGAAAAATGAATGATGAACAAACACAACATCCACACAACAAACAAAACAAAAATTAATTCTATGGAAAATAAAAAGTGCAGGAAAGGAGGAATAATTCACACTCTACGTCATCATTCTGAGTAGGACTTACAGAACTGAAAAACTGGGAGCAATCTGGGGACGGGGCTGACATTATAGGCTAGTTGCTAGATTTTATTTGCTTTTCTTTTTTAACATTTGACTTTGTTTTAGATTAAGGGGGTACATGTGTATGTTTGTTATCTGAGTATATTTTGTACTGCTGGGAGTTGGGCTTCTAATGTACGCATTACCCAAATAGTAAGCATTGCACCCATAGGTAATTTTTCATCCCTTGCCATGCCTCCCCACATTTTGGAGTCCCCAGTGTCTATTATTTCCAACTTTATGTTCATGTGTCCTCATTGTTTAGCTCCTACTTATAAGTGAGAACATGTGACTCTAGCCAAAGATTTTGTCTTTGAATTTTAATTCAGGTGTTTGAGATTAGTTCTTCTTCTCTCTGATACATTGGAAAGAGCACTGGATTAGGAGTTATGACTTGCTTTGACAAATAAAATGTGGTATAAGTGATATTGTATGTGTTCCTGAACCTAGTACTCAAGAAACCTTGCAGCTGTCATCTTTCCTCCTTGTACCCCTGAGACTATCATGCTATAAAGAAGCTCAACCAAGTTTTCTTGAGGATAAAAGACTATGTAGTCAGAAGGGCTCAGCCATTGCTGCTGCCCCAGCTGGGCACAAGCTCCAGCTGGCAACCAGTAGAAAACAGCCACAGAAAGAAATTCAAGTGAAACCAGCAGAAGAGCTGACCACCAACCCACAGAATTGTGAAAAACAATAAAACTGTTGTAAGCTACTAAAATTTGGTGTATTGAGCTACTACATTTGGGGGCACAATACTATACAGCAAAAGATGATTGATACCGTATATAGCTATTTATTTATCTCTCTCAGTAGCATTCCTTCTCTCCCCAGCACAATTTTATCAATAGTCACTAATATTACTAGCTGCTCCTTTTCTGAAGATGTTTTACGTATTTCCATCGGTAGATCTGGGTTTTTTTCTTTTGGTTTGGTTTCATACACCTTTCTAACAAATATTTATTGCCTATTATGGGTCAAGCTCTTTATACATAAGATCTTGGTCTCTGGCTTCACCTCTTAGCATTACCACATTCCATCCCTAATTGCAATCCTCCAATTGTAACATTTGTCTCACTCCTCCTTGTCTTGAAGACACTATTATCTCTCTGGAACAATATTCCTTCCTTAACTGCCTGACAACTGCTTACCTAGACACATTGCAATTTTGCTATTCCTTACAAAGTTTAAAATTTGCAATGTGGGATCCCAGTCATGAGGTTTAATTATTTCTTATTCAGCACATTCAAAACTCCTTTATTTTCATCTCCCTCTAGAATCTGCTTGATGCTGTGGTTCTGCACTAACTGACAAAGCCTCCATTTTCTCCTGGGCACAAGCATAATGGCTGCTCTTCCTGCTTTTTGTGTATTATTTTTCAGGCTTGTGAAACCAGCATGCTAATGAACGATTTCAAATGTTCTTCACATTTGTTCAGCTGCAGAATCACCTTCGGCAAATTCATGAATTGACACTACTGTTAAATTGAAGCTAGAACTCCAGGACCCAGTGAAGACAATCCCTCTGCCATGTCCCATGTCCCAAAGACTTTGTCTTCCTGAAGGACTTAAATGTTCCAGATCTTTCTTGCTACATATTTGTTATATTCTTTGTTTATTTACCTTTGATATGCTCCTACTCCTTTGAGAAAACTTCAGTCCAACTTGAACATTTTACCTGATTCTTAAGTTGCCCCCTTTCCTACTTCGTACAGATAGAGCTAACAGTATTTGCTGGATTTGAGTGTCTTGTTTTTTCTTTTCCTTTCTGGCTCAGACTTTATATTTATTGCATATTCTTTTAGAGTTTATCTTGTCTGCATCCATCATAGACAGAAACATCAGTTTTATGGAACTGCTTAAAGATTCCACTATTCAAATAAAAGTCTTCACCTTTATTTCCCCAAGTTGGATAATCTTCCATCAGACAAACATTCAGATCAGGCAGGGCTCTATTATTGCTCTGCCCAGCTTCCCTTAGTATGTCATATCTTGTCCATGCCTTTCCATGCATTCATAATATCAAAACTTCCTGGAACATGTTTTTTCAAGGCATAGGCAATCTGCACAAGCCTGTCAATGGTAACTTTCACCTTGAAAGTTCACCAAGTAATTTTTGAGTTTCTGCATTTATCTTCCTGGCTTTTCTTTCTCAAATAGGTCCAAATTTTCTATATTAAAACAGATTGATATAGCTGTCCTATTCTTCAAAGGTTTTTCCTGTGTGCTCACTTTGACTGCACCTTTCCTTGAACCACCAACTGCATGGTTCAAAGCCAGTAATTTCCTGAATCCTGCTCTTTGTGAAGCAGTAATTTTGACCTGCTCTTTAAGATCTTGCTTCTCTTCCTCTATTAGAAGTTGTTGGACCCTAAATACCCTTTGTGAAAACCCAAATAATTCTTCTGTTTCATATAATCTCTTTAAAAGAAAGGAGACCTGGAAGCATTTCTTTTGCTTTTTAAAAAATATCCACTTATCATGACTTTGAAGATCTAATATCGTTGTCCCTTATATATCTGTCTAGAATGTCTTCTATGATTTTTAAACTTGGATTTTTTTCTCTTCTTCAAGTTTAATTAATTGCCCTCCTTTATTTATTTTTATTCTTTCCTTGCTCCTTTCTAAATGTATAACTGAAACCTATTTTTTCAAACCATTCCTTGGTTTCTTGTTAACTGTGATTCCAAGAAACATAAAGAGGTCAGGACAGAGGTCTTTAATTACTTCCGTGACCTTTCATTTTGTAAAAGTCTTATTGAGTTGTTTCTCTACCTCCAACCAATAAGAAGATACACACTTTATTTAGCAAGGGACCATAAAATATTTTTTCATAATTACCAAAATTGACCATTCTAACATGAGTAAAGTCATAGTTTAGGCTTCTAAAATTTAAGTCAAAACTTGTGTAGTAAACAAACTCATAGCCATTTTGAGACCATGTGGCAATGGTAGTAGGCTGGAGGCAATGGGTACATGTAAGAACATATGGACAAAGCACGTGAGTCAAAGATGTTAGCTATTCCTTTATCAAGAATGCAGCTCAATGCTACAAAAAGAAGCATGGAATTTCAGGCAGCTGATCTGGCACCTTCTGTAAACAGTTCCTGGCACTAATAACTTAAAGTTTGAAATACACTAGTGAAGTCCATTTGGAAACACAACAGTCTGTGTAGTTCAAAGTCCCAATCTGAAAGCCTGGCTGAAAAACACAGTGTAAGCAGCAAATATTTTTCTCCCTACCCATGTTCAGAAAGAACGAATCAATTTTTCTGTCTCACTTGCAATGCCACGGCAGAATGCAGCTGACAGTCAAGCTACAGCAGCTTGCATTGCAGAACCCAAGCAGCCGACATCTGCCAAGGCCATTATGGCATTATGGGCCATTTTTGCTGAGATAGAATCAGTTGCCTGAAGATAAAGCTACCCTAAGCTGTGGTGACATGCCAGTGTCAAAATCCCTCATAGCTTTGCACTCAACAAAACTCCAAATCCTAAAGCTACTCTCTTAAATCATGCCAGTTTAATGTCAACTACACAACCTTAAAAGCATGCTATGGAGTACAATTTTGACTATCACCTAGGTTTAAAAACTGAGCACTTGGGGCCAGGTGTGGTGGCCCATGTAATCCCAGAACTTTGTGAGGCCAAGCAGGACGATTGCTTGAGGTTGAGTTCAAGACTAGCCTGGACAACATAGGAAGATCCCATCTCTACCAAAATAATAATAATTAATAATAATAATAATAATGTTAGCCAGGAGTGGTGGCATGTGCCTGTAGTCCCAGCTACTTTGGAGGCTGCAGTGGGAGAATTGCTTGAGCCTAGGCAATTGAGGCTACCATGAGCCATGATCGTCCAGCCTGGGCAACAGAGTGAGACCCCATCTCTGAAAAAAAAACCCACTTAATTAATGAGCTGCTACCAAAACGTTAATATATTACAAGTTAATATGTTGCCAGAAGCCTAAGAGTAGACGATAATATATTCTCTGAAGGCAAGCCAATCCCAAAGTAAAGCTGGTATGTGCTAAGCCACTCATGCTCATTTCTTGCCTCCTTCTTATGGAAGGGGAGGTAAGTCACTCCTTCTTTATAAGAGGCCTGGAATTTTAGTCTGGGACAGACACACTATACTACTAGTCCTCAACCAGGGACAATTTTACTCTCCAGGAGACATTTGGCAATGTCTAGAGTAATTTTTGGTTGTCAAAATTGGAGAGGTGTTACTGGATCTAGTGGGCAAGAGACAGGAACGCGGCTAAACATCTGCAATGCACAGGAAAGCAATAGCAGCAAAGAATGATGAGACCCAATATGTAGTAGTGGCAAGGCTGAGAAACATGGCACCATATTGAAATACTGTATGAGTTGGGAAATAGCGTTTCTCCCTAACAGCTAGATTTACCATCTCACCAAAACTACATGCTAGAGGGTAGAGAGGATACTCCATAAGGATATGAGTGCTAACAGGAAGGGAAAGGTGCTAGAAAACAAAATGATCAACGTCCTCTTCAAAATATATGTATATGTGTGTTGTGCCTGTACTTGGAAGTGTTAAGAGTAACTGTTTACATGGCAGCATTTTAGATATTTTGATTCTAATATATATTTTTGTATTTCTATTTTAACTTTTTAACAAGGATTAATATTTCTATAGTGATACATTTAAAAAGTAAATTGCTTTCTTTACTTGAGACTTTCACCCAAGTCAAGGGAAAGAGAATGTATCATAGGAAATGATTCTGAGTCTCAAAGACATCAGGGAGCATGTGTCTCCTGGTTGCCAATATTGTGAAAAGGTATTGTTCAAATTCTGACAGCCCTGTTGAGAATAAAGAAGAATTTCTTACAATTATTGTTATTTTTCAAGAGACAGTAGAATTCTCACTGCTTTGCAGAATATAAAGGAGCATATGACTCTGTAAATTCCTCATCACAAGTTGCCTGGTGGCTGTATTCTCCTCTTTTGTGCAGCATAACAAGGGAAGACAGAGTTGCTTGACTCTTACCATATTATTAACTCTAAGTCACATCTGAAATAGGAGCTCTGCAGGGAGGGTTTAGATAACGACACATCAAAGAAAGAACACAGCCTAAAAATATTTGGTTTAAAATCTCATTCTCGATGTGCCAAGTATTATTTTCTTTGACATACTTTGTTGCCTGCCTTTGCAAAACCATAATTAGAATAACTTCCCACTCATATTCCATGGGGAAGAGAGTGAAGATTTTGTGACCCAGCTGACAAATTACAGAAATTGAGAAAAATCCAGTTCAAAGAACTATGGAATAATAAAATTTTAGAGTAAAAAGAAGATGTGATCATCCATATTAACTTCCCTATTTATAGAAACACAGAAACTGAGACCCCCGAAATTGAGTTATAATCTTTGATGAAGATTAAAAAGCATAGATATCCTGACTCCTGGACCAATTCTTTTCCACTCTGTGATATTGTCTCATCTATTGCACTATCCTTTCATCAAATATTTATTGACTATCCATTACAGGCCCTTTGGAAATTCAAAAATAAAGCAGTGAACTCTTATCGGTCTAACAGTTTGAATAAAGGGAAAGACTTGTGTATAGATAATTAGAAGAACAGACATTAAGTAATACATGCATTAACAAATAAAATCAGGCCAGACATGGTGGCTAACACCTGTAATCCCAGCACTTTGGGAGACTGTGGTCGGTGGATCACCTGAGATCAGGAGTTTGAGATTAGCCTGGCCAACATGGTGAAACCCCATCTCTACTAAAAATACAAAAATTAGCAGAGCATGGTGGTGCATGCCTGTAGTCCCAGCTACTTGGGAGGCTGAGGCAGGAGAATCACTTGAACCCAGGAGACTGAGATTTCGGTGAGCACGCCACTGCACTCCAGCCTGGGTGACGGAGCGAGATTCCATCTCAAAAACTAACTAAATAAATATAAAATCGGAGGAATGAAACTCAAATTCCTATAGAAACTAGACAGGTAATATAAACAAGTAAAAGAGGCTGTGTGCAATTTTTAAAATTAGTGAGGTTTTGGGGCAAACAAGGAAATCCAAGGAGTGTGCAACGTTAGCTCTGGCTAATTATCACCAGGAAATAATTAGGTTCTTTTTTTTTTTTTAACAAGATAAACTGAGAATCCCAATGTATATGTAAAAGAGTCATGTTTTTAAACCTTCCTAATTGTGCATATGTATTGTGGGGAAAGGGAGAAGTTATAAAGAGAAGAGAGAAAAGGGATAGAGTATAATGATGAAAGGCTTTGGGGCTGAGATGAGTGTCAAGGTACAATGTCGAATGTTATGCAGGTTATTGCTGACATTGTCTTGGCAATCCCTCTCCCTGTTATATTCCATGATGGTTTTTACTTTTGTTTTAGTGTGATTTAACTAATGAGCTATCTATTTTGGATGTCTTTTCATTTTCTCAATAACTAGCCTACTTTCTGACGCTCACAGGCTTCCTGAATACCCTGGGTACTAGAACTTGCATTTGTCTTACAGATTGAGATGTGAAACATCTCTGCAGCTTTTGTGCCATCACTTTGAACCTTAGGCAGGCAGTGAATCTCTTTTGTGACAGGCTCATATTGAAACTACAGAACAGATGGGAGTTGGCTGGAAATCATAAAGAACAGAGAGAAATCAGCCATGAATTACGATTGCCAAGAAATCCTCCAAAGTTATTTTGTATTAACTAGCATGGAATATACTGGAAGACACAGAATACTGAAAGAATAATGGAGTTCATTGTCTTCTCCGAGGAGCAGTGAAAGCTTTTTGATAGATTCTGAGCACCTGTTGCTTTCTCCTAAGACAGAAGTAGAAGATGATTTCCATTCAGATATGGAGTGGTTGAGGACAGGGTGGGGAAACGGTTGGTACTCAGGTCCTTTTACCTCCCACAATGAAAGTTGCTGCACCACTAAAACATGAAGTGTTGTGCAGTGGTGGAACTGCATGGAAAACATATCCTTTAATGTAGTAAAAATACAATATGTGTAGGAATAAATGCTATTTCAGCCATCTATCAATGCAACAGGACAGAGAAATTATAATGGTCTTAAATCAAGGTGAGAAAATCAAAGAGTAATTTGTCATGGATGGTTATTCTGTTTATCAATGGAGAAACCATACAACCATGGAGATAAACATGTACTGAGTACTTATTATATACTGAGTGTTGTCCATCTGCTGGGATTTGCCAGGTAAGTAATGTAGTTCCCAGCATATGCCATGCTCTATTTTAGCCTCTCAGCCTTATAAGTGCTATCTCTTCTCTCTAAAAAGTGATTACCTTCTACTCATTCTTCAGATCTCAGCTTAAATTATTTCTTCCCTAAGAAGCTTTTCCTGACCCTGCAAGGCTGGATTAAGAGCTCTTCCTATGTACTCTCATAAAAGCCTGTGCACATCTCTATCATTGTCCTGACCTTCCTGTCTCTTTATCTAGACTGTAACATGAAGGTAGAGTTTTATTCAGTTTTATAGCCTCAATGTTTTGCACAGTGCTTGGCATAGTGCACATACTCAATGAATGTGTGTTGTATGAATGAGTGAATGAATGAATTTATGAATAGAAGGATGAATGAATAAAATATAATCCAGATTGCAGAGACAATGCACAGAATGGGAGAAAATATTTGCAAACTACCTATGTGATAAGGGATTAATAACTGGAATATATAAGAAGCTCAAACAATCCTATAGGAAAAAAGTCTAATAATCCAAAAATAAAATGGGCAAAAGATTTGAATAGACAGTTTTCAAAAGAAGACATGCAAGTGGAAAACAGGCATATGAAAAGGTGCTCAACATCACTGATCATCAGAGAAATGCAAATCAAAACTGCAATGAGATATCGTCTCACCCCAGTTAAAATATCTTATATCCAAAATACAGGCAATAATAAATCCTGGTGAGGATGTAGAGAAAAGGAACCCTTGTACACTGTTGGTGGAAATGTAAATTAGTACAACCACTTTGAAGAACAGTTTGGAGTTTCCTCAAAAAATCTAAAAATTGAGCTACCATTTGATCCAGCAACCCCACTGCTGGGTATACACCCAAAATAAAGGAAATCAGTATGTGGAAGAGATACCGGCACTCCTATGTTTGTTGCAGCACTGTTTATAATAGCTAAGACTTGGAAGCAACCTGAGTGTCCATCAACAGATTAATGGATGAAGAAAACATGGTACATATACACAATGGAGTACTATTGAGCCATAAAAAAGAATGACATCCAGTCATTTGCAACAACATGGATGGAAATGGAGGTCATTACGTTAAGTGAAATTAGCCAGGCACAGAAAGACAAACATCACATGCTCTCACTACTTGTGGGATTTAAAAATCAAAACAACTTAACTCATGGACATAGAGAATAGAATGGTTACCAGAGGCTAGGAAGGGTAATGAGAGGCTGAGGGGGAGGTAGGAATGATTAATGGGTACATAAAAAATAGAAAGAATGAATAAGACCTACTACTTGATAGCACAATATGGTGACTTTAGTCAATAATAACTTAATTGTACAGTTAAAAATAACTAAAAGACTACAATTGGATTGTTTTTAACACACAGGATAAATGCCTGAGGGAATGAATACCCCATTCTCCATGATGTGCTTATTTCACATTGCATGCCTATATCAAAATATCCCATGCACCCCATAAATATAGACACCTACCATGTACCCACAAAAGTTTTTTAAAAATCTATTAGAATCAGAGTTCAACCCCTTGGATGAAGTCAGTTAGTTCCAGAGATAGAACTGTATGTGTTTCAGGCTGTACTATCAAGACAGTTGTTAGTTTTAGATAGATTAGTTTTGAGAACTAATAAACATTCATTGAAATATTTATATATATAATCCAGAATGGAATATAGAGGGAGTGACTTACTTGCCTAAAGGAATGAGGAAAGACTTCACAGAGAAAATAAAAATATTTGTTGGGATTGTAAAGATTCCTTGAGAGTCCTATCTCCTGCCATATACTTGTCTATGTAGCGGTATTACAGTTCACAAAAAAACCAACAAAGTCTCTGAGTTTACAGAGTAGGGTTAGAGAGCTTATGAACTAATACATATAGACATGCATACATACATAAAGGTATGTATACGTTTTACATCTTAGGTAATGATTAGTGCTGTGATGAAAATGCAACAGTATTATATGAAAGATTATAAATAAAGGCAAAAATAGGTACAACTTTTCCAGGGTTTAGTTAAACCAAAACTCTTTAAAATTTTATTAACAGATTCTGATCAACTCTCCAGCTTTCTGCTTACTCAAAGCTGTCCTGTGGAAGGCACATTGCTCAGACTGGGCAAAATCTTGAGTCTTTTGCTGTTCCTTCTCCTCCCCGCTTTGAACTTCCTGCCCTTTTCTACTCCACACTCAAGACTCCTTCCTTCTACTCATTTAGGCCTAAAATAAAACTACAAATTTCTTAGCAAACAGCCTGCATTTTTTTGTCTCCCTAGCCAAATGATCAAATAAATATTTCAGGAAATAAAGAAGAAAGTGGGGTGTTTTGTTTGGACTTAATGTATAAAGAATTGATTGTTGGTGTGGGGGAATTAGCATACACAGAGGCAAAAATGTCTTTCTCCTGGATGATAAACATAACAGTGAGCAAATGCTGTCTACACAGATATTTAATAAGTCATTGGCTAGGCTGAGATGAATGGCAGTCCAAAACTCTGCAAGCCTACATAACCAATAGTCAAGAAATATGAATAGCAGTTAACCTAGAATACACACTGCAATTTTGAAATTTCTAGTGGAAGCACTGAAGTGTCAACAGAATTGCCAAATTTTCTCTTTGATTAAATGTGAGCATATTCAATTCAAGCATTTTATAATTCATGCCCATAGGCATTATGACTATGCTCTATAAAATCCCAAAATTCATTATAAAAACTATGGATGCTTAATGAGTCAAATTCCACTTACATTTATTGCTTAGTAAGCTGTGCTCTTCCAGTTGTAATGTATAGGTTTTAGTTACTCAGACTAACAGCAAATCATATTTGCTGTGTAAAACATCACTGAGCATGAATTATAATATCTATTATTCTAGCTTCTGCATCATTAAGGCAAAAATCCAGTTTCATGGTAAATTTAACCATTAAATGCAGAACTTCTCAATACAACTCGCTGCTTCTAACTTAGAGTTTGTAAGTGAAAAAGTAAGAACTTTAAGAAATCTGCCCTATCCCACTAGAATCCAATGACAAATCCCTTCAATCCTATTCAATTTATTGATTCACTCAATTACACAATTACTATGTAATTACTACGTATTACTATGTAATAAGGCATTGCACTAATTTCTGGGATGCAATGAAATTTACTCTCTAGTTAGAAAGACTTTAGTCAAACAGGAATTATACAAATAGAAGTAAAATTACAAGTGATGCATTGATTATAAAGTGCCTTACAAGCACATGACAGGTGCCCTGATATAGTTGGAGCATTAGGAACGGCTTTCCTGAGGAAGAAATAAATGATCTGAGATTTAAGGGAATTAATTGGGTGGATGGAGGGTAGCTGGAGACTAGGGGTGGAGAAAAGATTTCCTAGCAGAGAGAATTGCATACAAAGTTCCTGCACTGAACATGGGTTCAATCAAAAAGACCAGTGTGGATGAAGGAGGATTGTTCTGAGATGAAACTGGGGAGATGGGTTGAGGCCAAACCTCGCAGGATTCAAGTGGTCACTTTAGACATTTTGGTCTTTATAGTGCCAGGAAGTCCTTGAAGAATCTGAAGCAGAGGAATGAAATATAGTTATGCGTAAGTCATATTTCAAATAAGTTTTTGTAAAGGATGCCTCATTTTACATTTTAATAAGAATAAATAAACATCTGTTTTCTGTGCTTAAAAATGGTATACAAGTTTTCCTACCAAATTGTTCTTTGGCTTGTAAACATATTTTTCTCAATAGTTGAAGTTGGGAACATTCTTTCTCCATTTTTGAATAAGCAAGAGGCACCTAACTCAGCAAAGATAAACACCTGCTGTACCTGAAAGACGTAATTATATTTTGAAAAGTAAAGGAGTTCTGGAATATATTCATGAGGAGTAATATAACTCATAAAAACATTATATAATTACAAATATAATGGTTTATGTAACTTTGGGCCTGAACAATAAGAATGAAGTCGATGTGACTAAAAACCAGTAGAATGGGCGATTCCAGAGTACCCAGTTTCCCTAATTATTATATAGGCTCACATTGACTCCCTGCATCCTTGAGAGTGTGTAGAGCTGTTGCAAATCGCCATGTGCAGACCAATAGGCAACTCCTACCCTTGATGAAGACCTTGGCAAAGACATCTGCAAGTAAGACCATGAGACACACTGACTAGTAGTGAGCAGTAGCTGAGCTAGTGAGAGAGACTGTTAATCCCTAGATATGCAGCATGTGCCTTCCACCCCCATCTGAGGCTCTTGCTTACTCACAGATGTCCTCTCGCTTGTTGGTTTGGTTCAGCGTGTGTGTGTGTGTGTGTCCCCTCAAAATAGGTACAGAGCCTTCAGCTTGCTGGGGAAATTGAGAAGTTAAAGCTACTTAACTCATTTCATGTTTATTTAAAAAAAAAAAAAGTGGGCTGGGTGCAGTGGCTCACGCCTGTAATCCCAGCACTTTGGGAGGCCTAGGTGGGAGGATCACTTGAAGTCAGGAGTTGGAGACCAGCCTGACCAACATGGTGAAACCCCATCTCTATTAAAAATACAAAAATTGGCTGGGTGTGGAGGTGGGTGCCTGTAATCCCAGCTAATAGGGAGGCTGAGGCAAGAGAACTGCTTGGACCCAGGAGGCAGAGGCTGAGCCAAGATCGTGCCACTGCACTCCAGCCTGGGCGAGAGCATGAGACTGTCTCAAAAACAAAGAAAAAAAAAGTGCAGCTACTGCCAGTGCTCATTTAATTTTACATGAACACACGCTTTGAGGCTGAAGCAAATCTAACTGATTTTCAATGTGAAAATAAAACGTAAAAACCGTTCTTGGAGTTATTTCTAAACAGAACTTGTCTCTAATCCTAATATAACAGAAATGTATATAGTGATCAGTATTTAATAATTGGAAAAACTTTGAGGGTAAGATTAGGACTGTAATCTGTGAGTTATCTTTAGGTAAATGTTGCAGCTGCAAGGCCTCCGGCAAGTATTCTTGTGGCAAATGGGAAATGTATTTATGTACAACTTGTGTTTATGTACAATTTCTCTTGGCATTGTGGGAAATGTGTTTATGTACTAATTTGTGTTTATGTACAATTTCTCTTGGTATTGTAGGAATTGTGTTTATGTACTAATTTGTGTTTGTGTACAATTTCTCCTGGTATTGCCAACTCATCAACACCCCAGACCTAGGTCCTTGTTTTGACCTAAGGTGTATTTCCATAAACTAAAACAGTCAGGCTTTTAAAAAATCTCTATTAGACTAGATGGAGAATTGAATTTGGACACTTCTACTGTGTTTCCTCATCCACCTGATCTACAAATGTTAGCATGACTCGGGCATCAGTTCTTGGTGCCTTCCCTTATCTTGAATATACTTATTCTCTTAGTGAACTCATTCAATTTCATAGCTTTAAATATTTTCAAATGTTGAATACTTCCAAAGTTATATCTCTGACCTAGATTTCTCCCTCTGAACTCTAGACTCATAAAACCAATGGTCTGGTCAACCACTCTACTTAGAGGTTTAAAAGGCATCTTAAACCACATGGACAAACCTGAATCTTTCTTCTCCAAAACTGCTTCTTTTGCGGTCTCCTCCCATCAGTAGATGACAATTTATTATTTCAGTCGCTCAGAACAAAAACTTCTGAATCTTTTAAAATTCTGTTTATTTCATACTGTTGTGATTTATCAAAAAAATTGCTTGTCTCCACATTCTAAATATATATCTCAAATAAATACATCAAAAGTGAAATAACTTCCTACCACCTCCACTGCTATCACATTGGTTTTAGCTACCATTTTCCCTTACAAGACTGTTGCAAGACTCTCTAAAATAGTCTCCTTACTTCTACCTTGCTTATTTTCAACACAGTAATATGAAAGATCCTGATGAAACGCATATATAACCATGTTATTCCTCTACTCAAATACTTCAATGGTTTCTCATCTAATTCAGTCTGAAAGCTAAATTTCTTCAAGTGATATATTAATACAAAGCCCTAGAAGATGCTTTTCCATATTACTTCTCTAATCTCACCTATCGTATTCTTTACCTCACTCTACTGTAACCATGTTGGCCTCCTTGCTGTTTCTTGAGCATATGTGTACCCTCTCCCCTTGGGTTTTTAATTTATCCTTTCTGTATTTGAGATGCTTTTCCTCCAAATACTCATGTGGCTCACACCCTCATGTCCTTTGGGTCTTAATTTAAATGTCACCTTCTTAGAACACAAGAGTATTCCCTGACCATTCTCAATCCATACACACTTCTTACATTTTTGTCTGCTTAATTTTTTTCCTGTAACTAGTACCATGTAACATAATTTATATTTTGCTTATTTATCTTATTATCTGTTTCTGCCCCTAAAATGTAAATTCCTAAGACATGAATTTGTGTCCATTTTATTTTTCTCTTATTATCTCCATGGCCTATAAAATTGTCTGACAATTAGTTGGTACTCAATAAATACATGTTGAACAAAATAATTCATATTCATGGTAAGATGAATAAAAGTGTAGTGAATACCTAGTGAATAAATAGACAGCAGGTAAAATAAGTAGATATTCAAACAGCATCATAGGCCAATATTAAGATTCAATGTTCAGTGAAATAAAGTAAAATGAAGAGTATAATCTTTGCATAGTAACATATATTCTGTTTTAAAATCCATCATACTGAAGCAAAATCACATTTCTTGCAAGTACATCTAATTATATAAATAAGCAGAGTGAGAGGAGAAAAGAACGTTGATGGGCAGTGCAGGGAAAAAATAATGAGATATAAAGTAAGAGGGAAACATTGCATGGACTGATGAAGATAGAGTGCCATGAGCTGAGAAACATGAGTAATCCAACTCTTAACACCCAGGGTCCCAAAATAACCACACACTCAACCAAGAATCACTCTTGCTGTAGTGTGGAGACTTATAGGAGAGCAAAAGTCAATCTAAAATGACCAGATATTAATCCATTGCAATCATCCAAGTAATGTTTGGGGGTACAATAGTATGAACCTAGAAATTAATAACAGGAGGAATCATGAAATATTAACAAGTATGTGGAAATTAAACAACATGCTCCTGAACAACTATTGGGTCAAAGAAGTAAGTAAAGGGGAAATTTAAAAATATATTGAGATAAATGAAAATGAAAACACAAAATACCAAAACTTATGAGATGCAGCAACAACCATTTTAAGAGAGAAGTTTAATACCAATAAATGCCTGCATCAAAAACAGAGGAAAAAAATAAGAAAGATTTCAAATAAACAACCTAACATTACATGTCAAGGAACTAGACAAATAAGAACAAACTAAGCCTAAAATTAGCAGAAGGAAGAAAATAACAAAGATCAGAACAGAAATAAATGAAATAGAGATTAGAACAATAGAAAAGATAAACAAAACAAAGACTTGATTTTTTGAAAAGCTAAACAAAATGAACGAATTCTTCATTGAATTAAGGAAAAAGAGAGAAGACTCAAATTTGAAAAATCAGAAATGAAAGAAGAGACATTATAACTGATAACACAGAAATACAAAGGATCATAAGAAACTACTATAGGCAATTACATGTAATTAAATTGGACCACCTTGAAGAAATAGTTAAATTCTTAGAAATATGTAACATACCAAGACTGAATCATGAAAAATTTGGAAATCTGAATAGAGCAGTAATGAGTAAGGAGACTGAATCAGTAATTTAAAATCCTCCATCAAAGAAAAGCCCACAACTATATGGCTTTGCAGTTGAATTCTACCAAAGATTTAAAGAAGAACTAATACCAATCCTTTTCATACTCTTCCAAAAATTGAAGAGGAGAGAATACTTTCCAGCTCATTTTACAAGGCTAGTATTAAACTAATACCCCAGACAAAGACCTCACAATAAAAGAGAGAAAAATTAAAGACAAATTACTCTGATGAACATAGCTGAAAAATCCTCAACAAAATATTAGCAAACCATATTCAACAGTACATTAAAAGAGTCATTCACCATGATCAAGTGGGTTTTATTCCTGAGATGGTTGAACAAACCAACAAACCAAGAAAGTTGGTTTAACATACAGAAATCAATAAATACAATTCAATGCATTATGAGAATAAAGGAAAAAGACCACATGATTATCTCAAGTGATGAAGAAGAAGTATTTGACAAGAAAACAAATAACCCTAATTAAAAATGGGCAAAGGACCGGAGTAGACATTTTTCAAAGGAAGACACAGAAATGGCCAACAGACATATTTTTTAAGAGCTCTACATCTCTAGTCGTCAAAGTCATTGTGGCTTTATTTTGCAAAATAAAACCACAATGAGATAAAACCTCAGACTGTTAGATTGGCTATTATAAAGAAGATGAAAGAGAACAAGTGTTGGTGAGCATGTGGATAAGAGGAAGCCCTTATACACTACTGGTGGTATTGTAAATTAGTATAGCCACTTTGAAAAATAGTATGGAAGTTCCTCAAAAATATGAAAAATAGAAATACCATATGGCCAAGCAATCTCACTACTATTCACAATAGCCAAGATATAGAAACAATCTAAATGTCCACCAACAAATGAATGGATTAAAAATGTGATATATACAAATATATATACTCACACACACACACACACAATGGAATACTATTCAGCCTTTTTAAAAAAAAACACAAAATTTTTTCATTTGTGACAATGTGGATGAACCTAGAGGACATTAAGATAAATGAAATAATCCAAACACGAGAAAAAAACACCACACGGTCTTACTTACATGAGGAATCTAAAAAAGTTGAACTCACAGAAGTAAAGAGTAGAATAATGGTTACTAGACATGGGAGTTTGGGAGTAAATAGGGATAGAGGAGACACTGATAAACAGGTAAGACGGTACAATTAAACAGAAGGAATAATTTCTGGCATTCTGTTGGATAGTAAGGTGACTACAGTTATTAATAATATATTGTATGTTTCAAAATAGCTGAAAGAATGTTAAATGTTCTCACCATAAGAAATGATAAATATTTGTGTTGATGTATATGCTAATTACTGATTTGATCATTCCACAATGTATATGTATTTTGAAATATCACACTGCATCCCATAAATACATACAATTATTATCTGACAGTTGAAAATAAAATAAAATAGAATTTTACGTTGGAAAAAAAAGATAAGGTAGTAGATTGGATTAGGATAACAGTAAAGAGACCAAGAGATTTATTGGAAAGACTGTGTGATTGATTGACTATTGGATGAGAGGAAGAAAATAAAGGTTTCAAAATAATTCCCAAATTTCTGATTCTAATGTTATGAATAATAACATTTCAGTGAATAACTGAAATAGGGAATGTTAGTGTAGGAATTTCATCATCATTTTTGTTCTGGTTGTATATTTATAAGTGTGATCATCTAAATGAAATTCGATCAGATAATAGTATTCAGTATTTCAGTAGGTGCAAGAATTGTGTTTTATGGGATCTACACTATATTTTCTGATTAATTTCAACCTTAGATAATAAAATGAATTGAATTGAGTCTTGTTAGCACTTTAGATTATGGGGAATTACTAGATTAAAAATACTCTTTAAAGCTTTAGGGTTCAGGAGTTTGTACTTTTCAAAGCATTGCTTAAACAAACTGAGGTAGTGGGAAATGAAGAGAATAGAGTCTGGTAACATAAAATAAAACTCATAGCAATTTTTTGTTGTTGACCGAGGTCAGTTTAGTTGAACCGTCTTGCAAGAAATAAAAACACATTTAAAATAAAATTCAAAAAAATGAATATCTCAAAGTATTGTAATTAATCTATTCTATTGTTGTTTTATACATTTTTGTACCTTTATTATAGCATTTATCACATTCTACAGAGGATTGTAATTATTGCTGTTACATCTTTGTGTCTCCTACCCAATTATAACCACTTACTGGGCAAAGACAGTGTCTTTTTTATTTTTTCCCACTCGCAACTCACACGCTGCTTATATCTCACTCAGTATATGTTTACTGGTCTTTTAAATTATCAGTTTTAACTTCTTCTGAGGCAGTTTTTTAATAGGCTGTATCCAAACCAGTTTTCCTGAGAACTAATACAAATGTGAACTTATATTTGATGAACTAGATTGTTAGACCTTGTAGGGCAAGAAAAAAAAACCCTTTTCTTTCCTACACATCTTAGGCTCATTGAATGGAGTCTTGTAAATTAGACCGACGAAAGACAGATTGTCAAGAGAAAAACACACTAATTTGTTTACTATAAGTTTCACATGACACAGGAGCCTTCCTAAGGAAATAAAGACCTCAAGAGACTGTTAATCTTGAATGGTTTTATGCTAGGTGTGATGAAGAGTGGAGAGTCTTGGGAAAATTTGATAGTACAAAAAGATATCATAGGAGAAAGGGCTAAGTGTAGTAAAGTGGGGGACATTCAGCAAAGTCTGTTCTTTCAGATTCCTCCTGGTAACTCTCCATCTTCAGAGATCAGGATGCTCCTTTCCTCCAGGTACAGGGAGTGCACCTCTCACATGAGAGTCTCATGACCTGCTTAAGGGGAAGAAGCTCAGAGAGTCCTTCCTGCACCTGCTGTTTCTCAAATTCCTTCTGTTTGAAATTGTCAATATGCCAAGGCAGCATACTCTGGGGTAGTGCTTTCTGAATCCTGTTAACCCTGAAGCATGGGAAAACTACTGACTTACCTCGAAGCGACATTCAAAGAATTTGCCATTTTCTTTTGTACCTATTTATTGTTTCATATGATTCTTATTGTTATTGTTCTGGCCCAGTTATACACAACGGGTGATATGATGGTTGTGTTTCACCATCTACTCCTGGTATTTGAAGAGTAACTTCTAGACAAGAAATTGTGATAGAACCGAGGCTTGCATTTTGTCAATCTTATATAAAAGGGGAAAACAAGTAAGAACAGTGCTCAATAAATCATCTTCAATGTTTCTCAGATCCTCTCTACACATTACTCTTTCCTCCTTCCCACCCATTCAATTATTCAGCAAATATTTATTGAGGTTTTTAGGAAGTGGGGGCACACCGATGAATAAAACAGATTAAAATCTCTGCCTTTGTAAAGTTTTTAATTCAGAAGAGGGAAACAATGAAAAATAAGCAGCACAGAAGAGAGAAAGAGAAGGGCTAGTGCAGGGGGCAGATACAGACACAGATATGCATGTTGGAAGCTAATAAATACTGACGAACAAAGGAAAATATTAAATAAAATAGATAGGGTAGGCCATACTGTGAAAACAAGATCCAAACGAAGTGTTGAAGGATCTGCAGGAATTAGCCCAGCAGTTGTCTCGAAGAAAGTATCCTAAGCAGAGAGAAGGCTAGTTCAAATGTCCTAAGGTAGATATACCCAATGTTCCTGAGAAACAGCTCAGGGACCAATGTGGTTGGAGGGGAGTGAGCTAAGCGGGGCTGGTAGGACATGTGGCAGAGGAGTAAGAGAGAGATAGATCACAAAAAGCCTTAAAGGCTCTTAAAAGAATCTGTTTTTACTCTAAAGGGTTCTAAGCAGAGGAGTGACACAGTCTGACTTATGTTTTTATTAAAGGAGTTGCTTTAAAGACAGCAACTCCTTTTGGAGACCAACTGCTGTGTTGAGGATAGATTGGAGCAGGGCAGGAGCCAGGTGGGGGCTGGGGGACCTGGAATCAGGAAGACCAGCAGGAAGTTATCATGGTGATTCAGGTGGGAGATGATGGCCAGGACTGAAATGATAGCAATGGAAGCAGTGCAAAGGGCGCAGCTACTGTTCATACCTTGAAGGTTGAGTCAACACAATTTCCTAACAGACTGGATGTGAGTGTGAGAGAACGCATGAAGTAGGGGAATCACTCCACTATGTATTGCTTAAACAAGGGGCAGGGTGGAGCAGCCACAAATTAAGATGCGGGTACTCCCTGAATGTGGGGGCAGGGTGGTCAGGAGTTCAGTTTTGAGTGTACTGGGTTTGACATGTGTATTCATCATCTGAGATTGTACCTTCATACTTCTTAGTTGAGAAGGAGCTTAGAGACCACAGTAAATATGGTATCTGTCTGCCTAATCAATATTCTTTCTTTACAAATTAAGAAATTCATTTGTAAAAACAATTCAATGAATTGCACAAGGCTACGCAGCATAACAATTGTCATGTACAGTTGTTCTTTTAAAGTACTGTCTGGGCAATAAATCATAGCCAAGTTCAGAATCCTCTGGCCTGTTTAAGTGAAAACCTTCCAGGGTTAATAATTCCAGTCACTAAAGAAGGGGCTTTAAAAAAAAAAAAAACTCCCTTGTGCTGGTGCACGGTGTCTCACAACTATAATCCCAGCACTTTGGGAGGCCAAGGTGGGCTGATCACTTGAGGTCAGGAGTTCGAGACCATCCTGGACAACATGGTGAAACCCTGTCTCTACTAAAAATACAAAAAATTGCCAGGTATGGTAGCTCATGCCTGTAATCCCAGCTACTGGGGAGGCTGAGGCAGGAGAATCGCTTGAAGCCAGGAGGTGAAGGTTGCAGTGAGCCAAGATAGTACCACTCTACTCCAGCCTGGGCGACAGAGTGAGACTCTGTTTCAAAAATAATAATTATTATAATTATTTTAAAAAATGAAAAAATTACAAACCTCCCTTGTAAAGAAGACATACAACTAACATTCATTAAGAGGTTATATCATTCCGGACACACTCTCTCACTTAAGGGTCACAACAGCCCTATGAGTTAGGTTCCATAACTGTTTTCCCCATTTTACAAAAGAGGTAAAGAAATTATAGAGAGGTTAAGTGATTTGCTAATTAAGTAGTAAAGCTGAGATTTAAACCCCGCATTCTGAGCCTAAAGTTCTGCACTAGACCTTTACCCTTTCACTTTAGTATTCAAGCTCTATAAAAATGCAGTCAGTGCTTGGAAGGGCAACTTTGAAAGCTGGTCACTATGTCACAATTGTGTTTGTGACAACAGGTGTTAAGAGGAAGAGAGGAGCAAATATATATATGGCACTCCAGGAAGATGAAGGTGGGATTATAGAAGTGTGTAAGAGTTAAAAACTGGGGAATGGAGGTTACTAACACCCAGATTTCAAAGATGAATTTTCTAACTTAAATTTACTGAAGACTCTATCCTCTGGGGAAGGCGTGTTTAAATAAAACCAAGGAAGGTTTTTTATAACATGAAGTGATTCCTTTAAATGAAATTAAGTATATAACATGCTGGTATTGTTCATTAAGAATAATTTGTTTAAAATTGCCTACAATCAAGAATTTTATGCAACCATTGTATTGATTTTATAATTGACAGACTGGCGTTTACTTTAAAATGTGCCAATGAGTAAACTGAGTCTTTATTGACATTTACACACTAAGTTAAACTGAAAACCAACTTCTTTTATTCAGCTTGCTTTGCTGTGACTAAAGAGAAATTGTAAGGAAGCCTGTGTCCATAGATTGTCATGGTAGCTCGCAACCTTTACTTTCTTTACGTGTGTCAAGTAATTCCAGGGAGTAGACGGTAAATTGGCACATCTTTCCATTAAGTAGGACTTGTTTGCCTTCAAAGAGGGGAGACATTGCCTCCTCCAAGTGATAGAGGGATGAGAAAACCTTTAAATATAGTCAGATGGAAATGGTTGAAATGTTTTGTTTTAACATATGCCTTCTGGTATTTTTTATTTTCAAAATAAAAAATGCGTTTTTCATTTCATTTATGGTAATTAACACACTTCATTTGTTTTCCTTTTGTGGTTTTTGACTTTTTCATTTGATTGAAGAGCCTTTCTTTCAAGGCATTTGTCTGCTCCCTGGTGGTCAGATAAAAAATTGCACCTTCAAGTGTTCAAACGGTTTTTTTTTTTTCCCCAACCTTAAAAAAAAAAATCCTTCAAATTGGCATTCAGAAGTGTGTTACCTCACATTTTATCAGCAGATGGATCCCGCATTAAGTTATTGTTTCCTTAATCTAATTGAGGCTCCAAATGTTCCTTTTATTATAACGTATACAGGGAAATTTCAATATGCTTACTTTCTAGTGTATGCAGCTGTAGTCTGGGAGGTCTGATGTTAGGGAAAAAGGAGGAAAGCAAGATTAAAAATCATTCCTGGAAATGCAAGAGCAAATGTGCTGGAGTGGTAAGACCAAAGTTTTCTTCTTCCTCTTTTTTTTTTTTTTTTTTTTTTTTCGCTCTTCACACACACACAAACACCCCACAAGGAAAAAGATAGGTTTGCCTAGAAAACTACTGCTTCAGTTTCTCCTCTCTACTTTTCCTCTCCTGCAAGTTAAGTAAATCTCCAAGCCCATGAAAAATGTATGGACACCTGGTCTGGTGTGTATATCCCAGTACTTTGTGAGGCCTAGGCAGGAGGATTGTCTGAGTCTAGGAGTTCAAGACAAGCCTGGGCAACATAGTGAGACCCTGTTTCTAAAAAAAAAAAAAAAAAAAAAATTTAAAAATTAGCCAGGTGTAGTGGCCCGTGTCTGTATACCCAGTTACTGGAGAGGCTGTAATTGTGTGGTGAAGAATGTGTTAATTAATTTGATTGTGGTAATTATTATACAATGTATGTGTATCTCAAATTATCATGTTGTATACATTAATATAATTTTCATTTGTCAATTATACCTTAATAAAGCTGAGGAGGAAAAATTTTAATGTAATCCTGTCAAGACCATTTTCCACTATGACTGGCTTTCCTTCATACTTTCCCTTAGAATGGCCTTGGGCATTACGACTTTGAAACAAGGGGAAGTTGTGTTGAAGATATTCCATTTTAATTGTAATTTAGAAAAACAGTTTGGAAAATTTCAATAAAATGATAGAGAAATTATAGATTCTTGATGTAGATACATGTGAAGGATATTCTTTTGCCATCTTAAAATGTATTTACTAAATAACCAAAATAATTCAAATTAATGAAATATGAAAAGAAAAACCACAAGAATAAATAATACAATCAATAGAAATTACTCTGATATCAAGAAGTAAATTATAACAACCACAATGAAATCACATCATATCCAAAAGAATAACTCATTAAAAGGAAAAGATAAGTTTGAATGGGAGTAATGAGTAAGTGCTTGGATTGACGATGAAATCAAAAGGAAGAGTTCCACACAGACAAAGTGGAAAAAATGTAAATATCTTGCCGATTTAACAAGAAATACTGGCTGAAGAAAATGTAAAAACTCATAATACATCCCAACTACAGTGAGAACATCAATAGCAAAGTGTTCAAAAAATATCATCAATTCCAAGATAATTCATGGAATTCTCTTAAATTGATAATATTGTGCAAAAATTGCCCTCAGAACCTATGACTCATATGAACAGAACTTAATATGCTAGGCATGGTGGCTCACACCTGTAATCCCAGTACTGTGGGATGCCAAGGCAGGCAGATCCTTTGAGCCCAGGAGTTTGAGACCAGCCTGGACAACATGGCGAAACCCTGTTTCTACAAAAAATACAAAAATTAGCGGGGCATTGTGGTGCATGCCTGTAGTCCCAGCTACTTGGGGTGAGGGCCTGAGGTAGGAGCATCGCTTGAGCATGGGAGGTCAAGGCTGCACTGAGCTGTTATCGTGCCACTGCACTCCAGCCTGGACAATAGAGTGGGACTCTGTCTCAAAAACAAACAAACAAAAAACTTGACAGAGAGTTTCCCAAATTATCCGCAATCCTAAAAATTTAATTTGACATCCCAAACAATAAGTAACGAAATTATAATAAATTATTCTAAACTACCAAATTAAAAAAAAATTTTTGATCAATCTAGAGGAAAGACTGAATTATCTTTCTATTCTCTCCATGGAAAATATTATAAAATCAATGTCATATCAAGAGGCAATTCAGAGTATACAGCAAAAATACATATGTTAGAAAAAAGTATTATGGTGTTTTTAAGGTTGTTAATAAGTGCAAGTGTGCAGTATTTCTGGATTTTTGTATTTGTCAACTTCTGAAAATTTTGAATTTCTTGTGATTTCTTTTCTCATTCTAAATAAATACATTTGCATCTTCGTAAATTTTCTTAAAAATCTTATTTTCTGCCTCTCTCCAGATAAGCTTCATGCCCCCCAAAACAAAAGTCTATTCCTATACACACCTCCACTGTAACTCTTAGCAATTGTGGGTCCCTTCTCAATACTTACAAAGTGTGGTCACAGACATACACATTCACGCACACACACTGCCAGTTGTGATTCAATCTCATCTAAGAATAAAGGCTGTGTAATGCCTTTGCATTTGATTAACTAAAAGGCCACCCTCTTAACATTCCATCTCCAGAATGAATTAATGTCTGTATCTCTAATGTAGCAGACCTGCTTACACCTTTTAAACTTGCTACTCTTCAAGTCTTTACCACAACCATGCTGGAAAGGAAAATAAAAAAACAAAATCTAAACAACCTAAGAGCCTCAGTTTCATCTAAGACCCCTCTCCTCAGTTTTCATTCAATTTACAATGCTTCCTGGGCTGCACTGAAATGGGATGTTAGTATTTCTCAAGATGCAATTATTTCTTGTTAAAATAATAATAATCATCATCATCATCATCTAGGTGCTGTGAGTATCAGGGACACTGGACAAGAAAGATAAGCAAGCCACTGCCGTCTGATTCCTACATAGCAGGTTTGTATTTTGTGACAAAGGTAGCATGTATTATTTTCTGTGCCCAGAAATTTCTAATGGGAATATGTATTATAATGACATCTTTCATACTGTGATGTTGAAACCATCTCCACAAAGTTCACAAGAATTGCATGTTGAGTTCTGGACAGAAATATAGTTATAATTAAGCATTAATCAGGCTGCACTCTGGCCCACTTCCTTGTTGTTAAAACTCATGTAGCACTAGATACTGGTCATTTGCATGCTCATTGTTCCATAGATAGAATTTCTGACATTAGGGTCATAGGCTGTTTAAGAATCGATTTGCATGCCCACTGCTCCCATAGGGAGGATGTCTGACACGAGGGTCATAGACTATTTAAGAAATAATTTGCATCCCCATTGTTCCTACAGACAGGATCTCTGTCATTAGAATCATAATGCTTTTGTTTAAGGCTTTTGTTAAATTTTGTAAAATTTCTCATTTCTTGTGATTTCTATTCTCATTCTAAATAAATACATTTATATCTTTGCAATTTTTCTTTAAGACCTTACTTCTGCTTCACTCAAGATTGTTTTTCAGACCCCTAATTCCAGCAACCAGTTTGAAGACCCCCACAGAAGAGTGAGATCAGCAGGAGAATACACCTCATTCATCTCCCTATTCCATGACTTCACTGTGCACTCTGGGACCAATCAACAATCTCCACACTTCAGTTCACTCCAAAACCCTTAAAAATTTTATCCTCAAATTCTTCAGGGAGATGGATTTGAGGCTCGCTCCCATCTCCTTGTTCAGTGACCCTGCAATTGAATCTCTTTCTCTGCGCCAACTCAGCATCTTGGTGTATTGACTTGCTGTATGCATCAGGCAATAAGCCTATTACAGCTACGGTAGTCTATCCAATATGAAACAAGAAATAAAATTCTGTTAATGCCATGTTGAGTATTATCCTGGCTCTAAAAGTATATTTGAAATGAGAATTGTAAATCCAAAAGCTTGTTTAAGTACAATAGGCAAATTTTACTGGAACATATAAATATGACGGGCCTCTATTTATTGGCCTATCCAGTTTCTTTAAAAGGCTGGAAAAAGTAAACCTTTCCCTTACAGTTTTGTATGCTTCTCTAGGTTCTAAATTAGGTATTTATCTAAATAGTATAGAATTCGTGTTTGTAATTCAGGAGGTAAAGAAGAGTATTAAAGGGACTTGATTTAGTTTTAGACCCAGGAAACCCTGCAAGCACTTTGATGTGCTGGATGTCCTGCAGTTGGTGGCTTGTGTTGATACTGGCAATGAACCATACTACTGACTAGTTTTTCTTGTACAGGCAATGAGAAAGATTAGCATATTGGCTTAATCAATTTTTAATGAAGGAGATATATACTAATGACCAAATATTTGATACTGCTGTTGCAGAAGAGCAAAATTTAAATTTTCAAAAGGACAGAATTATTAGGAGAACTACTTTGGGAACTGGATTTTCTATATAATCGTTTGTTCCCATCTTCTAATTGTCCCCTGGCTTTCTTCTTCAGTCTAGGATATGGATGAATAATTAAACGAAGAAATATTTCAGATTCTTTCCTGTATGGATTTTATACATAGCATTCAAGCACTGCTGATTTACCATGAATTGATTATACTTTACTGTGGGCTCAGTCTTTGATCATTTGCTCTTTTGGCTAATTAGCAAGATTAAGTGATTTGTCCTAAACCATGCTCTAAGAATTAAGACTTCATTAATAATGCACTAAGAATTATATACATGCTACAGAAAGCAATCTTAGAGATCTGTATTTGTCAAGACTCCTGACTGCGTGTGACTTAACATGAATCAGTTTATTGGTCCCCTTAACATGAATCAGTTTATATGGTCCCAATGTGGGAAAGATAGAGTGGAGGGATATAGAGATTCTCTTTATCCACATAAACCAAAGAAATGTAGAATTTAAGACTTTGTGTTTCTAACACTGTAGGAGAGAACAGTTCATTCAGAGCTCTTAATATTTTAGGAACTAGAGATTAATTTAGTAAAAATTACTAGATCATCAATGTCACATTTGTTTGAATTGTGAAAAGTTGCCTCCAGCAGAAGGATTGAAAAACAAAAAACAAAAAACAAAAAAACAACAAACAAACAAAAAAAACCAAACACTCTCTGGGCAGATGAATTACAAAAGGCATCTCTTTGGGTAAATAAACAATGAAAATCTAAAAAACAAAACACTCTTTTAAACTGATAAACAACCCAAGGCTAACAAACCAGCCTTCCATTTACCCTCTTGGCTGGATGCATTTGTGAAAAGTACAATCTGCAAAATCATACAATTGATTTTGGAGAGTTCATCGGATTTTTCTGACTCTTGAATACAGTATTACACTGGACTCTTTTTTTGGTGTTGGAGGGCAGTATCCGCCAGGCTCACAATGAAGTCATTAATTTTGTTATTACATCTCTTCCATCACCACTTCCCACCCCTGGCAACTACAGTGTACCACATGACCACAAATTCTTGCTCACAGTGGATTGGACACCGGACCTAAGTTGGGCCAATCAGAACTACTTCCCGGCAATTTGCGATTGTCACTGAAAGAAATTGTAATCCTCCTTAGAGGTGCTGCAGTGTGGGCAGCTTCCATGCACAACATGCAACATTTAAAAACCCAGTATAGGCAAAGAAAGAATGAAGCAGACATAGAGGGTAGGGTGGAGAGAAGCTACATAGGGTGGAGATGACCCTCTGCTCTTCTGAAGGCCTTTGGGGTCTGATACAAACCCCTGTGTCCCAATTATAAATTCTCCTTTTCTTCTTTACCTAGGTTAAAGTGTTGCATTCATAATTCCCACTTCAGGAAGACTGAAAACCAGACTTTATTCTGTTAGATCCCAAGATATCAAGGAAGAGGAAAAGGGAAGAGCCCCAGGCACTATTAAACCACAGCTACAATCACTGCCATTTGAAACTTCCCACCAAACAACTTTACTATTCTGATTTAATTTCAACTCCCAGGGAGAGTTAGTATTAGGAGGAAGTACCTATCATCCATGATAATCCACCAGCTCTGGGGGTTTAGAAGGGAAAGGATGGAGGTCTCAGTGCTTGCGGCTAGGCTGACAGCTGAGCAGGGCTCCAGCTCACCTTAATCTCACTCCTGTGGATACCTGCACTAGGGGCCTGAGCATTCTCACAGATCTCTGCATAGGAGGCTGCCCTTAGGCATTATTAAGGTGTGAAAGCAGCAAGAAAGAGCAGAATTAAACTGCTTTTCTCTAATGTATCCTTTTACAGCCCAGTGTATTTTGCCCTAGGCTAGCCTTTTCTTCTCCTTTCACCCTCCACATGCCAGTCCGAGACAGCCTTTCTTCTCACAGGAATTATTGTATTATTTCTTAAATTCTTTTTTTCTTCTCCATGGCTTTTCTAGAGGAAACCTAACAGTGTGGGTTTATCAACCATTTTGACAAGACTCTGAATTCCACTGAACAGATTTTTGAATAAAAATTATGAACAAAGAAAGTGTAGTAAATCTGCTAATAGAAAAACTGACTATACCTTGTGGGAAAATTTGTGTGTGTGTGACATTCCATCGTGTACCTGCCAGAGAAGAAAACAACTGGGCCTGTTACTCAAATTGTTCAATTTTTAAGCAGGTCCATTGTTATGATTGGACTTTATTCCAATATAAGCACTTGCAAAAGGATGACATAAAGTGAGAATATAATAGAATGATTATATGTAATGAGTTTACTGAAGAACTTCTACATCTTGGAGTATAAACAATGTTTTGGATTTTTTTGTTTGTTTGTTTTTCTCCCATCATTTTCGGCAGTGTTTTCTTGCATTTCTCCTTGCAAGCCTTTTAAGCAATATCATCTACAATTTTCTGCTTGCTTATGATTATCAAAATTAAACCCAGTTCTATTTATTTAAAACTGCAACATTTTTATATTTGATCTAAAGTTCTTCTTACCCCAAGCATACTTAATCAGTCCTGCTCAGTGTTGCCCATAGAATGTTTTTAGTCTATGAATGATTTGCTAGTGGTCAGAGGCAAATTAAGTATTTAGATATATGTATATTAATTTGACTTTTATGTAACATCCAATCCCATATAAACACCTTCTTAAACTCTGAGGCCCTATCATAAGCACCTTCTTAAACTCTGAGGCCCTATCACATGGACCCAGTGGCACTGCTGAGGCCCTCTTCCGTAAATCCTGATAATCACAGGGAATTGGGATGTAGTGGAGATTTGTTCCCATCATCTTCCCAAGCACCACATTTCCTTCAAGCTCTGTTGGTACAGAACCTACAGAAGTCTTCCCTAACTTAGTGTCTTGTCCATGTGCGCCCCCACACCTTGAGGGGCAGATCTCAAAGCTCTCTGAAAAGCCCTCATGACATTCAGCTACAGAAGCAATGGCACTTTTGAAGAACTCAAGATTACTGCAGCTCAGCTTCATCTACCTGGGGAGTCAGTTTCCAGAGATATTTCCTTTTAGTCACCTCTTGTCCTGGTTTATTTTTGTTGCTATAACTGAATACCTGCTACATCTGGTGAGGGGCTTATTGCTGGTGGGGACTCCCTTTAGAGTCTCCTGGCCTTCGATGTAGGGCATCACATGGTGATGAGCATATAAGGGAGAAGCAAAGTGGCTTTGATAATAGACTCAGCTGCATGACAAACCATTAGTCCATTGACCCACTAATTCATTAATTCATGAATGGATTAACCCATTTGCAAAAGCAGGGCCCTCGACCCAATCATCTCTTAAAGGCCTTACCTCTTAATGCTGTTACATTAGGGATTAAGTTTCAACATGAGTTTTGGAGGAGACAAATATTCAAACCATAGCACCCCTACATTTTTAAAAATCATATATATATATATATGTATTTCTTTTTTTCATAGCTTTATAAGGTACATGAGAAATTTTGTTACATGTATCTAATGAATAGTGATCTAATCAGGTTATTCAGGGTGTCCATCACCTGAGTACAATACATTTTTGCTAAGTATGATCATTCTAATGTGCTATCACACATTGAAATTATTCCATCTTACTATATGTTTGTACCATTTAACCTACTTCTCTTCATCCTACCCCTGCCCCCCACCCTTCCTAGTCTCTGTTATCTATTTTTCTGCTCTCTCCCTCCACGTGTTCAAATAATTTATCTCCCACATATAAGTGAGAATATATGATTTTTGTGTTTGTGTGTCTGGCTTATTTTACTTAACATAATGTTCTCCAAGCTCAACCATGTTACCACATTTTTTATGGCTGAATAGTATTCCATTTTGTATATACATCATATTTTCTTTATCCATTAATTTGCTGATGGTTGATTCAATATCTTTGCTATTGTGAATAGCGCTGCAATAAACATGTGAATGGAGGTATCACTTTGGTGTATTGATTTCTTTTCATTTGGGTAGCCACCCAGTAGTGGAATTGCTGGATCAAATGGTAATTCTAGGCCTGGCACAGTGGCCCATGCCCATAATCCCAGTACTTTTGGAGGCCGAGGAGGGTGGATCATTTGAGTTCAGGAGTTCGAGACCAGCCTGGCCAACATGGTGAAACTCTGTCTCTACTAAAAAAAAAAAAAAAAAAAAAAAAAATAGCTGGGTGTTGTGATGCACACCTGTAATCCTGGCTACTCAGGAGGCTGAAGTAGGAGAATCACTTGAACTTGGGAGGTGGAGGTTGCAGTGAGTTGAGATTGCGCCACAGCACTCCAGCCTGGGCAACAGAGCGAGACTCTGTCTCAAAAAAAAAAAAAGAAAAAAGAAAAAAGAAAAAAAGTTATTCTATTTTTAGTTTTTAAAGAAATTTCCATACTGTTTTTTATAGTGGCTCTACTAGTTTACATTCTTACCAACAGCGTATAAGAGTTCTCTTTTCTATTCATCCTTGCCAACATCTGTTATTTTTGTCTTTTTAATAAAGCCATTCTGACTGGTGTAAGATTATACCTCATTGTGATGCTGATGTACAATTCTCTGATGATTAATCTTATAAATTATTCCTAGCTATTGAAAATGGGGTTGCCATCTTGATTGAGTATTTTTTCATTTACCTGTTGGCTGTATGTATGTCTTCTTTGTAGAAATATCTAGTCATATCCTTTGCCCACTTTCTAATGGGATTGTTTGTTGTTTTCATCTCGAATTGGTTGAGTTCCTTTTATATTCTGGATATTATTCCCTGTCAGATGAACAGTTTGCAGATTTTTCTTCCATTCAACAGGGTGTCTCTTCACTGTGTTTACTATTTCTTTTGCTGGGCAGAATCTTTTTAGTTTGATTAGGTCCCATTTATTTATTTTCTTTTCATTGCCGTGCTTTTGAGGTCTTATAAATTCTTTGCCTGGGCCAGTGTCCATGAGTTCTTCCTAGATTTTCATCTAGTATTTTTATAGTTTCAGATCTTACACATAAGTCTTTAGAACATTTTGAGTTGAATTTTTTTTTTTTTTTTTTTTTTTTTGACAGAGTCTCATTCTGTCGTCCAGGCTGGAGTACAATAGTGCAATCTCAGCTTACTGCAGCCTCTGCCTCCTGGGTTCAAGTGATTCTCCTGCCTCAGCCTCCTGAGTAGCTGGGACTACAGGTGCATGCCACCATGCCTGGCTAATTTTTTGTACTTTTAGTAGAGACGGGGTTTCACCCTGCTGGCCAGGCTGGTCTCAAACTCCTGACCTCATGATCCACCCACCTCGGCCTCCCAAAATGCTGGGATTACAGGTTTTATTTATTTTTGTTTTGTTTTGTTTTGTTTGTTTTTTGACAGGGTCTAATTTTGTCAACCAGGCTGGAGTGCAGTTGTGTGATCACAACTCACTGCAACCTCTATCTCCCTGAGCTCAAGCAATACTCCTACCTCAGCCTCCTGAGCCGCTGGAACTACAGGCACACCCTGCCATATCAAGCTATTTTATTTTATTTTTTTTGTACTTTTTGTAGAAATGTGGTTTCTTGAACTGGTCTTGAACTCCTGGGTTTAAACAATCCACCTTTCTCAGCCTCCCAAAGTGCTGGGATTCTACTTTTAATTTTTAAAGAAATTTAAAACTAAAATTTTAAATAGGCTGAGAAGAGGTGTGAGCCACCACAGCTGGTGAGGACTTTTATCATGAAGAAATGTTAAATTTTATAAAATGTTTTTTCTGCATCTATTGAGATGATCATATGATGCATCACATTTACTTATTTGCATATTTTAAACCATCGTGGTATAAATCCTAACTAATGGTGGTATATTATCTTTTTGATGGGCTGTTGGATTTGGTTTGCTAGTACTTTGTTGAGAATTTTTGCCTTTATGTTCATCAGGGATAGTAGCCTGATGTTTTCTTTTTTTTTTTTTTTGGTTGAGTTCTTGTCTGATTTGGGGATCAGGGTATTGCCTGCCTCATAGAACAAGTTAGGGAGAATTTCTTCCTCTTCAATTTTTTTGTAATAGTTTCAGGAGAATTGATATTAGTTTGTCTTTGTATGTTGGATAGAATTCAGCTGTGAATCCCACTGGTCCCGGGCATTTCTTTATTGGGAGACTTTTTATTACTGATTGAGTCTCACTACTTGTTATTGATCTGTTTGGGTTTTCTTTGTCTTTCTGATTCAGTCTTTGTGGGTTGTATGTTTCCAGGGACTTACCCATTTCCCATATGTTTTCTAGTTTTTCAGAATATAGTTATTCATAATACTCTCTGATGACCTTTCATGTATCTGTGGTATCTGTTGTAATGCCTCCTTTTCCATTTCTGATTTGTTTATTTGGGTGTTTTCTTTTCTTTTTTAGTTTGACTAGCAGTTTTTCAGTTTTGTTTATCTTTTCAATGAACTAACTTTTCATTCCACTGATCCTTTGCATTTTTTAAGCCTCTATTTCACTTAGGTCTATTCTGATCTGTGTTACTTCCTTTCTTCTGATAATTTGGGGTTTGGTTAGTTCTTTTCTTTTTCTTTTTTTTTTTTTTTTTCTTGAGATGGAGTCTCGCACTGTTGCTCAGGCTGGAGTGCAGTGGTGCAATCTCGGCTCACTGCAACCTCTGCCTCCTGGGTTCATATGATTCTCCTTCATCAGACTCCCAAGTAGCTGGGATTAAAGGGGCCTGCCACTATACCCAGCTAATTTTTTGTATTTTTAGGAGAGACGGGGTTTCAGTATGTTGGCCAGGCTGGGTCTCAAACTCCTGACCTCATGATCTGCCCACCTCGGCCTCCCAAAGTGCTAGGATTACAGGTGTTAGCCACCATGCCTGGCCTGGTTACATCTTCTGTTTCTAACTCCTTGAGGTGCATTGTTAGATTGTTAGTTTGTAATCTTTCTGCTTTTTTGATGTAGGCATTTATTGTTATAAACTTTCCTCCTAGCACCTCTTTTACTGTATCACACAGGTTCTGGTATGTTGTGTTTCCATATTTATTTCTCTCCAGAAATTTTTTGATTTCCATCTTAATTTCTTTATTGACCCAATTGTCATTCAAAAACTGTTGCTTAATTTTCATGTATGTGTACAGTTTCCAGAGTTCCTCTTGGTATTAATTTCTGGTTTTATTCCGTTGTAGTCTGAGAGGTTACTTGACATGATTTTAAGTTTTTAAATTTGTTGAGACTGATTTTGTAGCCTAACATATGGTCTATCCTGGAGAATGCTCCATGCGCCAAAGAAAAGAATGTATATTCTTCAGTTGTTGGATAGAATGTTCTCTAAACATCTGTTAGGTCCATTTGGTCTAAAGTTTAGTTTAAATCCAATGTTTCTTTGTTGATTTTCTGTCTAGATGCTAATGCTAATGCTGAGAGTGATGTACTGAAGTTTCCCCACTCTAATTATATTCCAATCTATCTCTCTCTTTAGAGCTAGTAATATTTATTATGAATCTGGGTGATCCAGTGTTAACCCTACTAAATTTTTCTCATAGTTTATCTTTAAGCTCCTCTCCTTCACATGGGTTGGGCTGGGCAAGAGTGAAGGCGGACATAGAAAAACCTCTCCCAAAAACATCATTTCTTACACTTTTATTTCTCTGTTGATCTGATATATGGAAGAGGGAGGGTGCTTTGAATTGAATGGGCCCAGTGCTATTATTTTTAGATAGTATAGGGATGATATGGTTTGACTCTGTGTCCCCACTGAAATCTTATCTCAAATTGTAATCCCCATAATCCCTATGTGTCAAGGACAGGTCCAGGTGGAGGTAATTGGATCATGGGGGTAGTTTCTCCCATGCTGTTCTCATGATAGTGAGTGAGTTCTTGTGAGATCTGATGGTTTTATAAGTATCTGGCATTTCCCCTACACATACTCACTCCACCTTGCTGCCATGTAAAGAAAGTGCCTGCTTCTCTTTTGCCTTCTGCCATGATTGTAAGTTTCCTGAGGCCTCCCCAGCAATCCATAACTATGAGTCAATTAAACCTCTTCCCTTTGTTAATTACCCAGTCTCAAGTATTTCTTCCTAGCTGAGTGAGAACAGACTAATATAATGGCTTTCTTTAGAGTATGGGAATATGCGGTTAATTTCTATTTCATCTTCAAATCTTAGCTATAATTCTGGCCCAATAAAAACATATTACTCTCATATGTAAACAGGAGATCTTATAACATATAATATCATATCATATTTGCCTCAGTAGATTGCAATTGGATTGAAAGAAGAAAGTCAAAACTATTCTATTATTTGTCACATTCTACATAGGCAGCTGGGAACTTAAGCAGTGACTATGCTGGGTAGCTTAACTTCTAATGAGGAGCAACAGCCCAGGGTGCAGGGAATTCCTAACTTTAGACCCAGCTAGGTTTCCTTTACTATTAGTAAACCCTGCCTAAACTTTCATATGCAGGTAGTCTGTTTCTCTGAAATAAAGGATGTCACAATAATTAAAATCTGTTAATATATGTGAAGTTCTTAGAACAGCACTTGACACATAGTAAGTACAAATATAATGAATTCTTATAATTGTATGTTGCTTCAACATCCATTTTGAATGTAAATTGCTTAACTTTCCATATTCAATGAGTTAATAGGTTTGACTTCCTCATACAAGAGGCAGAGCTTAGTCACCCTTGACAGAGTTTTCAGTTCTCCACCTCTTCCCAGTTTTTCAAGGTGTTTCATTCAGATATCTGTCTCATTAACTGCCTCCTGGTGACTACTTCCCTATGAGATAGTTACATTCAACCTACTTTACTTGCTCTACCCACTCCCACATGTGGCATGTGCTTTGTAGATAGGCCACAGTGACCACTTTTCAGTCACTGCAGGACTGCATTGAACTCCTGCCCACTTGCTCTTAAACCCACCAGTTGTAACTCCCCACCGGAAATCTACCTAGGAAATGGCCTGAACCCCAATAAAGGCTTTGGCCCTCAAGTCTCTTACTCTCTCTCTCTTGCTCCCCACTTGACAGTTGAGTGTGTGTCCTGGACTCCCTCCTTCCTGTTGGTCCTGAAAAATGTGCTGCTCTCTTCTCTCTAGGGTATATGTGAGTAATAAAACTGCTTCTATTATTCCATGTGATATAGTTTGGCTGTGTCCCTACCCAAATTTCATCTTGAATTGTAGCTCCCACAATTCCCACATGTTGTAGGAGGGACCCAGTGGGAGGTAATTGAATCTTGGGGGTGGGTCTTTCCTGTGCTGTTCTCGTGATAGTGAATAAGTCTCACGACATCTGATGGTTTTAAAAAGGGGAGTTTCCCTGCACAAGCTCACTCTTTGCCTGCTGTCATCCATGTAAGGCGTGACTTGTTCCTCCTTGCCTTCCATCATAATTGTGAGGCCTCCCATCCATGTGGAACTGTGAGTCCATTAAACATCTACCCTGTATAAGTTACCCAGTCTCTGGTATGTCTTTATTAGCAGTGTGAAAACGGATTAATATACCATGTGTTTTGTTGTGCTGCCTCTTCTGCATCTCACATGACCAACATACCCGAACCTAACTTCTTTTCCAGTCATGGCTCTCCTACAGAGTGGCTATCTTGGTAGGAATAAACTATTCACAGGTCTGATGAGAGTCACAAAGGCATTTGCCAGTATAAGTTTCCTGTGAGAAGAACAATTGGACATGGGTCAGACACTTTAGCAAGTAAGTATTCTGACAAAAGATAAAGGTCAGGATAAAAATCAAATTAGAGAAAAAAAAATACAACAACTCAATAAACGTTAGCTGTTAAGTATAGCTTTGTCTACCCAAAATACTTTTCTAATTATCTTATTTCGGTAAAACACTGCTGTAGATTGCAAAAACAGCCCAATTTTCTGTTCCTCTGTGTATAAATGCCTTTTACAATGATCAAGAGGTAGAGACTTTTCCCCCAGTTGCTGACTCTGGGCTGGGCTAGTGACTTGTTTTGGCCAATAGAATGTGATAGAAATTACATTTTGCCTGTCTGAGCCTAACTCTCAGAAGGTCTTGTGGACTTTTGCTCTCTCTTGAGATTTTTTCCTCTATTATGAGAACAAGCCCAAACTAGCCTACTGAGGGTAATAGACCATGGGGAAAAAAGCTGAGTCACTTCAATTGGAAATCAGCCAACCCCAGAAACAGAGCTGCTCAGCTGATGGGCAATTGATTACAGGCACCTGGGGAGGCCCAGCCAGTCAAACCCAGAACAGCCCGGCTGAGCTCAGCCTAATTCTGTGACTTTCAGGATGAGTAACAAAATAAATGATTCTTATATTAAGCCAAAATTTTGGGAGCAATCTTCCTCTTGTCAATGTCTATCTCAGTGCTATTTCAGACTCCTTTCATACTGTCAAATCTCACTCAACTTTTAGCATCTATTTCAATTGGCATCTCTTCCAAGAAGATTTTTCTAATTTCCTCAAGTGATGTGTTATCTCCCCTATAATTGAACCCCATTTTGATATTTGTGTCCCTTTTTAGTTTTTTTTTTAACTTGTTTTCTATTAGAGGTGTTAGTGTCCTACTCATTTTGCTTCTCCCACAGCTAGTAAGTGGACATCCAGGAGGTACAAGGATATATCCCAGACCTGGCCAGTCATGCTACCATTTCCCATAATAATCTCCTTAAGAAGTGAGCACCAGACCCAAGTCATTCAGAGACTACCTGTAAGATATAGGCACTGAGGGAAAGAGTCTGGTTTTTCTTTTAGATGAAGAGCTATAAGAATGGAATTGAGACTAGGAGAGGAACATCCAAAGGAGAGAAAATGACTGCAGTGGGAGAGAACAAGAGCTATGATCAAAAAGAGGAGAGACAAGCAGCACTGAGGAAGACAGAAGGGTAAGAGGTAAGAATTCTATCAACACTGAGATACTGAGACCTGGATCTGTCCTGCTTTGGAAGTAATTGATTCTCTCTCCTTTTTTTTTTTTTCTTCTCAAGCTCAAGTGAGTTGTGTTTTGGTTAATTGCAAAAAGAAAAGAATCCTAAGCATCTTGTGAACTGAGGCAGGTTAATATGAATGATTCTCCAGTGCTATATCACCTATAGATATGTTGACTACATAATGTATTATCTATATTGGGACACTTCTGAGAGCAAAATGGAGTGCTAGTAATAATTATTCTGAAAAACCTAGTGCTAAATGAGACTGTCTCTTTGGGTTTCCCAGAAAAAAATCAGAAAAGCTGGATCTTCAAAGCTGAGGATTAGATGCTGGATTGTTGTGTTACAAAAATCCAGGTCTAGACCTTCTATGGGTCCCCTTCTTTGTAGCAGTCAGCCACTCACCCTTACAACCCTATTATCTACAAAAATACAGCTAATAAACAAAAACTCACAGGAAGCAAAGATTTCTGGAACAGGTAGCAATTAAACTCTTTGGAACTACTTTGTGTTTGTGTGGGATAGTTCTTGAATTTGTGTTTGTAATCACTATAACTTAAAGGAAGAAAAAAATTAGGTATTAGTTCTCATGTATGATAATTTTCCTTCAAGATATTATGTTTTCTATCCTTGGTGTGGGGGAGGCAGTAGAAGTAGCAAATTAATATAATGTTTAAGTTAGTTGTTGAATATATATGGTATATAAAAGTTAAAACTCAGATAAAACTTTGTGTTAGCAACACAGATGAACACAATGTGGGCTAAAGCTGAAGAAATGTTTTGATTTCGATGATTACCTTTTATCTTCCTCTATAGGCTATACCTGAGACAACAGTAATTAATCTCACAATCTCCTGTACCTGATATAATGGCTTAGGGGCAGAGGAGAACTACTGTAGTGTAAGTGGGGCTTGTGTTCTGATGGGCAATGGCAATAGGCAGGACCATTAATACAGACTCAGGCATATGGAAGTAGTATTATTGTGCCCACCTTGCTAATTTAAAACTCACTTTACACTTTAGAATTTCTCCCATGAAATAAGCAACCAAATATGTATCTACAGTAAAGTCATTTGGTGGGGGGATTGGGTATTTAATATTAATATGGTTAATATTTACATTAACCTCTACATTCATCCTGAGGATAAGAATAAGATCAGAACAACCAGGGAATAAGAGATAAGGATGACCACTTTTATCTTTACATTCTTTATCTCCTCTTTGTAGAAATAATAATAATAATAATTAAAGCTCTTTTCTTTCTTAGAAGTGTGTGGTGTTGAGTTCTCAACCCAGATGAACTTTGTGAGTGAGCTATAGAGAACTGAGATAGACCCAAAATAATCCAGCAGCCATTCTATAAAGTTGAGAGGTGAAAGAAAATTTCTTTTAAGTAATATTAAGTACCCACTTGGTAGGTAATTACAATAGGAGAAATTAAAATGACAAAGACACAAATGGGTCCACTACAAGACAAGCTAAGAAAAATGCTAAAGAGGGGTTACAAATAACAAATATCACAGTGGGGTTTGCTGATGGAATAGATAACGTCATGTCTGAAAAAAATTAGAAAAACCTCCTTGGAAAAGAAGCTATTTGAAATGGGCCTTTTATGTTGGGGATTTTTTTCTGAGGAATGAAAGAGGCATTTCAGGAATAATCAAAATCTAAGAAGAAAGAAAGTTTGGGACAGTTTCCAGGAATAGGTAGTGGTAAATTTCGACTGCAAGATTAATAAGGCTAGAAAAGCAGTGCCATTTAGTAGGGAAATACACATTTCAAACCATATTACTCCCTAATGTTAGTTAGCATGTTAGCCTATCACTGAACTTTGCTCAGTCCCTCATCCCCTCATCGCACACACACACACACACACACACACACCACATTCTCAGCAAATACTTTGAAATTTGTTGGTCATAATCTGATGTAGTCATGGTAGATATTTTGTACTGTAGAGCTGTGCTAGTTGTTAAGTTTAGCCTAAAGCTGCCTCCTTACATATTTAAAATTCAGCCTAAAGATTTCTCCATACACAGTGAACTGTAACCTAACCTAAATTGACATGTAAACACACTGTAACCTACTCTTATGGCAATCATCAAGTTCCATCTATTAAAACTATGTTCAAATAGGGTAAATGCTGAGCTGTACATGATCTGGCTGTTCCTGTACCTCACTTCCATTTTCTGTAGGTCATTTTCCTTATTCTGCCCCTAAGTCTTCTTCCATCACACAGCTGTGCTGGAGTCTCTCTAAGCCTACTCTTGCTTGGGAGGCTGCTCAATTCCTGAAATATTCTTTGTTCAATTGAATTCTATCAAATTTGATTTGTCTAAGGTTTTTTTCTGTTTACAAATGATGTCAGAAGTGGGATCCAAAGAAAAGCTTCCAGTGACCCCCAGGAGCACTGAGTGACCAAGCAAGGTACCTGCTGGGCCCATTGTATCCATTGTTTTCTTGTTGAAACTGGGGATTATTGGTTAGTTCTCCCTTGAATTCTGAAGCCCCACAGATTTGTGTTTTGAGGGATTCTGAGTTTGAGCAAATTTCTGATCCAGACTGGGTTGGAAGTTGCAGCATAAATTCGGCTGGGCCCAGAATCAGATTGGCTCTGTTAATTAACTGAATTGGATCTAGTTAGAGGTCTTAGGTGTCTGACTGGCTCAGAGAGAAACTAGGATTAAATCGTTATACTACAGGGGATGCAAACTTCAGCTTTCATACATTTACAGAGATTTTTGTCAATTTTTCCTGGGCATTTGGGTATGGAAAAATTGTTAAGTTGATCAAGGAGATCTGAGAGTCAAAGCCAAGATTCAGAGTAAAAATGGGATCCTTAATTTCTTAAGAACTGAGTAATCTACCTTCCAGCTATGCCTACATTTACACATGAAAAGTATTAGGCCCCAGAAGCAGCAAATGGTTATAGAAATGGCAAAATCTTACTAAAGATAGTTTAAAATTAGAGTGGAACATTCCAAGTGAACAACATTGCACTTTAAGAAGTGCATTTGAAAGTGAGGGCCCCCTAATTAGTCTCATCCACGGAGGAGTCTTTTTTTATTTATTTTTTAAACAAGAAAAGACTTTTGCTTAAAGGCAAATAAAAAGCTCAAGCAACTAATTGAGAAGAAAAATGGAAACTGCTAACATTTTCACTTAGTTACTATGATGGTTAATACTGAGTATCAACTTGATTGGATTGATCCTGGGTATGTCTGTGAGGGTGTTGCCAAAGAAGATTAACATTTGAGTTAGTGAGCTGGGAAAGGCAGACCCACCCTTAATCTGGGTGGGCACCATCTAATCAGCTGCCAGCACGGCTAGAATATAAAGCAGGCAGAAAAAACAAAAAACAAACAAACAAAAAAAAAAACGTGAAAAGACTGGACTGGCCTAGCCTCCCAGCCTACATCTTTCTCCCATGCTGGACCCTTCCTGTCCTTGAACATTGGACTACAAGTTCTTCAGTTTTGGGGACTCAAACTGGCTTTCCTTGCTCCTCAGCTTGCAGACGGCCTGTTGTGTGACCTTGTGATCATGTGAATTAATACTTAGTAAAGTCTCATACACACACACACACACATATTCTATTAGTTCTGTCCCTCTAGAGAACCCTGATTAAGGCAGTTACTATTCCATCCCAAAGGTGAAAAGAAAGCTATCCTAGATAATGTCTTTAGAAAAGGAAGATACTCAGTAAAGTAGGCTTGCTTCTTTTTCAGATCTATCCATACTGAGTTCAGGTATAGAGAATGCTTTCTTTGTCCTATTCCTTAATGTACTCCACCCTGAACTCAGTAATTTTAGCTAAGAAAGAGCAGCTGAATTAAAAAGATCATCTATCAAACTAAAACACACCTACCTGGCACTTAACCAGCTATCTTGAAAGACGTTTGTAAAAGCAATTTACATCTATAAAGGAAATCTCCATTTGTAAGAGCTCTGTCTATGTACATTAGAAACTCTTAACCATTGTTTTAGGTATGACAAGCCTTTCATGAGCGTCCCTGTGAAGAGACCACCAAACAGGCTTTGTGTGAGCAACATGGCTGTTTATTTCACCTGGGTGCAGGTGGGCTGAGTTCGAAAAGAGAGTCAGCAAAGGGAGAGATAGGGGTGGGGCCGTTTTATAGGATTTGGGTAGGTAAAGGAAAAGGGGGGTTGTTCTCTGGAGGGCAGGAGTGGGGGTCACAAGGTGCTCAGTAGGGGAGCTTTTGAGCCAGGATGAGCCAGGAGAAGGAATTTCACAAGATAATGCCATCTGTTAAGGCAGGAACAGGCCATTTTCACTTCTTTTGTGGTGGAATGTCAACAGTTATGGCAGGAACTGGCCACCTGGATGTGTACGTGCAGGTCACAGGGGATATGATGGCTTAGCTTGGATTCAGAGACCTGACATTCCTGTCTTCTTATATTAATAAGAAAAATAAAATGAAATAGTGGTAAAGTGTTGGGACGGCGAAAAGTTTGGGGGATGGTATGGAGAGATAATGGGCAATGTTTCTCAGGGCTGCTTCGAGTGGGATTAGGGGCTGCGTGGGAACCTAGAGTGGGAGAGATTAAGCTGAAGGAAGATTTTGTGGTAAGGGGTGATATTGTGGGACTGTTAGAAGAAACATTTGTCATTTAGAATTATTGGTGATGGCCTGGATATGGTTTTGTATGAATTGAAAAACTAAACGGAATAAGAGAAGGAGAAAAACAGGTATTAAAGTTCTAAGAATTGGGAGGACCAAGGACATCTGATTAGAGAGTGCCTAAGGAGATTCAGCATAGTCCTGCCAGCAAAGATTATTTATTTACTTCAAGAGTTAAGAGTGGCGGTTTGGGGATAGCACCAGGAGATATCAGCTGTGATGGCTTGGGGAAACAGTGTAAACCGGCAGTGTAAACAAGAGCAGGGCATGTATGAGTAGTTGAGAATGGTGAATAGGAGTATGACTGAAAGAAGATAGCAGGGATGACAAGTTTTTTTGGGGCACAGTCTAAGTTGGTCTGGTGTCTGGAATGAGACTGGGGCCTAATAAAAAGGAGCGTCTATACAGGAGCTCAAATGGGCTGTACCTTGTAGCATTCCAAGGACAGGCCTGAATCCTGAGAAGAGAAAGTGGTAAAAGTATTGTCCAGTCTTTTTTAAGTTGGTGGCTGAGCTTGGTGAGGTGTGTTTTTAAAAGAACATTAGTTCGTTCTACCTTTCCTGAAGACTGAGGAACGTAAAGGATATAAAGGTTTCACTGAATACCAACAGCCTGAAAAAATGCTTGGCTGATTTGACTAATAAAGGCTGGTTTGTTATCAGACTGTATAGAGGTGGGAAGGCCAAACTGAGGAATTACGTCTGACAGAAGGGAAGAAATGACCACGGTGGCCTTCTCAGACTCTATATGAAAGGACTCTACCTATCCAGTGAAAGTGTCTACCTAGACTAAGAGGTATTTTAGTTATCTGACTCGGGGCATGTGAGTAAAGTCAATTTGTCAGTCCTGGGCAGGGACAAATCTTCGAGCTTGATGTGTAGGAAAGGGAGGGGACCTGAACAATCCCTGAGGGGTAGAATAGCAGATGGAACACTGAGAAGTGATCTCCTTGAGGATAGATTTCCATGATGGAAAGGAAATAAGAGGTTCTAAGAGACGGGCTAGTGGCTTGTACTATAGCATAGCCTGCCTTTCCTGGTGTGTGGCGATTAGGCCGGGTGGAACTGCCATAAATAAACCAAGTGTGATCAGGGTGAGAAACAGGGAAGAAGGAAATGTGGGGAAATGGGGTGAACGTCAGGTGGATCAGAGAGATACAGTCATGTGGGTCAGGTGTGGTATCAGGAATAACGTGGGAGGCCGGATTGAAGTCCGGGCCAGGAACAATGGTAATTGTGGGACTTAACAAAGAGTGAGTACAGCTGAAGGAGCTGGGGAGCAGAAAGTATAAGCATCAGGTATGAGGAAGAAAATAGATTTTGGAAGTTATGAGAAATGTAGAGAGTAAGTTGAGGACAGTTTGTGATTTTGAGGGCCTCTAAAAGTATTAGGGTGGCAGCAGCCGCTGCACAGAGACATGATGGCTAGGCTAAAACAGTAAGGTCAAGTTGTTTGGACAGAAAGGCTACAGGGTGCGGTCCTGGCTCTTGTGTAAGAATTCTGACCGCACTAACCATGCCTAGGAAGGAAACGAGTTGTTGCTTTGTAAGGGATTGAGGTTTGGGAGATTAATCGGACACGATCAGCAGGGACAGCACGTGTGTTTTTATGAGAATTATGCTGAGATAGGTAACAGATAAGGAAGAAATTTAGGCTTGACTGAAGTAATGGGGGCTGTCTGTGAAGCTTTGTGGCAGTACAGCCCAGGTAATTTGCTGAGCCCGATGGGTGTCAGGGTCAGTCCAAGTGAAAGCGAAGAGAGGCTGGGATGATGGGTGCAAAGGAATAGTAAAGAAAGCATGCTTGAGATCCAGAATAGAATAATGGATTGTGGAGGGAGGTATTGAGGATAGGAGAGTATATGGGTTTGGCACCATGGGGTGGATAGGCAAAACAATTTTGTTGATAAGGCATAGATCTTGAACTAACTTGTAAGGTTTGTCTGGTTTTAGGACAGGTAAATTGGGGGAATGATAAGGAGAGTTTATAGGCTTTAAAAGGCCATGCTGTAGCAGGCGAGTGATAACAGGCTTTAATCCTTTCAAAGCATGCTGTGGGATGGGATATTGGCGTTGAGCGGGGTAAGGGTGATTAGGTTTTAGTGAGATGGTAAGGGGTGCATGATCGGTCGCCAAGGAGGGAATAGAGGTATCTTATACTTGTGGGTTAAGGTGGGGGAGTACAAGAGGAGGACGCAAAGGAGGCTTTGGATTGGGAAGAAGGGCAGCAATGAGATGTAGCTGTAATCCAGGAATAGTCAGGGAAGCAGATAATTTAGTTAAAGTGTCTCGGCCTAATAAGGGAACTGGGCAGGTGGGGATAACTAAAAGGAGTGCTTAAAAGAGTATTGTCTAAGTTGGCACCAGAGTTGGGGAGTTTTAAGAGGTTTAGAAGCCTGGCTGTCAATACCCACAACAGTTATGGAGGCAAGGGAAACAGGCCCTTGAAAATAAGGTAATGGGGAGTGGGTAACCTCCGTATTGATTAAGAAGGGGACGGACTTACCTTGCACTGTGAGAGTTACCCGAAGCTCGGCGTCTGTGATGGTCTAGGGGGCTTCCAAGGCGATCGGGCAGCATCAGTCTTCAGCCGCTAAACCAAGAAGATCTGGGAAGGAGTCAGAGAGCCTTGGGCCAGAGTTCCAGGGGCTCTGGGAGTGGCTGCTAGGTGAGTTGGACAGTCCGATTTCCAGTGGGGTCCCACACAGATGGGACGCGGCTTAGGAGGAATCCTGGGCTGCAGCCATTCCTTGGCCCAGTGGCCAGATTTCCGGCACGTGTAGCAAGCTCCTGGGGGAGGAGGTTCTGGAGGAATGCCTGGCTGCTGCGGTTCAGGCATTTGGAAGTTCTTGTGTGCTGGAGATGTGGCTGGGGTTTGTCTCACAGTGGAGGCAAGGAATTGCAACTTTTTTCTATTATTGTGCACCTTGAAGGCGAGGTTAATTAAATCCTGTTGTGGGGTTTGAGGGCTGGAATTTAATTTTTGGAGTTTTATTTAATGTCGGGAGCAGATTGGGTAATAAAATGTATTTTGAGAATAAGACGGCCTTTTGACCTTTTAGAGTCTAGGGCTGTAAGTGTCTCAGGGCTGCTGCCAAACGAGTCATGAACTGGGCTGGATTTTTATATTTGATGAAAAAGAGCCTAAACGCTATCTGATTTGGGATAAAGAAAAAGGAGCATTAACCTTGACTATGCCTTTAGCTCCAGCCACCTTTTTAAGAGTAAATTGCTGGGCAGGTGGGGGAGGGCTAGTCAGGGAACGAAACTGTAAGCCGGACCAGGTGTGAGGAGGGGAGGTGATAAAAAGATTATAGGGTGGAGGAGCGGAGGCTGAGGAAGAATTGGGACCTAGCTCGGCCTGGCGAGGAGCAGCCTGGGGAGGAAGGGAGAGGTCAGATGGGTCTGTAGAAAAGGAAGATTAGAAAGACTCAGTGACGCTTGGGGTTGGGACTGAGGGGACAGGTGGGAGGGAAAGAAGGAAAATTTGAGACGAGTTGCACTAGGCACAGAGACTAGGGAGGGACCGATGTGTAAAAGAATGCCTGGACATCAGGCACCTCAGACCGTTTGCCCATTTTACAAGAATTATTTAGATCTTGCAGGATGGAACAATTGAAAGTGCTGTTTTCTGGCTATTTGGAACTACTGTCGAGTTTGCTTCGGGGTCAAGCGGCATTGCAGAAGAAAATAAGATGCTTAGATTTTAGGTCAGGTGAGAGTTGAAGAGGTTTTAAGTTCTTAAGAACACAGGCTAAGGAAGAAGAAGGAGGAATGGAGGGTGGAAGGTTGCCCATAGTGAAGGAGGCAAGTTTAAAGAAAAGGGAGAGTAGAGACATGGAGGGAAGCGGTTCGGGGGTTCTTACCCTCCAGAAAAGTGGGAAAGGGGTTGGGGGCGCAGAGATACGAGGTTGAGGTGCGGAAATAAGGGATCAGGGAACAGAGATATAAGAGGTTGGGGAGCGGAAATAAGGGATCGGGGTGCAGAGATATAAGAGGTCAGGGCACGGAAATAAGGGATTGGGGCGCAGAGATAGGTCAGTGCACAGAAATAAGGGATTGGGGTGCAGAGATATAAGAGGTTGGGGCATGGAAATAAGGGATTGGGGCACAGAGATAAGAGGTTGGGGTACTTGCCCCTCCTTTAGAAAAGCGGGGCTTGCCACTAAGAGTGAAGGAGAAGGGGTTGGGGGTTTCTTGCCCCCCAGAAAGGAGGAGAAGGGGTAGAGACACAGAGAGAAGGGCCTGAGTTACTTGCCCCTACCCCAGAAAAGCGGGACTTGCCGCTAAGGGTGAAGGACCAAGGCAGGCATCCCTGAGTGGTCTGACACCTCCGAAACCTGGGTGAATAATCAGAGAAGCGTCCCTCCAGTGATTAAACACCAAGGGAAGGCTGCCTTCCCTAGTCCGTGACCAGCACCAGAGTTTTGAGTCCATGGATAAAACGTGTCTCCTTTGTCTCTACCAGAAAATGAAAGGAACTGAAATTAAAAGAAGGGAGAAATTGAAGAGCAGAAAGGAGAAAGTGAGGGACAGTGAGAGAGGTTGGAGAAGAGAGTAAAAAGAGGCCACTTACCAGATTTGAAATTGGTGAGATGTTTCTTGGGCTGGTTGGTCTGAGGACCTGAGGTCGTAGGTGGATCTTTCTCATGAAGCAAAGAGCAGGAGGACAGGGGATTGATCTCCCAAGGAAGGTCCCCCAATCCGAGTCACGGCACCAAATTTCATGCGCGTCCGTGTGAAGAGACCACCAAACAGGCTTTGTGTGAGCAACATGGCTGTTTATTTCACCTGGGTGCAGGCGGGCTGAATCCGAAAAGAGAGTCAGCAAAGGGAGATAGGGGTGGGGCCGTTTTATAGGATTTGGGTAGGTAAAGGAAAAGGGGGTTGTTCTTTTGGCAGGCAGGAGTGGGGGGTCACAAGGTGCTCAGTAGGGGAGCTTTTGAGCCAGGATGAGCCAGGAGAAGGAATTTCACAAGATAATGCCATCTGTTAAGGCAGGAACAGGGCATTTTCACTTCTTTTGTGGTGGAATGTCATCAGTTAAGGCAGGAACCGGCCATCTGGATGTGTACGTGCAGGTCACAGGGGATATGATGGCTTAGCTTGGGCTCAGAGGCCTGACAAAGTCATACCTTTGTTTAAGGTGCTTTTCTCACATCTTGTCTTAACTGAACTTTTACTTACACCAGTTTTTCCTTGGTTTGAGCAAATGATACAATATGTAGGCCTAAAGTTTTAGCTCTGTGCTTTTGAAATACAAATCTTGTTTCACGTAAGAATTGTGCCTTTAGAAATACCACTTTGGTGCCTACTTAACAACTGCTTAGAACAATGAAACAGGTAATTGGAAGATTGATAAGCTGAAGGGGAAATCCACTTAGAGTCTGACAAACTAGAATCCTTTATAAAAGCTGTAAGATCTGCTTCTATCTGTGTTTGTATGTCCGTATACATTATGTGTATGTGATAATATTTGGTAAAAAAAAAAAAAAAAAAAAAGCAGTTTTAAAAATTGTTGGTAAAATAGGATTGGCTTCAAAATTATCAGTTAAATATAATTCAGTACTTGCTTGATTTGACTGTAAGCTTGTGTTTTTGGTTGAGCCTCTGGATTTGAGAGTCTGAGTAGGTGGTCATTGTGAGGTATGGGGACATGTTCTCAGTACCTAGACCAGCAGCTATAAGACAGAGACAGGCCCACTATGGACCCTTCTTCCTTGTCTCAGCTTTGCCTCCTGGCTATTCTGGGAGGGTTTCCATCCTCCAAACATTTTCTCCCTGGCTCTGTCTTTTATCCTGACCTCAATACCTGGTATATAAATACAGGACTCAAGCCCTGCTTTTCATAGTCCTCTTGGGTGCCACGTGGCTATTTGGAACCCAGGATGACTAGGAAAGACATTGGGTAGGGTATTTGTGCTATAGTTTGGAGAGACAGGACTAGCTGGATTTCCTAGGCTGACTAAGAATCCCTAAGTCTAGCTGGGAAGGTGACTGCATCCACCTTTAAACATGGGGCTTGCAACTTAGTTCACACCCAACCAATCAGAGAGCTCACTAAAATGCTAATTAGGCGAAAACAGGAGGTAAAGAAATAGCCAATCATTTATTGCCTGAGAGCCCAGCGGGAGGGACAAGGATCGGGATATAAACCCAGGCATTGCAGCCAGCAACAGCAACCCCCTTTGGGTCCCCTCCTTGTATGGGAGCTCTGTTTTCACTCTATTTCACTCTATTAAATCTTGCAACTGCACTCTTCTGGTCCATGTTTGTTACGGCTCCAGCTGAGCTTTTGAGCTTTCGCTCACCATCCACCACTGCTGTTTTGCTGCTGTCACAGACCCGCTGCTGACTTCCATCCCTCCTGATCCAGCAGGGTGCCCGCTGTGCTCCTGATCCAGCAAGGCGCCCATTACCACTCCTGATTAGGTTAAAGGCTTGCCATTGTTCCTGCATGGCTAAGTGCCTGGGTTCATCCTAATCCAGCTGAACACTAGTCACTGGGTTCCACAGTTCTCTTCCATGACCCACGATTTCTAATAGAGCTATAACACTCACCGCATGGCCCAAGATTCCATTCCTTGGAATCCGTGAGGCCAAGAACCCCAGGTCAGAGAACACGAGTCTTGCCACCATCTTGGAAGTGGCCTGCTGCCATTTTGGAAGTGGCCCACCACCATCTTGGGAGCTCTGGGAGCAAGTACCCCTGGTAACAGTTTCAAAATTATTTTCAGTAATTTAAAATTTTAAAGTCAACTTTTGTTAAATTAATAGTCATAAAATGCCTGAGTCATTTTTAAATAAGGTAAAATACTGAAATATTAGTTATCAGGCATGAGTTTAAGTCTATATACCTTGACATATTATTTTTATGCAGTATGGAAAAGCTAAATATATTTAGATCTGTTAACAATAATTTAGGAAAATGTCTTTCTAAAAAACTATAAACTTGTTTTTATCTATAAATACTGATATAAAACAGTTCAAAATTTCTTCCTAATATTTTCACTAGAAATTAGGGTTACTGAGAGTTAAAATTGGAGTTAATGTAATTAAAACTACTAGATATGAAAAAAACAATTATTTATACAGAATGTATAAACAAAAGCAAGATACGCTTTTGGTGAGGAAAGTTGTAAAGGCATAAAAGTGTGTGTTGACATAAAAATAATTTTGTCTAGTGTAGAAGTTTCTTAAAAATTTCAAATTGAATACGAAATAGGTAAAACTAAATGAATATAGAGAGTTTGGAAGAGCTAGAAAATGTAAAACAAAAAAGGGTGTATGAAAATATTGTGTGGCTATCAGATGACAGATCTGATAGATTTATAAGGTTTTATTAAAATTAGCTTTAGTGTTGATAATATACTAATCCAAAAATAAAATTTGGTTTTCTCTTTTGAACAAAAATTTTATGTAGTGTTATTATGTCAGTAAAATGTTTTTGTTCACCTTTTGAGTAAAAAGCAAAAAATAAGAAACAGTGATGAGAGAGAGACATATTCCATCTCATGCTCTATCTCTCAGGTATTTTGATTGTTTGGGAAACCGGGTCTTCTCTCAAAGAGTAAAGGTTTTTGCTTTTTTTCAAAATCTTTAAATTATTATTTCGGCTACATGGATGATCATTATTTTACAGTGGCCTGTGATTCTATTTTGGTTAAGTGTTTTAAAACACATATTTGACAGGTTTCCTAAAATCAAATTTCATCTTCATAATCAAGTCTTTTTTTTTTTGACCTCTAAAGTTAGGATGCTAGAGAAGGTCCCTGCAGCATCCAAAAGTGAGAGAAATAGAATTATTTGATGTGTTAAATTACATGGGAAGCCTTATCAAATAAGAAATGATGTTTAACCTTCTTTGAGTTGTATTTCATAAATATGTTATTAATATATGTTCCAAAATTGTATGGGACTCCTAAAATTCTGATATGTCTGGGTATAGACTATCACTCATAATTATGGTTAATATGTTAAATTATTGTAGGCCACAGAAATAACCAAATTTCCTTGTGGATTGTGTCCTTATGCCTATCTTAAGTCATTTCCACAGTTAATTGCTTAATTCTGATGCAGTTTCTGAAAACTTCACAAGCAAGCAAAATCCTAGAATATTGTGTCTTCAAAGAGGTTTGTGAAAGGATGGAAAGGACACTGATAAACCTTCTTGAATATAGGTTTCTGGTAACTACATGACCATATAATTTGAACTGGGTAAAAATTCCCTTTATGATTCATTTTATAATAAACCAGTAAACTAAGTAGGTGTTTTCCTCAGTTTTGTGAGCTGTCCAAGCTGAACCCAAAGAAGGGCTTGTGAGAATCTCAGTCTCCAGCCAGTCAAAGGACAGGTGACAACCTACTACTTGCAATTGGCATCTTAAGTAGGCTAAGTGTTGTGAGACTGAGCCCTCAATCTGTGGAATCTACACCATCTTCAAGTAAATAGTTTCAGAATTGAATTGAATTATAGGATATCCATTTGGTACCTGCTTGGAAAATTGATGGGGTGGGGGCGGTGAGGAAACCTTTACATTTGGTCACAGAAGTGTTCTATGTTGAGTTTGAGACTAGAAAGCAAAAAAAAATTTGTCTTTTCCTTTACAGAATCTAAGCCCTCAATAGAATGACACCACTGTGTGGTCAAGAATGGAGAAACCCAAGAAACTTAGCATCCCAATATTCAGGTGTCTTCAGTATCTAAAAATTCTTTTACATCCATGCTTTAAAAGAACTTAAAGTCATTTGATAATGAAAACAATACTTCCAGTTTGGTGTCTAATACTTTTACTTCCCAGCAGCATAATACCACTTTGGTCAGGTTGAACCACTGCACAATTTTGCAGCTCTTTCAGAAAAATAATGAAAACAATTGGAAAGACATGATGTACATGCAAATGGTGAGAAAATGATACTATTGTCCAATCCTTCCCCGTAAATGTAAAATGTCCTTAGTTCATCTCCAAACTGTGTATTTATTATAAGCCCTTACATCAGGGATTTTGTTTCTTTCAGTTTTTGTAGCACCAAATAGACACAGTGGCTAACAAGAAATAAATCTGAAAAGTCACTGAAATATTTATCACATGTCAGAAATTTTCTGGTCTGTACCTTTAACCATGTTCCTGGCTTCACACATTCTTCTTAAGAGTAAGCTATAACATAAGATTGAGTTCTCACCCTGTGTTTGCTACTGATGTGATTTGTTTACCATGAATAATACTTTGTTAATATCTTTTGTATATTACTTTACAATTTCCAAGTATTTTATATACAGTGACTCACTTAGTGACTCATTCATTTTAATGTAATGGTGTCCCCCAAACCACAGATAATGATTAGACACATGAACTCTTGTGTCAGACTGCGTGGGTTCAAACCCCAGTTCCACCTGCTAGCTGTGTGACCTTGGACAAGTCACATAATATATCTGTGCTTCAGTTTGTTTATCTATAAAATGGAACCTACTGAATAGAGTTGTTGAAGGGATTTAGTGAGATAGTCCATAAAAGCACTCAGCACAGTAGCTAGAAAATAGAGCTGCATAAATGTTAGTTATGAATAAATTACTTACCTACCTCACTGGGGTATAACCGTGGTTTATAGATAAACTAAGCAGCATTTTTGAGCAGTGGTTTTAGAAAAGCAAGCTCACACAAATCTGTGCAGGGAGTATTTCATGACTTCCATGGGGTGAGGAATTTTATTTTTTCTATCAGGTGTGAAGAGGACCCAATGGACAGTACACTCTCTAGTTATTGCTAGGGTAAATGTTGGAGAGTTTCTCACAGTAAGCTCCAAGAGGGATTGTGTCTGTCTTGTTTGCTGTTGCATTTCCAGAACCTAGCATGCACTAGGTACACAATAAGTATTTGTTAAATGAATAAACACATGGAAACATCTGAGTAAGTATGTGATTAAACTTCAGCTTAGTGTATTCCAGGAATCAAATATGAAAGGATAAATGATCTTTTGAAAATAGGAAGAGATTTAGGGATGGTGTCTCCAATTATTATGAATTTCTTAGAGAACAGTTGTTAATAAATATCAAAGGGGATAATATGCCTGATGATCTTTTTATATAAAAATGAAAATATCTTTTATAAAATTTAAAAATGGGGTTTTATGTTTGAATCATTCCTGCCAGATAATTCAGGAAGCTTGTATAAAGAACTAGAAAGGTTGAGTTCAACTCAGCATAAAAACTCTGTATCCCCAAACATTGTTCCTTATCCACCGTTCAAATGTCCTCAAATCTTTGAAGCCTTTAAAGTAATTAATGAAATTTCAAATTCATACATCTAAAAAGTTTTTATATAGACTCAAAATATGGTTCTAACCATGAAACTTAGAAATCATAGTGACAGTCAGTATAATATAAGCTGGTAAAATTTGTGAGATTTTCAGAAGGCAAAATCCATGTTTTTTGTCTATTCACTGATTCAGCCATTTATTCATCCAACAAATACCGAGTGCCTACATTGTGCCAGGCAGTGGTCAAGGCAGTCACAGCCCTTTCTCTATAGTTTTCCAGCTAGAGAGGGATGAGATGGGTCGGACCACCCCATATTTTGGAAGATCTTTTTCTATGGTGGCCTCCCTGAATCTTCAGAGCATTGAGTTCTACGTTGTCTAAAGCTGGTCTTATGAACAGGCTGTGTCTGTATGATAAAAACAAACTAGTTAAAAGATGAGAAATTTAGGCATTATTCACACATCCACACATATCTATAGATGTTTAAAATAATGTAGACAAAATATTCCACCTCTTGGGGTCCTACGGGCACAGTTGAGTAACATGAAATGAGATAAGATCAGTTTGATGTCACAGTTGAAAACTGCATTTGTAAATCTGTGTAATCCATCTCTAGCCAAGTTCTTTGGAGACAGTCTAAAATCCTTAAAAAGCCTCTGCATGCTAGATTTTGCATTTAGATCTAAGTATTGTCTTAAAAGATTGTGATTGTTCACATAACTGGAGAATTCCCTATTGACTACATGATTGAGGAAACACAAAAGTCTGTTATTCTTTCCAAAGTCAATTGTAACTTAAGCTCATTATCTCCCTGCAGATGTTCTATTTCAAATGACAACAGAATCAAAATGTAAATGCTCCAGTGAAAAGGCTTGGAAACTCTTTTACTGAACTGTGCTCTATGTATTTGTCTTCAAAATCATAGCAGGAAAAAGTTTAGAAAAATCTATCCCACCGGCCACTGACCTAAAAAAGGGAAAAAATTAAATTTCACCAGGATTTCTGGTGATATCATAGCAGTTTTTTAAATTATAACGTTTAATACCTAATTTGTTTATTACATTGAATTGAGCTTCATGTCAGAGCAATGCAGGTTTTTATTTTAATATAATTTGGGACATGTCAGTAGCTCTAATATGATCGTTAATAATGAAGATAATTAGTGTAATACAAGTTGTGGTAATTTCCTTCTTCTTCTGGCTTCAGTGAAACTTAAGAGAACCACAGGTGGCTTAAGTCTTAGTGATGGCTACCTCTGATTAAAACTTTAGGAAAAGACTTACATTTCAACCAACAATATTTTACTGAAGGAAAATGGTCATTTGTATATGAGACCACTCTGATGTATAATCCATCCTTAGATGTCCTAGGTGTGATGGATTGCTTCCTTACTTTGACAAACAATCTGGTATGCCTTTATCAGCACTTAACATTAACCAAATGAAGCATAAATACAAAGGCTTCTAGAAAACACAAATGTAAACTATCTTACCGTTTGATAGTTGTTTCTGTAACACTGTGACAATATTTGTATTGATGTGAAACCATATGATAACTTTAATTTTGACCAAACATTTATGACTAAGTGAAAACATACTCACTTACCTTAAGCTCCAAATTTATACAATGTATTGAAATGTGTTGAAATGACCATTTTCTCATGACAAGGGTTCAGTGATTTCCCTTCATGAGAATCCTGTGGCATTGCCTGAATAGCTTTAATATATCTTTGTTAAATGATAACTAAAATATATGTTTTATTAAATTTTTCTTATAAAAATGTGAACTATCTCTTTCAAACTGAATAATACATCGTCTCCATTCATTCCCTTTTATCATGCTTGTCCTTTTTGTAAATCTATTTTACATAACATACAGGGTCCTAACTGCCCCCACCTCACCACCCCCGTTCTCTCTAGTAAAAAATGATATGTATTCAAGGATGGGAATCTGTTATCACAGGGGGGCATTGTTGAAATTAGCAATTGTCCTAGTTTCCTTGCTGTTTTTCCTCTGGTGAGGGATGCATTGTGAAGAGCAGGAAAAACCTGGTATTGACAATACTATCACCCAACAGGGCATAATAAAATGTGCTGGGTAGTTTTGATTGGTTTTGTTTTATTTTCAAGAAGACAGTCTAAACTGAGCTTCATACATTTCTATTTTGGGGGATTATCTGAAGTGTCAAATTGTATTGTATCTTGGGGAATCAATTTCTGTATTTGAGAAAAGGGAACATTCAAATATTTGCCTGTGGTTTCCTGATCTATTTTGAACACTTCAACTAAGCAATTATTCTTTTCTTAGGTTCATTTATGTGCTTAAGGTATTCAAATGCCCAAACAATTATTGCTTCCTATTTATTTCATAAAGTAAAATCAGACTTAGGTGCCTAGATTTACCATAAACCAAAAATTATGACCTGTAAATGTAGTTCTAACAGATTATTTTCCAGTGAATGATATTTTCTGAAAGATGATATCTCATTGTCTATTTACCTATGGGAATATATTAACAAAGTTGGTGATTTTATTTTATTTTTTCTAGAGGAAGCAGCATCTGCCATTCACAATATTGATATCACTGGTTTCCACCTGCCCAATTATAAAAGAAATAATACTTGTTTATCTTAGAGTGCCAAAAATATCTAGTTTATATTTGGGGAAATTGACCTAAACTTTGTGTGACACAAATATTTGAATATATATGCACATATAATTTAGTTTTGCTAAGCTTTAAAATATGAAATAGGCTTCTATGACAGCACATCAGTGTGAGTAGAGTTTAGATTTCTTCAGTGTTTATCAATCAAAAAGTATAAAACTCAACAAAAAATATTGAGAGTGGGTTTATGTATATAACATACGAGAATCTGTTCACGGGGCTAGGTCCTTTGCTAGTATTCTCTTACTAGATTCTTAATACTTGGTAAGAAAAGAACCTAAGTTGTAACAAATGCACTCTGATAATATATATTTTATAGAATAAATATACATTGTACTCTGTTGGAATTAATAGATACAAGCAATAATTAAAAACTACAGTGCTAGAGTTCCTACACTTGCTTCTAACAAACTAAAAGTTGAGCTAAAATTGGTCCATTCTATTAATGCATAATAAAATTCGTGGAAACAAAAGAAAAAGCCGATTGCTTCTAGAACCTGAAGAAAATATAAATATAGTATGATACCTTGCGATTTTCAAGAGGAAAACAGGTTGAACTTGCAATTAACTGGAATTCCAATTCAGACAACTCAGCACTATGGATTGTGGAGCAGGTGAGGGTAAGGAGCAATGTGTAGGTTTCACTTTGAACTGATGCAGTTTGAATTATAGCCTAATGAGGGGTTTGCTAATATCTGGAAAAGCTATGGACCCAAGATTCACTCAATCTTGGCCCTGGTGATTTATTTAAAAGTCATAGACTTTATTCTTCTTACACTGTTTCAGTTTGCAGACTAGAAAACCTCTCCCTCTGCACACTGAGAATTCCCACTGCAGTGAATGGAAGGTCAATGTATGTAAAGCCCACGTGAGCAGTGGCGGTTCAAGCCCAGAGAAAGAAGGTGTCGAGTTGCCTTGGTAAAGAATTTATACACCATGTGTTCACAGCTTCTTGACAGGTATAATTATCAGTGTTGTCTTTTACTATGTGCTGGGATTCTGAAGCACGGTTTCAAATTTGTGACTATCGGATGTTTGATCAAGTAGCTTTCCCTCAAGGGCCTGAAAGAGAAAAAGAGTGAAGAGAAATCAGTGATTAGTATTCATTTGTCAACTACAATATGCTAAAAATATCAAAAGAGCATATGCTATGTGAGAACAGCAAGGATTATTTTGGGTGCTATCATTCATGCACCATCTTCCACATATGAAAAAATTCGTTTGATGTTTGCAAAGGAAGTAATTATCAAATGAGGATGGAAAAGCCACAGTTGTTCCCTAAAATGAAATAAAGAACACCAGTTTGGAAACATTTCAAATGTAAAACATTTCCTTCTTCCATTTCCAGATGATTCTATTTTTCCTCATGAAGGCAAAGAATAACCAACATTTATGTTACGACTCTTAGGGCTTTTAGTAGTGCTTTTGTTGAGGTAGAAGTCAGCAAAACCTCTCTCTGCTAGGCTGGGAGCACCAATATTCCTTCTCTGACGTGGACATTAAATCTGTCTCTCTTCATAAGGTCAGTCTGACACCACATGAAACAGAGTAGGCAATTACCTCTATGGTCAGATTTTGGGGAGCAGTCTTGCCAGATACTACCCCCATACCTGCCACTCTTCCACTATTAGAGGGTCATTTCTTTCAGAGAGAACAGTGATTTTTACATCTTCGTTCTCAAAGCTGCAGATATTTTTATTTCAATGAATGCCAAGCACCATATTGAAAACAGATTTTAACAAAATTGTTCTGTTTACTTTGCGTCAACACTCTCCAGCTGTCATGCTTTAAAGAGATGTGCCCAACCTCCCCTGGGGCCTACTGAGTGGATTGAAAACCGTGCATAAAGCCATTGTGTTTCCTCAGGAGTCACCAACGAGATATTATATAACAACACATGAGCATTAACATTTTAACTATTATAATATCATCACTCCAACTACTACTTCTATCACTAATGAAAATTTATTGAGTGCTCACTAAGTGTCACATATTTTGCTAAGAGTTTCACATTTTTTTTCATATTTAATCTTCACAACAGACCATTTTACTGAATCTTAGATTGAATAACTTCCTAAAGGTCATTTAGCTACAAAGTGACCAGAGATCTAGACTGAGTTCTTTTTTTTTTTTTTTTTGAGTTGAAGTAAATCTTCACTTCCCAGACTCAAGTGATTCTTCTGCCTCAGCCTCCTGAGTAGCTGGGACTACAGGCATGTGCCACCACCCCCAGCTAATTTTTGTATTTTTAGTAGAGATGGGGTTTCCCCATGTGAGCCAGTCTGGTCTCAAACTCCTGACCGCAGGTAATCTGCCTGCCTTGGCCTCCAAAGTGCTGGGATTACAGGTGTGAGCCACCGTGCCTGGCCTAGAGGCTGAGTTCTTAATGAATTAAATGATAATATAACTACATGTCCTGAAGGAATGGGACTCAGAACAGGTGAATTTTAGTAAGTCTTGGATCTCTTCATCTATCCAGGGCAGGAGTCAGCCTGAGAGAGATCACTGGGCATTCAACATGTGGGCCACTGACATACCTGTTGGGAAGAACCAGCTGCAACAAATGTTAGTATTGCCCTCAGTCATGATTTATAATTTAACTGATTAACAATTTATTTTTAAGAAAAGCTTCTTTTCCATATTAGTGTGTCTTGTTGATCAAATTGCCTACTAACTCTTAAAAGAGCCATTGTGGTAGGCAGAATAGTGCCTCCTCATCCACTAAATGTTAAGTCCACATCCTAATCTCCAGAACCTATAAATATGTTTGATTACATGACAAAAGGCAGTTAAGGTTGTAAATGAAATTAAGATTGCTAAGAAGCCTATGTTAAAATAGGGAAATAACCCTGGATTATTTAGTTCAATCCAATGTAATTAAAAGTGGAAGAGGGATGAGTCAAAGAAAAAAAATCACAAGAGAAATTTAAAGAATATTTTGAACCGAGTAAAAATAAAAAATAAAAATGTTTTGATAAGTTGTGGGAACCAAAAAATCAATCATCTATGCTTCTTCCTTAGGAAACTAGAAAAAGGGCAAATTAAATCCAAAGTAAGCAGAAGAAAACAAATAATAAACATTAATGCAGATTAATTTTTCATTAATAAAAATTAATGTGGAAGAAATCAATGAAATTGAAAATAGGAAATTAATAGAGAAAATCAATGAAATCAAAAGCTGATTATTTAAAATGATCAATAAAAACCAAGCACTGTAGTCCCAGCTACTCAGGAGACTGAGATGGAAGAACTATGTGAGCCCAGGAATTTAAGTCCAGCCTAGGCAACATAGCAAGACCCTTCATCTCCAAAAAAAATAAAATAAAAAGACGGATAAAATCAATAAACTTCTAGCCAAGCTAACAAAAAGGAAGAGAAGACACAAATTATTACCTCTATTAGAAATGAAAGCGGTCACATCACTACAAATACCATGGACATTAAAAGCATAGTAAAAAAAATACTATGAACAACTTTATATCCACCATTTTGATAACCTAGATGAAATGGACAATTCCTTGAAAGACACAGTCTGGGCTGGGTGCGGTGGCTCACACCTGTAATCCCAGCATTTTGGGAGGCCGAGGCTGGCGGATCACCTGAGGTCGGGAGTTTGAGACCAGTCTGACCAACATGGAGAAAACTGGTCTCTACTAAAAATACAAAATTAGCTGGGCATGGTGGCGCATGCCTCTAATCCCAACTACTCGGAAGGCTGAGGCAGGAGAATTGCTTGAACCCAGGAGGTGGAGGTTGCAGTGAGCTGCGATCGCGCCATTGCACTCCAGCCTGGGCAGCAAGAGTGAAACTCTGTCTCAAAAAAAAAAAAAAAAAAAGACACAATCTGCCAAAACTCACATGAGAAAAAATAGACAATTTGAATAGGTCTATATTTATAAAAGAAATCGAATCAATAATTAGTAGCCTTCCAAAGCAGGAAGCACCAGACCCTGATAGGTTCACTGGAGAATTCTACCAAAATTTAAGAAATAAGTTATACCAATTGTCTATAATTGCTTTCAGCATATCAAATAGAAGCAGAGCGAATATTTCCTAACTCATTCTATATGGCCAGCATTACATTAATACCAAAGCCAGACGAAGACACTAGAAGAAAAAAAAACCAACTACAGACCAATATCTCTCAAGAACATAAATTTAAAAACCCTCAACAAAAGTTAGCAAATCAAATCCAACAAGATTTAAAAATGTTAATGACCTTAATGTCCATTCAGAAGAGATTGATTATTGTATACCTAGAAATTAAAACTTTACACAGATATTTAAAATGTAGACCTAAGTCTACTAATGTTAACCATATTGTTTAATTTTTAAAAATCAGGTTATAATTTAGCACGTAAAATATGAGTGAAAATAAGCATATATATATATAAACACATACATATAAACATACATATATAGAAATAACATTTCTGGAGAAAAAACAATGTGTATTAAAATGAAGTGAGATTATAGCTGAAAAGTTAATTTATTCTTTATACTTCTCTACTGTCTAAAAATTTTGCAATGAAAAAGTGTCACTTTCATACACAAACATCAAATGTAAATCAATAGAAATAAATTAACAGTTTTACAAGCACCAAGACAACAACGAAAGTGAAAGAGGGGGACAGAAAACAGCGTTGTGATGAAGGCAGAGGTCAGAGAAATGCAATGTGAGAAGGATTCCACTACCGCTACTCGTTTTGAAGATGGAGGAAGGGCCCAGGAAGCAATGAATTTTCCCTCAGAGCCTCCTAAAGCCCAGTAAAACTGTGTTGGACTTCTATCCTACAGAATTACAAGATATATTTTTTAAATTGTATATTCAATTGGCAAATAATAATTGTATACATTTGTGATGTACAAATAAATTTGTGATGTATAAATATATTGAATTGATGTTTTGATATGTTTAAAATGTGAAATGATTAAACCAGATAAAATAATTAACACATTTTATCACCACACATACTTATTTTTTGTGGTGGAAATATTTAAAAGCTATCCTTTTAACAATTTTGAAATAGATATTATTATTTAACTCATCATTCTGTGCAATAGATCACTAAAGCTTATTCCTCCTGTCTAACTGAAACTTTATACCCTTTGGTCAACTTCTCCCCTTTCTTTCCCTGATCACCCTTCTCCTCTACCTCTGATAATCACTATTCTACTCTCTACTTCTATGAGTCTAACTTTTTTTTTTTTTTTTTTTTTTTTGAGACAGAGTCTTCCTCCGTCGCCCAAGCTGGAGTGCAGTGGTGCGATCTCGGCTCACTGCAACCTCCACCTCCCGGGTTCAATCTATTCTTTTGCCTCAGCCTCCTGAGTAGCTGGGATTAGAGGTGCACCACCACACCTGGCTAATTTTTGTATTTTTAGTAGAGACAGGGTTTCACCATATTGGCCAGGCTGGTCTCAAACTCCTAACCTCGTGATCCACCCACTTCGGCCTCCCAAAATGCTGGAATTACAGGTGTGAGCCACCGCACCTGGCCGAGTCTAACTTTTTAAGATTCCGCTTATAAGTGAGACATGTGGTATTTGTTCTTCTGTGCCTGGCTTATTTCACTTAGCACAATGTCTTCCAGGTTCATCCATGTTGTTGCAAATGAAGGATTTCCCTCCCTTTTAAGGCTGAATAGTATTCTGTTATGTATATCCATTTAGCTGAAGCTGGACACTTACGTTGCTCCCTTATCTTAGCTATTGTGAACAATGCTGCAATCTACATGTACTGCAGGTATCCTTTTAACATGCTAATTTCAATTCATTTGGATATATCCCCAGAAGTGAGATTGCTGGATCATATGGTGGTTCTAATTTTAGTTTTTGAGGACCCTCCTCCATATCATTTTCCAAAATGGCTGTATTAATTTACATTCCCACCACTGGTGCACAAGGATTCCTCTTACTCCATCCCTTGCAAACACTTGTTATATTTTTTCTTTTTTAAAATTTAAAATTTTACTTTTTTTTTTTTTTTTCAGAGATGGGGGTCTCACTGTGTTGCCTAGGGTGGACTCAAATTCCTGGACTCAGGCAATCCTCCTGCCTCACCCTCCTCCTCCTGTGTAGCCAGGACTACAGGTGCTTGCTACCACATCTGGCTTTGTCTTTTTTTGACAACAGCCATTCTAACTGGTGTGAGGTGAAACCTCACTGTGGTTTTAATTTGCATTACCCTGATTATTAGTGACAATGAGCATTTTTCATGCATCTGTTGGCTATACCTTAGGCTTCTTTTGAGAAATGTCTATTAAGTCATTTCCCCATTTTTGATTAGGTTATTTGTTTTCTTGCTACTGAGTTGTTTAAGTTCCATACATATTTTGGATATTAGTCCTTTATCAGATGTATGGTTTGCAAATATTTTCTTCCAATCCATGGGTTATTTCTTCAATCTGTTAATTGTTTCCTTTGCTGTGAAGAAGCTGCTTAGTTGGGTAGAATCCTGTATGTCTATTTTTACTTTTGTTGCCTGTGATTTTGGGAAGGTATCCAATAAATCTTTGCCCAAACCAATGTTGTGGAGCGTTTCTTTCATTTTCGTCTAGTAGTTTCACAGTTTCAAGTCTTACAGTTAAGTTTCCAATCACTTTAAGTTGGTTTTGTTATGGGGTGAGATAAGGGTCCAATTTCATTCTTCTGCTTTGGATATCCAGTTTTCCCAACACCATTGATTGAAGAGATTGTCCTTTATCCATTGCATGTTTTTGATACCTTTGTCAAACATCAATTAACTGTAAATATGTGGATTTATTTCTGGGTTCTCTAGCTTGTTCCATTGGTCTATGTGTCTGTCTTTATGTCAATAGCATGTTGTTTTGATTACCATAGCTTTGTAATAGACCCTGAGGTCAGGTAGTGTGAAGCCTTCAGTCTGGTTCTTTATGCTCAAAGTTGATTTGGCTATTTCATGTCTTTTGTGGTTCCATGCAAATTTTGGGATTTTTTTTTCCTACTTCTGTGAAAAATGACATTGGAATTTTGATAGTAAGAGCATTGAATTCTACAGCATTATAGGAAACAATAAATTTGTGTTATTTTAAGCTACTATATTTGTGGTAATTTTTATGGTAGCCATGGAAAGCTAATGCATCTTTGAGGATGAAGTAATTTGAAGTATGGGGTACTATTTTAAAGGTAATCGATAAGGGTGATTTGGATAACTGCATAAGACTGAATCCCCAGACAGTTCACAAATATGTCTGTGAAGTGGGATCAGGAAAAGTAAGGGTGGCAATATGAATAAGAGCAAGAGGCTTTAAAGCCCATGTTCCTGGGTTTGAATCATGGCCCTATTACTTGTTATAATAGCTGTGAAATGTTAGGTACATTGAAAAAACTCCTATATGCTTCAGTTTCCTACTTTATTTTAAAATTTTTTTAATTTTTAATTTTTGTGTGTACATGATGTATATATTTATGGGGTCTATGAGATGTTTTGATACAGACATGCAATGTGTAATAATCACATCATGGAAAGTGGGGTATGCATCCTCTTAAGTATTTATCCTTTGTGTTACAAACAATCCAGTTGTACTCATTTAGTTATTTTTAAGGGTATAGCTAAATTATTATTGACTATAGTCACCCTGTTGTGCTGTCAAATACTAGGCCTTATGCATTCATTGTGTTTTTGTACCTGTTAACCATCCCCACCTCCCTCCCCACTCCTCCACTATCCTTCCCAGCCTCTGGTAACCATCCTTCTACCCTCTATCTCCATGGGCTCAATTGCTTTGATTTTTAGTTCCCACAAATAAGTGAGAATATGTGATGTTTGTCTTTCTGTGCTTGGCTTATTTCACTGAAAATAATGATCTCCATGTTATTGCAAATTTCTGATTTTTTTTTTTTTTTTTCTGAGACAGAGTCTTGATCTGCCATCAAGGCTGGAGTGCAGTGGCATGAACTTGGCTCACTGCAACCTCCAGCTCCTGTGTTCAAATGATTCTTGTGCCTTAGCCTCCAAAGTAGCTGGGATTATAGGCATGTGTCACCAGCTCTGGCTAATTTTTTTTTCCTTTTTTTTGTATTTTTACTAGAGATGGGGTTTTGCCATGTTGGCCAGGCTGGTCTCAAACTCCTGGCCTCAAGTGATCCAGCCGCTTTGGCCTCCCAAAGTATTGGGATTACAGGTGTGAGCCACCGTGCCTGGCATGAATCTCATTCTCTTTTATTGCTGAATAGTACTCCATTGTGTATAAGTACCACATTTTCTTTATCCATTCATCTGTTGATGGACACTTAGGTTGCTTCTAAATCTTGGCTAATGTGAACAGAGCTGCAGCAAACATGGGAGTGCAGATATCTGCAGTGGGAACCTCCAAACTGTTCTCCATAGTGGTTGTACTAATTAGTTTACTCTTTAAAACAAGATTAAACATAGTACCTAATCTACATAAGGCTATTGTAAAGATTAAGTAATTTAATATATATGAAGCACTTAAAAGAGTTCTTGGCACACACTAATTGTTTAATAAGTGTTAGTCAGCTTTATGATTATTTCTGTCCGGTGTTCTGCTTGGAAACTCTGGGTTCCTTGCATTCGATTTTATTGGAGTCATCCCCTGGAACTTGGTTTTCTCAGTGACTAGGCTGATAGTTTTGGTAATAATTCCCTGGATTAGATCATCAGGATCATGCATGTGGTAATGCTAGAAGAAGGTAGAGAAGGGTTTTAAAGGTAGGCAAAATAAAGAAAATGGGGGGTCTTTAGAGTAGGAGGAAAAAGAGATTTGGTGAGGCCACTGGCAAATGCCAGCAACTTTGTAAATTTAATAAGATACAGGCTGGTTTTGACTGGAATGAATTCTCCACCCTAGATCCAGCCATGGAGGTCAGGGACACGATTTTGGTCTTGACTTCCTCAGAATGTTGATATCTCCAGAGATATTCCTCTTTCTTCTTATTTTTATTTTTTGAGAATCTGGGTGAAATATTATATACATGGAGTCACAATAAAAAACTGAGGTGCTTCAAGCTGAAGAAATATAACACTCTGACATGGTTTGACTGTGTCCCCACCCAAATCTCAACTTGAATTGTATCTCCCAGAATTCCCATGTTGTGGAAGGGACCCAGGGGGAGGTAATTGAATCATGGTGGCTGGTCTTTCCTGTGCTGTTCTTGTGATAGTGAATAAGTCTTACGAGATCTGATGGGTTTATCAGGGGTTTCTGCTTGTGTTTATTCCGCATTTTTCTCTTGCCGAGACCATGTAAGACGTGCCTTTCAGTCTGGGCATGGTGGCTCACATCTGTAATCCCAGCACTTTGGGAGGCTGATGTGGGTGGATCACCTGAGGTCAGGAGTTCGAGACCAGCCTGACCAGTATGGTGAAACCCTGTCTCTACTAAAAATACAAAAATTAGCCAGCCATGGTGGCAGGCACCTGTAATCCCAGCTACTTGGGAGGCTGAGGTAGGAGAATCGCTTGAACCCAGGAGGCAGAGGTTGCAGTGAGCTGAGATCGCACCACGGCACTGTAGCCTGGGTGACAGAGAGAGACTCTGTATTAAAAAAACAAAAAACAAACAAAAAATAGTGCCTTTCCCCTCCAGCCATGATTCTGTGGCCACGTGGAACTGTAAGTCCAATTAAGTCTCTTTTTGTTCCCGGTTTTGGGTACATTTTTATCGGCAGCGTGAAAATGAACTAATACAACTCTTTCTCAAAAAAAGTGGGTATAGCACGAATAAAACCCGAATTCATATTCTCTGTTAACATTTCTAGCATATTATTGTACAGCAATAATTTTTTTACATTTTAGAAAATGTAATGTGTATCCTTCAATATTATCAAATATAGAAGTTAGGGGAAAAGACGATTGATTTTTACTTTAAGAGAGTTTACAATTAAAAGTAAGCATAAGAGACAAATTTCCTGCACAGTACTTGCATTAAATCTTTTTTCCACTTGTATTCACAATTTACCATTGCTAGTTGCTTTATAACTTTTACCATCTCAGATAAAAAAACATATTATTTCTAATTTCAGAGTAGAAATTGCATTTCATTTGATAAACAATAAGATAATATCAGACAAGTATTTTGATTTTACTTGGTTTTTGCTTGACTGGTTAAATTTTATAAAAACCTGAGATGCTTAAAGTCTAATAGTTCAAATTAGCTTCAAACTTTTCTCAGAAGCAACTGTAGTAAGAATTAGCAAGTGTGACAATCCCATTTAGTCCTTAAAAATCAAATTAATTAAAATGTAATTAAGAGCTAATGTAAGTCTCTTTGACTGAAGTCACCATAAAATCCATGAATGACATGACTTGGATGTATTTTATTTGTACCTGAAATGGTCACTACAGTTTTATCTCAATGTGTGTGTATTGCAAGTGCCATCTTGGCAGGCACAAATAAAAATTTCATGTTCACTTAAATCGAACTCTACTATATCTCATGCCAGAAATAACATAGTTTGTATAATAAATGCTTTTTACTAAAAATACTAGTCTGTGGTGGTGAAACCATAGGAAATTTAATGAAGATGGAGTTTTTTTTTTTTTTTTTTTGACGGAGTCTCGCTCTGTCACCCAGGCTGGAGTGCAGTGGTGCGATCTTGGCTCACTGCAAGCTCCGCCTCTTGGGTTCACACCATTCTCCTGCCTCAGCCTCCTGAGTAGCTGGGACTACAGGCGCCCGCCACCACGCCCAGCTATTTTTTTTTTTATTTTTAGTAGAGACGGGGTTTCACCGAATTATCCAGGATGGTCTCGATCTCCTGACCTTGTGATCCACCCGCCTTGGCCTCCCAAAGTGCTGGGATTACAGGCATGAGCCACCGCGCCTGGCCCGAAGAAGGAGATTTAATTAAGATGGATGGAACTGAGAAATGGAATTGAGTAATATGGCTGAGCAAATAATTCTGGCCAAGTCGCATACTTTTAAAGATGATTGAATTAGCATAATATTGGAAGTCTTTAGTAAGACCTCAGAAATCTGAATGGGAACATATTTCTTTCAAAATACTTGCGCAATTTTACTATGGACCAATGTGGCAAATCAATTAGGAGAATTGGTATAAGTCTATATTATCAAGGATGAGAGACAAATGAGTTAGCAAAAAGAGTGTAAATGTTTAACTAAGGAATAATGCGTTGTCATTACCACAAAAGAGATCTTTAAGAGTTCTAAAAGTACAAATGTAAAGTGGCTTTACATTTGGAATGGATAACAGAGAAGAAGGATGTGGACAAAATGACTCGTCCTTGTCTGTCTATAGACTTCTGTCTCAACTACATCATCCTAGACCAAGTCACCATATTTCCTGCCTGGACTACTATACATTAGCCTCCTAATTGGTCTCTGCTTCCACTCTCAGTCTGCAATAATCTATTCTCACAGCAGCCAGAGCAATCTTTTTAATAAATCCAACCATGTCTCTCCTGTGCTTAAAAACCTTTAGTGGCTTCCAGTGCAATAAAATCCAACTTCCCTCAGTGGCTCACAAAGCTCTCTGTGACCTGGTCCCCAGCTATCCTATTGACCCCATAGCCACCACCACTGTTCTTCTGACTCACTATTCTCTAACTACTCGGGCTTTCTTTCTGTTCCTCAAACATGCCTGTCATAGAGCTACTGCATTGGCTATTTCTTTCTCTTTTTAGTCTCTTTTCCTGGCTTCTTGTGATTCAGTCTCATCTGCAATGTTACCTCCTTTGAGAGATCTTCCCTGATCACACAGTCAAGTTGCTACCAAGCAGTTCTCTATTTAAACCCCCTATTTTTACTCTGTAAAGTACTGGTCCCAATAGGATATTTTTATTTACTTGTTTATTTGTTTATTAACTATCTCATGCAACCAGAATGTAGGCATGAGGGCAAAAACTTTGCATTATTCATGCCATTTTTGCAGCTCATGAAACAGTGCCTCGCTTGTAACAGTGTCAAATAAATAATGTGCAATAAATGTATTTCTTTTTTTTTCTTTTTTTTTTTTTGAGACAGAGTCTCGCTCTGTCACCCAGGCTGGAGTGCAGTGACGCGATCTCCGCTTACTGCCAGCTCCACCTTCCAGGTTCACGCCATTCTCCTGCCTCAGCCTCCTGAGTAGCTGGGACTACAGGCGCCCGCCACCATGCCTGGCTAATTTTTTGTATTTTTAGTAGAGACGAGGTTTCACCATGTTAGCCAGGATGGTCTTGATCTCCTGATCTCGTGATCCACCTGCCTCGGCCTCCCAAAGTGCTGGGATTACAGGCATGAGCCACCACGCTTGGCTCCCAATAAATGTATTTCTTAGGATAGAATGCAATTTTAGATAAAGATACTAAAATATGGTACATATAATAAAAAATAGCAGCCTATGAAAGATAGATAGATTGTTGAATTCCCAGGATTGTTGTAGGACAAATCCCTATCTTTTCCCCCTTTTTCTGTGTAGCTTCTTCTTTTCATTTTTTTTTTGTGGTTTTTGGAGACAGAGTTTCACTCTTGTTGCTCAGGCTGGAGTACAATGGCTCGATCTTGGCTTACTGCAATCTCCATCTCCCAGGTTCAAGCAATTCTCCTGCCTCAGCCTCCCAAGTAGCTGGGACTACAGGAGCTAATTTTTGAATTTTAATAGAGACGGGATTTGACGATGTTGGTCAGGCTGGTCTCAAACTCCTGACCTCGTCATCTACCCACCTCGGCTTCCCAAAGTGCTGGGATTACAAGCATAAGACACTGCTCCCAGCCTGTAGCTTCTTCTTTTCACAAGTGTCACAAACAATTAAAAGCCTCATGTTATATCCAATATTTCTGTTTGTGCAAATAGTAATCTGATGTTGAATGACCTAAAACCACTATTACCCACAATCATTTTTCCAAGAATATTTGAAGTTCACTTCAAATACACATTCACAGACATCATAGTGTAAAGGTAGCTAACAATATGAACTGTCTTCTTCAAAGGATAGCAAGGAAAATTTATATAACTCCAGAATATCTGATGTTGGCAGATGAAAACCTGATAGAGTAAAAAGGGAAAGAATTCTATGTTTCTGTAAATGCAGTCATGGGAAATCCACTGAAGCTATTTTAGCTTCATATTTTCATCTAAAAAACTTTTTATTGATACTTGCCTTGAAGGTTTTTTTCTGAGGATTAGGGATAAAATGTGATAAGGGCATAGGGCATAGTAGGAACTTCTAAGATGGGGTCTCTTAACATTTTTTCTTCCATTTTCTTGATAATATACAGCAAAACCTGATTTAGTGTTCTTTGTTACAAAGTGGAATTTAGAAAAAGGCAGGAGAATCTTAGACACATTTTATTTCAACTTTACAACTTTTTCAAAACTCTTAAAGTTTTATTTTTCATTGACAAGTAATAATTTTATATATTTATGGATTATAATGCGATATTTCAATGCATGTATACATTGTGGAATGATCAAATCAGGCTACCAAAGTTGTCACCACAAATACTTATTGTTTCTTTGTGGTGAGAATATTTACAGTCCATTCTCTCAGCTATTTTGAAATATGCAATATAGTATTATTAACTATAGTTACCAAGTTGTATAATAGATCATCTTAACTTATTCCCCTTCTACCTAACTGAAACTTGTAACCTTTAGCTAAGACCTTTTCCCTTTTCTCTGTCTACCCTCCTCCCCCAGCCTCCCAGCCTCTGGAAACCACATTCTACTCTCTACTTCTATGAATTAAAGTTTTTCAGATTCCACACATAGGTGAGATCATGTGGTATTTGCCTGCCCATGCTTGGCTTATTTCACTTAGCATGATGTTCTCTAGGCCCATCCACGCTGACAAAAATGACATTTCCTGCTTTTTAAAGGCTAAATATTAAATGGTATATGTCTGTGTGTGTGTGTGTGTGTGTGTGTGTGTGTGTGTGTGTGTAGGTAGATATAGATATCTATCACATACTTACCACATTTAAAAAATGTATTCATCCCTTGATAGCACTTCAGTTGTTTTCATATCTTGGCTGTTGTAATAATGCTGTATTGAACATGGGAGTGCAAACATCTCTTTGACATATTGATTTCAATTCCTTTGAATATCTCCCCAGAAGCAGAATTGCTGGATCATATGGAATTCTATGAACTTTTTTGAGGAACCTCCGTACTGTCTGTCAAATTGGCTGTAGCAATTTATATTCCCACCAAGAGTGTACAAGGGTTCCCTTTTCTTCACATCCTCATAGCACTTGTTATCTTTCCTCTTTTTGATAATAGCCAAATTAAAAGGTATGAGGTGATATCTCATTGTGGTTTTAATTTGCATTTCTCTGATGATTAGAGATGTTGAGCATTTTTTCATATAGCTGTTGGCCATTTGTATGTTAGACACACTTTAAAGGAGCATCCGCAGAGAACTTCAGAATCTCTTACAGCATAGACAGTGGCAGGTCTCAGCTTCATTCTTTTCGGTGGGGCACTTTTCCAATAAATTGCATCTCAGTATTCTAAAGGAGATCTTTCCAGGGTCAGCACTATAAGGTTGTGCAGTTAATACACTGTGTAAAGGCAACTGGCCAACAGGGTGAGTGAGGCCTGGAATCCAGCCCACACTCTTCTCCTTAGGATCTGGGTTTGCACAGAGGCTGCATTTTCTTAATTTGTATAAAAGCATCCTAGAGCCTGTACTTGCCCCTTTCAAAGTATATCATTTTCCAAATTATCTTATATTTGTGGAGAATATAACTGAATGGCACATAAACTATCTTGCTTATATACTTTTAGATAACTGTCTTTTGTTTGATTGATTTTGTTTGGATTATTTAAATCTAATGATTTTGTTTCAGCTAAGAAAATATATTTTAGAACATATCTAAAATATATTTTAAATATATTCATATATACATATATAAATACATATACATATGTGTGTGTGTATATATATATACTCCTTGTATAGAATAAGTCACTTCTCACCTATGACATGTGGTTTTGTTGTGTTTGTTGCTGCTGCTGCTGTTGCTGCTGCTGAATTAGCAATTGCTGCTGCTGCCGACGCCTGGCTGTTCGTAGCTTTTCAAAGCGAGCCTCCATTTCTTCCAGAACTTTTGGGGTGTATCGCACCACCAGCTTGACGCTGTCTTTAGCAGCCTTGAGTAGTTCCACAGCTTTCTCATGGTGTTCTCCTTCCACACTCTGAAAATACAATGACACTTCTTAAAGGGAGGAGGTTCAATGTTCTTTTCCCTGGAGACAAATCTGAAATTAATATCACATTAAGAACCCAAAATTTAAAATTTTAAGAAAACATGGCAAATGAGTTATCTTACCATCATCGTTATTATTTATTACATTGTGGTTAAACTATAAGCAGGTTAGGCTGCACTAGGTCACAGAATGGACTGCGTGGGGATTCAGGTCATGAGGGTGAAAAGCAATGAAGACCTAAATTATAATGCTGACATTAGGAATGAAATTTCCAAATTTTATCTGGAAGAGTAAATGCACTAGTCAACAAAATTTTGAAAAAAATTAAAACATAGTAACAAAGAGGAAATTTCTCTATCAGATATTAAAATTTATTAAGAATCTACAATGATTAAAGTGGAGTCTTATTGTGTGTATAAAAGAGATAGTAGAACATAGCACAGAGTCCAGAAGGAGAGTCATCACATGGAAAGCTTTATTTATTATTAATGTGGACTTTAGACCAAAGGAGAAAAGGACTATTAACTAAATTAAATAATACAAAATAATGGAGACCCAATCTCATACACTAGGCTAAATATAACAGATTAATTAAAATTTAAATGTAAAATAAAAACATAAAGTAACTAAAATAAAAGAAAGGTGAACATTAATCATCTTTCAATAGAAAAGGAATTCTTAATTTAAAATGCCACAGGAAAAATAACCACAAAATCAGATGTGCACAGTGTAAGTTTCTATGTCTCAAACACTGTAAAAAAAAAAAAAAAAAAAAGGCAAATAAACCAGAAAAACAGTTTCAGTATATGACTGTCATATACTTAGTGCAAAAGGGTTTTTTTTTTCTGGTTTATTTGCCCTTTTTTGTTTTTTTTGAGACACAGTTTCACTCTTGTTGGCCAGGCTGGTGTGCAATGGCCTGATCTGGGCTCACCGCCATTTCCGCCTCCTGGGTTCAAGAGATTCTCCTGCCTCAGCCTCTCGAGTAGCTGGGATTAAAGGGGTGCAACACCACACCCGGCTAATTTTATATTTTTAGTAGAGATGGCGTTTCACCATGTTGGCCAGGCTGGTCTTGAACTCCTGACCTCAAGCGATCCACCTCCCTCAGCCCCTCAAGCTGCTGGGAGTACAGGCATGAGCCACCGCACCCAGCCTGCCCTTCATTCTTCTAACAAGTCAATAAAGATCTAAGCAGAATGAGCAGTTGACATGCATGGACAAAAAATAAAAAATATAAATGGACAATAGACCTCAGAAAAGATATTCAAACTCCCTAGTAATCAAAGAAGTATAGACCAACATAAAAATAAATATATAGATTTTTTTTTTTTTGAGATGGAGTCTTGCTCTGTTGCCCAGGCTAGAGTGCAATGGCGCGATCTTGGCTCACTGCAAGCTCCGCCTCCCGGTTTTACGTCATTCTCCTGCCTCAGCCTCCCGAGTAGCTGGACTACAGGTGCCCGCCACCACGCCCAGCTAATTTTTTTCTATTTTTAGTAAAGACAGGGTTTCACCATGTTAGCCAGGATGGTCTCGATCTCCTGACCTTGTGATCCGCCCACCTTGGCCTCCCAAAGTGCTGGGATTACAGGCGTAAGCCACCGTGCCTGGTTAATATTTCATTTTTAACTTAAAAATGATAAATATATATTTTAAAATTTGGTGTACAGACAAGGATGTAGGAAAATTGGACTCAGACTGCTAATAACTTAACAAAAACCGGTGAAATTTTTCTGGAGGGCACTATCGTTATGCATTGAATAAGCCCTTATTATAAGTGAATAATTTTATATTAAGAAAAATCTATTCAGGATACAATCAAATAGGCACACATACTTATAAGATAGATATAGAAAACAAAAAACAAATCAATTCTTGGCTTTTGAGTTTCAAAACAGTCTTTTGAACATCATGGCATAGACAATACTTGGAGAAACTATGCTTCCTCTAAGTAAACACAATGCTGCTTTTTTCCCAATCTTCTGAAGATTCTCCAGGTTAGGATGATGGAGAAGCAAAAAGAAGAAAGTTGTAATTAGACTTTGTAGGACCCTACATAAGGAAACCCTGGCTCCTGCCCCTCCGAGCGGATCACCAGGGCAGATGACAGAACCCTTAATTTACAGGATTGAACTGCCAAGGCCTTTTTGCCTTGCTTCTTGGGTAAAGTACAGAGAAAAAAAATCACTGTGCAGTGTGATAGATGGAGACTGAGATAAGATTAAAGAGTGTCAGACCACCTAGGAGTCACACTGAAGAGGCAGAGAAGGCCACCCTCAATTGTTTGACATTACATTTTCACAATCCAAGCAGAAGGGAAACTCAAAAAGATACTAAATTGAGTTACAGAAAAATAAAGGAAGTGAAATCTTAAGCACCCTTGAATTATACCTTCAGATTCATAATTTCTACTGCAGATTTGGAGACTTAAGGGATCATTTGATCATTGGCTTAGCCACTCAACTAATATGTTTATTAAGCATTTATTCTATGAATTATAGTCTACTATGTTTCTTGAGAAAACATGAAAGGAAGGTAAACTTTGACAGCATCGTGCAATATAAACCCTATTTTCAGTATGTTTGTAATTTCTTTATAACTGGTCCCACGATGATTTGTTAATGCATATAATTTTCCTTTGAAAGGAAAACTTGGTGATTTGGTTGTCTACATACCCTTCTCTAATTTCTTTTTTAATATTAAAACTTACATGTTTATGTTTTAATAATAATGGTTCACCCATTTTCTAGGCCAGATCATCAGTCTGTAGACTTCTTCGTGGCTTTTGTTCTATTTGCTTTTATTTAATAGGGTTGGAGATTCTAGGCCAGACCTTTAGAGGCCCATTATCTCTGTTTTGGCACTGTGTCTGCGATTCAGTTGCCACAGGAGGGCTGTGGTACTAATGTGTGTGGGCCATTAGGCTCTCACGGTGGTGGTGAAGAGTTGAGAGAAATACGGCTGGCTGGTGCACCACACACCAGGCCCTGCAAAACCATCAAGGTTATCCACTTCCAGTCTCTGCTCTGCCCTCTCCCACACAGTTAACAATGTATCAAAAGCAGACTCCACAGTTTTCAATTCCAGAAATTTTGCCTTCATGCTTTATCTTCAGTTTAGACAAGGACTCAGATTCTCTTTAAGGCTCAACAGAGTCAACAGGTCTCTTTGTTTGGCTCTACTGTCTTTCCCACCAGGACACAGAGCCACTATGAGAGATCTGGGCAGTGTCACAGTTCCTCATTTGTACTACTGAAATGCTTTACTAACATCCTACAAATTATATAATTAAGCAGCTAAGAAGTGAATTTTAGAAAGATATTAAGAAATATAAGCATACTTGAAGAATTTTTATTTCAAACACTCCTCAACTTTGCTTTTTAATTGTTTTCAGAAGCATATCTTAATTCTTGTCTTAAGGATTATTTTTGTGGCCTTTTTTTCCCCACTAGCTTTGCCTACTTTGTAAATACTTTTGAGTACATATGCTTGTCTCCTTAACCTATTATTTATCTCTGGAGTGCTTTTAGTCCGTCAGTATAACTTTGTAATAAGAATAAGGCAGTTTTCTCTTCTTCTTTCTTTCCCTTTTAAGGTAAGAACAAGAAATCAAACCATCTTGCCACAGAAGTCTTGTTGCATGAATAAAAAGAAGCCAAAAGATCTACTCAGTTAGGGTATAAATGTTGATATGCAAGCCCTTCACAGGTATTCCTTGAGCCCTGAAAGTTCAGCATCTATTCTTGCTTTTGACTTAGTCTGTGTCTCACTCTTAATGAAAGTATGCATCATTTCTAGCTAAATATTTAAGACATATTTTGAAATGTGATAGGTTATTTATAAACAGTTAAGCTATTTTTATCAAAGCTGTATATACAAGCACTCCTGATTCAGAGTTGTCTTTTATAAGAACCAGTGTAAGTTTGAGCAATCACTGAAAACTTGTAGCACCAGCTTCCTACATAGGCTGAGAAGGTGGTTCTTATATGACTTTAAGAGCTCTAAAAAGACTTCTTATTTTAAAGTGAAACCCCCTCCTCCATTTAAAACCTGAAATTCTATATTTTTAAGTTTTATCCCCTTGCTTTAAGAGTTTTGTTGTACCTATTGCATTAGCATAAATTAATTTAACAAGGCCTTGCAATGGACATCTGGTAAAATTGGATTTTATTAAGAAGGTGAGTAGTGATGAGAACAGCCTGAGAGTATATGGTAGGTACCCAGGAAATATTTTGACCAAAGAGAAGTATAGCCTAAAACAGAAAAACCCCTAAAAAGAAATGTTACCTACCCCACAATTATGCCTAGGCTGGCCATGAGCATACATGAAATGAATTAAAATGCACTATGAAGACTGTACTTTCCTATCCTGAAAATGCTTCTATCTTTAGCTGATAAATCTTTTAACAATAAACATAAAGATTAATATGAGGTCAAGCACAGTGGCTCTTGCCTGTAATCCCAGCCATTTGGGAGGCTGAGGCAGGAAGGAAGATTGCCTGAGCCTAGGAGTTCAAGACCAACCTGAGCAACATGGCAATACCCCATCTCTACAAAGAATTTTTATTTTTTAAATAGCTGGGGCGAGTGGCACGTGCCTGTGGTCCCAACTACTTGGGATGCTGAACCAAGAGAATAGCTTGAACCCAGGAGGTCGGGGCTGTGGGGAGCCATGTTTGCATCACTGCACTCTAGCCTAGGCAACAGAGCAAGACTCTGTCTCAAAAAAAGAAAAAGTATATATATATACACACACACACACACACACACACAATTATATACATTAGTTATTATATACAATAGTTATATATATATGGAGCCTTCAAAAAGTTGTATTACAATAAATACAAGCTAATAAAATACTAAACTGATATAAAAACCATACAAACTGGATCTCCTATAATATTGATATACAAAGAAATATATTTTCATTTAGGAAGCTGGGAAAAAAATAGCTCAGTAGATAACCAAAGGCATACTTGTTTCATCAGCAATCTCATACAGCGGTAAGCTCTAGGCAGCTTTCAAATTAGTTAATTTGATTGAAGTTTAGCAAATCAATGGCTGGTAAATGAACCAAGGTTTTCTTTGCTTCGTTTTGTTTTGAGATGAAGTCTTACTCTGTCACCCAGGCTGGAGTGCAATGGCACGATCTTGGCTTACTGCAACCTCCATCTCCCAGGTTCAAGCAACTCTTGTGCCTCAGCCTCCCAAGTAGCTGGGACTATAGGTGCCTGCCACCATGCCCAGCTACTTTTTGTATTTTTAGTAAAGACAGGGTTTGCCACATTGGCCAGGCTGATCTCGAACTCCTGGGCTCAAATGATGCGCCTGCTTCAGCCTCGCAAAGTGCTGGGTTTACAGGAATGAGCCACCGTGCCCAGATTCAACCAAGTTTTAAACATGGCTGCATTCTGTTCATTCAATAGTTTTTCTATTCGTATACGCTGTGAGATATTAAAATGGCAGCTTATTTCTGGTATGCTCGTATTTCTGGTATGCTCAACTTCCTGGTTGATTAAGGATCATCCCTTATAAGAGAGAATTTGAATTGCACTACATACATGAATTTGCTCATGACATGTGCTCTCTCTCTCCCGCTTCCATAGAGGGTTAAATTTTGACCCTGGCTAGATCTCAGATGGAAGCAATGCCTGCCCTGGGAAGCAATCATGCGATCTGTGCACCATCAGTCATCAACTGGCTAAGTTTTTAGGCAGGTTTTTCTCTGTGGGAATTACATAGATATCATCTTGATCCAGTTTTCTGATGTGTAAGTTACTTAAACACTTTGTTGGACAACAAGAGTTGGCTAGACCTTGTAGTTATTCAAGGCATACCTACAGCCAGGTTTATGCATAGATTCCTAAATAACATCAGTCATTCCTTTAGATTAAAGGCCAAATGATGTTATCATCATTTGGAGTAAAGGACATCAAGGGTATTAGGTAATTATACCTTAGTGAATTAGATAGCTCAGAAACACAGAACATTATACCTAAAAAGACCTTTAGAAATAATCTCATTTATGTCCTTATATCTTAATACTTAAGGAAACAGACACCTAGACTGGCTATGACTTACTCCATTTTATAAGTCCGTTAGTTGTAGGTCTGGGTTAGAACTCATTTTTCTTGATGACTGCTCTTTCAACAACCCTATGCTAATTTTCTAGCTTAACTAATCCCGAAATGAAATACATGGAGTGTCATTTTTGTGTGATGCAAAAGGATAGGAACTAATGGCAAGAAAAAGATCTGGCAACTCCTAGCTCAAACGTGTGAGCTGGAGTGAAGGAACAGCATGGGGCTACCTGAAGGACTCATTACTACTAGGATTAGGGGGTTATGATTCTCAACTTTGAAAAGGCCCAGTATAACCAAGCAAAGACCTATTCCTTTCCCACAAAGATAACAGTGATTATTTTTTTCTTATGATAGTTTTACTTTTGTTCCATGAAGTTCTTTTGTTTGTTTGTTTGTTTGTTTTCTTTTTGAGATGGAGTCTCGCTCTGTCGCCCAGGCTGGAGTGCAGTGGCCGGATCTCGGCTCACTGCAAGCTCCGCCTCCCCATGAAGTTCTTTTACTATCATTTTATTTTAAGAGTGTGTGTGTTCATACATATAAATGTGTGTAAACATGCATGTGTGTATATGTATACTGTAGTTTTTATTGACCATTTATTAAGTAAAAGGCTGTTTTCTGTGCATTTTATCTAATCCTTGCAACATATCTGTTAAAAAGGTAATGAAAAGGTTAAGAAATGTGTCCTAGGTCACCAGCTAGTAAGTCGAACAGATCAACCTGAAATGAGCTTTATTTGTTTCTAGAGTCGAGGCTCTTACCTACCAATCCTTAATCTTAAATAAAATAATAAAGAAAAAGTAAGTATCACATTGACAGTTTTGCTTACTCATAGAGATGTTTAGGCCAGTCATTCTTAAACCTTGACGTACATAGAAGTCAACTGAAGAACTTTTTAAATATAGAGACCTAGGCTCTTCCCAGCCTTGCCATATTAAGATCTGTAGCAATATGACCTAGGAATATATAAATACAAAACTCTGGTCCAGCCAGTCAGTCTCTGACATGTAGATTTGTGTTTGGACACACTACTCTAAACCCAAATAGAACTAATCAAAATAGTAAAAGTCATCTTAAGGGTTTCTCTACAACCTTACTACAGAAAAAAGTGTTGGTTAGATGAGGGAAATCTTATGATTTTGCCTTGATGTAGCTCTATAGTTGGCATTTTTGATCATTAAAGAAAAACAATGTTGATTGGGTATTTAATTAAGAAAGAAATATTTTTGAATAAGCTACAGGATATAAAATAATGCCTCCTTATGCACAGTTTCAGTTACCCAGGGTCAATCAATGTCCAAAAATAGGTGAGTACAGCACAATGGGATATTTTGAGAGAGAGAATGAGACATCACATTCACATAACTTTGATTGCAGTACATTGTTATAATTGTTCTATTATTGTTGTTAATCTCTTACTGTGCCTCATTTATAAATTAAACCATCCTAAATATGTATGCACAGTAAAGGAAAAAATGTAGTATACATTATTCAGAAAAGAATTTTATGATGTTTCATCTTTCCCTTTTTTCAAATGTGTTAATTTTCCTGTTCTAAATGTAGTCTTTTTTGATTAAGAAAAGTGGAAAATGTATTAAAAGTATCACATTTATCTCTTGGAAAAATATGCTAATGATCTCCCATAGTACTTTGTTCTTGCTTTATGCTAATATCTATCACAAGTGCACTATAATTTATCAGTTCACCATCATTCTGTTGCCACCAGACTGTCCAAGAGCAGGAAGAGTCTAATTTATTTATCTGTGTGTCCAGCATTTATTATGAACTCAATAAATAGTCAATGAATATAACATCAATATAAAATATAAAGTCTTATAGGCTAAGGAACCAGTATTGCCTGGGTTTGAATCTGAACTTCTTCCCTTACCAGCTCTGTGAACACAGACAAGCTGCTTAATATTTCAAAGCTTCACTTTCCTTGTCTGTAAATTGGGCATCATAGTGTACTTAGTTTATAGGATTATTATGAGCATTAAATTTAACATACATAAAGCACTTGGAACAGTGCCTAGGATTTACAAAGCGTCCAACAAACGTTAGTTCTTTGTTGAACTATTTTCTTGTTGATGGTGTTGCTTAGGGCTTTAGATGTTTACAGACAGCAGCAACAAAATATGATTTTGCCTTTGGTGTAAGTAGAAGTTTTCTTTATATTATTTGGGAAGCAAAAGTTTACCAAGTAAATTAATAGTGTATGGGGCTTGTTAGAAGAATGTTTAAAACTATCTAGGTGAATCCACTGCTGTTAATCATCCTCAAGTAATTTAGTGGCATCATTTCCATTCATACAATTGATATGCTAATTACAAATGATCATTAGTTATTCATTAAAACTGTTCCTCTCAGTCCCTCAACAATGTCATGCTCTGTTAGGTAAAGAAGGAACGTGCAGGAGATTTACCTGATAGGAGCATGCATAATGTGAGGGAACTTGAGAGGGGAAAATCATCAAATAACTAAACACCACAAAAGAGCAAGGAGGTTAATGGGAAAAAAAAGTGTATATAATTATACATATTCTTATCCTGTGAGAGCAGTTAGAAATAGAATTTTTGAACCATGAAAGTGGAGAATGCAGAGCATTATCAGTAAGGCTGGGGGCAGAAAACTGAAAACGAGCAAAAAAGCTTTAGAAAAAGATCAGTGCCTTCTAGAAATCAGATATTCACAAATCTAACATTTGGTTGACCTCAGCCCACCTTTCAGATCTGGAGACTAAAACTGGAAACAAATGCAGCTACTACATCCCGGTGGTAATGCTTTATAGTAACTGCTTGATCCTTGATGTCTGCACCAAAAGGGGGGAAAAGTCCTGATGGTTGTTGGAATGAAGATTAAATACACACACGCACACACACACACACACACACCCACCTTCAGGAGTACAAACATGAGCTTTAGAGGTCTGAAAGCAGAACAAAGCTGCCTGGGAAAATATTCCTCGAAAATGATACCTTTAAATCAGTCTACTAATTCTTGAGTGGTGGGTTTCACCCAGGAAGCAGGGATAATAGAGAACACTTACCAACTGTGATTCACACTGGTTTATCTCTGAGATGCAGGCTGTGCACCCCCGTGCTCTCCTAACCCATGACACTCTGTGACACTACACCCCCAATGAGCAAAGGCTTAGAAATGTACATATTCCTAAGCAGAGTGTTGTGACCGCCAGTTCTCATTGTTTGCCTCCAGGTCTGCAAAGGGTTATGGAAGTGGTGATCACCACCATCCCCTACATATCCGCCAAGAACTACCTCCTCCATACTCACCCCATTACAGCTCCACTTACAAAATGCAAATACATCTTAGCCACTAAAATTCACTGTGACTTCTTAAACCACCAAAGCCTTAGCAGAGCCAGGGTGCCAGGGCAGAAAGGCCAGGGATTGGGGTCAGGAGGATCTGGATTTGAATCTTAGACAAGTTGCTTATTAACAGTGTGACCTCTCCCCTCTCAGATAGGGACTGTTCCAGTTTTAGCACTGAAAGTCCCAGGAAATGCATCAGGCCTGGGCAAACTAAGATAATAAGTCACCCAAGACACAAGATGTTGCACATGTGCACAGTGCATAGTAGTGCCTGGTAAATTTTCCTTTTTTTTTTTTAAATTAAAAATACTTTATTGTTAGCAATGCTAATGATCATCTGAGCCTTCAGTAAATCATAATCTTTTTGCTGATGGAGGGTTTTGTCTTTATATGGATGGCTGTTGACTGATCACAGTAGTGGTTGCTAAAGATTGGGGTGGCTGTGGTAATTTCTTAAAATAAGACAACAATGCAAATACATGTGATGGCAGCTGCAGCCAGTCTGGAGTGGACACTGTGAAGACACCAGCTACAGTGGGGGAGGTGCTGCAGGGCTGTGGGCTTTAGGGAGCCAGTGGGAGCCAGCAACAGGCGGAAACCCCACCCCTTCCAAATTGGAGAGGTGAGAGCCCCACCCTCTTGGGCTCAGCTGCAGTTGCCCAGCTGCAGGTGCAGACCCAGGCATCTCTGCATTCTCAGGGACCCATGAAACCCCTCTCCCCTTGCAGGCTCAGAAGTGCCTGCTCCTGCTGCCTGGCCTCTCTCAGCTGCCTGTGCCGGCTGAGATTTCAGAGCAAAGTTGATACCAAGTGCAGGCACTGTTTCAACCAGGCCAGACGTGTGTGCACTCAGGGGAGCACTGACAAGCCAACCCCCTGACACCTCAGCACTCTGTGGACTTTGGGCACTGATGAGCCCAAAGTATTAGTCCGTTTTCACACTGCTAATAAAGAGACACTTGAGACTGGGTAGTTTATAAAGGAAAGCGGTTTAATTGACTCACAGTTCCACATAGCTGGGGAGGCCTCACAATCATGGCAGAAAGCAAGAAGGCGCAAAGCTACATGGCAGCAGGCAAAGAGGGAATGAGAGCCAAGTGAAATGGGAAACTGCTTATAAAACCATCAGATCTTGTGAGACTTATTCACTACCACAAGAACAATATGGGGGCACTGTGTGCAGTGGCTTGTGTCTGTAATCCTAGCACTTTGGGAGGCTGAGGTGGGTGGATCACCTGAGGTCAGGAGTTTGCAACCAGACTGGCCAACATGGTGAAACCCCATTTCTACTAAAAGTACAAAAATTAGCTGGGTGTGGTGGCAGGCGCCTGGAATTCCAGCTACTCAGGAGGCTGAGGCAGGAGAATTGCTTGAACCCAGGGGGTGGAGGTTGCAGTGAGCCAAGATCATGCCACTTCACTCCAGCCTGGGTGAAAGAGTGAAACTCTATCACACACGCACACAAAATAAAAATAAAAGGGGTAACTGCCCCAGTGATTTAGTTATCTCCCACTGGGACCCTTCCACAACACATGGGCATTATGGGAGCTACAATTCAAGATGAGATTTGGGTGGGGACACAGTCAAACCATATCAGGAAGGAAAGCCGAGGGGGCCCAAGGGTGGCTCGGCACAGGACTGTAGGTGTCTCTCAGCACAAAGAGCCGGGGTGCCACGGGCATCAAGGATGGCAGGTTAATGGTGGCAGGAGGCAGGCAGACTCCTGGGTGGAAAGGGGTGGATTGCTGGTGAAGCCCCACCTTCAAGCCAGGGACAGCCTGAAGCCCGGGGGCTGGGCTGCCTGTTCAACGGACCAGAGTGAGAACTTATGGTGCTTTCTCTTGGTCTGCCTGTGGACCAATCAGCATGCACCTACTCCCTTCTGAAGCCCATAAAAACCCCAGATTCAGCCAGACTCATGCAGATGATGGGTCAACCAGTCTACAGAGAGGAGCTACCCACTGTGGGTCTCCTCTCTGCTGAGAGCTGAGCAGATGGTGGGACAACCTGCCTGCAAAGAGGAGCTACCTGCCGTGGGTCTCTTCTGAGCTGTTCTGTTGCTCAATAAAGCACCTCCTCGCTTTGCTCACTCTCTACTTGTTTACATACCTCATTCTTCCTGGACATAGGACAAGAACTTGGGACCTGCCAAATGGCAGGGCTGAAAGACCTGTAACACAAACAGGGCTCAAACATGCCCCTTGCTCATAACGTTGTGGGTGATGAGAAGGAGAGAAGAGCTACGGCCTTTTGGGGAGCCCAGACCTAAGAGCTCCCCGAGCCAGGGTTGTGACACCCTCTTTGGGGCTTTGCAGTTCCTGGCTACTCCAAGCTTCCAGGCACCACTGCAGTCCCTGGTGCCAGGCATGGAAGCTGTTTGTGGTACACCTGGTCCAGCCACAGCCTTCTAGGGAGCCGGCCCCTGTGCCAGCGCCTAGAGCTGCCCACCCTGCCGCAGCCAGCATGCCTGACTCTGTGCAGTGGCCGGACTCCATGCTCACTTGCTCACACACTCCTCACCACTCTGCATCTGGCTTGCCCCTGGTAGGCATAGGATCCAGGCGAGTAGCAGAAGCTGAGCACAACTTGCCAGGCTGAATGTGTGGAATGAGCCCAGCAGGCCCGAGCAAAATTTGGACAAAGGCGACAATGGACACAGAGGCTTCCAGCCAGAAATGTGACACCCCAAGGATTCTGTGACACATGGAAATTAAATAATCTGCTCCTGAATGATTGTTGGGTCAACAATGAAATCAAGATGGAAATTTATAAATCTTTGAACTGAATAATAATAGTGACACAACCTATCAAAACCTCTGGGATACAACAAAAGTGGAGCTAAGAAGAAACTTCATAGCATTAAATGCCTACATCAAAAAGTCTGAAAGAGCACAAATAGACAATCTAAGGTCAGACCTCACAAAACTAGAGAAACAAGAACAATCCAAACCCAAACCCAGTAGAAGAAAAGAAATAACTAAGATCAGGGCAGAACTAAATGAAATGAAACAAAATATACAAAAGATAAATGAAACAAGAAGCTGATTCTTTGAAAAGACAAATAAAATTGATAGTCAATTAGTGAGATTAACCAAAAAGAGAGAAAATCCAAATAAGCTTAATTAGAAATGAAACAGGAGATATTACAACTGATACCACAGAAATACAAAAGATTATTCAAGGCTACTGTGAACACCTTTATACACATAGACTAGAAAACCTAGAGGAGATGGATAAATTCCTGGAAATGTACAACTTTCCTAGATTAAACCAGGAAAATATAGAATCTCTGAACAGACCAATAACAAGCAGTGAGACAGAAATGGTAATAAAAAACATTGCCAACAAAAAAAAAGTCCAGGACCAGATGGATTCACAGCTGAATTCTATCACACATTCAAAGAAGAATTGGTACCAATCTTATTAACACTATTCCACAAGATAGAGAAAGAGGAAATCCTTCCTAAATCATTCTATGAAGCCAGTATCACCTTAATACCAAAACCAGGAAAGGACATAACAAAAAATTAAAACTACAGACCAATATCCTTGATGAACATAGATGCAGAAATCCTTAACAAAATACTAGCTAACCAAATCCAACAACATATCAAAAAGATAATCCACCATGATCAGGTGGGTTTCTTATCAGGGATGCAGGGATGGTTTAACATACATAAGTCAATAAATGTGCTACACCACATAAACAGAATTAAAAACAAAAATCACATGATCATCTCAATAGATGCAGAAAAAGCTTTTGACAAAATCCAGCATCCTTTATGATTAAAACCCTCAGCAAAATAGGCATAGAAGGGACATACCTTAAGGTAATAAAAACCATCGACAACAAACCACCAGCCAACATTATACTGAATGGGAAAAAGTAGAAAGCATTTCCTCTGAGAACTGCAACAAGACAAGGATGCCTACTTTCAGCACTTCTATTCAACATAGTACTGGAAGTCCTCGCCAGAGCAATCAAACGAGAAAGAAAGGGCATCCAAATCAGTCAAGAGGAGCTCAAACTACTGCGATTTGCTGATAATATGATTGTATACCTAGAAACCCTAAATGTTATTTCTTTATAAATTTTTTTAAAAAATCAATAGCCAGGAAGGGAAGGGGTTTTATCAGAGAATGCGTCATTGCCAGCATGAAGAAGGGGAAAGGAAGGAGAGATCTGAGTGATAAGAAAAGTTTGAAACAGTTAGGTTCAAGGGCAGTTAAGTCATTTTTGCCCACTCTGCAATTCTGCCAAGACCCTAAGGGCAGACCTAGTGCCATGGGGCATTATCTCCTTCTGCCACTGCAAAATCCCAGGGATGATACAGCCTGGTTTAAAATGTGAAACTAGCTTAGAAAGAGTACCCAGAATCAGATGAAGACTTTAAAATGTTTATGAAGCAGTGTTGTGTACCGGGATACTGATTGAGATCCCTCAGAATAAGTAACAAGGCCTACCCTTCAAATTGTTTTCCCTGACTTTTATGACAGGTGGGCTGTTACAGTGATGGAAATAGGGCTGAAGCTAGGGAGTTCTATAAAAGATTTGCAACCTAGAAAAAGGCTTAGCCTATAGGAAGTTTTTGAGAAATCTTATTTCCCTAAGCAAGGAATACATCATCCTATCTCCTCTTCCAAGATGACAGCAAGTATCATGGGCAATGACATCTCCTAGAATTCCGTCAATCAGAATAGATTTTTTTTTTCTGTAAGTATCCTACTCTAGCGAGCTCACAGAGATCACAGTTTTTCAAGTGGTGTCATAAGACAACAATAGATTGCTGAAATTATTCAACCAAACCCTTCAAAAGATACACTTTAAATATCTAGCCTGTTTTATAATCCTAGAAGCCCAGGCAATTTAATATAAAACATCAGGGGGAAATACAGAAAATCTGGGCAGAAGTTGTCTGAGCCCGGCACTGTCAAATGTGTTTCCTATAAAGTGTAAAATGGCATGGACATTTATGTTGATGTGTACCATGAATAATAAAACATTAATAATAGCTATAACATTTAATTTAATTGGAGAGATTCAACATTGCAGATGCTTTCTTGCAGGAGAAGTCAAAATTTAAAGGCTATTTCAGGTTTATTGTCCAATATCTCTGTAGCTGTGCATATAAATGTCTTTTCCAATTAAATGTACACCCACAGAATATCCTTTGCTTTTGTCACCATTGATTTATACTAAGATCTTTTGCTTATTTTAAATGCTCTAACTGGCTCTAACCTCCAAAGATTCTTTTCAACCCTCTTCTCTAGTTCCTGCTATCACTAGTCATGCAGCCACCCAAGTTGGACCCTCCTGGGGACATCTTCCCTCAACCCACATCCAATTAACCACCAATACTGGCTGATATTAAAGCATCAATTACCACAATTGCATCTCATCCTCTCCTCCCTCTTATTTCTTATGATTTCTTGCCTGGATTTCCTCCAGCTTCTCTCTTGTCTAAATGCTTCTACCTATTCCAGCCAGAGTTACTTTACTCCTTTTTTTTTTTAGATGGAGTCTTTCTCTGTTGCTCAGCCTAGAGTGCAGTGGCATGGTCTTGGCTCACTGCAACTTTCCCCTCCTGAGTTCAAGCTGTTCTCCTGCCTCTGCCTCCCGAGTAGCTGGGACTATAGGAATGTGCCACCATGCCTGGCTAATTTTTGTATTTTTAGTAGAGACGGGATTTCACCATGTTGGCCAGGTTGGTCTCGAACTCCTGACCTCAAGTGATCCTACTGTCTCAGCCTCCCAAAGTGCTGGGATTACAGGCGTGAGCCACCACCCCTGGCTGAGTTGCTTGGTTTTTGCATGTCCTTGCTTAAAATCTATTGATGAGTAGAAAGAGCACAACTATGATAGGCACTGTCCTTGAGGGCAGGGACCTTGCTTCATTGATGGTTTATCCCTGATACCTAGCACAGTGCACAGTACTCATCCAATGTTTGTTTAGCTAATCTGAAGAGGGCTGACTTTAAAGCTTAGGTCAAAGATTACTGCTGTAAGAAGGTTATTTCATTTCCCTGAGCCTCTCAGTTCCCATATATGCAAAATGGCATTAATAACATCTCCTTCAGGGCTGGCACAGTGGCTCAGGCCTGTAATCCCAGCACTTTGAGAGGCCAAGGTGAGCAGATCACGAGGTCAGGAGATTGAGACCATCCTGGCTAACACGGTGAAACCCCATCTCTACTAAAAATACAAAAAATTAGCTGGGTGTGGTGGTGGGTGCCTGTAGTCCCAGCTACTCGGGAGGCTGAGGCAGGAGAATGGCGTGAACCCGGGAGGCGGAGCTTGCAGTGAGCTGAGATCCTGCCATTGCACTCCACCCTGGGTGACAGAGTGAGACTCTGTCACAAACAAAGAAACAAACAAACAAAACATTTCCTTCACAGAAGTCATTTAGGTTTATATGGACTACCTGTGTAAAGTGCCAAGTACTAAACCTGGCTCACAGAATGTACCCAATAAATGCATTACCCCATACATATTTTTCAATTTTCTAGAAATGAAAATGAAAACATCCTGTATCATGCAAAGCACTTCCCATGTACAGGCAGGTCCAATTCTATTTCCTAATATTAATCTTCAACATATAAGCAACACTATGCTTTTGATTTCAGCATGTGTTTTCATGTTTCTATAATCTCTCAGTTTTATTCCCTCAGTGTAGAATGTCCTTCCTCCACTCTGTTTTAATAACCCCCCACCCATCATTCAAAGCCCATCCCAAACAGTACTTATTCTCTATTATGTCACTTTCTTGCTCAAAATAAATAGCAAACACTTTATGATGGTTTACAAGGACCTTCACTCTTCACTCCCAGCTGGCCTCTATAACCTTATGTCTAATACTCTCCCCATCATTCATATTCAAATCATTCTGGGCGTTTTTTTGTTCTTGCTTATACCTAGTTCATTTCTGCCAGAATTTTGTATGACTAGCTTCTTCACATAAAGTTCTCAGCTACAAGATGCTCAACTCTACTATCAGTTAGGGAGATGCAGATTAAATCTAAAATGAGATCAAAATCATTCACATGCTTAAAAAAAGAATGTATCCCCAAGGATTTGGTGAAATTTATATCTTCATAAAACATAGAAGTATAAATTGATATAGGCCTTTTGAGTCAATTTGGCAATATCTATTAAAATAAAGTATATCCATATCTTCCTATCCTGGCTTGCATATATTAGGATCTACCTGAGAAAAATAGTTACTCATATACATAAAGATTTTCATTCAAGCAGTACTCAAAATAGCGAAACAAAATTAAACAAAAAACCATTTGGTTAACAAACTAAATGTCCATCAACAGGGGAATAGTTAAATGCACCATATATAGAATATTATATAGAAGATTTAAAAAGGTCTATGTACAGATGAGGCAAAATCTCCAAGACATTATTAACCAAGAAAGCAAGTCATAGATAATACGTATATGTAAAAATAGCAGTGCATTTAAGAAAATTACATATAATAATAATAATAATAGTAGCTTATATTCATTGAGTATTTACTATCAGGTACTGTTTCAAGGGCTTTAAATGTAGCAAAATAGTGACTTCTCATAACAACACTGCAAGTTATGTAATGTTATCATCCCAATTTCATATATGAGGAAACTGAGACACAGAAAGGTTAAGTAAGTTTCCATGGCCACACCGTTAATGGGTAACAAATCATTGTCTGGAGGCTGACCTCTTAATCACAGCCCTGCATTGTCTCATATGTTTGTATTTAAAAATAAATAAATAAGTAAATAAATGTGGTGTGTGTGTGTGTGTGTGTGGTGTATGTGTGTGCTTGAATACAAAGAGAAACGTTCAGATGTATGCTCACTACAATGGTGTTTCTACGCGTGGAGAGAGAGAGGGGCTGGAACGGATTGAGGAAAACAGTTAAAGGGACTCTTTAAAAAATCTGATTTTAGTCTTTCCACACTGAATTATTTAAAAATTTGCTAAGAATGCATTTACATATTTATTATATATTTTTAAATACAATAGCCCAGTATCATCCCATAAGGATCATGAGAGGAAAGGTCATTCTAGAACAAACCAAAGAAGGTGGGACAAAGGATAATTTTGTTTAAATAGTACTTTCAGGCAGAGCTTTCAAGTAGTTTGGGCAAAATAAGTCCCCCAAAACAAAAGCAAAAATCCCTACAACTATAATTCTATAATTGCCTGGGTAACTCAGGTGAAATGAAGGGATTTTAGCAAAGTTACCTCAAAATTTACAGATGTAGAAGTATAGTCTGTGGGAGCTTCAAAACCTCAGTCACAATGTAATGCCAATGATATTCTGTTTGAACTTTCATGACTGAATGGTTTTTCTCCCGACATTGTTAATTTGCTGAAACCAAAGTTTTCCTTTCCTATATTTCCTCTCAGTTGTTTATTTGTCGGGGCCAGCATATCACTTATACGGCATGGCAGATCATTCATGGTTCAATATATAGGCTATAAATCCATGTTTTCAAGGAATAATGTTCAATGGAAAAATCATAAGGAAGGATTATGAAATACTTCATGTTTAAAATTTTGCTTTTCATCTAATGGCTCCTGAGATTAAAAACAAACAAACAAACTTGCAGTGATCTCAATCTTGATAGATGTGAGATTCCACAGAGAGTAATCAGTTGACCTAGGAATTTTTCTGAAAATGAAATGAGTTGGCTTTGTCTTTCTTCTTTGGTACAATTACTGTTGATCTTATCCCCCTTCCCCAAATAATAATGTGTCATAACAAAGAAACATCAATATTCTCTACATAATAGATCATAATGAGATAGATAATAATGAGATCTGTGTTTCTCTCACTAAATATTAACTTACATCCACATCTGGTGGCCCTGCCTTTAATTCTGGCCACTTCTAAACCACTCTTCACATTGCAATCATAGTAATCATTCCAAAATGCACTCTCGTGCTTAAAATAATTACATGTGCCTGTATTGCAGATACAGGCCGAAGTCTTTCAGCCTAGTGTACCTCACCCTTTGTGATCTGGCCCCTGTGTATATTTTCACCCTCATTTGCTAATCCATGAAGGTCCAAACAGGAGAACATGCAATTTTTTCTTGTCTCTGGGCCCTTCCTTGTGATGTCTCTTTCACCTTCCTCACTGCCTCCGTTCACCCGCTTGCTTAAATCAATGGCTTGCTGCCTTGATTATAAACTGGCAATGATTATAAGCACTAACATTTATTTAGTACTTACTACATGTTCAGGAACTGTGTTATGCCATTTAAACACTAAAATAGAAAAACTAAGTCGCTTCTTATATTATCATCTTTTAGCAATGAGAAAACTAAGGTTCAGATAAGTTAGCAAATTATTCACCAAACTCCACCAATGACATTGAGTTTGTGCCCTATAGGGATTTACTGAGAACTAAAGGGCCCAGTGCATTTAGAGTGCTCTGCAGACGCTTGGCTTAGAAGCCCTGGAAGGAAGTATTTTCCATTACTTTTGTTACCAATGTTGTTACTACATTTGGGGGTGCTTGCTTTATTTCTAAACTTAGTGTCTCGGGATTTTAAAATTACCATTTTAACACAATGGCACATATAATTGAGTAGAAGATATATTTTTTAAAAGTTGATTTTTTTTAATTAGAAAAAAACTAAAAATTGAAAATGAAAGTGAATTACTAACACTGAACTCATTTCCTCCTCCCCTCTACTCCAATCCACTCCAGTTTCACTGGTTTTTCGTTGCTTCTCTCGAATGCCAGTGCCCTTCAAACCTTAAAGACTTGGTGTTGACGCTTTCCTCTGATGGTCACAGGAGAATGATCTGAATGTTCTTCCCTAGGTGTGGCTCACTCCCTTATCTCCTTTGACCTCCACCTTGAATATCACCCCCTAACTGAGGCTACTCTGACCGGCACCACACTCTCCCTGCCATGGCATCCCCTAGCCTCCTTACACTGTACTGATTAATTTTCTTGGCACTTGCCATCTCTAACACTATATGGATTTCCTTATTTATTTTGTTTATTGCTTATCTGCCATACTAGAATGTGAACTCCACAAAGGTAAGGACTTTTCTGTCTCTTTTTTTTTCATTAAAGAATCTTGACTGCTTCAAATTGTACAATGTAGATGCCTAATAAATGCTTATTGAGTGACTGAGTGAATGACTATTGAAACTGGCCAAGCAATGTTATATAGCCTTGTTTGGCTACACAGGTGCTTTAGATACAAGTTCATGTATATTTTGTCGATTTATTGCCCCATCTAACATCTCTCAAACTAAGGCTTTGGTGGAGTCACTGAGCAGTTAATATATTACTGAAAGCAGATGAATGTGCTTGGATCTAGGCAGAGTAACAAAACAAAGACAGCTAAAGTTAAAAGTCTGACCCAAGGTCTCACATTCCTATAAATAATTGATAATGCATCAGGGGAATTTTAATGAATATATTTGATTTGTTTTATTTACAAAATAGACATACTAAAAGTTGCACATAATTATTAATCCTTTTCTAGAAAAGTAAACAAATTTATTAGAGACCAAGCAGACTGAAAGTGATTGGGCTTCTTTGTGAAACACTGCCAATATACGCAAAACTATATCCAATACAACTGAAGGAAAATATATTTGAAGCAATTACAAATCCTGTCCCATAACATGATGTGTGGTGTGATAACCAACATCATACAACTTTGCATTATCCCTCCTGCCAATTTCATCTAATAAAACACGACTCATGTGAAATGGTGTGTGCCCTAGGTTCCTATGGTAATTAGCTGTGTCTAAATTGCTATAACATGGGCAATGATATTTAAAGTTGCTCTTACATTGCCTAAGAGTGCATAGCAAAATAATAATTATCATGTAATTTAGATTTGCAAAATGTAAACAGATCATGGCCACAAAAATAAGGGGAATTTCAGGATGAGTGGCTGTGCACTGTCTAGCCTGGTGGCCAGTCTCATTTCAGATCCATTGTAAAACTGAGAGACAGACAGCATTCAGGTACCCTGCATGTTTTGGTTACAGACTTTACTGAGTGGTCAAATAGATACTGTGTCTTCTAGATTTAGGCAAAAAAGAAGAGTGGTGAGGCTTTGGCATATTTCTGTTCATGACATATTGGCACAATATTTCTACAAATCACTCAAAGCTAAAGCTAAGGCAATTAGGAGTAGTGCATCCATTTCTACTTATGAAAAACTTAACTTGGTGTTTCTAGGATAATTAGATCAAAGTAAGCTCCCTTAGGGTATGATCTATGTTTTCTTTAAACTGTTCCTTTCCCAGTGCCAGACATGGTACCATGGTTAATAAATCTTATTAGCAGTCTGACTGAAGATTTTAAAGTGATATTCTTACAATAATGTTTGCCTGTAGAGACAGATTCAATACCAAATTTAATAATGGCAAGCTGTCAATTGCTTTGCCTTTGTCATCCATGGTAATTGGGATCAACTCTGGTGCTCCTCCACACAGAACATTCGATTGAGATCAAGCCTTGGATGAAATCTCTTTTCCAGAATGCTCCTCATTTATTGAATCAGAAGGAGCCTGGACTTACCATTTGAAGGTGGTAGGAAATGGCCACCTTCAAATGGGAAGTCTAGGCTCCTTATGATGGCTCACGGTAGCTTCTGTGACATGGCTCCAGCCCATCCCTTCAACTCTACTCTTTAGCTACAAACATGTTGATGCTATGACTTGGTAGAAGTCCATTCTATTCATATTTATGGCATAGTGTACAATGTGTGCATTTTTCAGATTTTAATATTGTAGCTACTATATGATTTGGAACTGTTTTCATGAAAATGAACTAATTTAGTTTAAGATAGTGATTCTCAACCAAGGATGATTTTGCTTGTTAGGGGACAGTTCACAAGGTCTGGGGACATTTTTTATTGTGGTGACTGGATGGGGAGGGTGTTACTGGCCAGGATAAACATTCTACAATGCACAGAATGGCCTCCCCCAGAAAGAATTATCCCATTCAAAATATCAGCAATTTCAAGGGTGAGAAATCCTGGTTGACAAATGTAATTGAGTGAAAAGTTTACATAATATAATTTTTAAGTGTTCTACTTTGAAATGCTGTCAGTTTGATAGAGCTCAGTTAATTAAATTTACATCTTGGAAAAGGCAAAACTAAATTAAAACCTATGCCCTTGTTTATGTTCATATGGCTGAGCCACAGACAACACAACCTCCAAGTACTCAGCTGCTCACTCTCACCTGAACCATCTTTTCTGCTGTGTCAACAAGAGGCAAGATCCTTGTCAGAAACCCAAGAGTTCTTGGTAACTCCCTATTCTTCACCTTGCATATCCAGTCAATCACCAGTTCTTGTTTATAGTCCCGTTACATCCAAAGTCATTTTCAAATCTTTTCCTTTCTCTCCAAATTGCCCCTCTTCCAGTTAAGACCTCCACCATGTCCCTCCAGAACTTCTAAGAGTGTCCTGGTTGATCTTCCACCTCCAGCTTTTCCTCCATGCCTTCACACACCCTATGCCCACATGTTGGCAATTGCCAGAATAACCTATAAAAATTCATGTCATTTTGGCAATTTCCTACCACTTTCAAATGTTAAGTCCAGGCTCCTTGTGATGGCTTATGGTGTCTTCCATGACGTGGCTCAAGCCCATCCCTTCAACCCTACTCTTTAGCTACAAATATGTTGTTTCTTATATGTTTCTGTAGATGTTGTCCCTCTGTCTAGAATGCCCTCCATCAACCTATTCATTCTAACATTCCATAGATAACTACTATTTATCCTTTAAAATGCTTCTTATTATATACCATTTCCTCTACAAAGGCAGAAGGTGTTGTTTGCTTATTTTTAAATTCTGAATTATCGCTACACTGTCCACAGTACCAAATGGCAATAACCGGCTAGAATTGTAATAGGGCATTTCTCCGCTAGATTGCCATCTTTCCCTCTTGATTATCTCTGCTCACTTATCTAATCTCCTTCTGGACCCTAAAATAGTCAAATTTAACCACTCCTACTTCCTGGATAGCCTTTTGCAAAACCAAATCTAGTACAATGTCATGTTCCCTTGACTTTCAGAGGTAGAAGCTCAGAGACTGCCCAGAATCCTCAACTCTTCTGATGTCACATTTTACTTGATTTTTAAGTATGTAAGGACTACCGCATATATAGTGATTAGTTCAGAATGAAAAATCTATGTTGAAATGGTAGTGCTGGGTGATAAGATAGGTTCAGGCTGATGCTAGATCAAATCTTATATACTACATATACAGATTTTGACTTCAGGATCTAAAGTCTTATGCTTTGGTTCTTATTCAAATTTATATTCTTAAAGCTTAAGATATGCTATATATTTACACAGTTGTTGGTGATAATAGGCACCTCTGTAAATAGAAAACATGACTTCTCTTGAGAAGTGATTTGGTGTCACTGAAGGGCAAGGTCAATAATTTACATTTCAGAGTAAGGTTGGCTGTGATAAAATTAGCAACTAATGATTTTGTATCTATGAGAGTAGAGAAAGAAACCCAAGTAGGAAAGGCCTATGATCAAATGTGATTCATTTGCAAATTTATTGAAACAGCCCATACCTCCTCGCTGAACTTAGAAAGATGTAGTTCTAATACCACAGTTGCTGATACTCATTTCCCATATCTGAGACTCAGCAACCAACATTTGAGTTAAAGTTTGGTTATCTCACATGAACCTGTCAGCAATCACATGTGGTTTGTGACATGTCATCTGATTGCCATATGTATCAGTGTCTTCTGTTTTTGAGAATATAATTAAAAACAGAACAAGATATAAATCCATTATGGAAAATTATATAAACCCTTAGACTTACACTTGGCTTGCATTTCACTAGGTATACTCATGTAGCTGTGGCATATTAACATTCCAACCTTGCTTTAGGCTAGTGCCAACAGTCTGTAGACCAGCATAAATAAGTTAGAAGAATGTTCCTCCCAAGTTAGGCTTAAATTGAATCATTGGCTTTTCACTAATGTTTAAAGCAATCACTGGTAATTGGGCTTGGTGAGTTCCACAAAATATAAATGATGCTTTTTTGGACCAGCACAGGATTTCAAGACAAATATTCTATTCATTTGAGATAAACCACACATTTCTCAGCTAGAACAGAAGAAGGATCATTACTTGGTTTACATATTCTGTTTTTGTAAATTAAGGAAAAATGTTGCAATAGGAAACATGGAGAGATGCATCTGGAAGTTTGGTGAAAGGCTGTTTAATAATAATATACAGCAACAATGCTGTGTAATTGTGGAAGCATAAGTCTTATCTTTTAATGCTGTATTTATCATTTCTCTTTTTTATCCTAATTACTATTAGGAAAGGTAGACAGGACAGGTGTTGTTACATCAGTCCTGCAGATATAAAGACACCAAAAATTCCAATGACTTGCCCATAATCAACCCACCAATGACAAGGATCCAATTGCCTCTGAAATTAGAGTATTTAATGGGGGACTTTTATTGTCTCTTGAAGATAAACAAAAAGCAGAGGAGATGACTTAAACTGGGCGGAGAGTCTAACTCTATAGGGAGATAAAATTATAAGAAAGAAAAGACTATTATCTGATTTAAAAGAAAAAATTTATAGTTACTGGGTATTTAAAAGGTATCCAGCATAATGCCAGACACTCTTACATACTTTCTCTTATTTAATCTTTGGATTAAACCTGTGAGAAAGATATTGCTATTTTTGCTTTACGTATGACAAAATAGAGTCTCAAAGAGTAAATAAACATATTATGGTTAAAATAACCTTAACTCCTGAGAAACCATAAGAACTTGAATTTGAATGAGTCCCTTTTGAAATGTTGAAAATATCAATTTACAATAAAGTAAAAGTTTGTAATTTTTCATTAAATATGATGACAGAAAAAAAGGGAAAATTGCTCTTAAGTTGTTATCATATGCAATATCCTAGTCAAGTGATTTAAGGATATAGAAAGAAAATTTCAATACAAAAAATAATAATAAGCTAACAGAAAAAAAAAGTAGAATACATTTCATTTCGTAATGAACAGCCTCAGGATGTATTAGAGACTCTTGGCATATCATCAGATTTCAGAATGGATTTCAGATTCCTAATGCACTTAGAGTAAAATGAAAACTTTTGGGTACCAACCTTAAAACTCCATTGGTTGGCTCCCAATCAGTTCTTCAGCCTCATCTTATCCCACTATGTATACTTTAGTCACTTTGTTCTTTCAGCTGCTCCTACATGGCAAATCATGGACTTCCTTATCTCAAGACCTTCATACAAGCTCTTTCTTATGAAAACAGACTCTTCTCCTTAATCTCAGTTTAAATGTCACCCTTCAAAGAGGCCATTTCTAACACTATTAAAAGTAGCTCCTGGCATGGTGGCTCAACATCTGTAATCCCACCACTTTGGAAGGCCAAGGCTGGTGGATTGCTCGAGCTCAGGAGTTTGAGACCAGTTTGGGCAACATAGTGAAAGCCTGTTTCTATCAAAAATACAAAAACTAGCTGGCATGGTGGCATGTGCCTGTGGTCCCAGCCACTCAGGAGGCTGAGGTGGGAGGATTGCTTAGTCTGGGAGGCAGAGTTTGCACTGAGCCAAGATCACGCCACTGCACTCCAGCCTGGGCCACAGAATGAGACCCTGTCTCAAAAAATAAATAAATAAATATGTATATATATATTTTAAAAGTAGCTTCTCTTGTTCCATTACATGGCTCCTTGTTTTCTTCTTTCCCCTCTGTAACACTTATCACAGTGTTTAATTATGAGGCCATGTTATATTCTGAAGTATTAATTCGTGTTCTTTGTGAATTTCCCCTCCCATTCTGCTTCCTTCAGCCCACACCTTAGGAGTAAAAAAGGACTGAAAAATATCTGAAGGTCTTTGCTGTGCAGCAGAATGTTTTGGCTGCATGTTTTCACGTACATTTTTTTTTTTTTTTTCTCATCAAAGACCAGGCAAGATGGGGGGCGGGGAAAGAAGGAAGAGGAGTCTGAATGGCTTTATTGACTGGATAGGCAGAAGTAGAAGGAGAAAAGTCTGAAAGTGAAAAGGGAAGAAACAACTTGCATTGTCAGAACTAGGAGTAGAGTGGAAAATATTCAGTGTGTGCTGTTTTGAGACTAGAAAACCATCGTGCCCATGCTCTGTGGACAACTGGTCCCATTCCATAGCTCTATACACTTGTAAGCACTCTAGATTTAGGATATTTACACATTGTAGAGGACTGGATAATTTCTCAAAGATATTAATATCAGGTCCTATTCCCCAGAACCTGTAAATATTACCTTTTATAGAAAAAAAAAAAGGTCTTTTCAGATACAATTAGGTTAAGGATCTTGAGATGAGGCGATTACCCTGCATTATCTCAGTGGGCCCTAAGAACTCACAAGTATCCTCATAGAGGGAGGTGGGAGATTTGGCGCAGAGAAGAAGGTAATAATGTTACCATGGAGATAGAGATTGGAATGAGGTGGCCACAAATCAAAGAATGCTGCAGTCACCAGAAGCTGAAGGGAGCAAGGAACAGATTCCCCAATAGCACCTCTAGAGGGAGCACAGCCCTGTTGATGCCTTGATTTGGAGCTAGTGAAACTGATTTGGGATTTTTGGCTTCCAGGGCTGTGAGATAATACATTTCTGTTGTTTAAAAACCACCGTGTGTGGTAATTTGTTATAGCAGCCATAGGAAACTAATATACACATAATGGAGTTAAAAAATCCTGTTACTGTGACCAGTGTGAACCTGAACAAAATCATTGGGAGCATTTCCCTTAGGCTGGGATAACTGATGGATATGTTACATTTATATGTATGTATTTATCATCATCATCATCCTCATCATCATCATCATAATGTTCTTACTCTCTACCAGATTATAACCCTTTTTTTTTTTTGTTTACCACTCCATATCCAAGACTTAGCTCAGTAGCTGGCACATAATAATTTCTCTACAAATAATTGTTGAATGAAAGAAAAGCATTGCTAAAATAACAGTACAAATAGAAGGAAAACACAAACAATAAATGGTAAAAATAACTATGAGAAAGACTGCACCAGTAACTAAACTGAATAGTCAAATACCCATTACCAGCAATCTAAATAGAGATTTAGGTCAGTCTGATCCCATGTGTGGGAATGCTTCCCTCATTTAGAGACTTGCCCTTTAGCACCAACTAACTGTGAGTGTGTTCTGGCACTGGTACACTATCAGCACAATCTCGTGTATGCTCAAAGCTCAAGTTGGTCTATGAAGGAATGAGAGACCTGGTGCCCATTCTTGCAGGCTGAAATCACAGGGTGGGAATGTAGTTGTTCTAACCTGTGAACTATAGTTACCTGTGCTATTGAGAGAGCATGATATTTCCCTGTTCTGCTTTTTAAATTAAAAGATCTCTTATTGTGAGCCAACTCAGAATGAAGGGGGGTAGAATACTGCCTGCTCAGTGTTGCAAAATATACCAGATCATGCTGCATTGTTTGTGCTCTTCTGAAAGTGACTGGGATAAAACAACATAAATGTACTTCTCTTGGCTTCTTCACAAATGTGAGTGAAGTGTCACATGATGTCATGCCGAGAATAAAAATTTTCAGCACTTAGAACTGAAATTTCAGCTTGCACTCCTATTTAATTATAACCTAAACAGTCCCCCACTCAGCTTCTGAGAAAGGTAAAGCATCTGCTAACGACTTCTAGGAATAGAGAGATTGTGAGAATAGCTTTACTTGAGGTCTCTTAGCTGGAATTAAGCTGGGGATCTGTGTGCCAGGCCTATAGGGGAACTGAAGACTGAGCTTCTGTCTTTCCCCTCTTCATGCGAGCACCTGCTCCCCTCTAAGGGCCAAGTGGCTTTAGAGAGTGCTTGTGGACCAGGGCTGTTCAGTTAGCCGGGAATGCAAAGTGCCTGGTGCAAACTGGAATAATGCAGATATGGAACAATTCAAACACATTCAAACCAAACTCTTCACACATCTGCAGTGGTGAATTAGAGTACTGAGCCATTTGAATCAGAGTAAATTCCTTTTCAAAACCTTACTATCTTTAGAAGTGGTTTTTAACTTTTTAAAGGTCAAAGTCTCTTATGAGTAGTTAAGAAAAACAACTGATCTCTCTCCACCAAAAATTTACTTATGCAAACCCATAAAGGCTAAGAAAACTTGATCTTTTCTACATTGTACATGAAAGTACTAATTTATTAATGGCTAAGATATTTATTTACCTTAAATTATGATTAATAAGGCTAGACTGCCTGAGTTAGAATCTCCAGTTCTGCCATTCAGTAGCTGTAGGAGATTGGGCAAGTTGCTTGATCTCTCTCTTCCTCAGTTTCTTCATTTGTAAAATGGGACTGATAATAATAACACCTACCACTGAGGATCATTACGGGTAAATAATGAATTCATTATGTAAAGTGCTTACAGCAGTGTCTGGCATTCAACAAATATATATAGAGCTTTGACCAAATACAGGGACTGTTCTAAGAATTGGGATAAGGCAATGAATACAAATTACTGCCATCATCGGAACATGCATTTTATTGTGGAACTTAAATCTTGCAGTGTAGTTCATAGCAATTAAAAAAACTTTTTGTTTATGTTTTCTCTTTGTTCCGACACAGATAAATAAGATCTTAATACAGATTTCCCCTCTGGGATGCTGTAGCTTCACAGAGCTCGAATCTACAGTTCTAATTTTTATTTCATCTTCATCCCACACCTGACAGCCATTCTGCATAAGTAATTTGGGCTGTGAGTACTTACTTTCAACTTGATATAGGTATTTATAAAATGTAAAAAAAGCCGATGGCAGGAAAACAATTTATTCTGTCCCATCCCTAAACTTTTATTCACTCATCTGTTATGCTTAAAAATCAATTAGCAATCTGTATACACTGTATAGACAATTTTATTTAGTTTTAACTGTAAAGCTAGGTAAATTCAGCTGCAATTTCCCACCAATGGTGCTCTAAGACAATGTTTGCATTTCAGAAGCAAATGAGGGCTTCTTTTCAGTATGCCATATTTTTTTTAAGTCCTCATGCTTATATTTTATCTTTCTATCCTTTTCTTTCCTGTTCCTCACCTGCCTCTCTCCCATCAGTACCAGTAGAATATCACCTTTTGGACTTTCTTGCTTTATAAAAATAAATAAATAATTATAGATTTAAGAGAAGTTGAAAAGTAATGTACAGGGACATCACATGCATCCTTTACCCAGCTTTCCCCAATATTAACATCTTACAAAATCATATTAAACCAGCGAATTGGAACTGGTACAATTCAGAGAGCTGACTCAGATTTCAGTGGGATTTGTTTTTAACATAACCAGTTATTACATTTGGTAAGCATCAGTTATGATTGCAGTAAAGGTTGAAATCCACTTTCTCACCTGCGTGCACGTGTGCACGTGTGTATTTGGATGTGAGTTCATGTGTGCTTTTGTGTGTATCCATTGGGTTGTGTGTGTGACAGAGGGACAGAGAGAGAGAGGGAGGAAACACTCCTGGCCCTACTCTTTCATGAGACTGTGTTTCTGAGGAACAAATGAGAGAACATAATGTAAATACTGTTTAAAAAAACTATAAAATACTAAATAAATAAAACATATATTGTGTTAGATTTCTCATCTTTCCATTCAGAAAAAAATGTCTTATGAATAGGGTACACAGAGCATAGGTAGAGCCTACTCATCTGCCTCAGAGTGTAAGGCAGCATGTGTGTGTTGGTCAGGGGAGGGTTATATGGTACTCTCAGCAAAATCCCATTGGAAGACATAGAATCACATAGTTACAGACTTAGAAGGGACTTTGGGGCCAACCATTCCAACTCTGTACATGGTACTCATATTTTGAAATACTCTGATCAGGTGGTCTCCTAATCTCTGATTAAAACTTCAAATGATGAGCAAATTCTGCCTTATGATTTAGTCACTCTCCATTTAGAGAGCTTTAAGTGTTTAAAAGCTCTTTATTATAATAAGATGACTACCCCATGGCTTTTACACACTGGTCTTGGTTCTGCCATCTGGTGCCCCATACAATGGATGATAGCTGAAGACAGTCATCATTCCCCTAAATATTCTCTTCTCCACTATAAACAATTCAAGTCATTCTTTAACATGTTCCTCATATACAAGGTTGCTCTTCTCTGGGTGAGCTTATTTTTCTTTGCAAGGATGGAATGAGCACAATAGGGTGTGAGCTTAAGCCCAGGAGGCAGAGGTTGCAGTGAGCTGAGATCATACCACTGCACTCCAGCCTGGGCGACAGAGTGAGAACATGAGAAAGAAAGAAAGAAAAAAGAAAAGAAAAGAAAGAGGGAGGGAGGGAAGGAAGGAAGGAAGGAGGGAAAGAAAGTACGAACAGCACCCTCAAGAGCTGGACCAATCTCTTTCTGTGTTCTATACAAGATATTTATATCAGAGCCCCTACAATCGCATTATGTTTTGTCCCCCTCCCTCAACTTGCTTTATATTCCTCTTGAAATCAACATTAAAATTCCCTAAAATTTTTTTCCCCAGGCTTTGATATTTAGTTGTTCCTCCCTGATTCTGCATATATGTAGCTAGTTTTTTTGGGCACAGGAGCAGGACTTCATGAAGATTCTTATTAAAATAGGCCTATTGTACCATTGTATTGAGACTTTTTATATCCTGACTCTATCACTAAATATATTTACGGTTGCCGCTGGCTCCACATTGGCTGCAACCCTTATAAACAGTCCTTGAGTTCTCTCTTAAAATTGCGGAGAAAACACTTGAGCATAAAAGGGTGAAAAGGAGATCATTAGAAAGCTATAAATTCTTACTGTAACATTTTGACCTCCTATTAATGTTAAATTTTAATTCAGCATTCAGTTGTAAGGTTTCACTGAGGATTGATATAAGAAGTAGCCATACACCAAAGGCCTCTGTATTTTCTATGGAATTGTATTAGGCAGTTCAATGTCTCATTTGTAACATTCCCATGGGAAATTTCTCTTGGTGCCTAGGGATAGAAAAAATTTTCTGTCCCAATGATTGCTGAGCTGACATGAGTTTCCATCTGTTTTTGACTTCTAAGAAGCTAGGAGGAAAAAATCAATTGTTCAATTGCTGTATTTTGTCTTTATTTTTATTTATTGATTTCCCCCCCCTTTCCATCACACTTTATAACCTAACATTCCATGTTAATAGTTCTGTGTGTGTATATATATTTCTGTCCTATTTAAAAAGTAAAGAAATTATTCCATGGACATTTAAACATCTGAAAAGACATCTGATGTGTTGTCCTGCTTATCTTTGATTGTTTGTCTAGTTTTATATTTTGCCTGCATTTAGAAAAAGGATATGTCATGGATCTGCCTAAATATATATATAATTTAAAGTTCAGAGAACTTATACTAAAGTAGTTAAGGTTTGTTTTAGCCCTCCAAAGCACTTCCTTTCATAATTTCTCAGTTTAGAATGGCATGTTCTGAAAATCTTCCATATTTAATCTCCTGAAATGGTACCTTATTTAAAGCCAAAAATATAAATCATTCAATCATTTGCTAATCTTTTCTTTTTTGGCCTTTCCATTACAGAATTTTTTTTCATTAAATATTGTTACCTGCCTAGAATTATTTACACTGATAAAACCTCTGGGCTCAGTGTTTGTTAGAAGCCCAGAGTTCTAGAATTGGATTAACTATTATTTGTGTGACTATGAACAAGTCACTGGGTCATGAAGTCTCTTATTTACAGAAAACTGCTTTTTGATGAACACCTGGTCAATATTAGGCATTGTGAAAGAGCACATAACTTACTTTTAAACAGTTTAAAATAGGTAGTTTATAATATATAGTTTGACTATATGAATGTGTAATACTTTAACCTTCAACTTTAGGAGCTTAATAAACCAGTCTAAGGTAGTTAGCCAGCATTATATTGGAAAGGTAATACTCTAGAGGTGGCTACTATATGAGTAGCTGTTGCACCTACTTCAATGAAAAAATGATGCTTTACTTATTAGCAAGAATATGTCAGAAATGGATTTTCTTTGGTGAAATTAGTAGCCCATTAACTAGCAAAATAAATGTTATAAATGGAACTTAATTGGTAAAATGAGAGGTTTAAATATATGTGGGATATTACAATCTTGGAGACATTCCTCACCTTTGCATGAAGAGGATATAAAAATCTTAGGGAGGCCCATGGCCTATACCATAGGATTAATGACCAAAGTTTGATCACTAAACTACCCTATTTTCAGCTGTCAATCTAATAGGATTTCTGATTGTCTGATGCTGAATATAAGGGTAACAAAGTTGTCTCATCTGCCTCACGTGAACCTTTTTCTAAGGTTATGATTAGAACACCTAAATGGACAGAGACCTGGGGTTGTATCAAATTTATGGAAGGGGTTGTGAGTCGAACACTGCCTTCTTGCTAATTAACGTTTGCTAACATATGCTTATATATGTAGCAGAGTTTGCCATAAGACTTACTTTTAACCTAACTAGCAAAAGCAGTACCACTGGGAGGTTGTTAATCCTCACCAACCTCAACCTTCACCAGTAGCCACATTTACCTGTCAAAGGTTTGTATGACCAAATTAACACAGGATAGCTCTCAACAAACATTTTGCCTCGTTTTATTCTTCATCAGAGCCCTTCAAATTAGTTACTATTCCCTTTTTTCAGATAAGGGGATTAAAGTTTAGGGGATACTAATCCATAATCATATGAATATTGAGTGGTAGAACCTTATGTGTTTGATTCCAGATAAGGTAACTGCCACCTCCCAGGTATATCAAAACATCATTGCAAGGAATGGGTAAGTAATTATGAAATGCGTACAATGTGTTCCCTGCAAATGTTTATGCTAAACAAAGTCTGTTTAGCTCCCTTATAAGAAAGTTCAAAGTCAACCACGTATTAAATTTATTATATATATATATATTCTTACTTTACACAATTATAATTACTGTTAATATACTTTGAATTTTTTTAAACTTTTCATACTGTTTTTAAATCTATACCTTATTTGATTTATATAATATATTCAGAGAAATTGCAAGTTCATACTCTGGGGCATAAGCCTCTACGTGATGCAATTGTGTGACCTAGCTCTAGAGTCCTCTACCAGAAAGTTAGACTCTGAAATTATCACTTGAAACATGCTTTGAAAAAGTCACAGTTATCTAAAGGTCAATAAAAAGCTTATCTCAAAACATTATTACATAGAAAAAAGTAAATAGTAATTGGAATGCTGAAGTTATATAAAATATTAATGGGTTGAGAATTTTGATATACATTAGAGGACAGCAGAGTTGAAGGAATAGTTTTGGGTTCTATGAAACTACTAGTCAGTCTAAAAATAAGAAACAAATGAATAAAATTCAAGATATGAATACAGAAGAATTTCATTCCACAGTTACCAATAAAATATCATGTTCCAATTACATTTGATTTTGGATATTGTGTCCCAAGCATAAATCAATCTGGCCACAAATAACTGAAATTGAGTTTATATATTAAAATCCTTAAGTTCTTAGAAAAAAGATCTTAGGTTAATCGAAAGGTAACATTGATAAGTTTCTGTTTATATTTCTGAAATGTATGCTTTTAGGTAATTTATGTCTAATATAAGTGGATGTTATAGGGAGAAAATGTTTGTTTCATAGGAAACAATTTCTTTAGCAACTCCTTATTACAAGTGGAAGTGGTGGCATCCAGAGAATATAAGTTATGAGAAAATGTATATTCATACTTTTACTTTAAAATGTTACATATTTTAATTTACTCTAATTTCATTTAAAAACGAAAGCATATATTATGAATAGGTAATTTAATCAAACTCTTTTTTGGAGGAAGGCTAATATGTTTTTATTATACTATAGCTGTAGATCTGGCTTCAAGAATTTTGAGGCTGGGCGCGATGGTTCACGCCTGTAATCCCAGCACTTTGGGAGGCCGAGGCGGGCGGATCACGAGATCAGGAGATTGATACCATCCTGGCTAACACGGTGAAACCTCGTCTCTACTAAAAATACAAAAATTAACCGGGCTTGCTGGCGGGCGCCTGTAGTCCCAGCTACTTGGGAGGCTGAGGCAGGAGAATGGTGCGAACCTGGGAGGCGGAGCTTGCAGTGAGCTGAGATGGCGCCACTGCACTCCAGCCTAGGGGACAGTGTGAGATTCCATCTCAAAAAAAAAAAAAAAAAAAAAAAAAAAAAGAATTTTGAGTGCATTAGCCTTTTCATATGTGTTATTATTATATAAACATTAAAATTACCCTTCCTCTGTAATTAAAATGAAAAACCCACACACATTACAAAGTAAGGAGCTATATCTTTATTCTTAAAATGTATGTATTTGCTTATAGTAACTTAGGATAAAAAGTATCTTGAAATTACTGTATTCTTGTAAATGTTACTTGGAGTATTATGGGAAGAAAGTTAGCTAGTTGGATTAATTTCCTGGGATGTTTTTTCAACTCACTGATATTTATCATAACTGAACATAATGATATGAGACATAAAAATTAGATCGCAGCTTTTATAGGTTTAATATCCATCAATGCTTAGAAAGCTGGTTAGACATAAAATGAATATTTGTTCTAGGATTTCAACCTTGACTTCAGTAATAGCAGGGGGCAAACAAAAGAATGTGCTTAAGGAGAAAATCTCTGGTTATTTTATAAACATACCACTCCGTTCACTGATAGCAGCTGGTCTCCTCTTTTGAGGCCTCCGTGTCTTTCAGCCACCCCTCCAGGAATTATGCGAGAGATATAAATGGGGGAATTTTGCTCCTTTCCTCCCATCACATTAAAACCAAGGCCTTCATCAGTCTTTGGCAGTTCAACTACTCGAGGGTGGGAGTGGCCTTCACTAGCTGCAAAAGCTGCAACTGTTGCCTGAAAAAAAAAAAGATGGTCTTTTGGTAATAAAATGAGGGAAATAAAGGCTAATCATATGCTTTGCAGTGGGTAGCTCAGGCAACTTCTCATATTTTTATAGTATTCTCCTGTGAAAGAAAGAACACAAAAAGCAGAGGACTTTTTTCATTTAGATGCCATCTAGGATTTCTTTCTTTGGTAAAGTCCCACTCATCTATTTCCAGCTTCCTAGGGCTTATCTGGTATGACAGAATTTTCCTGTCTTCATAAAAATCCTTTCCAGTTACCTTGGTTAGCTGCAATTCTTCCTATTCCTGGAGTCCAAATAACTTTGTTATATGTACTATCTGCTATTATAATTATTTTATACATGTGTTGACTATGAGCACCTTAAGAGCAGAGATGGCGTCTTGCACTCTTTTGCATGACACAGAGTCTAATCTGGTGCTTGCACATAAAAGTTCATAAGTATTTTTTTAATAAATTGAAGAGCACTTGTATGTATACATACTTTTGAATACATACGTAATCTTGCTATTGCCAACCCAAAAGCTTAGCAAATTTAACTTTTTTAAAAAATTAAGGATGCCTTAAAGAGAATGAAAACTAAAATAAAATAATAGATTCAAACAGATTATTGTTAGCTTATACCAATATTCCATATTATTATTCCATACTGAGAAATCTTATCTGGAACAGGATTTTTCTTCCTATATTATACATTAATATTTCAATTATTATAACAAAATAGGCAATATGAAGTCAATGATTTTATACCTAGATATACAAAACATCATTTAATATGGACATAATTTGTTTTAAAATTCATGTACTGATTTCATTAAATGAGTTCAAGAAAACAACTTACCATTAGTTCCCACTAACCCCATAGAAATAAAATAACAGCACTTAGGTAGTTTCTATCAAGAAATGATTCTGTGCCTGCTTATTTTTCACTTTTATTAATTCACCTTGATCACAGTTGATTAGATGCCTGCTATAAAGTGACTTACTCAACACTGTGAAAATATTTATTCCCAACGACTGTACCTTCTTTTCCACACACAGCATTATCACATCAATTTAGCATTATGCTACTGTCTGCATTTAGTGAAAGGTAGTGAATGACATGAAAACAATGGCTTGTTTTTAGCTACATGCATTTGCTCATGCAAACCTCGTTGTCATGCATAGATTTTAATGGCTGACATGGATGCAATGCAGACAGCCCAGAAACAACCAGAAAATACTGTGCTATTGCAACATTATGCTGCTATCCTGCTGTTCTACATGAATAAGAAATGAGAATGGTAAAACACTACACAATTCACTTTCCCCTTAATTAAACCACGTAGGGATCATTTTTCTGTGTGTGTTCCACTTCAGTACAAGCAAAGCATGACATAATGATAATAACACCCTCTTTTTTTCCCTGAGTTTAAACAAAACAAAACAAAACAAAAAAACCTTACAAATCTACAGTGTTCAGTTACAGAGTAAAAACTAAAAAATCAAGAGAGAAACTAAACAAGCGTTGATGTAACACAAAATAATTAAATGGAAAATTCTACTCATTTTCAATGGTTATTTCTTATACATTATTAGAAAAATAAAGTATTTTTAAAAGCAAGTCATGTTTCTATTATAACATTTGTGTGTTTGTAAAAGAAGAGCTGCATCAGTGATTTTAGTTTAAAATTGGTATTTCCTAATGGCCTATTTTCCTGATAATTTCCTGATCTTATCGGTATAACATTTCCATTAGTAGGGTCTCTACAGTCTCTGGATTTGAGTCTTTAAAGGGCAGATGTGGTCACTACTGCAAAAGGTGACAGGCGTTTTCTATAAGGTCTATGCCACATCCTTTCAGCAAGTTACCCACTGCTCAGCTGAATACACAGAAGTATCCTAGATCAGTGGGTGTCAGGTGAATTCTTTTCCTGTCTATTTGAAATCAAATCTTTAGACCGGTGCAAATAAATCTTCATGCACTGAATATGACACAGGTTCTTTCGGATCAGAAGTATGTGTCTGAAAATCATATAGTATTTCACACAATGAACCAGTAGATTTGCTTGTGCCAAATGGACATTAAGTGAGTTTAATGAAATCATTCTCCTTTCTTAAGCTACAGAAGCAGCAGAAACGTTCAATTTTCCATTAGGATTTTTACCTGAGAAGTAGTACTGGTTCTAGACTCTGGGCTGCCACTGATGTCTAAATTCTCTTACAGTGTACACACGAGAATACCTGAAACACACACGCGCACAATCAATTACTAGATAACTGGGGTCAAGTATATTTTTAAAGTTACTCAAGCCTTACCTTTGCTGTTGCCCTCGCACGGAATTCGGGACAGCCATTAACAGTTATCGTTTCATGCATATATTGATACACCTAAAATGTTCACATAAAAAGAAGAATGTGTAAGAACATGAAGAATAATAATTCTTTTATTGCAGAAAGAAAATTATATTTTCACTGTAGGAAAAAGATTCTTTATTGCAAAATAACATAGGTCTGATGTTTGGGAATGTACCTGATAGCACTCCTTAAACAGCAGATATTATTACTCATTGTGATTTTAGATACAATTACAGAAATCATTAAAATGTAGTAGAAAAAAATTGTTTCTTATAAACTTCCAGGGATGGGATTATAAAATCTTTGTATCTATGGTAAAATAAATAGCTTAATCTTAAACTAAAGTACAGAAAAAAAAAAACTTAAAGGATGCCTTGAGGAAGATGTTTGGAAAAAAGTAACAAGGTTAAATGTGTTGGACTATATGTTCATTTTGGATTTAAATAGTATACGTAAAAATTTATTGCATAATGCATAGCAATAAAAGTCCATTTGGTACTAGGCTAGAGTATTTTTGGGGAGTGATCCATTAGCTATTTCAGTAAAAAAGGAAAGGGAAAAACGGCAATCGAAGGTTGAAAGGTTTTTTTCTTCCTTTATATTAATCTTATTTTACATGCTTAACTCAAAAATTAAATAAGTGAATCCAACATTTGATTAATTCACCCATTCAACAACTATTTGTTGAGTGTCTGGGACTAATCTCTTCCCTACATTTTTGACTGGCTCATAATTTCTCAAATACATTTGGTTGAATCTCCACTAACGCTGACTCATCTTTCCCAGGTGACATGGTTAGAAGGAAATTGACAAAGTAGTCTGTACTAAAAAGGCAACAGTGGAATTCAGAATCTAACTTTTAGCTCTGAATCTCCACTTAACAATTATGAGGTGTTCAATTTCTATGGGAAATCTGAATGGAGACAGGAACAAGTTTCCAGAAGATCATTTATGGAATCTGAGATATGTTACTGCAAATTCTCCAGGTTACCTGAACAGCTGCTAAACGTACTTCCAGATTATTTCCTTGGAAATGCATTATTTTGTTTCATAGAGACAGCCTTTCCAAAAATAAATTATACGATTTGCTCTAATAGCCCATTTCAGAGGAGGATTTTCCCTGCCCTGCTTCTCTTGTAATAAACTCTCTCAAATCTGACCCTTCATTCCACCCTAGCTCATTATCTCTTGCTGCAAGCATTGCATTAGTGACTTAATTGGGTCTCCCTGCCATCAAACAATATACACTTTGGTGATCATCAAGTACCTACCTGACCATGTCCCTGCTGTGCTCTTGGCTGTCTGCTGCCCTTACTGCAAAGGTGATAAGGGCTAATACCTACAGGAGTCAAGCCACAGATAATAATGCCGAACTCAGCCTTCTCTCTAGTTTTATTTTCCTGTTTTCTTTTCTCCACCCCCACCATTCCTCAAACATATTGAACTCTCCAAGTTACCTAGGTCTCTGCACATGCCGTTTACTCTGCTAGGAATGCCCTTCCACCTGGCAGATTCTTATTCATCCAAATTTGATATGATGATAAAAGGTCAAATTCAAATATTGTCTCCTCTATTAAATGTTTTCTGCCTCCCTCAAGCAGAGTGAGTCTCTCCACAGTTCCTGGTCATCTGAATTTGTTTGAAGTTATTTTGGTTAACATTGCCAGGGAAAGTGACTTTGCCTGCATCCAAGGATGTTTATGAAGACAATCATTTAGCAAATAATTGGAATATTGTCATCAATTGAATAAAACAAAAGGTGATTTTGTAAGTGCTGGAGATAAATACCTGTACCTAATAAATATCACAAATTAAGAATAATTAGCCTTAAGACCCCAAATTGATTTTGAATTAGAAAGTGGGATATTCAAGGAGCAATACTGTGTAGTAGATAATTTCACAGACTCTGAAGATGGCTTGGAAGCAAACCGTAGCTGTGCCATTTAATTGTATGATGTTTGTCAGTCACTTGATTTCTCTGATCCTCAATTTCCTCATTTTAAAAATGTGCCTTAAAATAGTAAGTAACTTCTAGGTCTGTTATGAGGATTAAATAAGATAAGAACAGTCTGCCATGTTTAGTATGTTTCCAAAAGTTAGCTATCATTGTTATGCTGTTGCTGGCATTTGATGTTTCTCATCTTATTTGACCATGGATCTTTTGGGGAAAATCTCCTAAGATGAGCAGTTCATGAACACTGTTTACATAGAATTGATCAAGGGCTGTAGTTATCAACTGGGGACAATGTTGCCCTTCAGGAGACATTTGGCAATGTCTGGAGGCATTTTTGGCTGTCATAAATGGGATGCTACTGCATCTAGCATGTGGTGGCCAGGGATGCTGCTAAATTCCTACAATGCACAGTGAAGCCTCACAGAACAAAGAATTATCTGCCAAAATATCAATAGGGCTGAGATTGAGAAATCCTGATCTAAGGAATTAAGCTATACCTTTTCTTCTTACATGCAATGATTGGTAAGCTGTAAAAACAGACTTGGATAGCACTGAGTAAAGGCTCTTGTAAAACATTCAATAAATATTTGTTGGAGTAAATTACCATAATTCTGGTATATATTTAATGAGAAATCACCATGGGCCAAATGTAATGCTAACCATTTTATATCCATGAGCTCGGTTAATTATCCTAACTTCTTATTTAGGCACTCTACACACAAAGACACTGAGTCACAGAGGTAGGAACATACCGATGACCACACAGCTAATTTGTTGCAGATTTGGTACAGCAACTCATCTCTATCTCCCTTCAAAATCTTTCCTCTTTCAACCATATCAGACTTTCTTATATTAAAACAGCATCAGATCATTACTATTTTGGCAGTATCAGTGTGAACAAAAACTTGCAGGTGTTATGAGCATTTCTTTATATTTTGAATAAAGGAATCTAGGTTTTATACAGTGGCTACCATTAAACAAGTGAGGGCTGCAAATATACAATGCAACAATTCTGAAACCAATAAATTCATTAGTCCAGAGTGAAATATCATTTTAATCTTCCTTATGATTATAATATATGAAGATTTAGTGGAATGAATCCAATATAATTGCTAGTCTTTTTTTTTTTTTGTCTACAAAACACAATAGATTCTGATTAGCTGGTTTTCAAAAGTGAGCTGAAGAGGACATGATCTGGTTGTAGAGTCAGGTCAAATCCTGGAGATATTAATTCTATTTCTATTAGCTGTGTCACCTTATGAACTTCCTTAGCCTCTCATTTCCTAAGGCGCAAAATATATCCATGCCTATCTTACTTTTCAAGGACAATTTTTAAAGTATTTGTAAAAATCTGAAGCAAGTTTTCATGGAAAGCCAAAGTATTTTACCAGATACCCTGAGAGAGTTCTTAAAGGGAAAACAGAAAATAGTTGTATGTGCTTTAATGAGGGGCTTATACGTGGGGCTTACAGACTCCTGAATTATTTGGGTCCCAGAATGTATGACAAACTTCAGCTACAGCATTTGTAAGTACATTTCATTGGTAAAATGGGTTTAGTTCCTAGTGTAAGTCAAATAATTCATAGAAACTCATAGGGGTTTTACCTTATATCTCAGTATTATTAATTTCCTAACCTTGAATAAATTGCACAGATTCAATAGCATTTTGCATGTTTAGAACTTATTCCAAGCTACTGAAAATTGAAAAAGATTAACTTAAAAAAGCAACAAAATTATAGTGAGTTGGTTCAGAAAGTTCATTTATTCATTTGTTCAGCTAACATTTATTTAGGAGCAATTCTAGTCAATGTATTAGGCATCTGGGCTAAATTATGAAAATAAAAAATAATGGTTGTTTTTAATTAATGTTTGAAACAAAATTTTCACTATAGAAGGGCTGTTTTCAGTTTTTTAAGTGAAAAATTTCCATTTTATTTTTCTTTATATTTAAATGAAAATAGTATACTTTTTCTGGATGGAAATTTTATCCCTGAGAGAATAACAAGTATAAATGAAGTACAAGCTTCACTTTAATTTATTTACCAAGTTTACATACACAGGTCATGCAAACATTATCACAATATAAACTTTACATTGCATAGTTCCTCTTGATCTTGAAAACCCTAATTGGTACAGAAAGCTAGGTAAGGGATGACAAGCCTTTATTGTGAGTTTCTCATTCTGGATCTCTTTTCTACATGACTTCAAGTAACCTACTATCTGTGTAGCTTAGTTGTCTATTATGTAAAAGCCTATATTCAAAGAGGCAATCAAAGAAGATAAAGTATGTGACTTCATAAACCATAACCCATTATTCTTATTATGCTTTTATTCTAATAGCTGCTATTATTTCTATTATTACTATTATATATATATATACACAAGATGCAATTGGAAAAGTGCCTTTAGAATTTAGTTGCTTAGCCAGCAGCAAGTTTGAAAAAACTTTGAATTTAAAGCTAGATTTTGATTGTTCTCTCTTCTACTTTTATAGTAGAGGTTTATTGCCTTTTGTATTTTGATGTTATTTAAAACTTTCTGCTGAGGCAGACACTAGACAGACTCATCTCACACAATCCCCAGTTTCAATCCCCTTCTCCCAGTATTGTCTGACCACATGACCCAGTTCTGTCCAATGACAATTCAATCGGAAGCAGGTGAGAAGCTGCTGGGAAAGCGTTGCTCTCGTGGTGCAAGTGCTGTCTTTTCCCTGTCTTCTACTTCTTGTCTTGTGTGTGGATATTATCAGCTGTAGTGGCAACCTTCAACTTCACAGAGAAGGACCAAGGAAGTGTACAGATGTCAGTTCTGATTACATGGAACTTCTAAGTGCATGCAAAACACCTGCCTATCTCTGAATTTGTTATAACGAAGAAAAGCATTCTTGTTTAAGCCACTACAGCTGGACTTTCTGCTACTTTCAGCCAAAAAAGTTCCTGATTGCTATATTCCTCAAGTAAATGTTATATAGAACTATGCTATCTTTAGGGTCTCTTTTCTTCTGTTCCTTCCAATTCTGAAACTTATAATTTTGTCCATTAGAAATTAGTGCAAATTTGTTAATATGAGGGCCTACAAACCAAAAAGGTAGCCTAAAATAATAGTTAAAAAAAAAAAGAAACTCTTTGAAAAACACTGTTAAAAAAATGAAAAGACAAGCCAACTGGCAGAAAATGTTTGCAAAACATATATCTGATAAAGGCTTCATATCCAGAATCTATAAAGAACTGTCAAAAGCCAAAAAGTAAACAACACAGTTAAAAATGGGTTAAGTATTTGAACAGGTACATTATCATGGAAGATATATGGGTAGCAAATATGAAAAGATACTCAACATCATTAGTCACTTGGGAAAATTCAAATTGAAACCATACTTAGATACACCTACACACTTATTAGAATGTGTAGGTTAAAAAAAAACATACTGACGATATCTAGTGTAGGTGAGAATGTTGGAGAACTAGAATTTTTTTTCTTTTTTTGAGACGGAGTCTCACTCTGTCACCCAGGCTGGAATGCAGTGGCACTATCTCGTCTCACTGTAATCTCTGCCTCCCAGATTCAAGCGATTCTGCTGCCTCAGCCTCCTGAGTAGCTTACAGCCGTCCACCACCACGCCCAGCTAATTTTTTTGTATTTTTAATAGAGACGGGGTTTCACTATATTGTTCAGGCTGGTCTCGAACTCCTGACCTCAAGTGATCCGACGGCCTCGGCTTCCCAAAGTTCTGGGATTACAGGCATGAGCCACTGTGCCCTGCTGAAGAACTAGAAATCTTGAACATTGCTAGTGGAAATACAAAATGGTACAGCCATTTGAGAAAACAGAGTAACAGTTTCCTGCAAGATTTAATGTAAGATCCACTCATCTGCTTCTAGCTATTTATCCAAGATAAAGAAAAAGTTATATTCATACAAAAACAATATGGAAATACTTATAGCAACTTTATTCATAATTGGCACAAACTGGAAACAACCCAAATAGCCTTCAGGTGTGAATGAATAATTAACTGGTGGTATAGCCATACAATGGACTACTTGGCATTAAAAAGGAACAACTGGCTGGGCACAGTGGCTCACATCTGTAATCTCAGCACCTTGGGAGCCTGAGGCAGGAGGATCACTTGAGCGCAGGTATTCTAGACAAGACTTGGCAGCATAGTGAGACCCCATCTCTACAAAATTTATTTAGAAAGGAACAACTACTCATATATACAGCAGTGTAGATGAATCTGAAATGCATGTTGCTAAGCAAAAAAAAAAAAAAAAAAAAAAAGGCCAGACGTTATAATGATCTTATGTGACACTTTGAAAAAGACAAAACAATACGGATAGAAAGCAGATCAAAGGCTGCCAGAGGCTAAGGGTGGGGACCAACAGATTAGACCAAGTATGATGAAATTTTTGGGAATGTTGGAACTGTTCTATATATTCATAATCATGTAATGATTACATGATTGTATGTGATTATTACAGCTCTTAGAACAACACACTAAAAGGTAGAACTATTACTGTCTAAATTATACTTCGAAAGACTGACTTTTTAAAAAGCAAAAAATATTTTTTAAGACATAGGAAAGCAGAAAATATTTTAAAGAGACGAAAATATTCAGAAACTTAATCATGATTTCAGAAGCTAAAAGTAAGGGTTTGAAACATAAAGACATATATATCTAAGAATATATTTCATATAATAATAACATGACATTCATCCTCATTCCACAAAGTTTATCAGCATGGAAAACAGTAGATATATTTAATGGATAAGAACATCTCTTTAAAACATAGGATGCTCCAGAGATTTTGTAGTGCCTCGTTATAGATGGGTTGGCTACTAAAATGTCAATAGAATTACAATTAGCATCATATAAACCCCTCTCTATCAATGACTGGAAAAAAAAAAAGTAAATGCTTCAACAACAAAGTGACATTAGACCAAGTTATCTCAAGAGGGAAAAAAGTGAAAAGACATATAATAGGTATTATCAGAGCAAATGAAAGGACACATGGGAAAATGATGAGGTCTAAATCTCAGCACATTATAGTGTGCATTAAGCCTTGTTAAGTGTATGGCTTTTCTTAAAAAGCAAGTAAGAATGGTTTTTTAATAAGAAAAACTGTAAAAATTAAGATTAATATCTATACCTATCTACACTTTTTAAATGGATTTCTTGATTTTTCTGATTGGGAAACTCAGATAAGAGTTGAATAAAGAAAAATTATTTGATGTGGTATCTGACTTTAAAATATTTTAAAATCTTCATTACATTAAAAATAAAAATTTAGCTCCCCACACTCTTTTACAATTATAGGCCACCTGGGTAGTTGGACAACATTCATAATATTAAGCCATAATGTATTTATCATAATATAATAATACTGCAGGCTTCTTGAAAGAAGATTTTAGGCCAAGGGAGGTATCTAAAATAAATTTGGGGATCATTTGAGGCTCTAAGTTTAATTGCATTCAGTGGAATGGAGTCCATGCCTGCAAAATTAAGTGCCCTGATGTAAATGTACATACTGTACTTGATATGACTAGAATAAAATAGAAATAGAACTTAAGTCACCAACAATTTGGTCTGCTTGTTTTAGGAAGTTTTGTGAAAATAACTGATTCATCTACTAAGGAAGAGATGTTTTAAAAAATCTATTTATTGTCTTTTATCCTTTCATTTTGAAAACCTGGCAGCCACATATAAATTTTATATATTTTAAGCTATAGCTATCCATATAGCTTTCATATATCTTTTCTATATGCTTTTGTAACTGTGGAAAATATTGTTTAAAACTGTAGTGTTAGAATTCCTATAAACTAAAAAATTTAGGTTATGGAATTCGCTGCCTGCGGCCAGCCATTTTTTGCAAAAAAAGAAAAAAGAAAAATTAAATGGCAATCGTACAGACTGTATACAAGTCATGTCTACTACAGTAAGATCATCAAGGCTCAAATCGACCCAGTGAAAATCCAAGAAGGATAGAATTTCCAGAGTACTATCTTTCTACATTTCTCTGCAGCCATCAACTTCGATGAAAACATGTCACCCGTCGGACAAGAAAAAATACTGACAGGTATAAAGAAGCAAAGGACAACATCTTTGTTAGGTCGAAATGAGTTATAAAAGAGGGCTCCACCATTAAAGCAGATATTTGGTAGTATTACTGGTAAAATAAATGTGGCAAATTGGTTTTACCAGTTGACAAACTCTAGGAATAGGTCAAGGTCTTGGAGAGGAAGCATTCCTCCTAGGTTCAGTGGGAACTGTGCCATGTGACATACTCTTTATGTCCTCAAACAAGGACGAAAAACAAATGAACTCTCCAGTTTTTAGTCACAAAGGACATACAAGACCTTCGTGTAGGCTATTAGCTCCATTACTTTCATTGGTATTTTAAACCATGCTGATGCAGTGTAAAGTGCCTTTGGCTACAAAGTGCTTCCTTTCAGCACTGAAGAAGAAACTTCAGTTAACACTCACTAATATATCACTATTGTCTTCAAGAAACAAAATCAGCCTACCTCTAGAGCCTACTACTTCAGTCGTATCCTGACAAGATGTATCTGACAGCCAAGTTATTAATAGGATGGCAATACTTATAACTAAAAACAAAACAAAACAAAACAAAAACTCCACTGAATTTGACGATTGAAAACAAATGTGATGCAAACGTGATACTTTGGGATTAAAAACTTCCTGCCCATTGGCACACAATTTAGCCTCTGCACACCTGTTTATTAGTTGCCCCAATATCCTTATGGAAGGAAGATCTGCCCGTGTGGTTGATCAGCATGCAGGAACTGTACAAGGTCATGGCTTTACTAGTGGTATTGATAGTGTCTCTCAAAGGTTGGCTCTGTGAGATACACCTTCTTCTCTTTCTGCATCCATGTCACAAGAACTTAGGTGGGGGTACCTGCTTGCAGCCGACATAGCTAGTCTTCTCATTTTATATTCCACCTTCTAGGCCAAGCCAGATATCTTAGATTCAGAGTGGAGTAAAACAGATAGTTTACTTAGGCATCTGGGCCCAGTCTTCATTTTCCAATCTATATTTTATCAGAAAAAGCATCACTAGAGAAGATCTTGGTGCTTTCCATGCTGATAGCAAAGTGGTACTTTGTTTCCCATTTGGTTATGGCCCTTGTATCTGGCTTCCTTTGGTAGTAATCCCTGAGAAGGAAGGACAGAATGTGGAAGAGGATTTGAGCACTACTGGGCGCCTGGATAGAATACCATCTTAATAGCACTGAAACCTCATGTCTACTTCTTACAGCCCACAAGCATATTTCTGAGCTCAACTACATGACTCAGACATTTTGCTTCAATGTGATACATGCCATTTATGATTTGCTTTAAAGGACATTAACTAGACTGCAGATATAGAAAAGTCAAATTGAAATTATTCATAATTTATGACCAATCTCATGTCTTAAAGCCAATTTCTGTGAAAATGGTTTTACCAGATTGAAGAAAAATGTAGTCTCAAGTTGCAAGTCATCTCCAATGCTCAGATTAGATGAAGATGAGAAGGATTTTGGACACAGTGATGGCCTTAAATATCTAACCATCTGCCTAGCCAATTTACAAAGAAACTGGGCCTTTTTCTGAAATGATGTGTATAGATTAAGTTTAACGAGAAGGACACATGAGAAACGTCTCCAGCACTCTACCTCTTAAATGATGAGTAAAGGATGGGGAGACCCTCTAGGATGGTATTCTAGAAACACTTAACAGAGACGATTAAATGTCTCCTTGTGCCTGACAGTAAATGGCACATCCTTTTATTTGATTCTGGCTTTGTGGGAGCTCAGTAGGGAGGCATCAGGACTATAGGTACATAATATAGCACAGTCTTCAAAAGTGTCTACCAATTTTCAAATGTCCAGAAGCTATTTATATCACTTGTTTTAGGTGAATTAAAATGACCATGCCACACACTTAATTTTCCAAAGTAAATAGAATATACTTTGCTCAAATTTATAGTTTCAGAACTAATTATTCTATTACATAAAAGCAGAATAATTAGTTGTGAAACTATAAAACTGAAGAATGACTATAATTTTAAAGCTATGCTATTAATCTTAATTTCCCTACTTATTTTTATAATTGGTTTATATTTCCTAGTGGCTCTTAACATATATAACTTTAATAAAGTAGTTCACATTAAATAACTTGTACAAATCATTTAATAACTTCAAGGAAAAAATGAGATCACAAATAACAGGGTGTTTCTACTCTACATGGCAGGTGGCCAAGCCACCAAGAAGAAATTTCTTTTTTTTTTTTTTTTAAGTTGTTCAAAAAAGAATTCCCTTAAGGCAGCTGTTCCCTGTCTTGTCCTTGTTACACAGTCAGAATCCTCTGTGACAGGAAATGCCTGAGCAAAATTTTGGGAAGATGTCATTTTCAATTAGCATAGAACCATTCAAAGTGACTGAATTATCTTTATTTGCTTATTTTCGGTAAAATTCAAACAAGGTTTGGGGCTTCAAATATGCCTTAATTTTCACTGTTTGGATTACGTTGATGTGAAATTTTATGAAGGATTGTGAAGTGCTTAGATATTGGCTCAGCAGACTTGAAATTTACTAGTGTACTTAAAAGTTTGCAAGGGTTGTAAAGTAAGGTTTACTTTTTAAAATACGTCTTTATCAGGTGAATATATTATCTAGGAACAATTAGGGATACATTGTCATTGTCACAGGAGTCATATCAGCTAATCAAATGAACGCTGAGGAAAAAATTTAACTCAGTGAATAAGAGCCAACCTGATTATTCAGTTGATTGAATTAAAATTATTATAGCTAATAATAAGGTTGCCAGATGTAGCAATAAAAATATTGGATGCCGATTAAATTAGAATTTCAGATAAACAATGAACAAATTTCTAGCTTAAGTGTGTTCCATATAATATTTGACACACAGTTAATACTGCATCATAAATGAATTAAGGTTAAAAACAAGACTTATAGTTTGGGAGGTGAGAGATGTTAACAACAGTGAGTATAATTAGGGAGCAAACAATGTAATTTGATGATGGTAGGTTCAGGTTGCAAAAGATAGAAGAGGTCCAGTTTGATGTCATGGTAAAAGATGTGGGTTAATAAGTTTGATTTCAGACAATGTTGTTTGAGTCATTTTGTGATCTCTAGAAGGAGATGTTCAGTAGACAGCTGAATATGCAGGTCTAAAGCTCAGAGGGAAAATGTATGCTATAAAATATAATTTGTGAGTTATTTCTTTGTCAGAAGAAGCTTTGTGTATACTTTACCCTCTAGGAGAGATTGAGAATGAGAAAATGAGAGAATTTTGAGGGGCTCCAACATCTATTTATGTCATTTATAAGCCCAGCCTTAATCATATTGAACCTATTGAGCCAAGACATCTTTTTAAAAAAATTAAATAACTCACATGTACTCCTTTTTAAATGGATTATATTTAGGGGAAAACGAATACAATAAAACCCCAAATTTTTAAGAAATGATTTTAAAGTAAAAGTAATTCCTACACACTATAGAAAATATGTACAATATAGATACATATAAGCAAGAAATTAAAATGATTTATAATTCCATGCCAAAGGACAACCACTATTAACAATCTATCATACTTACTTTTAATCTGTTTATTAGTTTTTCAAATCAAGCCAATCATTACATACTTTTTATAATCTAATATTTTGTTTTCTTTATTTTTTACACTATTTGGAAATTATGACATGTGAGTACATATTAATGCTTATTCTACTTAAAGCTTCATATTAGTCCAATTTGGATGCATCATAATTCATTTAATCAATCCTCTAATGAGGTGTTTTTTTTTCTTACAATCTGTAGAGCAAGAAATAACCTTGAATATCTGTGTTTTGTAAGTGTGAGAACATCTCTTTATGATAAATTCACTGAAGTAGATTACTGAGTCAAAAGTATATGCATTTCCAGTGTTGATAGATATTGGTATATTGCCCCTTTGGTAGAGTTTTGGCAGCCCAGTGTGTGCCAATAATAATTATTGCATCTGTTACCGCACAGACTGCAAGAAGTTTAGAATCATGTTCAATACTGAAATAAAGCTTAGTATTTCAGAAAAATTGACATCAATGAAAGAATGGATGTGAGACAAGTCATTCAAATTGCAACACAAAATGTTGCCAAACTCATAGTCCGGATAGATGCCAACTACTCTGGCCTTTTCCTTTAGCAGAAGGATGACTAAAATAGTGCCTCAAGCAACAGAGTTACCATTCTGTAGCTCCGTTGTCCAGCATCTGTCTGTTCTGATAGAGATCACTTTCCTTTCCTGAAGAGGGAGTCTTTACAGCCCTCAAGAGTTAATTCAGGGTGGTGAATGGACCACTTCAGCCTCTCAGTAATGCTGGCAGGAATCAAAGTCTTCAGAACCCAGAACAACAGGATAAACTACATCATTCTGGAACCCAGAGCAACTGGATAAACTGCACAGGAGTGAATAGAGAGCTGAAGTTTTCAGGTGTTCATGCCTGTTGCAGATACTCTTGATGCCCAGCAGCACTTTCATTTCTGACATGACACTCTTTTCTGCCACCTCCTTTAATAGATCTTTGATTGTGGAAATGTCATCTGAAAATGCTATGTTTGCATTAAGTTTCTTTTGAATGTTCTTCTCTTCATCAACTAACCTTGAGAGAACTGCCTCTTGCTCATGATCCACAAATATGTTCAGGTGCTCACATTTAGAGAAAGATGTTTGTATCTGGTTTTTCACCCTATTTCTCAGTTGTAAAGGTTTTCTATCTTGAGTGGCTACTAATTTTGCACTGTCTACAACTTTCCTTTCCAGAGACTTAATGTAACTGCTGAGCCTCTTCTGGTGATGAGAGGCAGCTTTCTCTCTGGGCCTCAAGTGGTGACTGACCCTGGTGGTCAGAGGGCTGAGTACACAGGAGACGTCACACCTCTAGGTCTTCCTCACAGAAAAGGGTCAGGATCCGATAGTGCTCCTTGCACAACACGTTGGTACCTGCCTCTTCATTTTGTTCCCGGTGATGTGGAGTATCTCGGGAGTTTCAGTCGTCCTTCCCTGCAGGGTGTTGCTCCTGCAGTGGCCCTCTTGGCACTGGTGACACCGGACAGGCAAGGGAAGCTGTCCTATAAATCCACCCAGCGCTGCTTGATGGAGGAGTGACAGAAGTTGTGCCCATATTTGATGGTGATGGGGTCACTCATGTAATCCCGACAGATGGGGCAGTTGGCTTCTGCCTGGAGTCCAGGGCTGCTACAACCACCACTGGGCCATGAATGAAGATCTGGACTAAAGTGAGTTTTCTTCAGGAAGGTTTAGTTGTGCAGATACTCTGCAGTGAGAAGCAGATACACCCTGAGATGCCACTGCCTTTACTGTCCTGACTGTCTCCTTGTCTTAATTAGTCAACACTGATGTCCCAGGGAGCCACTGATCCTTGGTTGCAAAGCGAGGTGCCCAGAGGAGCTCTGCTCATAACCTGCAGACAATCTCACATTTCCTGGGCAACTAGCTGCCCTTGGCAGCCCAGAGGATATAAAACCAATCTAAGCAATTATCTTGGTCAGAAAACAGACATGACTTAAAGATGACTAGTTCCTGGAGCAGGCAGCTCTGTGAGGCAGGTTTTTGAGAGTTGTCTCTGAAGCCAGTCTTGCACCAGATTGTATGTAACCTGATTTTTCACTTAAAATATTGTGAACAGTTTCCCCACTAATTAAATATTCTTTTACATTATTTTAAAGGAGCCATCATCAATGTGATGGTATTAGAATCATTTGAAGACTTTTAAGATAATAGTTGTGTGACCCTCAAAATATATCTCAAAATAGAGAAATAGATGACTTGGTTATTTTCCAAAGAACTTACCAGATAGTTGAGGTTATAACTGTCTCAACTATCACCAAGTCCTTCAGCTTATACTAACCCAACAGAGAGTGAGTCACAATTTGGTAATCTGTAAAGCCTGCAAAAAGAGTTTCATCATATTTCACAATTTCCAGGAATCCTTTAAAATTATGGATCTTAACCTTTTATGTGATACAACTGTATACCTAGGTCTGACCTCTTTTCTTCAATTGATTATATTGAAAATAAGGACTACCACTGATTCTTTTTATTTGCAGGAATGTTGTATAAAGTCCCTGCAAAGACTAAATTAGCAAATTCTGAACCACTGTTTCTAGAGAAAATACATGGTTAGGTTTCTCTGAATCTCTGGTTACATTTTCACCAACAATCAATTCATAACAGTTTTATGAATGTTTTTTGTTTAAAGACATCTTATTTAATACATATTGTTGATTTGCTAACATTGAACTCAAGGCCAACAGCACTATAATGCATGTCTGAACAAAGCTTATCTAACACATATTTTCTCTCTAAGGCACATCATCAACTTCGTGTACTGACAAACAGTAGATAGCACTTCAGCACTATGATGAGGGGCCATTTGAAACAGCAAAATCACCAAGAAAAGGCACAACAATGTGATGAATAAGGCACTAAATAGATGGCAAAAAGCCCACTTCATTACAAGTTGTTGTAACAGGAAGGCAGAGCATTGCCTTGTTCATCCTCAGCTGGGAACTTGAGTGCATACATTAGATGACTCAAATTTTTCTACAGAAAAAGAAGGTACAGAATTAAAGATTCCAGATTGGGCTTACCTTTACTAACACCATCCTGACTCACTGTTACCAAAATGCCAGACTATACTCTTCACAGAGAGGAGTTTTCCATTACATCTTTTCTCATGTGTTCTGTTACATTCAAGTTATGGTAAATGCACCACGCTTGGCTCTGTATAATTAATTTCACAAGATGGATGTCAAGACTATAAAACAATCACTAGGTTCTGATTTGTAGCCTAAGATGGGCTCTAGCTCTCACGCATGTGCAGCTTTGATAGAAAGAAAGAGGAAGGAAAGGAAGAAGATATTAAGGATGCTGACTTAAGGCTGATTTCTATTAGAGTTCTATTTCAAGTTCATTATTTCAACGACGGAATAGACTCTCACAAATAATGATTTAGTTCTCTGCTTTCTTGTAGATTAAACTAGATAATTGATATAGAGGCAGTAAATATGCATAATTAAACATACTTTGTTTATAGAGGTAGAGTCTAAATCAAGTTCTAAGGTTTGATCTACAAAAAGACAGTCAATGTGTCGGCTTAAAGAAGGGAGAAAGAGAGCACATAATCACCTATCCAAAGGTGCACATAAACTTAGCCAAGCCGCAATTAACCATAGCTTTTATTTGGCTTGAATTATCCAGATTTCCCAGGCCCTTTGACCTTCTATTCTGATGAGTGTTTAATTATATGTCCTAATGACCATAATGGCACTGTCACCCAAGGAAGAGAGAAAGAAGACTCATAATGACCTCATTGGTAGCAACATGTGAAAACATATCTTGATGTAGTCTATATGATGTGGCATTTTGACATAGTCCTCTTAACATAGAAAAATTACTTTAAAGCATTTTTTTAATGATCAAGTTATAGACACAACAGACATCTCTGGTCCTCACCCTATCCTATACCCCATCTGGTGGTATGGGTTATGATGCTTAACCATAGGGTAAGGACATTTCTTTTGCATATAAGCTGGAAACTCTTTTTTAACAGCTAACTAATGAATGATGAAAGGCTTGTTTGTTTGTTTTTTTTTTTTTAACAACATTAAAATGTTCCTTTGAAGAAAAGGCAGCACCAAATATTTACTCAACCCTCAAAATGTATCTGGAATTTTGTTTTTGCAGAAACCTCACTGAATTGAGTGAAATTTCATGTAATTTTTAAAATAAAAAGATTTGTTAAAACATGATTTATACAGATATTTTTTTCATTATTTATATCTATAGAAGTCTCAAAAGACAAAGTTACACTCATAAGTTTAAGGGCATAATACCTGCAGCAACTGTTATTATTTCTGTGTTGAAATGAAATCAGCTGACCCAGACATAAGGCTTAAGATGACATGGCAAATCAACTCCAAGACTCAATACGCAAGGCTTGACCCCACTGCTCTAACCATCTCCACTTCCTTGGGATCTGCATAAGATTTTGTTAAAGTTGTTTCCACATCAAGATGAGAAAAAAAAAGAAATGAATCACTTTATTGCTGAAAAAAAAACAGCAAAAATGATGTGGAGAAAATAATGGCTGTTTACATTTGCCATTTTAGGATGAAAGCATTTGAATTTTTTGTTTTGAAAAATGATTTTTTTTATTTTCCAGGAAGTAGACATGTGTTTTCATTAGGAACATTGTTGGAAAATCCCTGCAAAGAGGAACATCTGCATCATTATCACTACTGTCAGAAAAATTCCCTGGCATGCAAAGCACTGAATGCGGCTTGTCTCAAGTAGCAGAGATGCTAACTCATTTAAAAGCCCAGACCTGAAAATGAACTAAACTTCATTTAACTTTTGGAAGTGATATGCCAGGTTCAATTATAGTATGGAAAAAGGCATCAAAACGCAACATTTTTTAATGTGAATAATATTTCATAAGACATTTTCTCTCTAAAAGAGAAAGTAGGTCAGTTTTATCAAAGTGAAAAAAGATGTGAATTTGAATACATTATTAACCTGTCTTTGGGGATGGCAAAAATCTGCCTTTGTATTTCCGTCACCTTCAAATTAAATCCTATAAAAATCTAAGTTAGTTTGTAAAGGGGGAAAGGAAAGCTCAGAAAGTTTTAATTAGGTTGAAGTGCTTCATTAGTACTTACCCTCCATCTGGTATATGCTATCAATTCATGTAAATGCAAAGAATCTCTCAGACACTGATTATTCCTCTCACATTGCTCATTCATTTTTATTGGAGATAATTGTCAGCATAGCTCAGCATTAAAGAAAAACAACCTTCTGATTCCATGCCTGTTTCAAAGTTTATGGTGTCTTCTTTATGTTCTTACTGCCTATCTAAATGCATATTTTAAAAAGTCTTTCACCTAAATGAAAAGATTGTGTAGTCATATTTCTCATCTGTTAAGCAAGTTATCTCTGTGTATTACAAAATTAAAGAAATTCTACACTGATATGACCTATGAAATGCAAAGCACATTCATCTGTCATTTTAAAAAACAGGTTTGTTTTTTAAACTGAGTGGCCTATCCTGCTGTTGGATAAGAATAAGGATGCCTGCTTATATAATATCTACCCAGTTTTTATCATCTTACTTAAAGATGAAGTAGGAAATCAAGGCCTACATCTAACAACTGAGCAATGGAGAAGAGGGATGAGATTAACAATAGCTGTGAGAAATCAAGGAGGTCTTCCTTGAAACTGGTAGTTTAGCAGCTGTCATATTAGATAACAATGTAGTGTGATCACAAACATGGTCAGGAGTTACAGTGCTGAAATGTCCACTTTGGGGCTGAAAGGTGACACAGATTCTCTGCAAGATGATGGATCCAGTGCATAGTGTTTTATGTGAGAAAGGACAGGCAGCTTCCCTCTGTATCTCAGATAAGGGAAAGGATTTAAGACATCGCTATGTGATCTGGAGAGGTAGATGATGATAAGCTCCCCTCCTCAAAATAAGTGACATACAGCCTTTCAGAGGATACAGAATGTTTCTTCTGTAAATTGGGTGAGTCAAAGAATTGTTACCAGGATTCACAATAAGCTGTCAGGTTTGTGGCCTATGTCTCCCATGTGGAGTTTAAATCACTATGGGCCATTTCTTAGTTAGTTTCCTAAATTATAATTCGTGGGTCAGACAAGAGGTAAGGTATTAAAGGGCCTTAATCAAGGATTCAGCAGTGGTGTTTTAAAAAGGGTGTGCATGTGTTGTGTGCAGGTGGGGGGATTTGTAACAAGTGACAAAGATAACTAATCTTCCTCTCTTGAAATTAGATATAATAGAATCTAATATTTGTTTCTGTTATGTAGACATATTCTTCAAAGACTAAATTTAATAAAGGTGAAAGGAGTCTCTCACTTTTAATTATTTTACATAAATTATACTACAGGATATTTAATGGATACAAAGCTTTATCAAAGGAAATAAGCAGTGAGACTACTCCATCAAAAGTAGTAGGTACTTGATTACATTTGAATATGGTTCAAACTGATCTCTAAGTAATTGACTTGGAGTCCCTTTTGAAAACTATGAAAGCATTTTGTTGACTCTATTTTACTCTTCTTAATTTTTTTTTCTGTCTTATTATCCAGTGAACCTACTGGCACAAATAATGTTTTCAGTCTGGATTTTCTTTTTTAGTTTTTGTTGTTTCAGTTATGAAAATCTCAGATAGAAATGAAAGATATAATTCAAAATTGCTCAAACCATATGGTTTCCAAATGTTGCTGCATAATGGAATCACCTGGGGATTCTTAAAACATAGTGATGTCTGGCTCCCACCCCAACATTCTGATCAAATTGCAATGGGCTGAGAGCTGGGCATTGAGACTTTCAAAAGCACTCTATGTGATTCCCATGTGCAGCACAGTTTGGGAACCACTGGCTCAAACACTGAGAAAAACTAATAACATGAAAGTTCAAGGTAAAGAAAATCTAAGGAATTAGTTCAGAGACCATTTTTTCATGAAGAACACTAGGTTTTTACACCTCTGGAATTCTTAGAATGCCAGCTGTGTCTTTGGAGGCTTGTTCTCCTCACCATCTTCCAAAGGCTGCTGCAGTTCCAAAAATCACATGCAGAAAAGACAACACCCAGTGGAAAAGAGGGCATTACTGGTTCCCATGTCTCTCTTTTTTTTAATTTTTATTTTAGAGACAGAATCTCGTTTTGTCACCCAGGCAGTGATGCTGTCATAGCTCACTGCAGCTTCCAAATCCTGGCTCAAGGCATCCTCTTGCCTCGCCCCCCAAGTAGCTGGGGTTACAGGTATGTACCACTGTGCCCAGCTAAGTTTCACATTTTTTGTAGAGACAGGGTCTTGCCATGTTGACCAGTCTTGAGCTCCTGGCCTCAAGCGATCCTGCCACCTCAGCCTCCCAAACTGTTGGGATTATAGATGGGAGCCACCATGCCTAGTCCCATGTCTCTTTTAATAGCCATCATATCTTTGTCAGAAAGTCACCCTTGGACTTCCACTCATGCCCCATTGGCTGGATCAGCTTCACACCCTCACTCTTGACAAGGGAAATTAGACCATGACCCCTGCCTTAGATTAATCCAGTCAGATTGACCCACCTAGCCGAGGATAGAGTCACCCCTTCCCTGAGTCAGACAGGGGCTAAGAGGTGGGGGTATAAACCTGAACAAAATCATTCTACCAGTTAGAGAGAGGTGAAAGAGACTGTTGATAGCAGCTCTGGAGTATCTGCTGTATTCCTTTTTTTTCATGATCTAACAGATAGCTTTCAATCTACTTGGATAAGTTTTCTCTTATGCAAATCTTCTATGAGTTTTCTTTTGACACGCTTTCTGTATGAACATTATGCTCCATAATAATGAGACATCATGAAGATGACAGGGTTCAGAGAAATATCAACCATAAATAACCCCATTCCTAGAGCAGGATGTAACGTCTTATAGTAAATTTCAATTGTTTACTTTAAAAAATGTTTTTCCCTCTTAAAAAAATTTATTGTGGTAAGAGCCCAATATCACTAAACATCAAGTATTTTCAATTTGTGCCTCGCTAGTAGTACTTCAACCCATCTCCTTAATACACAGAAATGTATTAAAAAACTGCTACATTTATTATATCTTGTCAATTTAACACAGTAGTATTTCAATTTTCATTTAAGTATAGTTAAGGTTTAGAGTCCACATAAAAATACTTATCCCTGAAATGTTACTACACTGACAGCAAAGCAAAGTGAAAGCTGGAAGCAGCTATTTCAGCTTCCTATAGTGAAATAACGGATGATTAGCAACTTGACTGCACCTTGGTAGCACTTCTTTTACTGATAATGTTTAAGTTGCCTCCCACAAGAGTGTAATAATCATTATGAGAGGCTATCTGCCTAGTACCAAGGTAATCATTCACAAAGTTCTTCCAGCATGTCACTGTTTGCATGCCCAAGGATAAAGAGACATCTGTCCTGCTGGTAAAAGAGGAAATCAACTGGCCGGGAACGGTGGCTCACACCTGTAATCTCAGCACTTTGGGAGGCCAAGGCGGGCAGATCACCTGAGGTGGGGAGTTCGAGACCAGCCTGACCAAAATGGAGAAACCCCATCTCTACTAAAAATATAAAATTTGCTAGGTGTGATGGCGCATGCCTGTGGTCCCAGCTACTTGGGAGGCTGAGTGGGGAGAATTGTTTGAACCTGGGAGGTGGAGGTTGCAGTGGGCCGAGATTGCGCCATTGCACTCCAGCCTGGGCAACAAGAGTAAAATTCTGTTTCAAAAAATCAATCAAACAAACAGATAACAACAACAACAACAAAAAACAGGAAAGAAACTGCAGGACTTACCTCTTTTCTTCATAGCCATGTGTTACGTGTCTTTTGATGTAATTCAGGTCAAAGTTTTCAGGAAGTAATTAATTCAGAAACCAGGAATGTTACCTGCCCAGCTGCCCAGCAGAGACCATTGCTAAGCTTTAATTAACTGAAGATAAACTATGTAGCAGATAAGATCACTAAAGACCAGTACTTGCCTCTGGGCTGGTTTCAGGCTGGGGGGCCCATATCAGATATGACTACTCTCAGGTAGCAAAACAGGATCACCCTCACAGAAATCCTAGAGCAGAGACTTTTCCAGTGTTAAAAGCTGGACCCACTGCATCTCAACTGCTCTGCACTTGACACTTAAGAAAGATGGATAAGAAGGCAATATGTAATCTAAACCATGACATGATTGCCAGCAAGAAGTTGCAAAGTGATGTAGAAGGTGAAGCTAAGGTGGCCTAAGTTTTGGCTAGGTGGAGAAAAGGCATTGGCATGTAGCAGTTTAAACCAAAGTATCTAATATATACATATATATATATTTATTTATGTGTGTATATATATATACATAAAAGGTTGTGTGGTATAGTTCATGAGACAAATGAACAGAATTCTAGGCAGCTCAAGTGAACACTTTGTGGGAACTCATGTTGACAGTTTAAGATGCATATGTTTTCTGGTCACACAAAAATATAGCATTTCTATCTGACTTGAGAAGATTCTGTAGTGGGGGGAGTTCTGTGGACCCATGAACATGTTCTATCACATTTCTAACCAGCTCAAACTGCCTGGTTGGATTGCTTAGTTGGCTGGGGGTGGATTCATCTTCAGGCAGAAGGCACTGCACTCCATCTGAGCACCACAGGAGAGGCTTGGCAAAGATCTGCAGAAGTGTGGGCAGAAAACCACGTCCATTGGCACCCTCTGACTTCTTTTTATCACACCTCAGGAGACCTCAGAATAGACATATACTTAATTTAAAAACTGTTGGGAATCATTTCATGGAATAACATGTATTTTTGAGGATTCTAAGAAATAGATGTCCAAAAATAGTATAGGTATTGTCAGAGATTTAAATGTCTATATAACTACTAAAAGCATAACTCAACCACATTACGCCAATGTTTTTTTTTTTTTTTCTTTTTTTGCAAATAGTCTTCTTTTTAGTTTAAGAGAAGGCAACACTTGAATGCTCTCAACTCTGGCTCAACAATTGGGTAACTGAACATGACTTACCCTAACAGTGTTGCATGGAAACCTATCATACAAAATATACAATTATAGAGTCAGATACTTCCAAGAAGAATTTCTCATGAATTTTGGAGATCATGGAGAGAAAGCTAGCCAGATGTTTTAAAGGATTGGAAACCATGACATATGAGGAAAGTTAAAAGAAAGATACGGTATATTTAACTTAAGGAGAAAAAACTTGCCAGTTGCAAGGCTCTGGAAACTTCCCTAATTCCTAATATAGTGGGGCTTCTCCTAGGATCTCAATGCACATGGTATGTCCTCCCTGTGATAAAGGCACAACATAACAAAGAATATGTTAGGGAAAATCTTGTTCCATCATTATCACAATTAGTGCATCCATGCATATTATAAAAAGCTGGTTCTTCCTTAAAACACTGCCATTTGCCAGGGAATTTAATAATAAATATTTAAATCTTGGATGAATACAAAATGAACGACTCCCCTAAAGTGTGGATTAAATAATATTACTTGGTATCCTTGAGAATTTTCAGAGTTATTACTAATGTAAGTATACTCTCTCTTTCAATAAGAAGAAAGGTGAATTGTGCAAGTCCACATGATTGGAACTGATAGACATACAAATACTGGGCATGTCCTGGGCAAAGCATGGAGAACAAGAAGTTGTAAGATGAACAGAAGTGGGGAGCACAGAGGTCTCATCACTTCCGTTCTTCTTATAAAAACATGGAGGACTGAATAAATGTTCCAAAGATACACTAAATCATAACTTCCATCACAAATACCTTCTATATGTTTGGTACCCTCATCTACAGATTACTGGGAGACCACAAAGGGGTAGACAAAGTCTCTTGTAACCAGAAATTGTGAACAGGAGAAAACTGTTGAGCCAAGACTATGGCCAGACTATGTATAGTGGAGTCAAGAACATCAGAGTGCTCCTCCAGGTGCTAGCTCCAAGTTGAAAGTTAATATTTCTTTGCATAGGGAAAGATATTTTGTTGTACTATGGTAGGTACATTCACATTCACAAATTTTGGGCCAAATTTACCTTTGTATGTGAAAACTTCAAATGTAATATATTCATATTATTTAAACAGCAAAGATGCTAAGGAATTATTTGTATACCTCAGGGAAAGGTCAATGCAAAATTCTGCTGTAAATGTAAAAAGCATTCAAATAGAAATGATCTAAGCCCCAAGGTCATAAAAGTAGTAACTGCTACATTTTGGAAGGAGTCAGTGTTTGTTAGACAAAATTAAGACATCTCAGGCTGAAAATAGTGCGGGAAATATACCCATCAAATTCAGCTTTTTTTCCTCTTCCTGCCACATTAGAGGATAAAGAATGGGATGAGAGGTAGAAAAGAGAATATATCTGTGGTTATTTTGTTTTAAAAGACCAAGTCAAAGGTGAGGTAATGGAAAAGAATGGGTAATAGGAAATGTCCCTTGGAGTTAACACACAACATATACTGAGTGTATTTCCTAAATAACTTGTTACATTAAAATGAAATTATGTATATTGAATTGCAGTGTCTGAAATAGTATCTGTAAAAGGTATTTCTCTATTAGGAAAGCAAGTCAACAAGCTTAATTATATTGCAACTGCTTTTAAATCCAATTAAATAGTTTTATATATTCAAATTAGCTATTGCATTGAGGAAACCTACTCATCTTACTTTTTTTTTAGTTGTCATTATGTATATCAATCCCAAACACACTGAAATATACTTCAATAAGCATGTTTTTCTAACCATTATAAATATTGCTTTATCAAAAGAAAACCAATACTTTTAAATATCAGAATATTTGGCATTGAATAAACAAAACAGCCAGATAGAGACTAATTCATAAATATTTTGCTTGTAAACTCGTTTTGAATTAAGCATTTATTGTAAAGCAACTTTCACAACTAAATATAAGTATTGATGGTAAAAATATTTCTAGAATCTTGTAATAGACAAATGTAAACCTTTTTATCACTAGGAATTCAATGAGGAAAACATTTTTTAACTTCTACAAAATAGAAATATTTTATAAAATATAAGAATATCAGTTGATATTTAAAGTATTTTTCTCACTGTTAGCTCATTATGCCTATTTAGCCAACTAAAGATAGCATAACTGTTTTGACAATTTTTTAAAGTTGTAGCTTAACAGAGTTAAATTTTCATTACATAGAAATTCAAGTTGAAGAAAATATGTTTGTATAGTTATATCTTCAAATACTGGACACTTCAATTTTTTTTCTTTGCACCTGGCAATAAAAGCATTATAAAGCCATAATTGGAACAATAATCAATTTCATTTATTTTTATGCCATTGTGATTAAATCAACATTTTAAGTCAACTCTTTATTACCCAAGTTTATCATTTCTAAGATGAAAATTTGAATATAAAGCATGATTCAGCAATTCTATTACTTGCAGTCCTTAAGTCATGGAGATCTTGAAAAAGTCCTCCCTCAGCTATAATGATGAGCCAAAATTAATTAAGGCAAATGAATATTCTAAATGAATCTCTTCCTCTTAACTATTGTTTAAATAATTGCTTATGCTTGACAAGATATTTTTCATGAACTATCAACAATGTGATTTGAATCACACTCATAATTACAAACTCCTCAACCATAGTAATTTATAAATTACTGCCCTCTCATGGGACTGTCTTCAAACATTTAAAACATTTATTATTGAGAAGTTCTGTTGAGCTATTATAGTGTATTCATAATTTTCTAAGACCTTAAATTTCTTCCAACCTTGTCATCTGGCTATTTTTTTTTATTATACTTTAAGTTTTAGGGTACATGCATCATCTGGCTATTTTAATTTTTAGTTTTCATTGAAATATACTTGACAAAATTCTTTGTCACATTTGGAGGAAAGACATATTTTATAGCTTGTTTAGAAAAATCTAATTTACTCAGTTAATGTCTAGCATTCTCAATTCTCTCAACATGCGGCAGTAGTTGGCTCTGTCCTGGAGACAAAATAATTACTGTCCCATATATGAAGAGATCAAATTATTTTCAAAGAAATTTTTATAGAATCCAGTTGCAATTCACTTTCTAAAATACGGAGTCAACAATAACTGACAGTTAAGCAGGTGGTCACAGAGGAAAATTAACAGAATATCGTTTTGATCAGATGCACTGTAAGGTAGAATTCTTTAATTTTGCTTGACTGCCAGTAAACTTCTCCACATTGTCTCCATATGGGCTTATATTCCTCAGAACAGTTAGCCCTGAGTATTCTTTAGAAAGATGTGTGTGGCACTGTTCTCTTTTTATGGCTGCTGTGCCTGTTGAGAGCCCCAGGTTGGTAAGACCTGAAAATTGTGTAGGAAGAGGTGTGAAGCAATCGTTAGGGAAATCAGTGAAAGAAAAATAACCTAATCTATTTGGTGTTCCAGAAAGGCTAATCCCCTCTCTCCTTTCCTGACCTTAAAACAGAGGAACAGGTCAAGCACAGTGGCTCACACCTGTAATCCCAGTACTTTGGGAGGTAGAGCCGGGTGGGTCACTTGAGCCCATGAGTTCAAGACCAGCCTGGGCAACATATCAAGACCTTGTCTCCACAAACAATTTTTTAAAATTAAGCGGGGCATGATTGCACAAGCCTGTAGTTCTAACTACTCAGGAGGCTGAGGTAGGAGGACTGCTTGAGCCCAGGAGTTTGAGGCTGAAGTGAGTTATGATGACACCACTGCACTCCAGCCTGGGCAATAGAGCGAGACCCTGTCTCTAAAAAAAAAAAAAAGAAAGAAAGAAAGAAAGTAAAAATAAAACATTCTGATTTGAAATAAGAGAGGAATATCTTTGCATTTAACATGAAAAATGTACACCTGTGCATTGTCAACAAGGTTATGCTTTTGTTGGCTATCTAGACCTCAATGATTTATCTGTCATTAATGCCACTGGTCACTGGCCCATGTTTCCAGAAGCAAGATTGAAAAGAGGAAGAGGTATGTTACTGGGGTGTCTCTAATCCCTCACCTGGACTATTCTAAGGTAAATGGTATCTTATTTTTTTTTTATTGTTTGGATGGTTACTTGTTTATCTGATTTTTATGTTTGCTTTTTTTTTTTTTCACAGTCCCTGAAACACTGGGAAAGACGCCTCTTAAATTACTGCTATTTTGCCCTACAACTGGTAGGGCTGGGTTCTGTAGCTGCATTTCTAGGTGCTAGCAAATAGGGAATAGGCAGCAAAGTACTCTTGGGCTGGACTTTAGGCAGTAGGATACGTCTGAGATGTCCTACTGTTGATCTGGGAAATAGAAAATGTAGTTCAAAAGTTTCCAAGTATCAGGCTTAATAAAGCCTAGGAGTCACTTATTATATGGTGAACAGGTTGACATGGGAAAAACAAGGTAGTTTGGGATAACAAGATTACATGTCACAGATTTCTTTTCTCTCTATTTAAGAAAATAGGCTTTCTTCCTAACTCTGTGGCTATTGGTTGAAAACGGTTTTTCTGCCTTTAGTGCTAACTTACTAAGAAAAGAACTATGGGCACATTTAAATAGACATGCATATTTGTGGTAGATCCAGAAATACATTTGCTAAAGTTTGGACTTAAAAATACTAAATTATTCCAGAAAGGGCTGAAATTTTCTGAAAATGTCATAACTGTTTTGATGAAATAATGCCAATTATACAATGATTAGTAACTAAACTTTTTACATTGTTTCTTGAAAACTTGAATAACAAATATATGAGAAAATAGAATACCAAAAGACAATACATTGTGTTGTGTTAACTGAGGCAAAGAAAGGACAAAGAGGCATATATTTTAAAAATCATTGTTGTTGGTACAAATGGAACATATATGAATAGGTATTGTGGAGATGGGAATTATGGTGCAATTTTCCTATTTTAACTCATTACTGACAAGCATTAAAATAATGTTTCGGCTGGCCGCGGTGGCTCACGCCTGTAATCCCAGCACTTTGGGAGACCGAGGCAGTCAGATTATGGACTCAGGAGATCGAGATCATCCTGGCTAACACGGTGAAGCCCCGTCTCTACTAAAAAATAGAAAAAATTAGCCGGGCATGGTGGCGGGCGCCTGTAGTCCCAGCTACTCGGGAGGCTGAGGCAGGAGAATGGCATGAACCTGTGAGGCAGAGCTTGCAGTGAGCCGAGATGGCGCCACTGCACTCCAGCCTGGGTGACAGAGCGAGACTCTGTCTCAAAACAAACAAACGAAACAAAAACAAAATACTGTTTCATTATTCCCACATTCCAGAATGTTCTGTTGTAGCTATTACCCATAACAAGTAAAACTAGAACTAGACTGGGACCTGGGATACTTTGGTTCTGGTGCTAACTCAGGCACTAACTAGGTTGAAAGACCACTTAAACTTTCTGTATCTTATTTTCTCATCCATAAAATTACATTTACAGTAGGTGAAGGTACCAAATGGATCAGTCTCAGATTTACCAACCCCCTGAATTTTTAATAAAAATATTTGCACATGTACATTTTTTCTGGAAAAAAAAGCCCATAATTTTACCTGCTTCACAAAGAAGTTTATGATTTCCCAAAGGCAAAGAAAGCATAGCACTAGGTGCTTTCTGTGGTTCCTTTTGACCCTGTATACATTACCAACTTTTATACACTTACTACACGAAACTCATGTGTTACATATCTGCACATTCATAAGAACGTACATATTTATGCAAATACATAAAGAACCCTGAAAATTTGGCTCTAATTACAGATCACTTTTCAAGGGTGGAAGCCATTTTAATGTAAGATGTTATTCTGAACTAGAAATGTTAGCATGTTTTGTCTGCGATTTCTATGAGCTCAGAGTCCCATTTGATAATACAAGATTGATGAAAATCAAAGATATGTTTGCCTACTAATAAAAATGAGTCATCTTAAGGAATTCTTCCATGGACCCAACAAATATTTATTAAATGCTTATTATTTGGCTGATATCATGCTAGGTACTAATTTTCTGTTATGATTAAAATAGACATTTTCTACCTTCAGTCTAATAAGGTAGATGACTATTACTTAAATCTTTAATTAACTTTAATAAGATAGAGATCCACAAATTATAGATTTGAAACTGTTCTGTTTTGAGAGCAGTAGGCTGTATTCTATTACATTTTTGCCCCCTTTGGATCTCATGTGCAAAGAACAGAATTGGAATCAACATGACCTTTTGTTTATGGCACATACTCATCATTATACATTTATCCGTGAGTTCCTTGGTTTTATTATTTTTATACACACACACACACACACACAGAGAGAGAAAGAGAGAGACAGACAGAGAGAGAGAGTGACAGAAACAAATTGAAATCTCCCACTGAGACAAAAGCTGGGATCACAAGTAGCTAGGATCAAAACTATGTGCCACCCCTGTTCCCCAAACTCATTCCCTTGGCTCTCACAGATGAGTTAAATAGTAATGAAGGGATCAGAACCTAGAAACAGATTCCTATGTGGAGACTATGATGGATAGTAAGGAGACAGACTAGGAAAACTTCAGTACGCAATAAAGGTAAATATCTTTCAGACACTGGGGTAGGGAAAGATTTCTGAAGTGAGATACCCAAAAAGCATATTTTAAACAAGAGCAATGTGAGCACTTAAAATTGAGAATTTTATTCATGAAAGATACCTTGAAGACAAGTTACAAAGGAAGAGAATATATTCACTATATAAACCACCCCAAAAAAACTACTAATAAGACTACATAAGAATATGTAAAAGCCCAAGTTAGTAGAAAAACACATGAAAGGATGTTTCACAGAAAAAGAAACACATATGGCCAAAAGGATATATTCAACAATCGACTGATCAAGTAAACACCAATGATAACTGTAATAAGACCCCATTGCATTGTACATTCCATTGGTGAAAATTTAAATGTCTCATATACAAGTGTTGGAGGTAATATGGATCCACAATTATACATTGTTTGACAGTGTATAAATTGGACTAATCAAGTTTGAAAACTGTTTGACATAGTCTCTTAAAGTTGAATATTCTTGGCCGGGCGCGGTGGCTCATGCCTGTAATCCCAGCACTTTGGGAGGCCGAGGCGGGCGGATTACCTGAGGTCAGGAGTTCGAGACTACCCTGGCCAACATGATGAAACCCCGTCTCTACTAAAAATACAAAAACTAGCTGGGCATGGTGGCACATGCCTGTAATCCCAGCTACTGGGGAGGCTAAGGTAGGAGAATTACTTGAGCCCAGGAGGCAGAGGTTGCAGTGAGTCGAGATCATGCCACTGCACTCCAGCCTGGCCAACAGAGAGAGACTCTGTCTCAAAAAAAAAAAAAAAAAAAAAAAAAGTTAAATATTCTTATACTTCATGACCCAGAAATTCCACATGTACACAAATACCCCAGAGAAGCCTTGGTCATCTAACCAGAGACACATGTATGTTAATAGTAGTACCAACCAAGATAGTGATAACCTGGAAATAACTCAAATGTCCATCTATAAGAGACAGTGATTTTATAAACTGTGATATCTTCACACAATGGAATATCACACAGCAGCCAAAGCGAATGAACCACAATGCAAAAATTATGGAATCTTAGCAGCATTATAGTAAGTGAAAGAGAACATTCCCCAAATATTTCAACAGTATGGTTATCTCTTTATAACATTTTAAACAAATAAAATTAAAATAAATATATTTTAGGAAAAAATACTGCAATCAGACTATATACAAATAAAGCAAGGAAATAATGAAAAAAGCTGGGATCAGTTTTCAGCCCTAAATCTATATTTCCCTATGAGACAAAAAAAAGAAGAAAGGAAGGAAGAGAGGGAAGAAGAAAGGAAGAGAGTAAGCTAGTAATCGCCTTACATATATTTGAATTATGAATGATACTAAGTTCATTTCTTTTTACATGCAAATTACCCCCAGGGAATAACAGCAAACTGGCTTAAAAATGTCTATTTGTAACTTAACATTCATTTTAGATGGCTTGTACAAATGAACTTCTTTCTCTCCATTTTTGTTGGCAACATTCAAGCAAGAAAAGGTTAAATGACTTGTGCACTGGGAAGAAAAAAAAAAAAAAACAGTTGTCATCCGTGGTGCCAAAAATAGAAGTTCTGATTTCCAGTCCTGTGATCTCAACAGAATGTTCACTCTATCTGACTGATATAAAATACAACTTCTCCAAGGACTCTATTATTTTAAACTACTGTGTAAGTACATGTAATTATAAGCTTCTGGAAATACGCACTGTTTATTTTATCATTTGTAATAGCAAATAGAAAGGCTTGGGCTGAGCATTTACCCAATAATGACACTAACAGCCTTCAGAGTCATTATAGACGATTTTTAAGGGTCTGTTTAGATATCCTTAAGATCACTGACCCATTAGTGCAATTATAGTTTAAGATGGTTCCTGTACTTGCTGCCAGAAAGTGACAAGTTGATGTTACAAACACTCTCTACACATCATTAAAAATGTGTCTTTACTCAGAGAAAACTGCAGAAATAGAACTATAACTATACTTTAAAATTCTGTTCCCAATGGGTGATGTAGTCATTCTCTTTTTGTAATTCCTCTGATAAAATGATAAATTATATTCTCAGAAAATTGAATAAAACAAGTGTGTCTGGAGTTTGTTCCTGCTGGTGGGTTTGTGGTCTCGCTGACTTCAAGAATGAAGCCATGGACCTTTGCGGTGAGTGTTACAGCTCTTAAAGGTGGCACAGACCCAAAGAGTGAGCAGCAGCAAGATTTATTCTGAAAAGAGAAAGAACAACACTTCCACAATACGGAAAGAGATCTGAGCGGGTTGCTGCTGTTGGCGGACGTGGCCAGCTTTTATTCCCTTATTTGTCCCCGCCCATGTCCTGCTGATTGGTCCATTTTACAGAGTTCTGATTGGTCCATTTTACAGTGTGCTGATTGGTCCATTTTACAGAGCACGGATTGGTCCATTTTACAAACCTCTAGCCACAGAGAGCTGATTGGTGAGTTTTTACAGAGTGCTGAATGGTGCATTTTACAAACCTCTAGCTAGCCACCCAGCACTGATTGGTGTGTTTTACAATCCTAGCTACAGAGCACCGATTGGTGCATTTTACAATCCTCTTGTAAGACAGAAAAGTTCTCCAAGTCCCCACACGATCCAAAAGTCCAGCTGGCTTCACCTCTCACAAGTACATTTATTCTGTAGCATTATTTTTATCAATTTAAAAATCTTCATAGTACTTGTCTTTCTTACCCCATTCACACAGTCTCACACAGTTACATATTCCAAGTATCCATACATGCTCAGCCTTTCATGTAGATGCAATCTATGTGAAGAAAAACATAGATTGCTTGCTATGTAACTATAGATTCACAGAACCGGAAGGATAACAGGAGACTGACTACCTAGTGGAGCAGTGTTTCTCAACTGATATTATAGTCCCTTATTAATTAGTCTTTATTTGGGGGTAGGAGGGGGTGGGAGAGAGAGGAGATATCATGGACGCTAGAAAATCTAATGAAGTTTGTGAAGTTATCCCAAGAAAAATCCACTCATGTGTGTAAATGTTCATGTCATTTATTTATTTGTTTGCATTTGACATTGAGTTATTTCACATTTTACAAATAATTATGTGACTCATTTTTCTTGTAAAAATTGACCTCTTTCTAAATAAAACATAAATGCAAATTACTAACCAAATCATATAAAAAAAGAAAACATAGATTCTGCTTAAAATAGTTTTCAATGAGAAGGCTGTTTTATTTGGCTTAGTAAGAAGTTAAAATTTAGGCTACTCTGGAACACTTTGCCTATGGGATAGCCCTGCTGTGTCTATGGAGCAGCCCAAAAAAAAAAAAAAAAAAAAAAAAAAAAAAAAGGAAGAAGTTAAAATTTAGACTGAGCCTTCCTTTATAGGAAAATATCAGTGTTATTTTTAGTATCCAAACAATTTTTTATCTGTTTTAATAGCACTATGTGCTCAAAGTTGCAGCTCACACAGCTTTCAGTATCAAACAGAATTAAATTCCCTATCAGTCGGAGCAGAGCAGACTTTTATCAAGACACCTGAGCTTTCTCCAAGCTACTTCAGGGTGAATTCAGGTTCTATGAAACCCTTTGTCCTCAAGTCAAATGAAATTATTTTTGGAAAGCTAGTGTCAACAATGCAGCCTTTGTCAGCAAGGGAAGATGTTTGAATGCTTTCAATTTTATGTAGTCTAAGCAGAAATAACCTTTAAAAGAGTTTTGTAGTCTTTACAGATGTTTGTAGATCTTCTCCATGGATAAACTGACATGTCTTTCTCATTTTCAACTCCCTTGCCCTCACTAAAGTCTTTCTTTCAGCACTTTCATGTCAATGGAAAGGTCACAAGATTTTACCTCTAATTTCTTCCTCCAAAATGACAGTTGTTTCCAGAGCCACCCTACTAGACCAGAAAATCTGAAATTGAATGACTAGCCTCATTTTTTTTTGACCTAACATCTACAAGGAAGTCCATCCATGAATAAACCTCTCTTGTCAAATTGTTTTAAGATTCAGCTCTCTTTTACTTAAAAAATAGATAAAATGAAATTTCTGACCCAAGTTCAGCCAAGTGCATTAACATTTATTCATTGGAAAGCCAAAAAACTTCTGATAGTAAAAATAATACATTTTGCTTCATTCCCAGATAAAAACTTTTGAAACTCTAGATTTCTGGCTATGTCTGTGAAATTATTTTAACAGAGCAGGCAAAGCATCTTTTTAGAATAATTATCAGTGTCTTTCACACGAATGCATGCTGATGGTGAGGGCAATATGTCTCTATGAAAAGTGGAACCTCTGTCTTCACCAGATTAATTACGCTGGATCTTGCATAAAGAAACTCCATATGTACTCCATATGTACTTGCAGTATCAAGATTTTTGTTCCATTAGGAGTTTTGCTTGATAGACTCTGTTGGGAGGAGGCAACACACACACACACACACACACATACACACACACAGACACACACACACACATCGACATTCAGGTGAGAGATAAAAATCAGAGTTTTACTGAAACAATCATAGTTTTCACTCAGTTGCATGCCAAATGGGAATGCCATAGCTGTTATTTTCACTATAACTGGCTTTGAAATATTGGCAAAATACCAGAGTTCAAGAGTAGGTTCTATCAAGTGAACAGAGGTGCTATTAATTTTTTTTTATTCTAACCAACCAACCAGCTCAAGCATTTCTAGAGTACTTGAAATGATAAAGCTTTCTCCAGTTATTTATGGTTTCTTTTGATTGGAAACATGTCAAAAGTTTCATGTTAGTGCAAATATAAGTTTTGGTAAATTTCCATCCTTTTAAAATTGAACTTCTTCTCCAGGGGAAAAAAATCTATATTGTGTGATTTATTTTCAGGATGCTCAGAAATAAGCTTCCTTGACTTCATCCTATCATTGGCAGGAAACTTATCACACAAGAAACAGTCTGGCTTTTGTGTCCCATCACATTTAGCAATGCAAATAAAATCAAAGGAAATGTAGGAGCCATCAGCTTTCTTTTCTCTGACATTTGCCAACTTAAGCTAAGTTTAATGTGAACAGAAAGAGATATGCACAAACATAATGTCAGATGCATTTTCATTAATTCTGATGAATGCAATGCCATTCCAGATGTCATTGTGCAAGGATAGTAACTTTATGTGAAAAAATACATGCTACTCTGTCCATGTTTAAAGGAAAACATTAAAATATTTTAAAACAATAAAAATATTAAAACAATAAATACATTAAAAAATATTTTATCATAAACAATTTTTTTGCACAAAAAGCAAAGAAAACAAAATAAAGCTAAGTTATATATATATATATATGTACACACACACATATATATATATGTTTGCTCTTACTTAACCTACAACATAAAGTCTGTATATGATCTTTAACTAAAATATCCCTTTTATAACGTGATCTGAAATACAGCATCTAATCTCTGCTGTTGTTATATAGGAAGTTTCCTGTATTACAAATGAGCCCATTTGTAATAGTTATGTATTTCTAGTTATCCTTGGTTATCTGGTCATCCTTGGTTATTCTTCCATTTTTCATCCAGTGTTCTGGCATGGTTAATTCTCTTGCCCTTTATCCCATCAACTATTGGGTGGTAAATCTTATGTTACGCATTACTTTTCTCTTTATGTGGCTGAATATCACCAAGTTCTTAACTTCTTGTCATCTAACAAGGTATCCAGATCTCTTTCTATGCTGGTTGCCTTTTTCTACAACCACTACAATGTGTTAACATCTATCTGAAAATTTGGAGCCATCCATTTAAAAATATTGCATTTTTTGAATGATCAAGAATTACATACATAGGTATATATTTTATTGAATATATAGGAGTGAAATTATATAAAGAAATGCAATGCTAATGGTTTCTCTAAATATTCTTTTGGATTTTATACATATATGATCATATCATCTGTGAGTAATAACAGTACTATCATTTTTCTTTCATTCTAATACTTATACCTATTTTATGTTTTTCTTGACTTATTTTAGTAGCTAGGCCATTCAGAATAATAGTCAATGACAATGGTGATTCTTAACTATTATTTCTAATTTTAGCTTTTTATCACTTAATCCATCAAAATTTTTACAATAGCTACAATTTCTTAATTGTCAACTCTTTAAGCTAGGCACTGTATTAGTCAAGGTATGTAATCCGCTATCTCATTTTATTTAATCTTTCTGACAATCCTATGTAGTTATTATTGTCTTATTTTATCTTAAGAAAGAGAATAAGCAAAACCAAGATCGCAGAAATTAAGTAACTTGGCACTAGATTACAAAATGATGTGGTCAAGCAAGGATGTGAATCCAGATTTGTCACCATCCATTGCCAATATTCTTTCTGCACTTTTCTATTATATTACAATAAGCTATGATTCAGTATCAGCTTTACTTCCCCCCCTCCCTCCTTCCTTCTTTCCTTCTTTCTTCTCTCTCTTTCTGTTTTTCTCTTCTTTTTCCTTCTTCTGTTTTTCTTCCCTACCTCTCTCCTTCGCATCCTTCACTCTCTCCCATTCTTTCTTCCTCCAAATTCCTCTTTCTCCTATTATCCTTATTTTATCTCATATTGTCACTAATGAGCCAAGTATGTATTTTCTTAGGGTAATTCTGAATCTAAGTTGTATCACCCAACCAAACATTGACTCTCTCATAAAGCTGATTAAGTTCTCCTTCTATGTTTTCATCCACACAGTAGATTAAGACATTAATAGGCATTAATTTGAAAAGCATCAAGAACAAAAACTTGTGTCATAATGCTACTTCTCATATGGTTGTGGAATTAGGGTGCAATAGCTCAATTTATTTTAATTATTGATGGTGGGGTAATGAATATAAATATACCAGTCTTGTGTGTTTTCTTCGATTCAGCTTATGGAAACCACCATGTCTCTTCCTATCTGTTATTAATTCCCTAACTTATCAAAACACCATACTTAGGGATACTGTGGGATCCTACTCTTTAATAATGATAAAATCCATTGATTGTGTAATTATTGGCTACCACGCACTGTACTAGGTAGCTGCACATACATGATATTTAATTAGCAGGATCAGTGCAAGACTGGTGGTATTAGTTCATTATTTTAAACTAAAAAATACAATTTTAGAGAAGGGAAAAATAGGTAACCAAGTTGGGATTCAAACTTTGGTCAATTTGACCACAACACTACTCTAGGAACTTAGCTTCTGTCTCTGATCTGACAGAATGTCTCACAGTGACCTTTCCCACATAGCCCTCTTGGGAGGCATTGTGGTGAAAATTCCCATTCCCTTCAAAAAATAATTCTCATTGGGGACCAGGAGCACTTGAACAGTAGACGGATAAACTCCAAATATTTCTCCTATCTTGATTATATCTTTAAGTTCATAAGACAAAAAAAAATCTCTTTATAAAGATAATAATGAAAGTAGGAGAAAATGAGAGATAATCAAGAAGCAAATAAAATTTGTGACTTAAGTTTCTCAAAATTTTAAAAATTGTGAACCGTCTAATGGCTATAGGTACTTATATTGGTTACAAATTTCATATAAGTTTTCAAAGATGTATCACAGTTTATACAACATAGTTTTAAAACATTTTGTTTTACAGCAATTAAAGGATTGATACTGCTTATAACCTTCTGCCAAAGTAAATTTGGTTTGATCATTGTGTATCAATGTGTGTCAGGAGAGCCTGGGTAATGCTGATGTACACTAATCTCTAAGTCTTGGAGATTTAGAGTAACAAAGATTTATTTCTTGCTCAGACTACATGTTCATAAAAGGTTATCTAGAGTCTCTATTTTTTATTTTCTCGTTCTTAAACCAGACTGATTGATAATTTATCATATAAAACATTACTAGTCGTCTAGCAAAAGGAAGAGAACATGGCAAATTATTTACTTATTCATAGGCTCCCATGAAGAAGCGGAACATATAGCTTCTTCCACTCACATGTGATTGGCTAACGCAGTTATCATAACCATAGATAGCTTTAGAGAGGACGGAGAAATTCAACTGTAGCATGCACCAAGAAGTAGAGAACTGGCCCAGTTTTGAAATCCTATTATCACAAAATGACAGTCATTCCATATAGGGTTGATTTATTTTCTTATTCTATACTTCTACTACTTTAGAAAATACTAACATTCAATTTGGTGATTAGCCAAAGAAGGCAGTTCTTGGTGATTATGACATTGTGTTCTGCGTTTTTGCTTCAAACCTGCAAATAGCAGTTATAAATGTGAGAGTAAGTCCTTACAACAGACCACTGTTAGCAGCACATCATCCTCCAGGTCAATGAGCGCATCATCCTGAAAAGCAGGAGCATGAATATTTTACAACTTGGAAGATGATGATAGTACATAGATTTTTAATTTTTTTATTACTTTGGTTGCCACAAGAATTCCTTTGTACTCTGTATTCTTTGTATTGTTTGTATTAGATGTCTTCTTAAAATATGATCACTTATACATTTATTGATTTCTTTCTCTGAGGTGCAAAGAACATGAAGTTTTGGGGCAAAGTCTAATTCTTGACAATTGAGCTATTTGCACTGCAATTCAGTTGTCTTCGGGAATTCTCTTATTAAAAAATCAACATTTCATAATCGTCATATTTCAACTCTATTAATAAGTTTAGGCTAATCTAGCTAATTAATACAGCATGAAGCTAAAACTTGAAGTCACTTGAAATCAGGGAAATGATCTTTACTGAGAATATCGGTACCATAAAATATTTATTTCATCTCTCATTCAAAAACTTGTGTAAATGTGCTCTTATCAGCCAGCACATCTCATTATAGAAAAGTAGTATCATGTGTCAGCCCATTTCTCTGCCATGTTCTTTAAAATCACTTGCACTGATTAGAAGCAATTTAAATATTGATCAGGGGTCTTTAGAGATCCTTCAGCAATAAAACATGACTAAGAAAAGTGTTGCTTACCACTATCTGTATTCTGTGAATGAAGATGTGTGAGGATTTGCATTCAAGTGTAAGTTATTTCTTGATAGAGGAATGCCTTTCTTAGTTGTGTATGTAGATGGTCTTCCTTCAGTACTGATCTCAGCATATATTTTCATGCTTCTTACAGGTTATAGAAAAAAATAGTTAAGGGAGCTTCGAATCTCTTTTAAGGCCATCTATTTCTAGTTAAAAAAATAAAATTTTTATCAAACTATTCTCTTCATACAGGTGCTGCACATATGCCAGGAGCTGATTCAGTGGTTTCATCCAAATGTAAAGCAAAATATGGAATTATTTCAACATATAATAATAACTACTGTTACACTTATGTAAGGCAATAAAAATATTTTTGGCAAAAGCTTGTCCTGCTTTCTTTTTTGAGCATAATTTATGTTTTACAATCTTGTTGGCAAAAGTGTGACCTGTGTCTGTTTTTGCTCTGGTGAGTGCAACTAAGAATGATGCCACTGTCATTTTTGTTCTTTTCTCTGTTTTGCATGACAACATTAATAACTTTCACAAGGAAAAGTATTAACTAGCAAATATTTCTGAAAAACTCAGATAACCACAAAGATTCTGAACATCATTTGAATAAAAAACTAAAACTTCAAATTTTTTTTTTTTTTTTTGCCAGTATTACAATCAGTACCCAAGACACCAGAAGAGGAAGTATTCTAGGCTCACTATAATGCAACTTCGAGACATTTATTATCATACTTTATAGCTGCAATTTTCTTTACTGGCATTTGGTTTCACCTGCCTGGCAACATGCATTCATATTTTATATTTTAATTGAAGAACTTTTCACTAGAAAGATCCATAATATTATTCAGAGTTGTTGTTTATATATTGCTACTATTATTATTTCCTACAGTAAATGTAAATCACACAATAAGAATAATAAAGAAAATTCCAAACTTAGTTGAATGGTCCATCCCACCACAAGTCAATACAAAATTCAAATAGTCATTTCAACATACTTGTTTCACCTTAGTCTTCTGGAAACCATTAGTCAAGAAAGGATTACAATGCAGATTTGCTAGAAAGGCATACCAGCCTATCTGTATATTTTCCATTGCCTTAGACAGTAATGTTTAGTCAGTAGGAGGTTACTACTTCAGATTTACCTGGGAGAGAATTAGTTAGATGTTCTTTTTAGACAAACTCAGCCCCCATTAATGATAACTATTTCTACCTGAATTTCTAGGTGGCTTCATGTGACCACTAAATAGCATAGACTACATGCAACAGTCACCTGCTAGGCAGTCCCTTCATTGGTACCAGAAGATCAACATTTCGTTTTATATGAATGATAAATCCTGGCTGGATCTAATTTAGCAGGCTAAATTATATTTTATCATCTGTCCAAGTAGCTAAAAACAGAAAATTAAAATGTAGTTCCAATCTTAACAATTTCAACTGTTTGTGTAGAGAAGACATGTTTTCTATGAAGAAGACATATGGCTGAATTTAGTTATTAAAATTTTAGTGCCATACCTCTCGAATAGCTGTACAAAACTCACTCTGAAGCACTTTTTTGAGGGATTGTAGCTTGTGCACTGGTACTTCTCCAGATTCCTGTAGTTTTTCCAGTAATTCAATTGCTCTTGCAACATCTGAATGAAAAAAAAAATGAAAATAGAGAAACCTAGAATAAATTGTATCTCATCAGCTCAAAGTACTATTATTCCAGTTGGATTATGACATTGAAAAGCAAGTGGAATTAAACTGCATAATCAGAACTTATATTCATAGCTTTTTGGTCTCATCTTTTGGTAAAAGGTCATTTTAATTTGTTCCACACATTTGTCACTTCATACATTTTCTTTGATGGGATTTCATGTAATTTGTGTCATACAAATTAATTTGAATATTATGTCAGTAAAGAGTTGGACACGTCTATTATTTATTCTGATACTCCAATAACAAAACTAATTCATCAATTTTGCCTCTGAGGTGCTTCCTTTCAGTTCAACTTTTCCTTTCCCATTTCAGTTTGTCATAGCTACAACGTTACATGTATTACTATGATGAATGGATTGCTGTGTATCTCCGCAGTTTGTCTATAAACTTCTTGAGGGTGGGAACTTGTCTGGTTTGGTTACCATTGTATCCTCAGGGTATGGTATATTATAGTGATTAAAATTAATGCACTTTTTCCATTTCACTGCCATTGCATTATTTCAGACCCTCATCATCTCCCCTCTGTCCAATTGGAATTATTTCTTCTCCTCCAGCCTCTTCAAATAGTCCACAAAGTTATTTTCCTAAAATAAAAGTCTGATCATGTGCCAATCTACCAGCCTTTAGAACAGTACTAAGCAAGAGTTTTCAATAACAATTATTTTAAATGCTTCTCTTTCACTTAACAATATCAAAGGTTAATGTATCAAGAAACATGTAGTCTTTTATAGACATAAAATTTAAAATTCCCTGGATTATTTCATATTGCCAAGAGAAAATAATTCAATAAAGAGTCATTTAAAAATACTTATGGGTGATCTCTTCTACCCTTGTCGCTACAGTAAATAACTCACTGAAAAGCCACTTAGGCATTTATGTTATAGGACATGAGGTTTTCGATTCCTAAGTGCCTAGCTCCAGAAAGCGTCCCACATCCCTGCCATCAGCTTATAAATTTATCCATTCACTCATCCATCCAGTATTTTGAGTTTCTGTTATCAATGCTTGGTGCCAGCTTAACAAGAGTATGATACTCCCTTTCAAAGCTCACAATCTAATGAGAAAGAAATATAATAGCACAGCCACCTTCAATAAAATTGTTAGCACCTCAGAATCTGGGTGGGGTTAGCATAGGTGTAAGTATCTAACTGAATAAAATAACAAAAAGTGACTTGGATGGGGACTGTCTTTGAAGTAGTAATTTTGACTGCCAATCGTGGGCCAAAGTAGCACAAATCATTAAATCAATGTGACACTGCCAGTTTCCAAAGTCTGTCTTTTAGTACATAAACAGGAAGTCTACATAGTCAACCGGACAAAACCAGACACTTCCGTAATCAATAAGGTACCAAGCTGAGATTTTATGCATTTCTAACTGCAAAAGATACTCTACCTAGGCTGCAGTAAGCCATGATTGCACCACTGGACTCCAGCCTAGGAGACAGAGTGAGACCCTATCTCTAAAACAACAACAGAGACAAAAATTCTACCTAGATGCCCATGGATGCATGGAACTCTCAGAGCTCTTTTTTTTTTTCCCTAAAACTCGCTCTTCTTTTCCTTGGTTCCATATTTCTAAAAATTTCTTCCCCCAAACAAGCCATCCTCTCAAGCAAAACTATGGTGTTTTTCACACTCCCCTTGCATACAGATAGTCGGCAAGTGCGGTAGATTCTATCTTGGAATTGCCTTTTGTAAAGAGCCCTATCACTCTCATGGAAGTCTTCATCATTTCTCACTTGCAGTACTGGAACATCTCCTAACTGATCTCCTTTAAATTAGCCTTCTTTTTTCAGTCCATCTGCCACATTGCTTCCATAGTAATTATCCTGAATGGTAAACCTAATTATTATTCTCCTGCACATCAAACCTTCCCTGGCTTCCCATTCCCTACAGAGTAAAGTTCAGAGCACTTAGGGTGACATATAAGGCCCTTAACAGCCGACTTCTTCTCGCTCATCTCAGAACACCTCCTCCTGTCCATCCTACAGTGGGGCCATCCCAAATTTTTGCTATTTCTAGGACATGCCACAGAATTCCACACCTATGTTTCGGCACATGTCATCACCTGTTCCTGAAATGCAATTCATTCATTTACACAGTAGTGCTAGCCCTGGGCTGTGCACAGGAGACAGTGGTGAAGGAGATAGCCCCTTTCTCTTGCTTTCACGGAACTCACAGGCTTGAGGAGCAGGGGTCACAGACATGCAATAAAGTGGGTGTGTTCTATAAATGAAGCACTACAGGCTTGTCCATGGAGGTATAACAAAGACATTTATCATCATCAAAGAAGTCAGGGAGGATCTATTTGTGGAAATAACTGCTAAGCAGAGTCCTAGGTAGGAGGTGTAAGTGGAGAAGGAGGGAAGAATGTTCAAGACAAAGGGAATAAATGCAGATCAAAGGCTTGTTAAGAGAGTGTGGGATATTCAAAGAAATAAAAGGCGTTTATTATAGCTAAAGCTGAAAACAGGGTGAGAGTAGAAAGAGATGAGTGGCGAGAGATGAGGTAGACAGAAATCACATCATGGTGGGTGTTCAAGGCCATATAAGGGCAGACTTGGCTTAAAAACTATCTCCTCAACAATGTCTTCCCTGACTCTCTGAAGCAGCTTCAGTTGCTATCATGTCTGCATTTCCACAGTTCTTTGTTCACTCATCTATTATAATAATTACTACCCTCTGTTTGCACGTACATCTCCCTCCTTTATCTCTGTGAATGTATACACTTCTTCAGATGTCAGAAACAAAATATCTCATTCATTGCATCCACAGAATTCCACATCCCTGTGTCTTGGCACATATCATCCCATGTTCCTAAAATGCAGAATACCTAACAAATATCAAGTGTTCAATGCATATTCGTTGAATGAATGAGGGATTAATTGATGAGACTGGCTCAGGAAGGCAGGTGTTAGAGGTCTATGTCTGTGTGAACCTGTAACTTCTCATGAATCTAGAACTCCAGATTATTATCAGCCTTGGTTAAGCCTTGCTTGGATCTGGACTAGGAGAAAAAGGCAAGCCTAAATCTGCAGGCTGAAGAGAATTAGAGACTACACTGGGTGAAGTCCAGCAAAATTGAAAATGATACTATCCTGAATATTTTTAGTAGTTCTCAACCTGGGCTGTGCATTGAAATTATCTAGGGTGCATTTAGAAGTTATTAATGCCTGAGACCTATGCCAAACAAATTAAACCAGAATCTCCAGAACAGTGGTTTTCAACCTTAACTGCACATTAAAATCAACCAGAGAGGCTTTAAAAAAACACAAATGCCTGGGTCGGTCCCACCTGGAGAATTTCTGATGTGATTGGCACAGAGTGGGGGGCTGGGCATGGGGCTTTTTAAAGCCCTTCAGGCGATGCTAAAGTGCAGCCAAGGTTGAGACCACTGCTCTAGTTCGCATGGGTAATTTTAAAGCCCCTGTGTGATTCGAATATGCAGCCAGGGTTGAGAACCTCTGATACGTATTATTGGTTCTAAACACGAATGTGTTTAAGAATCACCCAGAAAAGATTATTGAAATGCAGATGCCTAATCCTTACCCCATTTGAGAGATGTTGATTCAGAAGGTGTGAGGATAAGACCCCGGAATATGCCTTTTAAGCACAAGTTCAAAGTGATCCTTAGTGATTGTTAGTTTACAGACCCCAGAGAGAGAAAAGTGAACGAAATGATTTTTTTAGGTTTCTTTCATTCCAGAATTCCAGAAACCCTTGTACTCTCTATTATTCTTTAATACAGTGTGTAACATGGTGCTGAATGGGATTCTTTGAGGAGTTTCAGAATGATTCATAAAAGCCCACAGATGACAGCAATTAGTGCTAAGGAGGTCGTTAGCAAAGGCTGCTCATTGGAATCACCCGTGAAGTTTTTCAACCTGACCTACTACCACAGACCAATTAAACCAAAATCTCTAGGAGTGGAATCTACTAAACAAGTTGTTGTTTTTTTAATTTTTGTTTTTTAGCTTCCATATGATTTCTAAGACCATCAAAAGCTGAGAAAAATATTGTTCAAAAAAGAGCCATCAAGGAAACCAGACATGTCTCCATTAAGACTTATAAAAGCTGAGCCAACCCTTTTTTATTACACCACAGGCCTTTCCCAGTCCTCATAAGAGGTCATTGGGAGATAAGAGAAAATTCAAGAATTGTTAAATCATTAATTTGACACAGTACTGGGTCTTTTGCTTCTCTTCCAACAACTAAGTAAGGAAGGCTCTGACAGAAACAGTTGTAGCTAGTGGGCATGCCTGAAAGAAGGGAGGCTAGCATCTCTTTCCTCGTGGCATAGGCAATGAACTTGGTGACCCGCTTGCCCTCTCTGTCTGAGCAGAGGGAGACAGCTAAAAAGCAGTGCCCAATGGAGCCTAAACCATCTTGGGGTACCCCTTAAGCCATCTAGTGGGTACCCCTCCAAGGGAGTCTTGTAGTATAATGTCAGGGATACACAGCAAGTGGTAAAAGCCAACGGAAGTCTGAAAACCAGAAGTGGGAGAGATCAAGTTCCTCCAGCCAGGCCTAGCTGTTTTGGAAACAAATAGGTGGGAGTGATAAACGGATGTGAGGCTGGAGTTTTAAACAGAATTCTGATTCCCTTAAGTTCTATAAGAATATCAGAAACCTGCAAGGCTAGGTTCCAGAAGGAAGCAAAAGAAGGCTTCGAGTCAGCAACATACTTTTATTCTTAAATCCATTGGAATAAAGTGTGTGTGGTTTATTTATAACAGTTCCCTTAGGTTCTTGTTCAGAACCTCCTGATGCTTGTTTTATGAAACTCTTCTATCGCATTTGATTAGTAGCAAGAAGTTTGCGTTTACTGGTATAACTCAGATCAAGAGGAATATTAGATAAGAATTGGGGAGGCTGCCAGGTAAGCACAACGAAAGCAAGAAGGATTATTTTCCTAGAACCTACTCCTCCTATTGTCTGCCACCTCTGATGAATACCACTCTCCCAATGCATGAGGCAAATACTTGCATATTACACTTGCCCCTTTGCTCTCCCTCACACTCCCTCACACTTTCATCACACTTCTCAGAATGGGGCCCAATTTAAAATTTATGCATTGCTTATTTCTAGAATTTTCGATTTAATAATTTTGGATTGCGATTGACTGAGGGTAACTGAAATTTTGGAAAGTGAAACCACAGAAAGCAAAACTTCAGATAAGGGGATATTAAAAATTGAGATTAAAAAAAGAGAGGGAGAGGTGGAGCCTTAAAATCTGTTCTTTTAGTACTCATCTCAGATGATTCTGATGGAGGAAGTGGTTCACAAATGCACTCTACAGATCACTGAGTTTAATACATGGTCCAGAACAAAATGAGTTAATGGCCATCATTTAGTCAGTGCTTACTTGTCTTACTTAGATCATCATGTAAAATCCTTACTATTATATCAAGAGATTACTATTATTTATACTGCACAGTTAAAGAAAAATAAAAACAACTAAGGCTCAGAAAGATGAATCATCTGGCCCAAAGCTATACACCTAACAAATGGAGAGGCCAGAATCCAAAACCAGCTGTGTTTGACTCCAGTGCCTGTGCTCTTGTTTATTCCTCTACCCTGCCACAGAAAAGGGATTCAAAATAAAATAATAAAGATATGGCAAATTTATTTTTTAGATACTGCAACATGGACCATTGTGAGCTTGGGCAAACAGTTATAACGCTGCCGAAAGCCTCATAATACATAGTATTACCAATGTGTTTATAGTGATAACAGTGGATCATTGAAAGATGATCACATCATCATCAACTGCCTGATAGTAAAGTGCCACATTGTCAAAAGACTTCCTTCAAAATAGCTGGAACATTATAAACAAAACAAAAACAAGAATAAAATATTGGAACTTAAAAATATTAGAATTTAAAAGGGATGAGCTTACAGTGATCTAAAAGAGTTCAATTATTTTTTCATTCTCTTTTTTTTTATTATACTTTAAGTTTTAGGGTACATGTGCACATTGTGCAGGTTAGTTACATATGTATACATGTGCCATGCTGGTGCACTGCACCCACTAACTCGTCATCTAGCATTAGGTATATCTCCCAATGCTATCCCTCCCCCCTCCCCCCACCCCACAACAGTCCCCAGAGTGTGATATTCCCCAGTTAGAATGGCAATCATTAAAAAGTCAGGAAACAACAGGTGCTGGAGAGGATGTGGAGAAATAGGAACACTTTTACACTGTTGGTGGGACTGTAAACTAGTTCAACCATTGTGGAAGTCAGTGTGGCAATTCCTCAGGGATCTAGAACTAGAAATACCATTTGACCCAGCCATCCCATTACTGGGTATATACCCAAAGGACTATAAATCATGCTGCTATAAAGGCACATGCACACGTATGTTTATTGTGGCATTATTCACAATAGCAAAGACTTGGAACCAACCCAAATGTCCAACAATGATAGACCGGATTAAGAAAATGTGGCACATATACACCATGGAATACTATGCAGCCATAAAAAATGATGAGTTCATGTCCTTTGTAGGGACATGGATGAAATTGGAAAACATCATTCTCAGTAAACTATCACAAGAACAAAAAACCAAACACCGCATATTCTCACTCATAGGTGGGAATTGAACAATGAGATCACATGGACACAGGAAGGGTATTTTTTCATTCTCTAATGATGAGTTTTCATGAACTCGATTGACATTTAGACTGTGGAATTTGACTTATGACGCATCCAAAGCTGGAACATGGATAATGATGCAGCTGGGTCATTTAAAGTTACTGTTCACTAATTCCACAAAATGTGTTGAGCACTCAAGCTAACAATATGAATTATCTATCCCAAAGCCATCCACAACCCTCTAATCGCTTGCCATCTTCTACTACAGAAACTGAAAAGAGAATGCACTTCTTTTTCCAGACTCTACTGCAATTTTGCAAAGTTGTTTTAAGTGTAAAGTCACTGGGTATGGCTTCCAGGAAGGCCTTTGAAATGTACAAACTTCTGGCATAAGCTTTCAACATTTTCATCTTTGCACCCTTCCTCTTTCCCCTTTCTTTTGACAGATATAATGCCTTGAAGTGCCTTGGAGGTAAAACTCCCATTTTGTGATCACGAAGATAACTGCCATGTGCTAAGGATGGTGGAGTAGGAAGAAGGAAAGGACACAGGCCTAATGTCCTCGCTGAGCTGTTGTACTAGCCCTGAACTGTCCAACCCCATGATTCTTGTCTGTGAGAAAAAATATATGCTTCACTATTTGGTTATCTGTGGCTTTCAACCAAATACAAGCTAGCTGCCAGGGGAGCAGGTGACTTTACAGGTGCTTTTCTAGGTTTCCGGGATAATATTGATGCTATAGAGACACTGGAACAACCTACAGTGGTCTTTTGATTAAGATCGTCATGGAAGCCAATCTGGGAAAGGTCTGGAAAATGACCTTTGGACTGAGACTGGAAATGTCAGCCATGTAAAGATCCAAAGAAGGAGCATCCAGACAGGAGGACAGAAAGGGCAGAGATGCTAAAGTGAGGGAGTAAGCCTACATGTGGAAGGTCAGACAAAACCAGTGTTGGTGGAACACTGTAATCAAGGCAACAAGCGATAGTAACAGTGATGTTCTGGTAAACAAATAACACTGGCTACTGACTTATTACTAGTTTTTTGAGGTGCCTAAAAATTTTACCAAATAATGTTCAGTTTAAAAATCTAATACAACGACAGCGCATGTGTACCAACAACATAAAATAAATGGTAAATAATGCTTTGTACTTCTATCACTGTGACATGAAAGGAAACTGTCAATTTAGAAGTTACTAATGAGACATGACAATCGATGTGTCCTACTCATCTGACCCTCATCTCTGCTTTAATCTGCCAACAAGTTGCCGTGTTCGTCAAATGCAGACTAATTGGCAAACCCAGAGAAGAACTGGTTCAAGTTAAATGTGTTCAAATTTTAAAAATTTACTCAGTATGCTATTGAAAATACCCAACTTTATATTTGTTATCAAAAACTAAATGATCATGGGATTTGGGACAACACTGAAGTGTATCACAAAAAAAGTCTGACAATACTAGAGTCATGAATTTATATAACGACAAAATCCTGGCATTGACTGCTCAAAGTGTTTGTCAGACCTACTGCAACGAACAATATATGATACAAAATGAAAAACTATAGTTCTTAAGAGATTCTCTGGAGGTACTTATTTCATTTGAAATTGATTACCTACCCAATAAGCAAATCTTTAGGTATACAAAGCTTAAGATGCAGCCTTCTTTGTTAAACAATTGCTGTTATGTGGTTAAAGTCAGTAATGCATTCCCAGTTTTCCTAGGAACTATATTTAGCATTTTTTTCTGTTTCTTCTTTCCTGTTTTTTTTTAAAATCCTTCTTATTTTCTTTCCTAAACAGCTAAAACTGAAGTTTGATTTGCCTACTACTACCCGAGACATCATGAAATCAAGTTTTACCTTCCTTTCTGTTTCAGCTTTCATTTTTTTCTTATTATATTTGATGTCTTTCCTTTTTTCTGTATTTTTACCTCACTTTTGTATTTAATCTTGTACATATGTTTTTACATCCTTACAGCCAACTATAGCCTTATTCCTAATCCCAGTGAAATTAGCTTATTTTATTTTTTCTTGTTCCCAAAAATGTAATCTGTTTTTACACATCTGAAGGAAGTTGAACAATCTACTGCCTGCCCTTGTTAGGCTAAATACTAGAACACCTGTTTCCTATCAATTTTGGTGTCCAGCATGGAATCGTGACAATTGCAGACACCTGAAAATTGTTTGTTGGGGCCAGATGCGTAATCCTGTAATCCCAGCACTTTGAGAGGCTGAGGTGGGTGGATCACTTGAGCCCAGGAGTTTGAGAACAGCCTGGCCAACATGACAAAACCCCATCTCTACTAAAAATAGAAAAATTAGCCGGCGTGGTGGTGGGCACTTGTAATCCCAGCTACTCGGGAGACTGAGGAGGAAGAATCACCTGACCTGGGAGGCGGAGGTTGCAGTTAGCCAAGATCGTGCCACTGCATTCCAGCCTGGGCGACAGAGTAAGACTGTCTCAAAAAAATTTAAAAAATTGTTTCTTGAATATAATTGATTGCATTAAGTCAAATATTAAATATTGATTTATTATTTGCAAAATCAAAATATTGCCAATATTTTCCCTGATTCTGTAAGTTGTTTGTTTACTGTGTTGATAGTTTCTTTTGCTGTGCTGAAGTTTTTTAAGTTAATTAGGTCCCATTTATTAGGTTTTGGTTTTGTTGCAATTGCTTTTGATATCTTTATTATGAAGTCTTTGCTGAACCTATGTCTAGAATGTTATTTCCTAGATCACCTTTCAGGGTTTTTAAAATTTTAGGTTTTATATCTAAGTATTTAGTCCATCTTGAGTTGATTTTTGTATGTGGTATAAGGAAGGGGTTCAGTTGCAATCTTCTGCATATGGCTAGCCAGTTATAACAGCACCATTTATTGAATACAAAGCCTTCTCCATTGCTTGTTTTTGTCAACTTTGTTGAAGATCAGATGGTTGTTGGTGTGCAACATTATTTCTGGGCTCTCTATTCTGTTCTATTGGTCTCTGTGTCTGTTTTTGTACCACTATCATGCTGTTTTGGTTTCTATAGCCTTATAGTATAGTTTGAAATTAGGAACTGTGATGCCTCCAGCTCTGTGGCTTTTTTGTTTTTGGTTTTGCTTAGCATTGCTTTGGCTATTTGGGCTCTTTTGTGGTTCCATGTGAATTTTAAAATAGTTTTTTTTTTTCTAATTCTGTGAAGAATTGTAGTTTGATAGGAATATAATTGAATCTGTAAATGGCTTTGGGCAGTATGTCCATTTTAATAATATTGATTCTTCCTATCCATGAGCAGAGAATGTTTTTCCATTTGTTTGTGTCATCTCTGATTTCTTTGAGAAGTGTTTTGTAATTCTGATTGTAAAGATCTTTTTGCCTCCCTAGTTAGCTGTATTTCTAGGTATTTTATTATTTTTGTGGCAGTTGTGAATGAGATTGCATTCTTGATGTGGCTCTCAGCTTGAATGTTGTTGGTGTATGGAAATGCCACTGATTTTTGCGCATTGATTTTGTATCCTGAAATTTTGCTGAAGTTCTTTATCAGATCAAAGAGCTTTTGCACACAGTCTATGGGGTTTTCTAGAATTATAGAATTATATAGTCTGTAAACAGGGATAGTTTGACTTCCTCTCTTCCTAATTTGGATGCCTTTTCTTTCTTTCTCTTTCCTCATTGCTCTGGCTAATCCAGTACTATGTCGAGTAGGAGTGGTGATAAGGCATCCTTGTCTTTTTCTCATTTTCAAGAGGAATGCTTCCAGCTTTTTCCCATTCAGTATGATGTTGGCTGTGGGTTTTTCATAGATGGCTCTTATTATTTTGAAGTACGTTTCCTCAATGCCCAGTTTGTTGGAGGTTTTTAGCATGATGTGATGTTTAATTTTATCAAAAGCCTTCTCTACATCTATTGACATGATCATATGGGTTTTGTTTTTAGTTCTGTTTATGTGGTGAATCACATTTATTGATTTGTGTACATTTGAACCAACCTTGCATCCCAAGGATAAACCTTTTTCAATCGTGATGGATTAACTTTTTGATGTGATGCTGGAGTTAGTTTGTTTACATTTTGTTGAGGATTTTTGCATTTATGTGTATCAAGGGTGTTGGCTTGAAGTTTTCTTTTCTGTTGTTGTGTTTCTGCCAGGTTTTGGTATCAGAATGATGCTGGCCTCATATAATGAGTTAGGGAGGAGTCCCTCCTTTTCAATTTTTTTTGGAATACTTTCAGTAGGAATGGTACCAGTTCTTCTTTATGTATCTGGGAAATTTTGGTCATGAATCCATCTGATCTTGGGCTTTTTCTGGTTGGTATGCTGTGTATTACTGATTCAATTTCAGAACTTCCTATTGGTCTGTTCTGGGATTCAATTTCTTCCTGGCTCAATCTTGGGAGGTTGTATATTTCTAGGAATTTATCCATTTCCTCTAGGTTTTCTTTTTCTTTTCTTTTTTTTTTTTTTTTTTTGAAATCGAGTCTCGCTCTGTTGCCCAGGCTGGAGTGCAGTGGTGCGATCTCCACTCACTGCAAGCTCCGCCCCCAGGTTCACGCCATTCTCCTGCCTCAGCCTCCCGAGTAGCTGGGACTACAGGTGCCCGCCACCATGCCGGGCTAATTTTTTGTATTTTTAGTAGAGACGGGGTTTCACCGTGTTAGTCAGGATGGTCTCCATCTCCTGACTTCGTGATCTGCCCGCCTCGGCCTCCCTCCTCTAGGTTTTCTAGTTTGTGTGCATAGAGCTATTCATAGTACTCTCTGACGGGTTTTTGTATTCCTGTGGAGATGGTGGTAACATCCCCTTTGTCATTTCTAATTGTGTTTATTTGGATCTTCTCTTTTTTTTATTTATTGGTCTAGGTAGCACGCTTTCCATCTTATTCTTTCAAAAAACAAGCTCCTGAATTTGTTGATCTTTTGTCTGTTTTTTCATGCCTGAATTTCCTTCAGTTCAGCTCTGATTTTGGTTATTTTTTGTCTTCTGCTAGCTTTGGGATTGGTTTGCTCTGGTTTCTCTAGTTACTCTAGGTGTGATGTTAGGCTGTTAATTTGAGATCTTTCTAACATTTTGATGTGGGCATTTAGCCCTATAAAATTCCCTCAACACTGCTTTAGCTGTGTCATAGAAATTCTGGTATGTTATATCTTTGTTCTCATCAATTTCAAAGAATTTCTTGATTTCTGCCTTAATTTCATAGTTTATCCAAAAGTCATTCAGGAGCAGGTTAATTTCCATGTCGTATGGTTTTGAACAATTTTCTTAGTATTGATTTCTATTTTTATTGTTCTGTGGTCTGAGAATGTGGTTGATATGATGTTGGTTTTTTAATTTGCTGAGGATTCTTTTATGGCAGATTGTGTAGTTGATTTTAGAGTATGTGTTATGTCTGGCAAGATTGTTTGTTGAATAGAATTGATTGTATTAAATCAAAATTTCATATTCTATTTATGTAAGTATTTGTATTCACTAGTTAACAATGATACCATGTCAAACTCTATTTAACAACATTTAGAATTCTTACAAATATGAATTCTAAGAAGATGAGGATTTAGGAACTGGACTCCATCTTTTTATAATGATTAAATATAATTGTCTAAGTGAAGCAGAAAAGAACCGAAGGGTATGACTTGAAAATAGATTGGAGTTCATTTTATTAGCACTTATGAAAATTTTTAGGGAAGTAATTTTTTAAGCTTTCTGGGGAAGATATTTTAAAGTACATTATCCAAACTACAACAGTTTACATGCAGACAAACTTTTTTAGAAAATGAATATGATGGGCACTTAGGCACTACCTAATTAAGTACACTAGAAGTACAGCTGTAGGAATAAAATAAAACCACTATGTAACAGATTAGCAATATGATATAACTCAACAGTGCACTGCTGGCTTCCCATCCTGTCCATCCACACTATTCCTTATTTACATTCCATCTATGACCTCAATTGATTTTAGATGCAGCTAGGTGGAAAAACAGAACACCTTTCACAGAGCTTCAAGTTTAATTTAATTCGAAGTCTATGTATTTTACCTTTTCTTCCCTAATTTCTTATCGGTCTAATGATCTCTCAATAAGTTAAATAATTATTGCTGGCATGTTAAAATGCAAGCCACAAATATATACCAGTTGTAATATTTCCCTAACTTAGTACATAAAAAACAAACTACCTTTTATATTGGTGGTGTTCCATCTGTGCGCATTGTAAAACTTGAGAGATTTTTTTCCCTGTAATTATTATCAGTAAATCCCAGTACCCTTTTTTAGTGTTCAGGGAATTGGAAGAGAAAACCTATCAGGAAATTGCTGAAGAGACACCCCATCAATTGGGGTGTTTTTGGAGAGTTTGTTATAAAGAAACTACAAATTTAACTTTTCCTGTCCTCAAATACATCCTATACTAGCAAATGGATGAATATTTTTATCTAAACTGACACTTTGATATATAATTCTGCTGTAAAGCTCCTTAATAATGTTTCCTCTTTTACCTTATCATTACTGTATCATACTGTCATCCGTTTTCTTCATTATTTTGAGAGTTGTATGATGAGGTTAGTGTGGTGCTATCTACATATTTAAGGGGTAATTAGAGGGCAAAGTAAAGCTTGATGTTTGCAGAAGTTGTTACGGTGAATAGTACATCTATTTTGTTGAGAACATTATCACTACAGGGCAGTATAAAAGATTATTTATAGTTATTTTTTGTATATAGTGAAAGGCAGGGGTCCAGCTTCAGTCTTCTGCATATGACTACCCTGTTATACCCAGGACCATTTATTGAAGAGAGTGTCTTTCCCCCATTGCTTGTTTTTGCCAGCCTTTTTGAAGATCAGACGATTGTAGGTGTGTGGCTTTTTTTCTGAGTTTTCTATTCTGTTCCATTGGTCTATGTGTCTTTTTTTTTTGGACCAGTACCAAAATGTTTTGTTTAATGTGGCTTTATGGTATAGTTCAAAGTCAGGTAGTGTGATGCCGCCAGCTTTGTTCTTTTTGTTTAGGATTGCTTTGGCTATTTGGGCTCTTTTTTGGTTCCGTTTGAAGTTTAGAATAGTTTTTTTCTAATTCTGTGAAGAATGTCATTAGTAGTTTGAGACGAATAGAAATGAATGTGTAAATTGCTTTGGACATTATGGCTATTTTTATGATATTGATTCTTCCAATCTACAAGTACGGGATGTTTTTCCATTTATTAGTGCCATCTCTGATTTCTTTCAGCAGTGGTTTGTAGTTCTCCTTGTTGAGATCTTTTGCTTCCTTGGTTAGCTGTATTCCTAGGTATTTCATTTTCTTTGTGGCTACGGTAAGTGGGATTGTGTTTTTGATTTCACTCTCAGTCTGGACATTGTTGGTGTATAGAAAGGCTACTGGTTTTTGTACATTGACTTTGTATCCTGAAACTTCACTTAAGTCATTTATGAGCTCTAGGAGACTTTTGGCAGAGTCTTTAGGATTTTCTAGGTATAGACTCATATTGTCACTGAAGATATATAGTTTGACTTCTTCTTTTACTATTTGGATCCCTTTTATTTCTTTCTTTTGCCTGTTGCTCTGGCTAGGACTTCCAGTACTATGTTGAGTAGGAGCAGTAAGAGTGGGTGTTGTTATCTTGTTCCAGTTCTCAGGAATGGTTTGACCTCTTGCCCATTCAGCATGATGTTTTTTGTGTGTTTGTCATAAATAGCTTTTATTATTTTGAGGTATGTTTCTTCAATGTCTAGTCAACAAACATTGAAGAAACATACCTCAAAATAATAAAAGCTATCTATGACAAACAGACTAGCCATCAAAGAAATGTACTGCTTTAATATTTAAACATTATCAAAACATTAAAACATTAAAAACCAAGTGGAGTACTTTATTTTATAATAATAAAATAAATTAACAACTGAGAGATAAAAAATTAAATGTAAGGGGCACAAGTGCAATTTTATTACATGGATATATTGAATAGTGGTGATGCCTGGGGTTTTAGTGTAGCTATTATTGTCTGATTGATGTATGTTGTACCCATTAAGTAATTTTTCATCACCCACCCTCCTATCCTTTCAAGTCTCCAGTGTCTGTTATTCCACACTCTATGTCCATGGGTACACATTATTTTAACTCCCACTTATAAGTGAGAACATGTGGTATTGACTTTGTTTTTTAGTTGTTTCACTTAATGGCCTCCAGTTCCATTCATGTTGCTGCAAAAGACATGATTTCATGATTTTTTATGACTGAATAGTATTGCATGGTGTATATATACCCCATTATCTTTACCCAATTATTCACTGATAGACACTTAGGTTGATCTTTGCTATTGTGTGATAAACATACAATTGCAGGTATCTTTTTGTTATAAAGATTTTTTTTTTTCCTTTTTGTAGATAACCAGTAGTGGGATTGCTGGATCAAATAGTAGTAGAGTTCCATTTTTGGTTCTTTGAGGAATCTCTATACTGTTTTCCATAGAAGCTGTAGTAAGTTACAGTCCTATCAACAATGTATAAATGTTCTGTTTTCTCTGCAGCCTCATCAACATCTGTTATATTTATTGACTTTTTAATAGTAGCCATTCTGACTGATGTATGATATATCTTACTGTGGCTTTAATATGTATTTATCTGATGATTAGTGATTTTGAGCGTTTTGGGATTTTATAGAGTAAGTATAAATCCTAGTCCTAGACTTTAGATATTTTTCTATGTTTATAACAATCTTTTAAACTTTTTTCTATGTGGGCAAGACCATCACTAAGCTTTTGTTTTTCTAAAATTAAAACGAAAACTTATGAAAATAACTCAAAATAATATAACTAAATTAATAATTTTAGCTTAAATAAGAGCATATAGTTGTAAAATTTATTTATTTTTAATCAACAAAAAAATTGCACACACATTATATACAACGTGATGTTATGAAGCATGCACATACTATGGAATGGCCAAACTGTGCCAATCCACATATGCATCAACTCACATGCTAGTCATGTTTTTGTGGTGAGAACACTTAAAATCTACTCTCCTAGTGATTTTCAAGAACACTATACAATGTTACTAATTAAAGTCACCACATTTAACGATAAATTTCTTAAAGTTATTTTTTCAATCTGAAATTTTGTATCCTTTGACCTAAATCTCCCTAGCCCCCACCTTCTAGTAACTACCATGATAGTCCCTGTTACTATGAGATGAATTTTATTGTACACATAAATGAGATCATGCAGTATTTGTTTTCCTGTGTAGCTTGTTTCCCTTAACATCATGTCTTTCAGATCCATCATGTTGTTGCAGGTGACAGGATTTTCTTATTTTTCAAGACTGAATAACACATGAAAATGTGGTATACATACACAATTGAATATAGGTTGAATATCCCTAATCCAAAATTCTTGTGACTAGAGGTGTTTCAGATTTTGGATATTTTTGATTTTGGAATATTTATATATACATAATGAGATGTCTTGGGGGTGGAACCCAATTTTAATCATGAATTTTTTTATGCTTCATATATACCTATACATGTAGCTGAAGGTAATTTTATGCAATATTTTTAATAGTTTTGTGCATGAAACAAAGCTTGTGTACATGAGATCAGGTGTGGAAATTTTTATTCACATTTTTTTTCAAAGATTCAGCAATTAGTTTTGTGAAACATCTTTTGCTCCATGATCATTTACTTATTATTACTTGCTTTTATCTGTATTTTTTCTTTATAGTTTGACTAGCTGAGTGTGTGTGTGTGTGCGTGTGTCTTTTAATGATCCTACATTTTTCACAATTCCAATCTAGTGACATCTTGCTTCTTTTCATATAGATATCATTTCTTTCTACCACTTAATTTTGATATCTTCTTTAAAGTAAGTGTTGTTTATAATTTTAAAATTTCCAAGGATTTTTTTTTTCTTTTGAGGCAGAGTGTGGCTCTGTCACCCAGGCTGGAGTGCAGTGGCATGATCTCAGCTCACTGCAACCTCCGCCTCCCGCGTTCAAGCAATTCTCCTGTCTCAGCCTCCCAAAGGATATGGTTTTAAGAAGATTATACTTCTGCATTTTATATTTTAATTTTGTTATACATTGGTCAGAGAAAATTACCAGTGTTATTTCTCATTTTGGATTTTAATAGCATTTTTGGAGTTACATATGGTAAATCATCCACAGATGTTTAAAAATAATAGATAATACAGACACAAACATATATAATATATATGCTAAAGCTTGTTAAATGATTTAATGAAGTCTCAAATAGCCTTATTTTATTTTATCTCCTTGAGCTGGCAATCTTTGAGAAACTGGTTGAATTGCTAATTTTTCCCACTAACAGTTTTTGCCTCATACACATGTATTTCAAAGCTATGGGGCTAGGTACATAGTTGGCTCTAGGTTTAGGATGCTAATGGCATCTTGGTAACATTTCTCTAAGTTAAATATCACTCTTTCACATTTAATTTTGGCTTGAATTCTATTTTGACTGATATTTTAATATTATATTGCTGTATTTTTGTGTTAACTTTTTCCTAGTATTTCATTTTCTATTTCTTTATTTTCAAACTTTCTTTTTATGATTGTCTCTTTTTCATAGCAGCTTATTATTTTCTTGGTTGTCTCTGGTATTTATTTTCTAAAGCATATAATCAAATCATTCCATTAATTTTATATTCTTGGGGATAATTTATTTTAGATAAGTTCTTTCATAAAGATGGGAAGTCCTCAAAGAGCTAGTATTTTTTTGTTTTTATTTAATATTTGTACTTAAAGATTTAGATTAAATTGTATACCTCCATAATAAAATTGGTATTTTCATTCTCTTGTCAGTAGATACAGTTTCTAATAATAAGAACCTGTTTCTAGGGCTAGGTGTGCAGGTGTCTAAAGAATGGAGTGTTCTGCAAGGAAAAATGAAGAGCTGGTTTGTCACTGGGTGTGACAGTACAGTCACTCCAGGTCTTTGAAAAGTGTCTGAGAATATTGCTATGCCTCTTTTCCTATCTCAGCTCTCACTCTACTATTTGCATGTCATACTTCAGAGAAAAAGCTGGGGCTTTAACTAGCAGCAAGTGCTGCTGTTTCTCAGTGTAAAGAAGTGAGAGAAGATAGAGTGGATTCACCTAGTGATTCCAATTCAGTTATCAAGTGTTTGATCCAGGACTGTCTTTCACCTGTTGTCTTTGAGTTTATGGTTTTTCTTGCTTTCGTCGGGAGTTGGGGGGTTTGCCTTGCACTTGCTTTCCCAGGTTCATGCTTTGGGGTTCCTTTTTCTAAGAGCCACACTTTGTGTCTGGCTCCTGTCTAATCACTATGGCATCCTGACACAGTGATTAGAAAGGAGCCAGACGCAAAGAAGGGAACATTAGACACCATGGCCTTCCTGAGGGTGCAGGGTGGGAGGAGGTGAGGATTGAAAAACCACCTATCAGGTACTATGCTGATTACCTGGGTGACAAAGTTATCTGTAAACGAAACCCCAACGACACGCAATGTAGCCATGTAACAAACCTGCATATGCATCCCTTGAACCTAAAATGAAAATCGGAAAAAAAAACAAAGCAAAACAAAAAAGAACGGAGCTAGGAACTAGAAAGGTGGGGAAGCTAAGTTTTCAGGACAGATATTTAGGAGGGTGTCTCAAAGATCAGACTTCCTGGCTCCAATCTCAATTCAGTATTTGCAAATTGTGTCTTTTCAGACAATTCAACCAACCTAAGTTTTATTTTCAGTGAAACAATGATCATAATAGAACATACCTCAGAGTGCGTGCTCTGTGTGTGTGTGTGTATGTGTGTGTGTGTTGAGGATTAAATAAGAGAATTCATGAAAATACTTAGCATTGTGCCTGGCACACAGTGAATGCTTAATACATTTTACTGTGGGTGATAATTGCCATTATTTTCACTCATCAGTCTGATTTTATTGTGTGCTATCTTTCAGGAATTCTTCAAAATGTCTTGTGTGTAGTAACACCCTTTTTATCTCCAGTGCCTTTTAACATTTATTATTTGCTTTATATCTTTTTGACAGCTATGATGTTTGGAATGGGAGGCAATAAGGACATATGTGCTTAACCTACTATCTTGATTCAAATCTTCCTTTCATTGGCATCCACTTACTTGGAAAATGCATTATAACATTAAGGAAAGAACAATGGACTTGGAAGTCAACAGTCCTTGTTTCTAGTCCTAAAATTGTAACTGAAATTTTTGAAATTTGTTTAATTTATCTCAGCTTCAGCATCTTTATCTATAAAATGAGTATTTGGACTAGTTTATCTTTTCTGGCTCTAAAGAATAAATGCTCTGCCTAAAAGGATTGTTCATTTATCAAGAGAGCTATTAAATTAATAGAACACAAAAAAAGGCTATGAAAAAAAGTGATAGAGGGCAATGTGAGTTCTAGAGAGAATGGATTCCATAGAGTGTTACACCAACCTGGCTTTTTAGAGGAGAATGGAAAATGAAGAATGCTTAAAGAGTAGGAAGAAATAAAGAGGATCCCTGTTTCAAGGGAAACTAGTAATAAATATAAGAAGGTAAAAGAAAAAGAATTATTTAAAAGTGTTCCAGACATACAGCCAAATTTAAATTCTTCTGTGTGCTTGATATTAATCAATCCGTATAGAATAGACAATTCAAATTGAAGCTACCCCAATGATAATCAAATCAGTACTCATAAATTTATAGATAAGCAAACCAAAACCAAGTAAGATAAAGTTATTGCCCATGACCTAAAAGTTGAGCATTTCTAAGTACTTAGCCTGAGATATCAGTGATGAAGTTAAAACCAGTACAAAGATACTCTGAATCCCAGGTCAGATCTTTTCCCCACTGTACTACTCAATATTTAATTAAAAATTTCCAGACTTGCTTTTTCCATTTTGTCTTAAATATAGATTTGTTTAGTTAAGATTTAAGAAATATAGACTTAGATTTAGTCTTAAAAATAGATTGCTATATATACAAACATGTACCAACCATGAGAATGATTCCAACATTTTCTAAATCAATACTCACATATCTACTATATCGATGTTAAAGGGTTATGAAATTCATATGTATAAGTAATACGAGTTGTAATAAAATTTGACCCAGGGGAAAGAGTCATTAAAATGACCTAAATAAATGCTACATTTTAATATATATAATTATATGGGAAGTATGTCTTATCAGAGTTAAATATCTATACACATATATGAGAATTTATTATCAAGTAAAATATAATTACTGGAGAGAGATGACTTAAGGTATTAAGACTAATAAGAGAGCTTACTGATGCAAGAAGAGCCATTTCTATACTTTTCTGCACTTGAGACAATAATGATAGAGAATAAAGTTTACCTTTTTAAAGCTCATACACAAAAGGTGATATTTTAAAAAACAACATTCTAATAGAATGATCTCAGTGTAGTTTCAATTTGCTTTTTTCTTCTAAATACTAATGATGTTGACTATGTTTTCATATGCTTATTTGCCACCTGTATATCTTCTTTAGTGAAGTATCTATACAAATCTTTCATTTTTTTTTAAATTGGTTATTTTCTTTTATTGTTGAGTTTTAGGAGTTATTTATATATTTTGAATACAAATACTTTATCGACATGTTTTGCAAATATTTTCTCCTAATCTCCTTGTCTTTTAATTTTCTTAATGTTATCTTTTAAAGACTAATACTTTTTAATTTATCATCCTTTTCTATTATGATACGTGCTTTTTATATTTAACCTAGGCAGTTTTGGACTAACTCAAGGCCTCAAAGATTTTCTTATACTCTCTATTTTAAAATAATATTGGTTTAGGTCTTACATTTACATTTTTGGCCCATTTTGAGTTAATTTTTGATTATAGTGTAAAGGATTGAGGTTCAATTTTTTGCATTTGGTTACCCAATTTTTACAGTACCATTATTGAAGAAAGCTAGCTTTTCCCCAGTGAGTTCCCCTGGTACAGTTGTTCAGTATCAATTAAGCACATATTTGTGGGCCTGTTTCTGGACCGTATTCTATTTCATTGATCCTACATATCAATACTTATACCAAAAATCACACTATATCTTAATTACTGTATCTCAATAGTAAGTTTTGAAATAAAGCAGTAGTGTGAACCTTCTCTGTCTTAGTCCATTGAGGCTGCTATTGAAAATACCATAGGCTGGATAATTTATAAATCATAAAATTATTTCTCTCAGTTCTGGAGGCTGGGATGTCAAAGATTAAGGTGCTGGGAGATTCAGTGTCTGGCGAGGGTCCACTTTCTCACAGATGGCATCTTTTGCTGTGTCCTCGCGTGGCAGAAGGGGCAATGAAGCTACTTGGGACCTTTTTTATAAGAGCATTAATCCCATTCATGAGGGCCCCACCCTCATAACTTAATCGCATCCCCAAAGGCCCCACCTCCTAATAGTACGGCTTTGGAAGTTATTATTTCAACATACGAATTTTGAGTGAACACAAATATTTTTACCATAACACCTTTCAAATTTGCTCTTGCTTTTCAATTCTGTTATTCTATGTCCTCTGCATTTTTGTAAATTTTACATCTAATGACAATTTTTACTAAAAAAAAAAAAACCCTAAAAACACCTGTTGGCATTTTAATTGAGATTGTCTTACATCTGTGTATTAGGTTACTGTGAAAGTAGTTGCAGTTTTTGCCATTACTTTTAATAATGATTTGGGAAAAATTGACATCTCTACAATATTCAGTTTTCCAATCCCTTGAACAATGGTATATTATTTCATTTGTTCAAGTCTTTAATTTCTGTCAACAATGTTTTGTACTTTTAGTAAACAATTTTTGCACATATTGTGTTAAATCTGACTCAGTACTTTCCTGTTTTGATGATATTGTAAATATTACCTTTTAAATTTAGTTTCTAATTGTTTATTGCTATTATACAGAAATACAACTGATATTTTTAAGATAACCTTATATTTTCTTCCATTACTAAAGTCACCTATTAATTTTAGTAGCTTTTTTGGCAGATCCCACCGGATTTTCTCCATAGACAATCATATTGTTGGTGAATAAAGACAGTTTACTCCTTCCATTCAAATCTATATTACATATGTATTTCTTTTGTTTACCTTATTGTACTGACTAGGACACCTCATAAAATGCTAAGTAGAAGTGATGAGGGCAAACATCTTTGCCTTGTTCTCAATCTTAAGAGTAAAGAATTCAGCCTTTTACCATTAAGTATGATATCTACTATAGGTTTCTTGCAGAAACCCTTTATTGAGATAGCTTTCTTTTATTTTTACTTTGCTAGGTGTTTTAAAATCAGGAATAAATATGGAATTATTCAAATGCTTTTTCTACACCTATTGAGATGATGATATGATTTTTGTTATGGTAAATTATTTGGATTGATTTAAAATATGTTAAACCATACTTATCTTCTTGGAATAAACTCCACTTGATCAGAATACATTATCTTTTGTATGTGTATCCTTTTTGTGTATCTTCTGCTGGATTTGAGATGTTAAGATTGTGTTAGCCATTTGTACATTCATATCCATGAGAAATATTTATCTTAGATTTATTTTCCTATATTGTGTTTGTCTGGTTTGGGTATTTGTTAGGGTAATTTTGTACAACTAAAATGAGAAAAGTGATCCCTTTCTAGTATTTTCTGAAAAAGTTTGTGTTGAACTGATAGTATTTCTTTGTTATATGCTTGGCAGAATTCACCAATGAAACCGTCAAAGCAGGAATTATTCTCTGTGAAAATATTTTTAACTACAAATTAATTTTTAAAAACAGATTCTATTTATTCCTTTGTTGAGTTAAAACACCTGTCCAGAAGATGGAGGAAATATTTTGGGGAAAGTTTGCCTTGCTCAGTGCTATTCAGTACATATGTTCACTGACTCTATAATCAAAATTCAATCTTTACATACATGAAAATGTGTCAGAAAAATTTCAAATGTGATTTTAAGGAGGTTCTAGAGGGTGGAAGTTTGTCTATTTTTTTTTTTTTTTTTTTGGTGGGGAGAAGATGAGGTCTCACTATGTTGCCCAGGCTAGACATGAGCTCCTAGGCTAAAGAGATCCTCCCACTTCAGGCTTCTGGCAGTTGGGAATACAGGTACATGCCACTGGGTCTGGCTTGGAAATGCAAGCTTGGAGGTTGGGTTGTAGACTCTAAGCATAAGGGATTAATTTTAAAATTTATAAACAAGACATTTAATCATATGGAAAGGGATATAACACCTTAATATTTGACCAAATAACATAGTATTTACTTGCCAAATGAAAACAAATATAATCTTAGACCACTAGATTTCCTGAAAATTATTCTTGTACCTTTTCTAGTTGGGGAGTCATTAGGATCTAATTGACTCAAAATAAACAAGCAAATGCAATAAATTTGAAATGGCTCGTTCAACAAGATTTTGAATTTATAGTAAATAGCTTGGTATTGTTCCATTTGAGAGAAGATTAAATAAGCTTAGCTTTGTTTTATCTTTTGAACAAGATAAGATCCCAGTACTTAATTCACATTTTTTTAATGCAAGACAAATTACTCATACATAAACAAGTTTATTTGGAAGGCACTATTTTTCAAGTGGTATTAACATGAACTATTCCTGTCATAATTTACTGAGTATTTCTATCTTATCTTTAATAATACATACGTTGAATACGTTAACTCAGGTGCAAGTACTTCATCACATTTTATTAATGCTTTAAACATATTTATTTTTCTATTTATTAACAGATAAGAAAAAATTTAATAAGCCTTAGGAATTCCTTCTCTTATATGTGCATCTCAGTGTCAACACTTACTAATGCATATACACAATGCAAATGAAACAGGAAATTAGTATGCTGGTTTATCAAGCACCAATTCAGGGCAGCCTTACTATCTTTATCTGACATTTCCATAATGGAATGCAAATTCAAATGCCAAAGAAGTTTGAAAGCAGTGACTGAGAAAAACACATTGTTTACCTGAAAATCATTAGTTATATAAAAGGCATTATGTTCTTCTCATGTATGGGGGTTGGGGGGGGATATATAATACCTAATATAATAATTACATTCAAGAAACATTTGTAACTGAATTAGATATAAAATCAGTGTGGCTATTATTATCATTAATCATAGATCTCCTTTTAAAAATAGACTCTAGGCCGGGCATGGTGGCTCACACCTGTATTCCCAACAATTTGGGAGGCTGAGGTGGGCAGATCACCTGAGGTAGGAGTTTGAGACCAGCCTGGCCAACATGGTGAAACCTCGTCTCTACAAAAAATACAAAAATTAGCTGGGTGTGATGGCTCACACCTGTAATCCCAGCTACTCAGGAGGCTGAGGCAGGAGAATCCCTTGAATCCCAGAGGCAGAGGTTGCAGTGACCCGAGATCGCGTCACTGCACTCCAGCCTGGGTGACAGACTGAGACTTGTCTCAAAAAAAAAAAAAAAAAAAGAAAGAAAAGAAAAAGAAAACACTCTATAGAAAATATATGTTATACGTATGTTAAAATGGAAAAGATCTTAAAGGTTACCCACGCCAGTCTCCAGAAAAATGCAAAAAGAAATCCTGTATGTGAGCTCACCTCCATACCTGCATAAGCATTTTAGAAATTCTAAAACATTAATTTCATTCATATTAAAAATAAGGACAAAACACTCATGTTTCTTATTAAAAATGTTCAGAATTTATTGTTTTTATTTGCAATTAAAATGTCAAATGCAAGAATTCACATGGCAGAGAGTGAGTTGAAGAAAACACAGGTGCCTAATTCACAAGCTACAAAAAACAGTATAAAGGTGACCATCTGGGGAAAGCTGGCTGACTTAATTTTCCTATGAGCTTACCGTCTGTTCCTTATTTCTCTTCCAGACTCCATATTCTGACCTTGAAAATGCATCTACATATTTTGCTACATGCATTTCCTTCTAACCATAAATTAACAGGTATTAAATAGATCTAATTATGCAAAGGATATAATACAACAAAGGACATATTGTGTTGCCTTTTTCGTAATCTCAGTTTAAAAAGGTTTTGTTTCTGGTGATGACGCTTTTCAGCCTTTTAGCCATTCTATAAATTCCTACACTTTCCATGATATGCCTGCAAGTGCAGACAAGCACAGTTCTAAGAAACAAATGCTGCTTCTAGGAGGGTGGTTTACAAGGTGTAGAAAAAAGTTATATGTCTGAGAATGTGGAGACGAGGAAACGGGAGCCTGGGATTGTGATCTTGATGTGTTCGCAATGAATTATGAGGCAATACCAGCCGGAGAAAAGAGAAGGCTAAAACAGGGAGGAATTCCTGGCTTATCAAAAATCACCGACTGCTCAAGTACCCCGAGTATGCCAGGATTTCAGAAGGAAGCATCACACTTTACTGCCATAGCGAATACATATGCTGTGTTTATTAGGTTTTCTTTTTATGTCTCAGTCTGAACACTGACAATGATGCTAGTCAAATAAAACATACTTACTTTCAACTATTTGTTGCCACAGCTTTTCTTCAAGTAGTCTTTTGTTCTATTCTGCATTATTTTCTGAAAAAAATCTATAGCTATTACTTCTGTAATGTTGCTAATTCATGCTCTACTTACTTTGAGATTATTCTCTATCATTATATATTATTTGGCGTCTATGCTTCTGAAACTTGCCTCTAACTTAGAACACTTTTCATATATCAGAGTCCCAATTTATGCTTGGTTGTTTCCCCCACATCTTAAAGCTCATTAAGTGCTGAGCTAAACTGATCAACTTCATGGACCAACATGTTTCCTCTTTGACTTTTTCCTTTTCCTCATTTTCACCTCATATTAGTCAATAAAGCATGCCATCAAGATCTCTTTCTTCCTTTCATTCCCATTACTCCTCCTCAAGTTAAGATCAGATCATCCAGATTACTATAATAATAGAGTCCAATATCCTCAAACTATTCCAAAGAATGATCGGGTTCCATGAACAGAGTTTCATCGTCTGCATATTATGTACCATTTGGAGATTCACAAAGTATATTGTAGCCTACAGTAAAGAAACACCTTCAATTTTGTTTAACCCAGTGTTTGGGAAACCCATTATTTTCTAATTTATTTTACCATGAAACTTTTGTTCAAGGACCATCCAATAAACTCTCTCAGAGTAATGTTTATAAAGCACGAATCTTCCCCATACATTCAATCCCGCAACCAATTTTCACATTAGTTAATAAATACACCAGTCAGATTAGTTCACTTCCTTACTCAGAATTTTCAAACACTCTCAATCAAACACTCCCATCAAAAGAAGCTTATTAATCTGCAACCTGCATGTTTCACGTTATCTTTCATGACTTTCTTCATATTGATAGCTGCCCAGATGTTAAGCTTAGCATCCATTGTACTAAAACTGCCCACAGTCATATCAAATAAATAGGTACCATCACTTGGCAATGAATTAACTTTTCACACAGAACTGTGAGACTATGGGCAACCTCTATTAATAGTTTCTAATGGTCAGGATTGTGGCTCATGCCTGTAATCTCAGCATATTGGGAGGCTGAGGTAAGAGGATCTCTTGAACCCAGAAGCTTAAGACCAGCCTAGGCAACATAGTGAGAATCTGACTCTACAAAAAATAAATATTTTTAAAATTAGCTGGGTGCGGTGGTGAGCGCTTGTGGTCCTAGCTAGTCAGGAGGCTAAGGTGGGAGGATCACTTGAGCCTATTGCAACAAAAACAAAAATTGACAAGTGGAATCTAATTAAACTCAAGAGCTTCTACACAGCAAGAGAAACCATCAAGGGAATAAACAGACAACTTACAGAATGGGAGAAAATATTCACAAACTATATATCTGGCAAAGGTCTAATATCCAGAATCTACAAGTAACTTAAATCAACAAGCAAAAAAAAAAAAAAAAAAAAAAAATTAACCCCATTAAAAACTGGGTTAAAGGACATGAACAGACACTTCTCAGAAGAAGACATACAAGTGACTAATGAACATGAAAAAATGCTCATCATCACTAATCATCAGAAAATGCAAATCAAAACTACAATGAGATACCATCTCACACCAGTGAGAATGGTGTTTGTTAAAAAGTCAAAAAAATAACAGACAGACATTGGCAAGGCAAGGCTACAGAGAAAAGGGAACATTTATACACTGTTGGTGGAAATGTAAAACAGTCCAGCCATTCTGGAGATAGTTTGGGGGCTTCTCAAAGAACTAAGAGTTGAGTTACCATTCAACACGGAAACTCCATTACTGGATATATATCCAAGAGAAAATAATTCAACCTACCAAAAAGACACATGAACTCTTATGTTCATCACAGCACTATTCACAATAGCAGACACATGGAATCAACCTAGTTGCCCATCGATGGTGGATTGGATAAAGAATATACGGTACATAGACACTATGGAACACTATGCAGCCATAAAAAAAAAAACAAAATCATGTGCTTTGCAGCAACTGGATGGATGCAGCTGATTAAGCTATTATCCTAAGCAAACTAATGCAGAAACAGAAAACAAAATACCACACGTTCTCACTTATAAGTGAGAGCTAAACATTGAGTACACATGGACATAAAGATGGGAACAACAGACAATGAGGAATACAAGAGCGGGGAGGGAGAGAGAGGGGCAAGAATTGAGACTGCCTATTGGGTACTATGCTCACTGCCTGGGTGATGGATTCATTCATATTCCAAATCTCAGCAACATGTAATATATCTTTCTAACAAACCTGCACATGTTCTCCCTGATTCTAAAATAAATGTTGAGGGGGAAAAAATCCTGTTTACTAAGGCTTCCAAAGGCAACCAGAATTTGATCACTTGTCATTATCTTTTCTGCTACTAGCCTGATCCCAACCACCACCATCTCTGACCTGAATTTTTTCAATAACTTTCTTACTAATCTGTCTATCTACTCTTTACATTCTATGATCAATATAGCTGAGTGAGTTTATTCAAACATAAGTTGGATCATGTCACTAATCCACAAAATCCCTCCTGTGGCTTAGTATTTTAGAGTAAAAGCCAAAGTCTTTAAAATAGTAACCCTGAGCCTCATGCACCCCCTGCTTTCTCTCTTTCTCCTTCTCTCTCTCTCTCTCTGTTTGACTTCATTTCTTACTGTCCTTTGCCTTGTTCCCTCTGCTCCAGCTCTACTGAGCTCATTGCTGTTTGTCCAACACTTTAGAACATTACTGCCTCAGGGCATTTACACTCACTGTTTCCTCTGACTGGGCCATGCTTCTCCAATTATCCTGCTTGTTTGCCCCTTGTCCCCACCTCACTAGAATAGAAGCTTCCTGAGAGTTGAGACTGTGTCTGTTGTATTCACTGCTGCAGTCCCAAAACCTAGAAGAGAGGTTGAAATATATTGGGCCCTCAATAAGAATTTGTTGAGTGATAAGTGAATGCATTTACAAAAGAGTATACAAGTGCTTTGGAAGTAAAAGCAGAAGGATATAACCTAGGTTGCAGGAATAGGAAAAGATTTCATGAGGATTTGGAAACTGAGTGCCAAGAAGACAAGTAGGCATTTGCCAGATAAAGACAAGAAGAAGAAGGGAAGAGCTTTCCCGCAGAGAGAGAAACACACCAAGACTCTGAGGTAATTCTTATTTATTCAACAAATATTTGATAAAAACCTACAATGTTCCAGGCTGTGTTCTAGCATTTGGGACATCTTAAGTAGAGGAGGAAGGCTATACACAAATAAACATTGGCATATGGTCAGTTAATAAGAATGTTATAAAAACAAATTAAGCTGGGATACAGAATGAAGAATGATGGGAGTAGGGAAAAGACAAATTAGATATGGTGGATAATACTTCTAGGGAGGTGACATTTGGGTAGAGACTGAATGAAGCTCAGGGTAAGTTATTATCTGAGGAAAAAGCATTTCTGGGCAAGGCAACAGCAAATTCAAGAGGAGAAGGGTATGCTTATAAATGTGAAAAATTAAAAAATACTTAAAAAGTGGTGAAAGGGCAAACTGGAAAAGAAACCATGGACCCAATTCCATAAAACCCAGCAGGCCAGCCATATTAAGAATATTAGACAATGGGAAGCCACTGAAGATTTGAATGCAAAGGATGACCAGATCAATGTCTCAGGAAATAAAAGCCAAACATAAACTGGCTGTTTTAATACTTAACTCACAATAGCTTCCTTTTAAGTTCAAAAGTCATTTCAGAAATAAGGCTATAGCATCAGTTTAAATGAAAATGGTGCTATTTTTTTCTGTGATACATAAAAATGGTATTATAATTTAAAATGTTTGTTTTTTTAAACTTTAATATAAAATTTGATGCCATTTTATTTGTAAAAGTATCTTTCTTCAGTATTCTTATATTTTTAAATAATCTTTTTTCAAATTTACCTATTATTATTTCAGTGTTATGCTCTTACTTTATAGTTTCTATTCTTTCACAATACATACTTTTAATAATTATAAATATGCTTATTTTATAGTCTCTGACTTTTGTGTCGAGATCTCTCCACTCTTCAAACATAACCTTTTCCCTCCAGATTTCTGTTCCCTTGGCCTGAAACACAGGCCTCATTCATGTGTTGGTTTGTTGTGTACACTGATTCACCCCATATTCTGGCTCCTCCTCATGTGTTTTTAATGTTTAATTGTGAGCACACTTTTGGAAGGGACTGTTTCTTCTATGGGAAACCAGTGTAAATAAATGTTTAAGAGTGCTATCTTTCATTTTACCATCTCCAGTATGCCTTGGCCTACAATTCATTTTACGTACATTTCTTTCTTTCATTGTTTTTCTTTTCTTTTTCTTTTTTTTCTGAGACATCATCTCCCTGTGTCATCCAGGCTGAAGTGCAGTGGCACAATCACTGCTTATTGCAGCCTTGATCTCCCAGACTCAAGTGATCCTCCCACCTCAGCCTCCCTAGTAGCTGGGACTACAGGCATGCACCACCAGGCCTGGCTGATATTTTATTTATTTATTTTTTTAATTTTTTTTGTAGTGATGAGGCTGGTCTCAAACTCCTGAGCTCAAGCAATCCTACCCATGTTGGCCTCCCACAGTACTGGGATTACAGGCATGAGCTACCGTGCCTGGCCTTATGTATATTCCTTGAAAGGTGGATTCCTGAACCAAGTAGGTGGCATATATTTAGATCCCAAACTAGGTAATGCAGTTTGGCTTATGGGCATAATGCAACTCTAATGTCTCACCTCCAGTTCTGTATTGACCTCAGGCATAGGGCTGTCTGGGACCCCTTGCTCCCTTTTCATCTCCCTTCATCTACTTTTACTAAAGTATCAGCTCACACCTCTCCATTCCAGCTTTCACTTTCCCTTTAATTTCAGACACTTGGAGATTCTACTCCCTCATTTTCAATCTAAGCTATAGTTTTTTAATTGTTAAATTTTATCTGGCACGTCTTGATATTTGTAATGGAAGAGTTTCTGTGTTGGCTCAGTCTACCATATTAGAGACTCACTTAAAATTCATCTCTAAATTGGATTTTAATTTGAAATATGAGCAACAACAGAAAAATAGTTTGCATAAGCAAATACAGTCATGGACTACATAACAACATTTCAGTCAATGAGGAGCTGCATATATGATAATGATCTCATAAGATTATGATACTGTATTTGCACTGTACCTTTTCTATATTCAGATACACAAACACTTATAATTGTGTTACAACTGCCCACAGTATTCTGTGCAGTCACAGCCTGTACAGGTTTGTAACCTAGGAGCAATAGGCTATACCAAACAGCCTAGGTGTGTAGTAGGCTATACTATCTAGGTTTTTATAAGTACACTCTATGACATTCCCACAATAAAATCACCTAATGCTTCTTTTCTCATAGAATGTATTTCCATCGTTAAGGAATGCATGCCGGTAGTTGCTGAGATGTACAAATAAGCACCAAAAATTAACCATGCTACAAAAGTGCTTTCTAAGTCTGTCTTCCCATCTGGGAACACAGTTTCTTACTCTGCTAGGTGAGAATAACTTATAGTTCATATTGTATGAGTTAACATTGCAAAACAGTAGTAGTAAAAGGGTGTAAAACCCCTCTAAGAGGAGTTGGAAAGGGAACACAGGCTCCCTGACCTGTGGGAGAGCTTGGGAAGAAGAGACAGTGAGTACTATTCCAAATAAGTGAGAAAAATCCAGCTAAAATGTTTAACAAATTCAGGAAGGGCCAACTGTGAGCAGGGATGAGTATATAACCTTTGAGAGTGGCAAGCACTCACAGATTTTTTTCCACAAACTTCCACCGGGTGCTTCCTAGAAAGAACAGATCAGGGTGGAAAACAAGAGGTGAAGACCCATTACAACGGGGAGAAGGATAAAAGCCAAAAACCCTCTATCCCAGGAATGGGGTGGGAAAGAGAGGGCAGGAAACAGTCCTAGTCCTAAAATCCTTTGATAGTATATGTATATTATTATAGATTTCCTACCACTGGAAAGGGGCAGGGAACTCTCCCACATAAGACTCTCCATAGACAGAAGGCTGAATTTAGTCTGGCAGACCAAAGAAAGGCAGGATCCTGAGAAAGCCCTATGCTTGAGACCCAGACACACAGGGGCTTCCTAAGACTGAGGCTGGACCAGGACAACAGAGAAACACCTTCGTCTCCACCACCAAGCTCGTTCACTATCAAGTCACAAGCAATTGCAGTCTACCCCTGGGGGGAAGGTAGAGGGCAAAGAGACAGAATCTCTCGGTGACACAGGTGCACAGTGGAGCACCTCAAATGGTTAAGTTGAAAGTCAATATAAAATAGAACTTCTCTTTTTATTTTTCTTCAAGGCTTTATAAGCAGAGGTTGAAAAGTATTAGGCACATATAGTAAATAGTTCACAGACCAGTCTCCGTCCCAACTATTCAACTCTGCAGCTGTAGCAGGAAAGCAGCCAGTAGACAATTTGTGAGTAAATGAGCATGGCGGTGCTCCAATAAACTTCACTTATGGATGCTGAAATTTGAATTTAATATGATTTCCATGTGTCAAAATATATTCTTCTTTCATGTTTTTCAACTATTTAAATATGTAAAAGCCATTTTTAAGTCTCAAGATATATTTGATATCAGGACTGTAGTTTGTGACCTCTGGGTTAAGGTAAAATTGGTAGCAATAATTATGGGTTTATAGATACAACAATAGCACCGAAGATGGAAGGGAGCAATGGGAGGTATATTGTAGGTTATAAGTGATATTATTAAGAAAGACTGTGTTAAATTAAGGATATATACTCTAAACCCTAGGGCCACCATTACAAACAATACAAAAAAGACAGAGCAAAATAGGCAAAGGCTCACATCAACATTAGATCATTAAAGTATTATTTGAATATAAGCCAATTGATTAGAGCTCCATCACATTTGGAAAATTTACAGTTTACAAAGAGAAAATCTCATCTTTAAACATATTCAGGAGAAACTTAAAAAATATGCCTAATTAAATTATATTCTTTAAAGCTCTGAAAATAATGGAGAGTGATCCAAGAGAAGTTTTGAAAACTTGTTAGTACATGAAAGACAGAGATTTCTAAATGCAGAGAAGAAAAAATAAATAAAACTAAGCAAAAAACAGGAATACCTTAATATGTACAATATTAAGTTGTAATATTGGCCAGATAATGCTATCTAGTTCTAATATCCATGTACATCTATCTGGCCTATGGCTAAACTGTTCAGCTACTTAAGACAGAGGATTGCTGAGGCCAAGATCATGTAATGATTGCTACACTCTCTTAGCTCCAGCTGTGGTACGGCCTGAATGTGTCCCTCCAAAATGCCTATGCTGAAGCCTAATCACCAATGTGATAGTGTTAGAAGGTAAGGACTTTGAGATATGATTAAGTCAAGAGGGCTCTGGAGATTAGGCCTCAGAGAGCTGCCTTGCCCCTTCTACCACATGAGGACACAGCAAGAAGGTCCTCTAAGAACCAGGAAAAACAGGCCCTAAACAGACATGGAATATGCTGGTACCTTGATTTTGGAATTCCCAGACTCCAGAACCATAAGAAATATATATCTGTAGTTTATAAGTGACCTAGTCTATGGTATTTTATTATAGTAGCCCAAATAGACTAAAGCAGACTGCTGTAACCAAATGCCATACACTGAGTGGCTTACGCAACTGATGTTTATTTCTCATAGTTTTGGAGGCTGGCACTTCCAAGATCAGAGTGCCAGCAGATTCTACCTGACGAGGGCCTTCTTCTGGTTATGAACAGCAGCCTTCTGGATCTGTCTTCACAAGTCAGAAGTGAGAGGGAGATCAAGTGAGCACGAAGGCGTTGGGGAGGGTGGGAGGGAGCATGCTCTGCTCTCCTCTTCTTAGAAGGCTAATAATCCCATCAGGGAGGCCCCACCCTTCTGACTTAATGGAAACCTAATTACCTCCTAAAAGCCCACCTCAAATACCATCACATTAGGGGCTAGGGCTTCAACATATGCATTTCCGGGGAACAGAAATATTCAGCCTATAACATACACCCATCTTAACATTTTCCTATTGGTAGTTACCATGTGATGCCAAACTGGCAATATTTGAAAAATGTGTGACATCAGAAGAAATTAATGTCTGCCTGGTCACAGAATATCTCATTCATCCAGAGGCATGTATCTGTCAAACTCAGCTAAGTAGGATAGGTCTGAGAAGCCAGAAGGACGCAAATATTCCCTTTGAGTTCACAAAATAAGCATCTCAGCATTCCTTCAGTAATGTGCATTAAATTCTACTGCCTTATTTGTTTTATCTTCCACTGTTTACAAAAAGCCCATTTGCTAGAAAACATACGCTGTAATGAAATAGGAAAGGAAATAAATCCTATGCTTAGGTTAAAAATGGTTAAAAATAAAAGTTTTGGCCTACAGGAGTAAACATCTGTTATCTGTAAGTTTACTTAGGTAGAACATCTTTTCCAGATCGAGTGCTAGAAAAATATAGCATTACTTGGTCCACTTAAAATCCATATTAAAACCTCAAGGCATGTATTTTAATGATGATGGATAAGAACAGTCTATGTCTTTTAGGACATTCACAAGTAACATTAAACGGATGTCACGATTCTCTCTTCATGACCGAAATTCAGGGCCTGCTACATTCCCAAATGCCTTTCTCTCCTTTCACTAGGGGGCCTGCTACATTCCCAAATGCCTTTCTCTCCTTTCACTAGGAGGCAAAGACTATCAGGAAAGAAGACTTGGGACACTATTACCACTTTTCACTCACTTTTGTGAGCCTGTCAAAATTCCAGGTCCATATAAAGAAGTTTTGTCTGTGTATTACAGGCCACTGAAAGGTAACCTGAATGTCACAGTCATGATCTCTTGGTTCACTAGCACAGCCTGGGAAGAAGGATCAGAATATGCTGGTACTTTCTTATAATTTAATCTGAGATAGTTAATTTTAAGTGTCAATTTGACTGAATTAAAAGATACCCAGATACAGTAATCCCCCCTTATCCTCAGTTTCGATTTCTGTGGTTTGGGTTACCTGCAGTCAATCTCTGTCCAAAAATATTAAACGGAAAATTCTAGAAATGAATGATTCATCTATTTTAAATTGTGCTTTGCTCTGAGTAGCACAATGAAACCCCTTGCCTTCCATCTGTGTCCGGGACATGAATCATCCCTTTGTCCTGTATACACTACCTGCCCATTACTGTATAAGAAAAACAGTATACAGAGGGTTCACTACTAACCTTGGCTTCAGGCAGCCCCCGGGGGTCTTGGCACATACCCCCTTGCAGAAGGGGGGGCACTACTGTAGTTGGTAAATCACTATTTCTTGTTATGTCTGTGAGGGTGTTTCTGGAAGAGACTGGAATTTGAGTCAGTGAACTGAGTAAAGAAGATCCACCCTCACCTAATGTGGGCGGGCACCCTAGCTCAGATAAAACAAAAAGGCAGAAGAAAGGTGAACTTGCACTCTTTCTACCTGAGCTGGAAAACCTTTCTACTTTTGTCCTTGGACGTCAGAACTGCAGTTTCTCTGGTTTCTGGACTCTGGGATTTATACCAGCAACCCATTGGGGTTCTCAGGCTTTCTGTCTCAAACTGAGAGTTACACCGCTGTCTTTCCTGGTTCTGAGGGGCCTGTGGGTCTTCTCAGCCTCCATAATTGTGTGAGCCAATTCCTCTGATAAATCCTCTCTCTTAAATTTATAGCTGTATATCTTGCTGGCTCTGTGTCTCTGAAAAACCCTGCCTAATACACTGTCTATGAGTATTTTTGCCTTTTGTACTAAGAAATTAATAACCACTATTAATAAGCACAATCATTTATTTAACATCTGCTATTTTTCAATAATTGTGCTGGACCTTAAAAATATATTACATTTTTAAATTGCTTTACCAACATTGCTACGTAAGTTCCTTTTGTAAGCATTGTACAAAGTTCCGTCCTTTTTTTCTCATACAACATACTCTCCTGGTGTGCCTTCTACCTGTCTGTTCTTTGAAGTCTTTGCAAGCACCTGTGCCTCAATTGTTCCTTGCAAGTTCATGTTCCTCAGAGCTTGCTATAGATTCTATTACTGACCTATGCACTTGCTGTTGATAGTATAGTCTAGTGGTTAAGCTTAAGTTCTCAAGAATCAACCAGACTGAGCTCCATTCCTCCTTGTTTAGCCTCTTTATGCCTCAATTCTCAATTCTTCAAAATACAAATAATGTTTTGTATTTTGTTTGTTGTGAAGATTAATTGAAATGAAAGTTTGTTGTGAGGCTTGTTGCCTTATAAGTTTATTGTGAATATTAATTAAAATGAAACATGAAAAGTGCTAAGCACTATGTCTGTCATGTAGTAAATATTCAGTGTATGTGAGCTGTTGTTATCCTACTCAAAATATGTTATTCTAAATTATCTGCATAATAACTGTCTTCTTCCCTAGAATATTAGCTCTTTCCCTACCCCTGCCTTGGTACTGGGCACTCATTAGGCTATCATTTACTTTACATTGAATGGCTAAGCAAAGGAAATAATAATCAAAGGACTGTGTCACCATGCAAACTGGGTGTCATAATTCCTATATTAAAGATGAAAGAAATACAGTGTGGAGAGGGTAGCAATATTCAAAGCTTTCATAGATGGTAAGTGGCAGAACTGCAATTCAAATCCATATGTATCTAAATCTGAAGCCCATGCATTCTTTCATTTATTGCATTGGGGAAAATGCACCCCTGGGGAGAAGAAGTGGAGAATAAAATAATTGTTGAGCACTTACTATGGACTTGGTCGTGTTCTAAGCACTTGCATGTGTTTTCTCATTAGATATTTACAGCAACCTTATATGGCAGAGACTATAATTATTTTCAGTTTTACAGAGGAAAACTAAAGTACAGAAAGGATAGTAGCAGGTCAAGGTTATATGGCTAGGATGAAGCAGGGATAGACAGGACTGGGACTCAGCCATCTGGATCCAAATCTCACACCCCTAAAGCCATGTTTGCCTGTCTCAGCATTATGTGATGCATTGCAATTAAATAGAACTAAAAAGAAAGTTAAAAGTCACTCTTGGTTATATTTACCCCAGTCAGTTACTTAGTACACATTTGATATCTGTATATGATTAGCTTATCTTAGAAAAATAAAATAAGACAGCTGAACATCTACATAAACTCTAACTCCTGTCCTGAACTATCACTGAATCTCAAAATCCATCTGTAACAACTTTTACGAATTGTTATTGAATTTTGTCTGTCCATTTCCACTAATATGATGTTCATTAATTCCCAGAAGGCACTGCCTGAGTCTAATTTTAAAGAGAATAAATGTAGGAAATTTTTTTCTTGAATAAAAAATGTCAGTTTATATCCTTTGCTCATTTACCTAGTTTTACCCTCTAAAACTATGCAATATTTGAAGACAAACCACTAATTTACTCAGCAAATGTTTGAGCACATATCTTTCAAGCACTGTGATAGGCAATGAGTACGGAAAGATATATATTAAAACATATTTTTAGGGTGATAGCCATATAGAAGAAAATTTCAACCTCATGTGGTAAGTGTTCTAATAGAATTATTTAAAACGTGTTAATTGAAACATCAAGAAGTATGTGATTTGGGGCAACAGCAGGATGGCAAATTAGGTGAGTATACAGGGCAATTTTTATTTGAACCTCCAGGCATCTCCAAGTGCTTCCTGCTTCTGGAGATACCAAAATAAACTGAGCCCTTGTCTCTTCATATAGCCTGAAGGCAGCAAACATTCTCTGTCCTTGTCTGTTGGCAGGAGGGTGGAAGCACATGATATCCAGGACTCAGCAAAGAAATAATTATCATTGTTGGGTAGTTACTATATGTCAGGCCTGTTCTATGTGCTTTATACACATTAACTCATTTAAAACCAACAATTTTATCGGGTCAGTGCTATTATTACTATTTTCCATTTTACAGATAAGAAAACTGAGACTTATTCAAGTAACTTTGAGGGAAATTGGAGAGCTATTAAGTAGAAAAGCCATGATTCAAACCCAGGCAGGATGGGCTCTGGAGTGTATGTTTTTAAATACAGAAAGATGTGACTTCCCAAACAATACAATACTCCAGAAATGACTTCTAGTGCAATAGAAACTTGAAGAAAATAGTATTAAAATGTCACTTTACAGTTTGCACAGTATTTTGCTGTCCATTATCTCATTTAATCCTCACGACAATCTTGTAAAATAGGCATTAATACCTGACTACCACCCTCTATCCATCTGTTCCATTCTCCTCTTTATTTTCTTTCTTCTAGTTACTGCTTGCTATTGCTTGCACCCTCCAAGATGATGATCATTGCACTAGCTCTTTCCTCTTCTCAAAGTGTTCTTCCAGATCGTCGCATGGTTGTTTCTGCTGTAATGTCACCTCCTTGGAGAGCCCTTCCAGAATCTCATGGTGTAGCTTTCAGTCCTATTCCACTGTTAACTTTTCTTCTCTGCACTTTGCTCTCTGGAATCACACTATTTGTTTACTTATTTAAATATTTTATCTGTTGACTTAACTAGAACATAAGCACAATCACTAACAGAGAATCTATCTTGTTTATTTCTGTATCTCCCTCCCTAAACATAGAGTAAACGTGACATACAGAAGGCATTCAAAAATATAATTTTAGCTTTTTTTGTTCCTATTTTCATTCCTATTTTTAAAATTCCTTCTTTATTATAAATTACTTTTCCATCAATTTTTAACTTATTATTTGAATATAAGGGATTGATTTTTTTTGGACACTATTTAGAAATAGGATCATTGATTTGTGCATATGAAAGGTTGTATAACCTTAGCAAATTCACTAATATTATCTAATAGCTTTGTAGTTGACAATCAATCTGGAAATAATTACTTTGACAGTTTCTATTTAATATTTTGTTATTTATTGTTTTATAACATTGGTTAAATCATTTTTGTGCTTTGTTTGATGTGATGTAAACAGAAATGTTCACTCTCTCACCTATAAATATAATATTTGACAATCCCAGCACTTTGGGAGGCCGAGGCAGGTGGATCACGAGGTCAGGAGATCAAGACCATGGTGGCTAACACGGTGAAACACCGTCTCTACTAAAAATACAAGAAATTAGCCGGGCATGGTGGTGGGAGCCTGTAATCCCACCTACCGGGAGGCCGAGGCAGGAGAATGGGTGAACCCGGGAGGCGGAGCTTACAGTAAGCCGAGATCGCACCACAGCGCTCCAGCCGGGGCAACAGAGCGAGACTCCATCTCAAAAAAAAAAAAAAAAATTGACATTGGCGGCATTTCATGCCTAGTGTTTGTCAAGTTAAGGAAGTCCTCTACTTAGAGATTACTAAAAGTTGTTTTTTAATCAGATATTAATGTTATCTTTCATCACATGCCTTTATCAATATATACTAAAATGATATGGTTTTTCTCCTTTAATCTGTTAGTGTAAAGAGTTACAGTAAACTATTTTCTTTTCTTTCTTTTCTTTTTTTTTTTTTTTTTTTTTTTGAGACGGAGTCTCGCTCTGTCACCCAGGCTGGAGTGCAGTGGCGTGATCTCGGCTCACTGCAAGCTCCGCCTTCCGGGTTCAGGCCATTCACCTGCCTCAGCCTCCCAAGTAGCTGGGACTACAGGCGCCCGCCACCACGCCCAGCTAATTTTTTGTATTTTTAGCAGAGACCGGGTTTCACCGTGGTCTGGAGCTCCTGACCTCGTGATCTGCCTGCCTTGGCCTCCCAAAGTGCTGGGATTGCAGGCGTGAGCCACCACGCCCGGCCACAGTAAATTATTTTCTAATGTTGAACTATCCTACTTTTTTGGACACTGATGGTTCTCAACTAGATGGGATAGAACTGCCTTTAAAAAGGGAATGTGGAAATTCATTGGGTATTTTCAGTTAACACAGTGTGATTCAAGCTGGCATTTAGCTCCTGGGAACTAAGGATACTAAACCTTTTACATGACAAATAAACTTAGCGCCCTAACTACCAATGGTGTCTCAGTTGAGAAAAACTGCTAACTGTGAATTTGTTTTTCATCATTTTTTTAAAATTATACTTTAAGTTCTAGGGTACATGTGCACAATGTGCAGGTTTGTTACATAGGCATATATGTGCCATGTTGGTTTGCTGCACCCGTCAACTCGTCATTTACATTAGGTATTTCTCCTCAAGCTATCCCTCCCCATCCCCCCACCTCCCGACAGGCCTGGCTGTGTGATGTTCCCCACCCTGTGTCCATGTGTTCTCATTGTTCGGTTCCCATCTATGAGTGAGAATATGTGGTGTTCGGTTTTCTGTCCTTGTGATAGTTTGCTGAGAATGATGGTTTCCAGCTTCATCCATGTCCCTGCAAAGGACATCAACTCATCCTTTTTTATGGCTGCATAGTATTCCATGGTGTATATGTGCCACATTTTCTTAATCCAGTCTATCATTGATGGACATTTGGGTTGGTTCCAAGTCTTTGCTGTTGTGAATAGTGCTGCAATAAACATACATGTGCATGTGTCTTTATAGTAGCATGATTTATAATCCTTTGGATATATACCCAGTAATGGGATCGCTGGGTCAAATAGCATTTCTAGTTCTAGATCCTTGAGGGATCGCCACACTGTCTTCCACAATGGTTGAACTAATTTACACTCCCACCAAGAGTGTAAAAGTGTTCCTATTTCTCCACATCCTCTCCCGCATCTGTTTCCTGACTTTTTAATGATCGCCATTCTAACTGGTGTGAGGTGGCATCCCATTGTGGATTTGATTTGCATTTCTCTGATGACCAGTGATGACATTCACGTGTCTGTTGGCTGCATAAATGTCTTCTTTTGAGGAATGTCTGTTCATATCTTTTGCCCATTTTTTGATGGGGTTGTTTGTTTTTTTCTTGTAAATTTGTTTATTTGTAGATTCTGGATATTAGTCTTTTGTCAGATGGGTAGATTGCAAAAATTTTCTCCCATTCTGTAGGTTGCCTGTTCTCTCTGATGATAGTTTCTTTTGCTGTTCAGAAGCTCTTTAGTTTAATTAGATCCCATTTGTCTATTTTGGCTTTTGTTGCCATTTGCTTTTGGTGTTTTAGTCATGAAGTCTTTGCCCATGCCTATGCCCTGAATGGTATTGCCTAGGTTTTCTTCTAGGGTTTTTTATGATTTTAGGTCTTACATTTAAGTCTTTAATCCATCTTGAGTTAATTTTTGTATTGTATTGAGTTTAATTTTCATCATGTTGTAAAACTTATTATTAACATGATTAATATACCAATACAGCTATTCTAATATCTTTTAAATAATCCCTGCTAGGGTATGCTGTATTACTGTTTTTCTACATTATTAATATTAACTAGTTTTATATTTAATTTTCCAGAGAGTTTTTATAATATTTTGATAATTTAATCACACTGCTCATGGTGAATTTATTATTATGTTGGTGCAAAAGTAATTGCAATCTTTGATATTACCTTCAATGGCAAAAACCTCAATTACTTTTGCACCAACCTAATAAATAAAGTCCTCAATCTTTTCCAAATAAAATACTCTTAAACCAGATTATTCCAGTCAGACACCAGTACAATCAATATGCAATCAGCATTCTAATTTGATTCAATCTAATAAATGAAGGCTACATTCATTTCCTCTAAATTTTATCTCTTTTATTGTAACCTGCCATTCAAGCTAGGAATAATTTTAGGATATTGGCAGGGTTGGCCAAATTATTTGTTATTCCTCCTAGCTTAGTCACCTGTAAAGTTTGTTAAAATATATTCTGTGGTGCTCATTCAAAATATTGGTAACAGTGCCGAACAAGACCATGAACCAAACTTCCTTGGAGAAGTGTTTCTACTAGAAATCCAACAATGAAATCATCCACTTTATGTATTTCCACATTTTCCACAAGGCGTCTGTGAGAGTTGTGGGGTCATGAATATATAATGAGACTATGGTATATGTCTGAACTTCTGCAAGGTCTACTCTTAGTGATTTTCCACGTAGCCTCTGGGATCACCACTTTCTTTTCTAAGTGCCAATATCTCATTCTTTTAAATATATATATGTATACACACACACACACATTTTATATATATTTTAAAATATATATATGGGCCAAGAGGCAACAAATAGATTGCCCTATAGTTTCCCAAAACACCTTTGTCATCTTTTTGGAAGCCAGGTTATTTGTCCATCAGCAATTACTGCTCTTCTCCAATTTTTCTCAAAAATCACTTTCAGCAGTCCCTCAACTACATTCCCCATTTTTTCTTCATTATTGTTAAATAGACCCAGCTGTGATTTCATGCTATGTTTCTCCATCTATCTTATGGGTTTAAATCTTATAGCCATGTTGTGACTCCCATTATTCTATCTTTTTTTAGTTAAAGGTAATCCTTTGATTAATTTAAAAACAAAAGATCTTATATTTAAATATAACTATCTCCACACTGGGCAAGTAAACAAAAGTTGCACAAACAGACTTGGACTAGCTTTATTGTTTCTAAGGAAAATTACCATCAATGGAAATTAGACACCCTAGCTTTATGTCCAAGATAGGTAGATACTTGAATATAACTACAAAATAAGTTTCAATCCCTCATGATTTTTTTCAAGTGGTTTTCAGGCATATTTATTTTTATTGGACAAGTGTTTGAATTCAGTTAGTATATTACTTAGCAAAATTCAATCTTTTTTTTAAAAGATCTCAATTGAATAAACCAGAACTAAGGCATGGATGAAATTAATACAATTTTTAAGGTTAAGTTCACATTTGGTAGTGCAGAGTGAGTTCAAGTTAAATCCATTTTAATTTGTTTATTAGGACATAGTTCTGACATTCATGTATTTATGGTTAAAAAAATTGAAAAGCGTAGCTTATATATATGTGTGTGGAGGGGGGCAATTCTATAGCAACTCCACCCATTTAAAAAACCTTTTCAGTTGTATTCTGACATTAGCTTGTGCGATTCAATTCATAAGTTAAAACAGCAGGGTAAATGCAGACAACTGAAACAGGGCTATGACTATCAAAACCAACACCTCACATTCTTTCTTGGCCCTGGAGAGCACTACACTTTTAGGAGCCAGCTACATACACAGAGAGGCAAAGTGACATCCTAAGGTAGCCATTACTTTTGCATTATTTTAGGTTAGAAGGCTTTTGTTTTGTTTTGTTTTGTTGCATTAAGAATAATCCATGACAGCTAAGTCTTGCTAAGCCAATTTTATTCATTCATTCACTCATTCAATCAACAAATACAAAGAGCATGCCAACTATGTGCCACACAATGTGCTGGGTTCTACATAAACAAACCCGACATGGTCTCTGACCTGATGGAAAGTATATCCTAACAGGCAAATGTCATGACTTTAAGAAAAGAACTCAAAGAGATACTGGCATTGTGCATATAACACCATCTCTAATACCCAGGACAACTTCCTATTTGATAGTACTCCCTAGATGTTTTCTTTCCTCTACTTAAGAGCTAGGCCTTAGTTGTGATCCCTGAAAAACAACACTCATAAGCAAGAGCATTAATTTCATAACTGACAGGAGCACACCAAATACATTTCAGGGCTCGGATGAATGACACACCAAACTAGAAAGGATTCACCAAATTTCTTATTTTTGTAACCAAAATGCTTTAGAGATTTGAGTCATTCTCTTTGTAACTTTTAATTATCAAATAAAAAACAGGCTGGGTGCAGTGGCTCTTGCCTGTAATTCCAGCACTTTGGGAGGCTGAGGCACGCGCATCACCTGAGGTCAGGAGTTCCAGACCAGCCTGGCCAACATGGCAAAAACCCGTCTCTATTAAAAAATACAAAAACATCAGCTGGGCCTGGTGGTGTTGCCTGTTGCCTCCTCGGGAAGCTGAGGCCAGAGAATCACTTAAACCCAAAAGGCTGAGGTTGCAGTGAGCCGAGATCACACCACCACACTCCTGCCTGGGCAACAGAGAAAGACTCTGTCAAAAAGAAAAAAAGAAAAAAGAAATGGAAAACTCCTGGAGTGTTTTGTAACTATATAGTGTGAAAGGAAACACTCATTGATTTACAAAGAAATAAAAAAGTTCAGTTCAATTTTTTAATATTTGCTGGAGCCCAGAGAAAATATGAGAGAGCAAGCAAGCGCTTACTTGTTTGTACACTAAAACACATGCGGCTGCTGCTATGGGAAGGATTTAGGACAAGAGACATAAAATATAGTCAGCCCTCCTCTTTTCTACCCCTGATCAAAACACCAGGGCATACATCTTGAAAACGACATAAAGACTAACCTAATTTTTATTTTCCTTCTTCCTTAATCTTTCTCCGTGTCAAATTAAAACAAACAAACAAACTAGGAGTAAGAGAAGGGGCAAACCCCTCTGGAGTGTAAGCAAAAGCAATTTTCTGGCAAATACAGATTTTATAAAAACCGGTGAATAAAGCTGATTAGAAAACCTATAGGCTTCCCAGGGCTTGAATCGGAAGACGCATGAAGTAATAAGCTCTGCCTGCCTTGAAAAGTGAAAAGGGAAAAGAGAAAAACTGTAATGTATCACAAATTCTATGACAAGTGTGGCACCCATGGGATAGTTATTTGCATTCAATTTTTGTTCTTATGCTTGTTTTCCATAAGGTTGAAATCCACAAAATAAAAGTTCTTGGTTTTATAGCAGATTTTTTAAAGGACAAAAGTTTTATTTGTCTTAAATGAAAAGCACACTAGGATTTGTTTAATCAATATTTTAAATTACGACTTATTTTAGAAGCCAAGAAATAAAGATTTCCATTTTCATTTTTGCAACTTGTCCAAAATGAATTTAACTCACGGAAAAGTTAGATGATAGTAATACCAACCTTGTATCTTATGTAAGCATTTAAATGCAGATTGGAAGCTACTAATCATGTCATAAGGAAAGTATTAGAAATGTTTTAATTATTCATTTTTCTCCAAGAGTTGGTTTTGTATTATTCCTTCATAAGCCATGAGTATTCAAGAGCCATTTGGCTTAAAAATTAAGGGAACAGAGTAAGCAAAAGTAAAATTTGAAGAGTTATTTTGTATTATCTTCTCTAACCTTGAGATGAAAAGTGAAGGAGAATTGGAGCTACCATACTTTAGAAAATCCCTAAATCCATGCGGTCTTTAATTCCTGAAGCATTTCTATGTTCTTTAATATCCACGTGTTAAGTATTAAGGATTGCATTCTGCTTTGTTCCCTTGAGTTTAGCTGAAGGTCATTCCTGGTTTTAAAGATTAAAATCTGAGCAAACTAACCTCTGATGTAGAGAAGAGTTGCTATGAACATTTTAAGGTCTGGAAGAGAAGAATTCCACACTAATCTCCTTATCAGTATCTTCTCTTTGTTACAAGGGTAAATGACATGTACTACTTTCTATACCACTGTCTAACATAAAATATTGGACTAAAATTGAATATATCTCCTCTTATGACCACTTGGATTCAACATGTAGATTTATGCATAGTGACATGTAAATTACAGTGCTCAGTATATTTCTAAAAATCGAATTATAATATATGATGTTTTAGCCTTGTAATACAAAGAAGCAAAAAGCTGATCTATAGATTTTCTTGGCATATATAATTAAATTTCTACCCCAGGATGCATAATTAATGCGTTATTATTTCTTGGTAATTTCAGTTTTTGATCATTTTCTTGGTTATAAATGTAAAAACTGAAAGACAGATAAGTTGTGACTGTGGACCTGCTTTTATGTATACTCTTCACTCTCTCCAGAATGCTTTTCCTAAGGATCTTATTAATCTAATACACCAAAACATAGTTTAAATTTTGCTTTCTCAGCGAGCCTTCCTCGACCAATGCTAACCAAACAGGCCCTTCTCTGTTATTCTCTATTCCAACCACATGTTTATTTTCTTCAGAGCACTTCAAATTTCAACTAATCTGAAATTCTAATTATGAGTTACATCATCTGACCCCCGGCTACCAACTTTACACATCCCATTTTTCATATTCTTCCCTCTCTCACTTTTTCACACTGACCTTCCTGGGTGTTCCCAGTATGCACAGGAGTTCCCCCTCCTGAAGACATTTCCCCAGGTATCTGCAACTTTGCCTCCTCACTTTCTACAGGACTCTTCTCAAATGTCACTGATTCAGGAGGGTGTTCCTTTACTAACACATCTAAAACAGCAGCCCCCATTTATAGCACTCTCCTTTACCCAGTTTTATTTCTTCTCCTTGGCACTTGTAGTTGTATATGTATGTGTTCATTGTGTGACTCTCATTAGCATGCAAATGCCATTAGATTTTATTTATTTTGTTCATTAGCACTGGCACAGTGTATAAAACAATGTTTGGCATAAGTCTGGTGTACAATATTTATTTGTTAAATTAATTAATTAAGCCCTTACTTATCATCCGTCTCTGCCATTAGACTCGTAAGGACCACAAAAGCAGAAACTTTTGTTTCTGGTATTCCTCCAGCATCTTGCATATAGTAGGTGATAAATGAATATTGAATGAATTAATATTTGCCTCTGTGTGTATTTTAATCTCCCTCTCCTAGTAGGTTCTAATTACCACAAAAAGTAGAATTATGTCTCTTTATCACACCAGTGTGTACCAATCCCACAATAGGGTCTGGCTTATGATAGGTACTCATTAAGTGAAGGATATCAAGGACTGGGACCAAAGCCAATAAGAACTTACAATGACCATAGCCACCCAGAGGCCTTTACAGGGTTGATCTCAGGTCTTAATGGCAGATCAAAAAGAGTTTTGGATAGGCACAGGGCCATGAAAATCTGAAATCACCTTGTTCATCCTTTTGGGGCCCAGCCTAGACCTTGAAAAAGCTTACTTCCCAGAGCAGACCCAAGAAGCTAGGTGCAGACTTCTGAGTTTCTTACTTTCAGATATATCTTTCAAATTTGGAAAGCAGTAAATCTTAATTTCGATCCCTAGCTTTGATTTGTTTGCTTAAAACATTTGCCCTGAAGACTATATCCATGTATGATGTCAAAAGGTAGCAAGCAAAAATAATTCAATTGTAATATAAAAATCTCCACTAAATAGTAGAGCAACTTGAAAATATCTCTTATCATCACTTTTTCATGCTTTTTCATTTGTAAAATGAAGATACCAAAAAAGAACTAGCAGCTCTAAAATTGTGGATTATATATTCAGATTTGCTGGGATGCCCTTGGGAGGCTTTGTCAAGCACCTTCTTCCCTTCCTCTCCTTTGCCCACCTGCCACAATTCCTCTTGGTTAAACATCACAGTTTTAGTGAGCTATTGTTACTGACGGCAATCCATCAAGTGTATAGGGGAAAGCTAGGTTGAGAATCTCTGGCCTATGTTATCACTATCATCCTTTCCATGGTTAAAATACTGTGAATCTATGAAATGCACCTCAGTTCACTAGGAAATCACTATATTTTAACATTGCTTAAGTTACTGCTATCCTGAGTTTACTTACACCAACTTAACATTATTTTTTTATTGTACTGTGAGTCAGGGACTATAGCAGACACTGAGAATTCAAAGATGAATTTAGAAATGGTCTCTTCCCTCACGGAGTTCTATCCAATAGGGATAGACAAATGCAACAGAGTGTGATAAATGCTTTAATGGGGCCAAAGCAGCAAGTCAATTTAGAGCGCATCAAAGGGTACCAAAGCAGCCTGGGAGAGAGGTGATCTGGAAAATCTCCCAGTAGGTGACCAAAAACTGAGTCCTAACTCTAATTAATTGAATTATAGACTGCTAAAGCTGCACAGTGTTAGAATCATCTAATTCAAACTCCTGATGTGGCACAGAGAGAATCTGATGTCCAGAGAGGCTGATGTATGCAGAGTGAGTATCAGAGTTGCAGCTAGGACCCAGATATGTAATACTGGGTTGCCTCTTTAAAAATGCACCTTTTTTGAAGGGAAATTTTTAGAAACTTTTCCTTCATCAGTTTAATAATGAAAGTAATTAATCATATTTGAATAAGATACAGAGAACAATATTTATATATATTGACTTTATGCTCAGTGGTGATGCCAATAACCCATCATCTCTTGGTTATAGATTTTCCATGAGCTGCTGATGAATTTTTTTCAGACTCATCCACAGGGTAACCCTGCTTGTCTCCTGAGCTACTGCATGTACGTAATTACACTCAGAAGGACAAGTAGAGTTTGGCTGTGAACAAGAGCAAACTTTAAAAATAAATCTTAGTCCGATTAGCACCTCCTCTCATCAACTGACTGAGGCATCTAAGGGCTAAGGTAAAACCCAACATTGAAATATTTGTATTATTAGTAGTAGTGGTAGTATATAAAATGACTCAGGTATGCAATCTTCTTGGAGTTTTTGCTCCTAACATAGTCACTTGATTTGGGATGTTTAACGACTGTGATTTTGTAATGGGACAATATAAGAAGAGCTCATTACATTAAAACATAAACACTTGGGAAGCTCATAGTTTCTGATAGCTTGCCATCTGTTTGGTTCTTACCGGCAATGGATTTATCCTGCTTAGTGCAGATGATGATATTGTGGGTAAAATCATGGATTATACAATGGATTTCTGAGGTCTTTAACTACTGTTATTAATTTTGCCAGCTTACAAATCAACATCTTCTAATATAAAATCAATTACATTTTATTTTTCAACTCTTACCCTAAGAAAGGTTGCTATGGGCACCACATAACATCTGTTCTGGCGCCAACAGATTGCGTTAAAGTCACCCACAGTCTCTCCAAATTAAAAACCTCAAACTGAGTTCACTGGCTTTGTTACTGTACTCTCAGCAGGATGCTCTTTTGCCTTGCCCATCGTTCAGTTTAATCCTCTAGAAAGAAAATTTTTAGAGGTACATCGGACTAAATCATTTTCTTCTGAGTACACCATTTCCAAATGGCCGCCCAGGGTCCTAAATCCGGCGGCTGCGGAGAGGGACTAGAGGGTGTCCTCCTCTGCAGAGCCGTAGGACTCGAGCGCCTTCATCACTGGACGCTGGAAGCCAGGAAGGAAACCCACACACTCAGGGACAGGTATAACCCCACAGGGGTGCACCAGTGAGGCCCCGATCGCAGCAGAGGACTCCATCCCTGAGCTTGGTGGGGGCGTCCTGGGGAGGAAGCGAACACTTTCCCCGTTCAAGTCAGAGAGCAGGACTCACTGGGTGGCAGGTCAGAAGTTGAATTTTAACCCGACCTGCGCTTTGTCCCCGCGCCTTCCGCAGCCTGGGCGCCGCGGTGGCACCGAGCTGGGAGAGGACACGAGAGGCTGGCGCGGGAGAAGCAGAGAGTTGCTACCCACCGGGAGCTGCCGGCGGCAGGAGCAGACGCGACCCTCGCCGCTTTCGAACGCGAAGCCGCGGAGAGCCGATCTCGGCTGCTGGGGCTCGGCTCCCCGCGCTCTGCCTTGCCCTTTCGGCAGAGGGCAGCTCCCTGCCTGCTGCAGCCCCGCCACTGTGCACCCGGCAGCCCAGGGGTGCGCCCAGCCCGCCCCCCGAGTGGCCGCCGGGACTCCAGCAGTTGGACCGATCCTCGCCCTCCGGCGCCTGGACAAACTTCCTTCCTCCCGGGCCCCTGCGCCAAGCAGGCTGACAGGCGGCTCCCTCGCCGGTCTCCTCTGGGCTCCGGCCGGGCGAGCTTGCTCTCTGCCCCTCTCCAACCCCGAGCCCCTGGCGCCTATAGCCGTCCCCGCGCAGCGGCTCCAACAAAGCCAGAGGACCGGAGACGACCTGGCGAGGGGCTGGGAGTGGCAGCGGGGACCCCAGAGCCAGAAGGAGGCGTCCCCTCGGCGGGGCGAGTACAGTGGGAAGGGGCAGCGGGAACGCAGCGGGGAGAGAAAGGGGAAGAAAGTGTTCTGTTCTCGGCGCGAACGCCTTCCTGGCTCGTCCTCGTTCCCCTTCTCCTCCTGCCTGAGCGCGTCCCATGTCCCGTTGGGAATTGGCAGGCGGGGGAGGGAGGAGGGGAGAGGGGACGCGGTGGCCTGGCGAGCGAGCCGCTCCCTTACCTCTGTCCAGGGTGAGCGGCTGGACCACTGTCAATGTCGCCATGTCTGCCGTGGGAGCCGAAGTGACGCTCGGCTTCAGCATCAGCAACCGCTCGTAGTGAGAAAAAAAGGAGGAGATTGGGGGCGGGGGTGGAGAGGGAAGACGGAAAGGAGGGGGAGGAGGGGGAAGGAAGGAAGGTGGTGGTGGTGGAGAAGAAAGCTTGGGTGGGTTGGTAGCCAGATGGAGACGCAACTGTTCCGCGGCGGCAGATCTTCAGTTGCGGTGCGGAGCTGAGCAGGTATCCGAGAGCGACTGCATCGCCGGGCTCTGGGAGGGAAGGCTCTGCCCTAGAACTTTGCTATTCCACCCCCAGGAGCGCTGGGTGGGTGTAGCTGGCGGGCTGCTTCCTTTCAACTTTCCACTCTAATAAAATGGTCAGAATATACGTGTGTGCATGCGTGTGCGTGTGTGTATCAGGGGAAGAGAGAGGATGGAAAGGGGATATGGGGAAGGGAGTGGGAGATGAGTTTTCTCAGATTAAGAGAAATTGCCAATCCAATAATCCCATCCCCTTTAGAGAGAAAATGCTTCCATTATCAGAAATGTTTGGGATGTAATTACATTTGCAGTTAATTTCTGTTGAAGTTTTTCGGAATGTTGACCTATAACGGCATATAAAGATAACTGACTAAAGGCCAGCGTTCCATCAGTAGGTGTTCATTTAGGACCTGAGTATATTGCCTGGAGAAAAAAAAAAAAAAGGCAAACCTCTTAAAAGTGCTTCAAAATAAAAAACGTGTAGGTAAGTTTCGATCGCTAAGTTTTTCTTTTTCAAGCCACTGTTAATACATTACCAATTCAGTAAATGTAGCTCAGAAACAAGTACAGTGTTCAGATTTTCTCCGAATTTTTTACATACCACATCCTGTAAACATGCCCCACTCCCCCTCACCCACCCAGCAACAAAAACTTTGCTAGTAATGTCCAAACTGATTTTGGTTGTCTATGACTACGTTTGAAAAATATGTACCTAGCACTTTTCATGTTGATTTCTAACCAGTGGTTCAGAGATGCCACTTATCGATTGATTAACATATATGCCAGGAATCGAGATAGAAGAGTTACATTGCCTTGTGCCACGCCTTGATTTAGGAGTTCGATTTAGTCTCCGACTTCCTGTAGCCTGTAATCTAGTGGGAGATGGTGTTATTAAAAACCTGACTTTAGAGTCAGTTGATCAGGATTAAATTACAAGAGCCTTCAAATACTGGCTGTGACCTCTTCGCCCCAATAAAAAGGCTACTTTCACTATCTTGTCATAGTAGGGATTCATTTCCTGACTACGAAATCAAGAAACATAAAGAAACCTTCTATAAGCTGAATAGGGGTGACTGTGGGTGCAGGATTGGAAATGACAAAGCTGCCTCCATCTTGTTTCCTGTGACAGAGCTGAATTGTTTGGGCTAGCAATAAACTCTAAAAGGCAGATACTGTTTTATAGCAAAATATTTGCATATAATTGATGCCATTTTCTTCTGATTACAGATAGGATTTCTGAAGGTCTTTTTCATTTTATAGTCTACAATTGAATTTTAAAAAACAACATTTCACCAATGTGGGAAAGCCAAAGATGATTGGCCATATATAGACTTAACAGACCCTAAAAACAAACCTAAAATAGTAGTTCGATATGCTTATTTTTATTTAGTATTTAAGAAAGAATGCTGATCTTGACATTTGAGTCTTAGTTATGTACTCTTCGGAAGTCACACAATCTCTCACAGATCCTGTTTCCTCCTCTGTCATACAATGGAAATAATATCATTCAATGTCACAGAGATCTGTCATATGAGGAAACTAATTCTACCTTGCAATCTCACTGAGTTTTGTGAGGGTCTAATGGAGTCATACATGTGACTGTGCTTTGAAAACAGTAAAGAATATACAAATTTATTTATACAAGCATACATCCCCTGGAACCGTGTGGTAAGCTCTGTGCTAGGTGCTAACCATGCAAAGATTAATGAGATGGCCCCCTTTCTGCCCAGTCTTGCTTGGGAGACAGTGAGCAAACCATAAGCTTCTGTGCAGTAAGTACTCTAAGCACTATTAAAAGGAAGTGCCCTTGGTGGGCAGAGGTTGCAAAAACAACTTTGGTTTTTTACCGTTATTCACATGCCCTGAATTAAGCAACAGAAAGAAGTTGAGATGAGCGCAATGATACCAGAGTGTGTTACAAGCTTTTGCACAAAATTATTAAACCTCACTCAGTAACTGAGGATAAAAGAACATACAAATCCCTTGACTTCTAATGTAGTTATTTTACAACATCCTTTATTAGGGAATATGTATTTAAGCAACTTGATTCATCAGCCCAAAAGTCATAAATTGTACCCATTCCAACACAAATCCCTGATTGTGGTGTCAGTGAAGGTAGAGTTTTCTTTGTCTTTTTGTTTCCTGATGCATCCTCAGGACTAAACATTTCATAGCATATTTCTGGACTTCTGCCTTGAGCTTCCTATTTGAAATTTGCTCTGTCATTCTTTCTCTGTGTTGACTCTGTAGGGTTGTTGTTGTTTTTAAATCAAGATTAAAAGAGAAATTAAAAGGAAGCATAAATCACCATAAATTCATATGTTATTATTTTTAGTAGTGGAAAGTTCATTCCCTTTAGCTTATGTCTACACAGGTGTAGAAAATTACTAAAAATTCATTATCCATTAGAATTTGTTTTTATGAATAAATACTATCTCTCCAATAATATTTGTGAATTTCGTTTTGAGACATGCAGGGATATACTTGATCTAGTCACATGCCAGTTGCTTTGCTGTGTATTTACCTGAGAATTGTTAAAATATTTGTAATTATGCTTTTATCTTAGCTATTTGGTTACAAAATCACTACACTCTTTCATTAAATGATATGTAGAAATTTAGTTTAATGGTAACTATATTTTCATGGAGTTAACTAATTCAATAAATACTTATTGAGCACTTATATGTGCCAGACTTTGTGCTAAGTTGGTCTCTCCCTTTCTTTCCAGCCCAGAAAAGTAGGTATTTTTATGCCGTTTTGAAGATAAGTAAACTGAAGCTCACAGAGGTTACACAACTTGCTTAAGAATAGTAGCACCTGGCTTCACAATCTCCTGTGCTTTCCACTAAGAAACATCACACTTTGTTCTTTTTTTTTTTTTTTTTTTTTTTTTGAGATGGAGTCTCACTCTGTCGCACAGGCTGCAGTGCAGTGGCGCGATTTCTGCTCACTGCAACCTTCGCCCGCGGGGTTCAAGCGATTCTCCTGACTCAGCCTCCCAAATAGTTGGGCCTACAGGCGCCCGCCACCATGCCTAGCTAATTTTTGTGTTTTTTATGGAGGCGGGGCTTCACCATTATGGTCAGGCTGGCCTCGAACTCCTGACCTCAAGTGATCCGTCTCCTCAGCCTCCCAAAGTGCTGGAATTACAGGCATGAACCACCACGCTGGGCCTCATCACACTTTATTCTATGTTGTTGAAGATTTAGTGATTTCAGCCTTTTATTTCAGAATTCCAGATAAGTATATATATGTTTATAAAATCTTTTAAGAGATATATCAATATATATCTATTAAGATATATATCTTTTAAGAGATATATATTATAAATCTATTTTAATATAATATTAATAAATATATTTAATACATGTGAAATATATTTAATACATATATATGATATATTATATGTATATATACACACACACATCTTTTCTCTCTCTCTTTTATTTTGTGTGTGTGTTGGCTTGAGACATACTCAAAGAGAGGAATGGATGAAGGGAAGTTAGGTCAAAGGACAAAAGAACTATGATACTGGTTCCATTATATATACATATAGGTTAATATTCAAACAACTGCCTATTTGATATATAAAATCTGTTCTTAACAAAATCATTCAAAGCTATGTTAAGGTCGGTTTCACTTAATTGAATTTTTAAAAATTATATGACAAAATCTAGAGAAGGTTTGCATAGAGCATTAGCATACCAAGGAAATGTGTTTAGTTAGATTATAAATGAAGTATAATGAGCACAGTTTCATATGAGAAAATAGCACCTTCAAACTGGAGTTCTTTCAGCCTGGGTGTTAGAAATTGTTTTTGACTGATTCAAGATAACATATTATCTTTCTTAATTCATACAGCTTTGTCAAAATAGCACTAGATTAAGATGAAGTGCCAACCAATATTTTGAAATTTAAATGTTTATTTTTTAAAACCATCATAGAATATCTTACTATATTTAGTTTATCTTTTTTTTTGATAACTACTTATTTGTCTGTTCATTCAACAAACACTTAATATACTGACTATATGCCAAGCACTGTACTAGGCATTGGGGTATTGCAATGAAGAAGAAAAAGTTCCTGTTCTCACTTGGCTTGTATTCTCTAAGGAAGAGAAAGTCAATAAACAAACAAGAAAGAGAGCAATTAGTGACTAAGTATTGTGCAAAGAATGAATAAACTGATGACTAAACTAGATCTAGAATAATGTCAGAATTACAAAAGACAGGGATAGGGAGAATGGCCTTATAGGGAGCAGGAGAGAAAAGCCAGGGATGAGGGAGCAGGCACAGTGTGTATTTGGGTAAAATCGGCAGTTCATTTTGGAGTATAATTAAAAAAAAAAAAAAAAAACAAGCCTAAATAGAGCTATTGAGAGTTAGGTGGTGGAAGGTAATATAATTAATGAACAGAAATACAATGAACCTTTCATTAATTTCTTTGTGCCAACCATACAATAAAATGTATGAATACAATCTATGCTAAGAAAAATATTTGTATCATAGCATCTGCATTAAAAATTACTAACTTCAGAATGAAGAGTTACTAATTCAGAGTTAGATGTTAAAATATTTAGGATGAAATTGAAATATTAAAAGTAAATTCTAAGGGTGGGCGCGGTGGCTCATGCCTGTAACCCCAGCACTTTGGGAGGCCAAGGCGGGTGGATCACCTGAGGTCGGGAGTTCGAGACCAGCCTAACCAACATGGAGAAACCCCGTCTCTACTAAAAATACAAAATTAGCCAGGCATGGTGGCTCATGCCTGTAATCCCAGCTACTCGGGAGGCTGAGGCAGGAGAATGGCTTGAACCCAGGAGGCAGAGGTTGAGGTGATCTGAGATCATGCCATTGCACTCTAGCCTGGGCAAAAAAAAAAGCAAAACTATCTCAAAAAAAAAAAAAAAGTAAATTCTAATTATTATTATTTTTTATTTTCTCCGAAAGAAATAACACTTCTCTGTTTTCACAGTTAGAAGTTATGACTGATCTTTTAATAATGAAATTTAAATTCAAAGCTTAGTTTTTTGTTTTTCTTTAGGCATCCCAAATTCATATTTACATCTCTCGGGAATGTCTAGAAATACAAGAAATATTAAACAAACTAATTTTTAAAAGTAAAGCAGTCTCTTCTCACATTTGCTCAGGAGATGATATTTCTAAACTATTAGAACTCACAAACTTTAACAATTTAAAAAAACATGTTTATTACCATTGTCATCTAAACATTTTAAATATATTTAACATTGATTAAAAAGTTACACTTTTGTCCAACAAATTAAGCACCTGCAATATGCTAGGCACTATTCTGTGCCTGGAACTTAGTTTTAATGAAGAGAGACAGATAAAATACAAATTAGCCATTCAATCAGATAATCTTAGATATTGATTATCATGAACATTGATGTGTTGAAGCCTATTCACACTGTATGTGAGACCCAATAATGTGCATTTTGTCTCATCATCACTTTCAGTTATATCACATTGGTATCTTTTGATTGACCATGGTGGCAGTATTTAAACCATTGGGATTGGTAAATACTCTATTCCAATTTATTTTTCTCCCTCTAGAGAGCCACTTGTTAAACATTTACCAGCATACCACAAAGTATATGACGACAATAAAATAGGATGTTGTGATGAAATATACAGCAGGGAAAGAGGCTACTTTAGAGTGGTCAGGGAAAAAGTCACATTGTACTTAATAGAACATTTTTTAAAATAACAAATCTGCACTGCACTTGATGTGTATGTACTGACTAGGACACAGGACTAGAGATGGAGTTAGAAGTAGGAGACATTCATATTTTTATGGAGTTTACAAAATAATTGGAAAATAAAAGCATAAAATTAATTACAAAATGATATATCAATAATAAACAATACTATAAATTTATATGTGTTAAAGGGATACAGAAATAAAAAAGGTAAGTGTGGATTGTGATGACTTTCTGGAGGCAATTTATGTTGACTTCCAGAAGAAACTTAGAAATATTTACTTTCTTGCATGTAGATAGGAGAATGTTTTACCTTTGAGCAGAGAGAGCTACTCTTTGCAACTTTGAATCAGAGGATTGCTAAGTAGACCAGGAACTTCTTCTTCTTCTTCTTCTTCTTTTTTTGCATTCCTGTATGTGTTTTATTTCATTTTTATTTTTATAAAATAAAAGGAATCTAAGGAATTTCATAGAAAACTAAAGAAAGAGGAGGGGCAAAATGAATATAATAGAGTCTCAGTGTGGCTGGGGAATCTTACCATGGTGAAGGGACAACACTGCCACCTGATACTTGGAAAGGACATTAATGATAGCTAGGACTTGTTTGTTTGGGACTCTGGCTTTATTTAAAACATGGTTAAAATGGCTTTCTCTTGAGGAGCACCTCAATATCTGACTTCTATCCCTTTAAATATAGCTTAACTTACTCCTTCCACCAGCAAAATTTATCTCTAATTTTGGTAGTATGGAATTAATGAAAGATATTAGGAAGAAACAGATGAACAGGCCATCTTCAAATTCTTCACATTCTTACACTGAACAGTAATTGGGGCTAGTAACAGAATTTACTCTAAGTGTGCTGGGAAACATACATGTCAGTAATTAGCAAGTTTAAGAGCTAAATGCACAATTAGCATGGACAGCACATTCAGTAGAGAATTCCAAACTCTCTTTAGTTTTTATCCTCCAATGCTCTAATTTGGAGCAAAAAAATGCTATAATTTTAGTTAGTTTATATTTAAATATCATCTTTCTGGGCCCAGCCTAAAACATAGAGTGCCCTTTTCTCAAAACTAATTAGGAGGATCAAATTATGCTCCTCTAAAACTGAGTTCCTTACTCTCAACTTCTGTGGTTTCCTGGCTTTTCTGGTCCTGGAGGAACTCTTACACTCTTGCCCCTCAGGTGGGCCTTTCTGACCCTGTAATCTCCTTATGCCATTCCTGAGTCTATGCCATTACACAAGGCAGATCCACTTCCTGAAATGCAGTATCTCTGAGAAGTTTCCTCTTCTAAAGTTTTCTTAATTTTGCTTATTGCTTTAAGCATTTACTCACATAATAAATCCAGTTGTGACTTTATTGTAGTCTTTTAGGGATTTAACTAGAATGGGAGCAAATGAGGCAATTGAAGATGGTTTTAACTCTATGTTAGTATCTCAAGGCTCCTGTCACCCAGAATATTGCATAGATTAATTGTGGTAAACCAACCTGAATATTTTTATTTAGACCTCAAATCAAAGAAATCCCCAAAAAGTAGAGACAGCAAGCAAATCTCTGCCATCTTTATCAAGGTAAGATAAGCAAACAAACTATTAACTCTTTTATATATCTTATATATTCTTTCCTTCACAAGAGTTTTTGTTTTGGAATTTTAAACATAAGACAATGCACATGTCAAACAATTCAAAAGGTACTGCAGAAACCCACTCAATCACAAGTCATCAATGTTAAGAAGGATTTTTTTGGTATATTTAATACCATATATTGTATGAAATATATATAACATATATTACACGTGCACATATCTTTTTAAAATTCCAAGTAGAATTCTACTGTGCACTATATTTTGCATATTTATTTATTTTATTTTAGTGATATTTTCATATCAATACATATAGATCTATATAATTCTTCTTAACTACTTCATAACATTTCATTAAACTAGCCTGTCATAGGTGTACTCTCCGGTTGTTTCTAGGCTTTTGCTATCTCAAACAGGGCTATGAATGAAAATCAGTCTTGTTTATAGCATCTTTATAAACATGAACTCCACTCAATTATGGCCTTGTCATTTTGAATAATCCAGTGCTAATGTGGCCATTTTCAATTTTGTGCTTCCAGATTATAATACCTGCAATGGATTTATTCCTGCTTCATTGCATGCATTCTTTCATATGCCATTTGTTACCACTTATTTATAAAAATGTCATATTTAATTGAATTTATAAAACCTAAAGTGATTAAAAGCAAAAAACTAGTCACCATAGACTGATGACAATTTTTCCATTTGAAATACGTGGTATCATGCACTATCCAGCTGACTATTCAGTAAGTCAAGAGATCATGACAATAATTTTCTACTAAGAAACAAATGGTATATATGTCTGAAGGAAGATAAAAATTAAAAGCCTGAAAGTACCGCTTTTTGCAGTGACTCAGGCCTGTAATCCCAGCATTTTGGGAGGCTGAGGCGGGAGGATCACAAGGTAAGGAGATACAGACCATCCTGGCCAACATGGTGAAACCCTGTCTCTACTAAAAATACAAAAATTAGCTGGGCCTGCTGGTGCACACCTGCAATCCCAGCTACTCAGGAGGCTGAGGCAGGAGAATTGCTTGAACAGGGGAGTCGGAGGTTGCAGTGAGCCGAGATCGCGCCACTGCACTCCAGCCTGGTGGTGACAGACCGAGACTCCAACTAGGAAAAAAAAAGTATGTATTTATCATGTACCACATGATGTTTTTAAGTATATACATCACGGAATGACATGTCTAGCTAATTAACATATGTATTAACTCATCATATTATTATTATAGTGATGAGAACACTTTACATCCACTCTCTTATGTCAAGAATACATAGATTACTAACTGTAGTCATTATGCTGTACAGTAGAGCCACTTTTAGATATTTGTTTTATTGAACATTTTATTTCCATTAAATGAAATAGTATAGGAACACAATGAAAACACAAAGAGATGTTTAAGTACTTTCATTTTCAAATAAAATGACATGTTGATTCATTAACTGAATTAAAAAGCTAAGTACAACTTAAAACAATAAATACTATTCTTTCATTAAATTTTATTAGTAGTTAGTAATGCAAAGACTATTTTAAAAGCTAGTGCATATAGTGCTCTCTACTGGCCTTATCTTTATTACAACTACAATCAGTGTCGAGTTTGTAGTTATATGGGAACCATCATGAAAATCTTCTATACTGCAACTACAATCATCGTCAAATTTGTAGTTATGTAGGAAACATCATGATAAACTTCTGTCTCCGAAGACTAATAGTATTTTAATTTTAATTTCTTTTTGTTTTCTCCTTTAGGGGTGTGTGTGTATATGTATGTGCATTCAAAAACATTCATTCTTGAACTTCTATACTGAAGTCAGTTGTGAATTCTGCAAATAAATTGCTGGCATACATCATCACAAATAATCATGTAATAAAGAGAAAATACAAAAAAGATGGATGTAGAACAATAACCAAACTGAAAACATTATGCCTTACATAAGTCAGTAGCAGCTACAATGCTTGCTTTTATTGTCTTTGGAGAAAACAAGTGAAGGCCTCCCAGGAGCAGAATGGGTGGGTGTGTATATTTAGGAAATCATGGTGGACAGTGACCACCATCATAAGCTCCTTTCTTTCTTTCCTCCAACACTCCTTACTTCCTGCACCATCTTCTAAAGACTCCAGAAATCTTACTGGTGCTTTTTTAAAGCTTAGGAAAAAATGTTGGAGTGGTTATGAAAGACATTTGCTTCAGGAGAAATAGAGAGAGAGAGAGAGATTGGTTCATTTATTCTATAATTTCATGTCTAGTTGATACTAAGTGCCACATGCTGTGCTAAGCACTAAACATTGAGCAGTTTTCAAAACCACCAATACCCAACTGGAATTATTGGTATTTGTAGGAATTATTCCTCAATAATATAAATGCAATTGAGGAAAGTACATCGTGCAATGAGAAAGCCTGTAACTGGTACATAAACCGATCTGGGATTCAGAAAGGATATCTCCAGAGCAGTAACACTTATGGTATAACGTGAAGAATGAGTATTAGATGTTAACCAAGCAAAGGTGAGGGTTGTAGAGACCATTCCAAGATCAGGTACCCTATGGGGTACCTTAGGCATGAAAGCACTTGGCCCTTTCAAAAAGCAGAGAGAAAGGTCAATGTGGCTTAAGGAAACAGAACCAGAGAGTCTGCCAAGCTAAGGTAAAAATAACAGGTCTTGAAAGCCACATGAGGGATTTTGGATTTCATCCCAAGAGAAATGGGAAGTTATGGAAGTAGTCTTAAATAGCAGAGTAAGTGAAATAAAGAGATTTGTATTTTCTTTAATATCTGAATGCAATGTGAAGAGTGATCAGGGTGCAGGGAGCAGGTATAAATTAGAAGTGACCATTAAAGAGGCTATTCAGCAATCCAGGTAAGAAAGTACAGTGGTTTGGACTACAAAGATGGAATTGAAATTCAATGAAGTGGATGGATCCCAGAAATGCTTGAAGGATAACACCCATGGCCTTTGGTAAGATTGTATGCAAGTGGTAAAGGAGACACGATATTAAAAAGTGCCTCCTAGGCTTCTGACATGAATGAATGGATAAATGGCGGTAGGAAATATTGAAGGAAAAATTGGGAAGAAAAGTTAGTTTTCAACTTATGAAGTTTGACATCAAAGCTTGACACTTTTGAGATGTCAAAATGGTTATGTCATAATTGATGAACTATGAGTCTGTAGCTAAGAAAAGTCCTGAACTAGAGGTATAAACTTGGAAACCATTTGAATTATAATTGAAATTACTAGAGAGGAGGAAACCACACAAAGAAAGACTACTGAATGGGGAGTGTCTCACACTAAACCCTGATGAAATCCTACATTTAAAGTTCATATAAAGGAAAAGGATCCAGGAAAGGAGAAACAAGAGGTAGATGGAAAACTAAGAGAGACTGATAACATACACAGCAAGGGAATACAAAAGAAATGGGCACTGTGTCACAAGCGCTGCTGAGAGAATAAGAGCCAACCTGAACAAAGACCCCTGGGTTTAGTGATATAAGAAACAAAGCCATGTACTGAGACCAAACTAGGTCTGAGAAGAGTACAGAGTATTGAAATAAATATTGCATAGAGGTTTTTTTTGTTTTTCTTTTTTTAAGTGTGTGTATATATATATATATATATATACTTATATATATAAGTGTATATATATACATATATATGTTTTATATATATAAAACTTATATACACATATATGTGTATATATAAGTGATATACATAAGTTATATACATATAATGTGTATATATATGTTATATATATAGAAGTTATATATATATAGAGAGAGAGTTAATAAAATATATATATATAGAGAGAGAGAGAGAGAGAGTTAATAAAAGTGGATCGAGGTCCAGGTTTAATCAGTTTTTGAAGGATCTGCTTCACCTGAGTTGATGGATACTGCCTTGGACATATAGGTTCTTCCATTCTCAATCCTCTTAAATGCCAAAATATGGACTCTATGAGTAGCTTTGTGAATTACTTCTTTTAATAGTCTTCAAAGTAATGCGTAACACTCTATAGTTCGGCTAGTGCTTAGTGGCCTCAATTTCTCCATAGAGCACTGAACTGATTTGGAGCAGACGATCTTTCCCATCATGACTGCCTGACTGAGTAAACGTGGATGGAGGAAACCCTCATGACTCCAGGAAACTTCCTGGTCAGGATTTTCCAATGTGGCCATCATTTTTCTAAAGCAATACACTGCTAATTCTATATTGTTTTATGATTAATGTTTAGTACATGATTCTAGCCCTACTAAAATATTTGAAGCTGATTTTTACTTCTTTATTTCTATTTGATGTTACTTACTATGCACCCATATACATTGATTCTGTCTTTGGTGCACACAGAGAGAAAGCAACTCAAAAAAAAAAAAAAAGAAAAGAAAAGAAAAGAAAGAAAGACAGCCCTGATATTGACAAATATATCATAGAACAAGTTGCATCCATCTGAACATGTTGCTCCAGACTCAAGACAAAATATGAAAACATTTTTGAGCCATAATGGAATTTGATACTCATTACGAGTATCAAATTTAACCAACAGTGGAAAATGAAATGAGACCCAGAGAGATTATATCAACTGCCCCACTATTCCTAGTTGGTGAGGAACAGGGCTGAGACTGAAGTCCAAGTTTCAACCAGTCCAGTGCCCTTTATACTACACTGTGTTATTACACTAGATTGTAAATTCCACAAGTAGAGGGACAATGTTTGTTTGCCACTGCATATTCATTGCTTGGCATTTTACTGATACCCAATAAATATTTGTGAATAAAAGAATTAGAAGGCCAGCACAGTGGCTCACGCCTGTAACCCCAGCACTTTGGGAGGGCGAAGCAGGTGCATTGTTTGAGCCCAGGAGTTCAAGAACAGTCTGGACAACATGGTGAATCCCCGACTCTACAAAAAAAAAAAAAAATATACAAAAATTAGCTCAGCATGGTGGTGCGGCCTGTAGTCCCAGCTCCTTCAGGTGGGGTTTGAGGCAGGAGGATCACTTGAACCCGGGAGGTCAAGACTGAAGTGAGCCATGATCACACCACTGCACTCCAGCCTGGGCAATAGAGCAAGATCCTGTCCCAAAAAATAAATAAATACATAAATAAAAGAATGAGTAAGAGAACAATATACTGCCCAGCAAATAATCTCCATTTAAAATACATTTTACAATGGAAAATCAGTTCAACTACAGTTATTAACTGCTCACTTTGTACAAGATGTTTTATCTACTATGTTCTATGGAGATTTACAAGAAAAAAATAAATAAAATGTGGCCCTTGCCTTACAGGAACTTAACATTTATCACAATTCTCTGCAAAACAGGGTAGGACATGGTAAGCACCACCATATATAAGAGATATGAACACAGTATTACATGGAACATGGAACGCTTCATGAATATGGTGGTATTTATGCTGGATCTTTTAAAACAGAAGAGTTTTTAGGTGGAGATAGGATTGAAAAACATTTCAGTTGAACTAAACAGAATGTCTAAATGTACACTCAGGAAATGATGGTATGTGTTTTATTATTGAAACAGTCTACTTGTCTGGAACATGGGAGACATGAAGGAAAGTGGAAACCTGTGAAAAGTAGAAAGAAGCTGGTAGAAAAGGGAAAAGAAAGATACCATAGGGGGCTCTGAGAGTTACCTTAAGGAGCTTAAGATTCATTCAGTCTAAAGCTTTTTGAGCAGGAAGGTGACAGGAGGTCCTTCTTGCCAGTGTATTAAAACTTATTATAGAAAAATGATGATGAATTTTAAAAAGGTATAATTACAGAATGTCAAAATTATCCACATGAACTAATGATATTCTATGTTAATATGAAGAGAAGAGATTCATTCTCAGGTCATGGAGACAGGACTTCACACCACACTACAGCTTGACTCATTGGCTGGATGGCCGTCCATACAATTTTCTTCAATGTTCGCTATGGCAGAAATGAAAAAAACATTACTTTTTTGAAGATTTATAAGTCTGACTGTAGAAAAATCAATGGTATACAAAGGAAAGTATGCAGTGGCCTAAGTGTAAAATTCTGAAGACCCACGTTTTCTTAACATCCCACACCTTTCCTAAAGTGTCCCTTTATATACCCCCAAATAACTGTATTCTTTTGTGAATACCCTTTAATTATAGTAGCTTATCTGATCCCAGGTAGTATAAAAACATGGTAATAATTAAGTCTCAAGATGGCTTAAGTATTAACAGACTTGTAAATAAAGAACAACAATGAAATAATGAAAAAAAGCATGAGAGATTTTTGACGGAATAGGATATAAAAAATATTGGTACTACATCAGTGATGAGAGGTTCATTCTGGGAAGCTTTGGGGGAATTATTAAGGATACCTATTTATTTCAAGATGAGTTCTGAAATAATGATGATGTATTCATTTAGTTGAAATGTTTTGAGAACAATGAACTAGATGAAGAGAGAGAATGGCTATGGAGATTTAAACGGTGGTGCGTACACTGAGTCATTTATGTCAGTTCTGTTATAATTACCAATAATCCCAATTTTACAATAAGAGACAAAGCCTAAAGAAAATGTAAATATCATGGAGCCTATAGAAATGACAGAATATTATCACATGGGAAGAAGTTCTTCCCCCTTTCCTCAGGTCTTTATGTGGATTACATTGCCCCATAGATTTTTAGCATCATAATGTTTTAGTACATAATGACTGGCATTTTGATTCAGACTACTGGAAATATAAGACAAAGATGTGTGTAAGACAAATATTAAACATACACATGGGATTTATCTACCATTATCATGTGGGATGTATGCACATGATATAATTCTTGAAACAGAGTGTCTACATTTGATGTCAGTGGAACTTTCACATTAATAAATGAGATAAAATATTTAGGGAATAAGAGAGATGGTAAATGAGCAGGTTAACAATTTTATGTTATGTGCAGCTCATAATTGTAGCTTTGTGAAGAGCTCCTACTGAGTCAATGGGAAGTGTGGGTAGAGGTTAGTGCCAGGTTAATTGTTGTATTCAACATCTATCAGGAGAAAAAGTGGAGATAAAATTGCAGCATTTATGTTTTTTCCTTTCAATTTTCCTTCATCTCAATACTTGTTAGGTTTTCTTCCCTTATTATTTATATCCATGTGTGAATTTTTTTCTTCCCCTCTCTCTTCGGTTTACTGAAGAAATATATGTCATAAAATTGACTTTCAAGGCGTTTAAAAAAATAAAGACAATGTCATTCATCTATTCATTTTCAATATAAAGTTGAAAATATAGTTCCATGGAAAATATTACAAGTAATCTGATGGAAAAATAGATTTTGTAAGGAAAGAAGTGTTTTACCAGCTGTCTCTGTGGCATGCTTGGGATTGTAGTACACCAACAATACTAAACCTGCAGGTAATTTTAATTATCATCTGACAAGTCATTTTTCTTTTGTAGTAGTTCTCTAGCCCTTTGGGATTCACTCCTCTCAATGACTATAGATGTTTCTTCCATGTAGTGAAAGAACTTGAGACTTCAAATGTGCAGCTTTCCGATTCTCTATGAATCTTCATCTTTGCAATGTGATTTAGAGCTGAGTTATAGTATAATTATATGTCAAGGGTACTACTATCTAACCTTTCATCAACTCCAGGTTGACGTCTTTAAATTTGAGGCTTGAAATTACTATACTATTTTTTTACTTCTTTCTTAATTCAGAAAATTAACATTTATGTAAATTAAAGAACATCTGCATTTTACTACTAGTCTGATTTTACTTCTCACCTACTTATTCTTTCTTATAATCACCTTCAAATTTTCCATATCTATGTTTGTTTTTACTTTCATCTCTTTTATCAATATTAATATTGCCTTTCTAAATTTTTACTTTCTGAGACATTCCATTACTAAATTTGGAAAGAATTTACACAAATCCTGAGGGAATTGATAGCAAAAAGAAAAATGAAACAACCTTCTGTGAACTGTAAATTTTCATGTTTATTAAATGCAAAAAATCATTCTTTAAAGAGGAATAAACAAAACTACTTTTGCTTTGTGTCTTCACCTTTTGAAGAGAGCTCTGAAAAAAAATCCATCAGATTACATACGTTATTGAATATTTTAGTGAAAGAAACATTCAAATTAAATTAGTAAGCTTTGATGTCATGTATGTGTTTAAAATCACTGTTGAATGCTTACCTCACTTAAGTTTTTTGGGAAAGAAGTCTATTTTGACAAAATAGTTATTTAAAATTGTAACTTATTTTTTATAAGTCTGAGTACATTCTATGGCAAGCATATATAATTATATTTGTTCATAGGCTTATTGGTGATTTTGAGGAATTTTTCTTTTATCTCTATGAAAACCATGAGTCATTCATTCATTTTCCTAGATATACAAAATCCAAATTCATTTTAAAATTTAAAATAAATTAAATTAAGATATCTTCCTGCAACTTGGTAACATCATTATCTCCATCAGATGAGATATTCTCAGGAGGTCATTACCTTATTGCATTGAAGGGATTATAAATGTGTTATTTTCAGAATGAGATAGATTTCTGTTGCACTTCTTTATCCTCTTGGTCTGAAATCCCTACTTAAGAATTCATTTAAACAATAAGAACACATGGACACAGGAAGGGGAACATCACACACCGGGGACTGTTGTGGGGTGGGGGGAGGGGGGAGGGATAGCATTAGGAGATATATCTAATGCTAAATGACGAGTTAATGGGTGCAGCACACTAACATGGCACATGTATACATATGTAACAAACCTGCACGTTGTGCACACGTACCCTAAAACTTAAAGTATAATAATAATAAAATTTAAAAAAACAAGCAAAAAAAAATGAGAACACATGGACACACTGAAGGAAACAACAGAACTGGGGTCTTGAGCATGGAGGGTGGGAGGAGGGAAAGGAGCAGAAAAGGTAACTGTTGGCTATTGGGCTTGATACCTGAGTAATGAAATAATCTGTAAAACAAACCCTGTGACATGAATTTACCTACATAATAAACCTATATGTGTACCCCTGAACCTAAAATAAAAGTCTAAAAGAAAAAAAAAAGAATTCATTTAGTAATATTCTGGTGTTGCTAATGGTTTAGAAGTTTTCCTTTGGACACAATAGCAATTGGTTATCAAACCACTGTCTAATTCTATTTGTATCATTGGAACATTTAGACGTTAAAAATCCATGAATACTTTTTCAGAAGATTTAAAATGTGAGAGTATAAAAATAGAATATAGACAACTGCAATTGATCCCTCAGCTTGACAACAGATGGAAATTTTTAGAGCTAAACACATTATTTCTATTATCTAGCCATAAAAGGAAAATATCATGATGACAAGTGCATTTATCAATTTCAAACTAGATTCTCATAATCCTCACCTTGTACCAGAATTTTTTCTGAGTTCTAAAATATAAACATCAAGACATACTTCTATTCATCTTACATTTTTAAATAATTTTAAGGAAACGATTCGGTTCCATTGATTAATACTTGACATGTTTCTATGAGCTAAATGAATGCTGAGAAAGTGAAAGCTCCTTACTCATTTAAAGTGCATAAGCTGCACATGGATAAGGCCATGTTTGGATTTGTTGTTTTGCTTTGTTTTGTCCACAAATCTGACATAGTGCTGAATGAAAAATGAATAAATGGGAAGAAGTTAAGGGAAAGAGGAAAGGGGCAAATGGATGAATAATACAAATATATTTCTAAGTGTTTATCTTATATCTCAAATTTTGTACATTAACTGCAATATAGCAAGCAGACTAGCGTTGCCTAAAAAAGTCTGAGTCCGAATGAATTCCTATGTTATCTGTAATTAGCATATCCAAGCACCCTGTTAGGGATGGCTGGCTTCTGCTTACATTGTCTTTGCTTTACAGGCTGTCTGGAATTTTGGAAGTTACAGCGAGATTACTTCTAAAGGGTTAAACTATAAAGTTATCTACTAAGGCAAAATTTGCCCTTGAAATCCCTTATATTACCCATAAAACTTGATTTGGAAGATCTATACTTTTACATTGTAATTTGTAAATGCATTAAAATTTGAGGAGTACTGTGCTGCGCTTGAGGCAAAACAAAGTCAAAACTCTGGGTAGTGAGTGAGTGACCCATGTGACCCGTAGTGCTCAGTGACAGTATAGTTTAGAGATTAAGAGTCCCTGCTTTGAAATCGGTGTGCTGACTCTGAATCCCAGATCTATGGCTCAGCAGCTGTGTGACCTTGACCAAATGACTTAATATCTCTTGCTCCATTTCCACATCTGTAAAATTGGATTATAATTGTACCTATGGAGTAGATTGTTGTGATAATCAAATGAGATAATCTGTGTAAATGGTTTGAAATAGGGTCTAGCGTGTAGTGAAGTGTATTTGCTATTCCTCCTGACTTTATGGTAACTATAAAATTCCTAATAAAGAACAAATGATGGATGAGAATTATAAAATGTTTTTGTTTGCCTGCAGAATTTACTCCATTCTATTTTCATAAATCAGCCTCTGTAAACTTAATGAATATAAATAAATAGTTTCCTGGGAAGAGGTAAGGAGATAAATGTCACTGACACACAGTAGGTAATGCTTACTGGATATTAATCTAAATCTTGATTGAGCAGATAGATGCACATGCTATTCTTGGAAAAGATAGAACAATTACCTTGGCTGCCCATGTCCTATCTTTCCAGCCTGTCACTACCTTTGGAGGCCCTACTGAACAGGAATCAATCTTATGCTCTTAGGTATCAAATGCAGATTAAGTGAGAGTTACATTCTAAGCCCAGCTCAAAAGTTAAATATACCTGTAATGTAACTCCTTATCACTAAGATCTACCAGTTTAGTCCTCCTGAATAAATCTTTTTGGCTCATTGGCCAAAAAGCCTTTCCTGTCATAATTCCTGGCCACACCTCAATAGCATATCCAATCCCGGTTAGAATCACCAAAGGAATGGTTCTTCCAGGTGCTCTGCCATGAGGCCCCCAGGTTCACTTCCATACATACACACACACACCACACACACACACACACACACACATTCCTTTTGTACCACCAGCTATTTAAACTTTTACCCCTTCATTACCATGATCTGAGTCCTTGCCTCCGATTAAATAAGGGCAAGCTGTATTCTTTCCTACTGAAACAGTGGTGGCAGATGTATTCTCAGCATGTCCAGCTAAATATCTCATTAATTTAACCAATTTTTATTCAGTATTGCAGCATGTCAAAGATTATGTGGTGCACTTAATATACTAATAGGTGAGCAACATACACTGAATTCATGACACCTATTATCTAGTAGGGAAGAATGAACATTATATTCATAAATATTTGCTGCAATATATGAGATTGATACAACTCTGTAGCTAACTATTCTTTGTAGGATGGTCAGAACAAAGTATATCCTACATAAATTTGAAATATTTGTGTGCATTCGAGTATACGTATATTTTAATTTGAGTGACAAGTATAGTCATTTGATAAATAACCATTTTCATCTGTTTTACTTTTCATCTGTGAAAGAGAGAGGGTCAGGAGGAGTTTGATATTTTTCATTGATTTGTCTCATTTTACCAGTGGCTATATTATCTTTTTGAAGTGAATCTTTCCATTTAACTTTAAGCTGGAAAATGAGGGAAACACTGTTTCACAAACGCTGTACCTTTGTACTATATTTAAATAGAGATAATTATTTTTTCATCAACCTCATCTGAATATGAGTCAAGTTGCTAAGACATCAAAGCATGTTGGCCAAAGCTTATCATAATGATTTATAAATATTTGGACATTCTATAATGTCACCACAATGTTGCTTTTTTTCTGATGCTTTTCATTACTATAATGTAAAATAGGATTTGATAATTACAGAAGTAATGATAGCTACATTGATTGAGGGCCTACTGTATGTGCCAGGTACACAAAGGATATTTATTAACATTATTTTATTTCATCTTTCCTGTACCTTTATGAAGGTATTGTTTTCTATTCGCAGGTAAGGAAATTCGTACAGAGAGAGGCGAAGGAACATGACCACTTTCTCCAATAAGCCAGACTCCAAACCCCACCTTTCTTCTTTTCAAGAAACGACATTAAGGAACCCATCAGGGACCATAGCAACTTTTATTCACTGTTCAAAGGCTAACTCAACTATCACCATCCCAGTCTGTTCCTTGTTTATAGTTCTGATATTAGTATTCAAGGTTGGCAATTGTTTAAACACCAGCAGTTTACCTTATCACCAGGATTTGAACTGATACGACTACTTCTTTGAATAAAACTCTAATATGGACAAAGCAGATAGAGACACCATAATTAAAACAATGAGGCTAGAGATGGATTTATTTGATGTTGCAATGTATTTCTTTTAAAAACTAACACACTCAAAATGGTTTCTTTAGGTTTTCTCACAGATATAAATAATTGGCTATAAGAATTACCTAGTGGTTTCAATGCACCACGTATATGGAAAGGAATGTTGCTTCTTTTTCATTGAAATCTCTTTTCTTTTTGTATATGAACTATGCCAATCTTTAGATTCTCTTAAAAAACCTTCAAGCATTCTCAAAGCAGAACCAATATCTTAAAACATATTTACATTTTACATTTGGCTATTTCAATTACTGTGAATGGCTCCCTTTAGTTTTCACTGTCTTCATGCTTTGTTATGTTATTCCAATGCCTTTGAAAAAAAAGGCATTAAGAAGTTTGAGAAACAACAAAAGACCATATGCTTTAATCCTACCTGGCTCTTTTTATCTTAATATTTCTTGCCTTGTTACAAAGTAATTTTTAACATATTTTTATTTTCTAAAATGATAGCTTTAAACCAGTGTAAACCAAGAACATCTATGTAATACCTCTAAGATGTCTGCAACCATTTCTTCATACAATCCCTGAGCTCCATATCTCCCCTATTTTATTTTTTATATTCTTTAAGGGAGATTTTACTTTGAAATGCCATTAATAAAACATTCTACCAACATATTAAAACTTGCTAACTTGTACCCAAAATTATCTTTCCTGTAAACCATTCAAATTTATTATTCTATCCTTTAATTTTTTATTATTTATTTATTTACTTATTTACAGACAAGGTTTCACTCTGCCGCCCAGGCTGCAGTGCAGTGGTGCAATCACAGCTCAATGTATCCTTGACCTCTGCGGCTCAAGTGATCCTCCCACCTCAGCTGTGACTACAGGTTCCCGCCACCATGCCTGACTGATTTTTGTATATTTTGTAGAGACAGGGTTTCACCATATTGCCCAGGCTAGTCTCAAACTCCTGGGCTCAAGTGATCCAACTGCCTCAGCCTCCCAAAGTGCTGGAATGACAAGCGTGATTTACTGTGCCTGGCCTAAACATTTTTTAATAACAATTTCATTGAAATATAATTCACAAGCCATAAAATTTATCCATTTAAAGTGTGCAACTGAGTGGCTTTAAGTATATTTACAAAGTTTTACCACTGTGTATCTAATTTTGTAATATTTTCATCATCCTAAAAAGAAATACCATGCCCTTTAGCAGTCACTTCCTGTTCCTACTTCTCCTAACCCCTAGAAACTACTAATTTTCTCTCCAGATTTACCTATTCTATATATTTATATAAATGGAATCATACAATATGAAATATTTTACATCTTCCTTTGTTTATTTACTGTGACATTTTCAAGTTTCATCCATGTTGTAGCATGTACCAGTACTTCCTTCCTGTTTGTGACCAAACAAAATTCCTTTGCCCTTTTATTTTTATTTTTTATTATATTTTATTTATTTATTTATTTTGAGACAGAGTCTCATTCTGTAACCCGGGCTAGAGTGCAGTGGCACAATCTTGGCTCACTGAAGCCTCCATCTCCCGGTTTCAAGCGATTCTCCTTCCTCAGCCTCCCGAGTAGCTGGGATTACAGATGCCCACCACCACACCGGGCTAATCATTTTGTATTTTTAGTAGAGATGGGGTTTCACCATGTTGGCCAGGCTGGTCTCATCCTGACCTCAAGTGATCTTCCCGCCTTGGCCTTCCAAAGTGCTAGGATTACAGGCGTGAGCCACCACGCCCTGCCTCCTTCGCATTTTTAAAAACTACATTTTAAAATCCATTTTTCAGTTAATGGAGGATATGTGGGTTGTCTCTACTTTTTTTGCTACTGTAAGTAATGCTGCTATGGATATTTGTGTATTTTTTGTTTGTTTGTTTTTTGTTTTGAGACAGGGTCTCACTCTGTCACTCAGGCTGGAGTGCAGTGGCACGACCATGGCTCACTGGAGCCTCAATGTCTGGAGCTCAAGTGATGCTCCTACCTCAAACTCCTAGGTAGCTGGGACTATGAGTGCAGGCCACCATGCCTGGAGAGACAAAGCTCTCACTCTGTTGCCCAGGCTGGTCTTGAACTAATGGATTCAAGGGATACTGCCATCTCGGCCTCCCAAAGTGCTGGGATTACAGGTGTGAGCCACCACACTTGGCCCATGTATGAGTTTTTGTGTGAACATAGGTGTTCCCATCTCTTGGGCAAATACCTAAGAATAGAATTGCTGAATCGCATGGTACAATTTGTTTTCCAACTGTAGCTACACCAGTTTACAACCTCACCAGCAATGTATGAGTATTCCAGTTTGTTTTCTTTTTATTTTCTTTCTTTTCTTTTCTTTTCTTTTTTTTTTTTTTTTTTTTTTTTTTTTTTTTTTTTTTTGAGACAGAGTTGCTCTGTAACCCTGTAACCCAGGCTGGAGTGCAAAGTCACAATCTTGGCTCACTGCAACCTCCACCTCCTGGGTTCAAGTGATTCTTGTGCCTTAGCCTCCAGGTAGTTGGGATTACAGCCATGTGCCACCATGCCCAGCAAGTTTTTTGTGTTTTTAGGAGAGATAGAGTTTCACCATGTTGGCCAGGCTGATCTCAAACTCCTGACCTCTAGTGAACTGCCTGTCTTAGCCTCCCAAAGTGCTAGGATTACAGGTGTGAGCCACCACACCCAGCCCAGTCTTCCAGTTTCTCACCTCCTAGCCAACACTTGTTTTTGTCGTCTATTTTAGTCATAGAAGTAGGTGTGAAGTGGTATCTCACTATGGTTTTAATTTGCATTTCCCTAACAACTAATGAGGTTGAGTATGTTTTTATACGTTTTTTTGGCCATTTATATATCTTCTTCAGATAAATTTCTATTCAAATACTTTACCTTTTTAAAATTAGACCTTTGTCTTTTATTGTAGAGTTATCTCTACAAGAGATGCAAAAGAATGAATATCCAGTTTTTCTAATACCATTTGTTGAACAATTATTTTTTCCCATTGAACTGTCTTGGCACCCTTGTTGAAAATTAGTTGACCATAGTATAAAGGGTTATTTCTGTAATAACAGCTCTACAATACTGGAATTCCCTTATTAGATATGTTATTAGCAAATATTTTTTCCATTCTGTTTTCTTTTTACTTTCTTGATGATGTTCATTGAAACACAAAAATTTTTAATTTTGATGCAATTCAATTTATTTATCTTTTTCTTTTGTTGTTTATTCTTTTGTTTTCACATCTAAGAAAGCCTAATCCAAGGTCACAGTGATTTACTCCTACATTGTCTTCTAAAATATTTAAAGGTTAAGCTCTTATATTTAGGTCTGTGTCCATACACATATAATATTTGTATATGGTGTGAGGTAGGAGATATGTCTTCATTCTTTACATGAACTCAATGTTTACTATTTTGAAGAACTGCTAAATTTTTGTCCAAAGTTGCTGTATCACTTATAATCTCATCAGAAATTTAAGAAGATTTCAATTTCTGCACGTGCTATTCAATACCTGTTATTGTCATTGTCTATTACAGATGCAAAAGAATGAATACCCAGTTTTTCTAATTCTATTTGTTGAACAATTATTCTTTCCCATTGAACTGTCTTGGCACCCTTGTTGAAAATTAGTTGACCATAAGTATAAAGAGTTATTTCTGGACTTTCACTTCTATTCCATTTATTTATATTTCTATGCTCATGCCAGTACTATACTCTCTTGATTATTGTAGCTTTGTAGTTAATTTTGAAATCAAAAAGTGTGCATTCTCCTACTTTATTCTTTTTCAAGACTTTTATCTATTCTGGTCCCTTGTATTTCAATATGAATGTTAGAATTCTAGGGGACAGCAAATCTCTTCAGTTTTGCTGAAAAATCAACTCTTGAAAGGCAGATTAATAGCAGAAAAGGCATACAAATTTATTTAACATGTATATGTGGGATCCTTCAGAATAAAGAACTAAAGATACAGGGGAAATTGTCCATTTTTATGCTTAGAATCAACAGAGTATGGACAGCTATGTAGAAATGTGATTGGACAAAATGGGTTTGATCTAATTTTCATGGACTGAGTGGGGAAACCCAGCAAGGCCTGTCTCTACATTTGTCTTGGCCTCTCTGAGCATGTATTCCTTTCTTCTGAGTATAGGGAATTCTTCTCTGGAATGGGGGTCTTATGATCTGTAGTCAAACAAAGTAAGACAGATAATTTCTTTATGTCCAGTTTTTGCACAGAAAGGGAGGGGAAAAATTAGAGTAATATTTTTAAGTTTTATGGTTCATTTTCAGGAAGAGAGAATTAGTTTCTAAGGCTAGTCTTGGGGAAGAATGGGACTGAGACTCATGAGGGCAGGAGAAGGTCAAGGAAAAATGTTGCTTCTGAGGTCAGGGCTGAGGCCCTCATTTCATGGTATTATTTTCTCAGCCCCAGTTTCTGCAAATAAAGCAGTTGAGATTTTGATGGGAATTGTATTAAATCTACAGATCAATTTGGGAACTATTGTCATTTGATAATATTAAGTGTTGCGATACCTGAAGGTGAATATCTTTTCATTTGTAGTTACCAAGTGAAGTCATTTGGGCCTGGAATTTCCTTGTGGAAAATATTTTAGTTGCTAATTAAAACTTTTTACTAGTTATAGGTTTATTCAGATTTTTTCTTGAATTAGTATTGATAGTTTTTGTATTTCTAGGATATGTCCTTTTCATGTATGTTACCTAATGTGTTAGCATTCCATTTCTTGTAATATTTCTTGTTAATCTTTTTTATTTCTGTGAGGTAGGTAGTTGTTATTCTTGATTTTAGTATTAAATAATAATTTGAATATTTTCACATTTTTCTTTAGACAATCCAGCTAAAATTTCTATAAATTTTGTTGATTTTTTTCAAATTACCAACTTTTGGGTTTGCTGAACTTTTTTTTTTTTTTGACATTGAGTCTTGCTCTGTCCCCAGGCTGGAGTGCAGTGGTATGATCTCGGCTCACTGCAACCTCTGCCTTCCAGGTTCAAGCGATTCTCCTGCCTCAGCATCCCGAGTAGCTGGGACTACAGATGCATATCACCATGCCCAACTAATTTTTGTATTTTTAGTAGAGATGGGGTTTAACCTTGTTGGTCAGGATAGTCTCGATTTCTTGACCTCGTGATCTGCCCTCCTCGGCCTCCCAAAGTGCTGGGATTACAGGTGTGAACACCGCGTCCAGCCGGGTTTGCTGATTTTGATGACTGTTTTTCTATTCTCTGTTTCACTAATTTCTATTCTAATACCTATTATTTCTTTTCTTCTTCTTGCTTTGAGTTTAACTTGCCTTTTTTTTTTTTGGTTTCTTAAAATGGAAAGATGGGTTATTTATCTGAGACCTTTTTTCTTTTTAAATACAGACACTTGTAGATATAAATGTACCTCTAACCACTATGTTAGCTGCATCCTGTAAGTTTTGATATGTTGTGCTTTTGTTCTCATTCATCTCAAAGTAATTTCCTTTGGGATTTCTTCTTTAAGTCACTGGTTACTTAGGAGTGTGCTGTTTATGTTCCTTTTATTTGTGAATTTTACATTTCCTTCCGTTTCCTTCCTTCTGTTATTCCATTTCATTCTAGTTGGAAAGCAAACTTCGTATGGTTTAAATCCTTTTAAATATACTGATAGTTATTTTATGGCATAACAGATAGTCTATACTGGAGAATGTTCCATTTATACTTGATAAAAGTGTGCATTCTGCTTTTACTAGGTCAGTGTTCTGTAGATATCTATTAGATCAAGTTTGTTTATAGTGTTTTTTGAGTCTTTTATTTTCTTGTTCTTCTGACTAGTTGTTCTATCCGTTATTGAAAGTTGAGTATTGAAGTTATTGTACTTTTCAACTCCAGAAATTCTATTTTGCCTTTTTAAATAAGTTCTGTTTCTTCACTCATATTCTATTTGGTTTCTTTTAGTTCTTTGAACATAATCATAATAGTTGATTTAAAGTCATTGTCTAGTAAGTCCAAATTTTGACTTTCTTAGGGCCAATTTTTAACTGCTTTTTTTATTTGTTCAGGCCCTGCTTTCCTGTGTGTGTGTGTGTTTTATGATTTTTCAATTTAAAATACTAGACATGTAAAATAACATAATGTTGTAATTCTGAAATCAAATAACGCCTCACTACCCAGGATTTGTTACTGTTGCCATTTGTTGTCATTTTTTTTGTCGTTGATGCTGAGCAAAGCAAAGGACATTGCTTGTTTGATGACTTTCTTGGACTAATTTTGTAAAATCTGTGTTCTTTGTTGTTCCAGCCAGTGAAATTTCTTCTCAGTTAACTTAGTGATCAGTTAATAAATACACAGAGATTTCCTTAGAGGCTTGAACCAATAAGTTTCCAAATCTTTGTCAAGCTGTACTGTTTGTATTGTGGTCTATACCTTCAATGTTCCAGCACACATTTAAAACTCTGCCTTAGTCTCTACCTCCTGCTTGGAAAGGGCATCAACATCAGCCAAATGTGACAGATTAGAATTTTCTCAGGTCATTCCTGTATATGCACAGCCCTTCATATGAATGTGACCTTCTAGATTTTTAAGAATATGTTGGGCCTTTTCAAATCCCCCAGTGGGCATTTCATTCCCTTTTTCCCTTCTAAAATTCTTAGTCTGCCTCTTGCTAGCTACAACTGTTATCACTCCCTCAGCCAGCTGCAATGTTAAACAATTGTCATTATTTTCTACAACTTCCCTGGAGACAATACTCACATAGAGGGAGGTTTGAGTTAGGTCATATAAAGGCAAGCTCTAAGAATGGAGCTTTACTTAGAACCTGCTAGAAAAGTCAAATGGTAACATTTCTCTGGGGATGGCACTTTTAGGAAGCTCCAAACCCTCCATTGGCTGGTAGACTGCTGGTTGACCACTAACATAGTTGTGAGCCTGTTAGATTTCAATGCTGCTATGGAATAAGAAAGAGGGTAGTGGGAGTAGTGCAAGTTAAAATGTCAAAAAGTTCATTGTTCTTACTGAGATTCAGCCATTTTTCTCGCGTAAAAGCTGCGATTGTTGCACGTCTTCGGTTAATTTTCAGTTTTTAAACAGTTGATTTTGTCTATTATTGCCAGTTTTCCCATTTTCTCATTGCTTTTATGAGCAGCATTGTTTTATGACCTATTTTCAGGGATTTTTACTCTGCCATTATGGAAGTGCAAATTCTCCGTGAATGTCTCAGTGCTTTATTAATATCTCAAAATGGATAAATTCTACTCCACATCATTTTCCCCACATTTTAATGATCTTCTTATCTCAATGAATAGTCAAAATATTGATGAGACTTTATTAGCCAGAATCTTAGAGGCTAATTTTTGCACCTGTTTCTATTTCTCTCTTTTATTCCCCTATCGCATATTCAATCCATTACCAAGTGCAATGCATATTATTTCCTAAGTAACTCTCAAATCCATCCACATTTTGGCTCCATAGAAAACATGATGGTTTACTTATTATCTGACTCCAGGATACAATAACAACCCTTTAACTAATCTACTTGCATCTAGGCCAGTCCCATTTAATCATTTATCCACATTGTAGACTACATGACATTTTTTTAAATGCAAAAGATGGTCATTGTCACTTTTGGTTAAAACTCTTAAATACATTTGTATCCTCTTAAGGAAAAAGATAAACTTTCTTACTATGATTTTTAAAGCTCATATATGGCCCAAACTGTCTTTCACCATAAGATATTAGCATATGTTCTTCCCTCTACTTGGAAAATTTTCCCTCTGCCCTTGGTTGAGTAAAGTTTTACTTAGTCTTTATTTATATCTTGTGTGACTCCCCAGGAGATTTTTCTAATTCTCCAACTAAATCACATAGCACCATTCACCTGTTTTTCCTAGCAGTTATTCCAAGAGCAATTTCACATTTATTCATGTGATTATTTAATTAATATTGGTTTCTTCTATAAGACTATAAGCTCTATGAAGGCAGAGACTCTTTCTGATTTTGCTTACAGTTGTATTCCCACAGCTATACCATAATGACTGATGTAAATTTTGTAATCAAGAAATATTTATTAAGTAAATGAATGTTGGTAAGTGATTATGCTAAGGCTATAATGGGACAAGAAAAATTAATTCCTTCCCTTTTAGCCGAGAAGTTAAACAGAATAACTATCAAGCAGCTAAAGGAATTGGTCTAAGTTTGTTTCTCCTTCACTATTTTACTCTTCATTGATAGAAATATTAGTTGTTTGTTTTTTCAAAGATCCAAACAATGATATCAGGCTAAAGCAAACATGTGGAGAATCTATATGCTCAATTTAGTCAGCATAATCACATTTTAAAAATTATTTTGACAATGAAGTTCCTAATTGCACAATATTTAAGTATTAATATATAGCACTGATAAGCTAACAAATATTTTCTATATAACAGACATTTTCTGATCTAGCATTATGGAATAGATAGATTAAATAATTTAATTATCTTGAGTTGTTTGGGAACTATCCGTTTTTAAAAAGTGTTTTCAAGGCAAAGGAAAGGTGATTTTAAATATTTTTCTACTATATTGGGGAAAGCCTTTGATAACACTGATCTGTGGTTAACTATATTCTAAGTTAAGATACAAAAATGTGTCTTTTAGTGGAAATATCATCAGTCATCTAAATTAGGGGTCCCCAACCCCCAGACCACAGACTTGTGCTGATCTCTGGCCTGTTAGGAACCAGGATGCACAGCAGGAGGTAAGTGGTGGGAAGAGGCATTACCACCTGAGCTCCACCCCCTGTCAGATCAGTGGCAGCATTAGATTCTTATAGGAGCACAAAACCCATTGTGAACAGTGCATGTGAGGGACCTAGGCTGCTCGCTCCTGATGAGAATCTAACTAATGCCTGATGATCTGAGTGACCTGAGGTGGAACAGTGTTATCCAGAAATCGTTCCACAATTGGAATCCAATCCATGGAATAATTGCCTTCCATAAAACTAGTCCTTGGTTCCAAAAAGGTTGGGGACTGCTGATCTAAATGATTGACTTGCTTTCTTCTATTTGTATGTATTTTAAAAAAGATTTCTTGAGGATTGAATTGGGGGTTTATCACTTTGCTTTTACCATCAGAGGCCAAGGGTGCCAATAACACCCTATTTTGACATGACCTGACACAGCCCTATTGTAATATCAGTTTCCCTTTTAGAAAGATTGCCACCATGGCTTCATTTGTCTTAGAACTGTCATTTTATAACTAAGTATGTTGTCATGGATTTAAAATGCTTCAGATGACAGCTTTGGATTTCTTTGCTTAACTTTTTAAAGCATTCAAAGTTTAGCAATGTCAAGGATGAACTGTATGCCAATTTTAGATTTATTCTTGGCATAGAATTGTCCTTGCTGCACATTTGCTACCTGGAGATAGCTATTTCCTAGGAAATACATTTTTAATTTAGAGTATTTTTTCCTTCAAATGTAGAAAAAAATAGTTTTCCTTCTTATGCTGATTTTTTTTTCTCTAAATATACAAATCAACTGCTATGCCATTGTATTGCTCACTATAATTTCCCAGACATCATGCTAACTCTCTTACTGCTTTTGGGTAGTTTCTAAAATACAATACTCGAATTAAATATGTTCCCAGTAGATTTTACCCTTTAACTGTGTCCTTCTTTCTTTTTTATACTACTATTATATAGAACCTCTGAATGACTTTATTATATTCAGAGCATGACTGTTATGTCTTGCTATTTTTGTCTTTTCTACTTGAAATAGAGTTTTGTATTTCTCTAGCATTTCTGGGATAGGAGCCCATTAGTTGTAAATGCAAAATCTTCAAAAGTTTTCAAATAAAACACTTAAGCATAGAATATTACTGTAAGAGAATAAGCATATTTGGAACTTGTTTATTTTAATTTTCTTTGTTAGATCCATGGCGAAATAATTTCTACATCCGAATGTGTAAGAAAATTGTCATGAAATGTAATAACTTTTCAGATGTTTTCTGCCAAATATAAAAATAAACTTATACTTTAAAATAGTTTTAGGTTTACAGAAAAATCACAAAAATAGTACAAAGAGTTCACATATACCCCATACCTAGTTTCTCCTATTATTATCATCTTATATTAGTATGATAACTTTGTTACAATAAATATGACAACAATATTGGCACATTATTACTCACTAAAATTCCTAATTTCTTCATATTTCTTTAGTTTTTACTTACAACATTTTTCTGTCCAGGATTCCATCCAGGAAGCCACGTTACATAGTCATGGCTACTTAGCCTCCTCTTGGCTGTGACAGTTCCTCCAACATTCCTAGTTTTTGATGACCTTGACAGTTTAGAGGAGTACTAGTCAAATATTTTGTAGAATGTCTCTCACTTGAGATTTGTCTGATAGTTTTCTCATGATCAGAACTGTATCACATATTTTGTGGAGGAAGGCAAAGTACCAGTCTTATCACACAATATCAAGGGTACGTGCTATCAACTTGACTTATCACTGTTGATGTTAACTGTGATCACCTGGCTGAGGTAGTGTTTGTCAAGTTTCTCCACTGTAAAGTTACTCTTTTTTCCTCTTTTCAATGCTGTACTATTTGGAAGAAAGTGAGCATGCACAGCCCACACTTGAGGAGTGGACAGTAACGTTCCACCTCTTTGAGGGCAATGTCTACATAAATTATTTGGAATTCTTCTGCACTAGAGATTTGTTTGTTACCCCCTTATTTCTTTATTCAGTCAGTCATTTATATCAGCATAGACTCATGGACATTAATTTAAACTTTAAGTTATAATCCAATACCATTTTTATTTGTTTATTTATTAATGTACTTGAATTGCTCTAGCTTTGGCCATTGGGAGCACTTTCATTTGTGTCCTTTATCTTGTTGACATATCTCTGCTTTTTTTTTGGTTTTTGTTTTTTTAGCACCTCTTTACTTTCTGGCTTTACAAAATGCTCTGCTCCAGGCTCATCTTGTGTATTTTCTTTCCCAGTCATAAAATCAGCTATTTTTCCAAGGAGCTCTGGTTTGTTTTATTGGAGATCACAGTGCTAAGTGTTCTGTCATATTTTTTCAAACTAAATGGAGGGGACTGATCTTTCTTGAGCTTCTACTATAATCTTAAGCAGAGGCCAGCAAATGTTTTTTGTAAAGGGTCAGACCATAAATATCTTAGGCTTTGCAGACATATGGTCACTGTTACAACTACTAAACTGCTTTTGAAGCAAAAAAGAGCTATAGACAATATGTAAACAAATGGGTGTGGCTGTGTTTCATCAAAACTATTTTCAAAAGTAGGCGATAGGCCAAGTTTGGCCCACATTCCGTAGTTTGCTGCACCTGATTTAAGGGTGTATATGTGGCTTGTGAGTATGTAAGTGAAGGACAGAGTGCAAGGGAGAATGAAGGTGAGAGTGAAGGAGGAGGAAAGAGAAAGAGAGAGAGAGAAATACACTTTAGAGGGGAAAAAGTTGGGGATTAATTTTAAGTGGTATGATTATAAAACCAGTGTTATTTTAATTTTATTCTACTATCTTTCAGTCAACAGCTCTTCAAATTATGTTCTAGCAGTTCTCTGTATTTTTTTCCAACTCCCAGAAAGTAATAGACTATCTCATGTAGACTAATCAGATATTGTAAGTGGTACAACTGTAACAGTGATGCTGGTTCTACATGTCATACCTGTGTATTGATCTTATTTATTTTTGGTCACATATTGTACAGTTAAGTACTATAGGTTATCAATAAAAAGAAGTTAGACTGGGCATGGTGGCTCATGCCTGTAATCTCAGCACTTTGGGAGGTCGAGGTGGGTGGATCACGAGGTCAGGAGCTCTAGACCAGCCTGGCCAATATGGTGAAACCCCATCTCTACTAAAAATACAAAAAAACTAGGTGGGCGTGGTGGTGCATGCCTATAGTCCCAGTTACTAGGGAGGCTGAGGCAAGAGAATCACTTGAACCCAGGAGGCAGAGGTTGCAGTGAGCCAAGATTGTGCCACTGCACCCCAGCCTGGGCAATAGAGGGAAACTCTGTTCCAAAAAAAAAAAACAACTAGATTAATAAAACTAGCTTTCTTGGCTTTTTAAAATAATTTAATATAACTAGCCCAAGGAAGCTGTTTGATGAAGTATGCTGATTGAAAGCGTCATTCAAAGTAAATACATTTTTCAGTTAACATTGTTCACAACCAGCTACAAATCTGCGTAACTGTTTAATGAGAAGTCTTTTGCTTGCCAGCAAAAGCCGGTATACTGAGATGACAAGTTTAACAATAGTCTTCTCCAGAGTCTAAAAGAGGTCAATGAGGAAAAATGGATATGACAATTTAAACACAGAACTAAATCTTTAAAGAAAGAGAAGAATAAGGACCAAAGAAAAATTAAGGGACCTTAATGTGAATCATACTAATCTCTTACATCATTTAAGTCAATTTCTGAGCCAGATACTTTCCCTTTATATCAGTTCTATCTTTTCTGGATCTTTTTTTTGAACTATTCTTCAGTTTTAAGTCCTCATATTCACAAATTCTTCTGTGAATTTATAGTTCTGGATACTAAATTCATTGATCAAAGTTTCACTTACCAAGGCAGAACGGCTACTGAAAATAAACTTTGCTTCAGCTGTAAAACAAGGTTACCTGTGTAGTATATATTTTCTCCTTCAAACTGTTATAAATCATGGGTAATCAATACAGAGCTGGAAAAAAATAAAGTGTTCAAGGTATATCACACAATGTTTCTAGGCACGTTTTCTTTATGTAGGACATAACAGCTCTCTGTTATTGATTATACATTTTTATAATTGTTTAAATCTATTCTCCAAAATAGAACTCCAGTGAACTTTCTTAGACTGGCTTCAAATGAACTAAATCTTTCCTCCCATTAGGCCATTGATCAGTGATGGAGCTAAACCTACAGTGGAGTATTTAGATGAAACACCAGTTCATACAACTATTGACCACTCATTATATAATACTTCTGGGACAAGGACAAAGTCTGTGGGGAAACGTATTAGAATAGTGGAGTGGAAAAATGGGTATGAAGGTTAAATTGTTAGACTTTTTGGTCCAGTGTAATATTTCAGAGGATAATAATAGCAAGATTACTCTACTTGAGTAGTAATAGCAATAGCTGTGTCCATCAGTAAGGAAAACAGGAACCACTCTAGATATTTCAACAGCAGGGGGATTTAATGCAGGGAATTAGTTATAAAGTGGTTGGAAGGGCTGAGTGAACCAAAGAGTACAGGGAGTTATTCATGGGTATGGAGTTGTTATAACTCCTGGGCTGTAGTACACCTTGCCACTTCTTGGCTGGTGGCTCTGCTCGTGCTAGTATTGCAGTTTACTGAGCACCTGGGAGCCACACTGCTGCTGAGGAGCTCATCTGACACTGCTGCTATTTCTGCTGAGGCCATCTCCAAAGGTAGGAAAATGGTATCTCTCTTCCTCTTATTTTCCAGTCTCTGAACTTAACTAGTAAGGGAAATGTAGTTTGCAGGCTGTCACTCTTACAATTCAAAAGTGAACATAGGGCATCAGAAATAGCACCTATGCCAAGAGAAAAATAATCTAAAAGCAGACAATATAACAGACACTATTTGAAGATAGATGATAGATAGATATGCATTTAATTTTCATAACAACCCTGAATGGTAGATATGGCTTTACCCCTCTTTTACTGATGGGGAAACTGAAGAATAAAGAAGCTAGGTAATATGATCAAAACTGACATAGCTATTAAGAGGTGGAATTAGAATTTGAACCCAGGTCATATGATTCTAGAGTTCACACCTGCAATCATTGTGATGCAAGAGAGGCAAACCACAAAATTGGGGCTTAGCTGGGGAGTGTTCTTGGCTTCACCCAGAGAAGAATTAAAAGGCAAACCTGGCAGTACTAAACAGGAACTTATATTGAAGCACCAGTGTATAGCAACAGCAAAGCAGGACTGCCCCACAGCCAGGGAACCCAGAGTAGCAGCTGAGAGGCAGTTCTGCACTCATACTTACATCCACCTTAGACTATATGCAAATTAAGGGACAGTTTATGCAGAAATTTCTAGGAAGATGGTGGTAAGTTCCAGGTTTTGGGGTCATTGCCATGGAAAGGGGTAATAACTTTTGGGTGTTGCCATGGCAGTGGTAAACTGACATGGCAGGCTGGTGGGGATATCTTGTGGGGAGGTGCTTCCATCCAGGACCTGTTTTAGCTGCTCCTCAAATTGGTCTGGTGTCCGCGCTTCGCCTCCTACCTCAATTATACTACAATTCAACAAGTATAGGTGCTCCGGGCCCTCCTTCATATATCCAAGGGGAAAAGCCAGTCTTTTCCAGGGTCCCCTTCTAAATATTTCTGGTAAGCACCTCCCTAGTTTTTCATATGACCTGATCTTCGTTTGCCACAGCCATTGGCCAAACTGGACCTATATGACTCCTCTTTTTAATGCACCCAACAATGTTAATAATTAATTTCATATAGATTTCCTTCCCTTGTCCTCCCTTAAGCCACTGACTGCTGTTACCATCATACTGGCCTCAGTGTGAGGACAAACACTGTCTCACCTGTTTCTCTGCATGCCATAAGTGAAAATACCTCACCCAAACACGGAATGGACCCTTGCTTTAATTTCCCACAACACGTCTAAAGACAAGACTCAGCAGTATTTCATTAAAGTCTAGAGGTGATGAAAACACAGAATAAATTACAGTTATCATGATATAAGGCTGCTTTGGAAGAGTACTAGTCTAGGGCCATCCTTGAAGAGTCCCAGTCACAGGGTACCTCCTGGTCTGGTTTCTGTCTTGCCTCTGTGTGGCTGGGGCCAGGTTACTCTTACCACATAGAATGTTTTCAAGTCTGTCTATTATCAGAGCCCTGGCTTGCTATCCAAGTCTCATTTAAGGAAGGAGTCCCTTGCTCACTTCAGCTTAAGACTGAATTTCCCAGACTTATTTCCTTTCCCTCGCTAAGAAAAAGTATTTAAAATCTAGGATGTAAAAGGATGACTGCACCTTCTTCTTGAGGCCTAAAAAAGCACTAACAGGTCTGCCCCAGGTTTATCTAATTCTCTAAGATTATACAGTTTCATTTGATTTACTATTTACTATTGATAGAGTACCAGACTCTGTGCAGTAAGATATTAACCTTCAGAAGGCTGTTAAATTGCAAATGATTTTTATCTAGTTGAGTTGCAAATAATTTCTATCTTATAGAAAACATAACCCTAAAGGTTACTTGTTTTGGTCCTGGAGCACATTAAATCATTTTGTATTTAATTTAGCAACATAATTTCAGCATTTTTTCTCTTTCTGTAATTATACATACTTTGGTCTTTTCTATACTACTTTGAACCAATTTATCCTTTGGTTTAATTCCTCCTTAAGGTTTTTAATGTGAGCTCACTTTATGTTTTTTGAGTTACATTTTTATCTTTTAGAAAATTATACTTTGACAGTCATTTTTTCACATGATTAATAAAAACGGAAATGGTCACTTTCTTCAGAGCAAATATCACCACCAGGTTTACAACTGATATTTGTGGGACCTGGAGAACATTGCAAATGTAGGAGGTTCACATACAATATGACTAAATAAGTACAAGTTAGAAATCCGAACTTCAGACTACTACATGAAATATAGTACACTGTTCTTTTTTAACAAGCATCCCTTTATAATGAACACATTGAAAAATATGTATTAAACTTTAGTAACTCTTTATTATTAAAGGTCAAAAAATGTTTTAAATGACCAAATTTAAATTATTATAACATGTTCCTGGCTGCTTCATTAAAATGAGTAAAGTATTTGAAAGGTTAATAAGCAAAGCATATATACATATATTTATCAGTCATTAAGTATTTATTTTACATATTATTTTTATTGCATTCATGTCAACAAAGTTACTTATATATTGTTATAATCATGGCTTTCACATAAATTGTATTCTTTTGACAGTAAGACAAAATTAGACAACCTTTTCTGAATCATCAAAATGCTTAGGGTTTGTTTTAATAACTTCATTTTGAAAAAGTATCTGAAATTGCTAATAAAGCTATAAAGCAATATTTATATTTGGAACTACCCTATAAAATTATATGTTCAAACATTGTAATAAGGGTAACATTTGAAAAATTAACACTTTACAGAAACTATCACATAAATAGTTCAATTATATACTTTTATATTACTTATATCAAGATTTTTACCCTCATAATGCATCATCTAAAACTATACATGTTTCTTCTTCCTAATTCTTCAATGCTAGAATAGTATAAAGAAAATTTAAAATAGAACTATATGACTCAAATCTTCCTGCATTAGGAGTATACCTTAAATTTATAATAGAAAGCTTTTTTTTTTTTTTTTGACAGAGTCTCACTCTGTTGCCCAGGCTGCAGTGCAGTGGCGCCATCTCGGCTCACTGCAAGCTCCGCCTCCCAGGTTCACGCCATTCTCCTGCCTCAGCCTCCCGAGTAGCTGGGACTGCAGGCACCCGCCACCACGCCAGGCTAATTTTTTGTATTTTTTTAGTAGAGGCGGGGTTTCACCATGTTAGCCAGGATGGTCTCCATCTCCTGACCTCGTGATCCACCCGCCTTGGCCTCCCAAAGTGCTGGGATTACAGGAGTGAGCCACTGTGCCCGGCCTAGAAAGCATTTTTTTTAAATAGAAATTAGTTTCAGTTTATTTGTACATGAATCTTTTTCTTCATCATCATGCAAATATTTTTCATTTATTTAATTTCTTCCTATTTTATTAGAAAATCAGTTTTGTTGACATTTTCTCATGCATTTTTTAAGTTTAGAAACAACATTTTCCCTAAATTTTTACATAATGTACCTTACCCTGTCAAAAATTGAAGTAGCCAACCTTAGATTACTTACCTTTTTAATTGATTGCTGACATTATCAATGGCAAGCAACAATTTATACCAAACAATGACAGATAGTACAAAGTCAAGGTTGATTTTATTTTTTTCAAAGACCATAGTTCACTATTTTTTTGTTGTTTTTGGCATTTAAAAGATTGTTTTAATATGTCTAATAGTCTATCCAATTATTTATAACAAGCCCAGTGGGGATTTTTGATACATGATAAACATACTCTGCAATTAAAGTTTATGCAGCAAATATACAACAATTTTGAGCACCACCTGTATAAAATTACAGGTAGATTAAAAATATTAACAAACCTTGAAACCTCAAATTTTCACCACAACAATATACAATTTTTATACTATTTCAAAGGTACAATCCCATACTTATATATATTGCATGAGATTCTCAGATGTATTATGGAATTTGTCAAGGAAGAATTCTGTGCTTAAGGTAGATTCTTTATAATTTAATCTTTCTGGGTCAAGGCATGGACTAATGAACTTCATTTAACAAGATCATGGTTTGGTATAATAGTTGGATAAATATATGAAATATAGAAATTCCACAAATTCCTCCCAAAACAGAACGAGAGCTTTAAGTACCCCCTTTTCTCAGCGCTTCTTGAGTTTAGGGTGGTTTCACTATTCACTCCTTATTTGAGAACCTTCTGTCGTTTTCTTTAATTCCTCTAGCATATATTGTTTTAACAGCACATACTTGATATTTCCATAGTTTGTCCGAGAGTGATAATAATGTGGCATTTGGTATTTTTATTTTATGAAATATGTCAAAAAAATGTTTACACTGTTGGCATAGTTGAAGCCACATTTCTTTCTAGGAGGTCAAAATAAGCCCATATATAGCACAAAGAATGATTCTAGCTTTTTGTCTACAATTCTAGAAGTACATATTTGTTTTTTAGAGATGCGTTTAGCACTATTTCATGAGCTTCCCCTTGACAATTTTTTAACTAATTTAATAAAATGAAAAAAATCAACCATTTTTGAAACTTCAATTAAATCCCACTAAATATTTTTATAAAATATAACTATTTTGATTTCCAATGTTCAGTGTCCTGCTTAGTACCTCTGAATATTTGGTATCACACTTTACCCATATTAGGTCTACTCAAGCACTGTCCACTAGAAATACAATGTGAGCCACATAAGTAGTTTTGAACAAATGAAAAAAGTAAAAATAAGAGGTAAAATTTTAATGATATATTGTATTTTAGTCAACATATCTAAAAGCAATGTCATTTCAACATAAAATCAATATAAAACATTATTAAGATCGATGCCATTCTTTTTTTCTCACAGTAAGTCTTCAGAATTCAGTGTTTATTTTGCACCTACAGCACTCTGGGCCAGCCTCACTTCAAGTGTTCAGTGGTCACATTGGCTAGCAGCTACCATATTGTAAGTATAAATACAGACCAATGTGAATTCAAATTTAAGAGAAATATGAGTGGTATTATAAAATGTTTTTCAGCCTTCATTGGTGACTCTCACAAATACTGCACATTTTGAAAGTACTGCTGAGGCTGCAAACTGGAACAGGGGGCAAGTAAATGGACACTCAGCACTCCAGGGTAATAGTATCTTGTTAGGCAAGGTCTCGTATGCCTAAGAAAAGGGATTCCACAAGTTAGTTAATTTATGTTTTCTCTTTCCGTTTACCACTCTTCACCCCTCAATTTGTCTCCTCAACTGTCTCAACTTCAACAGCAGCATCACTCATAAGCCTCCATACCTACTAAGAGCAGTTGTCTTTGTTTTGACAAGAGGTGTGAAGGAGCCTTTCTTGGGGCTTGACTAGTGTTTGTAACATGTAGAGCCCTCTTAAGTGCTGCATCCACCATTTACTCCTGGTTAAACTTGAAATAATTCTGATCCTCAGTGTCTAAGGCTCTGCTTTTTATTTTCCGAGTAACCGTCCAAAGAAGAATACATGATCTTTACAAAAACAAATACTTTGCTACTGCAAATCATCCTGCTGAACCAGGATGATTCTCTGTCTCTCTCTCCTCTCTCTCTCTCTTCTCTCTCTCTGTGTGTGTGTGTGTGAGAGAGAGAAAGAGAGAGAGATATTTTGGACAAAGAAAAAAACAAGTCTTCAGAAATAGAGCTGTTATAGCTCTGATTAAAATGGACCAATTAATTGTCCCAATTTTCTTCAAGAACGAAACAGGAGTTAGAGAACTTGCTTTATTTGTGTGTAACAAAATAGCCTAATAAGATGCTCCCTCTTCCCCAACAAAGCAATCAATTCAAATTCCACCATTTCTCTGAAATTCCTTTCCAAACCTCTGTTTTCTAATTTTATCTGACCTCAGACTATAAGAACAGTGACATTTTTCTTTTTTAAAAAATTATTTTTATTTTAAGTTCTGGGGTACATGTACAGCATGTGCAGGTTTGTTACATAGGTAAACGTGTGCCATGGTGGTTTGCTGCACCTATCAACCCATCACCTAGGTATTAAGCCCAACATGCATTAGCTGTTTTTCCTAGTGCACTCCTTACCCTCACTCCACCCCACGACAGGCCCCAGTGTGTGCTGTTCCCTTCCCTGTCTTCATGTGTGCTCATTGTTCAGCTCTCACTTGTAAGTGAGAACATGTGGTGTTTGATTTTCTGTTCCCATGTTAGTTTGCTGAGGTTAATGGCTTCCAGCTCCATCCACGCGCCTGAAAAGGACATGATCTTATTCCTTTCTATGGCTGCATAGTATTCCATGGTGTTTATGTACGACATTTTCTTTATCTAGTTTATCATTGTTGGGCATTTGGGTTGATTCCATGTCTTTGCTATTGTGAATAGTGCTACAGTGAACATATGTGTGTATGTATCTTTATAATAGAATGATTTATATGCCTTTGAATCTAAAAGAAACATAAACAAATTTACAAAACAAACAAACAAACAAAAACCCAAACAACCCCTTTAAAAAGTGGGCAAAGTACATGAATAGACATTTCTCAAAAGAAGACATTCTTGCAGGCAACAAACATGAAAAAAAGCTCGACATCACTGATCATTAGAGAAATGCAAATCAAAACCACAGGGAGATACCATCTCATGCCAGTCAGAATGGTGATTATTAAAAAGTCAAGAAACAAAAGATGCTGGTGCAGTTTTGAAGAAATAGGAACGCTTTTACACTGTTGGTGGGAAAGTAAATTAGTTCAAGCATTGTGGGAGACGATGTGGCGATTCTTTAAAGATACAGAACCAGAAATACCATCTGACCCAGCAATCCCGTTACTGGGCATATACCCAAAGGACATTTTTCAAAATTGATATCTAAAGTGATTAATGAATATTTTTCCAAGTAATTCATTTATTCACATAAAAATATTTTATACTGCATTTGTTCATTTCACCACCATTCTAGTTGCTAGGAGTAAAATCATACAATCCCTATTTTTGGTCTTTTAAAAAGATGCATGTCATTGTCTGGATTATTTATTTGTCCAAGTGAAAATATTTCTGTAGACAAGGTGACTTGGGAGAACAGAAGAAGGATGTATTAGTCAAGCAGGCATGGCATCCATTCCCAGTGCTATTTCTCCAGGGTAATAAGAATTAAATTCAGTTCCCCATATTAATCTGTATTCATTTTCCAACTATTGATGACCTTGAAACCATGAAACCACAATTCAACTGGGGGCTGAACCCAGCTGAAACTCCCTTCTAAGAATATGCTAAAGCCATAGAGAAAAATAAATTCAACCCACTTGCAGCCACATCTTTACAATTCCCACAACTGTCCCTCTTGCATAAAAATGCTGATTCTGATGGGGGGATCAATGCATTATCTGTTATTTCATATAACGTGCATCATCACTCCTCTTTATTTATGGGCAAAATGGTGGATTGAAAACAGCACAATTAATATTAAAGATAGTAACACAATGACTTTTAGAAATTGATGCTAAGAATACAATTTGTTAACTTCACACAGCCATTGACTTAACTGTCTATAATTGTAATACAGGAAAGGAGGGTGTGGGTGTGTTTCTGGGTTTGGGCGCCACAGCTCAGAAAATACACCAGTGAATCCTGGCCCATGAGGACTTACTAGAGTGTTCAAAAATAATGAACTCAAAAGGACAGTGAAGAGGAAAAAATCAACAGTATTTATTCTGATTTACTTAAATCAGAGGTGTGGTAAATTAATGTTTTTTTAATTGAAAATATTTATGAAATTTTATATGTATTTAAAATAAAAATTGTATTAAATGTTCATTCTGTAGTTCCTCAAAAACAATGTTAGCTAAATATATATATATACACACACATATATACACACACAAACACTCTCTTTAAAGTAGCTCAAAGAATGTTCACGTATATTTTCCCATTTATCTTCATAAGAGTCCCTATGAGATACAGAGGGGTTATTATTATCACCTCCTTTGAAACAGGGAATGTGAAAGAACAATAGGTTAAATTAATAGTGGCAACCATAAATTGATTTATAGCTTTGAAACCTCGCAAAATAAAATCATGCTTAGTTTACAATTTATTTTTAGAAATAATGGCTTCCCGGGTGTTTTAAAGGCATTATTTATCACCTTAGACTTTATCTGATAATTGTAAAATGTAGAGGTTTTTCAATTACCCTAGAGGCTCATATTTTATTTCTCGAGATATAATCCACATAAGAAAATAATGCCTGAATGAAGTATGTAAATATTAATAGAATTTTGGTCAATAATTAACCGGTGAAGAAAATTCAACAATTTCTACATACGCATGAGTACTTGAGGAATTAATTTATGGATAAACGTCAAAAATGCAATTCACGTTTCCTGGTACAGCTTTACTATTCTAAACATACCTCACAAAATCATTCACTTTAAACTGTGTCATATTGAAATATTTCATGAGGATGTAAAATGGCTAATATACAATTCAGATTACTTTTATAACTTGGTTCAAATGGAAATATGGGGTGGGGGGACGTCCAATATGTTTTCGTTACAAAAAGAGACAACAAAAACACAGACAATAAATTAGTCTCTAAACCTTGCCTTAATAGACTGTCTACTCTTGTAGGCAACTGTTGGGAATGGTTTAATTTATGTCCTAGCCTAAGGGGGTATGCCAGAGAGACTTTCACATATGTTACAGTATTTAGCTTTTCCCTCTGTCTTCTCCCAGTATTGACATTATCTTTTCTTTGCTAATCTTAACATATAAAAAGGGTTTTTTTTAAAAAAAAAAAAAAGGAGGCAAGATGATAGAATCATTTTTTTTGCTTTCTTTCCTCATTCTTCCTTCTTTATTTTTTAAATAAAGAGATTTTGTATGTATAATTTGAATACCATGAAAATGTAGGGTTCTTCATCTCCTGAATATAGTTCCTAGAAGAGAACTCTGTAAATGTGCTTCTTTAGCTCCCTTTAAGAACATGTATTTACTTCTCTTGTGAGGGTATGCACACTCCACATACAGTTTATCCTGTACTGATAAACTATATCTACAGCCATGGAGCCACTGCTATATCCCATTACATGTTGCAGAATTACTTGAACATAACTGAAGGTTGTATATCAAGGGCAGAATTTGATGGCACGTTGGAGATCGAAGCGTATCTGGAATGAGGAAATACCTGTAAAGTATCTGGCACATTGCCTGAGTAGCACATCAAAAGCACTGAATAAATCCTGGTTACCTTTTCCTTCCCTCTTTCATATTACAGGTGTCAGCCAAGTCATTGTCCAGCTTGTAAAGCATTACGGTCTGTATTAGCATGTGTGAGAAGCACAGAGGGAGAATTTCTAACTTTCTGGGCTCTGAGGCTCAGTAACTGCCCTCGACAACAATGAGAAGCTCAAACCAACTGTATATTAGGCTTGTTGACCATTTAAACTGCACACTGTTAGTTTTTCTGAAGAGCTGTTTCGTTTGCTGTCAACACAGAGCAAAGTGTCTTTGATACTACAAGGCACTTGAGCTTCTTGTCATTGACTCTTTTTTAAATTTAGTTTTGATAAGAATAATTCTCCTTTTCATAAAAGCATTGTGATAAAATGAGGATGTTTAGTGAACACAATGCTGATGACATTTTCAGATCTGAAGTGAATAGGCTTTATATGTCTCCATAACTAGATCATCACTCAGAGCCAAAAGCAGAAAATCAGATGGTCTTGTGATTCATCACAGTCCTGAACCCATCTTGTTCAGATGCAAACTATTTTGATTGGATTTGGACCAGGCTTGAATATTGGAGATGGAAGGTGGGGGTGTGTGGAAAACTGGAGGGAGCTGATCAGATTCTCTGTCTGGAATCAATTTGGTTTACTATTTGGTTCTTCACAAATTCACTGACATCTTTGAGAGCAGTTTTCTGTCTTCTGCTACTTTTGTTTTTGTTTTGTGCAGCACCTATTACAGTATGAGCTCACCTGAAGGAGCCCACTAATATTTCTAAATCACACTAGTAAGATAAAAAGTCTCCCCTGAACACTCAATCTAAGGGGACCCCCCCAAGCACTGCATAGCCCATCTATCTATTATATTTCACTTGTTGCCTTTATCACTTTCTGACATTTTCAGTTCATTTGGTTTCCTGTTTATTACCTGGTATCCCCATGAGGGCAGAGCCCTCAGCACATAGAAAACTGCCTGAATTATTAAAGATATTAAATAGTATAAGTATTTGTTGAATAAATAAATAAATAAGTGAAGAATGCTAAGGTACTTAAGGATTTCCTTTTTAGGAAAGTAATTACCACTGCCAGGCTGGTGTATTTAACTTAGTTTTGAACTATAAACACACCCCTAGAAAATAATGAAACAGCTCTGCCCCGTCACACCCTTGAGTCTCCTGAAATAATACAAGGAAAAACAGGCTTAGTCTCCTAAAAATCTATGAGTAGTTCCAGCTAATCTTTAGTTCCATGAAACTGAAACCAAAGGAACTCTGGAATGTATCAGATATTAGGAGTTTGGCTCTAATTGAGTCAAATTAGGAATATGATGAACCAAACAAAGTGCAATTGATAGCATTATTTTGGGGACATAAAATTATTTGTTAGAAGGGTGCTGAACTAGGGATAAAGTCTTTGCGTCATTAGAAGCTACTTTTCATCAGGAGAAGAGTTAAAACAAATAGAAATAAAGGCTATTCTACTGTTGGTTGTCATCCACCATAAACCAACAATCTCCTAGATCAGGGGTCCCCAACCCCAGGCTGCGGACCAGTACCAGTCTACCGCATGATAGGAACCCAGCTGCCCAGGAGGAGGTGAACAGTGGGCCAGTGAGCATTATTGCCAGTGCGCATTATTGCCTAAGCTCTGCCTCCTGTGAGATCAGTGCAGGCATTAGATTCTCAGATGCACAAATGCTATTGTGAACTGCCATGTAAAGGATCTAGGTTGTGTGCTCCTTAAGAGAATCTAACTAATGCCTGATGATCTGAGGTGGAACAGTTTTATCCACCCCCACAACCCTGCCAGTCTGAAACCAGTCCCTGGTGCCAAAAAGGCTGGAGACTGTTCTAGATTATTACGTATAAATAGGATATGGAGCCTAAAAACTCTTCCTTGTAATTCACATGCATAGTTGTTGGTAAAGAATTTCTGTTACTATACTGAAAGAGAAGCTGACCAGTAATGTGTGATCAGACTAAAACTCAATGTAGCAATGACCTGCATAGCCAAAGTAGTCAGCCTGATGAGGAATACATGTCTAGAAAATTATTCTTCTCTGTTTGATCACAAAGAGGTTGATATAATAGGGTCTTTCACTGGACTGAGAGGCCTAATGTCTATTTCAGGTTCAATGTGCCTAAAGAAAAAGTGTATTTGTATTATACAGGAGGTTATTTGCAGTAGTGAACACAAAAATGTTAGTCATTTAAGATAATGATTACTTCTCACTTGTGTTGTATGTCACCAAGGGTTAGCCTCGGAGCTCTGCACATCATGGTTACTCAAGGACCTAAATTGAAAGTAATTTCGTTAATTTATCAATAGGGTTGCTATTTCAACATCATGCCTCCCATTTGCCTTAGCAGGAAAGGTGAGCATGAACATTTGTTCTCCCCTCTGAAATGCTTCTTTCAAAACAGACAAAGAGACTGTCGTCCCTGCTCCTCACATTTAATAGACCTGTGCAGGTCACACAGGCATTCCTAACTTTAATAGAATATAGTTTCTTCTTGTCCATCCAGTAAAGCTTTAGTTATGTCTGCTACAACAGCTCTGAGTACGAAAAAAGTGTTACAATGGAAGCTGAGTGCAGCAGGGTGTCATAATGCAAAAAGAGAACAAAAGACTTAGCAGAAAATCTAGAGATATTGGCAGCAGAAAAAAAAATGGGTATGGTGTAGTCAGTAAAAGGGAGCAGTGTCACCTCCAAATCTCCCTTCCTTTTCCTTCATTTAACTTTTGATTTCTCCTCTTTCTCTCCTTTTTTCTCTCATCCAGTATCTCATGCACACCACAAATAAAATTCTAAGGTTCCCCCTGCCCCAAACATCTGAATGGACCCAACCTCTTGGCCAAGGGCATTCCAAAATTAACCTGAAAAACTAGATCAGACCATGATGGGAAGGAGAGGTCCGATATGCCTCATTATGCCCTTCTTCCTTTTGGAATTCAAGAAAACCCAACCAGTATTAACATCAACATAGACAGTAAGTCTGATTAGAAACATTTACAATCTATTCTCTCTGAAGCCTGGAGGCTTCATCTGCTTGATAAAACCTTTGTCTCCACAACCCCTTATTATAACTTAGACATTCCTTCCTATTGGTAACAACTCTTTCAACCAATTGCCAATCAGAACATTTTTAAATCTACCTATGATGTGGAAGCCCTCACCCTCACCACCCCCCGCTTCAAGCTGTCCTGCCCTTCAAGATTGAACTAATGTAAATCTTACATATATTGATTGATGTATTATGTCTCCCTGAAAACAAGCCCTACCCTAATCACCTTTGGGACATGTCATCAGGACCTCTTGAGGCTGTGTCATGAGTATGTCCTTAGCCTTGGCAAAATTAACTTTTTAAATTGATTGAGACCTGTGTCAGATACTTTTGGGTTTACACGCATGTGGGATTAGGATATTGCTAAAAACTTGGAGGTAAAAAGATGGCGTATTCTGAATACCTAATGATGTTACTCAGATCACAGACCTGGCTCCACCATCATCTCAGGTCCTTTCAGGTTTTGGGGTGATAATGACAAGGCACATTCACATGTACTCATTTTCAGGTTAAGAATGTGAGGGCACTTTATCGCTGGCTGTCACTGTGGGTACAGAGTATGGGCTGATCTAATAGAAGGAGCAGGAATTAGAAATTTATCTCAACAGTCTGTAACACCCCATTGTATCATTTTCTTCCTTTCAGTGAAAAGATGTATATTTATTGACACATCATGGTAGCCAACAGACAGGCAAAGAGCATGCGTGGCTCCACCAAGCTATTCTCAAAAGGAGGCCAGTGGCTTTACCTTTTAAGCACCTGAGCTATTGAAAATATAGTTCTTCTCTGTCATCACTAGAGAGGCTCAGCTGGTTCACTTCACTTCTTCCCAGTCATACTTATTTAAATACAAACCCAAATGTACATCATCATAACAAATTACTCATTTTTTAGTCTAAAAGCTTTTTCAAATTTTGTTTGGTGATCATCTAAACAGGATCTTCGTCTATAAGCCATGCCTAAAATATTCACAGGATTTTCTCTGATTATAAGTACAAGCTGTATCTAAAATAGTTTACTGTAAAAAATGTAGAATGATATAAAATGAAATGCTATAACACAAAATAAATTACAATGTGCTAATTTTATTTTAGTAATAAAATTACAAAAGTAATAACTAATGTTTTGATGAGCATTTCCTGTGTGCCAGGCATTCTGTTGAGTCTTTTATGTAGGCATTCTTATTTAATCATCACGAGAAACCTATGACAGAGTTTCTGTTATTGTCCCCAAAGTGACAAGAGAAGAACCGAGAAATTAAATAACTTTACCAAAAGTTGGAGACAGGACTATACTCTTTGATATTCATCATGATATATAGCTAATACAAATGCACAAGAAGCAATGAGAGTAGAGGCGAAGTTCTGTCTAAGTTTTCTGGAAGAAATCACATCAATAAAACCTTTACAGAAAATGTGATATTTTGAGGCAGAACTTGAGAACCCTTAGTAGTTTGCCTGTCCTATAAGCATTCTAGGCTGAGGGAAAAACATGTTAGAATAATATGAAGTTTAGAGGAAGTAAAGGAAACTAAGACTCAATAGGTTAAAAGATTAAATTGCAAAGTGCCTTTTGAGCCAAGCATAAGAGTATATGGATTGTACAACGTAGGTGATGGGGAACTATTGAAGAATTATGAGCAAAAGGTAGCTCTGTATTATTTGCTTATGAAAAAAATAACAGCCTGTGGCAATGGAAGATGGATTGGAATAATATGGAAGGGAACTGTGGTGCTCACGCCTGTAATCCCAACACTTTGGGAGGCCAAGGTGGGTGGATAATTTGAGGTCAGGGGTTTGAGACCAGCCTGGCCAACATAGTGAAACCCTGCCTCTACTAAAAATACAAAAATTATCCGGGCACGGTTGTGTGCACCTGTAGTCCCAGCCACTGGGGAGGCTAAGGCAGGAGAATTGCTTGAACACAGGAGGTGGAGGTTGGAGTGAGCCGAGACTGCACCACTGCACTCCAGCCTGGGCGACAGCACAAGACTCTGTCTCAAAAAAAAAATATGGAGGGAACTCTAGACTCTTTAAATATATTGCACAAATATAGGTCTCAGAATCAATTAGTATAAAAAAATATGAATTACAGAGCCACACAGACCTGGGTTTGAAACCTAGTTGTACTATTAATACATAGTAACTCTGACTGCTATAATATTTTTTAACTTTTTTAAAGTCTTTTTTTATCAGTAAAATAGAAATGACCACAATACTTACCTTATTAGAATTGTTTAATGATTTAGTATAATAATGATTATCAACCCCTTAGCATAATTCCCTAAATATACTATGCACTAAAAGCAATAAGCTATTATTATTATGAAAATGCTTCCTATAGTATTTGGCATGAAGTTGGTTCTTGGGAATTGGTAGCCTTTTTCTGTACCCATATCATCATCTTTATCAATCTACTTACCTACATACCTCAGTTGTAGTACCAGAATGTATTGCAGATAATGAATTAGACCACTGACAAGAAACATAAAGAACAGAAAATAACCTTCTGTGAACTTTTTCTACAGGATAAATAATAGGAACCAAGACCCTTTCTCTCTATATATCCTCTTTCAAAGACCCGGTTCTCCCAGAGGGAATCAGAGAAGATCCTACATATTATACATGGGGAGACAGACATCTGATGAAAGCAAGAAGAAAATGTTATGGGCTGTGGTTTTTCAGGAGGTAGAAAGTAGAGCTTATTATGCCACAGGCCCTAAGATGGTGGCCTCAGTAAAAAGCAGGAGTGAAAAAATTTCCTCTTTTGTAAATATCTCAGATGAAGCTACAGCAATATCAATGCAAGGGACATGGTAGTATGAGAAAGGAAAATAAATTTTGATAGCTTCCTATAAAAGTTAATGTTTAAAGAATCTCTTATATGTATAATTTTGATTCTATAATACTTAAAAATATGTGTGTGGCATATCCTTCAACATATATATATATATAATTTACACTTTAATTAGAAAAAACAAACTCTCTAAGTAATGCAAGAAGGAAAATAGCTAACACAAGGAGCTAGAATATTGGGAAAACATTGAGTATGTTGAAAGAGCAGAGACTGAGAAAAGCCACCTTAACTCTCAGGTCCACTGCAAGCTTTCTGAGAGTCAGGCAACTGCAGTAAACAAGAATTCACTGTGTGTGTTTGTAGCTGCCTCTAGGCCAAAGGCAGATAATTTTTAGGAGAATTCCCAGAAGCCGTTTCAAAACTTCATATCTGCTGAAGCTCACATATATCCCACTGATGCCCCAAGAGCAATAAGACATTTTTAGCCTCTCTTAAGCTTTCTGTTTCTCACATGAATGCCTCTCATTGGTAAATCTAGGCCACAATCCAGTTGTGAAAACAGAATAAAAGGGAAAAACAGAAGAATTTCTAAATAGTGCTAACTTGCCAAGAGTCAGAGATAGTGATAGAAAATAACTTTTATACTAAACTTGGTAGTATATTATTCCACTGAAGATAAGATATTCATTAAAATTTTAGCCTAGAACTTTTTAGTTTGTCAAAAGATTATGGAATTTATTTATAATGATATGTGTACTTTCAGCATATTTCTTTATACATTGTTTTAAACATATGCATACTTCATAGAAGATTAACATGCAAACAAATGTAGATATCAACTAGAATAGTCTTTTCAATGAATGATGCTAGAACAAATGGATCTCCACATGTAGAAGAATGAAGTTAAACCCTACCATACACCATATACAAATATTATTCAAAATGGATCAGAGACATAAATATAATATATAAATGATAAAAATTACCAGAAGGAAACATAAGAATAAATCTTCATGACTTTTGGATTAGGTAATGCTTTTTTAAATAGAACACCAAATGCACAAAGAAGTAGGTGAATCCATCCTCATCAAAATGAAAAACTTGGTTTCAAAAGACAGCATTGATAAAGTAAAAAGACCACTCAAAGAATAGGAGAAAATATTTGCAAATTATAGATATGATAAAGAACTTAATCGAGAATATGTAAAGGAGACTTATAAGTCAACAACAAAAAGATAAAGTCCCAACTAAAACACAAACAAAAGATGTAAATAGCCATATCTGCAAAATAGAAACAAATAAAAATATGTACACATGAAAAAAGATTCAAATTAGTTATCAGGGAAATTGAATCAAAACCACAATGAGATACCAAATCACATACACTGGGATGGCTAAAATAAAAGACACAATTTGAGCATCTGTAATCTGAAATCACTAATTCTCCAAAATCCAATTTTTTCTGAGCACCAACATAATGCAACAAGTGAAAAATTTCATGCCTGACCTCATGTGATCGGTCACAGTCAAAATGCAGGTGCACAATACATAGATTATTCAGTGTCCTCAAGGGGAGAATGACATTTGCAGCTGCCTTCAGATGTGGTATATTTTTTCCACACCTGCCCAGTTCCCCCCAACAAGCATGTCCACAAAAGGTAAAAAAATGGCATGTGTGCAGGTTGGACAAACCAAATGACAAGTTCCCCATGATGCCCCAAGTGGGGCCAAGACCTACTTGCATTGCTCACAATGGTTTTTTGTGTATTCTCTCCTCTGTGGTGTAAAGGTGTTGTTGAAAATGTCAAAAAGGCCTGAAGGTACCCCTATAGATAACAGTGATAAGAGAAAGAGAGGCTATTTATGTTTTTCTATAGCACAGAAAGTCAAGCTGGTTGAGAAACTGAACAGCAGTGTAAGTATGAAACATCTTACAGATGAATATGGTATTGGAATGACGTATGTCATGTAGCTGTATGACCTAAAGAAAGAGAAGGATAAGCTGTTGAAGTTCCATACCGCAAGTGATGGACAGACATTAAAGAAAAATAGAAAAACACTGCATAAAGCTAAAAATAAAGATCTTGATTATATATTTGAAGTATCGATCCATGAGTGTTGTAGTGAACACATGTGTAATGGTACACTGATCATGAAACAAGCAAAAATCTATTGTGATAAACTGAAAGTGGAAGAGAATTATGAATATTCAGGATGATAGTGGAAATTTAAGAAAAAACACAGTTGGCCAGGCGCGGTGGCTCATGCCAATAATCCCAGCACTTTGGGAGGCCAAGGTGGGTGGATCATGAGGTCAAGAGATTGAGACCATCCTGGCATACATGATGAAACCCCATTGCTACTAAAAATACAAAAATTAGCTGGGCATGGTGGCACGCACCTGTAGTCCCAGCTACTTGAGAGGCTGAGGCAGGAGAATCGCTTGAACCTGGGAGGCGGAAGTTGCAGTGAGCCGAGATTGTGCCATTGCACTCCAGACTGGTGACAGAGCTAGACATCGTCTAAAAAAAAAAAAAAAAAAAAAAAAGACGCGGCACTACTTTACTACTTTTTAAAAGATTATTGATGGTAAAGCATCTGCTGATCACAAAGCAGCAGAGAAATTCATTGACAGGTTTGCCAAGGTCATCAGTGATAAAAATCTGCCTCAGGAACAAGCCTATAATGCTGAAAAAACATCACTACTTTGGCCTCCTTATACCAGAACGATACTGACTACAGCCGATGAGACAGCACCTACAAGATTTAAGGATTTCAAGGACAGAATAACCGCTCTGCGATGTGCTCATACAGCAGACACATATCAGTGTAAACTTGCTGTGATAGGCAAACTTTTGTCTTAGCTGTTTTCAAAGAGTGAGTATCTTAGCAGTCCATTGTTATGCTAACAAAAAGGCATGGATCACTAGGAATATCTTTTCTCATTGGTTTCACAAACATTTTGTACCAGAGGCTTGCGTTGATTGCAGGGAAGCTGGAATGGATAATGCCTGCAAGATTTTGTTATTTCTTAAGAACTGTTCTGCTCATTTTCTAGCTGAAATTCTCATCAAAAATAATGTTTGTGCCAGGTCCTTCCCCTGAAGTGTGACTTCCTAATTCAGCCTTGTGACCAGGGTATGCTTAGATCAATCAAGATTAAATATAAAAACACTTCCTTGAACAGCCTGTTATCAACAGTGAACTGAGATACGGGTGTGGAAGGTTTTCATAAGGTGTTTATCATGAAGGATGCCAGATAAGCTGTTGCCAAGGCTTGGGCCACAGTGACTAAGGACAGAGTTGTGCAGACTTGGCACAATCTCTGGTCTACAACCATGTTCACTGATGATGATGAATATGGTGGTGACTTTGAAAGATTCCACATGTCAAGTGAGAAAAAATGTCTGACCTCCTTACATATGCAAAGAGTATACCTTTAGAGTCCATCGGTAAGCTGGAAGAGGTGGATATTGAAGAGTTCTTAACATTGATAATGAGGCTCCAGTTGTTCATATTGACCAATGGTGAAATAGCCAAAATGGTTCTGAATCAAGGTAACTGTGATAATAGGGATGATGAAGATGATGTTAACACTGCAAAAAAAGTGCCTATAGACAACATGGTGAAAATGTATGACGGGCTTATTGAACTAGAGCAGCGTGCATTCATGACAGAACAAGAAATAATTTCAGTTTGTAAAATCAAAGATTTCTAAGATAAAAACTGTTAATGAGGCAGATGACTTTGGAGGAAACATTTTTAAAAGCCATCCAGCAGATTGCCTCCTCATGTGCCGGTTGCTCAACTGCTTCTGATGTTCTCACCTAAAAATAAGATGTACAATAATCTTATAATCAAAACACAGCACCGTAGGTGGAGTCTGAAAGCCTGCTGTTGTTTGTTGTTTTGTTCTTTAAGAGCTGATACAGGTATTCTGGCGATGCTGCTGTGCTGCTTAGTTACCCTGAATACATTATTTTTTCGCTGTATGAATGGTATGTCATTTTTTTTTTTTACTGTGAAGTACTTACGTGTGATTAAGTGTAAGAAAATGATTGCTTATATGTAGCATATAAATTCAGACTCAGAAATGATGGAGATGCCACACAAGCACAGTTTATCCACATGAGTGACTAAGATAGACGCCTTTGCTTTCTGATGTTTCAATGTACACAAACTTAGTTTCGTGCATAAAATTATTTTAAAATATTGTATAAATTATCTTCAGGCTATGTGTATAAGGTGTACACATAAATTAATTTTTGTGATGCGACTTGGGATTCCTCCTGAACATTTCTCACAATGTATATGCAAATATTTCAAAATCTGAAAAAATCCAAAATCTAAAACACTTCTGGTCCCAAACATTGCAGATAAGGAATACTCAATCTGTTCGAAATGTTGGTTAGGATGTGGAGAAATTGGAATACATAGACATTGCTGACAGGATTATAAAATGGTTCGGTGGGGAACGGTGGCTCATGCCTGTCATCCGGGCACTTTGGGAGGCCGAAGGGGGCGGATCACCTGAGATCAGGAATTTCACACCAACCGGGCCAACGTGGTGAAACTCAACCCCCTCTCCACTAAAAATACAAAATTAGCCAGGCGTGGTGGTGGGTGCCTGTAATCCCAGCTATTCAGGAGGCTGAGGCAGGAGAATAGCTTGAGCCCGGGAGGTGGAGGTTGCAGTGAGCCGAGATCATGCCACTGCACTCCAGCCTGGGCAACAAGAGCAAAACTCCGTCCAAAAAAATACATAAATAAATAAATAATAAAAATAATAAAATAAAATGGTTCAACCATTTTGGAAAAGTTTGCCATTTTCCCAAAATGTTAAATACAGAGTTACCATATGATGTAGCAATTCCACTCTTAAGTATATACTCAGGACAATTGTAAACATATGTCCATGCAAAAACTTGCATATGAGTATTTATGGCAGTATTATTCATAATAGTCAAGATGTGGAAACAACCCAAATATCAGTTGATGAATTGATAAACAAAGCATCATGTATCTATGCAATATTATTTGTTCATAAAAATAATTTAGTAGTGATACATGTTATAACACAAATGAACCTCGAACATCATTGTAATGAATCAAACTAGACAAAAAGGCCATGTAGTGAGTGATTCTATTTATGGGACATGTCCAGAATAGGCAAAATAATAGAGAAGAAAATAGACAGTACTTTCTAGGGACTGAGGTAAAGGGGAAATGGGTAGTGAATGCTATAGGGTTTCTTTCGGGTGTGACAAAAATATTCTAAAATTAGGTGGTAATGGTTGTTCTAAAATTAGATTTTGGTAAATATGCTAAAAACTACTGGATTGTGCACTGTAAATGGTTTAATTTTATGGTATGTGAATTATATCTCGTAAAAAGCTATAATTTAAAAAATGACAGAGCAGAAATGTGAAAAAAGAAAACCCTAAGAAGAGAATGCTAGCAATTTAACCTTTTATGTTTAGAAGTATTATAAGCTATGAAATATTAAAGAAACTATAAAATAATATATAAGATGAATTATTTTAAATGTAAAGGTATAAAAAATGAAAAGGGATTTAGGGTGGTTTATGATTTAAATAATAAATGACCCCATGGCAATGATCATTGTTGCTTTGCACTGTAACCAACATAGTCCCAATACAATGTAAATGCCTACTCCATACTTTCTTTCTTTCTTTCTTTCTTTCTTTCTTTCTTTCTTTCTTTCTTTCTTTCTTTCTTTCTTTCTTCTGCAGCCTCAACTACTAGTGATTCTGCCACCTCAGCCTCCTGAGTAGCTGGGATCACAGGTGTGCACCATCACGCTCAGCTAATTTTTGTATTATTTGTAGAGACAGGGTTTTGCCATGTTGCCCAGGCTGGTTTCAAACTCCTAGGCTCGACTGATCTGCCTGCCTTGGCCTCCCAAAGTGTTGGGATTACAGGTGTAAGCCACCACACCTGGCCAATACATACTTTTAATTATACTTCTCTTTCAGTTTTAGCATTGTTATTTTAAGAATGTGTAATGGCTAGCACTTAGCCTTAGTAAAACTAAAGACCTGGAAATGTATTCTATTTTTTTTAAAGGTCCCACCAAGGTCTTCAAAAGGGATTCTAAAATTTAAAATTCCATTACATGTACATTATAATAAAATAAAGGTGAGGCAATAAAGGTAAGGTAATACCATAAAATAAAGACAGTAAAATGCAAAATTCAAGATGCTAAAGGAATTAGTAAATAATGCTAAATTAGAAGAAATTTGGAAGAAAATATATGTTTTGTATTTATTAGGTTTCATCTAAAGCAAAGAAAGTTATTTTTAGAATCAGTCATATCTTTCTTATTTATAACAGTGCATGAAGATAACTAAATTTACTAGGAGAGAATGATATTGAATTATTCAACAGAAATACTTCAGGTTTTTTTCAGAACGATGAAACGAAGAAAACATAAAAATAACGAATCGGCATATTTGAGTTTTAAGTATCTAGATAAAGATGAATATTGGCCACATTTAAATTTCGAATAAGATCTATGATTTTCTTGGTTCAGCACTGTAGCAAAATGTTATTTCTCTTATGTACCAGTAATAAATACTTTATGTACAGTGGATATTTTCCCTTTCATACTTGCTAATTTAAAAAGAAAATGAGTGATAATAAAGTAAGTTGTGAATAGATTGCCATAGTATTCTATACAATCATCACTTCTTTTTTTACTTTAGCTATACTTATGCCTCATTTTCATTATATTTCTCTAAAATTCATTTTTACTTCTACGAACTCATCTTATTTCCTCTGTCCTATGATCTCATCTTATTACCTCTTGTCATTTTATGTGTCTTTTAGCATAATGCTCCTATTATATATTTTACTCATCTGCTTTGTTTCATAAATCTGTTTATTAGATATGAAAATATTTTCCTTTATCGCCAAATGTTAAATCTTTCCTAAAACACTAGTTCACATACATGAAAAACTATAACCTGTTTTGAAGTTAAGTCAATTAGAAGAGATTACTAGTAGCAGTTTTCTTTCACTTACCGGGGTTATTTTAATTTTCTGCCTCTCTACAGGAATCTGAATCATCTCCCCAACCCATAGGATTTTGGGTTCACTACACTGATGATATCTTTTTAGGATCTGGTGGCAAGAATCAACAAATACCCTAGATGCCTTGGTGTGACATACAATGTGCCAGATGGTGGGAAGTATTCCCCATGAAAATTTGGGCGCCTGCCACCATGGTGAAGTTTCTAAGTTGCCAGTGGTCTATGTCACATTAACTCATTCTCTACAAGGTGGAATTTAAGTTGCTACACCTTACACACCCCTGCCATTGAGAAAAAGCCCCTTTAGAGTCTGCAGGCAACATGCATTCCCACCATTCCTACAGCCTGTACCTGTGATCTCATGGGAAGTTTTCTATAGCCAACTGTATGAGAAAGCTAAAAAAATTAAGGCTGGTTTACACATTAAAAATAGATTTGCAACAAGTAACAACTACACAACTATAACATAACAACTCCATTCACTGGGGCCCTAGAAGACAGCAGGGGCAGAAACTTGGGCAGTGCACTTCAGTGGTAGTGGAGATGACTAGACATATTGATACATACCCATGGATGGATGGATGGTGTCAGTAGATTTCCTGAACAGTCATAAACATGAAAGGAAACTGACTTGAGGAGTAGTGACAAGGAAGTCAGAGGAAGAGGTAAATGGGAAATCAGCAAAAGACCTCTCGGGTCGTTACTTAGTGCAAATATATTTGTATCTCACATATACACTGCCTTGGCACAGGGCATACACTGCAGAGGAGTCTCAATAATCACATTGACAAGGTGACCTGCTCTGTGGATGTTGGAAGTCAGGCTGCCTTAATGCTCTTTGTTTTTAGAGACAGGGTCTTGCTCTGGTGCTCAGGTTGGAGTGCAGTGGCATGATTACAGCTCAGTGCAGCCTCGAACTCCTGGGCTCAAGCAATACTCCTACTTCAGCATCCTGAGTAGCTAGGACTATAGGGGCAAGTGCCACCATGCCTGGCCCTTTTTTTTTTTTTTAAGTTTTTTGTAGAAATGGGATCTTGTCATGTTGCCCAGGCTGATCTTGAACTCCTGTCCTCAAGCAGTCCTCCCATCTCAGCCTCCCAAAGTACTGGATTATGGGCATGAGCCACCATGCCTGGTCAATTATCAGTCCTTTTTAACAACCACCCCACTGTTTGCCCAATAAATTCAAGAACGAGTTGTTCAATGCAGCTTAAATGGAAATTATGCAAGAGTTAAACCATATGAGTGTAACCGTTTCCAAGGCTAACCTGGCCAGGAAAGTTGCTAAGTAATGAGTTTGCCAAGAGCTGAAATGAAAGCTGAGTTGCCAATATGGTACCATTCTCCGGGACATCTGGTGGCAAACTGATTACATTGGATTTTTATGTCATACTAAGGGTACCAATTTGAAATCACTGAAATAGACACCGTGGGTATGGATTTTCCTTCCCAGTCCCATAATATTCTGTCAGAAACATCATCCTTGGATTCACTGAATGCCTTACTCATTATCTGTATTTGTCTGTTCTCACACTGCTAAAAAGAACTACCTGAGATTGGGTAATTTATGAAGAAGAAAGGTTTATTTGACTCACAGTTCTGCAGGCTGTACAGGAAGCATGGCTGGGAGGCCTTAGGAAACTTGTAATTATGGCAGAAGGTAAAGGGGAAGCAAGCATGTCTTACCATGGTGGAGCAGGAGAGAGAGCAAAGGGGTAAGTGCTACACACTTTTTTTGAGACAGGGTCTTGCTCTGTCCCTCAGGTTGGAGTGTAGGGTTGCGATCTTAGCTCACTGCAACCTCTGCCTCCTGGGCTGAACCAATGCTCCCACCTCAGCCTCCCCAGGAGCTGGCACTACAGGCAGGTGCCACTACACCCAGCTAATTTTTGTAGAGATGGGGTTTTGCCATGTTGCCCTGGCTGGTTTCAAACTCCTGGGCTCAAGCAATCTGCCTGCCTTGGCCTCCCAAAGTGCTGAGATTACAGGCATAAGCCACTGCGCCCGCCCATGCTACACACTTTTAAACAACCAGATCTTGTGAAAACTCATTATCATGAAAACTAGAAGGGAGAAATATGCCCCCATGATCTAATCATCTCCCACTACGTCCCTCCCTCAACACTGAAATTATAACATGAGTTTTGGGTGGGGACACAGAGTCAAACCATATCACTGTCATTGGATCCCAAATATTGTTTCTGACCAAGGAACTCATTTGCTGTGAGATTAGTGAGAGGATAAACTAACACAATGAGATTCACTGGTTTTACAAGGTACTCTATCACCTTGAGGTACAGTGAGAACACATAGGTCTGGAACCAGTGGAAGAAATAATAGTGGTTTGTTTTACTCTTAGTATCCTAATTCCTGTTCTAACAACTTTGGACTCTTGTTCCTAATGGAGGAATTATTCTACCATGGAATAAAACTAAATGTCTATGCAACTAGAAGTTGAGATTGCCATCATAATATGTCATATAAATGAACTAACAGGCAAATCAGGGGTGTACTGAACAGTTTGGGGTAAATGATCCTGATTATTAAGGGAAAAGAAGGTCACTGCTACACAGTCGGGTGGAATGTGGAAAACTCTTACTGCTTCCATCTACCATGGGAGAAATTAAGGGACAACTCTAGCAACTGAATGCAGGTAGGATCACCAAAGTTTAGGGCACTCCACCAAGGAAAAAACCATAGCACCTTAGGTGCCAGCTGAGGACATAGAATAGTCACCAGAAAGGGAAGTTCTTAATATTAATTATTGCTTTATATCTAGAGGCAGAAATTACTATAGTACTCAGGCATGCTTTCTTGCTTGATTTGCTGTGAATATATTTGTGTATATTAACCTATGTAATTTTTTACATCAAGTATTTTAGTGGTGGATAACCTGATAGTTTAGCATTAAGGTTAAAGTTTATCAAAAAGGATTGTTACCAAACTGAAATTTTACTAATTTGGGTAAAATAACTGATAGAATTTGTGATCTTTTCTTTGTATTGAGAGAGTAAATTTCTTTTGAATAAGAAATAATTCCAATATGTTAGGTTTTAGACTGTTGCTATTTTTTTTGGTGTTTGTATGTTTAAATATAGATAGAAAGATTTATATGGATGCTAAACTGCCAGAGGACTGACTGCTGCATATTATTTCTTTGAGAGAAGCCAACATGCACCCTTATTTCTTTTTCTGGTTGTCCTCAAATCACAGTGACTAGAAGCCTAGAAAATACATTCCCCAGAATCCTTTGCCAGCAGGTTTCCTGGTTAGAGTTCACCAAGCAGAGGTTACAAAGCCTGAAAGTTGAACGAAAAGTGGAAACCATTATTCTTTATTCAGTGGGGAGATGTCTTGGGCTTCAACAGATGTGATGCTTTGCAGCTCCTCCGGATCCCCTGGAAGTTGTTCACCAGGTGCTATGGTGAGCTAAGATCCATGGTGAAGGGCTTCCTGTGATTCCTGAAACTTCCTAATCCTCTCATGGCTGGTGATGAAACTGAGTGTTCTCTATGATCGAGTAATAGCGAGTGTTCTTTATGATTGCTGCTCCTCCAGCCCTTTCTATGCATTTTTAAATCACTAAGTTCACTGTATTAAATTTATTCTTGCTTTAAATATCAGAGAGTTAAAAACAATTTTTTTTCTAATAGAACCCTGACTAATACCATGACATTGCTCAAATGAATCCTGAAAATTTTAGATTTGGCAACACAATTTGATTTAGCCTGCACTTTTTCAAATAATTGACAGGTCGACTCTTTTTTTTTTTAATTATACTTTTAGGGTACATGTGCACAACGTGCAGGTTTGTTACATATGTATACATGTGCCATGTTGGTGTGCTGCACCCACTAACTTGTCATTTACATTAGGTATATCTCCTAATTCTATCCCTCCCCTATCCCCCCACCCCACAACAGGCCCCAGAGTGTGATGTTCCCCTTCCTGTGTCCAAGTGTTCTCGTTGTTCAATTCCCACCTATGAGTGAGAACATGCGGTGTTTGTTTTTTTGTCCTTGCGATAGTTTGCTGAGAATGATGGTTGACTCTTAACACACTGAGCGAAATCCTTAAACAGGCTTTACAGGATGGGAAATGAGAGAATATGATTGATCATTGAGGAAAATGTAAAATCTATGACACAGTGCATATAGGATGGTGCTTACCTAAGATTATAATGGAATAGAAAAATTCCTATTGCCTACCACATCGTGACCATCCTAAGGTTGTGACACAACCTATTACTTTTCTATATTTAGATATACAAATATGTATCATTGTGTTACAATTGTCTACAGTATTCAGTATAGTCATATACTGTACAGGTTCACAGCCTAGTAGCCATAGGCTCCTATATATACCATATACCCTCAATGTGTAGTAGGCCATATCGTATAGGTTTGTGAAACTACTACACTCTATGATGTTTGCACAGTCAATGCCTAATGATGCTTTTCTCAAGATGTATCCCTGTCGTTGTCACGCTGTATTTTGAAATAACATTTCTTGAGTGCTTAGCTTGTGTTAGACTTTGTTCTGAGAACTTTACGTGCATTAGTTTATTTGATCCTGACAACAAACCAGTGAGGGAGGCATTAGTATTACTCTTACTTCAAGGATATAAAAACAAAGGTTTACAGGGGAACTTGTCTGAAATAGCATAGCTTGAAAATGGTGGAAACTACATTCATATCCAGGCATTCTCACTCCACAGACCTTACTCTTAAGTACTGTAATGTGCTGCTTTGTAATACAATTTTAAAAGGTCAATTCAAAGATACACAATCAATAAAAGCGATTAAAATGAATAATGCAGATGAACATAGGTCTTATATAAATTAAAATGTTTTCCGAGGCTTACTGTGTGACATGAATATGCTTCTTTTTGTCTCTTATCTTTTCGTGCACTCTTATTTCAACCACTGTTCTGGTTTTGGCTGTCTGCTAAAAAATAGTGATGATGGTTATGTTAATAACTAATATTTATTGAGCAGATATTCGTCAGGCACTGTACTAAACACTTCACATATGTATTTCATCCATTCTTCACAATAATTGCACTCTTGGCTACATTTTACAGCCTGGAAAGTTGAGGCTTAGGTGATTAGGTGATTTGTCCATGCAGAAGACAATATAAAATTATAACCCCACCTCCTTGCTGCAGGCCTGTCACTTACTCACCAGGTGACTGCATTTAGGAAGCTGCCAGTCTGAAGAAAATGCATTCATGTTCCTTGGAAAAAGCCCTGATCTCAGAAGGCGTTGATGAAATTCAAATTTAAGCTTCTCTCTCCTTTCTTCTCTCTATAAATACCTTTGTGAAAACAAGCTCATGCCCAGGACCTAAATTAAACTAAAGTGTCAAAGGAAACGAGGCCAGTAGCCTACAAGAAAATCTAGTTTCTGCTTTGTGACTAGTGGATTTTTATAGGACTCTATGTTTCTTGAGAAGAACTCTGGTTTATTTCCTGCAGTTTAAAACTTTTAATCTCTTAGTTTAAAAGAAGATAAAACTAACTGGGAGAAGGAGATGCTGCATACATTTAAGGCAGAGTTTTGCAGGTAGCTTGATGTTTGAAGTAACCTGAAGGCATTTATTTGCCTTTTCATCACTATCTTTCCCAAGAGATACGAACACCTAATTGGAGCTAGTGAGGGGAGAAAGCCTGGACCTAAGCCCTTTGAGGTTTCAGGCTCCAGAACTCTAAGAGGAAAAGAGGATTAATAAAGCTTCTTATGTCAGCAGATTGACATAGTACACATTACTCTGTGCTTCAATTTGATCTGCATTAAACACATCAGCTGGAGAACAGCCCTGTATCTGTTAGCTACCAGTCTTAGTGTGATCCAGATTCCATCTTTAGTACACTTCTGAAAATCCTGTTGCTTCTTTCAGAGGCAGTTATCTGCCAGGTGCTTTGTTATGCGTTCTCATAACACCCTATTAAACTTTGTGGCACTTACCACATTTGTTATATATTTGTAAAACTATCCATTTTATATTTGTCTTCCTCCTTTGCCTAGAGATTATGTTATATTGTAGATTAGAGAAGTTGACTTTGTTGTAATTGTAAACTAACAATCAAAGGCTGTAAGCTACAAGGTAAAAAAAAAAAAAGGACGAGGAGGGAACACTTTTTAAAGAAGGCAAATCAATAAATGAAGCTTTATGTTTTAGAACTTCAGTGGATACAAGTATGAGCAGAAAAATATAAAAATATCCTCAGGTTAGGGAAGGCTTTGTCAATAATTCTAATTCTATTGACACACGATTATATGGTGTGGGAGCTGTTAAGCCATTGGTTTGAAACAAATTTAATTTGGAGACATTTGCTCCATTTAGATTGTTATGGTGTAAAGAATCAAAAATTTTAAGCTTGGAAGAAATTTAAATAACAGTCAAATATTTTAATTTTATAGGTGAAGAAGGTAGGTGCTCAAAGTCATACAATTATTAGTTTAAAAGCTGAAATTACAAGTAGACATATTATCAACATCAGTACCCTTTCCAATAAATGGAAGAAATTACTAAGTTTTAAAAATTTACATCAGCCAGTGAATGCCCTCTCTTACAAGCAATAGAAATAGACTGTGGTTTCTTTTAATAGAAATAAAATTTACAGAATCATTTTAGGAAATTGTTAAATAAAATCCCTATCAATTAGGCTTTAATTGACTTAACCAAGTGGCAGACTTGGGTCAAAACTCCACCAACTTTCTAACTGCAGTAAACTCCCATTCTTACTGGTGATTGCAATGGCAGTGTGGGAAATGGGAATTAACATTGGCTCAGTGTACCAATTCCTTTAAAGGTCTGAGCAAATCCCTTTCTCCTATTACATCCTATCATAGGATGTAAAATCTGTCATCAATAATTTTATATTGCTTATATGTTGAAATTATAATGATTTGGGTACATTTCATCCAATAAAATATAAAAGATAATTTTATTGCTTACTTTTACTTTGTGGCTATTAGAAAATTTAAAATTGCATGCAAGGCACATATTTGCAGCTCACATTGTTTCTATTAACAGCCTTCGCCAAAGCACAGTAATGTGGGTAACTGGTAAGTCACTCTAGGAGAGCCAATAATTAGACCCAATATTTGAGGTAACACATGGAATCATGAATCTCTAGGAGGTGTGTTTATATTGATACCTTCAGCCCAATTTTAAATAATATTACTTCCTCCTTTGTTACATGCTTTCAGAATTTATTTTCATTAATATTTCCACACATTTGCAGAAATAAGAACCAAAGTTCTGAAATTCTTTGAGCCTGTGAGTCTATAATTTTGAAACCATGTTGATAATGGCTTCAGCAGGAAGTATGGAAACAATAAAGATGTGCCATCGTTGGATATGAAAGATACTGTCTTAATTTCCCAGATAACACTCATGTAAGGAAGTTGCAGCATTTTAAGTAAATGGGAAGGAGTTTCTTTGTCTGGCAATAGAAGGTTAGTGGGATTGAGGAATGAGGGTATTTCAAGTCTTCCAGAACCTCTCTCATTTACCCGTCTCTTTTGTGTCCTCACTCTCAGTCAATGCCGTATATCTCATGTAAGAGAATTAGCAAGACCATGATTTTAGTGATATTATAATTTGGCAATTAAATTTTGGTATTTGGCTAATTCAGTACCAATGCTGTAAGAGAAATATTTTGGTTTTTTTTAAGTTTTAATTTTTATTTTTTAAGTACATTAATAGAAAATACCAGAGTTTCAGACTGGCCCTCACGTTGATGGTTTAGGGAAGTGCTGTTAATAGAAACAATATGAGCTGCGAGTATGTGCCTTACATGCAATTTTAAATTTTCTAGTAGCCACAAAGTAAAAGTAAACAAATAAAACTATATTTTATATTTTACTTAATGAAATGTACCTAAAATATAATTTCAACATATACGCAATATAAAATTATTAATGACAGACTTACATGTTATTATTCTTAAACAACAAGTCTTCAATATCACTGGTATATTTAGCCATATGGGACTAGAGGGTAGAACAGCGTGGGTTTCATTCTCTTTCTCTCTAAGCTTTCTGTTACGACTATAAATAGCCACCTGTCTTACAGTCTTGAATTCCTCCTGCCTTGTATACCTTAGTTGCTAATTGCTAGATTTCCAACTGTTGATAGTTACAGGAGATTTTTATTTCCCTTCAGTACTCTTTAGGCAAGAATCCTCATTTCTCTATCTACTGCCTACAGTCTATTCCCAAATACCAATTTCTTCACCAGAGTTTCTGTAGTAAGCAGCAAAGCCAACTCTTGAGAAGTTAAGCAGAAATTGTTTTCTGGATGAATAATGATTAGTTCAGAAATTCACAGGAAAGCTAAAGATTCAGTCTGAGAAAATAAGCATGCGCTGAAAGGTTAGGCATCAATGAACACAACCAAGGTCGTGCTAAGGATACCATTCTTGGCACCTCTGCAAGACTCTCTCAATATTGCTATGCTAGAGTCGATTGGACCTGCATCTTTGCATCACCACCTCAAAATTCAAAGTTGAAGCTGAAGCACTTCACTGGTCAAGCATCATGATCTGGCAGCCAAGAGAGTCATGGAGATGAGATATCTAGATGCTTCCATTTCTGTACTAAGAGGTAGAATTTTCTCATTGCTTAAATCAGGGGAATTCTTCCCAAATAAGATGGCTGGTAGGATATGAGATAGAAAAAGAAGTCACTCCACTAAAAAATCACCCAAGAAATAAACATAGTAGAATAATTATTTCCTTGTTTAAGGAAAATAATTTATAGTGTCATTAATGTGCTCAATAAAAACTAGGGGCCTACTGACTTCTTTAAAGAGAGAGTTTATTCTTTTTTGTGATTAAAATTATATTGTCAAATATTTTAAATTTCAAAAAGTAGTATTTCTGGTTTAATAAGTCAAATTTTAAAAGTCATAATCTTTCCTAAAATAACAAGAGTTAACAGTTTGATGTGATTTTTTTTCCCATTTGTGTGTGTGTGTGCGCTCACACACGTGTGTGCCAGGAGTGATATTTTAGAAGTTTCTCTACCTGAATTGTTTTGAAATGGAAAACAAAATTCCATCTATTCTTTTTTTAAAATTGATACTATATTTATCTTAGAAGAGTCTATAGAAATATAATGATATTATACATCTAATGACAGTGACTGAGATTTAAAAATTTTTGTTTTTTTATTGTGGTAAAAACAATTAACATAAAATTTACCATCTTAACAAATTTTTTTAATTATTATTATACTTTAAGTTTTAGGGTACATGTGCACAATGTGCAGGTTAGTTACATATGTATACATGTGCCATGCTGGTGTGCTGCACCCATTAACTCGTCCTTTAGCATTAGGTATATCTCCTAAAGCTATCCCTCCCCCCTCCCCCACCCCACAACAGTCCCCAGAGTGTGATGTTCCCCTTCCTGTGTCCATGTGTTCTCGTTGTTCAATTCCCACCTATGAGTGAGAATATGTGGTGTTTGGTTTTTTGTTCTTGCGATAGTTTATTGAGAATGATGATTTCCAATTTCATCCATGTCCCTACAAAGGACATGAACTCATCATTTTTTATAGCTGCATAGTATTCCATGGTGTATATGGGCCACATTTTCTTAATCCAGTCTATCATTGTTGGACATTTGGGTTGGTTCCAAGTCTTTGCTATTGTGAATAGTGCTGCAATAAACATACGTGTGCATGTGTCTTTATAGCAGCATGATTTATAATCCTTTGGGTATATACCCAGTAATGGGATGGCTGGGTCAAATGGTATTTCTAGTTCTAGATCCCTGAGGAATCGCCACACTGTCTTCCACAAGGGTTGAACTAGTTTACAGTCCCACCAACAGTGTAAAAGTGTTCCTATTTCTCCACATCCTCTCCAGCACCTGTTGTTTAGAAAAAGAAGGAATCCTCCCTAACTCATCTTATGAGGCCAGCATCATCCTGATACCAAAGCCGGGCAGAGACACAACCAAAAAAGAGAATTTTAGACCAATATCTTTGATGAACATTGATGCAAAAATCCTCAATAAAATACTGGCAAACCGAATCCAGCAGCACATCAAAAAGCTTATCCACCGCGATCAAGTAGGCTTCATCCCTGGGATGCCAGGCTGGTGCTATATACGCAAATCAATAAATGTAATCCAGCATATAAACAGAACCAAAGACAAAAAACACATGATTATCTCAATAGATGCAGAAAAGGCCTTTGACAAAATTCAACAACCTTCATGCTAAAAACTTTCAATAAATTAGGTATTGATGGGACATATCTCAAAATAATAAGAGCTATCTATGACAAACCCACAGCCAATATCGTACTGAATGGGCAAAAACTGGAAGCATTCCCTTTGAAAACTGGCACAAGACAGAGATGCCCTCTCTCACCACTCCTATTCAACATAGTGTTGGAAGTTCTGGCCAGTGCAATCAGGCAAGAGAAGGAAATAAAGGGTATTCAATTAGGAAAAGAGGAAGTCAAATTGTCCCTGTTTGCAGATGACATGATTGTATATCTAGAAAACCCCATCATCTCAGCCCAAAATCTCCTTAAGCTGAAAAGCAACTTTTCAGCAAAGTCTCAGGATACAAAATGAATGTACAAAAATCACAAGCATTCTTATACACCAATAACAGACAAACAGAGAGCCAAATCATGAGTGAACTCCCATTCACAATTGCTTCAAAGAGAATAAAATACCTAGGAATCCAACTTACAAGGGATGTGAAGGACCTCTTTAAGGAGAACTACAAACCACTGCTCAATGAAATAAAAGAGGATACAAACAAATGGAAGAACATTCCATGCTCATGGGTAGGAAGAATCAATATCATAAAAATGGCCATACTGCCCAAGGTAATTTATAGATTCAATGCCATCCCCATCAAGCTACCAATGACTTTCTTCACAGAATTGGAAAAAACTACTTTAAAGTTCATATGGAACCAAAAAAGAGCCTGCATCGCCAAGTCAATCCTAAGCCAAAAGAACAAAGCTGGAAGCATCATGCTACCTGACATCAAACTATGCTACAAGGCTACAGTAAACAAAACAGCATGGTACTGGTACCAAAGCAGAGATATAGATCAATGGAACAGAACGGAGCCCTCAGAAATAACGCCACATATCTACAACTATCTGATCTTTGACAAACCTGAGAAAAACAAGCAATGGGGAAATGATTCCCTATTTAATAAATGGTGCTGGGAAAACTGGCTAGCCATATGTAGAAAGCTGAAACTGGATCCCTTCCTTACACCTTATACAAAAGTTAATTCAAGATGGATTAAAGACTTAAACATTAGACCTAAAACCATAAAAACCCTAGAAGAAAACCTAGGCATTACCATTCAGGTTATAGGCATGGGCAAGGACTTCATGTCTAAAACACCAAAAGCAATGGCAACGAAAGCCAAAATTGACAAATAGGATCTAATTAAACTCAAGAGCTTCTGCACAGCAAAAGAAACTGCCATCAGGGTGAACAGGCAACCTACAAAATGGGAGAAAATTTTCACAACCTACTCATCTGACAAAGGGCTAATATCCAGAATCTACAATGAACTCGAACAAATTTACAAGAAAAAAACAAACAACCCCATCAAAAAGTGGGCGAAGGACATGAGCAGACACTTCTCAAAGGAAGACATTTATGCAGCCAAAAAACACATGAAAAAATGCTCACCATCACTGGCCATCAGAGAAATGCAAATCAAAACCACAATGAGATACTATCTCACACCAGTTAGAATGGCCACCATCTTAACAAATTTTTAAGTGCACAACATTGTTAGCTAGAGGGACGATGTTGTACAGAGATTCTCTAATTTTGATGTTGCCAGTCTTAAAGTCCCTAAGAAAAGGAATCGTTCAGTTCTTAGAACTGCTTAAACTGTAAATTAACATTTCTGTTAATGTCAATGTCACTCTGCTTGGATTTAAAACACATTTTTTATTGCTATTTGTCATGTCATCATTTTAAAGGTTAGAAAAAATGATTTATACTATACTGCAATCTTTCCCATTTCCATTTTCTCTATGTAATGAAAGGTGAAAATGGCAAGACAGTTTAAATGAATTCTGTGGGATCAAGGGACTGTGTAGAACCTTGTCATAACCAACCAGTAGAGCCTCTTAATCAAGAGGAATGTATGCAGGACACAACACAGCTGAATTTCAATCCAGGAGCTGGCAGACACAGAGCAACGGAGAACTAAGGAAATTTAAAAATGAGTTGTAATCTAATTTTGATTGACTCTAAATGGAGATTGACACAAGGAAAATCAGGTGCTGACTGTTCCAGGTTGCCATCTATTATTTCTGAGAAAACTCAGAAATTATAATGTATTATTTCTGAGAAAACTCAGAAATAATAGATGGCAATCTGAAACAGTCAGATTTTAGGCTAATCAAAAACATTTATTAAAGCTAACAGAGTTTTTGATTAGGACAATATTCTAGTCATAATGTAAAGGTAAGCCTAACTTTACAAAAAAATCAGCTATGATTTCATTTGTTCTATTTCCTCCTCTGTACATTATAATTAACATTTGTATTAAGTGCCTACTATGAACACATACTGAACACCTAATATGAAGCTATATACCTACATGATCAATTCAACTTCCGTATAATGATTTGAAATGCCAGTTTTGTAAATGTGTCCCGGCTGATTATATTGGAAGTAATTTGATGTAATCAGCCAGCTAAGTGACTTATCTCCACCTGGCATATTGCTACTTTCTTCACCCTGCATCAGTCACTAGTGCCAAAATGAGCTATGACTCCAGCTGCTCTGGCAATGATGCCCATACCTACTCAGTTATAGAGCACTTTGCTTCATTAGACACTGAGGAGCACTTTAAATAGTACAGCAACCAACTATATTTAGGGTCTTTATTTCCCAGAGTATTATACATGCCAAAAGATAAGGGGGGAAATCAATAGAGACAGACTGCCTTATATTTTTCCTGCAGAGTATTCTTGGCAATGAGAAGCAAGTCACCATGAGGATGACTGAATGAGATACCAGAGCTCAGGGTAAACAGAAGCAACCTATTACTAGCACATCCGGTTTTGTTTTCTAGCTTCTAGCATATTTCTACTCGTTACAGCACATGTTCACCTCCTCATTTCACTGATCTTTTAATATCTGCCCTGTGAACATGAATCCCGAGTACTAAGAACTTCATTCGTATTTTCTGTTTCAATATTCTGCTAAATAGTATGCTCTACACAACTGCATACATATTATGAGGGAGTCCAGAAACTCATATAAACTTACTTTTGTTGGCAAATCATGTTAAGTGCTCTTGAAGCTTACCTGAAAATGTATATATACCTTCTTCTATAATGTCCACATCATTTTAGGATTTAAAAAAAAAAATTATTCAACAAATATTTACTGAGAACCTATTACATTCCAGAAATTCTTCTAGTATCAGTGGTTAGATCATGAACAAAGTTATATAATATCTCTTATATGAAATTTACATCCAAGTGGGGTGAGGCAGAAAACAAACAAAATATAAAACATGAGATGGTGATAAGTGCTATGGGCCAAAATAAATCATGCTAGTGGGTAGCGTATATTGGAGGTATACTGTTAAACAAGATGGCCAGGGAAGGTCTTGCCAAAAAGGTAACATTTAAACAAAGACCTGAAAGGAGAAAAGGATCAAACTTTTTAGATACACAATCAAGTCATTAATAAGAAAATGGATGACTGGGTTTATGTGACTGGAGGTGAGCTACATAAAAATGCATTAATGTAGGCATCATGTAAATTATTAATTCAATAACTTCTGGGGTAGTTCTTTTGACAGAAATAATTAGCTTACTCTTAGAAGCAGATTCCACACAGTGCCTGTAAACTATTAATCAAGTAATAATGGGAGGTTAGAATAAAAACTGTGAAATATGGTGTGTTCAAACTTTTAACCAAACTATAGTGTTGGAACTTAACCAAGCAGAAAGTAGCAACTTTTAGAAGTAATGATATATGTATGATATATGATAGTTCAAAATATGCATGCAATATATATATATGTGTGTGTGTGTATGTGTGTGTGTATATGTGTGTGTGTGTGTGTGTGTGTGTGTGTGTGTGTGTGTGTAGAGAGAGAGTGAGAGGAGAGAGAGACAGGGTGTCATTCTGTTGCCCAGGCAGGGGTATAGAGGCATGGTCATAGCTAGCTGTAACCTCAAACATCTGGTCTCAAGCAGTCTTCCCACCTCAGCCTCCCAAGTAGTTGGTACTACAGGTGTGCACCACCACACCTGACTAATTTTTATTATTATTATTATTTTTTACAGATAGGGTCTTGCTTGTTGTCCAGGCTGGATTCAAACTCCTGGCCTCAAGCAATCCTCCTGCCTTGGCCTCCCAAAGTGTTGGGATTACAGGTGTGAGCCACAGCACCTGGCCCGGAGGAGGTACTATGAAACCATGATGAATAAAACGCTCACATGTAGAAAGCCACAGATTGAAAAAGAGTGGGTCTTCTGTATTGATCATCATTTAAAGCCTATTACCGAAAACATGAAAATTAGGAACTGGATAATAGTTTTTATTGAGATATTTTTTAACTTGCATTAATAAATATTAGTATTATTCCTCATTTCCTTTTTAACTGGAAGGCTTTTATTTTATATTTGAAAGCTAAAGGAGTATAAGAGTCAAATTTTGATTTGATCATACCATGCAAATTAATTGAATTAAACTTGTAAAATAAGTCACAGAATAGTTCATGAGGCTTATAAATAATTAATGAGTCTGGTTTAAAAAAAGGGAGAGACTAATTTAGTGATTTACTTTTCTAAATATTGAAGATATTAAAATAGATGGCTTGCTGCATTTTTCCTTGGATTCATTTTATTTTTTTCATTATTCTACAAAATATCTTATAATCCAGTTATCACTGTTGGTGATTCCCTAGATATAAACTCAATTTAACAATTAAAATTTTAATTACACAATGAATAGACATAGGATGCTTGAACATTAATTAACTTAAAAGTAGGTTAGTTCATGAAAAAGTTTAATTTAACATTAACTTTAGTAGAGAGGAGATGCTACAGAAAGTATATTCATATATTTCAGTGAGCAGAGACTTTAGCAGAGAGAAAATATCCTTTCTGCCATAGCAGATTTAAATCACTATAAATATTTTACAATCTCAGTTTCCAAGAAAAAAACCAAAACATAGCAATGGCTTAGTTACTTATCTTCTCATTGCTCTCTCATAAAAAGCATCAAGGAAAATGGGAGTGGGGGATGCAGAGTTCACAAACTGTATCTTAGATACACCAAATGTTGTATAAACTACCACAGAATAGAAAAATGGAAAATTGTTTTCTATAATTTTCAATGTTAAAATGCTTCTGAGTTCAAATAAAGATTCTCTTTCTCATTGATGCAAATCTTCTTAGGAGTATGTAGAATAAAAGAGCCTATGAAAGTGATTAAAAATCAATAAACTAATAACCTACCATAATCACATAGAGTTATTCAATATTATTCACAGTAATTCAAGGATATATTGATCTTTTAAAATGTGATTATATCATCAATGCATTATGAAATAATATAACAAATTCAACAAATAACCAAAAAGGCATAAAATAAAATTTAATACCTAGAATTGGTGAATGCGGATAAAAATTAGGCAAATGTGATATCATAGAAAGCTCAAGAAAGAAGGATTTCAATATCAGGTTCGGTATTGGTATTATGAGTTGAAATATGATGAGAAATTTTTTAAAAAGCCACTTTATTCAGTAAGATGGAAATCACTATGATGTTGATTAATGGACTTTCATGGAATACTGGGAGCAGTGGAAGGAAAGAATGGGCAGTAGGAAGTCAGTAAGTACAGACAATCTGGTGGCATTTGACTATGAGGTCAACAACATAAATAATTAGATTGTGTGGCAAACAATCCAATTTCTTTAGAATCTACTTTCAAATAACAAATTTCAAAGATTGTGCACTAATGATTCTATTATTTATAAAATTTGTTATTTCTTTCTTTAATTCACCAGTAGCTGAGCAGCTACAAGGTAGAAAGCATTGTACCAAAGGATTCCAAGAAGATCTAAATTCCATTCTATCTATGAAGAGTTTGTATTCTAGTTCTGGAAATTAAAATAGTTAAAATAAAGAATAGAAGGTTTAGGGCTGCAATAATTTTTTGTCCTGACAAAAAAACACATAGCAGCAGTATATTTCCCATAATTATTTCTTGCAGGCCATAGTTTAAAGCTGATCCCAGCAAAATGCACACTAATGCTTTTTAAATTGTATCGTGTCTAGAATATAAAGGTAGGGATATTAAATATGTTATACCATGATAATGTGTAATGTCACTAAACAAAAGGCAATTATTGAAGCACTTTAGGCAGTAATAAAATGAAACTGTAAATCTTTCAAGAAAAATTGTTGGTTATTCAGAATTCCTGTTTACATATCACAAGTCTCATTCCTTCGGTAAATATCGACCTAGTTTTAGTAACATTTTTGGAGAGTACAAATAAATCAAAATCTTCAAACTTCAGAAAGAACAGAACTGGATTAGGAAAACAAAAATTGCAAAAGTAAAGTTGGAAAATTAAGTATTGATAGTTCAGATAAATTGGTGCAAAACTGTTAATTACAAATATAAATTTTTAAAAAATTTTTTGACTACCGACCTTGTGTAAGTTACTATGACGTGAATTGGGAGAAATACATAAAGGAGTAATAACAGTCTGTCCAATCACATTTTATAATCTAAAGTCTCAAGCATTTCTTGTAGTGTGGATCTCTGGGATGAATTATCTCAGTTTTGGCTTATCTGAAAAAATGACTTTATCAGTATCATTGAAGAATATTTTTGGTAGACATAGAATTCTGATTTCTTTTAGCACATTAAAGATGTAATTCCATTTTCTTCATTTTTTGTTCTGATGAGAAACAAGTCCACACAATTCATACTGCTGTTCCCTTTAATGTAATATATATATTTTCCCTCTTGCTACTTGAGATACTCTCTTTATCTTTGATTTTCATTAGCAATTTGATTATGATGTCCCTAGATGTACTGTTTTTGTATTTATCTTATGTGGAGTTAGCTACGTTTCTTGTTTTTCATCAAACTCGTGAAAATTTTGAAAAATTTATCCAATATTTATCTCTGCCCTATTCTCTTTGTAGAACTCCATTCACCTGCATGTCAGACCTCTTAGTTTATAAGACTGTGCTCATTATTTTATAACCTTTTTCTCTTTCTTCAGATTGTAAAATTTCAGTTGATCTATGTTCAAGTTCACTGGCCCATCTGTTACCTCCAGTCTGCTTTTAAGTTCATTGAAATATATTTATTATAGCATCTTTAAAAACTATGTCTATTTCCAATATATTGGCCATTTCCAGTGATTTTCTATTGAATTTTAAAATTTATTGACAATGGGTCATATTTGGTTGCTTCTTTGAAGTCTAGCACCTTTTGTTGCATGTTAGACATTGTGAAGCAAAGTTGCAGAAACTGTGCATTTTGTTATCTTCCTATGAAAGTGTTTTTGTATTCTAACAAACAGTTAAATCACTAGTCACTCTCTTGATTTTGTGGAGGTTTTGTTTAATAATTTGTTATATTGTTTTAATATCTGAAATGTATTCTTTCAATGACTGATCTTTTGCTAAATCTAGCTGAAATATAGTGGGGACTGGCTATAAGGCAGAAAAAAACCGCTCATGAATTGAAGAACTTTAAAAATGTACATTCAAACTGAGAGAGCAGGGAAGAAAGAAAGCCTGCAGCTGTTCCATTGCCCACAGGATTAAACACATTCTCCTGAGACTGAGATACATCACCCTTCGTATTCTCATGCCAGGGAATCTTAAACAGATTTCTCATCCCTGTTATATTCTGCTAATATCCAGCGGCAGAACCTAACTCATTGCAAGACTCAGAGCTTTTGCAATGCTGTTTTCTACACCAGGGATACTCTTGTAGCTAATGTCTTTCAAACACTGTTCATATTATTCCCTCATGAAACTCCACCTAATTCTATCAAATTAAATCTTACACCCTGAGATCTTTCACAATACTTTTTTAAAAATATCTTTATTACAGGTTTTAACTTACCTTATTAGTTCTGCAGTTCTTGGTGAGCATTAATTCATTTATTCAGCAACAACTATTGTGTGTACAATGTATCTGGCATTGGTCTGGGTTCTCAGAATGGAGGAGTGAAAACAATAGAAACAAATTCTGGCTGGGCACTGTGGCTTATGCCTGTAATTCAAGGTGTGATTGTGAGGCCGAGGCGGTGGAGGGGTGAGGTATCATTTGATACCAGGTGTTCAAGATTAGCCTGATCAACATAGGTAGACCCCATCTCTCCAAAAAAAAAAAAAAAAAAAAAAATAGCCAGACGTGTTGGCACGCGTCTATAGTCCCAGTTCCAGTTACTAGGGAGGCTGAGGTGGAAGTATCGCTTGAGCTGGAGTTAGAGGCTGCAGTGAGCTATGATGGCAACACAGCACCCCTCCCTTGGTAACAGAGCCAGACCATGTCTCCCCACCGCCAAAAAAAAAAAAAAAAAAAAAAAAAGAAGGAATAATTTCTGTTCTCAGTCTAGTGGATCATGTAGGTAGATCTTTTCTTCAGGAGTACTAGCTAGTAGTTACAGCTTATGTGAGAATGGACTTTGGAATTAGATTGCATTGCTTGAAGCCCATCTCTACTGTTTTTGAGGTATGTATCCTTAAGCAAGTTACTTAGATTCTCTGTGTTCCATTTTCACCACTTGCTAACTGTGGGTAACATTTGGTAGGTTTTTTATGAGGATAAAATGAGTTAAAATGTGAAAAGCATTTAGAATGGTGCTTGGCATATTAAATCTCAATACATAATTGACATTATGAGTTTTGTCTCTCCCACACCTATATAATTTTTAAAACGTAATAGGTGATAACTACATACTGTTGGATGAATGAATAAATAAATGAATGAATATCTATGCTTCTGGATTAAAAAATACACAGCATATAGCAACATTTTATACTGCTTCTCTCTTTTCTATGTTTTATAACAGAAGCTCTGGCTAGGAGGTGTTATAAGTAGAAAATGGCTGAACTACCTTAATTTTATTTGTTAATGTAATAACCGAATTGACCCCTTCTTTACTGCTATGGTCATATTTGCTCATCTATTCTTTCAACAAAATTGTTTTTGTGCTCTTCCTCATTAAAAACAAAAATGTGACATTCCTTTACATCAGGAATTGACATGCCAGATGAGAAAGTGATATATATTTAATTATATATAATAAAATCTAGTATACAAGGAGTACATGAGGGAATAGAATGAATCACACATTTAAAAGCATACATAAACTACTTTAGCATATATTAATTTAAATAATATGAAATTACCAACATTTTTGACTATTCAAATGGCAATTTGATACAGGTCAAAATAACAGACCATGAAAAATATATTCCATGTATCAGAATACTATGTCAGTTTAGAAGAGAGAAATCTTTCAACCAGGATGATCAAATAAGACTTTAGAAAAGGAGTCAATTAGAATAGATTTGAAGAAAAAGGTAGAGGCGGGGCAAGTGGTTGAAGGCAGTGATTCACCAAATGTGGTTCCACAATTTTAAATGAGCATAGGAAATAATGACCAGAAAACAGCTAACCTGAAAAAATAATGGTCAGGTATTTTTGTTAAATAGTTATTTTCAAGGAAGATGGTGGAGAGAGGGTTCTCATGTTTGTATGCTGGATAACAACCTATCACAAAAGACTGCAGAATTTACACCTTGCACAAAGGCTGTTGCCATCTTACACAAGAAACACTTCTGCAAGGACATCTGCCCAGCAACTGCCTGTCCAACCTCTGACTGACATCACCTTTGTTACTGATTTTTGTAGCCAAAGATAATGATTTTAAAACAATTATGTAACCCTCTTCTTTTTTCCTTTAAAAACTTTTGTCTTTCTCTACCTCCCTGAAAACACACATAGTTTACTATGTGTATTCCATTGCAATGCTTTATTCCCCAATAAATATCTTTTCTTTTTCAAAACAGTTATTTCATTTCATTTTCTTTATTTTTCCCACAGTATCTAACTCTCTGAAGTTGTAGGGATAAAAAGGAGAAAATAGCAGCTCAAGGCAAAGTATCTCCAACTAATGAAGTAAACATTCCTACAAATTAGGTTTTACAAACCTAATAGTAATTGCAAACATCTTATTATGTGTTCTATGTGATAATATTTCCCACAGGAAAATTTTACTTAACATAACTTGTAAAAGTCCAAGTGACTAATCTGGTTTTTCAGTATTGTATTGCATAGCACTAAAATATTCTCTATTAAGTCAGCAAAATTAAATTTTATTTTCTTGATTTACTTAGACAATTCATTTAATGAAATTCAACAGCATACATTTTTTCAAAAAACTTTTATACTAACAAGGTTTTATTGATCAATAATGAAACAAGCATTGAATTATAAAATAAGCAAAATACATAAACATCTGTTCAATAAAGAAGAAAAAGCAACTGCTAATTAACTTGCTTAAAGCAATTTATTTTTATTTTTTATTTTGTTTATAATTTCAACTTTTATTTTAGATTCAGGGGGTACATGTGCAGGTTTGTGACATGGCTGTATTGCATCATGCTGAGGTTTCTGGTACAAATGATCTTGCCACCCAGGTAGTGAGCATAGTACCTGACAGGTAGTTTTTCAGCCCTTAACCCCTCTCCTGCTCTCCCTACTACAGTAGTCCCCAGGATCTGTTGTTCCCATCTTTATGTCTATGTGTACCCAACATTTATATCCCACTTATAAGTGACAATATGTGGCATTTGGTTGTCTGTTCCTATGTTAATTTTCTTAGATTGATGACCTGCAGCTCTGTTCATGTTGCTGCAAAGGATACAATTTTGTTCTTTATATGGCTGCATAGTATTCCATGGTGTATATGTACCACATTTTCTTTATCCGAGTCCACATTTATGGGCACCTAAGTTAATTCCATGTCTTTGCTATTGTGAATAGTGCTGCAATGAAGATACAAATGCATGTCTTTTTGGTAGAATGATTTACTAATATTTTCCTTCGGGTATATACCCAGTAATGGGATTACTGGGTTGAATGGTAGTACAACTCTTACTTCTCTGAGAAATCTCTAACTTCTTTCCATAGTGACTGATCTAATTTACATTCCCACCAACAGTATATAAATGTTTCATTTTCTCCACAACCTTGCCAGCATCTGTTCTTTTTAAAATAATAGCCATTCTGACTGGGGTGAGATGGTATCTCATTGTGATTTTGATTTGCTTTTCTCTGATCTCTGATGATTAGTGATGTTGACCATTTTTAAAATATTTTTGTTGGCTGCTTGTCTGTATTCTTTTGAGAAGTATCTTCGGGTCGTTTGTTCATTTTTAATGGGATTGTCTTTTGCTTGTTAATTTTAGTTCCTTATAGATTCTGGATATTAGATTTTTGTCGCATGCATAGTTTACAAATATTTTCTTCCATTCTGTAGGTTATCTGTTTACTCTAACTACATACATTTCAAGGAATCAGCTCTTTGTTCAAAATACTTCATTTAACAGGAAAATAATAGAACTTCAGGACGCTCATACTTAAAGCACCGCATGAAGTTAAAAACAGTGTGAGTTTAAAAGAATAGTATGCAGTAAGCTTTCATGCTTTAAAATACAAGAAATTTGAACACTAAAGATAGATTGCTGATATTTCTCACTTGAAGGCTTGGGTTTATGATTTTTTGAAATGGAAATTTCAAATGATGTGTATGTTATTTATGATAACGCCACTTAGCTAAGGGAGAATTATTATTATATTTTCACATTAATTGGTATGCCTTTAATACTGATAGTTATTTTTGTACTTGAATATAATGTGAAAATAAGCAAAATACCTATTTATTTTTTCAAATAAATTTTATTATGTATATTTGGGATTGACAACATTATGTTATACAATATAAATAGTAAAATAGTTACTAGAGTATACTATATATATTAATATCTTTCATCTCATATAAGTACAAGGGCAGCTAAAATCGACTTATTTAACAAAAATTATTAATACTATACTATTTTATTAACTTTATCCTCATGTACATTTGATCTCTAAACTTGTTCAACCTACATATCTGCTGCTTTGCATTCTTTGACCTGCATTTCCTCATTTCCTTTTCCCCCATACCTGCTCCTAGTAACCACTGTTTCATTCTCTATCTCTGTGTATTTGACATTTTAAAATATCTATCTATCTATGCATCTCACACATAAGTTTAATCATACAATATTTTTCTTTCTGTGTCTAGTTTATTTCACTTACATAATGTGCTGCAGATCCATCCATGTTTGTAGCAAATGGCAGGATCTCTTTTTTTAGGCTGAATAATATTTCATTTCATATATATATATATATATATATATATATCACATTTTCTTTATTTTTCCCCCATCCATGAACATTTAGATTGTTGGCTATTGTGAATAATGCTGCAATGAACTGTAAATGCACTTACAAATTGATAATTTCATCTCTTTTGAATATATATTAAGAAGAGAGATTGCTGGGTCATATGACAGGGTTTTTTTGTTTGTTTGTTTTTTGAGACAGAGTCTCTGTCACTCAGGCTGGAGTGTAGTAGCATGATCATGGCTCACTACAGCCTCGACCTCCCAGGCTCACACTGTTCTCCCACCTCAGCTTCCTGAGTAGCTGGTACCACAGGCGTATGCCGCCATGCCTACATAATTTATTTTTTTTAGTTTTAGTAGAGAAAAGGCCTCGCTGTGTTGCCCAGGCTGCTCTTGAACTCCTGAGCCCAAGCTATCCTCCAGTCTAGGCATCTCAAAGTGTTGGGATTGCAGGCATGAGCCAGCACACCCCTGCCGACAGTTTTATTTTTAATCGCTTTAGGAACCTTCATACCGCTTTTCATTATGACTGAGCTAATCTACATTCCCAGAGTTCCCTTTTCTCCACATGCTTGCCAACCTTTATTATCCCTTGTTTTTAATTGCCATTGTTATAGGTGTGAAGTGATATCTTCTAGTGGTTTTAATTTGCATTTCCCCTATTAGTGATGTTGAGCACCTTTTCATATATCTGTTGGTTATTTTTGTAACTTTTTTGGAGAAGTGTCAGTTCAGGTCCTTTGCGCATCTAAAAATTGTGTTGCTTTTCTGCTATTGAGTTGTAAGAGTTGTTCATACATTTTGGCTATTAACCCCTTATCAAATATGTGGCTTGCAAGTATTTTTTCCCATTTCATGCATTACCTCTTTTTCTGTTGCTTGTTTCCCTTGCCGTGCAGAATACTCATTTTTTAAACAAAATGTCATATTACTGCTAACATAATATGCCCTGTCTAAAGTAGTAATTCAAAAATTATCCCAATATGCCAAATAATCTAAACATTGTTCTCTATTCCCTTACAGCTAACAGTTGTAGTCCTAAAAAAAATTATAAATAAAAGTGAATCTACTTGCTATTGGTGATTTTATAACAAACTAATGAGATAACACTATTTTGATGTTGTGGAATCACCTTTAAACTGAGATTTAAGGGACCTTTTTTCACCACCTGGGCAATGAAGGGTTTAGATTAGATTGTCTTTATCAGATCCCAAGTTTCATGATACTAATGTTAAATTCGCAGAGATTCTGAAGCTACTGTAACAATGGCTTAATAGAAAACACAAAGCTTCAGCAAGTCACCATGACACGTGTATACCTGTGTAACAAACCTGCACGTTCTGCACATGTATCCCAGAACTTAAAGTAAAATAAAAAAATTTAAAAAAAGAAAACACGAAGCTTATCTTTGCCAGAAGAAAAGCTAGATGTCTTCTCTATTTCTTCTATTTCTTTTGTTTCTCATAGTTTATCCGCAGTCTGTACACAATTCTTGTATTTGGAGAAAAAATCTATTCCCATGACATGAAAGCAAACCCTCTAAGAATTTTAAAGATTCAAAGTTATATGTAAAATATACAATGTGTTATCATGACAAAGAAGGTTTTCTTTCAGTAAAGGAACATTGGTTTAATATTAGAACCTTTATCAATATACTTAACCACACAAAGATAATAAAGAATAAAAATAATATGACCATCTCCATAGACGCATAAAAATTATTTGACAATGTTCAACATTCATTAAGGATTAAAAATTTTCTACAAATTAGCAATGAAAGGAAGTCTTTGTTATTGGGTAAGAGATATTTACAAAAAAAAAAAATCCCCTCATGGTTAACATCATACTTAATGGCTAAATATTCAACACATTCCCCTTAGGTTGGAAGAAGACAAGGATGTCACCATAACCACTCCAATTCAACATTGTACTATAGGTTCTATATAGTACAAAAATCATGAAAAAAGCATAAAAATTGATAGTAGGGAGGTGAAACAGAGGACATGATTGTGTATACATAAAAATCTATTAATATTTATAAATAAATTATTAGAAATTAATCTAGCAAGGTGGCTAGATCATATTTAATACACAAAACTAAATTGTATCTCTCTATGCTAAAAACAGGATAACTCTAAAATATTTATAACAGCACAAAAATATCTAACTCCTAACCATAAATCTTCCAATTGATGTGCTAGACTTCTACAATACAAGTTACAAAATATGGCTGAGAGAAGTTTAAAATAACAAATGGACAGAGAGAACACCATGTTCCTGAATTGGAAGACTCAGTACTTGTAGTAGGCAGAATTGTATTTATTAATTTATTATTTGAGACAGAGGGTTGCTCTGTTGCCTAGGCTGGAGTGCCGTGGCGCACTCATGGCTCACTGCAGCCTCAACCTCCTGGGCTTAAGCAATCCTCCCATATCAACCCTCTGAGTTGCTGGGACTACAGGCATGCACTACCATCCATGCCCAGTTAATTTTCTTTTCTTTTCTTTTCTTTTCTTTCTCTTTTCCTTTCTTTTCTTTCTTTTTTCCTTTCTTTTCTTTCTCTTTTCCTTTCTTTTCTTTCTTTTTTCCTTTCTTTTCTTTCTCTTTTCCTTTCTTTTCTTTCTCTTTTCTTTTTCATTTTCTTCTTTTTTTTCATTGCCTTTCCCTTTCCTTTCTTTTTCTTTCTTTTTTTTTTTGAAACGGGGTTTCACCATTTTGCCAAGGCTGGTGAGCTTCAACAATCCACCTGCTCCTGAGCTCAAGCAATCCACAAGCTTCAGCCTCATACCTGTCACACTGGGATTACAGGTGTGAGCCACTGTGCCCAGCCTAGTAGGCAGAATTTTCAAATGAGCCCTAATGATTTACAACCTTGCATAATCTACTCTTGACTGTAGGCAGGACCTTCAACCTGCTTCTAACTGTTAGAATATGGAAAAGGTGATGGGATATCACAGACATAATTATGTATTGCTGAGTGACAAAGGTGAAGGGATTTTGCAGATATACTTAACTAATCCCAAATTAGCTGAAGCTGAGTTAAGCAAAAGGGTGATTGAGGCAAACCTGACTCATCAGGTGAATCCTTTAAAGAGGGTCTTGATGACAGAGAAGAAAGTCAGAGACTCTTCTGATCATGGAGAAGCAAGTCGCCATGAGTTCTACGTGTTCCAGAAGCAAATACTGACAACAGGACCATGAGCCTCAACTGAGACCCCAGACCCTGCCAGCAATGTGATTGAAAGTTTGTGAGCCCTGGACAGAGAATCCAGATAAATTGTGCCCGGATTTCTGACTATGGAAACTGTGAGATAATAAGTGAGTGTGTTGTTTTGGTTTCCTAAATGTGTGGTAATTTGTTCTGTAGCCATAGAAAATTAAAACACTATTTAAAGATTTAAAACCTAACCCAAATTGATCTATGGATTAAACACCATCCAAATCAAAATCCTAGTATTTTAAAATTAAAATTAAAATTCTAAAATTTATAAGGAAATGCACAGGATTTATGTGAGTCAAAGACATTTTAAAGAAGAATAAATCTGGATTACTAATACTACCAAATATCAAGATACATCATAAAGCTACGGTAATTGTGAATGTGTGGTACTGATGCAAGGATAGATGTATAGATGAATAAAATACAATAGACAGTCCAGAGATGGGCCCACACATGTATGTTCATCTGTTTTGCAATAGAACACCACTGAAATTTGTGGTGACAATTATTGTCTTTTCAATCAATGGTACTAGGTCAACTGGATATTCAAAAGTAACATTAACCTTTACACATAAAAAATAATTTGAGATGTATCATACATATAAATGTAAATGGCAAGATAATAAAGCTCCCACAATGAAAACAGGAAAAAGTTTTCATGTGCCTGATGTGTACAAACATTTTTGAAACAGTTCACGAAAAGCAAACCATAAAAGAAAACATTGATAAACTGGTTTTTTATGATACTAAGATATATGTTCCACCAAGGACATTATTATGAGTGTGAAAAGATAAGCCATTGACTAAAATAAGGTAATTGCCTCACATACATACATCAGATAACTCATTTACAGAATATATAGCCTGTTCAATAAATAATCAGTCAACACGATTAAGATTAAGAAAATCAACCAATAAGAAAAAGATAGATCTCAATTTTATAAATGGGAAAAAGAAAAAACATTACAAAAAAAGAGGAGGTTCAGGTGTCCAAAAATTAAAACACGAAAACATGCTCAGCATCATTAGTCATCAGGGAAATGCAAATTAAAAGTGTAATGATGTAAGGAGATATCATTGCACAGAATCTAGAATTGTTAAAATTAAAACAAGGACAATGCTAAGTACCATCTTTTTGCAACTTGCCTCTTAAAAAGAACTTGGGTATAAGGTATGATTCAGGTTCTTGATTTGCAATTGAATTTGAGTTGGTAATATTAAGTCCTATTTTTCCTCTTTTTCTACATGTTAATATATGCATTGGACATTACAGATATTAACTAGTTAGCCTATTGAAAGAAAATTTGTGTTTCCTCAGGTTAACAACAGAAACTATGGTGCTCTTCAGTACAATGAAGAGAAGAATCAAACATGTTAGGAGAAAAAGCTCATGAATATCTTTTGATGAGACAATTCACTTATAATGTGTTACTTTCTATGAAAAGATGTGAAGAAATTTTTATAGATATCATGTCCTGGGAACTGATTATTGCACTTCTGTGTAAGAGTTCTTAGTTTTTTTATTGGTAGTAGTGCTGTTATTTGTTTTCATTCTCTTTTCACTTGTTTGCTTGTATAAAGGACATTAAAAAAAAAAGGAGTAAGTATAACAGCAGACTACTTCCACAGAGCAATGTCTTATTACTGCAGTAGTCTATAAGGGCTGCTACTTGTGTGTTCTGCCCTCTCAAAGTATAAGAATCTTAACCACAATTTCCATGAAACTCCCTATCCTCATAGGAGTCTAAAATAACATTAGAAAGTGTTCTTTGATTAAAATTATGATAAATTGAATGAGAACGATTCAACTGGCACTACAGATAAAAAGTTTGCTACACAGTTAAGTATAATTAAGTAACCAACTATAAATAATTTACGGATTTCCCACGCTCATTATTAAAGCGCTTGCTCAGGTCCTTAGACATAAAGATAGGGAACTGTGTTTGTAGAGTGTCTTTTCTCCCCTTGTCCAACCTCTGCCGATCTCTGTATGTTCCATTTCCCTCCAGTCCCACTAAGCTCTGATATAGTATTGCTTCCTTTTATAAGGGCTTTTATTACTAATAGCAAAAGTGATACATCTATGATATATTTTATCCTTTTTTTGAACTATAGGATTCTTTCTCTTGGGTATAGCTGGGTGAATCATTCATAGTCATTTAACTTCAGCTGGTACATTAGATTCTATTTTTCAGGAACTTGAAACTGTGATTCAGAGACAGGTAGGCAGTCTTTGTATGTAAATCAATCTGAAGCTATAAACTCAGGAACAATGAGGCTCCTGTGTATGGAAATTCATGCTAGTTGAAGAGCTCTGGACATAGAGCATAGTAGGGGTGTGTGTGTATGTGTGTGTGTGTGTGTTAGGGGATGATATAAATATTGATTCTTGTAGTGATTTATTCCAACTATAAAAATAACTTCTTTAAACGTTTATTGCTATAAAATGTAGGCATACTCAGGGGTTCCAATAATGTGTGCTACTACATTTGGGAGTGTAAAAATCGTTTTTATAAGTAACATCATCATTTTTAGGATTAAAAGAGTTAATACAGATAAAAGACTTAAAACAGTTTCTGACAAATAATAGACACTCAATAAATATTGTCTAATATTATCATTATGGAAAGCTGAGTTGATTGAAGTGACACAGAACCTCTTAAAAAAGCGATAAGGGGAAATGGAAATGACAAGACAAGGAAAAAAGAGACATGATGTGTTCATTAGAATATGTGAACATTTTGTCTTGCCAGTGCATGAGTGTCAGAAGAGTAGAAAATAAAACTGCACAGTGGCTCAGTACCTTAATAGATAGTTGAGTACTATAAAAAAGGAAGATTTCATCCCTTCAATTTTCTGAAATGTGCTTTTTTTAAAAAAAAAAACCACTTTCTTTTAATCCCTTTAAGTATAGAGCCAAAAAATGTTGCGTTGGAAAGTGTATCAGGAACACATGCAGCCTGAGAAGTAGAAGTGTTTATTCAGTTCATTTGATAAAGTAGTTTGTGAAATTGCTGGACTGTAGTTTACACTGCCAGATCAACTGTTGCTGAATAGTTAGTTTATAAATTTTTGCATGGGAAAAACGAAGGAGGATAATAGCAAAGAATTGTTTGGACCAAGATATATGATTTGGCTGTCCGTACAAGCCAAACTCAGGACACAAAATGGCAATGCTCTAATTCAGTTACGTAGAACAAATATCCTAGAATTTTTTTTCTAAGTTACAGCATATAATCTTGCCTTCTATATTTTAGATTGTGTACTAATAAAGTCATCAAATAAAATGCAAATAAAGCAAAAATAGTAGAAGAGAAATATTATCTAACTTTTATTTATCTTTTATTGTGTCAGAATCTCTGCTAAGTGCATTACACATGTTACTTCTTTCAATTCTACAGCCACTCTTATAAGGCAGACTGCAGAGGATGTTGATTTTGGCATCCCCAGCCATGATTTCTGTCTCTTCCCCCATTGAGAAGTCACTATGTGGTTTAAGACTGAACCTACTCCAGATGCACACTTTGGTCTAAACCAAAATAAGAATACTCCTTTCCATTCTTATTTTCTTTCTGCCATAGTATCTGTTTTTTCTTTTTTTTTTTTTTTAATTGAGACAGAGTCTCTTTCTGTTGCCCAAGCTAGAGTGCAGTGGTGTGGTCATAGCTTACTGCAACCTTGAGCTCCTGGGCTCAAGCCATCCTTTCACCTCAGCCTCCTGAGTAGCTAGGACTACAGGGATGCATCACTACACCAACTAATTTTATTTTTTAATTAATTAATTTTTTTTTGGTAGAGACAGGGACTGACTGTGATGCCCAGGCTTATCTCTAACTCGTGGCCTCAAGCAATCCTCTTGCCTCAGCCTCCCAAGCACTTGGATTACCGGATAAGCTGTAGACATGTTTTTAAAGGTGGGTATGTGCCTGTAGGTAGGTAAATCTGGATGAAACTTGGGGCCTTGTATTTGAGGGTTGAGGGAAGGGTATGTCTCTTTTACTCTAAAAGGAATAGTGTGAGATATGAGGCTCACAACTATTGCAGCTGTTTGGCTTCCCCTTGGTGAGCCAGCATTGGCACAAACCTTAAAAAAATGAAGCCAAGGCCAATGATGAAAGTGTTCTTGAAATTTCTGAACTCTCTACTTACATGAGCCAACACATTTTGGTTATATCTGGTTTGAGTAGAATTTTGTGAAACTTATAACTAAGCATCCTAAATGAGTCATAGGCATATTCTTATCCCTACTACACACATGGAGAAAGCAAGATTCAGAAATGTTATGTCATTGCCTAAGAAAATAAGTCCTAGAACTAGGGTTTGGATACTGTAAGTCTGAACTACAGAGCCATGGTGCTTAACTGATAAAGTAGATGGCCTTCCTTAATGATAATGGGACACATTATAGAATTTACTATCGGCATATTCAAGGAATTTTAAAGAACTGTTTCTTATTATTTCTTTACCTAGTTGATAACATTTTGATGGTGAGTTTTTAAAATTTAGTTTCTTTGGGTGAAGTGAAAGAAAGGATTGAGATAATTATTTGGATGTATTGAAATGTAAATACTTGGGTTACTCTGTTTAAAAAAGGAATTTTGAAAGCATGAATGATCACAATAATTGTTCCATATATCTAACTTGGAATCATTGTTGGGCTCCTGAGTGTTCTCTATATTTGATGCATTGAACAGTCTGCTTGAGGAGGTATGGAAACAGTAAGAGTATAGAGGATTAGAAGTTTGGAGGTCTTTGATTGAATTCGGGTAAGTCCCTGAAGGGCTCTGTGATACTGATCAGTCCATGAGCCTCTTAGTATTTTCTTCTGTTAAAAAATTACTTAATACTTTCCTCACCTGCTTGTTGAACAGATGAAATGTGATACTAGATTCATGACTGGCAAAAAAATAATAACTCAATAAATGATATCTAAATCAAACCATCAAAAATTTTGTAAATTATTTACATTATAGGGCCTATTAGAGTGCCCAATATTTAAAAATTCTTCAAGCACTTGTGTTCTTCAGATAAATGATGTTGGTAATATATTCATGCCTTCTCAACAACATAGCATAGCACTAAGAGCAAACTGATAGTTTTATTGGCTACATTTGCATATTTTATCACCCTTAAAATTCCATTTTTATTTTATTTTGTTGCATAGTTTATGGGAAAGGATATTGACTTTGTAATCATAGAACTTATAAAGTTTAAATCTTGACTCTGACTCTTACTAACCATACACATTTAGCAAGTTGCTACCTTCTCTTGCATGGTTTTCTGCAAATAAAGAATTTTTTTTTTTTTATTCTGTGGAGTAAAAGAGGGAATGACAATAGATGACTTCAACCACAATAAAAACATAAATAATCTGTAAAATGCCTTACATAAATTAGTAGTTACTTTGATGTTCATTTCTGTTTGTCCCTCCTGCCTATCTTCTCATTGTCACTAGACACCACTTCAGAGTATTCTTTTATGTATGGAGGGATAAGCACCTTTTAACTTATTCTCTTTGAAATCTGAGAAAATTGGGAAATCTAGAGTATGTCCCATCAGAACGTGCTGACAATAGTTCAAAGTGAGGTTTAAAACTGAATCAAACAACATTTCCTCCTATGTTTCAGACAAATTAATTAAATTCTCCTAAATACCATTGGAAAATATCTCTTCAAAAACCTCACCTGGCTTAAGAAATTCAGGTCCTTTTGGAAGTCTTTGTTTAATTTTTCTGCAAAATTTAAAACCAAACTTTTCATAATCACTAGAATGCAAAGATTATAATTGCATGTTATTTTGCTGCATGTGCATGCTTACACACACACACACACACACACACACAGAAACCATACCCGATATAATGTATCTAAATTATACAGAATCAAAATATTTTATTTATATATATATTAGAATTTTTATCTTAAAAGCATGAATAATTGCCTTAGTTCTCCATTTTTCATGTGCTTCAATCAACCTTAAATTTCATTCTTTAACTTTTATTGCCATTATAATAGACTAGGACTACATAGTATATGTTAAAGAATTTCATTCTTTAACAGTTATTGCCATTATAATAGACCAGGACTACATAGTATATGTTAAATATGTTTTAAAAAGTGCTTTATAATGCATTATCTTCACCAAGGTAAATTGTAGTTCTCTTTTAAACAAAAAAATGATGTGCCGAATGATAATAAGTTAAATGTTTATTTTTATGGTGTCCTATTTCTATTACAAACAACAAAGATCTTGAGAAATAAAAGATCAAGATAACAAAGCAGTAGTCTAAAAGAAAAGCTGAGCAGGTGCAGAGTAATACAGTATTCAGGGCAGGGTAATGGTAACCTTTTCCTTTGGGCATTTGTGGCTTATATATTAAGCATTAGTGCAGTGTCTGTGAGAGATTGACTTATACAAAGAACACCAAATTGGAAGTAAAGGCCCACTTAAAGGAAATGTATATTGGGTAGGGACTATCTATCATCTGTGCTCCCGAGATCGGTTCTAACAAGGGACGATATTAGTATGCAGGCATTTGCGTTTCATTTCTTTTCCAGGTTTTGTTCTTGGAATTAGGTATCCCCATGAAACTCATTAAACCTCCTATTTCTGCAGCCAACACTCCACTCAGGATGAATAATCTAAGGGGTAAATGGAATGTTGATATAAATATGCAAGCGTTTTTGATGAAACATAACATAATAGTAACTAAGAAACTGAAAGAGACTCATAAGCACGAAAAAGAACATTATATTACTTTATTATGTGTAGTTATGGGAAACTCTAATCTGAGTTTTAAATGCTTGTTGAAATACATGTTAGAACTCTCTAAAATTGTTGAGGGCTCATACAGATGTAAGACAGTATTAATATAAATATTTAAGCATGAGGATAAGAAAAATCAAATAAATAATTGTAAATTTATTTTCCTCAATCACCTTTAAAACAGGGTCTTACATACAAGGTAACCACAGGAGAAGGAGTCAGTATTTAACACATTCTTTGGGGATATTTGGATATCACTCTGAAAGAAATAAGCAGGGATTCACATATTCGTGAAAACAGAGAAAGTGGACCATCCACTCTGAATGAGTAATTGTGTAATATATCTCAAGGAAACGAATTCCAAAAAAAAGATTTTGTAAAGTGACAATTGGCACAACAATTAACACTCGTCACGCTGGCAAAAATTAATGATTCATAACACTCGTAAGGAAGTAGAACTCATACTTTGTTGGTGATAGTGTCAATTTGAAAAATTCCTTAGGAGAGTAATTTGGCAATAGCCAGTGAATTCGAAAATAAGCACACTCTTCACTTCGGTATCTTCATTCTGGGTGCTGCCATAGAGATTCATGTGCTCATCTGAAATCCAGTGAAAAATTGGTTTCAGTGTGGATGCTGACATAACAAAAATAAATGAAATCTATTCCTTGTGGATTAAAGATTCAAATTTAAAAACCAAAGCTTTACCAAATGTTAAAAAATGCATAGGACATTTATTTTTCTTAATGGGCAGAGAAAAAAGCGCAACGAATACCACAAAACATATATGAAAACTTGTGGAAATATACCATGTTAAATTACAAGTTTTGTTTCAAAAAGGGAACTATCAACTAAAAGATGAATCTTAAACTTAAAAAAAAGAAAATACACTAGATATTGTTTTCCAATATATAAGATATATAAAACATATGAGCAGATAATTCACTAAAAATGATTTAAAAATATATTAAAAATGCTAAATCTTTAAAATGTTCTTACTATATCAAATGATAAATATGTGAGGTGATGGATATGCTAGTTAGCCTGATTTAACCATTTAACAATGTATACAGGTATCAAAACATCTCATTGTACTCTACTTATATATACAGCTATTTGTCAATTAAAAATGAAATAAAAATTTTCAAAATAAAAATGCTAAACCTCATTAATAAACAGAGTTAAAAATTTAAATAACATTTCTGTACTATTTCACCTCCAATAAATTTGCAAAATTGAAACAGTCTAATAATTAAAATGTGAGTAAATATATGTAGACTATTAATTCTCCTAAGATATTAATGTGAATGTAAACTAACACAACAATTTTAGATAGCAATTTGGCAACATTTAGCAACTTTAAGATGTGTGCACACTTTAACTAATTGCACTTCTAGGTCCCTCAGTAAAACTCTAGCACATGTGCTCGAAGTTACAGATACAAAATATTCATGAGTACTTAAAAAAAAAATCTGATTAGCTTTTTAGTTATCACCTTATTTCTGAGTTTTTCTAAATGTAATTTCATGTTGTATTTTTCATGTATGTATCTCTTAAGTCATTTTTGGTGTCTTTTAGTTCATTTTAAAATAGTAGGTGTAGTTTTGGTATTTATTTATTTGCCTATGTATATAGATATATATTATGTGTGTATGTATGTATCTAAAGCATGTCTTTTCTGGGGTCCTTTCATTGCATATTTCGTTCCTTATTTTATTTTTACCTATGGAATTCAGGTTTAATATTTTTGTCTCGTTTATTTTTGTGTGAAATTCATGTTCCTGGACTTTTAAAAGGCGTTTGATTCAGATGGGTTTTCTAACTTCGCAGAGCTGCCTCTTATGTAGTTTCCTGTAGTAGCTGTAGTTCTGGGTTTTCTTTGTCTCTCAGTGCTTTCCAGTGGATACCTATTGGCTGTCTGGGTGCTCTTCTCTTCTCACACCCATCTGTGCCCTCACTGCTTTGCTCTCTTTCCCCCTTTCTTGGCACCCACTATTACAAACACACAGACGCGTGCACAGATCTTGTGGCTACTGCTGATTTATCTCCCAATGCGTTTATGTGTCTTTCAATATACCTTGTCACCTGGTATTTTAATAAAAATTGCCTGTGGATTTGGTTTTGTTAACTAAATGCTTTTTCTGATTTTATGTGAGGATTTGGGAAGATTCAAAAACTAAGCTGTCACTGAAGCCTTTAAAAATACTAACAAAGGAAAAATTCAGCAAAGAGGAAAGTGGATAAATTGTAATATACAATAAACTACCACAATCTTTAAAATGAACTAATTAAGTGTACCTAAATCAATATGAAGAAGTTGTTTTAAAATGCTGGTCTTTAAATATCAATCTGACTGGGTACATCATATAAATCTTTCCCATCCCTTTCTTGTCACTTCTAAGAATAATTTAAAAGCAAAAAGGAATTTTAAACAATATGTGCATTCATTAGCTGCATAACAAACATAAAACTCAGCAGCTTAAAACTACAGTCATTTATTATTGCTACCACATCTGTAGGTTGGCTGGGCTCATCTGTGCAACTCTGCTTCAGGCTGTGGTGACTGTGAGAGCTCTGCTTCTCCATTCATGTCTTTGTGTCACTTGAGGTAGTTATCCTTCATGTGTCTCTTATCCTCCCTGGACCAGCAAGCTAGCCAGGGCATGGTAATGTCAGAGGCTAAAACATGAAAGTGGGAACTTGGAGACTGTCGAGATCTAGGCCTGGATCTGGCAGAGCGTCACTTCTACCCATACATCATTGGCAAAACCAAGTCACATAGCCAAACCGCAGGTCAATAATGCCTATGACAAGAGGGTGGAGGTGGGGACAGGTGAATAAGTGGGATCAAAAATCCAATCTACCAAAACCTGCATATTCTATTTTTGGCAAATATATGCTATAAAAATAACTCTCAGATTTAATATTTTATGTAAATCCTCCTAAAGCAATTGAGGTCAGACGAGAGCTTCATGGAATAAATCGAATAAGAAACATAGTGGATCCAGTGGCACTAGATCTCAGAGGGGGGAAAAAATCCTGTAGGTAAGATTTATTCCCAACTCTAACAGTCAGATCTTTTCTTTGCCACCGAAGGTGTCAATAAATGCCCTCAAGTTCTCATTTAATTCTAAAGAGAAATGGAGGCATAGCCTCAAAATGAATCACAGAAGCAAGCCATAATTGCAGGAAGCAGTCTGTCTCTGTCGCAGCAGCAATGAAGCAATCTTTAGTGTATGGAAACTGGATAGCCTGCAACTCTAAAGAATGCCAAAAATTTTAACAATTGAAGAATACTTACCAGAAAAATGTATAATTACAATGCAGGTGAAAATTGTGGCCTAAAATTTTACCATACATTTAAAAAATAATAAAGAAGTGACCTCTGCGAGGAATATACAAAAAATATTAGTAAAAAGTCTACCGATGAATGTAATTATCTATTGTATTCTAAAAAATTGCTAATAGAAGAGATTTTATGTGTTCTCATCACACACACACAATGATAAATATAAGATAATCCATATGTTAATTTGCCTGATTTAGCCATTCTACAATGGATATATATTTCAAAACATGTTATACATGATGAACATAAAGAATTTGTATGTGTTAACTTAAAAAAATAGTGCCAAAAATAAATAGAGGATTTATACTGTGAGGTTTTCTAATGTTCTCTTGCTCAAGTAACAATTATATTTCGAAGTTTCAAATTAGATCTTCCTAAACCATATAACATTTGAAAATGTATTATGCTGAGATTATTCTAGCAATAAAACTATAGCAATGCAATTATATAAATATTTTAAATTATAAATGCCAATGTCTTTTTATAAAAATAAATACTTGTCTAGAATTGTTTTCTATTTTAATACTAAAAGTCAAATAAGTGGTAGAAGAAAACCGTAGAAAAAAATACAACAAGAAACTATGGGAATGCTTTTTCAATAAGTATTCTTTGAAATATCACAGAAAACAAATGACTCTATTAAAATAATGAAGCTAAGATAAATATTTTATAATACATAAGATGAAATGTACATACTTATCTTCAAGATATACCAATCTAGAAGATATTACTTCAGTTAATAACTTAAAAATTATTTTGAATTGTTATTCAACTCATGTCACAAGCCCCAAAGCAAACACAACGTTTATGTTCATCAAATATTTTATAAAGACAAAAAAAAAGACAAAAAATATTAGAAATCAAATGAGACAGCAGAGCTCAAAATCAAAGTAGGAATAAAAGAGCAAAATCATTTTAAGAATGTAGAAAAAAATGGGAAAGAAGGGAAATAGAAATCATGAAAAATAGAAATGAGAAAAATAAATACTATAGAATAGAAATAGAGACCTACTAGATATAGAGGGCCCAAGATATGATTCATGATAGCAATCTCTGAAAAAGAAAACTAAATTAATGGGTAGAAGAAGATATTTAAAGGTATAATTCAAGAAAACTTTCCTGAAATGAAGATTTGAAATCTACATACTGTAAGGGCAAACTCTGTGCCGGAAAAAACAACTAGGAACAAGCAATAATGAAATATACCAGTGTCCTAGCAAATTCACTGTACTGCAGTGATAAAGAAATCATCTTTGGGCTAATAGGTAAAAGATCAAGTAATGTATATCAATCTAGGCACCCAGAAGTTGTTATTGTTATAAATATCTAAACAATTAGTGTAGCATCAACATTTGTAAAGAAAAAAGAAAAAAAAAGAAATCCATTAAAAGCACACAGGAAAAAGATATTAACTCAAACACACTAGAGGAAAGAGATGTTAATTCAATATTCTAAGTCTTATTTACTCACATGTATTTGTTGCTATGGATTTTCCTCTGAAAATTGTTTTATCTATATGCTATAGGTTCTGATACGTAGTGTTTTTATTATTGTGGCTCTCAGATAATTCAGTACATTTGGTTTATAATTTTTCTTTTTCCAAGAGCTTTAAATGCTTTTTATCTTTAATATTTGATTGGGAGAGGCTTTGGTTTTCTGGTGTTATTATTAATTACTATTTTCATTGCATTGTAATCAGATAATCAGACAACATTGAGTGCAGTATTCCCACTTGGAGATATTCACTGAGTTTTTATTTATGTTACAGTATGTAACCAATTTTATTATCTTCATGGTGCAGGGTTATATATCTATACATACACATAGACATGTACACATAGATACATACATAAATATACATACATATAATATCTGTTATTAATGTTACTAGGTTTAATAGATCTAAATACATAAGGGAATTTAGTAATTTTTTAGATGACATCTCAAATCAATGAAAAAATATATAGATTATTTAGAAAATGGTGTCAGGACAACTAAAAAATAACAATGTTGGATCCATTCCTCACACACTATATTATGATAAATTCCAAACAAATCAAAGATGAAATATAAAAAAGATAAAAATTTAGAAGAAAATATGTAGAATTTCAAAATAAACTGCAACAGAAAAGATTGATAAGTTTGACTAAAATTAAAATTAAAAAATTCTCCATAAGAAAAAGTCATAAGAAAACTCCAAAGGCAAATGATAAAGTGAGAAAAATATTTGTAGTTCACAATATTGACCAAGGGCTTATCATCTTAAGACATAAGGTTTTCCTGAACATTGATATGTCAAAATCTAATAACCCAATAAAAAATTGGGCAAAAGTGATAGAAAATACAAATGGCTCTTAAATATATGGAAAAATACTCAAGCTTGGTTATGACAGAAGAAATTCAAATGAAAATACATATAGATAGATTTTTTTCACCCTTCAAATGGGCAAAAATATTAAAGTTCAATAATACAACAGAAATATTAACATGTGGAAATTGGTATTCTCATATACTTCTGTTGGGAGTGCAGAGCAATTTAGCAATATCAATTACAATTCATACGTATATACCTGTTGAACTAGCAGTCTTATTTCCAAGACTTTATCCTGTAAATATAATCATGTAGGAAGCCCTTAATATGGGCCCCAGTGATCCTGCCTCATTGGGGATTTTCACACCTTTGTATAATTATCATTCCCTTGAGTGGGTGTTGGACTTACTGACTTATTTCTAATGAGTAAAATATGGCAAAACCCATGAGATGTTGCTTCCAAGATTAGGTTACCAAGAATATGACTTGGGCTCTATCTATCTATCTATCTATCTATCTAATTTATCTATAATCTGTTTCTGTCACACTCCCCTCCCTCTGGCAGAATTATTAATAGCTCTGGAAGAAGCAAACTGGCATGTTGTGAGTGGTCCTATGGGGAGATTCATCTGACACAGAAGTAAGAAGTAAGACCACCCAACAGACAGTGAGGAGCTAAGACCATTAACCTCCAAGGAACTGAATTTTGCCAACAACCACATGAGTGAGCATGAAAGCAAATTTGCCCCCAGTCAAACCTTCAGATGAGAACACAGACATGGTCAACCCCTAATTATAGCCTTGTAAGAGTTATTGAGACAGAAGAATATACCTAAACTAAGACTGAATTCTTGGCTCACAGAATTCATTATACTACAATAGCTAATTCATATGTGTAAAATTATGTATATATTTGTTATATACTGTTGTATTATTTGAAATTGCTAAAACACAGAAACAACCTAAATATCTATCAGAAGAATAGCAGTTGAATATGTTAGGGGACATTCATAAGATGAAATGTGATACTACACTTAGAAAAAATAAGAATGTTCTTTATGCACTGATATGAAAAGATAATCCACATATAATTAAGTTATAAAAGCAATGTACAGAACAGTGTGTATACCACACTACCATTTGTTTATGCATTTAAAACATTTCTGGAAGGATACACAAGAAACTAGTAACCATGGGTACCTATTTTGGGGGACTGAGGTGGGTGGAAACTGGGTGTCTAAAGTACAGAGGTGGGAGGAGGACTTTTAACTCTGTAACATTTTTCACTTACTGACTATGAAACCATGTAAATAGATTAGCTATTCCACAAATTAGTTAATTGTTTAAATGCTTAAATGGAAAAATAAGTAAAATATATGTAACAGAAATGAACTTACTTTTTAAAAACAAAACATAATGTTGAACAAGAAATAGAATACAATTGGGTATACATATATACCACATAGAACACAATTTGCTTTTTCTTGTTATTGTTATACAATACAATTATATAACAATAATACAATTTGCTTTTTCTTATTGTTATATAAGCAAATATCAATAAATTACATATTACTGATTTCCCTGCTATTAAAATTTATACAAATATGTATAATTATTTTAATATTTATATTTTAATATAAATATCTGTATATATTGAATAAATACATATTCCATATACTAAATATATATTAAAATGTATTTTAATATCAGGCAAATAAATAACATGTAATTTATTGATATTTGCTTATATAGTAATAATTCAGAAGTATAATGGTAATGATGCTCAATTTCAAATTTAGGTTCCTGATTATTTTTGGAAAAAGGAGGTGAATAGGATTGGGAAAGGGGACCCAGGGAACTTCCACTGTATCTTTTATATTTTTATTTCAAATTAGGGCATATAGATTGAAAAAGTTCAGGCCAGGTGAAGTAGCATGCCCAGTGCTTTGGGAAGCCCAAAGCCCAGGTGGGAGGATCCTTTGAGCCCAGAAGTCTGTAGTGTGCTATGATCAAGCCACTGCACTCCAGCCTGGGCAGAAAGACCTCATCTCTAAACAAAAAAGAAATAGGAGAAAGCTCAAAGAAGAACAGATATATGGATATACTTAGTGATTTAAGGTAAATAAATTATTTTAGGAAAGTCATTTAAACATATTTTATATTTTAATGATATTAACATTATCTGTGATTCTGTAAAAAATCATATAAAATTTAAAGGTGGTTATAAATGGAATAGTCATTGGACCTATTTAAGAGCCTTCATACAAAGAAACATAAAAGCTCATGTAGCCATCTTCAATATTAGAGACTATGAAAGTAAAAATGCCAGTGTGATTAGGACCCATTCATTTTTAATTACTTTACTAAGGCAGTTTTATTTTATGTTCAAATTAGCAAATGAATCTATAATGTAGCTGAAGATCACTTAGGATAAACAAAGCATTGTAAGCTCACTATAACAACAAAAACTAACCAAACCAAACAAAAAAGTATAATATTTCAAGCAAAGCAGAACCAATAATAAGTATACACACTAAAATATGAGTAATTCTTATAACACCAACTTAATAAAATCTGGGTATTTTTCTGGAAATCAAGTGTCTTCTTGTTCAACCTATTAACCCAGTATAAGAATAGTCTCTATAAGACCCCTGAAGGATGGTGTTTCAGTTTTTATTTCTACTCAGTTGGTTCTAGTTATGCCCTCTTGGCTATGCAGAGCACATTCAATTCCTCATTGTATAAACCCTTTCAAATATTTGAAAACTGTTTAAAATATCTTCTACAACTTCCATTTCAAAGCTATACATACATAATTCTTAATAATTTTTTTGATAAGTAGTCCTGGTGTTGATAAACTGTCTTTTAAAGTGCTTCAGTTTGTCAAATTCCTTGTAAATTTGGTCCTCAACATTCACTCTGTGACTACTCTACAGGCAGAATTTAGGAGTCAAAGAGTCAGCTGCTTACAGGTATTAGATACATCAGGCTTGGTGTAGATCATAGTGAATTAGACTGCCTACCATTGTTTAAATACAGTACATTAGTCAGATTAACTGCTGTAACAAACATTCCCCAAATCTCAATGATTTAACGGAATAAACATTTATTTATTTTTATGTTGCAATGAAGATTAGCATGGGAACTCTGCTCCATGTAATAAATAGCTCAGGGGTGCTGGGTGCGGTGGCTCACGCCTGTAATCCCGGCACTTTGGTAGGTCGAGGCGGGAGGATCACGAGGTCAGGAAACTGAGACCATACTGGCTAACATGGTGAAACACCGTCTCTACTAAAAATACAAAAAATTAGCCAGGCTTGGGGGCGGGCGCCTGTAGTCCCAGCTACTCGGGAGGCTGAGGCAGGAGAATGGCGTGAACCTGGGAGGCAGAGCTTGCAGTGAGCCGAGATGGCGCCACTGCACTCCAGCCTGGGTGACACAGCGAGACTCCATCTCATAAATAAATAAATAAATAAATAGTTCAGGGGTCCAGGCTCCTTCCTGTGCTGCCCCCATTATCTATTACATCTATTCATCTATAGTTGAAGTCTTCCAATTAAATCCTTTGTATGAGTCTGGCTTACAGGATAAGAAAGTGGTTACTGATCATCTTATAGGCAATTTTTTCTGTGGTCATTCCTCAAAGTGACATACATACTTTTAACTATATTTGATTGGCTCGACTCAATCAAACAGCCATACCTAATTTATTGGGAAATGCAATCTAGTTCTGTGCTCAGAAAGGAAAAATAAATAAGATTCAGTGAGTACATAGCATTGCTTTTCTCCAGAGGATGACAGGTAGCCAGCTCAAAACTATTAATAGCACATGGGTGTGTTGGCTCAGTGTTCCCATATCTTTAAATTTTCAAGAGATACTGAAATTTTGTTTTTTCGTTAATGTGACCTCTCCTAATTTTTAAATGTTGACAACTAAATTACTCTTTTGAAGACCTTGTGTGAGCCAGAAGAAAATATATGTCTATGAACTAGATCCAGTCCATAGGTCAACAGTCTGCAAACTTTGGACATGCTACAGCATTCTAAGAGTGAGCATTGAGGGTTATCAAAGTTCAAGATCTCTTCTTTTATGGACTGCAGGCACACAATGTTTTAACAGTGTGCTACCATGATAGTTGGAACCCATAAGAAGAGTTAGTGCATGGTGCCACAGAAGCCAAGGAATGGGTGAGATTTTTGTATACAGCAATAGTCAACAGGGTCACATCCAGTAAAGTAGGATGAGAACTCAAAAGTCATTGGATCCCACAAATCAAAAGCTGAGGCCAGCCACAACCCCATAGTCAAGTCATGCTTCCTGTCCTCTTGAAAATTGCAGTGCAGTTGGAGAGAGGCTGCATACAAACAGAAGTGCCTTCAAGATAATACAACCCGCACTTTAGGAGGCCGAGGCGGGTGGATCACCTGAGGTCAGGAGTATGAGACCAGCCTGACCAGTATGGTGAAACCCCATCTCTACTAAAATACAAAAGTTAGCTGGGCGTGGTGATGGGTGCCTATAATCCCAGCTACTTGGGAGGCTGAGACGGGAGGATTGCTTGAACCCGGGAGACGGAGGTTGCAGTGAGCCAAGATCACGCCACTGCATTCCAGCCTGGGTGACAGAGTGAGACTCTGTCTCAAAAAAAAAAAAAAAAAAAAAAAAGATAATACAACCCAGAATTTGTGGTATAGATTGACTGCAACAAAATCCAGAAAGATAAATCATCATTCTGAAGTGTGATAGTTAAGAAAAGCTTTATGAGGTAGGAGAGACTTGAAGTAGGGCTTGGATAATTTAATAATGGAGAACCTGAATATATTCACATAAAAGTGGACATGTGGTAATAAAAGAATGAACAGGAATTCTAAAAAGCTCAAATTAACCCTCAAGTTCTGCCTTAAGTAGCTTTTTGGATGTCAGAAGCTGTTGATTATTTACCAATCACTATTGATACTTTATTTTCTGTTTTTAGATTGGCACAGGACTTGCTTGCTTTAGGTTTGACCATATGTCTAAATCCTAGCTAGTGGATATAAAGAGAATAAGGTATGCAACTTCCTTGAAATGCTTTCAAATAGAGCCATTTTAAATCAATCTCTCTCTCTCTCTCCCTTCTTGCTGGTTAGAATGAGCATTTAACTGCTGAAGCTTCAGCAGCTATTGGGGCCATTGAGGTGGACTTTGAAATGATAGCCCCTTATAGCACAGAAGCAAGAATAAGGAGCCTGGAATAGAAACATTTGGACCCCTTGAATGGGAGAAAGAAACAACTTGTCTCTTGTTTATGCCACAGTTATTCTGTTTGTTTATTGTTATTGTTTTCTTTCTCTTTTTGCATTTTTTTCTATTTCTGGACATGTGACTTCACCTCCCTGAACTGGAATATCCTTAAAATGAGGGACATGAATTTATTTAGATAGCCCAAATGATGACTGTAGTTTAGCACTCTGCATGCTTCAGCAGAAAATTGTTTAAGTCTACTTCAGTAATTGTACCATGTCACAGATTTCACCAAATCTTGTGTAAAATGTAAAAATTTAGGTATTTGTTTGGATATTTTCAAATAGATATTTCTCTTGAGAAAATATGTGATGATATACATCATACTTTATATTATAATAGGAATTAGAATAGAAAAAAGATTCCAATTCTACTCATTCATTAATATCACACTAAAAACCAACAATTACATCATTAATGATGGTGTTAAATTTTTTATAAATGATTCTTTAAAATTGGTGATTAACATTAGCATCCGTGAAGTCAACATTTCCCAAAGTCAGTTCATTTGAATACAAATCTTGATAAGAAACTAACAAAATATGCATACTGAAGTAAAATAATTGTTTATAGCACCTTTTTTGGAAGTCAACAAATAATAATTGTATATATTTATGGAGTACAATGTAATGTAATGTAATGTAATGTTTTGATATAGGTATACATTGCATAATGATTCAATGAAGCTATTATTTATATTTTTATCCGACAGATTTACCAAAACACATTATAATAAAATCTCTGAGGCATTTCAAACAAGCATATAAACAAAAACATTTATCTTTGTTTAATCAGTTATTTCTCTGACATATTTGAACATAACAATATTTCTTTTCGAAAGAGGGCTTGGGAAACAGTTCTAGGTGGTATACTTTTCCAGAATTCTTTCTTTATATCCTGCTGCTTCTCTAGTAAAGTAAAGAAAGCCCCAAGGTAACAGATAAGTTAAAGTTAGTTTGGTATTTCACAGTACATTCCACAGGAAAACGATAAACCACAGCTTCAGGTTCTTGGAGGAAAACAAGAATGATCAGCGAGATCCATTTAGACACTGCACATTTAGTTTTGCCTTTTGGGCTGTGTTTCTTGGAGGCAACGCTGAGTTTTGATTCAGAAGTACCATTATCGTATTATGAGCATCAGTCAGACATTTGACATAGGCCAAGGGCTTTATGTCTGGGGAGAGAAATTTTAAGAAGAGAATTTTTTTTAGTGGTTGCTTCTAGGCTTTTTTTTTTTGTTTTTCTTTTTTTGGCTGTAAACCTTACAATCTTACAATGTTACACAGGCTATCAATTTTTTATTTTATTTTATTTTATTTTTTTTGAGACAGAATCTCCCTCTGTAGCCCAGGCTGGAGTGCAGTGACGCGAGCTCGGCTCACTGCAAGCTCCGCCTCCCGGGTTCACGCCATTCTCCTGCCTCAGCCTCCCGAGTAGCTGGGACTACAGGCGCCGGCCACTACGCCCGGCTAATTTTTTGTATTTTTAGTAGAGACGGCGTTCCACCGTGTTGGCTAGGATGGCGTCGATCTCCTGACCTTGTGATCTGCCCGCCTCGACCTCCCAAAGTGCTGGGATTACAGGTTTGAGCCACCGCGCCCGGCCTCAAATTTTTTATTAATCAGTAAAAAATGGAAGCAAGAGACTAAAGTGAAAAAAAGTACAATAGAATACAAAAAAAAAAGCAGTTAGTGATTGGAAACACCTCCTTTGTGGTACAGCATAATTTTTTTGTTGTTTTAAATGTTTTGTCTACCAAAAGACCTTCCACAGGGACTAGGAGATACCATCTGGTGATTTTATACAGTATTACTAGAAAAAAAGCTCTATTTCTCCCAATTGTAATATGTCTAAAGATCAGTTTTTTTGACATTTCAGTAATTGTGCCCAGGAAAACAGGTTTTTTTCTTTAGTTTCTTTTTAGAATTTAAGAAAATAGTCTAAAAGCTATTTTCATTATTTAAAACACTAAAGCTATTTTCATTATTTAAAACACTAAAGCTATTTTCATTATTTAAAACACCTACACAAATTTGTAGTACCAAAGGAATGGAAAGTAAAACTGATACATATCACTAATCATAAATCCATAAAGTTGTTGAGTCCAACACATTTTGAGAAGTGCCCTCAAAAATTAACATTAATATTTTTCATCTAGAAATCATGATAGCTATCAAAAACTACAAAGGGCCATGTTATAAACATGTGGATTTTGAATATATAGAACCGTTGGTGGGTTTTCATTTATTCAATTGCTTTACAAATGGATGAATCAAACATCCAGTAAGGTTTTCATTTTAATTTAATTAGGACTTATAATTCTCATTATAGTAAAATGGGTGCTAAGAACACCTAACAGAATGCCTTTATAGACACATAATGATGACAATGTAGGATTACTGATTCAAAACTGCTCTTCCTGGGGAAGGCCCAGAAATCAGTAAGTGGCAAGTAAAATGTGAAACATTTGCTTAGAAACAATTTGTCAACTTCATGCTTCAAACTATATAAATGATCATGTATAGATGTGTTTGGTAATGATAATCATTGAGTTATGTTGATAGGTAAAATATGGGATATGTTGTGCAGGGAAAAAAAGAACATCTGTAGGAGGTCAGACACGAGGCTACCAATTTTGTTTTTTACCCAAATTGAATTCCACTGGGTTGTTAATAACTTGACTAAGAGGTGACCATTTCTGCTTATTTTTGGAACCTGCATATTTTACGTGATTACAAAATGTGATAATGCATATGCAACTCAGACTGGAAAATACACTCAGCTATAGACCTAAGGGTTGTATTTTTAGTTTGGATTCAAATGTTTATTTGCCCTTCACAATATTTCATGAAGACCTTGAACTTATGAACCCATACCATTCTACATCGCTGGTTTAACATGTGCAATGTTTGATTGCTTTTCTGAATGGCCACTAATATTAATTTGTGTATACAGTTCAGAATATTCTATTTTGAAATCCAGCATAACATTTCATTTCAATCTACTGATTTAGTCCTCTAGAGAGGACAGAGGCTATTAAATTTTCAAAGCCTCTCAGTGCTATTCCTGTATCTAATAGAAATAGCCAATTGAAAATAACTACCGTGGTTTCCCCAGGGATTCTAACTGTACCTCATTACATAATGTTCATTTTCTGAGACATAATGTAATCATAATTAATTTTGGGCTTATTAAATTGCTGTACTAGTCTTTATGGATGATTTTTTTATGAGAATAAATCCTTAAAGTTTCTAAAGAAACAATGAGGTCCTGCTTGTTGTTACTGTCATACAGCTGCTGTTGTGAAATGCAGTGCTTTCAGTAAGTGAGTTTCCTAGGTGACAAGTTGTTTCTTTAAGTATCAAACATGACATTTTTAATAACATGTATTTTAAAGTCAGCTATAGACCTGAGGTCTATATCTAAATTAACATTACAATTAATAAAAGTAAAATGAAAATAAAATAAGCATTTTACTTAAGTAAACAGTTACCTACTTGCTTTTATAAACAAAAAATATCAAGCGTAATCTCGCTCTTAACAATTTAGAGTCATTTTCATGACCATCGATTTTTGGCTTAGCATTAATATTATTGTTTTTCTATTCCCCCCTTATTGTTATTTAGTTATTGTGTAATATTTTAGTTTGCCAGTGCATTGCTGAGCACATGGGAAGTTTTTAAATTTTATGGAATGAATATATGAATTCCCAAGTGAAGCTTTCAATTATTCTCCTTTTAACTTGACATAGTCAGCAAAATAAGATAAGCATGATTGCCAAAAATGTGTATTTATTATATTGAATGTTGAATCAAAGGACCAGCCAATAAAGAAGATACTCAAATCTTGAAATACTTATTATTTTGTTGGGCCAGAATTTTTTTCACTTCCTGTAAAGTTCTCAGATTTCTTACAGGTGTTCAAGTTGCCAAAGGTTGAAGTCACCACTGAATGAATCAGATTTTATTTCAATGAGAAAATGACATGTGGAAAATAATGCATTGTGCCCTTGGGCAATACCAATATTTTAACAAATACAGGTTGAGTATCGCTTATCTGAAATGCTTGGGACAATAAGTGTTTTGGATTGTGCATTTTTGCAGATTTTGGAATATTTATAGGTACATAATGAGATATATTGGGGATGGGACCCAAGTCTAAATAAGAAATTTATTTATGTCATATACACCTTATGCACATAGCCTGAAGGTAATTTTAAACGTTTTAAATAATTTTGTGCATGCAACGAGGTTTGTGTACATCAGATAGCAAAGGTGGTACTATCCCAGCCACCCATGTGAACAGTCTGTGGTTGTTTGGCATCACCATCATTCCTGACCCTGAATTTATATGCTACCCATAAGCAATCATTTTCTTGTACTTATTCACACATAAATACTTAGCAGAAAAAAAAAGATAATGACAAACCACTCATACAGTGAAAAAATAATGTGCTCGGTGTAAGTTAGTAGCACTGTAGCATTGCCAGAATACCTACATCAGCTGTTAGACAACAGCAACAACAAACAAAGGTAACCTTTTAGTTTCTACCTGCAATGCCATGTTTTGATTAAAAGATTACCGTACATTTGTTTTTTGTTTATAGATGAGAATAAACGTCAGAAGTAGTTGTGGGATCAGGAAGTGGGTCCTCTAGGGTTGAGGTGGCATTCTGCTGGATGGCTTTTAAAAATGTTTCCTCCAGATTTATCTGCCGTATTAACAATATTTTTTGTCTTAGAAGTCTCTTTTGATTTTATAACCTGACATTATTTCTGGTTCTCTTATGAATGTGCACTATTCTAGTCCTTCAGTAAGCCCATCACACATATTCACCATGTTGTCTCTAGACACTTCTGCAGTGTTAACAAGGTCATTTTCACCATCGATATTATTATGATCACCTTGATTTGGAAAAATTTCAGTTATTTCATCATTGGTTGATGAATGAACAGCTGCAGTCTTATTATTGATCTTAAAAACTTTTTTGATATCCACTTCTTCCAGCTTACTGATGACGCTGAAGGTATCTTTTTGGCATATGAAATGAGGTCAGACTTTTTTCTCATTTGACATACAAAATCTTTCAAAGTCACCACCTTGCTCATCATCATCACTGAATATAGTCAGAGGCCAGAGGTTGTGCCAGGCACACACAATTGTGTCTTTAATCTCTGTGTTCCAAGCAGTGGAAACAATATATACAGCATAGTATTCTTCATGCTAAATGCCTTATGAAAATCTTCCTCACCCATGCCTCTGTTAATGGCTGCTAGCACACTATTGAATAAAGTGTTTTTGGTCAGGCTTGGCGGTTCATGCCTGTAATCCCAGCACTTTGGGAGGCCGAGGCAGTCGGATCACTTGAGGTCAGGAGTTCAAGACCAGCCTGGCCAACATGGCGAAACCCCGTCTGTACTAAAAATATAAAAAAATTAGCCAGGCATGGTGGTGGGTGCCTGTAATCCCAGCTACTCAGGAGGCTGAGGCAAGAGAATCATTTAAACCCAGGAGGTGGAGGTTACAGTGAGCAGAGTTAGCGTCACTGCACTCCAGCCTGGGTGACAGAGGGAGACTCTGTCTCAAAAACAACAACAACAACAACAACAAAAAAAGTGTTTTTATATTTACTCTCAGTGACCTAAAGTTTCCCTGGTTATATGACTGAAATAATGACATTAAATTTGGGAGAAAGTACGTGGCACAAACATTATTTTTGATGAGAATTTTGGCTAGAGGATGATCAGAAAGTTGCCAAGGGATAACAAAATTTTGCAGTCATTATCTAGTCCAGCTTCCTGTTAGTGAGTATGAGCTGTTGGTATAAAATATTTGTGAAACTAATGAGAAAACATGTCCCTGGTGATCCATCCCTTTTTGCCAGCATAATAATGGACTGGTAAGAATTCACTCTTTGAAAACAGCAAGAAGGCAAGCTTTGGCTGATCACAAGTTTACACTCATGTGTGCCTGCTGCATGAGCATATCCCAGCGCAGTTATTCTGTCCTTGGCATCCTTAATTCCTGTAGAGGCTGTCTCATCAGCTGTAGTCTGTGTCCTTCTGAGACAATAATGCCAAAGCAGTTATGTTTCATCAGTACTATAGACTTGTTCCTGGTCAGATTTTCATTAGTAGAATGATGAATGAATTTCTCTGGTGCTTTATGATCAGCAGATGATTTATCACCACAAACTGTAAAAATAAATGCCATGTATTTTTTAAAATTTCTGCAACCATCCTATTGAACAGTTACCATTCCCTTCAACTTTCAGTTCATCGTGATAGATCTTTGCTTCTTTTATGATCAGCATACCATTAAGTGGCATGTTTTCACTGTGATGTTGATGGATACACTTTTTCAGTATGTGATCAAGATCTTCATTTTTAAATTTATGTAATGTTTTTCTATTTTTCATTGGCTTCTGTTCATCACTTTCAGGATAGAACTTCAACAGTTTATCCTTCTGGTTCTTCAGGTCATATGTAGGGGTCCAATGCCATACTCTTCTGTAAGACATTTCACACTTAACAGCACCGTCCAGTTTCTCCAACAGCTTGATTTTCTGTGCTATAGATAATCATAAATACCTCTTCTTTTTCTTATCATTACTAGCAGGGTATCTGCAGGCTTTTTTGACATTATCAACAATATCTTTACATCACAGAGCAGAGAATAAGCAACAAACAAACAAAAACCACAATGAGTAGGTCTTAGCCCCATGTGGGGCATGATGGGAAGCCTGTGGTTGCCATGTCTGTCCACACATGTCATTTTATTATCTTTTGTAAGCGTGTTTGGCGTGGAGAAGATTGGGTGTGTTTAAAAAGATACATGGCGCCGGGCGCGGTGGCTCACGCCTGTAATCCCAGCACTTTGGGAGGCCGAGGCGGGCGGATCACGAGGTCAGGAGATCGAGACCATCCTGGCTAACACGGTGAAACCCCGTCTCTACTAAAAATAGAAAAAATTAGCTGGGCGTGGTAGCCGGCGCCTGTAGTCCCAGCTACTCGGGAGGCTGAGGCAGGAGAATGGCGTGAACCCGGGAGGCGGAGCTTGCAGTGAGCCGAGATCGCGCCACTGCACTCCAGCCTGGGCGACAGAGCGAGACTCCGTCTCAAAAAAAAAAAAAAAAAAAAAAAAAAGATACATGGCAGCTGAAGGGGGATAGGAGGAGTTTTCCCTTAGGATTAATAAGTTGTATGTTTGCACTTAAGTTTTGACTACGGTCTATCACATGGTTGGGTCAAGTATAAAATTTTCCACTTGTGTCATGTCTGCACTCTAAATGTTTTGGGTTTTGGAGTATTTTGGATTTCAGATTTTCAGATTAGGCATGCTCAATCTTGTATGTGTTGCCTTGAGTGGTTACTATATTTACTCATTGTTAGATATAGACAAAATGTCACACATAAAAATTAAAATCTCTTCTCTTTCCACATATGAGGCTAGAATCAAGTCTAAATAGTAGTTCCCTGAGAGGATAATATTGCATATGTTAAAAACTGTAAGATTTGTGAGTGTTCTGTCGGAAAGTCTTCAGGTTTCTTTATATATTACCAAACTGTTCTCTATGATTTGGTTATTATTGATATTTCTTGGGCTGAATACATTGATACTCTGAATATATATGTATACACACATATATGTCTAGACATGCTATTGTATCTATACTGTGAGAGACTGGGATGTATCTCTAAAACTCATTGTGTTCATATACTTGTAGTCATTATTTCCAGCCTCAATGATTTAATTAAGCTGGTAATAAATTAGACAATGATAAAAAAACAAACAAACAAAAAGTAATGTTAGATAATCATTTTTAGAAAATATCTGGACTCTTTTGCAATGATTTTTTCATTTACATTGTTGAATACTTTATAAAATATGATTACATTGGGACAATTATTATATTTCCCTTTTTGTGTTTTCTTCTCTTAGTTTTAGAATTTTTTGCCATAAAGTTTTGAAGAATCAATCCTAAAAGATGCTTTAATTTTAATCTACAATTCTGATTGTAATAATTTTATTTCATGATTCTTCCTGAAATTTTGAAATAAAATGACAGATAATTAAGAAATAGGTATATGTTTTTAAGATTTTTAAATGGATTTCAGTGAAATGTGTTTTATGAAGAGCAGCACAGACTTATTTTGTGGTACTGATGTAATCTCCAGTTGACAGGCTGTCTTGGATTTAGATGGCACCTGTCTAAAAGCTGGAAAGCTTTGTGCTCATAGAACCTTAAGTTAGAGTCTGCAGACTCCTGAATCTGAGGATATTTTCTATGGTTTTACAATAGCTTGATATACACATTTTAAAATCTGTGCTTCATTTGTATGTGTATGCTGAGTAGTAATTTTCTTATTAATAGTTTTAAATTCAACAAATAAAAATTCAAGACTTAGAAAAAAGAGACATCAATTCCCTACATTATAAAGAATGCCTGAGAGGATATGATCCCCTTGAAGCTGATTACAGGGTAGACATACATCTCAGCCATTCCCCATTATTAACCTAGTCTCCATCTCACCCTCAAATCCACTTAAGCAGAACTCCAGGGAATAAAGGGAGTAATTCCAAATTGTGAATTACTAGGCCATGGAAAAGCATTGTGGCTTTCCCCCTCTTTGCTTTAAGAGTGGGGACATCATGCTTACCACATCCAAGAGAGAAGGCCTCAAGAAGTAACGTTCCCAGAAAATAGAAGCCAACATTGGTATCTTATTGCTCAGTTTAATGTTTCACATGCAGCGAACAGGGAGATTTGTGCCTATCTGTGCAGAGGTAAGAGTATTAGAGAAATTATGAAAATAAATTGGATTCATTAAACATTTCCCCAAATTATAGGCTTAATATTTTTTTCTGAACCTTGCCTTTCTTTCTTTCTTTCTTTTCTTTCTTTCTTTCTTTCTTTCTTTCTTTCTTTCTTTCTTTCTTTCTTTCTTTCTTTCTTTCTTTCTTTCTTTTCTTCCTTTCTTCCTTTTTCCTTTCTTCCTTTCTTTCCTTTCTTTCCTTTGTTTCTTTCCCTTTCTTTCTTTCTGTCTTTCTTTCTTTCTTTCTTTCTTTCTATCTTTCTATCTTTCTTTCTGAGATGGGGTCTCTCTCTGTCATTCAGGTTGGAGTGCAATGGCGCGATCTCGGCTCACTACAACCTCCACCTCCCAGGTTCAAGTGATTCTCCTCTCTCAGCCTCCCGAGCAGCTGGGGCTACAGGTGCACATCGCCACACCTGACTAATTTTTGCATTTTTAGTAGAGACGGGGTTTTGCCGTGTTGGTCAGGCTGGTCTTGACTCCTGACCTCAGGTGATCCACCCACCTTGGCGTCCCAAAGTGTTGAGTTTACAGGTGTGAGCCACGGTGCCCTTCCCTAGTTATTTCAATAAGATAACACAATTTATCTAAACAATTTAAACATTGTATAAACGTTAATAAAAGTAACTTTAAAAGTAAAATTGTATTAGAAATATATAAATATTATTTTTTAGAAATAACTTTTTTAATGGGATCAAAATATCCAAAAGAATTAGTTCAGCTATGCAGAGACGCATATTACTTAATGTCAGAATGCAAAAAAGTCAACATTAATTCCATTCTATTTTTCATTTTTATAGTTATATAGGTGAAAAATACTTTCATAAATATGCTGATATTAATCACAGTATTTTTAATATAAGTATCACTTAATTATTTGAGTCCTATGTTATAAGCAAAAAATAACATAGTAATTTATAATAATGATTGTTAATAACATATTAATGGATAGCTCCATTAGATCCTCCTTCAATTTTGTCAAAAGCAAAGAATTTGAAAGCCACTGATTCCCAAAAGAATCTATTATGTAGTGGTCAAAGTCATTTATTTTCTCCATATCTAGGAAGTATTCTGAAATGGCTTTACTAGGGTTTATCAAATGACAATTGTCTGTAACTATTACTCTTTCACTAATATCTAGTTTAGCTGAAGAATAGCTAAGACTTAAATAATATAGTCTTTAGTCTTCACCATGTGAATTGGAAAAAATATTTCTTGATATGACTTGACAAAATAGATTTTAACTACCTTGTTGCATAAGCATAGAAAATCAGAATTTATAAAAATTTCATCCATGGCCTTTTTCCATGGATAGTTTTTGATCATCTCAAAACATGTTCAAATTGTACTTAAAAAACCTACTTCCTTAACCTACACTGCTTCAACTCTTCAAAGCTTTTCTTTTCAGCTAATGTCATGTCCCAAAGGTGAGTGTTGAGAATACCTGAAGAGAACTGCTTACATTTAGATACACAGAAAAAGCTGTTTTCCATACTCAAAAACTTTAATAATATGCTGTTGGCTTTCCTCTGGTGGAATTCTCTCAAAATTAACACATTCTTTGATAGTTGTAGGAAGATGGAGAAGTGAGGTCTTTAAATATTAATTATCAATGCCAATCTGTTTTAAATCCTTTTCTTTCACCTTTAACAGAAATATCTATCACATAGGGAAAACACAACTCCTAAGATAGTTTATGTTTCCTTGGTTATCTATTAAAAGTGATTTCTTTTCTTAGACTAATATTTCATATTAACTTTGTTTTATGTCTGGAGACGTTTTGAGGTGTGTGCCTTTCTTTTGTGAAGCAGGATAAAAGAGATAGGAAGAGGAATGTGGAAGAAGGAAAACTACCTTAATTTCTTCCACAGATTCACTCTCAGATAGATCAGTCTTAGGAAAAAACGTATATGAAATTGAGTATATGGAAATTGATATTCTTAAAGCTATCTTTCTCTTTTATTCCTTTTAAAGTTTGGCGTTATAGGTATTTCCAACCTGAGTCTGAAGACTGACCAAAGGGTATTGCAAAAGCAGGGACTGGAGAAAACTTAAACTCTTTTTGTACCCCACCAATTCAGATTCATCAATAACCAGATGAATAGATGGATGGATAGTTGGATAGAGATGGATGTATGTATAAAAATATTTTTGACAATCGGATAGATTCCTTTATAATCATGCAACTGCCTTGCAGTTTCAACATGTTTGTGTTTATGGTCTTATTAGTCCAAGATAAGAAACTATGTTTAGTAGTTAATGGCAGTATTTTCCAATCTAGGGTCCATACATCCTTGGTGATCCACAGATAACATCCTCAATTTTCTGCAATTTTTCATGTCTGAGAAATCCTGGCTAATAGACGTGGTCAATAAGAGCTCAGGCCATCAGAGCTAGTCACACATGAGTCAAATTATAGCTCCTCCCCTTACTAGCTGTGGATCTTTGGGAAAGTTACCTTCCCCGTCTGAATCTGCTTTCTGATCTGTAAAATGAGAAATGTAATATAAAATGTTCACTTCCTTTTATGTTGAATTAAGAGAAACATTTCATTCACCCATGAAAATCAGAGAGCCAAATATGCTACTTCAGAATAACAGAAACTCCTTGCTATTCTGATGTTTGGGTTCTGGATATAATTAGTAAAAATAAGGTACAATACTTCAAAACTAATGGTACTAGTTTTGCTAGCCATTGTGATAAAATTTTTTTTGTACACTTAAAGAAGGAGAAATTTTTATTGCTAAAAACTAATCAGCCCAGCAGCTAGCAAGTAATTTTGTTTTGTAATAGAAAGTAGAAAATATATTCATTTCATCAGATAAATTTAGATGAGGATTAATTCTAATTGGAATATGTATTTTATGATATGATTTCATAATATGGCTTTTAACTATCAACACAGCTTTTCATTAAATCAGACTCCTTTGAAGCCCAAATTGTTCTTTTTCTATGATAGGAAATTGTCCAGTAGAAATATATTAGCAGAGAATATGGAGTATGTGGGAGAAGAAATTATTAAAAATGAGCAAAAAAAAATTTATTTTATTCATTATTATTATTATTATACTTTAAGTTTTAGGGTACATGTGTACAACGTGCAGGTTTGTTACATATGTATACATGTGCCATGTTGGTGTGCTGCACCCATTAACTCATCATCTAGTACTAGGTATATCTCCCAATGCTATCCCTCCCCCCTCCCCCCACCCCACAACAGTCCCCGATGTGTGATGTTCCCCTTCCTGTGTCCATGTGTCCTCATTGTTCAATTCCCACCTATGAGTGAGAACATGCGGTGTTTGGTTATTTGTCCTTGCAATAGTTTGCTGAGAATGATGGTTTCCAGCTTCATCCATGTCCCTACAAAGGACATAAACTCATCATTTTTTATGGCTGCATAGTATTCCATGGTGTATATGTGTCACATTTTCTTAATCCAGTCTATCATAGATGGACATTTGGGTTGGTTCCAAGTCTTTGCTATTGTGAATAGTGCTGCAATAAACATACGTGTGCATGTGTCTTTATAGCAGCATGATTTATAATCCTTTCGGTATATACCCAGTAATGGGATGGCTGGGTCAAATGGTATTTCTAGTTCTAGATCCCTGAGGAATCGCCACACTGACTTCCACAATGGTTGAACTAGTTTACAGTCCCACCAACAGTGTAAAAGTGTTCCTATTTCTCCACATCCTCTCCAGCACTTGTTGTTTCCTGACTTTTGAATGATCGCCATTCTAACTGGTGTGAGATGGTATGTCATTGCGGTTTTGATTTGCATTTCTCTGATGGAGAGTGATGATGAGCATTTTGTCATGTGTCTTTTGGCTGCATAAATGTCTTCTTTTGAGAAGTGTCTGTTCATATCCTTCTCCCACTTTTTGATGGGGTTGTTTGTTTTTTTCTTGTAAATTTGTTTGAGTTCATTGTAGATTCTGGATATTAGCCCTTTGTCAGATGAGTAGGTTGCAAAAATTTTCTCCCATTTTGTAGGTTGCCTGTTCACTCTGATGGTGGTTTCTTTTGCTGTGCAGAAACTCTTTAGTTTAATTAGATCCCATTTGTCAATTTTGGCTTTGGTTGCCATTGCTTTTGATGTTTTAGACATGAAGTCCTTGCCCATGCCTATGTCCTGAATGGTATTGCCTAGGTTTTCTTCTAGGGTTTTTATGGTTTTAGGTCTAACATGTAAGTCTTTAATCCATCTTGAATTAATTTTTGTATGAGGTGTAAGGAAGGGATCCAGTTTCAGCTTTCTACATATGGCTAGCCAGTTTTCCCAGCACCATTTATTAAATAGGGAATCCTTTCCCCATTGCTTGTTTTTTTCAGGTTTGTCAAAGATCAGATAGTTGTAGATATGTGGCATTATTTCTGAGGGCTGTGTTCTGTTCCATTTGTCTATATCTCTGTTTTGGTACCAGTACCATGCTGTTTTGGTTACTGTAGCCGTGTAGTATAGTTTGAAGTCAGGTAGCTTGATGCCTCCAGCTTTGTTCTTTGGGCTTAGGATTGACTTGGCAATGCAGGCTCTTTTTTGGTTCCATATGAACTTTAAAGTAGCTTTTTCCAATTCTGTGAAGAAAGTCATTGGTAGCTTGATGGGGATGGCATTGGATCTGTAAATTACCTTGGGCAGTATGGCCATTTTCATGACATTGGTTCTTCCTACCCATGAGCATGGAATGTTCTTCCCTTTGTTTGTATCCTCTTTTATTTCGTTGAGCATTGGTTTGTAGTTCTCCTTGAGGTCCTTCACATCCCTTGTAAGTTGGATTCCTAGGTATTTTATTCTCTTTGAAGCAATTGTAAATGGGAGTTCACTCATGATTTGGCTGTTTGTCTGTTACTGGTGTATAAGAATGCTTGTGATTTTTGCACATTGATTTTGTATCCTGAGACTTTGCGGAAGTTGCTTATCAGCTTAAGGAGATTTTGGGCTGAGATGATGGGGTTTTCTAGATATACAATCATGTCATCTGCAAACAGGGACAATTTGACTTCCTCTTTTCCTAATTGAATGCCTTTTATTTCCTTCTCCTGCCTGATTGCCCTGGCCAGAACTTCCAACACTATGTTGAATAGGAGTGGTGAGAGAGGGTATCCCTGTCTTGTGCCAGTTTTAGTGTTTTATGAGGCAATGGAAGAATATTGTAGCTCTATGGAAAGCATTGTACAGTTTTAATTTAGACTTACATTTCTTGTAAAAATGCTGAAAACAATTGATAAGTAGATTTCCTAGTAATATCCAGATCAAATTCATCTTTATTTAAATTATATGGTACATAATTAGTGATAATACTCAGCAACATAGAGCATATTGAGTGGTAGCTAAGAGAGGAAAGCATAGACAAGAAGTTTGGAGTTGTTCTCATATCCTTTTGTATTACTCAGGTTAAGCTATCCATTGTGACAAATTCTGCCCAAATCTCAAAGGCTTCAAACATTAAGATTTATTTCTCACTCACATCACATCTGATATGGGTAGTGATGGACTCTACTCCTCAGGGTGATTCAGGGATCTAGCTCCTTTCATGTAGCTCTACGCTTTTTTAAGGTCCTATAATTTTCCACTGGATTCTCGCAGACAGAGAGCAGACAGGAAGGTAAAGGATCTGGAGGATCTCGTTCAAGGGTTTAGGGGCCAGTCCCAGAGAGCATATTAGACCCACATTAAATTGACCAGATTCGGACTCATTGCTTCACTGTGTGAGGGGCTGGAAATGTAGTCCAGCACCATGCCAAAAATGAAGAAAACATAGATATTGGTGAAAAAACTGGTTAGGGTTTGGTCAGTCTTATATGGAAATTCAGGAGATTTGGTTTAAATTCAGATTTTTCCTGATATGGAGATGATATTATGTTTTACAAATGTTCTGTTACACTCACTCCGTTTTTTATTTATCATAACTGATATTAATTCATTGATTCCTAACTCCACAAGAATCTGAATAATTTTGAATACGTATTGACTTAATTCTACTGTTAAAAAATTGAGTTAATTATAACAAGATCAATTAAGTGCCACCCAGTTAAACTGGAGTGCATTTAAATCCAATTTTCTAAAAAAAGTCCACCAAGTTTAAGTATAGCTTTCCATAACACCCAAGTAAACCAGCATCAAAATGTATGTGTTAGTATTAAAATAACAATAAACCATTGTAATAAAACTAAAATCTCCTAGGAAATCATCTTGCAAACAAATTATTACACTTGTGGGTAATAAGATATACATCTTATGATGGCAAGATCTAATAATAAGGAAGTTCCACTCAAACTTTGCTAATATTATATCTTAACATCTTCAAAGGTATCTGACACATAAATATTCTTTAGCTTTGTATTCTGTTATTTTACAAGATCTTAACGCCTGGCCCATTGCTTTGTATTTTCAAAACACTCATATTTAGAACTTTCCATTTCTTGTTCTCTTAAAATTCTAGCAGTAAAGCTTGGGGTTTGTCATCTCTAATTAATTTTAACTGATTCTTCATTAAAAATATTAGGAATTTAATTGTTTGTTTCCACTCCTAATTATATTATTATTTTAAGAGAAGTTGCACAAATGCTGCTGGTCAAAAATGCTAATATTTGTTCGTCAGAGATCCGTGATATCTGGAGCAGAATTTTTGATTTTCAGCTTCCTCATAGTGAAATAAATCATGACCGTATGTCTCGAATAGAAAAGTGGATGCTTTACCTGAGGTTCAAATCCTAGTTAAGCCACAGTATTTTTACTCCCATATTTCTAAGCCTTAAACAAATACAGTCATAATATCATGTCCAGAAGGAAGATCAAATTTGTTTCATTTTAAATATCAATACAAATGAGTCCATGAAGTAATCTATCTTCTACAACCCTTTTAAAATATTTTTGTATTTGTGCTTTACTCTTTACCTCAAAATCTTGCCTTTTCTGATTTGGTTCTAATTCAGTTTCCTCTACATACCATCAGTTAGTCTTCAGTACAACACTAACTTTTCAGAGGCTCAAATTTCTTACCTATAAAATTGGATTGTTACATCAATTTACCAAGGTTTTGTGAAACTGAAATAATAATGAGCAATAAGCTCTTTATAAAAATAAATACCAACATACAGTGTCCTGCTCTTGCATTCTCCTTTGCTGAGTGCCTTTGAGGTTTTGTTTCTATGTCTTATTCAATAACTCATTCACTCATCCACTTAGTAAATCAGTTGGCAAATCAGATGCAGTCACCAACAAACACTTATCAATACCTACTATGTAACAGTATGAGCTAGCCATCATGGATAGGAAGGTAAGAGAGATCACAGAGTTGTAGTTTATTGGAGCAGAGAGTGAAGGGTGATAATTGCTATGGGAGTGGAAGAACATAACACAGGTACCTATTATACTTAAAAAAAGCTTCCAGGCCAGTTGCAGTGGCACTTGCCTGTAATCTCAGCACTTTGAGAGACCAAGGCATAAGGATCACTTGAGTCCAGGAGTTTGAGACCAGCAAGCTAGTGAAATCTCGTATATATATGTGTGTGTGTGTGTGTGTGTGTGTGTGTATGTATACATATATATGTATGTATATGTATGAATATAGGTGTGGTGCACCTGTGGTCCCAGTGAGCCCAGTGGCTGTGCCTGGGCGACAGAAAGAGACCTTGTCAAAAAAAGAAAGAAAGAAGTAAAGAAAGAAAGTGGGGGGAGGAAGGAAGGGAGGAAGGAAAGGAAAGGAAGAAGGAAAAGAAAGGAAGAAGGGAAGGAAAGGAAGAAGGAAAGGAAAGGAGGAAGGAAAGGCTTCCTGGAAGAAGCAAATAACAAAGATATGAAGGCTGAGTAGGAATTAGCAAAGCAAATACGAAAAGAATAGTCTAGAAAAATGAAGCAATGTGTGTAAGCAGAGGGGGGTAGGAACCAGTCAATAAGGAACCTGAAAGTTCAGGGGGCAACTTGGGAATGTGGTAAGAGATGAGGAGGGGAAGCTAATGAGAGGCTAGATAATGAAGGGCCTAATAAGACAGGGGTTGAGGAATTTGAGGTTTATTTGGGTTGCAATACATAAAAAAAAAATTACTTTCCCAGTTTCTTTTCTATCTCTGACACACATAGTCCATTTCTTAGGTCATAATTTAGCATAAAGGCTTACGTGAGTTTTCTCAATATATGATTGTGCTTCTCATGTCACTCCTGTCATTACTATATCGTTTGGACTGCACATTCTGCATATTACCTTTAATTATACGCTGCTGGGTACACATCCATCAGGGTAGTATCACAGTAGATACTGTTTTCACACTGATCATGGGGGTATCTGCAACTTAATGCTATTACTTGCAGCTTCTGAACCATTCCATCTGTGGGTCTATTTTCTCAGCAACCCACAAAGATCCATTTCTCCCTTCCTTTTCCCAAGGCATGATGATGTTCTCTAAGTAAAATTCAATGAAGGGAGTAGTAACCTCCAGGAAACAATATTCATACACACATGTATATAGGCACATGCATTCATAAACCTTCAATTAGTTTCTGTTACCCTAAAGATAAATTCTGTGTTACATTCTATGGCTTATAAAACACTAATAGGACCTTATAAGTCACGACTACTTCACCTGACTGTTATTGACCACTGCATACAGTGAGGTGGGATTGGCAGGGAGAGAACAAAGAGGCAGAAGAGTGTTCCATACAGAGGTCACAGCATATGAAAATAGCTGGAGATGAAGATGAGAAAAGAATACATCCATCTGAATCACTGAAAAAAGATTAAAGTCTTTTTCATATGCTGTTTTCTCTGTCTGGAACATGCTTCTGCCTCATTTCCTACCTGACCCCAGTCTACTCCTGCAGTCTTAGCTTAAAATTAATCAGAAATACCATTTGACCCAGCAATCCCAGTACTGGGTATATACCCAATAGGATATAAATCATTCTATTATAAAGACACATGCACACATATTGCAACCCTATTCACAAGAGCAAAGACATGGAATAAGCCTAAATGCCCATCAATGATAGACTGGATTTTAAAAATATGGTACATATATGCCATAGAATACTCTGCAGCCCTAAAAAGAACGAGATCATGTTCTTACAGGGACATGGATGGAGCTGGAGGCCACTATCCTTAGCAAACTAACACAGGAACAGAAAAACAAATACTGAATATTGTCACTTATAAGTGACAGCTAAATGATGAGAACACATGGACACATAGAGGGGAACAACCCACACTGGGGCTTTTTTGGAGAGTGCAGGGTAGGAGGAGGGGGAGGATCAGAAAAAATAACTAATGTGTACTAGGCTTAATACCTGAGTGATGAAATAATCTATACAAGAAACCCCCACGACATACATTAACCTATGTAACGAACCTGCACTTGTACCCCTGAGTTTAAAATAAAAGTTAGAAAATAAATCATCTCCTCCAAGAAGCCTTCTTTGGCTTACCTTCCTCTCCTACCATCTTCAAGAATCATGACTGTGCTCCCATACTCCCATAGTACTTTCTTGTAGTTGATTGTTTAATTTTCTCTCCGACTAAACTGTAAGTTCCATGACAATAGTCTTGCTCCTGTTCTATTCCCATTAGCTGCAGGATGCCTCATATATAGCTGGTGCCTAATAAATATATGCTGAATGAATGAATGAAAATAACCACCTATTTAGTACTGACTGAATTACACGCTGTACCAAGCACTTTACATGCATTATCTCATTTAGCCCTCCAGTAGCTCCGGGCAGAATCACTGTTATTGTTCCCATTTCACACATGAGGAAACTAAGCCATGGAATGAAAAACTGGACCAAAAGCATATGGCTAATAAGCAACAGAGCAAGGACTAAAATCAGGGACTCAGCTTGAGCTCTTAAACTGTATATTATAATTATTTATCCCTGGTCTTCGCTGTTACATTTACCCTTTTGTTTCTGATGTTCTGGGATCACAACATGTTAGGCCCACATTAAAGGCTTTTGTAGTGACTGAAGAAATTAATACAATCTTAAAATGTTTTTAAGTTTCCTTTCTTAATTTCCCTCTCCTCCTAGCTAATATTTTCACATGTTCTGAACCTGAAATTCTGTTAATGTGCCTCTACTATATGGTTAAAAGATGTCTTGTTTCACTTTTGTTAATAGGAGGGGAGATTACAGATGACCTTAAATTGGAGTTCAAATATTATGCTCTTTTGCTCTTAGTAAATCTTTTTGTTTCCATAATTGCATCTGATGCTAATGTTACTTTTTAAATAAATGTTCTGTCTCCAAAGGGAAATTTGAAGTGAGTTGTGCCCTTTCTTTTGCAAGCTTCCTGATTATTATCTTTCTAATCTTAGATGATTACATATGTTTTTGAGAGGCAGAGAAAGATGATTGCCTACAAAGTCCATGTTTCCTAGATCCAGGTCTTGTAGAAATTCTTTATCAAATTACCAAAAGTAAACTTGCAGTAATTTAAACGTTTGCATGATTTTTTGTTGTTGGATTCATTAACATGTATATTATAATAAGTCATTTAATGTTACTTTCTAATAATATTTGTGAAGAAAAGAGCAGATTTGGGGGTTATAAAAAACACCAATAAAATATGATTAGCATTCAGTTGTATGCAACATAACCAAATCCCTAGAACAGATTTAATTTTATTATTACTACAAAAATCTTTAATTTACTCTACATAATTATTTTGTGTTTCATAGAAATTAAGGAGTTTAGTTACATGTCTTAATTACTAGACAATTAAAATAATTGCTTTTGAACATTACCACAAATGTATATACAGTACTGAAGATCAAATTTATTTGTCTTCCATGGAATCTTATAATGTACTACTATCTGTAGCACTGCTAAAGTCAATGGGCAATACACATATGACAGATAATAAAGAACTGTGTGGGAGTAAACGTTTGTCACTTTTCTATTACAGATTATATAATCCTCAAAAATATAATGTTAATGTTTGAGGAGATTTTGCTGGATATTTTAAAGCTAAAATTTTAATTTAATTACTGATTGTGGTCTATGTATCATTCAAAACAGTATTGCTTGCAGACCAAACTAAAGGTTTAAATCAATTCTTAAAGCATCTAATCTCAGGAAGACAAAGCATAAAAGAGGGATCTGTTTAGCTGAGCATCTGCCACTTCTATCATTGTCTACACAAGGTGGCTTTTTGTTTCTGTTATTTTTTTTTAATACTTTAAGTTCAAGGGTACATGTGCACAATGTGCAGGTTTGATACATAGGTATACATGTGCCATGTTGGTCTGCTGCACCCATTAACTCGTCATTTACATTAGGTATTTCTCCTAATGCTATCCCTCCCTGAGGCCTCCACCCTCTGACAGGCCCTGGTGTGTGATGTTCCCCGCCCTGTGTCCAAGTGATCTCATTGTTCAATTCCCACCTATGCATGAGAACATGCGGTGTTTGGTTTTCTGTCCTTGTGATAATTTGCTGAGAATGATGGTTTCCAGCTTCATCTATGTCCCTGCAAAGGATATGAACTCATCCTTTTTTATGGCTGCATAGTATTTCATGGTATATATGTGCCACATTTTCTTAATCTAGTCTATCACTGATGGTCATTTGGGTTGGTTCCAAGTCTTTGCTATTGTGAATAGTGCCACAATGAACATATGTGTGCATGTGTCTTTATAGTAGCATGATATATAATCCTTTGGGTATATACCTAATAATGGGATTGCTGGGTCAAATCGTAACTCTAGTTCTAGATCCTTGAGGAATTGCCACTCTGCCTTCCACAGTGGTTGAACTAGTTTACACTCCCACCAACAGTGTAAAAGTGTTCCTATTTCTCCACATCCTCTGCAGCACCTGTTGTTTTCTGACTTTTTAATGATTGCCATTCTAACTGGCGTGAGATGCTATCTCATTGTGATTTTGATTTGCATTTCTCTGATGACAAGTGATGATGAGCATTTTTTCATGTGTCTGCTGGCTGCATAGATGTCTTCTTTTGAGAAGTGTCTGTTCATATCCTTTGCCCACTTTTTGATGGGGTTGTTTGTTTTTTTCTTGTAAATTTGTTTGAATTCTTTGTTGATTCTGGATATTAGCCCTTTGTCAGATGGGTAGATTGCAAAAATTTTTTCACATTCTGTAGGTTGCCTGTTCACTCTGATGGTAGTTTCTTTTGCTGTGCAGAGCTCTTTAGTTTAATTAGATCCCATTTGTCTATTTTGGCTTTTGCCATTGCTTTTGGTGTTTTAGACATGAAGTCCTTGTCCATGCCTATGTCCTGAATGGTATTGCCTAGGTTTTCTTCTAGAGTTTTTATGGTTTTAGGTCTAATATTTAAGTCTTTAATCTGTCTTGAATTAATTTTTGTATAAGGTGTAAGGAAGAGATCTAGTTTCATCTTTCTACCTATGGCTAGCCAGTTTTCCCAACACCATTTATTAAATAGGGAATCCTTTCCCCATTTCTTGTTTTTGTTGGGTTTATCAAAGAGCAGATGGTTGTAGATGTGTGGTGTTATTTCTGAGGCCTCTGTTCTGTTCCATTGGTCTATATCTCTGTTTTGATACCAGCACCATGCTGTTTTGATTATTGTAGCCTTGTAGTATAGTTTGAAGTCAGGTAGCGTGATGCTTCCAGCTTTGTTCTTTTTGCTTAGGATTTCCTTGGCAATGCAGTCTCTTTTTTGGTTCCATATGAACTTTAAAATAGTTTTTTCCAATTCTGTGAAGAAAGTCATTGGTAGCTTGATGGGGATGGCATTGGATCTATAAATTACCTTGGGCAGTATGGTCATTTTCACCATATTGATTCTTCCTATCCATTAGCATGGAATGTTCTTCCATTTATTTGTGTCCTCTTTTATTTTGTTGAGCAGTGGTTTGTAGTTCTCCTTGAAGAGGTCCTTCACATCCCTTGTAAGTTGGATTCCTAGGTATTTTATTCTCTTTGTAGCAATTGTGAGTCAGAGTTCCCTCATGATTTGGCTCTCTGTCTGTTATTGATGTATAGGAATGCTTGTGATTTTTGCACATTGATTTTGTATCCTGAGACTTTGCTGAAGTTGCTTATCAGCTTAAGGAGATTCGGGGCTGAGACGATGGGGTTTTCTAAATATACAATCATGTCATCTGCAAATAGGGACAATTTGACTTTCTCTTTTCCTAATAGAATACCCTTTATTTATTTATTTTGCCTGATTGCCCTGGCCAGAACTTCCAACACTATGTTGAATGGGAATGGTGAGAGAGGGCATCCCTGTCTTGTGCCAGTTTTCAAAGGGAATGCTTCCAGTTTTTGCCCATTCAGTATGATATTGGCTGTGGGTTTGTAATAAATAGCTCTTATGATTTTGAAATACGTCCCATCAATACCTAGTTTATTGAGAGTTTTTAGCATGAAGCACTGCTGAATTTTGTTGTAGGCATTTTCTGCATCTATTGAAATAATCATGTGGTTTTTGTTGTTGGTTCTGCTTATGTGATGAATAACATTTATTGATTTGCGTATGTTGAATTAGCCTTGCATCCAAGGGATGAAGCCGACCTGACCATGGTGGATAAGATTTCTGATGTGCTACTGGATTCGGTTTGCCAGTATTTTACTGAGAATTTTCGCATCAATGTTCTTCAGGGATATTCATCTAAAATTCTATTTTTTTGTTGTGTTTCTTCCAGGCTTTGGTATCAGGATGATGTTGGACTCATAAAATGAGTTAGGGAGGATTCCCTCTTTTTTCTATCCATTGGAATAGTTTCAGAAGGAACGGCACCAGCTTCTCTTTGTACTTCTTTAGAATTCAGCTGTAAACTGGTCTGTTCTTAGGCTTTTGTTATTTGGTAGGCTATTAATTATTGCCTCAATTTCAGAGCCTGTTATTGGTCTATTCAGAGATTCAACTTCTTCTGATGGTAGTTTGTATTTCTGTGAGATCATTGGTGATATCCACTTTATCATTTTTTATTGCATCTATTTGATTCTTCTCTCTTTTCCTGTTAGTCTTGCTAGCAGTCTATCAATTTTGTTGATCTTTTCAAACAAACAAATCCTAGATTCATTGATTTTTGAAGGTTTTTTTGTGTCTCTATCTCTTTCAGTTCTGCTCGGATCTTAGTTATTTCTTCCCTTCTGCTAGCTTTTGAATTTGTTTGCTCTTGCTTCCCTAGTTATTTTAATTGTGATTTTAGGGTGTCAACTTTAGATCTTTCCTGCTTTCTCTTCTGGGCATTTAGTGCTATAAATTTCCCTCTACACAGTGCTTTGAATGTGTCCTAGAGATTCTGGTATATTGTGTCTTTGTTCTCATTGGTTTCAAAGAACATCTTTATTTCTGCCTTCATTTCGTTACATACCCAGTAGTCATTCAGCAGCAAGTTCTTCAGTTTCCATGTAGTTGTGCGGTTTTGAGTGAGTTTTTTAATCCTGAGTTCTAATTTGATTGCACTGTGGTCTGAGAGACAGTTTGTTGTGATTTCTATTCTTTTATATTTGCTGAGGAGTGCTTTACTTCCAATTTTGTGGTGAATTTTAGAAGAAGTGAGATGTGGTGCTGAGAAGAATGTATATTCTGTTGATTTGGAGTTGAGAGTTCTGTAGATGTCTATTAGGTCCTCTTGGTGCAGAGCTGAATTCAATTCCTGGATATCCTTGTTAACCTTCTGTCTCGTTGATCTGTCTAATGTTGACAGTGGGGTGTTAAAGTCTCCCATAATTATTGTGTGGGAGTCTAAGTCTCTTTGTAGGTCTCTAAGGACTTGCTTTATGAATCTGGGTACTCCTGTATTAGGTGCATATATATTTAGGATAGTTAGCTCTTCTTGTTGAATTGATCCCTTTACCATTATGTAATGGCCTTATTTATATCCCTTGATCTTTGTTGGTATAAAGTCTGTTTTATCAGAGACTAGGATTGCAACCCCTCCTTTTTTTTTTTTTGCTTTCCATTTGCTTGATAGATCTTCCTCCATCCCTTTATTTTGAGCCTATGTGCGTCTTTGCACATGAGCTGGGTTTCCTGAATACAGCACACTGATGGGTCTTGACTCTATCCAATTTGTCAGTCTGTCTTTTAATTGGGGCATTTAGCCCATTTACATTTAAGGTTAATATTGTTATATGTGAATTTGATCTTGTCATTATGATGTTAGCTGGTTATTTTGCTCGTTAGTTGATTCAGTTTCTTCCTAGCATTGATGGTCTTTACAATTTGGCATGTATCTGCAGTGGCTGGTGCCAGTTGTTCCTTTCCATGTTTAGTGCTTCCTTCAGGAGCTCTTGTAAGGCAGGCCTGATGTGACAAAATCTCTCAGCATTTGCTTGTCTGTAAAGTATTTTATTTCTCCTTCACTTATGAAGCTTAGTTTGGCTGGGTATGAAATTCTGGGTTGAAAATTCTTTTCTTTAAGAATGTTGAATATTGGCCCCCACTCTCTTCTGGCTTGTAGAGTTTCTGCTGAGAGATCAGCTGTTATTCTGATGGGCTTCCCTCTGTGGGTAACCCGACCTTTCTCTCTGGCTGCCCTTAACATTTTTTCCTTCATTTCAACTTTGGTGAATCTGACAATTATATGTCTTGGAGTTGCTCTTCTTGCAGAATATCTTTGTAGCATTCTCTATATTTCCTGAATTTGAATGTTGACCTGCCTTGCTAGGTTGGGGAAGTTCTCCTGGATAATATCCTGCAGAGTGTTTTCCAACTTGGTTCCATTCTCCCCGTCACTTTCAGGTACACCAGTCAGACATAGATTTGGTCTTTTCACATAGTCCCATATTTTTTGGAGACTTTGTTCATTTCTTTTTATTCTTTTTTCTCTAAACTTCTCTTCTCGCTTCATTTCATTCATTTGATCTTCAATCACTGATACCCTTTCTTCCAGTTGATTGAATCGGCTACTGAAGCTTGTGCATTCATCACGTAGTTCTCTTGCCATGGTTTTCAGCTCCATCAGGTCCTTTAAGGAATTCTCTGCATTGGTTATTCTAGTTAGCCATTCGTCTAATCTTCTTTCAAGGTTTTTAACTTCTTTGTGATGGGTTTGAACTTCCTCCTTTAGCTCGGAGAAGTTTGATCGTCTAAAGCCTTCCTCTCTCAACTCATCAAAGTCATTCTCTGTCCAGCTTTGTTCCATTGCTGGTGAGGAGCTGCATTCCTTTAGAGGAGGAGAGGTGCTCTGATTTTTAGAATTTTCAGTTTTTCTGTTCTGTTTTTTCCCCCTCTTTGTGGTTTTATCTACCTTTGGTCTTTGATGATGGTGACATACAGATGGGGTTTTGGTGTGGATGGCCTTTCTGTCTGTTAGTTTTCCTTTGAACAGTCAGGACCCTCAGCTGCAGGTCTGTTGGAGTTTGCTGGAGGTCCACTCCAGACCCTGTTTGCCTGGGTATCAGCAGCGGAGGCTGCAGAGCAGCAAATATTGCTGAACCGCACATGTTGCTGCCTGATAGTTCCTCTGGAGGTTTCGTCTCAGAGGGGTACATGGCCATGTGAGGTATCAGTCTGCCCCTATTGGGGGGTGCCTCCCAGATAGGCTACTCAGCGTTAAGGGACCCACTTGAGGAGGCAGTCTGTCCGTTCTCAGATCTCAAACTCTGTACTGGGAGAACCACTACTCTCTTCAAAGGTGTCATATAGGGACATTTAAATCTGCAGAGGTTTCTGCTGCCTTTTGTTCGGCTATGCCCTGCCCCCAGAGGTGGAGTCCACAGAGGCAGGCAGGCCTCCTTGAGCTGTGGTGGGTTCCACCCAGTTCCAGCTTCCAGGCCACTTTGTTTACCTACTCAAGCCTCAGCAATGGTGGGTGCCCCTCCCCCAGCCTCACTGCCTCCTTGAAATTCGATCTCAGACTGCTGTGCTAGCAATGAGCGAGGCTCCGTGCGCATGAGACCCTCTGAGCCATGCACGGGATATAATCTCCTGGTGTGCCGTTTGCTAAGACCATTGGAAAAGCGCCATATTAGGGTGGGAGTGACCTGATTTTCCAGGTGCTGTCTGTCACCCCTTTCTTTGACTAGGAAAGGGAATCCCCTGACCCCTTGCACTTCCTGGGTGAGACGATGTCTCACCCTGCTTCGGCTCATGCTCAGTGCACTGCACCCACTGTCCTGCACCCACTGTCCAACAAGCCCCAGTGAGATGAACCCGGTACCTCAGTTGGAAATGCAGAAATCACCTATCCTCTGCTCACTCATGCTGTGAGCTGTAGATTGGAGCTGTTCCTATTTGGCCATCTTGGAACTGCCTCCCGTTCTGTAGGTTTTAACATGTTTCTTAAATACATCTTTCTTTAAAAATAAAAATAAATATCTTTTAAAAATATTTTAAAATTTTTTTGCAGAATCATATTTTCAGGATTTAACATTTGGAATTATAAAGTTCAGGATTATATATTTCAGGATTTTGATTGGCTCATATCTGTAAGCTACAAAAATGAAAACTTATTATCCTATAAAAGAGTTAATACAATATTCAAATTGATTAACCTAAGGAATGGATTATTAATTGATTCATCTATGCTATCTGGAAATAATTCAATAGCCCTAGTATGCTTGAAGTTTTTCTCCTGATGTTAGGTTTCAGAATTGTCTGTTTTTGTGATTTTCTACCTATGAAAGATTCAGCCTACTAGTTACGATCATGCCCTGAATGACTTCCACCAATCCTTTCAGATGTTGAATGCCTTCCTTTATCTTCAGCTGCTCCCAGACTCTTCTTATTCTCTGCTTGGATATTTGCCCAAATGATTAATTCAGTGTATGATGTTCATTCATTCAGGTAGTCTCCTTAACAAAGAGCTATTAAATGTCAATTCTATGTCATGTATTGTATTAGTCCATTCCCATACTACTATAAAGAACTGCCAGAGACCGGGTATTTTATAAAGGAAAGAGGCTTAATTGACTCACAGTTCAGCATGGCTGAGGAGACCTCAGGAAACTTACTGATATCATGACAGAAGGCAAAGAGGAAGCAAGGCACCTTCTTCACAAGGCAGCAGGAAGGAGAAGTGCTGAGTGAAGGGGGAAGAGCCCTTTATAAAACCATCAGATCTCGTGAGAACTCACTCACTATCATGAGAATAGCATGGGGAAAAGCACCCCCATGATTCAATTACCTCCACCTGGTCTCTCCCTTGATATGTGGGCATTATGGGGATTATGGGGATTACAATTCAAGATGAGATATGGGTGGGAACACAAAGCTGAGCCATATCAGGTATATATGAATAGAAAGGTCAAGAGAACAGACAGTTTTTTGCCAGATATCATGATGTTTATCTTCAAATGGTCAGATATAGAAAATAAAGAACTAGCACACTGTAACACAGTAAATAAATATTATTCTAAATAAGGATGTGTGGACTAAGATGAAAATAAAACAAAGTGACAATCAAATCAATGATTTCTGTAACGAGGTGATATTTAAATTAAGATGTGAATTATAGGAAGAAATCAGCCAAGCAGATATCTAGGAGAAGAGCCCTTTAGATAGAGGGATGAAGGGACCAGTAAGGGCAAGGTCTGCATGGTGGGAACAAGCTTGGCATACATGGGAGTTAGAACTAAACAAGTGATGTTGGAGCATATTGTGGTTGTGACATGCAGTCTGATAGATAGAAGTGGGTTGATTATGAAGACTTTATATACTATGGAAAGAAGTTTAGATTTTATACTAAATTCAGTTAAGAGTGATTGGATGGATTTCAAGAAAAGAAGAGATATTATCTTATTTATACTTGTAAAGTTTTGGGGTTCTAACCCTCCTTATTATAATCTTTACTAAAACCATTTGCTACTAATTCTGACATTTGTGACCAACATCTCAAAAACAGAGATAACTGCACCTTTAATTTCCATTTTAATTTCATGCAACTTCAGTACTGGATCCCCCCTTAATTCAAGTTCAGGAAGCCCTTTCTTCTAGAATCTTTATTTTATTAATAGTTTTACTTGTGGGTTAAACAGGCACTTAATTTCTCAACCATTTGCAGTCTTTGCTCATTTCCTTTTGAATTCTGCTTTTGGGAAGTATCTACCAACAATGACAATACAACTTTAACACCTCAAGCCCCATTTTGAACTTTTTAAGGAGTGGGTTGGGTCCTATACAAACATCTACCAACAATGACAATAAAACTTTAACATCTCAAACCCCATTTTGAACTTTTTAAGGAGTGGGTTGGGTCATATACAAATCAAAACAATTTTAATGTGGTCAAATGATACCAACTGTCCCTCATTTACTGTCACAACATATAATTATTTTACAAACTGGAGAACAGTCAATGGCTATTCTAGGCCCAGGGCATGGAGCCTGCCCAAGAAATATCTTAACCTTAGTAAAATATCAGTTGCTTATTAAAGATATCCCTCTCTCTCCCTCCTTCTCCCTTCTAAAATATAGCCTCCTTATATTATCAAGATCATGTCTTTCCCATGTAAATTATCTGCAGTAGAGAAACGTTAAACAGAAACAAAGAGGGGTATTCCAAGATGGCTGAATAGGAACAGCTCCAGTCTGCAGCTCCCAGCATGATTGATGTACAAGACAGGTGATTTCTGCATTTTCAAATGAGGTACCTGGTTCATATCAATGGGACTGGTTGGACAGTGGGTGTAGCTCACAGAGGGCAAGCCAAAGCAGGGCATGGTGGAGTGTTGCCTCACCTTCTACACACTGCTTTAAATGTGTATACACTTTGGGAGGCTGAAAATATACTGACTTTCAGGGCTTAAAAAAAGCCGAAGTGCAAGGGGTTGGGGGATTTCCCTTTCCTAGCCAAGAGAAGCTGTCACAGACTACCTGGAAAAAACGGGATACTCCCGCCCAAATACAGTACTTTTCCCAAGGTCTTAGCAACTGGCAGACAAGGTGATTCTCTCCCATGCCTGGCTCAGTGGCTCCCACGCCCGTGAAGCCTTGCTCACTGCTAGTGCAGCAGTCTGAGATAGATCTGCGAGACAGCAGCCTGGCTGGGGATGGGGCATCCACCATTGCTGAGGCTTGAGTAGGTAAACAAAGAGGCCAGGAAGCTCGAACTGGGTGGAGCCTACCACAGCTCAACAAAGCCTACTGCCTCTAGACTCCACCTCTGTAGGCTGGACGTAGCTGAACAAAAGGCAGCAGACAACTTCTGCAGACTTAAATGTCCCTGTCTGACAGCTCTGAAGAGAGCAGGTCTTCTCCCAGCATGGCGTTAGAGCTCTGAGAACGGATAGACTGCTTCCTCAAGTGGGTCCCTGACCCCCATGTAGCCTAACTGGGAGACACCTCCCAGTAGGGGCTGACAGACACCTCATATAGGTGGCTGCCCCTCTGGGACAAAGCTTCCAGAGGAAGGATCAGGCAGTAATATTTGCTGTTCTGCAGCCTCTGCTGGTGATACCCAGGCAAACAGGGTCTGGAGTGGAACTCCAGCAAACTCCAACAGACCTGCAGCTGAAGATCCTGTTAGAAGGAAAACTAACAAACAGAAAGAAATAGCATCAACATTAACAAAAAGGTCATCTACACCAAAATCCCATTTGTAGGTCACCAACATCAAAGACCAAAGGTAGAAAAAACCGCAAAGCTGGAGAGAAACCAGAGCAGAAAAGCTGAAAATTCTAAAAATCAAAGTGCCTCTTCTCCTCCAAAGGATCACAGCTCCTCGCCAGCAATGGAACAAAGCTGCATAGAGAATGAATTTGACAAGTTGACAGAAGTAGGCTTCAGAAGGTCGATAATAACAAACTTCTCCGAGCTAAAGGAAAATGTTTGAACCCATTGCAAGGAAGCTAAAAACCTTGAAAAAAGATTAGATGAATGGCTAACTAGAATAAACAGTGTAGAGAAGACCTTAAATTACCTGATGGAGCTGAAAACCCTGGCACAAAAACTTCACAATGCATGCACAAGTTTCAATAGCCGATTTGATCAAGTGGAAGAAAGGGTATTGGTGATTGAAGATCAAATGAATGAAAGGAAGTGAGAAGAGAAGTTCAGAGAAAAAAGAGTAAAAAGAAACAAACAAAGCCTCCAAGAAATATGGGACTATGTGAAAAGCAAAAATCTACGTTTGATTGGTGTACCTGAAAGTGATGGGGAGGATGGAACCAAGTCGGAAAACACTCTTCAGGATATTATCCAGGAAAACTTCCCCAACATAGCAAGGCAGGCCAACATTCAAATTCAGGAAATACAGAGAACACCACAAAGATACTCCTCGAGAAGAGCAACCCCAAGACACATAATTGTCAGATTCACCAAGGTTGAAATGAAGGAAAAAGTGTTAAGGGCAACCAGAGAGAAAGGTAATCTGCCCGCCTTGGCCTCCCAAAGTGCTCGGATTACAGGCATGAGCCACCACGCCTGGCCAATATGTGCTAGGTAATCCCAGCAGTTTTGTCACCACCAGGACTGCTCTAAAAGAACTCCTGAAGGAAGCACTAAACATGGAAAGGAACAACTGGTACCAGCCACTGCAGATACATGCCAAATTGTAAAGTTGATGCTAGGAAGAAACTGCATCAACTAATGAGGAAAATAACCAGCTAACATCATAATGACAGGATTAAATTCACACATAACAATATTAACCTTAAATGTAAATGGGCTAAATGCCCCAATTAAAAGACACAGACTGGCAAATTGGATAAAGAATCAAGACCCATCAGTGTGCTGTATTCAGGAAACCCATCTCACGTGCAAAGACACACATAGACTCAAAATAGAGGGATGGAGGAAGATCTACCAAGCAAATGGAAAACAAAAAAAGGCAGGAGTTGCAATCCTAGTCTCTGATAAAACAGACTTTAAACCAACAAAGATCAAAAGAGACAAAGAAGGCCATTACATAATGGTAAAGGGATCAATTCAACAAGAAGAACTAACTATCCTAAAAATATATGCACCCAATACAGGAGCACCCAGATTCATAAAGCAAGTCCTTAGAGACCTACAAAGAGACTTAGACTCCCACACAATAATAATGGGAGACTTTAACACCCCACTGTCAACATTAAACAGATCAACAAGACAGAAGGTTAACAAGGATATCCAGGAATTGAATTCAGCTCTGCACCAAGAGGACCTAATAGACATCTACAGAACTCTCCACTCCAAATCAACAGAATATACATTCTTCTCAGCACCACACCGCACCTATTCCAAAATTGACCACATAGTTGGAAGTAAAGCCCTCCTCAGCAAATATAAAAGAACAGAAACTATAACAAACTGTCTCTCAGACAACAGTGCAATCAAACTAGAACTCAGGATTAAGAAACTCACTCAAAACCACTCAATTACATGGAAGCTGAACAACCTGCTCCTGAATTACTACTGGATACATAAAGAAATGAAGGCAGAAATAAAGATGTTCTTTGAAACCAACAAGAACAAAGACACAATGTACCAGAATCTCTAGGACACATTCAAAGCACTGTGTAGAGGGAAATTTATAGCACTAAATGCCCACAAGAGAAAGCAGGGAAGATCTAAAATTGACACCCTAACATCACAATTAAAAGAACTAGAGAAGCAAGAGCAAACACATTCAAAAGCTAGCAGAAGGCAAGAAATAACTAAGATCAGAGCAGAACTGAAGGAGATAGAGACACAAAATTTCCTTAAAAAAAATCAATGAATCCAGGAGATGGTTTTTTGAAAAGATCAACAAATTGATAGACCACTAGCAAGACTAATAAAGAAGAAAAGAGAGAAGAATCAAATAGACGCAATAAAAAATGATAAAGGGGATATCACCACCGATCCCACAGAAATACAAACTACCATCAGAGAATACTATAAACACCTCTACGCAAATAAACTAGAAAATCTAGGAGAAATGGATAAATTCCTGGACACATACACCCTCCCAAGACTAAACCAGGAAGAGGTTGAATCTCTGAATAGACCAATAACAGGCTCTGAAATTGAGGCAATAATTAATAGCTTGCCAACCAAAGAAAGTCCAGGACAAGAAAAATTCACAGCCGAATTCTACCAGAGGTACAAGGAGGAGCTGGTACCATTTCTTCTCAAACTATTCCAATCAATAGAAAAAGAGGGAATCCTCCCTAACTCATTTTATGAGGCCAGCATCATCCTGATACCAAAGCCTGGCAGAGTCACACCAAAAAAAAGAGAATTTTAGACCAATATCCCTGATGAACATCGATGCAAAAATCCTAAATAAAATACTGGCAAACCGAATCCAGCAACACATCAAAAAGCTTATCCACCATGATCAAGTGGGCTTCATCCCTGGGATGCAAGGCTGGTTCAACATATGCAAATCAATAAAAGTAATCAAGCATATAAACAGAACCAACGACAAAAACCACATGATTATCTCAATAGATGCAGAAAACGCCTTCAACAAAATTCAACAGCTCTTCATACTAAAAACTCTCAATAAATTAGGTGTTGATAGGACATATCTCAAAATCATAAGAGCTATTTATAACAAACCCACAGCCAATATCGTACTGAATGGGCAAAAACTGGAAGCATTCCCTTTGAAAACTGGCACAAGACAGGGATGCCCTCTCTCACAACTCCTATTCAACATAGTGTTGGAAGTTCTGGCCAGGGCAATCAGGCAGGAGAAAGGAATAAAGGGTATTCAATTAGGAAAAGAGGAAGTCAAATTGTCCCTGTTTGCAGATGACATGATTTTATATCTAGAAAACCCCATCATCTCAGCTCAAAATCTCCTTAAGCTGATAAGCAACTTCCGCAAAGTCTCAGGATACAAACTCAATGTGCAAAAATCACAAGCATTCTTATACACCAAACAGAGAGCCAAATCATGAGTGAACTCCCATTCACAATTGCTTCAAAGAGAATAAAATACCTAGGAATCCAACTTACAAGGGATGTGAAGGATCTCTTCAAGGAGAACTACAAACCACTGCTCAACAAAATAAAAGAGGACACAAACAAATGGAAGAGCATTCCATGCTCATGGGTAGGAAGAATCAATATCGTGAAAATGGCCATACTGCCCAAGGTAATTTATAGATTCAATGCCATCCCCATCAAGCTACCAATGACTTTCTTCACAGAATTGGAAAAAGCTACTTTAAAGTTCTTATGGAACCAAAAAAGAGACTGCATTGCCAAGTCAATCCTAAGCCAAAAGAACAAAGCTGGAAGCATCAAGCTACCTGACTTCAAACTATACTACACGGCTACAGTAACCAAAACAGCATGGTACTGGTACCAAAACAGAGATATAGACCAATGGAACAGAACAGAGCCCTCAGAAATAATACCACACATCTACAACTATCTGATCTTTGACAAACCTGACAAAAACAGGAAATGGGGAAAGGATTCCCTATTTAATAAATGGTGTTGGGAAAACCGGCTAGCCATATGTAGAAAGCTGAAACTGGATCCCTTCCGTACACCTTATACAACAATTAATTCAAGATGGATTAAAGACTTCAATGTTAGACCTAAAACCATAAAAACCTTAGAAGAAAACCTAGGCTATACCATTCAGGACATAGGCATGGGCAAGGCCTTCATGTCTAAAACACCAAAAGCAGTGGCAACAAAAGCCAAAATTAACAAATGGGCTCTAATTAAACTAAAGGGCTTCTGCACAGCAAAAGAAACTACCATCAGAGTGGACAGGCAACCTACAGAATAGGAGAAAATTTTTGCAATCTACTCATCTGACAAAGAGCTAATATCCAGAATCTACAATGAACTCAAATTTACAAGAAAAAAACAAACAACCCCATCAAAAAGTGGGTGAAGGATATGAACAGACACTTCTCAAAAGAAGACATTTATGCAGCCAACAGACAGATGAAAAAATGCTCATCATCACCGGCCATCAGAGAAATGCAAATCAAAACCACAATGAGACACCATCTCACACCAGTTAGAATGGTGATCATTAAAAAGTCAGGAAACAGCAGGTGCTGGAGAGGATGTGGAGAAATAGGAACACTTTTACATTGCTGGTGGGAGTGTAAACTAATTCAACCATTGTGGAAGACAGTGTGGCGATTCCTCAAGGATCTAGAACTAGAAATATCATTTGACTCAGCAATCCCATTACTGGGTATATACCCAAAGGATTATAAATCATGCTACCATAAAGACACATGCACACGTATGTTTATTGTGGCACTATTCACAATACCAAAGACTTAGAACCAACCTAAATGTCCATCAATGATAGACTGGATTAAGAAAATGTGGCACATATACACCATGGAATACTATGCAGCCATAAAAAAGGATGAGTTCATGTCCTTTGTAGGGGCATGGATGAAGCTGGAAACCATCATTCTAAGCAAGCTATCACAAGGACAGCAAATCAAACACCGCATGTTCTCACTCATAGGTGGGAATTGAACAATGAGAACACTTGGACACAGGGCGGGGAACATCACACACTGGGGCCTGTTGTGGGGTGGGGGTAGGGGGGTGGGATAGCATTAGGTGATGCACCTAATGTAAATGACGAGTTAATGGGTGCAGCAGACCAACATGGCATGTGTATACATATGTAACAAACCTGCACATTTTGCACATGTACCCTAGAACTTAAAGTATCAGAAAAAAAAAAAATATATATATATATACATATATAATTAAAATAAAACCTACAGAACACATTATAGGCCACTTTAAGCAATAAAACAGATAACAATAACATATTTTTTGGAAGCATAAACACTAAGATATACTAACAAAATTTGTACAGGTATAACAGTTATAAGAAGATGAACCATATTTGTAAAGAAATAAGTTAAAAAGCAAAGTGTATAAATGCATGCCAATATGGTTGGTAATTGTGTGCACCCAAGTTTCTAACTTTGGTATTTGAAATACTACAACAGACAACATAAGTCTTTTTGCAAGATCAATCAAAAACTGTTATGAGTCATCACCACATATGCAGTCACCCAAAGAGTTGAGATCTTGAGAAATTTTATCTTTCACAAATACAGTTTTACTAAGTGGACATCATTCCATTTATTGAAAAAGTTTTATTGTCTTTATGTACACAACCAATGCTTACACACAGAGTCAAAGATTTTAATGCACTTTGTGGAGTCAAATTAGCAAAAATAAATACAACGAATTTGATCTGAACTCTCTAAAAGTCTTTAAACAATTATTCCTCCTGTATTGGAAATGATAAATGAAAAATACACAACATAGAGAATTGTAAAAATCAATGCTGACCATTTAAAATAGTGGGAGAGAAACTAAAAAACAGGAAGAATATAATACCTAGGAATATATTTAATCAAGGAGATGAAAGATCTCCACAAGGAAAACTAGAAAACACTAATGAAAGAAATTGTAGATGACATGAATGGAAAACCATCACATGCTTATGGATAGGAAGAATCATTATTGTTAAAATGACTGTATTAACCAAAGCAATCTACAAATTCAATGAAAATCCTATCAAAATATTGATGTCATTTTTCACAAAATTAAAAAAATTCCCAAAATTCGTATGGAACCAGAAAGGAGCCCAAATAGCCAAAGCATTCCTAAGCAAAAAGAACAAAGCTGGAGGCATCACGTTACCTGACTTCAAATTATACTACAAGGGTGTAGTAAGCAAAACAGCATGATACTGGTATAAAATCAGACACACAGATCAGTAAAATGAATAGAGAACCCAGATATAAAGCAACATACCTACAGCCAACTGATCTTTGACAAACTTGACAAAACACACACTAGGAAAAGTTCACTCTATTGAAAAAATGTTGCTAGGAAAGTTGGAAAGCCATATGTGGAAGAATGAAACTGAATGTCTTTCTCTCACCATATACAAAAATTAACTCAAGATAGACTAAAAACTTAAATGTAAGACCTGGAACTATACCTATAAAAATACGAGAAGAATTCCTAGGAAAAATTTTTCTGGACATTGGCCTAGGCAAAGAATTCATGACCAAGACCTAAAAGTAAATGCAACAAAAACAAAAATAGACAAATGGGACTTAATTAAACTAAAAAGTTTCTTCACATTAAAATAAAGAATCATCAGAGAAAATAGACAACCTGTTGAATAGGAGAAAATATTTTCAAACTATGCATCTGAAAAAAGGACTAATAACCAGAATCTATAAGGAAATCAAACAACTCAACAAAACAAACAAACAAGATATAAATAGCCCCATTAAAGAGTGGGCAAAAGAAATGAACATACGTTGTGTGAAAGAAGAGATACAAATGACCAACAAGCATATGAAAAAAAATGCTCAACATCACTAATCATCAGAGAAATGTGAATTAAAACTACATGAGATGCCATCTTATGCTAGTCAGAAAGACTATTATTAAAAAGGAAAAAAAAATGACAGATGTTGGCAAGGATGTGGAGAAAAGGGAACACTTATACACTATTGGTGGGAATGTAAATAGTACAGTCTCTCTGGAAAACAGTATGGCGATTTCTTAAAGAACTGCAAATAGAACTACCTTTCGATCCAGCAACCCCACTACTGCCTATAATCCCAAAGGAAAAAAACCACTGTATCAAAAAGATACCTGCATCCGTGTGTTTATCACAACACTATTCACAATAACAAAGATATGGAATCAAGCCGAATATCCATGAGTGGATGACTGGATGAAGAAAGTGTGATATATCCTACCCTAAACACATAAACACATACACACACACACACACACACACACACATACACACACACACACACGCATATATAAATTGGCAACCTAAATTGTTAAGCAATCAACTACACTTTATGAAAAATATTATAACAAAGGGCATTTCTTTTTCTTTTCATAATCTGTTACCATGATAATGAGATAATTTCTTATATATTTAAAGTTATATTGCCAGTATTTGAGTACCACACAGTGGTATTAGTTAGGAATATGAAACAGACACAGAAACGAGATAATTCTTTTGGAATTATCTCTGCAAAAGAGTTAAAATCACCTTTTAAGGATTTGGGTTATTTGATTAAAATATTAGTAATTTTTATTGAAAATATTTGCCTACGTCGTCGTTCCCTTCATGTTTTTCTCAAATAGAAGTAACTAGATATGGTTTTTTTTGTTAGTTCTTTTTTTTTTTTTTTTTTTTTTTGAGATGGAGTTTTGCTCGTTGCCCAGGCTGGAGTGCAATGGTATGATCTTGCCCCACTGCAACCTCCACCTCCCTGGTTCAAGCAATTCTCCTGCCTCGGCCTCCTGAGTAGCTGGGATTACAGGCATGCACCACCAACACACTCGGCTAATTTTGTATTTTTAGTGGAGCCGGGGTTTCTCCATATTGGACAGGCTGGTCTCAAACTCCCGACCTCAGGTGATCTGCCCGTCTCGGCCTCCCAAAGTGCTGGGATTACAGGCATGAGCCACCGCGCCCGGTCAATATGTTTTTTAATTAGAAATAACTTTCAGTTGTTTTGTTTTTTCAGAAATAAAAATAAGATTAGTGGAGGATATTTGGCTGCTAGAATGAACTAGAGTTGTAGAATGCCTTCCCATCTATTGGAATGTTACATGTTTTAAAATGATTCTTTCATCTGCCTTTTTCTTCTTTTTTTTTTTTTTTAACTGCAGTTGCTATTTGGGAATAAAAAGAAAGTTTCAAAATAGGAGTTTACAATTTTATTACTATGTATGATTTCATTTTAGACATTTAAAAACTATTTTTTAAGCCCTGAAAATCAGTGTATTTTCCAGAAACCCTTTGCTAAATCATAATAAACTTGCAGTGTTTCTGCAGGGGCAAACTTCAGCTCAGCCCTGCTGCACAGATGAAGTACTTTATGCAAACCCCTCCACATATACTTGCTAAGTTTTCAAAATATTCAAGAAACCAGAAGCATGGAAGTTACAAGCAAACCTTTTTTTAAATTTTTTTGCGACAGAGTCTCACTCTGTTGCCCAGGCTGGAGTGCAGTGGCATGATCTCGGCTCACTGCAACCTCTGCCTCCAAGGTTCAAGCGATTCTTCTTCTCAGCCTCCCGAGTAGCTGGGACTACAGTTGCTCAGCACCACGCCTGGCTCATTTTTGTATTTTTAGTAGAGACAGGGTTTCGCCATACTGGCCAGGCTGGTTTTGAACTCCTGACCTTGTAATCTGCCCGCCTTGGCCTCCTAAAGTGCTGGGATTACAGGTGTGAGCCACTGCGCCCAGCCACAATCAAACATTTTAGTAGCTCTAATACTTGTAGTTAGACATTTGCCTCTTAAAATATTTAGGTGAAAATATAAATTTTGTGGCCAGCAGAATGCATTATTTTAAAATTGTTACAATTTAACTACTTTCTCTTTCTCTTTCTCTCTCTCTCTCTCTCTGGTAAAAACGTTAACCTCTACTAGTGATGACCAAACCTGGTAAAGATTGTAAAGTGGGAAAAACTGGATTGTAGGATCCTTATATCTTTTCTCTCTTTTAATTATAATTCCACTCTGTTCTTCCTTTGTATTTCAGCATTTTTTCCTTAGGCATTAGTATTCTTTTTTTTTTTTTTTTTTCTTTTGAGATGGAGTCTTGCTCTGTGGCCCAGGCTGGAGGCCCGATCTCCGCTCACTGCAACCTCCGGCTCCCGGGTTCAAGCGATTCTTCTGCCTCAGCCTCCTGAGTAGCTGGGATTACAGGCCTGCGCCACCACACCTGGCTAATTTTTGTATTTTTAGTAGAGATGGGGTTTCACCATGTTGGCCAGGCTGGTCTCGAACTCTGGACCTCAGGCGATCCGCCTGCCTCAGCAGGCATTAAGTATTCTGACTCCAGTTTTCTCCCCTCCCTTCATTCTTTCTTGAGCAAATTTCCACACCTTTTTATTCTCTCTGATCTTCTTTCTCTGCACTGTCTCCATTATTTTGCTCTTTCCATTTGCTAGAATGCTTCTCTTAAATAATTTTGTCAATAACTCTGCTTATGATGTTTTAAAATGCCATCCTGAATAGCATATTAATTATACCATTATGACATACAATGAAATAAATACTATGCATTAATAAGCTGGAGTTTTAGCATGCTTAACCATTGAAAAGATTGTGATTACCCTGTACCTCAAATTAATTAAAAATATAATTTTATTTTTTGAAATAATACAGAATTTATATGCATGCTTAAATTAAAATTGTTTCTTTTGAGAGGTTCTGTTTGTTACATTTTAGGTATGTTAATTTGCAGGGTTGAATTTTTAGATTATTTGGTTGTTCACTGGCTTGGCTGCTGTCCTAAATTAGCTTGGCTTGCTACTGACCCAATGCTAAGCAGTTTACGCATATTTGAACCTTGCAACAATCCTGTGAAGTAAGATTATCAGCTTCAGATTACAGATGCAGAAACTGCAGTTCAGAAAACTTAATTAACTTTCCAAATTTTCACACCTAATAAGTGGCAGTAGTGTAATAAGATTCAACCTGAGACTTCATGGCTCATGATTTTAATCTTTTCATATGCTTAATGAGCAATCAACAGGCTCTTGGTGTCTTAATTTAAAGGCTAATAGTTTATCCTGAGGTACTGACTTGCATTTGACACTATTTACACTCGTCTGTCTGACTGTTTGTCCAGTACAATCTTCTAGTTCCACTGGCCTTGCTTGCTCTACCTGTACACTGAACACTCTCCAAACCAGACCCGCTGCATTTCATGGATTATGTCTACACTTATGCTCTCCCTTCAGCCTGAAATGGATCTTACAGTAACAATCTATTGTATACAATTACTTTCAAAAGAAAAAATGGTATACTGATGGGTCCAGAAAAAGTGGTTTCATCTGGCGATACGGGGGTCTAACTTTGCCTCATGTGATCTTGTAATCAGTTCCTTGTTTTTAAGCTCTGAACTTCATACTTCCTTCTGAACCTTCAGAGGAACCCAGCACCTCCAAAACTTGAGACATACCAGGTTCCTAAAGAGAAAATGGATTCTCCTTAGGAAAATCTATTTTCTCCTCCACAAGCTCCTCCTCCCACTTTTAAGTCATATTCCACAGATTCATCTTCTTTCTATTCTTTCATTTGGTTTCTTTTCTTTTCTTTTCCTGTTCTCTTTATCCTTGTAGGATTTTTACCACGACCACCGCCCTCTTTGATTCTCTTTCAGTGGAGTTTCTTTAAGGAGAAGAATGAATGTGGCTATTCAATTTGTCATATTTTACTGGAATTCTAAGATCTTTTTTTTTTTTTTTTTTTTTTTTAAAGTAGAAGATACTCAGCCTGGAATTAAAATCGTGGACTTTGGAGTCAGATTCCCCTCCTTGTTCAAGTTGTGGCACAGAGATAAAATGATCGTATTTGCACAGTATCCTGGAGTGAGTGACAGGATTAGAGTGGGTTTTCCCCTAGCCCTCCACCTTGAGGTGTCAGTAAATTGTATCACGGCATATCTGTAATTCAAAGCATCTGGGCTTTGAAATACTGGGCATCCATAAAGTTTGAATCCTGACTGTTTCACTTGCTAGCTGCGTGGCCTTGGGCAAGTCGATCTATCTCTATACTAGCTCCATTTGTAAACATGGGATTATGGTTCCCACTTCTTGGTACTTTCATGAGAATTACAGGAGCTAACATTTGTTTAAAGTGCCCAGTACAATGTGAACACATACTAGGTGCCAATAATAAATCTGTCGTTCTGGAGAGGACGAAGAGGTTAAATGGCTTTGTAACTTTCTCTGGATTTAAATGGTGACTGTGTCTTTGGCTATTCGACATTATTTGATTTGAGACCTTTGGAAGGACTAAAGTAGACTGCAGATGTCAGGGAAAAGTCTAGTGCCTTGCCTCTCAGTGGAAAGGGAGGTGGTTATTTAAAGAAATATTCTCTGTTTTGCATTACACTTACCTCTGTTCTGTTTAGCCTTTATCTCCACATTATTCTTTTCCTGCAGAATCATTTGTTTACGGATTCTCAAGTTATGATCCTTCCCAAGGTCAGGGGCAGGCCACTATTTCTCACCTCAGATTTGGAAATACGTGTCTTTACATTTAAACCTGCAAATACTGTCACACCAAGACAGAATGTGTTTGGCATACTATTAAGGCAAAAGATTGCATCTGAATCTCGCTAAAGCATGAATAATAGCGGAGCTTGACGAATGTTAAACCTAGACAGTACTATATACCACCTTTCTTTTTACATTTTCCCAGTTTCCTCTTTTGATTCATCTTTACTTACTTCCTATTTTTGTTTTTTGTTTATTTGTTTGTTTTGTTTTCTCATTAGAAAAGCCACAGAAACTCCAAGCAGGCAAATTAGAAGGGAGGCAATGCAACAAGTCCTATCTGTTCTCTGTCTAGATCACATGCAGAGTCTGGTCAGCAGGTGAATCCGCATCCCAGTGGGGTCACCTTTCCTGTGGCCTGTCAATCACCCCAAGAAGCTCTTCCCAATTTGTTTGGCACAACCTCCTTCCACTCCTCCTACCCTCTCAGTGGTCAGGAAATCCCGGAGCAGTCCTTGCCCTGGAGCTGCTTGTGTTTTTAGTAACCAGGGACTGAGCTGATTTTGAAAAATCAATCAATCAATAAATAACAATCAAAGAGCCTTGCCTCAACGCACCGAGTTGCTGGTTTCCTGCAGGTCAGAGGCGATGCCACCTCCACCAACGACCTTCCAAAGATTAAACCAGCCGTGTACAAACTGCTGGATTGAAAATGGAAAGAGATGGGCCGTTGGCCTCCTCCTAGGAGTACTTGTGTGTTGAAATCGGAAGGACGTTCTGGAGTTTGAGCGCGATTTTTCCGGGAAGGCTGTGGGGTTGGAAGTGCGTGTTGGGGTTTGGATCTCGTGCAGCAGCGCAACTAACCTGCTGCAACGGCGCTGTGACACCCCTGTCCCGGGGCCCCCACTTTAGCCTGTTGCTTCTCTGGTCGCTCCAGGTCGGTTTTTCCCGGCGACTCTAGTGTGGCTTCCAAACTTCTGGGCTCCGGGCTCACTTCGGAATTTGCCCCCGCCCCCTACTCCCTTCCCTCAGGCCCCAGGAAGTTGCAAGAGTACCATTTGTCGCACACTCGGGGACCGCGGGTGGCCGGAGGAGATGAAACCGTCTTGGCTGCAATGTCGTAAAGTCACCAGCGCCGGGGGGCTCGGAGGACCCTTGCCTGGGTCCTCTCCGGCCCGGGGAGCCGGTGCGGCCCTCAGGGCTTTAGTGGTCCCGGGCCCGCGGGGCGGTCTCGGGGGCCGGGGATGCAGGGCACTGTCCTCCGGCAGTGGCAGCGAGTACAAGACCCACTTCGCAGCCTCGGTGACCGACCCCGAGAGGTTCTGGGGCACAGCTGCCGAGCAGATCAGCTGGTACAAGCCCTGGACCAAAACGCTGGAGAACAAACACTCGCCCTCTACCAGTTGGTGAGTGACTTCTGTGCCAACCCTGATCCCCCATCCCTGGTAACTTTTTGGGCGCCAGGACCTCCCTGGGACCTGGAATCTGGCATTCTATGACGAAAGAAAATTGAAACTGGAGATGTGTTCAGACCCCTCAATTCGTGTTTCATTTCAATTTCATAGTCAGTTCTCTTGCCTTCTGCTCTTGAGAGACCCTGTTACCTATTGTGAACACAGTGTCCCATAAACGGGAGATTTACCTGACTGGCAAGGTTCTGCTTTGGCAGTGGGAATATTAAGAAAACTAAAACAAGATCCTGCCTCCAGGGACCGCACAGTCTAGTAAGGGAGATACTAGGTAAACAAAGCAAGCGGTACAATAAACTAGGGAATTATAACTAAGTGTCCTCCTACTATGGGGAGGGAGGGTTAAGAAAAGACTTCAATGAAATCGCACCCCATAAGGGTTTGGAAGGATGGGTATGTCTTCTCGAAGTCGACAAGGCCCTAATTATCAAAGTTCTAGAGGTGAACAACAGCTTGAACTGTGACTGAGACAGTGACTGCCAATGATTGTGTTGGCTGGAGAGGTGGGAGGGGAAGTGGTGAGTCAGGGGCTAGGTTGGGAAGGGATTTATGTACTGTGCTAAGTAGCTTGGATCAGATCCATAGGCCTGTTGTGTATATGAAGCTGCAGTATGGGGTACCCAGAAAGAATACAGATAGATATAGGCCAGGTGATGTTAGAAGTCATCGTAGGAGTAAAGTCTTCTACCTGGAGTTGGAATTATAAGAAGTTATAAGCATTATTTTTTTTTGCGTTACAACAAACACAGACACATTGTAGAATAAATATCAAGCTTGCTAAGATACTGAGGGTGAAGCACAGTCAGTGATACTCTTAGAGTGTGGCTCCTTATGTGTCTGCCCTCTGGGGGTGTGATTGCTCTCATCTGCCAGCCATTAGAGAGGATGTTTCCCGTAAAAGTTTGAAAAACACTGCTCAGCAATGAGATGAGGGGAATGATATGGTCAGGTTTGCAGTGGACGAATGGCTCTATGGTCAGAGCAAGAAATCTGGAATGGAATTGGCTAGAGCCTGTTCTGTGTCTCCACCATGCCCAGTCCTCTCAAAAGTGTGTGGGGATGACATGGTGTTCCCTTTAGAATCTGAGCACCTTGCCCCTTCCTATCAATTATTTTTTCAATAGTATTTGATCGGTCCTCTTTTCTGTGCCAGACAGTGAACAAGACACTGGGTGTTCAACAATGAGTAAAACCTAGTCCCTGCTTTCTAGAAGTCATAAAGATTAAAAGCATGGACTCTGGGGCCAGACTACCTGGTCTGAGTTTGGCTTCTCACAGTTACTGTGTGTTCACAGTCAAGTGACTTAATCTCTCTGTGTTTCACTTTCCTGAAATGCAAATATGGAAATAATTGGAGGCTTAACTTAGTAAAGGATGAAGACTATGTCTTTATACACTAGACCCTATACATGTTAGAGGAAGAATAGCTCTCTTTGTATTCTCAGACCATAATTATCTTAGGAGCAGGAAACTCTCCTAGTATTCCTCAGATGAAAGCACAGAGATTATTGCATCACTGTTTCTCAAAGTTCTGTGTACAAATATCTGTCATAAAATATGGTACTATAAATGATTTTATGTGGCCATCTCTATTATAAAACTAATGTGCAGAGAATTCAGTTAAGAAGCCACAGGTATATTCTAAATGAAAACCAGTGAGGGCCAGACCTAAGGCAGTGGCAATAAGAATGGAGGAGAAAGGACAGATTGGAGTGATTCGAGAGGACAATCGGGGATCAGCAAAGGCCCAGGAGAGAGCTTTGGAAGTGAGTGTCAATGTCCCAGCAAGTAGAGCTTAAGACCAGGAGATTTCCTTTTCAATAATTTGCTTTTTCTTTATAATATCTAGTTGCTTGTCTACATTTTTTAAAATGGTGTGTATAAGATGTGTTTAATGAGAAATTTTGTGAAAGGGTCACTATATTTTTATAGATCACAATTTGATAACACTGTATATGAATTCTTTATCTTTTTAGTCTTGAACTCATGCCCAGAAAATCAAAGTGAAGAAGTGATAAAACTTTGACTCTATTTATTTCAGCAGTGCGATTCAATCTTACAAGAATTCTGGTTGGGCAAGCAAGGTTGGGAGGGAAGTAGACGTAGGAGACCAATCTTAAATTTCAGTTAGTCAGTAGTTTCAATTTGAATCTATGACTGCATTGGATACCTAAATGAAGATAGTCCTGATTGGTTAGCAATTTTCCACAAAGCAAAACAGAAGGGCAGACTGAATTTACTTTTATTTTGTTTGGCTTTATATCTGCAAGATCTAAGGCAGAGCTGGCATATAAATTTTTAAAGTGAGAGTCAACTAACTGGATACATAGCTTTGATGATTTTTGTTGCTATAAAACAAGACACCTCTTTGGGAGGTGATAAGTGGATTTAGGCACAATTTGGTGTGAAGGAGCTTTACTTACTTTCTTTGAAGCTGGGATCTGGAGAAGGGAGATATTGACAGCCAAGTGCTTAAGCAAAACAAGGCGAGATTACTATAGCTAATTGTTCTCTCCTCTGTGGATCTGGCATATGTGTAGTCACAGTCTCTGATGCCCTTTGGCTTCCCAGAGGCAAGAGGGATTCTTCATTATAAGCTTGTCTGTTTGTTGTTCACAAAAGTAAACTCCCCTCAGAACCCACAGGCTTATCAAAAGTCTCAGCATATAAATAGTATTGGATATTAGCTTTCACAATGACATAAGCTATGCAACATTTTATGCGTGCAGTAATATAGACATGGAGAATAAATCTTTAAGGGTGATATATGGAAGGGAACTTCCATTGTAGTGAATGACTTTATTAAATGCATTTCCAGTCCTGTAATTTCTAAGACCTTCGAAAGACAAATCCAAATTACGGGTAGGTGCTTTAGGGATTTATACGTAATTGCTTCTCCTCACAGTTTGGTGGTTACTCCATATTGTTAACACCTGGCTCTTTGGGTAATAAAGTCTCTATTAGAGAGACTTCAGTGGAGAACTGCAATCATAGTAATTTCTTCAGTCCTGGAACAACAAAGTGGATGTTTCTGGTTATTTTCTCCGGATAGACATCCTGCTGCCTGTCCTGAAATTGAAATCCAGCTGCCACTCTCTGAAGGATTAGTCAATTCACTTTTCTATTATATATTGTGGTTGACTCTCTGGGCCATCAATTTATCTCTTTCTATGGAAGCATTGCAATCCAATTTTAGTTTACTTTTATTTAAACAACATTCAATGATAGGATTCTCATATACCATTTGTTTAGAAATCAATATGTATTAACAGTGACTATAAACCAAAAAGGAAAAGACTAACTAAATGCAGATTATTAGAAAATAACTTAAGCTTGGCTAACATTTCTGTAGTCAAAATACTGTGGGTTTCTCAAAATGCAGGATCTGAATTCCTTACTAGCTGAGATTAAGGTTGTTTAATCCTGCCAAGTCTTAAAATGGCTTTTAAGAATTAAAGGACATCAATCATTCACCCACTGCATGTACAGTACAGAGAAAATGATGAAAGAGATAGTGAAGGAACTCACCACACAGCAGCGCGAAAGACATGCATTAAATTATTACAAAAGAGACTAATTTTAAATTTTAGATGCAGGGGTACATGTGCAGGTTTGTTATATGGACATATTGTGTGATGTTAAGATTTGGGCTTCCATTGAACTCATCACCCAGATAGTAAACACGGTACCTGGTAGGTTTTTGACCCTGCCCTCCTCTCTCCTTCCTTGCCTTTTGGAATCCCCAGTGTCTATTGTTCCCATCTTTATATCTGTATGTCTCCAGTGTTTAGCTCCCACTTATAAGTGAGAACATGCGTATCTGGTTTTCAACATGATGAACACTATTTAGAGTTGCAGTAGATGCTAGGTAATCCAACCTTTATTGGGTGATATGATACTGTCTTCTTTAGAAGGATCATGAGAGGGGTCTAGAGGAAATGATGTTTAAACTGAGATCAAAATGAGTAGGAGTTAGACATGTGAGAAGTGGGGAGGAACATTCCAGGGAAAGAAAATAGCATATGCAAAGGCCATGAGGTAGACATGTTTAGTAAGTTCCAGAAACTTAAAGAAGGTTTACGTGGTTGGGGCTTAAGAAATGAGAGAAAATTATCTTGAGATGGAAGGAGAGAGCCATATTGTGAATGGTCTTTTGAGTTATGTTAAGGATTTTTAAATTTTTTCCTGGCATATAATACCTGTCAGGTAATACATGACCAAAATGTAAATTTCCTATTCCTTCTTCTTCACTGGGTCAATACAGGCTTGAGTTCAACTGTAGCTTTGCCGCTTACTCTGAGAAAGCTTCAATACCTTTATTTGCAAAATTAGAATCATGACGGTATCTATTTCTAAGGATAAAATTGGGTGAGAGAAGCTTGTAAAGTGCCTAGGACTGTCCCTGACACATACAACTAGATATGATTATCTTTGGAATATGAAAGAAATACTCCTATGAGCTAATGTGGTCCAATAAGTTTTGAGGGGAAGTGGTAGCATTTAGAGTGAATCTTAAAGTAGGACTTAGGAGGAAAGTCATTTATGTTCAGGGAACAAGATGACAAAAACATAGAGGTAAGAAAAGCCAAGTGTCCTTAGAGGATAGTTATAGTAGACCAGCTGGCTTTTAGTGGCTTGTCTGAGTTGCTGGGACTTACTTTCAGAAAATAGTTTCAGCCTGCTTTTAAAAGGCTTGGAGTAGCGAGCTAAGGCATTTGCATTTACTTCTTAGGTCACAGCAGGGCTGAAAGCCTGCAGGTAGGCTTTGTTTGACCTACAAGTTTTGTTTGTTTAATTTGTTAGCATTTAAATATTGGAAGATAAAAATCTAAATTTCCTGTAAAAAATTCAGCTTTTGGTCTTTTTTTTGAGACGGAGTCTCACTCCGTCACCCAGCCTGGAGTGCAATGGCATGATCTCCACTCACTGCAACCTCCATCTCCCCGCTTCAACCATTTCTCCTGCCTCAGCCTCCCGAGTAACTGGGATTACAGATGTGCACCGCCACACCCGACTGATTTTTGTACTTTTTTTTAGTAGATTTGGGGTTTCACCATGTTGGCCAGGCTAGTCTCGAACTCCTGACCTCGTGATCCGCTCACTCGGCCTCCCAAAGTGCTGGGATTACAGGCATGAGCCACCGTGCCTGGCCCTTGGTCTTCTCCTTAAAGAATAAAAAATGGGCAGGGCGCAGCAGCTTACCCATGTAATCCCAGCACTTTGGGAGGCTGAGGCAGGCAGATGACGACGTCAGGAGATCCAGACCATCCTGGCCAACATGGTGAAACCCCGTATCTACTAAAAATACAAAAATTAGCTGGATGTGGTGGCACACACCAGTAATCCTAGCTACTTGGGAGACTAAGGCAAGAGAATCGCTTGATCTAGGGAGTCAGAGCCAAGATTGTGCCACTGCGCTCCAGCCTGGTGACAGAGTGAGACTCTGTCTCAAAAAAACAAACAAGAACACCAACAAAAACCCGGAATGTCTGTCGGCGATGGGTCAGTATTCCTGCACAGCAACACTTGGCTGGAACTGAGCAGCTCTGACCCTTTAAATGGTGCATGTGCTTGTTTGTTATTCACTGTCCTCACCCCTATTGCATTATACTTTGCCTGTCCCAGCCGTTAACTTTTCCATTGTGATCATTTTTGTTTGCAGTGCCTCGTAAGGCAGTAATGATCCATGGAAACATTTTGTTAAGAAGGTGATAGGATGAAAGTATTATCAGAAGCCAAGTTTGACTTCAGATTTCAATATTTCTTGGTAGGTTGGGAAATGAGGGATATTGGGAAACATGGAGTAATGAGAACATAAAATAATGTGACTAATGAACTAGGGTAATAGCAGGAGGTGTAGAAAGAGAGGAACTTCAGGAATAAAAATTAAATTACACATAGTGACTTTTTGGCAGTGGGATGCAGGGAAGTAAAGACATGGTAACTGTAAGAATCTGACTTAAATGTCCAGATGAGGAATTGATGGGGCAATTAAAGTTACGAGGCTGAAAACTGGGAGAGAGCTTGATGTAGAATTACAGATTTTAGTATAAATCTTAAAGAGGTGAGAGGTAGAAGCTTATGAAAGTTGAAGTGAAAGAGAGAAAGAGAGGGAAGAGAAGAGAAAAATAGTAAGGACTGAACTTTGGGAAAAAGTGGGAGAAAAAACTATGGAAATGGATGGACATTCAAAGAAAGAGGAAAAGAAAGAGCAAGATAGTCTAGTGTCATGCATTGTAAAGGAGAGAAAAGATAAAAATAGTGGTCAAGGGCTCTAGAGATGCTTTGAGGCTATTGAAAATCAAAAAAAAAATCTGCTGTGACTCAGAGATTCTTGATGACTTTCTATAATATGATATCAATGGTGAGATGAGGGCCAAAGCCAGAATAGCACATTACAGAGTGAACTGGTATAGGCAAAAACATTCCATGAGGATATTCAACAGTGACAGGAAGATGAAACAGGATAATATATGGCAGTATGGTGGTATCTGGGTCAAGTAAAATATAGTTTCTTCATCATTCCTTATTTCCTCTCCTCCCTTTAAGAAGAAATCTATGTTTAAATGCAGAAGTGAAGAAATTATGAAATAGGAATGAAGGGAATTTTGCTTGTTTTGAAGCCTACTGCTCAACAGGACTCCTTGTTTTTGCAAGTTGAACTTTGTATGGTTTCTTATGTTATTTTTTTGCTTTTGCTGCTAGAAGTTACTGAAAGAAACAGGTTGCAAAAGTCTCAGAATTGGTTTAAAGAGTACTCAGTGATCTGTTTGTTCTTTTTAAATACTACAGTGATTCTAGTGAGCTAAATATCTCAATATTTGTTTGTGAGTCTGACAGGGAGGATAAGGAAGCAGCTGGAAAGGGAAAAGATAATGAATATTTGTTGAGTCCTTTCTCTGAACTATCAACTATACAATAGAGTCATGTATTTCCATTTATTCCTTCCCCAGATGCTGCAAAGTTAGTATTATCATGCCTTTTCTACATATGAGGGAATTGAATCTCAAGACCACACAGCTAGTTAGTAGAGGCTAGACCTGGGTTAGTATTAATAGCTCCAGTGGCTAAGCCCAGAATCTTTTCCTCCAAATATCAAGGCAACTGTTCCAGAAGGCAGGTTGCCAAATCTTGGCCAACCTGAAAAAGATTTTTGGCTACTAAATTGAAGGAGACCAAAGAGATATGAATTAAATGCAAAAGGTAGTTTCTGAATATTTTCACCATAATTGATATTTTTGGGGACAAGTAAGAAGCCAGAACAGGATTTCAGGATTGGATGGTGGTAATGTGTCAATATTAGTTTCCTGAAGTTGATGGTTATAGTATCGTTCTCTAGAAGAATGTCCTTATTTATAACAATTACATATTAAATTATTCTAGGGTTCTTGGGTATCATGTCAGTAAATGTTTCAAAGGGAAAAAAAAAAGTACTTTATCTTGTAATTGCAAATTTTCTGTGAGTTTGAGATTGCTTCAAAGGAAAATAAATACAAATATAATGGGGATTTTATGTATCCAGAAAGCAATTTAATCCCCCTATTGAACTTTGGCTCTTTGGCAAACAAATGCTCAGCTACATTAAACTGTTTGAGAAATTCGGTATTTGTGAGATATTTTTAAAATTACATTTAATTCTGGTTTGAAGGTGAGAGTGTTATATAAAGAGGAAGAATTTTTCTCCTTTTGACAAACTCTAAATTAAATGAATTTATTCATAGCGTTGTACACAGTAAAGGTATATTTAAAATATAAAATCATCATTATTTTATAGATTTAAAAATATTTTAAGAAGGTATCTGGTTGGCATGAAAAATTGCCTGTTAGAAATAAGGCCTCTCAAAATAACCTCATCAAGAAAGACCAGTTTTAAAAGATGGGCCTTATTTTATATTCTGAAGGTCAGCAGCTTGGTACTGTGCCGTATCTAATTTTCTCAGCCTGTCATGCTGCTGAACCTTCAGGACAGAACAGAGTGAACTACAGGAATGCTGCAATTACATAAGCAAGATGGATTGCCTGGCAAATGGCGCAATCAATGAACAATGGAAATTCAATCGTCTGTGACTGATCAACTACTAGGTGTTGGGGGAAAATCCACACTCTTATCACCTCCTGAAAGGTGGCTTACTTTTCTTTTGTCATGCCACATATCGTATTAGTTGAAAGGACAAAAAAATCCAGTGGTTGAAGTTATTTGCTTGTTCTTCTTCTTCTTTTTATTTTTTTTATTCTACTTTCATAAGCAACAAGCTGCAACTCCATGAGGGAGATCATTGCTTTCCACTGTGGTGTGACATTTGTAAGAAAAATGTGTAGGAGGCTAATGAATCTTTGCAATTATATATATGAATGTAATAACCTCTCTAAATTACAGTTTCAAGTATATGTGAACGTGGAGCTCAAATCCTTTATCTAAACTACGTGGATAGGGAACTTGTTATATTAAAGTTATTAATTATATTTGTTTTTGTCAGTATTTTAGTTGAATGAGGTAAGGAACAGTGCATAGAAAGGATAGGTATTATTTTTATAACATCTTAGGAAAATTAAAGTTTGTGAATTTTGAGTTTGAAGGAGTCCAGTTGGAAATATGAGGATAGTAAAAAACAGAAGATCTTTCAAATACTAAATTAGAGAGGGATAGAGTTTAATTATGCGGCTTTAATAATTTAAAACATTAATTGCCTTAAGAGGGAGGAAAGCAATTAAAGTCTGTAGGTCTTTAACTTATGACCTGACTCTGGACAATAGGAATACCTTCTCTTAAGGTGTTTATGGTAGAATAACAACACTTGCCAAGTATAATCTTTCAACGTGTCATTCCTAAGTGGATGCAGCAGTTAAATAAAATAAATTTGGTAAGATGAAGAAGAAGGAGCAGGAGAAGAAGAAGAGCAGGAGGAGGAGGAAGGAGGAAAGAGGAAGAGAAGAAGAAGAAAAGAAGGAGGAAGAAAAAGAATGCTTAATTTCTACTGTAGATCTGGCCAGTATAGATATCTGTAGAAAAATTTAGTAAGACTAAAAAAAAATTAGTCACTCCATATTATTGTCCATTTGCTAAATAACTTTAATGAGTGCATGGGAGCTTAGAAAAGTCCACTTTTGCACTAATCTCACTTTGCATTCTCTCCATACATTTTTTCTTATTTTCATAGAATTCCATTGATTTTCAATTGAGAGGCAAGTATTTTTCTATAATAAACCACAAATACCTAGACTGTGCCTTCCTCTAACTCTCCCTCCCAACTCTCCCTCCTTAAGTACAGATGAAGTTTGCCACTCTTATCAATGGGGTTTGTTGGATACCCTAATTTTGGTGGTTAGGAGGAAAAGGTATTGAGAATTAGTGGAGAAAACAAACTGATTTCTGGTTCAAAATCTTGGCTCTACTCTTTGAACAGTATCTTGGTCCAAATAATTATAATACGGAAGAATTATAAAATGCATACTGTGATGGGTATTACTATTTTTTGTGTTGTTTCTTTTCTCGTCTGTTCTCTTCTGCTAGTATGTAGGAAGATTGGTCTTCCCCACATATACGTGATTATGCGATTAGCTTTGGCCACTGCAATAAGAGGAGCAAGGCTTTTCACTTAGTTAATTGCCAGAGCTTCAATTATTAGTTCTTTCTCATCTGCCATGGCCATTTGGAAGTACATGTAGAATAGAAGCAGTTTGGATTGCTAAGCAAAAACGTATAGATGACAATGTTTTGGGGAGTCTACCTGAACCCACAATGGAGTGGCATGAATGAGAAATAAACATTTATTTTTGCAAGTTACTGAGATTTTGCAGTCGTTACCGTATGGCATAATCCAGCCTGTCCTTACTGATTGACGGGTAAATAATAACTTTATGACTGTTGGGATAATTTAGTCTGCTAAAGTACATAAACATTGTCATGTATATCATAAAATAGCTAACCTTTTTATTATCTGTTATCATAAAAACAGCTGTTATGAAAACAGCTAACAACTAAGCTTTTTATTGTCTCCATAGTATGCGCTAGATACAATACTAAGTGTTTTAATTTATTTAATATTTATAACAACTCTGTGAGGCAGGGCCAATTTTTATTCTTGTTTAAAGGGTTTGGAAATATAGTTTCTTAAGAAACTTGCCTAAACTTATAAAACTAGTAAATAGCAGAGCTAAGATTTCAACCCAGGCTGGCTGAATTTAGCATCTGTGCTCCTAAATATATTCTATTGCTTGTTGAAAATAGTCTCAATTAATTTTAGATTTTTAAAAATTTTTTAACTCTTCTCCTCTGAAACTGTTTAAAGTTTTTACTTTTCTTTTTAAATAGTGATATAAGAAGAGTTTTTAAAGTTTGGGTCTACATCTTAAAAACATTCTAGATATGGAATAAAAAATAGCTGTTCTTTGAAAAAATAAACTTTTAATTTTTTATTGTGTATGACAGTCCTAAAGGTGGGAGGAAGGGAGCTTTAAATGAGTTGACAGCTTCTTTAGAAATGTTTCCTGGGCAGTAGAAAGCAATATTAATCTCTTCCTTAAAACTACTCTGTTGATTTTCTGGCTTAAGGAAAATCTATAATGACCACATTATTCATTGCTTATAGTATGCTTTAATGTTATTTTTATAAGAACATGATAAATAGCCTAATTAATGTATCTAATTATGAACACTTGGAAATTTATTCCTCCAACCTCTCAATAAAAAAATAGGATTTCTTTATATGTTAAGTTGTTGGTTTTATTTACTTTTAAATGCGTTGATGTGTACTATTTCTTTTTATTTTTCTTTCATTCTTTTTTATCTTGATCCTAATTCCCTTCTGCATTTTCAAGCAGAAGATATGCAGGTGGGGAAACCTTGATTAATGACATATGTTAAGTGCAGAGATATATTTCTTGGAAATTGCATTGCAACTGGCTCCCTTAGTTCTAATAAGAATATCCCATTTTTTAGGAATCCAGGGCAGGGTCAATGAGTTGTAGTGTCTCTCACCTGTGTTATTCCATAGACATTGCCAAACTTTGGAAAACAAATGATCTAGAAATGTTAAATGCTTCCTTTGAGTGTTTATGGGATGAGTCAAAAATATATGTGGAATAGAATGAGAAGGAAACTAACATGTGATTATTCTCTAGCTTGTTACTGAGTCATTCCTTTCTGTAACCTGATGTATTATGGTCAGTAATGATAATGGTGATAGTAATAATAACAAAACAATGACAATGGCAAAGACTATAGTACTGCTGTTTTGGTACTAATTATGAAGAATTTGATTTGTGTCGGGCCCTATGCTAATCACTATATGTATATTATCTCTTTGAATCTTCCCAACAACTCTTATAATGCATTTTTATAACACTGTAAACAAATGCACAGAAAGATAAGTGGCTTGTCCGAAGTCATACAGTGGTGGACTTAGTTTTTTCAACCCAGTTGGGTCACACTGTAGAGCCTAATTTCAGTTATAAGTTGTAATTATGCTCTCTACCTTCTGTTTTACATAGCAGAACCTAGAGAGTGAAAAAGCATGAGAGCAATGTAGCATTCTTAAAAATGTTAATCGGGATTTAACTTCCCTTTGCTTTATTTGTTCTCTGTGTTTCTGTGTGTTTTCCACTCTCCTCTTATCTTAGAGAAATGTAAGTCCTCACTGTTTTCCCAGAGCCAACTTGCACATGTCTTTTTGATTTCGTCGCCTTTCAATGTCTCTAGGGATTTTATCTTAAAATCTTTAGTGGTTCTTTCCTAAAAAGCATTTCAATCTTGTTTTCTTTTAAGAAAATTTGGCAAAAATGCTCAACGCTCATCTACATTTTGTCACTTCACATCTATTATGTGAGCTCATACTCTATTGATACTTCTACCAATAATTTGATACATCGCCACTCAGTAATAGGAGAGTAGGGTTCAGGTCTAAATTACATTTGTGATCTTCGCAGCAGAATGCACAAAGCCTTCTGTATATATCAGTTGAACTGACATTAAAACTTCATCATATACAGATTTACCTTCTAATCCATCTCCTAAATCTGATTTTTTATATAAATTGCAGGTAGATACTACCTGAATCATCTATCCAATCAGAACCTCAAATAATCCACAAATCCTCCATCAAGGAACCAAAGAGTTTGAAGTTTTGTCATCTAAGCTTTGGGTCTAAGCTTTATTTTGAGGCAGTTGGCTTCCTTTGCCTCTCCTTAGCTCATTCATTGATCCTTAAGCTGTAGTAGAGGATATTTTATAATCCATGGGTTTCCATTTATCAAGACAAATACATATATACTGCAAGTAGGGAAAGTAGGGAAATACTTCACCTATGTGGGGGATTGGTTCCAGAACACCACCCACTCCCTGCAGATACCAAAATCTGCAGATGCTCAAATCCCTTATGTAAAATAGTGTAATATTTGCATATAACCTATGCACATGCTCCCATATACTTTAAATCATCTTTAGATTACTTGTAATACCTAAAACAATTAAGTGCTATGTAAATAATTGGTATACTGTATTTTTCAAATTTGTATTTTTTAATTATTATATTGTTATTTAAAATTAATTTTTCTCAAATATTTTTGATTCATGGTTGGTTGAATCTGTGCACGTGTAACCTGTGGATATGGAGGGCTGACTGTTCCTATATGAGAATGAACTGGAAAAGTTGCCTCTTAGGCACATATGAGATTCCAAGGATCTCAGATTAAGAGTTGGGTTGATATTATGTTATCAGATTGTCATCTTTTAGTAAATATGTTAAGAAAATTAAAATCACAGAATGAAAAAGTGATAGCAATTATATAAAAATGTTGAATTAGAATGCATTTATGTTATCATAAATTATGATAAAATTTTAATATATTAGAGTAAAAGCCTATCTTGATCTGTTAAAAGCTTGAATTTTAGAAAAAATATAAAACTGATTTTATTATTATTTAAAAATATTGGGTCTTGACTGCTCAAGATCTCCTACATATGTCTAGCATAAGCATCGTTTTACTTTGCTAGAATATTTCAAGAGCAGTCTGAAAATGTAATTTGTAATTACAGGCTTAGTAGACCTAATTTGATGAAATTTTCTCTTACCTTGGTTTACTTAATTTATAAAAATATTAATTTTCAAGTTTATCATTAGTAAAAAATACTTTAATAAGGAGGGTTTTAAAAAAATTAAATATTTCAAAGACAATATTTGATGGAAATCATATAATACCACTCTTAGATCAAAATCTCTTAAATTCTAAAAGATGATTTTACTCTAAGTGTGCATACCTGTGTATGTGTATGTTAAAATGTTACAGGATACAAAACATGTTGGTACATAATAACAGCATCACCTTTTACCATAGTAATTTAACTTCTTAAAAGCATCCTGAGTTCTCAAGAATTTAAGGAAAGTTAAGTAACTTGCTAATGCTCACTTGCCATGCAGAGATAGCAGATCTAGGATGAAAAAACAGACTTACTATGCTTGAGAGTGTATCAGTTTCTCATTGTGTCACGTTTCCTCCCCAATTAATCCTATCTTATCCTCATAATACCAGTGTTACAGATTTAAAAACGAGCTGTGCATACATACATACATATATACATACACATATATGTTTGTTAGCCTTTTATATTTATAAAAGTGGGTTTTATTTTGTTTTTTAGCTCTGGAGTTTATTCATTTGTTAATGCATTTGTTTCTTCTTTATTTTGTTCTTTCATCCAATATTTACTGAATGACCTCTATGGACCAGGCACTATTCCAGGTGCAAGATGAGAGTCCAGATAGAGTTTAACTCTAAAAACAATGTTATACATCAAGCGAGGAAAAAGGGCATTTTGTTTATAGTAAAATAGCATTCATTTTCCTGTTCAATAAAAGAAGAGTAATAACAAGTGATATGGATTATCTAGCTATTATTTTCTGAAAATAAGAGTAACAAAATCCATTTTATTCTACAATCAGTTCTACTCTGAATTGCCTTTGATTGTTGAGGTGTGAAAAACTAGAGCACATAGCGTTCCATTTTGGTGAACAGTGGCCATTTTCTAACTAATGAATCCTTTAATAGATTAAAAAAACAACTAATTTTAATTTTATCCCTTTGTGCAGCCTCTCATTTTTTGTTGGAGGTGAAAACAAGCAGGAAGGCAAGGGAAAGACAAATCAGAAAAGAGAGAATAAAGGGAGATAGTGGGTTTCTTAGCACCAGCTAGATAATGAGATCTTGGATAATTGAGCAGGCTGCACTGTATTCAAGTTTCAAATTATCAAAATGTTAATGGGAAACGTTTCATCTAGGAATGTGGTTGGAGATAGTGGGGTAATTGACAAAAATATAATAAAGATGTACTTTGTAACATTGTTCTCAGATTATTTTGAGTATAAGGCTAGGAAAAAAAGGATAAAAGTTTTATGTTTTGCTTAGCATTAAAGTTATGTCCAATGGTGTCTATTTAGTGTAGTTGGATTTATCTTTGAGGCTATGTCTAGGTTATGTTTGTGTCTGTGTGTTTAAGGTTTTTTTTGGGTGCAAGGTATAGGTTGGACATTAGATGGAGATGTAGTGTGATTTAATTATCAAGGGAGAGGTTTTATAAATGCAAGGCCTAGGATTGAGACTTACGTTTAAATTACTTTCATTGGCATTTATTTATTCAGAAATAATTCTGAGCCAGACGCAGTGGCTCACGGCTGTAATCCTAGCACTTTGTGAGGCCGAGATAAGCGGATCAATTGGGGTCAGGAGTTCGAGACCATACTGACCAACATGGTGAGACCCCATCTCTACTGAAAAATACAAAAAAATTAGACAGGCATGGTGGCTCATGCCTGTTGTCTCAGCTACTGAGGAGGCTGAGGCAGGAGAATCGCTTGAACCTGGGAGATGGAGGTTGCAGTGAGCCGAGACTGCACCACTGCACACTCCAGCCTGGATGACAGAGCGACACTGTGTCCCCACCGCCACCAAAAAAAAAAAAAAAAAAAAAAAAAAAAAAAAAAAAAAAGAATTCTGATTAAAATGTAGGTTTATGCCTTTTTTCCCACTGTAAAAATAGGTATTACTTTACATTTTAATTAGGTAAATGCAGGAAAGTCAAATATCTTGCTATATTAGGTATAGTTCCCTTCAGTGTTTTTTTTTTTGGAAATAATTATAGACTTACAAGAAGTTGCAAAAATAATGCAAAGAGTTCATTTGTATCCATAATCCAGCTTCCCCCAGTAATAACATCTTACATAACTATAGTACATTATTAAAATCAAAATTGTCATTGGCATAATGCAATGAACTAAGCTATAGGTCTTATTCAGATTCACCAGTTTTTGCATTTATTTATTTATATTTTATGTGTAGATGTTATGCCTTTAAAAAATCAAGAATCTATGTCTGTCAATCTGTTTGACTCCCTGGATCTCTATTTCTGTTCTTACAGAGAAATGGAATTGTACTATCCATCCATATTATTTGGTAGCTCATTTTTTTTCACTTGTAAGAAGTGTTTTTTCCATTTTTCTAATTCATTATTTTTAATGTATACAGAATATTTAACATATTGGGTGAATATATAAATATTTCCTAATCCTTTCATATTGGCATTTAGATGGTTTCTCTTTATTTGCTATTATAAATCGGCAGATAGACTTGCATCTTTGGGCTTGGCATTCCAAGGATATATTTTTTTCCTCTCTCTCTCTCTCTGTCTCTGTGTGTGTGTGTGTGTGTGTGTGTGTTTCTCTTTCCTTCCTTCTGGTAAATTCTTAGCAGATTTCAATGTATATTATCCAGCCATTCTCCAAAAAAATAATAAATATTGTAAGTTCCCACCATCTTTTTCCTTATGAAATATTTGAAGAATAAAGATAATAACTTAGAGGAGACTCAACACTGAATTCTGTGAAATCTTAGTATTTTGTCACATTTGTTTCAGATCTTTTTATCATAAGCAGTAAAACATTACAGACACAATTGACGTTCCCTGTGTATCTCTCCCAATTACATGGTATTTACAGAAACAATCTTAGAATAATTTGTAAGGCTTGATGGAAAGGAAAAGTTCTTTTTGGACATTCTCAAATGATTGATTGTATTCCCTCTTTTTAATAGGAGCTCATATTCAACATCTCTCCATGGACATGAGCTAAGTGTTGAGCAGAATGAGTTAATGTATATGCTCTCTGCCTTCTGGGAGCCTCGACTGTAGAGGAGCATTTCATCAGAACATTGCAGCATGTTGTTTTGCATGAGTTATAAGCTGAAAGAGAAAGAAATGGATAGTTAAGATAAAGATGTAATATGAAAAAATGAAAAAATGTATAGTCCTAAAGTTCTCAGGTTTAGAGAACATTAATTTCAATCCTTGTCTATTGCTCTCCTGTCTTCCTCCCATTTCTCCTTAACCAGAGCAACATTAACACCAGGTCAGCTAGTTGGGGTCCTCCTCCCCTGCATCGTGCTGCTGCTGCTCTTTCTCTTTCTTCTCCTTCTCCTCATTTCCTTCTTTGTTCATCATTTCATTATTGTTATCATCAGGAATACATGCTTCTGTTTTTTCCAACAAATACTAGCTGTCATTAGGCAGAGTACACCCTCCATTCCACTCCCTCCTGGTTCTCTGGATAACTCTGAGGTTTCTTCAAAGTTACACACTTGTGGCCCTGGGGGCATTCTGGATTGTAGGTCTGGTTTCTAGGAACCTGCTCTCATTTGGAGTTTGGTTCTTTACAAGCTCATCATGACATTTCTGAATTGGTTGACTGGGGACCACTGTTCCTAAGAGAGTCCCTAAAGTGTTATGAAAAGGACTGACTGATGAAGCATGCTTTCCTTTAAAAACTCTACTTTTAAGTTTATTTGAAACTTAAAATAAACTTAAGCACTGTATTTGAATTTAATATGCTTATGCTTTGAAACCTAAATGTTTTTATCTTTTACTTTGAACCTTAATATTAATCTAATTATCATTTTACATTTTCCACTTTTTTAGATTAAACCAAATCCTATGTCCTTTTACTTAACTTATTGGTTTTTCCTGCATTTTCCTCTAGAATACAAATAAACAAGATAAAATGTATCCTTAACGTCTTTGAATTTACTGTCAGGCATGACTCACAACCGGAGAATCTTTAAGATCATTCATTCATGTCTTTTCATTGACAGTGGATTCAGTTCAGATAACAGGCATTGATTTCCTGAAAGCTTTTCTTTCTATTCTTTTTCCTGTGGGCTGCATTTCTCACCACTGGCAATTCACCTAGCTTTAATCCGAGATGATCTGGCAGGGCTGAAGATGTCTATGTTGTCCTTTCATGTCGAGATGGGACAATCTGGCTAGAGATGGTGTGATGGGGCCAGATTCTGAGTATACATACTCATGTAGGAAGGATCGTTGGGACTAAGGAATGCCTCTGTCTTTACATCAGGTTTCTCTGTTAAAATAATTATCTGTGCTATGGAGAGATGTGCTTTCCAAGTACTTTCACAAAAACAATATCCCTAGTGGTAAATTAACATAAGGCTATTATTCTGTTCCAAGTAAGCAATTACCCAATTTGGAGAGTTTCCTGGAACAGTCAGTTGATACTTCCCAAAGGCCAAGTATCTGTAATTCAGATGGGATATCACTGTGTGAATAAAGCAAAATGTTGCCCTCTTAAAAATACTTAAAGCCTGCTCTGTTTCTGTGCAACAGTAGTCTTTTGAGCTAGTCATTGTTTTTGCTGAGCACTGACTATTTACCTTATAAGAGTCTTTTTATTATTTGTCAGAAGAGAATGTGTCAGGAGAGAATTTGTAAGGAGAATGTGTCAGGAGAGTATATTACATTTCACATTTATTCACACTTACAAACTTTTATTTTAAAATAATCATTGAGCATTTGTTGTGTGCCATTAATGAACTAGCATGTGGTCCCTGCCTACAGAAAGCAGAGAGTCTGGGAGGACACAAAAGTACACAGAAAATAACATGGATACTTAAAAGCGGACATGCACTCGTACCATTTTCTTTTTCTTCTTCTGTTATTATTATACTTTAAGTTCTGGGATACATGCACAGAAAGTGCAGGCTTGTTACATAGGTATACATGTGCCATGTGGTTTGCTGCACCCATCAACCGGTCATCTGCATTAGGTATTTCTCCTAACGCTATCCCTCCCCTTGCCCCCCACCCCCTGACAGGCCCCAGTGCGTGATGTTCCCCTCCCTGTGCCCATATGTTCTCATTGTTCTACTTCCACTTATGAGTGAGAACATGTGGTGTTTGGTTTTCTGTTCCTGTGTTAGTTGCTGAGAACGATGGTTTCCAGCTTCATCCATGTCCCTGCAAAGGACATGAACTCATCCTTTTTTATGGCTGCATGGTATTCCATGTTGTATATGTGCCACATTTTCTTTATCCGTCTATCACTGATGGACATTTGGGTTGGTTTCAAGTCTTTTCTATTGTGAAAAGTGCTGCAATGAACATATGTGTACATGTGTCTTTATGGTAGAAATTTAAAGTTGTTTAATTTAATTAAACTTTAAAAATCAGTTTCTCAGTTGTATTAGCCAAGTGTGGCTATTGAGCACTCGTATGATGGCTACTGTGGTGGAGGAACTAAATTTTAAATTTTATTGTATTTTAGTTAATTTAAATTTAAATTTAGTTAGACACATGTGGCTAGTCGTTACCCTACTGAGCAGCAGAGACATAGAACATTTTCATTGTCACAGAAATTACTAGACAGGGCTGCTCTAGAGAAGGGAGTGGGAATGCTTTTCTTTTCAGGACTAGATTGAATATTTTTGGCTTTGCAGGCCAGACCAGTTCCATTGCAACCTCTCAGTTCTGCTGTTGTAGAGCAAAAACAGCCACAGAGAATACACATAAATCAGTTATATGTTCCAATAATGTTTTCTTTGCACAAACACATAGTGGACCAGTTTGACATGTGAGTTGTAGTTTGCTGACCCCAGCCCTAAAACTTTGGTTTCTTTGGTATTTGTTTTCCTTACTCTTTTCCTGTTTGCCTCTGAAATTTTCCTTTACAGTATTCCATATTTCTCAAACACCTCCCTGCTTCCATCTTTGTTATCACAACACACTTCATTGTTTCAAAACACTATAAATGATCACCCTCCACTTGTGTCCTGCTCCTGCCCATTCTACCTGTGACCATAGAGCTATGCCCTCCTAACTCACCTTAGCCAGTCTGCTCATCTGTTAATGTGTGTAATAATAGTAATTGTCTGCTGTGGTTATTGAAAGGAGCCAATGAAATGTGTATAAAATTACGATCGTGGAAGGCATGAACACTCTCACATTAACACAGAATAGTTGAGACTCAGAGCCCAACTAACACTAATACCAGTGTGTCACTCATTGCGTGTGGACCTCAGGTAGGAAACTTGTCTCTACCTCAGCTTCCTCATATGTAAAATGAGGATTATTGGATGTAGTAGGTCCTTGAATAACGGCATTTTGTTCAACTTTGTTTTGTTGTAATATTGAAGTGGAAAAAAAAAAAAAAGAACAATTCTTGGGCAGGGCCACTGTCTGTGTGTGTTGTTTGCATGTTCTACCCATGTATGGGTGGGATTATTCCGGGTATTCTGATTTCCTTCCACATCCTAAAGATGTGCACATAAGGTGAATTGGCATATCTAAATGGTCCCAGTATGAGAGAGAGAGAGTGTGTGTGTGTGTGTGTGTGTTTGTGTGTGTGTGTGTGACTGTGCCCTGCGATAGGATGGTGTCCTGTCTGGGGCTGGTTCCTGCCCTGTCCCCTGAGTTGCTGAGATAGGCTCCAGCCGCCCACAACCCTGAGCTGAATAATTGGGTAAATAATGCTCTTAGTGGTTGTTATTTATCTTTTTTAAATGTATGGATAGCTCATATTTATTTCAGTGTTTACTATTAGAAGTGTTTTGGGTCCTTATTTAGAAATTTGATGATGTTTTTGTGACCAGAAATATGCCCTAGGAACTTAACACTTGTTTATATCAATTAGCCTGTGGTGAAATTAGTTTCCTTGTATGTCATTTTGCTTAAAGTCTCCATTTCCAAAATCCTATTGATGATGTTAAATGAAGACCTACTGTATTTACCTCACAGAGTCCTCATGAAGATTAAGTGAGTTAATTTGTGTTAAATGCTCATAGCATTGTCTTGATACAATTCTTTAAAATTTTCCCCTAAGTTTTATAGATGAAAAAAGAAAGTCTTAGACATGTTAATTTGTCTGCAGTCATTTAAATAACTAGCAAATGACATGGCTAAGATTCGAACTCTAGTCTGTTGGCCTCAAAGCTCAGGCCTTAACATTGTACTACATTCCTTTTCACATCCATCAGCTCCTTACCACATTCCCTAGTTTAGAATTAATCTCTTTCTTATTATGTGCTTTCATCATGCTTAGTTTGTACCTCTGTCAGGAAATTTGCCACATTTTGCATCTTATCATAGTTATTGCAAACCAGTCTTCGTTTTGAGAGTGGAGAACATGTTTCCAGTTATAATGTTTCCCCTTCCTTCACAGTCTCTGGTCTAATCAATAGAAAATTATTATGAAATGTATTAAATAGAAACACTTTTGAATAGAAAAATTATTATAGTTAATATTTGGGATTCTAATCTGTTGTAGTCTTCTTATGAGATAATGAATTTTTTTATAAAGATTATATATTCACCTTTTTTTAGTATATAGGTAATCAAATGTAGCCTTCATCTTTGAATTGTTTCCAATATGTTGGCTTTGGTTGATTCTACTTTAGAAAAAGAGCCTGAAGTTCTTTTGTTTTATTGTTTATTTATTTATAAATTGTGATGAAGACCCATGTATATAGGAGGTCATCAAGGAAATAAATTGTAATGTTATTCTAAGAAGGAAGCTCATAACAGAAAGTAAATATAAACCTGAACTTTTCAGTTATTTAATAATAAATACATGCAAAGTGCAGAAATCAGTGACTGAGAACACAGATAAAGTTGCAACATTATGACTACTAAATATGGTTGTGTTGAAGGAAGCTTTCAACAGTTATTTCATACAAAGTGCGATATGGCACTTTTTGAGAATTTCATATTATAGGCCACACTGTTAAAAATATATTAAGCTTTGTTCTTGGAATGGGAGAGGATGGTGGAATTGAGAGAAACATTTTAGATTTTACTAATTTAACTTTCTGTAGCTCAGTAACCAAATTTGCAGATTAAAAGCTGTCCGTTACTCTCTGAAAAAAGGCTATCATTCACTCTGAAAGAAGACTTTTTTTTTCAGTATCAGTCTTATTCCCTTTTATAATATTTGAATAGTAAATACATATTTAAATTAAAAATTTTTAGCTCTCAGAAAAGGGAAGGATGGAAATTGGCAGTGATGAAAAAATTGATGGGAAGAGAAGAATCATGTAAACATTTACTACTAGCCACTTCTGGCACCCAGAGATCAAGACCATGGAGGGCAGGCTCCCTACCTCTTAAAAACCCTTCAGATATCCACACACGTTCACTGACTTAGCTCAATGTGTGAACCAAATACATGCCCCAGTCTCACTTATTTGATAAACAAGGCCAGAGTCAAACACAGAATGGGTGAAGTTAACATTAGGAAAGACAGCGAAGACTCAGGGTAGGCTAAGGTGACGAAGAGAACAAATCAGATTCAAGCAAGAGTCTCTCAAAGGGCTGAGTCCAGGTTTTTATGCTGGATGTGAGTTAGCAGGCATTAATGAGCAAGGGGCAAGGACAAATGCAAAATTACCTGTTTTTTTTGTTTTTTTTTTTTTTTTTGAGATGGGGTCTTGCCATGTTGCCCAGGCTGGAGTGCAGTGGCTATTCACAGGTGTGATTATAGGAGAAAATAGAAAATTATGTAAAATGAGAAGTCCAAAAGGAATTTTAAAAGCTATCTTCTTTACAGATCGCTTTGGGGAGGCCCTCAGTCCTGTCTCTGAGAGCTCACATGATGAAGGTGCATCTTTGACTTCTTTACAAGGACATCTAACATTTCTGTAGTGACTATTTATTTATAGGAGCTGAGATTCTTCCCATTTCATTTGCCCTGGAGTGCATCCCTCTGCCTCTTAAATTATGAAATACAACGATTTCAAAGTTTATTTGAATTTGCCGAAACTGATAGATCTTAAGAATTTTATATCAGTCAGAATAGCCTAGGATATGCTGCAGAAATAACCCCCAAATCTTCCTAGTACATCATAGCCCAGGTATTTCTCGCTCATCCTACAAATTGATCTTGGGTTATTAGGAAGATTTGCCCCAGGCCATCCATCCTCACTCAGAGATATAGGCTGACAGTACAGTCAACATTTGGGATGTCACAGGCTTTTGTGGCAGGGAGGCAGGGAGGAGGATATGTAGTAAGTACCCACTGGCTTTTGGAGACTACTTTGCCTGCATTCCTTCTCTTGTTAGGCCCTGGGCTACAGAAAGTGACATGGCCATGCCTCATTTCAAGTGGGTATGAAAGTGCAATCTTACAAATGCCTAGAAGGAAGGCAACCAAAATCATGATAGACAGCAGGAATGATGATTGATAGCATATCTCTCTTTGTGATCTGAAGGTTCTGTGTAGCCAGTTATTATTGACTTTTTAGCTGCTTGAGGTTGATTCTGTTGAGAAAATAAAAGGCAGAAGCAAAATTTTTATGGCCCAGATTTTAGTTTCATAAAACTGAGTTTAGATGTTGTTATAAGTGGAAGAAATGCTTCTTTTTACCAGAAGAAAAATTTAAAGTTATATTTTTACTTAAATATTTTTATTTGATTATAATTAAGCTGACTATTAAGGTAATGAGTCAGTTAAACCAGAAGCTAAGCAAGCTAGACCATTAAAATTTATATTTTTTATTTAAAAAAATTTAAATCACCCATTCAGTATGTAAATACGTGCTCAAATAACTCAAATAACACAGAAGTTTTATTACATAAAAATACAGACTATCCCTTTTCTATTACTGCCCTCCAATTTTTCTCTTACCTGGAGTTTACCACTATTATTTTCTTAAGCATTTTTCCATACTGCTTGTGCATTTATATAATACAAAACATAGATAAACACACAGGCAACTTGCTCTGGCTGTGTAAAAAGCTAATTTTGATCATTGTTTCATATTGATATATGTATATATCACATATACATTGCATTCCTTTAACGATGCATAATATGTATTTAAAATATTAATAGATACTGATTTTGAGCCCTCCTAAGTTGCTGAACAAATTTATTTGCTCACCAACATTATACGAGAATGCTGTTTTCTCTTCACTCTCACTATAACTATGTATGATTTTTTAATATCAAGTCAGAGGGGCAAATGACATCTTATAATTTTAATATTAATTTTCTTGACTGTTAATAAGGTTGAGCATCTTTTTTTTATACTTACTGGTCATTTTCATTTTGTTTTCATCAGTGGATATCATGCTGAAATTGTTTGCCTATTGGATTTTTAAGTTTTTTCTTATTAATTTGTAGAAACACTTTAAATATTGCAAATATGTCTTTCCCTTGTTAAATATGTTGAAAATATGGTCTCCCCATACCCTGGCTTTATATTCTCTTCTATTTTATGCACACGCGCACACACACACACACATACACATATTCTAGCACATATATATACACACACACACTTATATACACACATGCACTCATCTGAGTGTCAAGATATTGGTAGTTGAGTGAAGTACATTTCAGAATCTGAATAAAGATCCTTTTTCACTTGTCAGTTAATGGAGGTTTTGGTTACTAAAATCCTTCTTCCTATGAGTGTTTAAGGAAGAAGAGGCAATGAGAGTAGGATTTCTAGACTTTCCGGAAGTCATATAGAGCCTTGTTCCTGTTCCACAAGTCTTAAATCTTGTACAGGATCCTCTATGGAGAAACTCCTCCTCTCTCAGAAAGTTACACTCTAGGCCCAGAAAAGTTTGTGTGATGTCTGTGCATGTGCATGGGCGCAGGTGAGGGTGCAGGAAGCATAAGTGGGGGAGGGTATGTGTGGCTTAATAATAGTAACCAAAGAAACCAAAATTAAAACTATGTTTCACTTTTCAAATTGGAGAAGATTGGCCATGTGCAGTGGCTCACGCCTGTAATACCACAACTTCGGGAGGCTGAGGTGGGCAGATCACCAGGTCAAGAGATAAAGACCATACTGGCCAGCATGGTGAAACCCCATATCTACTAAAACTACCAAAAAAAAAAAAATTAGCTGGGTTTGGTGGTGCACACCTGTAGTCCCAGCTACTCAGGAAGCTGAGGCAGGAGAACTGCTTGAGCCTGGGAGACAGAGGTTGCAGTGAGCCGAGATCACGCCACTGCACTCCAGCCTGGCAACAGAGCAAGACTGCATCTAAAAAAAAAAAAAAGGAGAAGATTGAGAGTCATCTGCATTGAGAGGAGTTAGATGCTCATGTTAGATTCAGGGAGTGCTGATGATAATATAGATTAATTCAGTATTTCCAGAAAACAATTTGATTATTCAATTTTAATGTGCACACATGTGTTTGATTGTGGGAACGTAGCCTGCTAATGTAATTAGAAAGCAGTGTGACCAATATTTGTCTGCAAGAAACATCATCCTAGGATCATTTAAAATAATGACAGTGTTGTGAAAGGCAATTAGTAACAACACAGGATTAATTTTATTATTGAATAGCCATTGAATGGAATATTATGCCATCATTACCATAATTTTTGAGAATTCCTCAGGCCCTTGGGAAAAACTCATAATGCAGTCCTCAACACAGAGGCAAACTATGAAACTACGTAACAAGTGTGTTTGTATATAGAAAGAATAGAAAATACTCTAAAGTATATTTTTTAGTATTTTTACAGTGAGCATTAGTTACTTTTATAATCTGGGGAGACAAACCATTTAAAACCTGCCCACGAATTTAGAAGGAACAGTAGAGAGTCAGCACATAGAAGGCATTCAATTGACCTTTACTGAAATGATTTTATTTAAAATGAAATAAGAAACTTGTCATAGTAGAATAATCAAATCTTTGAGCTGGGCAGCTTCTTGCAGGTCACTTGGTCTAGTCAGTCGCAGTAAACCAATCTCTAAGCTTAGCCAATTTATATTGGTAGATTCATTACCTGTAACTGCCTCTGGACCATGCTGATTTGCTATCTCCTGCAGCAGTTCTGTGTAACATTGCCTACAGAACCTACCTCATTTGGATCTTTATATTGCCTCCTCCAAAAGGTACTCTTGTTTAAAAAAAAAATTGTCTAAAGGTACTTTTAAAAAAGAAAATCCTAGGATGTTAATATTTTCAATATTAAACTACTCTAAAGTTGCCACCAATTGAAAAAAAATTCCAAGTTCAAGTTTTTTGAGTATTGTTTATAGAAGTAGTATTGTATGTTTGAGGGTTTGGTTCTGTAATCAGACTTCCGTGAGCAAGTTGCTGTGATGAGTTTCCTTGTATGTAAAATGGGATTAATAATAATACCTGCTTCATAGGGAAAGGTTTTTTAAAATTAAATTTGTTAACATATATGATATGAAGTCTTGGACTACAGTAAAAGATTGATAAATGTTATTTAGAAACTTCTGTTTTCAAGACAAGACAGAGAAAATATACTTCCTGCCAAATACAATAAAAAACCTAGGATGTTGTATATCAAACACACATAAGAAGACTGAAAGGTAGAGCGAAGGTCAACCAGCTAGGAAATTTGGGGATGTGAGGAATGGCATGGCCATGAGTTCCCTGGGTTTTCTTTTTTTCTTTCTTTTTGTAACCCACACTGGGTTCTTAAGAAGCTAGCAACCGAGAAGCACCAATAGGCACAGATTTTAAAAAGCCCCAATAAAAACTTTCTCTCTGTGACTACAGAACCAAGAAAGGGACAGCATGGCAAGACAGAAAACTTTTAGGTGAGTGCTGTCCTAATCCAGCCAAACACTCCAGAAAAATACTGTGGCCTCAATTTCATCCTTACCAGTAAAGACCTGCTGAAGAGTCTAGATTTCTGCTCTTGCCAAGGTGTAGCAAGTGCCCCAGACATTGCCTCCTCCCTTGGTGGGGTCAGATTAGTTTATGTGGGGAGCTGAAACTTTCATTCTGGCTAAGGTAAGGAGGTAAGAAGGTCCTCCCACCCAGCCATGTGGGAGGACATGAAGGGTATGGGGGAGCAGTCACAAAGTGCCCTTCTCCTTTCATCTAGGATGAAAGGTTGTAAAAACCTCTTGGGAGCTTGAATTATTACCCTGACCCATCATTCATGAGCCATCCCCCAGCTGACGTGGTATCAAGGGAACCTGGAGATTAATTGGGACTTATACCTGTGCCTGGTAGTAATGAGGTGGCTCCCTGCCCACCAGCACAGTGTCAGAGAAGACCTGCTAAAACAGAAGATTTAAATCAGATTATTATTTTTGTTTATTTTTTAATTTTTATTTTTATAGATTTAGAAGGTACAAGTAGAGCTTTGTGACATGCATATATTGCATAGTGGTGAAATCTGGGCTTCAGCATAACCATCACCCAAAGAGCGTATGTTAAATCAGATTATTCAGTAATCTGCAGACCCGAGATGTAATATAAGACCCGAGATGTCTAGATATGATTTACTCATTACACAAAGATCCAAAAATTATGTGTTATGCAAGAATCAGGAACATTTCACTCTGAATAAGAAAAACAATCCATGGGTGCCAGCACTGAGATGATACAGAGTTTGGAACTACCTGACAAGTATTTTAAAGCGGCCATCATAAAAGTGCTTCAAGGAACAATTATGAACACACTCAAAACAATTTTTTTAGAAAGTTTCCATAAATAAGTAGAAATCATCAGCAAATAAATGAAATGTATAAAAAATAACCAAATGAAAATTTTAGAACTTAAAAATACAATAATGATAATGAAAACTCAGGAATGGGCTCAACAGCAGAATGCAGATGACAGAGAAAAGAATCAATTGAACTGGAGCAGAGAAAAAAAAGTAAAATCATCTATAAATGAATGAGTGAATATGATGTTGCCAACTATAACACCAGTTTAGACATCTAGACTTGGGTTTCAGGTATGGCTTTCTCCAATTCCTAACCACGTGCCCTGGGTATTCTTCTTATCTCTATTCTCTTGACTTTAAAATGGAGAGTAAAAACTTCCCTAGTTACTCTGTCTGGGTCCTAAATCCTATGCTTCTTGAAAGTTTAGTAACATTCTCATTCATTCATTCATCAAACAAATATTGAGTGACTAATACATGGCAAGTGCTGTATATATTCTCCTTGTAATCTTAGGATCTAAAACAGTGTCATATTCTTCTTGTAGTCTTTAAGATTCTTTTTAAAGAGTCTCTGCATTCAGGTAGATTACAGTGTAATGAAGGAAACATCTGAGTGGAGCAATGCTCTAAGTTAAGCTGTGTGGTAAGTGCTATGGTGGAGAAACATACACAGGTACACAGGGCTTTTGAACTACTTGGGGAGGGTGGTGGTAAAATGAAGGACAGCCACAGAAGTGGAAGCTGACTGAATTCAAGGAACTGCAAACTTTGTAATCAGTACAGCTGGAGTTGTGAAGTTGGATGAGTGGAAATGAAACAGAGTAGATCAATGGGTTTTGAATGTCATCTAAAGCAGGGGTCCCCAACCCTAGGGCCATGGACCGGTACCAGTCTGTGGCCTGTTAGGAACTGGGCCACACAGCAGGAGGTGAGCAGCAGGTGACTGAGCAAAGCTTCATCTGTATTTATAGCTGCTCCCCACTGCTCACATTACTGCCTGAGCTTCAACTCCTGTCAGATCAGGGGTGGCATTAGATTCTCATAGGAACACAAGCCATATTGTGAACTGCACATGTGAGGAATCTAGGTTGCATTCTCTTTATGAGAATCTAATGCCTGATGATTTGTCGCTGTCTTCCATCACCCCAAGATGGGACTGTCTAGTTACAGGAAAACAAGCTCAGGGCTCCCACTGATTCTACATTATGGTGAGTTGTATAATTATTTCATTATATGTTATAATGTAATAATAATAGAAATAAAGTGCACAATAAATGTAATGCACTTGAATCATCCTGAAACCATACCCTTCCCCCACCCCAGTTCGGTGGAAACATTGTCTTTCATGAAACCAGTCCCTGATGCCAAAAAGGTTGGGGACTGCTGATCTAGAGGTATATAGTTTTTATCTTGAACTTTAGAGAAATATATTGAATAATTTTGAGCACTATTTGAAATATTTTTGTTGACATATTTACATAATATTTACAATGAACAAAGCCATTATAGCAGCATATGGAGATGGCTTGAGTGAATGGGGTCAGGTCTAAAACAGGGAGATTAATTAGGATGCACTCATTGTAATCAGTGAGAGAACCAAACCATTACAGAGACAATAAAGGCTCTATAAGATGTGACATTACATATAAATGAATATGGAGAGTGAGGGTACAAATCTGACTTTGGAGTTTCTAATTCAGGCCACTGGATGCAACATAGTTCCTTGAAATTTAGAAAACAGGAGGAGGAGCAAGTTTGCAGTTGTGATGGAGCTGTGGGGGTGGAGGTGGAGTGAAATGAGTATAATTTTAGACAGGTTATTTTTTTTAAGTAGAGATGTCCTGCAGACTTTTGGCTATAAGGTATGGAGCTCAGAAAAGAAGGTTAGGGCTGGAGATCAAAGTGGAAGTTGAAACCAGAAGAGTATAGGCATCATCTAGGGAGAAACTGTAGCGTGAGCTAAGGGATGCATATGGAACATGAGATATCACAGCCAATAAAAGATGAAGCAGAGAAAACAAGATGCAACAAACATATTGAAAAAGAGCTGGCAAAGAAGTAGGAGAAGAATAATGCAAATAAATGACAAAGTAAATTCTGTGGAATTGAGGGAAGCCCCTTTTTTGGGTAAAATATCATGAGCATAATTGAATATTGATCACAAAGAATGGTAGAATAGAAGTCATAGATAAAGGAAAAGAGAATAATGATATTATCAAGAAATATTCTAGCAAGTAAATAGTTTCCCTGTCAGAAATGTTTTTTTTTTTCAGGTACAAATATATATATATATAAATGTTTTTGTGGGAAATTCTATAAAACACCTTTCCTTATTTCCACCACAGAATGACAACTTTACCTTTTTGTTGGTGTGTTAGATATTTATGGCCACAATTATACTATATGACCAGGAACCACAAAAATCTCCATAAAATGAACTATTAAGAGTTTATTTCCATGTGTCTGCAGGTGGTCAAGGCATCAGCTGATCTAGGTTGGGGGTGGTTGGGAGCATTGCTTCAAGACATAAATCTAGCTGGTGTGGGCTCCCTGCTTCTTTGGGCTCTGTTCCCACCTGCAGGTGTTCATTCTTGGTGCCATGTTGAGGAGGGAGCAGTTATATCTGGGAGGCTGTTCTCCTGGAGAAGGTAGTGGTGCAGGAGAGCTAGCCTCTGCTTGCATCGTGTCTGCTGACATTGCATTAGCCAAAGCAAGTACATGGATGAGCCCCAAATCAAGACAGAGAGTCTCCACTCATGGAGGAAGGGCCGAGGAAAGAGACAAAATACTTTTGCTAAGAGTAGGATGCTGGGAAGAGGTAATATTTTTGAACAAACATGAGATCAGTCACAGGGGAATTCAGAATCATTATATTAATTAATTCTGTGCTATGCTGTAGGTAGTCAAATTTGCTATTATTGAAATACATAGGGTCATTTGACTTTGATTAAATGATTCTTCCTCCTGTTGCTTTCTGTGGCTATTATTATTATTATTATTATTATTATTATTTTGAGACAGAGTCTTGTTCTGTCACCCAGGCTGGAGTGCAGTGGTGTGATCTTGGCTCACTGCAACCTCCACCTCCTGGGTTCAAGCAGTTCTCTGCCTCAGCCTCCCGAGTAGCTGGAATTTCAGGCACCTGTCACCATGCCTGGTTAATTTTTTGTATTTTTAGTAAAGACAGGGTTTCACCATCTTGGCCAGGTTGGTCTTGAACTCCTGACCTCGTGATCCACCCACCTCAGCCTCCCAAAGTGCTGGGATTACAGGCATGAGCCACTGAGCCCGGCCTCTGTGGCTATGATTTTTTAATGCTGCCACTGTATCTGTAGCTGCTTTTAATCCACTGCTTCATTTCACACAGGGCTCTTTGAGTGAATACCTGAAAGTGATACTCAGCTATTTAACAAGAGCTTTTTTATTTACTTCAATATATTTTCCTGTTATTTTGCATGGTTACTATATTTGGTAGTCTGACGTTGGAAGAAATGGACCATTACTGTACTTGCATATTTTATTCTAATTCCCATTTTACTAAAAATGTGGCATATGTAAAGCCTTTTCTTTTGGAAAAATGAGTTATATTTCCTTAAAAAATTATTCCATGTATCTACATGGTTTCTGTGTTTTCGAAGGAAAACGTTGATCAATTAAGAGATGAAAAGCACTGAATTGCAAAGGCTTTCAAAAATAAATATTTTATATGCGTGTCCCTTCTTTATTCAAATTATGAAGCATTTCAAACATGCAGAAAAGAGCTTATCTATTCTTTGTGAAATTGAAGGCATCACATTTAACTGAAATAAAAAATACATATAGCTCTTTCAGAGCAGAATAGAATTTTTCGGTAAGTTTTTCTATTTGCAGCAGGTACCAAAACTTCAGTCACACATCTGCCATTTGCCCTTTCACAATCCCCAATGCCTCTGCACTGCACTTACATACCATTTATTTCACCTATGTAAAAAGGCTGATTTTGGTGCTTTATACCCTAGTTTTATCCTAAGCAATAAAATCCACAAAGTCGCCAGCTGGAAGTGTGAGGTATGTATTTTTTTAGTGCACATCAAAATAAATACATGTTTATTAAAATAAAAAAGTATACTGTGTACCATCTTAAATATCTAGTTTACAGCTGTCATTACTTGACATAGAATGCACTAGGAAACATTGTTTTAAGGCCAGCTCTATCAAACTAGAAATATAATAACTTCATTAAGTGACAATATATTTTTAAAGCAATCATTCACTTTTACTTTTCAATTATTTTTCAGGTTTGTGGAAGGAATGCTTAACATTTGTTACAATGCCGTTGATCGTCATATTGAAAATGGTAAAGGGGATAAGATTGCTATCATCTATGACAGTCCTGTTACAAACACTAAAGCAACCTTTACCTATAAAGAAGTTCTGGAGCAGGTAATATCATAAACTTTATATATGTATATATGAATTCATATAGAAATTACTTAAATAGCATACCATCTCATTGTAGAGCCTTCAATTCTCTAATGCATTGAAATATGTTGCCATGCTTTTCTTTTGATACACGTTGGAAATGAATACAGGTGTGTTAACTCATGTAGACAGTTTTTATAGCCTTCAATTTATGTTTCACAGTGCTAAATGATGCTCATTTTACAGGGAGAGGATGGCAAATCCTGAGAATATGTGTCAGTCTTCCTCTGGTCTTTACTCTTCATCCACATTACCATCACCTTTGGCTGCTCCCCAGATCTTGTACTATTGAAACAGTCTTCTAACTGCCTTCCCTGTCACTAGGCTCTGCTCATATTAGATGATCACCAGGGTGTTCTTCCTAAGAAACAACATATTTCTCTATGTCACTTAAAAATCTATTTCTTAAAAAATGCTGTTATTCAGAGAGTAAAATCTAGATTGCTGTGGTGTCTAAGACACTTTGAAATCTGGTCATAACATTCCTTCCAAGCTTCATTTTCCAAAATTCTTGACTATGCACACAACCCTTTCTTTTACCCTAGATGTCTTGTTATTGCCTTAGATACTCCTGGGCCTTTGTAGCTCTTTGAACATGTTCATTCCTTTGGCTTATTTGCTCTTTTGAGTTCTTTCCCATCTGTGCAGTTCTTAGGTGGATCATGATATTAAGTGATGAGTTATGAGATTTTTCTCTTTTATTAACATTAGGGTAGAAATAAGGCCTCAGAAGTAATTATAAAAAGTATTTGGGAATTGTGGACTGTGGGAAAGTTATTCAAGCTCTGTGGAACATTTACTAAAAATGATTTAAAGAGAGGTAATGGTGCAAGGCAGGATTTCTCAACTTTGGCACTGTTGATATTTTGGATCAGATAATATTTTGTTGTGGGTGCTGCCATGTACATGGCACGACATTTAGCAGCATCCCTGCCTCCACCTTAAAGATGCTGGTAACACAACCCCACCTCCCTGAGTTGTGATGTCTGCGCACATAGCTAATGTCTGCTGAGTGGTAAGATTGCCACTGGTTGAGAAACTGAAGTTGAGCAGAGTCTGTCATGCTAGGGTTTGGAGGCATTTGCTTTGACATGAAGGCTTTTAAGATTGCATTCTCTCCTTTTGCTTTTTGAACCCATTTAAGGGTTCCATTCCATTTTTAGAAAGTTTCATCAACTCTCCCTGACTCTTTGAAATCATATTCTTTTTCATCAGCAAGTTCTTATTTTGCCTTGTAAGAAATTTCAAGAAAGGCAACTCAGACTAAAGAATGACCTTTCCAGTCCTGAGTAGTTGCAAATAAGAGAGAAGAGTTAGACCAGTTTGCTAGGCTGGGTATCAGCCTGGTTGTAGCAACAAATTCCAACCTCAGCTGATTTAAACATAAAAAAAAGACCTTATGAAAAGGGTAGACTGAAGAGCCAGGCTTAGAAAAATGGTAAACCCTAAGGGAGAAAGAGCAGAAGTGAGGAGTTAAGAAGAACCCACAAATTGTCCAATAACTAGACTCGCTGCCTTGAGTCAATCTTATAGATTGAAAGACAGAGTAGTAACGTCTGTCGTGCTGAACCCCTATTGACTCCAGTGGGGATGGCACCAGGTTCAAGAGGCCAAAGAAGAGACCCAGAGCCCCATACAAGACATGGGGTATTACTGGAGCCTTACATCCAGGGGAGAGGCCACTGGTGGCAGGCTGGGCAGGAGAACTGCACGACTTGCAAAAAGCGTGCAGTTTCTATAGCATCTTCACTTAGCACCATCCCCCTAACAGTCTCCATCTGGCTACTTCCATTTAACCTAAAGCAAAGGGCCTCGATCCCAGACGGGATAGGACTGACATACTCCTCAGAAATAAGGAATGGATGTGTGGATTGGCCACTCCTGGATTTGTATTCCCTAGCTCAGAACTCTGAACACATATTCCAGTGTGCCTGTCATACAGGGTCTTTCTCAGGGTATGGTCAAGTCAAGTCATTGCTGTCAAGGCGTCTATCATACAGCACTAGTTGGCCAAACTTAGGTGACTTGCCTAAACAACCAGGCAGTGGGGAAGAAATATCTTGTCCTCCTTTGATTTAATAGTAGGAACTGGGGGCCTGTCTCCCTCTAGGATGCAAACAAGGGGAATTTCAGTCTAATAAGAATGGGGTTCAAATGCTGGGCAGCTCAAGACAGAAAAAAGCAAAATAATGCTGCAATATATCGTTTGGTATTTTTTATTGGTCTGTAACTGAAAACTGTATTTTTGGGATTAAGTATACAGAGACAGCTCTCACATTGGGATGAGTTAGAAAGGCACTCTGTTACCAAATGAGCTTGTTATTCTTACGAGGCTGCGTTCCATTATAAGAGATAATGTCGATTTCCTGAAAACCTATTATAATCTATGTTTTGTTTTAGGATTGCATTTTCATCTTAGAAGAGGTTTAGTCTATGATTAAAAATCGTGCCTGTGATTTTGGCATATTGCTGCACTCTCATGAAAATACTGGCAAATTCTTATTGGTATACAAATACGTAAATTTACTTAAATATTGTAAAAACATTACGTATATCCACATATTTAATTTGATACATAATCAAACATCGGAGTCAGGGAAAAAGCTTTAGAGAAACCTAAAATAAGAAGAGTTGTTGACATTCTCATTTTCTGTTGTTGGTTTTCAATTAATTAATTACATAAGTGTATATGACAATTATACACATATGTTTTGCTTAGAAGCTTTTCTGCTAACTCATCTTTCAAACCCTTTCTGTGTTTGTGCTGGCTCCCTGGTTTCAGTTTAGCCTGACATCAAAGTAGTTAAAAGGACTGTTTCTCTCACCTGCTGACAGCCTCTGATTCCCCAGGCTTTTCTTCTCTAAAGTACTAAAGGAAGAACTGTTAGGAAAGAGAGAAGCATTGTGTGCTACTTTGATTACTTGCTTCTGATTCCTTCTGGCCTTTATTTTATTAAGTAGAGAAGACAGAGAAAGAAAGATTTAATGGGTAATTCCATTGAGAACAAACGAAAAGAAGTGCCTTTGTACATTACTTGTTTTACTCTCCCATGCTTCATTTCTACCAGAAGTTTCTGGCAGATAATACTTGATTAAATTTGTCTGTATTTCTTATTTAATTAATGAGCCAACAAGACAGACTACCTTGTCTTAGTAACATGAAAGATCTGAAAATTTTACAGAATGATTCAGAAGCAGAGGTTTTCTAAAACTATCATTTTTTCTATAGATCTGAAAATATTTTAAATAACCCTTTATTAAGGTTTTTGTACAGAGATTTGGGCCTAGTTCAAGATCCATCATTCACTCAACAAATATTTGTTTTGTATGCCAAACCCTGATAGGAATAAGAAATACAAAGTAAATGAACCCATTTCCTATTGTCAAAGAGATAAGAAAACATGTAAACAGGCAATTTCAATATAACCGAATAAGGGTCATGATAGGGGTTAATGTTATATTCTGTAGGAACACAAGTGAAGGCAGCCAACTCAGCCAGAGGTAAATAGAGTCTAGGGAGATTTCTGGAAGAGGTAATGCCTAAAATTATCCCAATTGCCTACCCTCCACTAGAAATAATTTTTCCTCCAGATATCTTATGGTCCATGTTACCTGAATGTTATGTTCTCAGTGAGATGTTTTCTGACCATACTAAATACAAATGCTCCTTTCCACACCACTTCATAAATTCATTTTTTCACTTTCTCTTTAATTTAGCATTTATTACTCAGTATCATTCCTTACATTTTATTTGTCTGTCTTTTTTAGTGTCATTTTCTCTTCTAGAATGTAAGTTCCACGAAGGCAGTGACTTTGTATTTGTTTGCAGAATGGTGCCTTGCATGTAGTGAATAGTTGTTGAATGATGAATGAGTCAATGAAAGAATAAACGAATGAAATACTTTTTGAAATTTCTAAGTGACTCTAGCTTCTTTTACTGCAGGAATGTCTTAGATTTAAATTGTATCAGTAATGGAATTGGATTATCTTTCCAAGTAAATTCCATTTCTATCTGTGAAGGATTTTAATTTATTTACATTCAGCTTGGTAGTTCAAGATGAATATATCCTCCTTGGATTTCCCACACTTATAACTCAGAAGATCTGCATTCCAGAGGACATGTATGTTTTTATTGTATTCTTGCTCTTGTTAGCTCTTTTCAAGTTAGTCGTTATCATATTAAGCCTCAGTGAAATAAAAGGTATGTGTAAGAGCGTATTTTATGTGTATGTATATCTTATATATATAGTACTATAGATATTTTAAAGTATCTTTATTTTCACCATCACTAATTTTATGTTGAATTTACTTCTGTGTGTGGCAAGTGTGCTCTGTTTTTTATTTCAACAATTATGAATTTTTATGTATTTATTCACTAAATAAGAACGTGACCCCTGAAGGGCGTTTGAGCAATTTTCATGAATACATGTATACTGGGAAAATTGATAAAACCAATTATGTGTTAAATTTTCCTGATTTAATTCAAACTGCAAATTCCTATTATCTTAACTAAAGGTAATTTTTTGAAACATAACTGTGGCAGTAGTTGTAATTATAAAGGTCAAAAAATTTAGAGGAGAAAATTATTCTGAAATCAAGGGCCATGTCCCATGAGAATTCTTCCTTCCAACCCCGGCCCTGTAGGATATTTTCTTCAAAGTATGTATTCCATCTGCTCAGACATATGTCAGAGTAAGATAATCTGACATTTTTTCATCTGTCATATCAGTATTTCCTTAAGCAAACACTTAAGACACAAAAACCAGGACTTGCAGAAATTCAGCCCTGTCAATGGTTGTCTTTGTTCAGGGGAAAGGATGCAGTGGCTTTTATTATCTGTTTCCTTTCCTTAAATTTCCTAAATAAACAATAAAACCTTCATTTATATTATGGTCAGTGCCACTAAAAAGTGTGTCTCTGTAAGTTAAATTACCTCTTCCATGCTTGGTAAATAGGGGAATGATGCTAGTGTGAGATAGAAGTTATAGTCGTTCATGCATTTCTTTTCCTGGCATGCAATTTTTGAACTTTTATTGATATATAATATATATTCAGATAGGAGAACAGATCACAAGAATAAATTTTGTTAGATTTTCACAAACAGAATAATTCCATGTAAGCAACAAAGAAACAGAATATTTCCAGGCCCCCAGAAGCCCTTGTTGTGCCTCTATTTAGTCATCCTCAGCCCCTACATGATTGCTATTCAGACATCTAAAGGTTTACCTGCTTTTGAGCTTTATACAAATTGAGTAATACAATGTACTCTTTTGTGTCAGGATTTTTTCACTCAACTTTCTGGTGATGAGTTTCATTCATTTCATTGCAAGAGGTTGTAGTTTGGTTATTTGGGTAATGTCTGGTTGGGACTCTTACAAACAATGTTGCTATAAATATGTTTGTACACAAATTTTGTTGACAATATTTATGCATTTGTGTTGGGGATGTGCTTAGGAATGAGATGAATTGTTCGTAGGGTATGCCCACGTTGGACATGAGTAGATAGTGCCAAACAATTTTCCAGAGTGGTTGCACTAATTTATATTCCTATCTGCAATTTATGAGAATGCCAGCTGTGAAAACAGTGTCGACAATTCCAGATCTTTCAAATTTTGCCCTTTCTAGTGAATGCATAGTGGTATTGCATTGTGATTTAATTTTTTTTTCCCTGATGACAAATTAAGTTGAACTTCTTATCCTGTGCTTAATGGACATTTGTCTTGTATTTTGTTTTATTTTAAGTTTGCCGAGATGATATCTCGCTCTATCCCAGGCTGGTCTCAAACTCCTGGGCTCAAGCAATCCTCCTGTCTCAGCCTCCCAAAGTGTTAGAATTACAGGTTTGAGCCACCACACCTGACCAAATGCTGATGCTCTTTTCTGAAATACCATTAATATCTTTTGTCCATTAATTTTTCTATTGGATTGTTAGCATGCCATGTTTTGAAATTTTGGAGAGAGACATTCTCACAATTAAAGAGAAGACCTTATCAATATTTGAAAACCTTAACAAAAATAATAAAGATTCTTTAGTGAGCTGATGGTGAGTTAAATGATTTTAGGAATCAAAGTTGAGAAGACATTTGCCCCTGTTTAAAAAATAATTAATGTTAAAGTCTACACTCTCTCAGTTTCTACTGGCCATTCTTTGAAAGCAAATTTGGAAATGAAAGCTTGCCAGTAGAATATTATGCAACAGGAAGCACCAGTGCCGGTGTTTAAGGATCTACAGAAGATGATGCTGTGTTAATGCATTTATTAATGTTAAAATGTTCTAGTCACATTTAAGTGGTCTGACCCAACCATATGTTTCTGTGAGCTATGTTGTATAATGCAAGTATAATGTATATATTGTATAATGCTTGTGTACACATAATGTACACAAGCAGAAAGGCTTGTATTTCATTTTAAATAGATGAGTATATCCTAAATACTGGCTTAAATTTTTATCAAAATTGTAACTGGAACTTTGGTTTAAAGTACTTTACAACTTACTAAAATTTAGGTTAAATTTTGAGAGGACTCAATATAAAGAAGATAAGCACTAGACAAATTTTAATAGAAAGTATAGGGAATTATTAAATGATGAAACAACAGTTTAGTATTTCCTAGTTTCCCCATTTATTCACAATTATAAGTGTCTAAAGATTATTTCATACTCAATCCAAAAGAGCAACAATACAACCAATCCCTTGAATATTCTCAGACAGATCTTTAGAAATTATATTGTCCATGAAATCAAGACCACTGTTGGAAGTATAAACTTACTTCTTTTCACTCCCCTCCATACCAGAAACTATTTTACCACTCTTTGAAGTCCAGAGCACTTTGCTTACACCTTCTCCTAATGTACTGGTTCATTATTGCTTTTTTAATCCAGTTATTAGGGTACCTACATGATCTTCCTACCAGAGAAAAAGCTCCTTGAGATAAGGGTAATATTTTATTCAGTTTTTCACCTACACAGTAGCTAATGTAGGCCTCATAGTACATGGAGTCATATTATGTAGTGAATTAGTTTGTGAATAAACATTTAATAATTCATTTATAAGAAAGTAAAATCTAATCATTATCTAAGATAAATGATTATTTCCAAAATTATCACTTGCCATCACATTGTGATTTTTGTTTTTATATATTAGGAATTTTTATTTTTAAACAGGGTGAGAATCTTTCTCATTTTAGTTCATTTTCTGACTTTGAAGGTCTGTGTGCTGTCTCATTTAAAGCCCTGATTAAAACATTTACCTTACTTTGCCATTTTAGAAATTGGAAATCTGGTCCATGGCTTTTATTCTTACATTTGCTTAATGCATTTATCATTCACTGATAGGTTCTTACTAGATTTGAATTATCTTCAGGGTGGCTAAACCCTGGTCTTTTAGAAAGTTATCTGAAAATCTGTAGGCCATCTGCTTTGAATTTATTTTCTTGGACTAGAATGATCATGGTGTGAAATTTATTTATTGAGAACATGCTTGTGGAACACATAGTATATATTTGACACTACTAGAGACACCATGGGTTTCAGTAGCGCATAAAATAATCTTTAAGAAAATTGCATTCTAGTTGGGAATATGTACTATGAATAAAAAGATAATACAATATAAATTAGGTATAAGTGAAGAACAATAAAAGGCTAGAGAGGGACTTCACCTGCCATTTGAGATAGGCTTGTCAGGGAAAGTACCTGTCACTTATGAAATGACATTTGAGCATAGACTGAAATAAAGAGTGGGATAGGAACTATGTGAATATTTGAGTGAAAATTGTATTAGGGCTCTGAAACAAGAGTAGATTCAGACCATTGGAAAAGCCATGAGGACTCAGAGCTCATGAGAAGAGAATGGTAGAAAGTGAGGTTAGATGAGTATCCAGGAGTCAGATCATATAGAACCTTGCAGGCCATGGTCAAGACTGTATCTAATTCCAAAGATGATGGGAAGCTCCATATTGTCAAAGAAATCACTTTGGCATCTCTGAAGATGAAGAGACTGTAGTAGGTAAGATTGGAAACAAGGAGATGACAAATGAATCGGCACCCCATAACATAAATCCCCTTAGAACAGCAGTATTTACTTACATGTGGGAAATTAAGGGATAGGATAGATACAGTTTGTGCCGTGAGATTCTGGAAGCTATTCTGCATATGTTTCTGGTCTTGGATCCCTGGCTACATCTAGTGTGTTTGAAAGAAGTCTGATTGAACCAATTATGCAGCAGTTACCTGTAAATGCCCTGCTTCCTCCCCATGTTTTCAGGTCTTTTGTGAGCATTCTAAGAAATTGTTTCTGTATAATTTTCAAGTAGAATTCTGGGAAAAGAAGATTATCTGTTGTAAGTATTTTAGTTCTATTTTTTTCACATACACACATACACTTTAAGGATGATTTTCATAATTAAACATTTACTTAATAACCGATACACTATCCCCCCCTCCACTCAAATTTTTAAATGTTAGGTCAAAGGCTAAGCTGCTAAAATAAGGATGTGCAGTAAAATAGTGGCTTAATTTTTTAAATAATGCATTTGTCTTTTATAATAATCTAAAGATTATGAGGTTTAGCTTGGCATGACCCAAGATTATGAAGTCTTATTGTACCTTCATCTTATAGCTCATTGCCTTCATCTGCATCACTGAAGCTGTGGCAAAGATATGTATGTCCCAACTCTTGGGAAGGTGGAGGAGGATATAGAGGAATGGACATGCTATTTTAATATCCACACAGAGAAATGTCATATATGCTTTCTACACACATCCCATTTGGCCATCAGCTGCTAGGAAGGCTGGAGAAAGTAGTGTAGGTGGAGGCATCTTGATGGGGAGTTAGGAGTTCCTGCCACAAGTACTCTTTCATTTCACAGGCAAAATAAATATCAGACCTTACATGTAAATAATTGTAACCTGTTAATGTCAATAAATTGTAAGTCCAGGGAAATAAATAATACCTGAAATTGAAGTCTCATAGGTGGCATGCTAGAGATTAAGAACAAAGTCTTCAGTGATGTATTCCTCAGACACATACTGAATGCTTATTGTGTATTATTTATTGATTTAGGCAGTGGGGCCATAAAGATGAGCTAAAACATGATTCCTGAATTTCAGGAATTTATAGTTTGCCCAGTGAGAAATACACAAAAGCTACTGAATGGTAGTGTGATAATGTAACAACAAAGCTTTGTGCATTTGTAGCATGGAGAAAGGACCAACCTGGCCACAGCAGTTCAGAGAAGGCTTCACTATTGGGGGAACCCACCCCCAATATTTCGTAGGTTCTATTTTCCCTAAGTGTCGGCCGATCTGAGAAATAAAGAGAAAGAGTACAAAGAGAGGAATTTTACAGCCGGGCCGCTGGGGGTGACATCACATAGCAGTAGGGCTGTGATGCCCACCTGAGCCACACAATCAGCAGGTTTTTACTGAGGATTTCAAAAGGGGAAGGGGTGCAAGAACAGGGAGTAGGTCATAAGATCACATGCTTCAAAGGGCAAAAAGGAGAACAAAGATCACATGCTTCTGAGGCTAATAAAGATCACAAGGCAAAGGGCAAAGCAAAGATCACAAGGCAAAGGGCAAAATCAAAAACTCCCGATAAGGGTCTATGTTCAGCTGTGCACGTATTGTCTTGATAAACATCTTAAATAACAGAAAACAGGGTTTGAGAGCAGAGAACTGGTCTGACCTCAAATTTACCAGGGTGGGGTTTCTTCCCCACCTAATAAGGCTGAGGGTACTGCAGGAGACCAGGGTGTATTTCAATCCTTATCTCAACCACATAAGACAGACACTCACAGAGCGGCTGTTTATAGACCTCTCCCCAGGAATGCATTCCTTTCCCAGGGTCTTAATTATTAATATTCCTTGCTAGGAAAAGAATTTGGTGATATCTTCCCTACTTGCACGTCCATTTATAGGCTGTCTATGCTATATGGCTCTATTCTGCCTGACCCCGCAGGCAGTCAGACCTTATGGTTGTCTTCCTTGTTCCCTAAAATCACTGTTATTCTGTTCTTTTTCAAGGTGCACTGATTTCATATTGTTCAAGCACACATGTTTTACAATCAATTTGTACGGTTAACACAATCATCACAGTGATCCTGAGGTGATGTACATCCTCAGCTTATGAAGATAACAATATTAAGAGATTAAAGTAAGACAGGCATAAGAAATCATAAGAGTATTATTAGGAAAGTCATAAACGTCCATGAAATCTTCACAATTTTTGTTCCTCTGCCATGGCTCAAGCTGGTCCCTCCATTTGGGGTCCTTGACTTCCCACAACACTTCACTGTGGAGGTGATGTAGAAGCTGGGTCAAGTAATAAAAATAGAAGTGTGTGCCCCACACATAGGTGACTCTTCCACAGGTGTCCCCTGAAGGTCTGCAGAAGATTTATCCAAGAGGTGGATTTGACATAGTTAATAATGAAAATGTGCACCCTGAGAACAAAACCAACTGCTTTTGTTGGCTTAAGTTCTAGGACAACAAGACAAATTAAGTAGGAAACAATATAGAAAGATTGTTGGAGAATAAAAGAAGGAGACAGGCAGTCTAAGTTTAGTAGGAAGAGAATAGAAGAAGAAAAAAAATGTCCTTACAAGTGGAAGTGAGGAGAGCTGGTCACAATGAACACTTGTACCTGTTATACAGCAATGTAAAGACAGCTGAATGCATCAACAATTTTCTGTTTCTGACCTTTAAAAATTAACATATGAAACTATAAAATCATTTAATCTAGCACAATTTTCATAACAAGTAGAGGATAAAGCTAACTAACATAAATTGAGGACACTGAGTGGCTAAAGTGGTGCAAATTAATATATTAGAATCGCACTCTGAGTATATAAGACAAAGTATTTTTCATATAAGGATTTTTGAAATAGATAAATACATAGCTATGAAAAATGATGCCACTAAATTATTTTAATTCATTTGGAAGTTTTATGCTCACATTTGTGCACTGTGTAGATATATGTAATACTTAAGTAAATGAATCTGAATAAATCAATATAGGTTGCATTCATTAGAATTATTGTCAAGATTAGAGACCTTGGAGATATTGACTGTTCATTTTCTCATGCCAACCTTGATTTAAAAGCATTTCATTTCCATTACAAAGCTGAATAATATTAACTTTATCATGTATAGGTTTTATGGGAAATTTGATATATTTTAGAATATTTGTCATAAATTCTTGGCACATACCATGATCTATGTTTGTTTTGTTTATTAGTTACTAGTGTATGCACTGTATTTGTGAATTTTTCTTCTCTTTAAATGTGTACAGCTCCTTTGGTTGAGCGATGTAAATGTTGTTAAAACTGACCCAGCTATTGCAATGATCTCATGTCTTTGTACCATTCCTGGGATATTTGGCAAGTTCTCTATGAGACCTTCACATATATTGATTGGCTTTCGAGATGTATTGATCAAAGAAACCGTAAAGGTTAACAGGAACATTGCCCAATCCTGGGAAGTGTGGTTGGTGTAGTCAGGGTAGTTGTCATGTTTTATGTACTGCCGGTGGAAGTGCTGGGGGTGTTTGTTTAATTAGAACTTTGATTAAATAATCACAGCAGAATTGATCTAAACAATGCAGCAGGATTCCTGTTGACATCTTTTGCATCTTTTATATTTGTCTTTCTTTAAGAGAAAAAAGCCTCTAAGAAACCAATTTGGCTTTTTTTTTTCATGAAATAGTGAAGCATATAAATACTTCATAAAGGCAAAACATTTTTACACACTTTTGGTGTTTACTTAAATTATTTTTATTTTAGTGTATTATTAAGCCTAGGCCTTAATGTTCTCTTTTTACAGCTTAGTACATAAATAAAGCCAAATATGAGTTATAGGCAGGGTAAGAACAAACCCACAAAGCTAATCAAGCTCAATATGACAATATTAATTTACTATAATGAATGATATTGCTCTACTGGAGCTGAATGACTGATTGTAAAGTGTGTTTGATGCTGTGACCCTGGGGCTTTGAGTTCGGTGACATGTTCCCTGTGATGCCTCAATTCTCTTGTCACATATTAGTAATTGAACTTCCATAGAGGCTTCGATTATACAATGTGCCATAACCTTATCTGACCTTTACGTATTCTCGGTGAGATTACAAAAATAAACAGTGAAACTGCATGAGTGCTCAGATAATCCAGAGTATGCTATACTATTATTATTATTATTATTATTATTATTATTATTTTGAGATGGAGTCTTGCTCTGCTGCCCAGACTGGAGTGCAGTGGCGTGATCTTGGCTCACTGCAGCCTCCACCTCCCGGTTCAGGCAATTCTCCTGCCTCAGCCTCCAGAGTAGCTGGGACTACAGGTGCGTGGCACCACACCTAGCTAATTTTTGTATTTTTAGTAGAGATAGGGTTTCACCATGTTGGTCAGGATGGTCTTGATCTCCTGACCTCTTGATCTGCCCTCTTTAGCCTCCCAAACTGCTGGGATTACAGGCAGGCATGAGCCACCTCGCCCAGCCTATTATTTTTTAATTTTATCAAAATGAAAACACAACGTTAAAAAATTCTCACAGAGAACTCATGGGCCCTGAGAATATCTCTACCGACTCTACTTGGAGAAACACTACAATAAAGAATTTATTAGATCAAGAGAAAAGGAATCTGGCCTTCATTAACAGTAGAAATTAATGTTCTTTAAAAAATATTATTCGCTAGCCCTTTAATGAAGTGTATATAGCAGACAACAGTGACAGTTTTAAAGTAACAACTTGGTTTCACATTTTGCATGTTTATTATTGTATAAACAAATATGTGAGGCAATTATTACTATCATACTATCATATTATGTTCACTGAAGGAATATAACCTCATCTAGATAACTTACATAAACTTGTGTTGAATTGAATAGTCTTTTTTAATAGAGTGTGGTAGATTCTGTACCTTTTCAAACACTCATTTGGGAAAGTGTGTACATTAGCCACAGAATTATGTTAGATTTTTCAGAATGCTTGTATATGTGAATGCATAACTGTGAAAAGTTACCTCTCTAATAGTTGAATTTTCTTTTTCATTTTAGTCCAGGTGGGTTACATATTTTTTATATGTAATAAAGCTTTCTTCAGCACTTGGGATATTTTCTTTACAAATACTCTAGGAAGCGTACAGAAAGTAATCAACTTTGAATTGTGTTATGTTTTAAAAAATCATTTGAAAAATTTTAAATAGGAATTTGTAATCTATTTCTCTATATATCTATCAGTGGTACTTTCTGAGTGGTGTTTGGGTTCCAGTCTGGCCACCCAACTGCTTAACATATAATATAGTTGAAATATAATGCATTTGCAGTAAAAAAAATCAATATTCTTGCAGTACTCATAAGGGAGGGAAATAAATGAATGTGAATTAAAAATTATTGGAAATGTTAGTTTTAGAGAAAAACAGATTCAATTAAATATCTCTTGAGGTGGGATAAATTGAATCCTGCGGTGAATGGTGGAGGGAAAGGGGCAATCATGGATATAATTTCCAAAAAATTAAAGGAAGATTTTGTGAAGGCTAGCTGGAAACAGATACATGAGAAGATCCTACGGTTTTGCTTTTTTGGTAGATAGAAGGTGGAGAAAGGCTAGAGAACATATGTAAATTAGGGCTTATAACTTTTAGAGTGTCTATTTTAAACCTCTCATATTCTTATACAGTGCAATAAAACTACATTTTTAGATAGCATGCATTTTTAGACACAATACCTATTTAAATACCACAGGTTTTTTTTGAACTTTTATTTTAGGTTTAGGGGGTACATGTGCCGGTTAATTACATGGATAAATTGCGTGTTGTTGAGGTTTGTTGTTCAGATGAGCACAGTACCTGATAGGCTTTCAGTTCTCACCCCCCTCTCACCCTCCCCTCTCTATAGTCCCCAGTGCCCAGTGTCTATAGTTCTCATCTCTATTTCCATATGTACACAATGTTTAGATCCCACCTACATGTGAGAACATGCCATATTTGGTTTTCTGTCTCTGTGTTAGTTTGCTTTGGATGACATCCAGCTGCATTCGTGTTGCTGCAAAGGACATGATCTTGTTCTTTTTTGTGGCTGCATAGTATTCCGTAGTGTATGTACCACATTTTCTTTATCCAGTCCACCATTGGTGGGTATTTAGGTTGACTCTATGTCTGTGCTATTGTGAATAGTGCTGCAATGATGGAACATATTAGTCCATGTATATTTTTGGTAGAATGATTTATTTTCTACCAAATATTTATTTTCCTTTGTGTATATACCGAGTAATAGGATTGCTGGGTCAAATGGTACTACTGTTTTAAATTGTTTGAGAAATCTCCAAAGTGCTTTCCACAGTGGCTGAACTAATTCACATTCCCACAAACTGTGTGTATGTGTTCCCTTTTCTCCACAGCCTTGACAGCCCCTGTTGTTTTTTGATTTTTTTTTTAATTATTATTTTTTTTTATTATACTTTAAGTTTTAGGGTACATGTGCACATTGTGCAGGTTAGTTACATTAATAGCCATTCTGACTGGTGTGACATGGTATCTCATTGTGGTTTTGATTTGCATCTCTCTAAAGATTAGTTATGTTGAGCACTTTTTAATATATTTGTTGGCCTCATGAAATACTAGTTTTAAACGATTTTGATGGTGTGTAGTCACTAGGTAAGGGTCTCTTCTGTGTTCACCTTTCTGTTATCCGGGTTAGGTTTTTAGTTTAACCACACAACTTGTCTCTTACCAGTGTCCTCACTTCTCCTGCATATTGTTGTTCCATTTCACTCTGTGGCAAAACTCCAGACCTGGATCAATCCAATTTCTTATTGTCTTCATTACTGTATCTGATACGTTGAATTCTGTTAAAGAAAAATCACGTAACTACAAATATAGATTTATATAAATTTATGGTCTCCAGTGTCCGCTGGGACTTCAATGCTGCATTTTCTTTTTTTCTTTAGCATTTCTCGAGTAAGTTTCTCTTTTACTCTCCAAAGGCCATTTTAAACTTTTGGCTTTCCTGCCTCTGTGCCTCAAGCTTAACAGGGTACATTGATTCAAACCTAGCAATGATTATATAAATTTATTATCACCAGACCAACAGACTTGCCTGTATCCACACCCATTGTTTTCTCTTTCCCTCCTTTTAAAATAGAAGGTAATCTTTCTTTGGTCTCCTGGAGCCATTCTATCAATTCTTTTTAGGGCTCTTGTTCTGTTAATCTATCTTATACCTATCTCACTGCTGGCTCTTTCTCTTAAAAGCATGCATAAATGGTCCGGGCTTGGTGGCTCACGCCTGTAATCCCAGCACTTTGGGAGGCCGAGGCGGGCAGATCACGAGGTCAGGAGATCGAAACCATCCTGGCTAACATGGTGAAACCCTGTCTCTACTAAAAATACAAAAAATTAGCCGGGCGTGGTGGTGGGCGCCTGTAGTCCCAGCTACTCGGGAGGCTGAGGCAGGAGAATGGCATGAATCCGGGAGGCGGAGCTTGCAGTGAGCCGAGATTGCGCCACCGCACTCCAGCCTGGGCAGAAGAGCGAGACTTCGTCTCAAAACAAAACAAAACAAAACAAAAAAAATGCATAAATGTTTCTACTACTAGCTAGTTTCTTATCTATTTTCATTCACTGATTAACTTCAGAAAAATGCCTTTTAAATTTCCTTACCACACACATAACCAAAATCCTCTAAAATATGCTACTGCCTCATTTAGCTAAGGTAATTAATGCTTTCTTCTTATTAATTCCAATAGGTGTTCAATATTTTACTTCCTCTCTTTATTATGTCTAACATTTTTGTCCATTCTCTGCCAGTCTTCACTTAACTTCTATATACCATTCTGCCCTCATTTTCCTTTCTTTCCTGTGTTCATTTTGTCTAATTATCCTTCTTAAGTGCTTCTTTTGCCTGTCCCTTCACTACCTGCTTCTAGGTTGCCTTCTTTTTCCATTTTACACATCCCGCCTGGGTGATTGTATCTGCGCCAATGGCCTTTTTTGCCACATATGTGATGGTTACTCCCAGTGGCAACGCTGGCTATTCTCAGTTCTGTGTCATCAGCCCACATCTTTCTTCTGATGTTGAGATCATATGCAGGATTGCCGAGTAGGTGTCTATACATGGTTGTTCCACTAGCATCTCAAATTTAAACGTGTCCAATGTGAATGGCATCACTTTCCAATCAGTTGCTAAAACCCAAACTGTGGCCCCATCCTTAATATTTCTCAAGCTTATTTATTTTTACCCCATTACGCAATAATCGAGTTTATGCAATAATCATTACATTATTGATTCTAGTTTATGCAATAATCATTACATTTTAAGAATGTGGAAAGCACTTACTTTTAAAGAGGATGAACATTTTTCAATTATTACACATTGTTTTTCGGGTTAGTCTAAACTCGATGGGCATAACAAGACTCTGTATCATATCTAATATTGTTTCTTCATACCTTTCCAGTTCATCTCACAACCCACTTCATCCTGAATGTTTTCTCTCTCTATACTAAACTGCCTTCACTTTTTCAGCCAAATGGCACATGCTGTGATGATTAGAGATATTGGCAGTAACTCTCCAGTGAGTAAAAGCAGGAGAAAGTTACAATTACCCAATTATTAATGTCTATAGTGGAGAGATGTTAAAATGGTAAAAAGTGGATGCAATCCTTAATTATTCTTTGTCTGTGTATTTTCTTTCTTTTTTATTGCATGCACCCTAGTCCTGTTGTGTGTTAATAACAGGCATCAATTGCATTTTCCATTCTTTTAGACCTTGGACTTCTCCTTGACGTAGAATTATTTTCTCTGTCCACAATGGCCTGTTACACAGAAATACTGTTTTAAAATTAACAAAATATGCTTTACAAGATATGATGAATTCTGATGATTTTCTTGTAAATTTTAACATAAGTATCAAGGAAATGGAAGACAATATTCCTTATCAAGACTGAGCACATATACATAGGGAAATACAGGATTTAACTAATTTTCTGTGAAATTACAGTCTGAAAAATCACGGTAGTCTTGAAAGCAAAGATTATTGAAATATTGATTATTTTGAGCTTGAACTAAAGGGATTAAATAATTATCTATTTCACTTTGCTTGTGAATACATAGTCTGAAAATGACTAAATATTGATTGAAACCCATGTGTGAAGAAACTGGTAATGAGAAAAATGATAATTCTGAGTAATGGTATTTACTCTTTCATTTGGAGAAAATTATTTGAGAAGAAATGTGCTAGTAAATGTTTTCTAGACCACTATCAGATAACTATTTTGAATGTAAGATAGCATTTTGTAATTGTTCTTGAAAAATTTAATACAATGCCATTCTTAAATATAAAATAAGTATTCCTCTGTGTTTTAGATAAATAATAATACATTTTACTTGTAAGTGTAAATGTAATGTTTTCATCTTTAAAAGAAAGATTTTTCTTTTTTAGATAACATCTCTAACTTTCCTGGTTTTAAGAGACATATCTCAAAATAAATTGGCTTAGCATAGTATCATCTTCAATGAAAATTATTTCAATGCTGTATCTAATAAATTGTAACTGTCTAAAAATGTTACATTTCTAGAAGCTTCTTATGTTATATGAAAATATTTATATTCCTGAAAAATTCTCTTCCAAAAAAAGATAGTTTTACTATCATTCCAGATCTTAAGCAGTTTTAGAATAACTGATTATTTTCACAGATATTTACCTGAATGCATAGTTAATGCATGGACTAAAGAATAAGTTATTCATTGTAGTTAAAATTTTAATCTTTTCAATGGCTGCCTGTATGTGTACAAGTAAAACAAACAAAAATGTGTATGATTAATATGTTTAAAAGTAAGGTGCAAGTATTTTATATAACTCTTTCTATGGAAATTATACATATTCTCAAGAACAATTCATTTATCCATACTTTTAGTAATCTGTTTCCTCAGATATTATAATTGGTTTTTAAATTAGTTTTATTTTTTGTTACGGTTTAGACCAGGGTTTGCAATGTAACATTGTGGCATTTTGAAAATATGCATTCCCTGTCTGCTTTTTCATACAGTTTTCTTTGATGTGGCTTTGAAGTTGCCCATGATCACTGCATTTTTACTACAATTTGGAAACTAGGGAACTATCTTTTTTCGTACAAGCATGATTTTCCTTAGGTGAGCACACTTGCTATTTGTGAAGCAAGTGATAATTTGTTCTGTAGAACACAGCTTTTGGCCAATTTTGACTAATCTTTATATTTGAGCTATGAGCATCTGGTCACAAAGTTATACTACCCCAAAGACTGTTTTTGAAAGATTTTCCAGAATGATAACATAAAATTTTTTATTAATTTAGTTTTCATTATTCATAGCAATATGTTTTCATTTTATAACTGAAATTTAAAGCTTTTACTTCTGTCTGATGCATTATATGTTATATTTATGTTATATATAAACCAAATATATGTACATACCATTTTATAATATATAAATTTCAGTTGTTGCATTTTCTTTACAATTATTATTCCTGTATGTGATTTTTTTTTTTTCCAGACTCCAAATTTCTTTGGTTTAAGGACCAACCATTTCCTTCTTATTTTTGTATCTGTAGACTTAACCTCAGTTTAGGACATACAGCTGATACTACATAAATTGAACCAATGACAGGACATTTATGTGTTAAAATGGCTTTAAATTAGTACCAAAATGATTCATCTAATTTCTAGTGGGAAGAGTCACACATTGTTATATCTAAATAAATACATTTATTTCATTTCCTCTAGGCTTCCTTCGCAGCCCAGTTATTCACACATTGGTAGCATAGTATCCTCATGCTAGCTGGCCTTGCTCACCTGGGATCTGTATTGCCCTTGATGTCAGACTGAAAATCAATTTTACTGGTCTATCGTTGTGTAAAACCATCAAGTTATTGACAAATTTAAAAACAAATTTGAGAAGGTGCAAAGATGAATGTGAATTGGGTGAACAGCACATGGTTAACTTTTCTTCAGTTGAAAAACTATTTATTATAAACAACCTATATTAAAATATTTTCCCTTTTGCTAATAATAGAAATTGTAACTCTACACTCAGACATTTATGGTAGGATAATAATATGTCATTCCATAAAAATAATACCTGTTTTCTTCTTTGATAATTTTCCACCTGAAGTTGATAAAAACTAGGTGAACCCTGAAATAGCAGTATCAAATGCCTTCTGTTTTGGAGTTCCAATAATACTTTGAGTGATTATGAACTCATATGTTTTCCCATGCATATTCTCATACATATATATTTAGATTTATAAATTATAATGGAAAATTTTACCAGAGTGACATTTAGGCCTGAAAACTACTGGAAAAGAAAATCGTACTATTGATTCTGTAAACCTTTTGTCTGTAGACCAGCTCTGGTGTGGTTATCAGGTTATCAAAACATTGAGGAGCAGCTGAAACAAGCAAGGCCAAATAGACTCCATCTAGTGGTTACACGGGACTGGTGCAGCCTAATTTGACTAAAACTTGTTTTCAGGGCAGTGGTTGACAACTCAGATGCCTACAGAAGAGGGTGGATGGGAGAAAAATCAATTGTCAGTATGTATCATACTTTCTGTATGGTTAGGGAACTATGGTGTAAGCATATAACATAAAATAAATAAGAGGTAAAAAATATATTTTAAACTCAGAATGAAAAAAAATGCAAGCTGTATGATAAATGCCCCTGGGAATAGTGAGTTCTATGGCAAACCACTAGGCTGATCATCTGGTTCAATTGATTGCTGTTATTCAAGAACACAGGCCTGGTGCTGCTAGACTTCACAATTTTTCTAGAGAAACTGGAGATCTAGATTTGTATGTGAAACCTACTAAATTTAATATGCTGGTTTATTTTCTTAAAATGTGATATGGCCCCAACTTAAATACATCTTGGTCACATTTGGCTGTGACCTGCCATTTTGAGATCTTTGTTTCACACAAGGTCTTGAATTTTTTTTATTATACTTTAAGTTCTAGGGTACATGTGCACAATGTGCAGGTTTGTTACATATGTATGTATGTACCATATTGGTGTGCTGCACCCATTAACTCATCATTTACATTAGGTATTTCTCTTAATGCTATCCCTCTCCCCTCCCCCCACCCCACGACAGGCCCCCGTGTGTGATATTCCCCGCCCTGTGTCCAAGTGTTCTCATTGTTCAGTTCCCACCTATGAGTGAGAACATGCGGTGTTTGGTTTTCTGTCCTTGTGATAGTTTGCTTAGAATGATGGTTTCCAGCTTCATCCATGCCCCTACAAAGGACATGAACTCATCCTTTTTTATGGCTGCATAGTATTCCATGGTGTATATGTGCCACATTTTCTTAATCCAATCTATCATTGATGGACATTTGGGTTGGTTCTAAGTCTTTGGTATTGTGAATAGTGCCACAATAAACATACATGTGCATATGTCTTTATGGTAGCATGATTTATAATCCTTTGGGTATATACCCAGTAATGGGATTGCTGAGTCAAATGGTATTTCTAGTTCTAGATCCTTGAGGAATCGCCACACTGTCTTCCACAATGGTTGAATTAGTTTACATTCCCACCAGCAGTGTAAAAATGTTCCTATTTCTCCACATCCTGTCCAGCACCTGTTGTTTCCTGACTTTTTAATGATTGCCATTCTAACTGGTGTGAGATAGTATCTCATTGTGGTTTTGATTTGCATTTCTCTGATGACCAGTGATGATGAGCATTTTTTCATGTGTCTGTTGGCTGCATAAATGTCTTCTTTTGAGAAGTGTCTGTTCATATGCTTCACCCACTTTTTGATGGGGTTGTTTGATTTTTTTCTTGTAAATTTGTTTAAGTTCTTTGTAGATTCTGCATATTAGCTCTTTACCAGATGGATAGATTGCAAAAATTTTCTCACATTCTGTAGGTTGCATGTTCACTCTGATGGTAGTTTCTTTTGCTATGCAGAAGCTCTTTAGTTTAATTAGATCCCATTTGTCTATTTTGGCTTTTGTTGTCATTGCTTTTGGTGTTTTAGTCGTGAAGTCCTTGCCCATGCCTATGTCCTGAATGCTATTACCTAGGTTTTCTTGTAGGGTTTTTATGGTTTTAGGTATAACATTTAAGTCTTTAATCCATCTTGAATTAATTTTTGTATAACGTGTAAGGAAGGGATGCAGTTTCAGCTTTCTACATATAGCTAGCCAGTTCTTCCAGCTCCATTTATTAAATAGGGAATCCTTTCCCCATTTCTTGTTTTTGTCAAGTTTGTCAAAGATTGGATGGTTGTAGATGTGTGGTGTTGTTTCTGAAGGCTCTGTTCTGTTCAATTGGTCTATATCTCTGTTTTGGTACCAGTACCATGCTGTTTTGGTACCAGTACCATGCTGTTTTGGTTACTGTAGCCTTGTAGTATAGTTTGAAGTCAGGTAACGTGATGCCTCCAGCTTTGTTCTTTTGGCTTAGGATTGTCTTAGCAATGCAGGCTCTTTTTTGTTCCATATGAACATTAAAGTAGTTTTTTCTGATTCTGTGAAGAGAGTCATTGGTAGCTTTATGGGGATGGCAATAAATCTATAAATTACCTTGGGCAGTATGGCCATTTTCACAATATTAATTCTTCCCATCCATGAGCATGGAGTGTTCTTCCATTTGTTTGTGTCCTCTTTTATTTTGTTGAGCAGTGGTTTGTAGTTCTCCTTGAAGAGGTCCTTCACATCCCTTGTAAGTTGGATTCCTAGGTATTTTATTATCTTTGAAGTAATTGTGAATGGGAATTCGCTCATGATTTGGCTCTCTGTTTGTCTGTTATTGATGTATAGGAATGCCTGTGGTTTTTGCACATTGATTTTGTATCCTAAGACTCTGCTGAAGTTGCTTATCAGCTTAGGGAGATTTGGGGCTGAGATGATGGGGTTTTCTGAATATGCAATCATTCATCTGCAAACAGGGACAATTTGACTTACTCTTTTACTAATTGAATACCATTTATTTCTTTCTCCTGCCTGATTGCCCTGGCCAGAACTTCCAACACTATGTTGAATAGGAGTGGTGAGAGAGGGCATCCCTGTCTTGTGCCAGTTTTCAAAGAGAATGCTTCCAGTTTTTGCCCATTCGGTATGATATTGGCTGTGGGTTTGTCATAAATAGCTCTTATTATTTTGAGATACATCCCAACAATACTTAGTCTATTGAGAGTTTTTAGCATGAAAGGCTGTTGAATGGTGTCAAAGGCCTTTTTTGCATCTACTGAGATAATCATGTGGTTTTTGTCTTTGGTTCTGTTTATGTGATGGATTATGTTTATTGATTTGCCTATGTTGAACCAGCCTTGCATCGCAGGGATGAAGCCAACTTGATCATGGTGGATTAGCTTTTTGAAGTGCTGCTGGATTCGGTTTGCCAGTATTTTATTGAGGATTTTTGCATCGATGTTCATCAGGGATATTGGTCTAAAATTCTCTTTTTTTGTTGTGTCTCTGCCAGGCTTTGGTATCAGGATGATACTGGCCTCATAAAATGAGTTAGGGAGGATTCCCTCTTTTTCTATTGATTGGAATAGTTTCAGAAGGAATGGTACCAGCTCGTTTTTGTGCCTCTGGTAGAATTTGGCTGTGAATCTGTCTGGTCCTGGACTTTTTTTTGGTTGGTAGGCTGTTAATTGTTGCCTCAATTTCAGAGCCTGTTGTTGGTGTTTTCAGGGATTCAAATTCTTCCTGGTTTAGTCTTGGGAGGGTGTATGTGTCCAGGAATTTATCCATTTCTTCTAGACTTTCTAGTTTATTTGCGTAGAGGTGTTTATAGTATTCTCTGATGGTAGTTTGTATTTCTGTGGGATCGGTGGTGATATCCCCTTTATCATTTTTTATTGCGTCTATTTGATTCTTCTCTCTTTTCTTCTTTATTAGTCTTGCTAGCAGTCTATCTATTTTGTTGATCTTTTCAAAAAACCAGCTCCTAGATTCATTGATTTTTTGAAGGAAATTTTGTGTCTCTATCTCCTTCAGTTCTGCTCTGATCTTAGTTATTTTTTAATCTCATTTCTTTCAGAGGACAGAAAATTGGTGGGCATCTTCCAGCAACACTGTAAAGTGAGACTGGATTATAAAGTTACTGAATTATTGGTAGTGTGGGCCTTGGTTGAATGTCATTTTTATTCAACTGGCATAATTCAAGATGCTGAAGTCACAGCTTTGGCTATGACTAGCTATTCTCGTTGGTCTCTCTCAGTGTGGTACCTTAAATGATGTACCTAGTAATGTGATCATGAAGCATGGTCACTTTCTGCAGGGGTTGCACACTGAGATGTTTGGATATAACTTTCCAATTTTTGTCTTGTTTTTTTGAGTTCCATGTATAATTCAAGTTTATGATTTTTATTACTTTGGTGTATCTTTCTCATAATCTCTGCTAGCGTCTTTGAAGTTCTTGAAACATAGCACTCAATTATAGAGTTTGCAATATAAAGTAGAATAAAACACTAAAATCGTGTTTTTTTTCTTTCTGTCTTTCACCAGATCCCTTAACCTTCACCACACCTGTCCCCATCCATACAGAGGAAGTGAATAAATAGAAAAGAGAAAAACGGCCAGGATTCAGAATTCTTTAAACTTGTCCAGAAAGTAGGAGAGACAAAAATGAAAGGAGCCATAAATAGACATGTGACCTAATTTCTTCTCCCAAGCCTCCTCTGTTCATTGTGTTGGACAGTCACATTCAAAGGCAAGCCATGGTCCTTCCAATTGCCCACCATGCCCCTACAGGCCCTTTGGCCCCCTGACCTGATCGACAACTGTCTTTTCACTTGTTTCTTCTCCAGGCCCCTGGTTTCCTTGCTGTTCCTTGATCGCATCACATATGATCTCCTTTACCTCTTACATGTTTGTATTCCACTGATGTTCTCTTTGCCTGAAATAGTACATTCATAGATATCCACTTTTTTTCAACTTCTACATGTCTTACAAAACTGTTGCTTTCTTAGTGAGCTCCCGGTGAGAATTACATCCACCCCTTCCCCTGCACTCTGAATCCTCTTTACTCTGCTCTACTTCCCTCCTCCATATGATTGAAGATTTTTTACCACAATAGATAATTTACTTATTTATTGTGTTTATTGCTTATTGTGAGTATTTTCTCTGCTAAAGTATAAGTACTTGCAGGGTAGAGATTATTGTCTTGTCTTGTTTACTTATCTGATGTATCTGAAAACAGTGTCTGACATATAATAGATACTTAATATATATATTTTAAGTAAAAGAATGTTGAACTACTTATTCATTAAGATCTGGGAGTACTTCCCACAGTCCTCTATAATTGCCCATGGGAAGGATTCTTGCAATAAATTTTATCATGTGTGGGCTTATAATCTGTTTTGTCTTTATTGCTAGAAAGTACAAAAACATGTTACGGGGAAGAGACATTTATATGTTGAGGTCTCAAAAACAGAAAAAAAAAAAAGAACTGTGTATGTTGTATCCAAATACAGAGGAAAGTCATTTTGTATAATAATTAGTGTAAAAAAAACTATAAAGGCAGTAGAAAGAGCAAAGAATATGAGGTTGGAAGACCTGTGATCGTGTCCTGTTACAGCATTTGCTAGTTCTCTGACCTTGGTTAGCTGTTTATTAGCTCTGAACCTTATTACCTTATCTTTAGATGTAAATAATAATATAGTAGAATTTGTCTTATTTGCTTTATTAGTGTTTAGTGATATGTTTTCTTTATGAATATATACTTGCTTCCTTTAACAGTTACCCAACATCTATCTAAATTTGTAATTATTTTGTTTTTCTGTTCACCTGACAGATTCACCTTTTGCAATATATAGGCTCTGCAGGGACAATTCTGTGTCTTTCTTTTATCAGTGTTACGTTCCCAACTCTTACATACTATGTCTGATATATAATAGTTGCTCAGTAAAAATGTTGTGACATGAATGGTTAAGCAATCTTAAGTCATAAAGTTTATGTGACATAATAATAGTAGGTTGGTTTATAATCAATGATTATAATACAATTGTTATTACTCTCACCATCTAAAGCATTATCATCATCATCAAATATGTGTTACTTAGGCTCCTTTAATCTACTACCAAGCGGGTGATCAGCTTCTAATATTACTGCCTTAAGTTAGAAGTTTGGTGAAATAATACAAAATACATTTTACTGATTTAATGGTCTTGGCATAGGTCTCCAAGCTGGCTGGTGTCTTGGTCAAGCATGGCATCAAGAAAGGTGACACTGTGGTTATCTACATGCCCATGATCCCACAGGCAATGTATACCATGTTGGCATGTGCAAGGATAGGTGCCATCCACAGTCTCATATTTGGAGGATTTGCTTCCAAAGAACTAAGTAGTCGCATTGATCATGTAAAGGTAAGTGCTTTATTTTGGGAAATCAAGTAGTAGCTAAGTATAATTTAGTCATATTTATCTGTGGATGAATCATCTGAGAATGCTCTATACTTGTTAGATCTTCTCTTCAAATAGGATGGTTGATAAATACTTTTCCTAGAAATCATTACATTAAATATCAAAAAGATGCCTACATGCATATGTTTATTGCAGCTTTATTTACAATTTCAAAGACATGGAATCAACCTAAGTGACCACCAACTGAAGAGTGGATAAATAAAATGTGATATATATAATATATTATATATATTATAATATATATTATATATCACATTATATATTATATATTATAATATATTATATATCACATATATAATATATATCACATTATATATTATATATAATACAATAATACTTAAATACATATAATAATATATAAATATATATAATATATAATATTATAATAATATATAAAATACAATATATACACACACACGCCATGGAATACTTCTCAGCCATAACAAAGAATAAAGTAATACCTTTTGTAGCAAATTGGATGGAACTGGAGATCATTAGCTTAAGTGAAACAACTCAGGAACAGAAAACCAGATACTTCATGTTCTCACTGTTAAGTGGGAGCTAAGCTATGTGTATGCAAAGACATATAGAGTGGTATAATGGACACTGGAAACCCAGAACGGGGATAAGGGATGAAAAACTACCTATTGGATACAATGTACACTATTTGGGTGACAGGTACCCTAAAAGTCCAGACTTCAAGCTATTTAAATAAATACATAAATAAAATGTTTTTTATTTCACATACACCTGTTAATCACACATTTGTTTTAAAGTCAGTCCTATGTGAAAGACATCTTGCTAGGTGCCTTGGGGAATATAAACTATAAGATAAGGTGTCTGCTTTCCAACTTAGCTTGTCATATATTTGGGTGTATAAGACATACAAGAAAAGGACTAATAACTAATTTGTTCATTCAACATATATTTTATTAAGCTCCTGCTATGTTCCTGATACTGTCTTTGCAACTGGGTAATAAGTAATACTTATCAAATGGATGGGACATATAACTAGTTTTACAATCCATATACTTCCAGGAAGTATATATGTTTGAATGGGGTACAAAAATAACAATTTAGTGAGTCTGTTGTGAAATATCATTGAGCTATTTAATCTAAAACAGCACACTGTCTGGCATATAGTACACATTTAAAAATGTTAACTATTATTAATATATGAATTTAGTGCAGGAGTTAGAAAAATTTTAATGGTAATTGACCAGATAGTAAATATTTTAGGCAGTATGGATAACATGATCTCTATTGCACCTACTCAGCTTTGCTGCTGTAGCACAAAAGCATCCTTAGACAACATGTACATGATAGGTGTGCATTTTTCAATAATATTTTATAGAAACAGGCTGTGTGCCGGGTTTGGCTCACAACCATAGTTTGCAGACCCCTGATTTAGAGGAAGAGGCATTTTCTTTCAGTCGGGTGGCCAAAGAAGGCTTCCTGAAGGAGATGAGATTTGAGTTAGATCTTGGCTAAGATTCAGCTAGTTGAAGAGAATGACATAGTAGGATCCAAAAAGGCAGAAAAAGAATCTGAGTCAAGCAGTAGAGACAGGAAATGGTAAAATTCATTTGGAAGGACAGTAAGTAGACCAATGTGACTAAAAGGTGAGAGAAGGTGAGCTTGCAAGGGTAGGTTTTGTCTGAACTGGATTCTGTTAATGAGTAAAAGTTTTTGAACAGGCAAGTGTCATGTTTTAAACAATGTTAAGAAGAGGCAGGTCTTGCAGTATGTAAGTGGGAGTGAAGCTGGAAGCTGTAATAAAAACCTTTGATAGGTGGTCTGTTTGTGAAACAGTGGGCAATATGAAGGGGAAAAAGGACTCTGGGAAGATTAAGGAAGGAAGGTGCTTATCAGAGCAAGAGATGGTTGACCTTTAGAGTTTTACAAGCCCAAGATGAGACATTCTTAATGGGAAGAGAGCTAATATATACTGAAGGCCCCCTGAGTACTAGGTATAGAGTGAGGCTTTGCATATCTCACTTTATCTTGTAATAGATTAGTTATTAAAACAAGAAAGCTGATTTGTGGACAAACCATCTGGGTCCTTTTTTATCTTTTTTTTTTTTCTTTTTAAACATGTTGAGTTAATGCCTATGAAGAAAATCTAGGGAAAATATATCAGTCACTGACCTGCAAAAGAAACTGTAAAAATTTTTGATAAGATATAGGGAAATTACAATATGTAAAACAATAAGGATTTAAAAAACTTCTGGTGTACCACTTAAGGAATTTTCATCCATCACACACACACACACACACACACACACACACACACACACACCCCTAATACTCCTTTGTTAAGGGGTTTATGCAATAAATGCTTTTATGGACAAGGCAATTGGGCAGGTCAAATGTAAGGAGAGAAGATGGAGATATATATATCTGAGATAGTTGGGTAAAATTAGTGTGTAGTTGAAATTAGGAATGATTTTGATGTCATGATCTTCAAATAAATAGGCTAAAGAAAAAGTTTTATTTTAACAGAAGAAGATGGAAAAGATGTATTCTAACAAGTCAGTCTAGACTCAATAAGATCTCCCATAAGACTGTTAATAGAAATGTGAAAGGAATTATTTTTTCAGAGGAAGAGTCTAATTTTGACTTTATTAAATTATTCAAGCTTTGATATATTCTATATATGCTCCTAATTTGATATGTAGCTTGCTTTTGTTTATTCAGAATTCTAAGGAATGCTATCTCGAGCTATTTTTGTGAGTATTATAGATATTAAAATGTGAATTATATTCAAATGTCTGACCTTTAAAAATAAATAAAAGGAAACAAGACTTTCTGCTTTTTTTTTCCTTTTTGTTTTAAGGCAGCTTGATATGGTGGAAAGAGGTTCTGCAACCAGACAGAATTGGCCTTCCTTCTGCCTTCGCCACTTGTAACCTGGGGCAAACTATGTAATTGCACTGAGCCTCCGTTCCATGAATATTAAATTATATTCAAAAAGCAGGCAATACTATATATGCATATATTTAGCACAGTATAAACCTTTCCTAGATGAAATGTATTATAACTAGAAATCAGAATTCAGGAATACATGCAATACTTTGGGTCAATTATCTGCCTTCCGAATAATTTATTATGTGTCTCTTTTGCTTTGGATTTCTTGGTGAAGAAACAATGTACTTAAAAATATGAGGACTTATTTTTCTGCAAATTAATGAGTTCTGCAAACGTTTACTGAAAGCTCATGACATGCCAAGCACTGTGCTAGGTATAGGAAACACAAAAATAAATGACATCCAAACTTGGCCTTATAGAGCTTACTGTGCAGTAATAGAGATTTATGAACACTGACTATAGCTGAACATTTGAGGCATGTCCAGAATGTACTGAAAAGAGAGGTCAACATAAGCTGTGGTTCCCACCAGGGATACATTTTGCCTACACCTGTGTTTGTCTTGAAGAATGACTTAACAAGTTGGCAGGTAAAGAGTATAAAGTGTATCTTAAGGACAGGGGCAGGTCTAGGCTTTGTGGGGCTTGAAACTTTAATCATTTGGGAGCCTTTTTAAGAAAATAATATAATGTAATATTTGGTGAACATGAATATATATTTAGAATGAGAAAAAATTATTACAAATTATTGGAGATTTGGGTCTTTTTCTGCTGTAATCTCTTTAGGCATTTAGTAGAGAAATATATAGAAAACCTATGAAATGCTACTACAACCTCAGCAGCAGCCAGCTCTTATTGGGGCCTTTGCAAGTAAGGGGCCTCAAGATTTGCATTGTACTAGTTTATGGCAAATCCACCTGGCTTAATGGATTATTTGAAAGGGATTTATACATTTCATACATATGAGTCAAAAACATCATTGAGTATGCAGTTTTGAACAGGTAAGTGAGATTTGTGTAGAAGTGATCAAGTCTATAACAATTACAAAGGGTTTACTGGTTTTCAGACCATTCAATAGAAAACAGAAACATTCAGACATTTCTTTAGAAATGTTGAATTGCCAGTCTGCAACTAAAATATTGTGATTACCTAATTAACATTGTTAAAGCTTTCTCTCCATTATTATTTTTTAATTGTAGCCCAAGGTGGTTGTTACAGCATCATTTGGCATTGAACCTGGAAGGAGGGTAGAGTACGTACCACTTGTAGAAGAAGCGCTAAAAATAGGACAACACAAACCAGACAAAATTCTCATTTATAATCGTCCAAATATGGTAATCTGAATATTGAATTTGGTTCTTGCTTATGGTAATATGCTAAGAATGAGTTTAGTTTTTACCATTTAAAAGAGACATTTGATTTATAAGCTATTAAGTATACTGCTGAATGTTATTGTTATTTCTAAAAAATATATGAATAAGACTTACTGACTTCATGAAAATCTAGCTTAAAACCAAAAGACTGAAACACAGAAAGATGTGTGAGATTAATGAATTGGATTCTATGTATATTGCTATTGTTGTGTTTTTTATTAACTCAGATTATATTAGCAATAATAATAACAAACACGAAGTGACTGCTTACCATATGATTTTTAAGACATTCTATTAATGAATATATATATATAAAATAATAATAATAATAATAATTTTTTTTTTTTTTTGAGACGGAGTCTCACTCTGTCGCCCAGGCTGGAGTGCAGTGGCCGATGTCCGCTCATTGCAAGCTCCGCCCCCTGGGTTCATGCCATTCTCCTGCTTCAGCCTCTGGAGTAGCTGGGACTACAGGTGCCTGCCACCACACCCGGCTAATTTTTTATATTTTTAGTAGAGACGGGGTTTCACCGTGTTAGCCAGGATGGTCTCGATCTCCTGACCTCGTGATCCGCCTGCCTGGGCCCCCCAAAGTGCTGGGATTACAGGTGTGAGCCACCGTGCCCGGCCATATTTTTTAATCTTCCTGGTAACTCTATTAACTAGATGATAATATTATTACTATTTTAATAAAAGAAGACTCCAGTGAACATGGAGATAAAGTAACTTGCTCAGTTTGAAAGTGCCAGAGTCAAGATGCGAATGCATGCGCTCTGACTGTATGCTTAATCCCTCAGCTATCCTGACTCTTGGAGTGGTGTGATTAATTTGCATGCAAATATCTTCTTAAAATTTTGAAGAGTATTTAGGCCAGAAATAAAACTATGCTTAGGAAAACAAAACATGAATATTCTAAGTAGATAAATTATTCTGTGATCTATGAAGGAAGGGAGAACAGTATAAGATATCCATGAATACAATTTACCGTACTTTTCCTGTAACTTTGAACTCATGATCACCTTACTTCTTCACCCAAGCAAATCTCTAGCTATTTATGATAAGACCAACTTGGGTTTCTAGCAGATTAAATTTTTTTTTTTGCAGAAGTGAAATTGCAAGACTGCAAAGAATCTTGTGCAATTAATTTATAGAACTCTTGACAAGTTTTCTTTGAAAATACTTAAATGACAAGATATGAGAACAGAGTGTTAAAAATATGTCATTTTGATTACCACCTAGCAATTCCCATTACCACATTAAATTCCTGTGTAAAGTTTTAGTAGTCTGTGGTTCATGAACTGCTGCACTTAATGATTTTAATGTTCTTATGATCTTGAAGAAGAATTTTAAGTTTCTTTCAGAAGACCTCAAGCACTTTTTTTAAAAAAGCTTCTTTGCTGTTTAAATCAGGTAATGCAAAATCAGTAATATAGAAGGCTTTGGGTAAGAACAGTTTAGAGGAATGGCAGGAACACACACACAATGTATGCATATGTGAGTATATGTGTGCTGTTTACATTCATATGTAATTTGTTCAGAACTTATGATGTACTAAGTTCTAGGCCCAATGCTGAGTACTTCCAAATATTTTTTCTTATTTAATTCTAACAAACAAATGAAATACATGCTGTTTCTAGCCTTATTTTGGAGATAAAGAAACTGAGTAATGGAGAGGTCATAGCCCAAAGTCACGGCTACTAAGTGGCAGAACCAGGATTTAAACTCCGGTTTAATGATTTGTAACCAACAAGATATATGCTATTTCTTTCACTATAAACACATTGGATATGTGCAAGTCTCTTCTCTTTTCTTCTTAATAGAGATTAACTGCCTGCTCCCCTCCAATAACTAGCTTACTTTCTCAGCTTCTCTCTTTTTCTGCAGGCCCTTTCCTCTATTGTGATATAGATGAGGGCTGTAGAAATCTCTTGTTCTTTCTATTAGACCTGCTGTTTTGGCAGTAACTAAGCCCAGTGGAATGGCTTTGCTTTGAATTTAGAGAGACACAAATTATGAGGCTCAGTGGTGTGTCTTATTAACCAGGATTGCATTTTTGTAAAAGGAGGTAAAAACTTGGCTGCCACACCTAAGCCTCAGGCAAACAATGATGGAATCAAAGGATATTGCATCAATCACCCCTATGCTCTCCCAATACCGCCTTTTAAGAATTATAAGAATTAGGAAACACATATCTATAGAAGTAAATGCATATATGTGAAAATGTTTTTTTTTCCTCTCTTTGTCAGATCTCCTTTGCACATACCTCTGTTTCTTAGCCTGAAGAATAACCATTTATTGAAGTCCTAATTTCATTAGAGTCCTATAAAAATTATCAACCTGTAATTATTTTTGTGATCCTCAATTTGATGTTTGTATTTTGCAGTGTGATGATTTTTATAGATCTCTGTGTTGTCAAAAGTTTGATAATTTGCAATTAGTTGCTTTTATCCATTGTATAAATAGAAATGGAAATGTATGATTTGGTCATAGTCAACTATTTTATTTATCTAAATGGCAGAGCCAGTACCTATCAGAGTGGGGCTGGAGAAAGCAGTTTGGCCTGAAACTTCAACTTGATACAGGGTCTTCGATTCAGCTATAAATGTGTTAGCTATAAATGTGTTTATTCATACAGGTATCATATTCATACAGGCATATTTGTGATATTATATTGAAGTATTAATTGGTAAATGTACCTATTTAAATATATGAACAGTTTTTACAACCCTGATTAATGTATTAAGCAGCCTAGAAAATGGAAGTGGCTTGTCTTTTCTAAATTTTTCAATCTTTGGGCTTATCTCAGGAATCACTTTAATGAAATGGTTACATACATCTCTAGATAGTAGATCTCATTAACTTTCATTGAGTGTTATATAACTTTGCTTGTGCTTGTGCTAACATGTTCGCCAATTATAAACTTCCTGATGTGTGATCTTGAGCTCAGCTAACATCTAAGAAAAAAACTAGGCTTTTAATGGGCATTAACTCTACTTAAATAGCTGTAATTCCCCATCAGAGTAACTTTTCCATCAGCCACTTCCCTGCTTTTCACCCATCTGGCCATTTCATTGTCACTGTTGTTAAAGAAGACTATTTAATTTCTTTAAAGGAGTATCTGTTTAACTCATGACTCTATTATCACAAAGTTTACTAGAAGGAGGAAAACTTGGATCGTATTTTAGATATATCACAGACTCTGACTAAATTTCAAAACTGGATTTTAGTCTTCAAAAAGGAAGAGTAGAATTCTTCCCTGCTCCTGAAGAAGAATTAATGTTTTCTTATTTGGAAAGGTAGCTGTGGTATTACTCCTACAGGCCATTGTATGAAAAGAAATTTTAATAGCTTAGTTGACACATCATTGTAAAGATAATAAATGCAAAATAAAATAAATAGGCTATGAAAAATAAAAATTAGTTTATAAAGTTATTAGTGTACATACATCTATAAAAACATGAAACGTTATTTAAGCCATGAGTGTTGATGGAAAAATTACTGCATTATACTGAATTTCTAAAGGATATTTCTAGATTTAAATGAAACATGCTTTTTTGTCAGTTTAGTTGAAGTGAATATAAAACTTTTGGACTTTTTATAAACATTTATGTTAAATCATGAACTTGAACTTTTTAGTCATAAATCTGATGTTCAGTGCCATATAGGCCTAGATTTTCAGTCAGATGCTCAGACTTAAATAGATTTAGCTACTTTTTGTTCTCTTGATTTAATCTCCTTATTACAGTACATATTCTTATATTTTTGCTGTGTAGGAGGCGGTTCCTTTGGCTCCCGGTCGTGACCTTGATTGGGATGAAGAGATGGCAAAAGCCCAGTCACATGACTGTGTTCCTGTTCTTTCAGAACACCCATTGTACATTCTTTACACATCTGGCACAACGGGGTTACCTAAGGTACTCACTCTCTTAGAGATAACTATCTATAGCAGTAGATTTACTTTGCACCAAGAATGTTTGATCACTGACTGGAAATGTTTGCAGACTTTACTTTGAAGTTTAGAGAGTTACTTCATTTGCTTTTATTTTTTTTTCCTGTGCCCAGTCTGGAGTGCAGTGGCGTGATCTCACCTGACACAGTTACTCCATATCTTAAAGAGATTTTGTGTTTAGTGCTAAATAGAAAAACATTTATTATTTAACATCAAATATTTTGCTCTCATTTCTTCCAGAATTGTCTCAAATGCTAGAAATATACAATTGCTTTAGTAGATGTTTAATTGAATATCAGTTGGTTTAATAACATTATATAAAAATATATTTTAAATAAAATATTTTTATTCTTTTAGATTGAGGTATAAGTTTCATGCAGTATAGAATTGATTTTTTGATCTAGGGGAATTCAATTATTTATTATGAATGTGATTTTGAGAATTGGCCTAGGCAGTTTGAACAGAGGCAATTTATCCAAAGTATTGAACTATTTGATTTACAGCATGGAAGACACTCAAGGATTTTTAAATCTGTTTACCATGAAATGTGTTTTTACAAAGCAAAGTTGAAAGCATCAATATTCATTGATGTGTCAAATAGCAACAAATACCACTTTTGCCTGGTATCTCCAAATAACACTGTTTCTTCATAGACCCTTATAAAAGATAACAGTATCATTTTCCTTACTCATCTTTATTAGGTGGTTTAATATTCATTGAGTTGTAGAATTTTAGTAGGGGACGGGACTTTCATAATCATTCTCTTCCTTGAGGACAGTGGCTTCTTTATTACTGTTAGATTACTATAGCCTCAGTGTTCTGAAAACTTCATTTCTTAATCTTCTTAGAATAGTGGTTCTATTTGATTAGTTAGCTTTTTAAAAGGAAATTTAAGATGTTCCATATAAACCTTGCTTGTGAAAAGGAACACTTTTGGTAGGGGAATATATTCTCTCTGAGGACACACGTTATGTTTTAGTATATTTTGGTCTACCATTATGCTGTATGTAGTTGGTGCTCAATAAATTTTTGTTGAATTCATACGTAGATACATGCACATGAAGATATTTGTTTCATTGTAGAATTGAAGCCTTATGATTTTGTTGCAACTCTAGTGACTTGAAAAATATTTCTGCATATTGAAGATTGGAAGATTTATTTATTGAAGCATGCCATATAATCTGCTCGACATAATTCTCAACCTCCACTTTTTCCAGTTCTGCCTTGCACACTAGCCACCTGGAGTCCAACTGAACATTTGGCTATAAAATAAGAGGGGACTCAGCAAAGTTATGATCTAATATAAAAGTATCAACATGAGAGAAAACTCCTGACCCTGAAAACACAGTATAACTTAATTTTTTAAAAATTTAGTTCCTTAAAAGCCTGAAGAAATCTTATAAAAACATTTGTGCTACCTCAAGACTTTAAGTCACTGAAATTCACTGTGACCTGGAATGGGATCTTATGGGAGGGGCAGAAGAAAAGGTTTTCAGAAATTAAAAGCTGACTTGCCAGTGTAGTAGAAATCAAATAAAAGCAATACACAGAGCATTATATTGAAAAGTGGTTCCAAATAAGGATGGACCCTAGCTATTCCAGGTTTTCTTTTTTTTCTTTTCTTTTCTTTTTCTTTTTTTTTTTTTGAGACAGTCTCCCTCTGTTGCCCAGGCTGGAGTGCAGTGGCGCGATCTCGGCTCACTGCAAGCTCCACCTCCCGGGTTCACGCCATTCTCGTGCCTTAGCCCCCCGAGTAGCTGGGACTACAGGTGCCCGCCACCACGCCTGGCTAATTTTTTTTTTTTTTTTTTTTTTTTTTTTTTTTGTATTTTTAGTAGAGATGGGGTTTCACTATGTTAGCCAGGATGGTCCTAATCTCTTGACCTCGTGATCCACCCGCCTCGGCCTCCCAAAGTGCTGGGATTACAGGCATGAGCCACTGCGCCCGGCCCAGGTTTTCTCTGAGAGGTTCTTTTCTGGATTCCTTTCAATGCCTAAATGGAAGATCCTTTGATATTTCTATCATCCTCATTTTCCTCCTAATGTACCATCCTGAGACAATCTATTTCAATAAATTTGAGAGGGCTTGAATTGTGTGGAGATTTCTGCATCACAGTGAATTTGACTCAATATAATGTATTTGTATTGAGTGCTCAACAGATACAACTATGAGTAAAGTACAGTCCTTCTAGTCTAGTGGGATTGAACTAGGTATGAACATAGGTGATGCAAGATAGAAGGTGATCCTTTAGTTGGGAAGATAGGTGACTACACACAATGGAGACAAAGAAATTAGTTTTCAGGCTGTTTAATTAGTTTGGGACTTTACATAGGACAGCATGCTTAACAGGGAGGAATCAGATTTGGTTCAAAGTTAGGAGTCTAAGACTTTGAGAACATATGAGGGTGCTTTTGAATATTCATTGAAATAGAATCAGAAGGATGGTTGGAGGCTAGGGAAACTAAAAGTCTTTGACATACTCATCATGATGTGTCTTCAGGACATTTAACATGAAGATGCCCAGTCAAGAGTTGGTGATGAGAGTCTGAGCCCAAGAGTTACACATATGGGGTTGGAGATAGACCCTTGTAGGTCACTGGGGTACAAGACTGGTGATTAAATTGTGTGCGTGAGTGGGCTTTGCAAAGTTAACATATACAGAATGGCAAAAGAAGGTAGTTATCTCTTTAGGTCCCTCTTCCTTCCAGTGGACTTTAGGGTTGAAATTGCTTTAAATTTTACATTACCAACAGACCTTCATGGCACTTATTTTAACCTATCTTATAGATATTAGTTTTTATGGCACTTATTTTAACCTGTCTTATACATATTAGTTTTTATTTATTTACTTTTATAACAATGAATGTTCTCTGAGGTCTTAGAATATACATTATCCTTTTTGGATCCACTGTAGCACTAACGTTAAAATTTGACCCAGGTAGAGCAGAATATTTGTTGAATGATCTCTTACTTCTCTAGTAAGTCAGCTTCTTGGACACCTCCTTATTCATACAATTCTCGTTTCATTTTTCATAGGTATAATCAGGATTAATAGTACCTAAAATCTTAATATGGGATCCACAGAATGTAAGTATAGGAAAAATAAACACACATGCATTAATGGAGCATTTAGATATAAATATGATGTCATCATATGGTTTGTTTCCTCAATCCTTGATCTTCATGAGGAAAAATAATGTTGTGAGCTCATAAAACTCTTCTGCCTAAAAATGCTTGTTTCTCAAATATAAAACACACATAAGTCAGTCTGTTCTTTGGTTAGAATTTGTAGATACATTTAAAGCATATTTGCATATCAGCATTTGCCAACCCTGGAGTTGTCAAGTTGCTGTATGACAGGTTAATCTGTTAGCTGCTGTAAATATTCCAGCAACCACATCTGAGCTTCTTTGCATACATTTCTGTTTTGTTGTGGGCTTCTATTCTGTTTGGTCTGGGTGCCTATATTTGAGATAGTTCAAAGCACTACATGATAAAAGAATCCCTCATCTGGATCAGATGTCCTTTTAGGTATGGGAGATTTAGTGATTATAATATTTATCTTGTTCAGTTTGATATCATAAAGGGATCATGATAATAAAAAAAGGAAAAATGTTCAGTGTCAAAAGAGAACGGGGGAAAGAAATCAAAAGGAAAAGATTGAAAAGAAAGCATGACAAGAAAGTGGTAGATAAGGCCTTTTGTCCTGATGGGCACTTACTTCCTGCCCCAGAAAAAAAAAAGAGTGAAAGTCAAATAAAAAACAGCAGTGAACTTTTTTGTTTGATCTGTGGTACGCTCTTGCAGTTAAAGTGCTGAACTGGTTGCACCCTTGCCCCTTAGCTCACAGTTGTTCAGATCGACAAAAAATTATACAACTGCCAAAATATCCTCCATGGACATAGCTTCAGAATCATCTGAAAACCTGTATCAAGATATTTCATGTTTGATTAAATATCCCGAATAGAAACTTTTTATGCCTTCTAAGAAGATTCAAGATTCACTAAGTTCTACAAGTGTCAAGGGTTTCTCCTGAACAAAGAGTGTTTGTTAAAATAATTGCATTGTTCACACGGGTTTATACACTCAACTGATCACTCATTTAGACAGTCAACAAATGTATTAAATGCCTATTCTATCCCAGACACTGTGCTGAAGATACAAAGATGTTGTCCTCACTGTGCTCAAAGTGGTGGAGAAGGCACAGCACTAGGTGGGGATATCAGTCCTCTGATGAGGTTTGCAGGCCCTGAGGGCTGTGAAAGAGGACCTGAAAGACATTTGACACAAATAACAGGATGGGGTGAAACTTCCCAGAAGAGGTGGTATTTTTGCAATATCTTGAAGTACTCCTGGTGAAGACATTGGAGTTCACCAGGTTTAGAAAACGGTTGGAGGCTTACTCTAGAAAAAGGGGATGCCATTTGTCAAACCACTATCGAAACAAGGTTTAGTGCTGACGTGTTAGATCTTTTAAACAATCAGAACCATTCATTTTTTTCTCGGACGCCTGCCATCATCTGGTGATGGGTTTCTTTTCTTTCCTTCAAATAAAATTTATTTTCCCCCTTTATTGTTTCTTGTCAGGCTGAATTGATACACACACACACGCACAAACGCACACACATATATATATACATACATATACATAAGCATATAAATATGTACACATGCATGGATACATGCATATGTTTACATGTGTGTATGTGAATAGACATTTTACATATGTAAATATATATATATTTGCCTTGTATGATTCTTTATTACAAAGTAAATGATAGAGGGACTTAATGTAGGAAATAGGAAGTTTTGTCATGTACTCTAAGCTTTTCTACTCTCAGTATTTTGGGATTTGCCTGTCAGATATTTAAAGATCATTAAAAAAAAAAAAACTTACATTTTTACAATGAAGAATCCCAGATTCTTAATCTTACCACACACTTCAGGCTTCCCTCCTCTTCTACAACGCCTATTGTTACAATTGCATTTTTCTTTTTCAAGTTGTGGCAGCCAAAACTGCACACAACATTTATACCAACATGTTTTCTGTTTTACTTTAATAGCCCCATTTATGACAATCTGTGAGTTTACTTGTCTTCAAAAGTAGCTCAGTAAGCTGGAAATTATAAAGAACTATCTGTGATAACTTTGTGGTCCCATTTCTGAGTAACTAACATTCACCCTTTACTTTTACTTGCACTGATTGAATTTTTTACACACCATAAACATTGTATTTGTCCCCCACTCCCAAAAGAGAGCACCTTCATATTGCTTCCATTGCTATGTCTGAGATAGGATTCACTTTCATGTCTTTATTCAGGGCACAGAGTGCTAGTCCCATCTGGATATTTTTCAAGTTCCGCAGACATCTTTAAGAATTATGACTGATCCTACCAAAAGATCGGAACAGCATATTGGCAGGTTACAGGGTTTTTATGAGAATATATTAGATCATCTAGTGACTTTACTTTTAAGGTAGGTAGAGTATAAGTACATAGAGAGGCCAGGTGCAGTGCATCATGCCTGTAATCCCAGCACTTTGGAAGGCCGAGGCGGGCAGATCACGAGGTCCGGAGATCGAGACCATCCTGGCTAGCACGGTGAAACCCTGCCTCTACTAAAAAAAAAAAAAAAAAAAAAAAAAATTAGCTGAGCGTGGTGGCATGCCTCTGTAGTCCTGTAGTCCCAGCTACTCGGGAGGCTGAGGCAGGAGAATCGCTTGAACCTGGGAGGCGGAGGTTGTAGTGAGCGAGATCGCGCCACTGCACTCCAGCCTGGGTGACAGAGCAAGACTCCATCTCAAAGGAAAAAAAAGAAAGTGCATATAGAAGGTAATAATAAATAATAGAGATTCGAAAGACTAAAATGAAGAAGGTTTGTGTTTTAGGGGTAAGCACTGGTATTAAGTATTTTTACTTCATATTCAGATATACTGTAAAAGTGCTATTTTTAGTTTACAACTAAATTTGCTTAGTTATAGTATAATGATTTGTTTTCTGGAGCATAATTTATGTGTTTTCAGAGGCTGAATGGTGTTTCTCTTTTGCATTTTAATTATCATTACCTGGAAAATGTGATTATAAACAGGAAATAAAAATGCTTTATCATCTTATTTTTGTTACAAATTAATATTTATGCTAAAGAAATTCTCTTGAAATGTAACCTTCGTGTTTTTTATACTTTCAAACCTCTTATAAAATGTGAACCTGGAGAATATGAAACCATGCATTTCTTTTTTCTGCACCATATCAAATACTCAGAAATTTGAAACTGTATTATCTGAGCATTTGAGAGGCAAGACCAAATTGCAGATCTAGAGTCTAGATTAATAAATGGTAAAAAGATGATTGATTAAAATTTTTATACTCATTCTTTAAAAAATAAAAGTAAGTGGGTATCAAAGACTAATGAAAATCAGAAATTACGGCTCTTCTCACTCCTTCAGCTTCATTTTAATTGTTTTAAATGAGAATCTTTGATGGCAACCTCTAATTATTTTGACATTTATGCCTTTTGACTGATAGGAGCACAGGGTAAAATAAAAAACAATAATTGCTAGAACCAAGGAAATAATATCGTTAATGAGATTTTAAATTTTAGTCTTTACAACTTTTAATGCTTTTTCACGCATGTTCTCCTTTTTAAGTCTCCTTTTTTTGGTCAGATGGGTTTAAGTATTCACTAATTTACAGACAAAGTGACATTGGTAAATGTCGTTTGAAGAATTACTCATCTGAGAGGTAAATAGAAATTTTTCAGCTTATCCTTTACATTTATGTTTCAGGTTTTACAATTGAATTACTACTCAGTTATGTCTTCCCTCACCTTTTATTTCTTGTCATCATTTCTAGTCAATGCATCTTACCCTCTGTACCATATGGTCTAAACATTTACCTAGTTTTAATAATATTTAGAGTTACTGATAAAAATGGGTTCTAAATGCAGGGACATGTAGGATGGAGAGAAAATTTTAAAACATGTTTAATTGAAATTATTACTGATATTAAGTATCACCATATGTCATAACACATGGACAGCATATTGTCTCCAAAAGCTACTTTTTCTAGTCTGTAAAATGAATAGTTTTTATAAAGTGTTTGCAAATTGATTAATATCAGATTCATCAATCTGTTGAGCCATAGGAAAAGATCTTCTCAATAGAACAAACTAGCAAAGTGCATGGACGATAGGATAGGATACAGTGGAAAAATAACTGTTTCGTTTACATGGGAAGGTGCACGTGTAAAGCCTACTGGCAGGGGGCTTAGAATTTCTAATGTTCCCATGGAGATCAAGAGGGCCAGCTGCATGCTAACCATGTCATACAATCTAGAAAATAGCTCTCAAATACCAACAACACTGCATCTGATATTTGCTAAGAGACCAGGTGTTGTTACAGGTGAATAAAATAATGTTCCACAGCATGATGCCTATGTTTTATTAGTGGCACCTGAGGAGAGCAGCAATGTTAGTAACTAACGGAAAGTCAATTTCTGTTTCATTTTCCTGATTTGTGTATGTGTGTTAAGGTGCAGAGCTATGCCAAAAAGCATAACTAATAGCACAGTTATTGATTAGATCCATGTTTGCCCTTTCATAAAAAACAATTTTTTTTTTGCATAAGAGCAGTTATGATTGTTGTACTAAAAGATGCTTCAAAATACATGTGAGTGGAATATACCTTCTATCTCTTAGCAGGTGTTCACCTACTCATTCTGAGTATTCACTCGGTTATGTCTTATTGGGCCAATGATGATTAATGTTTTTTAAAACAATAAATGAACTTAATTATTAAATTTTCCATTAGTTCTTATTTATGGTGACATTTGTACCCAGTGTTCAAATATTAATCTTGCATTTAGGTTGAATATGTTCCCAGTGTTGGGGAGAGCTACTTGAAACTGATTTGTGAAAACTGTACTACAATGATATAATGATCCCTACTTTTGCCCAAAATGCAATATAAGACAAATTTTTTAACCTTAGATTCAACTCACTGGAATTCAGCCCTAAGAGTTCTAGAGTTCATAACTAAAGAATTGCTCAGCTTTAAAGTGTGCTTGCATGATCCTCAGTGAAGCGTTGTAATGAGATTCCAGTTAGAATATGACTTTGTTTCCTCCAAGCAGCTATTATTATTTAATCATCTTAAGAAATAGAGGTCCTTATGTTAGCCTGCATTTGAGGTGTATAACTACATTTTACCTTTCTTCGCATTAAATTTTGTTCTGGAAATACGTCTGAAAATGTAGTGTTGATAATGTGTGGTGCCATTAGAAAAGTTTGTATTGCATGTAATTTTGTGAAATCATGTTTTCTTTAGAAGACTAATAATGTTATGTGAGAATGGATTCTAAAAATGGCACTAATGAGGACAAATTATTTTGTGTTGACTATTGAAGGACCCAAAGAAATAATGATTCAAAGATAATTTTATAAAAGCCAAAGTAACTTGTAGCTAATATATAAAATACTTTTGACCAGGAACTTTTAAAGTGGATGCTATGAAGATAGAGAGTGTTTTTACACATTGTTTATTGATTTTAATTTCACTTTTTCTCTCCTTAGGGTGTGATTAGGCCCACTGGGGGATACGCTGTCATGCTACACTGGTCAATGTCTTCCATATACGGACTTCAACCTGGAGAGGTAATCGTGGTTTTAAATTTACATTACATGACATTTTCTGAATAAAATATATTCATTTTATTATCTTATTTTTTAGGTGTGGTGGGCAGCTTCTGACTTAGGCTGGGTTGTTGGACATTCCTATATCTGCTATGGACCTCTTCTCCATGGGAACACAACAGTTTTATATGAGGTAATAAAGTAAAATTAATACCACATATAAATGATATTTATTTTACTAAAACTTTTCATGAAGCAGTCCTGAGTAGGATCAGAAAAATTGGGGTGGGGACAGGGGACATTATTATATCTTCTTCCAGTTACAAATATAATTTTGAAAGGGAAAGGGATATGTATGAAATATTAGCCAGTTATTTAAATTTCATTGAACAGTCAGAATTAAATTCTGAAGAACATACAAAAACAAGATTTATATCTATCCCTAACAGATTTCTAGAAATTATTGGCAAACTGATACTGATTTTAGAGTCCTAGAAAATAGTTATCATAAAGCAAGCAATGTAGATTCACCTTTTTTATTTTCATAGGATTAATGGATTTCCAAAGTCATGTTGTCTCAATTTTAAATAAATACTTTCCTTGGTTTCTAATAAAGCTCTGTGTATAAGACATAGGAATATACACTGACCAGATTTATAGCTGAATAAATAACTGTTTAAAAATTCGATGAATATATCAGTGTCACCTAGGAATAAGATTTCTTTGCATATAGGAAATTTACTTCATATGCCTATTCCATTTAACTTTATCAATGTCTTGTATAAAGACTTAGAAAACATACCTATCAGATCTGTAGAAGATCAAAGTCTTGGAGGGATAACTAATATGGTAGTTTGCTAAATTATCATTCAAAATGGCCTTGGACTTTTGGGACAAATTTAACAAGATGGAAAAATACATAAATATTTACAGTTCTATATTTAAATTAAAAAATACAGAAATAAAATAGGGAAAACTTGGGTTAGTTGTAGTTTATGTAGCCAAATCTCTGGGTATTATAACATCCATAACTTAAACATAAGCTATTGGTAGGACTGTTTTTAAAAAATACTTACCATGTGCAATGATGTAATCTTACTTTACTCTTCCACATTTGAAAATTTGTATTCAGTTTAACTGAGATGATAAAAAAAATCACTAAATTACTAGAAAGCATCTGAAAAAAGGGAGTAGCATGGAAATAATGTATACAAGAAAGAGGAGGGCTGGGCGTGTTGGCTTATGCCTATAATCCCAGCACTTTGGGAGGCCGAGGCAGGTGGATCACTTGAGGTCAGGAGTTCAAGACCAGCCTGCCAAACATGGTGAAGCCCTGTCTCTACTAAAAATGCAAAAAATAGCCAGACCTGGTGGTGCATGCCTGTAATCCCAGCTACTCAGGAGGCTGAGGCAGGAGAATCACTTGAACCTGGGAGGTAGAGGTTGCAGTGAGCTGAGATCATGCAGCTGCACTCCAGCCTGGGCGACAGACTGAGACTCCATCTCAAAAAAAAAAAAAAAAAAAGGTGAAGAAATTGGGAATGGCTAGTCTGACAAATAATACACTTAAAGTGCAGATATTATAAGTATATTTTGATGTTTAAAAAGTTGCTACATATAAATTATGTAGTCTTGAATGCGGAGTTACAGAGGGTTATATTTTGGGAATAATCAGAGACAAATTTAAATGCTTGGCAGTAGAACAAATGGACAACTTCTCAAATATAAGGCTCTCTCTCACATAAGTGTTCTGTCAATACCAGACAAGGATTGTGAAGTAAAGGGAATTTTATATGTGGGGTGTGGAGAATAGTATTAAATGATTTCAAGTTAATTTGCACTCTTAAATTTCTGCAAGTCAATGAATTTGAAAACATGAGAGGCCATTCTCAATCTTTCTGGAATACTCCAGGCCTCATCATCACTTAAAGGCTATTTGTGTTCTTTCATTTTTAACTGGCTGATTTTCTGTCTCTGAATGCTAACAAATATTAAGGTAGACTTTGACACAAGTATTAAACCATGATATACTACTCTACACTTTTGTATCATGCTTTTATATCTTGCGGACTTGATATGCATTTGGGAATTCATCTACTACTCTGCATCTTTTGTTTAGTGCTTTTATATCTTGCATACTGAATATGCATTTAGGTATTTGTAATAATTAAAACAAAATAATCTTGAGAAATCATTTTGTACCATTGTCTTTGCAATATAATGTTTTTAATTTAAAAAATTATTTCTCTTGAAGTAAACAAAATAAACCTCTACACTGAATAGTTATTTTGAATTGTGGCATTGCTTACATAAATATGACAAAGCCAAAGATGCTAACATATTTATAGTTATAAGCATTAAGCTGCTTTAGAATTGAGATACATACATATTTTGCGCTATTTACCATGGGCTTTTATTGTTTCTCAAGTTTATTTGAAACATGATATTAACACTGTGATGGAGGGTTGTTTGTTTCTATGTTGGAATGATTTGCTCAAGAAGAGTGTAGATGCTCTATAAATATTTGTTGTGTGAATAATTGACTGAAGTAAGCTACTATTTAAAACCTTTTCTCTGCACTCTGGCTTGTTTTCTACAACTTATAAATGTCTTTAACTTTCTCTGGTCACAAAACCAAGTCTTTTAGACCTTTGCCTGCTTCAACTATGCCATCTTTATTTTCTTCTCCACTAAGTTCCTTGAAAAAATATCCTGCCCAGATTCCTGAACCTCATGTTGTTTCAGTTATTCCTCATCTCACTGTAGTCTGATTTATGTTCACATCATTTCATAGAAGCTGCTGCAGCAGGGGTCACCAGTGACTTCATAAGTGACAAAGTCAAAGGGCCTTGTTTAATCTGATTTTATTTTTTCTCTTACTAGAGTTCAGCCCTGCAGACCATTCCTTTAGGTGATCCTTTCCTCTCTCTTGAGCTCCAGGCTCTTTTGCTAATGTTCATGTTGTTTCTTTTTTCTGTTGTGACTTTCCTCCTGTCTTTCCTTTCTTGGTTAACTCCTACTCTCCTTGTAGACTCTGCTTAGATGTTATAATTTCTTGAAAGTTTTCTCTCACGTTCTTGGGCTGTGTGCAGTGCCCCTTTTTGTGGTCCCGTTGCTTTCGAGCATATGTCTGTCACTGAGCTGGCCACACTGTACTGAAATGATACATTTACATCTAGAAGAGGGTATCATCTAGAAGAGGATAAAAGCCAGTTTCACAGCACAGTGCATAGCACACACTACACAATTAATAAATACTTGTGGAACTAAATTATATTCTACTCCTCGTTTTCTTTCTTCCATCCTGACAGCTTGTTCTTTTCTTCTCTTTGTTTCTTTCACTTTGGTCCTTAACATTAGAGTTTAGCAGGATCATAGTCTTTGCTCTATTTTCTTATTCTGCTTACGTTTCCTGGATAATCTCCAAGCAGTTTATATTTGAGGATCATTAATTAAATCATGGCTTCTAAATCCCCTTTTTATATCTGCCTTTCCTGCTGAGTACTAACCTATTGTTAGACATCTCTGAATAGTCTGTGCACATCTTATGCCCAAGATGACATGAACTGAGTTCTGTATCTCCACCCCACCCTGCAAACCATATTTCCTTCAGTGCACTCTGTGTTTCTGTTAATGTTACCTCCATTCATGTAGTAATGCAAACTGAGAATCTGCAAGTGATTCTTAAGTTCATTTTCCTTGCATCTCACACTCTGCTGGTCATTACAGTTTGTTGAATCTACTTATTCAGTACTTATCAAAAGTGTCCTCTTTTTTCCATGCCTCTTGACATGTATTCAAGGCTGATGTTCAGCTCATGCACAAATATGTCATGTTGACTGATGTCCATTCTATGTTTTGGCTTCTGATATGATGTGTGCCTATACATTCCAGTTACATATTTCAGGTTATCATTAGATACACTCCTGTCTTAATATTGATAAAACAACAGACAGAAAATCAGTGAAGATGTAGAAAAACTTGACATCATCAACCAACAAGATTTAATTGACATTCATAGAAAACTATTCTCGATAGCAGCAGAATACACATTCTTTTTAAATGCCCACAGAATAATTACCAAGATAAACGAAAACCTGGGCCACGAAACAAACTTCAACTAATTTAAAAATATTTGAAGTCATGCAAAGTCTATTTTAAGACCACAGTATTTTCAAACTAAAAATTAAAAAGAGTTAACAGGAAAATCCCCAAACAATTGGAATCTAATCAATATACTTCTAAATAAATAATCCATAGGTCAAATAGGAAATATCCAGGAAAACACACACACACACACACACGCACCCCACACACACACACACACACGTCTCTGGGTGTATATATCTCAAACTGATTGAAAAAGAAAGTACATCATATAAAATTTTGGAGGACACAACTAAGGCAGTTCTGAGAGGGAAATTTATAGCACTAAATGGATATACTAGAAAAGAGGAAAACTCTCAAATCAAGAATATAAGCTCCTATCTCAAGATCCTAGGAAAAGAGGAACAAAATATACCTAAAACCAGGAAGGAATAATAAAGGTAAAAGCAGGAATCAATAACATTGAAAACAACAACATAGAAAATTAATGAAAAAGGAACTATTTCTTTGAAAAGATAAATAAAATGGACAAACCTCTACAAGCCTAGCAAAGAAAAGAGACAGAAGACACAAATTACCAGTACCACACGTGAGACAGTAGATATCACTAAAGACCCTGCAGACATCAAAAGTGTAATAGGGGAATACTATGAGAAATTCAACACACATAAATTTGACAACTTAGATGAAGATGAAGTAGACTAATTCCTCAAAAACCATAAACTCACCAAATGAGAAATAAATTACTAGAATAGCCTTATTACTATTAAGAAAATCCAATATGTAATTAAATAGACTCCCAACAAGAAATCTCCAGACACAGATGGTTTTACTGGAAAATTCTACCAATGTTTAAAATAGAAGAGGAGGCAGGGGGCTGTTTGGTATTTCTGTATTCCGTGTGCCATCTACTAATGTTTAAGGGAGAATCAATACCATTTCTGCACAGTCTCTTTCAGAAAATAGAAGAGGAGGGAACACTCTCCTAATCATTTAATGAAGCTTGTATTGCCCTAATAACAAGTCAACGACAAAAAAAAATACTACAAACGAATGTCCTTCATAAACATATAGATACAAGAATTCTTGACAAAATATTAGCAAATATTTTGAATTCAACAATTCAGCAATCTATAAAATGAATTATACACTGTGACCAAGTGGAATTTATTCCAGAGTAACAAGGCTGCTTCAATATCTGAAAATTAATCAAGGTAATCTACCATATTAATAGGCTACAGAAAAATTATATAATCATATTAATTGATGTAGAAAAAGTTGTTTAATAAATTCAACATTCATTCATAATGAAGAGCTATCAGAAAACTAGTAATTGAAAGGAACTTCCTCAACCTGACAAAAGATCACCTATGAAAAAACCTGCTGCTAATATCATACCTAATCATAAAAGCCTGATTGTTTCTCCTCTGTTGTTCAGAAACAAGGCAAGTATTTCCACTCTCACCCTCTATTCAACATATCTGTGGAAGTTCTAGCTCATTTAATAAAGAAGTATAGGGAAGCTGGGCGCAGTGGCTCATGCCTGTAATCCCAGCACTTTGGGAGGTCGAGGGGGGCGGATCATGAGGTCAGGAGTTCAAGGTCAGCCTGGCCAATATGGTGAAACCCCATCTCTACTAAAAATACAAAAATTAGCCAGGCATGGTGGTGCGCACCTATAGTCCCAGCTACTCGGGAGGCTGAGGCAGGAGAATCGCTTGAACCCAGGAGGTGGAAGTTGCAATGAGCCAAGATCACAACACTGCACTCCAGCCTGGGCAACAGAGCAAGACTCCCTCTCAAAAAATAAATAAATAAATAAATATAAACAGAAATATAGAGGAAGAAAAGGCATACACACCAGAAGGGTAGAAATAAAATTGTGTTTATTTGCAGATGGCATGATTATTTGCATAAACGATTACAGAATACACACACACACACACACACACACACACACACACACAAATCCCGTAACTAATAAGTGAGTTCAACCCAGTCTCAGGATACAAGATTAACATACAAATATTCATTGTGTCTCTATAAATCAGCAATGGCCACATATGGCCATAAAGGGCATCACGAAGGATCCTTGTAGAGATGAACTGGTTTGTATCTTGACTGTATCAATATTCTGATTGTGATAACATATTGTAGTTTTGCAGTTTTTACACCTGGGGAAAACTGGTTAAAGGGTACACGGTATATCTCTGTATTACTTCTTACAACTGCATGTAAATCTGCTTATTTTCCTGATAATTACCACATTTTCTAACAAATTCATAAAACTACCTCATTAAAACAAACAACAACAAAAATCTCTAATCCCTTATCTCCTGACAGCTACAACATTCTCTTTTTAAGGCCTTGTCTACACTCAACAGCTTCAACAGCAATTGGAGAAGATTGCAGAGTAAGTTCCTGATTAAGAAATGGAATTTACTCTGCAATCTTCTCCAATTGCTGTCACCATCATTCCATAGCTACAGCTTTTCCTAACATCCCCAGTCATCTCTACTTTTCCAAAGTCATTGGGCATTTTCAGTCTTCACTGTGCTTGACTTCTCAGCATTTGAAAGTGTTGGCCATTTGCTCCATCCTAATCATTCTCTTTCCTTCCAAGGTACAACATGCTCCTGTCTAATGTACCACATGCTCCTGTTTCCCTGCAGTTATTCTTATGCTCATTCCTGTCCCAGGAACATTGCCTGAAATATATGCTACTTGTCTGTTAGATTTCAGCTGGTGTCACTTCCTCAGGGAAGCCCTCCTTGACCTCCCTGATTAGGTCAAATCCCTTTATCATGGTCTTTTAGCACATTGCATTTTCCCTTGGTGGTTTGTATAAAAGTTGCAGATTCATATTAGTCTTTAGGCTCCTTTGATGTGTTTGTTTGCCCTTCTTTCCTGTAACTCTACTAAGGAAGGAGTCATCTGAGTTTGTGTCCACCATCAATTCTCAGCTCCTTGCCTTAATGACACATATTCAATATTCAATACGTATTTGTTAAATAAATGCCTGAATGACAATATCAGAAGAAAACTTGATTTATACATAAAGATTTTTTCTATCAATGAGTAAGAGTAATTTAAATTTTCTTTTTTTTACAACAGGACTGCATGAGCAACTTATATAAGTCAGGTTATATGTTTTATAGACAGAGATTTACTTTTATCAGTGGAATTGGACACATTTAAATATAGAACACCTGTATTTAAGTAGTTTATTTTCTGAGAGGGAAATTTATAGCACTAAATAGATACATTAGAAAAGAGGAAAACACTCAAATCAAGAATATAAGCTCCTATCTCAAGAACCTAGGAAAAGAGGAACAAAATATACCCAAAACCAGGAAAGAATAATAAAGTTACCAAATAATAAAGGAATAAGTCAGGATATATGTTTTATAGACAGAGATTTACTTTTATCAATGGAATTGGACATATTTAAATACAAAACACCTGGCCAGCTCAGTCAGTGCAGTATGAGATATTTAAAGTATGCAATTCTTGAAGGAAAATTGGATTGACCAGTTAAAATATGGAAGCCAATTCTGAATAATTTAGTCTTTACTTTTGAGAGGAAAAAATTGAATGGTACTTCTTTAGAAATCTACTTCATTAATAGAGCACTGATTCCAATAGATCTAACCCTAACCGTGTATGAACAAGAACGGATATTTGGTAGGATGGTTTTGCCAAAGAGAAGGGATAAAACACAAGCAATCTTTTCACATAGGAATGCAATGGATAAACAAATTTAGCTAACAGCCTAGTGGGTATGTGCATTCATGTGTGTGTGATGGCAAATGGTGATTATACAGAGATATGCTCCCTTGCCTCTCTCTTCTCTCTAGTATTTCTTCCCTTTACCAGACTGTCATCTGCAGAATCAAAATCCAACACATTTCTCTAAGGCAAATAAATCTTTCCATGTCCTGCCTTCTCCTTATCTTTGCTGTCTACCAATGTGCAAAAGTGTGTGTTGTACACATATTTCAATTTCATGATACAGTAAGCCCAGGCTTCCACAATGACAGTGGTGTGGTTAAGCAAGAAATGAGATTACTGTTCCTTGGCTAGAATATTACGTAGGTCTAAAATGGAATGTTAGTAGTTACTGTTTCTCCTTAAATCCGGCTTGAGAGTAAGCCATAAACTGGTTGGTATAATTGGTCTTGATATAGCAGTTGTCATTTTTATGTAATAACAGTCTTCTTTTCCAGTCAAGGGATATAAGTTTGCTCTCATTTTACATTTGTTTGTATTTCACATATGGTATACATCACAGCAACAAGCCTTTTCAATAAATTCTTCAGTATGTTTACTAGATTAGCGAGGGCAGATGGCCATTTGTTAATAATTCAACAATTAACTTTGAAGGTATATGCCATACTCTGCCTTCTCAGGCAATAAATTGAATTAGAGAAAGTTGAGGATTTAAAATTCTGAATGATGGTACAGGAGTATGGTCACTGGACTAGAAATACTAACATATGTGTGGTTATCTTGCTCTGCCTTTATGTACCTATATGACTTAAGCAAATTAATTAAACCTCTTTGGTAGTTCATTTTTTAATCATTAAAATGAGAGGGTTGACACATACTGTCTCAATTTTCACTTTTGTGAATCTTCTTCACTTTAATTGGTTTTCTTGAATAAATATATTATTTGGTAACTTATTTTATTTTTTAACTCTGGAATTTATTCCAATTTGTTTTCATAGTTAGGGAATGCTGATTCTTCAAATATATTTACTAAAGAAAACTTTCACTTTAAATTAGTGAACACTTTTAGTGTTTGAGAGGAAGCATACTAGTTAAGGCTGCCATGGTATGATTTCTGACACTTCTGTTTATTAATTGTTTGGCCTCAAGCTGCTTTACTGCTTTCTGCCTTAGTCTTCTGAACTCTAATTATCAGTAGTAATAATACCTATGGCATTCAATTGGTTAATCTGTGAATAAATATTTAGAATAATTCCCACGATATAATAGTGTAATCAGTTCTGGATATTATAAGCTATAGTTATTATTCAAAAACACAAATGTATTATTTCCCAGAATATAATTCTAATATATAAATACTAAACATAAATTCTCCTGTAATCCAGTCACTTAAATGCTTGAATATTACTCCACATTTCTTCTTTCAAAGTCTGTTTGTCCTCATAACATTGAAGAATTCAAATCAGAGCACTAGAGGCAGCTCCCTTTGGAGCCCATTAATTCTCCTCTCAGCACCAAGAAAAAAGAAATCAGCACACAGGGATGTGTTGATTCAGCTACTACCAATTTTGAAGAATGAGCAGAAGATGTAGAAGAAAACTCGGTGGTCTCTCCCCTTGTAGATCTATCCTTTAAGTGTAGGACTTGTGAGTTAAATAAAAGTGAACTCGAAGGCTTTAATCAATGAATAACACAGAGAATTCCCTGGCTCACCATTACCAAGCATTTTAATGTTTCACTTCTATTTTTTTGATGGGCATTATCATTACTAGTTTTTCAACTTTGCATAAAAGTTTGAAAACTTCATAGTATTCAGCTTGATAATCTCTTACTGAATGCTTTTTCTTAAATTCATAGACAGAATGGAAAGTTTAGATAACCCTAATGTCACAGGACCCTTGGGATGTTGCTTTTCCAGCCAGAAGCCTCTGCAGCTGGTGATGCTTTGTCTTGAGTTTTACTTGAGCCTGCTGGGCTCTCTCTGCCCACTTGTCCTGGCAGGCTGTGCTCAGCTTGTCCTACTGGCCTGGATTCCATGCCTGCCAAGGGCAAGCCAGGACCAAAATGGCAAGGGGTGTGTGAGCATGCAAGCGTGGGGTCCAGCCACTGCACACAGTCAGGCACACTGGTTGTTAATGCTGGTTGGGCAGCTCCAGGAGCCACTACGGACCTGTGTCTGGATGAGGGAAACATGGTGGCACGTGGAAGCTTGGAGATGCCAGGAACTGCAGAGCCCCAAAAAGTTTGTCACAGCCCTGGCTTGGGGAGCCCCCAGGTCTGGGCTGCTCAAAGGGCCACAGCCCTTCTCTCCTTCTTGTCACCCATAACATGACAAGCAGGGACGGGGGCCGTGTTTTAGCCCTGTTTGTGCTATAGCTCTTTCAGTTCAGCCATTTGGTGAATCCTGAGTTCTTGTCCCATGTCAAGGATGCATGAGTATGCAGACAACTGGAGGGTGAGCAAGGCAGAGGGGTGCTTTAATTGAGCAACAGTACAGGTCTCTGAAGACATGAAGTGGGTAGGTCCTGTCCACAGGCAAGAGGAGACCTGGAAAGGGTAGCTCCTATCTGGAGGCAGGTCATCCCAATATCTGTGCAGCTTGCAGCTGAGAGGACACCTAGAGTGGGTAGTTCCTATTGGCAGGCAAGTCATCCCATTGAGTCTGCAGCCCTCTGGAATGGATAACTCCTATCTGCAGGCAAGCTGTCCCTCAACTCTGTGAGTCTGGCTGAGTCTGGGGTTTTTATGGGCTTCAGAAGGGAGAAAGTGCATGCTGATTGGCCTATTAGCAGCCATGGATGACCTGGAAAAAGCACCATAAGTTCTCACTCTGGGTCTGGGACCCCACCCAGAACTGACAGCCCTGCTCTCAGGTTTCAGGCTGTCCCTGCCTTGAAGGTGGGGATTCACTGGGGACCCACCCCTTTCCACCCAGAAGCCTGTCTACCTCCTGCTGTCATTAACATGTTGTCCATGGCACCCTGGCTGTCCATGCTGAGGGGCACCTGCAGGCATGCGCTGAACCATCCTTAGCCCCCTTTGATCCCCCTCCTGTGCTCGTTGACACCCAGAGTTCAGAGGGGGCCAAGGAGGTAGGGGGCTGGCATGTTTGCAGTGCCCTGAGTGTGCACACACTCGGCTGTGTTGTGACATCACCTGGACAGGGCCACAACTTTGCTATGAAATCAGAGCAGGCACCAGGAGCAGGGAGAGGCCATGCAGCAGGAGCAGGCACTTCCAAGCCTGTGTGGGGACAGGGGCTTCCTGGGCCTTCGAGAGCACAGGGATGGCTGGGTGGCTGAAGCTGTGGCCTGGAGGGCTGGGATCCTATCCCACCAGCTTGGAAAGTTGTCTCCACAGTAACCATTCCAGATGGGCCACTGCTGCTGCCACTAACCTTTCTTTATAGAATGATTGGTATAGAAATGAACTCTGTAGTCTTTATATTTGTTTAGGAATCAAATGGGATAGTGTAGTTGAAAGTAGTTCAAACGTTTCAAAAATATTATTTTTTTTATAAAGTCCAATCATGTGTTACATAAAAATGTTTTGGTCAATGATAGACCACATATACATTGTGGTCCCATAAGATTATAATGGAGCTGGAAATTTCCTATCATCATAATGTTGTCGCACATTGCATTTCTCACGTTTGTGATGCTGGTATAAACAAACCTACTGTGCTGCCAATGGTGTAAAAGTATAACACATGCAATTATGTGCAGCACATTAATACTTGATAATGATAACAAACGACTGTGGCTGGTTTGTATATTTACTATACTATACCTTTTATCTTTATTTTAGAGCGTACTCCTACATATTAAAAAAGGTTAACTCTAAAACAGTCTTAGACAGATCCTTCAGGTGGTATTCCAGAAGAAGTCATTATTGTCATAGGAGATGACAGCTCCATGCTTGCCCTAGTAGAGCTTCCAGTGGGACAAATTGTGGAGATGGAAGACAGTGATACCAATAATCCTGATCCTGTGTAGGCCTAGGCTAATGTGTATGTTTGTGTCTTCGTTTTTAAACAAAAAAGTTTAAAGTTTTTTAAAAATTGAAATTTTTAAAATGGAAAAAACTTATAGAATGAACATGTAAACAAAGAAAATAATTTTGTTCAGCTGTACAATGTGTTTGTCTTTTAAGCTGTGTTATTACAAGTCAAAAATTTAAAAAACTAAAACATTTATAAAGTAAAATAGTTACAGTAAGCTAAGTTTAATTTAGTATTGGAGAAATAAAACTACTTCTTTAGAAATTTAGTGTAGCTTAAGTGTGCAGTGTTTATACAATATGTAGTATTGTACAGTAATGTCCTACACCTTCATATTCATTCACCACTCACTCACTGACTCACACAAAGCAACTCCTAGTTCTATAAGCTCAATTTCTAGTAAGTGCCCTATATAGGTGTAGCATTTTTTATCTTTTATACCATATTTTTACTGTTATTTTTCTATGCTTAAACATGTTTAGGTACATAGTCACTTACCATTGTGATACAATTGTCTACAGTATTCAGTACAGTAACATGCAGTACAGATATGTAGCCTTGGAGTAAGAGGCAATACCATATAGCCTCAGTGTGTGGTAGGCTTCACCATCTAGGTTTGTATAAATACACTCTGTGAGGTTTTCACAATGCTAAAATCACCTAAAGATACATATGTCAGAACGTATTCTCATCATCAAGCAACACGTGATTGTACATTTTATACATGTGTAAATAAGAGTAATCATTATCATTTTATATGTGTGGACTGAAACTTTAAGCCATTTCCAAATATGCAAGTCTCATATTTGAAAATATTGAGGGTAGGAACTACTCGCAAGTTATTTTTTGCATTTAATACTCTTGCTAAATTATCCCCAAAGTATCTTCAATGAACATCTCAATTCTGTATTTCCCTGTATCTGTAATCTCCACTAAGTCATCCTATACTGTATTTTTCACATGTACACCTTCTGAATACTTAACCCCTCCCAGGCTTCATTTTCACAGTGTAATTTTACCTACATGGATGTAGTTATCTTCTCTTTGCAAGAATTTTGTATTTTTATTTATATTAACCAGTTTAATTTGTTTATTCCTTTTTCAAGGACAGGGATTTGCTTCTTTTAAAGACAGAAATATGCTATTTCCTTTTAAAACAAGTAGCCATGATTCTGCTAACTAGTATATTCAACTGGACACATCATAGTCCTTTTCTTCCCTTCATGTAATGGGAAATAACATTTAAAAAAATCTAGTATATAGCAATCTGCCTTCTGTGTATATAGAATGAGAAAAATGATGACTCAGCTATTACTCTGATTCAGGCTATATAATTTGATCTTCCCAATTGGAAAAGATTATAAAGCTGATGCTAGCATCTTTTAGATTTTTCCCATGACGAGTTGTTAAAAAAATATTTATTTTTGAGTTCCTTTTTCCCTTTATGTATGTCTATGTTTTATGTTGGAGCTAGCAAGCTCAGTTATTGTCATAGCTCCATCAACAATATTTACTAATGTCTATTGTCAGCTCCAAATCATGCTAGAAGGTGATGGGGAAGCAGAATAAATATCAGATATGGCCTTCCACCAAAGGCTCTGACAATATATTCAAGGAATTAAGATTAATATAAAGTACAGAGGCAGGGCGCAGTGGCTCATGCCTGTAATCCCAGCACTTCGGGAGGCCAAGGCAGGCGGATCACGAGGTCAGGAGATCGAGACCATCCTGGCTAACACAGTGAAACTCCGTCTCTACTAAAATACAAAAAAATTAGCCAGGCGTGGTGGTGGGCACCTGTAGTCCCAGCTACTTGGGAGTCTGAGGAAGGAGAATGGTGTGAACCTGGGAGGTGGAGTTCGCAGTGAACCAAGATTGCACCACTGCACTTGCAGCCTGGTGACAGAGCGAGACTCTGTCTCAAAAAAAAAAAAAAAAAAAAAAGATTAATATAAAGTACAGAAAGCAAACAAATCAAGACACACCTAACAAACTCTTACACTGTGTAGAAGATGACAATTTATTTGTAAACTACATGGTGTCATCACCTATGATAAATACTCTACATTTAGCTCTTGCATGCTGGCTCAAAAATCTGCACTAGGTTTTTAAGGGATGTTTGCAACTAGTAGATAGGAAGAACTTTGTGAATGAGACAATAACAATTAATAATTATTATTATTGATTGAGTGCTGAGTGATCAGAACTCTTCTAAGCACTTTTTATACATTGTTTTAATTATCAGTACAAACTCATGATGTAGATATTTTAAGTACCCCATTTACAGCTGTAGAAACTAAGAACAGAGACAGCAAATAAATTTGCCAGTGACACAATGGGGCTGGATCTGGGATTTGAAACAAGCTTCTCTGGATTCAAAAGCAGGATTCCCTTGCCATAATCTGGAGAGGGACAATTGGGAAGTCCAACTGGACTTGGATTGTTGTGTAGTCCAAGATACGTGGCCAGGACTAGAATATCAGTGATCAGAATATTGAGAAGGAGGTTAGGGTGTCAGGTGGCTATTGTAAGAGATGAAAAGGGAGCTGAAAATGGCTCTGATGTCTTCAGCTAGGACAACCAATATAATGGCAGTTATCAACTGAAGTACTACAGTAGGAGGAACAACTGGTGGAGAGGGAAGCAATACTTTTTGTTTTGATAATACTGAGTTTGAAGGTTGTACTCAGATGCTTGTATGACATTGTGAAGTAAGATTTGATCAAGTTACCCAGGTGAAGATTGAGAACAGAAACTTAGGAAATTCTTGAGGCTGAGGAAGAGAAACTATATAAACTGAGAGTTAGAAATTGGAGTCAACAGGAGAATCAGAAAAGCAAAGTGTACTAAAGAAGGGTGACGAGAAGGTTTTTCAGAGGATGAGGATCAACAGTGCCAAGTGCTACAGAGAAAAGACTAATAAGACAACTGAAGAGCACTTTGGTGATCAGGGTATCATTAGCCCCTTTTATAAGGGCAATTTCACGGGAAAGTTTGTTGTTTCATTTTTGACATGGAGAAATCTGAGCATGTTTGAAAGTTGTTTTGGACAAAGAATTGGATGTTATGGAGGGACCAGGTTTTGTGCAACCTCAGGTTGAATCGTAGTATGCATATGGAATAGCCACACTTCACTTCCTGGGCAGAAGTCTGGCAGTGTGATTAAGCAAGAACCCATTTAATTTCTCTGCTTGCAGCAAAGTCTCATTAATCACACTGAATAAGAAAAACCTTAATTTGTCCCTCCAGTACAGGATGGCAGAGTGACTGCACATCCACATGAAATAACTTAGAGATGAAAACAGTCCTGCTAGAAGCTATGAGCTGTATACTAGGGGTAAATGCTCTCTGTGACTACTGAGAATGTTAAATATGTCAGAGTCCCTAATTTGCTCAGCACTGCATCTGCAGAATTAGCAGTTTCCGTTCTCTGCTTCATTTACTTGACATTAATACTTCCAAAGGTAAACATTTTTTAAAGGGGATTAGATAGACTCTTATCTGCTAGATAGAAACAATGGCTTATTCATTGGGGGTTGGCTTCATTATAAGACCCCAAATTGTTAACTCTCAGAGCTAGGAAAGGACGAGAGAAGAACCAAACCGAAAGGATAGATCTAGACCATTTAGGATACACACCCTGCCCTAGTTTGTTTTATGCTGCTATAACAATACAACAGATGGGGTAATTTATATAGAACAGAAATTTATTTCTGAAATATATAGAACAGAAATATATTCTGTTCTATACAGTTGTGTAGGCTGTGACATTCAAGATCAAGGTGCTGGAAGGTTCTGTCTCTTGTTCCAAGATGGTGCCTTGTTTCTGTGTCCTCCAGAGAGGAGGACCGTGTATCTGCACATGGCAGAAGAACAGAAGGACAAAAGAGAACAAACTCACTCCCACAAACCCTTTGTTTTAGCACCATTTGTCCATTCATGAAAGCAGAGCCCTCCTAACCTAAGCATCTTCCAAAAGGCCCCACCTTCCAACACTGTTGCACTGGGGATTCAATTTTCAACACATGAATTTTGGGAGGCATGTTTCAGACCTTAGTACATATGTATCTTCAAAAATAATAGATTTATAGATATTTGTGTCTTGGAGCTTTAGCCATGGAGAAGTCTCACCTTCTCAGGCCTGGACACAGAGTTGTATCCTTAATTGAAGAAAGGAAATGACTCAAGCCTGAGGAATTGCAACTATGTGGGACCTACCACAAGGAGATAGTGAAGAGGGATTGTCAAAATAGCAAACTGATAGAAAGTATTAATCTGAACCATGTGACATTGCTGATATTTGCTTTGACTTATGAAAATGGTGATTCCATATGATTAAAGTAATAGGGAGTGGGGAAAGAAGACAGGTTGGTTGGAGACCTCAGATTGACCAATAAATTGTTGGTTCTTTGAGAATATTTATAACTCTTTAATAGAAGTGCATTAAAAGGGTAGTCTTGGCAATTTACCTATCTTGTGGAACAGAAAATGAAGGGATGTTATGGTCTCTACATGACCATCTGCAGTCTTGCTTCCTCCAAGCTGTTTCTGAGACCAATAGAAAATCTTTAAGGAGCATTTTGTGTTTTGAGAGGCTTTCATATACTTCGACAATTTTTGTTTATAGACGCTTATTAGAATCCCATAGAAGCTATTGACTCCTCTTCCATAGGAAAATGAACATATGTACATACCTTAATTTAATTTCAGAATATCCATGAACTCCTCTGAAGTTCGGGTCAGGAACTCCGTATCTATGAAATTAACATATAATCTTCTCAAGTAGTGATACAACCAACGAAAACACTGGATGAGAGTGATACTCTTTAAAGGTCTCTGGGTAATACATAAAGAGCTTCTGGGTCAGAGCTAATCCTTCCATCTTTGGAGAAAGGTCAGTTGTACTCAGGGTACTATGTCCTATAAATCATGACATTTATGTCCAGTCTAGAGTCTGGTTTATAGGGCAAGGCATAAATAATTAAGGACAGTGAAGCATTTCTCCCCAGTAATTTCCCCTGTATATGGTCATAATCAGATTTCAGTTATCATTATATTCACTTATTAACACTTGGATTTAGCTCATTTATTTATAACAAATGGAGAAAATTAGAAACAGCTAGTGTTACATTCTAGGCTCATCCATTAGGGCAACCAGGCAGGTTGGTATTGAAAAATAGCCTTGTCTGAGATAATGTCTATCGAAGGACCATGTATCAGTTCTAAATCCTGGCCGCAGATTAGAATCACTTGGCTGCAGATTAGAATAACTAAAACACAACAGTGCTCAGCCCAAATCAAGGCCAATTGAATCAGAATCTCTGGAAGTGTGACCAGGCATTGGTTTCATTCAAAATCATCCCAAGAAGTTCTACTGTACATTTAGGGTTAGTAACCACTGGATTTGAGTAATGTTAGATGGTGGTGTGAATAAGATGGAAAAAGGCAAGATGGCAGCCTATCCTTACAGGTGAGGCCTATAGAATGATAGTACATCTCTAGCAAGTAAGAATCAAGGAAGTCAGTCTGATCTGAATCAGATTGTATTTATAAGTAAGTTTTCAATTATTAAAGGAGCGTCTGCCATAACACAAAGTCCTTCATCTGAGGATCTTAAGGCATAGGACAATTATCCCATTTGGCTTTAAAGCAATATAATGTTTTGAAAATTGGAACAAAATAATGTGAGTTATAGAGAAAGGGGCATTGAGAAAGAAAAGGCCCATTTTTGAAGAGATTGTACACCCTCTTTTTTCATATTTTAAAACTTACGAAAGGGAAAACATTGGAAACCTCACCATCCCCTGTTCCAGTTTTACAATTTATCTCCCTTGAAGGTTGTCAATCTTATATGTTATGATAGTTAATTCATATATGAGCAATGTCTTTTATTGTTTTTTAATACAAATGGAATTGTACAAATGCTATGCATACTATTCTGCATTTTAATTTTTTTTCACTAAATAGTATATCCTGGATAATTGCTTATGTTTTAACAAGTTTTAAGTTTAAATGTTGCTGTCCCAAGCACTCATCCCTTGATAAAGACACATGACCTATAGTAGAAACTCAACAAATGCTATTTCTAGTTTTATCACTCTCCTGAAATAAACAAAACAACTCTCTGCATCACCTATCTGCTGAAATAAAATTTGCTACTAGTCGATAAAGGATGCTGCTGTCTTCACCTTAGAACTGCTGTGGAACATGCCTTGGGTGACATTTCGCAAAAGTAGTGCTCAGAAAGAGACTAAATGTATTTCTAATCCTGACACAAAAAAAGAGGCAAAACTGCAGTTGACTCAAAAAGTTTTATATCAGTGTCTGGGAAATCACAAGTAGTCTTAACCTCAAGACCTGAAGAAATGGAATCATAGGATTAATCATAGGATTAATAATAAAGCAAATTTTTTTGCCCACAGATTTAACTCTAGTGTTTAATTATAATTTTATTTTGCTAAGTGATTGTATTTCACTGCTTTCCTGTGTTGAAAACTTAACCTCAGTAGCAAATATGTGAGAAGGTGAGACAGTAACTGGTTTTCTAACTGGGGCCTTGTCATCTACAATACATATTAATACAATGAATCATAACTGGTAGAAAAGTATATATGGATGTTAACATTAAGGCATTTTGGTAACTGTTTTGGTTTCTGTGCTTTGTACCATTGTTAGCCACATTATAAATCTTGCTAATATTTGCAATTGATATTTTATAAATCTCTGAGGTTAAATTTTATAATTTCTAACAGCTGAAAGCTTAGAATTTTGGCTTCGTCATTGTAGACATCCCTTTCTGCCTTTATTATCTAGGAAGCAACTAATAATGTAGACTTAGTTTGGGAGAAAGGAATTAAATAAACAACTGGTAACCACATTGATTTGAGTTTGAGGAGCTTTAAAGTTGGTATTTTTGGCTGCATTATTGCTTTTGGTGTGTATGTTGTTTGTTTAAAATCCCTGCATTCTTAGAATCTTCTTATTTTTAAATTGAATATTGTCTGGGTTATTTCCCCTTACTGAAAACCAAGTTCTGGAATCAATGTCTTTTTCTTTAGGCAGTTCAGTATGCTTAGTGTGTTACTGGCTACCTTTAAAAAGCATTGTGAAGAGATTTTATTGCTTATGTGTGCATGCTTGTCTATGTGTGTGTGTGTGTGTACATGAAGGCAGGAGAGAATTTTAAACAAAATAAATAAGCCATTGAGCCACTTTTATTTACCGTTAATAATAAAAGATTCTTACAGGCTTTGCTTCAGCTTTCTGAAGCTATTAGTGGCGGTAGGTACTGAGAACATATAAGTCCTCTGTTTATTACTGCATTCTTTCTGTTTATTGGACACAAATAGCTTGCAGCATATATTATGCAATTTCTAATAATATTATCCCATACACATGAGAATGTATGTTCCATTAAAGCAGGACCTTATCTGGCTTATTCACAAAATCGTTCCCAGAATATTTATTAAATAAATAAATATACCAGTGTTGCTCACTTTATTATTATTTGTTTGTATGTAAACAACAGTTTCTGATGAAAGATCTTGTTCTATGCTGCATTATATTACCTGAAGTGTTTACATTATTCAGGGCTTAATATATATGTTAATCATCAGACTATTTTTGAAACAGGTAATTTCCTTAATATCATAATTGTTTTAATTTAATTTGACATTGAATAGAAGGTCTTAAGAAAGAAAAAACTAAAGTATATAAATATTAAGTTAATTTTAAATAGGAAAACATTTTATTCATAACATTCAATTCTCTTCTGGGGAATGGACAATAAAACACAAAGCAATTGAACTTTTCTATGTTCAATTAACTTATGAAAGAACATTGTGGGATTTTATGAATCTCTTCTTTACTATTCTAATAGTAATGCTACATTATCATGATTTTTATAATCCATAAGTATAATATTGACGAAAATTAGTTTGGTACAGAGTCAGACTTGCAATAGAAGTTAAAATCTTATATTATAAAAAGTATGATGTAGTTTTTTTACTAATACAGTCATATATTACTTAACAATGGAGATATGTTCTGAGAAATGTATCCTTAGGAGATTTTATCACTTTGTGTACATCATAGAGTATACTTACACAAACCTAGTGGTATAGCCTACTACGTAGCTGGGCTACATGGTATAGTCTATTGCTCCAAGGCTACAAACCTGTACAACATGTTACTGTGTTGAATACTGCAAGCAATTGTAACACAGTGGTATTTGTATAGCTAAATATATCTAAATATAGAAAAAGCGCAGTAAAACTATGGTATCACGCCTGTGATCCCAGCACTTTGAGAGGCCGAAGGCAGGCAAATTGCCTGAGGTCAGAAGTTCAAGACCAGCCTGGCTAACATGGTGAAACCTAGTCTCTACTAAAAAGACAAAAACTAGCTGGGCATGGTGGCAGGTTCTGTAATCTCAGGTACTCGGGAAGCTGAGGCAGGAGAATCCCTTGAATCCGGGAGGCAGAGGTTGCAGTGAGCCAAGATCCTGCCACTGCACTCCAGCCTGAGAGTGAGGCTCTGTCCCCCCACCCAAAAAAAAAAAAAAAAAAAGGCCCTGGTGATCCATGCCCTTTTTTTTAGTGTAACAATGGACTGCTAAGACACTCGCTGTTTTGAAACAGCAGACAAAATTTTGCCTATCACAGCAAGTTTACACTGATGTGTGCCTGCTGTATGAGCACATCCCAGCACAGTTATTCTGTCCCTGGAATCCTTAATTCTTTAGGGGCTGTCTCATCTGCTGTAGTATTTCGGGCATGCACCTGTGTCTTTCTGGCGTGCACCTGTAGTCCCAGCTACTCGGGAGGCTGAGGCAGGAGAATTGCTTCAACCCAGGAGGTCGAGGTTGTAGTAAGCCAAGATTGCACCACTGCACTCCAGCCTCCACGACAGAGCAAGACACTGTCTCAAAAACCACCGAAACAAAGCAAAAAAATATAGTGTCATAATTATCTAAAACATTGCTATATGGTATAGGACTGTATTTTCAATATTTGATCTGCATTTATCATCTTTAAACATAAGAAATTGGAGGCACTGTAAAATACTGTGTCCTCCTTGTAGGTGGTCTTACATGGCATATCATTTTAATTATGATATTAATATCACCCTTTAATGAGTAATTATTTTCTCATGACACTGGCACTGTCGTGGAATTCAATTTCAGTTGGCTATAAAATATCTTTCTTCAGTGGAGGTTAAATTATCCTACCTTATTATCCCAGTGCCTTTAGCTTATTGAGAAAATATTGGCAAAATGATTTATTCTTATTTAGCAGGCAAGTAAATGGAAGCATAGACAGGGTAAGTCAGTTGCACAAGGTCAATTAATAAATCATTTTCACTTGGGTGAGATCACGTTTTCTAAGGCACTGTGTCATACTCAAACTGATCAGTGCCTGAGACATATCAAAAATGTAAAACTAAAATGTTTACCTTGTTTGTGAGAAAGAATAAAGTTGTAGACTCATTTCAGACTGATGTACTAAAGCCTTCAAAATTTGTGAGTGAAATTATGTACATGTGTTGCCAGGCTGTATTTTGCAGCTTTTTATATTATTTGCATGTGTTGATTTGTATGAAGAGTAATGAAATAATTTGAAATAGTGCTTTAGACTAAACAGTTGTGATAATAAAAATGAATTTCCAGCTGCAGGAAATACTTCTTTGGTATTAAAAGAGCAAAATAGAAAGCAATAGAACATAAAACAGATTGAAATAGTTTTTTTTTAAGAAAAGAGGAACATAATTACACTAAATAATATTAAAGAAAACCATTTAAAAATAATAAAAAAATAGTGTCCTATCAATGATCTAATCAATGAGTATTGAATCTAAATTATTGGACAACTATCTTATACCTCACTTATAGTCCTTTCCTTTTTCTAAATTAAGAAAAAATTAATAGGTCTAACTGTCATGATATCATCATTTTTTTGTTGTTCCCTATTTGGGGACATTGTTGAGTTTGCTACTAGCAAATCCTTTGCTCTTTTTACCTTAGTTCAGTGTTTCCTAAATGTCATTTACAGAGTTTCATGGGAAACAGAGATCGAGAATTTAATCATGGAGGTTGAGGAAATATTAGATACAGTTACCCTTCTCGTAGAAATTAGTAATACATCTTAACCCTTTTAAGGTTTCAAGAAATGATCTAAGATTAAAACACCCTGTTGCCATTTGTTTGCCTCCAACTTCCACAAAAGGATTTTGGACATATATATATATCCAAGACATTTATTAACATTCCAGGCATCTTGCTTTAGAAACACAGGAAGAGGTAGCAGTGATGAGGATTGATTATGGAAGAAGGGGATGTGGCTTGGCCAAGATAGGTTTTATGAGTTAGTTAGAATGTTTGGAGAGTTACTGACTTATTTCAGTAACTTGCCTATTTTCCACTTTTCGGAAACATCAACTAAACCTTTCTTTGTCTTTTGAATTGTATGGCTTGCCAAATTGTGAGATTTTTATGCATGATTTTCCATTGAACATAAACAATGTTATTTTGAGTCTGTGGAAAACATGCACTTTGGCACATCTTATTGGATTATTTTTAATTCATAGGAGTTACTTTTCTTGGAGTGAGACATTTAACTGAAAAGGTCATTGCTCAGGAATCACTGCTTTTTCAGATTTTTCTTTTTTCTCAAATGTTTTGAGAAATACTGTTGTCATTTTTAATAGTGATCATGAAAAATACATTAAAGTTCAAAATTCATGACAACCATATATAGTTTTTTTGGCAAATACAAGAATGTTTTATATTCTTAATTTGAATGTGATATGTATTTTTAATTCTTTATTTTTCAAAACTTGATGAAGAAAAAATTGTAATTTGAAAGGTTTTAGGATACTAAAATGGAACAAACAGTCTCTCTTATGCCTGGGTATTTGGTCTGCTTTATTTATGATAGAACATGGAAATATTTTAAAACTAAGATTTGTTGAAAACCCCTTATTATTAATATTGTTGTGTTAAATGTATAACTATTGAACTGTCAGTGAAATATGAGACATTTTACCCAGTGACATTTTAAATGAATCTCATTGTAGGGGAAGCCTGTGGGAACACCAGATGCTGGCGCTTATTTCCGTGTGCTTGCAGAGCATGGAGTAGCTGCCTTGTTTACAGCACCAACTGCAATTAGAGCAATCCGTCAACAGGACCCTGGGGCAGCTTTGGGGAAGCAGTACTCTCTGACAAGGTGACGTTGGGATGCACAGGGCAAATGACATTAGAAAGTGCAATCAAAATGAATAAGTGAACATTATATTTTTTTCTGGTACTGGAATACTCTTATAGGAAGAGCCAAAAGATTCAGAGTGTTATTAAGAACAACTTGTCTAAATATAATTTTGAAATAGTTGGAATTTTAACTCTGCTTAGAGATTTTAAAATATTATATCATGTTAATTTCAGTTCAAATATTATGAAAATATTTCTTTTTAAAATCACTCTTGTTATATTTTCCTTAAAAGGTAAAATGCCAATTCTGACTTAAAATGCACAGATAGATGGATACAGATATACTAGCATCTGCCTTTTGAAAATAGAAGTATGGGTTAAATGAAGGGGCAATATTTGAATGCATGTATACAGATAAAATGTGAAAAATTGTAGTCCAAATTAAATATATTTAAAAAGTGAAGAACAAAGAGACTTAGGTAAACACAGAATAATAGTGGGAGACATCAGGACCACACTGACAGTATTCAATAGATGACTGAGGCAGAAAACTAACAAAGATATTTGGGACTCCACACTCAATCAAATGGACCTGACAGACATCCACAGAACACTCCACCCAACAACAACAGAATATTCATTCTTCTCATCTGCATATGAGAAATACTCTAAAATCAACCATGTGCTCAGCCATAAAGCAATTCTCAACAAATTAAAAAAACTTACCATTGACACTCTCAGACCACAATGAAATAAAAATAGAGATTAATATCAAGAAGCTCTCTGAAAATCATTCAATTACACGGAAATTAAACAATCTGCTCCTGGGTGACTTTTGGGTAAACAATGAAATTAAGGTAGAAATAAAGAAATCCTTTGAACTGAATGAAAACAAATGTACAATATACCAGATTATCTGGGTCATAACTAATGTAGTGATAAGAGGAAACTTTATAGAACTACATGCCCATAAAAAAGTTAGAAAAATCTCAAATTAACAATGTAATGTCACACCCCGAGGAACTACAAAAACCAGAGCAGACCAATCCCAAAGCTAGCAGACAAAAGAAATCAACCAAATTAGATCTGAACTGAAAAAAATTTAGATGCTAAAAAACCATATGAAAGATCAACAAAACCAAAAGTTGAGTTTTTAAAGAATAAAAATCTTGATAGGCCACTAGCTAGACTATTTAAAAAAGAGAGAAGATCCAAATAAACACAATCAGAAATGACAAAGGGAACATTAGCATTGATTCAACAGAAATGTAAAAAATCCTGAGACAATTACAAATACCTCTATGCACACAAAGTAGAAAACCTAGAAGAAATGGATAAATTTCTGAAAACATACAATGTCTTGAGATTGAACCAAGAGGCTGGGTGCTGTGGCTCATGCCTGTAATCTCAGCACACTGGGAGGCCGAGGCAGGTGGATCACGCAGTCGAGACCATCCTGGCCAACATGATGAAACCCCATCTCTATTAAAAATACAAAAATTAGCCAGGTGTGGTGATGTGGGCCTGGCCTGTAGTCCCACCTACTTGGGAGGCTGAGGCAGGAGAATTGCTTGAACCCAGGAGGCGGAGGTTGCAGTGAGCCAAGATCGCACCACTGCACTCCAGCCTGGCAACAGAGTGAGACTCCATTAAAAAAAATAATAATAGTAATACAAAAATAAAAAAAAAATTGAGCCCAGAAGAAATTGAAACCTTAATGAACCAATAAGGAGTTCTGAAAATGAATCAGTAATAAAAAAAACCTACCAACCAGAAAAAGCCCTGGATGAGATGAATTCACAGGTGAATTCTACCAACATAAAGAAGAGCTGGTACCAAACCTACTGAAACTATTTCAAAAAGTTGAGGGGGAGGGATTCCTTCCTAACTCATTCTATAAGGCAAGCATCATTCTGATACCAAACTCTGGCAGAGATGCAATGAAAAAAGAACTTTAGGCCAGTATTCCTAATGAACATAGATGCAAAAATTCTCAACAAAATACCAGCAAACTGAAACGAGCTGCACATCAAAAAGCTAATCCACCATGATCAAGTAGGCTTTACTCCTGGAATGCAAGGTTGGTTCAACATATGCAAATCACTAAATATGAGTCATCACATAAAAATAACTAAAAACAAAAGCTGTGTGATTATCTCAATAGATGCAGAAAATGATATAAATAAAATTTAGTATCCCTTCATTTTAAAACCCCAAACAAGGCATCAAAGGAACATACCTCAAAATAATAAGACTCATCTATAACAAATCTAAGCCAACAATATACTGAACAGGGAAAAGCTGGATGGATTCCCCTTGTAAACCACAACAAAACAAGGATGTCCACTCTCACCACTCCTTTTCAACATAGTTCTGGAAGTCCTTGACAAAGTAATCAGTCAAGAGAAAAAAAAAAGGCATCCAGAAGAAAAAGAGGAAGTCAAACTATCTCTCTTTGCAGATAATATGATTCTATACTTAGAAAACCCTATAGTCTCTGCCCAAAGGCTCCTAGATCTGATAAACAAGTTCAGTAAAGTTTCAAGATCCAAAATCAAGAGCTTCTGCACAGCAAAAGAAACTACCATCACAGTGAACAGGCAACCTACAAAATGGGAGAAAATTTTCACAACCTACTCATCTGACAAAGGGCTAATATCCAGAATCTACAATGAACTCAAACAAATTTACAAGAAAAAAACAAACAACCCCATCAAAAAGTGGGCAAAGGACATGAACAGACACGTCTCAAAAGAAGACATTTATGCAGCCAAAAAACACATGAAAAAATGCTCACCATCACTGGCCATCAGAGAAATGCAAATCAAAACCACAATGAGATACCATCTCACACCAGTTAGAATGGCAATCATTAAAAAGTCAGGAAACAAGAGGTGCTGGAGAGGATGTGGAGAAATAGGAACACTTTTACACTGTTGGTGGGACTGTAAACTAGTTCAACCATTGTGGAAGTCAGTGTGGCGATTCCTCAAGGATCTAGAACTTGAAATACCATTTGACCCAGCCATCCCATTACTGGGTATATACCCAAAGGACTATAAATCATGCTGCTATAAAGACACATGCACACGTATGTTTAGTGCGGCACTATTCACAATAGCAAAGACTTGGAACCAACCCAAATGTCCAAAAATGATAGACTGGATTAAGAAAATGTGGCACATATACACCATGGAATACTATGCAGCCATAAAAAATGATGAGTTCATGTCCTTTGTAGGGACATGGATGAAATTGGAAATCATCATTCTCAGTAAACTATGTCAAGGACAAAAAACCAAACACCACATGTTCTCACTCATAGGTGGGAATTGAAAAATGAGAACACATGGACACAGGAAGGGGAGCATCACACTCTGGGGACTGTTGTGGGATGGGGGAAGGGGGGAGGGATAGCATTAGGAGATATACCTAATGCTAAATGACGAGTTAATGGGTCCAGCACACCAGCATGACACATGTATACATATGTAACTAACCTGCACATTGTGCACATGTACCCTAAAACTTAAAGTATAATAATAATAAAATAAAATAAAAACATTTCTATACACCAATTATATCCAAGCTGAGAACCAAATAAAAAATGCCATCCCATTCACATTAGCAATGAAAAGAATAAAATACCTAGGAATACACCTACAGGTAGGTGAAAAATCTCTACAATTGGAATTACAGAACACTACTGATAGAAATTAGTGATGACACAAATAAATGGAAAAGCATTCCATGCTCATGATTAGGAAGAATCAATATTGTAAAAATGGTCATACTGTCTAAAGCAATTTACAGATTAAATGATATTCCTATCAAGTTACCAATGACACTTTTCACAGAAGTAGAAAAAAACTATTCTAAAATTCATATGGAACCAAAAAGAGCTCAAATAGCCAAAGCAATTTGAAACAAAAAGAACGAAGCCAGAGGCATTATACTACCTGACTTCAAACTATACTACAAGGCTACATTAACTAAAATGGCATAGTACTGCCTCTGAAATAGACACATAGACCAGAGGAACAGGTTAGAGAACCCAGAAATAAAGCTACAGATGTACCACCGTCTAATCTTTGACAAAGTTAACAATAACAAGCAATTGAGAAAGGACTCCATTCAATAAATGGAGCTAGGATAACTGGCTAGCCATATGCGTGAGGTTAAAACCAGTCCCCTTCCTTTCACCATATACAAAAATCAACTCATCATGAATAAAAGACTTAAATATAAAACCTAAAACTATAAAAACCCTAGAAGAATTTATACAAAATGCCATTCTGGACATAGGCCCTGGCAAAGATTTCATGATGAAGACTCCAAAAGTAATTGCCAAAAGAAAAAAGAAAAAAAAACACAAAAAAAACCCCCAAAACTGACAAGTGCGATTAAACTAAAAAGCTTCAGGACAGCAAAAGAAACTGTCAACAGAGTAAACAGACAACGTAGAGTATGGGAGACAATATCTGCCAACTACACATCAGAGAAAGATCTAATATCTGGAATATATAAGGAGCTTAAAGAATTCAACAAACAAAAACCAAACAACCCCATTAAGAAATGGGCTCACGCTTGTAATCCCAGCACTTTGGGAGGCCGAGGTGGGCAGATCACGAGGTCAGGAGATCGAGACCCCGATGAAACCCCATCTCTACTGAAAATATAAAAAATTAGTCAGGCGTGGTGGTGGGTGCCTGTAATCCCAGCTACTCGGAGAGGCTGAGGCAGGAGAATGGCGTGAACCTGGGAGGTGGAGCTTGCAGTGAGCTGAGATCGCGCCACTGCACTCCAGCACTCCAGCCTGGGTGACAGAGCGAGACTCCGTCTCAAAAAAAAAAAAAGAAAAAAAAAAGGGCAAAGTACATTGTATTAGTCCATTCTCACACTGTATAAAGAAATACCTGAGACTAGGTCATTTATAAAGAGAAGTCGTTTAATTGGCTCATGGTTTTGCAGGCTGTAAAGGAAGCATGATGCTGTCATCTGCTCAGCTTCTGAGAAGGCCTCAGGAAACTTGGCAAAGACATGTGATCAAGCTAAATGCCCATCAGTGGTGGACTGGATAAAGAACATTTGGTACATATACACCATAGAATACTACACAGCCATAAAAAGAGTATCATGGCCTTCACGGCAATATGGATAGAGGCGTAGACCATTATCCTAAGCAAATTAATGCAGGAACAGAAAACCAAATACTGCATGTTTACTCTTCTAAGTGTGAGCTAAACATTGAGTATGCATGGACACAAAGAAAGGAACAATAGACACAAGGGGTAGAGTGTGGAGGACCAGGATCAAAATACTACCTCTCAGGTACTATGCTTGTTACCTGGATTACTTGATAATCTGTACAGCAAACACCACAACACACAATTTACCCATGTAACAAATCTGCACATGTGACCCCTGAACCTAAGATACAAGTTGGATAAAACAAAGTGAAGAAAAATATTTTATTTTTGTTTTGTAATAATGTGCTTTGAATGGTCTAGGTATTTTTCTGCTGGCTTATGGATATATCTATATCTGTCTATCTGTCTATGTATCTATCTATCTATGTATCTATCTGTCTATCTATATTTTTCAATTGAGACAGAGTCTCACTGTGTTGCCCAGGCTGGAGTGCAGTGGCATGATCTTGGCTTATTGCAACATTTGCCTCCCAGGTTCAAGCGATTGTCCTGCCTCAGCCTCCCAAGTAGCTGGAATTACAGGTGCCTGCCACCACGCCTCGCTAATTTTTGTATTATTAGCAGAGACAGGTTTTCACCATGTTGGCCAGGCTGGTCTCAAACTCCTGACCTTTGGTTATCTGCCTGCCTCAGCCTCCCAAAGTGCTGGGATTACGAGAATGAGCCACTGCGCCAGGTCATGGACCTACATTTTTATTTAATCTGACGCATAATCAAAGATAATTATAGCAAGTTGCATCTTCAAGGAGAATGCCAACATCAATCTCATTGAACCTCTTTGAATTAGTTTACTATCCTGTAACTAAAAGAAGAGATTTATAGTTTACTCAAGTCAAAAAGTGGGCTTGAATTAAGGCTGCTTATATTGTATAAGTGAAATGCCAGAGTATTTTACTTTTATGTTTCTGTGGCCCAAGGGAATTAAAATAGATATTATGCCCTGAATCCCAGTGTCACTGTGACTGCCTGTGAACCATGTCAGAACCAATATCAACAAAGGCCTCTTCAGCTAAGACTTCCCAGTGTTAGAAAGACAAGAACAGTAGGATCTCTAAAGCCCTTATCATAATAGCCTACACAATCAATATCACTGCCACAAAATCATGCAGCCAGGTCACTAAGGCATCTGCAGTCATCACTAACACTGATCTCACGTGGAGAAGCTGTATGGAGACTACACCACTGCACCCACCTAGTACCAGAACAACTGCACTCTGCCCAACCGATGCCCTCCAGCCTGTCGTCAGGTGAAAGTTTTTCCCTATGAAAGTCATTCTCTGAAGTTTGGAAGAGGAGACTGTAACAGAAGATGCACAAGCATTAATGTGGGAATACCAGAAACATGAAAATGCAAGGGAACATGATGCCACCAAGGGAACATGAGAATTTCCCAGTATCTGACCCCCAAATTTACAGAAATTTATGAAGTTATTGAAAAGGAATTTAAATTAATGATCTTAAGAAAACCAAGAGAGACAAAATAGTATACAAATAGAAAATTCAATGAAATCAGCAAAGTAATTCATGATCTGAATGACAAATTCAACAAAGAAATAGATATCGTAAAAAAGAATCAGAAATCTTGAAGCCAAAGATTTCAATCAATTAAGCAAAAAAAAAAAAAAAAAAAGCAATAGAGAGCTTCAATAGTAGACTAGATAAAGCAGAAAAAGAATCTGTGAACTTCTTGAAAATCAGTCTTTTGAAATGACTCATTCACAGGAAAAAATGAAAAAAGAATGAAAAGGGGTGAAGACAGCCTATGAGATTTATGGGACATCATTAAGTGAAGAAGTATTGCATTATGCTATTTAAGAAGGGAAGAGACAGAGAAAGGGACTAACAGCTCATTTAATGAAATAAATTCTGAAAAATTCTGAAAACTGACTAAGTCTTGGGAGAGATATGGATATTCAGATCCCTAGAGTGCACAGATACCAAAATAGATTAATCTAAAGAGGCACATTATAATCGTATTATCAAAAGTCATATACAGAGAGGATTTTAAAAGCAACAGAGAAAAGCAACAAATTACATATAAGGGAATTTCCATAGAACATTAGCAGATTTCTCAGTAGAAGCCTTATGGGCCAGGGGAGAATGGCATGGTGCTGAAAGGAATAAGAATAAAACAAACACAAAACTGCTAGCCAGACATGCTGTCCTTCAGGAAAGAAGGATAAATAAAGTGTTTCAAAAATAAACAAAAGCTGAAGGAATTCATTATCATTAGACCTGCCTTATAAGAAACATTTAAGGAAGTCCTTCAAGGAGAAACAAAGGGATGGATTATTACTAACATGAATACATACGAAAGTATTCTTCTAGAGGTAATGGTGGTGCATAAATCATACATACACCTAGTATGAAGGTAGAAATCAATTAATTCATTAATAATAGCCAATACATTGGTTAGAAGCACACAATGTAAAAAGATGCATATTTTGACATCAAAAACAAATTGTGTATCAGGAGGAGCATAAAAATATAGAGATTTTGTATGCAACAGAAGTTGAGTTTTTATCAGCTTAAAAAAGTATATTATATCTGTAAGATTGTAACCAAGCAGCTTAGCTTCAAACTGCATTTTAAAAACTGTTTTTCTTTCTTTCCTCTTCTCTCCCCAGTCTCAGGACACAGCATTGAGACCAACTACAAATGCATTTTCTAGAACGTGCTGTGAACCTCCATTCTCTTTCCCTTTCCACTTTATCCAACCATGCCTTATGCGCATTTATTTACCTAAATGCTTGTCAAATGCACATCATGCTCACTTATCTGGTCATGTATTTTCTTGGAAGCTTCAGGACATGAATACTGACACAGAACAGACACCTCCAGTATTCTCTCCCCATACAGACCACTAAAAATTTTAACTGGCAAAGGGTCCAGCTGCTCACTGCTTGTAGAAAGAAGCCAAAATAACAAGAGTGAGGTGTGATAAAAAGAGAGGAGACTTTATTATCCATGCTGGCAAGGGGAAAAGTGGAAATTATTTTGGAAAAATTCCACCCACTTTTCCCCGTGTTAGCACAGACAATTAAAACTCCTCTCTTTTTATCACACTTTGTTTTGTGATTTTGGTTTCTTTCTACAAGCGGCAAACAGCCGGAGCCTTTGCTGGTTACAAGATGTTTTATGTAAATCTCATGGCAACCACAAAACAAAAATCTACAACAGATACACAAATGATAAAGAGAAAGGAATCAAAGCTTAGCACTACAGAAATTATCAAATAACAAAGGTAGACAACAAGAAAGGAAAAAGGAACATAGAAGCTACAAAATAACTAGAAGATAAATAAAATGGCAGTAGTAAGTTTTTACCTATTAATAATAACTTTGACTGTAAATGGATTTTGTTCCCTAACCAAAATCATGTAGTTGCTGAATGGATTAAACATGATTCACTGAAGTGACCCGCTTAGGCCTTAAGGACACATGAAGGCTGAAAGTAAAAAGATGGAAGGGGAACATCCATGTAAATGGTATCCATAAGAGAGCAGGAGTGGCTATACTTACATCTGATAAAATAGACTTCAAATCAAAAGCTGTCACAAGAGACACAGGTCATTTTTTAATAATAAAAGGGTCATTCATTAAGATAACTCAACCACTGTAAATATTTATACACCCAATATTGGATGAGCTAAATATATAAAGCAAATATTAATGAACATGAAAAGACAAATAGATAGCAATACAATATGGTACTTCAAAATCCCACTTTCGACAATGAATACATCAAGCAGACAGAAAATTAATAAGGTGATACTGGACTTAAATTGAACTTTTGACAAAATTGCCCTAACAGACATATACAGAACTTCCCTTCCAACAGAAGCAGAGTACTTATTTTCCTCTAGTGTACACAGAACATTCTCCAGGATAGATTGCATGTTAGGCCACAAAAAAAGCCCTAACAAACTTAATAAGATTGAAATAATATTTAGTATAATTTTAGACCACAATGATATGAAACTATAAGTTAATAACTGGAGTAATCTTGTGTGGTTCACAAATACGTGGAAATTAAACAACATGCTCTTGAACAATCAATGGGTCAAAGAAGAAATCAAAAGAACAATTTAAAAACATCTTCAGGCAAATGATAATGGAAACACAATATACCCAAACTTATGGGATGCAGCAAAAGCAGTTCCAGGAGGAAAATTTATAGCAGTAAATGCCTACAATTAGAAAGAAGAAAGACCCCAAATAAATATTCTAACATTACCCCTCAAGGAATGCAAAACAAATAAACAACTAACCAAAAATTAGCTGATGGAAATAATAAATATCAGAACAGCAATAAATCAAATAAAGTACAGAAAAAACATAAAAATAATTAATAAAACTAAAGTTCACTTTTTGAAGAACAACAAAATTTACAAACTCTTAATGAAAAGAAAAGACTGAAATAAATAAAATCAAAAATAAAAGTGAGGAAATTCTAACAGGCTTCTCAAAATAAAGAGGATTGTAAGGGAATATTACGAAGAATTATATGCCAACAAATTGGATAAACTAGAGAAAATGGATAAATTCCTAGAAAAATATAAGCTACCAATATTAAGTCAATTAAAGTGATTTGAGAAGTAATCAAAACCCTTCCCACAAAGAAAAGCCCAAAACCGGATGATTTTAGAGCTGAATTTTACCAAACATTCAAAAATAATTTATATCAATATTTCTAAAACTCTTCTGAAAAATAAAGCTAGAGGTATACTTCCAGACACATATTATGGGGCCAGCATCATCTTAACACCTAAGTTAGATAAAGATATCACAAGAAAACTATGGTTAATTTCTCTGAGGAACATTCATGCAAAAATTCTTAGTAAAGTATTATCAAAACAAATCCAACAACACATGAAAAGATTATACATTGTGTTCATGTGAGATTTTTCCATGGCATGCAAAACTGATTTAAAGTACATAAATCTATCAGTGTGATACATCACATTAACAGGATCATCATAATTAACACACAAAAAAGCATTCAACAAAATCCAACATCCTTTCTTGATAAAAACCTTCAACAGTTTAGGTATAGAAGGAACATTTATAATAATAAAGACTTTATGAAAAACCTACAGCTAACATTATAATCACTGGAGAGAACTGAAAACTTCCACTAAGATCTGGTAAGGCAAGGATGCCTACTCATGCCACTTCTATTCAACATAATACTGGAGCACTAGCAAGAATAATCAGACAAGAAAAAGAAATTAAATGTATCTAATTGAAAAAGAAGAAGTAAAATTATCTCTATTTGCAGATGATGTGGTCCTATATGCAAAAACCTCCAAAGATACCACAAAAACGTTATTACTAATAAATGAAATCACTAAATTGCAGAATACAAAATCAGCATACAAAAATCAGTGGCATTTTTCTACACAAATAATGATCTAACTGAAAAGAAATAAAGAAAAACCCCATATACAATAACATTGAAAAAATAAAATAAAATACTTTGGAATAATTTTAACCAAGGAGGTGGAAAACTATATTGGTACGGTAAAACTTTACATTAAAACTATAAAATATTGATGAAAGAAATTGAAGAAAACACAAATAAGTGGAAAGATAGCCCATTGCTCATGGATTGGAGGATTTAATGTTATTAAAATATCCATACTATCAAGAGCAATACACAGATTCAATGCAATCCCTATCAAAATCCCAATGGCATTCTTCACAGAAATAGTAAAATTATCCTAAAATTTGTATGAAAACATAAAAGACCCCAAGTAGGCATAGCTATTCTGAGAAAGAACAACAAAGTTGGAGGCATCACACTTCCTGATTTAGAAGTATATTACAAAGCTATAGTAATCAAAACAGTAGCTTACTGGCATAAAAACAGAAACATAGATCAGTGTGGCACAGGACAGAGACCCCAGAAATAGATCCAAATGTATATGGTCAACTAAGTCTTGACAAGCACACCAGGAAGACACAATAGGGAAAAATAGTCACTTTAATAAATGGTGTTGGTAAAACTGGGTTTCCACATATAAAAGAAGGAAATTGGATCCTTAACCTACATTATACACAAAAATCAACTCAAAATGGATAAAAGACCTAAGTATAAGACCAGAAATAACAAAACTTCTAGAAGAGAACATGGGGGAAATGTTTCTGGCTGTTGGACTTGGCAATGGTTTTCTGTATTTCATATCAAATGCTCAGGCCACAAAAGCAAAAATGAATAAATGGAATTACATGAAACTAACAAGCTCTGCACAGCAAAGGAAACAGCTAACAAAATGAAACAGCTGCCTATGAAATGGGAAAGATGTTCACAACTCATATATCTGATAAAGGGTTAATATCCAAAATTTTATAAAGAACTCATACAGTTCAATCGTGGAAAAACTAATAACCTGATCAAAAAATGGGCAAAATACCTGGAAACACATTTCTCCAAAGAAGGCATAAAAATAGCCAGCATGCATATGGAAAGGTGTTCAACATCATTAATTATCAGGGTAATGCAAATGAAAACCACTATGGGATATCACCTCATATCCATTAGATGGCTATTATCAAAAAGCAAAAGATAACAAATGTTGACAAATGTGTAGAGTAAAGGAAACTCTTGTACTCTGTTCTTGAGAATGTAGATTGTTACAGCCATTTTGGAAAACAGAATAGAGGTTTCTAAAGAAATTAAAAATAGAACTACCATATGATCCAGCAATCCGTCTTCTGGGTATATACTCAAAGGAAATGAAGTCACCACATCATGAACATATTTGCATTCCCATGTTCATTGTGGCATCATTCACAATAGCAAAGGGATAGAAACAACCTGTGTCTGCTGATAAACAAATGGATAAAGAAACTGTGTTACATATATACAATGGAATACCATTTCGTTCTAAAAAAGAATGAGATTTTGCCAGTTGCCACAACATAGAGGAAGCTGGAGACACTACGTTGTTAAATAGGTCAGACACAGAAAAATATTACATCATCTCATTTATATGTTAAACTTTAAAACAACAACAAAAAAAATTAAAAAATACAGATATACAGAAGAAAACCATGGTTACCAGGATTGGAAGAAAGGGGAAATGAACAGATATTCAGATGAACAGGTCAGAGGATACAAAGCAGCAGGTATGTAGGATGAACAAGTCTAGAGATCTAGTGTACAACATATAACTTTCCAACTTTAGCAACCACCATTATTAAAATTAAACAAGAAAATGTACAAGCAAAAACTTAATTTCTTCATAAAGTTACCAATATTTATTTCTAAGAGCTCTTAGAGATGCCTATGTCTTATCTACTGCACAAATATGACTCATATTCAGAGCTAATACTCCGGTTAGAATGATAAAATGACAATGCCTGTATGTCTGGCTGTCTTTGAGTTTGTGTTGGAGTTGCATATAAGCATTTCAAATATCCAGCTCTCATTATTACTAAATCATTTTTTTCATATAGCTACCAATTACCACAACAGTTGTCAAATCAGACAAGTAAATAATATAAACCCATTTTGTGAAAAAATAAAAAAAATTATAATTTATACAACTTAAAAAAGCATTACCTCTATCTGTTTCCTATATTTTAAAGCAACAAGGGTTGTTTGAGTATATTTTTATCCCTCTGGCGCTTAGAATAAAAATTTTAGTTTAGGAGGAAGTTTTTTATTAAATTGAGAAAGCAAGTTGAGGCTGATAGCACAGAAATGGTTGCTATCTTATTTGTGTATGTATGACTCAAGGTTACGCAGGTAAGCCTGAGGCTACATAAATATGAATGTGCCCAAATCTGGAATGATTTTAAATCCTCTAATGATGTAGAAAGCAGGAAAGCAAATTAGAAGGATGACATTATTGCTAAGCAAATTTGAGAATAGGATACCTCTAAAGGGAAGTAAATTATATTCACTGGCTAAAAAAACTTATACTTTTTTATTTAGTATTTTTTTGAATTTAGAGATATTCAGAGTATCTCTTCTGTGATATGCTTGATAAAAGATATTGAAAAGTGTTGTTATTGAACAAACCTAAAAATTTAAAGGTGATATATATCTCTGATATGTTAGTAAATAATGAAACTGATCTAGCCTTAGGAATATGAGAATTTTCATGTAGTATATCAAAATAATATCTATGGTTTCAAGTTTATGTCATTACTTTAAAAAATATTTCATATGAAGTAGAAGTAATTTAATAGGGAACTATGCATACATTTATATTTTAACTTTTATTGAGGTATATATACAGAAAAGAACATAAATCAGAATTTTAAAAGTTATAATTATTACAAAGTGAACATATCCATTGAACACATCCAGATCAAGAAATAGCACATATCCTGCATCGCAGAAGCCCTCCCTTTTGTCCTTTCCCAACCATTATCTCTTCTTGGCTTCCCAAAAATATGCCTTATCCTGACCTGTATCACTGTATATTAGTTTTGCTTGTTTTTTTGAACTTGATATAAATGGAATCATACAGAATGTATTCTTTGATACCTGGCTTCTTTCATTTACTTAATGCCTTGAGCTTCATCCATAAGTTTGCGCGTCAAAGTGGTTCTTGCATTTTGATTGCTGGTTAGATCACTCTTCATGAGTATTTCAGTTTATTTACCTATTTTGCTGTTGAAATAATTTTTACTTTTATTTTTTAAGTTGGCAGATACAGTCATACATTTACTCTGTACAACATGATGTTCAATTCCAAAGTATAGATACACTGTGGAAGGACTAAACCTAGCTAATTAACACATGCATTACCTCACAAAGTTACCATTTTTGTGGTGAGAACACTTTACATTTATTCTCCTAGCATTTTTCAAAAAGAATATATTAACTTTAGTCATCATGTTATTCCCAAATCATCTTGGAGTTATTCCCCCTATTTAACTGAAATATTGTAGCCTTTGGCCAATACCTCCCAACTACCCTCTCCCCCTCCAACCACGCTGGCTGCCGGCAACCACCATTCTATTCTCTATCAGATCAGTAGTTGAATTCTTTTTTGATTGTTTCTAATTTTTTGACTCATACAGTTGCAGCATTAATAATACATGTCTTTTTGGTGTCCATACACATATATTGCTGTTGAGCATATATAACTAAGGTATAATGGTTACATTACAGAGTATGTCAAACAGTTTTCCAAGGTTATTCACCAATTTACACACTCACTTGCAGTGTGTGATTGTTCTAGAGTTTCCATGTCTTCACCAGAACATGATATTTTCAGTATTTTAAATTCTGGCCATTCTGATTGTCATGTAGTGATATCTCATTATCATTTAATTTTCATGTCAAAGTTGTTAATGAGGTTGAATGAGGTTGATCACCTTTTAATAATTTTTTGGCCATTGGAAGGTCCTCTTTTATAACATGCTTATTCAAGTCTTTTGCAAATTTTATTTTCTCTTTCTTGTTAATTTGTAGGAGTTTCTCATACTTTATTTTGGATCCAAGTCCTTTACTGACTTATATGTATTATAAACAATCTTCTCCAACTTCTGACTTAAATTTTCCTTTTACCATCACAGTGGTGACTTCTGATAAAAAGATGTGCCTTCTTATCAATAGTTTTCTTTTTGATTACTGCTTTTCAAGTCTTATTTAAGACATAGGTGTTTTTCCTGTATTTCATTTTCTAGAAATTTTATTGTTCATTTTACCTTTCATACTTACAACTGTAATCTATCTGGAATAGATTTGTATGTATGACATGAAGTAAGAGGCTGAGTTTTATTTTTTTCCTTATGTATATCCATTTGATCAATTTCGATTTATTTAAATGGCCGTCCTTTTCTCGCTGCTGTGCAGCAACACTTTTGTCATGACAATGCCTACAAATACCTCATTTGCTTCTTGATTCTATTCTGTTCCATCAGCCTACTTGTTTGTATTCACATTACTCTTACATTGTCTTTATCACTATAGATTTATAACAGATCTTTATCTACTATTAATATATCAAGCTTATTCTTTTTCAAATTTGTTTCGAATATTCTTGGCTCGTTTTATTTCTGAACAGATTTTAGTATCAGCCTAGCAGTTTCAAACACAAAAACATAGAGATAGAGAGAGAGACTTTACATTGAGTTTACAGATTGATACAGTGAAAAAGTCCATGTTAACAAGTATATCTCTTTGTTTATTTAGGACTTTAATTTCTCTCATTAATGATTTTTGGCTTACTGTGTGAAAATCTTGCATATCTTTTTATATTTAAGAAATTTTATTTTTATGCTATGGTCAATGGTATTGTTTACATTTGCATTGTTTGGTCCTGATATAACAACATGTAACTGTTTTTGTATAATGACCTACTTTCTGAAGCTCTTCCCTAGGTCACTTACTAATTGTAGTAGTTTTAATGTATATATGTATGATTGTATTATGTACAGAGTCATGTAGTTTGAGAAAAGTATCAATTTTATTTCTTCTTTTATGCCGTTTATTTCTTTTTCTTACTTTATTCCTAGGATCCTCCAGTAAAGTATTTAATAGAATTGGTGGTAAAGCTCATTTTTGTCTCATCCAGATTATCAGGAAGAAAGCTTTCAATATTCATTATTAAGGAAAATGATTTTAGCGTTTTTTGTTATTAATGTATTATTTGTTTGGAGAAAAGCTATCAAATTAACAAAGTTTCTATTTTTGGTGTTTGGGGATTTTATCTATGTTTTTTCTTCATCTTCTGATGACCATGTGACTTTTCCCCCTCTTATTGTATTAGGAGTTAATGTGGTGAATTATAGTGACTGATTTTTTTAAGTGTCAAATAATTCTTACAATCTTGAAATAAATACATCTTGGTTAATATATTATGCTTTTTAAATATAGCTGAATTTAATTTGCTGACATTTTGTTGAAGATTTTTTTTTTTTTTTGGTAGACCTTGTTTTTAGAGCAATTTTAGATCACAGCAAAATCTTGTGGAAAGTTCAGAGCTTCTATATAACTTATGTTTTCATACATGCACAGCCTCCCCTACTATGAACATCTCACATTACGGCTGTATCTCCTTTAAAATTGATGAACCTATATTGATACTTCATTATCATCCAGAATCCATAATTTAAATATATTTTCATTCTTGGTATTGAACATTCTATGAAGTTTAAGAAAAGTATTGGGACATGTATCCATCATTATAGCATGATTTTACCTGCCCTAAAAATCTTCTATGCTCCACCTGTTATCCCCCCCTTCCTTTCTATTTTTGGAGATTTCTTTAAAATCTAGATTTTTAGTCAAGATTGATCTCTTATTTTCCTTTCTTATACTCTTACTGGTTTTGGTTTCAGGGTTTTGCTCGTCTCATAAAATGGGCATGGAAGTCTTTTTCCCCACTATTATCTGGAAGATTTTATGTACAATTAATTTTATTTAAATGTTTTGAAGTATTTAAAAATCAAATAAAACTCTCTGGGCCAGAAGTGACATTATGGGAAGGTTTTTAAGTTATGAATTCAATTTCCTCTGATGCAGACTGCTTCTTAAATCTGTGGCTTGATATCTTTCACTTATTTTCAGAACTTTTCCGTCTCTTCAAATACTTCTACTTTATTTTCCCTTCTTAAACTTTGATACTTTAATGACACATATGTTAGAACTTTATACCATATCACCTATATTTCATAGGCTCTGTTTGATGATTTTTCTGCTTTTTTTTCACAGTTGCATTTAGATGATTTTATTGTAACCTCTAGTTGTATCTAAACTTTCACTGAGTTTATAATTCCTTAACATTTTTCAGTTTAAATATTTTCATTTGATTCTTTATTATAATTTCCAGTTCTCTGCTAATATTCTACGTATATTTCCTGAACATATTCATCCGAATTATATTTAAGTCTATAGCAAAAATAACTGATTTTATGTGTGTCTTTCTAATGTCTCTTTTTTCTCTTGAGAGTTTAATCATATGGTCTTGTCTTCCATTATATCACTGTTATAAGAAAATAGCTATTTTGGCCGGGTGCGGTGGCTCGTGCCTGTAATCCCAGCACTTTGGGAGGCTGAGGCGGGTGGATCACGAGGTCAGGAGTTCGAGACCAGCCTGGCCAACATAGTGAAACCCCATCTCTACTAAAAATACAAAAAATTAGCCAGACATGGTGGCGGGTGCCTGTAATCCCAGCTACTCGGGAGGCTGAGGCAGGAGAATGGCTTGAATCTGGGAGGCAACGTTATAGTAAGCCGAGATCATGCTCTTGCACTGCAGCCCGGGTGACAGAGCAAGACTCCATCTCAGGAAAAAAACAAACAAGCAAACCAACAAAAAACAGAAAGAAAAAAGAAAAGTAGCTATATTGAGATACCAGATGTTTTAATATCCCCACAGAGTGATTCTTATTCTGACAGGCAATTGTCTTAAGGGAAGATCACTTCTATTCAATTAGGAATGGAGCTGACTTGAAGCTAGACTCCAATATTTGAGAGGGTTGGTTTCTTTCCAGTTTACCTCCATTATTAGGTATACCTCTTCAGGTGTGCAAACTGAATACCTGGGTGTTTTATGTCACCTTTTTTCCATTGTGAATTTTAATCTTCGATTTTCCTTTCCCAAGAAATTATTATGACTGGATTTACCATTTAGTTTCAACACCTGTCAGTCAGCCACATAGTTTTTTTTCAGTTTCTCAGCTCTTCAATTACTGTTTCCAATTAGCAAGTGTCCCAAGAAGGAAAACAGTGAGACAATCAGTCTTATGTCTCTCTACATTTTTCTTTTTAACCTTTTGATGCCTTAAGTGCTATTGCCTTTGAGTTCTCTGATGTGTTCAAAAGGTATTTCATTTTTATATTTTTTCCAGCTTGTTTGGTTGTACTTGAGAAAAAGAGAGAGATAGAGGGTTGTACTTGAAAAAGGGAGAGAGAGAGAGATGAGAAAGAAATGAGAAATTGTTGGGCAAAATGCTAGTCAGCCATTCACAGAAGAGTCAAATACATGTGTGATATTAACACTAGCGTCTTTACATTTTAAAAGTGAATTCTAATGGGGAGCAAATAGAAGAAAATTGAATGTAGGGAAAAGGAAGATAACCATAGGTATATTGATGGCAAAAAATAATGATAATCTGTCACGTGAACCGGAAGTCGACGAGGCATCACTGAAATAATCTGTTTTTATTTAACATCTGTTGGCACAAGTGAAGAGTAATTTTTGCTTGTTTGGTAGTTTATGGACCTTGAAGGAAATATTCACTTTTATTTTTTATTTTTTTGCCCTCACTTTATTCCCTGAAAATTCTTCATCAGATTTGTCTTTAGCTTTTTATTCATTTCTATTTTGGACAAAAATTAATTTGACAACATTATCATTTTTCCATTTCCCTTTTGCTTAATTTTCAGCTTCATTTTAGTCTTGTGTTCAATTTTATATAAAATTAGGGAAAGGTGCATAGGTCTCATGCCCATTCATTTTCTCTCCTCTCCTTTTTTTCTATTCTGAATATTATTATTTTGTTTAGTTTATAGTATTATAGATTTTAAAGTAGATAAATCTTTCCATGTGTTACCATCATCAGAAATTATCTACACATTTAATAGTCAATAATAATCTATGACAGCATTCTCCAATAAACTAATCTCTACAATATGATAGGCGCATGTGATTATTAAACTCTTGAATTGGGTTAGTATTACTGAGAAATTTATATTGTAAGTTTTTTTAAATTTTAACTAATTTAAATTTTAAATGGCCACATGTGGCTAGTAGCTACTATATTGTACAGTCAGATCTAGAGCATATATAATTAACTTAGGTAAATTTACCATCCAGAGGGCCCAAACTACTCTACAAAAATGTCTAATTTTAACTTTTGTAAAATGTATATTTACACAAAATATATTTTTGAATTTTCCACTGTAGACATTTATTCCTTTGTATTATTAATAAAATAATGTCAAGGTCATTAATGAGGAATTTAGCTGTTGAAAAGGTTACTATTTTTTTTTTTTTACAAACCACTATACTTCTTGAAACAATAAGAAGATACCTGATGCCTAAGATAACTACAAAATATAGATTTATACTAAGATTTGTTGTTTCAATTATTATCATGGTTACAAAAAGGGCAAATCACTTAGTGTAGTTTTGTTTACTAAAAGGAATTGAGAGTTAAATTGTATTTGATTAAATATTTATGATATATTGTTTCATTAATTATATCTTATTCCTAAATTTTATTTAGATTTGTATTCTGTTTATGTTCATTAGTATTATACAATTAGCAGTCTGTAATTGATAAAATAACAATAACTTTTTGATAGTTTGAGGAATTTTAATACAAAAATAAATGGATAGTTTCTAGCATATTTAGGGAAAGAAGTCATCCGTAAAGACTTTGACATTTTTCTAAACCACTAATGATCTCACAATTTTTCCTTTGCATTCAATAAATAGTAAAGTGATTTTAATGGAAATGGAAGGGATTTTTCTGACTTTCAGAGACGAAATCACTTTTATCATCCATTGTGGAATATTGTACCTTTCAATTTATTAGTGCCAGCATGACGATTGCTATAATAATGATATTAAAAAGAACAGTAAACAAGTTTAGGAACAAAAGCAATAGGAATATACTGCAAAAACATAGTAATAAATACTAAGTTTTAAAATACATAATAGTGAAATTTGCCATCAGATAAGAGCTCAATGATAATGCATGGTTTATTATTATAATCACTTACTTAGATTAATTGTAGTTTATGTGGTAGAGACTGGGAGATAGTCAAAAAAAATTACAACTTGCAAAAATGCTGGTAATATCAATATATCAGGTGTCCCTTGATTTGCTAAAAATCTGTATTTTAATTTTTTAATTGACAATGTTGTACATCACGTTTTTAATAGTGAATGTTTTTGAAGTTCTCGATCTCTAGTTTCATATATAAGCCAAAGACATGGGCATTTGAACCATCTAGATTTCTTTAAACTAATTTATGGCTTAACAGGCATTGGAAATGTGATATTAAGACCTGTAAAATTATTCATTTTGGTTGCTGTTTGCCTACACTGCTGGGATCAGCCAAACCTATCATGTTATAAATTTTAATGTGTTATATAAATGTATGATGTCTTTCATCATAGGAGTTTTCTAAAATATCAGAAAAGTGTTTGAATAACATATGATTAAAAACATGGACCTACTTTTCAGTCCTAGGATTATCAACATTATGGCCTTTATGTTTTTTATTTTGTCTTGTTTTTACATAGCATTTAAAGTTATAGGTATATCAACCTCATTTTAAACATTAAAACTTTACACTAATCTTTGTTATACTTTAACCTACTTTTAATAATTTAATGCTTAAATAATTTTTTCATTCTGCTATAACAGTTCCCTCGGATGAGGTCATTTTTGATCATCAAATTTTAATCTCAAATTATAAATATATACATTTGATTACTTAAATTTTATCTCAAATTGAAAATGGATATGTAATTTGTCAAAAAAATTGTGTGGTTTTTTTTTTCCTAGTCTCTGTCTCTTATTCATTCTCTTCCTTGCTCTCCCATTTTCTTCCTTACTTTTTGTGCCCCTTCCTTGTTCTCAAAGGTTTAAAGATTACCCTAGCAGCATTGCATACTGTTAGAGGGTACTCACAAAAATTATTCAAATAATTTCTCAACAAAGACTAGTAATAGGTTATTCTCTTATCTGAAATTTAAAATGATGCTTCTGTGTCTATATCAGGACATGCAAATTTTACCTTTGGCATTTATTGTGCTAAAGAACTGCTCCTAGATAATTTTGAATATGCAGTTGAGAAATATACCAGTGGGCAGCTACTCAAATATTATTTTTGACAGTGGATTGTACCATTATGTGAAGTCCTATAACGATGCCTAATTATTAAACCAATCATACTCTAAATTTTGGGAATCTGTTCAGATAACAGTTTACTTATAAAACATTAAGAAATAGATTGTCTTAGCTGCATTTCGTGACACTTGCATACCCACACATATACATGCATAAAGATCCATGTCAGAATAAATTATTAGCATAATGATTTGAGCAGGAATTGAGTATGTAGTATTAAATTAAATTTTTTCTTCATCCAGGCCAGTGTAAGAATTCTGTTGTTTCTTCAGAAAGTCATGATCTACCTCTACACTGTCCCATATGGTAGCCTCTGGCCTCATGTGGTTATTGAACTCTTGAAATACCCTCACGTGGCTATTGAGCTCTTGAAATGTGGCAAGTCCAATTTGAGATTTGGTATTTAAAAAAGACTGGAAGATGTCTCACCAGTAATTTTTATATTCATTGCATGTTGAAATAATAACATTTTGGATATATGTATTTTAATAAAATATATTATTAGAGCTAATTTGAACTTATTCTTTTTTTTCTCTGAATGTGGCTACTAGAAAATTTTAAACTAGATATATTTTTTGGATTTGTAGCTCACATTATATTTCCATTGGACCATGCCAATTGTATTAGCCCATTTTGCATTGTTGTAAAGGAATACCTGAGGCTGGATAATTTATATAGAAAAGAGATTTATTTCGGCTCATGGGTCTGCAGACTGTACAGGAAGCACGATGCCACATCTGCTTCTTGTGTGCCCTCAGAAAGCCTACAATCATGGTGGAAGGCTCAAGGAGAGCAGGCATCTCCCATAGCGAGAGAGGAAGCAAAAGGGAGGAGAGGAAGTGCCTGGCTCTTTAAACCAGCTATCATGCGAATAAGTAGAGTAAGTGAGAACTCACTTATTACCATGGGGAGGACATGAAGCCTTTCCACTAGGCCCCACCTTCAACACTGGGGGGTCACATTTCAACATGAGATTTGGAGGGAACAGATATCCTAACTATATCACCAATTTAGTTCATCCTCATGGCTCCAACTACATTATTACAAAAAATAAAATGTAATAAGGTAATTTTATTCTCTGAATATCTTTATATTAGCAGATTTTTTTAAAATTTTCTCAGAAAACGAATGTGGATTAGTAACAGCACATTGGATGTTTTATCACAATTTAACTAAAACCTTTTTGACACCCTTATAGATTTAAAGGTATCATCTTCTATAGATGAAAATTACCATGAATAATTCTAGGTGATTGCACTTCACATATAGACATCATTTATCAGTGATTCATTTATACTCAGAAATTAATTATTGTGTATTTTCAATCACTGTTTAAAACCTCTATTTTCTGTAGAATAATTAAACTGTTACTTTTTTCTCACTACTGCAGTCAAATGCACCTTCAGGGCCAAGATTATCTATAAAAGTTGGGGAAGATGTTAAAATAAAATTGGTAACGTGAGAACTTGAGAATTTTCTTTGTTTTGTGGCCCATCTTCTGTTGAAGTTCATGCTATCTCTTTGTAATACCCTCTCCCCACTCTTCAGACCTCCTTTAGCCTCTTTAATCAACAAGTCACAGACTTTCTTTTTACTCTCCACTGCTATGATACTTGAGTGATTTTTAATACTATCTTGAAGAGAATCCTTCTATGAAAATACTCCTCTTTCCCTCTGTGTCTTTCACTGTTAGACCTTGTCAGCTACCATAAACACTATCATCCTTCAGAACAGACAGGTTTTCAAGATCTGTAAGTTTGAAATTGCCTTCTGTCTATGACACCCTATTTTTCTCACCTTGCCTTCATTTTCATCAAACTTTTTCTTATGTGACTTCTAGTCATTTACCTCACTATTTTTCCTTGTATTTTTCTTTTATTCTGGTTATTACTGCCTTGCCTTCCTATAATTCCTGCCTAGTCTAGAGTTTACAGACAGCTTTTCCAGCATCGATTTCCCATCCCCTGTATCACACCCCAATATGTGCTACCCCCGCTTAGCCTCCCAGGTCACTGATTGAGTCCATAAAAAACAACTGGCTGTTCTCAAGTCTTTTCACATTTATGTTGTGTACTGAAAATATCCTAGATTAGTAATTCCAGAATTTTGCTCTCCTCAAGGCACTGTTCTTTTTTTCTCAATTTCCACACTCTAAGAAACCAACATGACTCTTCTTTCACTTAGAAGAACAAGTCAAACTGGTGTTAATTTTGCTAACTCCCCACCTCTGTACTTTATCATTCTGAGCATCTAGAAATGTTTAAATACCTAAAAATTTCATGTACTTTGATTGGTCTTGGGGTTATAAAGATACATGTTCCTAAGGAGCTCATAGTGCAGTGTGGGAAATAGACAAAAACAAAAGAAGTCTAGAATGAGATACATGTTCATAGCAAAGACAGAAACAGAATGTTATTGGAACATAGGAGTGGAAGTATTTGAATCTCCATGAATCTTTATGAAATGATATGAAAAATTAAGGGAATAGTAAAATATACTACATTGTTCAGGATCAGTAGACAGGTTTTTGTTTGTCAACTGTTTGTGTTTTACTTTGATGATAAATGAATTAACTCTTTGAACACACACACACACACTTTTTATATATATATAAACAGGTCCTGAGGGCATTTGAAAATGAAAAAAAAAAAACCATAAACACCCATGCTCTCAATGAACCACTAATGGGGTCAACACAATTGTATTTTCCTATTTCATTTTTTCCATTCTGCGATATGGTGCTTTCTGCCAAAGATGGTTATTCTCCTTCATCTTTTAGTACTCTTGTATTCCTTTTGATTGAAGAACCTTTTTGACTTCCAAGGCCACAGTGGCATTTACTTCTTTACCAGCTATTTCTCCTACATATGTCCTTGGAATAGGAAAAATATATACTCGAAATTAGAGTAATCTTTATCATAGGATCTCACAAGAAGGAACAAATTCATATTTATAAGAATATTTGCTACAAAGGACACGAACTCATCATTTTTTATGGCTGCATAGTATTCCATGGTGTATATGTGCCACATTTTCTTAATCCAGTCTATAATTGTTGGACATTTGGGTTGGTTCCAAGTCTCTGCTATTGTGAATAATGCCGCAATAAACATACATGTGCATGTGTCTTTATAGCAGCATGATTTAGAGTCCTTTGGGTATATACCCAGTGGACATGGATGAAATTGGAAATCATCATTCTCAGTAAACTATCGCAAGAACAAAAAACCAAACACCGCATATTCTCACTCATAGGTGGGAATTGAACAATGAGATCGCATGGACACAGGAAGGGGAATATCACACTCTGGGGACTGTGGTGGGGTCGGGGGAGGGGGGAGGGATAGCATTGGGAGATATAGCTAATGCTAGATGACGACTTAGTGGGTGCAGCGCACCAGCATGGCACATGTATACATATGTAACTAACCTGCACAATGTGCACATGTACCCTAAAACTTAAAGTATAATAAAAAAAAAAAGAATATTTGCTGCCTTAGCCAATACTTATGTATGTATTTTTTGTGTATATCCTTACTTAGAATATAGCAATCAAATTTGAAGCTAAAATTAGCAGAGACAATGTCAAGGTGAAATATATTTTATCTTTGATCATTAGATGAACATGGCAGATCGATTACAGAGATCAACTCAATTGCTCTTTTAAAAACTGAAAAGCACTAGCTGTGAATTCTACTTTGGAAGTACCTCACTCCAATTCTGTGATGTATGTTTGGTTACATTTGGGCCCAAACAAGAAATGACTCTCATCATTATACAGTGTGATGTATTTGTTATATTGCTGTATTCCTCTGACATAATGAGTGTGGTTAACCAATGTTTTTAAAATGTAAATACAATTATTTAGATTTATTTTCCAGGAATAATTTGAATTCACTGTCTCATATTCAGGTTCAAAACATTATTTGTGGCTGGAGAACGATGTGATGTAGAGACCCTGGAATGGTCCAAAAATGTCTTCAGAGTACCTGTCTTAGACCATTGGTGGCAAACTGGTGAGCATTTTCCTAACATGTACATAAATAGTAAAGAAATGTTCCAAAAAGCTGTAAGGATTGGAGGAAACTTTTGAGCTACGACCAGCAGATCAGACACAAACTCAGGATTCGAGTGGTTCAGGTTTCAGTAAAAATAAGCAATTTTTTTTATTGATGTGTTATTAATAATGTCTTCATAAGTGACATTGATGCCACCATTCTCTTGGTCCCTAGGTATAAAGTACTAAAGACCTCTTTATCTTCTCTTCTTTGTTTCTTATATCTGGTAAGTTACTAAGTCTCAGATTTTCCTTTGAAGTGTCTGTTGGGTTCATTCCACCTTCAGTATTCCCCTTGCCTTTGAGCTCTGGCAGCTGCATTATCCTCTGTCCTGATTTAAAGTTTCCTAATCACTCATCTCTATTCTCTCTGCTTTTTGATACACCCTGCACACTGCTCCCAGAGTCCTTTTATGAAGCCCTGTTCCTCTCATAGGACTCTCTGGCCACCTTCTTGTGTTCTATAATATCTAATATATTCTGCCTAGCATTAAAGGCAGAGAAATTTATTTTTCTTCAAAACAATTGTCATTACATATATAATTTGTTCATTTAATTTATTTTGTTTATTCCCTATAGTCCTCCCTCTAAGTGTTCCCTGGGAAACAAATTTTCATATTAAATGGATCAACTATAAACTTTGGAATAAGCAGACAACCACCACAACAATAACTCTTTCTGCTTCTTCTTTTGAGGGATGGCTATATATATGAGAATGGGTACATTGTCTAGAAGCCATTTACCTCCTCACAAAGTACAGAGATTTAAAAAAAATTTGACTCACTGAAAGCAGCTATGAGCCATGGGAGCCCTACAACCTTCATATGTACATATTTTATTTTAGTCCCACTTAGTTCAATGAATTAGATCAACCTTTTTATATACATATTTTCAGTATTCTCACCTTCTCTGCATCTGGGGCAGAATATCAAATTTGGGTTAAAAATTAGTGAGATTACTTTGCAAAAAATTAGCTCTGATTGTAAAAATGATTTTCATGTAGAAGATTAACTGAATGACTAAGTGTCAAATGCGGTGTTTGATACTTCAGAAATTTCTGATTCTGACAAATTACACTTTTTATATTATGTCCTTGAATATTGTTCTTTAAAAATGTGTTTTCTGACTGGGCACGGTGGCTCACGCCTATAATTCCTGCACTTTGGGAGGCAAAAACAGGCAGATCACTTGAGATCACTTGAGGTCAGGAATTAGAGACCAGCCTGGACAACATGGTGAAACCGCATCTCTACTTAAAATACAAAAAATTAGCCAGGCGTGATGGAGCGTGCCTGTAATCTCAGCTACTCGGGAGGCTGAGAATTGCTTGAACCCAGGAGGAGGAGGTTGCGGCGAGCCAAGATCCTATCATTGCACTCCAGCCTGGGCAACAGAGCAAGACTCTGTCAAAAAAAAGAAAAAAAAAAAAAGAAAGAAAGAAAGAAAAAAATGTTTTCTACATCCTTTCTAATATGAAATATAAAATGAATAATCAGAGCAGAGGACACTTTCCTTACATAAGATGAAAATCAGAAAGAAGCTTTCTATTCCTTCCAGTTTTATTTACTAAGGGGAAAATTATTTAAACTCAGATTTGTAACTCTTTAGAAAATACAAAGTATAAGAAGGAATTTTGAGAACAATCAATGCTATGTGTAGAAATACATAAAAACAAGTGAAGAATTATTGCATCTGCAAGAAGAATGTTTACAGTATTTATGTATCCCCTATTAGCCAGGAAAGCTTTAACAGTTATTTTCTTGGTCATGAACTAGAAAATGTTTTGTCACCTTTAACATAATTTCTCTTATCTGTTCAAAATGGGGGACTACTTTCCACACAAACGTGACCCGACACAAATGCTTGCAGAAAAGTTGTTTTTCCCTCTTCAAGGTGACTGTGCCAAAACTCACTGAAGAAAACTAGCACATTCACAAATAAAATTATAAAATTCTTTTACTTTTTCTTATAGACACCTTTGTACATAATAGCCTGTGTGGGTTTATGTAGTTAGTTTATTCAGGCTTACAAAAAAGGTCACTGAAGCCTGTGACAGAAGCATATGAGGCCCCTGGTGGATACTCAGTTCCACGAGAATTTGCAATTTTTCTTTAATGTATTGTTCCAAGGGAATTAATAGCTACATTGTGTCAGTGTGCTGTCACTGTAATCAGGTTGGAGTGACTGTTAATTGCCATGGAAAACATGTGGAGTTTACTAATAAAATGAATGATTCTTTCCATTTCCATTGTCCTCATCCCGTTTGCTTTTACAGCCTTTGTTTGGTATTCTGTCCTATTAAACTACACAAATATATTTGAATGGGTAGATGGGTAGCTAGTAGCTAGATCGCTAGATTATTTTGTGCTTTGTAAAATAATTTCACTATAGGTGATGCAGAGGTTGGCTAACAGGAAACTAGTTAGGATCTCTATACGTTTGCATAGAAAAAAATCAATTTATCATTTTCAAAGTTGTATGTTGTGGTGAGTAGTTATAAAATGATACTGAAGGGCTGGGTGCGGTGGTTCAAGCCTGTAATCCCAGCACTTTGGGAGGCCAAGGTGGGCGGATCACGAGGTCAGGAGTTTGAGACCAGCCTGACCAACATGGTGAAACCCGTCTCTACTAAAAATACAAACAAATTAGCCAGGTGTGGTAGTGGGTGCATGTAATCCCAACTACTTGGGAGGCTGAGGCAGGAGAATGGCATGAACCTGGGAAGTGGAGCTTGCAGTGAGCTGAGATCGCACCACTGCACTCCAGCCTGGGTGATAGAGCGAGACTCTGTCTCAAATAAATAAATAAATAAATAAAAATAAAAATAAAATAAAATTTCAACCATTCTTTCCTAAGGTGCTATCAAATTGATGTTTGATTCTGGGTGAAAGGGCAAGTATGTTATGAGTTATTATGAAATATTACAAAAAGATAAACATCTGGTATTCCAAGTGCATTAATGAGTTTCCTAGTTTTGTATATCAAATAGATGGTGGTACATTTCCCCAGGAAGTATGCTAGGAAACACATGTTAATGTTTAAGAGAAGGTTAGCTTTAACCAAATAATACTTTGCTTTATTTCAAATTTCAAGTTTTCTACAGGGTCCCTTTTTCTTGTTATTGACTTAGAAGTTGATATTTTTTACATACTTGCACACTTTTATGAGCCTTTCATATAAATTCATATGTATATGAATAATTCATGAATTTGCTCTCTGATTACACTGATACATGTGTACAAATGAGCTGCTTAGAAACTGTGATGTGTAATTTGAAATTAGTAAGGGATATGTTAAGTAACTAAAACGTATGAATAAAAATTAAGTAGTTCCTGTGACTTGAGTTGTAAGAAGGGACTCCGCAGTCAGTTCATTTATATGACCATGTTTTGTTAATCAGGGTTCTCCAGAGAGACAGAATTTGTAGATATAGATACAGATATATGAGAGGATACTTTTTAGAGAGATTGACTGACATGATTACAGAGACTGGGAAGTCCTGTAATAGGCCATCTGCAAGCTGGAGACCCTGGAATTCTGGTAGCATGGCTCAGTCCAAGTCCAAAGGCCTCCGAATGAGGGAAGCCAACGAATGATGTCACTCTTAGTTTAAGACCAGAGGCTTGAGAACTCAGGGGGCCACTTATATAAGTTCTGGACTCCAAAGATGGGGGAGCCTGGAGTTGTTTTCCAGGGATAGGAGAAGAAGAGTGTATTCCAACTTCAGCAGTTGGATGTACACATTCACCTTTCCTCTGTTCTTGTTCTTTCTGGTTCTGCCTGCTTGGATGGTGCCCACTCGCACTGAGGAAAGATCTTCTCATCTTGTCCATTCAGACTCACATATTAGTCTCTTCTGGAAACATCTTCACAGACACAACCAAACATACTGCTTTACCAGATTGCTAGGTATTTCTTAATTCAGTCAAGTTGACACCTAAAATTAACCATCACACATTATTATTGTTACTCTAGTGCAACTTGTATTAGTACCAACTGATTTTAGTGACTAACATCCTCTTTATTTCATTAAAAAGACATTATTTTATATCTGATTCAAATAATATCTAATAATCTAAATTGAGAAGTAATCTGTAGAAAATACAAGAACAGATTAGCACCCTCCACCCCTCATAGGAACATTTTAATACAGAATTGTTGTTGTTCAGCACCACTGAAGCATGAATCTCTTGCTTTGGAGTATAATAATGTAAATATTTAATGCTGTCATGAAGGAAATTGGTCTTGTCAAGTTTAGAGCGGAGAGTTGTCTCTATTTGTTTCTAAATCTGTATAAAAGCCAAATTGTCATTCACCCAGATGTATTATCTTCACAGTAACTCATCCATAAAAAGATTTAAAAATCTGGATTATTGACTGAATTTTTCATTTTATTTTTTACCCAGAGATAGAGAAACAGAGGTTTTACAATCATAATTTAAAAAGGGAAAACAAAAAGATAATGGTTTCATTAAAATATGGTAATCCATGTGCCAAAAAAAAAAAAAAGAAATGAACAGCCAGAACTTCCTTATCCTCAGCTGTACGATCCCCAAATAAAACACTATATTGTTATAGAGGTCAGACAGGAAGCACAATTTTAGAAGGAAAGAACTGTCAGTGCAGTGCATGGTGGCCTTCATGGGATTTTTTTTTTCTTGTGATTTAAGATCACTGTAAAGGAATTATTGTTTTTATGAGTAAATGAGCTAGTACAAAAAAAAGATTTGTTAAAGTTCAGAGACTTACTGTTAAATCCTAAACACAGTAGATCTACTTTTTTCTATTCTTCCTTCCTCCTCTTCTTCCTTCCTTCCCTCCCTTCCTCCCTCCCCCCTCGTTCTCTTCCTCCCTTCTTTCCTCCCTACCTCTCTTCCACCCTTCTTCCCTCCCTCCCTTCTTTTATTTCTTCTTTCCTTCATTCATTCCTATTTGCTATAAGATATGGTATTGGTTTAGAAATGATTGTAACAAAACATCCTGGAGTCCCAATGTTTAATGTTATTTAATCCTAGATAAAAACGCTTTGTTCTTTCTCTTGCTATCACTCAGTTAATTCATGACAGCTACAAAGATAGAATACTCAAATTCCACAATGGCTTTTATAAGGGACAACTTAGTGAAGGGTTTAGTTCAACAAAATTCAGATTATTTTTACCTGTTGACAGGACACTACCTGTGTACTTACCATCAGAAGATCTAGAGCTTATATTGAAAGTGTTTCAAGTGTCCTTATGTCCAGGTACTGATGACATAGTTGAAATGAAGTAATGACCACCAACTTGAGCAGCACTAGGTGATTTTGTTGTTTGTTTGTTTTCATCACTTTAATGGAGGAATAAAATTCTTAGATAATTCACAGAATTTGTTAAACTCTAAGGAGGAATTTCAATGAGAAAACAGTAGTCATCTAATGAACTGAGACATTGGTGATGATTGAAATGTTTGATCTTACTTTATCTGCCTTGAGCCATCTTTGTGGAGTTCTTCTATCTTGGTGTAATCTGAGTATTTCACTCCATAATTGATTGAACTGCTTCAGTTTTAATTGTAACTGCAGTTCTGAAGTAACTATAGTCTATATACAGCCTAACTCTTCCTCCTTTGGGGAATAATCTGATAATTCTGGATTTTGTTAAAGTGGACCCAAAGGCTCCTGCAAACTTCAGTCATGCCAGCTCCTAAATCTAAACTATTGATTCTAAGGGTACACATACCCTTATACTATGTTATTAAAATGTGTCAGGGCTGCTTGTTATGATTTCTTATTTTTGCATAGCTTGGCAAGTTAGAATTCCTGACAGTAGACAACTGAGGCAAGACTTTTAACTACAAAAGTTGACGAGGTTGATCGAATTTAATCCTTATTCTTACGGATATCTGGAGAAGATTCACTAGCCCAGAAATTGTTTAAGACAGCAATACATTCTATTTACAAAAATCAAAACCACAAAATAGAATAATTACTAAGAGTTTGATAACAGAGATCTCTGTGGGAAATGTTACAGGCACAACTACAGCCCTGTCTCATTCCTCCTAAGTAAACACATTGTAAAACACTTAACTAGGATTTGAGGATTTGCTAGGTAAGGTATCAAAGTCTAAGTCACTTTTTTTTCCGTGATCATCCTCTTCCATTGTTCCTCCTGAATTCTCAGACATTTTTCTTTCATGTGTCCATGTTGATACACTGAATTGCAGATGGATTTAATCTGTCAGCCTGCAGTTCTCTATATTTAGGCTATAATAGGGAATTTTATATCCCTGGAATCAGCATTGAGAACATTATGCCTCTTGTTATTTTTACACTTTTTAAAACGTTTCACAACTGTGTGTTAGTGTGTGACTTTCTTCGAATTTACTTAGCTTGTGTCCTGTGCAAAATCTTGTATATTTACTGCAAAATACATTCCTAGGCATACCTAGGCGTAAGAGGCCCATATAGCTGATGTGACAATGAAGAAAGCACTTTCTTGGTGACTTGAGGACTCCATCTTGATTTAAAAACCTGTTTTATGTGGTTTGAGTACCAACAGCCATTAGCAAATATTCCTCTGTCTGCAGATCAGGGAGCAAAATATTTCCATGTGCTATCAAATACTGCCTTCTGGATTTTGCTTTTTAACTACTTGTTATTCTCTGCTTCTGTATTTTACTCAATAATTTCTGAGTCTATCAAAATTGCGCTATGGTGGGAGGGTTTCTTTAAAGTACATGTCTGTGTTTCAAAGATAATGGATTGAGCTAGTGTGAAATGCAAACTGTAGAACTCAAAGAGTTGGGTTGTACTGAACCGGCAAAACATGACCCCATGAACCGGGTTACCCAGGAGATACCCTAGGCTACTTTCAAATAGTAAAATGCAAATGATCTTTCAGTAATATGAATGACTTAACTACTGTCTGATACATCTTTGTTTTTCACAATTTAATGGTCAGAAATACATTTATTTTTTTTCTTTCATTCATAGAAAAGATATTTTTTGGTAAATTTAGCATGAGAAATTGTGATGGGGAAAAAGCAGTTATATAGACACAGTGTCATCTCAGCAACGTGTAACTAGAGATGGCGTGACAGCATCCATCTGGTGAGAGAGAAAAGAAGCCCTATGTCATTATTGTTGCCTGGCAACAGCATTTTTTCTCATTTAGAGTAGTCTTCATTAGTTTAAAGTAGGTGATTTTTACTGATAATTTGAAAAGCCGGAGCTTAGAAGTAAGCTACATGAATTTGGTTTGTGGAAAGAATAACCTTTTGTCAAATGTAAGGCATGCTTAATAAGGCTTTCTCTTTCTGAAAGTGAATAACTGTTTACAAACTGCTAATCCACCTGAGAATGAATTCCCAAAGCAAACACCCTCATTGAATCAGACATTTCATCTTTATAGCATTATAATGTAAAAAGAACATCATTTTTAAAAAAATATATTACACAAATTAGTTCAGAGATGTAGAATTGTGTTTTGGAATCACTATTTGTGCTCATTATTATATCAGTGACAATGCTTTGGCAAGGGACTAAACGCTGGGAAATTGATTAATAACATAAAGTTGTTTTGGCCTTTGAAATATCTGTTCTATTTCTCCTCCTACTCTGGGCAAGGATCACGTATAAACCATGTTAGAAAGTTGAAAATATGTCATGTTTTTATAGATCTTCACAAGAGCAAGAGTTATCTATACCTTCCCTTGACAAACTTTACTGTCTGGAAATTTGATTCCCCCTGATACATGTAAACCCCTGCACTGGGCCTACTGCCCCCACAAAACAATTCCCAATCCCTCTTTTGCTGTGAATTTTAATTTGGAAAACAGCAGGTGGCTATTCTCCTTGGAGAAACAATGTGGGTAGCAAGGAGGGGGGAGGGGGGAGGGATAGCATTGGGAGATATACCTAATGCTAGATGACGAGTTAGTGGGTGCAGCGCACCAGCATGGCACATGTATACATATGTAGCTAACCTGCACAATGTGCACATGTACCCTAAAACTTAAAGTATAATAAAAAAAAATAAAAAAAAAAAAAGAAGTGATGCAGAATCCGGTAGGACTGCCTTTACATCCCAATTCAGCCACTTACTCTATAGCCAAGGGCAAATACTTGATCTTAAGTTTCCTCAGGACTAATTGAAAGCTTTAAGTGAAGTGAAATATGTACTAACAACCTAGAAGAATTCCTGACATATAGTCAGCACTCAAAAAATATTATTTTTATTTTCCTTTCTATAAATAGCCCTTCATTAATATAAAGGCCATCTTTAGAATCTTGGCCTGTAAATAATTCAGATTCAAAAAAACTTAGACTGTAAAAGCGGAACTTACGTTTGAGAAAATGTAACCGTAGAGATTTTACTTTCCTTGAGTCAACTAGCTAGTTGACATTAGAACCAGAACTCTCATTCTTCTGTGCTGTCCTGGGTCCTCTCCCCATAGCTTTTATCTCATGCCTTCATTAACTCAGTGTTTCTTATCTAGTTAAACACAGGGTTATTTATGGGCTTCTCCATTGAGTCCTCCACAGTTAGAGGCAATGTGCTATAAGGGAGTAGGATAAGACCAGTGTCTCATAGCTCGAATTAATGGTCTTCTTCCTATACAAAGAAGCAACCTATAGGTTGCTTTGAATTAACTATTTTAAACTAAAATCCTACCATCTCCTGAACACAAAGATTACATTGATTTTCTTTCACTAGTGTACATCTCACTGTTTCTGCTTTCTTTCTGCTACCTATTCAAGTTATTTATAGTTCACTGTAAAGATTCAGAGGTGGGGAGAATGGTTTCTTTACAAATTGCCTCTATGCCCATCGTGATGCTGTGATTAATATGATTCAGCAGTACTAGGTTGCTGCATTGATTTATTCGTAAGTCTTCCGCTCGCAGCATGGGCTACCGACTTCTAAATCCATATTGTTTTAATGTAGTTTCTGGAACCACTGTAAAGGCAGAATGGCAGATTGCCAGATGCAGCGGGAGCTCTGATTTATAGAGCTGGACTTGTGAACTTGCCACCACATCTTCCTCTTAACCCTCATTCACATCTAGTTTTCTTTAACTTTTGAGTCATATCCCAGGGGGTTAACTTGGCCTTTTCCCTCTTGCTTTTGCCCCGTATCCAGACAATCACCAAGACCTTTTGATCTTGAGTATAATTAAAATTTGGTCTTATCTTCCACTGCCAGTCACCTGCACCAGACCATCCACATCTATCTGATTTATTGCTTTGGGTTGGGATCATCAGTTTAGTGCTCCAGTTAGCAACTGAAGAGATTTTTCTATAATGCAATTCTGAGCAAATCGCCTTTACGAAACCCCCCATGTCTCCCATTGTTCCTGGAACAATATTCAAATTTCTTAACATGGGATTTTCATCCCGCTGTTTACTTCTTTCACTTGGTCTCTCATCATCTCCCTAAGTACACTTGCCTCCCGCAAGCTTTGCTCTGCGGAATAACTCACAGTCCTTTGATGGTCTAACTTCTGAACCTTTATACATGCTGCAATTTCTATTTGGCATGTTATTTATACCCTCAACACTCCCTTCTCCCCAGAAGAAATACCTTTTAGTGAATAGAATATATTCAATAAATACTTATTGAATGACTGTCCTTTGACTATCATTCTTGGAATAAGAAAATGTTGTAAAGGAATCATAATGGTAACATATAGCTTTTATCTTCCTGGAGTCCTCTATTTTTTTTCTCTCTGGTTCATTTTGGGATTACATTCTGTGATTTGCTACTTATTTTTTTTAGGCCCCTGATCTTTATCATGGGAGCCTAAAATCATGTTAGAAGTATGCATTAACTAGTCAGCAAACATTTCCCAAGCACAGAATGTCAGGGACTGGACTGTTGGTCCTGCTGATACAAATGACTCTCAGGCACACAGGCTGATTTCAGCTGCAGGCTAGGAGAATGTTTTTTGTTAACTACATGCACTTTTTTTTTGAGACTTGCACTAAATCTTTTTAAAAAGGTTATATAACATTTTTAATGGGAAATGTTCCAAGTATTTATTGCTATGTAAAAAAAAAAAAAAAAAATTACTCCAGAACCTGGCAGCTTAAAACAACAACCGTATCTCATGATTTTGTGGATCATAGGCAGAAATCAGCCAGGGATTCTGGTGCTCCAAGTCTCCAAGTATTGTTGACTAAAACAACTCGGACAGTATTCAGTGATGAATTTGTTACCTGAAAGAGATCCTGATCCAGACCCCAAGAAGGGGTTCTTGGACCTCACACAAGATTGAATTCAGGGCAAGTCCATAGAGTAAAGTGAAAGCAAGTTTATTAGGAAAGTAAAGGAATAAAAGAGTGTTACTCCATAGAAAGAGCAGCCCAAACGGCTACTGGTTGGCTATTTTTATGGTTATTTTTAATTATATGCTAGACAAGGGGTGGATGTTTTATGAGTTTTCCAGAAAAGGGGTGAGCACTTCCCAGAAGTGTGGGTCCCTCCCCTTTTTAGACCGTATAGGGTAACTTCCTGACATTGCCATGGCATTTGTAAACTCATGGCACTGGTGCGAGTGTCTTTTAGCATGCTAATGCATTATAATTAGCATATAATGAGCAGTGAGGATGACCAGAGGTCAATTTCATGACCATCTTTGTTTTGGTGAGTTTTGGCCAGCTGCTTTACCTCTTGCTGTTTTATCAGCAAGGTCATTGTGACCTGTATCTTGTGCCAACTTCCTGTCTCATCCTGTGACTAAGAATGCCTAACCACTTTGGAAAGCAGCCCAGTAGGTCTCAGTATTATTTTACTCAGCCCCTATTCAAGATGGAGTTGCTCTGGTTTGAATGCCTCTGACATATTTTCCCCTTCCCTTTTATAAGAGAACCCTAATCCTAAGGGTTGTAGACAGATTAAAATCCATCTTCTGTAACTTCTTCAGGCTGAATGGGGTGATGATATTCCTGCCTATTAGGGTCTCTCGTATTCAGGTTAGAGAGGAGCTTCGTCAGAAAGCATCAGTATGTTGAGGACCACTCATAACTCTTGGCTTCCATCAAAAGGTGATATCTGAAAGATTAAAACGTGTTCAATTTAAGAGGACATTGAGTAAGCTTATCCTGCATTCCCACACATAGAGTACAACAGCAATATATTCCACAATAGTATAGCAAAATAAGTAAAAACTATCCCAAGTAAACGGAGTAAGAAGGCTTTCTATGAACTTGCCAACTGTTGGAACCAAACTGATATGGGGATGCTAGCTGATTCCAATATATACCCAGAATTAGAATACTAATCTGGAATTTTACGTTACCCATCTCTGTTGTTTCTTCTGAGCTGCAGTCAGAGATCACTGATTGGTTCACATGAATAATCAAGGTCAGTCTAAATTACAGGAAAACACTCAGAAACAACTGATGAGACTGGAATCTAATAGCAGGTATACCGTAGTTCTTGAAAAATAAATTTCTCTCTCCAGTCTCCCATTTTTACTAAAGATAAATCATGATAAGACTGATTTGCTTGTAAAAATAAGCTTTAGTCTTATACTTGGCCTAATTATTTGTATAAAGTGCAGCAAGAATAATTATTTTTCACATAGGCTTTTAAAATTTGGCTTTGATGGAATTTTAATTCATTTTTAATTTAATTAATTAATTTGCCATTGTTGTTGTTTTGAGACAGGGTTTCACTTTGTTGCCCAGGCTGGAGTGCAGTGGTGCTATCAGGCTATTGAGTTCACAGACTCAAGTGATCCTCCCACCTCAGCCTGCCCAGTAGCTGGGACTACTGGGTGTGCACCACCATACTTGGCTAATTTTTGTATTTTGTATTTGGTGTTTTTGTAAGATGGGGTTTCACCACATTGCCCAGGCTGGTATCAAACTTGTGGGCTCAAGCAATGCACCTGCCTTGGCCTCCCAAAATGCTGGGAATGCTGTCAGGAGCCTCTTTTTTTTTTAATTTTTAATTTCAATTTTTGTGGATACATGATGTATATATTTATAGGTTGCATGAAATATACAGGCATGCAGTACGTAATAATCACATCATGTCAAAATGGGTAGATTAAGGATTTTTTATAAGAACTGCCAAATTCTCTTTTAGAAATGTATCAATTTTATGCATGCTCACACTTACATAACAAAAGGGATTATCTTTGGTTTATGTGGACCATCTACCCACACAGTCTGTCTGTCATCTGCCACCCAACTGGGCCCTAGTTTTTCTGTCAGTCTTGTGAATTATCATGTGAATTGGTCCCTGATGTTTAGAAAGCCACAGAAATCTATTAACCAGTTATTCTAATACAGCCTCTGTCTGTCTCTGCATTTCCTACTACACATCTCTCTTGCAGCCCAAATAAATTAAACATGGACATAGAACCTGAATGGTGTGTAACTATTTAAATAAATTATATTTACATTGTTATGATTCATTAATTTTTTGTTCAGAAGCCCTCATTAGCTTACAGTGTCACTCAGACTAAGGTCTTAGGATGACTTTGAAGTATTCCTGCATGATCTGCCTCCTCACTATTTCTCTGACCTTATTTCCTATCAATACTTTTTGTTAATTCTGTGATTCTATTTCAGTCACATTGGCTGCCTCACTGTTCTCAAACACTCTAGGTATGAACCGACCTCAGGACCTCTGAACTTGAGTTTCCCTTCTCTTATATTCTTTTCCCCTAAATATCTATGTGTCACATGTCTTCTCTTCTTTCAGATGTTTACTTAAATGTCACCTTCTCAGGGAGGTCTTTCCTGTTCAATACAAAATTGAAAACCCTCTCCATGACATTCCATACTCAGTTTATGTTTCCTTTTTCCGTTAGTATTTATCACTCTTTTACACACCACACATTTCACTCTTGTATAATATGTTGTTCATTATCTCCCCAGTTGGAAATTGGGAGGTCTCCATGCGGGTAGAAATTTTGGCTACTTTTGTTTATTGTATCTCCAGTTCTAACAACAGCACCTAGCACATAATAGCTGCTCAAAAACTATTTGCTAGTAAGTGATTTGTACCACCAATAATGCTATTTGCAAGTATGGGGGACTGGGCTCACTTCCTGCCACAGGGATTTTTCTTCCTCTACTGAGACACAGTCTAGGTGATTTTATTCCTTTCTCATCCTCTGTCTGTTACTTGAGAGCTTCAGAAGTGGTACTTGTCTATTCCATTCTTCTCCTTCTTTGAAAGAACTATGAAAACTAGAACAAGTTATTTAAATTTTCTTGGCTAATCCTCAGAATTTTTCATCAGTAAAAAGAATACTCCCTTTTCTCTCTGTAGTCTTGTAGTAGTGGGAATAAATGCAATTATATAGATTAAAAGCACTCGACTCTTGGTATATAGCATAATTCATATTGGAAAAATATGTATCTAGTTGTCTTCCCTGTTTTTACTTCAGAGTCAGAAATTTTAAAGTAAATTCATTTAGGTAACAGCTTATTATATAATAAAGTAGAGTGAGTCAGTAAAGACATGCAGTAAAGATACCATGAAGTTTGTCCTTTTTTAAAAACAAGGAAATTTCTCTATTAGCTTCTAATGCAGGGTGAGTATAAATGTGCTAAGGTGACATTCTTCATACCCTTCAATTCCCTGTTCATCTTCTTCCTAGCTGTCTCTTATCTAAAGAAACTATGCTGGTGATTTGCTGAACATTTTGTGTTTCTAAGGTGAGGTGCTTTTGTAAAGTTTTCTCTAAATGAAGTATCCCATGCTCTTCTACAAAGAGAATGCTCTAGTTTGTTTATTGTAGCTATTTCCCAATTGCAACATGACATCTAGATTTCTTGTCTCCATAAATAACTGCTAGCCACTTAATTACAGCCCGGGTAGTGTGAAGCAGATGTTTTTAGAACATCCTTGAAATGCGGCTTTGGGAGTTCATAGGATTTCAGTTAAGGATTGCAGCATGCTTAGGGGTTGTCACTAATCAGAAGCCTATTCTGCACATGGACCAGTTTGAGAGCAAGAGTGTTTATCTTGTCTGTGTGCATAAGTGTGTGAGGAAATATGTATATGTTTATATTGAAGATGCGTCAGTCCTTGGGTCCTAGGATGTTCAGAGGTACAAAGAAGGATAACCAAAGTATCTGTAACAACAACTACGGTCTTTTTCAGCTCACTTTTGTTCTACCTATGATTCCTTAGTATGCTTAGAGTCCTAGGAACTGCCATTTTGTCTGATTGTATTTTCTACAAGTCACTAGCAATAGTTCTCTTTCCTACTCTCCTCTCCTCCCCTCTCCTCCCCTCCCCTCCCCTCCCCTCCCCCTCCCCTCCCCCTCCCCTCCCCCTCCCCTCCCCCTCCCCTCCCCCCTCCCCTCCCCCCTCCCTTTCCCTCCCCACCCCCCTCCCCTCCCCTCCCCTCCCCACCCCCCTCCGCTCCCCTCCACTCCCCTCTGCTCGGCTCCTCTCCTCTCCGCTCCTCTCTTCTCTCCTCCTTCTCTTCTCTTCTCTTCTCTCTTCTCTTCTCTTCTCTCTTCTCTTTCTTTCTTTCTTTCTTTTTTCCTTACTTCCTTCTTTCCTTCCTTCCTTTCTTTCTCTTTCTTTCTTTCTTTCTGTCTTTCTTTCTGTCTTTCTTTCTGTCTTTCTTTCTGTCTTTCTTTCTTTCTGTCTTTTTTTAATGGAGTCTTGCTCTGTCACCCAGGCTGGAGTGCAGTGGTGTGATCTCGGCTCACTGCAACCTCCGCCTGCTGAATTCAAGCAATTCGCCTGCCTCAGCCTCCCAAGTAGCTGGGATTGCAGGTGGGTACCACCACGCCTGGCTAATTTTTGTCTTTGTAGTAGAGATGGGGCTTCACCATGTTGGCCAGGCTGGTCCCAAACTCATGACCTCTGGTGATCCACCAGCCTCGGCCTCTGAAAGTGCTGGAATTACAGGCATGAGCCACTACGCCTAGCCAGCAATAGTTCTTTTTCTAATCCTTTGAATGAATCAATCAAAATAAAGTCAACAAGACACTTGAATTACTAATGTTCAAAGTATAAACATATATTATCTACTTTAGGCAACCTGAATGAATAATCATTTTCAGCACCCTAAAGTTTAAGACTCAAATTAATTATATAGAAAAATAAGCTTTTAATAGTTGTCTTATAATCATAATGTATAAAAAAGATGAAGAATAAAGGTTATAAATAAATAATTACTATAGAAAGATGCTTGGGAATCTCAGGAGGTTCGTATATCAGCTTACTTAGGCAGTGAAGATGGACAACGCTTCATTAATCCTTTCTTGCTGTCTTGCAGCTTTATTTAAGACTAGGTTATACTCTCACCTTCTTTTCCTACATCCCCCTTCTCCCAGTGCGATAGGAACAACAGTGTGATAACGTCTTTCATGAGAATCCACACTGTAAGAACTGTAGAGACTCTGAACTCTAGGTAACTGGTGTGCCCCTATTGACAAACTGAACTTAATAAGAATACTTCTAAAATAGATTTACTCTAGCAGCTTCCTTGCACCAGGTAGTAGAAGTAACAAAAGCATCTTGAAGGTGGTATCTCCTTTCCTAATGTGTCTGAGAAGCTTCTCTTCCTATTATCATCTTATTTGTTCTGTGTACCTTCTTTTAAGCACCTCACTCTACAAGACTGCTTCCTGTCATCACCCTGCTCTGGTCTCTCATATCCATTTCGAAGGATAGCTGAGGTGAGCACCTGGACATTTCTGAAAAAACAGAGGGGGAAATGCTGTTAACACTTCTGAGCATGCAGATGTCCTCCCTTGCTTTGATTATGCTGTGGGGAAAATCGGCAGGAGTATTAGATGGCTATGGATTGCCATTTCATAAAATACCTTCCCCCCTGTCCCCCGCCTTTTTTTTTTTTTGGTCATGCTTGGAAAATACTTTAGAACTCTTTGTTAAACATCAGAAATGTCTGCTCTGGTTACTTGCCGATGATCCTCAGCAGTGACCATACGGCTTAGCATCTTGAGCACTAAACTGTGACTTAGGAACTGTGTTTTGATGTTCAAAAGTTCATCTTCTGTTATTGATGCCAGCTGAGCCTCCATCCATAAAATGTGAATAATAAAATGAACTACTCTGGAAGGTAAAGAGCAGTAATAAATTCTTCCCATCATTCTAAAGTGATATCAATATGTGATAAATTATGGTAGAGCCCATGGTAGAAGGAACACATTCTGAGTACTTTAGAAGATGGATGTCTTTAATTTTTTTGGATTACTTTAGATATGATGGGTTTGGCAGTTAATTCCTTGGGTATATGTATGTGTAGGTTATGTGTATAATACTAAGCAAGTAATTCCCAAACTTTTCACTAACCAAATACTATTTTCCTGCCCTTTCGTACATATATATTTTGTATTCAAAAGATTGTGTTAACTCCAAACTTGCTTTTATGAATGTTAATAAGTGCATCCCTCCATTAAAAATAACCACTTTCAGAACTTGTGGTAATCAGGTAATAGCTAGTATTCTGGCTGTTACAACTTGAGACACAGAAAACAAATTTAGCATTTTTGTCAATCATTGCAGGCTAGTTGTGAGAAAGTTCGTGGTTTTGATGAAATAGTCAGCAGAGTATAGTCATCTTCCTCCCTGTGTTTTGGGGCTTCTAACGTCCAGGAACAGCAGACTGAACAACTTGAAAAAGTATTGCCAAAATTAGCTTTAAATGCAGGTTCTCTAGGCAAGTGTAGCTCTTAGGAAATTAGAGCATGATATTATCCATATATATTATATATTTTTTTTAATTTATAAAGACATTTTATTAAAATGTTTTTTTCTGTGTGTAATCTTTTTTTATTTTTATTATTATTATACTTTAAATTTTAGGGTACGTGTGCACAACATGAATTAAACAATGAGAACACATGGACACAGGAGGGGGAACATCACACACCGGGGACTGTTGTGGGGTTGGGGGAGGGGGGAGGGATAGCATTAGGAGATATACCTAATGCTAAATGACAATATTATCCATATATTAAAAGTAATGGCAGAAACCACAATTACTTTTACATCAACGTAATAATTTCAAAAATCTTTGGGTTACTTATTCCGGAGAATGAGCTAGAAATAACAAAAATGTTTTGACACAGCTGTAATTAACAATGATAAACAAAATAACTTTAGGTGAGTCAAGAGAAAGCATCTTTTCTAGTGATCATTTTAGCTTTTAGTGTGTGTTATGGAACAGTCCAAGTCACATAATTTTCCATTCTTCACGCCTGCTGATCCACAATTGCAAACACTAGAGCAGCCTTTCTTTTCTTTAGAAGAAACACTACTATATAAATTTTTCTAATTATGAATTCTTAAGTTTTAATACTGTGGATATGTTATAAGTTACTAGATAGCTTTAAATTTTTAAATAATATATTTGCGCTATTCATCTATTCCTAACGCAGCTACATTGTATGACAAACTAGGGTGGGGTAGAGTGTGCATGTACTCAAGAAACATTATGATTCCAAGTTAAAACATGAAGTGATAAATAACATTTCTTTTTCCAGAGACTGGATCTCCAATTACCGCATCATGTGTTGGATTAGGCAATTCTAAAACACCTCCACCAGGGCAAGCAGGAAAAAGCGTCCCAGGATACAATGGTAAGGAATGACCCTGATAATACGTAAAGTTAATAAATTTGGCATTTTCTTGCATCTAGTGTGTATTATGTTGCATGAAACAAACTAGGGGCTTAATTAGAATCTGGTTGAATGAATGCCTTGTATTAAAAATGAATGCCTTAATTTTTGCTATCAAAAGTATGTTGTGGATTTCCAGGATATGTTCTAAATGACTGTCATAACCACAAAAATAATATCATTAATAAGGTATGTTAGGAATATGGGTGTGAAATTACTATGAAGGAAACACCTGCTGGGAGCCCAGTACTTTATATATGTCTTTTCATTTCATGCTGAAGTATATTTAATTCAGAGCTATCATTACTATTTTAGAGATGAGTTAACCAACTGGTTAACAGACTAAATAATTTTCTTGAGATAACACTGCTGGTTAGATCCTGGGGACAATGCAAACCATTGTCCTCAGAATTTGCTTGCTTTGATTTCAAAAGCTGCAATTTCTTACTGTATATTACACATGCTGCCTTTTAATTTAGGAGTGAGGACAAAGTTTTTAAACCTTATTGTTTAATAATAAAAACAGGCCAGAAGTGGTGTCCCATGCCTGTAATCCCAGCATTTTGGGAGGCCAAGGCAGACGGATCACATGAGGTCAGGAGTTTGAGACCAGCCTGGCCAACGTGGTGAAACCTCGTCTCTACTAAATATACAAAAATTAGCCGGGTGTGGTGGTGTGCGCCTCTAACCCCAGCTACTTGGGAGGCTGAGGCACGAGAATTGCTTGAACCCAGGAAGCAGAGGTTGCAGTGAGCTGAGATCGTGCCACTCCAGCCTAGGCAACACAGCAAGACTCTGTCTCAAAAAATAAATAAATAAATATAAAAATAAAAATAAAAACAAAGGGGGAGGATCCCAAAAGAAAACATTTCTTTGATGCTGGCTTTATGTGACTAGAAGCTATAATATCCTGTCAATTTTTGTTTTTAAATTTATAGTAGTAACCATTATTATTAAACAATTTATCTTGGATGGCTCTCTCTAGGTGTATAAATTATACAAGTCACATAACTTTTTGAACATTGTTTCCTTATTTCTAAATAAGAGTAACATTTTTACATGCTTTCCAGGGCTTCTGTTTTGTCATGTTATGCAATAAAGCATTAACACGGTGCCTACCAGTAGAAAGGCAGAATATGTCTTAGATAGTAGTGCTACTAATATTTCAGAAAAGTCAGAGGACTGACTTGATTTAGACTAACACATTCATTTTACAGACAAGGAAAATGAGGCACAGAGGTTTTGTAATTTGCTTAAGGTCACACAATTTGGCTTAGTAGACCTATGAAGAAAACCTAGCTTTGGGAGACAAAATATGATTCCTAACATATGTTTCTTATTTGCATATAAACTGCAAAATTCAGAGATTTGTCTTTTGCTTCTCTAACATAAAAATATTGGATTTCCCTTCTAGGACAATGGCTAGTTACAAAAACGTGGATCATTTGGTTTAACCTAGCAGATACATTTATAAAAAGATACTTTAGATTTTTTTTTTATTCAAGGCAGAAATAGATATTCTGTGAAGTCAGTGACTTCTCCAGCCCTGGAAAGGTGAACCCAGATTTAGTGAAATCCTCTGTTTAAACAGTCTGTCATCTCTGCTCCTTTTATCAGAAAAAAATGTTTTGTGTTGAGACATTTTTAGGGGTTTCTGATGGTGGAAGATGTTAAACACATTTCTCTGTTAGTATTTCAGTGCCATTTTTATATCTAGTTGTAAGAAATAGTTAAGCTTTGTTCCCTCATGTAACTTCAGTACAGAAGTTTCTCAACTGGCTTGCAGACAGTACAGGTTAAACATTTATAACCAAGGAATCAGTGACTTTATGACTGATAATTTTTATGTTTTGTGATTGTTTAGAGATTAAAATCATAATGTAATATTAAATAGTATAATAATAAAAAAAGGCAGGATCCTTTTAGGAAAGAAAAGAAAATCCTTTTTGTCTAAAAAACATTTAATTTAATATAACACATTTATTGAGTACCTTATGCAAACTTGTCACTTTGCATACATTTTTAAAAATACTTCTTGCATAACCACTATGAGAAAGAGATTTCTCCCATTTCATAGACAGGGAAACTGAACGGGTTACAGAATGTGCCCGGGGCATATAGTGATTTGGCCACTGTACTGAGATTTAGGGAAACAAAGATAAATTAGCCATGGCCTCCATGATCTCACAATCTAGTTAGATACAGATACTTCTACTAACTGTCAATACAGAATTTTAAAACAAAGTGCTCCAGGAACACAAAGAAGGGAACAATTAATTTTTTTCTGAGAGCAACAACCTTCTTTTCTCATATCTGCTTAAGGTAGAATTACCTGGATGAATGAGGCCACATAAATAATCTATTAAAGCCTAGAAGATGATGACTTATCTTCATATTTAGTTTGCACCAAGGGTTACTGAATGTGGATACAAGCTTTAATCTCCTAAACTCTTTTAGGATTCTATCAGGACAGCACAGAAAGTATTGAGATAATATTTGGGAAGATTAAATTGACCAAATTTAAAGCTCCTAAGTGGATATTACGCTTTAAATCAGAATAAGGGGTTTTTTGTAACTTGTAAGTATTTTATTTTTGTCGCGTATAATATTTTTTGGTGTGTTTGAAAACTTCATTTCCTTTACTTTTTAAAAAGCTGAACATGTTTTTAATGCTTCTAATAGATTACAAGGGTACATTTAGTGGACATAGACATAGAGATGAAATTACCACATGTTTGAAATATGATGTCTTCATTTAAGGGATATTCTGAAGGAAAATTTCTGATGTTGTTAGGAATCAGATACATGTGCTCTTTATTTTTTTGTAAGATATTTTAGTTTATATTTGTTCATGGTCTCACAGGAATTAAAAGATTACTCTCTTAAGCTAGAGTTTTTTGGGTTGAATATAAAAATATAGAAAAATGTTTAAGCTTTATGAATTTTTATTCAAATATTTATATTTTACTTTGTAGTTATGATTTTGGATGACAACATGCAAAAACTGAAGGCTCGGTGTTTAGGAAATATTGTGGTAAAGTAAGCAAAAATTTCAATACTACTATATTAAAGGGCAAAAACTGGTGTATATACTAAGAAAAAATGGGGTCAATGCAGTGTTACTGCTACTGAGGAAGTTGTAGAAAGAACTTGTGTGTTGCTTAAGAACTGTGTCAGCTGTGTTGTAATTTAAACATAGAAGCCCCATAAAATACGACCAATTTAAATGCAATTTTCAAAAACCACAAATTTTGCATATTTTTAAATAACTTTTTTTTCATTTTACAGGTTATGTATAGATGATAAAGTTAACTTACATACAAAAAAATATGAATAAGTAAATAAAGTTCCTGTACTCTCACCTCTCAGCAATTACATTATTAACTTCATAATATACATGACTATCTACATTTTTTTGGTATAGATTCAGGGGTACATTTACAGGTTTGTTTCATGGGTATATTGCATAATCCTAGGGTTTGGGCTTCTAATGAACCCATCACCCAAATAGTGAACATAGTACTCAACAGGTAGTTTTTCAACCCTTGCCTCCCTCCCTCACACCTTTTGGACTCCCCAGAGTTTCTAGTTTTCATCATTATGTCCATGTGTACCCATTATTTAGCTCTCAGTTATAAAATATAACATGCAGTATTTGATTTTCGGTTTCTGATTTGACTTTCCACTTTTTGACAAACATTTTACAATGGTGAATCAATTTATTTTTGTGTATTGCTGTTTTCCCTTAACCTTGTCTCATAAGCGCATTTAATTTTTACTCTGTTTCTTAAAATTTTCATCCCCAGTATAGGCTTCTTAGCATTTTTTGAATTTTTATGATTATAAATAATACTATATTAAACATTTTTTCATCTTGTTTTTCTGCTTTTCTGATAATTGCAATAGTATTGAAGAGATTTCTGGAAGTATAATTACTGGGTCAAACAGTATCATCTTATAAAGTTCCTGACTTAGCAAATATCCCATCTTCTTGTTAACATTTTTTTAAATTATTGTTCATTTGATAGGCAAAACTGCTACCATTTAAATTGAAAATATTTAAATTTACTTTAATTACATCAAGACATGTACTTTAAAATTTATATGCTAGTGGAAGCAGAAATGGAAGTTGATTAAGTTAGAAGGTTCACAGTATGTGACATTTTAATAATTGAAAGAGAGATTGCTTTAGTCCCTCTGATTAACATGATATTGACATCTTTACTGATAGAGTTTAAGTAGTAGAATTCACCAGATTGAGCTACTATAAATACAGAGCATCAGGTTTTAAAAATGATTTGCTTTCCTATTTATTTCTATTGGAAGTCAAAAGAACTCTTATTACTTGGCATTCTGAGATTGGTATAAGATTGCTTCCTGTAAAGAAGATATTTTAAATTCTATGAAAATTACATGAAAAACAGTAGTTAAAAAGAGGATGTTTCTTCAGGTAGAGATATTTTAACTATATAGAAAGCTAATAGAAAGCATACAAGTTATGATGTAATTCTTCTCATGCTTTTATCAGTAAACATGTAAGCACTATATTACTTTGTTAAAAGTTTCCATTTTAAAACAACATATCCATCAAGATGAAAAAATTAAATATTGAACATACCATTTGTATTCACAGTTCTCTGAGCCAGAATCTGTGTTAACATAGAGCTGGTTCAAATTTGACCTGTTCAAGGGAAAAGCAGCAGGGGAAGAAGGGAAGGGCTGCTAAAGAAATTAATAATTTGAACACGTTTGTGGGTGGATGTTTGGCTTGCTTAGGGAATAGAATGGTTTTTGAGAGCTTTTCAAAGCACTTTAGCAGCATACATTTTTATGTAACCTCCTAACTTTGTGAGTCATCTATTTCATAAAACAAACTTTTGCAAGATCTCAGAGGTGGCATTTGATGCCAGCACAGTTTTAAACTCCTCATGGGTTTTGTCACTCTAATTATGGGCTGCTTCACCCCACATCCATTCAGAGATAATAAAATATAACAGTGTCCCACATAAACTGTAATTTTTTTCTTATAGCCATTAGTGTTATTTCAAATACTTAAAAGTAACAACTATTGCCTTAAAGCATTCTATGGTTTAGATTGTCACCAATTCACAATTATTTTTTCCCTCTGTATTCCTAAAAGAATTTTATTGTACAGATCCAGGGTTCTGAGATTTCATTATAAATTACTTGATGATGTAATATGTTATGACAAACAGTAGAATTTGATTCCTCTCTTAGGTTAACAGTGAAACTAGATATTTGAATGTATTATAAATCTTTTTGTATTAGAAAGGTAAGGTAGAAATAATCGGAAAACAAAGGTTACCACCAAGATTTCTCTCTCTCCTGCTCTCTCTTTAAAAAAACAGATTTTGAAACTTTTTTTCAGAAACTCCTTTTATCTATAAGAGCAAGAATTTCTTTTTGAAACCCACATTGCCAGCAGCCATTCCACTCTAACTTATCAACTTGAAAAGGATTCACATATCCCAATGGCTGCCTGCAGTATGTGTAGGATGTTTTTATATTTAACATCTATAACATTTCACATTATAGATCTTAAGACTCATTTGTGTAGGTTCATATTTAGAAATAGTAATATGTGGAAACAAACAAACAAGTAAACAAAAACCAAAAAACCTTTTGATCCACCTAGATTTTTCTACATTCCTCTTTATGAGATTCCGCAAATCACTGATTTGTTCTCCTGGGGACCCCTTGACTAGAAGTTGGCTGTTTTAGCACTTCCTAAACTACTATAGGTCTTAAGATATAATAAAAAGGAATCCTGCAATTTTAGTGCTTTATTAGATTACTTACATTCATAGAATTTATCTTTCTAGTAGAAGCGAGAACTTCATGTCCACATGAATGTTAGAAAATTCTTTTGATTTGGGAACCTACTCCAGGCAGTTAATTTAGTAAGAAAGTTAAGGGATCTGAATTCCTATGCATACAAAATACTGATGAATTTTAGAAGGTATTCGTGTAATTGCATCCAGAGCTCCAAAGTGCAGAAATAAAACTATGAGTCAGTAATTTCCAGGCAACAGAGAACAGGGCATGAAAGAAAATTTTAACTGCAATTGCCTTTCTTCCTAGCACAGTGCTCACTGTTATTAAAGCCATAGGTCTCTGGCTCTTTCTCTCTGATGGACAAATGTTTTTCTCTGACCAGATCCATTGTTGCTATTGGAAGTGTGGCCTGTTCACCCTGTGCTGTGTCCTGCAAGCCATGGTGGGGTGCAAGGGAGTTGTATGGAATTGTCTGAGTGGCTTTTACTTTTGTGCCTGACAATTTCTCATTCTTCAGATATGGTTAACGATGCCTGTTCACATATTTACAGCTTCACGTAAATGATTCAGTCACTGCGTTGCCATCTTGGGAAAGAGCCAAGGAAGCTTTCTTTTCATCTGGGTATCCTTTGAGTATAACTAAGCATGTCACATAATTATAATCCTGCTCCTTTCTAAATCTCATATACAGTTTTGAGTGTGATATTTTATTAGCCTTATAACAGCACTATGAGTTAGGCAATGGGCAGACGTTATCCTCCTCATTGTAGACATGACAAAGTATGCAACATTAGTAGTTGCACAGCTAGAACTCACATTATTGCCCAGTCTTTTGTCTGCCCTGAGAGAAAGAAATTATGGTCAATCTCTTCTGGGGAGATAAAAATAACTTCATATGAAAATCTCGAGAAAATCCTAAGGACCCCATAGGAAATACTGAGAGTGCAAAGTTGGGATTTAACCCAGATCTCTCTAGGGAACAGGCTTCAATTTATTTCTATTGCTATGGAAATTCCAGATGGAGCAGTGAAAAATAGACCATCTTTTATCTAGGATAGGAGGCATCTAGGAGTGTAATATTTCGATTGGCCAGGAATGTATTATTTTCCAGGGTGATGGACATCCTTTGTCCTGCCCTAGCTATTTAAGGATTGCTCAGCACTCTAATGCTTCCCTTCCCACATGGCTGTCACTGCTGCCTCAATTATTCACCTTTCCCCTTCAGAATGATCTTTTAGGAAAGGGAATTCTCTAAGAGGACTCTCAATTCATAATTGGATGAGTTGTACCAAAACTCCCTCTTTCACTCTGCTTGGCAGAATTGGGGAAGGTATCACGTGGTGACAGCATTTGCTTTCAAATTTGAAGGATGAGTATAGGTATTAACTAGTTCATTTCTTAGTATTTTTGCATCTTTCCCTTCCTTCTGCCAATCCAATGCACTTTTACATTCTTATAACTACAGAAAAAAAAATTCTTTTTCTATAACTTTAGAAAAAGAGCTCCAGTGCACCCACTGTTCCAGAAGGAAGACCTTCACTTAATGTGTAATAATCCTTAGCAATAAGAAGAAAGGTGTTAATTTGGAATACTGCAACAAAAAAAATCTGCTGTAGCTCATATGCACCTAATGTCTATCTGGATCTTATTGCTTCTTTCCCCATGTTTTCTTTCATTGATCACATTTTCTTATCACATGTTTAAATATATATATGTAAATATATATATGCATATACATACATACATATATATACACACACGTGTGTGTGTGTGTGTGTGTATGCACATGCAGCAGTCCCTATTATCCGTAATTTCACTTCATGCAGTTTCAGTTACCTGTGGTCGACCATAGTCCAAAGTTATTAAATGGAAGATTTCAGAAATAATTCACCTTTTAAATTGCACACCATTCTGAATAGGTGATGAATTCTTGTACTGTCCTGCTTAGTCTTGCCAGGATGTGAATCAGCCCTTTGTCCAGTGCATCCATGTTTTCTACGCTACTGCCCGTTAGTCACTTAGTAGCCGTCTTGGTTATCAGATTGGCTGTCTAGGTGTTACAGTGCTTGTGTGCAACCAACCTTTATTTTACTTAACGATGGCCCTAAAGCACAATAGTAGTGATGCTGGCATATTGTTCTAAGTGTTCTATTTTGTTATTAGTTGTTGCTGTTCATCTCTTACTGTGCCTAATTTATAAATTAAACTTTATCATAGCTATATATGTATAGGAAAAACCTTATTATATGTAGGGTTCAGTACTACCATGGTTTCTCAGGCACCCACTGAGAGTCTTGGAACATATTCCATGTAGATAAAGGGGAACTACTTTGTGTGTGTGTGTGTGTGTGTGTGTGTGTGTTTCTGTATGTGTGTGTCTATTAAAAACACATGATTCCAATTATGAATCCTTTTTTCTTCTCCCCTTTTCTTTAGGAATATTGTATGTCTTCCTTTATGAGTCTTTCTTTAGAGATTTTTCTCAATATCCAAATTACCACATCTGATTTTTTAAGATACCACATCTTGTTAGTGAGGAACAGAAAGCATGCACTTATTTTATCCTATCAATTACCAATTGCAATTTCATATCTTGCTTTTCAGGCTGATCCTCAGTTAGACTTGTGAGTGATGAAGTAGTTTTCTGAGAGCATCTCAAAAATAACTTGGGACAAACACATGTGCTATTTCCAGCAGGTCCACACCTTGGATGGGGATAAAAACTTCTCTTCCAAGCACTACTGGCAAGGCAGAGTTTAACTACCTTCTGTAAAGTTCACCTGATGAACACTTGAATCGTTGCATTTGATGTCATTTCATTAACTTAATGGAGTAGACATCATTCACTATCTTTCCTATCAGTATTCTAAAAATACTAAATTTCTTTTTCTTGTAGTTCACAAAGTGCTAGGATCTCCACGTGTCTGTGATCATAGTTTATATCCTTGTATCGTTAATGTGTAGCACAGTGCATGAGGAATACGAAACACCTAACAAATATTGATCGAAGGAAGAAAATGAATGTTTGTGTTAACGCATAAATAAATGAATAAATAAACAAGGCAATTGAATAATTACTCTGGTGTTTTCTTCTCTACTGTTCAAATCTCCATCCTCTCTCTCCACTGGCTACTTCCACTCAAATCTTTCTCATACTAAATCAACCTGCCTTTGTGCATTAAGCCACTGACATATACATCTCCTTCCAATCGCCACAAATTTTAAAAAGTATAGTCTAACCTTACTGTCTCTACTTACTTCCTGATTATTTCTTAATCACTCCAGCTGTTGCTTTCCCCACTCCATTGAAATGACAATCATGAGAAAACTCAAAACATCTTAATTACTAAGTTCCATGATCACTGTTGCATCTGCTTTCAAACAAAATTTACACTTCATTTAACCTTGTTTAATACTAGGTCATTATTAAAACTGTATTCTAGTGGCTTCTTAGATACTACTTTCCCCTGGTTCTCATAATATCTCTGATTTTATTTTCTTTTTTTTTTTTCTCAGTGGAGTTTTTTCTTTGATATTTCTTTAACACTGATATTTAGCCGTAGAACTATTTTTCCTTTTTTATACTCTCTCCACGAATCATCTCACCAATTTCTAAGATTTCTGTATTACCTAGCTACACATAGTGAGAATATCAATATATCTACCTAGGCTCATCTGTCTTCTGATTTCAGACATGTATTTATTGACATATTACTTGATAACTCCATTTATGATGCCACAGGTTGCTAAAACTCAGTAACTAAACAAATTATTTGTCACCTCTCTACTTCTACAAATCCCAAAATGCCACCTCTCCTGAAAATACTGCTTTTACTACATTGCGCTCTCTGCGTTGGCATCACTATTGATCTAGAATAGAAACTTTCTGTTTCCATCTAGAATAGAAATTTTCTGTTTCCATCTAGAATAGAAACGTTCTATAGAAACTTTCAAAGAGTCAGCTTTGATTTTTCTCTTTTCTTCAACCCTCACACTTAATTTTCATCCTCTTAAACTGTGGCTTCTTGTTATCCAATTCATCACACCAGCTTTAGCACTCTTTCTAGAACAAAGATCCAATTACATCTTTTGTTTTTAAAACACATTTGGTAACTTGGCTTTAACATGTCCTATTGTACTAGTCAGGGTTCTCTGAAGAAATAGAACCAATAGGATTTACACACACACACACACACACATATATGAATACACACATATCTATAGAGAGGGAGAAATATTTGTTTTAAGGAATTAGCTCATGCAGTTGTGAAGGCTAGCAAGTATAAAATTTGCAGGACAGGCCAGCAGGCTGAAGACCCAGGAAAAGTTGTAGTTTGAGTCTGAAGGCAGAATTCCCTCTTCCTACTGGGAGGTCAGACTTTCTTTTCTATTAAGGCCTTCAACTGATGGGATGAGGACCATTCACATTATGGAGGATAATCTGATTTACTCTAAATCTACTGACTTAAATGTTAATTTCATCTAAAAAATACCTTCACGGAAACACCTAGAATGCTTGACCAAATATCTGGGTACCCTGGTCAAGCTAAATTGATGCATAGAATTAACCATCACACCTATTCATAATGTTGAGGACTATTTACACACACACACACACACACAGTAAGTGTTGATTAGACTGAGCAGACCATTTATACTTGTGCACTCATTATTCACTTCATTTTGAAGCCCTTATTGCTATACCTTACATATTTTAAGAAATCAATATCTATTTGCTGATTAACTGACTGAATGGAAAGAATGAATGAAACAAAGAAACACATGAAAGGAAGGAAGGGTTTAGGTACGTTGGTCACACAGTGTGAAGTGTCTTTCCTTCTTATTCCTTTTTCAGCTTCATGAACCTATTCTTCAAGATCGAAATCATAGATCAGTTTCTGCATGTCAAATTCTTTGAGCTTACTCCTTTCTCATGTTTTCTTTTGTACAAAATGTCTACCACATATTGCATATATTGAATTCTTTGTTAGATGCCTCTACAGGATGATTTGAATGATACCATCACCTGCTTTTATCCTTTCACTATTCTGGGACCTCATTCTTTTATCTCTTTTATTTCTTCCCCCACTTCTCACTCTTTTTCTTATTCTCTTCACTGCCATTTCCCAGCACCATGTGTCATATTTAATAGCAATCACCTCTGTAATCCAAAGGGAACCAGCTAGACATATGATGTCCCTCTATAAGGGTGGCTTTAATTCCAGAGAGAAAGTGAAGAGCTGAGATTTTCTATTCTTAATGATTAAGATTAACTAACCTGCACAATGTGCACATGTACCCTCAAACTTAAAGTATAATAAAAAAAAGATTAAAGGTACTTTTTGATATGATTAGGATGACCTATTTTTACCACTGAAGTACATTTTAGGTTGGGCTTTTCATTGAACAGAGGTTTTAATATTTGGTGATTGTTACCAACCTTCGAATAATTAGATGAAAGCCAAAGACATTCTCCTGGGAAACATACAGACAAGTTCTACGTTAAATTTCAGGGGGTTCAAAAGAGTCCTCAGTGTTCATGCACCCCATGGTGTGTTATTCTTAATCCCCAGGGTCTACAGGTATATACAAACTTACTCAGACCTTTCTTGTAAGAATGAGTGATGGTATGAAAATGTGTATTGTCCTTGTTCTTCAGGAACTTTGTGCAGATATTTAAAGTTTTGTGCAACAGCTCTGGAAGCCTGTGTCCTTAAGGCTTAGTTTTTTCTGGGAGATGGCTACGTATGCTTTCATCCTGTAGGCATCAATTAATTATAAGAATATATTCTCTCTATTACAAATTGCTAGCACCTTAATTTTTCTCAGGAAGCAAGAGGAAAGGCAGGTTAGCAGGAAATCTTCTTTTAAAAATAGAAGTTGCTAACATAATTGACTTCTGGAAAGAATGAGATTTTCCCTTTCTCTCTAGTAATATTCTTTCTGTAAAATGCAGTCCTCTTGGTCCTATCTATGCACTCTGGATTAGGTACATACTAGGCTACCAGGACACTCAGCTGTTGTAAAGAGCACTAAATACTAACTCATTTAGGTTATGATTGCGAACAGTTAGGAGTCTTTGCTGTGAGCAGATAGTGTGTGGATGCTGGTGGACCAAAATGTTTGATTTGGGGTACATAAAATGGGAAAAAATGCCTGTTTAATATATATTTTTTGATATGCGTAGCTCTCATCATGGGCAATATTACATGTTCAGATATTTGGATCAGCACTCCTGTATACCAGCAATCAGGTGGAACTAAGAAACAGCTGTCCCCATTGTACCTGGCATGTAAACTGTAATTTGCTTCAGACTCCACCATTCTCTATTTCCCTCAATCCATCATAAATGTCGGCTGCCATTGATTATCACAGATACCTCTTCTTTTTCTTTAGTATAATAGAGCAATAATTTCCAATACCCATGTATATGTCAAAAATGGCACCATAAAATACAGAAAAACCCTATATATCCTTATATTTTTCTTGGGAGCAACTGAAAATTGTCTCTTATTTAATATGCAAGCAGAATGCATCTTCATCAGGTTTATTATCATTTATTTTACATACAATTTGCTTCACTCACTAATGTTATCTCTCTTTGTCCATATTGACATGTGATTTGCCACTTTTTTCCTAAGATCCTCTTCACTTTTTCACCTTCAGCATCCTGAAAGTGCTGCTAAGTTGATTTTTAGTATTTGTTATAGTCATATTCTATTTCAATGCTTAAAAAATTGATGATTTTACACTTTTCTGTAAAATATTAACAATTAAAACAAACTGATGTAGTGATGTTATCTGTATTGTTATTTACAAGTATTTACATAATAAGCTCAGTTAAGAGAACCCGGAGGGATTATTGGCTTCAACCTATTGCCTTCATACAGATTTAGCAAACAGTAATAATCACAACAGCAACAGCAAAAACACAACAGCATTTCTTTGGATTATTTTACAGATTACAAAATACCCTTATGTGCATTTTATGTAATTACATGAAGTCCAGAAATGCTGATGTAGTATATTTCCTCTGTCTTAAAATAATTTTAAATAAAGAGCATCTAGCAAGGGAGAACTCCGCAGGATCGCTACTGGGAGGCTGGACATTATAGAAGTGGGCGATATCTGCTGGCTGCCCAAGGAGGCATCGGCAGCTGCTTCCACTTGTAACAGCATTTTGTTCCTGACAGAATGTGAGAGTAAAATTCAGTGCCATGAAGTTCTAATGTTGAGGTGGCCATGTGACCACACTGCTTTCTTTTGTACTGTCAGACCCGAAAATTCTGCTTGTGGGGAATGTGTGAGATGTCATCTTATGTGTACACTAGCCATCTGTGCTTCATTTTCAATTTTCTCAGCATGAGAACTACGAATTTACAACTCCATTTAGTATGTTTTTATTGTGTAAATATGGGAGGGTAGGTTTTGAAAGCCCCTATGTTTTACAGTATTGAAAATTCCAAACTAAAGTATCTAAAAGGTTTCTGTGTTCAGAAAGCAATTTGAGTGGTTGTCTTTGTTAGTAGGCACTTCCTACAAGGAATAAATATGAGAATTTCATTTATTTATGTAAACATAGGTAGATACATAGATAGATAAACAAGTAGATAGATAGAGGTTAAGCCCTTGCCATGCATATAACACCTGTTTGACCCTATAAATGAAAGAAGTATAAGGAGGAAATTTGCTGAAAACAAAAGATACATAGTTCTGTATATTTTCTATGCTGAAGCATTTCCATGTGTTTATAGAAGTGAGAAATCGCATAAGTCTGGATGATTATGAGAAGAAAAAAGAGGAGGAAGCAGTGAGAGAGAATTCCCAGCGGAGGGAGGCATATTGATTATGAAATAAGTTTTTACACTGGGTGTTTAATTAGAATATTTTCTATTACACAAACAGACAGGCAAAGATGACAATATCTTAGTACTTCAAAAAATGAATTAACTTTTCAATGGTGAAATAATAGTTTTCTAAGAAAGTAATTCAATGACACGTTTTTTGGTTCTTTTTTTTGCAGATATTATGTTTTTCACTGAAGCAATGCTTATTGCTAATAGTTATTTGATTTCCACATACTTGTGCCTTTTGTGCACTTTCCAGAGACTAAAGTCATTCTTCAACAATTCTGCTGTACAATGGTCAGCTACATAAACCTCTGTTAGACATGGTCTGTCCAGCAGATTTAGGGGTTATATTTCAATGTAGGATTTGAATTGTAATTATCTGTCACAGTAGAAAAATAATAGTTCTAATCAATCTGTGTTTATTACCACTTTTATCATAATTTTAACTTCTCTGTTTTTATATAAGGTTACCATTGCCACCTGGGGCTTTTTCAGGACTCTGGAAGAATCAGGAAGCATTCAAGCATTTATACTTTGAAAAATTTCCTGTAAGAACTTTAATATGCTTTTTTATCTTCTTATGTACTTTTCTATAATTCTTGCCTATTAAATGGAGAAACTTGCTCCTAGAATCGTAGATCAAAAAGAAACTTTTAAAGGTTATCTGGACCAGTTTCCAGCTCCCAGGGATAAGAATGCCCAACTCATAATTATCTAAATACGTCAATTTTATTGTTATTGTCAGTCTCTAGACATAGAAATTTATTGGTTTTTCTTAGCAGCTTTTCCTAGAATTTAATAGTCTTCAGTATCAGGACATTATTTGTTACATAAAAATATTTTTTGGACTTTCTGTATGTTTCCTCTACTGGATTCCTCTGTATCAACAGACAGAGAGCAGCAAATCAGAATTATATAATGCCATTAGGACCCTTTAACCTCTTACTGGTTATATGAGCAAAATCCATTCAGCTTGCCCAGAAGTTGTATTTTTCCACTTCTTTATTTTTGACACCATTTTTTGAATGTTCTCTGAGCTCTTTATTTTTAAATCTCATTTTAAAAATACAGATACAGGACAGAAACAGTGTACTCAAAGCCCAACACCCAGCGTCCTGGATAACAAAAAGTGCCTTCCTGTTTCACATTCTGTCATTGTGTGAAACTTGTTACTCCATGCCATGGTGATGTGTCTTATGTTTATAACAGCACTTCATTAATAAAACACATCAGGTTCTGCTCACATCATCTTTCTGTTGTCCCTCTACTACCACCCCCCACCCTCACCGCCTAACCCCAACAGGGACACCTGGTCCTCATTTTTCACTAAGTAAAATTCTGAATGAACAGAATTTCACTAAAAAAGTTTGCCGAAGTACTTAGCATTTTATCTTTATTATTTATTAGTGAAGGACAGATAACCTAATCAACGAAATGAAAATAATTAAAATAGCTTTCTTTAGAAAGAAATTGCAGCATTGAATGTCCTCAATAGCCAAGATTAAACATCCCCTGATAGAGTGTGGCAGGGAAGATTTGTCAGTATAGTTGACTGCAGTAAGCCCAGTCTATCTGCATGATGGGCCACAGTTAAATCATCAGAGTGCAGGTGGTGAGATGATTGATTATAGCCTGACAATGGCAAATGATATGTGCATGTAGTATTAACATGATCACCTTTAACACTAAAAGCTCCCTCAAAGCCCCTGTTTATGTCTACACTATGTGAAGTGACTCTGTACTCTGTCTTTTTACCTGATCTCAAACCTGTTATTTGAGGAATAATAACAGAATAATAACAGCACAGAAGGGTTGAGTAACTTCCCATGAGTTCAAATAAGTGAGAAGTGATGGAACTGAGATGAACCAAAATAGTCAGGCTTGAGAGTTCATACTCTTAACTACTACTCTAGACTGCCTCTCTAATATTAATAAAAGTATTAATTGCAGTAAAATTATTGAGAGCTCATGATGTGCCAGAGTCTGTCCTTTTTCATTTATATACACTGTTTCATGCATGCTTCACAGAAGCTTTAGAAGGCAGGACTCATTTTCCCATTTAACAGATGAGAATACTGAGTCTCAGAAAGTCTAAGAAACACAATAGTGGCTTTCCAGGATTTGTACTAAAGTCCATGTTCATAAACATAGGTATCAAAATAACTCAGAAGCATTAGGAAAAATAATATTTATTTTTTCTACTTTTTATTCTTATTATTCTTATTCTACTGTCATTTCTAGACCAGCAAAAATGTTTTACTTTGAGTGACTAAAAATTAAATTTCATACTTACTATTAAATTTCACTGAAGCTTGAGTCCAATCCTAACCCATATTAATAAACTACTGCTGTATTGGGAAATTATTCATTGGGAGCTTTAAAGATTTTAAAAGTTAATACAATTAAAGAAGAAATGTATCAAAGAATTACTTTGCAATATCGAAGTATATTAGAATTAGTATTGAGCTATTACTTCTCCATTAAAAAAAGAAATTGGATTCATAAACTTTACAACTCTATATTCAAACACTTAAACATTTCTAAAAACACTTCAACTTATTCTTGGCTGTTAGAGGAGCAAAGAGATTCTAGTACAGTTTCCAGATAAAAAGTAGTGTAATTTCCTAGTCTAGTTACGAAAAACGGCAAATGTTCACAGTAAATCCATTTCTATTACATTGTATATTTTACCAAGTTTAAATTGATTACGTTACTTAACAGTACATGCTAATCAAATGTTATTTTTTCTTGTTTTCAGGGATATTATGATACCATGGATGCTGGTTACATGGATGAAGAAGGCTATGTGTATGTTATGTCTCGAGTGGATGATGTAATAAATGTTGCAGGTCACAGAATTTCTGCAGGTGCCATTGAAGAGGTATTGATGAATATTGGTATTCTATTCCAAGTAGTGCTTAGGCACAGAGCTGCACTGAAGACAATATTGAGGTTATTTCACTTGGAAAATTACCACACCCTTCATTTGCAGCAGAGGCTAGGTTACTCTTACATCTCTCCCACCTCACTTTCTCTTTTAGATATTCATATTCCCTACACTCCCACATCCCTGGGTGGTAGTGAAGAGTTTTAAACACTTACATATATTTTTTGTTTATGGGAGAGCCTGTGTACATTTGCTTCTTAATACTTGCTACTTGAATGCCTCTAGCTTCTTGATTTACTCGTGTTTAATCATCAGGTTTGCACATGGTCTTTAAGTGGTATGGGATTAAACATTTTATTGTACTCTTAAATCATGAGAATTTTCTTCCAATGTAAGTCACATAAAGTCTCCAGAAGAGGTTTTTAAAAATGTTTTAAAAACTTACTCCTATGGAGTAAAATCTACATTATTGTTATACAATACTATGAGTATTTATACTAATACAGTTTCTTGTAACCATCACCACAGAAAGGATACAAAACAATTTCAACGCTGTCAAATAATTCCATCATAATATCACCTGTCTATTCTGACTCTGGTACCCCTTATTTTTTTCTTTGTTCCTATGTTTTAGTCTTCTCTCCAATTTTATATAAATAGATGATACAGTATTGTAACCTTTGAGACTGGGTTATTTCATTTAGGAAAATACATTTTAGATTCTTCCAAGTTGTTGCATTTATTAAGAATTTGCCTTTTTATGTTGCTGTATAGAATTTCATCGTGTGGCTGTACTAACAAGTTTATGTATCCATTCATGCATTAAAGGACATATGGGTTATATCCAGTTTGCAGCAATTATAAATAGGGCTGTTATACACATTCAAATACAGGTGTTTGTGTAAAAAAATATTTTATTTCTCTAGGATAAATACTTAGAGTGGGTTTTCTGGGTTGTATATTAAGTGTATGTTTAAGGTTATGAGAAACCACCAAAGAGTTTTCCCGTGTGACTGTGCTATTTTACATAGCCACCAGCAGTATTTAAGGGTTCATACTTCTTCCCATTCTTTCTAGAACTTGGTTGTGTCATTACTCTATTAAACTGTTCTACTCTGTGTGTAATAGTATCTCATTGTGCATGTGATTTGCATTTCTGTAATAACTAGTGATATTGAGCATCTTTTCACAAGCTTATTTGCCATCCATATATCTTTTTTGATGAGGTATCTGTTAAAATCTTCAGCCCATTTTTTTAAATTGGATTGTTTCTTTTCTATTGTTCAGTTTTGTAAGTTCTTTATATATTCTATATACAAGTCCTTTATCTGATATGCAGTTTGCAATTTCTTTTTCTAGTTTCTGACTGATCTTTTTATTTTGTTAAAAGTGCCCATAACAGAGAAAAAAATACTTTTCATTTTGATGAATTCTAATTTATCATTTTTTTCTTTTACGGATTATGATTTTGGTATTGTATATAAAAATGCTTTCCTAACTCAGCATCACAAAGATTTTCTCTTTTGTTTTCATCTAAGAGTTTTATAGTTTTATGTTTTATATTCAGTTTTATTGTTTTACATTTATATCATTTTAAATTTAAATTTGAGTTAATTTTTCAATATAGTGCAAGGTGTAGGTTGATAAATAATTTTTTAAGTGGATGCCAGTTGTTCCAGAATCATTTGTTGAAAAAACTGCCCTTTCTCTATTGAATTGCCATTGCAACTTTGTCAAAAATCAGATGATAATATTGGAGTGGGTCTGTTTCTAGAATATCTTTCTATTTCATTGATCTACTTTTTTTTATGATGATCATGGAAAATATTTAATAGATTTTTTATGTAGATCAATATAATTGATCTACATTATATTTTTACGAATATACTGCCTTGACACTGTAGCTATGTAGTGTATCTTAGAGTTGAATATTGTGAGTCCTCCACATCTGCTCTTCTTTCTTAGTCTTGTTGTAGCTATACTAGTTCCTTTAGGTATTCCATATACATATTAGCATAAAATTTTCTATAGGTACAATGAACCCATGCATAAATTTTGATTGAGATTGTGTTAAATCCATATATTGATTGGAGAAAAATTGCTATTTCAAACTTACTGAGTTCAGTCCATGAGTTTTGTGTATTTCTTTCTTTAGGACTTCTTTGGTATGTTTCTTAAATACTTTGTAATTTTTAGCATACAGATTCTGAACAAGTTTTGTTAAGTTTATATTTAAGTATTTAATTTTTTAGCTATTATACATTTTTTAAAAACTTTGGTTTGACATTTTTCATTGCTAGTGGATAGAAATACTACTGACCTTTTTGCAGACTGATATGTAACCTATGATCTTGTTTAACTTGCTTGCTAGCTCTAGCGGTATTTTTGGTAGACTTGTTGAGACTTTCTGTGTAAACAATTATGTTACATGTGAATAAAAACAGTTTTATTACCTCCTTTCCAATCTGAATGCTTTTTATGTCTTTTTCTTGCCTTTTGGAACTGGCTAGAACTTGGGATAGGATGTTGAACAAGACTGGTAAGAGCAGACACCCTTGTCTTGATCCTGATCTTAGGGTAAAGGCAAGAATGGTGCTAACTGTAGGTATTTCTGTAAACACACACTTCATCAAACTGAATAATTGTTTTTGTATTTCTAATTTGCTGAAGTGTTATTTTTAATTATGAATGAATGTTGAATTTTATCAAATGCTTTTTCTGCCTCTATTAATAGGAATATGTGATTTTTCTTTTTACCCATGTTACGTGAATTACATTAAATAATTTTCAGCTTTTGAACCAGTCGTGCATTCCTGGGACAAACTTTACGTGATTGCAATGAATTACTGTTTTTATACATTGATTTGTATAATTAATAATTGTTATTATTATTAATATTATTAATCAATAGTAATTTTCCTTATTCTGAAATCTACTGTTTGTAGTAATCATATAGCCATTCTTTTCTTTGAATCATATTTGAATCATAGATCTTTTTTCATTTTTTCATTTTTAATCTATCTGTATTATGTTTCGTGTGGGTTTCTTGTAGACAGCACCTACTTAGTTCATATGGACAGCATCTATTTGTTTTTATGTTTATCCAATCTGGCAATCTCCATCATTTAGTGTTTTCAGATAATTTACATTTAATTATTGATATAGTTATATATCTGCCTACCAGTTTATTATTATTCTTTTTTATTCTTCTCTTTTTCATTCTCTTATTTCATTCTCCCCCTTCTCTCTTTTAACTTATTTTGGTTCTTTTTTTGTAGCTTTTATTAATTTGCGAGAACGTCTATGATTCCATTCATACCAAGAGTTTTTGCCCATTCTTCTTGGGCCATGGTTATTGTTTGGTTTTTAATATTCATCTTTGACAGTTTTTTTTATAAGAGTGTCATTTCCACCTTACCCTAGGTCTTATTATGACCCAATGAAAGCCAATGGCAATTTTTCCTACGTGAGTAGCCAGATTCTCCATAAATGAAAGTTTAAAAAATGATTTTTCTCTACTTAAAAGGGAGGGAGGCAGCCGTCCTTCCTGAAGGCTCTTCTTAAAAACATAATGTCTTTAATCAAAACTGTAATTCTTTAATATATAAGTAAAATAGCCCCAGGAGCCAGAGCGCCCTGTGCATCTCCAGTTTTACAATGTGGAAATGTTTCTAACTCCTGGGAATTAATCTCTTTTTAGCAGGTAAATACCCAAGAAGATAGTGAGCCAATCTCCCCAGCTTCTTGGGAGTTTATACTAGGGATCTAGTCTGGACTATACACATTCGGCCTTGACAGATAAATTAAAGTTTTATTATCCTTTAAGATCTGAGCAATTCATTAGGCAAATCACTATAGGTCTAATTTTTCAGATGTTTCAAGAGTCTCAGGAGGCTAGGGCTTTTATAGGAGCACTGGTAAATTTAGAAGTTTATTTCCCCATAGTTATAATATTTAAGTTAAATTTTCTGATAATTCTGATATTTAGGTAATGTTGGGTTTGGTATCTAGCGATTGTCTTTTTTCTTAAAAGATGTTTAGATTTTCCTGATAAATGTCTATTTTAAATCTTATCCCGAGTATTTTGAATATTACATCATGAGGTTCTGGATCCTATTTAAATCTTCTGCATTTCTGTTCTTGTGGCTATTTATTTTAGGAAGTGGTCAGCCCAGTTAGGATCAGACTACATAGCTTTACCCACTTTCTTTGGACTGTGGTTTCAATGTTAATTTGTTTTTCAAAGCTTTTGTCTATTTGGATATTCTACATATATACGATCAGGTTGTTTGCAAACAAATACAGTTTTATATCTTCTTTCTCAGTCTGTATACATTTTATATTCCTTTCTTGTCTTATTGCACTACCTAGTTCAGTGTTGTCTTTCTTGTCTTGTTACACTAGCCAGTATGATGTTGAAAATATAGTTGAAGGTAGACATCCTTGCCTTGTTCCAGATCTTAGTGGGAAAGTTTTGAATTTCTCACCATTGAGTATGATGTAAGCTCTAGGTTTGTTTGTAGATGGTTCATCACCAAATTGTGGAAGTTCCCCTCTATTCGTAGTATACTTAATATTTTTATCATGAATGGGTATTGGATTTTGTCAAATGTTTTATTTTTTTCTGCATCTACTGATATGATCATGTAATTTTCCTTCTTCAGCCTATTGATGCGATGGATTACTTTGATTATTGAATTTCGAACCAGCTTTGTATACCTGGGTTAAATTCCACTTGGTCATAGTACATAACTCTTTCCACACATGATTGGATTCTATTTGCTAATATTTTATGGAGGGTTTTGGCATCTATGCTCGTGACAGCCTCTGTCAATAGTTTTTTTTAATTGTCTTATTTTAGTATTAATACAATGGGAATATTTTCTAACTTATTCTATGGGGCCAGCATTGTTCCAGTTCCATAGATTGAGTTAGAAAATATTCCCATGACTTCTGTCATTGGAAGGGTAGATTGTAGATAATTGGTCTAATTTATTCCTTAAATGGTAGAATTAACTGATGAATTGGTAGAATTCACCAACGAACCTATCTTCACCTGGTACTTTCAGTTTTGGAAGGTTATTAATTGTTGATCTAATTTTTAATAAATATAGGCCTATTCAGATTGTCAATTTCTTCCTGTGTGACTTTTGTCAGATTGTGTCTTTCAAGAAATTAGTTTATTTTGTCTAGGTAATCAAATTTGTGGGCATAGACTTATTCATAATATTCCTTATTATCTTTTTAATGTCCATGATCTGTAGTAATATGTCCTCTTTCATTTCTGGTTTTAGTAATTTGTCTCTTCCTTTGTTTTTCCTTAGCCTGGATAGAGGTTTATTGATTTTATTGATATTTTAAAGGAATAGCTTTTGGTTTTATGGTATTTTCTATTGATTTATTTTCAATTTAATTTATTTCTCCTCTAATTTTTATAATTTATTTTATTCTGCTTACTTTGAATTTAATTTGGTCTTCCATTTTCTAGTTTCCTAAGGTGAAAGTTTACATAATTGATTTTAGATCTCTCTTCTTTTCTAATATGTGAATTCAGTGCTATAAATTTTCCTGTGAGCATGCTGTTGCTGCATCCCATAAATATTGATGTTATATTATAATTTTCATTTAGTTAAAATATGTTTAAATTTCTCTTGAAATATCTTCTTTGACTCATGTGTTATTTAGAAGTGTATTGTTTAACCTCCAATAATTTGTGATTTTACACCTATCTTTCTGTTATTGATTGCTAGTTTAATTCCATTATTACCTCAGAACAGATGTTGTATGATTTATATTCTTTTTAAATTTTTAAGGTGTGTTTTATGGCCCAAAATGTAGTCTGTCTTGGTGACTGTTCCATTTAAGTTTGAAAAAAATGTGTAATCTTCATTCAACAATTTCATTCAGAGACAAGGAAAAAACATAAATCAGATATTTAGATCAACAAAAATAAAGGAAGAGCATCAGAAATGAATAAATGAAGGTGTATTAGTCTATTCTCACACTGCTAGTAAAGACATACCTGAGACTGGGTAATTTATAAAGGAAAGAGGTTTAATTGACTCATAATCCCATATGGCTGGGGAGGCCTCACAATCATGGCAGAAGGAGAATGAAGAGCAAAGTCATGTCTTACATGGCGGCAGGCAAGAGGGAGTGTGCAGGGGAACTCTCTTTATAAAACCATCAGATCTTGTGAGACTTATTCACTATCATGAGAACAACACCGAAAAGATTCGCCCCCATGATTCAGTTACCTCCCACCAGGTGCCTCCCATGACACGTGGGAATTATGGAAGCCACAATTCAAGATGAGATTTGGATGGGTACACAGCCAAACCGTATCAGAAAGTAAAATAAAACATTTTAATTTTCTTGTTCTCAATTTATCTCAAAAATAACAGTTTGTTCATACTAATAACAGCAACAATATGTGTGCATATATGCACATACATATATATATGCTTATGTATAAGCAAAATAGATGACAGCAGTGATACAAGGGCTAGAAGGGAGGAATTAGGAATTTTTGTTATTATAAGGTACTTACTCTGTCTGTGAAGTGTTATTTGAGTGTGGACTTTTTTTTTCTTATTCTTAATTATTAGTTGTTGAATGAAGTGGCCTATTGATGTCAATTTTATTCACTTGATTGATGGTACTGTTGAACTGAACTATGTCCTTACTGATTGTGTGCCCAGTGGATCTGTAAATTTCCAACACAGGAGTGTTAAAGTCTTGAACTATAATAGTTGATTGATCTGTTTCTCCTCCCAATTCTATCATTTTTGCCTGACATACTTTGATGCCCTAAGGATCATCATGGCTTCTCGGGTTATTGACCTCTTTATCATTATGTAATGCTCCTCTTTATTCTTGATACATTTTCTTGCTCTGAAGTCTTCTGTGCTTGAAATTAACATAACTACCCCTACTTATAAAAATTAGCATGGTATAACTTTCTCCATCCCTTTACTTTTAATCTATATGTATTGTTATATTTAAAATGGGTTTCTTTCAGAAAACATATAATTGAGTCTTGTTTTTGATCTACTCTCTGACATTCTGCCTTTTAATTGGTATATTTAGATCATTGATATTAAAGATCATTAATATAACTGAATTAACATTTACCATATTTGTTACAGTTTTCTATTTGTTGCCCTTACTCTTTTTTCTATTTCTGTCTTTCTTTCTCTGCATTTTGTGGTTATAATTGAACATTTTATATTATTTCATTTTGCTCTCCTTTCTTAACATATTAAATATACTTCTTTTGTTTTGGTGGTTGCCCTAATGTTTGCAATATATGTTTACAACTAACCAAGTCCAGACTCAAATAATACATATTACTTCATGGGCAGAGAAAATACCTTATAATAGCAAAATATTTCTTTTTTTTATTATTATACTTTAAGTTTTAGGGTACATGTGCACAATGTGCAGGTTAGTTACATATGTATACATGTGACATGCTGGGGCACTGCACCCACTAACTCGTCATCTAGCATTAGGAATATCTCCCAGTGCTATCCCTCCCCCCTCCCCCCACCTCACAACAGTCCCCATGTGTGATGTTCCCCTTCCTGCGTCCATGTGTTCTCATTGTTCAATTCCCACCTATGAGTGAGAATATGCGGTGTTTGGTTTTTTGTTCTTGCGATAGTTTACTGAGAATGATGATTTCCAATTTCATCCATGTCCCTACGAAGGACATGAACTCATCATTTTTTATGGCTGCATAGTATTCCATGGTGTATATGTGCCACATTTTCTTAATCCAGTCTATCATTATTGGACATTTGGGTTGGTTCCAAGTCTTTGCTATTGTGATTAGTGCTGCAGTAAACATATGTGTGCATGTGTCTTTATAGCAGCATGATTTATAGTCCTTTGGGTATATACCCAGTAATGGGATGGCTGGGTCAAATGGTATTTCTAGTTCTAGATCCCTGAGGAATTGCCACACTGACTTCCACAATGGTTGAACTAGTTTACAGTCCCACCAATGCAATAAAAAATGATAAAGGGGATATCACCACCGATCCCACAGAAATACAAACTACCATCAGAGAATACTACAAACACCTCTATGCAAATAAACTAGAAAATCTAGAAGAAATGGATAAATTCCTCGACACATACACTCTCCCAAGACTAAACCAGGAAGAAGTTGAATCTCTGAATACACCAATAACAGGAGCTGAAATTGTGGCGATAATCAATAGCTTACCAACCAAAAAGAGTCCAGGACCAGATGGATTCACAGCCAAATTCTACCAGAGGTACAAGGAGGAACTGGTACCATTCCTTCTGAAACTATTCCAATCAATAGAAAAAGAGGGAATCCTCCCTACCTCATTTTATGATGCCAACATCATCCTGATACCAAAGCCGGGCAGAGACACAACCAAAAAAGAGAATTTTAGACCAATATCCTTGATGAACATTGATGCAAAAATCCTCAATAAAATACTGGCAAACTGAATCCAGCAGCACATCAAAAAGCTTATCCACCATGATCAAGTGGGCTTCATCCCTGGGATGCAAGACTGGTTCAATATATGCAAATCAATAAATGTAACCTAGCATATAAACAGAACCAAAGACAAAAACCACATGATTATCTCAATAGATGCAGAAAAGGCCTTTGACAAAATTCAACAACCCTTCATGCTGAAACCTCTCAATAAATTAGGTATTGATGGGATGTATCTCAAAATAATAAGAGCTATCTATGACAAACCCACAGCCAATATCATACTGAATGGGCAAAAACTGGAAGCATTCCCTTTGAAAACTGGCACAAGACAGGGATGCCCTCTCTCACCACTCCTATTCAACATAGTGTTGGAAGTTCTGGCCAGGGCAATTAGGCAGGAGAAGGAAATAAAGGGTATTCAATTAGGAAAAGAGGAAGTCAAATGGTCTCTGTTTGCAGACGACATGATTGTATATCTAGAAAACCCCATTGTCTCAGCCCAAAATCTCCTTAAGCTGATAAGCAACTTCAGCAAAGTCTCAGGATACAAAATCAATGTACAAAAATCACAGGCATTCTTATACACCAATAACACACAAAAAGAGAGCCAAATCATGAGTGAACTCCCATTCACAATTGCTTCAAAGAGAATAAAATACCTAGGAATCCAACTTACAAGGGATGTGAAGGACCTCTTCAAGGAGAACTACAAACCACTGCTCAATGAAATAAAAGAGGATACAAAGAAATGGAAGAACATTCCACGCTCATGGGTAGGAAGAATCAATATTGTGAAAATGGCTATACTGCCCAAGGCAATTTACAGATTCAATGCCATCCCCATCAAGCTACCAATGACAATGACTTTCTTCACAGAATTGGAAAAAACTACTTTAAAGTTCATATGGAACCAAAACGGAGCCTGCATCACCAAGTCAATCCTAAGCGAAAAGAACAAAGTTGGAGGCATCACGTTACCTGACTTCAAACTATACTACAAGGCTACAGTAACCAAAACAGCATGGTACTGGTACCAAAACAGAGATATAGATCAATGGAACAGAACAGAGCCCTCAGAAATAACGCTGCATATCTACAACTATCTGATCTTTGACAAATAGCAAAATATTTCTAATTCCTCCCTTGTAGCTCTTGTATCACTGCTGTCATTCACTTGCTTACACATAAGCATATACACATGCACATATACACACATTGTTGCTATTATTATTTTGAACAAACTTATCTGTGAGGTAAATTGAGAACAAGAAAAATAATTTTTTTAATTTTACATTTGTTTATTCATTTCTGATGCTGTTCCTTTATTTTTATTTATACAAGTTTCTGACTTATTTTCCATGTCTCCAAATAACTTAACATTTCTTGCAAAGCAGGTCTACGGGCAACACATTACCTCAAGTTTTTTCTTTTGTCTAAAAAAGTCTGTTTCTCCTTAATTTTTGAAGGATGATTTTCCACAATATAGCAATCTGGAATTCTGTAATTCTAGAATTAATGGTGCTTTTTTCCCTCTTGACACTTTAAATATTTCACTCCACTCTCTTCTTGTTTACATGGTTCCTAAGGAGAAGTCACATGTGATTCTTATCTTTGCTTCTCTATAGGTAAGGTGTTTCTCCCTCCACTCTGGCTTTCTCTAGGATTTTTTTCTTTATCTTAGATTGTTTGAAATTTGAGTATGATATGCCTACATGTAGGATTTTTTTTTTTACATTTATCTTGCTTGATGTTTTCTGCAATTCCTGGATCTATGATTTTGTGTCAGCATAAATTTGGGGGAAACTCTCAGTTATTATTTCTTCATATATTGCTTCTATTTCTTTCTTCTCCTCTCATTACCGCTATTATGTGTTTGTTACAGCTTTTCTATTTGTTCTGAAGTTCTTGGATATTTTGTTCTGTTTGGAGATTTCTTTTCCATCTTTTTTCTCTTTGATTTTTGGTTTTGGAGGTTTCTATTGATACATCCTCAAGCACCAAGATTCTTCTTTCACCTACGTCTAGTTTACAAATAAGTCCATCAGAGACATTCTTTATTTTTGATACAGTGATATTGCTTTGTAGCATTTAAAAAATTCTTTCTTAGAATTTCAATCTCTCTGCTCAGCTTACATTAATCATCTATTATTGCAAGTTGTCTACTTTTTCCATTAATGCCCTTAACATATTAATCGTAGTTTTAAAAAATATCGTGTTAAGATAATTCCAATATTCCTGTCATATGAAACTCTGTTTCTAATGCTTCTTCAGTCTATTCAAACTGTGTGTGTGTGTGTGTGTGTGTATTTGTGTGGTTTGTTGTTGTTATTTATTTTGCCTTTTAGTATGCCTTGTAATTGCCTGTTGAAATACTGACATGATGTACTGTATAAAAAGAACTTCAGTAGGCCTTTGCTGGTGTATTGGTAAGATGCAGGGGGAGGAGAAGTATTCTGTACTCCTATGATTAAATCTTAGTTGTTTCATGAACATGTATCCTTGGACTGTGAACTTCATCTGTTCTTTGCAGATTTTTCCCCTCTTAAAATAGGATGAGCCTGGCGCAGTGGCTCACGCCTGTAATCCCAGCACTATGGGAGGCCAAGATGGGCGGATCACGAGGTCAGGAGATCGAGACCATCCTGGCTAACACAGTGAAACCCTGTCTCTACTAAAAAATACAAAAAATTAGCCAGGCGTGGTGGTGGGCGACTGTAGTCCCAACTACTCGGGAGGCTGAGGCAAGAGAATGGCGTGAATCCCCGAGGCGGAGCTTGCAGTGAGCCGAGATCGCGCCACTGCACTGCAGCCTGGGTGACAGAGTGAGACTCTGTCTCAAAACAAACAAACAAACAAAAAATAGGTTGAATAAAGGGGGCTGGAATTGGATATTTCCTTTCTCCTATGTCAGTTAGGCTCTGAGAAAACTCCAGCAGTTAGGTTCTGTTACAGAATAGTTTCTTTTAAGGGTAGGCCCTGGAAAGAGGAACACAGTGTTTTGTCATACAGCTCGGGTTTTCCAACCTTGGCACTTGTTCCTGTAGAGGTTTCTGCTCCAATAAATTGTGTTTTTCTCTATTTACTTGTCTGCCTCTACAGTTTTGGGGGAGTGGTTTTCCCTGTGAACTTCCTCTCTGACAAATCTAAGAAGAATTGTTTCTGTTTAATTGTTTTTTATTTTTTTTTCAGTTTGTTTAACTTTCTACTTGTTAGAATGGAGTGGTGAATTCGAAGCTTCTTACTTGTAGTGCCAAAACCAGAGGTCCCTTTTCCCTCTTTGGTTCACAAAACTCTCCTTTGCTGTTCTTATGGGTAATGAGTCAGGGCTTTGTCTCCCCACAGTTACCAGGATTCTTCCTGCAACATCTACAGGAACAGTGCCTCTGGGGAGAGGAAGGGGTCTTGTCTCTTTGCTGGCAGTTGCCTAACACATGCCAGGGTAAGTCAACAGAGAGCCACTCTCAGGAGCAGCATGGCTGCTGCTGCAGACAGCAAGTGGCACTGATCCTTTCTGGGTTCTCTTGGTTTAGGGTAGGAGAGTACCCAGGGCTCCCTCCTGCAGGATCTGTTGTACAGCTAGTGTGGAGAAGGGAAGGGGCACACCTTAATTGCTGACATTTACTTGGTGTAAGGTGTGGAGAGGTAACAAATTTTCTACAGCTCTGTAGAGAGAGGGGTGGGCCCTGCTTCTTTGTTGTCACTCATCTGAAGTAGGGAGGACAAAACCTGTTTTCTGACTCCCCTACTTGTTTTCCTGGGCCTCTGACCAGACACAGCAGGCTCTTAGGGCTTTTTCTGTCTGTACTCATTGTCAGTTACACATGCTGAGCTGCTTTAGTCCTCCGGCCAGATTATACAGAAAGTAAAGCAAACAAATGAACAAAAATAACAAAATCCGCAAACTCCCAAATGACAGTGAACTCATCACCAAGTTGTATTTCAAGTTCTTATGTTCTGACTGAGTCTTCTAATATATATTTTAGCCCAGAGTTTTTCATTGTTATTGTGGAAGATATAAGTTACTTCATTTTTTTCTAGAAGCAAATCCCAGAATAGTTTTTAAACTGAATGGAGCAAACAAACTACAATTTGAATGAAAGAAAATGTTTAAAGTAACATGATTAACAATTCACTGTGATCAGAGTATGCAGAGTCAAAGGTTTATTTCCTCTTTCTCTAATTAAAAGAGGATCAGAAAAAAATAGCTATTGGGTACTAGGCTTAGTACCTGGGTGATGAAATAATCTGTACAACAGACCCTTGTGACATGAGTTTATTTCTATAGCAAACCTGCTTATGTACCCCCAAATTTAAAAGTTAAAAAAATTAAAAATTAAAAAAGTTTGTACCTATCTTCAGTTCAAACTTAACAGCTTAATACTTCTTGTCATGTTGGCATGTGTTTCTTAAATGTGATTTTTTTTGAGTAAAAGGAAGGAACTTTATAAAATATTTTAGAACATTTGACCTTTGTGTGCTATTATAATGTTATCTTGTTTTTAAACGACTCTAAATTTTGTGATAACCTGAAATTGAAATTTCATGTCTTTTGGTGTGTTGGCAAAAGATGGTTCTGGTTGCATGAACTTTTAATTTCTTCCTTCTAAGAGATTACTTCCAATATTCACCTGCATTTCCGGCAGACTCAGTCATTCAAAATATGAAAATTATGTACGCATAGTTATTATTATTAGTCAAAAACCTTAGTCTTCTTTTGTTTTTAGAATGAAAAGAGGAGTATCAACCTATTCAAAGATATGTTATGCTTTAATGCTTCTACTGAAATCCTTCTCACTGTATGTAACAGCAGAATGAGATAGGCAGAAAATAGGCAGTTAAAATGGAAAAAGAGAAAAACATGCTAGAATTATTGGCATCTAACAGAAACTTTGTCACTGGGTCTTGGAGTATTTAGGGTGCATAACAGGAAACCATTCAGACCTTAAATCTTTAAGTTAACTTCTCTCTATATATGAATTAAATGACTAAGTTTTTATTAAGTATTTATATTTAATAAGAAAATTCTATCTCAGTTTAAATCAGATTTGTCTTCTCTGTCTTTGAAATCTCTTAGAGAATTGTGAACTGATACTTTATACTGACTTTTTACTAGCTCCTAGCAAAATTGCTTAGCAAATTGATTATTTCCTTCTGAAATGTTTGATGATATATCCAGCTCTTATTAAAGTGCCCAAACCTTACTATTTAACTACTTGACAAGGGTTGCCAGTGGTGAATACCATATTCCACTTTAACTTTTTGGAATAGGAATTGAGGGTCTTAATCCAATGAAAGTTTTATTTGTAGAAAAAAATAGACTGAATATTGTTTTTAAGTACAGTAAAAATATCTACACTTTTCCAGTTTCCCTAAGTAAACATTTTATGAGTAATTATTAGAAAGACAAAAAAGTGTGTAAGTTATTGTTAGAAAGTAATTCATGCTTGCAAGGATGTAGAGAAAAGGGAACTCATACACGGTTAGTAGGAATGTAAATTAGTACAGCCATTATGGAAAATAGTATGGAGATTTTTCGAAAAACTAAAAGTAGAACTACCATAAGGTCTTGCAATCCCACTACTGGGTATTTATCCAAAGGAAAATAAATTAGTATGTCAAAGGGCTACATTTACCCCCATGTTTGTTGCAGCAGTGCTCAAGTAGCAAAGATATAGAATCAACCTAAGCGATCATCAACAGATGAATGCAGAAATAAAATATGGTAAATGTGCATAATAGAATAATACTTGGCCATAAAGAAATATTAAAATCCTGCCATTTGCAGCTATTTGGATGGAACTGGATTTCATTATGTTAAGTGAAACGATCCAGGCACAGAAAGACAATATCTATCCTCATTCATATATGGGATCTGGGATAGTTTATCTTACAGAAACAGAGAGTAGAATGATACCAGAGGCTGAGAAGGGTATGTGTTTGTCAAGTGGTGAAAGGACATGAAAAGAGATTGGTTAATGGGTACAAATACAGTTATATAGAAGGAATAAGTTCTAATATTCAGTAGCAAAGTAGAGTGTCTATAGTTAATAACAATGTATAGTTCAAAATAGCTAGAAATTAGGACTTGAAACGTTTTCAACACATAGAAATGATAAATACTCGAAGTGATGGATACCTTAAGTACCCTGAATTGATCATTACACACTCTATGCATGTAACAAAATATCACATGTACCCTATAAATATGTACAAATATTTGTACCAATAAATTTATAAAAAGAATTTCGAGTACAACAAAACCGTAAAATTTATATTACCCAAATCAAGCAGATATTCTATTAAAATTATTACATCAAAAATATTTCAGGGAACTCTATGTTCTTTTCTGTTCTCATCATAAGAAAATGGAGCTCTAGAATAGCTTTTTATCAATTTAAGAGGACAGTATCCTTGCAGATCCAAGTAAAAATGAGGACCTTCTTTAACTATTAAGTAATAATCAAGTCTATTTTTAAAGTGTTGATTAGTTTTTGAAAGCCCAGCATTGAGCTAGACATTTAGGAAACTTTGATGGAGGTTAAGGAGTTCTTAGAAAAATTGTGTCTAAAATCTGCTAGTTCTGCACTTGTAAGCTAAAATTTGCAGAAGCTAATATGATTGTTCTTGCTCAGTTCTCTTTGACTGCTGTGGCTTTTCATGTGAAGAAATCTTCAGGCCTTTTCATACAAAGAAATGTACAGGAAACAAATTGGGCTCTCTAATTTCACTCTTTCACTTGTAGCTTAAGTGTAGGTTTCTTAAATAATCCCACTAATATTTGTGGGAACTTGGAAATCTGGTGTTAACATACTGCCTTTAAAGCCTACTTAGGACACGGTTCACATGCCTTTTGCCTTTTTGAAGGTTATTCTAACCAAAGTGTCACTATTTGTTTTCCAAGGTAGCTATTTTTTTTGCTATTTTAGGAATGATTCTTCAACATTGAATATATTTCCATAAAGTGACTGTGTATCCAACTAAGATGCCTTGCCATTTCAATTCTACCAAGCATTAAATGACTATTGGATTTAAGTAGTTGCAACATTGCTGAATATTTCCTGAGTATTCACATGAATATTGATGAGTATCTGGAATCTCTCTGACAAGTTTCCTAGATTACTTCAGTGTCAGAGGAAATTTTTAAAAAATCTGTCTTCTTCGAACCATTGCATAGACAATATTGCACTGCAAACTGGCTCCTCCCATCTTATGAGGGTGTTTGATTTGAACTGATTTTTTAAATTAAGATTCTTAAAAATGTAATTGAAAAACCTGTGTAGGTCAACTCAGTGAAGCCTTAAAATATTTTAAATTCATTAAAATCTATGCAAAATTGGCAATACCTAAGAAACAACAGATGACAGGAATTTACTAGTCCTAATCTCATAACATTTATGTACTCAATTGTGGTGAGACTATTGCCTTTTAAGTTCCATGACTTTTTTAGGTACTTAAATGCCAGTTAATCACAGATGCTTCGTAGATTTTATTTGGAGGGAATGCATTAATGTGGTTTTTGATATTTTTCCCCCCATAGGACATTTGGTTGGCTTCTGTCCCTTGAATGTTGCCAAGACATATTTCAACGCTTTCCCTTTTAATGATTCAGTTGTTGAAATCATCACTTGGCATGCAAATAATATTTGTGGGGCCAACATAAAAAGCTACCACCCTTCCTTTATGGCATTTTAAAAACTGATAGATGAATAATATTTGATGTCACTTAGATATGACACATAATTCTTGAAAATGATTTTGCATCTCATAATTTTTAAGAATTTATCTGCAGTAGGCAAAAATGGGAAACTGTAATATTATATTATAGGAAATGTTGTTGTATATTTCTTCTGATTTTAAAATACTCCTTGCTTTTATAGAAAAACAATCAACATTTTCCCATCCGCTTCTAAAAGCACTAAGGATAAAAACTTAGTAAAATTTAAAATAACAAAGTGAAAGAGTGGCAAACTAGATGTTTTGACATTAAATTTAGTTAAAACTCTAGTCATATTGGTTAGGTGACAAAATATGTGGGTGATTTATTTTTTAACAGTGATTTGAACAGATACCTTGGCATTTTAGGAACTCAGGTACAGAGAGTCATGGCACCAATAAACACTAATAATTTTTGATGATTAAAACTCTGGTTAGCCAAGAAAAAGAGATGTTCTTTACTCATTAAGGGAATACCAAGTCAGAATTCATAGCATCTAACTTTCCAAGTCTATATCCTATCTGGTACAGCAAAGTATTATTTTTCATGACTAATGACTGACTACAGTAAGTACTAAAACATACATCTGGCAGTAAAACTTGTCTCTCTGATCTCACCACATCTTTTTATTCTTACTATCATGACCTTAACCTACTGTAGTATCCTTTCAGGTGGTTTTCCTATATAAGCTGTGTCACCCACTCTCAACAATTCTTTATTTATTTTCCACGATGAAACTAAAATAAGTCTGTGCTTTTCAGAATCCACTCTGAAGTGAAAGAAGCTAATCTGAAAAGGCTACATACTGAGTGATTCCAATTATAACATTCTGGAAAAGGACCTTGAAGACAATATAAAGATCCGTGGTTGCCAAGGGTTAGGGGAAAGGGAAAGGATGAATGAGCAGAGCACAGGGAGTATTTGGGTCAGTAAAACTATTCTGCATGATACTATAATGGTGCATACCTGTCTTATACATTTGACAAAACTCAGGCATGTACAGAGTAGACCATAATGTAGTAATGTAAACTATGAGCTAGGATGATAATGATATGCCAATTTTGGTTCATCAGTAGCAACAAATGTATCGCTCTGGTACAAACTTTTGATAATGGGGGAGGCTATGTATATGTAGTGGTAAGATGTATATGAGAATCCTACTTTCTTAGTTGATATTGCTATGAATCTAAAACTACTTTAAAAAAATAAACATAGCTGGGTGTGGTAGCTTATGCCTGTAATCCCAGCACTTTGGGAGGCCGAAGCAGGTTGATTGCTTGAGCCCAGGAGTTTGAGACCAGCCTAGGGAACATGGCGAAACCCCATCTCTACAAAAAAAAAATAAATAAATAAATACAAAAATTTAGCCAGCCATGGTGGTGTGCACCTGTAGAACCAGCTACTGAGGAGGCTGAGGTTGGAGGATCACCTGAGCCTGGGAGATTGAGGCTGCAGTGATCTATGAACATGCCAGCGCACTCCAGCCTAAGACAGAGTGAGATCTTGTCTCAAACAAATAAACATACAAACGAACATAAAAACCCAATATTAAATCTGCTCTGATCTTGCATCTCCTTCTCAACTACTGAAAATGATTTATCACCTTCCCAGGAATGCTAAAATGAGTTGGAAGTTCCTAGCACAGTACCTATCCACCTCTGTAACTCCATCTCCTCCATTCTCACTCTTTTTGTTCTCTTCTTTCCAGCCACACTGGTCTCTTTGAGGTATGAATGGTACCTATGAAGTCCTTCCCCAGGGTTTTTGCCCCATCCCCTTCTCCTTGCCTAATAAATATCTACTCATCCTTCAGATCTACTCATTGTTATTTCCTAAAGAAAAAGTTTTTGAGGCCCATATCTTTCTGCAAAATTGGTTGCTTTTGCTGTATCTTTCATATAAAAAAAATTCCCCAGAGCCCTTATCACTTTTGTTTTTAGACATTTAGAATAGATATTCATAATTATTTATTAATATCTGTCTCCACTACTAGACTGAAAGCATCTTGAAGCAATATGCTGACTATTTTTGATCACCCCTGAGCCCAGTGAATGTTTGCAACACAGGAGTCATTTAGCAAATATTCATTGAATGAATGAATAGAAGAAAGAACAAGGACTGCCAGATGTGCTGTTGGTTAAAAGTTTGCTCACTGTTTTCTCTAGCTATTAGAGCTAGAGAGTCACTGAAATAAAGATTATTGGGGTCACCAAAATAACTATTAATCTTTCAGAAAAAAATCTGAATATGCATTTTTAAAAGTCTCGTCACCATATATATATATATGTATATATATATAAACCCTAAGCATCTGTATTTCATGTGGTTACTCAACTCTGTGGGTTTTTTTGATTTCAGATAGATACTAGCTTTGTGAACTTAAAGCGAGCAATATGAATATAGTTCAACAGTGGGGATTATCTGATGTCAGGGCTTCTCTCCATATCCAGCCTCTTGCAAGTCCTGGAAAATCATCTCTGGATGGGTGGCCACTAGAGGAATTTCATTGTTCACTAACAGACTCAGAAATAAAGTTATTATTTAGCCATAGGGAAGCCTCGGATTCCTTTGGAAGGTATGCCTATGGCAGCCAGCATTAAGACCAAATCGCCATGAGGCTGCCTGTTTGCAGAGGTTTGTTTACATACAGTATCCACTACACATTTTCTCTGACTTCATTAATAAACAACTGAGACAAAGAAACCATTTCCTTACTTTCCAGGTTAGCTGAGCAATTTATCTTAATTACTGTCAACCTTTAGTGACTACCATGGGGATTCTAAGCATTCACTTCACTAGTAATGATGTAAATTACTTATGAATTTTCAATAGGCAGCCATGGATTTTTGGCTTGTCTTACATGCACTTTTTTCCCCAACTGAAATTATATGTGTTTGTATATCTATATCTGTATCTATATCTATATGTTGAATACATGTATATGGTAAATAAATATATTCTAAATGAATGCCTTTCCTTATTACAGTCAATCCTTTCCCATGGTACCGTGGCAGACTGTGCTGTTGTTGGCAAGGAAGATCCCTTAAAAGGTCATGTCCCCTTAGCACTCTGTGTATTGAGAAAAGGTGAGAGATCTTTTTCTCCCTGATTGCTTGGGACCTGAATAATTAAGGTTAATTCAGTGCTTACCATCTGAACTTTCTCTCTAGATATAAATGCAACAGAGGAGCAAGTTTTGGAAGAAATCGTGAAACACGTTAGACAGAACATTGGCCCTGTGGCTGCTTTTCGAAATGCAGTGTTTGTCAAACAGCTACCCAAAACCAGATCTGGCAAGATCCCCCGATCAGCTTTATCTGCCATTGTCAATGGCAAGCCATACAAGGTAAATTACCAAAGATATTTAATCCTGGGTTCTCAGATATTTTTCTTCATTTCTTTGGCATTAGCAAAGCTCTTAAAAATGGTTCTCAAATGTGAATTGCATCTCTAGAAAACACGTAATAGTACTATTTTTTAATGTTAAGGGAGAGATTATATAGCCATTCCTTCTGTAGGAATGAAGGTTTTGGAAAGAAACTCAGATTAGTTAAGAACATATGCTTTAATGATAAGAACCAATGTGTGAAGATATTTTTATTTATTTATTTTAATTTAGAGATAGAGTCTTGCTTTATTACCCAGGCTGTAGTGCAGTGGCGCAATCATGGCCCACTACAGCCTCAAAGTTCTGATCTAAAGAGATCCTCTCACATCAGTCTCATGAGTAGTTGGGACTACAGGTGCATGCAACTGTGCCTGGCTAATTTTTTTCTTTTGTATTTATAGAGGTAGTGTTCTCACTATGTTGCCCAGGGTGGTCTTGAATTCCTGGGCTCAAGCGATTTGATTGCCTCAACCTCCCAAAGTGCTGGGGTTACATGCCTGAGCCACTGCTGCCTGCCAAAATATTTTTTCTCTTAGTAATTGTCAGTTAAATTCAAATAAATTTGTGGAAACTTAATCCTATTGAATTAAAAGGTACATTTTTCCTTATTATAGTAATTAATGGCAATTAGTGAATGAGAAAGCAAAATAATTGAGGCTAGCGGCAGTAGATGTTTAAAATGCTCTAACTGATAAATGCTAATTTTGTAATTATTTTAGGAAATCTTAGGCTTATTCAATCATATGTTTTCTTTTAATTTGTGTGTACATTATGTGTGCAAAGATATACCTATTTTTATCATTAAGATAATAAAAGGCAATGCAACAGTAAGGAGTAGTTATGTGAACAAGTGACAAAAAAGAAACATTCTTTCTACAGAAATATATAGAAGACTCTTAAGAGGAACTCCAACTCTAGCGAAAATACCATCTAGGTCCAATAGTTTTGCTAACTGAACTGTTTATTTTTTTACTCTGGAAAGCTACAGATGAGTATTAATATATTAGGTTCAAAGTTCCCTATTTTTAAACTTTCCATATGAATATTACAAGACAATGGGGAAAACAACATTGCATATAATTGTTTAATTATAGAAAGAGTAGAAGAAATTCAAGGAAGAGTATTCACCTGACCCTAATTTTTTTTCCAGATAACTTCTACAATTGAAGACCCCAGCATTTTTGGCCACGTAGAAGAAATGCTGAAGCAGGCATAATGAGTTTGTCTTATTCCTATTTTGAGTTGATTTAATTTCTTAATTGAAATTAAATTATTTGAGTTGTTTCTCAGAAATAAATATTTCAGTAGAAATTACTTGCAAAATGAAATGTGAATTGTAAAACTTGGCCTAAACAAATCTAATGAAAACATGTGAAAGACCTATGCCTTTTGTTTGGTTTGACCCTGTTAGCATTGTTATTAGTTATCTATAACATGCCTTATTGAATGTCATCTACTGCTTTAGAAAAAACGTATCTAGTGTATTATTTTTAAAATTGTACCTCCCAAGAAGAACACTTTAATTGAAAGCAACACTAATATAGAGCCACTTCCTGAAACCAAGAATCTGTAGTTTTGATCCAAAATCTAAAACTTAAAGTCAGAAAATAATTAAAATTTTTCTTGTAGAAATTTTAGATATTTTCTAGTATTCTTTAGATGCTCACATTGTTTTAAATAAAATAGATGAAATGGGAAGTTTAGGTAATCATCTAGACAGATGAAATTATTATCTAGGTAGGAGGGCTTTTCTATACATTTTCTGAGGGAAAGCAGAACACCGGGGTTATAGCTATACCTTCAGGTCTTTTGTTACTTAGGCAAGGAAAACCACATGTCTGACCTGGTTCAGCATGTAATCCCAGCACTTTGGGAGGCTGAGGCAGGAGGATCACTTGAGGTCAGCAGTTTGAGACCAGCCTGGCCAACATGGTGAAACCCTGTAGCTACTGAAAATACAAAAATAAGCCAGACGTGGTGGCGGGAGGCTGAGGCAAGGAGAATCACTTGAATACAAGAGGCAGAGGTTGCAGTGAGCCAAGTTCCCCCACTGTACTCCAGCCTGGGTGACAGAGTAAGACTCCATCTCAAAACAACAAAAACAACAAAAAAACCACATGCCTGGCAGAGAACAAAGAGATCATTCAGTCCAATCTCTTCATGGAGATGAGGGCTCCTGGGAGCCCCTCTTCATGTCTCAGGTTCTTAGTTGACTACGTTTATCCAAATGATTCCAGATTCCTGTGGAAACAAGGAATCGATGTACAAATGGGGTAGGGTGGCAAGGAAAACTCTTATGGAAGAAACATCAAGGTTTTTACATTAGGTTAAAGACAAGAAGATTTCTAGGTGGGTAGTGTAATGTCTAGGTGATTTTGAAGTGAACTTAAGCCACTAGGTTTGAGGGACAGACAGTAGAAAATGGTGAAGACTGCAGATCACCTGCTATACCTCAAGGAGCAGCGGACCCAGCAGAATATGGCCCAAAAAGGAGGCAGGTCTCCTGTTGCAAGAGCCTCTGTTTTTTTAAAGAGAAAACAAAGAATCCTGGTTTTTATGTGAAATCTCTAATTTTAAAACAATAACTCATTAAAAATATTGTAATGTCCAAAAGTATCTTTCCATTTAACTTCTAAAAATCTCTTAAATGTTTTTTTTAAATAATTGTAAAGTGAGTTTTTGTTAAGCTTATAGGAATGGGCCAGTTAAGGTAAACAGATGTAGGAAATTAAATATTTGATTTACTTAGGGATCTATATGACATCAGTTATCAAAGAATACATTTTAACCCAAAAGTATACCATGTTCATTGTATCTTTGATCGTTCTTCAAGTATGTCTCAATCTTTTAATCTATCAGGAACATTACTATCAAGAGCAGATTGTTGTAACATAATACTCAGGATACATGAAATGTATGTGAGAGATAAATAGATGATAGAAAGTTTATTGTTATAAAAATGACCTACAACTTATATAAAAAATTCTGAAAAGGTTGACTTTTTTTGGACTGAAGGCTGCAAAATAAATGGCTTCTCAAAGTAAATTCCTATTTACTTAATTTGCCTTCTTGATTGTTACACCTGGAAAAATATATTCATCTACTTTTTCCTTTTAATTATGTTAGTAGACTGAATTAAACCAGCTACATAGACACTCTCTCATTTGAAGCTGTTGGGATCCTTGAATTGCCTCTTTCATTGGTACATTTTATCCATTGTCACAACTGTGGTCTTCATTAATAACTCATTTTAATGTCTTAGAAGTAGAATGTGTTTCCTTATTTTTTTTCAAATAAGAGTCAGTTAATTTGAAATGGCAAATTATTTACCTGAATGTGTATCATTGTTCATTTGCAAGGTTTAAGCTCAGGCAGATCCAAGAATTAGGTAAAGGTTGCATCTTTTGTCCTCTTGCACATTTTTTCTGGTAATCAAATCTGAAGCGACATCTCAGCAAGCAGACTTGGGTTATTTTCCAATAGGATGGGAATGGAAAACAGTGCTGGAGACTGGGGAAGTGGCTATTTCCTGTGTCTCACTGGGGAATTGCAAAATCAAAGAATGTTGTTACTTTTATGTGATGAAAAAATAGGGCAAGAAAGATACACCTGAATCATCAGACTGCTTAAAATTTGGGAGGAAAAAATTCTATTTTACTACTAACCATAAATCACTTTTGCTAGATAGTACTTCTGAATTAAATGTATCTTTAAAAACAACAATATAATATTACTAAAAAATGCAGGCATACTTAAACTTGCTAGAATAAATTCTGTGAGGTCTTCGTTTGGTATTTTCATAGGATTTCTTACTGTAAGTTATTGGAAAATGAAAATATAAAGTGCTTTCAGAATTTATAGTATTTTCCAATTCATTGAATTACTTTGCTTGTGAAAATATATTAAACATATTTAAATGAGACCTATCCTACATTTAAAAACCAGTTTTGTTTATATAAAATTGTATTTGAAAGGTCCTGAACATTAAAAATGTGAAAATTTATAATGTTGATGATCAAAAGGTAACGTGTTGAGACTCTGAGCTTAATCCATTAAATGGATTTTAGAATCTAGTAGAAGTTATCTTATAAATTAAAACATATTTTATGCTTTTTTGAGGGAAATACCTGGATCTTTTGCATCACTATATGTTAGTGTCTATTATAGATGATTAATCTTTCTAACTTGATCTTTAAAAGAAAGAAATTGATTTTAGTGATTGAGTGGTATATAATAGTAGATACAAATCTAGTTATGGCATTATAATGTCATAGTTCCTATATTCTATTTCATTTCTATGACTCAAGATGCCCATGTTTAGATGAGCTTAGAAAGCTCTTTCTCATTGTTCCTACTCAGGCCACATTTTTAGAAAAAATTTAAGATCACTCCCATAAGCAAGTTTAGATCTCCCTCTTGTGGCAGACTCAATTTTGAAGCTAAATATTTGGGTCACCCAAAGAACACATTTCCTGATAGTTTAAGTAAATTGTCGAGCCTTATGTGACTAGAAAACAAAGCTTAAACAGAGAACTGGAATTATTATTTTTTTTTATTGACAATGGAAAGGGTTTCTGTTATCATTACCTTTTGACTGAATCTGTTAAATAAAAATAGACATCAAAACAAATGTAATGTACGTGCAAACATAGCAAATTAAAATACAGAAAATAAATTACTAATGACAGGTCTTGCGCTTAATAAGATCAAGCAGCAGAAAATCAGCAGTTAGATAAATGGTATTATTAAATAGGCTTTACTTTGAATCTCCCATATAAACAAAGAATAAACAACAGTAACACCACCAAATAAAGCCACAGGGAAGAGATTACTCTTCTATACTTTTATACACTATATATGTTAATCATTCTGTCTTTCATTTATTTCCTCTGATAAAACTGACTTCAGGGAAGTCGCAACAAGGCCATCTCGGCTAACAGCTTATAACATTAGACATGAGTCTGGCTAATGCCCTGTTACATTGACAAAAGGGAAAGGTATCTTGGGTTTTGTTTTCTCTAGTGGAAATGAGCCTCAGACTCTGCGGTGGTTGACATTCACTGTCCAGTACTGGCTGGCATTTCAAGATATTTGAATGAACATGTGGTTCTTAGTAAATAAGTTTTTTTTTTCTTTTTTTTTTTCTTGGTCCACAGGTAACAAGAGAAGATTATGGTTTTTTAATATAAATTTTTAAATAATTGCTTTTGACCCTTGTAAACAGCTTGGCTTTGTTTTGTATTGAAAAGGAGATCGAGCCATCACAGTGCTATTTCTGAAGATACAGGACATCCCTGATTGCCTTTAAAGCTCTATTTTTGGCTCCGGTTCCAGGTTAAATCATTCTTTTTTACATGATCAGAGGCAGGTTGTTCAGCTTTAAGTATTGACAGACTTGAAGGAGAAACACGTTGAAGCATGAAACATGCTTCAAGGAAACATATTGATTTGACTATTAACAATCCAAAAACTGTAAAAATGGTGGAATGGTAAAATACAAACAGTACTTGGAATTGTCAAATGTTTGCACTCGAGACTCCATGAACCATATATTTTATTTTTTAAAAAATCATATTTATATCCATTTACATAAGACTTACACATTTAAAAAGAAATGCACGGTAATACATAAATGCCTAGTATATTACAATAAAACATGAAAAACAACTGGCTTCATTTCATAAAAGCATCTGTTGTACAGAGTTTATGATGTAGATGATGTTTTTTATTCAAATGACTTAAGCATTTTATTACAATTGTAGTAAACTAATCAAATGTAATATCTGACTCCCCCCAAAAATCACATTTTTCAGCTTTTAATAAGTCATGACGTCATTATTTCCTTAGAATTCAGTTTTCACAAAGGTTTTCACTGCTCGTCTTCTTAGATGGTAGTGCACTTTAGGTAGAGTAGACTGAAAAGACGCCATCTAAAATATACAATGGATAGCATTAGTTCACTGAAAAGTCCCAGACTGGGAAATCTCATTCTACTCCTCTGTGGTGTACCTCCACGCAGCCTGCTTACTCCTGTCCTAGAAGATCATGAGAAGGAAATCATCTAGGATGTAGCCAACAGCCGTATGTAATTAACATTTGCTTTTCTCCAATTTGGTGCAGGGGAGCTTAACAAATAATAGAATTTGCTCAACTTTGTGGAAAGTATGGCAGTAATGTAAACAAAGGTAGTTATGCAAAATGTTAGCATGCCTTCTGAAAAATTTACAACTTGCTAATTAATAAATTGGGTTGAATTGACCTATTTCATAATGTAGATTTATATTCTAGTTCATATATTTTAGAGTTCTTAAAAAATACCTTTATTTGTTACAAAAACATAACAATAATAAGTCACCTATTGTAAACGTTTGTGTCAGTAGTATGGCATTGCTGATTGTTTTCAGCCATAATGTACTTAGAAAAAGCTCACAATTGCTATTACTGACACAAAAGAAACAGCAAGTAGTATGCTCTGGGTTATTTTAATAACAAAAGTGTTATTGTTTCACCAAAACAAAAAATGGTTGTCCTAGATTGAATTATTGTAAATGAATACTGTTATCCCAATTAATGGTAAAAACTAGGAAATATGAACTAGAACGTCATGCATAAAAAACAGATTGCAAATAGAGTAACTCTACCCATCACTTAAGAGCTAAGAAGCAAGCACTACTGAACATATTAAATAGTCATCTGTAAATTAGTGAAGTGTTCATTTCCTGAAGAAATTATAATGCTATGTGTAGAATCTAATATAAACAGTATTTTGGGAGACCTCTTATTTAGCCAAATTATTATATACTTTAAATCATGTCTAATTAGGTGCCAAATTATATACCATAATTAAAATTTTAATGTATGGGTTGTACATTCTGAAATTAAATCTCTTATCGGGATGCTTTTTATTTTATCAGCTTCAAATAGTGATCCAAATAAGGCAGCATATCTGCTCCCATCTTAAGCCCAAAAGACCAACAATAAATTGTGTGGCACTTTTAGTTCAAGGCAATGAAAACAGCACAAGGTGAGTTGTTCCTCTGTCTATAACTGGTTTCTCTTATCCCTGTGCACACATTTTGTTGTAAATATCGCTCTTAAAAAGTATTTTTCCAAAATATTGATTCATCAAAAGTGGTTAAATATTTTGGTAAAGCATAGTTTTAGGTTGAAAAAAATTATGAACATTTGACATTTATAAATCTAGGAAACCACAGTTTTACTATTAAGACTGTTCTTCAATAAAACCTCATTTTTATATGGATTTTAAAGTAGCTTTCATTAATTGGTATTTCCTTAAAATCAAATGCTTGGTATTTATGGTTACATAGGAAGGTTTTGTGCTGGTCCTATCCTCCATTCTTAAAGTAATTTTATTTTGTTCCTATATGTCTTAAATACTTAAAATTTATATTTGTTTTTAGCAAGTGTAAATCAGATTGATAAGAAACAATGTAATAAAGGTTTGAATTTTTCACAGTTTCTACTATTTATTTATTGATTTATTTTAAGACGGAGTCACGCTCTGTCACCCAAGCTTGAGTGCAGTGGCACCATCGCTCACTGCAACTTCTGCCTCCCAGGTTCAAGTGACTCTCTTGCCTCAGCCTCCCAAGTAGATGGGATTATGGGAGTGCAACACCATGCCTGGCTACTTTTTGTGTTTTTAGTAGAGATGAGGTTTCACCATGTTGGCCAGGCTGGTCTCTAACTCCTGACCTGAAGTGATCTACCTGCCTCGGCAAGTTTCTACTTTTTAATATGAAACCATCTCTAAATCACTTTCCTGTCTGTTGCTATTTGACTCGGTGAACTTGCTTAAATCCCTATCCACTACCTTGGCTTCCTTATATAAAATATACACTTAAAAAGATAGGATTTTTTAAAGTGCTGAATTATTATCAATAAAATGCTAAGTTACTCAACAGGAAATGGTACTAAAAAGTAGAAAATAGTGTAGTGGCAACCCATTGATGTGTAATAATACAGTGATAGGCCTCCAACAGGCAGACCTTAAACTATAGGAGACAGATGGTGATAGGAAATGCTAGACTAAGTGTTATAATACGAAGATTTCTTTTCCCCTGAAGCAATTCAAAAGGGTTATCTCATTTCTGTACTGCTAGGGCATACCAAAGAGTATAGTGTATATTTATTAGTCTATGTAGGTTCCATTTTTTAATCTTTTTTTTTTTGTCAGCCAAAGGGAAACTACTCACAGCAGGTCAGTGCTGCCTCCTTTGAGTGGCTGGTCAACATGAGTATGTGCGAACAGTGGAGTTGTCTAACCTCTGCAGTCTTGATGAAGCAACTGCAAATGGAGAAAAGGGCTTTAGAGGGACTTGGATGATTGAGTACAAGATTTCAGATGAGAAAGATTTATTTTCCCTGCATACAGGGATTCTGAACATAATAGTAGACCTTCTTTCTCTCAGATATAAGCCACTCACATTCCTCTTCTCTAGATCAAGTTCCTAATGAAAATTTATCCCAATGTAATTGACCTGAGCTTTTGAGTTGTTATGTATTCTTCCTTAGATAAAATCGGTAACAAGAGCAGCTCCCCAGGGTGCTTCTGATTTTGATACGGAGATTGCTCTTAGAGAACTCATTATAGTGGATTTTTTTTTCCTCTCCAAGTATTGAAGAACTTCTACACTAATTGTAATGATGTTAAATTCCTCATGAATTTCACTGACATGTTCCACCGTATTAACAAGTTGTAAGAAATGTAGATCAAGATCACAGTTTATGCTGGAACTAAATTTGAGCTATAATAACTGTGACCTTGACAAGAAATAATGATGCTAGGTGATTATCTTAACAAATAGCATGGGATTATTTTTCTTTAATGCCTCCCAAACAGAAATAATTTTGTGACTACTATTTCAAAGTTGTCTCTCCTCTGGAATGACTTTTCTTTTGTAAATTAGATAGCTTAAGTCTAATGTCCACAGAAGGAAATAGTAATTGGGAAATTACTGTGTTTTGTGTTTCTTTAATTCTCTTCTCATGTTCATGGCTTGTTTATTTAAGGGCTTCTGCTTTGGCTAGAGGGAAAAATATTTGATGAGTGAATTTCTAAGATGACACATAAAACTCGCAGTATTTAAACATGTGGGGAGACAGTGGAGTTAATTTCCATTTACTATGGATCTTTAGTCCAAGTCCAACCTCTAACTTAAACAAATTGTTACTTTTGGGAATAGAAGACTAAAGAAACACAAATCCTGCAGATGTTTATTGTTCCTCCTAGAGGTGGACATTAACCAAATTGTTCTTTTTAGGATGTTATAAATTATTTTGAAAATGTGAATAAAGTGCCATGAGTTCATGCAATAGCAGTGTAAAAAGGAGTCTGGTTTGTGATGAGAGCAAAGTAAATTTCAAGCAGAGCAAACCAACTCAAGAAAATAATTCCAAAAAGCAAGGTCAGAGAATTATACTAGCTTTGGCTAAACAAGCTTTTTGCTTGATAAGCAGCAATGCAAAACTACTGTACCATCTGTTGTCATTTTTCTTGACTGCCCAGAGGTTGTGGTTAACCTAAATCCAGCTGGTAATGTTTCTGAGGACCCAGGCATCATGCTGATTCCATGTACTTCACGAGGAGGAAACTGCCTTCTCCAGGTTGATCCACGTCTGAAGTTCTTGTCATCACTCTGCCAGTACAGTTTTAAGGTGATGTTACGAAAACAAGTAAACTAGTCCATGTGCTTAAAGCTCTGTGCTTAGAAACATGTAACATAGATGATTTACATTTAGTCTGTCAAGTATACATATGGAATCATGCTTTATCAAGATAGTTCTATGATTCCAAAACAAGACTATAGGAGATTTGATATATAAATTTTTAAATAAAACTTTTCATACGATTTCAAATTTAAGGTCTGACATCTATACAGTAAATATCCTTGAAAGCCTAAAATAAGCCACCAATGTTTTCCAAAATAAATATTGGATATACATTGTTCCACTTTATGCCTACGGGTTTTATGGAATGAGATGATATACTGAATTGAATTAGTTGTTGAGTAGACTACATTTAACTCACACACTTGAATGAAATGACTTCTATGTACACAAATACAATGTAGGTATTTATTTTGGGGAAATCTATATTTGAGATGGCATGGCTAATATGACACACTGTAGCCTATTATAATATCTGTACAAGAAACTCTTAAATATGTGATTTGTGAAGTTTTAGGTGACACAGAATTAACTTGCAATTTGTTGAAAAATCTGTGTAGCCTGGACACCATCATTTCAATAAATACATGTGGTCTTTGGGTACCACCGAAAGCATAATATTACCCTGGTTACATTTTAATAATGTGTATTTTAATATACACAGAGGCAGAGAGTCACATCCCATTTAATTGGCCCAGTAGACTTTTTCTCTAGTTCATTACTATCAGGAAGCAACATCATACCCCACATAGGCTAGTGTCTCTACTTGGACAGATCCTAGGGTGAATCCACATTTTAGAATGTAGCATAGCAATTATATTTTAATTCTGGTTGCTGATTTTGTTATGCCTTAATGAAATAATCTCTTCCTTCTCTTTGTATACACAAAGTACTTTTACAGACATAATTATTTTCCTCCAAATTGGCAAGTAGCAATATATAATTCAGCAGTTAATGAATATTCTGTGTCTAATTCTAAGGAAAATATGAATCATTCCACATAGGTCTTGTCTTCTCATCTCACTGTTTCTTATCTAGGGAAGGACTGTCTATGCCGTAGACAGTTATAGCCAAGTATATGTTGTGTATCCTAATATCTCATTTGATTTCATTCTGGCATTTGGAATAATAAGTCTATATTCACTCAACATAGTAATTTGTGCTATGTTATAGTGAATAATTCTATAAGGTAGGCTTTGTAGACTACTATATTAGTTAAGGGACATTTAAAGTCAATCAGGGAAAAATAAAATCATTTTTATATAATAACATATATCCACTGTTTCAATCCTTATCATTAAAATCTACATTTTGTTTCAGTGTGGTAGCCATTTTGCACATTAAGAGATGTCTGCTACTCTTCCCAACTGCTGTGTTTTTCATTGCCCTAGATCTCCAAATGTGTGTAAATGTAGAAAAGAAACAGAATTTCACAGTTGCAGCCTCTACGACTTCTTGATTCTTGGAGAAGTTTTTGCATTAAGCATAAATAGTCTTCAGTTTTATAAAACACTATGTTACACTGTAGAGCTACACAACTCCTTACAGTGTCGTAGCTAGGGGCTTAAAAATAAGCCAGTTTTGGCTGGGCGTGGTGGCTCACGCCTGTAATCCCAGCATTTTGGGAGGCTGAGGCAGGCGGATCACCTGAGGTCAGGAGTTCCAGACCAGACTGACCAACATGGAGAAACCCTGTCTCTACTAAAAATACAAAATTAGATGGGTGTGGTGGCACACGCCTGTAATCCCAGCTACTTGGGAGGCTCAGGTGTGAGAATCGCTGGAACCCAGGAGACGGAGGTTGTGGTGAGCCAAGATCACACCATTGCACTCCAGCCTGGGCAACAAGAGGGAAACTCTGTCAAAAAAAAAAAAATTGCCAGTTTTTAGAGTTAAGCGTTTGAATTATGATTCCTGACTTCTGTTCTTTCAACATATTGTTACTGCAGAAAGTTAATAGAACTATAAACAACAACATCATGGGGAAAAGTTTTCATGAGATAGGGTTAATTCTTTTAATTGGGGTCAAAGTCTGTATAAGCTTGTTGACACCTCTCAGATTATTTCAGTGGAATCTGAATGTGATCAGCAAAACCTCAGAAATAAGTCCACTATTGTTCTAAGTAAGTTGGCTATTTTTTCTCACACTAAAAAATAAAATAAAATTGAACAAAAGAGACTAGAGGGTTTAAATGACAAAATTATATTTTGTGCTTTTAAAAATAAGAAAAAGCAGCAGTATAGTTTAAAGACAACGAGTCACATCTCATTTAATTGGCTCAATAGACTTTTCTTCTAGTTCATTACTATTAAGAAGCTACCCCACACCTGGACAGCTCCTAAGAGAATGTAGCAATATGACAACTCTTCAATAATTTTTTATTAGAAATTTTTGCAACTTTTAAGTAAGAATAATTGTATTTTAAGATGTATGAGTTTATAAGACTACCTTTTTGAATCAATAATTTCTAGTAAGGATTTAAAAGACTGTCATGCAACTTATAAGACTAGGCTTTTAAAAATATTAATCATTATGCTGATTGAATAAGAGCATGAATTTATCAGAAGTTAGCTGAGTTCAAGACTGTAGAACTTATCTCTCTATAATCCCCACCATAAAGGACAGAGTGGATTTTATAATACCAAGATTATCTGTCCTGCCTATTTGAATATAGAATGATTGGTCCATATTTGAATTTGCTGAGTTCTTCACAAAATAATTTTAATCAGCTTGTCTTTGTAGTAAGGAACACCTGTACTTTGCAACACAGAATTATGCATCTCTTTATTTTCTATTTCATGCTCAGGTTTCCTTCCCACTTCTTCCAGAAAGACCCTGTAGAAAAACTCAGAAAGACTATTAAAATGTCTACAGTCCACAGCATTTGCTGATATCCCTTGTATTCATTCAACTCGGGAGGCTACTTACATGTTTATTATTTTCCAAATAACTTAATATGCACATATTATATAGCGATTCTTATATTCAATATAGCTTTCAAATTCTATGACTGTTAAAATGTTATTAATCTGTTTTGAAGGAAAACTCAGTATCAATATATAAAATAATAAAAAGCTTTCCATTTATTGAAGCAAGTTTTATCCTCATTTTAATTTTCTAAAATTTCCTGGCAAGATATACTGATATTTAAGAAATACATGCACTCTTTATTAAAAAGCTGAATTTATCAACATTAGTGTTTTAACTTTTTTCTAATTTTTAAAAATAATGTTGCCCAACGTTTTGCAGTCACGACTCATAACAATGTTTTGTAAATTACTGTTTAGTATCTCTACCTGCTGAAATGATAATATTTATGAATTAATATAGCTCTTTCCAAAATTAAGTAATAAGATTGAATATTTAACAACAAACCTGGAGAAAATTATTGATTCTAACCATAGAACAGTCATTTGATTAATTTCCAAGCACTATTCCTTAAAAACAAAGATGTTCTATCATTTTTCTTTTACTCTCTCAGATCTCTTTTGAATAACAGGTGGACTTACTTCATCCAGTCGCCTTTCAGTTCCCAGGGCCAAGAGGTTATTGTATTCCCTTTCAAGAATCTGCCTTGCCTGTTGACGTCAAATTACAGTTACCATCACCGAAATCACATTTTATTTTAAAAATCATGTAGCTTATATTTATCTGATAATGTATTATAAACCATACTTTATTTATGGGTTTTGAAGTTTTTAGCCCTCCATGTCTGTTATTAGCCATTGTAAATTTTAACTACAAAAAAAATACAGGGCTTTTTTTTTTTTTTCTGTGAACAGTAGAGAGACAGTCTTGCATAAACATCTGAGGTCAAGAGGCTTTGGTCTCACTTCGTTACTTTATTTCAATTGAGTATTTTGTTTAATCTCTGAAATATGTAAAAACAAAATAAAAAGTGAAACGGGACTGCCAAATTTTTATTGAATCTATGTAGGTAGTTCTCAAACCTGGCCAATGATTATCATTTGAGGAAAGTTTTGATAATAAAGATTCCTATGCCCTATCTCTTGATAACTGATGTCTTAGGACTATGATGTGGGTTGGAGGTTTTATTTTTTATTCATAAGGAACTATACTGATTCAAATTATTATCCAGTTTTGGGAATCACTGACATATCCAATGCTAAGAGTCTGTATAATTCATACATGTAAATAGAAATGACTGCCTCTCAGAGAGGCAGAGACTGATGGCCATCTGCCAGGGATTTCATTTAGTGGAATCTGGCATTCAGGTGGGAGACTGGGCCACATAACTTCAAAATCCCTTTCTTGTTTAATTGTATGATTTTTTTTTTTTTTGGCTAGAAATCCACTAGCCTGAAATTAAAACCCCAGTGACATATTTCAAACATTGAATTAACTTTCATTAACAATCATGAATACACAGCCAATTTTTTTCTAAAAGTTTAGTTTATCATTATATAAACCAGAACACATTGAGACGACAGCAGAAAGTGACTTGCCTGGGTGTTCTGTGTTGGAATCTGTAATAATAAAGCTAAGCTGCTGTAGTCAAAGTTTTCATCCAGGGCTATAAGTGAGCCATGCACACCGCTCTCAAGTATATTATTTGCATATTCTCGAAGTCCAATTGCTTGTATCCAGCGAATAACTCGGTCATTGCTCCACACCAACACGTCTAGGAAAAGAGATGCATCATTTTAGGATGCATTATTTTGCACAGTAGAACCACTGGCTGAAATAAGCCATGGGTATCTGGCCAGGTCACATTTATGCTGATTTATCCACACTCTAATCCATCTGGCTCCCTTCATTTGTGTGTAGTTACTGTTTTAATAATTAATCTTTTCGAGTCTCTATTTTAAAAAGTTGTTATTTTTCAGAGTGTTTGTTATAGCTAAAATGACAGCACTTCAGTCGCGTAGAACACGATGTCTGTGTTTCTTGTTTTCATACTAGAGCCCTAGGTGTCTGTCTGAAGTTCAATATTTTTACCATCAGAGGGAGACATTTCTTATTTGTGTCTTGATAACACACCTCTTCAGTAAACAGCAGACGAGATTGTAATACTGTCTTTCATCAGAAGTGTTTGTTAACCACTACCTAAACATTGGCATATAGACTAGAAGATTTTTTTTTCACCTGAAGTAATATATAAGAACAGAACGGTAAAATAATATAAGGCATCAACAGATGGATACTTACCTTAGTATTATATTTCAATATAATCACATGCTAATGCAAAATTCAAGCACTCAGTCACATGTCAACAATTATTTCCACTCTATTGAAAGTAGTATTCTATTGAGGAAAAAATTTTTTTGATTTTTATTTTCTAAAAATAAAACTTTCAGAGAAAAATGTCGTTTCTTTTTTTTAGATAAAAACATCAAATTATGTTTTATCATTTATTTTCTTCAATATCTTCCCATTAAAAGTTGGCAGAATGCTATATAAAATGAGTAAAATAGTCCGAAGGACTAAAATTGTCCATAGAAAAGAAAGAATTTTAAGAAACTTAAGGGGATATGAGAAAAAGATTAAAACATTTTTACTACCCATAGAAAGGGAAAGGAAACTATAATTACTATTAAAGTAAAAGTAAGTTTTCCTGTCCGTTTTTTTTTTCTTTCTAATGAAGTGCCTAGCTTTTTCAGACAAAGTATAAAAATCTTTCAGGAAATATTCTTCAACTTTAACTGTTTTAAATACCTGTTTCAATAAGCCTTTGAAAAGCATGTTTTAAACAACTATTTTGATGAGTCTTTGAAAATCCTTATTTATCTTATTTTATTCATTTATAACCAACTTAGATGTTCTTGTGTATAACTTTGAAGCAATACAGTGATAGCACAGACCCACTGAGGTCCCCTCATGCAACTTCTCAGGCACCATTCTCACCTAACAGTAACCAATATTCTGACTTCTTTCATTACAGAATCGCCTTGCCCGATTTATTTTTTTTTAGCTTTTCATACATAAAATCACCCAATATGTACTTTTTTGTCTGCCTTTCATTCAATATGGAATTTATCTACGCTTTAGCAAATAGCAGTGGCGTGTTCACGATCATTGCTATCTAGCATCCCATTGCATGATTATGCTGCAATGTATCCATTCTACTGTAGATGGACATGTGAGTAGATTCCACTTTGGGTTATTAAGAATAGTGTTCCTTTGAGGGGGAAAGGGTGGGGGATGGCAAGGGATAAAAAACAACACATCGGGTACAGGGTACACTGCTTGGGTGATGAGTGGACCAAAATGTCAGAAAAATCACCGCTAAAGAACTTGTTCATGTAACCTAACACCACCTGTTCCCCAAAAACCTATTGAAATAAAAATAAATAGTGCTGCTTTGAATATTGTTATACATGGATTTTGTTTTGTATATTTACATGTTGCAGTAGAATAAATAACAAGGAATAGAATTGTTATGTGTTTACTTGTTAGCAGATATTGCTAAGCAAATTCCACTCTCACAATTTAACCTTGCATTATTAATGTCTGAACATCTTCATCTGTACCAATGCTTTGTATTTCTCATTTTTGTTCTTGTTTTGTCTTGCTTTTTTTTAGCCATTATGGTAGGTGTGGTATTATGGGTTGAATTGTGTTCCCCAAAATTCATGTAGAAGCCCTAACTTCCAGTACCTAAGAATGTAACCTTACTTGGATATCAGGTCTTTATAGAAATGATCAATTAAAATGAGTCAATAGAGGGGGCCCAAATTCAATGAGACTGTTATCATTCTTGAATGGCAAAATTTGGAAATAGACATGCACACATGGAGAGCACTATGTGACTATGAAGGCAGGGATCGTGGCGATGTTCCTACACGCCAAAGAACATCAAAAATTGCCAGCAAATCACCAGAAGTCAGGGGCGAAGCGAATAGCAGATTCTTTTCAGTAGGAACTGACTCTGCTAACACCTTGGTCTGGAACTTCTAGTGTGTAAAACTGTGAGACAACACATTTCTGTTGTTTAAGACACACAATCTGTGGTACTTTGATACAGCAGCCCCGACAAACTAATACATGGGGTGTCTCATTGCAGTTTTAATCAGTAACACCCATTATGAACTGAAAACGTCTGCTACTTTTAAGGTTTGTCAGTTTTTACTTTCCATATTTTAAATCTACATATTAGATGTATACTAATTTGCTATATCTTTCCTTCTATTATTTGAAAATAGCCAACTTATTTCTAGTATGTTTCCTGCCTTAAAGTTTATATTCTGATATTAGAAGAATCACAGTAGCTTTGGTTAATATTTGCATGTATACCTCATTTACTAATACGTTTTCTATGTTCTTATATTGAAAGTGTGTCCACTGTATACAGCATATCATTGTTTTTTAATCTGTCCTTAAATTGAAGTAGTTAGTTCTTCCCCACTTAATATTATTACTTTGATATTTGTGCTGAATTCTACCATCTATTTGTCCTATCTGTTCTTTGTTCTTTTTCTCTCTTTCTTGCCATTTATTGTTTTCTAATTTTATTCTACCACTCCATTAGCTTTCTTTTTTCTTTTATTTTTTGAGACTGAGTCTCACTCTTGTTGCCCAGGCTGGAGTGCAATGGCATGATCTCTGCTTACTGCAACCTCTGCCTCCAAGGTTCAAGCGATTCTCCTGCCTCAGCCTCCCAAGTAGCTGGGACTACAGGCATGCGCCACCACACCTGGCTAATTTTGTATTTTTGCTAGAGATGGGGTTTTACCATGTTAGTCAGGCTGGTCTCATCTCCTGACCTCAGGTGATCCACCTGCCTTGGTCTGCCAAAGTGCTGAGATTATAGGCATGAGCCACCATGCCCGGCCCTCTATTAGCTTTTTATATTTACACTTTATATTATTATTTTAGTAGTGACACTTAAAGCTTATAATATGTGTTCTTATTAGAGTCTACTATAAATTATTCCTTTTATTATTTTCTAGATAATGCAAAGACTTTCAAATAATTTAATTTCACTTATTCCCTTCCTTTTGCATTATAGTTATGTATTTTAATTCTATGTAAAATTTAATCCCTGCAGATATTATTTTTACTATTATTATGACATTTACCCATACATTTTTCAGTTCTCCTCCATCATGTGTGCATTTTTTTATTATCTTTATGATCATTTCCATCTGCCTGAATCACTTATTCTAATATTTCTTTTCTATTTGTTTTTTTTCTGGTGAAATAGTCTCTCAGATTTTGTTTGTCTGAAAGTTTATTAATTCTCCCTTTAATATTGATGGACATACTTCAAAGTAAGTTAGTTTGATTCAGCATTTTAAGGTCATAATTCCATTTTCCTCTAGCATTATTTAGTTGAGCAATATCAGTTATATTATGTTGCTCCATTGAAATTATTGTGGAGTTTACTCTGGCAGATTCTAAGATTTTGGGGTGTGGGAAATCATGGTTTTCAGTAGCTCTATTGTAATGTGTTTAGATGTGTTTTTATTTCCCCTTTTATTTTTAATCTCACTTGGGGTCCATCGAGAACCTTGAGTCTGTGGTTTATCATTTCAATTATTTTCTTTTTATGTCTCCACCAGTATCTTTTCAAATATTGCTTCTTTCTTATTGTCTCTTACCTCACCATGTCCAATATGTCTCTAATGATGTTTTATATCATTCGTCCTTTTTGTTTCTTGTCATATGTGGGCTAGATGTTTTCAAGTGATCTTTTATTTCACTAAACTCTCTTCTACTGTTAAACCACCTATTGTGTTCTCAATTTAAGTCTTTATACTTTTCACTTCTTCAAATTTCCATTTGATTATTTGTTAAACATATTGATTCCAACTATATTAAATTCTCCATTTTGTCACTTATATTCCTTACATATTTTTTAATAAACACTGTCAGGGTCAACTATGGATATGTTTCTTTTTTCTGATTTTATCATCGTGGTTTTCCTCATTTTGGCCATTATCTGACATGTCTGAATTTTTCTTTTATTGGCTCTCACATAATATGATTGAAAAATTGCAGAGGCTCTGAATGTCAACTTCTTCTTGAAATGACTTTTATGTTTTTCTGAAGTTATAATAAGGGCAGATCAACTTAATTCCAATTAAAGATTGAGATAAATCAATGCTAGATTTCAATTTTAACATTTCAAAATAAAGCTTAGGAATCTCCTTCACTATAGTAACCATTTTACTACCTATATGTGTTCTGTAAAATGTTCTAAACCTCAAATATACATAATAAAATTTATTTTTAACATTAATAGACATAATAAATAGCCTGATCTGTTTAAGTTTACCCTTAGTCCTACGGTGTGTTTTATCAGAGACCTCAAATTAAAGTATATTTGGTGGTTATGACCTTTGATTTTTTTTGCTGTATTATCATGAGATTACAACAGTTCTCTTTCTAGATTTATTACCCTTTGGCTTCAGCTTTCTGTTCAATTTTTAGATTATAATTCCATCCTTCTTGGAAGTCCACAAATGTCTCTAGAGGAGTATTGTATAAATGGTCAGTCTTATTTTATTATTATTATGTTTTACAGATTCTTTGCTCCTGAAGGCCTGGCAGTTTTGGCACCTCTAAATTCCAATCCCCACCACCACCCCACTCCGTTCCCTGCTTCTCTGTTAGATAGAGGAAAAACAGCAGAGAATGACAGTTTTACTATTTCCTTACATTTTTCTTTTTTCCAAGATCATAACCTCTCAATTCCTGTCCCTCTTAATTGGTTTCTACTGTTTTCATATAGCTCTTTATTACCATTTATTGATTTATCTAGCCTTTCTATTTCTTCTTAGTGGAAGATTGGTCTGACTTAATATGCTCCAATCTATCAGAAGTAGAAGTTCTTCAAATTAGTTGGTGTCCTTTCTGTCTGTGCCAATCCACAGTACTAGCAAAACATTTGTATATGAATCTGGAAGCTGAACATGTATCAGCCTCACATCTCTCTGCTTAACTCCTTTTGTGGATAGAATGATCTCATTTCAAAAGAAAGGTCCTAGATCTTTCTTTGGATTTAGGTAATAAGGAACATGAGAGGAATGCCCACATCCCACAGTCTTATTACTATTAGCTGCTCCATTCTAAGCAGAATGAATTTCTGCACGAAGTAGGACATTTATTGTCCTCCCCTCAGAGTTTTGCCTCTTTCTCCCCGCCCCCCCCCCGCCCCCACCCACTGGTCTTCAGCAAAGCAAAGGATTTCCTTAATATTCTTTACTATATAAGGAAATTTCATATTATACATGTTAATTGTCTCTCTGAGTCAGTTCTGAAGTGTAGCTTTTCCTCCGAGTTTTCCTTAGCCTATTCCATTGAGGTTTTCAGACCTCAGAAAATGGGATGTGAGTTGGTTAGCATCACATTTTGGCTATGTAATCAGCTGCTGTTGATAGTTACTGATTCATTCTAACAACTGGTTACCCTACACTTGAATCCCAAAAGCTAGGCAAGTCCTTGTGGGTGGCAGCAACAGTTCTCCATTTAATTTTATTAAACACACCGTTTTTTAAAAAATGAACGTGACAATGCTCTCAATAATAAAAATAAATCCAGTTTTCCTTGCACTAGATGGATTTGTAAATAGGGAGTATTTGGTTTTTTTCTAGACTTAGGTTTATATTTTGATAGTCTAAGACATATTATGTGGTCGTGATATTTCTGCAAATATGTGCCCATCAAAAATTCCATCGTCACACCTGTAGTTAAGAGTGATCAAATATTTAAAATGACCTGTTTATGAGGTAAAGGCAAATAAAGCATGAATTCAAATGTTTCCTCCTCAGAACAAAATACTTCTTTTTTTTTTTCATTTTTAAAGTTAGATGCCTTTCCATAAATCTGTTTCCAAGCAATGTACGCACTGACTTTAAAACTGTGTAGAAATCTTCTTGACCTAAACAATAAATGGCTAGAGATCAGTGTTGACTGCTTCTTAGCAACAAATTAAATGTTAGTAGGTTCTTGATATTCACATGGTCTTTTCACTTCAGAAAACTATTCATTAAGGTCAGGGTTAATTCACACTTCGGATAATAAGAGACCCCTAGTCACTGTTGAGAATTCTTCCTGTAAATGTCACCAGATCAGTCACAGGAAACAAGCTATTTATGATCTCATTCACAGCTATTTATCAGATAGAGTTGTGTGTGATCATAGTGAATCATGGCAGTTTTTTTTTCCTCAGAGCTACACTCTAATCAGCAATTGCCAGATACTAATATAACATTTGGTATAGGGCCAACTGGGTAATTCCTCTCCTTTAGATCTATCTATATGTGAAACATTTCACGTGGTGAGCTGAGGCATAATAAAATCTAATTGGATAAAAATACTTCAGAAAGGAAACTACAAAGTGGTATCCCATGGGTAAAATCTATCTGTGTGCTAAGACATTCATTGTGTGGTCAAATGCAAACTTCCTTCTGGGGTCTATCTTTGGTCCATTAATTCCCAAATTTCAATTCAACTGAACAGCAATGCACTGAAAACAACCTGCAGTTTCCTGGGGCCCCCAAATAAAGTGAAGTCAAACAACTCAATTTTGATAATGGAAAAGCACTTTCGTGCTTCGAAGTAATGCATCAAATGAAGTGTTACAAGAAATCCATTGTGAGTCTGTCTACTCTCCGATGAGACATACGTAGAAAACTATTTTTAACCAATCACTTTCACATGCATTCAAGCCCGTTCCATTAGAACTAATGTACTTTCCAAGACCTGCCAAAGATAAAAGTAATTTCTGACATTGTTTATCAAAAATGTAAATTATAGAAACCTAAAAAAAATCTTAAGAATAAAACAGCACTAAACGTTAATACTGGAGAATGTAATATATACCACTTTCTTATCTAAATTAAGCCTTAAAAGGAGTGAAGATGAAAACAGAGATTCATGCCTACCCTTGAACCATTAATGTAATGTAGAAACACCCATTAAATTTGATGTAATGCTTCCACATATCAACTCTTGGATAATAGGAAATGGAAATATAACTAATAAGTATTTTAATATCCAAAATTTTCCTTAAAAGCTTTGGTTATATTTTCCTTTTTTTTTTTTTTTTTTTTTTTTTTTTGAGACAGAGTCTTGCTCTGTCGCCCAGGCTGGAGTGCAGTGCAGTGGGGCAATCTCGGCTCACTGCAAGCTCTGCCTCCAGGGTTCATGCCATTCTCCTGCCTCAGCCTCCCGAGTAGCTGGGACTACAGGCGCCTGCCACCACGCCCGGCTAATTTTTTGTATTTTTAGTAGAAATGGGGTTTCACCATGTTAGCCAGGATGGTCTTGATCTCCTGACCTCGTGATCCACCCGCCTCGGCCTCCCAAAGTGCTGAGATTACAGGCGTGAGCCACAGCACCTTGCCTTTTTCTTCTTTAAACAACAAAAGTGGATTGATTATTTTTAGCAAAAAAATACCCACGTATTATCTTCAGTGAAACAATTCAGAAACAAAGTCAAATACCTCATGCTTTCACTTACAAGTGGGCAATAAATAATGTGTCCAGGTGAACACAGAGTATGTAGTGATAGTCATTGGAGTCTCAGAAGGGTGGGAGGCTGGGAGGGTGGCGAAAGATGAGAAATTACTTAATGGGTACAATGTACATCATTCAGGGGTTGGGTACACTAAAACCCAGACTTCACCACCACAAATATATCCATGTAAGAAAACCGCACTTGAACCCTTTAAATTTAAAACAAAAAAAAAACCTTTACCTATATCTTTTTCCAATCATGTATTTTTTTCCTTCAACAACAACAACAATAAAAATAGAATGGTCTCTAAGAATAGAATCTAACATATTCCTCTTTGAAATTATTCTTTCTCGGGTATATTAAGGTACTTCTCTTTTGAAATTATTCTTTCTCAGGTATATTAAGGTACTTCTCTTTTGAAATTATTCTTTCTTGGGCATATTAAGGTACTTCTCTTTTGAAATTATCCTTTCTCGGGTATATTAAGGTACTTCTCAACATTTAGATGATTAATTTTTAAATACAGTATTTTTTCTAACAAACCTGCAATATGGAGTGTCTTTTCTTGTTATTCAAATAAAACATTTTTCTGCACATAACAGCTGCAGCAATTTACACTGTTCCTGATAATATTACCAGCTAAAATTATTAATGAACTAGTTTGGTTTATAGGGGAAAATCCTGATATCATTTCTGCATAAAATCACCATATAATTTCTTTAACTATACTGTTACAAAAATAAAATTGCTGGGGCACTGGAATAAAATTAAAATGATATAAACCAAAGATGAACTGCCATAAAAATGATATACCATGTTTCTCTGAATCATACTGAGAATGTTCCATTAAAAGTCTGACAAAAATATCTACATGGAGACATCTTTAGTACAAGCAGAATGTATAATTAATAGGTTCACATAAATAAATCTCAATTCAAAAACTCAAGATTACTCCCCAAATGGGATATTCACCCTATAATATGGAGATAACCGTTTCTGTATTTTAATTAGAAAAGAATGGAAAAAAAAAAAACAGTAACAATTCTAGCCAAATACTTATGCTACTTACTGACCATTGTAAAACATATAACATTTTAGGTTAGTAAAAGTGAAAGCTAAAAACTCCAGAATAAAGGCATTTCATATGAAAGAAAGATGTATTACCTTTTATTTCATGTTGGCTTGCTTCCCGTCTTCTTTCTAGTTCTTTTCTGTCATAATTCAACCTCTTTAAGCACATAATTCCATATTGTAAACTTGTTCTTTTTTTTATAAAAAAATTAAAAAAAAACACAGTGAGTCTACCTTAGCAGGTGGAGAAAGTTTTGTGATTAGCCATAGTCAACACTATGCACTGCTTCTTAGGGCAACAAGTTAATAAATTACATTTGCAGTCAAATCCTTCAGTATTGGAGGGAAATACATTTATAATTATTCTAAGCACAAAATGTTTCAAAGTAACAGAAAAAAAGTTTTCAAAATAAGAAAAAACAGTTTTAAAATCATCATGGATTATATTGTTCATCTATGTGTCTTTGTCTTTCATTTAGCTATTCCTACATTAGGTGCAGGCAAATTAATATTTTATTCACTTGAAAAGAATTTAAAGTCCCCATTATGGAGACAGTAAGGAATTTATTAGAAATGGATACTCTTTCTTAAGCTGATGAGAAAAATAACACAAAACATAAGTAAGTTAGGTAATAGGATAGAGGACCAAATACTAAAATGAGTAGCTCATAACTCTAAATGATACAGAAGTATGTAAGAAGAACAAGTCAGCAGATATTGAAACTGAATGAAAAGGATATGTGGAATGAGCAGAAAATTGATTGATCCTTAAAGTATCAAGTAGCAGAGACAGGTTGACTCAGGAAAATGGGGCATCATGAACAAAAGATTGCAGATGGAAATTTAAAGGTGTGGTTAGCGAGACACACATTCCAGAGCTGAAAACCCATGCTAGGAAGTAAGGAGGAATACAATTATACATGGAGAATAGGGCATATTAAGGAAAGCCTTAAATTGTGTTTAAGTATGAAATACATATAATCGATACAGAATTATTGGACAATTTTCGGAGGAGGAAGAGGTGACAATAAAGTTTTCTGTTTGGCCAGGCACGGTGGCTCACGCCTGTAATCCCAGCACTTTGGGAGGCTGAGGTGGGTGGATCACGTGGTCAGGAGTTTGAGACCAGCCTAGTCAATATGGTGAAACCCTGTCTCTACTAAAAGTACAAAAATTAGCTGGCTGTGGTGGCACATGCCTGTAGTCCCAGCTACTCGGGAGGCTGAGGCAGAAGAATCGCTTGAGCCCAGGAGGCGGAGGTTGAAGTAGCCCAGATCGTGCCACCGCACTCCACCCTGGGCAACAGAGTGAGACTACATCTCAAAAAAAAAAAAAAAAAAAAGTTTTCTGTTTAAGGAAAAATAATCTCATAGCAAAATAGGAGATGGAGAAATAAGTAATCAGAGAAGATAGAGAAATCAATTCAGGGTTCAGTTCTGCCAAAATAGGCACAACAGCCATGAGCTTGAAAGGAAAATCGATAAACCAGGCATGTTCTGAGAGAGAAAATGAGAAGGTTTAGTGACATTATGTATAAAGATTCAGAAGATGTGATAGGAAAAAATAATCTGTAGACTTCAAGAGTAAAGATCATTGATTATCAGTGATACTTTACATGTTTAGGAATATAAGCAAATTTAGACATACATATTGGCCAGGTTACACTTACTTGCTAGATGCATTTCTAAGCCCCGCATTTTAATAAAAACATTGTTGAGTCAAATATTTCAGAATCAGAGAAAAATGGAAAGAAAATTGCATTAGGCAGGTGTTGTGGTTGAATTGTGTTCCCTAAAATTTACATGTGGAAGCGCTAATTCTCAGTACTTCAGAATGTGATTGCATTTGGAGATAGTGCCCTTAAAGAGGTAATTGAGTTAAATGAGGCCATTAAGGTGGGCCCTAATCCAAACTGACTGGTGACCTTATTAAAAAGAGATTTGGACACTTGGTGACAACAGGAATATATATTCACAGAGAAAGGATTATGTGAGGACACCAAGAGGTGACCATCAGCAAGCCCAGGAGAGAGGCCTCAGAAGAAACCAGACCTGCTGATTCCTTGATCTTGAACTTCTAGCCTCCGGAACTGTGAGAAAATGAATTCTGTTGTTTATGACACCCATCTGTGGTCTTTTGCTTGGCATCCCTAGCAAACTAATTCAGTGATATACTAGATAATGCTGATATAATCACTATCACAGATATTGGGCAGCTTGAGATTAAACCAATGCTTCTTGGTCAGTTTCTGCCAAGTTTTGATATAGAATACAAAATTATACTATACAGAGGACATATAATATTATGAAAATGTCTGTCAGATGGAAAACTGTGCCGAAAGGACCATAGGATGCAATATACAGTCAGGTACTAGTTGCTTTAAGTTGGAGATTAGCATAACTTAAAAATGAAGCTTGGGCATTTCCCAGAACAAACAAAAACCAAGTCATTTGAGTATTTTTTTAAATTTGATCATTATAGAAAACATTTTACTAAAGTAATAAAACAGTATTAAATGTCAATCTAGTGAAGAACGGAAAAACTGGACCCCAAAAATCTAATGCAAACATGTGAAATATGAAGCCCTAAACTTCCCGTGACAGGGAGCTCACTCACTACCTCACAATGTATACACTACAAGGCAGCTGAGAGTGGTACAAAGTTGTTTCTTCTATTAACTAGAAGTCACTCACCTAGGATCTATATCTGTGTTAACTAAAAAATCACGTGCTCAACAGAGAAAAAATAATTCTTCTATCACATAATAGTGATCTTAAAACCTAAGAAAACTTACTTATTTAAAATCTTCCTTCATCCAATTTAAATGTATTTAATTACTTCAACTTTACCACTGGACTTCTACCACCTTATAACAATTTGATACCCATAAATAAATGCAATTTCTTTTTGTTACGTCACTGTATGGTAGCACTTTTGTTGTCTCTGCCAATAAACACAGTCTAAACATGCCTTGTCAAGCCATTAACCAAAATGGAGAGTTTCGTACTAAGGATAAATTCCTTATATTTTTCACACAACTTTCTGTTAAATTATGGATTCTCCATCCAGCACTTTAATGGGTTTTTAAAAAAACACTGTTATATTTATCTTTACCACATTGAATTCAACAGTGTCAACAACTGCATTAAAATTCAAAATATCACCATAAGTTGGAATCAAAAGCCCCAATTATCCTCTATTTATCCTAATTTTATGTCATCAACATATCTAATTTTTATACCATCTTCACTCCAGTCACTGATTAAATGTTGGACAGGAGAGAAGCAAATACAGTCTCCCAAGCCAAAATCATCTACGGTTATATTTATTAACTTATCACCACAATCAACTTTATGTGAAAAAAAAACCAAAATCCAGCTGACATTGTTTCACCTAACATAAACATAGCATTTATGATATGGTATTATAACAGACCCCTTTTTATCTGCTGGATGGTAAACAACTTGAAAAAAGACATTGCCTTTTGCTCAACTGCATCCTCACAGTTATCTAACACAGTATATTTTTTGTTCTGAAATTAATATACAAATAAGCAAACTCATAAAAAGACATAGAAAAATAAACACAAATATGTCTTAGAAGAACAATTTCTTCTCAAATTTTTTCCTAGAATGTTCCTAAATTATAAAATTTATAACCACCTATTTGTGTAGAGTTGAAACTGTGAATATTTGTTTATTCTTCCTAATTTTCTAATATAAACACATATAACTATAAAATTACCAACATGGAATTTTCAAAGAATCTCACAAAAAAATAGACATATGCTCTATGAGGAGAATTTTGTACACATATATTTCCATAAACTTTGGGCACATAATATGCACATAGCTCTAAATTAGAAAGTCCCTGCAATTTGCTGGATGAAAATATTTTTCCAAGTAGATGTATACAAACGATGTTTCAAATGACATATATTTTCTGTCTTCTAGACGTCCATTTTTGTTTTACTAAAGTATAGGTAATATATTGTTTCATTTTAATTATTCTTTGGGGAAAAAAAAGAAAAAACACCTACCGATGGAAACTATCCACCATTTTTAAATGGACACGGAGATCTTTTTTTGTTAGGTGATCTAACATTCTTGCATCTACCAAGCATTCCATAAAGTAACTTCTGTACTGAGGTAACCCCAAGCTGGGAAGCCATTCATTTCCAATCCACTCATGGTTCATATCTCCATAAGCCAGGGTCTGTAGAAAAACCGGACACTAGAATTGTTTTATAGCAGTCAAGTTTCTTAACCAATCAGATAAGATGGTAATTGGATAATATTACCTATTATTATAACTGATATTTAATTACTATGATATGTGGAAACAAAGCAAAAATAATATTCAGATAGCATTTGATTTGATTTGGTATAAAATGGAACTCTGCATACATTTATTAAAGTATCTGCGTATTGAAAATGATTGGCTATTTACTTTGTATTCTCAAAAGGAATTACATTTTGTCCAAGTATGTATTTTATTAATAAAGAAATTATTATACAAACTCTGAGCTTTAAGATTCTGTCTTTATATTGATAGGTTTGTTTTATTTGTATCTGTCATTTCCCTCTTGTCAATGACATTATTGCCATTTCCCACTTATCAATGCCGCTACTACCATTGCTATATTGTAATGGCAAATGTTGATGTGAAATGGAAACCTCAGTAAACAGAGAAAGGAATAAATGTTTTGGAGAGACAGAATTTTGAAGCTTTTTATGGACATTGTTGTTACTTAGCAAAGCAGGTCGTCAGCTTTCCAAAAAATCATTGGAAAGAATCAGTCTTTTCTAGAAATTAATCAAGATAGACTCTAAAAGAAGCAGGACAGGATCAAAAACTAAGACAGATAACCTAATTCTTTAATATAACAAACAAACTATTCTTACCAATACTGTTCAAAACAGCTAAAATGAAAACCCAAATCAACCATTACCACTAAACCAATATTTTAAAAGAACTATTACTCTCTATTATTTCTACAGAATTCCCATTTAGTTCCTTATCATGCCCTAATTTCTCAATTCTAATATGCATTTCTAGGGAAAATCTAACTGCTCCTCTTCTTTTGTGTGTTCTCAAGAACGATGAAATTTTTATCAAAATCAAAATCAAATACAATCCTACTGTGTGTTTAAATACAGGTCCTAATAAAACTACCAAAATTTTTCTTATATTGAAAGGTTTCAATCAGATTGAATATAACACAAATTTTCTCTTTTGGTCATCCAAAATGTGGAAATGTAGAAAAAATGCACAGCTTCCTTGCAAAAGTATATGTCTGTTCCAAGTATAGACACCTGTCTCATACAAACAGCTCAATAAATGCTAACGACTCTGTGGTCTGCAACGCCAACATTTGCTCCTCCAACCTCTCTTCATACACTTTGCATTATATCTGAAGGCATGTGCAACTCCAAATAAGTCTTTTCTTTCTTTTTGTTCCCCCTTTAGATCCAACTTGAATGCTTCCTGATTAAATATATACAGGAGTGATTTCAGAGGAATTTAAGTTTTGGATCATTCTTTTGAGAAAGAAAGAAAAGTACCCTTTTAAAAGAGGTAAGCTATGAAATGTCAATCATCTTATTTTAAAAATATGGTAATTTAAAAAGACATATAAAGTATTAAACATAATCTACATTTACCTATACACATCAGCCTAATATTGAGCTAAGTGAAGGTTTACAATATTGTGACTTATGACAGTTTCTTAATTTATATTCTCATTGCCTACTAAATGATATTAAGGGTCTTAAAGCATATGGATTTCCTACCTGGGCCCAGCTTCCTTCCTCAGATTCTTTCTGTGTTAGCAGCAGGAAATGATTAATAAAGCAGGTAAATATAAATTAATTTCAAATCAATACAGTAAAATTTTTCTAGCAGAAGCAAAATTGTTATACAAAATATTTTGTATAACAGGCAGAATAAACATACAGATTCATAGACCGACAGTGATCAATTTTGCAGTTCAAAGGCAATTAGGCAGCAACTACATCATTTTCAATTAATTCTAATTTAAATGTTAAATTCATAATTTTGTGAACATTTGATTTGGTCATTACAAACCTTTTTTTAATTCTTAAATGAGTGTAATTTTTAAAATGTAATGTGCTATAATAAAAACTTCTGATGACAAATATATATATGTATATATGATAGAGAAATCTTATACAAAGTAAATTAGTGAAGTGAAAAAACTAACTGTATCCCTCCAACAAAGCTTTGTGATAATCAAATAGATTTCAACAACAGCCAACAAAACAGAACAAGACAAAAACCAAGTACAACAAAACTAAACTAAAAATGAAATTAGTACATGACATTGGTGTTTTTATCCTTAACAAACTTGTAATCAATTTTCAAATAAGGATAACACTGAAAAGACATTAAATTAAAAAGAAATTGATAAAGATAAAATATATGATATGCCCAACTTTGTTACTTTACATGAAAAAATGATTTTTATAGCATTTTATTTTTAAAAGTGACAATTAAAGAGTCCCCAAGAAATTCTTTAAAATTGTGCTTTTCAGTACCAAATTAACATAACACTTTTTTGGTTTTTTGGGGGTTTTTTTGGTCAAGCTTGTATCTAAGATGGTAAAGCACAAGAAACCACATGATCATATTAAAAATGAATATTCAATCTAATCTTTTCTATTACCAATTTAATTTGGTTTAGAAACATGTTACCTGTGAATATGTCCAATACTAAATATTTGTTACAAAAACTTCCAGTGTTGCAACATGAATACTATTTATTACTTTCTTCCTTATTGTTTGTGTACTATAAGCTCTTATGATATTAGCCACAATCTAACACTATTTCATTAAAAAATTTCAAGAGAGTGCAGTAAAAGAAAACTGTAAAAAATGTTAGTTATCATTGCATGTAACTATAAAAACACACCCTATTACTCTGGTCTATTGTAAACAGATTAGTTTCCTCATCCAAAGAGCAGCAAAGTCACTTTCCTTCAGGTTCAACAAAGCCATTAAGACTAACCGTTTTTGCTGGAGCTGCAAGATTTTCCATTTCTTCATGAGTCACCCAAACGTTGCCTGAAGGCTAGTGAGGAGGCCCAGAGGGAAGCAGAGGAATCCATGGGAGGCAAGCAGTGGTAAAGAAGAAAGGCAGCACCTCTGTGAGTTAACAGCAACACAGCAATACCACAGTGCCCTTGCCCCTACCGTGTGAAAGAGATAGCATGGCTGGTTTGCTCAGAGCTCCCTGTTTCTTCTACTCAAAAAGATTAACTAGAAAGAGGCATTCTGTGAAGCTCTTGGGGGTGTAGATTTAAAATGACATTTCTGCAATTATTAATCAGAAAAAGAGCATCATCAAAATTTGCATTTCAATGGTATGTGGCTATCAGATCAATTTTTGTAATAACGGTGAACTGATTAAATTTGAACTGTAGAATAATGTAATTTTAATTTTTTACTCAGAAAACAATGGCACATGCACTTTGTTGTGTTATTATCAAAATTTCCTTCACATAATTTTGATTCTCGATATCCTTTGAAGGAAAAAAAATGGTTGTCAATATAAAGCGGAAAGCATTATCATAACTTATCTGGAAACCAGCATCAGCTTTTCCCAAAAGATTCCTTTTACTTGGTGTGATTCAGTAAATAGTAAGTGTCCCTGAATTCTTGCAGCTGAGAAAGAAGTGAAATGCTATTTTTAATTTAATAAAATGTATTTTTCAGCCACACTAGTAACTGTCAAATTATAAAATCCATATATTCCCTAATTCTTCACCAGTATCTGATACCATTATAGAGAAGAACATAGTGTAAAATAAATTTTTTTCTCTAGCAGGCAATATTCTGTTATAAAGTCCCATTTGCTTTCTAAATAAAACACCCCTTGGTATTAGTTCTATACACTTAATAACGTACAGTTTCGAAACCAAAGTCCACTTAGTAACATACAGATCAGGCATATCATTGAAGGTATTGGCCCCTGGAAACCACTTGCCATCAAATTCCATCATTTCTTTATGAACATTGCAAGGTTTTCCAAGCACATCAATGAAATTTACATCCTACATATTATCTGCTACTTGTTTTGGGGAGGGTCCAATTTTTAAAGAATTGGTGTAGCAAAGTTGTTACCCAAACATTACAAGTCATCACCATAATTCACTTTGGGTTTTTCTGCCATTCACCTAGTACCATGACTTTTCCTGTATTAAAAACAAATGTAACTACATATAAATTGATGAGTATAATTTGATGTAAGTGAAATCTTATATATGTATATACATACATATATACAGTCATGCACTACATACCGACATTGTAGTCAAGAATGGGGTGCATGCACAACAAATGGTCTCATATGATTATAATGGAGCTGAAAAGTTCCTGTCACCTACTGATATCAGAGCCATTATACCGCTGTAGTGCAATGCATTATTGACATGTTTGTGGTAATGCTAGTGTAAACAAACCTATTGCACTGCCAGTCGTCTAAAAGTATAGCACGTGCAACTACGTGCAGCCCATAACCCTTGATAATCATCATTAATGACTGGGTTATTGGTTTATGTATTTACCACACCATGATTTTTTAATCATTATTTTACAGTGTACTCCCTCTACTTTTGTTTTTTAAAGAGCTAACTGTAAAATAGCCCCAAGTAGGTTCCTTGGGAGGCATCTCAAAAGAAGGCATTGATATCCTAGGAGATGACAGCTACATGTGTGTTACTGCCCCAATGACTTTTCAGTGGAACAGAATATGGAGATGAAAGACAGTGATACTGATGGTCCCAATCCTATGTAGGCCTATAGTGATTTTTGTGTTTGTGTCTTAGTTTGTAACGAAAAAGCTTAAAGAGGGGAAAAAATAATGAAATAGCAGAAAGCTTATAGGACAAGGATATAAAGAAAGATATTAATTTTGTTCAGCTGTACAATGTATTTGTGTTTTAAGCTAAGTATTATTTTAAAAAGAGTCAAAAGTTAACAAAAAAAAAGATTTATAAATTACAAATGTTACCATAAGCTAAGGCTAATTTATTACTGAGGAAATAAAAAGGTTTTTTTTATGAATTGTGTGTAGTATAAAGTATAGTGTTTATAAAGTCTACAGTAGTATATAGTAATGTCCTAGGCCTTCGTATTCACTAAGTGCCCTATTCACGTGTACCATTTTTTATCTTTTATACTATATTTTTACTGTACCTTTTCTATGTTTAGACATATTTGGATACACAAATACTTACCACAGTGTTACATTTGCCTACAGTATTCAGCTTAGTATCATGCTGTGCAGGTTTGTACCCTGGAGCAATAAGTTATACCACATAGCCTAGGTGTGCAGTAGTCTATACCATTTAGGTTTATGTAAGTATGCTCTATGGTATTCTCAAAACGAAGAAATTGTTTCATGACTCATTTCTCAGAACATATATCTGCATTAAGTGATATTTGATTGTATATATACTTAAGTAACAAATGGAAATGGGTGGTAAGGATTCATAATTATAAGCAAATTCAAGGCACATAAAAATTCCACAGGCTAGACATCAAATATATGTATAGAATTTGTTTTCTTCTACTGTTTTGGAATTTAGAGTACAGATGATGTTTTTTCTATAAGATAAATCTGTGTACACCTATTAAATAAATTTAGAATATAAAAGTCATTTATGTCCTTAAAAGTCCCTTCCTTGTATTCCCTGCTTCTAACAATGATGCTCATTATAAACGGAAAGTTGCATATGAGTATATAAATCATTACTTTACTTGGAATAAATTGTTTTTATTGACTTTAGGAGGAGAGTGCTGTGCTGAAAAGTACTTTACATGCATCTGTCACATTCCCTTTACACCGAGTTATCGTGGTGCTTTCTTGAGTGGGTGTACTGTTGGTTCAAAGTGAGTTTCAGCAGTGATTACCTGAGAAGAAATTCATTTAAGCCAATCTTAAATGGCTTAAGCTTGCAGAACAGTGTAAAATCAATTTTACACTGATTTGTGTAGCTTCTGCTTTGAATCGTAATCCAAATAATGAAGATCTCATTACTTCTTTAAGAAACTACCTGTATTAATTATCTCATACTAGAATAGATACATGCATAGTATCTTTCACAGATTATCTTTAAGTCTGTGTCTGCCAGTCTGTCACCATATTCTGGGATGTGGAACATGCTGGAAGCTATGGTTTTATCTGTTTCATTCCTCACAAAATAAGCATATACCCAGGACAATTTTCTGAAGTATGACTGGCAAACTTTCAGAAGTTGTATGTTAGTTGTTTCTGTTTGATATGCAGTTTTACTTGTGAAGACCACTGCCAGCCCTATAGTCTTGTAAAAAGCCGACAGAAATAGTTTCTACACAACCTAGTCAAGTAGACATTAACTGAAGTTTTAACAAGTTTATTTTATAGGCAAGCTCATATGTAGTAAGTCAATTATTCAATCAGATTGCTCTCTCTCCACCACCACTTTAGGGGATGGAACTTGCATCTAAGTACATTGTGAGGGAGTAATTTAGAGCATGAGAGTTTCAGAGCAAAGCATCCCTACAAGATAGCTAGATTGGGAAACTGAGCAATCAAAGGGCATAAAGATATGAGTGCCTTGGGATTGAGGATACAGTACAAAAAGTAGGTTGGAAAAGCATAAGAAACAAATATTGTATAACTTGGTTGTGGTTCTCTGAGATCCCCTTAAAATTATCTACTCACTGCCCTCGGTAGTCTGTGCTGCAATCTCCCCCAAAAATGTGCGAGCTAGAAAATGCAAACCAAGGGTCATTTTTTTGTGGCTAATATCATCTGATTCTAACATGAAATTTATAAAATTTCAATTATATTATCAAATTAGAATCAAGGGGCTTGAGTTATACAGTAGCACTTACTAATGACTACCCTAGGACATTTCCTAAACCTGTCTAAATTTCAGGTTCTGCACTTCTTAAGTGGGACTAAAAGTGCATGCTCCAGAATAGAAAGAAACGCTAAAAAGTTTACATTATGATACAACATGTTCTTATACAGGGCTGGGACTAGGATGAGGCACATGAGGTCCTGGGAGGCTATCATTTAAGGAAACACTCACTTTCAGGGTTGACATCTGACAATGAGAGCCTCTTTAAATTTTATGCTTGAGATTATCTTGCTTGTCTCCCCTTAGTACCCATGGAATAGAACTTTGAGAAAGTATCAAGGGAGAAGGAGAAGGAAATTTCTAAAAAATGATCAGAATTAAAGAACTTACCTAATGAAATCATTCTGGAAAGAGTTAAGACAGAAAAATAAATATTACAATGAACTTAAGAAATAACTTGTGAAAATTAATCAGGTGAAAATAATGAGTAGTCTTGCTGTCAGAGATACAGTATAAGTAAAGCAGCCAGACCTCAGAATAATCCTAAATCTTACCTAGTTAAAGTAACTTTTATTACTACCTAGGTCATTTAAAGTGTTTTTTACTTTGTAATGGAATTACAAAGTAGTAACTTGAAATTACTTTTCACATTCAAATGGCCTGGATCCACATTTCTCCCTTATCTGAATTTTTGTCTCTCATTATAAGATAAATCCTTCTCATTATAATAAGAATGGTATTTACACCTCACTCTCTTTTCAATAAAGGTTAAGGTTTATAAAGAAAATTATACCACACCCTCTTTTCAATAAAGGTTGGGGCTTATGAGGTAAGTAATAATGAAAAGAGGAATCAAACAGACTAAAAGAATGCTATAAAAACAAGGAAAACTGATAGAGTGCAGGAAGCAGAAGCAGGGGAATGTGCTTGTTAGGAGCAAACCCACATAGGAGTATGACCTTAGGTGAGTCAGTTTACTTCTTTACATTAGTTTTGCCCATTTGTGAAACAGCTATAATAAAAGTACCTTTCTCATAGCTGTAGTTGTGAGAGTCAAATGGGCTATTACATATAAAGCGCTTAGAACAGTCCCTGACAGTGAGCATTCTGCTGATGTTGGCTACTACTGTAATTATATTAGATATTCTGTTAGGTAGTCTCCATTCAAGCAAATCTTTAATTCAAGAAATACTCTGTAGGTCTCTGTATTACACTGAGCTGACTAATGCCTATCTTACACCTTACATTTATGTTCAATCTTGTTGAATTATATGGTTATCAAAAATCACTTTGTTTAAAACTTTTTATTTCCACTGCACTTGCTTTTAAAATGTTTAATTCATCAATTTAAATAAATGTTACATAAAGCAAAATATAAAACAAATTTGGCTCCTATATAAACACTAAGTTGAATTAGTTGGAAAAACCAGAGATAGGCAAATCTTGAATGAAACACACTATCAATAAAATACAATTTTGTCAAAGTCTGGGGAAGGCATTGTAAATGTCCAGAAGGATTCCTCATTCAAATGGCTTTTTGAGTTATCTTGAAGTCGTCACTTTAAAAAGAAACACCAACTAGAGAAATTAAACATGTTTCCAGATAAGATTATCTAAAAGGATAATGTGGAACTCCAGACATTGGAAACATACACAAAAATAGTTTTAGGTGCTCCATCTAAATTTGCAATGCTTTAGGATTTCCGTAATTTTTACCTGAGATAAAGTATTCAAAGAATGCACTTATTTTTGTTACATCCTTCTTCAACCAAATTTCAATTAACTGGTATCTCCATCTCCATCCTACTAGGTAAGAGACTTTCTGTAGTAATAGTAGCTTGGAGAAAAGAAACAGAAAGCTGGAAATTTAGGGCTGGCCCAAGGTAATCATATATGTGACATTTAAATTTTCCTTTTTGATGGTCCAGCCCATTATATCTAGGCAGGAAAGGAGGCAGAATCAAATAAAGTAGTAGAAAAAATAAATAAATAAATAAATAAATAAAAGTTAAAAAAAAAAAGCCCTGAAGCCCAAGTACCTTGTCTTTTTCTCCTCAGAACTTCAGTTAATAAACACGAAATACCTGGCTGAGGAACCCAAGCCCAAACCTCAGTGTGCAAAATAACTTGTATAATCTAAACAAACTGTAGTGTTCTTGAAGACATGATAGAATAACTTTGTTAAAAAAAAAATCTGCCTTTGTGTTTTGTAAGTGTGAATTCTAATACATAATGTTAGGTTATGACTTTATGTAGTGGATTCATTAACAGTGATTTATGTGGAATTTTCATTTGCAATGCAAATTGTATTGGAAATATATTAGAAATGAGTAAATGCTACCATGTAGAGGGAGTAGAAGGAAGAGGAAACATTTAGTAGATATTCTTAAAGCCTAGAGACACAACTTGTCTCATAGAATTTGCATCAGTATCTGGCAAGAGGTACATATATTACGTGAATACAGAGCTATTACACATTAGTAAAAAGATAAATATTCCTATAATAATATAGATAAGTTGGAAAGGTTATGAATAGAAAATTAATATAAATACCAGATTAATAAGAATATAAAAATTTGCACATTTAGTAGTGATTTTTAAAATGTAAATTAAGCAAGGAGATAACCAATGTTGACAAAGGGAGAAAAAATAGCAACACAACACAATTTAACAATTAAAGTTTAAAAGTATTAAGAATATGCATTCCGTATACACAAATATAGCAATGGAAATAACCACAGTTTATGCAACAACATAATTACAAGCACATATTTTACACACAACAACAAATTGTGTTACACAAAACAAAGAAAATGTCCAATACTAGGAATTTGATTAGATAAATTATCACATTTCTACAAAGGACATATTCAATAACTAAAAGTGATGTTGCAACTGCATATTTAATAAAATGAAGAAAATGCTTACACTACATTACTAAATTTACAAAAATGTACAAATTAATATATTATGTGATATAATCCATTTATATAAAAAGATAATGAAAAAAGAATGACAAGATCTTCATCAAATGTTTTCAATAGTGAAAAAATTAACATTGATTATCTCTAAAATCAGTATTTTTTAATGTTTTTAAATTATTTTGTTGTCATCTTTGTATTTTTCTGTATTTTACAAATGTTATACAGGATCATGTATTAGTTCAATAAACATATAAAACTTAAATGCTATAAACAATATATTTTTTATGTTTCAAATGTTCATTTTTGTTTGAAGCCTTATCCAGCTTGTAGTGATTTCTCCTTTCTTGAAGCTCCATCACACTTCACTTCTATTGCACATTTTGGAGTTAATCTATATAATCCTGTACTAAATCTACCAGTCAACATGCTTATTTTCCTTAGTAGAGTTTCCCTTTCTGATCTCAAGGCCACACGTTTCTTATACTTCAGCAGAGTATATGAAATATGTGGGTAGAGTGATCTATACAATGATTATTTTAAGGTGAATATTTACATAATATCTAAAATTTGCCAGGCACTATTGTTAAGGCTTGGGGTTGATGGAAACCTGATGCTATCTTTATTTCGCCTAGTGTGAGATAAATGAAGAAAAGAACTGTAAAATGTTGTTTATAAGTACATGGAGTGGTAACTCAGGAAGGAAACCAAACCCAGGCTTTGGGGGCTCAGCAAAAGCTTTTCAGAGGAAATATTAAAGGAATCAATAAATGAATAATGAATTGGAGAAAATATGATGACTTTGAAGTAGGATGAAAGTTTTGGGCAAAGGGAAGACCAACTACAAAAGCTCATAACTGACCAAAAGGAAAGATGTTTGAAAAACTGAAAGTAGTGCCTGACCTGGGAAATAAAGCCTTCGAGGTGAACTGAGGCTAGATCATAAAGCTTTCTTTACTTCTCCCCATTCTTTAAACAATCGAATGTTAATTAATATGGTATAATTTAAATTCCTTCAGGTTGGTTAAATAGTTTTAGAAAAATAGTTTTAAAATTTCCTGTTGTTCATTAATAAATGAATTACACTGGTAAATAAAAATAATAAAATGTATCATATTTTTCATCTGGAAGTTGGGACTTCAAATTTATTTTTGCAAGATTCATAATGTTTAATAATTTTGTTTGCATTTGCTCTTGGGAGGAAAATGTGGATATAAACCATTTATGATGCTTCTCTCTCAGCTGGAAATTACTCAGCAAACTCTTCATCAGACTTAAATTCAATTTACAATAACTATTTTAATGGTCTTCTCAGTTTCTTATTTTAAATATACAGGTGGCTCTTGAACAACACAGGTTTGAACTGCATCATTCCACTTATACACAGACTTTCTTCTGCCACTGCCACTCCTGAGACTACATGACCAATCTCTCCCCTTCCTCCTCCTCAGCGTACTTTCAACATAAAGACGACGAGGATAAAGGCATTTATGATGAACTACTTCCACATAATGAATAGTAAATATAATTTCTCTTCCCTATGATTTTCTTAATAATATTTTCTTTAGCTTTCTTTATTGTACGAATGGAGCATATATGTGTACATATAAAACACATAATACATGCTTATCAACTATTTGTGTTATCAGTAAGGCTTCCAGTCAACAGTAGGCTCTTAGTAGTTAAGTCTTGGGAGAGCCAAAAATTCTAGCTGATTTTTTGACTGTGTGTGGGGGGTCAGCACCCTTAACTCCTATCTTGTTCAAGGGGCTATTGTATTCTAAATTGTCTTTTAGCTTGAGTCATAATCCAGGTATAGTGAAAAACATTTGTGTCTATTTAAAAATAATATAGGTAAGAATTTTAAAAATTATATATTTTTCCTACATGTCATTTAGGAAGAACTTAAAATGGAGTTATGTAAGAATTATATAAGCCTTTTAAATTTGACCTTTTATTTCTGGCATTAGAATCTAGTATACTGGGAAGGAAAATGTGTAAATAGAAATGAAACAAACTATTCACAACTGTTTAAGATCATGTATAAAAAAGTTATACTTGTTACTTTTCTGCCTGAAAACTGCAATAAAGTAATAAGACTTTTTAATATTTTACCTATTGCTAAAATTTATCTCATTCTCCCATATTTTATTATGCTATATAAGATATGAGATTTGGGAAATCTAGTAATTATCAGAAATAATATACTTTATAAACAAAATATATAATTTAGGAATGGAATAAACAAATAATTAAATACTATTTGGGAGTTTTTGGGAATTTGTCGTCATGCATGCCTTTTTTGTCACATTTTGTTCTTTTCTAGGATTAGAATAGGTAAAAAGTTATGAGATGATTAGGAATTTATAACTGAAAAACAAACAGACTTTGAAAGAAAAAGATATTCCAGATATTCCATTTGGTATTTGTAAAACGTCAAACTCACATAATTTCATAATTATGGAAACTTCTTAAGAAATAGTGAGTTACAAAAGAACACATACAAGTGTCCAACAAACATATAAAAAAGCTCAATATCACTAATCATCAGATATATGCAATTAAAACCAAGTGAGATACCATCTCACCTCAGTCAGAATGGCTATTACTAAAAAGTTAAGAAAAAAAAAAGATGTCGGCAAGGGCACAGAGAAAAGGGAACACTTATACACTGTTGGTGGGAATGTAAATTAATAGAACCTCTATGGAAGACAGTATGGAGAGTTCTCAAAGAACTAAAAATAGAATGAGCATTCAACTAAGTAATCTCGCTACTTAGTACCTACCCAAAGGAAAAGCAATTGTTATATCAAAATAATTCCTGCACTCATGTCTTTATCACAACATTAATCATAATAGCAAAATCATGGAATGAATCGAAGTGTCCATCAGTGGATGATTGGATAAATAAAATGTATATACACACCATGGAATACTATGCAGTCATAAAAAAGAATAAACTAATGTCTTTTGTAGCAACATAGATGGAACTGGAGACCATTATCCCAAGTGAAATAACTTGGAAACAAAAAAAATCAAATACAACATGTCTTCACTTGTAAGTGAGAGCTAAACAATGGGTACATGTGGACAGGTAGAAGGAAATAACAGACATTGGAGACTCCAAAAGGGAAGAGGTTGGTAGGGATGAGGTTTGAAAAATTACCCATTGGGTACAACGTTCACTATTTGGGTGATGGGCACACTGGAAGCCCCAAAATCTCCATTACATAATATACCCATGTAACGAACTTTCACATGTACCCCCTGAATCTATAAAAATAAAAAATATTAAAACTAAAAAATGTAGTCACTTAAGCCTTGCATCTTTAGTAATCACTAATGCTTATATCTTATCTTCTGAGAAATTACCTGAGGGAAAGAGAAAGGAAGGAAGGAAGAAGGGAAGGAAGGAAGGAAGGTAGGAAGGAAGGAAGGAAGGAAGGGAGGGAGGGAGGGAGGGAGGAAGGGAGGGAGGAACAAAGGAACGAAGGAAGGAAGGAAGGAATTGAAAAAAGAGTAAGCTCAGGGTCTTGTCGCTTGGGAGAAAAATCTAAACTTCAGATGCTAGCTCAAAAGTCTGCTATGCTAGCTTTCACGTCTGATATGAATCATAGTTCCTCATTTGAAAACCTATTAAAAGTAGCAGCAAGGTTAATAAAGAGCAAGCTTAATCTCTTGAGAATAATTCAAGCTGACATTGAAATGTGTGCTGTCACAATTTTGCTCTGTAGACTTAGACACACGGCTATTTGCCTAGCACTGAGGAAGGGGAGGAGCAGAAACTGACTCACAGTTCGAGATGTTGGAGGAGCTGAAGGACTTGTTAGGGAAACCATCTCCTGGATTGCTAATCGAAGTTTTAAGCGATGCAGTGGATTGCTGATTCCAATTTCTCTCTGGATCTCAGTGTCAGATAAAGCAGACATGATGGCACCACTCTTCACGTTGGCTCGGCAGGCTGCCACGTACCACGCAGGCATTCCCAACCAAAGCTGTTAGATAGGAAAAAATACATTAACAAATTATAATAATAGTTATCATTTTAGTGTCTCATATGCTAGGAATTATTTTATGTATCTTACATACATGACCTCACCCCATGAGATAAAATGTTATCATTATTTTCCCTAGAGGAGATAGATGCACAGAGAAATTAAATGATGTATTTAAAAACACCAGGGAGGGAGGGATAGAAACAAGATTTGAAATTGAGACATGCTAGCTCCAGAGACTCTATTTTAACTAATTCATATTACTAGTGGTAAAAGTAATGGCTGCATGGCACCAAGTTCCCCTTTGTATGTAGGGACCAGAACGGCTACAAGCCACATTTGATAAGGGACTCAATTAATGTTTGCTTAATGAGTGGCTTCAATTTATAATGCTTCTTTGGAATTCTGAGTGAAGAGAAATTCTGTCACAGAAAGAGACAGCTGTGCCACATCCAGCCATGTGATTTCGATCAAAGCATGCAGTGTAGCTAAGCCACATTTCCACCTACCTTCCTATACCATGTGAAAGATGTGTGAACTTAATTAGATGCTATATATGAAAATGCCTTTTAGAGAGTGAAATGATGTGCTAAGAAAGAAGTTAAAACTCAAATCATTGAAAAACTAAAGAAAGCAACAAAATTAATAATGCATCAGAAATTAGAGATTTTAAGACTGGGCACAGTGGCTCATGCCTGTAATCTCAGCACTTTGGGAGGCCGAGGTGGAAGGATCACATGAGGTCAGGAGTTCGAGACCAGACTGGCCAACTTGGTGAAACATCATCTCTACTAAAAATACAAAAATTAGCTGAGCATGATGGCGGGTGCCTATAACTCCAGCTACTCGGGAGGCTGAGGCAGGAGAATCACTTGAAACTGAGCAGCAGAGGTTGCAGTGAGCTGAGATCAGGCCTTTACACTCCAGGCTGCGGACAGAATGAGACTCTGCCTCAAAACGAAACAAAAGAAAACAACAACAAAAAATGAGGCCAGGCGCGGTGGCTCACGCCTGTAATCCTAGCACTTTGGGAGGCCGAGATGACTGGATTGCCTGAGCTTAGGAGTTCAAGACCAGCCTGGGCAACATGGTGAAACTCTGTCTCTACTAAAACTAAAACAAACAAACAAAAAAATCAGCCAGGCGTGGTGGCAGATGCCTGTAATTCCAGCTACGGGGGAGGCTGAGGCACGAGAATTGCTTAAACCCGGGAGGCAGAGGTTGCAGTGAGCTGAGACTGTGCCACTGCAATCCAGCCTAGGCAACAAAGTGAAACTCTGTCTCAAAAAAGAAAAGAAATTAGATATTTTGATTTTTCAACTTTGCTGTGAGACTCTTGAAAGACAATTAAACCAGCAGTGCTATTTACACAGCACAGGTCTCGTGCACATCTCAAGCACTGGGTGAATGCCAATCACAGGCATTATATTTCAGCACCTGAATAACATCACTTAAAACAGGAATATTCTCCCATTTTCCCTCCATCATTAGTTATGAGTAAGAAGTAGAAAACACAACAAAAAATTAGCAGCTTACATATTTGTTTTTGAATGTCCAAAAGATTGACTGATTTTTTTTTCTATTTGTTGAAATAACAGATTGAACAAAGGAGAGAATTGTGAGAGTGAGAAAAAGTGAGACAAAGAAGAAAAACTATAAATCAGCAAAATACAGTGCCAAGAGCTCTGGACCACAAATCAGAAGACCTGAGCCCTAATTCCTTTCCAGTCATTGGTGAGTCATGTAACCCATCTAAACCTCAGCCATATTTTCCTCATTTGTAAAATGAAGGAATCAAGCTTGATTATTTCTCTCTACCTCCTGATATCCATTCCCTTCTATAATCTCCTTCCTTTGGGGGTAGGATTGGCCCAGTGATTTATTTCTAATAAATAGCTGATGATAAAAGTGATGGGATGTCACTTTCCAGTTTAGGCAATAAAATGACTGTGGTTTCATTCCTGCTAGTCCCCTCCCGCTGTCTCTTTCCCTCTGAGCTCTCACTCTGGAGTAAGTCAGATCTCAGGAGCCCTATGGAGAGTCCCATATGACAAGGAACTAATGTTTCTGGCCAACAGCCAGCAGGAAACTGAATCATGACCCTGACCACATGAATGAGCATGGAAGTGGATTCTCCCCAAGTCTAGCCTTGAGATGACTGCTGCCCTGGCTGATACCTTGATTGCAGCCCTGTGAGAGACTCTGAGCAGAGGCCATCACAAAGCTATTCCCAGACTCCTGACCCATAGAAGTCATGAGATCATAAATGCCAAATTTGGGGGTAATTTGTAAACAGCAATAGCTAACCAGTATAAACATCCTTTTAGTTTAAAAATTCTACAATATTAAAAGACTATTTGTCTCTTTTGAAAAAAAAATGCCAACAACGAAACTCTTTGAGTCAGTGTGGACTGGGTTGTGATAGAGATAAGAGAAAAGAAGGGGAAGATCTAAGTACAGTGTGTGACTGTACAGATTATGCTTTCTTCCAGCAGGTTAGGCACAAATAATTGACCTTGACAGGTACATTATATATGACAGAAGATAGTACTTGAATATTTAGTTTATAAACTCAAACTGTTCAAAATAACTAAACATCTAAATATGTCTTCTTTGGACCCTAATGATTTTTTTACCTTTGTCTTCTAAGATATTTGGATTTCCACACTAGTTAACATCACCCAAATGCCTGCCAATACATTGTTACCAATGTCATCCATAATTAGACCTTAAAGAGTCTTTGATGTGGATAAATGGCATGTGAAGCATGGAATTCTCGCCTACACAAAATTCTTAACAGGCTGTGCACTCAAGGAGGAGCGAAAGGAGATGAAGTTAAAGTTTCATTCATTGGATCACTCAGCTCATTCATCTTGTTTATTCCATTTTATAATTTAAGTTGCATTAGGAATCATAGGCAATTTCTGTGTACTCAGAATAGGTTTAATTAGCACAAACTTCACGGTCTGTCATCTCCTATCACCTTAATGTCAGTAAATCTGTTTTTTTTTCCTTTTTATCTGAAGGATTTGTTCGTCGCTTGCCAAAACAGCAGCGAACTCTCTGTCAAACTGCAACTCATTTTATCGGAGCAAAAACTGAACAAAGAACTGCTATCATTTCTGAGGTGTGATTTCTTAAGCATTTTGTCTTGTGATTGATTTTTTAAATATAGTAATTTTAAAGACACGGTTGAAAGAAGCAGCTGATCGCTAATATCTGATGGCTAATATGCTAAATTTCCCTGTCTGATGTGAAAGAATAAAGTAAAAGCAAAATACAGGCATTTTTCATTCAGTGCAAGAAAAAATACAAAGCGTGTTTCTAGATCTATCTAAGTCTATTTTTAAAACTAAAATGGGCTTTAATGTTTCTTTATTATTTATTTACTTAGCTCTGGCTATAATAAAATGAAGACGGATAATTTTATACTCCAAGACCATTTAAAACAACATGTGTAATTACCTCTGGCAGGCAAGGAAAGCCTGGATTCTTCTTTGCCCTGACACAGGCATATCCTAGCAGCTACTAGCAGCTCACATAGAGAACTGAATAGAAGGGGCAGTGAACAGTACTGTTAAGTGACATGAAACAGCCCTTTGTAGTCAAATATGTAGTTCGGTCAATGTCAAAGTCAGTTTCTGCTGCCTCCTACCCTGTTCAGATATTCCCTTATTTTTCCAGAACACTATGTTGTACAGGAAATGCTGAAAATAGTTCTTCTTTTATTGTAGCATTCAGTTTGGACACAGAAGGGAATAAGGTGTAAGTCTTCTGTTTAATCCCAAGTGTCTAAACCTAGCTAGTCCATAGGCTTTAGAGAACTAGGTTCAGGAACTAAATTACAGGCAAAGGAATGTCTCTCTGTACATCTAGGTGATCTTACTACCTTGGATTACAGAAGTGTTGAATATAGAGAGGGTCTTCTCTGTAACCTTCTAATGAGGAAGGGCCCTGGCCTAATGGATGGGAATGGATGTTCTCTTGCAACAATAAAATTTTGTTTCTTCTCTTGCTCTAGAAATGAAAAGGGTGTGATTTAGAGACACTTCCTTTTATCCCACTGCATGATTTCTTCTACTACGATCACAAAAAAGTGTCAGCATAAAATCATAAATTTATTCCCTAGTAAGCAAATAGTCCCTTATGAGCAATTCCAGACTAAGGGGATGCTGTGATTTCAGAAACTTGCCTTTACCTGTCTCAAAAAAATTATCAACTTAGTAGTGATTGATTCAAGGGCCTCCTAGTTTCATTCTCTTACCTCTAGCCATGCGACCACAGTCGGCCCATCCCACTGGGCAAAAGGTAATCCCTTTCTCCGAGCTTCTTCAAGAAGTTCATGCCTGAAGTATATAGCAAAGATTATTAGGCAGGTATATGGAAAAATATGGCTGTGATTATTTTTAATGATAATATTTTAAAATAACCAATCATCCTTTACAAGATTTTTTATGATACAATATAGAATAACAGAATTCCTTTTTCCTTTGAGTAACACACACACATCATCCATTGATTTTATTACGAATGAAGCATTGACATAGAAAAGTAATTTTCCCCAACATTTATTCATGAAAATCAGAACATTAAGTGCTAACGGAATTAGAAGTGGAATTATATTACCAGCAAATATCGTATCCCTTTAATGAGAAAGTGGCCCAAATGTTCATATTCAAGTATGCATTATGGGATCTAAATGTGGCTTCCACCATCTGCCCTGCCCTCTTTGCCTTACTATCTCCATGGCAAAGAAAATGCTTATATAGAGAGGCAGAAGATAAATTTGGTCCTTTAAGTCACATTCTAGTGATGTGGTTGATTTTAGTATGCCCTGTGGGTCCAGGGATCTATCTTAGGAGTTAGTTATTTGTCTAGACTATAAAACTACATCTCATTTGGAGAAAACTCCAAGGTAAATTGATTTCTAACACTCAAAAGCAATGTAAGGTATCAAATTCAATGGTACACTTGTTTTTATCTATAATCACTACTGTTTTAATGAAATTAAAATATCTTAATAACAACAAATGGTTGTTTTGATAACAAAAGATGCAAAAGAACTCTGAAAAATGCATCTATAATTTCACTGACCCTCTTACTGATTTTTAGAATTGACATCCACTTACAAAGCCAATTTGAGATCACTCATTGTTAAGATAGTAGCTATGTGCTTTCACTGAAATTCAAATTGATATATACTTGGCCAGGAATATATTGGAAAATACATTCTCTTTACTTTAGTATGCCTTGATCTTACACATAGATGATAAAAACATGGTATAATAATTGCTTTATTTTGAATGCATATGTTTTATGCTTAGGAATATTTCATGAAAATCATTTATGAACTCCCAAATGGATAATTTGATTATTTTCTACTATTAATCAATTAGTTACTGTGGTAGACTATATTAATACATTAAGATATATAATGAATAAAATGCCTTTCAACACAGAGTTTTCTGTGTTTGTAATAGATGCAACCAAAAATTCATTAAAAAAGGGGCAAAATACAAATTTAAGTTATAGTGGCTGAAGAGACATAAATCAACTGCTGTTTCATTTGAGGGGATAGAAGTGTTAAGTTCTGCATGTAAGCTATTCAGCACCTGGGAAAGGGAACAGCAATACTTGTGCTCTGAATCTAAAAAAGTAGAGGCACTTCTTCACCTGGCTTGCTCGATCATCCTCCATTCCCTCAGGTCTCCCAGTGACATTCCTTTAGTGAAAACCAGTTTCAAATAGCTTAGCCTCACTGTGACAGATATATATATATAGAAATGGATTGAAGGATCAAAAACAAATAACCTATTAGGTACTTATCGAACACCTGTTGTGGACTGAGACTTGTGTTTGGTGTGGAAAATAGATATGGGTCTAATTTCCCAGGATATCCCGTTAGATGGGCAAAACAAACACATGAAACTGTCTGAAAATACAATACAATACAATATAATACAATACATTACACAAACAGCTGCTAACGTGAAAACTTGGTGATGTACCTTGTGAAGTATGTCATTTTAGAAAAGGGGTTAATAGCCATTGAAGGTGTTGTGAAGGCATTGTGGCAATGGAGCTGGCTTCGAAGGGCAGGTAGGAAAGAGGTGGGGATGGCATTCCAAGCAGGAGAAGCACTAATGGGGAGGTATGGAACTTAACATGAAATATGTGGAAGAAAATTTAGGGTAGGCCTTCACAGAGTTAAAGCATGTTGTAGGAGTTTTAATGTTACATCCAATAGGGAAAGCGACACTTCTAGTTATGTCATAGGTTTGTGACATTAAAAGGGAAGAAATAAATTTACATTTACAATTAGTTTTTGCTTCACATAGTAAAAAAGCAAGTAAATATGCACTAATAACCTAAGGAGCACGTAACATTTTCAGAAGTGTATTCTATGCGTTGCACAAAAGCTATTTTTAAATATTAGAACGCTTTCATTTTGAAACTTCTGACTAGTTCCCTAATAAAAATCCCACTAGAAAGGCCAGAGTGATCCTGTTGAGTCTGATCATGTAACTTTTCTGTTCATAACTCTCCAATCACTTCCTGTCTCACTGGAAATAAAAGCCAAAACAGCTGCTACAATCTATCCTACCCGCGCCATCTCTCTGACTAAACTCCCACCTCACTCAGCAACACTGGCCTCCTTGCTGTTCTTTGGAAACAACCCAGACCTCTTTTCTGTCTCAGGATCTTGGCAGCTCACCTGGAATGCTCTTCCCCTCTATCTCTACATGGCTAACTCTCTCAGCTACTTTAAATCTTTACTCAAATGTCACCTGTTGTCTGAATGTCTCCTCCCCTACTCCCTGAAAACCCCACCCGAAAACTCCAATAAGGAATTTCTTATCCTCATTGTTTGCTTTATTTTTCTCCAAGGTATTGCCCTTCTATCGTAGTATATTATTTACTCCTCATTCTGTCATCTGCCAATAAAATGTAAGCTCAGGGAGGATCTGTGTTTTCATATGCTCTGTTCAGAGATGAATTTGAAGTCTAGAACAAGGTCAGGCACAGAAGAGGTACTAAAGAAATACTTGTAAATGTTAAACAAAATGCCAATCAGTGTTTATATTTAGGTGCTTCTTGTTTCAGTAAATTGTGTCCTATAATGTTTTGTTTTTGTAGTCCAAATAGCTTTTTCTATTTTACCTTATAACCATGTACAACATTTTATATTTTAAAGAACAAATTTTTTTCTTGCATCTTACCTCCTCTTAAGCTTTTATTTCCCACTTTCTCACAATAGTACTGATTCTAGCTGATCCCAAGAGTCTGATCTGTTTGGGATTCCTGGTGAGAATATGGTTAAGAGGCAACCCAATGTGCTCAAATAGTTCTGTTCTATGAACAGAAGTATTGATAACACAATTGTTTGGGAAATTATTGAGCAATCTGGCCACTGAAAAAGTTTTATTTTCTTGGTTTTTGTTTTGTTTAAATCACAAACTCTAATAACAGGATGACTTAAGTAATAGCAGTCTAAGAAAATGAGATAAGGGAGCTCAAATCCTTTGGTCTCCAACTGTTAGGGCAAAATCTCTAGCATCTGTCTTAGGGCTGACATACTTGAGACTGTGGAAAAACGGATCAGATGGGAGGGATGGCTACGTTTTACACCAGGACTGTGTGCTACATGATGGTAACTCCAGATGTGCTTCTCCTTAACCTGAGAGAAGTAACAATTATGTAAAGAAGAACAGCATTGAAATTTCCAAAGCAATATTGCCTTGCATTATTATTTTTAATTATAAAATAATCGGCGCCATACAAAATTTATAAGAGGCATATATCTAGGCATGTTGGCTTGAGAGAGAAGCAATGCTAGAAAAATAAAGCAATGTGGGCAATGCTATAATAGTTGGAAATAACTGAATTTAATACATGATGATATGCTAATAGATTATTAAGGGTAGCACTAATTACATAAGGGCATGCTTATTCTCATCAAGTTTTGGAGTTACTGTCAGAAAAATAGTGATCTGAACTGTATAAGAAATCCTAAATGACAAACTGATTTGGCACAAAGAAGTCTTTTGGATATACTGCTCTTCTCCGTTCAACCTGTCAATGTATGTAAAGGGATTTAGTCTGGAATGGATTTTCTTTGTAGCCAGAATTCAACTTTTTTTAAAGGTCAAGTGACGGTTCTTCCAGAAAAAGAATGTGATCACTTACCCCAGTACAAATTTAACTCTGAAAATTACTCTCTTTCCCTGTTGGCCTGAAGAATAATTTTAGTGTGTTTTTAAAAATAATTTCAGTCAATCAAATATTTGACCATCTTTTCCCAAAGGATCACCTGTACATCACTAAATTTTGGGGCATACATTTCAGGTTTAAGATTCAGAATAGATTTTAGAGGGCATCAGCTGTACTTCCTTTTAGAGGAAGTGTCAGGCATGGAGGTGTTATCACTTGTGTCAAAACACAAACAAGCAAAGTACTAATTGCAAGAAACAGTTATTTTGATTCAGTACAACTTCTGAATCATTGTGCATTTTCAAGAAACACTCTTCAATAAAGAATGCTGTTAGTATCTTCCATAGGCCTCAGGTTCTCCTATTATTGATATCAATAAGTTACTGTGACTAGAAAGTGATATTTTAGGAGGCCCAACATGTGGTGAGCACTCAGATCTGTGAATAATTTGCAAGTCCATATCTAAATGTGCAGAGGGAAGTCTGCACTTGCTATGCCTGAACTGAAGACAGGAGCAAACAAAGGGTGTGCAATCAAGAAATGACTAGACTCAAAAATTTCTAGATAAAAGATCAATAGGGTCTAAAAAATGTATATAAATTAGAAGCATTGACCAAGCTACAGATTTCCAACTTTTAATGCAGACTAATTAACCAGGCGGGTGCAACTTTGGTTAAATGACTAAATCCAGATGGAAATGCCTGGATTTTCATTCTTAGGTTTTAAGTTTCTCCTTAGCGATTGTCGTTGTGGTCTAATTGGTATATGAGTCGAGTCTCTGGCTCCCATCTCTTGCATTTGCATGCCATCCCATGCCTCCCTGCCTTATCTCCCCACATACTTTGTCTTGATTTTCATGATTCAACAAAAATGCTTCCTTTCTATATCCATCCTTCTCTTGCCCTGGAGGCATTATCTACCACTTTCATACATAGGCCCCATAGTACTAAGCAATTTTCTCTATAGTATCTTTTATGTTTTATTGAATTTGTTGGTTCACAAGTTGTGATCCCCAACTCCATGGGCTTGACAGCAGAGACTTTGTATACTCTGTGTCTGAGTTGATTAGGGGGTCAGTCATCTGATTTGTATAGACCTACTATGTGCCAAGTTTTGCAGCAAGCAAAGAATAAAGCCAAGTGAATCTCTGACCTCAAAGACCATACATTCCAGTGAGGAAGGAAGATTTGTATAAACACATATACACATAAATAAACAAAATAAGTTGAGCCATTGATATGTGTTCTACAGGAGGTAAAATAGACTAAGGCAGTAAAGTAGGCAATGCTTATAGTGTTCTGGGAACATAGATGTCTATAACGAGGCAACATTTGAGTAGAAACATGTACGTTGAAAAGTGGCAGGGAGTAGGGGTATGGTGGGAATGTTTTAAGCAGAAACATAGTATAAAATTCCTATTAAAGGAGTGGAATTAAATGTTTGAGCAACTCATAAAAGCCAAGAAGGGCCAGTGTGACTGGAGTGAATTGAAGGACACGGGAGTTGGTGGTGGAGGAAGATGAAATTGGAGACGCAGACAAAAGAAAAGCAAGATCATGTTGGGCCTTGGGAGCTGAAGAGGAGTTTATTCTAAACGTAATAAGAAGCCATCAGAGGGTTTAAGCACAAGAACATAAAATAATTTGTACATTATAAAGACATTTCTGGCTGTTGAGGATAGCACGGACTTGAGTCAGGCCAGAGTTGTGATCTAAGGATACAAGTTAGAAGCTTGTTTCAATTTTCAAGCAGAAGATAATGGTTGCTTTGTCCTGAGCTGTGGCAGTAGAAATGGTGAGAGGTTATTGGAATAGGGATTCAGGCACACAGCATACATTCAATAAATCATAACTGAATGAATGAATGCATGGCAAATTAACTTCTTACCAGCTATGTGTTTTTTGGCTATGTACTTAATCTCTTTGAGACTTAATTTTCCCATATTTGAAGATAATTATAAATTGATCTCAATTTATAAGAACTAAATAAGATAATACTTACAAAAGCACCTAGCAGCCAATATGTATTCAATAGATACTAATTTCCGTTCTCCAATTTTTTCTTATTTTCCCAAAGCAATTCATTGTGTGTGCTACCATCAGATTAACCTCCTCAAAGTAAACATTTATTAGCTTACTATATAACTCAGTAAACATATTTATTAGCTTACTACATAACTCCAATTTCTATAATGGCTTTTAATTTACTATTGAAAGAATGGCCTTTAAGGTCATTCTTGATCTGCCCCTAAATTGCATTTCCAGATTTACCTACTGTATCTCTTCTCTCTAGCTACAATGGATACTCACCATTCTTTGTACTTTACCTCTTCTGTTCTACTGACTTTCTCTCCATTTGGAATGGCCTTTCCTCAATTCATACCATTCAAATTTTCTCTATCCCTTGAGTGATGCCACTCATATCACGTGCAAGACTCTGGTAGGCGGTTCACTGTATGTACACAGCCTTATTTCCTCTACACTATAATCTCCTGCAGGCATGAGCCATGTCTCAACTATTTAAAATTACTTATTAGACAATCCTTTCCATAAATAGCTATCCTATTGGCAACTATATTGGAATGGTAAAACTTGAATTTGTTAGTATTTATATTTGCAATTCTGAAAAATGAAATTCATTAGTTACTCAAAAAAGTCACAGACCATAGGGGACAGTATATCTCCTCCTCATTCTTCCTACTGTGGATGGTTTATCTCTGTCAGTGAAAAGAGACTTTATTCACAGACCTCTCACTTTAGCATGCTATTCTGGGATGCCAATTTGTGGTATGACTGTCCAAATACCATACAGCACTGTCCCTTCTGTCACTCATGATGGCCATTTCATTCACCTTCTATTTGATGCCTGTCATTTTCCCCTTCATACTTTCTAATGTATCTTCCTTTACTTTCTATTGTCACTTCTACCACAGTTTTTTTCTCAGCCTTTAATTGGTCCTTCTCTCCAGGCTTTTTACACTGACATTAAAGAAAAAAAATCTGCCTGGAAGATAAACTTTATGGCAGAGTGGATGAGAAAGTGGCTCCCAAAATCAAATTGCTTGAGCTTGATTCCTTTGCCTGTCCTTTTGGGCTGCGCATCCATAACAAGTCACTGTATTTTGCTGTGATTCAGTTTCCTCATGTGGAACATGAAGCTGATAACCCATCTAATAGGGTTTTTACAAAGGTTTTGTAAGAAAATATGTGTAATATGATTACAAAAGTAACTCACACAAAAGGCAATGGTCAATAAATGTGAGCTTCTTTCTTACTGTTTTTGTTTGTTTGTTTGTTTGTTTGTTTGGCAGAGTTTTACTCTGTCTTCCAGGCTGCAGTGCAGGGGCGTGACAGCTCACTGCAACCTCTGCCTTCCAGGTTCAAGCGATTGTCCTGCTTCAGCCTCCTGAGTAGCTGTGATTATAGGCACGTGCCACCACGCCTGGCTAAATTTTTGTATTCTTAGTAGAGATGGGGTTTCACCATGTTAGCCAGGGTGGTCTCGAACTCCTGGCCTCAAGTGATCTGCTCACGTCAGCTTCCCAAAGTGCTGGCATTACTGACATGAGCCACTGTGCCTGGCCAGGTTTTACTTTAAATAATCATAGCACTGTCCTCTAAAGCCCCTTCGGTCTTTCCTCAAATGTCTAAAAGATTATTTTTAATCTTCATTATAAAGAGATCCCTGGTTTAATCTTGATTTAATTATCTAATTACCTTTCCTTCTAACCAGAATTGAAAAGTACTTTCACAGTTTGTGCATTACCAATTCCACCTTTGCAAATAGCACTTCCCAGAGCTGGTAAGTTGATCGCTACTTTTTCAACTATCAACAACCTTGTGTTTACTTAACTCCTGGCTTCCCTTTTATATGAAATATTTTGTGATCAGCCCAATCTACAATTATCCTCTTCTCCTTTAAAATCTGGAAGCCTGTAGTGTCAATCTCACTCATAGAGATCACTGGTTACCACCATGTGCCTGGGGCCTCATCTCCAACCCAAGAGAGTAAAATCCTGGAAATGAGAGTTTGTTTTTCCACCGTATCATGCATCTTTCTCTGGATGTTCTAGTCAAGAACATCTTTTGAATGACTGCTAAATTGTAATCCAAAAAACTCACAATGTTGACAATCACCTAAGATCCTTGATTATAGGGCATTTTTAAAGTATTCTATATTTTTATAACTTCCAACTGTTCATTGCATCTTAAAAAGAAATAAGAATTCTGCATCACAGTTACCCAGGTTGGCTGCAGAAAAGACTACAATGTTATATCTAACATTCAGAAAGACATTTTGTAGACTGACTGAATACTGCCAAAGCTTTTGTTTAAGCCCTCATCAATTGATGATGATGGTGATGGGCTCCTAGAATCTCTCTATCTCTCATTTGGTAACTTGTCCCTTCCAACCTCCACTGAGACCTTCCTAAACACAAATCTTTTTGTAAGACTCACCTACTTAAAAGCCTCCCCCGCTGTCCTCAAAATAAAGGCCAAATATCTTACACAAAGACGCTTCGCAATCTGGCTGTCTCCCTGGCTTTTTCTGCTCAACTAACACAAATATTTGCTATTACCCAAATACCTCATTCGATTTTACCCCTCCATGTCTTGCTATATGCCCTTTTCTTCTGCCAAGAGCATCCTTCTTCACATCACCATCATAACAACTTTAACTTATCCTTCAGACAGAACTCATGCTTTATTTTTTCTATTAAGATTCTAAGTCCTCTCCCAGGCAGAATTAACTCTCTCTTCTATGCAAATACCATAACTTGTATCTATTATACTTGTACTTATTATACTTTCACTTAAAATTTAAAATGTAATCTAAATATAATTAAATAAATTGTATTACAATTTAATACAGTAAGTGCTATAATTGAGATACATCTAATGCGCTCTCCTGTTCATCTGAACCAGTTCATATTCTTATAAGATGAAATATAGTGGTTTGAAAGAGCAAAGGTTCTGGATGCAGACAAATTAGGCTTTGGATCACACAAAACAATAACTAATGTGCATTTATCACTTATTACCTATGAAGCACTATCCTAAGTGTTTTTATGTGTATTAATTCATTTAATTTTCATAGTAATCCAATAAGATACATATTGACACACATTTGCAGATGAGAACACCGAAGAACAGAGGCCAGTTGGAGTCATGGAACCGTCGAGGTGCAGAATCAGAATTTGAACCCCAATAACCTGTCCACAGAGTCAGCTCTCTTAACCTCCATGCCATCTCTTAGCCAATTAACATTTCTGAAATTTTTCATAACTGAAAAATGAGGATAATAGCACCTTCCTTATTGTAAGTGTAAAATAAAATAATGGACCCCTACTTTTCTTTCTTTTCCTATGGTTCATTTGTTTTTAGAAGTGGCATACATTTATTTGACTTCCTGGTTAATACATAAGGTCTTTACCTTCTTATTGTCACACATTTCAATCCTCAGCATTATAAAAGAACAAACGAACTGTGGCTTTTCTTTTCTTGTTATTCCCTAGTAATATCAGGTTGTACATCTTGGCCAGAGAAAAGTTAGCCTAGTTTAAATGAATGAGATAGAAAAGTTGAATTTGTTGCCATTCATTCCATTTCAATTGATTTTGTAATAACCATACAAAATAATTCTCTGGGTGAAAAATTTACCTTCAGAGCTACTGATTTACTATGGCACATAAGAAGTACTTACTGATAAAACCAGAAGAAATACATATGTGGCTTGATAAGAATGAAGAATAAAATATAAGTCAAATAATGTGACAATGCAATATACTTAATTTTGCATCACAGAAAATAAATCTTCCTTACACAATAGTAGCAGGAAATGTACACAGACTTCACACTATTATTAATTGTAGAATGCATATTGTTTCACTAAAATTCAGCTTTCAAGAGGGTAAATAGGATGTAACCTCCTCAAATTTCAACCAAAGAATGGACTTATTATTCAGGAATCCATACTTGATTAAGTCTGTAAAAACTAAAACTACATATTTGAGAAGCTAGTTGAAATTCTGGTCAGCAAATGCAAAGTATGGTGCCAACTCAATTATTTTTTTTAACATCTGCAAGCTGAACATGTATATCTTAGTTAACATAATTATTCTAAACAGAAATATGTTACAAATTCCAATCAGTTGCTTCAGAAGATTGATTATCTAACTATACATATTTAGCTTCATAAAATTAAGAGTTTCAAATTCAACATTAAATTTGACTTGATTTGAAAGCAAAGCATACTGTGATTTTGTGTATGTGCAAGTGCAAGCGTGTGTGCCTGTGTATCCTATTATTGCATATTTTCACATTTGGTGAAAATGTATGAAAATCCATGACATATTTAAGTAGTGTTTTATTCAGATTCCAGTAAAACATGCTAGGCTGTTTAGATTTCAAATAATTGCATTACATTGGAACTAAAATTCATTCATATTTAAACCGTTTATCTTCAAGCTTCTCTGAAATATAGGGCATAGTCTCAGGAAAGAAATGTATTTGGGAATTGAGTTGCGAGTTATGTAATCTCCTTCCTTACTGTATTTTGAATTTAAATATTTTCAAAGCCATTAAAAAGGTAGAAATACCCCCTGACACACACACACATACACACAAATATGATTGAATCATACAATTATTTATGCTGTTATTGAAAATGAGAGGGGCTTATATTCCTCCCCATTAAACAATTTCACTTTTGCAAGACACCATAGTCTGTACTTTCCAGTCACTTCCTAATAGTAATTGGGGACCTACTGGAGAATATTGTAATTTTTCAGGTTATATGAATACCACTTAGATTAGATTGCTCTAGTGTTTCATCTAATTTTAAGCCCTCTTTTACCCAGTTTGGAAGTTTATAGTTTGGATGCTTCTGAAGGTACAGACAAGTAGATAATAATATTAGTAAGTACAAAGAATATGTCAGTCACTCAGGGCCATGTAGCAAGTAAGTGGGGAAGATGGAATTTAAACTCTATCTTCTGATTCCTAATTCAGTGTTGTTTGCTCCTCACATCTTCCTATGTCATCTTCACTATGTTGTACTATCTTCCCTGATATTATATTATCCAAAGCTTTCTTTTAGTAATTGTACTAGGGAAATGGTGTTAAGGTCCTAAAATGTTTAAGTTCGAGGAGCTTGTGTAAGACAATAAGAAACTGAATTGTAGAATGAAGTCCATTATATCAGTTTCTTACAGTCCATTAATAAGAATGCATCATTCATTCATTGTTTTTCAATATTTAATTCAATAAGGACTCAGGGGAATTAAGTTTTACTTCTTGAAATTATTTTCCTCTGAAAAATTAAAAATCATTAGAAAACAGAAGACAATTTATATGATGACATGAAAACTGTGTTTTAAAACTCAATGTCTATAATATTTGTTATTTTCAAAAAGAGCTTACAATATTCATTTGGCCAACATGGTTGACGAGTACTCTAAACAAAACCTGCCTTGCATTTTTAAGAACACCTTACTAGAGCTTTTCTTAATTCCTCAATATTGTAAACCATCCTAACTGAAGCAAATAATACATCACTAAGTCATTTTGGCAATGGCAACTGTAACTTAAAATTATATTAAAAATAATATAAACCTTATTAGTTAATAAAGTAATATTACAAAGTACAAGAATTTGCATTGGCATACAATATATTTATATAGCCAACTAGTAATATGTTTAATAGTTTCCTGGATAATTGTATCTCATTGCAGTCATTTTATTGATAAAAAATAACACTGCTTTAAATTTAAAAGCAATACCTTCTTCTCAGTCCAAAGTGTTTTAATGAGCTCACCATGTTACAAATGCAGTAGTCTACACCAATGTAAATATTATGCATATTTTATTTTACTTTTTTACTTTGAAGTCAAATTTCTGTTAGGAAAAGATAAATACTCTAATTTTAGCTCAAAGAAAAGGATTTAAAATTTGAAGCCATTATCTGAGTAATTCAGGTTTTTAAAGCTTTAGAAATCAACCAGTAGTACAGGAAACAATGGGAACAACATACATTCAACCAAAACCCAAGGATTATTCTTGGCTCTCTATATGTAAAAGCTCTCCAGGGAAGAACAGCATTTAACCCTTTTCAGATATGTGCCGTTCTATTCATTGGTGAATAAGTTTGTCTCTTGAACATAACACAGGTGGAACATTAAGAAAGGTAGAGGCGGCCCGGCGTGGTGGCTCACGCCTGTAGTCCCAGCACTTTGGAAGGCCGAGGCGGGTGGATCACGAGGTCAGGAGATCAAGACCATCCTGACTAACACGGTGAAACCCCGTCTCTACCAAAAATACAAAAAATTAGCCAGGCATGGTGGTGGGCGCCTGTAGTCCCAGCTACTCGGGAGGCTGAGGCAGGAGAATGGCATGAACCCAGGAGGCGGAGCTTGCAGTGAGCAGAGATCGCGCCACTGCACTCCAGCCTGGGCAACATAGCAAGACTCTGTCTCAAAAAAAAGAAAGAAAGAAAGAAAGAAAGGTGGAGGCAATTCAGACAGGCAGCACAATCAGTAGTACCTGAGTGGTCTCAAAGTATGACTTGAGCCTGGCTGCTTGCCACATTGACCCTTTAGGGAATTACTTGAAAACTAGAGGGAAGGAGTCTAGAATGTCTTTTGACATGTGTATAATAAAACTGAAGAAATACAAGTGCCCAAAAGCTTACATAATTAATTAAAATGTGAACATTTCTCTGAACCAATGATTCCTTTTACTGTGTGGAAATAAATATGCTTCATGATTTTCATTTCAGGTCAGAGGCAGTGCAGCTTGTGTTACAACTCAAAAGAGTAATACTCTGAAAAAAGAAAAAAAAAGATGGCGCTGAAAATAAACATGTTCAGCAGCCATTGTGATTCAACTTACCCAGATGTGCTTTTCATGAGATGGAGAAGGACGGATGGAAAAGAAAAGCACACAAATGTTAATGGATACAGTTCAATCCAAAGAAAACCATGGAATAAAACAAGAGCATTATTTAAGATGTGAGAAAGCTCAGGTATGAGAAAGACATGGTGCCATTTTGTATTTCATCATGACACACATACTCACTGTGTCGAAAAGCATAGTCAGGCTGAGGGTAGTTCTAATAGTTGACCAATAAGTCTATGTCTTGAGTATGAGCCACTCTGAAACATGCATGACCACATTTTCCCAGCCTCGAGTACATCCCAGGAGGAAATCAAGAAATCTTGGTAAAGGACATTCTTTACCTCAGGCCACTTCCATGCTATTTTACCAGTAGAAACAATAACTTATTAATTGGCACTTAGATTTTTATATAGCTTTATAAGCCTACTGCTAAGGCCCAAGAAAAAAGAACAGCAGACATTAGAATGGGCAGCAACTTGAAGTGGAGAACGTCCTTCCTAGTTTGAGGATCTGAAAATCTAGATTCTATTTCTCATACACAATTTGGTCAAAATTATTAGCAGATTCTGATCTTCAATTTCCTCAACATAATCCCTGGCAATATAAATGTGTAAAGTCCATTCCAGATCCATAATGTTATTATTCCAACCAATGCTGTAATAATAATTACTATTTTGGTAAACATATATGGCTAGTAATCAGAACATAAGAAAGTGTAAAAATGTTCTATTCCTCTTCTTCCGTGGCCATATTACTTCCTTCTCTATTTGACTGGCAAAATAAACATCAAGTTTGTGTCTATTGTGGCTCTTTCAGTGGTAGAAATATTTAATTATTTGAATAGGTGTTTATAAATGTTGTTTTGGGGGAAACATCCATAAATTATATTGGTTCACCAATATTACCAGAAATCATCACTAAAACAACACTGATACACATATAGCTTTTGAAGAACCCACTTGCTCCCTGGATGTAGTAGAGGCATTGAGAAAATATGGAAGTTAAATAATTCAACAAAAATCCATGAGAGTATTGTTTTAAAAATATATTACAAGCATAATAGCCTAATTATTAAAAAATAAAATTGTTACTACAACTCATAAAACATGTTCAATATAACAAAATAGAAAGCAGAAATTCCTATGTCAGAAATTAGGCAAGTTAGAACATCTTCTTTTTTATCGCACAATTATTATAAAGAAAAGACTGATGTGCAATGGAACACCCTGCACATGCCTCCTCTCAAGGCATTCATTCAGAGAAACCGTGTACTTTTTATTAAATCGGCACTTTGAAAAAAATGCATATTTTTGGCCTTAACTCCACAGCATCTGTGGGAAACTCCTTAAATTTTCACATAAACAAAAACATAAATGTTCATAAACACTGGCACTACACTGTCCCAAGAAATTTATCATATTTTTCACATCATACACCCCACAGAAATGAAATTAAGACCAAAAGGAGATAGTTTTTAGATTTTAAAATGGTTTTCTTGTCAACATACCTGTGAACTCTATGATGAGCTCTGAAAAAATAGGCAATTTCTGAGCTTTCCAGGAAAATTGCCAAAAGCATTTGGGACTAGTTATCACCATGGACAACATAATCTTTCTGAGCCTACTAGCTATCTAGGAATCACTTCCCTATAAAACAAGTTGATTAAATTTGCACATAGTGAAACATTAATATTTATTAGATGTTCCTTGATCATTTTTCAAAATAGAAAACTTACACAGTATAAATACCTTAAAATATAAAATATAAGATAAAATATGAAAATAAACAGAAAACACAAATTTAAAAGATACTGCTCAAAAAGCATTGCACAAATTTCTAATATTTTTGTTATCAATTTGTATAAATTATCCGATTTCTCATAGTTTTTATGAGCTTTCTTCTCTTCCATAGTAAATAAAGTTAAGAACAATTTCAAGCAGCTATATCACTTTAGAATGTTAAGAATTTCACCTCATGACTTTCAAACAAATGTGTTCTGCAAAAGACAAAAATCTATAGTTATAAATGACCCATATTTTGTGCTAATATATTATAAACTTCATATAGGAGGTAATATATATTTGCAGAGAAGTTTTTTCTGATTAATTTTTCTTATTGTAAATATTGATACATTCTTTCCTACAGATATTTATTTATAGTAGCATATAGCCTCATTATTTTTCTCTCCATGTCAGACGTGTCATGAGGCTACGTTAATAGTAAGAAAGATTCTGTCAAGAATAAATATGCTTCAGTGAAAGACCATTGTGAGTAATTGGCAAGTAAGTTTTAATTAACATAAAAAATAGGTTATGTTACCATCTAATGAATTAGATCAGATCCAATTATTGACATTATGTTTTCCTTGCCAACATCAGCATATATTCAGTCAGGAGAAGAAGAAATGACCAGCAAACATATGTCTTATATTTCAAAATGAGAGCCTTCAACTTTTCAGTTTCCTCACCCTGATCTTCCAGATCTCCTACAATTGAATGAACCTTCTTCTGTTATAAACTAGTCAATTCTGGATTGAAAACTTCAAATAAGAAACAATTCATTAAATGAGTTTTATATTTGGAATATAATTGACTCTTGCTTTGTAAAGTTCAAGTTGGTGATTCAGACATATTTTTAAATTAGTTATTAACACCAAATTGAGTAGTTAATGGCTGGTAACTGAAATGGAAAAGTAAAATAAATAAAGATTTTTTTTTTAATAGGTGAAAGTTGAGAATGTTTAAATGCTGATGGGGAAAAAAAAGACAGGAGCAGAAGTTGAAAGCAAGGGAGAATTCCGCACAAAATGACTAAGAAAATGGAAAGGGATGATCTGAGTAAAAGAATAGCCTAGTTTTCTACAATAAGACAGATGGGACAAGTGTTAGTGTATATTTGGCATCAAGCAATTCAGGGCACTTGGATGGTTTCTCTCTCTGTCTCTCTGTCTCTCTAAGCTAGAATGTAAACTCATCAGCAGAAGATTCAAGTTTGAGGAGAGTGGAGGTCTCTAACAAGAGTTGCAGAGAGTAGAACAACACTAATGAAAGAAAACTCTTGGGATTACTAGGCAGTGCTGAATTTCACAATGAAACTATTTCTAATTTCTCTGCTGTAGTTTTCTCCACAGCACAGATGTGCCAAAATGTACACATGGAGAAAGAAAATTCATCGTTGGGGGTGGTTGTTATATGTAGATGTGACCAAATGAAAGTGGAGTGAAGAAATTTAACAAATTTTGAGGGTGTTGAAATTATGGACGTGATCTAAGCTAAACCAGGAGAGAGGGGAAAAGAGAAAGGGGATAATGCACTGGGAAAGGATAGAGGTTAAATAAAGATGATAGAAGAAAAAGTTCATAAAGCAAGATCAAAGGTGGGAAGACTGTGATTAGCAAGAAATGAGATGCTTGAATTGGTAAGTTTGAAAGAAGCATGATTTGTGGTGATGACAAGATTCAGAATAGGACCATGAAGAGTGTCTGACTTGGGGTAATGAACAACAATGGAAGCAATAAAGTTGTAAAACCAAAAGGTTAGTTTTTGAATGGGTGATCTATTTGGATATCAGAGCATACGAGGGTGACATCAAGAACTGCTTAAAATTCCTACTTAAAGACAGATGATGGGGCCTTTAAAGATAAATATTTAAGCATGTTTCTAGTGATTCTTACAAATGAAAGAAATGGTTCAGAAGTTTAAATGTGGTTCCTCATCACGTTAAAAATAACTTTTCTTTAAGTTAATATTGACTTCAAATAACTAAAATATTTGAGACTACTTAAAGGAGTTTAAGAAATCTTTATTGCTCTAAGAATTTTGTTATTCATCTGCCTAGCAAACCTAATACAGTTAAGCCTCAAATTAAAATTTCAATTATGGAGAATCTGAACCAAAGATATTTAATTTTATGTTTGTGTGTGTGTCTACGAAAATATACTTAATACACACACACACACACATATGTGTATATATATGTGTGTGTATATATATACATATATACATATATACACATATATATACATATGTGTATATATATGTATATGTGTGTGTATATATATATATATATATATATATATATATATGAAGTCTTTTTGTATTGAACTTTTTATCTGTAAAATCCCGGCAAGAGAGAGACTATATGTAATTACTGCCCTTCTTAGAAGTGTGGAGACAGATACATTTGCTTCATGAATGGCTCATTTGAAATAACTATGGGAAGAAACTAAATCTCCAAAGATCTTATAAAAAATACTATACAAAGCTTATATGAAATTTTATATTAACAGGAACAGATGTGGAAAATTCTAGATTAAGATGTCAGCATTATATTTAAATATGCTTTAATTTGATTTTTTTATTTAAAAAACCATAATTATTCTTGCTATTAGACACTCTCTTGTAAGTTTTACTGGAATGAATAATTTAGATTGATTCAAGCACACATTTAAATTCCTTACATGGTTTATTTATTAGGGAACATTAGCATTATTATATCTTATTATATCAAACATTGGAACATTATGTGTGGCTAATTATATCAGAAAAAGTCAATTTTATAAAACAGCTACATCTTGTGTTTTGAAATCCTCCCCATCCCCACTCTTTAAAAGCATGACTGGTTTGAATACATTTGTTGCTCATTTTTAAGGATAGGGTAGGGGCAGATAAGAAACTAATTATTCTCTAGAGGAAAAAAATATGCTACCCTTTCCAGAGTATAAAGAGACTGGGGAATTCTTCATTCACTCCCTATATAGACCATTAACATTAAAAGTTATATAGGATATTCTAAGTGCAGTTGAGATTGGACTACATATTCTTTAAATCACAGCCCTATTCTTAGATACTAAATAATTCCAAGGAAAACTGGGCTCTGGAGATCTACATTTTTGTATAACACAGTGCCTGGAAAGCTATATTTCTTGATGCATAAAAGAAAATAGCAGTTTTTATATTAAAGGCTTTGTGAAAAATATTAGAGATAACACATGTAAAATGCATAGAACAGTGCATTGCCTAGCACATTACAACTAATCACTGTGATTATTATGTAGATATTACATATAAAATAGATAATGTCATTAGCACGCAAAGGATGAGGAAAAAAATGAAGCAGAATATATGCACACAAGGAGGTAAGAGTAATCAGGAACAAAACAAATAGATATTAGGTATATCAAGGCCATGAAGTGCAAAATGGGAAGCAAAGAGAGATAAAGCTGGTGAGATACACAGGGAGCAGATAATGTAGGGATTTATGGACTACATAAAGCCATTTGAAATTAATCCTAGGGCTGTTAGGGAGTGATTGAGGGGTTTTAGGCAGCTAAAAAATAAGATTTAGATAGGTCTGTTTAGCTTAAGCGTGACTAATGGATTATAGGAAGGCAAGACTAGAAGCAGAAAG